>NC_069657.1:263809173-268609173 GCF_027244095.1 Hemicordylus capensis | reverse complement strand
GCAAAAACATCCAAGAATGGATGGATGCGCCATTATTTGTAATACGGGTTCCGTGCTATTTGGGTCTAATATGATCCATAGATTTTTCTGATGTTTCTATCCCAATATTAAGACTTCTTTTTGTGACACATACACTTTCCCTTCTGTACTATAGTACATCCTTTGCATTCAAGGACAGCAGTGAAGTATCTATTTATGGAAATAAGGGAACCTCCATATCCCCATGGGTGGATGTCTGAAGGCTCCAATTGCATATCTGATGTAGTAAGGAGTTTCTTGTAAAGTAGATGGGAAATGATAGTGTACAGAGAACCAGAATCAGCCAACATCCGCACTTCATGGCCATTAAACCTAACAATGTGGAGAAGCAGGCTCTTATTTGGTCAATGCTTTCAGCAAATGGTTCATCTGCCTCATTTTATAGCGAAGCAGTGATGGAGTGGACAGCAGACTTGCAAACCTTAGCAAAGTTTCTCCTTTTCTTGCACCTGTTGCAAGTGATCTTCCATGCACAACAGTGAGCAAAATTGGCTTTGTGGGCAGAGTCTCCACATCACTAGCAGTGGTAGCTCCTTCTTTCTTGTGCTGTCACTTTCTGGGACAGTGCCATTTGGGAAGAATGGGATTGGAAGGATTTAGACTGAACAGCCTGGATTTCAGGAAGTTGGTTTCGGGGTACCAAAGAGTGATTTGGCACAGTGAGGAGCATTTTCCGACCTCCTAGCTATCTCTATAACTCTATCCAAAATAGATTTCTGTTCCAATATCAGTTTTTCACACAGTTTGAAGCAGTTTGTTTCATATCAATCTGATCCCTGATCATTTCATCAGTAAAGTTGGCAAACTCGCCGTTTACATAAGGCACACAATGCTGTGACATACTGATTGAGCGATTCACCAGGTAGCTGGGATCTAGAATAGAACTTGTAACATTCAGCAATCACATTCAAAGTACATTTGAAATGATCATCTAAGGCTTGAAGAACCGCTTCATAAGAATTGGTTTCCGCTTCCAAGTTGGCGGGTTATGGGCAAATGATCTATATATTTAATTCTCTTGGGACATGCGTGCCCAGGATCTGGTGGTGGAACTCTCACGACACGCTGCAAGAGTTCAGAAGTGAGGGAGGACTGAGGAGGACAGGGGGAAGAAAGTGCCAGTGGTGGCCGGCCAGTGGGCGGAGGAGGGGGGAGAGAAAGGCGGCAGCAGGCGGGGGAGAGAAAGGTAGCAGTGGGCAGCAGGCGGGGGGAAAGGTGGCGGCGGGCAGTGGGCGGGGGAGAGAAAGGCGGCGGGCCTTTCTGTGGGCAGGGGAGAGAAAGGAGGTGGTGGGCAGCGGGCGGGGGTAGAGAAAGGTGGCAGCGGGCAGGGTGAGAGAAAGGCGGCAGCGGGCGGGCAGAAGGGGGAGAGAAAAGCGACAGCAGGCGGGAGGGAGAAAAAATAGTGGTGGCGGGGCCCTTCTTAAAGGACCTGTCCCACCTTTATTTAAGATTAAAAGATTTTTCAAGTCTGATCTCATATAAATTAAATCAAGAAATAAGTTAGTTTGTAAAATTAAATCTGCTGGGCAGCATCCAGGTTAAGTTAATCATGACTAAACAACATTGAAATAAGTGAGACAAGTTAGTCATGACTGACTTAAGTCCCATGAGGGATTTAGTCATGACAAACCATCTGGATGCTGCCCAATCAATAGGCATCAAATACTGAAAAGAATCAATCATAAGCCCCACAACAAGGAAATAGGAAAACTCTCTGAAATGTCTTCACATGCTCTCCTGGATCTAGGGCAAGCCCTTCCCTGAAGCAGGCATCAAGTTGAAGCTGCTTTTCATGGCTGACAGATTTTTTAAAATCTTGGGTATATATCTTTGGACTAAAAACATTCCGCAACACTCCCTCTGCTCTGCCCCACCCTCCTCACCTTGCCTTCTTCCTCTTTCCATTCTTAGAAATTTTGGCATATACTACAGTAAGACAGACGTGTGTTGTCTGCCTCTGTCTTTCTCACGTTTTTTTGTAATCTGAAAGTCCTGACCTTGAGGTCGTTTAATACAATATTCTTTCTTTCTGGAACCAGCAAGTGAGATCTCTTCCCTCTCACAGTTTCCGAAGACATTTCTGAGAGAACTAAAGTCAGAAAAATAAAGCAGATAGGCTGGATATTGGAAATAGTTAAAGGGCACCCAGACCTGTGGAGTGCCAGCTCAGTACAAAGGAATCTGAGACACCATGCTAACTGATTATATGAAATAAAAGCAAAATTCTGCTATTAAAACACCAAAGGGAGACGTTCTTTCTTTGATACAACAAAGTAATATGAAGGCAGGGAATTAGCCTCCTGAGGAGTTATTGTTTCTGCCTTGAGGTAGCCCAGAAGAATATCCCTATGGGCTTTTGAGGTTAAGTTTCAAGATCCCTTTTGTTAGATTAATGTGTCTTCTGTGAAGTCATGTTAGCTCAAAAGAGGCTGTGAAAATGTGATCAGCATATGTGGAGGGTTCAGAGACAAGTGAACTTTTTGTGTCAATAATAAAAACACAGGCAGGGATAATTTTGATTTTGCATGCAGTAAGAGGAGAGAGAGAGGACAGGATGCTCAAAAGACTGTCAAATTATAGTAATGGTGTAGTTGGGGAAAATGCTGACAACTACTGGTTTTTTAATCTTTTAACTGAATCCATTCCTATCTATTCTTTTTAAAGAATCACGCAGATAAAACAATGTTTCCTCATTTAACTTCGCTCTGTGTACACACTGTTTCCTATTTATTTATTTGATTTCTATACTGCCCTTCCAAAAATGGCTCAGGGCGGTTTACACAGAGAAATAAGAAATAATAAGATGGATCCCTGTCCCCAAAGGGCTCACAATCTAAAAAGAAACATAAAATAGACACCAGCAACAGTCACTGGAGGTACTGTGCTGGGGGTGGATAGGGCCAGTTGCTCTCCCCCTGCTAAATAAAGAGAATCACCACGTTAAAAGGTGCCTCTTTGCCAAGTTAGCAAGGGAAAACTTGATTTATGAACGTGATTTACATGTTGCATGGGTAGATTATAACTCTTTTTCATTTCTTTTTCAAAATGCTCTCTTTTTGGTGCTTTGTGTTGAGTAATGTAGGGGAATTTATTATATATATTCTCTCTCGCTCGCTCTTTCAAGTGTTGAGTAATGTAGGGAAATTGATTATATTCTCTCTCTCTCTCTCTCTCTCTCTCATTCACACACAAATGAGATGTACTCTCACCCAGTGTTCCCTCTAACGAGGATCCCCAGATTTGGTTGACTACAACACCCATAATCCCCAGCCAAAGGCCATTACAGCTGGGGATGCTGGGAGTTGTAGTGAACAACATCTGGGAATTCCTGTTAGAGGGAACACTGCTCTCACCTGAAGACTGAAATGCAAATCTTGAATACTAAAGTCATTTTTCCCCCAAGTCATGACTTATTACTAAATCCCAGATATGTGAGGTGCATATATCGTGCTCTCAGATTTAACTTGCCTTAAGTGAGAACTGGAGAAGTAATCCAAAATCTAGTTTAGAATTACAGCCCAATATGTACACAGTATAAAAGCCCATGAACATAAATGTGCTTTTCAACTGGGGTACAATAACCTGTCACTTATATAACTGTTCACAAGAGGAGGATTTATGTGGATGGTAGTGAAAATCTTGGAATCTGCATGAATACATCCACAAATGTGGAGAAACAGTGGGTGCTACTGTATATCGTAGTGATGTTATGTGACTGCTACTGTGAACCGAACTGTGTGTCAAACATTATCTTAAGCACGACGTTTGTATTACAACTTGAATCTATGAAATCTAATGTGAAATTTCCTTGAAATTGGAGGTGACATTTAAAAGTTATGTGGTTGCAAGGTTAGGTTCAAACATAAGAGGATGGTGTCTGTTACTTGGAAGAGGTTCAGGTGGTCACAGAACAGAACTTTGCTGCCCTGCAGTATTCCCTGTTCTACTCTGTGGCTTCTATTCCTTCTTCTTTGACCTTTCTGGTCCCATTCCTAACAGCACATGTTTCATGTTCTTCCATCAACTATTACAGACCTTGCCAACATGTAGGCTGAACAGAGACATAATTGTCTCGGTCGGGAAATGATGACCAAGCCTGTGTACTCCCCCATCCCCGGTCTTCCTCCCCTTGTATACCCAGTTAAACTGAAAGGAAGCAGATTTCTGAAACCACAGTTTTCCACTATATCCAAATGCAGAAACTCTGCAGACCAGGATATCAAATGCAGATCAAACTGTGATTTGATATCCTGGTTGTGCTGAGTGCTTGCTAGAGTTTCCATATGCAGGCATGGTTCATTTAAGAATTCAGTTTAGCCAGGCATGCAAGAGGAGGAGGAAGGGAGAGGATGGCATGTGTGGGCTCAGAGATCATTCTCTGTCCACAGTTTAGACTGGGATTTCTATGTCTCCATTTGGTCATTCTGAATTCTGAACAAAGCTACATATTGCCAGTCATAGGAGATAGATATAGATATAGATATAGATTACAGTTATGAAGTTGCGTAATTTGTCATAAGCACAGAATTTTAACTTTCCCTGGCGGATATCATGTATTTGTTTAGTATAGGTTTCAGGTGGGGGCTTTGGGGCGGGGGTGTTATTGTAAAGTGGATCCTGCCAAGATTTACATGGTGAAGATGCAAAACTGATGCTGTTCTTGGAGCATAAAAACCTATGTGACACCATGGAATGATGTTCTTACCTTGCTGTGTTGCAATGAAGGGAAATCTATTTCCAGTGCATAACTGTGCAGGTCTGCCCACATTAACTGAATAAATCAGTTGAGAAACAGTTGGGAAATCTCTCTGTGTCAATTTTTTGCTCTGGTGCATGCATATGCTGTTGTAAGGGCAGATCTGCAGACTAAGAAATCATTTACCATAACATTTCTGTTCTTAAGTTAGTCAGGTATCTACTGGAAATTATGAAATGGATTTATTAGCATTCAACTACTAGTCCTTGGCAGGCCACATTTATTACAAGCCTAACTTCCAGATCCCATCCAGACAGGAGTTTCAGATCTGGCAAAAAGTAGGACTATTTGTTTGTCCAGGGAGAAGTGAACACACAGAGGAGGGAACAGGATCATGCCCACTGGCTTCAAATCTTGACTGTTATACATTCATCTGAACCAGTGGACAGACCCTACGTGTGTACAGCAATCCCAGTCCCCATTTGCGAATGCATGGAGAACAATATTAGTGGCACTGGATCAACCAAAGACGTGTTTGCCACTGTGTTGAAAATGTTTAGCTGGGCCATGGGTAGGCAACCTTGTTGAACTACAACTCCCATCATCCCCAGCCTACCCTGCCCAGATTACAGTAAGGTTGCTAATGTAAGGTTAGTCTGCATTAGGGATGTGCAGAACGTTCCAAGCTCGGAACACTGTTTCGAGTGTTCCGAACTTGGAACTGAACACCCCTATAAAGAGGGTCCTGTTCCAAGCTCGGAACAGAACAAACCTGTTCCGTTCAGAACGTTCCGATTGTTCCGGCTTAAAAAAGAGGGGTGGCAGCACTGGGGGGTGGCAAGAGGAACCTTTAACATTACATGTATCTAAGCTCTTACCAGCAGCACTGCAAGCCACTGCCACAGCACTCCAGCCACCATCCCGCATGCCACCACATGGGATGGCGGCTAGAGCGCCACAGTTGCAGCTTGCAGTGCCGGTGGTACTGCTGGTAAGAGCTTAGAGCAATTTAAAGGTAGCTCTCGCCACCCCCCAGTACTGCCCTCATTATCTTACCAAAAATATATATATATAAATGCTGGAATACTCAGATTCCCTCCACCCCCTGCCCTAGTGGTCTGAAGCCGTATTGCTCAGGTCTAAGTACATTATGTAGGGCTTCTTGTCTGTTTTAACTCTCAAGCAAAGTGCTGTGTATATGTGTAAAAAAATAATATGGGGTTCAAAAACTTACTCCAAGACTGGAGATGAGGTGAGAAAGAATATGCAGACTTTCCTAAGGGAAAGAGTGGAATACCAGAAAGGTTTTTTAATACATCAAGGAGGCCTTTATGATGGATGTGCTGCTTAGAAATTAATCCTATTGTATGAAGTACTTCAGTTTTGCATCTGAAATAGTTTGACAGGCTCTGCTTCCAGCTCTGAAATGCTTGGTTTTCAGCAATGAGAATCTATAACTTTAGATGAGGTGGCAAAGGTACTGGATCATAGCTGGTGTGCTAGAAATGGGGAAGACCAAAGGACTTTATGAGGTGCCTGAGAAGTTTAGGAGTGAAAAACAAAAACAGCAACAGCAGCAGCGAGAAAACTTCCTCATTTTTCTCTCTCTGGCCTTGGAGGTTTCGAGAAACGTGACTTATCTATAAATAAGGGGAATGTATAAATAAATAAGAAAACGATTCTAGCACCGAGCTTGGAAACTGATCTCAGTGTTGCTTTCCATTGACAGATAACAAATATGCTCCTGCAGTCACTCTCAATGGCTTCATCTTTATTCTTGGAGGAGCTTATGCACGAGCGACCGCCATCTATGACCCAGAAAAAGGCAATATTAAAGCAGGCCCCAACATGAACCACTCAAGGCAGTTCTGCAGGTGAGACCAAAAAAATGATTAAATTACCAACACCTCAATATGTTTCTGCTGGACAAAAATTTTACATTAGATTGACCAGCACAGAGAGAATGGAGATGCTTGCTCCTTCTGACAGTATACATTTTAACAGTGTAATGTTCTCTTGGGTATTCTAATAGAAACTTCAGGTTAATCATCTGTTTGTGTAAAAATGTCTTCACCCTGAATCTTAAGCGTTAGGATTTATCAGATGTAAAAGTGATGGGCTCTGTTTTCTGATGAAAGGATTCCCAGCAAGGGGAACTAGTACCCCTAAGGGTACTTGAGGGGGTCCCTGGGGATACCCAGAGCTCTCCTGCCTCCCCACACTACAGCCATGCTATTTGTTCCCCATCTGAGGATCGCCAGTTTGAAGCCAGTACATCCTCAGCCATGGGTCTGTTGAGGAAGGGGAGGGGGAGGGGGAAGACCCTCCTCTGTCCTGATTGTCTGGCTGTGTGATGAACCTTAGCAAACCCCTCCCCTCCCCTCAGCCTGACTAAGAGGCTTCAGAAAATTAACACTGAGTACTCCTGTTGAAATTATAGGACAAGTGAACTTACCTAATTAATTTCAATAAGCCTCCTTATTGAAAGAAGAGCCAGTGATTCTGGTAGCCTGTGTGTGTGTGTGGCGCACACACACACATGCACACACACATACAAATTTAATTAAATGTTACAGTTATGAGACAGGCTACCTCAGTCACTGCTTACATCCAAATTACATAAGTAACTTAATCTGGATGTAAGCAGTGACTGAAGTAGCTTGTCTCATAACTGTAATATTTAAATTTGTTTGTGGGCACACACAATCTCTATGGAGTATCTGAGCTGAAAGTTTGTGACTGAAGGGGTACACTTTTTTAAAAAAAGTTGGGAATCAGGGGCGTAGGGACAATTGAGCAAGGGGGGGAACGAGCATCCCTAGACCGCTGGGGTCTGGGTGCAGCCACTAAGGCACCCCCTTGCCCTTTCCCACACCCAGGCCAGTGAAAACACTTGCTTGATGGGAGCACAAGGTCCCCCTTCCTGCCCAGCACACCAGTTTCCAGTGGCATGGGGGCCCCTGGCTGGACCTTTCCCCCCAGCCGCTGGTGAGCTTCCTACGCCCCTCATTGGGAATGCCTATTCTAATGTGCTCTTGAGAATAGAGATGATCTAAGAGATGATCTAGAGTCAGAACAGAGTACAGATCGGTTCTTGTCCCAATATGAAAAAGACTGGGGGTACCCACTTTACAGGGCTTCATGTAATGTAGGTACATGTTGATCAAGTTTAGCTGTTTGTAAAAATTGCTCTAGTATCTATAACGGAACATTACTGTGTATCAGAGGAAATATGACCCACATGCCATATCTAGCCCACCAAGACCTTTCTTGCAGAGCAGCTTCCCTACAAAATGACCAGTCTACGAGTAAATCACTACCATCAGAAGCAGAGGAACGCTGGGCTTTGGCAGGCCAGGAACCTTTCTTCTTCTTCTTTTTTTTTGGTCAAAGTGACATGAGAACATCCAGATGCCTAGAGGGTCATAAGTATTCTGTCTAAACAGCACTTCAGTGTTACATGATTAAGATGGGAAGCACCCATTGAATTCAAATAAATAGGTCTCTGGTTGTTCTGAGATACTTTGATAGCAGTTTTGTGCTTCTAGCGGGGGTGGGGGCACTCTCTTGAAAATATGTGATTACAAAAGAAAAGTGGCTGGTGTGGTCAGGCAGAAATCCCTTGGAAGTTTTGAAATGCCACATTAAATGCAAGGAAGACAGAAGAAGCTGTTAAAATGTTGCCCTGTGCTTAAATACTTGAACTGAAGTTGTGAATGCAATGTCATTGGGAGTCTAGCACTAATCTTATAATCTCATGGCTTGCCAGCGCTTGTTGTGGCATCTTACAGCCAGCCCTCAGCTGAGATTTGGCATCCACAGGGTATGTTCTCAGGGCTATTCAGAGCTGATTTTTATACAGGCCTTAATCTCCACATGACACTTATATATCTGCTGCATGGAAACAGTACACACGCCCATTGCAATCTCTTTCATTTTTTTTGTGGGGTTTGTGTGTGTGTGTCTGTCTGTCTGTCTGTCTGTCTTACTTTTTGGCCCCAACTCTGTAAAACAGGTTGTTGGTTGGTCCCCACTGCCCCACCCCCTGCCTGCTCACCTTTTTAAATTGACATGTATCTAACCCACCAATTCATCTGGTAAAGGGGATTCTAGTCCACACAAAAACCTCGCTATGATACCGTTTGTTAATTTTGTAAGGGTCTTCATTGCATTTGCTACGTGGAAATGGCTTCTGTGTAGGGTGCTGTGGTGACTTCCAGATAAGAAGCTTTGTTTTGCATGTCTTGATCCTCCTTGGAGAAGAAACAGGCTGCGGGTCTGAGTGTGGACGGAACTTACCTGAGATCTCTGAATGTGATACCAGAACGACGTCCATAACTTTGGCAAAGTTGAATCCATCTGTGGCTAACAGAATTTGTAACTGCTGACTACACTTGTTTTCCTTTTATAGGTTTGAATAGTTGTGAGAGCAGAAGTAGTGCTCGTAACAAAGGGACTAGAATTATCTCTTCTAGCATATTGGAGAAGGTCACAGCAACCCTGTATTAAAGGGCCTGCCTTCTTTTCATCAGAGTTGTTAACTTTACCTGGATCCAAGGGCCAGTATTCATCTGTATCTGCAAGGAATACTTGGGCAAAGGCTGCGTTCTGCAAAGGTCTCGGGGTGCTGGGGAGAAAGGAAAATAAAGCAAGGCGATATCTACACCACACACATTTTCTATTTTAAATCTTTTCCTCTCTCTTTTTTATTCAAATAGTGCCCTCTCTTGGCTGCTGAGAGAACGTTGTCCTGGAGCTAACATTACATTACATGCAGAAAATATTGCAGGCCAAATCCCAGCCAAAGTCACTGTGTTCCTGCTGCTTCTGTGCTAATTACAGATTTTCATTGTTCCTCTGTGTTAACAAGAGTGAAATTGAATGCAGGAGAACCCCACTGTGTCCAAGCAGTAGTTAATTATATTTTTTCTTGAAAGATTGTAAACCAGAAGTAAACAGTGTGATACAACCAACATAACTTCCCCTGGTAATTCATTCCATTAATTATGTGGGATTTTTAAAAAAAAGTTAACCACATTAAAATTACTTTAATAGGAATTGCTGCTAATGGAACACTTCTTTGGCCAGAATGTGTCAGAGTGGGATTTGAACATTAACAGAAGACTTTATCCAAGATATGAGACACACTTTTATGTTCATGTCTCCTTTTTAAAAATCTGTAGGAGAAAGGTGGATACCTCACAGTTAATGCTGTTCAAGAAATATCCCCTTTATACATTCAGAATGAGGGAAATTAATACTACCATCCAATAAATTTGTACACAGCTTCTGCTTCACTTAGATTGTAGCTGAAAATTATCCTACTTGTTAAAGGATGTCTGTAAAATATAGTTACCTTTACCATTACTTACATTTTGGCTGCACTTTCCACATAACAGCAACTTGTTCTGATCTCAGAAAATTACATGTGTGCTTTGCACAGGTAGCAAAAAATTAATTTTTCTCCCCGTGGAAACTTTTTTAAAGCCCCCCCTTTCTTTTTAATCAACACTGTCAGTAATTCAGTGCAAAATTAAGAGTGCTTGAAAGCACCATAGAACCTAAGGAGGTATTTATGGGAAGCATATTGGTTTCTGTTAAAATCTTAGGAATTGTATCCTTTTGATTTTGGCAGCACCGTTAGCATTTCGGGCTGCAGAGATATAAAAAGACCAGGGTAGGGTGCTTGAAATGACCTGGTGCCTCATGTTTATTTACTTCTTTTAAGTGGCACGACCTCCCAGGCTTTTCATTGTGACTCTCAACATATCAGAAGGACCTCTGATCAGTCCTTATCTGAGCACTGTGTTTCTCTGGTCCAAGAGTCCCCAACAAACCTTAGCATGCATATATTTGTCTGTTTGTTTATATATTGCCTGATATATACATCTCTAGACATTGCATTGTGTTCCTTGCCACTCCTTTAAGAACATAGGAAGCTGCCTTATACCAAGTCAGACCATTGGTCCACTTAGCTCAGTATTTTCTACACAGACCAGCAGCAGCTTCTCCAAGGTTGCGGGCAGGAATCTCCCTCAGGCCTATCTTGGAGATGCCAAGGAGGGAACTTGGAACCTTCTGCATGCAGGTGCTTTTCCCAGAGCAGCCCCATCCCCTAAGGGGAATATCTGACAGTGCTCACACTTCGTCTCCCATTCAAATGCAACCCAGGGTGAGGAAGAGTGTTTCTGCCATCTCCTAACTACCATCATCAATTTAAGATTGGATTATTTATTTATTTATTTATTTAGCATATTTCTATACCGCCCAAAGCACAAGTTCTCTGGGCGGTTTACAGGACAATAAAAACAACCAATAAAAAGATTAACATATTTCAACAATTAAAATTTAAAAAGTCAAAACTATTAAGACACAATTAAAACACAATTAAAACAATATCTAATTAAAAGCCTGAGTGAACAAATGTGTCTTGACTGCCTTTTTAAACGTTGTTAGAGATGGGGAGGCTCTTATTTCTGTTGGAAATTCTCTGTGGTGAGAGAATCCCTTTTTCAATATAGCAGAGTGCACAGAGGCACAAACACAGCGGATTTAGTTATGCATGCATGTGTGCTAAGAGTAAAGTAACTTGGAGCCAATTGCTAGTTTCAAATCAATATAAAAGGTATTTATTAAGGAACTCCATTCTAGATAGGAAAGTGAGGATTTAGGATCTCTGATCTATCTATCTAAATGGATGCAGATGGATTCACCATCTTCTCTGCACATATGGTGCAGGGCAAGAGACTTGCCATGTTGCAAGGTCAACAGCCAGGTAGGAAGTGAGAGAAGGAGGAAGGAAGTTGAATCCCCTAAGATTAGCAATCTACATTTCAAAGGGATAGCATCAGAGCAGCAGGAAGTGATGACCAAATGTCTTTGACCTTCTAGCCCTCTGACTTACTAGTTTGTCCTCCACTGTCTGAGGCAAAGAGACAGCGCAAAGTCCTTTCCTTCCAACACCCCCTCTCGTTGTCTCGTGACTCAGTTCACAATATTCATTTTCTCTCTCAGCTTTTCAAAGCAGGGTCTTGGTAGTGGCTTAGTGAGTAAGTCTGCGAGCATTTCATTTGTCGGGCAGTAGAGCAACTTGATTAGTCCATCTTTCTGCAGACTTCTCACTACATGGTACTTCACATCAATATGTCTGGTACTCCTCTTTACATCTTCTTGTTTGGAGAGTTGAATGCAGCTTTGGTTGTCTTCATACACTGGTATGGGCTGTGGTACATCTGTACCTAGGTCCTTCAGTAGTTGACACAGCCATTGTATCTCGTGACAGCCCTGTGCAGCTGATATATATTCCGCTTCAGTGGTTGATGATGCTACTATGTCTTGTTTTCTGCTTGACCAGCTTATCGCTCCATCTCCATAGAAAATTATGTGACCACTGGTGGATTTCCTGTCTGTTATATCTCCACCCCAGTCTGCATCTACGTATGCTTCTAGTTTTGGTTCACTATTAGCTGGCAGCTTGAGCTTAAAGTGTGCAGTACCCTTTAGGTACCTAACAAGTCTTTTCATTGCATTCCAGTCCTTGACTGTTGGTGATGCAGTCTTTCTACAAAGTAAACCAACTGCTGTACTAATATCTGGCCTAGTGAGTGTACTAATGTATAAAAGCTTACCCAATGCTTCACGATATCTATGGTTGTCAGATAGTGGCTCAGTTTGATCTTCTTGCTTTATGTAGTTCACTTCCATTGGAGTTGGTGTAGGATTTGCATTTTCCAGTCTGAGCAAGTTTATCAAGTCTTTAATTTTCTGTTCTTGGTTGATCAGGAAACTTCCATCTTTCTCTCTTTGTACTTGAATGCCCAAGTAGTGTGCAATGTTGCCAAGTTGCTTGACTTCCACTTCTTTGTTCAGATGATCCATTATTTCCTTGCTGTCATCTGGATTTTCATAGGCAAAAATCAAATCATCAACATACGCCAAAATGTAAGTCCATTTCCCATCTCTGCATCTCGTGTACAGGCAGGGATCAGCTTCACTTCTTTTGAAGTTTGCTTGAAGCAGCATATCATTCAGTTTTATATTCCATGCTCTGGCAGCTTGTTTTAAACCATAAATGCTCTTTTGCAGTTTGCATACATAGTCCTCTTTGCCTTCCTGTAAGAAACCTGGTGGTTGTTGCATGTAAATGTCCTCTTCTAGTTCACCATGCAAGAATGCAGTTTTCACGTCTAGGTGCTCAACATGCATTCCTTTGCTAGCAGCAATACTTAACAGAGTCCTTACTGTGGTATGTTTAACCACTGGTGCAAAGGTTTCATCATAATCTTCTCCATATTTTTGTGAATATCCTTTTGCTACTAATCTGGCTTTGTAGCGCTGAATCTCACCATCAGCATCATGTTTGAGTTTGAAAACCCATTTGCAGCCAATAACTTTTCTTCCTTGTGGTAACTTAGTAAGAGTCCAGGTTTTGTTTTTCTGTAGAGCCTCAAGCTCTTCAATTGCAGCCTGTTTCCACTTCTGGGCTTCTGGTTGTGGTAGCTGGGATATTTCCTCCCATGATGAAGGTTCTGGTTGTTCCGCTGTTCTTGCGAGGTAGGACAGCCTCGGAGCTGGAACACCTCTGTTTGAGCGCGTTGATCGCCTCACCTCACCCTCTGTGGTCCCTTCTATCACCTCAGGTGCGTCTGGTGGATCGCTGGGGGTCTCTGTGTCAAGTGTGGTTGGATCTGGATCTGCTGTCTCCTCCTCCTCCTCAGTTCCTCTGAGATCAGGAAGCATAATCCAGTCATCAGGGTGCTTGGTCTGGTTGCTTGCTTCAGTGTAGGCCCCCTCTGAAGGTGTAGCTCTTTCATCCTCTTCAAAACACACTGCTCTGCTTATGGTTATCCTGTTGGTGTCAGGATCCAGAATTCTGTAGGCTTTGGATTGTGCTGCGTAGCCTACAAAAATCCCTTTTGTGGCCCTAGGCCCTAACTTAGTCCTTTTTTCCTTTGGGATGTATGAGTAAGCCGTGCTTCCAAAGACACGCAGATGCGTCATGGACAGCTTATGACCATGCCAAAGTTCATAAGGTGTTGTTTCAATAGGTTTTGTGTTCATTCTGTTGTGTATGTATGTAGCAGTCATGATGCCTTCTCCCCAGAATTTCTGTGGGAGGTGTGCGTCAGCAAGCATGCATCTTACCATGTCCAGTAGAGTTCTGTTCATTCTTTCTGCGATTCCATTTTGGGGCGGGCAGTAAGGCACCGTAGTTTGATGCACAATTCCATGTTCTCTCAAGAACTGCTGTGTAGCATTGGACATGTATTCTCCTCCATTGTCTGTGCGCAGGATCTTTGGCTTCGAGCCAAATTTGTTGCTTGCCATCGCCACATATTGTTTTAATTTCTCCAGCATCTCTGATTTTTCCTTCAGTAAATAAACACACGTGTATCTTGAGAAATCATCTGTTATAGTTAGAAAATATTTATGATTACCTATGGTTGCTGGTAGTGGTCCAGATATGTCACTGTGGATCAGATCCAAGGGTCCTTTCGTCTTCCTTTCACTCTGCTTTGGGAATGGCTTGTTTACTGCTTTGAACTCGAGACAAGAAACACAGTTAGTTACAGTGTCACATGGTACAAAATCAATGCCATTAGCTAATCCCTGTTCCTTCATGTTTTGAATTGATTCAAAACTTCTGTGTCCTAGTCTTCTGTGCCATAATTGTAAGCAGTTTCCATGCTGACACAACTTGGCTAGGTTCACTACATTAGGCTGGTATGCCTCAGGTCTGGACTGGGCTGGTCTTTCTCTGTCTGTAAATTGCTCTTCCACATGATAAAGACCTTGAAATTCCGAGCCCACAAGGCAAACTTTTCCATTCTGGGTAACAACACATTGTCCATTTTTAATATACAATTCACAGCCTTGTTGCTCTAGCTTGGATATTGAAATCAAGGAGCTTGAGAATTCAGGGATATACAAAACATCTCTCAGAAAAAATGGTTTAACAGATCCATCCAGCAATTTGCAATATAAAATTCCTTCGCCCTTTTTCTTTGCTTTAATTGTAGTATTATTGCCCAAATAAACGGTCTCTTCAGGAATATCAAACAGTTCAGTATAGAAACTTAGATTTTTAGAAATATGGACAGATGACCCAGAATCTAAAATCAGCTTTTCATTATTTTTCATTAAATTAACACTATAGTTCTTGTTGAAATGTCTGTCTGTATACTTGGAATCTCTATTTTCATTCTCCTTTGTTTGACTGATATTCCCAGACCTCCTGGTCTGATTCTTGGGACAATGCGCCACCCGGTGGCCAAATTCGTTACATAGGAAACACCTGAAGGCTTTGTTTCCAGCTGACCTCATTTCAGCACTGGCGGTCATGTGACCTCTCTCTCTGGGCTGAGTTTCTCTGGTGAAATCGGCTCTCTTTGTATGCAAATGTGAGGTGCCCATGCGGTTCCCTCTTGCAGCATTTCCTCCAGCATTCCCTCCCCATCTCGGGTTACGTCTGGAATGATCAATTGTTGCTTTAAGAGCAAAGTTGCTAGCCAGTTCACTTTCATAGCGTGAGTTTAAAAGGTTTCTTCGGTTAGCCTCCGAAGACAATGTTTCTACAGCCTTTTCAAAGTTTAGATTGGTGTGGGTTTCCAATTGCCCAATTATAGTGCTATAGGAAGCAGGCAAGCTCAAGAACAGAGTCTCCAGCTTTTGACTCTCTGTAAATTCCTCTCCTGCTTGTCTAAATTGAAAAAAGAAATCTTCCAAAGTCCCAATAAAAGTAGAGAAACAGTCCCCATCTTTATATTGGAGATCTTGCAATTTTCGGCGTAAATTAAACGTGTATGCCCATCCTTTCCTCATATGCATAGAATCTAGCTTGTTTAGCATCTCCTTTGAGGTTCCAAGATCACAAATAGCATAAAGGAAAGTTTTACTCACGGAAGCTGCAATCATCGCTTGTGATTTTCGGTCCTTAATTAGCCAGAGTTCCTTCTCCTTTTTCTCAGCATCCGAGGTTCCATCTGGCGGCGGGTCTCCCTCAGTAACTTGGTGGAGTCCCTCTGCTTTCAGTGCAATCCTCAGTCGAGTCTTCCATTCCAAGTAATTATCCGCTTCCAGGATGGTAAGCCTGAGTTTTCCCTCCAGGTATGCAGCCATGCTCACCGGCTCCAAAAGGCAGTTGCTGTAGATTAGCAATTCAAAGTGTCCACGCTAGATCTCAATGGATCTCCTGGAACAAACCTAACTATCTAGTTGCAGCACACGCAGCTCAAAATACTGCTCCCATAACTGGCTGGAGCCCTTAACCTGTTGGAAATTCTCTGTGGTGAGAGAATCCCTTTTTCAATATAGCAGAGTGCACAGAGGCACAAACACAGCGGATTTAGTTATGCATGCATGTGTGCTAAGAGTAAAGTAACTTGGAGCCAATTGCTAGTTTCAAATCAATATAAAAGGTATTTATTAAGGAACTCCATTCTAGATAGGAAAGTGAGGATTTAGGATCTCTGATCTATCTATCTAAATGGATGCAGATGGATTCACCATCTTCTCTGCACATATGGTGCAGGGCAAGAGACTTGCCATGTTGCAAGGTCAACAGCCAGGTAGGAAGTGAGAGAAGGAGGAAGGAAGTTGAATCCCCTAAGATTAGCAATCTACATTTCAAAGGGATAGCATCAGAGCAGCAGGAAGTGATGACCAAATGTCTTTGACCTTCTAGCCCTCTGACTTACTAGTTTGTCCTCCACTGTCTGAGGCAAAGAGACAGCGCAAAGTCCTTTCCTTCCAACAATTTCAGCATGGAGTGTGTTTCAAAGCCTCGGGGCAGCAATGGAGAAGGCCCATCCCCGAGTAGCCACCAGATGAGCCAGTGGCAACTGCAGACAGACCTCTCCAGATGATCTCAATTGATTTGAACTAGGAGCAACAAAATCAGGGGAGTAGAACTCCCCCACCCTACCAAGCATTTGAGATGCGCCTTCTTCATTTTACTGAACTCCTCCCAAAACATATTTTCTCCCCCCCCCATGCAAAAAAAGTGAGGAATTGCACCCCAGACAGAATATGGTTTAAAAGCTAAAAAGTAGTATCTCATGGGAAGGCAGTCATTTGTAGCCTCCAGCCACCTCCTTAAGTTCAGCATTCAAATCGCTTCCCTCCCTTTCTAAGAGGTTGCCAAGAAAGAGGCAGTGGCTGTTCTAGTCATAACCTCCCAGAGGCTGCAGAGGCCCACCTCCCTACAGACTGCAGCTCATTTTCCCAATTGGCACTCTAAGGTCCACATTACACATTGCCTTAGAGCACATCATTTGAGCGGATGCACTTTACTTTTCTGTAGTGAAATGGGAGCTCTGCAGGGAGCAATCTGGATTTGGACTGCAGCATGGGGAGCGGGAACCAGTAGCAGCTACCCTGTTGGGGCAAGTAGTAGCCGTGGAGGGCCATCTGGATCAGGAGCATGATGGTCCTGATCCTCCACACCATGGCCCTGATTCAGGTCAATCCCCGCCCACACACACACGGTTTCTGTTTAAGAGAGAAAAGTGAAGCCCATCAGCTCTAATGGCATGCTTGATGTGACCTGTCATTTGGCCCAAGCCTGACTAATCAAGGGAGCTGCAAGAACCCACTAGCACAGACTCTCTCCACAAAACATCAGGGTATCAGGCTCCCAGCCGGATCCCAACACTAAATTTTAGATTGTGCGCCCTTTGGGGACAGGGATCCATCTTATTTATTTATTATTTCTCTGTGTAAACCGCCCTAAGCCATTTTTGGAAGGGCAGTATAGAAATTGAATTAATAATAAAAATAACAACAACAACAACAACAAATAAATAAATGATTTGTTTTCTGATGCTAGGAACGGCCTCCTAGAATCTGTGTCTGTCAGAAATTATGCAGCTATGACTAGATGGACAGTTCCCTCTTTTTTTAGTTCACCGAGCAATAAGAATACAGAATGTGTTTTTCTGTGTATGATTAAAAATCCCACATCCCAGTTGGCTTAGAATTCAGGCTGCATGCAAATAGACTTGTGTTGCAGAGATTATCCACAGGGTATCAGCAGCCATGCACTAGAACAAGCAGTGATCCCAAAGAAGCTAATTTAGTACCAGCAATTCCCAACTGGCCGTTTCTTCTTCCTCTGACTGTTAGCCAGTCAGATTTGTTATCCAGCCCTGCCAAATGGAAACCGTCAATAACACTATACAGCACAATAACAAAAGAGAGGGGAGAAAGTTTAGATTTTTGTTTGAAAGAA
Organism: Hemicordylus capensis; assembly: GCF_027244095.1. NCBI lineage: Eukaryota > Metazoa > Chordata > Lepidosauria > Squamata > Cordylidae > Hemicordylus > Hemicordylus capensis. The sequence continues at coordinate 268,591,210 of NC_069657.1, read as the reverse complement.
AATAAGAAACTTGTGTTCTTGAACAGTGAAGCATAGTGACTCCTCTGCTTGACTAATAGGAGCTGCTAGCACACAGCATTGGCTTATGATCCCCAGACAACTCATTTCCGTCTTGCAAAGTTAGGAGAAGCAGGAGACACGGTAACAGGTTCGAGCACAGGGGCCTGTCTGGAGGTGGGGGCGGGGGGACCCTCCCATGTGAAGGTTGTTAGGAAGCACCAGCTCTTAATGGCTGCCCTGTTGCTCGTGTCCACTGAAAAGCAGGTTGTCTTTGTGTAGCGGTCATCCTGGTCCTCTGGGAGCTGAAAGGGAAAGAACAGAGAAGCAAATGCAGCGTGCCCTTTGCATGCTTTGGAGTTAGATGAAAGAGATGTGCATCTTGATAGTTAATCAGGAAAATGGCTGCAGGTTGTATCCAAGCCCCGCCCCCCACCCCCCGAGAGAAAATCCGTGCTTATAGTGGATAGGAAGCAAAGGCCACTTCAGGCTATTGAAATGTTTCAAGCTCAAAACGGGCCGTTTTGAGTGTTTCAAGCTCAATACAAAATGCCTGTCAAATAATGGGACTGTTTCAAGCTTGAAACAGAACAATTCCATTTTGACCCAAAATGTTTTGAATGTTTTGAGCACCATTTTGGAGGGCTGTTTTTCCAGGGAGAGCTGGTCTACTGATTGGGGTTGGCGGGTAAACCAGCCCACTGAGGCAGGCCGACATGCTATGGCCAGAGCTGAGGCCTAGTCTACTCACCACATGAGGCAGGTAGACCAGGCCTCCACTCTGGACTTGGCACGTCAGCCCACCTCAGAGGACTCGTCTACCCGCGAACCCCAATCGGCAGACCAGCTCTCCCCAGAAAAACAGCCCTCCAAAATGAGACTCAAAATGTTTTGAGTTTGTTTTATGTCTCTGTTTTTTGAGAATTTTGTGTTTTGTTTTGAGCTTGAAACAAAAGGCAAAATGTTTCGTGCACACCCCTAATTGATACCATATGACTTATTTATTTCAGTCTGTTTTTATACCAGTTTCTGCAAAAGTTCGAAGCAATATATGAATAAAACCATCTCAAAAAAACCAAACATAGGAGGACATGTTCAAGTGGAGAGAAAAAATTAGCAAGACACCACCAGCAGTCCAATATCATAAAATCAAGCCACAGTTCAGTCTGTTTGAACTTGTGTACAGTATTGAGTGATTGTGACTGGGCACAGTTCAAGTATCCAACAATCTAGTGCTGCGATTCTCCTTTAATAATGAGTTGATCGTGATCACAACTGGTGATAGTGATTGTGACTCATGTAAGTCTCCTTTAATAATTAGGTGGTTGTGATTGTGACAGGCCACATTTCAAGATTCTAACAGTCTAGTCCTATGAGTCTCTTTTAATGCTCTCCTTTCCAGCAGGTGAGCATTTGGCACTAGAGCCCATCAATTGTGGCTCCAAACCATACGACGTCATGACCAGTGAGATTGCGCTGGTTTGTGGCCATGCAGCAGCATGGGATGCTGCTGTTTTGGCTGCATGCTGAAGTGACACCAACCTAAATTGGACGCAGGACTGTCCAGTGAAGGGGAGGTAGCAGAAATCAGAGTGTGTGAGGACTAGGCATGGCTCACCTTTGAGGCATTTTAAAGCCTTTTCTGTCATCACTTCTCCTACTGCTTTAATACTGATATGCTACCAACTGTGTTCCTGCCCAAGTGCTTACAGTTTCCTTATGTGGACAAGAACAGAGCATAAAGTGAGAGGGAGAGATCACAGTGAGGAGAGGAAGATTCAGGTGGGAAGCACCACTAGGAGTGTGCACAAATCAAATTATTCTATCTGAGGTCAAATCACAGAGCCCTCGAACTGCTTAGTCAAAAATAGCCGGTTTGGCTGGCAAATCACCCTCAAATCATCCAAATTGATTCAGGTGATTTGAGCACCATTTTGAGCCCCGTTTTGCTGGGGAAACAAGCGTCAAAATTGTGCTTTTTCCCCATGGAGAGCTGGGTAATATTTATATACCACTTTTCAACTACAAAAGTTCTCAAAGCGGTTTACATAGATACTGGAGGGCTGACCTACTGTGTCAGCCTGACTCAGAGGACTGGTCTACTCAGGTAGACCAGTCCTCTGAGGTGGACAGACATGCAAAGTCCACAGTGGAGGGCTGGTTCACCCACCAACCACAATTGGTAGACCATCTCTCCCTGGGTAAAAGTGCCATTTTGAGGCCCTTCCCCCCAGCAAAACGGACCTCAAAATAACGTCTGAATCACCCGAATCAGTTCGGGTCAAATCATAGGTGATTCTCTTCAACCTTGAATCAGGCCCTCTATTTTGAGGGCAATTTGATTCAGGGTTGAATGTGTGGTTTACAAAGGGCTTTTTTGAAGCAGTAGCTATTAAGGAGCAATTAAGGACCAAAGCACATATACCTTGTTACACTGCGGATCAATGCCTCCTCCCTGTGTCTCCATGAGCCAGTCTGGACACTATGACTGACCAGCCCTGACCACCATCCAGTGAGGGACCTGTTCCATTTTCTGGCATGGAGTTCTGCTTCACATCATTGCATGGATGGTGATTTGTCCTTCTATGTGATTTTAGTACTACATTAAAGCTGTATTTAAATTGCATGTGAGGAGTGGTCTCTCCATGTGATTATGTGGTTGCAGGAGGGGGCAGAAATGCGTGCTCACATCCCTCATCATCTAGTGGACAGGAGTGGCTGGATCCGAACAAGCCCACACTGAATCTTCTGTGTTCCCTTCATGGAAAGCAGCATAGTGAAAAACTCAGAAAGGAAAGTGGAAGGCAGACAGAGAGAGTGAACAGGAGAAAAGTCTGTTCTGAGGCGTCATGACAGAGGAGATACAGGGCCAGATATTCTAGAGTGAGCATGCCTACATCTCCTGCTTGTGGGCTTCTCAGTCAGAGGCATCTGGTGGGTCACTCTGTGAAACAGGATGCTGGCCCAAATAGGCCTTGGGCCTGATCCAGCAGGGCTCTTCCTATGTTCTTATGCTAGAATCTTGGAGCTAGTGTGGGAAGTGTCAGAGTATCATGGACACATGGAGAGAGGATTAAGATCTACACACAGAGATCGATCATGGACACTGGCCTCTCACCACACCAAGTGCAGTTAAATGCTGTTAGGCTGGAAGATTTTCTAACAGGAGAATGGGACATGCCTCGGGAGGACTGATTTTTTCAACAGCATTCTTGGATTAAAGGAGATCGCTAGGCACCATGCCTATGGTTTCATACCTTATGGGGTTCCGCTAAGGTATTTGAATATTATTCTTAATGTAAAGGCAGCACAGAAAATAGTAGCATTACAGCATTCAAATGAAAATTGAGAAAACCAAGAATGCCAAAGCCTGAATTGCCTCTTCCTGTGTGGTCAGGCTTCACTGAGATGATAGTTGTGGGTGGCTTTTTTCTTGTAAATACCACAAATGGGAAGTTTTTAAAAGGAGTTCTCTGGCTTATTTTTAATGGCTCTTTGGAGCAGTTCCAAATAAATGAGTGTGTGTGGCTCTGTGCCCATTCTCAGTTACTAAAACTGGTTGCGAGAATGAGAGAAAATGAAATGCACATGAAGATGCTAATTTAGTCACTTAAATGTTCTTTTATAACCTCAAGGACAGCTACAGAGAATATTTCTTCATTCGAAGTGTTGCATCTAGACAAAGATTAACGTTTATGGCTGAGTCAAACAGGGATTATAAAATGTCTTGTGTTGCAAAGAAGGTATTGCACAAAGTGTGTTTGGGGCCAGTACATGGGGCTCCTCCAGAGACATAACTAGCCAGCGCTGCGTAAACTGATCCTGCTGATTCAGCACCCAGCAAAATGTCTCACCAGATGTTAATGAGCATTCTGCTGCTGCAATAGCTAGTTTAATCATATCTGGTCGTTTAACAAAAAAAAAAGCTTTCAGTGGACACTAATGAAGGACCTTGTAAGAGCTCTGTTAAAACCCAGTACCCAAGCAGAACTGTCAGTTAGTAATGTATAGGCTGCCCAATTAAGTCCCCATATTTTCCCTTCCTCTGCCCTTGCAATTTGAATAGTCATTGTTCAATGTATACTGTGGAACATTCTTCATTGGAAAGGCCATGTTAACATCTGCTGAAGTCCCACCTGGATTCAAAGCAGCAGAAGCATGAAGCAAGATTTGGTAAGGCCTGTGATGCACGAGGGCACAGCTTTCAAATACGAAAGCTGATGCCAAGCCTCCTTGCAATCAGGGGCACCAGCAGCTTTTCCACGTGGGGCTTTTACGGCACTTTTGCACGCTCGGGGTGTATTCATATTTATTTATTTATGTATTATCTTTCCTATTTTTATACTGCCTGATACAAACATCTCTAGGCGGGGTACAAATTAAAACAAATCAAATATTAAAACAGTTAAAATTTAAGTTAAAAGCTTAAGAAAACAGGTACTACTTGAGGGTCTTCGTGAAAACAAACAGAGACGGGGGTGCTCTTATTTCAAAGCCCTGGAGCAGCCACAGAGAAGGTCCTGTCCCGAGTTGCCACCAGATGAGCTGGTGGCAACCGTTACCGGACCTCCCCATATGAGGGCAGGATTTAGCCCAAATTCAGTACTGAGGCAGCAAGGTACTGTTCATATAGCAAGCAGAATTATTCAGGTTTTATCTTTACGAATGGAGCTTAACTTGGAGTATCTGCGTCCAAAAATAGTTGTACTTTCTAAAAAGATTTCCTGCGATACTCCCCCATTCTGTGGAGTATGATTCTGATGTGTGGAGAGACCCCATGGATAAAGCGGATCAAGATGAGATGGAGCTGTGACTTTGCTGGGTGTCTGCTGATATGATAGCGCTCTGGGAAGTCTTGTTTCCTGTGCCCTGGAGTCAACTTGCATTCATTTCTATTTTTTTTCTTTAATTTTAAAAATTCTTTCTTCCTGAAAAACCTGACTCATTTTTTTAAAAAAATTAATTCACCGTGGGACTTGTGCAAGCCTGCCACATGTCTCTATAACCAGCTACAAGGGTTTTTGGGTTTTTTTAACACAGTCTGTGGAAAATTAGGGGCGGGGGGAATGTAAGATTTGAAGGACTGGCCATGGAGCTCTGAAACCAGGTATAGTTGTAGCAGGATAGCGGGACGCTGGGTGTTATGTTTGAAGCTGAAGGGTCAATTAGTTTATTTTTAATAAAAAATTTAAATAGTGAGGGTGCTTCACTTTTTTTTTTTAATTTCCCTGTTGCTCTTGCACAAACCTGCCACCTGGTGGCCTATTGCAGTCTTGTGCAAGATCAACAGGGAATTTTTTTTAAAGAGTGAAATATCCTCCTTGTCTAGAAAAAATATTGAAAGTCAATCAACCAACCGATCAGCTTCAAATTTAGTACACAGTGTCCCGCTATCCTGTGCTACAACTGTGCTTGGTTTCAGAGCTCCATGGTTAGCCCTTCCTAACTTATGATCTTTTTTTCTAATTTTCCATTGACTTCTATGTTAAAAAACCTTGTAGATGAGACATGTGGCAGCCTTGGGCAAGACCCACAACAAATTGGGTTGTTGTTGTTAATGAGTCTATTGAGTTTAATGAGTTTATTGAGTCCATTTTTTAATGAGTCAAACTATTTAAAAAATAGAACTAGAAAAAGTTTCAAAGAATTCAGGGTCTCCACTACACTTGTGCACATACTTGCTCCTTCTCTACCTGTGCACATGAATAGGAAGGAGGCGGCGGGTGGGTGTGGGCTCTGCAACCCCGCTGGCCAAAAATGGACCCAAAGGATGGCAGGGAGCATAAACAATCCCTGCATGGAAAAACTGAATGAACTGCAGCCAAACCTCATAAGAGATAGGAATATGAATGTCTCCAGCTCCAAATTATGCCTGTAAATGTTGATTTCCACTTTGACTACTCTTATCCTAAGTAGTCCGATTTTAGACCACTTCCTCCCGCGCTAAAGCTGGCAGCCTGGAGAGGCTCTTGGAGTGGTTGCTATTAGGGATGTGTACAAACCATGGTTCGAAGCACAGTACGAGAGCATAATTTGGGAGATCTCAGAAAGATGAGACCAGGTCCTTACCTGCTGTCTGCCGCCCCATGCAGCTTACTGCTGGGGTGGCATGCATCCCAAGAAGCCCCATGCTGACCACACAAATGGCACCTGCACATGTGTGGACAACATGTGCGTTTTGGTGCCACGCGGGGTTTCTTGGGATGCACAGTGCTGCACCAGGAAGCTGAATGGGGTGGCAGAGAACAGGTAAGGACCTGCTCTCCTCTTTTTTAAAGCTCCCGAGCTAATCTTGAAGCACATTTCGAACCGTGCTTCGTGCACATCCCTAGTTGTACTACGTTAGCTTAATAGATTTGACTGCTTCACATTGTCTGTTTTTCCCTATGCCTCCTTGTACTCATTTGTATTTGTCTACAATATTGTAGAGAATGCTGAATAATTGTTCATAATTGCTGTGGACCAAATAACATACACAGAAGTACCACTCGACATTATGAACAGTGTGTATAAAATCATATTAATATTGATATACTTCTTCTAAACAAAAGAAAGTTACCACAGTGGTTAATGTCGCAAAAAGAAAGGAGAAGATGGGTCCCTGTTGTCAAGGGGCACTCAGCCTAGAAAGAAATGCAAGTGAGGCTCTGGCGACAGCCACTGAGATGGTACAGTGCTGGGCTGAATAGGGACAGTAGCTCTTCTCCCTGCCCCGGTGGCTAAATATAAGAGCAGCCATCACTTTCGAAGGTGCATCTTATTCTGCCCAGTGCTGTCGGGGGATTATGCTGCTGCTGCCACAATGCCTGCAAAATGCTTTCCGTTGGTTCAATTTCTAGAAGACCCCAGTCACATCTCACATATACCACAAGGAGGATGAAAAAAAGAAAGGAGGCATTCCAGCATGTCTCTTCATTACATCACACCTGCCTGAATTACAGTCCTGTCTACCAAGGGAGAGGTGTTAAGTGTTTCTACATTTGGATGTAACTAGAAGTATGTAGTAATGTATGTAAAAGTATGAGCAATGAGTGCTGTCACCTCCTTGAGCAGCGCGGGATTTAATTAAGCACCTGCCTAATTAATATGTTGGTGTGCAAACAGTGGCCTGGCTTAGATGGCACACGAAGCAAGGACTGAGTCTTGGTCTTGGGCAACATCGCCGAGCCTTGGGGCACGCTCCTCCTTCCCCTTTATGTGTGAGTGGAAGCCAGTTCTGGCTTGGAATTAGCCAGAATCTGCCATGACATCCAAGCTGGGTGATTCCAACTTATTCTAGTCAGAATTCCCCAATGAGCCGGGATCCAGTTTGAATATCATAAGAGACCATGGCTTGTTCTGCGTCAGGGTGGGAAGTAAAATCCTTTCTGCCGTGGTGCACAAAAGGGAGGCGGAGGCAGAGATGCATCCCTGGAGAGGGGGTGTGTGTGCGTGCAAATGTCCTTTGGCTTTTAGTGAACTGGGCTGCTGCCCCCCTCACAGGAAGTAGCATGTGGGTGAGCTGGCATTAATTTCTGCTCTAGAGCCTATGGCTCACTGGATTGGCATTAGTGCCACCACTGCAAACTGTGACTCTCAATCAAGGTGGAGAAAAGCCCTCTTCAGGCATGAAAAGAAGGGGACACTATACTCCTGTACAGCATAAGAACAGCCCTGCTGGATCAGGCCCAAGAAGGCCCATCTAGCCCAGCATCCTGCTTCCCACAGTGGCCCACCAGATGCCACTGGGGAGCCCACAAGCAGGAGGTGAGGGCATGCCCTCTCTCCTGCTGTTGCTGCCCTGCAACTGGAATGGAGAGGCCTCTTGCCTCTGAGGCTGGAGGTCCCATCATCAGCATCCTGAGAGCCCACTGGCATGAGGTGCCTCTGCACGAATGCACCAAGCAGCCTTGTGCCGTGGTGCTCTGGTGTTGGGCTGAAGAGACATACGGCAACCGCATGATGTCATCTGTTTCTGTAATCAGATGGCTGGGGTGCCCCCACCTTCCGATCACAGAGACGGGTGCCATCACACCGAGGGACAAATGCCATGCCCTTGGAAGACTGCAGGGAGGGCGCTGCTTCTGAGTGTGTAAGCCCTGGAGCAGAACTGCCAGACATGTTCTCAGGATGCCACAAGCGAGTACAGTGTCCTGTTCTTTTTTAATGTCAGAACAGGACGAAAGTCCTGTAGTGACCCACCTCTTGCCAGACTACCCTACTCCACCCACTCTCCTGACTATTCTGTATGCCCAGAAGAGGCTTATGCTGGTCTCCATTGTTCTAATGGGCCAGAAAAGAACTTGAGAGATGGTGGAAGTGAGCTAGAGGCCCTACCCACTGCTGGCACCCAGCAGAAACAGCTGGTTTAGCCCACACCAGGGTAAAGACAAAGCACGGGCATAGCAACGGCAGGTTCTGTGGCATTGCTTATGGCCAACCCTTGGATAACAATGGCTCATATTGGAACAATTGGCAGCAGCAATATGTTTGTCCTGAGCATTCAGTGCTTCATGTAATTATCTCCCTAATTCTGTGAGGTGGGCCAGTATAACAAAGGCTAAGCCATGAGTGTCCAGAGGGGCAAAAGGGGGAGGCAGTTGCCACCGCCCCGCCCCACCCCCAATTGAGCCAGTCCAATTGAATTCAGTGGGGCTTACTCCCAGGTAAGTGCAGCCGTCCCCCTGGAAAAGGCCTGCAGACACCCATGGGCTGAGAGTTACTTCCTTTGTAACTTGCTGCATTTAGGGCTGTGCTGCTCAAGGACCTCTCCGCTCACAGTCAGCTGCTGTGCCATACTAGTTTATCCTTCTGGGCCATGACAAAATGCCATTAATTGTTTGTGGCTAATAAAGCAACTGTTGTGTAGTGTTTAATCAAGAGGCCGGCAGCTGGGGTTGCTGTTACGGCCTTTGCTGGAGAGCTTTCCGTATTTGGCCTCTTTGATTTGTCAGAATCATTTACTCTTCCTTGTTAAAGAACTGGGCCATGTGGAGTGTTCAGCAGCCATTTGAAAAAGAGTCGGCAGAGGAAGAGCAAGAGGACAGCAATCTTTTATTGACTGTCCGGCATGTATTCATATTCTGTGAGCAATTTTTTATTGTAGCAATCATTGCAAGGCCAAGAAGACTGGAGGAAGGGCAGTGATAAATAACAAGGAATAAATCAGTCAACTCTGGCAAGAGGGAAAAGACTGGGACAGCTTCAGAGCAAGGTCGCCCCCCCCCCCCACCTCCCACAAACAAAGATTGTCACACAAAGTTCATGGCAAGTAAATTTTTGCACTGGGAGGGAGGGAGGATTTCATCAGTCCATTTTTACTAAACAAACCCCTAACATCCCCCCCCCAGCTACCCCTGTACCACCCACCCCCCCAGAGTATGGGCCTTCTGACTAAAAGCAAAGTTAAATCCATGTGCTTTCGCCATCTAAGGTTTCACAGCAGGTACTAATTTAATTTCCTTGTGTTAATGGAGCTAAACAACAAACCTGCACCTCAACTGTGGTGGTTATGATATGCGCACACCAGCCATCAAGAGGACAAAAGGGTGGCGGCTTCAATGGAGAGAACAGTGACGCTGCGTCTTTTCAAAGGAAAAGCCCCACTGCTCTCCCACCCCCACCCCAGTTTTAGCTTATTGCACAGATTCTGATAAAGAGACTCCCACACACACCTTCTATCAAGCAAAAGGATCCCAGTTTTCTGTGTGTTTTTCAGGAATCCCCCCATGTTAAAAATATGGGGGAAGCAGTCCGGACTGTATCCCAGGATTTGCAGCGCAACTGAACAAGAGGGCCCTGTGAATCAGCCTCTGTTCGATTGGGGGGCTCCCCAGTGCTTCAGAGGAGCATCCAATTCTAGTTAATGCTTTGAGGGGGGGCAGGGGTGAGTGTAGAGGCACTTTGTCTCCGAGGTACTTCTTGCAGGAAGGATCAAGCCAGCCTTTTGTTTGTTTGTTTGTTCCTGGGAGCAAGGGAGCAATGGCTGCTGTGGTGGGCTAAACCTGACTTCTAAAAAGACTTCTGGAAGTCCTCAGATGGGGCAGGGTTGCTTAGGGCTTGTAGTTTTTTCAGGAGCTACAGTAAGTACTGCAGGGGAGTTGGGGAAGTGTCAGGGAGCAGACCAAAGCTTTGTCCGACAACTCTGGGAGTCCGGGCCAAATTGAATTGCCCCCCCCCCTCAGGAATGAACAATATTGTGTTTCCCTTTCCTCCTTGTAAGAAGTGAGGCTGAGCTAAGGTGGAGCATACCAAACAATTCACTACAGTTATCCAGCCTCCATACTGGTGACACATACTCAGAAAGCAAGCTGACCTCATGTTATTGCATACAGAGAGCATTTCTTTCTCCTTCCTGTTGGATCTCCTTGCTTTCAACTTACTACACTGCTCTTCCTCCAACTTGCTCACAAAGTTATTGCAAGCTAATATCGGTGTACCTTATTCTTGGGATCACACACTCTGTTCCCCCAGTAGTGTGCTTAAGAGGCATGCTTCCAATTAGAAGGGCCACCTCTTTCACTAAAGGCAGCTGTAGGGAACAGGGGGAGGTGCTCCTGAGCGGGACCATAACATGCAGATGTAGGGGGTTCACTCTCTCCCCTTACACAGTTTCACTGCCAAACATCCCCCCACAGTGGCTATTTTTGGTGGGGAAATGGTATTACAGAAGGAAACAGTTGATTTCCCTGCACACTGTGGTCTCAGTTGGGATACACACTCTCACTCACACACACACACGGTGGCAGAAGAGGCTATTATACTCGGAAGCAGCCCTCTTACGCACACAGTGGGCCAAATGTCTAGCTTGGCCCTTAATCACCTAAAAAGCAGGTCACACTTACTGTATCAAAAATTTTCTGCTTGCACAGGTGAAGGGAGGATGCTCAGGAACTTGCATAGTGCATAGTGGGGGAAGGGGAGTGTAAGAAGTCATATGATTCTTTCAGTCCTGTCATATACAAATAAGCAACTCTCTTCATCAGTTCTCTCTGTAATCTTCAGGGCTAGTCACGATCAACCAACATGATTATTCTGACTTTAAAAAAGAAGAAGAGCAACTTGCTGCTCCCGTTATTCAGCTTCTTATATATGCTGTGATTTTTAGAAAAGAGAAAATAATTGCCATTGGCTCAATATATCCATTAGCAAATTTCACCCCGCCTACTCACATAAATGCAGTACTCCACATTACCAGTTTAACATGCTATTTTATAGGTTGCTTCACTGCTTCCTTTCCCTTCTCTACACACAGGATCCAAGAGAGAGAGAAAAGGTTCATTATCTTTTGGTCTCAGTTTTTTGTTTTTTGTTTAAGTTGCAGAGACTCCCATTAAAAAAAATGTCCTTAATGTGTAGAGTGTTCTGAAATGTAGGGTAATGTTTAACAAGCATCAGTTTTGGGGAGACCATAGCATGTCAATATCAGTATTCCTCAAAGGGCAGGGTGAAGTGTTACTTTAAGCAGGACTGCACAACTTCAGCCCTCCTCCTTGCTGTTATTGGACTACAGCTCCTATCATCTCTGACTACTGGCTACTGTGGTTGAGGATGATGGGAGTTGTAGTTCAGCAACAGCTGGACAACCAAGGTTGTCTAGCCCTTTGGTAGTGCTGCTCATATATTTAGCAGGAGAAAAGCAACAGTCCCAAATCAGCCCAGCTGAACACCTTTTCAAGTGGGTGTTAGCTGGTGTCTTCCCTGCATCTTTTTTTAAAAAAAAATTAAAAATACCATGAGCCCCTTTAGGACAGGGAACAGTTTGGTTTTCTGCCTGCTGCCACTTGGTTGTTGAAAAGCAGTATATGGATATTCTAGACACCAACACTACTCACAGCATTCTCCTTTCCTTTCTCTGCACAGTGCGGTGGTTCTTGATGGAAAGATTTATGCCACTGGAGGAATTGTCAGCAGCGAAGGGCCTGCTCTGGGAAACATGGAAGCCTATGACCCCAAGACCAACACCTGGACGCTTCTACCCAACATGCCGTGTCCTGTGTTCCGACACGGCTGCGTAGTAATTAAAAAATACATCCAGAGTGGTTGATGCCAACAAGAACTCGGATGTCAAACTGGATGTTGCTTGCTGAAAGCTGGCAAGAAAAAGAAACTGTCCTGCCGACACAAAACAAGGAGCTGCAACTGATGAACCTGTTGTCTAAAAGTATGAGTAATCTCTACATTGAATGTAGAAAATCATCCTCACCTTTTGGTGAACAAGCTATAGCGTGACTTAACACGAAGGTGCCACTAGATGTCATAGTGGTGCTTGTTACAGATATAGGCGTTTGGTCTACCCATGTGCAATAGCTGATTTCCCACATGTCGTTTAACTGCGGGAAAAGAAAGAATCTGCGTTTTCCCTCCCAGAGAGTAAACTCAATTCTCGAAATAACGGTGCCGAATAGGTTCTGCTATTACACACGAAGCATCGGGGCTATATGACATGAAGGTCAAAGTGTCCTTACCACTTTGATTGCTATGTTTTTGTTTTAAAACCAACACATGTTTATCAATACCAATGACCGAGAGAGAACTTACCGTATGTGACCGACTGTGTAGGTTGAGGTCAGTCTTCCATCAGAGCAAACATTTATTATGGCTCCTTAGAGCAGAGCTAATAAAGGGTAGAAGTGTGTCTGTCTACTAGCATTCCATGTCCTTTTAATGAAAAGGTTTTCTGAAGTTGTATGCCAATGTGAATGTGTGGTCGTGAGGAGGGCTTGTTTCTGCCTTTCTACTGTTTTTCTACTGTATGATCAAAATGACAGCTACGTTTCTGTAAAGCGGGAGGCATCTAGGAGCTTTTATTAAACTTTTATTTATCTATTCTAAGTTTAGAAAGAAAATTCTGTGTTGGGTTTCCATATTTTGGGCCAGTTAAGGCGATGCCTTGTGGGGATGCTGGTTTTGAGATCACCAATGAGTGAGAGCCCAGTAGCCAGGATATATGCCACTGTCTATATTTTTGTCAGATGAATCTTAAAGATCCAATCTATTTTTTCAGTCAGTCTCTCTCCTCTCCCCACCCCCTTCTCCCAAGAGAATACACGGAAGTCTTAAGGGAACCTTCTCTCTTTCCAGAGGTTTTGGTGGCTGCTTTTCTAAGAATACATGCTTTTGAAGCTTCTTACTACACAGGTTTAACAGTGATAATGAAAATGCATCAGGTTACATCCTGCATTAGAGAGAGGGGGTGGGGGTAAGGTTGTTATGTAGAGTTGTAAGTATATCACAGCAGGGCTATATTTTTATATGTATATTAAAATATTGTATATTCAGAGGAGCATTGTGATGTGGAAATTTCTTTATAAACTTGTAAGTGGAACAGATGAGATGCCAGAAACCTGGGACAACAGGGTTGCAATGGAAGCAGCTAATGTTTCTTCCGATTAACTCTGAGCCATGGAGCTATTGCTGATTTGTTTGCAGCAACCAGGAATAAACTGGGTGGACACGCCTACCTTTTGATCTTCCACTGAACTTCGTCATGGTCATTAGAAAGAACATTTATACCATCAGAGGTACAGTACATCAGCTACTCTAGTCACAGAGGGAAATCCTAACTCTCTTAAAGTCTTTGCCATTGAAATCAATGACACCAGGATTTCACTCAAGAGATGTAATCGATTTTGTCACTAGAACTGAGTGGGAGCAGCTGCTGTACCTGCCACAGGGCTGCTGCCAAAAACAGCATCCCCTTGGTAAGATTTAGGGCAGGGCTGCCCAATTTCAGCCCTCCTGCTGGGATGGATTACAGCAAAGTGAGACTACAACTCCCATCATACCAGACTATTGGCCACTATGACTGAGGAAGATAGGAGTTGCAGTCCTAAAACAGCTGGAGGGCTGAAGTTCTAGTCTTGATTTGGGATATGTGGCATCATGTTGCAAATTTCACTGCTCCATGTCACTCCTGGATGCTGGTGAGGGCAGAGAAACTCATCATGTGGGGAGACCATGTCACACAGCAGGTACTCCTAAGTGCTTCAGGAGCGAGGGAGATCCACTTGGCAAGGGGGTGCTGTTTTAGGCAGCATCCCATGGCAGGTGCCACATTTTCTCTCCCTTGTATTCCTAAGCACATTAACTTGAAAACAATTCCCGTGGATCTCTTTCAAGTAAGTGTGGTGCCTTGCTCTGACTTTACGTAGCCAGAGAACAGCAGCTAGTGGTAAGTTGATTTTGATACCAAATAAAGTGGTGGTTTGGTTTTTTTAATTGGAAAGTTTTGGATAAACACACTACAGATGGCTGGCCAATCACATTGAAGTTATTTTGTTAAGAATAAATTTCTACAAAGCAGATGTTAATATGGAATTTGTATCTTGCCATATTTCAAAGGAAATGCTGGTTTAGGCAGCAGTCTATACGACTGAAATAGGAACGGTAATGTTCAAACTTGTGCAGTTTTATTCTCTGAAGTAAAAGGTCACGTGAAGCATTTTGTTCAACCATGGTGCAAGTGTGTACTGAAAAAGATTGGCACATAAGTGCCAATCACTGGCTGGGGCAGACTGAATTTTAGCATTGGTGTGTTTACCTCCAAAGGAGGTGCGAGCTTGAAACCCTTGCCGAACACTCAACATCTCCAAACTTACCTGGTTTCTTTTCTCACACTGGAGCAAAACTGGCTATTTCTGTGAATTCTAAAACACAGGGTTTCCTGTAATGATATTGTATATATGTTTACTGTTAAGTTCCTGTTAAAATAAATCTATTTCTAGATCTAGATTCAGCATTAATTGGAGTACTTGTTTAAAAACCATCTAGGAGCAACACTATGGTGTTCCTAATGGGGCTGCCTTTCCAGCCATGGATCCAAAACCTTAAAATTCTTGGAAATTAACACTGGAACCTAGCTACCTGGAGAGATGCTGTTCACCTATGAAGCATTTTCCATTAACTATCTCAGAGTTATCTTTGTCCTCATATCAATGCCTCAAACATTTTATTGATGTACCGGTAATCACAAATACATGCTGTCTTGAGTGCTGGAGGTCATATCTAACCCTGTGGTCAAATACTTCTGTTCTCTCAAAAGTCACAATCCCACACTCGTCTCTGAGAGCATGGAGAGGCTGGTAGTTCCTTAGCTATTTAATTTGAACTGAGTTAGCTATAAACCACTGGGCAAGAAACAAGTGATCAGCCAAATACAATAAACTGGCCCCAAACACCTGCCTAGTTGGACAGACTGCCTTTCAGCTGTGGAACATTTCATACTATGACTAGGTCTGATTTACCCGTTAAAGGAAAAAACCCACAGTGTGCCTCCAGCCAGAACATAACATTTCAGACTTGAGATCTTACATGCAATCATTTAAACCATGTTTGTGCCTATGTAAGTGAACAAGCTGGCAGCAGGAGGAAGTGACTATTACTTCAATATGATGCTGCCCTCCTGAAACAATTCAGGGTGAGTTGAAGGAGCTGCCAACCTGAACACTGGAGAAGAGGTCTTATTCAGCATAAGTCAATACTACTTGGTAAGATGAGCAAGGCAGAGGGTATTTTAGTTTTTGCTTGTATGTGCAAATCATTCTGGATTTCCTCTGGGAAACTGGCAGAACGCCTGTGACAAATGAATCATATGCACATAGCTGCTAAGAGATGCAAAAACAGTCGCTTTGCCTAAGCTTTTAGAAATCCTCGGCACAGTTTGGCTCATCCTTTCATCTCTTGTTCTCCAGTAGCCTTTGCTTCACTAGGGGAATTGCATACTACCTCCTAGCAGCTTCCTATTTGTATTCAGTTTGGAAAACTTGGCTGCCTGTTGTCACTTGTCACTGATAGGCAAGCTAGCGTGTTAAGTCACATTTGTTGTCATACAAGACTGATAGGTATTGCACAAGGTGCTGTGAGTTTGCTGGTGGGGTACAACTAGAAGGAGCTAGAATAGCCTTCACACTGTAACATGTTTAGGGATAAACTGCAGAGGCCTGTTTCACGTGTACATGGTCATCAGTTGATGACGACTGGAGCAGCCAGGGATGACCTAAATAGGCCATCATAGCTATAACACTGCAGCCAGCGGCTTCATATGGCCTTGCATGCAAATTATTTTTGGTTACACCATTTATCCATCAAGCTAGCAGTCATCGTGTATCTCATAGCAGAGCAGACTGAGATGCATGCATGTATGATCCAACTTTTAGTAGCGCCTGGATGTAGAAAGTGGTAACATTAAAAGTAGGCGCTAATTTCCTGAAAGATACTATTGCTAAGATCACCGCACTTATAAATCACTGAGTTTTAAAAGGATAGAAACAACTTCCTTCTGATTTTGCCTTTAGACTATTGTAAATATTAATATGCTATTGTTGAATGAATTCATCCAAGTTGCAGCACTGTTATAAGCATGCAACTGGCCCTCTCTTTTGGTTTGTTGATCCAGATCAGGGTTGTGGTGTGGGGAGATAATCTTTTGCCTCCACTGTGGTCTGCATTAGGCCCCATGGCGACTATTTGCCTCTGATGTGAGGGCTCCATTGGCGTCATTGGAGCTGGGCAGATGTTGGGGCACAATTCAGAGTGGGACCATGGTGCAGGGCAAGGAGCCCAATGACTGTTATTCTGTGCACACACACCACTTAAAGTAGCATCTAGTTTGAAAGAAGTCACAAAGCCTAGATTAGCCTGGCTCTTGGCTGGCAGTTTATTGCATTCCTAGGAAACCTACATTTTCTAGATGCAAGGGATAGCTGTGCCATCACATTTGGACTGCATGCAAACTGTGGGCACTTCTGCCAAACAAAAGCAAAAGGTGGAGCTGCTGCAGAATGCTTTTGCTAGTACTTAAGATTTTAAACTCTTAGCATCTTATAATGAATTTCTAGGCCTGTGCAAAGATTTGGTTTTGAAGCACTGAAGCTGAATCACTTGTATCTCACACCCAACGAGGGAAATACAACCACACCACTGGTTACCTTTTTAAAAGCATATTTTTACCAAAGCTCCGCAAACATGTACAGGCTTGCTTTGAAAGTACAAGTCTTGCTTTATTGAGGGGCAAGCTTGGAGTCTCCTAAGTGCCATACTGAACTGAGTGGACATCCAGGAACTTAAGTTGTGCAAGTCAAAATGTACTCCCAACAAGTTAGACGGAGCTCCCCGACAAACTGCTCTGATTGTCCCCCATGGAGAAAGCAGATATGCACAAGCCAACTGCAGCATTTGGGTGAGATTAAGAAAATTATTTTAAAGTTGATCCTAGCTAGGATCATCAATTTGTATATACCAAGGGAAATTTCTAAGGGGACAAGAAATTTAAAATCAGGATTGAAGCAGCATTCGCACTTCAGTACAATTAAAAGCAGTTTGGCACAACGGCCAAAGTATTAAAGGTACATTTAAAAGAGGTAGACAAGTAGAGTGGGGGTCAGATGTATTAAACAAACTGATTTCTGAAATCCTGGTCTTGCAGACTGAATTATAGCATTAATAAAGACATACAAAAATCAAGCAGAATAGTAGGTTTAAAAAACCAAGTTTCAGCAATACATTGGGTCACATTCCATCCATATAAACCAGAAAGAAACATTACAGCAAACCTCTGGTTTGGACAAACCCTTCAAATGCTCAGCAGACTGGCTAGTTTTCCTTAACTAGATAGTCGCTAATCAAGTTTCATCTGTAAGTGGGGTTTGTCATTTCCAGGGTTCTTTGTCCACACTGGCAGCCACTAGAAGGTCATGAATCTTTAAAAAATCACAAATCTAAACATATCCAAACCAATGTTTTACTTAAACACCCTTGTTGATTATTTTCCAATTTCAACAGGCAGGTTAAGGGGCAAAAATAGATCAAATCGTTATTGGTTTACTGAGTCACACCGATTGTATTAACCATCTAAATTATGAGAACTACTTGCTAACAGGAAGTCTACAGCATCTACACAACAGGATCTGGCTTCCATCCTACACAGGGAACCTCTAATCGGGGTAGAGGGGCACACACTTCTTGCAAGCCACTGTAAAGCACGTGTGCGCAGCTTGTGGAAGCCGGGCTGCCGTGTGCCTACTAAGCACGACCAGTTGCAACTGGAGTAATAGCCCAACAGGATTTCTCACAATACTTAGTAGGCATGCAGCAGCCCCACTTCCACAAGCTGCACACATGTGCTTTACATGTGGAAGATTTTCACATTTACACAGCTAAGCCAAATACAGAAAAAAATGTCCATGACCACAGTAAACCCCTCTTGATCAGTGCTCTGCATATTTCCAATGAAGGCTCATCACATTATAGCCGATATGGAAACAGGACTTGTCAAGGGCGGGGTAAGGTTGGGGTGGGCCCTGGGGCAAAAAGTGAAGAGGGGTCGCTGCCCCTTCCGCCTCCCTGCATCAGAGGTGGGAGGGGGAGAGTAAAGAGCAAGCGGTTGCTCATCGGGCGGGACCCTTCTCCCTCAGCAAGGCCAGGGACATTGGTCTCCCCCTCCTCCGCCCTTGTTCAATTACAGCTACATCCCTAGCACTCTTCATCCAATTGTTCAGAGTTGCCCAGGCAGAGACTGAATAGCACATACATGGGGCAAAAAGGTTCAACAGAGCAAAAGACTTCAACTGAAAATGTGACAATAGGCTCCTGCCCCAGAAGGGAAAACTGGTCTCATGGTAGCAAGTATGACTTGTCCCCTTAGCTAAACAGGGTCTACCCTGATTACATTTGAATGGGAGACTACATGTGAACACATCCTCAGGGGATGGAGCTGCTCTGGGAAGCACAGAAGGCTTTAAGTTTCCTCCCTGGCATCTCCAAGATAGGGCTGATAGGCAATCCTGCCTTCAATCCTGGAGAAGCTGCTGCCAGTCTGGGTAGACAATACTGAGCTAGATGGACCAATGGTCTGACTCAGTAAATGGCAGCTTCCTATGTTCCTAATACTGATAGACCAGAATAAAAATTCATTTGCAACTTAAACATTTCTATCCAGAGAAGGTCCCTCGCGCCACCGTGAAGTTATCCAGCAGTTAATGCATAACAACCCGGATCTAAAGAACCACGATTAATTTTACCAGGGACTTAGCATGTGTGTTGCTTGAACATCTGTTCCCAGCATGGAAAGCCTCTTTTGAAACAGACAGAATTTTAAAAACCAGTTCGTAACATGGCAGGAGGGTGAGGTCAAATAAAAGAAAAACACTACCTCAAACAAAGAAAAAATCTCCATGTTGTATTTAAGAGCACTCTCTATCCTGAGTAAATGCTGACATGAATGATGCCAGCCAAACTGTTTAACTGCAAAGTAGTAGATCTCAGGATTAGCTTTTCATCAAAATGAAATGATTATTAAAAGAAATCCAGGATTTTTACTTGTCATCTTTATTCAAGTATTTCACAGCAGTTATATTACAAATTACAGTAAAATGTTCAAAATATCCAGAATTCAAAAAATTAAATAATTTACTTAACTAATGTAAAATGAAGATGCCAAAAAAAAAAAAAATCAAGTGGAACACAATTCTGAATACAACTTAGAGAATCCAAAATTTATCAGAGCTGATGAAGTAAGCTTACTTAATCCAAAAGTTGACGCACATGAATGAAACCAAACAAGACATCCCCATTGCCTAAGCAAACCCATGTACAATATAGAAAAGAAGCAGGTACAAGCTCAAATTCAAGCTTATGTTGAATTTACCAAAAAAAAAAAAATTGAGGGAGAGGGAAATGACAATCAGCTACAGGACCTGCTATTCAAATGATCAGACAAAGCCGGAACTGACCCTCCAACTTAAAGTATGGGAAGACAAGGTATTAGCAAAAAATATATATCAATAATCCTATAATAAATACATTGGCATATGAGAAAACTCAAGTAACAATACAGAGGACACAGAACATAAATTAATCACAGGTGAAATTCAAGCTTGCAAACACAATTAACTCCACAGCCAAATTCATCTTAGAGCAGTTCCATCATTAGCCCACAGCAATTTAACCTCCATCTGGCCCTAGGATAAAGGCCTTGCACAGGAGTTCATTGGTAATATTCATAACAAGAAACAGGAATTGATTTGTACAAATTATTGCCAATTTTCTGTGGCAAAACAATAATAAAAAGGAAAAAAAATACAGATAGTGAACGAATTGACAACATGGAGAGATTAACAGGTTTAACTCTACAACCACTAAGCTATTAGTAAAGAAAAGCAATATATGTATTAGTGTGGTTTTGGAGCCAAAAAGGTGAATATAATTATTTTAATCATGTTGCCCACTAACACATTTATATAAGCTAATTCTTCCAAAAAACCTAAAACATTTAGAGGCAGTTCCTCACTCTTATCAACATTCAAAAACTACTAAAGATCCCCCCCACCCTAAACTGACCTGTTGGAAGCATTTTTAATGCTGGACTCGAATTTAAGATACTCTTTTCAAATTATTTGATTACTATATTTAAAGAATTTAAACTTGTACAAATTTAGCAACCTGTTAAAAATGTATGCAGTTTTTCCTTTCACAAGTGCTGCTGCTACTTGAACAAAAGAATCTTTGAACTACAATATTTTAAAAAATGCTGCAAGAACCTGAGACTTGCAAAAAATTGTTTTACCAGAAACTTGCTACAAAAAATCTGCTACATTTTATTTCATCAAATCTTAACGTTTTGTAACAATTTCCATCAAAATACAAAATGCTAATGGATTTGACAGCAAAATATTCTAAACAGGTATGATGGCAATAAATACGAACAAAAAGATGAAAAAGTCCCCACAATCAAATTTCTAAAATGAATGAAGTACTAGTTTAAAATGTTTTCATTTTAATCGCACTTTCCCACCTAAAAATACAGCATTTCTACAGGAGTTGTGTTTAGAATAATGTGACTAAATGCATACCGGGAATTCAACAAGTGGCATTTGGGGTGGGCCCGGGGAAGGCTTGGCTAGAATTAGAAGGCCTGGATGTAAAATGTAGAAAGAAGCACTTTGGATTACTGCAGTAGCCCAAGGCCAGAGTTGATTTTCAGCAGTGGCGCACTGCTATAGTAAGCGAAACGCCTGGTGACAAGTACCTTAGCTTCAGCATGTAAACGGCAGCAGAGCGATTACAGCTTTCTGCAAACACTGTTGGTAACTCAAATACAAAAAGCTGAGGTAGCTGAGTATCTCTGCAGTAGCCCAAGACTGTTTTTGCTTGTTTAAAACAAAACATTCTGAGTTGCATATTTTGGAATGACACTCCTGCAGATCCTCATGTGGATATGACCTACTATCGGACCTCATTTTCTGCCTGTTGGATCTGAAAGAAATCTGACGGAGGCTGTTGGAACACGAAGCCTTCCACAGACTTCCAGCTGCCTAGAGTGTGCCTCTTAGTTTCCCACCGAGTGTTTGAGAACTATCGCCACATCCTGACGCTCTAGAGAACTACAATCGTCCTAGGCCCATTCAGAGGTCCAAAATCAGCCACAGACAAAACAAAAGGTTGTTTATTTTCTCCTTAATACTGTTCAATGTGGATTGTACTGAATGAGCTTGGTCTAATTCAGATACAGATTTTGCAACGCAAAATCATCTCTTCTGTCTATGGAAACCCAAGCGGCTTCCAAAATAATGGAAATTTAGAAAGAAAGCTGTTTTTAAGACCTCTGAAGGAACAAAATGGAACATTTTAAAGAAAAACATAACTACCGCCACCTTAAATATCCACTGTAAGATTTTCACAGTCTGATTTGCTATAAAAACAAATAAACTTGATGAATAAATGCATTTTATCATTTAAGATAACGTGGTTATTTCCATAATTTTGTTTTCTGGAGCGCAACACAGACATGTTTAAACATAATACTGGCTGCCATTCAACAGTGTGAGAACCTGAAGCTGTTCTTTGGGAACACAGGCTTTTGAAACGAACTTTCTAACTCTGGCATTGGCTACAATCCCAACCATTTTAATAGCCTCCTCCTCCTCCTCTTCTGCCTCCTCCTCCTCCACTGACTAAAAAGGCACATTGAAGGCAGCTCTAGAGAGCCTCATCTTCACATTATTGTATACCAAAGTTAATTCATTTTTACCACAATTCTTCACTGCCAGCTTTAAAAACAGGCTTCTGTCCATTACCTCAGAGAATTAAAAAAGAACAAAAATGAAAGTAAAATTTTAAAAGTTGCCCACTTAAAAACAATTAGATCTGCTCTATCCAGTTTGTGGGTGTTTGTCAACCTGCTCCATTTTGTCTGAAGCTTCTCACAAGATACAGCAGAAATGAGAGCAGTTTCTGTAGCACCAAAAATCTCCAAGTTGTGGCATTATATTCTTTATTTATATCAAGATACAAATATTACGAAGTTCCGTTTGGTTCTTGTAGGCTGGCTGGTTTCAGGTACCTGAGACAATAGCACCAATTCATAACAGAAAGTGAGACAAAGAGCGAGCATGTTAAGACCAAGGCTCTGCACATGCTTGGTGCAACGGGAAAATCGAATGGCTCAGAAGACTGCTCTCCCATGAGCAGCTTATGAAAAGAGACACCCGCACATCTGGTATTCACAGGAATGTTTCAAACGTATCAACTGTTTTTTCCATCTCCTGCAAGGAACGCAGAACGCAGAGCATTGGTTATACAGGCCTATTCAGAAAGAATTGGCAAGATAGCTGCTTAAAACCAAAACAGAGTTGCTCCACAAAAAGTCTCAACAATTATTTTATAGCAGCACAGATTCTCTTTGCAAAATATCACCACAAACATGGTTCTCTCAAAACACAACCCAATGAAGCGTATGTTTTCAAATTTTAGCCAGTTTAGCTTACACTGGCATTAGAGTGTGTGTGTGTTGAGTGTGCTTGCGTGCGTGCAACTGGCTTAAACTGGTAAAAAAAGGTGGCGGGGATCCTTCCATGTTTTTCATAACAAATGTACAGGTGGAAGTTTCCCATATTGTCTATGCAAAGTGAAATGCATTTCAAAAAGTTAAAAGTACTCCCTCTGATATTGAACAGCCATTTCATAGGTTATTACACACAAATTAAAGTCCACTGCACCTCACACAATTCCATGTCAGAAGTCCTCAAAACTGAAACAATTATCTTGACTGTTCTGAACATGTACAAGTGATGGAATTAAGAGGAAGAGAGTTTCACTGTATAGGAACATGGGCAATGTTGGAAAACAAAAGGCACACTAAAAACAGCCCACAAAAGGATTTCTGATAGCTATTTAACTCTGAAGAAATACTAATCTAAGAAATGTGTTATTTGATGAAGCAGTTGTATAAACCTACCTCTACAAGCTGTGACTTGTCATAATCTTTACGATGCCGGTAGATACAATGATTAAGGAGTGAGTAAAGCCTCTCAAGCTGATCAACAGTCAGGTTGTCGCTTTTCTTAACCAACAAATCAAGTAATTTCTATCAAGAAAAGTTGGCATATGTTTAGAGTGAAGTTTTTGTTTTTAACACTCATGAAATCTCATTAACACATGACTTGCTTACAATTAAGAAATGTCTAGGATATTTAGAAGCCAAATTATTTAGTGCCACTGCAATGATGAGTGCTGGACAGAATGGAGACCTGGCATGGTCTCTGTCTTAAAACCTTACAACAAAATGTAATACAATGGAACAATTTAGCATTAGCTGCTCCCTCATATTTTCATATTTTAACTGAAACTCTCTTAATTTCTCACTGATAGAAAAATCCATTTTAGCAAATAGTGCAATCAGCACAGCGACATCAAAGTGATATTTATATTAGGAAAAACATCACAGTGTACAGATGACAGAGTTTCTCAGTTTTATTACTGAGCAACAATATTTTAAGATACAGAGAATTTGGTTCAACTCCCCCCCTCCAAAAAAGGTGGCAGAAACGCAACATAAAAATGCAAATATAAATATATAAGTTGTAAACACTTTAACTGTATGCAACAGAAAATTACTTGTAAAGGACAGAGGATAAAACCAAAAGGTTTAGGATTACATATCCTACTTTCCTTACCATTAATCTATCATGGTCAACAACTACCGGAGGTACAGGGTCCAACTGCTCCTCTGGAACCTGTGCCAAAGCAATTTTACGATTTTTTTTATTTTTCAACATACCTGCAGTAAGGAAGCAAATATCACCATCAGGAAGCATGGATAACCATTATAGTTAGCATTACATTCCAAAGTTGTCTCTGAATCTTAATTTTTATTTATTTTATTTAATTTATGAAGGCATTGGTGCCTTCATTCAGGATAATAGGTCTAAACACCATACACATTTTAGAATAAAGCACAAATGTTCAGGGCTATAGAAGTCCACCTGTAAACTCATCCAAGACAAGTGAAAAATGTTGCCCAAGGGGGAAAATTGCCCCGTGTGTGCCTCCAGAGCCTTTCCCCCACTACCTTTCCCCTCATACTGTCACGGCGGGAAAACCGGCTCTCTCATTTAAGCGAGAGAACTGATTATCCCGCTCTGTCAGCTACTGTTTCAGTAGTAGCAAGACCACTACTGAAAATGGTAGCAGGCACGTGAGCACCTCAGTAATGGCGCCAGGGTGCTTGTGCACCCATCACCATTTCCAATAAGTGCTTGCTGCACTCAGAGCGGGAGAGCTGATTTACCTGCTCTAATGCGGCAGCAGGGAGAAAAGTGGCCAACCTCTCCAGTAGGTGCAGGAGAGTGAATCTGCCTGCTCTGACTCAGCAGTGGCGGAGAGAAAGGCTGATTGGCAAACGTACAGCTTTCTGTACTGATTCCACTTCGATATATGGAAGTTTTCTTTCAAGTAAGTTTTTTCAGTTGAAGCACTGCAATATTAGACTGTCTTTCAATCTGTAATTTGGTAATCTTGAAAAAATAAATGCTGTATGCACATACTTCAATTATGTTTTGCATTTCTAGAAGTGTATACTATGGCAAGTGAAAACAAGCCCTCTTCCACCCACCCACCCTTTAGTTGATAAAACCACTGGGCAATGTTCTTTCATTTCGCTTAAACAATTACCTAATAAAACACTGTGGTGCTAAGTATGAGGCTTTTTTGGTATTAATTTATAAATAAAATATCATGATATTGCTTGTAATTGCTTTTTTACTATTTAAAATCAATTGTAACACAAATGTATAAAAAGGTCTCCCATTGGTTCTTCTCATCTCAAATACAGGAACACATTCCAACCCTCCCCATTCTCTCATGTTCCGACCCGGCCTCAAAGGTCTTCTTTACGCTGATTCCCATCTTTTCGGTAAAGTGGCACAGTTGGTCACGGTCTCACACACACACACACCCCTACCTATCCCAGGCTTCTTTACCTCCACTAAACATGTTGGGCAGAAACTAAGTTTGATAGATTATATGCAAAAAAAGCCAATTATTGTGCTGCTTTTATTGTGACATGGTCTGTTAAGTATGTAACATAGTGTGGGATCATATTATAAGAAGTCTTCAGAAACAGAATAATTTATGCTTGTGTGTGTATGTAGTATGATCATAATCACTGAGTGTGTTTATACAATGTGACAGGCTGGTGTACCGAAAGCAAGTGTACTGCCACAGCCAAAGGAATAATCTAACTAGTAACATTTTTGTCTGGCAAAAGCCAACGTTTCTGCACCCCTGCAAATGCTGTTTCAATCATCTAGATGTATGATGCAATTACAAAGCTATTATAAGTATGCATAATTTACATCACTTTGCCACCTTGACTTGTAGGAAGTTGGAGCATATGACAGTCTGGTTATGTTATTGGCCCTCACATTTTTCATCTCACTTTCTGTCTGTTGTCTTTCATGTGCTCTCATGGTCATCATAAAGAGACCTAGCATGATCCAGAGGAAGAAAAACCAACTGGCGACCCAGGAGCTATGAATATAAATATTTGGAGGAGCAGCAGCTGTTTTTTCCTGCCTTCTGTAGGCACTACCAAATTTTCAATCTATAATAAGACATTTAGCCCAAGGTTTCACTCTGTTTTTTGCACATAATGCCCCAGCAGACTGGCTACTGGGACACTTAGAACCTGGCCACTCATGAGGGAGTCAGACTGGGTGACAAAATACACCAAGAACAGAGGAGGTTGCCTTATACCGAGTCAGACCATTAATCCATCCCTCCAGACTTCCACCTGGACAATAGAATGGCCACAAGAATACAGAAGTTGGGCATCAGTTATGGGGAAACTTAGCTTCAAATATCTCTTTGATCACAGACCACTATCTCTTTGCTTCAGTGCTATATTTAAGTGGAAAACAAATTATTGCAAGGAAAATACTGTACCTTCTTTATCCAATTCAGTGTCTTTAATCTCAATAACGATGCCTTGTGATTTCTTCTCATTATTGCTGCATTGTGGTGCTTCAGTGCCAGGCTGTTTTATCTGTTCTACTTCTGGGCTTTCGCTGGAAGCTTCAGGTTTTTCCTTTTGGTGATCATCAGCTGTTGCATTTTGTTTGGGAGTAGAGGTGTCAAGGATATCGGAAAGTGAAACAGCATTCAAAGACTCACATTTGCCATACTGACATGCTGGAACAGGTGTCTCTTCAGAGGCGTCACCATTTAAACGGTCCCTCTTGAACGAGGACTCTTTTGACTCCTTCCCTGAATTCACAGCAACCTTGTTACTTACTAGCAGGGATTCATTTGAACTCTCTTCTGTGGACGGAATACTATTTTCTTTCCCTACCGTCCCATTGTTCAGTCTTTGCTCTCCATGTATATCCATGATATCACAAGATGACTCATCATTTGTCAGAGAGAGATCTCCCGTTTCTTCTCCATTCTCCTCAACACAGTCGGTACTTCCTTCAAGTTCCCCATTCTCCAGCAACTTGCTGTCCTCCCCTTGATTTTCATCATCGGCAAACTTGGCATCATCTTCATCCTTCTTCAAATTATTGACTTTTCTCTTTTTAATAATGCCTTTGCCCCACTGTGAACGTCGCCTTGATTTCCTCCTCAATCGAACTGAATCATGAAGAGACAGAAAGTAATCTTTAGAAGTACATTTTGTCAGCCTAAAGTGCTTAATAAGCAACGGAGATAGATTGATAGATAAACGGGCATACACACACACAGAGTTATATTTATTAAAATGTGTGAAAATAACTGCTGGGACTAGGGGTGTGTACTGAACTGTTCTCAGCGGTTTGATTTGGATTAGAGCCAAATTCAAATCAAACCACCAGTCCGCGAACCGGTTCATTAGAACCAGTCAGCGGTTTGGTTCATGCAGTTGAACTGGGTCAGACCAGTTTGACCTGGATCCGGTGGCTATGCTTATAAAGGGGAATCTGGTGAGGATTCCCTTTTACAAGCAAAGGGGATTCCTAACTCTAAAGGGATTGAAAGGGGGCACCTTACCAGTGCCAGCTCCTCGGTGGCTCCTCTAGGTCCCGCTCCCCGCACCCCAGCAGTGGCCCAGTTCCAGCCTCCATGCACGCATGGAGGCGGAACCGGGACACCAACAGCCCATGCAGCTGGGGGGGGGTACCGGCGGAGCCACACCACCAGACGCGAGGTGCCCTCTCACCTATCCCCCGCTCCCTTTCAAACCCTTTAGAGTTAGGAATCACCTTTACTTGTAAAGAAGAATCCTCACTGGATTCCCCTTTACAAGCATAGCCGCCTGAACCGGGTACCACGGGTTCAATCCGAACCGGGATTGGTTCAGTTCAAACCCGCTTTTGCAGGGCCAGCCTGGTTTGGTGACTTTTTGAACATTTGGCCAGGAGTGGGGGGGAACGCAGCTTGGTTTGGTTCAAACTCGGGCTGGCCCCATTTGATCTTGAACTGGGTGATTTCGAATTAAACTGGTTTTGATTTGAACCGGTTCTACACACCCCTAGCTGACTCAGTTTGAAACATATATCAAAGAAAATAATTCTCTGAAAGTTCAAAGAGTTAAATAGCTCAACAAACAGAGGAGAACAAGGTGAAACACTTTTAACTTTCCTTTAGCTGCATCAGCAAAAGACAAACTGAATTAGGAGTGGTGGTCCCTCACAAATACTTAGCTGTTGCCACAACTCCTGTAGACTTGTAAACTAACCAGAGATTCCTGGATGATGTAGGTGCAATGACTCATGTGTGTGGCTGCAGAGAACCCATGGGGGGAAAAATCACACCAAAGGATGGAAACCACAGCAGTGACTGCCTGAACCTAATAATGAATTAGCACTATTACCAAAGGTCTTCTGAAAAAGCCACGTTTTGGGGGGTTTTTTTGCTGATGGAAGACAAGCAGCAATAGAGCCAGGCTGGCCCCCCTGCGGATGGGCATTTAGTGTTATTTTGCCACATTAAGGCTTTTTTCTCATATGCAGAGTGCCTATCATGCTGGTATTCCACTGGATAAATAAGAGTACAGTAGTGGTCACTTTCAAATTAAACAGACTTCCTATCAATATTATCTGACAAAACAAATCCACTCAATACAGAGGAGTGGGCCAAGGAGAAAGTAACTGCCAAAAAAACCCCACCCCAAGTTAAATAAAATTAATCTGTTCCTGACACAAATGACTCACAGGGTACCCTTAATTCTGCACTAAAGGAATTGAGGCCTTTGCAAAACAAAGAGAAACAGATACTTACACATCCTTTCTATATTTCCCTCAGAGATTTCATCCCAATACTGCATCCATATGCAAACAGGATGATCATGTACAGCGCCCCATTTCTAAATAGGTTACAAAGCGTCACACTCCCATGCCCGTCTAAATCTACAAAAGTGTGAACTTTTAACAGATAGTTTAATCTTAAATTTGTTACGGTGTGCCACAAGGAAATCTAGCAGAACAGGCAAGCAAGATTTTAGCTCTCTACCATGCCCTGTCCACACTGTACAGTCACATGTTGCCTTTATCAAAGAATTTGCTTGGGGTGGCAGGGGAAGAGTAATCTGGCTTTTGTCCAGACCTCAGACCTGGATAGGTACTGAATAACCAAATCTTTCCGATATATACAGTCTAGTGTTTTGTTTGTTTGTTAAATGGGAGAGTCCGGAGACAGCACGGTCTTCAAAATACCATTCTGGACCCTGGGGCTGAAGAACCCGGGCTTCTACTTCTAGGGGCTGTGATATAAGCCCTCAGCGACCTGTTTCCACTCTGACCAAGCCCTTCCAGAGTGCAGGGAGATTCCCAGAGTCTAAAGCCTCTTTGTGCAGCTGCACAATCCCACTCTTAGGATTGGGACGAAAGAGAAGAGTTCATGTACTCCACTGATTGCTGTTAATGTACATAAGGGCTGTCTAATAATTCTATCCCTAAGAATGTAAGTTTTCATTAACAAAAGAAGAAGCAGCTTCTAGCCTGGACAGCTGTGAAGAGAAGTTCCAAGGTGCACTGGCAATGCCAGGGAATGGACCAACAAGGCTTTCTAGTGCTTAGACAGCAGAATTGCAATACTTTGCCCTCTCATCAGACTATATATGGTATTTAAACAGGCCAAATAACTGCAACATCTCAGTACATTATTTTTATGTTGCTTTTCAAAGACATTTTCAAAGAGGTTTACAAAAACATATATTAAAGAATGGTGGTTTCCTATCCCCAAAGGGCTCACAATCTAAAAAGAAACACAAAGGTAGACCAGCAATAGCTACTAGAGGGATGCTGAGCTGGTGCTGAATCGGGACAATTGCTTTCTCCCTGGGAAATGTGAGAGAGCCATCACTTTAAAAGGTGCCTCTTTGTCCACTTAAGCAAGGGGTACTAGAGGCCATTTATGGGGTATCTTTTTCCTAATAATATTTTGTGAGTTTTTAACATTGTGCATGTGTTCTGGCCATTCCCTCTTTGTAAAGAAAAGCCAGCCTCCCTAAGGGAGGCTTATTTGCAATGCCACTCTACAGTCTTAACATAAGCAGAACAATATTTGGCCATTATGCTTCACCAATTTAATACAGTGCTTATGTTCAAGTAATAGTTAAACAACAAATCTTTCCCACAGACAGCAACTGAACATAGCTGCTAACAAATTCAAAGATGCAAAACAATGTGCTGATGCCACCATCTACTGGCAAGAACAAGGAACAGCCTAGCTTCCCTGACCGTACCACAAAAAGTACATTTTCAACAAGCTTTATTCCTTGCACATAATCAGTGTTACATCGGCTATGTGATACACCCACATTTGTATCATCCAACCCAAGCCTAATGACAAGTATGTCAGTATGACCCATCCTCAAGGATCCTGACTCACTTCCCACCAGTCAACATTTGCAGGACAACTGGCAACACACAGTTAATTTGAGAAACTGATTATCTGCCAATCAGTACTAGTGTGGCTTTATATCAGAAATAAATACATATTAAACAGTAAACCAACAATAAAACAGTCAAGGGCTTCACACAGTAAAACAATCTCATGAAAGGTTAAACTGCCTGGGAAAATAAAAAGGTCTTTGCCTGGTGCTGAAAAGACAACACAGTCTGTGCCAGGGAAGTCTCCCTGAGCAGCGTATTCCCACAAATAGGGCCTACTGAGAAAGCCCTCTCCACAGATACTACCACCACCACCAGCACTTCCAAGGCTGACCTCAGTGGAAGCAGGCTCACTTTGTATTAGGCAAACCTTTAGGTATGTAGAACTTTCAAGATAATGACCAGGACTTGGAACTGTACAAAGAAATGGGCTGAGAGCTAGTGAAGCTTTTAAGCACTGATGATATATGAGAGGAGAGCTGGTCTAGGAGAGGAGAGCTGGTCTTGTGCTAGCAAGCATGACATGTCCCATTAGCTAAGCAGCGTTTGCCCTGGTTGCACATGAATGGGAGACTAGAAGTATGAGCACTGTAAGTTATTCCCCTCAGGGGATGGAGCCACTCTGGGAAGAGCAGAAGGTTCTAAGTTTCCTCCCTGGCTTCTCCCGAGAGGGCTGAGAGAGAATTTCCTGCCTGCAACCTTGGAGAAGCCACTGCCAATCTGTGAAGGCAATAATGAGCTAGATAAACCAATGCTCTGACTCAGTATAGGGCAGCTTCCTATGCTCCTATGATCAACTGGTCCCAATTAACAGTATAGTGGCTATGTTTCCAGACACAAATTTAGAACTTAGATAAGAAAAGCCCTGCTGGGTCAGGCCCAAAGCCTATCTAGTCCAGCATCCTGTTTCACACAGTGGCCCACCAGATGCCTGGGAAGCCTACAGGCAAGAGGTGAGGACATGCCCTCTTTCCTACTGTTACTCCCCTGCAACTGAGCCATCGTGGTGTAGTGGTTCGAGTGCTGGACTAGGACTGGGGAGACCCGAGTTCAAATCCCCCTTCAGCCATGATACTAGCTGGGTGACTCTGGGCCAGTCACTTCTCTCTCAGCCTAACCTACTTCTTCACAGGGTTGTTGTGAGAAGAAACCTAAGTATGTAGTACACCACTCTGGGCTCTTTGGAGGAAGAGCGGGATATAAATGTAAAAATAAAATAAAAAATAGAATAAAATAAAATGGTATTTAGAGGAATCTTGCCTCTTAGACTGGAGGTGGCCTATAGTCCTCAGATTAGTAGCCATTGATAGACTTGTCCTCCATGAATTTATCTAAGCCCTTCTTAAAGCCATTCAGGCTGCTGGCTGTCATCACATCTTGCGGCAGAGAATTCCATAGTTGATTATATGTTGTGTGTAAAAGTACTTCCTTTTGTCTTCTACTCTCTCATTGGAACGAGATGTAAAGGAGAAAAACATCACACTCAAAGTCTCCGGTTCACATAAATGTTAAAAAACCCATGAGAAACATGTCTGAGCCCTGTGGAACTCCAGAGCATCAACACAACGAAGCCAAGCAAGAGCGTTCCAGCCCCACCTTCTGCAATGGGCCCTCCAGAGAGGTGGAATCACTGCAAGTCAACACCCCCAACACCAACAAGACTACCCAAGGAGGACAGTATTGAAAGCCACTGAGAGGTTCAGGAGAAACAGCAGGATCTCACTTCCCCATCCTTCTCCTGGCAAAGATCATCCAGCAGGGTGACCAGCAGTTTGTGCTAAAAAGCAGGCCTGAAAACAAAACAAAAAATCAAGCAACAAGAGAGGGAGAGAAAAAGAGATAAGTTCTAGGCAGTAGGAAAGGCTGAGGAGCAAAGGCAAAGAGGCCCTCTTCTCTTCATCCTCTTTGCTTTCCCCTTTCCCTCTTGTTCTATACCCCTGCCTGTGTCTCATATACCCCTAGGGATGTATGTAGTAACGGTGTACTATCAGCAAAGTTGAGTCCATGGTAAAATGCTTAAGTAACACTGCAATGGGCTGTTGCATAGTTTTATGGTAGAGTTAAGCAGATAACTTTAATATCTAGTTAGGTTCTGGTAGAAAACAACACTGTAACAAGGTGGGGCAAGGAAGCTTGGGGTACTATCTGGATCCATTCCCCAGAAATAATTGTGGTCCAGCCCTCCTAGCTTTGGCCAACATCACCTCGAACACAGGTACAGTACACCCTTTGGTGTAAGAAATGGCAACCTTTTGCAGACTAGATCAGACATCTATCATATCATGGCCCTATACACAGCCCTTCTCATCCCTGGCACACATTACTGTAAATAGCTGTGCACCTTTGGGCAACAAATGAATCCATGGTATCAGGTCTATTGGGACTCGGTTGGCATGACACTCTAGCTTCCTGTGGTACAGAAGAGAATGGAGGTGGCCAGCAGCATTCAAATGCTTTTGGCTTCTCACAGTCAGCTTTCAGGATTTATTTGTTAGAAACATTTGATATACCGCCCACTCCAAAGACTCTGGGCGGTGTACAAAAACATGCAAAACAAGACAGCATTAAAATTACATAAAACATGCAAAACAAGACAGCATTAAAATTCTAAATAAAACTAAAGTAACTAAGAAAAAAGAAAAAGGGGAAAAAACCAAATAGGTAAACTACAGGGTAAAAGCCTGGTGAAAAAGAAAAGTCTTCAATAGAGATTTAAAAATCAACAAGGAAGGAGCTAAACGAATCTGCAGGGGAAGGGAATTCTAGAGAAGTGGGGCAGCAACCGAGAAGGCCCTTTCACAGGTCCTAGCACCCCGAACCTCTCAGAAATCGGGGACTGACAAAAGGGCCATCTGAGCAGATCTGACCGGACAGGATGTAACTGGGTGGGAGAGGCGGGTCTGTAGGTAGACAGGTGCCAAGCCCTGCAAGGCTTTGAAGGTCAAAACCAGGACCTTAAATTGAACTCGGTAGTGAATAGGCAACCAGGATGACAGCAATGGGATTCTATGAGTAGCTTCCAGAGACACAGTCAAGTTGCTCTACTGTCTTTTTACTGTGCTGATTTTATTATTAAATGGCACTATCACTATGATGCACCAAGAGTCATCAATATACCACCATCAATAATATGAAAAACTAGCTTTAGCCTAAACCAGGAGGAAGCAATTTCTGATACACCCAGGAAGAAAATTTAATCCCAGTTCAGCCACTGAATCTGATCTGGCCACTCATTTTAGATTGTGAACATGAAACAGTGGGGTGGGATGGGGCAGAGATGGCAGGCTATGCTTCTCTCACTTCGAACCTTTATGCTACTAATCAATGCAATGTGCACAGCCCCATTTTCCTGTCTAAACTCCTCTGATCCTGAACCTCATTTGCTGGATACGGAATAAGTAAAACCCAGAACTAGAAAGTTTTAAATCCCTTTTCTAATATTTTCTATTGGTTGCTAATTAAAACGACACAAGTAACACTACAAAATGTTAGTAAAGGAATCGTAAAGGAATTGGTGGAGCATGCCAGAGGGTTCCCCGAATAAAAAGGATATTTCACATTTATTTTAACGTATAAACTTTTTCAATGCAAAACTGTCTGTGTTCAAAATTCTTCTAGCATTACTACTACAAATATTTATATACCATTCTTCAACCAAAGTTCGTAAAGTGGTTTACACAGAAAAATAAATTATACATAATGGTCCCCTGTCCCCAAAGGGTTCACAATCTAAAAAGAAGCATAAGGCAGATACCAGCAACAGCTACTGGAGGGATGCTGTGCTGAGGCTGGATAGGGCCACTTGCTCTCCGCCTGCTAAATATGAGAGAATCGTCATTTTAAGAAGTTGTCTCTTTGCTCAGCAACTTCATATAGTTGGGAAATGGATGCCCCTTGAATGCAAGAACCATTTGACTGACTTTTACACAGAAGACACTTTCTAAAAGCGAACCAAAACAGGTATTAAGATTGCTCCATTTAATTTAAAGGTATGCATCAGATATATCATCTTGATCACTGTTGCATTTATTGTCTGGATAAAAGTGGTCAGAAATACTCACATGCACATTTATTTGCAGCATTGTGCCAAACTGCCATTGCATTTTTTTGCTTGTTATGGAATGCCTCTTCAACTCTAGCTTCTGTTTTCTGAACAGTGGAACCATGAGGATTTATTTGCTCTGCTGTTACTGATAAGCCTGCGTTCAGAAGATAAGCATTCCTATTTAAATAATCCTAGCAGTATAAACTGATCAAGTTTTGAAAGAGACCTGGAATATAATATTACTTTAAAACCACACAGTAATGAAACACATTTAGTTGGACATTGCAAAACAAAAATTTACGTCAAGGATATTTACTTTTCCCAGCAAGTGGGCATATCAGAAACACAAGCTTTGAACATAAAACCTGACAACTCAAAATATATTCTCTTATTTCACAGAAAACATTACAAAGCATTTATATAGGGCTTTAGAATGCTCCTCGTGTATTATTTTCTTGCAATCCTTATTATTTACATGCATTATTATTATTTACATTTTATATCCTGCTCCTCCTCCAAGGAGCCCAGAGCAGTGTACTTCATAAAGTTGAAGAAGTTGTGAGTTTCTCTTTCACGACAACCCTGTGAAGTAGGTTAGGCTGAGAGAGAAGTGACTGGCCCAGAGTCACCCAGCAAGTCTCATGGCTGAGTGGGGATTTCAATTCAGGTCTCCCCGGTCCTAGTCCAGCAGTCTAACCACTATACCATGCTGGCTCTTACAATAACCCAGTAAGGTTGGTCAGTATTATCCCCATATTGCAAATGAGAAAACAAAGCTGGAAGGGAATGACTTGCCTAAGGAGTTCATTGCATAGGTGAGAGTTGAACCAGACTCTTCCTGCTTAGTCTCCTGAATTGCAATTCTGCCCCCGCCCCCACACACTTGGGAATAAGCCCCATGAAACTCAGTGGGACATACCTCTAAATAAAGGGGCTAAGACTGCACTTTTAAGCCAATGAATAATGCTACATTTTGTATATCATGCTTTTTTGCAATTAATGATGTCCAGAACTGTCCAATTTTCTATGTTTTTCCGTAGAGATATTGTATGCTACTGTTTAATGCTACAGCAAGTTTACTTGTAAACAGGCCTTTCTAATGGATTGTTTCACAACAGTAACATGGGTAATGCTACTACAGAAAAATACTGCAAAGAGTATGTATTACTTTTAGTTAAAAATCTATTGTATTTATATAGCATACATTTTACAATGTTTTTCTTATTATTTTCCTTGTATGAGGAAGATCGTTATCACTCTAATTTCATGGACAGACAACTAGAAATGAAATGAAGAAACATGCCTGAGGTCACAGAGGTGAATTTATGGCTGAGCAGGGATTTGATCCCAAATCTAAGACCAACTCTGCATTTTCTATACTATGCTAAATGTGATCTATCATCTATTCATGTTATTTTATTTATTATTATTATTTTATTTATTTTATTTCTATACTGCCCTTCCAAAAATGGCTCAGGGTGGTTTACACAGAGAAATAACAAACAAACAAAGATGGATCCCTGTCCCCAAAGGGCTCATAATCTAAAAAGAAAAATAAGATAGACACTAGCAATGCTGGGGCTGGATAGGACCAGTTACTCTCCCCCTGCTAAATAAAGAGAATCACCACGTTAAAAGGTGCCTCTTTGCCAAGTTAGCAGGGGTTATGAAGACTATAATTTAAACCCAGCACAAAATTCACTACCAATGCATGAATCAGAGATAAATCCTGGAATGCTTCTAAATGCCAATCTCTTCCAAGTAATTATTTCTACACGAACCAACTATTGATCGTAGATCTGGACTAGTAGCATTTTGCCATATTTCCATATTCTATTTGAAATTAGAGATCTATAACCTTTTCCTGTTACCAGGAAAAAAACTAAGACTGTCCTGAAGCCAGACATTTCTAATCTTGCTAGGGGAACAGTTGGGAAATGCTTCAAGCACACAAGGTGCATGGTTATGGATTGTCAAAGTTCAGCTTTAGCCAAAAATACTTGCTTGCTAAAAAGAGACTACTACACTTTTTGCTGAAGTTTGTGAATAAATTAAAAAGCACTGCTTAGGCTGTGGCAATAATCAAAGGTATATTTGTGGAACAATGTGAAGCTGTACAGATACCTATAAAACTAGTTTTTCAGCTAGACAGTGGAAGAATGCTCAAGTTAAAAATGGAAAGGTGACTTGGCCAGCAAAGGATATGTAACATTGTCTATGCTTTTCACTAGAAGAGGTCCTTTCTTGTATTTGCTAAGCATTGTTCTCAGAGATTGATGCTTGTCTCCTGAAGTCTCACATAATTTTAATATGTGAGTAAAAAGCCGACTAGTGTATTCTAAAACCAGCATATGGCAATGCCTAGTGTGTGAAAAAGTATTCATTTATTTACTCCTCTAACAAGAGGAATAAAGCTGAAGCTTTATTTAAAGCACCCAAAGCCTTTGCCTGTACGTGTTCACCCACTCCTTCATAAGAAGAGAAACTGAAAGTCAGATGGTTTAAGAACTCTAAATTGTGTGTGCCCATGTCTCTCTTGCAGACACCAACAACCCTGAAATGTACATTGGGCAAACGGTAAAGTTTTAAAATAATGTGCCTAGCAATAACAAACCTGCATATTGGACTGAAAGGATCAATTCTCCAGTCTAAATAACTCAAGCCTTGCAATTCAACAACTTTTCCCACACAGCAACTGGTTGGTAAGTCTAAACATGAATAACAAAATATTCATATATATTTTTACTTTTTATAGCAGAACTATGATTTTAAAGGAATTAAGAATACCTCTTTTCTTTCTTGCTTCTTTGATTTCTTCACACATTTTATTGAACTCTGGATCCAGCTCAGCAGCAATAATGGCATGTGCGGTGTCCTTCAAAGTACAGGCTCTGTGCCTAATTATTTTATCTACAAAATTAGCATAATTATAATTTTAATGACATTATTTAAAATGTACAAAATCATTCTACCACATGTGCTCAAGAAAAAGGGAAATGTAAAAATAAGTGATTGTTTAAATCAACCCACAGTTAAAAATATATAATTAGCATTGGTAAAATCTATACAAGCAATCAGATGGCAAATATTAATCACGCAAATGCCCAGCAGGACAAATATGTTTTAATGTATCTTCTAAAATTTAACAGTAATGTGGCTTGGCAGATATATGTATAACTGTCCTGAAGAACTTGTGACAACCTCCAAACTGATTGTGATCCACGAAGGGTTAGATAAATTGATAGTTTTTGAGTTGAACTGAGGCTGCAAAAACCTGACAGGCCACAATACCCTTGAGAGAGGCGAAGTAGAGGAGCGGATCGAAGCCTGGGACGGGTCAAAGCCCTTAGTGGATGCAGGACATGAAACGCTTCCATTTGCACATATAGTCCTGACTCAATGCCTTTCTCTCATTTATTAGGATCTCATCTAAAAGTTCAGCCTCCACACTGTCAGCGAGAGGGTCCGAAGGGCATGTTGTAGGATTAGCCCACCCCCCGTCCCTCGTGATGAGGTCCTGTCAAGTTGGAAGGCAAAAGTAAGAGCCTTGCATAGCCTAAGGAGAGCCGGGAACCAGGGTTGCCTGGGCCACCAGGAGCAGACCAGGACACACTGCGTGGTCAGCATCAGTGTCCTTTGAGAAGAATTCCTCACTGTTGAACAGGAGATTCTCAATTTTTTCTTTCATACCTGGCTCCAGAGGTGTAGAATGGAGCCAGGCATGGCGATGAAGTATGATGGATCCAGCTAACATCTTCAATTCTGCCTCTCAGGTGTTTGGCCATGCTTAACTGTTGCCTAGTAAGGTCTCCCAACATAGACAGAGGAGACAAGAACTTGTCCTTAAAAGGCTCAGGCAAGGCAGTAGCCTCATCTTTCAAACCATCCCATAGCGATTGTTGGTATTTGGCCATGCAGGCCAAGAATTTGGCCACTTGAGAGAAAGACATTCTGAGGAGTAAAAGTTCCACACCATGCAGTCCAGTTTACAGCCTTCCTTCCTCATCTACAGGGGCCCAATGTTTCCAAGCAGACTTAGTTTGTAGTGCACAGTCTACTACTAAAGAATTCGGTGCTGGATGTTGGGGGGGGGGGGGCGCAGGAAGCCTCCGAGACCTGGTATAGGTTCTCTGTCTTTTTTACATGGGAGAGTAGAAGTCACTGGTGTCAACCAAGCAGCCTTAGAAGCAGCCACCAGGGGCGGAAGCACTGGTAGCATGGTGGGATGTGCTACAGACGTGGTAGCCAGGTAACGGTATGCAGGATCTGTAACAATATCCTCAGGAGGAGAAACCTCCAGACCAAAGCTTTCACCATTTCTTGGATTTGCACCCGATAAGATTTAGTTTCTTCAGAAGGGGAGTTTGACAGTTGATTCCCCACAGTATCATCAAGAGAAGTGTTCAGCAGCACATCCATAATGTCCGAGTCCAAATCAAAGGGGTACGAGGACTCCCCACCCAAATCATGGTCCTCTGGTATAGGGTCCCTTGGGACCAGTTGTGAAGGAGGGACTTGGTGATGCAGGCACAGACAAGGGCGCTGGGCACACAGAGGGCAGGCGTATGAAGATGCTTAAGAGGCTCAGAAACAGGCAGTACCAGCAGTACTGGAGTAGGTGGTGGGGCTCTAGACAACCGTGTGGCAGGCCATGAAGGTGCAGGTGGTATAGCTGGCTTCTTGAAGGGGTCAGCTGGTTGCACATTCAA
The DNA here is from genome assembly GCF_027244095.1 of Hemicordylus capensis. Taxonomy (NCBI): domain Eukaryota; kingdom Metazoa; phylum Chordata; class Lepidosauria; order Squamata; family Cordylidae; genus Hemicordylus; species Hemicordylus capensis. The sequence continues at coordinate 268,552,334 of NC_069657.1, read as the reverse complement.
GGGGTCTGGTATATCCCCCTGAGATGCATATTTTTCCAGAGCCTTTATTCTTGAAAATCATTAGATAAGACAGGTGAATTATAGAGGGAATGGGAACAAAGGCTTTCTCTTGTACTGAGACTAGTGAGACAAAGGCCCCTGGAGAACTATTATAGTCAAGGAGGTTGATATTTATTTATTATTTATTTACTACATTTTTATACTGCCTTTCTGCCTTGACAAAGGCACCCAAAGCGGTTTACAATATTAAAACAAGGAAATTACATAAGGTTAATAAAACATTGTCTCAGGCTGTTGGTCTTTTCAGGAGCTGGGGACAAGAGTTCCCTGGCCTGGATGCCTGCTTTCATGCCTTCCTCCCAGGGCACACTGGCCTTTCCACACTCCTGGGAAGCTGGGGGAAGGGGCTGCCCCAACAGTCCTCACAGGCCAGAGCTGGTCTCTATGGGGGCTGATGTTGTGCTCTCCCCTGGCCTGGGTGGTAGCACTGAATGAACAAGTGAAAGTTTAAAAAAACAGTTGTAGTGGCAATTGACGCCAATGGCATCGAAGAGTCTGTGGGCATCAATGGTGTTCAGGTAGGAACTCTAGAAGATGATTAATGCTCCAGTGCCGAATGCAAAGGTTCCATCATCCATGGGGCTGGCAGCAAGTGAAGCGGTGCCAAAGATCAGGATGTAGAGCCAGAGCCCACTGACATAGATGCAGAAGAGGTTGAAGGTCCCAGTCCTTGAAGATGAAGGATGAGGCGAGTACAAGGCTCCAGGTTGAGCCAATGACAGAGATGGGGTCTTCGCCTAGGATGGAGTTGAGCGGAGGAGAGGAGAGCTGGTCTTGTGGTAGCAAGATCCTTCCCAAGGCAACACGAGTAGCAGATAAGCAACTGAAGAGGGCGGTGCTCCACAGACAGTTCTATAGGCTCACTTGAAGGCTCCGATATCACTATGCCTTAAAGGGCCGGAGCGCCTAAACAGCACTAAGAATTCTTCCAAGGTCCTCCTGTGCAGGCACAGAAGACCCAGTTGTGAGGGACCATGGATCCCTACAGAGATAATTCTGCTCGTTGAGAGCTAGCAACTTCGGATTTTAACCTGTCTGGTAGTTTCCTCGCCAAGTAAAGCTTGGTGTTCACTGTCCATTTTACCATATCATGTAATGCTACAATTCAAATTTAAATAAAAATTCAGACTTCCCAATGAGATCAGTGAAACTTTACCATATTCAAACATTACATAAAACATGCATACACATGTGTCTGTGTATGAATGACTGTACATGTGCTCATTTTAAAAATGAACCTGAATATTGCCCCCTCAAATGGAGAAAACAGATAATAAGTGACCTACTGTACATGTTTTAATCATGTGTGAATAACTGTATGTGCGTACACATCTATACATGCATACATTATAGAAAGATTGTACAGGTGAAACTCGGAAAATTAGAATATCGTGCAAAAGTCCATTAATTTCAGTAATGCAAATTAAAAGGTGAAACTGATATATGAGACAGACGCATTACATGCAAAGCGAGATAAGTCAAGCAGCCTTAATTTGTTATAATTGTGATGATCATGGCGTACAGCTCATGAAAACCCCAAATCCACAATCCCAGAAAATTAGAATATTACATGGAACCAAGAAGACAAGGATTGTAGAATAGAACAATATCGGACCTCTGAAAAGTATAAGCATGCATATGTATTCAGTACTTGGTTTGGGCCCCTTTTGCAGCAATTACTGCCTCAATGCATCATGGCATGGATGCTATCAGCCTGTGGCACTGATGAGGTATTATGGAAGACCAGGATGCTTCATTAGCAGCCTTCAGCTCTTCTGCATTGTTTGGTCTCATGTCTCTCATCCTTCTCTTGGCAATGCCCCATAGATTCTCTATGGGGTCAGGTCAGGCGAGTTTGCTGGCCAATCAAGCACAGTACACTGTATACTTTTCAGAGGTCTGATATTGTTCTATTCTACAATCCTTGTCTTCTTGGTTCCATGTAATATTCTAATTTTCTGGGATTGTGGATTTGGGGTTTTCATGAGCTGTACGCCATGATCATCACAATTATAACAAATTAAGGCTTGACTTATCTCGCTTTGCATGTAATGCGTCTGTCTCATATATCAGTTTCACCTTTTAATTTGCATTACTGAAATTAATGGACTTTTGCACGATATTCTAATTTTCCGAGTTTCACCTGTATGTGCATTGAAGGTAACATGTGAATAGGGCTTTTGTTTCAAGTAAACATAGATTGGAATCCAAAGAGCTATTCCAGGCATGACAATGGACTTAGACACACCTTGAAGAATGTTTAACTTTTCTTCTTTGAACTGGTCTCCATACAATATCACAAACTGTTTTTGAAAGTCACAATTTCAAAAGCATTTTACCGAGAACTACAACTGCTGTTTGAAAAAGCAAGCCCGCAAGTTATGTGGTTCTTCAAATCCTGGCCACAGTTTGGATTAGCCAGTGAGTGGTATGTTACTAATATTAAAGCATAGACTTCAGGAAAGTTAACTGTTAACCAACATACATTTGACCTGCAATTGGATATACAGCTAAATATGCATTCATGTCTAAACAAAAGAGATAAACGGTTTCCTTACCCCCAGGATCTTTGTCAGGGTTATATTCCAATGCATTGCTACAGATGAGATCTATGTCTATTAGAAAATCCTTTACAGTTAAATAGTTGTGTTTATCAATTTTACTTATTACTGTAGACAGGTCCATCGGCTCTTTAATAACTTCAAGATAATCTGAGACCTATAATCAAAGAAAGTGACAGATTAATGCTAACTTTAACATATATTCAGCATTATGTTTATACATATTTTCAGACATTTAAATCAAGACATTTTAAACCACAAATGGTAAAACTAGTGTTGGTACAATGTTTTGTTCATTCAGCTCCAATTGTGAAGTACCATCAAATAATTAAGTGGCATCTAATTGTTAAGTGGCATTTAAAATATCTGCTTCTATCAAAGCCATCTTTCTCTGTATATATAAGTAATTTTAAACATGTAAAATTGATTATCATTTTTAAAATACACAGAAGGAAAAACATATTTGGTATCCTTTCCCAAGACCTCAAATACCATGCAGAAAAGCCTTTTTGCATGGCTATTTCCAGTACAAACACGTGTTCTGTCAAGCATTGCCACCAATAGACAAAATTACCAAGCTGAAGAAAAGAGTCCAAAGTAGGTATTATTTTTTATGGGGCCTACATGGAGTGGTGAGAAAAGCAAAATTCTACCTGCCTCACCCCTGCCTGATGTTTGCACTCGGATAATATATTTACATAGGGACCTACACATCTAGGCCCAAGCCACATCATCTCTACTCTCCAATTGTGCAGACCAGGCTACACCTATTGGCTTCTAAGCCAACAGGAATGACATCCAATACAAAAACATGGAGGGGACACAGTTCAACTCCTACCCATACAGGCACTCCCCATACCTAATGGTTGAATGGAACTTATATCTTCCACATATCAACCCTGCAAACAACCTGAATGGCAAGGAATTGTTACTCAGGCTTCAGACACTCTAGAAGGAGGGATCCACTACTGGGTCTGCACATGCCCTATATATCCGACTGCACAAAGACCCCAAAAGATAACCTACAATATTAAAACTATTGCAGTGTGCACAGGTGTTAAAGGTACACATGTACACCCCCAGACAGAAAAAGATCTCATTCATTCAATATCCTCAAAGGAAAATTATATTGTAGCAAAATCTAGCCAAGATCCCATCTCCTGTAACCTCTAGCTTCAGGAGAAGTGGGGAAGTGAAACCCCAATACATTGTGTGTTAGAAAGATCACTCCAATGGCATTAGTGTAGATATGATTAGTAAAATAACCCTATAAATTTTACAACATATGGTTACTATTTTAAAAATCTGAGAGAAAACTGCATATGATAACAGCTTCCATCAGTGGGCTTTAATGTAATTAAGTAAACATTACTCCATTACTTCAGCCACCCTTTGCCACTCAACTGAAAAGACTGAAGTATTTTAGCCTCTGCACATACAAGCCGTTCTTCACTACTGAAAATGCTCCACCCAACTGTTCAAGGGCAATGTCAGTGTCATGCTATGGGCTCATTCACTCTGGGATTAGTCAGCTCTTTCCTATTTTGTTCTGAGCTGAGAGCAAAACAAAATATTAGCCCCCAATGGTGTCCCTAATGCCACCTCTTCATGAAATATATAAAAATTATTTATCAGTATGCTTTCTCTTTGTACAAGATTAGTAAGAAAAATATTGAGTAAACCAGTCTGAACTCTTTAAAGAAGCAGGTTATAGGTGAATGGGTACAAGGGCAGCCAAGCTTGCCCACCATGAAACCCTTCCACATACCTGAGCCAAAGAGGGGCATAGTTTTGCCTCTAAACTGAGCTTTGGAGACTCTATGAAACAAAAGCAGTCCTGCTGCTTCAGAGTGCCTCTAGAGACAAAGCTCCCATAATATGATGAAAGCATACAAGATACCCATTGAACATTCAAATGCTAGCATAATGCAAGTTACATTTTTCTAAGCACATCATAACAACTGGCTATTCTTTTAGTTATCTGTGCAAAATTGAGTCCTGAAGTTGACCGAAAACCGGACAGACGTCTCAAACATGCCTGTAAATAACCATCTAAAAGTGATCTTCTAGTGTACAAACGATAGTTAAAGCAGCTTTATCATTCTCCGTTTAGTATTATACAGAATATTAGAACAAATGCATTGTCAAATTAAATCTTTTTTTTTTTTTTGCTTTTTTTAAAAATAGATTGTTATCAAATTGTTAGGTCAAGTTGTACAGTTACACTTAATACATCCATATAGCTTTTCAATTCTGACATTAGCTGGAGACTGGCATGGAGAGAGATGATTGGTTAACTTGCTGAATGTTCTGGACTAGACATTACAATTCAATAAATAGTTTTTCCAGCAACTCTCCTGTTGGCTTAATGCTGCTTCTCCAGGCAAAACAGTCTGCATCTGCCTCATGTGAGCAAATAAATTTTTCACCACATGAAGAAAGAAGCAACCTGAACAACGTTAGCACTGTGGCCAAGAACATGTTAGCTGTGGCTTCAGATATTAAGATTAAGCCACAAATACCTAAAAATATGCATATGGATTAAATCACAGATATTATCCAAGATACTAACTAATCTATGCCTTTTTGATTAATTGCTAATAAGGTCAACTTCATTGTTTGCACGTTACTGAAACAAGACCTCTTCAATATCCACCGGTTTGCTGAAGATGTTAAAGCGCTTGTCTGTGGCCAGCCTCTTGGTAACATCCCTGAGAAACAGCCGCAGCTCTCTCAATGTGTTCTCCTCCTGGTCCTCCATTCGCTGCTTTTCTGCCTCTGATAGCTGGCGGGTGGGAGATGGTAGTGCAAGGGGAAGCACCTCCATATTGGAAAGAGCTAAAGAAGAGGTGAAAAGTCAGGCAAAATAGGCTCAAGCTATGCCCCCAGATAATTTCACAGCACAATGAATCTTATTCTCTTTCTTTAACCCTGTCTGATTACATAATTAGCAGATACCCTTAGCTGTGGAATCCATGTCCAATTACCAGCCACACCAAACTATACTAAGGGAAAATTAATGCTAATATACAATTGAACAGGTTAGGTGCTTTAAATATTTGGGGGTGATGTTTCAAGGTTTCTAGAGGGAGAAATGTACTGTCCACCATGACCCCAAGATCTCTCTCCTGGTCAGCCTGCCACCAGCAGCTCAGACCCCCATCAGCATATATTTGGAGGTCCCCCCCCCAATATGCATCACTTTACACTTGCTTACATTGAACCACATTTGCCAACAGCAGCTCAGACCATCAGCATATATTTGGAATGCGACTACAGGATGAAGAGTCTCCAAGTGGAAGAAAAAAATGATTAAAACCATTGTGTACGAGCTGAACCTGAATGAAGTGTGTGTGTATGTGTGTGTATACACACACACCACACCTCCCCGAAACTGAATGCAATTCAAGGCCAATAAAAAACCAGGTTGCTCACCTGTAACTTATGATCCATAGAGATCCATCAATATCCATAAGAATGGGTTCTGCGGCTGTGCAGGACCCTCATGGTAGAACGCTGCAGCTCGTCGAGGCAACCAAGCACCACCTCCACGCCTACAGCATGCTATTTAAAGGCAGGCCGGGTGCCATGTTCTTCCATTCTTGAACAACCATCTTCACACATCCAAGGAGTGCACTGCGTGTTCTAAAGGTGTCGACGGGTCCTTGAAGAATGTAGGGAGAACAATGTCCTGGTTGAGGTGGAAGGTTTACCATGGGTAAAAGGTTTGTGTCCATACACATTTGCACTTTATTGGGATAGATCCAAGTGTATGGTGAATCAATCCACAATGCTGTCAATTCACTGATGCGCTTAGCTGTAGTAATGGCAAGCAGGAATGCAGGAAGACACTAGTTTGACGGATGCTGAACTCATTGGTTCAAATGGGGTCTTGGTTAAAGCCGAAAGGACCAAAGAGATGTTCCGTGATTCTAAAGGAGTGCAAATGGGCAGATATAAGTTCATGAGGCCTTTCAAGAAAGCCTTACTATCTGGGTGTGGGGGGAAAGAGTCCCTTCACAGCCTGGATGTTTTGAAGAGAGTGCTGCTAGATGCACTTTCAAGGATACATTAGCCAATCCCTGAGATTTTAGATTAATCAGGTAGAGGAGTACATCCTTGATTGTAGCCTGCTTAAGCAGAAAACCATGCATTCTTGCATAAGATTTGAATTGCAGCCATTTGCCAAGATAATTCCATCTGGTGGAAGACTTACATTGGTTAAGTAGGATCTTACTCAAAAGCCAATTCGCCATGCTGTCAGACGGAGAGTGAGAACATCGAGATGCAGGATGTTTCCACTGTCCCATGCCAGAAGATCTACCTCTTGAGGCAGTCTGTGGTACTGACAGTTTGAGTACTTGTGGAAACCATGGTTGCCATGGCCACCATGGAGTCACCAGGATACAAGATGTAGGAGCTGTCAGTAGGCGGGCAACCACTCGGCTGATCAGTGGTCATGGTGGAAATATATACGGGATCTCCTGCTGCCAATCCAACTGGAAGGCATCCCCCAGTGATCGAGAGTCATGACCTGCCCTGGAGCAGAAACAAGTGCACTATGTGTTCCCTGAGGTGGCAAAGAGATCTATGGTTGGTCTTATCCAACTTGTGAAGAGAGGTTTAATATAATCTGTGTTGATATCCCATTCGTGGTATTGTGGGAAATTTTTACTTAAGTCATCCGCCACAATGTTGTCCAGGCCCTTTATGTGGATGGCTATTAGGTAGATCTGATATCTGATGCACCAATGCCATAGCTGCAGGTTGAGTGCACAAAGGGCTCGAGACACTGTCCCTCCTTTATGATTGATGTAAGCCAGGGCAGTGGTATTGTCCAATTGCACCTGTACAACTCCTCTGTAGAAGTGGAAGGAAGACTTTCAATGCTTTGAAGACAGCCAGAAATTCCAGGAAATTGATATGAAACTGAGCTTGTTAAGGAGTCCACTTGCCCTGATTCTGATGTTTCCCACAGTGGGCCCCCAGCCCAGTAGAGAAGCGTCCATTGACAACCAGACAGAGGGAGCCAGCATCTGAAAAGGGACCCCCTTCAACAGATTCACGCCCATTGACCACCAGGTAAGTGAACGTAGAATTTGGCCCGTTATCTTCAGAGGCAGGTGTTGGCTGTCCACATTTGGGCAGAAGACTGACAGAAACCAAAGTTGTAACTTAAGCATTTTTAAGTGGGCATACCACACCACTGTGTTGCAGGACGCCATGGGTCTCAGGAGTCTTTGAATGAGTTGGGCCTGTTGCGACGGATGTTGTTGGAAATGGATAGCCAGGTCTCTGATGCACTGGAAGTGTTCAAGGTAAGTACACCCTCCTGGCCTCTGTGTGCAAGACTGCTCCAATGTAGTTGATAACACCCACCGGCTCCAGTTTAGACTTTTTCCAATTGACTTGGATCCCTAAGTGTTGGAGGAGAAATAAAACATACTTTGTCTGAGATTGTAACTCTTCTCTGTCTCTGGAAGTCAGGAGCTAGTTGTCCTGATATGGATAGATCGTTATTCTCTGGGTCTTCTTCAGGTAGGCCACTACCATAGCCATACATTTGGCAAACCCTGGGGGTGGTGGAAAGCCTGAAGGGAAAGACTGTGTATTGGCAGACTTGGAGTTATATTGGCAGGAGGATTGGCCAAGTCCTCCATATCATCAGGATCTGACTCCAAGTCAGAGGAACCATGCTGATCAGCTGGTGAGTGAGTCAGTGAAGGGGGTAACTACATCTGTGTCTCAACAGTACCTTTTTCACATGGTGCAGGAACAGGTAGCATTTGTGTTCCGATATCCACGTTCTTGAAAACAGTCTGAGTGGCTGTATCAACCAAGCTTTTTTTGCAGGTGGCCAGGCAACCTCCTGAATAGTGACTGAAAAACTTTGCACAGTAGGTTTAACCGGTAAGGCCGGATCATCACCTCCAGCCAGGGCTTGCACAGTGCAAACTGGAGTCACAGCAGATGCCAGTGATAGGTAAGACTTTGATTGCGAGGATCTCCAGGGTTGGTCCTCTTGAAAATCATAAGGGAAACCAGGAGATCTGGTCCCCATAGCTACAGATGTGAGCATCACTCCTGCTGTCGATGAATGTGAGAAGCCACACAAGTGCCACAAAGAGGGGCCTGCCAAATGGGCAACAGACAGAGTACACGGTGAAGTACACTGTTCGAACAACTGAGCTGTAACTGATTCTGTAGTAGAGCCCCATCCGTAGATCATGCAGGGAAACCTTTAAATGTGGATGTCCGAGTGCCTGAATTAGAATTTAGTATAGAAAGCAAGGTGCAGGCAGTGGTGGGCTCCAATATCGCGTCTTTATCTTCTTCGACATCAAATGTAGGTATCGGTGCTTGGCATTGTGAAGACACCATCCTCAATACTGACAGTACCGGTGTATTCATGGTTTGAAGCGGAATTTGTGCACTTGGTGTTGAGGAAGGATGTGTCAATATCGATTGAGACTCCCCACGTCAATCAGGCAGCATTGATGTGGCTGAAAAGTCAGCTGGAGTGGGTGCTGGAGGTAGCGAGCAGGCCCTCGGAGTCGATAATCTCGGTGTCGGAGAGCGATCAACATCGAGAGGTTCTTTTGATGCCTGAGGTCCTCGAGGTCCTCCATTTTGTTTCTTATTTATTTGTTTCTTATTTCTCTGTGTAAACCACCCTGAGCCATTTTTGGAAGGGCGGTATAGAAATTGAATGAATGAATGAATGAATGAATGTCAAGCGGTGGTGGTAGGTCTCAACACTGGTAGTCAAAGATTTCTTCGGCAGGCTTTGTAGACCGGACAGGGACGGTGTCCTTTCCTACATCAAGTCTACTGTCCTAGACTTCTTAGGTCAAGGAGGAGATGAATAAGAATCTGATGTTGGTTGCTTGTCTTTCAACCTTGAGTGCCCCAATGTCGAAGCAGGAATCAACTTCGAAGGGGCTTTTTGACTTTTTTAAGCAGTCGATGTCGAAGAATTCAACGGTTTCAAGGAAGTTGATGCTAAGTCTTTAGAAGTCGATGTTGAAGCCGCAGGGCGGGGTTCGACCACTGTCAGGAAGCTTAACACCTCATCATCAATGGTGGCACAAAGCCAGAAAGCCAGATTTTCCCGTGTCTGCTTGGAGAACGACAGGAATATTTTACAAGAGGAGACATTGCACTTTTCTAAGTAGATTAGACAAAGATCGTGAAGGTCTTTCGAGGGAAGCTTGGCTGTGAACCTCTTGAAACTCCGTTTTTCCTCAGCTATGTTAGGGATATCCAAAATTGTAGTCCAAGTCCGTTCCTAGGTTGAAGCAACGCTGACAAAGTCTGGAAGCCATTTCCAAATCAAATACCGAGATAAAACAGTCCGTTTTTAAAAAACAAAAACCAAAAACAGATGAACTCTCACAAAGAACTTTTACCGAAGAGGAGCGACAGCTCCGAGGACTGAACGCAGCAGTAGTCGAAAATTAACTGAAGAACATGGTGCCCGGCCCACCTTTAAATAGCATGCTGTAGGCATGGAGACAGGGCTCAGTCACCTCAATGAGCTGCAGCATTCTACCACAAGGGTCCTGTGCATGTGCAGAACCCATTCTTATGGATCTCGATCCAGATCTGAAAATTGTCTACAGAAAGCACAGGTAATTCAGTTGGGATCCTCCTTGTTACAGTGTGGTGACTATGGAAAAATACTGCTCCCACACGGTCCCATGTGGGAGAACAGGCTTCATGCTCACATGTTCCATCCTCCAACTACCTCCTGCACTCCAATTCCCACCCCTCAAGTAAATGTGCCATTGGTTACATGCCCACATAAATCCCATGCAGAACAATAGCCAATGATTGCTATTTCTAATCTTACTTAAAATTAAAGACAAACATCATGGCTTTCAAGTGAAATATTACATATATCTTGAAATTTACAATGAATTACCTGTGTGCTTCCTTCTTGGAGGAGGCATTGATGCCTGATTGAGAACCAGCTCTTCAAAAAATTTACGTCTGTCATCTTCGTTAGGTCTCTGAATATAAAAAACCTCTTCATATTGGATTTTAAAGATACATTTCACCTACATGAAAGCAAAGTAAGAAGTTAAAAGGACTGAAAATATTTTCAAGCTACTTGATCAAAAGTACCATTGAATTCTTAAGATTAGCTTTTCCAAGAGGCCGATTTAGAGGTCAACATTCCAGACAGAGAGGACATAAAAGCCCTTACTAGTAGAAATGTTCCACACAGCAACATTAACATTTAAAACATTCATTACTATGTTTGTTCCGAGTGATATAACAATCCTGATGAGCATACCTTGCATGCAATTGGTCAAGGTTTGTGGTCAAGACAACATAAAAGTTAGATTAGGGCTTTTCACATGGGAGAAACAACCTGAAATGGCCTTGATTCTCATCATAAACTTTGTTAGTCGCCACATAAAAACAAGTTGCTCATTGTAACTCTTGATCTGGTAGTGATCCATTGTATTCATAAGAATGGGTTCTGTGCCTGCTTAGGGACCTCGCGGGTAGACTAGCTAGTTCCTCATGACGCCCACTCTGCCTCACACATGCTCTGTGCTTCCATTGAAATCGGCGGGGGGGGGGGGCATTTTCTCAGTTTCTTGCAGACCATCATCATTTGACAATCCTCCAGCATCCTTTTTAAAAAAAACTACTTTAGAGGGGAGGTCCTGGAGAGTCTTATGAATACAACGGATCACTACTAGATCAAGAGTTACAGGTAAGCAGACTGTTTATATGGATCGTGATAAGTTGCATTCATTAAAATGGGTAATTAGCCAGCTTCTTCAACAGTGGTGGGTGCAGTAGTCCCAGAAGCCTATGCATAGGAAGCATAGGAAACTGCCATATACTGAGTCAGACCATTGGTCTATCTAGCTCAGTAGTGTCTTCACAGACTGGCAGCGGCTTCTCCAAGGTTGCAGGCAGGAATCTCTCTCAGCCCTATCTTGGAGAAGCCAGGGAGGGAACTTGAAACCTTCTGCTCTTCCCAGAGCGGCTTCATCCCCTGAGGGGAATACCTTGCAGTGCTCACACATCAAGTCTCCCATTCATATGCAACCAGGGCAGACCCTGCTTAGCTATGGGGACAAGTCATGCTTGTTACCACAAGACCAGCTCTCCTCTCCTATGGCAACACCCTTTTCAATATCCTCCTCCCAAACCTCGTCTGCACTGATAATCTCAGATCAACGGCATAATGTTTTATAAACGGCTGTTGTGAAGACCATGTAGCAGCCACACAAATATCTGCCATTTTAATTCCAGACACATGTGCCACCAAAGCAGCATATGCGCTAGTTGAGTGTGCTTTAATCATGCGTGGGGGATCGATCTGCGCAATTAACTCAACCAACCAATGTGCTAGCCTCTGCCTTGAAATTGGATGGCCCTTTTGCTTTCCCTTGAAAGCTACAAATAGCTTCCTAGTTCTTCTAAGTGGCTTTGTTCTTTCTAGATAATACAGCAATGCCAGGAGCACATCTAAAGAATGCAGCAACTTCTCTAATGTTGTTTCTGGACACTGGAAAAAGGTTGGTAAAGTAATGTCCTGGTTTAGATGAAACTCACTTACCACCTTTGGTCATTAACGGGTCTAGCCTCATAAGCACGTTGTGTGGATAAAATTGAATATAAGGGCTGTCAATATGTAACGCTGTTAGCTCTTTCACACGTCTACCTGTGGTGACTGCAAATAGAAACATAGTCTTTAGAGCAGTGATTCTCAAACTTGGGTCCTCAGGTGTTATTGGACTTCAACTCCCATAATCCCCAACCAAAGGCCACTGAGGCTGGGGATTATGGGAGCTGAAGTCCAATAACACCTGAGGACCCAAGTTTGAGAATCCCTGCTTTAGAGTGAGTAATTTGAGAGTTGCATCCTTCATCAGCTCAAATGGGGCCTCAGTTAAGGCCACCAATACAAAGAACAAAGGACAAACTCCATTGTTTTCTGTATGGCGGATATGAATTACCGCTCTTTAAAAATCTCTTGCAGGAGAACACTGTTGATCCATCCCAGCCACTATGCTTGGACGAAATGGCTGTGAGGTGAATCTTTAAGGACACATTTGCCAAACCACTAATTTCAGTGAGGCCATGTACAGGAGAACCTGCTTCAAAGTAGCCTGCCTCAGGTAGTACCCATGCTTTTGCACATGCTTTGCAAACCCTCTCCATTTGCTCCTATACGTTTTTCTTGTTGACAATCTCCCGTTATTGAGTAGGATTTCTCTCAAAACCCAATTCTCCATGCTGTCATCCGTAGAGTCTTTTCTTCCAGATGATGCACCTTTCCGACCTCTCGGACTAGTAGGACCGGTTGAAGAGGGAACCTGTAGTAGTTCTTCCTCGTGTGTTTGAGTAGAGGTGCATACCATGGCTGCCTTGGCCACCATGGCATTATTAGAATGTGACTTGAGTTGTCCCTTATGATTTGCGCCAGTACACCATGGACTAAAGGTTGTGGTGGAAATAGATAAAGGAGGCCCCCATTCCAATGATGCTGAAAAGCATCTCTCAGTGACACCCCCCCCAGCCTATTCCTGCAGGCGATCAGTATTGCTGACATTTTCTGTTGACAGCAGTCGCAAACAAGGCTACAGTTGGATGTCCCCACATGTCATAAACCTTCCAGAGATAGATGCTGTTGTTCTCCCACTCGTGACGCTGGTTATGCGACGTTGTTCGACTGAGGTCTTCCGCTAAAACATTATCCACTCCTCTTATGTGTATAGCCAAAGGATGCACTCTGTGAGCGATGCACCATTCCCAGATCTGCATGCTCAAGACACACAGTGACCAGTTCACCATCCCGTCCTGCCGGTTGATATGCAATGGCTGTCGTGCTGTCCATCTGTATTTGTACAACCATGCTCTGAGCATTTGCTCGAAGGCTTTTAGCACCATAAACACTGCAATGTAAACAACATCTCCTGTTAACTTGGCAAAGAGGCACCTTTTAACGTGGTGATTCTCTTTATTTAGCAGGGGGAGAGTAACTAGCCCTATTCCACCCCAGCACAGTACCTCCAGTGACTGTTGCTGGTGTCTATCTTGCGTTTCTTTTTAGATTGTGAGCCCTCTGGGGACAGGGATCCATCTTATTTATTTATTTACTTATTTCTCTTTGTAAACCGCTCTGAGCCATTTTTGGAAGGGTGGCATAGAAAATAAGATAAATAAATAAATACTAGTAGTTCCAAGAAGTTTATGTGGCGCCAGGCCTGTTTCGCCCACCTTCTTTGGACTTGATGCTCTGCAGAGTACCCCATCCCATGAGGGATGCATCTGTAGTCACCCACCGAGTAGGTGTCAACGGCTCTAATGGAACCACCTCCAACAGATTCGTTCTCAAAATCCACTAGTGCAGAGATAACACTGTCTGCAGATGTCTGAACCAAATGTCTGAACCTGCGGTCCCTCTCGTACTGAGCAGGATTACTATTGCAACAACACATCATCAGTAGGGTAAAACTAACCTGTCTCACGACGGTCTAATCCAGCTTCCTCTGGCTGTTGATATTGGGTCAGAAATTCCTCAAATACTACTTTTGCAGCGATCTCATGCATAGACATGTATATAGTATTGTAGCGTTTCAAGATGCCATTAGGCGCTTTGCGGGGTGTACTGGGCTCTGTCTGAAACAGTGTACCAGGTTTCTGATCTGCAGCTAACAATCTTCTGGTAAGTATGCTCTTTTTGTCTGTACATCCAGAATTGCTCCAATGTAAATTAAGCATTTCTGTGGTTCTAGCTTTGATTTTTTCCAGTTGTCATTGATCCCAAGATCCTGCAGCAACGGGAGTACAAAACAGGTCTGCGGACGTAACCTTTTGTTGTCGTCACTAACCAGGAACCAGTCGTCTAAATACGGAACGAATATAATTCCTTCTGTTCATAAGTATGCTACTACCACACCCATGACCTTCATGAATATGCAGAGGGGCGTTGACAATCCAAATGGGAGAACAGTATATTGGTGTGCTGCATTTTCCACTATAAATCTCAGATACTTGTGGTTTTCTTGTATCCCTACATGGAACTATGCATCCTTCAAATTGAACGTTGCTGCCCATCTTCCTTCCATAAGAAAGGTAGTATCCCTTGCAACGCTGTCATCCTGAATTTGTGTGCCCACACGTACCAATTTAGGCCTCAAAGGTCCATGATTGCCTGAATTCCCCCATCCCTCTTTGGGATCTGAAAGTAACAGGAGTAGAATCTACACAGTCTCTCCATCCACAGCACATGGACAATCACTTTCTTTTCCAGCAGCACCTGCACCTCCTCCTGAAACGTTTGAGTCACTTTGGTGTACTTCAACCCCGAGAAAGAAGGCATTGCTTTGAATTCTATTGCATAACCAGTCTTGATAATCCGGACAACCCACTGATCTGATGTTATGTGGTGCCATTCTTGAGCATGACTTGCCAACTTGATGGAGTTGTTGGCAACCACAAAGCAGGTGTTGTGTGCCTTGGCAATCTTCTGTTCTTGTCTGTGCAGTGGACGATTGTTCAAATCAAAGAGTCTGCTTGTTATTGTCCTTGTTGGGCCTGGTGTTTTGGCTCTTATTTTGTCCATAGCCCTTATTTCTCTGGAAGGATCAATAGTGTCGCCTATAATCTCTTCTGTCCCGCTGTAAAACGCAGGTCTTTGTCGACCATAAGGACGGTATTAGGAAGTCGATGCCGATGCCGTTGTCACTGAGGCCATGAACATTTTCACTGTAAACTTTGACTTCTTTAGCAATTCCATAGTGGAATCCGTATTCTCACTAAAAAGCCCTTTTCCATCGAAAGCCAAATTTTCTACACCATCATGCGTGCCTTGCTGCAAAGCCATAGATCTAAGCCATGCATGTCGCCACGAAGTCACAGCCGTGACCATAGCTTGTGACTCTGTCTCTGCCAAGTGCTTGAAAGCACTAAGTTGCTGTCTAGTGACGGCTGTAGTCTTTTCATATAGTTCCACAAATCTATTCTGAAATTCCTCGGGCAACAGTGAATAATAATACAGGCTGCACAGTTAGCGATGCGTATTGCCAAATTAGAACAGAGTCAATTTTCCTCCCTAAGACATCCATTTTCCTTCCTTCTTTATCAGATGGTGTGGAATGGCGTCATCCAGCCGTCACAGACAATGCACAGTTACCACTGAATTTGGAATGGAATGACCAAGCAGGAATGCATTGTTCTCCTCTTGAATCCTGTATAATCCCTCCCAACATTTCGATGTTGGTGTTGAGGTTTGTAGCACCTCCCAAGCTTTCTTTGCCACCTTGTTAATCACTGGCAAAATTGGAAGGGCAGCTGGGTGCGAAGTCTTGCCACAGCCATCATATTGTTCACCGGGCCACTCAGATCTGTTTCTGGTATCTTCAAGTCCATCCCCAATGCCTCCACAATTTCTATAATCAAGGCATGGTAGGCTTTAATTCCGCTGATGGGGTGGTAGACGTCCTCAGCGGCACATCAGAGGGTGGGTCAGAGGGGAGGCCTCCTCCTTCTGACTCCACATCCATTGAATCTGAATAGCTCCCATCACTATCTTCCGCTGGAGGTGAGGGTGGCACCACCGGTGGCACTTTTTCTTCTTTTTCTGCGGTACCTGTGGTGCTTCTGGTACAGGAGTAACAGGCTATAGAGCAGGGATTCTCAACATGTGGGTCCCCAGATGTCATTGGACTTCAACTCCCATAATTCCCAACCAAAGGCCACTGGGGCTGGGGATTATGGGAGTTGAAGTCCAAGAACATCTGAGGACCCACACGTTGAGAATCCCTGCTATAGAGATTGTGTTTGACATGCAGTAGTAGTAGTCTGAATGCATGGTTTTGCAGGGAAAGTGCTTTGTACTTCAGTACCCATAGAACTGCCTGTTCTTCAGCTTATTTTGTCAGGAACTGTAATCACAGGCTGCTGATACACAGGGGTGATGTATTGCACACTGAGCCTTCCACTGCAGATAATCCACATAGTCATCTGGTAAAGTTAATGACGCTGCATGGCAGAAGCCACATGAATGTGTTATATCTCCGTGCCCCTGCATCCCCAGAACATTCTTATGAGTCCAGGGATAGAATGTGTATTCATTGGTTCTGGCACCCGTAGAAGTGACATTAGTCGAAACGGCATAGCAGAAGCCTCTGTATGCACTGGCGACATCTTCGAGGTCTTTGGATGCATCACAGGCATCTTGTTGACATCCTAGTCAATGTCGAGACCAGTACTCAGGAAACCATGAAAAGTTTATCTCAATGGGGTGCTAGTCGATGAGTCAAGCATAGCAATGAGGGAGGTAGCCGTGTTCTGATCCAGTGCAACCTCATCCTCCTGTTCATGTTCTGTTTCCAGATCCATCAACTCAAAACTCCTTTCTCCCCTATTATCTCACTGAGTAGAAGGGAATTGTACTGGTGTTTGTGCCAGAGACAAATGTAGTGATCTTGTTGGCACAGTTGTCAAAGACGACGGCTGTGTTTCCTTCATCAGCTGTTTTGAGCATGTCGATATCAATGCCAACACCAACATTGACACTGCCTTTAATATAGACACTGCTACGTATTCTGGACTTTCGGTGTAGACAGCCATCGATACCGACATGCGTACTGTTGCAGTGCTCGATGCCAACAATCTCTCTTCTGACGGTGGGCTGTATGCCTGAGCCAAAGTTGTGGAAGGAGTCCCGTCCTTAGTGCTGCTGCGGTGCCACTTCAGAGGTGGAGTTTCACCCTCCAGTGCCGAGGCATGCTTTCACTTCTTTTCTTTATGATCATGGCCCGAATTCCTTCAGCTTCTTAAAAACAGGCTGCGTGTCTCCCACAGGGGTTTTAGACTGCATTGCTGCAGATCCCTGTGCACTTGGCATCGGACTCAATTGTCCACTCAGCATCGTACTCGGCATCGAGCTAGACTTCATGATCAAGTGATAGCGCGGCCTCAGTGTCTGTGTCCGTAATGCCTCATCATACAGCGCTGCGCGAAAACGGAGTGCTCTATTTTTCATAGTTTGCTTAGAAAACGAACAGCAGGTTTTACATGCAGTTGTGTTATGCTGCTCTCCCAAACATAGTAAACAGGACTCATGGTAGTCTGTTGACAGTAATTTCGCTCAACATTCTACACATCTTTAAAAAATCTTTTTAAGCTCCATGTTGACTCTGAAAGCCTCAGGGCTTCCGCCCTGCGGCCACAAGTTATAAGTCCATTTCATCTAATCCTATTCATTATGCGAAAGAATGGTCTCAAACTATCCAGTATCAAATATCTGTAAATTTCTCACTGTTTGTTTCTAAACAATCCAAGGAGCCAACAATGAGGTATTGACGCTTTAGCGGGCAAATAGAAACTGAGAAAATGGTGCCCCCAACTGCTGATTTCAATGGAAGCACAGAGCACATGCAGAGTGGGCGTCAGGAGGAGCTAGCTAGTCTACCTGCAAGGTCCCTGTGCAGGCACATAGCCCATTCTTATGAATGCAACAAATCACAATCTAGATCAAATTGTTCTCTAGGCAGCTTACAACACAATATGAGATAAAAACACAACAGATTAAACAGACCAAAGGAGGGGAGGAATGTGAGCCCTTTGGATCTGTGTAAACCGCCCTGAGCCATTTTTGGAAGGGCGGTATAATAATAATAATAATAATAATAATGATGATGATGATGATGATGACAACAAAATGATTTTAGAAAATTGCAAGAGAAGAAAAACAAATCTAAGTGTTGCGTGGATTGACTACAAGAAAGCCTTCGACTCACTGCCTCACACATGGATACTAAAATGTTTAGAAACAACTGGTGTCAGCAAAAACATTCAGATATTTATTTTAAAAGAAATGAGCATGTGGAGTACACAATTAACAATCAATGGCGAGACACTTGGACAGGTTAGCATTAGAAGAGGCATTTTCCAAGTGGACTCACTATCCCCTCTGTTGTTTGTAATTGCCATGACTCCACTTCCACAAGTACTAAACAAAACAGGCCTCGGATACCAAACATCTAAAATATCAAGTAAAATCAACCATCTGCTGTACATGGACGATCTGAAGTTGTATGGAAAGTCCCAGTCAGAAATCGAATCACTGCTAAGCACTGTCCGTATATTCAGTAGCGATATAGCAATGGAATTTGGACTACACAAGTGTGCTGCATTAATAATGAACAGAGGGAAAATAAGAAAAACAGAAGGAATAGAACTGCCCAATGGAAGCAAGATCAAGAACCTGAAAGAGAAAAAACGTTACAAATACTTGGGCATTCTCCAGGCTGATAGCATCGCACACACTGAAGTTAAAAGAAAAATTGGAAGTGAATACATCAGGAGAGTTAGAAAAATCCTAAAGTCCAAACTCAATGGCGGGAACACCATACACACCATAAACACCTGGGCTATACCTGTTATCAGATACACTGCAGGAATAATAGACGGGACCCAGGCAGAGCTAGAGACGCTAGATCGTCTAAATCATGACCATCAATCATGCTCTGCACCCCCGCAGTGATGTCGATAGGCTATACCTCCCTCGCAGCTCAGGTGGAAGAGGAATGCTACAAGTCCATCAAACAGTAAGGAGGAGAAAAGAGGAAGAATATATAAAGTACAGTGAAGAAGATGCACTTCAAATGGTCAATAACGAGAAACTATTCAACACCAATGAAAGAAAGCAGGCCTACAAGAAAGAACAAGTCAAGAACCGAGAAGAAAAATGGAGAAATAAGCCCCTGCATGGTCAATATTTGCACAATATAAGTGGAAAATCAGACATCACCAAGACCTGGCAATGGCTTAAGAATGGCAACTTGAAGAAAGAAACAGAGGGTTGAATACTGGCTGCACAGGAACAGGCACTAAGAACAAATGCAATAAGATCAAAAATGGAAAAGTCAACAACAAACAGCAAGTGCCGCCTTTGTAAAGAAGCAGATGAAACAGTGGACCACCTAATCAGCTGTTGTAAAAAGATCGCACAGACTGACTACAAACAAAGGCATGACAAGGTAGCAGGGATGGTACACTGGAACATCTGCAAAAAAAATACAAGCTACATGTAGCCAAAAATTGGTGGGACCATACAATTGAAAAAGTTGTTGAAAATGAAGATGCAAAAATATTATGGGACTTCCGACTACAGACAAACACCTGCCACACAATATACCAGATATAACTGAAGTCGAGAAGAAAGAAAAACAAGTGAAAATAATCGACATAGCAATACCAGGGGATAGCAGAATAGAAGAAAAAGAAATAGAAAAAAATCACCAAATACGAAGATCTACAAATTGAAATTGAAAGGCTGTGGCAGAAAAAGACCAAAGTAATCCCAGTGCTAATTGGCACCCTAGGTGCAGTTCCAAAAGACCTTGAAGAGCACCTCAACACCATAGGGGCCACAGAAATCACCATCAGCCAATTACAAAAAGCAACTTTACTGGGAACAGCCTATATTTTGCGACGATATCTATAATAACCAACAGTATTGATGATAAAATTCAGCCATCCCAGGTCCTTGGGAAGGACTCGATGTCTGGATAAAACAAACCAGTCAATAACACCTGTCTGACTGTGTAAACAAGAAATAATAATATACAAAATACATTACAAAACATTTTTTAAAATCAGTTAAAATCAGATCAAAATTTTAAATTTTAAAGGCCTGAGTTGCACCCCCTGTGAATTTAGGTTGAGTCTCATGGAGATCAGCAGCAGAGAGTCAAAAAAGGGTTAACTTCCTTTCCTGCTCTCCCAGCATTACTGATTCTCTTGGAGTCTTGTGCTCCTCCCCCTCTGCACTTGAATGTAATTGCAAAGTGAGGAAGCTGGCTGTTGGGCTTGTCTCTCTCAGAGAAGGACAGTAAAACATTTTTTTAAAACCAACCCTTATGTGTTTGTTTTGTTTGTGTGTGATTTGTTCCATTTGCTTAAGCCACTGTGTTTCTCCTCCCCCACTATGAACTGTGTGCATGTGTGTACACATGAGAGAAAAGCCCCATTCCCTGTGTTTAAAAAGAATAATAGGGAAGAACAAATGCTCTGACAGAATTGATCTGTTGTTGTTCCTGAAGGTACGAAACTGCTTATAGCTCTAATCTGGTCTGTGTGTGGGTGTTTGTTCGCCACCCCTTTATTAACAATATTTATATGCGGGGGGGGGGGGCGTTTAGCAACAAAGTTCTCAAAATCACTTAAATAGCAAATTATGAGAAAATGGTTCTGGTCTTGTAGTAGCAAGCATGACTTGTCCCCTTAGCTAAGCAGGGTCTGCCCTGGTTGCATATGGAAGGGAGACTAGAAGTGTGAGTACTGTAAGATATTCCCCTTAGGGGATGGAGCTGCAGCTCTGGGAAGAGCAGAAGGTTCCAAGTTCCCTCCCTGGCATCTCCAAGATAAGGCTCAGAGAGATTCCTGCCTGCAGCCTTGGAGAAGCTGCTGCCAGTCTGTGAAGACAATACTGAGCTAGATAGACCAATGTATATGGCAGCTTCAGTATATGGCAGCTTCTTATGTTCCTATGTTTCTCCTTATCATTACTATTTTATTTTGCTTTGTTCTTGTAACAATAGCACATATATAAATAACTTACTTGCTGTCTTTTAATGGACTAAAATACCCCAACTTCTTGAAAATAGCTTCACAAATGGCTAAAATGAGCATTAAGCATTTCTTCTCCCCCACCAAATGTCTATTTTATCCACTTACTTCAAAGTAAGGCTTTGCAAATTAGATCACAAGCAGCTCATTTTTAAAACTCCTTTGCCAATGAAAAGCTTGGTGGACTTTAAATCCTAAGTAATTGAGGTAAGTCCACATATGACGTTATACTGTCCTGTAAGAGATCAAACAGGGCTGCATGCTGCTGTGATAGTTGTAAAAAATGCTATTTGAATTTACATGCTTAGGACTGGAGTGCATGTGGCTAAAAGTCAAAAAAGTCAACATATGCATATATGTTATTATGACAGACATCCTGTTCTTCCTCCAAAGAGTTCAGGGTAGTGTACATGTTCGTCCTCCTCACTTTTATCCTCACAACAATTCTGAGAGGCAGGTTTGGTGGAGAAAGTTTCTCACCTAAAGTCCCACAATGTAATTCATGACTGAATGGGGGACACAAGTCCCTCAATCCTAGGCTTAACACTCTAATCACTACACCGCACTGGTTCTCAACTGTGTGCATATTGATTGCAGAAAAAATCTGATGCAGGAGAAAAAGGAGATTCATTTTTGACAGTGAAGTAAACTAGTGGGGAGGAGAGTCTTGGATACCTTTAAGAGAGCATCTAAATGTGGGAGGCTGTGGGCCCAAGCGCTGGATCTTTTAAGTACCTAGCAACATCTCTGCAAGGGAGAGAGCAAAAGAGGAGAGTGGCAGGATTGTCCATGCAAAATCTGGTATTGGCAGGTATGTTCAGAATGGCTTCTTTCTATCTATCTATCTATCTTTCCCAAGGTGTTTTTTGGTGTAAAAAGGAGTAAATTCAGCTAATTTAAGTGGCAGGGCAAGTGGGGTGGGGAGTAGGGGGGGAGAAAGGGAATATGAGAGAGAAGAGAAGGAAGACAGAAGGTGGTGCGAGATGGGTCCAAGGTGACAGAAGGTGGTGCAAGACTATGTGTGGCTCCCCAGAGGTATATGGGAATCCAATCCAGTCCTCCACCAGATATGAGTTTGACACCCCGACATAGAACATTTGGAAGAGAAATAAAATTCAAGCCCGAATATTTTTATATGTGAAAAAAATCTTCTATGGAAACAAAATTCCTGTTGCACCCCCCTGTAATTTCCTGTTGGATCTGCCCCTGGCCACAACAGCATGGAAATTAATTAAATACCAGCTAGTCTGGCAATTATGGACTCAGATCTAGGAGACTAAACAAGGCGGTATTCCAGGGAGAAGAGTGACACCAACCAAGGCTGCAAAAACTATAAGGAAAAAACATTATTTGTTTTGGGATCACAAGTTTCATTTCTTTTATTATTTGCACAATTTAATTTTGCAGTTCCAGCTTGAAACAGCTTCAGTTGTTAACACATCGATTACCTCAATCTAGAAAAGTATGCAATGACTTTCCCAGCCCACAGGCCCCATTCTGTGCAAGAGTACAAGAGGCTTGTAAAATGGCCTTAGGTAGGAAAAGACACTTGGAATGTCCTCCAAGGCAGAAAAGCTGGAGAAATGTCGTGCAAGCAATAACAGGGCTCTCTGGATCAGGATCACTGTGTCCTGAAGGAGGCTTTTTCACATGTCAAGCAATCACCTTATGCTCACCTCTTCAGGGAGTTCACTATACATGGTTTCAGAGGTAGAGAGTATAAATATAGGTGAGAATGATGGTATATCTTGCAGCAAAGTCAGAAATGTAGCTCTCACAGTTTCACTGACAGCTTCCCACCAATCACCAACATGAGGCATGTAAACAATGCTTGGTAGTGTTCTTCTTGCTTCACGAAAGATCTAGAGAAGGAAGATATGGATAATAAGCGAATCAAAATTGCTGGCATGATTTAAAAAAATCAGGTAACATTTTAAAGCACATTTTTAATCCAATTTCTTACAAATTGGTTATATGGCTCCAAATTGTCACTATATATCTACAAAGCACTGTTATAATAATCTGAGACCAAAAATAAGTTACTTAAGGACACTGAAACAGGATAATTTTTACACCTCTTTTGCAGATATGATTTTTTGAAGATCTGTACAGTATCTCAAAAGTTGTCTACTTAATTTTGAATCACCCTCAATGCTAAACTAAAAATACTGGAACCAATGAGGAGTCACATTGCATCTTAACAATAATTTCCTGAAGATACACTATGGTACATCTATATTGCAGAGTGGCACAACCTCAGCCCTCCTACAGATGCTGAATTACAATTCCCATCATCCCTGTCTATTGCCACTGTAGTTGAGGATTGTGGGTTGTAGTCCAAAAACAGCTGGAGGGTTGAAGTTGTGCAGCCTTGCTATATTGCATCATCCTGTGCTTTTCCCATACTCCAAGTGATCTGTGATAGGCTATAACGATGGAATGAGACTAACAAGGAAGAGTTTGGGCTTAAATCATTGTCTACATTCCCCACCCCCACTTAAATACAGCCCTCACAAAAGGATTCTCCAGCCATTTCTGTGCCTGTGTGTATAAAACACAGACACCTTCACTTGTTCCAAATACAACCATGGCCTTTTATGCAAACAACGCCTACAACAGGGGACAACTGTGTAGCAAATAGCAAAGAAAAATGGACAACATCCAGACTAACCTTCTGCAGAATGCAACCAGTTTTTTTTTCTGGGAGAAGGGCCAATTTCTGCCAATCTCCCCTTCCCTCTGCAGCCACTTCTATAAACTATATCCCTGAGCCCATCCTCCCCCCCTCCAGTTCTCAGCAAGATTGTTTGGGGAGGCAGAGGTGGCTGCAGAGGGAAGGAGAGGTTGTCAAAAATTATGCGCAACAGAAAAAAACTGGCCCATCTGCAAAAGGTTAGTCCGGATGTTGGCCACTATTTGAAAAGGCTAAATGACTAACATGGCCAAGACTAACGGCCACAGTGTGTGGAGGGGTGGGGAGACAGAGCTGGAGCATCATGAGCAGCTTGAGAATTCTACCAAGCAAGCTACTGTGCAGGCGCAATACCCATATTTCTGAATGCAACACGATCACATACAATGGTTAAGAGGTCAGGGAGAATATATATAAAAACTAACCTGCGCACATGATTCCTCAGGTGTTTTGGCACTGACTGAATAAAGTGCTGGCAAATCTAATCTGTGTACAGCAAATTTTTCAAGAGAGTGCAATAGTGCTGGAGCAAGGTGTGAAGTCTGACCTGAATCCCTTTCTCCGGAAAGCAGTAATCTTGGCCTGTAAGAGGTGGGCTGGTGGTAAGCTGACCTGCAACAGAAGTAACATTTTTTTTGAAGTATACTGCCCATATATTTTATATTTGTACTATTCCTATTTGCTACTCTAAGGTGTGTAGTAGAGAACAAAATCAATAAATTAGAGCAACACAGTAAAAGACTGTAAATGTACCTAGTACTGAAATATTTTATAACTGTAGACTTCTAAAGCTGTTCAGCTGTTGTATGGGAGGCCATTTTTGTCAAGATCACGACAAGGTAAAACCTTTTTAAAAATTCCTCTCGCCCCCACCGCTTCCTTCCTCTATCCCCCTCCTCACACACACACACCCCATGACAGAATTAACACCATGTCTAGTTTGGACTTAAATGGGGTGAGAATTAGTTTAGTCAGTTTCCCTTAATGCTTCAGAGTGGAATCACTTGTGAAAAAAGAGGACTTCAGAACAGAAGGCATCCACTCTCTGCCCCCCACCCACACAAGCACTTCTTGATATCGATCTGCCTTTCCATACCATCAGCAAGCATCAACCAAGTACAGATCACTGTTGATTGGCTCTATAGTTTTCATTTCCAAAAGTCCAACCCCAAGACACACTGCGCCAAGAAAGTAGCGCGGAGAAGAAGGCATACCAACTGATATACCAGAGCAATGTCACAATTCATGTTTACGTTGGCACAGCAAGTAGATTAGCGTTATCAGAGCAAGTTCTTACATTGTAAAGTGAAGATAAGGTTTATGTACAGCAGCTGATAATTGTTTCTTTGGTGATCCTGACTGACAACTTGTCTCAAATATTGATGAAGCATTTTCATCTTCGCTATCATCCAAAATTAGACTTGGTACATCTGTTCAACCAAAATGTAAGATTTATTAATACATAATACTGTCATCTTGCAAATATAAAAATCCATAGATAGAAAATTCCTAAACAGAGAATTTTGAAGGAAGTTAAATCTCCCTCCCCCTTGCGTGTATTGCTTTTGCTTTTGTAACTGCTCTATGAATAAGCATCATGTGCAAATGCATCATGTAGACAGAATTAGGAACATTATAGCTGACAGCGAGGTCAGGGTATAAGAGCAAGAAAACTAAGCACCACCAAGGAGAACAAATGCCTAAACCTTAATGCTACATTTATTCTCTTGCTGAAATCTGGTGATAGTGAAGTGTGGCTCTCATTTTTCAAATTATACAGGGGACAAGTTAATTTAAAACTGTTTTACACCTCCATATTTTAAAAACAGTTATTAAACTACATTCTATATGATATGGCACAATTTAGAGCAAAACTTCCAAAGAGATTTTGCTTATGGTAGAACACTGGCACTTTTCTCCAAAGTACAAGAGCCTATGAACAGATGATATTCGAAAGTCCTTCAAATCTGACAGATGGAATTATTTTAGCTATTATTTAAGCTTTTATTTTAGCTATTTTATGTGCCCAAATAAGTTAGTAACAGCACTGTGTTTTTTTGTTCACCAGTACAAAGTGTGTTATGCTGAAGCATCACCTCTCTATATTGTGCTCTGCTTGTGACAATGAAGCTTTTAACACTGACTTAGGCCTACAAATGCAAAAGAAATAGCTGCCATGCTGTGAGCTTCAAGTGAAGAAAATTGACAAATTTAAGTTAAGAACACATTCCAACACCGTGGGGACAAAAGACTGAAGTGGATCACCCTGAGTCTTTGGCATATGTAAGGAACAAAGGTCATTTACTCATAACTTTCTGTGTGGAATGATTTCTAGCACAGATAAGCATTATTAAAACCTCATGGGGGTGCAGGTAAAACAGAAAGAATAGATACTCTAGGCAGCTGAGTGTCCATACATTTTCATACAAGATCTGCCCCTAATTCTGGAACAGAAGGTCTTACTGCTGGGAGGTTCACAGAGACTCCCTAGGTTAGCTATAAGACCTTCATAGATCACCTTTGCCTTTCAACCAGAGTATTCATAGGTAATTTGTGTGGTTGCCCAAGTTCTTATGAAGGTACCTTGAGATTAGAGGTAGTAAGAGCAATGTACATTATAATGTAAAATCTCATGAATGAACCTCCAAGGGAGACAGAATCCAAGACTGCTCTAATGATAAGCAAAGGATATCTGGCATTGAGCCACACTGCAAATAGATCTATATGGGGTTAACTTCATAGACTGAAAGCTAGGGTGAGGTTCACAGTGACCATTCATGGGCAAAATGAGCTGATCCACTGAAACTATTGTCTAGATTTGCTACACGAACAAGTCATGACTATATGCTATGGCAGAAACCAGTTCTACAAGTTGTCAGACATGCTGCAGAGAGTCTGTACAGACATTCCTCATTGCTTGCTGATATAGAATATGGCGGCAAAGTTGTGTATCATCACCCTGACCAACCTGGAAATGAAGAAGGAATACAAATTCTCCTTGTACTACCCATAATTTGAGGACAGTGATATGGTCCTGACACTCAAGATGGCTCCAACTTCCTTTGATCATGAGATCTCCACAGTGAGCTTCTCACTGGGAGGCATTGGTCATGACTGTCAAGTCTGGGTTTAGAAAAGCAAGGAAAATACCCTTAGATAAGTTGTAAGGATCTTGCCTCAACCATACACTGAGTGAAGTATTCTCGATGGGAGAGTCTTAGACTGTTGAATGTGTTGAGGGTGAAACAATGAAGAGAACCACAACTCAAGAGTCTTCATGAGAAGGTGGGCAAATGTTACAAACATTGTCTGAGGCATCTGTAAGCCTGAAAGGTGCATCCCACAGCATATAATAAAAGACATCACAAAGTCAACAACTGCATTGACATAGTCCTGAAGAAGAAAAGTATGGCCACATGCGTGTCTAAATCTGAACTGACAAACTGAATTCAATGAGAAGAAACGAGTGGGGATCTTTCCTGTTTGTATAAAGACTCAGGAACTAAGATCCAGTGTCATGTTGATCTGGATGTATGTGAAATCTTGGACTTCCTGGGGAGAGGTTCAGACTTTGGTTATTAGTAGGTGTGCTGAACATAAAAGGAATATACTTTCGCATCAGTCTGCTGAAAAGCTGAAATACAGGGGAAAGTCCAGGATTAACAATATCAGTTCCAGGAATGGTAGCTACAAAGATCGAGGCTAATTTCCATTCACAGTGTGAGTAAAGGACCAGGGATGTGCAGAACATTTCAAGCTCGGAATGTTCTGAATTCACAACAGGCTGTTCCTAGAGTTCCAAATTTGGAACAGAAGGCCCATTCCAAGTCAAAACATTCTGAGTGCCATTTTGGAGTCCAAAGTGGTGCTCAGAACATTTTGAGTGTTCTGAGCTCGTTCCAGCTCAACCAGTTGTTCCAACAGAACATTCAGGGCATTTGCATTCCATTCTGAGCTTGGAACGGAACGCAAATACCATTCTGTGCACATCTCTACAAAGGACATTAATTTCTCCAGTATGGTTTGGGAGATAAAAGAGTGTTTCACCTTTGACAGACAAGTCATCCATGCAAGATTTACTCTGGGAAGTTAGCAAAGTAAAATGTAGCCAAGCATTTTTTTCTAAAGAAACTCAACCTGTCAATGTATTCGAGCCACAGTTAGCTAAATGAGATGTATTAATCTGTTTTGCCAAAGGGAAGATTTCATTCTAGAAGATGCTAGTTTAGCCCATCTGATCCTCTGAAATATCCCAAAAACAAATATTGGTATCTCAACATGCTACTTGATAGGAATCCATAGAAAGAACAGCTGTAGAACAAAAACTGTGTCCATTGTATCAAATATACTACCTTCCTTCTATGAAGCCTCTATAGCCACTGGTTCAGGGTCGGGTACTGAAAAATAAAGGAACCACCCTTCTTGTATCTTATATATACTCTCTAACCTGGTGCTGAAGGTTGCTTATGCCAAGAAACTTTGCTATCAGCAGCAGAATGGAAAATGTAAATAATGTTACAGGTATGACAGTGTTCAACTCTATGAACAAAAGATGGGGTTGCCTCTGGAGGAAATGGCTGCTGCACCCAAAGACAAATTAAGACCCATCAAAGATAGAACTGATGTAGAGACCCCCATTACATTATAGTTACATTACAGGTAAGGACTCAGATGCTTTCTCTGTAGTCTCCAAATCCAAAAAGACCCGATTTGCAATCCAATCCTGAAAACAATGATCTACTGGAACACAAGCATGAACCTCTTTCTGAGGCTTGCAGTGCAACTTCGGATCTGGTTGATGAAGCCAAAAGGAGTCTGCCGGGAGTAGAAGCAAAAGCAGTGGAAGTCGTGGGTACAACTGACAATAGGGAACCCAGTATTAAAGAAGGGGGATTGATGCAGATGATATGTTTGCTGTGATCAGAAGATTCAGAGGAGTGCAGCTTCCATGTTGCCATCTCTTTTTCTTGCGTTTGTCCACAGACACAGCTGAAGATACAGTAGATGCATCTCAACCATGATATCTCTGAAGTCTCTTGAATAGTCTTGTTCAGGAACTAAACTCTTAGAAGCTGGCCAAACACTCAAATTAATAGTGGCTACAGGGAGTTAGGGAAGTGATGCAGTATAGACCAGACCTCGATACAGAGAGTTTTGGCCCATATCCCTTCCAACTTTCACTTGGCAACTCTAAGGGGGCAAGAGCCAGGAAATTCAGGCTGGGACTGAATTTCACACATTTATTGGAATTAACCAAACAATTTTTGACTGCAGATTTTTAGGCTTGTGTGAAATCGGTTAGGCACTTTGTAAATTAGATAGCAAAATTTCTGTAACTGCTGCTGTTGGTATCATTCACTCGAAAGAAGTTCTTGATTTCACTAACTTGTATTTTAAAAATGCAACTGAATTCATTAACACAGATTTTGCTGCTTTTAAATAAAGACTCCCTAGGATTTTCTTTTTTGTTGAATTGATAAAAAGGAACCATCAAAAACTGAATAATAAAGCAAGCTTCAAAAGACTTTCAAAGGCCCAACAGATACAGAGAACATTTAATCTACCTACTTAAATCTCCTCTTAACAAAACAAGTGACAGCACATGTGTTCATAGATAATGTAACAGTTCAATGGTAGCTTACTTTCTGCCTACAGTGGCCAAGAGAAAGGGTGGATGCAATTTTTGAAAAATAGAGCATCTGGAATCAATGCACTCAGTAGGATTGTCCATAGCTTTTGTCAAGAAGTTATTTGGACACTTGGTATTTGAATAAATGGAGTCCAGTGAATTGAGCACTTGACGCTGTAGCACTGCTGAAGCTAAACAGGTTTGGACCTGATTGGTACCCTGCATGAGAGATTACTGGGAACCTCATGGAAGTGTGGGGGAGATATAGATATAAAAGTTACACAGGTCACACAAATTATTTAATATTTAAGATGACAATAAAATGGCAAAAAAGCCTGCCCAAAGAATTGCTGATAGCCAAGCAACCCTTGGTGATGACTTGAGCTGCAGAGGGAGAGAGAAATCTTCTACCCAGTGTCCTGGCTCTCCCTCCTCCTGCTGCAGCCCACATCATTGCAGTGGGTCTCTCAACCCCCAGCAATGCCTTTGGGGCAGATTCAAGAGGTTACAGTAGTGCAGAGTTGCTTTTGCTGGCCCTCTCCTTCTGCTGGAGTCACTATGGCTTTTGGCTCCCACTGGCAGGTTAACTTCCAAAACACATTCTTAAAACCTATTACTCAAGTATACTCAAGTTTGACTCTCAGTTTATTTATAACTGCACATGTTATATAGTACTATAAATTATATAGCACTATATAACACATCCAACTAAAAATTTGAATCAACAATATATATATTTTATAGTAATAAGACTATATATTGCCCATTGTGTAAGTGGAAGTCTCCTTCAATAAGTGCAAGGAGCTTGCAGCAATGGAGCAGCCCTTCACAGCAGGTTAGGATACAACCATGTGTCATAATAGTATAAACAATGTTACATAGAAACATAGGAAGCTGCCATATGCTGAGACCATTGGTCTATCTGCTCAATATTTTCTTCATAGACTGGCAGGGGTTTCTCCAAGGCTGCAGGCAGGAATCTCTCTCAGCCCTATCTTAAAGAAGCCAGGGAGGGAACTTGAAACATTCTGCTCTTCCTAGAGCGGCTCCATCCCCTGAGGGGAATATCTTAGAGTGCTCACAATTCGAATCTCCCATTCATATGCAACCAGGGTGGACCCTGCTTAGCTAAGGGGACAAGTCATGCTTGCTGCCCACAAGACCAACTGTTATCGATGTAATATGTTATAGTCTAGTATATGCTACAGTATAAATTGCATAGTACTGCAGTATAAAAACTATACCAGATTACAATTGTGTACTACCACTATAAAATTGTTTATACTGCTGTATTATGACACTAGGTTGTATCCTAACCTTCTGCAGAACACCGCCCTGACATGAGAAGCTCCTTCCCACTCCCAGGAGACTTACATTAACACAGGAGGTCCCTCTCACAAATGGAAAGGGTCCTTGCAAAATGCAACTCTCCTTGTGTGAGCAGAAAGGAGCAGGACAGGAATCCACAGAAGGATTGGGCTGGCATGATAAGGAACTAAATATAAATTGGAACATTGGGCTGGCATGATAAGGAACTAAATATAAATATGATTTCAAAGGTTCTGAAAAATTAAGATTAAGAATAAAACCTCTGAAAAATCTGTTTTATAGCCTTACCACTGATAACAACAACAACAAAAAACTTGCTTGGTAAATATACTTTTGGGCTGAGGTCCAATAGCTGCTTTAGATGAGCCCAAAAAAATTTATGTACAGCCAGTGGAAATTCCACGTTTTCTTCTTCGACCAGCAGACTTCTATGTCATGTCACAAGTGCTTTTGCACTCCTCTCAGTTTCAAGAATAGTATGTCATGTATCACAGTAGTCTGCTCTTTAAGAAATTCAAAGCTACCCTAACCTCACAGAACCAGCTGTACAGATCTTGGCTTTAGTTTCAAAACAAGGGAATTCAATTTTTTTTAAAGCTTTAAAAAAATACTCTGGATGTTTTTCTAAAGCGGAAACATGACAGAAAAGACTGAAAACATACAAGTACCTTCTCTCTTGTCAGCCTGGCTGAATTCAGCATGAGGAAACACTTTCTGCAAAACTGCCAAAATTTTATTGAAAGTTCTTTCCAACAGTGGCCTTATGATGGGAGATAGTGCATGCCCTGATGACATTACGGCACGTTGAGAGGCAGGCACAATATTCTGCATTGCATGGTAAAAATCTTGTGCGCTGAGAACTATTGAAGAAACATCAAGCTGCAGTTTCTGACTGCTCACATAGATCTGAGGATAGCGCCGGCGTAGGGCAATCAAGGCAGCCTCAGTGCAAAGTGCTTTTATGTCAGCTCCACAATACCCTAGGGCACAAAAAAGAGAGAGAGATGTTCCATAAAGCAGCACAAATGTTTTGCATATGTCAAGCACATGCCTGAAGCTGAAGTAGCCAGAAGCATTATGTCAGAATCAGTCATATTGCATCTAGTGGTACGTTACAGGTACAGCTTTCGCATAAACCAGCCTTTCACAGCTGATGATAGCTGAAGAAGCAAATGTTAAAACTCCCTCTAAAGTCAATGATGTCTCAGCAAGAACAAACAAGGTTATTTGGGGGGGGGGGGAATCACCACAAAGGAATCTAGGATAGAGAGGCAAATATAAATACATTGCTGTGCTGGGTTTGTATACATACACACACACACACACACACACACACACACACACACACACACACACACACTAGATCGCTATATATGCACAAAGTCTGATACATGATAAGTTATCTGATACATGATAAAAAGAGTTTTCATTTGGTTAGAAAAAAATCAAGCCTTCATTAACACAGAGAAACGTTTTTTAGGTTTTGTGTGCTGCATCCATTGAAGGTTCATAAAGTACACAGAGACTTCCAGGGAACATAACTTCCAGGGAACAGGGTTTGAATGATCTATGCGGTTCCTGCTCTCTCCTTTGGTGGTAACTGGTACCCCACTAACATGGTTTAGGAAATCTGGGAGCAAGCCCCTCTACCAAGACACAAGTTCCTGCAGCATGTTCTGAACAACCATAGCTAACATGAAACTACTCTATGAACACCTGGCCAGCAACACACATTTCTAAAATAGTTCAATGTCCATTATGCTCTGTACCAGGAAATAAGCACCCTGCAGGTTTGTTTTCACTCCAGGAAGACTTGAACAAAACCAACCATCCTGTATTAATATTTTTGCCCACCTACAAAAATGTAGCTGCCATGCCTGAAGCTAGACAACATCTTGTCAGGTGAATCTGGCATAGCCTGGCATGGAACACAAGTTGTACAAGCAGGCCAGCCTCCCTGTACTCTCCCTTCCCCAAGTAAGTTGTCTGCTCTAATCTACAGCAGTGGGAAAGCATAGTCATATTTGATCATGCAATAATATAGTGCCAACGAGATGTACCAAAACATCCTAAGAAATTCCACTTGTTTAAAATTAATTATTAAAGAAACTTTCAAAGGAATTTTCTCCATACACACACACATATATGTACACACAGAGAGAGCTTATTTCTTCAAAAAGAATCAGGTGGACAAGAGCCATGTCCTTCCACAATTTTCTCCTATTAATGAATGATTATAATACAGCTTGTACCCAATTTCTGAGACAGTTGGTAGATCTTCACAGAACGTCAATAACACAACACAATAACTTAAGGCTCGTAAGAGATCAGACCTAAAATTAGTCTTCGGTTTTGAATGAAATCAAAATTTTTGGATGATTATCACAACTGAAGAGTAACCAACATCCCTGATCTCCATTTCTGAAGGATCCCAGAAGCATATTGCGATTTCACTTAGGTTGCTTATGCAATAATACAACAGAATATACTCTTCAGAGTTCATCATACATAGAGGGCCTTCTTTGTAGTGGCCCTCACAATTTGCAACTCCCTCTCATATGAAATTTCACCAGCCTCTTCTCTGTGCGCCTTCCAGGACCAATGGAAGATGATCTTTCAGTTGGCTTTTAGCTAATGTTTTACTCTAGTGTTTTATTTCTCTCTTCCTTTATGTTTTTGGTTTTAAATGCTCTGGTTTTTTGTGAGGTTTTTTGGCTATTTTATTTATTTTTTAATCCCCTCACTTTTTCTGAAACATAGTTGGTTATATCTATTTCACTAAGCAAAATACACTTGCTTAGACTGAAAATAATTTTCAGAATAAATAATCTGTATTCACCCTATCACAATCAGCCGCATCATCATCAGTCCAACTTCAGAAGTGTGATATACAGCAAAATTACTTACTGTACAACAAGAAATTTATTCCAACTTCTTACTTTAGCAAATCACTGATACTGGTGCAGACTCTTTCCACACCACAATTACATTGCAAATCAGCTGTTTTTAAGACAAGACTTTTGGATTCTAATTAGAGTTGTTAGTTTTAATAAAACAGTCTTAGCTGTATCAAGCTTGAAACATTATGATCCAGAAACTCCCTTGCAATTTACTTCAAGCAAGTTAATACTGCACAAAACGTACATAAGATTCTGTTCAGCCTACTAAAGTGCAAGTGAACTATACTACTAAAAATAATCATAAAATGTGTTCACTAAAAGGTAGGAAATAGTTGCATATTTAAAAAAAGACTTGCTGGTTTGAGGTCTTAATTTACATGGTTAAATTTAACACAAAAAGGAATCACATGGCCAACAGAGAAATTCTGGACATATTGCTTTGCAATAGAGTTCTAATTGTTGTGATTGTGAATCACATTGAATCTGGGAGAAAAAGGGATATGCATGCTTCAAATAAACTCTGCTTTTATATATTAATTTTCTACAGAACATGGGGCTGGAAATCTGTAAGAGCCCAACTATTCTTTGATGTACTCCTATTTAAGAGCCTTTTAAATTGTAAAATGAAAAACTACGTGATATTTGGTGCTCTTGATCCGAAGATTTGAGAACAATGTTCAGCAGAATTATCATAAATTAGTTCATCTTTAATTACACTGTAAAAGCAGTTATAGAATGTGAACTGCAACTAATCTAATTTAGGGGTGTGCACGGAACCGCCAAACTGCGGTCTGGCACTGGGGTGGGAGTGGGTGCTTTAAGAGCAGGGGGAGGGTTTACTTACCCCTCCTGCCGCTTTCCTGCTCTGGCAGCCATAATTTTAGTAGTAATTGGGGTGGCAGGATACCTCCCTGCCGTCCCTTCCCCCCTTTCGCTATGAAAAGCTCCCAGGAGTCCTCTGTGATGTGCATGCGTGCGCAGAGGTCTCCTGGGAGCTTTTCATAGTGAAAGGGGGAAGGGGCGGCAGGGAGGTATCCTGCCGCCCCAATTACTACTAAAATTACGGGCGCCAGAACAGGAAAGCAGCGGGAGGGATAAGTAAACCCTCCCCCGCTCTTAAAGCAACCCCCCCCCACCCGAACCGCCCAGGTCAGGACCGGTCCGGAGGCCTTTAGAATGGCCTCCGGACCGGTCCGGGCACATCCCTAATCTAACAGCAGAAAAACAAATTTTGATAAGATACTGAAGTTAAATAGAGAATTTGGACATGGAAGCAGATTAAGAATGTGGATGATTTTTATTTTATTTTTTTCTTCCTACGAACTTAGCTTTTTTAAGGTTACAAAGGATTTCAGTGAATAAAGGCAAGATTCACAACTCTGCTTCTGAATATATTTACAGTGTAAAGAAGGCAGTGCATTTTAGGAACACTTGCTGCCATTTCTTTTTTATACCTCATAACAATCAGAAAATAGATTCTATGAAGAATAATCTGAACATTGGGCAGCGTGCATCCTCTCCTAAATGGGAGCATAAGAAATAGAATAATGTTTAAATTATTGACAATATGCATATTAAAAGCAATATGGAAACTTACAAAGGACAAAGTAAAAGGGTAACAAAAAGAAAAGACAGCTGTTGTCTAAGCCTAAACACAGAAGTCTATCTAGTAAAAGAAGAAAGGTATAAACTGCTAAATGTTAGATGTATATTCAGTCTTGCACTAAAGACAAAGACAAAGATATTTTTAATTACATAAATAAGACAGCACGCTTAGTACAAAAAGTCTACTGACGCCATGGTTGAGATGGAGAAAATAAAAGACCATTTGGTTATGATGAAACACTCAGCATTCCAAATCAGACAGCACATTCTAATTCAAAAGAACATAATTTGGAGACTGAGAACATGCTGTGGGCTTGTGTACATTAGGGATGTGCACAAACCTGTTTGGAGGTTCAGAACCTGCACACACGCACCCGGTACTTCCATCCGAAGAGGGGAAGGGGCGACAGGGAGGTACGCTGCCGCCCCAAAAGCCTTTACAAGAATCTAGTGCCGGCAGAGGGGAAGCGGGGGGAGGGGTAAGTGCACCCTCCCCCACCCTTAAAGTCCTACCCCCACCCAGTTCAGTGCACATCCCTAGTGTACATTCCTGTCTCCTTCCCATTCCCTCCTTTGTATCCTGGTTCCATCCAAGTATAGTTTGCCATGATATCCAAATCGAGCAAACTGTGGCTAGTAAAATATACATTTCATTATCTGAAAACAAGGTTTGAAGTGGGTTTGCAAATCATGGCTTAGAGGCAATTTTGATAAATGCTAACTATAATGTTATTGTTGATTCAGATGATACAGAAAACTACAGTTAGAGGAAATCAGGTTGGAAGAAGAAATTGGCATGAAACAGGGGTGGGTAAGAGGATATGTGCAAGTCCACAATACATGCCCAAGCCTTCAAACAATGTTTTAAATTATCATCTGAATCTCTCTTTAATTTGATGTTAGTAAGAATGATGGTACTGAACACTACTGATTTGAAAAAGTGGACTGAAATGAAACATTGTGGAAATGGAAGCTTGACCTTGATGCATTCAGGGAACAATAAAAATGCACCCAAAAAAGCTTAAGAGGCAGAGTAAACTGAGCACAAGTTGGGGGCCATATCTCAGTGGTAGAGCACATGTATCACATGCAGAAGGCCCCCAGTTCAATCCCTGGTACCTCCAAGCAGGGCTGCAAAAAACCCTCGAGAACTGCTGCCAGTCAGCATAGACAAAACTGGCCTTGATAAACCAACAGTCTGAATATAAGGCAGCTTCCTACAAGGACAGCACAGCTCTATTAAAAGCAATCTAAGTAACTAGGAAGCACATAGGGCAATCACAGACTAATCTGCTGTAACTTTTGAATATAAAAATACTTTGCCGGGGAAGGGAAATGCAAGCAACGTATTTGGATTTTAAGTGAAGCATCTGATTATAAAGAATCACTTGAACTAATATTTCAACTGGAAAAAAATGGTTATAAGTAGCCTAATATGTAAAAACTGATTAAACAAAAGATGAAGTAAAAGTTTCAAGTTCGAGTAAATGAGAGCTCTGTGAAGACATCTGTAAAAGCAGGTTGCTCACCTGTAACTGATGATCTGGTAGAGATCCGTCGATGCCAATAAGAATGGGTTCTGCGCCTGCGCAGGAGTCATGCGGTAGCCATGCCTGAGCTTGTCGAAGCACCTAGGCCACGCCCCCACGCTGAAGCGTACTATGCAAGGCGTGCCTTTGGCGCGAAGTCCCTCAGTTCTTGGACGACCGCCGTGGAGGACGACCATCCAGGTGAATAAGGTAAGTTCATCTAAGGTAAATACTAAAATGTCAATGCAAAGGGCTGCGCACCTGAACGCACATAGAGTCAGTACTACTGCAGAGGGGAGGCTGGGAGGGTCTTATAGACATCGACGGCTCTCTACCAGATCATCAGTTACAGGTGAGCAACCTGCTTATCTGGAGCGAGATCCGTCGATGCCCATAAGAATGGGTGTTTAGCAAGCTCCATAAGAAGGAGGGGAGCAGTAGAAGTTACTGCAACACCCTTTTCAAAACGCTTCTCCCGAACGTAGCCTCTGCTGCAGAATGCACATCTATGGCATAGTGTTTAATAAAAGGGGACTCAGAAGACCATGTGGCTGCTTTGCAGATGTCCATGAAAGTCACCCCTGCTAGGTGTTCAGATGACGAAGTGTGGGACCTAGTAGAATGGGCCCTTATAGCTTCAGGAGGTGTCTTGTTATGCAGTTTGTATGTGAACAATATCAGCTCAACTAACCATCTTGACAACCGCTGTCTGGAGACTGGAGCCCCTTTGGAGGGGCCCTTGTAAGATATGAAGAGTCGACTGGGAGTCCTAAAGTCCTTTGTTTGGGACATATAGAATAAAAGAGCATGCCATACATCTATGGTGTGTAATGACCTCTCCAAGGAGAGGAGAGCTGGTCTTGTGGTAGCAAGCATGACTTGTCCCCATAGTTAAGCAGGGTCTGCCCTGGTTGCATCTGAATGGGAGACTTGATGTGTGAGCACTGCAAGATATTCCCCTCAGGGGATGAAGCTGCTCTGAGAAGAGCAGAAGGTTTCAAGTTCCCTCTCTGGCTTCTCCAAGATAGGGCTAAGAGAGGTTCCTGCCTGCAACCTTGGAGAAGCCGCTGCCAGTCTGTGAAGACAATACTGAGCTAGATAGACCAATGGTCTGACTCAGTATATGGCAGTTTCCTGTGTTCCTATGTTCAAGGCAGTCGAAGGATGTCTGAAAAACGTAGGGAGGATAATATCTTGGTTGAGGTGGAAGGAGAACACCACCTTAGGCAAAAAAGAAGGATCAAGGCACATCCGGACCTTGTTGGGGTAAAAAATAGTGTAAGGTGAGTCAACCCTGAGAGCTGTGAACTCACTGACACGTCTAGCCGTAGTAATAGCTATCAAGAAAGCAGTCTTCCAGGAGACTAGTTTTAATGAAGATGTAGCCATGGGCTCGAAGGGAGGCTGGGTAAGGGAAGAAAGAACCAGAAATAGGCTTCAAGGTTCCACCGGAGGTCTAATTGGTGGGTACACATGTGAAAGTCCCTTTAAGAAAGCCTTACTTAATGGATGGGAGAACCAAGTTTTTCCGTCACTGCCCGGGTGTTGTGCAGATAGGGCAGCCAGATGAACTTTCAGGGAGACATTGGCAAGACCTTGTGACTTTAGTGTTGTTAGGTAACGCAAGACCTCTCGGACTGAAGCCTGTTTAGGTAGAAAACCCTTTGATCTTGCATATATTTTAAAACGGCGCCACTTGTTCTGATAATTTTTATGTATGGATGCCTTTCATTGGTTAAGCAAAATGCGGTTCAGCAGACTATCCGCCAGGCGGTCAGACGAAGAGTGAGTACGTCTGGGTGAAGGATCTGGCCTCCGTCCTGGGTCAGGAGGTCTAAGCGTTGAGGCAGGTGATGGTAACAGTTCTTGGATAGTCTGCATAGCTGTGGAAACCAGGCTTGTCTTGGCCACCATGGTGTTACTAAGATTCCGCTGGATGGTTGTGACAGAAGGCGCGCCACCACCCTGGGTATCAGGAGGAGCGGGGGAAACATGTATGGGGTTTCTCTGGACCAGTCCAGTTGAAAAGCATCTCCCAGAGAGTGAGCATCGTGGCCCGCTCTTGAGCAGTAACGGAAGCATTTCGCATTCGTGGAGCAGGCAAACAGATCTATGGAGGGGAGCATCCAAAGGTTGAAAAGTGGGGTCAAGACCTCAGATTGAAGCTCCCACTCATGTTGTCGATCCCTCAAGAAGATCCGACTGAGGCTGTCTGCTAATGTGTTCTCTAGGCCTTTGATGTGTACTGCTATTTGATTCATGAATGGACAATACCTCCAGATCCTTTTCAAGGAGCTCCCAGAGACCATGGGTGTATATAGCCATGCAAGCCACATAGTTAGCCACCTTTATGGAGAGACAAGAAGTTGAATAAACTTTCCTCCCTAGAAAGTCCAACTTCCTGCCTTCTTTGTCAGGAGGTACTGTGTGGCGTCTGCCCGTCTTTGAAGAAAAGGCACAGTTGATAACCAAAGAATTGGGTGCTGGGTGCTTTAACAAGTATTCATTGTCCTTATCTTGTACCTGGTAAAGGCTCTCAAGTTTCTTAGAAGTCGGTATGGAAGTGTGAAGCACCTCCCATGCACATTTAGCGGCTCTTGTGATAACTGGAAGCGTAGGCAATGCTACAGGAGCCGTAGATTGAGATTGAAGCATAACATTATACACTGGATCATCTATTGTTGCTAGATGCGAGCGGATGTCCAGACCCAGGGCATCGGCCATGACACGAATGTGCTTATGGTATGCCTTAACATCATTTGGAGACACATACGTGGGGGGAGCTACATCCACTGGCGGGTCCACAATATTGCTGTCCTCTTCGGAGTCCGATTCAAAGTCGGATGATCCATAGTGTTCAGAAGGGGAGCAAGGTGGTGGTCTGTCTCCATCCGTGGGTACAGCAGTCTGCGTTTCTGCAGTGCTTATAGATGCACACGGAAGAGCGTCTGTCTGAGTAGAAGTAGAGCAGGTAAGTATTAATGACGTTTGGGAGGCATGGTGAGCCATTTCCGGATAGCATGTCTGAGTAGCTGTGGTGTCGAAAGAGGGTCCCACAGGTTGCAAAACTCTCGGTGGAGGAGGAGCCCTATTGTCTTCATAGGCATATGGTTCCCCAGGTGACGTAGTGCCCATGGAAGCATGGACGTAGCCACAGGTATGCCAAGACAGTGGAGATTGAACTTGGGTAGCCGACGCAGGTAGAGAGGACTGCGCTGTGGAGGCAAGAAGCACGGGCCGAGATGTCTCAGTCTGAAGGAAAGAAACCTTTGAAAGTGGAGGTGGGACGTTTACTTGACGTCGAGTCCAATAGAGAAAGGAGCAAGCGAGTGGCTGATGGCAGAGTATCTTTGGCATCAACGTCAATGATTTCGAAGGCAGGAGCTGTATATCGAGTCGTCACCTGCGAGGCAAGGACTGGGGTATGCAGCACCGAGGCAATAAGTCCAGAAGCCGGTGTTGAAGGCGAAGCTGAAGCTAGCGAAGTTGGCGCCGGAGAGAGAGACTGAGCTATCAGCATCGAGATCAGTGTCGACGCAGGTGGACCGGGCTCCATAACGAGAACTGTCGACGTCGACGGTGCCGTCGAATCCAAATTTGAGTGAGTTGTATGTGGAGACAGCGGGGGAACCGGCATCAAAGATTGTCCTTTGGGTGGCTATGGAGTACTGTTCGAAGTTAAGTCTGGGGAGCTACGGCGTTTGCGAGGTGGAGACGAAGTAAGGTCCACATCTTCTTGTTTAGAGGGAGATCAAGCCCTCTCTCTCAAGCGATGGGTAGATTTCGACGAGGAAGATGATGACGAACTTCCGGGCATCGACCTTGACTTTGATGGCTTCGACATCGAAGCTGACGGCTTTGATTTGGGTGTCGACAAGGGAGACTTTTTTGACGTCGAATATTTCTTTGATGTCGCTAGAGACCACGAAGACCCGCTTCTCGCGGTATGAGAAGACGACTTCTGGTGGTGGCGGCTCGATGTCGATGGAGGAGCCGATTCCGACCTCAGCGGCATTCTTGAAGATGAAGCCGACGTCGAGGGACGAGGTGTACCCGGAGTCGAAGGGCTCAAGACATCGTCATAAATAGCCGCCCAAAGGTGAAGAGCCCGGTTTTTTCTTGTCTGTTTCGAGAAAGATAGGCAAATTTTACAAGAGGAGACATTGTGCTCTTCACCGAGGCATAACAGACAGAGGTCATGAAGGTCTTTTGAGGGGAGTTTCGCCCTGCAGCCTTCGCACCACTTAAAAGACTTTTTCTCCTCAGCCATGTCTGATCTCAATAGTCAAGTCCATTCCAGGCCGGTCTGAGGATCGTCGATAGCCAGTCCGTGTCAATAGCCAGAGAGTAACAAAAGCCGTTCCGACTCAAAAACCAATCAGTCGCTTTCCAGTCCATAGTCTAATTCCGGAAGATCAGTCAAATTGCGATTAACTTTTTTAAGAAGAGAGGAACTTTCCGACAACTGAGGCCGCAGACCGAAGTCCAAACGCAAAGGCGGTCGGAAAAGAACTGAGGGACTTTGTGCCAAGGGCACGCCTTATATAGAATGCTTCAGCGTGGGGGCATGGCCTAGGTGCTTCGACAAGCTCAGGCATGGCTACTGCATGACTCCTGCGCAGGCGCAGAACCCATTCTTATGGGCATCAACGGATCTCGCTCCAGATAGATATAAAAATCCCAAAATAAATAAAATCTAATCAATTGGAATTATTCAAGAAATTAGTGCTGTGCCCTATTAATTCAATATTTTCACTCATGACCTACAGAAGGGAAAGAGGAACATGTTTATGTCATTGTTGGGAGCGAGACAAAAACAGACTGAAGGGTTATATTACAGCAGCATATGGGCCCTACTGTGTCTCACACCAGAATATACTGTTAATATAGAGAAGAATGAGGAAGTTATACAGGATGAACTGGATGAACTAGATAGAATAACTGAAGTAGAATGAAAAGAAGTGTTAGAAAGACTAACTTTTTATGTTACCAGATGGAAATGGCAGGATAGTCTTAACTTAAAACAAGATGTGCATGCACTAAAAACAATGCTATTTTGGCAGTAAATGTGTCTTGGTTTGGTATCAAAATCTTAAGATCAATTCCAACAGAAATAGTTGTAAACTGAAGCAAAGAAATCAATTAAAAGAACGAATACTCTATTTTAGGAAGATATTAAGAATACCTCACTTGCTTAGATAGAAAAGAGGCAAGAAAATATTATGATACTCTGCAAATATGTTTGAAGGATACCTTAAAATATTAGAAACGTAAAGAAATCTATCAGTAAAAAATATAATGCCTATAAATTAGCCATTAATAAATTTAGAGATAATTGGGGGAGTTTCTATCCAAAGTGTAAAATTCTAGAATAATTTACTCTCTAGAGTAAATAAATCCTCTCATTTCAAAAGATTGGGATGCAATAAAGATACATTTTACAATTTTATTCTGATACCCTATCGCCCAAGAAGCTCTTCATCAAAGAAGAAATTTTTCTAATGTTCAATTAGCTAGACATTCAGGGAGCTTTTTAAAACAGTTTTCACTTAAATATGTGGCTTGACTCACTTATGTGAACCACCTGGAGCTATCTACTTTTCCACACTTTGCTTACTCTTTTTCTGACAGTGGCTTATCAAGGTCTATATTATGTGGGGTGAAAGTGTTGGGGAAATGTGCTATGGAGGGCACTGCCTTGAATCACTGAGATGGATAACACATTCTGATCTCTTCCAAATGTATCATTCTTTCCCAATTACTTTCACAGATTTCCAGCAAAATGATCTATAACTTCCACATTCTCTACAGTTGTTGGTTTTAGTAGCATTTCATGCAGATTCGCATCTATGTAGTCCCCTCCCACTTTCTTAAAAATTAACATGAAAGTTTCTAGGTAGTTTTTAAGAAGCCAAGTAAACGTTTTCTCCAACAAGTAAACATTATCTCTGTTAGCCTCAGAAAACTATGTGCTAATACTACATGATCTGTGTTCAAATGCTTAAAACAAATCAAAGCATTAAGCTATCTAAGCATCACAGAAGTGATTGCTCTCAATCTACTCATAATTGCTGAGAAAAAATATACTTTTGTACAATTTATTCATCATTTTCTTCTTTATGTTCCAAATGCTTGTAGATGGTCATCTCAGAGACAAGCAGGGCTTTATTATTAACATTCCCCACCAGAGGAATGAAGGGACATTTTTAAGCAACTTCAGCAAATAAAATACTAAGGAAATAGGTGTGCTTAACTTTTATTTTGTAACACCTAAATGACTTCTGCAGAATCTCTAGAAGAATCTACATGAAATGGGATTTGGCACATGCTTCTTACACCAGGCAAAGCTTAATTTGTCATTTGCTGGATATTTGTTTTCTTCTCACCAGATGTTGGGGTCTTTGCAGCTCAAAAGTGGAGGAATGTTGCTTCGAAGATAGATGTCCCTGTGGATGAAGAGGATAATTCGGATGTACAGTAGCTGACTGAATGGACTGTGGTTCAAATTAAAATTGTACTGTTTTGATGTAGACCCAAACGATCTGATGCTGCTTTTCTAAAAACTTCAACTGTTGACCAGCACGAGATTGACAGAAGATGAAAAAGATTTTGAAGTGGCTATTTGGGGGAGGGGGGTGTAATTGGTTATGTCAAAACATCTTTTTCTGACCTACTAGTAAGAAACTACTTTTATTTAGCCAATCTTCTACTGAGTATTTCATGTCTGGTGTCCCACAGCATGTTTCAGACATTCACAGCGCCCAAGATCTGAAATATTTTC
Organism: Hemicordylus capensis; assembly: GCF_027244095.1. Classification (NCBI taxonomy): domain Eukaryota; kingdom Metazoa; phylum Chordata; class Lepidosauria; order Squamata; family Cordylidae; genus Hemicordylus; species Hemicordylus capensis. The sequence goes on along the minus strand of NC_069657.1, from coordinate 268,508,639 downwards.
TCTCTCTTGCGTCAGTCACTAGTATATTCTAGATCACATCCTAGGGTCTTCATGATTAATAGCTCAGGAGTCTTCTCAGTGGAAAACCATTTCAGAAAAGAAAAAAGTCTTAATTTAATTAGCATTCACACAATCTTTTTAAACTGGCAGTAATTTAGAAGACCTGCATCCTATGAGCTTTAGGATAGCTGTCCATGTTCAGTCCTATAAAGGAATAATGGGGTAATGCTACAATTTTCAACATATAACTTACTGCAGATTCATGGTGCTGAAAGAGCAACAAAAATAAAACAAGGAGACACTATAAATTAGTCATATTTAAATTTTCTAATGATTTAGGAGAATCCTTAAACATTTAATCAAATAACTGGACACACAAAGTTTAATAAGCAAGCATTAAACATTATTTCAAACTAAAGAAAGGACTTTTCAAGAACAAAGACATCTGAAGTGAAAGCACTCACCAACACACTTTTCAGCTAATTCTCCTAAAAAAGGATCTGACAATTTGGGGTTCCAGTCCCTGGTATGAATTTGGAAAATGTGCTTTCTTGCCTTGTAAAGAAATAAGGAAAAAATAGCATTAACTAAATCACAACAAAATATATCATTTTCAACCAACCAATCCATCCACTACCATCCTTTTTTATCCAAATTGCTGCTAGATATAATACACAATAAAAACAGTTAATGCAAAAATTGTCTTAAAAACAGATAGTCACTGAAATAGTTTATTTTAGAGATATCAAAACACACTAAACTTAATCCTAACACCTTTCTGCTCTAAAAGTAACTAAAATCTTGATGTGGTGTAGGGATGCATTTTGTAGCAAGTGACAGCTATTTTATGGCTTCCCATTTAACACAATTATGTGTCTCCCTATGAACACAAACAAGCAATTTATTACTGCAGACACATTAATGCAAAAAGATAATAGTGTTTTTGTTAAACTGACAAGATTAGGAAGCTTATGGTGCAACTCACAGAGCAACATTTCAATTCTGAGAAAAACATCAGTTTATAGCAAATGAATTTTTCACTTGGTTCCTTCTTAAATTTCCAGCTTCATCATATTGTAATGAAGTGAGCTACATTTGGTCTCAGACAAAAGCTGAGATTCCACTGAAAATGCTGGAGTGAAGGGAGGTTCACTCTTATATTGATACAGTTTACCTAAAGACATTTTCTGTAAATATAATATAATAGGACAACGAGACTCCTTTGTCTGACACTTGTAGGTTATGTTCATTTCAAAAATTAGTGTAGCTATTTGAGCTATGAAAGCAGAGGGGAAATGTATACTACTCCTGATGAATCAAGAAAGGGTGAAACCTGCTGCTAAAAATACATATTTATGTTAAAGATAAGGGCAACAATCCAACACAGTGTTGAAATTAAATGACTTAAGTACTCTAAACATTTGTTGGGTTTCAGATAAAACATCTCAGTTTTCCAAACTTTAAGTATGCATTCTGTTACTACCTTTGCGTCTAATACTGAGATCTCAGAAATTTCTTTTGTTATAACACTAAATAATTATAACCATAAACTTCTATATTTTTACCTTTTGATCAGGCAGACTGAAAAGAAATTCTCTGTCAAAGCGACCCGGTCTCCTGAGTGCTGGATCTATAGAATCAAGTCTGTTTGTAGCACCAATGACAACTATTTCTCCTCTGTTGTCCAGTCCATCCATGAGAGCAAGCAGAGTAGACACTATAGAGCTGCAACAACATTTCAATTCCATTTGGTTTCAACAGAAAATGTAACACAATATGCAAGCGTGCAGTGCATTCAAACAGTGCAGCTAATCATGGTTTGCCATTATGACAAACATTGGGCTCTCACACTTCTCCCTACCCCTCCCTTTCCTGCACGTGCAGGTAAGAAAATAGAAGCTTACTCTTCTAGACAGCAGCATACCATAGTTTGCATGCAGCAAACCATGGCTGGCCCACAAACCTCGGATCTCAAACTATGGTTTGATCTTATTTGTGGGCAGCCATGGTGGATCATATTTGGATGGAATGGCAAATCAAATTCTGGCTCACCACTAGCCAGATACAGAAGCTTCTAATCTTCTCCCCTCACACATGGAGGTAAGCGGAAAAGAATGTAAGCTCAAGGTTTGTCCCTGCTTGTGCACAAACAGCAAACCATGGTTTTCAGTTATATATGAAATAATTCAATGGGTATCAGCCATAAAATACTTAAGACGACCTATCCCTTTAGTCACACTCATGAAGAAAATGTAAGTTTATTAATTTTACTATTATTATTATTAAAACTTTTATACCGCCCTTCCAAAAGGCTCAGGGCGGTTTACATTAAAACACCATTAAAATCAGTTAATAATTAAAACAAAAATTATAAAGGCATAAAACAATGAACAACAATTACAAACATAATAAAACAACAATTAAATAATCAGAACAATTTAAAAACAAGTTTTTAAAAAGCTGAGAAAGCTTGGTTGAAGAGATGTGTTTTCAGAAGTTTTTTTAAAAATTGCCCAAGATGGAGAGGATTGTATCCCAGCAGGGAACACATTCCACAATCTCGGGGCAGCACTAACCAGATGATGATGATCATCAACAAACCCCAAATACAATCCAAAATCAATATTCTAGTCCTCATAAAGGTATGTTATCTCTCCGTCTGATTTAAATCAAGATCAAAGATGAATAACTTTAAAGAATCATACAGAACAATCCTCCTTCACTCACTACTGATTGTTTCTCTCCCATCTGCAAAAAGTTTTGAGAAGAATCATACTTTTTTCCCCTGACTAGTTCTCTCTCCCCTAAACCTTCACCAGTGTTCATGGGGTATTTCTGTACTCTCAGAGGCTCAAAGCGTAAACTGTAGATTCTTAATTCTAAAATTTTATCCATTTAGGACATTGCCAGTGACATCAAAGTAAACAAAACATGCAAATAGCAGGCCATTACCATACATGGTTTCATTTCCATGATTAAAAAAACAACTGGGTACATTTTCTTCCCTCAAAACACCCACTATCTTAGTCAAATAGATTCTTCTAGGACTAGGTTTGCCTCTACAAGTTTTGTTTGGTGGACTTATGGGTCAGGGTGGTGAGTTGGTGGTGCCAGCTCCTGAGATTCCAAGTCTTCTGGTGGTGCAGAGTGTGGTTGGCGTGCTAGAGGGAGACCCAGAGCTTCACAATCTAGTACTACAGTCACCAACCCCTGCTAACATCCCAGCTCCTGCCACCATGGGAGGAAGGAATGGCAGGTTGTGGCACAAAGATCTGCAACAAGGACATCGCAGAAGAATGACCAAAGATATTATTTATGAATGTGGTGGGCCAAAATATAACAGCCAAAGAGACACTATAACAGAAACATTTGGCCTATTCTTCTCTGACAATATCTTGCCCATCGTTGTGCAAGGAACAAACAGGAACATGGAATGAGAACCATCTTGAGAATGTCAAGACATGGAGCAGCTGGATGAGACTGAACTAAAAGCTTACACTGGCCTCCTCATTTCGAGTGGCCTCTACCATGGAAACACTGAACTGCTGCATGAGTTGTAGTCTCCACACACAGAGCATCCTTGTTTTCTTGCCACTATGAGTTTGAATAGATTCAAGCAAACAACATCAGACATGTGACTGAATAATAATGTCACACAAGAGAATGGAGAGCTCTGGACAAGCCTGCCATCTTCTATGATGTGTGACATATTTGTCATGCAGCTATGTAAATTGTATGTGCCTGGGATACACACCTCACTGCTGATGAACAGCTTGTTGCTTTCAGGGGCCATTGTCTCTTCAGGCAATATATGCCCAGCAAGCCCTCAGAATATGGCGGGGCGCGGGGGGGGGGGGGAATTGGTGGTGCCGAGATGCAGCAACCTCTTACCCCCTGAATGGGAATATCCAACTTTGGAAAACAATATGGAGAGCAGCATGCAAAAAAACAGGTTGATTACCTATAACAGGTGATCTCTCTGGTGATCCATGGTCACTCTCAACTGGGTCTTCTGCACCAGTGCAGAAGCCCTGCAGAGAAATCTTTAGCTCCAATAGGCGCTCTTCAGCATTCTGAGGTGCAAGAGAGCGCCGGGTAAAATTGGCAGGAGACTGCCCTCCTCTTTAGTTCCTGAATTGGCTGCTGCATAGGGATTGAGGACAGTGTGGGAAAAGGACTACAGCACAGATAAGATCAAATACAACGTGGATGCATGCTAGGAGAGGGGGTGGGCAGTCGCGTATTGTGAGGGACCATGGATGACCAGAGAGATCACCTGTTACAGGTAAGCAAGCTGTTTATCTCTGTGGTGATCCATGGTCCTTCAACTGGGTGAGTGACTAGCTCCAGAGACGGAAGTAGGTGCCAGTGTGTTCAAAGAACCTTTTTAAAGAAACAGCCAACCAAAGTTGGCCTGAGCACCAGAACGCAGATCCACAGTGTAGTGTCTTACAAAAGGTAAATCGGTGGACCAGGTAGCAACCTTACAAATGTCAGCCATGCTGATACCAGACATATGAGATGCTGAGATAGCCATGGCCCTGGGCTTTGACCCTGGTTGGCGGCTGAACATCTTGCTTTTTGTAGCAGAAAAATATCAGCTGCACTAGCCAGTTTGATAGACTTTATCTGGAGATGGCCGTGCCCTTGTGAGGGCTGGAGTAGGTGATGAACAGCTTGTTGGAGTGGCAAAAGGTTTGTGTGTGATCCAAGAAGTACAGAATACACCTGTGGATGTCTAGGGCACACATGGAGCGCTCCAAGGGTGCCGTTGGACTGAGGTAGCATAATGCCCTGATATGGAAGTCTGTGACCACCTTAGGGCGAAAGGCAGGGTCAGGCACCACTGTGTCTGGGAAGAACTTGGTGTAGGTAGAGTCAGCCCTCAGGGTGGAGAGTTCACTTACCCGCCTTGCAGAAGTAACTGCGATGAGGAAGGCAATCTTTAGCGATAGTTTCAGGGAAGTAGAGAGCAGAAGTTTGAAGGGTGCCTCTGTCAGGTTTGAAAGCATAAGAGACAGACTGCAAGGCTCAACCAGTTTCCTTACTGGTGGATATAGATTGATAATGCCCTTCAGGAAGTGCTTGCAGTCGGGGTGGGTGAAGACTGACTTGCCATGCCATCCCAGCTGTTGAGCTGAGATAGACTTCTCTGCAAGTGGACCTTCAGAGAAGTGTTGGAGAGGCCAGGTCTTTTAAGAAAAGTCAGGTAGAGCAGAATCTAGCTGACAGAGGCATAGAAAGGTTCAAAGTCCTTCGATGACGCATAGGACATGAAACGTTTCCACTTGCACATATAGTTTTGCCTGGTGGAGGCCTTTCTTTCATTGAGTAGAATATCATCTAGAAGTTTAGCCTCCACGCTGTCAGGGAGAGAGTCCATAGTGCATGGTGGCCTTTGGAGAGTGGAGTAAAAATTAATAAAAATTGAATTTGAAAGAAAAAAAGAGAGTGGAGTAAAATGACCCACCCATTTTATCTGGTGACAAGGTCCTTCTTGGAGGGAAGAAGGCGATGGTGGCCTCTGGAGAGGCTGAGGAGTGCTGGGAACCAGGGTTGCCTTGGCCACCATGGGCAGATTATGATGCATGGAGTCTTTTTCTACAAGATCTTTCCCACCACCTTGGATAGTAGGGGACAGGGCAGGGACAGGTAAAAGAGATTGATTTTTCATGGAATCTAGAAGGCATCTCCCAGGAACTTCTGGCTGATGCCCATTCTAGAACAGAACGACAGTTGCAAGGCTAGATTATTTAAGGACCTGGAGACTATGTCACCTTGATGATTTAAATAGGCAATGGCTGTTGTACTATCCAGGTGAATTTCAACTACTCTCCCTTGGAGAATTAGAAGGAAAGCTTTAAGGCTAAGAATACTGCCAGGAGCTCAATAAGGTTTATACAGGTTGAGCATCCCTTATCCGGACATCCGGAATCCGAAATGCTCCAAAATCTGGACACCATGCTGGCGGCAGTAGGAGCAGCAGTAAGTGGCAGCTGCGGGTGTTCTCACTACATATGTGTAGTGCTGTGGCTTCTCTGGCTGCGCATGGAGCACGCTGGCAGGCGCCACCGACCCGGTCATGGGAGGCCCTGTCGCTACCAGGCCCTTCAACATGTTTCTGCCTTCCGCTCCCTCCACCGCCTGTTACCACCAAGGAGAAGAGCTTTATTCACTCTGTGTGGTCCGCACAGAGACCTCAATGCGCAGGTGCTGCCGCCGCCATTACCACCCCGGGTTACTCAAAGCAGGCTGGGGTTTGTAGTCCCGGTGACGGCGGAAAGTCCCCCTTTTCTTTTACTGGGCTTCCAGCCCCTGAAACGACAATCTTCCAAAATCCGGAAAAGTCTGAAATCTGAAACACTTCTGGTCCCAAGCAGTCCAGATAAGGGATACTCAACCTGTAGGAAGCTCCTGTTGCTGGTAGTTCCAGAGGCCCTGAGATAATAGATTATGACACTGGGCCCTCCAACCTTGAAGGGAGATATCAGTTGTCAAAGTTACTGAGGGGGATACGCATGTGAAAAGGCATTCCCTAAGACAAGTAAACAGGCTAACTTGGCAAAGAGGCACCTTTTAATGTGGTGATTCTCTTTATTTATCAGGGGGAGATAATCTGGCCCTATCCACCCCCAGAACAGTACCTCCAGTTACTGTTGCTGGTGTCTATCTTATTTTTCTTTTTAGATTGTGAGCTCTTTGGGGACAGGGATCCATCTTATTTATTTGTTATGTCTCTGTATAAACTGCCCTGAGCTATTTTTGGAAGGGCGGTATAGAAATTGAATTACATACATACATACATACATACATACATACATACATAGTCCACAAGCAGAGAGATTGGAGGATATTGGTGGAATGACTAACTATTTCGTCTTCTTTTCTAGGTTTGGACGGAAAACGGAGAGGAACTATAGTTGCAGTCTGTGCATTTTCAGATAGGCATTGGCAACTGTGGTGGTGCAGGATGACATTAAGCTCAAGAGGCACTGAATTGAGTGAGCCCTCTGCTTGGGAGAAGCCTGGAAGACCACAATTAGGGAGGAGTTCGAGGGGACACATTCTTCAGGCAGGTAAGCGCGCTTCAAGGCTGCATCTAGGACAACACCAATGTAGTGAACAGTGTGTTGAAGGGTCAGAACAGATTTCTTGTCATTGACACTGATACCCAGCTCTTCCAGGAGAGCGAGAGTAAGATGGAAATGAGATAAGAGAGCCTACACATGCTTGCCAGTTAAAAACCAGTCATATAAGAACGAGAAGATGGGCACACCTTGCATATGTAGGTGAGCAACGAAACACCCGTGTACTTAGTGAAAACATGTGCGGCCATGTATAAGCCAAAGAGAAGTACTTTATACTGATAAGCATTAGGCCCAAGGCAGAAACATAAAAATTGGTGATGGCAGAGGCATAGAGCAATATGAAAATAGGCATCCTTGAGATCCAAAGACAGAAACCATTCTTCTTCAGATAGTAGTGGAAGAACTGACTGTAGAACAACCATGCAACATTTACTGATACAAACAAATTTATTCAGTTTCCTCAGATCCATAATAGGACAGAGGCCATAATGTTTCTGAACCTGGAAGTACCTTGAATAGAATCGAGAGTATATATAATCAAGTGGAACAGATTCAATGGCCCCTTTCTGAAGGTAAGTAGATACATCTTCTAGGGAAGGAGTTGGGTAGGTGTATTTTATTCCCACATAAGTGGGCAAGGTCTCAAAATTCAATGGTATAGCCCAAGGTGACTATGCTCAACACCCAGGCATCAGATGTTATGCTATGCCAGGAAGGGAGCAAGGCGGGCAGAGCAAAGATGAGAGGGATCAGGTACTTCCAGGGCCTCATAATCAAAAAGCCTGTTTGGGCTGATCTTGAGGTTTGGATTTCTGCTGGTGTCCCTGTCGTTGCTGGAAGGGGTGCCTCGAGTATTGCCAGAAGCCCTGTCTAAAATTCCCATGGTCTTGAACTGGTATGGACTGGTAGCACTGTTTGTAGTTGTAGAGGTACCTGTTGGAGAAGTAACACTGCTGAGTAGATGGGGCTAAAGTCTTCACTGTGTTGCAGGATTTATTGAGCTTCTACATTGTATTGTCAGTGTCTTTGGAGAAGAGACCTTCCCCATCAAAGGCCAGATTTTCTATTTTGTCTTTCATACTGAATCCAAGAGGCGTTGAGCACAACCACATGTGGTGGTGAAGCGCAATGGAACCAGCCAACACCTTAGACTCAGTTAAATGTTTGGGGTATTAAGGTGCTGGCGGGTCAGGTCTGCTGATTTTGATAATGTAGCTAGGAACTTGGTCTGAAATGAGTCAGGTAGTTCCGAAGCATCGTCTAAGCCTGCTGGGTGTGCAGAGAAGGTGGAAGCTAGATAGTTGTATACTGGATCTTTACAACAGGTGCAGGAGACAAAAGCTCTAGACTAAGGGCTTTGGCCATCTCCTGCACTTGAACCCTGTATGATTTTGTTTCTTTGACAGGTAAATTCGATGGTGGGTTTGTGCCATTGTTATCAGGCGAAGTGCCCAAGGGAACCTCTGAAACGTCAGAGTCAAGGGTAGAGGAGTCTGAAGATTCATTGTCGGAGTCAGGGGCTTCTGGATTAGGTTGTGCAGGAAACAGATCTATTGGGGACACAGGTTCCCTGGGCATCACCAGATCAGCAGGCACCAAGGGGCTCTCTGGTGTAACTGGGGAGGCCCTCAGGGCTGGAGAGACAAGCCTTGAAGGGATCCTTGGTGAAGCAGGACATTTGAAGGGATCAGCTGTACCAGGGGTAATGGTTACAGACAGATCCCCCCTTAATCTCATCTACTTCCTCATTCGAAACTCTTCATAATCATAAGGCAGGTCAGGTGACCCATAGAGTGAATGAGATATATATCTGTCACAAGTACAAAGGTGACTTGGATCAAAAGCACTTGGTGAACTATGATAGTTGAGATGTTGCATTGGCAAGTGTGGTGCTGAATAGTGGTAGCACTCTCTCCAGGATAGAGAAGGAGAACATAAAGGGGTCCCACACACAAGACAGACTGAGGGGATCTTAGGAATAGGTATGACAAACCCAGTCTCATCATTATCCAGACCTTGTGAAATTGGAAAACCTTTAAAAGTGGTATTTGATGGAGTAGAATTATTAGAACCCAACATGGACCCCATTTCACGATGAAGCAAAGTAAACAGAGGGGGATTGCTGTTGATGTGTCCCCCTATCACCAGCTTCAGAAACAGGGAGCCTAGGAGGAGAATGGCCAGACGTCAAACCTTGAGAGGTTATAATTGGTCAGGGTGGCCAAGAAACAACACTAAATATCGAGTAAGATTAAAAGTATCCCCCCCGGGGGGGGGGAACCCTAGCCGGTAAGATCAAAAATACTTCACTTTACCAGCAGTAACACAAGGGAAGAAAGGAGCAAAAACCTTCGTGATGCAGCACAAACAGAGGGCAAGAAGGAACTAAAGAGGACAGCGCTCTCCCACCTATTTTACCTGGCGCCACCTCGCACGCCTCAGAGAGCACCTGTCGGAGCTAAGGATTCCTCCACAGGGCTACTGCGCAGGTGCAGAAGACTCAGTTGTGAGGGATTATGGATCACCACAGAGATCAGCTAGTTATGCACACTGTAGAAAAACCTATTCAGCCATGATACCATTCAGGAAGGAATGTTCGTACTTCAGACCCTTAAAATTATAAAATCTAATCTATTCAACTTCTTGTAAGTTACATATCGAAAACACTATAAGTCAAATCCAGAAAATGGGAACAAAGTTTGACCATAACGGATATTATAATTTATAAAGGGTTCCCAAACAGACATGAATGATTCAGTAGAGATACCATGTACATAAGCTGAGACTTTTGAAACTGAAGCATAGTCCCACACTTTCAAAAACCAATCGTTTAAGGAAAGAATTTCCAAAGAACACCAGTTAGATGCATAGATAATCCTAGCCGCTGTAATCATAAACACAATTCATTTGATTGGGCGGGAATATAAGGTTTTATCATACCTAAAAGAAAAGTTTCTGGAAGGAAGGGGATCTTAACTTCTAAGATTTGTTCAATTTTCATATGAATTTATTTCCAAAACTGTTGAGATTTACCGCAACTCCACCACATATGGTAAATGAACCTAAATGTGAGTTACATTTCCAATATTTCTTAGAAAAAGAATTATCTATTTTATTAATAGTCAAAGGAGTTATATACCATCTGAAAAACATCTTATACCAATTTTCCCTTAGATTGGTACACAAAGTAAATTTCACATTCTTTTTCCATTGGTATTCCCAATCCGAGAGATTGATCGATCTATTAAAGTTCTGCATGTATTTTATCATACATTCTTTTATCTGCTCAGTCTGTTTCATACTTCAGTAATAGTTTATAAATTCTGCCTAATAAATGATCAGTGTTTTGGGTGATTAATTCTTCAAATTCAGTCAGATCTCTAAGTTTCCCACCCTGTAGCTGTAACTCTTTCTGAACTATTGAGCTGATCCGAGCTTGTTGGAACCAGGATGCTTGTTGAGTTGTTTGCCCAGAAGAAAATGATTTATCCAGAGCTAAATACTGGGCCAAACTTTGTAAGGAGTATAGACTGCCTCGCCAAAAATTATACTTAGAAGAAAGTTCTTCTTCATGAAAATAAGCATTACGTATCGAGGCCAAAGGTGATAATCTAGGACTTATTCTTTTCTTATATTTATCCCAGACATAAAAAAGACTGTGTTGGATAGTATGTTGTTATATCTCCAAATCTTTCCTCGAACCAGAAATCCATAAGTAATTATGCAATCCTCCAGTAAGACCAAATTCCTCCATTCAAGTAAAACTTCCATAAGGGGATAAAATCCAATTTGAAATCCAAGTCAAGCTACTAGCGTGATAATAAAGTTTCAAGTTAGGAACTCCAAGACCACCTCTTTCTTTGGAATCTTGCATCACCTTAAATCGAATCCTGGGGTTTTTTTATAATTCCAGATAAATAAATTAAGCTGACTCTGCCATCTATTCAATATCTTGTCATCTATCTTTATGGGGATCATTTGAAAAAGAAAGTTCATCTTAGGTAATATGTTCATTTTTACTGCAGAGATTCTTCCAAGCCAAGATAGAGTCAACCTCTTCCATCTATCCAGATCAGCCATTATTGATTTCCAAATTGGGACATAGTTATTCTTAAACAGATCTTTATTGCTCCTCATAAGATTAATCCCCAAGTATTTTATTGGTTTCTTCATTATTTGTAATCTTAAAACTTTAGAGAAATATTCTCTCTCTTTTTCTGAGAGATTCCATGTCATGATCTGAGTTTTCTCACTGTTGATCTTATAGCCAGAAACTGAACCATACTGATATATCTGAGTCATTAATGTATCCAAGGAGTCTTTGACTTGCGTGACAGTAAGCAATACATCATCAGCATATAGTTTTATTTTATGTTCACAATCACCTGTTTTGATACCTTGAATGTGCTGTTCTTGTCTAATTTTAGCTGCCAAAGGTTCAAGAGCAAGTATAAACAGCAACGGGGAAAGCAGACATCCTTGTGTCGTATTGATGATATATTGTATTGATGATACATTTTGAAGACAAGGATCCATTGACAATAATTTTTGCTGATTGCTGTTGGTATATACTACGAATCCAGGATAAAAAAATGAGGGCCACAGTTCATTTTCTCCAACACTGAGAACAAGAAGGGCCATTCCAAACTGTCAAAGGCTTTTTCGGCATCTAGGAAAATCATAGCTGCTTTTGTACGTGTCATGGTTACTTTATCAATTGCATTCAAAACATATCTTATATTATCTTTCATGAGTCTTTTCGGGAGAAAACCAGATTGGTCAGTATGGATTATTTCAGACAGGAAATTCCTTAATCTTGCTGCCAAGATTGAAGTAAAAATTTTGTAATCCACATTTAAGAGGAATATAGGTCTATATGATTCTGGTCGTGTTGGGTTTTTCCCTTCTTTATGAAGTAAGGAAATGAATGCTTCTTGCCAAGAAACCGGTAAGGTGTAATGAGATAATATCGCATTCATTACTTCTGTTAAAGGTCCAATTAATTTGTCCTGAAACGTTTTGTAATACAATGAAGATAATCCATCCGAGCCTGGAGAATTATTTTTAAGATTAAGGAATGTTCATACTTTGGAAAGGCCACTTCTCAACTTGGAACAACAATCAAATCACCTAAAGGAAGAAAGAGTCTCTTTTTGACTGAGCTGGGCTACCAGTTGGTTGATGCTGAGTTGAGAAGACAGATGCTTGAGGTCTAGCACCTGAACCAGTCAATCAGAGCTGCAATGAGGGTTCTGGACTACAAATTCCCAGATCCCACCAATCTGCAAACTGGGGGGAAAGGGATGATATAGGTTTTGCCCAAGTACATTAGACCACACATCTCGCATAAAATGTGATGACCACCATAGATTTGCTAGCCCACTACAATGCAGCTATGTACTGACAGTAAAATTTAAAAAGGGTTGATCTGTGTTTTCTGACTTAAGTTTTTTCCTGAGTTAATGTAAATAATTTAATATGGTTAATGTATTTTTTCTAATAAAAGTTCTAAAATATATATTTTGGTTTAAAAGTGTTCTAAAAATTAAGGTTTATTAATTATTTAATAAATAAAATGTTAGTGTGTGCTCCTTGATTAGTTAATGCTAAGAAAATAAAGTGTTTTTTCTGGGTTACTTAATACTGTTGCTGGTTTTTTAATCAGGCAACTGGGTGGGGTACACATCACTGTTCCCTCTAAGGCATGCAAACATGTGCGCGCTCACAAGTTTTTGGGTGTCCACTCAGTTCATTTTAGATCCCACTCAGGCTGAATCAGGAAGGCCCCGTTTTGAATGCAAGGCACACACTGCCTTGATACTGCCGCCCAGAACAAAACTCATTCCGCACAGAGATGAAAAAAATTAGAGGGACCACTGGTACACACTTACCCCATGATCATAACAATGTTATTTTGGGAGGTATTGAGTTACCTCATGACCACAACCTTTTCATTTTCATGACATTTGGTGAAGGTTAACACAAATGGGGAATCTTCTCCTTTAATTTTGTTACTGAAGAGTTATACCAGGCACATACTATCACACACCCTGGCTACTGTGCATATTCCTGGCATGTCAGCTAGACTTCAGCCCACCTCCTCTACCATATAAGGTACTCATTGATATGAACAGAGGTTGCACAACATCCATGCCTGGTGGATATTTCCCATATCAAATATATACTAATAATCAAATAATTGGCTATGCTTAATATGAATCTGATCTTTGAGGCAAACAGTAAAATGTGTTATATGCATAAGATGAAAGCAAAGAAAATTGACTTCAAGACATTGGACAGGATCTAAACTCAGTTAATCATGACTAAATCCCACTTAATGGGACTTAAGTTAGTCATGACTAACTTGTCTCGTTGATTTCAATAGTGCTTTGTCACAACTAACATAGTATGGATGCTACCTATTTACAGTTTTGTCTCAAGTTAAAATGCCAGTTTGCCTGCCATAGCTTTGATGCTAAGATTTATTTCTGTAACATATGCAAGAAATCTTGACCAATCCAAATAAAATTAAAAATGAGAATCTTTATATCAATATATTTCTGCAGTATCATATATTCTAACTTACCTGTGAATCTGGTCTTGTCTGCTGGAACGAACTGGGGCCAAGCCATCTATTTCATCAAAAAATATTATAGAGGGCCTCATCAGGTATGCCTAGTGAGCAAGGAACACTATTAGAAATAAATATGAGAAGCATTTGCTTCTACTCCAAGGCCTAACCCACTTGTATCTTTAGTTACTGTACTGAGTTTGAACTGCAGAGTCTCTGGAAAATGCACTCAGTTGATGAATCTGCAGTTTACCAACTAAAGGCATTCTCTGAAGAACATAGCATTTTACGGATTTTGCAACAAGCAACAGGTGATCTATATAGGGTCTCCTGAAATTTGCAACAACAGTTCACAAGTCTAAGTAATTCCAAGCAGACATGCCCATTCACAAATGGGCAAGCAAACATTTTATCAAACATGATATCTCTAACTTAATAGACACAAAATATTCTATATATCACAAAAGTAAATTTTATACGTTTATACTATGGAGCCTGCTAATTAATTCAAAGTACCTCCATATGGGACAGGGCCATAGTTCAGTGGTAGAGCACATTCTCTGCAAGCCAACGTCCCAGGTTCAGTTCCAGGCATCTTTAACTCCAAGTTTTCAGACAGGTATCTCGACAGCTTGCAAAGAATGAGCTCTACCACTGAGCTATGACCCTGTCTGAGTTGCTGCTAGTAAGTGTAGAGTCTGTAGGCAATAATGAGTTTGATGAACTAATGGTCTGACTCACTGAAGATAACTATAAATTTTGCTAACATATGTTAATTTCAGTATTATCTGTCGTATATTATCATCAAATTGATTCATCCCCAAAGACTAACATGGATTTTTAATTCTATATGGAAAATGTACTCAAAGAACACCTCAAAATGTGCTCAAACAAGACAAAAACAATTACTGCCATTTCACTATAATCATTAATTCAGAACAGCAAATATACTGCAGTGATGGTTATCTGGCAACCCCAAAGCAACTTTATGTGGCCTCAGTCAGATTTGTGTCAAGCTTGGAAAATGTGTTGTGCTCAGTTTCACATGAAAGAAAAAGAAGCCATTAGTCGCCAATGTACATTTCAAATAAATACTATATATTGCTATGCCATTAAGTAAAGGACCATTGCCATCTGTTTCTTGAGCAAACCTTTCAGGAAGCCCATATTTTCCTCAGCCTGTCCTCCCACCAATCCATGAATGTGTCAATCCAACTGTAAGAATGCTATCTCCTAACAGTGAGTTTTTACTAGTTCGTCAGCTTTATCATAGAGCCTGCCCCTTGCCTCCAACCAGCTTTCCAAAGTAGCATGTGAAAATAGTGACCAGAAAAATACAGACATTAACCATTCCTGATGTACTCTCTCAACAAAGAATATACTTCCAGGGCATATCACTATAGTAAATCATCACGTTCCCAGTGGGTCGATTTACTACTCAAACTTAAGAAATATCCCTGAAAAAAGTAGCTACCTTTCTAAGAATTTTCTCTACCAGTTGCTCATGCTAGTCTATAAGCATTCTCCAGCTTGAGATGAAAAGAGGCTGAACCACCTGTAGGTATGGACTTAGCGATTGGGTGCATGGTGTAAAAGCAGTCACAATCTGAATTGTGTGGACATATTATTATTGTAAATTCTCATTTACACAAAATATGCTTTGCTACTTACCAAATCTACCTTGCAAAGTTGGCCTCTTGGCCATTTCCATTTCTCTTCATTAAGAATGTGTTCTTGCTACTTACATTCTAGAAAAATTTGATAGCTTGCTAACATTCTTCTCATGTAGTATGATAAATCTAACTCCACCAGTACCTTCACCATGTTCATATACAAAAAGCTCTAGCAAACAGTTTTTCAGCATCTCAGGATTGCACTCAACTCAAATTTTCCTTCATGTCCTTTCTCCAATATTATACTAACCAAGAAAAAACAGGTTGCTCACCTGTAACTAATGATCTGGTAGAGATCCGTTGACATCCATAAGTATGGGTTCTGCGCCTGCGCAGGAACCTTGCAGTAGAAATGCTGCAGCTCGTCCAGGCATCCAAGCCCCACCTCCATGCCTACAGCGAGCTATTTAAAGGTGGGCTGGGCGCCATGTTCCTAAGTTCTTGGATGACCGCCGTGAGTGACGATCATCTGGAAAAGCAGGTGAATTCATCAGCATCGAAGAAGAATGGAATGCACACTGCTATGCACATAGCAGAGCACTACTGCAGAGGGGTAGTCCGGGAGGGTCTTATGGATGTCAACGGATCTCTACCAGATCATTAGTTACAGGTGAGTAACCTGTTTATCTGGATCAAGATCCATAAGTATAAGTCTTTAGCTAGCTCCCCATGGAGGAGGGTGCAGTAGTAGCTATTGTAACACTTTACAATGCTTTACAATGCTTCTCCCGAAGCTCACCTCGGCATCAGAGCACACATCTATGGCACAGTGCTTAATGAAAGGTAACTCCATGGACCATGTTGCTGTTTTACAGATGTCCGTGAAAGTTACCCCCAATAGGTGTGCAGCCCAAGAAGCATAGGCTTGAGTGGAGTGGGCCTTAATTGCTTCTGGTGGTTTTATGTTCTGTGACCTGAAGGTCAGTAAGATGAGTCTGACCAGCCAACTGGCTTTGAGTCAATGAGGAGAGCACCAGGGAGATGCTCCATGGTTCCACAGGAGTACAGACAGGTAGGTATACATTCACAAGGCCTTTCAGGAAGGCTCTACTATCCAGGTGGAGTCTTGACACCACAACCCGGATGCTTGGAGGAGAGCACAGCCAAGTAAACCTTTAGAGACACATTAGCCAAACCTTGCAATTTCAAGGTAGTTAAATAGAGGAGTACATCCTTAATAGTAGCTTGTTCTGGCTGACAACTGCGCCCTGGCATAAGTTTTAAAACGCAACCATTTGCTGAAGTAGTTACATCTGGTGGGGGGCTATCTTCTGTTGAGCAAGATGTTATTTAGAAGCCGATACAGTCAGATGGAGTGTGAGTACGTCTGGGTGAAAGACGTGCCTGCTGTCTTGCGACAAGAGATCTAGCTGTTGATGCAGATGATGGTAATGGTTTCCCGATAGTTTGTGTACCTGTAGAAACCATGGTTGCCTTGGCCACCATGGAGTCACTAGAATGCTTGATGCTGGAGCAGTCAGGAGGCGTACCACTACTCAACTTATCAAGGGACATGATGGAAATATATGTATGGTGTCTTCCAAGTTCAATCCACCTGGAACGCATCCCCCAGGGACCGAGGGTCATCTCCCACCCTTGAACAAAAGTGAATGCGCTTAGTGTTCTCTGAAGTTGCGAACAGGTCTGTGATAGGGCTCATCCATATGTTGGAGTAATATATTCTGTCTTGAGCTCCCATTCGTGCTGCTGTTGCTAGGAAAACATATGACTTAGATCATCCACTAGGACACTGTCCAGGCCCTTAATGTGAATGACTATCAGGTAAACTTGATGCCTGATGCACCAGTGCCACAGCTGCAGGCTGAGTGTACAGAGGGTCCATGACACTGTTCACCCCTGACAACTGATGTAAGCTTGGGCCGTGGTTTATGGAGGAAACCCCGTGAATGTAGATGTGGACAGGGTACTAGAGAATGAATCCAGGATTGGCAACATGCATGCAGTGGCTGGATCAAAAATGGCACCTCTGTCAGATTCTTCTTTGTCGATGTCAAAAGTCGGCATCTGATATCGAGGTGAGACCTGCCTCGATGCCGACAGTATCAGTGTATGCAGAGTCGACAACGCAGGTGGAAAACATGGAGCTGGAGTCATTGGTGTCGATGGAGGGCCATAATGACAATCAACGGTACTGAGGAAGCAATTGCATCAGAGCCGGAGATAATGAACAAGCCCTTGATGTCAAACATGTAGGTGTCAGTGAGCAGTCAGCATTGAGAGGCTCTGTCAACATCGAGGGATCTTCTTTGACATTGGAGAAGTCCTCGCAGAAGGGTCACTATCGAGGACAGTCTTTGAGTTCAACAGTAGGTCGATATTGAGATCAGTCTGACTTCGACGTTGGGTCAATATTCAACACTGATGGCTGTTTCGAAGGTAGCTGCTGTAAGTCAGATGGAGACGGTGTCCATTCTCTGGTCAGATCGATAGTTTTAGCTTTCTTTGACTTAGGAGTCATTGGCCACTGTGGCTAGGGATTATGGGAGCTGCAGTCCAAAAACAGCTGGGGGGCCTAAGTTGAGCAGGCTTGCTCTAAATAATCAAATACTTTCATCATTCCCTTTTGACACTATTCCTCGAAAAACCAAAATCCCAGTGTGTGTTTTCTGTCATAAGCGTTTGTAAAAAACAAACAAAAAGCAACAACACCTCACTCCTGTTTCAGGTCAGCCTTAAAAGAAACGATCAAAGATATATGAATACTATATACTAACTTGATCAAAGAGAAGTCGAAGTTGCCGTTCAGATTCACCAACCCACTTGCTGAGACAGTCTGCTCCTTTCCTCATAAAGAAAGCAACCTTTCTCTCTCCTTGGGTGCATTCATTGGCCAGAGCTCTAGCTACCAAGGTTTTACCTGTTCCAGGAGGACCATAAAACAAACAGCCCCTGAAGATAAATGGACAAACATTGTAATCACTATTTCTTTGTTTCTTCTATGATTTCAATGCAATATCTGTCACCCACATGGCAGTTATTACAGTAAATAAGTGCCTAGCAATATTCTCAGTCTCTAAATGAAGTTATCAGGAACTAAAAAGGAATGCAACAAAAAGCAGAAATGTATTTAAAGACTTATAATTAATGCTCTTTATTTAAAACTACTTGAGAAAAATTCTGACGTTCCTACACAAAACATGCATTTTTAAAATTACTTGCTAATATGTAAATTGCCAGCCAGTGGACTATTGAGCACTGCAATATAATCATCATACATTAAGAGCAACATCAGAAACATTCTCTGAAAATTGTTTGACAAGAAGTATAATCATAATACTGGTTTGGTTAAAATCCAAATATAAATATCTCAAGTCCTCCTAAACCTTATGCAAACCTGTCTATACCACTTGTGCTAAAATGGAGAGATCATAAAAAAAATCAGCTAGATAAATATAGGAAAAGTAGGCACCTTAAATGGTGCAGCAGGGAAATGCTTGATTAACATGCAGAAAGTTGCTGCTTTGAATCCCTGCTGGTACATGTATCAGGCAGCAGTGATATAGGAAAGATGCTGAAAGGCATTATCTCATACTGCACAGAAGGAGGCAATGGTAAACCCCTCCTGTATTCTACCAAAGAAAACCACAGGGCTCTGTGGGCACCAAGAGTCGGAATTGACTTGATGGCACACTTTACCTTTACCTAGAATAATAAGTCTATGGATGTTTATTAAAGATATTTATATATTGCCTTTAAAAAGTGAAACTCTTCACAAAACAGTGAACAAATAAAACGCTACCACAACCGTTGAATGAAGTCTAACATTTTGCTCCTCTTAGGAACAAGCTCTGTGCCTCGATTGTCTCCTGTTCTTCTAACTTCTTATGTCACCAAATATTTACTGCTTTTTGCCAACTTCCTGTAATCCCATTAAAGGCTCTGAAGGACAAAGGACACCTCTGCTTGCATTCAACAACCGGCTTCACAAGTTAAGCAAACCAATCCAAAATGCTACCCTGCTTTTTCATCATATCTAAATATTCATCTGGCACAAAGTGCCTGAAATACACATGCATATGAGTAAGTGCATTTTTGCAGTCATCACCTTCATCCCTGTCTTAAACAGTAAGCTGTACAGCCACAATCCAGCAAAATCCCTTTGGCATGTTTAATAGTTTGGATACTGCAAACAAGATTGGTGTGTTTTTTTTTAATGTTGAATGTTTTTAATTCTTCTTACTGATTTATTTTCTCAACAGCTTTCCATCACCCAAATTATGTTTGAATTTACCCCATTTCAGAAAGTTATGCAGGGCAAGTAAAGCTAGTTAAATAGTTATTTGAACTGAAAACAATGGCAATCCATTTAATCTGAATTGCACAACCCTATCAAGCAACTAACTATATTAAGAAGAGTGGGAGTGACAGACTCAGCCAGTTAGTCCTCTTCCCAAACGTTTCGTTACTTCTGGGTAATGACAACTCAGGACTGAAGTGGGGGGTGGGGTAGCAACTCAGGCCTATATTTGGTTCAGAGATCTTTACATTACCATTCTACAAGCCAAAATTCAAGACAAATTATAGAAGAAAAAGTCTACCTACCTTGGTGGCTGAATTTTGAATTTTTCAAATATTTCAGGATACAGGAGAGGAAATATAACCATTTCCTTAAGTGCATGAATATGATTGCTCAAACCACCTATGCTGTCAAAGCACACCTAAGAGGGAAATAAAATTGTAATTTTTCACAAATGATTTCATTTTGAGCCAATGTAAATTCAGAGAATACATTCAAAACCAGAATTCTTAAACATGAATAATTAAATGACTTATTTTTAACTTATTAAGTGTATTATTTGCCTGAGTGATCAACATAGATAAAAGCCAAGCAAACTTTGCCCACTGTAGTTGACCACTGGTATTTGAAAAGCAGTCTGGAAAACCTGATTTAATTCTCAAGTGTATTATGCTTTAATGTAAGCTCCAGTTTTACAAAGCTTCAAATTAAAGATCTTGATTAATTTCCCCTAGCTCAGGTGTGCAGCTATAAAGAAAAATATGGAGCGCACCGATTTGTCAAGGATCATAGGGTCTACATCAGCCAAGCTTGTACCAACTTTTACTCGTTCACGCAGGATGCCACTAGCCAGATCTTCTACTCTGAAGTTCATAGGCAGACATCTGTTTAATACAAAACACAAACAGGTTACATTTAGCCTCATGCAACCCAATAAAGTTACATGTATAAGAGAACCACACTATTTCTCACGTTTCAGTTTGCTCTATCATAATGCCGAAAATTGTGGCCACTATGGAAAGAGTCAGGAAAGCATCAGCCACAGCAACTCTGAAAATAAGCTTAAACAGAGTTCTATGTTATTAGCACTTTCTTGTGATTCCGCAGAGTCCTTGGGGAGGGGGGAATTATCTGTGTGGTTAACTTTGGCTCTCAGGCGTATCACCCACCTATGAAGTTTTCATCCCACAATGTTGGCAACAATTGTAGTAAAATTAACCCAATTAGCCCGGCCAGTAAACATGACATTAAACATGGTCACAGAGGGGCCCTCCAACTGAAAGTCCAACAGAATTGATAAAAAGAACACACAGTGGTGATTGCATTCACTTGGGGCCATTCACCAGTACAGCAAACTATAAACTTGCAGAGTGCATTTTTACTATTCATATCCTTCCCTAGATACATCCATAGGAAAGAAAATAAAGTACTCGCCTGCTTCAAGCAGAACAAACAGTGGCAACAAAGCAAACTAAGTTGCTAAATTGCCACTATTGACCATCATCTACACCAAATATTTAAGTGTGAAATCCCAGGGATGCAAGGATTAATGAGCAATTCTATCCTTCATTGGCCAAAGGCTCATCCTGAACAGCTGACAGCACCATGAAAAGAAAAGAACTGGATTAATCTTACCATAAGCTAAAAGATCACCATCCAAACATTCTGGACTCCAAAATGCCTTTTGAGTTCCCCCAACTTCACATAGTCTTTCAGTTTTGGAAATCCACTGGACAGTCACTCTGTCAAGAAGTTTTCCTGAAGTCATGTTTGTAGCAGTGAAGCTTGAAAATGGGCATTGGATTGCCATTCTGCTACATAATTTTTTCTATCGCTGCTACCAGATTTGGACTGTTTGCTCCAAACCATAGAGCTTTTACTTGCACATCATCCTGCTACTATTTGATTTACATTATTTGGGCAAAACAATATTGGAGAAAGAACATTACTGTGCACTCGTATGTTTTTCTTTTCTTCTGATGCTGTCATGGGCTTCATTAGCGACCATTTTGACGCAGTCTAGAGAAGAGCCCTCAAGGAAGGGGCACAATAAAAAGAAGCCCTAATGAAAGGGGGGGGGCATCCATATGTATTGTAAGCAGCAGAAGTCTGATCTGTTCTACAACATATATTCTGTACAAAAAAAACTCTTTTAAGCCCTATACAGAGAACCCAGGGCTTCACTTTGCACGCATAAGGTCCCAGAATCTATTCCCAGAATCTCCAAGGTTAAAAAAGTGTCTCAGGTAGTGGGGTTAGAAAAGAACCCTGCCTGAGACCAACAGGTTACTCACCTGTAACTTTGGTTCTTCTAATGGTCATCTGTCCTTTTACACAAATGGGCTATGTGCCTGTGCAGAAACCTCATCGGGACCTAACAAGCTCAATTCTACTTTGAGCAGGAACCCCACCCCCAGCCTCTATATGTGGCTGTGCCACTCCTCATCCCCTCAGTCACAGAGTCTGCCTTCAGGAGACCCCACGGGAAGGACAGGAAGGTATGTAAAAGTACAGATGACCACTAGAAGAACCAAAGTTACAAGTGAATAACCTGTTGTTCTTCAACGTGGTCTCTGTCTTTTACACCAATGGGCTCATAACAAGCTAGCACCCATGGAAGAGGGAAGAAACAGAGACAATATATAATCTGCCAGAAGTATTTATTTCAAAAACAAAGTACATCAACTGAAATTTTTTTGCAAGACACTCCTGCCAAATATAGCATCATTCCATGCCTTGGCATCAATAGCATAATGGCAGATAAAAGAATGGGGCGAAGCCCAAGTAGCTGCCTGGCAAATAGTGTCCAACGTCCCAGGACCGCAGAATCAAAAGAAACAGAGGCCGCCACGGACCTGACCGAGTGGGCCTTAACAGTAGCAGGTAACTATGAGCCAATTTACAACAAAGCTCAATTGTTGAAAGTATCCATCTGGACATAGAATGAGCAGGCACTTGGAGGCCTTTACGAGGCCCTTCGTAGAAAATGAACAGAGAAGGAGTCTTCCTCCACTCCGCAGACCTTTGGACGTAGAAGGGCAATGTCCTTCTAATGTCCAAGCAATGTAACCTATGCTCCGCATCAGAGGAAGGATCCTGGAAAAATACAGGCAGTTAGTGGCATAGAATGATGGAACATAGAAACCACCTTAGGGAGAAATTGTACAGCCGGCCTAAGTACCACCTTGTCTTTGTGAAAGTGCAGATAAGGTGGATCAACTCTTAGTGCCCGTAATTAACTCACCCTCCTAGCAGAGGTTATGGCCACTAGAAAGGCGACCTTCCAGGTAAAGAAACGGGGTTCAATGGAAGCCAAAGGATCAAACTGGGGCCCCAGCAATCTGGTCAACAGCACAGACAGATCCCAGATGGATGACAGCACAGGGTCATCAGGAAAAAAATGGGAAAGACTCTTCAAGGAACTTTTAATTAATGGGTCTTTAAACTAAGAGGCCCGGGTCACCAGGGAATGTGCCACAATGACAGCCAAATGTACCTTAAGGGACGACAGCTGGAGACCAGATTCCTCAAGTGAAAGCAAATAATTACAAACATCTTGTACAGACAGGTTATATACATCAAACCCATGTAGGTTAGCAAAGGACCCAAAGCGAGTCCACTTATGATCGTAGGCTTTCCTAGTGGACTGTTTCCTAGCTGCAACCAAAATGTCCCTTAGGCTTGGTGGGAAGTCGGCAGGATCTTCCAAGCCATCAGGTGAAGGTCTCGAATGTTTAGGTGCAGAACCTGACCCCTCTCCTGCAATAGCAGATTCGGCAGAATAGGAAGGTGTAACCAGGCCACGGCCAGCCTCCTCAGGGCTGGAAACCAAGGCCCCCTGGGCCACCAAGGCGCTATCAGGATGGCCCTGGCCCGCTCCAGTCTCCGTTTGCTCACCACCCTCAGAAGGCGTGGAAATGGGGAGAATAGGTACAACAGAGGGCCCATCCAAGA
The DNA here is from genome assembly GCF_027244095.1 of Hemicordylus capensis. Taxonomy (NCBI): domain Eukaryota; kingdom Metazoa; phylum Chordata; class Lepidosauria; order Squamata; family Cordylidae; genus Hemicordylus; species Hemicordylus capensis. The sequence goes on along the minus strand of NC_069657.1, from coordinate 268,485,095 downwards.
CAGGACAAAGGCATCCCCTAACAAGCCCTTGCCCTCCCACCCTCTGGAGCAATAGAGGGCACACTGAGCATTGTCCCTGGAAACAAATAGGTCCAGAACCGGGACAGCCCACTCTGTGAAAATGTCTGTGAGAACATCCTGGTCCAAGGTCCACTCGTGTAAGACCAACACCATCCAGCTCAACGTGTCCGTCTGGACATGCATGGACCCCTGAATGTACACCGCTTGAGGTGACACTGCATGTACCATGCACCAGTGCCAAAGATCCATTGACAGGAACAAAAGGCTCTTTGAAGACTATGTCTGTTGACATGGGCTTGTGCTGTTGTATTGTCCTTTTGGACCATCACTGAGTAACCCGCAATCACTGGTAGGAACCTCTTGAGTGCTTTGAAAATGGCCAGCAACTCCAAGTAGTTGATGTGTCAAGTCCATTCCCTGGGGGACCAATGTCCGCTCAGGCGAAAACCATCCAGGTGGTCACCCCAACCGAGCTCCGATGCATCGGTGGTAATCACCCGAGACCAGGGGATCCTGAAGGGAGCGCCCACGGTCAGATGACGGCTCTCGGCCCACCAGGCCGTAGTTTCCTGAACCCATGCGGAGGTGTCTATTCTGAACAGGCTGGATGCCAAAGGGGGTCGAATACATCTAAGAACCAATGTTGGATTATTTGCATCCAATGGCGCACCAGAGGAAGCATATAAGTGGTGGCTGCCATGTTGCACCGAGTCCATGGTCTGGAGACCTCCGGATAGGAACGTTGCGGCCAGCCTCGATGGGGTACGAATGTGTGCTTCTGGCAGAAATACCATTTCTGAGGTTGTGTCAAAGATCAACCCAATGAATTGAATTCTGCGGGTCTGTTCCAGTTGGGATTTCTTAAAGTTGATCTGGAAACCCAAGCCCTGCCGGATGTCTATGACCATCTCGAGGGTGTCCAGAACACCTGCTTGGTGTTTGCCAGGACCAGCCAATAGTTCAAGTATGGCAGTACTTGTAGGCTGCATTCCTGTAGGAAATCCACCACTGGGGAAAGACACTTTGTAAAAATCCTGGGAGCCGTTGTGAGCCCAAACGGTAGGGCTTTAAACTGGTAGGGGGTCCCCCCATCTGGAAGCGCCGACATTGGGGGCGAATAGACACATGATAATATGAGTCCTTTAGATCGAGTGACACCATCCACATGTCCTTTTCTAGGATGGTCATGATGGTTGGTATCAAGAGCATTCGGAATAGTTTGTATACTAGATGACGGTTCAGAGCCCTGAGATCTAAGATAGGACGCCAACTTCCATCTGATTTCAGCACGATGAAGTACTGAGAGTAGAAACCGGGACTCCCCGGATTGACGATCCATTCTATCGCATCTTTGGATAGCAGGGCAGAAACCTCCTGGTCCAATTCCGGAGTGTATGGAGTCAAAACGATCCCGGACATGGGTGGCATCCCACAGAACTCGAGGGCGTAGCCCAAGCATTTGATTGTAAGGACCCACTGGTCCATGGTCACCTCGTCCCATTTCTCTGAAAATGAGACCAGGTGAGTCCAGAAACCCCCCCAAGTCATTGCTTCTTTGGAAAGGGGCCAGGTCGCTGCTTTTGGAAAGCCTGTTTGCTAGGTTGACGGTTCGATTTGTATCGGGACTGCAATCTGTTGTCACGAAATGGCTGATCAGAAGAGGATTGCTGCTGTGGAGAAGCCTTCTGCTGTTAAGGTGACCATCGGGTAGATTTTTGTTGTTTAGAAGCTGGAGAAGAATAGGACATGGACCTCGCTGTGCTCCGCAGCTTCTGGACTTTCTGAAGCATATCATCAGTTTGTTCAGTGAATAGGCTAGAGCCCTCAAAGGGGAGATCTTCCACCCTAGCATGTATCTTGTAAGTCAGTCCAGAGGAATGCAGCCAGGTATGTCGCCCGAGTGCTACTGACGTGGCCATTACTTTGGCCGTGCACTCCACCAAGTGTCTGGCCGAATATAGTTCTTGTTTGGCAACCTGTATCACTTCTCTCAGGAACACCTTGGCGGGATCATGCTTATCCTGTGGCAGTTGGTCCAGAAAGGGGGCCACTTTCTCCCACAGAAAGTGATTATATCTGGCATTGTAGGCCTGATAATTAGCTACTCTCAAGTGAAGAGCCGAGGCTGAATAGAGCCTTTTCCCAAAGGAGTCCAGTTTTCTACCCTCCTTGTCACCTGGAGCCGACTGGCTGTGACCCCTAGTCTTCTGTAGGGATGTCTCCACGACGATGGAGTTAGGGGTGAGATGATTCCTTAGGAGTGGGATGATTCCTTGTGATATCATCCTGTAATTGCACTCTTAAAAAGTTCTCCAAGTGCCTAATTAAGCTGTGATAGGGTCATTGGCTTTTTCCAGTGGCCTTTCATGATGCCCAACAAGGCCGAGTTAAGAAGTAAAGTGACTGGTACCTTGGCCTCTGCATCAATGAGGCTAAACAAGGGGTCCAATTCCCCTTTTATTTATTTTTATTTATTTATTTATTCCAATTTCTATACTGCCCATCCTTTCTGTTGCGTACTGAGGCTCACAACCAAGGCTGAGGCCGTTCTCGCTATGTATGCAGAGTATAGTTTGATATCTTCTGATGGGGCAACAGGTTTAGAGTCCGACTGTATATCCAGTGGAGAGGAGCCCTTGGGTACACCTTCCAATTCTAGAGAGCTAGAAGCACTGTCATCTTCTGACTCAGGTGGCACTGAAAGAGCTTGTGCTACTACCACCAAGACTGTAGGGGATTTCGGATTGTTAACCTTATCCATCGGTATCGAGTAGGGGAGTTCCGCTGGTAGCACCTGGGTAGAGAGCGAGACTTGCTGCATATCAGGAACCGCAGGCGGCGGGTAGGATCAGGAACCGCAGGCGGCGGGTAGGATCAGGAACCGCAGGCAGCGGGTAGGATCAGGAACCGCAGGCAGCGGGTAGGATCAGAGGATCCCGAGGGGAACAATGTGGGGATCGTGGGCATGGCCTCCCTTCAAAGTGAGAGGGGGGCGTGCAGTAGTCCCAAACAGATCCACAACTCCCACACACTAGATCCTCTGAGTAGCGAGGGCCATATCAAGGCCTCACATAGTCCAAGTAGTCCGAACGATAATCTCCACGATATCGATTATAAGATCCGAAGTCACGATGCCAAACACTGTAAGACAGCGCCACCTCGTCCAAAGGAGAATGATGCTTCGAGCTCTGGTACCGATCCGTGTACAAAGACTCACGGTGGTCCTAGTCCCGATCCTGTCTGTAAACAGAGGATCAATCTTCAGAGCCCCAACGAGAGCCATGATCCCTAGGCGAAAGACACTCTTGATGCCGACAAGGCAGCTATCTATGTCGAGGCAGCCATGACGCATCTGCCCCATCAGTAGGCCTCCTTTCCCGACGAAACATAGCCAGGTTTGTCAGTTACTACCGACTGTTCTCTACGCAGTTGCACCCACTCGGGTTCCATCGACTCTCCAGCTAACAGTGAGTCCGATCTAGGCTTTTTGGTCACAAGGCCTACCAACCCAGAAGCTGCCGCATTCTTCGTCTTCTTCAGGATCGGGAAAGGTGTTGCCCCACCAGCAAGTCCTGAGGCAACTTCAGCTTCTTCTTCGGTTTCAACACCAAGGGGGACATGGAAGGATCAGGACCAGCTGGTAGAGGGTGTTGAGGCAAGTCCTCTGAGCGCATCAAAGCGCTCGAAGCTGTCAAAGGAATGACGATGGGAGCGTCGATACCGGTATCGAGACCAGAATATCAGTGTCCACTGGAGTGGATTCAGGATGGTCAGGCTGTACCTATGAAGCCATTTTAACTGACCGCTTCAGCGATAATGTCTCAGATGAACAGAGAGCTAGATCCCACAGGCCCACGCGCAGGCAAGAAGCCCTATTCTTGCGAGCCTGATTCGTAAACCTTTGGCAGTGAAGACAGGTCTCAACATGGTGGGACTCTCCTCAAACAAAGAAGACACTTAGTATGAGTATCGGGTGAAGGGATCTTAGATCCACAGCGAAAACATTTGTTGAAGTTTGTGGTGCCCGGCATAAACGCCGTAGGCCGACCGGCCACCAAGCTCCGTCCCAGCCGAGATCAGAGCTCTATAAGAGGGAAAGAAACACACAAAAAGTAACATGCCAAGAGAAAAATGTTACTATATGAAGAAACTAAAGAAAGAAGAGAAAAGAAAGCGGGGGGGGGATGGAATAGACAATAATCCTATTTGTTTCCAAGCTGCAGACTCCACGATGTTGACTGAAACACGGACAACGAAAGACTGAGGGGATGAGGAGTGGCGCAGCCGCATATAGCGGCTGGGGGCAGGGTTCCCACCCAAAGCAAGAGAATTGAGCTTGTTAGGTTCCAACGAGGTCTCTCCACAGGCACATAGCCCATTGGTGTAAAAGCCAGAGACCACGTCGAAGAACTTGTAGAATCTCTCCCAGCCAGAAGAGAAAGTATCAGCCTAGATGGATCAGTGGTCTGACTCAGTGTAAAGCAGCTTCAATATGTATAGCAAACTTTACCAGCTCAAGTTTATTGAATCAAGTTATTGTTCTACATGCTGAATGACAAAATAAAATGTAGTACCGGTTTCTTGCTCTTGCCATGCTCTTAGATTTTCTTCTTTCAAAGCGTTCTTCATCTGAGGAGGTTGTATCACTGCTATGAATGGCATGCTTCTTTCTCCTATGCAGGCGGAGGGGGGGAACAGAGTCCCTAAGTACAGCATGTAATGCCTAATCCCAACATATAAATGGCATTCAACACATTCAAATCTTAAGTTATACTGTCTTCATTTTCATAAATAGCTCAAATAGCAAGCAGCTTGTAGTTAAAGCCTGTCCTCATATACTGTATTTCAAACACATCAGATATCAATTTCAACATTTTATACTTGAGAGGAAGAAAATAGACAAAGGATGGATTCGGTGCAAGCAGAAGGAAGCTCACACAAGCCATTTCTGAGGATTTGAGGTTCCTTGGTAATGAGTTGGAATAGAGCAGAGAGTCCAGCAGAGAGGGCTGGTAACTGCCAACAATCAGACAGAGACACCTTCCATGAACAGTGCTTCTATCTGCTCACACAAAGTCTAATTCCAACCCAAAGTATCACAAAAAAGCAAACACTAACCTTTCATCCACCTGTTAAAGCAACAAAATGCATCCCCTTCTTACCATTTTTCTCAAAGAACTCCTCCTGAAATTCTATAGACCAACTAATTATTAATGGGAAATATTCTAATAGTGTAATCTACCTGATGTGGCTTCTTCTGGCAGGAGATCTATGAATGTCAAACAATGCATTTTCTCTTTTCTTCTGGTGAGCTGGTACTGCACAAGACAAACAAATGTACATTTTTTAAAAATTGTGTATAACTCAGTTTTGTTAGTTTTACACAAATCTCTACATCCTTACTGGGAGGTATCTTGATGAATAAAAAGACACACAAAGAAGAAGTTAAGATATTGTATCCTCCTTCTCTGATCAAATGTTTCTTCAAATTCACTGATTTCTACAAGTTTTATGCATGCATAACTATATATGTCTATATACATTTTTAATGTGCAATTGACACAACTATTATGATTGAGCCAGAGTGGCATTTACATGGACTAAAATTAGTTTTATCTTTCTCACCTATAGGAGGTGCTTGATATCTTTCTACTGTTTTTCTTTGTCTCAGATTATAGGGACGGTCATTTTCTTCTCCCTCTGCCTCCTCTGCCTCAATATCTCCATCTTCTTCTTGAGATTCTAAAAAGAAAAGACAGATATTGAAAAATTATACAACAATCACATATTGCTCTTTTAAAACATCTTTTAAAGGGCTTCTGTTAATTTGCAAATGGTTTGATTTTATAAAGCATATAATTGAGTCAAAATGATATTTTTTAATATATCAGGATGAATTTTATGGGTGATACAAGATTTAAAATTAAAGACAACAGACTAGACAACAGCAGAAAACTGAATATGTATGCAGTCAAGGTAATTTTGATCCCTGGGATATAACTAAACAAACTTCAGGATATCAGCAACTCTGTGACTGCATAACTTTGTGCCATAGATTGCCTACTGCATAATTTCATAGTTTTCAAAAACACATACCAAAGCTAACTAGCTAACTTCTGCCATCATTACCTTCTTCTTCTCCTTCAGTAGAAACTTCATGATGGTTCTGGATTCCATAGCTATTTCTCCTCAATGATTTCCTCCTCCTCTTCACTCGAGAATACATATCCATGTTTTCCTAGAATAAGAATAATCTCAGAGTAATCCATACTATGTTCAATGATCTGCATTATAAACAGAAAGACATACATCATGTTTTCCAAACTGCATAGTTAACTGTACAGTCCCCAACAGCTCTGGGAAAGTCTTATATTTGTATTCAAGAGAGGATGAAAGAGGGGGGAGTGATGCTAATTTTACAGGCAAAATAAATGCAACAGTCTGTTATTAAAGACAATGGGCAGTGTCCAGATTAAGTTAGTCATAACTAAATCCGATTAAAATTAATAGAACTTAAGCTGTCATGACTGATTTGTCTCATTGATTTCAATGGTGCTTACTTATAACTAATGAGTTGGTTAATGTTATGAGTTGGATACTGCAGTTGGTGATCAAGGTACTGAAAGTTTTCACTTCCCTTCAGTTTGTCTTATGTACTACAGAAAAACATGGAGCAGGTAGTTATAGCAACAAATATAACTATGATATTGCGTGTGCACGTACACAAGTTTACAGCCTGCAGAAATATTTGATCTCAAAATAATGGAACTTGTGATTTTAAGCAGATGACCACATTGGAGGGTGGGCACATGCTTGCTTGAAGTAATAAGTGACAGTGTGCTGCACAAAACAGCACAGCCCCAATTTTAGGAGCCATAGAAATGAGGCAGACACACAGGGAACTGTATTCCAACGCATTTTTTGTTCACAAATGAAATGATCATATATATTAGAAATTAAATGAAATCAATACTTTTATTAATAACATTTTCAGTGCTGCATAACATATGCAAAACCTAGGTGTATTTTTTAAAACCTGAGTCCAAGAGACTTCAACTTACAAATTCTGTATCTGTCCACATGCGCAATCGTTCCACTTCACCTGATCGCCTATTACGTCTGATGTTAATATTGTCCATTTCCTGAAGAACAGCTTCAGCAGTACTGAAATACAATATAGAAGTCTCAATATGAACTACATCATCATCTATAGAACAAGCAATCTAGGTTTTATGTAGACTACATTACAGCATTTGCCAGCAGCTATGATTCAGGAGTTAAAATGACTACAGATGTGTTGAAAAACAAGGAGTCAAAGCCTGTGACCACAGTTCTCTAAAGTCCCTCATCAAAGCCACCTGCCACAACTCTAGTTTTGTTTGATGAAAGGACACATACCAATTCATAGTATGACTATTTGAACCAAAAGTACAGAATTCCAAAGTGAGAATGAAATAAAGTAGCATATGATAGGACTGCCAACTAGGAAATTATTACTGTCATTAAAAACTGTTCTTTTCCATTCATTTTGAGGTGCAAAGCCCAACAAAGGGGACTGAAAAGAGCAGGGAGAGGAAATTAAGGTAGGCCACCTGCATGACTGGTTAGCAGAAGCCAGCAGCAGCTGATGCAAGCTAATCTAGGTTGAGAGGCACAGGGCCCGAATAGGGTTGGCCAGGTTCTCTCTGCTTGCCACCAGCTGCCATTTTTGAAAATTAGCTGGCCCAAATTCCCAGAATTCATTTTTTAAAACAACAAGCTAACCCTCCTCTGAGCTGAAATTGGCTGAAAAATGTTCAAGCAGAATGGTGATCAGCTATGTAGTGTGAAATCAGTCCCTTCCTACTTTCCATTATTCTCAATGAGAAAGGCCATACCATTCTATGAACTAAAGAGAAACTGAGCTGTTTGAGATGAACAGCCTCCCCGATGTGTGAGGAGGATGGGGCTGAAGCAAGAAAACACCCACTCTGACATCACTAAAGGATGTGCCCATGCAATTTTGGCACACCCTTTAATCACATGTGATGTGTGTACATCCAAGTTGCCCCTCTGCACATACTCCCAAACCATGTTTAAACAGGTTTTTGGAGTGAATGTAGGGGGTGATGAATACCTTCACATGCGATTAAAGAACATGGAGAGATCACATCAGAACAGCCTTTAGTGACAGGGCAGGTGCATTTCCGACAGGGCACCATTCTCCCAAGTAGACATGCAATCCCAATTGCTAGACCAGCTCTCCTCGGGGAAAAAGCATCATTCTAAGGCCCATTTTTCTCAGAAAAATGGGCCTCAAAATGATGTTCAAACCGCTTGAATCAATTTAAGTGGTTCAAGATTGATTCATCAATGCAGCCGGCCAAGACGGCTGTTTTCAATGAATCAATTCAAGTTTTTGTGATTCAATTTGAGCTCAAATCAAATAGCAAAAATTGATTTGTGGACACCTCTACTGCTTAGGGAGTCTGCTAAGCTGTTGTCTGACCCCTTTATGTGGAATGCTAAAGGGAAGACTTTGTGGAATATGCACCAGCCCCATAGATGGACTGTTTAATTGCAAAGGGACCTGGATCCCGTTCCTCCTTGATAACTGATATAAGCGATTGCCATAGTGTTGTCCAGGAGAAGGTGAACAGTTTCTTTATTAATGGCAGAAAGGATTTGAGAGTCAGGAAGACCACATTCCAGGAAGTTGCTATGGAGGACAGACTGATGAGAGTTCCACAGTCCCTGTGCAATGTGCTCCCCAACCCCTGAAAGAGGCATCCATTGTGACCACTTTGGAATGGCCCTGCACGTGGAGATTAAGTGTACAATAAACAGGTGTCTTTCTTCTGGGAGGAAGGCTCTTTTCATTTGTGTGTCCAATAGAGCTTCTATGTAGAAAATAATTCATCAAGGACTTCTTCCAGTTGATCTGGAGGCCCAGGTTTTGAAGCGATTCCAGATGTAATGTATGTGGGTTGACAAGGAGCTTTTGACGGTGGAAGTCACCATCCAATCATTTAAGTAAAGGAATATGGAGATTCCCTGAGTCCTTAGATGGGCTATGACCACACTCATGTACTTCATGAAGACTCTAGGTGTGGCCAAGAGTCCAGACAGCAGCACTGTGTAATGGTAAGCCTGATCTCCTAGGGTGAAGCAAAGAAACATCCTGTGTTTTGGTCTTATTTCTATATGAAAGTTAGCATGTCCAAGGTTGCTAACCATTCCTCCTCTGCTAAGAGAAAGGATGCCCTTGTAGGATAATTATTCAAAACTTGCATGCATGGATAAATGAATTTGTTTTGATGCCGCAAGTCTAAAATGGGGCGAAGGCTCCCATCCCTTTTCAGGACTTGAAAATATCTAGAATAGAAACTTTTCCTTAGGCCCTTCAATGGCATGGGTTCTATCGTCCCTTTCTCCAGGCGTTACTTCACTTCTGTTTCCAGTGTTGGAGTTGGGAGGGCGTATTTGATCACTTGAAATATAGGGTGGTTGTAAATTTGATGGTACATCTAGTGGAGATGATACAGGTGAAATTCGGAAAATTAGAATATCGTGCAAAAGTCCATTAATTTCAGTAATGCAAATTAAAAGGTGAAACTGATATATGAGACAGACGCATTACATGCAAAGCGAGATAAGTCAAGCCTTAATTTGTTATAATTGTGATGATCATGGCGTACAGCTCATGAAAACCCCAAATCCACAATCCCAGAAAATTAGAATATTACATGGAACCAAGAAGACAAGGATTGTAGAATAGAACAATATCAGACCTCTGAAAAGTATACAGTGTACTGTGCTTGATTGGCCAGCAAACTCGCCTGACCTGACCCCATAGAGAATCTATGGGGCATTGCCAAGAGAAGGATGAGAGACATGAGACCAAACAATGCAGAAGAGCTGAAGGCTGCTAATGAAGCATCCTGGTCTTCCATAATACCTCATCAGTGCCACAGGCTGATAGCATCCATGCCACGACGCATTGAGGCAGTAATTGCTGCAAAAGGGGCCCAAACCAAGTACTGAATACATATGCATGCTTATACTTTTCAGAGGTCCGATATTGTTCTATTCTACAATCCTTGTCTTCTTGGTTCCATGTAATATTCTAATTTTCTGGGATTGTGGATTTGGGGTTTTCATGAGCTGTACGCCATGATCATCACAATTATAACAAATTAAGGCTGCTTGACTTATCTCGCTTTGCATGTAATGCGTCTGTCTCATATATCAGTTTCACCTTTTAATTTGCATTACTGAAATTAATGGACTTTTGCACGATATTCTAATTTTCCAAGTTTCATCTGTACTTAACATCCAGCGTTAGATGTAATGTGGCACCTGATTGTGAAGAAAGGGGCGAGACCAATAACTGAAGGCTGTCTTGAAAGGAACGACAGAGGGACAAGAATAGTCAAAGGCGCTGTTTGGGTTGTTCAGGATTCTTTTATTTTTGATGTTGCCTTTGTTTGGGACCATAGGATCTCTTCTGACCATAATGGAATTGTTTGCTGTAGTCTCTGCAGCCAGACATGTTCAACTGAAATCTTTGTCTAGTGTATTTCTTAAAGCCTTATATATAAGATTGTGAAGCATCAGTTGTGAATGTTTGCCGTGTATTTAGATGTTTCCATTTTTTTCCATTGTATAATCAGTTTTGGAACTAAACAGCCATCTCCCTCAAAGGGCAGGCCCTCTATTTTCTTTCTCATGTCCATTTGGAGAGAGATGGAGCGAAGCCAAGCATGGTGTCCTAAAGAGACAGCTCCTGCAAGTGACCAGGACTCAATTTCTGTGAAATGTTTGGCTGTGATTAGGAAACACCAGCAAACTTAGGCAGAATTTCATTGAACTTAGTACGCAAGGGCTTCAGAGCACCTTTCATGTCCTCAACGTGATCCCAGATGGAATAGTGGTATTTGGCCATACTGGCAATATAATTTGCTATTTTAACAGAGAGGCAAGAAGCTGAGTAGAATTTTCTTCCCTCCTTTTCTACCAGGGCAGAACACTTCCTTCCCATTCTACTCCTCGTGGTGCAGTCCACTACTATGGCACAGTCATTGTCTTGAACTTTATAGAGGTTTTCCAAACATTTAGATGTGGGAAAGGAGGGTGCAGGGGCATCCCAAACTGACTTAGTTGAATTGTTGAAAACTGGCAGCATGGGAAGTGTTGCTGACTGAGTAACAGAGGAGGATCTAATGTCATATACAGGATCTTTTGACTTTGGGAGTTGGTGACTTTAGCTCCAATTCCAGAACTGGCCATTTCAGTTACTTGTACATGGTAACATTTGATCTTCTCCTTAGGAAAGCCAAAAGAAGGGTTAGGGACTTTTATGTTCAGTGATGAATCAGAAGGATTTTCTGTTAAGACAGAGTCTGCCTTAGAATCAGAATATGAGGTAACGTCATAATCCAAATTTGGTTTGTCAGGAATTTGAGGCTTGTCCTGCCAAGGTTGGGGTAGAAATTATTTGAACTTTTGATGATGTAATGTGAGTGTGTACATCCCTGATAGGAACTGGGGGCTGCTCCACAGGAGGCTGTGAGAGCGGGGGTGGATCCAGAGGCTTTTGGAAAGAGGCATCACGTCCCTTCCCTAGTCTCTGACCTTGGGGAACAGAGTCAGACCTCATTTACCATAGCTGCCATAAAAGGAATTCATCATAGTCGTAGGGCAAGACCAGGGAGGGCATACAGTAGAGATTCCTGCGACACCCCATAATACGATATAGCCATGGGCTATATCCAGGGGAGCTCCACCATTTTAGCAAGGAGTAAGCTGGATCTGCAAAGTGGTGTCACTCCCTACAAGGTACGTAGAGAGGAGAGTAACCTTCGTCAGGGAAGCAGAGGTGTCTTTGGAATGGTATGAGGGCAGAACCCATGTCATCTTTGGTATCTAAGCCATGCAATGAGTAACCCTTGAAAGCTGACCCAGAGGTTGCAAGTGTAGAGCCCAAAAGGGATTCGATGTCCTGCAGAAAGCTCTCTCAACATCGATGTCATAGGGAAATCAATCCTGAGATTGACCACATGACAGGGCTCTGCGTTATGGTGGATTTAGAGTTAAGAGTCGCCAGAATCACCGTTGATATCAGAGTGATAGAAACCTTTTAAGGAACTGGTAACAGGCAACTTAAAGTTGAGGGTTGGGTCAACATCACTGTTATCACTGTCAACACTGAAGTCGAAGAAGGCAACAGCATTGGTACCAAAGGTTGTGCAGGTACTGACACCAGGGTCGATGTCTGTGCTGGCAACTGTACCAAAATCAAATTCAAGGGAAGTTCTTCAGATATTATAAGTAACTCCGGCCAGGAAGAGAATGAAGAACTTGATGTGGTCGGCATGATGTGTTGGACCATGGAAGGAGATGGAGAGCAATGTCAAGCATAAGAAGTTGCCACAGGATGTGGTGATGGCCACTAGTTTGGATGGCCTTAAAAGGGGCTTAGACAAAGTCATGGAGAACAGGTCTATCAATGGCTACTAGTCTGGTGGCTGTAGGCCACCTCCAGCCTCAGAAACATGATGCCGCTAAACAACAGTTGCAGGGGATCAACAGCAGGCGAGGGGGCAAGTCCTTACCCCCTGCCTGTAGGCTTCTCAGAGGGATCTGGTGGGCCACTGTGTGAAACAGGATGCTAGAATAGATGGACCTTGAGCCTGCTCCAGCAGGACAGTTATGTTCTTAAGTTAGTTGCCAGAGTCAGGCTTGACATCAGTGAATGGGATTGGCAGCGGAGTTGAGGGAGGGTCTTGCTTTCAATAGTCGTTGATCTCGATCAATGAGCAGACTCTGGCATTGAGGTGGCAGATAGCAATGCCGATGCCGAAGCGAAGATCTTATGATGCTTGGAAGCTGAACACAACACTGTGTCATCTTCTCGGTGTTTCTGCTATTTTTTGTTATTTATTATTTTAATTGTTAACTGGTTTTAATTGTTTTTATTCTGTTGTAAACAGCCCTGAGCCATTTTTGGAAGGGCAGTATATAAATTGAATAAATAAAATAAATAAAATATGATGACCACCCTTAAAGGGATCTCATGCAACATCTTAAAGAACTCCTGAGAGCATTCTGATTCATCATGTTTGGAATGGGAGGCTCTCTCTGGCAACAACATAAGACCCCAATATTGATGGGGCATGTTGTTGGTCGAAATGGTTGTCGCTAAGGGGGAACGTGGTGCAGAAGTAGGGGGGCACAAAGCAGCTTCATACAAGGCAGCCCTTAGCCGCAACTCTGTCCTTTTTCAAGTCCGCTTAGAGAAGGAAAGACAGATCTTACAAGTACGATTGTCGTGGTCCTCTCCTAAACACAGTAGACAACGTTCATGTCTATCGGGCGTCAGGAGAGTGCCGCCACATGAAGCACACTTCTTAAAAGGTTTTATGAGAGACCATTAGGCCAAAAATTGCTAACCAACAAAGTATCCTTAAAACAGTCTGGGTCAAAAGCCAAAGTGAAGGAACTGACGAAATGGTGCTCTGCCACCAAAAATACTGGGTGTGCCTTGCAAGCAAAGGGTGGGACTAGAGAGCACTTTGGCGAGCTGTGAAATCCTTCCGGAGGCTACTGCACAGGCACATTACCCATACTGGGAATGATCCGGGATCACCTCAGAGATCACTGACCTGCTGGATTCCATTGAAAGGAACAATTTGACAGGCTGAATGGACATGTGGCAACCAACATTTTAGAACCTGCAGCAGTGGAAACTACTCAAGATACAATTTCTATCTAGTTTATTATTTTTAGAAGTAGCAATACAATAATAGTTTGTAAATTACATGTACTTGTTACTGTTAGAAATCACATTATACCTTTCATCTTGCCTATCAATAAATCTTTAACGAGATGAGGTATTTCGTTTGTGTTCAGTTCAAAACTTGGGCGTTTTGAATTTGTGTGAAGTGGCTGGGGATTCAGAGGAGGACATGTGGCCATGAGACCTGGTTGCAGGAAAAGGTCTCTGCAAGTCATGGGAAGCCAGGAGGGCAAGAAGTTTGAATTCTCAACCAGAATTTGGCAAGTTCAAGACAAGTAAGCCAGGGCTTTGGCTTCAGGGAGTTTAGTCTAGAGAAAAGTTTGTTTAATCAGACTTTGTGTTAGACTTTCAATTTCTTTTGTTTGTGCTGTGCATATTCCTGATACAGTTCTATTATTGTTTACCTGTAACATAATTAACCTGTGGGAACCCAGAGCATAGAATCCTCAGGTGTCCTCAGTGAGTGGGCAGGTGCATACTGAAAGGCCTGTTTCAAGCTCAGAACTCAAAACATTCCATTGGTAGCTCCTAGGGACATTAAAGTGGGTTATGTGGTAGGGCATGATGAATGCTACCTACCATCAAGCCCACAAAAGAAATGGGCATGCAGGCAATGTTTAACCTTTTCCCCAAACCCCCATAGAATCCCATGGGGAACAATGGGGTGCTTAAAGTTTCCCCATTGTTCCCTATGGACATGTTTTCTCAAAACATTTTGAGTTTGTTTCATCAAAAGAACCAAGGTCAACTGCTGTTTCGACACAACATTTCAGCCATCCGTATTTTGTTTCAAGCTCGAAACAAAAATGCAAAATTTATAATACAAAAATTTTATTACAACACAATTTTAGCAAAGTATATAGAAATTATTACTGTTGGAAGATTCCCACATACCTGTTTACTAGCTGGTCAAATAGTAAACTCTGATTCAAACTTTCAAATCTGTTTTTTCTGGATCGACAACTTTTTCTGATTTCTCTACCACCATTTATGCAAGCATGGTCCCCATCTCCCTTTTTCTCCCCTCGAAGGGAATGGCTTTTGAGAGCTGAAAAATTTAAGTTATTTTAATTTAATTTGCAGAAAAAACATTTTAATTCAAATTCTAGGGGATAACATGCTTTGCAAGGATAAAAGTGAAAACATGAAAGATATATGCATTAAGGACATTAACAAAGTAAATGCTTTGTGTCTACCACTTTCCATGCAGAACCATTACTCTCACATTAGACCTTGACAAATCAGTAATGTGCCTAAAAGATCTCTTTACGACTTCTAGCAATTTAGTCCTTAACCCAGTCCTAACCCTTCTCCCACTTTCTTAAAAACAAACAGTGCTCCTTTAACCTCATAATAAAATCACTCCTTTCCCCTTTATTCCATGAGGTTGCATATACACATACCAGTGCACTGGTGAAACTCCTTCCATGAACAGGGGAGCTACAGAAAGGCACAGTCATAAGTACAGTAGTAAGCTAAGATACAACCCACAGCTTCCTGTTTTACAACAGATTTTTGTATTTTATTCCAGTGCCTTCAGTGTAACAACCATATGAAGACTGCACTTAAAGCACATGTGACACCAGTCACAATCTATATTAGGTACAATCTATGTATTGTACCTAATATAGATAGATATATTATCCCATAGGAGACAATGGTTTGCACTGGCAAAAATAAACATTGCAGGCACAGAAGGATGAAGGGAAATCATCTACTATGCCAGAAAAGTCTATGGGAGGGAGTCATAAACAAAGCAACCAAAATACTTACATAAACTACGCCCATTTGGTAAGGTAGCACCAGACTGAGAAGTTAACCTAGGAAACAAATTAGCAAAATGCATTAACTTGTTGCATATAATTCACACAATAATAATTCTACAGAAGATAACCTAAAACGTTAAGACTGTTATCTATATTTGATAAAATAGTGTTCACTCTCATCCTAGAAGTAGTTTACTATCTTTTTCTTCCTCAGAACAATTGAGAGGTAGGTCATAAACGTTCAGCCCCTACAGAAAAGTTAGTGACTTGTTCAAATGAGGCAATGATAAAAAATTATTCATTCTTTCATTCATTCAATTTATATGAAAATGGCTTAGGGTGGTTTACATCAAAATAAAAACAATTATAATCAAAACTATAAAAACAGCATAAAACCAATTAACAGTTAAAACATTTAAAGTTTAAAACCCTGGAGGACCAGGCCAAACATTTACAACAATATAAAAATGAACCAAAGAGTAGAGTATTCTCCAGACTTGGCTTTACTATATCTCTTTACAGGAAATAATACCAAAGCTGAAGATAAAGAATTAGTTACTTTTTTAATCCTGGCTGCTAAAGTAATTATGGCACAGCAATGGAAACTACTATATAAATTAAATGTGGAGAGATGGTACAATAAAGTACGGTCATGGGCAATTTTAGAAAAAAATTCAGATAAACTAAAGATAATGAAAAACCAGAGAAAAGAATCACAATTCTATCGCATTTGCAAAAAATATATCTTTTATATAGAGTGTATATAAAACTCTGACCTTATTCATGAAATGTGGAAACTATCATTACTTTGATATGTTTAAAATAGTAGTTTTGATTTTAAGTAGCGGTCTTATACTATCTATACAGTTCTGTTGGTTGATATTATAAGTATGCTATATTGATCTGAACTGAATTGGAATATATATTAAAATGTTTCAATTAAAAAATTGAAAAATATGTTTAAAGTTGAAAAAGAAAAAGGGGGGGGGGGAATTACAACAATTTAAAAACCCTGGAAGGCCAGGCCAAACAGATAAGTTGTAAGGGCCCTCCTGAAGGCCAATAACAAGCTCAGATTACGGATTTCTACGAGGAGTACAATCCACAGCCCAAGAGCAGCTACAGAGAAGGCCCGCCTTTGAGTCGCCACCAGACGAACCAGTGGTAACTGGAGACAGACCTCCTCAGATGACCTTAGCGTGCGGTGGGGATCATGCAGAAGAATCTTTTAGAAAGCATGTTAAATCGTTGCTTTTTACCCGGGCTTTTATATTATTGTCTCTGCTGCTGCTCTTTGTACTCTATTGCTTTTATGCTTCTATTTTACATTTTTAATCAGATTTGTTTTGTATTTTTAGCTTAACATTTTAATTGTGTCTTTTTTACAATCTTTTTTTTAAATTTTGCTGTAAACCGAGTTGGGATTGGTTTAATGAAAGGCGGTATATAAATTTAACAATCAATCAATCAATAAGTCATTCTCTAAGATAACGCTGACCTAAGCTGTTCCTCAAAACAACTGAGGGGTAGAGAAAGTTATGTAGTTCTGCCAAATGAGAATGTTATATAGTTCTTCCAGATTTAAGTATGATTTTTTATCCACTGGATCACATGAGCTCTTTCATACAGCTTATTTTTGACAAATGTTGGAATATGACTACTATGAAATAGACATGCTAGTGTCATAGCAGATTACACAGCAATTCTCTCCTTTACAGAGATAGGCTTGTGCACAGCCCTTTGAAAATTTGCTATACACTGCCAATAGGAAGAACTAGAAATTAACGATCTGAAGACCAAGATCACGCTGTTTGAGAAGAAATTTGTGCAACATAAGTGGCAAATTGATGGCCAAGATACAACAAGTCAAGCTCTAGAAGTATTTGGGCGTGGTTTTCCATTTAATGTGTCTGCCCCACAACCCACCTGAAAGTTAGTTTGAAATGGGTCTAGATAAACAATTTCCTCCAAGACAGCCTGGAACTAGGACACCGCCACCTTCTCAATTAACTTGCCCAGACATGGATGGTTCGAGACAGGCCTATAGTTGCTTAACTCTGAGGGATCCAATGCAGGCTTCTTCAGAAATTATTATTTATTATTATTATTTATTATTTAGCATATTTTTATACTTCCAAAAACTTACATCTCTGGGCGTTTTACAAGAAGATTAAAAAGTAAAACATTAATTAAAAACAAAAACAAAAATATTAAAAGCAAGAAATTTAAAACACAATTTAAAATTTTAAAACAATATTCTAAAAACATTAAAACAATCAAAACAATACCAGTTAAAAGCTTGGGTGAATAGATGCGTCTTTAAAGACTTTTAAAAAGTTGTCAGAGATGGGGAGGCTCTTATTTCACTAGGGAGTGCATTCCAAAACCTCAGGGCAGCAACGGAAAAGACCCGTCACTGAGTAGCCACCAGACGAGCCAGTGGCAAATGCAGACGGACCTCTCCTGATGATCTCAATGGGCGATGGGGTTCATAACGAAGAAGACATTCTCTTAAATACCCAGGGCCCAAGCTGTTTAGGGCTTTACAGGTTATGACCAACACCTTGTATTTTGCCCAGAAACATATCAGCAGCCAGTGTAACTCCTTCAATACAGAAGAGGTCTAATGATTGCCTCCTTATGACAAGGAGGCATCCATTGCTCAGAGAAGCATTTATAACATCTACCAGGCCTCTACAACAACCCCGCTGCCTGATAGTATAAGCCATGAGAGACAAGGGTCAAGAGAACAAGTGGTAGGCCACATCGCTCCAAGCAGCTTGTTCACATCCTCAGGAGTCTCAAACTGGAACTGATCCAGCCTAACCACCTAAGAGGAGTTGCTGGACAGCTCCGCATCAAACACCGCAGTAACTGAGTCTAAGTTACTAACTAAGACCCTCAATCTGAGGGTCTATATCAGGCCAAATACAAGATATTTTATGCACACAAAAAACTCATTAAAGGTGTCACAGCAAGTAATTGATGGTTCCAAATTCTGATTAAAGTGGGGAGGGGCACATACTAGACCACTCACAACCTTGAACAACTCTGCTGGGTGTGAGCTTGCAGATTCAATACAGGCAGAAAAGAATCACTTCTTTGTTGCACACATCGCCTAAGCATAGATCTTCAAATGCGCTCTATGTTATAATCTGTTGGATTTGAGGAGAGTCTTTCTCCACATGCACTCCAGTCATCTACCATGCAGCTTCAGCCCCAGTAGTTCTTCTGTATACCAAGGGACCAGTTTTAAAGCGGGTCGGAAAGGACACTTAGGAGTGATCATGTCTACTGCCCTGGTGAGTTTCTTGTTCCAATTCTCCACAAGTCTACCAACAGGATCTTTGGCAGAGCCAACACTATATCCTTCCTCTTGGAATCCTGCTGGATCCAATAACCTTCTCAGGCAGACTATAATAGGCCCCTCACCCCTGCGGGACGTGGTTGTAAGACCAACCTTATCCAGAAGGTGGTCTGTCCATGACAATGGGGAAATCACAGGAGTCCCCACTCAAAGAATACCACCTTGATCAGAATAAAAAACCATATCAGGCATGTTACCAGCAACATGCATCAGTTCCTAGATCACTTGGGATAGGCCCACAGTTGTCATGGCTGCTATGAACTCCTTAACCACCCCATACAAATTGGTCCCATAGAGAACACTGAAGTCCACCACCACCACAGGCCGGGGAAGACTCCAACGTCAAGCCCGAGACCAAGTTCACCAGCTCAGTTAGGGACTCCGTCAGGCAGCAAGGTGATCAGTACACCAACAGAAGTCCCAGTCTATCCCTGGTCCCCAAACTTAAGTACACACATTTAATATGGCAGACACTTCGACAGGGATCCTGGCAAGGAAGATGGTATTCTTATGGACCATAGCCACCACTCCACCTCCCCGCCCATGTCCCCTTACCTGCTCCTCAACTGAGCACGCTGGAGGGAGAAGCTGGGACCAGATTAGGCCACCAGCCTCTCACAACCAAGTATTTGCAATATCAGGTCTGCCCCTTCATCCAGAATCAGATCATGGATGATTTCCAATTTATTCTGGACCAACCTGGCATTACAAAGGAGCAAAGTGAGACTCCATGGGTGGTTGCCACTGCTCCCCAAGGTCTGGACAGCTGGAAGGGGAAACGGCTAGTAGATTTTTTCTCTCCCTTCCCCTGTAACAGCCTGCTCACTTACCAATGTTACTTCTTCTATTCCCCACCACCACCACCAGAATAGCTGCCCCATAATCAGTGGATACGTCCCGTCTCCCCATCTCTAGAAAAACCCAGACACATTAGAAACTAATCTCACCCAAGACTTAAAACAAGAAGCTAAAATATAATACATCCACCCACCACTAACACACAAGCAGAACACACACACACTCACTCATTCCTGGGCCAGGGGACTAGCCCTCGCCATCCACGAAAGGAGCTCCCCCAAAGAGGCTTCCCTTTGGTGTCTGTCTATTTCAGAGAAATGGAAGAATATATTTCATTTCTCTGAAATAATTATTTCTGCCAATGCTTTTTAGAACAAACAATCATATTGAGTTAAGAGGAAAAAATTCAAAAAATCTGAAATAGTGGTATGTTGAAGAGAATTTTAGCAGACATATTTTTCCATCACTGCCACACTGGTGAGAAAATCTGTACATAAGGAACCAGCCCATAGCCCCAGTACATACATCGTAATCTAATCACCATGACCTCTACCACCAAATGAAAAAATGTTATATGGGCTTGCTATAAACTGTGGGTGTGATGTAATACAAGAATGGCAGTGTGATACTCAGCATCTTGGCATTTCTTTCTATTTTGCCATTCCATTACCACTCCCACAATCTACCACTTGTATATTAGTCCACATCACAAGAATGTGTTCCTCTCGTTTCCATTGCTATAAGTGATGCATTGAGAATAGTGAAGGCTGGGACACTGGTTGCAATATAAAGTCTGATTCCCCTGCCACAAAAGTAAGAAAATACAAATGTGCACACTTTGAGCTATGCTCTTCTTCAGGGATACATATAAAACAAACATTTGAGCTTTGAAAAGAGATAGGATTAAGAGAAAATGTTATAAAATTTCACTTTTTAAAAAGAATTTTAAAATCAAAAGACAAACTGAGAAAAACCAAGTAGAAATCAACTTGCATGTGTGATTGACATGGCTGTCGATGACAGATGACAAAATGAAGAGACTGTTCCCCCCCCCCCCCCGAAAAAAATAAATAAATACTGAAGCATTTGTCCTATTTTTGTGAAGGAAGTGATTCGCAAATCCATTAGGCATTCTATCTGAAAAGAATTATCCATAAAGCAAAGTGAGAGCCTTTAATCATCTAGCTTTTCAAGGTTTAAGTAAATGTTTTATCCTTCCTCTGAAGAAGAGAACAGCTCAAAACATGTGCTCTTTGAGTTTTCTAAACATTCAATTAATGAGAGTTTTGTTGCATCCATTGACTAGATTTCTTCCCCTTTTTGTGCTTTTTGGAGGAGTGCAGTCCTCTTTTTTGTTTTGCTTATTTTAAACTTTGGTCAATTCCCTTAGCAATGGAAGAGCAAATGATAAGGACTTTTAGATGCTGGCTCCAATTAGCATAAGCAGTGTATAGAGTTATTTATTTATTACATGTTTATACCTCCCCATCCAAAAGGCTCTAGGCAGTGCACAGAGACAGAACAAAACCCATAACTCAATCATTTAACAATACAAAAAAACAGTTTAAAACCATTAAACAACTAAAAACATATAAAAACAATGTAAAAACCCTAAAGGCCAGACCAAACAAATAGATTTTAAGGGCTCTCTTGAAGGCCAGCAATGAACCCAAGCAACAGATTTCTGCCAGGAGTGAATTCCATAGCCCAGGAGCTGCCACCAAATGTACTGATGGTAACTGGAGATGGACCTCCTCAGATGAACTTCACATGAGGTGGGGATCACACAGAAGGCAATGCTTTCTAAGGTAACTCAGGCCTAAGCCGTTGAAGGCTTTAAAGGTAATAACCTTTTGCCCAGGAAAATGTCAGCAGCCAGTGCAACTGTTTAAGTACAGGCATAATATGGTCTCTCTGGGATACCCCAGAGATCAATCTGGCTGCCACATTTTGAACTGAAGTTTTCAAACTATGTAGAAAGGCAGCCCCACATAGAGTGCAGTGCAATAGTCAAGCCTGAAGGTTACCAGCTGATGCACCACTGTTTTGAGGTCATTCTCTTCAAGGAATGGACGCAGCTGTCGAATCAGCTGAAGCTGATGGAAGGCACTCCTGAGATAACAGGGTGAGGCCTGGGTCCAAGAGTACTCCCAAACTTCGTATCTGTTCCTTCTGGAGGAGTGTAACCCCATCCAGGACAGAAAGTTCTAACTCACTCTTCGAATTCTGAGCATCTATAATGAGCACCTCCATCTTGCTTGGATTCAGTTTCAATTTGTTATCCCTCATCCAGCCCATTACTGCCAGTATGCAGGCATTTAGGGAATGAATGTCATTTCCTTGTGATGACGACGAAAAGGAGAAACAGATTTGGGTGTCATCAGCATACTGATAACACCCTGCAACAAATCTCCTGATGACCTCACCCAATGGTTTCATGTAGATAGTAAAAAGCACTGGTGACAGAATGGAGCCCTGAGGGACACTATATAGCAGCTCCTAATTTTATCAACATAAGAAACAGTGTACATTAGCTGTGCAGTTTTCAGAATCCTGAGTGCTTTGCATTTCTGATTTCCTGCAACTAGTGTTTGAAGGAGGACTCAAATACCACCCGCTATAAGATCCATCAGATATAGACGTCACCTAAGGTGAGATCCCCAAGTCCCACTTCAGCTTTAATTGTGGGGAATCAGAAGTTAACACTCATCTCTGAAATTCTGAAAACCGCAGAGAAGAGAGTGCTACCACTGTATAGACTATGTCTGCACAGGTCAGGATTGGGGGGAGTTTATTTTGATTTATTCATTACGTTTTTATACTGCCCAAATTATCTCTAGACAGTTTACAGTCTTAAATGTAAAATCAAGTAAGCTGTGTTCTCCTGCCTGCAGCAAAACAAATGAGCCCTCAAGGAGAATATGCCAAGGACAACTTCAAGTCATATTTGGACACTAAGCTTGGAAGTGTCAAGCTGGCCAAGCTGGTCATAGAGCAGCCTCCCAGTTCAAACATGTGGTAAGCATGTAGCACACAGTCACAAAGATGCTTGTTTGTTGGGTACAGAGCATTAAACTAGTAATTAAATTACTGGGCACAATACAGCATTCCATGAGCACAAAATTACACCAAGATCACAAGAAAATCCAGATGTTTTAATGTAAGCAACAGATGTACTTGCTCTTTTCCCTTTCTACAAAAAAAACTTGTCATTTGCAATGAAGTGGCATGGAAGGAAGAAGGAACAAGTTGCGCTGCATGCACTTCTGAAAAATCCAAGAACTTTGGCTGAAACTACTGATTAACAGCAGAACTACACACTATGAGAAACACAGAGCTGACATCAAAAAACACCACCCATCAAGGCTGTTGTGTGTGTGCACACACGTGCGCACACGCACAAAATGTGACAACACCAGGAAACAAAGTTTTACTTTGGGAGGGGGAAGAACACATGACGAGATGCTGCTTTAAAGAACAAAACAATTTTTCTTTCTTTAACATATTTTTATACTGCCCAAAACTTACGTCTCTGGGCAGTTTACAACACATTTCACTGAAAAATGATGCACTGCAAAACGATGCAGCAGCTTAAGAGTTTAGCAAAATGACCAGAACTCTCTATTAGGGAAAGGTTTGAATAGTTTTAGCATTCTTACCGGGACTGTCCAGTTGAGATGCTCCATTCTTCTCGCTGCCCAGCACTGCGAGATTTTGATTTGTCTTTGCATACAGAATCAGCATGTTTCAAGGTACGTTTGGCTGGAGGAGATATGTGGCTATCACTCAAGCTACCATCACTACCATCATCTCTCTAGAGGGGAAGAAGAAGAAAACAGTCGATTGCCTCTTTTTATGCCATATCCCACAAGTGAAGAAATATTCAGCTGCTAATGCAGGAAAAAAGAATCAATTCCAGTTCAGACAACTGTAGCACAACTTTTATTCAATTAATCTTAACATATCAAATCCTGTAGCTAAAACTGAAAATTCTAATCCTAAGAAAAATACATGGGGAGAAATGGAGAGTTTGCATTAAATCTTTTCCCAAGACTGGACCAGATTTTCTGCCAAGTTTAAATACTTGCATTGGGGGGAAATAGACACCAATATATTGACCAGGGTGCAATAATTTAATTTAATTTTACATTTTATATCCCGCTCTTCCTCCAAGGAGCCCAGAGCGGTGTGAGGTTTCTCCTCACAACAACCCTGTGAAGTAGGTTAGGCTGAGAGAGAAGTGACTGACCCAGAATCACCCAGCAAGTCTCATGGCTGAATGGGGATTTGAACTCAGGTCTCCCCGGTCCTGGTCCAGCACTCTTAACCACTACACCACGCTGGCTCAATAGACTTCAGAACAGCAATCATCATTTTGTCTATCTGCTTTCCACACATGCTCTGAAACTAGCAAGCTACCAGTCAAATCCTTCCTACAAAGGAGATTTGTTTTTCCCTATTACATACATTTTCACATCACTATAACTTTAAATAGGTTTTTCTGGTTCCTAAAACTTGTTTTTGACAACTAGAAATTGTTGTCCAGTTCTGCCTATATATAATCATACACACACAGTCACATTAAAAACAAACTTTAAACACATTAAAAGCAAAAAACAAACACTTTGAACATCTCAAATTCTATTCGAATTCAGAGCAACCATCAATTTCTCCCCCTAAATGAATGGAATTCAGAATTCCAAAGCTCAGGGAATCCTTTCCAAGTGGATCTATTTGCTGCAAAACCTGCATTGAACTCTGAATCTTCCACATGCAAAGCAAGTGTTATCCCATCCTCTCCCAGCGGTTGCACACTGCAACGAAACATCAGTAATAAATAGGCTTTGTTTTACGCAGATTTGTCTGCTGTTACCAACCCTCAGAATACAGTTTGAAAAATTACTATAGGCTTACTGTCAGAATCATTACAAGTAAACTGAGAGCCAGCGTGGTGTAGTGGTTAGAGTGCTGGACTAGGACAAGGGAGACCCAAGTTCAAATCCCCATTCAGCCATTATACTAGCTGGGTGACTCTGGGCCAGTCACTTCTCTCTCAGCCTAACCTACTTCACAGGGTTGTTGTGAGGAGAAACTCAAGAATGTAGTACACCGCTCTGGGCTCCTTGGAGGAAGAGTGGGATATAAATGTAAAAATAAACATCTGAAAGGAAATGTAAAATTAAGTATATAGGACGTAACTATCTTGCACTAATTAATTTGGAAAAAAGACTAACTCAAACCCACTATATACTCAAAGTATTAAAAACAAACTACCAAGCCACAGCCATGTTTGTACATGATATATGGAACTGCCAAAGGTGTGCCTGTACACTACTGAAGTACACCAGTGACGCAGGTCAGACCTTTACGAAACATTCTAAACAATTCTGTTCCAAGCAGAAACTGAAGCTACACAACTGGTTTTAAACCTGTTTGAGGGGAGAGCTCAGCCAGATAAAGCAGACAAGGCAGAAATAATGTTGCATCATTGCTTGAAGACATTAAGCAACCAGCTTCTCAATGTAATTAAAACCAATACAAAGCATTTTCAAAAATTAAAAGAAGCCACAACAACATCTAGAGAGACTCCTAGTTTCTCTCTAGCGACTATTTCAAGAACATTGAGCAAACAGCCATTTGTCAACATTCTTTCTTTCTTTGCATAGTTCCAAAAAGTCATTTGGCAGAGTATGGGCGTGAAACTGTCAGGTTCAATTTAAATAAGAACTGAAAGGCTGAACTTGTTTTCGTGAAGATGTTGCGCAAACTTCATAATGTGTCTAATGCACTAATGTGAACATTTATATTCAAAGCTATATTCACTTTAACCACCAAGTCAAATAAGACTTACTCAAACAGTCACCTACTGTTTTAGCCTTAGATCATAGCCACAAGTAGGAAAAAAAGATTAAATTCCTCCATAAAATTTAACCTATTAACTACTATAATACAACTGGGTGTTTATATAGGTTTAGCCTCTGTCACTAATCTCAGCCCATAATAATTACTTTGGGGGGGGGGGATCCATAGTATATGATCATTAGATGGTCTCCAAGGACCCAAAGAGGGAAAGGAATTCCAGGACTCCCACAGACAATATTCTACTTCTGGCAAGTCTCATTGCAAAGACTTTTCAGTACTGATCCACTTGCTACTCCCTCATATAATGAGTGACAAGTCAACCTAAGGTTTATACAATAAACTAGAAATCAAGCCTTTCCCAACAAATTTGGTCAAATGCAAGCCACTCAGCACTGCAATAAAATTCCATCATATGCACTGTTCAGAAAACAGTACCTGTGGGGGGGGGGGGGGATGCTGAACAACAATACCACAAAAGAAACCAAGTTTGGAATGTTAAGGCAATAAAGGACAGACAGATTGTACTGGTCCCGCACGGAATATACTGGAGATTGCCTGGTCACATACAGCAACACAAGGAGTGGGGATATTTTAGAATCCTGTCTACATCTGAGCAATAAATAATTCCTCACGATTATGCAAGGACTGACTCAGCCTGGGAGAGAAGCAGAGAAAGCAGAAGCGCAAGTCATTAGAGGTGTGCTTTGGAATGTACAAAGAGCTGTGCTTTGGAGTGCCCAGAGCCTGAAAACATGCACCAGCCCTTTACAACTGCATGGAGGCAGCCACTCCCAGCATGACCATTCTCCACTCAGTACTGCATACTTCTGTTGCAGAAAGGTCCTCCTCTCTATATGGGACGCAGAGTCCCATACTGCCCAAGCAATAGTTGGGAAGGCACATGGGGAACAATGGGAGGTACAATCCTTTCAAGTCCAGGGGAAGGACTACACCTCCCAGCATTCCTTATGCATACCTTCTGGTGCTCCCTGTGTATCTTCCCAGACATAGTTGGGGCCGTACAGGACTCTGCTTCCCATAAAGGACCTCCTCCCGCCCTGTGGTACAGTACTGACGGCTGTGCTGGGAGTGCCCATGCTGTTCCGAAGGACTGGTGCAAATTTAGCTTTGGGTGTTCTCAAGCAGAGACCTACAAGTCATGTTCTGCTTGCCCATTTCTACACACATCTGTCAAGCAGAATGTTTTTGTCCTATCCATGCTGTTAAAGAGGCTCAGAAGAGTTCTGACATATCCCACATATGCACAATTTGCTCACTTCAAACTTTCAACAGGCTCTCAGTTTAAATGTAAATACAACAAAGACTGTTGGGGCACCTCAAATATTAACAAATGCATTATGGCATAAGCTTTTGTGATACACTACATAGCTATTGTTGAAATAAAGTAAAGGTAAAGTGTGCTGTCGAGTCGGTGTCAACTCCTGGTGACAAAGAGCCATGTGGTTTCCTTGGTAGATTACAGGAGGAGTTCACCATTGCCATCTCCTGCGCAATATGAGATGATGCTTTTCAGCACTTTCCCATTTCGCTGCTACCTGATATAGGAGTTTCCCATAGTCTGGGAAACATACCAGAAGGATTCGAACCGGCATCCTCTGGCTTGCTAGTCAAGTCATTTCCCCACTGCGCCATTAAGTGGCTTATTGTTGAAATACTGAGCTATAATATAGTTTGATAATACAAATGGTTTAATAAATATGTCTGTAATATAGTATGAGATACAGAACTTTCTTGATCAAAGTATTTTAACAGTAGCAATTTTTGCAATGATTTGTAAGGAGCACTAAGTTTATATATTAAATAAATTGCCAATTACATTTCATACAGCCAATTTGGTTAATGAACATATGTTTGTTTAAAATAATCATAATTATATACACATGTACGATAGGAGGTTTTCTGTGAATATCATGTATTTGTAAGCATTCGTTTAGAATTTCAAACAAGTTACTTCACAAGATAAAAGAACTTTCATGATTGCAACATTCGTCCACTTGAAAAAGATGTTAAATCTAAACTGAGGTCACCGGGTCATCATCGTGGACTGAAGTTATAGCAATTAAAGGACTGTATTGCTGAATTATATACTTTGTGCTCATGTTAGATTTATTTGCGGATTCAGTTTGTTTACAAATATTTACTTGGAATTTTGTAATATAAGTGCCCTTTACATTTAAAATTCATTGAACCGTATATATTGAATCTAATTTGTTTGACATAAGCTTTTGTTCCTGGGAGGGATGAGCGAAGTATGCTGGGAGGTATACTCCTAATAGGGTAACCCAAGGTGTGAAGGTCATCTCAGTTGCCCAGCTAAAGCAAGCAGGCACCTATATTGGGCAGCAGGGTTCCCTCTAAGACGTGTGCACGCTCATAAGTTTTTTTTGTCCATTCAGTTAATTTTAGATCCCACTCAAGTTGAATCAGGAATGCCCCACTCTGAATGCATGTGCACACACACTACCTTGATACTGCCACCCAGAACAAAATTCATTCTGCACACAGTTGGAAAAAATTAGAGAACATTGTTGGGCAGCAGTGATATGGGAAGGCGCTGGAGGCAGACAGTCACTTTAGTGACAATGACAAAGGTATCATTTCATACTGTGTGGGAGAAGGCAATGGTAAACCACTCATATATTTTACCAGGAAAACCACATCGAGAGACAAGAAAGGATTGTTGATGTAGTGCTGGATGATGGGTCCCTCAGATCGGATGGTACTCAATATGCTACTGAGAATGAGCTGAGGATCTTTCAGAGTACCTATGATGTTTATGACACAGTTAGGTGAAGCCTTTGGATGACTAGCTGCTGATGTTGCCATGTGGGAAAAGAAAATCTGAAGCTGTAAAGACAGAATTACAGTGGGTACGTGGAACATAAGAAGCATGAATATGGGAACGTTCAACATAGTGAAAGATGAAATGAATTGACTACAAGTTGACATCTTGGGCATCCACGAATTAAAATGTACTGAATTGGACACTTTCATTCAGAAAATCATACTGTTTACTACTCAGGACACGAAAAACAAAGAAGGAACGGTGTTGCTAGTCTACGTCCCAACAACGAATGTAGAAGAAGAGGAAGTTGATGAGTATTATGCTCAAGTTCAGTCTGAAATTGACAGAACATGCAAGCAAGATGTGCTGGTGGTGGTTGGAGACTGGAATGCCAAAGTAATTCTTGGTAAGGAGGAAAACACGGTCGGACTGTATGGCCTAAGAAACAGAAATGAAGCAGGAGAATGACATCAGTTTCTGCCAAGCCAATGATCTCTTCATTGCTAACACATTCTTCAAACAACCAAAGCTGTGCCTATGCACATGGACATCACCAAACTAATTACATTATTGTTGCAAGGAGGTGGAAGAGCTCAGTTATAACAGCAAAGACGTGGCTGGGGGCCAATTATGGAACAGATCACGAACTGCTCATGTGCAAGTTCCAAATCAAGCTAAAGCAGAAAAACAAAGCTATCCAGCTTCCATGATATGATCTTGAGAATGTACCCACCATTTTCAAGAAGAACATCAGGAACCGCTTTGAAGTTCTGAACCTCATTGTTAGGAAACCAGAAAAACTGTGGAACAAAATCAAAGAGTTGTTACGGACGAATGCAAGAAGACCCTGCCAAAGACCAAGAAACAGAAGAAAGCAAAATGGATGTCAGAACAGATGGTGGAAATTGCCAAGAAGAGGAGAGAAGTCAGTAAAGAAAGATAAAGACCACATGAAAGAACTTAATAGGGAATTTCATAAAGCTGTTAAAAGAGACAAGGAGCAGCACTACAATGACATCTGTAAAGATCTTGAGGACAGAAATAGACATGGAAAAACAAGGAAAGTTTTCCAAAAGATCTCTGAACTCAGAAAGAGGTTCCAACCTCGAATTGGTATGTTAAGGGATGCCAAAGGATAGATAGTAACTGAATCAGAGAAGATCAAACACAGATGGAAGGAGTATACTGAAAATCTGTACAGCAGGGACGTCAACATCCAAGGTACTCTAGAAGATATTGCTTACTTGTAAGAACCTCTAGTACAGGAAGATGAAGTTAGGTAAGCACTCTGGTCATTACCAAGTCGGAAGGCTAAGGAATTGATAGAACAGCTAATGAAATATGGCAGGCAACAGAAGAAGAATCAGTCAAGGTTCTAACCAAACAATGCAAGCAAATTTGGAGAAAAACACAGTGGCCAGCAGATTGGAAGAGTTCAGTCTACATACCAATACCAAAGAAAGGAGACTTAACAGATTGTGCAAAATTTCACACAATATCCTTAACTTAACTTGCTAGCAAAATAATGCTCAGGATCAACCAACACAGTTTAGAGCCGTATGTGGAAAGGGAAAGGAACATTGGTCTTACCGTGAAGGGTTCTTTTTCCCTGTAGTAGGAGATCCTCAGAAAGGGTAGTGAACTGAGCATGCTCGAAACAGAACTGGACCATGTGACTTGTTTGTGGGTGTAGCCTCCTCCTAGCCCCAGTTCCAGGGCTGTTGAGCGAGGTGGTATGTCAAGTGGACAGAGCTTTGTATAAGTACTATGTAAGCTGTAGGTAAAGAAGAGAGTGGGAAGAACCCAGACAAGAGCTTAGAGAATAGCATAGAAAAGTGAAAAAACAGCCCAAGAGTCAATACTCCTGAGGGCTGTTTCCGTCCCCGACTGGGCCCATCCCCCAGTTGGACCCGTTAACAATCTGTGCCTCCCTACCTCCTGAAAAATACATCCGGGTGAGGTTGAGGATCTCCTACTACAGGGAAAAAGAACCCTTCATGGTAAGACCAATGTTCCTTTTTCCCCTGAGTAGGAGATCCTCAGGAAGGGACATGCCCAAGCTGAAGACACTAATCCCAGGGATGAGTAGGATGTATTCAAAACCCTTGCCAAAGCACTGTGTGCTCCAAGGCTGCCTGTGCCACTGAGTGGCCAGAACCTTATAGTGCCTAGGGGAATGGAGTGGCGGAAGGCCAAGTGGCTGCCCTGTGGATTCTTGATAGTGGGATGGGCTGAAAAAAGGCCGCAGAGGTAGCTGCGCTTCTGGTCAAGCACATTGTGACTCCCCCCGGGGAGGGGGATGTTGAGATCCGAGTAAGCCAGGAGAATGCATGATCTGATCCCGCCAGTCAAGGTGTCCTTAGAGACTCTGTTCCCCAAAGAGGGGGGATGGCAAAAGATAAGAAGGGTGTTGGACTTGTAGATGTCCCTGGTGCAATGGATAAATAAACGCTGAGCCCTGTGCCCGTCAGGCTTGTGCCGCAATCATTCCCCTGGCTGGACTGGGGAATGGCAGAATGAAGGAAGAATGGCAACTCTGGACCTATGAAGCAGGGAATTAAGTTTTTTGGGGAGGGAGGTGGGGTTCAGGCAAGGATGCACTGCGTCTACCTGGAAGGTACAAGATTCCTTCCGTGCCGAGAGGGTGCCTAGTTCAGAAATCCTCGAGTCGAGGTAATAGCTACCAGGAAGAAGACCTTATAAGACAAGAGCTTCAGTGGAAAGGTAGTGATGGGCTCGAAGGGGTCCTTCGTGAGAGCGTTTAGGAAGTCAGTTGAAGTGCCAGGCCAGGAACCACCTGACCAGAGTAGGAGACAGGCTTGTCGCGCCCCAGGAATCTGTATGAGTGCGGGCGTAGGGTCAGTTGGCTCGAGGCAGTGGAAGAAAAAGGCAGAACCGAAGCCAGTGCAGAGGCTTGGCACCTCAGGGTGCTTGGTTGCAGGGAAAGGTCTAGGCCGGCCAGTAGAAATGTGAGGACCTCAGGCACCCCTGTGGGAAGTAGATCCCTCTTTTGTGTGATCAACCCTCTGCGGAAGGCGAGCCAGGCAGCTTGCTATATTGAATTGGTTGATTGGCATCTTGAAGCCAGAATGGTGTCCTGGACCTGTCGGGAATATCCTTTGGCCGCTAAGTTTGTGCGCTCAACCTCCCGGCGGAGAGCTGTAACCACTGGAATCGGTGTAAAGTAGTGTTGCCTGTAAGTGCGAAAAGAACCATACGAACTATGGAGGGACCCATTGGGCTCTATGCGGGGCGAAGGCATAGCCTACTTCTTATTCCACGTTTTGACCAAAACTGGGTCTGAAGCCAGATCAAAAGGGTCAGCACCCACAAATGGAGCAGATATCAAGGATAACTTAGATTTATCATCAGGGTTTCAGGTCTTAAGCCAAGATGATCCGTATACAGTCACACCCGCCACTATGGCCCTACTGTGTACAATCTAAGTTTGAATCACCCCTGAGAGCAGCGGTCTTGGCCATTTAGTTAATGCCCTGGCGAAACCTTGAGCCTTTCAGGAGGGACAGAGTTGAAGCACCCGAGCAAAATGGGGTTGGTCGTGGATATCCTGAGAGACGTGGCTGAAGGCTTCTTGGACCTTCAAGCGAAGGTTTGTGTCAGTGCCTGACCTCCTGGGACTAGAGAGGTCCCCTGCCCTTCAAGTATAGGATAGCCCTGGAGATAAATTGAGTGCCCAGGAGAGTCAACCTTAGGCGTGGCAAAAGGTTTTGAGAGGTCCCCTGGGACTGTCCTTACAGCGGAGGATACTGAGCATATACCTATTCCTGAAACAGGCTTTTTTAGGGATGGAGGTTAAAGAACTGAGTCAGATAACAGTGATAAGAGATGATGTTCTAAACTGCCTGAAAAAACTAAAAACCAACAAATCGTCAGGGCCAGACAGCATCCATCCAAGAGTCCTCAAAGAACTCAAATGTGAAATTGCCGACCTCCTTGCTAAAATATATCACTTATCCCTGCAATCGGGCTCTGTACCAGAGGACTGGAAAGTAGCAAATGGAACATCGATTTTCAAAAAGGGATCCGGGGGCAATCTGGGAAATTACAGGCTGGTTAGCTTAACGTCCGTTCCAGGCAAATTGATGGAAAGCATCCTCAAGTATAAAATTGTAAAGCACATAGAAGAACAGGCCCTGCTGGGAGAGAACCAGCATGGCTTATGCACAGGTAAATTTTGCCTCACGAACCTTTTGAAGTTCTTTGAGAGTGTCAACAAATGTGTGGATAAGGGTGATCCAGTTGACATAGTATATCCTGACTTCCAAAAAGCTTTCGACAAGTTCCTCATCAAAGACTCCTGAGAAAACCCAGCAGCCATGGGACAAGGGGACAAGTACATATCCGGACTGCCAACTGGTTGAAGGACAGGAAACAGAGGGCAGGGATAAATGGAGAGCTTCTACAGTGGAGGGAAGCAAGAAGTGGGGTCCCCCAGGGATCTGCACTGAGACCAGTGACCCAACCCCCCCCCCAATTCATTCACAAATGATCTAGAAGCAGGGGCAAGCAGCGAGGCGGCCAAATTTGCAGATGATACCAAACTTTCGTGAAAAAGGGCCAATTGGATGCTAGTGATCATTAGGAAGGGGGTTGAAAATAACTGCTAATATTATAATGCCCTTATACAAAACTATGGTGCAGCCACAGTTGTGTAGAACTGGAAAAGGTGAAGAAAAGGGCAACCAAGATGATCAGGGGCCTAGAGCACCATTCTTATGAGGCAAGGACACAACACTTGGAGCTATTTAGTTTAGGGGAAAAAGACGACTGCAGGGAGACATAAGAGGTCTATAAAACCATGCAGGGTGTGGAGAAAGTGGATAGACAGAAATTCTTCTCCCTCTCACATAACACTAGAACCAGGAGTATTTCCATGAAATTGATTGCCGGGAAATTTTTGGGACCAGAAAACCGAAGTATTTTATTTATTTATTTATTTAAAACACAATGCATAATCAACTTGTGGACTTCTCTGTCACAGGATGTGGTAATGGTCAACAACCTGGATGGCTTTAGGAGGGGTTTGGATAACTTCATGGAGAAGAGGTCTATCAACGGCTACTAGTTGGAGGGCTATAGGCCACCTCCAACCAGGATGCCTCTGAGTACCAATTGTAGGGGAGAAACTGCAGGAGAGAGGACATGCCCTCAACTCCTGCTGTAGGCTGCCAGTGGCATCTGGTGGGCCACTGTGTGAAACAGGATGCTGGCTTAGGGCCTTGGGTCTGATCCTGCAGGGCTGTCTTATGTACTGGAGATGTTACTTGGGGAGGTTACCCATCGGTTTGGCCAAGGCCGGGCTCTGCCACTCCATGCACATCACCCTGAGAAATAGAGGGGGGAACGGAACTTTGGATGTTACCGACTGGCTGCAGGGAAAACCTGTTGGTCAAGTGACAAAGATGGCTCTGCAGTTTCCAATGGGGAGACATCACTGATTGTGTGCCGCGCCTTAGATAGTAGACTCTCGAGTTCTGTTGAGGAAAAAAGTCTGGCAGGAGTTAGAAATGGGTGGCATCAAGTCCTACCCTGATAATTCCCCTTCCTCCTTGTCTGGGTCCAATGGCCCAGTAGGGACCAGAGGCAGAGATTGTGAAGAGACCCTTTTTCTGACGGGTGGTCAGGTGGTAACTGGGCTGTGGGCCCCCCGGTCTTTGGGGAAGAGGGGGTACGAGGTGATGCCTTTCAGCCTCTTCGTATAGCGCTGGTGCCCGAATAGCTACCAGTGGGGATTTGAGCCAGCACCCTTCTGCTTGTTAGTCAAGGGTTCCCCTGCTGCACCACTTGAGGTGACTGGCGGGGAGGGGGAATGTGAGTGGCATAAGTTGATCCGGTACGAGACTGGAAGGCCACCTGGGGTGCTAACGACTCCTGTCCCCCGCTGCGAGGGTGGAAGGAGGAGGAGGAAGAATCCCTGCACCTTCGCTTGGTTTTGTGTGGCAAAAAACCAGAGCATAAACCTGTACAGAGGGAAAACCCCACGCCGCAGGCTGGGGTCAGGCGAGAGTGAGGAAAAAACCCTGGCCACCGCTCACTCTGTTGGGTGCCTGCCTGGGCCCTGGGCCCTGTCCTAGAACAACCTGGGAGTCGTGCGTATCCCTGCGTGTAGGGGGCAGGCCCCCTGCGGGACCTGGTAAGGGCCGTGCCAGGGGAGTAGTAAGCGGAGCCGTAGGTGGCTCAATGGATAATTATATACCTTACAGGGCTCACACATGCGGTCTCCCATTCAAATGCAAACCAGGGTGGACCCTGCTTAGCAAAGGGGACAACTCGTGCTTGCTGCCATAAGACCACTTTCCTCCCATTCCTCCGGAAAAAAACTCACGCAGCCATTGAGAATCCTGGGAGAGAAAAAGTCTTTACTCAGGGCTTTGACTGCTGAGGCTGTGCAGGGAGCATGTGAGCGATCCATCATGCAGCGTGGGGGGAATGCGCGGACCAGCCGGTTTCCCCTCAATCACTGAGGCCCCCGTGGCCGGAGGATTAGGTGCCAGGATAGTGCCCATCGGGCTCTGGTCACCTCCCTCAAAGCGCAGGGGCTTGTTTGATTCAGCCTTCCACTTGGCTCTATTTTGGTTGCTTTCGCTTTTCAGCCAGCAGCTTGAATCAACAGGCGCTCACTTAAGTGCTTGTGCCCTTCCGGACGCTGGAAGGACTCACTCATGCGTCTTTTTTATTTTTCCAAGGAAAAAAGGCTTGTACCCACTGCGCATGGACCTCTTGGGAGCTTTGGCTAAGTGCCACCCCGAGGTCCCTGTTGCTTGTACCGCCGCTGCGGCTGCAGTCGAGGGGGAAACTGAAGTGGCCATGCCGGGCTAAGCCACAGCAACAACAAGAGTGGCATTTGCACTGCCCAGGAGCTGTGGTAGCTGTGAAGCCTCCAACACTGAGCCCTGAAGGAGTTCCTCTAAGTGAGGAACTCTGTTGCTGCTCCGACCAAGACCCCTCCAAACAAATGCAAATACTCTGGCAAGCAGCCAATGGAGCTGAATTCAAGCTAAAAGGGTTAGCTTGTGAAGTTTTTTTGTTTTGGTGTGTGTGTGTGTTTGTTTGGTTGGTTGGTTTGGCTCCGAATAGAGGTAGCTCCCTTCCCGACCTTGCACACGCAAAGCAGAGAGAGGGGAGGAGGGGGAGGGAAATCTTAGAGAACCACCAGGCAGGCACAGTCCAAAGAGTTGTGACTCCTGTCTTCCACAACAGCCAAGGAGCTGGTCATTATGGAGAATAAATAAAACAAATTGAAGAAAAAGGCTTAACTCTACGAGCTCTCTCCCAACACGTCCTATCCCGAGCAAGACAGAACTGGAACTGGGGCTAGGAGGCCCACAAACAAGTCACATGGTCCAGTTCTGTCTCGAGCATGCTCAGTTCACTACCCTTTCTGAGGATCTCCTACTCAGGGGGGAAATGCTGGATGTTCAAGCTGGTTTCAGAAAAGGCCGAGGATCAAGAGACATTATTGGTGATGCACGCTGGATAATTGAGAAAGCCAAAGAATACCAAAAAGAAATCAGTATGTGCGTCATTGACTACAGAAAAGCTTTTGATTGCATCGACCATGTCAAGTTATGGAATATCCTTAGGAAAATAGGCATCCGAGAAAATCTCACTGATCTCATGAGAAATCTATACACAGTCCAGGCAGAACATAGCGAAATAAACTAGTTCCAGATTGGCAAAGGAGTAAGACAAAGCTGTATAACCTTCTCCTTATTTATTCAACTTATATGCTTAACATATGCTGAGAGAAGCTGGACTGGAAGAAGATCAGCATGGTTTTAAAGTTGAAGGAAGAAACAATAACCTGCGCTACGCTGATGACACTGCTCTGATAGCTGAGAATGATGGGTGAGCATTGTAAGATATTCCCCTCAGGGGATGAAGCCGCTCTGGGAAGAGCAGAAGGTTCCAAGTTCCCTCCCTGGCTTCTCCAAGATAGGGCTGAGAGATTCCTGCCTGCAACCTTGGAGAAGCCACTGCCAGTCTGTGAAGACAATACTGAGCTAGATAGACCAATGGTCTGACTCAGCATATGGCAGCTTCCTATGTTCCTCTAGAAAAGTCAAGGACACTGTTCCTTCTAAGGCATGCGCGTGTGCACGCGCTCACATGTTTTTCATATCCACTCAATTAATTTTAGATCCTGCTCAGGTTGAATTGGGAAGGCCCCCCTCTAAATGCATGCACACGCACACTGCCTTGATACAGCCGCCCAGAACAAAATGCATTCCGCAAAAAGATGAAAAAAAAATAGACAGAACACTGGTCAAGGAGTAAAGTGAAAAAATGGGACTGTGACAAAATGTAAAGAGTAAACTTAGGACAACAGGTACAGCAACCAGCCTCAGAATTGATAATGAAGACATTGAAGTAGTAGATACTTTCTGCCTTTTAGGCTTGACAATCAACAGCAAAGGATCCAGCAGTCAAGAAATATGCTGCAGACTAGCGCTTGGCAAGGTTGCAATGAAGGCTTTGGAAAGGCTATTTAGATGCCATGACATGTTTATACCTGGACCGCCAGGAGGACAAACAAATGGATCATAGAACAATTCAATCCAGAATTTTCACTCAAGGCACAAATGACCAAGCTCAAACTATCATACTTTGGACACAGATGCAAAGACTCAGCTCCCCTGACAAGTCCATAATGCTGGGAAATTGAAGGAAAGAGAAGAAGAGGAAGATGCAAGGTGGATGGACTCAATTACAACAGCAATGAATGCACCACTGAGAGACCTTAAAGGCCAAGTTGAAGACAGATCATCCTGGAGAGAATCTATCTATGTGGTCACTAAGAGTCAACACCAACTTGGCAGCACTTGAGCAATCAATCAAAGCTTTTGTGACTCAGATCCTGCTTCATCCAATACATGTCCTTGGCAGCACAAACTGGTATATCAACCCTTCTGGAATTGTTTTAAATCATAATCCGAGTAAATCAAACTCACAGCCTGCTATTTGCCATGGTATCCAACAATTGTTTTCAAGGCAGTAATAGGTCTCTTTCAAAATGATTTGGCCACTTTGACCCCTCCCTCCAACCTCATCACCCTCCCTGACCCTTGTAGGTACTTAACAGCATAGGGAGGACAGAGGGTGGCTCTTTTTTCTCCACAAAGCACAGTGAGAAAGTACGGTCTTTTTCACCTTCCCTTTGAAAATGAAACCCAAAAGAATTTTTCCCTGAAGTCTGGGATTTGCAGTCTTCTCTGATCACTGCAATGGCCACATCCTTGGAAAAGTCAACTCCCAGATAATCCTGCACCTTTCCCAGGACTGCAGGGGAAACTTCTACCAGGTTTCGTTTCTGCATGCTGGGTAGGATGGGAAGAAAAAGAGAGCAAGCTACTCTGTGTACTGATCGGTACTTACAGGGGTTAAGGGAGTGGCAAAGTAAAACAAAACTCCGACCCTAGATCGAAACAACTGCTTTGATTTGGGTCATAATAAAGCAATCCCCCCCAAGTCTCAAATCAAATGAGGGTGGACCTGAATCATCAAAGGCAGTCTCTGATTCGAAAAAGGGCTGCTTCACAGAGCTCTAACTTATAGGGCTGCTGAGTTGCAATGGCAGTGCCAGTGTTAAAATATGGACATACTTCATCAATTTCAGTCATTTAGCAGAAGCTGGGAACTTATTAACACAACAATCAAACTCAGTCATTTAGCAAAAGCTTTGCATACAAAAATGCACTCAATTCCATAAGTAAACTGCGGTAGCAAGTCTATACATTTCACATATTTGTGATGTTCCAAAAAAACTGATCAATTGCACAGTACACTATAATTACCAACAAGTATTTGCCTTTTTAACAGTAAAGCCAAACAGAGCATCTACCTAGTGATGGACAGCTAAGAAAATATTATAGCAGCTATTTTTTAATGCTGCTATATAGATGTAAAATTTCCAGATATTGTGAAACCAAGGGAGGGGACACAGATTGGGGGTTGGGGAAAACAGAGATTTGTGGGGTAACAAATATATACAATACTTTTTATCATATTTAAACTTTACTATTTTAAAGACACACAATTAACTATATATAGCTTAGTTAATGTATCAGATTTCCCTTTTTAAAAATAAAACTAAGATATGTATACTTTTAAATGTCATACTAAACAATTACTACAAATATATGTAGTGCTAAAGATCCAACTGCAAGATGTAGTTGATGTACTACTTTCTATAGACATTAATGTCAAGGTAGGGTTGGATAAGACCAAGAAGAAGCAGGTTCCAAGATACCCAATTTAAATGTTCAAGTTTTTCCTAAGGCTTTGCTACCCGCAACAAGCCTCTTACAACACTTCCCCTCTTTTGTGGTCTTTTAACACCCTCCACATATTATTACAGGAGAGGAGAGCTGGTCTTGTGGTAGCAAGCATGACTTGTCCCCATAGCTAAGCAGGGTCTGCCCTGGTTGCATATGAATGGGAAACTTGATGTGTGAGCACTGCAAGATATTCCCCTCAGGGGATGAAGCCGCTCTGGGAAGAGCAGAAGGTTCCAAGTTCCTTCCATGGCTTCTCCAAGATAGGGCTGGGAGAGATTCCTGCCTGCAACCTTGGAGAAGCCACTGCCAGTCTGTGAAGACAATACTGAGCTATATAGACCAATGGTCTGACTCAGTATATGGCAGTTTCCTATGTTCCAATGTTCCATAGTGGAGCACCTAGACAGGAAAATTAAGCTGAATCATGCACTTTGACTCACAAGCATGAGATTTTGCAGAAATGTTGCCACGTATGTATGGAAAGAAAGACTGAACATCCCAAAAAATCCAATATGGTGACCAAAAACAAATATAGCGTTACAATATAAACTGTGAAAAAGTTTAAGAACCATTCAAATAGTGGCAGAGAGCTGGGATTTAGCACAATGTTGTCAGATATTTCTCATTTTAGAAAGTAATGTTAGGCACCCAAAATTTCCAAGGTGGTGGCTAAAAATCCAAGGTGGTGACTAAATAGAAA
This sequence comes from Hemicordylus capensis, assembly GCF_027244095.1. Lineage (NCBI taxonomy): Eukaryota > Metazoa > Chordata > Lepidosauria > Squamata > Cordylidae > Hemicordylus > Hemicordylus capensis. The sequence continues at coordinate 268,445,700 of NC_069657.1, read as the reverse complement.
TATGGTAGTGCAACATTAAATGTTAGAAGTCATCAGAATCATTCAAACATTGGATCCAGACCTGAGATTCACAGAAGTGCTATCAGATGTTTATTGTTTTAGAAGTAGCCTTAGGCATCCCAAAAATCCAATATGGTAGATAAAATTTCAATATGGTGGCTAAATAGAAATCGTGGGTCACGATCTTAAAATTCTTCTGTGTCATTTTAATACTGATATAAAATGTTGAAAATAGCATTAAGACAGCATGGAATGTATTTTATTTGGTGGAATTGAGTATCAGGATTTGTAACAAGATATATTTCTTCAGAAACTGAGCCAAACAATCTTACCCATAATTGACAATGCTCACATTACTATACAGCTCTATTGAGTGTTTATTAGAACAGCCCTGCTGGATCAGGCCCAAGGCCTATCTAGTCCAACATCCTGTTTCCCACCGTGGCCCACCAGATGCCTCTGGGGAGCCCTCAGACAAGAGGTGAGGACATGCCCTCTCTCCTGCTGTTGTTCCCTTACCACTGGTATTTGGAGGCATCTTGCCTGAGGCTGGAGGTGGCCTATAGCCAACAGACTAGTAGTTATTGATATATCTTTCCTCCATTAATTGGTCTAAGCCCCTTTTAAAGCCATCCAAGTTAGTAGCCAAAACCACATCCCATGGAAGAGAATTCCACAGATTAATTACAAGCAGACCTCATTATTCATGTGCGTTAATTTCCATGCCTACAACCACGAATAATGAATTATTGTGTCAATGAGAAATTGGGGGTTAGGTTTCGGAGTATCAGAAATGACTTGAAAAATGCCCAAAACACCAGGAGAAAAGATGGAAAAGGATAGTGCACCACCTCTGATATAATGCTCTCCCAGCCTCTAGCTGCCCCCCACCAGCCCCTCTAGCAATTCATTAAGTACTGTACATAGTGTTCTCTCTAATTTATTTCATCTGTGTGCAGAATGAGTCTTGTTCTGGGTGGCAGTATCAAGGCAGTTCGTGGGCACATGCATTCAGAGTGGGGCCTTCCTGATTAAACCTGAGCAGGATCTAAGATTAACTGAGCAAAAAAGGGTGAGCGTGTACACACACCTGAAAGGGAGCAATGACTGTACAGTGCAGCAAAAGCATGTACAGTCAAAGAATCCTCACCCTGCTGTTGCCATGCAGCACATGGCAGCAGGAATCACATACCTCACTGGTTGGCAGCTTGGCCAGGGAGACATCACAGCATCAGAGACAGCTCAAGTAAGCACCCAAGGTTTTTCCTAAGGTGGCATAAAATAAAACAAAAGCAGCAGTGGAGATCCCTCACTCCCCTGCTGGAGTGTGTGGCACAAACAGTTCACACTGCTGTAGCAAGCCCTGCAGAGCCAGACCTGCTGCCACTCTCACCATCACCACCACCATCATCTCCCTCAAAGCCAGCACAAGTGCTGGTGTCACTTTTAGGCGATGATGGCCAGTACCAATGCTCAGCTGTGGCAGTGGAGGTACTTGTGGCCTTTGAAAAGTATGTGGTGATGCTGGACTGCTTTGTATCACCCTGTAAGTGTCCCTGTATGGCTGCAGAACTGCCTGCAGCTGCCATTTAAAGTTTATCCTCTGTTCCATTAGTGGGTCGAGCTCAATAGAACTTTTCCAACACAGATCCCAGCTGAATGATCTCTGAGAGCGCCTGCATGGTGAAGGGCTTGGGGAGCATCTCTTCCTCCTCCTCCTCCTCCTCCTCCTCCTCCTCTTCACCCCCACTCTCAGGAGTTGCCTGCAGCATCTCCTCCAGTTCTTCCAATGTTGGCTGCTCTTGATGGGATTCAAGGAGCTCCTCCTCCTCATGTGCCTCGATGTCATCCAGGCCCTACCACCAACAGCACACACAAGTCTCGCGATGTGCTGCACCTCAGGCTTCAGTTTGTGAAGATGTCACTGCCCCAGGCCACAACTTCTTCCACACCACGTTCCACATATAGGGCTTGATTTCCAAGGGACGCTGCAACATTCTCAATGCAGCCAGCAATGCTAGCCTCCCAAAGGTGTGATGTGTAGATTTAAAGGTTGCTATAAGACCTTGGTCCATGGATTGGATTAGTGACATGGCAAGAGGCAATCTGCAAGTCCGGGTGCACAAACTGCAGTGGCCAAGGATGTTGTCCAACACCAGGACTCTGAAGGCCAAGTTCTTAGCTGCAAGGTATCGCCAGACCTCATGAAGGAAGCAGTTCACCCAGTCCGTAGAGCCTTACCACCTTCTTGCAAATTACTGGAATTACTGCAAATTACAGTGGAACACTCTTTTGCGCCTGATTTTTGATCCAGAGAGTGTTTTCTCCATCCTTTCCATGTGGGGCTCACAGGAATGGAACGCCGCCTTCAGACTCTGCGATGTTCCAGAGACCACAGTGGCACAGATGCTGTCTTTGCACTTTTTAACTGAGCAGACTGTTGATTTGTTGATCCCGTAATGACGGCCAATGGATGCTATGCTGTCCTCACCAGCCAGCATGTCTAGCAGCTTGATTTTTTCACTCAAGGGCAATAGCTTGTGTGACATTTTGCCACTTTTCATCACCTCAGCAGAGCCCTCCGCTGTGCACTTACTTATCTTGACTGTGGAGGAAGAAAAATATGGAACTGTACAATCCATGTACAGTACTGTACAACACCTGTGCAGCACAGTTGTGCCATACACACACACAAATTTGATAAATGTACAGAACAGCAAAGATTCAGCAATTATTTCACTGTACTTACACAATCATTTACAAGATGAATATCAGTGTTGTACAGTAAGTTGTTTCCCTTATAGAAAACTAGAAAATCAAATAAAAATGAAAATTTTAAAAAATATTTTTTTTTAAAGTACTACACACTATATGCAACAGTGGCGCATTGTATGGCAAGGGTTCAGCAATTAATTTACAAGCTGAATACAGTACTGTATTACAGTGCTGTACAGTAAGTTGTTTCCTTTAAAAAAAAATACTATACTGTATAGAAAAATGAAAAAATCAAAAGAACTAAGAAAAAAATATTGAAAACTGTGGTGCATTGTACAGCAAGGGATCATTAATCACAGTAACATAAAAATAATGTGCTGAAAGTTTTTTCCTAAAAATAATACTGTACTGCTATAATAAAACAATAAAAATTACTGCACTGTACATTGATTTATTATACTGTTCTGTATTGCAACTATATGTTAGCATCTTACTGGATCCAAACAGTGCTCCAGGAGGTTCCCACAAGATGTCCAATATAGATGGTAGCAGAAAGGCTCACACTGCCCTGGTAAGGTCTAGTAAGCCTCCAAAGAGACTCAAAGCGTTAAGACAGCACAAGCTGAAAAGAATGACTCCAAAAGGCTCCCAGGGGAGACCAAGCCTACACAAAGCTGCAAAAAGCTGAAGATAAAAATTGAAAAGCTAGGAAACACTCTCAAAAATCGCCACCTCAACAATCCTCCAACCTGCTCCAGACTTCTCTCTCAATCCACAGAGCATGTGCAGGAAGTGTATGGCCATATATAGGCATTTGACGAAACTGTGGATACGCGAGACACACAACCGTGAATGGCAAGCTTTAGTCCCAATTTTTGAACCGCAGATACACGAATCCGCAAATAACGTAACTGCAGATAATGAGGTCCACCTGTATACACAGTGTGAAAAAGTACAAGTGGCCCTTGTATTCTGTAGTCTCATGGATCATGGTTTCATGGTGGTTGGGTCTAAGAGACAATTTATTTGTGGTTTAAAAAATAGGCCAAATTTTGGGGAAATGTGGAGGATATGCAGATTGGGGAGGCTGCTGGAGAGCTGGAGGCATGGAGAACAAGGTACTGTGCTTTATTCCCTTTATTTCAGCTTTTTTGGCCATTTTTTAGTTTAAGAAACCTAACCCCTGCATTCCCATGGGGAAATGTTTCATTATTTGCAGTTTCCATATTCGTGCCTATAGATAGCAATAGCAATAGCACTTACATTTATATACCGCTCTATAGCTGAAGCTCTCTAAGCGGTTTACAATGATTTAGCATATTGCCCCCAACATTCTGGGTACTCATTTTACCGACCTCGGAAGGATGGAAGGCTGAGTCAACCTTGAGCCCCTGGTCAGGATCGAACTTGTAACCTTCTGGTTACAGGGCGGCAGTTTTACCACTGCGCCACCAGGGATGAGAATGGAACCCCAGCAAATGAGGACCACTTGTTCTTCCTTTTAGTGGTCCTAGATTTCCTGACAATGTTTCATGGGATGACCCCTGGTTCTACTGTTATAAGAGGGGGAGAGAAAATTTTCTCTAACCATTCTCTCTACTCCAAGCCCCAGATGCTGCAGCCTTGCGTCACAAGGAAGGTGTTTCAGGCCCCTAATAATCTTCGTTGCCTTCTTCTGCACCATTTCCAGTTCTACAATGTCATCCTTTAAGATATGATGACCAAAACTGTACACAGTATTTCAAGTGTGGCCACACCATACATTTGTATAAGGGCATTATGATATTAGCAGTTTTATTTTCAATCCCCTTCCTAATGTTCCTAAGCATGGATTTTGCTTTTTTCACAGCTGCTGCTCACTGAATCAACACTTTCAATGAGCTGTCCACCACAACCCCAAGATCTCTCTGCTGGTCAATCACTGACAGATCAGACCCTATCAGCGTATATGAGTAGCTGGGGTATTTTTGCACCAATATGCATCACTTTACACTGGCTTACACTGAATTGCATTTGCCATTCTGTTGCCCACTCACCCAGTTTGGGGAGATTGTTTCAGAGATCCTTACAATCTGTTTTGAATTTCATGACCCTAAATAGTTTAGTGCCATCTGCAAATTTGGCCATTTCATTGCTTACCCCAACTTCTAAATCATTTATGAATAAATTATGAGCAAAACTATGCAAACACAACAAAGTACTTAAATGTCAAAGCTAACCTAATGGATTAACGAAATAAAACCAAAACAAATGATTGCTTTCTAACCCAAGCATGTACAGATAAACAATCCAATGCAGTTAAGGCCACTTTTGAAACATATACACCTTCCTTTGCAGTCAGCTTTGCAGGCACATTCTGCCAGCATTCCATGACAAGTGGAAGTGCTGTCCAAAATATTGTCCATGTTCCTCCTCTTTTTTCCATCCCTACTCAGTAGGACTTGGTACATGCAGTTGGCATGCAGTTGTTTGGCCCCAAACTATTCCTGCCTGGTATGCAAGCTTTTTGTGCAATAAGAGGGCATCCTTGGTCAGCAAAATAGGAGGTTTTCTAGCAAAAAGTTCCAGTTGCATCATTCACATATCCGACCTTTGTAATACATGATTACCACAAATTTCTCCAAGACATTGAGACCTTGGTCTTCAGTCACTTCTGCACACTGACTCAGTTCTGTAAAGACACTTGACACATCATCAAACACATTCCATGCTTACCATACAGACTTCTTGCCTTTGCCACAAAATGTATGGTATAAATACCAAGCAAATGCGTGGAAGAAGGGTAGTCCACTCATTTTTTCTGGCCCTAATGAGTCAGCAGCTTTGTGGACACTCACAAATTGAGTATCCGTATAACACTCAGTAGAACCGTATAGTAATGTAAGATGTTAGTTATGCGTAAGAGTTTTTTGGCTCAATTTCTGAAGAAACCTGTCTTGTTATAAATACTGCTTCTCAATTCCATCAAATAAAATACATTCCATACAATATTTATGATATTTTGTCCATGCTATCTCACTATCCAAATGACACTGAAGAATTTTAAGATTGTGACCCATTATTTCTGTTTAGCCACCATATTGGATTTTGGGGGTGCCGAAGGCTACTTCGGCTACTTCGAAAACAATAAACATCTGGCAGCATTTCTGCTGAATCTCAGATCTGCATCAATTGAATGATTCTGATGACTTAACATTTTATATTGCACAACCATATTTAATTTGTTTGTTTGTTTGTTTGTTTGTTTGTTTGACACACTTGCATATCGCCCAAACTCTGGGTGGTTTACAACAAAATTTAGCCACCATATTGGATTTTGGGGGTGCCTAACATTGCTTTCTAAAAGCATAAACATCTAACAACCTTTCTGCCAAATCTCAGGTCTACTGAGTACCAGTTGCAGGAGAGTAACAGCAGGAGAGAGGGCATGCCCTCAACTCCTGTCTGTGGCTTCCAGTGGCATCTGGTGGGCCACTGTGCGAAACAGGATGCTGGACTAGATGAGCCTTGGGCCTGATCCAGCAGGGCTGTTCCTATGTTCTTATGTACTATGAATCTGATGGTTTTTAACATTCAACATCTCAACGTCATATTTAGGTTTAGCCACCATCTCGAGTTTTTAGCCACCATCGGCAAATTTCTGCGTGCCTAACACTACTTTTTAAAACCAGAAACATCCGATAGCACTGTGCTAAATCTCAGTTCTTTGCCACTAGTTGAATGATTCTTATGATTTTTAAGAGTTTATATTGTGACGCTATATTTGTTTTTGGCCACCATATTGGGTTTTTGGGGGTGTCCAATCTTACTTTCTTAAACCACACATACCTGACAACATTTCTGAAAATTTTCATGCTTGTGAGTCAAAGTGCACAATTCCATCCACTAGCTGCTCCATTAACAAAAACAAGCAGAAAGGGCAACAAGCTACTTGTTTTTACGTAGGAGGATGAAACATTCTGTTGCCGTTATCTGAAGCAAGAGCATATCTCGAAGACTGGGAAGGGCCAAATCAGGTGGAAATTATATACACCTTTCTCCAGATCGAAGAGAGGGGGCATTCAACAGTTACCAAGCAAAAAAGGGACATACAACGAGATTGGGTCTATGTGATCCTCTAATTAAGATGAGAATGTGTCCTGTGAGAAGCAAAGTTTTTCATATATAAAAACTATGTTATAGATTATTAGAATTGTAATAAATATATCTCATTGCCTAACACAAAACATCTTTATAACACACAGTTGTTAGACAGCACTTTGAGAGAATAATGGCCAAGAAGCGATTATATTTTAGAAGTACACCTTGTAAAGCATTCCATGGATCATTCCGAGAGAGAAATTTTGTGGTTTTTTCTTCTTAATTTTCCATCTCTGGACTTTGGGGAGAAAACCCAGAGGGGGAGGGACTGGGTTTTCCAGAATCTCTCTTCTTCCTTTTTGCTAAGTCTCCACAGCTCTACGCTGCTGATGGTATCACTCAGATACTGCCCAAAGTAGGTGCTTTAGAAAATATACAAGAAAGAGGAATCCACCCAAAGCAAAGCTGCTTTGCTGAATACTCCATCTGAACACATTTAGTGTGTGATGAAATTGAGCTGAAGGATTATGTGAAGATTATGTGTTCGATTGTAAAGCTAAAAAGGCATCCCTCTACTTGACTGTTTTTATTTTATATAAATTGACAATTCAGTGTTTTCAGCTGCATCCTCTTACTTTTTTCTTCAACTTTTCTGGCATAATGCAAAGCAGGTATAATTCAACTTAAAATAAACTACTATGCTTTCTCCCAACTAGCATGCTTTCTTTTTTGTAGAATCAAGGGCTGTAGAAGTTGAATAGTTTCATACAAGTTCCCTATCACAGTGCCAATAATGAAAAAGGAGAAAATATCCCTAATGTCTGTCTGAACAGACCACATTCTCCAAATAGAGCATAATATTGATTAGGTTCTGTTAACTTGTGAACTAAGCAAAAAGTTACAGATTCTAATGCCCAAATTATCAAATACAAAAAATCACATTTGAAAAAAGCTTTTGCCAATTTTTCCCATTATTTAAGATATTTTGGCATACAACTCAAATTATAATGGGACTGTCCATTTCTGCCAAAGAACAAAAAATAAATGCGATTGCATTTCACACTACAACTTCCAACCCCCAAGGAAAAACATGAGTGTCATCCAGACCATCATAGCAGCAAATTGTCGTTCAAAGCTCCTGCAAATGTAAGGAGAGTTCCACTCATGCCAGGAGCCTTTGCATAAAACCTGGAACTTTCCTTCCGTTCACAGAAGGAACTTCTGTCAAAACACACTAGAATAGTAAAGTGTGCCAGAACCCTGTGGTCTTCTTTAGTAGAATACAGGAGGGGTTTACCATTGCCATCTCCCACACAGTATGAGATGCCTTTCAGCATCTTCCTATATCGCTGCTGCCCGATATAGGTGTTTCCCACAATCTGGGAAACATACTAGCGGGGATTCAAACCGGCAACCTCTGGCTTGATTGTCAAGTCATTTCTCCACTGCACCATACTGAAGTTCTAAATGCCACCAAAATTATTCTCATTTTTATCTTTGGTACCTTTTTACACTATACATGTAGACCCCTTCAGTTTGGAGTACACTGTTCAGAGCTCAACTAGACAATACAAAGGCAATATATGATCTGTCTTTTCTAGCCTACTTTCCAGTAGGCTTATGAAATCACCTGGCATTTTGTGTATGTGTCTGTGTGGCAACTTCACAATGCTGGACCAATATGAAACAAATTGAGTACAGTTGTAGGGACACATAGGGACACCTCAACAGCGTAGTTTGTGATGTCAACTACCACAATCCAAGATGGCGGACACATAAACCTATGAGGTGCAAGTGGGCTAATTTGTGAACTGCCTAACCGATTTGAACCAATTTGCTACAGCTGTAGCATACGGATGCCCAAATGGCATAGATTGTGATGATGTCATCTACTCCAATTCAAGATGGTCATCACATGAAATTTATTTATTTACTTACTTACTTACATTTGTATCCTGCTCTTTCTCCAAGGAGCCCAGAGCAGTGTACTACATACTTAGGTTTCTCCTCACAACAACCCTGTGAAGTAGGTTAGGCTGAGAGAGAAGTGATTGGCCCAGAGTCACCCAGCAAGTTTCATGGCTGAATGGGGATTTGAACTCAGGTCTCCCCGGTCCTAGTCCAGCACTCTAACCACTACACCACGTTGGGTCTTTATTTATTTTGCAGACTGCCTAACCCATTTAAACCAAATTAGGTACAGTTGCAGTGAGTAACACACAGGGACACCTCAACGGCATACTTTGTGATGATGACATCCACCCTGATCCAAGATGGCAGACGCGTAAACGTGTGAGGTGCAAGAGGGCTAATTTGTGAACCAAAATTCAACCAATTTGAACCAGAATTCAAAATTGAACCAGTTTGACCCAAAATTGCTACAGCTGTAGGGACACATGGGATGCCCTAATGGCATGGTGTGTGGTGATGTCATCCACTCCAAAATGGCAGCTGTGTGAACATCTGAGATGCAAACAAGCTAATTTATAGACTGTCCATCTGAAAGAAATTGGGGACAGTTACAGTGAGTGACACAGGGACACCTCAATCGTCTAGTTTGTGATGTCATCTACCCCATCCAAAATGGTGCACGCATGAACATTTGAGGCACAAGAGGGCTAACTTGTAGACTGTCTAACTGATATGAACCAAATTAGGTACAGTTGTAGTGAGTGACACAAAGGTACACCTCAGTGGTGTAATTTGTTATGATGTCATCCACCCTGATTCAAGATGGCGGAACCATAAACTTTTGAGGCACAAGTGAGCTAACTTGTGAACTGCTGAACCAATCTGAACCAAATTTGCTACAGCTGTAGGGACACATAGGGATTCCCAATGGTGTAGTTTGTGATGATGTGATGATGTCATCCACCCCGATCCAAGATGGTGGATGTGTGAACTTTTGAGGCACAAGTGAACCAGGGACACCTCAATGATGTAGTTTCTAACGATGTCAATCACACCAATCCAAAATGACATATGCATGAACATTTGAGATTCAAGAGATCTAACTTGTGGACCTCGATTTGAACCAAATTTAGTCCAGTTGTAGAGACAGTGAAAGGAAAGTAGGCTGATTAGTTCTTACTAGAACCGGCTTTTTTTTTTTTTTTTAATGCTACAGAAAATTAGCAGAGAGATTGCATTCAGAAGCAAAAAAAGTAGCAGGAAACCTACATTGCTTTCCACCTGAAAAGAGGTGAAAAGTTATGAGATCCCTGTATTTCCACATCCCCGCCCCTGCAGGAAAGCAAGCAGCTTGGATGGAGAGCAATGTTGAGGAGACAAATGGTACGAGGAAAAGAGCTGAGCAGCCCCTTACTCTAGGGATGTGCATGAACTGGCTTGAAGGTGCAACAATGGGACGGGGAGATGGCTTTAAGAGTGGGAGTGGGTGCACTTACACACACACCCACGTTTCCCCTGCTGGTGTGCAAGTCCTTAATAGCCCGCCGGGGCAGCAGCATACCTCCCTGCCTCCCTGTGCCGCCGTTTACCAGATGTAGCTGGAAGTAGGAAGTGTGACTGCATGTGTCCCGTGTGCGCGCACATTACACTCACATTCCCATGCGCCCCGCTGGTTCCGTGCACATTCCTACCTTACTCTGGCCTTCCCCCACTGTAATTGGCAGCCTCACATATTTGCTTTTCAGTAAAAGAGTGAGTAGACTGTTAATGCAGCTCTTGCATATCATCTAATTTGGCCTTCTGTTGTGGGTGGTGGTTTGAAGGGGGAGGAAGAGGCTGTAGGTAACACAGTGGCACAGAAGTGCTAGCATTTCCATGGCTTTACTCAAAGAAGCCTCAAAGTTGTAGATCGGTGAATGTAATACATTAACTGACGTACACAGCTGAGGAGGATGAAACTGAGTAGCATTAGAAAGGGGATGGAGGCCTTCCTCCAATTAAGCTCCACAGTTGCAGCTAGCTCTTGCTGTAGCAACAGTCCTTTTTGACTGTGCTCTTACAGCACTGTTATCCCATTCATGTTCTAGGCTCCTATCTCTCCAACTCTTTGCCCTTTTTCCTCATTGGATACACCAGCCCTGGCCTGCAATGAATAGCTTCTGCAGGTAGGACCCAAGTAGGTTATTACCCAATGACTGTTAGAATTCTGCTAGGTTGTCTAGTAAGTGATGTGATTTCCTTCTTAGGAATGTTTCAAGAAGAGGCTGCACAGGCATCAATTGAGGATGTTCTTTGTTTAGACAGGGATTCAATCAGATGAATTTGAGCCCACAATGTCCACGCTAAGCCAGCAAGCGGAATTGATGACCCACAGAGTCTCCCAACCCCCCTTCCAATTCCATTATGTTATATTACAAGACAGGAACATAATATCCATTATACCAAAGCCACATTTTTCAAGCATTTGCTTCCAAGTGGGTACTTTCCGCCCACCCCACCCTCCACCCACCCCAAGGTGTAATTACCACCAACAATTATGAAACAATGATGTAGGTTTCAGCTGGAACATTCCCATTAACAGAATGGTACAGAAACACTCGAACTGCTCAAGATATTAAAAGAAATGTACTGCAAAAATTACAAATGGCTTACACTGTAACACATTTTAGTTTAACACCTAAGAAACAATAATTTGTTCTACAGAACCCTATATCGCTATATGTGAGTCTATAATTCTGAGAATCCTTTTTATAATCAATTATAAAGGGCAGTGCTATGATACATATAAATCAAATGCTACTGAAAGCCCTATTTCTAGCCAGGAACACACTTATCAGGTCAGGCAGCACTTATCGCTAGAGCTTTTGGGCATAATTAAATATTACATGCCTGAATCTCAGAGAATCAGAACATTAGCTTTGTGAATATGTGGATGTGAATAGGATCACATTAATCACAGATTTTAGGAGCATGTCAATATTTGTGTGACGCTATGAAGTTTTTAAAATAAAATCTCAATAATAATGTTTTTCCATGCTGAACAACACAATTTATAGGACCTGAAAAACCAGTTAGGCCAATATTTTCATCTGCATATAGTACCAAAATACAACTCCAATATCACTTCAGCAGCACAACAATCTCACCCCATGATCCATTTAGCAGCTAGAGATTTAGTCAGTTGACAATCTTGCTATTTACCAAATGCATTAAATCTGAACAACTGCATGACAATCACAAAACATTACTTTGCTCAATACTGAAATGATCACAAACTTCTCTATCTACCCAATTTTTCTATCTACAATCAAATAAAATTCAGAGGTACAAGTCAGACTTAACTGCAACCCACTTTAAAAAGCGTCATCTATATGTAATTCCTTCTACTCTGCTTTATAACACTGTAGTTATGACAACAGTAAACAAAATCATCATCAAGTTTCCAAGCAGCAAATGGTAAAAACAAGTCTCTAAATAAGTCAAGATTACAAAAAGACAATATAAAAGCATTCCATTAATTTAACACAGAATAGATAAAGACAGCTGGTGCAATTCAAAGATGTGCTCACAAAAAGGATTCCCTATTTGGGGGATGGGACCATAGCTCAGTGCAAGAGCATCTGCTTTGCATGTAGAAGGTCCCAGGTTCAATCCCTGGTATCTCCAGGTGAGGGCTAGGAGAGACCCCTGTCTGAAACAGTGGACAGCCTCTGCCAGTCAGTACTGAATGACAATATTAGACAATACTGACCTAGATTGATCAATTGTCTGACTAGGTATAAGGCAGCTTTCTACGAATCTACATACTCTAAAGAGAAATACTCAGCTGAAAAACAAGAACATGGAAATCTCTGTACATGCATAGAGTTCTATGAAAACACTATTTAGAATTGGGCCTAAGATGCATATAAATTTACCAGCTAACCATACAAATCCCATCCTGCAGGCCCAAAATGTTAGAACACATAATTCATCAAGTGTACTACAGATGTACCGATTCATCAAGTGTACTACATAAATAAAGAAAAAAACAGATGGCACTACAGGGAAAAACTCAACAACCACCATGCAGCAAATCTTAGATGCTCAAACTATATAGTACACAACTATTCCAAGAGATTGAGCACTTATAAAAATAAGTTTCTTTTTTTAAGGTGAAGTATTTTTGCTGAAAGTAAAAGCTTTCTACCTAAAATTTATTATAGAGGGATGCCAACACAAGACCAAAAATGCTATTTGCTTATTAAGCCCCCAAAAGGTTTTAAAGTTTTTAAATGATAGCAACATTACATCATTACAATCATACATACAAGTTCTCAATTGATTTAGACACAATATTTCATAATTCCCTTTCATCCCACCCCAAAATATGATGTTGACATATAAAAGCTTAACTTTTAAAGTACATAGCACTGCATACATGTTTAAATGTAGTTAGGAAAGAATACCCCAGTAGCCCTATAGTGTAGAGGTGCGCACAGAATGGGTTTTGCATTCCACTGCGAAATCGGAACGCAAAACAGCCTGAATGTTCTGACCGAAACATCGGGGTGACCTAGTATTTCTACAGAACAGGCCCATTCTGTTTGGAATGTTCCAAGTGTTCTGGCTTTTAAAGAAAAATTAAGCTAGTGAGGGTGGCACAAGGTACCTTTAACTTTAAATTAATCAAAGCTCTTACCAGCGGTGCCGCCAGCACAGCAAGCTGCTGCCACCGCAGCGCTCCAGACACCATCCTGCCCACCAGTGGTGGTGCAACTCTGGAACCAAGTGAGCTATCTTACTAGCTCAAGTTTTTTAGTTTTTTAAAGCTAGAACACTTGGAATGTTCCAAACAGAATGGGCTTGTTCTGTTCCGAGCTCGGAACAGTTTTCCCTTTTTAGGGATGTTCTGTCCCGAGCTCAGAACACTCAAAACAGCCCATTCTAAGTTGGAGTGTTCTGAGCTCAGAACATTCTGCACATACCTACTATACCATAAAAGTACCACAAGCAGTATCAAGCTGACATGCGACAGTAATCTCGGTGTGTCTTTGCCATTACAATTAAGCAAACAATACGTGGGGAAATAGGAAAAATGAAATAAAGACAGGGTAATAAAAATACAAAAAGAAAACTTTCAAATTGGGGATTTCTTCATGTTGTCTTTTAACATATGAAACAAGAGTATGTTTTCTAGCATAAAAACACATTTTAGACAAAAATATATTCTAAACCTACAATACGCATCCAACGCACAACACACATTTGTACCACCTTTCATACATTACAAGTGGTACAAACCAGTCCTAACACTCCCAAAGAAGTTTTGTTAAAACAAAAAGAAACTTGTATTTACAATTCTACTTGTCATTCCTTTATTCTACTATGCCCATGATTTACTTCTGCTGTGCAAAGTAGTGGAAAAGAAAATGTACTACTGTATCCATGACTATCAGACAGTATCACTCATTTAATACTCCACAGCACTTCAGTGCAGAAACAACTGGAATATTTTTAATATACCACAGCCTTTTAACTATTTGCTTGGGGCAAGCGGTAACAATTCCTTCTAAGCTAGTAACTTGCAAGAGCTATTGCTCAAGCCATCTTATGACTTTAAAGATAAAGATAAGAAACTGACAAAATTGCTTTTTCTTTCGACATCATTTCTCTGTGTGCGAGATGACAGACAGACTGGCAGACTCCATTATGCCAGACAGCAGACTGGGGAACTGTTAAATACTTGCACTTATCTGCAAGGTTGACTTGATATACAGTATTTGGATTAAGGCACCCTGAAAAATGTTAACACTCTGTTTTAATATCTACCACTGTTAGGAGGCCATAAAACAGCATCCAAATCACTAGTAATAGTTTTACTATATTCTGCACTGGTCGGACCTCACTTGAAATACTGTCTCAAGTTCTAGGCATCATATTTTTAAAACGTTGATAAAATGGGAGGATTCAAAGAAGGGCAACAAAGATGGTGAAGAGACTGGCATCTATGAAGAATGGTGAAAGGAACGGAATATGTATAGCCTACAAAGATAAAACAAAAAGGAGACAGGAGAGCAATCTTCAAATATCTGAAGGACTGTCACACAGAAGATACTTTTTCTATGTTGCTCCGGAGGGCATGTCTACAACCAATGGGTAGAAATTACAAGGAAGCAGATTTGGGCTTGACATTATTATTAATAATTATTATTATTATTATTTTACATTTTATATCCCGCTCTTCCTCCAAGGAGCCCAGAGCAGTGTACTACATACTTAAGTTTCTCCTCACAACAGAAGTAGGTTAGGCTGAGAGAGAAGTGACTGGCCCAGAGTCTCCCAGCAAGTCTCATGGCTGAATGGAGATTTGAACTCGGGTCTCCCCGGTCCTAGTCCAGCACTCTAACCACTACACCACGCTGGCTCTCAGTTAGGAAATGCTTCCTAACTGTAAGAGCTCTTCAACAGGGGAACAGTCTTGTCTTGTGTAAAGGAGGAGACTCTAGATGTTTTGAAACAGAAGCTGGATGGTCAAATGCTGTAGAAGTTTCCTGCATGAACAGGAGGTTCGACTAGGGATTCTCAATGTTGAGTCCCCAGATGTTATTGGACTTCAACTCCCATAATCCCAAACCAAAGGCCACTGGAGCTGGGGATTATGGAGTTGTAGTCCAATAACATCTGAGGACCCAACGTTGAGAATCCCTGGACTAGAAGACCTCCAAGGACCTTTCTCACTCTAAAATTCTATGACACAGTGAATTGCCAGTGCTCATCTTCTCCCCATTGGGAAAGAGTAATAAGCAACATCTCCAGAAATCTGCAGCTCTCAAAACCTACCAAATGGCAGTGTCAAACATTAACCAGCACAGTCAACATACTAGATACAAATCATGTTGAAATACCTGGCTGACACAGATAGTTCTACGGTAATATATCTCTGCAACACAACATTTATCCCAGCAAGTTTATCCCATTTATCCCAGCAAGCAGGAGAGATTGTCTCCCCAAGAGCCACTGGAAACTGTTTCAGGGTGTGTGTGCGGGGGGGGGGGGGGGGGTGCGTGTGCGCGACTTCCCCTTTTAAAATTGAGCAAAGTTGGTGCAGCTCCTAACTTAGTCAATAGGGGACTTGCGAGCTGTGTACACCGGAGTCTGCTGCCTGGCACCAGAGACACTGCCAGTCAGTCTGTGCCTCCTACACACAGAGAGAGAGAGAGAGGAGAAAAGGAGAAGAGAGAAAGGAGCATACATACAGAGAACCTTGTTCTTTCTCGCCCGTTGCCTTCCAAGGCCACAGGTCCACCCTCCCCAACCTTCCCCCTCCACAGCTGCCGTGTTGGTCGTGCTCTCCCGCAGCCAGCCACTTGGCCGCAGCGTCCTCCTCAGCGGCAAGCTCGGAGCCATTCAACCTCAAATGACCTCTCCTTCAGCGAGCGAGCTGTGCAAATCCCAGCCCGCCCCCTCACCGCCCAGCCGAGCAGCGCACACTCCTCGTCTCTCACGTCTCCCGCCTGCAACAGGCCCCCCGCCCGCGACCTCCTCCACCCCCCCCCCCCAAACAGAGCCAGCCCGCTTTTGCCTGGCACAGCCGCAGCCAGCCAAGGGCCGTCCCGTCCCCCACGCCCCGGGCCGTGTTCGCCAACTACCAGCGCGCCCCGCACCACCCCCACCCCCCCCCACCCCCCGCTGCCCGGGTCCCACGACCTCCAACACGCCACATCGCGACCCGCCAGCGACTCCAGCCCAGACACCCACCTACACACCCGACCCAGGCGCTCACTTTGCGAGTTTGCCCGGACGGTCCGTCCTCCGTCCCGGGGCACTCCGGTCCCGCCGCCCGCGCAGGGACACGATCAGCCACCCGCTCGCGGGAGGGAGCCTCCATCCAGACACGGGCCCCGCGCCTCCCTCGTCGCCCCCCCCCCCCAGCCCCGTGAGTGACTGGCAGCCGTCGGTCGCCACGACAAGGGGCGAGCGCGGCTGCCCGTCCCGGCTGTTCCTGCCCGATTGCAGCAGCGCAGCCTCCCCGGGGCCCGCCGCCTCGGGTCTCTTGCTCTCCCTCCCGTCCCTTACCCGGGCCGACTCCTCATCCTGCCCAGCCGCCGCTGCTGCTGCTGCCGCTGCCGCTGCTGCCGCCGCTTTGGCGCTAGTCCTCGACAAGCGGGTCCTGGACGAGATGAAATGGCTGCCGGGCCCGGAGACCGCCGCCGCCGCCGCCGCCGCTTTACCGGGAAGCCGCTGGGAGCTCTTTCGGGTGTTCACCATGGCCCCGCCGCAGCCACCCCAAGAAGGGAGGCGCTGGCGCTGTCTCCGCCGCCTCCGCTTTGGGGAGCGGCGCTGCTGCTGCTGCCGCCGCTGCCGCCGCCGGGCGAGGGACAAGGGCCCGAAGGCGCAGGGAGCTCCTCCTCCTTCTCTGCTCAGTCATACACTAACTGGCCGCCATTACTTGTTCAGCCTTCCCTTTCTCTCCTCGGTCACGGCGGCGTCTCCCGCTGCCACTGGGGGGCGCTGCTCCGACGCCGTTCATAGGGTCGCCTTATCCCCCCGCCCCCGACACACACGCACATTTGGTAACATAGAGATAGAGAAAAAGCAAGAGTGACGAACGGGATAGACTTCCTGCAAATATTGACTTTCTCTATTGGCCTGGTTATCCTTTAGGTACTGAGCGGTGCCGCTCTATCCATTGTCTTTTCTATCGTGAAAAACCCATAAGCTTTGCATCGGAACCTGGAGAAAGAAAGCAGTTCCATTTGAAACACGAAGTACCGAAAAAGAACGTGGTGGAGTGTGATTCGTTTTGTTTTCCTAGCTTTGCGTCAAGCCACTCTGGAGACGCTCTCTCACGACACGCTCTATACTTTCATTAAAAGGGGCAGGGGAGGATGTGGAAAAAAGACAGCTTGCTTGCAGCTTGCAAGTTGCTGGTAAACACATAAGATCGGTCTGCGCGTTGTTTCTAAGTTGGGCAGAGAGAAGCCCAGCCACAGCGACTTTCTGCATATCGGTGTCTTTCGTTTTTCCCAAATGAGGATGGCTGCTTTGCAAAATAAGATCTTCTTCTTCCCAAATCAGAGATAATGTCTACCGTAAGGGAATAAACTAACAGGTCCAAGCTTTATTCCTCTAGATCGGAGGTGATGCCAATTACCTCTCAGACCCTCTATTTATGCTCCTCCACTCCCCAGAATATTCCAGTAGACTCAACCAAACCTCGCTTAACTTCACCTCTCAATTGATTGGCCAAAGGCGTCACCAACAGAGTTCTTATTGCTTTAATTTGATTGGGTAGGACCTTCTCTCTCTCTCTCTCTCTCTCTCTCTGTGTAACCTTTCTCACTGGACAGTTTAAGATGCCACCCAACCCCCCCAACCCCAAGCTTTGTTTACTGACTGTAAACAGGCAAAGGTAGAACCAGCTACTAGCCATGTAAACAGACCCTTCACTGGTTACAGTGGACTCGCCTCAGTGCACATAACACCAACATTATTACATCAATCAAGCTACTACAGATAAATTCTTCACAGTGTTGATTTAAATGTTTGATTCTGTCTTGTTTTTGCAGGGTGTGTTTTTACTGTATTTTTTAAAATCTGTAGGTAACCCTGAGCAATTGGATGGCCTGTAGCATTTGCTTTGCCTGCAAGAGGTCCAAAGACCCCAAGCCCGATTCAGACATTAAGCTGTACAAGTGTACAGTGTACCTGTGTTCATTTTAAAAGTGAACCTGGACACAGGCCCTTCAAATGTACTTCTGAACCTGCAGGAAGTGTACTTCTGTACCTGCATTCAACACAACATGTGAATGACTGTACCTGTGTACAGATCTGTACCCATGTACACTGTACAATTGTTGTCTGAGTGTTGAACATAACATGTTAATGGGCCATCTCCAGGGAGGACTGGGGAGCTGCTGCCAGTCAATGTACAATACTGAACTAGCAAGGGTCTGACTCAGTATAAGGCAGCTTCCTCTGTGCATAGTTAAAGGTAAAGTGTGCTGTCAAGCGGTGTTGACTCCTGGTGACCACAGAGCCCTGTGGTTGTCTTTGGTAGAATACAGGAGAGGTTTGCCATTGCATTCTCCTGCACAGTATGAGATGATGCCTTTCAGCATCTTCCTGTATCGCTGGTGCACATTATAGGTGTTTCCCATAGTCTGGGAAACATACCAGCGGGGATTCAAACTGGCAACCGCTGTTTTGCCATTCAAGTCATTTCCCCACTGCGCCATTAGGTGGCTATATTCTGTTGAGTGCCATCAAGATGGATTTCTCTATGTATGCATTTTTAGTTAGATGACTAAAAATGCATACATAGAAAAATCCATCTTGATGGCACTCAACAGAATATTTACTAGAAAAATTAATTCTATTCCACTACGTTTAATTTCTGTGTAATAAAACAAATAACAGCAAAATGTTTTGATAAAACAATAATCTTATCCGTAGATAATTTATTCATAGGGCCTTGGGTACTTCCCCACTGTAAGCTTGGGCACCAACTCATCTTGCTTTCTGTTGAATGATCAAAGAAAAAGGGATTTCACTCTTATAATGAAGTATTTTGCCCATAAAGCTGTCAGGAACATTTCTAAATCATGTGATCAGGCAGCTATCCTTTGGTTTCCTGTCCTTTGGTTTCCCTCTTCATAGATGCAGAAAAAGTGGGTATGGTTCTGTGCCATCATCTTTCTGGATGTGTTAGCAAAGTTTCCATACTGTGGCTTGTATGGGCTTGGGCTTGAGGCTATGGAATCATTGGTCCGCTATTGGGCAGAGCTGGTTCCTCTGCCAGGAGTTGTCTATGGGTATGTTCTGTGCTTGCAGGTCACATCGTTGTTGACACTTCTGTGTGCAGTCATGAAGTATATGAGCAGCTTTTATTTTATATGTATTCTGTTTTCTTTTGCATTTTTAGTTAAGACTTAAAAGCACCATTAACACTGGTGCAAAGAAGAAACCTGGTCATGTAAACATTGATAATATAATCTGTCATGTCCCCTCTCTGCCCTTTTTCTACCAATTGCTGAATTATGCAAGTCCTTGCATGCATGGGCAGGATTAGTGCAGTCACACAGGTTCAGCAATACTGCTTGATAGAAGTTCAGGACTCCCTATAACTCAGTGCAAGAACACAGATATAGTTCTGTCTCTCTAGAAGAAAGGATTGGAATCCAAGGCTGCCATTCCAAACAGATTAGCCTTGATGAACACAATAGTACTTACTTCTGAGTAAACATGCAAAGGATTAGACTCTAATGAGTCTGGAACCAAGTTATGGGGAACCTAGGAGTCCTGAGGAAAAGCCCTGCACTGGGCTTTCAATAGCCTTTTGGCCTCCCATGCCCCTCACTGACGAATGGGGAGGGGAACTTGTTGGGTTCAGGTGATGGTCCATGGCCCTCTCACCCTCCCTGCCAATGAATGCAGGGGGATCTTTGAGAGGAGTGGCAGCTCTTCTCTCTCTAACCCTCACAGGAGAAGAAGAAGAGCCATGTCCACCATGTTCCTGACTCTTCACTGATGGGGATGGAAGATGGTAAGAGGAGCTACTGCTGCTGCAGAGTTCCATGGGGGCGGCGGTGGCAGCAGCAGCTCCTCTTTCCCCCTCTTTCCCCATTGACCAGTGTTCTTGCTCTCACAGACCCCTGTATCATTGCGGGGGCCTTTAGAAGAAAGTCCATTGGCTTGCGGGGACATCAGGAGAAGTGGAAGTGGCATGTAAGTCTCATTGGGCATGCAAGTGGCATGCAAGTCTAATGCGCAGCAGTTCCTCCTTCTCTCTCTTTCCCTGCTGGCCAATGGGAACGTACCCTAGAGGCCTCATGATGACACAAGTTCCTCTGGGAAATTTTCCCATTTTCAGATGGGGTTGTCAGAAGAAGACGAAGAAGAAGGAGTGTTGCAAATCTCTCAACTGGTTTGCACCACTGCTGCCACTAGTACTAAGGATTTAAGGGCCAGCCCAACCATGGGGGCCCAATGGGAGTGGGGCCCCAGCCAGTGCCAGATCTAGACAACCACTGACACCATGCCTGCACTGTAAGCTACCTTTAAAAAAAAATGTTGATCTGAATCTCTCTAACATATGTATTCCAAATTTTCAAGCAAGCAGCATGCATTGGAGCAATGCCCAGAGGCCCAGTCAGATTTGGGGATCTCTGTTTTAGAGCAATAGAAGCATATGGTGAAGGGGGATGGGGGTGGAAACAGAAATGCTTTTTCTAAACAGTCTGAAAACTAACTCAAGGGCCCGGACTGCAATTGCAAGTTTGTTCTAAAACAAATGCATCTTTGAATGTATGTTGGATCATTGTTTCTCCTAATCTGTTCTCTCTCTCTCTCTCTTCTGTTGCAGTCAACAAAAATGTGGTTGCTTGTGGTATGAATCTCTGCCACTTGGTGTTATTCTATTAGACTCCAGACTGCCATTTCTGTGATTAGCAGAGCAGGGACTGGTTTCGTTACCATGTGACTGGTAGGTTTCCAGTGAGAGAGGTGCTGCAGCCACCCACATTCACACATTTCCCGACCTTCTGCCCCAATTATAAACCTATAAGACACCATTATTTTTTCTCCATATGATCCTCCCCATCATGTAAAGAAATGCACATGTACAGGGCCTTTTTAAGAGGCCATGGGGCGGGGGAGGTGTGGCGAGGCCAGGATGGCAGAATGTTCATTTGGGAAAAAAACCCCTTCTGCTCTTTGGCTGACATACTGTGAAACGTTACACACATAGTGGAATATAACTTTTGTGCATTTGCACAAGAGTGCTGTTGCACATGTACAAAAATTGTACAGAGTTGTGGAACAGTGTGGCCATTTGTGGCTACACTGCACAGTTGGCTGCACTGTCGCACAACTCCATTAGCACAAAGATTACACTTGCGCAATAGCACTCTTGTGCAACTGTGCAAATGTTGCATTCCACTGCACACGTAATGTTGCACAGTGTTTTATTTATTTATTCATTTATTTGATTTCTATACCGCCCTTCCAAAATGGCTCAGGGCGGTTTACACAGAGAAATAACAAATAAATAAGATGGATCCCTGTCCCCAAACGGCTCACAATCTAAAAAGAAACATAAGACAGACACCAGCAACAGCCACTGCAGGGACGCTGTGCTGGGGGTGGATAGGGCCAGTTACTCTCCCACTGCTAAATAAAGAGAATCATCAGATTGGAAGGTGCCTCTTTACCAAGTAATCAAGGGTATGTAAGCCACGGCATCTTGTGTCAATCTAATAACCCAAAATACTGAAATAACTCAGTGATCAGCCACCCCTATCTCTAAAGAGTTAATCAGAAGTGAACCCTATCTTGACTGACAGGCTGGTGAACTCCAGGGCTCAGCCAATCAGCACACCAGTTGGGTGGGACCTAGAGAGCTGTTGCCAGGAAAAAGGGAGGGGTTTTTTTTTAGAAGAGAAGAAGCTAGGCTGGAGGTGATCAGAAGGACATGTGGCCATGGAGGATGGCTGCAGGAAAATGACTCTGTAGATCCTTGAAAGATAGGAGGGCAGGAAGCTTGAATTCTCATCTGGAGTTTGGTGAGTTCAAGGAAAGGAAGCCTGGGCTTTGGCTTTGGGAAGATTAGGGAAAAGGTTGTTTAGTCAGACTTTGCATGAGAAGTTATGTTTCTTTGGTGTGTGTACTTTTGCATATTCCTGATACTGTTCTATTATTGTTTACCTATAATGTAACTGAAATAAGAAACACTAGCCTGCGCCCATCCTATATAGGGTGTTGCAAAAGACTATAAACATTTAACTGTGCCTAAGACAACCTATTTTTGTAATCTACTAAGTATTTTTAACTGCATCTAAGGAAGCTAGAAAGCCTTAGACAGAAGCAGTCTGCAGTCATTGAATAAAACTTTTTTCCCCTCTTCTTTTTACAAGCCGCTCCAAGTTGGTTTTTAACTCAGAAAAAGGAGTGATTGAAGAGGGATTTTCCCTGGTGCAAACATATCCTCTGTCATTCAGCAGCTATCAGTTTTCTCATCCCATGTAAGCTTACACGTGGGAGGTTTTTGTACTTATCCAATAGCAAGATAAAGGATTTCCTCCCAAGCCCAGGGAAGTTCAAGCTCTGTCAATAAGAGTGGTGCTGGTGGCAGCCTTTTGAACCTACCGATATTACAGAATATCGAGGAGAACCCTCGTCAGCCAGCTCAACAGGGATGATTCAGCATTTCTTTCCCTCACATGAGTTTGCTCTGAGACAAAGGCTTTAATTTGCTACACTCTTGATCCTGGAATTGTATGTTAACTTCTTAGTTTTACTGCCTTGAATGAAAAAGACTGATGTGATCATTCCAAACACTGAACCATACTTTGAATGGGGCCCTTCATATGTGGGGCCCAGGCCAGGGCAATTGCCTCCCTTCCTTCCCCTGCCGAAAAAGGCACACATGTGCAATGAGTTACCACATCTATTTGTAGCAATGTAGCTCAACAACACTTGTTGAAAGAAGTACACTGATCAAAATAAGCATTGTTATTGTACTTTTCACATGCACCTCTCTGTGTGATGGGAAGCTCCAATTAGAAACAAAAACAGCCAGCAGTGACCATGCAAAGCCACCCTCTCAAATGATGGGTCAACACTTAAGTGGTGGTCCTACATTCACAAGTAGCTTAATGAAAATACCTGTATTATATCCAAACGTTATCAATTCAAATTGTATTAATTATTGCTAGTTTCCATTTTTTCATCCCCAGAATGCAAGATCAAGCTCATTACCTAATGCCTCCAATATGAGATGCTGCAAAAGCACATAGAACAATTATTATTATTATTATTACATTTTATATCCCGCTCTTCCTCCAGGGAGCCCAGAGTGGTGAACTACATACTTAGGTTTCTCCTCACAACAACCCTGTGAAGTAGGTTACGCTGAGAGAGAAGTGACTGGCCCAGAGTCATCCAGCAAGTATCATGGCTGAATGGGGATTTGAACTTGGGTCTCCCGGTCCTAGTCCAGCACTCTAACTACTACACCATGCTGGCTCTCAACTAGTGATGTACAACCTCTATTTCTTCGACAGCTTTTGACGTAGTTTTAATGTGATTTTTATGGTGTGTTATTGCGATTAGGTGGCTTGACTGTTTTGTTAGCTGCCTTAGCAGAAAAGGTAGGATAGAAATCTAGCAAACAAATAAATCAACAAATAAATTAACAGAATCCTACACGTATTGATTCTTGAATGGCTATCATCATGCATCTTTTGAATGAACATTGCAGAGCAAATTTCTTTGTTCCCTGTTATACAATGTAAGAACAAATCTTGAAGATTTCTTCATCTATGGTGGCAGGATATAAACTTAACACAGAGGGTGGGATCCAGACTAAACTAGTCATGACTAAGTCTCAAAGTTCATCTCAGTATAACCCTGTCAATATATGCAAGAAACTTTGGTGGGAGAGTTTGGTAGGAGAGTTCTGATGTGGTAAAATGGACCAGTTGTAGTTGGAGATCACATTTTTAAATGCTCTCTTGCATAACAAAAAACCTTTGAGGCTATTCACAGGGATGTGCAAAACTGGGCTAAGGAAGCCCAGCCCAGTTTTGCATGCATGTGTGATCCCATTGGCCACACAGCAGCAAACCTACCTGTGAAGCCACCCCTCAAAATGGAGTTAGGAGAGCGAGCACTCTCCTAACCCTGTTCTGGCAATTGTCTGGCAGACTCGGGGGAGAGGGGATCCCAATAATGTACCGCACAATAATGCAGGGCGGCGTATCCTGGCACCCCGATCCCCGGAGCTACGGGCAGGAACCAGTGATTGTCTGGGTGGGCAGTCCACCCACCTGAGGAGGCAACACTGCTCGTCTGTGGGGAGGGTAAGTGTCGTAAATCTCTTAGCTCGGCTAACCCAACAGGATTTACAACCCCCTTCAGCACTCCCCCTGCGGGTTAAATAGGAAGTAGCAGCGAAGCTGCATAAAGAAAAACAAAAGGCTCACAAAGAAAATAGTAAATGAATCAAGTCCCCTGAACTGAACTACGTACCCCCCTCTAACAATAACTGAGTAATAACTTAAAAGAAAACAACAGAGCAAGGAATGAAAAATAACAAAGGAGACCAGAGCAAGGAATTAACGGAACAAGAACACAGAGCAGGAAAGAACAGAACAAGGGCAACTGGGACTTGAAAAAGTTGAGAATTCAAAATAGAACACAGTCCGCGGTCAGCGAAAGTTGCTAACAGCATCTGTGCAAGTCACAGACTGCTTAATATATGGCTCAAGAGAACCAGCAGCCAATCAGTTTTCCCTGAGTCAGCACTTCGGCTTCCTCTCTTGTGATCTCCTGCACCTTCGTGTCTCCCACTGAGCTTTCCTCTTGAGATGTCTTCTCAAGACAGGTGAGATCCCAGCCTCCTCCTGATCAGCCTGCTCCTGATCAGGATTCATGTCTGGCAGCTGTTCCGATTAGGGATGTGCACGACGATCTTCGGCGCCAGCGGGGGTAGAGCTTTAAGGGCGGGGGAGGGTGTACTCACCCCTCCCGCCGCATTTCCCCCGCCGGCGCGCTGTCGGTTTTAAGCCCCTCGGGGCGGCAGTGTTCCTCCCTGCCGCCCCGTTTCTGCCCTCGGCCAGAAGTGGCGAGTGCGCGTGTGCACGCCGTGCATGCGCGCACGGCAGAGGGGCATGCGCACGCGCACTCGTAACTTCCGGCCACTTCCAGCCAAGGGCAGAAATGGGGCGGCAGGGAGGAACGCTGCCGCCCCGAGGTGCTTAACACCGACAGCGCGCTGGCGGGGGAAATGCGGTGGGAGGGGTGAGTACACCCTCCCCCGCCCTTAAAGCTCTACCCCCGCCGGCGCCAAAATGCCGAAGCGGCCCCTAGCCCAAAACGTTTCGGAGGCCTTTACAATGGCCTCCGAAACGTTTCGGGCATATGCCTAGTTCCGATTCCTCAGCTCCAGAGTCTGGTCTCCCTGCCAAATTCTGTTGCTGTGCCTCTGAGCCCTCACTAGCAGGCGAATCCTCCCGTTCCTCTTCTGACTCTTCTGAGTCAGAAGTCTGGGCCATGACAGTAAGTGTAACCCACTCTCCCCGCAGACTGCCCCGGAGCCCTTCTCATGGATCGTGAGAAGAGGCTCTGTAAGTAGAAAAGCAGCACCAAAAGGATCAGGGTGAGCTAGAACCTTGTCTCGGGCATGCTAATGTATTCTCTATAGATCATTATTTATTTATGTATGTAACATATTTGTATACTGCCCACTACCGAAGTCTCTAGGTGGTTTACAGCAACAAAACAAAACAATTTTTAAAAACCATTAAAACATATAAAAATATCCAATTAAAATACCCATCAAAACTACCAAATAGCTAAAATGCTTGGCTGAAGAAATGTGTCTTTAGTCATTTCCTGAAAGCCAACAGGGATCGAGCATGTCTAATCTCAGCAGGAGGAAGTGTATTCCACAGCTCTGGAGTAACTACAGAGAAGGCACATTAGTTTTACACAGGGGAGTATTCAGCATAGCACATCTTCTACCTGCAATGGTACAGTTCACTCTGCCCCCTCAAGGTTCTGGCACATCATTCCTCCCACGTGTGCAGAGCAGCCCTTAACACTAGGCCTATGCACACAATAGAATAAGATGAACGGGCACTGAATAGATAGAATGGATCATATCACGTCAGACTCCAGGTGGAGAATTGTACTTCTGAATACTCCCACACATCAAAACTCCCTGCAAATAGAAAAGTAGCCCATCAAGGATAAATGTCCTGGCCTGGCCCTTTGCCTGCTGTGCTTCTCTTCTATGTGAAGGGAACTTTTAGGTAGGGAAGCATTAAAAAATGTTTCCCCCCCCCACTTGCAGTCCAACCTGCTCTACCACTTTGGAATTCTACCACCTGTGCTGGTCTTGGTGGGACTTGTGTCAGAGCCAATATGCATAGGATCAACCTGCAGATCTTTAGCTGATCGATCGATCAATTAAACCTAATGGAAACTGGCAGTCCTCATAATTACACAATCGGTTATATACAGAAAACATCGCATGAAACAAGCATCCTGTCAGGAGCTGAAAGTCTCGTGACCCTACTGCCGTGATACTCAGTTTCCGCATGACCATCTCTCTTACGCTTGATCTTTTCTTATATTCATATACAGACCAATTAGCTCTTGTGTGATGAAATATAACGCTGAAATCAAATAATGGAATACAGCTCCTTAGAAAATGACATATCAAAGTAACAGTGAGTATTTTGTCGTGTGTAGTGTGCGTGTGTTCACCTGTCCTTCCCTTCCTCTTGCAGTTTTGAGTTGCGAAGACTGGACTATGATTTTTAATACAAAGACTAGACAGATGATTCTTTAAGTTATATCAAAATAAGGCACAAATTGTTCCCTTGGCATAAATGACAGGCATTCATTTCCCAGCTGGCTCTGCATGTTATTACCCTTCACAAAAGAAACATTCTGAATTAAGGAGTTTTCAATGAAATGAGTTCTTAGTTAAGTCAATATTGACAATATTAAATATAAATTTATTGTGATAAGCAACCAGCAGAGGACATTGTGAGTTGTAAGGTAGACCACAATGCATAATTCAAAGTGAGAAACAGTGCAGAATTATGCTCCACTCAAGGCACATAAATCCTGTAAAACGTTATAAATGCATTGGAGGCAACCAGAGCAACTGTTATATATCTTGAATTATTTTGCATATAGGTTAGCGGTGTGTTTTCTGGTTTCTCTGAGAAATGGAGACTACTAAATATGTATTTTTAAAAAATATTTTATTTATAACTATTGTATTAGATTCTTAATTTATTGTTTTATAGCTGCTTCCCTCCCAAACACAAAGTAACCTTATTTAGATTTAACTAAGAGTTTATTCATAAACAACTCAATTTTTCCCTTCTCCTTTCCCTCCCTTTTCCTTCTCCTTTTTCTCTTTCGCCATCTTTTTTCCTCCTTTCTCCTTCTCCTTTCTCCTCTTGTCCTCTTCATCTTCTCCTTTCTCCTCTTCTCCTTTCTCCTTCTCTTTTCTCTTTGTCACTTTTCCTTCTCCTTTTTCTCCTTCTCCTTTCCCTCCCTTTTCCTGTCTGATTCCACCCCACCCCCCACTCACTACAGGGTCCCCACTGGGACAAACTTCTAAGCAACAAAACAAAGGATACTGGATAGGATACAACATATATGTTTTAAACAAGTAGCTGATATTAAATAACAGCTTTTTGGGCAGGCTACAAATCTAAGAAATAAGGTAAGAAATCATATTTAAATTGATTTGCCCTATAATTTGAGATGTGGTGTGATATAGGAATATACTAAGATATGTTGCTGCAGTTTTTCAGCCGCTCATGTACCAAAAAATCAGGTATGGTGTCTTGGACAGTATACTGTAATTTTAATAAAATGAATTTGTATTTATTGTATTTACAATTGTATTTGTAATGTTATTTAACTGCATACAGTTCTATTAATATTAGTACTGGCCAGTGCGTTTTAGTCCTAGAAATTAGAGTGATATAACTGTTTGGGGGACCTGTCCTGGTCCTTTCCAGTGGGAGATCATAGCCAGGAGAACCTATTATCTTTTGTCCTCTATGAGTCTGTGTCACAGAGTCTATGGGACCCCTACTGTTCCACAGGGCTACAACTTCAGATAGATTTGTAGCCCTGAAGAACAGCATGAGTCCTTAAGTCTGCTTTCCTGGAGTAAAAGGTTCAGAAACTCATCCACCCTCGAATCTATTATCTTTGACTCTACTGTATTCTATCTAGCAGTCTTTTACGTTTTATTAATTAGAAGTTGGTCCCTGTGGGTATCCTGTAGAGTGTAAGGGGTGGCGTCAGAAAGGAAAGGGGAGAAAAAGAAGGAGGGAAATTGAATTGTTTCTGAATAAAGCTTAGTTAAACAAACATAACATTGTTTCGTGTTTATGAGGGAAGGAGCTATTGTGAACCAGATTCTGAACCAGCTATGCGTGAGCCTGCAAAGCTTGTGAAGGTTCCTGCATCTTCATTTCTTTGCATTACTGGGCCTACATTCCTGAACTGCTGCATTCTACTACTGCTGGCAATGACTGTTTATCCAGCTTCCTGAGCTGCAGAACCCCTGAAAGTACTTTTTCCTTCCCAATCCTGGACTCTATTGTTCACTGGATACCCACTGCAGCATGGCTCATATCCCACCGCCACCATTTTTTCTTGTCCACCCCAGGAGAACCTGTTCTTTCCTGGAAACAATGGAGATCCTATTTCTGCAATTACCTCCTCACTATATAGACCCCTGATTTTACTCCAGCAAAGCAGAAGGCTATATTGCTTAACTGCCTGGGCCCTGAAGGCCAAAGAATATATAATAATTTGCCTTTAACCTGCCAACTTGGAAGGGGGAGCCAATTCTTATGAAGCTGCTCTTCAAGCTTTAGATGATCATTTCAATCCTACTTTGAATGTGATTGCTGAATGTTATAGGTCCTATTCTAGATTCCAGCTGCCTGGTGAATCAATAACCAGCACTGTGTGCCTTAAGTGTAACCTGGGACCTTGCCAACTTTACTGATTAAATGATCAGGGATTAGATTTGTTGTAAACCGCCCAGAGACTTGTGTTTTGGACGGTATACAAATGTGTTAAATAAATAAAAATAATTAATAAATAGATTGTTATGAAAGCAAACTGCTCCAAACTGTGTGAAAAACTGCTGCTAGAGCAGAAACCTACCTTGAATCCAGTTATAGAGATGGCTAGGAGGGTGGAAAATGCTCTTCACTATGCCAAATCACTCTCTTTGGTACCCCAAAACCAACTTCCTGAAATCCAGGCTGTTCAGTCTAAATGCTTCCAAACCCAATCTTCCCATATGACACTACCCCAGAAAGTGGAAGCAGAAGAAAGGAGGAGCTACCACTGCTGCTGATGTGGAGACTCTGCCCACAAAGTCAGTTTTGCTCACTGCCCTGCACAGAAGGTCACTTGCAACAGGTGCAAGAAAAGGGGACACTTCGCTTTATGAGAAGGACGATGCAGATGAACCACTTTCTGACAGCATTAAAGTGTGACAGACTCAGAGCCTGCTTCTCCACATTGTCAAGTTAAGCTTAATAGCTGTGAAGTGTGGACATTGGCTAATTCTGTACACTAGAATTCCCTATGTACTTTACAAGAAACTCCTCAATACATCAGATCTGCACTTGCAACCTTCGGACATCCACCCATGGGGATATGGGTGTTTCCCTAGAACAAAATGACATACTGCAGAAGGGAAAGTGTACTTGTCACAAAAAGGAGTCAATATTGGACTGGAAACATCAGAAAGAACTATGGATAGTGTTAGACCCAAATAGCACAGGACCCATCTTACAGATGATGGAGCATCCATATGCTGATATGACTGCTGATTCCTTGGATGTTTTTGCTTATACTCCTAGCACTGCCATACATATTAAATATAAAATTCATATGAAGGCAAATGCAATACCTGTACAACACAAAGTGAGGAATGTACCCATAGCATCATGCCATCCACTTAAAGAGGAGCTTTCAAGACTATAGCACACTGACATCATAATCATGGGTCTCTCCCATTGTTCTTGTGGGGAAATCAAACAGTACACTTCGAATGTGCATAGATTTAAGAGATGTGAACTCTATGATTGTCATCCGTTACCCAATATCAATGAAATGCTACTTACTCTGAAAGAGGCCTCCGTGTTCACAAATTTGGACTTGTCTTTGGCCTATCATCAAATTCCTCTGCTCAAAGGTTCTTGCAAATTCACAGGCTACCTTCACTACCCCAGAGGGTCTTTTTCAATACAAACGACTGCCCTTTGGATTAGCCTCTGCAGCTTCAGTATTTCAAAGAATGATGCATACAAATTTTGAGACTACAGATGGCATCACTTACTTTCAGGATGCCATTTTAGTGTATGGCAAAACCAGTGAGGAGCACTGACAGAAGTCTTAAGAAAACTCCAACAACACAGACTTACTATCTCTGCAAAGAAATGTCAGTTCTGCACACACTCGGTGATGTACTTGGGACACACAATATCTCAGAGTGGCGTATATCCCAAAATAGACTTGGTGAAAGGTGAAAACTATATGGGAAGCACCAGAGCCACACAACAAGGATGCACTTCACTAATTTCTAGGACTCTATTACTCTAAATTTATTAGACAATCAATTTACCTTAAAAGTTGCTTCATTGTGTCTCATTTCTAAAAAGATGGTAGCATTTAACTGGGATGCATCCTGCAAGGCTAATTTCCAGACTATCAAATCGGCCATTGCTGAAAGCCCTGCTCTCACTTCTTTTGACACCAACAGGCACACTGTTGTAACCACTGATGCGTCTGAATATGGTTTGGGTGTTGTCTCTTGACCCAACAAAAAGGGAAGTTACAGTTGCCTTTGCTTCTAGAGTGCGAACTGCATCAGAGAAGATGTATTCTGCCCTTGAAAAAGAAACTCTAGCATGTTTCTGGTTGATGAGGCACTTCAAGACTTACCTGTGGGGCAGAAAATCCACTTTATGGTCAGACCATAAACCCCTATCTGCTTTATTTACTACTCAGGGATCAAGTTGAGCGACCCCAAGAACAGCCATATGGATCACCAGACTTATGGACTGATTTCCAGGTGGAATATCTGCCAGGTCTTGGGAATACAACTGCAGATTGTTTATCTCAACTTCCACTTCCAGGCCAAGAGAAAATCACAGAAGAAGAAGATTAAGGAATAGTAATTGCTCAAACAGCTTTATCCACTCAAGGAGTGAGCATGTCTTCTGAGTGGAAAGGGGCCCTCTGTGCTGAGCAAGTGCACATAGCTAATGAATGGTCCATGCAAAAACTGGGTACTTGAAAATCTTCAATCATATTTGCATATAGAAAGTGAGTTGTAGAAAGTGAGGGCTGATAGGGCTATAGAAGGGCTATAGAAAGGGCTATAGGGCTATAGGAAAGGGCTATAGAAAGTGAGGGCTGATTGTGTGGTGATGCCAACCTCGCTGCAAGCAAAGGTGATCAAAATTATTCAGTTGTTTCTGAATAAAGCTTAGTTAAACAGACACAAGATTGGTTTGTGTTTACGAAAGAAGCAGCTATAAAACAGACTCCCAGCTATTGTATCTCATAGGAACATAGGAAGCTGCCATATATGGAGTCAGACCATAGGTCCATCTAGCTCAGTATTGTCTACACAGACTGGCAACGGCTTCTCCAAGGTTGCAGGAATCTCTCTCAACCCTATTTTGGAGATGCCAGGGAGGGAACTTGGAACCTTCTGCTCTTCCCAGAATGGCTCTATCCCCTGAGGGGAATATCTTACAGTGCTCACACGTGTAGTCTCTCATTCATATGTAACCAGGGCAGACTCTGGCTGATTAGCTAAGGGGAGAAGTCATGCTTGCTACCACAAGACCAGCCCTCCCCATGCCATAACCTCCCCTGCCCCTATAGCGGCTTCCCAGGAGCATTTCAAGATGGGGCTTTTAGCTCAGAATGGAGGGTGTGTGTGCACATCAGCCGGATCCCTGCTGAAGTCTGTGCGAGATACTGGGGAGCTCTTCACACACAATTTGGGTTTTTCATTGCACATTCAAGCCTGGCCAGATTTATGTCTGGGGTTAAAAAAATAAATCAACTTTTTGCATCTTACAAAAAAAAAAAATTGAACTCGCAGTGAACTAGAAAAGCCTTGCAATAAATCCACAGTAAAGCCTATTGTCTGGGAAAGCTCCCTGTGGCACCATTTTTGCTTTTGTCCCTGCCTCAGATGTGCATTAAAATAAAGCTTTTCCCAGCGTTTTCCGGGTGTGTGGTGTGGCATCATTTGTTTCCCCCCATTTGCAAAGGTATTTATTGTCCCCTACATGGAAGAGGGCAAAAAACCTGCAACCCTTGCAAGCCAAGGTTTATTATAGCGCCATATTAGAGGTAAGACAGCAAGCCTCTGTATACTGTGGACCAAGTCCCCATTGAAACCAGTGGCCCTTGCTTCCTAGTACTGTCAGCTCACTAAATAGAGAACTGACTTTCTACTGCATAGCTCATAATATTAACCACTTCGATACAACAGCTGTCTCCCTTTAGAAAATCTTTTATGTTCGGAACAATGAACTCTCTAAGTTTGGAACAGATGCAAGGGAGGAAACGTGCACATAGTTAACTGTCGTTCCCGATTTGTTAATCAGTTCCATAAAAGGAACACAAATGCCCACCACCCTGCGTATTCAGGGCGCTCTTTGAAGAAACCAAAAGGCTGCCAAAGCGATCTGAATCAATGCGTCTTACTCCTACATATATCTCGTATCGAAAACAGTGGGATACAAAATACGTTTCCTCAGCTGAGAGATCATCTCCATGAGATCGGCAAAATGTGTTTTTCCAGTGCTCTACGGCCTGATCGCATACCTTTTTACTCCGAGATAAGACTGCTGTGCTGCATGGTATTTGTTCCTAGCTTACATGATTCAGCCCTAACTTCCTCCAGTCTCTGCCCCTCCAACTGTGGCCAAACTCCGACCGATGTAACACAACCCTGAGCAAGAGACAAGAGCAATGACAGATCACGTGCACAGAGGCAGCTGGCATCAGCTAACCGGCTCCGCCCCTGAGCAGCCATCAAGGTCCGCCCCTTAGTGGGCGGAAAGGGGACTTTCTTGGCGCGCCCTCCCGGCGCGCTGTAACGCAATAGAATTGAAGCCAGGCAGCGCGGCTGCTGCTCTGCGATCGGGTGTCTCCCCCTCTCCAGCGGGGACAGGTGAGCAGGAGGCTTCGGGGGAGGCGGAGGGACGCATGAAGGGCAGGCGCTGGGTGAAAGATCTGGGGTTCCCTTGCTGCTTTGAGCGGGGTCCAGTGGGTTTCTGTTGATCCTGCGCTGGGAAAGCTCGGCGCCCCCCCGCCCCACTCCGCCCAAGGGGTCAGTGGGTTGGCGTATGGTGGAGCCAGCGGGCACTGGAGAGCAGCATGACTTGGCACTACTTGGGTCTCGATAGCCAAGTCGCGGCGGGTGGGGCGAGTTAGGGAGGGCCGTCACTTTTGAAGGAGGTGGATAGCGATATTCGGTCCCTTTGACGCTTGGCGGGCTTGGGGCAACCTTCTGGTTTCCGGAGGCTGACAGTTTGTGCGCTCTGGTTAGCTCAGGCCGAGGATTCGATTGGTGTAATTTGTAGAGGATGGTTTGCTTGGAGCGCTCACCATTGTCGTGGTCTGGTGTCGTTCTCGGTGCTGCTGTGGTGTTAGGCTGGAGTTGCTTAAAAGTTTATAGCGTCTGCTCTGCTGCATTCTGGAAAGAACTGGCTGCTGGTCTCTCGCGCCTGCTGAATGTGCAGATCTGACGAGGCTGACAGCGCAGTTCTCTTGAGCGTGTTTACTTGGGAATGTCCATTATCCTAGGAATAAGCCCCACCGAGCGGGTTTTCCTCTGAGTAAAAGTGCATAGGCTTGCACTGCAGCAGCACAACCCTACCCAGGTTTACTCAGAAGCAAGGCTCACCACGTTTGGTGGTGTCTTCTAGGTAAGCTAGCGAAGAATTGAAGTCTTATGCCTAATTGTAACAATGTTTACTCGGGAGTAAGGCTCACAGAGTTAAATTAGATTATATTTTTGTCCTCTCATCAAACTCAAGGCAGTATACATGAGGTTCCTAGACTGTTGCCTATGCAGACACTGACCTGATCCACATTTTTGATGCTGCTGCTATTTACACACAGTCTGCCAGATGTTATTGACTGGATTTGGTACTCTAATTATCGGGCCCTTGCCAAGGGTCTAGGATAACTAAAGAAGAATTAAAGATATTGTCATAGTACTCGTGCTGTCCTGACTAGTATGGCCTTCTGTAGTTGATGTGTTATGATCTTATTGATGCCCAAGGTGTTGAGATGGTGTTCAAGTTCTTTTGGTACTGCACCAAGGGCACCAACAACTATTGGCACCTCTATTGTTCTTTTTTTCCAGAACCACTCAGCTTCAGTCTGAAGGTCCTTGTATTTAGTTATTTTCCCCAATTGTTTTTCATCGACTCATCGATCCCCTGGGATTGCAATATCAACTGTCAGAACCTGAATCTTCTCGATGACTGTCAGAGCAGATGTATTGTGCGCTAAATGCCTTTCAGTTTGTATCTGAAAATCCCAAAGGATTTTTGCCTCTTTATTTTCTGTGACCACCTCAATGGGATGATTCCACCAGTTCTTGTTTTGCTGGCAATTTGTAATTCTTGCAAAAGTTCCAGTGGATCATTGCAGCAACTTTGTGTCTTTCTCTATAATCCGTCTACACAATGTGTCCAAATAACATTTCTTGTGAGTTTTGGTACATATTTTGGGGTTTGATGCCTTACAGTCTCATCCAATATAAGTTTACTTTGAAACAAGTTCCATGTAGTTCGGTAGAGTTTGTGTGCATAAGATTGCAACCTTACACTTTGGCTCAGGGTCTGTCTAACACAGACAACACACATCAGCCCTCTAGCTGTCTTTGGACTACAATACTAATCATCTCCAGCCACAGTGGCCAATAGGCAGGGATCATGGGAGTTGTAGTCCAACATCTGCAGGAAGGCCGAAGTTGTACAGCCCTGCTCTAAAGGATGGGATTAGAATAGACTGAAGTACAAATATTGTGGTTTAACTGAACCAACTAGAGCCCTATTCAGGTATTCTGTAACTGTGTACACTGTACACAGTTATAACAATGCAAACCCTACCTCCATGTTGATGTGCTCTGTAGTCCCCCCACTGACCACATGAATAGCTGTTAGCAGAGACAAATGCTGTATCTGGGGAACAATCTTCTGTGTGATTAGACTTCTGGATGCCCCAGCATTCCCAACCATGTAGAGGATTGTTCTGCAGCTATAGAATTTGTCTCGGCAAATAGTTGTCATGTGGTCAGTGAGGGAGGTGGGGCTTGCAGTTGGCATTGTAACTATGAACACAGTTGCAGAATGCCTTAAGTAGGGCCCAAGTTGTCTTTTCAGTGTGAGGTTTTTGATAGTGTGCCTGGCTCTGCTCTGGTTTGGGGGACTCTGCTTATTATTATTAATTTGATTTCTATACCGCCCTTCCAAAAATGGTTCAGGGCAGTTTACACAGAGAAATAATAAATAAATAAGATGAATCCCTGTCCCCAAAGGGCTCACAATCTAAGCAGAAACATTAGACAACAGCAACAGTCACTGGAGGTACTGTGCTGGGGGTGGATAGGGCCAGTGCTTAGCAAATGTGTTCCTATATTAGGAGTACATACTTAGGTGCACTGTGTGCTTATGTGCACAGTGAAATCAATGGCCTTTCTGTGTTCCATTTTTAATTTTGCAAGTGAGTATGAGGAGGGTTCTTTGTGCACACACATTGCTCTGTAGCTGCATGCAATCTTCACCCTTGCTTCAATAGTTGCTGCAGTATCTACTCAACATTTGTGATATGCCACAAGTTTATGCCGAAGAACATGAACCTCTCCTTTTGTGCTTGCACCACTTTACAACCATTTTGGAGGCTATGTGCTATTCAGCTCTGGGATAAAGGTCTTTTTTATATTATTATTATTATTATTATTATTTATTTATTTATTTATTTATTACATTTATACCCTGCTCTTCCTCCAAGGAGCCCAGAGCGGTGTACTAAATACTTGAGTTTCTCTTTCACAACAACCCTGTGAAGTAGGTTAGGCTGAGAGAGAAGTGACTGGCCCAGAGTCACCCAGCTAGTTTCATGGCTGAATGGGGATTTGAACTTGGGTCTCCCTGGTCCTAGTCCAGCACTCTAACCACTACTTCATCTAAGTGTCTCTGTGTGTACTTTAATATAGTGGCTGAGAGATTGCAATGTGAACCAAAATTTATTTGGTTCATTTATTATTTCTGTCATGTGCTCAGTAGGGGAACGTGCAGTACTTCTTGGAGCAAAGAGAGATAGTAATGATATAGGTCTACCTTACAGAGCTGTTGTAAGAATTACTGATAAATGTGAAGTGCCTGGTGCATTCAAAGCATGCTATAGTGAAATATGTGAAAATATTTCA
The DNA here is from genome assembly GCF_027244095.1 of Hemicordylus capensis. Classification (NCBI taxonomy): domain Eukaryota; kingdom Metazoa; phylum Chordata; class Lepidosauria; order Squamata; family Cordylidae; genus Hemicordylus; species Hemicordylus capensis. Next base: position 268,408,985 of record NC_069657.1, on the reverse strand, counting down.
CAGTGGCAAATGGCAGCAAGACCAATCCCCGTAACAATGCCCTGCTCTTCTGTGAATCTTCTGTTTAGCTTTATTTTTATTACATTTCACTGGAGGCTGTCTGCTCTTTCTGTCTTATGCTGGAGCATACAACTTGTCTTTGCCATGAATTAAGCAAACTGCTGTCGGCTTTAGCCCCCACTACCTGGAAATCTGCAGACAATAATATTGGCCTAGCCTACAGAGTTGGCAGTGGTGTTATTTATTTTGTATGTATAATTTTGTTCTTCTTTTCTTTGACAACATATACACAAAGGAATATACTACATTAAAAAAAGAGATAAAACGTAGGAAAACATAATGAATCCTGCCATCCAAACTCTACACAGTAGTATATAACTAAGTTTTTTTTTAAAGCAGACAATTAAACACTTTTTTTAAAAAAAAGAGTGGATTTTCAATGCTCACCTAAAAGCAGAAAGAGAGGGAGCCCTACAGGTTTTGCCTGGGACGACATTGCAGTATTGGTGTTACCCCCGCTAAAGGTGCCACCACCAAAAAGTCCCGGCCCATAGTCTTATGCATTTCCATTACTGACATTAATATTGTTACTTACAAGAAGATAAATATTCATGAAGCATTTTGAACACTCTAAAGCAGGGATTCTCAGTGTTGGACCCCCAGATGTTATTGGAATTCAACTCCCATAATCCCCAATCCCAGTGGCCTTTGGTTGGGGATTATGGGAGTTGAAGTCCAATAACACCTGGGAACCCAGTGTTGAGAATCCCTACTCTAAAGTGCTATGTGAATGCAAAGTAGTATTATCAAGGTTCCATCCCTCCACACACACCCCTCCCAAGCTTAGGAACTAGTGAGATTTTCTAGGAACCAAATAAGAAAGAGAAACCTGCTCCCTGATCTCTGCATCAGATCAGGTGCTGATTGTCAGACACAGCTTTTTAGGTACCAGTGGCTATTACGTGTTTGGATGATTAAGATTGCTTTGAAGCTCTAAAGTCTGTTTGGCTGAAACTTTAAATAGTGCATTGAAAAGAAGGGCCAGGGTAGATTGGCTGTTCATGTTCTTATGGTATAGCTCTAGAACAAGGCTTTACAGCTTTGACCCTCTAGTTGTTTTTGGACTACAAAACTTTGGCACTCCTGCAGATGTAGTCCAACATCTACAGGAGGGCTGAAGTTATGCAGCTCTTCTCTAGGAAAATAGGAGGAAAGGCAGGAGAAAGAAGAAAATTACAGTCAGTTAGCAGTATGTGTCTTGATGAGTCAGAATGGTCTTAAAATTTTGTTTTGTCTAGCTTTTAACAATCCCTAGAAAAGACTATTAGAGCAGTTGAGTTGATTTGTCTAATGTTCTAGTGAGAAGCTTTTTAATTTATGTCACAAAGACTTGTCAGCACCCCAAAGTCAAATTTAATGAAGAGAAGGAATCTCCCTTTTATTTATTTATTTTTTAAATTCTTACTAAATATCTGCTTTGTCACTCTTTTAAGGTAAAAATGTTAACAAAACTTAAACCACTAACATAGCCATTTCAGAATGCAATTCTGTTTGTGTTTATTCAAGCCCCACTGTGTTCTGCAGAACCTATTCCCAAGAGAGGCATGCATAAAATTGTAGCATTTTAAATTTCCCTCTAAAATAACACATTCTAGTTCAATCAAACCTTTATTATGGTCTGTGACAAGTATACATCACAATAAACCATACACAACACAATAAAGGACATTCTAGTCCAAATACCCCACAATCAAATTGTAAGATGAGCCAATAGGGTACATAATCAAAAATTACCAAATAAAATATTCTATATGTGGATATTTTAAACTTTATTTAATTTTGTCTGGACATGTTTTGAATTGAGGAAAAGATCAATGGCAGGGAGTCAGAATAAATAGCAGGGTGTGGTCTCCTTAATACTCAGGTTTCCATAACTGGTAACCTGATGTGTGTGTGTGGTTTTTTTAGTTCACACTTGACTTATATGAAGTGGGGTTTAACACAGTTCTCTGTTAATGTTTTTCAGCACTCAGGCTTCTCATAGTAGCCAGCCCATATAAACAGTTTTTAGTTAGTAGATTTCATACTAGAATAACTTTTATACCCTAAATACTAGACTTTTCCTTGTCACTTTATAATTATTGATGCAGAGCAAACCTGCATAATGGCTTTTCAGCCTTAAACCCTGCTTTAACTATATGAGGATAAACTGGAATGTTGTGTTACATCTCTGATGACATGTTACTGGAATGCTGCTAAAGCATCTGAGCAGCAAAACAACAAATATAAATTTGGATGGATGAGTAGTCTAATTCTAATTACAGTGGGGAGGAGATGGAATGTGGGGGGAGAAAACCCCATAAAGCTGGATTCTGTCAATCCAGAACACTTTTTACTATTTAAAAACAAAAAGTATTAGGCTCTATAATTTTTCCGGTCCCAAAGAGCAGGAAAAAGGAAGTGTTAATGTAGGTCAGACACAGCTGGCCTTTTTGCACAACCCTAGAACATATGCTTATTGATGCATTTGCCTCCAAAAGCTCATGGCTCAGTACTGTGGTTAATCTATTGTAGCAAAAAGGCAATAGAAGGTTCTTCTAGCATATAGATAATCAGGGCTGTTAGTATGTGGTTTTAAAGGCAAATCAAAGCTGCCTCTTGTGTGCGGATGTGGTGGTGTGTGAGCTGTAAAGTACAAAGTCCCAAACCAATTCTTACTTCAGTCTTGAACTTATTAGGCAGGCCATGGTCTCTCAACCAGCCTGAAATATGGGGATAATACTGACCTAATAGAGTTGTGCTAAGGATTGCCAAAGTAGAATTATGTGAGGTGTTTTGTATACTATAAGGTATTAAATAAATACTTATACAGAGTCAGACTATTGGTCCATCTAGCTCAGTATTGTCTTTCTATGCTGACTGACAGCAGCTCCCCAGGGTTACAGATCTTTCCAAGCTCCACCAAGAGGCTTTCCAGACATGGCTTTTAATTCAAATCCACTCCGGATTAGAGTGTGCCAGTCCACATATTAGTTTTGTTTACCTCGAGGTCCGTGCGGGCTATCAGGGATGAGTACACACCCAGCTCTGCTTTCCCCCAAATTACTGTTAAGAATTACTGCGCATTCTTGCTTGGCCCAAATTATGTCCAGGGTAAAAAGATCCTCTATTTGCAGCAGCTTTTTATTTAAAAGCTGAGCTTTCTGGTATTCCCCGCTGCTTGTGTGGAGTGGCCGTTGGCAGTAATTCAGCTTTTTTCAAAACACAATGAAGGGGAGTTTGACAGTTGTGTTGTCTGCTCTGAGTGATCTGCAATTGTGAGTGCTGGGGGCAGGGGGACACAGAGTTCAGTTCAGGTGCCAGCTATCATTACTTCCCATCTCCCAAGCACTGAGCAAAACACCATCTGAATCTAACTGAAAGGCAAGTGAGGGGGCTGGAAAGGGGGAAAACGGCCCCCCTCCCTCCTCAGAGGATCCGCTGCTGTGGCGTGGAGCAAGAGGAAGAGGGGAGGAGCATACGAGATGCTGGTTGTGCATAAAGGGGGGAAACAGCCCCCCTCCCTCCTCAGAGGATCTGCTGCCGCCACAAAGCAAAAAGAGTAGTGGAAGGAGCACGCGAGATGCTGGTTCTGCATCACTAGGCAGAGTGTGGTCACTGGGCAGGGAGGCGGGTTGAATTGGCAACACCAGGGGAAATGCACGCTTTCTGCAAAAGATTCAGTGGGGGAGCAGCAGTTTCTTCCCACTAAAGTCTCTGAGCTTTAAATAATAGATCTTTGTTCAGCTGGGATGCACACCTATACTGGCTTCTCAGCTCACAAGCAGAAAGTGACTTCATGAAGCTTCCTCCTCCTCCTCCACAGCCTTATTCTGCTCCCCTTGCAGTAGCACAGAGAGAGGCAGAAAGAGAGGAAGCTGCCCAAAAGCTTCAGTGAATTTCAGCAGCCCCTTCTCTCCATGACAAGCCACCTGGAATGACTGCTTCTTAACCCTCAATTTGCTCCACACACACTCCCTCTGTCAAACTAACAACAACAAAAAGGTGTCCCGCCTGTGATTGGTTGGAGAAAAAAACCCCAAAGCCAGCTGTAGGAACTGGCATAGGAAAATGGTTGCAGCAATTGTGGAGAGGAACCGACCCCATGTAGGCTGTCCCATTTAATCCCCAAAGTAAACATCTTGTGAATCTGCTGTGAAGTAGATTCGCTCTTCAGATACCCAGAGGCATAAAGCCATGTGTGAAAAACCTCCTGGAGATGCCAGGCACGAAACCAGGGGCTTTTCATATGCAAGGTATGTGTTCTGTCAGTGAGTTATGGCCCCCTCCCTCGGTGCAGTTTTTTTCTGTAGTAATTATGCATGCTATTTAAGCTATAATCCATTGCTTTGTATTGATGGGTTATATTTTGAAATGAATATAGCTTGTTTTGATGGAGAATTTTGAAGATTACATTTTCTAGTTCAGCTGATGATTCCAAATTCCATAGCCTGTACTATTCTTTATTACTGTATGTGAAATTCTGAACTTCTCTCTAGATATTTACACACTTCTTGAATCTTCTGCTTCACCTTTTCTGGATCTTCCTGCTGCTAATCTTAGGCAAACCTATGCTTCAGCTATTTTGTTGGATCCAGGAGAAAAGAATGGTGCCCTGGTAGTAGTTGCTAGTCTGCCACCTGTGCTAACTTCCTTTCTCCTGGATCCAACAAAACAGTCAAACAGGTAAGGTAATTCTGCATCTGAGACTAAGGGCAATATCTAGCACATGGCTGTAGGAATGATATTCATGTCCTGTTGATAACCTGGTCCTGGTTTTGTTTTTTTAACTGTCTCCTTCTGTGCCTTTATTGCCTCCAGATAAGTTCAAGGAAGACGATTGGCCTTAATTTTCCTAGTTCCTTTCCATTTTTTTTTTAAAGTCATATTTATAATTCTAGACTTCTTAATTCCCCACCCCCACCGGCCACAGTAAGCCTACTTTAGTCAAAGGGTGGCACAGTGGTGAAGACTGAATGTCTTTTACTTAGCCCAGAGACTGGTATCCAAAAACAACAAATATTTATTTACTGCTTTTCAACAGAAGTTTCCAAAGCAGTTTACACAGAGAAATAAAAAATAAATAAATAAGATGGATCCCTGTCCCTGAAGAGCTCACAACCTAAAAAGAAATATAAGATAGACACCAGCAACAGTCACTGGAGGTACTGTGCTGGGGGTGGATAGGGCCAGTTACTCTCTCCCTGATAAATAAAGAGAATCACCACATTAAAAAGGTGCCACTTTGCCCAGTTAGCAGGGGTAAAACAGACTGGTTTGGATATTCAGGTCTTTGCTTTCTACTCAATGCAAAATCATACAGATTGGGTCAGGAGCAGGGTGGATTTGATTTAAATTACGGTTTAAATCACTAATCAGGAAGACTAGATTTAAATCTGGATTTTTACCTAAAGCCTCATTCTTGCTGGTACAATCTTAATATTTACAACCAGTTGGTTTCATTTTTGGTCCTCTTCTAGACAGAAAAATTGCCCAAAATAATCTTACAGAAACCTCTGGAGGAGCATGACATTGTGAATGGATTAATGGAATTCATTTAACAAAAAACTTAAATTTTGCATATATACAGCCTCATGCTACATAATTAAAAACTAATCCTTATTTCATGATGAATAACCTTTGGACTACAATGTATCTTAAATAGATAATGATCTTTAGATAGATTTTTTCCTCAAAAAGCATTTTCCTCAAAAAGCATTTTAAAAATCCAATTTAAATAAAAAAAATTTTTTTTAATCATTGATTTTTATCCACCCTGGTCAGGAGGCATGGATCAGGTGACCAATTCCCATGGAAACTACTATGGATGTAAGCTTTTCAGTATGCTTTGCTGGGACTGGAGTTCATTTTTGTGAGGTGCTAAGCACCTTTCTAGCGTATCAAATTTCAAAACACTGTTTGAGGATAACTCAGAGTTTTCCCTGCTGCAGTTAATTTGTGAGATCTAAAATGTTGCCACTTCTAAAGCTTTCCTGGCTTACTCTGCCTTTTGGCAAAATGCACTGGGAAGCACAGCAAACTCGGCATGAACCACTGTCAATGTATTGACTCAGCAAAAGATTAGTCTTCTGGCATTTGAGAATCCTGGATGTTCATCCTTGTTACATGAGCATCAGTAAAATGATGTACAGTAATGTAGTCTTGCACATTCTCTGCATATTTTAGACAATGGAGATGATGTTGATTACTTGTCCTGATTAAGCTGTAGTTTGATGCTTGCAGTGAAGTGTCACAGAGTGTCCTTGCAGTAGTGTTGCATTGCAGCTTCTCTGCAGCAGACACCTGGAAAGGGAGATGAGACCATAACCGAATACGTAGCCCAGTGCAACAGCCTGAAGCACAAGTACAACAGCTCACGTTCTTGAGGGCAGTGTAAAGATACAGATTATCCCTGGCCCAACAGCAGGGTTAGCTGTGAGTGTTATTCCAGTCTAGAATCTGGGATTGTTTCTATCACCGAGTTATAGCTCTCAAAAGGCAAACTACATGTTACGTGGGAGATCCATTACTGGTTCTCCTGGTGTATAAGAAATCAAATGTACCTTGGGGCTTGCTAATCTGATTGGAGCAGTGGCAGGGGGATATCTAACCCTTTCCCCCTGCTCTGCTTTCCCATTCAAAAGTCACCCTCAAACTGCTGTTTGCTTTGTATACTCCCCCTTGAGACAGCTTTGTTGGGAAGGGCAATTTTGAACAGAAAAACCAAGTGGGGTGTTTAATATTCCTTCCCCTACCTCGGTGGAAGTCTCCCTATTTAATCATAGTTGCATTGCATTAAAAAAGAAAGCAACAAGAGCATTTCCAGACGGGGCTTTTAGCTCGCTTCTCGGAATGGAGGGTGTGCATTCACATATTGGCCAGATTTACCCCGAAGTCCCTGCGAGCCATCAAGGGGCACTCCAGACACAATTCGGGGGTTTTGTTGCCTGTTGGAGCATAGCCCAGTTTATGTCCAGGGTAAAAAAAAGATCCACTTTTTGCCTCTGTTTTGGGTGGGCAAAATTCAAACGTTTTGGGCGGTATAAAAATATGTTAAATAAATAAATAAATAAACTCGCAGTAGAGCCTCACAGTAAACCCGTGGTAAAGCCTGATGTCTGGGAATGCTCTTGGAGAGCCAATTGCAGATCCTTCTGCATAACATATAGCTTTGCCCAACAACGTAAAAGGGATGCTTCATTTTCCATACCAGTATATCATGCCAGGCTTTTTGCTTGCAGGTCTAGTCCTATGGTTCCACTGCTGATACTTCTTGAATGGCTCAAACTAGTAAGTAGTCTATCCTCTGCAGCAATTCAACAGCATAATGTTGTTGAAAGGATAGCAAGGATAAGGACAGTTATTTTGTTAATTCCAGCATTAGCAATGGGACACAGAGAGCTATGCAGCAATATTGTGGCTTGTATGGCCCCCTCCTGTGCCCCAAAGAATTTCTGCATGTCTTCTGAGGGTATTTTGTCCTCATCTGGGTATTTCACATGCCCAGCTTTGGGAGTGTTTTCTGGAGGGTGGAGGGATGGCGGATGTTTGTATGCTCTGTGGTCTTGGAATGCACCATAGTGCCTGTTGGAGTTGCATCAACACATAGAACCTCAAGCCAAACTCACTCCTGTTCCTCTTAAGCAATACTTGTCAGAAGTTAGGCGAGCCACTTGGACAGACGTTCAACAGCATAGGAATTGGACACTTGCCTGAAGGAGTGATCTGTATTACAAACAAATGCTTTTGAGGGTTCAGAGGTGCTATCCAGTAAGTGCATGTTGCTTATCTATGAATTATATTTTTCAATATTAGGTGAAACAGGATGCAAGGAGTAGACAAGCTTGAAAATATGAAACAAGGATGGTAAGGATTGAACAAGTTTGATTGCATTACTTATTTGTTTCTTGTGTCCTGTATGCAGTAGATTAATACATTTTTTACTATCTTGCAACAAAAGTGTTTTTAGCGATAAATAAGCCTTCTATGAAATAATTGTATGTGGGGCTAGTATGAGTACACTATTCCTTAGGCTAAGACAACATCTTGATGTACATGTTTCAAGAGACAACCCACTGGGAATTTCTGAAGATGCATAACTTAAATTGGCTGTATTGGCCCAAAAGAATAGCCAGGAGCTATAAGGAGCACACCAACAAGAAGTCGGAGTGGTACATCAGGTGGCCTGTGACCACCAGGCAGTGGTAGTGTCTTTCCATTAAATGTTCTCTCCTGCCCCATGTCTCCTTCCCCAGATGTATCTTGTCTCAAGTTCAAAGCAGGCATTGCATGCAATACCGGGAGGATTTTATTGTATCATAGCTAGAAGGGCAGGCAGCAGGATGGGCAAAAGTGATCCCAGGAAAGAGGGGCTTGGCTCAGTTGCGGGTGGAGATTTGCCATGGCAGCTACAGTGATGGGAACGTTAGGAGGGGAGATTAACTTGGAAATAATCCTGCTTGGGAGAGAGCTTGTGCATAGTTGTAAAAGGGAAGAGAAGTTCTTAATGTGTATAAGAATAGTTACAGTTTGGGGAGCGAAGGAAAGGGTTTTGGGGACTGGAACACTGGATGAGTGATGAGGTTTTGGACTGTATCTGAGGACTTGTGGGCAGATCCAGAGGAGGTGCAGTGAGGCCCAGAAGTTCTGCCCGCCTGCTGACATGTTACTCATAATGATACCTGGAGCTTTCACAGGCTTTTCCGCAGGTTTTCTGCGAGGCTTTACTGTGAGTTCAAAGTTGCCTCAAAAAATGGATGCAAAAAGTGGATTTTTGTACCCTGGATAGAAATCGGGCTATACTCTAATGTGCAATGAAAAACCCGAATCGTGTGTGAGGTGCTTCCCGATAGCTTGCAGGGACTTTGGGGTAAATTTGGTCAGTATGTGAATGCATATAGAGGAGATGCGAACTAAGCCGGGTGTGAAAAACTTCCTGGCCAGGGGAAAAACACTGGCTTTAGAAGGACTCTGCTATCCTGTTCTACCAGCACTTTTAAATGTATGGACTATCCTGGCAGTAATGTTAGGCACAAGCTGCCCTTGCTGAAGCAAGGTCTTCATCATTACTCCTTTGATACGTCCATTAGGTAGGGGTGTGTGTATGTGTGTAGCCTTAAATGCAGAGCCTTAAATGTTTTTCAGACTAATATGTTTCCTGTTCATAGTTTCCTTCTCTTTTGAAGGACACAGCTGTCACAACTGCAGGCTAAAGCAACTGTTATGGTTTCTATAGTCTCACAATATTAAGCCTTCTTTATTATAACAAAATTCAAGGTTGTTTCTATTAAAGAACGAAACTACTCCTTGCTGAAGATCTGTTTCACAAAGGAAATATTTTTCTTCAAAATTGTTGAACATGTTTTCCTTTAACTGCATCCTAGGAGCAGCAAATATTATCTTACAGTGTAATGCTATTCATATTTACACACAAATCACACTGTTCCATGGAGCTTACTCCCAGGAACATGTGCCTGGGATTTCAGCCTTAGTGTTTGTATGGTTGCAAGTTAAAAAAAAATACTGCTTGCTTAAAAAAAAAAAAAAAAAGCTTGCTTTGTTTTAAATTTGGGAAGTTTGGGGATAATATCTACTTCTCTCTCTCTCTCTCTCTCACTCTCTCTGTGCTAATTGCTTAAACAAGTGCTATTAGTTGAACTCTTCATTTGAGTGAGTAAATGTTCCTAAAAGTGTCCTAGGTCTGAAAACTTGAATGATAAAAGTTTTTGTAGAACAGTGCATTTCTTTTGCTTACAGCAAAACCTATCTAATCTGCTTGTATGATGGGAATCTTTGTTCATGTATGCAGTATCAAATGTACTCTTCAAAGAGATATCTTCATATCTAGATATTTATTTCACATGTTTAAGATCAGTATTAAAGTACTCTTGAACAGTATTTCTCAGCCACTGGTTCATGGACTGGTGCCAGTCCCGGGCACTGTAGCCAGCCGCTCTACATCAGTTTAGGAAGATAGCCAGCTGGTCCCTGGTGGAACCCCTCTTACTTTAGGAAATTGGGGTTTGGGTTCAAGCCTCTTTCTCTCTATTTATATATCTGTATATTTTGGGACAGTATATTTTCCAGTGGTTGCAAGAAAGAGAACAAAAACATCATTACTTATGCCAAACTCAAGTGTTTATAAGCATTTGCATTCGTTTTCTTTGTAGAACCAAATCTGTCAAGCATGCATAGAGGTAAACTTAAAATACCCAATTACAAATTAATAGAAAATCATAAAACGTACATACAATATCATCATAGGGCCACTAAATAAAACCCAAACCAAACCCTAGTCTCTTTCTTCTAAAGGAACTATCCCAACAGTACTCCTGCATAGCCCATACTATAGTTCAGTGCTCAGGCTGCTGAGAGCTCGAGTGAGCTCTCAGCTCGTCATTTCAGGCAGCATCGGCTGCCTGATAGGTCGTTTTCCCCCTTTCTCTCCCTCCAGAGAGGGAGAGAAAGGGAAAAACGTTCTATTGGGCAGTCTGCGCTGCCTGAAATAACTAGCGGACAGTTTGCCCGGGCTCTCTGCGGCCCGTGCGTGGGAGGAGGGAATTTGCTCTGGGCTCCTCCGGAGCCCAAGTCACGCCCCCGTGCGTGTGATGTCATGCGCACAGGCATACGTGGAGGGGGCCGCCGAGCGGGGCTGGACCCAGGCCGCCGCTTGGCTGGCTCCATCCCTGCAACAGTACTCCTGCGTAGTCCATACTATAGTTCAGTGCTCCTGCGTAGTCCCAAAGTCCCATGGGTGAGCAGCCGAAATGACGACCTGGTGCAATGAGGGCAGGTTGGCCCATCCAGAATATCAAACCAGCGTGCAAATCATGCCCCCAAAAGAACTGCTATATATAAGCAAATTAATAAAAGAATAGAAGAGCTCCAACTCTCTCTTTCCTTCTCTGCTCAGAAGCTTTCTGCTGGGCTTGAAAACTCTAGAAGATTCTAAGGGCCTTCTGAGCATGCTCCACAATCCATTAAGAAGGGGGAGGAGAGATCATGCACCCTTTAGTTGCCAATTCAGGAAACCTACCAATAGTACTAGTGGTAATGGTGGGGGATACACTGGCATCAAAAAGATGGAGAAATACTGCTTAGAACTTCTATAAATGTGTCTGCAATCCTCAGTGATGCCCAATTATATGTTAGCTCAAGTTCTAAGCTAGGGGTAATATTTATTTATCATATTTCTGTACCACATGATATAGACCTCTCTAGGCGGTATCCAAAGTTAAAACATAACAAATGTAAAACCAATACAAAATGGTTCAAATTCATAGAACAGATACAATCTCATGAATAAAAATATTTAAATCTAAATTTCAGTTAAAAGCTTGGGAAAACAAGAATGTCTTGAGGGTCTTTCTAAAAGCAAGCAGAGAAGGTGATGTACTTATTTCAACTGGGAGTGTATTCCTGAGCCCTGGGGTAGCTACAGAGAAGGCCCGCCACCAAACGAGCCAGCGGCAACCATAACTGGGCCTCTCCAGATGATCTTAATAGATGACAGGGCTCATGACAGAGAAGGCACTCTCTTAAGTACCCTGAACCCAAATATGATGGCAGTGGTGGCTATCTGTACTTATTAATCACTATAGATACCATAATTTCATGAATATAACCTGCACATGAGTATAACCTGCACATGAGTATAACTTGCAGCTCATTGTGTAAAAAACCTTGTATTACCCACACTTGGAAGCCTCCACAGAGGCTTCAGCAGAAGATTAAAGGACCTATTGTACTTTGATTTACAATATGCTGCACAATAAAGGGATCTTTCTAACACGGTGCTCCTTGTAATAATTCTAATGTAAATGGGGATTAAACCCAGCTGTTCCTTATGTTGTATACCCTGTACCTACTTAATTCCCTGCACCTTTCCCTTCCCGGGATGCAAAAACATGTATGCCCCACGGGGTATATTGACAAACATATTGTAGTACAAATTTCTACAAAGCATTCCAAAGCCTCGGGGCAGCAACGGAAAAGGTCCATCCCTGAGTAGCCACCAGATGAGCTGTTGGCAAATGCAGACGGACCTCTCCTGATGATCTCAATGGGCAGTGGGGTTCATAACGAAGAAGACGTTCTCTTAAATACCCAGGGCCCAAGCTGTTTAGGGCTTTATAGGTTATAACTAACACCTTCTATTTTGCCTGGAAACATATCGGCAGCCAGTGTAACTCCTTCAATACAGGAGTAATATGGTCTCTCCTAGATGACCCAGAGACCAGCCTGGCTGCTGCATTCTGGACCAACTGTAGTTTCCGGACTATGTACGAGGGCAGCCCCACATAAAGCTCATTACAGTAATCCAGTCTGGAGGTTACCAGCAGATGTACCACTGTTTTGAGGTCATCTATCTCAAGAAACGGACGCAGCTGGCGTATCAGCCGAAGCTGATAGAAGGCACCTCTGGCCAGTGCCTCAACCTGGGACATTTGGGTGTACTCTTGTTCTTAATAATGCTTAATAAGGCACGATACTGCAGATTGAGCCAGTTGTGAAAGAGGTTTTTCATAGCTGGCTTTATCTGCAAGAGTAATATCTTATTAAATACTGTTAAGAACAAGAGTATACCCAATGCCATTCTGGAGCATTTTGCAACTGTTAGTAACAAGAATCACAAGTAATTCTGTTTTAATTGTTTTAATGTTTTTAGAATATCGTGTTTTTAAATTGCTGTTTTTTTGGTTTTTTTGTTTTTAACTAATGTTTTATCTTTGTTTTTATCTGGTTGTAAACCTCCCAGAGACGCAAGTTTTGGGCGGTATAAAAATATGTTAAATAAATAAATAATAAGTATGGCTGGTCTAGATTTAATTGAACTGACCATTAGTTGTGAAATTTACCTCAAATAATGGGCCATTTATACATCATTAGTTTATATTTTATTTTACAGGGTTTGCAGGCCAAGAACTGATGACCAGATCCATAATGGTACAGAGCAGAAAGCTTGTGATATTTTAGTTGACAGCCTTTTTGAAGAAGCTCAGAAAGTTGGAGCTATATGCACACAAGAGGCTAAAGCTAAAAGTCAAGTAAGTGGTTTAGTTTTGTAAGATAGAGTAATTAAAAATATAAATCTGTAAATGATATTTTTATTTACGTAAAAGTACTTTCGAAACATATTCTCCTCCCCTTCCTCAGGGGAGGGCATCGGAAATGTGCAACTCGTGGGGACATATTTTCAGGTGGCACAGAGGGCTTCCTGGGGAAAGGGAGCGTGTAAAAAAAATGCTGCTTGCAACTGGCGGAAGGTTACCATTTACATTTCTAACCTTAGTGTCATCATTGTCTTAATGACGGTGGTGAAGGAGAGATGATGGTTTGTTTAGGTTTATGCATGTGTGATCACTGAAGAAAAGATTATTCTGCTATACCTGTGGTAAAATACAGAGTATTTCGTTTTGAGTCTGATTTACCTAATAGGAATTGGAACATCTTTGCTTTCAAACTTAGAATTCCTCCCCCCACCCCGTGTTTTTTGAACTAGTCATATTTATAATTCTAGACTTTTTAAGTCCACACCTCTACCGGCCACAGTAAGCCTACTTTAGTCAAAGGGTGGCACAGTGGTGAAGACTGAATTTCTTTAACTTAGCCCAGAGACTGGTATCCAAAACCAACAAATATTTAGAGAGTGAATGAATAAATAAATAAATAAGATGGATCCCTGTCCCTGAAGGGCTCACAACCTAAAAAGAAATATGATAGACAGCAGCAACAGTCACTGGAGGTACTGTCCTCGGGGTGGGTAGGGCCAGTTACTCTCCCCCTGCTCAATAAAAAGCATCCCCACGTTAAAAAGGTGCCTCTTTGCCCAGTTAGCAGGGGTAAGGGCCTTTCCAGACAAAGATGTATTCCAACATGGCCGCTGATTCTTATGGGCAATGTTGCAGGCAATCCAGATGATGCTTTGCCCACTACATGACTTCTTTTTGCAAACTGCTTGACAGCTTGTAAGATACCATTGTCTTTCCATTATTACATTTTTTCTAACTTGAATGTGGAAGGGAACATTCTGCATGATGGATCACAGCGCAACTTGTAGAGAAGTGGTCACCTGCATAAGTGGTGACTTCAGAGGTGCTCTTACCCCTGGACTCTGGAGCCGAAGTCCAAGGCCTCCACAGCCCCTGGGGCCCCCCAAATCCTCTTTAGTCTGTCCTGGGCAGTGTGATTGCCCAGCAAAGCACAATGATGCTTAATCTGCAGGGGAGGGAGGCCTCCAATGGCCCCTAGGTCCAGGCTCCAAAATTACCTAGGTGTACCTCTGGGTGACCTTTTGGAGGGTTGGATCCCAAGGGTACACCCCCACATGTTCCCTCAGTTCCACAACTGAGTTCGCTTTCCTCCAGTGCAATTCTTTATTAAAAAAACAAAAACAGAAAACTCTCAAAGCCAATGGATTTTTTTCTTTTTACAATCTTTCAGCCCCCTTTTATTATATTTTTCAAATTTTTATTGATGATGTTGCACTACAGCACTCTTCTTTAGCCTTTAAGAAAAGGGAGTTTTCTCCACTCCCCCTACTTAGTTTGTGCCGCCTAGCATCTTGCCTGTTGCCTTTCTGTCCTGCAAATGGATGTTACTGTTGTGCTTGATTCAGTGTTGCAAAGAACTAGAAGCCACTTCAAAGCACAGGTCTGTCACTCACCTGATTTTCATCTGTTGTCACAAGAAATAAACTAGTTAAAACCATTTTAGTGACTTCCCATTATAGCCTATGGCTGAAGCATTGAGAATAGAAAGCTGAATGTGGCAGCAGCAGGAGGTTGCAATGCCTTTCTGCTTGGGTCAACTTATTGTTTTGAATTATTGGAAAGAAGAGTCCTGCTCCCTTCCTTGCTGCTTAGTTTTTAGTTAGGCTTGATACAGGTATGTGTCTTGGGTTGAACAGAGATGGGGAGGTGGGGTATGACCATGGGGCAGCTATACCAGTGGTGGTGGGTAATTGACAAAGACATGGCATTGGTAGGCCAGCGGGTCATTATAGGGGAAGGGAATTCAGGAATTTAATTGCTGTTGCCCCTTCCAGCAGGCCTACAACCTCTTTGACCTTGGAGAGCAATGCCAACCACCCACAGAACCTCACCTTATTACTCTGTAATGCCAGGTTGGTTCACAATAAATCTCAGATAATGCATGACTTGATCATGGATGAAGGAGCTGACTTGGTATGTATCACAGAGACCTGGTCAGGAGAGGCTAGTGGTTCGGTTTGGTCCCAGCTTCTCCCAGAGGGTTACTCCGTGGTGGAGCAGGTGAGAGGATGTGGCAGGGAGGTGGGGTGGCTGTGGTCCCTAAGAATACTATCTCCCTTCGCAGGATCCCTGTAAGGGATTTGGCCTATATTGAGTGTGTGTACCTAAGTCTAGGGGCCAGGGATAAATTGGGACTTCTGCTGGTGTATCACCCCGCTGCCCAGTGGAGTCCCTATTTGAGCTGATGGACCTGGTTGTTGAGTTGGCATTGGAGTGGCGCAGGTTGTTGTTGGGGGCCTTCATTTTGGGACCAGCTTGTTGGGAGCAGCTCAAGAGTTCATTGCGGCCATGATGACTGTGGGCCTATCCCAATTGGTCTCTGGACCGACACATGATGCTGATCACATTCTCAATTTAGTCTTTTGCTCTGATCAGGGTGGTGTTCCATAGGTGGGGACTCGTGCCATCTCCCCATTGTCATGGACGGATCACCATCTGGTTAAGGTAGTAGTTACAGCCTCGGCCCACCTCAGCAGGGGTGAAGGACCTATTAGGTTGGTCTGCCCGAGGAGATTATCAGATCCAATAGGATTCCAAGAAGCCTTGGAAGGGTTTAAGGTTGGCTCTGCTAGTGATTCTGTTGACGCTCTGGTGGAAACATGGAATAATGAACTCACTAGAGCGGTAGACGCAATCGATCCTAAGCATCCTCTCTGACCTGCTTTAAAGACAGCCCCGTGGTATTCGGGTGAGTTACCGGAGCTGAAGTGGTGAGGTAGACAACTAGAGCGCAAGTGGAGAAAGTCTCGGCGTGAGTCTGATCGGGTACAACACAGAGCACACTTGAAGATCTATGCTCTGGTAGTACGGGCAGCGAAGAAGCAGTTCTTTTCTGTCCACATTGCTTCCACAAACTCGGGTCCAGCTGAGTTGTCTAGGGTTGTGAGGGGGCAAGTATGTACCCCCTCCCCCTTGAATTTAAACTTGGAGCCATCAGTTACTTGCTGTGACATTTTTAACAACTTTTTTGCGGATAAAATTTCTCACATTCGGGCTGAGCTGGATTCCACGGTTATTGCAGAGTCTACTGTTGGATCATTTTCAGTTTGTGACTCCTGAGGAAGTGGACAAACTGCTTTGGACTGTGCGCCCTACAACTTATTACCTTGACCCTTGCCCAACTTGGCTTATATCATCTGATAATTATATTATCAGAGAGGATTTGGTAAATATTATAAATGCTTCTCTGAAGGAGGGCAGATGCCTCCTTGTCTTAAGGAAGCTATTATTATACCACTTTTGAAGCAACCAGTTAGCTAATGACAGACCTGTTTCTAACCTTCCATGGTTGGGCAAGGTGATTGAGCGGGTGGTGGCTTCTCAGCTCCAGGCAGTTTTGGATGATGCAGATTATCTAGACCCATTTCAAACTGACTTTCATGTGGGCTATAGGATCGAGACTGCGTTGGTTAGCCTGATGGATGATCTCCTACTGGCTATCGACAGAGGGAGTGTGACACAGCTGATTCTCTTTTATCTCTGTGGCTTTCATACCATTGAGGAGAGCTGGTCTTGTGGTAGCAAGCATGACTTGTCCCCTTAGTTAAGCAAGGTCCATCCTGGTTGCATATGAATGGGAGACTGAATGTGTGAGCACTGTAAGTTATTCTCCTCAGGGGATGGAGCTACTCTGGGAAGAGCAGAAGGTTTCAAGTTCCTTCCCTGACTTCTCCAAGAGAGGGCTGAGAGAGATTCTTGCCAGCAACTTTTGAGAAGCCGTTGCCCGTCTGTGAAGACAGTACTGAGCTAGATAGACCAGTGGTCTGACTCAGTATGTGGCAGCTTCCTATGTTCCTATGTATCCCTCTGGACTGCCTGAGAGAGGTGGGATTGGGTGGCACTGTTTTACAATAGTTCTGCTCTTACCTTGCTGGTAGATTTCAGATGGTGTCACTTGGAGACTGTTGCTCTGCAAAGCAAGAACTGAAGTATGGAGTTCCACAAGGGTCCCTACTGTCTCCAATGCTCTTTAACATCTACATGAAACCACTAAGAGAGATCATCAGGAAGTTTGGTGCTGGGTGTTACTAATATGCTGATGACACCCAGATTTACTTCTCCATGTCGACCTCATCAGGAAATGGAGTATCTTCCCTAAATGCCTGCTTGGAGGCGGTAATGGGCTAGATAACAAACTAAAGTTGAATCCGGATAAGATGGAAGTACTGACTGTGGGGAGTCGGGACTCGAGAAATTGTTTGGATCTGCCTGTTCTGGATGGGGTTACACTCCCCCTGTAAGACCAAGTATGTAGCTTGGGAGTGCTCTTGGAACCAAAGCTCTCCCTGGTTTCTCAGGTTGAGGCGGTGGCCAGGAGCACTTTTTATCAGCTACGGTTGATACGTCAGCTACGTCAATTTCTAGAAGTGAATGACCTTAAAACAATGGTACATATGCTTGCTGGTAATCTACAGACTTGACTACTATAATGTGCTCTATGTGGGGCTGCCTTTGTACATAGTCCCGAAACTACAATTGCTACAGAATGCGGCAGCCAGATTGGTCTCTGGGACAACACAAAGGGACCACTGGTTTTGAAAGAACTGCACTGGCTGCTGATATGTTTCCAGGTGAAATAGAAAGTGCTGGTTTTTACCTGTAAAGCCCTTAACGGCTTTGGACCAGGCTATTTAAGAGAGCAGCTCCCTTGTCATGAACCCTCCTGCCTTTTACGATCTTCTGGAGAGGTCTGGTTACGGTTGCCACCAGCTCGTCTGGTAGCAACTCAGGACCAAGCTTTCTCTGTGGCTTTCCAAGGGCTTTGGAATATGCTCCCTGTTGAAATAAGAGCATCTCCTTCTCTGTTTGTTTTCAGGAAGACCCTCAAGATGTTCCTTTTCTCGCAAGCTTTTAGTTAGAATTTTAATAATTTGTTTTATGTTGTTTTTGTCGTGTTTTATATATTTTAACCTGTCATTTTAATGTTGGAATTTGTACACCGCCTAGAGATTGACATATCTGGCAGTATAAAAATATGATTAATAAGAAATAAATAAATAAATAAATAAATACTAGAAAGGAGGAATTTGTGGTTTCAACAGTAGAAGAGTTGCATGTTTCCTCAGAAGTAAGCCCAAGTGAGTTCAGTGGGACTTACTTCCAGGAATGTGTGCATAAGATTGCAGTCATGTAACTAATGGGGGATGGTCAGATAGGAGTAAAAGGGAATGATTCCATGGAATGAATTCAGATACAAAGTCCAGCAAGAACAAGGAGTCACTGAATCTCAATCAAACATGCTTTCTTTGAATGCAAGCATCAGAGCAATTTAAGAAGTGGTAAAGGTGGAGTTAATGCTTAACCGCTTTGGGGTTATCTTTTTAACGAAAGGCGGTATATAAATGCAAAAATAAATAAAATAAATAAAATAAAGAAGAGAAGTGTGGTATTGTGCAACACTAAAATGTAAATACAAAAGGAACATCCGTTGTCTTAGCATGCACATATTAAGCGCTTTAGGGGGCAGTGAAAGTGGGACTGCAATCCCCAAAGTACACCTTGGTGCGGACAAAAAATAGCAGGACGAAGTAGGTGTGGATACCCTGCAGTTTACTGTGGGAGCTCACAGAAGCTCCCTCTAAAAACCCTTCAGCCAGGAAATCCTGTTAAACAGAGGAAGGTGTGCAGCCTTTGTCTTCTGGCACAGCAAGTTTTCTCAATGAAAGGTCGACACTTGAATGTAGGGATGTGCTGAAATGTAATTCGGCTATCCGAATCGTGGGCACCTCCTTTTAAAATGAAGGGCTTACACAGCCTCTTTAAAGTGGAGGAGAGCAGGTTTGTACCTGCTCCTCTTCCTCTCACTGCCATTGCCGCCATCCCAGTGTTTCCCCCAGCTATGCCCACCTGCTGACTGAGCATCTCCCAGCTGAAGCTGAAACCAAGCTTCCCCAATTGAGAAATTGACCTGCTAAACTGGTGTCACTGAGAAAGCAAGCTGAAGAGACTTGAGGATAGAAAATGCTTTTTAAAGAAAGATATTTGTGTTTCAGCCTCAAGGTTGACTCAGCCTTCCATCCTTCCGAGGTCGGTAAAATGAGTACCCAGAATGTTGGGGGGGCAATATGCTAAATCATTGTAAACCGCTTAGAGAGCTTCTAGCTATAGAGCGGTATATAAATGTAAGTGCTATTGCTATTGCTATTGCTATACAGCACTGTGGCAGTGATTTAAAAGTAATCCTACAAATCCTATTGTAGTCATGCTTTAGGAACATTTGTACTGCTTTTATACACTGCAAACTGTTCTACATCATACATACATAGTAACAAAGCAAAACAACCGTTCCTCAAAGAAATCCTGAATGTAGTGTTTACATAGTGCTTCAGAGCACTTGAGTGCTGCTCTGAGTGCTGAGGTGTTCTTTTTCCCTAATTGGCTGGAAACGGCTAAAATCATGGCTGCACATAGCGCTTAATATATCTGTTATATATTTAAGAGTTTGTGCAAAATAGTCATACTTCCCTGATAACCTACAGATAACCAAATGTTATATACACAATCCTGCCACTTAAATTAGCTGAATGCACTACTTTTTACACCGGAATATGCTGGGGGAAAGGTTTAACATCTCTTCTCTTATTTTTTTTTTTAAAGAAGAAATTCTTGATATAATCGCCATATCTTAACTGTTCTATATAGATTTTTAACACTCAATCAGATCAGTAACTTGAAAACAGCGGAATGTCCAAAGGAGGCAGAAAATCTTAGATTCAAATTTACCACATATGGTGGTATTTCAATAAAATGAATGTTTCAAGCTGAATTCCTACACATTTCAACTGTTCTTTTACTTTTTGCAAGCATGTTAATAAAAAAATTTTTCTATTACATATATTTAATTTCTTGAACTTTTCTGTAAGTGTAATCTACATAAAATGACTTTGCCCAGTCAATGACAGGCCTCACCTAATAGAAGTATTGCCCATAAAAATTCGCAAGTGCCAATCCCCATGGGCAAGATTGTATGTTTACTCAGAAGTAAGTCCAATTTGGTTCAATGGAACTTATTTACTAAAAAATGTGCATAGGACTAGAGGCTTCAGTCCACAAATTTGATTTAAACAACTCTCATGTCTCAAATTCTGTTTTAAAGTAGTTTCTGTTTCTGGTGGACAAATGTCCTGAATGGGCAACTAAGATGCAGGGCTGGGATCTGAAACCCGTGCTGGATTGGGGGAGGGGCAGTTTCTAATTGGCCTCTTAATGACACTTCTTTTATAACTGCTTCCCTTGTAAACATAAAACAATCTTATGAAGATTTAATAAAGACTTTATTCCAGAAAGAACTAGATTTCCTCCTTCTCCTTTCCCTCCCTTTTCTTTCTGACTCCACCCCCCTCCCCGCCACTCTCTACAGTATCCCCACTGGGACAAACTTCCAAACAACACAACACAAATTATTACTAGATAGAATTATTTCTTGTTTACACAGTCAGACAGGTGTTATTGACTGGTTTGTTTTATCCAGACATCGAGTCCTTCCCAAGGACCTGAGCTGGCTGAATTTTATCACGAATACTGTTGGTTATTATAGATATCGTCGAAGAATATAGGCTGTTCCCAGTAAAGCTGCTTTTTGTAATTGGCTGATGGTGATTTCTGTGGCCCCTGTGGTGTTGAGGTGCTCTTCAAGGTCTTTTGGAACTCCACCCAGGGCGCCAATTACCACTGGGATTATTTGGGTCTTTTTCTGCCACAGCCTTTCAATTTCAATTTGTAGATCTTTGTATTTGGTGATTTTTCTATTTCTTTTTCTTCTATTCTGCTATCCCCTGGTATTGCTATGTCGATTATTTTGACTTGTTTTTCTTTCTTCTCGACTACAGTTCTATCTGGTGTATTGTGTGGCAGATGTTTGCCTGTTTGTAGAATTATATCCCGCTCTTCCTCCAAGGAGCCCAAAGTGGTGTACTACATATTTAAGTTTCTCCTCACAACAACCCTGTGAAGTAGGTTAGGCTGAGAGAGAAGTGACTGGCCCAGAGTCACCCAGCTGGTATCATGGCTGAATGGGGATTTGAACTCGGGTCTCCCCGGTCCTAGTCCAGCACTCTAACCACTACACCACGCTGGCTCCCAACTTCCTGTTTGTTTTGTTTAAAACAAAATGTGTCCCCAACCCTTTTGTTCTACAAAGAGGGTGGGTGGGCTGGGCAGGAGAAGCATTTTGTATTTCTTGTTCCATGGCAATTTGGTTGTGCCATCTAGTTAGTGTTGTCAACTCCTGGTGACCACAGAGTCATGTGGTTTTCTTGGTAGAATACAGGAGGGGTTTACCATTGCCATCTCTCGCAAAGTATGAGATGATGCCTTTTAGCACCTTGACAATGGTGGGGGTTGCAATTTTGAAGGTTAAAATAAAACAACTGATCAAACAATCCCTCTGGCTAGAAAGTGGAGATGGGTTGATAAAAGCTGCTAGGGATGTGCACGAACCGGCAGATGGCCAGATTGGTGGAGTGGGGGTTACTTTTAAGGAGCAGGGAGGATGCTCTCATCCCCCACACACATTTCTCCCTCCCCCGGGAGCTGTGCTGAAAATCGCTGGTGCGAGGTGGCAGCGTACCCTCTTGCTGCCCCCGGCCAGTGTGCTTGCACATGTGCACCAGCCAGTTCCGGTCTGACACTGACTGGGGTGGCAAGAGGGTACACTGCCACCCCGCACCAGCAATTTTGTGCATAGCGCCAGTGGGAGAGACATGGTATGTGGCGGGCGGGGGTAAGAGCACCCTCCCTACTCCTTAAAAGTAAACTGCTGGGCCCGGTTCGTGCACATCCCTAAAAGCCACTACCATGGAACAGAAAACTATTAATTAAAAGGCTAATTCAGTAATACCATGCCTGCATCTGAAGAGGAAACAGCTGATTTTTTATTTTACATTTATTTTTACATTTTATATCCCGCTCTTCCTCCAAGGAGCTCAGAGCGGTGTACTACATACTTAAGTTTCTCCTCACAACAACCCTGTGAAGTCGGTTAGGCTGAGAGAGAAGTGACTGGCCCAGAGTCACCCAGCTAGTATCATGGCTGAATGGGGATTTGAACTCTGGTCTCCCCGGTCCTAGTCCAGCGCTCTAACCACTGCACCATGCTGGCTCCACCATTAATCCACTGATTAAAAAAGCAGTAGTCACAAAAGGTGGTGGCGTTATGTCAGCCCATACTGGGCTGGCTGGCATTACAATTTTAAGTTTTTATTGCCACAAATCAGATCTGAGAAAAGCTGGGAGGACAACATAGAAAACTTGGGAATGCAACAGGTTGGTAATGGCATGATCTGGATTCTCTTAAACTTAACTAAAGGAATGATGTGAATTCCAGAAAAAGAGACTTCATGGAAGCAACCATACTTCTATTGCAGGTGGCATGTTTGCAGGTTAGCTCATAGAGCAGACATTAAAAAACTAATTGTATGCACTACAACCCATATTTGCAAAAGTTTTAAAAGCTGCAAATGATTTATAATATTAATAATCAATATTTATTCACCCAGGCTTTTAATTAGGTGTATGGTTTTAATACTTTTAACTTTGGGTTTTAAATGATTTTAATGTTAATGAGTTTAATGTTTAAATGACCTTAATTGTAAACTGCCCAGAGATGCAAGTTTTGGGTGGTATATAAATAAATTGTTTACAATAAATAAATAAATGCCACCCTTCTTTCATGTATTAAATAGAGTGTGTGTGTGTGTGTGTGTGTGTGTGCAGCATTTAGTCCATTTACCTGACAGGACTAATTTCGCTAACTGTGGCTGGAAAATTGAGCAACATCCAGACGTTAGTTAGTCATGACTAAGTCCCATTGAAATTATGGGACTAAGCTAAGTCATTATGGACTTCTTTCCATTGATATCAGTGGTGTTTAAATTTGACTATCTAGTTTCAAAGTTGCCCACTTCTTTTAAATGCCATTGCCATGATTGATTGATTGATTGCGCCATCAAGTCAGTGTCGACTCTTAGCGACCACATAGATAGATTCTCTCCGAGATTATCTGTCTTCAACATGGTCTTTAAGGTCTCTCAGTGGTGCATTAATTGCTGTCGTAATCGAGTCCATCCTTGCTGCTGGTTGTCCTCTTCTTCTCTTGCCTTCAACTTTCCCCAGCATTATGGACTTCTCAAGGGAGCTGAATCTTTGCATAATGTGTCCTAAGTATGATAGTTTGAGCCTGATCATTTGTGCCTCGAGTGAACATTCTGGACTGATTTGTTCTATGATCCATTTGTTTGTTTTCCTGGCTGTCCATGGTATCCTCAAAAGTCTTCTCCAGCATCAAAGTTCAAAAGCATTAATGTTTTTTCTATCTTGCTTCTTCAAAGTCCAGCTTTCGCATCCATAGTGTCACAGGAAAAACCATTGTCTGAACGATTCTAATCTTTGTAGGTATAGACACGTCATGACATCGAAATATCCTTTCCAAGGCCTTCAGTGCAACCCTACCAAGTGCTAGTCTGTGGCATATTTCTTGACTGCTGGATCCTTTACTGTTAATGGCTGATTCTAAAAGGCAGAAGCTATCCACCATTTCAATGTCTTCATTGTCAGTTTTGAGAATGGTTGCTGTACCTGTTGTCATTAGTTTAGTCTTCTTGACATTTAGTCATAGTCCCATTTTTTCACTGTGCTCTTTGACTTTCATTACTAGAGCTTGCAGATCATCTACATTCTCAGCTGAGTGGTGTCATGAGCATGGCGCAGGTTATTGATGTTTCTTCCTGCAACTTTAAAGCCACGCTCATCATCTTCCAGTCCAGCTTCTCTCAGTATATGTTGAGCATATAAATTGAATTAATAGTTGTGAGTAAAATGATCTTCTCAATTTTAGTAAATCCATTGAACTTTAAGATAACTGGGTAAAGTATTCAAATACATTTGCTGGGACAGTTAAGTAATATTTCCACTTAACCTATTCTGTTCTTTCATGTGATGTGATTTAGAGTTTCTTGTATTCTTGGTGCATCAATCAGCTAGATAATCTGAAGGGAGCCTTGTGCTGCAATGAACATACTCTAGATTTTGGGCCTCAAAACTAATAAGCCTGGTTTGGGGCCTGATGGTACACACATATGCTACTTGTTTGTTTATATGGACTACATTATATGAGTATGAAGTAAACATCTTATATATGTGCAACCCAGCTTCTAGTTAATTATTTAAGTGCAACATGAAGGGCACATCTATACCACTTTTTAATAATCATGCCTTCACCACCAGGGAGTGGGCTGCTAGGGATCATGGGCAAAAACATTCTCCATGTCCCAGCACACTGCAGTTACCTGGATTTTTTTTGGGGGGGGGAAAGAAACTATGACCATCACACTGACAAAACAGTATAAATTGGTATGGTAGATATATGCCTTGAATTTCACCCAAGTGAAATGATGCACTGCAGGGATAAAAGTTTATGAAAGTCCCTCATGATGTATTTCTAATCCAAAATTCAATGCTGAACATGTTGTCCCCTGGCAATATTTTAATGAGGTCCACTTAGAGTCTGATTTGTCTGTCCAAAACCTATGTGTGCTGCAAACGCTGTGTTCTCACAGTCGCAAAGATCTCTGTTACAAAGTTAGTCAGGATCAGCGAGCCCCATGGGGCTGACTGGGAGAACACAGAATTTCAGGGCAAATTAACCTGGTCATACCTCTTCGGTTAATCAGTATTTAGCTAGGATAGCTAATCAAGATTCAGTACTAAAATACACATGGGCTTGACAATACTGACTTGGAAGGACCAATGGTCTGACTCAGTGGAAGGCAGCTTCATTTATTCATATGATATTTCTTTGCACACAATATATTATTGTATAAGGCGATCAGTGTCTGTGTAATATCTTGTATATAAATATGTCCAGAACACTTTGTAGTAATATTTCTGTCTGGCACTCTCAAGAGTTCAAAGCACTGCATGTGTATCATCTCCTTGTAATATTTCTAACAACCCTACAAGGTAGGTCAGTATTTTTATCCCTATATTGCGGATGGGGGGTGCTGAGGTTGAGAGGGAAAAGCCGAAGCCAGAGATGAGATCTGAACTTGCAGTTTTCTGTAGCTCAGTCTCCTGCTGCTTTGCTATACCAGCTCTTGCTTCAGTAAGACCCATATTGTGGAAAAGTAAAGTGTGCCATCAAGTCGATGTCGACTCCTGGCGCTCATAGAGCCCTGTGGTTTTCTGTGGCAGAATACAGGAGGGGTTTACAATTGCCGCCTCCTGCACAGTATGAGATGATGCCTTTCAGCATCTTCCTATATCGCTGCTGCCTGATATAGTACCAGTGGGGATTCGAACTGGCAACCTTCTGCTTGTTAGTCAAGCATTTCTCTGCTGTGCCACTTAAAGTGGGCTTGTGAAGAAGTCCATAGGGCAAAATTGAAGCCAGGGATACCCAGGAACTCAACTCCTTCCTTATTGTTGACAGCACTTGCAAAGAGTGACCTTGGTCAGTGGCCACAAAGCCAGTGTTACTAGTGGCTTATTCACTGTCATGCCCTGCATCCTTCACTTAAGTGATATGGATCTGATACTTGATAGTTAGAGAAATGATGCTCATTTGTGTTCTCGCTTCACAGGCTGATACGACTATTAAATTATGGAAAAATGGATTCACAGTGAATGATGGTGAACTCCGAAGCTACACAGACGTTGCAAACCAACGATTCTTGGACTTGATTAAAAAAGGGCAAGTCGCTTTGTGTCCTGAACCAGGCTGCGCTAATGCTGCTTAGACATTGCTTCGCTTCCACTCTATGTGCCATATCAACTTCTGGCTTGGCATTGCTTGAACCCAAATGTACCAGTACTGTGAACTGACATCACAGTTACTATGCTAATATAACAGCACTACATAACTTTTTTATTTCACTTATTTGAGGAAAATACTGATCTGCTGCCTGTCTCCTTGACAATAGGCCTCTAAGGCAGCTAACAATAAAATAAAATTAAAACAATCAACATAAGAGGCAATAAAAATAATAAAACCTAATCATATGGTATCTGTCACCAGCTGCCTGTTAATGCTGTAAAACATAACATTTGGTAGCACTTGGGTGCCATGTTGTCACAACCTTTGCTCTCGAGTCATCCAAGCCAAAACCCTTGTTCTAAATTGCTTGCTTTTATGCACTTACAACATATAGGCAGAGAATCATCTAGCTCAGTGTTTCTCAATGTCTTTGGAGTCGTGGACCAGGACATTCTTCGTGCGCAGTTTCCTGGATCAGCAATTAGTAAAGGGGTTGCCCCCCCTCGTCCCCACCACCAGGCACCCTCCCAAAAACAATTTGGGGCTGGTAGGGGCTGCCGCCACTGGGAGCTCTCCGGGGCTCATTTCTAGTCAGGCAGCCCTCGCCACTGGTTAACGTTCATTTCAAGGAAGTGAAATGGCCATTCTCCAGCAGCGAGGGATGCCTGACTAGAAATGAGCTCCGGAGAGCTCCCAGGGGCGGCATCCCCTGCTTGCCCAAAATTGTTTGGGGGAGGGGGGTTAAATTCCTTATGGACCTGTACTCAACACCTCACAGACCAGCACTGGTCAGCATACAGGCGGTTGAGAAACACTGATCTAGCTAATGAGCTTAAGGGTTTTCTAGAACAAATGAGTAATTTTATTTTAAGTGAGGGCACGATTTCCCTGAAAATCTGATTGAGACATTTTTAACCACCTATATATAATTTAAGTCTTTCTCTTTTATCACTCAAAATAGAGATGTGCACAAAACCAGCCAGGCTGGTTTGGTTTTGGTTCCAGGGCAGATTTTCTGCATATTTCCATGCAGAAATATTTAACTATAATCTAAAATAAATACAGTGATATTTTTAGAAGTGTTATACTCCGCCTTTCAAACAAGACAGGTTCCTGCCAAAGAAAGAAACCCCATGTTGAAAAGCCATTTAAAAACAAGGTAGTGTATAGCACCTGTTATTTCTACTAATCTGAGTTTTCCAAAGGCCTGACAGAATAAATAAGTCCTCCTTATCCTCAAGCCATAGAGAAACTGCCTCATACTCATTTATTTCAGCAATATGCCCTAGAATTGCAGAGCAATCGCAAATAATATTCAGAAACAGGATCCATCAGCAATCCTGTTCAGGCATTACTAGTGTGAGCATGCCAGCAAGTCGCACCCTGCACCTTTGTGCTCTGTATCCACGTTTTCTACAAGTACAAGATCTCGTATGGGAGAATAATTCTCCCTGGGTACAATGCTTGTTATGGATACAGAGCATGGATACAGAGCATATTAGCACAAGGCCTGCGTAAACTCTGTACCTAGGTACGTAATACCTGAACAGTGTTTAAAAATTGCCCAGATCTGCTTAATGTACTTTCATTTTTTTGACACCAGACTAAAGTGGTTTTATTTCAGGTAGCTTTTGTAGTTGTTCAAGTATTCTATTGCTGTATAAGTTTTGTTCTATTTTTGACTTACTGCAAATGTGGTTTTCAGTGTAGTCTATTTTAGCCAGCTAGGCCCGAAAGGCAGGGTAGAAATTCTTAAAATATAAGGAGAATACCTTGCGTTAGTTCAATGGATACTTATTTTGAGAGCTGTACTAGATAGCCACCTAATGGCACAGCAGGGAAGCAACTTGGCTAGGGAGCAAGAGGTTGTTGGTTCGAATACCTGCTAGTATGTTTCCTAGACTATGGGAAACACCTATATCGGGCAGCAGCAATATAGGAAGGTGCTGAAAGGCATCATCTCATACTGCACGGGAGGAGGCAATGGTAAACCCCCTCCTGTATTCTACCAAGAAAACCACATGACTCTTTGATTGCCAGGAGTCGACACTGACTCGACAGCACAACCTTTCCTTTCCTTTACTAGATGGTATCTGACTCCATGGAGGATTAAAAAGATGTTTCTTACTATAGCCTCTAGATCAGGGATGTCAAACTGCAACCCTCCTGCTACTGACCCACAACCCTCATTATCCCTGGCAGCTGGCTATTGAGACTGGGGATGATGGGAGTTTTAGGTCAACAGTGGGAGGGCTGCAATTCGACACTCCTGTTCTGGATACTGGAGATGTTTGCAGGAGAGGACTGATGCAACTTGTATTTGGGGGGCATGCCCACATATATCAACATTTTGAGCCAAACTGTGGATAAGAGAGATTATAGATCATTCCTTTAAAACCTGTGATTGGTTGGGATATGCCAAGGGATGGCAATCAAAACAGGAGGTAGAACAGGCATGCCATTTGATTATGGCTGCAAGAGTTTTTATAGCTCAAAAAACTGAATCCGAGGTACTCTTGACTATGCACTGAGAAATTAAATGCTGATCCCTTATGTGTTTGAGATATATGTCAAATATGGAGTCTGTACATGATTCTTCCCCCCGCCCCCACCCAGTACTGGCTATGAAGAGATGACCTACCAACAATTAAATGGGTTGCCTTGAGTCAGACATGGATCTAGAGAGTTGCATTTAAGATGAGTTCTTGAGGTTTGGATAGAGATAAATGATGAGACAATCCCTGTTCATGAATATGTATATTCTATGTACAGAATGTCTTAAGGAATTTTAATGTACTTGTATAGATAATATAGTAGAATGTGTTGTCATATAATTAAATTATATTTATTATTGCTGCAAACAAATGTATCAACTTTCTCAGTTTGTCATGAATGAAACTAATTGTGATGAGTACAAAATGCCAGTTTCTGGACCAAGAGTCTGTCTACACAGCAGTAGCTGTCCAGTTCATGACAAAAGTTAACAGACAATGACTACACCTTGTGCTAATGAGGAGATAAAAATGTACAAGTGGCACTGCTGTTGGCTTTAACTGAATGTATTTTAAAAGCTCTATCTAAATGGGAGCTCTTCTCATTCTTGTTTTTAAAGGGAATTGCCTCCTGAGTTGCAGAAGATTTGTGACAAAGAGGAAGTGGATGTGAAGGTGGATGATAAGAAGGATGAAATGTATATTTTGAGGAAGCCAGTGTTCCATCCTTTTTCTGGGAAAGGATACAGATTAGGAAGGTAAGCAGTCTGGTGTCTCTGATCACTAGAATTGGTGTGGGGACAGAATGACCTTTTCCCTCCAGTCTAGCAGGTTTCTTTGTATGTTTGTTCAGTCTGTCCAGTTCGAAGGTAACTTGTGAAGGAGACACCAAAAATTTCCTTTAAAGCTTGGTTCTGTTAAGAAGGTTGCTGTTGCACCTCTGCTTGCACCAGTACAGGGTTGTCAATATTTCTGTTGGCAGCAGCAGCTCAGCAATGAAATAATGGTGTTTTACGAAGTATTAAGCTCAGGAACTCCTATAGAAACCAAACAGCCCCTTCATCCCTAAACATTCCCTTACAACTCTGCAGGGTAAAAAGTCCTTAGGATACTTCATCATCGTTCCTATTGTATTGACATTTGACAAGCTGTTAGGCTAACTTGCTGTACTCACTTGACTATTGCTAGGAGATAGATGTTGAACTTGTTGGATGATCGATCACTGAGATAAGACCCCCTATGCTGATCTTATGTTGGAGGGTGAGTGAGTGTGTATGTGCGCTTGCATGCACCCCATTTTACAGGTTTGACCCACAGGTGGGGAGGAATGCATAGTGAGGAATCGCGCACACACACACCCTCTTGAATAGGGTAACAGGTGGCCTAGAGCTGTATAGTCTTGTCTGAGTCCATTTTCTCTCCCCCCCGCCCGCAGTGCTACACCAAGAATAACTTCTAAAGTAAAAAGAGATGTTGAAGAAACTGAGAAGAAAAGACCAACTGTGGTGCTAAATGATTTGGAACCCATCACTAGTGTCCAGATCTGGTTGGCTGATGGAACAAGGATAGTACAAAAATTCAATGTTTCTCATAGGTAAGAACAGATCATATTGACACACCCTTATCTAAGCATCTTTGTCAATCTTTTCAGATTAGTGGACTGAGAAATATCTAACCATTTCCCATATTACCTTTTGCCTCAGAACTGAGAAGTATTTTTTTAAAGTGTGAAATTTAGAATAAATTAAAATGGCACAGTGCAGAATTTTGTAGTGCATGTCAGAAAACTAACACTGTTTCAGTTTGTGAACTGTTAGTATTCTGGGCTTTGAATTTCAGTTTTCCTTTTCAGCATGAGTGTCAAGTTCTATGAGAAGAAACATGGATTTCATATATGAAACTGGAATGATTGCATTTGGGATCAGGCTTTCGTTCCTGACAATACCATTTGCCTAAGTTCCAAATCTGACAATGTCAGAAATGTGAGAGAAACTTAAACGTGTGTGTGTGTGTGTGTGTGCTCTTGTTTTGCTCTGAGTTTCATCCAATATTGTGAACTCTGATGCTTTCTTGGTATCGTAACGTGTGATCTAGAAGTTATGATAATTGGGAACTCGCATACTGTGCTCTTCAGATTATTGCTCCTAATTTACCACAGATTACCACAACACTGTTACTCTAATCAAATATTATGTTGTATGTGCATGCAGGTGCTTGTAGACATGTACATGCCAGCGTTCTGTAGTGGTTAGAGTGCTGAACTGGGATCAGGGAGACCCGAGTTCAAATCCCCATTCAGCCATGAGACTTGCTGGGTGACTCTGGGCCAGTCACTTCTCTCTCAGCCTAACCTACTTCACAGGGTTGTTGTGAGGAGAAACTTAAGTATGTAGTACACTGCTCTGGGCTCCTTGGAGGAAGAGCGGGATATAAAATGTAGTAGTAGTAGTAGTAGTAGTAGTAGTAGTAGTAGTAGTAGTAGTAATAATAATAATAATAATAATAATAATAATACATATTTTTGAGGGAATGACTGTGGATGTAATTGTAAAAATAAACCTAGGTACAGTTTTCTTCAAATGCAGAGTGCACATAGGCAATATCCTACTATATATGCATTAAACTATATGTGTGTACACATTTGTACACTACACACAGATGGTATGGGCATTGAATATAATGTGTGAATAGGTTCCTCTCTTCTGCAAAACCAACCCATCCTGCAATACCAGCAGGGTGACAGTAGAGGGCAATATAGCAGAAGGCATCAGTCTGCATACTTGGAGCCTGGAGGCATAGGGCATTTAAAAGAGGAATAATAATAATAATAATAATAATAATTCAATTTCTATACCACCCTTCCAAAAATGGCTCAGGGCGGTTTACATAGAGAAATAATAAATAAATAAGATGGATCCCTGTCCCCAAAGGGCTCACAATCTGCTTTCTGGACTACTCATACTCTTCTCTGCCAAAGGGTAGAACGTTTTCCTCTTGGTTTCTCCACTTCACCCCTGCAACATTTGGTTACACCAGTTTTAAGAACAATTAAGGTTTTTAAGCGATAATTCTCTGCATACATACTTAAGAATATCTTCATTAACTCACTAGGACTGGATATTTAAAAAAATATGCATCAAATTGGGCTGTAAAAAAGGTTGAAAGGCTTTGAACAAAAGCATTTCACTGCTTTGTGTTGAATAGATTTTGGGGGAAAGCAAACATCACAGGAGCCATGTTTTTTATAAAAACTATCCGACTTGGAACAAGCCCTATGTCTCCTTTAGTTACATTAGACACTCACCATAGGGACAAAAATCTTAGCCAACATATTCTGGAGTGTTAAGATTTACACCCAGCAAGCGCTCCTGAACACTCTCATTAGTTCAGCCTCTTGGTCTTCAGTGGACAGTCCTCCAGTGAATCACTACTTAATATATTGGATGCAATTTAATCATCACAGGCTTTTAAAGTTCATAATTCCATGAGACACATCCTTTTCAAAGTTGTCTTCAGTATCTACTGCATAGTAAATTGACCAGCTGGATTGTTATGGTCTAGGTGAGGCTTGTGGGCCATTGGGTCCCCTTTGCTTCATTAATATTCTGAAAGACAGTGCTTAGAAGACCCTGATGCAAAACTGGTGATTTTGCAGCCTGCAATTTATGGGTCGTGGACTTGGCATCTCAAGGATTTGGAAAAGTCAAGTAAAGATCAACCTTACTGCACTCCTCCTCTGAAATGTTTGCTTTTTCTTCTTAGGATAAGCCATGTCAGAGACTTCATAACAAATTACCCAGGATCTCAAGGCAGAACTCCCTTCATGCTGACCATGTCGCTTCCATTTCGGGAATTGCTGGATGAATCTCTCTCGCTGGAGGAAGCTAACTTACAAAATGCTGTTATTGTTCAGAGACTGAAAAAAGACTCCGAGCCTTTCAGGAGCTTGTCCTAGCATTTTCTGACTGTCACAATGGCCTAAGAAACAACATCGTAGAGCTGCTGTAGGGGAGACTTGAAGCAAAGACAGATAGCACCTACCAAATAATTGCCCAATAGAGTTTGCTTCATCTTCTCCAAAGGCTATGAATTAGATGAGCGACATTAATCAAAAGCAAAAAGAAATGCATAGCCGTCTCTGTAGTGTGCCATGTGTAACATCTCCAGCACCACTCTGAAAGAGTCTGTTCTGAGGTGTTCTCTAATTCTTTCAACATTAAGGGCCTGTCTAGAATGTAATAAGCAATATTTTACAAGATCAGTCATCTAAGCTCTGTGTGTACAAGACAGCTGTGCTAGTCTACAGGGATGTTCTAGGGGAAATCATGAGCTTCTGTCTGCATCTTGAATTACAAATGGAAATGTGTTTGCACTTTATGTTGCAGAGTACTACTTCTCGGAACTGCAGATAACAGGACCTGAAGTCAATGGGAATTGGGAGCTGGGGGGGAGGGGGGTTAGGTTCCTGGGGCGGATGGCAAAACATGCAAAAAAGGGCAGAAATAAGAGGGGGGAAAGGTAACATACCATGCTCTCCAGCTGTCCAGCAATGCCCCTCAAAACCCCAATTCGGCCAATTGCCCGCAAAAAACCACAGATGTATTTATTTATTACAAAAGAGCCACAAAATGGCTCATTTCAGTCAAATGGAAACAAGCTCTGAGGTCATTTCTGGCCACATAGGAATAGATACCTAGCAGATACGTGGATTTTAACTCTTTTGTAACCACATATGCCGAGGTTGGGTCTCCTGTGCCCAACCACGGACTCGTGAAACAATGGGTGTCGGGACCGTAAGTGACAAGGTCCACCTGTATAGTCTGATATTATTGTTTTCATAGTACCACAGCACAAGATTTGTGGTAGGACAGAAATATTTCAAACCCAAGTGTTGCTTTCAAAACCTGCATTTTGTGTTTACATTTTGAAGTAGCTGCTGCCTTTCTCAAACATTTCTGCCAGTTCATGTCTTAATTTATTTTGTGCCATTGGAAAGAGATCCATACATTGTCTTCAGCAGAATTTACTTCCATGTAAGTGTGCATAGGATTGCAGCATTAGCTTGTGACTGACATATAGAGCTGCTATCTCAGAAAGAGAACCAATCCAAATGTTCAGGTTCAGGGAGAAGAGCAGCCTTCTGCTTATAAGTTTGCCAACTGTAGGAAGACCTGGGGCATTTTCACACAATCCCACTTACTTTCAGAGCTGGTGCAGTCTCAGTGAAAGGATGGTACCTTGTTGGAAACTGCAGGTATGAATAGATTCACTATATGAGAAGCATGTGGTTTTGGATAGCAAACTTGTAGGCTTGCTTTGATTATGGAGTTCATCTAAAACTGGCAGATGCATTTTGGAATGTGCATGTGCACAGCCGTGTTGTGTGTTTGGGAAAGGATGCGTGTGTTGGGAAAGGATGTTGTGTGTTTGGGAAAGTGTTTCTGAACGGAGTGTGATCAGATACGTGGTTTTTAAAATGTTTGCATGCAGGAAGCAGATAGGAGTGTAAAGATGTGTTGCATATTTGGTCTTATCTGTCTTTGTGTCTTATTTTTGCAGCACCACACTTAATTTGCTTTTTTTTTAAAGTGTTTCCCCCCACTTAATGCTCTGCATTTCTCCAGCACTGCCAGGATGAGGCTGTCTTGAGTACTGTAATAGCTCTTTTTTGTGGTCACTAGACAGTCACCTTATCATGATACTAAGGAGATGGGCTTCTCAGGACTTCAGGACAGGCAAAAATCTAATTGCTTGCTTTCTTGCTCTTCTCCTAAGCTTTGACAGGGCTAAGTAGGATGCTTTTGTTACCCAACAACTTTTCTTTCTTGTTTTGTCTCAGAAGCAGGGTCTTCTGATTGTGTGAGGTATGTGTGTGGTTTTTCCTTCCACCCTTCCCACATTCCCTCCCTTTCCCAATAGAGAGGGTACCAATCAGCAGAGAACTGTCATTCTAGTTCCTATCTTTTGGTTATCTAAACATTGGCAAAAAGAAAATTGGAACCCCATCCTCAAGATGCACTACTTCTCTAAGTCCCAATACGCAAATGTGTCCTATCCCTGTATACTGAAAAATGAGAAATTGGCCCTATCTATGAATTATCATTCTTGCTGTACTGCATAGGAAGGATTCTTCAAAAGGCACAGGCTGTTTTCTCCAGAACTAGTACAGTGTTTTCTCAATTAACTCTGTTTTAGATAAAGTCAGTCCCAGGAGATTGCCTTGTATACTCTTCATCTCCCCCCCCCCCACCTTTTAAACTTTTGATGGCATTCTAGCGTAGTTCATACTGCTGTGTTGATTTTCCAGTGCCAGTTGCGGTTTTACAGCTGAGAGATTTTTCTAGATCCTGCGTCTGATCAAGGAGTCCTGGGAATTTCATCTCCTTGGTGTCACCTATAGGTTGCCCCTGCCTGGTGATGACCAAGAGGAGGAGCTATTCTAGAAGTCAAAACTGCCCCACAGTGAGAATTGGAATTCATAGTGAAGCCCAAACTTCTTTTTTACTTGAAGAACCAGTGTGAAGACCATTGTCTTCATGATTAAGGATGCAACTTTGTTAGGATACGTCTAAAATCAGATTCATGTATTTCAAAGGTGACATGGCTGCTGAAGAAAATCTGTGCCTGAGCATTGTAATGGGAATGTGTGCCAGAGCCAGTTGCATTGGTGATTCCAATCCCAGCCCCAGTAGCTGTTAGTGATGTGGGAAATTCCCTATGTAAGTGCACATTTTCCATTTAGGCAACCTTTTCAATCTCAGAATCGTGTCCCCCGCCCGCCCCAAATTGCATTAGAATATATCGCATCTATTACCCTAGATTTTCACTAACGTTGTAACTTGGAATCACTGGGAAACATCCAGACTAGTTAGTCCTGACTACGCACCATTGAAATCAAAGAGTCAAGTTAGTCATGACTAACTTAGTTTGAATGCTGCCCATTGCTTCAAACTTGAGGGAGTGTTCATAAGATCACTCAGTGTGGTTTAACCAAATCTTTGCTCAGAGCAAATAAAGTTTTGTATTTATTTAAGACATTTGTATACACTTTTTTCTAAGCCCAAAATGTTTTACATTAAAAAAAAAACAAAAAAAAAAACCTAAATTGCAAAGTGCTGGATCCTAATCTTTGGGGGAGCAATACTGCATCAATAGAAATTCCTTCTAGAATCAAAAGGAGAGTTACACTCCTGCAAGGGACCCTTCTCCCATTCATGAAGAGAGCTTTCAATGATGGAGTGCCACTCTTCCAAAGATTAGAATCCAACCCATGAATTATATAAAAATACAACCATTAATAATTCAGTTTCACCAAAACCCAAAAGAAATCCACAGTCTGCTACTAAAAACTACATCTCATGGCCATTAAAATGAATATAACTGCCAGAAACTATGCTCAACAGATTAGTTTTTCAATCCTTCTGGAATGCCATCCGGGAGACACAAGTTCTGAACTTGTTAGAGAGATCATTCCAGAGCCTCTGATTGCAGTAAAAGCCCTGCTTCTAACTGCTGACAATTTCACTTCCCTTTATGAGGGAACCCACAGCAGGGTTTGACCTGATGACTGCAGCTAGCCAATGCGGAGGTTTGGGGAGAAGAGGGTTCTGGAAGTTTTCTCTTATTTCAGGCTATTTAATCTGGAATGCTCAGAGAACTATTAATGCAATGTATATTGTCTCTTTGTGTTAGACACTCTTGCAAGTGTCTGTCTTTTTAGTGCAAGTATGTCTTTAAAAAAACTCATTAAGCACATGGAGGGGTAATATTAGCATTAAGCAATGCAAATACTCCCAAGAGAAATTTTCTCCCAAGAAGAAATTTCTTTATAAAAGTCCCTTTTTTTTCTATAAAGCATATCATTTTTTATTAAATTTGTTAAACAAAACAAATAACATACAATTTCTCATTTCACTGGTATGTATAAAAATGAAAATTGTATAGGCTTACTGAAGTGAATTGGCTACTTTCTGTTTATATGTACAGTGACATCTGTGTGCATTTATCATACATGATGGAGCTACATTCAAGATTCATGCATTTTCCTACGTACATGTAGGATATTTCATCATGTGTAGATCAGACTTTATGCATGTGGAGACATTAACTTTCATTACAAAAGCACAGTGAAATATGCATGGAACAACTAAATAGCAATAGAGTGTGTGTGTGTGTGAGAGAGAGAGAGAGAGAGAGATTATATATAACCTCTCGTCTGTTGGTTATGATATATATCTCAATGATATTGTCTTGGAATTTGCTTATTTCTCATCAACAGTGTAGAATTATCCAATTTATTCACTTCCGATATTAGAACATTCTGGTAGCTTTTGTTTTTCTTGGCTCTGCTATATTTTATGTGTTTTTCAAAGCAGCCAGTCATTGTCCTGTGTGTCTGCTATAGATCCACAAAAAGGTGCCTACTAATTTGTTCATATAAGTAAGGCCGGCTCTTTTGAAGTTTGAAAGGTTTATTCCTCTTAAAGGTGAGTACTGGTAACTATATGATAGTTTGCAGACTGCCAGTGACCTCCCAGCCTGATGTTACTAGGCCAGCTCAGGATCGGGTTTACCTAGCATAATAGTATGCTTTGAAGTTAGAAACTGTGACAGTTCATTAGCAGAACACCCTGCATGCTAGGGACAGAAAGCCAACTGCTTATTTCTTCAGTATTCAGGATTAGAGAAACTTAGATATGGTGAACGTGGATACAGACTGTAGCAGCTATTCCTGTAACTGTAGTACTGTATGAGCTTTCAACTGCTATTATCATGAAACTCCAGAGAATCAGTGTGGTATAGTGGCTAGTGTCAGACTAGGACTGGAGAGACTCCAATTCAAATCCGCTTAGCCTCACTGGGGCAATTGCTGCTTCTTGACCTAACCTACCTCACAGGGTTGTTGTGCAAATATAATGAGGGAGCAGAACTATGTACATAACCCTGAGTTCCTTAGAAGAAGGGCAGGCTATAAATATAATACCTACATAAATTCAATGGCTGCTATGTGTTGTGTCAAGGATCAACCTGCTTTGCTCTGAGGGATGTTAATACAATCCCCTCCACCATGTATAACATTGCATGGTAAACTAAGTGGCCAGTTTGCGTATGCAAGTATGAGATACCTTCACAGCCCAATCCTGTCTACTTAAAAGCAAGCCTCATTGCAACAGATGGGATTTATTCATCTTAAGTGTACATTTTGGGACTGCAGCCAGATAGAAATCTAATTTTAGCAGAGTATGGCTTTCAGCCTAGCACCCTATTAATAAATTATGTAAGCCCTTGGATATGTAAGCCTTTTATAATGTTACTGACATTTATTTTGATGTAGCTTTTGGGGGTGACTATTCAAGTATTCATTAGTTCTGGCTATTATGTACTCCCAGTCCTGATCTTTGTAGCATCACTTGCATTAAAATTAAGCACATGTTGTGTCAGCAGCACTGAACCTTCTCTTACACTAGGGAAAATTGAGCAGGAGTCAGTCAATGTATGTTAACAGCATTAGGCTTCAGACAATGAATGATCGGTGTAGATGGATACAGTGCCCTCCGTACAAACTACTCTGTTGTCTAGATTGTCAGTCACATATTGAAAGCCCTGATGTATAGGGGGAGCATGCAGGCACATCCCACCACCATGCTGATGTGCATCATAGATAAATGCTGTACTCATGGACAGTGTGGGGGCAGGACTGCATAGTACACCCCATGGGTACTATACCTGGTAACACCTGAAAAGGACTCACACATTGATGTAAACTATTAAGACACTTAGCCTGGGCATAGCGCCATCTTCATATATGCCCAAGACATACATACAGTATCATTTTCATAGTTTGCCAGTGTGATACTTGTTTGGATTGAGTGCCTTAATGTAATGTCGTGCAGCCATGTCAAAATAAGTGAAAAAGATTAACATGGTGTTTCAAAAAGTTACAGTCAGTTTACACAAAAAGCACAGTACTCGTGTGTTGAGCAATTGAGAAGCAATTTGACTTGGCATAGAAATTTATCTTTATGCTTCGGTTTTAAGAAAACGGTAGAAAACAATATAACTTCTTGAGGTCAGGAAGTGGTTGGCAGTGGCTGTGGCTGCACATATTTGTCTTTCTGCCTTATCAAACATCCCCACTATCTTTCAGTTGTGGAGGCAACTCTTGTTAGGGTTTACATTGCACAGCAGTCTTTTTGCTAGTCATAGAAGTTATTCTCACGAGCAGCGAAAACCGAGCTAGGGAAGCCCAGCCTGGTTTTCGCTCTGTGTGAGAATCGCTGGGAGCCACATGGCTCCCGGTGGCAGCGAGCCCTCTTAAGTAGCCCACTGCTTAACCTGGGCTTGCAGCCATGGCTGGCCAGTAATACACTGCACACTCGCTTGGTGCATTATTTGGGTCCCGATGGGTGGAGTGGTGCTTCCCTGCGGCTGACCCCCGGAGCACCTGAGCAAAGTGCGGGAACACCACAGGGAAGCTGCCATCCCACCTAAAGACCATTGGAGGATCATCTGTGGGGAAGGTAACGTTAATCTTCCTTCCCCACAGTTAGCCCCAAAGCTCTTCTCATTTATCATGAGAAGAGCTTCATGGAGGTCATTCACACAATCAAAAGCTGTGTTCTACCCGGGTTTGGGAACTGTGTGCTCCCAATTTTTGGTTGTGTGGAAGTAAGGTAGAAGGAAAACCTGGGTAGAAGTCACTTTTCCCCTTGTGTCCACACCGAAAATTGGGAGCATACACAGCTCCCAAACCCAGGTAGAACACAGTTTTGGTTTTTTTTAATGTGTGGATGACTTTATAGTTAGCCAAGATCACACTTTGCAAACCAGGGAGATACAACTTAGACAACCATGCAGTTGACATTTGGATAATGGAGGCTCTACTACCTGAAGTGGCATTAGTATTTCAATCATGTTTAGACTGGGTATAGTTAAGTTGATTATTCCAGATTTTAAGCACAGTATGCTCAAATTTTTGTTTAACCATTTTTAGTGCAATATTGAAGTGGAAAGATGAGGCACAATATAAAAGGAGCTTTTGTAGAAATATTTATATTTAATAAAGCTGAAGTTTGACTGATTAAAGCACGGGATTAACACCTGGATTTTCTTTGAACATGTTTCCCTGCCTCACTGTCGTAGAGTCATGTACTTCATTATTTTGTTAATTAATCTGTACACTGACGTTCAGGTTTCCTCTTTCTTGTAACTTGCAATACAATCCTACAGTTACGAGAGCCACACCTCGTCTTTTCCATGGTGGGAAGCCCAGGGAAAATGTTAATTTAAAAAAAGCACCGGAAAATAACCCTTTCCCCAATACTCTTACAATCACGTGTGCATCCTGCCACTGCATTTCAATAAAACCAAAGATACTTGGGCAGCATCTTGTCTGGTCTGGACCTGAAAGATGGCAATACCCTGCATGTTTCTATGGAATGTGGAGTAGTCCCACTGAAGATACCTCTGAGTAAACATGGGCTTACTAACCTAATCATTGCTGTAATAAAATGCAAACATTTTGACTCAAGAAATAATCTGTTTGGTCTAATGACTGTAAATAATATTACAATACAATAAACATTGAATCAATAAGGAAATAAAAGGCCCCCCACATTTTTACAGATGCTTCACATTTGCAAAGGGAACAAGTTGTTCTAGTAAGAACTAATCTGCCTACTTTCCTTTCACTATCACTACAACTAGACTCAGTTTGGTCCAAAGTTAGTCCACTTAGGCCTCAAACATTCATGTGTCCGCCATCTTGAATCAGGGTGGATGACATTATTACAAACTACACCGTGGAGGCATCCCTATGTGTCCCTACATCTGTAGCAAATTTGGTTCAAATCCATTAAGCAGTTCACAAGCTAGGGCACTTGCACCTCCAAATGTGTGTGTCTGCCATCTTTAATTGGGATGGATGACATCATCACAAATGGGTGTCGCTATAATTGTGCAGATGGGTTCAAAGAACCTGGGCCCTTGAGGGCGCCCCAGCTCCACTCCTCCTATCTTGTTGATTATCTCCCTCACTCCAAAGGGCCACTGGAGAGAGGGGTGAACACACCCCTCTTCTCCCCTAGCTACACTCCTGATCACAAACTGCCATTGAGGTGTCCCTACAACTGTACCCTATTTGGTTCATATTGTTCCACACACGTGAAATGCCAGGTGATCTCATAAGCCTACTGGAAAGTAGACTAAAAATTATAGTTACATGGAAGAGATGGATGAGGTGTAAAGTTGCATAGCGCGAAGCATGAGTTTAGCAAAATTCTATGCTGCTTCTTGATGCAGGTAGAGGCAACTCAGTTTTCTAGAAAATGTCTAGGACAAACGCTCACTTGGGTTCTTCTGAGCAGTAACTTAAGAATACTAACATCTTAATCAGCTAGGGTGAGTAGCTTAAACAAAACATCTGGCTGTTGTTGAACTATTGAGATTCGGAGCCCTTTGCCAATAATCTATCTATCTACCAGGAATTCCCAACCTATGCTTAGCCTAGCTGGGAGACCCGAGTTCAAGTGCTCATTCAGCTATCAACTTCACTGGGTGACTCTGTCCTGACTTATTTCGCAGCTCTGAACTACCTCAAGGATTGTTGCGAGGTTAAACATAACTGTCTGTGTATTTTTATTACTATTTCCTCCAAGGAGCCCAGAGCAGTGTACTACATACTTGAGTTTCTCCTTCACAACTCAGTTGTGAAGTAGGTTAGGCTGAGAGAGAAGTGACTGGCCCAGAGTCACCCAGCTAGTCTCATGGCTGAATGGGGATTTGAACTTGGGTCTCCCCAGTCCTAGTCCAGCACTCTAACCACTACACCACGCTGGCTCAGGTGTACATGGCTCTTGGAGGAAGAGTGGGATATAAACCTAAAACATAATATGAACTGTGGATGGGCTGGCTTTGAAGAATTTGGATGTATAACGGCAGAGTGGAGACAGTGGTCTGCTCCGACTTTTCAGCCCGGGAAGAAGCGTGTGCACGAGGCGGGTGGGTCAGTGGACAGAGTTAGGCTAAACCAATTCGATAAAGGAGAACTCGAGCTTCCATTCGGAGGGAAGATAATGATGATGAAGGCGCAGAGTTTGACATTCTTCTGGTGGCCCCGCCCCTGGACGATCGCGTGCTGGAAAAGCCCGCTTGAAAGGGGGAACTATTACGACTGCCATGGCTTGCACTGGAGGAAGGGATACGCTTCTGCAAGGGGGGCAGCTTGTAAGCCCTGCTCCAGAGAAAACAGACACCTTGCAAGAGCAGCAGACTGAGGGCCAATCAACAGAGAATGTGAGTCCTGCTTTCAACACTTCTTGGATCGCCCCGAAAGTCCTTATTATGGCATGTCGACCTATCGTGACGTGCTGGGACGGACAGGAGAGAGTTAAAATTTGTTGCGACTCTTTATTTACCTGAAGCCCCACCCAGTTATTTACATGGGGGAAGTAGTTCCATTAATAAGGAGGTGTTCGTGGCAATTTCGTACTTAGTGTTGTAGGTAAGACCCTAACTTCTGAATTAACTTAATCCAGAATAATTGCTCCTGGGTGGGTAGTAAGAGAATATCTAAGACTCCGTACTACTCCCATCAACACGCACTCTCTAACAGCAAAGCAAGTCCTTTTACAGCACAATCCTATTCAGGTTTACTCGGAAGTAATTCCCACTCTGCTCAGTGAAGGTTACTCCCAGGAAAGTCTGCCTCCTTCACTGTAGGAACATCAGAGTATTTACAGAGGGAATTAGTCCGTCTGTGTAAGTGATTGATCTTGCGCAGGGACGGGTTGCGTATAAAGATGTTAAGGGGTCCGCCCCACCCCCGAAAAATGCTTTGTAATTAATAGTTATTTTGTGCCCTCGATGTACACTTAAAAAAAAAATCAAACGTGAAGTGATGAGATCCGTTATATACTTGTGTTAATAGTTTCCAGGTTTAAAGTGAGTTCTGTAGATTATAATAACTAAGACTCTCATGTTGATGTTTAATTAAACTCAACTTCTGGTGGCGTTTAAGAGTACCTGTACGGGGATATTTCCAGATTTCTGCTGAATCGTATCATTTTTATTTTATTTTATTTTTAAAATCGCAGTTCTATAGATCGGTATAGGTTGGATTATTGAATTGCCAGACTAAGTATGAGAAATTTCTGCCCTTCCATTTTTAACATTGTAGATAGAACAAATAGCTCCATTTAATTTTTGTCAAATGAACAGAATTTGTTTGGGATGGGTAGGAATAAAAGCACCTTATCTATTTAAAATATTTGCTAGAAAACCAAGTTATTTACTGCATTTATATGCTGCTATTGTGCTCAGACACTAGAGGTGGTTTATAATTTAAAATATTAAAACAGATTAAAAGCTAGAAAAGACAAAACAATAGAATTTTCTTAGGCTATCCATAGTCACCAAGTAGCCCTTGGGAAGATCTGAGAGGGGGCTTTTAAAACTGAATTTACTCAGCTATTGATCGTTTACAGGACCTGATAATGCAAGCTCCCTGGCCTGGGTTTTTATTTTATTTTCGGCGCAGTTGAGCTCTGAGTTGCAGATCATCCTAGAACCTAAACAATTTTGTTTTAATCTGTGGTGTTCAGGTTTTAAAAGGAAAAAATAAAATGCTTTTCAGATTAAATATGGTCTAGTCTGGATTTTTAATAGCTCACATAAAATAACTGTACTATTGATTCTAATGTCGAGAGGTTTCCCTTTTTAAGACATCTGCTTAAAAAGAAAATTTGCTGTTAATGCTGGGTCATCTTTTCTTTGTCTCTGTGATAAGGCTAGCCTGGAGTTTTATCTCGAGAGCCCCACGTTCTGTAGTTCCTTCCCACTCTCTGGAAACTGTTCTTGGTCCTCTGTGATAAAGAAGACCTTGCAAATGGGTGGATACTTGACTATCAATTTCTGAAATCCATCCCTATTGCTGACAATCCCACTGTATGTATAAGTATAGGGGTTTTTTCTTAGTGTAAAGTTTTGAACTCTGCTTATTAAATTTAATGGATTCACCTTAGGATTCACAAGAAAATAGACACTATTCTTAAGGTTTGTAAAAATATCAATAATTAACTGTTTATATATATATATATATATATAGAGAGAGAGAGAGAGAGAGAGAGAGAGAGAGAGAGAAACTAAAATATTTCATTATTCCACTATAGAAGTATTGACTTTACAATATAACTTTCAAAACATTTACAATGAAGAGCTTTATTAATACAGAATTGCTCCTTTCAGAGCTGCTCTGACAGGTGAGGTATTCTGTAAACTGTGGCGTCGAAAACTTCTGATGTTGGCATTCTCAAACATTACCCACAGCAAACAAACATTGAGTTACCTCGGAGATCTATGAGTAAACTTCACTCTTGCCTAAAATGGATTAATCATGTGTATTTTATTGATTTGGTTAATCACCAGATTTCTATCTGTGTTTGATTTCCACAAAACTCACTTAAGAAATAGAAAAACATGAAAAATTTGCATCTTTGTTCATCTATCTCATCCAATTTTCTAGAATTTGTCTTTTTAGGGGTTCTTGGCAGCAACACTATTACATGCTCAAAAAAAAGCAGCTCTTCTGGTCATCAGCTAGCACGGAGTGAAGGGAGAGTCATTTTGTGAACTGCAAGCTGTTTTACTAATAAAGTTATATAGCTATTGTTAAGTTTTAATGAATTTTTAAAATGCTGTAAGCCACTCTGAACTAGCAAATAAAATAAATAGTTGCTGCTGGCGAAGGCTCTGTAAGCACCTGAGGGATTAGCATCTTTTTGATGTTCACTGATTGTATTCCAATAACAACTTGTCTAGAACTAATCAGCCTACTTTCCTTTCACTGTCTCTACAACTGGACTAAATTTGGTGCAAATTGAGGTCCACAAGTTAGATCTCTTGCACCTCAAATGTTCGTGTCTCCACCATCTTGGATTGGGGTGGATGTCATCATCACAAACTGCACCACTGAGGTATGCCTATGTGTCACTCACTACAGCTGTTCCAAATTTGGTTCAAATTGGTTAGACTGTCCACAAGTTAGTGCACTTGTGCCTCAAATGTTTGTGTGTCCGCCATCTTGAACTGGGGTGGATGACATGGTCACAATCTTTGCTGTTGAGGTGTCCCTGTAGCAAATTTGGTTCAGATCACTTAAGCGGTTCACAAGTTAGCTCATGTGTGCCTCAAAAGTTTATGGTTCTGCCATATTGAGTCCGGGTGGATGACATCATAAACTGCACCGCTGAGGTGTCCCTGTGTGTCACTACAACTGTACTTAATTTGGTTCAAATCAGTTA
The DNA here is from genome assembly GCF_027244095.1 of Hemicordylus capensis. Taxonomy (NCBI): domain Eukaryota; kingdom Metazoa; phylum Chordata; class Lepidosauria; order Squamata; family Cordylidae; genus Hemicordylus; species Hemicordylus capensis. The sequence continues at coordinate 268,364,134 of NC_069657.1, read as the reverse complement.
GACAGTCCACAAGTTAGTTCACTTGCACCTCAAACATTCACACAATCTCCATCATGGATTGGGGTAGATGATATCATCACAAACTTTGCCTTTGAGGTGTCCCTATGTGTCACTCACTACAACTGTACCCAATTTGGTTCAAATTGGTTAGGCAGCCCACAAATTAGCCCGCTTGTACCTCAGATGTTCACGTGGCTGCCATCTTGAATTGGAGTGGATGACATCATCGCACACCACACCATTAGGGCATCCCTATGTGTCCCTACAGCTGTAGCAATTTTGGTTCAAATTGGTTAGGCGGTTCACAAATTGTGCCTCAAAAGTCTGTGTCCGGCATCTTGGATCGGAGTGGATGACATAATCACAAACTACACCATTGAGGTCTCCCTGTGTGTCCCTACAACTGTACCCAATTCTGTTCATATTGGTCCAGGCGTTGCAAAGTTGTTAGCGGGGGACACACACAGAATGCCATTGCCGGGTGATCTCATAAGCCTCCTGGAAAGTAGGCTAAAAAGGGGAGTGAATCAGGATGCATCTTGGCTCCTTTCTTGTTTTAGTTATCTCGGCCTTTTGGCTAAGAAAGCATTCTCTACTAAAGTCAACTGTTCTCAAACTGTGATAACTTGAAATACAGAAAATGAGATGCTTTAAGCGTCTTCGCAAGTTATCTTTCCATATTCACTGAACATGGGGGAGTGTCCTGGTTAGTTACACTCCCTGGCCGTACACCTGCCCGCCCCACATTAAGTGCTTGTTTGTAGAGGGAAGTGCTGGTTGTGGGAATAGTTTTGCCCTGTGATCTAGTCCCAATTCAGACATGCTATATGAATGTACAGGTGTTTGTACGCTTGTACACATGTTGGTGTGAATGACTGTACTAGTGTTCATTTGAAAAGTGAACCTGGGTGCATGGTACAGATAGGAAGTGTACTTAAGTACCTGCATTCAACACCACATGTGAATGTCTGTACCTGTGTACTCTGTACACTCGTATGAGTGTTGAACATAACGTGTGGATTTGCCTTTAGAACTCTGGCTAGCAGGCAGGGGTTGTTAATCTCTGTGGTTCAGCTTTTGCTCTCTGCGTCACTGCCCCCTTCTCCACCTCAAGAGGATACGTCTATGTGGAGGAGAGAGTTGGGGAAAAGAACGAAGGTGCCTCAGGAAGAGTCACTGGGTGGTGTGTGGGTGCGGAAGAGCTGAGAGTAAACATGGTGAGGTGTAATTGCCTTTGAGGCTGGGGACAGCTGCTGAAGTGTTCACCCCTCTTGCCCGCGGCCCCTCAGAGTGAGGGGGATAATGAAGGAAATAAGGAGGGCCCCAGGTTCTTTGAACCCTTCCACTCAATTATAGCTGCATCCCTGAGTGCAGCCTTGCTCTGCATTTGCTGTACTCCGCCCTTCCAGTCGCAGCTGCAGCCTGCTTGATAAATGTGAGGGAGAGGCACCATGTCCCTGCTTTGCTGGCAGGCCCTCTCCCCATACCTAGCCTATCTGGCTAGTATCTCTGTTCTCTTCTCCCTGCCTGCTGGTCATTGTGGTGTTTTTGGTTAATCCATTCTTTGATCCAGGGCAGCTTTTGAATGGTGCTTTAGGAATGTTAGTCCGGTCTTGGAGTAGAGGGGGGTTTAACGAGCAACCCGCAGTAAGAGTTGCATGGAACCATTAATATTCCTGATTCTACTACACTGCTTTTTCCTTGTGTTTTACCACAACTCTTGACTCTGGATTCTACAAAAGGAGAGAGAGAGAGAGGTGAATTTATTAAGAACAGCAAGAGCTGCTGCCTAAGCCAAGTTTAACTTTAGTGGGAGAGGCAAAGTACTCCCCCTCCCTTTTCTTTTCCTTATGTTGTTTTACAAACTCTGCATGTAGTAGGCTTGGCTCCTTAGATTATCATCTACCACTGGATTCTTTCCTCTTCAAAGATACAATAGATGGATGGACATGCGATCATGATAGCTGCTAAATTTCCCTTATGCTTATCCATCTTGTATATGAATAATAAAGCTGCAATCAATTGCACAACAAAAAAGTTGAAGTGGTTTATGTAGAAAAAGGAATGATTGCAGAGTGGTTGCCAACTCTGACTGAAGCTGTTCTTCCTGGAGATTTCTTATCCCCACTTCTATCCATGTTTTCCAATTTATTTCCATCCATACGTTCAACAGTCAATTGGAGATTGATGCCAGTCCTGGAGGGTTGGCAACCCTGGTTGGCAACCCTAAAAGCAGAGGTTGGGGGTTCATATTGTAGTTAATTAATTAAGCATTAATTAAGACTACTAAACAATGAACCTCACTTTATTTAAATACTGCCCTTTATTTGGGTCCAGCCAAAGTGATTAGGACTCCTTTGGGGAGGCCCCCAAAATTAAGCTGAGCACAGGGCCATATTAACTCTAAATCTGCTTCTGGACCCCAACAAAGACTGTTGTCATCTTTTAGATTCTAGTGCTCATATCCAAGAAACCACAAACTGTCATGGTTTATCTTTTTCCTCCTTGTTTAAAATGAAAAATCAGACAGGATCAGGAAACCCACCCCAAACTCTTGTTTTTTCATTCATTCATCATTCATTCATTCATTTACATTTTCTATCCCGTTCTTCCTCCAAGGAACCCAGAGCAGCAGCAAAGGGGCCAGACTAGATCTCCAAACCAGCTGGGACAGGAATGTTGATGTATTGGAAACCCTAGTTTGGGTTTCAGTAACAAAAGAAATAGAATTTAAGTCTTGAACTTGATAGTTGGTGGGGTGGGCCGGGGAAGCAGCTCAACATGGCCATAATGTTAGTTACTCCTCTGAGATTTCGGTCTGGAGCCAAGGAAGCAAATAGTGAATGGCAATGTAGTAAAACATATGAACATCTAGTTGCATTTAAAATAAATGAAACTGATTTTAGTGCGATAAAATTTTGTTGGATTTCACCCAGAGTATTTAAAAATAAGATGGGGCATATGTGCATGTATGTGTGTGATGTATGGTGAGCTGTGCTCTTAAGAAGATGGGTGCAAACCTATTGGAGGTCAATTTGCCACAAGATCTTTTCGTGATACATTAATGGCAGTGATCATTTAGGCTGAATAGCCTAGTATTTTAACTGAATATATTTTAAGTGTGTATTATATAGAACAGTCACCTTAAGTGACACAGAAGGGAAATGCTTGACTAACAAGCAGAAGGTTGCCGGATTGACTTCCCGCTGGTACTATATCGAGTCCTGAAAGGCATCAACTCAAACTGTGCAGGAGGAGGCAATGGTAAACCCCTCCTATATTCTACCAAAGAAAATTACAGGCTCTGTGGGCGCCAGGAGTCGAAATCAACTTGATGGCACACTTTACCTTTATTATATAGAAACAAAGTCAGTTCATGATTTTCTGAAAACACTTGATACTACCTGTTATTATATTTAACCCAGGCCAATACAATACTTTTTGCAGAAATCTCTCTTCTGGATTTTGTGCTTTCAGGTCCGACTTGAAGATCAGATCTCGGTGTGCAGCAAATTGTGCTATGCTATTGGAGGTGCTCCAAACCAGGTTGCTAGCAGTGCCACTTCTTTCTTTCTGCAGATCTATCTCTTAGATATAGCTCAGGTAAGTTGTTTGTGAAATGTTAAACCCACCATTGACTTCAGATACAAGTTAGTGGGGCTATTCAGACGATTGGCAAAAATCGGGCTAGGAGAGCCTAGCCCGATTTTTGCCGATCGTAAGAACCACTGGGCTTGCAGCCGAGCCTGGTGGTTCTAGAGAACACCTGCCTTAAAACCAGGTTTGCGGAGCGAGTGCTCCGCAAACCTGGTTTTAATTATCGTGAGTAGCTGCGCCTTTGCCTCCCTCCCCACATCGTCCAGTACAATGTCTGTTAATCTGGTATTACTTTGGTCTTACACATATTTAGTTAGAAAAAGCTGTGAAAACACTTGGTAAAACTATTAATGATCCTGTAGTTCGAACAAGTGAAGAACTAGCAAGGAATTGTGTGGAAAAGGAAGGGGAAGTCAAGGATTGTTTCATCTTCTTTTGCTCCTTCTTCCCACAATGAAGTGATAGAGGAGAAAGGGGATTCCATGCAAAGAGTTTACTATTGATTGACTGGCTGACTGATTGATTGATGATCGTATTTCTATACCACCTGACATGTACATCCCTAGATAGTGTACATAAATTAAAATACAACAAATATAAAAACAGGATAACATGATTGAAACAATTATGATATACAACCAATTAAAAGCCTGAGAACACAGGTGCTGGTGTGTCTTTTTAAAAACATCCAGAGATGGAGAAACTCTGATTAGAACATGGTGTGCATTCCAGAGCCCTGGGGCAGCATTCCAGAGAAGGCCTGCCCTAGTCCTTAGCAGTCACCCAACAAGCCAGTGGTAGCCGTAAACAGATTTCCCCCAATGATCTTAATAGGTGGGAGGGTTCATGACAAAGAAGGTGCTCTCTTCCATTCCCTGGACCCAAGCTGTTAAGAGCTTTATAGGTAATAACCAGAAGTTTGTATTTCACTAAGAAACTTAGCAGCAGCCAGTGCAGTTCTTTTAAGATCTGTGTTATATATTCTCTACTAAAGTCATCTGTTCTTTTTGGGCTGTTCCAGAGACCAGTCTGGCTGCTGCACCAGCTATAGTTACCGGACTATGTACAAAGGCAGCCTCACATAGAGGGCATGACAGTAAGGACAACCGAGAAGTGAAAACATTAGTTAAAACAAATAAACAACAGAGAAATTAAAACATTGGTTTAAATTAATGACAGCAAAAAGTTAAAACGTTAGAGCAATTTAAAATTTTTACAACAATATTTTAAAACAACGAAACTAATAAAACGGTATTTAATTAAAAGCCTGGGTGAACAGATGTGTCTTTAAAGATTTTTTTTAATTGTCAGAGATGGGGAGGCTCTTATGTGCCCTCCCCACCACCACCACCCCACTTCCAACATCCCTTGACTCAACTGCCCTCAACCTTATTTATTTATTTATTTATTCTTTCTTTCGATTTCTATACCACCCTTCCAAAAATGGCTCAGGGCAGTTTACACAGAGAAATAACAAACAAATAAGATGGAACCCTGTCCCCAAAGAGCTCACAATCTAAAAAGAAACATAAGATAGACACCAGCAACAGTCACTGGAGGTACTGTGCTGGGGGTGGATAGGGCCAGATACTCTCCCCCAGCTAAATAGAAGGTGCCTCTTTGCCAAGCTAGCAGGGGTTAACCTTAACCTTAGACTTAATTGCTAGACTCTTGCAGTCTGCCTAACATCCAATTTCTCTATACTCCCCCCACCACCCGCCCTGCCGTCTCCTGGGGTGAAAGTGAGAACTGCCTATGTAAAACTGGCAAGACCCTGGATTTTAGCATAGCTGTGATTGGGCAGTATCATGTCCTCCCCTTCCTCACCCCCAAACAAAAAGTAGCAGCAAAGAAAGGAATTCCTGTCTTTAATGTTCATTATTCTAGTATTTTCTTACCCCTATGCCTTCAATGTTCTGTGAGTCCTAGAAGCTCACAGGTTGTCTTGCAGGAATGGGGTGTTAAAAGGAGGGGGGACTACAAACTTGTAAACTTCTGTATTCCTAGATAGTTCCCAAGTAGGTGGAAACCTCTACCTCCTTTTTGGGTGGCTCCCATTTTGCTTCCAAACTGATAGGTAGTTGACCACACCAGTTTGGTATTCTACAGAATGATTATTGCTTCTGCACTCCAATGAAATGAAACAGCATTGTCCAACTGAATATGGAGACAAAAATACTTTGAATAGTAACTTCTTCTTGACTGAAAAATATCTCAGCAGCAGCAAAGCATGCACACATCTAGCAGCAGTTCCTGCTCACTACCTAGTGACATGTAAAAGCTGCATGAAAGTAAAAGTAAAGTGTGCTGTCGAGTCAGTGTCGACTCCAGGAGGCTTTACACGCAGGGCTTCTGCCCCAATCTCTTTCAGAAGAGGGTGTGTGCTTTCACACACCAGCCAAACTTAGCTTGAAGTCCCTTCGAAATTTTTGGACCCACTCCAGACACAAACCAGACTTTGTGAGGCGAATTCTAGCTAATCTCGAGGTATGTCTGGGTTTTTAAAATGCTGGTTTTAAGCTACTTTTTCTGAAAATGCCAGAGCAAATGGGAGAGGCACTGACTTAGGATCATTAGCATGATAAGAGCTATTCTCTTTTCAGAAATGTAGATCAATCTCTGCAGGAGCTCTCTCTCTCCCCGCCCCTCAATAGAAGTAAAACATGGAGCATGCCATGTGGATTTGTATCCAAAAGAAAACCGAGAGCAGAGAGGAGGGGCTGCTCCTTCAATGCCGCGAGTGTACTTTGAATTGGCTTTGCTCAGTGTTTACCCTAAAGCCTGAAGCCAAGTGCAAATGTGGTCCCTGGTGACCACAGAGCCCTGTGGTTGTCTTTGTTAGGATACAGGTGGGTTTTACCATTGCCATCTCCTGTTCAATATGAGATTATTCCTTTCAGCATCTTCCTGTATTGTTGCTGCCCGCTATAGGTGTTTCCAGCAGAGATTCGAACCGGCAACCTTTGGCTTGCTAGTCAAGTCATTTCCCCACTGCACATTGGGGTTTAATTCCACATTTGTCACTCTTTACTTTAGAAAGGCCTTGATTCCCCCCGCCACCCCACCATCATCATTTCTGAGTCCTGAAAGCTATGGATTGGGGTATGTGGTATTGTTATGCTATTTCATTTACTGTAAATCTAATGCTAGTGGCTCTAATGCTAGTGTTATAAATTTAATAAATTTTAATAGCAACAAGCATGTACTGTGTACATAGTTTAAATTTTATCTCTAGCTCTTCTTGAAATAAATACAAAAATATATCAAACGTCAATTAGCAGTAAAAAAAATCTCTAGCAGCAAAACATAACTTTTAAATCATGTTTTCTATAATGCAATCAATCAATCTTTATTGATACAGACACAGACCAGCAAGCAACCCAATACAAGTTGAACAGGGGTAGAAAGTGTATGAACATAATACAATAGCACTATTGCCATAAAAACTATACCTAACAATATCTACCTATATAATAGATATTTTTAGCAACAACCTATCTCTGCTATAATGCACTGAAATTTGTTTTGTTTTTGTGCTGTCTAATTGTTTTGTCAAAGAGGCTTTGTTTCAAATGGTTGCGCTTTTTGGTCTTTCAGATTACTCCATTTCAAGCCTCTCTGGTGCTACTTGTTGGCAAAGCCTGTGGAGCAACCGCAGATCCTGTTGGTGGTTATTTTATTAGTAAAAGTAAACGAACCAAAATTGGCCACCTCATGCCTTGGTAAGCAGAATAGTCTTTTGGTTTATTTTCTTATTTGCTAGTTGCTTATGGCATGTAGCTTCTGTATGCTTTTCCATACTCTCCAACAAACAGGGTTGTTTCTAACAAGTATGCTTTTTAAAGTTCCCATTTTGAATTATAAATAACATTTTGCAATAATGTTGTACCCATGGAAAAAATATTGGCAGGGAAAGTCTTCAAATCGATGATGAGGTCCCAATTCAGGACACAGCTGGACACACACTCATTGATTTTAAGTGAATTGAAATCCCTGGGTGTGCATTTCATTTCTTTTTTGTTACTACAGGCATTTCTTTATATTGCTGTGGATGCCATAAAGTATGAAAAATTAGCAGTGGATTTGGAGCGGCCTTGTTGAGATCAGGGGGTAAAAATATGAAGTCCATACAGAAGAGCAGAGAAGTAATCACACTAGCTCTAACTGTTTATAGAAAGCACAAAGAAAACATGCACAACAAGCAACAGACTTTCATCTCTCTGCAAAACCTCTAATTAACTTTCCCTTCTCCTTATTATCCTAGAGAGAATCTATCTATGTGGTCCCTAATTGTTGACACCAACTTGACAACACTTAATCAATCTCTTTATTATGAAATATGAATAAAGAGGGTTTTCAGCAGGGATTTGGGAATGTGAATAACAAAATAGTGGAAGGAAGATTTTCTTCGTATATTGCAGTCTGTAAATATTCAAACATTAATATGTTATTCATGTGTCTGTGCTCATGTACATGTGTTTGTGTGAATGACTATGATGTGTTCATTTAAAAAGTGAATCTAGATGCAGGGCCTCTCAAGTACAGGCTAGAGAGGAAGTGTTCAACATAATGGGCTGATTCAGATGATACCTTACCAGTCCACATGATTAGAAGGCCAGACAATCTAAATATATATTTTTACTGTTTAACTGATTTCAGACTTTTAAATGTGATTTTTATGAAATTTTATTGTATTTTAACTTTTGTAAACTGCCTTCGGATGTGTAACGGATTAAAGCCTTAGTCTCAGAGCAAGCTCACATGAGAGAAAGAAATGCTGGATCATCCCTGCTAAGCTTCATGACTAAGCTTCTCCTAAAAACTCTTCTGTATTTCTGGTAGGTTCAAAAATGACTGCTGCCGCCACCACCCCTCCTTATTACAGAGTTTGAACCTCCCTGGACTTGGGGTGGTATCCCAGGGTGGAATCCCAGGGAAAACTCTCTTTCTTTTGCTATTGGAAAAGTACACAAAAATCCTCCACGTGCAAGCCTACATGTGGTGAGAAAACTAGTAGTTGCTGAACGTCAGAGGAGTAAACCCCACTTTCAGCCCCCTCTTTCTCCTGAGTTAAAAATCCCACTCAGAGAGGCTTGTACAAGAAAAGAACAAAAAGGAAAACAGTTTTATTCGAATGCTACAGATTGCTTCCATCTGAGGCTTTCTCAGCTTTTAGTTACAGGTAAAATACGCAGTAGGTTACAAAATTACTTCAAAAAGCACCTCAGGTGATGTTGGGGTGGCATGCTTTAAAAATTGTGGTTATCCAGTTGCAAAGAACAGGTATGTAGGAAAATACAAAAACACAATTAAAAGCTTACAGTCTTTTGCAATGCCCTGGCTAGATGGGCGAAGGCTAGTGTCTCTTAGGTTAATTATGTTACAGGTAAACAATAATAGAACTGTATCAGGAATATGCACAGCACACACAAAATAAATTGAAAGTCTAACACAAAGTCTGACTAAACAAACTTTTCTCTAGACTAAACTCCCTGAAACCAAAGCCCTGGCTTCCTTGTCTTGAACTTGCCAAACTCTAGTTGAAAATTCAAACTTCCTGCCCTCCTGGCTTCCCAGGACTTGCAGAGACCTTTTCCTGCAGCCAGTTCTCATGGCCACATGTCCTCCTCTGAATCCCTAGCCACTTCTTCTCCTAACAAAGAACCTCTCCTTCCTTCCAGTGGCTCTCTTGGTCCCACCCACGTTGTGTGCTGACTGGCTGAGCCCTGGAGTTCACCAGCCTGTCAGTCAAGATAGGGTTCACTTCCGGTTAATTCTTTAGGGGAGGGGTGGCTGATCACTACAGGATGCCTTATGAAAGGTGGTATAAAAATTGAACAATAAAAAAAGTATTGAACTTCGCAGGAGCCTTGATTGGCCTGCACATAGTTGGAAGGAATGAATGAGGAAGTAGCTATGGAGAGTACATAGACACCACCTCTTGAATGACTGGCACTTTTGAAGATGTAGCGTGCTTATTTTGCAATTTTATCCGATACATATAATACTTTAGATGGGGTAGATGATCTCCTCCTCTGATACAGTCTAAGAACAACTACTTAATCCTCAACAGGATGCTGCATCTTTCTAATATAACTGTGATTGTCTGTTAGCACCATCTGTAAAATCCATGACATCTGTGGTCTAGAACTAAAGGGATGTCATTGCAAAATATTATCAGGTTGATCATTTGGATCCACATAATGCCTAAGGTATGTTTTAGCCTAGTTTTGCCATCAGAGGCTTAAACCCCAGTATCAGATGTTGTCTTTCCATAGATTATGCAAACTTGATCCACATTAATGCTGCTATGATGATGATTATTTAAAATATTTCACTTAACAACAACAACAAATTTCAAGTTAATGTAGCAAAATGCATGAAACAATGGCTCCCTATCCCCAAAGGGCTTACAATCTAATTAAAACAACAACACCAGCAACAGCCATTGGAGTGATGCTATGCTGGGCTGAATAGGGACAGTTGCTCTCCCCCTGCTAATGAGAGACACCCCTTTAAGGGATGCCTTTCTTTGTGTCCAGAATGCAGGGGTTGCTGCATGTTATTTCTCTGTTAAAGCTTCAGAGCAACAGAACATTTGTTGACCATCATGTCTAAAATAAGCAAAATGAGTTGTTTGATTGAACAAGCATCAACTAAAAGCAATGAATTACTATGCTAGAACACAGTCCAGCTTCAGATGAGTTCCTAATTGGCTAGTGTGTGTGGTAGGACAGTTCTTAAATAAAGACACTGAAAATTAGATGAACGTCGCAATTGCCAAATAACAAACAACTAAATTGACAATTATTGTTATATAATAATAATAATAATTAATATTGTGTACCGCTTCAATGAAGAAGTTCTCTAAGTGGTTTACATTTTTAAAAAAAAATTCCCATCCCCAAGGCATCAACGGCTACGGTCTCAAAAGAAACATAAGGCAGACACCAGCAACCAACAATTGATGGAGGGATAATGTGCTGGGGTTGGATAGGGGCAGTTATTTGCCTCCACTAAATATAAGAGCCACCACTTTGAAAGATACCTCGTGCCTACTTAGCAAAGGCATTTGTATGGTAAAAATGCTGTTCTTTTGACTATACTGCTGTGTAAATTCCCTAGAGAGAGGTAGGGTTTCCTCATTTGGCTCATGGAGTAAAAGGCAAAGGTTGAACTGACTAGAAGAAAGCGTCCATCTGACCCTAGCAGTGCTTTCTAATCCACTGACAGCCACTTACTTGAGGAAGCTTTCTGGTTTAGAGATAAGCATGAATCATGATTTGTGCGCTGATTCGAAGGGTCAGTTCAGGCCCCTTTATGAACAAGGAGAGGAGGTCTGTACCTTCTCCTTCGTTGCTCACTGCAACTTCCCACTGCAGCGTCATGCTCCCCATCACCCCTCACACGAACACGCAGTGGCACACACGTGGCCTCAGCACATGCAAAGAGGCCATGTGCATACTGCCGCTGTGTCGCCACCACATGAGGAATGCTGGGGAGCACAAAACTGCAGCAGGAAACTGAGTTGAGCAATGGAGGAGCACATACAGAGTTGCTCCCCTCGCTCTTAAAAGTGCCAGAACCAACCCTTCAAATCTACAGAAGAGTCTATATCTTCTGTACGCTAAGCATAAAAGTTAGCATTAGATTACACTTTATCCAAGCAGTTCACCCTTGTTTTGCAAACTAGCTCGGTTACAAAAAAGTTTTTTGATCGTTGAGAAATTGCACTAGCTAGCTTTTCTGAAATATGATTCTTTAGACATCTTGTTATCTTTTGAACGAGCTGTCTATTTAGAACAGAACTATCCAACTGTAACCAAGAGAGGAGAGGGAGAGGGGACCCACCAAAGACTGCTTGTTTTCTGGGTTTCAAACTGAGAACAAACAAGTTAAAGATGGAGGTGCAAGATGGACTTGTGGATCAATGGCATACATAGGGAAGAGACCCTGTGAAGACAAAAGACTGCTGAAGATTGATCTGTCCCATTTATACCAGCATGGACAGATCACTGGAGCGGCGAGCACACAACCTCTTGTAAGGCATTAAATTGAAAAAAGATGCTGGTAGGTTTATTTTATCTAGGCTTCTCAAATTTTAGGGAGGGACAACTTGTTCCTTCTCAGGATAACTGCTGTTGGGAGGTAATTCTTGTAGTGTCAAAACAACATCTCAGATTGTTTAAAAAGTCTCGTGACCATTGCAGAGGTACAGCAGCTGCTATTTTTTGCAGCTTTTCTTATTGCTTATGGAAGATGAGATTAAGATGCTGAATGAAAGTATCTTAGCATTGCTGAATTAAATGTACAAAGCTATCATGTGATCTAGCTTTTTCAGACCTGTATTACTTCAAGCTGCAGGTGGAAAACCATGACTGAAGATTAATTTACCGCTGTGCAAATGGGGCATTTGTCTGTTTATGCAAGGAGAGTGCTCTCACAGCAGGGGTTCTTCTGTGAGTGAAGGACACACTGAGCCCTTTCTCACAATCAGTAAGAACTGTTCGATGGAGGGAGGCAGGGAAGGCTGCTCAAACATACCTTCTCCACAGACAGTCCCTCTTTGCTCCCTGCCCAGACCATTGCCGGCAGCGCAGAAGGTCATAGTACATGCTAGATGTCAGAATCTATGAAAGTTCAGTATCCTGTAAAATTTAGGATTCAATCTCATGCAGTGGTGTGCCTGCAATCTGGGATGGGATATCATAATGCCAAGCTGGTGTAATTTCCCTGCTGGTGTTGTGGTGGATTAATGAGCAGACATTGCTGTAAGAGAATTAGTCAGTACAGTTAGTCTGGGAGCATTTATTTATTTACAAGTGAATTTTGGCCCGTTGAATAACGGGCGCTAGTAATGGCACTCCTGGCCCCCCGCCGCCATTCCCCCTCCCTCTGCCGTCCGGCTGCCCTCCCAGCTCCTTTGTGCCCCCCCCACCTTTAAGGGCCAAATCGGCCCAGGGACTTGCCCCTGCCAGGCCGGGGAGACGGAGGCCGGGACCGGGGGCGGAGTGGAGGCCATGTAACTTTTTAAAAAATTGCTTCCGCGGCCGACGCCACCGACCCTCCCTCCCAGCTGCCGAGTCCCCCTTACCCTGGCCGGCTGCTGTTGGCCGAAGGAAGTCCTTAATTTAAGAGGCAGAGAGGAGCTCACAAGCAGAGCTCCTCTCTGTGCAAAGCCTCTTGCCGAACTGCCGCTTTGGGCGCAAGGGACGCAAGCGCCCAAAGCGGCAGTTCGGCAAGAGGCTTTGCACAGAGAGGAGCTCTGCTTGCGAGCTCCTCTCTGCCTCTTAAATTAAGGGCTGTCTTCGGCCAACAGCAGTCGGCCAGGGTAAGGGGGACTCGGCAGCTGGGAGGGAGGGTGGGCGATCGGCGTCGTCGGCCGCGGGAGCAATGTTTTAAAAAGTTGCATGGCCTCCGCTCCGCCCCCGGCCTCCGTCTCTTTTGGGCGAGGCGGCGGCTCTGCCGCCGCCTCGGTCAGTTTCCCCCGCCGCTTCTCCAGCTTCTTCGGGGCGGCCGCTTCTGGCCGCCCAAGATGGCCGCCAGGTCCTGCCTTTCGTGCCTCCCTTGCCCTGTTCTGGCCATGCGCTTCGCGCATGCCCAGAACAGGCCAGGCACGAACGCACGCTTGGTGTCCGTCCACGGACAGACACCAGGCATTTTATTAGAGAGGATTTATTCTTGGTTGCTGGAGTGCATAAAGCTGTGCATAACGTGCAGCACAACCTTGAGCATAATTCTAAAGTCTGACCTACCCACCCATTCTAAAGGAGCTGAACCTCCTCCTGAGGGAGATCATTCCACAACCTTGTGACCACAACTGAAAAGGCAGTTGCAATGATCTGTGCTCTGAAGCTGTAAAAACTGTTCCCTGGTCTAGGTACCATTTTCCCCACAGTCTTTGTGTGCTTTTACATTACATGTTTGTTTTCTTTTAAATCTATACTTTGTTGGGAGTGTTAAGATCAAATGTTGAGAAGCCAAATTGTGGTGGCTACTCTTGTCATTCTTCATACCCGGCCTCTAGCACTGCTTTTTATCCATTTCAGCAGGATGAAAAACTTACTGTGCAGAACCGATGTTCTCTCATATTCTGCCTTTTTCTGTCCTCAACTGCAAATAACCAGCTGACATATACATAATGTGAATGGCAAAATACTGTGCAAATAGCACTGCTCTGAGGGGATTAATCTAGGTCTATTCATCCAGGTTTTTGTTAATTATGTCTGTGGTCATCCATTACACTGCGGAAAGATTGTTTTACAAGAACATGGGGAAAATCTGCTATAGCTAGAGGTCATGCTATGGGGAATTAATTGCCTCTGCTTATCACTCAGAAAAAACAAAGCTAGAATATACTAGATTCATTCTCTCTCTCTCTCTCTCTCTCTCTCACACACACACACACACACACACACTCTCTCTCTCTCTCTCTCTCACACACACACACACACACACACACACGTGTGACTGAGCTGTTGTGTTTGTTTTTTAAACTGATCTTTGTTTCCCTGAAGTCCTTGCTGTCAAACAAAAAGAAGCAGAATCAGTTCCAGTATTGGGCAACTAATGGCAGCTTCCATCCTGGGGTAAATCAGTTGACAGCGACCCTGACCTGAATTATCCAGGCCATGGCAGGGTCAAAGGGTTAAATCATCCTCTTTCACCCTGGATTCAGATTGGGGGGTGGGGCTTCAACTGGTTCAAACAACCTATTTAGATTTTGGTAATGGTGATAGTGGCCTTCACGTCTTGTATGGCTGTTCTTATTACATATTAACACATTTTGCAATAATGAGCTTGCATCGCTCCCCCACTTTTTTGCATGAGGTTAATGGAAATGTTCTTATTGGCTTTAAAGGGGGCTTAGAGAAATTCATGGAGGACAGGTCTTTCAGTGGCTACTAGTCTGGTGGCTGGGCCACTTCCAGCCTCAGAGGCACGATGCCTCTCAATACCAGTTGCAGGGGAGCAACAGCAGGAGAGAACACATGCACATCCCTCTTGCCTGTGGGCTTCCCAGAGGCATCTGGTGGGCCACTGTATGAAACAGGATGCTGGACTTTGGCCTGATCCAGCAAGGCTATTCTTATGAAATGCAATTGGCTAGATAAGATGTTAGGAATTTACAGGAACAGAATAAAACCCAAAACATTGCAGGAGAGTACAGCACCAGAGAACAGAAGCACACTAACAACCCAGTCCTTAATCTATGTCTTGAGTTCTCGGTCCCATTGTGTACCCACCTTTCTTGAAGAGCTTCCATGCACTCACTGCAAATCCTTTTTGACAGAGATCCTTCAGAAGAAAATGAGTTCATGTGTTCAGATATATGGCCTCTTCCCCAATATTTGAGCAGGGACCCTCAAAGATCTTCTTACCTGACCCCTTCCCACAGAGGGAAAAACTTGTAGTCCCTTGACTCTTCCGTAAGCATTGTGAATAACTTCTCTTTGCCTTTACACTACTAAATATCTTATCTTTATTTTTGAAATAATGTGATTCTGTGTTAACCTCCCATTTTAAATATGTTTTCACCAGCGAGGCTTAAACTGGTTTCTGTATTTCCTGTGTCTGTATATCTGCTATCACGATTTGACTAGGATGTAGAATCAATTTAAGAACAGCTCTGTTATGCTATATTCTGCCCTTCATCCACACCTATGCACACACACAAAAACAGACTCCAAGGCATTTTTAGTGTTGGAAAAAGTCCTAAAAATGCCATAGATCAAAAGTTCTCAGACTGGTGTGTCGTGGGGGGCAGATTAAAAGAGAGAAGTTTATATCCATCGTTATTCTAGAAGGAGCAAAGGTTCTGAAAAGATTCTTTAAAGTATTCTAATGATAACTTTAGAACTCATACTGTGTCTGGTTTCTTTTTATTTTTCTCTCACTCCAGTTGACTAAACCACCACCACCCGCCCATGTTTAACTTTCAAAAGGCTTCATGCATGTGTTTTGATGTGTGATATCTTGTTTCCCCCCCAGGATGCTGGGTTGCACACCTTTCACCATTGTAGCCTACTTCTTTCTATGGTATTTGCCTCCCTTTGTAACTCCAAAAGTCGTATGGCATCTGGCTTTCTATTCCATTTTCCAAGCACTGAGTACAGTAAGTGGACCGATGCTCACAACAGATGTAATAAAAGGCTCTTGTTTGGCCACTGAATGGACATTCTTGCTTTTCGGGGGCAGCGTCTGGCACAAGGGAATAGAATGATGGGTTTGGTTGTGGATGTGGTAGATCCAGGGTTGGATCTCTGCTCAGCCATGCTGTTTAGTGAATGGCTTTGGATGAGCGCAATCTCTTGGCCTAATCTGCTGCATTGAGTTGTGAGGATGACTGAGATACGAATGGTAAAGCACTTGCTAGGGAGATGATAAACATATTTGGCATTTTTGACCAGCTGTTAAACAAGGAGCCAAAGAGAAAGCATTGTCCTTCTATGAAATAATATGCTCCTGAAAGCCATTCACTCAAACATATCCTTGATAAAGTGGTTTGATTTCTCCATGAAGTTTTAATTAACCAGATACTTTGCTGTCTATGCTTCTGTTCAAAAACATTTAATTGGAAATAAGTCCCTGGTCCCACGTGCTCCTGAGGTAGGGCTGCGGTCAAACCGGCCGCACCGCCAAGAGAGGTGGTGAGCAGCGAGATTAGTACAGCAGATGTGGTTACAGAATTCATTTCATTTGGTGGGATTCTGACATCCATTTTCTTCTGTTATACACTCCAGGGCATCACATTAGTGGGTGGCAATTACTTCTAAAGTAAAGTTGAACACTTATTCAGCAATATAGGATAGGAAATGAAGAACTTTGTCTCTCTGGTATAACTTAATAATTCAGTTAACCTGCTTAACCTGCCTATTTAATAAAAAGTCCTGTTCGTCTTCTAATGATTGTAAATCTGATATCACATTTCCAAGGCTTTGGCGTAGTTGTGTAGAGATACAAAATAGTACTCCTGGCCTTCTATATCCTCTTGGATCAGTATGACAAAATTATTTGTCAAAAGGTTAAAAACAGATAGCTGGAAGCTGTAGCTATTAAAAGCTTTATACAATTCTCAGGTCATTTAATAATGGGCTTTTAGAAGTTTGCTTCTTTGTTCATCTGCAATATTTACTCAGTTCCTTGGCTATGATCTGTATGGAGATAGGTCAAGAAACAGCAATGACTTCCATTAAAGTGATTTCCCACCCCCTTCATATTTGCACTCCGCCCTTATAAAGTGCTATTAATGACTCTGCTTAGAGGCATATTTGTATTGAATATATATTTGTGTGTGTGCACTCTTTCTTTCTCTTCTGTATAATGAGAGACCCTCCTGAATGCTGCTGCTTCTGTCCCTATTCAAGCTTTGGAGCCTTGGTACTTTCAAAAGCTGATATCATTGCCAGACTGTTTAGTTTTAATCTCTCTCTCTTTCCCTCCACTTCTGACAGTCCATAGGACTCTGTGCACACATATCTTTTGTCGTTTGGGCTAGCTTATTTAGAAGCTTTTTGTTTCAACACTGGGTCTTGACTCATGGTGGAATCAGTAGACTGATAAACTAACTATAATACATTTCCTGAATAGTGTAATTTTTTTGGTTTATTATAGCTATTCCAGGTACCATATTCTGCTCTCGCCATATTTCTCAGCCCAGACCAGAAGGAAAGAGATTCAGCAATAGCATACAGTGAGTCTTAAAAGGAACTGTTTCACTTAGTCTTTTTCACTCTGAACATAAAAATGTATTTCAATTTCTTCATGTTAACAAGGGGAAGTCTGTCAAATGTTGGACTCTAGGCTGAGCAGGTTTTGTAAACATCTCTGGTTTAGAGACAACTTAATTTACAAAAAGGAGAATAAGTGGCTAACTAGATCTACATCTTTCAAAATTAAACTCACAAAAGCAGATGAGTTCTCAAATGTGAAATTGCTGATCTTCTAGCAAAAATATGTAACTTGTTGCTACCATCAGTCTCTATACCAGAGGACTGGAAAGTAGCTAATGTAAATCCGATTTTCAAAAAGGGATCTAGGTGGGATCTAAGCAACTACAGGTCAGTCAGGTTAACTTCTGTGCCGGGTAAATTGATGGAAAGCATACTTGAGGACAAAATTGTTTAACATATAGAAGAACAGGCCTTGTTGAAGGAGAACCAGCATGGCTTCTGCAAAGGAAAGTCTTGCCTCACTAACTTTTTGGAGTTCTTTGAGAATGTCAACATGTGGATAAAGGTGATCTGGTTGACATAGTATTCTTGGACTTTCAAAAAGCTTTTGACAGAGTTCCCCACCAAAGGCTCCTCACTAAACTTAGCAGTCATGGCATAAGGGGACATTTTCATGTGTGGATTGGTAACCTGGTTGAAGGACAGGAAACAGAGAGTAGGAATAAATGGACAGTACTGGAACCAGTGTTCTTTAACTTGTTCATAAATGATCTAGAAATTGGGGTAAGCAGCAGCCAGATTTGCAGATGACACAAAACTATCTAGGGTAGTGAAATCCACAACAGATTGTGAGGAGCTCCAAAAGGAACTATCCAAACTGGATGAGTGGGCAACAAAAAGGCAAATGCGGTTCAATGTAAACAAGTGTAAAGTGATGCATATTGGGGCAAAAATACCCCAACTTCACATATACACTTATGGGATCTGAGCTGTCAGTGACTGACCAAGAGAGAGATCTTGGGGTTGTAGTGGACAGCTCATTGAAAGTGTCGACTTGCTGTGTGAAAAAGGCAAATTCCATGCTAGGGATCATTAGGAAGCAGATTGAAAATAAGAATGCTACTATTATTGCATTATATGCCTCCATCCATTTCTGGAGGTAAATGACCTTAAAACAGTGGTACATATACTGGTAACCTCTAGGCCTGACTACTGTAATGCACTCTACATGGGGCTGCCTTTATACATAGTCTGGAAAAATACAATTGGTAAAGAACGTGGCAGTCAGATTGGTCTCTGGAGCAACCCGAAGGGACTATATAACACTAATTTTGAAAGAATTGCACTAGCTGCCGATATGTTTCTGAATGAAATACAAAGTACTGGTTATCACCTATAACGGCTTGGGTCCAGGGTACTTAAGAGAGTGCCTTCTTTGTCATGAACCTTGTTGCGTATTAAGATCATCTGGAGAGGTCCAGTTACATTGGCTGCCATCTTGTTTGATGGTGATTTGGGACTGGCCCTTTTCTGTAGCTGCCCCGAGACTCTGGAATACACTTCCTGATGAAATAAGAGCATCTCCTTCTCTGCTTGCTTTTAGGAAGACCCTCAAGACGTTCCTCTTTCCCAGGCTTTTAACTGAAATTTAAATTTTAATGTTTTTATTCACTGAGATTGTTTTTATCTGTTTTATGAATTTTAACTGTTTTATATTGTTTTTACATTTGTTATGTTTTAACGTTGTACCTCGCCTAGAAATGTCTATATCAGGAGGTATAGAAATATGATAAATAAAGACACAAAATAAAATAAACTAGCTGGGCCAGGTGCAGAGCATCTGCGCCTCTGGCCAACCCACCCACCTGACACTACCTTTTTCTCCCCTCTGCTTCAGCTTTCTGGTCAGCTGGCTGCTTCAAGCCCCCGATGCCGCTTTCTGGCTTCTTCTTCCCCCGCCAACTGCCCCCCACTTTCCAGCCGGCCGACTTCTTTCCCCCGCCCACTCCCCCCTTTGGCTTTCTGGTTGGCTGCCCGGCCACCCCTGTCTTCTCCGCCTGCCAGTGCCGACATCATTTTTCCAGCTGGCCATTAGCCAGCAGCCACCATTAACTCCTGGGCCTGCAGGCTGGCTGCCACCATTTTCTTCCCCCACTGTCCCTGTTGCTATCCGGCAGCTCTCTGAACTTTCATGAGAGCTGCCACACATGGGATTAGCAATGGGTACCTTTAAGAGAATTAAATATATAGATAATGCCCTTATACAAATCTATGGTGAGGCCACATCTGGAGTACTGTGTACAGTTCTGGACACTATCTTAAGAAGGATGTTGTAGAACTCGAAAAGTCTCTTCCCAAACTGGCGGTTTGGGCGGCAAGGACGCAAAGCGCCAGTTTGGGAAGAGACTTTAAAGGGAGTGGAGCTCTGCATGCGAGCACCTCTCTCCTTCTGTTAATCGAGCAGCGGATCAAGCGGAGGACGTGTTCCGGGAGCAAGGAGGTATCGGCAGCTGGGTGGGCGGGCGGTTGGTCGGCGGCGGAAGCTGCGGGGGCAAGTGGCTGGGCCGATTTGGCCCTTAATGGGGGGGGGTCAGCTGGGAGGGAGGGTCGGCGGCGTCGGCTGCGGGTGCCTTTTAAAAAATATTTAAGTGGCCTCCACTCCGCCCCCGGCCTCCGTCTCTTTTGGCCGAGGCAGCGGCTCCGCCGCTGCCTCGCCCAGTTTACCCCGGCGCCGGTTTTCCGGCTTCTTCGGGGCGGCCGCTTCTGGCCGCCCAAGATGGCTGGCGGGTACCGGCGAGCGTGTCTCCCTTGCCCTGTTCTGCGCCTGCGCTTCGCGCAGGCGCAGAACAGGGCAGGGAGGCACGGACACACGCTTGGTGTCCGTCCACGGACGGACACCAAGCGTTTTATTAGAGAGGATAATCAGCACCTTGTATTTTGCCCCGAAATGTATCGGCAGCCAGTGTGGTTCTTTCAACACAGGGGTAACATGGTCTCTCTTAGATGACCCAGAGACCAACTTGGCTGCCGCATTCTGGACCAACTGCAATTTCTGGACTACGTACAAAGGCAGCCCCACATAGAGCACATTATAGTAATCCAGCCTAGGGGTTACCAGCAGATATACCACCGTTTTGAGGTCATTCGTCTCAAGAAATGGACGCAGCTGGCGTATAAGCCCAAGCTGATAAAAAGCACCTCTGGGCACTGCCTCAACCCGGGACACCAGGGATAGGTTCAGATCCAGAAGCACCCCCAGACAGAGTACCTGTTCCTTCCGGGGGAGCATCACCCCATTCAGAACCGGCAGATCGAAATCACCTCCCGAGTTCCGCCCCCACCAGTGTTCCCTCTAATTTTTTGTGTAAGTTTTGTTCTGAGTGGCAGTATTAAGGCAGTGTGTGCACATGTGCATTATTATGTACCACTATAGATACAACACACACACACCCAAAAATAGAAGAAAAGAAGTGTAATTTTTGTATTTATCTGTCTTCTGTTTTAAAAGCAGTTATATTTGCCATTTTAGGAATTTATGTGCCGCACAAAGCACGGTGTGCAAAATTTATTTATTGAATTTATTATTTATTGTTCAATTTTTATACCGCCTTTCATAAAACATCCCAAGGCAGTTTACAAAAGTTAAAATACAATAAAAATCCATAAAAATCACATTAAAAACCTTAAAGCCAGTCAATCAGTAAAAACCATGAAACACCAAAAAACAACGATAAAAAGACAAACAGAAGCAGGAAAGCTGAAAGAACTGGGCAAACTAAATTGTAATCATGTCTGCACTTTACCATTTTAGTGTAATTTAACTATATCGCTTCTGAAGTGTCTCAGTATCATAGCCACATTTAAAACGGCAAATGAGGCAAATTTTTAAAAGCCAAGCACAAATATCCAGATATTCTTTTTTTGAGAGATCTAAAGAAATATTATGTTATACCCTGCCGCTAAAAATAATGTATGACCTTAACCAGATGGTGGTCCATCCATAACAATGGGGAAATCACAGGAGTCCCCACCCACGGAACACCACACTGTTCAGAGTGAAAGACCAGTTCAAGCGTGTGACCAGCAATATTCGCCAGTCCCGAGACCACTTGGGATAGGCCCATAGTTGTCCCAGTCTATCCCTGGCCCCCAAACTTACGTACACACATTCAGTATGGTCAGACACTTCGACAGGGATCCTGGCAAGGGAGATATTGGTTTAGGGCGGTATACAAATACGTTGAATGAATAAATGAATCAATCAATAAGTAAATATTCTTAGAGACCACAGCCACTCCACCTCCCCACCCACATCCCCTCCCCTGCTCCTCAACAGAGTATTGACTTCATAATGTTGCACTGATGAAATATTATGTGTGCATATGTCCTATTATAATTATAATAATAATTATTATATTTATATCCCACTCTTCCTCTAAGGAGCCCAGAGCGGTGTACTACATACTTAAGTTTCTCTTTCACAACAACCCTATGAAGTAGGCTAGGCTGAGAGAGAAGTGACTGGCCCACAGTCACCCAGCTAATATCATGGCTGAATGGGGATTTGAACTCGGGTCTCCCCAGTCCTAGTCCAGCAGTCTAACCACTACACCACGCTGGCTCCTAGTTAGCTGGCTCTTTAGACCGTCATTCAAAAATAAATTCTAGATCCTCCTGAACTACTCAAGCAAACATATAGATGCAATAGTATTTTGAAATAGGAAGGTTCATGCACTTGTGTTCTCACTCCACCCCTTGTGTGTTCCTCTTTCCTTCCTGGCTTCTGGTTTCCAGCAAATCACAGTTTTGCTGAAATACAGTCATTACATATGTATAGGCAAACCATGGTTGGTTTACACTGGCCCTCTAGACCAGGATTGGAAACCACAGTTTGAACACTAAACCATGGTTTGGCATTCACATGTGAACAAATGCCATGTATTCTAGTATAAACTACACTAAGAATTAAATGAACCCAGGAAGTCTACTCATGCCTACCAGGCTTCGTTCTACAACAAACCAGGGTTTTTTAAGGTATCCTAGTACTTTTGTCTAGAAAAGCAATAAATTTTTACGTAAAAATTGTAATGTACCATTGAATTATGGTAATTTTCACTCTTATTTTCATACTGAATGGAATGCAATGTAGGCTGCAAATGAATAGGTACAATTAAAAGCTATTTCTGTGCTTTAGTAGTTATTTATAATTCAGATTCATTTAACAGATTTGCTTTCCTACCATAGGAATGACTCTTGAAATTCTTGGAACACTGATTGGAGCTACTTTGCAGGGGCAAATAGTTGCCAGTGCTCATAGCTCTGATCACTGCAACTACAATCACACTGAAATTATACATCCTCCTAACCTGCAACAAAACAGTTCCAGCCTCCAAGCTTTGTCTCATGCTGTAAGTTGAAAAACATTTAAAAGATCTTCGTGGTGTCTGATCTCATCTTGCCACAGAAATATTATGAAACTAGCTTAACCCGTGCAGAGCATCTCCCCTCCCTCCTCTCTCTCTTTCTCTCCTCTTTCCTGACTTAACAGATCTTGTTTCCTCATCTAACTCACACAACGGCAGCCTCCTTCTCCTGAAGGGGCTCTTTCCTCCCTCATGACCCCTTTCTTCGCAGACCTCTGCCCATTATCTATTCCTCTCCTCTACAAGCAAGAACATTTTCCAACCAGTAACAGTTGCATTCCAACTGACCTTAACTGTTACAGGCTCCTCCTCCCTATCTGCATATGGAATCCCCACTGCCCAATCACCACGGTGCCAGAGGCTCTTCTTACCTGTCTACATATGGAATCCCCACTGCCCAATCACCATGGTTCTTCTGCTCTCACAGGCTCCTCCTCCCTATCTGCATATGGAATCTCCACTGCCCAATCAGGTGCTTCTGTTCACAAACTCGCAAGAGCTGCCACGCACTGGAGCATTAAGCATTTATATATATATAGCGCATTAAGCATTAAATTAAAATAGCATTAAGAACAATCACTACAACCTCTGGCCCAGAGGTGCTCTTAGGACTGGGACACGGGGGTTTAACTGCCTGTGACAGTTAAGGTCAGTTGGAATGCAACTGTTACTGGTTGGAAGATGTTCTTGATTGTAGAGGAGAGGAATCAATATAAATAAAAGGATAGTGGACAGGGGTCTGCGAAGAGAGGGGTCATGAGGGAAGAAAGAGCCCCTTAAGGAGAAGGAGGCTGCCGTTGTGTGAATTAGATGAGGAAGCAAGATCTGTTAAGTCAGGAAAGAGGAGAGAAAGAGAGAGAGGAGGGAGGGGAGATGCTCTGCACGGGCGGCGGACCAGGACAAACCCCCGTGTCCCAGTCCTAAGAGCGCCTCTGGGCCAGAGGTTGTAGTGATTGTTCTTAATGCTATTATCCTCAAGGGAAGATATAGATATAGATATCTTCATATTTTTTATATATACAATCACTACAACCTCTGGCCCAGAGGCGCTCTTAGGACTGGGACACAGGGGTTTGTCCTGGTCTGCCGCCGCCTGGGAGTGGGAGGCTGAATGCTCCCCTCCGTAGTGCTGGCGGCAGCGGCTATCTGCGCAGGCTGCCACCACCATAATGTGTGAATTGTGGACAGGGGCCTTGGTGGGGATGGGGCCACTCTGCGGCCACCGTGGAACTCACGAGCGGCCACTGGGCTCGACCTCTCGGCCCAACAGCCCTTGAGAACTGCAAGGAACTTCCTCGCAGTTCTCGCAAGGACCTTTCGGTGCCGGTTTGCAGCAGGTATAACTAAAAAAAAACACCCCAAAACATTTAACTTTTAATTTTAACGCAGGGTAGGGGTGGGGGACCCTCCGGTTCCTAAGCCCTTCAGGTCTGGTCACCAAAATTACCTAGGAGTGCCCCTGTTTGGTCATATATAAATTTTAAAGCAAGTCTCAGTGAGCTTAGTAGGACTTGCTCATGCTAAGTACATTTAGTATTTCAACCTTTGTCTTCTAACTCTAACAGTTAACACTAGTCTCCCCAGCAAGATTGGCAACTAGTGTTGCCAAGTAAAGTGTGTGTGTGTGTGTGTGTGTGTGTGTGTGTGTATTAAAGAGAACACTTATGTGTCAATATAAGTATTTTGGTAGCGGTATCCTTTACACATGGCAGAGGATCAACATTTTTTAATAAATTGGAGCGGGGAGGGCAAATTTGCATACTTGCAGTAGGGTTCACCTGCATCCTCTGCTCTTCTGAATATTTATCCATGAATATTGGCTGTAATTGTGCCATTGAGTTGCTGTCAATTCCTGGCGACTACATAACCATGTGTTTTTCTTTGGTAGAATACAGGAGGAGTTTATCATTACCATATTCCATGCAGTATGAGATTATGCATCTTTTTTTAATCGCTGCTGCCTGATATAGGTGTTTCTCATAGTCTGGGAAAGATACCAGCGGGGATTCGAACCAGCAATTTCTTGCTCCCTAGGCAAGTTACTTCCCCGCTGTGCCATTAGGTGGCTTATCATTCTATAGGGCCTGTTAAAATTTTAAATGAATGTCATTGTTAAAAGAGCTATCTAAATTCTAGCTTGCATTCTTCTTAGCCACTACTTCACAACAGCTCTGAAGTAGCGCTCTCTTGTTCTGCCTGTAATATTATGCAAGTAATTCTGATATTCTTATAACCATAGCACAGCTATTTCTGATTAATTTCCCCAGTTCCCTGAAGTTTAACATTTCCTTCTAACATGGTTTTGGTAATTAAAACTAATAGTTGGCATACACTAATTCGTAACTTCAGATTTTCACCCCTTATTTAGGGCAATGATTCCTAGACTTGCCAAAGTTCTCCAACATCTGTATTCTAACCAGTGACGGAGGGAGGCTGATGGCGGCCCGTATTTGGCTGCTGCCATGGCCCCCTGGCCCTGCCCCCATGTCTGTCATCAGACTCGGGGCTGGCTAGCCATGTTGCACAGTCCCATTTGGGTGGGAGATCAGCCCGTGCTGTGTTGGGCAGCACAGGCTGGAGCGACTCTCCCTGCCTTTAAAATGCAGAGAGAGTCACTCCGGCCGTGCTGCTAACACAGCGCCAGCTGATTTCAGTCCCAAACTGGGCTGCATGGCCCCATCTGGGAGCAAAATAATGCCCCAAATGTGTTAAGGGTGTGTGTCTGTGGCCGTGAGGTGCAGCCCGTGGGGGCGGTGGCCCAGGTTATTTGAACCTGTTTGCTCAATGATGGCTCCGCCCCTTATTCTAACTTTTATGAGCCATTACCTGACTGAGGAGTTCCTTGCCTGGCTCAAAAGTTCAGTAGTAAACTACCGTGAGAGAGGCCTATCCACAACACCGTGAAGCTAATACAGGGCTATAGTGCTCAAGACCATGTCCGTGGCACTTCTTAGCATAACCCAAAAGAGAAGCTTGCACAACAGAGCTTACAATTTAAAGTTTTATGAAGGAAGGAATTCTATGTGAGATTTCAGTATATAAGCATGTATAATAAAGTGTGCTTGAGCCATTTCTGGTTGGCGGGGGAGTTGTATGGAGGATGGAATGCTGAGTAAAGGTGAGGTAAGATGTTTGTGGGGGTGGGGGGCTGAAATGTTAGGATGAAAAAGACCTATGTTGCCTTTTGGGATGGTGTGAGAGAAGGGTGGGTAGGATTGTAGATTCTACAGATTGTAGAATATGTAGCTATTATAGGTATTTTAACAGGCTGTGAGACCTTCTGGGACATATTGCTGAAAGACAAAGAACTCTTCTGGAGGCAGGCAGGAGAGATCAGTAAAAAGACACAGACACACACTGCTGCTCAGGAAGCCTCTGGAAGGAGTGCTGGTCTTGTGGTAGCAAGCCTGACTTGTCCCTTTAGCTAAGCAGGGTCTACCCTGGTTGCATATGAATAGGAGACTCAGGGGCGTAGCTATAATTGAGTGAAAGGGTTCAGAGAACACGGGCCCCCAGCTCCTGAGGGCCTTCCAGATCCACCCCTCCCTATTTTCCTCATTATCTCCCACACTCTGGAAGGCCGCCAGAGAGAGGGATGAGCACGGGCCCCCTCTCCTCTAGCTACGCCCCTGAGGAGACTACATGTGTGAGCACTGTAAGATATTCCCCTCAGGGGATGGAGCCGTTCTGGGAAGAGCATCTGAGGTTCCAAGTTCCCTCCCTGGCAGCATCTCCAAGATAGGACTGAGAGAGATTCCTGCCTGCAACCTTGGAGAAGCCACTACCAGTCTTGGAGAAGCCACTGCCAGTCTGTATTGTGTAGACAATACTGAGCTAGATGGACCAATGGTCTGACTCAGTATATGGCAGCTTCCTCTGTTCCTATGGCTGCATTGTGCTGCCCCTCCCTGGAAGGACACAGCTTTGCTGTATCCTTGGATTAATGCTCTGGGTGTCAGCCATAGTCAGTGAGGAAGGAAATATTCATATACACAAGCAATTTTGATATACAACTGTTGTATAAAGAAACCCAATAAATCAATGGTCTGCTTTGAGCCTCATGCACTCAGGGATTGCCCTGAAGGAAAGTCCTATATTCAGTAAAACCAGTGGGCCCATGACTGGTTTTAGTTGCCTGCTTGAGTTGCACTGTGTTTTAGGCAACTTCTGCAATTCACCCTGAGTGCAGGTCTAAATCTCTTTTATTAACTGTTTATTGCTTGTCTTCTTTTTTGTTGTTGTTAAGTGATGTGATAAGCAGTTTTTTCATGATGTGCTTCTCTCTGCTCCCCCCTTTTTTTCTTCTCCCCCTTCTCTCTTCTCCCCCTCGTTTTTTCACGATGTGCTCCTCTTCCCCCCTCCAAAAAGAAAAAAGTCTACATGATGGCAGCAGGGATAATAGGAGGACTATACATTGTTGGCATCATTATCCTCTTCTTTGGAGTGAAAGAAAAAGGTAAGTATCTCTAATCTTTACAAACACTTGAATAAATATATTCCTTGCTTTAAACATAAATGAATATTACACAGGCACAGGAGTCCCTGTGGGTGGTGAGGTAAAACAGCGTTCTGTTATGTTATTTTATCTGACCGTGCCCTTCCCCCCACCCCACTGACCTTCTGTTGCTTCTCAAAGCTTTCCCTTTATTATATATATATTTATAGATCCTTACGCCTTAAAATCAGACAAAACATTCTCTTTCTGTATGGGACTCAGTATCACAATGAAGTATGGACCATATGTGAAACTTGTAGGATCATTTCTTCTGATCTCAACAGCAGTTCAGGTAAGTCCAAGTTCAAATTCATAACAGGACTTGCATCAGCCAAGCCTGTATCTATATTATGAAAGACCCCACATCAGCAATAATATAGAAACACGTTCACATGCAGATACATGGATATGGACCACTGGAGTTAAGGTAGAAAGTGCAATGTGACTTTTCCCTTAGTGTAGGAAAATGGGCTGGTTCAAGCAAACAGCATCTGCAACACAAAATTGTCAGGGCCTTGGCAAGGACACACTCGGCGCTTGATTCAAAATGGAAGAAGGGTTTAACTTTGACTTTTGTGGAGAAAGGGGATTGAATTAGAAGGTATGATGGGCGGTCTCCTCTCCCCCCCCCCACACCCGGGGGGGAAAAAAGTCAGACCCCACCCCATCATTTTAACTCACTGTCTGGGTTGTGCTGGCCTTTCGGCCTTTCCTGCAGCTTGCCTCTCCAAGCTGCATTGTTTTCATAAAGTAGACTGCATTGTAATGCGGAGCATGTGCCAATCATAATTAACATATCAATAAGGCAGCAGGCAAAGGAAAGGCTCTGTTTTATTTTCAGAAGGTAGCCATGGCTCAGAATGACCTACCCACCAGTGAGAAGCCTTCATTTTGTTTAACAGGTCTGGCAGCCAATCAGAGAAGCCTGAGTGAGAGCCAGGGTGAATCTTCTGTTTGTTTATTTGTTTATTTATTTTTAATTTTACATTTTATATTCCGCTCTTCCTCCAAGGAGCCCAGAACAGTGTACTACATACTTACATTTCTCCTCACAACAGAAGTAGGTTAGGCTGAGAGAGAAGTGACTGGCCCAGAGTCACCCAGCAAGTCTCATGAGGCTGAATGGGATTAACTCAGGTCTCCCCAGTCCTAGTCCAGCCGAGAAGAATCGCCATTTTGATTAGCAGAGCTTGGAGCAACAGCTTAATCTGGCACGGTGACTAGTTACTAGTCTGCTAGTAAAAGAAACAAAAACTGAACTTCTTCATTTGAATTACATATTTCTCCAGTGGTGGTGTGAGTCAGTTGTTATTGTTGTTTGTTCCTCTGGTATGCGCCCCCCCCATGGATTTTAACTATGATACTACTTTAGTAATGTCTACCAAACAGTTCCTCCAGGCTCAGAAAATGAGAGGCAAACACAACTGATATAAAAATCATGCTTCTTGGGCTTAATCTAAAATCAAATGAAGACAGTCATATCATAATATACCTATAAAGTCCTCTTATCATGCACCATCCATTCTGTAGTTTTCATGAAAGTGAGGTTTGGCGGGGTAAGTGTGGGGTGCCTGGAGGCCCCCAGCCCCAGCCACCTGTCTGCAAATGTTTGCCAAGTGATTTTTTCTACCTGCGACATTATTTTTCAATTGTTGCTCATTATTATTGTATGCCAGATTTTTTAAAAGGTCATTGCTCTACACCAGAATTTAAATTGTAAGCTCCTCAGGGCAGGAATCTCTCTGTTGCTCATGCTGTTCTGTAAAGTGCTATGTACCTTGATGGAGTTATAGAAATAATAATGAAATATGTGTGAGAGGTCTCATTCTGATAGTTTTGGAGAAATAAAATATGAAAATGTGCTGACAAAGTCAAGGAAAAACCTTGCATGTCAAGGCATTATGTGTTGTATGCCATTTCTGTTTCTTCATGAGAATGCAGGTGCTTGCCCCAGAGCGGCCCCATCCAGATCTGACAGTGTTCACACATGCAGACTCCAGGGTGGACCCTGCTTAGTAAAGGGGCAGTTCATGCTTGCCACCACCAGACCAGCTCTCCTGTAGTCCAGCAAGGGGCCCCAGTGTTGAGAACCCCTTTGTTGGTATATTTTAGCTTGCGTGGTTTTATTGAGATACACCTTGAACATGCCCTGGAAAGGTAGAATAGAATTATATTAAATAAAAATAAATGAATAAATAAAATGTTTCTACAAATCAAGCAAACTGGGGCCACAGATCAGCAGGGAGGGAGCAAGCACGGCCTCTCGGATTCAGTCCAGAACTCTCAAATTAAAAAGTGTTAAGGCAGCAGTGCTGGGGAAGATCCTCCTGTACTTCCTAAGACCTGAGAGTGCTGCTGCCAGTCAGAGTTGGCAATACTGAACTGTTTGTTAAGGGGGTTAGGCGGGCAGAGCATGGAAGGATCTCCAAGGATTCTGCCGCTTCTCACGACAAGCCTAACCCTGCTTAGGGCAGCCCAGGCAGGGTTAGGCTCATAGGTTGGTCGTGAGAACAGCCTCTAAGTGTTAGATCTGATAGTTATACTTGATGTGTCAATTTCCAGTTTTGAGATATTCCAGACTGTTTCATGCAATATGTCAGAAATTTCACAAATCCATCCCTAAGTTTCTTTAATTTACTGTATTTGCTACTTTTGCATTTATCTGTAACACTAAGAATATT
Source organism: Hemicordylus capensis (assembly GCF_027244095.1). Taxonomy (NCBI): domain Eukaryota; kingdom Metazoa; phylum Chordata; class Lepidosauria; order Squamata; family Cordylidae; genus Hemicordylus; species Hemicordylus capensis. The sequence continues at coordinate 268,334,265 of NC_069657.1, read as the reverse complement.
GATTTCTCATTACCACATTCCAAACCTTTTGTAATTGTGTCTTTCATATAATTAATTAAATTTCCTTTTTCTACTGCTCCCCCTGCCCACTGCTGGAATACCTCTGAAGTTTTTTGTTTGTTTGTTTGTTTTTAATTGGAGAAAGTTATCAGTCCATTTTGATCTAAAAGATTATTTACTGATTACTCAAACTTTCCACCAATTATCTTCTGCTTGTTTTTCTACCTCTGTTCTCAACTCTCTCTTTTTCTTGCTGTAATGCTTTTCAAATGTGTTCTTAATTATCCCTGATTCTGCCTTGCATTTAATTTCAATGAATCAAATGTTCCCTTTGATTACGCATTCTGTTTATCGCACACTTCTTTTTTTAAAGCTATCTAATTTGTCTCAAGATTGCTTTAAACTGGTCTGAATTAATATCTAATTATTGCTCTTGCTTTTTTTGACTTTCTGACCCTTTTAAGGATCATATTTAAGATACTCCACTCCCTCAAATTCATATTCCATTCTCCTTATAAGTGATCAAAATTAATAATATAACTTCAATTGCACCAAAAATCCATCAATATCATTGTTCCCACATTGACTTTGAATAGATATTGTTTAATGCAAAAATACTGAATGACCAGAGATTTTAATTACATGTCTAGTTAGCATGAAATCTTTATTTAGTTGCAAACTAGCATATTTTAATTGTTAAAGTAACTAACTGGCATACAATGTTGTTCAGGAAATATACGAACTATAAATGGGAAACCTTATTTAACAGTTGCTTTTCTTTTTCTTTTTGGTCCATTCATCAGCTTGAACAAGGCAACTTTGTCCTCTTTTGTACCCAAGCAGCTGGTCTTCGCAACCATTTTCAGTATTTAGTACTAATAATCTTGGTAAGCGTGTGGACAAAGCAGAGTCTTCTTGCGAAGTATGTTGCTCTTAAAAGCCCTGTTTTCGTAACCTGGCGTGCATCACTGAGTGGGTTATGTTTACACGTATATCCTAAAAAAGGGCAAATCTCTCAAAAGACAAATTCATCTCAGTCTTCCATGGGTGCAAAAGTAATGGCTGGGTTTAGACATAATGCAAAACAATGGTTTGTCTTAAGTTAAGAACCCATGTCATAGTTTGGGCATCCAGATGTGCAACAGGCAAACCATGATTTAGAGCTGCTTCTTTGCTTTTGTTTCCCACTGCTTTGGCTTCTGCTTCATAAATGTACTCCTCTATGGTGCAGCAGCCTTCCAAGGACCTATCTGTGGTTTGTTAATGTTCTGTGAGTTCAGAAATAACAGGAAACCACAGCACAAACTGTGCCTTGCAAGCAGTGAGGCTATTCCCACGATCAGGAGAAACTGGGCTAGGAAAGCCTAGCCCGATTTTTCCCGATCGTCAGAAACAACAGGCTCGGCTGTGAGCCCGGTGGTTCTGGAGCAGGTAACCCGCTCAAGAACCCCTGCCCCCAAACCAAGTTTGCAGAGCGAGCACTCCGCAAACCTGGTTTTTAAAATTGTGAGTAGCCGCGGTGCGGCTTCGTGCCACACCTACTCACAAGTAGACCCCCGGAGGGGAGGCAAAAAGCCGCCTCCCAGCTCCGGGGGTCTCCCCAGTACTCATGCGTGCTCATGTACTCCCCAGTACTCAGCGTGCTCATGCAGGGCATACTGGGGCTTCCGGGGGCCGCGCGGTCTCCGAGCTCCCCAGCCCCCGCTGGCTCCATCTCAGAGCTGGCAATTGTGTGGGCAGCCCATCCGGCTGCCCAGGGCTCACTCCCCGCTTGTGAGCGGGGAGACTGGGCTTAGCCCGCTCTTCCCGTTCACCACCCAAAATCAGGTCTCACAGATTGTGAGACCCGGTCCAGTGATTTCAGATGTTGGCTGGCTGGCCTCAGACAAAAACCATAGTTTGTAGGCAGGCTTGGATTCAGACAACATGAAACCATGGTTTAGCAAAGCTAATCAGGGTTTTGCTTTATTTCTTGAGCCCAACCAATAATGGTCTACATCCAAACTAGTGTTGCACTAGTGTAATGATGCACTTGTGCATTGCATCAAGATGTTTCACTAGTACAACTAGTCTGAAAAAAGTTTTTTCTTAGTGAAACATCCTTGCACAACTGGTTTCACAACTTTGTATGTGTCCAGGAGAAGTGGACACATTCTCAGCTTCATGGACTCAACTCAGCTTCATGGAGCACTGCAACTTTGCGTAGCCCTGCAAGCTTCTTAACCATATACAACTTATCTCATTGTGCTAGTGCAACATTAGCCTAAAAGCCTGCATGTCAGCTGCTGCCCCCTCTCTGAACTTACTTAGTACCGTCAGCCTTGTTATTTCCTGACTTTCAAAAGCCAAGTTCTAATTATCAGCATCTCCAATTATGCACCTTCCCCCAGAAAAGGATTGTCTTACTTTTCTCTTTGCTGGTGTGGGTGCATTTCACAAAGTACCGAGGTCTTGCTAGCAAAACTGAAAGAGATTGTGACAATTGGATTCAAAGACACAAGTTTTTCCTATGTCTGGATTATACTGTTTATATGCTCTGACTCCACTTCCCAGAGAGAAGTTCCAAGGGTTAATAATTTCCTTTGGATGAGAGAGCAATAGAGACTTATAGTACCTTTGTAATATTTGCTGTATTTATGAATACAGTATACAAGCAGCAGGGCATAATGCAGTTAAATATGCTTTGAGAAAAAGAACTATCTGCTTTAGATTCTCAGAGAGCAGTTGTGACAACTACCTGCGGAGCTGCATCCTCCTGTAGCGCTAACCATGCTGTCCATGCACATGGCTGTTGCAAATGCACAGTGGCCATGCGCATGCCTGTATCACACAGGGGCAGTTGGGAGACGCCCTGCCAGTGCACGATCATAGTTGGGGGGCGGGGCGCTGCTATAACGGAAGTAGCGGTGTGTGGAGGAGGAACAAGTATGGACCTGCTCTCCTTCGTGTTAAAGGGACTTTGGAAGGCCTCAGGATTTAAAGGGATTGTGCTGCTTTTCGGATGCCAAATCATGTTTTGAGTAAATCCCTAATATAAATCCCTGTCTCGCATCAGACAAACCCATAGAGACAGGCCTATTCATAGTAATTTGCTAACTGGGCAAAGAGGCACCTTTTACTGTGGTGATTCTCTTTATTTAGCAGGGGGAGAGTATCTGGCCCTCTCCACCCCCAGCGCAGTACCTCCAGTGACTGTTGCTGGTGTCTATCTTGTGTTTCGTTTTAGAATGTGAGCCCTTTGGGGACAGGGAGCCATCTTATTTATTTATTATTTCTCTGTGTAAACTGCCCTGAGCTATTTTTGGAAGGGCGGTATAGAAATCGAAATAATAATAATAATAATAGTCACGACAGGGCAAACGCTTTTGCAGTTTGCCCTGCAAACTGTGTAGCTAAAGGAAGACATCTGCATGTAATATAACTGACAAATAGCGTGGTAAGCCGAAAGCAGGGTAACATTTTCCCACAGAGTAGCTAGTAGAAAGTTAATTCTGTTCAGTTGGAAAGTCATTGTTTAAATACAGAACTGCTGATATTTGGATAACAATCCAGTTCATGGAAACTGTATTTCTGCTTGGGGTTTTCCAGTTATTAGGGGTTTTCAGTTATTAATAACTATTTGGACATAGTGGCAAATGTATGATTTTTCAGTGTTTGTTGATTCTGATTTATATACTTCTTTTCAATGAAAAAGATGTCAAAGCAGTTTACATTGAAAAAGGTTTCTAATAAGATGGTCCCCTGTCATCTTATACTTGCACAACAGGTTTCACAACCTGTTGTGAAGAGCTCACAATCTTTAAGGAAAAAAACCCCAAACCTTAAGGTAGACAACCAGCAATAGTCACTGGAGTGATGCTGTACTGGTGTTGAATATGGTCAGTTGCTCTCCCCTGCTAAATAAAAAGAGAAAATAAATTGTTATGTAGCTACCAGTGCTTGCTTCAGGACAGGCTAGTCATGCTTTAGAAGCAAGGTGGACTAGGATATCATATCTGGATGGAAATTCTTGATTCACTCATCAAAGGATTTTCATGCAGTACATACATTTCTCATGCAACCTTTCTGCATGCCACAATTTTCATCCTGAACCATGGGGCACCAGGGGCCAATTTCATTTCGTCAAGGAAGCTGAATTGTGACTGAGAAGTTCGCTTATCGCTTTGAAGAGCAATTGCCTTTGTGACCCAGTTTTGTTGAGTTCACATGATGAAATTTGCCTCAGGTGACCCTGTATTATCTGGTTCTTCCCTCTACCTCCGCATACTGTGAAGTATGACACTATCTATATTCTGTCCTAGCCTTTGTAATTTTAACATTTCATCTTGCTTGCTTAATCTTTTCAGTAATATAAAAGAATGTTTTACCCTCTCTGGAGTCATGATTCCTCTCATTGCTCATAGGTGTCAGCGGCAGCAGGTACTCCATTCTGGCAATGGTTTCTGAATCATTTTGGGAAAAAGATGGCAGCAGGCGGGATAGCTGTAAGTAGTCTGTTGAAACACAAGGTGGCACTTTTGTACTTCAGCAATAGCTTTGTCTCGGGTTCTGCCAAACACTCTTTAAGAGACCCAGATGAATTTGAAATCCTTGGACCATTCCCTTCAGGCCTCTTTGCTCCTCATTCCAGCCAGGCCAACACCGGCTACTGCTGCTTCCAGTTTCTGTTTGCCACTCGGATAATATTCTGCCTGCATTCTCTTTTCTCCACATAGGCTCAGGTGCCACTCTAACTTTGGGTTATACTGCTGTCAGACCAGTAGACTGCATAACAAAAGGTTGATTGGAGATGACCTCTAAGGGTACCACATTGGTCCCCTTGTGCAATCTTCCACATATTTTCTGTCTTAGCAGAAGGTGGCAGGCTGTTTCTCTCAGCAGGTCTAGCAATAAGTTTGCATCTAGAGATTCTGAGATAATCAGAAGGACTTCGGAAAAGTGGGTCCTTCTCCAAACCCATATGTACATTCTGTTGAGGGGTGTGAGGAGAAACATTAAAGTCCTCACACAGAGTATGCTCTGGTGATAAAGAAGTTTAGGCCAAGAGATTATCTGGAGACAGTAGGTTGAGTTCAAAAAACAAAAAATTATTAAGTAACTAAAATATCACATACTCAGACTGAGACATTGAATAACATACCCAAACTATGGATGTGCGAACCAGTTCGATTTTGAACCGGTTCGCCATCAAACTAGGCCTGTTCGAAGCCTCACCCTCTAGCCAAACAGGGCCCGGTTCGGCTTGGTTCAAAGTTGAGCCGAACACACCGGGCCAGCTCAGGGGTTCTAATTTTTTTAAAAAAATCTTTTAAAATTTATTTAATAACTCACTGCCGGGTCCGGGTTGTAATGCAGTGGTGCTGGGGGGGGGGGGGGAGCAGAAGGTTCCCCTAACCCCTGCTGGCCTCTCCCCGGTCCTTTTCGGGATGGACACACAAATGGCCAGTGCACATGCGTGACAGCCTTTGAAATGGCTGCTGCGAGCAGACAGAAGGCCGGGAAGGCCACTAAACAGGCTGAACTGGCCTGAAAAGGACTGGGGGGAGAGGGAACCTTCTGAGACACTCCCCCCTCTCCAAGGTAGCATCCCCCGGAGGTCAGCATTACAACCTGGACCTGGTGGTGACTAGAATCTGGAACTGGCTTGAACTGGAGCCAAACTGGGGTGCTAGTTTGGGGTGCCGAACCAGACGTGCCTGGTCTTGATCGGACTTGAACCTGGCAAACTGGTTTTGTGCACACTCCTAACCCAAACAGGCACTAGCCTTCAACAACTGAACAGCTCTGACCAAGACAGACGTCTTAACATCTCATTGTGCCTCTAGTGGCAAGAAGAGGTTATTGCGGTGTTAGAATTTTCACTTCTAACACTTTCAACATTGAGTAGGGACTGTTGGTGAGTAAAGGTGAGGGAGGGCAGCTGTGCCCCTCCCACCACTAATCATTCACAATCCTGATGCGAATTCAAGGTCTTGCAGCTGCTCTTTGGCTCAGGAGGAAACAGCTCTCATTGTAGGGAGGGGGATATGTTTGGGATCATAGTGGGGCCAAATGGTTAAAGTTCCTTCCTCCACACTGTGCTCCTGATTTGGACCAGCTTCTGTTTAGAGAAGTAAAAGCAAATATGTTTACACAAAGCATTTGATTAATGTAACACATGATTTGGCAATGGGTGTAGTATTTGGTTAAGAGCGCCAGAATGCATGTCATTACTGATAACTATGTTTAAGGCTGACCAAGGTTTCTCTTGGATCAGGATCTGAAACTCACGAGACTATGGTTTAAGTGAAACCCCAATATTAACTGAGGTTAACATTGGTACTATAAAACTGCTTTGGGTATGTTGGTGTAGTGGAAAGAATATCAGAATAGTGCTAAATGGTCAATAAGGATGTGCACGAACCGAGGTTCAAGCACTGATCCGGCGCCGTGGGGAGTGGGAGCTTTAAGAAAGAGGAGATCAGGTCCGTACCTGCTCTCCGCCGCCCCATGCAGCTTCCTGTACCCACATGCGGTGCCAGCACACACATGGAGTCTGCACATGTGCCTATGCCATGTGTGTGCTAGCTCTGCTTGTGGGCACTTGGGATGAGCACTGCCCCAGCAGGAAGCTTCATGGGGTGGCAGAGAGCAGGTGTAAGGACTTGCTTTCTTCTTTCTCAAAGCTCTCGCTCCCCTCCCTGAGCACTGAACCTGTGCTCGAACCTCGGTTCATGCACATCCTTAATGGCCAAAATGGGCACTTTGCCTTTTCCCAGTTTTAGAAAATTAAATCCTTGTCCCTCTCTTACTTCTCATACTCACTTGAATGGGATTCGTCCTAGGGTCTTGTTCCATCATTCTTTAATTCTGTTAGGAAGGAAAACGTGTTAAAAGTGCAGATCAGCTAAGAAGAGCAGTGATTACCTAAAAGCCTCTGGGAATATTAGTCTAAGCATGTCCTCCATTGGATCATATTCCTTCTTTATTGGAAAATCCCATTTTGTGGACGACTGGTTTTTAAAAAAATTAGATGAGTGGATAAACATTGCTGCTGTGGTCTTAATATGCTTACAGGCACATGACAGTCTTATATTGTTGGAGTGCTCTCTTGTGGTGAAACAATGGTTGTTACTAAGCATTACAAATGGATTCAAGTTTTCTGTTCACCCTGTGCTTTTCACCCAGAATTCTGATGTTCAACACCTCTCTTGTGTTTTACAACAATTCTGGATCCACATGCAGAGCTGTCTAGTTGAGTCTGCCGCTTGAACAAATAGGACTTTGTAGGAAGGTTCTGCTCTATATTGTGTTGAAAACTAAAAGTGAAGCTAGGCTCATAGATTAAGGATTTTGCTGTAGATGCAGCCCTTTCATGGAAAATCTGCAAACTGGAATCCATTATGCCTCTTCCTTGGTGCTTCTTTGTTGTAAAAGCTGCTTTCTCTTGGATGGATTATTGGCAGATTTCATGGATTTTCAACAGCCTCATTTTAACAGCATAATGTAATCTTACTTAAGTGTATATCAATCTACTATGTCACAAAATCCTTCTGTCTTGTTTTTATATTCAGTACAGGATAGAATTAACCCCCCCCCCCATTTCCTTTTCTTCTAGTTGATGATCCCTTTTTCAATCATGTTGGTGACCATCCCTAATCTGATTCTAGCCTATCTGGTGGCTTTTGTATCTGGACTGAGCATTGCAGTGGCTTTACTCTTGCCATGGTAGGAGAGTCTTCTAGATGTTCCATATCTGTCTCTATGGACCAGGTGGAATCTGGCTATCACATTTTAAATACATGTCAATAGATTTGAAAAGAAATATTTGTTGCATAACAGGATATATGGGACAACTTAGAGTCTTTGTAATATCTAAGCTTGTAGATTGTCCAAGCTTTGTAATTGTAATACCTGAGCTGGGACAATTGGTCTAAGAAAGAGTGGCCATATGGAAAGCATTTTGCCTCCTAGGTTGAAGGCAGAAATGATCAGAGCTCACTAATCTGTAATAACATATGTTCATGTCCAAAACTGGAAAACTTGCAACTCATGTGCAGTAAAATATTTAAACTTGTCTATTTTAGCTATACATGCAAGGACAAAGCCCAAATTCATTATGAATGTGTTGACACCTCTAAAGATGAAAATATGAGACCACGTAAAACCTGTATTAATTCGGCTGAGTCCTTTAATTTTAGGTCAGTTGTCTTCTGCTTGCTGTACTGCCTTAACATATGCATGCACAAATGGTAGAGAGAGGCTCAAACAATGAAACTTTTCATTGAAAAGAAGTGTATAAATCATAATCAGTAGAGACTGGAGGCAATAGGGATTTAGAGATGTGGACTAGAAGCCATAGGAAGTGACTGGGAACTATGTAAATGCTCAGATGATGGACGGCTAGAATTTCTGCTCAAGATTTCTGAGTTTTTAAAATAGTCTGCACATTTTCATTCTTCTCTTTGAAACGGAGAAGCTTAGTGTGTGTTTTTTTTTTAATGGAGTGATAAATGCAGTCCTGCTCATAGTTTCTTGGCACAACCAAAGACCAGTTTTCAATCTGTTTCCATCTATTGGGTTTAGCATGATTTGACCATGCCATATCCACAGATTGTGTGATGTACCCTGTACCATAGTCAGCCACCTTTTTCTTCTACAGCACACTGATCAGATCCTGTTCCACTTCCTGCACTGGAAGCCATTGTCTGAGCTGAAGTGAAGAACCACTATGCATGCTTCTTTCCTACCCCCACCCCCGCATGGATATGAATTGGGGAGGAAATGTCTAAAATAGAATTTCCTTCTGTCACCATTTTCTCATTTTGTTTTTCTTTTGAGTCTCATGTCAGGAAGCTATTGCCGTATTAATACTTTGCTTCTGAAAAACCGTGCGAGGCAGTCCTAAGGAGGACGAGTACATATGTTTTGCAAAGCATATAGTCATACACCTTTAACGTTAGCATTGCATCTTTAAAAGGATTATGGTAATAATGGTGAACATGTATGTAGTAATCTTGTTTTGGCTAACAGCAGCTCAAAGAGCTGTTCATGCTGTGGAAGGAGTTTTCTTTAGAGAACTTGCATTAATGTCTTATACTAGTAGGATAGTGGTTGGTATAAGTGGTTTGAGTCATTGCCGTCTGATTGGAAATATAGATGTTTGAGGGCTCTCTCAAAAGTAATAACTTGAAATGTTTTACAACCTACTATGATTATTTTTTCATTACAAAATTTTTCCTGGGAAATATATTGCACCCATTCAGTATGATTCTCTGTTGTTCTGGATATCACTGATCTATTAGCAAAAGTAATTACTTTTGATGATTGTCCCATGATTATACCTGAATAGAAAAGCTCTACCATTGTTTATTTCTAGCCATTGATCTGCACAAGATAATTGACTGCTTCTACTAACTGCTCTACTAACCTGACATAATCAGTTAGTAACCTCTCAATTTGGAAAAAAATGTAAACTAGTAAATTATTTCACTGAAGGTGAAAATGTGTCCAAAATATGTGCTGATATAGTTATACCATGTAATTTCTTGGATGTATCTAATGAAGATGTGTATCTTTTTCATGTGTGGATTAAAGGTCCATGTTGCCTGATGTAGTTGACCACTTTCGAGTGAAGAATCCTCATTCCGCTGGGCATGAAACCATCTTCTATTCTTCATATGTCTTTTTTACTAAGATATCAACTGGGTTTGGTATGGGAATTTCTGCCTCCAGTCTGGAGTGAGTGCCTTCTTAATTAGCTAGTTGGAAAAGGGTGATCATTTTGCTTGCATGTACATCTTTAGCTTTTGAAAATTGCCACTCGGTTTTTAGATAACTAGTGTGATCCAGTGGTGGTCTAGGACTTGGCTTGAAATCTCACATCAGCCATGGATTTACTAAGGAGACTAGAGCTCCAGAAAAAAAGATTATTCTGTGGGGTGGCTGAGATGATGCCAAGGATCCAGTGAAACACTCAGTGGTGGCACAAGGAAAAAAACTGAGGGGCACAAAAGGGGCAAAGTGCATTTACAGGTGGGAGAACAGTATCCCACATACTAGATTTCTGAAATTGAAATGCAGGGGGGGGACTACTTGTCTGAGTGCCCCCCGGAGCTGCCCTTGGAAACACTAGGAAAAAAGAAAGCAAAACTGGGGACAATTTTAGCGCTCTAAATAATGATATGAAGAAATGATAGTAACAGCTGTGTAAATTTTTAATAGGATCGCTGGTTACAAACCGGGGATGTGCAAACAGTCCAGCAGTGTTGTTGTTGCGCTGAAGATCTTGATTGGTGGAGTCCCGCCTGTCCTCATAGTACTAGGCTTATTCATACTTCTGTTCTACCCAATCAGTGAGAAGAGTCGAAAGGAAACTAAACTTGCTCTTGAAATGCTAAGGTAGGTTTGTATCAACAACAGACTCTTCTTGTGTTTACTGCATCAACTTTTCCTAGGGAAAGAGCTCTATCCCAGGGATGCTCATGAATGTCTTGGCAGAGCAGGAAGCGGTACCTTCTAAATATAAGTAAAGCAGTTCCTTACCTGCTGCTCCACCCAGAGGCATATCTAGGGAAAATAGCACCTAGGACAAACACTGTAATGTGCCCCCCCTCTTCCAAACATCTGACACCCATCTTTCAGATAACTTTACCATAATATCAGCTCAAAAATACAAGTCAAGCTCGTTAATCTTTTAATATTTGAAAAACTATTTAGCAGTGGATGTAGCCAGACCAAAAAATGCTGGAAAACTACAAATTTCAGTATGCTGGGGCTCATGAAATACCCAAATACTATGTGGAGGTGTAGTTGGAAAACTAAACAGAAGTGCCTGTCTAATTCTCTACTATGCATTATAGCATCACTATTACTTAAGTTTTAAAAATAAATGGAGAATATGACTTTTCCCAGATACTCTGAAAATAATTAAAGGATATGCAGAGTAAACTGTGTCACTGCTTGGAATATATTCTAGTATTTCAGAAAGACAGTTAAAATGAGAGAAAGAGAGCAAGAAACTCCCAGTGGGCCTTAATACTAAGGATTTCACACTGATTCAAAGACAAACTCACCATTAATAGTCATAGTATTAGAACATCACATTTAACTCACTTATCACAAGAAGCAAAGTAAGAGCAAATGAATACAATCCTAGCTCATAAGCTTCAGCTCAGTATTCACAAGCCCTGATTCTCTGTACATAGTGCCAAACTGAATATGTGTACAGCTAGTGGTGTGCACCGGACCGCGGAGCTGCGGTTCGGAGCTGGGGTGGGGGGTCCCATTAAGGGCGGGGGGGCTTTACTTACCCCTCCCGCCCTTTCCCGCATTGGCGTCGTAAATATTGCAAAAAATCCGGGCGGCAGGATCCCTCGCCGCCCGCTTCTATTATGTATTATGGCTCTGCTCCTCATTTTAAAAATCGGGGGGTGGCAGGATGCTTCCCTGCCGCCCCCTCGAAGCCCCCTGCTGCCGCTGAAGCCACCTTAAATCTCGCCCAGACCGGAGAAACCGCGCTCGAGCGGGCGGCAGCGAGACGTCCGTCCGCCCGCCTGCTCCCTTCCTTGCCGAGTGCGAAGTGCAGGGAGCCTTCTGTGCACGCGCGAAGAAGGAACTAGGAAGCCTTCTTCGCGCGTGTGCACACCCCTATGTACAGCTACTTACTTATATTATATTAATTTTTTTTAAGTGTTTTACCTGTAGCCTCTTGGGGGGGGCTTCCTAAAGGCCATGGGGGGGTCTGCAAAGGTCCTCCCTCCCCCCGCTGTTCTCTAGGGCCTTGCAGAGACCATTTGAACATGTGCGGTGGTCATTTCTTTTCTTTTCTTTTTTTAATGGCCGCTGAAAACAAAATGGCCACCGCACATGCTCAAACGACCTCTGCAAGGCCTGGCATGGCCTAGGGCCTCACAGAGGCCATTTGAGCATGCACGGTGGCCATTTTGTTTTCAGCAGCCATTTTAAAAAATTGTTTAATTTTTAAAAAATGGCGCCCCCTTCAAGTGTCTGCCCCACCCTAGATACGCCCCTGCCTCCACCACCCTGTTGCTTTTCTGGGAGTGGTGCTGTGCCATTCAGAAATCCACGTGCAGCCACGGGGCTTCACCCAACAGCACATGTGCAACAGCCATGTGCATCCCACCACTGCGCACAGGCTGCTGAGTGAAACCCCACAGCCGTGCGCAGACTTCTGAGCAGTGCAGCACCACACCCAGAAAAGTGGTGGGATGGTGGAGGAGCAGGTAAGGACCTGTTTTACTCATGCTTAAAAGATAACGCTTCTCACTCCGCCGAAGAATGTGCCGAATCAATTTGTGCACATCCCTACTCTTTCCTTTAAATGTGAAAATGGTAGACTACTTTAAGAAAGCAAGTCTTTATGCTTGAAAACTCATAACATATCCATCCCTTGACTATTAGCATTAAAAAAACACACATATTCTTAATTTATAGCTACTCTAGTGAGTATTAAAACAAACTATAAGGCCAGTGCTGTGAAAGCCTAAACCAGGCAGCTGTCTTCTACTGAGTCAGACCACTAATCCATCTCAGCACTGTACGGTCTACTCTGATGGGCAGTGGCTTTGCAGGGTTTCAGGCTTGTAAATAACTCTTTCTAGCTGTGCCACCCAAGGTTCTTTTTATCAGGAGAAGCCAGGGATTGAACCTGGGTCCTTCAGCATACAAAGCATGTGGTCTGTTACGAAGTCCTGGCCCCTCCCTCAGCAGACTTAAACAAAATGGGTTTAGTCACTTGTAGTGTTGAACTTTGTCTTTTACGGGACAACTAACTCCAAAGTTTTGGAGGGAGCTACCTTTCCTGCCAATTGTAAAGGGTAGCTAATCTCATGCAGAGGGAAGCTCTCACTGAGGTGTACAGGATTCAGCTACTGGATATTTTATAAATGAGAGCTAGCATTTTGAATTGGTTTTGGAAGCTATTCAGCAAGCATGTGCAGCTAGCTTAACATGTTCACACTTCCCTGTCCCTCTTAGCAGCCACATTTTGCAACAGCAGATGCTTCAAATACACCTCCAGGGCATTTTCCAGATTACACGCTGCAACGTACTTGCAATGTATCTGCTAAGTGCCCCTCCGTATTGCCTGTGTTTCCACATCCGTGTCGCTGCGTTGTCAGCAGGGTGCCGTTCATATTTCCCATGACTTGATTCAAATATTAATGATGCATTTTTGCCCTACAATGTTGTAAATGTGCTACTTTTGACTCAGGCTGAGGTTGACTCAGGTTGACTCAGCCTTCCATCCTTCCGAGGTCGGTAAAATGAGTACCCAGAATGTTGGGGGGCAATATGCTAAATCATTGTAAACCGCTTAGAGAGCTTCCAGCTATAGAGCGGTATATAAATGTAAGTGCTATTGCTATTGCTATTACAGGAAAGTAGCTGTATTTTTCTGTTGTAGGGAGCCTTGCCCCACGTTTTATCCATTGCAGCATGTGGCAGTATGGACAGTTTTCTCTCTCCCCCTGTCCTGTGCTTGCTTGCTTCCTCTGCCCCCTCATCACAGGAAGAGAAACAGGCAGGGAGAAATCTTGACTTTCCCTTCCTTTCCTCCCCACAGATCCCAAACCACATACCTCCCTCCTCCTCCGCTTGCTTCCAACATAACTTGAGCTTGTCAACACAGAAGGGGAGGGGAGAGCAGCTGAGCAGATTTCTAAATCCAGCCCTTTCTCATCCACTTTTTACTGAAGAGGAAGCCCATTGAACTAAATCATTTACTTCTGTGCAATCCCACTTGCTTACTACAAAGCAGGGAGAGAGAACCTTACTTAAAAGGAAACCCATGGAACTGAATCATGATTCATTTACTTCTGTGCAATCCCACAGCCCTCACTGGAGGAGTGCTCCCCTCCCCTCCCCCTCTCCCCTATTTATTCATTCATTCATTCATTTCTCAGGAGGCTCACCGCTGCCATCCTCCCTCAGGAAAAGGCCCGGCAGGAGGGAAGCCATGAGGGTGACAGCAGAGGGGAGAAAGGTGCCCCACTGCCACTGCAAGGCTCCCCGGCCCTAGCAAAGCTCTGCCTGGGGCACCAGCTGAAGAGGATTGGCGGAGGAGGAGGATGCTATGGCTGCCCCCCAGCAGCCCCAGCAGGGGAGCTGAGGGGCCACTGGCTGCTGCTGCTGCCGCCACCATGAAAGAGAGCACTCACCCACGTGCAACAGTCCCTCTCTTCCCTGCTTGCAGGCTCGCCACAGGATTCCCTTTCCCCCCACCCCCATTTAAAAAATATTTTTTAAAAAAATATTCCTGGAATCACTTGCACAAGGATGCAACAATGAAAGGTTTTGTTTTGGAATGGCGCTTCCCCCTGCTGGCGGATTAGCGCGAGGCAGCCAAGATTTTTTTACATACACACACACAAAGGGTCATCACATCACACACACTCCACAAGGCAGCCAAGAAATTATTTTCACACACATACACACACACAAAAGGTCGTCACGTCACACACACTCCACATCTCCATTGGCCCAAATGGAGCAGAAGGAGGGGCAGATAAATGTTTTTCAATGAGAATATGGACACTCCTGTCTGGAAAATACGTTGCAGTGGACGGGAAATATGAATGGCCACCAGCTTACAATGAAACACTAAACAACACTTTGCTCTCGTTTTGAAACCGTTGCACTATTCCATTACAGTTTGCAGTGCATTAACCGTTGAAAATCCCGTAGTCCAGAAAACGCCCAGAGCAGAGCCACATGCAATGCATGGCAGCAGTCTATATGAAAGATTACAAAAGCATAGGAAGACCGTTCCTAGCCCTACTCCTCAGGAAAGGTGTCAGAAGGTATACAATTTGTCACTGAAAGTAGGCACTTTTGAACATGACATCAAAAAGACTGGCTGTAAGCATTGTAGATATCATTTTCTTAGTTACAGTATCAACCCGGGAAGCAATGTGCCTTCATGTATAATTCCTTTGCATTTTTTAAAAAACAGGAAGAATAATCCAAGCACTGAAGATTTCTCTGAGAATGAACAAGGCACACGGCTTTAAATACCTAAATAGAAATCACTTGTGAACAAGGTGGCATCACTTAGTGGGACACAAATGAGACGTTTGTGTTATCCCACAGAAGCTTTGTCTCAAGGACAACAGAAGCATATGTGTCAAGGCTACGCAAATTCAAAACCTACAATCTGAAAAAGCATAGCTTGGAGAAGAGCTGCTTAGAGCTTGTGTGTGACACTGTATGGTTCTGTGAAGCTCTGGAAGGACTGCTTTAGGATGCAGTTGGGCTGTGTTTTTTCCTCTGAATTACACCAACACAGCGGTATTATATTCAGGCCAGGAGGATGGTGAATTCTGTGCAATGTATTTTGAAAAGCAGTTATTTTCCCCACCCACCTTTTCAAAAGTATCAGCATTTGAATAGTTTAAGAATGTTATCCTTTTGCCTTCTTAATATGTGGAGAGAACTGCTACTTATGACCCAATAGAGGTGACAATGTGCAAAAATACACTTCCAAATTTAAATGAAATTAACTACTTGCTTTCCATGTGCTTTTTAATGTATGCTTGTTTTTTGCTTATTTTAATTTTGCTTGTTTTTTTCAAAATCTTGAACAAAACATTTGTATAGCTGACCTGTGCAAAAAGGGAACGCTTTGTGTGTGGAGCCATGTTAAATGCTGTAGGTTTATTGCCCCAAGCAAACAGTTCTATGATTATTTACTTGAGGATAATCTGTGACTAAGCAGGGAATAAAATAATTGTCACTCCACTGCATCACTGCTTACCACATATGCTGCTGATGGTATAACAGTGTGCATGAGAAAGTGGAGACAGTTTACTAAATCAAAATTACCATCGATTCAACATTTTAAGCCAAAATTGCCATTGCCCCAAGACAAGTAATATAATCTTGGGATAATCCACCTTGCAACTAATGGTTTAATAACAGAAATATACTGCATTCTGAAAGTCTGTTTTGCATATGTTGTTGGACTAAAACGTCAGATAATTCCACATTATCCAGTAGTACCTTTGTGAGTACCACAGGAGCATGCTGTGCCAATTTTGTAGGTGTTTATGTGGAGGCACTGCTTCTGTGAACTGACACTTCCATGTTGGGCACTTATACATGCGGATTTCCACGATTGCAGTACTCCTCTTGGTAAACTTCTGTGAACAGATCTCAGTAACTTGTTCAGATAACATCTTTCAGTTGGAGGCGTAGGTATGCACAAGCAGCGTCTCCACATGAACATCTCCTGGCTATGAGCTAAGTGGCAGCTTTGTAGTCCCCCAAGCCTTTTCATGGTAACATCCAGATAACATGAATTGGTGGCCCATTGTGCAATAAGTGCTTGGAATGAGAGCCATTCTTCATGAACTAATGTCTGTCTATGCACATGGCATATTGACCATACTATCTCTCCAAATGTGTTGGTCATGTCACCTGATATGATTTTAAATTTTCCTTCAATGCAGCCTCGATTGTTTACACCAGATAGCGTTTTGGTGGTCCAATCTTGTGAGTGAGTTCCTGTTATTTAAACTGTCAGTAGAAGGGTCATCACTATAGAACTGTCATCTATAGTAGAAGGGGGTAGAGAAGTACAAGTTCTTTTTCATCTCCTTACTTGTATGTATGTGAAATAGTTTAATTACAAGATCATAGAGCATACCAGACTTTCTGCCCAATACTGAGCAAACGAAACTGACCATAACTTGGCTTAGGGGGGCCGAGGTTAATTTTTAGGGTGCTAGTTATTAAAGTAACACTTAATATCAATCAGTTAATTAAATAAAATTAAAGTAAAATTAATTTAAATGAACTTAATCAAAATTTAACTTTTGAAGTTTTGGCAGGCCAAGATTAATTTAAATTAAAATAAAATAAATTGAATTAAAATTATAAAATAAATACAATATAATCTGTACAAAATGCATAACAAAATGCACTGTTCTTCCTTTCCACCTCTGCCAAATCATCACACTTAACATGGAGCACTTCTAAGGAAAAAAATTAGAGAAGTTTTTCTCTTACTTTTTGATAAGAAAATTACACTTTCATCCTTCCCCACACAGGCTTTTATGAGAGGGAAAGAGAAGCGAGATGGGGAAAGAAAAAAGGAAAGAATGGGGCAGGCTTGGCTTGAGAGAGAGAGAGAATAAATGAATGGGGCAGGCTTGGCTTGAGAGAGAAAGAGGTTGCTCTGATATCAGCCGCCTCTGTTGTAGGGGTGGGTAGAGGGGTAGATGGACTACCGGCTCACACCCACCCACAGCCATCCCCTCAGCCGTGCGGCAGCTGGAATTAGAATAATTTAAAAACCAAAACACTGAGGTTCGCAGCAGAGGGAGGCAAGCGCAAAGGCCCCACGGGCCAAGAAAAGAGGCCCCGCAGGCCGGATGCAGCCTGCAGGCCAGATGTTGTGCAGGCCTGTGCTAGCTGAAATATAATGGTGTATTGATAGAGGAGAGCAGGTCCTCTCAGCCTGGCCTGCATAGGAGCATCTTGAACTGTAAAGTAGAAATCTTTATAGTTAAAATATACAGCTTGAATGTATGTGAAAATTGGAGAGTTTATTTTTGTTAATGAACTGAACTATATATCAAGTGTCAATTTAAAAGCACCAACAGTGTGGGAGAAAATTCTTAATGCTTAATATTTGTACATTTGCAGTGACTTGGAGCGCAACCTTTTAAGAACAGATCCTGTATCAGGACTGGTGGACTGAATTAGAGTTGTGTCAGAACCAAGCCGTGCTCTTATTGTGACTATTAAAGGTTGCGCAAAAGAGATTCCTGGTGTATTGTGGCCTGATAATTTGAAAAGGTGTGTGTGTGCGCACACACACATTGCCACCTTCAGGGTGCATATTGCCACAGCCACACTATGGTACAGAATTGCTCAAATTGTCATCTACCGATGTAACACATTTTTAGTCATCACCAAAGACTATTTCTGATTGCAGAAGTAAACGCGATGCTTCTAGAATAGAGTTGGATGCAATAGACATCAATTTTCTGTTTTCAATTTCAGTTTGCAAAGAACCCAGCAACCTTTGCAAAGAACCCTGCAAAGAACCCAGTTTGCAAAGAACCCAGCAATTTCAGTTTGCAAAGAACCCTTCCCTCCAAGTCTTGCAATGCAAACTGGGAGCATTTCACTGACCCTGCCAAAACATTAAGGCTCAAGGAGCAAGTCACAGCTCCCCTTCTGAACTGGTATACAAAAAGGTCCCACACAATTACACTTCTGTTCTGACAAAAGGATAGCCAGGATGTAAGATCCTTCAGTGGGATTCAGTCATTACCTGACATGCCAACTACTAAAGCATGCAGGCTTCAAGCAGCTGCAGATTATGTGTTTAGAAAACCAAAGAAACTCCATGTTTGCCCAGAATACCTCATTTTAACTTAAAGTAACCTAGCCCAGCTCAGGGACATCACTGCCTCTCATGATTAACGTCATTATCTCTCTCCACTAAATTGTATCTATGAAACTTGGTTCTCACAAGGTTCTCACTGTTTTTCGCTGACAGTTAAGAAAACAGGATTTAACCAAATAAGGAGCAATCACCAGATGAACAATGAATCATTCGCATGCGTACTAGATACTTAGACCACCATTTTATTGTCATGTATACTATGTCTAGGGTGTCAGCATCAGATTGTTTGTATAAATGTAAGATGCACCTATAACCAAACTGTAATCGGTTTGAGAGCGTAAGCCTATTGATTACCTATCGCTAAACTGCAGTAGCAATAAAAGCCTCTAAATGATTCCCACTGAGTGTTTGATTGACTAAGAGGCGGACCCAGGGACGAACCATGTTCACATCACAGAGACGCAGTGAAAGCCCCTGCACTGCTCCACTGCATTCAGCATTAGGTTAGGAGCATAATTGCACAAGAACATTAATATTTCAGAGTGTTTCCCCATGTTCCAAAAGCACACCCTAGAAGCAGAAACATGTCCCTAAGGGCAGATAAGTGTTTCCGCTTTTATAGAGTGCTTTCAAAGCGAGGGGCAGCACTCTGAAATAGTAGCATAAATGTGCTCATAATGCATAACACAACAGAGCAGCGAGGGGGCTCACACTGCACCCCTGCAGCTGCTTGAAGCATGCATGCTTCAGTAGTTGGGATGTCAGCCATTGTATTTCATACCATATGACTGCTTTTTTTGGCAGTTGCACACTGTGTGAGGTATATCTGAAAACGCTCTTTAAGGTTTTTGTGTTTTTTTTAGCAGTGGTGGCTGCTGCCACCTGGGACAGTGTGTGTGTGCGTGTGATGGAAGACAAGGATGCTAGTTGCAAAAAAATTGCATTGAGATTTACACATGAGTAAGCCCATCATATCAAATGGGTCTGCTCATGGGCAATAGACGTATATTTTGAGCCACTAAATCTGCCAGCACCCGTCCCACACACTCACAAAAAGAGAAGAAAAAAGCCCATGGCTGGTAAAAGATAACTTACTGTGTCCAGCCAGCTAGGGGAGAATAGAGGCAGTCGATCTGCTGGGAGGTAGGGAACTTGCTTCTTCCCATAGGTGGAACGGGGGGGGAGCCAGGGCACATGCCCTAGGCGCCACTGAGGAGGGGGCGCCACGCCAGTGCCTGCCACCCCCACCCCATTGCCCACCTGCCCAGCCCTAGGGCCCCTCAGCCACTTGCCATCCTGCTTGCCTTGCCCTCCAGCTCCGGCCTAGGATCTGAGCGCCTGCAAACTGCAGAACTCTTCTCTCCCCACCTCTCAGTGGGTGGGCGGGGCTTCCAGAGAGGCCTCCCTGAAGCCTGAACTAGGCAGGCCCCAAGCAAGCCAGGAAGGAGGCAGGCAGAGTTCTCTGCAGCAGAAGACCCTCTGCCCAGACTATCCAGCACAGCTTTTGCAAGGTAGGCTGTGAATTCCTTTTTGTGGTTACCCCCATATATAGGGATCTGCTTGCCATAGGGCTTTGATTTGGGGCGGGGGGAAGAGACTGAGAAGTCTCTGAATATTTAATTTAAAACAGATTGAAAATTTTGCTGGCTTTAAAAACAAAAACTATCTAAAAAGGCCTATAAGTGGCTTGTTTCATGGCAGAAAATTACAAAAACTTCTGGAAAAAATATTCATTCATTCATTGTGGATGACAGAGACTTCTCCTGAGCAAATTCTAAGGGCAAAGCCCTCTAAAGATTTTATGTTCTGGATAACATTCAACTTTACCTTTAGTAGAGAAACATAATTAGGGAGGTGTTTGTTTATCTGAAAACATAAATTTCTTGAATCAACTTCTCACCTAGAGATGTATACTTCCGACAGTATATAAATATGATAAATAAACAGACGAACAGGCTTGAAGAGACTGAGTGCAAACATGCAAACTTTGTCTACAATCTCGAGTTGATGAATTATTAAATATGTTGCTTGCTAAAACAAAACAACCCCCGCCCCACCCTGCAGCTTGGATTGTGACAGAAAATGTGAGAAAGAGGCGGAAAAAACAAAGCAAGATCTACAGAATGGCAAAACATCCAGGTGTAAACGCAAAAAATACAGTGAAAACACAGCTTTAATTATGCACAATGAAAGATTTGAGTCCAAAGTGGCAACTAACAAACTGTCCTGGCTGAACAACTTTAACTCAGTTATGACATGCTGGCTTGGTCAGAGGAAGTGTTGCTCCCTAGACTCCGGGAAGAATGTTCTCTCAGTACTTCTGTAGAACTGGTGGTGAGATCCAAGCTTTGGGAGGAAAGCTTCGTGTATCCATCTGTAGAACTGACAACATCCAGCGTTTTGGAGGAAGTGCTGCCACTGTAACTACAGCTGGCATTAGCATCTCTTATGACAATTTCCTGCATGGTATCGAATGTTAATGGCACATAACCTTCGTTGTCTGCAGTGAGAACAATCCAGGACAAATCTGTTGAAGATATTAGATAAAGGTTGTTTTTCAAAGAACGTAATTGATCTTGGACACTTTTTTTGTATTGTAAGCATTAAGCAAGATGACAGCCCTTGTGGGCGGCCTATTAGGAGTATCAGATCAAACTGCTATGTGCTGTAAGGCACACTGTTAGCTGGCATTGGAAACTCGACATTTTCCTCTAGTGATTTTAGATTTTGTCTACAAGGAAAATGGTTCTACATTTCAATATGCCATTAGATAGTAAGAGGCAACTTTATGTGTCTTGCATCTCGTTCATTCAGACCAACAATACGACTATACTGTAATTACAACTTCTGAGAATAAAATGGCCATAGCTTAACATTACTCTTAGGTGCGAATATAGCAATATCAGAAAATAAATCAGCAGCTGATTGCTGACAGACCTCTATGCCTTAGGATAGTTTCTGTGCAATTCCACCAAGCCGGCATGAGGACAGCCTGGATTCTATCCTGTAAACAGGCCTGTAAGTCCTTCTGCTTGTCAAACTCCTTCTGCTGGTGCCACTAGCAGTACCTCTGCTGTGGTATGGCAATGCATGACTGGCAATATTCCTCAATGAAATTTACATTTCCTGAATTGCTGTTAAACTGATATGTGAAAATCAAAGATGAGAGATACTAATTTGGACAAAAAAACCAAACCAAAACACCAGTTCTTGCATTCATAAACATATTAAAGCTCTCTAGGAAATAACCAATTACTAGCAAAATGCCCACCATATGGTGGGAAAATATGTGGCCATAGACAAGTACTGTAGCTGTCTGGGCCTTTGCCTACATTTATTTTCCTTGGGCCCTGTGTCCTCCAGATTGCCTTCCTTTCAGATAGGGGTTGCAACTTTCGTCTGAGAGAATTCTTGGACACAACCATCAAAGGAGGGAAGATGCAAATGTTAATACCGACTGGCAGCGGCTTCTCCAAGGTTGCAGGCAGGAATCTCTCTCAGCCCTATCTTGCAGAAGACAGGGAGGGAACTTGAAACATGCTCTTCCTAGAGCGGCTCCATCCCCTGAGGGGAATATCTTACAGTGCTCACATGTGGTCTCCCATGCAAATGCAACCAGGGCGGACTCTGCTTAGGTAAGGGGACAAGTCATGCTTGCTACCACAAGACCAGCTCTCCTCTCTAAAGATGACTTAGGAACATAGGAAGCTGCCATATACTGAGGCAGACCATTTGTCCTTCTAGCTCTGTGTTGTCTACACAGACTGGAAGTGGCTTTTCCAAGGTTGCAGGCAGGAATCTCTCTCAGCCCTATCTTGGAGATGGCAGGAAGGGAACTTGGAACCTAGATGCTCTTTCCAGAGTGGCTCCTCCCCCTTTCTCTTTAAGGAAGAAGTCCTAGTCTGTTTGTTTGTTATTTGCTAGGGCTAGCATTGGGGGCCCTGTGGCATTCATTTGTTGTTTCTCCCTGCCTGGAGGGGATGGAGTCAGCTAGGGCTGTGGGAGGTCCCACATTCCTGTGTCTCAGTTTGAAGCCTACTCTCTACATAAGAGGTGAAGGCCGAAGAGCATAGCGAACATAGCACAACCAAAAGGGATAGCAAACAAGGCATTGGAGTTTTGCGGAAGTTTAGCAGGAAGTGTGCAGGGGAGACTGTAACAGCGCCCCGTGCTCACAAGGAGCCCAGTGGAGAAGAGAAGGTAAGTACAAATCCCTCCCTCATATAAGTACTAATCCCTCTCTCATATTCTTGAGAAAGGCAGGTTGGGCAGTTAAATAGCTGACCAATACAGCTGAGACCTATCCATCTAATAAACTATCTCTAAATACTGTAAACTGGCAACAAAACCAGTTATAAAGATAGAAAGTTAGCAGGGGACTTCCCAGTGTATTGCACAGAGTGTCACATGTATGACTATTTGCTCCATGGGCAGAAGTCATGGGTGTGTGCTTGGTGCAAGGAGCTTCTGGTTCTCAGGGAACAAGTTTGTTCCCTCAAGACCAAGGTGGCAGATGTGGAGAAGCTCAGAGACAGAAAGGCATGCGAACATGACCTTCAGGGACGTGGTAGAGGCATCCCACTCAAAGGCTAATAGCTCCTCTGCTGTCAGGGAGAATTGAGGTCTTGGGGACGGAGGACATCAGTCTGAGGAAGAGGGAAATGCTCCTTTAGAAGGGACCCCTTCCATGGATGATGAGCCCATATCCTCTCGCACAGGGGATACTCCTCCGGGGGGTGGGGGCCTCCTTGTAGTGGGCAATTTGATCATTAGAGGTATAAAGAGATAGATTTGTGATCTGCGTTTTGGCTGCACAGTGGCTTGCCTGCCTGGTGCAAAGGCTGCAGACATCACGCAGCGTCTAGATAGGCTGTGCTGGGGAGGAGACAGCTGTCATGGTGCACATCAGTACCAATAATGTGGGGAAATGTAGTCGGGAGGTCCTGGAAGCCAAATGTAGGCTGATAGGTAGCATAGTGAAGTCTAGTACCCCCAAGGTAGCATTCTCAGAAATGCTACCTATGCCACGCGCAGGTACCGTGAGACAGGCAGAGCTGAGGGGTTTCAATGCATGGATGAGATTTTGGTGCCAGGAGGAGGGGTTAGATTTGTTAGGCACTGGGATACATTTTGGGGCAAGCAAGGCCTGTACAAAAGGGATGGGCTGCACTTGAACCAAGATGGAACCAGACTGCTGGTGCTTAAAATAAAAAAGGTTGCAGAGCAGCTTTTAAAATGACGCCTGGGGAATAGCCAACGGGAGCTGGACAGTATCCGGTTCAGCAAATGCCATCCTTTAAAGTGTGAGGGTGCAAAGGATTCAGATAAAACAGAAAGGGACAGAGCAGAACCACATAAAGAGCAGACAGAAGGTTGTGCCAGCTGGTCAAAGAGTCCAAAGAAAGAGAGCATACACCAGGGAAGATTCAGTGTATAGGTGCTTATATGCCAATGGCAGAAGCCTCTGAGCCAAGATGGGTGAGCTGGAGTGCTTGGTTGCTATAACAGAAACATGGTGGAACAGTGAGAACCAGTGGGACACTGTTATCCCTGGATATAAACATAGAAAGGACAGGGAGGGATGCTTTGGAGATGGAGTAGCACTGTGTGTTAAAGAAGGGATAGAATCTAACAGAGTAGAAAACCTAGGTGGACTGGAGTCCTCCATAGAAACCCTGTGGGTGACAATACAAGGCCTGAAAGGGAACATGCTACTGGGGACGTGCTATCGCCCTCCAGATCAAAACACTGACAGTGACTGGGAGTTGCAGGAGGAAATCAGGGAGGTGTCAAGGAAAGGCAGGGCAGTAATAATGAGTGGCTTCAATAACTCACACATAGACTGGGTAAATTCACAGTCAGGTAATGACAAAGAGGTCAAATTTTTAGATACACTGAATAACTGTGCCCTAGAACAGTTGATCTTGGAACCAACCAGAGAGAAGGCGACCTTGGACTTAATCCTGAGTGGCACCCAGGACCTGGTGTGTGATGTCAGTGTCATCGACCCTTTAGGGAACAGTGACCATAGTGTGATCAAATTCAGCATACATGCAGGGAGAGAATCACCAAGGAAGTCTACACAGACACTTTGAACTTCAGAAGAGGAAACTTCTCCAAAATGAGGAGTATGGTGAAAAGAAAACTGAAAGGGAAAATCAGGAGAGTCACTTCGCTCCAGAATGTATGGAGTTTACTCAAAACCACAATACTAGAAGCCCAGTTAGATTGTATAACCAAAAGGAGGAAAGGTACCACTAAGTCCAGGAGGATGCCAGCATGGATAACAGGTAATGTCAAGGAAGCCATAAAAGGCAAGAAGACTTCCTTCCAAAATTGGAAGGCCTGTCCAAATGAAGAGAACAAAAAGAACACAAACTATGGTAAAAATGTAAGGTGACAATAAGGGAGGTGAAAGGAGAGTTTGAGGAACATTTAGCTAAAAGCATCAAGGGGAATAACAAAAACTTCTTTAAATACGTCAGATGGAGGAAACCTGCCAGAGAGGTGGTTGGACCATTAGACAATGAGGGAGGTGAAAGGATTAAGGAGGATATGGAGGTTGCAGAGAAGCTAAATGAGTTCTTTGCGTCCGTCTTCATGGCAGAGGATACTGAGCATATACCTGTTCTGGAACCAGGCTTTTCAGGGATGGAGGCTAAAGAACTGAGTCAGATAGAAGTGACAAGAGGTGATGTTCTAAACTGTCTGGAAAAACTGAAAACTAGCAAATCAACAGGGCCAGATGGCATCCATCCAAGAGTCCTCAAAGAACTCAAATGTGATATTGCCGACCTCCTTGCTAAAATATATCACTTATCCCTGCAATCAGGCTCTGTACCGGAGGACTGAAAATTAGAAATGTAACACTGATTTTCAAAAGGGATCCAGGGACGATCCGGGAAATTACAGGCCGGTTAGCTTAATGTCCGTTCCAGGCAAATTGACGGTTAGCATCCTCAAGGATAAAATTGCAAAGCACACAGAACAGGCCCTGCTGGAAGAGAACCAACATGGCTTCTGCAAAGGTAAATCTTGCCTCACAAACCTTTTGGTGTTCTTTGAGAGTGCAAACAAGTGTGTTGATAAAGGTGATCCAGTTCACATAGTATACCTGGACTTCCAAAAAGCTTTCAACAAAGTTCCTCATCAAAGACTCCTGAGAAAACTTAGCAGTCATGGGATAAGGGGACAAGTACATGTGTGGGTTGCTAACTGGTTGAAAGAAAGAGAGGGTAGGTATAAACTGAGAGTTTTCACAATGGAGGGAAGTAAGAAGTGGGGTCCCTCAGGGATTTGTACTGAGACCAGTGCTTTTTAATTTATTCATAAATGATCTAGAAGTAGGGGTAAGCAACGAGGTGGCCAAATTTGTAGAAGATACCAAACTCTTTCGGGTAGTGAAATCCAAAACAGATTGTGAGGCGCTCCAAAAGGATCTCTCCAAACTGGGTGAGTGGGCGACAAAATGGCAAATGTGGTTCAATGTTGGCAAGTGTAAAGTGATGCACCTTAGGATGAAAAACCCCAACTTCAAGTATACATTGATGGGATCTGAGATGTCAGTGACTGACCAGGAGAGGGATCTTGGGGTCATGGTGGACAGCTCGTTGAAAGTGTTGACTCAATGTGCGGCAGCTGTGAAAAAGGCCAATTCCATGCTAGGGATCATTAGGAAGGGGATTGAAAATAAAACTGCTAATATTATAATGCCCTTATACAAAACTATGGTGTGGCCACACCTGGAGTGCTGTGTACAATTCTGGTCACCACATCAAAAAGGGCATTGTAGAACTGGAAAAGGTGCAGAAGAGGACAACCAAGATAATCAGGGGCCTAGAGCACCTTCCTTATGAGGCAAGGCTACAACACCTGGGGCTATTTAGTTTAGAAAAAAGACAACTGTGGGGAGACATGATTGAGGTCTATAAAATCATGCATGGTGTGGAGAAAGTAGATAGAGAGAAATTCTTCTCCCTCTCACATAACACTAGAACCAGGGGTCATCCCATGAAATTGATTGCTGGGAAATTTAGGACCAAAAAAAGGAAGTGCTTTTTCACGCAATGCATAATCAACTTGTGGAATTCTTTGCCACAAGATGTGGTGACAGCCAAGAACATGGATGGCTTTAAGAGGGGTTTGGATAACTTCATGGAGTAGGTCTATCTATCAGTACTAGTTTCAGGGCTATAGGCCACCTCCAGCCTCAAAGGCAGGATGTGTACCAGTTGCAGGGTAGTAAGAGCAGGAGAAAGGGTATGCCCTCAACTCCTGCCTGTAGGCTTCCAGTGGCACCTGGTGGGCCACTGATGCTAGTCCAGGATGCTGGACTAGATGGGCCTTGGGCCTGATCCAGCAGGGCTGTTCTTATTCATATGCAATAGGGAACAAATCATGCTTGCTACCACAAGACCAGATCTCCTCTCTAAAGATGACTTAGGAATATAGGAAGCTGCCATTTACTGAGTCAGACCACTGGTCCATCTAACTCAGTGTTGTCTACACAGACTGGCAGTGACTTCTCCAAAGCTGCAGGCAGGAATCTCTCTCAGCTCTCTCTTGGAGATGCCAGGGAGAGAACTTGGTACCTAGATGCTCTTCCCAGAGTGGCTCCATTTCCGGCGGTTCTGCTGGTTTGACGGCAGGGGGTGTCTTACTTTAAGAGTGGGGGAGGTTGCACTTACCTCTCCCGCCACTTTCTCCCTGCCGGCATCTGTTTTTTCCAAAGCCCATTGGGGTGGCAACGTACTTCCCTGCCACTCCGTTGCCCAGATATGACCGGAAGTCTCTGATGCGCGTCAGAGACTTCCGGTCATATCTGGGCAATGGGGTAGCAGGGAGGTATGCTGCCGCCCCAATGGGCTTTGGAAAAAATGGACACCAGGGGGGGAAAGCGGCAGGAGGGGTAAGTGCAACCTCCCCCGCTCTTAAAGTAAGACACCCCCTGCCGTCAAACCATAAAGGGCCTCTGAACCGGTTCTGTGCACATCTCTACTGGACAGCAGGCAGGAGTATAGCCTGGATTCTATACGGAAGGCGTTTACTGAGCCTTATAGAGAGAGCTATCCAAGCCAGTTAGCAGCACTGGTGCCAAAGAAAGGGTAGGAATATAGGGCTTGTAAGCACTGACACCATGTGGAGACAATGCCTGGAGCAGAGCACCAGAAAAATGGGTTAAATTCATGAAAGCAATCTTCCTGCTCAAATTTCTGGAGAGTCAGGTCCAAGATGACACTTTTCCTGGACAGGACAGCCAAATCCTGGACATGTTTCAACCCTGTTTCAGACCCTTGCCTGCAGCTGCTGCCTCATCTTTTAGCTCAAGAGCCTCTTCTCTTAAGGCTTATTCAGCTGTAGCCTAATGTTAGCAGGACCCCTAAGCGGGCAGCATGTGTATGGGGAGGTGGCTTAGAGACGCCTGACTCCTTGCAGGACAGCAGCCTGGCTTTCATTTCTCACAGACCTGGCAGGCTGTATCCTTGCTCTCCCAAGTCCTGTGAAGTAGCTGCACAGGTTCTGGCTCACCTCTGAATGCAGGTAGGGGCTCTTGCTTCCAGGCCGGTTAAGCATGGCAGCCTTTTTTTTGGCCCCTTTCCTGGGAATGAGGTGTGCCAGTTGCTCAGCATGAAAATAAACCTAAGATAAAGGTGGGAGCTGGTGTAGTAACAGCTGAGGCCACAGCAACACAGGTGGCACCCTAAGGCCAGTGAAAGCAATATCCCCCTAGGTCGTTCCTGAGAGGAAGGGGCATTTTGGGGCCCTCTCAAGGGAAAGGTCACAGGCTTCCCAACCAACTGTGTTGACCTTCCCTCTTGCTCTGCTTTCCAACAAAACCTTCTCCATCTAGCAAACCAGCTCAGGAAGAGCAGGCAGGCAGACTTGCAAAGACGAGGGACATCTCATTCTAGAAGGTGCCAGTAAAGGTCAGTCAACGGCTTCCCCTAACCGGCTCCTCCTGAGGATTTTAGTACAACCAGTTTATATTTCTGATGGGGATAAAAACGACAAATCCAAATGTTTAAATGAAGCTGACACTGCATGTAGTGGTCCTGTTAGCATTTCAAAAGTCACATGCCTCCAAACTGTAAAACTATTATTGGATTAGAGGGGTACACAGCTGTTAGCAGTCATGCAGGACTTCCCATATTTTATATCAGCACTGCGGCTGTCATGTGTTACAAGTAATTGTAGGAACTGCTAGAAATGCAGTTCTTACTAGCGGTTCCATTTACTGGTTATGTAATGCTAGGTTGCAAGCGACATTATGAGAAGATTGCAGCTTACAATCTTGTGAACCTTTAATCTTTCTGCTTAAGGCCTTATTTGAACTCAACCTAAGGCCAATACCATGCAGGACTTTCAAAATATCTCTGAGGGCACAGGCAAGCAAGCCTGTAAACATAACCAATATATAACAATTATATAAGTGAGGTTAACCCAAGTCACACTTTCTTAAGTTATGAAAGTGGATCTTCGGCTGTGGAATCAATCTGCAAACAGTTGTTTATGAAAACAACATTTGTTGTTCCTATTTGTTCATAAAATGTTCCTATTTGCAGTGGAACATTTCTTTAACTATATGGAAAGTCACTTCTGTTTTTATACCTATTTGCAACTAACACAGCACTTAGCCAGCATGGTGTAGTGGTTAGAGTGTTGGACTCGGACTGGGGGAAGACAAGTTCAAATGCCCCTTCAACCATGAAATTCACTGGGTGACTCTGGGCCAGCCACTTATCTCTCAGCCTAACGTACACCACATAGTTGTTGTGAGGATAAGCATAAGCCATGTACACTGCTCTGGGCTCCTTGGAGGAAGTAGGATAGACATGTAAAAATAAATACATAAATGAATAGCACCTCCAACCACTGAGGACAGGCTGGATGTTTCTGAATTTGGCATATTTTTGTTGAATTCACTATCAACTGATATATCTATACACTGTTAACAGAAAAAGGCTGCATTTAGTAATTTTCAAAAATATGTGAAAGTAACATTTGTCCCAATCAAGAGAACTTTGGAGCTGTAGAACTGGGCACACTGTTGAGCAGTGTCCCCTCTAATTTTTTTCATCAGTGTGTGGAATAAGGTTGGTTCTGAGCAGCAGTATCAGGGAGATGTGCGCACAGATGCATTATTGTGTGCCACTATAGATATAACATGCACACACACAAATACTGAAGCAAAGAAGTATATATTTCGCAATTCTGTTCTATTTATAAAACTATAATATAAAATAGTATTTATTCTATTTAGAAAATGGGGATGTACAGCTTTATAGTGCTAAATGAAGTATGCTAGCATTTGGCTTTAAGCCAAGCTTTTAATATTCCATAAAGATACAATTTATTCTGTCTGGACTTTTCTGAAAGTTGTGTCTTCTTGATATAGTGATTAGTTTTGACCTGTGCGTTAGGCTCCTGCTTGCTGTAGTCATTTATTTATTGAAACTTCTTATATACTGCCTTCTCCAAATACTCTAGGTGGTGAACAACAGAAATAACAAACAACAATCAATTCAAATACATTATTATTATTACAAACGCCTGGCGAAACAGATGAGTCTTAAAAAGGGCCTTAAAAGCAGCCAGGGAGGGGGCTGAACAAATCTGGGGGGGAAGAGTGTTCCAAAGGAGAGGGGCAGCCACAGAGAAGGCCCTCCTATGGGCTGACACCACGCACTACACCAGGGCCCGGGACACTAAGGAGGGCCAGCTGAGAAGACCTCACAGAACGGGATACAACTGGTTTTTGTAGGTGAGAACCAACGTCTTGAATTGTACTCGGAAGCAAACAGGCAACCAGTGCAGCAACCGTAAAAGAGGTGTGACACTATCAAATCTACGGCCACCCATGAGGAGGTGGGCCACTGCTTTCTGGACTAGTTGAAGCTTCTGAATCATTTTCAAAGGCAACCCTAGGTAGAGCGTGTCACAGTAATCCAAACAAGAGGTAACAAAGGCATGAGTTACTGTTGCCAGGGCCTGCCGCTATTATCTCTGCCACAGAGGAGAGCTGGTCTTGTGGTAGCAAGCTTGACTTGTTCCCATAGCTAAGCAGGGTCTGCCCTGGTTGCATATGAATGGGAGACTAGAAGTGTGAGCACTGTAAGATATTCCCCTCAGGGGATGAAGCCGCTCTGGGAAGAGCAGAAGATTTCAAGTTCCCTCCCTGGCTTCTCCAAGATAGGGCTGAGAGAGATTCCTGCCTGCAACCTTGGAGAAGCCGCTGCCAGTCTGTGAAGACAATACTGAGCTAGATGGACCAATGGTCTGACTCAGTATATGGCAGTTTCCTATGTTCCCATGTTCACTTATCAAAATTTGATTATTATTATTATTATTATTATTATTATTATTTACACTTATATTCCGCTCCTCCTCCAAGGAGCCCAGAGCGGTGTACTACATACTTAAGTTTCTCCTCACAACAGCCCTGTGAAGTAGGTTAGGCTGAGAGAGAAGTGACTGGCTCAGAGTCACCCAGCAAGTATCATGGCTGAATGGGGATTTGAACTCACGTCTCCCCGGTCCTAGTCCAGCACTCTAACCACTACACCACGCTTGGGGAATAGTGCTAGATTCCTTCAGTAGACAAGATCTGGAATAACTGGATCACATACAGAATAAAAACCTTGAATTAACTAGGAAATATATTTATAGCTGATTTCATTACTTAAACATGAATCTTCACTAGAGTCTTTTTTTCTTTTTCAGAAAAAATCTGAATATCATATTTTAACTATTGTTCTCAGCAGTGTTTTAACACTCAGTGATCTCAATAATAGTTAAAATATGTTCAGAATTTTTCTGAAACAGAGCAAAACACTCTATTAAAGACCCATGTTTAAGTAATGAGAACAGCTATAAATATATTCCAGATCTTGTCTACTGAGGGAACCCTAGCACTATACCCCAAGAATTATCAAATTTTGATAAGTGGCAGAGAAGATAATATAGTACAACAAGCAGGAGCCTAATGCACGGGTCAAAACCAATCACTACATCAAGCAGATGCTACTTTCAGAAAAGTTCAGACAGAATAAATCTTGTCTTTATGAAATTTTAAGAGCTCAGCTTCAACACCAAAACAAAAGCAGAACCGCCCCCCCTCCCCCATCCGCCACTCATTCCACTCACTCCTCCTGTGGGGAAGGCACCTTAACCACCAACGCAGCCAGAGCCTGGGTGACAGGGAGGGAAGTCTGGAGAGCAATGAGCAGGCCAGAAGAGAGGAAGCCCAGTCAAAGGAGCACACAGGGACAGGTTCACTGCTTCCAGCACTGGCAATGATCCCATTGTAGTGCTGCTGGGTCGCTCCCTCTTTGCTGCGGCTGCTGCTTTGGGGGCCAGCTCCAGGAAGTGCAGCCACCTCCCCACATGGCCATTATCTCGGCAGGCAATGTTGCTGCAAGAAGGCACTGGAAACAGCCTCCCTCTGCCTTCCCCCTTTATAAAATCCCTTTTGCCCATCCTGTCCCAACTCATTCCACCGCTCCCTGAAGGCGGAGGGAGGTTGCTGCCAGTGCAAGGGGAGAGAACTGAGTCTGGAAAGCGTGAAGAAAACGAAAGCTCAAAGAAAATAGGGCTATTTTGTGAACTGGGCACCTGACGCCAGGAGATTTCAGGAGTCCCTCCAGCAGGGGAGTTGCAAGGTTGGAGGGGGCCCAGAGACAAGATTTAAAAATGGGCCCCTCGCTGATATACACACACAAACACACTTCACAATCTAGTTTTTTTACTCTCTGCTCCTGCCGATCTCCAAGAGACTCAACATAATTCACAGGGGGTGCAACATGGGCGGGTGGGGAGTCATGTGATGTGCCTCTGGGGGGCCCCTCGAGGCAGTGGGGCCCCAAGACGACGGCCTCCCCTTGCCTAATGGTAGTTACGCCCCTGCCCTCCAGCCACCTTCTTTCTCCTCCCTCCTCCCCGCTTCCTTTCTTCCTCCCTCGTCAGGAGAAAGCCTCCCTCTTTCTCTCTCTCTCCCTCACATGGGAGGGGCTGAGGAAGGAAGGAGTGGCTCACCAGCAGCATCTTCGCTTCCAGGCTTGCCATTGGGGTGGGGCACAAGGCAGCAGGAGGGGAGAAAGGACGGCTTGGCTCCACTCTGCACAATGGGGGGGGGAGCAAGATGTGGCCGGGCGGGGGGCAGGCCTGTAACCAGCCTCAAAATTTTTTGAGGGGATTGCAGAAGTCAGGGGAGGCAGGTTATAAAATGTTCAGTGAAAACAGTCAGTGAGGGGAGGAAAGAGAATGTTTTGGTGTGGCAGGTACACACCACGCCACCAGCTGGCTACGGGCCTGGGTGGGGGAGGTTCAGTTCACCTTTCCCCCTCCCCCTCCACCTGCATGCCATCCCACACTGCACAACTAGAAGCAGTTAAAAGGAATGATCGGCATGGTGCAGCGTGGATTGGCGGGGCAGGGGAAAGGAAAAGGCAGCACAAGCATCAGCACAGTGAGCGCTCGCTGAAAAAGCCACACAGTGGTCTGGAGTTCTCTGCGCGCGTACCTTAGAGGGAAGGTAGGTTGAGACCTGAGAGATTATTTAGATCTGCCTGTTCTGCATGGAGTTACACTCTCCCTGAAAGATCAGGTATGTCACTTGGGAGTGCTCCTGGACCCCAAATTCTCTCTGGTTCTTCAGGTTGAGGCAGTGGCCAGGAGCGCTTGTTACATCAGCTACAATCGTTTCTGGAGGTAAATGACCTTAAAACAGTGGTGCATATGCTGGTAACTTCTACACTTAATTACTGTAATGCACTCTATGTGGGGCTGCCCTTGTACATAGTCCGGAAACTACAATTGGTACAGAACGCGGCAGCCAGATTGGTCTCTGGGACAAAACTTAGGGACCATACAATACCAATTTTGAAAGAATTGTACTGGCTGTCGATATGTTTCCATGTGAAATACAAAGTGCGGGTTATTACCGATAAAGCCCTTAATGGCTTGGGTCCAGGGTATTTAAGAGAGTACCTTCTCTGTCATAAACCCTAACATCTATTAAGATCATCTTGAGAGGTCCAGTTACAGTTGAAACCAGCTCGTTTGGTGGCAACTCGGGACCGGGCCTTCTCTGTGGCTGCCCCAGGGCTTTGGAATGCACGCCCTGCTGAATTAAGAGCATCGCCTTCTCTGTTTGTTTTCAGGAAGACCCTCAATATGTACCTGTTTTCTCAGGCTTTAACTTAATTTTTTTAAATCCTATGTGTTTTTATCTGTGATTTTGTTTTATTAGTTTTGTGAATTTTAACTGCTTTATTCTGTTTTAATATTTGCTGTGTTTTTTGATTTGTTTACCGCCTAGAGATGTTTCTATCAGGCAGTATAGAAATATGATAAATTAAATAAATAAAAATTATCTGCACCTTGCCAGCCTCGAATGAAACACACTTGATCAGGATGTACTACTGAAGATATAACAGATTGTAATCCATTGGCCAAAATAGAAGCCAGACTTTTAATATCAACATTGATTAAAGAAATAGGTCTGTAACTGGCCCAGTTAGATGGATCTTTGTCAGGCGTAAGCAGAAGTGAAATAATTGCATTGAATTTGGATTGCAGAAGAGATGCTGGGCCTCAGAGAAGACTGACAATAACCTGGGAAGCAGAATGTTTGAGAATGCTTTGTACCATTCTCCTGGAAGGCTATCAGGTCCAGGTCCAGTTAGCCATATTTTTCAGAGCTAACTGTAATTCCTCTAATTGTAAATCAATCAGTTGTAACACACAAAATAAGTACAGTTTTTTTCTCCCTCACTGGCATGTTCCCTCTTTTCCAGATAAATCTAATATTTTCATTAAATAAAATACCATATTTCTGATTTCTGAACACACAAAACTTACCATGTTGCATTTCAACAAGACAGAGGTTGAAAATCTGCTGAACCACACTCAAACGAAGCTTACCATCACAGAGGACAACAGATCGCTTTTCAGGTGCAACAATTCCAGAAGAATCCTTCTGCAAATTAAAGAAAAATAGTTCTAGGCTATGACAGATTTTTTTAAACCTATTCTCGTGATTCCATATCCAGCAAGTCTGATCTGTGTGCAAACAATCTTGCTGAATATTTTTACATGTGCAAGAGTAATAAGCTGGGTAAAAGAACTATCAAGCCTATTTCCAGCACCCAGGATTCCACATATCAGGATCCTTGGGGAACTGGATTTATACATGTGTGACTTCTCCCGGACTATCAGAGCAGTCAGCTCAGACAATGCTGATCTCTTCTTAAGGTCAGAGATGGGGCTACCTCTTTGTTTTTCTGCCTTTAGCATGTAACTGGCACAAAACTGACAGCACCTTTCTCTTTTTTAAAAAAAGTTTCTTATTACAGAATGTGCATGAAATGATGCACAAACCATCATTCTAACAGAAAGGACAATTGAAAGTTAAATATCCTTTATGCAAGAAACAATATAACAGTGGCCAAGGCTAACATCTCTATATTACATTTACTCTAGACACGGAAGGATCAAGGCTTAATCATGACTAAGTACCATTGAAATCAATGAGTTATGACTAACTTAAGTCCTATTAATTTCAATGGGACAGTTATGACTAGGCTAAGTTAGTCATGACTAACTTTCTTTGGATGCAACCGTCCCAGTGACAAATAAAAAAGTACCATTTTGTGAAGTACTTATCTACTGAATAGAAGTATGAAGTCTACACTGTGTGTAAGGATCTGCAGGGCACAGCAAGGGATAGACATACAGAGGTAGTCACATTTACCAGGGACTATTTAGCATACCTGAAACTCCTACTTCCAATCTCCCCTAAACCATATTTTGGACATTGTACCGCACCTAGTCCTTTAATTTTGTATGCATTTCAATTCCAGAAAGGTCCACATCACAATGATGTGAGAAATTCCCGGAGTCTGTTATATGTCTGCCCTTTCTCCCTAGAATTTTCTGTGAGATTAGCATCACACAGCAAGTTTTGGACAGGAAAATAGTTTGTCTCCCTTTTGTGATTTTGTGGCAGGCCAAATTCCTACAAAATGATAAAATTTTCTGAAGGAGGGAAGCAAGATGACTAGTATTTTAAATGTAGCTCTAACCATAAAAATATCTGAATGCAGATACTTCTTGTTTGAAACTTACCTGGTAGGTGATGTTAACAAAAGAGGGCTCACGAGCAGATGGATACCCTGACAGAGTTTTTCTCCCAGATTTCAGAAGTTCCGTTAGTTCAAAAAGCTGATGCTGCAATTCTGTAAAACTGTTGCACAGCCTTTCCAGATGTTTAGAGATATAATTGACTTCTTTTTCACTTCTCAAGAAGTTAGCTTTTGAAGAGTTTGAAGTCTCAGTAGAACTGTATTCTTGCTTGTTTGGTGAAGCTGGAATGTTGGACAATCCTGGAGATGTTTCAAGTCCTTGAAGAGCCAGTGAATGATTTGTTGATTCTGCATCCATTTCCAGGACTCGGGGGAAATCCCTGGAAGTCCTCTTTTCCTTAAAGTCAGCCACACTCATCAACGGGCTTTGGTCATTAGCAGGGCTCTGAATTTCTTCTATCAGTTTTCTTCCATTTCTAGGAGACTGTATTAATATGGAGCCTGGCAACACCAACCCATCACTCAGAGGACGAGGGTCTGAAAGGTGCACTTCAGAGGCTTCTCTTTTCACAGGGACACTTGTAAAGCAAACCTGAGAGGCCCCCGAAAATGCAGTGGAACCCTCTTCATATACAATTTCTTTGATCATCAAACGGAGAATGTACTTGTCAGATCGGGAGGATGGAAGAAAAGCAGGGTCTGTTAATTTCTGCTTTCCAACTAATATTAGCAATAGTTTATCTGTTAGAAAACATAATCCCTTTGGCCTCTCACTTTTATCAAGTTGAATTTGTTGGATGTTAGGTAAGTGAGGTGAAGTTAAAGAATAGGCTAAAATGATATTGCAAGTGTTGGAGGCTACTACTACGGTCTGAGTTTTTAGATCAAAACTTATTATATCTGGGACTAGAATCCCTGGGATACTGACTTTTTTGGTAGCCGTCGCTTTTCTTTCAAAAGTCACCAAGATCAAGTGTGAAGCATCATGGCCACTTCCTGTTAGGTAGTCCTTGGGTCTTAGATGAATTAGAGGATTGTTATCAGATTTTGGTTTGCCTGAAGGAATATGAGTTAGATCCTCAGGTGAAGATGCAGAGGTTACAACTGGCACTGAGTTTTCTTGATCAGGTAACTTTTTCCCAACATCTATAGATTCTTCACAGCCTGATGAAGTAGTCTGAGAAGGAACAGAATTTCCTACAACCTCAGTTGGAATTTCAAAAGCAATGCCTGCATTTAAGCTACATATCTTATCTAGTGGAAGTTCAGTAGCAACAGCCACTTGGGAATTCAGAGTTGCTTCAATAGCACAGATATAGCCTCCCACATCAAATATTGGACAAAAAGAGCATGCATTTAAAGTTTTCTGATCATCATCCCAGACATAGGAATGGAGGGCACTGCCTATCCCAACCACCAAGCGGTTTCCTTCCCCAGTCCAACAGGCACAGTGGATGAGACCAGTGCCTTTAATATCTGCTTTTATCCTGGAGTTGTTGAGGCGAACTGAGTGCAGTACGGAAGTGTCTCGTGTCGTAAGAACAGCCAAGATTTCCTTTTTGGGGTGCCATACGCAACCCTGAGGAAGTATAGGAAACAGTTCACCAATTTCACTAATCTGATAAACCATAAGTTTGTTTTTTTCAGAGACACTGTAACATAGCTGCCACATGGTGATGTGTTTTTTATGCTGAATGGCAAGAAGTGCAGGAACATCTGGCGCACAAGATGGACCCCAGTAAAGGCCATGAACATGTTCAAACTGACCAACAACATTTGAGTTGCCAAATTTTGGTTCTCCATTATGTTGGTATAAAGAAGTCAGTATCACTTGCTTCCCATCTGTCCAGGCAATCCCATGCACAGGATGTATGGCCCGATATAAGGCATTAAGGCCTGTTCTCAGCAGTTTTCCTTTCCCTAGTTCCATTTTTAATTTCTAATGAAAGACATCTGTAAAGAAAACAATGAGGATTAACTCTTTTCAATAAGTTTTTGATAATTTGTCTGATTCCTTATGGGTGCACAATACAGACATTAAACAAAAGCAGATCATATACAGCAGATATGAGCAGTATTTTTGTTGGTGGTTGCCTTCATGGCCTGCTTGTGAGCTTCCCAGAGGCACGTGGCTGCCACTGATATCAATAGAAAGCTGGATGGACAGACTCTGTGTCTGAGCTAGCAGCGCCCTTCTTATGTTCGTCTGAAAAAATTGCCCTTGGAATCTTGATTCTGAACAGTTAGAGCAAACCCCCTCGAGAATTCCTGGAAACTAACAACAGCCACCTCAAAGGCTCTGCTTAATGAGAGAGGGTGTTTGTGGCGATAGACAAATTTACCACAAACTCCTTCATATCTATGGTGTTCACACCAGTATCAATGATGTATATGCATCACAAATACATAACAAAATGTAGTATTTGCTGTTGAAGAGGCATGTCCCTCATTAACTATCTTTAGTTCTTTTTCTAGTTTAATTGTGTTGATTGGTTGTTTTATTGTGGCTTTTGTGGGTTGTATTAATTGATCTGTTGTTGGTCACCAAGGCTTGGATTAAGGTGAGGTCAGAGTATTTGAAATAACTAACTTTTTCAAGTATGGAAACTTAAAATTTGCCCGCCACATTCAATGAAACTCTGATGCCTGGGGCAAGTAGCAATTTGCCACCTCACAACCCCACCCACTGCCACCACTATCACTGTCACCACCGCTCTTGCTGTTCTGGGTTCAAAGCCGTGTTCAGCTTCAGGGTCCAAGTACTCCACCCTGCCCTGGCGGAGGCTTGCTCTGCTCAATTGATCCCGCTACTACTACCACCAGCCCACCCACCCAGCAAGGAGGAGCGGGCTGCAGCTGCTGAGTCCTCAGAGATGAGCAGTAGGTAGCAGCAGCACTGAGGTCAGAGGGAGAGGCAGTAACTTGTGTGTATGTGTGTCTGCTTCTGAGAAGAAAGTGCATGTACCTGTTTCATATATGTGTATGTGTATAGACAGATATGAACGAGAGAGCATGAAAGGGGTTTTGTGTGTGACAGGATGTGAAAGCATGTGTGTGAAGAGAGGTGGGTTGGGACTGGGAGTGTGAAATGGATACATGCTTTTTAGATGCTTAATATAATGATGCTTTAGATGCTTAATATAGTGTTCTTTATTGTAAGGACCGGGAGCCAGTGACAACCCCCTTCAACCCTAAGTGCTCCCTGACTAACTGTTTATTGGGCCTGTATGATGCTTCAACCAAAGCTGAATACCCTGCACAGTCCCCCGTTTTCACAATGCAGTGCTGCACTTTGCCCAGCCAGGAATTCTCTGCCACAAGATGTGGTGACAGCCAACAACCTGGATGGCTTTAAGAGGGGTTTGGATAACTTCATGGAGGATAGATCTATTAATGGCTACTAGTCGGAGGGCTATAGGCCACCTCCAGCCTCAAAGGAAGGATGCCTCTGAGTACTACTTACAGGGGGGTAACAGCAGGAGAGAGGGCATGCCCTCAACTCCTGCCTGTGGCTTCCAGCGGCATCTGGTGGGCCACTGATGCTAGTCCAGGATGCTGGACTAGATGGGCCTTGGGCCTGATCCATCAGGGCTGTTCTTATGTTCATTGCCCAGCACTGTTTTCACAATGCAATGCTGCACTTTGCCCAGACCAATGTGTGGCTTAGCATGACCCAGGCCACACAGAGGCCCATTGCACAGGTGCGGTGGCCTCCAAAAGGGCCGCTGCACCAAGGGGGAAAGATTGAAAAGCAGCCGTATGGCCGATTTCTTAAATAAGGGAGGCTGGCGGGGAGAGGCCTAATCCACCCCACCCCCGCCGCCTTAGACAACTCCCCCAGAGGGGTAAGTGTAAAAAAAATTTTTTTAAAACCAAAAAACTCACAACGCCCCCCCCCCCCGGACTGGACCAAACTGGGGGAGGGAGAGTTTGAGGGGGTGCTGGACCGAACTGGTCCGATCCGGTTCCAGTTCGAACTTGAACAGAATCAGCCAGTTCTGTGCACACCCCTACTAGGCTTAGGCCCCGGGTATTTAAGAGAACATCTTATTCACCATGAGCCCCACCAGCCATTGAGATCATCCAGAGAGGTTAGTCTGCAGTTGCCACCAGCTCATGTGGTGACGGACCTTCTCTGTTGCTGCCCTGAGGCTCTGGAATGCGTTCCCTGTTGAAATAAGAGCCTCCCCATCTCTGACAACTTTTAGAAAGTCTCTAAGGACACATTTATTCACCCAAGCTTTTTAACTAGATTTGTGGTTTTAAATTGTTTTAAGGTTTTGATTTTTGTTTTAATTTATGTTTGCTGTAAACCACCCAGAGATGGAAGTTTGGGGCGGTGTACATATATAATAAACTAAATTAAAAAATGCATGCTTTTGACCACCTGACCAAAATATGGCTTGGCTCAGTTTGTTGAGCCATCTGCTCTAAATGCATTTTAAACTCACTGTCACAGACTAATTTTCCTTCAGACTAACCTCAGCCTGCTGTAATCCCATCTGTAAAAAAGGGTAAACATGCTGATAAGCAAACATTTTCTAGAATGCCTTCTGAATGCTTCATTCCTAATGTACTGCACATATAACAAAGAGTCCTGTGGCACCTTGATGATTAACACACTGACATTAACACACTGATTGTGGCATATGCTTTCATGGGCCAGAGAGCCCACTTCATCAGGCACAAGGCAGCTAATGCAGCTACTACCCCTCTTGAATGCTGTATATGCGTGGCTTGATGATGCCCAATCTCAGCGTGTCTCACCTGCACTCTTAGTCCCTGTGTTGTCCTTGTGACACAGTTACAGCCTGGATCGTGTCAGACTGATCTGTGATGGCCTGGGATCATGTGTGGATGGTACTGCGTGGTGGCAAGGGATATCGTACTACATCCTAGACAAAGAAGGGCTGTCTGGGCTCCGTCCTTTCCCGCTGGGTTCTGCCCCCTGGCCGTCCCCTCTAAGCATGAGTCTTTCTTGCCAGCAGCAAGGATGCTGGTATTTGGAACCTGCACACCTATTTCACTACCCGCTGCATGCCGGCGTGGGGGGAGTGGCTGTGATACCCTTGGCTCTCCTTCCTATTCTCTATTCCCTGGCCTAGAAGAGAAGCCGGGGGAAGGGGCTGTACGAGGGAGAGAGCGCAGTGGAATGCATGTGCCTGTCGAGAAAGGCACTTGAAGGGCTTCGATCGAGCGGGCGGATTCTTGCCCGCCTCCTCGTTACAGCCACAACCGCAGCGCCGCGAGTTCTTGCAAGGCCCGCCCGCACCAAATACCCCCTCCCAACTTCAGAGCCGTGGCCCCCCGCCCCCCTTCATTCATACCCACTTGCTCCTTCCTCGGCAGGGACCGCTGCTCAC
Organism: Hemicordylus capensis; assembly: GCF_027244095.1. Taxonomy (NCBI): domain Eukaryota; kingdom Metazoa; phylum Chordata; class Lepidosauria; order Squamata; family Cordylidae; genus Hemicordylus; species Hemicordylus capensis. Next base: position 268,293,466 of record NC_069657.1, on the reverse strand, counting down.
CTCGATAGGGACGCGATCCAGTTGCCAGCTGGTATAAGGGCATCTGCTTCTGTTTCTTCTTGCGCCCCCTTGGCGCGCTCAGTTCATCCCCACCACCGGCGCCTGCTTTGGATTTGAGGAGCGGAGGTGCTACCCGGCACCATGCCCTCGCACCCTGCCGCCACAGGGGGCGCTGATCTTGGAGGCCTTCCCCCGAAGGCGGTCTTCGATGATTGCCGACAAAGGGGAGGAGCCCTAGCTAAGACGCCCTGGGTCTATGATTCTTCGTCATCGGCGCTCTACCTACCTACTGGTCTCTATGATCTAACAAACGCCCCTTACGGCCAAGGAAAAAAAGCCACTCAGCATCCTCCTACTACAACTCCCACAATGCTTCCGGCCGTAGGTGCGGTCGCGCGGGGGAGAGCTTGTTGTAGCGGACGTGCTTGAAAGCAGCAGGAGGGGGAGTCGAAGGAGGTGGGTCACGTGCTGGTGCCTCCGGGGTGTGTGCGTCTTGCCGCCCTCAAAGAGAATGTGGCCATTTTGAGCAGCCCTTTATTTCTCTTTGAGAAGCCCTCAGGTGAGGTGATCCCCCCACCCCGGTAACGTCGTAGTAGTCTCACGTCTGGGTGAAAAGAGAGAGCGAGGTTTCCATCTTATGCATCATCTTAACCTAGGTGAAAGACGTATTGCTAAGCGAACACGTATGGGTTTTTGTTTTTTTTTAAATTACATCATTTCTACTCCTCCTTTCGTGAGAAAACGGTCGAGGCAGCTTCCAAGGAGGACAAAATTTGCAACAAATGAATTAAGAGCACAAGAACAGCCCTGCTGGGTCAGGCCCAAGAAGGCCCGTCTAGTCCAGCATCCTGTTTCACACAGTGGCCCACCAGATGCCTCTGGGAAGCCCACAGGCAAGAGATGAGGGCATGTTTATCCTATCGATGGATAACAAAACGGAGTAAAGAAACACAGCCACAGTAGCAGAAAATAATTCCACAGCCCGCATTAACGAAGACTTTCCAGTTTCCACAATCTAGGTGTTGCCGCAGTCTTTAAAGCGCTCTGTCTCTCATTGCCACCACAGCACTTCAGATAGAGCTATTAGGATCCCTAGGTATATATTTTAATTGGGGTTCCTGCTTTTTTCACTTTTATTTCCCCCAGGAAGGCTTTTGCAGTGGCAGCAGCAACAGCACTGACAGACAGAAATTCAACCAAGAAAGCTATCTGCAGCATAAGGGTGATGGGGAAAACATCTCTGTATCTTTTGAATTCCTGCCTGTCATGCAGCCATCCTAAGGAAGGAAGACTCTCTGTCAAAGAAAAATTGTAAGAATTTCAAGGGTGCTGTGTTTGTGTATTGGAATTAAGACTCACCTTGGAATCTGTATGTTACAGTATGTGTTGAGCAAGCCATTTCCTCAGACCTGCTTCACATGTTCAAATTTTTCACAGTAGGGGGAAAAATGTATACAGTATCGTAATTATAATACCCCAGGCTGCAGATCAGGCGGTGAAGATGTGCCTTTACCTCTTGAGTTGTATACCTTTAGCAAAATAGACTTTTACTCTGATAGTGATACAGCCTGTACACACACTTTCTGGCACACATTTAATTCATTAGAAGTAGATGAAGACTAGTATGGAGTGAGTCACATGGCCTACAAGTGTGTTTCTATGGTGGGGGGAGGCATAAAGCGGGGGAAATGCAGGGCAAAGAGGAAGAACCTTTCCTCTTTTTTACTCTCCTCAATCTGCTGCACAACTTAACCCCCCAGCTGTTTTTGGACTACAACTCCCATCATCCCCAGCCACAGTGGCCAACAATGAGGGGCTATGGGAGTTATAGTCCAGCATCTGCAGGAGGGCCCAAGTTATGCAGCCTTGAAGTTAGACAGCACCACAGCTGCCATTCTGCATGAGCTAAGAAGCACCAGACTCAAGTAGGAGGGCTGCACAATAGCTGCCCAGCCCTTACAGTGGTGTCAGGAGCCAATGGGGGTCAGTGTTCCCTCTAACAGGGATTTCCAGATGTTGACTACAACTCCCAGAATACCTGCAGTGGCTTTTGATTGAGAATTCTGGGAATTGTAGTCAATAACATCTGGGAATACCTGTTGAAGGGAACACTGATGGGGGTCTCCGGGATGCAACCCCTATGCTGATATTGAGACTGAATTTGGGCGAAACAGCTTGTCCCCTCTCCCCTTTTCTGGCCATCAAGTCATTGATGAGAGTGGGTGGGAAACTTGGCTTGGATAATAACTGTTGTCTGAAACCAATAATCCCTTTCTCTCTAGTCAAACAATAGGTTGAGGAAGTCAAACTGGACTTCTTCCTTTCGTTGCCCAGTTTTGCTATTCTCTCCCCTCCCGACTCCCTTTGACCTCTTCATCCAACATCTCTCTTTTTCCAGCTTCAGGCCATTTCCCTTTATCCTCATGGCCACCTGGGAGCATCAGGTTTTCATGGAAACATGAGGGCAATGGTGCTCATGCACAATACTCAGCTTCGGGGGAGGCGGTTGGTTTATTTTGTTTTTAAAGCATGTGTGTTTTTAAAATATAAACATGGAGGTTCCCCTAGTATGCAGGAACCTCTTCTGACTTCTCCCAGGACTTGTTTGGACACCCTCCTGGTCTGCATCCGGGACCATCTGTAGTAATTGTTTATAATTTAGAGATATTCTCTAATATGGGGCATGTCAATCCTGTTAAGAAAATTGTAATTTGTGGAACACATGCATGCCTAAGATTACATGGAGCTAGAAAAGCTAAGGAAGGCTTGATACTGCAGTACATATTTTTTAGTCACTCTTTAGATTAAAGTTGTGTTTTATGTCAGTCTTCATCATTCTGTTGCTTATATGTGTGGACACAAAAACATTACACATGCATAGGAGCAACTGATAACAGTAGATGACAGCCACAGTTAATGTGAGGATTAAGAGTTAAAGCTATGAACTACTTGAACTCTGACATATTGCATAAACAGTATATGTTTTGTGTGAACAGTCTTAATGTGAATCAACAACTGTGGTCTTCAGCATCCTTGTTCTCTCTGCTCCATGGAGATGAATCCAAGAGTGGCACCGCCTGGTGCCAATTTCACTATTCTGTGCGTCTTTTGAAGGTCCAGCACAGTTTCTCATCATTAAAACAAAAACCACCCAGTTTTGATAGGGTAAACGCCACCACCCCTGCCTCTTTAAAAAGCTTTAATAAATAGATATTTACCAAAATAGAGCCTAGGTATTTTGTGAGCGGAGCAACACATTTCAGAATGATAAAATTGGACCAGATGGCAAACTTGCTTTGTGATAATACTCTGGAAAAGTGCTTTTCTCTCAAAAAACACACCTAGAAGGCTATGCAAAATAAGTTAGGGAACAGTGTCAGTTTTGCTAGAGAATTGGGCCTGTAGGCTGTTTTCAGTGATGTGAGCAGTCCTGGGCCCAGATGGAATAGAAATCAAATATTCAGTCCCCATATAGGTTATGCCAGTTTCCATTCCCTCCCTTTTATGCAGTGGACTTTTCCAGTGAGTTGTTAGCAAAAATTGTTCGTTATTAAAAGACGTCTGCAATGTTCTCAGATATACAATACTCACTTCCCCATATTTGTGACTAGGTTTGCCAGCTCTGACTGGAGCTATTCCTGACCTGAAGATTTCCCCCCAGTATTTTTTTATTATATTAAGCCATTAAAATCAATTATCAGCTTGTTGATTGCTTTCAATAGTCACTTGGAGATTGTAAATTTTGGAGACCCCAAGCTAATGCTGGGTGGTTGGAAACAATATGGGTCACACAATCACTCCTGATAAATGTGTAATCACTTATAATCACCACTGATAATGTGTAATCACCTATCAATGTATATCACTCCTGATAAATGTATAAAATTGGTTCCTAGTTTCCAACTCTAGGTGCTGGGTTTTTTATGTGGCTGAGACAAGATCTGAAATGCTTAGAATCATTTCTTCGGTGTAGGCTTCGGTGTTTGGTGAAGAAGTTATGTGACTGAAGAAGTTTAGCAGCATCTTGGAATATTCTTCAGTGTTGGTGGGGGAGCAAAGAGGCAGCAACAATACAAAGAAAGAGGAAAGTGAGAAGCAGGGGGAAGGCCATGAGCAAAGGATGAATGGGGTACAGCAAGGAAAATAAGAGGGGACAACAAGAGTGACAATAGGGAAGGGCTAAGGGCAGGAACGTTTCCACCAGGTACACCAAAGCACATGAGTAAAATATCACAGGCAATTATGTTATTTAAGAAGTAGCAACCTTCTTGTTAAGCAAATGGCAAATCTTTTCAAAAAATGGGTGCAAGGGCACAGACATCTCAATGTGTTTAATAATCTGAAGGCTGATCTAGTTCTGAGAATACATGTTTATAAAAATATAATTGCTGGCACAGATGCAGCATTGTTTCATGAGAATTGTGTTTTAACTATAAAAATATAATACAGCAGAGTAAATAGAACAGATTGTAGAGGCTGTTGTGTTAGATAATATATCTGAAGTTTTCTCTTTGAGGCAAATAGCAACTCCAGCTCCAGTGACTACTTCTAAATTAAAAAGAACAAGAAGCAGGACTCTGAGATCCTGTTCACAACTAGTTTGCCTCATAAGCAAAGTGGAAATGTAGGCTAGTTTGGTTTTAAATAAAAATAAAGTTTGAAATTACACAATAACTCCAAGGAGGGGATTCTCAGCAGCAATTTGTCTTGTAGCATATGGCTTTTAACATGTGTACATAGTATGGACAGAGTTCACAAAGATGAAGAAATGTTCATAAAGAACACGTGTCTTAAATAAATGTTTAATATATAGTCTAAGCCCTCCTTAACATTTTAGTCTATTTAGAATACATGCATTCTGTCATGTGAAGAATACATGTATGTATGTTTCACTATGTTTGTAGCAAACCAGACACATGTGTTAGCATGACAGTGAGGTTGTTCTCCTGAGCAGCTAAGCCCGGGCTTGGCTACCCATGGGAACTGCCAGGAGCCGACCAGCTCCCAGTGGCACCTCGCCGGCAAACCCATCTAGGGAGCCCACCTCTTGAATGAGGTTAACGCATTCCAGGTTACCCACTACAACAGCGGTAAAATGCTTCAGCTTGGCAGATCAGAATCAAAACGTAAATAAAAAGGTTAAAGCTGTTTGTTGCGCAAAGCCACCAGCAGGGAGGAGCAGTCTTTCCTAGCCTGCGTAAAACTCCTACAATGGGAAAACAGCTATTTTTTGTGCCACACATGCGATGTTATAGGACTGTAACACCGCAATAAAAGATGACATTGGAAACAGCACAGGGACTGCGATGTCAAAACACAGGCAGTACAGAAGCACACTTGGGAGGACACATATTGACTCTGTTGTAGTGGGTAATCTGGAAAGCACCATTAAGGGAGTGAGCACTCCCTTAACCCTGTTTACCTGACCATATGTCAACACTGGCTGCTTTCAGCTGATACTGAAAAACCCAGCAATGGGTACCCACCTGTTACTGGGGGGGATCCCCACAATGCACCACACACTGACACACTGCATTGTGGGATTTCCAGGGGCCAGGACAATGCATCCTGGCCCCCATGCTTCCACATTGCCAGGGGCAGCAGCGGAGCGTCTGGGCGTGCAATCCATGTGACCAGCACCAACAGGAGAATAGTCTTCAGGGGAGACAAGTTTTCCAAGGCTTCCTCCCTGCCCGCCCGCCCACCCTCACGCTTGATCATGAGAAAGGCCCCATTATATATGTCATGCATGCTTTTTCCTTCACAGAAGTGATATCATGAAGGAAAGTGCTGTTTGTGGAATGACCCTATAACAATACAAAAGAAAATATAGCTGTACAAGAAAGTACACAAACAAGATTATCTTGCCTCATCCATTTCCACATTGCAAAAGATAACCCACAATGTGCATCTCTCTCTCTATGCATGACAGATCCAAGTCTGTAACCTGCAGTTGAAACTGAGTCATTCTCCTTTTTGTCTTCAGTTATGGAGAAAAGAGTCTGGGAGAGAGAATTATTCTGTTTCAATCTTAAACCTGATTGCTAAAGATCCCACAGAACTGTCCGTCCTGTTCCCAGGAAATGCCTGCACGAAAATTTCCATGAGAGATTGAAATATTGTGTGTGTATGCAGTCTTCTCTTAGTTCTTTCCAAATATCCTTTGTGCAGTATCATCGATGGAGGTATGTGTGTGATAATAAGCTGAGGCTACCTTAAACAATCATGCCTCATTGTGCCAGTGTTAAATCATTTCTAAAATTATGCATTATTTTGACATCTCAAGAATCTTTACAGGAAAAGAATTTGCCAGCTCATCAAGCTGGCAGAATCTTTAGCAGAAATGTACTTCAATAATGCTAGCTTTTCATGCACAACACATACCTTGAATTTAGAGTCCTCTGCCTTGCAGATAAATACAGGTATAACCTATATTTAATCTATTTTTAAATGAGATTGTCTTAAATTCAGAGTAGTCTTCTATTCAGGTAAATCTGGTATATCATCGCATTATTTACCAATTTTCATGAAATTTCTTTTGGCTCAGTATTCTCCATCACAGTATCAGGAATCCAGGTTTGTAAGCAGAGTGACAGGTGATGCATTGCAGACATGATGCACTAGATTTCATCCTGGAGAATGGATTGCTTGGAGGACTAGCTACTGTGGAACAAGTTGCATGAGTTACATTTAAAATGCAGTCAAATGTCCTGCAGATTATTTTCTACCCATGCATTTTTTCTTCTGAAAAATGTGTTTTTGATGGTTGCCACATTATGTCACACTGCTTGATGGTTGTGAGGAAATGTTTCTTTTGCAGAAATGGCTTCCATGAGCTTCCAAACTATCACTTCCATCCCTTATAATTATCTCTTGCTTTGCTTTAAATGATAATGGAATAAAGCCTTCACTATCTGCAGTCAGAACAATCCATGAAGAACCTAGAGGAAGAAGAAAAAGCATCAGGGTGTGTACATGTGTATGTGTTGTTACATTCGGTGAGCAAACACCTGCCTGCATTTGGAGTAAACCGTGTCGTCGATTCGGTGTCAACTCCTGGCGCCCACAGAGCCCTGTGGTTGTCTTTGGTAGAATACAGAAGGGGTTACCATTGCTATCTCCTACACAGTATGAGATGATGCCTTTCAGCATCTTCCTATATCGCTGCTGCCTGATATAGGTGTTTCCCATAGTCTGGGAAACATACCAGCGGGGATTCGAACCAGCAGCCTCTGGCTTGCTAGGTAAGTCATTTCCTTGCTGTGCCATTAGGTGGCCCGCATTTGGAGTGCACAGCCTAAATTAGTATTTAATTCTGCCCGCCCACCCACCCAGCCATTTCTGCAGTATCACAAAGCTACAACAGTAATTATGCTGGTGAAATTTTTGAATCAAAATGGAGAACATACAGCTCTTACGATGCATCTTCCCTTTCTGGTACTAATACTGTACATAATGAGGGTATTCACACATGCAGCCTTACCCAGGCCAAGGCAGCCCAGCCTGGGTTAGGTTGCATGTGTGAAACACTGGGAGCTAGGTCACTCCCAGCGCTGCCCGCCCACTTTTGAACCCACTGATCGCCACTGAGTCAAACGGCTCCCCCCTGGCTTGCCGCCATTTCTGGCTTTAAGCCAGGGTGACTGAGTGGCCATGCTGAGTGTGGCGGCTGCTCTAATGAGAGCAGCCTCAGCACTCGTGCCCCGGAGCACCGTGGGATGCGGGAGGGGGCAGTCCTTCCGCTCCCAGCGTTTCCCTTCGCCACTGCTCATGTGGGCACGCAGCACAGTGAAGGAAAGACTGCCGCCTCTCATCTGCTGGGGAAGGCAGGCGAGCTCCTGCCTTCCCCCCAACTCTTCAGAGCAGCCGCAGAAGACCGTGAGTATAGCCATACTGGCTTATAGATAGGTACTTCTGTATAGTGGCTATGGTGTGTGGGTGGGTGTAAACTAACTCTCATGGTTACTAAGAAAATACTGGCCAACATGTTCCACAGCATAATGCGGGTGGTTCTGAATTGCCTGTGCTGTTGCAACCTCCTTAGGAAGCACCAATGGTTTTGCACAAGAGTGCAAATACTTAAAGTAATGCTCTGCATTTCTAGAACTCTACTTACATTGGAAATAATGGAAGTACTGCTCATGAAGTGCGAGCATGCTGCTTTAAGTATCCACACTCTTGGACAAGAGCGGCACATTTTTAGGAGCCCGCAGGAGTGCGGCTGACGAACTACTCCCATTACACTGTAGAACATGTGGGCCACTAAGAATGGGAACAAGAAGGCAACCAAAACCAAGTTTATTATTACGTTTTTCAGCTACCTTGATTTCTTAACTCAGGCATCTAGATTTTTGAAAGAGTAACTGAAGATTTTCACAGCCATATGTGAATATGATAATTTAATATTCAAGTATAAAGGATAACAAGCATTTATAATTTACCCACTTTATGGGCAGGATGGGGCACAGTACTCATATGCTGAACTTGCTTTCTAGCCAGTTTAAAAATTTGCCTCACTCCCCCTGCCCCCCAATTTAGCTGCTAGTAAACTAGGAGTTTTAATTTTTTGCACATGTTAATTAATTGATATAAGCAATGGGCAATAATGAATATATTTCTGTGAGAAAGGTAACAATCCAATTTGCAAAACAAACAAAAATGTGCTTTGAATAGTCTGGGACTATTTTGAATCAGATTGTAAGAACACTTAGCTGTTTTCTTTCTTCTCAGATTCATTTATCAAAACATTGTGTAATTCAGTTCTGAAGATGTTATTGAAAAAATACTCTATATGACACATTAAAATTACAATATTTAATGGATTTTGTGACTATACAACTGCTAACTGAAAGAATTTAAAGAACATGCAATTTACATGCAATTTCATCAAACTAAAGATAAACAAAGCATTGGTGGTTGTTTACTTAGTTGTCTTATCTTTCCTTCAGTGGGCACAATCCAGAAACTTTTTGGCATGTGAAATAGCTATTTCTTCGTGCAAAAGCTTTGAGCAAGGAAAATCAGGCTATATCCAGAGGATCTAATCTGCATGTGAAAATCTATTTCATAGGTCTGCATGTAACGAGTGCACCTGTACATAGCACTATACATGTGTAGCCTGCTGGATAATGGCCAACATGACATTCATCGAAATGCCAGCATTTGGGACCCACTGGAGCACATGAAAGGCAATCCCAGTGTTGTTGTTCAAGAGCACACTTGTGTCTCAATTTAAAACAGTACACACACAGTTGCACAGCACTAATCTCATGGGTAGTCCTCATTTCTTACTCCTTCACTGCAAGTACTTCTACCTTACATTCCAAGGATGTAGGCTCAATACAGCCCTAGTTGAACAAGATGTTAATTTGTAAATAATTGTATGAGAATGTGGATGGAGAGTTAAATTTCATGCCTATTTGAATGTGATGCATTCAAAGCAATGCAATGCAGATGGAGTCCAGTGCATTCAAATGTACATTTGACCTGTGTACTGCCTGTGTTTCCCATCCAGAAAGTGATATGCTCATGTAAATCGCTTTATATGTGTGGATCTCCTTAGCTGGTTCAAGGTGATTTGTCTTTAGAAGTAAAGTAACCCTGCTAACTGGGCAAAGAACTACCTTTTCAAGTTTTGACTCTCATATTGATCTGAACCCAAGACTAGGTTTTTTTTTGTTGTTGTTTTTTATTGTTAAATTTATATACCGCCTTTCATGAAAACAATCCCAAGGCAGAATTTAAAAACAAGATTGTAAAAATAACACAATTAAAATATTAAGCTAAAATTTTTCTAAGTTTTTTGATGTTAGATTTTTTTATTTTTATTTTTGCAGGGGAGTGGGTCATCTTAAATTCAGAATCCTGTTCCTTTCAGGTAAATGCAGGTATAACCTATTATAATAATAATAAATTAATTAACTTTTATTTGTTAGCTGCCCCATAAAAATTGTTCTCTGGGCAGCTTACAACACAAAATTAAATCATGAGATAAAAACACACAACACATTAAATCATAACAGACCAAAAAACGGGTGGGGAGAGAAAATACAAAATACAATACAAAACAATTTAAAAACATTTTTAAAAAATCAATTACAATCAGATCAACATTTTAAAAAATTAAGTTGCCTGAGTGAACAAAAAGGTCTTTACCTGGCATCTAAAAAAATTCGATAAAGCCAGGTGAACCTCACTGGGGAGGCTATTCCATAAGGGGGGTACATGCAACCATGGAAAAGTCCTTTACTTTTTAAAGGGGTCATCTTAAATTCATAGTTGTCTTCTATTTGGGTAAATATGGTACCTAGTAGTGGGGAGAACAACTGTCCCTATTCAGTCCAGCATAGTGTCTCTATGCTGTGGAGGGCTGTCCCTCTGTGCTTCTTTTTAGATGATGAGCCCTTTTGGGACAGGGGATACCCTTTGCATTTCTTTGCTATATAAACCATGTTGAGAATGTTTTGTTGAAAGCAATATATAAATATTCTTTAAAACAACATCAGTTTATTCTAATGCCAAGTCATTTATCATTTACCACACCACAGTATTTTTCAGTGCTATTTTTCATCCAGGACTTCCCAATCTATAATTCAGATTAAATTCAGAATCTAAAACAAAGGAAGTAGAACTAGACACCTGCTAGAACTAAAACAAAAAACCCAACAAAAGTCTACCAACAGCCCATGTATAGAACTGTTATCTTGTATAGAATTTGTGTCTTGCACCTAATGAGAGGTGATGGGAAAACAGTAATAAACTCTGCTCTCTAGTTATGTATGCTTTTAGGAAAATGGAAACAAAAGGAATTCTTTTGTTGTAACACTATATTTGAAAGCATACCTGTAGAAAGCTCTCTTTTTCTTATATCTGTTAATCAACCACGTTTACAAGCTGCCTTGCTCTTTCATGTTGTCTGGCACGTCATAAGAAGATTGCTGTTACCAGCCATGAACTTTTAATCTTTAGTTAATGCCTTCTTTCTAAATCTGGACAGACTTTGGATTCTATAAACTCCCTTGTGCTTGTGTGTGTGAGCAAGTGCATGTAAACCTACATAATTACCTTGCTAGCCAAATATGTAGAACATATTATCTAATATTGGAACATGATAAAACACTTTCAAAACTAGATATTTTACATCCTGTATTAAGTGCAATTAAATATTATTAAGCCAGAGCCACCAGCACTGCTGTATTAGTGGCCATGCCTCAGTAGATAAGAATGAAATTTATAATTTTCTTTCATTTTAATTCTAACACTAGCACATTTAAAATGCACAAGAGTATATTCACCTCTGATATAGTTCTTTTTCTTCATTTAATTATAATTGTTTTAGTCTTTAGCCATAATAAAGAAATTCATTCAGAATGGTTATAAAGGGTTATTTTGGCTTTTTGTCACAAATCAGTGAGTGAGCTTCTGTACTAATGGTATACAACTGTAATCATAAAGAGAGGATTAAAGAGGTGTGTGAGGGAGAGATGGAGAGGACCTGTGTTTTGCATCGCTTTAGCCTGGGATATATTTTAAGGCTTGAACACAAGCATGAGAGTTCTCTTTCAAAAACTTAGGGCAGCATTCAGACTAATACCAGTGTGGTGTAGTGGTTAGAGTGCTGGACTAGGACCTGAGTTCAAATCCTCATTCAGCCATGAAACTAGCTGGGTGACTCTAGGCCAGTTACCTCTCTCAGCCTAACCTACTTCACAGGGTTGTTGTGAGGAGAAACTCAAGTATTGTAGTGAGGAGAAACTCAAGTACACCGCTCTGGGCTCCTTGGAGGAAGAGCGGGATATAAATGTAATAATAATAATAATTAATAATTAATTAATACTGCCCTCGCGTAAGGGAGGGGTGATTTTCACTTTGCTGCTCCCAGAGCCTCTGGGGGGGGGGGAATTTCCCTAGCCCTCAGGGACATATTTTCGGGGCAGCAGTGGAAGGGTTTTTTGTTTTTGTTTTTTTGTTTGGTGAAAATCACTCTTCCCCCTTTGTGTGAGCAAAGTTTTCTTAGGTGAGGGCAATGTCATTCTGGGTGCTTGCCATTAACACCTTACTGGAGAAAACTAGTAAGAAATCTGGTTTATGGGAGGCAAGTGTATCCGAAAAAGAATCTGAGGGATTCAGAAACATCTATAATTTTTAAATAAGCTGTTGGCCTGATCCCATAAATATAGGACAACTGACCAATTCTATACATTCTGATTTCAGAATGGCATCAAAGAGTTAGATTTATTATTTGTTGGGTTGAATTTAGAGGCTGTGACTTTTGCTGTTTTTCCAGATTGAGTTAAGTGTAAATAACAGCTTTTAAAAGAATTGGTTTTGCAGATTTGGTTGCAGTATTGCAGAGCTGCCATTGTTGCGTTACATGCATTAATTGCTTCTGCCTCACTCATAATCTTTTGTCAAACTAGTTTTGTAGGTGTCTGTAGTGCTCTAAAGGGTACCCATAAATAATTGAAATTATATCAAGTGACACGTTACACTGATGCAATCAGTGTTAATATTTTATTGTGACTTCAGCAATGCCTAAAGCAAGGGCCCATCCAGAGACAAAACAGACATCCTCCTTTGAGGGTGGGCAATTCTGCTGCATCTCTGCATCAGCAGAGTAACGGAATGATCCAGTCATATTTGATGCAGAGACATAACAAAACTATTTGCCTTCAGCAGAGATTAGAAGGAGACAAGTTCAGATTCTTAGGCACATCATGCAGAATTGCAGTGGGAACCCTCCTCTGTGGAAGGATGCTCTGGGGCCGTATGAGCTTTTAAAGTTCTTTCTCAGAGCACACAAACAGTTCTGTTGCAAGACAGTCACTACTAGTGTAAGATAAAGTGTGCTGTCAAGTCGATTTCGACTCCTGGTGCCCAAAGAGCCCTGTGGTTTTCTTTGGGAGAATATAGGAGGGGTTTACCATTGCCTCCGCCTGCACAGTATGCGATGAAGCCTTTCAGCATCTTCCTGTATCGCTGCTGCCCAATAGCACAAGCAGGGGTTTGAACTGGCAACCTTCTGCTTGTTAGTCAAACATTTCCCTACTGTGCCACTTAAGGTGACCACTACTAGTGTACCCTATGGATAAGCTGAGCCTGTATTGAACATGATGATGGCATATATGGGCATAACACACACTCTGGCTACTATTTTTAAAAGACCCAAATTCTATTTTTAGAGATGAATCAAATTCCCTATTTTTAGGGATCAACCAAATTAATCTATTTTATGGCTATTCTGTCTGCAAGGCATCCGTCACACTTTCCCACGTCCCACAACAAAGCTTTCCAATATATTTTTGTGGTATATTATCTGACATACCCCCATGTTTCCCCCCCTGCTTAGGTGCTAATAAGTCCCTGCCCCCCACGCCCTTGCTCCTCCAGTTTTTTGTACAATTTATCAGAGCTACTGGCATTGTACCAATTAGGGAGAAGTTGCTCCTTTTGCTCCAGGGCTGTGGCTGGTTCATAACTATTATATTTACCCAAATCCAATACAAGGTCCCCTCCCCTTCCCCGTTCTTTCCTGTTCAATATAGGGGAGTTGTCTTGAATTCAGAGGCCTCTCTCTCTCTCTCTATATATATATATGTATAGCAAAGCTCATCTATTAATATTGTATATATATAAATATATAATAGAAACCAAAATCTCACGTGTTTGTAATGAATTGTGTGTGTAAAATGTAGAATATGATAAAGCCACTTGCAGAAGACATAGAAAGAGGCTTAAAATGTTTGCCCTGCTGCTGAGATGGTCAATAATGACATATTTATAGACACGGATTAGATTGTTTAGGGACCAGAGTAAAAAGACATTTCCTTTCTGACTGCTTTCTAGTTTGATAAATAAATCACAGGTGCAAGCGGTACAAAAGGCAGGAATAAGGAAGATTCACATGACCAATCCTGGGGAGGGCAGGGTTCAACCTACTTTTCCCCGGGCGATCAATATTTGTGTCTTGGGCGCGCGAGCTGTGCGCCCACATGATCCATGCTGCCAGGAGCAGCACAGATCACTATCCGCACTACTCTTGGCAGCATGGTTCAACAGAGGTTGTGACTCGTTTTCCTGGCCTCCAGAAATCCCACAAGGCATCGTCCAAGGAGCGCAGTGGATATGTGGAACTTCACTTTCTTTACTGCTAGGTGAACATACTTTGGGTTGGCTTTTGTACTTGGTGGTTGACTATACCTCTGATATATCGTAGGGGATTCCCTCATCAGATGGGCATTCTAGGTGCCCATCTCTGTATCTCCTCGGGTTGCATGCAGCCCAAGGAAACACATGATCCTGGCAGTGGGATTAAGGGAGCGTTTCCTCCCTTAACCTCAGCTAAGAGCCAGGCTAGGAAGTGGGGTTAGGCTGGGCGGGAGCACTGGGATCTGCACGGATCCAGCACTCCACACAAGCAGCCTAGCCTAGGCTAGGCTGCGCATGAGAACAGCCTCTCGGTACGCTTCTTTTTGCTTTCAGCAAAGATTCAACTAATCTAAAGTACTGAAATCGTAACACATGTGAAAAACCTGTTGACAGTATCACTGGGTATATGGTGCTTTTCTGATAGAGAATGGTATAAGGTTGTCAAAAGGCCCAGTAGGAGTAGGTCTTTATTTCAGTTACTTAGTCCAGTTAAGAGAGGCAGCAGATTACTTTGACTATGGGATGGCTGTAGAACCACACTCAAGATCATCTGCGTACAGTCAATTGTGTCTTAAGAGCAACATGGCACCAATTAATGTTACTATGGTACTCGACTTGTCTCAGTACTGAGAGCTTGATAACCATACAAATGTAGTAATGGGGAGTTTTGCTGCAAGGAGGAGTCCTTTAATCTATATTTTTTTCTGAACATGATTTGTCCATGTGCAGGTGACTGTGGAAAGCTATGGGGATGTTGGGCAAAGCAAGTTGATAGTTGGTCACCGTCAGTGCTAGAGACACCCACGAATAAGAGTGTCAATGAGGAGCATCAAACCAACTTTCTACTTACCTGAACTGTCCCCCAAATCAACAGAACCACAAATATGATGCTACTTACAGGCCAGTTTTTTGCGGGGTGGGGGGGTGTCATGATCAGTGTTAGCCAAGAGATGAGCCAGAAACTACAGCTCTGTTCAGACATTACGTTATATATGTGAACACAGGTGCCTGTGCACATATACATAGTTTTGTGTGAATGGCTATATATGTGTTCATTTTAAAAGTGAACCTGGGTGCAGACCCCCTTAAATGAAGGGTACAGATAGGAAGTGTACTACTGTGCATGGAGCATAAAGCGTGAATGCATACAAATCTGTAAATGCATTGAACAGAACATGATTTTACACTCTGAGAAAGACTCAGGCCAAGCCTCAGCAGTGCGTTCAGGGATGGTGTGGACTGAACATCATGTTGAAGGATGTACAGGTAAATGAACCTTTGATTATATAACCGCTGTTCCAGAAAAGACAATTTTCACTGAATAAATACTTGTAATCTAAAAAATGAGTAATTAAAGAGAACCTACCATGTTTCATTTCAACAACAGGAAGATCAAAAAGTCGTTGGACTATACTCAGATGAACCTTGCCATCACAAAGGAGAACAGTTCTTGTTTCTTCCGTTACAGCCCCAGTTGAAAAATGCTTCTTCAGGCACATAACATACAGAAAGAAACACTGCGTCAGAATTCTAGTGGCATTCCTTTTACATTATTGTTGTTTATTCCCATAAATCACTATTGCTATTTCTTCCCCTCCATGCTTTTACATATGCAAGGGTTGCAGCCTGGGGTACTTCTGGAACGGGAGCCAAACGGGTTCCTACCTCTGGCAAACTCCCAGAGGTGGAGTGTGTCCCCTCTTAACAGTGTCCCAGTTTGCAGCCTGTCCCACAGAATAAAATGTGAAGCCACTGAGAACTAAATGAGCATTACATGCGTGGGAGGTGGCACAAGCAGTTTTACACGCCCGTCGGTAAGAGGCCTATAAACAGCTCAAGACTTCCTGAAATATGGGGACGACTGAAGGGTAGTGGTGAATCTCGGAATACTGCCGATCCGATTATTTTGGGATCGAGATGAAGTGACGCAGGGAGAGCATGTGTATAGAAACTGTGGTGGGATAGGAGAAGAATCAATGTTGGGTTGTGTAGAAGTGGGACTAGGGGTATGATGCCTGCAAGCGTAGCAGCTGAAGAGATGAGAACTGAACAGGTACATTCACTCAGAAAGGTGTAATGGAGGAATATTACAATAAATTCAGAAGGGTTTTATATAATAAAAATTTGGATTTTTATGCTTGCATGAAATTATAATGTAGTAAGCATCTCTGGCATGTGGCATGTTCAGTGTTCTTTAAAAACCTTTTGGATGCGGGCGATTAGAAGATATTGGCTGATATCCTGACTAATGCTGCACTTGTGCAAGGATGTCGCACTAGTGCAAAGCTGCTGCACTAGCTTATTGCACTCAGTCTGGAGCCTGCCTAGTGTTGTGCTAGCACAATCATGTTTGCACTTGCACAACCGGTGTGAAAACTGCAGCACACCTCATCTATTTTTAAGGGAACCTCTGCACAAGAGTGCAATTTCTAAAATTCCTGTACCTTTGTGCAGCTATGCGATCTTCTTGCACTAGTCCTGCTCACTGCACAAGCGCAGCATTAGTCAGGATGTCAGCCATTTTATTTTATTTTACAAATTTGCTGGTTCTGGAGCCAGGAGCATGATTGCTCAAGTACCCAGCCTTTATGAGGCAGGAGAAAAGTAGGATGCAAGTGCTTCAGCTGATTCACTGATATGCAGAAACATTTATTCTCCATGAGGGGACAAAATCTACCCCTCACACCAGTCAGTTTACCAGGGGCTGGGATCAGGTTTAGCCCCGCTCCATAATTATCCCCCTTCATTTTATGCTTTATAAATTAATAGTACCATTAACTCCCATGGGGAAAATGTTGGCTTGTGAGCAGTGTTCCTTCTAACAGGAATTCCCAAATGTTGACTACAATTCCCATAATGCCCAGCCAAAAGCCATATCAGTTAGGGATGCTGGGAGTTGTAGTGAACAACATCTGAGAATCCCTGTTAGAGGGAACACTGCTTGGGGCAACAATGTAGTGGGGACAAATCATGCCCCTCCCCCCAATAGCGGGTGGCCCACCCTATACTGACCAAGAATCTCAAAGGGGCAATGTATTTCTATTCAAAGCACACAGAGATGCTTTGCAGTCTCCTCCCCAGAGGACCATCTCTGAATATACAAAATTTTCTTCAAACACCTATGGCTGGCATTTCACTCACAGTATATCATAGCAAATCCTATTTATTAATTTATTTTTAAAAAATCTCTAGTTTCTCTCTATTTCTAGTCTTAAGCCCACCATGTTTTGAAGTTCTAGTTATTTCTTCTGCTAGATTAAAAAAACAAAAGCCCTTCTGAATGACCAACACTCCTCTTGACACCTTATGAACCCCTTCATGGAAAGTAAACATCTAATGAATTGAAACATTATGAAGAAAATTTATATACAGCTTTTCAACAAAAGGTTCATACTGCAATTTACATAGCAAAAGGAATGGAAAAAATGACATCAGATACAAAGCTTATTTAACATCCTTTAGAAAAAACCCAAAAGTAAATGCAAGATATTATTATTTAATTTATATACCGCCTGACTCCAAAGATATAGATGGTGCATTCTATTAGAAATCTTGCCATTACTCAAAATGAACAAAACCTCTTCATGCTTGCTTTCTCTAACCTTGTTCATACATCCAAAAATCACATGAACTCTTTATGATAGTTTCCTGAACACCTATGTTCCATTGTTTGCCCATATGACTTCTCAAGCTTTTCCAAAGCCCTCACAGCCATCCACTGAATAACAGTAGCATGAATTCTTCGATTGGAGCAGACCTCTCTTGGGTGAATGGGGCATTTGTAGATACTTTATCAATTGCCAGAGGTTTCCATGGAACTCTTAATGGTACAGAAGCATTCTCAAGGTTTGTACACTGACAACCCTAGAAACTGCATTTCAGTCCTACCATACAAGCATTATTTGTGTTTTGTTTGTTTTTAGTCTACTTTTCCAGTAGGTTTATGAGATCACCGGCATTCTGTGTGTGTGTCCGTGTGTGTCTCCCCTATCAACTGCGCAAAGCCTGGATCAACATGAACCAAATAGTTACAGTTGTATGGACACATAGGGACACCTCAAAAGTGTAGTTTGTGATGATGTCATCCACCCCGATTTAAGATGGCAGATGCGTAAACGTTTGAGGCGCAAGAGGGTTAACTTGTGGACCGCTTAACCCATTTAAACAAAATTTGCTACAACTGAATTGAGTGACACATAGGGACACCTCAAATGCATGCTTTCTGATGATGTCATCCACCTCAATTCAAGATGGGAGACACATGAACGTTTGAGGCACAAGTGGGTTAACTTATGAACTGCCTAACCGATTTGGACCAACTTTAGTTCTGTTGTAGGGATAGTGAAAGGAAATTAGGCAGATTAGGTTTTACTAGAATTTGTTTTTATTTTTATATTGTAATCTGTATTATGTACACTGCCTAGAGATGTATATATCAGACAGTATATAAATATGATAAATAAATATTATGCTAGTTGAGACCAAAGGGTTGAGCACACAGTGATTTCCTGGCAACTAGTGGTGATACTCCTCCAATCTCCTCTGGGCCATGTGATTAGGGCCTGTAATATCTAGCTGCTAAACAAGCTGAATTACTACATCCTTATCCCTTTTAAGCTGCAAATTTATACAGGTTTCCTTGGAAATAACTAGCACTGAGTTCAGTTACATAGGGCAACCCAAATTATTTGGGCACCTGAGGCAAGGAACCAAACGTTGCCTTGCCCCCACCCCAGGGGGCCAGTCCCCTTTCGCAATAAACCCTTTGCAAAGTTTGGAAGTGGTGAAATGGGCTGCGTGGAGGGAAGCATGCCAGCAGCTTCCTCTCCTCATGCTTCCTTGCAAGCTTTTCAAGGCGTTAGGAGTAACCCCCTTTTTGCAGCCCAAACCACACTTGAGGGTCTCCCTGGCAGAACCTGGACTTTTGAGTTCAGATTGTCAATACTCAAAGAGAAAAAGACATTTTATAATGGAATGCGAGAAGAAGGTTGGCATCTGTGTCCCTCTCCTCTGCTTGATACTGATAACAAAAGGGCTTTGAGTAAATCAAATGCCTTGGGAAGACTTGTGTCTAGGAACAGTTGAGTAGGCATATGCCAACATACTCTGGGTCACTTAAATGTAATCATTGAGACTGCCCCTCAGCCAGAGCAATTCCCCCTCATACGCATCTTTCTTTTTCATGTTTCTATTAACTAAAGTCTCAAGCCCTGATTAGATCACACCCCTAACACAACAGGTGCAAAAAGGACATCCTGGATTTATCAAGCTGCAAAGTTCTACAGCACCCTTGGCAAAACTGATCTCACCTGCTCCAGCCCCTCTCTGAATGGAAGTGGGGTGAACACTATTCAATGTCTTTTCTGTGATCCACTCAATTTTGAGTTATAATCACACACACACACACGCGCGCACAGAGACAGAACTAGTACTTCTTCCGTTCAGTGTTGTTCAGCATTGGTTAGCTTTGTCCAGCTCACCAACCTACACATGAATCTACCATCATGCCACTGTTCCCAGTGAGCAAGGCTGCACTGATTTTCATTATTTTGACCATCCACTCCATTGCAAGGCACAGCTAGTGTCCCAAAGACTCCCACTCCTGAGAATCTCTGGTTCAAAGGGCTGAAATCAGTATTTTTGTAAATGTAATAATAATAACAACAACAACAATAACAACAAGAGCAAAAGTAGAAAAATCAACAACAAACAGCAAGTGCTGCCTTTGTAAACAAGCAGATGAAACAGTGGACCACCTAATCAGCTGTTGTAAAAAGATCGCACAGACTGACTACAAACAAAGGCATGACAAGGTAGCAGGGATGATACACTGGAACGTCTGCAAAAAAATAAGCTACCTGTAGCCAAAAATTGGTGGGACCATAAAATTGAAAAAGTGGTAGAAAATGAAGATGTGAAAATATTATGGGACTTCCAACTACAAACAGACAAACATCTGCCACACAATACACCAGATATAACTGTAGTCGAGAAGAAAGAAAAAAAAGTCAAAATAATCAACACAGCAATACCAGGGGATAACAGAATAGAAGAAAAAGAAATAGAAAAAAATCACAAAATACCAAGCTCTACAAATTGAAATTGAAAGGCTGTGGCAGAAAAAGACCCAAATAATCCCAGTGGTCATTGGCGCCCTGGGTGCAGTTCCAAAAGACCTTGAAGAGCACCTCAACACCATAGGGGCCACAGAAATCACCATCAGCCAATTACAAAAAGCAGCTTTACTGGGAACAGCCTATATTTTGCGACGATATCTATAATAGCAATAGCAATAGCACTTACATTTATATACCGCTCTATAGCCGAAGCTCTCTAAGCGGTTTACAATGATTTAGCATATTGCCCCCAACATTCTGGGTACTCATTTTACCGACCTCGGAAGGATGGAAGGCTGAGTCAACCTTGAGCCCCTGGTCAGGATCAAACTTGTAACCTTCTGGTTACAGGGCAGCAGTTTTACCACTGCACCACCAGGGGCTCTTTAATAACCAACAGTATTGATGATAAAATTCAGCCATCCCAGGTCCTTGGGAAGGACTCGATGTCTGGATTGACAAACCAGTCAATAACACCTGTCTGTGTAAAAAAAAAAAAAATAAATAAATAAATAAATAAATAAATAATATTATTTTTGGGTCTTTCGATCTCTGCCATTGCCACTTCAGCCCTGCTGCCCGGAGTTCCCCCTTTGCCAAGTGGACTTCCAACTTCATTCCAGCCCAGGAAGGCTACACAGACAGGAGAGGTAGATATAGCCCCTTCCCACAACTGCCTGCTTTAGAACACTGATCCCTCTTCACCTTTTTCAGTTCCTTTTCTATCTTTTACTAGAGAAGATGGAGCCCAATAAGGACACCTTCACAACAACTTTTCTGATCGTGGGTATTTAGGTGGTCAGAATTAAAGGAGGCACACAACCACAATTAAGTGTCTAACCACCTTTGGACATAGTCAGTGACAAACATAGTGGAGATCTGTATTCATGAATGGATTCCCCCAGCTATGCTAAAGATAGGCCTAAGTCATCTAAAATCTCCCTCCAGCCTTCCTCCACTCACCCCTTAAATTACTGTGACCAACCCAGGAGAATCACACTCATGTTCTCCACATAGCTAGTCTTAGTCTCCCCCCCCCACACACACACACACTTCTTTTTTAACCTGTGTCTAACCACTGCCAAGTTATGTCACCTGGTATACCAATATCACTGCCATGGTGCACTTTCATGTTTTGCCTATCCCCTCCTTTTCTAACCAGCTGGTTTCTTTGACTTGTCAATTACATTGCTGCCTATCTCTGGAACCATTCCCACATACCCTTTCCAAGTTAGCAGGTAAGCACTAACATCAAGTCCTAGTAATCATACTTCCTGGAACCAGCTTAAGAGGCAAGAGAGCAACAGCAGGAAAGAGGGCATGTCCTTACCTCTTGCCTTAGGCTTCCCAGAGGCATTTGGTGGGCCACTGTGTGAAACAGGATGTTGGACTAGATAGGCCTTGGGCCTAATCCAGCAGGGCTGTTCTGATTTTATTTATTTATTTATTGAATTTATATACTGCCTAGTATAAAAATCTCTAGGTAGTGTACAGAATTAAAACATAAAATATAACACATTTAAAATTCATAAAAAGATAAAAAAAATAATATTTAAAAACACATTAAAACACATTAAAATTTAAAAACTGAGTCTAAATTGAAGGCCTGGGGAAACAGGTATGTCTTCAGGGTCCTCCTAAAAGCAAGCAGAGAAGGAGATGCTCTTATTTCAGCAGGGAGCGTGTTCCAAAGCCCTGGGGCAGCCACAGAAAAGGCCCGGTCCCAAGTTGCCACCAAACAAGTTGGCAGCAACCGTAATGTTATGTTCTTAACTCTATGGTTTCCCCATTCATTTGCATTGCTACATCGAATGCATTGCTTTTTTCTGTGCTAATACTCAGAAATACTGTGTTGATTCTGTGTTAAATCTCAGGTGAATCTAGCTTACCAAATCCCCCCAAATAAACTATTGATAGTTGATCCCCTATTTTGATTGCTCACTTCGCCAATTCTCTAATTAGATTATGTATGTTGATTGTTCTTTAATAAATTTTAAATGTTTGGCATTGAAAGCTTGTCTCAATTGTAACGTTCCCGCGTCTATGCAGAGGTTAACCCTAGCCATAGTAGACTCAAGAATCTGACCCCAAATGGAGCGTGAGCAGTGGTCCCTCTAATTTTATTTTATTTTTCATCTCTGGGTGGCAGTATCAAGGCAGTGTGTGTGTACATGCATTCAAAATGGGGTCTTCCTGATTCAACCTAAGTGGAATCTAAAATGAACTGAGTGGACATCCAAAAACTTGTGAGCATGCGTAGAGGGAACAGTGAGTATGAGGAGAGGCATTCCTTGCAAAGCTTACAAGGATCAGTTTGGTTCTGAAGAGCTGCTCTGACTGCGTCAGCAGGGGGCACCCCAATAATCTGCTGCCTGAAGCAACCTTCCATGCTTGCCTCATGAAAGGACTGCCTCTGATTAAACATTAGTATTTCAAATTGCAGCCTTCTGTTGGTAAAATAACTGGGACAAGAATTAGTATATTGTAGGATTAAAGAAAAGAGGGAAGGGAGGCAGGGAAATGAGGGAATAGTAGAGGCATGGGCAGAAATCAGGTGGCTGAGGGAAGAAGGGTGGAGCAAGCAGCCTAGGAAAGGAGTTGGAGAGCAACATACCCATTCAGGCATGCACACAGCTTTCACTGAAGGCAGAAAGAGTGAGCCCTCTTCAGATTCGTTGTGGGTTTTTTTTTTTGGAGGGCATACTTGTGTACATTGTGCTGTGCACATCCCGATGTCTGCCTCTGGTGCATCACTTCCTCTGCCTGCGCTGTTCACAGTTATGGTGTTTGTCTATTGAGGCAAACACCACATTTACGGTGTTCGCATATACATATATGCCATCCTTGTTTTTAAAAAGTCTGAAAAGGGCTGTGGAGATTCTGCCTTCCATTAAAGTTGTATGCATTCAAGTTCTCTTCTTGGCCCACTTATCTCCATCCATAATTTCTCTATTCTGTAAGACAGGATATTAGGAGAAACTACCTAACTATAAGAGGTGTTCGACATGGAACAATCTGCCTTGTGTAACAGTAGGCTCTCCTCCATTGGACAGCCATCTGTCTGGGATACTGTAGCAGTTTCCTGCATGAGCAGGGGATTGGACTAGAAGACCTCCAAGGCCCTTTTCAATTCTAAATTCCTCTGTCAGAAAAACATGGAGGAATGCTGTAACTCTTGAGGCTCACCCTAGCAATGTCCATGGAAACCACTTGCTTGCCCAGTTGCATAAGAACGTAAGAACTGCCCTGTTGGATCAGGCCAAAGGCCTGCATCCGGTTTCCCACAGTGGCCCACCAGATGCCTCTGAGAAGCCCACAGGCAAAAGGTGAGGGCATGCCCTCTCTCCTGCTGTTGCTCTCCTGGAACTGGTACTTAGAGGCACCTTACGTCTTAGGCTGGAGGTGGCCTATAGCCACCAGACTAGTGGTGGCTGGTGGTTCCTGGAACTGGGGGAGGGGGGCTGGGAGGGGCAGGTGATGGGTGGAACCACAGGTAGCGAGGGGTGGAACCAACTGTGGGCAGTTGCAGCGTTGGAGCCAGGACTAGGTGGGTGCCTTAGTAATAACTGGCAAAGTGTAGATTTGTAGCTTATGAGTGGGATCAAAATAAACACACACACACACACACACACACACACACACACACACACACACACTCAGTTGTTCATCAGCAGAGATTCCTGCCTGAAACCTTGGAGAAGCCGCTGCTTGTCTGTGAAGACAATACTGAACTAGATAGACCAATGGTCTGACTCAGTATATGGCAGCTTCCTATGTTCCTATGTAAAAGTAAACAAATCTATATAAGCCACAGGTAAAGCAGAGACCAGCTACAAAAGTGGAGAACAAATGCATTCTGAAGTTACAAGGGCAACTCTGCCTGCCTATTTCATAGGAACATAGGCAGCTGTCATATACCAAGTCAGACCAATGGTCCATCTATCACAGTATGGTCTACACTGACTTGCAGCGGCTTCTCCACAGTTGCAGGCAGGAGTCTCTCTCAGTCCTATTTTGAAGAAGCCAGAGAGAGAACTTGGAACCTTCAGCACACAAGCATGCAGATGCTCTTCCCAGAGCAGCCCATACCCTAAGACGAATATCTTACAGCATTCACATGTGGTCACCCATTCGAATGCATCCATCTCCTGTAACTTAGAGGACATCACGGAAAGCAAAGATGCATGGGGACACCCTCTCCCTACTCCATGCCTGCTGAACAGCTGGGTGCCACTCTTTGCCCGCCTTGGGTGCCCATCCTGGGTGTCCATCCTAGCAAACAACAAATGTTTTTAATAGAGATCACTTCCTTAATCCTTGCTCAATGAACCATAACCCCCAGTGGACATATGAATGTTACAGATACTGGCCACAATCCAGAGGAAAACCTCTCCAGTTAGCTCTCTCCAGTTAGCGCTCTCTGCATAGCCAACTGATTTTTAAAATTATTTTTCTTTCAACAGAATCCATTCCTTCTCTACATTACACCACACCCATATGGAAAACTACTTCTGCAATTATTTGAAAATCAGATTTTCATTTTCATTTTATTTGAAAATCTTGTGTGTGGTAGTGGTGGGTGAGTGGGTGGGAATATAACACTTTGGCTTCAGTTTTAAGCATCCCTTAGGTAAGACAAGTTTAATGTGTCTAGGGTTATCTGGAGATGGAGAGACAGGGGGCATATACACCAATTATGAGGCAGCAATTCTGGTGGTGGTGGGAAACAGATGTTGGCAGGTCAGCGGGTCATTACGGGGAAGGGGAATAGGGAATTTAATAGCTGTTTCCCCTTCCAACCGTCCTGCCAGCTCTTTGATCTTGGGGAGCAGTGCCAACCACCCATGGAACCTCACCTTGCTCCTTTGTAATGCCAGGTCGGTCCGGAACAAATCAGAAACCGTCCATGATTTGATTTTGGCTGAAGGAGCTGACCTGGTATGTATTACAGAGACCTGGTTGCAGGAGGCTGGTGGCCCAGTCTGGTCCCGGCTTCTCCCTCTAGGGTACTCTGTTGAGGAGTGGGTGAAGGACTGTGGGTGGGGATGTGGAGTGGAGTTGTCTATAAGAACAACATCTCACTTACCAGGATCCCTGTTGAAGTGTTGGACCATATCGAATGTGTGTACTTAAGTGTGGGGACCAGGGATAGATTGGGACTTCTGCTGGTGTACTGATTGCCCCGCTGCTCAGAGTCCCTTACTGAGCTGACAGACCTGGTCTTGAGCTTAGTGTTGGAGTCCCCAGTCTTGTGGTGGTGGTGGATTTAATGTTCATTTCGGGACCAACTTGTCCAGGTCAGCTCAGGAGTTCATAGTGGCCATGTCAACTATGGGCCCATCTCAAGTGGTCTCGGGACCAACGCACATTGCTGGTCACACACTTGATTTGGTCTTTCACTCTGATCAGGGTGGTGTTCTGTGGGTGGGGACTCCTGTGATTTCCCCATTTTCATGGATGGACCACCATCTGGTTAAGGTTGGACTCACAATCACTTCCCATCTTAGCAGGGATGAGGGGTCTATTAGGATGGTCCGCCCAAGAAGGTTATTGGATACAACAGGATTCCTTGGAGGAATTTAGTGTTGGCTCTGCTGGTAATCCTGTTGATGCCCTGGTGGAAAACTGGAACAGCAAATTCACCAGGGCAGTAGACATGATCACTCCTAAGCGTCCTCTCCAACCCGCTTCAAAACTGGCCCCTTGGTATATGGAAGAATACGGGAGTTGAAGTGGCAAGGTAGATGACTGGAGCGCAAGTGGAGAAAGACTCAACTCGAATCTGACAGATTGCAACATGGAGCGCATTTGAAAAATCTATGCTCAGGCAATACATGCAGCAAAGAATCAATTGTTTTCTGCCCATATTGCATCCACAAGTTCACATCCAGCTGAGTTGTTCAGGGTTGTGAGAGGGCTAATATGTGCCCCTCTCCCTTGAATCAGAATCTGGAACCATCGATTACCCACTGTGACATGTTTAATGAATTCTTTGTGGGGGGAAATTGCTTGTATTTGGGCCGACTTAGACTCAGTCTCCACAATTACTTCAGTGTCTGATGTGGAGGTGTCTAGCAACTCCTCTTATGTGGTTAGGTTGGATAAGTTCCAGTTTGTGACTCCTGAGGATGTGGATGAGCTGCTTGGAACAATGCTGCCTACCACCTGTTCTCTTGACCCTTGCCTGACACGGCTTATACTATCTGGCAGGGCAGTTGTTGTAGAAGGCCTGGTAGAGATTAAAAATGCTTCTCTGAGGGAGGGCAGGATGCCTCCTTGTCTTAAAGAGGCAATTATTAGACCACTTCTGAAGAAGCCTACCCTGGATCCCTCGGACTTGAACAACTACAGGCCTGTTTCCAACCTCCCATGGCTGGGCAAGGTAATTGAGAAGGTGGTGGCCTCTCAGCTCCAGGCGGTCTTGGAGGAAACTGATTATCTAGACCCATATCAGACCGGCTTTGGGACGGGCTATGAGGTGGAGACTGCCTTGGTTTGCCTGATGGATGATCTCCAATTGGGAATTGACAGAGGAAGTGTGACTCTGTTGGTCCTTTTGGACCTATAGGTGGCTTTCGATACTATCACCCATAGTATCCTTCTGGAGTGTGAGAGTGTTGGGATTGGGAGGCACTGCTTTACAGTGGCTCCACACCTACCTCTCAGGCAGGTTCAAGATGGTGTCGCTTGGAGACTGTTGTTCTTCAATATCCCCCAGCACTCCATATTGTCTCCGATGTTGTTTAACATCTACATGAAACCACTGGGAGAGACATCAGGGGATTTGGTGCAGGCAGGGTGCTATCAGTATGCTGATGACACCCACATCTATTTCTCCATGTCAAGATCATCAGGAGAAGGCATAACCTCCCTAAGTGCCTACCTGGAGATGGTGATGGGCTGGATGAGGCATAATAAACAGGCTGATTCCAGAAAAGATGGAGGTACTCATTGTGTGGGGTTGAAACATGGGAGATGAGTTTGATCTGCTTGTTCTGGATGGGGTCACACTTCCGCAGAAGGAACAGGTATGCAGTCTGGGGGTGCTTCTGGATCCAAGCCTCTCCCTGGTGTCCCAGGTTGAGGCAGTGGCCAGAAGTGCCTTCTAACGGTTACAGCTGATACACCAGCTGCATCTGTTTCTTGAGATAAATGACCTCAGAACAGTGATACATATGCTGGTCACTTCCAGACTGGATTACTGCAAAGTGCTCTATGTGGGACTGCCGTTGTATGTAGTCCAGAAACTACAGCTTGTTCAGACTGCTGCAGCCAGGTTGGTCTCTGAATCATCTTGGAAAGACCATATTACTCCCATATTGAAAGAGCTACACTGGCTCCCGATAAGTTTCCAGGCAAAATACAAGGTGCTGGTTATCCTATATAATAAAAGGCTAAGTGAGTGGCCGTGGCTTTGGAACGTTGGGGATCTGCGTCCCTGCCTCCCTGGGCTGTTCTGGGCCTGCGCAAAGCGCAGGCCCAGAAGAGCCCAAGGGACACAGGACTGCAGACACCAGTGTCCCACAGCCACAGGCGGCCATTAGCCGGTGTGTGGCGGCGGGGGAAAGTGGCCGAGGCGGCGGCAGAGCCGCCGCCTCGGCCATGAGCTGCGGCACGGCGAGAGGAGGCCGAGGCAACCAGAAGCAGCCGCCCTGAAAAAGGCGAGGGCAATGGCGGCGGGGGAAGACCGGGACGGGGGACAGGGAAGCTGGGCGAGGTGGCGGCGAAGCCGCCAACGAGGCCCCCGTCCGCTCACAGCCGTCGCCCCCGCCTGCTCACCCGCCCTCCCAGCTGCCCAAAATCACCTTCCCCGCTCCCCCCAAAAAAAGATTAAGGGCCCAAATGGCCCATGAGAAGGTCGCCGCCCCCGCCTATCGCCCTCCCGCCCACCCAGCTGCCGAAGACCACCTTACCCGCTCCAGCCCGAGGGAAAAGAGAGGAGCTCACGAGCAGAGCTCCTCTCTGTGCTAAGTCACTGCTCAAACTGCCGCTATGGACGCAAAGGACGCCTATTGCGTCCATTGCAACAGTATGGGCAGCAGCTTAACACAGAGAGTAGCTCTGTTCCCGAGTTCCTCTCTTCTCCTTCGGGCTGGAGCGGGTAAGGTGGGCTCCGGCAGCTGGGTGCGCGGGAGGGCGATAGGCCGGGGCGGCCACCTTCTCATGGGCCATTTTGGCCGTTATTCATCCAGACACCCCCCCCCCAAAAGTATAAGCAAAATAAGGAAGAACAAAAACAGAGACAACAACAACAACAAAAAACAAAAAGAGAGAGGGGACAAGGGGGAAAAAAAGAGACAGAAAGAGAGAGAGACAGAAAAGACGGGATAGAAAGCTAGCGCCCATTATCATAACGGGCTTAAAAATACTAGTAACCTATAAAGCCCTAAATGGCTTGGGCCCTGGGTGTTTTAAGAGAACATCTTCTTCGTCATTAACCTCTCCGCCCATTGAGATAATCAGTAGAGGTCTGTCTGCAGCTGCCACCGGCTCATCTGGTGGCTACTCGGGGACGGGCCTTTTCCGCTGCTGCCCCAAAGCTTTGGAACATGCTCCCTGCTGCAGTAAGAGACTCCCCATCTCTGGCAACTTTTAAAAAGTCTTTAAAGGTGCATCTGTTCACCCCAGACTTTTAATTAAATACTGTTTTAATAGTTTTAACATTGTTTTAACATTTTTAATTGTCGTAATATTTTAAGTTTTTATGTTGTCATTTATTTTGTTTTATTGTACATCGCCCAGAGACATAAGTTTTGGGTGGTATAAAAATATGTTTAAAAAAAAATAAAAATCATAAGTTCAATTAGAAACAAAGGGCAGTGTCATAGCATTTGGACAGGAAAAAAAACCAAGAGCCATCAAAATAATCTGGATCTTGTTCTGTAATGTTTATATTTTAATATTATTGGATACTTTGTATGTGTTTTATTTTTCAACAGGCTCACAATTGCACCTTCCATTTCTGTTTTTAGTAATCTGTTCCACATCTTAATTAACCTTCAGTACAAATACAAGTCTCCTAATCTCCTTTAGTGCTCAGTTCTTAGTTTCTAGTCACACTCTCTGTGTGTCTGGGATAGTTTTACTGCATCAATGGACTAGGTACCATGCAGATTTCTATAAGCATTCTTAACTTGATTTTGTACAAATGAATGTATGTTTGTACACTCATACATATTTGTGTGTCAATGACTGTGTCTATGTTGATTTTAAAAGTGAGCCTAGGGATGTTCACCAAATGGATTTTGCATTTGGTTTCAGGCTTTATAAAAAACACAGATGGCCAAAAATTTTTGTCGAAGCAGCAGTCCAACCGGCCATTTTGATGGAACAAACTCGAAACAATGCAAGTGTTTCAGCCATAGAGAATAATGGGGAAACTTGAAACACTCCATCGTTCCCCATGGGTGGCTCCTAGGAACACCAAAGTGGGTTGGGTGGTAGGGCATGATGGATGCTACCTACCACCCAACCTACAAAAGAAATGGGTGGATGATTTTAAACAAATTTTTAACCTTTCCCCCTTTCCTCCCTATGGGAGTTTGGGGGAAAGGTTAAAAATTAGTTAAAAGTTACCCACTTGACCAATTCTTTTGTGGTTTGAGTGGTAGATAGCACCCATCATGCCCTACCATGCATTGGTGTCCCTACCCATGGAGAACAATGAGGTGTTTCAAGCTTCCCCTTTGTTCCCTATAGCCAGAACAAGTTGCACACAGAGTGCACACACAAGTTTTGCACTGCAATTCGCAATGCATTTTGCAACCTTGCTCTGAAAAACACTGCAGAAGCACACACTAAAAGGGAATCTGTTCCTTCCAACACAGAACACACATTTCAAACAAACACAGTCCAAAAATAGCCAAAAAGGAATCACTGACCCAGAATCCATTGCCAGTCACAGTAACATCGTTGGTACAAGTTGCTCTCCCACACACAATTATGACTCCTTACTTCCTAGCATTGCAACAGCTGCCACAGCAGCACCCTTAGCAAGCATAGCCATAAGTTCAACTAGAGCAACTTCAGCCACATTTTGACTGAGTACTTCTTTCAATGCAGCTTGCAGAGCAGCAGTGACACATTAGTCTCAAGGCCAGATATGGCGCTCATCACAGCAATTACCAAGATATCTCTCTCTCTCTCTCTCTCTCTCTCTCTCACACACACACACACACACACACTGCCACTGTCCATTTCTCACCACAACACTATCTCATAAACAAAAACTACAACTCAAGGCAGGCAGGCACCCAAGCACTGTTTCCTCTAACAGGGATTCCCAGAGGTCGTTCACTACAACTCCCTGCATAACCAGATGCAGTGGCTTTTGAATGGGAATTATGCGAGTTGTAGTCAACATCTGGGAATCCCTGTTAGAGGGAACTCTGCACCCAAGTCTTGCCTTTGTCAATCTAAGATCCAGCAAAACTAGATAGAAATAGCACAGTGTATTATATCCAGTGCTAAGAAAACCACAAAATCAAACCAATCTTCCTCCTCCCTTGATGTATCCTTTTCAGGAGAGACACTATAAGGGCCCTCTTTGCCTTCCAGTCCCTCTGAATACATTTTTAAACTCCTCCTTTTGGCTTCCCTCGCCACCTAATGGTGCAAAGGGGAAATAACTTGCCTAGGGAACAAGAGGTTGCTGGTTTGAATCCCTGCTGGTATGTTTCCTAGACTATGGGAAACACATATCGGGCAGCAGCGATATAGGAAGGTGCTGAAAGGCATCATCTCATACTGCGTGGCAGATGGCAATGGTAAACCCCTCCTGTATTCTACCAAAGAAAACCACATGGCTCTGTGGTCATCTGGAGTTGACACCAGCTCGAACGCACAACTTTACCTTTTACCTCCCAGCCAATACCTCCCAGCCAATCCTTTTACCTCCCAGCCAATTTACCTCCCAGCCAAAGAGTTGCCCATGACAAACACTTGATTTAATGTCAACAAGCCAACCAAGAAGGAGATCACAAGCCAATCAGAAACCAATGCTAGTAAGAAAACTAATCAGCAAGGAAAAAACAGGTCTCCCAAATGGCACTCAAAACATTAAAACTTTTCAATGTTTTGATATGGGGTTGTTATGTTCCAAGCTCAAAACAGGCCCTTTATTTAAAAGGTGTTTTGTTTCGAGCTTGAAACACTCAAAATGGCCTGTTTCGAGTCAAAATGTTTTGCATATCCCTAGATAGGACATGTGCTGCTGCACCTGTGTTCAACATAACGTGTGAATAACTGTGTACAAATCTGTACCTGTATACACTGTATACTTATTGTACAAGTGTTGAATATAATGTGTGAATGGGACTATGATCATACTAGGTTTCTGCAGTATGAACCATTACAACTTCCTAGTACTCACAAAAGGCAGAAGAGTTGGTCATTCTGTGTCTGACTATATCACTGATTAATCAAATGGTTGGAATGCTACATACATTCTAGGTTGTCATGCTTGTTTTGTTTGTTAAGAAATCTTTTTTCCTGAGATCATTCCATCATTTTACCCCTCACCTGCAATCTAAAGTGGTGCAGTTGAGACATGCATTTATCACCTTATCTGCTATTTGAAAGCTTGGCCAGTGTCTTGCTTCTTCAAAAAACAAGATCTAATGGTTTCCTAACAGTGCAAGCTTAAAGCCATAACCAGACTTTGAAGGACGTGAACTGAGCTGCTTAGAACCACCTGCTCTCTTGACCCTTGTCCAACATGGCTTATATTATCAAGCAGGGAGATTGTTGGAGAGGGTCTGGTTGAGATCATAAATGCTTCTCTGAGGGAAGGTAGGATGCCTCCTTGTTTAAAGGAGGCAATGATTAGACCTCTTTTAAAGAAGCCTACACTGGATCCCTTGGAGCTGGGCAATTATAGGCCTGTCTCCAATCTCCCATGATTAGCAAAAGCGATTGAAGGTGGTGGCCTCTAGGCTGTCTTGGTTGAAACATGATCTAGACCCATTTCAGACTGGCTTCCAAGCAGGTTATGGGGTGGAGACTGCTTTGGTCAGCCTGATGGATGATCTCCAAAGGGGAATTGACAGAGGGAGTGTGACTCTGTTGATCCTTTTGGGTCTCAGACTCTCGGCGGCTTTCGATACCATTGACCATGGTATCCTTCTGGATCACCTGCGGGTGCTGGATGTAGAGGGCACCTACATACCTCTCGGGCAGATTTCAGAAGGTGTTACTTGGAGACTGTTGCTCTACAAAGCGAGAGCTTTTGTATGGTGTCCCTCAGGGCTCCATTTTGTCTCCAATGCTTTTTAACATCTACATGAAACCGCTGGGAGAGATCATTGGGGGATTTGGTGCAGGGTATTATCAAAGATTTGCATGACACCGAAATCTACATCTCCATGTCAGCTTCATCAGGGAATGGCATAACCTCCCTAAATGCCTGCCTTGAGGCAGTAATGGGCTGGATGAGAGATAACAGACTGAATCCAAACAAGACGGAAGTGCTCACTATAGGAAGCCGCAGCTTGAGAAATGGGATAGATCTGCCTGTTCTGGATGGGGTTACACTCTGCCAAAAGGTACAGGTTCATAGTTTCTGA
The DNA here is from genome assembly GCF_027244095.1 of Hemicordylus capensis. Lineage (NCBI taxonomy): Eukaryota > Metazoa > Chordata > Lepidosauria > Squamata > Cordylidae > Hemicordylus > Hemicordylus capensis. The sequence goes on along the minus strand of NC_069657.1, from coordinate 268,260,639 downwards.
GTACTTCTGAACCCAACTCTCTCCCTGATACCTCAGGTGGAGGCGGTGGCCAGGAGTGCTTTTTATCAGCTTCGACTGGTTCTCCAACTGCGCCCTTTCCTGGAAATGAGTGACCTTAAGACAGTGGTACACATTTATTTATTCATTCATTCATTCATTCAATTTCTATACCGCCTTTCCAAAATGGCTCAGGGCAGTTTAAAATTAAAACAGAACAATTAAAATCAATTCACAATTAAAACAGAGATTATAAAACACCATAAAACAATAATTCAACAATCAGAACAATTTTAAAACTCTGAAAAACCAAGTTACAACGTTAAAAACCCTTTACAACAATTTAAAAACCCTGGAAGGCCAGGTTTTAAGGGCTCTCCTGAAGGCCAATAATGGGTTCAAATTACACATTTCTGCAGGGAGTGTATTCCACAGTCCAGGAGTAACTACAGAGAAGGCCCACCTGAGTCACCACCAGACGTACCGGTGGTAACGAGACGGACCTCCTCAGTTGACCTTAACGTGTGGTGCGGATCATGCTGGTAACGTCTAGGCTTGACTACTACAATGCACTCTTCGTGGGGCTGCCTTTTTACATAGTCTGGAAGCTGCAATTGGTGCAGAATTCTGCCGCCAGATTGGTCTACTCAAATTCTAAAAGATCTACACTGGCTACCAATAGGTTTCCGGGTAAAATACAAGGTGCTGGTTATTACCTATACGGCCCTTAACGGCTTGGGCCCATGGTATTTAAGAGAACACCTTATTCGTTATGAACCTTGCAACCTATTAAGATCTTCAGGGGAGATTCGTCTGAGGATGCCGCCAGTTCGTCTGGTGACGACTCAAGGGTGTGCCTTCTCTGTAGTTGCCCCAGGACTGTGGGATGCACTTCCTGCTGAGATTAGGGCTGCATCCCAGTTGGCTTTTAGGAAACAACTGAAGACACATCTCTTCAGCCAAGCTTTTTAGTTAGTTGGTGTTTTAATGGATATTTTAATCTAGTTTTAGTTCTTGGTTTGTTTTATGCTGTAAACTGCTTAGAGACTTCATTAGTGGGCGGTATACAAATTTATTAAATAAATAATAATAACCAAACATACGATATATGTACCAGTTTAAAGAGGAAAGGGGAGATGGGAACCATGAAAGCCAGAAGGTTTTCCTTTCTGTAAGAGGATGTGGCATGTAACAACCTAATCTTTTTTAGGCGAGGGACTGTGTGATTTAGAGAAAACAACCACCAGCATTAAGAACCACATTTAAAATGTGGTGTTTGCAACTGTACTATAATCTGCATCCTCTTCTTGTCATCTGTAGGTTATCAAAAGCTGCTACCACCTGGGATTAAATGGACTGAGTTTGTTTGGGAGGGGCCATTAAAGCAAAGTGCAAGACATTTTATAAACTGTTGATCGTTTTGTAATGGTTGTATACATTCACAAAACATATGAAGCAACCCAAATGCATAACATTCACAATAAAGAAGGACCCAACAAATGGGGAACAACGAAGGCTGTAGCACTGCTGAAGCTCAGCATGTGTGGACCTAATCATTCTCTTGCAGAAACCACTGTAAGAGCAGAATACTCAAAGGACTGACATTTTAATAAGCAAAATAATTATTTGTTTTATATTCATCATTCCGGAGCACAATACATGAAAATCAGCCCTGTACAATGCCCCCACCACCACCACCACCACCACCAAAAAACCCCTTGGTACAGCCTTCCCTTAATTTTAGATAGTGTGCTAAGTTAAATAATATTAAGATACACCAGATCTTTCTTAGCCATTTACCCACCAATGGTGCTTTGTTGCTTTCCAGTTTTGTGTTACTAATCTAGCTTCCACATTCAAATTCAAAATAAGATCTGCCTTCCTCCTCAGGACCAGATTCTGTATTATACCAAATAAAAACAAATATGGACCGAGAAGTATATCAGTCACCACTCGTATTAGTATTATCCCCTTAACATTACTGAAGAATTTCTGGATCTCTGTGCAATCCCTTTAGACTTTTTTTTTGTAACACGCAATCAACAGTTGTTAGTTTGAAGAAATAATATTCAGATATTCTTCCACTGAGCTACAGACTAAGCAGAAACAGTGGTTAAGCAGAAACCAGTGTAGCCTGGGACAGTCTCATGCTGGTACTTCCAACCTGCCAGAGTGGTATAGTAGTGAGTGCTGGACCAGGACCGGGGAGACCCGAGTTCAAATCCCCATTCAGCCATGATTCTAGCTGGGTGACTCTCTCTCAGCCTAACCTACTTCACAGGGTTGTTGTGAGGAGAAACTCAAGTAGGTAGTACAACACTATGGGCTCCTTGGAGGAAGAGCAGGATATAAAGGTAACAATAAAATAAAATAAAAAATAAATAAATAAAACCTGACACCAAAACTAATACTGAAGCAGCTCCTTGACATCCTACTGACCTGCAATGCAAATTGCATGGGTCCCTGTACACTGATGTCCATCCAGTATACAACCAAACTGTAGGACCAGCAGACTGCAGAGGCAGGTTGCTCATTATCCAGAATCTTGTACATTACTGACATGGATTTTTAGCAATGCCGGCATGCCCTCTTTGCTCCTCCTTTGTTACTAGTGACGTTGTTATTCTGTCCATCAGACCTTTTAAATAAAAAGTTGACTTTGTTTATTTTACACGTTCATATACCACCCCAAACCCATGTCTCCAGGCAGTTTGTGCAATAAAAACATAATATAAAACTTTACGACGATTAAAACATTGAAAAGCTATTTTAAAACTGTGCCTCTCCATGATGCCAGCATGAATGCCACAAGGAGCACAACTTAAGGAACAGGAGCTTGTGGATTTGGAGACAGGAGCAGGAGGGTTGTGAGCCTGGATATCATTTAGAGCCCTAGCTGGTTACTAGTTTTATGGGCGAACCGCTCCCAGGCCTCATAATGTACTGCCAAGAAATCCTTTGGCCACAGCTGCCACTCCCTCCCTACATATCCCTCTTGCCTCTGGGCTGGCAATCGTGGGGGGTGGGGGCAGGGGCCAGATCTGGCCCGACAGCCTCAATATGCTGATCCAACACGTAAAGTCATGCCCGCCTTGACCACGAGGCTTTACTGTGAGTTTGGGGCATCACCGATACTCCGATGCAAAAAGAGGATTTTTTTTTTTACCCTGGACATAAATCGGGCTAGTTTCCAAAATGGAGAGGGAAACCCAAATTGTGTGTGAAGTGCTCTCTGAAATATTGCATGGATTTTGGGGCAAATCTGGCCAATGTGTGAACGTACACCAACCCTCCCAAAGTAAAGTTGTGGTAAAGTCACTGTTTGAAAACGCTCCTGGTCCCTGGCTCAACGGATGAGAAACAAAACCAGCCCAAAGCACTGAAAAGTAGCAATTGCACATATTTTATTGTGTGCACCATCATGATGCTATGCCATACTTTGGAGCACAGTCGTAATGCACTCAACAAAACAATTAGCCACTGCTGGTTTATTTAGTTACCTTTTTATCTATCCTATTCTGAAGGCTTGGGGTTGACTACAAATTTGGTTTCTTTCCTTTCAAACGTCTTACAGCACAATCCTCAGGTCTACTATATTTCAGGGCTGCACAACTTTGCCCTCCAGCTGTTTTTGTACTACAACTCCCATGTTCCCCAGCCAAAGTGGCTAATAGGGATTATGGGAATTGTAGGCCAGCATTTGCAGGAGGGCTGAAATTGTGCGGCCTGGCTGTATTCATGGGGCTTACTCCCAATAAAGTATGTATAGGATTGCAGTCTCAGTTCTACTTCAAACAAAAACACAACTTTAGAGACACCTAAAACCCCGTGGACAACATTTGAGTTCTTAATTATTGTTCCCAACAAGATTTGATTTTGAACAAAATATTTTTCAAGAGAATCTAAGATTCTTCAGGAGCAGTTCAATTTTAATCTTAGAAATATATGAAACCTTCCTTCCCCAACTCTTCAGCCCAATTTGCTCATTATTAGACACTTCTAAGATCTCCCCTGCCCCTCCCTACTTATTTTGTGTCAAGAGCAGGACTTTCTTTCCTTTGCAAATGCAAACTGTTGAAGCCATATGCATAAATCACAGTAACAAAGATCTTTACTTTACCAAACAGAAGAACACCATTCATTATATAGCACCATCCCCTGAAGAAAGCCTGACTGAATAGTTAATCAGTTCACTAACCACACAGGTCTTTTTATAGAACACCATAGAATACTGGACAAAGATCTTCACATCAGGATAAGAAGTCTCATTAATCACCGGATTTGACTACTGCACACCTCATAATGGTCTTTCTAAATCTCAGCTTTCAAAACTGTCTGACTAGTTTGTCGCACTATAAAGCAGAGTCATATCACCCTCGTCTCTCATCAGTTTTCATGGCTTCTTTTATGTTTTCAATCCAATTCAAAATTGCCTTCTCGATTATAAAAATGGATTGTATATTTATTAAAGATGACCTCTGTGCACTGATGATGATTAACTTCTTCCTTGGTCCAGTCAACTGACTCCTTCAGTCTCCTCTCTGTCCTCTACCACCTTCTCTGTGTGTGTGTGTGTGGTCAAATTTGCCTCTGTCATCCAGGACTTTATCGTCTACATTATTTACTGAACTTGCCTTCCTATTCTCTTTAATATACTTGTGATACTGGGAAAAAATTATCACTTTATAGTCCGCAAAAGGAGTCACCTCTGTGTATTGCATTTCTTCATCTCCTCAGCCTCTCTTAAACAGGAAATAATCATAGCAGTTAAGCCAAATATATTATTCCTTACTATCTTGGTGATGTACCCTTTTACAATTACACATACACATCCCGCCAAGTTGCCCAGGACTTCAGATATGTTGGCTGTTTCTTCTTACTCACTTCTCACACGCATTGTTTGTGTTTGCTTCACAACCACCAAGTCTAGAACCCTGTGGTGCACAGAAAAGCATGGAGAGGGGGAGTTAGAGGGCAAAAGTTCCTGGAAAGGCAAGGGTTAAGCACCCCACCCTCCCACAGCTTCTGAAGAAGCCATAGTTAAAGTGTAATTTGTTATGTTTGCTCTGCATTGCATGTTTTATCTTCCAGATTTCTTTTCATGATTAATAGTCCTATTCATACATTATGTTCAACACTCGTGTCACAAATGTACAGTGTACACAAGTATAGATCTGTATACAAGTAGAATTATACAATATGTTGAACATTGGTACAGGTTTATGCTTCTTATCTGTACCATGCATTTGAGGGACCTGAATGCAGGTACAGTCATTCACACATGTAGGAGTGTACAGAAATTTCTACATTCATAAACACTAGCCGACTCCGCACAGAGAGCATCTTTGCGCTCTTTGGGGCCAGCGGTTACCTCTCCCCCCCCACTTCTGCCCCTGTCTCTGCTTCTGGACCCAGCCACTTCTCCCCACTGCCACTTCTGCCCCCCCTTATTTCCCCCCTCCTGGGCCTTGCCTCCATGGCCGGGCTGGGCCCACCACCTCTGGCCTCCACGGCCGTGCCGCCACTGCGGCAACCAATCCTTCTGGGTGCGCCTCAACCAATTAGGTACGTCCGCCGCCCAGCCAATCAGCTGGGCTCTGGGACGCACATTCCAAGGCACACCCAGGAGAATTATATATACAGATAATAGCCCAATTCAGACATTATGCTGTATGCATGTAGGGATGTCATACCTGTGTTTGTGTGAATGACTGTACCTGTGTTTGTCAGTGTACTCTCCTTGTGCAAGAGTTGAACACAACACGTGAATGGGCCTAATGTCTGAATAGGGCTATAGTTTCTCTTTAAACAAGTACAAGATGTGATAGGATACTGTCCTACCCAGTCTGAGCCCCAATGCACAATAAGAATAAGGGTTTATATAGTGTTTCAGAAGTATTGTTTCAGCAATCTTTACAATGACCCTGTAAAATGGACCTGTATTATTAGCCCCATATTGCAAACATGGGGTGAAGCTGAGAGATAGCCTTGTTCAGGTGTTAAGAAACTGGGTATAGTGATTGATAAATTCATGGAGGACAAGTCTATCAATGGCTATTAGTCTAGTGGCTATAGGCCACCTCCAGCCTCAGAGGCACAATGCCTCTCAATACCAGTTGCAGGGGAGCAACAGCAGGAGAGAGGGGGTATTCATTTTTTTATTTATTTAACATATTTCTATACCGCTCAAAATTTGCGTCTCTGGGTGGTTTACAATTAAAATCATTTAAACATTAAAATCATTTAAAACCCAACATAAAAAGTATTAAAACTATAAATCTAATTAAATCCTGGGTGAACAAATATGTCTTCAGTGCCTTTTAAAAAGTTGCCAGACATGGGGAGACTCTTATCTCAGCAGGGAGTGCATTCCAAAGCTCAGGGGCAGCAATGAAGAAGGCCCATCCCCGAGAAGCCACCAGGTGAGCCGGTGGCAACCGCAGATGAACCTCTTGAGGAGAGGTGTGCCCTCACCCCTTGCCCGTTGGCTTCTCGGAAGCATCTGGTGGGCCACTGTATGAAACAGTGGACTAGATAGGCCTTGGGCCTGATCCAGCAGCGCTGGATCAGAGTCTGCATATGTTCAGAGTCTGCAGCAATGCAATGTAGGCCTGCACATATAGCTCTCCAGGAGGCTTTACAGACATGGCTTCTACCCCAAATCTCCTTCAGGAGAGGGAGAGGGAGAGGGAGAGGGAGAGGGAGAGGGAGAGGGAGAGGGAGAGGGAGAGGGAGAGGGAGAGGGAGAGGGAGAGAGTTTTCACACACCAGCCAAACTTACCCCGAAGTCCCTTCGAGATCCTTGGACCCACTCCACGCACAAATTGGGCTTTGTCTTGCGAATTCTAGCTTATTTATTTATTTATTTGATTTATATACCACCCTTCCAAAATGGCTCAGGGCGGTTCACAATTAAAACAACTTATAAAACAGTAAAAAGCTAAAACAAATTAAAACAATAAAACAACAGCTAACAATTTAAAACATTTTAAAACAAAAATAAAACATTATCCCCAGACCCCAGCTCAAGAAAACGTAGACTCAGTATAGAGGAAAAGGGCCACAACTTTGTTAACTATTACACACAGCATGGCAGACTGGAACACCAGGTGATTAATCACCCTTAAAGAACAGTGCGGGCCAACAGAAGCAGGTCAGAACTCTGAAATCCTACCCAGCACCCTACTGGGGGGGACACACCCTGGCTCGGGAATGGGCAGGTACATCCCACCCAATTCCTTCAAAGCCAACCCCCCCTTCTGTAAGAGAGGGTCTGGATACTTCTAGGCATTCGTCCACCCCGGACCGCACAGCCCAAAGGTTAGAGAAGTCCTGAAGCAGGGTTCATGGCAATCATTCTCCCCGTGCCGCACAGGCTACAAAGGAGCGATTAACCAATCACCCCTTTTACATATCCAAGGGTGCTCACCGATGTTCTAACCCTCAAATTGCCACCCCGCCCGCACTGTTCCTGCCATTGTGGTTGACCTAACTCTAAATACGCACCCAGGACACAGAACGGAGTAGGCGAAAAAACCCCCAACAGTGGCCAATGCGTTGGGAGCAAAAAATTCCTACTCGGCCCCCTCAGGCGGCCAGTCGCTAGACCCGCTCTGCACCGGGGAGGGAGGGAGGGGAAAGCCGCTTCTCCTGTGATTGCCTGACCCCAACTGAAGAGAGAATGGAAAATGGAGGATGGGGCCGGGATCGGTCAATCCTGGCCGAAGCCCCGCCCCTTGACCAAAGAGGTCAAACGGAACCCTTCCTGGGCTTCGCGCAGGACAGGCTATGACAAACTCCCTCCCATCTGCACAAGGCGGGGGGGGTTATTAAGTCATTAAAAACACTAAATCAAGTTAAAAATTAAAAAATTAAAAGATTTATATATATATATATATATATATATATATATATATATATATATATATACACACACACATACATACACACAAACACACATACACATATATATACATATATATATACACACACACACATATATATATATACATATATACACATACACATATATACATTTTAAAAGCCCTGAAAGGCCAGGCCAAACAAATATGTTTTAAGGGCCCTCCTGAAGGCCAACAGAGAACTCGAATTACGGATTTCCGCAGGGAGCGCATTCCACAGCTCCGGAGCAGCCACAGAGAAGGCCCGCCTCCGAGTCGCCACCAGACGAGCCGGTGGCAACTGGAGACGAACCTCCCCAGATGACCTTAATGTGCGGTGGGAATCGTGCAGAAGAAGGCGCTCTCCAAGGTAACTTGGACCTAAGCCGTTCAGAGCTTTAAAGGTAATCACCAGCACTTTGTATTTTGCCCGGAAACATATCGGCAGCCAGTGTAATTGTTTCAAAATAGGCGTAATATGGTCTCTCCGGGTTACCCCAGAGACCAATCTGGCTGCCGCATTCTGAACTAACTGAAGTTTCCGAACAACGTACAAAGGCAGCCCCACGTAGAGCGCATTGCAATAGTCAAGCCGGGAGGTTACCAGCTGGTGCACCACTGTTTTGAGGTCATCCTCCTCAAGGAATGGACGCAGCTGTCGAATCAGCCGAAGCTGATAGAAAGCACTCCTGGCCACGGCCTCCACCTGAGAGACCAGGGTGAGGCCTGGGTCCAGGAGTACTCCCAAGCTGCGCACCTGCTCCCTCCGGGGAGTGTAACCCCATCCAGCACAGGGAGATCTAACTCACTCCTCAGATTCTGAGCCCCCACAATGAGCACCTCCGTCTTGCTTGGATTCAGCTTCAATTTGTTCTCCCTCATCCAGCCCATTACTGCCTGTAGGCAGGCATTTAAAGACTGAGTGCCATTTCCTGAAGATGAAAAGAAGAAGTAGATTTGGGTGTCATCAGCATACTGATAACACCCAGCACCAAATCCCCTGATGACTTCACCCAGCGGTTTCATGTAGATATTAAAAAGCATTGGTGACAGAATGGAGCCCTGAGGGACTCCATATAACAGCTCCTGCTTTGAGGAGCGACTGTCACCAATAACCCGCTTATCTCGAGTTATTTCCGGGTTTTAAAAATTCTGGTTTTAAGCTACTTTTTCTGAAAGTGCAGGAGCAAATAGGGAGAGGCACTGACATAGAATCATTAGCATGATAAGAGGGATACTGTCTTTGAAATACAGATATAGCTCTTTAGTAATCTCTCTCTCTGCCTCCCACACATTGGTCAGAAGGAAAACACGGAGGCATGCCATGTGAACTTACAAAAACCCAAACCGAGAGTGTTTTAATCTTATGCTGGTGGCACAGAGCCCCTGGTGGCACAGTGGTAAAACTGCCGCCCTGTAACCAGAAGGTTACAAGTTCGATCCTGACCAGGGGCTCAAGGTTGACTCAGCCTTCCATCCTTCCGAGGTCGGTAAAATGAGTACCCAGAATGTTGGGGGGCAATATGCTAAATCATTGTAAACCGCTTAGAGAGCTCTGGCTATAAAGCGGTATATAAATGTAAGTGCTATTGCTATTGCTATGCTGGTCGCTGACCGAAATTTGAAAAACCAAGATTTGAAAAACCAAGAGCAGAGGGGAGGGGCTACTTCCCTCAATGCCGCAAGTGTAATTCGGAATGGCTTTGCTCAACATTTACCCCGCAGCATGAAGCCATATGCAAATAAGCCATATCCCTGGTCCTCACTGACCCTCAGCAGTTTGTTTCTTGTCTTACAGAGCACTTCCAGAGTGCAGGCAAAGCTGGGAAGTTTCACCCGCTTGTGCAACAATGGGGGAGGAGGGTGGGGGACTCGCACATGGCCTCTGCCGCATTCCCATACAGACTTTATTAGGATGTCAGCCACTGGGGAAATAGGAGCACCCTGGCTAGCCACACCCACTGGCACCAACACACTTTAGAGTGATGCCCCCTGCTGCCCTCGAGTTCAGCCTTTGCCTCAGTCAAACACTGAACGCAAGGAGCGCAACGATGTGGCCGGGGGGCGGGGGGGGGGGAGAGGCTTAGCCAGCATGGTCTTGCATCCAAGAAGAAATTTGTTCTTGTTTTAAATTTAAAAAATAATGTATACCCGGCCCTTCCATTACGATGCTGCTCAGCATAGCTCACAAAAGCAGTAACATTATAAAAACAATATAAAACTAAACTATTTAAAAACAAGGCTCAGTTAAAAACAAATTTAAAACTACAAGGCTGGATTACTGCAATGCGCTCTATGTGGGGCTGCCTTTGTACGTAGTCCAGAAACTGCAGCTGGTCCAGAATGCAGTGGTCAGGTTGGTCTCTGGATCGTCTAGGAGGGACCGTATTACTCCTGTGTTGAAGGAACTACACTGGCTGCCGATACATTTCTGGGCAAAATACAAGGTGCTGGTTATTACCTATAAAGCCCTAAACAGCTTAGACCCTGGGTATTTAAGAGAAGGTCTTCTTCGCCATGAGACCCACCACCTGTTAAGATCACCCGGAGAGGTTCGTCTGCGGTTTGTCTACACGGGAACAGGCCTTCTCTGGACTTTGGAATGCACTCCCTATTGAAATAAGAGCCTCCCCATCTCTGGCAACTTTTAAAAAGACACTGAAGACACATTTATTCACCCAGGCTTTTAATTAGATTCATAGTTTTAATATTGGGTTTTCAATGTTTTCAATGATTTTAATTAATTGATTTGATGTTTTAAATGATTTTAATTGTAAACCACCCAGAGACGCAAGTTTTGGGTGGTATAGATTTATTTATTTATTTATTTATTTATTTATTTAAGAAAGAAAGAAAGAAAGAAAGAAAGAAAGATCTAAGCTGCTGCTAAAATGTTAAAATGCCTCTTTAAAGAGATGGGTCCTCTTCAACAGTTTCTTAAAGACCCTCCACTGCTCTTTCTCCATTTTAGTTCTGGTCAGTATGCCTCTGCTGTTTTTGCTCTATTGAACACCACTGCCACATCTCATTGTTCTTGTCTTGTATATGGAATATTGTAACTTTTAAAATTCTCACAAGTGTCTTTGCACAAAAACAGCATTAGACCAGAGCACCCAAACACCATTTGCAGAGAGACAGACAGTATTGAATCAGCTATATTTGTGAGTTTAGTGAGCTTTATATAATCTGAATCAGCATGGTACAGAAAACAAGAGTGTTGGACCTGGATTGCAGAAACCTGGTTTCAAGTGCCATTCAGCAATGAAGCTCTCCAGGTGACATTGGACCAATCGCTCCTTCTCTGCTCTCCGGGGGTGTAACCAGAGCCATATATTGCTCTGAGCTCCTTGGAGGAGAGTGAGATACACCTCTGACAAGTAAATAATATTCTCATCCAGATACTGTGGCAAAGGGTGCCTTTGCACAAATAGAGATAATTTTTAAAAGAGGCTGAATGTGAAATGTTGTGAACAAAGATCACTCTTTGAGAGATGGTGTATTAGCCTCTGCCACAACCACTTGTTTGCCGACTCCATTCTTCTGAGATGGGGGACTTCCACTGCATACCAGAAAGACAGAAGCTGTTTCGATGGCACCTGCCTACAGCATATACTGTATGTGCTGAATAGCAGTACCAAGAAATGCCCCCCACACAAACACTTTTTAAAAGCTTGTTTCAGGATCAAACTTTGTGGAACCTGGGTTTACATTTAAATGGCTTTAGAGGGTAAACAGGAAGATGTGGTAAAATGAACGTGAGGGATGAACCACACATTGATAAGGAGGGGAAAGGGGTAATACTTGGAGTATGAGGTTAGGCAGAGAAAATTATGGATTGGTGAAGTAGAAGGCACAACCACCCAGTATTGGAGTGGCACAAGTTAGGGGCATGCACCTTTGATTGGTTGATGTGAGAAACAAAGAAGCAGGAGTGTATGGGTTAAGGGGCATCTACAAACCTTTTCCTCTAATCACCATGAGAAAAAGAAATACTGTATAAAGTTGAGCAGGGGAGAGTTCTCCTATGGGAGAGGCAGAGGAGTACGAGTGGACTGAAATGGATTCATTTTTTCCTTGTCCATTTTAAGGTACATGCTAAATAAAAGGCTTTTACTGTCAAGGGAAACATTTTAGAAAGTTTTATTTTGTATTTTGATTTCTATGCTTTTTCATCTTTTTAAAATGTGATTTTCCACTCTTATCTAAGGGATATAACAGAATAAAAGGTAAAGTGTGCCGTCAAGTCAATTTTGACTCCTGGAGCCCACAGAATACCTACTCAAAAAACCAATGTTTGTAATATATTGGCAGTAATGGGAAAACACTTTGGGTTGGATCCTGGCTAGCACTTCTGTGAATGTAAGACATTCTGTTCCTGCTAAGGGGGAGGGGCAGTTTTCACCAATCATTTTCCCCATAGAGCCCCCTAAAATTGTGCTCCTCAAGGATATTTTCAGAGAGCTGCAGAGGGATGGGTAAGCAAAGAATATCTTCCCTTTCACAAACAACTTTTTTCGTTCGCAGAAGTACTACTAGTTGGGATCCAACCCCTTAAGTATTTTATAGCAACACATACTTTCAGCATATCTATGATGGGTGTAGTTTCTCTCTTGCTAGCTACCTTATGGTGACAGGATACGGCTGCTATACTCTTCGCTGCTTTACAGCTACAAGGTACAAAATATCAGAATACAAAAATCTTCTTGATAAAAAATTTGACAACTGCACTGTTGCTCACGTAGTCTTGTGCTGGTAGCAAAAAGAAAGCATAAGCCCTGGTAATACTGCACAAATCGGAATAATCACAGATTATCAGAGGGTGTTCACTGCAGAGATACAGTTTACCCCATGCTTTCCTTAATACAACATGGATATTCATCCAGGATATTTTTCTCCTGCCTTTGGTCTTTAAAAGCTCTCAAGGCAGCTTACAAAATAAAATGAAATTTGGACTTCTGCATTTTTCTTCAACTATTAACATATCTGGGTCAAGATCTGTCATCTGGGTTATCTATTAACATTGGGCAAGTCTGTTCCTAATTCATGAACAAGTAGAGATGAGGAAAAATACGGAGTTTGCTGGTGAATATATGGAACGCTGGTGACTGAGCAACTGGAACATCTTTGAAGGCTTATTATTTGGGGTTTTTGGTTATATATGTATACGTGGTATAATTACTAATCAAGTATTCCCATTAGTTTAACTATTTTAAAATCATGCTTTAAGATAACCATATGTCTAACTAAAAAAACAAAACAGAACACAAAGATAGAAGTCTGGTGTGATCTGGAAGGGACGTAGCTGGGCCTGATTCTGGGAAACCTGGATTAAAATTCTGGGCCTGCTGTGTGGAGTTGTTCTGTGGCTTTGAGCAAGTTGCTGGGCCAGCTTCTATTAATGATAATCTCTCTACCTGCAGAAACAGCATTCAAAAAGGCACAAAATACCCACACCCATTAGCATTAGCTGTATTGGCAGACGGAGTCGAAAGCTATGGAAGCCCACACATAGCAGTAGTAGGATGCACTCAATGGTCTCTCCCTCCCTGTCCTCTGCAGCGTGGAAGGATGCAGTCTAACCATCCCATTTCCCCTTTCTCCTGTTGACCATCTATTCCATAGGGGAAGGAAGCAGGATCCACAAATCTTATGCAGAGATCCACAGAACTTACCGATCTAATGACTGGAGTAATTACAGTATCTTGTCTTCCCATCTCTCCTTAATGTCCATCACACTTGATGGTCTTTTTGCCAGTCAAGAATTGGCAGCAGTTAATAATGCTTATCATAATTGCTGTTTATACTGAAAAATACTACAAACATATCTGCTCCAGACAGTTTCTGTAGAATATGTACTTGATAAAACAATGTGGAAGGAGGAGTAAAGCCTTTTCATCAGCCCCATGGTTTCAGTCCAACTGAAGGGTGGATTCTGCGACTGCTATTTACTTTAAAAATAAAAGTACAAATCTCCCACTTCATGTATTGGTGTGGCCTCCAGATGATGTAATAGGAATATGGACTGTACCACTTCAAAGGGCAGATGGGGGAGTCATATTTTTGTAATGTTCTGGAAGACCCTGGTGTTTTTTGTTTGTTTGTTTGTTTGAATACACTTTTTGCAATGACCTTCATTCCAACCATTGTTCCACTTGTCACCCTTCAGAGGTTTCATTTCCTCTGTATTTTGTTCATATCTACCCTTTCAAGCAACCCCTAGCAACAGACATCTTGTTACATTTTTGTTGGCCACATGCAGGGAGGCGTTCTTGTCGCTTCTCGGCCTTTTGGCTAAGATCAAGGGTAGTCCCGTGACTACCCAGAGATGCCTAAAGTCCTCCCTGGTTTTTGTATATGCCATCAACTAAGCAACAGGTCTGTGTAAGAGTACATATCTGTCTGTGCATGCATTGTGTTACTTTTTTTAATTACCCAAATTAAAGAACAGCCCAGAACTTTGAAAGGAAGAAGTGCATTTGTACAGGAAACATACTAAAAAAAGCGCAGGGATAGCGAAGAGAAAATAAGATAAAACATGAAGAACTTCAACTAAGGTCTATTGGCACAAACCTGCCCTACATAACTTGGCTACTACTTACATAATTCATTCCTAATGCAAGGCTAATCCGGGGTCCTAGCAGGTGCCTCACAGGCCTGTATGGCTTATCTGGACTGCCCAGACTTCTCGTTTATCCCACCTAGGTCCTCTTCTCACCGCCACCGCCTCCTCCTCCTCCCTATCCCATCCCATCCCCACAGCTACTCCTATGCTGCTGCATTAAAAAGAGTTGTGCTTCAGTTCTGACCAAGTGGCTGGGCAAGGCCTAACAAATACAGTCCAGGTGTGGCTGGAGGGGAGGGGAGGGGAATTGTATAGAGACGTTACAGCCATTCAATGGTGGCGGCAGCTATCAGAACAAGGGTCCCATTTGCCTTAGAGTTGACCTGGCTTGCCTCAGACAAAATTAGTTCACATCAGTACATCCAGTACACAAGTACATTTTGTGACTGTTACTCCAGTCAGAAAGCTACCCACACATGGTTTTCTGCCTGTGTCATCCAAGGATACAGAATCTATCTCCATGCCATACATATATATTTTAATCACATGACTTAGGAACGAGAAAATCTCTTTGGGAAGAATCAAGAGCAACTCAGAGAGGAGAGGCTTCTTAGATACTAGTAAGAGAAGAACGTGTGTGTGTGTGTGTGTGTGAGTGAGAGAGAGAGAGAGAGAGAGAGAGAAATATATTGTGATGAAAATCTCTTTGAACTATTCAAAATATAAACAATTGCTTTTTATGCTCCAGTTCATTTAATATAACACAACTAAATTACTAACTAAGCATCATGGGGAAAAGCTCAATAATGTCATGTGCACAGAAAACACTAAAATGACGACTAGAAATCAAAGAAATAAAATAGTAGCAAAACATTTGAGACATTATTACCTTAAAGAGTATTGGAAGGGGAGGGCAGATCTCATGAAAAAGAAAGGTAACAGAGAGGAACCTCTTGTACACTTGTGAAGGAAAATGAACTCTGACACATGAATTTTGACTTTTAAAATTACTTCATTACTTAATCACACATTATTGTCCTATATTTCTTTAGCACGTTTATGTTGTAAGGTTCACTAGCCTCTGAAGCTTACAAATTCTTACTAACAGATGTGGGTTAAATAACTTACCAAAGTCCCTCTAAAAGATTCAAATCATTCAAAGCATACACATACGGCAGTAAAATGACATTTTTAATATATTTACTGGCAATTAATCTGAGCAGCAAAGGAAGAGCTGAACTTTGTGTAGAATATCAGACATAACAACCATTGTTCCTATGAGCAGTAATTTAACTTTTTAAAATCAATTACAACATGATACGCATGTGAAACCTGCTAATTAAGCTGAAGACTAAAAGTCCCTTAACATGTTGCAATGTTTCTAAGAAAAAAAGTTACCTGGGAGAATGTTTATAAAGTTAATATAGTTACCTGGTAGATGATGTGAACAAAAGGTGGTTCTTGAAAAGATGGGTAGGCTAGAGACAATCTCTTCCCATTTTTAGTGAAGTCTATTAGTTCTTGAAGTCGAAGTTGTAAGTCATTGAAGCTGCCACACAATCTTTCCAGATTTCTGGATATCTGACTTGCTCCTTTTTCACCAGACAGGCTGTTGTTTTTAGGATAATTTAAAGTTTCTTGCATCACTTTCGGAGAAATTGGTCTATTGGAAAACCTAGTAGGTGTTCCAAGACCAAATAGGGCTACTGACCGATTGATTGGTTCAGCATCCAAAGTTTCTAGAGCAATAGATGGGTCACCTGAGACTCTTTTCTCATCAAAATCGCTCACACTGGATGATGAGCTTTGCTCATAACTAGGACTTTTAACTTCTGCCAACATTTGTCGTCTTCCACTAGGAGACTGAATAATAGTGCTGCCTGGTATTAAGAGCTCCCTTCCTACAGCATGATCTTCTGATGCAAGGTTCTCAAAATACTTCCTTTTCCCTGGAATGTTTACAGAAGACTCAAAACTGAAAGGCAGACTTTGGGTAGCACTAGATTTTGCTGATGATTCTTCTTCAAATATTAATTCCTTGATCATCAGCCGGATTATATATCTGTCTGAATTAGATGATGGAATAAGTGCGGGATCAATGAATTTCTGCTTCCCAATCAAAATTAACAAAAGTTTATCTGTCAAAAAGGATAGGCCTTTGGGCCGTTCACTTTTCTCTAGTTGGATTTGTTGAATGTTGGGCATACAGGACGAAGTTACTGAATAGATCAGAACAATGTTACAAGTATTTGATGCTATTGCCACAATTTGAGCTCTAAGGTCAAAAGCAATGATATCGGGAACCAAAATGCCTGGAATGCTGACTTTTCTGGTTGTGGTCACCTTTCCTTCAAAAGTCACTAAGATCAAGTGCGAAGAATCTTGGCCAGCTCCTGAAGGGTAGTCTTTTCTTCTCAAAGGAATGAGAGGACTAGGATCTGACCTCCGGTGGTTTGCAAGGATATGAGTTAAATCCACAGGGCCGGATGAAGAGGAAGCTACTGAATCGACTGCTATTGATTTATCTGAATCTATGGACTTCCTTCTCAGGTCCATAGAGTATTCCTCATCCCCAAGTACCAAAGTAGATTGTGATGTTAGAGAACCTGTTTCAGTACCTGCTGGCAATTCAAATGCAATACCTGCATTTAAGCCACAGATTTTATCAAGAGGAAGTTCAGTAGCGACAGCAATTTGAAAGTCCAAAGTGGCTTCAATAGCACAGATGTAGCCTCCAACATCAAACACTGGGCAAAAGGAACAAGCATTTAATGTTTTCTGGGCATCATCCCATATATAGGAATGAAGAGCACTGCCTATAGCCACAACTAAACGATTACCATCCTTAGTCCAACAGGCACAGTGGATGAGACCGCTGCTCTTGATATCTGCTTTAACCCTTGAATTATCTGAACGGACTGCATATAAAACAGAAGCATCCCTTTTGGTAAGTACACACAAAATGTCCCTCTTTGGGTGCCACACGCAGCCCTGGGGAAGCAATTGGAACGGCTCCCCAATTTCACAGGTCTGAGAAACCAAGAGCTTATTCTTTTCCAAAACATTCTGGCTCAGCTGCCAAATGCTAACATGCTTTTTATGCTGCACTGCAAGCAGAGCTGGCGTGTTGGGAGAACAACTCAGGCTCCAGTAAAGACCATGGACGTGTTCAAACTGACCAATCACGCTCGAGTCCCCGAACCTCAGCTCCTTGTTATGGAAGTGCAATGCAGTCAGGGCCACTTGCTTGCCATCTGTCCAGGCGATCCCATGCATAGGGTGTATAGCCTGGTACAAAGCGTTGAGACCGGTTCGCAGTAGTTTAGCCTTTCCTAGCTCCATCCTTTCAATCTCCTTATTACTGCGGTTGGCTCCAAAGTAGGAATTCCACCGGATTCATCAGAACAGCTTGAGTAAGCCCACACTCTTTGATTGAAGAGGGGTTTCCTTCCTGGCGAATGAGATTGTTCCTTTTTCCTTTAAGCACCCAGCCTCCTCCACTGTGTAACTCTGTTGCTGCCCTGAGTATAGAGATAACTCAAGGCTGCTCTTACTAGACCCTTTTCCTGGGAGGAGCACTCTCTCCCTCTCTCTCTCTCTCATGTGATGTCTAATGAGGTTTAACTAATTACCGTTCTCTTTGATGACATTTTCTTGGAAGCCTATATTTAACTCTTAAAGGCTGGGGCTGCATTTAAAAATAGCACTCTAATACCGTCAGTGAATAATGGCCTCTTCCTTACTAAACAGAGGACAGCACCTACACCCTGAAGATTAATGCAGCTGCAGAATGAAATAATGACCTGACACTTCTGCTTTGACAACCTTTGAAGGAAAGAAGACTAAGAAGATGTAATCTTATCCTTGAAGAATAAGGAAAAGAGACTAGTACTCCGTTTTGCCAGCACTTACAAGCACTGTAAGTGACAAGGAAACAAAAGGAAACAAAATATAAACAGGATGCTGTCCTCTATGGATGACAATCTGATCAATACCAGACTTTTCTTTTGCATTTGCTCTCCTTTCACTTTTCTAGCCCAAATTTTATATTTCTAGGAAGAGGAAAGCTGGGCCTGAGTGGTGCCTGAGTGCCACATTTTATGTGTGTCACATACATCTAAGCAACCTGCAGTTACTCAGTAGTGAATGAAAAGTGCTCTGTACATGCCCAGAGGAACATCTATCTTTATTACCTTTTTTTACATATTGCTGTGCCGAACTCTGGCATCTTAAAGTCTGGGTCAGAGAAAATGGCAGATGTTCACAATGGGTGATCTTAATGCATGAGCAGAATGAAGCTCAAGGGATTTTTATCCACCTCTTCTCTCTCCACAACAGCCCCCGAGCCGCCCTCCTCACCACTTCTCCTGAAGAATGGGGAATGGCGGAAGGAAGTGGGGTGGCTGCAGGGGGAGAGGTGAGTTCCTGGAAATTGGGTGTGGGCACTTTCAGTGAGCAGTGCTCCCACTTACGGGAGATGTCTCATCCTCCCCATGCCCCGTCTCACCTCCTTCTCAAGGGTCCCTAGCCCTCAAAAGAGGTTTTTCGGGGGGAACACCGAGGAAGATACCTTGCATGGCTTGGTTTCACTTGATGAAGTTAGGATCCAACCAATATTTATACAAATACAGATGTGTATGTATGTACAGTTATTTACACATTCTGTTCAGTGCAGGTACAGTAGTCATGTCATCTGTACCCTCATTTGAGGGATCCTGTTACCAGGTTCAATTCTGAAACACACACATGTGCAGTAACTCACACAAACACATGTGCATGCGTATAGACACGTACATTTGTACAGATACCTATACACACATACAAGGTAATGTCAGGATAGGACTCATGCTTTGCTCCTTTGTTTCCTCAACTAACTTTTAGCTCAGGGGTGGGCAACAGTTTGGCCCTCCAGCTGTTGTTGAACTACAACTCCCATCATCCCTTGCTATTGGACACTGTGGCTGGGGATGATGGGAGCTGAAGTTCAACCAAAGCTGGAGGGCCAGGTTTGCCCACCCCGGTCTTAGCTCATCAGGTTCTTGGACCATAGCTGTCCAGCCTTTCTTCAGCACACAGGTTCTCCTTTCCCTATGACCTGCATAAGGCATTTCTCCCAGCCAAACAGACCTTTTGCTTCCATCACAGATGCTCTCACTCAGCCTTCCATGGCAGTTAGAATGATCATCCCCTGATATCAGTGTAGTTGAAACAAAGGCAGAGGCTCCTAGGAGAAATACAGCAGCCAGTTTTTAATTGAATTTTATTTTATGTCCCACTTTTAAATTCTGAAACAAAATTTCAAAAATATTAATTTTAATATATTAACTATATAATAGCAAATAATTTTCAAACACCCAGTAAAAGCCTAATCATTTAGCAGCTGACCAGAGGGCTAAAAGAAAGAAGAAATCAGGCTCAGCACAATAAAAATAATGAAACATCAATTAAAACAATCAATTCAAAAATTGTCAGCAGGTCAATGTGATGCTTTTGTGTGTTTTTCCTGCCTAGATATTAATGGAAATAAATGAGGCCTTGGGGATTTCATGAGATTTTTTTGCCCATGAAATAGAGCAGAGAGGATTCCAAAGAAAATGCCTTTTATCTGAGATTCCATTAAGAGGAAAATATGACTCGTACATTGTATAACAGCAGAACAATGCACTAATTGTACACTTTTGGTCTGAAAAGTACTGTTCATTGGTTCACAGAGGTAAAACCAGCCACTAGGTGGTGCCCTGCCAGTTTCACAGGCACTCTAGAATCTGATAAAGCAGCCTTGCAAATCAATACACAAAGGTTGCTAGCTTACAAAACATTTTACTGGCCATTGTAGTATTTTAAGCACACTGGGGGGCCTGAGAGAGAAAAAGCACCTGATCTCCTCCAGTTCACAAACGTTTCTGTGCTGAATTGACTGGAGGTGGTTTTTGCTTTCCTTGGACAATCAGATGATTGGCACTTTGCAAGTCTGAGTTAAATCAGGGCAGAGTGTTGCCCTGATACAGACTTTAAGCCCAGCATGTGGCATATCTAAAATGCCAATGAAAGTTCACAGCAGCTCCAGTTAATGGACACAACGGCCACTGTTAAACACAACTAAAACTATAGGCATATGTGAATTCACCGGGCCTTACATTTGAAGCATCATGCATAGGATCAGGTTTCAAGTCCCATTGAAAGCAATGGAATAGTTCTTGGTCACAAACAGAAATATAATCTTCCACTTGTTACTATATTGGCTAAATAATGGCCCTATACCAAATGGGCTTTCTCAGGAAGACGTCCTTCTGAAACAAATTGAATGACCTACTGAGAAAGCCCATATAGGCTCATTTAATAGAGAGACATTATTAAGCCAACCTGGTATCAAGCCGAAGAACAAAGAGCCCACACAATGACTTTGTGTTACTGCTAAAATTTCACTTAATATTGTATGCAGTGCTTTGTATGAAATGTGCACACAGATTTTTCAGAAGCAACACTTTTAATTATTTAAAATCTGCTCACTGTCAGAAGTGGTGTATCAATAATCTCTCTCTCACTAGAAACTTGGCAGCGATATGCAGATTCACGGATGGATGTCAAGGTATGAAGCTGATCTCAGTCTCATACTCTTACTACTGTCAGCAGGCAGGGTTAAGATGGCGACGATGCAGACGCAGTAGCTTCAGCCAAGTGCTGCTGTAATGTCTTATTCTTAATTAGTTTTAGTTTAAATTGTATTATTTTACTGCTACCATCTCCTGATCTTGGATATGATAAGAGTGGTCCGTTCTGAGCGAGATTGCCTGTTGCTTCCTTACTATTTATTTATTTATTTATTTAACATATTTTTATACCACCCAAAATTTGCATCTCTGGGCAGTTTACAACAAAATAAAAACAGAAAGTAAAACATTAGTTTTTTAAAAAAGTTTAAAACATTACAATTTAAAATTTTTAAACCATTAAAACAATATTAATTAAAAGCTTGGGTGAACAGATGCATCTTTAAAGACTTTTTAGAAGTTGTCAGAGATGGGGAGGCTCTTATTTCACTAGGGAGCGCATTCCAAAGCCTCGGGGCAGCAACTGAGAAGGCCCATCCCTGAGTGGCCACCAGACGAGCTGGTGGCAAATGCAGACAGACCTCTCCTGATTATCTCAATGGGCGGTGGGGTTCATAACGAACAAGACGTTTCCTTAAATACTTGACTACTGACAAGGGCGTAAACTTCTTGGGGGCAGCGGGACTCAAGCCCCCTCCAGGATTTCCCAGAGGGGGCAATACTCCTGCTGGGCTGCCAGGTGGAGGTGGTGGGGCTCAAGCCCGCCTCTGGATTTCCTGGGGAAGGCAATGCCACCTCCCACCCCTCAGCTGCCAGGTAGCATCAGCAAGCTCTCATGCTCAAGTTCATCCGTCAGTTGAACAACACAGTCAGTCCTGCCATCGTCTGCCATCTTGGACTGGGGTGGATGATATCATCACAAACTATGCCGTTGAGGTATCCCTATGTGTCCCTACAACTGTACCCGATTTGGTTCATATTGGTCCAGGCGTTGTGAAGTTGATGGGGAGAACACATGGACAGACACACACACGCACAGAATGCTGACATGCAACTGTTCTTCCCAGAGCGGCCCCACTCCAAAGGGAAGATCTTACACTGCTCAAATGCAGTCTCCCAATCAAATGTAAGCCAGGGTAGGCCCTGCTTAGCAAAAGGGAGAATTCATGATTGCTACCACAAGACCTCTCCTCCCATGTGCCTCATGCCCCACCCCCCAGAAATAGAGAAGTCTATGCCCTTGGCTACTGTTACTACTACAAATTGAGAGAAGGACCCCCTCTCCCCAATTTTCTGGTAATTAAATTTAGGACTGCAGTTTTGATATGTAAATAGTAAACACTTCCCTCTTACTAAAGGCTATTTTGGTGTCTTCCACAGTTGAGCCTTGATCTCAGTATGATTACATACATTCAGTCTTCTGAAGTACAAAATGAACACAATGTTTTTGACATAACAAATGCAAGTTGGACACAGAGGCCAGAAAAAACCGGATGCATTCAGACTTGAAAGCAAACAAAAACAGTCTATCCACCCCCCCCCCGCAATTGTTGTATACACAACAAGGCGTTCAAATAGGGCCATTCTGTAGAAGGTCATATATTTTAGCACAGTATTTCAGAGATGTCTTATATCCAATTATGTTCTCAACATGTTTTCTTCTTAGCCCCAGGAAGATGTGAAGTGTTACAGACTAGGCACACTGGGAGAAATCCAGACCGAACAGGGGAAACACCAATACTATCAGTTTTCTTCATTTGGGAAAGCATGACTGTACAACAGAAATCCACCAATAAATGTCTCAGTGGCAGCTCTGAGCCAACTCAGCTCTTTGGGCACACAGATGGTCCTTGACATTGCTGCGTCCTCTCAGGTTCATGTGAGGGGCTGCGTGTCTGAAAATACCGCATGCAGGTCAACCCTCAATGTGGGAAGCTGACACTTCCAGGAGGCTAGAACGGTTTTCACCTGATGTGTGAGCTTTCCATGTTACTCTTCCCTTCTTGAATAATGGCTGCCTAGTTCAAATCTATTTCTGAAATCTAGCTTTTCCTCCCTTGCACTTCCTCTTGGAACTTTCTGCCCATTCTTACATTTCCTGTAGACCCTGAGAAGACTCAGTACCTAATAGAAGGGAGAGTTTCACTAGATATGGGTTTTCCTAGTATATTCTCGTGCTTCCAATCACGGGTTGCAGAGCTGTCTATTTTCAAAATATGACATTGTCAGTAAATTGGGTCAAGTACCACCTCCGCTGGGGATGAAGACTGTAGGAAATATATGGGGGCTTAATCAGTGATATACAGGTGTCTACGTAAATTTGTCTTCTTTGCCAACCCCTGCTAACTGAGCAAAAGAGAACACCTTTAAAGTGGTGATTCTTTTATATTTAGTAGGGGGAGAGCAACTGACCCTATCCAGACCCAGCACAGCATCCTTCCAGTGGCTGTTGGTGGTATTTGCCTGAGGTTTCTTTTTAGATTGTGAGCCCTTTGGGGACAAGTAAAGGAAGGTAAAGTCAACTCCTGGCGACCACCAAGCCCTGTGGCTTTCTTGGTAGAATACAAGAGGGGTTTATCATTGTCATCTCCCACACAGTATGAGATGATGCCTTTCAGCATCTTCCTATATCACTGCTGCCCACTATTGGTGTTTCAGGGAAATGTACCAGCGGGGATTCGAACCAGCAACCTCTTGCTCTCTAAGCAAGTTACTTCCCCGCTGCGCCATTCAGTGGCTATTTTGGGGACAGGAGACCATCTTATTTATGTATTATTTATTTTTTACTTCAGCTTTTTGTTACTTCAGTAACAACTTATTAACAATAAAAGATTTAAGCAATGACGATCAGCAGGAAGGTGGATGGACTCGATTATGACAGCAACGAATGCACCACTGAGAGACCTTAAAGGCCAAGTTGAAGACAGATCATCCTGGAAAGAATCTATCTATGTGGTCACTAAGAGTCGATACCGACTTGACGGCACTTAATCAATCAATCAATCATCCTGTTAATATGAACTTTGGTTTGACAAATCTCTTTGGTGAGCTGTTCAAGCTGTCTAAATTTCAGATAATCAGATGAAAAATTTTGAGTTACAGTGGTTTAAACATTTTATCTGGAGAAGTCAGGATTGTTTTCTTTGACAATTTTTTCTTTGCTAATAAATGAGAAACCTTAAAGTTATCTTTTTGGAAGTTGGAATTATTTCAAAACAGTATCCCACTGAAACATGCCTTTAATCGATTTGATTAAAAATAGTTGTAGTTATAAATTTGAGGGTTAAAATAGTCTCATTTTATTCAACAGAACATAAAGTGCAAGCAAGTTATGCAGCATAATCTGTGTGGAGATCATGAATGCATCATTTTAATGGCTTCAGCTTTCCCAGTCAATTGCTATGTATACATGTTATGACCCTATTTGATGTTCATGAATTATGTGAAGGTTAGTCCTGTTGTTGGAGGAGATATGAATCAAAGCATTTGCTTTTTTGAAAAATAACTGACATTTCAGGTTCAAAAAGCCTCCTGTTTTAAGAGTTAAGGGATTTACAAATTAACCGATCAACACCACCACAAATAATATTGTAAGTTGTGACTCCTGTCATTACCACGTAAGCAGTAAAGACATTCTACAGTTGCATACTGTGCTTGCTTACGATTTAGGCTCCACAGCCATGCCGGATTTAGGCACAACCTAAGTAAGCTGCAACTCAGGGCATCACATTATGAGGGGCCCCAGTCTGACTACCAAAACGGGACAAAATTTCAAGTTTTACACAGTTCGTTGAAAACTAGGGAGAAAGGCAACACAGACTCTAAAACAGACATTTATCATTTGGATAAGACAAAAATATGCACATAGGGCTGCACAACTATTTATCATCTTGAGTTTATATACCCGTGGAGAAATAACTGTAAGTTATATTGAGATTTTATTAGACCAGGGCCTGGTTTAGACCCACGCCAGCTATTAGAGTGACAAGCAGCCTTCACCTAGTCTGACGAACACTGCTGTAACTGTAAGCAGCGCAGCGAAGGGAGGGGAGTGATGTTTTAAAGTGCTTGGGGGGCAGTGGCGGTCCGTGAACACACCGCGGGGGGGGGGGGGCCGCGGGAGGCACCTTTGCGAGTAAATGAATTCGGTGCTTACCTTCGCTCCCGCCACACCTGAACGCTGTTCGGCGAAGCAGCGTGCCACCCAGCAGCCCCTACGGTGGGGAAGCACCTCTGCCACTCACCTGGCTTCCACAGAGCCGAGCCCCCGCCAGTGGCCAGGTGAGTGGCAGAGGAGATTCCCCACCACAGGGGCTGCTGGGTGGCATGCTGCTTCGCCAAACAGCGTTCAGGTGCGGCAGGAGCGGAGGTAAGCACTGAATTCATGTACTCATAAAGGTGCCTCCCGCTGCCCCTGCAGCAGCGCGTTCACGGACCGCCACTGCTAGGGGGGCCTCTTTAAGCTAGGCAGAGCTTAGGGCCTCAGTGTGGCATGGGCCTTAGAGCCTTTGGCCCTGCTCCAGGCACTTACCCTTGGTCTTTCAGGCCTCAGTCCTCTGCCTCTACAACTTCAACAGTGGGCCAGGAGCAGCATAACTGGGCCCTGATTCCATTTCTCCCATATGCTTTCAGTTGCTGTACTTTTAAATCGTGGACACTGCCTAGGGATAAACATATCAGATGGTCTATTAGATAGATCGATAGCAGACGAGAATGGCTGTAATGTGGCAGCAGGGGGACACAAAGTAAAGAGGAAAACAATACCAGGACCAGCTGAGCACTGGAGCAAGTTTTGTCATGAGACAACACCAATCAGCAAGAAAACCAAGGTAAATCCCATTTTTATGAAGACACATCTACAGTAATTCCTGTATTTGCAGAAAGTTTAAAATTGATTTAAGTGAAAAGATTGTATAACCAGAGCAGATTGTACTAGAAACAAATCATCAACACCACAAGAGCAGAGAAAAACCCAACAAAAACTAATAAAATAGCACTAAGAGAGAGAGACACACACAAGGAGAGAGAAACAAGTTGTTCTAGTAAGGACTGATCTGCCTACTTTCCTTTTTCTATCCCCACAAATGGACTAAATTTGGTTCAAATCGGTGAGGCAGTTCACAAGTTAGCCCCTTTGCACCTCAAATGTTTACACATCTGCCATCTTAAACTAGGGTGGATGACATCATCACAAACTATGCCATTGAGGTGTCCCTCTGTTTCCCTACAACTGTATCCAATTTGGTTCATATTGGTCCAGGCATTGCAAAGTTGATGGGGGATACACATGCGGATGGACGGAATGCCGAGTGATCTCATAAGCCTACTGGAAAGTAGACTAAAAATCAAATAAATAGTAGCATTTTCAACCTCCAGCAAAAACCAGGCACACAGCAGGCCAATTGCACTCCACATAGCAGAGAGTTCCACAGAGTAGGCACCACCATGGAGAAAGCCATCTCTGATGTCACTGCCAACAGAACCTCAGAAAGTAATAGAACATGCACGAGGGCCTCCTAAAAGATCTGAAGAGGCATGCAGATTCATAATGGGGAGGTGGCCCTTCAGGTTGTTTGGTCCTATGCTGTTTAGGGCTTTAAAGCAATAAACCAGAAATTTGAATTTTGCCCAGAAACATATTGGGAACCACTGCTACTCCACACTGGATTGGTTTTGAGCCAGATTCCACTGTGACATTACTTTGAATAGGTTCTCAGTCTCTGCACTTTGTGCACAGTGAAACCTGTTGCCCTCATGGAGCATACTTTAATATTCTCAAGGCCATAGATAGGGTGGAGCCAGTAAGTGTCCTGTCGCATCTGAACACTTGCACTAAAACAAGGGAGGGAGCAATTTAAAAATGAGTGGCAGCTGATGTCCCCAAAAGTAGCAGAGCTCTACCCAGCTGGCCCTTCCGGCTTTGCCTGTCCAAGACTTCCACTGGCTCAGTGTGGATACTTCGACTGTGATCAGCCTTATATTGCTTAACCAATTGGTGTGGTGTGTGTGTATATGTATGTGGGTGGGGGGAGATCCTTTCTCCTTAAGTTGCTTTGACTTTGAGAATGCCTGAAAGGGAAACAGAGACAAAGATCTTCCCTAGGTAAGAGAAGAGCTGATCAGTAGCAAGCAGGACTTGTCCCCTTAGCTAAGCAGGGTCCGCCCTGGTTGTATATGAATGGGAGACTACACGTGTGAGCACTGCAAGATATTCCCCTCAGGGGATGGAGCCACTCTGGGAAGAGCAGAAGGTTCCAAGTTCCCTCCCTGGCTTCTCCAAGATAGGGCTGAGAGGGATTCCTGCCTGCAACCTTGGAGAAGCCACTGCTAGTCTGTGTGGACAATACTAGAGCTAGATAGACCAATGGGTCTGACCGACTCAGTATATGGCAGCTTCCTCTGTTCCTAAGTTGCTGAAGGGTGAAACTCCCCTGGTTGGCTGAATCCATCCCAAGCAGGGGCGTAACTATAATAGGGCAAGGGGAGACAGCTGTCTGGGGGCCCACTGCCTTGGGGGCCCCCCAGAGGCAAGTCACATGACTGACTCCCCCAGCTGCGCACCGCCCCCCCAGGCTTCCTTCAGTTGTGTTCAGCCTCCAAAATTGATGTGAGTGTTAAGACCTGGAGCTACCAGAACAGCATGTCTTTCTCTAGAACCATTAAATGACGTGTATATATATGTGTGTGTGTTTTACTATGCTTTTTGTGACCACTATTCAGCCTCACTTAAGATTTCTTTACTTCATGAGCTGAGCTTCAATGGGGGGGGGCCGTTTTAAAATATTGTCTCTGGGCCCACTCCAATCTTGCTACGCCCCTGATCCCAAGCTCTTGTTCTTTAAATGGAAACTGCCATGTCTCAAAAGGCGGTGTGCTTGTCTGTTTAAAGTTCATGCAGACCACTGCTCCAGCCGGGACAGCGAATCCCTTAGCCTAACCTACCTTCAGTGATGTCCGTACTCTTTTTTATGCTTCCTGGAGGCATCTGGGTGGCCACACTGCGAGAAGCAGGATGCTGGACGAGATCACGGACCCGGAGGCTGTTCTAGCAGCGCTCTTCTC
Organism: Hemicordylus capensis; assembly: GCF_027244095.1. Taxonomy (NCBI): domain Eukaryota; kingdom Metazoa; phylum Chordata; class Lepidosauria; order Squamata; family Cordylidae; genus Hemicordylus; species Hemicordylus capensis. The sequence continues at coordinate 268,232,566 of NC_069657.1, read as the reverse complement.
GCGTTCTTGGTTGACAGTAGCTGCGGGATGTTATTTTATGTTAACCGGCAGAATCTCTGTTATTTTAATAGGAAACATAATTGTTTCCAAGATTAGTGGAAACAATTATGCCACTGCAGACCTTGGTGTCGAGGAACCGGGCCAGGATTGGCTACGTGTCTTCTTCGCACCTGGCCAAAAGCGCACCCGTCCTACGGAATGGTGTCGCATTCCGCGATGGACTCAGCATCAAGGACGAACTCAGCAGAGCAAAGTCCCTGTTGTGCTATAAGGGGGAAAGAGAGAGAGAAGCCACCATACGGCCCCTGATCATTTCCACGCACTCATTTGAGAAACGGGGACTGCGCTGGGGAACGAGCAGCCGCCGCGCCTCTTGCTGTTGCAGCTGCTTCCCACGAGGAAGCAGCAGGATTTCATTCAGCAAGCCCCGCTGCTCCTGCCGCAGCAAAGCGGGTCCCAACGAAGCTAGCAGAGGAGCAGCCGAGATCTTGCTCCGCCCCCCCCAGGGCCCCGCCTTTCCTGTGCAACTGAGCAGGGGGATTGGACGTGTGGGCGCCAGGAACCACCCTCCTGGCCTTCCCACTGGTTGGATCCGCTGATAGACAGCTCAGGCGGCGCTTGTCTGTCGGCTGGGAGCGCTCGCTGGTCTAGCCGAGCCGGCACTGACTGAAGGAGGCAGAGTATTTGCTGGGAGCTGCTTCAGGGAGGACACGTGCTGCAGCTGGAGCATTGCGGCCATGGGTGTGGAAGTCGAGACCATCTCGCCCGGAGACGGTGCGCTACCCGGCCCTCCCTGTAGCTTGGGTTGAGGGGCGCCGAGACTGGGGTCGGAGCGGAAGGGAATTGTGGCACAGGAGAGAGCGGGGCGGGGTAGGGGGGGAGAGGTCTGCCTGTCACTGCAGGAGGGCAGGTGGGAATTCGGTTTCTGAGGGAAATGGAGCTAGCTGGTGCGGGGGACCTCGGACTCCCGAAGAGAGAAGAATGGGGTGGTGGAGATGATGTGCCTGGAAGGAAGGAAGGAAGGGTCTCTTGCTAGGGGAGGGGAAGGGAAGGGTGCCAGGTGTCGGGACGGGGATGGAGCATAATGCGACTCCTGTGGGGTGAGGCTGGGGCTGGGGCTGGGTGGGTTGGAAACCAGAGAGGCGCCGGTGTGGATCCCTTCTCAGTGGCACAGCGCCTTGCCCTCTCTTCTCCTTCGTGGTCAGTGCCTTGTATTCTGGGTCGGTTCTGTGCTTAAAACGCTGCGGCTGCCACGCTTGTCTACCACCTTGCCAAGCTCATCCAGTGTTTTCCCCTTAAACTGGGGTTGAGGAAAGGATGGCCTCCTAATGGGTCTTGTAGTGGATGATCGTTTTTGAGAGTGGAGGAGGATGTCTGCTGGGTGACCCCCCGGGTCGGGATACTGGGAGGTGGGACCAGGAAGGTTGCGGGGTGGGGGGTGGGGGAGAGAAACCAAGAGGCTGTTCAAAAACAGTTCTCTGAACATGCAACATAGGTAAGAAATGAAGAGTGCAAAAGAGGGGAGTGGTGGTGGGAGCCGCGTTTTTCCAGGGGTTGGGCAGAAGAAAGCTTGGGAATCCTTGGCTTAGAATGCGGTGGAGTGTGCCTGTCCGGAGCAAGGTAACCAGGGAAAAAGCCCAGAGGGCTCTGTGGGATCAGGAGGCTGCAGTCTTCTGCTCCTTTGGCAGCGGCAGCAGCAGCCGTGAGCGATTAGGGATATTTAAATGGCATTTGCTGACAGCTGCATAAATCCAAACGTGGTGAAGTAATTTAGTAACAAGAGCAAATTATAGTACACTGCACTTCCCCGCTTAAAATGTGATCGTCACCATTCAGCAGATAGAGCAGGCTGGCTTCTCCGTGCCAACCTAGAAAAAGGCTGTTATGGAAGAAGCCTGTACTGCAACTGCAGCAGAAGCAAAGCCGTTCACTTCTGGGGGAACCTGTGGAAATGAGAAACAATTGCACGTTGGCAGCATATGGTAGGGAAAGGTACCGTAACCGATGAGGCAAAGCTATCAGTTGGTCATGTTGCAAAATAAATGTCCATGTTCATAGAGGGTACTCTGACTTGACTGGAAACTCTTGCAATGAATGCAACTTGGTTTTCGAATACTTTCCTAGAATTTAGAACTGGAAGGTACCATATGGTCATTTCTGGGTCACTGAGCAGAAGCAGGATCCTGGGAAATCTCAAAAGCTTTATTCCTTCTAAAACAGCATTGTTACCTTTGTTCAGCCTTGTCAGTCAGTGACTCTTGAATATAGTTGTTAGTGTACACACAGAAGTCCACACATCTTGACTGAGAAGCCATATCCCGTGATAGCCACCAGTGAGGAAAACTTGGTTTTCTGCTCAGCAGAAGCCAAGTAAATGTGTCCCTTTTTGTACCTCCTGTCCAGCAGAGCGGCTTTACAGAGGAAGAGGAGCAGTAGGCATCATGACACTGGTGCTGCATCCAAGCACCCTGATGCCATTTTGAAAGCAGCATTCCTTACTTCTCTGTGGTCTTGGGGGTGGGTGGGCTTTAAAATAGGTGGTGGTGTATACGAGAGGCTTTCCCTACAGATGCTGCATTAAATTCCAGGTTAACACTGGTGACCTGAAAACAGTATTGGTGGACCCTGTGTATGGTGGGTGGTCACTGGGTCAACAAGATTATTGGTGCAATGTTTCAAGCTCTTTCATTTCTTAGACAATGTATGTAAAGTGCTTTGAGCAATTTGAAGTTATATATATATATATATATATATATATATATATATATATATATTCTTAATATCTTCTTGCTGGCACTTTCCTTTTTAGTGGGATTCTAATAGCTTATTGGCTGTTTAACCCCTCTGTAGACCATTCTGCTCCCTAAGAGCAGCAGTTTTCTGACTGTGTTCTGAGGAACTCTTTGGTTCATTGGGAACTCAGCACTTCCTCCATGGGAAGATCTGTAATGGTGGGCATGGACAAGCATTCTGAATGCCAGCAGCAAAGCCTAACCAATCTTCCCTGATGGTTGGGCATGTTCGAGGGTGCATTCTCGGTTTGGTGGTGATGTGGTTTGACAAGACCTTTCTGGTGCAAACAGAATACAACCTGGATGTGCCCCAGTCTGCAGCAGATGCACAGGGATTCCCTCCTTGTGGGCAGATTGTTATGAAAAGGACATAGCTATTCCTTAAGGGGGTGGGGAGTTTGTTAAGCTCTGCCTTACACTTGGTCAACAAGATTATTGGTGCAATGTTTCAAGCTCTTCCATTTCTTAGACAATGTATGTATGTAAAGTGCTTTGAGCAATGCAGACTCTCTGCATGCGGTCAGTAATAAAGGGATAGCATGAATTGTATTATTTTAATCTGTAGTCATTGAAAATTGTAATCTGTCCTCCCTTTTTCCAAGTAGCATAAGCCACTGAATGGAAGGATGAGGGCTAGCAGAAGCCATAGCCTCATCTGCACTATATGATGTCATTTCAGCTTCTGTCGTCTTATGACTTGTTTCTGCTTTCTTACACTGGGCAGTAGGTTAAACGTACTAGGTTTAGGCAAGAAAACCCAGTCTATTCAGCTGTCATTTTGTCTTCTCAAACAAAAATTCTGACTTGCAAAGATTTGGGAATGACCTTGAGCCTGTCTCTTCTTAAATTATCTCCCCTTTTCTAAGCAGATGTTTAACAGCATTTTAATTTATTTATTTTTAACAGGAAGGACATTTCCAAAGAAAGGCCAGACATGTGTGGTACATTATACAGGTAAGCTCTATTACGAATAGACCTTTTGAGACCTGTGTGCTTTGAGAACATTGTCTTATATTACGCAGTTGAACGCATACATCTTGGCTGGGTGATGTTCTGAATGTTGGAATAATCACATTTGGATAAGCAGGAATACTGTTTACAGTGACATGCATTTGAATAATTGATGCTGAGGTTATTACGGTGTTTGAAGTACCCTGGAGCTTTCTGCCTATGTCACACCACCACTTTCCTGTGGAAAATCTTCAGTGAAGATGGAGTACTGAGAGTTGGTACTCTGACCACTCATCATGTTGTATCTGCAGAAAGAAACTAGAAACTGGATCTCTTCAGTGCAATCCAAATGACTCCATTGCTGCTTTACTGCTCTGCTCCCATCCTCTGCTGTGCCCATACTAAACAACTATGAGAGGATGTCCTCTTTTGATGGGAGGAGGCTTGTGTATCAGTGACCTAGTGCAATATGTGTGTGTATATGTCTGGGGTGTGTATGGAGATAGCAGCACACAAGGACTGCAGAACTTGCTCCCTGTTGATCCCTCTGGCCCTCACTGCTGATAGTGGCATGGCACAGCAGTCGTCTTCCTGTTCCTCCCCTACTTGCTTCAGGACAGAAACATAATGGGAGAGCTATTCTAGGAATCAAATTTGGGAAAACTTGTAGGCTGTATGTAGTTCATTGACCTATTTTGTGCTGTCCTCTGCAGGTCAGTATGAACGAGTGTTGAGGGTTTTAAGCTTGCAGGGCAGTGGCGTTGCTCTGTTGTTGCAAGAAGAGTTTTTGCAGATATTTAGGATAAGGATACAAATACCTTATAGTTCTGTTTTATATTCCAGCGTGTTGCACATCATGGTAAATAATGAAATGGTACTTTGGTGGTGTTCTGGAATACTGAAACAGGCAGTTGCTGTACTGGTATATTCCTTTTATTATTCCAAATGCATTTCAACAGTGATCCTTGTCAAGGGAATATTTAGCTTTGTCAGTGTCAAATCTCTGCTCTGATGCAGTGATGTGTGATGTACTTTATACTGAGCAAATTGGAGGGTGGCGTGGTACAGCACTGAATTATGGGACAGCTAGGAATAATTCGGGCCGCATCTTGATCTTGTGTTGCGTAGCTGGTGTGAAACTGTGATACAATTACAGGACCCATTTGTGGTTTTTATGCTGCTGAAGGAGCTGCCAAAATCAACTTGAATTTCTTCCACTGATCAATGGATCCCATGCTGAATAGTTCCACTCTGTTCATGGAGATCAAGCTTGGCCAGTACAGAATATGGTTTTCTCATGCAGGAAGGAAATAGGGCCTCTGACTAGGAATGTAATAAAACATTTTGATGTCTCCTCTTAGCTGTCTGTGTGACATCTGTAGCAGTGTAGTGAAAACTGAAACAGGAGGTAAAATGAAAATTGCACCTCCACAAACATCATAATTGTGCCCTGGTAAAGTCAAGCCAGCCAAAACTCGTCTAGCTGTAAGGATCTTGCATTTTTTAAAAAAAAATAAAGTGCAGTTTCAAGACATGTTGTAACCCCAGGTAAGATTTCTTTGTGTGGTGGAGCTTCTCAATTCATTTTTACTAAGCCATCTATCCCTTTAAATTGTCATGTCTTGGGTGTAGCTATAATTGAGCTGATGGGTTCCAAGAGCCTGGGCCCCCAGCACTTGAGGGGCCCCCAGATCCACCACTCCCCATTTTCCCCCATTATCTCCCTCACTCCAAGGGGCCGCCCGGTAGAGGGACGAACACAGGCCCCCTCTTCTCTAGCTACGCCCCTGGATGGAAGGCTTCTATTTCTGTGTGGATTTTAACAGCAGCTGATCACCTATGGAAATATATTGCAAGTGTTTTCTGTTTTCTTCAGTGAGTCATGTCAGCAAAAGCAGTTTGACTGTTCAGCTTAAAATGTGTTCTTCTGAGACCCCACAAAAGCAATTTGTCCAGTGAAGTCAACACAACTCCTCATTTTGCTTGTTTAGCATTCATTGGTTACTTTGAGGGGAAATCTTAATGGAGTCTAAGAGAAATATAGCAAAATCTATAATAGGATGGGGCGGGGGGGGTGCAAGGAGAAAAAAACTCACTTGTTTGTCATGCTAGAAAGACAGTAACTTTTTCATATATTATCTTAATGGTTTATAGGAAAGGTGTCGGGGGGCCGGAGGCGGCGGTAGATAATACAGGTGAAGCTCGGAAAATTAGAATATCGTGCAAAAGTCCATTAATTTCAGTAATGCAAATTAAAAGGTGAAACTGATATATGAGACAGACGCATTACATGCAAAGCGAGATAAGTCAAGCCTTAATTTGTTATAATTGTGATGATCATGGCGTACAGCTCATGAGAACCCCAAATCCACAATCTCAGAAAATTAGAATATTACATGGAACCAAGAAGACAAGGATTGAAGAATAGAACAATATCGGACCTCTGAAAAGTATACAGTGTACTGTGCTTGATTGGCCAGCAAACTCGCCTGACCTGACCCCATAGAGAATCTATGGGGCATTGCCAAGAGAAGGATGAGAGACATGAGACCAAACAATGCAGAATTGCTGAAGGCCGCTAATGAAGCATCCTGGTCTTCCATAATACCTCATCAGTACCACAGGCTGATAGCATCCATGCCACGCCGCATTGAGGCAGTAATTGCTGCAAAAGGGGCCCAAACCAAGTACTGAATACATATGCATGCTTATACTTTTCAGAGGTCCAATATTGTTCTATTCTTCAATCCTTGTCTTCTTGGTTCCATGTAATATTCTAATTTTCTGAGATTGTGGATTTGGGGTTTTCGTGAGCTGTACGCCATGATCATCACAATGATAACAAATTAAGGCTTGACTTATCTCGCTTTGCATGTAATGCGTCTGTCTCATATATCAGTTTAGCAATAGCAATAGCACTTACATTTATATACCGCTCTATAGCTGGAAGCTCTCTAAGCGGTTTACAATGATTTAGCATATTGCCCCCAATATTCTGGGTACTCATTTTACCGACCTCGGAAGGATGGAAGGCTGAGTCAACCTTGAGCCCCTGGTCAGGATCGAACTTGTAACCTTCTGGTTACAGGGCAGCAGTTTTACCACTGCGCCACCAGGGGCTGCGCCACCAGTTTCACCTTTTAATTTGCATTACTAAAATTAATGGACTTTTGCACGATATTCTAATTTTCCGAGTTTCACCTGTACACCAGAACGTAAGCATGCTATAGAAATGGAAAGAACCAAAATATCAGCAGCAAATTAGCTTGCATCTACATTCCATTGGATAACCAAATAATGGGGAGAAATAGAAATATTCAGCCCCACCCCTTCAAACTTAATGTACTTTTCTCCAAAAAGTAAGTTACTGCTGTATTGTTTTCAAAGCTGCTAAACTACTATATTTTTCTATGGCGTGCTGTAGTTGTATGGGGAAAGGTATATATGACTTTAAACTCTTAGATGTCTATGCTTCTGATTTATAAAGGTTTGTAGATGACAACTGGTGGTGGATCTCCTTGTATCTTCTGTCATTCTGTACTCCCTCTGGAGAACCACACTAGTCTCTCCCTATAGGGGAACTTTTAAGAGGCTGCCTTCTGCTGAGTCGGGTCTCTGATTCTAACACAAAGCTGTTTACTTTTGACAACCGCTGCTATTTTATTTATTTATATCTTGCTGTTCCTCCAAAGAGTCCAGAGCACTCTACACAGTTATGTTTATTCTCATAACAACCCTGTTGAGGTAGGTCAGATAAGTGACTGACCCAGAGTCACCCAGTGAGTTTCATGGCAGAGCGGGAATTTGAACTTGGGTCTCTCTGATCCTAGTCCAATGCTTTAACCACTGCACGATGCAGGTATAGGTCTTTCTCAGCCCTGCCAGCTGAGACATTTTGGATGAAATCAGCCTGGGATCTTTTGCATACAAATTATATGCTCCACCACTGAAATATTACCTAGATATATAATAGTTTAAGGAAGAAAGTGATTGTATAATGGCAAAGACCAGTCTCTATCTTATCTGAAACTATTTGACTTGATCTAGTAGTAATTAGTAAACTCACTAATGTATTATACAGTAGTCAGATTAAGGCTGCCATCCTACAGTGCTTACTGGGGAGTAAACCCCATTAAATTCAATGGCGTTTACTTCTCAGCCTACATGCATAGGATTGTGCTGTCAGTGGGTCTTTGGCAGTAAACTCTGGGATGTTCAAAATCTTTGTTCAAGTTCCAAGCACAATCTTACCCCCTGTAGATACACTGCATTAAATTTCCACACTGCTTCATAGTGCGATCTTATCCTCTGTACATATTCCAGACAGGGGCTTTGTGTCATTTTTCACAGCTAGCTTTTGCATTCTGAAAAAGACGACACCCTCTTTCATTATTACTTTTGTGGTGATTGGGGGAAAGGATGGGTTCAGAAAGAATGCAAGAACTAGTCAGCAGGTGGCACTGCGAAAATCACACAAATTTCCTGCTCATGTGTGTACAGGGGATAAGATCACGCAAGGAAGTAGCATGGAAACTTGCAGCCGCATGTGTACAGGGAGTAAGATCATATCTGGTCATATTTGGAACTTGCACAAAAGCTTTGTACATCCTGCAGTTCACTGCTGTCTAGAAAGGCCCAATGTCTTTTAATTGGAGACATATAACTCATGAAAATGCAGTCTGTTAGGGCCAAACAGCACATTTAATTAGATTAGTAGCTTGGCCCTCCAGCTCCCCCTCCCCGCAATGTAAATAACATTCATGGGAGCACCGGAGGCGGGGGAGGAGGTGGGGTGATCAGTAGGAAGCTGTTGTTGGCCTCCAGAGGGATGTTTTCATTGGTACCAATGGAAGCTTCCCTCCCAGGGCTAACAGGATATTGTGGGTGGGTGTTCTTCAAGACTGCAGTACAAGGGGAAGAAGTTGAATATCTCCTCTTCATGCACCATGTTCCTGATCCTGATTAGGCCCCCCTGTAGGTGCACCCTTTAAAATTTGTTTAAAAAACTATGGAGGGCCAGACAACATGTTTAATGACTTGCTGAGAGAGGAACAGGAATTCCGACTTCATCCTGACGTCAGTGCACAAAAGCTTGCATTGTATTTGGGAAAAATAGTTACTTCAGACATAAATTTAAGTGTATGAAATGGATTCCTTTTGAACAGCCTCTATTGTCATTAGTAGCTTGCCCTGTGTGGTTATATTGGATCAGTTTCAGTTTGTGACTGGGTGTGGAGTCTGCTTTGGTCAGCCTGATGGATGATCTCCAAAGGGAAATTGACAGAGGGAGTGTGACTTCGTTGGTCCTTTTGTATCCTTTGGCAGCTTTCTGTACCATTTACTATGACATCCTTCTGGGTCACCTGTGGGTACTGAGTGTAGAAGGCACTGCTTTACAGTGGTTCCGCTCATACCTCTTGGGCAGATTTCAGAAGGTGTTACTTGGAGACTGTTGTTCTACAAAGCAAGAGCTTTTGTATGGTGTCCCTCAGGGCTCCATTTTGTCTCAATGCTTTTTAACATCTACATTAAAACGCTGGGGGAGAGCATCACAGGATTTGGTGCGGGGTGTTCAGTATGCTGATGACACTCAAATCTACTTCTCCACATTGGCTTCATAAGGCAATGGCATAACTTCCCTAGATGCCTGCTTTGAGGCAGTAATGGGCTGGATGAGGGATAACAAACAGACTGAATCCAAACAAGATGGAAGTGCTCACTCTAGGAAGCCACAGTTCGGGAAATGGGATAGATCTGCCTGTTCTGGTTGGGATTACACTCCCCCAGAAGGAACAGGTTCACAGTTTAGGAGTACTTCTGAACCCATCCCTCTCCCTGATACCTCAGGTGGAGGCGGTGGCCAGGAGTGCTTTTTATCAGCTTCAGCTGGTTCTCCAACTGTGCCCTTTCCTGGAAATGAGTGACCTTAAGACAGTGGTGCACATGCTGGTAACCTCCAGGCTTGACTACATGGGGCTGCCTTTGTATATAGTCTGGAAGCTGCAATTGGTGCAGAATGCTGCCGCCAGATTGGATGTCCCGTAGAGAACATATTACTCAAATTCTAAATGATCTGCACTGGCTAACAATAGGTTTCCAGGCCAAATACAAAGTGCTGGTTATTACTTATACAGCCCTTAACGGCTTGGGCCCACGGTATTTAAGAGAATGCCTTATTCATTATGAACCCCACCATCCAGTAAGATCTTCAGGGGAGGTTCATCTGAGGATGCCGCCAGCTTATCTAGTGACGACTCAAAGGTGTGCCTTCTCTGTAGTTGCCCCAGGACTGTGGGATGCACTTCCTGCTGAGATTAGAGCTGCTCCATCCCTGTTGACTTCTAGGAAATAACTGAAGACACATCTCTTCAGCCAAGCTTTTTAATTAGTTGGTGTTTTGATGGATATTTTAATCTGGTTTTATGTGTTATCGTTTAAATTCTTGGTTTCTTTTATTCTGTAAACTGCCTAGAGACTTTGGTAGTGGGTAGTATACAGATTTATTCAATAAATAAATAAATAGCAGCATTTTGGTTAAGAAGCTTCCTGAAGATGATTTTTCATGTTTAATTTAGCTATATTGTGCCTTCAGTTGCTTGCTCTTAGAAAACCTGGAAATACTGACTTGGCACTTAATGAAATCAGGGTTTAGAAATGTGATTTTATTTTCTGAGCTCAGGCCAGGAAGAGTGAAGAACACTTTGCAAAAAATGTTCCTTTTGCAAAAAAAAGTAAATTTTGTAGATTGCTGCAAACTGCAGAGGTTAGGAATAGATTCTGCACCTGCATCACTTCTGACTTAGCCAAAAAATAAGACACACCATGGAAAAGTTAGAGGAAGACATAAAAGGGAGGTGATTTCACCTTCGTGATGGGGATGTACAAAAATCCAACACTTCCAGCATACAGTGTAATCATATATCCCATCTTCGTGGGACCTGGGCTAATCCCTTATATCAGAAAAGTTCTTTCCAAGAACTATTAAACAAAATCTGGTGGCTGATTAGTTTACTTAGTGTATTGGGGAAGCTTTATGCCAGACATTTATGCTGGAAATTTTGGTCCCTGGTTAGACAGTGGGAATATTCTGGCTAAGGAACAGGCAGGCTTCAGGACTGGCCAATCTACGATAGATCAATATCTAGTCTTACAACACTTGGTAGAGAAGTACAGTTCCAGGCCATGTGAACCCTGTTTGTTGCATTTATTATTCTGCCTTAGATTCTATTTCCAGGGAAAGACTTTGGGTAAAGTTGGATACTTCCTCTATTGATCGTAGATTGCTTGCTCTTATTCGTATGCTTCATCAAAACAACTATCTGAAGGTGAGGTGTAATCAGCAGGGCTGTTTATCAGGCCCAGTTCCAGTCCAGAGGGGTGTAAAACAGGGCTGTATTTTAGCCCCCTCTGTTATTTAACTATTACATAAATTCGCTGGTGAAAGTCTTACAAAATTCTAGATTCTACCCTCCTAAATTGGCCTCTTATCCAATTCCTGCACTTCTCTATGCGGACGATAAGGTGGTAATATCCTTTTCTGAAATAGGTCTGCAAAGAGCCCTTGAGTTGTTTGCTGCCTATTGTTTGGAGGAAAGATTAGAAATTAACTATCACAAAACTAAGGTCATGGCGTTCACCGAGAAATACTCCAAACACAGATGGCAGATTAATGGCCAAGGAATAGAGCAGCTAAAAAATGACAGATATGTAGGGGTGGTTTTCCAATCAAATGGCTCCTGAAAGGCTCATTTGGTTAATGTTACCCAAGGTGCACATAGAAGTGCAATTGTGCTGTCTAGATTCTATTTCTCTAGGGAGGTAAATATATACCTGCAGCAATGAAAGCCTTTCAGAGTGAGGTAACATCTCAATTATTGTATGGTGCCCAAATTTGTATATATCCAAATTTTCATTCTCTGGAAGTGTTACAGTTCAAGTTTCTTAGATCTATTCTTGGTGTTCCACACTACATAACACATGCTTTACGGAGAATTGGAACTAGGTTAATCCCAATTGAAGACTGCATTTGGTCGCTTATTTTCAATTATTGGCTCAAATTAATCTACAACCCTTCTGGTTTGGCCGCCCTCAGCTTGATGGGTAGCTTTTCTTCTAGATGAGAAAATGTGGTGAAGAAAGTTTGGTGTTATGGCCTCCCGCTTTCAGATCTGGCTTGTATAGGCCTTCTTAAAGCCAAATAATCAATTTGCAAGTGCCTTTGGGATATTGCGCTTCAAAAGGACAGAGCACAAACACACTGTGTGGTTGCAGAAATCCTAGACAAATCTTATTCCTGGCTAATTAATTAAACAAACTTTCCCTAAGTTCCGCTAGGCCTTTACTTTGGCCCGTTCTAAATGTGTTACCTTCAGCTGTTTTGGAGGGTAGGTTTCACTGTACGCCCTATTCCCAACAGCTCTGCCCCTGCCACTCAGGCATGATCAAGTCAGTGGAGCATATATTGTTTTATTGTGTATTTTATAGAGATATAAATTCTCTTCTTTTTGGTCCAATTTTATTACACTATCCAGGCAGGCCAGATGACTTTTATGTAAATCTCCTGCTATCTGATTCCAGTGCTGAGATTACCTACTGTGTGGCCAAATTTTGTGCCACTGCTCATAATATCAGGAAACAAATAGTTAACCTTTTATGTTATGTAAGTTACATGTGTTGTGCTGGTGGTGGGCTGGTAGTCTTAGTATTATTCATTATTATTTACTATCGGAGTATTTTAAATTATATTGCCTGTAACTGTTGATTATTGTAATTGTTGGCTAGTTGTGGACCATAATAAATAAATGATGGGCTCATCTAGCTGCTGTGGCCACTAATGTAATTGTTTTTGCCAGTTTCTTGCACACTCCCCACTGTGAAGAAGATGCTTTAGTGTACCTATCTGGTTTATTCTGATAATGGACAAAATGGCAGTAGATCCAACTAGTATTTAAGAAGACCTGTGTTTGCAAGGCTTCTATACTAGGATTTACTAAAGGCGGAAGGATGCCTTTAGAGATGATGCTTTTAGAACAGATTACTATAAACTTCTTTCAAAAGTGTGACGGCATAGGTTACATCCTATCAATTCTTTAAGTTCTATAACTTTTATTTTGTGCTTCACAAGTGAATACATATTTGTTTCCTGTAAATCACTTGTCCCATTTGGTCAGTCACTTTCAGTCAATTTTTAGCAAATAGTTAAAACCCCAGAGTTTTGAGAATTGGTACAGATGTTGAGGACACTGTATCATACTAAACGGCTGGGTAATTGAGTTGAGTTTTAGCCACCATCTTGGGGGAAATGGCAGCCAAAAATTGTGGTTCACAAACTGTTGCTCCAGAAAAATGTTCAATACAAAAATTGTAGCGCATCAAATCTCTATTAAAATGTGATATTCGATGTCCAGTTCAACCAATGGTTTTGCCGTGACATGAAGGTTTTTGTGGAACACTACTTCACAGCAACTCTGCCATCCATGTCCGCCCCCCGGTAGTTAACTAAAATCAAATTTATCTGCAAGACCAAACTTAAATACAATTAAAGAGCATGGAATTTACTAAGCGAGGTTGGGTGCTTTCCTCCATTGTTCTTTTTCATAACATGTCATTCTGCCTTAACAACATCAACAGCTAGGGAATTCAGAAAGAAAGGGCTATGAACTGCACAAAATGAACTCGCAGTTTTGCAACCAAGACACTGAAATATCTTTCCTAGAATTCTTTATGCTACATACATACATACATACACCACCACCACAACATTTTTTGGCTCTGCAACTAAGGGCATGAGTATACATAAAGCAAACACTATCTTCTTCTGTGCACTGCAAATTGATCTAAGTTGTTCTTTGGCAAGATGAAAGCTGAAGTGTCTCTCTAGGTTGCATTATACATTTGACTCTTTTCCTTACCAACTGTGTTTGCTTTCTTAACCGTGCCCAAGTTCTATTTTTAAACTTGGGTACAAGTGTCAGACATTGCAAATGAGAAAGAGGGTGTTGAGCAATCGGACCCAAAGCCTGCCGTAAAGTTTGAGATACTTGAAAGTGTATGCTGTGGATAAGGTTGCTAGTACCTCTCTCTTTCTGGCAAGGCTGTTGTGCCTGTAACAGCAGCATGAAAGACAGCAGTTCAACAGCTGCAAGTTCCCCTGTCACAACATGCTGGGGAAAGCTGTACCTGCTGAACTTCTGCTTGCTTGTGCAGCTGTTTAAAGGTGCATGATCTCTGCCAGAAAAGAGGTTGCAACTCTAGCCATGGAGCTGGCAGCTGTCTCCCCCCACCCCACCCCCACACACATTCACACAAACTCGCTCCATGGAGGGCAGCCTATGTGTGAAAAATACATCCCAGCGTGAAATACATCTATGCACGACTGGAAATAATTCACAGAGGTGATAACATGCGAATAATTACTGCTGCTATTAAGTGTCACATGGTGCATCAGTCAGTCTCTTATCCTGAAGGGCTGGAGTGCTTCTGGACTGGACAGCTGCTGGTGTGGCACACACATCAACTGAGTCAGGAGAAGGAGGAAAGTTAATACAGGCCAATAGGCGAGAGAGAGAGAGAGAGAGAGAGAGAGAATAGTTCTGCACCTTCGATCTTTCTCAATTCCCTATTCCAGTTTTGTGGTTTTTTAAAGCTTGAGACAAGCATTTTTTATTTCTGAAACATGGTGCTCTGTATTCTAAGTTGATACCTGTACAAGCAGGGGCACTTCCATTCATGCAAGGGAGACAGCTTTTTGTGCCTCCCCTGCTTTCTGCTGCTCCTCCCTGTGTCATGTAAGATCCTGTTCCAAGAGTGCTCCCCAGTCTCTCCCCAGGTCAGGGAGTTGCAGAGAAGGGGCGGCGGTGCAGGCTGGGGGAGCAAAAACTGTCCTCTCTACTTAGCCTCTTCAAGGCTTCCCTAGAGCAGGCCTTGACCAATTTTTTTAGGATATAGGAACCAACCCAACAATATAGGAGCCGGGCAATGGACCTTTGACAAATTTACCAGATTGAGTGGTGGACACTGGAGGTGGGAGGGTAAATATGTTTCTCTTTATCCCCTTTATGAGTGCTTCCTGAGAAGCCCTGTTTTTACAGTTGTGTTAAATTTTAAATTGTGTTAATGCTGTAAAAAGGCAGCCCAGACACACAAGTTTTGGGCCGTATATAAATATGATTGATATAAATATGTAAATAAAATAAAGATGTTATTAAATAACTCTTCCTTTGGACATCCTAGTCTAGGTGCCACAGTTACATTTCTAGGTACCATGGATCCCTGTTGCCTGGGATTTGTCAAGCTGTGGCATAAACTATCCATTTTACAATAATAATGCAAATGGTTTGTTCTTGGCTTACTATAAAAGTTGTGTCTCTATTGAAAGCTAAGCAGTTAAGAGGCTGATCTATGAATTGAAATCTTGAGTTTCTATCTCGCCTCTTTCATTAACTCGCCTGGTAGCTTTAGATAAGACACACACACACCTTACAGGGTTGTCGTAAGGATTTCAACAAGATAATACATGTGAAGTGCTTTGAAGACTCAAAATACTATATGTACAAATGCTAAAGCAAGCATTAAAAAGGAAAGAAAGAATGGAATCTGCTCTTCTTTGGCCATTGGCCAATGCCTTTTCAAATGGCACCTTGCTAGAATGGCTGATCTGATCTGATGTCACACTGAAACTACATTGCATTGCCCTCAAGCTGCTATTTGGTTTAGCTGTGACCTCACAGAGCAGCTGGGCAGCCTAGGCTGTTCAGTGTTAAGAATGAAGTCTATGCTCTGTGAGCCAATACTTTTCTTAAATGAAGTAGCATATGTGTTGGCTCTGTAGCTTTTGAATGACACTTTTTTGGGGGGGGTAAACTAACTGAACAGTTTAAGAGTCTTGGAATTGACAACACAGGGATGCTTATGTATGCAATACATGTCAGCATCTAGTGAGCCTTTCACATTGCATCTTCCAATGTTTTATGTCACAGGAACTGAACTATGGAGAATAGCAACAGATTTTTCAAAACTTTCCCCCAGAAGGCTGTGAACACAACACATGGAGCTCCAGGCTGAAAAGGATGTACCAGCCATGTGTTACAGCTATCTGAGGCTGCAAAAAGAGAGGGGAGGGGAGAGAGAGTGTGTTGTTAAGTAACTGTGCTGGGCCTATGTGTTGGTTTATCATGTAACAACTGAAATGGTAATTGTAGACTTTTTAAAAGTCCCTAAAGACTTGTATTTTTTCACCCAAGATTTTTAGCTGGACTGTACTTTTAAATTGTTTTAAAGTTTTCATTTTTAATCTGTTGTATGTTGTTGTAATTCGCCCAGAGACAGAAGTTTGGGGTGGTCTACAAATTCGACAAATACATTGTTCAATGGACTTTGATGGGAGTACCAACTGATGTCATTGATTTTTATTTGGTGTGCAATAAAATAAAACTGAAACAAAGCAGAAAGAATGGGAACTACTCCACCCTGGACCATTGTATGTTATTGCATCATTTGGCCACTAAGTATACAAGTACTAAGGGCAAACTTTTTGTTGCATTTATGGATCTCCAAGCTGCTTTTGACTCTATACCTAGAGAGCTATTGTGGGCCAAGCTTGCAACAACATCTGTTGATAGAAGATTGTTATTTCTGATAAAACAATTCTATGCTGACTCCTCTATTCCTGTCAGGTTTGACCCGAAAGGGGCTCTGACAGACCCCATCGCCATGTCTAGAGGAATCAGGCAAGGTTGTCTTCTGGCCCCAGCCCTTTTTAATTTATTTATCAATGACCTGGCCTCTGAGCTGAATAAGGTGGATGCTCACTCCCCCAAGCTGGCAGACCATCAGGTTCCGGTGTTCCAATATGCAGATGATTCCATCCTTCTGTCCCAGACCCGAATTGGTCTCCTCAGACTTTTGAGAGCATTTGCCCAATATTGCAATGATAACCATTTTACCATCAACTTTGCTAAACTTAAGGTGCTGGTGTTTTCGAATGCCAGGAAGGTCTACAGCTGGAGTATCAATCACATCAAGATTGACCAGGTTTTTAAGTTTAAATACCTTGGTATTTATTTCCAGTCAAACCTTAACTGGAAATCTCAGCGTTTACATGCGATCCATACTGCACGTTCCACTTTATATGTTTTTCTTCGGGGTTTTTTCACTAGAGGTGGTCAATACATACCTATGGCTCTCAGAGTATTCAGAGTAAAAATTGTTGCTCAAATGCTCTTTGGGGCTCCACTTTGGATTCAGGGGATACAGTCGGAGGTGGATTCTATTCAGATTTCTCAGAGCTATCTTTAGAGTGCCGAAATGTCTCTTATGCCACTGTGTGCCTGGAGTCGGGTTCCTATTCCATTGCCTGTTGGGCTTGGGAGCTTACACTAATTCGCTGGCTTAACTTCTGCCTTGGGTTTCAGGGATCATTGTACATCGAACTTATGTGGAGGGACAACTTCCCTAACTCCTGGCTATCTGTGGTTACCAAAAAAGTGCTGAGTTTGGGGCTTTCTCCCTCCAGTTTATTGTCCCTTTCTTTTACCAGCACCAAGGCTATTACGATCCAACATCTTAGAGACATTGAGTATCAACGCATTGTCTCCCTAGTGAATAGATGTTGTTCTCCCATATATCTTGGTATTTCCCTTCCTGCTCGTAATCATCCTGCCAAATATCTTTCCACGCTCCATCTGGTCAAACTGAGGTCAGTCTTTGCACGATCCAGGCTGAATGTTCTACCGTCTGCCTTGCTCCTTAGAAGGTTTTGCAAGGATGCCCCTGTATCGGGGCTATGTTCTTGAGGTGAGGGCTGCTTAGAAACCGTTGCCCATGTACTTTTGTACTGTCCTCTGTTTCGTGACTCAAAGAATTACTGACCCCTTTATTTGTTCAGTTTCAAGGAAGGCCTGACTCATTTTATCTTAATTTATGTCTCGTGGATGTTAATGAGAGCATTACAAAACTGGTTGCTAAATTTTTATATGGGGCTATGAAACTGACTTCTCGTCATGGGGTTTTATGAGACTGATTGTGTATCTTTTAGTTATTTTATGTTGTGTGTATATATGCCTGTTAACAGTCAATAGTTCTAATTTTGTTTGGCTTATGGCCACAAACAAAATGATTCTGATTCTAAAGACTTGTATTTTTTCACCCAAGCTTTTTAGCTGGACTGTAGTTTTAAATTGTTTTAAAGTTTTCATTTTTAATCTGTTTTATGTTGTAAACCGCCCAGAGACAGAAATTTGGGGTGGTCTACAAATTCGACAAACAAATACATTGTTCAGTGGACTTTGATGGGAGTACCAACTGATGTCATTGATTTTTATTTGGTGTGCAATAAAATAAAACTGAAACAAAGCAGAAAGAATGGGGGGAAA
Organism: Hemicordylus capensis; assembly: GCF_027244095.1. NCBI lineage: Eukaryota > Metazoa > Chordata > Lepidosauria > Squamata > Cordylidae > Hemicordylus > Hemicordylus capensis. The sequence goes on along the minus strand of NC_069657.1, from coordinate 268,214,451 downwards.
TGGACATCAGGTTCTTCTAACTTGGCTCCCAGATTGTCGTATTCCCCTATATCCTTTTGAGAGAGATCGAGAGATCTGTGAAACCTAGCAAGTAAATATTTATGAGCTTTGGGAATTTGGGATATGTTGGGAAAGCTTTCATCTGTACCCAACTGTTACTAAAGCGATTAAAAAAAATTTTTTTTTAGTCCAGTAGGATTGTTCCAGAGCTCTGGAAATTCAGGTGCAGCCACTTCAGTTCAGCTCCATTTCATTTTCTGTTGTGTGAGATACCTTGGGACTACTGCCCTGTGCCTCCATCATAGTTCACAGGGCTCAACATTTCACAAGTGGAGTCCTATTTGCAAAACATGCAAAAATGCCAGTACTTCTTATCTTCCCTTCGTCTCATGCATTCTTGGAATTAATCTTTCTTCTAGGAAATTAGAACTTCTTTTTTTTTTTTTTTAAAGAATCTGTGTGTTTTCTGAGAATGACCAGTTGGGAAACAGTGTTGAAATAGTTCTCTATGTGAACCGCTGGGGATTTCATTTCATGAAGTGCTTTGCTGATGATGTGACTTTATTGCACTGTTTAACAGAATAAATGTGCAGAATAAAGAAAGGAGAGCTGGTCCTGTGGTAGCAAGCATGTCTTGTCCCCATAGCAAAGCAGGGTCTGCCCTGGTTGCATCTGAATGGGAGACTTGATGTGTGAGCACTGCAAGATATTCCCCTCAGGGGATGAAGCCACTCTGGGAAGAGCAGAAGGCTTCAAGTTCCCTCCCTGACTTCTCCAAGATAGGGCTGAGAGAGATACCTGCCTGCTACCTTGGAGAAGCCACTGCCAGTCTGTGAAGACAATACTGAGCTAGATAGACCAATGGTCTGACTCAGTATATGGCAGTTTCCTATGTTAAAGATGGCTGATTTTTCCCCCTTGGTTTTTCTCCTTCAAGGTTGGGGCACTCCCTGTTGATTAAAAATGAATATGGTACCACTTTTGAATACCCTATACCATCTTTTTTTTTTTTTTTTTAGTTTGGGCTCACCTGTTTCTAGAACTAGGTATAGGCTACTGTGAGAGAAAAGCTGTTTAATTACTTGAGCAAAATTAATAAATTTATTTGTATAATTTATTGTTAAACTTTCATCTTGCCCTTCTTCCAAGAAACTCAAGATGATGTACATGATCTGCCCCTCCCCTTTTATCCTCACAACAATCCCATCCTCTCAAATTCTATAAGGTAGGTTAGACTAAAAGATAGTAGCAAGCCCAAAGTCACCTGGCAACTTTATCCAATTCTCTATATAATATTTGAATATTTAGTAAGGTTCTATTGAATGGCTCATATCCAAAGACAATTAGTCATGACTAAGTCCCATTGAAATTAAACAGAGATTAAACTTTGATTAAACAGAGTCCCTTACTGAGCTGACTGACTTGGTTGCGCAGTTGACATTGGAGTCTCCCAGACCGATGGTTCCGAGGGACTTTAATGTTCACTTTGGAACCAACTTGTCGAGATCAACTCAGGAGTTCATAGCAGCCTTGACAACTATGGGCCTATCCCAAGTGGTCTCTGGACAAACGCATGTTGCTGGTCACACTCTCAGTTTGGTTTTTTGCTCTGATCAAGATGGTGTTCCGTAGGCGGGGACTCCTGTGATTTCCCCATTGTCATGGATGGACCAGCATCTGGATAAGGTTGGACTCACAGCCACAACCCTCCTCTGCAGGGATAAATGACCTATTAGGATGGTCCGTTTGAAAAGGCTATTGGATCCAATAGGATTCCAAGAAGCTTTGAAAGGCTTTAAGGTTGATTCTGCCAGCAATTCTGTCAACGCCCTGGTGGAAAATTGGAATAATGAACTTACTAAGTGCCCTCTTTGACCCATTTCTAAATTAGCCCCTTGGTATACGGAAGAACTGTGAAGGTTGAGGTTGAAGCGGCAAGGTAGATGGCTGGAGCACAAGTGGAGAAAGACTCAGCTCAAATCAGACAGATTACAACACACAGCACATTTGAAGATCTATGCTCTGGCAATGCACATAGAAAAGAAGCAGTTCTTTTCATTGCTTCTGCAAGCTCATGTCCAGCAGAGTTGCCTAAGGTTGTGAGAGGGCTAGTACAAGCCCGTTCTCCCTTGCATAAGAATTTGGATCTATCGGTTAACCATTGTAATATGCTTAATGATTTTTTTTGCAGATAAAATCTCTAGTATTTGAGCGGAACTAGACTGCACAGTTACTGCAGAGCCTACTGTAGAGGTGTCCAGCAGCTCCTCTTGGTTAAATTGGATCAACTTCAGTTTGTGACTTCTGAGGATGTGGACAAGCTGCTTGGAATACTTTGCTTTACTCTTGATCCTTGCCCAACATGGCTTATATGATCTGGCAAGGAGGTCATTGGAGAGGGTCTTGTTAAGATCATTAATGCTTCTCTGAGAGAGGGAAGGATGCCTCCTTGTCTCAAGGAGGCCATTATTAGACCACTGTTGAAGAAACCTGCATTGGATTCCTCAGAATTGGGCAATTATAGGCCTGTCTCTAACCTCCTCATTGTTGGGCAAGGTGATTGAGATTATGGTGGCGTCTCAGCTCAGGCAGACTTGGAAGAAGCAGATTATCTGGACCCATTTCAAACTGCCATTCGGGCTATGGGGTTGGGACAGCTTCAGTCAGCCTATTGGATGATCTCCAATTAGGAATTGACAGGGGGAGTGTGACTCTGTTGATCCTTTTGGACCTCCCGTCGACTTCCAATACCATCATAGTATCCTTCTGGAGCCCATGAAAGGGTTGGGAATTGGAGGCACTGCTTTGCAGTGGTTCCACTCCTACCTCTCAGGTTCCAGATGGTTTTTCTTGGAGATTGTTGCTCTTCAAAATGGGAGCTATTGTATGGGGTCTGACAGGTGCCCCGTGCTTCTGTCTCCTGTGCTTTAACATTTATATGAAATGGGGGAGATCATCAGGGGATTTGGTGTAGGGTATTATCAGTATGCTGATGACACACAAATCTATTTCTCCATGTCAACTTCATCAGAAAATTGCCTATCTTCCCTAAATGCCTGCCTGGAGGCAGTAATGGGATGGATGAGGGAGAACAAAGTGAGGATTAATCCAAGCAAGATGGAGGTACTCATTGTGGGAGGACAGAACCTAGGAAGTAGCTTAGACCTGATTGTTCGGTATGGGGATACACTCCCCAAGAAAGAATAGTCTGGGAGTACTTCTGGACCCAAACCTCTCCCTGGTTTCTCAGGTTGAGGCAGTGGCCAGGAGGGATTTCTATCGGGTCTGGCTGATACGCCAGTGACATCCATTTCTGGAGATAAATGATCTTAAAACGGTGTTGCATATTCTGGTAGCATCCAGACTTGACTTCTGACATGCATTCTATGTTGGTACATAGAGTTGGATATTGCAGCTGGTACAGAATGCAGCAGTCAAGTTGGTCTCCAGGGTTACCCAAAGAGATCACATTATACCCATTTAAAAAGAACTATACTGGCTGCCAACAAGTTTCTGAGCAGAGAGGCACCTTTTTAAAAGTGGTGATTCTCCTTATTCAGCAGGGGGAGAGCAACTGGCCCTATCCATCCTCAGCACAGCATCCCTCCAGTGGTTGTGGCTGGTGCCTATCTTGTGTTTCTGTTTTAGATTGTGAGCCCTAAGGGGACAGGGAACCATTTCATTTATTTATATCTATGTAAACCACTTTGGGAACTCTTATTTATCCATCCATCCATCCATCCATCCATCCATCCCTCCATTCAATTTCTATACTGCCCTTCCAAAAATGGCTCAGGGTGGTTTACAAAGAAAAATAATAAATAAGATGGATCTCTGTCCCCAAAGGGCCCACAATCTAAAAAGAAACATAAAACAGATACCAGCAACAGTCACTGGAGGTACTGTGCTGGGAGTGGATAGGGCCAGTTGAAAGTGGTATATAAATAATTTATTTATTATTAACATTTGTACACCACCCCAAACTTTCATCTCTGGGTGGTTAACAATAGTATAAAACAAATTAAAATATATACAAAAACTTAAAACAATTTAAAATCAGCCACAAATTAAAACCTTAAAATTTTAAAGAACAGAAAAAGCTTGGGCGAGGAGGCAGGTTTTCAAATGCTTTCTAAAAATTGTCAGAGATGGGGAGGATCGTATCTCAGCAGGGAGCACATTCCACAATTTCGGGGCAGCAACCGAGAAATCCCATCCCTGTGTGGCCACCAGCCGAGCTGGCGGCAACTGGAGACGGACCTCTCCGGACGACCTCAATGGGCGGTGGGGATCATAATGAAGAAGACGTTCTCTTAGATACCCAGGGCCTAAGCCATTTAGGGCTTTATAAGTTATGACAAGCACTTTGTATTTTGCCCAGAAACCTATTGGCAGCCAGTGTAACTATCAACAAAGGAGTGATGTGGTCTCTCTGAGATGACCCAGAGACCAACCTAGCCGCCACGTTCTGTACCAACTGAAGCTTCCGGACTACGTACAAAAGCAGCCCCACAGAGCGCATTGCAGAAGTAAAGTCTGGAGGTTACCAACATATGTACCAATGTTTTGAGGTCATTCATCTCAAGAAATAGACGCAGCTGGCATATCAGCCGAAGCTGATAAAAAGCACCCCTGGACACCGCCTCAACCTGAGGAACCAGGGAGAGGTGTGGATCCAGAAGTACTCCCAGACTGCGAATCTGTTCCTTTTGGGGAAGTGTGACCCCATCTAGAACAGGCAGATCAAAATCGTCTCTAGAGTTCTGAACCCACACAATAAGTACCTCCATCTTATCTGGATTCAGTTTCAGTTTATTCTCCCTCATCCAGCCCATTACTGCTTCCAGGCAAGCATTTAGGGAAGTTGTGCCATCTCCTGAAGAAGTTGACATGGAGAAGAAGATTTGGGTGTCATCAGCATACTGATAACACCCAGCTCCAAATCCCCTGATGATCTCTCCCAGCAGTTTCATGTAGATGTTAAAAAGCATTGGAGAAAGTATGGAGCCTTGAGGGACACCATACTTAAGCTCAGATTTTGAAGAGCAACAATCTCCAATCGACACCATCTGGAATCTGTCTGAGAGGTAGGAGTGGAGCCACTGTAAAAAAGTGCCCCCCACCCCCAACACCCTCAGACATTCCAGAAGGATACTATGGTTGATAGTATTGAAAGCCTCCGAGAGATCCAAAAGGATCAACAGAGTCACACTTCCTCTGTCAATTCCCAATTGGAGATCATCCATAAGGCCAACTAAGGCAGTCTCAACCCCATAGCTCGCCTGAAAACCAGTTTGAAATGGGTCTAGATAATCAGTTTCCTCCAAGACCACCTGGAGCTGAGAGGCCACCACCTTCTCAATTACCTTGCCCAGCCATGGGAGGTTGGAAACAGGCCTATATAGTTGCTCAACTCTGAGGGATCTAATGCAGGCTTCTTAAGAAGAAGTCTAATAATTGCCTCCTTAAGACAGGGAGGCATCCTACCCTCCCTCAGAGAAGCATTTATGATTTCTACCAGGCCTCCTACAACAGCCTCCCTGCTAGATAGAACAAGCCATGTTGGACAAGGGTCAAGAGAACAAGTGGTAGGCCTCACCGCTCCGAGCAGCTTGTCCACGTCCTCAGGAGTCACAAACTGAAACCGATCAAGTCGAACCACATAAGGGGAGTTGTCGGACACCTCCAATTCAGACATCGAATTGATTGTGGAGTCTCCATCTAAGTCAGTCCGAATCAGAGAGATTTTATCTGCAAAAAACTCTTTAAACACATCGCAGCGGGTAACTGATGGCTCCAAATTCTGATTCAAGGGAGGGTGGGGCACTTACTAGCCCCCTCACAACCCTGAACAACTCCACTGGGCGTGAACTCGCAGATGCAATATGGGTAGAAAAGAACCGCTTCTTTGCCGCACGTATTGCCTGAGCATAGATCTTTAAATGTGCTCTATGTCGTAATCTGTCAGATTCGAGTCGAGTCTTTCTCCACTTGCGCTCCAGTTGCCTACCTTGCCGCTTCTGCCCCTGTAGATCTTCCATATACCAAGGGGCCTGTTTTGAAGCGGGCCGGAGGAAATGCTTAGGAGCAATCATGTCTACTGCCCTGGTGAGCATGTTATTCCATTTTTGCACCAGGGCATCAACAGGATCACCAGCAGAACCAACATTAAATCCCTCCAAGGCCGCTTGGAATCCTATTGGATCCAATAACCTCTTTGGGCGGACCATTCTAATAGGCCCCTCGCCCCTACAGAGATGGAAAGTGGTTGTAAGCCTAACTGTAACCAGATGGTGGTCCATCCATGACAATGAGGAAATCACAGGAGTCCCCACCCACGGAACACCACCCTGATCAAAGTAAAAGACCAAATCAAGTGTGTGACCTGCAATGTGTGTTGGTCCGGAAACCACTTGAGATAGGCCCATAGTTGTCATGGCCGCTATGAACTCCTAAGCTGCCCCGGACAAATTGGTCCTGAAGTGAACATTGAAGTCCCCCAGCACCAAAAGTCTGGGAGACTCCAACGCAAGTTCTGCAACCAAGGCCGTGAGCTCAGTAAGGGATTCCGTCGGGCAGCGGGGCGATCGGTACACCAACAGAACTCCCAATCTATCCCTGGTCCCCAAACTTAGGTACAGGCATTCAGTATGGTCAGATGCCTCAAAAGGGACCCTGGTAAGGGAGATGTTATCCTTATAGACCACAGCCACTCCACCTCCCCGCCCACATCCCCTCACCTGCTCCTCTACAGAATACCCTGGAGGAAGAAGCTGGGACCAGACTGGGCCACCAGCCTCCCCCAACCAAGTCTCAGTAATACACACCAGGTCAGCCCCTTCATCCATACTAAAATCATGGATGACCTTGGGTTTATTTTGGACCGACCTGGCATTGCAGAGGAGCAAGGTAAGGCTATGTGGGTTGTTGGCAGTGCTCCCCGAGGTCATAGAGCTGGCAGGACAGCCAGAAGGAGAGATAGCTATTAAATTTCTGACTACCCTTCCCCTGGAACAGCGAGCTGACCTGCCAACATTACTTCTTCTATTCCCCAGCACCACCGGGATAGCTGCCCCACATTCAACCAAGGTGCCCCCTGTCTCCACATCTCTAGATGAACCCAAACACATAACTACTTCGACCCAGTCTCACCAACATTGAAGTGAGCAAGAACCTTCTCTAGCTGTTCAAGTTAGTATGTTGGCCCCAGCCTCTGGCTGCAGCCCACTCTAATAAAGGCCAAGATCTCAGAAGCCCAATGGGTGTGTCGCACACCCACACCAATCAGGCAGTTTGGCCAGGTGCAGAGTATATCTGAACACAATTAGAGTGAGTTCAGCCCCTGATAGCAAACAGGCTACAGCAAGGAGGACAAGAGCAAAGAAAAAGCCTTGGCCAGAGCCTTCCCCACCCAGAGGAGAGTGGAGCGTAGAAGCCAGATAAGAACTCCTTACCCCCACAGCAACTGGGGAGACCCGAGTTCAAATCCCCATTCAGCCATGATACCCGCTGGGTGACTCTGGGCCAATCACTTCTCTCTCAGCCTAACCTACTTCACAAGGCTGTTGTGAGGAGAAACTTAACTTTGGGCTAAGTTAAGTTCCTCTGGGCTCCTTGGAGGAAAAGCGGAATATAAATATAAGTAAATAAAGCCCTGAATGGCTTGGGTCCACTGTATTTAATAGCATGCTGCCTTCTTAATGAACCTCGCCACCTATTTGTTGCTGTTGCCACCGGCTCAGTTGATGGCAACTCAAAACTGGGTCTTTTATAGGGTTGCCCCAGGACTTTGGAACACGTTTCCTAGCTAAAGTGGAGCCTCCCCTTCTCTGGATGTTTTTAAGAAGGACCTTAAGACATACTTGTTTCAGGCGCGTAACAATGATAGGGCAAGGGGAGACAGTTGTCTGGGGGCCCCACTGCCTGGAGGGGCACCCCAGGGGCACCTCATGTGACTCCCCATTGCCCCCTGCCCAGCCCCATAGCCTCTCAGCCACTTGCCCTCTTCGCCGTCTCTCCTGCTTGTTCTGCTGGCCCGCAATCGAAGCAGCAGGCAAGCTGCCAAGAGCTCCTTTTCTCCCGCCTCTCAGCTGATGGGCGGGTGGGCGGGGCTTCCACGGAGGTCTCCGTGTAGGCCGCAGTGAAGCCTGAACTCGAGTAGGGCCCAAGCCAGCCAGGAAGGAGGAGGCAGCCAGAGTGTTCTCTGCAGCAGAAGACCCCTTGCTGCCCTGCTTAACCCAGACCAGCATTTGCCAGGTAGAGTGTGAACTCCTTTTTGTGGTTACCTTTCCCGCCCGCCCCCCATGTATAGGGATCTGCTTGCCATAGGGCTTGGATATGGGGGGGGGAGGGACCGAGAAGTCTCTGAATATTTATTTTGAAACAGCTTGGAAAATTTGCTGACTTAAAAAAAACTATCTAAAAAGTCCTATAAGTGGCTTGTTTCATGGCAGAAAATTGCAAAAACTTCTGGAACAGTATTTTATTAATTTTATTTATTCATTCATTCATTCATTTATAAATGCACTTATGTTCAAGTTGTTTTGCAACCCAGAAGGTCTGAGTGAGAACTGTGAAGCATGTGTGGTGCATTTATTTTATTTTTCTTGTGTGTGAACTGCTCCCCAATAACTTGCAGGGACTTCAGGGTAAATCTGGCCAACATGTGAATGCAGCACCTCCATTCCAGAGGAGATGTGTCTTAAAGGGCTTTAAAAGCCTCCTGTGAAAAACCTCCTGCAATCAAACTTGACTGAATTTGTTCAGAATTCTGAGAAAACAAACACAGGCTCACCCTGCATGGTTGAAAGTCTCCTTTGCTAATCTGCAGCGAGGGGCCCATTTTAATAATTCATCTTTCTAGTGTGTTCTAGGCATTAAAAGTAATACAAATGTATAGTACTCAATGTATATCACTATATATTGTGACGTGTGTGTGTGTATTCAGTGAAATGTATTTGCAGGCAGCATACTTATTTTGGAATATCAGACTTAAATCCTTGGGGGCCTGGGGTGTGCGGAGGCCCTGGACTTTGGGGGGGGGCATTTTAAAATCTTGTCTCTGGGCCCACTCCAACCTTGCTACGCCCCTGACTTGTTTAGTCAGGTTTTTAGTTTATAGTTGTAAGTTTATCTATATTTTAAACTATTTTAATTGCTGTGTTTGGGGTGTTGTGAACTGCCCAGGGACTTGTGTACGTGGCAGTATAGAAGTGTGTTGGATAAATAAATAAAAGCACTATATGGGGCTCAGCTGTGTAGTTATAAGGATTACCGCCAATTGGAATCGGTTCAAACCAAATGTATTGAGTCAATCCTTGGAGTTCTTGGGGTACAACAAATGCAGCCCTGAGATTGGAGACAGGGTTGGCTCCAATTGAGGCTTGTATCTGGCTTATTAAGATTGATTATTGGCTCAAACTGGAGTTCAGCCAGGTAGGATTTGCACCCTTTGGGTTTCAAGACCATTTTGTGTCTAAGTGGAAAGTGGAGGTTGAGAAGAAAATTCAGAGCTTAGGCCTTCATCTTCCAACATTGATTTCCCTGGGCATTATGAAGGCCAGGGAGATGATAAGGCAATTTATTTTGGGATTCCAGGAGGATAGGGGCCAAATTATGCGTCACACTGCTTTACGAGGAAACTGACAATGTAGCCCCTAGGGGTTGAAGTAGGTAGTTTTGGTAATCTGTATAGACTAGCTAACTATTTATATAACCTCACTATCCCAAAAGTAAGGAGAATGTTTACTCTGGCATGCTTTAATGCATTGCCCTCGGCTGTTGTGGAAGGTCGTTATTCACACACTCCATATCATTTATGTCTATGCCCCTGTCAGTCAGGGATGGTTGTGTCCATTGATCATGGTTTTCTCCTCTACCCATTTTATAGAGATGCTGCTTTGTTTATGTTGCCTATTTTAGCAAATTATCCAGGCAGGTCACTAGATTTGTATACTGCTTTTATCAGATTCAAACACTAATACCACTTATAAGGTGGCAAAGTTCTTTAATATTGCCACCTTAATATTTATACATATTAAACAAACAAACAAATGGATCATAGAGAACAAATCCAGAATTTTCACTTGAGGCACAAATGACCAGGCTCAGACTATCATACTTCAGACACATTATGCGAAGACCCAGCTCTCTTGAGAAGTCCATAATGCTGGGGAAAGTTGAAGGAAAGAGAAGAAGAGATGTCCAGCAGCAAGTGGATGGACTACTCAATTATGACAGCAATGAATGCACCACTGAGAGACCTTAAAGGCCAAGCTGAAGACAGATCATCCTGGAGAGAATCTTTCTATGTGCTCGCTAAGAGTCGACATCGACTTGATGGCACTTAATTAATCAAAATATTTATACAGCATTAAATATTTAATATAATATTAACGATAAATATCTTTAAAATTGCTTCTTGTGTTAGGAAGTAATTGATAAAGAGTTTGACTGTGTTTTGAGATTATTGGGTTATTGACTTTTTGGTGTTGTATGATGGTTGTAAGATTTTGATTGTCGCTGACTGTAATAAACTCTGATTATGACGTTAATAACAACTAACTTGTTTCTACTTCAGTGGTGCTTAGTCATGACTAGCTTTCCTTGGATGCAACCCAGGGTAAACTTTTATAATACAATTACCCCTACAAGTTAGCTTGGTTTATTAAATGGAATATCAAAACGACTGACAGATTTTGCCAAAAAGCCCAGTGCTTTAAGTGGATCCACTGAATGTCCGTTAATCCAGGAAGTGGGTTCTCGGCACCATTGCATCCAGTTTCTGTATTTTTGCAGTATTTGTATTCCTGATGTACTTTAATCCCTTTGCACCATACCACTTAATGTAATCTTGTTAAATTCCCATCTTTAATATTTTTCATTCCTTACTTTCAATAACATACCAAACAGTTTAGAGCTGCAAGCATGTCCTTCAGTCACAGTCCTACCAGTTAAAATGTACCTTTGTCAGTTAAAATAGTCACCTGCTGGCTAAATCAAGTAGATGTTGCAAAATAGCACTCTAGAAATATATTTTAAAACCAGGCATGCTCCAGTCAATATTACACATCTAAATCTTGTTGGTTTTAATAGAAAAGAGTTAGGCACATGCCTTACCTTGCATTAAAATTAATGGGCCTTAAGCGCATAATTTGTCAAGTAGATATTTCAAAATTGAGCTTTTAAAAAGTGGTAAACTTAAAAAGATCACAGTTGCAGTGGATAAATATGAAAGAGATTTGTGATACATCAAATTAGACAGCATGGCTTTAACTGTTATGGTAGGAACTGCAAAAATGTAGGGCATGACCTCCAGCAGGTGCGGGGGGGGATTCCCATGGGGCTTAATGGAGTCTTTTCTGCTCTCCCTTCCCCAGTGTCTCTGAGCCAGGTGCGTGCACACTGCAACCCATCCGCCATTACCTGCAATGGCCTCATACATGTAGATACAGTTAGCCTCTTCCTCTCCGTAGGCACATACTCGGGCTACTTCTCCTCAGAACACAATGAGTAGTTTGTGCACACAGCCCTGGGTAGGGGGGTGCTGTTGGATCTGCCCATGTGAGGCATGTGTAATGACCAATGTGGCACAGTGTACATGTACCCCATCAGGAGCTGGGGGGCTTGCTATGGAGATCAAGTCTTATGGGGATACCTACCTACATTGGTAGTGTCACAGCAAGACATCCCCCCCCCCACCCAGCCAAGTACCTTGTCCCCCTGCCCCTCACTGCTGGTCTCACTTCATTTTATCTTTAGAGGGGGAGCACTAAAGTGAAATACCAGTTAACTTTTCCTTCAGAAGCCTAGTCTATGGAGCAGAGCTCATCCTCCTAAATGCTCTTTACCCTTTCTGTGTCACTGCAAATAATGTATTCCCCTCCTCCCACATGGCACTACTTTTCCCCTAGAAGTGCAAAATGGTTCACGTCCATACAATTTGGACCAAAAATAAAATTATCAGCAGATATGCGTGGTGGTAGTGTGTGTGTGTGTGTGTGTGTGTGTGTGTGTGTGTGTGTGTGTATGTATGTGTATGGAGCGAGAGAGAGAACGAGGACACTGGCTTGCCTGCCCCACAGCTTCCCACCAGACTCTTTGTCATCATTAGGTCATGGCACTCTTGAATGTTTTGGATTGCCATTCCACGCAAGACCAGCTCAGTCAAAACTGAATTATTAGTCCATTGGATGAGTGGCGCCCCTTTGCGCCATCTGAAGAGGATGTTTGTATGAAGACAACTCTGATTGCTCTGGGTTTTTTGTTTGTTTGTTTGTTTGTTTTAAACTGCTCTGACCTCACCCTTGATGTGGAAATGCTGGTGTTCTTACAGTATGTACAGTATGAGTGTGTTTCTATTAATATATCCCTTGTGGGAAAGGCAAGGCTGGGCAGAACAGCATGTGTGAAAAGAGATCTTGTGCTAGGCAGTGACATGAATATTGGAGTGAGTCATATTTCCCTGTCTGTGGGGGCTCCCTGTGCAGATTCTCTGTCTGGGCTGAGGTAAGCCGCCTTGGGTCACTAGGCTCCCTAATTGTGTTTTCATGTTTAAATTAAGCACCAGCCCCACTTTCCACCTTCTGGTCTCATTGCACTTTAGTTCTGTAAATATTTTTACTGCTCATATCTATTGTTGGCACAGAGACACCAGCTGAAAGTTCTCTTAAGCCTCTCATTGCCTGTATGGCTCTGTGCCAGGGAAAGCTAGACTGAGACATGTCAGCCTCTTTCACTGCCTGGGGGAAGATTCTGTTTTCAGTAATAAGTAGTGTCTGTCTTTAAGCTAGGCGGGCATGTCTTGAGGATGGTTTTCTACCAGATAGGCCTATGCCAGTGTTATAAACACCAGTGTACTCTTTCCCCCGACGTCTTAGTGTGCACACACACCCCGTCCTGTTTGCTCCTTGAAAATGTCCACCCTCTCCAGTTAATCCATCCAGGATGCACTGTGTCCTCATGGACTGCTGATTGTTTTCAGCAGTCTTGCCAGCTTTTCCCAGCATGAAGTGGCTCCTTGCAAATATTTATCTGCTGTTTAATTAGCAGATGGTATGTTAGCGTTTTACAGTTACCCACCCCAAATTATGATTTACAAGCAACTCCAAATGGTGTATAATTTAGATACATCGGTAAGGAGAGCAGCTGTGATTCAAGCCATTAATGGAGAATTGGGGGAATGATTCCAAGCCATAGATCTTGCATTCCTGTTAAGTCTAGGACATTTTTGAGCAATGAAACTAGTGCTTTTGCTTGTGAACTTTTGGATTTAGTATCTCCCTAAAGTGCAAATCAGATTGATCAGTAAACTAGTGTTTCATAAACTCACTAGGTACTATCTTCCTCTCCTGCCCAAATTATTTGTGTAGCTTTCTCCCTTATTTTTCTTTATTTTGGAGTCTTGTAATCTCCAAATGTCTTCCATTGCCTTCTTGACGTTATCTTCTAATGCCCAGTCAAGGCTCTTATGACACTCATGTCTGGAATGGAAAAAGGGGTTGAAAGAGATTCATTACCTGTTAAACCAGGAACTCTGGGGATGACCCTGTGACAGCACGGCTCCTGCCCGCATGCACATGCTGCCTCAGCATCAGTGATCACATCCATCTTTTACAAAGTGAGGAAATACAAGCAGTCTGTGGATAGGTGCTTATTGGTAAAGGTAAAGTGTGCCAACTCCTGGTGACCGCAGAGCTATGTGGTTGTCTTTGGTAGACTACAGGGGGCGGGGTTTACCATTGCCTCCTCCCACACAGTAAGAGATGATGATGCCTTTCAGCATCTTCCTATATTGCTGCTGCCCGATATAGGTGTTTCCCATAGTCTGGGAAACATACTAGCAGGGATTTGAACCGGCAACCTCTGGCTTGCTAATCAAGTCATTTCCCTGCTGCGCCATTAGGTGGCTGCTCATGTGCTTATTGACACTTTCATTAAGGGTCAGTGCAGATGCAGTGGCTGGCATTTCTTAACTGCAATCCTACCTGCCCCAATCTCTTAATCAGATTTGGGCATATTCTCTGAAAGCACCTAAGCCAGTCAGAGTTTAGTCTGCACCTGGATAGGAAAACACCCAGGAATTCTATGTATGATGCCTTGAAAGTATGGAGCTGTAGACAACTGGTACATCCAGCCCAGGATTGCTGATGTATGAATTTCAGAAATGGATTCCTGCCAGCCTTATCTGATGTCATGGAGTGAACCTGGGACCTCTTGCGTGCTATAATAAAATATGAATAAAATCCTCATTCAGACTATTACAAGCAGTATTAACCCATTTTACAAAACAAAAAGACAATAGTAACCCCTTGCACCAAAATATTATTGGGCTCAGGCACACACTCTTATATAGCAGCCAAATATAACCTCCATTGAGAGAAGCAGTCACAGATCTTCTGTATAATAGGTGCCTCATCTTCAGGGCACAACACGCTGTTTTTATCTGTGTGAATTGTAGCAATTGGTGGGATTGCTCTATTTCTGTCAAAAAAATGATATGGATGTTTGCCTTCTGATGTTTGCTTGTGAAGGAATTCATGGTTTGGGTCTTTGTGTGTCAGTTAAGCGAGTCTGATCCTAAGCACACTTAGGAGTGAGCCCCATTGAAGTCAGTGGCTGGCATCCTGATTAAGCTATTCATTGGTACTACTAGGGAGTTACTCTAGAGTACTTATTTTCAATAGGACTACTTGGGAGTAACTTAGTCTAGATGTCAGCCAGTTAAACTTACTTCTGCATAGAATTGTGCTGTTTAAACTGGTGGAACAGCCAGAGGATAGAATGATTAGACTGTTGGATGTGGGCTTGGATAAAGGTTCCAATACTTATTCATTCATTCATTACATTTCTATACCTCTCATTCAAAGGCTCTGGGTGATGCCCAGCAAGTGAAAAACAAAAACAAACACCATTTAAAACAAACTACTTAAAACAATATAAAAACAAACTTAAACCATTCAGAGCCATTTAAAAACAATAAAAAATACAATTTAAAAACCTTGGAAGGCCAGGCCAAACAAGTATGTCTTTAGGGCTCTCTTGAAAGCCAATACTCACTCACTCACTCACAGTGTAGAGCAGAAGTTCCCAACCTGTGGTAATCCAGATGCTGCTGAACTACAACTCCCATCATTCCCAGCTATAGATTATTATGGCTGGGGATGATAGGAGTTGTAGTTCATCAACATCTGGATTACCACAGGTTGGGGACCCCTGCTGTAGTAGAGCTCATTTTGTTCGCTTGGGCAAGTGTATGTCACCTACCTTGCAGAGTCATCGTATGCCATCCTCACTCAAGCTGGAGAAGGATACAAATATAAGAAGTAAACGTTCTCCACGACTGTACTGAGGATATACATTGGTGCAGTATTCTTCTTTGCCTCACTTCAAAGGGGTAGAATTTAAGGAGGAAGGGTGAGATAAACTGGGTAAAAGAAGGAATGGGCAAGGCATAAGGGGTTCTTCAGGAAGGAAGAGGTTTATACTAAATGGGGCAAAAGAGGGGCCCTTGAATCCTGTGTCCTGAAGACCCACTAAAACCCTGAACTTTGAATGATTTTATTCCTGTAAACCTCATCTACTAGCAGCCACTCCAGAGTTTAGGAACCAATGTGGAAGCTCATCAGTCTGCCTCTGAACTTTTGTGCTTTTAAAGATCTCTCCAGGAACACATCTGACTGTGAGAAGGGTCTAGCCTCAACTATATCGGTCCCTGGCCCCTTGACACTTGTATTCATCTGGCATGAAGTAGTTGAGCAAGGGAGCAAGTTGTATTAGACTGTTTAAAATAGAAGCAGCCCTGAGTGTTATAGTGAGGCCTGCTGCCTGTAGCTTTGGTGTCAGGTGTTCATAGCTATTGACACTCTCCTTGGCACACTTCTGACAAAGATACTTTAATAAAAATGTGCCTCTGTGAGGGGAGGCGGTATTCCGATGCTCAGCTATTTGCATGGTGATCTGAGTACAGACGAAGATTTTGGAAGAGGATTTGGTGCAAGTTAGTTCCTTTGTCCACATTAGCAAAGGCTCCTTGCTGTGGCTATAAGGACATTTGTGAAAATGAGTCTCCCTCTTTCCCCCCACCTGCCCAACAATACTGCAAGGTGGTGTTTTGAAATCTGGACACTGTTTTTGGCAAAGCACCACAAGAAAGTAACTTGTCAGTTTAAGATCAGACATTCTGCTAGTGTCAATTGGTGTTCATACAAAATGCATATAAGCTTTATACAGGAGATAACAATGGGCAAGATCCAGACTAACTGGATCATGATTAAGCACTGTTGAGGTAAACAAGAGATGACTAACTTAAGTCCCATTAATTCCAGTGGGATCCTGCCTGTGGCTTTTTCTCCGATGGGGAGAGGGTGGCTTCCCCTCCCACCACACTGCTTTTTGCAATGTGCCTGACAGTTGTACTTTCTGGCGATCTGATTGAGCAGACTCCCTTGCAACTCCCCCAGTGCTTCAGGATGGTTGTCCTCTTTTTTTGAAGAAAAAAAAAATAATAACAACAAAGCAATTAAAATATCATCCATCCTTTTTGGGGGGTGGGGGGACACATAAATTGAACTCCGTTTTTAAAATGCTGCAAAACTGCTCCAGTGATAGAAGAGGGAGGGGGCTCAGGACATCGGGGCAGCCAGCTAATCAGTACTGAAAATGAGCAGAAGTTGGTTTCCTGAAGCTCAGACCTGGAGAGGGTTGGGTGTCTTTATCAAGAACAGGGCTGCCTCCAGAACACAGCCACTCTTCTATTTATATGCATTTGGATGCACCCACAAGCAGCCAACCTAGCTAGAGGTGAGTGCCCTCACTCCAGGATAGCTTGGTTGCCTGTATGATTCTGAAGGACATTAAAGGAATTTTAGTTCCACATCAGGTGCAGATGTGTGGTAAAACTGTAGCCATCCAAAGTCATCAGCAGAACGAATTAAAACTAGGTCGCCTAGAACTCTATGCTAGTAACCTCTAAGTAATTTTAGTAGAGGGGTGGAAAAAGAACAGGTCTAAGATTCTTATTTTGACAGAACTGAGAGCAAATAAAAGTGAATTATAAGCAAAGCAATCCTGCCTCAAAACATATTTGCAAAATACAGTATGGAACAACATTAACTTTTTTTTTTTGGCAGAACATGCTAGGATTTCCCGAAACTCTAAAACCGTGCCTGGCTTGGCAGCATACCTGCCTTCTCCACATCTGGAATTCCATTAGAGTGATAAGTAGCTAACCAAACAGCAGCTGTTGGTAACCACAGCAATGAAAACAAAGATTGGATCAAGGCAAAGTGCCACAGAGTTGTGTGGCATTTCTGAAGTGTGCCACAAGTAAGACTTGGTAATAATACAAAGACGGCAACACATTCAAATAGCAGTTTTGACTAGTGTTCCACATTCAGGCTCTCAGTTACCCTTTTGACAATCCTGTAAGGAAGCCTGCATTTCTTTATTGTATTAATTGAGCCTAAGACACGTTCGCTTGCCAAGGTCACTGAGTGAGTTAGTGGCTGTGGCAGGATAGGAACCAGCCATTCGGATGTTCAGTGGCCATGTATGTGCTGATGCCGTGCGCAGGCGGCTGGGAACCAGGAAGCAGCCATGTGTGGTCTTTTGCACTCCAGCACCAGTCCCAGATGAGCAGTGGGGTGGCGGCGGAGGAGCAGGTAAACACCTGCGTCCCTCTTTTTTAAAGGAACTGATCGCCATCCCACAGGACTGGCTCGGGTGTGCCCACCCAGACTGTTTGGCACTTCAGCCAGTTCAGGTAAATCCCTACCAGCTATTTCCTAGATCACACTAGTCTCTACGTTACACCAGCTCTCAAGGTGGCATAGTCACATAGGCATCGCTTGCTTTCCCACTAAGCCACAATCATACTCTCATGTTGTGATAAAAGATGCCATCCATACTACTAATTTGTCCATTGGGATCATTGTATGCAGATTTAGAGTGCAGAGTCTGTGCACATCACGGCTGATAAAAAATATTCTTTAGTGTAAATTTTAACAACCGCAGGCCAGGGGGAACCCCACTGCTATAGAAGATGTCTCTTGAATTTTTGGTGCCCCAAGCAGCTATCTGTGCTGACAGGATAGAGCTGAGTATATCCTATGGCAGAAGCATCAAAGAAAAATTGATGATGCCAAACTTTCAGGAGGTACCATTGTGCTTTGTTCAGGCTCCGAGACTGACCAAGGCCTGGAGTGTGTGTTTTCTAGCTCAGACAGACTGTGGGCTCAGCTGGCAGGCCAGCAGGGGACTTGCCAGTGGGGAAGAACCACCAGAAGATCTACTACACTGGCCCCTGGAGAAAACTGGGCCAACTACCAGCAAAGGGGGCCCCTGCAAGGGTAGTGACCCACATTGAGCCATCCTGCTGTGGACCTTGCAACATCTGGAGCCTTTGGGCTAGAGGCAAGCCATGCCCCTCTTTAGGAGATCAGGGAGACACCCAGGCTGGAGAAAGAGGATGATGCCAGTTATCTACTCCAGCAAGAGATGACCTATCAGCTGAGAGGGTAGAAGAGCTAGCCCACACCCATCCAAAACGACCAATGGTGGTCCTCGTGAGGCAGGTCACAGATGAAAGGAGGACTGCGGCCATGGCTGGTTGGCTGGACAGGAGGCAGAGTGCTGCCAGCTACTACTGTACTTGTATGGGCTGGAATAAACCGGTTGCATTTGATCCTGTTTCGTTTATGGATCCCAGGCAATTCCCTGGGCCGTTTGATGTGGAACTGCACCTCTGAGGGGAGGTGGGTACAACACAGAGAAACATCAAAAGGGGGCAGCCAAGCATATGGAACACTTTTCAAACTTTTAAAAAATGTCATAATCCAGTGTTCCCTTTTAAAATTATTATTACTCTTGACTAACTTCTTGGATGGAGAAGGGTGGGTTGGAATTTTTTGACTCCTGATGCATCAAGTAACTTGACTTCTTTACTATAAAGCTACTGTGGGATAACACAATAGGCATTTGGGCATCACAATCTGAGAGTAGACCCAATAACAAGGCATTGCAACCACTGTTCCCAACTTCCCTCTAACAGGGATTCCAAGATGTTGTTCACCACAACTCCCAGCATGCCCCGTTGCAGTGGCCTTTGGCTGGGGATTCTGGGAATTGTAGTCAACAACATCAGGGAATCCCTGTTAGAGGGAACACTTATTGCACCACTATTTTTTAAATGACAGTGCAGCACACCTATATTTGGATCCTGTCGCTGTGACAAGCAGATCACCCTTTCCAAAAGCTATATCTCATAACTATTAGGCATTCAGAGAGTCTAGTCCTATCCTAGCTTTAGCTGTTACAGTGCAAGAGACTTGACTGCCTTAAGGAATACCTGTTTCCATATGAGCCCTCTGGCCTGTTACAGCCTGTAGGAGAAGCCCTGCTTAAGGCACACTTTATAAGCAGTGTTCTCTCTAACATGGATTTCAGATGTTGACTACAACTTCCACAATTCCCAAGCAAAAGCCATTGCAGCTGGGGATTCTGGGAGTTGTAGTCAACAACATCTGGGAATACCTGTTAGAGGGAACACCGTTGATAAGGTTAGAGAGGTTCATTTAGACATAAGCTCTGTCTTGGCTCCAAAGCTATGGCATTCATGCACTGCCCAAAGAGGCTTTGCTCAATCTGTGACTGCAGACAAATAATATTGTAAGGTGCTTCTTTTTAGGTGGCATTTACAATGGTTTTTTTAACAGTTGTGCAAGCAGAATTCCCTTCCCATTCACTAGAGGGACTGCTGCTGCACCAGAGGTCTGGATGTGGCCCATTATAATGACCCAAGTCTAGCTGTTTACCCAAGCAGCAACGGGCATAAAAGTATCAGGTGAGCCTGTCTTGGGAAAGAAGGGAGCAAGGGAGGACTAGATTAAGTCTGTCCATTCCCTCTTTCCCACAAAGTGATTGGTGCTTTCACTAACCATCAACCTGGGGCTGTGTGCATGATAGATGCTTCCTCATTCCAGAAGAGGTCCATGCTGCACTTGTTTGCATAATCAGTTCTGGCAAGGGACGTGAGGGTGGAAACCTGCTTCATTATCTTTGGGTTTTTTAAAAATTTATTATTGTTTTGTTTATTGTGTTTTATGTGCGTCTGTTTTTATTTTTTGTAAGCTGCCTCACACTGAATATGTTGGGAGAGACTGAGTGGGGTAAACTGAGGACAGAATGTGCGATTTGCTTGGTGGCTGAGAGAGACTGGCCAATGTGGTGAGCAAGTAGGGGCACCTGGCTTTTCCTGGGATGCTTCCTTTGCCCCTGGGAGTGCAGGATGCTGCCAGCAGGATGAATCCTGCATCATTTTTCTTCTTCTCTGTCCCTCTGTGGTGGTTAATGCCTTTTGCTTTCTCTTCTTTTGGCAAGGGGCTGTAGGAAGAAGGTTAAGATTTATGTTCGTTTTAGCTGTCATTGTTTGAATAAAAAGCTGCCAGACTGTGTCTGAATGAGAATTGCACTCCTCCATCCATATTCCCCCCCCCCCCGCTTGCACTGCCTCTTTTTATTTATGCATACATGAATATGCTAAAACTTAACTGAGAATACTGAAACCATTTTCTTTTGTGTAAAATGTGCTGGAATTTCACTGTTTTCAGTGGCCTGACATTGTGCAAATATTTCCCAAAAGGTATATCTGAAAAGCCCCCCCCCCCACTTTATCACGTACCCTTTCAGGATCTAAATGTCACTGCAGTGTCCCCAAGCCCTGTTAACCAGAGATGACTTCCCTTGCTGTGGGACTGCGGACTGAAGCCTCCAAAGCTAACCTTGTCGAGGCAGCAGTCAAAGCCACAGCGTGTGTACAGTCACTACGTGCTACATGGATCACAAGAGGACATGCGAAGGAGCATTAGCTAACTTGCAGGCATTGCAAAAACCTGCACTCGGTGCCGGTCTGGGCTGGAGATGGCAAGTAACTGAGGCTGAAACCATATTGGGTTGTAAAAATCCTGATTGGCTCGCAGCAACTTGCTATTAATAGCAGGTGGCAGAATAGTCATTCCCCCAAATCGGTAGGTACAATGTATTCCACTGCATGTCTCAGACCCAGTCAGGATCTGCAGAGAATGGAAAAAGCTGCTAGAAAAATTATGAATGGATGGCTCTCTTCAAACATAGAGCATGCATTCAGAAAAAGGCAACACAGTCAGGGCTACTGTGGTATTACCATGACATTCCTTTACATTCTCCTTCAAAACAGTTGTAGCTGTCTTGGGGTTTGGGCAGATGTTCAGACTATCTTCTGGCAGAATATTCCCCCCCGCCCACCCCAAGTATTCCAGAGGTTCCGAGTTTGCCTCATTTCAGCACATCACTGCTGCAGCCATATCTCATAACTGAACATTTTGTTTTAGCTTACACAGTAGTCTCACTACCGTGGCGGCAGCAGCAGTAGCAGCATCACCTGCTGTGCCAGGCGACATTGGGATAGACTGTGGACCTTTCGGAATTGCTTTCCAGAGTTTTGTGGAGGGTCTTCTGTGAGCGGGCGGCTTCTGCTCTTGGTTTGAGATTTGCAGACTGCAAAGCCTTTCCTAACCGCCTTCTCTTTTCCAAATGATGATAAAGGATGGGATATTTACTATTTTATCAACAAATTGCTAGATTCCCCTTTAAACTTCTCCTTGTCTTCAGTCATGACTATATATATAATGTGGTGGTGGTGGTGGTGGTGGTGGTGGTGAAGCTTCCAGTGTGCTTTGGGACACACACAAGCAGCCATGGCCAGCATCCGGGGTCAGTCAATACAGGCACTGGATAAGGGGCCGTGGCTGACTCATGAGGTCCAGGTGGGAAAAAGATGGCAGCTGTCCACTCACTGCCTCCCAAGGGACCTGTAAAGGGACTTGGCTGAGGACTCCCACATACCTGGCACCAGCACTGGTTGCTGTGTCAAACATGTGTGCTGGTGTTTGTAATAGCTGCCTATTTTATCCTGTCACTGTCCCCTTTTTGTGTTTGGCTTGGGTGTGTTTGTGTGTTTCTGTCTGCAGTGCTTCCACTGACTTCCCTTGCACATCTCTTTTGTTTCCAGCGGTGCTGAGTCTGACATTACCAGCCATTAGTTTAACAAGGGTATACATTAGGCAGCTGTCCACTGAAGTTTCTAGGCTCTGTTTCAGCCTGCATAATGCAAGGTCAGTCTCTGCAGAGCATATCGGTGTTAGCCAACTGCTTCTCGGCCTCAAAGTCCCCTGGGTCCTCTGCACAAATGAAACATATTGCTCCATAATCACAGGCTTTTTAAATACTTGAGCACAATCTGAGATCCTCACTCCTTTTATTTTATTTTATTTATTGCATGTTTATACTGCCAATTATAAAATTTCATGGTGAGTTACAGGAAGGAAGACTTGATATGAGGTATGCTGCCTTTCCCCCCCAGCACTGTCTTGAGTTGCTGGCTATCCCAGTTGGCGGGCCCCGTTTCCATGTTGGAGAGGATGCTCTATCTGTTTTTCTGAGTCTGGTCGGCAATCTGAAAGAGGAGCAAGCTTATGCCTACTATACAAAGAATGCCACTGTCACATGGAGTCCTGAGAGATTTATCTTTGTCCTGCAAAGCAGCTGTGAGTGGCTTCAGCTTGAGCAGAAAACTGGTGGGGACCAAGAGGAAAGGGCCCCACCTTTCTATTACCTCTTGGAGAGGAAAGCAGCTGAGAGGAGCGATTTTGAGTTGACAAATGGCTGGGAAGGTAATGGTTTAAACACTTATTTCCCACCTGCCTGCGCTGCTGGTCCTCTGCTCAATCTGAAGCCACCTGCAGCTGTTTTACATTATTCAGGAAAGCTCAGGGAACATGTCAATAGGAAGCTCGAGGAACTTCGTATAACTTGCAGTTCCACCCGCCTTAGAAATACAGCTCTGATAGGTTGGATTACTCCACTTTATGTACAATGGCTTGGAGGAGGTCTTGCTACCCTTCTTCCGGCTGCAGTCCCTAATATCTCCCCAAAGCCATTCTTGAGTGTCATCGGACCCTCCTGAATGGCACGTGATATGGCATGGGGCCTGCTGCTTGGGGGTTGGGGTGGGGTGGAGATCGTGACCGGGCCAATGTAAGCATACACATCATCCTCCACTTGTGCAAGGGTGCTTTGACTAAAGCCACTGAAGCCGTGATCACCCCTTCCAGCGACATTGTATTAGGTTGTGGAGAGGATCACTGTCCTGTCTTATTGTAGACCTGGATTGATGTGATGTGTAATGTGCTCATTAATTCATCGCATCCATCTAATCGCAGCTCTATAATGGCTGCCATCCAGTTGTGGGGACCATTGTGGGGCAAGAGGAGCCAACATGGTGTAGTGGTTAGAGTGCTGGACTAGGACCAGAGAGACCCGAGTTCAAATCCCCATTCAGCCATGAGACTTGCTGGGTGACTCTGGGCCAGTCACTTCTCTCTCAGCCTAACCTACTTCGCAGGGTTGTTGTGAGGAGAAACTCAAGTATGTAGCACACCACTCTGGGCTCCTTGGAGGAAGAGCGGGATATAAAATATATATATTTTTTTAAAAAAGAGGATGGTATCATCAGCTTCCAAATCAGCCCTAGGCATTGTGCATGTATGAAGCCTTCCCACTGTGCCACAGCCATGCCAGGCAGATGCTTGGAAAGGGGAATTTATTTGGGAGAATGAAGATGGTGTCTGGAACAGTGTATGCGTGTGTGCATGTGTGATGTATCCTATCCAGTAACCTTTTGTATTTGGTTGTTTTGGACATTGGTCCCAGTGAGGATTCCGTAGAGAGTGTTGGGGAGGAGTTAGAAATAAAAGAGAGGAGAACGGGAGAAGGAGAAAAATGGAGTTGTTTTTGAACAAAGCTTAGTGAAATGATGGCTTTGAGTTTATGAGGGAAGCAGATATAAAACAGGTATACAGTCTGATCACTAGGTCACATTCTGGAGGCTTTGAGGAGCTTGAGACTCTGTTGGGTGGACTGACTGTGCAAAGCCTTCCAGGTTGGCAAGACCCTACAAAATGTGCTGCAAGTAGGGGCTGGATCATGCTTGTAGACAGGCAGAGTAAAACATTGGAGCAGCATTCTTTCAACAATAGCCTCCATCTACCGTGTGGTTATAGGGAGAAATGCAAGGAAACAGATGGATTTTGCAGTAGTTCCGAAGCAATCCAGTTGGCTCAAGAATCCTTTTCCAAGATGAGAATATGAAAAGCTACAGTTTTGTGGTGTTCCAGAAAGTGTTCGAGTCGTGGCAATAGGCAGATCAAACTGATCCATGCCCGCTCTGTGTACTTGGTTGGAGTAGTTGTGTGATTATTTCAGCATTTGGTCAGATCTCAATTTTTCAGCGTATGCTCCTATTCCATTGTACCACCAGAGACTTCAAAAGAAAAATTGAGCAAAGGTGTGATTAAAATGTACGCACGCCCCGGAAAAATCAAATGGCAAAGCAATTACTTTTCCATTCCACTGCCCTCACAAAACTGGCAGAGACTGTACTTGGCCCACACCCCAGGCTTGTAAGAGTCTGCCATGTGGCTCTGTCAAGCAAGGTATCTGCCTAAGAAAATCTGACAGGTTGTCACATAGAAGAGGGAGAATACGTGTTCCCTGTTGCTCTGGCGGGTAGGCCTAAAACCAGTGGGTTGGAATGACAAGAAAACCAATTCAGACTACACGTTAGGTAGAGTCTCCTAACTGTCCGAGCTGTCTGATAGTAGAACAGTGTGCCTTGTGTAAGGGTGAGCTCTCCTTCTCCAGAAGTTTTCAGACTGAGGCTAGACACAGCCATCTGCCAGGGATGGTGCTGTAGCAGGTTCTGGGGTTGAACGAGAAGACCTGCAACAAGGGATGTCCTACTCTAACACTCTATAATTATATTTTCTTCTTGGGAAGGGTGCAGGTAGTGCTGTAATTTATTGTCTAACAATACTGTTTAACATATATACAAAGTTATGTGACCATTTTGAATTAAAATGCTTTATCCACCAGTTCTCCCCACTCCCATGCCCCCGGCTAATGGTGAGAAAAAGTCAAAAGTATCTGTATGGCTTAAAGAAACTAAAGTCGCATCAGTTGGCACTTGCATTATTGTTGTCTGGGGAGGCTCTTCTCTCAGGTCCAGCAGAAACATCTTGGCCATGTATTAGCTGCCATTTCCACTCTGTTTTACTTTGTTAAGACCCAGTATCAAAAATCTACGCTAGTGAATAACTTACTATGCAGTACACCTGACTAGCACTTCTCGGCTGATTATCTCAAAACACTTCTGAAATGTTAAAATTTGCTCCTTTCCAAGAAATGGTATAAGATGATGAGTGACCAGGAGGTTGGCATTCTCTCGCTCTATCCGTTCAGTCGTGTCCGACTTGCGGTCACTCTATCGATCACTGCACTCCATGCCGTCCTATCTTGGACAGCATCCATCCATCCATATATAAGGGGAAAGTCTGATGATATTCTTTGTGTACCCATACAATTATTCTTACTAGATGCAAATTCAAAACAAAATGGTGCTGTCTTGAGCTCTGTGAAGAATCAATCTGTAGTACTTTGGCTTTTATAGTAATGCTGTGCATCGAGGCAGTTATATTAAAACCAATGTTACAATATAACACAGACTTCACCAGAACTCTACAGATGAAGGATTTGGCTGATTAATTTAAAAGGTGACAGTTGGGCCAGGATTAGCTGGGCCTACTGAAACATTTCAAGGCGTGGAATATGAATAGAGGGGTCTGAAGAGGTTTGCTGAAAGAGTTGGCAAGTGTGTCAAATGTAGCTGTTAGATGGGGCTGCTGTTGTCTCCTTTTTTAAGGGAACAAGGCATGGCTATAAAACAAGCAATTTCCCAGAATTCACAACCACACAGGCCTAAAATCCAATTAAAAATACATTTTACTGAATATTCAATAAGGCATGAGTCATTATTAAATCATATGAACATGTAGGACATTCCCATGTCACACAGAACATGTTGGATGATACACATAACTGGGCGCTAATACTTAACCTTTATTATAAACTATTATGACGAGAGTGGGTTCTTAAATATGTTACAGACTCTAATATGTATGCAACTAAACAATTGACTAGAAAATAATAGGCTGAGTAGTTAACTAGCATTGAATGAATTTAATAACTACACATAAGGATTAACAATGCCATTAACTACTATGAAGGGTGGAAAAGGACAGCGGTGAAGGACATGTTAGTAGAAAATGGAAGAGGCATAGTTACAAATCGGTGTCAAAGATGGAAAAGAATGGTCAGGGCAGAAGAGAAATTGGAGAGAGGGCAATTGGTTTGAAATTCGAATCACTTAAATCTGCCAAATCCGAGCTTGAATTGATCTGAGTGGAATCGATTTGCACATCTCTAGTTTTAGCACTAGAGTTTGGAATAACCTAGGAAGCCCTAAAAACCCCACTGTTTACAATCCACACTCTTATATGCAAAACTCTCCCTATGTTCTTTGTTGCAGGTTTTTTTCCCTTTTATTTTGTCATATTTTAAATTTCTTATTTTTGTTTTTAACTAATGTTTTAATGTTTTTATTTTGTTGTAAACTGCCCAGAGACGTAAGTTTTGAGCAGTATAAAAATATGTTAAATAAATAAAATAAATAATAAAATAAATTTTTTGTGATAAAAAGGTTTGGAGAGAATTACTGTTTATAAAAACTATGATGGAGGCTGAGGAGCAGATGCCAGCCAGGAGAGAATTCCAAAGCCTGGGGGGCAATTACTGAGAAGGCCCTGTCCTGCGTGCTCCACAGCTGAGCCTCTCTCACAGTCTGCATGTGGAGCAGAGTCCCTCCGATTTTGTCAAGTGGGCAGAAACCCTTGGGAGCAGGTGGTCTCTCAGGTATCAAGGGCCAAGACCATTAAGGGTTTTAAAGGTCAAAACCAGCACCTTGAATTGGACCTGGAAACAGATTGGTAGCCAATACAGTTCTTTCAGAATGGATCTACTATGATCCCAGCAGGCAGCTCTGGATAAAATCCCAGCTATTGCATTTTGCATTATCTGCAGTTTCCAAATATTCTTTAAGGGCAGCCCCACATAGAGCGTGTTACAGTAATCCAGCCGTGACATGACTAAGGGCATGGGCAATTGTGGCCAGATCTGCCTTCTTGAAAAAAAGGACACAGCTGGCACACTAGCCAAAGCTGTACAAAAGCACCTCTGGCCACCGTCTCCACCTGAGCATCCCAAAGCAGGGCCGTGTCCCGCAGTACTTCCAAGCTGTGCACTTGCTCTTTCAAGGGTAGTGCAACCCCATCCAGAACCAGTTGAATCCCTTCATTCGGATTTGGCTCTCCTACTGCCCAACAGCACTTCTGTCTTGTCTAGATGCAATCTCATTTTACTAGCCTACATCCAACCATCACTGTCTCCAGCCCCTGAGTCTGGTCATCCACTGCCTCCCTAGGATGAGGTTATAAGGAGAGATAGAGGTGAGTGTCATCTACATATTGCTGACAACTCAGTCCAAGTCCCCGGATGACCTCTCCCAGCGGTTTCATGTAGATGTTGAACAGCATGGGGGACAAAACTGAACCCTGCAGGACCCCACAAGCCAATGGCCAAGGAGCTGAGCAGTAGTCCCCCAGCACCACTTTATGGACCCTTCCCCCAAGACAGGACCAAAGCCACTCCAAAGCAGTGCCTCCAGTCCCTATACTTGAGACATGGTCCAGAAGGATACCATGGTCAATGGTATCAAACGCTGCTGGGAGGTCCAGCAGAACCAATGGGGATGCACTCGCCCTGTCAAGCTCCCGGCATAAGTAATCCACTAGGGTGACCAAAGCAGTTTCAGTCCCATATCCAGGTCAGAAGCCAGATTGAAAGGAATCTAGATAATCCGTATCATCCAAAACCCTCTGCAGCTGAGATGCCAACACACTCTCTATCACTTTGCTCAAAAAGGGGAGGTTAGAAACAGGTCTGTAATTATTCAGCTTGGAGGGATCAATTTATATACTGCTTTTCAACAAAAGTTCTCAAAGCAGTTTACATAGAAAACAAACAAATATGGCTTCCTGTCCAAAAAGGCTCACAATCTAAAATTTCCATGTCTGTGTGTAATATTTTGTGGTGATTGCTCTGATAAGATCCATGTCTGGTCTTGAGACTAATGTGCTTCACTCACTGTTCTGGTCTGCAACCTGCATTGCAAGGTGTACTCAGCAAAAATGTGGCCAAAATTGCTCTAGTTGAGCTTATGGCTATGCTTCCTAAGGGTGCTCCTATGGCAGCTGTTGCAATGCTATGAAGTAAGAAGTCATATTTGTGTGTGAGAGAGCAACTGGTGCCAATGATGTTACTGCAGCATAGGCACTGTGGCTGGCAGTGGATTCTGGCTCATTGAGTCTTTTTTGGCCATTTTTGGACTGTGTTTGAAATGTGTGTTCTGTGTTGAGAGGGACAAATTCCCTTTTATTGTGTGCTTCTGCAATGTTTTTCAAGGCAGGGTTGCAAAATGCATTGCGAATTGCAATGCAGATCTTCTGTGCATGCATGCTCTGGGTTTGGGGGAAAGATAAAAATTTGTTTAAAATTGCCCACTTGCCCATTTCTTTTGTGGGTTGGGTAGTATGTAGCACCCATCATGCTCTTCCACACAACCCACTTTAGCATCCCTAGGAGCTAGCCACGGGGAACAATGGGGTGTTTCGAGTTCCCCCATTGTTCCTTATAGCCGGAGCACTTGAAACATTTCTAGTTGTTTCATCAAAATACCTGGCTCAAGTGCTGTTTTCAGCAAAATGTTTTGACCATTTACATTTTGTTTCAAGCTCAAAACAGAACACACAATCTGTTTAGTGCACATCCCTACAGCTTCAGTGGAACGCTTGGGGCCCAGCATAGCCTCGACAACCATCAGAGGCCAGTGAAGGTGGGGAAAGGGTCCCTTTTTATTACAATGCTTTTGTTACCAAGGTCCCTCTGAGTATATTATGGGGGGCAGTGTTCCCTCTAAGGCGCGTGAGCGTGCTCACACATTTTTGATGTGCGCTCAGTCAATTTTAGATCCCGCTCAGTTTTAATCAGGAAGGTCCCACTCTGAATGCATGTGCGCACACTGCCTTGATACTTCTGCCCAGAACAAAACTTATTCCGCACACAGATGAAAAAACTTAGAGAGAACACTGATGGGGGTGGGTGAAGAAAAGGAATCTGGACAGTTTTTTGATAGGAATTAGGCCCAGGCTAATTAGAAAATCTCTTCAGATCTTGATGGTTATTTCCTTGTTTTTTTAAAAAAAAACCATCATCCTTCAAATCACTCTGCTTAAATATTTCTCTCTCTTAATTATTCCCTTAATAAATACCCTGTTACCTCAGCAGTACAAAATCTCTCTGTGTATTGTACCACACCTACAGCAACACTAGTCATAGTCACATGCTACATTCAACACATGTACAACATATACAGATCTGTGTGCACGTACAGTTAGTCACATGTTATCTTGATTGTAGGAGCAGCAGTCCACTTCCCATCTACACCCCGCGTTTGAGGGACCTGTATGCACGCTCAGTTTTAAAATGATCCATGTACAGTCATTCTCACCAAAAATGTATCTGACATAATATCTGAATAGGGCTGTTGTTGCTGAAATATTCAGAAGCAGCTCTTGCTTCTGAGCTTTGCTCTTGTTTAAAACCTTTGCAAATCTTTTAACCTTTTATATTTGTTTTAATTGCTCTTATGTCATTAACTGCCCAGAGATTAAAGTTTGGGCGTTATACAAGTTAGTTAGTTAAATCAATAAATAAAGGCAGACTCATGCATTAAGTCTGCAGGCCTGTGCAGTTATTGGGAGTGAGCATACATAAGACTGCTGAGAAGGCAAAGTTTTCAGGGATTCAGATGCCAAAATGCTGTGTAGTGGCTGTTCCTAATATCACTGGGCAGAAACTGGATTCTCATGGGAAGATGATCATCTGTAGTGGATGGCCATGCCGTGAATCTGGCTTTACTGTGCCCTCGCTACTGATGTTGTTAACTTCTGTGTAGCAGCAAGAGTGTAAGAAGGTTTAAACCATGAGTTAAGCAGTAATGTAAACAGTAGCAAGCTTCTTCTTTGGCTTTTCTCACAGAGAAACACAGCTATCTGTGAATGATTAGGAATAACCCTGCTTGAAAGACTCTAAAATTTATTTGTTGACTGGGGTTATTTTCAGCATTTAACAACTCTGAGCTAAGAGTCTCTGAATCGTTCTATGTGAGAGTAAATATGTTTCCTATTTAATTTATTGAAATAATGTCTGATGTTTATGTATTTTTGTTATAGCGATCTCCTCACTGAGCTGAAGAATCCTAGTATTTTTCCTGTGAAATGTTGCTATTCAGAGGCCTGCCACAAATCTGAAAATTGTGTCATCCTGTCTTGTATTCTACAACATAAGCATACAATTCTCTATTTTAAAAAGGAAATTTAAAAAAATAATAATTAACTATATTGTGGTTTTTTAAATTTTACTTACGTACTTGTGCAATCTGGTGGTTCTGATATATAAAGAGCAACTTGTTTGTCTGTAACTAGATAGCCTTGTGCAGGCTGCCCTGGTTGCCAATTTGTCTGGATGACTCTGGGGTCTTAGCAGGCAACAGCATTGCTGGGAGGGTTACGTAATTGTAAGAAATTTGTCGCTCATTCATAGTCTGGGATTTGAAGGATAAAGCCGCCCTATTATAGCAGAACAGGAAGTGTCTTCCCACAGACTGGGTCAGGTAAATCGAAAATAACTGCTGGGTAGAATCGTCTAGGCCTTACCACCACCATTCAGATAACCACAATAACAAACCTCTTTCCCTGGGTTGCTGCAGACAAGGTAACTATTAAAAGCTCTGGTCTGTTATCTTCCCAGCTAGCCCTTTAAAAAATGGAGGGTGGGAGAGGTATGCCTGTCTCTTCTGACTTGGGCATCCTTCTTTATTGCTTTGCAATCCCAAGGCTAACAGCAGACTTAACTGGAACACAAATGGTTTGTGTTTTGACAGGGATGCTTCAGAATGGAAAGAAGTTTGATTCCTCCCGAGATCGAAACAAGCCCTTCAGGTTCAAGATTGGCAGACAAGAAGTCATTAAAGGATTTGAAGAAGGAGCTGCACAGGTATGAGGGATGATCCTTGCGTGTCTTCAGAACAGCTAAAGCAAGTACAGGAATGAGGGATTAACCACACAGTGGAGGAAAATGAATTTGAATTCAGGGGTTTGCACTTGGATATGTATACATCCGTGTGTTGGTTAGAATAGAAATTGTAGCGGATGTAACAGAGCGGAAACTGAGGCTTGTTACGTTTATTGAACCAGGCTACTATGGTTTATTACTCAACTATTACCAGTTTATAAACAGTCCCCCTCTGAGTGAAAGATCATCGGACCTAAGAAAAAAATAATACTCTCAGTTGTAATAAGAAATACAAACTGACCAATCATTCGACAGAACTGATGATTGACACGAACATTCTAAACTCTACAACAAGCCTATACACAGATTTACATACAATAAATCAGTGGCAAGAACAAAGACAGTCTATATTCACAGAAATAACATTTGGTAGAATATTTCTTAGCACCTTCTCATACACTGTTGTATTCTATCTAGTAATAGGGATGTGCAAGAACTGAGTTCATGCACGGGTTCAGTGCTGAAGCAGTTCAGGTGAGGTCTGAACTGGTTCAGCACTGCCGGAGGGCGGGGCGGGGGCTGCAGTGAGCAAGATCTTGTAAAAGGAGGAGAGCAGGTCCTTCCCTTCCCTCCGCCGCCACCCTATGCAGCTTCTTAATGTGATGATGTTCCCCTCAAGAACACACGCGTGGTGCCAGCACACACATGGTGTCCACATATGCTGATACCATGTGCAAGGTCAGTAACACCATGCTAACCATGCACATGCTGGTGGACAGGAGGGAAGGACTTGCTCTCCTCCTTTTTCAGTTCAGTTGATTATGATCTTTGATCAAGTAAACAGATTTCATCTCAGACACAGATTAAAAAAACCCTTAAGAGTAAATATTAATACAGATATATTTAAAAAAAATACATATAGAAGCTATTACATAAAGGGAAAATAAGATTAAACAACCTAAATTAGCCATTTCTAACACATGATATGCAGATCTTAATTGCAGCTGTACAAAACCTGGGCGCTTTCCAGATTAAACCCTACAACAGGGTCACTACGGGTCTCCTACGTGTGCTTCTGTACTTCCGGTGTTGTGACACTGCAGTCCCTGTGAGGACAGCAAGATGCCATTCACATTTCCGATGCCTTATTTCGGATTTTATCTTTGTGTTATAGTGCTACAATGTTGCAAGTTAGTTGCAGAAAAATAGCTGTATTTTCCTATTGTGTGTGTTTGAGATTCTGGGGATCATTTTCAATACAATCCTGCGAAGCTGAAGCATTTTACCCCATTGCAGCATGTAATTGGGAAAGCACCCTGGCTACCTGCTGCAAAACATCGGTGTGAATGTCAAAAAGAAGTAGATTTATGTAAAATTCATCAGAATTATTTGGATATCTAAAAACAAGAGGGATAATATATCTAATACATAAATCACAATAAAAAGAACAGTAGAGGAGCACATGGCCAACTGTCTCAACATCCCCATTCCCACAAGGGCACAATCTCACCAGATAGGGGACTCTCCTGAACCTACCGTCCATTACCATAGAGGGCAGCACATCCAGCTGAGCCAACGTTAGGGCTCTTCTGTGTGTTGTGTATATCAAATTATACAGATATTTGGTTGGTTTTGTAAAGATTTAACAGCTCCAAACTTTGCGTAGCTTGATGCCCGGCTTAGATCAATCTGGTGTTCCATATAATTGATACGCTGCTTGAGGATCACCTTGGCATTATCATAACGCAGATAAAGCAGATATTCCATTGACAATGCATATAATTTTAACTTTTCGGAGATTAAATGCATCCAATCAGAGGGATAATCATCCTTAAAAATTAAGGGAGCTAGGCCAGAAGGAAAATAGGTCAGCTTCACCCAAAAGTTGAAAATATAGGTGCAGGCACAGGTTTCCAAGCGTAACAGGTACATTTACCTAACTACTACCTGGGTCGGGCACAGAGCATATGTGCCTCTAGTTCTTAGCCCCTCGTTCTTGGCCCTCCCCCCTCCAATGGTCCCCCACCCTGGCCAAACACTCTTTCCGGCTGGACGGCCTGGCCTTCTTCAACCCCCCATCCCCCCAATATAGAATATATGTCTATATATTCATATAGAACTTGCAGGTGGAATAAAACCTCCAGGTGTAGAATCACAGAGAAAATTTGTCACTGTTTGTAAGGAATATTTTGTCACAAGCAATACTCTGATACCACAGCTTAGCTACATCATTCTCTCAGTACTTTATATGTCATCTTTCTTCCATAGTAAAACTCAAAATGGAATATATAGAGCTTGCAGGTGGCTTTCCATCCAGATCCTGTTCAGACACAGACCTTCTTAGTTTCAGCAGGGTGGCTGTATCATGTACTTTTGGACCATGTGCTGGGGCCAGTTGTTTTCCCAACAGTTTCACCTCTTTCTGCTTCCTTATCAAAGCACCCCCTCAAAATAATACTGATAAAACCAAAAGAAACGGCAGCTAAAGGAAGCAAAGTTGTTTGTTTACAATAGGAGATATATATCTACTAAATACATGAGTGATGAAAGCCAAATCTGGTTCCCAAAAGCCATTTGGAACCTCACCTTGCTCCTCTGTAATGCCAGGTCAGTCCAGAACAAATCAGAAACCATTCATGATTTGATTCTGGATGAAGGTGCCGACCTGGTATGTATTACAGAGACTTGGCTGGGGGAGGCTGGGGGAGGCTGGGGGCCCAGTGTGGTCCCAGCTTCTTCCTCCAGGCTACTCTGTTGAGGAGCGGGTGAGGGACCATGGTTGGGGAGGTGGAGTGGCTGTGGTCTATAAGAATAACCTTTCCCTTACCTGGATCCCTGTTAGAGTGTTGGACCATATTGAATGTGTGTACTTAAGACTGGGGACCAGGGATAGACTGGGACTTCTGTTGGTGTACCGATCGCCCTGCTGCTCAACAGGGTCCCTAACTGAGCTGACGGACTTGGTCTCGGACTTGGTGCTGGAGTTCCGCAGGCTTGTGGTGCTGGGGGACTTCAATGTTCACTTTGGGACCAATTTGTCCGGGACGGCTCAGGAGTTCATAGCGGCCATGACGACTATGGACCTATCCCAAGAGGTCTCGGGGCCGACGCACATTGCTGGTCACACGCTTGATTTGGTCTTTCACTCTGATCAGGGTGGTGTTCCGTGGGTGGGGAATCCTGTGATTTCCCCATTGTCGTGGACGGACCACCATCTGGTTAAGGTCGGACTCGCAATCGCTTCCCACCTTCACAAGGGCGAGGGACCTATTAAGATGATCCGCCCGAGAAGGTTATAGTATCCAATAGGATTTCAAGAAGCCTTGGAGGGATTTAGTGTTGGCTCTGCTGGTTATCCTGTTGATGCCCTGGTGGAGAACTGGAACAGCAAACTCACTGGGGCAGTAGAAATGATTGCTCCTAAGCGTCCTCTCCGACCTACTTCAAAATTGGCCCCTTGGTATATGGAAGAACTACGGGGGCTGAAGCGGCGAGGTAGACGACTGGAGTGCAAGTGGAGAAAGACTCGGCTTGAATCCGACAGATTGCAACATAGAGCTCATTTGAAGACCTATGCTCAGGCGATACATGCAGCAAAGAAGCGAATCTTTTCTGCCCGTATTGCATCCGCAAGTTCACGTCCGGCAGAGTTGTTCAGGGTTGTGAGAGGGCTAGTGAGTGCCCCTCCTCCCTTGAATCAGAATCTGGAACCATCGATTACCTGCTGTGATGTGTTTAATTAATTCTTTGTGGAAAAAATCTCTCGTATTTGGGCCGACTTAGACGCCGTCTCTACAATTACCTCAGTGTCTGATGTGGAGGTGTCCAGCGACTCCTCTTGTGTGATTAGGTTGGATCGGTTCCACTTTGTGACTCCTGAGGATGTGCACAAGCTGATTGGAATGGTGCGGCCTACCACCTGTTCTCTTGACCCCTGTCTGACATGGCTTATATTATCTGGCAGGGGGGTTGTTGTAGAAGGCCTGGTAGAAATTATAAATGCGTCTCTGAGGGAAGGTGGGATGCCTCCTTGTCTTAAGGAGGCAATTATTAGACCGCTTCTGAAGAAGCCTACCCTGGATCCCTCGGACTTGAACAACTACAGGCCTGTCTCCAACCTTCCGTGGCTGGGCAAGGTAATTGAGAGGGTGGTGGCCTCACAGCTCCAGGCAGTCTTGGAGGAAACTGATTATCTTGACCCATTTCAAACTGGCTTTCGGGCTGGCTATGGGGTTGAGACTGCCTCGGTCGGCCTGATGGATGATCTCCAATTGGCAATTGACAGAGGAAGTGTGATTCTGTTGGTCCTTTTGGATCTCTCAGCGGCTTTCAATACTATCGACCATAGTATCCTTCTGGAGCGTCTGAGGGAGTTGGGAGTTGGAGGCACAGCTTTGCAGTGGCTCCGCTCCTACCTCTCGGGCAGGTTCCAGATGGTGTCCCTTGGAGACTGTTGTTCTTCAAAATCTGAACTTTTGTATGGTGTTCCCCAGGGCTCCATATTGTCTCCAATGTTGTTTAATATCTACTTGAAACCGCTGGGAGAGATCATCAGGAGATTTGGTGCACGGTGTTACCAGTATGCTGATAACACCCGAATCTATTTCTCCATGTCAGCATCATTGGGAGAGGGCATAAGCTCCCTAAATGCCTGCCTGGAGTTGGTGATGGGCTGGATGAGGGATAACAAGCTGAGACTGAATCCGGCTAAGATGGAGGTACTCATTGTCCGGGGTCAGAACTCAAGAGATGATTTTGATCTGCCTGTTCTGGATGGGGTCACACTTCCCCAGAAGGAACAAGTACACAGTCTAGGGGTGCTTCTGGTTCCGAGCCTCTCCCTGGTGTCCCAGGTTGAGGTGGTGGCCAGAAGTGCCTTCTGTCAGCTTCAGCTGATACGCCAGCTGCGTCCGTTTCTTGAGGTGAATGACCTCAAAACAGTGGTACATCTGCTGGTAACCTCCAGACTGGATTACTGTAATGCACTCTGTGTGAGGCTGCCCTTGTACGTAGTCCGGAAACTACAGCTGGTCCAGAATGCGGCAGCCAGGCTGGTCTCTGGGTCATCTCGGAGAGACCATATAACTCCTGTATTGAAGGAGCTACACTGGCTGCTGATATGTTTCCAGGCAAAATACAAGGTGCTGGTTATCCTATATAATAAAAGGCTAAGTGAGTGGCAGTGGCCTTAGAACGTTGGGGATCTGCGTCCCTGCCTCCCTGGGCTGTTCTGGGCCTGCGCAAAGCGCAGGCCCAGAACAGCCCAAGGGAGTCCAGACCGCCAACACCAGTGTTCCAAAGCCACCACACACTCAACCTCCTGCCATCGCCCGCCCGCCCGCCCTCCACCACCGTTCCGGCCCCACTGGCGACCATTTCGCGCCTATCCCCGGTCCTCATCGCTGTCTGCCCGCCCGCCCGCCTCCCACCACCGTCCCGGACCCACCGGTGGCCATTTCGACCCAATCCCCGGTCCTCTTTTCAAGGCCCCACGGGCGGCCATTTCAACCCAAATACTGCCGCTGGCCGCCCGCCCGCCCTCCTTCCCGACACCTGAGTCCCCGGTCCTCCTTTCACGGCCCCACGGGCGGCCATTTCCACCCAAGCACTGCCAATGGCCGCCCGCCCTCCTTCCCTCCCTCCTTCCTTCCTCCCGAGTCCTCCTTACCCCGGCCATGTCCGTTGGGCTAAAAGCTACTTAATTCAAGAGAGAAAGAGGAGCTCGCAAGCAGAGCTCCTCTCTTTGCAACGGCTCTGCCCGAACTGACACTATGGCCGTAAAGGACGCAATAGGCGTCCTTTACACCCAAACCCCCAGTACGGGCAGAGTCTTTGCAAGAGAGGAGCTCTGCTTGCGAGCTGCTCTCTCTCTCGGAAATTAAGGAGTTTTTAGCCCGACGGACATGGCCGGGGTAAGGAGGGCTCGGCAGTTGGGAGGGCGGGCGGCCAACGGGCAGCGGTGGCGTGAGAGAGAAAAGGAAGACAAAGGAAAGACAGAAAAAGAACAACATAAAAGGAAAGGAGGGCGAACGAGAGAGGAAAGGAATAAAGGGAACAACAACAACAACAACAGGTACTAGCGCCCGTTATTTTAACGGGCTTAAAATTACTAGTAACCTATAAAGCCCTAAACAGTTTGGGCCCTAGGTATTTAAGGGAAAGCCTTCTTCTGCATGAACCCCACCACCCACTGAGATCTGCTGGAGAGGTCCGTCTGCAGCTGCCACCGGCTTGTCTGGTGGCCACTCAGGGAGGGGCCTTCTCTGCTGCTGCCCCGAGGCTTTGGAATACGCTCCCTAGCGAAATAAGAGCCTCCCCATCTCTGACAACTTTTTAAAAGTCTTTAAAAACACGTTTCTTCACCCAGGCTTCTAATGAATGTTTTTATGGTTTTAATGCTGTTTTAAAGTATTGTTTTGAAAATTTAAAATTGTAATGTGCCCCCCCCATTTTTGTTTTAACAGATGTTTTACTTTGTTTTTATTCTGTTGTAAACTGCCCAGAGACATAAGTTTTGGGCGGTATAGAAATGTTTTAGTAATAAATAAATAAATAAATTTGCTTCCTTATTAGAATTTTTTTTAAAACCCTCAAACTTAATCTACACAACTGCAAAATAGTAATTTCATTTTATGAACGATCAATATGTATAAAGAGAAAAGAGTTTGTTTCTAAGCCATTAGGGGTTTGATGTCACTGCAACTGCTTTAAAAGGACTATAGCAGGGTTTCTTAACCTTGGGCCCCTAGATGTTGTTGGACTACTACTCTCATCATCTCCAGACATGACTTTTGTGGCTGAGGATGAGGGGAGTTGTAGTCCAACAACATGTGGGGGCCCAAGGTTAAGAAACCCTACCTGGACTATAGCATACAACCACATTGTTTTAAACAAATTATAATCCTTGTTTTCCCAAAGCACTTCTTTTAACACAAGGAATGGAGCTGAATTACTGCTTATAATAAACAATGCCAATAAGGCCAGGAACCAAAGTCTATTGCAATTTTCTGGTTTTGAATCTCAAATTGGATGGTTTAGTTGCTGGATGACTTGCAGTACTTGAATTCTAGAGGGTGCTTGTCCGCACGAGTTGCCCTTTGTAGAAGCTTATGGTGGAGGAGAGGGATTTGGCTAAAACTGGGGAATTACTGTCAGTGGGGGAATGGGAAGATGTGAATAATATACAGGCCAATACCTTTTTATTGCTACCAAGGTGGTATTTACAACATGGATTTAAGGGAGCAGACTTTTTTTTTTAAAAGCCAGGAAAGATTTTTTTCTCCCCAAGTAATGTCTGTACAATCAGTGTAGGAAGCCAGCTCATAGGAAGTTCAAAGCTGGGAGCAGCTTTCCACATGTATAAGTACCTTCGCCAACCATAGTGTCCTAGTTCTGAACACCCATCTCATTAGGTACTCGGTAAGCAATTGCTCACTCCCAAATTTCAACTCTGCAAACTACTATGTGCTGGCTCCACCTAGTGGTGTGTTTCATATACATATATTAGAAATTAATACATATGACTCATACTAGCACTGCCTGCAGGGCACAACCTTGCAGTGGCTTTCTTAGCTTTCCAATCTTAATGTTTTGTCAAATAAGCAAAAAAATGTTGTGAGGAGGTTTAGTAACACCTGCACTATTGCAAGAGACCATGGTGATATGAGAATATTGCAGATATAGCAGAGTACCCATTCACACTGTGGTCCTGTGCATTCCCATATTGTCACCAGAAATAAAAGGGGGCATCCAATAGGAGAATGAAGACAAACAGGAGATGATGTTTTCAAAGTGCCATTATGTTATTGCTATGTTCAAACTCTGCTGGGATCTTAAGGCTGTAGTCTGAAGGAAAAAAACTTGAGCTGATTTTTTTTTTTTTGGAAGCTCATGGTTTTAAGGGGCTGCCTGGACAGCCGCTGATGGGAGTCCTCTGAAATGCGTTGGGCATTAGGAGGATAGAAAGGCTAAAAGGATGAGCATTTTAACCTGTGATGTCAGTGGAACCATTTGCAACTCTAAGTTGAGAAACAGATTGAAACACTTGGATTGTTGGCGACACGTTTTCTAATCTGCTGTCCTTCCCTTTTCTCTACCCGCCCCCTGCCTTGCCACTGACATCGACATGCCAGATGAGCCTAGGTCAAAGAGCAAAGCTGACCTGCACACCCGACATGGCATACGGAGCCACAGGACATCCCGGAGTCATCCCACCAAATGCTACTCTCATTTTTGATGTGGAGCTGCTTAGGATAGAGTAAAATGGGGCAACTGACTGAAGGCACCTGTTAATAACCACCCACTCTTTCCCCTTGCCTTGAATGGGATGACCCTCCACTGGAACTTCTGTCCTCCTCACTTGGAGCTGTCCTGCCAACAATATCGACCCTGACGTTGCTCCCCCACTTTCCTCCCCTTTTTTACTGTTTGGGTCTGTATGCTTCTTTGCTGTGGAGATGGGGGGGGGGGGGGAAGGGGAACCTGGCTGTAACATTTTTGGGTTGTACATTTTATTTTAATTTGCATGTGAAATTTCAGATTTGTGATTAGAACTATGAATATATAACAATAAATAGAGAGATTACTTATTGAAGAACCACTGCCTTACTATACACTAACAAGGAGGAAATACACACAAGGGTGCTCAAAAACCAAGTGTATGTGAATGGGCATTAGCCAAACCAAGTTACCTGCGCTGCCACTTTTTTCTCATCTTGTATGTTCTGCTCGCTGCTGTTTTCAACAAAATGTCTCTCATGAACTTTCCAAAAATAAAATCTTGATACTTTATTTTCTGCTTCGTCTTTCTCCAAGAAGTTCCAAAACCCAATGCAATAAGTCTGTGAATTGACTACTTGCATTTCCCCTTACAAGTTGTGATTACTGAATGGTTTACCCTATTAACAATTGAGATCAAACAACCAAAATCTTGTAAGTTTAGCAGAAGTCCAAAACAAACATTTCCATTAAAACAGGAATTGTGCAAACTCTGCATCAGAAGTAAAATCTATTCCCATTAGCCATAGTCTGCTCAGGATAGACTGATTGACATTCAGACTAAATTACTCCTGAGTACTCCTATTGAAACTAAGTAATCCATGGAGTAACTCCTGAGTAGTACCACTAAACTGGATCTCAGCCACTGAATATATAATTGCACAGACTTGGATCTCTTCTCTCTCATGAGAAAGTTCAGAGTTATTTCAGTAAGTAATCTCCTATACAGAACAAGCAGATACCTGCTTAGCTGTTACACTGTAACAGGTGCCCTATTAAACAGTTATGCATATGGGTATCTGCAAACACATTGGTGTGGATGTGGGTACATCACCCTCAAAAGCAGGACAGGAAGTATAACCGGACATGTTATATGTGAACTATACATGTGCACACTACAGTGTGTGTGCCTTGAACACATGACTAGTTAGTGTTGTCTTCACATTAGGTAGCACCAACTAGTAACTGCATGAATTGAAAGTGTTTGCACAGTGGGGGGAGGGCAATTTCCACTAATTCCATCTTCCTCCCCCTCCATCACTGTGTTAAAGGAACTCTCAGGGGCCTATTTTACAAGCTGCAGGGAGAAGTAAAGTGTGTTGTCAAGTCGATTTTGATTCCTGGTGCCCACACAACCCTGTGGTTGTCTTTTGGTAGAATACAGGATGGGGTTACCATTGCCTCCTCCCATGCAGTATGAGATGATGCCTTTCAGCATCTTCCTATATTGCTGCTGCCCGATATAGGTGTCCCCCATAGTCTGGGAAACATACCAGCAGGGATTTGAACTGGCAACCTTCTGCTTGTTAGTCAAGCATTTCCCTGCTGTGGCACTTAGTGGTGGTGGTCGCAAGATTCACACTCTTCCGTGAAGCAGCTCTTCCATTTATGCAAGTCAGGAATCAAGATGTTGCCCATTGTTCTCTGGACCACATTATTCTGATGGGAAAGGCAGCAGGGGAGGGAAGGACAGTAGGAATCTGGAGAAGGCATTCTTGAAACTACATAGGGCACCATTTGCGCCCTGAATACTAGTTACCTAAGCCCTGCTCCAAACCCCTCCTAGATTCTAAGCATTTAGCATTGGCTACATGCTTATAGGGGTTCTTCTCCCACACTTTGAGGGTCCGAAACCTTTAAATCCATAAGTTGAGGCTTGCCTCAAGTTCAGGCTGCTAGTGTAGTTAGGGCAATGCAACCCCTACTACAGGCCTTGCATTCAATTCAATTCCTTATGGTCACAGACTAGCACAGTTTACAAACAGAAGCCCAACCAAAAAAAACCCCTACATAACCTACAGGTTATACAGTAGTTAAGCACATAGTTAAAGATCAATTAACAATGATTCTTAATGAACCTCTGGTAGATTTTACCAGCTATTAAACAGAACTTAGTCACATATGATCTCAGGTCATTCTGGCCAGTTAAAAGGTAAACAAGAATCTGTACAACCTGGATAGCAGCTAATAAAAGGGGTTATATGTTTATGCCATATCTTGATAAAATTGACAATAAAGAAGCACATGAGCTGTTATTTCAGTATCTCCTGATTTGCAGAGACTGGTATGTTCTTTATAGGGGATTTTTTGATATCTCCCTTCCAGGACTGCTGATTGCAAGGCATTGCATCGTGCCTGTGTTAGACCTCTGCAATATTTTGGCATGGTTATCTGGTTTAGGTATCTGGCAGGGTTGAAACTCAGAACTTGGTTTCCCAAATGCACGCCAACAGGAAGAGCCCTGATCAATTTGACACTCCATATCATATATTATTTGTCTGAGTTTCACCCTCACATTTTCATACCCCAGGGTTATCAATGCAAAAGGGGAGAAACCATAATGATGTAGCCTTTCCTCCAGCTCTTTTCCACCTGGAGTGAGATATCCTTTAGCACAAGTAGAGCTAGACCTGCAGGGTGGAAAACCAGCTTCAGCCAGAATTAAGATATTAATCCATGCTCTGGCCTCTACTTGCTTCCAAATGGACAGCACTGGGCACACACCGGGGTGCCTGAAAAATGTTCTTCAGGTACTTAAGATTGCACAGCTTCTACCTTAGAGAAGTTAGAGTACATGCCAAGTTGAGCGCCATATAGAAGCTGTGTTCAGACTTTAGCAGAGAAGAGCTTTATTGCTGAGGGGATAAATTGGGCACCCCTGGAGCAATGGAAAGATTGAATTGCTTGTGTACTGATGTGCATCTGCCTTACATATTCTCTCTATGCACCCCTGAAACCTGGAATATTACACCAAGGTATCTGAAATACTTAATTTGTTCTAATCCATGCCCATTTTGTGACCAGTT
Organism: Hemicordylus capensis; assembly: GCF_027244095.1. Classification (NCBI taxonomy): domain Eukaryota; kingdom Metazoa; phylum Chordata; class Lepidosauria; order Squamata; family Cordylidae; genus Hemicordylus; species Hemicordylus capensis. Next base: position 268,172,029 of record NC_069657.1, on the reverse strand, counting down.
CTAAATCTTTGGTCTCTTCACAAACACCAGGATCTTAGTTTTGTTATTTCTAAAAGTTGTTCTTCGTAATAGGTAGTAGGAGTGCAATGCTTTTCTTAGACCGATCAGTGTTTGCGAGAGAATGACAGCATAATCTGCATACAGAAGTATAGCAACATGTCAGACTGCTAATTTTGGTGGATGATGGCCTAGGTTTTCTAAATGGGAGACAAATATGAAAGTTGAATAGCAGTGGAGCCAAAATACATTCCTGTCTGACTCCCCTGAATGTTATTTCCTTGGTGAGTACAGACCTTCTGGTTTACACAGATGTACAGAATCAAGCTGTTGAACTTTAAACACAACCAACATTGTCTACCACACTTTATTCAATCTCCTATGTCTCTGTTGCCACTTAATTATGTTAGTGTAGTAGGTTTAAAAGCAAATCCTATTCTTCCATTACTTATATAAAAGCAAATCATAGATGGAAAAAACTGCCCCCTGGGCATAGTTTCATATTCTTTCTTAAAATAAAGAGCTGGAAGTAAAAAACACAAGATGTCAGTACCTTTCCCTATATTTAAATTGACCTCATTCTTATACTTCACATTTCAGTCTTGAGCAAACCTCATCCAAACAATACTCTAGGCATTTGCTTTCCATGTCACTCTCTAGGAAGTACAAATCGTTTTATTTTGTACATGCAGAGCAGAAGAAAGCCCCAAACAGAGCTCACTAGGGGAATGTGTTACTAAAACAATTACTGCCTTTAATTTTAAAAATTCCTTATCAAAATAAGACTCTGAAAAGATAACAAGTACACTATTTAAAATAAAAACTTGTGAACCATGTAAATAGCTCAACATGCTACCATGTTTGAGCTCTTTTGTAAAGCACATAAATCTACTTTAAGTCATAGTGCTTTAGATGTGCATGTCCCAATCAAGTAAGGACATTCTATATAAAGCAGACTTCTGAGTGCACAGCCGCTGCAAAAAGAAATATGTATCCAGATGCACATTTGCACAGCATTGCTCATCAGAACGCCATTGACCAGGATTAATGTACATTATGATGGAAAATACTGTTTCACATACCCTGTTTACCCGAAAGTAAGACCTAGCAGTAATTTCTGATGTACCGCTAATTGCCCTAGTGCATTTTTTGGGGCTAAAATTAATATACGGGGAAACACGGGTAGCTGGAAGTGGACCAGGACCATTTTAAACAGCTGTGCAGTACCATAAACAGATTATAGCATATATCCAGATTAACTAAGATTTGCTATGAGAACAATGCAAACATCTGGGTTTTTTTACTTGCTTGGCCAATTGAGTGGATTAAGAGGTATTAATAAAAATTGCATACACCTAGAAAATACGCATCAGGCAGTATATAAATATAATAAATGCCTGAGAAGAGCCACAGAAAAGGTAGAACAAGAGGGCTTTCTCAAGGTACTGAAAACTCAACTTTTACCTTGAAAAAGTTTGAAAGTAAAAATTAAGTGCAGCCCTACTGTAAGAGCTTTTTTAAAAGCATGACTAGAGCTGCATCAGGTAATTTTAGAAGGACCAAAAATGAATCAGAACTGTTGCCATTTGCAATAGGGCAAACAAACTCCTTTATTTGGGCTTAGAAAAAATCAAGAATTAAATTTAGGATAGTGCAAGATGCAAAAGAAAGAGAATTGGCAGTGCCTAACTTGAAATTATACCATCATGCTAGTTGTTTGACATAGATTTCAGAATGGATTAAAGAACCATACCAAAGAGGTATGGAGGGATCAGATCTTTCGGATGGGTTACATAAGTATTTATGGACTAACATGAAAAGAAGTGAACAGGACATAAAATCTCATACAATTAGAAATAGCTTGCCAAGTGTGTGGGACAAGTATAAGAAAAGGATTGGTCTGGACCTATATCCTTTGGCATCTATTTTAAATATTTTTTGATGAAGAAAAATCAAGTTAGTTTGATTTTTGGAGAAGGCATATAACATGCAAAGTTCAACTACTGGAAAAACGAAACTCAAATCTATTCAAATTTTTACTCAAGAATGGTCTGAGGAACCTTCATGGTTCCTATACTTACAAATTAGTTCTATAGTGCAGAAAGAAATACAAAGACAAGGTGGTAAAGTTAGAGATTTAACAGAATTTGAAGTGCTAGTAACTAAAAATGCAGATCTACTGGGATTGATTTACAAGTTACTGCTGAAATATGACTCAGAGACAGAATAAAAGACTGCATGATAAAGTGGATGCAAAATTTAAACAGGACAATTGGCATGCAACAATGGGAATATCAATGGAAAATCAATAATAAATTTACAGCAAGTAGTACCTTAAGGGAAAACTGGTACAAAATGTATCTTTGTTGGTACATTACTCCCACGACGATTGCAAATATGGACAGTAATTACTCTGGTGTTTGTTGGAAATGTAAGACCCATGTGGGAACATTCCATCATATGTGGTGGACTTGCAGTAAAGTACAACAATCCTGGAAGAAAATCCACTCTAAGATGCAAGACATTTTAAAGATCAACTTTTCCTACTTACCTGAACTCTTTGTGTCAAATATGACTAAACCTTATATACCTACTAAAAATACAGTTGTCTTTATACATGATTACTACAGCCAGGATTCTTTATGCGGCTAGTTGGAGATTACAAGCAGTCCTGACCTTGGATGAATGGCTATTAAAGTTATGGGGATATGCCTCTATGTCTAAGATTACAGCTTATCTAAGGAACAATTTAGATGAATTATCAACACCCACACCCAAGATTTGTTTTTTTTAGTACGAGATTAATTCATTGTTTTTCTTTCTCTGCAATATCTGATGTGAGGGGGAAAGTTGGCAAGAGAGGGTAGATGAATCTTGGATTGTTACCTATAATTTCTGGAAGTTCAAGAGATGTATACATGCTATTTTTATTTTTTAATAAACAAAAATGATTTTTAAAAAGGGGCAAAAGCAGCAAACAGGAACACCCAACAAATCAATCCAGTCTGAGAAGTAGTTGAATACATTTAGAAAGCAGAACAATGGATCATTTCCTCCACTTATGGTCACGCTCTCTCTCACACACTCACACTGAAAATAAGAACATTTCAATAATCAAAAAGCTAGTTGTTTTTAACAAAAAAGGAGATATATAATATATACTAATCCCTTAATATTTAAGGGATGGGCTACAATGATTATGCCTATTTAGAAAAATTAGAACAGCAAAATTGAAACACTAATTTATTTATTTTTAAATGACTGTACTAAACTGATTCCACGGCTTGCTACATCCAACTACTCCACAGCTCCTTTATGTTTATGAGCTCCATTGCGGGGAGCAGCAAGGCACTTCTAGCTTACCCTGATACAGTATTGTAGGCATAGACTTGATAGTGCCACAAACAGAGAAGAGGGCAAGGAACTGGACCACTGCAGCCAGCATTAAATGCACCTGGCTCCACTCAGCAACAGAATTCTTAACAATACAACAGTATTGAGCCAGCTAGGAGGCCACAACCCCAACTGCAGACGATAGTATTATTAAACTGAAATGGATGTAAAGATGAACAAGGTTCCTTTCCTACTTCCACACTTCATTTCTATTAACCTGAAATTATTTTGTTCACAACACACTCGATGTATGTCTCATATTACAGCACATCATTTGGAAAAGGCAAATTACATAGATACATTTGAGAGAAAACAAACACAAACTTTAAAAAATGTTTACTAACAGATTATGTACATTTGACCCCAAAATACTGTACATGTTCCCTTGATCAAAATGGATGTTTACATTAATGATGCATAAAGTTATGTATAAGCCCCTGAACTATCGAAACGTATGAGCAGATACCATACAATGCAATCATCACTCAAATTTAAAGTGCCAATTGGAAACTGATATTGTAAGTATACAGCAGTGACTAGTTCTTCTGAATCTGGAACTATATTTAAGAACTAAAAATACCAATACCAATGCTTTGAATTAGATAAACCTTTTTGGGTAAATTTAGCTTATAAACATAGATGGGATTAAAACACACTGTCCAAAAGAGCTACTTCTTCACAAAGCTCAAGAATCTTATTTTGGTGGATCTGTGTTTATTCCGTATTTCTCCTTCAGAAGTTTGAGTTGTTCTTCCTTCTTCTTTGTATCCATTTTTTGGAATGCCTGTCATGAAATAGAAGTTAATAGATGATCACTTTTTATTTCAACCAGTTATATCCTGTCAATTTTTTAAAAAAATATTTAACTGGTAACCTTAGCAAAGAGGTGCCACTAAAAAACTTATAAGTTTTGTGACCTATTTGCAAAACTACATTAGTCCACCAATAATACTGACACCCAATTTCTAGAAGAGAAAGAATCTAATATGTTACAATAAAGCAAGAGACATAAGTACCATGAAACAGTCACTGGGGAACAGGCACTGAAGCCCAACTACAGTAAATGCTACATATTCCTATGTTTAAGGGAATTCGCTATATATATTTTACACACAAACCCCATTTCAAAGGAGCTACAGAGATTGTTGTAATATTCCAGAATGGCAGAAGCATTCACAAGTATGCAGAAATGCAGCCCTTTTCTACTCTCACCAAACTCTATCTCCATCACAGTCTGCAATGCTTAATTAGATCTTCAAAGCAGCAGCTCTCTATCCCAGCTGCTGCTTTCCAGCCCTCAAACAGCTCAGTCTGGTTAGGGCCAATGTATACTCAGTTATACTACTACCCTGGTTTTATTCCATTCCTTGCTCTAAATAAGTATTGAATTACATATTCAGGCCAGGTTCATGATGACTCTGGCTTTAGTTACTTCTATTTTATTTGTTGCATTTATATACTGCCCTAATTAAAATCTCAGGTTGGTTTATAATTTAAACAAACAGCAACTAAAACCTAAAAATCATATAAACACAGATTAAGATTACCATTAATAAAACTTTAACAGCACATCATAAACTAAAAGACTTATAAAACAGGCGTGTTTTCAAAGTTCTTTAAACACAAACAGGGATGTGGAAATTCCGATTTCATTTGGGAGTGTGTTCCAGAGCCTTAGGGCAACCCTAGAAAAGGCATGTTTTAGGAACACAAGCAAGCCGGTGGCAACGGCAACGGCAACTGCACGTTCCCCCATGAACTTAATAGGCAGTGGGATTTATGAAGGCGACGCTCTCTTAAATACCCTGGCCCCAAGCCATTCAGCGCTTTAGAGGTAATAGCCAGCATTGGCAGCCAATGTCGTTCTTTTAAAATAGGAGTAATGTGGTCTCTATGGGTGACCCTGGAGACCAACCTGGCTGCAACATTCTGCATCAGCTGCAGTTTCCAAACTACCTACAAAGGCAGCCCAACATAGAGCACATTGCAGTTGCCTAGTCTGGATGTTAACAGCATGTGCACCACTGTTTTAAGGTCATTTGTCTCGAGAAATCAATGTAGCTGGCGTATCAGCCAAAGCTAATGAAAAGCACTCCTGGCCACTGCCTCAACCTAAGATATCAGGGAGAGGTGTGGGTCCAGAAGTACTCCCAAGCTATGTAACTGATCTTTCAGGGGGAGTGTAACCCCATCAAGAACAGGCAGATGTAAACCACTTCCTAAGTTTTAGCCTCTCACAATGAGTACCTCTGTCTTGTTTTGATTCAACTTCTGTTTGTTCTCCCTCATCCAGCCCATTACTGACTCCAAGCAAGCATTTAGAGAGGTTAAGCCATTTCCTGATGAAGTTGATATTTAGAAACAGATCTGGGTGTCATCAGCATATTGATAGCACCCTGCACCAAATCTCCTGATGGTCTCTCCCAGAAGTTTCATGTAGAAGTTACAAAGCAATGGAGATAGAATGGAGTCCTGTTCTAATCAAATGGAGTGTCCTTTAAGCAGCATTGCTAGAAGGACTGCTTCCTATAATCATCTCCTATGCAGTGCATGTAAAGAAGAAACCACAGTAGGGTCCCTATTAACTTATCTTGAATTATTTGAGCATCGTTGTCAGAAGGAGAATGAAAAAAGCTCATCTTATATGGTAACAACTAGTGTCCAATTATTTTAGAAAAAGCTCATATACTTGCCCTGTTTGCATTATAGTACAAGACAACAAGGTATCTGTTGCACACGTTGAATCCTGACAGATGATCACAGGCATTTTTGGCATCAAAAATATCTTCATAGACAACATAGGCTGTTCCTCTAGTCTCAGGAGTGTTTCCTCTGTAGTGTAGGAACAGTTTTAAAAATCACAAGAGACAAGGGAGGGGGAGAGAATTCTGTTAGTATTCAGATCTGGCAGAAGGAAGTGTGTCACTAATCTAATTTTAATAAACTCTTTTCTAAGCAATGAAGTGCCATTTTATTTTCCCTAGGTTCAATTTAAAACATTAAGGACACAATTCTATGCACTCTTACTTGGGAGTAAGCCATGTTGAACTCAGTGGGACTATTTTTTTTTTTAGCACTAACATGCACAGGATCAGACTGCACAAGTTATATACTGCAATAATATGCAGTTATGCTGACAATTTGAACATAAGAGATCCCTTGTAAACCTATCTGCTTAACATATCAATGAGCGAGTAGTTTGTAGTACAGAGTAAAGTTTGTAAAACAGAAGTGACCTGCCATTTGAAGATACCAATTACATTAGTTTTTTTCAGTATGCTGCAGCAGAAGTTTCGAAACTCAAAGCTATGCATGCCTGCAGATAAGTATGAACAAGTGTGATAACTCTGCCTGTTCACTCACACATACAATGTCTGTCAAAGGGCAGTTTGAGCAATAAGTCTGGCATAGTACTAATTCAGAAAGATATTAGTACTAAAGAGAACCAAGCAACAGCTAATGATAATGCTTCAACAAAACAATGCTACACAGTTACTACAGGATCACTGGAAAACTTCCATTCAAAAAGAGTCCACTCACAACACCCCTTCATCTTAGGGGTTCTGGCATATCAATAGTTTTGCTTATTATTCTTAAATCAAAGTATAACAGGATGAGATACTGATTTTAATTACACACACCAGCCAACATCCAGAGTAAACCATAGCTAACATGCCCTATTAATTTCAATGGGACTACTCATGAGTAATTTAGTCTGGATGTCAGCCAGTTAAAAAAGCCTGAACAGTTTCAAGCCCCAAATATCCATTCTGCTGAAGTGCTAATAAGTAAACAGTGCTCTCAACAATTTTGCTTTGCCTTAAGAGCGTATCATATAATGAACTACTATTCTGCATTGTTACTCTATCACAGGGGTTCCCAACCGGGGATACTTGAAGAGCTCCCAGAGGTTACTCTGACCTTCTGCCTCCTCTCACAGGAGCCATGCTATTTGTTCCCCATCTGAGGATTGCTGGCTTGAAGCTGGCACATCCTCAGCGATGCAAAAAAAGAGGGAGGAGGGTGAAGAAGATCCTCCTATTGGCTGGCTACATGCTGACGCATAGTGTGCTCCTCCTCTCAGCCTGACAGGCTTCAGAAAATTAGCCCCAAGTACTCCCACTGAAATTAAATTCATCCCATTAATTTCAATGGGAGAACTCATTAGTAACTTAGGCTAGAGGTAAGCTAATGACTGGAGTAGCTTGCTGCAACACTTAAATTTGTGTGCACACATGCAAAATCTTTATGAGGTACCCGACCTGAAAGTCTGTGAGGGTACACGTTAAAAATATGCAACCATCACCCTTTCCTTCTGCAACTACCTATGCCTCCCAAAAAATATGTCCTTGAGGGTTAGGGACATCGTTTTGGGGAGCACAAGTGGCTGCAGAGAGAAGGCAGAGCGATTGTTAAGAACTGCAGCCCCCTACTGCATGACCAAATAAAACCTCTTGAGCCCATGTAGCATTAGTCTGGACATTAGTCATTCTAGTTCAAAATTTAGTTTTTAACACACAATAAACTTACACTCTGATTTGTCGAATAGGTCCATATTTTCCAAAAATGTCATACATTTCTTCAGCTGTGATCTTATACGGCAAGTTTCTGATATACAAGATTCGATTGACTTCGGGGGGCAGACGAATCTAGATTTGGGGGGAAACATGCAGGTCAGCAACAGGAGCACCAACTTCCAGAAGCCAAACACTTAAATGTAAATATTTCTCTGTTATTGTACATTTGATCTCAACATTCTCTCCAACTCTAAATTATATATTTTTTCTTGATTAATGCACCTGCTCAGAGAAACAAATAGAGAAATTCCAGGCTAATCAATCTCCAATTGGTTTAGCTCAGATTTCTAAAAAAAGTTTCCCTTTAGCCTCAAGATGGAATTTTCACTTTTTAACATTCTTTTGTTTTTAATAAATTGTTCCAATTTATTTTATGCTGTGTTTTATTTGTTTTAAACTTTATATTGCTTTTATGGTTGTGAGCCACCCTGAACAGTATGGTACTGGAGGAGCAGGATATAAACAAACAAACAAACAGCTGCAATCAAATGCAGAGTTAGACATGTCTAAGTTCACTGATTCTTTAAGTGCAGAGGTGACCAACTGGGTAAAAATTAGCCTATGGGGCCCAAGCACCAAATGAAAGTAGCAGACATGCATCTTTAAGTGTGAGTCTTTCCCATGCACATTGAAAACATAGGGCTTGATTGCGTTAAACCCTATTAGCTCACTCCTCTTCGCTCCACAGTACATTCCTCCAGGTGCTTTTCTCCCAGTTGGGTTTTGATAAAAGGAGTGAGGCTGACTGGAGGAAAGTACACAAGGCACCTCCTATCCTGCGGACACACCACCTTGGTCGTTTGAATCCCACCCCATCACTTCTTGCCTTACATGTAAATGGGGGCAGACTCACATTTAAAGATGCAAGCCTACATATGTTATAAACACTTTTATCTCCTTAAAAGTCAATGGGACTTACATCTATGTCACATACTTCACATTTGAGTTATTTGCCACAAAGGGAGAAAGTAATAAAAAGCCTGACCACATCTTGGTTAGTGGAGGCTACATCTCTGACCGCCCTTCCCTTAATGCTTCAGGCCAGAACAACTGGCTCTGCCCACCATCCAATGACATACCTGTCCCTATTTTCCCCTTCACTTGATGCAATGAGGGGCACAAGCATTCACTGCTCCACTCCCCTTCAGCTGTGCCAGCCTGGCTTTACATAATCACGCGGCGGGGTGTGGGTGTGTGAGAGACCACCAACATTCCCCCATATGCAATTATTATTATCTATATAAGTAATTCCCTTAGCCGGTGTGTGTCCTGGATTTGGCGGCGGAACTCTCACGATATGCTGCAAGAGTTCCGGCGGAGTGAGGAGGAAAGGGGGAAGAAAGTGCCGCCGGCGGCTAGTAGGCCGGCTGGCGGTGCAGTGGGGGAGAGAAAAGCAGCGGCAGGGAGCAGGAAGAGAAAGGCGGAGGGCGGCGGGGAGAGAAAGGCGGCAGCGGGAGGAGTGCAGGGAGAGAAAGGCGGCGTCAGGTGGATGGGAGGAAGAAAAAAACGGCAGCGGCAGAGCCCTGCTTGTCCGCCTGCCAAGGCTCTGTGTGTGGGGAGGAACGGGAGGGGAGGAGGGCTGGAGAGCATGGGCCTAATTCGATTTCTATACCGCCCTTCCAAAATTGGCTCAGGGCGGTTTACACAGAAAAATAACAAACAAACAAGATGGACCCCTGTCCCCAATCTAAAAAGAAACATAAGATCACTAGCAAGAATCACTGGAGGTACTGTGCTGGGGGTGGAGAGGGCCAGTTACTCTCCCCCTGCTATATAAAGAGAATCACCACATTAAAAAGGTGCCTCTTTGCCCAGTTAGCAGGGGTTGTGTAGTGGAATGACGGCATGCCGGGTGTGTTGCGTGCGGGGGGGGGGCAAGCAATGTGTGCAAATACTCCCCAGCCCCACACTTTCAAGGGGCCCTGATGTCTTTCCCGAACCAGGCCTTGGTGTGACAAGGAAGACCACAGGGCTGGCCAGTCAGTTCGGAGAAGGCTCCGTCTCCGTAGCCGGGGGCGGCTTCTCCTGTTCGTGTAGCACCCAGGTGGCTTGGAGAGGGAGAGCCGTCCCGACAGACCGCGCTGACCAACCCTCAAACGTGTGTGCCCCTCAGCCCAGCCAAGGCGTGGCCCCGTGTTATCACTGTCCTGAGCCGGCAGTTCATCCTCCAGCTCCCCTCGGGGGGCGGCAGGATCCAGGCGGCTCAGGGCAGGCGTGTTTGGCGTGGAGTGCGTGTGGACAGTCGCAGCCACGACACGGAGAAAGGCTGCCGGGAGCAGACCCTCTAACGGCGTCCGCCCCCAATGCTCCCCGCTCCCACCAGTGAATCAACCGGGCGCCCTTTCCGAGCCCCGCGCCTGCCCCCCTCCCCCACGACCGCCCTAGTGACCAGGGGAAGTGGGGGGAGGGATACAAAATGGCTGCCCCTGCCAGGCGCACGGAGGGGGGCGGTTGTCACACTCACGTTGGCGCGTTTCGCCGCTTGCATCGCCATGGCGACGGCCGATGGGGGGATCTCCGGTTAGACGTGAAAAGAAACTCCCCAACGATGCCCGCCACCTCCGAAGACAGAGAGCGGCGTCGTTTCACTTGCACATGCGCCTAAGGCTCCTATTCCCGGAAAGAAGCCATCAACTTCCGCTTTGGTTTCCCCTCCAATCATGGCGCTGGTGGGGCATCACAGAAAACGACAAGGAACTTCATTTAGCCCTACTGAGCATGCTCCAGTGCTTTTGCGCATGCTCAGATGCATAGTGTACCACTCGTTGATGGATAGGGCAAAGTGATACTACAGCGGCCCTGAAGAGAGGCTGAACAACTGCGGCATCGACTGCCCTCACTTCCGGCTCCGGTTATAGTTCTCCATATGCGGGGCAAAAATGGTGTGAACGCTGCATTTAGAGGCTTATTTGCAGATTTAGAAGTTTTCTTTCATTGTTGCCCTCTACCAAAAAAAAGTACCAGTGCTCTCGGGGTTGAGGGCGGGGGAGAAGGGCTAATCCCTCATGTGCTGTTTGCGTAGAACTTGGGCTGTTGTGAGTGTGAGAAGAAGAAAAACGGTAGAGAAGACAGACATTATGGTTTTAATGTGCGTCGTTGTTTATATTAATAAAAGCTACAAAGACGATTCATGCATTAAAAATGCATTTACCTTTTGATGACAAAGAAATATGAAGAGGATGGTCTCCTAACATTGATGATTAAGGACTTGCTGAATGATAAACAACGCAAATGGAACAGCACTGAAATATTAATTTGTTTATTATTTATTTATTTATTTATTTAAAAATACTCTGCCCCTCCAGTACACTACGGGTGGGCTCACATATTAAGATATGTATCATGAGTATGATGATAGTAAACTGTCATGGAAGACTGGTCAAATCCCTACTTGACCAGATTTTATGAGGTAGGTATATTTCTGTTATTGGAAAGCCAATGCACTTGAGTGTACAAATAGTTTCTTGCAATCTTGATGATATGCACCTGCTGCATGAAGCTCAGAACTCATTAGCACAGATATGAACATGTGTTTCATATGTCCATGTATCATTTTGCAGTTTACTTACATTGAGAATGATGTTTTTGGAAGTTCCATTTTCATGACTATCAACAGTATGGGCAATGGAGTACTTCCCTCATCTGTTAGGATGCATCAACTTCCTGTCAAAGCTCACCACAGACAGAATATACAATTATCTTAGAAGCAGAAGGATTTCTCGGATCCTTTGAAAAACTTATTTGAAGACCTGTTCAATTTGTGTTTATTTCTTCCTGAACCGCTGTATATGAGTATTCGACATGTAGATTGATACTCAAGATCTTTGCACTGGCATTTGTACTGGTTTTTGTTGTCCTGATATCTGGCAGTAAAAGCTCAATTAGTTGACTATGAAGATCACCAGCATAAACTTCACTCACTGTAATGATTGAACAAATAAGATGGTATCTCACTCTGGTAAGTGGTTCTAATTTCTCACATTTGAGTATACAGCTGTAGTCATCATCTCGAGCCATTATGTGGGTTGCTTCCTTATCAAAATTTTAAAAGGTTTGCTTTTTCATATTTTCATATACTATTTGTTAGGCACATAATGAAGAACAGATTATTGTGTGTGCAATAGTTCTAGTCAACTTTTGCCATTATTTGGTATATACTGCTACAGCAACAAAAGTATGCACACATTGAAATAAAATTGATTCCCTAGAAATGCACCATAGAAACACATAGATATTGTTTACAACACTGTCACTAACTACATAATTATCTCCAGTCTTCAGAGATATGGAAACTGTGATGCTAAATATCTCAAAATGCCAAAACGTTATGGGGTGTGAACTGGTTTACTTTGAATAGATATAAAAACAATTTTAAAATGCTTAATACACCAATATTCCAGGTTAATAATAATTATAATTATAGTGTTGGGGTCAACGGAAGGGAGCGGGGAAAGCATGGGGACACTTACTACTACTACTATTTATATGCCACTTTTCAACAAACGTCCCCAAAACAAACTCGCGTTTTGGGCGGTATAAAAATGTGATAGATAGATAAATAAATGGTTTACATAGAGAAATAAAAATAAATAAAATGGCTCCCTGTCCCCAAAGGGCTCACAATCTTAAAAAGAAACATAAGGGGCCAGTTGCTCTTCCCTTGCTAAATAAAGAGAATCACCACTTTCAAAAGATGCCTCTTTGCCTCTTCGGTGATGCAGGCAACTCACCTGTTGGCCCCTGTTGGGGGCAGGGGTGGTGTGGCTGTGGCGTGGCCAGGTGTGCCTGGCCCATGATGGCCTGGATAGGAGGAGGAGGAACTGAGAAGGCGGGACTCTCTAAGATTCTCAGGAGAGTTCTCACCAGTTTTGTGAGATCTGGGATCAAAATCTTGCGGGCCCACATCTTGCAAGACTTGACAGGTTTGTAACACAGTATTTAAATGAAGGCAGGCTGATGATGACCTCACCTAGTGGTGCTTGCCTAGCAAGCAAGAAGTTGTTGGTTTGAATCCCCGCTGGTATGTTTTCCAGACTATGGGAAACACCTGTATCAAGCAGCAGTGATATAGGAAGGTGCTGAACGGCATCATCTCACACTGAGCGGGAGGAGGCAGTGGTAAACCCCTCCTGTATTCTACCAAAGAAAACCACATGGCTCTGTGGTTACCAGGAGTCAACATCGGCTCAAGGGCATAACTTTAGGCTGATGATTAAGCCTGTCTGCTGATGAGCGCTGAGACTTCCAAGGCTTCAGAACTTGGAGTTTGGAAGACTAGAGAAGGGGGTAAAAAGGTGGAGTAAACCTCCCCGCCTCTGGCCATACTATTATGAGACCTTGTCCTGTAAGGAGCAGCAGCTGGGAACCACCAAGAACTGGGGGGAATTGGCAAATAGTGGTAGTAATAGTGACTAGCTGGGCCAGGCACAGAGTATCTGCGCCTCTAGTTCGCCGCTGCTCCCCCCCTGCCCCTATTTCCCCCCTGCCTGCGCTGTCCCCTCCCTGGCCGCCTGTGCAATTCCCCCCCCCCATCTGCTGAGGCCGCTGTCATTGTTTTCTTCATGCCCAGCCTCCGCTGCCTTCTTCTGCCCACATGCCCGCCCCTGCCATTTTCTCTGCCTGGCTGCTGCCACCATTCACCACTGTCTCCCCTCGCCCCACTGCCACCATTTCCCTCCCCTCTTGCCCATCCCCGTCGCTATCTGGCAGCTGTTTGTGAACTCTTGCGAGTACAGGTACGCCTAAGAGAGAGAGAGAGAGAGAGAATAATAATTAATAAGTGATATATCTACATACTGCCTTTTAAGTTGACCCAAAATATGCATTTTTCTCCCACACTGTTAAATGTAATCATCATCATCATCATCACGGATCCAGTGCTTGGTGGAACTTCTGCTATTCAAAAACGAATGTAAGTTCAGGATCCAAGAAATCCTACTTGTAATTTATCACCAGATGGCAGCAGAGACCAAAAAGGGTGGGAAAATGGGCTGCAATTACAGAGTTATTCACCAGGTGGTAACAGAGAGCAAAGTGGCTGAGGAAAGGGCTTCTAGTATTTATTTTACATCATTTGTTCACCAAATGGCAGCAGAGGGCAGAGAGCAAATCCTGTGCAGCAATTGTTTGTTCTTCATTATGTACTGTAGTCAGGGGTGCAGATGTGACAAACTGCCCTGGAGCCCTACAAGGGGAGGGCCCCCAACATATTGGTTCATATTGTCAGTATTGTGGGGGGGAAGGCCCCAAGAAGACCATTTTAGCCTGGACTCCAAGTCATCACTCTGTAGTCCTGGCTGTACTATGTGTGATTGCATAGGCTTATAAAAATAACACACACAGAAGTCTGGCACAGATGATACATTCCCTACACATGTGATTAGAAAGGGGATGCACCAAGTGTATGCCCATTGTGACATTTAAGGAGCCAGCGTGGTGTAGTGGTTAGAGTGCTGGACTAGGACCGGGGAGACCCGAATTCAAATCCTCATTCAGCCATGAGACTTGCTGGGTGACTCTGAGCCAGCCACTTCTCTCTCAGCCTAACCTACTTCACAGGGTTGTTGTGAGGAGAAACCTAAGTATGTAGTACTCTGGGCTCCTTGGAGGAAGAGCGGGATATAAATGTAATAATAATAAATAATAAATTTCCCAATAGCTGGGAAGAAAAGGAATGAATCAGGTGATTCTATCTTAGGCAGCCTCTGTCTTTTATTTTATTAGACCCAGAATGTATTAAGTGATTGTAGGTGTGCAGAGTGGCAAATAAAGATTATAAGAGCAATTTGCCCAAAGCAAAAACTTTGGACAGAAGATATTGGAATATCTCATAGTAGACACTAGGCAACATTAGAGATTACTACGAGTGGCCCATGTCCATCTTAAATGCATGGGAGAGGAATGTAGGCACATAAGTCTCCTCCTTGGTCTACTGAACTGCAAATAAAATAAGAATAAAAAAAAAAATCACACAGCCCCCCCCCCCCCCCAAGTAGACGGCTGCCTGCAGGGGGGAATGCACACATCCCCACGCTCTTAAATGGCTTGGTCAGAGTGTAATCTGAACCAGCCCAGGCTCCTGGTGACATCGGTACATAATATGAGGTGGCCCAAGGATTAGTTTGAAGTCCCCTGCTCCTTATTCAGAGGTATATTGGCAAGGAAAGGGTTTAATGGGCTTGGGGACATGCTCAGTAGAGTTTTGTGTGGAAATCTGCCAAGTACTAGGGAAAGCAGCGGCCTGGCCTGGCACACAGCCTCGTCCGCCTCCTCCCACTGCAGTTCCTCTGCAGAGCTGCGCGGGGAAGTTTTTGCCTTGGGGTAGCTTAGTAACATAGACTTAATAATAACTAGACTGAAAAATTCATTGACTGGAGTTGAGGCTACCTGGATTTCTTCGAGGATAATTATTTTTGTCTCCCCAAGTTACTCTGCCCTAAGAAACAAAGGAGAATCTACTATTTACCATAGTTGTGATTTCACTTTCTAACAACAGTTAGAAACCCAGACTGGAGGCCATGTTCTTTCTAACTCAGTTCTTATTCCATGTGAAATGTATGTAGCGGCGTTTCTTTCTTTCTTTTTAAAAACACACACATGTAAACATTGCCATACCAATGAAAACACAAATATATTCCGCATTCTGCATTGCAGGGGTCTAGCAAGACATTTTTCATTGGGGGTGCAAAGACAAACACTGGAGAGGCAGGAGGGTGGGGGTGTCACAGGGGTTTGGCTATAATTGAGCAGATGGGTTCAAAGAACCCAGAGCCCCCAGCTCCACCCCTCCCAGTTTTCTTCATTATCTCCCTCCAAGGGGCCACCCACTTTGCATGTGACATCACTGGCAATGGGGGCTCCAGTGGCCCCTTTCATTGGCGGCCTGGGTTCTTTGAACCCGTTCGCTCAATGGTGGCTCTGGCCCTGCCAAAGCTAAGTAAGTGCTCTTCAAGCTTTCTGGGCCTTGGAGGGCCTGATCATACTCACCTCTCTGTTTCTGCCCTGCATTTGGCTAGGCTCTCTGCCTAGGGCTGTGAAGGCCTAGCCACTCCTGCTGCGCTGTACCAACTACAGAGAGGCTGGCTGAGCACTGCAGGGTGTCATAACTGTTTCCCCAGTGCATAGCAATAATGTGCTCCCCACCTTTCCACCTTACAATGGTTAACCCCTAGGTTTGTCAACTCCTCCCCCATCTGCCAAGATTTGTGTTAACACTTATTCATTTGAATATCTCTGCATTTCTTGTCTTTCTGTAATCATCTTTTGCAAGCATAGTAATCATCTTCCTGTTTGTTTTCCTGCCCCAGTTATGGGTGCATAGATCAATCCTATTTCAAGGCCATGTGATACAGGTACCAAATATGCCTGTCGAGTCTTTTGTTGTCATAGCACTGTAGGGGATGCTCATGGTGCTTATCAAGCACACACACACATGTATGTATGTACACATACATCCCCAAGACATCAGCAGCATTAGCCGATGTGGAGGCTGCAGTATTTTTATTGTGAAATTCACAAATTTTGGCTGTTCTTCCTTGTTTGTTCAAGGCACTGGGCATGTACCGTACTGGAATTCCTTTGAGACATAGAAGATTGTTCACACCTTTTATCTTGTATTTGTTTTGACATTTCCTTTGCCCCACCCCAGTCGCCTTTGGATGTCCAAGCTATATTTTTAAAAGCTGAATTCAAAGTTCCTAAAATGTTGGGAATTTGAGGGCTGAAAGAAAATTGCATTTGGGGAGGCATTGCCTCCCTGTCCCTAAACCTCTGCAGATGGGCGACTATGGCCAAGTCTTGCTTTTGACAGCAATGCAGACCGTTCTTAACACTGCAGGTGGAAGGTAGAGCTGAGGCTGAATGAGTGGATCCAGTCTCTTGAAACTCTTTTAAAAAGAAATATAGACTCTGCGGGGGAAGGACGGAGGCTTTTGAGGCTGATCGCTGTAACAACAGGGTGGTTAACTCTTTCTCGTTCACGAGAACCTCTCCATTTCCCCTTCCTCCGCGGGTGGAACTGTAATTAGGGGAGCAATATTGCAAAACAGCCCAGGATGACGGGGAGAAAGGTTAATCTCTCCTTTCCCAGCAGTGCTGCTGCAAAGCGCTTCGCGGCCCCTCCCTATCGCATTCCTCCCCCCGCCATAAAAAGAACCAAGAAAAGTGTGTAGTTTAAACCTCAGTAGTTGTGAAATAGTGTTTTAAGATGCTGTCCCTTCAAGTTGCAGCATAGGGTTCAATTACTCCCTCGCAGCCCGAAGCGAGCCCTCAGTGTGGCCTGCAGAGCTCCCGATCGCCAAGATTGCTTTGCACGCGCAGACGCGCTGCTCTCTTCCTCCGCTCACAGCAACAGCTCTCCCAGACGGCCCGGAAGCGGGGAAGTGTGGGTCAGTCTCGGTTTTTAGAAGTCTACCTCTAAGCAGGGAGGGGGTGTCTGTGATACTATATGAAGCAGCAGCAGCAGCAGCAGCAGCATGCTGACTAGGAAGCCGCGGTCCGCAGAGAAAGGTGCTTCTAGCCAGTGGGTGATCCTTGCTCCAGGTAAAAATTCGCCTTTGGGCTCCCTCCTCGTCTGCTTAGCTTCCCGCCCGCCGGGGAACGGAAATCGGCCAGAAGCTCGCATTGTGATGGCGGGCTGGGTGTTTTGTTTTCGTTCACAAACAGTTGACCGTCTCCTGCCTTCCTTTCCTCCCGGTTTTAGTTTCGTGTCCTCGCGTTCACGGCCTTGATTTTGCAGCACAAACCACGATTTTGGGATTTCCGAAGGTCGAGCCTAAAGTTTTATCTGAAGAATTAAATAAAAAGTATTCCCTCCAGCAATAACAGTCTAGCCCGATTCGGACATTATGCTGTGCGAGTGTACAGACGTCTGTACACTTGTTTGTGTGAATGACTGTACCTGTGTTCATTTTAAAAGTCATCTTGGATACAGGCCCATCAAATGCATGGTACAGCTAGGAAGTGTACTTTTGTTGTACTTGCATTCGATATAACATGTGAATGACTGTAGCTGTGTACACTGTATACTTGTATGCGTTTTGAACATAACATGTGAATGGGCCTGCTCGTCTGCATGAGACCATCGGAAAGCCCGCAGTGGTGAACAAGAAAAGAGCACTTGACTTCACAATTACCTTCAGAGCCCTTCCCAAAGTTCTGCTGCAACATCCCCATGGTCCAAGGCCTAGGAATGGCTGGATTCTAAAAAGAGGTTCACAAGTCTGGGAGAGGAGACCTGGTCTTGTGGTAATAAGCATGAATTGTCCCCTTAGCTAAGCAGGGTCCACCCTGGTTGCTTATGAAAGGGAGACTAGAAGTTTGAGCACTGTAAGATATTCCCCTCAGGGGATGGAGCCGCTCTGGGAAGAGCAGAAGGCTTCAAGTTCCCTCCCTGGCTTCTCCAAGATAGGGCTGAGAGAGATTCCTGCCTGCAATCTTGGAGAAGCCACTGCCAGTCTGTGAAGACAATACTGAGCTAGATAGACCAATGGTCTGACTCTGTATATGGCAGCTTCCTGTGTCTTTCAAGTTTTTAGGACTTCCAGCCTTTCTGGAAGGTAAAAGTTTAGTTACATCCCAAGGACAAAGCACAAAGCAGATTAAGCCTGTGATGTGTCTATGCAAAGCATCTGGTCTTAATTCATGATCTGAAAGACCACTAAATGCAACCAGTATTAAGATGCAAAACCATGTATCTTCAGATTCCCAAGCAGACTAACTTGTAGGCAATGATTGGTTCCAACACTGCATTTCTTAAGGTGTAAGGTAGTAATAAAATTGGTGCAAAGCTGCCACTGCATCTGGAAGGACCAGTGCAAGTAGTATCTTGTTTAGCTCACAAAACAGCAACACAGGAGGCTTGCCAGGCTTCCTTTGGATCTGTCCAGGGCCACAAAGGCCCATGGAAGCCCACAACTCTTTGTGAAATTGTGTTCATGTGTTTAAAAAGGAAATACAGTAATGTAATGTTAGAACGGCCTCTTACTGTGATGTCCTAAACACTGCAGATCATTCCACTGGATCTACAGTACACTGAAAGGGCTGAGGAAACTTGAGAACTCTTGCTGAATCTGAAGAAATGAAACTGAAAGTCAGCCTGTGAACACCTTTGTGCTTTCTGTCATTCTTGGAGTACAATTCTAAATGCATTCACTCCGAAGTAAGGCTCTCTGATTTCAGCAGGGCTTACTCCCTTGTAAGTGTGCATAGGATAATAGCCTTAATCAAGCAGTCAGTAAAGCAGCTCGTCAGACAAAAGTATTTTCACACTTTATGGTTTGTAGCAAATGTAGTCCTGGATCCAACGAGTCCTACCAGATAAGAATTAATTATGTGCACCTAAGAGAGCTGTATCAGCAGTTGCTGATACAGCCTGTGTGGTCTGCTGTTCCAAGGGTAGAAGGCAGAAATTCCACTGGGTACCCTGTACTCAGTATAGCTCTTTGGATTCCAACTATATCCCTGTTTAGAGATTGCTTGCTCTTTTTATATAGCATTCCCACTCATTGCTGTGCTAGTTTATGGTAAAGTTTGTTTTTCAAGCATATCCATTTAGAGGAGATAGAAACCCTGTTCAGATATGTTGCATGTGTGGAAACGTGTCTGCACACATGTATGTGTTTTCATGTGAAGGACTATATACGCATTCATTTTAAACATGAATGACCTACGTAGATTAATGAATCAATGAATTAAACATACGTTAATGAAACATGAATTAAACGTACACAGATTCTTGTAAGTACTAGGCCTATGTGTAAGAATTTCCAGCTCTGACAGAAATGCACTATCCCCTCGACACCATGCAGAAAGAGGCACTCCTGGTGCGGCCACCAGCCGGCAGTATTTGCTATTTCTGGCACTGAGGGGGCTTTTTACCAGAATTGGAGGCTGCGAAGGGGATGCTGGGAAGGTGCACGGAATCGCCAGAAAGCAGCCAACAGTCTGGCACTGACTGCACAGAGGGGACTGGTGCATTTCTGATGGAGCTGGAGGTTCCAGCATACAGCTCTGTGTTCATACATTGAACTGTACTGCTGTAGTATGTTGAACATAACATGCGGATAACTGTACATGCATACAGATTTGTACGTGCAAACATTATAAACAGATTGCACATGTGTTTAATGTGTAAATGAGACCTTGGGTTAGGGTGGTATAAAAATGCAATAAATAAATAAATAGGGCTAAAGCGTAACATCGGCTCACATCCTGACATTGTGCTTATGGAAGTGCATCTGCCAGCCAGAAAGACAAGTGGTCATTTTCAGTTATCCCTGCTTCTCTCTACTGTTCCCATTGGGTTCCCCCCAATATGCCACTGAAGGTCCTCCAACCCTCAGGGACATCTCTTCAGGGGGCAGCAGCATTGGGATGGGGTATTAGCAAAAATCACCCCTGCCACCCCCCTGCCCTCATAAGATCTTTTGAGTGAGGCAACTGAATATTGACTTAGGATTATGAGGGGGCAATTTACCGTAATCAGGCTGACACCTTGTGAGTAGATCTTTAAGGTAGGATGGGGGCTCATTTGATCTCCTGGGGACAATTTTTATTCATCACTGGTGATGAGGCAGACTGATACACATACACACATATATATTCATAGATTTTAGATGTGATTATTCTAAGATATGAATGATGTCTCTCACATTTTAATTTAACTCTTTTCAGTGTCTGTTACTGATCTCCCAAAGAAGTCTGGCTGTGGGCCTTTATTTACAAGACTGCGTAATCCAAGCACAGGCAAGTATGAAATTGTAAAATGCCAATTATTAATCATTTCCTTTGCTTAACCTGCTGATTTGAATTGTTTTACTATGTAAGATGAAATGTGGAGGTTTTTCTACACTTCCTTTGTAGAAATATTTTCTATAAAATGTGGAAGTGTGGGGGCTGGCACTGCAGGGCGAATGCTGTGTGCTTCATCAGGATGTCGGCCCTTAAACGGACTTTGGCATGATAATCTGAATTAAGCCATCATCTTCTTTGTCTAGATTGTACTTGTAGTTACATGTTCTTCTGAGAGATTGCTTGGTTCTATTGACTGGAGGGGAACCTACGAAAGCATTACACATGCAAACTAGATCTGCTTTCGTTTAACAGGACAAGCAGCCCTTTACTTGTTCAGTAGTGATGCTCATCAGCTGTTTGAAATAAAAGCTTTTCATGAGGAATATCGGTCATGGTTTATAGGTCAGACTGTTCAACATGGTGAGTAGAATGGTGCCTCCTTTCTCCCCCTCCATTTGTAACTGAAATTCAAACCCTTCTGCCTTGTAACTGTGCATTGACACAGATTCCTGACTTGCTGCACTTTAGTGTGCTTTATATGCAAACCGTAGGTCGTGGAGGAAGACATTTTATGCTTACGGGAAGTGGGCAGCATCCAGACTAACTTATCTCATTGACTTCAGTGGTGCCTAATCATGACTAATCAGTCTGGATGCTGCCCAGTATGTCTTACATCCTCTCCAGGCTTGTTGATACCCTGCCCAGAGAAATACATTTCTGCTCCCAAAATATTGCTTATTAGTAAAGTTTCGGCATGCTTATTTATATATGTGTATATGTTTTAACATTGAGCATAGTCAGTGTGTGTTCTGTTCTGTTACCTGTATTTGAGTTTTTGTGGAACAAAGTATATGGGGGCATGATGATGTGAGTGGCAGCAGGGCTGTGTAGGTTGGAGAGTGTGATCCATATAATTTAAGGATTTGCCCCTGTGGAATGGGTGCTGTAGAAACTACCCCTCATGTTATTTTATATTGTAAATTTTATAGCAATGCCTGTTTAAAACTAATTTCTCCTCTCTTAGGGAAGTTTCCAGGTCACTCTGATGAATTTTACTTAGAGTTTTTGTTATCTAACTTTTGTAAAGAGATCACTTTCAGTGTGGCTAGGTTTTGCTACGTTGTTTGTATTGTACTCTCTAGTCTTATGTAATTTTTTTGTTGTGTTGTCTGATCTACAATCATAATAAAGCTTATCTACTGTATCTTGGAGAGTGTGACCTGGAGCTGATATGAAAGGAGAAAGGTAGCTAAGCAGGACACCAAAGGGCATGACCCTCTGCTGTAGAGCCTTTGGTAGATGTTGCCAGAACTCTTTTTACAGCCACAAAGGACTTTCCTGACATTTTCTTCTCTCCCACACTGTGGCATAGACATTCTCACTCTCCCTTTTTTGATGGTTGGTGGAAACCTGATCCTCTGCACTCATCTACTTTCCCCACTGTTACATTGTTGTTTGAGGTTATGAGGAAATGGTGAGCATTTCTCCAGGAACAATAACCCAGTGTGAAGGGCACAGGGGATATAAGTAGTGCTCAGTGGACCACTATTTTCCTGAACACTCGGGTAGAGAGAGATGCTGGTGAGATATTTGCAAGAAGACACTTCCCTTGGTTCTCTTCAGCCACAATCAGCTGGCTTTTTAAAATGTTAAAGTTGCCAATCACTTTCTTGCTTTTATGTAATATTCATTGTATACTGGAATAAAAAAATGAGGAAGCCCAGCGAAAATAGTAACACAGCAATGATCTGTGCATACATTAGTGCTGGGTTTTATGAATAATCATGTCATGTTTACTTTCCTTCATACTTCTGCCTTCAGATGGACGCCTGTTCTTTGCTACACCAGTGGACCCCTTATTTCTTGTGCTGTTCTACTGTATCCAGGCACAGAAAGAGGTAGGTAACTAGGAATTTTTAAAGAAGACAGCACTGTTTTGGTTTTTGTCCAAAGAAAATGGCACTCATGTTGTGCAGCTACCCAGGTTTATCTCGTTGGTTGACACTGCTGCGGGCATCTAAGGAAGTACTGGGGATCTTGCGCAAATACATAAAGTTGTGTGTCAGCACTTTGTGAATGCACCTTGCTGTGGAAACAGTTGTTTCTGTCAATAGTCTTTTAAATCACTTTGATTTCCTCACAGTTTGATTTATTTTTCCCCAGCAGGGAAAGTTCCAACCACTGGATCAAATTTTGGTAGATGAAGAGTTTTCCTCCTGCACAATGTTGCTACAATGCGCAAATATTTCACAGTCTGTTCACCACATAGTAGAAGAAAAAGGTACAAGATCTCAACAGTACATTTAGCAAGAAGTGTTTAATCAAGATATGCAAACCCATGTCGTTTGCTTCCATTAGGCCAGTGAAGGTGTGTCTGGATGTCTAACAGATGCATGGTCATATCCCTTTTTGTTTAAATCAAAAGTAAATTTCTAGTCTCAAGGTGCTCAGAAAGCTCTGAAAACCCATTTGTAGTTGGCATGTGTGTTGCTATTTCCCTTGTACTATCACTGTAGTGGCATGTGTCCATAAGCCTGTTTCTTGTGAGCCCATATTGCGGTTTCTTTCCCAAGGTCCTTTTTGCAGAGTTTTCCCCAATCAGGCATTTTAAAGTTTCTTCTATATTTATATGTTTGCTTGATGTTTCATGTTTATGCTGTTCCTTGGTTTGTGCCGGTCTTGCAGTTAGGCTGGTATTGGATTGCCTGTGTTGAGTAAGAATTTCCTACAGGTGACCAGGTGAGCCATGCCGTCTACCAGTACTGTAATCTACTTCCCTAGTCAACAACAGAAGAGAGAGAGAGGCTGGGGCACAGCTGCACAACTTCGGCCCTCCTGCAGATGTTGGACTACAACTCCCAACATCCCTGATTATTGGCCACTGTGGCTGGGGATCATGGGAGTTTCATACCAGGATAAGCGATGAGTGGGAAACGAGAGAATTTATAATCTATTTGCCCTTTGTGCTTTAGCTGCCAAACATACCAAGTTTTGCTCTCTTTGCTATTTTCTTGTTCTGGGGTCCATCTCTTTGCTGCACAGAAGTATTATCTGCTCACCAGGACTTTCTGTAGCCCCTTGGGAACTCCACGCCCCAGCAATTTGCTTCTTAACATCACATGGCTTTGGAAAGCCACTTTTCTTGCTGTTTCTACCATCGGAGTGTCTCTAGCATCCACGAAGCCCTTCCAGACTCACAAGCTGTGCTTGTAGCGAGTGAAGAAACAGCTTGATAACCCTTACGGCCAATGAGCAGCTCTATATGATTCATTTGAGAGAGACTAACAAAGAGACACTTATTATTATTATTTTAACATTTATATCCTGCTCTTCCTCCAAGGAGCCCAGAGTGGTGTACTACATACTTGAGTTTCTCTTTCACAACAACCCTGTGAAGTAGGTTAGGCTGAGAGAGAAGTGACTGGCCCAGAGTCACCCAGCTAGTTTCATGGCTGAATGGAGATTTGAACTCGGGTCTCCCCGGTCCTAGTCCAGCACTCTAACCACTACACCACGCTGGCTCTCGCATGACATCCACATTGCAGATATTCTTTGCAGTTTTGAATGCCAGAAATGTAAGTGGAGATTCTTGCATTTCAGATTGCAGAGTGGTATCCACTGTAGTGGTAACCTCTCAAACTGTAATGTGATGACTCTCTTTGAAAGCACACATCAAATACAATAGGAACGCTCTCCTTTTTCTTTTATCCCAGAAATAAGCGGTAGGAAATTTTATAAATATAATGAGGAGAAAACATTGAAGTGGCTGAAGAAGAAGGTATGTTTCTCTTGTCTTTGACTTTAAATGTCTTTGACTTGTTTCTGAAATGCCTGATTTTTAATGTTGTATATGTTGCATTAAACTGAAGAGCAAGGATAAGTCTGAAAAAGATAACAAGGAAATAGCAGATTGCTAAGGAACGTCTTTTTCCTGTTGTTGCTGGCTGATTTAGTGAGCACATCAGGGATGTCTTGAAAGGTAATACTTACAGAAGTTGCTGTTTTACTAGTTAGTCATGAGTAAGCACTATTGAAATCAATGAGACACATTATTTTATTTTTATTTATTTATTTAATTAAATTTGTACAGCGCCCCAAAACTTTCATCTCTGGGCGGTTAACAATAGCATAAAACCAGTTAAAAACACATACAAAAACTTAAAACAATTTAACAATTTAAAATAAACCAGAGATTAAAACCTAAAAATTTTTTAAAAGCAGAGAAAGCTGGGGTGAAAAGATGGGTTTTCAGGTGTTTTTTAAAAATTGCCAGAGATGGGAAGGATAATATCTCAGCAGGGAGCACATTCCACAATCTTGGGGCAGCGACTGAGAAGGCCCGTCTCTGTGTAGCCACCAAATGAGTTGGTGGTAACTGGAGATGGACTTCCTCAGATGACCTCAATGGGCGGTGGGGCTCGTAGTGAAGAAGACGCTCTCTTAGATATCCAGGGCCTAAGCAATTTAGGGCTTTATAAGTTATAACTAGCACTTTGTATTTTGTCCAGAAACCTATTGGCAGCCAGTGTAGCTCCATCAACAGAGGAGTAACGTGGTCTCTCCGAGATGACCCAGAGACCAACCTGGCTGCCGCATTCTGAACCAACTGAAGTTTCCGGACTATGTACAAAGGCAACCCCACGTAGAGCACATTACAGAAGTCAAGTCTGGAGGTTACCAACAAATGTACCACTATTTTGAGGTCATTGATCTCGAGAAACGGGCGCAGCTGGCGTGTCAGCCGGAGCTGATAGAAAGCACCCCTGGCCACTGCCTCAACCTGAGAAACCAGGGAGAGGTGTGGATCCAGAAGTACTCCCAGACTGCGAAACTGTTCCTTTTGGGGAAGTGTGATCCCCTCTAGAACAGGTAGATCAAAATCATCTCTGGAGTTCTGACCCCGCACAATAAGTACCTCCGTCTTATCTGGATTCAGCTTCAGTTTATTCTCCCTCATCCAGCCCATTACTGCTTCCAGGCAGGCATTTGGGAAGGATATGCCAGTTCCTGAAGAAGTTGACATGGAGAAGAATACCTCAAGTCTCACAGGGGCCTAGTCTGGATTTTGCCTTCTGTAGTTAAAATATTAGTGGTTTTGCAGATTCAAGAGCATTTTGGCAAGGGATCAACTTTTAAAAGGCAAGAACTTAAGCAAGTACACTTGTAGAGTGTGGCACTTAGACAGGATTGCTTAGAAGCTCTGAGAGGAGGATAGATTGTTTTGTCAATCACTGAAACACCAATTGTTGACCATTGGAAGTCCTGTCAAACACACCACTTTGATTTCTAAGGCTTTAGCAGACATTACTCACAAATTTAAAAGATGTTTCCTGCATAATAAAGGTTCAGGGTTGTGAGAGGGCTAGTGTGTGCCTCTCCTCCTTTGAATCAGGACTTGGAACCATTAATTATTCTCTGTGACTTTTAAATGAGTTCTTTGTGGATACAATCTCTCATATTTGGGCCGACTTAAATTCAGATCCCACAATTACTGCAGTGTCTGATGTGGAGGTGTCCAGCGACCCTTTTTATGTGGTAAGGCTGAATCAGTTTCAGTTTGTGATTCCTGAGGATGTGGGCTAACTGCTAGGTGCTGCCTACCACCTGTTTTCTTGATCCCTGACCAACTGCCCCAGGTGAGGGCAGGCTTCCTCCTTGTTTCAAGGAGGCAATTATTAGACCACTTCTGATGAAGCCTGCATTGGATCCCTCAATTAAGCAACTATAGGCCTGTCTCCAACCTTCCGTGGCTGGGCAATGTAATTGAGAGGGTGGTGGCCTCCCAGCTCCAGGCAGTCTTGAAGGAAATTGATTATCCAGACCCATTTCAAACTGGCTTTTGGATGGGCTGTGAGGTGGAGACTGACTTGGTTGGTCTGATGGATGATCTCCAATGGGGAATTGACAGAGGGAATGTGACTCTGTTGGTCCTTTTGTATCCCTTGGTGGCTTTCGATACTGTTGCCCATAGTATCCTTCTGGAGCGTCTGAGGGGGTTGGGGATGGGAGGCACTGCTCTGTAGTGATTCCACTCCTACCTTTTGGGCAGATTACAGATGGTGTCCCTTTGCTCTTCGAAATCTGAACTTCCTTATGGTGTCTCTCAGGGGCTCCATATTGTCTCCATTGTTGTTAAACATCTACATGAAACTGCTGGGAGAGATCATCAAGATATTTGGTGCAGGGTTCTATCAGTATGCTGATGACACCAAAATCTGTTTCTCCGTGTCAACCTCATCAGGAGAAGGCATAACCTCCCTAAATGCCTGCCTGGAGGCAGTGATGAGCGGGGTGAGGAATAAGAAACTGAGACTGAATCCAGATAACTTATTGTGAAGGGCTGAATTCAGGAGACTATTCCAATTTGCCAGTTCTAGATGGGGTCACACTTTCCCAGAAGGAACAGCTACGTAGTCTGAGGGCGCTTCTGAATCCTAACCTCTCCCTGTTGTCACAGGTTGAGGTGGTGGCCAGAGGTGTTTTTTATCAGCTTCAGCTGATAAGCCAGTTGCATCTGTTGCTCGAGAGAAACAACCTCAGTGGTACGTATGCTGGTAACCTCCAGACTTGACTACTGCAATGTGCTCTATATGGGACTTTGTACATAATCCGGAAACTTCAGTTGGTACAGAATACAGCATCCAGGTTGGTCTCTGGGTCATTTCAGAGAGACGTTATTACTCCTGTGTTAAAAGAGCTTCACTGCCTGCCAATAAGTTTCCGGGCCAAATACAAGGTGCTGGTTATAACCTATAAAGCCCTAAACAGCTTAGGCCCTGGGTATTTAAGAGAACGTATTCTTCGCCATGACCCCCACTGCCCTTTGAGATCATTTGGAGATGTTAATCTACAGTTGACGCTGGCTTGTCTGGCGGCTACTCAGGGACAGGCCTTCTCCATTGCTGCCCCGAGGCTTTGGGATACACTCCCTGTTGAAATAAGAGCCTCCCTATCTCGGGCAACTTTTAGAAAGGCGGTTAAGACACATTTGTTCACCTAGGCTTTTAATTAGATTTAGTTTTTAATAGTTTTTAACAGTTTTAAAACAGTTTTAACAGTTTTAACTGTTAAATTGTAAACTGTTTTAATGTTTTAATTCTGTTTTGATTTGTACTCTTTTTATTGGAAACCGCCCAGAGACATAAGTTTTGGGTGATATATACATTTGTTAAATAAATAAACAAAACTCTTATTTTAAAAAGGCTATGGGGGTCAGGAAAGACACTGCAGTGTCATGGAAGAATTCCCAATTACTGCCTTACTAAGCAAGGGCAACTTAAGCTGCATCCCACTGAGTGCAACAGTTGTGATGGATGCATCTCTTCTCCCACAGTATAATTACTGTGCAGATGTAACGAGCTGGAAGCCTCATGGCTGGCAAGGGGGCAGAGGTGGGAAGCTTGGTTACTGTGATTTGACTTAATCTATTATTAAGTTGCTAAAATCACAGCTATTGGTAGCAGGAAATTACACACCATGAACATTTCTTTCATGATCTTTTACACAATCATATTAAAATGAATAGAGATTTCCCAGCAGCACAATTCTGTTCTTGCACAATTCCCATTCATTTCAAGAGACTAATTCAGGTGACTATGGGAAATTGTGCTCTGTGTCTCAGTATGACAGAGCAGGTGTTTACTTCTCAGTACATAACTTCAGGATTTGTTGTTCTGTTGTTTAACCTGATGATGCCTTGACATCCTTGTAAAGTGATGGTGATGCAACCCCTTCTCTTTTTTTACTCTTCATTAGGTTGACCAGACTGTGAAAGTCCTAAAAGATCAAGATGTATGTGTTGGTGGAAAGGTGCAATCTGCTACATTCATCAGTGGTAAACAGATCACAGATGCCACAGAAGGTAGAAGAATCAGTGAAGTTCAGAGGAAATTTGTAGAATAAAATCTGAAACACTGGCTTTATGCGAATCCTTGTGTGCTGTTGATCTGTTCAAACACATGCTTTGTTCTAGCCACTGTTTCATTATTCTGCTGTGACCCTCTGCTATCAAAATGTGTCGTATGCTTTTCTAAGTAATCTGCCTCTTACAGATTACCTAGTTGCTCTGAACATGTCCTCTTCAGTATCTGCAAGCTATCTTGATGCTAGAGAGACATGAGGCTAGTCTAGCATCCAGTACTGTGGTGGGGCACCCCCACCAGGCTGCTAATGGGATTGAGCGGGAGTGGTGGTGTTGCCCTCACTGCCAACATTTTAAGATAAAGCAGTCATGGGGGGTTTATCTTTTGAGCTGGTTTTGTGCCCCCTTGAGTTTAGGAAGCAATAACCTGAAGGGTGGAGAAAACAGAGGGTTTTCTGGGCACTCATGCTAATGTCTCTTAATGCTTGTGATAATCTAGAATCCATAGGGGATGCTTGTGTGGTCACCCAGCAGCTACCATGAACTATTCCTCCACTTCTAGTTTTACTTTTTTCAGAGCACTGCTAATATGATGCCTCGGCCATTGCAGCAGAGGCATAGTAAACATTGTCCCCTAAGTCTCTACTTGGGCTAGCTGGTAATTCTTTGGACTAAGCATTGCTGCAAGTTGTCTCTTGTAAGTCCTTGTGCTCTTTGGTATATGTTGCTTCCATTTAGTGCAAGGGATGGGGCCTATGCACCGGTGGCCACAAAACCACCAGTGCTGGTGGTCCACCGACTGTGCCGCTTTAAAAATTAAAACACCACAACCCTGCAATAATGAAGGCTTGGCTTTACTCCCCACCCTGTGCTCGCTTTGTTTAAAATAACCATTTGAAACCAAATAAATATGATTGCCTCAGACCTCACCAAGAATAAGATATCTCTGTGAGGTTAGGAGGAAGGAATACAGAATCCATCCAGAATCCATCACTATGGTTTTTATTTTATTATTATTTTTAATATATTTTTTTACATTTTATAACCTGCTCTTCCTCCAAAGAGCCCAGAGCGGTGTACTACATACTTAGGTTTCTCTTCACAACAACAACCCTGTGAAGTAGGTTAGGCTGTGAGAGAGTGACTGGCCCAGAGTCACCCAGCTAGTTTCAAGGCTGAATGAGGATTTCAACTCGGGTCTCCCCGGTCCTAATTCAGCACTCTAGCCACTGCACCACGCTGGCTTCTGTTTTAGCCCTTGAAATTTTCACTCTCCTCTTACTGTTAACTACTGAGTGGTGAAGCTTCTTATTAAGAGAGGAAGAAAATTGATTTTATTTATTTATTTAATTTATATACCGCCCTTCCAAAAATGGCTCAGGGCGGTTTACAACAAAATAAAAACAATTAAAATAAATTAAACAATTAAAATCATTTGAACATTAAAATCATTTAAAATGAGTTAACATATTTGGGATAGTGTTTATTTGGAAGAGGCTGGTGAACGGAATAATTTTATTTATTTCATTTTTTTTAAATCAGTGGACTACATTCTTTACGCTCATGGTTTAATATCGGAATACATTCCTGAAGAGCTGAGTACTGCACTAGCTAAATATTTACGGTGAGTGTTTAAGCAACTTACTGGATCTCTATTGTGAAGGAGAACTTCCTGCAGCTACTGATGAAGTCAACTATTTTGCTTTTATGTCTTGGGGAGAAGAAGGATCCATCTGCTTTAGTGTGCAGTGAAAATCTGGTATAATGTTTTAATGAAGCCTCAAAATGTTACCTAAACACTATATTAAATAAGCCCCCTTGAGCTCCAATAATGCACTGAGGGGAGGGATTGCCCCTCCCCTCCCCGAGTCTGTCAGCTGCGGCTGCCACACAATCAGATAAACGGGGTTAGGAGAGCACTTGTACCCTAACCCCATTTAGAAGGGTGGCTCCACAAGTGGGTTTGCTGCTGTGGTGCCACTGGGATCGGGCAAAATCCCAGTGGTTCCCACATGCATGTAAAACTGGGCTGGGCTCCCTTAGCCCAGTTTTGCACGTCCGTGTGAATAGCCTCAAAGAATTGGGCTTCGTACAGGTTTAGCTGCAGTTCTCTTTCAAGAAACCATTGTCTTTCATTGGAGATTATTGTGATGCTTTCAAAAATAATGAAGATATAGTCTCAAGAATCTTTCTGAAATTTGCTTCCCATAAGACATTTTAGTCGGAAACTGACATATGCATATTTAAAATACATAAATGAGGCAAGTGTTGAAACACACATTCAGGCACATCGTTCTAGAGTTTGACTTTCTCCACTTTTTCTTTTTGCCTTCTAGACTTCCGCAGGTTACAAGCCCTCCAGCAGAGCCAGCACCAAAGGTAAGGAGCCATCAAGGAATGTTTAGAAGTTGCTCATTTGTTTCCCACAGCCCTGAAGAGATGAAGAAAGCATGCTATAGCAGAGCTGCTTAGAAATAATTAAGAAAATGGAGAGTCGTATCTAAATATTTCTTCTCTCTGTTTTTTAAAATACCAAAGGTGACTTTTTTCAAAGTGTCAATCTGAAAGCACAAAATGTCACAGTTTTTCGAAATACGGCATGTGTTGCTGTTCTTACTTTTGACATATAGCTAAATTTACACAGCGATGCCCAGCCCCAAATTATATGTTACAACACTCGTATGATTTCATGACTCTGTTCCATCCGAATGTTAGATGAACTTAGACTGTGGGATTTTCAGAGTTGTCATTTCAACTAGTTGTAGCAGCCAAATATGCCTGCAGGAGGATTGGGCTAAGCTGGGTTGGAAACAGGCCACAACTTTTTATTGCTCAAAGCTTCCATACATTTTGGTATGGACAGGACATTGTGATGCAACTGGTAGGCAGCTTGGCTACTAACCACAGGAAATCAAACCAACCCATCTCCTGGGTCACATGGGAAGATAGACTAATGTAAGGCAGTGGGTGGTATGGGTTGCTCATGCTTGCTTCAGCCACCAGGCCCTTGAAGGGGGTCCTCCATGGTAGTTTGCAGGGAATCCACCTCTCTGAACACCCACAGCAAAAGAGGTAGGTCTGTTATGCCCCAACATTCAACTGACAATTTTTAGAAAGCATTTGAAAACCCACCTCTTCACCCAAGCTTTTTCTCTTCTTTAAATTTTTAAGATTTTAATTCGTGGCTGATTTTTAAATTGTTAAATTGTTTTGAGTTTTTGTATATATTTTAACTTGTTTTATACTATTGTAAACCACCCAGAGATGAAAGTTTGGGGCGGTGTACAAATGTAATAAATAAATAAACTGTAGGTTATCCTAAAAACTTTGAGCCCAGCCCTTTGGTTGCCACTTCAGCAATGAGCTACCCAGCCAGACATGCTGCCATGTGGATCGAGAGCAATGGCTGAATGTCTGATTCTTACAGTTCAAGGTAATCAGGTTATGGATGCAAGCTTCGTAGTCCAAATATGTGTGTCTCAGTCTTTTTAAAACATGCATGGAGTGTTTTGGGATGGGACAGGCTACAAATCAAAGAACCAAATGAGTTCATTCCTATGTTTTGGTACAAAATGTCTAGAATGGAAACTCTGCAAAGCATTCAAATGACTTGCAGCACAAAACTGCCTTTTCTAGGCTTTCTAGGGAAGGTCCTGCCAGATACAAAATAGAATGTCATAGATCTCTGCAAGAGCAAATTCCAAATGTTTCCGTGGAAGCTCAAGACTAGAACTTCATAGGGTTCCGTGGAAGCTGAAGACTAGAACTTCATAGGGTTTCATGCCAGAAATATGCCCTTGTTTTTATTTCTGAATTTTTTCATCTGCAATTTAATGTGACGTCATATATGACAAAAGGAAAAACTCAGAAGACTAGTGGCATTAGCCAAGGGATTTTTTTGAATTTCTTCTAGTTCAAATGTTTATCAACCAACCATAAGAACATGACCAGCCCAGCTGGATCAGGCTCAAGGCCTAAATAGTCCCGCATCTTGTCTCACACAGAGGCCTACCAGATGCCTCTGGGGAGCCTAGAGGCAAGAGGTGGGGACATGCCCTCTCTCCTGCTATGCTTCCTCTGCAGCTGTTATTTAGAGGCATCATGCCTCTTAGGCAGGAGGTGGCCTATAGCCCTCAAACTAGTATCCATTGATAGACTTGTCCTCCATGAATGTATCTAAACCGTTCTTAAAGCCATCAAAGCTGATGGCTGTCACCACATTTTGTGGCAGAGAATTCCATAGGTTAATTATGTGCTGTGTGCAAAAGTACTTCCTTTTGTTGATCCTAAATTTCTTGGCAATCAATGTGGCATTTGGTCTGAGTCAGAGATGTGTGTAAAGTTTATTTTCAGTTGCTTTCTGCCTTTGGCTTGTATAAGTATATTTCCGCTGCCACCAATTATACAGTGAAGTCTCTAAAACTCTTTTGGTTTCTTTACCCTGATAACATGACTTTGCAGATGTGAGGAGGGTTTGTTACAGAAATCACTTAGTCAGATGTACTTTAAAACAAAATAAGGGCATTTATTTAAAGATGTTATGTGAAGTTTGTTTCATTACTGATCAGTAGGGCTGAAATCTTGCTTGGCTACAAAGTTGATGATTTGAACTTCTCACAGCAGTTAGTTACTTTACACATAGGATATAAGGCCTTACACTTTTGAAGCCAGTTCCTTCCCAGAACTGTACTTCACAACCTAGTCTTTATTATAGACTGTCCTAATAACCCAGTCCTTTATTTTTTTAGTCTTTATCCTTTGTCTCTCAAAACAACTCCTCTTTAAGACTGTTCCAACCCAAACCCCGACTCTAACTGAACTTCACTTCCAACTTCTGTCACTCTCTGCCTCTTATGAACTCCAAAGAGTTCTAAGCCAATATGCATAAAAGTAGTCCTGTGCCATTTCATCACAATCGTTTTCATGTGATGACCCCTGGTTCTAGTATTATGAGAGAGGGAGAAAAATTTATCTCTGTCTACACTGTGCATTATTTTATAGACCTCTATCATGTCTCCTCAGTCGTCTTTTCTAAACTAAAATGCTTCAGGTGTTGTAGCCTTGCCTTGTATGGAAGTTACTCTAGGCTCCTCATCATTTTAGTTGCCCTCTTCTGTACCTTTTCCAGTTCTATAATATCCTTTTTGAGGTATGGTGACCAGAACTGTATACAGTGTTCCAAATGTGGCCACACCATCAATTCGTATAAGGGCATTATGATAGTAGCATTTTATTTTCAGTCCCTTTCCTGATGGTTCCAGGCATGGAATTGGCCCTTTTCACAGGTGCTGCACATTGAGTTGACACTTTCAATGAGCTGTCCACCACAACCCCAAGATCCCTCTCCTGGTCAATCACCGCTAGCTCAGATCCCATCAGTGCATATGTGAAGTAGGATTTTTCTTTCTTTCCCCAATGTGCATCAATTAACTTTGCTAAAAAGCACTGGCCATTCACATACAGGTGAAACTCGAAAAATTAGAATATCGTGCAAAAGTTCATTAATTTCAGTAATGCAAATTAAAAGGTGAAACTGATATATGAGATAGACGCATTACATGCAAAGCGAGATAAGTCAAGCCTTAATTTGTTATAATTGTGATGATCATGGCGTACAGCTCATGAGAACCCCAAATCCACAATCCCAGAAAATTAGAATATTACATGAAACCAATAAAACAAGGATTGTAAATAGAACAGTATCGGACCTCTGAAAAGTATAAGCATGCATATGTATTCAGTACGTGGTTTGGGCCCCTTTTGCAGCAATTACTGCCTCAATGCGGTGTGGCATGGATGCTATCAGCCTGTGGCACTGCTGAGGTGTTATGGAAGACCAGGATGCTTCAATAGCGGCCTTCAGCTCTTCTGCATTGTTTGGTCTCATGTCTTTCATCCTTCTCTTGGCAATGCCCCATAGATTCTCTATGGGGTTCAGGTCAGGCGAGTTTGCTGGCCAATCAAGCACAGTAATTCCATGGTCATTGAACCAGGTTTTGGTACTTTTGGCAGTGTGGGCAGGTGCCAAGTCCTGCTGGAAAATGAAGTCAGCATCCCCATACAGCTCATCTGCAGAAGGAAGCATGAAGTGCTCCAAAATCTCCTGATAGACGGCTGCGTTGACCCTGGACTTAATGAAGCACAGTGGACCAACACCAGCAGATGACATGGCTCCCCAAATCAACACAGACTGTGGAAACTTCACACTGGACTTCAAGCATCTTGCATTGTGTGCCTTTCCATTCTTCCTCCAGACTCCGGGTCCTTGGTTTCCAAATGAGATGCAAAAGTTGCTCTCATCAGAAAAGAGGACTTTGGACCACTGAGCAACAGACCAGTTCTTTTTTTCTTGAGCCCAGGTAAGACGCTTCTGACGTTGTTTGTTGTTCAGGAGCGGCTTGACAAGAGGAATACGACATTTGAAGCCCATGTCCAGGATCCGTCTGTGTGTGGTGGCTCTTGATGCACTAACTCCAGCCTCAGTCCACTCCTTGTGAAAGTCCCCAACACTTTTGAATGGCCTTTTCCTGACAATCCTCTCCAGGCTGCGGTCATCCCTGCTGCTTGTGCACCTTTTTCTTCCACACTTTTCCCTTCCACATAACTTTCTATTAATGTGCTTTGATAGAGCACTTTGGGAACATCCAACTTCTTTTGCAATTACCTTTTGAGGCTTTCCCTCCTTATGGAGGATGTCAGTGATGGTTTTCTGCACAACTGTCAAGTCAGCAGTCTTTCCCATGATTGTGATTCCTAATGAACCAGACTGAGAGACCATTTAAAGGCTCAGGAACCCTTTGCAGGTGTTATGGATTGATTAGCTGATTGGAGTGGGACACCTGGAGCCTAGACTGTTGAACCTTTTCACAATATTCTAATTTTCTGGGATTGTGGATTTGGGGTTCTTATGAGCTGTACGCCATGATAATCACAATTATAACAAATTAAGGCTTGACTTATCTCGCTTTGCATGTAATGCGTCTATCTCATATATCAGTTTCACCTTTTAATTTGCATTACTGAAATTAATGAACTTTTGCACGATATTCTAATTTTTCGAGTTTCACCTGTATATACAAGTACAGGATTTTACATGTCAAGGCAATATAAGTCCAATAATGAGTCTATAGAAGTTCAACATACAGGCAAAGGAGCTGTTATAATACAAACCAAAAGACAATCAGTTCAATTAATTCAGTTTATTATGATCAAAGATCAGCACAAAACCAAAAGGCATCTCCAATCAATATGAAGTAATCACCATAACAAAAAGCTTGCGCCTCCTGGGTAAATGCAGATCTCATTTTCTCTACTATATTAGCAAAAAGCAAGGCTTTGTGAGTTATACATTTTTCCATCTGATAATAGCAGTTCAAGCATAACATAATGGAGACTAAGAAAATCTGGGCCCAAAGCTCAGTACAAATAGCAGAATTGTAATCCAGATGCCAAGATCTGGCCATAGGAGATCGTATTGTAAGAAGATGGAAAGACCTTTCAGAATATCTCTGGTGCAGAAAGTATATGTTGTCCATGGAGCTACAATCACTACAGTAATTTTCAAAGCAATGTGGGTACTTCAGTGACTTTCACAGAAACACATAATAAGGAAATATATTTGTGTATTTTGTATAATATGTGGTTTGTGGAGTGACTGCCCTAGTATGTTTCTGTAATAGTCATGTCTAATAAATCTAGAAAGGTTAGAACACACAATGTTTCTGTGAGCATCTTTATCACTTCTGCCTACATCTCTCCATAAGCACCTTTTATTATTTTGAAGATTAGTATTGTTTGCAGTACTACAGTTTTGATTTATAGAGCACGTCATCACTCTAACATTGCAGAAAAGGAAATTGTCAGATGCCCCTGTGGAAGCAGAGGAAGATTATACCAAGTTTAACACTGGTGATCTGAAAAACAAAAAGGTAGGTAGTGTACATTTGTTCTTCTCCCCCACTCCCTGGCATTTCAACTAAATATCTCATTTTCCTGTAGGATGTGTCTTTAATGGGGTGGAGGAGTCCCTATGTTTATAATGGGGTCCCAGTGTTCTTAGGCAAATATGTTCTACATATGATGACTGACACTCTACATGTTAGAATAGTATCATCTAACTCAATTTCTGTATGAAATCTATACGAAAGCATTCATGATCTTTAGGGAAGTGAGTTAATTGTTAGCAAAACGACTAGTCAAAATATTGGGGTCGGGGGAATAAAAGGCACTTGGGATATAGTTCATAAACCTGCCATTGAAGTAATGGTACCACAGTGACACTGGACCAGTTATAGGAGTGGGTGATCACGTAAAAACAGAATTGCAAATGCTTGCGTAGGATAGAGAAATATCTTCTGCTGCCCTGAAACCTTAGGACATCCCTGTCATCTAGTTGCCAGTTGAAGCTTCTAGAGTCAAAGGTTTCAGGGAAGTGAGAGCCACATGCGTGGGCAATCCACTACCCAAGGGGTCAGTCCTTTGGTGTACTGTTCAACATATAAAAGACGAGATTCTAAATGCCTAGGTTCAATTTAAGTGCTTTAACTATGTTTATAAATGTAAGGTGTAGATTGTCGTTTAGGTCTAGTCATCTGTGTGCAGTTTTGTTCTGGGTGGCAGTATCAAGGCAGTGTGTGCATGTGTATTCAGAGCGGGACCATCCTGATTCAACCTGAGCGGGATCTAAAATTAACTAAGCAGAGATTTTTTAAAAAATGTGAGTGCTCACACATGCGCACACCTTAGAGGGAACACTGGTGGGAAGTTTTGATTAATTCGCTTAACTGTGACAGCTTTGTGGTTACTCCAAATAACTCTTGGGTATCTTTTTTCTTTTAAAAGCTACATTAAAGCATTCAAATATGTAGAGGGAAAAGTTGAATAGTTCAATACATTTGACTCATAAAAGGTGCTGGATAACCAGAAGTGTATCAACAACAGTCAAACTCAGGTTCAGACAGGATCTATAGCCTTATGTCTGTGATTGATCATGTAGATTTGAGTTTGTGCATGTAT
Organism: Hemicordylus capensis; assembly: GCF_027244095.1. Lineage (NCBI taxonomy): Eukaryota > Metazoa > Chordata > Lepidosauria > Squamata > Cordylidae > Hemicordylus > Hemicordylus capensis. Next base: position 268,134,394 of record NC_069657.1, on the reverse strand, counting down.
ATATCCCTGAATCTTTCCCACATGCTCTAATGTTTTCACAATGTAATCTGGAAAGTAAATATTACATCTGATATTTTTATAAACGTTAATGTCTGGTCTACACATCCCACTCATACAAATGCATGTATTGTCCAAATCGGTTTGGATATAAATGCATTGGCAAGATTTTTTGTGTAATCTTCGTAATTGAAGTTATCTCTGAGAAACAATGTGTGTTGTGTGAGGAGGTATCCAAGAACTAAGACATGTGGGATGTATGTGTTGCCAACTTCAACACTGTGCTTCAGCATAACTGTGTCCTTTGTTTTTATTTCCAGGCAAGCAATAAGATGTCTGCAGCTCAAAAAGCTCTAGCAAAAGTGGACAAGAGTGGAATGAAAACAATTTCTGCTTTCTTTAATTCAAAAACTAAAGTGACAAAATGATATTTGTCTCTTTGTGTTTTTGTCTAAACTGCAGCTGCCCCACACCTTCCTGGCTTATTTCCTGATATTGATTTAGATAAAATTAGGTTACAGAAGTAGAAATATGTGGTTCCCATGTGGACCTTAGTGAAACTCAGTGCTATATAAAGCACAAAAAAGCTAATGTAATGCAATAAATTCATTTCTGAAACATTTATTGTGTGTGTCTTTTGTTTTGTTAATGAATGGGAGTGGGTCTACAGTGTGTTTCTTCCTTGAATTTACAAAACTGAATTGGAATTTTTGTTACCTCTGATACTTCCATTTTGGAGGAGTGGTGATCAAACATACTTTCTCTTTGCATATCTTGAGTTATATTTGCTCTAAGAATTCCAGTGATCCTTTCCAAATAATCAAAACTTGAAGTGGTATCTGTTTTAATGGAGACTGCACATTTAAGTACAGTATAAGGGAATTGTTACCATAGTAGCCTTTTAATTATTATTTGATTTGATTTGATTTGTATACCACCCTTCCAAAATGGCTCAGTTGCCTTGGCAAAAGAGAGAGAAATAAGGATGGTTGGACACTTTTATTGGATGTACATGTATGCAAGTTACACAGAGCTCTTCATCAGAATGGAAAAGAGGCACTCAGGAAGGGTACATTTTAAGGCAAATAGTCTTAAACAGTCACAAATTCTATTTCAAAACATAGCGTATAATGTAATGTGTTGGCAGCTGTTATAAATGGTTTTGTAAAATGTATGAATCTGAACATTACTATATACTGTAGCCCTCCTCTTTGTGTGTGCTGTACTGTGTGTGTGTGTGTGTGTGTGTGTGTGATGATTTAACATTTTGCAGGCAAGTGGTTTACATTACTGGCAGATGACGGTTTTATGGTCACAACTGACGTGATGTGACTGGACCTTTAGTAAACTTCTCAAACATTATGTTGTGTTTAGTAATAACAGAAGCAGACATTATTCTCAAAATGAATAAACTGTACAAACTAAAAATACATATTGACATTTGATAATAAGTAATAATTTTAGATGTGCTCCTCCCCCCCCTCCTCTCTCACTAGACATCACTACGTCATCAGAGGAAGAGATGAAGGGGATAACATGAAATTTTGATGCCTTATTTTAGCATGGAGCATCCCAAAGACATTTTAAGGAACTATAACTTGTCTTGTGAGGATCTGTTATCCAGGTGAGATTGGCTAGAAGAGGTGGCAATTACTGAAGGTCAACTCTTTTATTATATGGCAGGGATCTCTTGCTTTGATAGTGCTGAATTTCCCTTTTCTAAACTACTTATCTTCAAGGCAATTCTGATTAAATATCTCTTGCCTAGCGCCTGCTGCCTACTTGTAGCCAACTATTATCCAGATGATGTTGACAAAACTATGAGTGGCGTATGCATATAGGTGGTTTGGTTTTTTTTTAAAAAGATAAACCTAGCACTTGTTGGAGAATAGTCATTGCATATGTATCTGAAGAGCTGTCTGCTCCAATAGGAGGGTATCACTGCCTTCAGGTGGATGGTAAAAAGAGAGATCCCTGTCCGTAGTGGGTGCCTGGTTTTGAATACTGCTCCTAGAAACACTCAGACTCCGCTGACACTTTACTAGCTTTTTTGTAGTAGGTAATGGTAAACCCCTCCTGTATTCTACCAGAGAAAATCACAGGGCTCTGTGGGCGCCAGGGGTCGGAATCCACTTGACAGCACACTTTACCTTTAAAGACAATTGTATAATCTGGAGTTCTTAATGGATGACTTATTCCTGCTGTTTCTCTGCTTTCACTGCTGCTTTGTAATTTTTCAATATTTCATTGAAGTGATGACATAGTGAACTGCCAAAGAGAACAGCAAAGACTTTCCTGGTTTGCCAAGCTTTTGTTGAAAAGTGTTAGCTGGCTTTCACTGATTTCATAGCACTAACTCTTTTGACTGCTGTTTTAAAGATGATTTTAAGCTGCTGTCCTTTGTTGGCTTTTACTTGTGGTGGTTCTGTATCTGTGTGTGAACTGTTAAGTTTCTAATTTTTTGTAAGTTGCTTGGTGGGGCATTACAGCCTGAATGGTGGAATAAAAAACCTTTTAAATAAATATTGAATTGTAAATATGTTCTTGTTAGTTGGCTTAAATGCTTCTGCCAAAAAGTGGGATAGACATTTTTTAAATAGCTGACTCTGGGCCTCTCCACAGGATGGTTTCATTGTTGCTTGCTTCTCATGTAAGATTGCACACAATCTCTGTCTTTTCACAAGTACCTTCCCTGCCCTTTAGGTGCAGTATTTTCTGAGGAAAATGGGATTATTTCCTCTAGTGCATTCACTATTGTAACTTGCATAACTGCATGCTATGTAGCAAGTATCAATGACTCTCTTTGGATATTGCTTGTGAGGCGATTCATGATGATTTCTGTAGCACACATACCATGCTGATCCTAAACAGAAAGGATGTTCTCACAACCAGCCCTGCCAGGCAGGGAAGTGCTAGCCTGAGTAGGGCTGGTCATGATCCGGCACTTTGCCCCCAGGTAGGCCAGGTTTGAAATCTGGGCTAAAAGTGTTTAAATGATTAACTGTTTTAAATTGTTGTGCTGATTTCCACAAAACAGCAGTTTTTTAGCTGTTTAATTGGTGTTATTGTGTTTAATAGTTTGATTTTAATTGCTAACTTGTTTTAATTGTTTTTATTATGCTGTAAACTGCCCTGAGCCATTTTGGAAGGGCGGTATACAAATCTAATAAATAAATAAATGAAAGTGAGGTAAGTGGGAGGGCAGGGATGCCAGCAGCCATATTTACCATCAAGGTTGGGGGAAGGAGCATCCCGGCAGCTGGAAGATATCCTAGTGCACTGTGCTGTTTGCATGGTGCATTATGGGATATCTGGCAGCCCTGATGGCTTTCCCTTGCCTCCTGCTTGCCATGCTGGTCACTACCACACCATATGTCTGGCCACAGAAGCAGCAGAACCCTCTGCGGGCCCAGATGTTGGTGGAGGAAGACACGTAGGCGCCTGCCTCCCCACTGCCCAAGTCCCAGTCAACTTAGTTAGGGTTTACCCAACATTCAGATTCTCAAGATAGGCAAGAGAGGGAGCACTCCCTCCCCTCTAGTGACACCCTCTCTGTAGGGTTGCCATATTATGGCTTTCCAAATCCGGGTGCCTAATTTGCATTATGTAAATTGGCTTGAAAATAATTTTTGAGCAGAATGGTGACTGCACGTTTTGCTCCATAACTCCGCTTCTATGAGGACTAGAGCTTAGCTTTTGTTTTGTTTTTAAAAAAATGAAATCTGGGCAAATCTGGGTGGGCTAAGCAATCTGGGTGAGATGCTTAAAATCTGGGTGAAACCTGGAATTTTGGGGGGGGGGCACAAGGCAACTCTACCTCTCCATCTCATCTGAGAGTTGTGCTTCGTTCAATCCCTTCCGTTCTCCTCTTAGGATTAGTGGTAGCAAATTCTCAGCTTTTCCCCAAAGAAGTGAGGTGAGGTTGTTGATTTGACAGTCCTTTGCCATCCCAGGATCCCTGTGGGTTGTGCCAACTAACCTAAAGCTTCAAAAGAAAAAGAAGAAAAGATGCAAACTAGCTGTACTGTTTCTCAATTTTCAAGATGGTCAGAGTTCCTGTAAAACAAAACAAAACAAAAAACCTTTGCTGATGCAGATGTTTCATATGGAAATTCCCCTTATTTAAACTAACAACTAGTTTGGTTTGTCAGTTTTCTACCCCTTTTGTACTATGTTTAAACCCCCATAATGGATACCTCAAATAGGAACCCAAGCCATTGAGAAGAACTGCTTTAAGGTTTCTGTGTGGGTTTCTTGCTTCAACCACAGTTCTTTTTTTATTTAATTTTTTTGGACATTTTGTATTTTACAACATCTTTCCTAGTACCCTGCCCTTTCAGCACTGGTTGTGGGGAGATGAGAAAGGAGAGATGGAACAGGTCCCTCTTGCTCATCTGAGCATGAAGTAGGAAGCTCCCATTGACACCATTTGGAGCTTCCCTCCTGAAGGAAGCAGCCGTTAGGGGCCCTAGCAATGTACTGTATGCTTTGGTAGTTTGTTGGTTGAATAAAAAAATCTTGTCCTATTAATAAATAAATAAATAAATAAATCTTGTCCTAATCTGGATTTGAATAGTGGTGGAAGGAAAAAGGGGTAAAGCTTCCATCTACCCTGCTGTGACCTCCCAGCCCCAGCAATTGAAATTCAACCACCAGCAGCACATACAGGACTAAATGGCATTATTAATGTTGCTCTGAAGAGAAAGGGATATGCGGGCAGGAAACAGGAGTAACAAGATTCTTACTCCTCTGGCCTTTAAAAAAAAATCATTGCTAATAACAACATAGTACTAAGTTCCAAACTGCGGTGTAGTTACCGTAGATGTTCTCACTAAAAGTGCAACATCCACGTGATGAGTTTTTTCTAAACCACAATGCAAAGTGTTGAGGGAGGATGATTCTTGCCAAGATGTTTTGACTCTGATTGATGTTCTCTGTGGGGATGATGGCTTTCAGTCCCTAGCGGGTAACGGGGAGAAGAAAACAAAAGGTGTGAAAAGAATAATTCTCATTTGGTTTTTCAGCTGTTTTGGGAACCAGCTCGTTAGCCAGTCTACTGAGCAGTCCCATATTAATCAATTTCCCCTTGTTATAAGACCTTTCAGTTATTCCCATGAGCAACAATAGCAAATTCAGTCCAACTTTAATGGCCAAGGTTGATCTTGTTTCTGAATTCAAATGCATGTGTCCTCGCACCTATGTAAACAAAGCATCAATGTGAAATAGTATTTGCAAAACCATGATGTGATAGGTACATCGTGCTGCTTATATTATGGGGGTGCATACACCCTTCTCTTCCTCCACCCCCAAAACTGGGGAAATTAACATGAGGGTAAGGGATGATGAAATCAGGCCTAGCCCTACTATTTCAATGCACAAAGTGAACTGGTGAATGTTGAAACAGACCTCTGACAGCTCTGTGTTCTGTGTTCCTGGAGGTAAGCCACCCCTGACAGTCCCCATACTTCATTTCAACAACATTGTTGCCGTCTTGATTTCCCGACACATCTGTCTCGAAAGAGAATGCATCAGTGATGCTGATAAGACTGGGCATGACATATCTCCTATACAAACAAACAAAACATCAATTTTGTTTTGAAATAAAGTGATCCTTGAATTTGTGTCAAGTTTCCCGATATCTCCAAATTGAAAAATAAACTCAATGAAATCCAAATAGTGGTTACTGTAAAGTCTGGATAAATGATGAGCAAAAGTAAACCTAAGATAAGGTGACAAATATGGATGATGTGATTTCCATTTTCTACCATGCTGCCTTGTGTTTTGAACCACTTCTGCCTTTGATGGTGATGTGTTTGGGGTTGAACAGGAAAGAACCATCATTGCATTTGATTATTCCTTCTAAATGTATTAAGGGAGAATTCCCCCAGCTCAAGGCCACTGGGCATCAGTTACCCTGTTTCTGTTGCTGATTTCCCCCACTCCAGAAGTTTTCTTTCCCAGCACATGACAGACAATAGTCCCCAAAGCTGATAGTTACTTCTCGGTCCTAAGATGGAGGAATATAGGACAGTGGGAATGTCCTGGTTAAGTCAGCATGCTTTATTATTTAGTAGATGTAAGTTTTACAAAAACAAAGTTTTAAAAATTGGCATTCTTGCAAGAAGTGCTTGGCTGATGGGGATCTTCCAACAAATCGCATTTGTCCAAAGAACGCCCAAAACCTTTTTGAAAAATCAAGTGTGAGTGTATACCTGCCTATGCCTGTGTATCTGTGGTGAGGTACAATCCATCCCTTTTGGCAGGGGCATGGGGACAATGGAGCAGGGGGGATGAGCATCCCTCAGCTGCCAGGGTCTGGGGCACCCTCACGCCCAGGGCACCCTTCTGCTCCTGATCCTCCTGCATCTAGTTGGTGAGTTATCCGGCAGGGAGTGTGAGGCACGCCCCTCCCCTTCCCAGCAAGCATTCCATTGAAACACTGGCTGACTTGGGGCTTTTCCCCCCTGCCTCACTCTTAGCGAGATTGGTGGGGAAACCGAGTGGTTCTTTGAATTTACTGACTAGGAGGTTCTTTTTCTGCAAGGAAGAGGGTCCGTTTAACAGCAAGTGAAATGGGGTAGACTTACTTGAGGTCAACCTCAGAAGCCAAGCATTGTACCACAGATGATCCGGATGATCCGGCAGCTGCGGTTCCATTGCCTCCACCTGCAATCCCTCTTCCGCTGAGCATGTCACTTGCCCAACAACCATTGGCCCTGATTATGAAAGGGGATGTGCTTGCAGGAGTTGCTGAGCACAAACCCCATGTTGCTGCATTCAAACCACACAGTGGGGTCAGCGGTTCTCCGGTTCAAGCAAGCTACCCAAATTCAAACCAAGGGTTCAGTCCTCAGTTTGAAGGTGGCAACGGAATTGTGTGTGTGTGTGTGGGGGGGGGATTTGGAAGCTGAGGAAGGCTGACTTCAGGTGGTTCAACCAACTGCTGACTGAGGAGGGGAAACTCTGCAATGGGACTGAATAGCCCTATCCTGGCACAGACCATGCTACCTGCATCTGAAGTGGATGCAGGGGGTGTGGCTTAGGTGCCTGCCTATTGGCCTCCCTCTGTTTCTGCCAGCCCTGCTAAAAGACAAAAAGCACAGGCCGAAGTTGGTAGACCAGTTCTTGGGAAGCAGCTGTGGCTGAACCTATGAGAGAGTGTGGTGGTGATCACAAGGTGGGTTACTGCAGTAAGCAGGCTGGAAGGAGGGTCTGGCTTCCACAAATGTGAAAGAGGGTTTGAACATAATATTGTCTGGGAAATGCTGAAAGAAAAAGGTAGCGGGCCAGTTCAGACTATACCTCCCCAGGCTATGCAAGTAAAATGTGGCTGTGCAAAGTGCACACACATTGTGACATCTTTTGCAGTGTCCCCAAGCCCTCCTGCATGCCTTCTGATCATGTGTGAGGGCTGTTTGGACAAACGGCCTCTCTACACATGCTCGGATACTAGTTTAAATTAGTATATGGGGCATGTGTAGCGCTTCCATTTGAATGAACACACAAACACACAATAAAGGGGTGCACCAGAGTGTTTCAGGATGTTGTGAAAGACATCACAATTGGCATACACTCAGTTGTGTCCCCCTTTTAGTCCTGGGGGCTGAGGATGTAGCATCTGAACTGGCCAAATGGTATTGATGGGTGGGGGAAAGAGAAAAACAAAGAATAAACTTGCCCAAAGAAGAAGACTGGGATTTTTTTTAAAAAAAGAAGAAGAAACACCCTCTACACCCTATCTTGTGTAATATGTGATAAGAAGATTATATAATGTTCTCAGCTGAAGGCTCAGAAACCCTTAATGGATCTGCAGATGTGCCACCCCTTCCCACCTTCTGTTTTTGGGAAGAGAGAAAGGAAGAGTGCCTTGTGTCCAACCCCTGCTAATTGGGCAAAGAGGCATCTTCTTAACATGGTGGTTCTCTATTTTATTATTATTATTTATTATTTATTTATTATTCATTCAATTTCTATACCATCCTTCCAAAAATGGCTCAGGGCGGTTTACACAGAGAAATAATGAATAAGATGGATCCCTGTCCCCAAAGGCATCACAATCTAAAAGAAACATAAGATAGACATCGGCAACAGTCACTGGAGGTACTGTGCTGGGGGTGGATAGGGCCAGTTACTCTCCCCCTGCTAAATAAAGAGAATCGCCACATTAAAAGGTACCTCTTTGCCAAGTTAGCAGGGGTTAGGGTAGCAGGGCAGGGATCCATCTTATTTATTCATTATTTCTCTATGTAAACCACTTCGGACACTTGGTGAAAAGCAGTATATAAATATCTGTTGTGTCCAGTTGGTTGAGACCCTTGCCCCTACATATATGTGGGATTTTGCTTCTTCATACTCAAGTAAAAGAAATTCCAGCTGCCCTGTAAAGAAATGCAACAGCTTTGTTTTGGCATAGTGGCAGTAGTTCAGGTCAGAGATGCCAGCATCAACATGCTGAAGTGGAATGTTTACTGTGTTTATGAGAAATTCATTTCTGTTGTTTTGATTTTGAGGTGGAAATTTTTTGTATCCCCCTCAAATGTTGTGAGTGATTCATCTCAGGGGTGAGAGAAGCTTCAGAAACAATTGGGCATGGGCGTAGCATCCATTGGGCAAGGGGGGACAGGCTGGAAGATGGCCCAGAAGGCTGAGGTTGGGTGCTTCTGGGGCGCACGGTGCTTCCTCCTGTGCTTCCTCTATCTAGCCCCTCGCTGCTGCTCTGTCCCCTGACCTGGCCGCCATGCAGGAGCCGCTGGTGGAAGGGCTGCCCGCCCCCGATCCATCTACCCCCGGACAGAGGATGGCATCCTCAGTGGCCCCATGCCCAGCCCCGATCTGCACCACCGAACCAGCACTGCTGTGGTCACTCTCCCGAAAGACTCACCGAACAGTGAGTTCAAGAGATGGGGAGGGGAAGGCTGGAGTGGGGTAAGGTTGCCATGCTTCCTTGCGTCTGATATCAGATCCAGGCTGTAAGATGGTGATGGGGGTCCATGCTTTCCCCCTGCACTGGTTTTGCCACAAAAATCTCCCCTAGCCAACAAATCATTACTTTGGGTAGTGATTTTTGCAGTGAAAACAGCTCAGGAACAAAGTGTAGGCTCCCCTCACTAAGCGCCACAGTCACAGCTTGGATCCTGGCCCTGTTTGTCTATCTGAAGTTATCGATGGACTCCTGTCAATTCACTTTTCGGTTTAAGCCCATTTTCTAAAGATGCCTCAAGGGTCTTTTGTAGTTTGGCTTGATAGATATGTTTACAATGGAGGAGAAATAGTTTTTATACAGTGAGGATCCAAGATGAACAAAATGCAAGTTATCCAGTACTTGATCTTCTCAGACCTAGGTATAGCCTTCCATCTAAACTTAAGAACACAGTTGCGTAAATGAGCCAAACAGCATGGGTGCGTCTCAGTTCCCCTGGAGTTTGAGAACCAGAAAGTAAATGTATGGCACAGCACTCCCCTTTCAGAATAGGAGTGGGAAAATACAGGAGAAAGGAACATCCAATGATGATGGTATAGCAGGCCCTGACAGTTTTTGCAGCAAGACAAAATATAGAAACAAGACATTGGACACTTGGGGAAATTACTGGACTTAATGATGGACATTGTAGTCAGGGGCAGGGAGAGGGTAAACGGGCTTCTCTTTGAAGCTATTCTCACGAGTAGCAAAAACCAGGCTATGAAAGCCCAGCCCGGTTTTTGCCACATGTGAGAACTGCTGGGAGTTGTGTGGCTCCCGGCGGTAGTGTGGCAGCAAGCCCTCTTAGGTAGCCCGTCACTTAACCCCGGTTTTGGGCACAAGCACGCCCCAAAACCGAGCTAAAGGATTGTGTGTCTGCAGACACACTTGGGGCGGGGGGGGGAGAGGCTCCTAGTAGTGCATTGTGCAATCACAACATGAACATTGAGGCTCGGGGGGGTGCCACACGGTGGTGCTTCCCTACGCCTGACCCCCCGGAGCTGCCGAGCGAACCACAGGCGGCCTGCAGGAGAGCCGCCGCTCATCGGGGTGTGCAATCTGCCCGCCCAGGGATAGGCAAGTGGTCGTCTGCAGGGTGGGTCAGGGAAACCCACTCTCTCCGCAGACCTCCTTTCAGCGCTTCACACTGCTTGTTTGAAGTGCCTCATTATCTCCTTTACAAGAAACATACTTAGAAAACAGGGCTGTCTGGAACAAAGCGATTATTAAATAACTTTACTTCTGAATATCCCCGTCTAAGCACCACAGTTACATTTCTAGGTGCCATGTTTCCCTGGCACCTGGGATTTGTCAAGCCCTGTGCTCTAGATATTAGATTATAAGAATTTCTCTTTCTACATCCCATTGCCATCAACATTACCAGAAATTCCTTCGGCTCGACCCATTATTTCATTCTCGGTGGCACAGAGGTTTTGCTTCAGAAAATATGTTGTCATTTTCCCTTTGCCTTTGACCTCTATTTCTCCTCTTTCCACTATGTCAAACGCTCGGTGTTGTAATGCTCTGTGCAACATAAGGAACCAAGAAATGTAGGGTTAAAGACTTATTCACTGTGTTAACAACTGAAACCCTCATGTTCCAAAAGAGCTGTCAGCCTAAGCATTGCTAGTGTATAAGTTTTCTTGTCTGCTGATGAAAGACCACTCCATCACCATTCCACACCCTAACCCCTTGGCTGAAAATCTGACACAGTGAGGTCATTCACACAATCAAAAATTCTGTTCTACCTGGATTTGGGACCTGTGTGTGCACTCCCAATTTTCAGTTGTGTGGAAGCAAGGTAAGAGGAAACCAAATCAATATCAAATCTTTAATGTTACGGTCATTAGACCAGCAAAGTCTAAAAATGTACAAAAGCTTTATATAAAAGCGAACTTGGTCAAATAAAGTAATAAACTGTTGAAACATAAAACAGAACCATAACACCTGAGTTCATCCATTACATAAAACAGAGGGCTCCATGCATTATAATAATCTACAATTTAATTCAATCCAACTCCATATCTCGCTTCTCAACATTTCTTATCCTAGTCTTATTAGCCAGAAAACAATACTTTGCCACATTATAAGATACTACATTCCAACGGTCTGTCAAAAGTTATTCCAAATAGAACTGCTCAGAATAACTGGGGTATGCTGTTAAAAAAGGACTTATATCTCTCTCCCACAAAGTTCAATAAAACTGACAATTCAAGATAACATGGGCCGTTGAATCCACTTCCCCAGAACCACAAGGGCAGACATGCTCCTTATAGGGGATCTTGCAGTATCTCTCCTCCTGGACAGCCGTTTCTAAGGCATTACACCGGGCCAGCATCAGAGCCCTCTGGGAACTAGGTACTAATATTTTATTAAGGTGTCTTGCAGGGCCAGACAGTGATGTTTGATTACCTAAATAGGTGTCAACCCCTATCTGGCTTCTGTCCATCTTTCTCCATATCCATAATGCATTGGCGCAGACATGATCGCGCTCTTCCATAGCCCAGGACAACCAAAGCATCACTGGAGAAGCCACAGTGGTTCAACCCCTTCTCCATATAATATTTCCACCTAGACCTATATATATCATTCAACACTAAGGGTGCTAGTCCTACTGGCTGAAAAATCAGCTTCAGCCAATATTCAAATATTACCAGCCAAACACTTGCCTCCACCCGAATCCAGCCGGCTTCCAACAGTAGAAATGCATTGGAGACACCCCAGGGTAGTTGGAGCACACTTCTCAAAAACTTTGATTGGATTGCCTCCAGCCTGGCAAGGTTGGAATAGATACCTAGCTGTGCTCCATAAAGGAGCAAAGGCTGGACTTTGGCCGAAAAAAGTTTAAGGGCAGCCAGAACAAACTGTGCACTTTGCCTCCTATGAAAGGAGTCAACAGCTGCTGCTGCCCTCGAGACATTTTGCATTATATATTCTTTGTGTGCATTCCTCCTAGTATTGGTCTGGATTGGAAGACTGTACCCAAACTGTGATACCTGTTCAAGTCTATGTCCATTCAACATCCAACACAGCTTCTTAGGTTTGTTGGCAAAAGCCATCACCTTGGTCTTTTCATAATTTATGGTGATCGCCTGTGAATCACAGTGGGACACCAAAGCATTAAGGGCTCTGTTGAGGCCAATTGGGGTCCGTGATGGTAAGAGGAAACGCAGGTAGAAGGGATTGTGTGGAAGCAAGGTAGGAAGAAAAGCTACCCAGGTTTTCCTCTTGCTTCCACACAACCCAAAATTGGGAGCACACACAGCTCCCAAACCCGGGTAGAACACTGTTTTTGACTGTGTGAATGACCTCTATGTGTTGTTAATATGTGTGGAATATGAGAGAGAAGTAACTTTGCCTTTCAAACACCATTGCTTCCTCAGCAGAGGCGTTAACGGGGGGAAACGGCACCCAGGGCAAGCTCTGCCCCTGAAATTGCGCCCCCCGCCCCCACATACCTGCGCCCCCCTGGTGGCAGTGACGGGCGGCGGCAGATCGCGTGGCTGCGGTGGTAGTGAGTGTGGCGGTGGCGGGCGGCGGCGGATCGCAGTTCATTCTATGAACTACGCAGGCACGCCTGTGCAGTTGGGAAGCAACGCTGGGCCAGGCGGCAGGCCTTGGCATCGCTCTGCTGCACTTGGCGATCCGCCGCCGCCCGCCGCCGCCGTACTCGGCGATCCGCCGCCGCCCGCCACCACCGCACTCGGCGATCCGCGCCACCGACGTGCGATCCAGGGGGGGTCGGCGGGGCATGCCACTTTTTGGCGCCCCCCCACGTGACCCACCAGAGTGGCACCCAGGGCACGTGCCCTGCCTGCCCCCTCTATCGTTACGCCTCTGTTCCTCAGCCTGGAGATGATTCAGTCATTTGTGTGGAGTATGTATAGCTAATGTGGAAAACCCAAAGTGATAAAAGGTAAACCAAAATTTTATCTTCTTTTGCTATTAATTTGCAGGGTCTTACCTGAATGCTGTTGGGCTAACATGGATTTTATTTGGGAGACCATGACTTTCCATCCTAGAAGCTGTATTAACAGTGTCACCAAATAAACAGTACCTGGGCATTTTCTCCCCAACTACGCCAGCCAAAACTGGCCCAGTGTGAATCCCAATTCTAATCTGTTGGCATAAACACAAGATGAAAATGTAAAACAAAAACATTTTTTTCTCTTAGTTCTGGAAACTAATTGTTTTCTCAGTAGTTGTGAAATAAATACTTTGGTATTCTTCATTCAGCCTCTTTAACATGTTTTAAAACCATATGAAGAAATTTAACTAGAAAAGCATTTTTGAATACCCATAGAATCCAAGTGATTTTCATCCAAAAGCAAAGACATAGGCGCCTTATTCAGAATTGTATTGTATTGTATGTACATGCAGGTGTCTGTATGCATGTATGTGTTTTTGTGTGAATGGTTGTGTGGATGTGCATTAAAAATGAACCCAAGTACAGATAGGAAATGAATGACTGTACATGCATATTGTGTGTATGCAAAATGTGTGAATGACTGTACATGCATAGAGGTCTGTATATGTATACCCTGTACACACTTTGTATGTATGCTGTACATAACATGGGAATAGGTCTAGAGAGTTAGTGAAATATCTTTATTGAGCCAGATGGTTGTTTTCATTGGGTAGCATCAAGACACTGAGCTAGCACAAATGCTGTTGTGCTAGCATAAGGACATGGCTCACGCTTCTTACATGATGAGATCCACCTCTCTTCAGACTAGATCTTGGAGCTGCAGTTAGCCCTGAGTCTCACCGTGTGTGTACACAGTTAAAAACAAAAAATGCTGCAAGCTTGGCTCTTGCATATTACAAAGCATGTGAATGCAGGTGGTATACAGGTGTGTACCTGCTTATTTGCATAACAGGAGTCAACCCTAATAAATACAGTATTCCTCATCTTGTAATTTCCTACACACAGATCCGGACTCATGTGTAAAGATATGTGTGTTTTACAGTCTAAGAAGGATGTGTATGCTGACATGCTTTAAACATATCTTTTAACATGCTTGAAATGATGATGCCTTAAACTCCGGTGCTCTCTGGGGGTGTGCGCGCGCAACCTTGAGCATGCCCAGCCCTCTGCACTCGCTCTCCAATCCCTGCTGGGGAGTCTCTCCAGCCCTGCTCTCACAAGAGGAGTCAAAGCAAGGGGGAGTTAGAGACATGTTGCTGGTCGCCTAAGACCGCCTGCAAAGGAAACCAGTGCACCCTTATAGTTACAGGCCATTCATTTAAATGTGTCTTGGTAAAAATAATTTAAAAATTCAGAAACATCTCAAGTCCTTGTTTGGATCAGTGTGGACCAATCTGTGCAATTGTGGGTTGCAGTTTTGCGTGGGTTTCAAAGCACGGAAAGGTTAATTACCTGTATAGGCTTATTAGTAATAGGGCTCATAACTTCTCTTGCAGCAATTCTCATACCCAAGGCAAAATTGGCCACCCTTTCAGCATGGCTGGCAACAGGCACTGGGACCCCTCCAACAACCATGTAGGCATCACCTATTGTTTCCACCTGTAAGAGAAAGGCATCGTAGGCACGGAAAAGACTCCTGCAGCAGGACCTTGGGGACAATGTTACAGTGCTCACTATGTACAACATCTTGTCTTGCACACCGTATAAATGACTTGTGTGTGGAAAAAGACACATGGACAGATCCCAAATGACACAAGCAACACGATTTAGCCGCAACTTGCCAGACTGCCTCCACTCCATTGTGTTCCTTGATGGGAGAGGTCTCCTCATCTGGGAAACAGAACCTACTAACTCACCAGGCTATGTGGGCCCCAGTTTGTTTCCCCTCCTTGGGGCAGACTTCAGTATTAGGAAGTGGAGGCAGTGTCGAGTGGGAACAGTAATGTACTTTGTTACCAGATAGGTTGGTAAGAAAAAGTCAGCAGCAGAGTTGTAGTGGTGGGTTTTATCCTAGCAGGGGGAACTCCTCACAGGCATGCAAGGGCAAAGATGACCCCGAAAAGGGAGCTGGCAGGAAATCACAGGGAACCGCTGGTGTAGGAGGACTGTTGAAATATTTACAGCAAGCTATTTATCTTCAGTTTCCATCTAAAATAGTAATTGTTAAAATATCTACATACCACCTTTTAACCCGAAAAAGGTATCCAAGCTGCTTCCATAGCAAAATATATGTGACTCTGTTTCCCGGTCCCCAAAAGTAAAGGTAAAGTGTGCCGTCGAGTCAGTGTTGACTCTTGGCGCCCACAGAGCCCTGTGGTCTTCGGTAGAATACAGGAGGGGTTTACCATTGCCATCTCCCACACAGTAGGAGATGATGCCTTTCAGCATCTTCCTATATCGCTTCTGCCCAATATAGGTGTTTCCCATACCAGCGGGAATTCAAATTGGCACTCTCTGGCTTGATAATCAAGTCATTTTTCCACTGCGTCATTAGGTGGCTCCTGTCCCAAAAGGCCTCATGATTTAAAGGAAAGCACAAAGGAGGAATTGACAGCTGCCACTGGAGAGACCAGTGCTGGGTTAATTCTTCAGATGAATACAATAGTCTACAGCTGACTTTATTATTTACATTTTAGATCCCACTCTTCCTCCAAAGGAGCCCAGAGTGGGGTACTACATACTTAAGTTTCTCCTCACAACAACCCTGTGAAGTAGGCTAGGCTGAGAGAGAAGTGACTGGCCCAGAGTCACCCAGCTAGTATCATGGCTGAATGGGGATTTGAACTCGGGTCTCCCTTGTCCTAGTCCAGCACTCTAACCACTACACCACGCTGGCTCTCATTCTATGTGAAGGAAACCTGAGGGAAGTGATGCAAATACTTGTAAATAGTAGGAACACTTACTTTGTAAACCCCATGGATGTTGGTTAGTCGATCAAACTTGGAGTACATTGAATTAAGCATGTTTACTATCTGAATCGGCTCACAGACCGAACAAATGTTTGTGAAAGTCACTACATCACTGAAAAGTATTGTGCAAGAACTAAAATCTCCTAGGGAAGAAGCAGAAGAAGAACTGCTATTTTAAAAAGACTTTGTTCTTTTTGTTTAATATAACAAAGATGAAATATAGGACAGCCATTTCTGTTTGCCGATTAATTAAGGTCTGAAGTAATAAGGCCAATATAAAGCAACTAGTGTTTTTTAGCCCGTTACAATAACAGGCGCTAGCAGTCCCCTCCACCTTACCTGGCGCGGCCGCGCCGCCGACCGGCCGACCGCCCTCCCAACTGCCGAGTCCTCCTCAGGCCCAGCCCACGTCATTCGGGCGATAAAAGTCCAAATTTTGAGAAGAAGAGAGGAGCTCACAAGCAGAGCTCCTCTCTCTTTAAAGCCTCTTCCCGAACTGGTGCTTTGGGCGCAAAGGACGCCTATTGCGTCCTTTGCGTCCATAGCGCCATTTCGGGCAGTGACTTTGCACAGAGAGGAGCTCTGCTTGCGAGCTCCTCTCTCCTTCTCTAAATAGGAATTGTTATCAGCCGAAGGACATGGGCCGGGGCTGTGGAGTTCTTGTGTGGGTAAGGAGGTCTCGGCAGCTGGGAGGGAGGGCGGGTGGGCGGCCGACGGCGGTGGCCACGGGGGCAATTACATGGGCCGATTTGGCCCTTAATCATGGGGGGGGTTGGTTTAGAAAGGAGGACTTGGGCATCTGGGAGGGAGGGTGGGCGGTTGGCGGCGGCCGCTGCGGGAGCAATTTGTTGCTACGACGATGGGGACATCAACCGGCGTTTGGGGCACTTCAGCTACTTTGGCCAACATGTCTGGGCGTGTGTGGGCGGCCGTATCTTTTTCGGCGGTTCTGAGCATGCGCTCTGCGCATGCCCAGAACTACCGAAAAAGACACGGGCGGCACGGGATCACACACAGGGCTTTTATTATAGAGGATGGAAAGCATACCTTAACTATCTATGCCATTTGCATGTATCAGTTATTCTTCTGAAAGAGATGAAGACCTGTCCTAATGTGCGTGATATGCTTTGTATAAGATATTTAACATTTATCATAATTATTTTATTTTATTTTTTATTAATTTTCTTTATTCTGTTTATTCAATTTGCATTTATATACTGCCCCATATACAAATTTCTCGGTGGTTTACAGATTAAGAACAGATTAAATCCACATATACATATAATTCATGTGGTTTGGATGTTACATTTTATGGAGCCAACTAGAGTTAGTCTGTTAAGATAGCAGATTTTGTCATGGTCTCAGATGCCTTAAGCAGGATACATTCAGATAGAACTTTTCTTTACACTTCCTAAAATCTAGTAGCTTAACAACTCTATGTGCCCTCTGGTTTTAAAAGTTCTCACAGGTGAGATAAAAATTCAAATAATAAGATGCAAATAATAAGATGTCACTTGAACTCTTGTGGTTATCTGGCTGACTGCCTTTGATGCCAACCTGTCTGCCGCTCTTGAAACAGCAGTATATTTTTGATTATACAGTATCATTGTCATTCAATTTGAAACCAGCTACCATTTGTTAGCTGCCCACTCCTTTAAGACATTACAATGGGATCAACCCCCAAAGCATTAAGGACAATGAAAGCACTGTACCTGCTTTGACCTTTTTGCCTTCCTTAAGTTCATTGGCCACATGTTTTGGCAGCATGGCATAAAGCAAAGCTTCTGATTTCTTCTTTTCTGCCTCCAGATTTTTGGAGAGAATCCTGAGCTCTTCCTTCTTTCTTTCTAGCTGGTTGGATAGCTCTATCTCTGCCAGCCTTTGCTGGTTGAAGAGGATGAGGTCCCTTGTCGTGTCATGCTGTGCAATGTCAGAAAGGTGCATCTGTTGTTCTTCCAACTCCTCTAAACTGCGTAGCTTTGGTGAGCACATGTACATCATGCAACGGATAGAATCCATCCAGATCATTTGCCCTTTTAATAATAAACACATTGCAGTGTGATATTCCATGGTACATCAGCCTACTAGTCATTTGAATCTTGCTTCGGACACTTTACCAGCCTATGATCTAACATTCTGGTACTTTAAAAAAACAACTCCATTTGACAAATAGAACACTCTAATCTTGCGAAAGCTTAATTACCATTATATTTTAGAATTTAGACCCCAGAATTCCAAATGCTTCTGTGACATAGTAAAACAGTGGAGGAAGAGGGACGGGCTCATAAGAGAGGCAGGGAGCAATAAATACTCTGTAAGCAGAGAAGATCTCATAAGAAAGAACAAGAATAGTAATGATTCCAGAAATCTCATCAATTGAAGTCATTTCCACCAAGATCTCTGAACCATTAGTACCAGGGTTTGAGGTTCTCTACAAGCATGAAAACAAGACACATGGGGTGCAATCCAGTACCAGTACATCAACAGAAGTTATGCTGATTTTAATAAATAGTGTTTTGGATTCATTCTTGATTGCCTTGATTTTCACTACATTTTTAGTATATTAAATGTGCACATGAAATACATGAAAATGAAGCAAAGGGACATACAATATACATTCACATAGCATTATAGCTAAACACAGTTCAGGGGGTTGAATCAAAACTTCTGTGAGCAAAATAATGATAACACCAGGGATCTTTCCCACATCCTCCCTACTGCAGCTTCCTGAGCTTCCAATAAAGCCACACCTGAAGGTCTGGAGACCCTTGGGAACAGTGTAGGGTGTCGCATGTGGGACTGCAGGACGTTTTCTAGATTAGACCCTGCAACAGGGTCACAACGCATCTCTGAAGTGTGCTTCCGCACTTCCTGTGTTGAGACACCACAGTCCCTACACTGAGAGCAGGGTGCTGTTCATATTTCCAATGCCTTTTTCGAATTTAATCGCTGCAATATAGTGCTATAATGTAGTATATCCAGTGTTTAAAAGTTGCTATTTGGGGGGGTTGTTAGTTTTCACATGACTGCTCCCCCTGCTGGGTGCTTTGCTGTTTATGTTTTGAATGTGATTTGCCTGAATGGAAGCATTTTGCTGCTATTGAGCGGCTAATCTGGAAAGTGCCCAGGAGGAGGGGAGAATCTTTGGAGAACTAGTGGCAGCACCTTCTTTGAGTGTGGGCTCCACTCTAGATCTGACCATTCTAGCTAGTGCATGAAAGTGTTTTTGCTTCTTGTTCTTTTTTCAAAAAGCGAATGAAGATTCCCATAATAGATTTGCAAAAGGAAATTGGTCCAGTACCTCTTAGCTTCAACAGGGGCTGTTTCTTCCACAATTTAGGCAACATATTTCTTCGTGCTTTGAGGACAAACTGACTGTTGATAAACTTCCTTATGCTGAAAATAGTGAATGTAACTTGTGGGTGAACAACAGAAAAATACTCATCTAATCTGGTCCCAAGTATCTGCAACCCAGGTACAAATTTCTGAATGTTTACTCCCATCTGCTTGATCTTCAGCTGAGGACAGAACAGAAAGGCAA
This sequence comes from Hemicordylus capensis, assembly GCF_027244095.1. NCBI lineage: Eukaryota > Metazoa > Chordata > Lepidosauria > Squamata > Cordylidae > Hemicordylus > Hemicordylus capensis. The sequence continues at coordinate 268,115,060 of NC_069657.1, read as the reverse complement.
CATTCCATGGCTACAGAAAAAAGGGCTTTTTGAACTATCTTTAGAAGCAACAACTAACAAAAAACCATTTAGAGATATCGTACTTAAAATGCCTGTTCAGCATAATGATAAAGCTGGTTTTCAGTACTAGACTCTAGCATCGATATATATAATTCTCTAAGGCATGGTTAATCCTGTGCATGGCAGCTCTCACAAGAGTTCACGATCAGAAGCACCATGGTGATTGGGCAGTAGAGATTCCATATGCAGATAGGGAGGAGGAGACCATGAGAGCAGAAGCACTGTGGTGATTGGGCAGTGGGGATTCCATATGCAGATAGGGAGGAGGAGCCTGTGATGGTTAAGGACAGTTGGAATGCAACTGTTACTGGTCGGAAGATGTTCTTGATTGTAGAGGAGAGGAATCTATATATATATAAGGATAGTGGGCAGGGGTCTGAGAAGAGAGGGGTTGTGAGGGAGGGAAGATCCCCTTCAGGAGAAGGCGGCTGCCACTGTGTGAATTAGATGAGGAAACAAGATGAACAAGATCTGTTAACTCAGGAAGCGAGAGAGAGAAAGAGAGAAAGAAATAAAGAAGGAAGGGAGGGAAAGAAAGACAGAGGGGAAGAGTGAGTGGAGGAGATAGAAAGAAAGGAGGGGGTGGAGGAGAGAGAAAGAAAGGAGGGGGTGGAGGAGACAGAAAGAAAGGAGGGGAAGAGAGAAAGGAAGGGCGAGGAGACGAGCTCGAGCCTGTCAACAGCCTGAGGGGAATGAGTGGCCATGGCGGTGCCTTTTGGCAGCAAGGAAGGGCCCAGTCAACCACTGCTGCTGCTGCTCCTGAGGGGAGGAGCAGGAGCAGGGCTTGGGTGAGCATGGGGAGGTCTCTGGGGATAGGGGACTGCAGCTTGGTCAATAGGTGCCAGCAACGCTGCCACTGTGACCAATGGGGTGAGGGGGATGGAGTAAAGGGATGGAGGAGTGACTAAGAGGTGTGAGGGGGATGGAAGCAACCAGATGGAGGAGGAGAAGCAGGAGTGCAGCTCAGGTGAGGGTAGAGAGATCTCTGAGGTGAGGGGGGCTGTGGCGGGGGTGAGGGGAGCAATCAAGTACTAGCGCACAGATGCTCTTCATGGATTAAGCTAGTTTGCATGTAATTACTGACATTTAAAAGTTTCACATACTTGTATACCAACATAATTTAACCCAACAATATTATGTTATACCATGTTTTAACTCCATGTTGTAATTATGAATCTATACTGTGATTTGATGTTATTAACTGCCTTTGTTTTTAAGACTCGGATTGTGATATTTTAAAGTTGAGTTTAGTATTTTATGATTGTTTAGTTGTAAGCCACTCTGAGATATTTTGTTCCTGAAATGTAGGATAGAACTATTGGAAATAAATAAATAATAAATGTACACTTCTTTTGTATCTCTAGGGCCCACACAGCGATCATCACTACCCCAATGTTTAACTACAAGCACATGAACAAAGAACTGCCTTACTGTTTCATCAAATACAATGTGGAAAGGAAATGCACAGCAGAATGTCCTCTCATCAATCCAAAGCCTCTCAGGGAAAAGTGGCTCAGAGGTACATAAGATATTCCCTATAAAACAGAGAGTAACAGAGAGATACACACTTAGATAGGAATCTTTGACTGAATTTGTACATTTCATCTATATACTGTAACTGGACTGATTTCTGTCTTCTTGCAGTTCAGGATGGGGAATATAGCCCATACCCTGTTTAACTGAACAAGGAAGCATAGAGGTCAATTTGATACAGGTACCCTAAACTTCTGCTCCTGCATGGGAAGGCAGAAGAAACTATTCAGAATCCTTGACCAATCTTTTTATGCTGATTGTCCTAAAATAGGTGAACAGGGGTGAAAAAGTCTATAATCACTGAAGTTCTGTCCCAGGAAGAATAAAGTCTTCTGCAAAGAGATCCTGCACAATTTCAGACATATTTACAGCACAAGCATGGCTACTCAGGAGTAAGTCACACGGACTCTGATAAGACTTATCCCAGGTAAGTGTGTATGGGACTCTAAACCTAGGGCCAAACTACACATGATATTCACTGCATCACTGATCCCGACGAGCTTTCATTTGCCTTGCAGGGCCAGATTTGGGGGCCTTGCATATCGAGACGGTGAGCCCTTCCTCACAACCAGTGAGAAAGGGCAATAGGGTTAGTGGGGAGGAAGCCCTGAAGAGCTTACCTCCCCACACAAGAGCAGTTCCCTCTCCTTGGGCAGGTGGATCGCCCGCCCAGATGAGCACTGGCTGCTGCTGGTCGCTGTGAGGATTGGGGTGCCAGGATGTGTCGCCCCATCCCCCAGAGCTCCAATAATGGACTGCATGAGTGCAATGTGCATTGTGGAGACCCCCCTCCCCAAGAGTGCCATAGTCTGCTAGGCATGGCTGCTTGCAACTGCGGCTGGCAGATGATCGAAACAACGAGGTTAAGGGAGCGTTTGCTCCCTTAACCTTATTTTAGAGGGAGGCTCCATAGGCAGGTTTGCCACTGCGGTGCCACCAGGATCAGGCCCGATCCTGGCGGTACACACGCAAAACCAAGCTGGGCTTCCTTAGCCCGGTTCTGCATGCGTGTGTGAATAGCCTCTGTGTTGTGGAGGGATTTAACCCATCCCCTCTCGTGGCCCCTTTCCTGATAACCCCGCCATGCTTGCCGTTTGTGAAGGGAAATGTTGTATCCTATCCAGTTCTCTTTTGCAGTTTGTTTGGATATTTGTCCCAAGGGGGTAGAGAGTGTGGGGGAGGAGTCAGAAAGAAAAAGGGAGGAGAAGGGGAAGGAGAAAATGGAGTTGTTGCTGAATAAACCTTTTGTTAAATCCACATAAGATTTCCTTGGAGGGAAGCAGCTATAAAACAGCGGGGGAAGCTTCAGTTGGTGTCAATGGAAATGTTTCTCCTTTGGCACATCTCAAGTATGAGGAGAAGAATCTGGCTCAGGGCCTTAGCAGGAGAGTAGGCTTAGTCCCAACTCCATCCCCAGCCATGGTCCCAGTCTACAGGGACCCCCAATCTGGCTACAGTTTACTAAGGGAAATGAAAGCACATCAGGATCAGTTGCACATTTAGCTTTGCATATAGTTTGGCCCTTATCTGTTTAGGTTTAAAAAAAGAAAAGAAAAAAGAAAAGTGACATTCCTAAGAATCCAAATTCTGTGGCACATACCAGATTCTGTGCATGGGCTCACCAAAAAATGAGCAGCCCTACCTAGGACATGTCGCCGCAGCCTTTCACCCCCACCCCCCCGAATTTAAGAATGCATCCATGAAACTGAGAGGTCGCAAGTTGTTAAGTGGAGCGACTAAAGTAATGGCATCTTGTGCTCTGAAAATACTTAGCAAACCTGCTTTTCGACATACAGACACCAACAGTCCTGCTGCCTCGCCGATCAGTGACATCATCTTGAGGCTTTCTATAATGATTATTTGCTTACAGCAGGCTTATGGCCTCTGCTCTTACAATCACACAAGTGAAGTTTTAAAAAGGCACTGAAAGCCAGAGTACACATGACGTGGGAGGTCTGTGGCTGGAACTCCTGATGACCTTTGCTTTCTTCAAAAAGCTGCAGGAAAGGGGCACAGTCTGATGGGGATGCAAGGCAGACAGATCTAACCCTTCCACCTTGGATTGGGTCATCATGGCTTCAGCCTAACCCCCTAGCCCCCTTCCTCTTGAGCTGCTATTAGCTGTGGAGAGGAAAACTCAGGCACAAAAATGTGCCTGTAAGTTTCCCCCTTTACAGCTAATTGTACCTATTTGGGTTTTCAATTTACATGAGGGAATCAGGGTGGGTGCCAAAAAGTTAAACCTCTTCCCGCTGCACCATGGCCTTGATCCAAATTGTGCCCCACCCTGACAACTGCTTTTGAAAACAAAAGGATGTTGGAAGTTCCAATACGGAACTCCCATGCCATGTCCATTTTGGCCTTAGCTCACCTCTCCCAGATTTCACAATGTTTCTCACAATGTCCCAGTAGGATTCCTTTTCCCAATGGCACAATATAGATTCTTCCCTCCCTTTCTGAAAAGCTACATCCAGTGTCTAAAAATAATATTGACAAGACAATGTGGTTAAGACGAAACAATTCATGTACTTACTCTATCATGATGATTGCATTGGAGTAACCTTAGGGCAGCAGCAGAAGGTAGGAAGCCTCAGAATCTGTTTCATTGCAGAGTCATTACACTATCATACTGTGGGGGGTCTTTAAAGTCACAGAATCATAGAGTTGGAAGCAAATGTATGGATCCTCTAAGGCAGAATCCATTGCACTTAAAAATGACTAGCCTGTCCTTAACCATCTCTAAGAAGGAGATTCTACAATCTCCCTTGAACACTGAACACGGTGTTTTCAAGCCCTCTGCCTTTGAGGAACCTCTTTCCACATAGACTTGCTGTTGAGGAGACCCTGCACAGCTGCCACAGAACTCTGTGCCTTGTAGAGGATTCTGGGGAGTGTTCTTGCACAAACACTCAGTTCATTCAAGGTACCTTTGTCGGACCTCCCTTGCCTTCTCTTAATTTAAAGTGTGCCCTCAGACACCCCACAGACACATGTCACATTTCAGGGAATGTAGTGGTGGACAAGATGTCCCTTAGGGAAGCTTGTTCCTAATAGGTTATCCTATCATTGGAAATGCTGTACTGTACTTTAATAAGGTTTTGACAGGGTCTGAAAACTGCTGCCTTAACAATGCTGGAAACTATTACCAGTCAGGAAATTCTTCCTAATACATGCAATGTATTAGGCCCAAATTATACAAGACATTAGAGACCTATTATTAGATATCTGGGCTATATGTTTATTTTAAAAGCAGCCACTAGGGCAGGGGGGAATGAGATTGGGACCATGGCTCTGGAGGGTTTAACCCTTTCCTGCGAATTATTTGTCCAATGTCCAGTTAGGGAAAAAATACAAGCAAATATATGTTTCCCCTAACACTGGGCCCATTCAGACAATATATCTGCTGGCTCCTTCAGAATCATAGGGGGAAAGGAACATTGTGGTGGAACACATGCACACACATTTTCCCAGCCACCTGATGTTCAGTTCCACTACATAATTGTGGGAGGGGCGGTTCATTCAATTCTCCCCTTTTATACCCAGTTAGCATTTAAAAATCATTCAGGGTAAAGGGTGGTTTAGATGTACTGTCCCCATGTGTTTATGCAGCATCCAAACTTTTTATTGTTTGAGCCAAAGGCCATGACAAAAAGAAAGAAGAAGAAAATATAGAACAAGTTCAATCAAGAATGTGCAGAATTAAAGATACATATCAATATTTTTAACTTTCCCAAGGTACCCATGAATTTAATGCTAGCTTTTCTTGTTATTAAAGCAAACACAGACACTTCACCCCCACAGCATGACCTGACAGAAAAAAACAATTGGCTTCAGCATCTGATTCAAACATATGCATTCCAAGAAAATCTGCCAAAAATGTATCTCTGATGCTGCTAAACAGAAGATATTTTATGAGAGGATGCTCAAAGTCCTCGACTTGCTGTGGGCATTTTAGACACATCTGTTGTTCCCAAAGCACTTTTTTATAGTGACCTACAGTAGCTGATGGCTGGCATGAGGTGGAAGTCATTACATGGCAGAACAACAGTACACCAAATTGTGAGGGAGATGTGTTTGCACATGTGATTCAGAAGAGGCAAGCAAAACATATTGTCTGAACCAGCCCAAAGGGAATAATAGCAGCTTGGAAGTGAGGAGGACAAGAGCAGAGGGGAATGGGCTAAACTTTCTGTCCTCCAGCACTGCAGTCACAGTCCAATTATACACACACACACATACACACACAGAGAGATGGAAAGTTGCTTTTAAAAGAAGTTTTAAAATTCACAGATCTCCAGTATCTTGCTAGTTTAGCCCTTAGAGATCTGACAGGCCATTCCCTTATGTCGACGCAGAATACTTGTGTTGATTCAAAATGTTAAGAACGCCGCCCCCCCTCCCCCGGCAACTTTCATGAGACCAGTTTCAGCACCTCTTTATCCCCATGAGAATCGCCACATTCAGAGTTGCCTTGCCCTTTAATCTTGTTTTTTGCCACTTGATCGTTCTCCAAAATATAGAATACCACATGCTCCTTCTTCCCAGTGCGCTCTTCTTCTACGTTTTGGTTAAGAATTTCCAGCGTCACTTCACTCTCAAAGAAATCTCTGGCCACAGCTTCAAGAATGCCTATGTCAGAAAGAATAATTTTGGGATGGCAACAGATGATGCTGGCCTACATCCCATATACACACCCAGAAGCATCTCCCTACTAACGATAATGCTCTTGCGCAGTGCTCTTGCACAAGGTCACTTCACAGAGAAAGTCAGTTCTATCCCAGTTTGTACTAGCAGAAGACGTTATGCACAAAATGCATAACGTTTTGCATTTACCTCTCTCAGAAGCTCTTCTTGTGTTAACAGTTCTTTCTTGTTTTGCTAGCAGTTGGGCAACATTGTGGAGCACCACCACCACCACCACTAATGCTCCTTCCACAAGCCTCACTGTGGAGGTCACCCAATATTCTTTAAAGGGGGGAAATAATGTTGCATAAAATCTGGAGTAAAACCTCTAGTTTCAATTACAATAAATCATGTTTGATATCAAAGCTGTTTTTAGAAGACCATATTTCCTTGCACATAATTTCTTTAAGTTTGGGGACAGGGAGCCATCTTTATTTATTTATTTTTATTTCTCTATATAAACCGCTTTGGGAACTTTTGACAAAAAGTGGTATATAACTATTCATTTGTTGTTAAGTACACATGGGGCAGAATTGCAGAAGAAACTACGGATGGGTCATTATCCTCTAGAACAGGCTTCCCCAGCCTGCGGCCCTCCAGATTTATTTATGTATTTTATTTATTTAATACATTTATATACCATTTATATGAACATTTATGGTTCAGATGTTGCTGAACTACAACTCCCAGCATCCCTAGCCACAATTGATTGTGGCTGGGTATGCTGGGAGTTGTAGTTCAGCAACATCTGGAGGGCCGCCAATTGGAGAAGCCTGCTCTACAAATTTGGGGTAGAATATGTTCTCCATGCTTCTTATGTCCCATATATATATGAAGCGGTATTCAGCAATCTGTAACAATAGGATTTAGGGCACACCATCAGAGCAACCAGGTACTTCCATTCACAACCCACACGTAGCTCCTGCCAATGTGTGTACTGCAGATGGTGGGTCTTACAGTTTGGCCGTGGGCAGCGGGGCTTACACAGGCTGTTGTGATGTGATGCTGATGTGGAAAATCCCAAGACACAATCAACATTTCTTTCTTTTTATTCTGCTTACCCTTATGGAAAGATTCCAGTAGGAGGTTGGGTAGGTGGCTGTGCATGCCTGAATTGGAACAAGATCCGGTGGCATTTTACCTGGGACAATGTGACATAGGCCTTTCCTGTCAGAGTAGTAGTGGAGTAGCATCATCCCATCTGTCTTTTCCACACGAAATGATGGTGCATTCATTTCCTGTGTAGAAAAACAACCTCTGTCTTTTTCCTTTCTTCACTAAATCCCATATACATCCTTAACCAGTTTTAGTACAGCTCAGTGGTTAGAGTGCTGGACTAGGACCAGGAAGACCTGAGTGAAAATCCCCACTCAGCCAAGAAACTCACTGGGTGACTCTGGGCCAGTCACGCATCTCTCAACCTAACCTACCTCACAGGGTTGTTGTAAGGATGAACATAACCATGTATACTGCTCTGGGCTCCTTGGAGGAAGAGCGGGATATAAATGTAAAAATAAATAAACCTCCCTGAAACAGAATCTGAACTTCTGATATGGAGTTCGATTAAAATAGCTCTTGCAATAATGAATCTTGTCCTCTTACTTTTACCTTTCGTTAAACATATTTAAAAGTACCAGCAGATTCAAAAAACAATGACACTCTAGAAATTTTATTCATCTGTGTTGGTTGCTTGGTGTGGGTTCACTGCTTTATATGTTGAGGGGCTTTTTGTGGAATTTAGTAATTTCCTAATGTTGTGTTAAACAGCACCATGCTTCTTTGAATTCTCTCCTCTAGTCCTCCTGCCTTCACAAGAGCACTTTGTCTAGCTTGGAGACTGCAAGTGAAGTTCAAGGACAATAAAGAATGAAGGAACCATAAAGATGGAAGGGAGAGACAGAGAATCAGAGAACAGTTGGGTTGGAATGGAGTGGTCAGGTTGACCTTCAGATTTCCATATCTATATCTATATCTATGTATGTTTATGTTTGTATGAACACAGATGCCCAGGGATGCAACTCCTGTGCATGTTCTGGGAAAATATAGCTCATCATAGACTATTGTAAATTGGTACTGGCAAGTTAAGTGAATAAAAAGAAGATGATACCTGGTAGGACAAGGCAAGGTAGCTGTGAAGGGCATCAAGATTCTCAATAAACTCTGTCAGGTTTCCTCCTAGTGTCCGTAGCATTCTGTCATACCCTGATATCTTACAGAAACTGAAGAAGTATTCCCCAAAAAGTTTCAGCACTTCATCTTCTGATACCTCTGAGCAGGAATAACCAAGATGAACAAACAATAGGGTTGGGCTTACTTAAGCATGAGCATGGGCAAAATGCATCCATTGGATCTTCCCAAAGGAGCCCAAGCTTCCCCATCCCTGTGCCCAACATCCTGGTATGGAACCAGAGAGCCTCACTGCTACTCGGGGGCGTATCTAGAGTAGGGCAGGCAGGGCACGTGCCCCGGGCGCCACTTGAAGGGGGGCGCAATTTTGTAAAATTATTTTTTAAAAAAATAAAAAGGCTGCCAAAAACAAAATGGCCACCGTGCATGCTCAAATGGCCTCTGTGAGGCCCTAGGTCATGCCAGGCTTTGCAGAGGCCATTTGAGCATGCGCAGTGGCCATTTTGTTTTCAGTGGCCTTAAAAAAAAAGATTATTTTTAAAAATGGCCACTGCACATGCTCAAATGGTCCCTGCGAGGCCCTAGAGCCCAGCAGGGTGAGGGGGAATCTTTGCTACCCCCCAGCCTTTAGGAAGCCCCCCAAAGGGGCTACGGGTAAAAATAATAATAATAAAAATATAAGACACTGTACACATATTCAGATTGGCACTATGTACAGAGAATCAGGGCTTGTGAATACTGAGCTGATGCTTATGAGCTAGGATTGTATTCATTTGCTCTTACTTTGCTTCTTGTGATAAGTGAGTTAAATGTGATGTCTTGCTAATATGGCTATTAATGGTGGGTTTGTCTTTGAATCAATGTGAAATCCTTAATATTAAGGCCCACTGGGAGTTTCTTGCTCTCTTTCTCTCATTTTAACTGTCTTTCTGAAAGACTAGAATATATTCCAAGCCGTGACACAGTTTACTCTGCATATCCTTTAATTATTTACAGAGTATCTGGGAAAAGTCAAATTCTCCATTTATTTTTAAAACTTATGTAATGGTGATGCTACAATGCATAGTAGAGAATTAGACAGGCACTTCTGTTTAGTTTTCCAAGTACACCTCCACATAGTATTTGGGTATTTCATGAGGCCCCACATACTGAAATTTGTAGTTTTCCAGCATTTTTTGGTCTGGCTAAGTCCACTGCTAAATAGTTTTTGAAATATTAAAAGATTAACGAGCTTGACTTGTATTTTTCAGCTGATATTATGGTAAAGTTATCTCAAAGATGGGTGTCAGATGCTTGGACAGGGGGCGCAATTTCAGTGTTTGCCCTAGGCGCTGTTTTCCCTAGATACGCCTCTGCTGCTACTCACAAAGCTCTCTCCCTGCCAAATACATGGCCAGTCCCAAACTCTCCAATGGTGCTACCACCAACTGGGGTAGGATGGGCAGGAAGGTGGATCTCCAGTCATGCATTTGGCAAGAGTAGAAACAGAAGCACATCCTTGTTCATGGCAGGAAGTATGCATTTGTAGAGATTCCTGTAAGGGGACCAGAACATCTATGTCCTGCATGTTCTCACTTTATGCAAGACTCTTCAAGGATGGCTGCAAGCTTATGCCTACTTTCCTGGAAGTAAGCACGACTTAACACAGTGAGACTTATTTCCAAGTAACCATGCATACTGCATGACCCCAAGCCTATGTTCACTTAGGAGTAAGCCCTGTTGAACTCAATTAGAATTACATAGGATTAGGTTGCATGCTTCTTTGCTCCTAACCCCACACATTGAAATAAAATAAACTTAACATGAAACACATAACATAATACATACTATGAAACATTAATAAAGAAAAATTAAAAAAAAGTAACCACAATCTACTCAGTACTTAGAGTTTTGCAGGCTTCTTGGACCAACTTGATTGTGACAGCATCCTCATACACTGTATATGTCATAAAAGTATCTTCAAGTTCAGTACGAGATCTGTAAAAATGCCAAGGATGCTATCTGAGGTTAAGGCTAAATAGTAGGATTTGCCGTCTGATTTGTGCAATCTAGTAAAACCAACATTTTTAAAAAATGGTATCAATAGTGCTACAATGTTTTGTCAATTAACCCATTAAAATATTTTCATCCATCAAAATGGTGCCCTGACTAATCAGGCAGCAGATGTTTTTAAAATTATCAATTGTTTTCAGCGTTAAGTATTTACAAATCCATGGATGGGAGACATGCTCACAGAAGTAGCATTCTGCCTTCTGCCTTGTGCAGAGAAGTTCAACAATAGACTGCCCCTCACTGTTTTGCGTTAAAAAAGAAAAGCAGAGGACAATTTAAAATAGCTGCTTTGGGGGCAAATAAAAGTGTTGGAAGGGTGATTTTTGACAGGAAAATATGTAGCTCAGCAGGAAAGGGTTACCCCTCCCTGTCTGTATGCCACAGTCCCAAACTGGATTAAATAGTACAGTGGTCCCTCGACTTACGATGTTAATCCGTTCCGAACGCACGTTCGGAGGTCGAAATTTTCGTAAGTCGAAGAGTGCATCCACGGAGGCCTGAAAACTTTCGTAAGTCGAGGAAGCCGCATCTAAAAATTCGTAGGTCGAGTAAGCCGCATCTAAAACGGCAACGACTTCCAGTCTTTTTTGTCATTCGTACCTCGAAAACATCATAAGTCGAGTAGTTCGTAGGTCGAGGGACCACTGTATAGTTAAATAATTGACATTCCCAGTGTTAAACACACCTCTGAATCATGCAATTAGTATAACATCTAGTTTGGCCCTCAGTCTAGGACGGGTGTATCTTGCCTTGTGCACATGCATGTAAATGCATGCACATGACCACCAAGGCACATGAACACCAAGTGATGCGCATGAACACCAAGGCACCATGTAATGCCTTTTCGGATGAGCTCATTTGAATAGGGTTAGAGTTTGTGTGTGTGTGTTTTATAGAACAGTTTGTGTGTGTTTTTTAAAAGGTTGTCTTTAATACAAAGAACAGAACAAAATTAATTTCTATGTAAATTAATAGAGCAGGCAGCAGGCAGAGAAGAGCCTTGTGAAAGGTGTCATGCTGGGGGCAGTGCAGAGAGTGACTGTGTGGGACCAACGTTGTAGGATGTTGTGAGTACACAAGAGTGTTCAGATTTTCACATTGATAGCAAAGTGTTCACATTTAAAATGCTGTACGGATAGATACTTACCTGATATTTTCCCATGTTTCTTCACCAAATTTCTCTATAATAAGAGACTTCAAGCAGGTGTTGATAAATCCATACTAAAGAAAGAAAGAAATGGAGGAAAAGGGAGGGAGGGAGATGTATGCCCAAGAGTATGAAACAAACATATACAGCTATTAATGGGCTAGTGCAAAGAAGTGAAATGTTTTCCTTTGTTGATAAAGAATTAGCCTGGGGAATTATTGTTCTCATTTTAGATTCCCTGCTAATTTTACACAACCTGAGTCTTATAATTCACTTCCCCTTTATTTCTTATCCCTTTAATCAAAAAGCTTTATTCTTAGTAGCGTTGGAGAATACATAGCTGAATGTCATATTATTTTATAATAGAGCATTATCACAGCAAGTTATGATGTTTTACCAATAATTAATAAAATGGAATTCTAATTGCTGCTGGATCATCAATGTCAGTACAACTCCATTTTGAGAGGAGTTAAAAACAATGCAATCAAAGCTAAGTGACATCCAGGCTCAGGGCTGGAAGAGTCAATGAGATGAGAGATGCTAGCTGGATATTGTATTTGGCCAGGCCGGATGATGCCAGGACTTTCCCATGCTTCTGGACAATCTCTATTCAAATCTAGAAGGATCTGGACCCCTTAGGCACTTTTACTGTTAGGATCTTTAATGCCAGTGCTTCTGTTCCCCTGAAGCTACAGCTATACATGCTGTAATCCAAAGCCCGGCCTGAAGTGCATTGAAGTGTCCTTGATGATTGTCCCTATTGGCCAATTCTGCCTCCCCAGCTCTGTTCAGAACTGCTACCTGTTGTTGCTGGTAGTGGTGAGTAAGGGGTTAGTCCCCACCTCCCTCCCTATTTTTCCTCTCTAACGTTTTGTCAGCTGATCAGTTAAAAATGTCCAAATGCTGTAATCAAAACACAAAAATATCTGCCCTGGGCAGCAAACGGGGGGTGGGGGGCCAAAATCTGCCTGCATACATTTCAACTGTACAGTCCTGCATTGGAGAAAAGGCTAAACCACCTGAGAAACATTCAGAGTAAGTAAAGTGAGTCATGATTAAGCCATTGAAATCAATGGGCCAAGTTAGTCATGACTAATTTAAGTCCCATTTTAAATGGGACTAAGTCATGACTAACTTAGTCTGGATGCTGTCCACTGCCTCCTGATAAACAAAAACAACACCCCCCTTAAACCAACACACTTAGCCTCCCCGCACTTTCACTTCTTTGAGTGTTTGTGTGTGGCGGAGAGTGTGTTATCTTCCATTTCTCCCCGCTTCCCCATGCACTATTGATGATCTAGATTTTTACTGAAAGGATGGGAGAGAGAAGGTGCCAGAAGTAGTGAAGTAGTGGGAAGAGAATGAGGAGTCGGCCAGCCTGAAATATGCAAGAGAGGGATTAAGCTCAAGGCATAGTTAGGGGTGGCTTCCTGCTATTGGGAGAAGGGGTGGCGTCTTTAGCCCTGGAGAAGCAGAGAATGAACTGTAGCATTCAAGAGAGATAAAGGGGGTTGAATGAAAGGGTAGATGAGGGTATTTATTGTTATTTGCCCTGTAATGCTTGGAAATGTGAAATCAGAAGCGTATTTAAGGACATTCCCTTAAAAGAAACAACAAAAACATGTCAAGAGGAAAGTTAGAGACTGAACTATAGACATTTTTCTGGAGGTTCCACACATCTCTAGAAAATCTTCTGATTTCGCCTAGAGCAATATTCAAAGTTAATTTGGATGTTTCATCTCAGGAGAAAGATCTGAGCCATTTCAAGGGAAGCCAAAAGGGCTTTGAAAAGATGACTGAAATGGCTCAAGAAGGGTTTTGCATATTGCTACCCGAACTCCTCAGACAATATGGTATGCAAATCTAAAGATGCAATCAGTGAGGCTATGGGAACCTAGCCCAGTTTTGCACGTTTGTGTGAACCACCGGGATCAGGCCTGATTCCAGCAGCACCACAGCGACAAACCCACCAATGGAACCACCCTTAGAAATGAGGTTAGGAGACTGCTCACTCTCCTTGAGAAGGGATGGGGGGAATCCCCATAATGCACCGCACACTCCTGGAGGCAGGGTGACATGCGACGACCCATCCCGACACCCCAACCCTAGGAGGTACTGGCAGCAGCCGGTGCTCGTGTGGGCAGGTGATCTGCCCACCCAGGAATGGCGGAATGATCATCTGCGGGGAGGTAAGCTCTCTAGGTCTTCCTCCTCACAAACCCGGTAGCCCTTTCTCACTGCTCGTGAGAAAGGGCTCATTGTGTTCAGTTTTGTTTTTCTGTGAGGAGAATAAGCTTGTAAGGACTGCACGGGTGAATGGGGTGCTCATCATTGGTTGCACTAAGAAGTCCTAGCTGCTCCCTTACCTCTGGAATTACCACTGAGATTTTTTAATTCCTGCATTATTAGCAAAATCTGCCATGGCTTCACTTTCCTCTCCTCTGCAATCATGAGGTCTAGAAGCCTGCTTTTAAACACGTCTGAGCCTAAGATTGTCAAGATTCTGTTCAAGCTGCTGGTTTCTGAATTAATTACTGTATTCTTCATGGTGCTGCATGGACACATCTATACAGATTTTATGATGCTTTGGCACAACAATTCAACAAAATTTTTGGATGCATGAGATGCTAGGCTTGGCCACTATTCTCCATTTGTTCCTCTCATCTTGGCCACAGTAAGAGAGTGAGGTCATTTACACAATCAAAAACTGAGTTCTACGTGGGTTTGGGAGCTGTACGTGCTCCCAATTTTTGGTTGCGTGGATGCATGATAGGAGGGAAACCTTGGTAGAAGTGATTGCGTGGAAGCAAGATAGGATGAAAACCTGGATAGCTTTTCCTCCTACCTTGCTTCCACACAACCAAAAATTGGGAGCACACACAGCTCCCAAACCCAGGTAGAACACAGTTTTTGGTTGTGTGAATGACCTTGATGTTTATCTACTTTATCTTTATTTATTTTATTTAACACATTTCTATACCACCCAAAATGTACATCTCTGGGCAGTTTAAGAAACTTTAACCACCCAGATACTTACTTAAACTTACTTAAGAAACAATTAATACTTCCATTATCTACAAGCCTAATGCTGTTCAACTGCAAATACAACTCTTGTGTATAAGTCATTTCCATTGAATGGCTGATTATCTGGTGCCTTTATATCTTCTTTAGCTAACTAAAGGTAAAGTGTGCCATCGAGTTGGTGTTGACTCCTGGCAACCACCGAGCCCTGTGGCTGTCTTTGGTAAAATACAGAAGGGGTTTACCATTGACATCTCCCACGCAGTATGAGATGATGATGCCTTTCAGCATCTTCTTGTATCACTGCTGCCCGATATAGGTGTTTCCCATAGTCTGGGAAACATACCAGCTAGCAGTTCTATTTTTCAAATATATCACTGCCACATCTATCTACCAAAACAGAATAATAAGAAACGGCTTACCATAGTGCTGCTGTTGTATTGACTTGGCACAGCAAATACTCCCTGGAGCTGGAGTTATTCTGAGATTCTTGTGAGGTTTTTTGCAGCTTGGTCACACAGCTAACCTTTAAATGCCTAGAGCCCAGTGCAGAGAGACCGGGAGGTCCATAGGGAAGCCAGAAGTGAATCCTATATACTTAATGCACTTTCTGTCAGCACAACACAGAATCTGCATGTCCAGTGCTGGTATGACTGAAATAATTGCTACCTTAGAGCATACAAGTGTACTTTGTGGTAAAATCCTGACCTGTTATGATATTTCAGCAATAGCAGAGGGCAGAATAAAGCAGTCTGGAGTCTTCCCAAGTAATGGAGGAGAATTGTACAAGACACTAGAAACTTGCAGCCAAAGCTATTTAAATATTTCACATATTTAAAATCAATATGTGTATTTCAGTGTTCTCTGCAGTGTCTACTCATGTCAGCCTCTCCTCTCTGCCAATTTGCTCTCCCAATTTTCCTCTCAGACTCTTTCTGGCTTTGACCTTCCTCTAGGACCGGTCATCCTCCTTTCTGCTTTCCTAGGCTCCCTTGTTTCCATTATTGCCTTCTGAGGTCTTAGTTTCCTTAGTACTAAGTCCTGGTAAGTCCATGGAGGTGTTTGAAGGAAGCAGTTCTAGCAGCAGCAGGAGACCAACGCACAGGGACTGAAGGGTATTCAGAAGCCAAGACTTCAGAATTGGAAAACAAGGGTATAGGGATGTGCGCGGAATGGGGTTTGCGTTCTATTCCCACCTTGAAGTGGAATTTAAATTCCTGGAATGAGCTTGGAATATTTAGAGTGTCCTGAGTGTTCCTAGCACCATTGCAACAAGCTGTTTTCCCTTTGCTTCCTGTTTTTGGCACTGGCTTCTGGTTGGCTTGTGATTTCCATACTTCTTGGTTGGCTTGTTATCATACAAATCAACTTGAACTTGTATGATAACAAGCCAACCAAGAAGCAAGGAGATCTCAAGCCCATTGGAAGCCAGTATGAAAAACAGGCCACCAGAATGGTGCTCACGTTCCGACTCAGAACAGGGTCATTCTGTTCTTAGCTCAAAACAAGCCCTTCATTTGAAGGGTGTTATGTTTTGAGCTCGGAACACTTTAAATGACCCGTTTTGAGTCTGAATGTTCCAAGCTCAGAACATTCTGCACATCCCTATAAGGGTGGTCAGAGAAATATCCTTCAGCACCCTGGATAGGGAGCATATGGACTGTTGCTATTAACAGAGCCCTTATGCACTCCCTGGGTCTGATTACCCCTCTTTCTTGGGATCTGCTGAGGAGCAAAAAATGTTAAAGGAAGAGGCCTCCACCTGTTGACTAGTACTCTATCACTGTTCTGCTGTCTCTCACCAGTCATGGTCGACATTGGTTAGTGGGCTCTCTGGAGCATGAAGCCCATGGAGTGAGGATGCTGGTCCCTTGGTGGCATGTAACTTGGGGTTTGTATCTCAGGTTTTTGGCTTGAGTGATCCCTACCTCTTGGGTCTAGGGTCAGAACCCTAATGCAGTACTTCAGCAGTCCGTGCCACTGACCTTCCTGCCTCACTTGGCCCCTTTCCTGCTCTGTCAGTATGCAAGCCACAAGTTACAGTCGGGGCCATGACACTAATCTGCTGCTTCTTCTAGCCCTCCTTTCTTAGGCGCTTTCCTCTATGGGATCAGAAGAGCTCGGCCAATGACAGTCACAGACATTGGCTGCCTTCTTCCCTCTGTGGCATTAAGGGATCTCAGCCAGTCATGGTTAGAGGCTTCATCATCACCACCATAAAATCACTTAGTGCATTTTACAAAATAGATTTACCAGAATTTAATCTTTGTCAATGTGGAGGAATCCAGAAACAAGAGGACTAAAACTGGTGAACTACACGATGCATCTTGGGTTTCAGAACAAGTAGTTCTTAAAAAAAAAAAATCCTTTCCTTCATATGAATACTTCATATGCTTCAAATATGTGTACTGCTCTGATCATTCAGGGAGTGATCCACTAATTAATAGAAACAATTCAGTTTGATTAAATGATTAAATGCATATTTAAGTATACCAAAAGAAACTTTGCAGCCTGTTTTGACTGTCTGGAAGCCCTGTGTGTACTACATAGGGTTCCCTTGAATGTCATGACAAGGTGTATATGACATTCAGGGAGTGGTGGTGTGGGAAATTGTTTGTATTAAAGCTAGATACTGATGACTGGGGCTGCAAAGAAGCCACCCAGAATGTCTGGAGTCTGTTCAAGGCTGGTTACAACTTTTATCACCCTGAATATGTGTACAAAGAGAAGGTAATGTGTTAAAGAGTAAACCCCTATTCACATATTATATTCAATTCACGTACAATCTGTGTACACTGTACACATATACAACTATTCACACATTATGTTCAATGCATGTACAGTAATACACTTTATATGTGTATCCCCTCATTCACACAAAATCATGTACATTGTAATGTCTGAATAGGGTTTAAATGATTTGTGTTGCATGTCTTTGAGGATATGTCTAAAGAGTTGGGGTACCAGATTGCAATGAGGTAAGCCACAAATGGTGTACAATAGATACATTCATTCTGGTGGCTCTGTAACCATCTTTCCTCCAGAGGTACAAATCTCACGGGTGTTTGTTTGTTTTTAATATGCTTAAGATGAGAGTGATGCTATCCCATGGAGTGGAGAAGATTCTCCCCTCATTTTTACTGCCACCATTGCACCAACTGATCATCCACTCCATTGCAAGCAAAACCAGGACATGATAGACATCCTTTCTACCTCTCCTTCCTTTTCCCTTTTCTACCAATTTATTTGCTTGTAGCTGATTTTTTAAAAGCTGCATCTGTAATTTGTACTGTAATTTGTTTCACAAAAGCACACGAAATATATTATTATTGTATTATTTATTAAGCAGCTAATATTGTACGGGGTGCTACACAAATTAAAACAAAAACAAGTCCCTGCCAATGGCTTACTATCTATTTTTTTAAGACACAAAAAAATAGAAGGGGAAGGAATAATGTAACAATATTTGCTCAGAGTCTTTTTAACCCTTGCTATGTGCCCGAAACGTTTCGGAGGCCATTGTAAAGGCCTCCGAAATGTTTCGGTGCTGGGATGGTATTCAGTACTTCGGCACCAGGGGGGGTAGTACTTTAAGGGTAGGGGAGGGTGTACTCACCCCCCCCCGCTGCATTTTCCCCGCCGGCGCTCTGTAAATTTCAAGCCCCTCAGGGCGGCAGCGTTCCTCCCTGCTGCCCCGTTCCCCCCATCGGCTGGAAGTGGCCAGAAGTTGCGAGCGCGTGTGCGCCCGTCGTGCATGCATGCGCACGCCTGTCTGCAGTGTGCACGCGCACACGATGGGCACACGCGCCCGCAACTTCCGGCCGATGAGGGGAACGGGGCGGCAGGGAGGAACACTGCCACCCCAAGGGGCTTGAAATTTACAGAGCGCCGGCGGGAGAAACGCGGTGGGGGGTGAGTACACCCTTCCCCGCCCTTAAAGTACTCCCCCCGCCAGTGCCGAAGACCATTCGTGCACATCCCTACTTGCTATGGCTGCTGGTTTTAGCAGCACGAGTGGAATGGGTGTGGTTAGCCACCCAACAGAAAACCAATGATATATGTCTAGGCCTTTTTTGGGAGCTAAAGGAGAGGAAAGAGCTGAAAAGTTTGGCAGGGAAATGGCTGGAGTTCTGTGTGCCCTCTCCCACCTAAAACATTTGCTGGGCATTTAGTATATGAATAAACTACATTTGTTTAATGTCTAGTTTGTCTTACTGAAAGTGATGTTTTGGGTGATTAATATGTACTGCTGTGGTTCTGATGTAAAGACAGCAAAAGCCAGATTTGAAACTCAAATGCGAGCATTAAGAATATTCAAAGAACTCCGCACATAACATTTGCACATAGCATGAAAACAGAGTTGAAGGGACCTCTGATTGAAATTTGTGTATGTCAGAATGCATGCAACCACAGTTAAAATGGACCCATGGTTTTCCTCCGCAGACTCTGATTTGTACCTTCAGTTTGTAGTCAGTTTCACCATCTGCACCTCTGGTTTTGCAGTGCCAGCGTTATGTGGCACTTCAGTCTCACTCTTTGAAATCCGGAGTTGAGGGAGGAAGCTCCTCCCTCCCTCTGACTGTGATTGGCCATTGGGGCTGTCCTTCAGTCAAGAAGGAAGCCCACACAGCCTGTTCCCCCTCCTCTCTGCAGTCTCACCGACTGCAGAGAGGGTCTTCTCTGTTACTTCCAAATTCAGATGGGAGAGCGGGGTGTGTGTGGAACTGCGGGACCATTGGATCCACGGTTCTGTGTTTTGTGTGAATGTGGCCTATGGGTTACAGCCAAAGTCCATCTTGCTAAGCCCCTTGTTACAGTTCAAGGCACTAAAATAACACTCCCTTCCCAGTGTCATTGTAAGGCACACAAAGAGAATGCCTGCCTGGCTGCCCATAAAATCTATCCCAGTAGCATCTGGGTTGCCTGGGTTCTGGCAACTTGCCAGTTGACATTGTGATTTACCTCCACAACATCCCGAGGCAGACCCATGCTGTGTTTTGTTTTTAAAAGAATCCTTTCCTTCCTGAAAGCTTCCTTTGTGTTCATTTCACTGGGCTTCTTCTCATTCTAGCTGATTCAAAGAGTGAGAGTAAGAGCTCCTTGCTGACGGTTTCTTCAAATCCATTCATAATTCTTTCATCTCTTCAGCTTTTTGAAGTGAAGGAGTCTTTGGGCCTATCCAAACAATCAAAGTATGTCCCACCTCAGCTGATTCATTTCATTAAGCTGCTTCAAGTCCTGAGCCAGTGGCAATGACCCAATATACTGGCGGGGATCCAAATAACCGCTTAAGGCCGGTGGCAGAGGCTCGCACTAAGCCAATAAAATGTGTTCATTTCTGACACTGAACAGCCAATGCCCAAGTGGAGATTGAAATGGAGGAGATGTCAAAAACAGTTTGCCATGCAGCTTACTCTACAAAACACAAGTCTAAGCTCAAAGAATAAATGTCACTGTTCTTGGAATCTTGGCCCCATCCACACATGGTAGATGGTGTGGAGAGACATTTTGCTGGTTGTCCCTCCACTTTTAAACACATATTTATCGGTGTTCCAGCAGAGGAGACGAGGAGCATACAGCTCTCAAAAGGAAAAGTGGGTCATAAAAGGCTTTATACTGAAGGCCCACACAGTTGTGAGGAAACTGAGAGAAGTGGATAATCTTGCTGTTCTTTGCCACTTAAGAAAAAAATCCTGGATGAGTATGTCTGCACTAAGGTTCTCAGTGGGGTGGTGCATGGCTATCAAAGAAGAATTTTTTAAAAAAATCTTGTATAAATAAAGTCCACAAAATGGCATGAGCATGGGGGAAGAGATGTATCACCCATCACAAGCAATACATCAGGTAAAGTCCAGCAGATGCCCATGATACTTGTGCTGCCACATTTTTTATTTAAATAAACATTCAATTGGGAGAAGTGTCAGGTTTCACAACCTACAAAACATTGTGCTTGGAAAATGTTATCATATCCCCATACTGAAGTGAAATTTCAAGCGCAAAACTGTAAGCTGTACTTATCAATTCAAACCAATAACTACTGCAGATGTATTGCACAAAAAGACCCTGGTTGTACAGAAGACCCTTAAATATTTGCATACTAGAGCTGTTCTTTTAGGCACATTTTTGGTTTAAATTTCAAAGTATTGAATGCTCCTTCCACAGCTTTAGGTAGATAGATTGGATATCGTTGCAATTTCTTTCTGGAGGTGACTGTTCTTCCTTGGCTGCTTCTTTCTGATTGGCTTGCTGTCTTTGCTCCTTGGACAGCATCTTGGGAATGTCTCCGAGGGGCACGAAGAATCCAATTGGAATGTAAGCTGTGTTCTTTTGAGCTCGTAATAACTGAAATAGAGAAGCAGATTTAGAATGGTTACATCTTCATAACAATGTTAATACACTTGAATGAAAGTATTTTAGGGGTGTGTTCACATCATTCAATCACCAGGCTGGCTTTGCCCATGTGGTCAATAGGCCCAATGGTAAATAGATGATGATGATGATGATGATAATTAATAATAGAGGAAAAATAACAAAAACAGAAGGAATAGAACTGCCCAATGGAAGCAACATCAAGAACCTGGAAGAGAAAGAACCTTACAAATACTTGGGCATTCTCCAGGCTGATAACATTGCACATGCTGAAGTTAAAAGAAAAATTGGAGGTGAATTCATCAGGAGAGTTAGAAAAATCCTCAAGTCCAAACTCAATGGCGGGAACACCATACAAGCGATAAACACCTGGGCTATACCTGTTATCAGATACACTGCAGGAATAATAGACTGGACCCAGGCAGAGCTAGAGACTCTTGATCGTAAGACCAGGAAAATCATGACCATCAATCATGCTCTGCACCCCCACAGTGATGTAGATAGGCTCTACCTCCCTCACAGCTCAGGTGGAAGAGGAATGCTGCAAGTCCATGAAACAGTAGAGGAGGAGAAAAGAGTCCTTGAAGAATATATAAGGGACAGTGAAGAAGATGCACTTCAAATGGTCAATAATGAGAAACTATTCAACACCAATGAAACAAAGCAGGCCTACAAGAAAGAACAAGTCAAGAACCGAGCAGAAAAATGGAAAAATAAGCCACTGCATGGTCAATATTTGCACAATATAAGTGGAAAATCAGACATCAGCAAGACCTGGCAATGGCTTAAGAATGGCAACTTGAAGAAAGAAACAAAGGGTTTAATACTGGCTGCGCAGGAACAGGCACTAAGAACAAATGCAATAAGAGCAAAAATAGAAAAGTCAACAACAAACAGTAAGTGCCGCCTTTGTAAAGAAGCAGATGAAACAGTGGACAACCTAATCAGCTGTTGTAAAAAGATTACACAGACTGACTACAAACAAAGGCATGACAAGGTAGCAGGGATGATACACTGGAACATCTGCAAAAAATACAAGCTACCTGTAGCCCAAAATAGGTGGGACCATAAAATTGAAAAAATTGTAGAAAATGAAGATGCAAAAATATTATGGGACTTCCGACTACAAACAGACAAACATCTGCCACACAATACACCAGATATAACTGTCGTCAAGAAGAAAGAAAAACAAGTTCAAATAATCGACATAGCAATACCAGGGGAAAGCAAAATAGAAGAAAAAGAAATAGAAAAATCACAAAATACAAAGATGTACAAATTGAAATTGAAAGGCTGTGGCAGAAAAAGACCAAAATAATCCCAGTGGTAACTGGCACCCTAGGTGCAATTCCAAAACAACCTGAAGAGCACCTCAACACCATAGGGGCCACAGAAATCACCATCAGCCAATTACAAAAAGCAACTTTACTGGGAACAGCCTATATTCTGCAACGATATCTATAGTAACCAACAGTATTGATGATAAAATTCAGCCATCCCAGGTCCTTGGGAAGGACTCAATGTCTGGATAAAACAAACCAGTCAATAACACCTGTCTGACTGTGTAAACAAGAAATAATAATAGAGGGAAAATAACAAAAACAGAAGGAATACAACTGCTCAATGGAAGCAAAATCAAGAACCTGGAAGAGAAAGAACGTTACAAATACTTGGGCATTCTCCAGGCTGATAACATTGCACACACTGAAGTTAAAAGAAAAATTGGAAGTGAATATATCAGGAGATTTCGAAAAATCCTCAAGTCCAAACTCAATGGTGGGAACACCATACAAGCCATAAACACCTGGGCTATACCTGTTATCAGATACAGTGGAGGAATAATAGACTGGACTAGAGACTAGACACCCTAAGTGCAATTCCAAAACGAAGAGCACCTCAACACCATAGGGGCCACAGAAATCACCACCAGCCAATTACAAAAACAACTTTACTGGGAACAGCCTATATTCTGCGACGACATCTATAACAACAGCAACAACATTGATAATAAAATTCAGCCATCCCAGGTCCTTGGGAAGGACTCGATGTCTGGATAAAACAAACCAGTCAATAACACCTGTCTGACTGTGTAAACAACAACAACAACAACAATAAAATATCCCCACTTCAAACCCAGTGAATGCTTCTTTATACTTTTAAATCTTATTAATAGTTCTTTGACCCACAGTGATCAGAAATGTACAGTGTTTGAAATACTGACATTCCTTCTCTGAAATAATTACATTATGATACTTTTCTGTATTTCCTTCCATCCGTTTTCAATAATCTCTGAAATTCAGTTAATCCCTTTTAAGGCAGCAGTACATTACACTGAAGTGTATAAGACATTATTCAAAATGACTCTTGACATTAATGAGAAGAAAGTCTCTTTCTGGTCACAATTTCTTATATGTTGGGGTTTACCTTTAAAGTTAGACCATGGACAGATCATTATTTTGTTTTATTTTAATGTAGATACAGTGATGAACAGAGATAGCATTTATATATGAGCACTGCATGTTCAACACCCCCCTGGGAGATGTCATATACATACCTACCATCAAAATCTACATCCACATGTGGATGATCCCTCACAATAATTTTCCGATGCCTTTCAGCATCCAGCTCTGCAATAATTGAGTCAAAATAAGCGATTGCCTCGGTTACATCTGAATTGAGTGGTGAGACTTTTCTCTCTGCCGAGACCTGTTGAACAGAATAATAAAGCAACAGTTTGTTTAGAATAAAAAGCTGTTGGGTTATAAAGAGCAATCCAACATTCAGGGATACAAAGTTTGGGTCTCCATCCACACCTTGAAGTACCAGGATGTTGAATGCTACCTTACCAATGTTGTTAGACATTACAATCTCTGAACATGGGGAAAGGTTGCAATCCTACATAAACTCAGCAATAAGCCCCATTCGGTGCAATTTACTTTGGCGAAACTATGCATAGGCTTGTGCTGCATATTCTTAAAATCCTTTGTTACTCATTGATGTTGAGGCTGCATTTTAAAACTGTTTCTTTGCTTGCTTTTTAGATAATAGGCTTATTTGCAAGACTGTGCACTGGGTAGGACAAGCATCCAACCCAGTTTTAGGAGCTGTGCCAGCTCCTGCTCTTTGGTTGTGAGTGAAAAACAAGCTAGAAGGGGGAGCATGTTGTCTGCTAAGTCCCCCACTGAAGTAGGACAGTTTTTCCTCCCATCTTGTTCGGGAGCAAGGGACAGAATCTGGGTCGGGAGTGCTCGTCCTACCAAGCTTGGGCTTAGCAGCTGATCAACCTCCCCATATCTGACCTCGTTTTTCACTCACACACGACCAGGGGCAAATTAAGCCTTTTGCCGCCTGTAGGCAGCCAAGGATTTGTTTCCCCACCACCACCACCACCACTGTGAAGGTAAGGGTGGCAAGGGGAAAGTCCCCCCCCCTTTTTTCCTTCTAAAAACTGCCACTGCGCAGCAGGATGGGGCAGCAAAGGCCACATGGCAGTGGTTGCAGGGAGAGTGGCGAGGGACTTTTACTTTAAAATGCCACTATGTGGCAGGATGGGGCTGCAGCAGCTGCAGCAGGGAGGGTCGCGATGGGGTGAGGGGAAAGTTCCCCCTTTCACCTTTAAAGCAATGGTGCTGCGCAGCAGAGCGGAGAGGGAGAGCTCCTCCCAGTTCCCCTCCCCGCTCCCAAATGGCTGCATGACCCCGTCTGCAGCCTGTTTTGGACCTTTCTTCACACATGTGGAGCAAGGCCCATAACGGACTGCAGATGGGGGCGTGTTGTGAGAGGGAGGGTGGAGCTGGGAGGAGCTCTCCCGCGCTGCCCCTCCGTGCAGTGGCACTGCTTTAAAGGTAAAAGGGGGGACTTTCCTCTCGCCCCATCGCCACTTTCCCTGCTGCAGCCTCATCCCTCTGTGCAGTGGTGTTTTAAAGTAGAAGGGGAAACTTTCCCCTTGCACCTCCTCCCTGCAGCCACCACTGTGTGGCCTTCGCTGCCTCCATCCCACCACGCAGTAGCCGTTTTTAGAAGAAGAAAAGGGGAGACTTTCCCCCCACCCCCAAAGAAGGGCATCAAAATTTGAGGAGTGGCAAAATTTGCTGCTCTTCAAATTTTGCCGCCGTAGGCAAGTGCCTACTTTGCCTCTCCTTAAATCCGCCACTGCACACGTCTGAAAATCAGGAGCGCACACAGGTCCCAAAACTAGATAGGAAACTTGTTCTGCCTAGTTCACAGTTGTGTGAAGAAGCCTAATGTGTATGTGGGTTTCGTATTTTATTACAGTACTATTGTTGTTAAGCTGCTCTGAGGACCTGATTAGGCTCGAGGGGCAGGCTAGACATTCAAAAGCAAACAAGCAAATTAAGGGACAATCCAGTCTGTACTCTCCATGAAGCATGTGCAGGTACAGCACTGTGAAGGTTGGTAGAGGTTTTCTGAGCATTGAGCACCAATACCCGTGCTTCTGAAGTGCGGCTGCTAGCATCTTTTCACTGCATGGACACCATGTTTCTCAGGATGTCGGCTGCTGAAGGTTGTTGATCTTGCAAATAGGTTTGGACCCTCACTTGTATCAAGCAGGAAGAATGGCCCCCAAACCCTCAAACTATACATTTACAAACAGATTAAAGAACTTCTCAGTAGGCCCCAGGGTGCTGAATTTGTTTGCAACGAAGTTGTGCTGTGGCACAGAAAGCCAATGCCTTGGAGATCTTGTGTCTAGGATTCCCTTATATCCTCAAGTTTCCAACTCTCCGGAGATGTGTTGATGGTGGGCCATCTCTTGATGGGCCACCTCTTTTTCTGCAAGAATTCTGCACAAGCCGGGCTATCTTACAGGCAGAAATTCCATAGGTGAAACTTCCCATCACTGCATTTCCATGCTGGGAAGGGCATCTTCTGCTGAATATATGTAGGAAGCTATTTTGATTGTTAATAGCTTAAGTTCAGAAAGAAGAGAGGAAACAATTGTTTACATTATTCATTGAGAATATAAACATGCTTAATTATTAAGCAAAAAATGCTAAATGCTTAATCATTAAGCAAAAAATGCTATCAGTCTAAACAATCAGAAAAATAATGTGGGTCAATCCTTCTGAGATTGTACTGCTCCACAAGGCAGTGGGGATGGATTGCATTGTGTGTGAATGATTCATATTAAAAATGTCCTATGCATAGAAAAGCAGGGAAATAATTTCTCCCTGAAGCAAAGTTTTCTGATGCAGGGAGTTTCTGATATGGGTGCAGCATTTGAAAATGCAGTCCTCTTCCTGTGTTCTGAAGTTGTACAATCCCTGCGGAGGACTGTACAATGTGAGTTTGTTTGCATGTGTAGATCAGCTTTAGGGGCTAGGTGCAGTAATGAATCTAGCAGCACCAGCATAGTTACACTAATGAGTATCTAGAAAAGGTATATGAATCCGTGTTGAAAAAACAAAAGATGGATCAAAACAAAATTTTTTCTTTTGAGGCTGAATTCGTTGCTATCCTGTGTACTTTCCCTGGGAGTAAAACTCACAATACAATGAGACTTATTTCAAAGGAGGCATGCATAGACTGAGCTGAAGGGTTGTTAATAGCTAAAGTATTTGTGGCTCACAGAGCTAAATGCAGTAAGGGATAAGATGGGAAGCTCAGAATCCTGCGAGTTTCTTGCATTTGTGCAACACACTCTGCCTGTGTTGGCTTGGACACATCACTTAGAGTGAAAATAGTTCTTTTTATGGGCACATGGAGATTAGAGAGCAAGCATGGTCCCATAGATAGCTTCAGAGCCTAAATGTAGTCCCAATGGGGCCTAAAATTCCAGTCTGGCCATGAACTTACTGAAGCCACTAGTTGCCAGGTTTCCTTTCTATACACTGGGAATAGTAAGAATGGCTACCTAATGGGCTCAGGTGAATAATAGCATGCAGCTAGAATGCATATTTGGCACAAAGTGTGCCTGTAAAGTTTAAAAATAAACTAAAATTTATTGGCTATCCGGATGTTATCTAAATAACATCTAGCAAAGACCCAGTGGAAAGGCACCATTTTTTTTCCTGCTAGCCCTGGGTCCCAACACTGGCACAGAAAGCCATTCTATTGGTGCACCACTCTCGCCCTCTTTTTACCTTTCCCTATCAAGCTGTGCCATACAAGGGAGTCTGTGTGTGTTAGGGATGTGCAAAAAATGCGACCAAATCAATTCTAATTCAAATTGATTCAAATTTAATCAATTCAAATTCAAATTGATTCAACTTGAATGTGCTTGCACAGAATGGGATTTGTTCAAATTGATCTGAATTCTGGTGAATTCGAATCAAATTCATATTGAATTTGAGCATTCGATTAGAGTTCAGGTGAATCTGAATTGATTTGAACGCAGATGTGAGTGGAATCGATTCAGTTGAATTTTTTGCATATCTCGTGTGTGTGTGTGTGTGTTTATGTTTATCAGGCACATTCACATTTTCTTCCATAGGATCACAGGAACGTTTAATGTGTCTCCATATATTTTTTAAATCACAGATGAGAACACGCCATGGGTTTCAGTGGCTACATGTTGCTGTAGCTGTAGCATTCAAATCTTTATTGGCACTGCTGCAATTCAAGGATAAAGCTGCTCAACACACCTAATAATATACCTATTTGTGAAGTGAAAGCCAGCTTTGGATAATCTGCTAAAGCAGTTAATATGGTCATTAAAATGTGAATGACATATAGAGGTCATTCACACAATCAAAAAGTGTGTTCTACCCAGGTTTGGGAGCTGTGTGTGCTCCCAGTTTTTGGTTGTGTGGAAGCAAGGTAGGAGGAAAACCTGGCTAGAACTGATTGTGTGGAAGCAAGGTTTACCTTGCTTCCACACAATCACTTCTAGCCAGGTTTTCCTCCTACCTTGCTTCCACACAACCAAAAATTGGGAGCACACACAGCTCCCAAACCTGGGTAGAACACACTTTTTGATTGTGTGAATGACCTCATAGAATTACAGTACAGAACATATAGATATAGAAAAAATAACAATAATGGTTTGTCAGTTTGTAATGTGTCAGTTTTATTTTTTAAACAACAAAACAACAACCCTCAATTAAACACAGACTGCTGTTTTTTAAATCTCCTCAGCTATTGGCTATAAGAAGTGTGGTTTCAATGTATTGAAATTAGAGTCCTGTACACATTGTCCCACCTGCTGAATAACTTTTAATATTTCAGTTGTTCTGATGTTTTAAAAAACAGGTCAGACTACTGGACCTAGGAACAGATTGGTGGGAAGGGGTGCAGAAAAGGGAAAAGACAAAACTATCACAACAATAGTTAGCTGTTAGAGTCAGAGAGAGAGTCAGAGAGAGAGATAAGTGAATGGGGTCGCTGCTGGTACTTGAGGGTTGTGTGTATGGGTAGTGTGAATGGGTGTGACAGAACGACTGAATAGGGCAGTATTTCCCAACTTTTTTTCATCCGAAGGCACACTTATGTTATAGATAGATAGACAGAAAGACAGACTGTCCCCCAACACACATAGCTTTTTGAGTATGTGGCAAAGGTGTTGCACAATTTTTATTTTAGCTTCCTTCCTTCTCTCTCTCTCTACACACACACACACACACACACACACACACACACACACACACGTGTGTGTGTATAATTTCTATTTCTATTTCCTTATTCATAGCCCCATGTGCCCTCATAGCCCCATGTGCCTTCCCATGTGCTGATTTACCCAATAATGCACCAGGGAGGACATGTTACTCCTAGCACATAAGCAGAGGTACACCTAGGTAATTTTGATCCCGAACCTAAAGGCCTTCCGCCCCACCCCCCCATCGGCTGCCACAAGATAAGCTGCAATGCACTGTTTTTTACACTAAAGCATGCTCAGGTAAAGCTGGAAATGGGGTGGAGTGGTGTTCTTTGGTGTTCTAAAAAGAAATTATGAATAAGATACTTCCGACTGACCTGCACATACCACATTTGGCATGGACAGTCCTGCCACTTAAATTAGCAGAATCCAAAATGTCCCGCCATGGTTGCCATGCCCCTGGCCCATGCAAGGCAGGTGAGTGCATGACACTGAGGGCAGCTGTGGCCAGCCCGTGGCCCACTCATGGCCCACCTGCCCACCAATCTCCTCTCATGTGTGGCTGGTGGGGCGGGGCCGAGAGCCGAGCAGGACTGCTTGCAGCCAGCCCACAGCTGCCTGCCTCCACAGCAGCTAAAAGTAGTGGGCCCAGGCTGCTCCCACCCAGGCCTGGAGCCGGTGAGCCATCTGAGTCGCCTTCCCATGCCTGCTCAGTGATGTGCTTGCAAGTTGCACTGTGCAGGCACTGGAAGCAACTTGCATGGCTCGCCTGCTTTAGCTGCCCACCGATCTTCTCTCATGTGTGGCTGGGGGCCTGTGGCTGCCTGTCTTCATGGCAGCTAAAGCAGTGTGCCCGGGCTGGGACTGGCTGGGCCTGGAGCCGGTGAGCCATCCAGGTCACTTCCCCATGCCTGCACAGTGATGTGCTCGTGGGTCACACTGTGCAAGCATGGGAAACAACTTGCATGGCTCACCTGCTCAGGCCAGCGGTGTGGCCACCGCAGCCCCTGGCGGGACATTTTCAGGGGCGGCCTGTTGCCCCACCCTTTCCCGGTGCACTATGGGGCAAGTCAGCTTCAAAAGCAGGGAGTTTAAACTCCCCACTTTTTGAAAGAACTCAGCAAGTCAGCCGCAGCACACCAGCACACTACCTGGGAAATGGCACACTGGCTGGAACAGGGAATGGACACAGGGACAGGGGCGTAACTTTAATAGGGCAAGGGGAGACAGTTGTCTGGGGGCCCACTGCCTTGGGGGCCCCCCCAGAGGCAAGTCACATGACTGACTCCCCCAGCCTCGCACCCGCCCAGGCTTCCTTCAGTTGTATTCATCCTCCAAAATTGATGTGAGTGTTAAGACCTGGAGCGACCAGGACAGCATGTTTTTTTTGGGGGGGGGGGCATTTTAAAATCTTGTCTCTGGGCCCACTCCAACCTTGCTATGCCCCTGCACAGGGAAGGTATTACAAACAACATATATCTGCAAACTTCTGCAGATCTCTCTCCATCGTAAACATGGAACATTAATCCTCTCTAAATAAAGTGCCTTTGCTAACATGATGCCATGTTCCTTTACTTACCTTGAAAGATTGCACAGGAGGAGGTGGGGCTGGTGGCTTTTTTTTTGTCTTGGAAGATTTTGTAGACGTAGTGGAAATTTCTGATGTGTGGTCACTGGTCTTCAAGTCTTTGATGCTTTCAAAGTATTTTTTCCTCAAGGCTAACAGATCTTGCAAGTACTGCAGACAGTCTTGGGTCTTGGAATACATCCACGCCCTTTCTTCTTCCTTCTGTTGAAGGCAAGCAACTGAGTCTATGCTGGTAGTACTTTTGCTTTTTTTAAGGGGCTCACTGAATGAATTATCCTCACCTCCGAGAACGTACATAGAGGTGCTACGAATCAACCGGACAGCAGAGCCATCATAAGTAGGGATCCCATCAGACAGACTCCTCCTGCGAGAGTTGGGGCGAAATATTGAGTGTAACTTTCTGAACATAATGCAGCTCCTTTTTCAACTTGCCCATCTAGCCATCCATTCTGGGCTTCATTTCATTCCATAGTACTTGCCGATAGTGAAAAGTCAAGCTTTACCACGTGAGTTTTGTAATTAGAGTCCAGTTTGTTGCTGATTCAGCTTTCCACTAAGTCTGTTATTTCAAACCGTTGTCAGTGATGAAATAATACCAGTTTCCTCAGTCATCTCTTTCCTCCGCTTGACAGCCTTTTCGTTTACTTTATAGTTGCAGAGCTTATTGTCTTCTTTGTTATTGTTTTCTTCAGTACATTGAAGCAGGGCTGTCCATGGTACTGAACGATCTTTATCGACAATGAGTAAAGTTTTTAAAAATATTCATTAAAGGTAGTATAGGCCGAGGGTTAGTATAGCTGAGTATTCCCTAAGACTACACTGAAAGATGCCAACAAACTAGGATCCGCTGTATGTCTGTGACTTCTTCTATACTAGACAAGCACATTGCAGAACCAGGCAGCAGTTCAACTGCCGTTTGATGGGATTTTGTTTTCTGTGCTATGGCAACAGAGGGATGGTTGCAGCTATCTGATAACACATCATTGTTAAGAATAAAGTGGACTAGGATATCCAGATCCATTACACTCAGTACAAAAGCCTGCACATGGGAGACTGGCCACCAAATAAAGTGGTCTTCCAGAACACTGGCCTAATAAACCGAGATGGTTTAAACGTTGTGTTTATAAACAAATTCAGTTTAACACATTGTTAATGCTAATACAAAGAGATTCTGCCAGCTCTGCTAATTTGTCTCAAAGCATGTATACAGACGATAACCCCAATGTACCTTTTGTTCTGATCTTCGGTTAGCAGTCTTTCTGCTGTAGGTTGGGCACAAATGAACCAAGGGCCTGTGATAGTGGGCGTGTACATGGGCTTAGGATGCCTTTGGGAAGCATGAAGTGGGCACGGTTGGAATGGTCCAAATCTTTATCTGATTTTAATTAGTAAAGGTCAATGATCATGGGCAAGCAAATCAATCCTTAGGGAATAAAATACTAGGCTAGTTCACACAATTTTTAATTGGGTTGGACAGCCCAACTGTGAGCACTCCCAGTTTTCGACTCATAAAAACCTGGGGGGCGGGGGGAGAGTGACAGTCAGTAAGCCTTGAGCTGAACAGGGTGACTTTTCCTCCTACCTCATTAAAATGCTGGGTACAGGAACTGGATAGATGGCTCTGACCTACCCAGCTCAAGGCTCACAGACTATCACTTCCCCCTCCTCCTTCCTAGGAGGAAGCACACAGTTGAAAACTGGGAGTGCATACAGTTCTCAAAGCTGGACAGGAGGCCCGTCCCGTCCAGTTAACAATAATGTGAACTAGCCTAATACGGTAGTCACAGAGCACATTTTATCCAGAGATCCTTACGCTCTTAGCATCCTGCTCCATGCTATCCTGATTAGTATCCTGCTCCATATACACCTACAAATACTGGTCCGTTAAATTCAGGTGTTACATTCAGGTTTCTGCATGTGGCTGGAGTAACTTGATTCCCCAACCTCTCACACACATGCACACACACATCAGTATAGCTGATAATTCAGCTGTTCACAAAAAATGCTGAGCTATGTCTACAAAACTCTGGGAGATGCTTGGAAAGCACAAACCTCCCTGGGTTTTTCTCTGCTACAATAACAGGAGTGTTTATTCTTTCCACTCACTTTGCTGTAACATTTACCCCAACCTGGCATGCTAGAAGAAAAAAGATCAAACACTATTGGGGGGAAACCACCACAACATAAAACCATTGTGAGTCCTCCATAGGAGGCAGGCATGTCAGAATCCGCTTTAGGCTTTGTGCTACAATTGTCAGTGAAGATAACTCAAGGTCAGTTTCTGTCATGGCCAGTTTTGCCCATTTCTGCAAAAGCAGTGCTGTGAGGTATGCAGTTGACAAACTAGAAGTCAACATGGAATCCAGGGTGGATTGGGGTTAAGGTCTGGACTACCTCACTCCCAATGCTTTGGAAGCTGAGGGAAGGAAAGGGAAAGATGAGATGAGGGAAGTGGCGGTGGCTGACAGCCTAACAAAGCACCAGTGCAATAGAAGAAGCACTGGCACTTCTGAAAAGTTCAACTAACTCAGCTACGCTGTTGGCTTAGTACTGGGGGGGAAATGTCAATGGCCTCACCTTCTCCCAAAAGTTATCTGTCCCTCCTGAAAAGGGTGATACATTCCTCAAGGACATATTTTGTGGTGACACTGAGGGCTTCCAGGGAAGAAGCTGTGGAAATGCACGCACACACACACACACACTAGCACCAGTGCAGCATTAGTCTGGAACTCTTCAGAAGTACTGCTGCTATACTGGTGCTTCTCCCATTGCACTGGTGCTTCATTAGTCATAGGATCATAGGAAACTGTCATGTTCTGAGCCAGACCATTAGTCCATCTAGGTCAGTATTGTCTACACAGACCGGCAGCAGCTTCTCCAAGGTTGCAGATAGGAGTGTCTCTCAGCTCTATCTTGGAGATGCCAGGGGGGGAACTTGGAACCTTCTGCATGGAAGCATGCTGGTGCTCTTCCCAGTGCAGCCCCATCCCCTAAGGGCTTATCTTACAGTGCTCACATGTAGTCTCCCATTAAAATGCAAACCAGGGCAAACCTTGCTTAGCAAAAGCAGACAATTCATGCTTGCTATCACAAGATCAGCTCAGGATGTCAGCAAGTATTCCTGATAGTTCTAGGCTTGTGAAGAGCTTGTGAAGAAGATAATTCCAGGCTCCAGGCGTGTGAAGAGTCATCAGAGTTCCCTGAAATGATGATGTAGACAGGGACAATATGTAGAAAGGCATTGAAGTAATAATCTGTCCACTTACATTTATATTATAGTACATATTATAATTACAGTATATTATTATTATTATAGATTTTCCTGTGTTAAAACTTCATACTGTACCAAAGCTTTCACTTTCTTGGTCTTGGTCTTGTTAGAAGTGACTAAATATGTCTGGACTACTGAAGATTTAAACCAATTACCTTGTTGCAGAACTGCAAGTAAAACTGTGTAGCAACTCATTAATATTTTTAAAGAGGCATGTCAGGGATCCTAATTTAAAACCATAAGATGATCATAGAGGTATTAAACCATAACTAAACACTTTTCAAAAGATTGGAGAGGAACTGTTCAAATGGAAATAGCTAAATATTTCATGGCATATAAGATTACTGGTGTTGAAAAGACAGATCTTGTATCTTGTTCATTCTTATGGCAGCTTAAACCCAACACAGCTATGGCAATATATGTACTTTATCAAATGAGAAAAATATAACAATTTCAATATGAAGATATGACATGCTCATATCATGTCGAGTCCACATCAATTTCTGTTCTTGAACTAATCTGTCCATTGCAGCAAAAATGTAAGATGTAGTGCCTGAAATGCCTTACTAGGAGTCTGGAGTACTTTACTACATAGACAGCGCTTTACTAGAAGCCCACAGCAGTGAGGGCAGATCAGCACTGCCCATGTTATGCTGTGCAACATATGGGCACTATCTCATACTAGCCTGTGATCATAGGCTATGATCCTATGCCTCTTAGCAACAGCAGCAGAACGTAGGCCTGGGTGCAAAGACACATTATTCACTATGGCTCGTCAACCCATGCATGGAGATTTTAGCAATATCAATAATAAGAATAAATAGTAAATAATAGTAAAAATAAATAAGAACTAGCTGACCTGGCACAGAGCACCTGCACCCCAGTTCTCCCTGTCTCTCCCTGCCATCCC
This sequence comes from Hemicordylus capensis, assembly GCF_027244095.1. Classification (NCBI taxonomy): domain Eukaryota; kingdom Metazoa; phylum Chordata; class Lepidosauria; order Squamata; family Cordylidae; genus Hemicordylus; species Hemicordylus capensis. The sequence continues at coordinate 268,080,744 of NC_069657.1, read as the reverse complement.
TTCAGCCGTTCCCCCCACCTTCAGCCCCAGTTTGTTCTCCACCCACTTCAGCCCAGCCACCACTTCCTCTCGGCAGCCGGCCAGCCGACCAGCCAGCTGCCACTTCCTCTCGCCAGATGCGCTTCCTCTCACTGGCCAGCAGCGCCATTTCCTTTCACTGGCCACTCGCCTCCCTCTCCCCCTCCCCTAACTCATGAAATCTTGCGAGAGCTGCCACGCATGGGATTAGCCACGGGTATGTCTTAGTGAATTATATATAGAGACATTTATTATCAAGCACACATGCACACAGATCCACTTCCCTAATGCCCAGCAAATCAGGAACATTTTCTGAGAAGTACCTGATTAGGAACTGCTTGCACCCCTTCAATGAATTCAGGAAGGCCTGCGATTGAAAACAGATGTCAAATATGGATGTAGCAGCAGACAGCTCAAAATACACATGCTGTTTGGGACCTAAGAAAGGCACTAGCACCAGATCAGTTCTACTGATGTGAATGGGACAATCCTAGAATTAATGTAGTGCAGATTTCATCTGGGAGCCTCATCAGTGCCTTTCCTAATATATATCCACATGTTATGGTCAATACACATATGAGCTTTGGATAATATTCGACTCCCTCAATCAGCCTTTGCAGTTGAAAAGGGGGATGTGCCAAGAGTGTACATACCCTTATGTGTTGCTCAGATGTTCTGCCATCCTCCCTGAACATTCCTTTATTGCAGAGAAGTCTGAACCATCGCTCGGTCTACCAGCAGCCCAAATACTAGTTTAAAGTATTTGAGCTGCATGTAGAGCAGTGGTTCAGAAGAGCAACCCCCCACCCCCATACACCCCCCACAATAAAGAGACATGCTGGAAGGACATTTGGGGTGTATAGGAAAGAGATAAGGATGTGTACGCCCTTGTCACATCCCTCTTTTTAACCAATTAGTCCAGTTTAGGGGGTGGAAATGTCATCCGAGCTGGCCTTCTGTGTACAGCGTATGCATATACAGTGTTCAATGCATGTACAGTAGTACATTTCCTATCTGTTTGAGGGGCCTGTACCCAAGTCCACTTGTAAAATGAATGCATGCATGCACAGTCTTTCACACAAAAAGATGCAGATGTGTTCCACCTGAATACTCATGGAACACAGGAAGCTGCCTTATACCAAGGCAGGCCATTGGTCCACCGAGCTCAGTATCATCTACGCTGATTGGCAGGGGCTCTCCAACGTTTCAGGCAGGAGTCATACCCAGCCTTACCTGGAGATGCCAGGCAGCAGTGGCGCACCAGAGGGGGGGGAAGAGGGGGTGGGCACAGAGAGGCAAAGAGCATTTATGGATGGGCAAGATGTGTCTCACATTTTAGATTTCTGACACATAAATGGGGGGGGGTGCACTTGCCCAGCCATGCCCTCCCTCTAGAGCAAACCATGGACCTCAGCCGCTCTTCCACTGAGCCCTGGCCCCATCATCTTACAGGGACCACTCCATCCCATCATCCCATCCAAATGCAAACCCAAGGGAACCCTGCTTAGCAAAGGAGACAATTCATGCTTGCTACCACAATAAGAGCCACCTAATGATGCAGTGAGGAAATAACTTGCCTAGCGAGCAAGAGGTTGCCAGTTCGAATCCCCGCAAGTATGTTTCCCAAACTATGGGAAAGGCCGATACTAGGCAGCAGTGATATAGGAAGATGCTGAAAGGCATCATCTCAGACTGCGGTACTGCGGAGGAGATGGCAATGGTAAACCCCTCCTGTATTCTACCAAAGACACCCACAGGGCTCTGTGGGCGCCAGGAGTCGACACCACCACTCAACAGCACAACTTTACTTTCACCACCACCAGACCAGCTCTCCATCCTAATAGGATTCAGTTAGCCCTGCACTTTGAGTGATGGGGATCGCTACAAAGATTAGAAATCCCGGCAGCGGAAGCGCAAGAGCCCTCCAGGAAAGCCGCCGTGAAGAGCCTGTCGGCACTCGCACGCCCGACCACTTGAGGCTGGAGAGGCAAATCTCCTCCCGCTGAGGGCGACAGACAGAAGGACCTTCCGCCGCCCCAGGGGTGGTAGCAGCAGCAGCAGCAGCAGCATTCCCGCCCACTCCTTGCTCGGCCGCCTCTCGCCTCCTGCTCCTCCAGCCGTGGGAAGAGCAGCAGCGCCATGCTCCGGAAGAGGGGCAGCGGCCGCCGCCAGGACGAGGGCGCTGACTCGGGAGCCGAGACTGGCGGGTGAGTCGCCTCCCCAGCCCCGGGCTGACAGGGTGTGGGGGTGGATTGCCATGGCGTGGCGATTGTGGATCCTCCCGTACGACGGACATAGAACTTGGTCCCCGCCCGTGGATGGGCACCGTTTTCGGGGCTCCTCCTCCTTCTCGGCCCCCTGGGCAGTGGGGGCTTCTTTGGCCAGGGGCTGTTGGGAACCATGAAGACAGAGAAAGCCGCCAAGCCTTGGAGGGCAAAACGCTCTCGAAGCCAGGAAACCGTGGGCGATAGGAGGCGGGGAAGGGAGGGTTAAGCTCCGCCGCCGCCCCTTCTGTGCGCGCCCAGGGACCCCTTTGCACAGCCCCTCTTCCTTCCCACAAGAGCCTCCGACCGGGATGTTGTCGCACCTGTGCTCTGTGTGGGGCGGGGGCGGGGTTGGGGGTTGAGGGGGTTGGCTGTGGCTGGGGTCACAGGAGGAGCTGGGAATGAGGGGGATCATGTGTGGAGGACTTTGGGGAAAGTGCGGGAACCGAGCCACAGGTGCAGTCATAATCGGCGTGTTAACGGTTCAAAGGGTGGGTGTACACCAACAACAAAAACCCAAACATATTGCCTAATAAAGGCTGGTTTTTACAATCCCTGACCCCCAAAGTAGAGAAAAAATGTTTTCAAAAGATCGAATTATTGGGGTGTGTGTGTGTGTGTGTGTGTATGTATGTGTATATATATATGAGTTTTCATCTACAGACCAGTTTGCAAGGCAGATGTTCTCATGCATAGCTGTTCTAGTAAAGCACCTACAAATGTGTTTTGAGGCAGAAGTGTGACATCTGCTTGAAAATTTCCAGAGACTGGGGAGGGAAATCTCTTTCCTATGCCCAGAGATAGCTATGCTTTGTTTATAATGTGTATTTGCAAGCAGCCTTCTTTTAATAATGAAGTGTTTGAACTGTTCTGTTTTATTTGCACCCATGGATTGGATTCCCCCCCCCTTGTTTGTGGGAGGCATTTCTCATTTCATGTTTTTGTTAGAATTTACCTTTGCAAAAGTCTTATTGAGACATTACACTGTGCATGTGTACACAGGTGTCTGCACATGTGTACATGTTTATGTATGAATGACTGTACATGTGCTCATGTGCTCATTTTAAAAGTGAACCTGAGCACAGACCCTCTCAAATACAGGGTACAGATAGGAAATGTGTTACTATGCATGTGCATGTGTTGAACATAATTTTTGAATAGGACTCAAATGGTAAGTATGTCCTTTGACCTGATGGCGGGTCGCAGGAGAAGGTTCTATTGAATAGTGGCAAAACTGGTAGTGAAGAAGGTCAAAGAAGGTTTGAACTTCTTGTGGAGTGCCCTGGCCAAAAGGATGCAGAGCTTCAGTGGGGAGAAGCTTGCAGAACCCAGAGTGCTAACAGTCGAGACTGTTGGTGTACAAATGAGAGAAAAGTTAGGATCAATAAAAGTTAATTGGTTGCAAATCAACACCAAGTCTTGCATTTTGCTACTAATCATGTCATCTTTCAACAGAAAACTAGGCCTCTCACAAAATTGGAAAAACTGATTCTTAATTCTACATCAAAAACAAAGAGGACAGCCTCTAATATATATGAAATCCTACAAATTGAATCTATTAAGAGTGCAAAGGACTTAGAATTGGTGTGGGCAAGAGATCTAGAAGTGGAACTTTCTCCAATGTGGCAAAAAAACCCCTTATAAATCAGTGTCATGTTTGATCAAGGAAAATGCCCTCAAGCTTGCTCACAGATGGTACTTGACAATCCTCAGACTGCATCATATTAGCATATTAACAAAGCCATAAATGCTGATTGTTGGAGAGGATGTGGTGAAAGGGGAACTTTTTGCCACATGTGATGGAGCTGTGATGTTTTAAAAACCTTTTGGGGTGGTGTTCTTGGTGAAATTTCAAAAATTACAAAGCAGGAAATAATACCAAACTAGTGGGCCTGGGCGCAGAGCATCTGTGCCTCTAGTCGGGCCCAGCCGTTCTCTCCCCGCCCCCCCTCCATGCTGCCGCCTCACCCTAGGGGGCCAGAGCCAGGCTGCCCCGCCGCCTCCCGCTGCCCTGCTGCCCCCCCCACTGCTGCCGCCTCACCCCGGGGGGCCAGGACCATAACATCCCGCCACTGTCTCCCTCCGCTTTGCCACCCTCCTCCTCGGGACAGTGGGGCTTTACCCACTGCCCAAACTGCCTTCTGGTGCAGTCGTCCTCCTGCTGCCCCAACCGGCTCCTGGCATGCACTCCTCCCTCCCACCCTTGCGTGTCTCTCCCCCTCTGGGCCCGCCATTGGTCGCGACTGCAGTGGGGGTGGGGCTTGCCACATCCCCACGCACCGGCTATAGGGATTAATTATATAGATTTTGCAGTGGCACTTCTATCTACAATATATTTGAAGATCTTTACAAGGAATTACTTCACAAGGACCTTTTTTAAAAAAAATATTGGTTGGAGCATGCCTTGAGATAGCTAAGCACTCAGGGAAAATCAGGCCAGTTGTCCTTGGAACTAGAGAGTTTGACATATTGCTTTATTAGAAGAACTGACAAATGAAATTAGATCATCAAAAGCCTGCACAGATCCCAGTGCTTTTATTTCAGCATGATTTAACTTCATTTGATACATCAACAGTACTGGATCATCCTTGCAACCACCATCTATTCACACTAACTTCTGGAAGTAACTTCTTGGATGAATTTTTAGTGAACATTATATGGTTCTTATATGGCCTTTGAACTTTTCATACTTACGGTCTTAAAGTACTTCCTTGAAGATTTTGGACTATAGCTTCCTGTAATGTTTATATTGTTTATAGAAATTAATGAAATGAAAGTTTTTTAAAAATCAAAACTGTTATATTCAGTCTTTCTGCATGCATACATCATGAGGCTGTTCTCACGTGCAGCCTAACCCAGCCTGGAAGCCCAGTTAGGGAAGCCCAGGTTAGACTACGTGTGAGAACCGCCCGGGCCCGATCCTGGCAGGGCAGCACCACCTAGCTGTACCAGGGCAAAGATGGGGGATGTGGTCCTGCTAATTTTCCTGAACCTCATGATGGCCTTCAGTACCATCCGCCATGGTATCTGGTGGCCTGAGACAGGAACTGGTGTCACTGGGGGCCAGTAGTTCCATGCAGGGGCTGGAGAATTATTCCTCTGCCGCATGACAATTATGCTTGAGTGTTCTGCAGGACTCTGCCTTGCCCTCCTGTTGTTTAACACTTACATGAAGCGAGTCATCCAGATGTTTGGAGAGAGGTATCATCAATATGCTGATGGCATCCAACTGTATTTTGCCTTTTCGCCAGGTTCAGGTGATTCAGTGCTTGGAATCAGTAATGGACTGGATGAAGGCCCATAAGTTGAGCCTCAGTCCACACGAGATAGTTATGCTGCTGGGCATCTTGTCTTCCTGGAGAAGTGGTGTTCTGGATGGGGTTGCACTCCTTAAGGATCACCTTTCCAATCTGGCTATGCTAGTAGATCCAGCCTTGGCATCTACAATGGCTTCCATGGCATAAAACATCTTTCACCAGCCTTTGCTAATTTGTCAGCTATGGCCATTCCTGGACTGAGATAGCCTGACCACAGTTATCCATGCTATGGTTATGCCCTGTTTGGACTACTGCAGTGTATTGTGTGGGGGGGTGCCTTTGAATACTGTTTGGAAACTTCAGTTGGGGCAAAATACAGTAGCTGGACCATTGACTGGGTTTGAGTATACAGGACGTATTTCGTCAGTCTTAAAACAACTGTACTGGCTTCTGGTTCCTTTCTGTGAACAATTTAGAGAACAGGTAAAATTCTGAACAGCTTGGGAGCCAGATACCTTAAAAACCACCTTCTCCTAGATGAGCCTGCCCACAATCTTGCTCTAAGGCCCTTTTTCAAGTCCCACTGCTGTCAGAAGTAAGATGGGTGGTGTCTGGAGATAGGAACTTGGTAGTGCTGGTGCTGCACCAGCTTTAGAATTCACTCCCCCATGGAGGCTTGCTAGTGCCAAGCCTGACATCTTTTTGACACTCATTGAATACATATTTCTTTCCCCAGAATGTTTAAATTCTTTGTTTTATTCTGTGCTGAATTAACATACTTTGCTGCTTATGTTTTATTGTTATTTGGTTTTGGTTTTATTGTTTTTAATTTCTACTATAAGCCAGTCAAATAATTATATAGGACTGAAGAAGTGGGATATTAAATTAGAAGAATAATTTGAGTCTCCCCTGTCCCTGATACATCACCTCTCAGATCTTTCCCTTTGGTGTATTTGTTCCTGCTGAAATACACACACCCCCGGCCGCTTTTTTCAAAAACATTAATATTATAATACTGTACTGCAAGTTAATACTCTTGATTATATTATTGTACCTTCTGTGGATTATTATCTAGCATCTTTTCCCTGCCCCATAATATATCCATATGTATCAACCATGGTGACAGAAATCAATCCTTTTTGTTCAGCAACCACATTTGAAGAGCAACCCTTAGTGAATGTATCTTTTTGTACTGCAGGTCGGAATACAGCCGTGTGTCAACTTCTAGCAGTGAGTATAATTCTGTTTTCTCTTGCTATCCAGTTCACATGGGAAACTTTGGAAAGGGGGAAGCTGCATTGCCATGGAGGAAATGTGAAAGGACTGAGGGAAGGTTTCAGGAATGTCCCAACTGTTTCCAAACCCAATCCACTTCCATGGATGCCAACTGAGAGTGTTTGACCCTTGATCTCTGAGGAATTGAATACCTCATAGGAACATAGGAAGCTGCCTTATACTGAGTCAGACCATTGATCCATCTAGCTCAGTATTGTCTACACTGACTGGCAGCAGCTCTCCAAGGTTTCAGGCAAGAGTCTCTCCCAGCTCTACTTGGAGATGCCACCAGGGATTGAATCTGGGACCTCTGGCATGCAAAGCAGATGCTTTTCTCCTGAGCTACGGCCTCATCCCTGAGTTTGAGATTGTGGGTGGGATGGGGGTGGGTGAAGATTGTGATTGTGGGTGAAGTTGGAGATGGATGGGGGTGGGGAACCCGTTTATTATTACATTATTATGAAATATTCAAGAGTTCTCAAAGAAGTCTACATAATAAAGAAAACAGAAGATGGTTCCTTATTCCAGAAGGGCTCACGATCCACATGAAAGGAAAGCACACACACTGGAGTGAAGTTGAGGTAGCAAGAGGCTCTGGCGCACGTTAGTTCATTTAGAAAATGTAGGTGCAACCCTTCAGTATTGCTTCTCTTAGGGCAGCTAACAGACAAATAACCCATTACCCATATTAACAATACATTAAATCAACCAGTAAAGCATCAATATAAATATAAACATCACAGCAGCGAGAATGAAGATCTAAAAACTCAGCCAAAATTAAAAGACCTGGAAAAATAAAAGGGTGTTTTCTGACACCGAAAAGACATTATAGTAGGCACCAAGTGAGCCCTCCTAGGGAGGGATAGGGCACTATGCCTGAAATGGTCCTTTCCCTGGTTGCCACCTGTCTTGCCTCTGAGAGGGCAGGAGCACCAGAGGAAGGCTTCTGATGATCTTAGCATGTTGGCAGGTTCATGTTTGTTTGGATCCGTTTCAGCTGGTATTGCCAATCAAGGCAAACCACAAACAGGGTGGGGTGGGGTGAGGGTCATTGGTCTATGGATGTGAGAACTGAATCCCTGTCTATCCTAGGTAGTAAAAGCTCATCAGAAGAAGCTTTCTACTTAGTAGCCTTGTCTGCTTAGTAGCCTTGCAACTTCAGTCATATTTTCAGACTTGCTGTGGTATTTAAAAATACATTTCGAATGTGTTTGTACATGAAATGGATGAGTTTATGTTGCATGTGCATAGATACTATTTCAGTTGTATGTATCACAGCTTATTAACCCACCAGATGTGCCCAGGGCTGCTGTGGACTTCTAAGCAAAGCTTGACACTGTTCAGAAGCAGCAGATGAGGAAGCAATGTTGCCTCGGGCTTCCCCATTTGTGACAAATGGGGAACATCCCCAGGGCACAGTGTTACAGCTGCGTAATGCTGCACGCCATGCATTATGTATGTATGATATTTATATACCACCTGATATGTGTATCTTTAGGCAGTGTAGATAATTTAAAATACAACAAATATAAAATACAACAAATAAAAGAACAGAATAAACCCTGTTAACTGAGCAAAGAGGAAGCTTTCAAAGTGGTGATTCTCTTATATTTAGCAGAGGGAGAGCAACTGGCCCTATCCAACCCCAGCACAGAATCTCTCCAGTGGCAGTCTAAAATTAATTTTAATTAAAAGCCAGAGAAAACAGGTGCATCCTGAAGGTTTTTTAAAGAGCAATCAGAGATGGAGAAGCTCTTGTTTTGACAGGGAGGGAGTATATTGCAAAGCCCTGGGGCAGCCACAGAGAAGGTCGGTCCTGAGTTGCCACCAAATGAACCAGTGGCATCCATAACCGGACCTCCCCAGGTGTAGCTCAGTGTCTGGTTTTGTTGTTGTTGTTGATCTTTTAAAACTATTTCCTGGTTATTGTATCATGTATGTATTTTTGTCCTGTGAGTTAGTAGCTGTGATTGAATACATTCACAGAGGATGATTTTGTCTGTGTCTTGAATAGATCTGTCCATTTCTATGTTGGGAGGAGGCATTTTCATTTGGTTTTTTGTTGTTGTTGTTGTTGTTGTTCTTGTGGGTTTCTGAGCTCCCTCCTCCTGCTTTGTCCTCTAGAAATGGCTGTGACACCTGTCAAAATGGTTACACCCCCAGATGTGAAAGGCCAAAAAGAAAATCTAACTTGACATGTTGCTTCCGACCTACATACAGCAAGTGAGGCTGCTAGGTGTAGCACATCAGGGGGAGCTAGAGCTAGTTTCACGCCCAAGTGCCTGCCAAGTGTAGTAGAGGCTTGTTGTTTCTTCCATTTGTCAGCCTCGTGGTTGAGAATGTCAGTTCGCAGTGTGAGCTAAATTTGCACAAATGAATCTCTGAAAACTATTTTAATCACAGTGCCTGAAGTTACACACACACACACACACGTTGTACTCCAAAGGCAGAGTTTTATTGCCCACCCCTCAGTCTCCGTCTTGAGCTTTGTGTAAAGGGGATTGTAATGTTGCTGCTTGTCCCTGCGACTACTCAGTGCTGGCATTACTGTTTTCCTTTAAACAAACAAACAAACAAACAAACAAACAAACAAACAAACAAACTATATATATATATATATATATATATATATATATATATATATATATATATATATATCGTTGCACTCTGTTAAAGCACTTGCTTTTGTACTGCTCTCAAATGTTGTCATGATTAGCCTCCTTTAAAGTCACGCTATAGCAGCTCAAGCCCTCCTCACTGTAGTTGGATTGTGAATGGCTAAATATGGCTGTAAGTCATATGACTGACTTATGGCTGTAAGAACCTGAAAGCTTCTAGAAATCTCAATTAGATTTCATTACTACTACTACTACTACTACTAATAATAATAATAATAAATATTCTGCGGTGATATCTATAATAATAACAGCAACAATATTGATGATAAAATTCAGCCATCCCAGGTCCTTGGGAAGGACTCGATGTCTGGATAAAACAAACCAGTCAATAACACCTGTCTGACTGTGTAAACAACAACAACAACAACAACAACAATAAAAACAAGATTTTAATCATGTTTTAAACATGTTTTGGCTCCATGTTTCTAAAAAGCGCATGTGACTGCCTTGGCTTGGTCTTGGTGGAACTTCTCAGAATAAACAGCAGAAAACAAAATCCTGTTTGGATTTGACAATATCAAGACATCAAAAAAGAATCCTCATAATATATACTATTGTTTTTATTTTATTTTATTTTTACATTTATGTCCCGCTGTTCCTCCGTGGAGCTCAGAGCAGTGTACATGGTTATTTCTATCCTCACAACAACCCTGTGCGGTAGGTTAGGCTGAGAGATACATGACTGGCCCAGAGTCACCCAGTGAGCTTCATGGTTGAATGGGGATTCAAACTTGGGTCTTCCTGGTCCTAATCCAGCACTCTAAGCACTACGCTATGCTGGCTATGATATTGCTATATCATATCATAGTAATGAAACTGGATGGTTAAACATTATCCAGACTAGGTTGTATTTAATAAATCCAAATCAATACATCTATATACTCTAATAAAATAGATGGAAAATGATCAATACAATTTCATTAAAATAGTCTCTATGTATCCAGGTGAAAAGACAGAATCCGATTGCATATACAACATAATCTGGATAATTTTTAACCATCCAGTTTTATTACAATGATATTAAAACACTAGTATGTGGATTCTTTTTTGATGGCTTCTCAGAATAATTCACAATCTCCGTCTGTGTCAAAGCTTTCACAGCCTGCTTTGACGTGCATGTTCTTTCCTGTGTGGCAAAGTGGCTCTTCAAAGCATCCAAGCTACTCTTTTGTATTTCCTGTGGTTGTGTAGTCTGTCTTTTTAAAGCAGCTTTTCTTATACAAATAAGTTTTAAGGTAGGTGGAGGGGGAATTTGTAGGAACTACATACTGTTTGGGGGCGGGTGAGGTGGAGAGACGCTTAGAAAAAAAGACACTTCAGGACTGTAGCATTTTCTGCAGGATTAACATCGGCCCAAGAAGCCTGATAGGAATGCTGAGCTTCTCTTTGCTTTGGTGACAGTTTGCCAGAGGGCAGATTGAGCTCACTCCGTTTGTTGACAGGGAAGCTGAAAGAAAAGCTTCTTTCAATGGCACAAATGCCATTCATTTTCTCTATAAATCAGGTTTGGGGTTTTCTCTCTGGACGCTCTTTGTCATGTCCTGCTTCAGCGTTTCTTTTTCTCACCTTTACTAAGGAAGTCTCTCAGAGTTTGGAAAAAGGAAGACTGTGCTGTAGGTGTCGACTCCTGGCAACCACAGAGTCATGTGGTTTTCATGCTAGAATACAGGAGGGGGTTTCCAAGGGAGGTACAAAGAGTGCAGGGATGTATGAAGGAGTGACATGGGGGTCCGACTGCAGCAAATGTGTCGCTGCCTTTTTTGTAGCAGGCAGGCAGGCACTCAGCATGTTTTCAAAGTAGCCTAGTCCCAGTCTTGCAACAGATCCAGCCCTTGATGAACATAAGTTCTCCCCTTGCAGACAGCTAATACTTTGTAATTTCCCTGTGAGTGGGGTTTGAGCATTTTACTGGATGCTGGTAACCATTTGAGCTTCAGTAAATGGGAGACTGTCAGGGAGAGTGTTTACTCCATTACCCCTAGGGCACCATAGGCTGAATCACCTGACCTACGTCAACTGTGATAGCCTGATGGGCCAAACCATTCTATATAGACTTGACTGATAAGCCCTATATTGTACGAGTGTACAGATGTCTGTACACACACAGGTTTTTGTGCAGATGACTGGACCGGTGTTCATTTTAAAAGTTAACCTGGGTGCAGACTCCTTATGCATAGAACAGATAGGAAATGCACTACTGCACCTTCATGTGGCATAACGTGTGAATAACTGGACCTGTGTACGCTGTATACTTAAATGTAATATGTGGATAGGGTTATTAGGATTCTCTATAGACATTTTATGTTTAATGGGCAGAACTTTCCATGGCGACCTCAAATGTCTGGCAAATATGGCTTGGAAGAGAATTCAGCCCCGCCCCATCTTAAATTTCTCCCTTCCACAGAATATCATTGCTGCACAACAGGAATGTCTTTTTAAAAAAACCAAAAAAAACCTGATAATTTTTTCCTCTCCTGCATTCAGGTGAACTTTCTTTGGAGGATGTAGAGGACCCTTTCCTTGTCAGCATACACATCATTGCAGATCCAGGAGAATCCAGAGCTCTGCAACAAGCCATTGACAGCCTCTTGGCGTGGATCCACCCAGACCTTCAGCTTTTCCGGGTCTCAGAAAGACGGATACCAAGGAAGCCTCGGAAATCTGGTGGTCAGGCTACAGCTTCCCAGCCAGCCCTTGCGGTCATTCTCTTTCTGCAAGAAGAATATGACGAAGAGCCAATCCTGCAGCTCCACGAGTCCTTTCGGAGGCCACCCTGGCGTTTCCACCACACGGAGCGTGTGCATGGCAATTTCCTCCCTTACATGCCAGGCAGCCAGGATTTCTTCACCTTGGCGCAAGGGACTCCTTTGTGGGCCATCCGCCCAGTGCATTATGGGAAGGAAATAATACGCTTTACCATCTACTGCAGGAATGAGAACTTTGTAGACATTATGAGGATGTATGAGTTGATTTTGAAACGACGGGTTTGTCAAAAAAAGGCAGACTTTTGTGTGTTTCCTGTCTATTCTAATGTGGATATAGATATTCAGTTCTCCTTAAAGAGGCTTCCAGGAGGTCATGTGCCAAGTCCCACAGAATCAGCTGTGCTGGAATTCCGAGTGAAAGATATTGGGCAGCTTGTCCCTCTCTTGCCCAATCCCTGCAGCCCTATTAGTGAAGGCAGATGGCAAACTGAAGATCTGGATGGGAATAAGATCCTTTTGCAGGTACTTGTTAACTTTTTTGAAGCTGCCTGTGGTCTATTGGAAATTGAGGGTTCACATCTGAAAGCAGCCTTACCAACAAACACAAAAGAATGTGTTATAAGGATGTGCAACATGATCTTATACATATTGATTCAGAAGTAAGTCTCAGTGGCTAATATCCTCACTAACCATGGGGAAGCTCTTCATATAAAGTGACTTAGCAACATTTAGTAATTGTGTCCTACTACGAGGGTGGGTAACCAATTTTCACTGATCTCTCCTTCCCCTGGTAGCACTTTTTAACATGCAGAAACATTTCCCTGAGGGCTGTGCAGGGAAAGAGCCCCTGGTGGCGCAGTGGTAAAACTGCCACCCTGTAACCAGAAGGTTACAAGTTCGATCCTGACCAGGGGCTCAAGGTTGACTCAGCCTTCCATCCTTCCGAGGTCGGTAAAATGAGTACCCAGAATGTTGGGGGCAATATGCTACATCATTGTAAACCGCTTAGAGAGCTCCGGCTATAGAGCGGTATATAAATGTAAGTGCTATTGCTATTGCTATTGCTATATTTTGGGGTGTGCACTTCTGAAGGAAGAAGAGATCAGCAAAATGTGTTCCCCCTGTCTGCACAGCAGGTCTCTGGATAACTAAATGCTATGGAGGCCACTGAGTTCAAGGAGGCTTAGTACCATGTAAGTGTACATAGGATTGCAGCCTCTAAAATGCAAACGTAAAAAATGTAAGGGTTGTGTTTTGTCCAGAGTATTCATTATTTGTGGTAGATTTTCCTCTCTCCCCATTTCTGTCCTGATTGGTACTGTATTCCCCAGCTTACTCCAACTGATACCCCCAATGAAGTATGTGTTAAAGAAGGGCTATAGCAGTCAAATAAAGAATTATTCAAGAGTCCACTGTACACAACACTGGGCGACAGGAAAGGGCAGGGGGAATAAAGCCCCCTGGGAAAAGGAAGCTTGAGATTTTACAAAGTTTCATGGAAAGCATCAGCTCTTGTGATGGGACAGATGACATTCTTATGAAAGGATCATCCCTTTTCACTTCACATGTCTGATGCATTGGGGTTAGAAGGGAACACCATTATCATCATTACTGTCATACCTGGGCGGGTCAGGTGTGGCAGGAAGCACACTGTGGGTGCAGGCAGGTCAGAGTCAAACCAGCAAGCCAGAAATCAGTCCATTGGGGTGGGTGAGGCGAAGGCAATCAAGCAGGCAGTCAGGAGCCAAAGATCAGTCCGCTAGGAGCAGGCAGGGTCATGGTCCAAAACAAGCAAGGGGTCGGAAGACAGGGAATCCAAGAGCAAGGAGCAGGAGCACTTCCACTGGTGGAGATGAGGGCTTCTCGAACCTTGCCTCTTCCTGTGAGTCATCTCGACCAGTCGGGCTCAGAGGCCACAACCACTTCAACTTCAGAGCCTCTGGTGCCCAGCTCAGGGGTCATGACGCCTTCTTCCTGGGACTCCTCCATGTCATATTCGGGGTTCATTCCTCTCCATGGGGGTTGGCTGTCCCAAACATAGATGCTACTGTGAAATTGGGTGGATTCCAATCTTGAAAATGTGCCAATTCATCAGCCCTTTACACATGATAATGTCAGGGTGGATCATCATTCTTAGCATAAGCCTAACTTTACCATGTGTATCTGTGCTCATCTGAACTGACCCATTGTCTACTTACTTCTGTTTTAAAATCAGCAAACTTGAAGCCTTCTGCAACCATTTTATTAGCTTCTGCTAAAGTAACCAAAAATGGGTATATGGGACAACTACATTCAGTAAAATCCAGTCCCTTTTTAATTTCTTTTTTCTTCTGATTCCTGATTCCTACCCAGCTTCATATGCTTTCCAGGAAATTGCAAACTTTTATACTTGGGTAAGCCTCTTTGAGGGTCCAGTGGGCAGAAAATCAAGCAAGATATTTAAAAACTAAACCTTCATTCTGAATCCCTGAGAATGTAATAATTGATTATGTTATAAATAATAAATGTATTTCTGAACAGTGGCCAGCATTCTAACTGTGCACATGTGCTTCTGACAAAAACATACACACAGCCTCTGCCCCTCTGTAGCATGGTCATTCTTACGCAAGAACACAGCCATTTTTGCCACTCTCCTTTTACTCCAGAAACACACTTTGACAGCAAAAACACATCCCCGAATCCTGCGTAGCCCTCAGGGTTGTGTTTCCATGGATCAAAGAGGACTTTTGTAGCAAGGAGAGAGCAGCTAAAACAGCCACACTCCTGCACAAGAGCACCTGAGGTTTGGAAGTGCAGAGGCTAGCACGGGATGTATGCTTTTGTTACAAGCAGATGCACACCATTAGGATGTCAGCCAACATAAGATTAATTGAAGAAACAATGTGAAAAAACAACAACAGAAAAAAACCATGTTAAATCACTTTTGGCAAATGCACCAGATTTGAATATGCTGAATGAGAATGTTGTCCTCCTATTGTGCATAGGCTTGAGCTGGCTAGATAATGTGTCTTTTATTGCTGATACCGTGTTTCCCTGAAAATAAGACAGTGTCTTATATTAATTTTAGCCCCAGAAAATGCACTAGGGCAATTAGCGGTACATCAGAAATTACTGCTAGGTCTTACTTTCGGGGTAGGTCTTACTTTCGGGGAAACAGGGTACACAACACATTGGTAGCTCTCATCACCGTTCCCTCTAACAGGGATTCCCAGATGTTGTTCGCTACAACTCCTAGCATCCCCAGCTACAATGGCCTTTGGCTGGGGAGTATGGGAGTTGTAGTCAACAACATCTGGGAATCCCTCTTAGAGGGAACACTGCTCTCCATTAGTACATCTATTTCTCTTAAATGTTACTTGTCACTGGGATTTGAATCTAGTGCAGTAATTGTACTAACAAGATATAGTTCCCAGAGATGTTTTTTTACACTGTGTTCAACAAGGATCATGGTATTGCCATCCAATTGGATTGCTGCCATGCTCTTATCCCATTTAGTCAATTGGGCAGTTCAGTAAAACGAGCTGAGAAAATCTCCTCTCCTGTGCGGCAACCTGGGTATTGGGGGCAATGTTCTCTCTGGTAGCAGGGGTAATTGTGTGCTCATTGTGATGCCCTGCCTCTTTCATCTGTGCACATAATCCTTCTTGAAGCTGGAGATGGTCCAAGTAAACTACCATACCTCAAGCCCAGGCCCAGTGAATTAACTTGAAATTTATCTGGAGAAAACTTTCTTGGCTAAGGTTGCCACCACTTTTTCTCACCTTGTTCCTGTGTCTTCAGTACTAGCTGACATGAAGCTATTCGGCCGATGAAGCTTCTCCTATGCAGAGATAGTGGTAGGAAAAGTGTCACCTGCCAAATTCCGGTGTGTCAAGATGCTGTTAAAGGCACTGGACCAGAGCCAGTAACAATGTTGACAATTCTATTCTGGGCTGAATGGGGCTAGGCCGGATCCCCTCCCCCCCCCCCCCGCCACCACAGCCCAGTAGTAGATCACTAAGCCAGGGAGTTTTTCTATCATTTGCAAAACCATTGCTCCCATCACATAGCCATGAATTTTATAAATAATATTTGTTTGTTATTTCTGTACCACCTGATATGTACATCTCCAGGCGGTGTACAAAATTTAAAATATTTTAAATTCACAGATTAAAATAGTTATTAAAACAATTTTTTAAAATGATTAAAAATTAATTCTAATTAAAAGCCTGCAAAAACAGGAGAGTCTTGAGGTTCTTCCTGAATGAAGGAAGAGATAACATATTGTTTGATCAGCAAACATTTTGTTGAGTGTAGGATTATCTTCTTTATCCATAAGATTCTTTGCCTTAGTTGTTTACTGCATGATAATGTTGGCTGACATCCTGATTAATGACGCGCCCCTGCAATGCAAGCAGCACTGTTGCTTCTGAATAGTTCAGCTAACTCAGCTACACTGATGGCTCAGCAGTAGAGGCAAATTTTGATGGTCTCCCTTTCTCCAGGAACCTCTCTGTGCCACCCTAAAATATGTCCCTGAGAGTCACACAACCCTCAGGGGCATATTTTTGGGGGGACACAGAGGGCTTTTAGGGAAAGGAGAGGTCATTGAAATCCCTTCCCACACCCACCAGCACAGTGCAGGTTTAGTGTGGAACTCTTTAGTATCACTCACTGGTGCTTCATTTACTTATTGCAACTTTATTTACTATTTTTCTAACCGCTTTGAGAATTTTGTGGGAAAGTGGTATATAAATGTTGATAGTCGTTAGGATGCCAGCCATTATATTATATCCCCTGATAACTAAGCAAAGAGGTGCCCTTTCAAAATGGTGATTCTCTTTATTTAGAAGGGGGGAAGCAACTGCCCTTATCCATCCCCAGCACGGCATCCCTCCAATGGCTGCTGCTAGTGTCTGTCTTATGTTTCTTTTTGGGATTGTGTGCCCTTTGGAGACAGGGAGACATTTTTATTTATTTTATTTTATTTACTTATTTATATCTATGTAAACTTCTTTGGAAACTTTTGTTGAAAAGCAGTATATAAAATATCTATCCATCCATTATTTGCTCTGTCTAAAAGAATGGGCAGGGCATATTTTGATAATATTCAGTATTTAAATAATAAAGGCCCTGTGACTTCTTGTTCTTCTTTAGGTTATTAATACAGTCCATAACCTTCTGAACTTTAATTCAAAAGCTCAAGCACACACACACACACACACACACACACACACAAACTCACCAAGACTGGGGTTTGCTGCCCACATATTCAAGGGGCTTCCTGGATTACCGCTAAAAATTTGAGTGCCTTTGAGTACCTCAAAAGATCCTTGCTCTTTGGCACAGACTGAAATATTAACCTCAACAAATCAGAAGGGTTTATATTTCCTGCAATCCTGTAGCTCAGTTTGAGTATAGAGAATACTCTTTTGTAGCCTTGCTAATACAAGTGTAACAGTTCGTGCTTAGAGCTTTTGTTATATTAAACAGCTGAGCCTAGTCTAGCAGGGCTGCTTGTTCTCTTTGTCTCTGACCAATTACACACTAAACAAACAGTTCTCTGTCAGCACTAACAACTCTGCACAACCCTGAAAGATCTAAGGCAAAATAACAATTAAATGGTCATTTTTCACTCAAGCCAGCTGGAAGATCTCCACAAAAAGGAGTCCAAAGAGAGAAATCTGACTTCTCTGTAATGTTTGCTTATCAGAAAAGTGCACACATTCATTATTTCCAGAAAACTATACTTTGTTGGGTTTTTAAAAGCATGGGGCTTGGTATAGAAGTAGCATTAATCTATAGTTGCCTGTAGAGAGATGCTTTGAATGAACACCCCTCCTGCCCCCATACAATTAGGTAATGATTGGATGAGCTATGGCCCATCCCCTAAGGAAAATATCTTAAAATGCTCATATGTAGTCACCTATCCAAATGCAAACTGAGGTGGACCCAGCTTCGGAAAGGGGACCGTTTATACTTGCTACCACAAGACCAGCTCTCCTCCCCTAATGCTACCTTTTGACACAGTCTTCAGTGCCACTTCTGTCAATTCTATTTATTTCTTTTGGATTGTGAATTTGTCACACAGTAGCATTCTTTTTTTCACTTGGGAGTTGCTGCCAAGGGGGAACATCTTTCTCTGTTATTTGGGGGCACACATCTTTCTCTGTTATTAACATATTCAGTGGCAATTTATAGGTAGCAGAAATGTATGATTGTTGCTAATGGGACATTTGGTTTTTTGCTTCCTCTTCTCCACAGCAAACCTGGTATAAGAAGAGTGTTAAGCAGAACAGGTTTTGCCAGTCATCCAAAAAACTTCCTGTTGCATCACTGCCAAGTGCCGTTCCCCATAGCGGCAGATCGATTCCTAACAAAACCAGTAATCCCTCAAGACCAGTTAATTCAACCACATTTCACCTTGCCAGTCAGTGCTTTCGTCTTTCCCACCAAGACTTGAGAAACTACCACCAAGAACACTTTTGCGGAAGATCCAGCAGTGGCTCAATCCGCTCAGGTTCATTCCAGCGAAGCAAGTCTCTTGTCTGCTTGCCCACAAGTTCTCCCCTGGCCTTGGAATCATTTCATTTTAGTGAGCCAAACTCATTAAGCACTTTCTCTTCTGGGCACAGTACAAGAACCCGAGTGAACATTGATGACTTGGAGGGCGTTCAGGAGACTGATGTAGACACAGGCATGAAACTTGCTTTCTCTGATCTGTCTGTGGTTTCAGCTTATTCAGTTCCTTATGGTTTCAGTAAGAATATGGAAGGAAGGACAAAGTGTGTCACACGGGAGTGGAGTGTTAATAGATTTAAGCAGGCTGGCCTTAGAGGAAGATCCCATACAGCTAAGTGCAGCAGCCTCTGTGATTCATCTTCCAGCTCCCTTCCTTTTCATTTCCATTGGTCTTCCGGCTCTTCTGCATCGCCTTCAGCTTCTCCTTCAGCACCTCATGTTGAGATAAAATGGTTGCCCAGAGGAACATTTTTTACTTTTGATGACAGCAGAACTACTGGTGGTGGAAAAACTAATGAAGAAGAATTTTACATCTGAACTGTCTGTTTGTGTGTGTGAGAGAGAGAGCTTTCAGCCCTCAGCTGACCACCCTTGAACTGATGTGAGATCAGAAATACGGCAGTGATATTCCCAAAAAATTTTTGTCCTCTTTGTTCTATAATGTATGTGAAGTTAAAAAATTTGCTTTTCATCTCTCTCAATCATTTCCTCCCCCCCCCCATTGCCCTTTCTAAATTAAAAAGTCTAGAACACCCTGAGAAGAGGGGCTGGCAAGTTGCTATTGATTGATTGATTAAGTGCCGTCAAGTTGGTGTTGGCTCTTAGCGACCACATAGATAGATTCTCTCCAGGATGGTCTGTCTTCCACTTGGCCTTTAAGGTCTCTCAGTGGTGCATTCATTGCTGTCGTAATCGAGTCCATCCACCTTGCTGCTGGTGATCGTTGCTTAAATCTTTTATTGTTAATAAGTTGTTACTGAAGTAGCAAAAAGCTCCACTCTGTGGGGTCATCAGAAGCCTGCCTGGCCAATGATTGGGACAGTGGCCAGGCTCTGCCACACCTTTGAGTTTGTATTGCTGTAGTTGTGAAAATCAGCTACAGTATTTGTATCTAAGGGTGGTGGGGTGGTCTTTGAAATACAGTTGGGGTCTGGGCCAAATCAGTCCCAGTGTCCTTGATGGGGGGTAAGTTCCATAGAGCTTTGTGGAGAAAATAAATGGGCTACATTTGGGGACACGGGGATGGGGCAAATCTATGTAGCAAGGTGGTTAGTAGGAATGAGTTGTGATCCCGGAAGTTGCCAGCTCAAATCCCACACCTGCCACTAACCCAAGTTCCTTATCTTTGTTCCTCAGCTCTGGCATAATAAAATTGTCCTCTTCTCCAGGGTGGTTATACTTTATTACTGTGGTAACGTATGTAGAACACTCTGAACACTGTTTCGTATTTATTAATAAATTCTAAGTATTATTAAACCTGACACAACTCCGTTTTGTTCCCATCTAAGCAGTGTACCTGAGGCCACTACCTGCTTCTTGTCCGCAACACTTACCCATAGCACTTCCTGTCTTGGATGTGAAGTGAGAAGTGATGCCAGTGACCTTTATGGTACAAAACAGCAGTCTGGATCAGGAAGGTCAAGCTGTGCTGTGTGCCTCTGCCTGTGCCAAGCGGCCCATGAAGGCCATGAAGCTGGCAGACCAGGAGCCTCATCTCCACAATGCAGAGCTTAGTAAGATGCTTGGGAAGCTCTGGAGGTCAGAATGGTTAGGGAAACCACACAAAATGATGGCAAGCTGGGGCATGCAGGTAGGCTTGAGCCAGAAACGTTTCGGAGGCCGTTATAGAGGCCTCTGAAACATTTTGGCCACCGGGGCTGTTTTGGCTTTCGGAGGTGGCGGGGGTGTTCCCTTAAGGGGGGGAGGGTGCACTTACCCCTCCTGCCGCATTTCCCCCACCGGTGCTCCGTGGTATCAAAGCCCCTCAGGGCGGCAGCATACCTCCCTGCCGCCCAGTTGCCCTCATCAGTCGGAAGTGGCCGGAAGTACTGAGCGCACGTGCACCCGTCTGCTGTGCATGCACACATGATGGGCACACACGCGCCTGGTACTTCCGACCACTTCTGGCCGATGAGGGCGGCAGGGAGGTATGCTGCCACCCCGAGGGGCTTTGTTACCATGGAGCGCTGGTGGGGGAAATGTGGCAGGAGGAGTAAGTGCACCCTCCCCCACCTTAAGGGAACACCCCCGCCGCCTCTGGAATGGTTCCGGGCACACCCCTACACGCAGGAAAGAGCCACCCTCCTTTCCTAACTTGGCCTTTCCCTTTGTTATCTCTGTGAGTTAGGGAGACTCTTTCCTCGCCTTTCTCCTCCCAGGTGGTGATGCCTCTCCTCAGTTCTCTGCTGGATGACTAGTTCAAAGGGTGGGATAGAAGAGGGGCCTTTTTCTGTTCTGAATGTTGGTACTATTTATTTATGCATTTCTATCCTGCTCTTCCTTCAAGGAGCCCAGAGTGATGTATATGGTTATGATGATCCTCACAACAACCCTGTGAGGTAGGTTAGGCTGAGAGATATCCACTGGCCCAGAGTCACCCAGTGAGTTTCATGGCTGAATGGGGATTTGAACTCAGGTCTTCCTGGTCCTAGTCCAACACTCTAACCACTACACCACACTGGCTCTCCACTACACTATACTTTTGACAAACTGTGTTGGTGGAATACATCAGATTATCAAGGACCAGACATTACTTTTGGTATTTGTGGAAGAAATTTTTAGGTGTACAATTATTACAATGGATAGGGGGTATAATTTCTAAGGCAGTTTGGACTATATGTTCTCCATGGGCCCAGTCCTACATGATAAGGCTGTGTGCCTGCCATGAGCACTCACATTAGTTTCTCCTCTGGCACATTTTCAAGGGGGGTTGTTTACATGGGGTCTGCCACAGCTTTAGAACCAGCAACATCCAGAATACCTGGACTGAGGTGAAGATTTAAGTTCCCACAGCCCTTTCTGCCACCTGGAACATCTGTGGAAAGGAAGAGACTTCTGTCAAGAGGCATATGTAATGTGGTCTAATGCAAGGGAGCCTTCAGTGAGAAGAAGGGCTAATTACTGCTTTAATTATTTGCTGTGAGCCATCTTGAAGACCCATATGGGTGGAAAGGCAGGATACAAATCCTTCAGATAAATAAAAAGAGGTCAGTTCAGATGATACAGGTGGGCTGGCCATGCCTGCCTGCCTGCCTGCCTGTGATTAGGGATGTGCACGTGTAGTCTGCCTCCCCCCGCCCCCCCAGCTTGCCTTTCCCCTTCTCCAAATTGCATGCGAGGGTGATTTGTCTGAACTGCACCCTCACATATGACCTAATATGACAGTATACTTTAACCATCACCACCACCATCCCCGGGATTAGAAGATGAAAGATGTGCCTGGAGGTGAAGTGGGAAGTGTGTGTTCATATCCCAGATGTGTGGGTGGGGCCATTTCCAGTCTAACAGAGTAATCAGGAAAGAGATGGGAGAGGGAATGCTCATCTGCGAGCTGAGTGTGCAGGTGGGACCCTCCATCCTCACTGTGGAGCTGGGTACATGTTCTGTACAGAGGCCTCTGCCTCCCGCCTCTATACTGAGCTCGCAGACAAGCACATTCTCCTCCACCTACCTTGATTGTAGAATTCGCACAATGGCCAGTCGGGAGTGTGCACAGCTCCTGAACTAGGGTAGGAAGCCTCGCCTACCCTAGTAATCCTTGTGAGAGCAGTCCTATAGACTCTCCTCTGATTTCAGGACATACGCAGCTAGGGATTCTAGGAGTTTTGATGGGTATGTTACTTAGAGGACAACTTAGGTTTGGTCTACACCAACAGGAAAATAAGATAGTTAAGTTCTGAAGTGGTAGACTGGACAGTTCCAGATTGCAGCGAATGGATCACATTTTTGTATGCTCTTCCATGTACACAATTCCCTGCACATAGAAAACTAGCATAGCAGGGAGCAGACTGGGCTAGAACCTATACCCTGACTTGCTAGGATTTACTTGCAGGGTTGTTGTTTTTACTTGGGGGAGCATTCAAAATGGCATTCTCTGCCTGCAGCTGAAAGTGATACAACCCATTCTACCGCCTCATTCTGTTGCATGTAGAAATTATGCATTAGTTTTTTCTTCTCCTTGGAACTCTGTAGAGGAGATCAAATTAATTTTGCTGGTCTGCAGTTGATAACTCTTTTAAAAATCAATCTGTAGCCATTAAGTGTAAGTAAGTAAGTAATCTTTATTTCGATCATAGACCAAAGTGTAAGGGTTCTATGGAATAAATATGGTGATTCCATATTAATTTCTTCCTAACAACCAAATGTGCTGGACTGTATTTGTATCCCATTATATTTACTGGAAAATCCCTAAGGTGTTTAGTGTTCCTTGTTGGTTGTAGTGTCCATCAGCCAATTAGAGCTATGTTTGTTATTCCAGGAAAAGTGATTAAGACTATTCGAGCTGTGGCTGAACCAGGAAGGACCCAAGCATTTTAAATGATATGCTTATGTGGCAGGCAGAGTGTATTAAAGATCAGCTCTGGCTCAGGTTTTTGAACAGTTATGAGAAGCTTTTTTTAACCCGGAGAGACCATCTACCAGTATTTTTGTTGATAAAGTATCTTTAGCAGTTTCATCTAAATCCCAGAGGACACAGGCTCATGGTGCCACTTGGTTTGACTAGGAGTGTCATAAAGCTAAGAAAAGCACAGCTAAACGGATTAAAGTGAATAACTCTGAACTGGCAGTTAAAGATCTTACAGGATTAAAGAGGGAATACAAAAGCTTACTGAGTTATAAAAAGTCCTGTCATTTTGCCTGTAGTATGCAGTGAAATCTAGGGAACTTGTGACTTAAAAAAAAAAAAAGTTAATAAAGGCTGTCATTGTCTGTCATTCATTAATAAAGGCTGTCATTGTTAGCAAATTTCTCAAATGAAGCTTGGGAACAAGGCACTTTATTAAAATGCCAACATCTAATTTTAATCTTAGAATCTAACCTATGGCTTTTCTTATCTTGATCCTTGGCCAACAGTAACTTTTGGGGGAGGTGAAAAGGGTTAATTATACAGCTTGCCAGTAATAAAGCTCTGGGGAAGGACAGTATTACCAGCAAGGTTTTAAGAACAAGTGGATACCCGTCATTGGACACCTTTTAACATTATGTATTAATTGTTTGTCACTTTAAGTGGTGCAGTGGGGAAATGCCTGACTAACAAGTAGAAGGTTGCTGGTTCGAATCCCCACTGCTACTATATCGGGCAGCAGCGATATAGGAAGGTGCTGAACGGCATCATCTCATACTGCACGGGAGGAGGCAATGGTAAACCCCTCCTGTATTCTACCAAAGAAGCTCTGTGGGCGCCAGGAGCCAACACTGACTTGACGGCACACTTTACCTTATTAATTGTACAGGTTCAGTTTCTGTGAGAAAGAATTTTAGTAGTATGTTTTTAAGAAAGGAGATAGGAACATGCCAATGAACAACAGACAACTTAGTCTGATTCACATAATAATATAACCATGATTTTTTTTAAAAAAATGATGCCTCACTTTTCCTTTTAAAATGACCAAAGCTGCTTCCGACAAAGTAAGCAATAAAAAGTAAAAATTTGAAAAGAGAAGACACGAGTCGCAGACAGTCTAGTTCAATAAAATCAGTTTTAAAACCACTAGCAGCTGGAGAAATCAAAGGTCTGTTTAAAAAGAAAGATGTTTCACCTGAACTTAGTACTATTAGTACTACTAATAGGTGGAAGGCCAGTTGAGTATAGTGGGCTTCTCTTGGCAGGGAATGCCAGAACCTGGACATGTCCCCCTGAGAAGCCGGTCTCCCTGATCCCAGCCAAATGCAATTAGATATGAGTGGGGCATGGACCAGGGCCTCCATAAAGGATGTTAATAAGCGAGCAGACTCGTATAGGAGAAAGCTGTCCTTCAGGTATCCCAGTCTCAAGCTGTTCAGTGCTTTTAAAAGTCGAAGCCAGCACTTTGAATAAGACCCAGAACTTATGAACTGGCAACCGATGAAGTTGTTTCAATAAGGGAGCTGCATGTTCCTTGTAACTAGCTTGGCTCAGTAACCTGGGCTGCAACATATTGGACCAAGTGAAATTCCAAGACAGTCTTCAAAGGCAGCCCCACGTAGAACGCATTGCAGTAATCCAAACATAAGACTTGTGTCACCAAGGCCAGATCTGCTTTCTTGAGGAACTGATGTAGCTGGCACACAACCTAAATTGGATGAAGGCACTTCTGGGCATCCAGGTTCAGAACTGGGTCCAGTATGACACCCCCCCACACACACACACAATTTTCAACAGGAGAGCAACCCCACCCAAACAGGTTGTTCATCGATCTGCAGCCCTATTGACCAGGAGCACCTCTGTCCCTTCTGGATTAAGCTTCTGTTTGTTTGCTTATGACTGATAGGTTGTTTGCCTATTAATGGTCCTCAGTAGCCTCACTGGATCTCAGTGAAAAGGAGAGATAGAGTTGAGTATCATCCGTCGAGTGATGGTACCCAGCTCCGAAACTCGAACAGCCTCTTTCAGTAGATAGTACTCCTGCTAAATGAGTAAAGAAACACCTTTTAAAGTGGTGATTGTGATTCTCTTATATTCAGCAGGGGGAGGGAGAGCAACTGGCCCTATCCAACCCCAGGGCGTTTCCCAGATTAACCCCTACAACAGTGTCACTACGGATCTCATAAATGTGCTTCCGTCCTTCCTGTATTCTGACTCCACAGTCCCTGCGCTAACAGCAAGGTGCCATTCACATTTCCAATGCCTTATTTCGGATTCTATCTTTGCATTACAGTGCCACAACGTTGCAAGTCCATTGCAGAAACATAGCTGTATTTTCCTGTTGTAGGAGTTTGAGATTTGGGAATCGCTTTGATCCTGCCAAGCCGAAGCATTTTACTGCTGTTTTAGGGTGTAATCTGGAAAGCGCCCAGCACAGCATCCCTTCAGTGGCTGTTGCTGGTACCTGCCTTATGTTTCTTTTTAGATTGTGAGCCCTTTGGGGACAGGGAAACATGTTTGTCTGTTTTTCTATGTAAACCACTTTGAGAACTTTGGTTGAAGAGGATTATATAAACGTTCATAGTAGTTTCATATAGACATTAAACTGTGAGCCACCTATTGAGCAGGTTAACACCGGCAGAGCTGATCCATCCGTGCTGCTGCAGGCTTGCATTGAATCCAGGGGCGGAGCCACCATTGGGCGAAAGGGTTCAAAGAACCCAGGCCGCCAGTGGCGAAAAGCCGCCGAGAGAGCCCTGCCCTGTGTGGCTCGGGCTCCATAGGAGCCCAGAGCGAACTCCCCTCTCCCACGCCGAGGCTGCCGAGAGCCCTGGCGAACACTTCACCAATTACTTCAGGCAGCTCCGACTGCCCAATAGAACTTTTTCCCCTTCCTCTCCCTCTCTGGAGGGAGAGAAAGGGGAAAACGTCTTATTAGACAGCCAACCCTGCCTGAAATGACGTGCTGAGAGCTCGTTCGGGCTCTCGGCAGCCCAGGCCACGCCCCCTTGCACATGACAAAGTCACATGACACGGGGGCGTGTCCTGGGCTGCCGAGAGCCCGAACGAGCTCTCAGCACGTCATTTCAGGCAGGGTTGGCTGCCTAATAGGACATTTCCCCCTTTCTCACCCTCCAGAGAGGGAGAGGAAGGGAAAAACGTTCTATAGGGCAGTCGGAGCTGCCTGAAATACTTTGCAGAGAGTTTGCCCGGGCTCTCAGCGGCCCGGGCGTGAGAGGAGGGAGTTCTCTCTGGGCTCCTATGGAGCCCAAGCCATGCCCCGTGCACGTGACGTCACACGCACGGGCATATTGGAAGGGGCCTCCAAGTGGGGCTGGACACAGGCCGCCGCTCGGCTGGCTCTGTGCCTGATTAAATCCACCCACGCTGCTGCGGGATTGCAGTAAAGTCCTGGAGGCTTTACAGACAGGGCTTCTACCCCCGAATCTCCTTCGGAAGAGAGTGTGTGCATTCACACACCAGCCAAACTTACCCCGAAGTCCCTTCAAGATCCTTGGACCCACTCCATGCACAAGTCGGGCTTTGTCTTGCGATTTCTAGCTTATCTCGAGTATTTCCGGGTTTTTAAAATGCTGGTTTTAAGCTGCTTTTTCTGAAATCGCTGGAGTAAATAGGGAGAGGTACTGACATAGAATCATTAGCATGATAAGGACACTCTCTTTAGAAATGCAGCTGTAGCTCTTTAGTAATCTCTCCCTCTCCCCCACCCCATTGGCTAGAAGGAAATCACGGAGGTATGTCATGTGGACTTGCATCAAAACAAAACCCGAGAACCATGGGGAGGGGCTGCTTCCCTCAATGCCTCGAGTGTGATTCGAAGTGGCTTCGCTCAACATTTACCCCACAGCATGAAGCCATGTGTGAATAACTCCCTGGTGTTTGGGTGCTTTTGTGCAAGAGTGTATGTACTTCAAATAGCCCACGAAGTGCTAGTTAGATTGTAAACACGTTGCCTGACCTCTTCTGATTTAGAGAAGCTGCGAGTAAGCTGATACTAAAAGCATCAGCTTCTTTGAAGATGGATAGTTCAATCATTTGTGTGAAGTGTAACAGGTACAATGGATCATATGGAAACCCTAAAGCAGGGGTGGGGAACCTTGGCCCTCCAGCTGTTTTTGAACTACAACTCCCACCATCCCCAGTGGCTGGGATTGATGGGAGTTGTAGTTCAAAAACAGCTGGAGGGCCAAGGTTCCCCACCCCTGCCCTGAAGAGTTTGAGAAGACCCCAGGGCATTATGTTGGACACTCCTGTGCATAGGAATTCTTGAGAGTATTGTACAAAATCTAAAATACAGTCAATGCACTTTGGAAATTTTTTTAAATTATTTGCTTAGAAAGAGCTGAAACTGATTTGAGAGGGCTGCTGCTGCCATCTTGTGGTTTGTGTCTGTCTGCTTATGTGTAGCTTTTGAAATGGCTGAAAGAAAGCAGCAGGAGTCGAAATCTATTTATTTAGATTTATTATTTATACATTACTGTTTAATGTATGATATTATACATTATTTATACATTACTGATTTAAATGTATTTAACTCACTATTTATACATTACTGATATAAATTCAGGATACCTTTAATCGAGTTTATCACTTGATAACTTTCTTGTTTCCATCTTGAGCTCCGGGAGTCCAGAAATCCACATTGCTTCAATCAATTGCATGCTTGACTGTGAAGTACCAAGTTGACAACTCAGAGGTTTCGAGTGTTGTCTGTCTTGGTTTTGTATGAAAAGGTCACAGTAGTGGTACCTCACAGTGTCAAAAAGCAAATGTTCCTCAAAAGGAAATGTTCATATTCCTTTGGGCCTTCCGTCAGTGGGCCTGCAATCTCCACCTTGTCCTTTGAACCTTTCAGTCCTGAAATCTTCTTGGTTCAGGACATCTTTGTTTGCCTGGATTCTCTTGATGCCATTGGCTGCAAAAATGGGACTAAGCAGGCAAAAATGTCATGGCCCTTCTAGTGGCCAATGCTTGATGATGATGATGATTCATTACATTTCTGTACCATTTTCCCTTAAATTTTGCTGTTCAATGACCGAATAAACTTATCTATCTATCCTTCCTTAAAAGTTCTTAATAATAAAAACTATCTGTGTAATATCCTAGTAGCTTGTCTATGCTATAATCCTGTTTGCCAAAGCTCCTTGTTGCCAGACCAGACTTGCAAGCCATTTGCAACAGAAAAGTGTATTTTGGAAACCTATGACCGAGTGGGTCAAAAGAAAATGGAGCCTCTAAGTATGGGTCCTCAACAAAATTTTATAGTATATCCCTGGTGTGCATGTGTTACCTGAAACTGTGCCTGAGCATGGTGGAAGTTTTAAGCACCTTTTCCCCCAGAAGCAGAAGGGTTTGTGACTGTCTTGAAGAAGTATTCTTCAATATGAGAAATTTTGTATACTTTTTGTTCAAGCACTCCTTCCCCCCCAGCTCCTTACCATTGAATTCCATTAGCTCCACACACCTGGTTATCTGTTTACTGCCTCTGAGTCCATAAACATACTGCTCCATTGCATTCCATTGAGGCAATTTTGGAGGAATATTGCCCCTTTGAGTTTCCCCTCGTATCTGTGGGTTACCCTGGATCTGCTGGTACCTCCTTCTCACCCACAGGTGCTTTCATTATGCATCTATAAAAAGACAACATTTCCAGCTCTTTCAGAAATAGATATGAGATAATTTAATAGGAAATCAACACTTATAGATACTTATATATCTATGTAAGGAAATTAGTACTTATAGACGGGCAGTGCTTTCAAAAATGAGGGAAGAAGAAGAAAGTAAGTGTGTGTGTGTGTGTGTGTGTGTGTGTGTGTGTGTGTGATGACTTGAAGAAGAATGGAGATCATTCTCTTCTCAACATTTCTTTCTGTTTGACAGAGGTGGAATGGAAAAGTTCAGGTTTCCTGCATAAGGTAGTGATGATAGGCAGAGAGATGGTTCCAGGATTTCTGAGGCAGTAGTTTTACACAACCACTTCCATGTGTTCTGTTTTAAAACTAAATTTGCCTGTAACTCACAAAAGCAGAAGTTAGACCTCCCTCTGGGAAACACATGCATTGGCAGATAATCCAGCTCACTTTACCTCTGTGTACCTGGTAGCACGCTACTCTACAATGAGCAAATATCAGAAGTGTGTGGTTTAATTAGAGTCGGATTACTTCGAGCTCACTGCCTGTCTCTGTGTAAATAGGGCGCTAGAGGTCAGAAAGTACTAAGTATCTTAAAGGTCTCCTTGCATAATGTGAAAAGCTATGGGAGATAGCTGACCTTTGTGTAGACAAAAGAATTAGGAAAAACTGAGTCATCGTCATTTGGAACCATTACAATTAATCTTTTAAGCAGAAAGTTCAATTTTTAACATGGCTAATGATCATTGTTTGGTCACAGCCCAGGCTGCTCAGGCTAGGTTTTCTACTTTCTCAGCTCAGAATCAGGTGTGACCACTTACAATGGACATCATAGATATAGACTTAGATATCAGGGCTGGCTTTGGAGGTGTGTGAGCTGTGCAACCAAGCTGTGCAACCAAACATGGCGCTATGTTTTGGGGTGCCACACACACAGATGCCACCTGGAGCAAAAACACTTGCATTTTTCACTCTGTGTGTGTGTGTGCCAATGTCAGTGTTCGCACAGGGTATTGGTTAGCTTACAGCTGACCCAGAACAAGAACAAAAGGAAAATGAATATCCATCACTTCCTGAATCTGGGGATCAGCTGCCATAATGTTCTCCATGTTTCTCAGGCAGAACAGAATCCTGAAATTTCACATTATCAGAAGTGATCTGATGCAGGATTTGGCACTGCTGCCAATACTGGAAAATATTCCTGTGAGGATCCCTCATCAGACAAAAAACATGTGGCACCTGGAGATGCATCATCTTTGGGCAGCAGGTCATCTTCCTGGAGAGAGTTCTGCATGTGTCTTTCTGTTCCCACCCCCACCCCAGAGAGTTCCTAGGTAAAACCTGTGGGGAATGAGGGAGGGAGGCAGGCAGGCATCATTTCTAAGCTTTCTAGATCAATCTTCTCAGGCCAGTGAAATGTAGACGAACCAGGCATGGCTCTTTCTTTAGTAATGTGTGGTACCTTTGACATATGTGCTCACCAGTGTTCCCTGTAACAGGGATCCCCAGATGTTGCTGGAGCACAACTCCCATCCTCCCCAGACACAATGGCCTTCGGCTGTGGATGCTAGAAGTTGTGGTCAGCAACATCTGGTAATTCTTCTTACAGGGAACACTGGTGAGCACAGGTGAAATCAGCCACATGGATAGGAAGCCATACCTCCCAAGGCATGGTTTGTGGCAGCACCTTGTTGGACAACAGCACACAAGAACAGCACGGCAGTATTATGGCCCACATTTTAAAATCTCCAGTTAGGTTTTTTTAGATCTCTTTAATGCGTAAAATAAAATAAAATAAAATAAACAACGGATCTTCCAGAATTGAGCAAACACATTTCAGTGTCCAAACACCATTATCAATGCTCTGTTGATAATGGCGTTTGGACATTGAAACGTGTTTGCTCAGTTTTTGAAGTTGATAATTTTATTCTATTTTATGCATTAAAGAGGTCTAAAAAAATTGAAGTATGCGTATATCATTGCTGTTATATTGTCTTAATCTCCAATTACTTACCCAAGCTATTCAGGGTTTATTAAAAATAAATAAATAAGGGCTGACATGATGCACAGTGTCGACCAAGCTGTGAACTGCATCAAGGTAGCTGCTGCCATTTCATAAGGCAGCCCCGACGTAATTGAGAACAAGCAGTTGTGCAAGTAGCGCTGCCATAGTTCTTCCCATGGTGGTGAATCGGCATAACCTCAGTAGCAGTGCTTGTGCAACCGCTCATTCTCAACAGCATCGTGGCTGCCTTGTGAGTCTGAAGCAGCCTTGACATAGTTTGCAGCATCACTGAGATGCTGTGCCTCATGTCAGCCAATGATAATAACCATAAATAATAATTCAGTCTTTCCAAGATATTCTAAAACTCCACCGTCAACAAGAGCAAAATGAAAGAAAGTAGCAACCAAACACAGAAATTCAGATGTTTGACTATGTAGAAGGCTACAGTTTTGGAAGGAAATATTGTATTTCCATGTTTTCGATTGTGTTCTAACTGTTGAGGCCATTCATTCTTGCATAAAAACTTGTTTTGAAATAATGTCTGATCTGATGAGGAAGCAGGGCGTAGCTAGAGGAGAGGGGGCCCAAGTTCACCCTCTCCCCGGTGGTCCCTCGGCATGAGGGAGATAATGAAGAAAATGGAGAAGGGTGGAGTTGCTGGGTGGAGTTGCTCAGGAGCTGGGGGCCCTGGTTCTTTGAACCCATCCACTCAATTATAGCTACACCCCTGTGAGGAAGATTACTCCGTGTACATAGAAAACACAGCATGCACAGCTCTAAAGGGCTCATCTGGGAGTGCCCCTAAGTCTTGTGTAGGAATCAGCATACAACTTTTCATAATTTCATACAAATGAGTCAAATCAGTGTCTACTGCAAGGCATTTCCAGGGTGCAATGCCAGGCACAAGGCCAACTGCAGGGTGCCATTTGAGGCACTGCAAAATACAGCAGTGATAGAGCCTGCCTTTGGACATCATCCAGCGCCTGCAGTCCTCCTCACCAGCAAGAGATGCCTCTGCTGTTTACTTAATTTGTCATCCTTCATCCCATACCCGGAATTTGGAGCAGGAATCTTTCTGCCCTGAGGGTGCCATCCTCTAATGCCTTTAGATGCTCTGGTCAGTGACCGCAATAAAGTCTGTCTAATGCTTATAGCGTCATTTCTTGTAAAAGTACTATTGGGTTTTGAGATCAAAGCTGGACACGAAGGCGTCATTTTAATAAGTGGAGTGCATTTTGGAATATCAAAGGGAACAAAAATAACGAGCTAAGTTGCTGTCAAGTATTCCCTAACTCCACAGTAGAGTGCATGGTCGGGTACAGGTGGTCGCAGGTGAAGCCCCTGGCATCTCCAGGCGGGGCGAGGAGAGACCCCTCTCTTTTAACCTGGAGAGCTGTTGCCGGCTGTCCTTAATAGTACTGAGCTAGATGGGCCAATGGGCTGACTCAGTGTAAGGCAGCTTTGTATGTCTATAGTCCTATAGAACTTACTTTAAAAACAAACAAACATGTTCCTTCAGTCTCCATAAGGTGGTTACATTTCTCAACCTAACTTCCAGGCTTACCACATTGTTCCCAGATCTTCCATGCTTCTTGATATCATGTCCAATGACACAAATAGGGTTGCCATGTCCCCTGGAATTTAGGGTAGCCCCCGGATTTTGGCTCCTCCACCCAGCTGCTAAATTCCATCTGGATTTACATGGATTTCAAATGTGCTGCCCGGATTGCCTGGATTTTACTCTGGATCTGATCACATGGGAGGGCAGAGGAGGAGGGGAAAGTCTACAAAGCTGTAGATTAAATAAAATGCAAATTAGTTGCCACATAATTTGCATAATGTACAAATTAGGCCACCGGGTTTGGGAAGCTTGAACATGGCAACTCTAGACACAAAAGAGTTGAGGGTCAGGAAGGACATGGAACAGAGGATAGGAATAAATGTACAGTTTTCTCAAAGGCGGTAGGTAGGAAGTGCTGGGACCAGTGCTCTTTAACTTGTTGATAAATGATCTAGAAGTTGGGGTAAGCAGCAAAAAGGCCAAATTTGCAGATGACACCAAACTATTTAGTGTAGTGAAATCCAAAACAGATTGTGAGGAGCTCCAAAAGGATCTCTCCAAAGTGGGGGAGTAGGCGACTGTAACTGATTACAGCCTTTGTCTCAGAGCAGCTCACGTGAGGGGGGGAAAGTGCTGAATCCTTCCTGGCGAGCTGCCTGGCTGGGCTCCTCATAAAACTAATCTATGTTTCTGGTAGATTTAAAATGCTGCCACCAGCACCACCCCTCTTATCGACAGAGCTTGAACCTCCCTGGGCTTGAGGTGGAATCCCAGGGAAAACTCTCTTTATTTTGCTATTGGATAAGTACAAACACCTTCCATGTGTAGGTCTACACGTGATAAGAAAACGGATAGCCACTGAGTGCTTGAGGGCGCTTTTGCATCAGAGAAATCCCCTTTCCGCCCTCCCTTTTTCTTGAGTTAAAAATCCAACTCTGAGAAGCTTGTAAAAAGAAAATAACCAAAACCCAGTTTTGTTCAGTTGCTACAGACTGCTTCCATCTGAGGCTTTTAGGCTTTAAATACACTCAAAAATACTTAGTAGGTTACAAACATAGGTTGCCTTAGGCTTCAGTTTCAGGCTGCAGTTAGGCATGCTTAAAAGTTTACAGAGTCTTTTGCAACGCCCTAAGTGGATTGAGCATAGGCTAGTGTATCTTATTTTAATTATGTTGCAAGTAAATAACAGTGTCAGACTCTCAGGGAATGAGGTGGGCTCCCAGCCCTTCTTAAGCTCCAGAATGACTGGAGCAACCCCAAAAGGGTCAGCTTCAGGGACAGCCAGGGGAGGAGGTGAGCTTGTCACCTGAGTCCTCCTCCTGGCTTGCTGCATTCAGCCAGTTTCCTCTCCTGGAGAGCTCCTGGCTCCCATATGCAGAAGCAGCTCCTTATCATCAGCTGCCTTGTCTATAAATACCCCAGTGCAGAGCTGACAGGGTTTAAAGCCTACTTCCAGCCCCGCCCCCTTCCCGACCTTGCTTCCTGTTTCCTGCCACACGCAACCTAGCTGTTTCCTCAGTGTTTCCTGCAGCTCTCCCTGTCTTGCCCTCTCAGCCGCATTGGGATCTAACCAGCCTGGGCCCTTCCCATCCCCCCTGCCCCCTAAAGGGGATGAAAGCCTCAGAGGAGGGATGCCACACCCTTCTCCAGCCTCTACAGGACCACCCAAGCGACCAGATAACATGACATCCCGACAAATAGTAGCACTGTATCAGGAATATGCAAAGCACACTCACAAAGAGATATATGTTTCTAACACAAAATCTGACTAACAAACTGTCCCCTGTGCTGAATCCCCTTTTCCTTGAAAACTCACCCAACACCTGATGAGAATTAAGCTCCCGCAATCCTGCCTTTCAAGGATCTGCAGTTATTCCATGTGAGAAACCTCCATGCTGGCTTTGACCATGAGGGAGCAAAAACTCCATGCCCCTCACTATGCCTTTCTGCATGCACTTCTCCAGCACAGACCACCCTTCTTGTTCCTAGAATTCCCACCAACAGCTCTCTAGGTCCCACCCACCTGGTGTACTGATTGGCTGCCCTGGAGTTCACCAGCCTGTCAGTTGAGACAAGGGTTCACTCCCTGTTAACTCTTTAGAGGGAGGGGAGGCTGATCACTATCGCGACAAAATAGCAAATGCTGTTCAATGTAAGCAAGGGTAGTGCATTTTGTTTTCCTGTTTTGTTTTTGGCCTGAATCCAAAACACCCCCATTTTGTTCTTTGTTCAAAACCAGCCAATCCGAAACATCCCAATTTTGTTCTTTGTTCAAAATTGCAAAATCTGAATCTGAAACATTTTGGATTTTTAAAAATGGCCCCAGGGAAAAACTAGTGGGTGGGGGGTGGTAGTGCCCAATGGGTGGAAACTACCACCCAAATTTCAGAGGAATTGGGCAAAGGGCTGGGTTTTGGTGAATTTTTGAAGTATAGGATTTTTCCCATAGGGAAGAATGGAGGTTTTAGCATAAGTATATCTTCATGTTGGGGGAAAAGGGGTGGCCCAGAGCAGAGTAGGGTGGGTGGTAGTGCCCAGTGGGTGCAAGGAAGCTGCCAGAATTATTTCAAAGGAATTGGGCAGAAGGCTGTGTCTGTAAAGTTCTTCCCCATAGGGAATGATGGACCTCCATAATTCCTGCCCCATAACTGCACTTGGGGGGCACCAGGGTGGCCCAGAGCAAGTGGTGGTGTAGAGCACATAGGGTGCCAACCACCCCCATGGGTTGCTAACCCATGGGGTACTGGGTTCTGTTGTTTCTGAGATGTTTTGAGTGTAGATGTTTTGAGTGTCTGGTAGCATATGAGAGTGGATTCATGGTTTGTCATTGAAAATCTCGTATGCTACCAGAGAATCTACACTTAGAACACCTCAGAAACAACATAACCTAGCACCCCATGGATTAGCAACCCATGGGGGTGGTTGGCACCCTATGTGCACTACACCACCACTCACTCCCGGCCACCCCAGTGCCCCCCAGGTGGAGTTATGGGTCTGCTGAAACCTCCATTATTCGCTTGGGAGGGACCTTAAAGAAGCGTAAACTTCCAACAATTCCTAAGAAATCAGCCCTTTGCTCTATTCCTTTGGAATCTGGGTTGTGGTAGGCACCCCTTGGGGCACTGCCACCCAACCCACTGTTTTGCCCCTCAGGCCCCCTTTGTGCCCCGAATCTGTACCAAAAACATTTCAACTTCAGAAATTCTTTAAAAATCAGCCCTTTTCCCAATTCCTTTGGAATCTGGGTGGCAGCAGGCACCCATTGGGGCACTACCACCTGAACCACTCTTCTGCCCCTAAAGCCCCCTTTCTGCCCCCAATCCACCCCA
Organism: Hemicordylus capensis; assembly: GCF_027244095.1. Taxonomy (NCBI): domain Eukaryota; kingdom Metazoa; phylum Chordata; class Lepidosauria; order Squamata; family Cordylidae; genus Hemicordylus; species Hemicordylus capensis. Next base: position 268,044,936 of record NC_069657.1, on the reverse strand, counting down.
AATAACATCAACATCACACATCAACAACAGCAGAGCTTTGGGAAAAATCAGACAGATTTCCAAAGGTCATGCACATCCACATCCCCCCCTGCCCGAAATGCAATTGATCTACACACAACAGTGTGAAACAACAACAATGACATGCACACTGCCCCACTGGCCAATGAGGGTAAAATTTACCCTTAAATTTGCTTAAAAGGAATGAGGAGGCAATTGCCAGCAGATCAGCCCATGCTTTCACTGGCCAATCTGCGGGCTGGAAGGGCTGGAAATTCAAACAAATGTCAAAACTCAAAATGGAGACTGAAGGAGAAAGACTTTTTGCGATTCCAAAATGGAGTTCCCAAACAGCCGAAACAACAAAACGTTTTGTATCCGAAACAGGGACGTTTTGTTTGGGCTACAAAATTTTCTGTTTTGAGCACTGGGTGTTTTGTTTTGGCTACAAAACAGCCCAAATGGCCTGTTTTGTGCACAAAACGTTTTGTATCCAAAACGAAACGGACATCCCTAAGCAAGAGTAATGTGATGTATAATGGGTCAAAAAAAACCCAAATTCACATATACACTGATGGGGTCTGAGCTGTCAGTGACTAACCAGGAGAGATATCTTGGGGTTGTGGTGGAAAGCTTGTTGAAAATATTGACCAAGTACACTGCAGCTGTGAAAAAGGCTAATTCCATGATAGGGATCATTAGGAAGGGGATTAAAAATAAAAATGCTCATATTATAAAGCCCTTATACAAATCTATGGTGTGGCCACATTTGGAGTACTGCATGCATCTTAAGAAGGATATTGTAGAACTGGAAAGGTGCAGAAGAGGGCAACCAAGATTATCAGGAGCCTGGTGCACATTCCTTTTGAGGCAAGGTTGTAGCATCTGGGGCTTTTTAGTTGGGAAAAGAGGCGACTATGGGGAGATATGATAGAAGTGTATAAAATTATGCATGGAGTAGAGAGAGTAGGCAGAGAGAAATTTTCCTCCTTCTCTCACAACACTAGAACCAGAGGTCTTCCCATGAAACTGAAGGCCAGGAAATGTAGGACCGACAAACAGGAGTACTTTTTTACACAGTGCATAACCTATGGAATTCTCTGCCACGGGATGTGGTGATGGCCACTAGTTTGGATGGCTTTAAAAGGGGCTTCAACAAATTCACGGAGGGCAGGTCTATCAATGGCTACTAGTCTGGTGGCGATAGGCCACCTCTAGCCTCAGGGGTAAGATATCTCTAAATACCAGTTGCAAAGGAACAACAGTAGGAGAGAGGGCATACACATACCTCTTGCCTGTCAGCTTCCCAGAGGCATCTGGTGGGCCACTGTGTGAAACAGGATGCTGGACTGGATGGGTTCCGGGCCTGATCCAGCAGGGCTATTCTTATTTTCTTATATCCTTTGAACTCTGCACTGCTCAGGCATTAATAATAGCTGCAGTGGGGATGAAACAAGAGCAGACAGGGAGGTCTCACTTCTGAGGTTTTTGAAGGGCGAAAGGTTTCTTGGGTGAATTCCAACATCAGCCACACTCCCTTCTTAGGTTTCCCCCCTTATGGAGCTGTATCTGGAAGTATCCACAAACTGAGCTGGAGATTTGATGGGTGGGGAGAGGGATCTAGTGTTACAGACTGCCATCACCACTCATTCCCCCAGGGCAGAGTAAATGCCAGACCAAACACATACACCCCCATCTCTGAGGTGCTAGAAATTTCACACCACCCCTGCATAATAGCCTCTAACAGCACAGGTGGCCAAGAAAAGCGCCACAGTGCCGAGAACAGGTAAAACAGGTATCATGAAAAAACGACTACTGCTATTCAAATGGCTACCCAATTTCTGCTGATATATTTTATGGGATTTAGAGGCAGAGGGTGAGTAAGCCTCTTCCATCATCTTTCATTACCAGAGACATTTACGTCAAAGCAAGCTCCTTATTCTTTGTTGCTGATCTGCTCTCACAGCTTATGCCCCTCTCAAAGTAATAATCCTTCCTTGGTGACATCACAATGATTGCCCCAGTGACCAATGTGATGTCACAAAAAGATTAGGACCAGAAGTGAGAAATAAGCTGTGAAACCCCAAGGAACTCCAAAGAGAACAAATGTCTGTCATTATGTAAATGTCTAGTAATTATATAAATGTGTTAAAAATAAAACATAGAAATAAAATGTAGTAGAAGAAAGATAACTATCAGAATTGCTGGTGAAGATAGCTGACATGAGGAGGAAAATTACTCAATGTCTAACTTGTTCTTTTAATTTCAATGGGACTACTCTGAGTAATTTTCCTCATGTCAGCTGATACTTTCAAAAGAAGTAGTTCCTCAAGAACAAGTGGCTGCTTCAACGCAACAGTTCTAACATACAAATTAAAATCTGCATATATAATATTTTCTTCCAAAATTCTTGCCTTCTATATAGTCTTTTATCCGTGGCAAAAATCCTTAGACGGTAACTTTGTTACCACTGTTAAACAGACAGTTCCTCAGTGGCTTCTTGAACATGGTTCTTCCTCAGTAGACCCATTAAATTTAATGACATTCTGAAAACTGCAGCCATCTTCCTGAGCTGTGTATAGGTGCAATTAGACAGTAGTATATTGCTGTGGGTGGCAGCCTGCTGCAAGATATTTTGACAGCCCTCACTCCCACCACTGGCCTCTGCAGACTGGGATCTTCAGACTGGGCCACAGATATATGAGTCCCATATATCTGTGCCATAGTTAATGTGTTACCTTCACTAGATGGAGTAGTAGTATATATACTCTCACCAGAATCCATCTCTTTGGTTACAGGTAGATGTAACTAGATGCTCCTTGCTGATGTCCAGCCACACGGACAGCTGGCTCACAAGGTCTCGCCCTTGGCTCATACCTTATAACATCTGTGCTGTGAAGGGTAAGGAAAGTTCACCACTGTTTGACCTGGTTAAAATATGAATCTGAACTTCATATATCAAAGCTAACTCCCAGCACTTAATTTTGTTCTTATGCTTTGCTATATCATAAAGAGAGTGCATAGTTTCAGGAACTGGGCGGAGGAAATTGACACCCCTGCCTAAGAATGCCTGAGAAAACCCGGGGGGGGGAGAGGTCCCCCCACACACCGCTTTCACCTCTCTACCCCTACCACACAACCTTGATTTTGGGAGATGGAGGAAGAAGGAAGTACAGAAGGATACACATACTTAAACTGAGAAGATGGGTTTATCCTCTGGCATTTTGTTCTTCCCCATGTTCCCAAAGGCAGAGTTGTGGGGTAAGGACATTGCATTTCCAGGGCTTCCCCCCCTCACTGTCATCAAGGAGCTGCAACATTTTCACCTCACCAGAACCCATCTCTTTGGTTACAGAAAGAAGAGGTAAGTTGCTCCTTCATTTCAGCTCTGATAGGCTTCAATGTGTTTGGAGCAAGCCCAGATCTTGGTTACACAGGAAAGTGCATTATACCAAGTCAGACCATGGATCCATCTAGCTCAGTACTACACTGTCTGGCAGTGGCTCTCCAGAGTTTCTGTTGGACATTTTCCGGCATTTTCCTGGGATCTTCTGCAGGTGTCCTACCATACAGCTACCTCCCTCCTTAGAGAAGACAACCTACCCCACCTCTTGTTCCACCCAGGTCAGTCACTCCAGGCATAGGTAGGGAGAAGAGAGAAGAATCCCAGACTTCACTGTCCTCCTATCCATCAGAGAGGCCTTTGTTATGGACGGAGCAAGGGACGCATTTTTTCTACAATATTTATCCCAGCTTAGTATGTAAGTATTATCACAGTTTTAAGTATATAATGCGATAACAGATGTAGTGTCCAAGTACATGCAAGTTGCAACCAGATTCTGGGTACCATCACTAGTCTCCCCCTAAAAGTCCTAAATGGGGAAGAAAGCATGGAAAGGATGAGGGCAAGGGTGTCCCTTTCAAGAGCCAACCATGCCCATTGCTTGCTTTGCCTCTCTGCCCAAATCTTCAAGTAGAAACTCTTGGCTGCACTCAACATCTTTCTGATGTGAGCCCAGACTCATTTCCCCACTAACTTATTTTACAAAAGGAATGTGTAGCCAGAGCTGGAGAATAGTAATGGAGATGATCTGTCAGGTGGCCCTCTTCCCTCTCAAGTGTCCCCTAATACATGGGGCTTATTCAGTCCAGGACAGTACAACCATGCCTTCCCCCCTCCAGCCCCCATTCAGATAAGTTTTGTGCCTGGTACACATCAAGCACGATTTCTCCTTCCGTTTGTGAATGAGAAAGCTATGGAATGTGTCAAAAGAATAGGAGAGGGGGAGGGAAGTGATACCGGTAAGGTGATACTTTTCTTAGTAGAAGCAGGTCACACGTCTGAGGGCTTGAATGGTGCTTGCTGGCTCTTTCTCCATCATCAGTACCTTTTTGTTCCTTGCCTGGGATTTGCTGGGTAGTAGCATGCCTCTTTGCCTGGCTCCATAGAGAGCCTACAGGAATTTGGACAGAGTGGTACAGACATCGCCGACCACGACCAAATCGCGGACTATCCCTTTCAGTGCAGTCTTATGACCAAGAACCCATATATTAAAGAAGGGGATAGACCAAAATCTGGACTTCGTTCTAGCTGAAGCACGGCAGAAAGATATTGCAAGGCAATCAAGCAGAGCTTACGGTGATTACATCTTAGGACCGAATTTGTTCTTTGGAACCAAAGGTAAGAAAGGTTTGTGTGAAATTTTGAAAGCAAACTTGACTTTGTACTTCTAAAGTTTGCATTGTATAGTGAGAACCACTTTTTGAACCTATTTGGGCAGTATGTGTATGCTATTTGTTTTTTGTAAAGTGCAACTTTTAACCTCACATTAGCTTGTGTAGATTAATGATATATCCCCCAGAAAAACTCCAAAGTACCCAACTGGCACTGGATTCACAGAGGTCTGTTGATAATGCAACCCATCTCTGAAATGTTTGGGAAAGAATAATTAAGAAAACAAACACACCAAGGCTGGATTCCTAAGCAGCCTTACAAGGGACTCGGGAGTGCACCCAACTGAACAGTCTAACACAGGATGAGGAAAATGAGGACTCAGAGTAGTCCCATTGAAATGAAAAGGACCATTTAAGCAATGCCCAACTTGTCCTTTTGACTACTTTGAGTAATTTTTCTCCTCATGTCAGCCAGTGGAATTTATTTCTGAGCCAATATGCATACAAATACATTCTTAATTATTATGGGACCTAAGGATAATATAATATTTATCAGACTAATTCTCAAGTTCTGCCGGGCCTTTGTTTTTTTTCCTTTTTCACTTTAAATTTAAACTCTGTTTTAATAATTACAGTTATGATATAATACCTCTCACCCAGTATTGTGTGTTTTAAAAACAGCCCACTATGTGGCTGAGAAGATTTTAAAATGCATTCTGTTTGTTCGAATAATGCTTTCTATACGACTGAAAAATGTCTACTTCTGCATTTTCCCCGTTAAAGAGCACTGTATACCTTAAAAGCTTGCAGACCTTTATCAAGAGCAGTCTAGATACCACCTTCCTACTTTGTATCCCTGCTAACTGGGCAAAGAGGCATCTTTAAAGTGGTGACTCTCTTTCTATTAAGCAGGAGGAGAGCAACTGGCCCTGTCCAGCCCCAGCACAGCATCCCTCCAGTGCAGGTGTCTACCTTGTACTTCTTTTTAGACTGTGAGCCCATTGGGGGAACCATTTTCTCCTTAGTATATTTCTAAGTAAACCACTTGGAGAACTGTAGTTCAAATGCCTAGTAGTAGTAGTAGTAGTAGTAGTAGTAGTAGTAGTAGTAGTAGTAGAAGTAGTTTCTGGGAGAAACATAACAAAAATCTGTCTCTGTACTAAAGTAAACCTTATCAGTTCAAAGTTAACGTCTTTCATAATGTGTATGATTTGACTGACCAAATGTTCTGAGAAGTTTTCCTTGGATCTGACATGGTAGGAAATGTGATTGCAGATGTTCATGATAGTCTCTATGTTAGCATGTGGGTCAGTTGGCACTGGTGTCACTCACTGAGTTTTCTTATTGCTGGTTGCAGGTGTGACCATATTTCAGCCAAACTGCATTCTGCCTTCATGCTGTCCCTTTCAATCAGCACCTTGCTTCTGTCACTTTGTTCCTTAAACGTTGGAGGCTGTGAGAACTATGATGACCCCAAGAAGAACCTGAGAACAGAGTTTGCCCTTGCTCTATACCAACGCTTAGCAGAACTTGATAACAGAACAAACCTGGTCATTTCCCCAGCAAGCATTTCTCTTTCCTTGGGACTTCTGCAGCTTGGAGCTCAAGGAAATACCTTTGCACAACTGAAGAATGCTCTGGGATACAGCACTCATGGTAAGGCACCATCTGAGAAATTGCTTCTCTCTGCATGGCTTAATAAAGTAGTAAAATTAACTTGCAGCTTTGATAGGCTCCAGAGGATATGTATATAATACAAACAAACTCCTGCAGATTTTCTCCCTCTTAATGGTATATTTCCCAAGTTAGGTCTAAGATTTCATTTCATATTAAAAATGTATAAGCTGCATTTCTATTAAAATAACATTTAAAACAGTGCTCAGAAATAAACACAATCGTATCAGCAATAAAAGCAGCAGGAACAATAAATAATTAAGATCTCATAGGAGCAGAAGCAAAAGACGATTTAAAGTTAAACAATTAAACCTGAAAAAGCAGTAATAAAACAATACAATTATAAAACAACTAAGAGCCATTAAAAGCTTTTCTGCACAAGTGAGTTTTAACTTGTCTCCTGAATGGTAAAAGAGATGGTTTCTTCCTTACTTGTCAGGATAGGCGTCCAACAACAAGGCTCCACCATTGAGAAGGTCCTCTCCTGGCTCATCACCTGATTGATTTCACCAGGCAGGGGCACCTGGAGGAGGGCATCAGATGCATATCTCTTCAGCTACCCTGAACCCAAGCTGCGTAGGGCTTTCATGGCTAAAACCAACACCTTCATTTGAGCCCACAAATGCACCGAACAGATCCTTTAAGATCAGTGCTATATTGTCACAATGGCAGCTCCCAGTCAAAGATCTGGCTGCCATGTTCTGAACCAGCTGAAGCTCTGAACTGTCCATAAGAGCAACCCCAGAAACAAGACCTCACAGTAGTCTAACCTGGATATTACAAGAGCTTAAATGTAGTACTGTATTCTTTTTCCAGATATAATGCGATATTCCTTTTGTATGTTGTTTTTAAGAGCTATTTCAGCAGTTCATGGACATGCATGTTTCACTGCTGTTTTTCATATGTTCCTGTGCCCAGTATCCTGTACCTTAGGGGTGTGCATTTTGGAATTTTCTTGTTTCGATTTGTATCCGAATCGAAACATTCCCGTTTTGTTTTGTACCCAAATTTTCTGAATCCGAATCAGCCCTGTTTTGTTTTGTAGCCAAATTTTCCGAATCCAAATCCGAATCAATTTGGATTTTTAAAAAGGGTCCCAGGGCAAAAAGAGTGGGTGGTGGTGGTAGCGTCCAATGGGTGGAAACTACCACCCAAATTTCAAAGGAATTAGGCAAAGGGCTGATTTTTTTGGTGATTTTTTTTTTTTTTTAGTTTACATATCTTTAAGAATTTTCCCATAGGGAATAATGGGGATTCCAGCAAATGTATCACTTCAAATCAAGGGGAAAGGGAAGACCCAGAGCAGAGTGTGGTGGGTGGTAGTACCCAATGGGGGCAAGGAAACTTCCAGAATAATTTCAAAGGAATTGGGCAAAGGGCTGATCTTTTGTGATTTGTTGACGTTTACATGTCTTTAAGATTTCTCCCATGGGGAATAATGGAGGTTTCAGCAGCCCCATAATTCCACTTGGGGGGCACTGGGGTTGCCCAGAGCGAGGGGTTGTGTAGTGCACATAAGGTGCCAACCACCCCCCACACCCACAAGCCTGTGGGGTACTGGGTTTTGTTGTTTCTGAGGTGTTCATTGTAGATTCTCTGGTAGCATATGAGATTTCCAGTGAAAAACAAGAATCCACTCTCATATGCTACCAGAGAATCTACACTCAGAACACCACAGAAACAGCAGAACCCAGCACCCCATGGGTTAGCAACCCTTCCCCTGGCCAATGTGGGGTCAGTAAAGAGTGGGAAGAAGCAAAAGAGCCAATGGGGAACAAGGAGGGAATTGTCAGCAGGTCAGCCCATGATTTAGGTCACTGATCAGAAGGCTGGAAGGGTGGGAAATTCAAAGAGATGTCAAACACAAAGTGGAGACTGACTCAGAGATCACCACAAAATGGAGGTCCGAAACAACAAAATGTTTTGTAGCCGAAACAGGGACGTTTTGTTTTGTATACAAAACTTTTGGATCTGGAAAATGGGTGTTTTGTCTTGTCTACAAAACACCCGAAACAGGCTGTTTTGGGTACAAAACGTTTTGTATCTGAAACGTTTTGCACATCCCTACTGTACCTTTTCTGCAATGTAACTAAAACAGCTTTGCAGAAGGGCATAGGGGGTTTGTGGGGAGATGATTAGAGTGCCCCATTCCTCCATGCAGAAATGTGCCCCTTTCATTCTCCCCCTCCTAACTGACAATAGCATTGCCAGCTAACCCAGTGCTGATTAGATTTGGGGAGAAGCTCCATGGGTGCAACAGGAGATATATATGGCCTTTGGTTCCATTTATTCTCCGGACTGGAGTTGTTATAATCAATACTCATGATATTAAATCCCATATCATGTTTGACCTTAGCATTGGTTTTAGGTTGTGTTTGATGGATTGTTTCAGTCGCCTAAGCCACACTGGGCAGTTTATTTGGAAAACGGCTTATAGAATATGGCTACCATCCTGATGAACGAAGCATTCACATAAATAGCCCCTCTGAGCACACAGTGGGAGCACCCCCACAGCTCTGTCAGTTCCATTATGTGCATGTTTATGCTCAGTGGAGCCAGTGGAGACTTCTTCTGGAGCGCTCTCCTATGCTCCCAAGTCCTCTGTCACCCTCAGCAACGTGTTTCTGCTGCGACAGAGGGCTATATGGGGCACAAGGGAAGGGCTCACTGTGCATAAAGGAACTGATGGAGCTGCGGGAGCACAATCACTGGGTGCTTGGAGGTGCTATTTATGCATGCGCTTTGTTAGTCAAAATGTCAGCTGATATAAACCAACAGTGAGAACACTCTGAAAACAAAGTGAATAGGTGTCAACTACACGTGTCCTTAGTCTGGAACAGGAGATCTTAGTTTGAAATAGGAATGCTTGCTCTGGAGTAAAATAGCCTGTTCTAAACTAAGAAAAACAATGGATGCTACTCATAAATTTCAGATTGGTACTACCTGGAAACTGCTACTGTTGTGGTAGATTGATTGATTAAGTGCTGTCAGTCAGTGTCAATTCTTAGCGAGCACGTAGATAGATTCTCTCCAGGATGATCTGTCTTCAACTTGGCCTTTAAGCTCTCTCAGTGGGGCATTCATTGCTGTTGTAATTGAGTCCATCCACCTTGCTGCTGGACGTCCTCTTCTTCTCTTTCTTTCAACTTTTTCCCAGCTGAGATTAGTAAATCTAATCTACTAATAGTAAATTAGTAAATCATTTTTCACCTAGCCGTCAAGTAATGTTCTCCTTGCCTCCCATTTGCTATGTTTTTTGTTCTCTCCAGCTAAAGCTTATATAAATTGTCCATTGATGAATATAGATTGTAGAGCAGATGGTGGTTTCTAATGATCGGAATTGTCATTTCAGCAAAGAACTTCAACTATTTCTATCAAAATTCCATAAATGTCTGAAATATTTTGTTATTTCTGTTCCATTTCTGTGACTCAGTGGCAATCCACAGAGTTTTTATCTAATGTCTTGAGATATTCTCTCCACGCCAGCCACAAGCATACTCTGAAGCATCAGAGAATAAATCTTGGATGGTTCAGGATACTTAGGGGAGGGGAGCTTACCTTGCTTTTCTTGTGTATTTGGCTCTCTAACTTGAGCTGTCTACATTGTTTTACCTACTACTTTTTAGCTGCAAGTCCTATGGAACTGGTTCCTCTTTCCATTATACTTTTCTATTTTAGCCTGTCTAGATTTAGGGAAGCTGGTGTGTGTTGGGGCAATTGAAAATAGCTTTCTAGCTTCCTAGTTACATCAATCAGTTATTGAGATTAAATCTTAAATTCACAGGCAATGAGGGGTGTCTCAATAATGGCTCTCCCAACCTAACACATCTTAGACAAGCAGGCTGACGCTGAACCCAGAAAACACAGGTGAGGTGCATGCTGACCAGGATTCTAAGACTAGTTCCGTTTGTCAAAATCCACTGAAAGACAATACAGGTTTACTATGTCTTTTGAATTGGCCTTGGCAGTCTTTTTATACAAGCAGTGAATTATTGTTTGTTTTTTAGAGACTTTGGCTGGCATCCAGACTAAAATCACACTGGTGGAAGAGCATTTTTCATGAAGCAAAGTGAGGAAGAGTGATTTTTACTGATCCACTTTCCCTCTGCAATCACGTGTTTCCCCCCAAAATATGTCCCTGAAAGTTCCAAAATTCTCAAGGACATATCTGGGAGGCAAATTGGGTTTCAAAGTGGAGGGTCAAATAACTGAAAATCAGCCCTCCCCTCTTTCATGACAAAAAACATTCTTCTGCCAACATGACACTGGTCTGGATGTTGGCTACTGGCATTAATTATAGGAGTTAAACTCAGCAGATTTTTTTTTAAAAGTCCAGAAAGTCAGAAGGCTGTAAAACTGGAACGAGTATAAGCAATTGTCGATTCTCTGAAATGGCCTTCTAAAACTTATAGGGTTGTCAGTTAACTACATTTGATGGCATTCCTTCTTATCACTGTATTTCACTGTTGAATTGAGCAAACTGAGTGCCACAGGGACCTTTCTTATTCTTAGATCAGGGTGCGCTGGACTCCTTGCACACTGTCTACCAAGAAGTCACCAACTCAAGCCAAGGCCCCATCGCACAGCTGGCCTGTGTCCTCTTTGTGCAAGCCGGACTACTTCTCTCGCCTCAGTTTGTTCAACATGCTGCACTGTGGGCGAACACCACACTGCGGCAAGCTAACTTCAGTGAGCCCAACAGGACTACAGCTCAGATAAATGAATGGATTGCCACAAGCCTTGGAGGTAATATAACAACGACCCTTGCTAGAAGTTCTGACAGGCAGTTTTTAAATGCATGCGTGTTGCCAAATCACAGGGCACTCTCACTCTAGAACTCACTCTGAAAGGAGACATGCCACAAGGAGGCATTACAGGAGAGGTGGGCACTCACTTTCACTGTCTTTGCCCTTCCTCTTCTCTATGATCCTACTGTAAAGGAGTCAGCTCAAAGTGGGAGTACAGGAATCCCAAAATGTTCGCAACCTTTAACAGCTGCCACTATCCCCGCTCCCACCCAAACAGTGAGAATTCATTTAACAACAATAATTTTCTAATTTTGACTTTATTGTACATCCCCATATTCAGGCATGTTTCAGCCCAGATGAAAAACTCCTTGAGACAGAATCCCCTATTAATATGTGGAGTCCAAAATTCTTAGTAGTGAATTCAGCCAAGTAGGCTGAATTGGGTGAGTATAATAAATGAACCCCAGCAACAGCATTATAATAGAAAGTAAAATAAAATGATGGTGTTTGGTCAAGTTAGCTGAACAAACTTTACAAATTATTTCACACCTAAAACTGCCACTATCTTGTGCATTGTAGCCTGTTGCTATCAACAGGCAAAGGCAGGCAAGATGCCTCTAGGGAAAGGGAGTAGAAAATATTCCTTCCTCTCACTGCGTTCTTCACTGTAAAAGGCTCACTATAAACCCATGTAGACCCCCTTGCTAGCAGTTGGGTTCTCGCTTTAGTTAATTTATATATGAGAGAATATTCCTGAGGTGCTGTAAAAAACAACCACCACACCCCCCCAAAACAACTATTTATATACCACTTTTCAACAAAAGTTTCCAAAGCGGTTTACATAGAGAAATAATAAACAAACAAAGAAGATGGCTCCCTGTCCTCAAAGGGCTCATAGTCTAAAAAGACACATAAGATAGACACCAGCAACAGCCCCTGGAGGGATGCTGTGCTGGAAGTGGATAAAGAGAATCACCAGATTTAAAAGGTGCCTCTTTGCCCTTTAAAAAAAACCCACAACAAAAATTGAGGTGCTTAAATTGAAATACTTGTTCTGAACATCACATGCTGACACCTTTCCCCTCAGTCTCCCCCACCCCACACCAACCATGCTTATTATAGGAACTGCTTGGGTATCTCTTACAGTCACTTGTTTTTTAATATGTTGGTTGACATCCAGACTAACAAAGAACTGGAGTAACGAAATTAGTTGCTTCTAATTAGTTGAACTAATGCTACATTGGTGCTATTCAGGAGGGGGAATTTTGTCTCTCTCCCCTTCCCTCTGAAGCTGTGACTCCCAAAAATATGTCCCTGAGTGACCCTCAGGGACATATGTCCAGGAGCCACAGTTGGTTTCAGAGAGAAGGGGAGATAGCCAAAAAGTGTGCCTCCCCTGTAGCACCTGTGCTGTGTTAGTCTGGATGTTGGCCATTATTTATATCTGTATGTGTGTGTTGGAACGCGCGCACACATTTTTAAAATTTTAAAATATAGATTTTAAAGTTTAAGATAATGAACAGTTTTTTGTGTTTGGAGATGGCGGATACTTAGTGTCACATGTAGTTTCCTAGATACGGGGGCGGATTATGAAACACTGAGGCCCTAAGGTATGTCAAGTTTAAAACACCACATAGCATTACAAAAATATTTATTATTTTATTTATTGGATATAGACATCTTTAGGAGGTGTACAAAGTTAAAACATAAAAATGTAAAAACAATCTAAAACAGTTAAAATTCATAAAACAGGTAAAAAGAATCTTAGTAAATAAAAACATTAAAATTTAAATTCCAGTTAAAAGTCTGGGAAAACAGGAATGTCTTGAGGGTCTTCCTACAAGCAAGCAGAGAAGGAGGTGCTCTTATTTCAGCATTCCAAAGCCCCGGGGCAGCTACAGAGAAGGCCTGGTCCTGCGTCGCTACCAAACGACCTGGCGGCAACTGTAACCGGACCCCTCCAGATGATCTTAATCGGCGGCAGGGTTCATGACAGAGAAGGCACTCTCTTCAGTTTGTTATTTTAACAAAAAAGACAATGAAAATAGAAATTATAATGCTTTATTTTTATTTGGCAAAGATGCAACAAAAGCTAAGACTCTAACAAAAAGAGTCATCTTCCAATAAGCCTATCTGCATTAGAAATACCTTTAAATGAACATACATTGTGTAATACTTGAAATTTGGTAATTTTTTTATATTTAGAAGTCCCTCATAATGTAAGACCCCAAGCTGTAGCTTACTAGCTTGTGCCTAAATCCAGCACTGCCTGGATAATTGCTGCAGTGAAAAGGTATTGCCTAGTGAAGGCCACATGGTGGAAGGGAAGGGGGAGAAACTATAATTTTCAGTGCTTCCCATCAGGAGGGCAGGGTGCGCATTAGGCTTTGTTCTGTTTATTTGTTTTAATGTATTGGTGCAACTCTGTATCCTGCCTTTCTCCTAAGAATTCTTTCAAATATAAGGTTTAATAGAATCTATACATACAAACAAAAATAATCTCCCACTGGGATCTCATCCCCCACTTGGCAGAATGCAAACCAAATAATCAAGGGAAATGTGGGGACGCTTGCAAAAATAAATGGATCTTTGCTAGCTTCTGCAACAGCCTTAATTATTGCACTCTGTTTCATTTGTAGATGGAGAAACAAATGGTCTGTCCTTGGAAACCACTGATTCCCCCCTTCACCAGGTAGCTGTGGTGAGCACCATGCACTTCAAAAGCACTTGGCAAAGGAAGTTCATCTTCACAAATACTCAGCCTTTGTCTTTTACCACTGCAGAGGGCTTGATCCTGAAAGTGCCCACTATGTATCTCCGCAATGAAGTCAATTATGGTAATTACATTCAGATCAGGCTTGATGTAACCATGCAAATCCAAAGAACGCTGTCTACATATAGGCATAGATTGCAATAACATGCACGTTGTGAGCAAAACCAAACTAAATATGGGAAGATCTTCTGTAGAACGTGTAGCATGAGAAGCTGTGTGTGGCTCTTGCTCAAGCAGCCCAACTTTACGGCATTTCCTGGTCTACAGCTCTATCACCTGAGTTAATTGTTTCCTTACTGTTCTGACTCTGCAAGACATCGTAGCACGAGCATCAAGGGATTGGGACTTGAAGCTTGTTCTGCCCCTATAGTGATCAAATATGACTGACAGAGTTGTAGAGGATGTAGTGTTGGTTGGAGAAAAGAATGGCTAGGAGACAGACATCCCAAAGGCTTATGTGGAAGGGATTCCCACATCCCAAAGGCTTATGTGGAAGGGATTCGAACCAGCAACCTTCTGCTTGTTAGTCAAGCATTTCCCTGCTGCGCCACTTAAGGTGACTGAAGCTTCTTGGATGACCCTTTATTTAAATGCATTTTTGTACAGTGGCTGGTGATGTGGAGTTATGATGCTCCCAGATGGGTCCTGTCCTTGCTTTTTCCTATGCCTGCCCAGGGTGTGTGAGAGGACTTGTGTGTCTGTCTAGTACTAGACTGCCCCTCCTGGCTGCCTCTGCTTTCTCCCTGACGGGCTTATGAGCTGATCAGTTGGGTCTTGACCTCACTGAGTGGAGGGTGGTAGGAAGGGGTTAACACAGCTGCCCCTCACAGCATGGGTTCCCCCACCTTCCTGGACTAGCCATGCATTCCTGAAGCACTTCACATGGGTGACGTGATCCCCAATTGGCTGGAATTATGTTGCCAGCAAGAAGGTAATGTTTGAAAAAACAAAAATTACACTGAAGCAGTCAAGAAGGCTAGTGAGCAGGAAGAAAAAAGGTAAGCTTTGGGGGAATATTTTTGGGCCTCCGCACAGAGCTCCAATTTGGCATCAGATATTTGGCACAGCCATATTTCAAGGCATACAAAGGAGTTTGCTTGACATGCTATATTTCCAAGAACTAACCCCAATAAATATACATCTCCATCTAAATTGTAGAGGCTAATTTGTTTGGTGCATTTATTAGCCATCCTTCAGTAAAGGGCAGCAGGAGCAGTTTACAAAGAAAAGAATAAAACAACACGATAAAAGAAAAAAAGAAAAGCACAGAGCAACAGCAGCATCAGTTAACTTTTTAAAAAGCTAAATCATTAAAACAACAACAACATTAAAACTAGCTATGTGAGATGCTGGATTAGCTAGGCAAAGAAAACAGTCCTAGCATCAGGAAAATGTCACCAGTTGGCACCAGGCAAGCTTCCTTGGAGAATGCATTCCACGTACCAAGTTCCATGAGTGGAAAAGTCCTTTCACCATTTGACTAGCCTCAGAGGACCTCTGGAAATTATAGGGTTCCAGCAGCCTCATATAATATTTGGATGTAGAAACTTCTCAAGTTTTTAATTTTGCATTATCAAATGGATAGAAATGTGTGTGTGAAAACTTAAAGTCTAGGACTTATTAAAACATGTTGTTTCTTTGTAAAAGCACCCATGTGAAAAACTGCACCTTGTGCAAATCTGTGCTATGTTGAGAATGTGGGACTTACAAACTACAACAACAAATTGTGGTCAATATTCTCGTTACATCTGTGGTGAATTTTCTTGCAAAAAAGTGCAGCTGTCATTCCTCTGATAAAAATAACAACATGGGAACATATACTCTCACAGCAGAGTTCCAAGTACCAGTCAGTCACGCTCAGGGGCATAACTACCATTAGGCAAGGGGAGGCGGCTGCCTGGGGGCCCCCACGCCTCAAGGGGGCCCCCAGAGGCAAGTCACATGACTTGTTGTGTGTGTGTGCGTGCGTGCGTGCGAGGGGCCCATTTTAAAATTTTGTCTCTGGGCCCACTCCAGCCTTGTTACGCCCCTGGTTACACTTTATGATTTTCATCAGAAATCTCTTCTGATATATTCCTGTGAACTGTATTCACGTTTTTGCGTAATTCTCTGCTGGTGAATTTTACTCATTAGAATTGAGTCGTATGCAAAATCCATGTTTTGGAAGTACAGCTTTCTGTACTTCCAGTACTAAAAAACAAAACATAGTATTTGATTCAACACAGCTGTGCTTTTTCTATATAGTATGCTTAGCACCATATTTGTTTTTCAAATTGCAGGAGAATTCTTAACAGACTCTCTGGAACGGATCAGTGTGGTTGAATTGCCCTATCTAGGGGAGACAATTAGTATGTTTGTGGTGCTTCCATCCGACAGGAGAACATCTCTAGCCCAGATTGAGACACACCTCTCAACCCGAAGTTTCCCTCTGTGGTCCAATAACTTGAGAAGAACAAAGATGGATATATTTCTCCCCAGGTAAAGAGTAAATGTGCATACATTTGCATGGCTTTTCAAAATTACAATGTTTGTTTTAGGTGTGAGGGGTGTGTGTGTGCATGAAAAACTGATATTTTTTGTCATGACTATAGTGGTAGCAGAGCAAAAAACCAAAACCAACAACAATCATCTAGACTTGCCTTGCCCCATGATAATAAGTCACAGAACTCTCAAAGCTCATGAACATTCTTTTTTGAAACTATATTATCATGCTTTTATCCCTGTTAACAGACAGATTAAAATAAAGAACACAACAAAGCTATATTTCCATCCATTGTCTTTTCAGGTTCAGGATTCAAAAACACTTGGACCTAAAAATGGTTTTACCTGCATTAGGAATTACAGATATGTTTGATCCAACTCAGGCAGATTTTAAAGGCATTTCAGGTACGTCTACTACTTGTTTCGATTGCTTGGTCTATGTTTTTGGTCACTGTACAGTTTCTGTTATGTGTCAGTATTCAGCACTATATTTCCGCAGTTCTAGGTCTGTGAAACAGCAGTAGGAAGCCTTCGTGCAGAGAGAGACATAAGCTAAGTCTTGAGAAAGTTTCCCCAAATATCACTTACTCTGAGGTCATTCACACAACCAAAAACTGTGTTCCACTCAGGTTTGGGAACTGTGTGTGCTCCCAGTTTTCGGTTGTGTGGAAGCAAGATAAGAGGAAAACCTGGGTAGAAGTGATTATGTAGAAGGAGAAGCAATCCAGGTGTTCCTCCTACCTTGCTTCCACACAGCTGAAAATTGGGAGCACACACAGCTCCCAAACCCACATAGAACACAGTTTTTGATTGTGTGAATGACCTCACTCTCTTCTCCGCCATGGTTTAATTTCAGCCATACTACCTGAAATACAGTTCAAGGCTTACAGGTCTGTTTATCTTTCTCCTTTGATATGGTAACACTGAAAAACTGTTATAAGTTGTATTTGATTTAAAAAAACAACACTGCCAGCTATTTAAAATGAGGCTAATTTGCCGAAAGCAATTTATTTAATGAAACTCATTCCCCCCCCCCTTTCCTTCCATCACTGAACTCATGGCGGCATACATGGGGTTTCCATACAGTCACCCATCCAGACCAAGACTTGCTTAGCTTCAACAAAGGGGTTGCAGCCACCCCACCATCGCCTACCAGTTTGGGCTGAATGCCATGACGCTCAGCCAGACTCTGTGGTGGCCGCACCCTTTGAACTGGCGTCAGACACAGCTGGCAGGGCCGGCCTATTGCACTCTTTCCAGCCAGAGAATGCTGCATTCAGTGGCTGAATGTTTCCTTTCTCCCCCTCACTCTGTGCTAAAGAGAGCATTCAAACAGTGAACAAAGTGCTCACTGGCTGGGAAGAAGGAGAGATGGTCTTGTGGTAGCAAGCCTGAATTCTCCCCTTTGCTAAACCAGGGTCCACCCTGGTTTGCCTTTGAGTGGGAGACTACATGTGTGAGCACTGTAGGATATTCCCCCTGGGGGATGGGGCCGCTCTGGGAAGAACACCTGCAGGCTTTCATGCAGAAGGTCCCAAGTTGGCATCTCCAAGAGAGAGCTGAGAGAGACTTCTGCCTGCAACCTTGGAGAAGCTGCTGCCAGTCTGTGGAGACAATATTGCGCTAGATGGACCTATGGTCTGACTTGGTAGAAGGCAGCTTCCTGTGTTCCTATTTGATCCTGGCCATGTCCCAACACTGGCATGCTTTTTATGCCAGCGCAAAGCCAGCATCAGAACACATGTGAGTCAGCCAGTGAGTGCTGCGTTCACCAGCTGAGTGCCTTGTGGGGGCAAGGAAGCCCCCAGGTGGGCCCTGGACACTGGCAGCTGGGGGATATATCCCCCCAGTTCAATGGTGGCTATGCCACTGATCGCCAGACCACCCTCTCTGGCTTGGGGGGAAAACGTCTTTAATTTAAGGAGAAAGGTGGGTAAACGTTAGGGGGAAATTGGTAGTAGAGTACTTAAGGAGTTTTCTGCATGTCATTATGTGCATTTCTTCTGTGCGTTAGGAAAGGGCAATTTTGGAAGGATGGCAGATGTCTTTTTAACTTTTGTTTTATCTTAATGGATTTTGATTTTCTTTTAATGCGGCTAGTATTAAATTGTTGTTAGCTATCTTGGGCATTAAATGAATTGACAGCGGTGGGTACAGATATTTATAATAGATCAATTTTGAAGGCAGGATCAAAAAAGTCCCTTACGTGGAGTGGTTTTGTCCTTGCAAGTCAGGTGCTAGTGAGATACTACTGCACGTGCTACTACTATGCTGTAGTTTCTACAGGGACACTTGATATGAACTAATAGTGCTCCTCCTAACAAATTACCCTGGCCGCCCGGATGAATTCTATCTTAGCTATCTTTTCTATGATAATGATGACAAAATTACTTATGCAGTTGCAAAGTTCTGTCTCATTGCCATTAGAATTCAAAGTAAGAGTGTATCTGTATAGCTGGACTCCATAAAGTCTACAAATAGCTGGATTAGCTATTGTTACTGTTTGAGCTGTATGTATATATTTATCTGGTCAGTGACCATAAATTGAACTGAAATGAACTATAATAGATAAAAAACCCCGGCACACAACAATTCATAAGTACCAAAGAGGGGGGGAATTGATGACATGAGTCACTGTATATGTTTATAGCCCCACAGAACTGGGAGCAATTTTGAAGACCACTTAGTTCAGTTCCTTTCACTGATAACAGTTACTAGACCACAACCACAGAGGTCAATACTAGCTTTTAAATTAAAACTCATAAAGGAAATGCTACAGCTTCCATGAGCACTTGTTTAATTTTGTTAAATCACAGATAACTGCCTCAATCCTTTCTGACTGGGCAATTTGACATATATGAATATGTGACCTGCCAATAATTTCTCTAGAACAATTTCTTCTTTAATATGAAAGTAAAGTTGTCTTGGCTTTGCGTTGACAAATGCACTAATTCTTAATAGAACAGGCAAGTCTTTACATCTCTGAAGCCATCCACAAAGCAAAGATTGAAGTGACAGAAGATGGTACAAGTGCCTCAGGAACAACAGGTAAAATGGACACTGATTTGTAATCATTTAATCTGGATATTGATGGGTTAATTTCTTAAGTTTTGCTCCACTCTTAAAACAATTGTCCTTCAATCTCATAGATTTGACCAGGGACCTTTTAAGACTCTAAGAGGCCTGGGGAAGCAGAATGTTCATCTCAGCCCTGCCCTTTTCTCACTGGCTACAATACAGTGTAGTGAGCTACTCATGCAAGAAAACCCATCCTTGCACTTTCCACCCCAGCTGAGAGCCAGTCCTCGCAGTGCATGCACACTAAGGTGTGCATAATCAGGGCTGTGCCACTACCACCATTATTCCCAGTGGTGGAAGTGGTGATGGGGAAGCAGCAATTACACACACCTTCATGTGCACACAACAGCCCCCACCATCACTCACTGCAAAGATGGCCTCTTGACCGGGGTGGAAGGCATGTGTGCGTGGCCCTCTTCCATGGGCGGCACACTCTATGAGTCTGTTCTCACGAACAAGCAAAAGTGGGCTAAGGGAGCCTAGCCCGGTTTTGCCTGGTCGTGTGCTTGATGTTTGCAGAAAGTATGAAGAACAAATGGAAGAAACCCATTTTATTTAGACTCACACTCACACCTAGTTAGAACTACAACAAAAACGTGAACTGGACTTCTAAACATTACAGCTACCAATACGTTTTCAGGCAAAACACAAGGTGCTGGTTATAACCTATAAAGCCCTAAACAGCTTACACACAAGAGAACATCTTCACTATGAGCCCCATTGCTCATTGAGAGTAGGGGTGTGCACAAAACCGGTTGGCCTGGTTTGGTTCAAGTCTAAACTGGACCCAAACCAGACCGGGCCAGTTTGGTTTTGCACCCCCCTCAACCCCCCATTCAGTTTGGGGGGGTTTGCAAAAATTTTCTTTTAATTAGCTTAGCCCCTCCAAGGGGCACTGCCACAGCTGTGGGGGATCTCCAGAAGCTCCCACTCCTCCTGCCAGCCTCCAGTACAGCCCCAAATCACCTGGTTCAGGCAGTCTTCAGCCCATTCCAGGCCTGTCATTTGTCATGGTGGCCATTTTAGAGGCTGCCACCCATGCCCAATGGGCTGTAATGGAGGTCAGCAGGAGGAGGGGGAACCTCCAGAGACACACACACACCCCGTGGCTGTGGGAGCAACCCCTCAGAAGGGGGTAAGTTAATAGATATATTTTTTTAAAAATAACCACGATCAGGTCAGGGGTTCAGTTCAATATCATGCTGTTGAACTGGATCAATGTCAAACCCGTTCGGTTCCAAACTGGTTTGCACATCACTAATTGAGTTCATCCGGAGAGGTTCATCTGCAATTGCCACCAGCTCATCTGGTGGCTACACAGGGACAGGCCTTCTCTGTCGACACCCCAAGACCTTGGAATGTGCTCCCTGGTGAAATAAGAACCTCCCCATCTCTGGCAAGTCTCTAAAGACATATTTATTCACCCAAGCTTTTAAACTAGACTTGTGGTTTTAAATTGTTCTAAGATTTTAATTTCTGTTTGTTTATGTTGCTGTAAACCATCCAGAGGCGGAAGTCTGGGGCGGTGTACAAATAAAATAAATAAAATAAAGTACATATTTGCTCCTGAAAGTGTAAAAATATCTGTTTGGGGACAAGCATGTGGCATTCTAAGTTGACAGGCTTGGAGGGGGGGACTCTCCAAAAAAACCCCTCCCCTCAAGAGTTAAACTAGATCAGAAACCTAGTGCTTATAATAAAGCTAGTTGCCACAGCAAGTAGCAGCCTGAATACTCCTCACCACCTGTGGGTTTACTGATCAGTTAGTGTCCAGGCATCTGCTTGACATGGTGGGCAGGGCATTTATTTACAGGTATTCCTGTGTGACTCTTCAGGCATGTGGATTACAAACCTACAGCAACCATCACAGAAAGTGGCAGAAGGAAAAGATATTAGTGCCTGTATAGTCACAGAGACAGTACTTGGAAGGAGGGGGTGCCTAGAGGCAGGGGCGTATCTAGGCAGGGCACGTGCCCCGGGTGCCACTTGAAGGGGGGCGCCATTTTGTAAAATTTTTTTAAAGGCTGCCAAAAACAAAATGGCCACTGCACATGCTCAGATGGCCTCTGAGGCGCTAGGCAATGCCAGGCCTTGCAGAGGTCATTTGAGCATGCCCGGTGGCCATTTTGTTTTCAGTGGCCATTTTTTTTAAAAAAAGATTATTTTTTAAAATGGCGACCGCACATGCTCAATTGGTCCCTGCGAGGCCCTAGAAGCCAGAGGGGGGAGGGCAGACCCCCCAGGGCCTTTAGGAAGCCCCCTGAAGGGGCTACAGGTAAAAAAACTATTTTAAAAATTAATATAATATAAGACACTGTACACATATTCAGATTGGCACTATGTACAGAGAATCAGGGCTTGTGAATAATGAGCTGAAGTTTATGAGCTAGGATTGTATTCATTTGCTCTTACTTTGCTTCTTGTGATAAGTGAGTTAAATGTGATATCTTAATAATATGGCTATTAATGGTGAGTTTGTCTTTGAATCAGTGTGAAATCCGTATTATTAAGGCCCACTGGGAGTTTCTTGCTCTCTTTCTCTCATTTTAACTGTCTTTCTGAAAGACTAGAATATATTCCAAGCAGTGACACAGTTTACTCTGCATATCCTTTAATTATTTTCAGAGTATCTGGGAAAAGTCAAATTCTCCATTGATTTTTAAAACTTATGTAATGGTTATGCTACAATACATAGTAGAGAATTAGACAGGCACTTCTGTTTAGTTTTCCAAGTACACCTCCACATATTATTTGGGTATTTCATGAGCCCCAGAATACTGAAATTTGTAGTTTTCCAGCATTTTTTGGTCTGGCTACGTCCACTGCTAAATAGTTTTTTAAATATTAAAAGATTAACAAGCTTGACTTGTATTTTTGAGCTGATATTATGGTGACGTTATCTGAAAGATGGGTGTCAGATGTTTGGACAGGGGGCGCAATTTCAGTGTTTGCCCTGGGCGCTATTTTCCCTAGATACGCCTCTGCCTAGAGGACATGTCCCCCCACTCCAAACATTGAATAACTTGTTATTTATATGAACACATCCAGAGAATAGGAGAAGGTATGCAAAAGTAGCTGACTCAAGGGTACAAATTAGGCCCAGTGGCTCAGTAACCTAGGACTGCTAACCCTCCAGGATGGGAATGAAGTCTCCTGGAATAGGCATCAGTCTTCAGGTGACTCCTGAAAGCAATCCTGGAGATCTTGATATCTTAAAAAATATTGTGAGGTGGCGGGAGGGAATCTCTTCAGTCAGAGTTGGCAACCTTACCCTGTAGTCAGGAGTACTAACCACTTCTGTAATCAGGTAATAGCCTATATCTATCTATCTATCTATCTAAACTGTTTTTGGAACTGTGGTTGAAAACTGGTATATAAATATTCATTGTATTTATAAATGGCAATACTGTATTTACCTGAATACAAGATGACTCTGAATTTAAGACAAGCTCCTTTAAAAATAGAGGTTAAATACAGGTTATATCCTTATTTACTCAAAAGGAAGAGGACTCTGAATTGAAGATGACCCTTTGATTTCTAACAGCAAAAAACTTGGGAAAAACCTAGTCTTGGATTCAGGTAAATATAGTACTCCAAAAAGCAAAAACAAACAAACAAAAACCCCTGAAAATACTGTGTAGTAGTCTAATTAACTTTATCCTCATACAAGGGTAAGACTCTACTCACAGTCCTTTGTTACAGGCAACTAGTGGGCTCTTAGGCAGAGTTTATTCAAGATATGGAATAAAGAACTGGCAAACAGATGCGACTAGAATTGTTGTCATGTAGTACGACACATCAATGATAACCTTAGTATAAGAAGTTTTTTGATGTTGGTTGTTTGGTGGTTCTTTTTCGGTGTGGTTATGTTTTTTACTGTTTAACGGATTTTAAAGTTTTAAATGATTTTTGTGGAATTTCATTGTATTTTAACTTTTGTAAAATGGCTTGGGATACTTTATGAAAGGCAGTATGTATATTGAATGAATGAATGAATAGCCAGCGTGGTGTAGTGGTTAAAGTGCTGGACTAGGACTGGGGAGACCCGAGTTCAAATCCCCATTCAGCCATGAAACTAGCTGGGTGACTCTGAGCCAGTCACTTCTCTCTCAGCCTAACCTACTTCACAGGGTTGTCGTGAAAGAGAAACTCAAGTATGTAGTACACCGCTCTGGGCTCCTTGGAGGAAGAGCGGGATATAAATGTAATAATAATAATAATGATAAACATTGATTTAGTAGAGTGGCAATTTTGACATTTTGTACAGTTGCTGGAATTGAGCAATGGAAAATAATGCAACTGGATATTGCATTAACCTACTTCACAGGGTTGTTGTGAAAGAGAAACTCAGGTATGTAGTACACCGCTCTGGGCTCCTTGGAGGAAGAGCGAGATATAAATGTAAAAATAATAAAAATAATAAAAATATTCACTAATTGTTTTATAACACAGCTATGGTGTTGCTAAAAAGATCCCGAGCTCCTGTCTTCAAAGCTGACAGACCTTTCCATTTCCTTCTTAGGCAAGCCAGTACAGGTGAGTGTGAGCTAATTTCTCTGTAGCTATTATGATAGCAAAATAATATTTCTTTTAAAAAAATCAAACACTACATAGCTTGGAAGCTCATAAAGCAAAGTTATGTACTTTAGAAAACTAATATGAAGATTAGTGAAGGGTTTTTTTTAAAAAAAGAACAGTTTCACTCCTGCACGTTCCTTATGCAGCAGGATCAATACAAATGGTAAAGTTTAAACTGCAAATATATATTAAATCCACCCTTCCAATTTGGCCATAAGACATCTCACAGACCTTTACCACGTTGGAATGGGTTGTTTGCTTGAAACCACCTCTCCCCCCACCCCCCTGCCATCAAAGGCCATATGTCGAGATTTTAGTGTAAATGTTCCAAATACTGGATGGTACCTTCAAATAAACACATTCAGCTACATATATTTTTATCCATATGAAAAAACTGTACCATTCCCCCATTCCCCCGAATATATGAATTTGCTCTAAGTTGGCCAATCCAGATCTATACCAGGTAAAATATTAGTGTCTACCTGACACAACAAACCTGGAATATTAGTTTCATTTTTCTGTAAAAAGATCACACCCAGCCTTTCTTGCTTAAAAGTCTCTTCTTTTGTGAGCTATTGTCTCACATTCCACCAGTTAAACTGTGAAAATCTTAGTTCCTAACTTCAGAATGCTACTGGCTGATATCCTGCCTAAATTTACTAGAGGAAGTCATATTGAAATTTAGTAGTTCTTTAGAGTAACTCCTGAGTAGTACTATTGAATAATGTAGTCAGGATGACCTCTCCTTCCCCAGGAAGCCTTATTTGCCACTTGAAAATATGTCCCTGAGGACTGCATAGCTTCATGGGGAATGGGAGGTTGTCAAAAATGCCCCTTCCCTACTGTACCGGTGCAATTAGTCTGGTAATGCTTTTAGTCTGCTCCTCTTGCGGCACGGTGGTTTCCTTGCTCTGGATGTCAGACACTGACTTTTAACTTCCTGATGGCCACCACACAAACTTGCTCTGTTGCATGAAGAATTAAGTATTATTTCACTAGTATGGGCATTTTCAAAAAGTGAGGTTGAATATACAAATTAATAATTTATTTTTTTACAGGCTCAATTTTGTTCATAGGAAGGCTAATGAATCCGACAGAATAAACCTGTAAAATCTATGCTTCCTTCTCTTACCTTCTTTCCCAGATTTAAAATAAAGCATACACTGCAGAATTAAAGAGCACATGTTTAAGTTTTGCAAAGATGAGAAGAAAATTGTGGACAAATAAAAATGTTGTTGTTGCAATTGTGGGTGTTATAATAATCTGAAAAATGCCTTATTGTGGAACTACTTGATATGTGTAGTTCCATGAGTCTTTTTACAGGGTTTTTTTTTTTAAACAAAATGTAGCTACTGAGGCTGCAGTTTGAAGGGGAGACCATACAGTACAATTTGTGATGGCCAAAAGTAAACAGAACTTATGCTTTGTCAGCTTGATGGCCCTACAATTCCATTTCAATCTTATCAAAAGTTATGATGGCTATAGGAAATGGCTGCAATAAGGAACAAAATGGCTGCTGATCCTGGGTCAACTGACAGCACCAATGAGCCATCTTTTCTTGTGCAATGGACAACACAAAGTCTCCATAAAGAAAGATGCTACTGGTTGGATATGTAGATTTTTGGGCTGCATCCCATGAGAACATGCTATACCTGGATAAAAGTCATGCAAAGCCACACTTCCTCAGTATTGACAGGCAAGAACCACTTTCTTTAATCTTAAAATGAAATAAAATTCTTGTAAACAGAAAACAGAAAGCATAGGCTGCGTTTTCACAATCACAAGTATCCTGGTTAAAAAGTTAATCAGGATGAGTCAGCCCTGCAGAGCTGATTGTGAGAACACAGAATTTTAGGGTAATCCTGGTCAAACTGCTCCAGTTAACCAGCATTTAATGAGGATAGATAAATAGTTCAGTACAACTAATGGCTCAGCAGGAAAATGATTTGACTAGCAAGCCAGAGGTTGCCAATTTGAATCCCCGCTGGTATGTTTCCCAGACTAGGGGAAACACCCATATCGGGCAGCAGCGATACAGGAAGATGCTGAAAGGCATCATCTCATACTGTGTAGGAGATGGCAATGGTTACCCCTCCTGTCGTCTACCAAAGACAACCACAGGGCTCTGTGGTCACCAGGAGTCGACACCGAATCGACGGAACACTTTACCTTTGATTAAAATACACAAAGGCACACGGAGTTTGGCTACAGCCCTTTAAACTTTTCTGTGAATTGTGACTCAATCACTGATATGCTATTTATTCACTGGAAGGCTCACCTGAAAATATGGCAGCCTCATCCATGGAGAAAAGCTGCCTAGGACATTGACAGATCCCCTGATCATTCCTTCCTTCTTTTATCTTCTTTCCTAGATTTCCCAGCAGTAATATCATCACAATTGTTTCATTGTGTATTTTTCTGGTTTTGCATTTGAAGAAGTGTACTCTGTTCCAGGAAAGCTTATACCACGCAAACAAAACATATTTATAAACAGTGCCATAAGACTATCTGTTACTTTTTTATGATCACTGGTGGTTACTCTGGCATAAGTGAAGTGGCTAAGTTAAACACAATTGACCTGTTTGAAAAATTAGCAGCTCTTACTATAGCAAATAGACAGAAGGTGGAGCTGGAGAGCACATTTTAGTTAAAACACTAAGAACATCATCACCCAAAGTAGGACAAACAAGTCCTTTTGAGCATTGTGTAACACGAATTACTTTTCTGTGGCAATAGCAAGATCTGCACAGAATCTACTTTGGGCACAGCAGAAAAATCTAACCACAGAAGAGAGAGTCTGCTTGTAAAGGAATATTTGTGTTGCTACTATCAGAAGAAGAAGAAGAAACGTCTGGAATATGCATGCTCCCATGTAAGCGTAATACTACAGAAAATACACTCCCTCCTAAAAAGAATATCATAAAAAGCCTAAAAAATAACACTGTAATATCCCTGGGGTCCTTTAGGAACATACTGTAGGAAGCTGCCATATACTGAGTCAGACCATTGGTCTATCTAGCTCAGTATTGTCTTCACAGACTGGCAGTGACTTCTCCAAGGTTGCAGGCAGGAATCCCTCTCAGCCCTATCTTGGAGATGCCAGGGAGGGAACTTGGAACCTCAGATGCTCTTCCCAGAGCAGCTCCATCCCCTGAAGGGAATACCTTACAGTGCTCACACTTCTAGTCTCCCATTCAAATGCAACCAGGGTGGACCTTGCTTAGCTAAGAGGACAAGACATGCTTGGTACACAAGACCAGCTCTCCTCCCTTTGGAACATCCTTCCTTCTCTCTCTGCCTGAACAACACCAGATCACTTGGTAAACCAGATGAGATGAGTGTCCAGGTGGCTCCAGCTTTATCACGGAAATTAGATCCACCACCCTAATATATCCAAAGAATCAACAGGTACCACCTCTTATAGGATTAAAGAGCAGTAGGTCTCAAAGAAATGTGTGGGGCGCGGAGAGATCTGACTGTGGTACTGGACAACAACTCTGGCAGCATTCAGAATCTCTCTAGGCTTAAGCTGGTCTTGTGGTAGTGAGCATGAATTGTCCCCTTTGCTAAGCAGGATCCCATTTGGTTTGCATTTGGATGTGTGACTCCATGTGAGCACTATCTGCTGTAAGATATTCCCCTTAGAGGATAGGGCTGTAGCTCATTGGTAGAGCACCTGCTTTGCATGAAAAAAATCCCCGGTTCAGACCCTGGCAGCATCTTCCAGTAGGGCTGGAAAAGACCCCTGCCTGAAACCTTGAAGAGCTGCTGCCAGTCAGAGTAGATGATACTGAGCCAGATGACCAATTGTCTGGCACAGTATAAGACAGCTTTCTTTGTTAATATCCCTCCCTCAAAGTAGTAGTGCACTCTTTACCAGTCACTTGACCAAGGGGACCATTCATGTAGGGTGTGATAAGATTAATCAGAGACAGAGTGCTCTCAGTTCAGAGCTGTTTAATTAACCAAAATGTTAGGTTTATTAACCAGTAAAAAGAACTCAGAAATGCAGCCCAAACAAACAAACAAAAAACAGAAATAATGTTGGTTCTAACTCCTATTACTTGTCCTAGCTGATATAACAGGCAGTTAGTTTAAATTTCTCACAGCTGCAGAGGATCTATGCACAGCAAAAAGCAACAGTTGGGCCACAGATCAGAAGCCTTTCTGGCGGCGGAAGATGCTGCATGGAATCTAGGGATCACAACTTCTGATAAATTCAAACAGCTTGGTTGCATATAAGAACTTGCCAGAAAATTTGATACAAGGCATATGCCGAATTCAGACTTAACAGGAAACCGAAGGTCCCTACACCTCCGGTTTCCTTGGACGCACATCGAAATTTGGGAAACCGGAGCTGAAGGCAAGAAGGGAGCTGGGTTACCCTCCCTGAACTCCACTCTGAAGTTTGGGCACCTCCACCAACTCCAGTTCCGGATCCAGTGGCCACATGGATCCGGAGTTGAGGAAGGAAGCTCCTCCCTCACTCCGGCCAGATTGGCTGTGTGGGCTGTCCTTCTGTCAAGAAGGAAGCCCGCAAAGCCAGCTCCCCCACCTCTCTGCAGTCTCGTGGACTGCAGAGAGGCAGCTCTCCTACATGTCCAAAAGCAGATAGGAGAGCAGGTGGGGGATGCAGAACCACGGGTCCATTGGAGCTGTTGTTCCACATTACGTCTGAAGGGGGCCGTAGTCTGTTTTCAGATATCGAGCAGGAGTGAAGTAGAAGTCAACCAGTGGTAACAGCATGTCAGCAAGGGCGGTATAGAAATCGAATTAATAATAAAAAAGGTAAAAACAAAACAAAAAACCCAATTCTATTGCACACATATTCCATTTCCTATCTGTCACTGTGACAGATACTAAGGTAGAAAGAGCATATGGCCTGTGATAGTGTGTATTGGATGGAGGACACCAGCCACCTTCATAGCATTACAACCCTTTCAAAAGTGAGCCCTGCCATAAATGAACCAAGTAGGCACACAAATATGGTGCCTTGGATAAGTTACACCTCCCTTGTTCAATATGGAGGCAGGCAACAGGCAGAATGGACAGTAAACTTTATGTCTAGTTTATCAAATGCACTAGTCAATCAGAATCACAGCATGACTATTCAATGTGTCTTTTAAAAACAATTGTGTTCAAAGTAAAAAGGGAGTTGCATTGATTATTTAAAGAAGACATTCAAAAATATAACTTTGAGGAAACTTGGTCAAGGAAACTTGAGCAAATCTACTTGGGATGCGCACAGGCAATAAAAACCCGAGTACAACTCAACTAAATTGAAGGAAATAATTTGCAGCACGTTAGGAAGCCCCCCGAAGGGGCTACAGGTAAAAAAAATCCATGAATTTGGGAGGGGGTGGGGGCAGCATAGCACTGATGCCCCCCGTGGCACCTAGGGCATGTGCCCTGGCTGCCCTGCCTAGTTTTGCCTATGGGTACACCAACAGAATTCCCAGTCTATCCCTAGTCCCAGGCTCAACAATCCACACTAAACAGAGGTCAACTATCTCACAGGGGCCATGGTAAGGGAGATGTATTCTTATGGACCACAGCCATTCTACACACACCCACACCACCACTTCCCTTAGCTTGCTCCACAACAGAGTAGCCTGGTGGGAGAAGCTGAGCCCAAACTAGGCCACTAGCCTCCCCCATCCAGGTCTCAGTTATACATGCCAGGTTGACTCCCTCATCCATTATCAAGTCATGGGTAGTTTTGGTCTTATTCTGAACCTGGCATTGCAGAGGAGCAGGGCTAGGCTCTGTGGGTAGTTGGAACTGCTCCCCGCGGCCTGAGAGCTGACAGGGCAGCCGGAAGTGGAAACAGTTACTAAATGACTCATTTCCCTTCCCCAGGAATGGCCAGCTGCTCTGCCAGCGCTAATTCTTCTATTCCTCACCGCTACACTAATAGTTGCCCCAGAGCCACCGGATGCACCCCCAACATCACTCATCCCAAGAGAGCTCAAACATATGTTTGGATAAACATAACCAGGTACTGTACATTGCTCTGAGCTCCTCGGAGGAAGAGCGGGATATAAATGCATGCTAATATATATGTGTGTGTGTGTGTTAGCAAAAGGCCTGGCACAACCCAATAAAAGGAGGATCACGAAGTCCCAACCTAGACCTCCAGCCCTGCCCTAATATAATCTACCCCTGCCTCCCAAACCTCAATGGAAATCAATGTAAACCTGCAATGAAATCAGGGCAAGCTTAAAAATTCCTGTTTATTGCTGTGCTTTTATAGGTCTTCTACACACACACACAAAACTTCTAATGCTCACTCAGGCACAAATTCAAGCATTATTGAAGTGGGTTACATAGGAGAACACCACATTTTGGACTGCATTTGAGCCAGCAAAACAGTAGATTACATTTGAAATTTACCTTGAGCAAGAGAGAGTGAAAGAAAATAGGAGATGTTTAGAACCCCCCTAAGAACACAAGGACAGCCCTGCTGCATCAGGCCCGAGGCCTATCTAGTCCAGCATCCTGTTTCGCACAGTGGTTCATGTTCTGAAGAACAACTGTCTCCAAGCAACACTGTTGTATTCTATACAGTAATCTTTTGCAGTTTATTTGAACATTTGTCCCAAGGGGGATCCTGTAGGCAGAGAGTCTGGGGGAGGATCCGAAAGGAAATGGGAGGGAAAGGAGGATAACCCTAACCCTAACCCCTGCTAACTGAGCAAAGAGGCACCTTTTTAACATGGTGGCCCTCTTTATTTAGCAGATGGAGAGCAGGGCAGTACTCTAGTGACTGTTGCTGGTGTCTGTCTTATGTTTCCTTTTAGATTGTGAGCCCTTTGGGGACAGGGAACCATCTTATTTATTTATTTTTTATTTCTCTATGTAAACCACTTGGGAAACTTTTGTTGAAAAGAAGTATATAAATATTTGTTGTGGTAGTGATGTTATATTTTCAGTGCATCACCACAAAAGGGAGCTTGTAATTTCCATTTCTGTGCTGCCAACTAGAAGAAATGACTTGCAGGGGTTTCGCGGAGTGGGAATGCTCAGGGCCGGAGCTTCTCAGCTTCTCTGGCTGTTGGGAGTGGGCTGGGCATGACCATGGAGGCTGTCATGGAGAGTGCCTGCACTTCTGGATTTGCAACTACATCACTGGAAATAAGACAGTGAAGCCTTTCTCACCGCAGCATCTTCCTTCAGGAGTGCAGCTCCCCTCCCCCCAGTGATAGTATAGTATCAGAGAGAGAAAATGGAGAAGGAGCACAGAAGGGGTAAAGTGCAATTATGGGTGGGTGAGCTGTGCACAGCACACTAGATTTCTGAAGTATAAGGTGGGGGGAGGTGAGGAGCAGCTACTTCTCGGGGGGGGGGCGCTTGCCTCCCTGCCCTCCTCTGGAGCCACTCTGGCCTCACTCCCCCCATGGCATCCGAGTTCCGTCTCATTTTACTGAACTTCCCTCCCCCCACCAAACCTAATAACCCATATTATCCCCCACAAAATCCCGCCCCCGCCGCGCTTTTAAGTGAGAAGTTGCTTCTCAAGCTTTCCCTCCGACTACTACACCCCTGTCTTCAGCTGGTGAATTTCTGCTTGTTGTCACGAGCCATTTAAATGCATCAGGTTCCTGCCAGAGGAAATAACCCGCCAGCTGTGGGTGGTTAACAGCCACCCCCCCCCCGCCCCCGCAACGAACAGACGAGTTTCTGCCTCTTGCCTGCACACGGGACAGGAACGTTCCACGAATTGCCACAGGGATCCGGAAGTCGCGCGGCCAACCCGTGAAGAGCGCGGCCTCTCCCCTAGCTTCCGCCCGCCTCCCAGTGCACATGCGTGGTGCAGCAGGGTAGGGCCGGCCGGGTGCTCTGGGCTTCGGAGTCCCGAAGCAGCCGCACACAGACACCAGCCGGCTTTTGCTCGCCGCTCTTGCTCCATGGCTGCTCAGCCCTTGCCCGAAGCCCCACTCACCCGGCGGCCCGTCCTGCTGGGCCAGATGGAGGGCTCGCAGGACGTGGTGACCATGGCGGCCATCGTGCCCAAGGAAGAGGGGCTCATCAGCGTCTCGGAAGACAGGTAAGCGACCCAAGCAGACGAGCAGGGCTGGAGGAGGAGGAGGAGACGCAGGCGCGCAGCTGCCCTAGACGGCGGGAGGAGGACACGGGGTGGGCTGGCCAGCAGCTCGGCGCAGTGCAACGCTTTGCGTGCTGTGTGTCCCCTCCCCAGCGTTGCTCAAAGTTTGGGACGGGGAGAGGAAAGCGCTGTCTCGATCCCAGCCCCGGCGCTGCTGCTGCAGCAGCTGACGGAGTTGCACAACTTTGCCTGACTCTGGAGTTGCGTCGGTAGGCTTAGGGAGCGTAGGGTGGCTGCGTGGGACGGCGGTGCAAGCAAGCGCCCCAGTGCGCACACCTGCAGAGGGCTGGGGACGCGGAGGGTGCCGCCTGCTTCACTGTTGCTGTGGAGGAATCGGCCAGTCGCCTGGGCAGCGGGCTATTGTAGCTCGTGGGGGCGAGGGACAAATGCCTTTGCAGGGCTTCGTGCACGCCTGAAAGTCGCACCATGTGAGAGGTGCAGGGTCACCATCGCACTCCAGGATGGGTAACCGGGTTCAGCCATGCAGCGTTGGGAAGTATCTGAATCTGAACCCAACCCTTGGCCTTCTGTAACAAATAAATAGCAGTAGTTCTGGTATGGTAAAACGTAGTTGTGAATGAGCTCCTTGTGGGGGAAATCAGCCATATGGCTTATTTAAGGAAACTGAGTTGATAAAAATGGTGGAGGCGTTGGGAACCAAAAGGGTCTCCCCTTTTGAAGAGGGTTCAGCTGTTTTGACTGACAGAACTCTTGCTTTCTCCTGCAATCTGACCCCAGAGTCCTGGAAAGTTCAAAGGCTTGTTAAGCTCTCAGCAATGCAACACTGAGACAAGGCAAGGTATTATTTTACCTGCGTACGCATCTTGCTTTCTGGAACTAGCACAACAGTAATGCTCTGTTGGAAGCTTGCAGCTGAGGAATTGGCTGTTTAGTTCAGATCAGTATGTGGCATTAAGCACCATCACTGTTGCCCACTGCATCTTGGCCTACTACACTGCTGTCTCGGGCTTGCCAGGTCACAATGGTGCAGTGGTAATTGAAGCCACAACTGGCAGACTCACTCTCATGTGCAGCTTCTTATACCAGAGTTCTTCATTGCAAGGCCAGGAGCCAGTGGTGGCTCCCATCAGCCCTGAGTGCAGCTCCCTGTCTGTTTGTTAGGCCAGAGTGAAGCTTCGACCAAAGCTGAGTGCTCCACATGCATGCACACAGTTGGCACTGCATGGAGGAGGGGACTGTTCCCACTGCACAGTACTGTGCTTTGCCCAGCGCCAATGGGGCTCCTTTAAGAGAAGCAGTGTCGTCGTTCCCAGCACTTTCCCCATAGAGCTCTGTGCAGAAAGCACCGGGACAGACTACACTTCCCAACACTCTGTATGCCTCTTCCAAGATGGTGCTGGGACTCAAAGAGGCTTTGTCAAAGGGAAAAGCTCAGCATTGTGTGGAGGTCAGTGTGGTGGGAAATGACTTTCACGTTAAAGGCCTTTGCCAATGTGTCCAGTGTTCCCTCTAAGGCATGAGCTTGTGCATATTCTCACAAGTTGTTTTTTTTAATGTACACACAGTTAATTTTAGCTCCCGTAGAGGTTGAAGTGGGAAGGCCCCATTCTGAACGTACATTCTGCACACACTCCCTTGGATACTGCTGCTCAGAACAGAACTCATTCCACACACAGATGAAAACAATTAGAGGGGACATTGGAAGTGACCCCTGTTAGGAAAGTAGTGAATATCACTGCTTTATACAATGGTCCTGTCAGGGTCTAGCTGAATATCACATACAAATCCATGTAACAAAATCATGGCTGCTGTTTTTTCAGTCTTAAAAAAGCAGCTTTGGAAAGAAAAGAGAAGTGGTTGTGGGAGGGGTACTTGGAACTTTCCTACCTATCACTTTTCCAAATTCCACCTTTGGCTGTTCCCTTGTGGAAACATGTACCCCCAAGTACATGTATGTGGGGGTAGCATGTTGGGAACTTTATGGGAAGGTACTAGGGGCTTGGGGGGGGGGACATCTGTATCGGAGAAGTGGGAAAGCATTAGTGCCTCTTCTCTTTTTGTTTCCTTATCTTAAAAAAACATGGCTGAGGTTTTTTTCCATGTTTGACAGGATTTAACTATGTTTCTGTGGGGGTTTGGTAAGCTGGCCTGTTTGGGCCCTTCTTATTGATAGGGGTTTCTTGATAATGCATCCTGGTCACCTTATACCTTGTAACCTGCATTTCAGTTTTAAGTAGGCAGTTGGTTAGAAGACCTCCAAGGTGCCTTCCAGTTCTATGATCTATGTTTGAGTGCTACCCCTGTGTTCACCCTTGGCTTCCTGATACATACATAGAAATCTGCCTTCTACCAAGTAAGACCATTGGTCCATCTAGCTCAGTATTATCTGTCCAGACTGGCAGCGGCTTCTCCAAGCAGGAGAGTCTCTCAGCCCTATCCTGGAGATGCTAGGGAGAGAACTTGGAACCTTCTGCATGCAAGCATGCAGGTGCTCTTCTCATCCCTTAAAGAGAATATCTTACAGTGATCACATGTAGACTCTCATTCAGATGCAAGCCAGGGTGGATCCTGCTTAACAAAGGGGACAATTCATGCTTGTTACCATAGTTGAGTCGGTGTGAACTCCTGGCGCCCACAGAGCCCTGTGGTTGTCCTTGGTAGAATACAGGAGGGGTTTACCATTGCCATCTTCCATGCAGTATGAGATTATGCCTTTCAGCATCTTCCTATATTGCTGCTGCCCGATATAGATGTTTCCCATAGTCTGGGAAACATACCAGCGGGAATTCAAACTGGCAACCTCATGCTTGCTAGGCAACTCATTTCCCGCTGTGCCAAGACCAGTTTATCTTGTTCCTGGGGCCTGTGTGAAATTTTACCCCAGTTCCACAGTCATGCATGTGTGCACCCACACCCACACTCCCCACCCCTCTAAAGTCCTTACATGGGACCACTGCTCCCTCTAAGGCGTGTGCATGTGCGCACTTTTACACATTTTCTGATGTCCACTCAGTTAATTTTAGATCCTGCTCATGTTGAATCAGGAAGGCCCCACTCTGAATGAATGTCCGCACACACTACCTTGATACTGCCACCCAGAATAAAACCATTCTGCACACAGATGAAACAAAATTAGAGAGAACACTGCCTGGGACTTGTGTGAAATTTTAATTGCAACCAAACTGACAACTTTCCCTTCCCTCACAGAAGTTTAACTGCAGATATTCTGACTTTGTTCTCTTAGTAGATGAAGTGTTCATGAATGCGTTCTGTGCCATTTTGTTTCCGAGGTTTTATAATGCTACCTAGTATAGGTAAAGTAGCTAGCCATGTAAAACATTTGTGGACATAACATGCTTATCACTATCGTTTTAGAATTTGAGCAGCATTATGCTGGAGCTGTGCTATAAATTATTATGATAATTTTTATTTTATTTTATTTTTTTACATTTTATATCCCGCTTTTCCTCCAAGGAGCCCAGAGTGGTGCACTGCATACTTAGGTTTCTCCTCACAACAACCCTGTGAAGTAGGTTAGGCTGAGAGAGAAGTGACTGGCCCAGAGTCACCTAGCTAGTATCATGACTGAATGGGGATTTGAACTCGAGTCTCCCCGATCCTAGTCCAGCACTCTAGCCACTACACCACGCTGGCTGGGAAGCCCAAAAGCTAACATTTGTTGAACACGTTGTGCTAGTGCTGATGTTGTGGATGCTGCCGTCTTAGTGGGAGAACTTAGCAGTCATTGCTTCCCTAAGTACATGCATTAACTGTCTTCACGAATTCTGCATGGTTTTTTATGACATTAAAACATTACTTTGCGAAGGTAGCTTAAATGTTTTCCCTTTCTGATTGTTGGCCTTCTTGTTTCAGCTTTTTATGCTGGTCAGCATAAGGAACAGTTAAAAGAAACAAAACCCTCACTTGTGTTTCTCACTCTCATCTCTGTTGGCAAGTAGCTGTGCTATGAATAGGAAAAATGTGCTGTGTTCACAGGCTTGAATATAGTAGACATTAAAGGTAAAGTGTGCCATCGAGTCAGTGTTGACTCCTGGTGACCACTGAGCCCTGTGGTTGTCTTTGGTAGAATACAGGATGGGTTTACCATTGCCATCTCCTATGGAGTATGAGATGATGCCTTTCAGCATCTTCCTATATCGCTGCTGCCTGATATACCGGTAGGTGTTTCTCATAGTCCGGGAAACGTACCAGTGGGGATTTGAACCAGCAACCTCTGGCTTGCTAGTCAAGCCATTTCCCCTACTGCGCCATTAGGTGGCTTGTAGTAGACATTAAGAGCATATTATTTCAATGCACGATGTAAGTCGGGTTTTTTGCAGTACAAATTTAGAGTTGAACTTCTTTTGTCCCTTCCTAGTTTTCTATCACTACTCCTATGCTTTAATTTCTAAGAAGATACATATTTTTATACCTGCAATCCAATTTTTGTAAAGCATAGATTCTCAAATGCTGCTTTTGTGTGGGAAGGTGGCTTGCAGAGGTAGAGTCCCTTCTGAGGTTCAAATGGCAACTTTCCATGGCATGAAACCTTTCTGCCCCTTATTGCTGCACTTCCCTGACCAGTCAGGATTACTTCAGGCCTCCTGTCTTGTTCACTGCTTGTGCCATCTGTATGCTTACAGACCCATTTGTAGTGCAGCACCTGAGCCAGACTTTGCCCCGATGGTGCCTGTTTGAGCTTCTGGGCGGGGCCTTCTTAGAATGCCCTCATTCGGGGAAACCCTGCCATAGAGAGCATGTCCTGTCCTGTCCTGCTGTTCTTGGCTGCTGCTTTCATGTTGAGCCGAAAGCATTGTTTTTGGATTGATACGCCTGTTGATCTTGAGGGCCCTTTTTAATGCAAGACCAAAACTATGAAAAGGAGACACTGGTGAAGCTGTCTTGAGATGTGGGGGCTTCCATTGTGTTCTGTGAAATTGTGGTGATCTGAAACGTTCATCAGGAGGCATGTTATGAGTAACCAGTTGTGGGTGTGTAGTGCACTTTTCCTTTTCTTGCAAGCAAAGTTCAAAAGGGGGGAAAGCCTCATAAATTTCATTAAGAGGCTATTATGATGTCATTTTTGACAGATTTGATTATTTGTAAGTACAGTGTAGTGGCTGTTTGGCAAGCATGCCACGAGCCAAGCCCACTCCATGAGAGTGCATCACTCTAGTGCATGCCACAGCTCAAATGTATCCCTCTGTATATTGGGGTGGCGTTATCCCTTGTCCCCTGAGCCAGGGAGCAGGCACAGCATAGCCCATGCAAGGCAGGCAGGAGTGCAGGCGTGATTCTGTCATGGCTGGCCCCACTGCCCCCCCCCATGCAATTATCCCTACCCCCTCCCGTGATCTTTATTATCTTAGATAATAGAAGCAGCTTGGTTAAACGTGTATTCTTTGTCTGAAATGCAGTCATGTTTGCCATGGGTTTTTTTGGGGTGGGTGGGGGGAACTCCTCTTTTGAAATAATGTAAACAATGTATTCTGTACCTTGATGATGCTGATGAGTGTAATTGTTGGATATTTGATGCCTTCACCAGGATAGGAGAAGCATGGTGATGGCAATTGGCCTAGAGTGGTAACCTTGCCCCTCTGATTAGCCATGCAACTTTGCATGATTTGGATGATGGATGTGGTCCTGTTTAAAGGATTTAATAATTCTATCATGTGGGATATATCTAGGGCCTCCTTAGTCAGATTCATTTTAAACTGTGCTTAAGGTGAGGAGAACTTGACTGAACCTCTGAGTTAGTAATACTAATTTGCTTTCTGTTACTCCTTCAGCATGAATAATTTATTCCAGTGATGTGAGTTTTCTGGAAAAATTGGCATCGTCTGTCTTCAGTGCCTTAAATCAATTGGTCTAATTTATTTTATTATGCTTTTAGACTACCATTCTGCCTTGACAAAGGCACCCAAAGTGGTTTACAATATTAAAAGAAGCAAATTACATAAGATTAATAAAATGTTGTCTGAGGCTGTTGGTCTTTTCAGGAGCTGAGGACAAGCGCTCACCCGCTTGGGTGCCTCCTTGCATGCCTTCCTCTTGGGGCACTCTGGCCTTTCTGTACTCCGGGGAAGGAGGAGGGGGGCTGCTCAACAGTCCTCACAGGCCAGAGCTGGTCTCTATGGGGGTCGATGTTATGTTCTCCCCTGGCCTGGGCGCCTCCTTTCATGCCTTCCTCTCAGGGCACACTGGTCTTTCAGCTAAATTTAAGCTAAAATGGTTTGTATGTAAATTACTTAGCTTGTATGTTTGCCTTCTATTTGGTAAACAAAACTAAAAGAAGTACGCCATGTTAATTTTTCATCCTGTATAAAGATCTCATGTTTCTCTGATAGTCCAGAGTATTTGAACTTTAATAATGTTTGTTTAGGGGGGGGAATCAATAAAGCACTTAATGTAGTTTTAAATGTTATATTCAAAGGTTAGCTGGAAACTCTTATTGGAATACTTGTAAATATTTAAAGACATAGTGGCTTAATAGCACAAACATAGTTTAAATTTAAAGAAAAAGGAAATGAAGGCATTGAAAACCATTAATGCACAAAGAGTTGGGTGTTTATATTTATCTATTGAAACATGCTTCCTAGGAACACTTGCCTGAAAAAAAAATTATTCATCATTTAATAAAGCAATGCAGTTTTACAAATAGAACTTTTTCTGAAGAAAAATATAACAGCGGAAACATTCTAGAAAATTTTCTGCTCCATGTAATTGACAAACTTGCAAAATAAAATGAAGCATCCATGAATTATATTTTGCTTATAATTGCTTTGACATCTTACATTCCTTAAATGAAGACCATTTCTGTAGTACCTAGAGGTATGGCAAATGAGGAGTGACTTTGGTTCCCATGATCATTGGTCAGCTTCTGCGTGAACTGCAACAACTAAGCAGAAGATAGTATTGGACCCAGAGACATGAATTTGGGGCAGTGTACAAATATACTAAATAAATAAAAATGTAGAAAGGTGTTCGCTTATTACTCCCAAATCTCTCAAGTGTCCCATCAAATTTCATGTAAAAATTTCAAGCATGAAAGTTTGTGGTTGCCTCTCATTAATTGGGAGTTCTAATAATAAACAAGTGATGCATTGTGATCAGAATACATTTTATTCCA
The DNA here is from genome assembly GCF_027244095.1 of Hemicordylus capensis. Lineage (NCBI taxonomy): Eukaryota > Metazoa > Chordata > Lepidosauria > Squamata > Cordylidae > Hemicordylus > Hemicordylus capensis. Next base: position 268,005,739 of record NC_069657.1, on the reverse strand, counting down.
TAAGTTGGAGAAGATGGGAGCTTGACCCCTGGTGGCATTCCTCTTAATAATGTTGCTACTATAAATGTGTAGAGTTTCCTAAATACAATTACATATTCTTTGTATAAGTGTGTTTAACTTGTGAGTGACTTGAGAAGTTTTTATTATGTTTTCCTACGCAACAACTCTGTGTTCACTGATGTTGTTCCCATTTTACAGAATACATCACTGTTCTAATTTTACAGAAGAGAAACAGAGATTGTGAAATGCTTGATAGTGGCATCACAGCAGTGGAAGCATAAGAAAAATAAATGACAGGGAGGAGTAAATCCCAAGGAGACATACTCAAATGTATGGGAAGCTGGTATAGCATAGTGACTGAGAGACGGAGCTGTGAATCGGAAATTCCCCATTTCATTGTCTCTGCAATGAACTAATTCACATTCAGGTGCAAGCCCTATTGATTTCAGCTGAATTTATGTCCACTTGTAGTTGGAATTCAAACTTTAGATTTTTGAATAAATGAATGAATACTTTATTACTCTATTTAATGACTTGCATACCATTCCAGATATTGTGGATTATGCAAGACCCAGGATGAGGTCACTGAGAATGAGTGATACAGATTTTAAAAGTGGAATACATTTTGAAGGCGTAGTATTGTTTGCTATATGTGCCTTTCTTGAATGAAAGCTTTTTTTGCAACATAAATTCCTGTTATAAATTCCTTTTCCCTTCAAAAATGTCCAACTGGAGAGCAAAACTATGTTTCATTGTTGACTGTAGTGTGCTGATATAAACCAAAAAAAAGGCTTATAACAATTAGCGTTCTCAGTAACAGTGATCTTTACCATCACTGCTTCTTCTGAACTGAGTGGAATTGCTGAGACAGTTAGACACTTCTATGCCCCATGCAGCAGTGAAGGTCTTCTCTTTGATCCAAAAATGACCCAAGAAATGCAGGCAATGCAATAGGAATGCCAGTGTTTTGTTCTTCTGGCAAGGGGATGTGGCCAGTAGTCCCTCTAAAAAAATCTTTCATTTCTGTGTGGAATGATTTTTGTTCTGGGCGGCAATATCAAGGCACTGTGTGCGGACCTGCATTCAGAGTGGGACCTTCCTAATTCAACCTGAGTGAGATCTAAAATTAACTGAGCGGACACCAGAAAACTTGTGAGCATGTGCGCATGCCTTAGAGGGAACAGTGGATGTGGCAACATACAAAATAGGAGCAAAGTAGACATAACCTGTTCCTACAATGCCTGGTATATATTGGTGAAATCGAAATAAAGTTCTTAGCTTGTACAAAATGCATTTCCTTTACCATAGAATAGGGAAGAGAAGTTCCTTATATGGGCCACCTCCAGCCTCGGAGGCAAGATGCCTCTAAATACCAGTTGTAGGGGAGTGGGCATGCCATCACCTCTTGCCTTTGGGCTTCTCAGAAGCATCTGGTGGGTAACTCGATGCTGGACTAGATGGGCTTTGGCCCTGATCTAGCAGGGCTGTTCCTATGTTCTTCCTGGTTAGAGAGTGAGAAGCCAAAGCAGGTTTGAACAATAGCACCTCTTATCTTACAAATTAAGGATGGATGGATGGAGATGGATTGCTTCTCTTTGGGGGCGGGGTATACGTTCTTGTCTACCTTTTTTATTCCAATTTTTTTCTTGCCTATATTTTTTCTATCTCCTCCATTACTACTTCAGACTTGATTATTAGTTAGTATTGGATGGAAGTTGGGGAGACCCTGGTTCAAATCCTCATTCAGCCACAAAGTTCACTAGGTAGTCTTTGGCTGATTACCATCTCTCGGCCTAAGCTATCTCACAAGGTGGCTGAAATAAACAAATGAAAAGAAGCGTGCCTAGTTAGAAGAATGCAGGATATAGTTGCAATAAACAAACGTTTCCCATTTCTGTCAGACCACATCTCAGTACTGGTTATTTTTATTCCCCAGTTGGTGGTGTCCATCTCAAATTCTATCCTCTGCCCCCAGTTTTTTGTTTTTCTCTGCCCCTCCGTCCATTTCCCCCTTTAACATTTGCTCTTTCCATTGTTAATTCCCCAAGCTATCTCTTTTGTCTCAAACATAAAGTTGGTGCCAGAGTTTTGTGCTGAGATGTGCTTTTCTCTCAGCCTTGATGAGTTTAAACTCTTAGACCCAGAATTGCTTCATAAATAATCCCATCCTGCAAGGGAGCCATTACCTGAGGTGAAGGAAGAGGAAAAGTTACTGCACTGCAATTGCTGTTCAGTAAGCAGGCCCCTGTGGGAATACGGTCACTCCAACCACAAGGGTTCTGTTGGCAAATGCACAGTTGGTGAGCAATTGAAATCAATGAGAATCGGGGTTAGGGGAACCGCAGCGGTTGCCAAAGACTGAAAAATCAAAGAAACAATACAAAAAACTTGCCAAAAATTACTCCGAATCACTTAAAACCACCAAGAATAAGCAAGAGGAGTGAGCAAATGGGACCTCTGGAAAATTTTGAACCCCCCCCAATGGCTCAAAGGCACTTTTGAACCCCTAAAAACCACTCAAAATCACTTTAAATTGCAAGGAGTTGGGAGGGTCAACAAGAGGAATGAGTGGATTGAACCTCTGAAAAAAAAAACCCCAACTGCAGGGAACCCGCCCCCCATCACTAAAAAATCTCACCAAACTCTGGATACTTGGGTTGCCGTTGGTGAGACGGGTCACAATTTTCCCGTCATGGATAGTTCCTCCCTCTGCTGGTGAAGTGAGGGATTGCACTTGCATGCCTATCTGCTTTACACAGCAAAAATGGGACTTGTCTCCAAGATCCAAGTCCCACATTTTACCTGCTGGACCACACTAGCTAGAGATGGACTTTATTTTGGAGGAGTAGCTGTTACAGTGGGGAAGCTTTGACTTATCTGCAGCTGTACAACTTGAAATTGATGCTTTTATATACCGCCCCAAATGCAAGTCTCTTCCCTAAGAGCTAGTTCACATATTATGTTAGATTGGTTTTTTGTTTTGTTTTTTTTAAATATTTGGATATTGTTCACTTGCATGAATAACATAACGAACTCAAAAGTTGCCATTTTGACCCCTGAGCTCCGGTAATACTCAGAAATCATCATGGACGTTATGGCAGCTGAGATCTGGGGTTTACCAGCTCCTGAGAAGAAGCATCCCTTACATGACATGGAGGCTGTCCTCCAGTTTAACCGCCTTTTATCAGGCTTCTCGTTTATGAAGTTTTAAAGTTTTATTGATGGTAATCTTAACTGGTTTTTATTAGGTTTTAGTTGTTTGGTTTAAATTGTAAACTGCCCTGAGATTTTATATAGGGTGGTATAAAAATAAAATAAATAACCCAGCCAGTCACCTCCATTGGTGACAGTTAAGGTTTTTCTGAGTAACTGAGTATGTGAAATATCCAAAGCTTCCTATGCCCTTGCTAGTTTAGTTCACAGTGCTGGTATTATGGTGGTCTCCAGCTGTTTAGGATTTAATAGGTTATCTTGAAAAATGTGTATTCATCTCTGAGCCTGCCATATATCTGAGATTATCTGGTGAAACAGCAGTACTTGTTAATGAGCTATAGAAAACGACAATTGCATGCATCCCACCTCAGGCAAATCCTAGTTCACTCATGTAGAGTTTAGTCTGAAAGAACATGAGTTTTACCCTGGGGCCTAAAATGCTGGGATTACAGATCTAGAAATAAGTGCCATTCAATTCCCTGTATTTACAGTTGATTAGCTTCTGCCACAAGGGACAAGTCTTTGGATTCTCCATTGCCTTGACAAGGTTCTCTGGGAATGGCTACTTAAGAGAATGAAGGCCATTCATACAGAATGAAAATTTCAACTCTCTTGCACACATTGTCTGATAGTCCATGCTTTTCCAGATGCCCTGAAATGTGTTGGTTGATGCCTACTGACCCCTATTCCTTATTGCAGCATTGACTAAACTGTACAAAAGCCTTTTCAGTTTCTGTCGCTGCTTCTCTTGTGTACATTTTCTTGAATCTCAGTCCTGGTTGTCTCAGGCTTTTTTAAACTTTCAGATTTTCAAATGTAAACAAAGCTAAACATAAACAATGTTAAAAACCACGCTGAGCCATCTTTGGAAGGGTGGTATAGAAATAAAAATAAAATAAAATAAAAATAAATAATGGCCTTGAAGAATATATAAAGGACAGTGAAGAAGATGCACTTAAAATGGTCAATAATGAGAAACTATTTAACACCAATGAAACAAAGCAGGCCTACAAGAAAGAACAAGTCAAGAACCGAGCAGAAAAATGGAAAAATAAGCCACTGCATGGTTAATATTTGCACAATATAAGTGGAAAATCAGACATCACCAAGACCTGGCAATGGCTTAAGAATGGCAACTTGAAGAAAGAAACAGATGGTTTAATACTGGCTGCACAAGAACAGGGACTAAGAACAAATGCAATAAGAGCAAAAGTAGAAAAGTCAACAACAAACAGCAAGTGTTGCCTTTGTAAAGAAGCAGATGAAATGTGGACCACCTAATCAGCTGTTGTAAAACGATCGCACAGACTGACTACAAACAAAGGCATGACAAGGTAGCAGGGATGATACACTGGAGCATCTGCAAAAAAATAAGCTACCTGTAGCCAAAAATTGGTGGGACCATAAAATTGAAAAAGTGGTAGAAAATGAAGATGTGAAAATATTATGGGACTTCCAACTACAAACAGACAAACATCTGCCACACAATACACCAGATATAACTGTAGTCGAGAAGAAAGAAAAACAAGTTAAAATAATCGACATAGCAATACCAGGGGATAGCAGAATAGAAGAAAAAGAAATAGAAAAATCACCAAATACAAAGATCTACAAATTGAAATTGAAAGGCTGTGGCAGAAAAAGACCCAAATAATCCCAGTGGTCATTGGCGCCCTGGGTGCAGTTCCAAAAGACCTTGAAGAGCACCTCAACACCATAGGGGCCACAGAAATCACCATCAGCCAATTACAAAGAGTAACTTTACTGGGAACAGCCTATATTCTGCGATGATATCTATAACAGCAACAACATTGACAATAAAATTCTGGCATCCCAGGTCTTTGGGAAGGACTCGATGTCTGGGTAAAACAAACCAGTCAATAACACCTGTCTGACTGTGTGAACAATAGTAATAATAATAAAAAGAACTTCGGAAAATACTTCAAAAGTTTTAGTGGAAAATAAAAAAATAGTGCGTTTGACGGGGTGTCTTTGAAACAGGCAGTTAAATTAAAATAGTTACTGTAGATTAAGTGAACTAAATGAATGCTTTCTTTACTCCTAATCCCTTGGTTCTAGTGGCATCATCCCAGTTGATAACTCAAGGACGCAGTTTTCCGCTTGCTGCTAGGACATTGAATTGGCCTTCCTATCTTTCTTCCTCTTCAGTCTGGAACTGGGATCAGAATATCTCTATGCCTGCATTTGGGAAGTGTTTGGACACATGACTTCCCTTAGGCTTCACAATTGTAGAAACTGGTTCTTAAGCTAAAGCTAAGCCTTTTGGAATCCATCTGTTGCCTGGACAGCAGAGCAACCAAATGTTCATATACTGGCATTAGACTGCTCTCCACCCCCAGCCCTGGTTTCTTCTTAATTTCCCATCCATTTGTAGTATTAGTACCATGACCATGTCTATATTATAAAACTGAAAAACAAATTCTTATTTCTATTTGCCTCGAAGTCTACATAAGATAGCTTCAACTATGAGTGGGTTCAGGTGGTTTGGTGACTTCGGCGAGCAACACAGTAGAAGTGAAGTGTCCAAAGATTGTCTTCGCTCCTTTGGGTTGGGGCTAACTTCTCTGGAAGTTTCAAGTTGAACCTGGTAGCTTTACGGTGAATAGGTGAGGTAGGGGGGAAACAACTATTTAGAAACTTGCCCAAAGCTCATCTCCTTTCTCCATTGTAGTCTCTTGTTTCGGAGCATTCCTTGTCATGGAAGGTAGAGAGGAATATGACAGATTCATGAACCAAAGCAAGCCTTCCTGCCACACCTGTTACCAGCAATGAATTGCCCCAGGCACTTTAATATTATACTAGACTAGCTGATGTGTTAGGGTGGCATATTTCTCTTGTATCCATGAATTTGGCAATCCCTTTCCAGAGAGAAGCCACTTCCTTTCCAGATCTTCAAGCATAGCAGAAGGGGAAAAAACCTTCTTTTAAAGGCTTACCTCTGTTTTTTAAAATGTCCTTTAGGTTTTCAAACCACACAAGTTTATCTTGGGTGGACAAGATGTTATAGCTTGTTGCCTGGCTGGTCAAGTGAACAAAGGGGTTCATTAGACAGCTTATATGAACTAGATTCTGCTGCAGTAAAGAGGGGATTAGGACAACAGAACTATTAATCTAAACTACTATTTCAATAGGGAAAAACTGCTGTAGGACTGTTGCAACTACATCCATCAGGCAAATACAACCACAGGTGGCCCTTGTTACCTAATTCACAGTTTCACATATCTGTGAATGACTCTTTGAGACCCAGTTTCATTATCTGCAGGTAGAAAAATAGGAAGAATTTATCTATGCATGGTTTTGAGTGGCTGGAAATGATCCAGAAATGATTTCTAATGTCATTTCTGGCTGGCATTTTCCAGCAGAGAGCTGTTTTGTGGCTCCTTTAATAAAAAAACTGGGGGGGGGATATTTGATGGGGGGCATTGCTGGAGACATGGAGAATAAGCTACTGCCCTTCTCTTATTTTTGCCCCTCGCTGTTTTTTGGCCCCTTTTGGTTACAAACCTAACCCCACAATTCCCATTGACTCAAGCTTTCGTTATTCACCATTTCTGTATAGGAGAGAATGGAAACCCTGCAAATAATGAGGGCCAACTGTAATTGCAATGTCAGTTTTTTGTCCCCTTTTGACTTGGGAAGACTTAGTACAACCCCAGATCTTGCATAATGGAAAATGAATTGGCTTGCTTTGAAGTTTGTGATATGGAGACTGTTTTCTAGGGATGTGCAAAAAATTTCAGGCACAGAATGATCTGTGCCCGAAACGAGCAATTTTGAACCGAATCACCCCCGATATCCCCCGATATTTTTCGGGGCCGAGCCGAATCACCCGAATTTCGGGGCCAAAAAATTCGGGTGATTCGGCTCATGGCTGATTTGGGGGGATTTTTGAAGTTTTAGTGATTTTGGGGCAGTTCGGGGGCATAGCATGGGATCTGGGCAAAAGGGGTGGGGTGGGGTGGTAGTGCCTAATGGGTGCAGGCTACCACCCCAATTTCAGGGGGATTGGACAAAGGGCTGATTTTTTGAGAATTTTTGAAGTTTTAGTGACTTTGGGGCAGTTTGGGGGCAGAAAGTGGATCTGCCCCAAAAGAGTGGGGTGGGGTGGTAGTGCCTAATGGGTGGAGGCTACCACCACAATTTCAGGGGGATTGGGCAGAGGGCTGATTTTTTGGGAATATTTGAAGTTTTGGTGACTTTGGGGCAGATTGGGGGCAGAAAGTGGATCTGCCCCAAAGGAGTGGGGTGGTGTGGTAGATAGTGCCTAATGGGTGGAGGCTACCACCCGTCCCCAATTTGAGAGTGCTTGGGCATAGGGGTGAATTTTGGTGAATTTCTGAGGTTTGTCTTCATAAGGTGAAGTGTGCTAAATTGATTACTTCCTCATATTCATAGTAATAGAGAGTGTGAAAAAGTGAAAGTGGGATCATGAGAGTTGTTTAATTGAAAAAAATCTCATTTGCTATGATAGAATGAGAATTCACACCTCAGAAAAAACTTCTGCCCCACCGCCCCCCTCTCTTCCCAATCCTGTTCTTCCCTCCCTTCCCGTGTTGCCTACCCACCCCCCATCTGAAGGGGAACTTCCTAATGATCCAGTAGGGAACCCTGACAGGGAAGGAGAACTATCTGAGGAAGAGACTACACCTACCCCTTCTGTATCTCCTCGCTTATTTTCCTCTCAGGACTTTGATGTTGTTTTATCTAAGGCTAAGTGGGCTATTAAAGATGTCTCCTCGCCTGATGTGGTTCCTCTATCAGAATTTGACCAGGAAGTCTTTCCTTCTATTTCGGGGGCCTCGTCAGCTGTTCCATTCCCCACTTTATTCAAGCAGGTTATGTTGGCAGAATGGCAAAACCCTGCCTCCTGCAGGCCTATAGGAACTCTCCCTAAGAAACACTATAATCTTTCTAACGAGGTGTCAGCCTTCCTAGCCACCTCTAAGGTGGATCCTCCTGTTGTTCAAATGGTTTCGGGATCTCTTTTGAATATGGAGGGTCAGAAACAACTCAAATCTAGAGGATAAAAAGAATGATTCTATTTTTAAAAAGTCTCATGAGGCATCAGCCACAGTTATTAAGATGGCTACCACTAATTCTATTTTTGCTAGGGCCTCCATTCTCTGGATCAAACAGCTTATGACCCTGGTTCCCCCGGGCCATACACAACTTCGTCAGGGTTTAATCCTTGAATCCTCATGGCGGATTCTAGCCTTGATTGTGTGCAGTATGCTTCACGGGCTCTAGCTTCAGGGGTGGCCCTACATAGGTCTCTGTTGCTCAGAGGGTGGCAAGTAGATTCGAAGTCTAAAATGGCGCTCCAGGCCACTCCTTACTCGGGCAATAACCTCTTCGGGCCCCCCCTGGAGTCCGTGCTGGTGGATTCAAAAGACAAAAAGAGGGTTATGCCATCTGGTAGGCGGGACTTTCTCAGGGGCCCGCAAAGTCAGAACTATTCCTTTCGTGGCTACAGACAATCTCAGTTTCATTCCTCCTCCAGATCAGATACCAGGCAGCCAGACATCCTTCGTCCTCTCCTCCACTCTGACAAAGCGGATGTTATGCTGTTGGCTCAAATCCTCGGGATGATGACGGCTGCCATGGAATGTGTACCTTGGGCCAGGTGGCACTCCCAACTGCTTCAGTGGCTTCTTCTGCCTCACCAGGATCTAATATCCTCGGGCTCTCACATAGAGGTCCCTCTTCCCACCAAAGTTCGTCGGTCCTTTGTATGGTGGATCTCCCCTGCTCTGCAGACAGGCCTCCACTTCACAGAACCAGACAGGATTATGATCACCTTGGATGCCAGCCGGTCCGGCTTGGGGGCAGTTTGCCTGGGTCATCCGGCGCAGGGTCTCTGGTGCTCAGAGGAGAAAACCTGGAGCATCAATCGTCTGGAGCTTCGAGCCGCAAGATTGGCCCTACTAGCCTTCCAGGACCTCATTCGGGGAGCCCATGTCTTACTCAGAACCGACAACACCACCACCAAGGCACACATAAACTGGCAGGAGGGCACCCGCTCCAAGAATCTGATGGCAGAAGCGAACCTTCTATTCCAATGGGCAGAGAATCACATTCTCTCTATCAGAGCGGAGCACCTAAGCGGAGTAAACAACACAGTAGCGGACTGGCTAAGCAGACGGTCGGTCGACCCATCCGATTGGAGTCTCCATCCTCGGGTCTTCTCCCAGATCACACAACGCTTCGGCACTCCCTTCATCGACCTGTTTGCATCACACCTCAACGCCCAACTGCCCAACTTCTTTTCGAGGTTCCTCACTCCCACCGCCATGGGCACAGATGCTCTCACCCTCCCATGGCCAAAAACCCTTCTTTATGCCTTCCCTCCTATTCCGATCCTCAATCAGGTGGTCAGAAAAGTCTGGTCAGAACAGGCGAAAGTAATTCTAATCGCCTCGTACTGGCCTCGTCGGGCATGGTTCGCAGAACTGATCAGCATCAGCAAGGCTCCTCCGTGGCGTCTTCCTCACTGTCGAGACCTCCTGCGTCAGGGGCCTATCCTTCATCCAGACCCCGACTGGCTTCAGCTATGCGCGTAGAAATTGAACGCAGCCTCCTAGAGTCTCAGGGATACTCCTCGCAGGTTCTGAATACTATCTTGGCATCCAGACGCCCTTCCACTCAGCGCATCTACCAGACTACATGGGCAGCCTTTTCCGGCTGGGCCCGAAACAAGAATCTTGACCCCCTCTCGGCAGGCGTTCCAGAAGTCCTGGACTTCTTACAAGCCGGGCTGACGCTACATCTCAAACCATCCACCTTACGGAGACAAGTTTCCGCTTTGGCTTCAGTTTTAAAAATTTCTGACCCCAGCACACATTCCCTCCACCCTCACATATCTCGCTTTCTCAAGGGAGCTTCTAACCTGGCTCCTCCTCCGGTTCCCCGTTTTCCTTCTTGGAATCTCAACAAAGTACTGAACGCTCTGACAGCCCCTCCCTTTGAACCTATGAGTTCCATTCCGCTAAAGCTGCTATCATACAAGACTCTGTTCCTCGTGGCTATTACTTCAGCTAGAAGAGTCTCTGAGTTGGGAGCCCTATCCGCTAGAAAAGAATTCTGCGTTTTCCTTCAGGACGAAGTCCGCCTCACCTTGGATCCTACCTTTCTGCCAAAGTCAATTCAATATTTCACCGAGCTCAGGAGGTCGTCCTTCCATCCTTCTGTCCCAACCCTTCACACCCTTCTGAACAGCGTTGGCACAAATTGGATGTGAGACGTGCCTTGCGCTTCTACGTGAGACGTACCAGGGATATTAGGAAGTCAGACGTGCTGTTCATGTCCATTTCCCCTCACAACCTGGGTCAACGACCTTCTAAGGCATCCTTAGCAGCCTGGATTAGGGCTTGTATCAAACTGGCCTATGAGAGCCTCGGTCTCTCCCCTCCGTTGGGCATTACTGCTCACTCTACCTGCAGTGCGGCGGTGTCTGCAGCCTTCTCTGCCAATACTCCTCTGGTTGAAATCTGCAGGGCGGCAACCTGGAGTTTGGTTTCTCCCTTTATTCGTCACGACAAGATTCTGTCGTTCTTAGAGTCTCAAGCGGCCTTTGGCCGCAGAATCTTGCAACAGGTGGTATGACATCTTTCCCTCCCAGGGACATTGTCTGTTTTTGGCTTGGGTATGTCCCATACTGATGATCTCCAGACAGGGGAAAAAGGAACATGGGGTCCTACCTTGTGAAGGGTCCTTTTTCCCTCGTCTGGAGATCATCAGGCCTGCCCGGATGTCTTCTGGTACGGTTTGGGTTCCTTCGCTTTTGGGAGGAGGCAGCTCTCCAGGGAGTTAGTTGGGCTGTATTCTCCCCGCTTCTGTTGACTTCAATGTATATTTTTTCTGGTCGTTTCTACTATTAAAGTTGTCTTCCTGTTCTTTGTATATGTTTCAATTGTTTAGTTTGCAGAGCATTTCAGGTCCTCTTCACCTTTCGCTACAGTCCCGGAACTGGGGAAGCCTCCAGTCAGTGGGAAGATCTACAAGTTCAATATCCGGTCTTGTCTTGAGCATGCTCAGTGCCTGATCCCATACTGATGATCTCCAGACGAGGGAAAAAGGACCCTTCACAAGGTAGGGCCCAATGTTCCTTTCTCTGTGCATTGCAGAGGATGATGAGAAGCATTGTAGAATGTACATGCATTTTACAGGAGCAATGGTTGAGTTCAAGAGTCCTCTTCATATGTCTTAATGCTGAGTAGGCCAGAAGCTCGCTAATGAAAAGTGTTGGAATCTTTGTCAATTCTCTGCTAGGAATGTGCATGAAATTATTTGGTACATTCAGTAGGGATGTACCGAATTGCTTTGGTGCAGCCTGCCAAATCATGGGCCTTTTAAGAGCGAGTAAAGAAGGTCCTTACCTTCTCCTGTGCCACCCTCCGCTTTTCCTGCTGTGGCGCTGCACTGCTCAGAAGTCCGTGCATGGCTGCTGTACTGATTCAGCAGCCTGCGCACAGCACCAGGACGCACATGGCCACCTTCATGCACATCCCTAGCTCTGCCTGTTTGGAATGTGCTGCATTCCACTGAGAAGGACAAAAGGCACAGGGTTGCAGTTTTCAAGAAAGCGCTTGAGTTGATTGGTCTTGATATCTGCCCAGTTGCTCCTGGATTGTTAGGGATCCACTGAAAGGAAAGGAGCGCTCCTGGTGCCTCCACTGTACTCACTGAGCACTCATGTGGCATGAATCCATTCCCCTTGGTTGGACAGGGAACAGTAGACCTGATGCCTCGAGAAATTTTGCTGTAAATCTTTGGTCTTGCTCTATTCTGCCTTCCGTTTTAATTTGTTTGTGGACTGCAGTGGGTGGGAGAATGAGCAAACTACAGGGTTCTAGTGAAAACAAAAAGTAGACCAACCAAACCTGAAATCTTTCAGCTCCAGCCTTGGGGCATATTTAGCAAAGGAATATAAATGGTTGCTTTCCTATAAGCCTGTTCTTATGTGTCTGCTTAATGAATGAAATAACAACTAGCCCTGTGATTTGTCTGGAGATTCAAGTCTCAGCAGGTCCTGCCTTCTCATTGGTGGCACTGAGTTATAGATATGTAGTGCTTCGTTTTTCATACCATATGAACCAGTAAGATCAGGGAAACATATTTTAGATTTGTTGTTCAGTCTGAGCAAAAGGCCCAAAGTGCATAACAAGTTTTCTCCATTCACTAATAGGCCCCTAATGTCGTTCACTGTGTGAGAGTTAGAGGAGACATGGTTGGTCCCAGGTCAAATTCCTGATGCTGACTCCAAATGTTGTCTTCTCGTTTTCAGCTTTGAAAAACAGTTTGCTTCCCTTTGAGCACGAGGTAACAGGGAGCATGGAAGATTGCCACATTGTGTCATCTGTTTCCTCAGTGCTTAGTGCTGCAGAAAAAAGGATGCAATACTTGCAGGAGGCTAAAGCCCAAACTTTGGAGGCTGTATGAGGAAGTTATGAAGCTAATACAAACTGATTGGAGACTTGGCACAATCCACAAAGCAATCCTACCTATACTTATGCTCTATAAATGCCATTTAGTGCAGGTTTGAATGTTGACATTGTAAAAAACAGACCAGCCCTATAATGCCATGTCCTCTCAGCCTGCAGGTATCAATCAATATTTATTTCCAAATATTGGCTAAAGATTGTTTTTATTTGTAAGGCTTTTGGTTATGGCTTTTAATCTCTGCTGGTTCTTAATGTTTAATTATGATGCTCTGTTCATTGTATTTTGTTTGTGGTTTTATTTTGTTTAATTGGAAGCTGCCTTGTGAAGCACATCTTAAAAGATGGGGTATAAATATACTGAATTAGACTGTAACATCCCACTGGTAGCAGTTTTCAAATCTGCTGTGTATGCATGGAGAGCTCCAGTACAGTGTATTATCATGGGTACGTGCGGAAATGTTATATACCCTTTTCTTTAGGTAACTTTATTTTCTCCTAGACTTGCGCCAGTGCTTTGAACTCGCTTCATTCACAACACTAATGCGAGCATGTGTGTGCGCTATCTCTCTCTCCCCCTCTCAAAGAACTGATATCTTCCATCTCTGAGATGCTTATCCAAGAAGCTCCTTTGAGTTCTCTGAGATGCAGAAAGATGGAGGGAGAGGTCAGTACTTTGCTTCCTGCAGGGCTTTGAAGACAGTTGGGGAGAAGATTCTTGCTGCTTCCTAATGCCTACAAGCCCTGGATGGTTTAAAACTGATCTCTTCATCCCTTGTCATCTATATGTCAGAGATCCTATGGGGTAGGGAGGGTATCTGTCCTTTCCAGTGAAAAGACAGGCTACTTCCTCCTCCAAGGTCCTGTACAGAGGGCTCTGGGAAGAGTGTGTCACTTCCTGCTGTGCATCTTGGGTCAGGGAGTAGCCAAAAATATTTGTGATTGCTGCTGGTACTTGCATTTAATGACCTTTGGAATTCAGTGATGAAACATTATCTTTTGTGTGTGTGTCCCTATGGTATAATAGTGTTCAGCTTCAAAACTAATCTAATGTATGCACCCTGGGAAAACTTAGAGAACCTGAAGTAGCAAAATCTGTGTCTGGTGTGTGAGCAAAAGCTATGAGTAGAAAGTCTGACTTGTAGCCCCTCGCTCTGAGGCATGAAGTTTTAAAAGCAGGAAGAACTTGCTTGGACTATGACAGCCCCGCCCCACCTGAAATGGCATTGTTTGTGCAATTCATACCCTCTTCAGAAGTTCTGCTGAGCAAAGCTTTCATACAAGAATGAAAATAGAGAGTCGGGATCTGTTTTCAGTTCTGCCATACAAGTACCAAGGTACGTGATGAAATGACTCTGATCCAACTGTATGTCATTTGCACCATCCTTTCTGTAGAATGGGGAGCTACATAAACTGGAATAAGAAGGGTGGTGCTTAAAAATAAAGTTAATGCAAGAAAAGAAAGCGGAGAGTAGAAACTGGAAAGAGCAGAAAATGGATCCAGAACAGAGGGAAAAGCCCAGACCTCCACTCACCTCATTCTGTGATGAGGCAGTCTGTACATCTCCTGCCACAAGCTTAGTTGAGCCTGACACTTATTCTTCGGACATTAGGGTAGCTAAAGTCCCAGCAAGGCTTGAAGTAAGTGGGGATTCTCTGGTAGTGGAACATACACATACTATGGGAACTCTAGTCCAACCTCAGTATCTCAGAGGCTTTGCTTCAGATATCGCATTACAGTCTATTTCACATCTCGCTGTTTTTCCCTCTCTGGATGAAATTCAAGCTTGTATTTGGACTCCAAACAAAAGCTTGTCATAACACAAATTTCATTGTGCTATCTCATTGTCCAAGGGGAGTTGTGTTAATGTGTACTTCTTTTATTTCCTGGTCCCCTTGAAAACAGGTGTGAGAACTGAGTTGGAGTTTGAATTGGAAATATTGGCAACCTGTGAGTGTATGTAGGAGAGGTTAAAGGTGACTGGGAGTGGCGGCGGCGGCAGGGCAGTGAGGACAGAAATAAGCAGAAGAGGCTGGAAACTGTTTAGGAGTCTCTCATATGCCTCCTTCAGCCAATATAGCATGGGACTCTAGTGAGGATCTGGGGGGATTCCGCCCCCCGATCTTCACGTCTCTAAGCATGGCCCGTGTGAACTGCAGTATGAATAGAACCTTTGGGCTGGGGATGTGGTTCTCTCTGTGGGTGCGGGGAGTGAGCACTTGACCGGCTGAAATACTTTAATCGTTCAAAAATCTAAACGTGTGCACGATTTTGCATACTGCTTTATCCGGCAGGTGCTTGTCCCTTGCTGTGCAGGTGAGACCATTGGGTAATCCAGTCCTCCAGCACAACGACTCAGATGGCTACTGTTCCTGTTGTCCTGCCTTGGCATCCCTGGGAGAAGCACCCTGGCAGTTGGAACCGGATGTAAATAGGCTTCTAGTGGGAGAGAGGAATGTGTAACCCTCTTTCGTTGGAGGAGTATTGCGTCTGCATTGTTCTCTGAGGAATTAGAAGTTTAATTGGATACTCTGTGATCTTCCTGGTTGTACTTGGGCACTGATAGGGAACTCTACCTGGAACTAGTTGTAGCAACTTGAAATATATAGTTGCAATTTAACCTCCCATGTCTGATGGTCAGTAGGTGTTCTTGTACCTCAGTTATTCTAACTCATTTATCAAAGAGTCTTTCTTTTGATTATTAATGACATTTTTAAAGGATGTTTTGCTTTACAACAGCTTTTAAAATTGAATATTGAGAAGTGATGGGGGCAATAGGACAAGGGCTTATCAAAGTAACACTAACATATGCCTAGAACTGTCTGAATCTTCAAGGAAAATCCAAATATTTCTGGTGCCTGCAGGTGAAGATCTGAGGTGTTAAACGCAGCCAAATAAAAGAAATGCATAGTTGTTGTAATTCTTCATTTCCCCCCAAACACTGTTAAAAAAAAAAAAAAAAGCAAATGCCATCTTATCTATGTTATAAGATAGTCTTAATTTATCTTAAGGGTTTTTTTTGGGGTTTTTTTTGGTAAACTGCTATAGACTAGTTGAGTGGGCAGTATAAAAATGTAATGAGTAAATAAAGTAAAGGTGCTAAGGACATTTGATTCTAAAATGTTTTGCTTTTGTTTAGGTGATCATGAGTAATTCAACTTTGGCAAAATGTCTTAAACTGACAGTTCTCACTAGAGGTGATCAAACACGCTGTCGAGATATACAGTGGGATGTAAAGGAAACGAACTTGCCCCTTACTTTGGTGCCTCAGTGTGAAGGCTTACGGTCACGGTTGTATGTTGCTTGATACCATTCTGGGTTGTACTATGTGCAACAACTTCCTCTGCCTCTCTGTGATCATTTAGGGGCCACAGACAATTTCTGGCTTTTGTGGTTGCAAAAAAGCTTGAAAGTATATGGTCAGTGTACATTGAATATATAAAAAATTATGGGAGCAGAGAGCAGTTTATCAGTGTGGCAATGCTGGGAATAGAAGCTTTCAATACTATATTTTCTCTCAACATGATACATGGACCCTGTCCTCTCTCCTATTGTCCCTCTCCACATATATTTATATTCCTTGTCCCATTCAGATGTTTGCTCAAATATTCTGAATTTGTGAACCTCAGATATTGCTGAGTAATGAGGCACCTTTTAAAAGTGGTGATTCTCTTGGTTTACCGTGAGGAGAGCAACTGGCCCTATCCATCCACAGCATAGCATCCCTCCTGTGGCTGTGGCTGTTGCTGGTGTCTACGTTATGTTTCTTTTTTAGATTGTGAGCCCTCTGGGGACAGGGAGCCATTTTGAAAAATATCTATGTAAACAGCTTTGGGAACTTTAGTTGGAAAACAATGTATAAATATTCATGATCTATATTACTCATTTGATTAAGTGCTGTTAAGTTGGAGTCGACTCTTAGCGACAACATAGATTCTCTCCAGGATGATCTGTCCTCCACTTGGCCTTTAAGGTCTCTCAGTGGTGCATTCATTGCTGTCGTAATCTAGTCCATCCACCTTGCTGCTGGTCGTCCTCTTCTTCTCTTGCCTTCAACTTTCCCCAGCATTATGGACTTTTCAAGGAGCTGGATCTTCGCATTATGTGTCCAAAGTATGATAGTTTAAGCCTGGTCATTTGTGCCTCAAGTGAGCATTCTGGATTGATTTGTTCTATGATGCATTTGTTTTCCTGGCTGTCCATGGTATCCTCAAAAGTCTTCTTCA
Organism: Hemicordylus capensis; assembly: GCF_027244095.1. Taxonomy (NCBI): domain Eukaryota; kingdom Metazoa; phylum Chordata; class Lepidosauria; order Squamata; family Cordylidae; genus Hemicordylus; species Hemicordylus capensis. The sequence goes on along the minus strand of NC_069657.1, from coordinate 267,988,841 downwards.
GCACCAAAGTTCAAAAGTGTCAATTCTTTTTCTATCTTGCGTCTTCAAAGTCCGGCTTTAGCATCCATAGAGTGTCATGGGAAAAACCATTGTCCGAACGATTCTACTGTTTGTAGGTATAGACACATCACGGCATCTAAATATCCTTCCCAAGGCCTTCATTGCATCCCTACCAAGTGCTATTCTGTGGCATATTTTTTGCTAGATCCTTTACTGTTGATGGTCGATACTAAAAGGCAGAAGCTATCCACCACTTCAGTGTCTTCATTATCAATTCTGAGGCTGGTTGCTGTACCCCTTGTCATTAATTTAGTCTTCTTTACATTTAGTTGTAGTCCCATTTTTTCACTGTGCTCCTTTGCTTTTGGGGGCTAAAATTATAGGGCATCTATAACTATTAAACTGGTAACTCGCAGACAGGTTATGTTGAGATGACATAAGAGAAGTTTTTACTATAGTTTAAACAAAATTGTTAACAGCAAGGGCTAAAGCTTTGTTAAACTGCTCTGGGCCATAGGTAACATGAAACCTTGACTAGACATTTCTGGTCAGTCTTCTTGGGGTCAAGAGTGGCATCACTGCTTCCTGTGAGCTGTTGGGATGGGGGAACTGGAGCTGACCACTCCAGACTCCTTGGCGGAAGAGCAGTATAGAAAATGTAAAAATAAATAAATAAATAAATAATTGCCCAGCAATGTCTTGTCATGGTTTCCATTTATCTATGGCCTGAAAATGATGAATAAAACATGAGCACTTGCTCTGAACTGATGTGAAGACTGGCAAGGATTCAAGACAGCTGCCTTTGTATTGTGGTTGTGTTGCCCAAAGAAGAGTATATGTTTGTGTTGTGGGTGGGGTGTTATTTATGAACATTCTACTTTGTTAGATTGCTATATTATGACAGTGTACATTAATTTACTAGCTAGAGGATTTATGTGCTACATGAAGACAGCTAACATAAGAAGGAGGGACAGATTCGGAGGTGAAAGGAAGCAAAAATGACTTCTGTCAATCAGAGTGAAGGGAGAAGATGTAAAAATGAAAGCTTGAGCTGATGCACTTTACACAAATTGGATATTTGGGGGTCAGTTGTGCTCATTTAAAACTAATTGGCTAACATCTGCTAGGCAGGATTACAGTTTTGAGTCTGAGACAGATCTTTCATGATTAAGTTTGTAGACTGTTTCTGGTTTATAGACTTATCCAGGGATGCTTTATGAAGCTCTCATGGGAGCATTTAAAATAGATTAGCAACAGGCTTCTCCTTATAGAACTGAATTAGTGGTACCCCTTGATAGCTTATGGTACATATATTTAATTGTTTGGACATTTGGAACAGAATTTTACTTCAGGTAACTTGAGACATTTCGGTAGTAAAGTCAACATTTAAAAAGATGGTTCCAATGTTCAGCTAACTTCCACTAAACATATTCCAGTTGTAACTTTAGAGTAACCTACTACATAAAGGTAAAGTGTGCAGCCGTCGAGTTGGTGTTGAGTCCTGGTGCCCACAGAGCCCTGTGGTTTTCTTTGGTAGAATACAGGAGGGGTTTACCATTGCCATGTCCCTCACAGTATGAGATGGTGCCTTTCAACATCTTCCTATATTGCTGCTGCCCGATATAGGTGTTTCCCATACAGTATCCAAAATATAAGATAATAAAAACCTCATTTTAAGTGTTGAGCTTTATATTACATTTTCCTTGTGAGGAATCAAACAGAACATGGACTTTGAGGTCATCTTAGGACCTACTATGTAGTAATGGTGTCAAAGAACTCTTTTCTGCCATCATTCATGTGGACAGTTGGCTTGCAGAGCCTTAATGAGGCTCTTAATGAGAGCCTTCTACATGTTGGTCTTTAAAGTAGAAGGAAGGAATTATTTTGTTCACTGTGAACAAACACTGTGCTTCAGTTGCGTCTGTTCTGACTTCAGTTACAAAGATGAATGAGTTCATTTGGCGGCTGCTTATTCTGCAATGAATATTTTATTTTGTTTTATTTTTTATTTTTACACTTATATCCGCTCTTTCTCAGAGGAGCTCAGAGTGGTGCACATGGTTATTTTTATCCTTACAACAACCCTGTGAGGTAGGTTAGGCTGAGAGAGAGGTGACTGGCCCAGAATCACCCAGTGAGTTTCATGGTTGAATGGTGATTCAAAACTGCCTCTTCCCAGTCCAACACTCTAATCACTATGCTATGTTTCCATTTGCTCAGCCTGAGGATGTGGACAGAGTACTTGGAAGTGTGAGATCATCCACCAGTGTCCTAGGCCCTTGCCCATTTTAAAGCGGTTACTGGGGAGGATGAAGGTAGCCACAGCCACAGCGACTATCACACAGTTGTATCAAAATTGGACTACTGTGCTCTGTTGGGAGGCTTTTGCAACTAGCGAAAAATGCAGCAGCTGATGACTAGGACCAGTTTTTGTTTTGTGTGTGTTTGATCATGCAGCTTCTTTTTTACATCAGTTGCACTGGTAGCCATTGTGATTGAGTACTGATTATTACCTTTTAGCCTACTTAAGGAAAATAAGCTTGTGATATCACCTGGCTCTGTGTGTGTGTGTGTGTGTGTGTGTGTGTGTGTGTGTGTGTGTGTGTGTGTGTGTCCCCGTGTCCGTCCGTGTCCCACCACCATCCTACCAACTTCACAATGCCTGGACCCATTATGAACCAACTGGTAACCAACAGTCACCAATTTGATACAGTTGTAGGGACACCCCAGTGGCATAGTTCATGATGATGCCATCCACCCCAGTTCAAGATGGCAGACATGTAAACATTTGAGGCACAAAGGGGCTAACTTGTGGACCGTCTAACCGATTTGAACCAAATTTGCTACAAGTGTAGGGACACATAAGGATGGCTTAAGGGCGTAGTTTTTAATGATGCCATCCACCCCAGTTCAAGGTGGCAGACATGTGAATCTTTAAGGCTGAAGTGGGCTAACTTGTGGGGATGGTAATTATCAGTTAAGATTATAGTGAAAGGAAAGTAGGTAGATTAGTTCTTACCAGAACATCTTGTTTAGTGTGTGGCATGTGTTAGCCGTCCTGAATGGTTTGAGTTTTGAACTAGACATTAGTGCCCTAAGTAATGACATTAGTTTGATTACCACAATATGTAATGTGGTAAATGACCTTAGCTTAGCTCATTGTGGTTTCCATATTACAGTTGGAGTTTTGCACATCCAGTGTGAGTGCATGATGGAATCCAATACAAGCTGTAAATTTGGCCACAGAGAAGGCTGAAGTGCAGAACACTTTGTGAAAGCAATGCAAGTGAACAAGAGTCACATTTCTTTCTATGAAATTCACATCATGGTAAATCCGGAAAGAACCATTTACCTTGAGCAAGAACAATTAGACTGACTAGTTAAATCACAACTGAACTGTGCAAACTCAGTAGATAAAAATCATTTTTGGCAGTTGCCACAAAAATTAAGGCAGACTTTCAAAAGGTTCATGTGAATAAATTGCTAGTATAAAACTAGGTACAATCTTCTGCCTTACCTTCAGCCCATGTTAACTCTTTCCTTTTCAACCCAAGCATGTCATGAAAGCTTAGAGAATGTTCTTAAGAGTGAAAGTATAGAGGGATTTCTTGGACCAAAAAAGCTAGTTCTACTGCCTGGGATGCTCCTTCCTTAAAGTGGTTCTTCAGGCCCTTTATCTCCATGTTTGTCTTCATTACGCCGAGAATCTAATAGAAATCACTTCGTGTTTAAATCTAGGCGGAGAAAGAGAAGAGGCAAAACCTCAATGCCAAATGTAGCTTAGTTCTGGTTCAGAGGAGCTTATCACAAAGTACTCATTTGTTCATTGTCTACATCAATCAGTTGTAATTCCCCTAGCTTTCGAGCTCTTGCATCACAATATCTCCTGCTTTACCTGGATAGATATTAATGGTTACTGTAGCTTTGTGGCATGGCTTCAGCATATACCTGGTTTTCAGGGTTATTAAATTGTTCTGATTGTTTAATTGCTGTTTTATGTTTTAATTGTTAGTTATTATTTTACACTGTTTTATAATTTCTGTTTTAATCGATAACTGATTTTAATTGTTTTAATGTAAACCGCCCTGAGCCTTTTTGGAAGGGCAGCATAAAAATTGAATGAATGAATGAATGAATGAAAATATACCAGACTAAACTAATTGCTGGGTTTGGCAGATGCTGTGTATCTGCCAATGATTTTAGACTTTAGAGTTTTCCTTCAGTTGATAAAACGTCTTTTGATGTGAAACAAGGGAGAAGATGGGATTTATTTTAGTGTTTGGGTTTTTTAGTGAGTGTTTGGGGTCTTTTAGTGTTTGGGGTTTTTAGTTTTATACCAGGGTGGATTTGATTTAAATCAAACTGATTTAAATCACGATTTAAATCACTAGCAGGGTGGATAAAAATCAAAAAAATCCGATTTAAATAAAAAAAAATCCAATTTTTTTTATTTAAATCGGATTTTTTTTATTTTTATCCACCCTGCTAGTGATTTAAATTGTGATTTAAATCAGTTTGATTTAAATCAAATCCACCCTGTTTTATACTATTCTATTTCTCCATGTCGGCATCATTAGGAGAGGGCATAAATGCCTGTCTGGAGGCAGCAATGGGCTGGATGAGGGACAACAAACTGAGACTGAATCCAGATAAGACGAAGGTACTCGTTGTGCAGGGTCGGAACTTGAGAGATGATTTTGATCTGCCTGTTCTGGATGGGGTCACACTTCCCCAGAAGGAACAGGTATGCAGTCTAGGGGTGCTTCTGGATCCAAGTCTCTCTCTGGTGTCCCAGGTTGAGGCAGTGGCCAGAAGTGCCTTCTATCAGCTTTGGCTGATAACGCCAGCTGCGCCCATTTCTTGAGATAGACGACCTCAAAACAGTGGTACATCTGCTGGTAACCTCCAGCCTGGATTACTGCAATGTGCTCTATGTGGGGCTGCCCTTGTACATAGTCTGGAAACTACAGTTGGTCCAGAATGCAGCAGCCAGGCTCATCTTTGGGTCATCTAGGAGAAGCCATATTACTCCTGTATTGAAGGAGTTACACTGGCTGCCGATATGTTTCCGGGCAAAATACAAGGTGCTGGTCATAACCTATAAAGCCCTAAACAGCTTGGGCCCTGAGTATTTAAGAGAACGTCTTCTTCGTCATGAACCCCACCGCCCATTGAGATAATCAGGAGAGGTCTGTCTGCATTTGCCACCAGCTCATCTGGCGGCCACTCAGGGACGGGCCTTCTCAGTTGCTGCCCTGAGGCTTTGGAATGCGCTCCCTAGTGAAATAAGAGCCTCCCCATCTCTGACAATTTTTAAAAAGTCTTTCAAGACACATCTGTTCAACCAGGCTTTTAACTGATATTGTTTTAATGTTGTTTTTAGAATATCATTTTTAAAAATTGTTTTTAAATTGCTGTGTTTTAAATTTTGGTGTTTTGTTTTGTTTTTAACTAACGTTTTATCTTTGTTTTTATCTGGTTGTAAACCACCCTGAGACATAAGTTTTGGGCGGTATAAGAATATCTTAAATAAAAACAATACTGTATGTGGGGGAACTGGAAAGGCTCTGGTTGATATTGTAACTGTACAGTATTGGGAAGTGCAAGGGGTTTGACTGGATAGTACTGGTCTCCCTTTTTAACAAGGCTTTGGAATTAATAACTATCTAAAGTGTTGGCGAAATGAACAAGCAGCCTAGCTGAGTTACTTAAGAGAGAATGATTCAGCTAGATGGAGGCTTAGATTTCGATGCGACATTCATGCGACGTTTCGACATTCAAAGATGTTCCTAAACTTAAAATCTTGGCTCTTGTACAAGTTAATACCTTTCAGAATCTCTTCACAGCAAAGAGGCTCTTCTCTGGGACTTTTCAAATGACTTTTTGTGTGTACATATATAAATACATGCACACACTCACTCTTTTTAGATTCTTAAAAGTCGCCCTTCCAACCATAGTGTTGGTCAAAGCATGCTGATCAGAAGAGTGCTGGCAACAGTGAGGTTCCAACTATATGTGGTGGCAGCAAATGCATGCTTGATTCCATGTAAAATTGGGGATGGGGGTGTACAAGCGGGCATGCTAAATCCAGCCCTCCGTTCAACTGGGCTCGCTTCCATGTTGTAACATGGGTCTGTTGTCTGTAGGGTGGCTTTTGTTTGCTCCATGTTGCTTCCCCCTCCTCCCACTCGCAGTTCTTCTCACTCCTCTCTTCCATTCCAATCCCCGAGTAAAATTTGTGATCTCGGCAAGTTCCTCCTCTTGTGTCTCAGCATTGCATCCATTCTTCACGTAATGAGATATAGATGAGGAGAGAATGTATTGCTGTGGCGTAAACAGACCTGACAGCTCTAAAAGGAATTTAGTCAATATCACTTGTGCTGTCAAAACTGAATACTTGAAATGTACAAGGTAAACCCCCCCCCCAAAAAAAGCCCACTGTCAAAGAAAATGCACACTGCAGCACTGGATGTGTGCTTTCCTTCCAAATGAGTAAATAAAAATGTAAACACTGTTAAAGTGTGAAACCTGTTTCTGTAGTGCAAAAGAGGTACATTTTGAGGTAAGGTTTTTTTTAATTAAAAGAGCTCAATTAGCACTGCTTTTACTTTTGATGTGGTGGTGGGATTTTCAGTCACTAAATTGTATTACTCATTACTAATAGCATAGTAGGTTGCTGTGATATTTGCACAACCGTATACCACTTAATTACAATTGCTGCACTAGTTGGTCAAAAAGGCAGCAATACAGTGTTTAATTTATTGCATGGAAGACGTTGTTTCCCTGTAACTGACATACTTGCTATGAGAAAGACATTAAGGTCTGTGACAACAGCTCACTAACAATTGTGCATTTGTGATGAAGATTGTCTGTCACCTGCTCAAATCTTTCACAAGAAATACTGTCCTTCTGGCGCCATTGACATGAGCACACGTACAAGCACAGAGTGTTGCTGCTGCTGATGGCTGGACGGGGTTTTTTGTTAAAAAGATCATTCCTTTTGCTGCTCCTTTCTTCTTTCATACTTTGCTTCTCCTGCAGATGCTAAGAGCTGGTTGCACACTAATAGCTTTGATCCAAAAATCTATAGCCACTCAATCACACTCTCCATCCTAGCATGTCATCAGGATTAATTTGTGAAGTATTGAATCTTGTGTTGCTTTCTGCTCCCTTACCAGGAATAGCTTCACATTGGAATCTCTAATGTGCTGACCACAAATATGACCCCCAATTGCAATAAAGTGCACTGTGTAAATATCAGCTAGCTTAAATGAATAGCTTTCTGCAGAGTGAAAAGTGATCTGTTGCTGTTTCAGGACCCCAAGGCTCTAGGCCTTGAGGTTGGGAGCCTTTTAAAAGAAGCACTTAACAAAGCTAAGTGAAACCAAGAGATGTGGCCTGCACAACACACGGCCCTGTGGCTGTACATCACAAACCAAACATAGGAGTCAATATGAAGTGCCTTGTGATTTCTGTTGTATCAGTTGAGTAATACCCAGTTCGAGTTTAAGTAGGGGCTACACTTAATTATTTTAAATATGACCGATTCCACTGACAGGACTAGGATAAAGCCTCCTGTTCCTCATTGCTGGTTCCTGATGTTGGGGCTTCAAAGAGCACAACCACTGGCTCCCTTTCTTGCTAACTGTGATAGATTTGGGGTTTCCAACTTGAGATCCCCAGATATTGATGGACTACAACGCTCATCCTCCTCAGCCAAATTGTTGTTGGGAAGGATGAGAGTTGCAGTCTAGTGTCTTGGGATCAAGGGTTAGGAACCCCTGTGTTAGACAGTTTAGTTTTTCTTAATTTGCATGCCACCTTATTGCTGCCATTTATGGCAGACAGTAGCTAAACATTCTTTAATTAAGTAATTGGAGCCTACATTAACATTATTGATGTAGACATGTATGTTGGTGCATAGTGAGGCTAGAGGTTGCTCTACTCTTCTGAGATAAGTGACACCAGCTTGGCCCCAAGTGGCTGTTCAAATCCACCCAGGGATATGAGAAGCCCTGAAGTCAAAACTCCAGCATGGATACCTCTTAAATCTACATGTGAATATTGAGATGCTTTTTGGGCCTCTGACTTTGTTCTTGTTTCAGGAGAAAGTGTGCCAATTGCTATAACTCCCTTAGTTTGCTATAACTCCCTTGATTCTTCTTTGGTTCCAACACTACAATTGCTGTTCATGTGTGTCATTTTTAGTTGACCTTCCAAAGGGAAGACAACTTAAGAGATGTGGGGCGAGGGAGGGAGATGAATAGTGAATGAATAAATCCTCATCTCTAATAACTGTTATGCTTATGATCAGATACAAACAAAATTCACAGCATGGGATACAATGTCCTAGGGGACATTGATGGGATCTGTTTTTGCCAATCTGCTGTTTTTCAAGATGGTGGGCACTTAAGAGTAAAGACAACACTCCATAATTCATGTGTTGACAGTGGGAGACAAAGCTAATTTGCAACAGATGGGAGAGAGGGTCCTGGGCAGTGTTCCTGGTCCTGGGTCAGAGCCACTATGTTAAAAGAAATGGAAAGCTGGTTCCATTAGTTCTGCTTAGAACTATCCTGCCCTTTTTCTGAATCTCATGCCTAGAATGTCTGTCCAATTAATAAGTAATCTCATCAATACACCTTTAAAAATGTGTTTATAGTTCTACTGTGAAACTAGAGTTGCATATTTAAGCTTAGACTTGCTGTGGTGCTAGACTCAAGCCTGGACAGCAGTTTCTGGCTTATAGATTTGATTGGGAGATGGGACCAACTTATTCTTTTGGTTAAATCCTAATGACTGGCAAGGCCTCAAAAGCCTTCTTTGCCAAATCCTCCTCATTGGAACAGATGTCCATTTGTTCTTAAAAAGCCACTAATGATGGGGAAATGCTAAAGTTGCCTTTCCCCCCTCTTTTACAGAACTGTTCGTGTATGGCTGAAGAGAGACAGTGGTCAGTATTGGCCTAGCATATACCACGCAATGCCATGTAAGTATTTTGGGATACTTAGAATTTCCCTAGCTAGCCGCTTTCCTTCTCAGTTGTCAGTACATTTTGCAGCTAGTTGTTGGGAGCACAGTGGGCTGTTCCAGATGTCACACAGAGCCATGGTTAGATCCTGGCTCCATCTGATGCCCTTGAGCCTTAAGAGTGCACACCCATCACCTGCTTGAATGAGCCTCCCAGGAATTCTACTTCTGACTTGTTAGAAACAAGCCAAGATTGGTCATGTCATAAGACCCAACCAATCCTAGTTTAGTCTAACCAATGTGCTTAAAATGAACCTAGTTAACCTACAAGGTTAGAATAAGCCAAGACAATTGGTGTTGGACATAATCACCAGTCTTAGGTTAGAAACAAGCCAAATCAGAAGTAGAATTCCTGGGAGGCTCACATGGGCAGAGGAGCAGGAAGTCCATGTTTCTGGGGTTCGGGGATGTCACACAGAGCAAGGCTTTAACCATGGTTCTGTGACACCTGAACCAACGCAGCACTTAGCAGACAAAATGAGACCAGTACTCACATTGCATGCTGCTCAGTGCTGGGAAAAGCCAGTCTAGACACCAGGGTGGATTTGATTTAAATCAAACTGATTTAAATCACGATTTAAATCACTAGCAGGGTGGATAAAAATCAATGATTTTTTTAAAAAAATCAAAAAAATCAGATTTTTTAAAATTTAAATCAGATTTTTTTAATTTAAATTTGATTTTTTTGATTTTTTTTAAAAAAATCATTGATTTTTATCCACCCTGCTAGTGATTTAAATCATGATTTAAATCAGTTTGATTTAAATCAGTTTGATTTAAATCAAATCCACCCTGCTAGACACACATGCTTGAGAAGGGCTACAGGCCAGATCAGCCAGGGAAGTCCAGAACCCTGGATGGACTAGTAAACAGGTGCCCTCCGCCCTATTTCTTCCCCATGGATTGTATTTATTTAAGGCATCCAAATGACCTTTAACAACTTGGTGGTGGTGATGGGAGTAGTAGTAGTTGTGGAGGAGAGTCCTTGCTACATTCTCATTAAGTGAATGTTGCCTGAGCATTTTACACCTATGCCCAGGCACTTGGGAGTTTAAAATGTTTCTCTTTAAAAAAAAGAAGCGATAGAAAACCCTGACACGTGCTTTCTGGAGTCGGAATTAAGCATGGAATTTGAGCTCAGATTGTCAGTTTCCTTGACACATGATGAGAAAATAAGTTCTGGACTTAAATAGATTTGCTTATTCACTCTCTTCTAAAATTGCTTGTGTGCCAGGGGAGCAAGAGTACCATAGCAGCCTTATAAACTATAGTTCATAATCCCTGTATTCATTCATTCATTCTTTCTTTCTTTCTTTCTTTTACACAGTCAGACAGGTGTTATTGACTGGTTTGTTTTATCCAGACATCGAGTCCTCCTCCTCCTCCTCCTCCTCCTTATTATTATTATTATTATATTATTATTATTATTTTACACAGTCAGACAGGTGTTATTGACTGGTTTGGGTTGTTGTTGTTGTTTTTACATTTATATACCGCTCTTCTTCCAAGGAGCCCAGAGCGGTGTACTACATACTTGAGTTTCTCCTCACAACAACCCTGTGAAGTAGGTTAGGCTGAGAGAGAAGTGACTGGCCCAGAGTCACCCAGCTAGTATCATGGCTGAATGGGGATTTGAACTTGGGTCTCCCCAGTCCTAGTCCAGCACTCTGACCACTACACCACGCTGGCTCTCATCATATATGAAGGCAGATGTGGAGAGAATAAGGGTACATAGGCTGTTGGCAATTAGCCATTTCTGCCTGTTCATATTTTCCCTGCCCCGTATTGGTTGGTACAAACTTGTATATCACATCCTTTTTATAATTCTGTGTGTGTGCATGCCCGCGCACATGTGCCTGTTGCGTAAATGAGGAAGCACAGGCTTTTATTGATTTCTCAGCACATCTATCTGGGCTAAAAGACACCCCTGTGCAGACACTCTTGCAATGCTTTCTGTTCAAAGAAGGGCTGCAAGCTTCAGTTAATATATCAATTAAAAAGATTAAAGCTTTAACCATAGATTAATCAGAGGGTAGATTTGCATTGATGGACTGAGAGTTCAGTCTACCCAGATGCTCACACTTCTCAGCCCGTTGTGCCAACTTGATGAAAAAGACGTAAAGGTTATTATCTTGTAGTTTGTGTTCAACCTGTGCAGATTACATCTTGTTTTTCAGGGTGAACCCACCCTGATTCACTTTCTAGCAAAGGCAATTGCAGCTGCTGATGCTCAGACCTCCCAAAATGCTGCTGATATTTGAGCATGTTTTTTTATTTATGCTAAATAAATTTTGATATATGATATGCACAGCCATGTAAAAAAGAAAATATTGATCACTTTGTTTTCTTAATGATGAATGGCAGTGTTTGTTCATGATGGCTAAGAGAATGGGCTAAAAATTGGGAAGCCCCCAGTTGAAATCTCGCCTCTCCCCTTAACTCACTAGATGGCCTTAGGCAAGCCTCTCCTATGCAGCCTCCCATCAGCATATGAGGCTAGTCACACTCACTTGAGAACATAGGAAGCTGCCATATTCTGAGTCAGATCATTGGTCTATCTAGCTCAGTATTGCCTTCACAGACTGGCAGCGGCTTCTCCAAGGTTTCAGGCAGGAATCTCTCTCAGCCCTATCTTGGAGATGCCAGGGAGGGAACTTGGAACCCTCTGCTCTTCCCAGAGCGGCTTCATCCCCTGAGGGGAATATCTTGCAGTGCTCACACATCAAGTCTCCCATCCATATGCAACCAGGGCAAACCCTGCTTAGCTAAGGGGACAGGTCATGCTTGCTACCGCAAGACAAGCTCTCCTCCTCCTGCTTACCTGTGCAGGATTGTCATAAGGATTATAGCAAGATAATAAATGCAATTTATTACAACATTTATTTAAATGTAATCCATGACAAGTTAGGTGATTGGTAATCTCAAGCTTGATTGATTAAGTGTTATCAAGTCAGTGTTGACTCTTAGCGACCACATAGATAGATTCTCTTCAGGAAGATCTGTCTTCAACTTGGCCTTTAAGGTCTCTCAGTGGTCCATTCATTGCTGTTGAAATCAAGTCCATCCACCTTGCTGCTGGTCGTCCTCTTCTTCTTTCCTTCAACTTTCCCCAGCATCATGGACTTCTCAAGGGAACTGGATCTTCGCATAATGTGTTCACAATATGATAGTTTGCAAGCTTTATTAGCTAGCCTTAATTATAATATTTGTCTCTATTGCTGCATATGGGGGAAAATAGCATGAGAGCTGGCTCTAAAGAACACACCCTGAGAAGCAAAGGCCAACAGCGCTGCTGCAATGTTCAAAGATAAAACCGAACTGTCTGTCAGAACAGAGATACAAATGCAGTTGTCTGGTTTTTCAGAGAGATTGGAAGCTCTGCTTAAGCACCAAAGTTGACGTCTAGCCCTCATGATTGCAAAGATAATCCTGAAACAGGATTGCACAATGTCCCTAAGCAACATTTCCCGAATTCCATTAGGTCATGCCACTGGCATATGCTGCTTCAAGCTCAGACTGCAGTACATAGAATGGGCTAGAAATGCAGAGGAGAAATGAGTGTAGAGGGTGTGGCTTGCAGCCACTGCTGCGCAGACCTGCCGTTAAGAGAGGAGACAAGCTGGGCAGAGCTAGGATGGGCAGAGACTGGAAACCGTTGAAAAAAGCAAAAGTGCCTAGGTAGCTGAACCTGAGAGGCCAAGAACAAGACTGGAGAGGCCCTTGTGGAATTTAGATGGGTAGGTCTGAGGGTGACGTTGAGTACAGAAGTGGGAGGAGTAAAATGTGTGGGGAAGGGTTGCATTTACAGAGTCTTGTGGCTATGGATGTGCACAAAACCAGTTTTCCCGGCTAGGTCCAAATCCAAACCGGATTCGGGTTGGGCCAGTTTGTGTTTGCCCCCCTCCAGACCAGGTCCCAGTTCGATTCAAATTTGAACTAGCCAGGCCTGGTTTGGAACCCTACTGGCAAAGGGGAAACTGGCGAGGATTCTCCTTTACCAGTAAAGGGGCATCAGGAGAGTGGGGTGCTTCTACACATGTTTTAAAAAGTAAGTAAAATGGATGAAAATTACTCCGTGAGGGTGGCAGCTCCCTCAACCTCCGTTGGCCTCCCCTCCAGTGTGCAGGGCAGGCTCGGGCCCCTTTCGGGCCTTCTTCAGCCCATTTCAGGCTTGTGCATGGAGGCCATTTCTTTGACCGCCGCACATGCACACTTGCCACTTGCATAACCTGGGTCACTCTTCTAAATTTGCTTGTGTGCCAGGGGAGCCGGAGTACTGTAGCAGCCTTATAAACGATACCTCATACAACCGGTTCGAGTGTGAACCAGCTTGAATTCGAAAGACAACTCTCATTCACTTTGCAGGTCTGGAAATAAAACTAGTGCAGCTATTTTAACGTATTTATAGAATTTTGGAGGCTTATGAAAAATGCCTGGGTATGTTGCCAGTAGTTGTTGGGTACATTGTTTGCAGCACTCATAGGATTTTTTTTTTTTAAGTTACATACATGGAAAAAACTTTCACTGGGTATTAAAAATGCTATACAGGACATGGGCATTATTTTCACTGAGCTTAAATAATGTGGTAATGGCTGTAAAGGGAAACTGCCAAAAAAAGCACAAATGAGACGGGGAAGGAGGATTGGGTTTCATGTTCACTGCTTATAGGTGCACCTACTTTCAATTTCAAATCTTGCAATTGTTTGGTTTTTTAAAATATTCTGAGGGTGTTTAATTTCTTCATGCCTCTTCAAAATGTGCTATATGCATATATACTGCATTGATATGTAGCTGTTTCAGAGGGAGTTAGATGTGAAGATCAGTCAAATTCCTGACTTTGGTAGACTCTGTTCTTTGCATGCTGCAGCCCACTAACAGCCACCTGCATGAGTGGGGACTAGTACAGATTCTGCAGTCTTTATTCTGGGTGCAGTTACAAGCCACTTGGTTAGTCCAGATTATGTTATAATACAGGAAGCTGCTGTGTAAGGCCTATGTAAAGCTTTCCTAGATGGTACTTTCCAGGTGTTTCCACAGTTACTTATTTGTGAGGTATCCAGGTGTGTCTCATCCATGCAGAGCTCATTGCATGCAGACCATACTTTTCCAGCACTGAAATGCCAGTATGTTGTTGCTAAGAGGTTGCAAATTCCTACACAGACCCAGCCAGCATGGCTGTTGCATTGGAAATGTGTCGAGTGCCATTGTGCATGTTTCATTGGAATCTGAGGACGCCCCACTGCAGTAGAGGAAGGCTTACCTTGCACTTTAAATTCAAAAAATAGAAAATGTCACCAAGGCTTTTCTGGAACTCTATAGCTAGTGGCTATCACCCCAGAGAATTCCATAGATTAGTTATAATTTTATACACCTCTATCATGTCTCCCTAAAAAGAGTTGCCTCTTTTCCAAACTGAAAAGCCCTAGATGCTGTAGCCTTGCCTCATAAGGAAGGTACTCCAGGCCCCTGCTCATCTTGGTTGCCCTCTTCTGCACCTTTCCAGTTCTACAATGTCCTTCTTAAAATATGGTGACCAGAACTGCATGCAGTACTCCAAATGTGGCTGCACCATAGATTTGTACAAGGTCATTATAATATTAGCATTTTTATTTCTAACCCCATTCCTAATGATCCCTAGAATGGAATTTTCCTTTTTCACACCTGCCACGCACCGAGTTGACACTTCTAACAAGCTGTCCACCAAGATCTCTCTCCTCCTCATTCTCTGATGTCTCAGACCCTATCAGTGTATATGTGAAGTTGGGGGGGGGGTTGCCCCAATATGCATCACTTCACACTTGCTAATATTGAACTGCTTTTGCTTTTTTGTCACCCACTCACCCGGTTTGAGAAATGTTTTTGGAATTTCTCACAATCTGTTTCGGATCTCACTACCCTTAATAGATTAGTGTATTCTGCAAATTTGGCCACTTCGTTGCTTACCCCAACTTTTAGATCATTTATAAACAAGTTAAAGAGCACTGGTCCCCTGTGGGACCCCACTTCTTACTTCCATCCATTTTTAAAACTGTCAATTTTTTCCTACTAGGGTTTGGTGTCGCGGGTAGGGGAGCAAGGAGCAGAATTTTTTGAAAAGAGAGCAGGTTCTTACTTGCTCGCTGCCGCCATATGCAGCTTCCTGTTGTAGCGGCATTTGTCACAAGAACTCGTGTTCAACACTAGGATGCACATGGTGTCCATGCATGCACGTGTGCCATTTGCATGGCTGGCAACACCATTCTGACCAGTTCGGTTCCAAACCAGTGCACAAACCTTAGGAACACAAGAAGCTGCCATATACTGAGTCAGACCATAGGTCCATCTAGCTCAATATTGTCTACACAGACTGACAGTAGCTTCTCCAGGGTTGCAGGCAGGAATCTCTCTCAGCCCTATGTTAGAGATGCCAGGGAGGGAACTTGGAACCTAGATGTTCTTCCCAGTGCGGCTCCATACCCTAAGGGGAATATCTTACCGTGCTCACACATTTAGTCTCCCATTCATATGCAACCAGGACAGACCATGCTTCATGCACATCCATAATTCCTGTACTCTCCTATTCTTCAACCAGTTACCAGTTCACGCATGAACCTGTCCTCTTATCCCATGACTGCTAAGTTTACTCAAGAGCCTTTGGTGGGGAACTTCCTCAAAAGCTTTTTGGAAGTCCAAGTATAACTGGATCACCTTTATCCACATGCCTGTTGACACTTTCAAAGAACTCCAAAAGGTTATTGAAGCAAGACTTGGCCTTGCAGAAGCCATGCTGGTTCTCCTTCAGCAAGACCTGTACTTCTATTGTCATCCATTTACCTGGCACATAAGTTAAGCTAACCAGCCTGTAGTTTCCCGGATCCCCCAATTTTGAAAATTAGAGTAACATTAGCTATTCCAGTCCTCTGGAACAGAGCCTGAATGTAGAGTTACATATTTTTGCTAGATCAGCAATTTCACATTTGAGTTTCTTCATAACTCTCTGGTGGATGCCATCTGGCCCTGGAGATTTGTTAATTTTAGACAGATTAGAACAGGTTTTCTCAACGTGTGGGTCCCCAGAAGTAATTGGACTTCAACTCCCATAATTTCCAACCAAAGGCCACTGGGGCTGAGGATTATGGGAGTTGAAGTCCAATAACATCTGGGGACCCACACGTTGAGAAACCCTGGATTAGAACATCCCCTCTCATCACCTCAAATTGTCCCAGTTCTTCAGCCTCCAAGCCTGAGAAGCTTGGTTCCGCAGCAGGCATATGGTCAGTATCCTTTGCCATGAAGACAGATGCAAAGAACTCATTCAGCTTCTCTGCAATCTCCTTATCAGTCTCTTCCACGCACTCATCATCTAAGGATCCAACCGCCTCCCTGGCAGGTTTTCTGCTTTTGATATATTTAAAGAAGTTTTTACTCCCCTTGACGCTTGTAGCTATATGCAGAAAACCCGCTCTTTTTGTATCCCTTATTGTCTCCTTGTATTGCTTTAGCTAGAATTTATGTTCCTTTCTGTTCTCTTCATTTGGGCAGGATTTTCATTTTCTGAAGGAAGTCATCCCTTTTATAG
This sequence comes from Hemicordylus capensis, assembly GCF_027244095.1. NCBI lineage: Eukaryota > Metazoa > Chordata > Lepidosauria > Squamata > Cordylidae > Hemicordylus > Hemicordylus capensis. Next base: position 267,972,253 of record NC_069657.1, on the reverse strand, counting down.
TTTCCTTGAATCTACTTGTTAGCCATGCTGGCGTGCTCCTGAATTCAGTGGTACCTTTCCTCCTCCTTGGTATACATTCCAACTGAGCTTCTAGTATTGTGGTTTTGAATAAGTTCGATACTTTCTAGAGTGATTTTACCCCCCTGACTTTCCCTTTCAGCTTCCTGTGCACCAGTTCCCTCATTTTTGAGAAATTTCTTTTTCTGAAGTCTAATGCATCTGTGTTAGACTTCTTTAGCAATGCTCTACTCACATATAAGCTGAATTGCATCACACTATGGTCACTGTTACCCAGTGGTTCTACAACTCTGAAATCTCGCACCACTTAGGATTAAGTCCATGGTTGCCTTCTCTCTGATTGGTTCTGCAACCAACTGTTCTAAGGCAGTCATCTGGCATGTCTAGAAATTTGGCCTCTCTGTCAACACCCCCACGTGAAAGAAGACGTTTGAGGATACCATGGACAGCCAGGAAAACAAACAAATTGATAATAGAACAAATCAAATCAGAACTTTCACTCGAGGCACAAATGACCAGATTCAAACTGTCATGCTTCGGACACATTATGCGAAAACCCAGCTCCCTTGAGAAGTCCATAATGCTGGGAAAAGTTGAAGGAAAGAGAAGAAGAGGACGACCAGCAGCGAGGTGGATGGACTCAATTATGACAGCGATAATACACCACTGAGAGACCTTAAAGGCCAAGTTGAAGGCAGATCATCCTGGAGAAAATCTATCTGTGGTCGCTAAGAGTCGACAGCAACATGACAGCACTCAATCAATCAATCAATTTGAACTCTGGTCCTCCACAGAATCATTTCAAAGTTCCTGGGAGACAAAAACATAAAACAATCTTAAATAAGAAACATCAAAACATTTTAATCAGTTCAGTCCAGAAAAAGTATAAAATGGCTTTTCTTTTTGTTTGTTCTAAGGAGAAACAATAAAACTACTTCCTTCTTGCTTATTATTCTAGTAAGAATTGAACCATTTCTTCCTATTATTATTATTAGTAGTAGTAGTAAGTTAATAATTTCTTCTACTTTACAAATGTGTTTCTATTTTATCTTCTCTCTAACCTGAATATAACTTATCAGTTTTTTTTCCATAATAACCATATTCCATACTTCTAATACTTTTGAAGTCTGGGGAACTTGTTCTGTGGCCAATACTTGGTGTAAATTCTAGTGGCTACAGTCATATTGATCAGCAGCCCATCTCTTATTTCTTAACTGCCTATTTTAAACAAGTTAATATTAACATCTAATACCTGACCTGTTGCCTTTCTCCAAAACATTCTTTCTTTTCACCATGGCCACTGACATTGTAAGAGGGCCTCTTTCTACGGCCAACAATGTTTGTTATTTCTATACACTTTATGCAGCTTATGCAGTTGTATACTATTTTTAGTGAGCATTTTATATCCATCTTCTCTTAAAGAACAAATTATTCATCTCATCCTTGACATATGTCTCTATGTTTCTTCTTGAAGACGTATCCATAAAGTCTTGTTGCATCATATGTATGTATATGTATGTTGATTCTTTCTTCTTTCTACTACTATTATAAGTGAACAAATATGTGATTAAAATGCTTTGTTGGGTTATTCTATTTTTCAAATTCACTTGGCCTTGTTTGCGAATTTAGCTATCCTTGGACTTTCCAATTAGAAACTTCTCATTTGGAAATGCTGAAATACAGAAGTCTGTTACTTCCAACCTGTTCTGCAATTGTTTCTATATGTTGGCGCGCTGCTTTCAATCACATCTATGTATTGATTATAGTTTCCACATTGTAAGGATTCTGGTACTTGCTTTATTGTTGAAACTTGGATTGGATACCAATGAAGCCATAGGTAACACATCAGGACACACAGTTTTAAATTTGTCCTATATTTTAATTAATGAAATCAAAACTGTATTAATCATGGAAACTTATATTTAGGTTTTATCTGCAGTAAAATTTGAACAAGAATTGTCAGTCTTTTTTTAAAAAGGTTTTTAAATGAGTATGATAAATCAGTTTTAAAACTGGTTTAATAAAATCAGTTTGATTACTCCATTTTATTCAGTTTAGACAGTTTTTATATATTAATTGACATTGGGGACACCAATGTATTTGGCTTTCTTTTATATAAAGTCTTTTTATTTTTTAGTTCATTTCATTTCTAGACCACCCCTGAGGGTGGTTTAAAAAAATAACAAGTTTTAAAAACATAAAAACAAACACCATTTAAAACACACTACTTAAAATAATATTAAAAACCTTTTAAAAGTAATTCAGAACCATTTAAAAACCAATTAAAATACTTAAAAACAATTTAAAAACCTTGGAAGGCCAGGCCAAAGTATGTTTTAGAGCTTTCTTAAAGGCCAACAAGCCTAAATTACAGATATCTGTCACAAGTGCATTCCATTAGTGGTGTGCCCGGACCAGTCTGGAGCCATGCAAAAAGCCTCTGGACCGGTCCAGAATTCGGCCAGTCCGGCGGTGTGTGTGTGTCGCTTTAAGGGGGGGTACTACTTCCCTCTCCGGCCGCTCTTCCCCCTCCGGCACTCGACTTTAAGGTAACGTTTTTGGGGCAGCAGGGTTCCTCCCTGCTGCCCCTGCCCCCATCGTTGGCCGCAAAGCTCCAGAGCAAGTAGAAGGCGTGTGCCCATTGCTGCCGCCGGCACGTGTGCACTACAAACATCACACGTATGCAGTGCGCGCGCTGCTGCCAGCAACAGGCGCGCGTGCGACGCAACGGGCACATGCGTGGCGCCAGCTTCTACTTGCTCTGGAGCTTTGCAGCCAACAATGGGGACGGGCAGCAGGGAGGAAACCTGCCGCCCCAAAAATGTTACCTTAAAGTCGAGCGCCGGAGGAGGAAGAGTGGCGGGAGGGGGAAGTACTACCCCCCCACCCTTAAAGCGACACTCCCCCCAGTGCCGGACCACGCCTCCGTGGTTCTGTGCACATCCCTACATTCCATAGGCCAGGAGCAGCTACAGAGATGGCCTTGCTCCGAGTCACCACCAGACATACTAGTGGTAACTGTAGACAGATCTCTCCAGATGATCTCAACTTGCGATGGGGATCATACAGAAGAAGGTGCTCTCTAAGGTAATTTGGACCTAACGCTTTCAGGGCTTTAAAGGTAATAACCAGCACTTTGTATTTTGCCCAGAAACATATCAGCAGCCGGTGCAACTGTTTCAGAACAGGCATAATATGGTCTCTCCGAGTTACCCCAAAGACCAGTCTGGTTGTCGCATTTTGAACTAACTGAAGTTTCCGAAGTATGTACAAAGGCAGCCCCACATAGAGCACATTGCAGTAGTCAAGCCTGGAGGTTACCAGCGGATGCACCACTGTTTTGAGGTTGTCTTCTTCAAGGAATAGACGCAGCTGTCAAATCAACCAAAGTTGATGGAAAGCGCTCCTGGCCCTAGCCTCCCCCTGAGATGCCAGGGTGAGGCCTGGATCCCAGAGCACTCCCAAGCTGCATACCTGTTTCTTCTGGAGGAGTGTAACCACATCCAGCACAGGAAGATCTGTTATCCCTCAAATTCCAATCCCCCACAATGAGCACCTCTCCATTTTGCTTGGATTCAGTCTCAATTTGTTATCCCTCATCCAGCCCATTACTGCCCGTAGGCAGGCATTTAGGGAGTGAATGGCTTGGAAGCGACGTGGGGGCCAGTTAGTGGTGGTGGGGGGCTCTACTGTAGCATAAATTAATTAGGAGGAGAATCTTTGTTTATAAATGTGAAGGTACATTTGTTTCTGATCAATATCTGTGTGTGTGTGTGTGTGTGTGTGTGTGTGTGTGTACATCAATACACAAACGTGGAGGAGGAGGTGGGGGAGATCTGCTGAATAAAGGATGGGTGGATTGAGGCGGGGTATACACAGCAAGCTTGTCTCTGACTCACAAAAATTATACGTAGATAGCACAGTGTGTTTCCTACAGTAGCTACATCTAGAATTCTACTATGTAGTTTTCTAATCTTGCATATGGTGGTTAATTTCATTCTTGCAAATCAAGCTTAGACTGACAGTGGTGGAATTATAGACCAATTAATGTTTCCAGTACTAGGTAACAATTCTTTGAGGCGCTTCTCTTAAAACCCCAAGCCCTGAGATAGTAGAATTCTAAGTCTTCCTGTACATCCATAGATGTTCTTGGTGTGATAACAGCTGCCAATGCAAAAATACGACACAGGGATTTCCCAACATGGCAGAGAGTAGCTTGATATTTATGTAGAACTAAGCAACTCTTGTTTGAATGTGTTTGAGAGAGTGCTTAACTCTCCTTTATGATGGAAGGCGGGACTCTGGTGACCCAAGACCATGGCATAACTGAAGTTGGGCACCAAATGCCTTCTCTCCCCACTCCACTTGTATGCCACCACTTTTGTTTGTGATGGTGACAACCATTGCTACCACTTCACTAGACATGTGCAAGGAGATGCACGTGATCACCCACTGCTGCTACATCCTGGCCCAGCTAACACCCTCCTGCCCCTCTTGCACTGGCCTACTAATGACATGGGGAAGAAAGTGGAAGAGGAAATGAGGAAAGGGCAAAGAGTACAGAAAATGGTCTATATGACATTTCCTGCACTTTCCATGGAGTATAGGAGACACTCTGTAGAACGTCTCCTATACTCTATTGCCCTTTCATTATTTCCTCTTGCTTCCCTGTCCTTTTCCTCCGCACTCAGTGCGGAGGAGATAGGAGGCAACAATAGAGGGCTATCTTGCGGTGACTGTGCCACCACTCAGCGAAGAGCTTCCCTGGAGGCAAGCAAAGGAAAGCAAGTGAGGTGGCTGTAAGCATCTTGCTACTGATAGCAACCCCAAAATCCACTGCTTGAGGTAACAGCCTCACCTTACCTCCATGAAAGGATCACCACTAATAGGATAACATACTGTAAAACAGATATCTACAATTGTTTGGAACTTTTAAAACAACCTTCTTCTACAGGATAGTTATGTTGAAGTACTTTTGAGAAGAGCAGTAGTCTACAAGTTTGAATATTCTTAATAGAACATTGCTTTGATTCTATGCAGCCTTGCACTTACGTACATAACGTAGATTATTAACGTTGCCAAATTCTTAGCATATCCTCAGGACTTCCACCTGTTTTAGACCAGCTAGTTTAGGTCATAGTTGCTGTGTTGAGAAGCCCAGAATGAGCAATCTTTTGTTTGGTCAGCTTTTGTGGCCTAAAAATATAAGCTTTCACCTGCAAAATTACAGCGACGAGATTTGAATTTGCATTCTAATCTTCAAGGTTGATGCAGTAAATATATTGTAGATTACAGATTTTCTACTTGGTTGATCATTGGGTTTTTAAAAATTGATTGGTTTGAAAGATTGCACTGAAACTTGGTTATTGCTAAATCAGTAGAGGTGCCTTTTTCCTGTAAGTGTGTGAACTTAAATGATAATCAAAAGCTACCACATTGTTGGCAGGAAAGGCCATCTGTTAATATTTTCTTTCATTCCCGTTTAGTGTAACACAACAGAACCACAATGGCCTCTACAGATGTACCCTTAACCCTCAGCCTCACTCTTAAAAATTTGCCCTCGGTGATTAAAACTGGCTCCTTGAAAGACTATTAAACTATCAAGATTAAATAGATTAAAAGTTAACCTTTTTAAAGTACAAAAAGTATGGTAACATATTATTTCTCTAAAAATCGTCTAGGTGTATGTGTAAAATTCTAACCAACTATGAGTAGGGAACATTTTATTTCCACTTTTCCAAAGCAATACTCACAGTTTCTGAAATTATAAGGCATGAGATATTGCTGACCCGAAGCAGTGTGTCTACTTCCATTCACTCTTCATTGAAACAAGATTAAAAAGCACTGAAGTAGAACCTTTTCAGAAAATCTGTTGCTAGGATGCAATCTGAAAGTCAGGCAGCTTTACAAAAATGTAAGCACGCTGAACCACAACTGGCTGCATCAACGCTGCTCCAAGGAGGGCAGATTTGTCATTACTCTTTGGCACTGGATACCATCCTTGTTGTTTGGTTCTAACCCCGTGTGCCTGAACTTGAGCCCCAGTGCATTGATCCCAAGGGTGGGATGAGAAAGATCCTCAGTGTGCAGGCTTGCCAGTAAGCCTTTAAATATTCCTCTAGACTGAGCAAAGGTTAGTAGGCACTAGATCCTTTACTCTCCCTCTCCTTCCCCCCCCCACCCTAGGCTGAGATAAAACTAGCTTGGTAGCCCATTGACGTTCAAGAACAATAAGAGTTATGACTTCATCAACTTGTTCATTTTTTCCCCCAGCTCCATGTTCATGCATGTGCATTAACCCGGAAACAAGAAGGCTGTCCGTAGGTCTAGACAATGGTGCAATCTCAGTAAGTACATGACCTATGACTTTTAGTTAAGAATTATTTTCTTTGGTGTGTTGTGTGCTTTGAGGATTCTTTGTGGGCACTGACTAAATGATAGGTGAGTGAAACTGAAACAAACTTTCCCTCTGCATTCAACAGCAGTAGTATAACTAGAGTGAGCCAATAGGTGCAACATGACCTTGAGTTCAAAATGGGACTCAGAGTTCAGGTAATGCATTTGTTGTTGAAATGTTTAAATGTGTTTTCAGTTTGGAGTCATTAGAAACGCATCCAAGGTGGCAAGTGAAAAATGTGGTTAATTAGGGCAACAAGTCAGGCTGAGTGGCATCCGTACACTTTCGCATTAGGCTGATGCAGCCTCATGCAGTAAGTCACATTCAGCCACTGAATACTGCTGGTAGGTAGTGAGCCCATTCTGGCCAGCTACGGCTGCTTAGCCAGCAGCAGGGATTTTGTATTGCAGTCTCTGAGCTGTAAGAACAAAAACCAGGATTCTTCTGAGTAGGCAGCTTTACAGCCTGATCTTAACCATATTCTATTGAAAAGTCAATCCTTTGATTTCAGTGGGTTTTACTTGCAAGTATGGTGGCTGGGATTGCACTCAAGTATGCAGGCATTCTTGATTTGTTTCAGATTTTGCCAGTTATTCCCCACAAGGGTGGATTCAGGGACAACTCCATGCTTTTATACCTCTTTGCTTATTAGACATGGGTAGATTTGTGTGGTGAGAGATGGGTATGTGAGAAGAACTGTGGGCCTGTTCCTTGAGTGGAAATCCCTAGTTCTGACACTATCTGGTGCTTCAGTTTTAAAAAACAGGCCTAGCTTCCAGAGGAGGTGCAAGGTCATTTTCCTTGGTTCTTTCCAGCCCATTTATTGTGAGTTGTGTTGACTTTTTTGCTTTACCAGGACAGGAATGCGGTCTCCCTTCTAGTCACAATGACAGAGGACTACATTCATTTCCCCCCCCCCCATCTTGAGGCTGGTAGTTCTAGTTGCCAACATTCCTCTGCCCTGTGGGCTACTTGGTTTCTCCCCCCCCCAGCCCCTTAATGTATGCTGTTTCGCTTTGCTTCTGGCACCCCCTTTTATCCAGGGCCTGGCACATCCATGGCAGTCATCTACTTCTGGAGGTTCAAACATCCCCCCCCCCCGAGACTCGGGCCTGATCCTGCTGAAAAGGGTTTTACTTTCAGACAACCCTCTTGACTATGTAGGGCACTTGGTATAACTCTGCTGCCCCCATTCTCTAAATATACTAAATATATAATGACCAGGGGGTGTAGTGGAGAGATGCGCAAGTGCAGGGCGATGGTATTTCTTGGCTTCTCTGGCTGTTGGGGTGAGCATGGCCATGGGGGCTGTCATGGAGAACACCTGCACTTCTGAATTTGTGACTACTAGCTGGGCCAGGCGGAGAGCATCTGTGCCTCTAGTATGGCCCAGCCATTTTCTCCCGCCCACTGTTGCCGCCATTGTTTTCTAGCCGGCCACCCATTGGCACTTACTTTCCCTCCCACCCGCCAGCTGCCTCTGCTCAGCCGGCCTGCCACCGGCTCCACCTATCACGTAGCTCCACAGGCCAACCGCCACCACCCACTGGTGCAGCTCAGCCGGCTGGTCACCGCCTCCCACTAGCATGGCCTCACCTCCTCACCTCACCGGCGTGGCTCCACCAGCAGGCTGCCTCCGCCAGATGCCATGGCTGTTTTCTTCCCCATCCCCGTGGCTATCCGGCAGCTCTCCAAACTCTCGCGAGAGCTGCCACTCATGGGATTAGCCACGGGAGAATTAAATATATTGCTACCACTGGTAATGACTCTTCCTGTGTTAGGGTCATAATAAGGCTTTGATGTGGCTTTGAATATTGGAGATGTACAGCTTCAGTATTATAATAATGTTTGTTTAGTACAACATAATTTGCCCAGTCAGTGCTTGGGGAAAATTAGGAATAAAATAGTACAGTATACTAAAGAGATTATGGCAGGTGTTAATTTCCCCTCTGTATCCAAACTACAGAACCAACTCCCATTCTGTCTCCCCTGGAGCCACCACAACACAGGAAAAAAAGAAACCTCCCCTTTTTTCTTTCGCCTCCTTCTGTAGCTGTTTGTAGACAGACTTTAAAAACAAACTGGTAAACTGAAGAACACCACAGATTCCAGTTGATGCAATCTGCTTGAGCAAGGAGGGTCGGGATTAGAGATGCAGTTCCTAGAAGGCATCTTGACTGGAGCCACACTTCCTCCTCCCTTCGTACTCAATCCTCAATTCTGAGTACCGAGGGAGTACACGGTGCCCTTCCACTCCCCTTCTTGTGGCACCTTTTCCTCCTCAATACTCTCACTTTCCACTTTCCTCAGTTCCTTTTCCACACTACCTTAGACTCCCTTGAGGTACAATTAAACTGCCACTTGGGATCTCCAGTGTGTCCCAGCCAATCTCAGTTCAGTTGTCTCCTTAAACTGACTCAGTAGTGCCTTCTTCCTATTGGTCTCTCAGAATGCCCCCTAAACCCTTACTTCATCTTTTTTTTTAAACAGAGTTACTGTCTATATAGGCAGAACTAGAACCAGCTTGCCAAGTAAACAAATGCTTCACTAATTTACAGTGCATCTGTTCTAGTTCACTCCAGTAATTTCTCGGAGTGAACTGGAGCAGATGCAAGAATAGATCTAAAATATAACCATCTACCAGCACTGTTGTCTGAAATAAACAGTCTCAGGATAATTTGTCACATCTACACATGTAATGAAACAAAGTGGTAGGATCCCTACAGTGGTGAAATGGGCTGTACTCCTTCTGATTGTAGGTGAGGATACACTATTTTTCACTATTCCTTACGTGAAAAGCAAAATTATGCAAGAAAGCAAGCTACCACATCCTGAGAGAGAGGTTTAACACAGCCCTCTCCTGTGGTTAATTTGTTGTATTAAAATGAAACAGAGTTGCCTAGAAGTGCCTCCATGTTGCCTCCTTTTGGTGCAAGGAGATCTGAAGTGAAGCTTAGATCAGCTGTGTGCTTTGGATAGGCAAGATTTGTGTCCTGTGCATGAACTATAGGCAAAGTTGAGAAAGTCATCAGGAATGAGGATGGTCTCTAGATCTTGGAACTGACAAGGTGGTTCATTGTCCTTTCCAGTGAGTATCTTACTGTCTTGTAACATCACGAGTGGCTGACAGTTTGTTTTGTGGTTAATCTGTGTGGAGCTGTGTTGTATTAGTAGGAAGCATGAACAACTGTGACTAAAAAGTGACATATAGATAGGATACATGCCTTGCTTCTGTGCAAGGCAGACTGGCATCTTGAGTGCCAAATTTGAAGAAAACAAAATGAAGTTTGCTCAGCTACTTGCTTGTCTTGTTTCTTGCCATCTCTGCAAAGAAGCAGAGCTGTGATAATAAATTCAACAATACTTAACTATATTATATATTTAACAGAACAGGGAATAGCTGAAGATCAAGGCAATGAAGGAACAGTTCAAAAAAGCTTTGAGTCTGAATTCAAATCAGTGAGGCCTGATGACATTCACACAGGAGTATTGTAGCTGTTCATCTCTCAAAAAGTCCTTTTTTTACAGAAGAATACATAGAATACATACATAGCTGGTGTAGTCTAGAAAGCTGGGAAAAGGCACGGTATATGCTTTCTGCCAGTCTAGAAAATCAGACTTTCTTCTTTGACTTCTACAACTGGGGAGATATTGGAGAATAATATTAAACAGTTAAATTGTAAGCACCTAGAAAAAAAATGGAGCTGCTATTAGTTGGCAGTTGACATGACTCTCTTAAAAAATTACTCATGCTAGCCAGACTAGCAGGATTCTTTTCTTTGATAAAGTAATTGACAAAGGAATGAATTAGCATCCTTAGTTTTCATAGAGGCCATAATTAAGTCAATACATAATTCCACATGGCATTCTCTTAAAAAAGGAAAAGAAAGAAAGAAAAATAGGAGCTAGAAGAAAATGCTGTAAACTGGATATCCATCATGTAAACCATAGCAATAAAAAAATCTCCACTCAAGAAGAATGTGAGAGTGTTCAGCATGTTAGCAATGACTTGGAGAGCAGAGGAAACTCTGTATTGAAGGATCACTTGTCTTCAGATGAGTCTGCTGTTCGCACACTGAGAGCATCTTTTGGAGGGCCTACTCTGCCTCGGCTATGGAACGGTCTTCCCAGAGAGGATCTCCTGCCACTCACTTTAATGTCATTATGGTGCTGGGCAAAGAGTAAGACCTCCCTATTTTCTCAGGCCTTTGTATTTTCATTTCCTGATTTGGTGTGTTCATGTTTTTGTTATTAACTGCTACACTGATATATTATTGTTTTGATTGTATTGTTGTTGGGCTACATCCAGGCCAATGTTATCTTCATGTCAGAACATTTTGCTCATGCAATGGGAAAGGGGCTGTTTTTACTAATCTCCCCCCCCCCACCTTTCCTCTAATGCATCTCATGTCCCTGAGGGTTCAGGGACCCTCAACATAGAGGCAGAGGAAAGGAAAGGGTGGACACTGTTAGCTTGGATGCTGTTGTTGTGTTGAACGTGTAAGCTGCCTTGCTAAAACCTTTTTTGAAGGGCACTGTATAAATACATAAAATACAAAATCTGGAAAAGAGATAAAATTTGGAGAGACTGCAAACATTTTATAGGAAAGTCAGCATTCTCAACCAAAAAAAGATCAAAGTGCTAGCACTTTGCAAATATTTGCATCTGTTTGAGAAAAAAGAGAAGGGGAACAGTTTACTTCTGTTCACTGCAGGACAGGACAAGAGATGGTGGTGTGGGTTAAGTATAAACAGTTTAAAAGGGGAAAGTGAGCATATCACTGAATTTTCCCAGCATGATGAAGCTGTAGTGTAACAATATGAGATGTTGGAATCTGAGGCTATTGAGGTGCTTCTCTGCTCTTATCTAAGATTTTTTTGAAAGCTTAAATTGCTGGGCAAAGATCCCCTTTGCCTACAGTGGAGAAGTGAAAGTTTTCCAAGCTGCAGATGGGAAATGGATTCTGGGCGTGCTGGGATAGATTACGTGCAAGTGAGAAAGTGATAGATGGAATAGCCTAAGCCAAGATCAGAAAGCATATTTGAATGGAGGTCAAAGTTAGATATTGATCTGTACTAAGAGAGTACATCAGGATGCTGAGTAAGAGAAGTCTGGATATGATTATATCGCAAGATTTCAGTGACTGCTATAAATTGTTTTGAAATTAAAGATGTGCATTAGTTTCTATTGCAAAGTGGGATGGTGTGTGTCTTGGAATAACTGTTGTTAACTGAAATGAGTTTTTATAAATTGGTGGTCTAGAAATAATTCTGCTGTAATCTAGGATGCTTGGGACTATGACTGCAATTCAAACAAACAAACAAAACAGCATACAAACGGAACCTAAAGGATAACAATTAACTCTCCCCCCCGCCCCAGTTTATTGTGGTTGGGGATGATGGGAGCTGTAGACTTCCAAAACTGATGTTTTGATCCTTTGCCTTGTTCCTCTCCTCTCCATGCTTACCTTCTCTGCTCGGTCCTTGCGTAGCTATTCTTGTTCGATCTGGTCAGAGCCTCCCCATCCAATTTCTCCCTGTGCTTTGAGATAAATAACATACCCTATGTAAATGCACAAGCACCTTGTCTGAATGAACGATGGAGTCCATTGTTTTGCCAACAATCCTGTTGTATTCCAAAATGTGCATGCAATTCACAGTCTCTTAGAAAGCCAGTCCTGTAAATCTCAGTGTGTTTCAAATTTATATAAGCACAGGAGCAACTTTTGGGAACCATCCAGTCTCTGAAATATATCTGTACGAGAGGCAGCCCTCACTTTCTTTCATTCAGAGAAGTGGCAAAAAGCGGCTGCATATGGAAGCTCCATGTCTGCTTTTTGCATTTCCGGTGCATGTGCAAAAGGGCAACTTACACATCTTGCTAGGGATAAAGATGCCCAAGATAAAGGGAGTCACACCTTAACCTGGAAAATGAGATCACGCCAATCAGTGCGTTTTTTTACTATTGCTTTAAATATACTGTGCAGTCTTAGTTCTCACTAGGCATGTACACATTGTGTGCTTGAAACATGGCTTTTGGTGATGGAACATCATTAAGCCCATCAGTCTTCCTTTCCAAACAGGATGCTGATACTGAAGGCACAAAAAATTGTGTGTGGGAGGAGGGAATTGCTATGTAGCAGAGGATTTCTGTCAGTTGTAGAGGCCCTCTGTGTTGCGGGGGGGGGGCGGTGAGGGGGGGTCAGAACTGCACCTCTGCTGGTCTCCAAACCCTTAAGGGAAAGGTTGCACATGCATGCTTCCCTCATGTGACTGGGAATATACTGTATCTGGTTATGCTGGGAACAGAGAGAGGGATCAGACTCTTCACTACTGAAGCGACTAGGAGAGAAGGAGTTGGGCTCAAATGAAACATGTCTTTGCAATTGGTCTAACTCCAGTTAGGGATGAAGGAAGGTCATTGAAGCCCCACTGCCACAAAAGCAGTGGCAGAGGGAAGGCAAAATAAACCTGGACAAAGCATGTGCTTTATCTGAGCTGTTTCTTCTCCCTCTGCCCAGTGATCACTTCCATCAAGTGGGTGCTTAATCCTTGTCTGCTTGCCCCTTTCCCTGGTAGCTATCCAGCAGCTCCTACCCCCCAAAAAACACCCTTGGTTCCAGGCTTGTTTTTGTGAGAGAGACATGTGACTGACCCTGAAGCTGGCCGAGAATGGGTGGCTGGGACATTGCAGAGGAAGGGTTAAGCACCCTTCCACTGATCCTTCTCTCCCAGGGCCTCTTTGTAGAAGGGAAGTGTCACACAATGGTCAAGGCCTGCCCCAATGCATATATCTAGTTCCACCCCTTTATAGTAGGGGTTCCCATCCTGTGGCACTCCAGATGTTGCTGAACTACAACTCCCATCACCCCAGCTACAATTTATGAACTACAACTCCCATCACCCCAAGCTACAATCTATGAACTACAACTCCCATCATCCCCAGCTATAATTTATTGTAGCTGGGGATGATGGGAGTTGTAGTTCAGCAACATCTGGAGTACGAAAGGCTGGGAATCCTTGCTGTTTAGCTCTGCTAGCAGATTTCTCTGTTGAGAAGCAGGGTTTCCTTACCGCCCCCACCCCAGTGTTCAGGATTTGGTGATACATGAGGGGTGGTGACAGTTGCTGCTTGGCCTGCATCACAGTGGCTGTAGCAAATGGAGGATAGTGATGATAAAGACAGAGGCCCACACCTCTCTCTCTCTCTCTCTTTTTCTCTCTCTCATTCATATGTATATATCCCACAGTAGCATGGGAACTGCTCCCCTATAGTGTGGTCACATGCTGCTGGAGAGTAGAGGGGTGTGTGCGTGTGTGTATCCATATTCATCCAAGTGGTCCTGGTCAACCATGCAGGTCTTTTCCTAATTCCACCCTTTGTATGAAGGGGACCTGTGATCTAAGTCTATCCTGGCTGAAAATGGATGACATTGAGTTGCCACCTCTACCTAGAAGGAGGTCTCACTGGAAAGGTGAGTCTTTAAAATAGTTTAAGCAGTGAAAGATAATTCAGTTAGTATTTTCACAGCAATGCCTCTTGCTTGGGAAAGGCCTTCAGAAGTGTGGTATTCAACGTGGGTCTGATGCATTTTTTTCTTTTCTGAATTGTTTTAGCTAGAAGAGAAAATGCACAAGTATTAGGCACCCAGTGCTTCATATGCCCCCTGGTCAGTGTTCACTCTAACAGGGATTCCCAGATGTTGTTGACTACAATTCCCAGAATCCCCAGCTGCAATGGCTTTTGCTTGGGGATTATAGGAGTTGTAGTCAACAACATCTGGGAATCCCTGTTAGAGGGAACACTGCCCCTAACCCTCAGTGTTAACTTCCTGTTGAATTAGAACGAGGGGTTAACTGTCAACATTGTAATTAGGGATGTTGTGTCTGGATGTGCAAATTGGATCTTGTGCACACACTAGGCAGAGGGAGTACAAAACGGAGGCTGACTGTACCTGAGTGCCTATGTCCATAAATACTGTACTACTGTCAAAAGAACACACACACTTCTCCACAGCTAGTGCAACTAGCCAATATGTATGTTTATGCTGTGGTGTGCACCTGCTTTTTCAAAGGGAGAAAAACCCAGTAACCCTACATGTGCAGAAGTTATTTGGAAAAGTAAGGATACCTGAGGCACCGAAGAGCTTGAAGAGGCAGAGCAGGGTAGTTCGCAGAAATAAAAGGGCAGTTTTCAGGCATTCCTTGTTGTGACACATACAGCTCTTCCATGTTGCTTATCAAGCAGCTGGATGCGATGAGCAGAACTTACTCCTCCCTTGTTGATCTAAAAGGGATGAGACTGCAATCCAGTACAATTAACAAAGTGATAAATTCTTGGATTTTAACAAGAAGAAATATTGCTTTGCAAACTAATTTTTAGATATTTCATACTTCACATTTCTAAAGTGGTTACTTTGTTATTTTCCAGGAATTTATTTTATCAGAAGATTACAACAAGATGACACCAATTAAAAGTTTCCAGGGTAAGAGATGCAATATTTCTAGAGAAAAGGTTTTTACTCTGACTCTTACTATCTTTTCACATGGGCCTTAGAAACACAGCAGGCTATGAGTTTTTTAAAAAACAGACTGACCTATTCTTAATTTCTGACACATCTAAGATTGTTTTGTGCATATTTTAAAATGGTTGCAAACAAAACCTCAAAACCCTTAAATCTGTTCCTTCCGCTGTTGTGTTATGAGACATGGATTATGAAACAAAAATTGGCTGCTGTTTCTGCAGAATGTTTAAGAAATAGCATCCCTTTTAAAAGAAGAACTTTATACAGATTGAGAATATTGTTTGCACTGAACGCTTTTTAAAATCTCCAAATGTTTGACTACTTGTTTTGTCTGATAGTTTATTTGTAATGAATATTGAAACCTTCCACCCAATTGTCAGGCTTGAGATTCAGAAACCAAATGGGCAACAGCTTGCTATGGTCAGATCAGAGCCATTGCCACCACCTTCAAGAGCATGGTCACAGGCTGTATTACTAAAGACAGACTTGAAAGCCATTTGAAGGATGAAACAAATAGACACTAGTTTTTCATGCACTTTCTAACAGTTTGCTCAAAGCTTTACTTTAAATAATTGTGTGCTGCCTCTAATTTGAGCAAAACTCCCCAGGTTTGCTCACATCCAGAAGGGAGAAAGAGAGAACGAACAATACCCAAATGCACACAAACGGACATAGAGGCAATACAAACCCAGGAATGCCGGCGGGGGGAATCGTCAGGTGGCTAAATTTCTTGCTGGAAAGCTGAGCAAATAGAGTGTGGCACTGAAAGGACTTCAGATTTCACTGGCAGCTCCTTGCCCTTCAGTGCTTCAGGCAAGGCACAAAGTGCTACCTCCCCCAATCCCTCCCACTCTTCAGGTTGGCACATGCGGACACCACCCCTCTTGGCTTTCCCTCGCCTACCTCCCATCCCCATAGCGCACACTGCTGCCTACCCCCTGCGTCTGATTTCACCCGGCAGTCTCTCTGTCAGTGGTACTGCCACTGCTCCCGCAGCAGGGACAGACTCGCTCACTCATCTGTCCCCAGCTGCCTTCAAGTGTGGTCCTGCTGCTTCATCAGAGCGACACCCCTATCTAGTTGGGTGTCAGGTGAGCGTCCCTGGGGGAGGACACTTGGCATACCAGATGCCACGACTGAGAGAGAGTCACAAAAGCTTTTGTGTTGCATGCTTGATTCAGCTGTTTTAGAGATATCCATCTCTAGCTTTAAAGACGGGAGCCTCTATGTTATCTTTTCCAATATTTTTTCGCTATATGCTGTGTCTGGAGTTTGCTTTGCTCTCTAAAATGCTGCACAGGTATGTCTAGTCAAGAAATCTTCTCCCATTATGGCACCATGTTGTATGCTGCCCAGGGAGTCCTTTAGCAATCCAGTACCAGTTTTATGCCAAAGAGATCGGAAGCCAGTTCCCATACCAAAAGCCATCTTCCCACATATGCCTGTCATTATTCTTCCTTTCATGCTTGCTTTTTCAAGTCCCTGCTAGGAGATTCCCTGCATCTCTCCAGTCTTTGCTTCACCAGTATGTTTAAACTGGCTTTGGGTGTGCGCTTGCTGCCGCTCCTGCCGTTTCCTCACTTGCAGTCAGTAATATCATGCTCTCCTGTGATCTGACGTGATGAAAGGAACACACAGGCCAGTCACAAAACAATTCCCATTCATTAATTAGATACCACATGTAATGGTCAGATTAATTAAATGGAATCCCAGTTTAAATGGCATATTTTTCTCCCATTTTTGAATAGCAAGCAATATGAAAGAGTGAAGATGCTGAAGACCAATAAATATTGAGGGTGGGGAATGAAAGAGCCAGAAAGAAAATGTATTATTCATCTTTAAAATTTATCGTTTCTGAATCTTAAATGTGGTATCTATCAATGGTCAGCCTATAGGGCTGACTGTAGAGATTTCTGTTTGTTTGTTTGTTTGTTTGTTTGTTTGTTTGTTTGTTTGTTTGTTTGTTTGTTTGTTTGTTTAAGATCATGTTTAGTTTACCGCCCCATCCGAAGGCTCTGGGTGGTTTACAACAAGTTTAAAAAGATACACACAAAAACACCATTTAAAACACAATGCTCAAAACAATATCAAAACCATTTAAAACCAATTAAAATATATTTTTTAACAATTTAAAAACCTTGGAAGGCCAGGCCAAACAAGTCTTTAGGGCTCTCTTAAAGGCTGACAGCGAGCCTAAACTGTGGATATCTGCCGGGAGTGCATTCCATAGGCCAGGAGCAGCTACTGAAAAGTCCCGGTTCCGAGTCGCCACCAGACATACCAGTGGTAACTGGAGACGGACCTCTCCAGATACCTCAACGTGTGATGGGGAACATACAGAAGAAGGCGCTCTCTAAGGTAGCCTGGACCCAAGCCATTCAGGGCTTTAAATGTAATAACCAGCACTTTGTATTTCGCCTGGAAACATATTGGCAGCCAGTTTTAAAACGAGCATAATATGGTCTCTCCAGGTTACCCCAGCAACCAGTCTGGCTGCCGCATTTTGAACTAACTGGAGTTCCTGAACTACGTACAAAGGCAGCCCATGTATTTTTATTCTATTTATTTACACTTATATTCCGCTCTTCCTCCAAGCAGCCCAGAGCAGTGTACTACATACTTGAGTTTCTCTTTCACAACAACCCTGTGAAGTAGGTTAGGCTGAGAGAGAAGTGACTGGCCCAGAGTCACCCAGCTAGTTTCATGGCTGCATGGGGATTTGAACTCGGGTCTCCCCGGTCCGAGTCCAGCACTCTGACCACCACACCATGCTGGCTCTACTCAGTCTCTCAATGTAGAGCGCATTGCAATAGTCGAGCCTGGAGATTACCAGCTGAGGTTACCATCCCTTTAGAGAGCTACTGTACTCACCACTGAGAACAGGTATCTTTTGTATTTATTTGCTTTTTGGCATTTCACACTGTTTGCTTGTTCTCAATGGAATGGGGTGAGATTTGTCTTTTTTTCTTTCTTTCTTGGCTGTACATATACTCTGCCCAGCCAACTCCTTCTACAGGGTACCATTCACTTTGATTCTCCCCACATGGACCAGGCGTACACCAGGGCCAGTCCCTGCAGTTCCCCAATAATGCCATGTTTCTGTTGAAACTGTTCCATTTGGGCCAGCTTGATACAGAGGAATACATTAAAAATAGCACAGGTTAGGCTAGTGTGGAAGTGATGTGACTGTTTTTTTTCTGAGGGAAGGAGAAAGCCTATTTCAGGGGATGTCTAATGCCTGTGTTTCCCCCTCTTCCAGCTCACCAGAGCAGGGTTCTGATGGTTCTGTTTGTTCTGGAGATGGAATGGATCCTGAGCATAGGCCAGGACAAGCACTTCACGTGGCATTGCTCAGAAAGTGGGCAGCGGCTTGGCAGTTACCGTGTCAGCGCGGGTGCCTGCGGACTTCAGTATCCTTTACAAAGGTGGCCTGACTGCTGTTCAGCTTTATTTTGGCCCTTATGAGATTGTGGATGGAAAGCTCTTAAGCCAGTTGAGTAGCTAAAATGTTGCTGCGGAAATTGTAAATATGACTTGAGTACCTAAAATCATAACATGCCCTCACTTTTGTGGTGCTTAGGGTAATGTACCTATTGAGGTTTAAATATCGACTTAACACCTCTTAAAATATCCTGGCGTGCATCTCTTTTAATACTGCAACAGTTTGGTTTTCAACATATACAGAACTCTTGGGTACACTAGATATTGTTACTGATGAGATTACAAATGAAAAATGTGACTCCTGTTGTGGAACATTCAAGTGTGCATTTGAATGAATAATGGTTTGTTAAATTGGTGCTTGATCTTGTGGCAGTATTTGTGGCACAAAGCTTAGAAAGTAAATTGGATAGAAACTTCCTGATATACGATAAAATCCAAACTATATTTTGCCATTATTCAGGCTGCGGACAGCCCAGTGGAGAGTGAGTGAAACTCTTGCCCCCATTGCTATGTGTATGTGTCAGAAAATTACTTAGAAACCTTTCCAAATAGTTTGTGTTTAGAGCATATAATACCACATAATGACTGGCATCCAGACTAGTGTCCCTTCTGGGAACAGTTGTGCAAGTTTCCCTTTCATGACCAGTTGTGCAAGGATTCCTTCCGTTAATGGAGCATCACTCTGCAAAAGGTGTGGGTATCACCTGTTAAAGATGATAAAAAGATGAACATTTCTCTTGCAGTCTGCAGAGCAGCCTAAAACAGGTCTTCTTGAGCTGCCCAAACACCTACCTGCCAAGAAGAACTTGCTGTTTTTGTGGAAGTTTCTGCCTGACAGAATTTTTCTTTTTCTTTCACAGGATAGGGACATGGGCAGGATCTTGGAAGATCTGCCTGTGTCCATCTCCTGTGAATAGGTGGACTACAGGTCAGTGTCTGTCTCTGAGTATCTAAACAGATGGTGGGGTTCATCTAGGCAAAGAAACCTCCAAAGACACACAGTCCAAACAGCTCTATCTATACATCTCCCCTATACATTTCCCGGATATTGGTGGTTGGTACTTTGACCACTTTATAAAAGTGTAAACTAATAGAGGATTTTCTGGTCTCACTGACTATGTCTACCCAAAAGTATATTTCTCTGAAGTCTGAACTACTTTACAGACCACATTGGGTTGATGTTTGAGGCTAGCTGGCCTTGGGCATGTCACAGTAGAATGGGGAATAATATCTCCCAGGATTGTGGAGGAAAGAAAAGATGGAAGTTGTATGTGCTTCTTGCATGTTCTAGCTGAACCTGGCTGGCCTTGCAATACTTCATACAGTTCCATAGAGTGATATAAGGTGAATTCGGTACAGCTGCTGCTGTTTGAATTCATTATACATTTACTTGATGATTGGGAACTTGCATCTCACCACCAGATGAAATTTTGAAATGGCTTGACATTCTTTACGATAGTGAATCTGAACATTTCATAAAACCAAATGCTACTGCTAGGGCAGGCTCTGGAAAGAAAAGGGGCCTGAGACGCTTCTGTTTCAACACCTCAGCTGTTTTGGGTCTCCATTCAGATGACACGTCAGCTGCAGTCAGAAGTCTGTCTGTGGTGCATAGAATTCTAGTGCACAATTACAGAAAAATTGGAATCGATCCAGAGTGCAGTCCTCTCCTTTCAAGTGAGAGAGCTGCAGTTTTCATGTACACAGGAGAAAAAGTACTGTACCTAGGGATAAAATGACAAATGATTTGTTGGGGATAAGCAAAGGCACCGTGGCTGGGAGTTGAGGCAGTGGTGATGTCCCGCTGTGGGCGGCTGTCATTCTGGGCCTGCCAGGTGAGTGTTCTCCGCCTGTTCTTCCAGAATTTGCTGAAAAGTCATTGAGAAAGGCAACTCATTGCACACTTTGGAGTGGAGGGCCTGTTCTGGTCAGATTCCTAAGCACTTCCTCACCAGATTCGATGTGGAAACCCGGCATGTTTTTATCGGTGATCATTCTGGACAGGTGACCATCCTCAAACTGGAGCAAGAAAACAGCAGCCTCATAACAACTTTTAGGGGACATACAGGTTTGGAAATTGGAACTCATTTGATCCTTCAGAATTGTTCTATATGGTCAATAAGCTCTTAGTGTGAGACAATGAAGGGATGGGGATACTATGAAATAGTTGTGTTAGGGGGAACTGTCTCTTACCTTGGAAGCCAAGATACTGTGTGGTATTTGTGCGTGCTTAAAATACCATAAGCTGTAGTGCTATGTGGTTTAAGCAACATTGCCTGAATACAGTCTCTCTACCTAGAGAGAATCAATCTATGTGGTCGCAAAGAGTCGACACTGACTTGACAGCACTTAATCAATCAATCAATCAATCAGCAACTTGAAGTGCTTGCTTCAAGCCTAGATTTGTAATATGACGGATATGTGGCTTAAAGTTTCGGAGGGGAGAGTCTGCACAGTTTAACTGCAAGTTAGATGTGGCTGATGGTGGGAAGGCACTGGGGGTAGAGTGAATGCAAAGGAGATGTTATGAGGAACTGTAGCGGGGTGGGTGGGGAAAAGGTGCAATTCGGCATTCATATCTTTCTTACAAAAGTGGGATGTGATACTGCTGCAGGAAACCTGGTCTAAGGAAGATCTAAATATCAATGGTTATGAGGAACTGGTAAAGAACCAAGAGAACTGGAGGGTTCAGAGGACACATTAACTCCTGGCATGAGAATATGCTGCATCCAGAATTGGGGTCTTGAGGAGGAGTGAAAATTACTTCCTTCTGCTTTTGAAATCTGAACCCAGCAATATCCATTCTGCGTAAGCTTGTATGAAAACCAGCTATCTGTATTGCATTGTCCCTTTGAACTTTACAGCGTGTTCTGTTTGATATCTTAGCTTCTTCCTTAGACAGCTTAGGTTTAAAGCCAGGGTACTTCTTGTTGTGTCACTGAACGCCAATAAATTCCACACAGATTTCTTTCCATCCAGATTGAAAAAAGTGAAGCTTTCCAGTTCAATATGTTCAGTAAAGTGTGCCGTTGAGTCGCTGTCGACTCCTGGCAACCACAGAGCCCTTTGGTAATAGGTTGGGGGAATATTTGTCAAAGGAAGACTTTACATATTGAACTGGAAAGCATCTAAAGGGCTGTGGAAAGGTTCTGGGTACCATTTTGAGTTTTGGTGGAAGTGGGTGGGCAAAGATGTATGTATTTAGAATATTATATTATTATTATTATTATTATTATTATTTTATTATTTTTTTATTATTATTAAATACAAATACTTCTATACCACTTTTCAACAGAAGTTCTCAAAGCAGATCACATAGAAAAATGCACAGAGTAGTTTACATAGAAGTGAAATGGAAAAATGTAATTGTACATTAGTAAGAGCCCAGTAAGGTTCAAAAGTTCACTGTTTGATATAATCAAGTTTAAACCGTTAGTGTATTTTATGAATGATAATTGTGGTGACGTCTTATACTTAACCAGAGAGCGAGGTGCACCTGAAAAATAATTGCATACGATCTCAACACAAGGAGAGGAAATACACTTACTAAATATTATAATTATTTATTTGCACAGTCAGACAGGTGTTATTGACTGGTTTGTTTTATCCAGACATCGAGTCCTTCCCAAGGACCTGGGATGGCTGAATTTTATTGTCAATGTTGTTGCTGCTGTTCTATATTCTGCGACGATATCTATATCGTCGCAGAATATAGGCTGTTCCCAGTAAAGTTGCTTTTTGTAATTGGCTGATGGTGATTTCTGTGGCCCCTATGGTGTTGAGGTGCTCTTCAAGGTCCTTTGGAACTGCACCCAGGGTGCCAGTTACCACTGGGATTATTTTTCTTTATTATTATTATTATTATTATTATTATTATTACATTTATATCCCACTCTTCCTCCAAGGAGCCCAGAGCGGTGTACTACATACTTGAGTTTCTCTTTCACAACAACCCTGTGAAGTAGGTTAGGCTGAGAGAGAAGTGACTGGCCCAGAGTCACCCAGCTAGTTTCATGGCTGAATGGGGATTTGAACTCGGGTCTCCCCAGTCCTAGTCCAGCACTCTAACCACTACACCACGCTGGCTCTAGAGTTTCTCTATTCCTCCTCTACAGTCTCAGCAGGGGACCAACTTCTTTGATAGCAGCATTAAACAGTGGGATAGCCCAGGCTATATTCCTTCTGAATTTTAAGACCAGTCCATAGCAGCCATAGTCAAAGTAGGGGTTTCTACACATGTCTCACTAGCTGGATGGGGAACTATGTGTGTGCAAAATATGTGGCTCCCACTCGCTGACCCAGTAGCCAGAGCAATGTACCTTGTTTGACATGCTCAAATCTGAATGATTGGCTGTCAGGATAGGGTGTGGGAGGGGCCTCATTTCAGCCCCATTCTGTTCTCCTTTCCCAGCCAAAGAACTATTCAGATGGTTAAAGGGGCTCTGCATGGGCTCCATTGGATTGGTGCAATGGTGTGCTGTCTTCCTTGTATAGAATACCTGCCTGACTCCCAGACTCATAGCACTTGAAAGAGAGTTCAGTTCTGTGTGTGTGTGTGTGTGTGTGTGAGAGAGAGAGAGAGAGAGAGAGAGAGAGAGAGAGAGAGAGAGAGAGAGAAACTTAAGCTCCAGTGCTGGCAGTCTTTAAAAAAAAATTCTCTCTCCCCCCACTCCTCTTCTCTGCCCTTATATTTTCAGGTGGAATCACTGCCCTCTGTTGGGACCCTGCGCAGCGTGTCTTGTTTTCAGGAAGTTCCGATCATTCAATTATTATGTGGGACATTGGAGGAAGAAAAGGCACAGCAATTGAACTACAAGGACACAAGTACAAAATGCTGATCAATTGCTTCTCTTATAGATTTTAATTCCACCCAGAGAATATTTGTGTTTAAGTGTCTCAAGAAGTATAGATTGTGACTACACTGAAATGTTTGGAATGACATTTAGGAATGAGCCTTAAATCAACACATTACCTAACAAACTAGTTTCTAGTAGATAGGGTGTAAGGAATCCAGTTTCACTTTAAATAAAAAATATATAAACCTCAGGTGCCCTCTTTGCATTTGTCAAACAGCTTGTCCTGTTCCTCAGGGCAGCTGGACAGCACGACTGCCCCACAGTCAAGTTTTATTTAAAAAACCAAAGTTGATTTACTTCTTCCAGTGAGCTGCCACTGACTATGTTGAATTTGGACAAGAGAAACCTAGCTTTGTATCTCTGCTTTGTTATGAAATATGCCAGATGACCATGAATTGGTTATTTCTCAATCTAACTTTCATCATGGGGTTGTTATGAAGATAAAATGTGATAACCCCAAACGAGGTTCACAAATATATGCCTTCACTCCCTGCAGGAAGGATAGGATACGAATGTGAGATATACATTTACTGTTCCTAAAGGCTAGGCCAGGCATGTCACTGAAGGATTTTTTTGTTTTAAAATTAGCAGAAATAGAATTGAGAGGCGGGCTCCTCCCTGGTCATACTTTACCTGTGTCTAATATCTAGACTCTATAATATTTGCTTATATGGGTGGATAGAGTTGGTTAGTGCAGCTGCTTACTGCAGAATGCAGAACCCTAGGACTTCAAGGGTTACACTCTTAACTTGTATAGGTGGAATGGAACTGACGAGAATAATCTCCCCCTGTGGCCTCTGAAAAACCTCTCCTGAAGGTCAGGTGGCCTGATGAGTTGGGGCGTGGAGGGCTGTGGGGAGAGGGTGGAAATCTCCAGAAACCAGGTTGAGGCACCTTCTGTGAGTGGAACTCCATTTGCAAAAGGTGCTTCCAGGTGACTTCAGGTGATTTTCCCTGGGAAACTACTCCCCCATGCTCTCCCCCACCCCTTTCCTTGAAGATTCCCTGATTGTCAGAAGCTCTTTCAGGGTGCAGGGGTCTTCTGTGAAGAGGAAGAGGCAGGGTAGAGTCCTTGCGCACACTCCATCCCACTTGTGCAAGTCAGGATCCAGCCCCAATTGTCCTCAATACTAACTCACTACTGCATGGACATTCAGCTGCAAGCCTGTGCGGTACATGTTGCCAAGATAGGGTACTCTGGCAGTTTAGGGAGGAGTGTATCATTTGGTTTACAACAGAAGTTGTGCGCTGTCACGTGTGCTCCCCCCACCCCCAACTGTGCTATAATTTGTGGCATTTGCTTAACTTTGCAGTGCTGTAGAACTTGGCTTTCTGAATTGCAGAATTCAGCCCCTTCCAAGAGCTGCTCCCATGTATGCCTGTCTGTTCATAAGGAAGAACTGGCATGTTTGAATTGCTGATCCTACTTAGAATCTGTAATTTTACACTTTCTGCAGTGATAAAGTTCAGTCACTCTCCTTTGCCCATCACACTCGGCAACTTATCTCTTGTGGAGCAGATGGCGGGATTGTTGTCTGGAATATGGATGTTGAGAGACAGGAGGTACATTCTCAATTCTTCCCCTTATCTGGTCAGGGAAATGACAATGACTTAATTTTAAATGACTTAAAAAATTAAAATGACTTAAAATTAAATGACTTAATTTTAAATCTTGAAAGGCCAGCCCCCCCCCCCCCCTTCAAAGATCTGTCTTAGCTTGATGATGTGTTAGGTTTGTACTATATGGGACTCCTCTGTTTAATTGTGCTATTTAGTAATCAATATCACTTAAGTGCAGAGAGTGTTTTCAGTGGGGAGGGGATTCTCCCCTGCACTGCCATCCTCCCCCTCCCCCAACAAGTGTTAGGAGGCAAGCACAGCCTTGGGCAGGATGCAGACTAAGTCATGACTAAGGACTATTGAAATCAATGAGACCCATTCGTCATGACTAGCTTAAGTCTTATTAATATCTGTGAGACTTCTTCTGGATCCTGCCCCTTGTGTTTGCCTTGTAACATCTCGTCCCTTTCCCAGATATCAAGCCCTGTGTATGAAGCATGCAAAACACGTATAGAAGTTGCTGTTTCTCAGAACTTATTTTAATGTAGTTGTATATGAACACTTGTGGGGGTGATATTGAGACCTTGGCAAATCTAGAACTTCTTGTGGCCATTTTGGTTCTGTATTTAGAGGTTTATTGTAGTTGGGTTTCAACTTAATGCCTTTTTTGTTTGTTCTTACACTAGACACCTGAATGGTTGGACAGTGACTCCTGTCAAAAGTGTGATCAGCCATTTTTCTGGAACTTCAAGCAAATGTGGGACAGCAAGAAAATAGGCCTTAGACAAGTGGGTGGTTTGCTGTTCTTTCAGTAATTGAGGATAGTCTCCTGTTTATACTTAATGCAACAGCTTAACACTAGTTCTAATTTGTGTAACTCATTTGTGGGGGTTTCCCCCCATGGCGTGCTAATATTCACAAATTTAGGTTAATTTTGTGGAAACTAATCTGGATGGGTAAGGAGGAGACTGATGTCGACAGGCAGTGATGTTTCCTTAAAACAGAGCAGTTTGGAACAGTGCAGTAACTTCACATTGGGCTGGTTTGGACAATACATTTCTTCCCCCTCCCCTCTTTATCACCTTGCCGCAAGCTAATTGTATGGGGATGGTTCAGGCTAAATGTTCTCACAATTGGTGGAAAAGAGATTATGTACCAGACGTGTCAGGGGACTCACACACTCCTCCTTAATGCATTTGAGAGCTGGCAGGTGTGTCATCTGAATCAGCCTTTCAGAATTGTTGCAGTTGTGGACTCATCAGTGTTACCCCATGTATAGAATGGATCAAAAAACACTTTATCCACTGGACCAGGGATCCCCAACTTGTGGTACGCCTAATGTTGCTGAGCCAGAACTCTCATCATTCCTGGCCACATTAAATTATAGCTGAGGATGATGGGAGTTATAGTTCAGCAATATCTGGAGTATCATAGATTGGGAACCCCTGCCTTACACCATAGTCATAATGTATTTGCATATGATGTGGCTGTTGGGCTGAACTTTTTTTTTAATACTGTGACTGTTCATAATCTAACCCAGATCTTAATTATGATCACTTGGAGTTCTAAGAATCATTTTGACCTAGACTCCATTTTGCTATAGTTTGGACTTTTGAGAGAACTTGTTCTAGTGTTTGGTCTTGAAAGTGAGCAAAGTTTGATTGCAATGACTTTTACGCCTACAGAAATATTTCTGTAGAGACAGAGGCAGGCGATTCTTTCTTAACCTAGCAGTGGGCAGTGCATGCTTTTCCATGGGCACTTAGAAACCCTTGTATTTCTTTTCACCCCCTCCCAAATGAAAGTGTGTTTCTGGCTTGTTGTTGCACAGCACGTTTGAGCCTTCAGCAGACTGGATGCCACTTACAAAGGAGGCAAACGAAAAAAGAGCACATATGGCACTGTTTGCACACAAGGTAAATGGCTAAAAAAAGTGACCCAGTGCTTTATGTCATGTGGCCAGCTACTGTTCCTCTGGCCCTGCACATGGCAATTCATGAACAGTATTGAGTCTGACTGATGGTGTATAGAGCAGTCATATTCTTGACTCAAAAGGAGTCAAGAATATGACTGAGTGCCCGGACTATGTCAGTTAGAAGCTGGATTGATGAGACTCCCAAGTCAGTGTTTTGGATGTCTTTTATGTGATCCCTCCTAGCCCTTATATAGTGGCTTTGTATTTTATCTAATTGAAACGTTGGTTTTGGATTGGGTTTATATGTAGTTTTGCCATTGGTAGCTTTGACTTTCCTCATTCCCTGAATAGATTAATTCTTGACTGTTCCAGGGTGGCAAAACTTTGTGGAGGAAACAAAAAACAGTTGTAAAGGTTTACATGATGCGCCTTTTCTCCTTGGGTAGGATTGGCTATAAATGTCAGTAATGGATGTAGGTGTCAGCTTTCAACTGATCCTTATGTGTGTTTAATTTCAGCATCATTGTCGGAAATGTGGGAAAGCAGTGTGTGGCAAGTGCAGCTCGAAACGCTCTTCCATACCACTCATGGGATTTGAATTTGAAGTGAGAGTCTGTGACAGCTGCTACGAATCAATAACAGATGAGGAGTAAGTAGTTGTCCTGGGCCCCTAACCTGTGACACCTCGCTTTTCTTTTCCCCTCAATCCTGCTTCATCATCCTTGGCAAAATAATCAAATTTCTGAGAGATGTCAAATATTGCTATAATTTAGATTTTGGAAATACACTTAGAGTTTAGGTAACAATTAGAGTTTATGTTTAGTCTTTGCTAAGATTGAAGTGTTCCCTTTAAAGCAATGTGGATATGAGAAGTTGATATGCTTGCATTAGACTCTTCCCTTTGCATTAAATTTTGTGAGGCTTTCATTTCACTCAAGTGTGTTCCTCCTCCTCCTCCAGGCGTGCTCCCACAGCCACTTTCCATGATAGCAAACACAATGTTCTCCATGTACACTTTGATACAACACGAGGATGGTTGCTGACATGCGGAACAGACAAGATTATTAAGGTAAGAGTCCAGGGTGGGCTGGGTACCCTTCTTCCTTCTGTTCATTTCATGATTCAGTCATCCTCTCCTACCAGCCCACTCTGCCCATTGTTAATAAGCAGCTTAGACTTGCCAGAACTGTTGACTGAACAAAGATTCAATCAATCATTTTTTAATATTTTCTTCTAACCTGCATTTGTTTCTTAACAGTTGTGGGATATGACACCTGTAGTATCTTGATGCATCAGTGAACCATAAAATAACTGTGGCTTACGGAAGAAGGGAATCCTAGTCCTTACGCACAAGATGAAGCAATGCTGTGTCATGACTGATAAGGGAGAACCCTAATATCTCTGGACGGTTAATGAAGTGATCTACTGGATCCAGGGTGAACCCTCACACCAAATGATCTACTTCTCTTTGTTCTTGAAATACAGAGCTATTTTTAAAAACAAACATAATTCTACAATCTGGTTCTATTCAGCCATGTGGAATTTTTCTGGAAAATCCATGTGCAGTACTGTTTTTTCCATGTTCTACTTTGACATGCAGTTTAGTGTAGAGGAATTGTTTCCAAATGCAAACAGTCCTCTGCACTATTAGGTTGAAATAATTGAATCTGCTCTGATGAGACAAGACAGAAAGCAATGAATTCCTCTTTCCATATTGTTTCGTAGAAAGCTGTTGAGCAAGAACTTGAATTGTGAACTGTCATTTTAAGATCTAGGCAGCCACGGCTCTTTAACAGAAAAAGTTTTTCTCATAATTGGTATTGTAGCAAATGGTACTATGAGATATGAGGAGGTGGGGGGAGGAGAGCCATACACACAGTGCAGTATTTTCTGTTGCAAAACCCAGAGGAATGCTTGTGTAGCAGCAGATTTCAAAACGTTAACAAGCTTTCCAGAACTAAGCATTACCAATGAATGACAAAAATCAGTTCATACTGAGGCAGTAGCTGGTCTATGGAAATGCCCCCTTCTATTTAGCTGGACTAGCAATGCCTGTATCTGCTTTGGGAAGTCTGCTAGAATTGGTGTGCTTTGCTGAGTATGGTTTGAAACTTTAACTCTTCCATGCCTCTTGCCTCTCTAGAAAGGTACGTGTTTTTAAAATTGCGGATAGTTGTAATTATTTAATTCTCAATGTAGCCTCCAGATTAATGTGGTTGAATGTCTTTTTGTTCTGCTGCCTTATTAGGCAGTTTTTTTCAAAAAATAATAAATGCTGAAATAAAAACTGCCTGTTTGAGAGTATCTAGATCAGAAGATGAAAAATTTGCTGCTTTTTCAATCTCCATAAACTTTGCTTGATAGATAATTTCTGATTGAATACCTAGACACCATAAAAAGGGCTAAACAAATTAGCTATACAAGTAGCTAATATGGAGCCGTGTTTCAAGAGCTCTCAAGTTGCAGCTGATTTTTTAGAGGTCAATAGCCTTGTAACTTCTTGCATCCTGTTTACTGCGGGAACTAGCTATGTCAGATATTTTCTAGATATGTGCACAGTTGGAAAAACTCCTTGCATCAGCATCCAACTGTTGTGGGCTGTTTTTTATTGTTCAAATTAGTTTCCAGAAGTACAAGTGAAATAGATAATAAACCTTTCATGATGGTTATACCCTGCTATTAGAAGTCAGTGGTTGACTAAACAGGTGGTCTTAATTCTTTTCTTCAGCTGAATGCTAGTTTTCTTTCCCAATTGGTATTTCTCATATTCTTGTGTCCAGATTTGCTCCAAAAAGTGCAACCTGAGGGCACAACTTTATACCTGTTCCAGATTTTTTAAATGACCTTTCCATATTATTTGGATGTCTCCAAATAATATGATTTGGAGAAATCTCTAGATGTCTCCCCCACCCCCACTGCCTCTAAGCCATATCTTCCCCCCCTTATTTTTTTAGATTTCCATTGCAATTTTAAAATTTTATTGGCTTTTACAATAACTTTACAATCCAACTACATTCAGTTATTTGATTAATTAAATATTGACTTCCCGTGTACCTATCTGTGCGGTTCACGTTAACTATACATATAAACCATCCTCTCTAATAAAACGCTTGGTGTCCGTCCGTGGACGGCCACCAAGCGTGTGTTCGTGCCTCCCTGCCCTGTTCTGCGCCTGCGCAAAGCGCAGGCCCAGAACAGGGCAAGGGAGACACGACCGCCAGCACCCGGCGGACATCTTGGACGGCCACAAGCGGCCGCCCTGAAGAAGCCGGAGAAGCACCGGCGGGGGAAACTGGAAGGCAGAGGCGGCGGCGGCGGCACCAAAACACCCGCGGGCGGCATTGCCTTACCGTGCTGCGGAGCTGCCAAGCGGCTGCAGCGGACGCAGAGAGACAGAGGCGGCAGCGGCTCCAGGACAGCCGCCGAGAGTGAAGAGGCGGCACATCAGAAAGATGGAAAACCAGGGCGAAATTGCCCTTAACCCGCCCACCCTCCCAGCTGCCCGAGTCCTCCTCTCCCAGCCCCATGGGCGAAATTGCTGCTGCGGTCGCCGACGACAAACACCCGCTCGCCCTCCCAACTGCCGAGTCCTCCATACCCCAGCCCGAGTCAGTTGGGCGATGAAAGTCCTTAGTTTGATAGGGAGAGAGGAGCTCGCAAACAGAGCTCCTCTCTGTGCAAAGGCTCTGCCCGAACTGGCGGTTTGGGCGCAAAGGACGCCTATTGCGTCCTTTGCGTCCAAAGCGCCAGTTCAGGAAGAGGCTTTGCAGAGAGAGGAGCTCTGCTTGCGAGCGCCTCTCTCCCTATCAAATTAAGGACTTTCATCGCCCGACTGACTCGGGCCGGGGATGAGGACACGGGGGTGAGGAGGACTCGGCAGTTGGGAGGGCGGGCGGGCGGCGGCCGCAGCGGCATTTACATGGGCCGATTTGGCCCTTAATCATGTGGGGGGGTCGCCATTCTGGAGAGCCCAGAGCCATTCTGTGTCGCATACAAGCACCCCCCCCAAACAACGTCCCCCAGAGGGGGGAAAAACCACAGAGGGAAGGGAAAATTAGAACAGGGTGGAGGAAAACAAAGACAGAGAGAAAAAGAGAGACAGACAGAGAGAGAGAGAGAGAGAGAGACAACAAGAAAAACAGACAGCAAAAGACAAAACAAGGAATGCAGGAGGGAGACAGAACAATAGAGAAAAGAAAAGAGATAAAGAAGGAAAAAGAGAGAAGAGAGAGATAGGAAAGAAAAGAACAAAATAAACAAAGAGGAAGGAAAAAGAAGAGAGGTAAAAGTGAAGAAAAAAGGTGGGGGGGAAAGATAGAAAAAGAGGAAAAAGGAAAACACACACACACACAAACCCCCAACAAACATGCCCATAATAGAAAGAAGAGAGGAAAAGATAACGTAGAGAATAAAACATATTTTTTAAAAAAAGGAAAAGGAAAGCAAGAAAAGGAAGGAAAGGAAGAGAGACAGGGACACACACACACAAAAAGGGCAAAAGATATGAAGAAAGCTTAAAGGGGGAAAAGACAGCTAGCGCCCGTTATTAAAACGGGCTTAAAAATACTAGTTGCTATAATAATTCAAAACATACATACTCGACACTGCTACTCGATTCTACCCAACCCAACCTGCTGTTATTACTATATTTCAAACCCTGCTGAAAGGTCCATATTAGAAAAATAGTTCTTTAAAGTAAGAATGGTTCCCAGTCTTCTTTAAAACATTCCAAATTTTCATCCCTTATACGTGCTGTAAGTTTTGCCATCTCAGCATATTCCAAAATTTTATTTTTTTCGATTTCCATCTTGGCACCTAGAAATGCTCTCAGGAACTTTTGGCTTACTTCTTCAAGTCACTCTTCTTTTCTTCACACACACACTTCCTACAGCTTCACTTTATACTTTTCCTCCAAACCCCTCCAGCCAGCTCTGAGACAGCCCTTGTCATATACCCAAATGTAAATAAAATATTGTTGGAGCTTCAAGCTGCTGAATGAAGAGTGTTTCCCTCTTAATTGTTGCCTTGTCCATTTCCAATAGGAGGAATCTGAGTTAAACTAAATTTCTGTTTACTGATTATTCTGCTGGTTTGAGGTTAACTACACATCAAACAATCATATGTGCAGGACTGATCGTGCCAATTGCCAAACAAAAGCCAGACCTAAGGAAGCTTAAGTGCTGTATTCAAGATAAACTATGCAATGCAGTACAGCTTTAAAAATCAGACTTGTAAAAGCTGTAGTTCATACCCTTCTCCCCCTGCTTTCTTCTTGAAAGGTAGGGACAGGTTAGAACTGGATCCTTTGAAATTTTGGCTCTTAATGGGATTGTTATTTACATGTAAACATTAGAAAGGTCTTTCAGTGCCTCTGACATATATATGTTCAGACTCCGGCAAACCTCCAGGAGCAACGTAGTTCGTAGTTGTGAGACAATCTCCCAGAATGCTTCGCTACACTGTGGAACACTTGATGTCCTGAAGTGGTCCGCATAGATCAAGGGTGCTCTTTCTTGATATTAGCATGTGACTTATACATAGCTAAGAAGCCAGTAGTGATAGTGGCCCATGTCCTCTTTGGTTTCATAGGTTATAGTTAAGCATCCTGAGTTATGCTCAGCAAATACATTAGAATACTTGTACTATAATACCCTAACATTTTATCCTGAAAGTGTTTTTAAAAGGTGTAAATGTTACATTTGTAACAGGGATAGGTTGTACAGAAATAATGTGACCATGATGAAAAAAGTAGCTGTGCTGTCAGATGCTCTTCTCTCTTCTACAAATCCTCAAATAATGGAGCTTTTGCAGACATAAGTATGCCTAATATCTGGATGGGAATCTAAACACCCAATATGGATTTCTGCACTGAGCAAGCAGAAAGGTCCCTTCCAAATCCAAAATTCTACAGAATCAAAATTAATTGCAGTAGCAATGCTACTTTTCTGGCCTACATGTTTCTAGTTTTTCATAGCTGACTTCTACAAGCTGCATACAACTTTAGCGGATTTGGAAGAGAATGGGTAGTACAGCATACAGACCTACAGACAGCAAAGTCTTCAGCTGTGTCTGGTTTCCTACTGCAAAGCTGAACGTGTGAATGTCCTTGTATTTTGTTTGCACGTATTAAGGCTTAAACTAATATTTCCAATGATAGTGCAGTTTTGCTTGTTGAACTCAGTTTGTAGGGGCCACTACTGCAATCCACTGATATTTTTAGAAATCTTTGTAAAACGAGTAAAGTTGTGCTGTCAGTGTTGACTCCTGGAACAAGTAGCAGCTAGTAATCATCTGGGTTTAAACTGCTGAGAGAGCTCTTCAAGGGCCTGGATCAATTTTTCTTCATCACCAAGCGACGCTTTTGTCTGTGCCAGTGGCAAGTGGGTTGAGACGGGCTGTCTGTCTGGAAACAGTACACAATATTTAATTTAGTCTAAACTACAATTAAACATGAAAGTTGATTTTTCTAGATTTTTCTGTGCAACTCCAGTTGTGAGTAGAGTTGGGGTTTACAGCCACTTCCAGTATTCAGTCTAATTGGTAGGGCTGTTCTACCCTAAAAAGAGAGGCCCTGCATTGCTGCCTTTTGTGTACTCAACAGGGCGCTACAGTCAATCCTAGTGTAGATCAATGCTACTGTGTGATGTATAAACACCTGCCAGTCACATTTCTTGCATTATTAGAGGCAGGTTTTCTGCAGTTTGCCACATTATTACAGCGTTCAAGGGTAGAATAGTGAGAATACCAGTTGTATTGTGGGGTAACTGTCCACTAAAACAAGACTGTTGCTTTACCTTGAAAGAATTGGCCACTTGCTTGCCTGCTTGCTGCAGCCGAGACTGCCAGCCATACGACAGTGTCCGCCCCCTGGGCTTCTGTCCGCAATCTGTTCTTCATCTTCTCATAGAAATCTGGCATAGATGATCTCACTGCTACAAGGTAACAATTGTAATGAGTATGCAACATTTCTCAATCCCATGCCTACAAAATATGCACACGGCAAAGCGCCTCCTCCTTTTGGGTGAAGTCCACATGACCTGGATGCTATTGTGAGCTCTTCAGTACCTTCTTTGGAATCCACTCCTAACCTGCAAGCGGGCTCTGGAACATCTCTTCCCGTGTAACAGACCACTCTGATGCTGGTGCTTCCTCATACCTCCTAGCAGCATAGCAATTGACACACTTCTTTGCAATCCAGTTTGTTTAACTCAATGCCACTCTCAAAACAGGCATAGTGGTACACTATATTATACTTCAAATTCTAAATCTGTGTGCATGCCTTGTGCATCCTTAAGCAGCCATTGTCACACAATGTTAAATAGACTAATCAGAATAAACTTTACTTTCTGGTGGTAGTTGATGCTGCTGCTTGCCACCAGCAGCTTACTACTGCTCCATGAAACTAGAGATAGGCCAACCCCTTTGCAAAATGTTACTAGGACTATCTCTTACACATTAATTGTTCATGAAGTTCTATAGAAAGTCAGATACTTCAGTAAACTTCACCTAGTTTCTTTATATAAATGTCTATACACACAACTGGATATTTTAGTGTGCTACTTTACTAAAGAAGCTCTTTCTTCTATCCCACTCTTCCTAAAGAGCCCAGAGCAGTGCACATGGTTTATATGCATCCTCACAACAAGCCTGTGAGGTAGGTTAGGCTGAGAGATAAGTGGCTGGGAAGACTCACCCAGTGGGTCTCATGGCTGAATAGGGATTTGAATTTGTGTGTCTCTGGTTCTAGAACAATACTCTTAACCACTACACCATGCTGGCTTTCATTCTTTGGACAGAGAAAAGGGAAGGGTGTTTCCATAACTATATATGACCTTGTTAAAAAACCTCTTCACCCTTTTGGGCACTCCCTGTGATGAACCAACACTGAGCATCTGTTTGACAGATTTTGAGTGTCCGTCCTCATGAGTGTCTTTCCTGCTCTGCCCTGCTTGCTTGGCAGCTCTCTCAACTGTTGACAGTCCCAGGACTGAAGCAAAAGCAGCACAGTTGTAACAGCAGGACATCTGCTTGGCTACTCTCTCAGAACTTCAATGTGCCAGTTACACCATTGCCAAAAGCCTGTTCTCCAAAAGAGAGCCGTACTGCCAAACCATTCTCTATAGTAAATAAAACTTGTAGCCACTCAAGTGTCAGCTCTCCTCCTGTTGCAGGCCCCAAGGATCCTGCCTATTTTCTGCCACAGGCTCAGCTGCCCTGCTGTAACTACTTGTGTCTGAGCCATAAGACTACACAGATTCCCATTTGGGGACAAAAAGGAAAAACTGGATCTATAATAGAGTTCCATGGACAACTTTGGATAGTTAGTTTAGAGCAAAATATTTCATGCCAAAGGCTTTCAGCCACCACTTTACTGATGCAGGCTTAGAGTTTTGCTGGAAGTTCAGCCAACTCATTACGGCAGGAGTGGAGAACCTTGGCTCTCTGTTGAAGTACAGCTCCCATCATCCGCAGCCACAATTTTTTATGGTTGGGCATGGTGGGAATGCAACAGGTGGAGAGCCCAGATTGCCTAAGCCTGTTTTTTTAGTACAGCATCCTGTAAGTGGTGCAGTATTCCCACATCTCTCTATTGTGGCCCCCAACAGGGTCATGAAAAGTTTGGGGGAAGTCAGAACAACATTTTGCTCATAGTTGTGTGACAAGAGAGCCTATTTGGGGGCTTCCCCTGGAGCACCCCTCTATCTAATTTGGGACTACACACCTGTAGTCAGGGACGTATCTAGGGTGGGGCAGGCAGGGCACGTGCCCCAGGTGTCACTTGAAGGGGGTGCCATTTCTTAAAATTAAATTTTTTTTAAAGGCTGCCGAAAACAAAATGGCGCATGCTCAAATCGCCTCTGAGGCCCGGCCATACCAGGCCTCACAGAGGCCATTTGAGCATGTGTGGTGGCCATTTTGTTTTCAGCTGCCATTTTTTTAAAAAAAAAATTAAAAATGGCCACCGCACATGCTTAAATGGTCCCTGTGAGGCCCTAGAGGCCAGCAGGGGGGAGGGGGAACCTTTGCAGGCACACACACCCCACAGCCTTTAGGAAGCCCCCCAAAGGGACTACAGGTATTTTATTTATTTTTTTAAATTAATATAATATAAGTCACTGTACACATATTCAGATATGTGACTTGTATGTGACCTTCAGACTTGTATTTTTCCACTGATATTATGGTAAAGTTATCTGAAAGATGGGTGTCAGATGTTTGGACAGGGGGCGCAATTTCAATGCTTGCCCTAGGTGCTATTTTCCCTAGATACACCTCTGCCTGTAGTTACCACTGTTTGCATTTCAAATCCCACAGGATCATGAGGTCTCCATTTTGGTTAACATGAAGCTAACTCATAGGGCATGTTACTTGGCCTGGGAACGGTAGCTCTCAGGTAAAGTTGAATGAGGGGCCTGAAGGAGAACTTCCTTGAGTACTCTGAGGTGGGAAGCCAGAGTGGACATGATTTAATCAAGCATTATGCTTTTAAAGAGTCAGCCAAGCATTCTCCCTATGTTGGCAAAGCAGATCAGGGCAAGATAGCACCTCCACAAGAAGGAGTGATAAGTAGCAGGCCATCCATCTCCTGCTAATGAGCATGTTAATGGTTGGCTCAGGAAGCTAGCTTCTTTACACTTCAGTCTAAAGCAGGCCTGCTCAACTTAGGCCCCCCAGCTGTTTTTGGACTACAACTCCCATAATTCCCAGCCACTGTAGCCAATAGCCAGGGATTATGGGAGTTGTAGGCCAACATCTGCAGGAGGGCTGAAGTTGAGCAGGCCTGGTCTAAAGAGACACAAGAGAAAGCTTGATGCACCCATTGCCTTGACTCTTGCTCCTATTCCACTTGTCACCTCGAGATTGGCCCTTTTTCCTAGTCCAATCTGTGCAGCACTCCTGGCTGTGAGATTCTGGCCTGTTGGATTTTTTTTCTGGTTTCCAGACCACTGCCTGGTCCCCGGTTCTGCCTTTCTGCCTGCCTTGGAGAGAAGTCTCTTGGTAATAACGGAGCCACAAGGGTCCAAACACCCCATCAGACGGATTACGGTAGTAGCTAATCCCTGCTCTCTAATATCCCACTCCCTTCCTTCTTGTTGCTTCTAAAACTCCAAAGCTTGTTTCTCTCTAGCCAGCCTTGAGTGAACTTAATTGGAAAACCCGAAGCCAAATTGCCTCTTTGAGCTGTAACTTGTTAGTCTTAATGGTTTTATTAAATATAGTTGCTTATTAACCATTATTTCTCCTATACCCCTTGGTTTTTGAACTTTAACCTCTGTTCAGTTCTTTCCACAACTGAAGTTTTGAACAAATTTATTCTGCTCTTTCCAAGCTTGCTAATTGCCCTCCACCCACCCCTAAAACATAGCAAGGGGTAGTTGCCAACTTCCCGGGAGCAGTACCATTAACAGGAGAGCAAGCAGCATAACAGTTAACTCTTTCATTAAAGAAAATGGACACACATGTCCATAATGCAAGGTTGCCTATTCTCCATAATATCTAGATGTGGTACTTCAGCCCTTGGAAGACATCTGTTTGTTCAGTGTTTGAGAAGTAACAGGTGCCCTGCACAAGTATCCCTGTACTCCTCTCCACAGGCTCTGAAATAGCACATCTGTCTTCTCCCCTCCCACACACATACACTCCAAGAAGAGTGACACAAATTGCTCCTGCAGATGATGCAAGAAAGTTCCATTTTAGACGATACCAAGATTAAGTAGTATGTGGTATTTCATTTCTTGCCTCCCTGCTGAACTTAAAACCCGAAGCCACTCTGTTTATACCTATATTCAGCAACGTACCTGGAGTGTCTGCCCAGCCAGGGTGCATAGAAGAAAAGTGGATGCTGGGATGAGCTTTAGCCAACTGCTCCATCAAGACCACTTGCTGTCTCTAGGAGGCAACAAAAGGAGTCAAACTGGAAAAGAACAATTGACCATTTTATTCTAGCATCCCATCATCTTCATACTCAGAGCTAAGTTGTTGGGGGGAAAAAAAGAAAACTCTGTTTCAATCCTTACTCATTCACCAAGGCACAAGTTATTTCCCCTCTTGGAACCTCAGAGCCCCTAAGCCAGCCTTACTCCTCTGCCTCCATGGTGTGTTGATACAGTGCCGGCGTCTGTCTCTCCTCTAGCTTCAGTTCAGAGGACAGCGAAAGAGTCCCATGCATAGCCCTGTCTTGAAGAGGCCTGCACCAACTGCATGTTAGGCTCTTGGTTATCCCTCTAACCTTAAGGAGCTAGTAGCAAGTTTTCTGCTCTGGAAGCCCACCTTAAACCAAAGATTGAGGAGCACAGTTTCTTAGTTCTGCTTTCTAGACTCCTTGCACCAACCTGAACTTTTTGCCACATCAAAATATATTTCATTTGATGACTGTTAGTTGGTTTTAGTAAAGGAATTGCATTAAACCTTTAGCCTCCAAATTTTTGTTCAAACACACAGATCCTACCTTATTCTGTGCATAGACCATTGTTCCATCAAATGCCACATTCTCTGACTGCAAGTCTGATATATTTAGTTTCTGAACTAGCATTCCTCCTGAAGAGACAGTGATCTGTTTACAAAAAAGTGGCAAATGTGAGAAACTAAAGCAAAACACCCCCCTATAGCCATTTTAAAATTGGACTGTGCCCAAGTCCCTTTTCTGCTTTTGTTATGCCACTGAGGGCCAAACCACACTTGACACAGGATATGTGTGGTCAGATATCCTGATATATTTTACTTTCACCAGAAGCAGCTGCAGGAAGTCCCTAATTTTTTACTGGGCTTGTGGGCCTGGAGGGCGGGGCATTTGCTCAGAATGAGTAAACAGGTGCTTCTATTTGGTCCTATGTCAAAGAGTAATTTACAATGCCAGTCTTTTCTCTAGAAAGCCATGTTGACTATGATCTTAGCCATGATAAGTCACAGTGCAAGTACAGATTATTAATAATTCAACTGGAACATTTGAATTGGAACATTCAAAACATTTTACATAAAATGCAGCCACATCAGTTAGCATGCCTGTTTGTCTCCACCCACTTCCCTTTCTCTTTCTGGGAGTCTCATAAGCAAGTGGCATCAGATTCTCCAGTCTGTAGACGTGTTGCAATAAAGTCTCATGCAACTCACTGAAGGGAAGAGTAGGGGTGTGCCCGAACCGGTTCAGAGGCCATTCTGGAGGCCTCCGAACCGGTCCGGTTCCGAGCCGGTCCAGCGGCTCGGCATGGAGGGGGGTTGTAGCTTTAAGGGCAGGGGGGTAGTACTTACCCCCCCCCCCCCGCCGCTCTTCCCCCTCCGGCGCTGTGGTTTGTGCAAAAGTTTCTGGGGCGGCAGCGTTCCTCCCTGCCGCCCCTGGCCCCGTCGTTAGCCTGCTAGAGCTGAAATATGCTACGCGCATGCGCACTCGCCGCCACCGCCCCGCGCTCCACAGACGTCACACATCGACGTGTGACGACTGGGGAACGTGCACGCAGCAGCAGCAGCGAGTGCACACACGCGCCAGAAACTTTTGCACAAACCACAGCGCCGGAGGAGGAAGAGCGGCGGGGGGGGTAAGTACTACCCCCCCGCCCTTAAAGCTACAACCCCCCCCCGTGCCCATCCGGACCAGTTCGGAGGCATGCACATCACTAGGGAAGAGAAGCTATTGCCTACAGCTCCTTCCTACTCCCAAACATCCAATCCCTTGCACCCAAAAGCTAAAGTTTCTTTTTCAATTAATATATTTGTTTAAAAGCCTGGCTTACATACTGCACAAGGAAATGCACCCGTGCCCCTATAATCAGCACCGATGGGGCTGTGCTGCAGGGCAGCCCTGCTCCATGGGTAGGGCTCCATGCATCCAGTTGCATGTCGTGACACACTGGAAATAATGAGCATCACATCATGCAACTGTGTGCATGGAGGCCTTATGACTGAGTGGGACTGCCCTACAGCACAGCCCCATCAGTGGCGGTTACAGGCATGCAGTGGCATGAGCAATGCTCAAGCCACCTGCAGCATTGTGTGCAGTATGTAAGCCACTGTTCCCATCACCACCGCCACCAGCCCCCAATCCACTTTGGGACCTCTGGCCAATTTTATTCTCCTCCCTTCCAAGATCAACACCCTGTTCCCACTCTTAGCTGTTGAAAGGTTGGGCAGGATGTGTGTGGAAGGAAGCAAGCACATGTTGACCTAAAAGCTTAAAGGCTTGCCAAGATTTACAGATTCACTGCCAATGTCCTCATATGAAAATACAAGCCTCTGAAGAAGTGTTTTACTGCAGTTCCTTTCCCTTTCCTCATCCTCTTCACATATAACTCTAGTGCAGGGTTGCTTGGTGTCAGCAAAAGAAAAGCACCAGCTTGTGCCAGTACTGAGCACATAATATTAAAAATATGGACAATAATAAAAGGGATTCCTCAAGAAAGATGAACATTGAACAGACTTACGACTCTGGGATCATCTTCTTTTTCCAAGAGCGGTAGAAGAACTGTTGTTAAGATGTATGTACCTAGAAGATAAAATGCACAATGTTTACCAGGCATTTCTTACTCCTCACAATGTGACCAGTTCTGGTCACATCAATACATGCTTGTATTCTATAAAGCACCATGCACACTGATAGCACCGTACAAATCATAATAGAGTTTTTCTCACTGGGCTGCTCTGCTTGGATGCAAATTTAAACACAATTCAACTAAGTGCAGTCCATAGGTTTGGTTGGTTCTCCCCTGCCCACCCACCCCAGAAACAAATTGCATTTAGAACCCAGTCAAATGCTTCCATCTCCTCTGAGGTGCAACCACCATACAAAGTCTAGTTTTCTAACAGGAAAACACTATTTGTTCCTCAGGTAGGAGTGCAGAATCAAAAGATCCAGGGTTAAAAGAGTAAGAAAAGAAGCATGTATTAGGGTACAGTTTCAGCATTTTTGTTAATTGTTTTAAAGGAAAGAGTATTATTTTTATAGAACTATTTTTCTAATATAGACCTTTCAGCAGGGTTTGAAATATAGTAATAACAGCAGGTTGGGTAGGGTAGAATCGAGTATACCAAGGACCACTTGCCAATGGATTTACTCTACTTTGCTCAGTCAGCAGAAACAAAGAGGCTGACCCTAGGGAAGGGGCTTCCTTCCCTTTCTGTGGAAGTGGGGGAAAGCAGGAAAACAAGGATGCAGCAGCCAGCAAAGCACTTTCTCTCGGAATTAGAACCATCTTTATTACGGCCTCTGACCAGAAAAATGAACAAGGCAAACAAATGCGCAAAACAGGAAATAAATCAAGATAGCTAGAGGCACACACACTTTCTCTCAGTATCAGTCACCTGTTTGCCACCTGCAAACAATATCATTGTCTCATTATTCTGCTGTCTATATATTTAATAGCGAAGGCTGGTACTAAGATAGTACTATGTTTTAGAGCCAACAGCAGTCTCTGCCATGCAAACATTTACAGCACTGACTGCTTAATATTAAATCAGTCTGTATGTACCATCACTGCAGGCCGATCAGTCTCATAATAGGCAAGGAGCAGGTTTCAAAGGGCACTCTGCCAGTTAAGAGGTCACGTTCCGTTATATGTGGTAGCCTGTTCAACTTCCTGGCCATATCAGAAATGCATGACAATTGCTTGGATTCATCCATCTGTGCTTTGGGATGGAGGAGTAAATGCTCTGTCAATTGTGGATGGGGGTGGAACACACCAAAAAGGTATTTCTCTATCCAGGATACCATGATTCACTCAAGCATGAAAAGTGCTATTTAAAGTTAAGGTGTGTGGGGGGGGGATAGGAGGGGATTTTAATTTATTCCTAGAATGCCAATAGATTCAGTTAGAAGGCTCTTACCAGCATGCTTTATCCAGCACACACACAAACACACACACCACACCAGGTTGTGGAGGAGGAAATAAGATGCTGGATATAATAGAGTCCATGATCACAACTAAATTTGAGCGGGGGGGGGGTGACATAAGATCAGGTTCTTGCAGGTTCACTGCTATGACCAAGGCTTGCACATCATAGCAGAATAGGAGATGAAAGACATTCTGTTTGTTGCATACTTATCTCAGCCTTGGGACTTCCCTCTCCCTCCACATTGGATAGGGTGAAAGAATTCTGCCCCTTCTTTATAGTTTCCTTTTAAAGGCCTAAAGTTATCATATATATATAAAATTTGCTATGGCATACCCGTGGCTAATCCCATGTGTGGCAGCTCTCACGAGAGTTTGGGGAGCTGCCGGATAGCCACGGAACCGGGGGGGGGGGGAATGGTGGTGCCGGCCGGGCAGGCAAATGGTGGTGCCTGGCCAGAAAGTTGCTGGGCAGGCAAGAAGAAGCTGGCGGCCGGCCAGAAAGTGGCAGGCGGGTGGGAAAAGAAGCAGGCGGGTGGGCCAGGAAGCAGCGGGGCCAAGCTGGCCAGAGGCACAGATGCTCTGCACCTGGCCCAGCTAGTTTCAAATAATCCATCCGAGTCATATTTTATTTCTGTGCATATAGTTCCTCTGTGGTAGTCTGATTTCAAGAAGAAAGAGCTGGTTTGTTAATGTATTTCACAAGCCACTATTAGAATGTTTAAACAATTTGGAAGGATAGGAGTACCATTCAGTCTGGCTCGCTGAAGGTTTAAAGATCCCCATACTTGTAATCAGAAAGGTATACCATGCAGTTCCAGAAGACAACATACTCCCCCAGAAAACCTCCTGCTTACCCAGTGTGTTTGTAGCAAAGTTTTTTTCAAGCCCATCTTCTGTTAGTTCTCTTTTGTTTATCATGCAGCCTGCATTGTTGATCTATAAGAAAAAGAATGCAGCCTAAAAGATGCAATTGTGCTATAGAATTTAATTTCTCATAAGTTAAGAAGAGGAGTTGTATCAGGTTAGTGCACTGCAGCACATAGAGCACATTGCCCTTACATTCGTTGCACTGAGCTGCTCTATGGGAGGCGGTCTTGTGAGAGAAAAAGAGGTCAATTGCACCATTTCTCAAGGTTCCTGACCATCATGACAGAACACAGGATATTGCCAAGTTGTCTTCTGATTGTGTACTTGTGTCTAAGTAGCCAGTGTGTGTGTATCAATGTGGGCACCGCAACAAGTGCCTTGAGATGAGCTGTACTTCAAGTTCCCAACTCACCAGGACATTTAATCTGTGCTGCTTCTTGAACTGTTCAGCAAATTCCCAAATACCTCTGGGGTTGGACATGTCCAGAATGTGGACAAAAACATTCTGGGAAAGAGAAAAAGGCAGAGTTGTGTTACAAAGAAGACGCAGCCAATTCCTCGATTTTCCACACTACAGCCTAGCTTAAAAACCTACTTAGACCTTAAGCACAGCTAATCATCCCACACACTTATAAAATATCCGAAACTGATCACAAGACTATCATTTCACACAACTTGACAACGGCTACATAATCAGGAGGGTAAGAGTGGAATGTTCAGTATATGCCTTTCCAAAGCATTTTAAAAACAGAGGAGTAGAGAATGCTATCACATTAATGGCTGAGAGGAAATTAAATCAATCAATAATTAAAACACACAAACACAGAATTGTGAGGGCTGCTTTAGATGTTACATAAAAGCAGCACACAAAAACAAGTGGATACAGTGATCTGGAAACACCCAGGCATCACTCCTAGCAAAATCTATGAGCTCTAGAAGCTATTTTTGCTTCACAGATCAACACAGGACAGCTACAATAAAACCGGAGAAATAGCAAGTATTTTCATGACCACCTCCCAACACAATAACTGATGCCACTGATGTCCACGTCAGTGGCTGCTACACAAGAAGTGGTAACTGCATTAGGAGTGATTAGGAACAGAATTCTGCAGGTCATTCCTGAAGACAGCCAGGAAGGCAAGGGAAATGCTAAAATTCTATGCATGCACCCAATGCTGCAGTCATCAAACAGTAACAGTGAATGTACAAACTAGTCTTCAGTGGAAAATCACTAACTACCAGTGTTCTCTCTAATTTTTTAATCTGTGTGCAGAATGTGTGCAAGGCTGTGTGTCTGTGTGTGTGTGTGTGCATTTAGAATCGGCCTTTCTGATTCAATCAGAGGGATTGAAAACTGAGTAGACATAAAAAACGTGTGAATGTACACACATGCGCAGCCTTAGAGGAAACACTGCTAACAACTTGTTCAGTATTGCCTGTCCCTTCTGCAATGAAATAGCCACGTATACAAGATCAGCTCTCTGATCCCTTTTCATCAAACCGTCTGAAATTCGGCTTGAACTAGCTCTCGTGCTGGTCTGCCATGCTCCTGACGCACAGATACCCTTCCTCTTTTGTGCAAGAG
This sequence comes from Hemicordylus capensis, assembly GCF_027244095.1. Lineage (NCBI taxonomy): Eukaryota > Metazoa > Chordata > Lepidosauria > Squamata > Cordylidae > Hemicordylus > Hemicordylus capensis. The sequence goes on along the minus strand of NC_069657.1, from coordinate 267,928,267 downwards.
CACAGATACTTTTTGGAGCTTGCCCGCACTCCAAAAATGCTCTGCTAGACTGGAAACATGTCACCCTCTGCAATATGTTTCTGGTCTACACTTCATTAGTCAGGGTATCAGCCAGTCCCTGTATTTTAATTCGACACATTTATATACTGCCCTGTATAAAATCTCAGGTGGTTTACATTCCAAGCAAACAACCAAAACCTAAAAATCATATAAACAGATTAAAGTTACCATAAAGAAAACTTTAAAACATCCTAAACTAAAAGCCTGATAAAACAGGTGTGTTTTCAGAAGTTATTTAAAAACAACCAGAGATGGGGAGATTCTAATTTCATTTAGATGTGTGTTCCAGAACTTCAGGGCAACCACAGAGAATGCCCGGTTTTGAGTCACCACCAAACGAGCCAGTGGCAACCACAACCGGACCTACAACCCCAATGATCTTAATAAGCTTCATGAAGAATGAGGCGCTCTCTTAAATACCCTGGCACCAAGCTGTTCAGGACTTTAAAGGTAATAAGCAGCATTTTGTATTTTGCCTGGAAACTAACTGGCAGCCAGTGCTCCTATTACAATAGGAGTAATGTCTCTACAGGTGCCCCCAGGGACCAACCTGGCTGCCACATTCTACAGCAGTTGCAGTTTCCGAACTATGTACAAGGACAGCTCAACGTAGAACACATTTCAATAGTCAAGCCTGGATGTTACCAGCATATGCATCACTATATTAAAGCTGTTTGTCTCAAAAAATGGACGTAGCTGGTATATCAGCCAAAGCTTATAAAAAGCACTCCTGGCCATTGCCTCAACCCAAGATATCAGGGAGAGGTTTGGGTCCAGAAGTACTCCCAAGCTACATACCTGATCTTTCAGGGGGAGTGTAACCCCATCCAGAACAGTCAGACCTAAGCCACTTCCTAAGTTCTGGCCTCCCACAACAAGTACCTCCATCTTATTTGGATTCATCTTCAGTTTCTCTTCTTTCATCCAGCCCATTACTGATTTCAGGCAAATAATATTTAGAGAGATTAAGCCATCTTCTGACAAAGCTGATATGGAGAAATAGATCTGGGTGTCATCAGCATATTGATATAGCATCCAGCACCAAGTCTCCCAATGATCTCTCCCAGCAGTTTCATGTAGATGTTAAAAAGCATACAAGATAGAATGGAGCCCTGTGGGACTCCATACAATAGCTTGCGCTCTGCAGAGCAACAATCTCCAAGCAATACCATCTGGAATCTACCTGAGAGGTAGGAGCAGAACCACTGCAGAGCAGTACCTCCCACCCCCAACCCCAGAAGGTGGTCCAGAAGGATTCCATGGCCGATGGTTTCTGAGAGATCCAGGAGGACCAGCAGGGTCATACTCCCCACTGATTCCTAACTGAAGATCATCCATCAGGCTGACCAAAGCAGTCTCCAACCCATAGCCTGTCCAAAAACTGGTTTGAAATGGGTCCAGATAATCTGCTTCTTCCAAGCAGATTATTCTTTAATCACGATGGTGGGGTCATGTAGCTTTATATATTGTTTTAGGAGGTGATAGTATCAGAAGGTTTGATACTGTGACCTTAGAAGGTCTGGCCTTGCTCTATCTTTTCACCAAATCTGCTTGATTTAATCCCAGTCAATCTTGTGTTTTCCTACATTTTCCAAGTATTTATTTCTCTGCATTTACAAGTTTCTCACTGTTCTAGCTCTATTTTCAATAAAACTGAAGATTGATCTTCTGAATCTGTGAGTGATGAGTTAGTAACTGGATAGACATACAGCTGAACAGGTTGCGGCCATATTATTTAAGAAACTGCCAATGATGTCAGTTGATTCTATGTTTTTTACTTTTTGCTATGCATAGATATCACTGAACCTACATGGACAATGTTACATTGCCATTTACTTGATTCATTGTCTATTCAGGCAGTATTTTTCATATTAATATTCAGCAGCAGCAAGTGCAGTTAAATAAAAATTAATGAAGTTGGCTGAAACCCACAAGTAGTGGAAGCAGAGAGGTCAACACAAGAATCTGTAACATTCCTATTTTCAGAGCACAATCCAGAAAACATCCAATATCAGATTTACCTGATTACTAGTTTCTGTTGTTATTTCTTTTTTAGCTTCCTCAGCTCTGTCTTTGTTCCGGCACACTAGGTGAACTGTTCCCCCTGAATGAGTTCAGAGGAGAAGACACAGAAATAATAATTCAAGCTTCCCACATACTCCTATATCCAATAGAATTTTTAAGAGTTGTGCACAGATAATGCCTTTATTTGACCAAGAACTTTATGGGAAACCTCAGTCATCCAAGTCTCCAATAGCAAAGTTCCTAAATTATTTAAGAGAGTAGAGTGCTTATTTAATAAATATTACTTTCCCATATACTCAGTGGCATACAACAAAATGAAATAAAAGACAGCAATACACAATTATAATTATTATAATTATAATATAATAAGCATTAAACAACAACAACAACCAGCATACCAGCAGTAGAACAGAAATCAACTGAACCATCCGCAGCAGCAATGCCCTTTGGCTGGGGATGATGGGAATTGTAGTCAACATCCAGGAATCCCCGTTACAGGAAACTTGACCTGACCCTCAGCTTCACCATACACTTGTGATGAGGACATAAGGGCTGCCTGTATTTGTGAACTGACCCTCAGAATCAGATGTCAATCCCCAAAGTATTATTTCAACTTACCTCTTTTGGCTATCTCCTTCACAGTGGCTTTACCAATACCACTGTTTGCTCCAGTGATCATGAAAGACCTTCCAGTTACATCTACTTCCAAATCTTCAGGAACAAAGTGCTTACATGCGGAATCATAGCCACTCCTAGAAAGAAACAAAATCAGCTAAAGTTAGTTTTTCACAGACTATCAGCTACCAATAGTGTACAGAATAGGAGGAAGATATATCCCGCCCTTCAAATTAGCTTTCATCTGATCAGGTGATTACATTTAACTGACTTTGGCTGCATGCTTACCTGGGAAAGCCCACTGGACACCATGTGGCTTACTTCCAAGTAGACACATTTAAGATTGCACTGCACTCTTTATTTAAAATGAGGTAGTTATGCTAAATCCCCACCTTAAATTACTTTACCAAGCATAGCTGATGGCCATTCCAAGGGAAAAGCTTATCTTACATCTCTTTGCCTGTTCCAGATAGGCAACACAGGTGCACATAAATATTATTTACTCCAGAACAGCCACCACTGAGTATGTTAAAACACTGAGATAGGAGATCCTGTGACAAAATAAAGAGTACCGCTAATATTCAGGTTTGGAAAAAGAAAAGTAAAAATGACTATGCTCTGCTCCCCATCTGTTAGGATTTTTTAAAAAACCTGTTTTACAAATCACATTCTTTCTAACAAGAACAAAACCTCCTCTGCTGAACCCACACTCAGTCTTGCAATTCCCATAGAGAAAGGAAAGACAGCAAAGGTCACACATTTCTCTCACATCTGGATCTCATTTAAGAAAGGGAGGGCAGGGACACAGTATTAATAAACCACAGCTGAGACTTGTGATGCATTTCATCATGGTGATGTCAGTAGGTGCTGCTTCTCAAATGCTGCATTTCTGCTCATATCCTAGGTAAAGTGTGCTGTCAAGTTGATTTGGACTCCTGGTGCCCACAGAGCCCTGTGGTTTTCTTTTTGGTAGAATACAGGAGGGGTTTACCATTGCCTCCTCCCACACAGTCTGATAATGCTTTTCAGCATCTTCCTATATCACTGCTGCCTGATATAGTATCAATGGGGATTTTAACTGGCAACCTTCTGCTTGTTAGTCAAGCATTTCCCCGCAGCACCATTAGGTGGTAGGATGTTCATATCCTAACCCTATACAAAATAAACACACATACCTGACTATATTCTTGCCAATATATTAGTAAATGAGCTAGTATATTCATATTAGTGATTATAGATTAAATTTAAGTTGCATTGGTTAGGAAAACATGTCTGGAATCCATGATACCCATATGAACAAGTTCTAGGTACAGAGGAGAAATTATAAACCAGATAGGAAACATTCTGCATCACTGACTCATTCCTTCACTACTTTTAGGATAATCTGAAGTAAAGTGAACCCGCCCAAATGGCTGCAAATTGTATACCCCCCAAATGGCTGCAAAGAATGGCATTTACCCTTATTCGAGCATAACAAAGACATAGCACTTGTGTAATGCTTCTGTGCACTCAAAACTCTTCATAGGCATTAGCTCTGCAATCCTTACAACAGCCCTACAATGGCCACTTAAGGCCGAAGTGAGGTTTCACTCAGGGATTCTCAGGGCTCACCCTTTTTCTTAGCTGCTCCACACTTGCAACTATCAAGCTTTTTTCTATACAAACAGGTTCAAGTTTGAACTTAAACTAAAAGTGTTGACTAAATGTACATTTTTCCTACTTGGGAACAGAGGCTACAATAAGCATGGCTCTGAGTCCCAGGTCTGACTAGAAATACAGCTGTGGTAGCTCACCTTCCCATGGTAAATAAGTAAAGAGGCACCTTTTGAAGTGGTAAATCTCTTCTGTTTAGCAGGGGCACAGCAACGTCCCTACCCAACCCCAGCACAACATCCCTCCAGTGGTTGTTGCTGGTATCCACCTGTGTTTCTTTTTAGATTATGAGACCTGTTAGGGAGGGAACCATCTTATTTATTATTTATGCTTCTATGTAAACTGCGCTGAGAACTCCTGTTGAAAAGCAGTATATGAATGCTCATTTGTCCTACCAATGTGCCCTCTGCATTTGCTCAGAGGTTCTTTCATCTGTTCTAGTATCAGATACAATCCAAGCACAATGACAGCACACTCTCAATCACTACAAGGACAAGGAGTCCCTCTGTATCTACTCTGTATTAGACACACAGAGACTGAAGGCAGACAAAACAGAGATTGTCAAAGGTGGTGGGTCCCTATTGTGGATGGCATGATGGGAGTTGTAGTCCAACAAAATCTGGGGACCCTTTGAGAACCTCTTGAGCAGTGGTGCTCTTCCCCCTGGACTTCCGCCCAGAAGTCCAGGGCCTCCACACCACCTGGGCCCCCCAAATCCTCTTTAGTCTGTCCTGAGTGCTGTGGTGGCCGCACTGCCAGCCCGCACTGTGCCAGGTGGCCAAGCATGTCATGACTGTGGTGAGGGCAGCATCTGAGTGCTGCGGCCAACCGCGGCCCACCCACTCTCCCTCCCACTGTGGGCAGTCAGGATTGTCAATGCAAAATGTGGTATCTGCAGGTCAGTGGGTGGAGCATATTCCTTTCCTTGAGCATATTGTGGTGTGGAAACTGGCCTGTAAACTACTGTGTGTGACACGCAAAGCTCCAGAAGGTCCGAGGTGGTGGTGCACCTCTTTGCTCTTGAGACAGAACGTTAACACCTAGCCGGGAGCGACCCAGTCGAGAAGCTTGGGAGCTTCGGAAAAGGACCAGCGCTTCACTAGAACTCCAAAACCGCGGCAGCTCTTGGGCGATGAACGATTAGCCAGTCCGGAACCCTCCCGAAAATCAGGCGCGCATTGGCACAAAGAGGCTCGAAAGCTCTAGCGACACTTCAGGACTCCGCACTGAAAAACAAGGCCATGGGAGGGGCAGGAGCGCTAGAAAGAATCAGCAGGGCGCCGTCCGCAGGTAGCCACCGTCGTCTTCACGGGCGAACTGCAAGTGTCGCTAGACCAGAGCGGCCCTCGACATGGCGTACTTTTAAATCTCGAACTACGAGCGAGCCGAAGCCGCCTCCCTTAGTCCGTTATGTAAAAACAAACAAGCCCCGAAACGTAGGCACAGAGTGCGACGGTGAAGGCGCCTCGCCACCTTACTGACAACTCCGTCTCTACCTCTACGTAGGAGACACAGAGAGCGAAGGGAGCGGCTTCTTCGGCGGCTGCTTCCGCCACCCGCTTGGTGCTTTTTGCGCGCCATGTACACACACCCCTCCCCTCCCCTCCCGCCCCCACCATGCAAGTTCCCACCTTCCTACCGGCAATATTGCTGCAACCCCTTCACGAACCACACCGAGTTCCTGTACAAGGACATGGTTCGAATGATTGATAGTGGCGGCGGCGGCAGCGCCCAAAGCCCTCTTCCCAGAGCAGACGGAGCTTAGCGGGCCAGGCTTGCTTCTCCCTCCCCACGGGCTCCTCCTCTGCCAGACAGAGCTGCCCTGGGACAGGGAGGCGGCGCCAGGGAGACGCTTCCTTGGCCACTCTCAGTGGGGACCGACGGGGAAGGGAGGGGGAGAACGAAGCTCCTGCTGCTCCGCTGGAAGAAAACGTTTGTGCCTCTCCTTCCCCAGGAGACTCTGCTCCGAAGACAGCTGGGCTGGTGGCAGCAAGCATGGCTTGTCCCCTTAGCTACGCAGGGTCTGCCCTGGTTGCATAAGCTATGAATGGGAGACTAGACCTGTGAGCTGAGCACTGTAAGATATTCCCCTTAGGGGGATGGAGCTGCTCTGGGAAGAGCATCTGAGGTTCCAGGTTCCCTCCCCGGCAGCAGCATCACCAAGACAGGACAAGATTTATTTATTTTTTTATATAGGACAAGATTTTTTTTCTTGAACCAACAAACTACCAAAGCATACAGTACGTTTCCAAAGCACAATTATATACAAAGTGGTTGTTTGTACATGATATATCTATAAAGACTGACACACAAGGATTTGGAAACCCACAAGGTTATGAGGTATATGCAGGTAGTACTGTAACTCGGGGGTGGGGGATTACAAGGCACATCAGGTAATGGCGGGGGGGGGTATGTCCAACGTCCATTTCCATAATTTGTCCCATTGCCGTTTAGAAGAGATACTCTTGTCCAGGGGCGTAACTACCATTAGGCAAGGGGAGGCAGTCGTCTTGGGGCCCCACTGCCTCAAGGGGCTCCCCAGAGGCACATCACATGACTCCCCACCCACCCATGTTGCACCCCCTATGAATTATGTTGAGTCTCTTGGAGATCGGCAGGAGCAGAGAGTAAAAAACTAGATTGTGAAGTGTGTTTGTGTGTGTATATCAGCGAGGGGCCCATTTTAAAATCTTGTCTCTGGGCCCCCTCCAACCTTGCTACGCCCCTGCTCTTGTCTTTTTGCACATAACCATACAAACTTTTCCAGAAGAGATTTACTGTCTCATCTGCATGAACCTCTTGGTCACGTCTTCCCTCCCTATTCCTATGCACGAGCATTGCATAAATGACATACAAGTTTACTAACCTGATTATGAGAAGGGGAACGTTCCAGTTCCCTAGTATGAGGGCACCCGTTCTGTCCCGTTTCCTTGAAGGTTTCTTTCTGGGACCTTGAAAAGAGGTTCTATCGCTCAAACCCGAGGTTAGTTCTTCCCAAGTCTGTTTTTCCAAATCAGGCCACTCTAACAGCTTGCTTACTCCCTGCCACACTATTTTGGCTACCACACACTCTTTTAAGAAATGTGAGTGGGTTTCCCTGAATGTTTTGCCTAGCTCACTAGCTTTCTGTTTGCAGGTGATTTTAGGACACTCTTGCTCATCCTCTGGAAACCCACTTCTAGAATCTCTCCATAAATTGTTTTCCTTAGCTGCTTAACTGAGGAGGATCCTTTAAATAGATCCGGTTCAACCTTCCATTTTTAAAGTGTGAATAACAAATCTCTCAAGTAGTCTGGGTGTTCTCTTTTTAATACTTGTGTGATATTACCATTGAAAGATCCTTTCCCCCACCCACCATACTATGCCCCATGCTGACTTGCGCCAACGCAGAGTGAAAAGCGAGACAGGACTGAGAGAGATTCCTGCCTGCAACCTTGGAGAAGCTGCTGCCAGTCGGTGTAGTCCATGAGCGAGATACAGACCTGTGGTCTGACTCAGTATATGGCAGCTTCCTTTGTTCGTTCCTAAGAGGAGCTTTCTTCTTCTGAAACTCTTGGAGGGTGGGGTCACAAACGTCAGGGTGGGTGAACATAAGAACATAAGAACATAAGAACAGCCCTGCTGGATCAGGCCCAAGGCCCATCTAGTCCAGCATTCTGTTTTGCACAGTGGCCCACCAGATGCCATTGGGAGCCTACAGTCAGGAGTTGAGGGCATGCCCTCTCACCTGCCATTACCCCCCTGCAACTGGTACTCAGAGGCACCCTGCCCTTGAGGGAGGAGGTGACCTACAGCCCTCCAACTAGTAGCCATTGATAGACCTCTGCTCCATGAAGTCATCCAAACCCCTCTTAAAGCCATCCAGGTTGTTGGCTGTCACCACATCCTGTGGCAGAGAGTTCCACAAGTGGATCACGCGTTGTGTGAAAAAGTACTTCCGTTTGTTGGTCCTAGACCTTCTGGCAATCAATTTCATGGAGTGACCCCTGGTTCTAGTGTTGTGTGAGAGGGAAAAGAATCTCTCTCTCTCCACTTTCTCCACACCATGCATGATTTTATAGACCTCTATCATGTCTCCCCGCAGTCGTCTTTTTTCTAAACTAAAAAGCCCCAGGTGTTGTAGTCTTGCCTCATAGGAAAGGTGCTCTAGTCCCCTGATCATCTTGGTTGCCCTTTTCTGTACCTTCTCCAGTTCAACAATGTCCTTTTTAAGATGTGGTGACCAGAACTGTACGCAGTACTCCAAGTGTGGTCGCACCATAGTTTTGTATAAGGGCATTATAATGTTAGCCGTTTTATTTTCAATCCCCTTCCTAATGATCCCTAGCATGGAATTTGCCTTTTTCACAGCTGCCGCACATTGAGTCGACACTTTCAACGAGCTGTCAACCACAACCCCAAGATCCCCAAGGGTGCAGGTTATATGGCCATTTAAAAACAATTTGCAGCCTGGGGCACTTGTACTGAAGTTGTGGAAATTCAACAGAAATTGAAATTTTCTTAATGTCTAATAAATGCAATAAAATTTCACATGTCACAATAAATATTTACTCCTACCTGTGTCTCTCAAGAGTTCAAAAGCACACTTTTGCCTTTAATAAATAGATATAAAAAGAGAACTTTGGCAGATGATATTTTTCTTAATACACTATTGCAATGTTGAACTCGAGCACAGTAGCACTTAATAAGGCATTTTTATTCTTATTTATTATTATTATTATTATTATTATTATTATTATTATTATTTAACATATTTGTATACTGCCCAAAATGCAAGTCTCTGGGCGGTTTACAACAAAACAATAAAAACAACATATAAAAGGTTAAAACATTACAACAATTTAAAATTTAAAATGTTAAAACTATTAAAAACAATCAAACTATTAAAACAGTATCTAATTAAAAGCCTGGGTGAACAAATGTGTCTTGACTGCCTTTTTAAAAGTTGTAAGAGATGAATGCATATTAAAACATCTAGAAATTCATTGTAATCCCAGCTGCTTCCCTCTCCTTTGTTAATGATTTGTGCATTAACTATTTTATAAGCACTGAGCAAAAGTTTTTAAACTGCTAATTCTTTTGCGGAAAGCCATAAGAGAGCAGAGAACAATTTTTTCATATCTTGTGGGGGGGGGACTTACTGCTTTGGGGACTTTTTGTTTTAAAGGTGTGTGTGTGTGTGTGTGTTTAAAGAAAGGCAGCGGTTGGGGGGGGGCGGGCGGAATCAAGTCACACCTTTTTAAAATTAGCAAACAATCTAGGATGTTCCTTTCCACCACCCCGCAGGTATTGTGAGCCATTCTGGGAGCAAGGAACATTTTCTAAAATGCTTTGCTATGTATACCTTTTTGAGAAATTGTTTGGTTGAAAAACAATTAAATATATTTTTAACAACCACCACCACAGATCAACCAATGAACTCCCCTCCACTGCCACCCTCACTCTTTCTTTTCCATGGAGAGGAAAACAACTCATTAGCATTTGGGTGCTCATCAAAAAATTAACTGGGACCCACCCTGCTTAGCATTCAGGGTGACTATCCAAAAATAAATTAGGGGCCACCCTGCTTAGCAGCCAGGGCACCCATCCAAAAATAAATTGGAGCCTGCCCCACTGAGTATTCAGGGCACCAATTCAAAAATAAATGGATGTGGACACATAAATGTTTGAGGTGCAATTGGGCTAACTTGTGAACCGCCTAACCGATCTTAACCAAATTTGCTACAGCTGTAGGAACACATAGGGACACCTCAGTGGTGTAGTTCATGATGATGTCATCTACCCCAATTCAAGATGGCAGATGTGTAAACATTTGAGGTGCACATGGGCTAACTTGTGAACCGCCTAAGCAATTTGGACCAAATTTTCTAAAGGTGTTGGGCCATATAGGGATGACTTTAGGATGTAGTTAGTAATAATGTCATCCACCCTGATTCAAGATGACGGACACATGAATGTTTGAGGTCCAAGTGGGAATCAATTCGGACGAAATTTGGAACAGTTGTAGGGACACATAGGGACACCTTGAATGCATAGTTTGTGATGTTGATGTCATACACCCCAATTCAATATGGCAGACACATGAACCTTTGACACATATGTGGGCTAACTTGTGAACTGCCTAACCGATTTGGACCAAATTTAGTCCAGTTGTAGGGACAGTGAAAGGAAAATAGGCAGATTAATTCTTACTAGAACAACTTTTCTTTCTGTGCAGCCACTGTCCTCCTGCCTGAAAAAAGAGCAATGGTTCAGTTGAGAGTCACAGAGAACTTGCCTTGTGGGGACTGCAGCTGGGGAGGAAACAGAAACTTTGGGGTGGGGGAATGTTACCCCCTGGCTACAGGCTGGCTGTACTCTTGCTAAAGAGATACCTTTTCAAGTGAGGGTTCTCCTGCATCCATCCATCAACTTTCCATGTGTTTACGTTGTAGGGTTGCCAACTGTCCCTCATTACACAGGATGTCCCTCATTTCAGGGATGAAAAGTTGGTCCCGTTAGGGACAGCATTTGTCCCTTATTTGTTCAATAGCATATAATTCAATTACATATGAATCCATGGTTATTATGTCTTGTAATGAGTACTGTATGGGGTTGTGGTTATGATGTTATGTTGTATTTTATAGAACTGTGTTGCTTTGTCTGTTACTAACATATACGCCAGTGATACTCAGGCTTTTGATTACCACTGCATATACCTCTCAACCCACCCACCCCCAGCCAGCTCCCAGAAACTTATATCCCTCGTTCTGGCAATAAAATGTTGGCAACCCTATTAAGTTGTCACATCAGTGCAGAAAATCTCACTATTTCTAGAACAATGGTAGTACAGCTGTGCAAGGGCTACATCTATGGACTGGGAAGATAAACTGTGCCTATTAATCCCAGGATAGAGAGCATCCCTTCCAGTGATTGTTGCTGGTGACTTTTAAAACGGTGAGTCCCAGTTTTCTCATTCCTTTTGCTATTTTCATTCCTTTTGTAAGCTGCTTTGTGAAATTCTTTTGTTGAAAAGTGGCATATAGCAACATCTTTTTGCTTCCCACACTTGGGAGTTTGATTTCAGCTTTCGTGGACAAGATGAATGTCGTTTAGAAAGAGAGGGGCAGTATGTGGATAGATGGATAGTCAACTTCCCTGGACATCTGTGCTATGGGTAATTGCAGAAGCACCAATGGTTGCTCTAATCTTCATCCCCCAACTCCACATTGTGCACAGACCTTGGTTGACATAATGTTAATACAGCACTAATACAAAAATAAGTGTTAATAGAGTATTAGTGCTAAGTTAATACAGCATTAGGTCGCAAAACAATTCCCTTTTTAAAATTGAACAATGGAATGATTTCACCACCTCCTCCCACCTGCAAAAAACCCCTCACTCCAATGGCAGCAGCTGGAAGGAAATAAAATGAAATGGAGGTGTAGGTGTGCTTTGGCACAAAAAATGTAAGAGGTGCAGCAATGGGGCTTAGCGTCCCTAAATATCATTGATGAAACACATCAAGACTGTTGTACAAAGTCACCAGCAGCAGGTTCTTCATATCACAGTGAGGTTTAAACATTTGCAGTGAAGGTCAGACTGGAGAAAAGGCTTTCCCACCTCTCTCACCCATACGATACAGCATGTTTAAACATCTCATATAATTTATGTTCATGCTGCAAGCACAAAGTATGAGAGAATCAAACAGCAAATGAGGAAAATAAGATGCATTCCCATTTTAAATCTTAAAGTGATTAGTTTGAGGCTCTTCTTCCACCTTTTCTTTCTCGCTTATTTTGTTTTAGAAATGGGTTGGTGAAGACACACCACTGATGAGGATGTCAATAATGATTATTTCCCCCCTCTTTCCATATTTTATTTTCATTTTTACATTAACAATGAAAATAACCTTTAAAAATAGACAAATATACACTTTATATGTACAAAAATGTGTCTAGCAGACCTGTTGCCATCATAAATACTTTGGAGTCAAGAGAGAATAATTCTTTTTTTAACACCTTGCAAATTATCTGGCCTCTCCAGGTAGGGATGAGGAAGATCTGAAACCTTGGAGAGATGCTGTCAGTCAGTGTAAGCCATGATGTAAGCAATAGATGGACCAATAGTATAAGGCCCCATTTAGGGCATGTGTTCATATATGTGTCTCTTATGGTTAGGATGTTGCATGGTCTTCTTCATAAAAGACTAGCAAAATACATTCTGAAGGGTACAGGGAGAGAGAGATAAAGGGACTGAGTGCTTGAGTATTACAAGAATCCAGGGGATTGGGGTGCACTGTTTATGCCTTGTGCCGACCACCTCCATCAACCTGGAGAATGGAAACCCCCAGAAGTCATTTGCAATTTTTTGTCTTTATGGAAGAATACTTAACGAGATTGCCACTTAATGGTACAATGGGGAAGCAACCTGCCTAAAGAGCAGGAGGCTGTTGGTTCGAATCCCCGCTGGTGTGTTTTCGCAGAATATGGGAAACTCCTATGTCAGGCAGCAGTGATATAGGAAGGTGCTGAAAGGCAGCATCTCATACTGCGCAGGAGAAGGCAATGGTAAACCCCTCCTGTATTCTACCAAAAATACCACATGGCTCTGCGGTCCTTTTAACTTAATGAGATTACATGGAGGAAAAGCAACACATTATTTCACAGTTACATCAGATTAGGATGCTTGCTACTAAATCTCAGTGTTATTGCCTCACAAGCATGCTAGGAATTTGCCATTTCTACTGTCTTGCGGGGGGAAAGCAGTTTCATCACAGCTCCACAAAGAAAATTTAAAACAACATGCAGCATTCTAGAAAACAAGCCAAAGTCCTGAAAATACAGCCAATGAAATTTCGAAGTCAAAATGCTCATACGTGATATGTAAAATTATGCCTCTTGCAGTGGTTAAGAGAGAAAGCCAACACACTGTCTAATTAACTTAGTAGAGGACCTAGTCTTCCCCTGGCTGACTTGGTCGTTCAAAATAATTTTTTTACAAAAGAAAATATAAATTGCTTCTTTTCTGGTCTCTTTCTGTCACAATCATGGAGCGGGGGAGATAAAGAGGAGAGCTGTTCTTGTGGTAGCAAGCATGACTTGTCCCCTTAGCTAAGCAGGGTCTGCCCTGGTTGCATATGAATGGGAGACTTGATGTGTGAGCACTGTAAGATATTCCCCTTAGCCTTAGGGGATGGAGTCACTTTGGGAAGAGCAGAAGGTTTCAAGTTCCCTGCCTGGCATCTCCAAGATAAGACAAGATTTTATAGGACAAGTTTTTTTTATTGAACCAACAAACTACCAAAGCATACAGTACGTTGCTCCAAGATAGGGCTGAGAGAGATTCCTGCCTGAAACCTTGGAGAAGCCGCTGCCAGTCTGTGTAGACAATACTGAGCTAGACGGACCAATGGTCTGACTCAGTATATGGCAGCTTCCTATGTTCCTAAGATCTTGGGATTGAAAAGTTGTAATCAGGAGGTCCAAACCACTGTTTTGCCTGAGCCAGGACCAAGAACATGTTACAGAAGCAGATTGTTGGACCCACTCAAGCATCTGCTAAAGCTGTTTCTTCCTTGGGTTTGCTTGCTGAGGAGAAGAGTGCCTCTGAACATACAGACAACTCTCTTCCCCCATGTAGCCAAGGTACAGAAGAACAGTCTGTTGAGAGACAGGAACAAGAGCAGAACAGTTTGAAGTTTTTAGACTACCACTGAAAACTGGTCATCTTACCTAAAACACACCAGGAACATGTTACGAGGCAAGACCCAGACATGTCCATAACTATTTGCATCAGTTGCTTTTGGGCAATTGTGTACCATTACGGTAATTACTTTTGCAGCAGAACTGAACCTCCTTTTCATTTACTTTACCTTTTACTTTCTGACAGGGCAACTGAGAGACCATTTACATGGAAGTGTGTGGACACTCCTGACTATGCACTGAGAAGGTGATATATAGACAGTGGCTTACACCCAGAGCCCAACAGACTTTTGTGCTGCCATTCAAAGAAAAGGCAGAACAACGTATTCCTTATAATGAGTACTGATTGCCATATATGAAGAGTAATATAGCATGTGAAACAGCTTTCAAAATCCCCTTGGATGGAGTTCTCTAGGTATGTTCCACATGTGCTCATGAGTTCAAGCATACACTGTATATATGGCCAGCAAACACCATTGTTGCCCCTTTCTAATCTATGCCATCTTTTTAATACTTGTGGCTCTCTTTCTGTGGACCTCAGTCCTCTTCTGCTGCATATCGTTGCCTAGAAAAGCAATAAATGCAGCAGCTGCAGAAGATCAGTAAAAACAGCACCGTGTGGCTAATGACGAGCACCCCAACTGCAAAAATGTACAGGATTTTATCACAGTAATCTTGGGGGTGATGGAAAGGTGGGATGAAATTAGGCAGGTAGACTGAAAACACCCAGTAATTTCCCAGAATGAACCAGAGTAAGAGAAAAAGGCTGAGCGTCAGATGAAGGTAATATCTGTGTGCATTCTGCCTCCACGGATATTCGTCGTCATCGTCGTCATCAATCATGACGGACTTGGAAAGCAGCTGCCGCATCCTGGTGGAGTCAAAGAGCAGAAGACCTACCTATACATTGTCCAAAGGAGAGGGAAAAGAGGCAACAGGATCAATCCACTGTCAGTTTGACTCCTTCATATCATCAAATAGTTAGAGTGCCGCTGACTGCATCTTAATTGCACTCGTTTCAACCTGACAAGCAACAGTTCAGGACACAGGATGATCTGCTCAGTATATAGGAGAATGAAATCAATCAACTCTAGAAATGGCAAGTACTGGGACATCCCCTGAAGCAGGGGCTCAAGCCACACAGCAGCTGCTCTTCTATAGGTAGCTCTCATGTTGCTGGGTGTATGTTTACAAGGCCCAAACACTTTGGAAGGGCCCATTTCATGAGTCTTTCCCACAGTTTCATGATTGGGATTCACATGACTGGAACGATTCCGCCCATGTGTTTACATGTAAAAGGCCCTCATTCCTGAAAGCACAAATATGGTGTTCCCTATTATAGTTACCTGCGGGCCAAGGGGTATTTTTTCAGAATTGCCAACTTTTTTTTCTAGCTTTAACACACAAAAGTTAAGTGTTAAAAGTGCTGTTAACACGTAAACTAATATGCAGACATTTTGCAGAAATGAGCATGCAGAAACTTTCCTCTACTAATAACCAGCGGTGCCATTGCCCCTGGACTTTTGGGCAGACGCCTGGTACCCCGTATCCCCTGGAGCCCGTAAATCATGTGCACACCATGTCCTAGTGGGGATGCCACCACCCCACGCCGTGGCAGGCAGCCCAGTGCAACTGTCCTCAGGGGCCAGTGAGGGCGCTGAGTGTGGCCAGCCTCCAGCAGCAGTAAAACCCCAGCCCACCTCCTCCAGTTGCAGCGGGGCTGGGCTAGGAGCAGCTGAGCTGACAGCCAGCCAGGACTCATACCAGCACAGCCTACAGCTGCGCCTGTGCAGTGTGTGCACATGTGACATTCCTGCCACCGCTTCTTGTTCCCTTTCCTTGCTATGCATGTGTTGGCTTGGTGTCAGGCGTCCTTGGCAACAGCCTGCTCTGTGCGATAGAGCCAAGCGAGACAGGCGGCAAATAGAGCGGAGAAGTGACTCTGAGGGGCTCCAAGTGGGCAAGGCAGCCACTGATTCTCCTGCTTGGAGGCTAAGCTCCTGGCCCAGGCCAAGCGTGGCCATGTGGTGGTGTGAGGAGTGAGTGGAGAGGGAGAGCCAGCAGTTCTGGCAGCTGGGCAGGCCTGCTTGTAGCAAGCCAATCAGCACATGCCTCCCTTATTTGCTTGGGTTGCCACACACACACACACACTCATCTGTAGACCACCAACAACAGCTCAGCTGGGTTACATTCCAGCAGTACTGAGTTCTCATTTCATGCTGTGGGTTGGAGTCCTGGAGTGTGTGTGTGTGTGTGTGTGTGTGTGTGTGTGTGAGAGAGAGAGAGAGAGAGAGAGAGAGAGAGAGAGAGAGAGAGAGAGAGAGAGAGAATATGCTGGTGGGACTCCAAGAGATGCTTCAACTTTTATTGTCCACTTTCTGGGTGCTTGTGGTGTGTGTGTGGGTAGGTGGGGGAAATGACTGATACTCAGTCCCAGCTTCTTTTCAAATTCCTTCCCCATCAAAAACACAAAGCTGTGAAATGGCTGGTGAGTAAACAACATAATTTTACACATCTGGATACATTCTTGTGCAGTAGTAGGGGAAAAATTGTGCAGTAGAAACTAGGTTTTGGGGCATTTGGAAATATGGGGATTTAATAAGGAGCAGAGTCATAGAAATAGATCTGGGAAAAATGTCTCAGTCCTCAACTATAGTTTAGGAAGGAAAAATAATCTCATCCACATTTCTCATTTCTTCCTCCTCTTATTTCCCTATCCTTCCTTCTCTCTTCCTCTTAAATTCATTTTCAGCTTCCTTCCCTCCCCACCCCCCACTTTAGAAATAGTTTAGGAGATGTTTACAGGTTGGGAATGGTGGTGAGGGGCTGCAGTGGCTTCTTTTGCAGTTTGAAGACATGCTTAGAATAAACCCTGCTAACTCTGAGTTGGATTGTGCTGCTGTCTGGGTGTCCTGGGGCAGTGGCGGCTGGTGACTCCTGGGACTGGGTGAGCGCCAGGCAGGTCGGCTGAGCCAAAGTGGGTGGCACAGGGGTGGAGCAAAAAAACAAAACACAACAACACTAACTGCTGTGGGCATATAGGAAGTAAAAGGTAAAGTTGTGCCATCGGGTCGGTGTCGACTCCTGGCGACCACAGAGCCCTGTGGTTTTCTTTGATAGAATACAGGAGGGGTTTACCATTGCCTCCTCCCACGCAGTATGAGATGATGCCTTTCAGCATCTTCCTATATCACTGCTGCCTGATATAGGAGTCTGGGAAACATAGCAGTGGGGATTCTAACCAGCAACCTCTTGCTCCCTAGGCAAGTTACTTCCCCACTGCGCCATTAGGTGGCTATGTCATTCCAAGGAACATACCTAGGACACCCATTTTCAGACAGTTATAAAAACATGCCATGAGTACATGTTTTGGCATACTTTGAAAATGTTTTGTTGGTTGTTTTTTAAAGGTTAAGAATTCTCTCTCACACACACAGGATGGGACTTCTCTCCCACGTGCAACACACACACACACACACACACACTTCATGGGGGTGGGGAGGGAGAGTGAGCAGCATGGTAGCTTGACCAAGGGGAACAAATCTCACACACACAAAACAAAGAGCAAAGGGTTTACTTTCAAGCAGCACATGTTTTCCTTTCCTTCTTCCCGCAGTCCAACAGAGCCAGCTACCTGGGCCCTGCAGTTCCATACAAATTCCAAGCGGGGCAGGAGCACAAGACTCCAGGAGAACCAATTGGGCTGGAAGGAAAGTTAACCCTTTCTTGACTGTCTGCTCCTGCTGGTCTCCAAGGCCTGCCTTGGAGAGCTTCAGGCTTCAGCGAGGCCTATGCATTGGCCTCTCTGGAAGCCTGGCCCACCTGCCACTTCTTACTATTTCAGAAATGCCTAACAGAGAGTTTTAAAATATTTAGCGATCATTTCCCTCTCTCTTTTTATTTGTAAACTTGAATGCCTAGAAAACCATCTGTCTGGTTCTACAGCTTTGGTGTATTTAAGAATGCTAAAAACAAACAAACAAAAAACCCACCCAAACCCTCTACAAATTAAGTCAAGTTGTTATTTCCACATCGTACTAGCATGAGGGGCTTA
This sequence comes from Hemicordylus capensis, assembly GCF_027244095.1. Classification (NCBI taxonomy): domain Eukaryota; kingdom Metazoa; phylum Chordata; class Lepidosauria; order Squamata; family Cordylidae; genus Hemicordylus; species Hemicordylus capensis. Next base: position 267,910,177 of record NC_069657.1, on the reverse strand, counting down.
TAATTATTTCTCACATTTGCAGCTTGCTCTTTCCAGGGGCGGGAGGAGCCATGCCTATTCCGCCGTCCTGCACAAAGAAATTGGGGTGGGGGGTGGGGGTGTGTGGCTTGGCAGGGCCCCAGAGTGCGTAACTAGGGAGGCAGGTGTAAAAAGCTTCTAAGCTACCCCTCCTGTTTTATAAATAAAACTGTCCAAATGACAATAGGAAATACCTGCAGACTGCAACTATGGGAAGATTAGATTCCCAACTGGTGAAATGATGGCTTTTAAATCATGGCAGACCTGGCAGGAAATTAGTACTTATTGCAAGTTCATGATAATAAAAGTGCAAATAAAGCATGCATTTATAGCAGGGGTGGCCCTTTCATGTGGTAGGGCAAAGTGATCGCTTCAGGTACAGACCTGAGGAGAGGGGCAGGGGGCTACCTACACGTTTCGTTTTGTGTCAATGAGTTCCTCCAAGGTGCCCAAACGCACATTGCTACCTACCTAGCAATTACATAACTCACACAATCTGACAATTACATAAACTTAACTCACATAATCTGAGGCTCTCAGCACACTGTCCAAGAGTGAACAAAATGGCGATTGCTGCTCTCTTCCTTCAGAAGACTAGAACAAGGACTGCCCCCGGCCACACTGATTGCTAGTCAGTAGGCAGAGGGAGCTGTCAATCAGTATGTCTTCCTGATAGGGCTATTTGAATTTGGCCCATCTTTTGACAGCAAAGGCAAGCCTTGGGATTGGCTCCTGCCTTGTGAACACTGTTACGTGAAACTGTTTCGTGGGCTCTTATAGGTGTTTAAGGAATTTTACTACCAGCGCCCACTATATGTCAACACTGCAGGCTTGCAAGCTACAGGCAGGGAAGTGCAGGGCTGCAGTGACTGAGTCAGTCAGACCTAAAAAGGTGGCAGAGGACAGAATGGCTGACAATTATTATTGTTTTTGGACCATTTTTATTAGTTTCTTTGGACATTTTGGCCTTTTTGCGGGGTGGGCATTGCCCACCCTGCCACCCTGCCCTAAGTGAAGAGCCTCCACTGTCCTGGGGGGGGGGGGATGTTTCTCAGTATCACTGGACTGTTTCATGTGTTACACAAAAGTTCAATAAAGCATGATGCTGAGAGATGCATTTGTGATGGTACCTTTAATGAGTTTTTAACATCCAGTGTGTCACCTGCTTTACTCCAGTGTTGGTTTGGCAGTATTGTTACTTGCAGGGTTCCTCTGCCTTTCATAAATAGAAATTGATGAAGCTTTTCCTCGTGAAGAGCTTAAATAATGGGAAATGCTTCACTACTGAATTTCTGTCTTCCAAGCAGTTGAAGACCTGCCTGAAAAGTAGGTGTCTTACATGGTAAATAAATAAGATTGCAGAGGAAGGGATTTTCTACATTTAAGAACATAAGAACAGCCCTGCTGGATCAGGCCCAAGGCCCATCTAGTCCAGCATCCAGTTTCACACAGTGGCCCACCAGATGCCACTGGAAGCCCACAGGCAGGAGTTCATTCAGAAAGGTGTATCTCTTGGTAGATTCAGTATTTCTGAGGTTTTCTAATGCACCGCCCTCTGTTTTCCATTACGGAGCCCAAAGAAATTTGTTTTGTGAAAACTGCAGTGATGCTTGTGGCAGGATTGTTCATGCAAAATTTGGTATCTGTAGATGGTGTGTGTTAGAGTGCTGTATCTTCTGTATACCGGTAGTTGGGATCAGTAGTTTCTAGAAATGACTTGGAACAGTTTGAATCTGTTTTAACTAATACTGCATAGTCGAGGAGAAGATTCCCATTTTCATCACAGGGGAAATACATCTGTGTTTGTCACCACTATTGGCAATAATGATGGTGAATGCCTCTTTTCTCTATAAATCCACAAAAACCCTATTCCTCCTCTGTGGTCTTGCTTGCTACACTTTGTTTATTCTGTAGATGCTTTCATAATGTCTAAATGTGCACATCCAACTTACATGTTGAAATGTTTCTGCTAATGCATAACTGCATAAATCTACTTGCTTTACATCTTTAATTCTTGCGAGTTCAGTTGCTGTTTGGGCCCTCAAGAATGCACATGTTAAAAATACTGCATGTGTCATGGTGTGTGTGTGTGTGTGTGTGTAGGGGGACAATGCTTATCTTGCAGGGTGGGGCCCAAAAGGCCATTAGGTCCAGGCTCCACTGCCCACAGTTCCGGCAACCGCAGTTTCACATATCCACAGACAGGTCATAGAGATCTGGTTTCTTTATTTGCTATGCAAAAATAAACTAAAATTAGCCTATTTGCAGTTGCAGAGTGGCTGGAAATGACTTCTGGTGTCACTTCCAACCACCTTTTTAGAGCAAGGAGCTACTTTGAGGGTCTTTTGAAGATTTGGGGGGGGGATACAGCTGATTTGGCAGGTTTCAGGGACATTTCTGGAGCCCTACAGCCCTGGAGAGCAAGGTACTCAGCATTTCTACTCTTATTTCTCCCCTTTCCCACTTTTTCGGTATTTTGTGTGTGCTCCGAACCTAACTCCCAATTCCCATAAAGTTAAGGTTTTGTTATTTGCAGTGTTCATATTTGCACCTATAGGCGAGAACAGAACCTCCACAAATAATGAGGCCACCTGTACTAGATTTCTGTCTGTCATATTATTACACAGAAGCTCTGCCAGAAGAGAACCTTAGTGATCTTTATTACAAAGGAAGTTTTTTTTAAAAAGCTGTATTAATTTGTAACCAATCTGTTTTGAAGGGAAATTTCTTCCTAACCCCAAATATGGTAACCCAAAATATTTATTTTTATTTAGTCATTATATTTCTATACCACCCTCTCTAATTAAAGGTAGAGATCCAACAGTCAGCTCTCTCGGCAGTTTACGGATTAGTTAAGACTCCAAATACAAAAACAATCTGCTCACATAAAATCAAATCACCATTTAATCACATCACATTATATCAAATTCACAATGCAATCCTATGCATGAAAACTCAGAAGTGAATCCCATGGTTCTCCACTTCCAGGCAAGTCAAGTGTACATGCAGCCCTTAATCACAATTAAGCATTGTGAACAAAGGCTTCATGTCAAGAGATACTCCCAGAGTTGCCCATTTCCACCCAGAATGGGTGTGCGTGATGGTGACCTGAGGCAGATTTGCCCTCTGCAGTGCTGTTCAACAGCCTCATGACTTTCCCCTCACTGCATATTGGAAGACAGTCAAATGGAAATTGACAGCCCTGGCATACAGGACAAGATCCCTGGAGGAGGAGGAGGAGGAGGAGGAGGAGGAGGAAAGAGAAGCTACACAAAATGTGTCACCAGGCTGCATATGGTGAATGACTCTCATCTTGGGATAAAGCATCATTTCCTTTGCATCAACTCACTAAGACAGCTACCAGGTCTTTCTTATCCTCTTAGAATGCAGCTCACTCCACACTTATTTAACCACATCAAACTCTTCTCACAGGAAATACTGTCAGATGAATGCAGTACCTTCAAACTGCCAACCACACCACCCACGAGCAAATATAAAGGAATTAGTGGCTGGACTGGGCAGTCATCTAGGAACTTCATTCCTGAGGAACAAAAGAGGAATTATTTAGATAAATAAGAATGACATTGCCTAGAAAATAACAGATGCATTAATTAAGAAACCATAGTGCTGCAATTCTGATGCTTTCTGTACATTTTGCAGTTCTTCTGAGGAGAGGATTGCAAAAGTATCTGTCAGTGCTCCTGTGCTTTCAATGACTTCCTGAAATGCAGACCAGGAGGCTTTACAGACAGGGCTGTTACCCCGAATCTCCTTCAGAAGAGAGTGTGTGCATTCACACAGCAGCCAAACTTACCCTGAAGTCCCTTCGAGATCCTTGGACCCACTCCACACACAAGTCAGGCTTTGTCTTGCAATTTCTAGCTTATCTTGGTGTATTTCCAGGTTTTAAAAATGCTGGTTTTGAGCTACTTTTTCTGAAAACGCCAGAGCAAATAGGGAGAGGCAATGACGTAGAACCATTAGCATGGTAAGAGGGATACTCTCTTTAGAAATGCAGATGTAGCTCTTTAATAATCTCCCCCCTCCCATTGGCTAGAAGGAAAACACAGAAGCATGCCATGCGGACTTGCATCAAAACAAAACTCAAGAGCAGAGGGGAGGGGCCGCTTCCTTTAATGCCACGAGTATGATTCGAAGTGGCTTCGCTCAATATTTACCCCACAGCATGAAACAATGTGCGAATAACTCCCAGGTGAAGAAGAAAAAAAAATCCTCATTCCTTCATCACTATGTCAAGAAAAACTTCCAGCAGTAGCGGAAACCAGCATAGCCCCTTTCTTTCACCATGGCTGTTTCACCAACCAGGTTACCTGATATTCTAGGCAGTGATTTTTCCTTGCCCTGCAACCCAAGATCCTTTTAGGTGGAGATCCCAAGGATGGAACCCGGGGCCTTCTGCATGCAAAGCATGTGCTCTGTCAATCAGCTATGCTATGGTATCTCCCCCATTACTTTAGGTTATATTATATACTATACTATGAATGAATGCATGGATGGATGGGTGGGTGTGTGTGTGTTATATTTTAATTGTGTTGTTATAACTTGAACTATTTGACTAGCCTGCAACCTTGGAGAAGCTACTGACAGTCTGGGTAGACAATACTGAGCTAGATGGACCAAGGGTCCAACTCTGTATATTCAGATAAATGAATAACACACCGTGACTGAATATATTAAAAGAGGAATGCTCAAGACATAAACTAATCACCCCCAATTCTTTTATATATTAGACATATCAGGACTAAAGTAACATTCCCACTTGATGTAACAAAATGCATAAAAATATAATCCAAAATTCTCAAACAGATGTATAGTCCAATAGGCACTTGGGGTGTAAACAGTTCTTATCTTGTAGTCCTGATAGTCAACTGATGGAGTTCAGTACCAGTTGAATCCAATAGGGGAAAAACTTCTCATCATGATGTAATAGTGCATTCTCATTCTCAGTAAAGCATTCTCATTCTCAGTTTGTACAAGGTGGAGATAATATAAGTAATTCAACCATGCGTTTTAGGGACCAAACAATGTACAATATGAATAACGTACAGTATAACAAACAATGTACCATAGTATGCAAACAATGTACCATAATATTACAGACTAGTGTTTTCAGGCCCGTTGCGATAACGGGCGCTAGTAGGGGAGAGTTTCCCCACCCCACCCCACTTCCTCTGGCCTCCCCCCCCCCCACGCCCTCCCAGCTGGCCGAGACTTCTTTACCCGAAGCAGCCCGCGACAGTCAGGCGATCTAAAATCCATTTTTTGCGAACAAGAGAGGAGCTCCCGAACAGAGCTCCTCTCTGTGCTAAGCCAATGCCCAAACTGCTGCTATGGACGCAAAGGACGCCTATTGCGTCCTTTGCATCCATAGCAGCAGTTTGGGCATTGGCTTAGCACAGAGAGGAGCTCTGTTCGGGAGCTCCTCTCTTGTTCGCAAAAAATGGATTTTAGATCGCCCGACTGTCGCGGGCTGCTTCGGGTAAGGAAGTCTCGGCCAGCTGGGAGGGCGGTTGGCGGCCATGGCGGCGGCCGCGGAGGCATTCTTCTGGGCCATTTTGGCCCTTAATCATTTGGGGGGGGAGTGGGGAAGGAGTATTTGGGCAGCTGGGAGGGCGGGAGAGTGGGCGGTGGCGGCAGCCGGGTGGACTCTGGGGGCGCCGCTGCCGGTCCGGTCCGCCCCGCCCCCGCCTCACATTCCCGGCCGGTCTCTCCGGCTGGGCAAGGGCCCCAAGGACTCGCAGCCACCTGGCTGCGGCGGCGGCGCCAGGCCTTGGCGGCGGCGCCGCCGCTACCTCGGCCGGCTTCCCCCGCCGCCTCCTCCCCCCGCCCGGCTTCGGCGGCGCGGCTCTGCCGCCGCCTTGGCCGCGCCTCGGCCAGTCTCCCCCTTCCCCGCATTCCCGGCTTCTTCGGGGCGGCCGCTTCCAGCCACCCAAGATAGCCACCGGGTGCCGGCCGTCGTGTCTCCCTTGTCCTGTTCTGCGCATGTGCTCTGCGCATGCGCAGAACAGGCCAGGGAGGCACGGACACACGCTTGGTGTCCGTCCACGGACGGACACCAAGCGTTTTATTAGAGAGGATTTTGCAGATACTGCCTTGTATTATTGTTTTTAAACAAGGATTTTCTGTTTCGTAACTGAATATTACTTCTTCAGATAACACCTACACGGAAGAACAGCACATCACATTATATGAGTTCACATCAACTTTCACTTCTCTGCCAAGTGCTGCTCCTCCCACACAAATCCACTTAAAAACACTTACCATTTTAGGTCTAAACATTACATACTTTAATTATCACAACTGCCTTGTCCTCCCGCGGTGTTTAGGGTACTACGCCTGCGGAGACATGCTTGTTAGTTCTACACACTCCCTTCTTTCTTATACTACTCCCAATTTAGCACGTGGAGGACTAATGACCAACAACTGCGTTCTTTACTAGATTAGTTAATTGCTATACCTTCATCCTTCAGCATGTCTCCGTTTACATCAAGTGCGAATGTTACTTTAGCTCTGATATGTCTAATATATAAAAGAATTGGGGGTGATTAGTTTATGACTTGAGCATTCCTCTTTTAATATATTCAGTCACAGTGTGTTATTCATTTATCTGAGTATATATCATGTGACTCCTGTGGGGTTAGAGTTATTTTGTACCAATTCAGTATATGGCAGCTTCTTATCTTCCTATGTACATGGACTTGAACAGTGCATGGTATGAATGGTGCATAGAAAACAATTGGATATAACCAACAGGAACCCTATTAAAGCAGCCTTATGTGAATGGCCCCCTAAGTTCCTTCAAATTATCTTTATTGTGCTTATATGCGGCTAATGTATTACCTCATAACTCGTTCTACTTTACCCCACTTAATTCGGAGGTTAATCCCACCATCTGGGTAAGGCACAGGCCTCTCAGATCTCCTGCTTCTGTTGTTTTCTTCTTCTTTTTTAATGGTGGTTGTTTTTTGGTGTTTTGTGGTTTTTACTGTTTAACTGATTTTAAGGTTTTAAATGATTTTTATGGAATTTTATTGTATTTTAACTTTTGTAAACTGCCTTGGGATGCTTTATGAAAGGTGTTATAAAACTGAACAATAGATAAACAGATAAGGAGGAGCACAATTGGTGATGGGGCATGACCCCCTTCAAGCCCCCTTATCGTTTGGGCTCTGGTCATTGTGTACATTTGTGCATGCATGTGTGAAGTGTGTGAGAGGCAGCAAGCAAGTGCTAATGATGCACTATACATACATGAAATAAGAAAAGGCAGTATGTGTTTATCTGGCTTGGAGCTAATGTGAAAGAGGGTGATGGTGGATAATTCAGTTTTATGCTGAGGCCTGCAGGGCTCTGAGGCTATGACTGGGAAAAGAATCCAAATGTTCTCTACCTTGTTTTGTCCCCCTGCTAGTAACTTATTTTGTATTGTATTCTAAACCATAAGGTAAAATCCACATCAACTTGCAGATGCGTTTTTTCATGTTCTCTCTTCTCTATACTATGCAGACACAATTCACACATGCCATTCACCTGCCACTCCTGTATACTATAGCTGACTAACACTTGATAATGTTACCATGGGAGAAGTATCAGTACTAAAATTAACAGAGAGTAGCCACCTCAGGGGCGTAGCTAGGGGAGAGAGGGGGCCCGTGTTCACCCCTCTCACTGGCCGCCCTTTGGAGTGAGGGAGATAATGAAGAAAATAGGGAGGGGTGGAGCTGGGGGGCCCTCAGGAGCTGGGGGGGGCTGGGTTCTTTGAACCCATCCACTCAATTATAGCTACACCCTTGAGCCACCTCATGGTGCAGCGGGGAAATAACTTGCCTAGAGAGCAGGAGGCTATTGGTTCGAATCCCCACTGGTATGTTTCCCAGAATATGGGAAGGTGCTGAAACACATCATTATCTGATACTATGTGGGAGATGGCAATGGTAAACCCCTCCGTATTCTACCAAAGAAAACCACATGGCTCTGTGGTCGCCAGGAGTCGACACCGACTCGATGGCACAAGTTTACTTTTACTTTTTAAAATTATTATTGATTTGATTTGATTTCTATACGGCCCTTCCAAAAATGGCTCAGGGTGGTTTACACAGAGAAATAATAAACAAATAAGATGGATCCCTGTCCCCAAAGGGCTCACAATCTAAGCAGAAACATAAGACAGACACCAGCAACAGTCACTGGAGGTACTGTGCTGGGGGTGCATAGGGCCAGTTTCTCTCCCACTGCTAAATAAAGAGAATCACCACGTTAAAAGGTGCCTCTTTGCCAGGTTAGTAGGGGTTAGTAGGGATATTAATAAATGAATATCTTTGGTAGACAGCTTACCTGTAAAAGCCATAGACAGAGGTAATGCTAAGAAAGCGAGGAGTCCAAAAATAAGACAAGCTGCAAGGAAAAGGACATTGAGTTATATGGCTTGTGATGATTAAAAAGGCTAAGATGTCGTACCAGCTGCTCTCTCTCATATACTCATGAAAAGCCTATAATACAAACTGCATGAGCTGGATAATGCATATATAAGGAGGGACACAAGGGTTGTCTCCTGAAAAGCTATTGCATTGCAGTCAAGTTCATTGAAGTCTATAATAGACAGTTATTTGGTGTCTCTAGCCTTTGGAAATCATCACCAGGGCCTGGGCCAGCCCACTAATGAGTTGCATTCAGTGGTGGCTGGTAGTTCCTGGGCCTGGGGGGTGGGCACTAGGCAAGGCAGGCGATGGGTAGCACCACAGGTAGTAAGAGGTGGAGCCAATTGTAGGTGCTGCAGGAGGCAAAGCCAATTGTGGGCAGCTGCAGAGGTGTAGCCTTAGCAATAACTGGCAAAGTGCAGATTTGTAGCTAACAAGTGGGATCAAAAATAAACACACACACAAACACACAAATTTCAATTGCTCATCTGCAGAGATACAGAGAAATATGGAAAACATCAGTTGCTTTAAAGTACTTAACAGGACTACAGTAGTGTGTAGATTTGTATCTAACACAGCAGGATCGAAACACAAATGCACACAAACAGGAAAAGAAATGTACAAGCCACAAGTCAAACACAGACCAGTAGAGGTGTGCACGGAACCGCAGAGCTGCGGTCCGGCACTGGGGTGGGAGGTTCTAACAAAGTACGGGGGGGGCTTTACTTACCCCCCAAAGAATGTGACCAAATTCTTTTGAGTAAGCGGGCGGCATACCTCCCTGCCGCCCGCTTCATTCCCCCTCTGGCACGGCTCTTCTCCTTTAAATTCATCGGGCGGCAGGGTATCTTCCAGTCCCTGCCGCCCGGCTCTTCATCAGTGCCCCCACTTGGCTGCCCCCTGTGCACCCCCAAGACCCCTGCCGCCCCTTCCCTTCCCATTTCAAGGGGTCGGCAGGAGAACTCCCCTGCCGACCCCGTCCCCTTCCCCGGCTGCGCTGCAAATGGCTTCTAGGAAGCCTTTTGTGCGCCTGCGCAAAAGGCTTCCTAGAAGCCATTTGCAGTGCAGCCGGGGAAGCGAGCGGACGGCAGGGAGTTCTCCCGCCGCCCGCTCGCTAAAGTTTACTTTAGTACTTTAGCGAGCGGGCGGCGGGAGAACTCCCTGCCGTCCGCTCGCTTCCCCGGCTGCACTGCAAATGGCTTCTAGGAAGCCTTTTGCGCAGGCGCACAAAAGGCTTCCTAGAAGCCATTTGCAGCGCAGCCGGGGAAGGGGACGGGGTCGGCAGGGGAGTTCTCCTGCCGACCCCTTGAAATGGGAAGGGAAGGGGCGGCAGGGGTCTTGGGGGTGCACAGGGGGCAGCCAAGTGGGGGCATTGATGAAGAGCCGGGCAGCAGGGACTGGAAGATACCCTGCCGCCCGATGAATTTAAAGGAGAAGAGCCGCGCCAGAGGGGGAATGAAGCGGGCGGCAGGGAGGTATGCCGCCCGCTTACTCAAAAGAATTCGGTCACGTTCTTTGGGGGGTAAGTAAAGCCCCCCCCATACTTTGTTAGAACCTCCCACCCGAACCAAAACCACGCGTGTCCGGACCGGTCTGGAGGCCTTTAGAATGGCCTCCGAACCGGTCCGTGCACATGCCTACAGACCAGCTACAAAAGGCTGCTTGTGTGGAGAGTAAGTGCATTCTGAAGTCACCAGGGCAACTCTGTCTGCCTGGTTATTTCAAAAATGAATACTACTAATACTAAATAACAAGAAGTAACTCTGAGCCAGAGTCGTAAAGTGGTTAGTGTGCTGGACTAGACTGGGGAAATCCAAGTTCAACTCCCCATTCAGCCATGAAACTCAGTGGGTGATTCTGGGATAGTCACTTATCCCTCATTATAACCTTCCTCATAGGTCTGTTGGGAGGATAAATATAATCATGATCACCACTCTGGGCTTCTTGGAGGAAGCAAAGGCTATACATGTAAAAGTAAATATATATGAGCCACAGATACATTAGAGACCAGCTACAAAAGTGGAGAACAAATGAATTCTGAAGTTACAAGGGCAGCTCTGCCTATCTATTTAAAAATGCATATATAGATAATAGAAAAATCACAGGTTTTTCAGTGATGCTTGCTCCAGCTATGAACCATCTCCTGTAACTTAGAGGACACCATGGGAAGAAAATATGTATGAGGACACCCTCTCCTTACTCCATGCCTGCTGAACAGCTGGGTGCCACCCTCTGCCCACCTTTGGTGCCCACCGCTTAGCCTGGGTGTCCATTCTAGCACGCAACAATTTTTTTTTTTAAATGGAGACCACTTGCTTAATCCTTGTCCAATGAACCCCAAACCCCCAATGGACATAGTAATGTTACAGATACTGGGCATAATCCAGAGAAAACCCTGGTTAGCTCTCTGCATAGCAAATGGATTTTTAAAGTTATTTTCCTTCCAACAGAATCAATTCTTTCTCAGCATACACCACATCCACATGGAAAGCCACTTCTGCAATTATTTGAAAAGCAGTTTTGACTCAGAAATCCATGTATATACCCTATCTAATTAGTCCAGTCTTATAGTATGCTGTTCCTTCCAATGTTTTATGGCATGCCATTTTGGGAATGGGCCATAATGCTTTCCATACAGATCAGATCAGAGAGCAAGAGAAAGAAAGGAGAGGCTGCATTCCCCCCTTGCAAATAAACACAAATAAGAAAGCCAGCAAAAGATCAGACTTAGCAACAGCCTGCCTGTTCACTAACCAAAATGGTGATTGGATTATTCTGAGTACCTAAAAGAAAAATACTTCCCCACCCTCTGGGCATTCTGATTGGCTGCCTGAGGAGCCAAACATCCTAGTCCCTCTCTGATTGGTTTATAGGGTGATCCTAGGCCCGCCCACTTTGCAAAAACAAAAGTGAGCATGCTTATTGGGTCCTGCCTTATTAATATTAATATTTTAAAAGATCTTGGGCTTTTCATTTGTTATGTGCTACCGTTGCCCACTCTCTCAACTCTTATAGCAGCAGCAGGCTGGAGACAAGAACAGCAGGGAACAACAGAGGAAGGCGGCAGGCACACAAAATGGAAGCTGAGACAATATGGCTGACTGACAAATTTAAGGTGAGTGCTGCCCACTTTGCCCATACATAATATCCACCCCTGGTCACAATGGTTGTAAAGGGAAACTGTGGGTCCAATGGACTCATGGGTTCCCTCCCCACTCTGCCCATCACACACTTCGCATATGTTCAAAATTGCAATCTCAGAGACTGCAGAGAAGAGTCTCTCAACTCTGGTTACAGTTTGCTGTAAATCCAATCCTCCCTTTGGACATAACACTGCCGAATGCAAACTCAGGTAGGAACAGTGAAACTCACTACAACCCGAGGGTTCAGATTGGAGTTTGGGAAGGGAAACCTCAGGTCGCTTTTCTGATAGAACCACAGTTGCACACATTCGGACATAAAAGAAATTCAACCTCAGGCTCCTTCACCTCCAGTTTCTTGTTACGTGCGAATACATCCACTTCTGATGGCAGATTAGACAAGGCAGAGGCAGCAACCTGACTGCCTCTGCCACTGCTGTCCCCACCACTGCTACCCCACTGTGCCTCCCTTCACCCTATTGCCAGCACCAATCTGTCTGCTCTCCCTGCCTTTTGAAAAGCCAGGGTATATGGATGGAGCTGCAGGAAGTGTGAAACCTCGCTTCCTGTTGCTCAATCCTCCACCCCTTGCTTTTTGAAACAATATAGAAGACCAGTGATGAAGGACCAAAAGCAGCACTTTCCACTGCTAACCCCCCCCCCACCAAATAATTAGGGGATGTGGGGGAGAAAGGTCTTGGCAAGGAGAAGGGGTGGAGAGAGGGGGCTATGTGTGTGGGAGGTAGAATTAGATGAGCAGGAGGGAGGAAAAACTTCTTAATTAATTAATTAATTAATTAATTAGATTTATATACCGCCCTTCCGATACAGCTCAGGGCGGTTCACAACTTCTCCAAGGTGCACCTTCTCCAAGGTGCACCATGGGAAACTTCTCCAAGGTGCACCATGGGGAATTGCCTCTGGGTGGCAAGAGAGAGAAGAAGGGGTGGGGTGGGGGGTAAATTACTCCATGGTATGCTTTGCATGCCATGGGGGTGGGCTCAGGTCGGCAGGGGGGATTTCTTTGCGGCATGGAGGTATCCTCCCCACATATTTCCTTTTGTTCACAAGCAGCTACCAGGGTAAGAACGCTTTCTAAAATTGTCACATGATCGTAACACTGCAGATTCCTGACACTACCAACATACATCGATTCCCCCACAACCTACCATTGCTGGCAATTTTTGAGATGCATTGATGACATGCTTTCTCCAAGCCTGCAGCCATTTTCAAATGCTGATCACAATGTCCTGTAGCCCTTGGGATAACAGTTAAGACACAGATTGATTTTATATCAAGAACTGCATTTTAAAGAATCTAGTCCCATGAGTTCCACCAATCAAGCAACAAACCACCATGCATTTCTGCTGATGAAGGGGAAAGGGGAGCACCTGGATCACACACGGATCACAGCCTGCACCCTGGACAATGCTCCCCCGCCTGATGAGCAGATGATGCTTAGCCTGCAGAATTCACCATGTGCTCCTCAACATACAGGAGCTAAAGATACAAGTGTCACTAATGCATTATTCACAGCTCTAAATTGTTGCAGGGATAAGCATGAAAGTATCCTTCCTGAAGAACATTTCACATTCTTAGAGAAAAGAGAACCATCACTTTATTATTATTTTAGGAAGTGGTTTAATTTTAATTTTTCACAAACATCCACCCCAATAAACCACCGCTCAGACTGTAGTTTCTGTTGCAAAACGCAAGGGTTCTTCATGAGTCTAGCATGGTTTCAGTTTCTTGGCAGCCTTATTCCCAAGGACTGCATTCTCTTGGGTTCCCTCTGAAATGGCTGCCCCTCAGAATGATATTTGGTAGTATTCTGAACCGGGCCCATCAACTCAAATGGTTATGACAGCTTATTACAGACTACACAAGGGATCCCACAGCACACACTTTTTCTAAATGTTAATCTTTAATTTGGCGATTGCTATGCCTTTTAACAACAGCAGATGCAATAACCTGACTGCAGAAATACTCTACCAGGGGAAAGTAAATCCTTAGATTGCAAAGACAATGCAAACCAACTGCCCCAACTTGCTTGCACTAAGATACTGAGGTAGTCAGAAAGCTGAATGATGAGAATTAGGGGCTCCCTTCCACCTAGTAAAGAACCCTGCTTGCAGCTCTTTGCACTGACAGGATTTGAACCAGTAAAAAAGGTAGGTATTGATCTCTCTCTTTTGTGTCTTACTGTTTGGGACAGACATGGAAACGGCACACTCACGTTTTCCTCCCAACAGTGAACAACAACATCTTGATTCCTTCATCCTTTCAAAGCTACAAGCAACCCAGCTTCTTTCAACTTGACACAGGGATCTCTAGCAACATTCTCTACTCACCCTCTTGTGCCAAAAGAAGATCTGGAATGAAATCTTGCAGTTTAGAGTCCTTAACAAACGTGTCTGGTGTAAGGTGCACACGGAATGGTGCAACTTCATGCTTCCAGGACTTTGGCTCTGAAGCAGCAGAAGCGTTTCATTCCTTCTGCTTGATGCCTTCACTTTGCCAGCCACCTGGTATTTGTGTGATGATCCTCTGCTTCAAAACAAGCATCTCTCCTGCTGTTGCAGTGACAGCTCTTACCTTTATTTTCTGTACTCCCACATTCATATCACTTCACAATCCAGCAATTGCAGGTATTCATTTTTCCAGCAGAGGGCGGTGAAGGAGCCCCAGAAGTTTTGTAAAGAGCACTGAAAATGTATTTTTAAAAAATAGTTTTTGAAGGCTTTAATTTTGAGACGGACAAATGCATGCACACTTCCCCCCTCTTCATGCCTACTGATGCCAACTGACATGAAGTTAGAATTAATCACTGTTAATTTTTCAACATATTTAAGTTCATGCTTATTATTATTATTTATTTACACAGTCAGACAGGTGTTATTGACTGGTTTGTTTTATCCAGACATCGAGTCCTTCCCAAGGACCTGGGATGGCTGAATTTTATTGTCAGTTGTTGTTGTTGTTGTTGGTGGTGGTTGTTGTTGTTATTTTCTATTGAGAATGCCATCTCTAGAGGTCAACATTTTTTGGTGCCAAGGGCTATAGGGCAGTTTCTTCTGTGTACAGTCATCCCTTGCCAACCACTAGGGTTATGTTCCTGCAAAACCCTGTGGTTGGTGAGACAGAGGAATGAAGGGGAACGGGAAACGGGGCTAGTGGAACTGTGATTGCAAAAAACACCTCAATATAAAGGAGGAAAATGCTCAAAAATGCTAAAAATAATCAAAAATCCCTTAATGTCACCAAGAGGAATGAGCAGATTGAACCTCTGGAAAAAATTTGAACCCCCAAGCATAGCTCAAATGCACTTTAAATCATCAAGAGTCACTTGGAGTCAGCAAGGATCACCCAAAGGAACAAGCAAATTGAACCTCTGAGCCCTCCATCACTAAAATGCCCCCCAAATCACTAAAATGTCTCACCAACCATGGGTACTCAGGTTGCGGTTGGCAAGACTGGTCACAATTTCCCATTCGTGGATACTTAAAACTGTAACAGTAAAATTACATCAGGGAAGAAAATAAATCAGGAATTTTTCTAATTTGAGCAAAACTACAGTTCAAGTAACTCCATATGTTACATTAATTGTGCAGGCCAGAACATTTCCCACCATTTTTTATTTCGCATGAAGCAGTCTTTTTTATTTTGGATGTGGGACTTGACTCTGAAAAACAGGAATGCAAGTGTAGTGTAATGGCTGAGACAATAAATTACAAATCGGGAAGTGACCCCATAAATCTCACCTCTGCCACAAGCCATTTTCTCCGAGTCTCAGCCATCCACCGCAATATGAAAATAATATTGAACTAATACTGAACTTACAGGGCTTAAGGATCATAACAAGATAATGTATGTGAAGTGTCTTGAATATTCAATAGCATTGTATAAGTATTAATTATTATTGTAATTTAGCAAAGAGGTGCTTGCTTGCTTCAAGGAGTACAGCTTGCCTGAAGGCACTCTATGGATACCTGTCCATTTAGGACTAGAGTGGTTCAGGTCCTTGAGGAGGAGAGAACACAGAGGCTGAACATGGACCTCTGCTCCACAAGTGAGACTATTTCCTCCAGTTTCTCAAATAGGCTGTCTTACTCTAGACCTGCTGCTGCTGCTGCTGTTACTACTACTACTACTACTACTACTACTACTACTAATAATAATAATAATAATAATATTTATATACCACTTTTCAACAGAATTTCTCAGAGCAAGTTTACATAGAAATAGAAAGTAAAATAAATAAGATGGTCTCCTGTCTCCAAAGGGCTCATAATCTAAAAAGAACCACAAAGTAGACACCAGCGACAGCCACTGGAGGGATGCTATGCTGTGGCTAGATAGGGCCAATTGCTCTCTTCCTACTAAATATAGAGAATCACCACTTTAAAAGGCACTTATTTGCTCAGCTAGCAAGGGAAACCATTTAGGCTTGCCTTTGAAAGAGGCAATACACAATAAATGGGAGGCTAAAAATGAGAGAACACTACACCTGCCTTCCATGATGAGGGCAGTGTGGGAAGCAGGTATATCTAACAAAATGAGTTGTTCTGGCTCATGGACGTTAGATTCTCTCTTATTTTTGCTGCAAGAGACTAACACTCTCTGGAATAGATATAAGTGTATAAGGCCAAAGGGACAGGGACAGGGACAGGAGAGCCTAGAGGCACTCAAGGGTCAAGGGCAAGAGTAATTCAGGAGCTTTTTGATGCCCCCCTCTCAGTGTTCCCTCTAACAGGAATTCCCAGATGTTGTTGACTACAATCCCCATTGTAATGCACCACTCAGAAGTTTGTGGAATATAGGCCTGGAATATAGGCCTGTGTCTGATTTCATTTTATATTAAGAAATGAAATCACACCTGAACTCTGGGTGAACTGCCTGCTCTGCGAAGGAAGAGGCATTCCAGCATTGCATTGTGAACTGGATACTTAAGAAAACACAAAGGGCCGGGCCTGAGCTAATCAATATGCTAAAATGTAACTCACTATCAGATAATGTCTGTGGAAGAAATCAATGATTAGCTTTGCTATGCCCAAAGGGGATTACTCAGTTGCTGTCTATAGAAATTCCACCCTAGGAGAACACCTGTAGATTTAGTCTTTCTACTAACACTTGCTCCCCCTCCCGCTCCCTTCCAAATACACAGTTTGCAGAAGATGAGATTCAGATTTCTCTGAACTGGCCAATATCCTAAATAATTAAAAGACATTGTCCAGAAAGTAACAGCTTTGTCACCCCTTCTGGGGAACCCAGGAAAAGATTAGATTTGTATAGATCAAAGGAAAATACACTATAAAGAGTGGGGGCCACTAGACAGAGAGTTTAGCAGTTCTGTGCCTATGGGCAATCCTGCACACAGAAGCCATCCCAGAGTTTGCTGCTAAGCCGCATGGAAAAAGCAGGAACTCTGCCCATGGATGCTCAGCCGTGCCCTGAGCAGACTGCAAAAGGCTCCTGTCTCCTACCAAAGGCCTGGCTTCTTCAACTGAAAAGATCTCCGCTCTCAAGTCTCTGATCCTGGTAAATATGCTGCTTCTACAAGCCTGGAATTCCTTCATCCCTTCCCCTTCTCCTGCTCCCTTCCCCTCGTCCCCCTACTAATTCCTGCATCTCCCCCCAAACCATGCCAGCCCTCAGCCTACCTCCCCCCACCTCTTTTCTGCCTGCATCTGAATTGTATTAGGCTTTAGGAAGATTTAATGCCCACGCATATGTTAGTTAGGCACATTACACTACACCTTGAATCGGAAACATGTTTTTAATGTGGATTATTTTATCCTGATGAGCAACTCTTTATAATAAAGCCCATTCAACTTTCTGAGTGTGTCTCTCTCTATCTCTGTCTGCGTGCCCAGATCCTACATGGTCATCATCTCAAAGAACCAACTCTGTTTGTGTATGATGTGACTTTCCCTCTTTCCCTCTGAGCATGTACAGAGTGTGAAACTAGGTATAGTTCACAACACCATAATCCCTAGCCAAAGGCTGCTGCAGCTGGGGATACTGAGAGTTCTAGACAACAACGTCTGGGAATCCCTGTTAAAGGGAACACTGCCTTCTGTATTTCTTCAAAGCTTCGCAAAGGCTACCTGCTCTTTGGATGGTAAAGCATCATCCATTCTCTCTTTGGTAGAGAATAAGGCTAGAGACCACACAAGAGGGTCTTCTGAAGCTTTAGCTACCAAACCAGTGGTCCTTTTTTGGACGTGCATCTCTATAACCTTGAAAACGAAAATAAAATTGTTTGGTTTTGTAAAAGTGGAGTCTCAGGAATCCACATTCTGATCCTATTTTCTGTCTGTGCGAAAATTCACAGAGCAGCATAGATCAAAGTTCAACAGCCCTTCAAACAATTTGTTAGAGGAAGCTATAGTGCTGGCTTTTTACCAGATTATTGCTCTCATTCAGGAAGGACTGTTTATGTGAATGCATATCCCTTGCATACCAGAGAATTCTCATTAAAACACATACACTGTGATGCACTCCAAGTCGAAGTTATATTACGGTTGGTATAATTCTCACTATCGTGCATTTGAAAGTTATCAAGGAGCTGAAGGAAAGCTCATGGGGCGAATGTTGGTCTACTACAGTGGTTCCCAACTGGGAGAACATAAGAACAGCCCTGCTGGATCAGGCCCAAGGCCCATCTAGTCCAGCATCCTGTTTCGCACAGTGGCCCACCAGATGCCGCTGGAAGCCACAGACAGGAGTTGAGGGCGTGCCCTCTCTCCTGCCATCACTCCCCTGCAACTGGGAGACTCCAGATGTTGCTGAGCTACAACTCCTATCAGCCCCAGCTACAATTTATTGTGGCTGGGGATGATGGGAGCTGTAGTTCAGCAACATCTAGAGCAGTGATTCTCAAACTTGGGTCCTCAGGTGTTATTGGACTTCAACTCCCATAATCCCCAACCAAAGGCCACTGGGGCTGGGGATTATGGGAGATGAAGTCCAATAACACCTGAGGACCCAAGTTTGAGAATCCCTGATCTGGAGGCTCCCAGTTTGGGAACCACTGCCCTACTAGTAACCAAGTATGTAATTGTATGGGCTTTAACGGGCTGGGTAGAGTTAAGGCTTATAAGAGCAACTCCCCCCCCATTTTTTTTTTTTTTTTGGCAAGAGTCTTAAGAGCTACCGGCACAAAATAGTGGCTTATGGAGGCAGAGCTTGTCACAAAATGGCAGCTTGTACAAATACTTACATTGACAGAAAAGGGATTTTAACAGCAAACCCTCTAAATTCCAGGGGAACTTTGCAGGAAGACATGAGGAAAGCAAGAGGCATTGCTTTGTGGGGAAAGAAACTGGCAAGGAAGTAAAGGCAACCTGAGCACTCAGAGATTAAAAGTGGTACACAGAGGTGTAGCTATAACTGAGCGGATGGGTTCAAAGAACCTGGGCCCGCCAGCTCCTGAGGGGCCCCCACCTCCACTCCACCCTATTTTCTTCATTATCTCCCTCACTCCGAGGGGCTTTCGGAGAGAGGGGTGAACATGGCCCACTCTCCCCTAGCTACACCTCTGGTGGTACAGTCATGGCCCCAGCCAACTAGCCCCAATTAGGTTTGCAGTACAGTTGTCGCTCACCAACCACAACGGTTCCATTCCTGGAAACCCTTGCGGTTGGCGAGGCATAGGATTACATTGTAAACAGGGGGTTAGGGGAATCACGAGTGCCAAAATGCCTAGGGCCATTTTTTTTTAATGGTGCCACCCATGAATACTCAAGTCATGGTTGGCAAGGGCAGGGGTGACAGTTCGCCAGTCACGGATACTCAAATCTGTGATTGGCAAACCCGCGGTTAGTGAGGGGCAACTGTACTGGCTTGAAAGGGAGGGCGGGATCCACCCCAAAGCCTGGATAGCCAGGAGCTCCTAACGCTCCTGGGTGGGTACAGCATCCAGCATTTTCTCTGTAAATGAAAAAACTACTTCATGGACCACTACTTCATGGGCAGTGGGGATGTCATGACTTTAATCCAGAGTCCCTCCTGTCATGCAACGGGAGCTTCTGATCCACCCTGATGGAAACCCTCATGTCCTATTAGAGCTTCCAGGCAGGTAATTCTGATTATGCTCACTAGGCTGATCCTGTTAGTATATTTTATTATTTCCACCCCAGAAACATGAGAGAGAGGAAGGTGGTAGAAGACAGAACTGAAAGGCATTCTGTCACAGCTTGTCACATAATGTAACCTTAATGCTGGGGGGAGGGAAACATCCCTGCCTCCATGTCTGTTTAATAGCAGTTTGAACAAGGACACATTTCGCCTGACAAGGAGCTTGAGTACACAGAGTGCTTTTAAGAAAAGAATGGAGTAGATTCACTTAGCATGGAACAATATTGTTATTCGGAGGACTCTTCTACACATTCAAAGCTGGCCACAATTACATTTTCTGCTTTTATGTGATTCGCTGACAATAGCATGTCTTCTGGACAACTTTATGAAAGAGAGCTTTGCTATGGAGATGCCCCACAATACAACTTTTGCAGATTCAAGGACTGCGACAACATCACACGAAATGTTGGGTGGCATGAAGCTGAGCCCAATAAGAAATGTGCTAGTGCTCAGGAACTTGAGGTTAGGACCAAAATAAAACAAAATAAAACCTTCCCAGAACCAAATTAGCTAGTGACTCTGCACAACATGCGGCTTGGCTTGCTTCCTAGAGAGATTTGTTCTTCAAGCTCCTTTTGGCATTCTTGCAACCACATGCTCTCTGTTTTATTAATTTTGTTTTGCAAGTGCATGCCTTGTTTTTCATTTGAAAACTGTATACCCTGCCTTTGTCAGGAGACTCAACAACATTCTAAAGATATTGTAAAAGACCAATGAAAAAAAAAGTTATACGATTACCAGAATAAAGAGAGAACGCATGAAGAAAGAGATAACAGAGATCACAACTAAGTTCAAAGCACCAACATAATCTAAAAGGAACCTGAAAAAGAACAGTTTTCAGCTTCTGCCAGACAGTGGGAGAGGCTAGGCAGATCTCACGTGGGAGCAAGTTCCATGATATGGGGCTACAACAGAGAAGGCCCTCTCCTGTGTGACCATGAGACAGATCTCCAAGGGGAAATGAACACTCTAGGAGGCCTTACGAAATGAAAACGTAAGAGGAAACAGTTTCATGTGGTGGGGAAGGCAGTCTCTCAGATAGTTTGGCCCTAAACCAGTGGTATCCATGATGACATCCATTATGTAAGCTACTGATTAGTATTGGGGAGGAATGCTTTTCGTACCTTCCAGCTCCAAATTTTATGCTTTTTAAGAGCACTGTCAGTTTGGCCGCTGTTAAAAGGTGCAGCCACAAGTCTTCTCCCCCCCCCCGCCATAACTTCTACTGCTGTGCAAAAGGCAGGGGGAGGAGAGCGATAAAGTAGAGACATGCAATTGGCAGCCCCCAACAGCATGTATCTTTGCATAATCATAGTAATTAAGTTGTCTCCTTTCTCTTTATATTTCAGTGACAGTATGTATTTAATAAGCCAGATTCCGTCAAACAGGTTGTTTCTTAACCACTCTGCTTTTTGGATTTGCAGCTGCATTGCAGAGAACTTAAAATAGCATTGCGCTTACTGGAAAAAACAATTCATATCAGAAACCAGAAGCCCAGGAAAGGAGAGCCTCAGGCTTCTGTGCACGGATGCTCCTGGCCAGATGCCCATGCACAGCTAAATCAGGCCTGCATGCATGGTTCTTACCATGATCCACATGGGACGGGATGGAGGAGGATGCACCACCTTCCTTCCATCTCGTATTAAGTTAGTAATGAGCATTTCCAGCCACTATTCACAGCCACGAGGCATATGACTAGCCATTCAGTTGTAGAATTTAGGACACTAGTTCAGGAGTTGCCTGAGTTCTCACACACCTTTACTGAGTTCACCCTCCCTGCTTCAGTGTTTTGAATCCTTAAGGCTTTTCCTCCCACCATTCTATATAGAAGAGGGAGTCTAAATCATAGTCTATGATATGCTACAACTACTCAGCCAGGATATAAACTCCCAGAATCCACTACCAGTGCCTGGCCTACTTAGTCCTCTTTATCGAACCTCATACCAACTGCCATTCCTATAAGCTTGTTCCAGTGCTCTGTAACAAAACAAACCCCTATGATAACTAAGATTTGACAGCTTTTCATTGGGATTCCATTTTAATTCTAGTCTTCTCCATGTCTTGGGGTAGATGTGTACCAAAATAGGGGTTAGATTGTAATCCCTGAATAAAGATAGATAATAGATATAGGCTGCATTCACACGCAATGCGAAAACACAGTTAAATGGGGCAGAGGTTGAAATTTGTGAACGTCCGAATGTCTGAAACCGTGACTTGCAGTTTCCCTCGCTAAACTCCACTTTGAACCTTCAGTTTGTAGTGAGTGTCGCTTCCCCAGCCTGAGGTTTTGAGGTGGCAGTGTTATGTCCAAATGCAGATGCTGCCATAATCCTAGTTTCATGCCCCCACACCCGCTGCTGCTCCTGCTGCTGCCACCCATTAAAGTAAGTAGCCCTGCACCCCCAACACCAGGTAATTACCCGGATTACTCAACCCAACTTGCCCACAATGAAAGTAAGTAGCTCTGACTCCACTCCCATACCCTCAGGCTTTAGGGAGCTCCTCTGCCCCTTTACTCATAAAAGGGAATCCTCACCAGATCCCCCTTTACGAGTAGACCTCCAAACCAGTCTGCAAACTGTTTCGAACCGGTTCCGTTACGGTTGGACGGGGCTGGGTCAGTTCAAATTCGAACCGAACCAGCCTGGACAGTTCCGTGCACATCCCTAAAGCGGGGTGCCCCCTCATGTGATTCCCCACAGCAGCCACTCTGCATACACCATAATGATGGTCCAAACCCAGGGCATTTGAATGAGAGTTAAGATCTGTCCCTGGTCCCCGTCTTCCCCCAGTCTGCCCATCCAGCAACACCCAAACACATGGAATGTCAAATTCTCCTTTAGGGCATCAAAGTCTTCCCTGGAGTGGAGTGGGGTTCACTGTGTGAGAGTTCTATCATTAACCAGAGAGAATGGGGGCCCCTATATTTTGGATGGCTCAACTCAGGAGTGAGCAGTCCAATAGAAGACCGAAGATTTTTGAGCCTAAATTCCTTCCTAGTGGACTGGTCCTCTCATGAGAGGGCTAATCCCCAGGCTGCAAGCCAAAACAGGGGCAGGAGTGTGGTTTGGTCTCCCTGGACTGCTTTGCTGGGGGTGAGCCAGAGTAAGAGCAACCTTGTTCACAGTGGGCCAGACCCCAAGATCCTTTGCCCTCCCTCATATACATACCCGCTCCTAGGAAGTCATCATGTTCCCTTCCCAGAGTAACAGAACTGTGGTTAGACAAATGACTGAGATTCAATTCACAGTTCGAAAAATTAATTGTGGGTTCAGCGACGTCCAGTTTCACATTACAGGCGAATGCAGCCATAGTGCATTATAGACTTCAAAAACCCTATTGTGGTAAGCAGTTATGAAAGTATCGGTTTTACCCTCGCCGTAAAATGTTTAGAATCAGTTGGGTTAGTTTTGCACCCTAATTATTGACATTGATTTAAATACACATTTACCCCCTCTACAATCTGAGGCACATTT
The DNA here is from genome assembly GCF_027244095.1 of Hemicordylus capensis. Lineage (NCBI taxonomy): Eukaryota > Metazoa > Chordata > Lepidosauria > Squamata > Cordylidae > Hemicordylus > Hemicordylus capensis. Next base: position 267,886,966 of record NC_069657.1, on the reverse strand, counting down.
CTCCCTGAAGTGTATTTTTATTAACAGAAAATGACTCTGCTCCTGTCTTTCCTTTCTAGAGAAGCAGTTACAGGACAGGTTGTTTCCAGGTATTGCTTAGGTGTGGTCAGCGAAATCTCTTAAACTATTTTTTCAGCAAGGGCAGAATATCTCCATCACTGGCAGAAATTCTCCTGCTCTGCCTGACACCCCAATTTTTTCTATACATAGACAAACCAACAGACAGTTAACTTAACCAAATATTTAAATCACTTTAAAAAAAACCTGAACACCCTCTATATTGACCTCTGGTGGTGATTATGGGAAATGACACCAGCACCACATCAATTATAAAGTTGTGATTCTTGCTTTCTTTCTAAAAGGCGAATTCTCCCAACTGTGCAAGTCCAACTAAGTTGCTTTGACATGAGTGTAAGGTCTTTCCCTTGGCAAACAGCAGCCATGGGGCAGGAGGAAGTGTGTGATATAGCTGCTATTTAACTTTTTAAGAGTGCATTCTTACAAAGCATGAAAGTCACCAAATTGTAGATGGGCAAGCACAGCATTTGCTAAGACAACAACATCAAGAGTGTCAAGTTCTGGTAGTAAAATTATGTTGTTTCAGCTGACAGGAACATAGGTAAGGTAATATCTTAAAAATATTTCAAAAGTTAAGCCAAACTCTAATAAAGGGACAACAGCATGGGAAACCAACACCACTTTAAGTCTGCCACAGGACTCACTATGAGAAAGGCAAAGTCTGTACACCTTAAAAGCTAGTGATCTTTACAAACTGATTTTAAAGACTAAATTTTACGTGGGGCTGGGACTTCAACAACATTTATTTAGTCTTTATGCATTTATCAAATAAATTAAATTTGCATATGAATAGAAGAAAAAGAAGAAAGAAAAATATGTTTTTAATATAATATTACAAGAATGTTTTCTAAATTGGATTTTTCTTTTTTGAATAACTTCACACACTGTAAACAGATCATAGACTGTATGTATATCTATGTATGTATGTATGTATATGTATGTATATCTATGTATGTATATACATAGACAGTATGTATGAGAGGAAAGGAGAGAGATGGTCAGGGAGAGAGAGAGTCAATTGGGATAGCCCATTTGACTCACGGGTATACCCCTTAGGTTCTGGCCATGCTGGAAGAGGATGAAGGAGGATGAGGAGGAAGGGGTGTGTGTGTGAGAGAGCGGGGGGATGGATGGAGGGAGGTTGTAATTGTGGTCTCCTGTATATTATTTTGAAAAACTGTTTAACCGAAGATGTGGACTTGTTCTCAATGTTCTGGGCATTACTCTCATTCTAAAAGCGCGAGCCAGAAGTAATGTTACTACTACGACAGTGGTTGCAGGGCTGTTCAGCCCCAAAATAGTTTATTGAAATGTTGTTTAGTTTATTGCAGCATCAAATTCTCTTTGAGAGAGGCTATAGTTCGGTGGCAGGTCACATCTTTTGCACACAAAAGATTTTTTGTGTTTGCTGATAAAATCTCTCGTATCCGGGCTGACAGACTCCACAATTATTGCAGAGTCTAGTGCAGAGGTGTCCAGCAACTCCTCTTATGAGGTTAGGCAGGATCAGTTTCAGTTTGTGACTCCTGAGGATGTGGACAAGCTGCTTGGAAGGGTGCACCTGTTCTCTTAACCCATGTCTGACATGGCTTATACTATCTCGCAGGGGGTTTGTTGTAGAAGGCCTGGTAGATATGATACATGCTTCTCTAAGGGAGGGCAGGATGCCTCCTTGTCTGAAGGAGGCAATCATTAGACCTCTTCTGAAGAAGCCTGCATTGGATCCCTCAGAGTTAAACAACTATAGACCTGTCTCCAATCTTCCATGGCTGGGCAAGTTACTTAAGAGGGTGGTGGCCACCCAGTTCCAGGTGGACTTGGAAGAAACTGATTATCTAGACCCATTTCAAACTGGCTTTCAGGCAGGCTATGGGGTGGAGGTTGCCTTGGTCAGCCTGATGGATGATCTCCAATGGGGAATTGACAGAGGGAATGTGACTCTATTGGTCCTTTTGGATCTCTCGGCAGCTTTTGATACTATCAACCATAGTATCCTTCTGGACTGTCTGAAAGGGCTGGGAATTGGAGGCACTGTTTTGCAGTGGTTCTTATCCTACCTCTCAGGCAGATTCCAGACGGTGTCCCTTGGAGATTATTCTTCAAAACTTAAACCTTTATATGGCATCCCCCAGAGCTCCATACTGTCTCCAATGCTCTTTATCATCTATATATAACCACTGGGAGAGATAATTAGTAGTTTTGGTACAGAGTGTTATTAGGATGCCAATGACACCCAAGTCTATTTCTCAATGTGAGAGTCATCAGAAAAAGGCATAACCTCCCTAAATGCCTGTCTGGAGATGGTTATGGGCTGGATGAGGGATAAGAAACGGAGATTTAATCCAAATAAGACGGAGGTACTTATTGTGTGGGGTTGGAACTCAGGAAACAACTTCGATCAGCCTGTCCTGGATGGGATTACACTCCCCACAGAAGTAACAGATAATCTCAGTCTGGGACTGCTTCTGGATCCAAACCTCTCTCTGGTGTCTCAAGTTGAGGCTGTGGCCAGAGGTACTTTGTATCAGCTTTGGCTGATATGGCAGCTGCATCCATTTCTTGAGATAAATTACCTCAAAACAGTAGTACATATGCTGGCTTGACTACTGCAATGTGATCTATATGGGGCTGCCTTTGTACACAGTCCGGAAACTACAACTGGTGCAAAATGTGGCCAGGTTTGTCTCCAGGTCATCTTGAAGAGACCATATTTGTTCCATATTAAAAGATCTACACTGGCTACATATATGCTTCTGGGCAAAATACAAGGTGTTGGTTATAATTTATAAAACCCTAAAACAGCTTAAGCCCAGAGAGCACTTTCTTCACTATAAGCCCCATGAGATCATCCAGAGAGGTCCATCTGCAGTTGTCACCAGTTCATCTGGTAGCTACTCAGGGATGGGCCTTCTCTGTTGCTGCTGGAGATTTTAGAATGTGTCCCCTGCTGAAATAAGAGCCTTCCCATCTCTGACAGCTTTAAAAAGGTTCTTAAAGGCATATTTATTCACCCAAGCTTTTTAATTAGAATTGTGTTTTTAAACTGTTTTAATTTTTGTTTTGTTTGTTTTATGTTGTTGTAAACCACTCACAAGTACATTTGGGGTAGTATACCAATATTGTAGATAAGTAAGTGGTCTCGGGTTCGATCCCAGCTTCTTCAGCTAGGGTTGGGAAAGACACCGCTCTGAAAATGCTAGTCAGTGTAAGAGAATACTAAGCTGGACCGACCAACGGTCTGATTCTGAATAAGGCATCGTCGTGTTCTTTTTTCAAAACCAGCCTTCTCTAAAATACCCACAAACCGGTGAGGAGCTTTGTCTTTGTGATCAATCATTCCTGCTTCATGTCATGTTATTTTCTGCCAGTAAGGATGTACAACCAGCCGGATCCATCTTCCTGGTATGTATACTTTGCCCTCTATAAGAAGTCCAGTTCTTGGAGCCAGCAAAATCCTGATCTTTCAGTTAGAAAGTACAGTCAGTTATGCCCCTGTTTTCTATTATCATTTGCAACATATGATGGCTAAAATTATTTTATTTCTTTATTACATCTTTATACCACCCCATACATGAGTTTCTAAGTGGTGTACAAACTTGTGTAAAACATTCTTGGGTAGCCTTTGGTACACAGATTAGAAGTGTGGGAAACCGCCCTATGCCCCTCTGTTCACTTTTATGCCAGGCCATCTCCAATCCTTGTAGTTCAGCTGCTGTAGGACATTATTAGATGTATTGGTCTTCATCTTGATTGTCCATGAGGAGTGACCATTTGTCTGCTTCATCCCCTGTGTGCCTTGGCAGTCTGTCTGAGGTCAAGGAAGAGAGAGATACTTGGCTGCTCTCATCCCATCCACCTGATCTGGGTGAGTCGCGTCTTCTGTCATCCATTCCAATATGGACACTGACTTGTGAAGGAGTCAGTGGCTTCATGCACCCTTGAGCTTGTGCTTCAAATCTTTCCCTATCTGGTTTCTTATAGCTAAGGAAAATTTGGGGGGCGGGGGAGGAACAAAAAAAAAGAAAAAAGAAGGTTAATATAAAGAAGTGACATCTCTGCTGAAAATACTTGCCAATGGTATTCCTCTTTTTAATTAGCAAGTGCTATTTGATGAAGTTTGAGGGGGAAAGGCTTATCTAAAATTGCAAAAAGTAATTGGACTGTATTAAGTGACAAAGTCAGGAGATCAACACAAGCATGAGTGTGTATACATTGGCACCCTTGCTTATTTTAGGAAACCATGATGTTGGTTCTAGGGTGTGTGTGCTACTGTAATAGGAAGTGAATCAAGGTGTTTTGCACACTCAAGAAGTGTAACAGAAATGCTAATTATTATTAAATATTAAAAATACCCTTTTCTTTGGCCGGTAGTTCCATTCAAATTGATCAGGTTCTTGCACTTCTGTTAATAGCCTCAACAAGCATGTCACTATCGAGGTTTTGCTATATGGAAGTTTATTTTAATTTGATCAACCAGCTGAACAGAAGACTATCAGTGAGCCTTAATACATAAATGCATACAGACAATTGCATTTTAGCACTTCTCTGCGTAAACATATCTCCCTTCCCTAAAACAAAATCAAAACAAACTAAGAACAACAAAAGTGGGGGCGGGGGGGAGGGTGTGTGGATCTAAGGGGACAAACAGAAGGGAAAAGCCCAAGCCCACTTAAACAGACACACACCCCGTGCTGGGACTGCACAGGTGAGACTGCTCCAACAACAACAGTGCCCCTCTCAGTGCAGGTCTCACATCTGTGAGACAAGAGCAACAGGTTGCCTATCGTTGCACATGGGGATTCCCTTCACTAAACCACTGTTTCTGTGGACTCTTTGGGAAGGCTCCCATGAGTTTTCACAGTCTTCCTAAATAGTTCATTTCATTACTGAACTGCTCTAGGAAGGCAATTCACTTTCAATATTATGAAGAAAGCTTAACCCCAGTTGATACCTTCTGATCCAATACCAATAACTGCATCCAATTTGGGAAAAGCTGAAGCAAGAATTCTCATATTTAGGCTAAACAATTACAGAATATTCCCCAGACAAGTGAAATGCACCCATCTCCAATGGCTTGGCATTCATCATCTTTAGGGAAATTATGCACCATGAAAGTTAGCTGTAGCCCTCAAAGTCATGATCATATTGATGAAACTTTCCATGGCTTACCATTTAAGCTGCAGGGAAGAGAGCAACACGGATACTGAAGATGCTGCCATTGCTGCTGATCCCATCCATGGCTGGAGCACAATTCCAATAGGCATAAATACTCCTGACATTAGGAGACACACACAATCACAAACAGAACTTCAAGGTTTAAACAGATGTATTTGTAAGTAACTGCAAAACAAATTAGTCCAGCAGTTAAGTGGAACCCCTTTCTGGCACAGCCTGTGGCTATTTCTGTGGGTTGCTCTGGGAGTGGAGCGGGGGGGTGCTAGTAATTTATCACCTCTCTCTGCCTGCTCAAAGTCAAGTTCCAGTTTAGGGAGGATGGATGGGGAGCATTTTATCAGATATATGGCCTCCCCTCTCCACTAAACCAGTCGCCTGCCTTCTGTCGGACACACTCCAAACATGCCATTTTAGAGCACGCCAAAGAACTAGAGTACCGGGATTGTGGCTATTATAAGTGGACAGATGTAGATGAGCAGGAAAAGCTCTTTTACCAATAGGTCTTTCTTCTTTCCACAGTCACACGGCAGAAAGAGTACAATGCCAATATGCTGGTTTCCTTCACTTCCACGCTTTCCTTCCCTCCCCTCCCCTCGATCCTGTTTCCCAATGATCATTACTTATGGTTCGGATTCAGCTGTTCTATCATGTATCACCAAAACACGACACTCCTATTATGTTTTTTCTTAAGCCAGACAATAATCCAAGGCCTGCTTCAGACCACTATGACTAACCATGATTGGTCTATAGGAGTACAAGCCTTGAGCTCACATGCTTCCAATCTTCTGCACACAATTAGACACATCTGTTCCTCCAAATATGGGAAACTGTAGTTTGTAGAAACTACAGTTAATCAACTAACAATTTGTTAATTGCTTGTGATTTGAATAAGCTGCAAGTTTTTTGTCTTTGGAAAAAACAGGGAACTGCCTGCGGAAAAGTCTAGCCTGCTGAAAACAAGCTCCAGTCCCACGCACCTGCCAGACATTCTCACATACACCCCTCTCTTACAGGGCCAACAGGCCAGCTGGTGAAAATGTAATCCCTCTCCATGTGGGTCTTGCTGATCACAATCACCAGCCTTGTCTCCTGTAGCCAGGATAGTCCATAGAGTCAAAGCACTGGGCTTGCTGTGTGTCTAAAAGAACCTGGCTAACAAAAAGGGAAGGGGAGGGACTTCTGCCCGAGCGCGGCAAAAAGCTCCTTCCTCTTCGGAGGGGGGGAAAGAAAGAGTGAGAGGGCAGAGCTGAGCAGCACATGAACAAGTTATGGGCCTCTGCTACCCAACAGAGAGGACAGAAGCAGTTGCAAACCCCAGAGAGGGCATCCCAGAGACACCGGTCTTGCTTCACCCCTGCTCCTGGGAAAGCCTTGCCATCTGAGGACAAGGGGCACTGAACAAGCAACATCATCTCCTTTGGCAACCTGCCAAGCAGAGCACCAGGGCTAAGGGAGGCAACTTTGGCCCCTGGGGTTTCATTCCGTTTAGCCTTTTTGCTAAGCTTCCTGCCTTTCTGTTTCAGCAGAGGACCCAGCCCACTGCTGGGTGGGACCCCGGTATGACTGGCGCCACAGCATGATCCAGGCGGCACACCACTAACAGCCTACTCCTGTTTAGTGGAGGGAACATTAGGGTCCTGCAAATGTGCATTTACAGTTAGAAACCATGAACAGAAGCTTCAATTGTGCTCCAAGTAGAGTAGAGCACATAAGCCTGATGTTCATGCCTGTTAACATAATAAACCACAGTTTGTCTGAACAAGACCTGCATATCTAGGAGCTTCATCAGACCTGTGCACCACTTTCTGAGGAGATCAACCAGAGCAAAACTCACCTGCTGCTATGGGTATACCAAGGAGATTGTATATTAAGGCCAAGATTAGATTTATTCGTATTCTTTTTACTGTCCTCTTGGATAGATGGATACTTGCGACCACATCCAGCAAGTCATTCTGCAGCAAAAATTAAAATTAAAATATCAGAGCAAAGCATTTTTCACCCCAAGCTCCCAGCATTCTCAAACTTCTGAAAAGCCCCACTGTTTTTTCTGAAAAGCCCCACTGTTATCAGGAACTCACACGAATAAGAACAATATCTGCTGCTTCAATGGCAACATCAGTGCCTGTTCCTATAGCAATGCCAACATCCGCTTTTGCCAGTGCAGGCGAGTCATTGACCCCATCTCCGACCATGGCAACACTTTTCCCCACTGTTTGAAGTTCCTGGACCTTGGCTACTTTGTGAGATGGGAGAACCTCAGCAAACACTTTTTTGATACCAACCTAGATGCAGAAAAAGATAAAATCTAGTTCACACAACCAGAAGTTAGGTTTTTCTAATTTACAGGTGGGGGAAGCACTAAAAACTGGGGGAGGGGCAGGGGGGAGATGGAGAAGAGCAATTTGCTCAAATTAAAAAGATTAACATCACGTAGATTTAGAGCCAGTGGTCACGGGGTGTGCAGAACCGGATTGAATCAAACCGGGTTCAATTCGAACTGACCCAGTCTTACCCCGAACCGGACTGGCTTTAAAAAAAAAAAAGGGGGGGGCAGCCAAACTGAGTTCAAACTGGACCAAGCCTGGTCTGACATGGACTGATTCAAGGGCTATGCTTGTAAAGGGGAATCTGGTGAGGATTCCCCTTCACAAGCAGAAGGTGGGGGGATCTTTTAAAAGTGTTGTAAGGGCAGCCAGTGGGGTAGCGAGAGGACACCTTACTGGCTTCTGTGGCGGTGGCACAGCCGTGGCTCCTCTAATGCCTGCTGGCGTTCCCTCCCAGCAGTGTGGGCTGGTGGTGGCCTGGTTCTGGCCTCCACGGATGCACAGAGACCAGAACCAGGCTGCCGCTAGCCTGCGCTTCTGGGGAGGAGCACCGGCAGGGCTTAGATGATCTGCCACTGCCTCCCCCCACCCCAGCAGCTGCCCTTACTTTTAAAGGATTCCCCCGCCCCTTTGCTTGTAAAGGGGAATCCTCACCAGATTCCCCTTTACAAGCATAGCCCTCAAACTGGGTCGAACTGGGTTGACTGAACAGACTGGACTACCGGCCGGTTCAGTCAAACCAGCTTGTGAACTGGCGGTTCGGTTCAAATTTGAACCAAACCACCTAGACCAGTTCCATGCACACCCTTACTTGCAGTTCACTGGAGACTTGATAAACACACACCACAATTTACATATTTAATATGTAGATGCAAAGTTAGAGTACTAGACACATGTCCCTGCTTCCATATGTGGGAAAGACACTGACTCTCAATAACTTTGAAGTTGTGGAATGAAAAGGTAGAAGTCGAGCGAATGTTTGTTTGTTTTTTAAAATTTCATGTGAGGTTGATTTTTAAAAAAAGTTTTGTTATACAGAAGTCCCCCCACTACATCAAGGGACTCTTCTAAAGAGACATAAAGAGGAAATTATTATGCAGGATTTAGATCCTGTGCTGGGAGGTATTCAGATGTAGGAAGTTTTTTCTTAATTTATATTCTAATATAAAAAAAGCGTTACAGAGAATTTAACAATGTATATTTATTTACCCTTAATTTCTAGCCTTCTCTGTCCCATCACTGGGACACAAAACTAACTGGGTGGCCTTGGGCCAGTTACCATCTCTCAGTTTGTCATCCCTCACAGGGTTGCTGCAAGGGGCTGGGCAAGAGGGGACAATCGACACACAACCCACCAAGAGGAGGCCATACAAATTTGGCTACTCTTAGCAACTTAGGAGGAAGAAAATAATAAAAATAAATAAATAATGGATCATAAACTGTCAATTTAATTCAACTGAAGCCAGGATTAGTTACCTCGTTAACTGGCAATTAAAAGAGCCCTTCAGCTAAATTATTAATTAATTAAATTAAAATAAATTTAATTAATTAATTAATTAATTAATTAAATTTATATACTGCCCTTCTGATACGGCTCAAGGCGGTTCACAACATGATAAAAACAATTAAAAACAAATTAACAATTAAAATCAAACTATTAAAACACAATAAAACCAATAAAACAGCTAAAAGCCCTGAAAATCAGGGCAACAATTTAAAACAGTTTACATATGAATACAAGCCACTTTACAGACATAGTGAGAAATGAATCAACATCTAAACAACAGTATCTGTTGTCTAATCTCCCTATTCAGTGGGCTAATCAGAAGTTGATCACTCTCTCTCACTCTCACTGACACACATGGTTTTTAGACCCCTAAGTGTACCTGAGTTGCAATTGCTTTGGCTGTTTTTCTGTTGTCTCCTGTAATAAGCACCACGTCCACTCCCAAATTTTGCAGTATGTGCATAGCTAGAGCCGCCTCTGGTTTGACTGTGTCTGCTATTGCTATCATGCCACAAAGTACCCCTGCAGAAGGAAATGCATGCATTTATTCAGCAACTAACAGCAAATGGCACCTCATACTATATTTACTAAGTCCCCCCACTCTCCCAATCCTATCAGCTCCAGGAAGGCAGCAAAATAGTTAAATGCACCGAAAATAGCCCAACAATAAAAGTAACTAAGAGTAACTTAACCCTGTCCCTCCCAGCAATTTTCCTAGTATCAAATATCACCCCTAAATAAGAACACTTTATACTGTTTCTGAAGATCTTCAGGATTCCAGAAGAAGGTGGAAGTGAGAACTCAGACCCAGCACCCCAGAAGTATGTCAGTCTAGGGAATGGAAAGGGGCATGCAAGGAACCCTCCTCTTCCCTGACCATCTCTGCATGTAACCTCTCCCACGTTCTGACCTTTTACACCTTCCTCTACCCACTTCTGCTGTTCAACAAATCCACACACACACACACACAACCCCCCCCCCCAATATTGGAACAGTAATTGGAAATCCTCCACAAACCAGAGAGATTGGTATTTATTAATAATGAAGAATATTTATATACCACTTTCCCACACAAATCTAAAAATAAACACAATGTAGACACCAGCAACAGTCACTGGAGAGATGTTCAGCTGGGGTTGGATAAAGGGAAGTTGCTCTCCCCTGCTAAATGTAAGAAAACCACCACTTAAAAAGATGCCTTCTTGCCCAGTTAGCAGGGACAAAGAGCCCTGGGACTGTTCCAAACTGAGCAACACTCCACCCACACAGCCGTAGCCAACCTGGTCTCCCAGCAGTCTCATCCTCCTAGCCCAATGTACAAAAGAGCTGGATTCCAGTTGGACTGCCGAATATGTGATGACAACTATATTTAAATATAATTGGACTACCATCGATAGCCACCAGGATAGCTGTGTGTCCTTTCATTTCATGGCCAGTCATGGCATCATTAACATCACTGGAGATATGCAAGCCATTCCGTCTCATCCATTCCCGGTTCCCAATCAGCACTGAGTAAGTCTGAGGAACTTCTGCATCTGTCAGGCATAGAAGCAAAAGGCACGTATTTAAAAGAACATTTCCACAATTTTCCAGGGTGTGGGAACTACTTGAATTACAGTATGCCCTCCCACACTACCTGTTTAATTGACACTGGGCATCTCCCCCCACCCCCCGATGGGCTCTGCAGCTGCTGCTATATAAGCAGCCGTTTTGAAAAGACTTCCCCACCCCGGGAAGAACACCAGCTTCATTGTACTGACAGCTTCCTTGTACTGACAAGCCTATCAAATGTTGTTGGCACACAGACATATTTAAAATTGTAGTATATGGCAGTTAAGAATTGCAGGACATGCTTGACTAGATTTATAGTATAGATGAGAACTGAAGGAACATTTTGGAGGTAGTTTCCCAAAATTCTTTAATGGAGCATGTAAGTCACCAGGTCTTTAGGAAGGAGGTTGTTTTCACTGCACACTCTCCACTTTCCTGGAGGGAACTGCACTCATTTCATGAACCCAGAGCATCCAATCTAATCCTACAGATGTGGGAAGCGCATGGACAGACAGACAGACAGACACCAGCTGATACTGGATCACAGGGACCTCCAGTGCAAGATCAGAGAGAGAGAAGCTTCTTAGGATCTCTCAGATGGTTTCAAAGCATCAATTAAAAGTTCCTCCTATAATTATAGGAAACTTGGAAGCAGATGAGAAAAAATGGACTGGACTTCTTCCAGTCTCTCATGCCCACCTCTCCCTTCTTACCAAAGCACCTCAGGGCTGGAAGGTTTCCACACCGAGACAGAAAAAAATGGAGCAACTCTCAAATCAGCTGTGCAGCTTGCTCAGGTATTGGACATATGCAAGCTGAAGATTTTTCACTTCATTTAGAAGTATTGCCACCAGAGTTGTCAGTTGCCTCTCTTTGATCTGTGGATTACTCACATGGAGGCTAACTCAACTCTCTACCAATACTGGCTCTTACACACTCCCTTGTAGTATAGTACTGCCTTGCTTTGGTTAATCCAGAATGAAAAAATGTGCATATTTTTAATGAAGTTGCTAAGCACTATTGTTTACCATTAAGACACTTCTTCAAACACTCAGCTCCTCTGCAGTTTTTAATCTTTGCTAGAGGCCAGCTGCATGTTAGAATTTGAATTAATAAGTCAATCTTTAAGAATATTTTCCCATCTAAAACTACAGCATATATAGTCATGATTTCATTTATGAGGTGCAGCTCTAGAAACATGGCTTAATACAAGGTTGCTCAACTTTGCCCATCCAGCTGTTTTTGGATGACAACTCCCACGACCCCCAACCACACTATAGGAGTTGTAGACCAACATCTGCAGGAGGGCCAAAGTTGAGCAGCCCTGGCTCTATAGAAATATCTGAATATTTGGCCTCATCTTCTTGGTTTAGGAACCATCTATTTAGCGCCCCTCAATTTATTGACAGTTGCCATACTCACCTCCCAGTTTGGAGACCCCAGGCTGTGAATTCTGTTCTGTGGCACCTCTGTCAATATCACAGGGCTGAAGGTTGGGATTGTTCAAATGCTGCTCTGTCTCACTCAGTACAGCTTCAATACTGCTGACACGGCAGCTTATTCCACAGCCAGGAACTGCCTGGAAATCTTTGCAGTACCCCAAGATCTCTGTGCCAAGCTCCTGCAAAATGAGTGCTTGAATGATACGTCGTTTTTCAATATATTTGTCAACATGCAAAAATAGAATCACATTAAAATCCTGTACACCAGTGTTCTCCAAAGCAATACCTACAGGTGAAACTCGGAAAAGTAGAATATCGTGCAAAAGTCCATTAATTTCAGTAATGCAAATTAAAAGGTGAAACTGATATATGAGACAGACGCATTACATGCAAAGTGAGATAAGTCAAGCCTTAATTTGTTATAATTGTGATGATCATGGCGTACAGCTCATGAAAACCCCAAATCCACAATCCCAGAAAATTAGAATATTACATGGAACCAAGAAGACAAGGATTGTAGAATAGAACAATATCGGACCTCTGAAAAGTATAAGCATCCATATGTATTCAGTACTTGGTTTGGGCCCCTTTTGCAGCAATTACTGCCTCAGTGAGGCGTGGCATGGATGCTATCAGCCTGTGGCACTGATGAGGTATTATGGAAGACCAGGATGCTTCATTAGTGGCCTTCAGCTCTTCTGCATTGTTTGGTCTCATGTCTCTCATCCTTCTCTTGGCAATGCCCCATAGATTCTCTATGGGGTCAGGTCAGGCGAGTTTGCTGAACAATCAAGCACAGTACACTGTATACTTTTCAGAGGTCCGATATTGTTCTATTCTACAATCCTTGTCTTCTTGGTTCCATGTAATATTCTAATTTTCTGGGATTGTGGATTTGGGGTTTTCATGAGCTGTACGCCATGATCATCACAATTATACAAATTAAGGCTTGACTTATCTCGCTTTGCATGTAATGCGTCTGTCTCATATATCAGTTTCACCTTTTAATTTGCATTACTGAAATTAATGGACTTTTGCACGATATTCTAATTTTCCTAGTTTCACCTGTAGAAGTATAAACCTACGCTAATTTACTTGTCATGGGTTTCTCTGAGATCTGTAGTTCTGTAAGAAAACAGAGATCTGAGAGGGTTGCAATAAAATTACACGTCTCCAGTTTCTTTAGGTGAAACATGATAGGCAGATACGTTTTTAAAAGGTTGTAGAATAGATGGTACAATATCTTGTTTAAACTAATATTAAAAGTTTTGTACGGACATGCAGACTTTTTTTCAGGATCAACCTCAGGAAAAACTGTCTTCCTTTTTGCAGTAGAAGCCATCCACACAAAGTACTGATTGGTCTACTCCTGTGTGCCACAAGCTTCACTCACATAACACCCCATCCTAGATCAGTTTTTCTACTTTTAAATTATATGTAGCTACCTATAAGAGCATTGGAGTGAACACATGATTATGCTGTGCTTAATTTTTTTATTTTTAGGCAGGGTGCTCATCTGAAGCATGAGAGAAAGAGCAACACAGAGTTCAATTCACTGGGCAGTAAGTCTATCAAATTGATTGTGAAGTTGTGGAGGGAGGAGAGGGGAAGAGCAGTGAGTTCCAATTCTAAAAATCTGCATCTGTATGCAACCTACGAAGCCATTTCTAAAGGAAAGATGAATTTCTTTCCTGATCCTCCTAAGAATGGGAAATTCTGATTAGGTGCATATATGTGTGAGGTTCTCTCAAAGCTCTTCAGAATTTTCTTGATTATCAAGAAAAATACGGAATGCTGGAAACATCGTTTTATCAAACTTTTATTGCAAATCTGGGAAACACCAGCCCAGTCTAGTGAGATTTCAGAGGTCCTCCCCTCTCAGTCCACTTCCTGTGGCCAGAGCCTCATCCTCTTAATATCAGATCACCTCCTGGGCCAAGCACAGGTAGAATGAGGTTGGGGCGGGGGCAGAGGCAATGCCTTAGGGAACGCAGCATCCCAGCCCCTTCTGGGCCAAGTGCCGGTGGATTGGCAGGGAGCTTGCCTCCTGTTGGACTGCTGTGCAGCAACCTGGCATGGTGCAGACTCCTGTCTCTGGCTGTGCTCAGCCTGGAGCAGCATCTGAGGCCAAGTACAGGAGAAGCGGGAGCCCACCATCTGCCATATCCAGCAGGGTAGCTGTGTTAATTTGTTGCAGCAAAACCAGAGAAACGTTTAGCACCCTAAAGACTCACACATTTGGCTCAGCATAGGAATTCATGGAACAGTTTCTGCACCCTGCCAGATGGCTGCAAGATGTATTTATTTAAAAGATGTACTGTAATATGCCACCATTTCTTCATGTACACATTCATGGCGTCATACAACATTTTTAAAAAGATGACTCTCCCTGTGAAACAAGATGGAACATAAAACTGAAGACATACCTCTTTGCAATAACGAGTGACAGCCATTCCTAAAGGATGCTCACTGCTGGCTTCTGCAGTGCCCACAACAGCAAGGACCTTCTTCAGAGAGAGTGCAGCTGCGGCCTCTCCTAGCAAGAGCACTCTCAGGACTCTAGGGACACCGTAGGTAATGGTCCCCGTTTTATCAAACATCACTGTCTTTACCTGAAAGAGACAAAGCAACCGTTGGATTTCACCTGTAAGTATTAACCTGAAGCACCCAAGAGTCTAACCCTATCTAACCCACGAGAGCTATTTACACAGAATGGTGTATCTTTTTATTTTTAAAAAATACTGCCTCATGCCATGTCAGCATGGTTTTCTTCCCCCGAAGAAGGGTGGGGAGGCTTCCTCCCAGGCACACTGGATACTTCCAGTAAAGTGGGCAATGGGGCAGGGCAGGGAGGTACACTGCCGCCCCAATGGATTTTAAGAAAACGGAGCTTCGGCGGGGAGAAAGCAGAGGGCGGGATAAGTGCACCCTGCCCTGCCCTTAAAGATGCACCACCCCTCCTTCGAACCGACAGAACCGCCCACCATTCGAACCGGTTCGGAGGCCCATAAAGGGCCTCCGAACCGGTTCTGTGCATATCCCTATTTGCTGCTCATGGCATTTGAGATTACAGAATGATGTAAGGATTTCTGTCGCCGTTTTTTAATTGTATTTTTTTTAATGGGACCAGTTTCCCCTCTGTGGAGTGGTGTGACTTAATACACAATGTTCACTTTCACCCATGAAAGACTCCCGCTACAGGCCAGCTGTTGGCTGAGTCAGCTGCAACATCAGGTTGCTTACATGTAACTAGGGTTCTTCTGGTGGTCATCTGTCCACCAAGTTACATGTAACTAGGATCATCTAGGGTCATCTGTCCATTCACACAGTTGGGCTCACGCCTGTGCAAAGGCCTGTCTGGGAACTTTCCAAGCTGTTACTTTAGAACACCTTTTTGGCGGTAGCTCTGCCCTCTCTGCTTCCCACAGGTCACCCATACACCCTACCTCCTCAGTTTAGGAGTCTGCAGCAAAAGATTTTCTGCAGCAGGGAGGAGGGTGGGTGTATGAATGGACAGATGACCACCAGAGGAACCCTAGTTACAGGTAGGCAACCTGATGTTCTTCTGAGTGGTCTCTGTCCATCACACAATTGGGCACATAGCAAGCTAATATACCTGGAGAAGGGCAGCAGAACCATAAGGAGATGGAAGGAGGTCACAGAGCAATTGCAGATGCAGAACAAACATGTTAAATTAACCAGAATATGGTGCATAAAGAACAACAGCTCAACAACAAAAATAACATTACAGAAAAATAGATTGTAGGACTGTTTATCCAAACACAGCATCAGTCCTTGTCCTAACATCCAAGGCATAATATCAGACAGAGGAGTCAACTACATGGCTGTCTGGCAAATGGTCTCTAGTGGTAGGCCCTTGTCGAAGGCAGTTGATGTCACTATGGCTCGTGTTGAATGCGCACAGATAGAGGCTGGGGTGACTTTTCCTGCTAATGAATAGCACAGTTTAATTGTCGGTACAATCCAACTAGATATGGATTGGGTAGAGGCCCGACCTCCCTTTTGAGAGTGTCCATAGGTGACGAAAAGAGAAGTCGACTTATGAAAGGGAGACATCCTGTCGATGTAAAAGGCCAATGCCCTAAGACATTGAAAGCATGCCAGAGTTGCTCATGCTCCTGTACTCGGGTCTGGGAAGAAAAGCGATAGAGTGATCAATTGGGACCCGTGAAAAGAGAAAACCACCTTAGGTAAGAAAGAAACTAAAGAGTGTCTTTGTCACAGTGGAAAGTAAGATAAGGTGGGTCACACCTGAAGGCTCATAGTTCACCCACCCTACGTACAGAGGTGATAGCGACCAAGAACAAGAGGTGATAGCGACCAAGTTTTCAGAGTTAAGAGACAAAAGTCACATGTGGCCAAAGGTTCGAAGGGTTTGAGCATGAACTGCAACAGCACTAGAGTCAAGACCCAAGGGGGTAGAATATTGGGAACATCAGGGTGGAGATAGGCCAGGCCTTTGAGGAATTGTTTTACCTTGGGAATGCTAAATAGAGACATTCCATGTAGGGGTTTCCAGTGGACCATGATGGCAGCCAGATGCACCCTGATGGAAGACATAGAGAGGCTGGTCTTCTTCAGGGTGAGCAGGTGAGCGGGGATAACTGCAACAGACACAGTAGATGGTTCAGCAACTCCTAAAGATTGGGAGTAAGTTGAGAACCTCTTCCATTTCGCGTCATACGAGGGGATTGTTGCTGGCTTCCTGGAAGCTGCACAGACTAACAAAATCTCTGCATGGAGATGGAAGGATCCTCCCAGCCATGAAGTGAAGAGTCAGCACGTCTGGGTGTAAATGTTGACTGTGATGCTGAACAGGAGATCCCGGTGTGCCAGCGGACAAAGGTAAGTCCACCGCAGCATATGGAAGAGATGAGGGAACCAAGGGCGTCTGGGCCACCACAGGTTACAAGGATGCAATGGGCTGCTTCCTGGTCTGCTTTTTGCAGGATCCAGGGAAGCAGGGGGATTGGGGGAAACAAGTAAATGAAGAAGGGGCTCTAGCTAACGGGAAATGCATCTCCTCGGGACCCCCGACCCAGCCCCGCTCTTGTATGAAAACGTGGGTGCTGATGGTTCTTCATACTGGAGAAAAGGTCCACTTGTGGTGTCCCCCAAGTCTCCAAGATGCTCTGAAGGACCTGAAGATGCAGCCTCCACTTGTGTGATGCCATTGGCGTCCTGCTGAGATGGTGTTTTTCTGGCCATGGATGTGCACCGCTGAGACACAAATCCAGTAACGAAGGGCCCATTGCCATAACAACATAGTCAGATGGAGCAGGGATTGAGAGCCTGTGCCACCCTGGTGATTTATATACACTTTGATAGTGGTATTGTCTGTCAATATTTTTGCATGTCGCCCTTTCAGGTTGGGGCAGAAACCCTGCAGGGCCTTGAAGACAGTCAGGAGCTCTGTATGTTGATGTGTAGCCTGATTTCATGCACTGTCCATTGGCTGCTGACGGAAACCTTTGTAATGGGTGCCCCATCCCTGTTCAGAGGCGTCTGTAGTAACCAAAGCCTGAAGGGTTGGTGTGGCAAAGTCCGTGCAACAGGAGAGGGTGGTCCGTGTAGACCACCACATGAGGGACCTCTGGACTGCACAAGGGAGATGAAATTGCATATATTGTGGGTCTTGAAGAGGATTGAACACTTCTGAAAACCAGCTTTGCAGGGGGCTCATGGGTAGGCACGCAAAAAGTAGAGCATGCATGGTGGATGCCATGAGTCCTAACAGCTGCTGGACATGCGGCTTGTAGAATTCACGCAAGATCTTTGATCTTTGTGATGTGTTCCAATGGTAGGAAGACAGTTGCCCTCAGAAAGTTGAACACGATGCCTAGGGATTAAATCCTGGTTGTTGCTCACAGGTGGGACTCCATACGGTAGATCCGGAGAACTAGGCATTCTAAAAGGTCTATGGTGATACTTATGTGGTGTTGTAAGACATGTTTTGACTAAGCTACCAAGTGCCAGTCATCCAAATATGGAAAAATCTGAACACCTTGCTCTTGAAGATAGCCTATTACAACTGTCATGCACTTGGGGAAGGTTCTTGGAGTAGAAGAGAGGCCAAAAGGCATAGCCTTGAACTGGAACCTTTTTTACCCTACTTGAAAGCGGAGCAATTGTCTGTGCTGCGGGCGAATGGTTACGTGGTAGTAAGTGTCTTCTAGATCTGTGGACGCAAAACTTCTGGAGCGAGTTGAACAAACTCTATGGCATAGCCAAGTTGAACAATGGTAAGTACCCAATTGTCTCTTTCCAGGCAGCGAGATGAGGTCATGGTTGCATCCCCGTGGTAAAGTAATCAGGCGGTGAGTTCATGGACTCATTCCATTGTTTCATCCATCTTGGACCTGAACAGTGCCAGGCCATCAAATGGGAGGTCTTCAATTCTGGCCTGCACCTCAGGGGTGAGACCCGAAAAGTGAAGCCAAGCGTGGTGGCACAATGCTACAGAGTTAGCCATGGATCTTGCAGAGCAGTCAGTGGCATGACAGGATGTGTGAAGAAGCTGCTTGTTTAATCTGAAGGCCTTCTGTAGGCAGCCATGGCACTCTGGACTGATAGCAGGGAGTCCAAGTATGGGGAGAGCCTTCCCACAGAATATGATTGTAGCAGGACATGCAGGCCTGGTAATTAGCAATTTTCAGCAGCAAGGACGCAGTAGAATAAAGGTGCCATCCGATAGAATCCAATTTACATCCTCCTTAATCTATAGGAGTAGAGAGTGCTGTGTTCCGTGACCTACTTTGGGCAGCCTCTACCACAATGGAATTTGGGGTGGGGTGCCTATGGAGAAAATGACAGTCTGCAGATTGAATTCTGTACAAATTTTCTATTTTCTTGGAGGTTGACTTGAAGGAGGATGGCTGCTCCCAGAACCTATGGATGATGTCCAACAAGGATGAATTCATAGGTAAGGCTGTAGGTCGAGGCGCATCATAATCACAGTCAAAAATGGGGTTAGATGCAGGAATAGATGTCTCTTTAACTTGAAGGCCCAAGACCATGGGCATTTGGGAAACTTGTTCCACAAAGGATTTTAGGTACTCCAAAAGAGGCAGGCGTCTGGAGTCTTCCACCCGGTCAGACCGAACAGGAGCATCAGTTAAGTCTGGTGTATGAGGGGGTTCAGATAACTCCTCTTGTTCAGGCTCTGAATCTGAACTCTTCAAAAGTTGAAAAGGTGTGGGCGCTTCAAAGGGAGGCAAGTCGATGGGAGGCTCCGCCACCTGAGCAGGAGGCTGATCTAGTGCTGAAGCAGCAGGCTGGGAAGGGAGAGGTGCAGGCAGTCTAAGAGCAGGCTTGGGTCTGGCACATGGAGTAGATGAGGTGAACGAGATCTCCCCCGGCGCCCAAGATAATGCCCTGCAAGTGATCTGCTGCGATGGCGAGGCAGAAGCGAGCACAAATGGGACTTAAAACGGTAGGATCTATAGGCTCCAGAAGCTTGAATCTCAGTGTAGGCGGAGCAAGAGGGAGCGGCAGCCCTCCTCCTATGGCGTGAAGTGCAGTAATAGTGCACATCAGATGAGTAGCAGTCACTGACAGGGGAGTAGGCATGTCATTCAGGAGACATGGAGTAAACAGAGTAGGGAGCTTCCCTACGGTCTTCATAATCCCAGGTAGCACTGGGGGAGGCAGAGTGGCAATCCCCATCAAAGTCATCAGAGCTGGTAGAGAAACCGGGCTGCTCCTCCTCTCTGGAAGAGAAGGAGGCGTCTCCAGCAGCCTGTTGGGTGTGGATAGGAGGAGCTGCCGCTGTAGGTGCCTTTCCCCCAGATTTATACACAAAATGTAAAGGCAGAAAGACTGTGGTAACCAACAAGTCAAGGAGAGAGAGAGAGAGAGAGAGAGAAAATTATTGAGGAGTAGGAAGAAGGTTAAGGGGGGGGGGGAATTAAAACATTATTTTTATTATAATTTCACAGCCTGGAAGCTCACAGACAAACCCAAGGGTGTTATCCCTTTGGTGGACGATGAAAAACTGAGTGGACAGGGTGAACAGGTAACCTATGGCCAAAAATGTGTTCTAAAGTAACAGCTTGGAAAGTTCCAAGACAGGACCAATTATGTGAATGGACAGATGATCACCCAGAAGAACAGCAGTGACCTGTGGAAAAACCTGCCATGTAGACAAGCATTCAAATTATACTACTAAGGATATTTATATACTGTTTTCCAAAGTTCTCAGTACATAGAAAAATAAATAATAAGTAAATATGATGGCTTCCTGTTCTAAAAGGGCTCACAATCTAAAAAGAAGCATAAGGCAGACACCAGAAACAGCCACTGGAGGGATGCTGTGCTGGGGCTGGATAGGGACAGTTGCTCTCCCCCTGCTTTAAAAGGTGCTTCTTTGCTTAGTTAGCAGGGGTTATACACACAATCAGGAACTTAATTTTCATTAAGTTATCTACATTGTCCACAAGGCCCATACATATCCTGCATATCCATGGATGTCCTGAGTAGCTGAAACTGTGGACTTGTTTCTTTCTAAGGAAAGGAAGTTGACTTGATGTACTTGTGCTCTGTAGAGCTCCGTCCTTCACCTTCCCAGTGGCACCTATTCCTGGCCATTCACTACACTTCTGACTACCAGCTGGTGCCTCACATCTCACCTTCTTCCTTTAGTTCTTAGTGCAACATAATACAGTCAGAAACAGTTGCACAAAATAAATGTATGCCAATTCACATTATTGGGCTTCATGTAATATACAGATGGGCCTTGAAAATTAGGGCTGATCTGGGAAGTAAAAGGCAAAAGACCGACACAACCAAAAAGGATTTATTATGTGTTTATTCTTTCAAATTTGTATACCTCCCCAAACGTCTGTCTCTGGGCGGTTTACAAAATAAAACGAGATTAAAAATAAGAACCTTAAAACAATTTAAAACCACAGTCCAGTTAAAAAGCTTAGGGAAATAAGCCTTTAGAGACTTTTAAAAAGATGTCAGGGATAGGGAGAGTCTCTCGGGGTAGCAACGGAGAAGGCCCGTCCCTGCACAGCCACCAGATGAGCCAGTTGAAACTGCAGACAAACCTTGTGCTATAGGTTCATAGTAGTGCTATACCAGATATAAATATTGCCCTCAAGGTATCTGGAAGAAAGCGGTCTCTTTCTGTAATTGCAGGCTGAATCTGTCTTTTTGATCAGGTAGCTACCAGGGAGAGAGCCTTTTCAGTGGTTACACCCCGTTTATAGATTAGCCTCCCCAGTGAGCTGGGGAGCCTGGCTTCACTACTTTGTTCTTTTAGAAGCCAGGTAAAGACCTTTTTGTTCACCCAGGCCTTTTAAATTTGGCTTTTAAGATTTGTTCTGATTCTTAACTAATTTTAAAATTTATTTATTTATTTAACATATTTTTATATCGCCCAAAATGTAAGTCTCTGGGAGGTTGCAATACAAAGCTGCTTTGTATTGTATTTTGTATTGTATTTTGACCTCTTTTTTTGTCTGTTATGATTTAATGTGTTATATATTTTAATTGTATGTATTAATCATCAGTTGTGAGCCACCCAGAGAACAATTTGTTATGGAATGGCTAACAAATAAAGTTTATTATTATTATTTTTAAAAATCTATTTTGAAAAGTAGTGACAAAAGATTATGGGAAGCATTCAGTATAGTTCCACTTGTGCAAGGGAGGAGAGATGATTTTTGTCAACCCCACCCCTGCTTCCTCTGCATCCCCTGAAAATATGTCCCTGAGAGCTGGGGAATTTTCAGGGCCATAGGTGGCTGGCAAAGGAAAGGAGGAACAGGCAAAAAAACACTCCTTCCATGTGAGTGCAATTTTCTTGCACAAACAGAAGTACTAGCCTGGATTCTGCCCAGTAGCTATCAGTTCCCAGCCTGGGAGCAAGTTAACAACAGGCATGAATTAGCAGTGGCAATATTAACCTTGTGTGCCATTTCCAGGGGTTTCCCACCTTTGATGAGAATGCCATTCTGTGCAGCGACTCCAGTGCCCACCATCACAGCTGTTGGGGTTGCCAGACCCAAGGAACATGGGCATGCAATGCACAGGACTGTGATGGAGGTCTGGAAGGCAAATCGTACAATAACTTCTGCTTTTGAGATGTGTTTACTGTGATGCTGGAAGACAAATAAGAAATGACGGTTCCCAAGGGAAATCTGGTGGTGTTAGAGGCAATAAATATTTTTCATTATACAGCCAAACATTAAAAACCAGCACACACACACTTATTACTATTTGTGCTGCAGCACTGGAGACAAATCACTATATTAGTACTTGAAAATTTAATTCCATTCCCGATTAGCACACACTGGGGACCCATAGGAACATAGGAAACTGCCATATACTGAGTCAGACCATTGGTCTATCTAGCTCAGTATTGTCTTCACAGACTGGCAGCGGCTTCTCCAAGGCTGCAGGCAGGAATCTCTCTCAGCCCTATCTTGGAGAAGCCAGAGAGGGAACTTGAAGCTTTCTGCTCTTCCCAGAGCGGCTTCATCCCCTGAGGGGAATATCTTGCAGTGCTCACACATCAAGTCTCCCATTCATATGCAACCAGGGCAGACCCTGCTTAGCTATGGGGACAAGTCATGCTTGCTACCACAAGACCAGCTCTCCTCTCCAAGTCTGGGAATTTCCTAAGATTGCAACTACATTTAACACATGCAGAAAATGATGTTCTCCAACTCTCTTGTGTAATGTGTTGTATTGTCCAATTCTTACAGTCAGAAAGCATTTTCCTCTCCATCATCTAGAGCTGCTTATTTCTTCATAGCCTCATGCCTCAGATATCTCACTAAACAACTGTTCTCCCTTTCCTTTAAGGTATGGTAACCCTGCCCCCCAAATAATTGATTATGTTTTTCTAATCTATTTTTCTAATCCAAACATGCTTAATCTATACCTCTTTCCCATATCTAAACCTTTATCTTTGTTGCTGTCCTTGGCAACCCAAGTGAGACAATACACCAGTGATGAGCTGACCAGTCTCAGGTCTTACCTAAAGTGCTTCCTAAAGTGGGATCTAGCAAGTGTCAAAATGAACATATGAAGTTGCTGTGTACAGAGTCAGCCCAAGAGTCCAATGAGCTCCGTACAGGGTACACCAACTGCTAGTAGCTTTCCAGGGTTTCACAGATGGGTCTTTCACAAGTCAATCACAAGGAAATGCCAGGGATTAATTGACCTTCTGCATGCAAAACATGCATTCCACCACTGAATTATCACTCCTCTCCCTGTGTGATTCCGCCCTCCCCCCTTTGCTCCACTGTAATCCACACTGCAGCGAACCTTTAAAGCAATAACTTAGGCCAGGGTTACCTGAGAGAACACCAGTCTCTGCAAGATCCCCACTGCTCATTCAGATCATCAGGAGAGGACCCTGTTTGGGTGCCGCCAATTTGTCTGGTGGCAACTTGGGATCAGGGCCTCACAGTAGTCACCCCTAGGTTGTGGAATGCACTTCCCATAGGTATAAGAGGATTATCATCCCTGGAGGCCCAAGAGAGCCATAAAGACCCACCTCTTCAAAATGGTGTTTAATAATATTTAATGAGTTTTGTGTAAATATTTTAAATTGTTTTATTTTAGATTGTGAACTGACCTGAGCTTTGTGGATGGGTGGTATAGAAATGAAATGAAATAAATAAATATTCCCAGATGAATTAAAGAGTCACTATCTGACCGGGCGCATAGCGTCTGCGCCCCAGTTCGACTCTTCCCCGCCCCCTTCAGCCCCTTCTCCCTGTCTTCCAGTGGGCATCTCCGACGCCCACCCGGCACACTTCTCTCTCCCCCTACCCGCAGTTTTTCCTGCCTCCTGCTGCCGCCTCCTCTTCCTGGCAGCCCAGCCACCTCCTGACCCCGGCAGGCGCACAGGCCGCCACACTGCAGTTGGGGCCGCCACCATTTCCCCCGGCAGCAGCTCAACAGCCTCCTGAGCCTATCAGGTGACTCCGCCGCCCAGCCAATCAGCTGGGCACCAGGACGCACATTCTAAAGGCGCACCCAGGAGGACTAAATATATAGATAATAGAAACAAAAAATATATTTGTACCAAAACATAAAATACTTACCGGAAAGTATTTCAGCACAATATCAAAATGTATAAATCCAATTACAATCCATGCTGCCAGAGTTGCAGTTGACATGATGATGATAAATGGAACAAAATATCCACTAAATTTGTCAGCCAGCTGCTGGATGGGTGCCTGTAAAAGTAGAGAGAAGTGGACTTTTATACTTTGGCATAACACAACAGGGGTGTTCATGGACCACGGCCTGAGTTCAGGGTCCAAATTCGGAATGGTCCACGGTCCACAAACTGTTCCAGTGATTTGAGGCAGCGCCGGGGGCCGGCAAGTGGCACATTTAGAGTAAAGATGCAGGTCCTTACCAGTGTGGCTGCCACTCCAGGCAGCTTCCTGCTGCTTCAGCATTCCCCCCAGCAGGCTGCACGCAGCAGCACAGCTCCATCACTCACCTCTGCATGTGCAGAAGCCAGGTGAATGATGGAGCTGTGGGGCTGCTGCCGCCGCCGTGTGTGGGCTGCTGAGTTGATGAAGCTGTGTCTGAGCCTGTTCAGTGGCTTTAGATCAGTCTAACTGGTGGAAGCCTACCTCAAAGGAATGGAGTACTCCTAGACTGAGATCAGAGCAATCTCTCTACTGAAGGCAGATCCCAGAAGAGCATAGAGTAACCCCCGCCTCATTACAATCACACACGGTCTCCCTCCTCTTAGAGGTGTGCTGAACCCATCCGTGATCAGTCCAGTTTGTTTGCAAACTGGACCAGCCCTTGCGAAAGGGGATCGAACTGGACCAAACCCGGTACACCCGTAGGCTGGCTGAGCAGCTGTAAAGGGGAAACCAGTGAGGATTCCCCTTTGATTCTGAAGTAAAAAAAAGTTTTTGTAAAGAGCGGCGGGGGAGCAGTGAATGAGAGGTGTCTTTAAAAGTCAAATAGAAAGTGCTTTCCGGCAGGCCTACAGCGCTCCCTGCTCCCCCCGCCATCTTTGCAGCAATAATGTCTTGCCTCCATGCATGCGTGCGGGGCATTCGCAGCATGGTCAGCAACACGTTGACCATGCAAATGGCCTCCATGCATGTCTGGATGACAGATATTGCTGCCGCTGCAAGGGGTTGGCAAAGCAGTTCAGTAAGGGGCCAGTTTGCAAACTAGGTGGCAAGGGAATGGCAAACCAGTTCAAGAAGGTTCAGTTAGACGGACTGGATCGGCCAGCCCAACTGAATTGGTTTGCAAACCATGGTCCGAATAAGATTCAAATTTGGACCGAACTGCAAAAATTGGTTCAGAACACACCCCTACCTCCCCTGCCTCTTCTGTACTTCATCAGCACAGCAGCTGCACTCAACATGCCCTGGATTAGGATACAGACTGGCTAGTTGGCTTGCTTGAAAACAAGTTTGAGAGCTGGGCTGAGAAGAATAAGGTCCAGTAACTAGTTATACAGGGAGCAGGCAGAAGGAAGGAATTAAGTCTCCAGGAGAAGGGCTTTGGATCCAGGCACAACTTTGGGTGGCAGTATTTGGGTGACATCTGACACAGGCACCTGAAATTCTTGTTCTCTGTTGGTGCATACCTTTGATTTAAGCACTTGCTACGTTTCCCCTCACCCACAGAGCTCAATATAACATGAAGTGGCAGGCCGAACAGACCAATTCAAGACCCCAAAGTCCAGAATTGCACATGCTTTACCTTGGACATCTGAGCTTCTTCCACTAGTTTCACAATTTGTGCCAGGGTGGTATCGGAGCCAACGTGAGTTGCATTTACAAGCACTGAGCCGTGTGCATTGAGAGAGCCTGCAATGACTGTGCTGCCAGGTTTCTTAGCAACGGGCATGGCTTCTCCTACAAAAGTAAGTGCTATTAGTCAGTCAACATCTCTTAAGAAAGAGCCCCTCTGAAGTATGCTCTCCACTTTGGTCAAATCAAAATCTCATTGTCAAGGAACAAGATGTGCGTGTGTGTGCACGCACGCGCATGTGCGCACACGCACTAAGATCATTGTGGAAACAAAATACATCTATATGCTCTGAGGGGACCCTACAAAGACAGCAAAAGCAGTGTCCTCTTGGTTCTCCTTTCTCCCTACTTGCTTCTACAAGTGTGTGTCTCTTCTCAGCAGTCAAGCAACTAAATACAATCCTTTATCCAGAAAAAGGAGAGGATACATGCTCACCTCAGCATCAATTACTTACTTTGGGAATGTAGTATGGTTATATATTTGAATTCCTATGACTGTCTTTAAAGCAAACCTTGTATCAAGTTTCCAGGCAATTAAATGGAGAAATACTGGGAAACAAATAAAAGTGCTCACAAAGAGCTTTTCTTTTCCAGGGTTATTTTGCTATGCAAATTAATTTGTGACCTCAAGGTCTGGTTGGTTTCACCACAGTTACCATTAGAACACGATGCATAAAGCAGCCAACATGATGCAACTGGGATGCAAAAGATTTTGACCGGTTTGTGATTGGGGCACTGATAATTCCCGTTTCCAGAAACAGATTGCAGCCTTTCACATGTTATTCTGGCAGGGTTTTGTTCTCAGAGCTCTTGCTCTATGAAAAGCCTGCTTCCTTGATCAGCTAGCTCAAGGTCAACTTTAAGTGAGGTACGATTTAAGTGTTAAGAACCGAGTTCAAATCCCCATTCAGCCATGAAACTAGCTGGGTGACTCTGGGCCAGTCACTTCTCTCTCAGCCCAACCTACTTTACAGGGTTGTTGTGAAAGAGAAACTCAAGTACGTAGTACACCGCTCTGGGCTCCTTGGAGGAAGAGCGGGATATAAATGTAAAATAACAACAACAACAACAACAACAACAACAACAACGGCAAAACAGGCTCTTGGGGCAAGACCTACGAGATCACCAATAGACAGCTATATCTTACCAGTCACAAAAGATGAAGGGCCGCTGTTGGTTACAGTAGCCCCACTGATATGAGATTAGCGTCTTTGATCAACAAAGTCTTTGATCTGCTTCAGACACTGTGAAGTGATTCTAGGTTCCCTGCACAGATGGACTGGGCTTTTGCTACACCAGTCACAATGACTGCCAGGACTGGATCAAGAGACACTAGTGCAAACAAATGTTGTATTTATGTGAGACAGAATTAGTTACTTTTCTATTCACAAGGGGAAGCAGATTTTGTGCATCCCACATTTTAAACATTGTCATCAACAGATGCCAATCTGATGCAAGGAACTCTCATCTATTTTGTCTTTTCTAATAGACTCCCACACAGAAGCATTATTTGTACCGGAAACCAAGCCTCTGCAAACATAACTGATCACCAGCAGTTAATAGTCTAAGCTTGTGAATATTACCAGTGATGAGGGATTCGTCTGCCATAGAGCAGCCTTCCATGACTTTCCCATCAACTGGAAACTTCCCACCGGGCACCACCTTGACAATATCTCCTCGCTGGACCAATTCAACAGGCACTGGTTCCTCCCTGTAACACAGCTCACGGTTAAAATTAAGTGCTCCATCTAATCCATAGAATGCAGACAAGAGAAATGGTTCTCTTAATAGGAATGGCTACCCAGCAATACAAAAGCACACAGACAGCATACATACATAACACACTTAGAGTCTTAGGTGTAACTTACCATCGGTGGGTATTTTATACATTAAGCTTGCTCAACAGAAAAAGATACTCAGGGACAGCCCAAGACTTTTGCAGCAGCCATCCCTATGACCCCTGATAATCTGCCTAAAGCCAAGAGATGTACATATCAGGTGATATAAAAATAAGATAAATAAATACATTATGAGTCTGGCTCTGTACTCAGTATAACCAGGACATACTGGAATGGAGCATTGGTTCACTTACCATGAAGGCTTCTTCTAGTTGCTGGGGTCAAGGACATCTCCATGGGCTATACCCCTCATGAGCTCCGAGGCAGGACAGTTTTGATTTGCTATTAAAGAAAGAACACACCTACTCGAACCTGAGGGGGATAGCCCCGCCCCAGTTCTTTCGGGCCAAGTTACGTAAGGTATTATAGCAAGACAAGCAGAAAGACAAAGATACAGGCGGGAGAAGACATGAGGACTCAATATGATCCCTAAGTAAATAGCTCTGAGAGTCACCCTAAGAGCCCTATCTGTAAAGGCATTCTTCCAGATCTTTAGTTATCAGGCCTATCTCAGTAACAATCATA
The DNA here is from genome assembly GCF_027244095.1 of Hemicordylus capensis. NCBI lineage: Eukaryota > Metazoa > Chordata > Lepidosauria > Squamata > Cordylidae > Hemicordylus > Hemicordylus capensis. The sequence goes on along the minus strand of NC_069657.1, from coordinate 267,858,691 downwards.
TAGAATGCCTAATAACTGCCCTGAGCCAGTTTGGAAGGGTGGTATAAAAATCGAACAAACAAACAAACAAACAAACAAACAAACAAACAGATGGACTCCTAGGGAGAGACAAGCGCGCCAAACTGGGTGGGCCAAGATGTCCCCAGCAACCAGAAGAAGCCTTCATGGTACGTGAACCAATGCTCCATTCTCTGTTGCTGGGGTCAAGGACATCTCCATGGGACATACCACAGCTTGTACTCCAACCAGGGTGGGAGTGCTCTTGTCTATTCCTGGAGAAGCACCTATTGTAAGACTCTCCTGCCAAAGCCGCCTGAGCTGACGCATGAGAGTCAATTTTGTAATGTCTTGTGAGAGTAGATGGATTTCTCCACGTTGCTGCCCTGCAAATTTCCTGTACTGGTGCATTTGTGGAGAAAGCAGCCGAGGTTGATGCTGCCCGTGTAGAGTGAGCAACTACATGTGTAGGTGGCCTGAGATGTTGGGTCTCATGTGCCATAGCTATGCAGGCCCTGATCCATTTTGCAATTGTAGATGATGAAACAGACATTCCCATGGATCCAGGGAGGAATGAGACAAATAAGGCATCCATGGTTCTAAACGATGCTGACCGTTCCATATATTTCTTGAGTCAGCATCGAACATCTAACCTGTGCCACTGCTTTTCTTTCGTGTGCACTGGATGTGGACAAAATGACACAAGGAAGATGTCCTGAGATTGATGAAAGGACGATGCCACCTTAGTTCGTACAAATGGCTCTGCAATGAGGCAGATTCCTTTTGGAATATATAGAAAGATTTGCGCACCGATAGTGCCTGCAACTCTGAAATGCGTCGTACTGGAGATTAAAAAGGCCAACTTAAATGTCAAAATTCTTATGGGAATTTGAGCTAAGGGTTCAGACGGAGAAAACTGTAAAGCCTTTAATACAGTGTGTAAATCCCATGTGGGAAATCTATGAACAGTGGGCAGAGACAGTAAGGTGGCCCCTCTCAGGAATCGTTTCAGGTGAGGGTGTGCATGCCAGGTTGTCTTGGAAATGCTTGAGATAAGGCCTACTAACGATGCTGCTTGTCATTTCAGAGTATTTGGTTTCAGGCCTCTTTCTAGACCATCTTGCAGAAATTGTAACAGGTGTTGTAGGGTTGCATCACCCTAGGAATTGAATGGCATACCATGCATCACAAAAATGCCCTCCACGTGCATTGATATATTTGGTTTGTTGAGGGCCTGCGTGAAGCTAGCATAGTCTGAAGCACCCTTTCAGAGTAGCCCTGCTGGCTTAAAACTCGCTGCTCAGTTTCTAAGCGGCAAGCTGTAACCAGACCGAGTTGGGGTGCTGTACCGGACCTTGCATGAGTAAATCCTGAGACACTGGCAGAAATCATGGTTCTTCGGTTGCTAGATGTAGAAGCTATGGGAACCACAGTCTCCTGGGCCAAAATGGAGCCTCTAGGATAATCCTTGCACCCAGCAGACCTATTCTCCTTAACACTTTGGCCAGTAAAGGGATTGGTGGGAATGCGTACAATAGTCCTTTCGGCCATGGGGTCAACAGTGCACCTACATCCTCTGCCCCCCTGCAGGGAAATCTCATTATGAATCTCAACAACTTTGCATTTTCTGGGATTGCGAACAGGTCCATAATCAGTAACCCCATTCGTTGTGTAATTTGCTTGAAAATCCGTGTGTTTAATGCCCATTCTCTCGGCATAAAATCTTTCCAGCTCAGCCATTCGGCCAACTGGTTCTGGTTCCCCTTCACATGGGCTGTTAGGGAGCCGAGATTTGCCTCGGCCCAGCTGATCAGTAAGACTGCTTCCTGATGTAGGGACTTTGAATGCATTCCACTTTGTCAGTTCACATGGGCTTTTGCCGTTGTGCTGTCCGTTTTTAATAGGACATGCCTGCTCTGCAGCGTCGGTTGAAATGCTTTCAAAGCTAGACGATTGGCTAGCAATTCTAGCCAGTTTATATTGTGTTCTCTCTGCTGTGGAGACCCCATCCCCTGTGCTGACAAGTGCAGGCAGTGTGCACCCAAGCCCCTGTTGCTGGCATCCATGGTTATCATCAGTTTTGGGGGGTCCAAGAACTGCTTTCCTTGTAGAAGATTTGTGAGGGGGGGGCAGCCACCAAGTGAGAGACTTGCGAACCTGTGTTAGAAGGTGCAGCCATAGGTGTTTCTTCTGAGCAATGGCCAGCTGGTACTGTAGTAGAAACCACTGTAGGCTTCTTAAATGAAATCGTGCCCATGGGACTGCCTCCAATGTTGCAACCATTAGTCCCAGGATTCCTGCCAGCACTGTAAGCAATACTGCTGGCGACGCAAGAGCTTGCCTGATTTCTGATGTGATGGTCAGGTCCAGTCCCGAGGTAAGAACAAACGGTCCTTTTCCATGTCTATTACCACCCCCAGGCGTTGAAGTTTGTAAGTTGGTGATAGTTGGCTTTTTCCCAGGTTGACCAAGAAGCTGTGCTTCTCCAGGGTTAACAGAGTTGTTCCTAAGTCGTGCACAGCTGCTTGTCTTGAACGTGACCGGAGAAGAAGGCTGCTTGTCTTCTCAAACATCCAGACTCCCTACAGAAGTAGATGGGCCATGAGTGGTATCAGTACCTTTGTGGACACACAAGGAGCTGATGAGAGACTGAATGGGAGAGCTGTGTATTGGTAATGCCATCCCGCATACTTGAACCTGAAGAGATTCCGACTGCCCTGATGAATGAGTATATATAGATATGCCTCCTTGAGATTGATTGATGCCATAAAGTCCAGACGGTGAAGAGCCTCTGACACTGATCTCCATCCTGAAACACTCATGTTTGACCCATTTGTTCAGATATTTTAGGTCCAACATGGCTCTCCTTGACCGGTCCTATTTTGGGACGGTGAACAAGATAGAATAAATGCCACTTCCCTCCTGATGGGAGGGGACTGGTTCCACTGCTCCAATATATTTCAAGTGCCGAATTGCCTTTAGGAGTTCTGAGTGCTTGATAAAAGAGCGTGATCAGGGCGTTGGAAAGAAACTGTGGAGAGGAGGGGTGTCCAGTTCTATCTTGTACCCCAGCTGGACAACATTCAAGACCCATCTGTCCATGGTGGAGGATTCTCAAGCGTGAAAATAATCTGACGGCCTCCCAGTCTGATTGTCTTTAAGTCATTGCTGAAGCTTGGCCTGTTTGTTTTGTGTGAATGGCTGCTTGTAGCTCCCAGTGCTTCTGTAGGTATTACATTGGCGGTTCCAGGAACCCATTTGGTTTCTGAAATCTCTTTCCCAGCCCCTGAAGGACCGGAATCCTCGAAAGGGATGAGACTGCTAGAATGACCTCTTAAAGTCTGGCCTTTCGGGTTTATGTGGCACCGATGGCATGGTCTTTCTTTTGTCCTTTGATTCCACCAGGATATCTTTCAAAGCAGCCTTCCCAAACAACTTGGTGCTGGTGTATGTTACTGCCATCAAATTTCGATGTAGCATCTACTTGCCAACTCTTCAGCCACAGATGTCTTTTTCCAACAACCGATGCTGCTGAAGCATGTGAGGAAAATCTAATTGAATCCAAAGTTGCAACAGCCACAAATGTCTGTGCCTTCTGTATCTTCACCAATTGTTGTCTCATTTTAATGGCGGCTCATTAAACAAGTCATCCACCCATAAGGGTGATGCCCTGGCCACCACAGAAGCCACCACTGCCACGCGTGTGGCTAACGAAGAATTATCATGGACCCTTTTAAAAGCAAATTCTGCCTTTTTATCTGCAGGGTCCTTTAGGGTGACTTCCCCATCCCTAGGGACCAATGATCAAGAGACTAATTGTGCTATGGGAGCATCTGCATTTGGTGTTCTCAACAATTCTGATGGCTCTTGTTGAAAGGAATACAAATGGTTAGCCACAGCCATTGTTTTTCTATTTCTGGCAGGCAGTAACCATTCTTGTTTAACTGCTGCTGTAAACACCTCTGGCATAGGTAAAAGCATGTCCCTAGGCTTTGACCTGGGGAAAACCAGATCCCCTTTTGCAGATGGCGCTGACTCTGAGTTCACCTTTGCTTGCAATCCTATTGCAGTAATAACCCTTGTCATAAAAGGATCAAAATCTTCTGAAACAAACAAATGCTGCGAAACGTTGCCAGATTCAGGATTCGACCCCCCCACCCTACCATTTCCCCTCCGCCTTATCAGGATCCTGGTTATCCCCATCAGGTCTATTTATTTCCTCCTCAGGATCAGCCTCTAATTCAATAACAGGATTTATCACAGTCTTTTGTTTTTTGGACAGCAGGGGCCTAGGATTAAGCACCTCAGGGTCCCCAGAATCTTGTTCAGATGCCTCAAAAGAGCGTAAAGTAGATCTACATTTTGGGTTCCTAGACCCCTTTTGTTCCTTAAGATGTTTCTTTTTACATCTTGTCTTTTTGGGTGGCAGACTGACAGAGTCAGACGAGGAAGAGCTTTCAGTAGATGAATATCCCCTCTTTTTCCTTGATTTTTTCTCCTTTTTTCTCTGTCAGTCTCTGGCAGACTGACAGAGTTAGATGAGGAAGAGCTTTCAATAGATGGATACCCCCTCTTTTTCCTTGATTTCCCCCCCTCCTTTTTGTTAATCATGGCATTCCTAAACCAGGCTTGCCACTCGGGGTGGGTGGTTACTGCCTTCAGGAGACTAGGGAGAGGCGCTGATGGACCTGGCTGGGGACTATTCCCTTCCAAGGATGAATCCCCTGGCACCGTCACCCCCGGATCTTTCTTCCACTCCCAGATGCCCCCCATTACCTCCCTTGTCGATGCCAGGGCCTTCCGTGAGGTATCTCCTGCCTCTGCACTTCACTCCTCTTTTTGCGCCAAAATGGGGCTCTTTTCGGCAGCCCGCACCATTTCGTGGGGTAGAGCCGCTGCCATTGCTGCTATGCCTGCCCTTCTCGGCACTCCAATTGCTCTGCTCTCTTCCGAGGTGAGAGAGGGAGTCGGCAAGGGAAGTGCCCTTTTCACTTGGAGGATGAAGATCAGGTGATGCTCTGAGCTTTCTGAGCATCCCTCACCTTCTGGCGGCAGCGTTGACTGAAGGATGCACTGGGCCGCTGAACTGCAAGTCTCACAGCCTGTTGGCGGGAGACTCATCACGGTCCCAGCAGTGTACAGCACGGGCGGCCGTTTCCAATGCTATCTGTACAGGTCGACAGGGCAGAGGCGCACCAAAGATTCTTGTCTTCCTCAGAAAGGCCTCTCCTCTTTCCTTTCGGTACAAGAATAATTCTGTACTGTCCTGCATGCTCCATACTGGTGTATGAAGGTAGGAGCAGAAGGGACGGAGAGGGAAGGAAAAGTGAGAGATACAACAGAGATTTTTTTTTTTAAATATATTTTACAAGAAGGTAGAGAAGGAAAAATAAAGACGAGGATTTTCAGATGAAAAATGAGATTTGAGGGAGGTAATGAGATAAGATAAGATAAGATAAGATAAGATAAGATAAGAGGGAGTAATGAAGAGAGAGATTTGGATGCTACCTGCAGCTACGAGGACAGAAAGAACTGGGGAGGGGTTATCTCCCTCAGGCTCGAGTAGGTGTGTTCTTTCTTTAATAGCAAATCAAAACTATATAATATATTATATATAGCCCAGCAACAAAAATGGCAAAGACAAAAATTACAGTTTGTGTGTTATGGATCAAAAACGGATACAAAGGGCTGCTAATTCTTCTATGAAATCATGAATAGATATATACATTACATAAACCTTTTCAAATATTCCTTTGCAAGCCACCTTTTCCGGAGGTTATTAAACCAGCTGATACCTGTGGATTTCTGGACTTTGCATTGCTTGAATTTGTATCCCAATACCTTCTTCAGATATGAGAAAAATACAGTTTTCGCAAGCAGAACTTTACAAGTGTGCGGAACTTGCATGATTTGTTTCAGGTACAAATTTGTGATTGTATGGTCACAGAATTTAGGAATTTAAGAACAGCATTATAAATGACATAATAAATGGAGATTTTATTTAAATGTTTTTAACCCTGTTTCCCCCTACACATCGTCAAGAGAACGAAACCAAAAGTATAAAGCATCAGCAAGATAAAAATACAGCAAAAGCAGCAGACCAATCACATCAGTCACAACTCATGTCCCTCCGAAATTCATTTCCATAATACTGGAGGAGCTAATCATATTTCCATCTAAGGAAACTACCCTGACCATTCAACATACCTGATGATGCAGTTGTCAGGTCCAAGTGTCACTACAACAGCTTCCGTAGCTTGGAGAGATATTAATTTGGCAAGGGCCTCTGATGTTTTACTCTATAAAACAAACACAGATGCCTATAGATCGGTAGTCATGGTGCACGTGTTTGATTTCACATTAAGCCTCACATACTCTAAAGTCTAAAATATTTTTCTGCTACCAATTGATAGCCAGGTCCCAAGATTTTGTTTTTCACCTTTTGTAGATGAGATACCAGATATTATTCTCCAAGAAACACATAAATTAGCACAGCCATTGTAACCCCTAGATAATTTTGGCCAACAAAATGATTACAAGTCAGCATCAATGCCATACAAAGCTATTTTTAAGAGAGGCATGGTATTCAAGAGTCAGGAATGGATATTGCTGGTCTACTGGCTACTAAACAAGTTCCCTTTGAAGGCAGCAGGAAAAACAGATCCACTGCCATCCACTGCCTGTATCAGGAAAATGGATACAGATGGCAGGATACAGGCAAGGGAAGGAATAGAGAGACTTGCTCCTCCCACATGCAGCATCCACAAAGTCCAAAAGCTGATGCAAGATTGAGCTACGTATGGCAGTGAGTTGTAATTGATCAACTATTTGTGTCTCATTCAATTAAAATAATTTGAACAGTGTCAGCACAAATGTCTGTCCCATCTATAGCAATTCCCACATGTTATCAGGGCAGACACTGCAACTTGATTTTCACCCTGGTAAATTATTAGTGCAGTCAAATTGCTTAGGAAACTGTAGAATCCTCCTCCATGTAGTTTTTCAAATAAAGGCTAGGAAGGAATCTAAGGTGACATTTTCTTTTGCAAGACAGAAAGATAGACTAGATACTCTGTGGGGTCCTTTCCAATCGAGTACACAAGAATATCTCAAGATAAGGCTGTTCCCACAAGCAGCCTAACCCAGGCAAGGGCAGCCCAGCCTGGGTTAGGCTGCTTGTGTGGAGTGCTGGGATCACACCAGATCCTGGTGCCTAACCCTGCTTTTTGTCCCAGCTCTTAACCTCTCAGCCAAGGTTGGGGCGTAAGTGAGCCTTTAACCCCAGTGTGCTTGCAGCCCGAGCAGACACAGAGACGGGTGCCTAGAGCACCCATCTGATGGGGGAATCCCCCAAGGCACTGCACTTGTTGCACGGTGCCTTGTGGGATATCCAGAGGCCAGGAAAACGAGTCTCAGCCTCTGCTGATCCACGCTGCCAGGAGCAGTGTGGACTGTGTGGGTGTGCAGTAGTGCACCGAAGGCATCACTGGCAATCGTCTGTGGGGGGAAGGTAAGCTGGACCATTCCTCCCACATGCCAGTGTGAATAGCCCTGAATACCTTTGCAATGTGTTCTAGCCACCGTCCAAGAGCTATGAACACAAACAGCATTGGAGGCGTGTCAAAGAAGGTGATGGGGCTTTGTTCTGCCTTTTCTGCTATGGCAACCATTAAAATGGCGCATGAGTAGATGTAAGCTATAGTGGTGGCCAGCACTATGAGGACATCCATATTGGCCATCTTGTGCTTCAATGACTTGTAGGCTTGGACGTAGAAGTACCATCCACCGAGAAACTGTCAAAAGAATGAAAAACCCACCCTGCATTAATTCCTCTAACTGGCTCTATCAGACCTTTCTATTCTTCTAGTATAAATATTATATTCAGCTATGTAATGGAAAATTAAAAAGGAACGGAAATATTCCACGTGCATACCTGAACTAAAGTGCAAAGTACAAAGAAGAGAAGGTTTAGAATAGATAATCCAGGAACTAGATTTTGCTCCAGTGCCATTGATCCATGATCCTGACCACCAGGTATTAACATGTAAATCATTAAGATCAAAACAGGGATACCGAATACCAGGCTGCATAAGAATGATTTCTTCCATCTGAAAAGGCAAGGAATCCACAGTATTAGAGGGTAAATTTTCCCTAACAAATAGGCAAATACTGCACAAGACCTATTTCTGTTGATACTTTAGTTCTTCTAGTGGTCATCTGTGCTCTTACACAAATGGGCTTTGTGCCTGTGCAGAGACCATGTTGGGAAGTTTCCAAGCTTCTATTGAGTTCGAGGTTTTTGGCGGTAGCCCTGCCCCCTCTCGTGATATGCGCCTGTGCCAGCTTTCCCTCCTCAGTCCCTGAGTCTGCCAATATGTCGAGCTACAGAGGAGAGGATGGGAAGGCGTTTAAGAGCACAGATGGCCACTAGAAGAACTAAAGTTACAGGTAAGCCACCTGTTGTTCTTCGACATAGTGTTGGTATTTTACATGAATGGGAGAATAGCAAGTTATATCCAAGAGGTCCATATAGATATAGATAGATAGATAGATAGATAGATAGATAGATAGATAGATAGATCTCTATAGATATATCCAAGAGAGTGATTGTAGGACTGCCATGCTAAAGGATGCATCTCTGCGGGCCCTAACATCCAGGACATAGTGTCAGATGAAGGAAGGAGTGCTGGGACAACCAGGTGGCAGCTTGACAGATGACATCCATGGGGACTTCCTGGTCAAAGGCAAGAGACACTGGTGGACTGTGTGTCTTGATGCTGGAAGGCAGTGCAGGGTTTTGCAATCTCATAGCAGAGTTGGATAGTTTGAACGATCCAGTGGGACAGAGTCTGAGCGGAGGTCTGATTACCGTGGCACGGCCCATCAAAGGCTACAAATAAGGAATTTTATTTGCATCACTGTGCCATGTGTTGTACATAAAAGGCCAGTGCTCTTCTAACATTTAGAGAGTGCAGGTACAAATATTTTTATGCCACTTTTCAACAAAAGTTCCCAAAGCAGCTTACATAAATATAAATAAATGGCTCCCTGTCCCCAAAGGACAGGGATTGTCCTTTCACAGTCTCTTTTTTCACAGTCTAAAAAAGAAACATAAGATAGACAACAGCAACAGCCACTGGAAGGTTGCTGTGTTGGGACGGATAGGGCCACTTTCTCTCCCCCTGCTAAATAAAGAGAATCACCACTTTTAAAAGGTACCTCTTTGCTCAGTTAGCAGATGATGTTTCACTCGGTTTTGGGGCTCAGGCAAGAAACAGTTAATGTGAGTGGCTTGGAGCGGTGGAAAGAGGACACTGCCTTTGGAAGGAAGGCAATATCAGGGCGGAGGACCACCTTGTTCCTTATGAAAGATGAAGTAAGTGTGTGAGGGGGGTCTACTCATAAAGCTCACAGCTCACTGGCCCTGCATGTGGATGTGATAACCACTAGGAAGGCAACTTTGTACAACAGCAGCTTGAAGGTAGCGGCTACTAGGGGTTCAAAAGGTGGACTCATCAGGCAGGAGAGTACCAGTGAGAGGTCCCACAGAGGTGCCATGCTTGGGTCATCCGGGTAAAGGTGAATCAGGCCTTTCAGGAACTGTTTAATGGTGTGGTGCTGAAACCAGGAGGGTTTCTGCAAGGCGGTGTAAGTCACTATGGTGGCCAGATGAACTTGGAGGAGGGACCCTGCCTTTAAGCATAACAGTTTGAGGTGCCACAGATAGGAGCATATATTCTGTTAGGTAAGCTCTGATAGGTTAGAAACGGTAAGAAATGTTGCCATTTATGATGGTAAGATTTTATCATTGCAGGCTTTCTGGCTGGTGAGAGGACTCACTGGAGTTCCTGCGGGAAGGAGTCTGTATCCCCCATGCTGTGAGGTAGAAGCTGTGAACGTCAGGATGAAGAAGCCTCCCTGAGGCTTGGGTAAGTAGGTGAGTATGTACTGGCAGACAAACAGGCAGACTGGCCAACATGTGGAGTGAGAAGGGGAAACCATGGTCTGTGTGGCCACCATGGCATTCAGTATGCAGTCGGGTTCCTCCTGCTGTATCTTGAGAAATCGAGACATTAGCAGGAACAGGTAGGCAAAGAGTCCAGTCCAGCTGAGGGAGAACACATCTCTGAGGGAGTGTCTGCCTCACCCCACCTTGAAGCAGAAGAGTCTGCATTGACAGTTCTGGGGTGTTGCAAAGAGATCTACTCTGAGATGCCTCAGTGGCAAAAACAGGGAACAGAGTAGTGAGGTGCTCAGTTGCCACTCGTGTGAATCTGTCTGTGCTCTGCTGAGGGTGTCCGCTTCCCTGTTGCAGTGCCTTGGATCATGTGCACTGCTGAGGGGGTAATGTGATGGGCTATGTACCAGTGCCACATGCCCATAGCGAGGAGTAACAGGGCTGTGGAGCTCGTACTGCTCTGTCTGTCTATATAGGCTTTTGCTGTGGTGGTGGTGGTGGTGGTGGTGGTGATGGTTTGCACCATGACCATCGAGCCTTGTAGACTGGATAAGGAGGCCCTTCAGGGTTTTGCAAACTGCCAACAACTCTAGGTAATTTATGTGGTGGCGTGATTCTGTGGTGTCCCAGCAACCCCAGAGGTGGAGATGTGCACTCCTCAAACCCTCTCTGATGTGCCCATGGTCAAGGCGTGAGTAGGCCTTGGGGAATGAAATGGGGTTCCAACAGTCAAGTGAGGAGAATGGGTCCACCAAGAAATGGATTGGTGGACCAATTGTGGTATGCAAAGAAGGAGGAATTGAGAGTCCTGGTCATAGCTGGATTTGGGTTCATGGGAGTGACAGTATGAGCCCGAGGGATGGAAGTAGTCATATTATGGGCGTCTGTCCCGTTGTGATTCTACTGATCTCTGTATGAGCCTCATCCTGAGGCAGTTTCCAGGCAATAGGGCTTGGAGCAGGATTGAAGGTAGGAGAGATGTTTACATTTGGTAGAAGGGTCTTTTAGGTCCGAGAGGTACCCTTGGAGGTTGGAATGGGTGTTTCCATGTTTGTGGAGAGATTGTTCTAAGGGGACCTCATCTGGTTTGGAATTGGGTGCAGACTGCGTGTTGTCCTGTTCTGAGAGTGGAGATAATGGTCCTGGGGAGCAGTGTGGTCATGGTCCAGGTTGAAAATGGGTTTGGATCGAGCAAACAGATTTGGGAGACTGCAGTTCCAACTGTTAGCTCTGTGGTTTGCAAGGCAAGAAGGATGGCATGCGCGACAGATCCTCGGAAGTAGGAGGTGTTGGCTTGTTGTACGGTCTCGTCTGTTGGAAGTGGACGGGTTTTCTTTTTCTTTGGTTTAGGCGGTGGGGGCAGAGGGATTGTCCTCTCAAGCCCCCTTTTTAGCAAGTTTCAATCGAGGTTGCCCTGTTGATCATGGCGGATCAGCTTGGGTGTTGGTGCCTACTGGGTGCAGCCGTTTCTTTTTCTTTAGAGTGGTGTCTGTAGCCGTCAAGACCAACACATCAGGCAATTTTTTGCTTTTTAACATTATGACTGAAGTTGTCGGTACCAAGTCAGGGCCGAAGGCTGTGGCCAATGGAGCCATAGGCTTGAGAGTCAGAGTGTGGATTGGAGCACCCGAAGGAGCCATAGTGACTGTTGGGGTGGGCAACAATGTGGGCGAACCTGAGGACGCAGCTCTGGGGTGGCTCTCTTTCATGGTACTCTCTTTGATGGTACATTGCATCATTGCAGGAGTGGATGCTGCTTGAGAAGAACACAAAGCCTGCTCCCACAACCAGGAGCGTAGTCTGGAGGCTCTGTTTTTGCACACCTGCTTGGTAAAGTTGAGGCAATGTGCGCATGTGTCCACAATGTGGGCCTCACTGGAGCAAATGAGGCAATGGGTGTGGCTGTCGGTGGGAGGGAGTTTGGCTCTGCACCTTGTTCATCCTTTGAAAGTAACCATGCTATCCATACGCCATGGAGATGGCAAGTCCCTATATTCCCCAATTCTTCTGGGGATGGGGGGGGCATGAGGAGAAAAGCAAAATGCAAAAGGAAAGGAAAGGTTACTAGTAAGAGAGGAAAGAAGAATTAAAACCAAAAATGCGTTTTTGTAGTTTTTTTGTTTTGTTTTTTGCAATAGGAGCTCAGAGCAATCACAATGAAAACAAACTGTTGGCAGACAAAGAATGACTGAGGAGAGAAAGCTGGTACAGGCACATATCACCAGAAGAGTGGGGCTACCGCCAAAAACCTCAAACTCCATAGAAGCTTGGAAACTTCCCAATGTGGTCTCTGCACAGGCACAAAGCCCATTCGTGTAAAGCACAGCGAGCATGTAGAAGAACCACTGAACTCAGAGTATGGAAGCTTGCTTCAGTGTTTCATTGCTGAATACACAAGCTAATGAGTGCAAAGGCTGGCATATAAATGCCAATGATAAATTTACACACACACACACACACACACACACACACACACACACACACACACACCTTTTAATTAAAAGCATTATAATTTCATAAGTGATAAACTGAAAGATAACCAAACCAACATTTTAGATTTATACTAAAATATAAAATTAAGTACAAGTATAACTGTCAGTTACACAGACAGGTCATGCAAATTATCATTGGTGTTCATCTGCCAAACACCCCTGTACTCATCTGCAGCTATACTTACTGTCGTATCTCCTGTTTGTGATCCAAGTTGTGATCCTTGGGATCTCTCTTAGCCAGAGATGCTTGAAAACCAATTCCCTTTAAAACAAAAAGAAAAGAAAAGAAAAAGAAAAACACACTTAGGTTTTTTCTCTTGTATGATGCACACCGAGGCTGTAGGGATGTGCACGAACCAGTTCAGCGCTCCCTTCCTGGAGTGCTGAACCAGTTCGATCAGCCGGTGTTCAAAACGGTTTGAAGGGTGGGAGGGACTGCTTTAAAGGGACAGGGAAGGAGTTGCCTACCTGTTAGCCTCCGCCCCGCCGCTTTCCCACTGCCAGCGCTCTCCAAAACAGCGGGTGCACTGGGCTGCAGCGTTCCAGCTTGCACCCTGATCAGTGTCGCCACATTCATGTCCGACACGCACACGTGTGAGTTTTCTCACAACGTGTGGCCTTGCATGTGGAAAATGTTTGTACTTATCCAATAGCAAAATAAAGAGTGTTTTCCCTGGGATTCCTCCCCAAGCCCAGGGAGGTTCAAGTTCTGTTAATAAGAGGGGTAGCGGCGGCAGCATTTTTAACCTACTGATAATACAGAATAGTTTTAGGAGAAGCCTAGCCAGGCAGCTCAGCAGGGATTATTCAGCATTTCTTTCCCTCTCCTCACATGAGCTTGCTCGGAGACAAAGGCTGTAATCCGCTACAAACAAACACACAAACACACACACACACACACCACCCGAATACTGAAGCCAGTATTCCCTGACACCTTCATGTTATGCTGTTTCTGGAAGAGATCTGTAAAAATAAAGTGCTGGACATGCTCTACAATAGGTTTGGTAACTAACAACACCTCTCTGGTTTGATTGTGTAAGTTTTTGTAGATTGATTAGCATCAACCACTCTAACAGCTGTGCCAAACATCCAAAAGACATACATAGGATGTTCTGAGTTGCTTTGATGGCCATTAATGGTCAAGAAAACTGGCATATTCGGTAAATGCCAACTATATATCATATATAATTACATATTACACATGCACACCCTTTTTAAATAGCAGCATTAGGGTTCTCTTGACTAATTCACTGTGATGACAGCACTGACTGCTTTGTTATACCCGTCACTTCTTCCTGGTAGCACTCATATAGCTGGGCTGATAATAGTGACATTTTAAATTCCAGACTTGCTGCTAAGCTGCCACTTAAATAGGTCCCATTTGCCTCTACTAATGTTATTTTACAAGATGCTTTAATTAAAAAATAAATAAAATTTCACACAGAAGAGCCATTAAAATAAACCAATGTGCTGTAGACAAGAAATTAAGGTTAGTGCATGGTCCTTGCTTTATTTGACAGGAGACTTGAATTTATGGAATTTTCTGCATAATTCCCATTATAATGGTCCTATTTGTCTTGCTGCCTGCCACTCCCAAGATCTCATATTGATTTCTACATCCCTAATAGAGAAGAGAGAAGAAATGGCTGTACGGGTGTGCACGAAACCTTTAAGGCATGGGGAGGATGCTCTTACCTCCACCGCCATGCTTCCCCCTCCATCGCTGCTGTAAAAACTGCTAGCACAGGGTGGCTGTATTTCCTCTTGTTGCTCCAGTCAACGTAATACTGGAAATGGTGGGCGTGCCAGATGGGGAAGTGTGGCCGGGGAGGAAAGAGTACCCTCCCCACATCTTAAAGGAGCCCCCACCCCCGCATTCGCACCAGTTCGAATGCGGGGTCCCAAACCTGTTGGGCATTCTAGAAATAGAATGCCGAACAAGTTCGTGCACATCCCTAATGGCTGATGTTCATGTGATAAGCCAGCCATGTGAAGGGGACAGAAGTTTTACTAGTCCAGGGGGGAAAAGTATCTACTTGCCCAGTTGCCACACACCACTTTACCCAAACGTCCATATTTATGTATTTTAAATTTTTTTAAAATTAGATCTGTTTTTATATTTTAGTATATTTTGATTGTGTAATTTTTATAGTCTTGTTTTAACTTTTTCAATGTGAACAGCCTTGTGATTATTTTAATGAAAGGCGGTATATAAATTTAACAATAATAAATAAATAAATAAATATGCCAGTACTAGGTGGAATTAAACATGACAGTCTCAGATTTAGAAGTTGAACACATCAATTATTAATAGCTTTTAAGGCGTTAGTGAACATCTTACCTCAATTATTTTTATAATATCTCGAGGACCAACAACTTCAGGGTCAAAGCGGACATGAGCTTTGGAAGTAGCCAGCACAACAGATGCATAAAGAATACCAGGTGTTTTGGTAAGCTTAGATTCAATGTTATGAACACAGGAAGCACACGTCATCCCTGTGACCTAAACAGAATTGCAGTTATTGTAAACCTATGAAGTCGTCCGATATCAAGTCCTACTTTTGCTCGATCTAGCCTAAGCAGTGGCTACTCCGACTGGCAGTAGATCTTCAAGGTCTCAGGCTGAGGGCTTTCCCTGTCTTGCTACCCAAAAGCCTTTTAACTGGAGATGCCGGGAGCGTGAAGCTGGAAACATATGCACACAGAACATGTGCTCTACTCCTGAGTTACAGCCATATGAAGTATAAACTTACACAAGCTCATGCCACAAATCTACACCATCTATGCTCAGAGGCTACATCACTTGTGTTCAATTCTTTAAAATATACTAATTTCTATATAGAAGGAAAAGAGACAGACACTAATAAGTATCATTAAAACATGCCACAACTTTATTAACTGAGGAAAAAGAGCTCATATCAGCTCCTCAGAGCTCAGCTGTAACCAGAGAACAGGCCCTGGAAAGGTGGGGAGAGGGCTGCTGTTCAAGGCCTATGTATTCTGAGTGAAGGAAGGAGAAAAAGAAAATGATATAAGGACTCCTATAGGTTTCTATCCCTTAAAAGAGTTGCGGTTTTTAAAAAAAAGTGGGAGGGGGCTTGTGTTCTCTGGGGGCTCATAAAGCAGAGTATGAGTCACTATGTATGGTAAAACGGCATGATTCAGGAGGGTTAAGGCCTACTATTTCAGACAGATTGGCTTAAGGCCTAGCACTATTTTGCTGATAACACCATCCTGAAGGGAATTAAAGCAAGAAAGAGAAATGTAAGGTTTATGGGAAATTTCTGAGAAGCGAATCTTGTTTGGGACACGGCTGTTAAAGCATTTGTTATTTTTTATTATCATTGTTTGTGTGCATTTTTAAAAAAGAAAAAGTGAAGTATAGATTTAAAGTGAACATAAATTACCTGTCTCTTGTGGTGTGTCTTTATTCACTGCTGAATAATCATGAGGTGGAATCACACTGTCACTATTACTGAATCCACTAATTTCATTTAATTGTGTTTTTTCAGGGCGGGGAGTGTGGTTATGTATCTTACTTGAAGGTTTTACAAAGTTATTGGTGTTCAGCATCAGGAAGTTCTACCTTGTGGTTTGGGTAAGCTCTTCCCCATAGTGTCTAATCGGATTTCCCATTTTAAAACATCTAGAAATCCAGTAATCCAAAAACCTTCAGTTTAAGATAAGATGCTTTACATTTTCACTCATGCTCTAAAAAGAATGGAAACTGGAAGTTAAGGTGCCCATTAACTTCTGTGCCATATAAGCTGTAAAGACTGTACAGTCTGGTATATGATTATGGCTTTAGAAATAAGGCTCCATGCACCCACACTTTGCCTTTGTCTTTCAGTCCCTATTGGGAATGAATATCTGTGAACCTGGAAGTCAACTGGCACATTTAATATATGAAGATTTCTATTTCACTTATAGAATAGTGCCAATGTTTATGTGCTCTGCTTGGAAATAAAAATATTTCTATTAAGCAAGTACATATGCCCGTGATCTACTTACCTTAAGATCTATTTTCCCATCTGCACCAGGGTAATCTTTTATGACTGAAGCTTTAAAACCCAAATTCTCAATCAGCTGGGCTATTTCAAGAGGCTGAATTATGTCTGGCTTATATTTTACCTCAGCTTTCCCTGCCATCAAGGCAACAAGCACAGAAATGATTCCTGTAATAACAAAGTTGTGTCAGACTTGGAATCACCCAATAACCCACCATGACAGCAGTACTTAGCCCATCTTTACCTTTACAATGCAGTTCTTGTTATATAACTCAGGAGGCCACTGTGGACACCCTTACTTGGAAGTATGCCCCTCTGAAATCAGGAGGACTTGCTTTCAAGGGGATGCTTTTATGATGGAGGTACCCAAACTCTTGTCCACAGCTTGTACTACAACTCTTGTACCACAGCTAGTATTTTTAGTTGCTAAGTGTTGTATAAATGAGTCTTTATTTACTCCAAGAAAATTAGAGCTTCCCATCCAGCAGCAGGATGCCAGCCCCACTCCCATGCCCCAGACCACCAGCAGCTGAAAGCTCAGAGCACTAGAAGGAGAAAGCAAAATTGTGGATGTTTTACCATCTTCTTTTTGCAGATTCTTCTCAATGTTTGACACACACGATGCACATGTCATGCCTGTAATTTCCATAAAGCATCGTTCAGTTGATCCTGCATTGGAGGGCTTTGGAGGATCATGATACAAATTCTTTCTCCATGACGTAACTTCTTTATGCGGCAATGCTGAAACAACTTCAGTTCTCAGAGGAGAACAGGCCAATACGCTGGGCTCGACACCTCCATCCATAGGCCTTCCAGCGGCAGTATCTTCAAGGAGAGCATCAATGTTGCAATATTATGAGCAACAGCAAACAAATGAAAACTGAATTTGAAAGCTATTCGAAAAGGCACCTTAGACGTCTTTGGGAAAATCTGCCATCAGAAGCCATCTTTAGATGTTATTGTAAGAGGACAATTTACTCACATACGCTGTCCTAAGCGGGCATGCAAGTCCTGGCCCCCGGCCTGTTAATCATTCTCCTTCACTCCCCCTGTCTGCCACACAAGCTTTCAGTATTCGTCTCTTCAAACAAAAGCTGTTAAGAGTGGGTGGGGTGAATGAGGGAGAATGACAGGCCAGAGGCCGGGACTTCTGTGCTCTCTTACAATGATGTCTAAAGAGAGCTATGTTGGCACCACATTTTTGAAACCCCTGATGATAGATTGAGACACCAGGAATCAGGAGCCCATGTTTCAAAGCATGATACCTGTCCCTCCTCCATCCCTCTCTGCTAAGACTCCTATGAAGAGAGATGGAAACAGTGCCACAGATTGCAGTGCACCTTTCACCATCACTAATACCTGTGGAAATATTAAGAAACCGTGTATTTTAACAACACTCAACAGATAACAACAGTGTCATTTGTGCATATGGCACAGGAAATGTTTGCAGTATGGTGACCCTCAGTGGCCACAAATCATGGTCAGCTCCCACCATGCACTAGGGAGGCATTTCTCTAGTATCTCCACAAGCAGTCAACCCAGAAGTATTGTAGATAAGGAGGTTTCCCATCTCCAGGCCACACAGAATTCAAGCGAGGCCTATAACAGCAGCAGTGCCTAGTGGGAAGCCTGCTCTTTTTGTGGAGTTGTCACATTTTTGTTTCCAGGAGAATTCCTGTGGTTTTCCCACAGGGTACATGGGATGTTAATGGATGATGTAATAGGTGCCACACTGCCTACATCAAGAAGCAGTGGTAGGGAAAGCTGAACCTGCTACCCCTCTGTCAGACATACATTTTTCAACAATACAGGGACTGCACAGGAACAAAAAAGGAAGGCAACCACATTCCTCTGTGATACTGTCAGAACTCACTCCACAACTTATGTTCTTTAGTAAAAGCTGACCTTTGCAGCTGTATTTTTGTACTCCACCACGGCTGAGCACCTTACTTACTGGACTGCGGCAAGGTGATGGGGGCAAGCAGCAATAGCTCAGTGTCAATGTGAACCTGTCTCCTCTAATCCTGTTCACTGCTGATTCAATAATAAACTCGGTAGTTCAGCTGTATGAAGTGGAGGGCAAGATAGGTAACAAGCTGTCCGGGAAAAATCACTAGACAACATGGAAGCCACCCTGATAAGTGTGTGTGGGCAGGGGAACACTGAAGAATGAGATGGAGAGGGTTGGGCATGAACAGGTGAGATAACTATCCAAGTGAGACTACTGAGCCATGTACCAGTAACTTTGATTGGCTGCCACACTGTAGTGCCTCAAGCATGGGTCTCTCTTCACTGGCATTCCAGTAGGATTTGAAACCTCCTCCTTGAGAGCCTCTAGTTTCTACATGCAAGCCTGACCACTGGGCTAACTAGGCCTCTGATGGAGAAGACCCTCATCTGTTTTAGGTGGTTGTGTCTTGTGAGAAGAAAGGCCAATGCCATCAGGGAATTCCTATTCTCTGTGCATTTACCCACGCCTGGAAAGCAGTCAAAATGTGGAAGTGCCTACAGCAAGGGACACAGCAGCTGTACAGTCTATAAGACGTGCCCCAAAATTTCTTGCAATGTCTTGGAAGATGATAGGGCATAACCTTTTCAACAGCCCATCATTTTAGACCAGAAGAGGGCCGATTTCCATCTTGTGTTTTCTACTAGTTTTGCCACCATCCACCAATGCACTTTAGAATTTACAAAACATGTGCATAGTCAGGATTGCTTAACACAGGTTAATTATGCCAATCATGTTAAATTATCTGAGTCTATAGTCTAGAATAAGACAGCCTTTGCTGGTTCAGAACAAGATAGAGGTGGGCAGTCCACCTCTATCATCCCAGTCCAGCATTCTTTATAGGAATCCCAGCAACACCAATAGGTGTTAAGTGGTCCACTGGACAATGCCCACCTCTATCTTAAACATTGCAGAAGATCTCGGTGTGCACTGCTTTAGAGGCACCCCTGGAAAAATGGTTGCTCCAAATGACTGCTTATATTACTTGTGCAGTTAGGCAGAGATTGGAATCCATCTTCTCACTCCAAATCCACCACTCTGTGCCCGTCGAAAAGCAAACATACTCATTCACAAATGTCTTTCTAAGTGTCCTTGACTTTAAAGCCACATTTTGTCCCAATGTTGTTTACAACAAAGCAGGCTATTTTCTGCTTAGTCACCCAAAGAACTATATTGTCTTCTTTTGGATTAATGCCACAGCTGGAGAGTAGGATTTCACCCATCATCACATGGTTAAGCTCATATGCTCCAGATTAACTGAAAACTACAGCAGCCGTCTCAAAACAAATGTGTTTCAAGTGCAAAGCAGCAACAATATCCTTCTCACCGAGAGGCTCAGGGTAAATGGGATTATGTACTATAGCAGCACTACAACCGTTTTGCTGGTGTACAAAACATATCTAATATGCTGCTTTGTTCACACCTCTAATCTTGGGCTGGGGTACACAAGTTGTATTCTAAATCTTAAAGTGATTGAGCCCAGCACATCAGGGTGCTTAAAACTCCAAAGCTGGGCAACAGGTTATGATGGCTGGCCAGAGCTCTTGAGAAACACTGATTTAACTAGAAACTGTTTCAATCTGTTCAGATGAGTATATAAATACATATTGTACAGTTTGCTGATCATTTGTTGGTGCCCGTATGGAGATAATAAATATTCCTCCCACTCACAAGAGAGTGTAGGAAAGCCACAAACCTGTTAGGACAGATGCATCAAATCCCATGTCTTCTATAGCGGCTCTCAATTCTTCAGAGTTCGTGATCATCGCATTGTAGGCTATAATTCCAGTCCCTTCAGCTAAAGACACAGATATATGCACAACCCCCTTCCTTTGTGACACAGAGCTTTCAATAGATTTCACACAAGAATTGCAGGTCATTCCATCAATGCTAATTACAGCTCTGCGGGATTCACTTGGCAGTTGTGTTTGGGGAGGATTGTTAGGGAAACAGGATGCAGAGGATGCTATGCCAGAGCAGGTAAGGACTCCATTATGGCTGTCCAGGTCACTAGAAAGGGATACTTTAAAGTTACCAGGAGGAAGGGCTTGGATGGCTTGTTGCAAGGAGGATGGGGTGATCAGGTTCTGATGGAACCACACAGTAACACTTTTTTGTTCCAGGGACACTTGAATACCCTGCACCCCAGGCAAATCAGAGATGGATCTTTCAATGTTGTTGACACAGGATTCGCAGTGCATTCCTTCCACACCCAGCACTACAACAGATGCTCTGTTTACACTGTTCTCCATGGTATCTCCATCACCACCAAGCCCACCTGGCATTCTTGTGCTGATCTGCCGTAAGCGTTCTGTGTCAATTAAGCCAAGTTTCAGTGTGGCTTGCTTAAGCTTAATAGTGCTTTCATATCCCAAACTGTCTATATTATTCTTTAACTCCTCAGGCTTAATTACATATGGATGATAAACAATGATGGCTTCTTGGCTGCCAAGGACTACTTTGATTTTCTTCACACCATGTAGTTTTCCAATCTTTCCTTCAATTGTATTGACACAAGACTGACAGGTCATGCCTTCTATTTTGATCTTAACCAGAGCTTCACTGGTCCATTTCCCTGATAACTGTGTTGCATCCACAATGCTGGCATCAAATCCCATGTCTTTGATTTCCTGGCAGATCTGATGGGGACTTATTTCCAATCCTAGATATTTTATCACAGCATTGCTTTGCTCGAGAGAAGCCTTGATGTTCACAATTCCTTTTACCTTGGAAATTCTGCCCTCTATGGAATCTACACAGGCTTGGCAAGTGATACCCAAAATACTGAGTGTAATTGTGTCCACTTGAGAATGAAGAGAGGGTGAATATTCTGGGTCCTCCTCAAAGCTAAGGTTGTCAAAGGCAAGTTTGTGCTTCATTGCTGATGCTGCTATGCAGGCAGGAGAAGGGTGTCCAAATACAACCTGAAGTGCACAGATAAAATGTTTAAAAATAGAATAACTTCAGCATTAACTACGAATATGCTAAGCATGGGATCATCATCATCACTGTATGGCTTTTCAACAACAAAAGAGTTCACAGAAGAGTTTCTTTGCTCTGTTAGCAGGGGATATGAAAGGTCAGCTAGCCCAAAGAACTTGAAGGCTGATTTATGGTTCCCCACACATGCTGTTTCTCTACACTAGACTGCTGGTGGCTTTGTTAGGTTGTAAAGCTGGGGTAACCTGGTGCCCCTAAATTTGGATTGCAAGGCCTGGTTAAGCAGTCCTCAGGAGAAATGACAGCCACAGATTTAATGGTCAAAATAAAGTTATATTTTATTGATTATAATGAAGAGCCATAGCATTTAAGAACACACCTGAATATTCTCACATTACATGGAATAAATGTAGATGGTAATGGTGTCTAGGCACTAAAGCTTAATCTCTATTGTATAACTAGAGTGGATTCTCTAATATATATGTAATTAGCTAGTTAATGAATAACTATTTTATTGATTGATTGATTGGATTTCTATACTGCCTAGTATAGAAATCTCTAGGCGGTGTACAAATTAAAACATAATATAAAAACATTTACAATTCATAAAAACAGATCAAAATCACAGTAGATAAACCTGAGAAACCAGGGAGTGTTTGGGATTCAGGAGCACTCCCAGACTACAAACCTGATCTTTTAGGGGGAGTGCAACCCCATCCAAAACAGGCAGATCTAAACCATCTCTCGGATCCTGACCTACTACAGACAGTACCTCCGTCTTGTTAGGATTCAACTTTAGCATGTTATCTCTCATCCAGCCCAATATTGCCTCCAGGCAGGCACTTAGGGGGGGTCATGCCATTTCCTGATGAAGCTGGTATGGAGAAATCGATCTGGGTGTCATCAGCATATTGACAGCATAATGAATCATAGGGATTCATTATGAGGAAAAGTTATTAGACGCCAAAGAATCTAAACATTTCAATATTCCTGAAATTTAAAATGAGTACCCCACTGCCTTGCAGGTGGGGTGGAGGTGGCACATGGCAGTTGACAGTTGGCACTGTCCAGTGACAGTCAAAATGAACAGAAGAAATGAAGGTGTGCAATGAATCCTCATAGGGATTCATTATGAGGAAAAGTTATTATACATCAAATAATCCAAACACTTGAAAAATAATGACTGCACATTTTGCTCCATAACTCCATTTCTACAAGGGCTAGAGCTTAGCTTTTTTTAAAAAAATGAAAGTTGGGGATCCGTGTTAGGGTTAGGATATGGCAACTTCGAATCCTAATTGTTTGCTATGGTGGAAATGTTTGAAATAAGTAAAAACTAAAACAAATTCATTAAAAATCAACCAAGTGTCCCACTGCCTTAAAATTTGGGTGGTAGGTGGCACCCATGGGGACCTACCCACCACCCAAATTTGGTGCCCCTAGGACCTTGTTAAGTGGTCCGAAGAGGTTCAAATCAAATCAAAGCAAATACAAATAGAATCTGGGGTGATTTGGAGGGGGTAGATTTGGGTACAAAACAATTCAGGGGTGATTTGTTTTGGACAGAAATTGAATCAAAAAAATCAATTTGTGCACACCCCTAGGGTCAAGCATTCGTGCATTAAATGTTGTGGGTCTTCTGGGCAACTTTTTCCTGAGCAATTCTCACACTCCCAGCCTCTCTAAAATGAGATCAACAGTGAGCAACTTCACTAAGAAATGCTATTTGTTTTTACCTTTGGGAGAAATAATACACATTGTCAATCAGCATACATAACATCCATTTACCTCCTTCCTTTTTACACATTTGCTATTCTTTCCCTGAGCAATGCTATCTCTAAATACCTGTGTGAAGGAATGCCGACTTCCCTTTATGTTTTGTGGATTGTCTAGTTGGTTTTGTGTTTCCTCTAAGCCAAGCCTGCTCAGTTTAGGCCCCCCAGCTGTTTTTGGCCTACAACTCCCATAATCCCCAGCCACAGTGGTCAATAGCCTGGGATTATGGGAGTTGTAGGCCAACATCTGAAGGCGGACCGAAGTTGAGCAGCCCTGGGCTAAGCTCAGCAGGGGTTAAAAGGTTGCAGCCTCTGATTGACAGCTGAGTCTGAGGTAAAAAAAAAAAGTTGTGTTGCTACAATGTTTTGGAGGGAATGTAACTAAGTGTTCTGATTGGTTGTCTCCAGGCAGAGACAGAAGGTTCTGGCTGCCTGAAGGGAAAATGTCCCTGATTGGTGTGTGTATATCACTTGGGGGTGGGGGGAGCAATTGGTTAAAAGAACAGAGTTGGACTGTACAGCAGGAAGAGGGCGAGACTGCTGTGTGAGCTGGAAGGCTGGAACACTAGCAGAGAAGGGTCACGCTGAAGCTGCTGGGAAGGTGGCAGTGAGAGAGCTGGGCCTACTGGAACCTGCTAGGCCTTAGTCTAGAAGGCTAGCAAGCTTGTTTGTTTTATATTTTTGAATTATACACTTGCCTAACTGAATTTTCCCATTTGTTCCTGTACTGTTTTTGTTTTTATTTTTATTTTCGAAGACTTTATTATAGTATCACTATGCTTGTTTTCCCCACTATTTTACTGGTGTCTCTGTTTTGTTCCCATCTCACACCCACTTGCCCACTTTATTTACCGCACTACTGAGTTTTTGATATTTTTTGAGAGACAGCGTTCAGTGACTGGGAGTGGAGCCAGTCAAGAAAGCTAAACATCTTATACGGGTGGCAGTGGATGTTTAGACTTAGGGCCAGCTGAGGCCAAGCTCTCACAGCCTGTTAGGGCAACAGTTCTGAATTCAGCAATAAACGCTGAGTATTCGTGTGTTCACAGAAAGGCATTTTATTGGGAGGTATCGGTGATGTTCTTGCAAGGGGGCTTGTAGCCCTTAGCCATAAGACATGAACAAAACCAAGCTCTATTTAACCACTGCTCTGATCGCTTTAATATATGTTTCAGAAACTGCCTTGAGGATTTCACTTCTAACATTTTTCACTTCCTCTTTCTAATATTTTCTTGTTAAGTTAAATATATATCTGAAAAGCTCTTGCAGTAGCTGTCTGGTTTCCCATGTCATCCTGCCAAGTTATCCTAGGAATCTACATTAGTGAACACTGACTTTTTAGTCTGCGGAGTGGGGGAGAGAAAAGCCGTGGCGGTGGCAGGCGGACGGGAGGGAGAAAAAACAGCGGCAGTAGGGCCCTTCTTGGCCACCCGTGTGGGGGGAGGAACGGGAGGGGAGGAGGACTGGAGCGGGGCCGGAGGAAAGAGGAAGAGAAGAGAGACCGGGCGGGGAGAAAGAGGGAGGGGAAAACAGCCGGCCCCAAAGCGCCGCACAGATGCGGGGTCGGCTAGTATGCTTTTAATTGGGCTAGAAGTTTTAAATTTGAATTACAGGATCTAGAAGTTAGCCTCTGGTCTGGAGTTCAGCATGTGTACAGCACTTTGAAACTTCAGAGCATATATTAATTGTTCTATGCTACAGACATTATAAATGCAGACGACAAGGGACTGGATCCCAGCTTTTGGCAGAGTGCCATTCTGTCTTCAGAAAATCCTTCTGGGAACTACTGGAGAACTGCAATTACCTCTTAAGCTTGTACAAAGAGCCCTTCAATGAGAGGGACGCTCTCCTCTGGCTAAAGTTAGGACCCAACCCAATAGGTTTAGCAAACTGAAATACTGTACTGCTATACAGAACCAATATGGAGGTGGGAGAAGAGAAGTGGTAATTTATCTACCATACTAATTTGCCCCAACAGCCTAAGACAAGAAATCCTTCATTGCCCATTTCCTCATATCTTGGGGAAGATAGAGGCAAGCAGCTGGCTCCCACACCCCTGCAAGCACATACTATTAACCCCTTATGCCAGAGGAAAAGAGGACAAGCCAGATGTCCCTAGCAGGGGTTTAGCTATAACTGAGCAAATGGGTTCAAAGAACCCAGGGCCCCCAGCTCCTGAGGGACCACCAGCCCCACCCCTCCCTATTTTCTTCATTATTTCCCTCACTCCAAGGGGCTTCTGGGGAAAGGGGAGAACACGGATCCGCCTTCTCCCCTAACAATACCCCTGGTCCCTGGACTTTGGGTAGGTGTACAAATTGTGGGGGAGAGCATATGGATGTAATTTCCTCACTGTTTTGGATTGTCTTCTAAGTTGTTCTCTGTCTTGTCCTTTTGTACCTATTGCTGTGTTACTATCTTTCCTTTCCCCAACTTTCACCCTTTCACCACCTGCTTTTGCTACTTTCAGTATCTATTTCTGCTCATATTTTCCTCAGCAGCTACCTCCAAACTCCAGGATAAGCTTGCTTAGCTTTATGAGAGCTCTGAAAGCTACTTTTATGTACTATACTGTTCTATACTGTACTCTGAACTGAGTATAGCACACAACTAACATAGTTTTGTTTGGGTTCAATAGGCACACTTCAAGTTTAATATATTAAGCAGCTTAGTTTCAGAATAAAACAAAAGGTATTTGCATATCAGGTTTTGCAGATCTGGCTTGACACTAGGCATGTGCACGGACCGGTTCGGAGGCCATTCTAAAGGCCTCCAGACCGGTCCGGACACGGGGTGGTTTTGGTTCGGGTGGGGGGTTCCAAAAAGAATAGGGGGGGCTTTACTCACCCCTTCAAGAATTCTGAAGTATATATTCGAGTAAGCGGGCGGCATACCTCCCTGCCACCCGCTTCACTCCCCCTCCTCCGGCGGTGCGCGTTTCTCCTCGTGTTTCTGGCTTCAATTGCAATCGGGCGGCAGGGTAGCTCCCAGTCCCTGCCGCCTGGCTCTTCAATACCCCCGTGTCTCGGCTGGCGGCCGCCCCCTGCTTAGACCCAGGACCCCTGCCGCCCCTTCCCTTCCAATACACAGGCGGTCGGCAGGAGAGCTTTCCTGCCAACCCCGTCCCCTTCCCCGGCTCGGCTGCAAATGGCTTCTAGGAAGTTAACTTTAACTTCAGCGAGTGGGCGGCGGGAGAACTCCCTGCCGTCCGCTCGCTTCCCCGGCTCGGCTGCAAATGGCTTCTAGGAAGCCTTTTGTGCAGGCGCGCAAAAGGCTTCCTAGAAGCCATTTGCAGCCGAGCCGGGGAAGGGGACAGGGTCAGCAGGAGAGCTCTCCTGCTGACCGCCTGTGTATTGGAAGGGAAGGGGCAGCAGGGGTCCTGGGTCTAAGCAGGGGGCGGCCGCCAGCGGAGACACGGGGGTATTGAAGAGCCGGGCGGCAGGGACTGGGAGCTACCCTGCCGCCCGATTGCAATTGAAGCCAGAAACACGAGGAGAAACGTGCGCCGCCGGAGGAGGGGGAGTGAAGCGGGTGGCAGGGAGGTATGCCGCCCGCTTACTCGAATATATACTTCAGAATTCTTGAAGGGGTGAGTAAAGCCCCCCCCACTCTTTTGGAACCCCCCACCCAGTGCTGGACCGCAGCTCCGCGGTTCCGTGCACACCCCTACTTGACACATGTAAGCTACACTACTCGGCTTTGAAAAACACACCCAAAAGCTAAATTTTAATGGTCTTAGCTAAGTTAGTTATATTTTAAGAACTCTGAACTTTATATTTAAATTTATTTATTTATTTTTCAAATTTGTAGACTGCCCCAAACCTCTGTCTCTGGGCAGTGGCAGTATAGTAAAATATCACCAATTATACAGTACATGAAATTAAAATTAGAAGAAAATATTAGGCAAATATTTACATTACAACTAACTAAGAACAAACAGAATAAAGTATATTGCACCAAAGCACTTTCTTAAAAAAAAAAAAAAAAAAGTAGTGGTATCCCTTAAGCTGCAAGGTGCTTCATATAGAGGTAATTCCTCTATAAGTCAAGTTACAGAATCTATACTTAATTAAATACAAAGTTATTAAAATGTAGAGACTTCTCTGCTACATATACCCTAAAGTACTAAAACCACCTGCATAATTTGTCTAGAATTCGACTGAAGCAACTTTTGCTTAAACCATTGTGACCTGCTGTACTGCTAAGAATGATTGCTGGTATCCATTTCCAATAAGCAGATTATCTATAATTATTGTAGTTTCCCTTTCCAAGTAATTACTATTATTTTGAAGTTGTATACTACCCACAAATTGATTCCTAGCAGAGCAAACCACTTGGATGATACAGATTATTTACCCCTTTTTAGGTAATTTGCTAGAAAATTCTCAAAGGATGCTTTGTTTTCAGGAGGAACAAACAGAAATTATGGAAGTATATAATGATGCAGATAGAGTTCTTCAAACATTAAAGAGCTGTATTTCAGATGAAATGTTAATTACATGTACAATTTGCTAAACATTTGTTTTGAATATTTGTATAATACAATTTCTGTGTTTACAAGCAACCCTTCATACAACACTTAGGGACTCCAAAAACTACAATATATAGAAACAAACCATGGAGTTAATGCAGAAGAGTTGGTACACATGTCTGAATGTCTCAACTAAGATACATGTACACATAATACTGAAGCACCTAAGGGGTATAAAGTCAGTAAACAACAATTTAAAATAACTTAGATGGTTTTTTGTATTTGTAGTCTACTGAGTCTGCTTTTGTTAAGAAAGGAAATTTTTCAAGAAAGTAATCTTCCTAAATAGAATTAGATATTACTGTCAAATAGGTTAAGATCCTGTTAACAGTAAATTAAATTTACAGTTCCAGGGGACATTTCTATACCCTTTGCACAGTCCCAAGCTATTTTCATTTGCTTCGAAAGCTCCATTTTCTCTCACATAAGTTAAGCCCCCTACATTATTTGAGCGTAACATTTCAGCAGATTAAATTTGCATTCTCCACCCCATCAAACTGACCTGTCTGCCACCGCTTTCTTGAACTTCTGGTAAGTTACAGCAGGAAACCTTCTCCCCTTCCCAAGACAGACTGCTTGTTTTCACAAGAGTTCTTGGCTTGTGAAATAAACCATCTTCCTGTACAGGTAGCTTTTCAGAGGATTGCTGTTTGGAGAAAGACACCAGAGTAATGTTTTTGTGGTTTATAGTTGCAAGTGAGGATTGGCTCTCTCTCAAAGGCCTCTCTTTTTTTAGTTCCATCACCTTAACAAATGTAAAATACTGAAAATCCAAAAGAAAGCATTTGCAAGATGCTATTTGGTATGAAACTGCAACAATTTCCCCCACTATTTCTACAGCAGCATAGTAAAGTATAGCGAGAGAGTTCTATTAACTCTCCCCCTTGTCTTTTTCGTAACTGGTAGCAGTGAGTGTGCTTGGCAGTATACACTTACAAACAGGTTTAAATATTTCCCACCAATTGTCATCCCTGCAACTCAATGAGAAATGGCATTCCACACTAAATCTTTGCACACGTCTCTCCAGTGTCCTCAGTCAAGGCTGGCTTTCACAAGCTTGTCAAATATGACTTGTATGAGGCAACTCAGTATATAATTAACTCCACCAACCAAGCTTCCATCTTTCAATCAACAGCATGTTCCAAAAAACATCAAGAAACTAGGAACAGGCAAATTATTTTCCCCCCCAAAAGTGAAAGGAGTGCAGCATGTGAGCTATTTGACAGGGGAACAGAAAATGCAAGCTACTGCTGTGGAACAGCTATTAAGCCTGTTGCCAAATCCAAGGGAATTCAATACCAATATTTTAGATTATTAAATAATAAACTATATTTCAGCAAAACTACTCCCAGTAGTCTCTCTCTCTCTCTCTCTCTCTCTCTCGTTATTGCCCTTCCTCAAAGCAGTTCTTGCCATACAACATCATCTTTAACTTCAGGCAGAGCTCCAGAGATCTGTGGATAGTACTTCTGAGGACAGTAGTACCTCTGCATGACAAATTCCAACCCTCCTGCTTGAAACACACAAGTTTAATGCACCAACCAAGGGCAGTCTTGCACAGCCTTGAAAACTGGATTCATTTACACTTGTGTTCTTCAGTTCTGAATTTGAATAATGTGTGGCTAATGGTAATAGCTCTGCTAGACACTCAACTCACCAAAACCCCAGTTAGCAGAGGTTATTTTTTCACTACTGCAGTACAGTACATTGAGTTGACATTAGCCCCATTCACATGTTTATTTTATTTATTTATTTATTGTTAAATGTCTATACCGCCTTTCATTAAAGCTATCTCAAGGTGGTTTACACAAAAGTTAAGACTACAAAAATTACACAGTTAAAATATCAGCTAGAATATAAAAATACAGATCTGATCAAAAGATTAAAAAACAAGCACAATATAACCATAAAAGATACAAATCAGCAGCAATCATATAAAAGCCTGGGTAAAAAGCCAAAATTTCACACGCTTTCTAAAAACTGTGTTATGTTCAATACATGTACAGTAGTATACTTCTTAATTGTATTCTGCATATTTGGAGGCCTATATCGAGGTTCATTTTTTAAATTAATGTACATACAGCCATTTTCACAGACACCTGTACACTCGTGCAATAACGCCTAAATGAAGATATTATTAGTAAACTTTCAGTCTGGTCTCAAGATCTCATTCCTGGGCACAGCCAACGTGAAAGCCATCACATACACCTATCTTCTAATGCCATTCTCTTACCTATTCATCTGGTTTAGTGAAATAGTTTTTGAACACTTGAGCCTGCTCAGGATTTTACCATCTTTAATAATTCAGTAATCTGTGAACTTTGCTACTTCATGATCAACCCAATTTTGTGCCACATCAGAGCAGATGTGCCATGGGGTTCCAGGAGGAGTTTTAAGATCCCATAAATGAAGATAAATCCAGTATAACCGGTCTCATTCATTGTATTGGGACTACTCATGAGTAGCATAATCTGGATGCCAGCTAGTACTGTATGTGTATGTTCTACAAGAAAAGCACATTTGTTACTGTTCTGCACATCTTCAAGCCTTACAGATGTTTCCACAACTCTAAAAGCATGATTTATGTTATGTGTGGTTGCCATACAACACTATTGGCATTGAAAAGGCAGATTAGAGCAAAGGCTAAAATACAGGTGGGACATGCTTTGATTTTTCAGCAAGGACCATATAAAATGAGTTTGGCTAGCTAGCGTGGTGTAGTGGTTAGAGTGCTGGACTAGGACTGGGGAGACCCGAGTTCAAATCCCCATTCAGCCATGAAACTAGCTGGGTGACTCTAGGCTAGTCACTTCTCTCTCAGCCTAACCTACTTCACAGGGTTGTTGTGAAAGAGAAACTCAAGTATGTAGTACACCGCTCTGGGCTCCTTGGAGGAAGAGCGGGATATAAATTTAGTAATAATAATAATAAATAATTTTGGTATACAACTGACAATCAACTGATTAACCCAGGGATTTTCAACCAGGGGTACATGAACCCCTAGAGGTACTCTGAAGCTTCACAGAGGGTACCTGGAGCCCACCCACCCCCCACCCGACTCCCTGGCATGCTGCACCACTGGTTCCTGGATCAGAGGATTCATCCCACCAATTGAGACAGCTAATCCTCTCCAAGAGGGGGAGGAGTGTCAGGCAGCATGCCTTCCTCACTGAGCATCAGCCAGCATTTCCATTGGCTAAGCCTGTCAGTCAGGCTAGGGGAGGGGAGGGCTGAGCCTGAGCACCAAGCCAGCCAGTCACAAGGAGCGGAGGAAGCAGGTAAGGCAGGGCCAAGACAGACCAAGGGTATGCTGTGGAGCCCTAGAGCATGGGAGGGAGGAAGCAAGCCACAGCATAGAATCAACTGCATTCTAGGTGACTGGCTCAGAACTGTTATGACCAAGGAATCCTACAGGTGTTTTTATTGTGTTCATTTCTGTCTCTCCTCCCCCACACCTTGTCTTTATTATTACATTTATATCCTGCCTTTCTTCTGTCATGGAGCTCAAGACTGTGCACACCCATTCAGGCACTGAGCAGACCTAGATCTGCTTAGCTTCAGCAAGGTGCCTGTACTGGGTGCCCTCTGACCATGCCCTGGACTCTGGTTTCACCCATTCATGGAAATTCACTGCAATGGTCTCTCAAACCTTTGCCAAGACCACCTTAAAAAAAAAATCTGTCTGACAAGAGCATGTGCACACTTCCCTTCTGCACAGCAACTGAAATCCACCACTACCCTTCAGCCAATGCTTGAATGATGGAGGTAAAGGTTGGGAGCAGCGTTCCCTCTAAGGCGTGCGTGTGTGCTCACACTTTTTTAAAAAAAGAAACATTGGTAGACTTACCGTGAAGGGTTCTTTTTCTGGGTATGGGGAGGGCATCCTAACGTGACGGGTTATCAAGCTCTGCATGCTCAGAGCAGGACCAATCAAAATTCAGGTTGATCTTATGTATCCAGACAGCTGTCACTCATCCCCAGTTCCAGGACTGTTGAGCACAGAAAATACAGAGAGCAAGGAGAGAAAAAATAGTCCACAAGGGATGAAGTTGTACAGAAACAGTGACAGCAAAGAATTAAGCAACCCTGGGAGTCGTCCCACCTCCCTGAATATCTGTCGTAAACATTCGCGGGTGGGCCGGATGCCCTCCCCATACCCAGAAAAAGAACCCTTCACGGTAAGTCTACCAATGTTTCTTTTTCCTTGGTATGGGGAGGGCATCCTAACGTGACTGGACGTACCAAAGCAATCCCAAGGGCGGGAGCGAATGATTAGACAACCTGTTGCAATACCATCCTTCCTATTGCCGCTTGAGCAGCGTGAAAAGACGGAATCTTGTAATACCTAATGAAGGGAGACACTGATGCCCAAGTTGCCGCCTTGCAAATTTCTTCCAAGGGGGCGCGAGCTGAAAAGGCCACAGAAGTGCTGGCTCTGCGAGTGGAATGGGCAGAAATGTCACGAGGAACAGGTAGGTGAAGAGACTCATAAGCCAACAATATGGCAGCTCTGATCCATCGACCCACTGAAACCTTGTATGCCTTGGTCCCTAGGGAAGATGGCTGAAAGGAAACAAAAAGGGAATCCGTTTTTCTAAAGGTTTTGGATCTTTTAATATACAATCTAAGTGCCCTGGGCACATCCAGAGTATGCCAAGCACGCTCCTTAGGGTGAGCAGGACTAGGACAGAAAGAGGGCAATACTAAATCTTGGCTCCTATGAAAGATGGAATTAACCTTGGGTAAGAAGGTGGGATCCAACTTCAAAACAACACACTCCTTTGAAAAATGCATAGCTCATCGCGCACAGAGAGGGCAGCTAGTTCAGAAACCCTTCATGCCGAGGTGATGGCCACAAGGAACAATACTTTAAAGGACAAAATTCTCAAGGGAGCTGAACGAAGAGGCTTGAACGGAGCCTTAGTAAGAGCATTTAAAACTAAATTCAAATCCCAGGAGGGAAACCTATGTACGGGAAGCAGAGCCAAGTTGCTCGCTCCCCTTAGAAAACGTCTAATATGAGGGTGCAAGGAAGATGAACCAGGCACTGCTAAGTCCAGCACTGAGGACAAGGCTGAAGTTTGCCTCCTCAATGTGCTGGGACGCAGACCTTTCTCAAGACCTGCTTGAAGGAACCCCAGCACCTCTGCAACCCCCGCCAAGGATGGAACAAAGTCCTGCTTCCGCCCCCAGGAACAAAAGGCTGACCAGGTAACCTGATAAATGCACAAAGTGGACGGCCTTCTTGACGCTATGATAACACCTGGCGGGAATATCCCTTTGCACCTGGCAGGAATATCCCTTGGAATCTAGGGTAATGCGCTCAACCTCCATGCGTGAAGGCATAGCCAGACCAGATCCGGATGACATAGAGGTCCTTGTGATAGTAGATCTCTCCTTAGGGGGAGAGGCCATGGTGGTTGGATTGAGAGACTCGGGAGGTCGGAAAACCAGGGTCTTCGCGGCCAATAAGGAGCTATCAAAACGACTTCTGCTTCTTCTAATAGGAACTTTCTTAGGAAGGAGCTCAGGATTGGAGTCAGGGGAAAGGCATAAAGTAATTCCCGCGGCCAGGGAGACATGAGAGCATCCACTTCTTCTGCGTGAGGAGTTAGATACCTTGCAAAAAACCTTGGTAGTTTGGCATTTTCCTGTGACACGAAGAGGTCCAGCTGTGGACAACCCCACCTGTAGACAATTTCCTCAAAGACTTCCAGATGCAGGGCCCACTCTGCTGGATCCACTGTTTGGCGGCTCAGCCAATCCACTTGTAGATTCTCTGTGCTGCTCAGATGTTCCGCCGTCATGGAGTGTAGGTGAATTTCCACCCATGCGAATAGTAAGTCGGATTCCCGCATGAGGGGCCTCGATCTTGTGCCACCCTGGTGATTTACGTGAGCTTTTGCGGTCACGTTGTCTGTCCTTATCAGAACATGTCTCCCTATCAACAGATCACGGAACTGCAGAAGAGCTAATTGAATTGCCTTCAACTCTAGCCAGTTGATATTGTTCTCCAGATCCTTCTGAACCCACAACCCCTGCGCATGATGTGCCAGGCAGTGGGCCCCCCAACCAGAGAGGCTGGCATCCGTCATCACCACAATCCTCTGGGGAGTTTCCAGAAGTATTTACTTTCCTATTGCCGGTGACAGCCACCAAAGGAGAGAATTCCTGACCTTCCGTGGTAAGCGAAGTTTTATCTGCTTCTTTGCCATAATGGCTTCCTGATAAGGAAGCAAGAACCTTTGAAGTGGTCTCGAATGCCACCTGGCCCAGGGCGTGCATTCTAGGCAGGCGATCATCGAGCCCATGAGTTGAGCCAGAGACGTGAGGGAACCCCATTTCCTGGACAGCCATGGCCTGATGTGTGAGGCAATCTTCTGTTTTCAGTCCGTTGGGAGAGAAACTGTGCCCGATCTTGTGTCGAAAACGACTCCCAGATGCTGGAGTACACAAGATGGGTTTAGGTGGCTCTTGGTACGGTTGATGACAAACCCGTGATCCTCTAGTATCTGGACGGCCTGAGCTATGTCCTTGGAGGCTTGATGGTAGGACAGAGATCTCACGAGCAAGCCGTCCAGATACAGGTAAACATGGATCCCCCACAAGCGCATGTAAGCTATCACTGCCACCATGAGTTTGGTGAATACACGAGGAGCTGAGAACAACCCGAAGGGTAGAGCCCTGTACTGGAATTGTCTCTGATTGTAAGCAAACCTCAGGTATTGGCGAGAGGCAGGATGAATCGGTAGATGTAAGTATGCCTCTGAAAGGTCTATTGAGGACAAGTAATTGCCCGGGTGTATGGCTACCTTTATTGTCCTTAAAGACTCCATACGAAACGTGCATTTTCGCACAAACTGATTCAATCTTTTCAAATCCAGACTCGCGTGCCAGGAGTCGTCTTTTTTTTTGGCACCAAAAAGAGAAGAGAAAAGACACCTGCACATAATTCCGTCAACGGAACCAGTTCTATCGCTTGGATGTCTAATAATTGTTGGATGCTTTGGTCCAGCAACAGTCTCTTGGACCTCACCTTGGAGACAGGTGTTAAGAAAAGAAAATTGGGAGGAGTTGCCACAAGGTCTATAACATAGCCGTGCTTTACTGTTCTCAATGCCCATCGATCCGTGGTGCTGTGCACCCAGGCTTCTGCGAATTCCAGAAGCCTGCCCCCCACCGATATCGCGTCATTGCTTACGGTTTTGTGCGTTGACATAACCTCCAGCACGTGCTCTTCCTGATCCTCTGCCTGTTATTCCAGGGGTGATGCCAGTTAGCCCTGAAGGAAGATCCATGATCATCTCTTCCTCGGTAGCTGTCTCTAAACCCTGTATTGGCAGCAGGGTGGATTTGATTTAAATCAAACTGATTTAAATCACGATTTAAATCACTAGCAGGGTGGATAAAAATCAAAAAAATCCGATTTAAATCAAAAATCCGATTTACATCAAAAAAATTGGATTTTTTTGATTTAAATCAGATTTTTTTTATTTAAATTGGATTTTTTTTTAATCCACCCTGCTAGTGATTTAAATCGTGATTTAAATCAAATCCACCCTGATTGGCAGGTCTATTGAAAGTTCTGAAGGAACGAAAGGAATTCTGGAAGGTGTTATTTCCCCTGAAATTCCTCCTTGAATCACCCTGCCCAACCGGCATGGTTTTTTTTTTGTCCTTTGTGTCCACTAAAATAGGATCCAAGGATTCGCCAAATAACTTCCCCCCCAGAAAGGGAGTAGACGCCAAGGAGACCTTGGACTTGGCATCTGCCCTCCAATTTTTCAACCACAAACCTCTACGGATTGCCACGCCTGCTGCCATGGCACGAGAGGTGTGCTGTATGCAGTCCAAACCAGAGTCCGCCATAAGGGCAGACGCTCTGGCCAACTTATTCAAACCCTGGCGGAGTTTTAAATTCTCTTGTGGTACAAGCTTAACAAGCTCCTTAGTCCACAAAATGGAGGCTCTAGCAAAACTAGAATTAGTGGCAGCTGCCCTTATGACAGTTGCAGATGCCTCATGAGCCTTACGCAGCAGATGATCTGCTTTCTTTTTCTCTGGTGTCTTAAGAAGGTCATCTCCTTCCTTGTTCACCAGTGCCCCGGTGGCCAGCTGGGCCACAGGTCCATCCACCACAGGAACTGTCAAAAGAGCCGTTATATCAGGAGGTAAGGCATACAATTTTTGGGGAAAGGATATGGCAGGTTTAGTGGCCCCCAGCACACCCCACTCTGCAAACATAACATCTTTTAAAAATGGTGGAAAAGGTATAGTGGCTGCTGAAATAGAGGTTGATGGAAAACCTTTCTGATCCAAGCCACCGGCTGAAGGTGTGCCAGTCTCCTGAGAGACGTCCTTGATGGCCCTTTTGGCTTGAAAGGGAGTAGCAGCCAAGGTGACCTTGGACTTGGCATCTACCCGCCAATTTTTTAACCATAATCCTCTGCACAGTGCCACCCCGGCTGCCATGGCACAAGAGGCGTGCTGTATGCAGTCCAGACCCGAGTCTGCCATAAGGGCAGAAGCTCTGGCCAATTTATTTAAACCCTGGCGGAGTTTAAGATTTTCTGGAGGTATCAGCTTAACAAGCTCTTTAGTCCACAGAATGGAGGCTCTATTGTAGCTGCTTTTTTGGGCGGCAGGGCGGGCAAAACAGGAGCCTCCTGGCTCACAGTTGCTCCTTCTCCATTAACATTAGCCGAAAGGCTCAAGCTCGCTGTCCCTCCAACTGAGGGAACAATCGCGGCTTCTGTGAAGGGGCCCTCCGAAAGGGAACCCTTCAACATATCCCCCATATGAGCAGGCTCCATAGTCAGAATAATACAGCCTTAATCAGAGGAAATAATCCGACCAAAATCCAAAATTAAAATAATTAACGTAATCAAAATAAGCAGCTAAATGAGCGCAATTGGAGATTCCCTTCCCACCCTTGCACACAGAAGAAAGGAAGGGAGAAACTGGCCTGAAGTAGTCAGAGAAAGTGAAAGACGATGATAAAGGCTGTGAAGATTTTCCTCACAGCGCTAATCAAGCTCTGTCTGCGGACTGACTTAGCAGAGGAGACACCCATGCCAGACAATGCCTCTTAATGAACTCCCCCAACCAAATTAACTCACCCAGGGACGGCTGTTTGCCGCCAGGGAGTGGAGGCATATTAGACAAACCAACACCTGCAGTGGTAGACATAGCAGCAGCAGCAGAAGACAGACCCTGAGGAGGGTCGAGGACTGTGAGTGGCGTCAGCGCGCTAAACAGAACCTGAGCAGGGTCGAGGGCGGTACATGAAGTTGTCGCGCTAATAGGACCCTGAGGAGGGTCGAGCACGGAGACCGCTGCCGGCGCGCTAATCGGACCCCGCGAGGGGTCATTAATAGACACAGAACCCTGGAAGGGTTCAGAGATCGGCGTCCTGCACCCAGGTTCCCCATTGCTCTTAAAAAGAACGGCAGGGCTAGACTTGGAGAGGAGAGCTAAAATGGCCGCTGCGCCTTCGGCAGTTCAATCGGGCGGGAAAGCGGAAGGTTGCTGCACCCGAACTGCCTTCAACTGCAGTCTCTCGCTCAGCGGCATGATGCCAGGTGATCATATATGCTTTTTCTTTTTGACAATGCCCTTTTCCTTTAGGTGTTTAGTTTTCTTTTTCGATTTCTTGGGCGGCGGGGCGGGCAGAATAGAAGCCTCCTGGCTCACAGTAGTCTCCTCTCCTTTATCAATGGCCGTTAGGCCCAAGCTCGCTGTCCCTGCCACCGAGGGAACAATCGCGGCTTCTGTGAAGGGGCCCTCCGGAAGGGAACCCTTCAACATATCCCCCATATAATCAGGCTCCATATTGCGAATAAGAGAGACCTCAACAGAGGAAATCCCAAAGTAAAAACTATTAAAATAAAAAAGGAGAAAGGCTGTGAAATTTTTCCTCACAGCGATACTCAAGCTCTGTCTGCAGAGCGAGACAGGACTGGAATTGGGGATGAGTGACAGCTGTCTGGATACATATGATCGACCTGAATTTTGATTGGTCCTGTCTCGGAGCATGCAGAGCTTGATAACCCATCACGTTAGGATGCCCTCCCCATACCAAGGAAAAAATGTCCGCTCAGTAAATTTTAGATCTTGCTCACGTTTAATCATGAAGGTCCCACTCTGAATGCATGTGTGCACAAACTGCCTTGATACTGCTGCCCAGAACAAAACTCATTCCACACATGGATGAAAAAAAAAGAGAGAACACTGGTTGGCAGGTCTTTAATAATATCTGCAAAGTCCCACCCTCCGATTCCCCTCAGTTATAGCCAAATCATAGCCCCCTTTATTTAAAACAAACAAACCTGTTGCCACAGGAACTGTCAGAAAAGGTAAGAGAACAAGACCCTTCTCTGGCTCCCCTGCAATTTGAGCACTTTATCCAAACTAATCAACTCAGTTTCTCTAGGGTTTCTCTGTATTATTGCCACCGTATTGTTTTATTTGATGGGACAGATGTAGTGCTGTAGAACCCATTTCCCCCTCCACAACAGTCCAGTAAAGTAGACTAAACTGAAAGATAGTGATTGGCCCAAAGTCACCCAGTAAACCCTGATGAATAGGGATTTGAATCCATGTCTCCCTGGTCTGAGACTAACACTCTAGTCACTTGCTACACCATGCCAATTCTCATCCTTCCCAGGGAGTCAACACTACATAGCGGGGAAGCAGGCAAGTATGTGGACTGTAGTGTGTAAAAACAAATAAACAGAAAACCCTCCTCCACAGGTAAAACACTTTCCAGTCATAACTGAATGCAACATCCTTACATATCATGCCACAAATATGCCTGAACCTGGAAAAAACAAAACACCACAATGCTCCCTGCCCATCCCTAATCTCTTTGTTGCTCCTGGAGTAAAAACATCTTAAAATTATTTGAACAACAGAACTGCAACCTGAACCTTGGACTCAAGAACAAAACTAAAGAAAGTGGGAGAGGATTGCTTAAGAGGCCAGACAAAAGGGAACAGGATCAGGTGTGTTTATGTATTAGAGGAGACTGTAGTGGGAAGATGAGAAGTTTACCCTCTAGGAGAACATCTAATCTTCCTCTTCTCAAGACACTTATCAGGTTGAATCACAAGCCTCGTTCTGTATCCCATTGTCTGTATTTTGCAGATACACATTGTTTGGTTTATAATGCACTTTATGTTATATATCAGTCATGCAAGGGAGTGTGTTTAGCAACATTAGCTACGCAATGCCCAGGCTCCTATTGGCTGAGTTAAGGGGATACCAGTGTGCTCCAATGTTCACAGGAATTCTCCTCTGACGGGGGAGAGTGGTAGCTTTGGCTAAAACTAAAATCCCACACCGACTCTATAAAACAGGAATTGTTCTTTTGACAAAGATAGCAGGAAGAGTAAGAAGAGGTCCCAAAGTTCAGAAGCAGGAGACAGAATCTTCAGTACTGAAACTAAAGGAAGCATGAGGGAAGACAGAGGCCTGAGGAAGAGACAGGCACAAAAATCATAGGAGTTGGAGAGGAACTTGTAGGCAATCTAGGCCATCCCTTACTACATGCAAAAAACCTAGAGCATCCCTAACAGATGAAGACCTCCATTAAAGGGAAGGAGAGCTGGTCTTGCGGTAGCAAGCATGACTTGTCCCCATAGCTAAGCAGGGTCTGCCCTGGTTGCATATGAACGGGAGACTTGATGTGTGAGCACTGCAAGATATTCCCCTCAGGGGATGAAGCCGCTCTGGGAAGAGCATCTAGGTTCCAAGTTCCCTCCCTGGCTTCTCCAAGCTAGGGCTGAGAGAGATTCCTGCCTGCAACCTTGGAGAAGCCGCTGCCAGTCTGTGAAGACAATACTGAGCTAGATAGACCAATGGTCTGACTCAGTATATGGCAGCTTCCTATGTTCCTATGTTCCACCACCCACCACAAGCAACTGGTTCCACCACCAAAGTACTGTTCCTGTTAAGGGGCTTCGTCTAACGTTCCACTGAAATTCATCCTCTCAAGTCCTGCCACGTAAGCCCATTAGATCTACCTCTGCCTTCTGGGGCAGCAAACAGCAAGTCTTGGCCCTCTTCTACGTGGCAGCCCTTCAGTCATTTGAAGAGTGCCATCATCATGTCCCACATCAGTCCTCCCTTCTCTATAGTAAACATACCCCCAGTTCCTTCAGCTTTTCTTCTGAGGGCTTGAAGATAAGGAACTCTAGGAAAGAAATGCCCATTGAAGGTGGAGTTGGGGAAGTACACAGAACAAAAGGGGAATAGAAGCTGTATGTTGGTGGTAGAGAAGGGGAAAGGAGGAGTCATCCTGGGAAGTAGTCTTCACTCATGGGCCCATCACAAGACTCCACAGATAATGGGGCTATTCTGACGATCTGGAAAAATCGGGCTAGGAAAGCCTAGCCCGATTTTTCCTGATTGTGGGAACCATTGGGCTCAGCTGTGAGCCAGGTGGTTCCTAGGTGGGTAACCCACCTAAGTACTCCCGCCTTTAGCCCGGGTTTGCGGAGCAAGTGCTCCGCAAAAGCGGGCTATATGGTCTTGAGTAGCCACGGCGCAGCTACTTGCGAGTAGACCCCCAGAGGGGAGGCGAAAAGCCGCCTCCCGGCTCCGGGGGTCTCCCCAGTATTCCCTGCGCACTCGTGCAGGGCATACTGGGGCTTCCAGGGGCCGCGTGGCCCCCGAGCTACCCAGCCCCCACCAGCTCTGTCACAGAGCCGACAATCATGTGGGTGGCCAATGCAGCCGCCCAGGGCTACTGCCCTGATCGTCTGCAGGGAGAGCGGGTTTAGCCCGCTCTCCCCGCAATTTTGGCAAAAGCGGGTCTCACGGATCGTGAGACCCGCCTTAATATGATCACTTTGAAGTAAGGGCTACTTCAGAAGCCTGTTCATTTTTTAAGTACAGGACTTCTAGTGATATACATATTGTTTCATCCTCATCTAGAGGCTGCTGTAGAGTCTTAAACAATGGAAGCAGTAGAATTACTTCAGATTTTTTATTTATATAAATCTTATATATATAGATTTATTGTGGCAAAGCAGAAGTCACATTGCAGACCTAACTAACTGTCAAAGGTAATTTATCAGAATAATTATTAGTTTATCAGCATCAATAAGAACAAAAAGCTGTGCTAATTCGTTAGATTGTGGTGAATCTTAACTGTACTGTATTTTTCTCTCTCTCTCCTATAAGCTCTGAGCAAGTTCAAATGAATTTAAAAATCAAAGACACCGGAGAACAATATTGTAACACTAAAATATTCCCAATAGTGCACTTTTATTAACCCCTTCACTGCCAGAATGGGAAAGAAATGGCAGAATGGGGTGTTACAGCCTTTCAATCCCATTTTTGGCAGTGAACCATAGTGCAATGTTGGAAATATTTCAGTGCTACAAAATTGTTCTCCAGTGTCTGCAGCACATCCCGCAGTTTTTGGGATCTACTGTGACTGTCAGGGGGCCGTTCCGGGCTGTTGCAGGCCTTTCCACCATTCTGCTCCATTTTTGGCAGTGGTTAATAAAAGCATACTCTTGGAAATATTTCAGTCTTAAAATATTGTTTTCCACTGTCTCTAGCACAGCCCACGGGTTTGGGTATCCAAACTGGTTTTCAAAGGGGT
Organism: Hemicordylus capensis; assembly: GCF_027244095.1. Classification (NCBI taxonomy): domain Eukaryota; kingdom Metazoa; phylum Chordata; class Lepidosauria; order Squamata; family Cordylidae; genus Hemicordylus; species Hemicordylus capensis. Next base: position 267,817,371 of record NC_069657.1, on the reverse strand, counting down.
CATTCCGGCTAATTCCATTCCATTTTTTACTAAGACCCTCCCCTTTTCCCATATACTCCCACTCATTCCACTTTGCTGGAAAGCCTGCCGCCTAATTCTAATCTAGATACAATATAATTACAGCCCCAACACACTACTTTAGTACCAAGAACACCTTCCATTTGTTTGGCTCCCATGCCTCACCCCTAACCCTTCATTCATGTTTACATAGGATGGAAGCATGTATAACAACCCCTCACACAGCCCCTTCCTTAAATCTGAAGACAACAAAAGTATCAACATAGCAGGGATTCTCAACGTTGTGTCCCCAGGTGTTATTGGATTTCAACTCCCATAATCCCCAGCCCCAATGGCCTTTGGTTGGGGATTATGGGAGTTGAAGTCCAACAACATCTGGGGACCCAAGCAGGGGCGTAGCAAGGTTGGCGTGGGCCCAGAGACAAGATTTTAAAATGGGCCCCCCCTCACTGAAGCTCAGCTCATGAAGTAAATAAATCTTAAATGAGGCTGAATAGTGGTAACAAAAAGCATAGTAAATACACACACACACACACAACACCTATGTGCCACAATAGAACATCATCCTAAATTATTTTTTTAAAGGTTTTATAAATTGTGGACAATGCAAGTCATTTAATGGTACTAGAGAAAGACATGCTGTTCTGGTAGCTCCAGGTCTTAACACCTCAATTTTGGAGGACGAATACAACTGAGGGAAGCCCGGGCGGGTGCGCAGCTGGGGGAGTCAGTCATGTGACTTGCCTCTGGGGGGGCCCCCAAGGCAGTGGGCCCCCAGTCAACTGTCTCCCCCTGCCTTATTATAGTTACGCCCCTGGACCCAAGGTTGAGAACCCCTGCATTGAAGAACAGTGCAATAGACATTACCTGACAACCTAACCCACCTCAGAGGGTTATTTGAAGAGAAAAACAAAATACCACCATGTACAATATCCTGAGCTTCTTACCAGGGCTGCACAACTTCATCCCTCTCGTTGTTTTTGGCCTACAGCTCCCATCACCCTCAGCCACAACAGTCAATAGTGAGGGATGATGGGAGTTGTAGTTCAACATCTGCAGGAGAATTCAAGTTGTGCAGCACTTACCTCAGAGAAAAGGCAGGATACAAATGTGATTATTCTCGCCATCTTTGTCCCAGTTAAATAAGGAAAGTACTTTTATAAACATTAACACTTTACAATGTTTGGCTAAGTTATGCAACAGCGGTTTCTTCAGCTCTGTACTACTTTGTCCTTTACCAACATTGTCACCGCAGCTATAATCCTGAAATCACTTACTAAGCGTGAGTAACTCTGAAATATTCCCATTTACTTAACCAAAGTTTGCAGCTCAATCCTATGCATGTTCAATCAGAAGTCCCACTAAATTCAATGAGGTTTGCTCCTCAATAACTGTGCTTATTATCACAACTTTAGTCATCTCTTAGTTGGCACAGTTCGTTCACTACACAGTGAACTACATTCAATCATTGTGCTGGACAACATTAAGAAATCTGAGAAGTGCAATAATAAGTATTTAGTAACTTACTGTGCACGTCAGTCTAAAGCATCTTTTGTCCAATATATCGCCATGCATCTTGGAAGCCATACATTCACACCAGCATTGCCAGTGCTGAATGATGCATACCATGATAAAAGTAAATGCCAACCACTATGCAACCAGGATTAAAGGCCGCATGATGGTCATGTGGATGTGCTCAGCTAATGTAATTTATTAGCTTTCTAGAGCTTTATTGAATAAAATTGCTAGCATATGTTTTATACATGGATCACTCAAGCAACGAAAAACAAGTTTACCAGTGCCAGCTCTGCAGAAATGACTTCCCTGTGTTAGTTTTTTTTTGCCTACAGTTGCTCTTTGGCTTTATAAAAAGGAAAACTATAAACCTGGTCTTCCTTTCCAGACAGCAATCACTAGATATTTAATGCAGGTGTATTTAGACAACTGAAATGTAAAGTTTTTTGTTGTCCTTTTCCTCTGGCTTAGAATTCATACAAAAACAAATCCATTTATGCCGGATTGATTAAAGCTGAAATAATGTATGGTACTCACAGCCACTAAAGCAAACTAAAATATCAGTCCACAATAACCACAGTTCACTTGATACAAGGGCTAATGTTTCCATTCCACATTAATACTTTATCTACTGGAACTTTTAGCAAGCCCCTTTGATAATTAGATCTGCAGCTACAGTCCTGTCCAGTAGCTAAATTGCAGAACCAAATGTTGAGTCCTCTCCATTTGGTTGCCCACTGCCATAGAGAACACAGACTAGAAGTACAATGTACTATTTATTACATCACATTCAGTTTCAAGTAGCACTATAGAGAAACAGAATAGACTGCAGCATCACATAATTATGGCAGACAACATGCTTAAAGGCATGGGCTAACAGAAATGGCCAGCCTATACAGTGAAAAGACAAACAGCATGCTAAAGTCACATGGGTCAAGCCAAGATGGTAGACCCTGATTCTTCATTGAGGTACACTGTTTATAACCACACCTCACAGGAACCAAATACCATATTCAGTAATGTGTTTTGTTCTCCATTATTGGCTTATTCTGCTAATCCCTGCTAACTGGGCAAAGAGGTACATTTTACCGTGGTGATTCTCTTTATTTAGCAGGGGAGAGTAACTGGCCCTATCCACCCCCAGCACAGTACTTCCAGTGACTGTTGCTGGTGTCTATCTTATGGTTTTTTTAGAATGTGAGCCCTTTGGGGACAGGGATCCATCTTATTTGTTTATTTCTCTGTGTAAACCGCCCTGAGCCATTTTTGGAAGGGCGGTATAGAAATCAAATTAATAATAATAATTATTATTATTATTATTACCAGGTAGTTCTTCCTTGTACCCACCCCATTTCAGGTCTACTATTGGACCACCTCATCCTTGTTGCCTCCTCTCTCAAGCCCTAACTCTGTTTTTCCATGGAGTCCCTGTCCAGCGCCCTAGGGTTTCTAGCCAGTGTAAAGCTCAGCACAGCTACTTCTTGTTCAGGGGAAGTCCCACTTTACGGTTGGCTAAATACTACTTTCTGCTTCAGTTGGACACCTCCGCCAACAAGTGGATCTCCATCCAGTTATGTAAGAGTATTCTTCACCAGGAAGTTTTTCACATCCGGCTTTTAGTTCACATCTCCTCCAGAATGGAGATGTGCATTCACATATCGGCCAAATTTATCGGTATTATTACCAGTATCACACAATTTGTGTTTTTCATTACGTGTCGGAGTGTAGCCTGATTTATATCTGGGATTTTAAAAATCCACTTTTGGAGGCAACTTCGAACTCACAGTAAGGCTTGCAAAAAAAACCGCAGTAAAGCCTGCTGTCTGGGAAAGCTCATGGGGAAGATCAAAGGACTAGTAGGCACACTTGCATGTTGATTCCTTTCAACCCACTGTATCATAACAGCTTGCATTGGCCTATGGGGTGCCACAAGGATCTATTCTGTCCCCCATGCTGTTTAACATTTGCAGGAAGTCCCTGGGAGAGGTCATCCGTAGGTGTGGGTTGCGGTGCCATCAGTATGCTGATGACACACAGCTCTACCTATCTTTTAAGTCAGCAGACACCAGGGAGGCAGGGGATGCTCTGAACCGGGGCTTGGAGGCTGTTCTGGACTGGATGGGGGCAAACAAGCTGAAACTCAATCCAAACGCTCTGGGTTGGTAGAACTGATCATCCGAGCAATGAGGTAAATCTGGTCTTGGAGGGGGTCACACTCCCTCTGAAAGACAAAGTCTACAGCTTATAGGTGCTTCTGGACTAGGGATGTGCACGAACCGATCCGGAGGCCATGTTGGAGGCCTCCGGACCGGTCCAGCGGTCCGGCACCGAGGGGGGATCTCCCTTTAAGGGCGGGGGGGGTAGAACTTACCCCTCCCGGCGCTCTTCCCCCTCCGGCGCTGTAGTTTTAAGCGAAGTTTTTGGGGCGGCAGCGTTCCTCGCTGCCGCCCCTGCCCCCGTCGTCGCCTGGCAGTCTTCCTAACAGCAGTACGCATGTGTGCGTGGCGGCGCGCGCGCAGCGGCAACATGCACACATGCGCGCCGCCGCGCGCACATGCGTACTGCTATTAGGAAGACTGCCAGGTGACGACGGGGGCAGGGGCGGCAGTGAGGAACGCTGCCGCCCCAAAAGCTTCGCTTAAAACTACAGTGCCAGAGGGAGAAGAGCGCCGGGAGGGGTAAGTTCTACCCCCCCGCCCTTAAAGGGAGATCCCCCCACGGTGCCAGACCGCTGGACCGGTCCGGAGGCCTCCAACATGGCCTCCGGATCGGTTCGTGCACATCCCTAGTCCAGAAGCACCTATAAGCTGGACTGGTCCGGACCATGCACATCCCTATTCTGGACCCAACACTGTCCTTGGAGGCACAGGTGGCGGCAGTGTGCAGAAGCGCCTTTTACCAACTATGGCTGGTACGCCAGCTGTGACCCTACTTGGAGAATTCAGACCTGACCTCAGTCACTCATGCGTTGGTAACATCCAGATTGGACTACTGCAATGCGCTCTATGAGGGGCTGTCCTTGAAGATTGTTAGATGCTTCAGCTGGTTCAGAATGCTGCTGCAAGGATGCTCGTGGGTGCAAATTGCTTCACGAGTATTCCACCCATCCTGCGTCAGCATCATTGGCTACCGGTCCACTTCCGGGCTAGATTCAAGGTGCTGGTATTGGGGCCAGGGTACCAGTCGGACCGCATTTGCCCATATGAATCTGCCAGGGTCCTCCACTCATCATCTCAGGTCCTGCTCATGACCCCGCCACTAACAGAGATCCAGTTGGCAGGGACTAGAGACAGGACCTTTTCAGTTCTTGCCCCTCGGCTTTGGAAGACAATCGCTGAAGAGTTTCGCCATGCTCCCTCCCTCAGTGTTTTTAAAAAACATCTTAAAACACACCTTTTTAAGTAGGCTTTTTAATGCTCCATTATTATTTTTGTGTTACATCTGGTAGGTTCTTTAGCTTTTTATAAATTTTCAGTTTTAATTTGAACCTAATAATGATTGTGGTTTTTAATCTGACTACTTTCTTCTTCTTTTTTTTCTTTTCTTGTTTAATTTAGTTAAGTTTATTCCTTTTATTGTATCTCATGTCTATCTCATTGTTGTGAGCCACCCCGAGCAGTAGTGCACTGGAGGAGCGAGGTATAAATATATATATTAAAAAAAAAAAAAAAAAGTTGTGCACACAAATCTAATCAGATTTTCCTTCTACCTACCTTTAAGTAATAAGCAAAAGGATGGCTGAAAGTCTGGTAACATAGTAACAAATGTTTTACATGCTCTTGAGGTTGCATAAAAAATAAACACTTACTTGGCCGGGCGCAGAGCATTCACCCAGCCCGCTTCCTCTCCCACCCCGCCCGTGGTTTCTCATTGGCTTTCAAGTTAGTCTGTCCCCTCCTGCTGCCGCTTCCTCATTCCAGCAGCCGGCCGGCCTGGCCCACCACCTCCTCATCCTGGCGCCTGGGCCCACCCACCGCTGCCTCCTCATCCCAGCAGCCAGGCCCGCCGCCACATAGCACTTAGCACTTACATTTATATACCGCTCTATAGCCGGAGCTCTCTAAGTGGTTTACAATGATTTAGCATATTGCCCCCAACATTCTGGGTACTCATTTTACCGACCTCGGAAGGATGGAAGGCTGAGTCAACCTTGAGCCCCTGGTCAGGATCGAACTTGTAACCTTCTGGTTACAGGGCGGCAGTTTTACCACTGCGCCACCAGGGGCTCATCCCAGATTGGGAAGACTGGATTAGAACACCTATGGTGACTTACCCAGTTCTTGGGTACGGTAAAAACAAGGTTTTTATAGCATAAAGACTGACAACTTTACTGAAGCACAATTAAGTATTTGCAGATACTTTTACTAAATAAATTCTGCTACTATATCGCTGCTGCCCAATATAGGTGTTTCCAGGAGTCGACATTGACTGAACGGCACACTTTACCTTACAATACACTTGGCAGCCTTTAAAGTGCTACATGACTCTGCTGTTTTTGCTGCAACAGACTAACAGGGCTACTCCTCTGGAAGTCAGGCCTAGCAAGAAGCCCACAGAAATCCACAATCTATCAGCTGACCAAGCTCAGCCTCAAGAACCAGATCTATATTTTCTTCACAGTTCTTTCCCACAGGAAGCCAAGCTTTAATTATACACATTTCAATTTATGAGTGGAGGCTTGTTAGAGACTTGAGTAGGCTGGGCAACATCTAGACTAAGCACCATTGTAATCAATGGGACAAGTCTCGTTAATTTCAACAGGATTTGGTCAGGATGTTAACTGCTGGTTTTAGAGAAATGAAGCAAAACAAAAATAATAATATAAATACATATGTTATCTACCCTGGTAACTGACGCCTGCCACTATTTCCACAGCGCAGCAAGGGTTGCTCAGGGGGAGGTTCCCTTCACAACTTCGCAGGAAGCAGCGGAGGCAGCGCGAACCTTGCCGCGACGCAAGATACTCTTTAAATTTTTGCTGCCTTCACTGATCGGCTGCGCGAGGTTCAGCTCTGCCCACCCATTGGCTGCTTTTCCTTCGGGCGTTCGTTGGTTTGCCAGGCATATCGATATAATATCTGATTGGCTCTTACTCTAGCCCGCCTCCAAGTTCCTATGTATGACTTTCATGTGAGAAAAGACCTTTTTGTTGTCTATGACCTAGGCGGAAAAATCATAGAGCAATGAAAAAGACTGAGAGAGCGTCCCACGAACGTCCGGTGCGTCATCACTCTACCTCCACATCTCTATGGTGCAAACCCTGTTTGCTCTCAGAAATTGGGAATAAATACCGGAGACCGCGTTCATTTTAGTACTGATGATGTTTTGAGGCCGGGCAAACCACATCTCCGAAACTGGAAAAGAGAGTCCTTTAAGCCGTGTCTACAGATGAAGGCGGGGAAAGCCGAAGGGGTAGGAGGGCTTTGGTGGTTGCGGGGCAACGACAGCTTCCGGAGCGAAGGAAGGCGGCTTCCAATCCGGGGTCCCTCGAGTGAGTGACGTCGGCAGCTCCCAAGATGTATGGCTGGCGGTTTCTCAGGTGCGGGTTGCGACTCGTGAGTTCTCCCTCCTGCCTGGGTGGCTTCTTGCCTGCTTTTTCATTTCGGGGGAGGCGAAAGGAAGCCGAGCCAGGCCTCCCTGGGCGGTGTTCGGCCTGCCCTGTCGTCTCCCCCCGGCTTTAAGGCCCTGCCTGCCTTGGGGGATTATTTGGCCGCCTTCCCCGGCAGACTTGGCGCGTTTTGCTGTCCGTTCACCCAGAGCTCTGCTCTCCTGTATCGACGCCTGTTTACATCCGCTCATTTCCCAACATTGTCTGTTTACTTGTTTGTTTGTTGCATTTTTATACCGCCTTCCTGCCTTGACAAAGGCACCCAAAGCGGTTTACAATATGAAAACAAGGGAATTGCATCAGGAGATGAATAAAAGGTTGTCTGAGGCGGTTGGTCTTTTCAGGAGGCCGAGAGCTTGCTGGCCTGGGCGCCTCCTTCCTTGCTTTCCTCTCGGGGGACACAGGTCTCTCATTACTCCTGGGAAGGAGGCGAGAGCTGGTCTTGTGGCAGCAAGCATGACTTGCCCTAGCTAAGCAGGGTCAACTCAGGATGCTGGACGAGCTGGGCCTTCTTGGGCCTAATCCAGCAGGGCTGTTCTTATGTTCTTATATGTGTGAGTGCTGTAAGATAGTCTCCTGGGGGCGGGATGGAGCTGCTCTGGAAAGAGCATCAAAGTTCCAGCCCCCCCCCCCACCGCTGCACCTCCGAGATAGGGCTGAGAGCGATTCCTGCCTGCAGCCTTGGAGAAGCCGCTGCCAGTCTGCAAAGACAATACTGAGCTAGATAGACCAATGGTCTGACTCAGTATATGGCAGCTTCCTCTGTTCCTAAACCCCTTTTCTGAGAGGAGAGTTGGTCTTGTGGTGGACCAGAAGTGACAGGTGCCATATGCCAATGCTGACTGGGGCAAAAAGCCCTGCACCAGCGGTTTTGGAGACAGTGCCAGTGGGCGGAGGAGGACCCTCCCTGCTCCTTAAAAGTACCCCACCACCACCAAACCAGCCTGAACTCCAGACCGCCGAACTGGTTCGTGCCCATCCCTAGAAAGCAACAGCTGTAGATCAAGTCTCTTGAAACTTTGGCTGGCCTTCTCTGAGGAATAGTGGGTCTTTCCCCCCTGACTTTTATCCTTGAGTCCCAGGCTTGGGAGTAAAGCAGGAGCTTGTCTTTGTAGCCATAGCAAATTTTGGAGATACAGGTGGCCCTCGTTATTCACAGGGGTTCGGTTCTTGTCTATAAGCATGAATAAGGAAGCTGCAATAAATGAACCTTGAGTCAATGGGAACTGTAGCGGTTAGGTTCCTAACAAAAAAAAAGGCAAAACAACAACAAAAACCCCAAGGAGGCAGAAATGAGAGAAGAAAAGGACAGTACCTTATTTTCCAGATCTCCAGCAATGCCTGCCAAAACCACAAAATCAGTTGAATATTTGCAAAAAAGTTTTAAAGAGCCACAAAATGGCTCTCTGCTGGAAAATGGCAGCCGGAAATGGTACTGGAAGTCATTTCCGGCCACTCAAACCACGGATAAGTGCATTTTGCCTATTTTTCTATCTGCAGATAATGAAACTGGGTCTCTAGGACCCAACTGTGGATATGTGAAACGGTGGATATGGAGCGAAGTCTTGTATCAAAGTGTCTCCAAACTCAGTGCAAAATCAAAGACAAACCTCCAACTTTCTCTTACTGTGTGCTGGGCCAGGCACTTGCCATATTAAAAACTTGGATGCCACTGGCAACCTGGACAATACATTATTGAACCCTTGTGTGGAATAGAAAGGAGGATGGTTATAGCAGTTACTTCTGTATACAAATGACAACAATGCCTTTAATAAAGGTGTGTAGGCTTTTGAGTTGCAGTTGTTCAGTAAGAATAGAAGGGTACATCCAAAAGTATGGTTGATTACAAAGTGTTCTTTATTTTAGTCACTTCAGCTAGTGACAGCTGTGGAAGACTTAAATCAACACATATTCAACTTTTTAAGTCATGATAAAATGGACTTTATCTTACCGATATTCATGCTACTACACTGTGTGTAGTGTTTTGATATGTGATATTGTCTGCTGCTATTCATTATAACAAATAAGCCCAGATGACTTTCTAAAACTGGTCAGATTGCTAGAATTTCTGAAACCAGGTTGACTGTTTAATGGGGGAGGAGTGAAATCAGTGGGCGTGATCATTTTAGTTATTTCATAGCCTCTGCGCTTTAGGTAATTACTGTGCTGCTTGGTGCTTAGCAATAGTTAAGCTTGCCATGACACTGACAAGCTATTAGAAGTAGTTTCAAACACATACACTTCAAGTATCAGTTCTCTGCTGGGTTCTTAATACATGCTATCTGAATTTCGGTATTGTTGCTGTACTTCAGCTTCTTCCTTTTTCTTGTTTCAGGTTCCTGCAAACATTGTTTCTCCCTACATTGATAGCAAGTGCAGTTTTATGTGTTTTTCTGTTCATACTACTGTGTATTGTAAGGCTTTGGCTCCAACGAAGGAGAAATAGGTCAATCCCAACAGAGGAGGAAGATGAGAAAAAGCCAATTGTTGGATTTTTTCATCCATATTGCAATGCTGGTGGTGGTGGAGAGAGAGTGTTATGGTGTGCTCTAAGAGCACTACAGAAAAAGTAAGTATATATTTCACTTTTATGCAACGGTGTACATTTTTTTCCACACTACTCTCAAACTTTCTGAAATCTCTTGAGGCAGGTTCATATGTCACTCAAAGCCAAGGTTAAACCTTGGCTTTACATAGCATCCCTGGGCCTCAGAAGCATGCATTTTGCCTTCTCTTTCCCTGGTATGAGCAGTTAGAAAGATGCTGAGATCAGTCATGTTGTCCAAATTGACCAGTCTCCATTTATTCTAACTACAGTGCTTGAAATAAACCTGGATCTGAACCCAAGGTTTGAAGTGAGTTTCAGATAAAGATTAATTTGAGAAGCACTGTGGTTTGGAATAAACCAGTATTTATTGGTTTGGATGATATAACCAGTCCTAGCATCTTTCTCCCACAGTGTTAGGAGGTCATAGTAGCTAATGATGGGTTATCCCCTCCTACTTGCTCCAAAGACAGGAAGGTTTCAGGTAGATCAGTTAGGTGTCTGTACCAGCCTCCTTACCTGGTAGGCAGCGGGAGCAGGACTCTCCCAGTTCCTTTCCTGTCTTGCTCCAGGACAGGTGTAGTAGAATTTTTCCAAATCACATGGGGGAAGAGAAATGGGGAATGCATTCTTGAGCTCGGGGATGTCACACAAAGCCAACTTTAACCTTGGCTTTGCGTGGTGTCTAAACCCTTCCTTGGTGAAAATGACAAATTATTTGATAACCAAAACAGTTGTTTCCATTACTGTTGTCATTGAGGGTTTTATTTTTATTACCGTACACTTGTATTACATTTTGTGCCTGTTGTCCTTAAGAAAAGCACAAAAAAGCCCACACCCTCCTTCATCTTATTATTATTACTATTATTTAGTACATTTCTATACCGCCCCATACAAAAAAGTCCCTGGGCAGTTCACAATCTAAAAATAATCTCAAATCCCACAAGACAGTGGGATTACATCACAAAGCATAATTGTACATCATAGAATGGATGACTTTAGTAGAGAATGCTTTCCCAGCCAAAAGGCCGAGAAGCGATCAGTGCTTTCTAAACTAGCGAAATGTTATCTAAAAAATTACACACAGCATACTCTCCTACAGTAGATGCTGTAAATTAACATGTTCCATTGATCAGAATTATACCATTCTTTAAGAAATAGGTGTCATTGGAAAACTTGATTTAAATAACTCCACCCTGCTTCATATGATGATGATACACAAAACCCTTTGATTTCTCAGATGAATGAGTAACTGCAAGCCTCTAACTTATGTGCTCTGGTGTGGTTTGTTTTAGCTGGAAAATTCCACCAATCAGTACTTTACCGTTTGAAATTAATTCTGCTCAGTAAAACTGAGATGCATAAGCCATAAAACCAGTTTAATTGAGCCATGTAAAATTGACCAGAAAGTTGAAAGGAAAATATATTCAGTTGCATTTGTGAACTAGGATTTGCATGGTGGTGGTGGTGGTTTTGAGCAAACGTTTGGAAAATAAACTAAATTTTTTGTTTTCCAGGTATCCAGATGCCGTTTATGTTGTCTATACTGGTGATAGTGATGTCACAGCAGAGAATATCCTTGAAGGTGCTTACAGGCGGTTCAATGTCAAATTAAATCAACCTGTGAAGTTTGTGTTTTTGAAAAAACGCTATCTGGTGGAAGCTTCTCTTTATCCATATTTCACTCTATTGGGTCAGAGTTTAGGGTCTATATTACTTGGCTTGGAAGCTCTTCTGAAGTGTGTTCCTGATATTTACATTGACTCCATGGGTTATGCCTTTACACTTCCTCTCTTTAAATATTTAGGAGGTTGTCAGGTAGGCTGTTATGTTCACTACCCTACGATCAGTACTGACATGCTCTCTGTAGTGAAGAATCAGAATGCCAGATTTAATAATGCAGCTATCATCACAAAAAATCCCTTGTTAAGTAAACTGAAACTTGCGTATTATTACCTTTTTGCTTCCATTTATGGCTTAGTTGGTTCTTGCAGTGACATTGTTATGGTTAATTCTTCATGGACTCTCAATCACATTCTTTCCCTTTGGCGGTGTGGTGCCTGTACAAACATTGTGTATCCACCTTGTGATGTTCAGACCTTCTTAGATATTTCTATCTGTGAGGAGGAGAAGACTACAGAGGAAACTATTGTTTCTGTAAGCCAATTTAGGCCAGAGAAGGACCATCCTTTGCAGATCAGAGCCTTTGCTAAATTTCTGGAAAAGACTGCAGGGCAGCAGGCACTGCCAAAACTAATTCTAATTGGAGGCTGCCGTAATCACGAAGATGACCAGCGTGTGAATGGACTTAAAAAGCTCTGTCAAGAACTGGGTGTTGAGAGAAGGGTGGAGTTCAAAGTCAACATTCCATTTGAAGAACTAAAGAAGCACTTAACAGATGCAACTATTGGTCTTCACACCATGTGGAATGAACACTTTGGGATTGGTGAGTGTTTTGCATATGATCTTATGGGACTGTATATGATATGGGTTGTTGTTTCTAACTCCCAGTATTGAATCTGGTGGCCACTGGCCAACGATGGGGATTTGTGCTGCACACTCAGTATAAAATGGTTGTACTGGTATTCATTCATTATCCCAGCCAAACTAAAAGAGATTATGTTTATTCCCACTAATTAATAACTCATGTATAGATTTGAACCTAGGTCTTGGAGTTGTAAACTTGGAACAGACCCAGTCTAGTCTAATCTCTGCCCTAGAGCCTATCATCATAATCATACTTTAAAAGAATTCCCTCCCAAAATGTCTGACCAACTTTTTTTCTTGTTAGCCTCAATGAAAGATCCTACAGCCTCCTATATTGTTACAGTACTGCTTACAGTTATTTAGGCTAAACATTGGGAAGAATTTGTGGTGGTCTCCTCTAGAACCCTTACTTGATCTATTTATCACACATAGGAAAACCAGCTCCTTCTGCCCCAACCTTTTAAATATTTGAAAGCTGTCAACTTATTGCTACCTAAGCTGTTAGAACGATGATAGCAAAAAATCTGGGCTTTTACAGCAGTGCCTCTAGCTTTTGGAATGACCTGCCTTTAGATGTGATGAGTAGCTCATCTCTGGCTGTCTTTCATAAGAGTTGCAAGACTTCTTAAAAAAAAAAAATTAAAATTCAAGAGGCATTTGGTTGATTTACTAATTTGGAGGCTGTTTTTGTACACATCATTTGCAGACTTGTTTTATGACTCTTGTGTATGTTTTAATACACAGTAAGAATCACTGGGAAAGTAGCTTTAAATTAGTTTAAATATTTTCTCCAGGTTAAAGATACTAGCTCATTTGGTCATGGAGCTTGCATTCTAGCTTCTTTTATCATCTGTGCAGACCAGAGGCTCTCTGAATCCATTCCAGTTTGATCAGTTCTGCAAACCACAATTGAAAAAGAATGTTGATTCAGTATTCCTAATATGAGTTAGGGATGTTCATGAATCGGTTCGGTGGTCCTTTTCCAGATGGCTGAACCGGTTTGGAGGTCTGGTGTTTGGACCTGTTTGGTGGTGGTGGGGTTACCTCCTTGCAGCCCTTGTCAACATAAAACCAGAAAAAAAGTGTATTGGGCACTTCTGGTTTTACGCTGAATGGGGCTGCAAGGAGGTATGCAGCAGCCCTACACCAGTGGTTTTGGCAACAGCGCTGGCAGGGAAAAGGAAGCCGGGGTGGGGAGGAAGGGCACCCTCCCTGCTCTTTAAAAGTAAACCCCCTCCGCTGCTGAACCGTATGGCCGACGTGCACATCCCTAATGTGGGCTGAGGGGGAGAGAGCTCTTCACTCAGTGGCATTATGCTGTTGAGCCACAGTATCACATTCAAAGCTAGATGGACCAATGATCTGACTCAGAAAAAGAGTTTCCTGTATTTTCTAAATTTAACAAGCTTTTCAACACCTAGCTCAAGTTTTCTATATGGAAAGGTAACTATTTCTGACTCAAATGACCACCCACTATAATTTTCATGCTTATTTAGTATAAGGCTAAACAAATAAAGTATATGCAAACTCGCAGCTTTTGGCTTCCTAATATTTTTTGGTTCAGCATTGAGGAATGAACTAGTTGCTACCCTTATTATTAAATAGCAAATCCAGATAATCAGAAGTGTTAAACCAGATAAGTGGCCCACAGAATAGCAGGTAAGCAGTCATTCTCAGCCACCTCTGAAACTTGAATATGTTAGTGTGATGACAGAAGAACTGGTGTATACTGTGATAATAAATTACAGTGCAATCCAATGGATATTTACTTGTGAGTAAATCCCATTGTGTTAAATGGAGCTTATTTTCTCATGATTGAGTTTAGGTTGCAGTTTCCATCTGAGCCTCTGGGCATGGCTTCTTGTTATCAGCCTCTTATTAGTGCAGTTACTTCGCTGTGTGTCTGCAGCAGAAGTTAGTCTAGAATGTATTAGTTTTATTTCCATTCTTTTTAATTAGTAGAGATTGATCCTATGAAGCATGGCACCTTATTTTCCCCCCTTAGTATAGCGAGGTTGTCTTCTAAATACTGGGTTATCAGCCACCCCATGCTCTGAGACAGCACCAATTAAAATTGAGCAGGTTAGTTGCCATAGTCAGGATAGCTGTCAGTTAAGCGTCAGTTCTGGTCCCGTCTTGCTCCGGAATGGAAGCACTTGGAAAAAGCTCTCACTCAAAATGTTCATTATTCTCTTGTTTTCAGGCTAGTTCCATTCTTTTTCTCTCTTCTTATTTCTCTGTGTGCAAGGGTGGAAGTGAGTCATCCATTTAAAAAAGAAGCAAGTTGTTCTAGTAAGAACTAATCAGCCTTTTTTCCTTTCATTGTCTCTACATCTGGACTAAATTTGATGCAAATTGAGGTCCACCAGTTAGATCTCTTGCACCTCAAATGTTCGTGTGTCCGCCATCTTGAATCGGAGTGGATGTCATCATTGCAAACTGCATCATTGAGGTGTCTCTGTGTGTCACTCACTGCAGCTGTTCCAAATTTGGTTCAAATCAGTTACTGTCCATAAGTTAGTGCACTTGTGCCTCAAAGCTTTGTGCTTGCCATCTTGAGTTGGGATGGATGATGTCATCTCAATCTTCATAGGGACACCTCAATCGCCATTGAAGTGTCCCTATGTGTCTCTACAGCTGTAGCAAATTTGGTTCAAATTGGTTAAGTGGTTCAGAAGTTAGCCCACTTGTGCCTCAAAAGTGTACGCGTCTGCCATCTTAAATAAGTGTGGATGACATCATCACAAACTACATCGTTGAGGTGTCCATGTGTGTCACTCACTGCAACTGTACCTAATTTTGTTTAAATTGGTTAGACAGTCCACAAACTAGCCCACTTAAGCCTCAGATGTTCACATGACTGCCTTCCTGAACTGGAGTGGATTACATCATCACACACGATGCCATTTGGGCATCTGTATGTGTCTCTACAGCTGTAGCAAATTTGGTTCAAATCAGGCGAGTCACAAGTTAGCCCACTTGTGCCTCAAAAGTTTATGCCTCTGCCATCTTGGATTGAGATGGATGACATCATCACAAACTGCAGCATTGAGGTGTCCCTTTGTGCCCTACAACTATACCTGATTTGGTTCATATTGGTCCAGGTGTTGCAAAGTTGATGGGTGGGGGACACACGGACGGACACACACACACACACACACACACACACACAGCCGGGTGATCTCATAATTCTACTGGAAAGTAGGCTAGAAAGAAAAGAAAAATCCTTTGTACTTTAACCTCCTGCCTGGGAAACGTGGAAGTTTCCCAGGTTGTGGACGTTTTGGTGAGTTACATCTCTGAGGGAACCATGTCCGATTTCAAGGGCAAGGAACCTATTGAGCAGCCCCTTTCTTTTCCAACTGAACTGCGCTAGTCTTTTCCTCTGCGTGAGGAAAAGACTAGCGTGAGGAAAAGACTATTCCTTCAACCTCTGTAACAATTACCCCCCCTCTTCCCCCTATCAAGCACCCTGTTGTCCCCAGATCAGGACCTACAGCTCCCACCATTCCCCGCCCTGAGCCTGCCATGCAGATGTCCAAATCTCAGTCCTCTGAATCTGAAAGGAAAGAAGGGGACCTCTCAGATGAGCAAGCTCCCTGCTCTTCCTAGATCTCACCTGATCTTCCTAGTTCAAACTGCTTTTTCCCTACTTCAGAATTTGAGGTTCTGCTTTCGAAGGTTAAGAAAGTTATTAAGGATGTCAGCAAGGATTGATGCAGGGCTATCAAGATATCTTAAATGTACCAAAAGCCTTAGGCAAACTGATTCTTATTAGTTTCCTTTCAACCTTCTTCTCTAGGCTCCAGGGCTTCCAAGATTACTCTGGCTAGGTGGATTAGGGCTACCATCACCCTCGCCTATGAATCTTTACACCTACCTGTTCCAGTAGGCATTACTGCACATTCTACCAGAAGCACTTCCACTTCTGCAGTCTTTTCAGCTTGTGCACCTCTCTCAGAAATTTGTGAAGCAGCTACATGGGCCTGTCACGCCATTTATTAACCATTATAAAATATCTTCTTTTCATGCTGATCAAGCGGCCATGGGCCACACCATTCTTCAGCAGATGGTCTAGGCCATCCCCTCCCCTCCCATATGTCTCTCAGCTTGGGTAAGTCCCAGTGTTTAGAGGATGACCTCCTTATACTGTGGAAAAAGAAACTTTAGTACTTACCTTGAAGGGTTCTTTTTCAAGGTATAGGGAGGTCATCCAGCCCTCCCGTTGCAGGGTAGTGGAGGGAGTTTGTTGGGAGGTGGGGGCAACACACAGGGTTGGCGTTTCCTCTTTCCTCTAGTTTTTCTTGTTGATCTGTTTGTTATCAGTTACCTTTACAGTTTGGCATCTGTTTCTCCTAACTTTGCCTTTTCCAAGATGTGTTTATTCTCTTGCGATAGTCCCAGAACTGGGGCTTGACTGATAGCTATCCTGACTACAGGAACTAGCCTGCTCAATTTTAATTGGCCCTGTCTTGGAGCATGCAGTGGCTGATAACTCAGTGTTTAGAGGACGACATTCCCTTTCTGTTTCAAACAAGTTTAATATCCTATGCTAGAAACACAACTTAGAAATGTCATTGTTTTTCCTAATGCTTTTAAAACTGTTCTAGACATTGAAGTCTTTAGTCGTGAAGAACTGAGACAACTGCAGTTCACAAGTTTGTTTCATGTCTTATAGGAATTGTTGAATGTATGGCAGCTGGCACAATTATCCTTGCTCACAATTCTGGGGGCCCCAAATTAGACATTGTGGTACCCTATGAAGGAAATATTACTGGATTTCTAGCAGAAAATGAAGAAAGTTATGCAGAAACCATGGCTTATATCTTTTCACTATCTTCTGCAAAAAGACTGAAGATCAGACAAAATGCTCGTCAGTCTGTGAGGAGATTTTCTGAACAAGAATTTGATGAAGCATTCCTATTATCTGTGGAAGAGTTATTTAAATAAAATTCTGTATATATCAATCTGGACATACTCGAATCATTATGGTAATACATTTGTGCATTTTGATTTACTATATTGTGTTGTGCAATAAAAACCTGATCTGTTTGCTTTTACATGAAAGGGGGTATTTTATGAAAATTCATATTCATTCAGTATGCTTCATTCTCAAACTCATAAATGTCTTATGAGCGATTATTTAAATCGCTGCAGAAGACATTTGAATCAAAATGCATCTGGTGGATGTCTATATGAAGCTTCCAGAGTGAACTGCTAGATAGAAAATTCTTTGTGATATGGATGCTATTTACAAGTAAATAATAATACCAAATTGTTATTGCTCATGTATATTTCTGAGACCGGGGGATAGGTCTATTTTTGTCAAGTATATAGAAAATCAGACATGACGTAGTTTAGGGTTTATTTATTCTTTGTCAAGATTGTTACGTTGTAGACTATCCAGAAATTTTCATTGCTCTTGATTGAAGCTTAACTTGAGTGTGATTTTTCAAGGCCTCTTATGGCACCAAGGCCCTCCTGAGATGTACTAATGTAAAACTACTTCTGTAAAAGCTTTCTTCCCGAATCAACCATGAGTATAAACAACTTGTCCTCTGCTTAGCCTAATAAATAGCCTCTCCTTGCACAGGAGCTTATAAAATCTGAACTCTCCCATACTTATACATTATAACAGACAACTTAATCATAAAATATCTCTGTACCACATTCTTTTAATAAGCATATGGGAAATTGGCTTTAAACTTGTATTTAAAGCCTCATTTCTGGCTTGGTTCTCAACAAAGTAGCTAACATGTATCTGGGCCGTATCACTTCAGGCTGTAGGTAGGGGTTAAAATGACTGAAAGTTCTTTCATACAAACAAAAACATGCATAGAAAACTAGCTTTAAGGTCCAGAAGCTAGACTAGAATCCTCCTTCCTGACATCTAGTATTCTTGAAGGCAAAAGTTTTTGTTTTCTATGAAGAGACATTTAATCATTTGAATTCCTGTCTGTAGTTTGAAGTAGCAAAGGCCAGGTACAGATGAATAGACCTAGACCCATGTTACTGAAGTTAGATCTTTGAAGGAGACAATCAGAACGTACACACAAAGGAGATGTGCAGTGATGGTAAAATTAGAAAGAAGTCCTACATCTACAGCCATAAATACAGTGCATAGAGGCATGACATGTTCCTTGTACAACTCGGGAACAGGGATACTTATACAAAGCATCCCCTCTACACTGATTGCCTATCTGGCAGAAGATCCTTGGGAGCAAGCAAGGGGAAAGAGCCTAGGCGAAAGCACTGCTTCTGCTCAGGAATTCACCATGGCTATTTTGTTAGACCTCTAGACATCTGAAGGGGAAATGATGGTCCCAATACTTGCATCCCACACTGAATGGAACCACTGACTGGTTTTAGTTTGAAAAGCTTTAGCCATGCTTGGTGTTTCTAGTTCTAAGTAATATTATAGTAGAACATATAGTAGTAGTTAACTCTAGAAAAGTGCCCATTTTTAAACATTTTAAAATAGTTTCAATCAGCTCTTCAAACTATTTCCCAAGAGTGCATTATCTAATGGCTCCTTCTTGATGGTTGCTAGGCAGGTTACTATTGTCTTCGAAACCTTCATCAGGTTTTCTGAGTGTACTATTACGTAAGCGCTCTTTTTCCACTTGATCTCTGTCCAGTGACTCAACTGGAGCTTTTAAGACCTCTTCCACAGATGTTACCACTTTTTCCAGAGACTCAATAAGCTCATTCCTTAGTTCATCTTCAGATTCTTCAAAGTTTCTGTATGATTAACAGAAGAAAGTGGATATTCACAAATACATTCATATTGTTTCCAACTGACTTCAGTGTTTAATTCTTAAGATTGATCAGCACTTAGGCTTTCAGGTTCATAGACAGTGATGAGCCCCTTTTGGATGTAAGGTCCCCAGCAAGCTCATGACCTGGCAGGTGAAAATACTGTTTGTATGAAGAAATGCCACCATAGGCATAGTGTTATCTGGCTTCCCCAATTTCTTTGTCAAAGTGACATACTTGGGGCAGTATCCTCCTAGGAAAACTGGAGTGGTACATCATCCATGAGGAGGAGCCAGACCACAAGGAGGTGTGGACACACAAACCTCCTTGAGATCCCAGCTAGACTAGGAAGCAATGTGGGCCTCTTCATGTATGAGCCAATCAAGTCAGTTTTAAATTATTCTGTTTCTCCCCCTTGCTATTTTTAAATAATTCATATAGTTACAGTAATTTCAAATGCTGGGAAAAAGTTCTGAGCAAAATTTGGTATGAAATGGCTTCCCTTATCTTTATATACATTTATTGTACTATACATTTATTGTACTATCCACAACATTTTTTGTACTATCACTATACATTTATTGTACTATCCACAACATTTTTTCTCATAGCATTTTAAACATGAGCTGAGCTCCAAGTTGGGTGAGTGGTAAAGCGACGGCATGACTATCGTATGTGAAGTTAACTGCATCGTAATTGTAAACGTTTGCATTCATTTATCTGGAAGGGCCTTATTATTTCATTGGTGTAGTAGCGCTCTTGTATAACAATGTGAGCATTGGAATACTGGGGGAGTTGCAGTTTATTATTACTCTCTTGAAGTTTGGTGTAGTTGTTCATTCTCTTGAAAGTTTGTAATGTTAGTACATGAAAAATCCTATTGCTTAACAAAGATGCTATCCTGACTTTGTCAGAGAAGCAAAAGAAGACATGTTAATTATGGATGTACACAAACAGTTTGTGCATTCCCTGGGGAGGCGCGGGGGGGGGGGGGGGAGGCGTGTGCCACTAAAGAATAGGTAGGACGCTCCTTACCCGTTCACACTCTCCCTGCCGATTTCCTCCCCACCGGTGCTCAAGTTTGAAAGAGACATGTGGGGCTGCAGCATTCCTTTTTGCAGCCCCAAATGGCATGCGAGCCGGCCATTTGGGTAGTCACCACACAGAGTTGCATGCTGAAGCCCCGCGTGTCTCTTTCAAACTTGAGCACTGGCTGGGGAAATGTGGCGGGGAGCGGGTGCACAGGTAAAGAGTGCCTGACCTGGTCTTTAAAGCCCCACCCCCACCCATCAAGCTGGCTTAGCCAGCATTTGAACAGGTTTGGCACTCCAGGAAGGAAGTGCTGAACCTGTTCATGCCCATCCCTACAATGTTAATAGCACCAACTCACGTGTCATAGTCATCAGATCTTGGTTCAAGTCTGTCTTCATCCACTTCAACCGAAGAACCTAAATCAGTTGAATCAGCTTCATCCTTTTCTTCAGTCCATGGGGTTACTGTCTCCTCTGAAGAAGAACATGTTTTAGTTAGTTGGTTTGTATGTCACACATCAAGCTGTTGTTCAAAAACAACTACAGTGGGTGGCTGAAAAGCTGGCACCTCTGTATTCTTACTCCTTAACATCTGAGTAATTGGGATTTCATATTAACATAAGGTTTATAGGGAGAGATTGCCCTTTTATAAAAGTGATTACATCAGTGATATTTGTAGAGCTTTAATGGTTTTTAAAAACTCCTCCCCCTTCCTTTTTCAGATACACATGAGTATCTCAGATATATACCGTTTCTACCTAGGGGGTCATACGCAGAAGGTGGTGCTGGGAGATGCCTGCTCCACCCCTTGGCCTTTGGCCTATGGGGTGCCACAAGGATCTATTCGGTCCCCCATACTGTTTAACATTTGCAGGAAGTCCCTGGGAGAGGTCATCCGTAGGTGTGGGCTGTGGTGCCATCATTATGCTGATGACACCCAGCTCTACCTATCTTTTAAATCAGCAGACACCAGGGAGGCAGTGGATGCTTTGATCTGGGGCTTGGAGGCTGTTCTGGACTGGATGGGGGCAAACAAGCTGAAACTCAATCCAGATAAGACGGAAATGCTCTGGGTTGGTAGAACTGATCATCCGAGTAATGAGGCAAATCTGGTCTTGGAAGGGGTCACACTCCCTCTGAAAGACAAAGTCTACAGCTTATAGGTGCTTCTGGACCCAACACTGTCCTTGGAGGCGCAGGTGGCGGCGGTGTGCAGAAGCGCCTTTTACCAACTACAGCTGGTATGCCAGCTGCAACCCTACTTGGAGAAGTTGGACCTGACCTCAGTCACTCGTGCGTTGGTAACATCCAGATTGGACTACTGCAATGTGCTCTATGAGGGGCTGCCCTTGAAGACTGTTTGGAAGCTTCAGCTGGTTCAGAATACTGCCGCAAGGATACACGTGGGTGCATGTCGCTTCACAAGTATTACACCCATCCTGCATCAGCTTCATTGGCTACCAGTCCGCTTCCGGGCTAGATTAAAGGTGCTGGTATTGGCCTTTAAAGCCCTACATTGCTTGGGGCTGGGGTATCTCTTGGACCACATTTGCACATATGAATCTGCCAGGGACCTCCACTCATCTCAGGCCCTGTTCATGACCCCTCCACTAACAGAGATCCGGTTGGCGGAGACTAGAGACAGGGCCTTTTCAGTTGTGGCCCCTTGGCTTTGGAACGCCCTCCCTGAAGAGCTTCGCCATGCTCCCTTCCCTCAGTGTTTTTTAAAAAACATTTTAACACACACCTTTTTAAGGAGGCTTTTTAATGCTCCATGGACTATGGTAAAGTGAACTTGTTTGTTTAATTTAGTTAATTTTATTACTTTTATTGTATCTGTGTCTATCTTATTGTTGTGAGCCACCCCGAGCAGTAGTGCACTGAAGGGGCGGAGTATAAATATTCTAAATAGATAGATAGATAGATAGATAAGAGAATCATAAAACAGCTGATTTTATATTACAGAAGCAGCAGCCACAACAGATCAATAAAATTGAACACAAACCAAAACAACTAAAACAAGCTACAGTACATGCTGGAATACCTGGACGGATCAAAAGGTTTCCAGGACACGGATAACTGTGGCCAAACCATCTCTCTCTAGGAGGGCCTGTAGCTGGTGCACCAGCCTTAGCTGGGGAAGGCACTGTATGCCACAGATGCCACTTGGGCCTGCACTGACAATGCAAAATCAATCAATAGCCCCAGACTGGTGGAACACACCACTGCCCCAATCACATGAGCCACTTATAAACAGCACCTCTGTCATGGATTAAGCTTCAATTTACTGGCCCTCATCCAGTCCATTAAAGACTGGTATACTTCCACATTACACAATTAAGGTCCTGGACAGGCATTATTAGGTACCGTATTTTATGGAATATAAGACTCACTTTTTTCCTCGAAAAATATCCGCCAAAATTCAGGTGCGTCTTATATGTTTTAACAGTTTAATATGTTAAAACTCTGAAAAACTGGATTAAAATTAAGGTGCGTCTTATAGTCTGTAGCGTCTTATAGTCCGTAAAATACGGTATTACATTCTTGGACACTGGCTGACATCCTTACAAATAAAGCACACCCCTTAGTAGGTCTGCGGGCACACAGCAGGAGCCCTCACACCACTCCCCCAGTCCTCTAGTGCTCACGCTGTTGCAGAAGAGCACGGATACTTTCGAGCACTCCACGCTCCAGAAGCACTCTGCAAGAGTGGAAATATATTGCTGACCCTCAGTGACATGTTTTCACTCTTGCAGAGTGCTTCCAGAGCACTGGCAGTGCTCAGAAGTATTCATGCTCTTACAACCTCATGAGCACAAGAGGATTGGGGAGTTGCATGAGGGTCCTGCTGTGTCCCCACAGACCCAAACAAAGTGTGTGCTTCATTAGTCAGGAAGTCAGCCATTGTCTAAAATGTTTCCTTGGTTCTGAAGCTTTACAACTTTCTCATTTGCCTGATCATCAATAAGTATGTATGACAATCTGATACTTTACTGTGTGCAAGTTTTTCATTTGCTCTGTATATTCATGTAATATACACGATGTAACTTTACTATTATATCAGACTAGTATTTTTAAGCCCGTTATAATAACGGGTGCTAGGTCCCCCCCCCCCTTTATTCCTTCTTCCTTTCTCTTGCTCTTTTTTTGTTGTTTCTTTTTTCTTTCTGACTCACTTTCTTTCCTTCCTTTTCTCGTCCCCCCCCCCTTTTTAAATTCTTTTCTTTCTCTTTCTCTTTTCTTTCTATAATGGGTGTGCTCTTTGGGGCTGGTGGCTTTTTTTCTATTTTTTCCCCTTTTCTCTCTCTCTCCCTCCCTTTGTTCTTTACTTTTATCTCTCTTATTTTCCCTTCCTCCCTCTTTGTTTATTTTGTTCTTTTCTTTCCCTTCTCTCTCTTCTCTCTTATTCCTTCTGCTGGCTCTAATCTCCCCGCCCACCCACCCACCCCGATTAAGGGCCAAATCGGCCCAAACAACTGCCGCCGCCGCCCGCCCCCCAGCTGCCCGAGTCCTCCTCACCCCCGCCTTAGGCCTGTGTCAGTCGGGCGATCAAGGACCATAATCTGAGAAGGAGAGAGGAGCTCGCAAACAGAGCTCCTCTCTCTGCAAAGCCTCTGCATGAACTGGCATTTTGGGCACAAAGGACGCCTGTTGTGTCCTTTGCGCCCAAAGCACCAGTTCGGGCAGAGGCTTTGCAGAGAGAGGAGCTCTGTTTGCGAGCTCCTCTCTCCTCAGATTAAGGTCCCTGATTGCCCGACTGACGCGGGCCTAAGACGGGGGTGAGGAGGACTCGGGCAGCTAGGAGGGTGAGTGGGCGGGTGGTCGTCATCGTCGGCAATTGTTTGGGCCGATTTGGCCCTTAATCAGGTGGGGGGGCCGTCGGGGTCGGCTGGTGGCGGCAAGTGAGAGAGCGGCGGGAGGAGTAAGTAAACCTTCCCGCCACTCTTAAAGGAACCCCCCCACTCTTTTCTTTTCTCCCGGCCTTTTTCTTTTTTCTTCCCCGCCCCCCGCTGCTCTCCTGGTTCCTCCGCTACTCTCACAACCCTCCCGGTTCCCCCGCTGCTGGCTTAGCCCTCCCAGTTCCCCCGCTGCTGCTTCAGTTTTTCCAGGTCCCCCTGCCGCTAAACAACATGGCTGCCCGTGTCTGGACGGCTGTATCTTTCACAGTCGCTCTGCGCATGCCCAGAACGGCCGAGAAAGACACGGGCCGAAGACAGGCACGGGATCACGCTTTAGCTTCTTATTATAGAGGATACATTCTGAGGATTTGTTTTTAAGGGGTTTTCCTCCTATCAGTTTTCTTTACGTTTACATCTTTATGTACTTGTGGATGAACCTCTGATGGATATCCTTACTCCCACATTCATGTGTATATTTGCCCTGATATATTGTATTGCTGTACTAAACATAGAATTAATCTCAAGAATGACTATTGTATAAGAGATGACACACACAAAACAACTTACTGAGCTCTTCGGCTTGGCACAAAGTGTCACTGGAGCATTCTGCTTCTGCCAACATATTCATAAGTGTCCCAGGTGATTCTTGGCTCCATTTTTTCCTGTTTTCCGGGAATTCTGAAGGAATATTGATTACCTGGCCAACTGAGAAACAGATATATTCGTTCACTGTACACGGTCACTAATGTAAAAATTGGTCCTACTGAATTTTCCCCAAATGCCAGCAACTACCTTTTCAATGCTCTTTTCTCCCACTTCTCTTGCTCTAGCAATAAATGATTTTTCAGCCAAGAAGCCTCCATTTGCTGACTATTCTTGTTTTGGCAACAGTAACAAGGAACACAGATTTTAAAAGCGGAAACTTGAAAGGATAGGAGGATAACAGATCTATATGCTTCTTTCTAATGAAGGAAAAAAATCTTGGGAGTCCATTTCTGGTCACCATAGGCTACCCATCTGAAATGCTACTGCTTTTCACATCTAAAAGTGCACAGACAGGGGCACAGAGGAGGCTGGAAGCCTTTCTCTCTCTCTTACATTATAAGAATGTAAAATATTTCACCAAGGTCACCTTCATCTATGGTAGGGCACACAGAGGTGATCTCTGCATTATCTAGAAGATCCAAGAGAGTCCTTGGGGCCGCAGCTTGCCAGTGTTTTCTGTTCACTATAGCATCTTCATTGTCAGCATCTAAGGGGATAAATGAGATCTGGATGCAATTCTGCAATTTGTATTGTAGACAATAAGGTGCTGGCTCATACAACTTTGTTGTATTTTATTTGTTGGCAAAAAATTTACGGTGAAGTTCTGTGTGGAACCTAGATGGTCTGATCACATACCTAAGAAGGGTTTTTGTGTGTTTTTTTAATTGAGCTGATGGTGGCAGGGTTGATGCTGTGCTATGCTGTACACTGCATGGCAAGAAAACAGGTGTATGAATCAGCTCTCTGAAACAACAACAGTGTTATATAATATGATTCACAGTCTCAACCTGAGGGCTAGCATGCCATTCCTCTTGTCCATCACGGTCTCAGCTGCTAATGAACAAGAGGCATGGCATGCTAACACACAGCTAGCAATTTCAGAGGAATACCTGCTTCCCAACAGCATAGTTCCACCAAAGCTTTGTCTATGTAATTATCATAGATGTTCGTCAGCTTTTCCTTCAGGTTTTTTCCATCCTCAAATGTCAGTGTTTCATTAAGTTCATCACGTTCCTGAAATCAAGCAAAAGAATATTTGCTGAAAAGACATTTAATTCATTCACCTTGTTTAACTTCCCCCTAGATGCTTGCTTCAGGCACAAGAAGCAATGGAAAGTACTGCAATAACACTCAAATTTAGACAAGGGCAACCCATCAAACATCTGTCTCGAATCCCAGACATGCTTTGCAGTGACAATACCATCTGAGCAGTACTTGGGCTCTGTTTATGGATTCTCAGTCCCCACCCCCACCCCAGATTTTCTTGAAAGTCCTACATAAGGAGTATCAAATCTACACCAAGATTGTGTTAATGTCAACCGTCCTGATTCTTTTGGAAGGACAGTATAAATTTTTTAATAATAAATAATAATAATAAATGTACACACAGATCTCTTTTTCCACAAAAATGACTAGAGGAGCCTTTGCAGATAGGGAAACTCCTCACACAAACTGGTGCTTGCTCCTGGATTTGGAACAGATCACTAAACTGGGGTGGTGTTATATATGTTACTTAAAATAATACCTCTCTCTTTCCCTCAAAGTTATTCACACCTGGGACTCCAGCTTCTAGGTCAATCTGAAACTTTACACCTCCCTGGGGGGAGAAAAGTTCATTTTAGTATTTTAATAAAATACAAAAAAATAAATAAAAAATTACATAGCAGCTATTGAAAGCTATGTTTGCTAAGTTCTGGAGCTGATATATATGATTTTTTTTTTTAAAGCACTCTCATGTCATTAAATGCAGACAGGTGGGTGCAAAATGCCTTGACAATCATTCCTCCTGCCCTATGGAAAGCAGTACTCTACATTCGCACATTGCTTTCCCTGTTATATGGGCCTGTGCAAAAAGGAGGCAGGAGATTGGTGGTGAAGAGGCTAAGGAAGGATGTCCTCCAATTGACAGATGTTAATTACGTCTGTGACCACTGATTGCCACAGCCACCTGGAATTGAATTTTCAAAGTTAGAAACAAACAAGCAATTGAAACAATGTGGACAGAAAAAGGAAGTGAACAAAATATATCAATATTTAACCTTTGCTTTATGTTTAATTTCCATGACATTTCTCTCTTGCCAATTATGCAGTCCAATTTGTTTCAAATGTTCTTCAATATCCTTGAGAGGCGAAAAAGAGTTGTTTAGCATGCCTATTCACACACTATATTCAAACTATATTTTAATAAAGAATGGGGAACAAAAAAACAAAATATTTGGTGCAAGCCTGGTCAATCTTACTTTTGACTGGAGGGTGGGAGTGGTTTAAAATATAGTTTCCAGTACAGACAAAGCTAAAAATCCAGATCTGGTAGCACAAAGTAGAACAATAAGACCATTGCTTTGTTCTTAACCATTCTCCCTCAGAAGAGGGTTGTATCCGGAGGATCATGGGTTGCCTCGACCTCCTGCTCCAGACAGGGCCAATCTGAGAGCTTTCCTCTTGCCAGGAGGGAGGGGCAATCCCCTTGTCTCTCTGTTTTTTGCCCTGTCTGGCTCCAGCAGGTGCTGCTTCAAATCGCTCTGATTCTATTCAGAATTTCTGCCTTTCAACTTCAGTTTTTCTGTCTCCATCTTTATCTGCGCCTTCCCTGCGAGTCTTAGAACTAGTCAGGGAGGGAGCTGGGGAGATTAGAGTCGCTAGCGCCATTAAAGAGTGTTTCCTCTGCTGCAGCTTAAGCAGGCCCTCGGAATGGCTGCCGAAGCTTCCCGCAGTGAGAGGGAGGCTTCTCCCTCTCTCTTGGAGGACTCCATCACACACTCCGTGTGCCAGGCTGAGTGGGTTGCAGCGACCACTCCCACGCCTGTCACTCAGTCCCCGAAGACAAGCAGGACAAGAAAAAAGATAAGAAGGACAGGAAGTCCTTGGCACGTTCAGCAAAGCCTAGCAGATCCCAGGTGGCAGGCGGTGCTGTGCCCCACGATACCCCGACCGTGATCGAGGCCGCGCCTTCACCCTTGCCACAGGCTACCCCGGTGGCGTCGGCCGCAGCTGGGTATGATGGCCAACAGGAAGCTGTGGTGGCTTCTGAACTAGAGCTCCTGGATGCTCCGCCCGCCAAGCGTGCTCACCCTGCAGAGGTTTCATGTTGAGCAGCCGTCTCCGATGGCGGGAAGGAGGCAATTCCTCTGTGCTTTGCCACCTTGCTATGGCACATTGTGACAGAAGAGCTGGGCCTGTAGTCCAGAACCAGCACATGTTGGTTTGGACCGACAGTGCAATGGCCAAAGCACACGTCAACAGGCAGGGAGAGACCAAGTCACGGGTCTGATGTGGGAGGTGTCCATCTTGCTGAATTGGGTGGGGAGCAACCTGCTCTCCTTAGAGGCCGACCACATCAGCGGGGCCTTAAACATTGTTGCAGACTTGGCTGAGCCAGGCTCAGCTGGATCCCACAGAATGGTCTCTGGATGTCAGGTTTTTCGGTGCACAGTAAGGCTGTTTGGTCTGCCCATTGTGGACCTGTTTGCCGCCCCGAACAATGCTAAGCTGAACCACTTTTTTCCAGGTACCAGTCTCCCGGGGCTGTGGGAGTGGATGCCCTGATGTTCTCCTGGCCTCCGGGGCTGGTGTACATCTTCTTGCCCATCGCCATTCTGCCACAGACGGTTCGGCAGATTCACCAGTTGCGAGCAGAGGTAGTTCTGGTGGTTCCCCATTGGCCGTGCCGGCCCTAGTTTTCAGGCCTGATAGCATTATCCAGCAAGCCCCCAATGTCCCTGGGGTGCCACCCCCAGTTGCTCAGCCAGGGTCCAGTGTTCCATCCAGAACCGGAGTGGCTCAATCTCTCCGCCTGGAGATTGAGCGGGGCTCTCTATCTGCCTGTGGCTATTCTACGGCTGTCTGTGACAGTATCCTGGCTTCCCACCGTCTGTCGATGGTTAGGGTCTATCAGTCCACCTGGAAGGTCTTTTCCCAGTGGTGTTCCTCGCAGGTTTTTCTCCCCTATTGGCGTCAGTGGCTCAGGTGTTAGGCTTTTTACAGAGGGATATGGACAAGGGCCTACTGCCCAATAGTCTACGCCGCCAGGTGTTCACAATCTCTTCTGTTTTGAAAGTGCAGGGGTTTCCCTCTCTGTTGGAACATCCCCTCATACAGCATTTTCTGAAGGGGGCACCTGTCCTGAAGCCTCCGACTGTCCACAGGTTCCCCACATGGGACCTGAAGCTAGTTCTCGGGGCTCTGACCAAACCACCGTTCGAGCCCCTGAGGTTGATGTCCCTAAGGATCCTTTCCCTGAAGGTCCTATTCTTAGTTGCTATTACTTTTGCCAGGTGGGTCTCAGACTTAGGGGCCTTGTCTGTGCGGAAAGAGCTCTGTCTAATCTTTCCTGATTATGTTCTCCTACGCACCGAACCCACTTTCCTTCCAAAAGAGAACTCCGTGTTTCATAGGGCCCAGGAGTTGATGCTGCCCTCCTTTTGCCCTAATCCTTCTTCTCCCAAGGAGAAGGAGAGGCATTCCCTGGATGTGTGCAGGGTGGTAAAAATGTACCTTCGGTGCACTGGTTCTTTTAGGGCTTCAGAGTCCTTCTTCGTCTCGTTCAGGAAGAAGATCTCTTCCTCCACCTTGGCCCACTGGATATGCCAATGTATTCAGTTGGCCTATGCCTCCACAGGGATGGCTGCCCCTGGGAGTGTTATGGCCCATATCTGCCGTGCTGCTACATGGGCCTCCTTATCCACCTTTGTGAGACATTATAAAATCCATGACTGGACCTCAGCTGATGCTGCCTTTGGGCGGCGGGTCCTACAGCAGGTGGTTCCTACCTTGGGATCAGACTCAACAGTTCCCACCCTCGGGACTTTAGATAGGGGCAATGGTATGTCCCATGAACCTCTGGATACAACCCTCTTCTGAGGGAGAATGAATCATTGGCTTTTACCTGAAAGGTCATTCTCCTCAGAAGTATGGGTTATATCCACCTCTCCCTTTGTTGGTCTGCTAGTCTTTCGCCTCTGCCCTTCAATATTGTGCAGTTTTCCTTTCGGGGTGGACTGTCTCCCCGGAGGGCGTTGTGTTAGTACTGAGGTTATATTCCTTTTTTCCTTCCCCTTGCATCTGTTATTTCTTGTTATTGCTTTTTGTTCTTCCTTAGCTTTACTATCTAACTTGTCTTCAGAGCACTAGAGAGCTGGCTACAAACTGAGAGACAAAGGGATTGCCCCTTCCTCCTGGCAAGAGGAAAGCTCTCTGATTGGCCCTGTCTGGAGCAGGAGGTCGAGGCAACCCATGATCCTCCGGATACAACCCATACTTCTGAGAAGAATGACCTTTCAGGTAAGTGCCAACGATTCATTCTAAATCAAGCATCTATCTTTTCTCATTAACAGACACTTCAGCTATCATATAATTATTGATACTTGTAACTGTGTGATGATATAGGTTTATACTTGGACTAGTTCATTTTTTCCTGCAGGGATATCTTCATTATGAGCAGACTGGTCCTGAGCCTTCCTTAGTTTCACAAGATAGGTTTTGTCATTTATATTTTTATTCTGCTGTAAGATAAGAGCACATTTAATTAATTAATAATTAATAGCTGGTTTTAGAAATTGTTTTAGGTGCAACAGAGGAATGACTATGTAATTTAAACAATTCCCTTCCTACTGGATCCTGCACTTAATTAGACATTTTGTCTAAAATTAAAACATTATTAAAACAAAAGAGAATATAAGATGCAATGCAAACTCACAACAAAATGCAAGGCAAGATAAGAGCAATTTTAAATGTACTCCTGTACAAATATTACTTCCAAAATAAAAAATGTGATTTTCTTTTTTAGGAAAAAAGGATCTAGATTTGGGACACAACAAGTAACTTTTCACTAACCTTTCATCTAAGTTAAACAAAACATAGTACAGAAGGACCTTGATATTTGTGGGGGTTCTGTTCTGCAGTTGTACCGTGGATACGGAAACTGCAAATATCAAAGCATTGTTTCAATGGGGAACTGGGGGTTAGGTTCCCAGTCGCAGAGAAAATGCCAAATTTTTGGCCAAATTTTGGGGGAAAACATGGGGGGAAGCTCCTCACCATGCTTTGCTGCCTCCCCTGCATCGCACTGTGCCCCTGGAATGCCCGAAAACCACCCAAAATTTGCCAATTTTTGTTTTAAACGGGAGCCATTTTTTGGCTCCAGGATATAAAATGGCAGCTGGAAATGACCTCTCTGGTAATTTCCAATGACCTCCGACCCGCAGGTTGGCATGTTTCCCCCCTTCTTTTTTCTGTGTATGCCGAGGTTGGGTGTCTTTTACTCCACTGTGGATACGTGAATCCGTGGATAATGAATCTGCAGATAACAAGCTTTCCCTGTATGGTAAACTGTTAAAATTTGGCAATAAATAATGTTTAAAAAGAGATGAAATGTTTTGTGTGGTGTGGGTTATTTCTAAATTATGTCAACATTTGTAATCAAGTTCTGATTGGCTGACAGCTTACACTCCTTTGCTGCAATTCATTTTTAAAACTGAAAGAGCATGGTGGTACAATTATGTCAACTACCTCATTATAAGAACATTTTTATTACATATCTGTGCCTGATCAGAAGTCTGAGAAACAGGAGGGGGAATGTAAACTTCTCCTCACTATGTGAATGAATATTACAACTGATGATGTCATCCACCCCAATTCAAGATGGCAGATGTGAATGTCTGAGGTGCAAGTTGACTAACTCGTGAACCACCTAACTGATTTGGATCAAATTTGGTACAGTTGTAGTGACACATAAGGTCACCTCAACAGCATAATTTGTGATGATGTCATCCACTCCAATTCAAGATGGCAGACACATGAATATTTGAGCATAAGTGGACTAACTTGTGAATTGCCTACTCTATATTCAGACCAAATTTGGTCCAGTTGTAGTGACGCATAGGGACACCTCAATAGCGTAGTTTGTCATCCACCCCAGTTCAAGATGCCATATGCAAGAATGTTTAGGGTGGAAGTGGGCTAACTTGTGAAGATGATAATTATCAATTAAGATTATAGTGAAAGGAAAGTAGGCAGATTAGTTCTTACCAGAACTTCTTGTTAAATTACAGATTACATCATCTATGTTTCTACAACTAGACCTTGATTTAAATGACCATATCATTAATTCTTCACATCCCAGAAAAGGTTTGGTAAATATTTCAATTAAGCAAATTTACCTCTACTGCTTCTGCTTTTAGTCTAATTTCATTCATTTCACTTTGGTACTGTTGACGAATTTTCTGCAGTTGCTCCAGGTATTCCTGTTGAGCATCATCAGATAAAACAAGAAATACAATTGTTCAAGGAAGCATCTTTGAAAACTACAGTAGTTATATAGGCAACATAAATGCACAAAGTACAAAGAAAGCAAAAGTCTGTACAGGGCTATATGCTACATTAGACAGGCAAAATAGTAACATGTCAGTGTCTGTATCTGGTGATATACAAGGCAATGAAACTGGAATTATGTTCAGCAGGATGGATCACATGCCTGCTTGAAATGGACTAAATTCATACCCATTCAAGGGTATTCATACCCATTCAAGCACATGCCTTACTGTACACATCCACAAACTTCATACAGATCTGAATTGGGCAACATACTTCACAAAGAACCGGGCTAGAAACTTGCTTTTTATGATAATTTTCAAGTTTCTGAGCAAGTTACTACATATATTACAAGCATCATGATGTAATTGAGAGATGGATCAATATGAGCCATACAGATACCTGTATGCTTTGCTTTTATGGTGTGTTCCACAGCCTTCGCTTTATCACAAAAATGCTAAGGAGTAGACCATTGCTTTCCCCAGTTGTAGAAGGCAGGTGAAGCTGTATATGAGTGATTTGCCTAAAGCTACCCAGTGAATCCCTGAGTGAATCCCTGTTTTTAACCAGGACTCTCAAGGTTACATAATTGGGGAGGTAGTGTTCTTTTCAAAAGCAATAGCATGCACATTCCCATACTCATGGCAAACGCACTGTGGATTTCTCCACAGCAGTTTTACATGGCTCATGGAATATATGCAAGCCCTACTCTAGTTGATGCAGGGTCTGTTGCACCCATTCAAACTGAGTAGTGTTAAAAGGCTGTATCCTTCCCATTTGGTAAAAGTTTGTATTCAGTTCATACCTAACTTATGGCTCAGGACAAGTTATCTAGGGAAATGGAATTTTTCTTTCTTACTTGTTCTTTCATCTCATTTTTTTGAGCAAGAGCTTTTTGATAGCCCTTGAACTGTTCTTCCTGCATCTCCTGTTTCTGTAACTGATGATTGTGGAGATCAGCAGAAGATGGTCGCAACCTCTATTGATATGCAAGATAATTTTTAAAAATACAAATTATACAATACAATTACAATACAATGGCATCTCAAAATAGTCTTTTCTGAACTCACCCTACTGAGCAGATATACTTAAACATAAGACTAGAGTTATAGACATGTTTCCATTTTATTTTCGCACATATTTTAAAATGTTCAGCTGGGATTGCTTTATTAATTAACATCAGAAATACCATTATTAATCTGTTCCAATGTATTATGCTATAAACAATCAATCAATCAATCAATCAATATTTCCTTACAAGTTGCTTCTCTACTTTTAACTTGTACTGCTGCGCATTGAATCGTCTCTGAAGATATTCTGATGGCCTGAGAAAACACATAACAATTCAATTAGAAATTAAATGTGGCTGGGCATAGCATTTTAAGTTTCTATACTTATTTCCCATAATAAATGGTACCCAGTGGCTGCCATCCTGACTAAATTACTCAACAGAAGTCCCATGGAAATTCATAAGACAAATTAGTCATTACTAAAAACAGGTTGCTTACCTGTAACTGATGGTCTTCAATCAAACTATCAATTTTATTTCGATCAAAGATCAAATACATAAATTAAGAACAATAACAAAATAAGACTATTACAATCAGCTGGGTCATGACTAAGTCATTTGTTGACATATTTTCACTGCTGCTATACAAAATTTAGCTACCATACAGGTTATTGTGTGGTTTGTATCTGAAAGCAATACATTTGTGTAAAACCCCTTCAGTCTGCCTGGATATCTCAACAGTAGAGGGGTGGTATACCTTGTACAGGAGTCCTTATAAAAGGGGCAATAGAGCAGAACGTGTTGTATTGTTTCTACCTCCTCTGATCCGCATGGGCAGGTTCGCTCCACTAGTGGCACTTTGGAGTACCTACCCTGCAGGAGTGCAGAAGGGGCACGTTATATCTGGCCCTAAAAAACTCCTTCTGCAGCCTAGAGAAAGTCAGTGTTGTTAAATAGTTTGCTGGTTCCCATATAGCATTTACCACCCAGCCCCACACACTCTGAGACGTTCCATTAACTTCATTTTGATGTTCTATATCATCCACCTGCTGAAGGAACTAATGACCTTTGAAGGATTTGTGTACAGTACATTTACAATACTGAGTACTGTGCCTGCATGGTAGCCTTGCAGATAGAATTCTTTAGCTTCTCAAGGTGCTTCAGCACCACCCATTGCGTACAGTGCGATTGTAATCTTTGGCGGTTGGAGCACCTAATGCTTGGTTCCTGGATGACTGCCCAGTAGTGATCAGCAGCCCTGCAATAGCTAGCCCTGATTACCTAGCTTACTCTCGGAGGTGCTATTGTAGAACTCCCTTCAGCACACACACCCCATCCAAAATTTGCCTCCGCTGCATTGCGAATGTCCAATGTATAATAATGTCTTACAGACTGTTCTGATGCCCAGGTGGCTGTCTTACAAATGTCAGCTGCTTGAATTCCAGCCAGATTAGCTGCTGATGTTGAAACTGCTCTTGTGGATAAACAAACAAACAAATAATCTTTATTTGGTAGCTGCCCTGTAACAAATTGTTCTCTTATAGATAGCGGAGGTGGAGGTGGTAATTCGTCAACCAGTCTGAGTCAAAAATCCAAGAAGTCAGTCAAAATGTTAGGAAAAAAGGATGAACTGGAGAAGAAAGAGGAACTTTCCGACAACAGAGGCGGCAGACCGAGGTCCAAACGCAAAGGCGGTTGGAAAAGAACTGAGGGACTTCGCGTCATGGCCCCACCTTAAATAGCAAGCCCTGGCATGGGGGCGTGACCTAGGCGCTTCGACAAGCTCAGGCATGGCTACCACATGGCGCAGGTGCAGAACCCATTCTTATGGGCATTGATGGATCTCGATCCAGATCCCCCTGTTTTCTATAGGCTAATGTAATTAACTCCACCAACCAATGTGACATTCTTTGTCTAGATATTGACCTGTCTAAATAATTTCTTTTATATTAAATAAATAATTGAGTGTCCTTTCTAAAGTTTTTTTTCTTTTTCTGTCTAGGTAGTATAAGAGAGACCTCCTAACACTCAGATAATGAAGACATTCCTCCAGTGCCATGGATGGATTCCTGGAAAAGGTTGGTAAGATAATGCCCTGACCTATATGGAAGTAAAAAACAACCTTTGGCCTAAAAGTTGAATCTATTCTTAATACCACCTTTTCTGGGAAGAACCTAATGTATGGAGAGTCTGATCTCAAGGCCATTAACTCACTAACCCTACGTGCCATTGAGATAGCTCCCAGAAAAGCAGTTTTTAAAGACAGCAGCTTCAATGGGATTGAGAGTAATGGCTCAAAGGGGTGTTCTGTCACAGAAGAAAGTACTAATGGAAAATTCCACTAATGGCAAAGTCTACTCCTTTCTTATAAGATGGATACAAATCACTCAGCTCCTTCAAAAGCCTCTTTGCATCCAAAACACAGATTCTGAGTCCTATTCTAGATCTTTGCAGAAATAGCTGCCAAATGCATTTTCAAGGAAGTGTTGGACAGTCCTGTCTGTTTCAATGAGGGTAAGTATAGAATAATTTAACAAATGCTTGCTGCACAAGGATCAAACTTGTTTCTTCTTGCATATGCAGAAAATCTCTTCCACTTGCAATTATAGTTCTTTCTGATGGACTCCTTTTTTTCACTTAAGAGAATCTTGTCCAACAATTTATTCGCCAAACCATTAGTTTCAGAACTGACAGACTGTGATGTAGGATCTGCCTGTGCTCCTGGGTCAATAAATCTTAACAGTGCGGAGAGCGCTGATATTATCCCTGAGACAGTTGCAGTAGCATTGGGAACCATGCTTGATGAGGTCACCATGAGGTCACCAGGAGACATCTTGTGTTCTCCACCAGAATTTTGCTTACCATGCTCATTATTACAGGAAACAGGAGGAACATGCAGAACAGACTGTTCTTACATTGCAACTGGAAAGTATCCCCCATGCAGTAATGGCTCACATCTGTCCTTGAGCTCTGTCATGAGAGCCAGCGTGGTGTAGTGGTTAGAGTGCTGGACTAGGACTGGGGAGACCTGAGTTCAAATCCCCATTCAGCCATGATACTAGCTGGGTGACTTTGGGCCAGTCACTTCTCTCTCAGCCTAACCTACTTCACAGGGTTGTTGTGAGGAGAAAACTAAGTATGGAGTATACCACTCTGGCCTCCTTGGAGGAAGGGCGGAATATAAATTGTAAAATAAAATAAAAAATATTGAGTGATTTATTTTGGAGGTGAAGAGATCTACTGTTGGGTGCCCCCACTTGTTGAAGAACTGTCTTGTGTACCTCCAATTCAACTTCCACTCATGGTCTGAGATCTGAACATTTGTTCTGCTTAAGTCAGGGTTTCTCAATGTGTGGGTCCCCAGATGTTATTGGACTTCAACTCCCATAATCCCCAGCCCCAGTGGCCTTTGGTTGGGAATTATGGGAGTTGAAGTCCAATCACATCTGGGGACCTACATGTTGAGAATCCCTGGCTTAAGTGATCTGCAAGAATATTGTCCATCCCCTATTGTCTATCCCCTTTATGTGTGGTCAGTGGCAGAGTCAGGGAATGAAGATCTGGGTTCTGCCCTATCCCACCCCCATGCATACACCACACATGCCAGTGATGTCCTTTGTGCGTGACATCATGCGCACATGGGCATGGCCCAAATGCCAGAAGGCCCACACGAGCCCTCCAGAGTACATTCTCAGCCAGCTTTTGCTGGCTGGGTGCATTTATTTCCCTTTCTCTCTCTTGCTGGAAGGAGAGGGAGATTTTGAACATGTTTCAAAATTATAGCATCGAACTGTCTCTCCATTGCATCCAGTTTCCTGCTTTCCTTGTCAGTGAAAGCTGAGTGTTTTCTTTCTGCCTTGCTTCCTGTTGTGCAATCTACAACCATGGAATTCAGGGGAGGATGTTGGAACAGAAAGGCACAGTCTTCTTCCTGAACACGGTAGAAGTTTTCTAAAGAGCTTTCCCAAGCAGATTTTGCTGACTGAATTAGAACATGCAGAACTGGAAGAACTGAAGGCTGAGATATGCAGATACAAAATAATAAACTGGATCCTTTATTTCTCTGCATTGCTGTTTTATTTCCAAGCCCAAGGTTTTAGCCATCTCCAGAACCTGCACATGATAGGTTTTTAATTCCTCTGGTGGAGAAGTTGATGGTCTAGTTGCTATATTCCCATACAGGGATGAATCAGAAGGGTTCTCAGTTTGAACTGAATCCACATCATTATTGGAGGATCAGTCATAATCCTCTTCATCAGTCTTGTCATGCTAACCTGTTTACCTCATTCTGTCCTCCTGGAGGAGCTTCTGGAAAATGAGAATTGGCAGAAGTTGTAGCTGATGGGGCAGTTGCCACCACCATAACCGAGTATTTATTTATCTATCATATTTATATACTGCCTGATATATGTATTCCTAGGCAGTGTACATAAGTTAAAATACAACAAATATAAAATGATTAAAACAATTTTATGATAAAAACAAAGCCATTTAAAAATTAATTAATTAGCACAACCTGTAGACAGTCTATAGGTTAAGCCAAATATCCAAACACAAAAACAGGTGTGACTTATGGGTCTTTTTAAAACAAGCCAGAGATGAGGAAGCTCTTATTTTGACAGGGAGTGTACCCCAAAGCTCTGGGGCAGCCACAGAGAAGGCCCGCTCCCCTAGTAGCTACCAAATGATCCAGTAGCAATTGTAACCAGACCTCTCCAGATGATCTTAACAGGCAAGAGGGTTCATGACAAAGGAAGTGCTCTCTTAAAAACTCTGGACCAAAACTGTTAAGGGCTTTCTAGGTAATAAACAGCACTTGTGTATTTTGCTCTGAAACATATCAGTAGCCAGGGCAGTTCTTTTAAAATTGGTGTTATATTATCTCTTTGAGTTATCCCAGAGACCAGTCTGGCTGCCGTGTTCTGCGGCAAATTAGTTTCCGGACTACATACAAAGGCAGCCCCATGTGCATTACAGTAGTCAAGCTTGGAGGTTACCAGCATATGTATCACCAAAGATGATGGAGTCTTTCCACACCCCATCTACATCGAGGAGTGACTTCAAAGTCAATGTGTGCTTTCTCTTTGATGTTGAGGAAGGAAAGGAGTGCTTTGAACCTGTGTGCTTCCCCTTTTTCTTATTTTTGTTGGTGTTCTGGTGTCAGTTCTTCTTTCCCCACATCTCATAGGTGCTTAGAAGTTCAGCATCATAATCTGATGTTCTGCCTGTTCAGCTTTACTGCTCAAGACCAGTGCAAATACTCCTGCAGACGCACAAGTCAAAGTCTTCAATATCAGCATTGGTGTCTGCAATGACTGACTCCCCATCACTGATGTCTTGTCAATCCTGAACTGCATTGCTTCCAAAGGAGCCACTATTGTTGACAGAGATCTGAGCATTGGGGTTGGAGAACAGAATGCTTGATCATACAAAGCTGCCCCCAAATGAAGCTCTCTACTCTTTTTTGCTTGACGAAGAAATTACAGATTTTACATGCACTCATACTGGGGTCTTCCCCCAGGCAGTTGATTGTGGGCAGCTTCCCTCAAATTTTAAAAAAGATTTCTTAATGTCCATCTGTAGAAAGCGCAACCTGTAGACAGTCCATAGGTCAAGCCAAATATCCAAACACAAAATACTGTACTGTTTTCTTATTCTAGTCAAGAACCAAACTGAACTGAGGAGCGAAGCCCCAACAAGGACAATGCTGAGGCAGTTGGAAAGGAACTGAGCATTAGGAGCTCCATCTGCCAAAGACAGTAGTCACACTGCATGCTATGGATGCATCTGTTCACCCAGGCTTTTAACTGATATTGTTTTGGTTGTTTTTTTAATGTTTTAGAATATTGTTCTTTAAAAAAAAATTAATTGTGTTTTTAAATTTCTTTTTTCTGTTTTTAAACTAATGTTTTACTTTTGTTTTTATCTGGCTGTAAGATTTGGGTGGTATAGCAATACGTTAAATAAATAAAATAAAATGGGTGGGGTGGAGCACCTCAAGGAGCTAAAGAATTCTATCCTTAGAGGCACAATACCAAATACCATGAATGTACAACACATCATGACGACTTGTCCTATTAATTTAGGTGGGGCTTCTGTCAAGTAATTTAGTCAGGATGACAGCCAATATATAAAGCACATTAAGGTTAAATTGGAAGGATTTTAAAATATATATATACCTCTGTTTCAAGCCATATATAACTTTGCAATGCCACATACTCTCCATCTGAAAATTGCCAGCACAAACATATTTTGTGATCTACAGCACAGTCAAAATGCATACTCAGTTTCACCTGCAAGTCTCAGTCCTGAACAAAATCAAGGGACTTGAATGCATCTAGCTGCATAGAATTGGACTGAAAGCCAGAGTTTGAGATGGAGTAAATAAATAAAATGTCATGAACTCTTATATAGCCAATTTCTGTGTCACAATATATCAATATTCAATTAAAGAACAGTTAATACCAATGAGGTGGAGGTGGTGGCAGTTCTTGTCCTTTCTCCTTATAATACTCATCAATTCTTTGGCCAATATGAGCACATTCATCTTGCATAAAGGCTCTCTTCCGTAAGTTCTCAAGTTTCACATAATAATGGTCATAGAGCCCACACATTTTGGCAGCTTCTGGCTTTGCACAGATCTTATACTTGGGGCTCCAGGGCTGAAAACATATAATTGATATGAAAAATTAAAGACTAACTGGTTCTCATTTTTTAAAACCAGTTTTGCTAATCATACAGTTAAAGTATGTTCCCTTCAGGGCTTAGTGAATAGACTGAGAGCATCCAAACCTATACAGTTCTTAAAGCTACAAAGTTTTGCAAGAATGAGTGGGATGTAATAGGAACATTCCTTTCCTATTCTCTTTCCTCCTCTGCAGCTAATTCTGCAGACAGCATTCTGCGGAGATATTCTAGCATTTCTGCTACCAATTCATTTGTCCTTACCTCTCACTTGATACCTCTCACTATCCATCACCTTTGCCTGTCAAAGGCCTAAACAACTTACCCTGCTGACTTCCTAAAACATCTCTACACCAGTAGCGGCTTGTCCTAACAAGCCAGAGAGGTGCCAAATGAGGCATAGCTGCCTTTGATTCCTGCAGCTCCAGTTGCTCCTCTCTTTCCCATTCCCATTCCTGCCTGGTAACAAAAGCCGAGCTGCCTGGAGGCTGGCCATTCATCAGGTAGAGCTATGTGGGCTGGTTAATCATTAACCAGCCTGTGCAGGTTCACCTGATGAATGGCCAGCCTGCAGGCAGTGGGGGCATAGCAGAATGGGGAGAGAGGCACAACTGCGGGAACTGGAGACAGTTGAGCCTCATTTGGCACCCCGCCTGCTTGTGCTTTATATTACCTCTCCAGAGCATTCTCAATGTACACTTCCTTCTGACCTAACTTCTAAATTATTCTAAGAATAATTTGAACCTGCACACAGACTTTTCATATTAATAGTGCGATTTGGATTCACAGTAGAATAATAAAACATTTAAATGTGATGTGTTCCTGAAAATAAATACATTTGCCTTCTGGCAAACATCTTTAAATTCATTATTATCATATGCTGGTCCAAGGCAAAAGCAAATTTTTTTAAAAAAACTCTATTAAATAATTAACTTCCAAGGATATTGAGAGTACTTTCCATTACCTGGCTAACAGGATCCTGGAGTCTTGAAGATTTCCATTCATTTTTCCATAACTCTTGTTTTCTGGGCAGCATCTCCATCTTGAATCTCGGAGGACGATTATGATGAATTCTTGGTTTTTGAATTTTATGAGCTGATTTAAAGATACATTTAAACTATGTTTTGAACATTATTCCTAATATATGTTATGTAATTAAGAGAAACAGATGGAATGGGCTAAAATAGGAACTAGGAACATGTCAATGACTTGCTGTACTTCTACTTCTACACAATTAAAACATGTTATATGTTTCCCAAATAAGTGTCACACTAACTTTATGAGTTTGATATTAAACTACTTTTGAACCTAACTACAGGAATTTACAGATTTTTTTCAAATGATAATTTAAAGTTAAATAACCCTGAACTCATTGTTGACTTATATTGTCCAATTATAAATAAAGGTACATTCAGAGGAAAGAAATTCCCCCTACACTTCACTGGCCATTTTGGGGGCTATGAATACATGTTAGGGTAAGAGTAGTGATTTTACTCATGCCAGTGATTGTGAGAATGTTCCAAGTTCATAAACAAAAAAGTGTGGGGGGAAGTTCTCACTCAAAAGTGAGGAGAAAGTTTCATCTTGTGACAACTCTGTGAGATAGAGCATGTGGTGGCTGGTAAATAGCTAACATGTCTATCTTGCAGGGCAGCTGCTTTCCAGGAGTCCACCACAATCTAGTGTCACACCAAGAAACAGATGCTAGGATAAGCCATGCAGGTAGTGCTGACTCAGTTCTCAAATTGAACAGAGTAAATGAGCTGCAATTTGGGACACAGTTAAATGGAGGCAAACTTGGTTCTCCCACCATTCTCTGGCATTACTCGGGGCAAATTTAGCCTCTGTAACTACCTTAAAGCAGTTCATTCCTATGAGTAGGGATGGATGGGGAAAGTCAGAGAAGCAAAACACTGCCCTTAGATATGTACTTATAGTGAAGGCATCATTGGGATATGTGTATGCACAATGTATGGCTGTACACAGGGTTCGTACGTACACACACACACACACACACACACTCCACACACACACTCCACACACACACACCCTAAATAATAATGACAGGCATTTTACTATGTGCATAAAAACAGGTTGCTCACCTGTAACTTCCTCAGTTCTTGGACGACCGCCGTGG
Source organism: Hemicordylus capensis (assembly GCF_027244095.1). Classification (NCBI taxonomy): domain Eukaryota; kingdom Metazoa; phylum Chordata; class Lepidosauria; order Squamata; family Cordylidae; genus Hemicordylus; species Hemicordylus capensis. The sequence goes on along the minus strand of NC_069657.1, from coordinate 267,775,609 downwards.
AGGACGATCATCCAGGAGAGATCATGAGTTTTTTCTTTGAAAACATTGAAGAATGAGCAGAATGACACCACAGAGACGGGCTGCACACCGAAGCATACTCTCATAGAAACACACTTCTGCAGAGGGGCGGGCAGGGAGGGTTTTATGGATGTTGACGGATCTCTACCAGATCAGAAGTTACAGGTGAGCAACCTGTTTATCTGGATCGAGATCCATTGAGATCCATAAGAAGTGGGTGTTTAGCAAGCTCCAAAAGGAGGAGGGTGCAGTAGTAATTAGGGTAACACCCACTTTAATACACTCCTCCCAAAGTTGGCTTGTGCTGCAGAGCGTATGTCTATGGCATAGTGTTTTACAAAAGGGGCCTCAGAGGACCAGGTTGCTGCTCTGCAGATGTCCGCAAAGATCACTCCGGAGAGGTATGCAGCCGAGGAAGCGGGTGCCCTGGTTGAATGGGCTTTTATGGCTTCCGGTGGAGTCTTCTTCTGCAGCTTGTAAGCTAGGCATATGAGCTCCACTAACCACCTGGATAAATTGCGCAAGATGCAGGTGCCCTTGGTAGAACCCACATATGCCACAAACAGTTTCACTGTGGTGCGAAAGTCCATCATTCGTGCCAGGTAATAAAGGAGAGCCCTGCGCACGTCGAGTGAGTGCAGTGATCTTTCCAGTGTTGACGATGGATTCCTGAAGAAGGAGGGGAGGACAATGTCCTGGTTCAGATGAAAACTGGACACAATCTTAGGTCGAAAGGTCAGGTCCATACGCATAAGGACCTTGTCCTGGTAGAACCTGGTATATGGGGAGTTGAATCTCAGTGCCATAAGCTCACTTACACGCCTTGCCATTGTGATGGCGACAAGGAACACAGTCTTCCAGGAAACTAGTTGTAAGGACGCTGTTGCCATAGGTTCGAATGGTGCCTCAGTGAGTGTGGAAAGAACCAACAAGAGACTCCAGAGTTCCACTAGTCGTATGGTCGGAGGGTAGACGTTAGCCATGCCTTTCAAAAAGGCCTTACTCTCTGGTTGAGAAAAGAGAGTTGTTCCGTCCGACCCTGGGTGGCATGTGGAAAGGGCGGCTAGGTGGACCTTCGGTGAAACATTCGCTAGGCCTTGTGCTTTTAACGAGGAGAGGTAGAGCAAAACCTGTTGGACAAATGCATGCTGGGGCAAGAAATCTCTAGCTTTGGCATAGGTCTTGAAGCGCATCCACTTTCCTGCGTAATTGCGCCTCGTAGATATTTTCCTACGATTTAATAGGATTTTCTTCAGAATCCTATGCGCCATACGGTTAGCCAGAGTGTGTGAACATCTGGATGTAGGATTTGACTGTTGTCTTGAGAGAGAAGGTCACTATCCTTGGAAGGTGTTGGTACTGGTTCTGGGACAGTCTGCGTACTTGTGGAAACCATGGCTGCCTTGGCCACCATGGAGTCACCAGGAGACATGGCATTGGATTTGTGAGTATGCAAGCCACTACCCTGACTATTAATGGTTGAAGAGGAAATATGTATGGCACTTCTTGCATCCAATCCAATTGAAACACATCCCCTAGAGATAGTGGGTCGTGTTTCACCCTGGAACAGGTTTTTAAATTAGATTTGTTTTATATTTTCAGCTTAATATTTTAATTGTCATTTTAACTGTATGTTTTAAACTTTTGTAAACCGCCTTGGGGTTGTTTTTAATGAAAGGCAGTATATAAATTCAATAACAAACAAACAAACAAACAGAACAGGGAACATTTGGTGTTCAAGGAGGTTGCGAATAGGTCCACTGTCGGTTGAATCCACCAGCTGAAGAAAGGAGCGATATATTCTGTTTTGAGGTCCCACTCGTGATGTTTGTCTTGGGGGAAGACTTGGCTGAGGCTGTCCGCCAGGACATTGTCCAGTCCCTTGATGTGGACTGCTAGAGGCGAGACTTGGTGTCGAATGCACCAATTCCATACTTGAACCCCCAGGGCGCAAAGGCTGTGAGACACTGTCCTGCCCTGGCAATTGATGTAAGCCAGGGCTGTTGTATTGTCCAGTTGTACTTGGACAGACGGGCCATGGAGAAGTGGAAGAAAGGCTTGAAGTGCAAGAAAAACAGCTAACAATTCTAGGAAATTGATGTGTAGCTGGGCCTGTTGCGGAGTCCATCTGCCTTGAGTCTGGTGTCAGCTGCAATGAGCACCGCAGCCTTGAAGGGAGGCATCTGTTGTCAGCCGTACCATTGGGATCTGAATTTGAAATGGGATCCCTTCGAGGAGGTTGTTTAGCTGTTTCCACCAGGAAAGCGAGTCCAGGACTCATGGCGGAATCTCTAGGAGTTTCCTTTGGCTGTGTCTGGTTGGTTGAAACACTGTTAGAAACCACAGCTGCAGTTTTCTCATTTTTAATCATGCAAAACAGATGACCGCATTGCAGGAGGCCATGAGACCCAAAGGATGTTGGATTGTATGCACCGTCTGTACTGGAGAGTGTTGGCAGAAGGTCACTAGGTCTCGTAGGCGTAGAAAGCACTCTTCTGGCAAGTATGCTCTTTGGCGCTCCATGTCCAAGACAGCTCCTATGTAAGTGGTCACTGGCACCGGATCTAGGTGCGATTTCGTCCAGTTCACCTGGATGCCCAAGTTTTCCAGAAGGTCCAATACATAGCGGATGTGCAAAAGTAACTCTTTTTTGTTCTTTGAGGTCAAGAGCAAATCGTCCAAAAACCGGTAAACTGTAACTCCCAGCGTCCTCAGATGGGCAATCACTGGAACCATGCACTTTGTAAAGACTCTCGGGGTGGTGGATAGCCTGAAGGGCAATACATTGTATTGGTATGCTTGGTTTCCTACAGTGAATCGTAGGTATTTCCGGTGTTGAGGTCTGATGCTGATGTGAAAGTAGGCATCTTTCAAGTCCAGTGTCGCAAGCCACTTTTCTCCTTGCAGAAGTGGTAGAATTTGCTGCAACACCATCATTTGAAATTTCCTGATGTTCACAGATTTGTTTAAATGGCGGAGGTCCATGATGGGGCAAAGCCCCCCCCGTCCTGCTTCGGAATTTGAAAGTAGCGGGAGTAAAAACCATTCCGCCTGTCTGCCCATGACACTGGGGCTATCGCCCCCTTTTCCAATAGTTCCTTCACCTCTTGTTGTAGGGCCTCCGTTGGAGGAGCGAATCTCATTCTTGTGAACCGTGGTACTGTCCTGAATTTGATGGCGTATCCCGTAGATATGATCTTCAGGACCCAATGGTCTGATGTTATATGGTGCCATGCGGGGGCATGGCTGGCCAACCTGATGAAATGAGGTGGCGGAGATGGTAGTGGCACCCCCGCAGGCAGGAATGGGGAAGTGTCGTGAGCGGACTGATGTTTCAGGGACGCTTCTGAGAGTCGGTGGCCTTGCGTTGAGACTGCCCTGACTTTGACTTGTTCTGATATGTTCTCCTCTGGTATGTGGAGTAGGGTTTCTGGTAGTCTTGCCGATCTTGATGTCGGAATGGTGATCACTGCCTCTGAAAGGTGGAGTGGTACTTCTGTTGGTATGAAGAGGACATGGAGGGTTGACTTGTGAAAGTTCTGGCCGTAAATTTAGATTTCTTTAACTGTTCCACTGTCGAGTCTGTTGCCTCACTAAACAGGCCAGTTCCGTCAAAAGCTAGGCCCTCTATCTTATCACACATGTCGGGTTGTAGATTAGTAGAGTGCAACCACACGTGCCTACGTAAGGTGATCGCTGACATCATTGCGCGAGATTCACTCTCAGCCAAATGCTTGGCAATGTTAAGCAATTGCCTGGTCAGGTCGCCGGACCTTTCAAGAGTTTGGGTGAATCTTTTCTGAAAGTCCTCTGGTGGTAATGTGTCTAGGTCTGTTAATAAGTCTTTCCAGATGCTATGGCTGTACTTCGCTGTACAGGCAGAGTAGTTGGCTACTTTGATCGAGAGGCATGAGGTCGAATATACTTTTCTCCCTATGAGGTCTAGCTTTTGACTCTCTTTGTCGGGTGGTACCATGTAATGCTTCCCAGCCTTTGAGGTGGAAGCACAGTCAATTACCAGACTGTGTGGCGCAGGATGTTTAAGGAGATAAGCATTTTCCTTGTCCTGGACGCGGTACAGGCTCTCAAGACACTTTGACGTAGGAGTGGAAGTGTGAAGAACCGTGTGATAACTGGGAGCATCGGCAAGGCCACTGGCGCTGTCGTTTGAGTTTTTAACATGAAATTATAGACTGGATCATCTATGGCTGCTAACTTGGAATGGAGCTCCAAACCTAGCACAGCAGCCATGGTCCGGACATGTTTATGGTATGCCTTGAGCTCTTCGTTAGGTGATACGTAAGTAGTAGGGGCGACTGTCGTTGGTGGTTCTGCAATGACTTCTTCCTCTTCCTCTCAGTCAGACTCAAAGTCAGATGAACCATAATGGTAAGAGAGTGAGGCTGATGGTGAAAAGGGTACTACAGTTTGGGTCCCCGCCGTAGCGCCTTGTGTTGTTGGTGTTGGAGTTTGGGTGGCCACTGAACATGTTGTGGTAGAATTTGTTTGGGACGCCTGGTGTTGTAAAGATGCAGAGAAAGTCTGGGTTGCAACAGTGACACCTTGTGGACGTGGTGCAATGGGTAATGGTGCAGGTGGAAGTTGAGGCACCGGCTCCCACGCCATCCTGGATTCACTAATACAAGCTGCCAATGGCAGGGAAGAGCCTGGTGGATGTGTTGGCGCCTCATGGGTGAAGTTACAGGTGTGCCATGCAAGAGGACTCTGCAGGTGGGCGGCTGACAATGCAGGAGATGGATGGACGGGATGATGAGACTGTCCGGGGTCCCGTCTCTGACGGAAGAAAGCCCAAAAATGTTGACGGAGTGCTGGAATGTGAGTCAAGCAACTTGAGGAGTGTGTCTGCTTCACCTGGAACAATCGTCGAAGCAGCATCAACGCTGTCCTCCTCCTTGATGTCGAAGGATGGAGGCGGCAGTCAACATCGAGGGGAAACTTGCCTGGAGATGGAGACTACTGGTTTATGTAGCATTGAAAGAGGGCGGCCAGTCACCATCGGTGTAGACGGTGGGGACAATGATTCCGGTGTTGGAGCCAGTGACAGAGAGCAGGCCCTCGACATTGTGATGGTCGATGTCAAAGGTAGGTTCAGCGGTATGATGGACGATTCCGCAGGTTCAGTACCTATACGAGTTGGTAGGGCAGCAGGAGAAGTTAGTTATACCTATGATGGGAAAGGGTGCATTCCCCCGTCAGGTCAACGAGTCTTTGTCGTTTCTCATCCGGCGTCAAAGCGGGATCCGGGTTGTGGCATTTTAGGGGCGTTGATGTCAATGAACTGCTTTCAGTTCTCTGTCGCAGAGGTGGTTTCACCATAGATGTTGACGCATGAGTCTTCTCTTTAAGAGTCGATGTCGAAGCAGCAGCTGGTAGTTGCTTCGACGTTGACGTCGAGGTCGATAAACTGCTAGCTTCCCGACGCTTCGAAGTAAGTTCAACTGTGGGCATCGGCATCGAGGGGGATTTCCTTTTCAATGCCGTGCTTGATGTCGAAGGGGTGGTTGTGGTCGATGTCGAGGACCGCTTCTCGGCCTTTTTCAAGGAGCTGACTTTGTCCAACGTCGAAGAGGTCGCGGTTGATGTCGAGGCTTGTTTTTCAGGCCTTTTGGAGGCATCTCTCGTAGAATGTTCTGGACTTGAACTTGACCTCTGTTTTGATTTCGATTTAAGAGAAGTTGAGGTTGATGGCGGAGTCAAGGAAGATCTCGGAGGCGTCTTTGACCTCGATACCGAGGGGCTCGGTGTGCCCGGCGTTGAAGGGCTCAGCATATCATCATAGATTGCCACGTGAAGGCGGAGTGTCCTGTTTTTCTGAGTCTGCTTGGAAAATAATAAGCAGATCTTACATGTGGTGACATTATGTTATTCACCCAAGCAGAGAAGGCACAGATCATGTAAATCCTTAGAGGGGAGTTTGGCTTTACAGCACTCGCACCTCTTAAAGGATTTCTTCTCTTCAGCCATTACCAAAGATGAAGGGATAGTCAGACAGTCCGAGTCAATTTCCAGAGTAGTCCATCAGCCATTCCAAGGTCAAAAATGAAGGAGAAAAATATGTCAGCCAGTCCGGGTCAAAAGAAAGCGTAGTCCATCAGCCAGTCCAAGTCAGATAACCATAGTAGCGTATGAAAAAACTCACGAAAAAACTATGAGGAACTTTCCGACTAGCGGCAAACTGAAGGTCTAAATGCAAAGGTGGTTGGAGAAGAACTGCCGAATGTGTGTCCTGCCCACCTTTAAATAGCATGCACGGGGCGTGGTCAGGACACCTTGATGAGCTTTAGCATAGCTACCGCATGGTCCCTGCGCAGGCGCAGAACCCACTTCTTATGGATCTCAGTCCAGATAAACATGTTATCTTAAAGAACAAGGTAGCAATTCTAATCCATGTTTTTTCTTTATATAACAGAATCAGAGTTTTGTATTTCTTCCAGCAAGGTCCTGTGAGCCATACTTAAAGTTTCATTTTCATGGAGGAAAAGTTGAACTTGGACAAACCACTCAAGCTTTTTGTTTCGTCTTATTCTTAAGACTGTATATATCAGTCCTACTTCTTGCCCAAAACAGAAGCAAGATGGGGGCCAAATCTTCAAAGCACAATTCTAAGTTCCAGACTTGTTCAGCAAAACACATTTACTTAAAATGTGTCGCCTTGCTATTGCCATTTTCCTCAAGTGGAAAAGTAGATGCTTACTTATTACAGAGGATCTTCATTTCTTGAAACTAGTAACATTATCTCAGAAATAATCTCCACCTAAAATACAGTTTACACACATGCACACCCCAATATTACACTTTCATTTATAAAAGCCTTTGGCCACATCAACTTACCTGAAGATAGTGAGGCTGGTGATCTTTTTCTGTGAATAACTGTGTGGCTGAATTCTTCCTCCAATATCTAGATGTGTGTGTGAGAGGGAGAGAGAGGGAGTGAGAGAAGAGTGAGAGGGTGATGTTTTCATCCATTCATTCTTATGCTATGTATTTTGTTGAGCAATGATTTAGGAGTGTCCCACTCAGGATTATGTCCAAGCTGTTCGCTCATATTTTCATATAGCTCAAAGCAAAGAACACAAATATCTTGCCTTTAGCACTTTCCCTGTCACAGCCATTTTCACAAGATAATTCCATCCCTCAGTAAACATCCCCCTAGACCCCACCATAAGTGTGAGTGAAAAAGGCAGAGCAAAGGAGATGTACCACCTCCCAACAGAGGGAGAAACATAAAAGGAAAAGAGATGTGGATACAAGGAATGAGGGATGGCTTATATTTTTTTCATTGGGTTTGACCGCTTGTATGTTTCTTGGCCATAACAGATAAACTCACCTCAGGGGGCAAATATTTCTTTATTCGCTTCTCCAAAAAGGGCTTCTTTAAAATAGAATTGATAGAAGGACGATCTCTTGGAGATGTTTTAAACAACTGGGATATTAAAGTTCTTAGATCATATGAATACTTTGTAGATACTGGCATGAAATGGCCTCTGCAGATCTTCAGTACAAGTTGATGCAAACTGTTGCCCTCAAACTGACATATTAAAATTAAAAAATGACAATGAACAGTAAACTGTCAATTGTGATGTGCTATGCTTATCTAAAACATAAGCATTCAAAAATGCTAACAGAAAGGCAATCCTATATAATAAAAGGCTAAGTGAGTGGCCGTGGCTTTGGAACGTTGGGGATCTGCGTCCCTGCCTCCCTGGGCTGTTCTGGGCCTGCGCGAAGCGCAGGCCCAGAAGAGCCCAAGGGACACAGGACCTCAGACACCAGTGTCCCACAGCCATGGGCGACCATTAGCCGGTGTGTGGCAGCGGGGGAAAGTGGCCGAGGCGGCGGCAGAGCCGCCGCCTCGGCCATGAGCTGCAGCACGGCGAGAGGAGGCCGAGGCAACCAGAAGCGGCCGCCCTGAAAAAGGTGAGGGCAATGGCGACGGGGGAAGACCGAGACGGGGGACAGGGAAGCTGGGCGAGGTGGCGGCGAAGCCGCCAACGAGGCCCCCGCCCGCTCACAGCCGTCGCCCCCGCCTGCTCACCCACCCTCCCAGCTGCCCAAAATGAAGCTGGGCGAGGTGGCGGCGAAGCCGCCAACGAGGCCCCCGCCCTCTCACAGCCGCCGCCGCCTGCTCACCCGCCCTCCCAGCTGCCCAAAATCACCTTCCCCGCTCCCCCCCCAAAAAGATTAAGGGCGAAAATGGCCCATGAGAAGGTCGCCGCCCCCGCCTATCGCCCTCCCAGCTGTCGAAGACCACCTTACCCGCTCCAGCCCGAGGGAAAAGAGAGGAGCTCACGAGCAGAGCTCCTCTCTGTGCTAAGTCACTGCTCAAACTGCCACTATGGACGCAAAGGACGCCTATTGCGTCCATTGCGACAGTATGGGCAGCAGCTTAACACAGAGAATAGCTCTGTTCCCGAGTTCCTCTCTTCTCCTTCGGGCTGGAGCGGGTAAGGTGGGCTCCGGCAGCTGGGTGCGTGGGAGGGCGATAGGCGGGGGCGGCCACCTTCTCATGGGCCATTTTGGCCGTTATTCATCCACACACACACACACACCCCAAAAAGTAAAAGCAAAATAAGGAAGAACAAAAACAGAGACAACAACAAAACAAAAAACAAAAAGAGAGAGGGGACAAGGGGGGAAAAAAGAGACAGGAAGAGAGAGAGAGAGAGAGAGAGAGAGAGAAAAGACGGGATAGAAAGCTAGCACCCGTTATCATAACGGGCTTAAAAATACTAGTGAAACAATGAAATAACAGGCTTCGCCTTCTCATAGTAACATTTCTTAATCCATCAGGTTAGCTTTTTACTACCCCTTATCTGTGGTGTTCTCTCATCACAAATGTGTTGTAAAGTAAAGTATGCTGTCAAGTTGATTTGACTCCTGGTGCCCACAGAGCCCTGTGGTTTTCTTTGGTAGAATACAGGAGGGGTTTACCATTGCTTCCTCCCATGCAGTATGAAAGGATGCCTTTCAGCATCTTCCTGTATCGCTGCTGCCCAATATATGTACCAGCAGGGATTTGAACCAGCAACCTTCTGCTTGTTAGTCAAGCATTTCCCTGCTACGCCACGTGTGGTAGTTAAGCACAAATACTTGAAGTAGCCCATCCAGAATCTGGGAATGCTACTTAGACTGGAAACAATTCATTTAGCACTCCCTAAAGTAGCACACCGTAAGTGGCACACTTTTCCTTTAAAGTAGCGCAGGTGCACTATTTTAAGTATTTTTGTTTTCGCACAAGACTGCTGATGCTTCTGTAGACACCTGGGTGGATTAGAGGTGCCCCTTTTCTATTGTGGAACATGTGGGCCACTCAGTTTGCCCGAGGTGAACTTGCCTTCATCTCAGGGGTGTAGCTATAATTGAACGAAAGGGTTCAAAGAACATGGGCCCCCAGCTCCTGAGGGCCCTCCAGCTCCACCCCTCCCTATTTTCTGCATTATCTCCCTCACACTGGGGGGCCACCAGAGAGAGTGCTGAACACGGGCCTCCTCTTCCCTAGCTACGCCCCTGCTTCATCTGTTTTGTCCCACACTTGTGTGTGGTGCTTGTGGCACTCTGCCGTGTTCAAAGGAGCTGCATTCAGTGGCACACAAATTATCAAATGTCTTAAATGCCTCTAGGTTTTAATGCACCCAAACAGATATTTTAATCCCACGGATTTTGATAGAAGCTAGGTGTGCATAACTGGGCTCCAGATTGCAGGCCTAGATGTCCAGTTAATCACCTTAAACTTCCATTTTCACCAAAGGCAGTCTATGGGCCACACTGGTCCTGCCCAAGACCCTCTGATCAGCCTGAAAATATTCCTGGCACTTTCCCTTCCATCACCATAACTATCACATTTCTTTAGGATACTGGATCTGGAGTGTAATTTAGAAGAACTGGCAGGACAGCCTGGAGCAAAAATCAAACTGAAGGAAGACTTATTCAATAATATTACTATTAATAATATTAATAATATTATTATTAATAATATAATATATAATAATAATAATAATAATATAATATTAATATTACTGAGATTATCTCATAATTACTGTTCAACAGTAACTGAAAGAAAAGTCAAGTCTTCCTAGAGAAAAAGGCTTTTCAATGAACCCCATTGGAGAATGCTCAGTTCTACATCTTGAACACACTACAGGATATGGAATATCTATATATTTCTATATATTTAATTCTCTTAAACGTACCTGTCGCTAATTTCATGCGTGGCAGCTCTCAAGAGAGCAGCTGCCTGGGGATAGTGGTGGGGACGGGAGACAATGGCGGCAGCAGGCCGGCCTGGCCCTGGAACGGCTGCTGGTCAGCCAGAGGAGGCGGCGGCAGGCCAGCCTGGCCCGGCTGCCAGGAGGAGGGGGTGGGAAGAAGCGGCTGCAGTGGGCCGGCCTGGCCCTGGCCCGGCCGCCAGTTGGCTGGAGAAGGTGGTGGCGGGCCGGCCTCGCCCAGTTGTCCACCGGGAAAAGGAGACGGGAGGAGGTGGTGGCGGAAGCCCTGGCTGCCCGCTGGGAAGAAGAGACGGTGGCAGGCTGGCCTGACCCTGGCCTGGCCGCCGGTTGGCAGCAGGAGGCAGCGGTGGGCCGGCCTGGGCCAGCCACCCGCTGGGAGGAGAAGGCGGGAGAAGGTGGTGGGCCAGCTTTCTGCCTGGCCAGAAAACGTGGGGTGGGGGGGTGAGGAAGCAGACCGGCCAGCCCGCCCACCAGAAAGTATGGGCAGGGGAGAGAAGTGGGTGACAGGGGGAGGGGGAGTGGCCAGCCAGAAAGCTGGACATGCCAGCATGGGGGTGGTGGTGGTGGTGGTGGGGCGGCCGGAAGTGCAGATGCTCTGCATCTGGCCCAGCTAGTTTTATTTATTTATCATTCCATGTCTGTACTCTTTATTATATACACCTAGAATTTCTACATTCCAAAATAAATCAGTAAATACCAAAAGTGACAAACATTTCAAACTTCTGTAATCAAGCTCCAAAACTCTAGTGAGAAGATGCTGGGTTGTTTGGGAAAGGTGAATGCAAATCTAACAGAGATTAGAATGATCACTGCATGCAAAATTAGACTGAAAGAACAGAACGTACATTCTCAGATCTACAAAACAGAGCTTCTCCTTCCAAGACCATCCAAAATCTAGAAGCTCTGTTGCATATACTATTATAATTGATAGTTTTCACTGAAAGACTCCAGTGAAATCTTCTCTAGTCTTGCTCAGTATTACATTCAATAATGTAAGTCTAAGCAGTTTACTAATGTACTTACAGGGTGTTTTAAAGTACAGAGTTCATATAAGACACAGCCAAGAGACCATATATCTCTGTAAAAGAAAGCAGAGTATCAAGGGAAGCTAAACAGAATACAAAAGTATCCATTTCAGCTCTGTAATTAGTTTACTAATTCATAATAAACAAATTAATTGGTGCCAATAGCAGTTTCCCTCCTGTGTCAGCCACAGGGGCCTTCAGTTTAGATCAGGACCGCAGCAGAGTGAAAACATTAAAGCCTCCTTTCAGCCCACCACAATCCTAATCCAGGTCCCCCATACTGCTACTATTGAACAAAATTAAAACAACACGTGGAGTCAAATAATGCAATTAACATCACATCTAATTTGGTTCCAAGTAAGACTTTATCATCTTCATTCTTGCCCCTACAGGAGGTTTTTCACTCAGGGTATCTGAGGTGCGAATCTACTACATAGCTGCTTCGAGGCAGTTTAATTTGAGGAATTAGATGGACAGTTTACATAGCCATCGGCTTCACTCCCTGCGATTTTTCTCCTTTGTGCATTCTCACTGATTGGGGTGATGGTGTGGAAGGGGTGGGGCTTGCCTGGCAAAGAGGGCATGCCCGGGACCCCCAGCAGCAACTTGGTACCCCTCTGTTGCTACTGAGGCTGCTTCCCTGCTCTTCTTGCTCGGCGCAGGGAGTCTATCCCCAGCATCCTCCTGGTTGGTGTGCCCCAGTAGTGATTTTCTTCGCTGCTGCTGCTGCTGCCACCACTCCCCAACCCATGATTTGACACAGCAGGAGGCCAGAAAAACAAAACAGGCACACACTATGGGTGAGAGCGAGAAAGGGAAGGCAGGCGGGTGGGCGGCATGCAGGGAGATCTTCACAGCCCAGAGGCGCTTAGCTCCAAAGGCATCACCTCCGCCCCACAAGGTTGAGCAAGGAAAGGAGTCACATGGTGGCAGCGGGGCTGGCTCTACTCCCCACAGCAGACCAGAGATGCGGGCAGGCAACTCGCTGACCCTCCAAGGCAGGGGGAGGCTGTGAGGAGTATCAGCAGATACTCCAATCACATCAGAGACAGAGGAGAAGGTAAGAGAGCTTGACAGCTGAAGAACAGAGTTTCACCAATCTGCCACAACCCCTCCCCCGCCAGTGCTTGCAATTGCAAATCACTCTGAGCAGACCATAACGCAAATTACTGCCAATGGCCAATCTACACATCAAAGGAGAAGTCCCATGGCATTCAAGAAAGCTTGGGTTTTCACAGAAAAGCTGCCACAAATAGAGGATTTTTTTTACCCCGGACATAATTTGAGCCAAGCTAGAATGCACAGTAATTTTTAACAGTAATTCATGGAAAAGCAGAGTCAGTTGTGTACTGGTTCCTGATAGCTCGCAGGGACATCAGGGTTAATCCAGCTGAAATGTGGACTTGCAGCCTCCATTCAGGAGGGGATGCGAGCTAATCACCATGTGTGAAAAACCTCCAGGTGGCTATGCAAATTATACTCATTCAAAAACCTACCACAGCCACATCTTTAAAAACATATTTTCAAATATTCAATAATCTATATCTGCATCAGCTATAATAGTTTAAAAATTCAGAAAATGATTAAAGTCTGAACATGCAAAAAAGGATGATTAAAATGCTCAAAAGTAGAAGAATGGAATATAAGACATCTGCTAAAAGCATAGAAAACCAACAAAATAGTTGTTGCTTTAAATCATTAGACTTCAAACTGTTTCAAATTTTCATGTAAACCTTCTGAAATGTTATAAGGTCAATAATTAAATCAAGAAAATTCTGATACATACGTTTTATTGTTATATGGCCTGTTCTCACAGATTTCAGGAGACAGGTAATATGGTGTTCCTACACAGGTACGAGCAAATTCCATGGTACTAAAGAAAAGAGCAAAAACTCAGTTTGAAACATGAATTTATCTTCTAAATGGGAGAGTAGGGAGGGAAAGCAACCTAACAAAAACACTACTTGTCAACAAAAAAAGAATGACAAAGCAGATTACAATAAATGAAAAAGTGGTTCTACATCTAGAAAGACTGCTCACAGCATTTGTTATTTATTTGAGTTATATTCTCCTTTATTCCATGGGCTCAAGAGCAGTCTACAGCATTTTTTCCTAAATGTTCATAGTCCTGTCACCAATGTTCATAGTCCTGTCACCAATCCCCTTGTGAACTGCTGAATTATTTCAGCAATTGTTGCTAAAATAGAGCTTTTCTCTAAGCTGACTCTCCATCATTTAGAGATCTCAAGGACAACCTAGAATACTAATTACACATACATACATACATACATACATACATGTGTATTTGTACCCAACCTCGTTATATGCAATTTTTAAAATAGTAAAAATTTGCCTATCCACAGTACCTGGGTGGCCAGAAATGACCTCTGAGATCACTTCCAGCCACCATTTTGCTGAACAGAGCCATTTTACAGCTCTTTCTTTAAAAAAAAATAAACCTCCCCCTGTAGTTTTTCATGGAAAATCAGGGGAATTGGGGGTTTTGGGAGACACTGCTGGACAGCTGGAGACCTGGAGAGCACAGTATGGCACTTTATTTCTTTTATTTCCCCCCTGGAACCTAGCACCACAATTCACATTGCCTCAAGGTCTTGCTATCCATGGTCTTGTTATCCATGGTTTTGATATCTGTGGTTGTAGCTGAGAAAATAACCCCCTTTTAACAAGGACCACCTGTAATATGAAAAATATCTACTGTCAAGCAACTTCAATATTACCTCCTTGTGAAATGGATGCATGATGCCCTGAAGAAAGGCATTTGAGTAATATTAGGAAATAATGCAGCACAGCAAATAAGTTGCCTAGAAAAGTTTTATCAGGCGCAGGCTGGTGCCAAGAATTATTTAGGCCAAGTCTGCACTAAAATCCTGCCACACATCAATGCTCTGTCATACTACAAACAACATTGTATTGATGTGCATTGGCTAAAATGAAAATATCTAAGAACTTCCCCATTCTAAAACATTACATGTGTTTGGAAATTCTGCTAAATGGACCACACAATTGTTGCTGAAATAGAATGCTCTTGCATTCATACAATACCAAAACAGTGCAATTGTATACTCTCATATTTGGGTATGAGTAACCCTGCTAATTGGGTAAAAAGGTGGCTTTTAAAGTGGTGATTCTCTTCTAATTATTAAGGAGAAACCTACTGCTTCTATTCACCCAGCACAGCATCTCTCCAGGGACTGTTGCAGATGTTTTGTGCATATGTGCACACTTGGATTGTGAGTCCTTTTGTGACATGAAGCATTTTGTTTGTTTTTGCTATATAAACTGCTTTGAGAACATTTTGCTGAAAAGTAGTACATACATTTTTAAAAATTTCATTCATAATAATACTATATAGATTAGTACAACTCCACAAGGGATAAATATGTTTAAAAATGTACATTGACCTGCTAAAAAAAACAAAAGCTAAGCCACATGATCTCACAGCTACTTTTTGTGCCAGGCTAAGGAAAGTACAGCAGGAGGAAAGGCTGAGAAAGGTATACTAGTTCAGCATACCCATCATATTTATTTATTTAATTTATACACTTGGATTATGAGGGGTGGTGGACCTATTAGGATGGTCCGTCCAAAAAGGCTGCTGGACCCAGTGGGATTTCAAAAGGCCTTGGAGGATTTTGACGTTGGTGCGGCCAGTGATTCTGTTGATGCCCTGGTGGGAACCTGGAACAGGGAACTCAACAGGGCAGTAGACACAATTGCTCCTAAGTGTCCCTTCCGACCTGCTGCAAAAAGGGCCCCTTGGTATACTGAGGAGCTGCGGGGGCTGAAGCAGTTGGGTAGGCGACTAGAGCGCAAGTGGAGGAGAACTCGGTTCGAATCTGACAGGATTCAGCACGTGACCCATTTGAAGGCTTATGCGGTGGCAGTGCGCGCAGCGAAAAAGAGATTCTGGTCTGCGCGCATTGCAGCTGCAGGTTCACGATCGGCGGAGCTATCTCGGGTTGTGAGGAGTTTGGTTTCTCTGCCTTCTACTTCCAATCAGTCCCCGGGGTTGCTCTGCTGTGATGCCTTTAATGGGTTCTTTGCGAATAAGATCTCCTGTATTCGGGCTGACTTGGACTCCACTATTTCTGCAAGGTCTATGGATGAGGTGTCCAGCAATTCTTCTTGCAGTATTAGATTGGATCAGTTTCAATCTGTGACTCCTGAGGATGTGGACAAGCTGCTTGGGGCGGTGCGGCCTACCACCTGTTCTTTGGATCCTTGCCCGACTTGGCTGCTTCTATCTAGTAGGGAGATTGTTGGAGATGGCCTAATTAATATAATAAATGCATCGCTGAAGGAGGGTAGGGTGCCCCCCTGCCTGAAGGAGGCAATGATTAGACCACTCCTAAAGAAGCCTTCCCTGGACCCCTTAGTGATGGACAGCTACAGGCCAATCTCCAATCTCCCTTGGTTGGGCAAGGTGATTGAGAGGGTGGTGGCTGACCAGCTCCAGGAAGTCTTGGAGGAAACTGATTATCTAGACCCATTTCAAACTGGCTTTAGAACGGGCTATGGAGTTGAGACAGCCTTGGTTGGCCTGATGGATGACGTTTACCGGGGAATCGACAGAGGGAGTGTGACTCTGCTGGTTCTTCTGGATCTCTCGGCGGCATTCGATACCATCGACCATGGTATCCTTCTGGATCGCCTGGGGGAGTTGGGGATAGGGGGCACTGCTTTGCAGTGGTTCCATTCCTATCTCTCGGGCAGATTCCAGATGGTGGAGCTTGGTGACAGTTGCTCCTCAAAACGGGAGCTGTTATATGGAGTCCATCAGGGCTCCATTCTGTCACCAATGCTTTTTAACATCTACATGAAACCGCTGGGTGAGGTCATCAGGAGGTTTGATGCTGGGTGTTATCAGTATGCTGATGACACCCAAATCTACTTCTCCTTTTCATCCCCAGGAAATGGCACTCATTCTCTAAATGCCTGCCTACAGGCAGTAATGGGCTGGATGAGGGACAACAAATTGAAGCTGAATCCAAGCAAGACGGAGGTGCTCATTGTGGGGGCTCAGAATCTGATGGGTGAGTTAGATCTTCTTGTGCTAGATGGGGTTACACTCCCCCAGAAGGAGCAGGTGCGTAGCTTGGGAGTACTCCTGGACCCAGGCCTCACCCTGGTATCTCAGGTGGAGGCCATGGCCAGGAGTGCTTTCTATCAGCTCCGGCTGATTCGACAGCTGCGCCCATTCCTCAAAGAGGATGACCTCAAAACAGTGGTGCATCAGCTGGTAACCTCCCGGCTTGACTATTGCAATGCGCTCTACGTGGGGCTGCCTTTGTACGTAGTCCGGAAACTTCAGTTAGTTCAGAATGCAGCAGCCAGATTGGTCTCTGGGGCAACCCGGAGAGACCATATGATGCCTGTTTTAAAACAGTTACACTGGCTGCCAATATGTTTCCAGGCAAAACACAAAGTGCTGGTTATTACCTTTAAAGCCCTGAACGGCTTGGGTCCAAGATATCTTAGAGAGCGCCTTCTTTTACACGATCCCCACCGTACGTTAAGGTCATCTGGGGAGGTCCGTCTCCAGTTGTCACTGCTTCGTTTGGTGACGACTCAGAGGCGGGCCTTCTCTGTAGCTGCTCCTGGACTGTGGAATGCACTCCCAGCAGAAATTCATAATCTTGATTCTTTACTGTCCTTCAGGAGAGCCCTTAAAACCTATCTGTTTGGCCTGGCCTTTCAGGGTTTTTAATCAGTTTTAATTGTTTTAATACCTGGTTTTCAGGGTTTTAATTGTTTTGATAGTTTAATTGTTTTTTAAGTTGTTTTAAATTGGTATTTATATTTGTATCTCTGTTTTAATTGTTTTTAATGTTTTCTGTTTTAATTGTAAACCGCCCTGAGCCATTTCGGAAGGGCGGTATATAAATAAAATAAATAAATAAATATGAGTCCTTTTGTGACATGAAACATTTTATGATTGTTTTTGCCATTCTATGGTAGAGCTCTTGGGATTCATGTCCCCAAACATTTTACATCATGTTAAAATGTTAACAGAATATTGCCCTTCTTCAAAGCAATGCAACTTGAACAACAACAGACTGTGATTTTCAGTAGCATCTAGAGAAAATGTCTGAATAATGAAAATGTATGAAAATGTCTGATAATCAGTCATGAAAATGTCTGATAATCAGTCATAAGAAAAATCTAACTTAACTCTGCACTGGTCCATGGTACTGTATATAGAAAAAGCCAAATACCCTACATTTCTAAATTATCAGAGGTTATTCAGAGCTACAGCACACAAAACGTTCCATTCAATACACTAAAACTCAGGAGACTGACAGTCAACAGTTAGGATCATTCACGTGACCCAATAGTGTGAGGTGAGGGAGGGCAGGATCGCATCTATTTCCCCATCAATTAATTAATTTATTATTTCTTGTTTACACAGTCAGACAGGTGTTATTGACTGGTTTGTTTTATCCAGACACCGAGTCCTTCCCAAGGACCTGGGATGGCTGAATTTTATGGTCAATGTTGTTACTGTTGTTATAGATATCGTCGCAGAATATAGGCTGTTCCCAGTAAAGTTGCTTTTTGTAATTGGCTGATGGTGATTTCTGTGGCCCTTATGGTGTTGAGGTGCTCTTCAAGGTCTTTGGGAACTGCACCCAGGGCACCAATTACCACTGGGATTATTTTGGTCTTTTTCTGCCACAGCCTTTCAATTTCAATTTGTAGATCTTTGTATTTGGTGATTTTTTCTATTTCTTTTTCTTCTATTCTGCTATCCCCTGGTATTGCTATGTTGATTATTTTGACTTGTTTTTCTTTCTTCTCGACTACAGTTATATCTGGTGTATTGTGTGGCAGATGTTTGTCTGTTTGTAGTCGGAAGTCCCATAATATTTTTACATCTTCATTTTCTTCCACTTTTTCAATGTTATGGTCCCACCAATTCTTGGCTACAGGTAGCTTGTATTTTTTGCAGATGTTCCAGTGTATCATCCCTGCTACCTTGTCATGCCTTTGTTTGTAGTCAGTCTGTGCGATCTTATTACAACAGCTGATCAGGTGGACCACTGTTTCATCTGCTTCTTTACAAAGGCAGCACTTGCTGTTTGTTGTGAATTTTTCTACTTTTGCTCTTATTGCATTTGTTCTTAGTGCCTGTTCTTGTGCAGCCAGTATTAAACCCTCTGTTTCTTTCTTCAAGTTGCCATTCTTAAGCCATTACCAGGTCTTGGTGATGTCTGATTTTCCACTTATATTGTGTAAATATTGACCATGCAGGGGCTTATTTTTCCATTTTTCTGCTCGGTTCTTGACTTGTTCTTTCTTGTAGGCCTGTTTTGTTTCATTGGTGTTGAATAGTTTCACGTTCTTGACCATTTGAAGTGCATCTTCTTCACTGTCCCTTATATATTCTTCAAGGCCTCTTTTCTCCTCCTCTACTGTTTGATGGACTTGCAACATTCCTCTTCCACCTGAGCTGCGAGGGAGGTATAGCCTATCGACATCACTGCGGGGGTGCAGAGCATGATTGATGGTCATGATTTTCCTGGTCTTACGATCTAGCGTCTCTAGCTCTGCCTGGGTCCAGTCTATTATTCCTGCAGTATATCTGATAACAGGTATAGCCCAGGTGTTCATGGCTTGTATGGTGTTCCCGCCATTGAGTTTGGACTTGAGGATTTTTCTAACTCTCCTGATGTATTCACTTCCAATTTTTCTTTTAACTTCAGTGTGTGCGATGTTAACAGCCTGGAGAATGCCCAAGTATTTGTAAGGTTCTTTCTCTTCCAGGTTCTTGATCTTACTTCCATTGGGCAGTTCTATTCCTTCTGTTTTTCTTATTTTCCCCCTTTTCATTATTAATGCAGCACACTTGTCTAGTCCAAACTCCATTGCTATATCGCTACTGAATATACGGACAGTGTTTAGCAGTGATTCGATTTCTGATTTGGACTTTCCATACAACTTCAGATCGTCCATGTACAGCAGATGGTTGATTTTACTGGATGTTTTAGATGCTTGGTATCCGAGGCTTGTTTTGTTTAGTATTTGTGAAAGTGGGGTCATGGCGATTACAAACAATAGAGGGGATAGTGAATCCCCTTGGAAAATGCCTCTTCTAATGCTAACCTGTCCAAGTGCCTCGCCATTGATTGTTAACTGTGTACTCCACATGCTCATTGCTTTTTAAAATAAATATCTGAATGTTTTTGCTGACACCAGTTGTTTCTAAACATTTTAGTATCCATGTGTGAGGCAATGAATTGAAGGCTTTCTTGTAGTCAATCCATGCAACACTTAGATTTGTTTTTCTTCCCTTGCAGTTTTCTAAAATCATTTTGTCAATCAGCAGCTGGTCTTTTGTGCCTCTGGTGTTCGGGCAATTTCCTTTCTGTTCACCTGGAAGCTGTTTGTTAGTTAATAAGTGTTGCATCACTTCAGCTGCTATTATTCCAGTTAATAATTTGAACATGGTTGGCAGGCAAGTTATCGGTCTATAATTACTTGGAACTGCACCTTTTGCTGGGTCTTTCATAATGAGATGAGTTTTCCCAGTTGTTAGCCATTGTTCAATATCACCGCCTTTCATAATGTGATTGAACTGTTTTGATAGTTGTTTATGAAGGCTTGTTAGGTGTTTAAGCCAGAAGCCATGCAATTCATCGTTGCCTGGCGCAGTCCAATTTTTAATTTTCTTTGCTCTTTCACTTATTAATTCTGGTGTTATTATTAGATCTTGCATTTGTTGGTTACATTTTTTGACCTCTTTCATCCAGCCTGCTTTTTTATTATAATCTATTGGATTGTCCCATAATTTCCCCCAGAATTGCACTGTTTATTCTCTATTTGGTGTTTCTAGGTTTCTTGCAGTTTCTCCTTCTATGCTTTGGTAGAAACGTCTCTGATTCAACTGGAATTGGAGATTCTGCCTGTGTTGTGTAATTCTGGCTTCATATCTGCTAATCTTCTTTGACACTGCTGTTGTTTGCTGCTTTATTATTTTCAGGACTTCTCTAATTTTCCTTGAATCTAGGTGGTATTTTTGGATCAAATACTGTTTGGTGTTTTCATTCTTCAGCTTCTTGTCTTTCATATCTTTCAATTTACTAGCATCTGATCTAAGCCTGGAGATTTTATTTTCTAATCTAATCTTCCATTTAGGTGATGTACTGCTTTCTTTTTTGACAGGTCCACTGATCTTATATCCGAGCTCTTGTGTTGTTATTGTTGCTGCACTGTACATTAGTTGGTTTGTTTCTTGCAAATTATTGGTTGTTATTTCTGCAAGTGCAGCATTGACATCTTTTAATGCCTGAGCAAGTTGTTTTTTGGCAACTGTTTTTAGAGCGGGAAGTCGAACCCTGGTGGTTGTTTGGTTCATGTGCTCAGTTATTTTTTGCTTTAGTTCTTGTTGCTTTTCTGTTAAACGGCATTTGGGTTTTTGAGGTGAAGGCGAAGGGGAGGTTGCCTGGTTTTGATTTTGAAACAGTTCAGCAACGGTGGTATCCTCTATTTCCAACACCTCCTCCATCTGCGCCTGAGCAACTGCTTCAGTTGGTGGTAATTCTTCTTCCATATCTTGAGCCTGTGTTGCTCTTTGCAGTTCTTCCAGCTCAACTCCTGTGAATACTTTATTTCTTATTATGTATCTTCTCTGGTCTGCTAGCCTTTGTTCTGTTATTTCTGTATCTGGATGCTTCTCTTTCCAAATTTGGTACATTCTTTTTAAATAACCTCTTCTAGTTGGACTAGACTTGTAATAGCAGATCATTATTTCCTTGTTGGCATTTTTTGTATATTTTTTTCGGTTAAGCGACGTTTCTTCCAGTAGCTTTGCTGTCTCCAGCCCTGGTTGCTCCACTGAAGATCCTGAGTCCTGTAGCCCACTTGCCACCAGATGTCCAGGGACTATAGCACCTGGCGCGGTCCTTGTTGACCCAGGCAACGACCGATCCGGTATAGATTTATTAAAGTTACGTCTCACCATATTGTTGATGGGAGAGGCACTCTTTGTCTGGCTCCTCTGGTGAGACCTGTCCAGTATGGTTGGACCTCTGGCATAGCTCTCACCTTCATCAGAGCACACAAGCCCCACAACCACGTCAAGGTAGTGCCTCACTGGGGGTTGTTGTTGTTGTTGTTGTTGTTATTATCATCTCACTCCTCCAGTACACCACTGCTTGGGGTGGTTCACAACATCAACAAAACAGATACAGTGGTCCGTGCCCTTTGCTTTGGGATGGCTCTGAATTAGTAGATTAAGTATACAATTGAGAGTTTTCTTTCCTTTGGGAGGAATGGCACCTATGTAGAGTATTGATCTATGCGGGTGGAGGTGATGTGATGACTCCCATGGGGGTCGTGGAGGAGGATTCCTCAGATAAAGACCCAGAGCAGGCTGAAACTCCAGTCGACTCAGCAGAGCCAGAGCTGACAGGCCTGCAGGCCCCTCTGCCTCCTTCCCTCCCTCCTCCTGATGAAGTCTCCAAAGTCTCTGAAGTCAAGGTGCCTGCCCCAGATCCCTGACAGCGACGTTTGGCCAGGGTACAGGCTCAGAGGGAGAAACACTGTAGGCTGGAGAGGCTGGCCAGAAGGAACAGTGTCCCAGCTCTGGCCCGGCTTCATCTCCCTGGCAAGGTCCAGCTGCAGTGATCAGTGGGGCTCTCACCACACTGCCAGAGCAGCCTGAAAGCTGGGTCTGTGCTGGAAACAATGTCTGTGGTGACCAGTTCTACCATGAGCAATCCTGACCTAGAAATCTGGACCTGTTTGTTGATGACCCTGATTTGTGTTTACCCCTGATCCTGTGGAATTCCCAGTGCTGACTTCTGACAATGTTTCTGTCTAATCTCTGTTCCTGTCTGTCAGCTCTCCCTTCCCCTCTGAAAAGAGTGGTTTTTGCAGCTGCTGCGCAGTCAGCCAAGGCAGGTCATTACAGGTTGGACTTTTTCCAGTTTAGCTGGATGCTGTCACGTCCTTGATCTCAGACAGCGAGGAGGAAGGGGAAGCTGTCAACTTTCCAGGCGATGCAGGAGTGTCTGAGGGGCAGAGCCCGGCTGTCAGTGTTCATGAAACAGCTGTGGCTAATGATTCAGAGCAGGCACAACAACCTGAGGCAGCAGAAATCATGAAGGACCAATCCGAAGAGGAGCTATGCAACCAACCCCCGCTGACTCCACAACAGTGGCGTGTCACAAGACGCAGGGCTCAATTGGAGACTATTAGGAGAAGCAAATGCCTCTTGCAGAGGGCTGATAAGCCTTGAATTTCTGCCAGCTGTGAGCTCTCAGCTTGCACTATAAATCACGTCACCAGCCTTCTACTCACTGCTGAAAAGCAACTTTCGTCAACCTCTGTGTCGACAGCGTACAGCCAAGTCCGGTCAAGACGAACTTCCCGAGCCGTATCCAGTTTCAGCAGCTCCGTTTTGTCTCGTGATCTTCCCTGGCAGTTGGCCAGACCCTGACAGATGCCTAGGTCTTTCAAAAGTTAAGTAAATATTATCTGATTACTTAGAGAGTCCTTGTTAGTCAAAGTCACCAACCAGTCATCCAGGTTTGGGAATATAGAAATACCTTGGGTTCTTAAATGGGCAATAACAGGGAAAATACATGGGAGAACTGTGTATTGGTAGACTCTCTCCCAAGGTGAAATGAAGGTACTTTCTGTGTTTTGGATGACTTCCTATATGAAAATAGGCATCTTTCAGATCTAGGGTAGCAAGTCATTCCTCCTCTGCCAGGAGAGGAAAAAGACCCTGCAAGGTGATCATTTGAAATTTCCTTGCATGGGTGAAGTTGTTGAGGAAACACAAATCCAGTACAGGGCAGAGATCACCATCTCTTTGGAGGACTTGGAAATATCTTGAACAAAATCCCTTCCATTGATCTTTCTTAGAGACAGGTTCTATTGTCCCTTTTCCCAACAGATCTTGCACTTCTGCTAGTAAGGTATTTTACCCCCATGAAAGAAGTAGTGGTAGTAAACTCTATTACGTGTCCAGTGGAGATGATACTTAGCACCTAGGCATCGGATGCAAGTGGAAGGGGCAAGTCTGATGACAGTAGACATCCCAAAAGGTAGGTAAAAGACCCAGGCAGTCAGAGGCTTTGTTTGGACTGGTCCATGACATTTTGGCTTATTGTGGAACTCTGGGAATGTGACTGTAAAGTGGAAGAAGATGTAAAGGTTTTTGCAGTAAATTTTGATTTCTTCATCTTCTCCTTTGTATTATCTGTCTGGGAACTGAATATCTCTTCCCCATCAGAGGGGAAGTTTTTTATTTTGTCTCTCATATCCATTTGGAGAGAGGAAGAGTGAGACAGGCATGTCTGCATAAAAGAAATGGCACTTGCTAAGGTGTGGGATTCTGTCCCTGTGAGGTGCTTAGCAGGTGTTGGTGAGTAATATCCATGGATTTTAAAAGGACTTCCTTAAATTTAATTATTTCTGGAGTGTCCTTGATGTCTTTTTTGAAATTCTTCCAAATCTAGTAATGTTATTTGGCCATGCAGATCATGTAATTGGCTATTTTAATGGATAGTGATAGTGAAGAGGAGAAGTAATCTTTCCAACCCACAGTCTAATTTTCTGTCCTCCTTTTCAACAGTGGCAGAGTGCTTTTTTCTTGATCTATTTCCCATGCCACAATCTACTACTAAGGAATTAGGCGCAGGATATTTGAAAAGAAATGTGCGATCTTCTTCTTGTACCCTGCAGAAATTTTCAAGGTGTTTAGAGGCTGAAGTTGAGGTAGATGGTGCATCTCATGCTGACTTTGCTGAGTTTACTAATATAGGCAGCATAGAGAGGGCTGCAGGATGATGAAGTTATAGACAGGGTCTTTAACTTCACGTACCAAATATTTCAGTTCCAGGCCAAGAACTTTGGCCATTTCAGCCACATAGAAATAAGAGTTTGTCTACTCCATGGGAGAATTAGAAGGGTTGTTTGGAACATTTTCATCAGGCAAAGAGTATGATGGGTTTTCTGTGTGGGTAGAATCATCATCTGAGTCAGACATGGACTTATATTCATTAAGAGATTTTACTTTTTAAGGAACAGGGGATTCTTCCTGAATTGGCCGAAGATAATTTGCAGATCTGGAGAGGAAGGGTGGGTCATCTCTCTTGGTTGCTCTGTACAAGGTTGTGTAAGAGGAGCGTCTAGTGGTCTCTTGAATGATGAATCATGCTCCTTAGACAGGGTTTGTGATTGTGGGTTGAAAGCGGATTTCATCTTCCTGAGTTTCCATAGTTTAAACTCTTCATAGTCATAAGGTAGTGAAAGCGAAGACATATAGAAAGGGTCTTTGAGTTTATTTATCATATTCATCATCTATTTATTTATCATATTTATATACCACCTGATATGTACACAATTTAAAACACAACAAATGTAAAACAGGGTAAAAACAGTTAAAACAATTTCACAGAAAAAAAAGTTACAAACTTCCTGAATCTTCCTATCCTTCTAATATAGCCTGGATCAAGAGCACCTTGTGAGCTCTGATAGTCCATCATCCTTCTATATGAGGAGTATGAATGAAGTGAGAGATGATACCTTTCTTTCCATGGGTGATTTGGGAACTACAATGGAGAACAAGCAGGTGTCACTCTCACTAGTGAGGCTGATGGTGTTTTTGAGATAGGCAGTGCACCAGTGTTCCGGAGGTTTTTGTAATTTTCTGCCATGAAACAAGCCACTTACGGGACTTTTTGATGAGGTTTTTAAATTTAAAAATAAAAATTAAAAACCAACAATTTGTCCAATCCACTTTGATTTAAATATACATATCCCTGCCCTACATCTCTGCTCAATGCCAAAGCGCTATACCAAGTCATTCCAGGTGATCTAAAGGTTGGGGCAGAAAGGGGAGGGGTGTTTTACCCTTCTTTATGAAGGCAAAGGGCAGATTATTCCATAAGGGGGTGGAATGATGGTCTAAGGGGGGCGGGGTTTCAGCTCCAGACATTTTTGTAATTTTCTGCCAGGAAACAAGCCACTTATAGGACTTTTTGGATGGGTATTTTAAATTCAAAAATATTATATTAAAAACCAACAATTTGTCCAATCCACTTATTTAAATATACATATCCCTCCCACCCTGCCCTACATCTCTGCTCAATACTAAAGTCCTATGGCAAGCCAATTCCTAAATATACAAGGGGGATGGAATAACCACAAAAAGGAAATCACATCATATCTCCATTACTAAGAAGGCAAAGGGTCTGCAGAGAGCTATGGTGGGCTAGGGTAGCCAGCACTGGACACTCTGCCTGCCTGCCTGTGTGCGTGCTTGCCTGCCTCCTTCCTGAACTTAAGGCTTCAGCAAGACCTGCATGGAAGCCTCTCTGGAAGCCCCGCCCACCCAAACAGCTGAGAGGTGAATGAACTCTAGCAGCTTGCCTGGGAGTCTTTTAAACTGCACATCCACACAAAGATCAGCTCCAGCTGCATGGGGGAAAGATAAGTGGCTGGGAATGGGGGCGGCGGGGGGGGGGAAGGAGGGCAGGCTGCACTGCAGTGTGCCCAGAGTGGGACCTGTGCCAGTGCAGGACTTGGTGCAATCGCCCAGTTGCCCCGCCCTAAGTACAGCCCTGACTATTCAGCTCCTTGGCCATTTGTTTGTGGGGACCGTTTTGTCCCCCATGCTGTTCAACATAATAATAATAAACTTTATTAGCCGCCCCATAACAAATTGTTCTCTGGGTGGCTCACAACACAGGATTAAAACATACAATTAACACATACAATTAACAGACAAAAAGGGAGAAAAGAAAATACAAAATACAACACAAAGCAATTTAAAAACTCATTTTAAAATTAGTTAAATATAAAATCTACGTGAAACTGCTAGGAGAGGTCATCCGGGGACTTGGACTGAGTGGTCAGCAATATGCAGCTGACACTCAGCTCTGTATCACTTGATCCTATGGAGATAGTGGATGACCTGAATCGGGGCTGGAAGCCATGATGGGCTGGATGTAGGCTAGTAAACTGAGATTGAATCCAGACAAGACTTAGGTGCTGTTGGTCAGTAGGAGAGCCAATTGGGATGAAGGGATTCGACCGGTTCTGGGTGGGGTTGCACAACTCCCTTGAAAGAGTTGTGCGCTTGGGAGTACTGCTGGACCCAGCTCTGCTTTTGGATGCTCAGGTGGAGGTGGTGGCCAGAGGTGCCTTTGCACAACTCTGGCTTGTGAGCCAATGTGTCCCTTTCTCGAAAAGGCAGATCTGGCCACAGTTACCCATGCCTTAGTCACATCATGGTTGGATTACTGTAACACACTCTTCGTTGGGCTGCCCTTGAAAAATATTCAGAATATTTGGAAACTACAGCTAGTGCAAAATGGGGCAGCTAGGATTTTATCCAGAGTTGCCTGCTGGGATCATATTACACTCATTCTGAAAGAACTGGACTGGCTACCAATTTGTTTCCTGGTCCAATTCAAAGTGCTGGTTTTGACCTTTAAAGCCCTTAACAGTTTGGGCCCTGGATATCTGAAGGACTACCTGCTCCCAAGGTTTTCTGCCCACTTGACAAGATCATTGGAGGGTGCTCTGCTCCGTGTGCCAACAGTGAGAGAGGCTCAGCTGTTGAGCAGGCGGGATATGGTTCCCCCAGGCTTTGGAATGCTCTCCTGGCTGGCATCTGCTCCTCAGCCTCCACAGTTTTTTGAGAACAAGTAACAATGTAGCTCTTTACCCAGACTTTTATATGAGAATACAGTTTTTACTGCTGCTTTGTGTTTTTTGTGTTACTGCTTTATATAGATTTTTAAACTTTTAAGTGGAGATATACTATTTTAATATTTAATATTTGTACTTTTAATCTGTATTTTAATTGTGCATTGTTTTAATTATACTGTAAACCGCTTTGGGATAACTTTAATGAAAAACGGTATAGAAATGGAACAATTAAAAAAATAAATAATCCCAGTTGTGAAGGATACTGGATCAGTACAAAGATTTGTAGGCAATGATATATAATGAATGCATTTAAGTCAATAATGTATGTTCTGTTCTTTGAATATCTCTCTATCAAAAGCCATTCTGGAATAATTTATCTTCTTCAGAGATGATATTAAGGAAAGAGCAAAGAGAGTTGATAAAATCATGCTTACTTGCTCAATATTCTTGCAATCCCAAAGTCTCCAAGTTTTGCTACCATTCCATTATTGCTAAGAAAAATGTTCTGTAATCAAAGAATCAAAATATTTTGTAATCAAAGTAATATGTCATGGTGAAAAATATAGTGAAGAATGGCTACCTGAGCAAAGAGGCAACTTTTAAAGTGGTGATTCTCTTTATTTAGAAGAGAAAGAGCAACTGGCCCTATACAACCTGAGCACAGCATCCCTCCAGTAGCTGTTGCTGGTGTCTGTCTTACGTTTCTTTTTTTATATTCTTAGCCCTTTGGGGATAGGAAGCATTTTTTAATTAATTTATATCTTTTCCACTTTTGCTGAAAAGCAATATATAAATATTTGTCTTATTCGTATATTCAATATCCAATAGAAAACCATCTCCAAAACTTACCTGTGTTTTTACATCTCTGTGTAGAATTTTCCTGTCATGTATATGCTTTAGTCCTAAGGAGATTTGCACAAACCAGCCCAGGATCTATAGGCAAAGACAAAATGACATTACTCTATAAACAACACCAGTACTATGATTTCTATAAAAACAGAAAACTGAAAAACAAATATATATATATTTCTTTTTTCTCAGATGGCAATAAGAAGTTGTAAGATGATACTGCACTCAATAAAACCAGAAAATAATAAAATATAGACTCTACAGTCATTACTTCAAGACTTCCATTAGCTGCAATGAGAGTTCTGCTTGTACAAAGGATGATAAAATCAAGCAGTAATTGAGTTCTGTCCAACCAAGGGAGTTTTCACAAACAAGATTTAAATGACCTTTGAACCTCTCTCGCTCTCTCTCAAGTGTTGCCTCAAAAAGTAAGAAGTATGAGTTCAAACCATATTTTTGAAACGTGTTAATGCCCTAAACTTGGCCACAGTTGCATTGCTTTTGACCATCCCTTTCTGAAGTCTCTTTTCATCCTCCAAGATGCCCAAATAATGCTACAAGGCTCCTGTTCCAAAGTAGGTAGATCCTTCCTGCAACAGGAGCATGTGTAAGAGGCTGGGAATACATACACTGCAACATAATAACCCTATACAGACATTACATTGTACCTGTTTTCAGATATTTGTACACACATATGTATTTTTGTGTGAATGACTGTACAGGAAAACCTCGCTATTTACAGACACACCATCCGCGTTTTCACGTATCCGCGGGTGTCTAATTGACACCCAATTTCATTATCTGTGAATACTAAAGGGTTAAAACCCATGTACGGTATCCATAGTTCTTAGAGGGCCGGAAGTGACCATGGATGTCACTTCTGGCCACCAATGTGTAAGCATTTGTAAGCAGGATGTAAGCAGGAGCCATTTTGTGGCTTGCAGCTTTTTAAAAAGGCATTTCCTCATGATTTTTCATGGTTTTAGGGGGCATTGCCTGGCACAAGGAGACCCCACAGAGCATGGTACAGTACTTTCCCCCCTGTTTTTCACTGGGTTTTGCCCTCTTTCATGGTTTTGGTGGGCATTTAATTGTTGGGGGGGGCATTACTGGGCACAAGGAGGACACAAGGAGACCCCACAGAGCACGGTGCAGTAGTTTTTTTCACCTCTTTGACCCCCTTTTCCCCTCCAGGAACCTAACCCCCTGTTTTCCATCGGCACAATGCCTCATTACTCACGGTAATAGGAGAGGAACAGAACCCCCACAAGTAATGAGGTTTGCCTGTATTCACATTCATTTTAAAAGTAAAGGTGAGTAAAGACCTTCTCAAATGTGAATAACTGTACCTGTGTACAGATCTGTACCTTTGTACACTAGAGGCAGCCCCTTCATAAAGTGAGGTGGTTGCCTCAAGCAGCGGATTATTGGAGTGCCAGCAGGACAGCAAGATGGCCCCCACTGCTGTCAGCAGAGCAGCTTTTTGGAACTGATCTGACCCTTGCAAGCTTTCCAAGGAGCACTTTTCCTCACTCACACTCTTTGCAAAGCTTGCACAAAAGACAAGGAGAACAGAGGAGCCTGTTGGCAACCTTCCCTTCTCCTCAGCCCTGCCCCATTTTCAAAGCTTGCAAAGGTCGGTTTTTAAAAGGAGCTAGCCTGGGCCCCACCAGGGCCGTGGGCCAAGGCAGAATTTGGCACCCTCAGGTGCCACCAGAGGTGCACCTTGGAGCCTGGACCTAAAGGCCTTTGGAGCCCCCACCACTGCAAGTTAAGCATCATTTTTAACATGTAGGTTCTTGAGGGCACAAACCACACCACCCAAGAGGATTTGGGAGCCCCCAGGGGGTGTGGATGCCCTGGACAATGTCCAGGGGTAAAAGAGCCTCTGGGAGCCACTATACTTTTAGGCGCCCTTGCAATATACAGATCATACTAATGTTGAACATAACATGTGAATAGAGCTTTTGTTGCAATCCCCACTTATAACAACAACAATAGCAATCAGAAAATAAAAGCAAGGATGCAATCTCTCCTGCGTGTCTTTTTTCTGTGATAATTAATTGAGGGGGATAAGAAGAAAGGAAAGGAAAAACATTATTTGAAATGCAAATCTACCTTGTCCTCCTCAAACAGTACTCCACGTTGCATATTTATCCTCTTCATTAAGTCACCTCCATCACAGTATTCCATAATAATATACAGCTTATTATTCTCTACAATAAAACATATTTAGATGTATTTGTAGCTAATATAGCAATAGCAAACTTAACCTAAATTATAACCTAGTGTATTACTTACATTTAAAACTTTTTGACCATTTTCCCATTAAAAATGCTGACTGATTAGTTTAACATTTAAACACTAGACTCTTCCTAGGAACAGCTTAGTTAAGTTACAGTTGAGAAAAGCTTGCAAATTTACAGAACCTCCACTCTCCCAGGCTTCCAACCCAAAGATCCACATTTCATGCTGGATAGATTAAGCACTAGTTATCTCCAAAAAGTAAGGCCTCTTTACAGATCACTACCACTTCACACATCTCTCAACCCACTCCCATTTTAGGATGATACTGAGGCTATTCTCATGAACAGGCGAAATCGGGCTAGGGGAGCCTAGCCCGATTTTGCCTGACTGTGAGAACCACCGGGCTTGCAGGCAAGCCCGGTGGCCTCCAAGCAGTTAACCCGCTTAAACAACCCTCCCCTAAGCCCAAGTTAGCGGAGCAAGCATTCCGCTAACCCGGGCTCTACGATTGTGAGTTGCCATGAAGCGGCTCCGCGCTGCAGCAGCTCACGAGCAGACGCCTGACCGGCCGGTTTAAAAGCAGCCTCCCAGCTCGGGGGTCTCTCCAGCATGCCCTACGTGCTCAAGCAGGGCATGCTGGAACTTCTGGGGGCCGCGTGGCCCCCGATCCCCCCGGCTCCATAACAGGTCTGCGAGGAGAATGGGCTAAGCCCGCTCTCCCCGCTAACCCTCTCCAGGCGGCTCCACTGATCGTGGGAACTGCCTCACTATGTAGTGTATTTAGCTTACCTAGCTTGACCATCTGAACAAGTTGGTTCCAGATCTACAACTGCTACCTTGCAACCCATAGACCATGTATATCTGCAAATCTTTCACTGAAATAGAAGACAAGGTAGACATGCCTCCTCCCACCTGTTCCCTCCCTGGTCCAGTCATCCATCCCCTCCTTGACTATGCAGCACACCTGGAATCCTGCTTATCACAGCAAGTAAGAAAAGGAGGAGAATGAGAGGGCCAGAGAGGGAATAGGCAGGGAAATTTATTTTTATTTTAACATTTATATCCCACTCTTCCTCCAAGGAGCCCAATGCGATGTACATGGTCATGTTCATCAACACAACAACCCTGTGAGGTAGGTTAGGCTGAGAGATATGTGACTGGCCCAGAGTCACCCAGTGAGTTCAAATGGCTGAAGGGGATTTAAACTCATGTCTCCCTGGTCCTAGTCCAACACTCTAACCACTACACCACAGCTGTCTTGTTTCTTGCTCGGGCAGAAGACATAAGAGTCCATTTCTGGGTTTCAAGGTGACAGTCCAAAAGCCTCATCTAATCAGGTATCAGGAATACACACAATATCATTGGTTTCATTCTGCATTAATTCCATTACAACTGATAAGTTTCATTTATCATCAAGCTAGTGCTTAACAGCAACAGTGACAGACTTAGAGCACCACTAGACTATGAAATCCTATTTTTATTCAATGGAGCTTGCTGTATTTCCAGGTAAGTATGCTTATTATTGTTGCCCAAGTCCCTAAACATCCCAAGGCAGGGTAGAAATAAAACAGAGAAAAAAAAGGTTGCTTACCTGTAACTTATTATCTCTTTGGGGATCCATAGTCACTCACAACTGAGTCTTCTGTGCCTGCACAGGAGACCCTTGGAAGAATCTATAGCTCCGTTTAGGCACTCATTGGCCCTTTAAGGCATAGTGATATTGGAGCCTACAAAGCCGACTGTAGAGCGCCTCCCTCTTCGGTTCCGGAATTGGCTGCTGCAAAGTGACTGATGTCACTGAGAGACAGAGAAGACAGGAGACAATCCTCTGCCATGCCAGGTCGGTCCAAAAAACCCCAGACTCACCCATGATTTGATTAGAGATGAAGGGGCTGACCTGGTGTGTATCACCAAGACTTGGTTGGGGGAGGCTAGTGGCCCAATCTGGTCCCAGCTTCTTCCTCCAGGGTATTCTGTAGTGGAGCAGGTGAGGGGACATGGGCAGGGAGGTGGAGTGGCTGTGGTCTATAAGGATAACATCTCCCTTACCAGGGTCCCTGTTAGGGTATCAGACCATACTGAATGTGTGTACTTGAGTTTGGGGACCAGGGATAGGTTGGGACTTCTGTTGGTGTACCGATCGCCCCGCTGCCCAACAGAATCCCTTACTGAGATCACAGACTTGGTCACGGAACTCACATTGGAGTCTCCCAGACTTTTGGTGCTGGGGGACCAATGTTCATTTTGGGACCAATTTGTCCGGGGCAGCTCAGGAGTTCATAGTGGCCATGACAACTATGGGCATATCCCAAGTGGTCGCTGGACCACCGCAGATTACAGGTCACATGCTTGATTTTGTCTTTTACTCTGATCAGGGTGGTGTTTCGTGGGTGGGGACTCCTATGATATCACCATTGTCATTAATGGACCACCATCTGGTTAAGGTTAGGCTTACAACCACTTTCCACCTCCGCAGGGGCGAGGGGGCTATTAGAATGGTCCGCCCAAAGAGGTTATTGGACCCAATAGGATTCCAAGAAGCCTTGGAGGAATTTAATGTTGGCTTTGCCAGTGATCCTGTTGATGCCCTTGTGGAGAACTGGAACAGCATGCTCACCAGGGCAGTAGACACGATTGCTCCTAAGTGTCCCCTCCGACCGGCTTCAAAACTGGCCCCTTGGTATACAGAAGACCTGCGGGGGCAGAAGCGGCAAGGACGGCGACTGGAGCACAAGTGGAGAAAGACTCGACTCGAATCCGACACATTACGACATACAGCACATTTAAAGATTTATGCTCAGGCAGTACGTGCGGCAAAGAAGTTCTTTTCTGCCCATATTGCATCTGCGAGTTCACATCCAGCTGAGTTGTTCAGGGTTGTGAGGGGGCTAGTATGCGCCCCCCCCTCCTTGAATCAGAATTTGGAGCCATGAGTCATCCACTGTAATGTGCAAAGAATTTTTTGCAGTTAAAATATCTCGGATTTGGGCCGACTTACTCCACAAATAATTCAATGTCTGAATTGGAGGTGTCCAGCAACTCCTCTTATGTGGTTCGACTGGATCAGTTTCAGTTTGTAACTCCTGAGGATGTGGACAAGCTGCTTGGAGCAGTGAGGCCTACCACTTGTACTCGTGATAAATGCTTTTCTGAGGGAGGGCAGGATGCCTCCTTGTCTTAAGGAGGCAATTATTAGACTTCTTCTAAAGAAGCCTGCATTAGATCCCTCGGAACTGAGCAACTATAGGCCTGTTTCCAACCTCCCATGGCTGGACAAGGTAATTGAGAGGGTGGTGGCTTCCCAGCTCCAGGCGGTCTTGGAGGAAACTGATTATCCAGACCCATTTCAAACTGGTTTTCGGGAGAGCTATGGGGTTGAGACTGCCTTGGTCGGCCTGATGGACGATCTCCAATAGGGAATTGACAGAGGAAGTGTGACTCTGTTGATCCTTTTGGACCTCTCGGTGGCTTTTAATACTATCAATCATAGTATCCTTCTGGAACGTCTGAGAGTGTTGGGGCTGGAAGGCACTGTTTTACAGAGGTTCCACTCCTGCCTCTCAGACAGATTCCAGCTGGTGTCAACTGGAGAAATCTGAGCTTAAGTATGGTGTCCCTCAAGGCTCCATACTGTCTCCAATGCTCTTTAACATCTACATGAAACTGCTGGGAGAGATCATCAGGGGATTTGGAGAGGGGTGTTATCAGTACACTGATGACATCCAGATCAACTTCTCCATGTCAACTTCTTCAGGAGATGGTATAACTTCCCTAAATGCCTGCCTGGAAGCAGTAATAGGCTGGATGAGGGAGGATAAACTGACTCCAGATAAGACTAAGGTACTTATTGTGCGGGGTCAGAACTCCAGAGACGATTTTGATCCTCCTGTTCTAGATGGGTTCACACTTCCCCAAAAGGAACAGGTTCACAGTCTGGGAGTAATTCTGGATCCACACCTCTCCCTGGTATCTCAGGTTGAGGCGGTGGCCAGAGGGGCCTTCTATCAGCTTCGGTTGATATGCCAGCTTCGGCTGATATGCCAGCTGCATCTGTTTCTTGAGATGAACAACCTCAAAACAGCGGTACATTTGTTGGTAACCTCCAGACTTGACTTCTGCAATGTGCTCTGTGTGGGGCTGCCTTTGTATGTTGTCCAGAAACTTCAGTTGGTACAGAATGTGGCGGCCAGGTTGGTCTCTGGGTCATCTCGGAGAGACCAGATCACTCCTTTGCTGATGGAGCTACACTGGCAGCCAACAGGTTTCTGGGCAAAATACAAAGTGCTAGTTATAACTTATAAAGCCCTAAATGGCTTAGGGTATTTAAGAGAACATCTTCTTCATTATGAGTCCCACCACCCACTGAGGTCATCTGGAGAGGTCTGTCTCCAGTTTCCATGAGCTCGGCTGGCACTTAAAAAAAAAAGGTTTTAATCTGTGGTTGATTTTTAAATTGTTAAATTGTTTTAAGTTTTGTATATGTTTTTAACTTGTTTTATGCTATTGTTAACCGCCCAGAGATGACTGTTTGGGGCGGTGTACAAATTTATTTGATAGATAGACAGATAGCAACACAGGTAAGTAAGTAAACATCTCATGTTAAGCTGGCAGAAGGGACGGCCGGGCAGGTGTTGTGAGTGACCATGGGTCCCCAAAGAGATAATAAGTTACAAGTAAACAACCTGTTTATCTCTGTAGGGATCCATGGTCCCTCACAATTGGGCGAGTGACTAGCTCGCATAAAAAGGAAGTGGGTGCTAGTGGTTACAATACTTTCTTGAAGAAAATTGGCCTCTGAAGCAAAGCACAAGTCCACAGCATAGTGACGGACAAAGGGCAGGTCTGAAGACCAGGCAATAGCCCTGCAAATGTCCTTCATGCTGATGACCAACATGTTGGCAGCTGAGGTAGCCATGGACCTAGTAGAATGCACCCTGATCTTGGAGGGTGGCTGAACACATCTGACAAAATAGAGTCATTTAACTCCCATTCATGGAGGATAGAAAAGGAGACGTCCTGACTAAGGAAGTCAGCCAAGATGTTATCTTCCTCCCTAACATGTATTGCCATGGGGAGGATGTCAAATCTCAGGCACCATTCCCACAACTGCAATGCAAGGTTATTCAGGGACTTAGATACAGTGCCTCCCTGATGATTCACATAGGTGATTGCCATATTATTGTTTATGTGAACTTGAACCACCTGGCCCTGGAGGACGGGTAGGAATACCTTGAAAGCAAGGAAAACTGCAGGAGCTCTAAAAAATTAATATGAAGGTCCTGTTGCTGGGAGTTCCAAAGGCCCCTTGCCCAGAGAAAACCACAGTGAGCACCCTAACCCTGCATGGAAGCATCGGTAGTTACTGATATCGTAGGGTTCCGTTCTTGAAAAGAGACCCCCTGCAAAAGGGAATCAGGCAGGGACCACCAGAGTAGGTCTCACAAAACATTATCTGGAATGACTAAGCATTTGTTCTGATTGTTGTCATTAGGTCAAAAGACAGACAGCAGCCAGAGCTGTAGTCTCCGCATCCGCAAGCATGTGTTCACCACAGTCATGGTGCAAGAGGCCATAAAGCCTAGCAGGTGTTGGATGGATTGAGCCTGTTGTTGTGGAGCTGAATGGAAAGCAGTCACCATGTTAGAGAAGTCCTGGATGCGCTTTACAGATAAGTATACACATCTCTTCTTGGCATCCAAGATTACCCCAATGTACTGGATGGCACACTGGGGAGCTAAGACTGATTTCTTCTGACTGACACTGAGCCCCAGATCTGCCAGGAGAGAGAGAGTAAACTTTAGGTTGAATAGTAGAGTAGACCTTCCTTTTGCTGTAAAAAGCCAGTCATCCAGGAAGGGAAAAACAGAAATGCCTTGGATGCGACGGTAGACAATGTCAGTGCCATGCACTTAATGAAAACTCTAGGAGCAATACAGAGGCTGAATGGGATCACTTTGTACTGGTAGGCCTTAGTGCCCAGGCAGAAACACAAGAATTGGTGATGTCGAGGCCTTATGGAGATGTGGAAATAGCGTCCTTCAGGTCTAAGGATGCAAACCACTCCTCCTCCCACAGCAGTAGTAAAATCGACTGTAGAGAAATCATGCGGAATCTGGACATTTGGACAAACTTGTTCAGTTATCGCAAGTCTAAGATGGAACGGAGTCTACCATCATGCTTCCGGACCTGGAAGTATCTGGAGTAGAAACTAGTGTGCATTAAGGAAGGTGGAACTGATTCTATGGCATCCTTTTGGAGCAGCGAAGAAAACTCTTGGAGTTGTGTGGGTGTATTTTATGCCCGCAGAGTCAAATTCAACAGCATAGCCTCTGGCCACTATACACAACACCCAGGCATCTGATGTCACTTGATGTCAGGAAGGGAGGAACGGAGCAAGATGGGTGCCAGGTGAAGGGATAGGGAGAGATATTTCCAGGTCCCAAACTTTAAAACAACTGTTTAGGTTGTTCTTGAGACTTGGGTTTTCTTTGTTGGCCCTTTTGTTGCTGATGGAAGGGGCACCTGTTATATGGCCTGGATCATCGATGGTAACCTCCTCTATCTTGAGAAGGGCAGGGTTGGTACCTCTGTCTGAAAGCAGGATGATATCTCTGATGATAAGAAGACGGCTGGGACTGTGTGGTCCTAGCAGTATAGCACGACTTCTTAAGTTTCTCCATTGTTTCATCAGTGTCTTTTGAAGACAATCCCTCACTGTTGAATGGGAGATTCTTAGTCTTTTCTTTCATAACCGGCTCCAGAGGTGTAGAGCGGAGACAGGCGTGGCAACGAAGTATGATGGATCCAGCTAACACTTTCAATTCGGTCAGGTGTTTAGGATTCTTAACTGCTGCCTAGTAAGGTCTGCCAACTTAGACAGAGTAGATAGGTACATGGTCTTAAAAGGTTCAGGCAGGGCAGTAGCTTTATCTTTCAAGCCATCCCATAATGTTTGTTGGTATCTGGCCATGTAGGCCAAGTTGTGTGGAAGTTCAGAGACCACCTGTCAGTGTCTTAGGAATTTGTACAGGTGACTGTGGCTCATCCTTATCAAGCCCTTGTGATAATACGAAGCCCTTAAAAGTAGTGTCTGATGGAGTCAAGTTTGTGGATCCCAGAAGGCGCTCTAGCTCTTGATGGAGTACTGCTTGCAACACAGGAGAATCTAAAGAAGGTGTCACTGGAAAGACTGGTGAACAATGGGGAGGTGAATGTGCAAGAATTGGAGAGATAATAATGGGTGATTGCGGCGCCAAACAAACAGTTGAAATTCTAAGGGCTGCCATAGTGTCAATTGGCACCAACAGCACCAAAGAAGTCAAGGTTGGAACTCTTGATTATGACGAATGCCTCGGTGCTGAATGTAGCTGGCACTGAGTGAACCAGCACAGAAGGTCTGGACATTGAGCCAGAGCTGATCAATGTTGATGGGTCTGAAGGTTCCAGTGCCGACAAAGTTCCTGGTGCCAATGATGTCAGAGCAGTAGTCTTTGATGACGAGGGATGAGGCGAGTACGAAGTCCCAGGCTGAGCCTATGAAGCCGACACCATCTTCGTTGATGGAGTCAAGCCCCTCGGTGCCAAGCCCGGCATCGATTGCAACCTAGCTGGCACCAATGCCGCCATGGTCGAGGTCATAGAAGAAGTGTGTCTCTCCTTTTTCTTGTGGGGTTCTCCCAGCACAGAGTGATGGTGATGATGTTTATGTTTAGGTGATCGCTCCCAACTTCTTTCCTGAGGTTTCTTAAAGTCCGAAGTTGACGGTGCTGAAGCCGTCAAGGCCAACACCAATGGCATCAATAGGCCAGGCACCATGGTTTTTGGCGGGAACAGGGGACTTGGTCTCCCTGGGCAGAGAAAATTTTCATACAAAGACACCTTGAGGTGAAGTTCCCGACTTAGGTGAGTTTTCTTTTTAAGAGAGGCACACTTTACAAGCACTGGTATTGTGTGAGTCACCCAAGCAGATGAGGCAATCAGAATGCCCATCGGAGGAGGGCATTGTGCCTTTACAGGTAATGCAGCACTTAAAACTCTTAGGAGTAGACATAGCCAAGTCCCAGAAACAGTCCAGAGTCAGCCAAGAAGTCAGAAGTAAAATGCCTAAGCCGAAGGAGAAAACTAAGCAAAGTCCAGAAACAGTCCATGGTCAAAAAGCCGAGCAAAAATCAGTCCAAAACCAGTCAAAAATACAAATAAAAGTAACAGTCCGTAGTCAGCCAGAAAGATAAAAATAAAATCACAATCTCTTACAGGAATGAGGGAAAACAGGAGCAGATCATTCCTGAGACAATGCGAGCAGTGGACAAGAAGGAACTGAAGAGGGAGGTGCTCTACAGCCGGCTTTGTAGGCTCTGATATCACTACGCCTTAAAGGTCCAGTGAGCACCTAAACAGAGCTATAGATTCTTCCTAGGGCCTCCTGCGCAGGTGCAGAAGACCCATTTGTGAGAGACCATGGATCCCATGTTTTATTCTGAGCCAAGAAGCCCAGTTCCCGGGAACAAGAGTGCATGCTCCTGGTGGACATTTTGTCCGAACCTGCCAAAGTTCAGTTTCCGAGCCTTCTGACTGACATTTGCCCACATTCTCCACCCATTTGTAACCTACAAGTGGGCAGAGAATGTCAAACTAATGTCAGGCAGTATGCTTGGGAACCAAACTTTGGTGGCTTCGGACAACAAGACCTCTGGGAACATACACTCCCCAGGAACTGGACATCCTGGAGATCGTCTGAACCTGCCCAGAGAAATAAATACCTTTGAGTTTTTCATGTTCCAGATGGAATTTCTGTTGCCTATTCACCTCATCAAAAGCTGTATGCCTTCCTCCTACCCCTACCGGCTTCTCACGGTCACCTACCAGTACAACCTGTCTCCAGGAGTTAAACTGTTACTGATAACACAGCAAGACGAGAAAATCTACGTCCGGTATCCCAAAGTCTTAAGGATGGCTGAGAAAATGCTCCATTTTCTCCCACAAAATCTCACCTGCTTCTCACTTTCAAATCAGCCTTCTTCCCACAACTATCCCTGCAACTTGCATTCTAGATAATTATTTCTTCAAAACATTTCTGGAGCGATAAATTACTGATTACAAGTCACACACACAAAAGGATGCAAAAGTAGAATATGTTACCTGTCTTTTCATGTCTGAGGCAGTGACCACACTCTCAAGTTTCTAATGATCCCCATCATTAGTACAAAATACACAAAATATATTATCAGAGTTGCTAACATTTTTATCGGCCCTGCTCCTGTGGCTTCTACTGAAGCGTGACATACAGAAAATTTACCAAGATGTGCTTTTCATTTCACTCACCCATGTTAGGCAAAGCTTCACCTTCCAAATTCTGCAAGTTAGCCTGCTCTTAAAGCCACAGGAGCAATAAAAAGGTTGGCAGTCCTACA
This sequence comes from Hemicordylus capensis, assembly GCF_027244095.1. Lineage (NCBI taxonomy): Eukaryota > Metazoa > Chordata > Lepidosauria > Squamata > Cordylidae > Hemicordylus > Hemicordylus capensis. Next base: position 267,736,126 of record NC_069657.1, on the reverse strand, counting down.
GGAGGCAACTAAGCCCAATGACCAACTAAGAACCAGAAATATCCTAATTTTTACTTCATTATAACATTTGTTTGCCTTAAATCAACAAAAATGGAAATGGAAAACTAATAATTGCTATGTCACATTATTGTAAAATAAAGGGTGTATCTATTTTATTTATTAGCGAAGAACTTCTGGTGCAACACAAATAATTGCAAGACCTATTGCAAGATGTCATTTATTTACACACAGCACTAGAACAATCACAAGCAAAACAGGACAAGTGTGCTTTTCAAATCTGTGCAGAAAAGGGAATTTCCCAAGGAGCAACTTTTTGTGTGAGAAGCAGCACTATCCAAAATCCCTCCTCCTACATGAGAGGCAGATGCACTGAGCTGTCTTCCTTTGTATCTAGTCTCTGTATAAAGCATGGACACAAATTGTTCTTAGATATTTTACTTCTCACTGCTAAGAAAATTTATTGGAAGCGTTTAAACAAAAAAAGTTAACTGTCACAAATAAAATGAGACCTTGAAATGAAGTGTAGAAGACTACTATATTAGGGTGCTTCATCCTGGCCAGAAGAGCAACTTCTTTCTGAGAGGATTCTTTTTCTTTCCTTGGAAGCTGAATTAGTTTAAAAACAAGCAAGTGGGGAAAAATCCAATTAATGTAATTATTACCTATAATCTACAACAGTGATTAAAGAATAATATGTGCCATCTAAAACATCAAACATATAAAATTGTGATCTTTGGCAGTAGAGTTGACTTTGTTAGACCCTAACAAAGCTTTAAAATACCTCCCACTGAAACAGGAAACAAAGTAACACTAGCTCCTCTCACACATTATCTCCCTGGTAAACTCATAATTCATCCCCTCCCCTCACTTGCCATGGCAAATTAGACTCCTGGTGTTGCCACACAGTGGGTAAGGCATGAGCACAGTTGACAGAGTGCTTTAAAGTTTAAGGGTGCAATCCCTAATTAAACAATACTAGCCAACCCCACACAGAGCATCTGTGCAGCCCGCTGGGGTTGGCTGTTTCACCCTCCCTCTTCCTCCTGCCTCTCCCCTTTCCCTCCGGCCTGCGCTCTCCAGCCCTCCTCCCCTCCCGTTCCTCGCCTCACACAGAGCCATGGCGGGGGGTCAAAAAGGGCCCCGCCGCCGCCGTTTTTCCTCGCCCCTGTCCGCCTGCCACCGCCTTTCTCTTCCCCCGCCACCTTTCTCTCGCTGCCGCCTTTCTCTCCCCCCTCCTCCGCCTGCCTGCTGGCCACTGCCGGCACTTTCTTCCCCCTCTCCTCCTCAGTCCTCACTTCGGAACTCTCGCGGGGTGTCGCAAGAGTTCCGCTGACAAATCCTGGGCAAGCATGTCCCAAGAGAATTAAATATATAGATAAGTTAAAAACACATTAGAAATCTAATATTGAATAGTCTAACTATACTTATTTAATTAATACATGCTTCATAATACTTATGGATTATGACTGACACTGTAGCTAGTATACTTGAGATTTCACACATGAATAGGAACTGAACTGGTTCAAGATATTTGCTGAATCAGTTACCAAATATTTCTTGGCTTGAACTGGACCCAAAGTACTTCAGTCCTAGCTGAACCCAAACTGGAATCCAATCAAAATATGTACTGATTTGGCTATCTTTTTTAAAGTAATAGTTTGATCCACAATTTAAAAAACAACAACAGTGGATTGATTGATTGATTGATTGATTGATTGATTGATTGATTGATTGAATGTATTTGTATACTGCCCAAAACGCAAGTCACATTTCCATGTGATTTAATTACTACTGTTTTTTGGATGAAGATAGATGCACTTGTAGTTTTATATGATGATCTCACAGATCAGTACCCTACCATTCTCCAAATTAGAGTGAGGGGTGAATCACTGCATGCACACATGAAGCCTGTTTCCAACCTTCCGTGGCTGGGCAAGGTAATTGAGAGGGTGGTGGCCTCCCAACTCCAGGCAGTCTTGGATGAAACTGATTATCTAGACCCATTTCAGACTGGTTTTCAGGCAGGCTATGGAATGGAGACTGCCTTGGTTGGCCTGATGAATGATCTCCAGTTGGGAATTGACGAGGAATTGTGACTCTGTTGGTCCTTTTGGACCTCTTGGTGGATTTTGATACTAACAACCATAGTATTCTTCTGGAGCGTCTGTGGGCTTGGGGGCTGGAGGCACTGCTTTGCAGTGGTTCCATTCCTACCTCATGGCCAGATTCCAGATGGCATGGTATCCCTTGGGGACTGTTGTTCTCCAATGTTGTTTAACATCTACATGAAACTGCTGGGAGAGATCATCAGGAGATTTGGTGCAGGGTGTTACCAGTATGCTGATGACACCCAAATCTTTTTCTCCATGTCAGCATCATCAGGAGAAGACATAACCTCCCTAAATGCCTGCCTGAAGGTAGTGATGGGCTGGATGAGAGATAGCAAACTGTGACTGAATCCAGATAAGACAGAGGTACTTATTGTTCAGGGTCGGAACTCAGGAGGTGATTTTGATCTGCCTGTTCTGGATGGGGTCACACTTCCCCAGAAGGAGCAGGTATTGCAATCTAGGGGTGCTTCTGGACACAAACCTCTCCTTGGTGTCCCAGGCTGAGGCAGTGGCCAGAGGTGCCTTTTTATCAGCTTCAGCCGATATGTCAGCTGCATCCATTTCTTGAGATAAATGACCTCGGAACAGCAGTACATCGGCTGGTCACCTCCAGACCTGACTACTTCAATGTGCTCTATGTGGGGTTGCCTTTGCACGTAATCCGGAAAATGCAATTGGTCCAGAATGTGGCAGCCAGGTTGGTTTCTGGGTCTTCTCGGAGAGATCATATCACTCCTATCTTAAAAGATCTACACTGTCTGGTTGCCAATAAGTTTCTGGTCAAAATACAAGGTCTTGGTTATAACCTATAAAGCCCTAAACAGCTTGGGCCCTGGGTATTTAAGAGAACATCTTTGCTATGAACCACATCGCCCATTGAGATAATCAGGAGAGGTTCATCTGTAGTTGCTACCAACTCGTCTGGTGGCTACTTGGGGATGGGCCTTCTCCATTGCTGCCCCAAGGCTTTGGAACACACTCACTGCTGAAATAAGAGCCTCCCCATCTCTTACAACATTTAAAAAGGCAGTCAAGACACATTTGTTCACCCAGGCTTTTAATTAGATTCTGTTTTAATAATTTGATTGTTTTTAACAATTTTATCGTTGTTTTAAATTTTAAATTGTTGTAATGTTTTAACCTTTTTATTTGTTGTTTTTATTGTATTGTTGTAAACTGCCCAGAGACTTGGGTTTTGGGTGGTACACAAATATGTTAAATAATGAATAATAAAAAATAAAATGTACTAAATAAACAAAGAAACTTAGGAAGCTGCCTTATACCAAGTCAGCCCATTGGTCCATTTACCTCAGTATAGTCTACTGAGCTGGCTGGCAGCAGCTCTCTAAGGTTTCAGGCAGGAGTCTTTTCCAGCCCTACTTTCCCACACAGGGTCTTTACCCCAAATCTCCTCTGGAAGGGAGGAAGTGCATTCGTACTACAGCCAGATTCCCGACAAGGTCAGTTCAATGTCTTTGGAAGCACCCCACAAACAAATAGGGCTTTTCCTTCCAGATTTCACCTCTTTCCAATTTATGTCCGAGTTTTTAAACTCCTCTATTCTACCGGAGTTTTCTGGGATAAACCACAGCAAAGTGCTGATGCAAGTCTTCACATTAATATGATAAGAGTAAGTCATGCCTATTAAATGCAAAGACTGTAGAAAGCTGCCCAGAGGCAAGGAGGACGGACTTCAACAGAGCCAGATTACAGAGGGTGTTTTAATTACAGTACTAAACTCTTGGGGGGGAAAGGGGGGCATGGCATCCCACCTCCTCTAGGAAGCCATTGGCTACAAACAAAACATGGAAGCAAGCTGTGTATGGGCCTACACAAAAGAAAACTCGGAGTAGAGAGGGGAGGGGCTGCTTCCCTAATACTGCAAATCTAATTCAAAGCGGCTTTGCTGGCCAGATACGCCGACTGATGCAAGCCCTGTCTGTAAAAGCTCCTGGAGATACCAGGGACTGAACCTAAGACCTTCTGCACTCAAAGCAGATACTCTCTCCCTGAGTTACAGCCCCAATACAGTGAATCAGAACATTAACAGAGAGCCTGCATGAGAAAATTGCGAATTAGCTCATGTGCAATTGAACCCCTCAGCAAGTTTCCAAGGCAGGAGTGTGACCCACTGAAAAGATACTGTAGGCATAGGAGCAGGGGTGGGGTCAACCAGGTTAGGAAAGAGTAATAGGCCCACACCTGCTTGGTTGATGTCAGAAGCCCCAGATGGTCTGCCAATGCTGGTGTTCCTCACCACTTCCCTGTAACCTAGGGCTCAATAGGGAAGCTTACTGCTCAGTGGTGGGGAGCAACAGCAGCAGTGAACCATCCTCCTCCTTCTAGTGGCACCATTTTAAAATTCCCAGTCCCCACCCCCGACTCCCAATGCAGCCAGGGCCTCTAGGAATTGCAAAATGGTGCCAGTGGGAGGAGGAGGATGGTCTGCTGCTGTATTTGCTTTCCAATGGGGATGCCCTGGCTTACCAGGCAATGGTGGGGAGCAGTAGACATGAGTCCTCTTTCACACTGTTGCCTGCAGATACGGTGGTGTCACCTAAGGAGGGCTTTCATCAGCTCGATTCTTTGGCCCCCTCCCACCGCTTGACTAATCTTACAGGGTTGTTGCACGGGTAAAGGAGGAAGGCAACAACAAACATCACCCTGAGTTCATTGAAAGAAAGGTAGAATACAAATTGAATAAATAAATATAAATTAACACAAAATTACAAGTGATTCACCATGCTACATGACTCTTTTAAGTAGCAAATTTGTGACTGAAAAACAATGGTAGTGTTTACCTTTGTGAGACTGATTTCTTTGATAACACATTGTTGGCTGTCCGCCTTTCCTTTGGCCAAGAATACTTTGCCAAAGGATCCTTCTCCAATCATTTTAATTATTTCATATCTATCCATGGTGTATTGTTTTGGGGAAATATCTGAAATACAAAATAATTACAATGGTATTTGAAATATAAAAATAATTTATGACTTCCTTATCAAACTCTAAGCATTAATACTTTACATGCCCTTCCACTCCAAATTGGGAAACAGAACTTTATTTTATAAATCTATCCTGCAAAGAACGCTGAGCAGCATCTACACTGTCATTTATGGAAGGACCCTCTGTGACTTAGGGATGGGCATGGAACCAGTTTCGTGCACTCCTGGGAGTATGAAGGGGTTGCTTTAAGGTGCAGGGAGGGTGTCCTTACCTCCCCCACCAAGTTTCCCCCACCGGCACTGCTGTCAAAATCGCTGGCGCCGGGCAGCTGCACATGCGCACCAGCCACTTCCAGTATTACACTGACCAGGGTGGCAAGAGGGTATACAGCTGCCCTGCCAGCGGAGGAAACACGGCAGGGGAGGTAACAACATCCTCCCTGCACTTTAAAGCAACCCCCTCCCTGCCTCTGAACCAGCTTGAATGTCAGTCTTTCTAACCAGTTTGGCAGTCTGTGAATAGACTGCCGAACCAGTTCATGCACATCCCTACTGTGGCTGTGCTGCTATTCACATGTTCAAGACCTGTACACATGTACAGTTTACACAGGTACAGATCGGTGTACAAGCACAGTTATTCAAACATTACATTCTTACAGCAATTACAGTATATACTTCCTACCTGTGCTATGCATTTGAGGGACGTGTGCCCAGGTTCCTTTTTAAAATGATGTTGAATGGTGTTGCTGACCACGCAAGTGGCTCCCATGCCTACGCAGAGGCCATGTGCGTTCAAGCACCACACTGCTACCATGCACGGGCTGTTGGGGGGAGCAATGCAACAGCAGAAAGCCGCATGGAGTGGCGGCACACAGGTAAGGACCTGCTCTACTAACTTTTAAAGGTGCCGCTCGGCACCCCTCCCCCAGCACCACCCTTGAACAGCCGAACCAGTTTGTGGTTCAGCCGAAATTGTTCATATTCGAACCTGTGCACGAACCTCGGTTCATGCACATCCCTGGTCTGGCTGCCTCCAAAGTAATTCTGTAAGCTAATTTAGGTTAAGAACACACAATCAGGATTTATAAGACGTAGTAAAACTAAATATACTTTCTCTTTTCACCTTCAATGTATGAAAAAGTCAAGCATCTATAGTCATCAGTTATCATGAGTGCAGAATGGGGGAGACATATCTATTTTCAGCTTATCAGAATCTTCATTGTGGAACCCTATCTAGAGCTGATCCTTCAATCCCATCTCCCCACCTCACAGTTTGTCTGACACACACACATTTTCTCCCTTCCAGCAATCAGCTCTGGCCTGATTAGGACCCATGAGGAAGGGCTCTGAAACAGTGGAACTCTTTGGACTGGACTTCCGGGAGAAGGTCCAGTCCACTGCAGGCCTGGGGGGCCTCCAAATGCTGAGCAGTCCACTAATTTCAGTGGCAGGATAGGATTGTCCATGCAAAATGTGTTATCTCTCTGCAAGTCAATGGGAAGTATCTTATTCAGAATATCTTCTAAAAATAAAAAATAAAAAGAGTTTCCAACTTTCCCTGAGCATGTTCTGGTGTGTAAAAAAAATGCATTGCAGCTTATCTATTGGCAGTGGCAGGAGCAGTAGGGCCCCCACAAAAGGCCTTTAGGTCCAGTCTCCAAAATTACCTAGGTGCACCTCTGCTCTGGAATCCCATGTATTGAAAACCATAAGTCCTACATCCTAAATGAAATGGATATTGTATTCTCTCAAGAGATTGCTAAGCAAGCACAACAATTAACCATGATGGTGTACTTCATCATGATGCAATTACTGCAGTGTCTGATGTGGAGGTGTCCAGCAACTCCTCTTATGTGGTTAGGCTGGATCAGTTTCAGTCTGTGACTCCTGAGGATATGGACAAGCTGCTTGTAGCAGTGCAGCCTACCACCTATTCTCTTGACCCTTGTCCGACATGACTTATACTATCTGGCAGGGAGGTTGTTGTAGAAGACCTGGTAGATATTATAAATGCTTCTCTGAGGGAGGGCAGGATATCTCCTTGTCTGAAGGAAGCAATCATTAGACCTCTTCTGAAGAAGCCTGCATTGGATCCCTCAGAGTTATGCAGCTATAGGCCTGCCTTCAACCTTCCATGGCTGGGCAAGGTGATTGAGAGGGTGTTGGCCTCCCAGCAACAGGCAGTCTTGGAAGAAACTGATTATCTAGACTGATTTCAAACTGGCTTTCAGGCAGGCTATGGGGTGGAGACTGCCTTGGTTGTCCTGATGGATGATCTCCAATGTGGAATTGACAGAGGGAGTGTGACTCTGTTGGTCCTTTTGGATCTCTCAGCAGCTTTTGATACTACCAACCATAGCATAGTTCTGGAGCATCTGAGGGGGTTGGGGGTGGGAGGCACTGCTCTGCAGTGGTTCCACTCCTACCTCTCGGGCAGATTCCAGATGGTGTCCCTTGGAGGCTGTTGCTCTTCAAAATCTGAACTTTTGTATGGTGTCCCCCTGGGCTCCATACTGTCTCCACTGTTTTTTAACATCTACATGAAACCGCTGGAAGAGATCACCGGGAGATTTGGTGCAGGATGCATAACCTCCCTCAATGCCTGCCAGGAGGTGGTGATGAGCTGGATAATAGATAATACACTGAGACTGAATCCAGATAAGACCGAGGTACCTATTGAGCGGGGTTGGAACTTGAGAGATGATTTTGATCTGCTGTTTTTGGATGGGGTCACACTTCCCCAGAAGGAAGAGGTATGCAGTCTGTGGGGTGCTTCCAGATCCAAACCTCTCCCTGGTGTCACAGGTTGGGACAGTGGCCAGAGGTGCTTTCTATCAGCTTCGGCTGATATGCCAGCTGTGTCTGTTTCTTGAGATGAACAACTCAGAAGAGTGGTACGTATGCTGGTAATCTCTTGACTACTGCAATGCGCTCTATGTGGGGCCACTGTGCGAAACAGGATGCTGGACTAGATGGGCCTTGGGCCTGATCCAGCAGGGATGTTCTTATGTTCTTATGGGGCTGCCCTTGTGAGAAATTGCAGTTGGTACAGAATGCGGCAGCCAGGTTGGTCCCTGGGTCGTCTCGGAGAGACCATATTACTCCAATGCTAAAAGAGCTACACTGTCTACCAATAAGTTTCTGGGCAAAATACAAGGTGCTGGTTATAACCTATAAAGCACTGAACAGCTTAGGCCCTGAGTATTTAAGAGAACATCTTATTTGTGATGAGCTCCACTGCCCATTAAGATCATTTGGAGACGTTCGTCTGCAGTTGCCACCAGCTCTTCTGGTGGCTACGCAGGGACAGGCCTTCTCTGTTGCTGCCCAGAGATTCTAGAATACGCTCCTTGCTGAAATAAGGGCCTCCCTATCTCTGAGTGAGATGTCTCTAAGGACTTATTTTTTCACCCAAGCTTTTTAAATGGATTGTGGTTTTAAATTGTTTTTAAGGTTTTCATTTTTAATCTGTTTTATGTTGTTGCAAACCTCCCAGAGACAGAAGTTTGGGGTGGTCTACAGATATGAAAAACAAAAACAAACAAACAAACATGATGTCATCTGTAATCTGGCTCTTTGTTTAGTTTTCATATCTTTTTTTCCAAACAGATGCTGGTGTTTAGGGACCCACGCCACATCTACTGGGGAAATGGATTTCCTTTCCTTACCACAATTGACGCATTTCAAAATTCTGAGTGTGACAGTTGACTTAAACTGGTATGTTGCTCCCTCTCCCCATAAATCCATAGGAACTGTCATTCAAAGAAGAGTGGGCCACGGCAGGGGTTCCCATTTTGCATCCCCAGTTGTTGGGCTACCGACTGTTCTTGTTAGACTCAGTTGCAGCTGGATGTTTTTCGCCAGAATGGATTAACACAGCTTTGGAAAAAAGGCTAGAGGGATCCCCAATCTTGAATCAGAAGTTGCTGGACTACAACTCCCATCACTCCCAGCCATAATGGCCTATGGTCATTGCGGCTGTGAATTGTGTATTATGAGCTCAGGGATCTGACAATTATCAGCACTCTCTACAAACTAGAACTCCCAGGATAGGACTGGTATAAAACACATACATGTTTGTAGTGTAAACAGAGCATTTTCTAGATGGCAATTTATTCCAGCTTTGCTATAATGAGGGTTGGGGGGAATTCAGGCGAGGGACAGATTTACAATGCCTTCAATATGGTAACAGTAATGTGTTATTCATATAGCCAGTGGAATTATTCGGCTTTTTTCATGACAATTGGCCCTTAGTGCCAGCAAGTCAATTTCGACTCCTGGCACCCACAGAGCCCTGTGGTTTTCTTTGGTAGAATACAGAAGGGGTTTACCATTGCCATCTCCCGTGAAGTATGAGATGATGCCTTTCAGCATCTTTTAAAAGTTGTTCTTTGAAAGAGTGTTGAAAATGTTAGTATGGGATACTCTGGCATTTTTGCAGAGCCATGTGGAGAGACCCATGAGATGAAAGTGTGTGGCTACCTGTCTGGAAGTGACTTTGGGGAGTTTTGGCTTCACCTGCCACCCCTCTCAATTCCACTTTTGGGCAGACTTGATTCCTGTGTCCTTCAGTCTACGTCCGATCCAGTGCTCCATGTAATACTGATTTTTTAAAAAATTCCAGGTGTTCTAGTGCTCAGACAGCAGTGCACTAAAACAATAGGACAGTCCAGCTCCTGCAAAATCCATAGCAGGTTTCTTGCTCTGTAGAGAGGATATGTGAAGGACTGGGAGATTATATGCCTAGTTCACAGGGGGGAAAAGGGTTGGCGGGGGGGCCTTAGGGGGCTTGGGAAGCCTGTATTCCCTTCTAGTTGGCATGCTTGGGGAGGGAGATTTGATGGGGGGGGGTGTGTGTACACACAGACACACATACACATCTCCACAGTGTTCTTGTGCAAGAACACCATACATCAGAGTAATCCAGCAACATTTCCTTTCATAAAGGGAGAAAGAAGTAATAACAGTTCCCTAGTGACTGTGGGAGCCACCTAATGGCACAGTGGGGAAGTAACTGCCCTAGGAAGCAAGAGGTTGGCAGTTCGAATCCCCACTGGTATGTTTCCCAGACTACTATGGGAAACACTTATATCAGGCAGCAGCGATATAGGAAGATGCTGAAAGGCATCATCTCATACCACGTGGGAGATGGCATTGGTAAACCCCTCCTGTATTCTACCAAAGAAAACCACATGGCTCTGTGGTCGCCAGGAGTCAACACCGACTTGGCACAACTTTTAGTGTCTGTGGAATGGGCCTGCATGGTGCCCTGCTGTCCCATGAGATATCGCTTTCAGTGAGACAGTGATGTTGCAGATTCTTCTATTGCTCTTGTGTACTGGTGTTACTGTTGGGAAATTATTTTTTAAAATATCCACGTAACAGTAAAAATGGAAAGAGTTTCCAGTCTATTGGGAAGCTCCCCCGACCCCCAGTGAGACAGTAAAACATGGTTTGGAGTTAGTTCTCCATTATAGTAGCTGGAGCTTCCCATTGCTCTAGCGTGCAGTTGCTGCACAAGAACATTGGGATTGTTGTTGTTTTTAAAGACACAAAAAAATACATTTGTGGGATCTGCATGCACCACACAGGCACATACACACATACTCTCTTCACTACCTTGGCACAGGTGAATGCGTCAATCAAAAGCAGGAGGCAAGGGTCCCACCTCTTCTACAACCCTATTGGCCAGAAATGGGTGGGGTGAATAAGGAGAAGCCTGCAATGTCAATGAGCTGAGGAAGAAATAATGTAATGAACCATAATAAAAAGCAGCACTATGTACAGCCCTTACTGACTCTGATTTACACTTGTAAATTCTTTATATACACTCGTTCTAACTTATAGCACTTACTCCTGCAGTAAAGCCCCCAGTCTGGAAAATACATAGGTGTCCATCAGCTACATCTCTCCCCAGTGCTGAAGAATGACACTTTGCCCCCACCTCTGCAGTGGCATTTATGACACCACGTGTGGTTTCTCTATTATTATGCACGCATTGTCTCCTTAGTAATGGCTAAAGCTCAACAGGCTCAGTGGTGTGAAGGATACAGGAGGAAAAGAAACATCTCACAGGGGCAGCTTGGTTCTCTCTTCCTATCCCAAGAATATATGGGATAATCATGGCAAAGCAGTTGTGCTCCATTTAAATACACAAAAGAGTGGTAAGGCTGCCAGAAGTGTTAACAGGGATTCCCAGATGTTATTCACTACAACTCCATTGCCCAGCTGCAATGGCCTTTGGCTGGGGATTATGGGAGTTGTAGTCGTGGATAGCTTCTGCCTTTTAGGATCGACCATCAACAGTAAAGGATCTAGCAGTCAAGAAATACGCCGCAGACTAGCACTTGGTAGGGTTGTAATGAAGGCCTTGGAAAGGATATTTAGATGCCATGACATGTCTATACCTACGAAGATTAGAATCGTTTGGACAATGGTTTTTCCCATAGCACTCTATGGATGCGAAAGCTGGACTTTGAAGAAGCAAGACAGAAAAAGCATTGACGCTTTTGAACTTTGGTGCTGGAGAACATTTTTAAGAACACCAGGGATAGCCAGGAAAACAAACAAATGGATTATGGAACAAATCAATCCAGAATTTTCACTCGAGGCACAAATGACCAGGCTCAAACTATCATACTTCGGACACATTATGAGAAAACCCAGCTCCCTCAAGAAATCCATAATGCTGGGAAAATTGAAGGAATGAGAAGACGACGACAACCAGCAGCAAGGTGGATGGACTCAATTACAACAGCATTGAATACACCACTTAGGGACCTTAAAGGCCAAGTTGAAGATAGATCATCCTGGAAAGAATCTATCTATGTGGTCGCTAAGAGTCGACACAGACTTGACAGCACTTAATCAATCAGTCAGTCAGTCAGTCAGTCAATCAATCAAGTCAACAACATCTGGGAATCCCTGTTAGAAGGAACACTGGCTGCCAGGTAAGAAGAATCTTTCTGTTCTAGAATAAGAATTTGTAATGGATGGAAGTGGTTTAAAACCAATTCTCCTATGCAGAGTTAGATGCACAAGTCCACTAACATAAATTCAATATATGTAACTTGGAACAGGGCCGGAATGTAAGCTACTTACAAGTTTCCGTCTGTGTAAATTTCAAAACTTTATCTACCTCTTCCTTTGGGGAAGTTTTTCAGCTAGCTTACTAAGGAATTTCATATATATGGATGCGACCTTGAAAATTGTTAATGAGTAAACAGCATCTTGAACTATCCTCTTGGGAAAATAAAAGCTGTTCTATACATATTTTTAAAAACAACAAAAGCCTTTCCTTAATGCTTTTCCATTATGGGCATCTGGTATCTGAAGGATACGCATCTTGGTATTGAACTGTAGACAATAAGTAAAATCATAAGTATTTTAAAAGTACAGTTCTTTTGAGAATCTGACAGAAAGCTTGTCCATCAAAAATGGATGCAAGAAAGTATGTGTTATTCTAAGACAGTACATGCTTTGCAGGCGTTGTGAACTATGAGGTAACACTAAATGCCTTCAGTTACTTGTAAGTGTTCTCTTACATGACTTACAGAAGCCTTACACATACCTTACAGAAGCATATCAAATTAGAAAATAACCTCAAACTTTCAAAAATTAAATGCCTTGTATTAATCAACTAAACTAAAGGAATAAGGGGCATGATAATTACATGGAAAGGAAAGAGCAAATAGCTGGTGAAAAGTTTCATTCAAGAATTACTTAAGAGGATAAGGGGCGGGGTCACAGGTGAGCAGAATGAAATGTCAGCTATGTTCTTCACACTATCCTAGCATATAAATTTTACCACAAGCGCTATTGTTAAATCATAAAAGAAATTGGAAAATAGCTAGATTAGAAGAAATCATTTGGATTTTAACTTGGTACTTTACATTTTCTTCTGGAATGAATCAAATTATTCTCTCTCTTTCACTCACTCACTCACTCCCTCTCTCTCACACACACACCTTTGTTTACACAAATTCTTTAGGATTGCTAGCTTTCAACCTCAAAAGACCCTAGTTAAGGCCTTGGTGATTCCATGTAACTCTTCACTTATTTGGCAGTAATTTCACAGTCAATCTGAACATTGCATTACAAATTAGCATTGCAGATGTGAGAATCTCATGTCATTCTGAACACCCATTAACAATGTCCTAAGCACTGACACACAGAACTTCACCTGTGGTGAAACCCATGTTCTCCAAAGGCCTTCTTACAACACAGATCTGACCATGGGTAAGAGTAATGTGTCAATCATTATTTATTCCTCTCTGTGATCCTTATGAAATACAGCTACGCATCTTTTACACACCATTGCTTTCTACACTTATCACTCAGTAACAAAGTATGCTTCATATGCTTTGCATGGAGAAGGTCCAGGATACAATATATTACCTATTTAGTTTAAAAGGACCTGGGGTAGCAGAGCTGGGAGTGAGCTTTGTCTGAAGCTTTGACAAGACGTTGCCAATCAGAGTCAACAGCACTAGCTAGATGGATCACAGCTCCTTATACTCTTAATTTTATAGCCTATTTCCTGTAAACCTTATCTTCAATATTGTTCCCTAAACTATATGTTTCAGACTCTTAGTTTTTGTAGGACTTCCTGTCATTTTTGTACATTTCATATCTTCATTTTCTCTTCAAGACAAATTTTTACAGTTCACCAGGATTGTTGAACTTTATGCAACTCCAAACCTAAAGTTTAAGTATTTCTTAATCACTTATTCATTGGTTGCTGCAGTGGCATAACCAGCTCTGAAGAGCCCTGTGTACAAGAATTGAACACTGGCCCCATCAGTTAATTTCCCCCTAGGGATTAATGGGAAACTAAAAATAATAATAATCTCTGACCATTATCAGCACTCTCTCCAAAGTCCAAACTAGAACTCCCAGGATAGGACTGTTATAAAACATGTATATGTTTGTAGTGGTGTAGATGGGCACCCACCAGCTATATCTCTCCCCAGTGCCAAAGGATGACACTTGGTCCCCATCTCTGCAGGTGGCAATTATGACATTACCTGTGGTTTCTTTATTATGATGTGCTCACTGTTTCCTTGGTGATGGCTAAAACTCTATCACCAAGCTTTAGCTATCAAGGTGTGGAGGTGGAGGATGCAGGAGAAGTAGCAGGATCTCTCAAGGGCAGCTTGTTTTTCTTCCCTGTATCCCAAGAATAGATGAGATAATTATGGGAAAGCAGTTGTGCTCCTTTCAAATATACAAATAAGTGGAAAGGCTGCCAGGTAAGAAGTATCTTTCTGTTCTAGAACAGGAATTTGTAACGACTGAAGCCAGTTTGAAACCAAGAAATCCAGCAGATGAGGCAAGTATTTCAGCATATCTAAATGCCAAATTATTTTGCTTCCTTTCTTTGTTTGGCTCTGTAAATAATATTTGCCAAGGATTAATTCTAGTGACAGTAGGCAAAAGATACTTTGTTGCCTGGAGAAGTATCTATACCCTAGAAAGAGACCAGCTTCAACAGGAAACTACAGACAAATGGACAAAAATAAGACAACCTTCGTTTTGAGGCTCTTGAAAATCTTTTTTAAAAGAAGGGCGGGGGAAGAATCCACCAAGTTTAAGAAAATAATCATAACAAAAATCATGACGCAAGGTAAGGAATAATGCACGCTAAGGAACATAACTTCTTGTACTATTTCAGAAAAATTGAAGTGAAAAAAACCTCAGATATTAGCATGACATATCTATCAAACAGATATTAACATGAAATATCTATCACCAACATAGAGATGAGAGCTTTATTGCTAAAAAAGGCAGCAATTTGGTTTCATTCCTAGAGAATAAGAGGGAACACCACAACAATGTGCTTTATTAGAAGGAAATGGCTTGGCATGAAATGCATGGTTTTCAATCTGTTTAAGAAAGCAAAAAAATCATAACAAAATGTCAGATGATACACAAAGCTGCACTGTTTCAGGAAAGAAGAAGGGTAAAAGATCACTGGATCTATTGTACAATCTGGATCTATCTTGCATTACAATCTATCTGTTCTCTCAAGCAGGGGTATAGCTAGGGGAGAGGGGGCCCATGTTCACCCTGTTCTCTGGCGGCCCCTCAGAGTGAGAGAGATGATGAAGAAAATAAGGAGGAGTGGAACTGGGGGGCCCTCAGGAGCTGGGGGCCTGGGTTCTTTGAAACCATTCCATTATAGCTACACCCCTGTTCTCAAGAGAAAGAGAGATATTTCAAGGTAAGAAAAATACACCTTTGGCTTGCATGGGAACAGATTTCTGCAGAGAACTGTATGTGGTGGAGACAACCTTTATTTGCAGTAAATGGCTTTGTTTGAAAAACATAAAAGAATTCATGGTTTCCCACAAGCTTAAGAAAGCAACCACCTTATAACAAAAAATCTGGTGTAATGTAAGGAACATCAAAATTGTTGCTTTGCTTCAGGACATGTGAAACATCACCAACATGGAAATAGATCCTTAAGAAGTAAGTCCTTTATTGCTAATAGAAGTTGCTGCTTGGTTCAATTTCTAGCACACTGGCCTTTTCAGACCAATCACTGAAGACATATCAAGATTAAATATTGATATGATCATGTCGATTACTATTCTACAGATTGAAAGACAATGTACAAGGAACTACAATCTATCTGTTCTCTCAAGAGAAAGAGATACTTCTCCAAGCAAGTGAAAACCTTTGTCTTACAAACAGACACACTTGTATGGAAAACTGGATGGGGGGCAACCTTTACTTGCAGGAAATGATTTGGCCTGAAAATCATAAAGCAATTCATGGTTTCCCAACAAACTTACAACAAAAAGTCTCGTGTGAGGTAAGGAATACCATTTTTTTTCCTTTAGGAAGAAGGAAATGTGAAACATAACCAGTGTGGAAATAGACCCTTTAGAAGTAAGTCCTTTACTGCTAATGAAAGTGGCCTACCTGCCACATTTTCAGTGATTACACCAATGATGGATAAACACCTATGATGGATAAACATCTATTTTATCATTTTGGTGTCTTTTTCTTTTTGCAGACTGAAAGGGATTTTTTAAAGTTAAAAAGAGTTCTTGTTCATCCATTCTCTAAAGATGCTATTGCTATAAGTGGTTAATCTTCAACAGACAAATAGCTGAAATGGAAATACCATCTTTTACAAACAGTGTACCATATATAAAACCAATCCCAGGGGCGTAATGACAATGGAGCGGGGGGGGGATGAGTGTCCCTCAACTGCCAGAGTCTGGGTGGGTGGGTGCCAAAGCACTCCCTTGCCCAAGGCATTGGCACTCGCCGACTGGGAGCATGAGACATCCCCCTCTCCTTCCTAGCCAGTGTTTCATTTAAATTCTGGCTGGTTCAGGGCTTCTTTTCTTGCCTCATTTCTAGCGGGGAGGATCAGGAGAGGATCGGGAGAGGGTCCAAACAGCCCTTCTCCTGGATAGTGGCCACACCCTCTTCATCAACGTCAGGTGCAGGGGGTGTGGCCAGTAACGGGGACAGGAACACTCAGCCCCATTGCAGAGATGTCTCCCCAGTGGGCAGTTTTTTGAATTGCTGGCAGGGTGCTCCTTTCTCTGTCTCCTTCCAAAAAAGGAACATCAATATTGTTGCTTTGATTCAGGACAGGGGAGCTACTAGCAGTACCTTGTCCCCCTTGCTAGAGTGTGCACGGAATCGGGCAAGGGTGGTTCGAAGGCGGGGGCATCACACTTTAAGGGTGGCGGAGGGTGCACTTACTCCTCCCTCTGCTGTCCGACTGCTGGAGCTCCGTTTTTAAGGCTCCTTTGGGAGTACTTTTCCTTTGGAAATACTGGGTGTGCAGGAGCACGCCGCGCTCTCACGTGTGCACGTTGCATGTGCTCGGTACTTCTGGGCAAGGAGGGAATGGGCTGGCAGGGAGGTATGCTGCCGCCCCGAAAGAGCCTTAAAAAATAGTGCACCAGCAGGTGAAAAGCAGAGGGAGAGGTAAGTGCACCCTCCACCTCCCTTAAAGTGTGACCCCCCACCTTCAAACCGGCCGAATAGCTGGTTGCTCAAACCGGTTCGGAGGTCCTTAAAAGGGCCTCCAAACAGGTTCATGCACATCCCTACCCCTGGCTGCCGGTGAGGTCCATGGCCCCTGACCAATCTATCTTTCTTACCAAGTCAAGCAGTAGATTTATCATCAGGAATATTGGCAGCACAGGTAATTTTGTTGGCTTTATCTGATCCAGAAGTACAGCACAAGGCTTGTGAGAAGGGGGAAAAAATCCTGAGACTTATGCAGCAGTGTTGTACGCAATCTGCCGTTCCGAAGGGATTGTTTCTTCTCGTGACATTTAAACAATTGGGAGAGCATTCCTAATGCCAGAAGAAGGAAATTTTGAAGTTCTTCAGAAGGCTAAAGAAGGAAATCCTTATTTCAGAGATAGTATAGAAATGTCAAATATTGATAATTGCAGAATATCCAATTCAAGAAGAATAGTAAAGAAAGGAGAACATAGAAACATAGGAAGCTGCCATATACTAAGTCAGACCATAGGTCCATCTCACTCAGTATTGTCTACACAGACTGGCAGCAGCTTCTCCAAGGTTGCAGGCAGGAATCTCTCTCAGCCCTATTTTGGAGAAGCCAGGGAAGGAACTTGGAGCCTAGATGCTCTTCTCAGAGCGGCTCCATCCCCTAAGGGGAATATCTTACAGTGCTCGCACTTCTAGTCTCCCTCTCGTATACAACCAGGGCAGATCCTGCTTAGCTTAAGGGGACAAGTCATGCTTGCTACCACAAGACCAGCTCTCTTCCCAGAGAGCGGAGCCAGCCACAAACAATGAGAAGAGTAGGGAAACTCAGCTTTTCTGTCGGTCAAGGAAAAACTTGCTGCACCCTCTGAAGCCAAATGAAGTCAGTGCAGATTAACAGGGAATTCCACAACTACTGGCTAAAATAAAGCAGAAATGACTGCACATTCCTCTGTATCAGGGCTGCTCAACTTTGGCCCTCCTGAAGATGTTGGTCTACAACTCCCATAATCCCTGATTATTGGCCACTATGGCTGGGGATTATGAGAGTTGTAGTCCCCAAACAGCTGGGGGGGGGGCTAAGTTGAGCAGGTCTGCCTGTATTAATGGTGTACATGGAAACCATTTACCTCAGGAGCCCCATTCATTTTTGAACACCTGTTTGGTTCATTCCTGGGCCCATTTGGGCTCAGAGCAATCTACTTGGGGGCCCATTTGGAGGGTGCTGACTTGTTCCTCTTCATTTGCTCCTACACACACACACACGAACATACACACATTTAGACCCTAGCTCGCTGTAGCAGCTGCTTCGCTGCCACCTGTGTCAGCAGCAGGTGCTTCAATATACAACCATCTTTGGGTGTGACTTTTAAAAAACCCATAACTGTGTTGGGCCGCTGTATGTTATGGTGCACAGTAGGAGGCAGCTGGCTGCGCATTGGAACTCTTACCACTGCTGACACATGTGGTGGTAAAGCAGCAGCTTCCATAAGCAGAAGTTATGTGATATAAAAGAACAAAATAAAAAAATGGGCCTCCATTAGTCCCATCTGTCTCATTCATGCCCCAGCCTGTTCATTTTCAGAATGGTTGGAACAATGACACATGGACACCATTTGCCCTGTATCCTACTGATTCAGAAAACGAATGCACACCCCTACTGTCTCTGCATGGTGATTTTCCATGAAGGACAGCAATACGGCCTGTAGGACTACAGTCAGCCATTGCAGTAAGAAGGTGGGCTGAGGGAGTGCTTGCTTATGGTCCTTGCTCACATAATCAGGATAGCACTGACTGCTACTTCAGAGGGCAGGAAGGAAATTTTCTCCAGGGTGGATTGGCCAAGATGCTAGAGGATTTCTGCCTTCCTCTGGGCATCCAGCAGGGGTCACTTGCTTGGTAGTTTGACATGTCATTTACATATATATATGTATATGTAAATTTTTAAAGGGTTCTCAAATTCTCCCATCATCCACCCCAGCCATAATGACCAAGGACACTGTAGTCGGGAGTGATGGAAGGTGTAGTCCAACAACATCTAAAGACACAGCTTTGAGAACCCTTGCTATAAGATATTTTTAATCAAGTTTCAAACAAAATTAAATCTTTTGATTAGAACTTCTTTTTGTCTCCTTTGCATTTTGCACTAATACATTGAGTACAAATTCTGAGCTTGTCCACACCACAGATTTAACCCTCATCTCGAAACATGAAATTTTACTCACAAGTACTTACTTACTCCTTAATAATTTCATTAGTTACATTCGATGTTCCCCAACTTTTCCAGACCTCAGAACCTACTACAATAATCACATACTTTTCTTGAGAAGGCAGATCTGGCCACAGTTACCCTACCCATGCCTTAGGGGTTGCCAGGCCTCTCAGCTTTACTGCTCCTATTGTCTTTTTTGGTGGGTTTTTTTTTTTTTAATGTTTTATGGTTTTTACAGTTTAACTGATTGTAAGGTTTTAAATTATTTTAATTGTATTGTATTGTATTTTAATTTTTGTAAACTACATTGGGATGTTTTATGAAAGGCTGTATGAAAATGGAATAAAACAAATAAAATATTTTGCTTCAGGGGAGTGCAGATGGGATCCCCCCCCCCCGCAACCATGGCACCCTGTGGGATGAATGAGTGCCTCGTTTCCACAGATGCATCTTTTAATTCCGTTAATTTAAAAGCATGATTTGGTAAGCTTGGAATCAAAGGGTCTCTGTGTGTACTAATAATATTCTCTAGTGAGCAACATCCAGGCCATTGAAATAAATAAGGCAAGTTAGTCATAACTAGCAAGTGCCATGAATGTCAGTTGGACTTGGTCATGAGGACTAACTTGCTCTAGAATGATCTTGTCCACAGAGTTTAGGATTGCACGTGCCGTCTTTTGGGGGAATATTTTTGCTGTCTGCCTAAGAGCCACTCGAGACGCCGTTTTAGGCAGGTTAGTCAGTTGCGGAGCGCTAGGAAGAGGCTCCCCGCCCACAACCTTCCAAAAACGTTTGCAGGTTCATAAATGGAGCGGGGTGTGTGTGTGTGTGTGAGAGAGAGAGCGCACCTTAATGGTGACGAATCCACAACGGGGCGTGGGTGGCAGCTGACGAAAGACGGACGAGCACGGCGCATGAGGAGGTGGTCTCCTGCAGCAGCAGGCGACCCTTGGCCCTCGGTCTCGCCTCATGAAGGGGCTGTGGCTTGCAGCGCTGCTGTTTGGTCAGCGGAACTGAGCAGGAAGCTCCTGAGACACACACACTCAAAGGGGCAGCTGCATCCCACATGGATGGATCCTTGTGGCCCCTCCTCTGCAGGCACCGGAGGGGGGGGGGCGGTGGAATGCGGCGTAGCACCTCCCACCCCTCGAGGGGCTCCCTGTCCCGCGAAGAAGCGGGGGGGGGGAAGAGGCTGGTTTCCCGCTCTCGGCCCCTCCCTCTCCACCGTTGCCAAGGTGATAGGGGACGCGCTCCCTGCTCCCCCTCCCCCACGCCAGCATTCTTTCTTACCAGCCACAGGGAAGAGTTCCCGCGCGGAGGGAAGGGGCGGGGCGGGGGGGTGTCACTCACAGAGTCTACGGCGGAGGGGGCGCAATTCGAGAGAAAGAACCGACGACAGCCGCCTGATCACCCCCTGCCCATCCCGCCAGAGGCGAGTCTCCTTCGCGCCCCACCCCCTGTTGGCCGAAGTACCCGCCCACTTTTCTCAAAACTGAACGTGTTTGACACGCAGGTGCTCTCTTGACCTTGCAGCCAGCGGAGCGTGTAGTTGCCCCTAACCGGTAGAAAATGCAGGTGGTGTCACTTTCCCAAACAATGACATAGTGGGGTAAAGGCTTTGCTGCTTCCTTTCCGCATCCCAAGACTGCAAGCAAAGATACAGCATTAAGGCCCTTTCTCTGTCTCTAATATACATTTGTTAACAAAACAGAAATATAATGGGCAAGACATGGCTCTGATGTTGTACTGCACAGGTCTGGCGGTGTTGTACTGTATAGGCAGCGGTGACTTGTATTGTACAACGGTGGCGGCACCTGCAACTGGGTGGACGCCAAACAGAGCAGGAGGTGGGTGGCGCCAGCGTGGGGCTGCAGGAGGGGCGAGCCGATTTACCTTTGCCCTGCACCACCACATAATAAAAGCATAAAATTTTAAAACGCAAACCTGCCTGCTTGCTTATTTTATTTTATCCCTCCTTGAAGCAATCCTGCCATCCAAATGCAAGGAGGATCCTAAGAAAAGGGGACTATGACTTGACTAGCAAGGGGAAATGGCTTGACTAGCAAGCCAGAGGTTGCCAGTTCGAATCCCCGCTGGTATGTTTCCCAGACTATGGGAAACACCTATATTGGGCAGCAGCGATATAGGAAGATGCTGAAAGGCATCATCTCATACTGCGCTGGAGATGGCAATGGTAAACGCCTCCTGTATTCTACCAAAGAAAACCACAGGGCTCTGTGGTCGCACACTTTACCACAAGTCTAGCTCTCCTCCTTAACAAACACAGGGCCTCCGAAAAGTATACAGTGTACTGTGCTTGATTGGCCAGCAAACTCGCCTGACCTGACCCCATAGAGAATCTATGGGGCATTGCCAAGAGAAGGATGAGAGACATGAGACCAAACAATGCAGAAGAGCTGAAGGCCGCTAATGAAGCATCCTGGTCTTCCATAACACCTCATCAGTGCCACAGGCTGATAGCATCCATGCCACGCCGCATTGAGGCAGTAATTGCTGCAAAAGGGGCCCAAACCAAGTACTGAATACATATGCATGCTTATACTTTTCAGAGGTCTATTGTTCTATTCTACAATCCTTGTCTTCTTGGTTCCATGTAATATTCTAATTTTCTGGGATTGTGGATTTGGGGTT
This sequence comes from Hemicordylus capensis, assembly GCF_027244095.1. NCBI lineage: Eukaryota > Metazoa > Chordata > Lepidosauria > Squamata > Cordylidae > Hemicordylus > Hemicordylus capensis. The sequence goes on along the minus strand of NC_069657.1, from coordinate 267,714,221 downwards.
TTCATGAGCTGTACGCCATGATCACCACAATTATAACAAATTAAGGCTTGACTTATCTCGCTTTGCATGTAATGCATCTGTCTCATATATCAGTTTCACCTTTTAATTTGCATTACTGAAATTAATGGACTTTTGCACGATATTCTAATTTTCTGAGTTTCACCTGTATTAGATTTGTATCCGGCCTTATTATTGACAAGGTCAAGGCAGCTAACACAGATGCTTGATGGGAAATTGGATTCAGGCCCTCTGCTTCCAGCTATGGTCAATTAAAGGTCTTTCACTGGCACTAACAGTGATGTAAAATGGAGGCTGGCATTTTGTTAGAACTCTTAGTTTGAAAATTGTCTATGTGTTTCAGATTATCATTATTTTTTTAAAGCACACACATAAAAAGTGTGGCAATTGGTTGCAATTTTAAAAATAGGTATATAATTTCTTTCCCATGCAGGGGAATCTGACCTTCTTAGTTCCACCATTTTGAGAAATATTTGACTCAAGACAGAATGTGGTAGAAGAGCAAGGAAATCCTTGAAGCACAGATCAAAAGATCTGCTGACTCTGCTGACCCTGAAAGAGGAAAAGGTCCTGACACCACCCAGGCTGGTAGTAGTGGGGAGTTCTGGGAAAGAACGACACAGAGAATCCTGGGTGAGGACAACCTGAGTTGGCATGGACAGCACCTGTACTTCTTCTCTTCTGCTGCCTGAAGGCCAAAAGGACATGTGTGGTTTGTAGCTGACTCTACAAACTTTGCTGTTAATAGCAAAGACAGAACTACACCGAGCTACACAAAAAATCTGATCCTGGGGCTAGTGAGTCTGCTGCAGTTCCTTACCACACTGCCCCGAGAGATAGAGAACCTAGTTGGAGATTATGGACCAGAGACCAGTTCCCAAACTGTCAATCTGGCAGAGGATTTCCTCCTGAGCCAGACAGTGGACAAAAAGCAGGAACAGGGTCAGATGTTGTGATGGTTATCAGAAATAGTCACTAATTTCTCTGAGGCAGAAGGAGATCCATCCAATACAGGACACTTTGCTGGGGGACGGAGGATGCTAGCACTATACACTATTTATTTTTTCTTGACAGTGAAATGGAAACAATCTGATCAAGGTCTGGTGAGTGGAACAAGTTCCTATGTATTCCACTGAGGAGTGGATTCTGCTGGATCTAGACCAAAGAGCCAAGCACTGTGGGGCTATGGAAGATAATTCTGGGAATGTAGCCTCTAGAAGCTGTGCAAAAACTAAGTAGGACAGTGTTGGAAAGAGGCATATGTAAAGAGGAAAGGCAGAAAATAATGAAAACTGGGCAAAGAAGAAATTAATCATATGCTCCTCAGGGTTGTCTTTATAGGAATAGAAAATATAGGAAGCTGCCATATACTGAGTCAGACCATTGCTCCATCTTGCTCAGCCCTATCTTGGAGAAGCCAGGGAGAGAACTTGAAACCTTCTGCTCTTCCCAGAGTGGCTCCATCCCCTGAGGTGAATACCTTATAGTGCTCAAACTTCTAGTCTCCCACTCATATGCAACCAGGGCAGACCCTGCTTAGCTAAGGGGACAAGTCATGCTTGCAACCACAAGACCAGCTCTCCTCCCTCCCTCCTTCACAAACTCCCCATCAAAGGAAACATAGGGAAGGAGAGGTGAGGGGGTGAAAAAAGGGAGAACACTCTGGATGGAGTTGGAAAGAACCAGATGTAAAGAGGGAAGACAGGAGGGAACAAAAACTGAGCCAAAGTGGAGGAGGAAGAATAAATTCTTGGCTCCTTGGGATGGTCATTTCCAAGTAATACCAATCCAAGGGAAAACAGGTAAAGGAAGAAAAGGAGTAAGTATACTCTGTGTGGAGAAAAGCTTCAGCTGTTAATCACTTTAAAATTCATTGGAAAATTCAGACATAGGAAAAACTATTTAGATGCCTGGAATGTGGAAAGAACTTCAGCATGAGCACATGCTTCACTTTATATTAAATAATTAACATGGGAGAAACCATATAAATGCTCAGAATGTAGAAAGAACTTCTGCAATAACTCACATCTTACTCAACACAAAAGAACTCACACGGGAGAAACCATATGGATGCTGTGAGTATGAAAAGAGCTTGTTGGAGTAAGAACAGGTTACTCACCTGTAACTTATGATCTGGTAGTGATCTGTTGACACCCATAAAAATGGGGATACTGCGTCTGCATCCTCACGGAGGGAATACTGCAGCTTCTCAAGGCACCTGGTCCCCGCCTCCACAGCTCCAGCTTGGTACTATTTAACGCGGCCGGGCACCATGTTCTTCAGTTTTTGGAAGACCGCCAATGAGGACGATTATCCTTGAATGGTGAGTTCACCTTACGTTCATAGCCCAACACTACTGCAGCGGGGTGGGTGGGATAGTCTTATGGATGTCAATGTATCACTACCAGATCATAAGTTACAGGTGAGCAACTTGTTTATCTGGATCATGATCCGTTGAGATGCATAAGAATGAGTGTTTAGTTAGCTCCCTGGGTGCAGTAGCTATTGTAACACCCTTTTTAATATGCCTCTCCCAAGTTAGCCTCTGTTGCAGAGCAAGGTTTATAGCGTAATGTTTGATGAATGGCCATTCGGTGGACCATGTAGCTGCCTTCAGATGTCCTTAAATGTTATGGCAGATAAGTGTGCCGTCGAAGAAACATAGGCACGCGTGGAATGGGCCTTGATAGCTTCTGGAGTGTCGTCTTCTTGTGATTTATAGGCCAGTATAATCAATTCCATTAGTGAGTGAGACATACGCTGTCTAGAGATGCAAGAACCTTTGCCCGAGCCTTTGTAAGTGATAAAAAGGCGTTTGGTAGACATGAAATTCTTTGTATGATCCAGATAATAAAGTAGAGCTCTACAGACATCCAAAGCATGCATAGCTTTCGCCTTCTTCATTATGAGTCCCACCACCCATTAAGGTCATCTGGAGAGGTCCGTCTCCAGTTGCCTCCAGCTCAGGCCTTCTCGGGAAGGGACTTTTTGGTTGCTGCCCTGAGATTGTGGACTGCGCTCCCTACTGAAATACAATTCTCCCCATCTCTGGCATTTAAAAAAAAAATTGAAAACCCACCTCTTCAACCTAGTGTTTTTAGCTTTTTAAATTTTTAGGTTTTAATCTGCTTTGACTTTTAACTTGTTTAAATTGTTTTGGGGTTTTATATATGTTTTATCTTGTTTTATGTTATTGTTAACCGCCCAGAGACTAAAGTTTGGGGCGGTGCACAAATTTAATGAATGAATGAATGAATGAATGAATGGAGTGGATGGATTCCTGAAGAGAAGAATGTTGGTAGCACAATGTCTTGGTTAAGATGGTACCACTTTGGGTAGGAAGTTGTGGTCCATACGCATTAGTACTTTGCCCGGGTAAACGATGAATCTATACATAGAGCTGTTAGTTCACTGACCTTTTTAGCTATTGTAATGGCTATAAGGAAAGACATTTTAAAGGTTACTAGTTTAGTAGTAGCAGTTCTCATAGGTTTGAACAGGGTTTGAGTTAGTGCAGAAAGGACTAAGAGATACTCCGTTGTGCAACTGGTGTACGTCTAGGAAGTTATAAATTCATCAGGCCTTTCAAGAATGCTTTGCTATCAGGGTGTGAGAAGAGTTTCTTGCCATCCCATCCAGGGTGTCTTGCTGATAAGGCAGCAAGGTTACCCTCAATGAGACATTTGCCAAGCCTTGAGACTTTAAGGTTGTCTAACAGAGAAGAACCTCTTTTATGCTAGCTTGTCTAGGGTTGAAACCTCTCACTTTAGCATAAGACTTGAAGCGCAGCCGTTTCCCCAAGTGGTTCTGTCTTGTGGAGGGTTTGCTAGAAGTCTATTAGTCATGCCGTCAGGTGCAGTGTGAGCATGTCTGGACGCAACACTTGGTCATTGTCTTGAGTAAGAAGATCTGCTTCCTGTGGCAATCAGTGGTACCAGTTTCTGGACAGCTTGAATATCTGTGGAAACCATGGCTGTCTTGGCCACCATGGTGTCACCAGAATGCACGCCACCTAGGTAGTCAGTAGTTGAATTACCACACGCCCTATCAAGGGTTGTGGGGAAAACATGTATGGGATCTCCTTTGACCAGTTTATCTGAAATGCATCCCCCGACAACAGTGGATCGTGTCCCACGCTGGAACAGAAGTGGCCACATTTCGTATTCCTTGACATTGCAAATAGGTCTATGGTGGAATACATCCAGGTTTTGAAGAGCGTAGCAATGTAGACCTCCATTGGCTTCAACCTGTGTTGTTGTTGAGCAAAGGCTGTCTGCTAAGACATTGTCCAGACCCTTTATGTGAATTGCTAAGGGGTAAATCTGATGTTGGATGCACCAGTGCCAAAGTTGCAGGCTGAGGGCACAGAGGGATTGTGACCCTGTCCCTCCCTGTCCGTTGATATAAATCAAAGCAGTAGTATTGTCCAGTTGAACTTGTACTATCTGGCCTCTCAGAAGTGGTAGGAAGGCCTTCATCCCTTGGAACACAGCCAGGAGTTCCAAGAAATTGATGTTGAATTGTTTTTGCTGTAGGTTCCATTTACCTTGTATCTGATGGCCGCTGCAGTGAGTGCACTAACTCATCAGAGATGCATCCATCATGATCCAGATAGTAGGACTCATTAATTGAAAAGGGATGCCTCCAAAAGATTCCCCTTGCTTGTCCACCATCTCTAAGACTGTAATACCTGGGCAGGGATTTCAAGGCGTATATGTTGGTTGTCTATGTTTTGGCAGAAAACCAAAAGAAACCAAAGCTGAAGTTTCCGCATCTTTAATCGTGCATGATCGACTACTGTCTCACAGGATGCCATGAGACCCAATAAACGTTTTATTTGACGGGCTGTCTGTATGGGATACTGATAGAAATCCTGGACCATCTCCCTGATGTAGTCGTAGCGTTCTTGGGGTAAGTATGCCTTTTCCTTTCTGTGTTGAGTACAGCCCCAATGTAGCTTATGGTGCGTACTGGCTCTAGATGACTTTTTCCAGTTGACCTGGATTCCCAGGTCTTGGAGGAGAGCTAACACATATGATGTCTGAGAACGTAACTCGCTTTGGTCTTCTGATGTTATGAGCCAGTCATCCAAATATGGGTAAATGGCAATACCCTGCATTCTCAGATGCACCACTACTGCTGCCATGGACTTGGTAAATACCCTGGGGGTGGTGGAAAGGCCAAAGGGTAACACTTTGTATTGGTATACTTGCTCTCCTACGGTGAATCTTAGATACCTTCTGTGGTCCTCCCTGATGCTGATGTGAAAGTACGCATCCCTTAAATCCAGTGTTACAAGACAATTCTCTTGATACTTAAGTGGTAATATCTCCTGTAATGCTATCACGCGGAACTTTTTCACATGGACAAATTTGTTTAAGTGGCGAAGATCCATGATTGGGCAGATTCCACCTCCCCTCTTGGGTATCTGAAAATATCAGGAGTAAAATCTCTCCTGTCTGTGCGCTCAACGCACAGGGGCTTAGCTAATAGTTCCTTCACCTCTTTCTGTAGCAACTGAGTTGGTTGCATAAAATGAATTCCGGAAAACTTTGGGATCATCTTGCACTCTGTGGTGTACCCCACTGAAATTATCTTCAGGACCTAGTGGTCCAATGTTATGCGTTGCCATGCAGGGGCATGGCGTGCCAATCTGATGGTGTTGTCAGTAGGTGGTAATAATGGGGTGGCAAACCTGGTGAAGCCAGTCGTCTGCCATGATGTTAACACTTCTGATGGGTGAGGTGTCTCCATGATGGAATTGGCTGGGAGATATAGCTGTAACGGTGGGCAGTTGTAAGCCTCAAATATGTTTCTGAGGCTCCATTTGCTTGGTACACTGACCTTGGTTTTTATTTTTGTTCACACAGGGATGCTTGTTGTAAAGGTGATATTGCTTCCTGGTCCCTTTTGTCCTGCTGCTTATATGTGGACTTTTGTTTGGAGTAGGACCTGTATCTTGAGGAGTGGGTAGATGTGGAAGCAGTTGTAAAGGTCTTTACCATGAATTTTGTTTTTTTTTTAAATTTCTCCATAGTGGAGTCCATCTCTCCACTTTCCCATCAAAGGGAACATCCTCTATTTTCTCTTTCATATCAGCCATATCAGGAGGAAAAGCACAGCCAGTCATGGGAGTGCCTGTCTAAGGGAGATAGTAGTTGTCATAGACATGGACTCTGTTTCAGATAGATGTTTTGCTGTGCTAAGTAGTTGACGCGTGAGCACAGATGACTTCGCCATGGTCTGTTTGAAATGCTTTTTAAAAACCTCAGCCAATTATGTGTCCAAATCTTGTTGGAGGTCCAGGGGCGTAGCAAGGTTGGAGTGGGCCCAGAGACAAGATTTTAAAATGGGCCCCCCCTCATGTGCCACAATAGAATATCATCCTAAATTATTTTTTAAAAGGTTTTGTAAATTGTGGATGATGCAAGTCATTTAATGGTACTAGAGAAAGACATGCTGTTCTGGTAGCTCCAGGACTTAACACCCACATCAATTTCAGAGGATGATTACAACTGAAGGAAGCCCGGGCGGGTGCACAGCTGGGGGAGTCAGTCATGTGAATTGCTTCTGGGGGGCCCCCAAGGCAGTGGGCCCCCAGATAACTGTCTCCTCTTGCCCTATTATAGTTACGCCTGTTTGGAGGTCCTCCTACAGGCAATGATTATATTTTGCCATGCAGGAGGAGTAATTCACTATATTGATAGACAGGCAGGCGGTGGAGTACACTTTCCTGCCCATGGGGTCTAATTTTCATCCCTCTTTATCCCCCGGTGTTGTATGTCCCCCCCCCACTTTGTGGACATTGACAATCAATGACTAGTGAATTTGGGGCTGGGTGCTTCAAAAGGTAAGTGTTTTCTCTTTCTTGTACCCGATATAAGCTTTCCAGTCTCTTAGAAGTAGGACAGGAGGTGTGTATAACCTCCCATGAACATTGTGCTGCTCTGGAGATCATGAGAAGAACTGGCAAAGCTACTGGGGATTCTGATTTCACCATGAATTTATAAACTGAGTTATCAGTGGTTGCTAATTGCGATTTCAAGTCCAGACCCAAGGCTTCAGCCATATCTTCAATTTGTTGGTGGTATGCTTTTCATCTCCTCTGTAGGGGAGACATGCGTGACCAGTGGCAGGTCTGTAGGATCAACCAGATTGTCCGGATCTTCGTTATCCAACTCTAAATCTGAAGATTTAGATATGTCAAATCGATGGTCTCTTTCCTTTCAACTTTGAGTGCCCAGCAGAAGTTAGCTGTTTGGGGCTTTTGAAAGATTTCGATGTTGAAGTGGATGTCAGGGGTTTCGACTGCTTTGTTAAGGCAGCACTTGGAGTCGATGCCAATGTTGACTTTGATGGGCTCAAAATGTTGTCATAAATTGCAGCATGATGCCTCAGAGCCCGATTTCTTCCTCATCTGTTTTAAGAAAGACAGACAGATCTTGCAAGTCGAGACATTGTGCCCTTCAACTAGGCAAGTCAGGCACAAGTCATGGTGGTCTTTTGAAGGGAGTTTTGCTCTGCAACCCTCATGCCTCTTTAAAGTCTTTTTGACATCTTTCAATGCCATTGTCCATAAACGTTGTCAGGTCTGTTCTGTTGTCAGTAACCGTAAAGATAAAAGTGTTCATTTTTTAAGATCGTGAACTCACTAAGAACTTTTCTGAACGAGGAGCGACAGCACAAGGTATGATTGCAACAGCAGTTGGATAAGAACTTAAGAACATGGTGTCTGGCCCGCTTTAAATGGTACCATGCTGGAGTTGTGGAGGCGGCGTGTGGGCACCTCGAGGAGCTGCGGTATGCCACCTGCGAGGATCCTGCGCAGGCACAGTACCCCTATTCTTATGGATCTCAATGGATCACAATTCAGATCTTCCTTACTTCATATCAGATTTGTATGGGGGGAAATCATACAAATATGTGTCGCATGAGCTTCTGTGATAAATAAAACCTTCACAAACATCAAAGCATTGACACTAGTGAAAAAGCATAAATATGCTCAGAATGCAGAAAGAGCTTCAGGGTGAGTGCAAACCTCATCAAAGAATTCATACCGGGTAGAAACCGTATTTTTGTATGTGCATTAAGTTGCTTTAGTTACACAGCATACAACTTGCTTCACATTTATTTATTTATTTTATGTACCACCTCAACTCACACTTCAAAGCAGTTTACACTCGAAGACAACATCAAATTAAAGGTTTCATACAGGGAAGAAACTCTATAAACATTTAACACCGTATTTTTATTGCTTTTGTTTTTACTGTGTGTGGTTTTTTTTATGCTGTGCACTGCATTTAGACTTTCTGAAAAGCAGTATATACATTCAAATAAAAATAAAGTAAATAAAACCATAAAATCGGTTTAGTCAATGCACTTTTGTTGCTTGTCTGAAGAACTTCATCTGGAATTTTTGTACCTGCATTCGTAAGCTTCTGTTGACTTAAATTGTTCACTAACTTAAATTAACTTTCAAGTTCTTCACCAATATTTTTTATTCAAGACATTAAAATTATGAATTGTATCAAATATATCTAATTTCTTTAGTTTGATTCTTTAGTTAATTTGCTGTCTGTGACTCCATCATAGTTCTTTTCAGTTCAAAAACCCAATCTGGATCATCTTCAGCTTCAAAGTCCCTACAAGAAAGATTTTGTGAAGTGTCAGATTTCAATATAATAATGGGAGGAAACCTCTAGGACGATAAAGATAGGACCTGTACTTTCACACAGTACACCCAGCACCTAAACCATCATTTTTATTTATTTATTAGATTTTTATCCCATGCTTCTTCCAGGAGTTCAGGGTGGTATACATGGTTCTTCTACCTGCTTTTATTGTTACAATAACCTTGTGAAGTAGGTAAGATGAAAGGCAGAGAGTATTACTGGCCCAAGTAATAGGCAGAGAGTATTAATGGCCCAAGGTCACCCAGTGAGCTTCATAGCTAAATGGGGATTTGAACCCAGGTCTTCCTAATCTGAAATATTCTTCCTTTAAAAGTAGTCCTGTAAATTTTATCATTTCCTTGGACAATTTAGATACGATTAATACTGTATGCGTCTACATGTCTATTCTTTTTAAAGTCAAAACATTTTTCTTAATCTATCTAAAGCTACTTCAATCTAATGTGCATACAGTGGCTCACATCTGACTACTGTCGAGCTTCTTGGAGAAGCAGTTTTCACTGCTCCCCCTTTCTTCTGTTGCCCCCAATGTCCTCCCCAAAAGTGTCCCTGAGGGCTGCCTTCAGGGACATCTTTTCAGGGGCCAACAGGGGTAGCGGAGGGATGGAAGAATTCTTTTTCTTGCCTGAATGTACTTCATAAATACTGGGGAGAGGAATTTCCTTGACCTTGGGGCAAAGTTGCAGACATCTGAAACTAGTATCACAATTTTGCCCACAATTTTGTTTCTTAACCATCTCCAACTCTTTCTTCCAGACTTCTCTTATGTACCAAACATCAGTTTTATTGTTAATAATTGCCCAATATATCCGTAGACACAGGGGGTGATGTACAAATAGCCGGTATTGTGCTCACACTTCTCCACACCAGTTGCAGCAAAGACATCTGAGCCACAGTCATACTTGATTCCAAAAAGTGCATGGACCAGTTGCCATGCAACTAGTACAACTATAGGTGCTCCATGTGCTTATACAGAGTTACTGATGCATTCCTGATTTCAACTGCAGCACCTCATACTGTGCTGCAGAGCATTCCTGAAGATCCCCCAAGTACCAGGAATGGGGGGGGGGCAGGGACTGTAATTAGAAGGGGAGATCTGAAGCCCCACTACAAATGCAGAAACTTCTCTATATAACATATTTTAATACTATATCAGCTTTGAAGGTGAGTGATGCTAGAAAATGATATGAACTATAGGTAGCTGGGATTTATACAAGAAAAGTTTACTTAGAAGCAGTTGTCTAAAGCTAAATAAACCCCAAGTTTAAATCTTGCAAACTGTGTTTGAACATACGTGTCTTCCTCATCCGATCTAGGTTCAAGTCTCTCTCTGTCCTCTGTAATTGTTTCTCCATCTGGTTCATCAGAAGTTTTAACCTCTTCAGTAAGTGGTCCTCTGAGGAGGTCATCTGAGGCTTAAACATTAGCAAAATAAAAACACAACCATTTAGGATTGTATCCCACAAAGACTAGAAATCAGAAAGCTTCAGTACAGAATTCAAATGAGGAATATACTTTGTTCCATTCACTGTTCACTCTTCATTTTCTGGGTGTTTGCCCACCACCACCTTCATGCAAGTCTGTTCTTTTTTAAGGGGTACAGGCTTTTATATCAGCAATGAAATCTCTGGTGCTGTTTTATTACCAAGTAAGAGTAAACTATGATATTATCTAGGATTTCCCCAAGTCATGGCATTGTAAAAGATACCTGCCCAAGCCATAGTTTGCTCCAATTCAGATAAAACAGACTATGGTCTGTAACATCTAACCATACAGGTGAAACTCGGAAAATTAGAATATCGTGCAAAAGTCCCATTAATTTCAGTAATGCAAATTAAAAGGTGAAACTGATATATGAGACAGACGCATTACATGCAAAGCGAGATAAGTCAAGCCTTAATTTGTTATCATTGTGATGATCATGGCGTACAGCTCATGAAAACCCCAAATCCACAATCCCAGAAAATTAGAATATTACGTGGAACCAAGAAGACAAGAATTGAAGAATAGAACAATATCGGACCTCTGAAAAGTATAAGCATGCATATGTATTCAGTACTTGGTTTGGGCCCCTTTTGCAGCAATTACTGTCTCAATGCGGCGTGGCATGGATGCTATCAGCCTGTGGCACTGATGAGGTATTATGGAAGACCAGGATGCTTCATTAGCGGCCTTCAGCTCTTCTGCATTGTTTGGTCTCATGTCTCTCATCCTTCTCTTGGCAATGCCCCATAGATTCTCTATGGGGTCAGGTCAGGCGAGTTTGCTGAACAATCAAGCACAGTACACTGTATACTTTTCAGAGGTCCAATATTGTTCTATTCTACAATCCTTGTCTTCTTGGTTCCATGTAATATTCTAATTTTCTGGGATTGTGGATTTGGGGTTCTCATGAGCTGTACGCCATGATCATCACAATTATAACAAATTAAGGCTTGACTTATCTCGCTTTGCATGTAATGCGTCTGTCTCATATATCAGTTTCACCTTTTAATTTGCATTACTGAAATTAATGGACTTCTGCATGATATTCTAATTTTCTGAGTTTCACCTGTAGATATACCAGATCACTGAAGGGGCAATCCCTACATGAGAAAGTAAGTGGAAGTGAGCATGTGAGCCCAAAGCAAGCTCCTGATAACTATACTAGGATGTGGAGATGAGGAAGCCTCCCTTGAACACCCTTACAGCATTTGTCTCTGCAAACCAACAGAGGTGAGAATTCTGAGCACTGGGGTGGGTCTTGCCAGCCTACTCTTAAGATGCTATACACAGATGTAGTGTCCCCCTTAAAACAAAAAAAAAAATGGGCTCTAGTAGGCTTCTAAAGTGTTAAGAAGGAAAATGTCAGCTTTTGCCAACCTAATGGAATTGTGACAAGAAAGTAAATGGCTAGGTGATGTGACTGAATTCACTCTGTCCCAACTTGTTACAAACAAGCTCCAGCTTTATGCACTTCTCTGTGCTGGATCTGGTGAAAGGAAGGGATCCAACTCACCCACCAAGCCTGCCAATAGATGGTGATTAGTACTGTCAGAGCTAACAGAACTAACCACATTTAGCAGGTGCAAACAGGCAGCATGCACAGCACACACACAGCCTTTTCCTGTGTACAACCGCAGACCAGGGCCTTTATATGCAGTGTATCTCATATTCAGGGCATTAGACTGCTGCTACATTGCAGTTTTACCTGCTTTGTAGATTGTGTATGTTTTGAAAGCTAAGCTAATATCTGCATTGTGGAGCATATTCATTAAAGTTTCAGGAGGTTCCTTGGTCCACTGTTTTCGTGGGATGTTTTCATCATATTTTCTCACATTGCCACCTAAAATAAATATTAAATCACTTTGGGTTTAAGTAGAATGACCATAAGGTAACACAATACATGTCTTGGGCAGTGTTCCCTCCAAGGCGTGTGTGTGTGTTCACATGTTTTTTCATGTCTGCCCAGTTAATTTTAGATCCCACTCAGGTTGAATCAGGGAGGGCCCACTCTGAATGCACATGCACACACACTGCCTTGATACTGCTGCCCCCCCCCCCAAACCTCATTCCACACAGAGACAAAAAATTTAGAAAGAACACTGGTCTTGGGAGACTGAAATAATGTTCATCACTGGTTTGTCCATGTCACTTATAATGTCCATGTTGTGTACAACAACATCTATATTATTAATTCTCTTGGCCGCCCACCATGGGGATGCGTGTCATTGAGGCAGAACTCTCGAAAGGCTGCACGAGCGTTCCGACCACGGTGGCGGCGGCCGAGCCTGGGGAGGCGGCTAGGCTGCCAGGAGCAGCCAGGCCACGGTGAGGAGGTGGCGGCGGCGGAAATGGAGGCAGCTGGGCCGCCAAGAAGAGGAGGAGGCGGCGGGTGGTGGTAGAGGCACATCGCTGAGAGCAGCCCGGCTAGGCAGGAGGTGGAGCCGCGCCCGGCCGGAAGGTGCTGCCAGCGGCCGGGGATGAAAGAGAGTAGCTCGGCAATGGCCGCGGTGGGGAGAAAAAAAGCTGAGAAAACTGTTGTAGAAGGCGGCGGGGGGGGGAGGGCAGGAGAGACTGTTGCAGAAGGTGGAGGGAGGGCAGGAGAGACTGGGTCAGAAGGTGGGGGGGAACTGCCAGCCCCAAAGAGCGCACAAATGCTCTGTGCAGGTTCAGCTAGTTGTGAAATAATAAGGGATGGATGAACATCCAACCACCACTAAATCTTAATACAGAATACACCTAAAGGATGTTCTCACGATCAAATGGTGGGGTGGGGGGACAGAAGGGAAGGCAGGCTCTTACCTTCCTGCTCCCACATTACATGAGCCTCCTCTGGGCTCTGCCACTCGAGCACCCACATGAGCAGTGCGGTGGCGAGCTCCAGATCTCAGAAGGAGGGAGGAACTCATGCTGAGTCCTTCAGGACCCCACGAAGCAATACGCAAGCAGTGGAGAGGCTACCCTCAGCACTGCAGCAACTCCACTCTGCCTGGCCCCTCTTTCCACCTGACTCTCTGATCATGGCCACCGGCCACCCAGGAGCAGTGCTGGAAGTGGTGAAGGCACACAGGACCAGTGGAAGAGACTGGAAAGGGTTTGTTCTCCTCCTACCTCATTTTTAACCTGCATTAGCCAATCAGGGATGGGGCCAGGGATGGGGCTTCTGAGTGAGGAGGGCTCCCACTTCCACAGACAACCAGAGCTACCAGGGTAGAAGAGCATTAACTCAAGGAACTTTGGTCATGAGAACAGCCTTCTAGTCTTTCAAGCTTTTTCAGTGGACAGAGTGAACCCATTTGGGTGCTAGTCCTCCACTCTCCCTAGCCTTCCCTGTCATTTGTTTCTTTCTATTTCTGCTCATTTCCTAAACTTACTTTGCAGGTGGGTTGGAGGGAAGAGAAACAATGGGTAAGGAAGGTTGGGGACAGCTGCTGTCAAAGCAAGCTAATTACAAGCCAAAGTGCATTTCAGACAGGAGTTTGGCTCAGCTCTTAATTGGCATAGCTTTTCCAGGCAATCACCACCAATTTCAATATTTGGCATTATTACAGCCAAAATGTTTCCAGAAAAATCAGGAAAATATTCTGGGCTCCCTAAAAGAGAACACAGAGCTTTTTAATTTCCCTTTCCAGTCTGCTAACATTACCTTCAGACTTCTCAGAGCATGCTTTATTATCTTTTTGTAGTCAAATTCCTGATAAAGAAGGGAGTGAACTGAAGAACATCGTTTGAGCTCCTTTACAAATGGTCAGCACACCACAGAACTCCAGTAAGGCCACGGCTACTTGTCTTTAGTTTCAGAAGAGCTAGACTGAAGATATTCATGGTTGTACTCACTAGGGCCATCTTGTTCGCTGGTGTATCTGTGCTGTCCATGCATGCCAAACCCTAGAACCATTCTCCACCCATTCTCTACCTGGCATCTTGGTGGCCCTTTCTTCCCGGCTAAGACCTGGCATCTTGGTGGCCCTCCCTTCCCGGCTAAGACCCCATGTCTTTCTTACAAACTCTAATATGGACTCAATATTGTATTCTTTGTCAGAAGTAATATCTGGGTTGGAATATTGTTTCTAAAAGCCACAACAATTTATAATAATTATTATTATTATTATTTATTGAATTTATATACCACCTAGTATAAAAATCTCTAGGCGGTTTACAGAATTAAAACATACAATATAACACATTTAACATTCATAAAAAGATAAAAATTAAATAAAAACAATTAGATAATTATAAATAAACGAATAAAGATATTGAATTTTATCTTACTTGTATCCTCCTGGATTGAAAAACTGGAAGAAAGTAAAGGGGCATTTTCCAGGACATTGATCATAGTACTGGGTCTTCCCTTTCCCCACTGTTGTCTGTGAGGGCTTGTTGAAACCGCCTGTGAGGAGACTTCATAAACAAAATGTTGAATGTAGGTTTCCCCCCATACAATCATGATTTGGGATACAATCATGTTTTTAATCATTTCTGTGCTCCAACAGATATATTTCCTTAGCACAGAATTGCAAGCATAGTTTTGTTGTATGATCTGGTCAACAGGTACTTTTAAGTTCTACTTGTAATCTTTTAAAAAATAAGTCAAATCTCTTCAAATAAGTCTCCCAATAGCATAAACACATAATTTAAAAGATATAAAAAAATCTATTCAATACCGGCTAACAAAACCATTCACAAAATTTAAAAAAGGAACTTCACAGATCACCTGCAATTATGCAAACCCTAATAACGTCATCAGAACTAGGCTCAGAATGGATCACTTCAGAATTCCATGAACATTTACCTATTTCATCCACATTCGTTTTCTCCAGTCCTAATTCACTGAAACCTTTGGAAACGGCCCCCAGGTCCAAATTGCTAGTCTTACTTCTTGCATATTCTCCTTTCTCCTTTAAAAGGTTTAGGAACACTATTAATCATGTATTCTGTGATCTGATTAGCAGAACTGAACAAAATTTAACTGAAAGTGTAACTATTTTTGTTTTGCTGTATTTTAATTAGGAAGCTTTTTTTAATTAAGTTTGCCAACACACCTGTAAAAATAAATGCTGTGAACGCTACTAGCAACTATTATACAATTATATTTCACGTTTGAGTTATGTGAGAGATTCCCGATTTCCAATACCAAACAGAACTCCTTGGTATGAATCAGAAATGATTTTTTAAAAGGAAAAAAAACCCATGACTATATTATTCGTGAGTACTCCTATTCAAATTAAGTTGCCCTTTAGCATAACTCCTGAATAGTACTGCAGCCTGGATGTCAGCCACAGATTTGTGAACAGATTTCAAGCAGTTGCTGTGGGAAGGGTGGGCCAGAACAGAGCACTATGCATAGTCCTTTGGATCCAGGCCACAGTGTTTAAAAAATAAAGCCCTCAGTTATGAGGTCAGAGTTTATTCTAATGTATATAAATATAATGATTAGTTTTCTTCTAAATGTTCAGTTATGTGACTAATACTGTAAGACCACTAATGTCTTCAAAGCCATACTATTAAAAAATAATGGTAGGTCTACATAAAAGACAGTTGTTATGTTCAGTTTTCCTGAACCAAAAGTATGCTAATACCTCTGTTGCAGCAAAGTTTCTTACAAGCTTTGACAGGCAGTTTCTTGTAAGAATTGTGGTAGCTGATGGACGGTTTTTTGGATTCCTTTTAAACATCTGTTTTATCAAATAGTGAAGTTCATACGTGTAATGGGATGGGAGTGGATTGTAGTATCCTTTACATATCTTGAGGATAAGATGTTTCCAGCTATAGGCCTGAAACTAAATTGAACAAAGGCGGAAAGAAAGCAGATGACTACTTATGAAGCTATTATTTATCAAATGACACATTGTAAAAAATTTGGGCACTGTACAAAATTAACTTACATTGTTTTGACACAAATGCATGTGAATGATTGAATGTTAAACAATCAGTAAAGAAATTTTCAGAAATATCTTACTTCAGGTCTTCTATTAGGACAAATGCACACTGTGCATTTAAACTGGGCCTAGGGGCGGCAAAGTACTAATGCTGTTTCTTCCACATTTTTAAAAGTCGGATGGTCCCAAAAGTGGTCTTTTCCTCCCAATTTTTTGAGGGAGCAGCATGCAGTAGAGAAACAACTGCAGTGGCGGGGGGGTCTCAGCAGAACTCACTACAGTAGCTAGTGTGCTCTTTTCTACGGAATGTATCCACACTCTCTTGTAATTCTCTACTTTCAGCAATAACAGAATGCATGCAATGTATTTAATTACATTAAGCCATTAATTTATTTGTAAAGACTAAGGCCAATTATCATATTATGTGTTTTGTAAATGCAAGATATGTACAGTCATGTGCCATAGTGGTTTTTAAATTCTAATATTGAAATGAATGGGACTTGGGCTCATCCTGAATAACTTGCCCCATTTACTGAAATGGTGATTAATCATTATCAACTCTGAATATCATTACTAAACTGGAATCTGGATCCTGCCCAACAGATATAACACAAGTACTTACAGGGTGTTTAAGAGTACACAGTTCATATAAAATGCATCCCAGAGACCATATATCACTAGAAAGACAGGTTTGAAAAACCAGTTAGTTTAAGGCCCTAGTTTAGTGTTATATTTACTACAAATTAAATATCATGTGAATACACTAAGATAAATGAACATAATCAACCCATAAAACGGAGCATTGGTGTCCACTTACCGTGAAGGCTCCTTCTTGTTCTTGATGCCAGGGACATCTCTGGGTTATCCTTCCCCATCAGCTCCAAGCAGGACAGGAACTGTGAAAAACAAACAGATAGTGCCCGCCCACTTGGGGCTGCCAAGGATAACCCCGCCCCAGTTCTCTGTTCGAGCGAGGCAGGATCAAAAAATAAACCGGACACGTAACGCTTTAACACAAACAACAAGGAGTAGAAATGTAACGCACCAGAAACTTTTTAGTGACGACAAACGTGAAAACGAAAGGTTTCCCCTGACCAACAGGTAGAGACATACCTTCCGTCCAACGGGACCAGGCGGAGCGCACCAACTGGGTGGGACGAGATGTCCCTGGCATCAAGAACAAGAAGGAGCCTTCACGGTAAGTGGACACCAATGCTCCGTTCTCAGTTCTTGATGCCAGGGACATCTCTGGGGACATACCCCAGCTTGGTCCACAGGGAGGGAAGCATATCCGCCTAGTCCCGTGGGAGTACCTGTTGAAGGATCCTTCTGCCCACAGCTGCCTGGACAGTGGCGTGAGTCTCAATCTTATAGTGTTTTGTGAAGGTCGAGGGCGTAGACCATGTTGCCGCTCTGCAAATATCCTGAACCGGAGCGTGTGCTGAAAACGCCGCTGAGGCCGCTGCTGATCTAGTGGAATGTGCCGTGATTCCTGGAGGTGGGTTCTTGCGCATAGAGTGATAAGCCAGTACTATGCAATCTTTAATCCAGCGAGCAATGGTCTTTGCAGAGACAGCGGACCCTCTTCCCTTCACACGAAACTCCACGAACATGGAGTTGGTGTTGCGTAATTGCGCCGTGCGCTTAATGTAGGTTTTCAAGCATCTACGCACGTCCAGCTTGTGCCAGAGCTTTTCTTGGTCATGCGTTGGGCGAGGACAAAATGAAGGCAGAAAAACGTCCTGAGATTGGTGAAAGACGGAAGGCACCTTCGTGCGTACGAACGGATCAGGTATCAGCCTTACCGCTTCCTTTTGGAACACACAGAATGATTTATCGATCAATAGAGACCTCAACTCCGAAATACGGCGTGCCGACGTGATAGCCACCAGGAAAGCCAATTTCTTTGACAGTATTTCCAGTGGAATGGATGATATTGGTTCGAATGGAGTGTGCTGTAAAGCGGAGAGGACCAGATGGAGGTCCCATGATGGAAACCTGTGTACTACTGGAGGCGACAGTAGGGTGGCTCCTCTCAGGAAACGTTGCAAGTGTGGATACGAAGATAGAGACTCTTGGGGTCTTCCTGAGATCAGGCCCAGTAACGATGCAGCCTGGCGTTTTAGTGTATTAGGCTTGAGGCCCTTGTCTAACCCATCTTGAAGGAATTGCAGGAGGTGTTTGATGGAGGCCGACCCCCGAGGAATGGAATGCAGTGAGGACCATTTTAGGAACGCCCGCCAGGTTGTCTGGTATATCCGATTCGTGGAAGGTCGTCTAGATGCCAAAATCGTGTTCATGACCGCCGTGGAATATCCGAACTCCTTTAACAAGCTCCGTTCAGTTTCCAGGCGGTCAGCCTTAACCACGCTGGATCGGGGTGGTAAACCGGCCCCTGGGATAGCAGGTCTTCTCTTACAGGCAGTTGCCATGGATCCTCTTCTGCCATGAGAACGAGCTCCAAAAACCATGGCCTCCTGGGCCAGTAGGGGGCGATTAGTATGACTCGGGCCCTCAAGAGGCGAATCCTCCTGAGGACCCTGGTCAGCAGAGGAGTCGGAGGGTAGGCAAAGAGCAGCCCCTCGGGCCACGGGCTGGCAAGGGCGTCCACTGACGTCGCTCCCTGAGCGGGAAACCTGGACATGAACTGGCGCACTTTGGCGTTTATCGGAGACGCAAATAAGTCCATGCAGGGCACACCCAAGCGGAGAGTTAGGAGGTGGAAGATCTCTGGGTGAAGACTCCATTCCCCCGGATGAATGTCCTCCCTGCTTAGCCAGTCGGCCTTTGTGTTTAGCTCCCCCTTGAGGTGATGAGCTATTATGGAACAAACGTTGGCCTCTGCCCAGTTTAGTAGAAGCACTGCTTCCAGGTGAAGGGAGTGTGATCGAGTGCCCCCCTGGCGATTGATGTGTGCCTTTGCTGTTGTGTTGTCCGTTTTTACTAGGATGTGGTGACCTCGAATAGTCGCTTGGAAGGTGATGAGGGCTAACCGGATGGCTCTCAGTTCCCTCCAATTGATACTGTGCGCCTTTTCCGCTGGGTCCCATCGACCCTGGGCCGAAAGGTGGCGACAGTGAGCCCCCCATCCCCTGTCGCTCGCATCTGTTGTTACCAAGATTCTTGGTGGGTCGAGAAATTCCTTTCCTGCAAACAAGTTGATTGGGCTCAGCCACCACCTGAGAGCTTGGCGCACCTGTTTCGGAATCCGAAGGTACAGGAGCTTCCTCTTTGCGATGGAGTGCTGGTGAGGTAGGAGGAACCATTGCAGAGGTCGAAGATGGAGCCTTGCCCACGGAACGACGTCCAAGGTTGCGACCATGAGACCCAATAGTCTGGAGAGGGACATCAGTCGACTTCTTGACGACATCAGAGCCGACTTGACCTCCCTTGTGATGATCTCGAACCGGTCCCAAGGTAGGTACAGGCGGTCTTCCTCTGTGTTCATCACTACTCCGAGATGTTGTAGGTGGTGTGTTGGCTCCAGATGGCTTTTGTGTTGGTTGATAAGGAATCCGCGAGCCTCCAATTCCTGGAGAGTGACCTGCAGGTCCCACTGAGCTTCCTGGAGGGTGGGGGCTTTCAGGAGCACATCGTCCAAGTACGCAAACAGCCTGATGCCCCTCATGCGCAGCCTGGCGATCAATGGCGCCAGAACCTTCGTAAAGACCCTGTGGGCTGCCGATAGGCCGAACGGTAAGGCCGCGTATTGAAAATGATTGCCTGCGTATTTGAAGCGTAGGAGGTGCCTGCTGTCGGGGTGGATGGGCACATGAAGATATGCCTCTTTCAGGTCGATGGAAACCAGGAAGTCCATGTGTAGAAGAGTTTCCGATATTGATCTCAACGTTTCCATCCTGAAGTGGTGTTTTTTGACAGACTTGTTGAGAAATTTTAAGTCCAAAACTGCTCTTTTTGTTCCGTCCCTCTTTGGGACGGTGAATAAGATAGAATAAACGCCCCCCCCCCGACAGGGAGGGACTGGTTCTATCGCGCCAATCTCCAGGAGATGCTTGATGGCCAGCATCATGTCTGCGTGTTTGAGGGCGCAGCGAGATCGAGGTGTTGGAATGAACCTGGGGGGAGGAGGAGCATTTAATTCTATCTTGTAGCCCTTTTGAATCACTGACAGGACCCAGGAGTCTGTGACTGAAGACTCCCAGACGTGGGAGAATTCTGTCAGGCGGCCCCCCAATCTGATGACTTTGCAGTCATTGTTGTGCTTTTTGCTTGGGCTGTGGGACTTGCTGTCTATACCCGCCCGCGCCCCTGAAGGGGAATCTCTGGCGACCCCAGGTTCCCCTTTGCTGTCTGAAATCTCTGAACCGGCCTCTGAAAGGCCGGGAAGCCCGAAAGGGCTGAAAACTCTGGAACTGTTGATAAGTCTTTTTAAAAGGTTGGCGATCCACCTTCCTCGAGGCTGTGGGCATCGTTTTGCATTTGTCAACTGACTCCACTAAAATATCCTTGAGGGCCTCCTCCCCGAATAACTTAGTGGCATCATATGGCACAGCGGTTAGGTTGGACCTAGAGGTATTGTCCACTGCCCAATTCTTCAACCACAGATGGCGTCTGCCGAGGACTGAGGCTGCAGCTACTCTAGCCGAGTATCTAACAGAGTCTAGAGTGGCATCCGCCATAAAGGCTTGCGCCTTTTGAATTTTAACTAGTTGCTGTCTAAGTTTGATGTTGTCAGCAGGGGGGTCGTTTAAAAGGCCATCAATCCATAGTAGGGAAGCCCTAGCTGCCATGGATGCTGCGGCCGCAGCCCTTGTGGCGTGCATTGCATTTTCATGCGCTCGTTTAAATGCTGATTCAGCTTTTTTATCTGCTGGGTCTTTGAGGGTGACTTCTCCGTCCCTGGGGACCAAGGAGTTTGACACCAGCTGTACTACAGGGGCATCCGTAGCAGGAGTCTTGAGCAAGTCAGACACCTCAGGCTGGAAAGCATAAAAGCGGTTAGAGATAGCTAAAGGCTTTCTGTTAGCTGCTGGTAATTTCCATTCTTGTTTGACTACATCTGTGAAAAGAGAAGGGAATGGTAGTAAAATTTCTTTAGGGGTGGCCCTGGGGAACACCCAATCCCCCTTTTCATTAGGCGCCTCCTGACTACTTGTCTGCTGGAGGCCAATAGTTTTTAAGATCTTATTCATCAGTGGATTAAAATCATCAGGCACGAAGAGCCTTTGAGACACTGCAGATGTGGGTTAGGATCCCCTGATTCCAGGTCTGACAACTCAGAGGAGTGTGCCTCGCTGCCCTTGTCCACTAGTTTCTTAGGTTTAAGGTGCTTCGTTTTCTTTTTGGCCTTCCTGGGGGGAGGAGGAGAGCTCTCGCTAGAGGAGTCTGACTCCGTGGGAGAGGAATCCCGTCTCTTCCGTTTTTTGGATTTTCCCGCCTTACGGGGTGGCCTAATCTGATAAATGGTGTCTATAATTGCGTTTTTAAACCAGGCCTGCCATTCTGGGGGGACCTTTTTGGGAATGGACGTGGTCGCGCTATGGCTGGGACCCGGTTCTCCCCCGCCCCCTACTGCTTCGCCCGGTACCTCAACCTGCTCCTGCTGTTGCAATGAGGGCCTTGGAAGGGAATTTTCCGGTACATTCAAAATGGCCGCCGGCTTTTTTCGCGCCGTTTTCTCGAGCTCCGTCGCCATCTTGGGTGTCTCCTCACTGCTACTAAGGCCGACTGCCCGCTGGCCTGTTGCACCTTCAGAGGGGCCACGGGGTTCAAAAGCGCAAACGGCACCCTCCGCTGCCCTCCGGGCCGCTGAAGCACGAGTCTCGCGGCCCGAGGGCAGGAGACTCGCCGCGGACCCGGGAACGATCGGTGCGGGCGGCTCCAAGGCAGCCGTCACCGTCGTCGCAGCTAAATCGCTTACGCGGAGCTTCCCTGTGTCTTCCCTACGCTCCTCTCTGCTCGTGGTTCTCTTTGCTGTTGCCTCCGTTGCTGTGCAGCTGGGGAGTGTAGAATTCTCCCGCCTGCAAGAATGCCCCGGTTCCAGAGAGCAGAGCGGCAAGCTCGGTCGCGCCGGAGCTGGGGCGCCAAAATGCCTCGAGCGTCCCGGACCAAAACGGTCCTGAATCTTTCCTCTGGGCACCAAAATAATTCTTGCCCTAAGCAGGCTGCCCATGAAATGAGAGTGAAGGGAAGAAGGGGGGGAAGAGGTAAGGAAAATTAAACTAAAGCTCTTTTAAAAAAAAATATATATATATATATATATATATATATATATATATATATAGGGTACACACACAAGGAAAAGGAGCAAAAACTGACAGAACACACACAATTAGAAAGGCAAGAAGGACAATAATAGAGAAAAAGGTCAGGAGAGAAGAAAAACTGCTGCTGGAGCTGAAGCGAGGACAGAAAGAACTGGGGCGGGGTTATCCTTGGCAGCCCCAAGTGGGCGGGCACTATCTGTTTGTTTTTCACAGTTCCTGTCCTGCTTGGAGCTGATGGGGAAGGATAACCCAGAGATGTCCCTGGCATCAAGAACTGAAAATAAACATTTACATTTAGATATGCAGAATGGGAATGTCTCCTAAAAATGTATTGTTCATTTCTCACCAGTAAGTGATTACAAGTCACCTGGTGGTTTTTTCTTGGGTTGTTTTGTTTTGTTTTTGCTGAAGTCTGCTCATATGCAGCTGAAATCAACACTAGAAATGCTTAATTGGCCACAAACCCCTAAACAGGCAGCAGCCATGTTGGCTCTGCTGTGACATCATTGCTGCTCTTTCTTTTCTTTTCTTTTTTTTTGAGACTTGATCATTTCCAAGTATATGGAGAATAAAGTTTCCTGCAGCAATCTGGCCAAAAACAACTGTGATTTTGAAAAATCCAGAAGGTACAAGTGCTACAGAGTACCACTGTGCAAGAGCACAACAAAAACAACACTGAAAAAAATATTTATGCATGTACCTAAGGAGAAGACGTGACAGAAAGCTTGGGTAGATGCAGAGGGAAAAGTTGTTAAGTGAGAAATTCATGTTGTTTTTGTGTTAAGACTGTTTCAATGTGAATAACATGTTTATTATTAAACAAATATTATTTATTTATTTAACATATTTTATACCGCCCAAAACTTATGTCTCTGGGCAGTTTACAACAAGATTTAAAAAGTAAAACATTAATTAAAAACAAAAAATTTAAAAGCAAGAAATTTAAAACAGTTTGTAATTTTAAAACAGTATTCTAAAAACAACATTAAAACAATCAAAACAATATCAGTTAAAAGCCTGGGTGAACAGATGCGTCTTTAAAGAATTTTTAGAAGTTGTCAGAGATGGGGAGGCTCTTATTTCACTAGGGAGTGCATTCCAAAGCCTCGGGGCAGCAACGGAGAAGGCCCGTCCCTGAGTTGCCACCAGACGAGCTGGTGGAAAATGCAGACGGACCTCTCCTGATGATCTCAATGGGTGGTGGGGTTCATGACAAAGAAGATGTTCTCTTAAATACCCAGGGCCCAAGCTGTTTAGGGCTTTAAAGGTTATGACCAACACCTTGTATTTTGCCCGGAAACATCCGCAGCCAGTGTAACTCCTTCAATACAGGAGTAATATGGTCTCTCCTATGGCCCGGAAACATCCGCAGCCAGTGTAACTCCTTCAATACAGGAGTAATATGGTCTCTCCTATGGCCCGGAAACATCCGCAGCCAGTGTAACTCCTTCAATACAGGAGTAATATGGTCTCTCTCACCCAGAGACCAGCCTGGCTGCTGCATTCTGGACCAACTGTAGTTTCTGGACTATGTACAAGGGCAGCCCCACATAAAGCTCATTACAGTAATCCAGTCTGGAGGTTACCAGCAGATGTACCACTGTTTTGAGGTCTCAAGAAACAGCTGGCGTATCAGCCGAAGCTGATAGAAGGCACTTCTGGCCACTGCCTCAACCTGGGACACCAACGAGAGACTTGGATCCAGAAGCACCCCTAGACTGCGTACCTGTTCCTTCTGGGGAAGTGTGACCCCATCCAGAACAGGCAGATCAAAATCGTCTCTCGAGTTCCGACCCCACTCAATGAGTACCTCCGTCTTATCTGGATTCAGTCTCAGTTTGTTATCCCTCATCCAGCCCATTACCGCCTCCAGGCAGGCATTTAGGGAGGTTATGCCCTCTCCCGATGATGCTGACATGGAGAAATAGATTGTACAAATAACATGTTTATTATCCTCCAATACTGTATTTTCATTTATTTGTATTTTATTTTTTCTACCCCTTCTTAAAAACAGGGTGTGTGTGTGTGGGAGTGTGTGTGGGAGTGTGTGTGTGTGTGTGTGTGTTATGTTATCTGTGTGCGTGCGTGCCTGTTTCCTGCTCTTTTTACCTTTCACTCTAATGGCTGAGAATAATTTCCGTCAGGGCTGGTGAAATCTCTGGAAAGTAAAGAATAACTATTATTATACTTGAATGATTTAACTCAGGTGTCTGAGGTAGATTGGGTCTCTTCCCCTATATCACATAGGCCTCAACTGTTTAACAGTGGTAGTGTTTCTGCTACTATTTGACAGTGGCCCTTCATTCCCACCCCGCCACACACACACACACACAACTGCTAGGCCTCAGAGCTCCTATCTGGCTTTTACAATCCTCCAACCTTGTATCTTACAAGCAGAAGAGGCTGCTGAGTGCCTTGTAAGGGGAGAAGGCCCAGGGCTTTTAAACAGTTGCATGACAGGCAATCATAGGAGGATAGAAACAGCACCTGTTGATATTTGGCCTGTACTTCTGCTCCACAACAGCCAGAAATTCAGTTGGAGAAGTTCCCATCTCTAAACACGCAAAGAAGCTACACCTAATGAGTTTCTGCCTATCATTCAGTTGTTAGACAGAGCACTCTAGGCATGATAGAACAAAATAAGGTTCTGACCTTACCACTCATTACCACTAGAAGAGAACATTAGCAATAATTCTGGACAGAAATGCTTACAGGATAAATAAGTGAAATCAGTTTATAATTTATTTATTTATTATTAAAACTTTTATACCGCCCTTCCAGTAGGCTCAGAGACCAGAGAATGACACGGGTCTAAAAGGTATTGGGGCAAAATTGGGATGAACCATACAGAACTTGCCACTATCACATCCAGTTTGACTCTCTCTGTTAGCTTATGTGTAGTTTGGACCCCACCCCACCTGCCCTCATTCCTGTTTCAGAAATCTAATATGTGGCTCACAGACACTCCTCCTTTCCCCCACCCTCTTGAAGCTGCCCTTGGCCAAGGCCTATGTGATTGAGCCTATTTACCACAGACATGAATCAAATCATACAAGTGTAATAATGGTTGCCCTTTATTTTGAAGAGATTTCTCATTTCCTAGAGGGACAGATTTCACTAGCCATGACAGAACGAAAAATCAAAAATATTTTCTCCTATACTGGCATGTAATGTAAGAGAGGAATATTTAGGGGAGGGGTTTGGGTTTTCTTAGTTGTAGAACAAGCTCTAATACTAACCTTGTGTTCTTCACTCCCCACATCTCCACTCCTATGCAATCTTCATTGCCAGCAAACATACATCCTATAATCTAGAAATCTACAAATGGCAGACTTCCTGAATTTCCTTTCACAAATCCTTCTTCAACTATTTTAAGCAGTTAGTGGGCAAAACAAGTCACAGACAGGATTGACTGAGGCTTCTGACCTGCCCTGAACAGGGAGATTGAGCAGCGTTGATGTCATAATCACCTCAACCAATGGGAGAGTGTTTTTTGCTCTGCAAGGGAAATCTGAATCTTTAAACTGTTTTTTAAACACACTATTTCACATAGGATGAAAAAGATCACAAAACTACCTAATGGTGAGCTGCTTAATGGATTAATACTACTAAGGATACTATATGAGCTTTAGGAGGCATCCCCATTGTAACAGAGGACACAATCAATGAATAAACAATAGTTTATGATATGACAATAGGCATCAGCCATTCAAAGCAAAGAGTCAAAAATGTTACTTGGCTGCTGCAAGCCCTTTCCACAAGGAAGCCTAAGTAGCTTTTGGATTCCAGCCATTACCTGCAAGTACATATACCTCCATAGTATCCTGGATTTCAGGCTGGCAACCCAATGACTACCTCAATAGTACTTATCAATGGCTAGTTCTCAACTGTGGAACTTATAGCAACCACTTTCCATGAAGTCAGCAACACCTTAATCACTAGGTAAGGGTCAGAGGAGCACCTCTATTATAGAGGGAAGGTGCCATCCGCTAGCTCCAGCTCTTAGGCAGATGCTGCTGCAACAGGAGGAGCTATCTGGCCCATGAGAAGTCTTCTAAGAAACTGAATGCATGCATGCAGAGATAAGAGTGCCTAATGCAGAGGCTGCTACATGGGCTTCCCTCTAGGGCAGGTCTGCTCAATTTAGGCCCCCCTGGGTGTTTTTGAATACAACTCCCATAATCCCCAGCCACAGTGGCCAATAGCCAGGGATTATGGGAATTGTAGCCCAACATCTGCAGGAGGGCCGAAGTTGAGCAGCCCTACTCTAGGATAAGGCATGCAGTTATCAGATTACTGGAAAAAGTCTTTGTACAATAGCTTTTTGCACATGCGGTGTTTTGTTTCTATTTGCAGACTGGATTAGCTAGATTTGGTCATTTGCTGTAAAGGGTTCCAGTGTTAGGAGTAGAGTTCCACTGCCCCTACATTCCTACTGCCGTTTGCATGCTCTTTTTCTTTTACCACCATGCTGTTCCTTGTCACAAGTTTCAAATTACATAAAAAACAAGTAGTTCAGAATAAAGTATGCAAATTGAGTAATTTTATCCAGAACATACATAAATTGATTTGCTAATACTTAGCAATATTAAAGCTAACTTTGAGACCCAGATTAATCCTTACCTTTTATTGTTGTAGGGTGTGTTCTCCCAGATTTCTGGAGGTACATAATATGGGGTACCTACATATGAACAAGCATATGCCATTGGGCTTATCCAAAAACAAAACAAAAAGTAATGTTAGGAACAACAGTCTAACATTTCTACAGCAGCTTTTAAGAACATAAGAACAGACCTGCTGGATCAGGCCCAAGGGCCATCTAGTCCAGCATCCTGTTTCGCACAGTGGCCCACCAGATGCCGCTGGAAGCCACAGACAGGAGTTGAGGGCGTGCCCTCTCACCTGCCATTACTCCCCTGCAACTGGTACTCAGAGGCATCCTGCCTTTGAGGCTGGAGGTGGCCCACAGCCCTCCGACTAGTAGCCATTGATAGACCTCTCCTCCATGAAGTCATCCAAACCCCTCTTAAAGCCATCCAGGTTGTTGGCTGTCACCACATCCTGTGGCGGAGAGTTCCACAAGTGGATCACGCGTTGTGTGAAAAAGTACTTCCGTTTGTTGGTCCTAGACCTCCTGGCAATCAATTTCATGGAGTGACCCCTGGTTCTAGTGTTGTGTGAGAGGGAAAAGAATTTCTCTCTCTCCACTTTCTCCACACCAGGCATGATTTTATAGACCTCTATCATGTCTCCCCGCAGTCATCTTTTTTCTAAACTAAAAAGCCCCAGATGTTGTAGTCTTGCCTCATAAGAAAGGTGCTCTAGGCCCCTGATCATCTTGGTTGCCTTCTTCTGTACCTTCTCCAATTCAACAATGTCCTTTTTAAGATGTGGTGACCAGAAAACATGGTAATACAGAGTTCAGATCCAAATGTAATATTTGCTTACCTGGTAAGTAGTAGTGCAGATCCAAAATCTCCCAGTTTTACTTTTCCATGTTGTGTGAGAAATATGTTCTGCATTACACAAAAGGAAGATCATGTATCTATAGCTATACATAGACACAAAGCACAGTTTATAAAAAACCTATCACTCCCCAAATGAGTGTTTGTGCTAATTATATTATTTGCTTTACTGGCCAACATCCCCAATCTCTGATCCAGTTAAGATGGTTGCTGCTATACCAGAATTTACACCAGTAAAAGACTACTTGTGATCTTGTGGTCCTTGGGTAGCACAGTTAAAAGTGTTAGAAAAAAAGGAGCTAACATATTAACAATCACAGCCACTCCCACAGAAATCACTGCACTGCCAGCCATCACAATGAAACTCATAAGCAATACTCTCACATTATTACTTTATTTTTTACATGCATATCCTGCCTTTCTTCCATGATGAAACTCAAGGTGGTATACATGGATTCCTGGGCAGTCTCTCAACCAGGCACTTAAGCTGCAGCTGGTTTGCTGCTTCACACACCTTCAGACCCAACTCTGGTATATTAGCAGTGCTTTGAAGGCACCAATCAATACACAGCAACAGTAGGAACTCTGAGCTGATGTCACTTAATCCATTCCATATCCTTTATAATAACAATGAACAAGCAGGCTTCCAGGGCCAGCTCCAGGTTTCAAGAGGCCTTCAGCAAAGTGTCCTCCAGCACATCCCCTCCTATGTGGGTGGGCCCCTCTAAGATTTGAGAAGAATTTGCCTTGGCTGCAGCAGCAACTGAGAGTCTTTCTTCTTCTTCCTGTTGCAGCAACATCAAAGCTCCTCTGAGCAGCTTCCAGTCAGTGGCTGCCATCCCATTCTCCAGCCACAATAACCCCAATGTAGTGTTGTTCCAGGGCACGGAGGTGGGCGGGGGGGGGGGATGACAGCTGCCAGTAGATTCCTCATTTATTTTTTTCTACATAGGAAAAGGCTGGCAGCAATTTCCCAGTAACAGTCATTAAATGGGGTTCAGTCACCTTGGATTTGATGTCTCTGTGCAATACACGTCTGTCATGAATGTATTTCACACCCAGGCATATCTGTGCAAACCAAGTGAGTATCTGGGGAAAAGAACATATGGCATGTGGATACCGTACTGGTAAAATGGAGAAAAGAAAGAAAAATCAGAAAGTGCAAATTTATTCTACCAATGACTAACAATCAACAGCAAGTCACAAAGTATGAAGTTGGGCAAGAAAAATGCTCTCTTATATTAGTTCTGCAACTAACTCCATTTGTGTATGTGCACAAGTATGTCACACCTCTGAAATATGTGTTTGTATGTGTGTTGCTCTCGAATGCACACTACAGTCCATACGCATCTTCTTGTGCCTGGATGTGGTTTTGAGCCAGCAGCCAGAAAAACTGCAGACCTGACTCTGTGCCAGTGCTCCTCAGTTGTTTGATACCACAACATTTTTTGGCAGAAAGAGGCAATATCAGTGCCACATAGGGCCTCTCTCTTTGGCTAAAATGATGCAAGAAAATTTGAAGCATGCGCTAGAACAGGGATCCTCAATGCTGGGCCCCCAGATGTTATTGGACTTCAACTCCCATAATCCCCAACCAAAGGCCACTGGGGCTTGGGATTATGGGAGTTGAAGTCCACTAACATCTGGGGGCCCAACGTTGAGGATCCCTGTGCTAGAAAACAAAGATGGCAATCCTGAATACACTTACTAGGGAGTAAGTCCCATTGAATACTATGGGACTCATCTCTGAGGAAATGTGCATTAAACTGCTCTGGATACCACTGTGTTGGATTCATCTACCACTCACCATCTGTCAAAGTGAGAAGTTTCTATGCAGCATTGAGCCCCCTCTCTTTGCCAATATATGGCACAGGAGTAATGTAGCATGGTCCTATCTCCAGGCCTTTACTAACTGAACAAAGGGCAGGTTGAGACTTAGAGGCAATATTAACTGGGCTAGCTTGCAAGTGCAAATAGAATGTCTGCTCACTGTTCTGGGACCTGAGCAAGAAAACATGTGCATGTCAGTTTCAAGAAAAACAAGTAGTTCTGGTAAGAACTAATCTGCCTACTTTCCTTTCACTATAATTTTAATCACCATCTTCACAAGTTAGTCCATTTGAACCTCAAGTTCACGCATCCACCATCTTGAATTGGGATGGATAACATCATCACAAACTATGCTGTTGAGGTATCCCTACAACTGTACCAAATTTGGATCAAATCAGTTAAGTGGTTCACAAGTTAGCCCCCTTGCAACTCAAATGTTCACAAGTCCACCATCTTGTATCAGGGTGGATGACATCATCACAAACTATGCCATTGAGGTATCCCTATGTGACACTACAACAATTTGGTCCAAATTGGTCCAGGAACAGCAAAATTGATGGGGACGGACACACACACAAAGCTAGGTTATCTCATAAGCTTACTTTCCTTAAGGAAAGAAGGCTAACGAAAAAGCCTGTTCCCCAGGTATCAATAGTTTGAGGAACACTCTTACTCTTTACAAACATTTTGACTGCACTATGCATGTGTCACTGTGGTGTAGTGCAGGGTTTCTCAACGTGTGGGTCTCCAGAAGTTATTGGACTTCAACTCCCATAATCCCCAGTCCCAGCAGCCTTTGGTTGGGAATTATGGGAGCTGAAGTCCAATTACATCTGGGGACCCACACGTTGAGAATCCCTGGTGTAGTGGTTAGAGTGTTGGACCGGGACAGGGAAGGCCTAGGTTCAAATCCCCCAACCAACTATGAAGCTCACTGGGTGACCTTGGGACAGTCACTCTTTCAGCCTGACCTATCTCACAGGACGGTTGTGAGGATAAAAGAGAAGAAGAACTACATATAACGCCCTGAGTTTCTTGGACGAAGAATGGGATGCAAGTGTCAAAAATGTATATGTGAACAAGAAAAACCCATACAAAATTTCAAGAGTTTTGAACTGACATTCAGAATAAACTTGACTTTATTAAATAAGAGAAAGGAAATTATGACGGTTGCCTTATTTGTCATAGCAAAAATATATGATATCATTACAGAGATGTTATCACATGGACAGTGTGTGAGTTCTAATTAGAGTGTTCATTTTATGACTGCCTTGTGATCTCTGCATTTTGGTCTTTGGATTTCATTCTATAGACATTTTACTTTATGGCTATGACTAAATCAATCAATAAACCACTACTGCACCTAGAAAATGCAGAATAAGCCATCCCTCTTCAAGATGGTATCCACAGGAATTTCATATATCTGTTGGCTGCACTAAATGTCACTTGTCAGGCACTCCCAGAGCAGCAGACTGTCATACCATGAGGATGAAAGGAAAGGAAGAAGTGCCTTCAACATGTTTAAGATACAGGGTTGAGGGTAGAAAGGCTCATGCTTAGAATATGCTAGGCTTCAGCTAACATACCACACATTTTAAAATCCGTTTACGTAACTTTTTTTAAAAAGTATGAAGAATATTCAAAAGGTGCCAAGTTATATAAGCCCAATATCGTGTCCTTACCGTATCTTCAGGAAACAACTTTCCTTTTTGAAGTTTTATTTTTTGCATTAGATCTCCATCGTCACAGTATTCCATCACTATATATAGATGTCCATCAGCTAGTGGTCAGATAATTTAAGAATTATCAATAGTGCTTTTAGATGCAAAATGTATTACTATCATTCCCTCCAATACCAACTTGGGTGGTAAGTGTCTATACATCTGGGAACAAAATAGAGCCTGTCAGGGTCACCCTACTTCAGGGTGTCTCTGCTGCCACCACTCAGATCCATCTTGTCAGATCTGTCTTGCCCAAGACCAAAAACCATCAACTTCCCCCTCTTATTTGTTTGACAGCATGGGGTTGTCTATTCTGGTGACACAGGAGAGGACATAAACCATTGTTATTCCTTGATAATACTAAAATAATAAGCTTCATTGTTTTTAGCACAAGTTCTTAATACTTGATGGTTAGAACGTTTAGATGTTAACGAAGTGAAATAGTTTTAGGTGTCATAACTCTTAATCTATAACTTACAGAGGTGTGGACAATCTTCAGATCATAGACAGTTGTGGTTCTTTCCTTATTTTATTTCTCCACCTTGGGGTTGGGGTGCCTCACTTGGACATTTTGCTTCTGACCTGCCTCCTTCCTGAGGCCTCTTAGGTCTTTACACAGGCAATGGCTTTCTTATATAGAGCAGCTTTGCCCTCTACCTCTGCTTAAGCCCTGCTTCTCTCTTCCTAGCAGAAGTCTTTCCTGATCAGTAACCTTCTATCTTAGGAAGCCTCTAGCTCACCCTCTCTCCCGTCTTAACCGTCTGACCAACTGTCCTCCAGCTGAACCTCCAACTCTTTTTCTCTCACTAACTGTCTCCTCTCCTGAATTCTAAGAAGGGGTTCTCTGTCCTTCCTGTGATTAGGGATGTGCACAGAACTGGCAGGGGCAGGTTCGACGGAGGGGGGTGTCTAACTTTAAGGGCGGGGGAGGGTGCACTTCCCTCCCCACCACGTTTCCCCCGCCAGTTCTCAGTTTTTCAAAAGTCCTTTGGGGCAGCAGCGCACCTCCCTGCTGCCCCGTTATCTGGATTTGACCGGAAGTCATGAGTGTGCCTGTGTGTGCACCCTCCCCCACCCTTAAAGTTAGACACCCCCCACTGTCGAACCGGCAGAACTGCCAGTCCGTCGAACCAGTTTGGAGGCCCATAAAGGGCCTCCGAACCGGTTCTGTGCACATCCCTACCTGTGATGTCTCACTGCTATTGCAAATCAAGCTCCAGAACATACTTACACATCTCTATAAACATAATTTTAAAAAACACATTTACAATTGTAAAAACACCTAAGCAATACCCTTAAGAATGCAAAACATTACAGGGTCACCCAAAAATATGGCAATGATTTCTACAAGTGAAACTCGTTAAATTAGAATATCGTGCAAAAGTCCATTAATTTCAGTAATGCAAATTAAAAGGTGAAACTGATATATGAGACAGACGCATTACATGCAAAGCGAGATAAGTCAAGCCTTAATTTGTTATCATTGTGATGATCATGGCGTACAGCTCATGAAAACCCCAAATCCACAATCCCAGAAAATTAGAATATTACATGGAACCAAGAAGACAAGGATTGTAGAATAGAACAATATCAGACCTCTGAAAAGTATAAGCATGCATATGTATTCAGTACTTGGTTTGGGCCCCTTTTGCAGCAATTACTGCCTCAATGCGGCGTGGCATGGATGCTATCAGCCTGTGGCACTGATGAGGTGTTATGGAAGACCAGGATGCGTCATTAGCAGCCTTCAGCTCTTCTGCATTGTTTGGTCTCATGTCTCTCATCCTTCTCTTGGCAATACCCCATAGATTCTCTATGGGGTCAGGTCAGGCGAGTTTGCTGGCCAATCAAGCACAGTACACTGTATACTTTTCTGAGGTCCGATATTGTTCTATTCTACAATCCTTGTCTTCTTGGTTCCATGTAATATTCTAATTTTCTGGGATTGTGGATCTGGGGTTTTCATGAGCTGTACGCCATGATCATCACAATTATAACAAATTAAGGCTTGACTTATCTCGCTTTGCATGTAATGCGTCTGTCTCATATATCAGTTTCACCTTTTAATTTGCATTACTGAAATTAATGGACTTTTGCACGATATTCTAATTTTCCGAGTTTCACCTGTACCTTCCTAGGGGACTCAAGTACACAGAAATGCAAATTAAAAGAAAAAGATATACTAAACGGACCTATGAACTTCTGGGACCTGCATGTTTCCAGGACTTATCAAATGCTGAGGGCACAGAGATAAGAAAATACTGAATAACTCATTTTATTGCCTAGAGAGGGAATTCCTGAGTCCATACATTTTTTGCTGTCTGTAGTGTGGAATTGAGAGCTAGTGATTAAACCATGAAATTTTGAAGATGTCTGCTTAAAAAAATGGAGGAAAGAGAGGAGGAAATTGACCTGCTTATGTTCCTAACAGTTTATAGTATCACAGAAGTGAGCACTAGAGTCAAGCAGGATGCATGCCATACGGTTAAAAAAAACTCTCTCTCCACACAATACTCACTCCCCCAGCTATATAACAATAAAGCACTTGGATTTAGGCGGGCAGTCAGCCGCAAATTTGGTTCCTTTAACACTACGTAGCATGGTGAGGGAAGTTTTCAAAAGGACTGGAAAGAAAAAAAAGGTGACTTCTGCAAGCTCCAAACAGTATTACAATGCTCCTGTTCCTGGAACACTGGAACTATGAACACTCCTGATGGGGGATGGGGATACACTGCAATATTTTATTGTGAGTCTCTATTTCTTCCCTATAGTATTGAGCTTAAATGGTTCTATGCATACTGGTTTGGAAGAAAAATTGGGCCAAGCAAAAATAAGGAAGTGGTTCTGCATGCACAAGAGACTGCCAAAGCATACTAGTGTGTATATTAAAAGAAAAACCACAGTAAGTTGGAGCGAACCTGAGGTTCTCGGGGAGTGCGCCCTCCTAGCGCAAGCCACAAGTTTGGCTCATTTTGTGACATCTGAATCTGCCAATGACCGGGTTCCCAATGTTGGATTCCCTCCACTGTCTAACTTTCTCCACCCAACTTATGTTGGTTACAAATGCTAGGTGCATATCGGGCAGAGGAGGTAACCTGCCTGTTGCAACCCAATATTGGTGGGTTCGGATGTCACAAAATGAATCGGACTTCTGGCTCACGCCACGAGTGAGTGCTCCCCGGAAACTTCCAGTTTTCTCCAACTTTCTTTCTGGCAGTAATCTGAACCAGACAAATGAAACTATAATTTTGAAATGTGCATATTTACCTTCAAATGATTCCTGGTAAGTGACAATATTTGGATGCTTCATTTTAGCCAACAGAATAGATTCATTCCAAGATTTCTCTGTATCAATGACAGACTGCAAACCATATTGCTAGTCAGTACAAATATATAGCTATTGCATAATACTAAAAATTCACTGCGGGATAATATTAGACTTCAATTTGTTTTCATCAGCCTCCTACAGTAAGCAGAAATTTTCTGCTTCTCAGAGGCTGTGAATCTTATTCCATATACTAGTATGTGCCACTAAAACAAATGGGACTTACCACCAAGTACGAAAACTACGGCTCTCAATGCAAGATAGTTAAATAGGCAACTAGCAGCACAATACTATGCTTACTTAAAAGTCAGTCCCATCAAGTTCAATGGAATTTACTCACTAGTAATTTTGCTTAGGTAGCAACATAAAAATGGTAGCACCTTCAATGGAGTTCGCAGAAGGCCTTTTGCAGTTGTGTTGCTCTGCAAAGTTGCGCTACCACTAGTGGAAGAGGAGCCACACAGATTCGTGTTGCACAAGGATACTGCAATCCCCATTTGCAATATACAGACTTGTGAAAATTACTTCACAAGTGAATGTGCTAGTGCAAGAACTAGCTTGGTGAACTTCTTTAAACAAATGTGTGCTTCATCCTTAGGCTAGCTAGTGAAAGAGCATTTTCACCAGCACAAGACCAGTCTCAAAGCTACCCACAGAAGTATTAGCAGTGCTGGGTTCTGAAAAAACCACTTGGAATCAAAATTCATAACTGTAATAAACTCTGGGTCTGTTTTTGAGTATTTGTCTTGTCTGTGTCTCTTTGCCAAGCAGGTATTCAAAGAATCAGGGGCGTGGGGACAATGAAGAATAGGGGGGTGAACTTCCCTCAAGCTGCCAAGGCACCTCCCCGCCCTTGGCCAGGACACCCCCTTGCCCCTTTCCGACCCTGGCCAGTGAACGAAGCTCTCGCTGGCTTGGAGCATGAGGTGCGCCCCTCTCCTCCCCAGACAGTGTTTCACTGAAACGCTGGCTGGGCGGGGCAGGGAGTCCAGCCAGTCAGCATTTCAATGGAACACTGACTGAGGAGGATGGGAGTGAGTCTGAACGGACCCTCCCCTGGGCAGTAGCCACACATCCCCTGCATCTGACATCAGATGCAGGGGGTGTGGCCAATACCGGGGATGGGGCCAGAGAGCCTCTGCAGAGTTTCCCAAGTCAGCGGTTTGTCAAATCGCTGACTGGGAGCTCCTTTCCCTGCCTCCACGCACACCACACCCCTCCTTCTTAGAGACATCAGGTAATGTCTCAACCAGAGACAGAATATTAGCTGGTATGGAGATGTCCCTAATTAGACTTCCATCGAGAAGTTCTACTGAAGTTCACAATTAAAAAGAATACAAAAATCACCATCAAAACAAAACAAAAATATTGAAATCAACGTAGAGTACACTACCACTACAACAGTTCAGTCTCAGTCACCAAGACGGATAGAGGCCAGGTTGCTATTTTCCAGCAGTGGCAGAGCAGCTAATAACTGTAAAAGGCATTCCAGACTACAGCTGTAACCTGGGCATCCAGAAGCAAAACTGGGTCTGCCTCCAAGCTACAAACCTGATCATTACGGGGGAATGTGACCTCATCCAGAACAGGCATATCCTCAGCCGAATGATTCCACTAGCCAATTCTCTATCAATTCAGTTTCATTTAAATGGATAATAGTTAATAAACAGTTACCTTGGGAAGTCTTATTTCCTTCATTGCATATTTCTGATTTCTGTTCTTGTGATGGACTAACAGAACTCTCCCAAATGATCCTTCTCCGAGAATTCTTAACACAGTATATTTATCCATGGTTGTCAAATGGCCTGAATGTTTTCAAGCGACTCTTCAATTCTCAGCAGGTTCCCCACCGCCCCCACTCTGGAACGCCCTATTTGAAAGTAGCAAGACAACAAAACAAATGATTAGACGCATCTAAATGGGACCAGCCAATTCCTCCTGGGGCTGGTTGTTCCTCCCTTCTGGTTTTCATGCTTTGTAAATCGGCCACAATATAAAAGGATATAATTAAAATATATACATTTGTAACTGCTCGTGTAGCTACCTGAGATCCAGCCACTTTTCCATGCTAACTAGTGAAGAGTTTTGCATTATTTGAATATTCTTGCACCAACAGTCCAATTAAGGTTTAAACGGAGTTTGGGGTCACTGCTACGAACTCCGGCCTAGTCCCCCTGATGCAGCTGGATCTCCTCTCATATTACTCTGTGACTAGAATCCTTTCATATACATTTATATCATAAGCGGAATTCTTATGCCCCTTTTATGTAACTAGATGCCTTATAAGTCATTGTGTTTAATTGCTTATATTATATTAATTGTTCAGTTCCGTATTCTCACTGAGCCTTAAGCAGGAGTTGCAAGACTTTGGCTCACATAAACTACCATGGGAAGGAACACTGGAAGCTGCCATATACTGAGTCAGACCATTGGTCTATCTAGCTCAGTATTGTCTACACAAACTGGCAGCGGCTTCTTCAAGGTTGCTGGCAGGAACCTATCTTGGAGAGGGAATTTGAAACCTTCTGCTCTTCCCAGAGCGGCTCCATCCCGAGGGGAATATCTTACAGTGGTCTCCCATTCAAATGGCCCTGCTTAGCTAGGGGGACAAGTCATAGTGCTATCTTCAACATTTTTGTGTATAGTGGGCTTGTGTGGAGGATTTATGAATGACCTTGTTTACTGCCAGATTGTGGTTTATATCTCTTGTACATTCAGATTAGGCAGGATGGCAGATATTAAAGAACTTTTAAACTGAATGTTTTGTAAGAGCAATTAAGGCTTATAGATTACAGCAGAAGTGACATTTTCTGTATTATTGCAGCAATATGTGAGGCTATGGCATGCTTTAATTGTATATAAGATATGTTATGTGACTTAGCTCTCGCAAATTCCAACCCCAGCCCTTTCCTTTACCCCTACACCCATATTATACATCAATGAACAATGGTTAAGATGGGCCAAAAGGTCAGAAGATTAACAACGCTGTTTTGACGTTTATGACAGAATCCATCAAGGCCAGAAGACTCTAAATGACAATATCCATCAGAGACATTTTGAAATAACTACTTGGTGTGGGTGATAAGGAACCAGGGTCCAAGACATGGTGGAGCCTGGCTAGCAGAAGAATAACACCTGGGCCAGAACCTATAATTTGGGCATCTGAGCTGGTATGGCCTAATCAAATTGGGCTGACCTGGGAGCTGATTGACCCAAGGAAGCATCAAAGGAAAATGGAAGGCATAACTGCTCTGCACCAGGAGTAAGAAGCCAGAGGAGTAGATTGGGATACCCTGTCTTGATCACTTCTCTCCAATACACATATTGCTTCTTTTTGTTCCCCAGCTACTCTACAAATCTCTTCGCCTCATCTCTACAATCTGCAGCATCATTGGTAAACCCAGGGTGATTCAATCAGTCTGGTTAATTGATTGACTCCTGCAACATTTTGAATTGGATTTTAT
The DNA here is from genome assembly GCF_027244095.1 of Hemicordylus capensis. Lineage (NCBI taxonomy): Eukaryota > Metazoa > Chordata > Lepidosauria > Squamata > Cordylidae > Hemicordylus > Hemicordylus capensis. The sequence goes on along the minus strand of NC_069657.1, from coordinate 267,676,120 downwards.
TCCTAAACCTTCCCTTCTCTCCATCCTTCTCCCTTTCCCCCTCCCCCCTTCTTCAGAATTGTAACCTGATAGGTTAGGGACTTAAGCATGTTTGCCTAGCTTCTTTTCTGTATGCTTTCTATTTTATTCAGTAAGTGTACCAAAAGATCACCTTAAGTGGTGCAGCGGGGAAATGCTTGACTAACAAGCAGAAGATTGCCGGTTCAAATCCTCACTAGTACTATATCAGGAAGCAGCAATATAGGAAGATGCTGAAAGGCATCATCTCACACTGCACAGTAGGAGGCAATGGTAACCTTCCCCCCCCACCACACAATATTCTACCAAAGGAAACCACAGGGGGCTCTGTGAGTGCCAGGAGTCGAAATCCGACTTGACAGCACACTTTACCAAAAGATCATTCCTGCTCTGGTCTTTGTTTCTACTCACACATCCACCGAAAGAAACCACAGGGCTCTGTGGGCACCAGGAGTCAAAATCCGACTTGACAGCACACTTTACCAAAAGATCACTCCTGCTCTGGTCTTTATTTCTACTCAGACATCCACCGAAAGAACTATATTGAGAGGATGAATATTTGCTCATCTGAGGGATCTAAGAAACCTGGGCAGGGCTGGTAAGCCAGGCGCCCCTTTTGGTTAAAAGACCACCTCTCACAGCAGGGAGAATGCAAGTCCTGAATGAATGAACAAGAGCTGAGCTTTTCCTCCGCACATGGAACTATACCTTTGGGCAGGGCTCTAATGTTAGGAGCTAACATCTCATTGATTAGGAGCAGAATCTCCAGCATCAGCAGCTGCATCTTCCCAGAGTGGAACTTCCAGTGCCGATTGCAGCGAACAGTGGAATAGCCTTTACATCTCACTGCTGTAAAATCTCACTGGTGGAAAGCGGCACCCCAGAGTGGTAGCAGCAGCAGCAGCACCTTTGGGCTAATCTTCTAGGGCAGAAGCACCCAGTGGTGTGTTGGAAGGAGTTGGGCTATTATTCCACTACAGAACAATCCTACAGACTGATATCTGAAAATTAGGTAGGCAAAACACCCCAGTGGACTGGCACATACTTGATCCAAGAGACATCTGCTCTTGTTAAAAGAAAGCATGGCCATTGGATTTGGTCAGATGACTCGCTGATGAAAGCGAGTGGCCACCATCTAGTGATGCATTGGTGATGCATTTGGATAGTCACAGGTATCCAAAAGAGAGGGCTCATGCTACCCAGAATAAACTGAGGTGTGCCAATCAACCAGGGAACTTCAACTGATCGTGACAGCACGAGAGTAGAGAGGTGATTCAGATTAATGCCCCCATCATGCGACTGAAGGATGTGCCAACGATGCATCACAATGTCCTTCAGTAATTTCAGGACTGGCATGTTTGCTCTCAGCGCCTTTGCATTCCCATCACATGTGGTGAGAGCTGCTGTGCCAGTATTGTCTGAACTGACCCAGAAGTTATCAAGGAGAAACACATTCATAAGAATTCATCAACCCAAATCTCCTCTCATATATATGTAGGTGCACTCACATGTACACCGAGATGTTTCCCAAATGTGATGAGCTCAGTTTCAAGTGGCCAGAATCTTCAAATCCCACCCCAAGTACAGGCACAGATCCATTTACGCATAAGTACAGGGGCGTAACTATAATAGGGCAAGGGGAGACCGTTGTCTGGGGGCCCACTGCCTTGGGGGGGGCACCAGAGGCAAGTCACATGACTGACTCCCCCAGCCACGCACCCGCCGGGGCTTCTTTCAGTTGTATTCATCCTTCGAAACTGATGTGAGTGTTAAGACTTGGAGCTACCAGAACAGCATGTCTTTCTCTAGTACCATTAAATGACTTGCATCATCCACAATTTACAAAACCTTAAAAAAAAAAAATAGTGGCTAGTTATGTTCCTTTGAACAAAGATGGCAGCCTTTGCTATGGTGAACTGGACATATATATGTGCATCAGCACGTTTCCCAGGGATATGCCCCTGAAAAGCTGGTGCAAACAACAGAAGATCACTTGTAAATACTTCATTTCCAGGCTTGATTAAAAGAAAAATACCTTCCTCTTTAAAGAGAACCATCTATTTCTGCACTATCTGGACAGTCAGTTAGGGAACACTTGATCTTCTAGTTGGGAAAGGCTCCCTACCAGCACTTCTACTATTTCGTGAGTAAAAAGACCACCAGGCCAGCAAGACATCAACTTCAAATGAACAATGTTGAAAATCATGTCTGTGCAAATGTTGCACAGCACAGAATTCCTCTTGAATGAAGAGCTCGCTTTGCAAGGCGTCACCGCCTTTAGCGAAGGCCATATCCTGGACTGAGGCGCGGAGGGGACGGGAAACGGTGCGAAGACAGCAGCCTGCACTGGGAGGAGAGAGACAAAGAAAACAAGCGCTCTTTCATTGCTTTCTCATAGGCCGCGGGCGAGGAAAGCCAAACGCCTTTGCAGAGCTGACAGCTACTTGTGGAAATGTTTCTGCTTGTCTCTGCACCTCCTTTAGTCCTGTCTGTGGGCATATTGCCGAGCTATAGCGGGGCTCCCTGTACCTACCACTCCCGCCGTGCTCCCGCCTTCACCTACGCGCGGCTCCACAAAAACTCGGCTACCGGCTCGCTCGTAGCTCCTCCTCCTCGATTGGCAGCGATGACGGACGAGGGTGGGAAAGGAAGGGCTCCTGCTACCTTCTTCTGTGTACGGGCATTGTTCCGCCCCTAAAGGAAGATAAGAGGGGCATGATCTGGGGCGAAGGGAGGGCGTCTCTTTTCGCTTTGCAAAATGCAAATGCCAATACAAAGCAAAGCAGTAGCTGCCATGTGCGCGGTGTTGCGATTCATACCTCCCGGCAGTCTTGGCCTAGAACTAGTGAAATGGCCACGTCATGTGGTCTGAGCTTGAGCCACGCCAGCCCGCTGGGCCAAAGCCGAGTCCCTCAGGCTTAGAAAGCCAAATGCGCCTCTAGAGATGGCTCTGTGGGCTTCAGGTTTGTGGGAGCTGGCTGTGCATGAGAGTGGATTGTAAACGGAGACACTGACGCGTCGCTTGGGATTTGGACTCTCTTTGGCAAAAATTGCAGGGATCTGCCCAAGAGTGACGGGGGCGAGAGCGGGACAAGCGGAGACACAGCTTGCCCACCCCATACGGGCACTTTGTTCCTTCCATGCTCCCCCTCATTTTTTCTCCTGCCACGACTGGATTTGTCCATACCTTCGTTGGGTCAGTGCTAGCAAACTGGAGGAAAGCTAGTTTCTTTTGCAATAAGTGGCTGGATTTTCAACTGCCACAGAAGACTCCCGCTCTTCTTTCAAACCATCTCTTTCCTTTTTTGAATTTCAAAGAGGACAGAATATTTTTACAAGAACCTTAATTTCCATGATTTCATTGACATACTAAGTCCTCATACCATAATTTGCAGTATTACTGGGGAAAGGTAAAGTAGTCCCTGCTTTGTTGTATTATTCGTTTCTGCAGATGGGCATTTGTGTAGGAAAGGTGCAACATTTTGCTCAAGGTCCCTCTTGTACTACAACATATTCTAGGAAAATGCATTATTTTCAATAGTTAAGCAAATGACAAAGTATACAATTAATGCACATAAACTGTGAGCTTCCAGTTAATAATCAATGTGTAGTGTTATGTCACATGCACTAAGTAAGTTGCTCAATCTTCATAAGGATTAAGTTTTTGCAGGATAGGAATCTATTCTCTAAGTATAGTCTAAGCTCCACGGTTGTTCCTCTTAAGTACGTATAGAATCAAGTTCCAACTTAAGTTTGCTTTAAGACATTTTCATTTGTAGTACAACCTGTTAAAACCACTGGCTGATATTTAAATTAGTGTGCACACTGAAAAATCTCCCTCACTCACACACTCCTTTTACACCATGCCACTGCACCTCCACAAAATGTCACAAGGTCTCACAGCCCTCCAGGGACATATCTCCAAAATACACAATGGGCTGCAAAGGGAAGGGGGGTGGGGATTGATAATCTTATTTATTTATTTATTTATTTATTGAAACATTTTTATACCGCCCAAAACTTATGTCTCTGGGCGGTTTACAACAGAATAAAAACAAAGTAAAACATTTGTTAAAACAAAAATGGGGGTGGGGGGAACACACACATTACAACAATTTAAAAATTTCAAAACAATAATTTAAAACAGCATTAACCCCATTAAAACATTAATTAAAAGCCTGGGTGAAGAAATGTTTTTAAAGACTTTTTAAAAGCTGTCAGAGATGTGGAGACTCTTATTTCACTAGGGAGCGCATTCCAAAGCCTCGGGGCAGCAGCAGAGAAGGCCCCTCCCTGAGTGGCCACCAGACGAGCTGGTGGAAAATGCAGACAGACCTCTCCTGATGATCTCAGTGGGGGGTGGGGTTCATGCAGAAGAAGGCATTCCCTTAAATACCTAGGGCCCAAACTGTTTAGGGCTTTATAGGTTATAACCAGCACCTTGTATTTTGCCTGGAAACATATCGGCAGCCAGTGTATCTCCAATACAGGAGTTATATGGTCTCTCCAAGATGACCCAGAGACCAGCCTGGCTGCTGCATTCTGGACCAGCTGTAGTTTCTGGACTACCTACAAGGGCAGCCCCACATAGAGCGTATTACAGTAATCTAGTCTGGAGGTTACCAGCAGGTGTACCACTGTTTTGAGGTCATTCACCTCAAGGAATGGACGCAGCTGGTGTATCAGCCGAAGCTGATAGAAGGCACTTCTGGCCACCGCCTCAACCTGGGACACCAGAGAGAGGCTCGGATCCAGAAGCACTCCTAGACTGTGTACCTGCTCCTTCTGGGGAAGTGTGACCCCATCCAGAACAGGCAGCTCAAAATCATATTTCGAGTTGCAACCCCGCACAATGAGTAGCTCCATCTTAGCCGGATTCAGCCTCAGCTTGTTATCCCTCATCCAGCCCATCACCGACTCCAGGCAGGCATTTAGGGAGGTTATGCCCTCTCTCGATGATGCTGACATGGAGAAATAGATTCGGGTGTCATCAGCATACTGGTAACACCCTGCACCAAATCTCCTGATGATCTCTCCCAGCGGTTTCATGTAGATACTAAACAACATTGGAGACAATATGGAGCCCTGGGGAACACCATACAAAAGTTCAGATTTTGAAGAACAGCAGTCTCCAAGGGACACCATCTGGAACCTGCCCGAGAGGTAGGAGCGGAACCACTGCAAAGCCGTGCCTCCAACTCCCAAGCCCCTCAGATGCTCCAGAAGGATACTATGGTCAATAGTATTGAAAGCCACCAAAAGATCCAAAAGGACCAACAGAGTCACACTTCCTCTGTCAATTGCCAATTGGAGATCATCCATCAGGCTGACCAAAGCAGTCTCCACCCCATAGCCAGCCCAAAAGCCAGTTTGAAATGGGTCAAGATAATCAGTTTCATCCAAGACTGTCTGGAGCTGTGAGGCCACCACCCTCTCAATTACCTTGCCCAGCCACGGAAGGTTGGAGACAGGCCAGTAGTTGCTCAAGTCCGAGGGATCCAGGGTAGGCTTCTTCAGAAACAGTCTAATAATTGCCTGCTTAAGACAAGGAGGCATCCTACCTTCCCTCAGAGATGCATTTATAATCTCTCTACCAGGCCTTCTACAACAACCCCCCTGCCAGATAATATAAGCCGTGTCAGACAAGGGTCAAGAGAACAGGTGGTAGGCCGCACCATTCCAATCAGCTTGTCCACATCCTCAGGAGTCACAAACTGGAACCGATCCAACCTAATCACACAAGAGGAGTCGCTGGACACCTCCACATCAGACACTGAGGTAATTGTAGAGATGGAGTCTAAGTCGGGCCGAATACAAGAGATTTCCCCCACAAAGAATTCATTAAACACATCACAGCGGGTTCCAGATTCTGATTCAAGGGAGGAGGGGCACTCACTAGACCTCTCACAACCCTGAACTACTCCACCGGACGTGAACTTGCGGATGCAATACGGAAATCGCTTCTTTGCCGCATGTATTGCCTGAGCATAGGTCTTCAAATGAATTCTATGTTGCAATCTGTTGGATTCAAGCCGAGACTTTCTCCACTTGCGCTCCAGTTGTCTACCTCGCCGCTTCAGCCCCCGTAGTTCTCCCGTATACCAAGGGGCCAATTTTGAAGCAGGTTGGAGAGGACACTTAGGAGCAATCATGTCTACTGCCCCGTTCCAATTCTCCACCAGGGCATCAACAGGATCACCAGCAGAGCCAACACTAAACCCCTCCAAGGCTTCTTGAAATCCTATTGGATCCAATAACCTTCTCGGGCGGATCATCCTAATAGGTCCCTTGTGAAGGTGGGAAGCGATTGTGAGTCCGACCTTAACCAGATGGTGGTCCATCCATGACAATGGGGAAACCACAGGATTCCCCACCCACGGAACACCACCCTGATCAGAGTGAAAGACCAAATCAAGCGTGTGACCAGCAATGTGTGTCGGCCCCGAGACCACTTGGGATAGGCCCACAGTCGTCATGGCCACTATGAACTACTGAGCCGCCCTGGACAAATTGGTCCCAAAGTGAACATTGAAGTCCCCCAGCACCACAAGCCTGGGGGACTCCAACGCCAAGTCCGTCAGCTCAGTTAGGGACCCTGTTGAGCAGCGGGGTGATCGGTACACTAACAGAAGTCCCAGTCTATCCCTGGTCCCCAGTCTTAAGTACACACATTCAATATGGTCTGACACTCTAACAGGGATCCTGGTAAGGGAAAGGTTATTCTTATGGACCACAGCCACTCTACCTCCCCACCCATGGTCCCTCACCCGCTCAACAGAGTAGCCTGAAGAAGCTGGGACCACACTGGGCCCCCAGCCAGGTCTCTGTAATATGTACCAGGTCGGCACCTTCATCCAGAATCAAATCATGGATGGTTTTCGATTTGTTCCGGACTGACCTGGCATTACAGAGGAGCAAGGTGAGCTTCCAAGGATGATCAGCACTACTCCCCAAGGTCAAAGAGCTGGCAGGACAGCCGGAAGGGGAAACAGCTATTAGATTTCCAAGTCCCCTTCCCCTGTAACAGCCCACTGACCTGCCAACGTTACTTCTTCTGTTCCCCACCACTACCGGAATGGCTGCCCCACAGTCCGATCACGATAATGATCGTTCCTACTCTATTGAACAGGCAAAGATTTTTGATGCATGCAACATTTAGTCTGGATGTCAACCACTATTTTATACCTTTTGTATCATGTATCAGCATATCTATTAAAATGCTCAATTCAGTATTTAGGAGGGTAGTCAAGTTTCTATACTGCCTTAGGTTTTTTTTTTTTTAAAAAACTTTTGTTAAAACTGACTTCACCACTGAGGCATGGAGGGGACAAGAAATGGTGTGAATACAGCCTGCACTGGGAGGAGAGAGACCACACACGCTTTCACCTGGCAAACAGGAAATTTTTATTTTATTTATTTAAATAAAATAAAATGTTACCTTAAGATTTAAGATGAAAATTTATTTAAGTCTTCTTAAAATTTCCAAGTTGTCACTAACTCAAAAGGTTATAGCAACACTTTTGTAAAAGACAGCAGAGATATTTTACATACAGTTTAACAAGAGATTGTACCTTTTCAACATCAATACAGAGTGTTACGATAAATACATTCCATTTCTTAAAATATTAGTAGTAGCTGCTACTTTGAACACACATGTTCAAAGTCCTGATACAGACATAACGACTGCATTCCTTAGCCATAATGTAAGCGGTTACATCTCCTAACCAATGAAATTGGGTCTCTGGTTAAGAAAGAACTAGGGTTAGTGTTAAGGTCACTGTAGGGGGAATTAGCAAATGAGTTAGGAAGAGATGAGGAGCCCCAAAGTCACTCCTTGCCTTGCCCTTCCAGGCGAGTACCAACTTTCTGTAGTGCATTGTTTTGTCTGTAGATGAAGGCATTGTTTTCATCTCCCAATTCTCCAAGCTGCTCAAGTGAAGAAACACAAGGGTTGTGATCTTTCAACATGTTTGGCAATTTGCACACCTTGCCTTGTAGGCGGCGAGAACGTCTCACAGGGGTTAGAAACTTCAGGTCTTTAACAGCAGAGTCACTAGCTTCACACTGCAGCTTTTTCTTCATACTTGGGGATCAAGAACAGAGCGAGGCCAAATTACACAAAATACTTTCAAGACTATAGTGGTTACAATGCAAGAAAGATCTGTTTACAACTGAATAACCACAAAGTGTTGCAAATACTTTGTCTCAGACAACCTAATATATTTGATACCTCTCTTCCCAATCTACAGCAGACCCATAGAAATTCAGCTTGTCACAGTCCAGTGGTAGCCTACACCACCATTTCCCAACCCTTTCCCCCACAAGGCACACTCGAATGGGGTGGGTGGGGGGAGACTGGGGGCACACTGCTGCTCCAAGAGCCTTTTTTCATGTGGTGGTGATAACGCTACCACATGGTTTATTTATCCTACTGGTGCATTATGGGGGGCATCAGATGCATAACCTGGGCATTTAAACTCCTGGCTTTGCAGCTGACCTGCTCCTTTGTGCACTGGAAGGGGAAGCCTCCTTCCCAGTGCATTATGGGCTGAATCAGCTGAATCAACCTCTGTCTACCCTGCAAACTGGAAAATTTATGCATAGCCTAGCCACATGATGGTTAGGATGCATTTGGAGTGTGTGTGCGTGCGAGAGAGAGAGAGAGAGAGAGCCGAGAAGTGAGCAAAAAAAAATAGTTCCCCTACTTTCTCCGAAGACAACTTCTTTTCCGTAGCTGAGATGTGATAAAGTCCTCCATTACAAATTCTTTTAGGCAACTAATCTGTGGCACCAGCATAAAGGGTCAGCTTTTATGCTTATGACCTTTGATTCCCCTCAATCTTCTGATGTTCAGAGGTTACCTTTCCTACCAATTTCTTTGAACAGGCTTTCAAGAACATCCAGCCATACCTGGATCAAGTGTATAGATCATCTTCCCTAAATACTTGTTGACACTATCTACTCAAGATTCAGCAACTAGACTAAGCTGTTTGTAGTAAGTTAGTGATTTTTCTTCCCAGTATAGAGCCTGTAACATTTGAAAATTATGCCTTACCTTTCTAAGTAAGGAGTAGTTGACACATTATATTTAATTAAGTATGAACCCTCTTTGTCATTTTCAGGAGTTTTACATTCCAAGATTCCATCTCTCTTTGCATCATCACTGGCCTTTTGTTCTTTTACACATGCAATTGGCTTGTGATGTTCTTTATTTTTGTCCTTGCTTTCATTTGGAAAGCTCTCTGGTTCAGACGTCAAACAAACTGCTGCTGCTGCTTTTGGGCAAGTCTCTTCATTACAAGACTCAGTTTTATTCATGTGGACTTCTTTCAAAGAATTTGCTACCATTTCTTCCTCTAAATTAGTTTCTGCCGTATCATTTAGAGCAATTTCTTTCTTCATACTTTCCTCTAAAAAAAAAGTATACACACTGTCATATTTAGGGCAACTTAGAAACTTCCTGTGAGAAGAGTGATTCAAGGATTACTGTATGTTATCTCATCCATCCTTTGATATTTGCATCATATTCACTGAGCAAAAATAAAAGTTCTTTGTAGTCATGTGTTCCAATTACATTAATAAAAAAATTAGAATCACAAATATAACATGAATATAGTATATATTCTTGAACTTTAGAAGTTGATAGTGTGTTCAGATTTGAAACCTTAACCAAAACTTATTTGAAGGTAAACTGTTCAGTTCTTTCATAGGCAGCGGCTTCTCCAAGGTTGCAGGTACGAGTCTCTCCCAGCCTAAGAGATGCCAGAGAGGGAACTTGGAACTTTCTGCATGCAAACATGCAGATGTTCTTCCCAGAGTGGCCCCATCCCCTAAGGGGAACATCTTACCATGTTCACATGTAGCCTTCCATTCAAATGCAAGCCAGGGTTTGCCCTGCTTAGCAAAGGGGAAATTCATGCTCACTACCCACAAGGCCAGCTCTTTTCCCTAGAGCAAACAACCCTGAATTCTAATAATATGCGCGACAGACAGAAAGGAAGAACTTCTCTCTATACTGGGTGTCATGTCTTGGAAGTAGTTCTGAAAAATTAAGACTGATTCTATAAAAGCAAGAAGTCAGACTAAGCCATGCTCTACGGGAGCCTGAGCAGGCCTTCTCTGCCTCGAAAGCTGGCTTCTCTTCCCCCCACCACCCCTTTCCACTCAAGAGGTTTAAACTGAACTTTAATTATTTTAAAAGGGTAATTAAAACACAGGGCTACTGTGAACTGAGGATAGGGCTACTATGAATCCCAAGAGAAGATACTAACTGACTATATCTCAGTTTTAAGCAAGTAGGGAGATATCAAGACAAAGGGAGGTTTCAAACGAGAGGAGAAATGGATGATACTGCATGCAAGCCTGATGCATAAAGCTTTTCACAGTGCTAAAACCTGATTTTATGTATTCAGTTGTCTTGCTTGCTGCTGTTTTATTTTGTTGCTCTTTCTCTCCATCAGGCCTTTCTGCTTTGTTACTATGTTATCACTAGAATAGACAAGTATGATATATAATTAAGAGCAAGTGACACAAGCTTGGTGGAAGGAAGCTGTTGTGACTTATTTGGGGAGCCTGCCCAGCTTAAATTAGAAAGGTACATTGGTACTCACCGTGAAGGTGTCTTCTGGCTGGTGTAGAAGAGGTCACCCAAGCTTGGGACTTGCTCGGGGGGGGGGAGGTGAGTGCAGATGCCCCCTATGTGGCCCCTCCCTCAGGGCCTACTCCTACAGGGAATGTGGGGGTTCCCCCTGATGCTGCCACTGTAAAGGGCTGGATTCAGGAGGCCATTCAGGTCTCACTGGCAGCGGCGCTTAAAGTGCGGAAGCCTGCAAGGCATTGCAAGGCAGGCTGTGATCCATGTATCGCCCTCAGACTCTCAGGAGGAGACGGTGCCCGCTAAGCAGCCCAGGGTGGCTATACGCCAGGACTCTGTGCCCAGGGGTAGGGGGAGTCTTCAGACGAGTCAGGAGAGGACTCCCCAGATTTATTGCGACCCAGGGTCAGTGGGTCGGAGACATTGCTGGGCAACCCAGACAAGGGGCCCTCCTCCTCGGAAGAGGGGGAGATTGAGGACTCTGCAGCAAACCTACACAGTCAGAGGCTCTCTCTTATGGTGGATTTTCAGCCACTAATTAACCAGCCTATTGCTGCGCTTGATCTGTAGCCAGTTACAGAGGAACAGATCTCTCCTGTGTCCAAGGGCTCCTTGGTGCTGCCTAAGGCTAAGGTACCACAGATTAAATCAATGATACCTGAGGGCTTTACTAATACCATCAAGGAGGAATGGGCGGCTATTGCGACTCCCAAAGCGTATGTTGGCATTGGCTTGCAAATTGTACAACTTTGAGGAGGAGACTCTGGACTTGCTGAAGGTGGCACTTAGGGATGCTCCCTTCGGGGCCCAACTTAGTAGCATAGGGTACCCAAGGATGGGGACTCCTCTATTAAGGAGCCAGGAAACAGAAAAGCAGAATCTGCACTGCGCAGGGCCCACGAGGCTTGAGCAGTGGCCATCAGAGCTGACACCACTGCGTCCTTGGTGTCTAGAGCATCGGTCTTGTGGATCGGCGAGTTACCCAATGACCCTCCCGCTGATCAATCTAAGATGCGGTGTAAGCTACTTCGTCTGCAGAGGGCGGCTGCCTTTTCAGCGGATGCTACTCTGGACAGTTTTCAGTTCTCAGCACGTGTGGTCAGTGCAGGTGTCCTGGCAAGAAGCAACATATGGCTAAAATTTTGGAAGTTGATAATACGTCTAGGGCTAAATTAGCTGCTGTTCCCTATGCTGGTGGGGGGGGAAGCTAATTGGGGATGAGGCCCTGAAAGAGGTCCTCATTGAAACTGCCATCAGCCCCTAGGAAGGAGGACAAGAGTTTTAATTGCAGACCGACGCAAACCTTCAGGGCGTTTAGACCTCAGTTTGTCAGAGGGAGCCTTTTAGGCCTTTTCGATCGCAGTGGAACAGATCTAGAGGCCAAGGCAGGCAAGGGTTCACTCAGTAGAACCATCAGTCTTTCGGAAACCAGCAGCAGGGCCCCCAAGCAGCAGTCCTGACTCCCACTCAGGCAAAGTGGGGGTCTGCCATTTGGCCCGTTTGGAAAGAATCCATCGACAGGTGGGTTCTTTCCATTAGCCTACACGGGTACGAAGTGGAGCTGGCCAGCCCCCCAGGAAACAGATTCCTCCTTACCCCTAGATCTGGGAAACCGGAAAAGCACAAGGGGTTGTCCATGGCCATTCCGTATCTGGTGGCTATAGGGGCCATAGAGGAGGTCCCACCTCTTCAGAGAGGCAAGGGCATCTATTCTGTGATTTTTACGGTGCCAAAAAAGGACGGATCGGCCAGGGCAGTTCTCAACCTACGCCCAGTCAACCGTTTTGTGATAAAAAGGAGGTTCAGGATGGAAACCCTTTGTACCATCTCAGAGGCATTGCAGATGGGGGACTACATGGCTTCAATAGATCTCCAGGAGGCCTATTTACACATCCCCATTCATCCACGCAGTCGACATATACTCCACTTCTGCTACATGGGGAGGCATCATCAGTACAGAGCCCTTCCTTTTGGTCTCTCATCAGCCACCCGAGTTTTTATGAAGGTTCTAGTCTGCTAGTGGCCACTTTATGCACTGAGGGGGTCCACCTGTATTGTTACCTCGACAACTTGCTCAAGAAGGGGCAGTTCAGTCGGCTCTGTCCAGAACAATGTCTGTGTTACGTGCCCATGGGTTTCTGATAAATTTGGGCAAGAGTCACCTGATGCCCACACAGAGCCTTCGTCATTTGGGCATGGTAATGGACACCTCAGTAGGCAAACTGTTTCTGCCACAGGATCGGATGGAGGTCTTATCGTCACTGGCTCGTGTGATTGCTTCGAGACTGTGGGCCAGCCTTCTCAATCTAGCAAGTTTGTTGGGTCTCATGGTGGCGGCTATGGTCTCGCCTTGGGCGAGGTTTTCATCTACGCCAGTTACAGTGGGCTGTCCTCCCTTACCAGCACAGGATTGCCCTCAAATGTGACAAGAACATTCATCTCTAGGTGTCTCTTCGCGAGTCGATTCGTTGGACTGCCCGGGGAACCTAGACAAGGGCAGGCTGTTCATAGAACCCGAGAGAGTGATGGTCACAATGGACGCCAGTCTATCGGGCTGGGGGGCTCACTGTTGGAACAGTTCTGCCCAGGGGCTTTGGTCGGTGGAAGTGTTGCTCCATAGCATAAACTGGCTCGAGCTGCGGGCTGTCTTTCTGGCCCTAAGAGCCTTCACGCCCTTGGTGAAGGGAAGGAATATCTTAATGTGTACAGAACAACTTAATATCCATTCTGGACCATCATGTAAACGGAATTTCCAATGTTCGGGCAGATTGGCTAAGACGGCAGGAGATCCAGCCAGCAGAATGGGGCCTGCACCCTCTAGCATTTAGGTGGCTGACAGAGCAGCTGGGGTGTCCCCAGACAGACTTGTTTGCATATCCTCAGAATGCCAAGATTCAGAGGTTTTACTCACGTTTCCCGATGTTGGGGGCAGAAGAGACGGATACGCTATCGGTGCCATGGCCTCCGTGTCTGCTGAATGCATTTCCTCCAGTGCCGCTGCTCTCCCGTTGCCTCAGGAAGCTGCGGGGTTCCCAGGCATCCCTGATATTGATTGCGTCTTTTTGGCCCAGAGGGCCTTGGTTTTCCGAGATCGTCGACTTGACCGTAGGTCATCCACTCAGTTTGCCAGACCATCCAGTTCTGCTGTGTCAAGGTCCGATTTACCATCCTTGCATCTAGAAAGTGTTCAGCCAACAAGATTTACCAATCGACTTGGCGTAGTTTTCTGTGCTGGACAGCAAAGCTCTCCCTGCAGCTGGACAAGTGCAGGACGAGGCGATTACTAGGTTTTCTTCAGGATGGCCTTGCGCTTGGTCTGAAACCCAACACGCTTAAACACCAGGCGGCATGCTTGATCCAGATGTTGTTTCCTCATCAGCATTTGTTCAGGCGTGGCACCCTCTTCTACGCAAGTTCTTGAGGGGAGCAGCTTTGTTGTCTCCTCTGGTCTGCCATCGTTTTCCGTCATGGGATTTGCATATTGTGTTGTGGGGTCTGCAGTTTCCGCCATTTGAACCACTTTGATCTGTATCATTGCAGATGCTGTCCTGGAAGGTGGCCTTTTTAGTAGCTGTAACATCATCCAGGAGTGTTTCTGAATCGCAGGCTCTGTCAGTTAAGAGTAATTTGTGTATTTTCTCTAAGGACTCTGTGAGACTTATCCCGGATCCTTCGTTTATCCCTAAGGTAAAGTCTCAGTTTAATCGTGAGGCGGTCATTTAATTACCTTCTTTTTGTCCGGATGCTCGTCACCCTGCAGAGAAGGAGTGCAACCGGACGCAGGCTTTTCGTAAGTCAGATGCTCTTTTTGTGGCCTTTAAGGCTTCTAAGATGGGATGCAAGGTCTCTTCAGCCATTATTGCTCGATGGGTTCATTCATGCATTACGATGTTGTATGAAGCCCAGAAGCTTTCGGTGCCTGGTCAGATTACGGCGCACTCAACTACATCGGCAGCCACTTCCGCTGTGTTATCTTCACCGGTGTCCCATGAAGAGATTTGCAAGGCGGCTACTTGGTCGTCGCCTTTTACATTTTCAAGGCATTACAAGTTGGATGAACATGAAGCTGCCAGAGCAGCATTTGGTCGGAGGGTCCTGCAACAGGTCCTTCCGGGTCAGTAGCTCCAGCTTGGGTATTTTCCCTCCCGTGGTTGGTGCTGTGGTATGTCCCAAGCTTGGGTGGCTGAATTAGTGGCTGAAAATCCACCATAAGAGAGAGCCTCTGACTGTGTAGGTTTGCTGCAGAGTCCTCAATCTCCCCCTCTTCCGAGGAGGAGGGCCCCTTGTCTGGGTTGCCCAGCAATGTCTCCGACCCACTGACCCTGGGTCGCAATAAATCTGGGGAGTCCTCTCCTGACTCGTCTGAAGACTCCCCCTACCCCTGGGCACAGAGTCCTGGCGTATAGCCACCCTGGGCTGCTTAGCGGGCACCGTCTCCTCCTGAGAGTCTGAGGGCGATACATGGATCACAGCCTGCCTTGCAATGCCTTGCAGGCTTCCGCACTTTAAGCGCCGCTGCCAGTGAGACCTGAATGGCCTCCTGAATCCAGCCCTTTACAGTGGCAGCATCAGGGGGAACCCCCACATTCCCTGTAGGAGTAGGCCCTGAGGGAGGGGCCACATAGGGGGCATCTGCACTCACCTCCTCCCCCCCGAGCAAGTCCCAAGCTTGGGTGACCTCCTACACCAGCCGAGAAATATTTAATCTTACCAGTAGGTTTAGGTAGACTTTTTGTATTCTTCATAACGTCTGCTAACACACGACGTAATTCATCCTTAGGCTGAAATAAAATTTTGTTAGTTAGGTCAACTGTAATTTGTAGTTTCAGTTTTTACATTGTAAAAGTTACTAAGAAATAAGAAGGCCGTTCTCACAACCAAAACGGGGGAAGGGTGCGAGCAGAAGAGAAGTCAAGCTCTTACCTTCCTGATTCCACAAAATATGAGCCTCCTCTCAGCTCTGTTGCTCGTGCTCGCACATGAGCAGAGTGGCGGTGAGCTCCAAAGCTCAGAAGGGAGAAGGAAAACTTCTGCTGGGTCTTCCAGAATCCCACAATGCAATGCCCGAGCAGTGGAGCCGCTGCCCTCAGCACTGAAGCAGCTTCACTCTGCTGAGCCCTTCTTCCCACCCACCCCAACTCTCTGATCAACATGGCTGCCAAGGAGCAGTACTGAAAGTGAAGGCGGCACTCACAACCTGTAGAGGAGACAGGCGTTTATTCTCCCCCTACCTTTTAACCTAGGTGGCCAATCTGGGCTACCCAGGAAGGAAGCTTCTGGGTCGGGACTCGTGAGGGCTCCAGCTTCCACAGACCAGAGCTACCTGGGTAGGAAAGGGTTGACCCAGGTAGTTTTGATCATGAGAACAGCCTTAATATGTTATCCCTTGTTTTTAGATTGTGAGCCCTTTTGGGACAGGAACCATTATTTCTTTTCCTTTTCTAGGTAAACTACTTTGATAATGTTTTTTGTTAAAAAGCAATATATAAACATTCAATAATAAACCCTTAGAGCTATGCCTCTCATGTAAAGGATTTCCAAAAGTTAACTTCCAATTAAATTTAATATTAGCACAACTTAAATATGAAACTATATAGCAATTAGAGCTTACCTGTGCACCTGCCAGAACTGCCTCTTCATATATAGCAATTATTTTTTCAGTGGAGTTGACCTGTTCAAGACGCATGCGACATACCCAATATTTGGCTAATTTTTTTGCATCTGGGACACTGTGGATCAGCCCTTCCAAAGTGGATTGTATATTATCACCTGAATAACCCTGAAGAGAGGTATAAAAGGATGAGGAGATGGGGGGGGGGGTTTGCCAGCTTTTACAACTACACTTCTGAAACCACTAAATTCCAGAGAGGTAGACATGTAGTGGCAACCATATTGTAGTTTCCTGGTGGTTGTTAATCTTTTGTTCTCAATCTGCTAAGGGAGAGTCCAGCTATAGGAAATAGCTAGCAAACAGAAACTTATCCCCAGGTACCATCAGTTATTATTGTGTTCTACTTCTAACTAGCTAGGAACAGAGATTTGTGACATCAGAAGTATTTGTGGCCACCCTCAGGAAAAAGATTTATAGATAAGAAAGCAGCTCTGTTTTGTTCAGGTTGCATTTTTCAAATCTTCCTACATACAGCAGAGAAAAAGCTGAAAATAGGACTTTCTAAATAGCCTATTGATTCTTTCTTTAAATTTCGTCCAAAAGTGAGGCCAAGTTCTGAAATTCTGACATGGTTATACTTTACACAGCTTCACAGGGCTGGATGGGAGTAATGGGATTTTAATGCTAAAAGTTTATTTCATAATGGTTGTGATTTAACAAATGCCTCACCGTCTCAATTAAACACAGGCATTTCTTAAGAGTCTTATTGACTGCATTGCTGAATAACTCTTGTTCATCTTCTTCTGCTATGGCAGCCCAGAAGGATTCAACTGGTTCTTTTACAGGCTGAGAATCTGCAGATAAGGGAGCGGGCACTTTCTTTGCCCCCTTCCCTTTACATGCCTGCCATTCAGCCAGTTGGGATCTGCAAATAAAGAGGTCAATATGTTAGGAAGTTATCATAGGAGCATAGGAAGCTGCCATATACTGAGTCAGACCCATTGGTCTATCTAGTTCTGTATTATCTTCACAGACTGGCAGTGGCTTCTGCAAGGTTAGAAACATAGGAAGCTGCCATATACTGAGTCGGACCATAGGTCCATCTCGCTCAGTATTGTCTACATAGACTGGCAGCGGCTTCTCCAAGGTTGCAGGCAGGAATTTCTCTCAGCCCTATTTTGGAGATGCCAGGGAAGGAACTTGGAGCCTAGATGCTCTTCCCAGAGCAGCTCCATTCCCCGAGGTGAATATCTTACAGTGCTCACACTTCTAGTCTCCCTTTCACATGCAACCAGGGCAGATCCTGCTTAGCTAAAGGGGACAAGTCATGCTTGCTACCAACAAGACCAGCTCTCTTTCCCAAATCTCTCAGGAATCTCTCTCAGCCCAATCTTGGAGATGCCAGGAAACCTTCTGTTCTTCCAAGAGCGGCTTCATCCCCTGAGGGGAATATCTTTCAGTGCTCACACATCAAGTCTCCCATTCATTCATATGCAACCAGGGCAGACCATGCTTAGCTAAGGGGACAAGTCATGCTTGCTACCACAAGTTGAGATCATCCTAGTTACATGTCTTTGTGCAGACATAATGCTGACCAATAGCCTAACATGTTTAGACAACTGGGAGTGCTTCATGTACTCTTCATGCTTCAATTGAGAAACTAATTAGGTTTGGTGTTTTCCCTGCCTCGACATCAATGTTAGCCTGAGTTTGCAAACCCTTTTAAAATCATGGTTGTAAACGAAGGTTTAATACTGTGATTAGTGAAAACATAACTGCAGACATAATACCAACCACATCTCCAAAACTGAGATTCCTTCCCCACTGGGATGGGGAAGAAACATGCGACTCTGCAGGATACGCATGATTACCTACCCATGATCACCTAGCCCTTAACCTCAGAAGTCCAGTGCTATAATGCAATTAACTTATAGTACTGAATGTCAAGGTTGAGAGCTAGGAGAGTAGGAAGCTGTTTATCTAGCCTGAAACCTGTGAGGAATACAGTGCAGGGCATATTTATGCTTATATGCTGTGCTCAGGAAATCCACTAGTCTACTTGTCTGTGACGAGTGAAAAATTATGCCTGAAGAGTGAAAAATCCTGTCGAGTCGTGTACCAACATAGCTTGACAAGTAAAATTTGTTTGTCTGGCTGGTGAAGAGAGCCAACATTTCTTGACCCCTGAATGCATGCATGCACATACGTGTGTGTATGTACACACATACACACATTCTCTATACTAACTACAGCACATGGCTCATCAATATAGGCGAAACAAGCACCCCTTTCTGGTGCAAACAGATCTTTGCCTTTGCATGCTCTCCTAATACCAATAGAGCATTGAATTTCCCTTTAAGTTGCTCTCAATACCCCTTTCTCTGGCTGGCTTTGAAGTTTTCAACAGCTTTTTCAATAATAAGATCTGCATTGGAAGATACAGTACTGCAAAGTATCAATGTACCACCACTAGAAATGTGAACAAAGGAGCTTCAAACTCGCCTAAGAATTCTGTCTGTCAAACAGTTTACTTTTTGGTGTCAAAACTGACCTACATATTAGACCTACAAGAGTATGTTACATATATAAAAAAGATAACCATGCATTAATAATATTTCCATTACCTTCTCACTTCCGCAGAGTCAGGCACAGTACTTCTCTTGTTAACCGATTCTGAAGCTGACATAATACTATAAGTTTCAGAAATAGGTTGTGCTAGAGTTCCTGTTACAGTTTTAGGTGGGAGCGTTTTCTTTGTTCTAGGTACAGAATTATTGGCATTGTATGTAACTGTCTTTAACAGTGGTTTCCAGTTCCTGTCAGGCTTTTTTTGGACAGCCACTTTGGATGTAGACTGTTTCTCGGGGTTCATAATGGATTTGGGATGGCTAACGGGCACCCTCACAGGTGGCCTGGTCTGAAGTGAAACAATAACTACAGGTTTAGAAGCACTAACTGTGTTATTGGTTGTGACATCTCTCAGTCTCGTATTGTTGCTTGCAAGTCCAGTACTCATTGCTGGCTTAGTAGGAGCCTCCAAAGTGTTTTTACTATTCTCATTTCCTGCTCTTTTTCTGAAAGAGTTTATCTTAGATGAGATTACCTTACCACGATATGAGCCAAGCACACGTTTCTCTGGAAGGCGTACCCCAGAGTTGTGTGTGGCTATTTTCAGCTGTTTCTCTTTTGTACTTCTTTTGAGTAAGAAGTTCTGACTAAATGACATGCGCACATTTTTAGTTTCAGCAGGTTTAACTTCAGAAATAACTTCTGTATTAGTTAGAGAGCTACAGTTTGTAGCTAGACTATTTTGCTTCAATATGGCAGGAGACTTTAAGGCTTGTGGAGAAGCTATGCTCTTTTCTAGAATACTTGGTTCCGCTTGGTTCCATGTACACTGATTGGCATTTTCTTTGTCATCCTGAAATTAGAGTAATATAATTAGAGATGCTTCCCCCCTCCCACAAGTTTTCCAGCATAATAGTAGTACAATAATTTGAAACATAACAGAGCTCTAAGCACTTCTCAGATGTAGTGCACCTCCTATGCATTTTTCACCACAAAAAATGACAAATATTATTTCAGCATTGTATTTCCTAATCACACCACTAAGCAAGGACTTTTTTTTAAAGTAACATGCTTTCACAGGATAACATTAATAGCAGGAAACTGTGAAAACAGGACAATTGGTCAGAGTTAGTCATAAATATAGATATTTTTATAACTTTTATCTTAAAAAATGGAAGATTAATTTTCTCCTTTTTATTTTTATTGCCTTTAAGAGAAGGTAGCAATGGAAGGACAGGCAGGAGGAACAGATAGGAGAAATCATAGCTACCTTGTTGCCCACTTCATGTAAGAGCATAAAAAGGTACAGGGACATATTCTGGATTGTGACCTGGAAACCCTCGGACCCTACTCCTTCACATAGATAAGTTTACATATGTTCACAGGGATATCTCACTCTTTTTCTTAATTGCAAAATAGTTGTAATTCATCAGACCAAGATTCATCAGACTAGATTCATTCAGACCAAAATCCAAGTGAATAAATACCAAAGAATGAATATTTGAAATGTTAGGACTTACCATTTTTTTGCCTTGTTATTCAAGTCTTGTTTTGCAGCTTCACTTGATTAATTGTTCCTATAATCAGTTTAGGGAGAGAGAGAGAGAAATTCAATGCAAAATTAGCTTTTATGGCACACAGTACAAAATAGCTTTATTTTTACTTATTCCTTCCAGTACAAAAAACTAAGTGGCAATCCTATTTGCTAGTCCAGAGCTCTTGATTACTTACCTGCACCCCCACCACACACATGACAGTTTCTTCAGGGGCAA
Source organism: Hemicordylus capensis (assembly GCF_027244095.1). Classification (NCBI taxonomy): domain Eukaryota; kingdom Metazoa; phylum Chordata; class Lepidosauria; order Squamata; family Cordylidae; genus Hemicordylus; species Hemicordylus capensis. The sequence goes on along the minus strand of NC_069657.1, from coordinate 267,655,557 downwards.
AGGAAAGCTGAACCTCCCACTACCCTTCAGAAGCAATCTTTGGAGGAGTTTCCCCTGACTAGATAGGAATCGAGGGGTAGGTGTGGGCACTTTTGTTTAGGCACCACACCTAAATAAGGTGGTATGGGCCTTCCCCTCAGACTAGCAATGTCTGACATCAGCCTTTCTATTTTCCAGCCCTTCTACCAGAAATTCTTAACTAGAGATACCAGAGATTTAACCTGAGATTTCATACATGCAAAACAGTCTGTCACTAGCCCTTATATATCAGTCCTACAGTCTGCCACTGTTAAGTTGTGTGCATGCGCAAGTTTTTGGATGTCCACTCAGTTCAATTTAGATCCCACTCAGGCTGAATCAGGAAGGCCCCATTCTGAATGCAGGTGTGCGCACACTGCCTAGATACTGACGCCCAGAACAAAAACTCATTCTGCGCAGAGATTTAAAAAAAATAAAAAATTAGAGAGACCACTGCAGTCTCCCTAGTTGCCATTATAACCTTTGCTCTCTGGGCTAGTTCAGATGTCATACTAAGTCACAGCTTAAGCCTAGAGCCCACACATAGGAACAGCCCTGCTGGATCAGGCCCAAGGCCCATCCAGTCCAGCATCCTGTTTCACACAATGGCTCACCAGATGCCTCTGAGAAGCTCACAGGCAAGAGCATGCCCTATAGCCACCACACTAGTAGCCATTGATAGACCTGACCCCCATGATTTGTCTAAGCCCCTTTTAAAGCCATCCAAGCTAGCAGCCACCACCACATCCCATAGCAGAGTATTCCATAAATTTTTATTTATTGCTTTTCCTTCAAGGAGCCCAGAGCAGTGTATATGCTGTGAGGTAAGTTAGGCTGAGAGAAAAGTGACTGGCCCAGAGTCACCTAGTGAATTTCATGGCTGAATGGGGATTTGAACTCAAGTCTCCCAATCCTAGTCCAACAATCTAACCACTACACTATGCTATTAATTATGCTGATTAATTTTGTGCTGTGTGAAAGAGTACTCCTTTTTGTCAGTCCTAAATTTCCCAGCCTTCAGTTTCATGGGATAATTCCTGGTTCTGGTGTTATTAGAAAGGGAGAAAATTTTCTCTGTCCACTCCCTCTGTTCTATGCATAATTTTATACAACTCTATCATGTCCCCCATAGTTGCCTCATTTCCAAACTAAAAAGCCCCAGATGCTGTAGCCTTGCCTCATAAGAAAGGTGCTTCAGGCCCTTGTTCATCTTGGTTGCCCTCTTTTGCACCTTTTCCAGTTCCACAATGTCCTTCTTAAGATATGGTGACCAGAACTGCAGAAAGTACTCCAAATGTGGCCACACCATAGGTTTGTATAATATCAGCATTCTTATTTTCAACCTCCTTCCTAGTGATCCCTAGCATGGAATTTGTCTTTTTCAGAGCTGCCACGCACTGAGTCGACACTTTCAATGAGCTTTCCACCATGACCCCAAGATCTCTCTCCTGGTCATTCACTGACAGTTCAGAGCCCATCAATGTATAAGTGAAGTTGGGGGTCCCCCCCAATATGCATCACTTTATACTTGCTTATGCTGAACCGCATTTGCCATTTTGTCATCCACTTACTGAGCTTAGAGAGAGCCTTTTGGAGCTCCTCACAATCCATTGTTGATTTCACTACCCTAAATAGTGTAGTGTCACCTGTAAGTCTGGCCACTTCGCTGCTTCCCCCAACACATGCAAATCCTTTCCCTGAGTGCATGAGCCTCCAAGGAATTCTGCCTCCAATTTAGGTTAGAAACAAGCCATTATCAGTTGTGACAACCAAACCAACCAATCTTGATTAGTCTAACCAACTTAAGAATAGTCCTACTTGATATAAACCTAGATCTGAAATTCATTTCTAGTTTCCTAGTCCTAAAATGGGAAACAACACAATGTTTCCCTCTCATTTTTACCTGCATCTGGAATACTTAAGTCAGGAGCATGTTGCATATTTATTGCAAAGCCTAGAGACTTGGGTAGTGGGTGGTATACAAATATGCTAAAACAAATACCATTTACTGCTTTTATTGGATTCGAGACTGCATTGACCAATAGCTAAGCATTCAGAAAACCTACATAGGTGGCAACAGGCACTCCACAAGAAGGAAGAATTCAAGGTTCAGGAAGTTTTGCCTTTTTTTCCCTTTTTAGCCTGCTACAGTCAAGACGATAAGGACATCGATGCACTTCAAATATTTTGAAAGACATTAGAAGAGCCGCCAGAGTAAGTCAGCAACGGCAACACCAGCCTGCTAAAATGGATCTCCTTTTTCTCGCTTCCACGGAAAAGATTGAGAGGGTAGCTAACAAGGGTGCTATGCTTCGCCAATAGAATATGAACAAAAAACCTAGATCTGAAATTCACTTCTAGTTTCCTAGTCCCAAAAGCAACCCCCTGCCCGACCCGACAACCGAAGGGAAAGCTCACCAAGACGCGCGCACCCCAACGAAGTTACCGCAAGCAGCAGCAGCACCGATCGTCCCAGCAGCAGGCTCAGCCAGTTTGAATTGAATCACGCGCGATGCAAACACCCTGTCCAAGCGCCCCCACCGATTGGCCTAGGCGAGGCCTCGGAACTTGAATTAGCCAATTAGAAAGAAAGAACGAGAGGGGCGGTGCTACTAGCTGGAAAAGAAACCAAGCTCGGACAGACGAACAACAGCGCCTTACTTCCGACTCCCATTTGACGGAGAGTGGAATTAGAACATTTGTAGATCCAATGGCTTATCCAGGCTTGCCTCGGAGCTTTGGATGCAGAAATCTTCAGTTTGCGAAGATCTAGTGCTAGCTGAACATGAGAGGCAAAGCAGTACCTTGGATCCTATGCATAGTTACCTGCTGGTCACCAATATTGAACACAGTTGGCCTTCGTTTTGGGTAAAATTATGTATGCACAGCGAGGAAGTAACTACCTAGGGAGCAAGAGGTTGCTGGTTCGAATTCATGCTGGTATGTTTTCCAGACTATGGGAAACACCTAAATTAGGCAGCAGGGATATAGGAAGATGCTGAAAGGCATCATCTCACACTGCATGGGAGGAAGCAATGGTAAACCCGTCCTGTATTCTACCAAAGAAAACCACAAGGCTCGGTGGGCCCCAGGAGTCGAAATCAGCTTGTCAACACACCTTACCTTTACCATGTACTCACTGAGTAACCTGAGGCAAACCATTCGGCTTCAAGCTACCATTGACAACAGCGGGATAATAATAGCGACCTGCCTTACACAGGATTATTGCAGCAGGGTGGCCAACATTATGTTGGACTAATACTGGTCAGGACACAAGAGGGGAGGGGGGAGTCTCGTGGGTGGTGCTTGGCCCCATATGGGAAGGGCGGGGGAGAATGTGTTATCTGAATAGGGAAGGAGGAACCGGCAGGGCGAAGTTTTATTTTATGAAGGGAGACTTGAAGGGCACTGCAGAGCGGGACGTGGATGGTATAGCCAAAAAATAAAATAAAATAAAATAAAATGGCAGAGGATGGTGGTAGCGGCCGCAAAATGGCCTGAGGCAGTAGCCTCAGCTGGCCCGAGAGGCGGCGGGATGACCCCCGCCCCAAATAGCGCACAGATGCTCCGTACGGGTCGGCTAGTATTTTATTAATTACCCCACCGTTTTTAAGAGTTGTATTTCACTAATCATAATATAATCACATCATAATTATAATTTTATAGGCTCATTATAGCTATGGATTCACAGCATTTTAGGTGTATCTATCTGGTTTATAATAATTTTAATGAGTTTTATTTCATTGTGTGCTGGTCTTTGACCGTAATAAAGATGATTGATTGATATTTCAAGGGTCCAAATCTGCCAGCTCCAGGGCGACTCGGGCTCTTACCACTCCACTCCCCCACCCCATCTCTCTGGCCTAAAAGGTTTCCAGGGAGACCGCGCTGAGTCTCTTCCTGCCGCCAGCCCGCGGCAAGCTAGTTTGCTCGCCAGGGGCACCGAGTCACAATTCTCCTCCTCCTCCTCCTCCCGATGGCGGCGGCGGCGGCGGCGTAGTAGTCCTCTCGCTTCCTCCTTGCCCTTCCACACTCCTTCTCCAGTCCACGCAACAGACTCGAAAGACGGGACGGTTGAGAGAGGACAGCCAAACGAGGGGCCTTTTCCTATGATAGTGCGCCTCCCTCCAAAATGGCGGAGCCTGACGTCACCCTCCCCGCCCCAGCCCAGATGCCGGAGCTTTGCAAGCGGGAGGAGGAGGACTAGGTGCCCTTCCGTCGTGCATCCTGGGAGAGGGGAGCGCGCGCCGCCGCCGCCGCCGCCGCCATGGATCGCTTCGCCTGGACCAGCGGCCTCCTCGAGATCCATGAGAGCCTTGTTACGCAGCAGCGCGGGGTCCGCCTCTACGATGGGGAGGAGAAGGTCAGGGCGGCGGGGCGAGGAGAGAGGACGCCGGCTGAGCTGAGGCAGCGGTCGTGCTAGAGGCCGGGGATGGTGGTGGGCCCCCCCGGCCTGCGCCTAGACGGAGGAGGAGGGAGGAGGAGGGTCGCCTCCGAGTCCTCCTTCCTTCCTGCGGGCTGGAGGAGAGAGGAGAAGACGGGAGGGGGGGCCCTCCGGGGGGAAGAAGCCGCCGCCGCCGCCGCCGCCTTCTGAGGAGCTCCTTAAACAGTACTCAAGTAGCAGTCTTGAGTATAATGTTGTAGCTTTCTCACTCCTCGCACTCTCTTCTGTAAAAAGCCCGTGCAAATAACATCCTCCGAAGTCTTCATGGCCACATACTAAGTTGTTAATGATTGCCTTTCTAAACCTCCCGTGTTCTCCGTCAGATTTACACGTTACGTTTTGGGTCGTGTGTGCAGTTCTACTTTTCATGACTAGCCCGTTCTTATGACAAACGGGTTGTGTGTAAAGGGAGAGCTTGCGTATTGTAAAGAACCCTGGGAGAGGCAGTGCAGTAAACACTGCGCTTACAAAAATTAAGATAAGATACATCACAAAGTCCTAGGCATAATGCCTGCTACTGACAATACATTTATAGAATAGCAATAAGCCAATACACAAAAACTAAATTTTTAAAAATGGGGGATGGGGAGCAAACAATAATCTGAGAAGGAATAAGCTCTTGGCTCTGTCTTCAGCTACAGTAAAAGTGATGTTATGGTCCTCCGACCTGACCCTATTTGTCTTTGGGGTCCGACCACTGCTGCTATTGCATCTCATGAGCCATGCTGGGCACTGGAGAAATTCCCCTTTCATAAATGGGCAGCATTTCAAGCCCAGCCAGTGCTGCCAGATGTTGGGGCCTACAGAGCTTTGAACCCTGAATTTCTGCAGTGATTTTTTTCATCTGTTTTCTGTGGCTCCTCTCATTTTGCATTACTGTACATAATTTCTTTACATTTTATTTGTATTCCCAAAGCCATCCTATGGATACCAATCATTTACACTGGAAGTGATCCAAAGTTTTGTCCTTATATATTTTCTGTTTTTTGAACTCTGCTGCCCAAATAGAGGGCATTTGCAAAATATCAATCATAATCATCAATAGATATATTTCTCTTAGGCATACCTGTCGCTAATTTCATGCGTGGCAGCTCTGGCGAGCTAATCCCATGCGTGGCAGCGCTTGCGAGAGTTCACAAGCAGCTACCAGATAGCAGTGGGGACAGGCGGATGGTGGCCAGGCCGGCCGGTGGACAGGGAGAGAAAGAGGAGGCCAGGCTGGATGGCGGGCAGGCAATGAGGGAAAGTGCCGGTTGGTGGGTGGTGAGGGCGGTGAGAGAAAGCGGACTGGGAGGGGGAGAATGGACTGGGGCTGAAGATGAAATGAAGATGAGGGGAAGAGAAGGGAGAACTAGGGGCGCAGATGCTCTGCACCGGATCAGTTAGTTGTGTAATATATAATTTTAAAACAAAGCTATTTCTACAAAGCCCATTTACAGGAAAGTTGCAATAGATATGTGAGCTGAATATATTTAAAGATACCTTTCCCCCCCTAGGTTAAGTTTGATACTGGGGTATTGCTACTGAGTACACACAGATTGATCTGGAGAGATCAGAAGAATCATGTAAGTACCACTACTCTGTTGTATCTGTAAATTCCATGTAATATGTTTCAGAAGAAGCGTAAAGTTAATTTGCCTTTGATGTAATGTGTGAGCTAAATGAAATGGCTCTTTTTAGTCTGTTTAAATAAAAACAGAAGCAAATGTCAGGGAACATTCATGAACTAAATAGGAATAACTTTGCTGGAACTATCAGTGGCTGTAGAAGCAGGTGTAGGAAGATTTGGATCAGATGATTTGGCAGGGACTAGAGACAGGGCCTTTTTGGTTGTGGCCCCTCAGCATTGGAACACCCTCCCTGAAGAGCGTGTGTCGCCATGCTCCCTCTCTGTGTTTTTAAAAAACATCTTAAAACAGACCTTTTAAAGGAGGCTTTTTAATGCTCCATTATTATTTTGTGTTATCTGATAGGTTCTTTAACTTTTTTAAATTTTCAGTTTTAATTTGAACAATAATTGTGGTTTTAAATCTGACTTATAAAAAAAATTAGTTAATTTTATTACTTGTATTGTATCTGTGTCTGTCTTATTGTTGTGAGCCGCCTCGAGCAGTAGTGCACTGGAGGGGCGGAGTATAAATATTTTAAATTAATAAATAAATAACAGGCCTGTGAAATTGTGAGTGAAGTTCTAGTCGGACCAAGGAGATCTGGATTCCCAATTAAGCTATGGAGTTTTCCCCTGAACAAGTCACCATCTTTCAATCTCATGTCTCCATCTGTACAACAGACATAACAGCCTCACAGGATTTTTGTTATGGATGTGCACGAACCGGCACATGGCCGGTTCGGCGAGGTGGCGGGGTGATACCTTTAAGCAGGAGGGAGGGTACTCTTAAACCCCCTGCCACTGCTGCGTTTCTCCCACTGGTGCTGTGCTGAAAATCGCTGGCGTGGAGCAGCAGCATACCCTCTTGCCATCCCGGTTAGCGATGTGCACATGTGCACCAGCCACTTCCAGTCTGCCGCTGACTGGGGGTGGCAAGAGGGTACGTTGCCACTCCGTGCCACCTATTTTAAGCACAGCTCTGGGGCAGGGGGAAGCACTTTCCCTTCTGCTTAAAGGTACCCCCCCACACACCAGCTGCTGGACCGCCAGACCAGTTTGGAGGTCCAGAAAAAGGCCTCCAAACTGGTTCGTGCACATCCCTAATTTTTGTAGGGGTAGTGAAATAACAATTACAGAGTACTTTGTTTTCTCAAATCCTAAATTATATTAGTGTTGCAATCCTCAAAGAGCCAGCAGGCAACACCTTTGCTTGCTCTGCTCTAAGGTTGCTGCAGCTCTTTGGCCTTGAAGGGACAGTGACAATTAGGGTGGCTCTGGAGATCTGAATTCATTTTCCTCAGTATAGGGAGGTTGTCCCCTTAACACTGGGTTGTCAGTCACCTCATGCTCCTAGACAGGGCCAATCAAAATTGAGCAGGCTGGTTCCTGTAGTCCAAGTAGCTGTCAATCTTGCCCCAGTTCTGGTCCTGTCTTGCTCCAGACTGGCAGCACCTGAAAAGAGTTCTTTTCGATTTGTTTTCCTTTTCTTCTTCTCACAGGCTAGTTCTGTTCTCTTTTGCTCCTTTTTGTTTCTCTGTGTGCCAAGCAGGGGTGGGAGGTGGGGAGTTGGCCGATTTCAAGAGTTGGGGGTCCGCAGTCCAGTCTCTTCTTGGGTTTTACTATATTTATGAGAAGAAATCAGAGGGGACTGTCTCTTCACAAAAAACTCTCCCTCAGTCCCAGATCTCTGTAGTATGAGCCACAGAGACTTAAGGTAGAGGCGTTACCTGGCTTAGTACATTTATGTTTATGGACTGGATACCAAAGGACACTCAAAACAACCCCAAGCAGGTTACATACTTGTTTTCTTTGTATTATTACCTCTAACATTATTTCAGTATTACCCACTGTTCTTTGGGGAAAATATTTCTTCAAGTCTGTATGTTAAATAATGAAATTGTTGTGCGTACTAAGTAATAATACATTCTTATATCAGCAGAATTACTAAGGAGAAAAAATAGTTTCTGGTGGACTCTGGGTTTTTTGTTTTACTTTTTCTTTATACATACCTGTATGTATAATTAGTCTATGAAATGTTTCATGACAGAGACTGCCAATGAGGCTAGCCTTCTTTTTCCCCTCATTGTTTGAGGGAGGAGGGGAAGTTTTCAGTGACCCCTTTGCAGCCACCTGTGCCTCCTGAAACTGCAGGTTCTCCAGCTCTCTCTTTCAGGAAGATAGTTTCAGAAGGCATAGATGGTTGCAGAAGGAAGAGGAGGTCATTGAAAATCACTGCTCACAAAACAGAAAAACCAGGTGCATTGATGGAGGGTTAGTTTAGATATCACCCAATATGTTGCAGAAAAACAATGTTGACATTTTTACAGTCTATTAGAATTCACATTATATTAACTCAAAAGTATCCTTGTTTTGTTCTCTGTTTCTTATTGTAGGAATGTTGTATGGCTATTCCTCTTTCCCAAATTGTTTTTATTGAAGAACAAGCAGCTGGGATAGGAAAAAGGTAGTATGTCTGTAGCTATATCCATTATAGTGGGAATTAGGCATGTGCCCGAAACGTTTCGGTAGTCAAAACGTTTCGACGCGGGGGGGGGCAGTTTCACCACCAGCGGGGGTAGTACTTTAAGGGCGGGAGAGGGTGTACTCACCCCTCCTGCTGCATTTCCCGCGCCGGCTCTCTGTTATTTTTAAGCCCCTCAGGGCGGCAACGTTCCTCCCTGCTGCCCCGTTTCCCCCATCGGCCAGAAGTTGCCGGAAGTAGCAAGCACACGTGTGTGCATGGCAGGCGGGTGCGCGGGCGCACGCATCAAGCACACGCACACTCGCTACTTCCGGCCGATGGGGGAATCGGGGCTGCAGGGAGGAACGCTGCCACCCCAAGGGGCTTAAAAATAACAGAGCGGGGGGGAAATAGCTGGCGGGGGAAATGCGGTGGGAGAGGTGAGTGCACCCTCCCCCACCCTTAAAGTACTACCCCTGCCGGCGCCGAAGATATTCGTGCACATCCCTAGTGGGAATACTAGCTTCCCTAGGTTACATGGATAATCTAGTATTTCACAAGGCATCCCATCCATGTTGCAAAATCCCTTTTGTAGAAGCACCAGTGGGAAAGAAGGTGAAAGATTTACCTTACTAAATCATTACAATTATTGTGATGTCTGTGCACCTGTTACTTTTTGTTCCTGTAGCCTCTAGTTGGCCACTTAGCTCAGAAGATCTCACTGTACTTGCCTCCCTGCAGCTTCTTTGCTTTCATGTTTAGGGCTTTGTTTCTTGCTGGCTTGCCAGTGCTTTCAAAGCAACAAAAGGACAACCTGATTTATTAACATTTGGCGGGCGGGGCGGGGGGAGGTTGCCTGTTTGCTGATTCTCGTAAGTAAGCTACCTGATACGTTCTTCTGAGGAAGCTCCCAGATAACAACTGAGTGTGTGCAGGTTGGGATGATGTATGCATGGCTGGTCAATATACTTAGGGCCGTTGTATCTTTTGGATTTCCTTACAGTTTACCAGGAATTTCTAAAAGTAGGCATGTTAATATATTGAGGTGAAATATTTGGACTGGGAAACATTTAATGTTTAAAAATATTGGACAATTGAATGATCCTTCAGAATGGTTTTGAAAATGTTCTGTTAATCCTGCCAATTACAAATTTGGCTCAGATTAAGTTATAGCAAACTAAATCAAATTTTTTAAAATTACATTTCTTGCTTTTCAGAAACAGACTTTTTATAACTGCTCTTCTTTTGTTTTGTTTTGCTCTTCCTTTTCCTATATGTTCAGTGCCAAAATAGTGGTACATCTTCATCCAGTACCTTCCAACAAGGAGCCTGGCCCTTTCCAGAGTAGTAAATACTCTTATATCAAGCTTTCTTTCAAAGAACATGGGCAGATTGAGGTATGTACAAGTGGCCCTCGTCATTCGTGGGGGTTCTGTTTTGGTCTACAACCATGGGTAACGAAACTGCAAATAGTGAAACCTAAAGTTAAAGGGAATTGGGTGGTTAGGTGCCGGAGCCCAGAAAAATGACCAAAACATCACTGTAAAGGCAGGATAAAAGCAGAGATAAGGATGGAGCACAGCACTGTTCCTTGGCCACCTCGTCTCTCTTGCTCTCCCACTCTCCAGTTCCTCTAGCAATGGCCCCCAGCTCCAACAGTAAGAAGTAATCATGAAGTTTCTTCACTCCTCTGTTGAAGACCAGCACTTAGCAGCATGAGCCCCTTGACCTGGTTGGTTGGAAGGTTGGCCGAGCAGGCAGCACAAAATGAAATTGAATTGAACAAAAGTGGAGGAGTTTCCTCACTCCACTGCTGTAGTTTGCAGCACTCCAGCGCTTTCCAGTCTCTGGCCTACAGCAGTAAAAATAAAATGCAGAGGAGTTAACTCACTCCACTGTGGTGGTGCTGGAGTTCACAGGACTCCAGCTCCAATCTTCTGCTTGGCACACAGATTAAGTAGCAGAAGGCGGCCCTGGAGAGGCAGACCTGCTGCCAGCATTGTCATTGTCATCCTCATCCTTGAAGCTGAAGAAAGTGGAGATGTCGCTTTCCAATGATGATACTGGAGCTGTGGTGCTGGTTGTGGAACCTTTCCAAAGTAACTGGTGATGGTGCTTTGCTTTGCAGAGCCTGGTAGGAGTCCTTATAGGGTTGCAAAGCAGCTTCCAGCTGCCTTTTGAACTTGATGCTGCAATCCATCAAAGGATCAGGTTCAATGACCTTGTTGGCCACGGCAGTCCCCAGTTGCAGAATCCCAGACAATTCCTTTGTGGTAAAGGGCTTCGAGAGGCATCTCCTCCTCTTTCTCACTCTCAGTAGCTGTCTGGATGATGCCCTTAAATTTCTCCTTTGTCAGTTCCTCCTGATAGATTTGGTGGAGTTCCTCCACCTCCAAAAGGTTCCATGAGAGTGGCTCAAAAAAAGGCTTCCAAGGGCTCCCACAGGCTTGCAAAGGCTCAAGAGAAATAACTCCCAAAGCCGCCAAAAGCTCCAGAGCAATGGCTCCCTAAGGATACCCAAGGCTGCCAAATGCTTTTAGAAGCTCAAATGGCTTTTAGAAGCACAGAAAAACTCAAAAAAAATGCAGACCAAAGCTCTCCATCCTCCTCCTCCAAACTGCTCTCACAACCCATGAAACACATGTAGCAAGAGCACAACCATAAAAGGGCAGTACAGCATGTACCAAAAACTGCAGATATGTGAAACCACTTACCACGGATAATGAGGTTAAGTATATATTGCCTGATGGCAAATACGCGAAATCGTGAGTGCCAAAACGGTGGATAAGGGGGGCCACCTGTATTTGTTTTGTGCTGCATGCTGACTTGGGAGGAAATCCCATGGCGGCTTCTGAGGGAGACGCAAGACAGCAAGGCCCAGTCCACCAGCTTGGTCATTTTAACATGTATGTAATTTTATTTAGGGATTGGTACATTAAGTTATTTAGGTTCCTTTCCCTCCCCCACCCCTTTTTCCTTTTGTATTGTAATCTATTCAGTTGGTTGCCATGACTTTACATTGCAAATAGGCTTGAGAGTTTTGGCAAAATAAAATTTATCCTATGTGTATAACTGGTGGTAATTGCTGTTTCTTTCTGTATAACACACAGGTATGGAGTGCAAAGTTTTTGCCATCTTTAATTATAATCAGTGCACTAAAATTCAAAGTGCAATATGTTTGTAGCTTTATGGAAACTTACTTTGATTTATTAAAGATATAGCACTCAATTTCTATTAAATTTTGGAATTACTACTGTCTGCTAACAAAACAAAATCACAGTTCTACAGGAGGCTGTCAGAAGAAATGACACAACGGAGATGGGAGAACATGCCTGTTTCGCAGACCATTCAGATTAACAAAGGCTCCCAGGTATTTATGCCGTGTCTGGTTATCAGACTTTTGCCTTTCTAATCCTGTGTGTGTTTACATGGAAGTAAGTCCCAATGTATTCAGTGGGCCTAGGATTGCACTGGAATATGAAGGCCCAGCGGAGGGGGTGGGGTGGAGAAAAGGTTCCCCCACCCCAAGCCTACAGATGAAAAACTGGACATTTCGGAAAAATAGAAAACCTGTTATGGAATTTTTTGCCACTTAGAATAATGCATGCAATTCTTTATAAGGCATGGTTTTAAAAATATCATCCCTACCCACCTTTCAAAATGCTGTCTAACAACTATGTAATACAAAGATGTTTTCTGTAAGACAATGAAAATACTAGATAATTGCAGTTTTAATCCTATATAATATAAAGTTTTCTAAAACTCTCAAATCCCACATGCACTAAGTCAGTGGCAGCACACCAGGAAGACGCATCTGCACTGCCGAAGACTTCCAGAGTGTGCGGTGGTGCCAGCATAGTGTGGTGGTTAGAGTGTTGGACTAGGACCGGGAAGACCCAAGTTCAAATTCCCATTCAACCATGAAACTCACTGGGTAACTCTGGGCCAGTCATATATCTCTCAGCCTAACCTACCCCACAGGGTTGTGAGGATAAAAATAAGCATGTACACTGCTCTGAGCTCCTTGGAGGAAGAGTGGGATATAAATATAAAACATTAAAATAAATTTATATCTACTTCCCCTGGAAATGCCCTGTGCTCTCTGAAATCAGCTTTTAAAATAGAGTATTGTTAAATATGTAAATATGCAAATAAGAAGAAATATAATAATCTATAGTAGTAATACAACTTACTTTGCTCTTTGCAGAATATTTTCATACACCATCGGCAATGAGTTCAGAATATAACTGATTGAGGTCATTCACACGACCTCATGCTGCCACTTGGGAGGGCTGGAGCTCGCCTGCCTTCCCTGGCAGATGAGTGGTGGCCATCTTTGCCTCCGCTGCACTGCGCGTCCACATGAGCAGTGGCATGGCAGAGGCCAATCAGGAGATTGGGATCGGGAGGAGCAAGTCCTCTTGCAACCCAGAGAGACCTATGCCAGCAGCGCAGTGGCTGCTCTCAGGGCTCCTTCCCCCTGGCTCTCAGCCCCAAATGGCGGCAGGCTGGGGGGAAGCAGCCAACCAGGCAACAGTTGCCCAGATGATAGCCTGCCATGATAGAATGAACCCATGGTTCGTTGTTCCTGGAAAAAATGCTGGGTAGAAGAACGGCTACCCCCAGGTGGAGCAGCGGGCTCCCAGTGCTCCAGATGACACAAGCTTCATGGGTTACCCCAGGCAGTTCATGGCCTGAGAATAGCCTTATTTTATGCCAAAAATCCAAGATGTTATAAGACACAGAGTAATGATGGGGAGAGAACTTTAAGCACTTTTTTCCTTATTCTTTTATCTGAGGTCTTTCTTTTTCAGACAGGAAGAATAAGAGCTGCAGGAATCGTAGGTATTGAGAGGAAATTAGAAGAAAGAAGAAAAGAGATGGATAAAAACATTTCCGAGGTCAGTAAACTTTAAGAAAAATTGAGGTCCAATGTATAACTGGCAAACTTTGATTAAAGGTGCTTGTCTGCTGCTGTTTCTCATCTGCTCAGGACTCAGCTTCATAAATTAACTCATGTCTCCATAGTGCAGCAGCCTCTTGAAGCAGAGCAATGGCCCTAACTGTTGTTTATCAGTGGTCTGTGCATTCAGGCATAAAAGCCAACCACAGTTGGCACAAACAGAGGCTTGCAAACCAGCATCAAACCATGGCTTCAGATCCTGGTCAGTTGGCTTCAAACAAACCATGGTTTGTGGACAAGCTTGAGAGCAGATATTTATTTATTATTTCTCTGTGTAAATTGCCCTGAGCCATTTTTGGAAGGGCGGTATAGAAATCGAATTAATAGTAGTAGTAGTAGTAGTAGTAGTAGTAGTAGTAGTAGTAGTAGTAGGTGGTGTTACGTTTGAACCAGGCCACTGTTTCTTCAGTGAATTTCCCTTTTAGCAAGAGCTGGGCTAACTACCCCCCCCCCCAATAGCTTGTTATGCTGAAGGAATCTTCTTCTGAGTGGGAGATGGGGATACTTGGAGATGTTATACTAGAAGCTGCTGACAGAAAAACTCTGTAATAAGTAACTTTGGATAACAGCCAGAGTGCTGAACAGTTTAACCTAATTGTTGCACAGGACACAGACATCTTATTTAAGTTAATGCTTCTTTTGTGGAGAAATCCTGTTTTTCCCAGCACTTAAACAGCATAATTGATGGAGAAATACTATTCTTCCACAAGGTAGTGCATAAGTTGCAGTTGTGAGTGCTGTATCAGTTGTCAGTTCACCATCACTTATAGGTTCTTGTTATGTCATTGGTGATATTCTCCCTCCTCCGTTTTATTTTGTGAGCGTTAAAAAATATTTTTTCTTAAAGGCTAAGCATCAACAAGACTTTCCCATCCTCCCATTTTACTCGTCAAATTCTATACATTCCCTCTCCGGTGCCGTAGTGTATATTTTCACTGGTTGTAAAGGGGCAAATATATGCATCTATCTCATTTCCATTCATTGCATGGGGCTAGAATAGTTCAATGCAAACACAAATAGTTTGCTAAGGAAAAAAGTGTCTGAAATGACTCCCAAAAGCATTTCATTCGGGGTAGAAAAGAAAAACAGAGTCATAAAGGACTGTATCAAACTAGTTTAGTTTGTGGTGGGAAGGAAGAGGGGATTGAGAATTCTATAAACATAGCCATTTCTTTCTCCTAAAGTTATGTTTCCTGATATTTGTAATGGCTTACTGTTTGTCATTTCTGGTTATTGTTATTTGTTTTCTATTTTTTAGCCTACTTTCCTTAAGGAAAGCAAGCTTATGAGATCACCTGGCAGTCTGTAAGTGGGTGTCCCACCCCTCCACCATCAACTTTGCAATGCCTGGATCAATATGAACCAAATTGGCTACAGTTGTAGGGACACCTCATCAGCATAGTTTGTGATCATGTCATCCATCCCAGTTCAAGATGGCAGACCCATGAATGTTTGAGTTGCAAGTGGGCTAACTTGTGAACTGCCTAACTGATTTGAACCAAATCTGGTAGGGACACATAGGGACGGCTCAAGGGCATCGTTTGTAATGATATCATCCACCCTGATTCAAGATGGCAGACATGTGAACGTTTGAGGTGTAAGTGGACTGACTTGTGTGGATGTGGATGGTAATCCTCAATTAAGATTATTATTATTATTATTTATTGTAAACCGCCCAGAGATGAAAGTTTGGGGCGGTATACAAATTTGATAGATAGATAGATAGGTAGATAGATAGATAGATAGATAGATAGTGAAAGGAAAGTAGGTGGATTAGTTCTTACCGGAACAACTTGTTATTTGGAGTGCTCGTTCTCTCTCACTCTCTCTCTCTCTCTCTCTCTCTCTCTCTCTCTCTCTCGCGCATATATATATATATAGAGAGAGAGAGTGAGTTTGTTTTGGATTTTCTATTATTGTAAACATCTAGAAAAAATGAATTTGGGTGAGGGGAAGATAAATGAAGAACCTTCTAGACTAGAGAATGGGCTTCCTCTGTAGTTCTAGTCACAATCTGGAATTCAGTTTAGAGTAAGTTTATTTATAGAGCACAAGATTAGAATTAAACTCAGATGCCTAGCAATGGATAACATCCAGACTACTGTTCCATAGCAAAATGTGACTTTTGCAAGTGGAGGTGGCATTGCACTAGCACAAGGATTCCTTCTGCTAGTACAACACCCCTTCTGTTCACAGAAGTGATGTTCTGCTGATGGACCTTTTTTCTGGATGTCAGCCAGTATGTTTAATGGTTGATCTTACAAACTAAATTATTGAAAAGGAAAACACACTGCTGCTTTTCTCAGAATGGAGACTTGGACATATCCGGACAGACTGATGATTATTGCAAAAAGAACTTTTTCTAGGTGTTGGTTGTAAGAATCTTATGCCTGCATTTTTTTTGTATGGTGTTGTCATGCCTTATTGTGTGGTGGTGTTGTTTTTGCTGCAGATTAAATTACATTTCAGAAAAGGATATATTTCAGATAAAGTTTTTTTTACTATCCTGTTTTTACAACATTCTCACAAATATTTAGGGCAGTGTAAGGAAAAAGAATGTATGATGTCATTTACCCTGTTGCCACCACAGTCCTCTTTATCCAGTGAAGTGGAGTGGAAAAGGAGACTCCCCAAGCACACTGACATCAAGTTGCAGGGGCTTTTTAAATTAAATATTATTGAGGGGTGAGAGGAGGAGGAGATGTGGAGCTGTTATTTTTGTGGCAGCCATGTATCTCTCATAATATGTAGCTCCACCCTGCTTCTCTCACATTGTGTTTATCAGAGAATAAAGGAATCAAATTGTGGACATTGGAAAGGGCAAAACACTGTGAAATCCTGCTTGTTTCCAATCAGTTCATTTCATAACGGGTGGTCTGGGTTCCAGAATGGGCTTCCTGCACCTGCTGCTTGTTGCTGATAAACACTGATTCCATGAGCCCTTTGTTTGTCTGAGGAAATTCCTTTTAGGTGTGTGCACATTATCCTTTGTACTCAGGTTTGCCTCGAGTGGATCAGTTGAAGGGAAAATAATAAATACAATATGTTCTTTATTTATTTATTGCTGTTTGTTTGTTTTTTTGGTTGGGTAGTATTGTGCATGTTGTTGAGATCATGTATAAAATGTTAAAGGATTAGTTGTTTCCAGTTATGTTAAAGAAGTGAATTTGGCAAATAGGTAGAGGAGGGAGAAAGTGTTGCATGTTCTCACCAAGTGCACCTCAGCACTTTGCTGAGATGCTGGGTGCATTTGCACTTGGTGAAATTGTGACTACAGGAGGACTGCGTTAATCACTGGTCCAGCACTCATGGTTTCATCTATTCACGGCTGGGTAATTAATACCCGACCTTGCTATTCATGGAAAAAATAGAGAGGAAAAAATGGGGCCAAAATGGTGGGTTTTGCCTGATCTTTGGCTGCTTTTCGGCCCTCCGAATGCCCTGGACCACTCTGCAGCATAGTAGGGCATTTTAATCCCATTTTTGGGATGTGGCAAAAACTACAATTTCCAGCCATTTTGAGCAGTCCGGGAACCTAACCCCCTGATTCTCATATACCTAATGCCTTGTTATTCGTGGATTCGCTATCCATGGGCCCCTTTGGAACAGAACCCCCACAAATAACAGGGTTCTCCTGTATTTTAAGTACAAGCAAGATCACAGTATTGCCCTTACTCTGGGACAGCAACTCACTTTTTTTTGCCAATCAACTTCTGAAAAAGAGCTACCATCCTACTCCTTTAATCTCAACATGTGTGTTCTTTACACAGAAGGAGGATTTTTCAGGTTATAAAGCAGAGGAAATTTATGTCAATGCGCTAGCCTTAAAATATTTAAATAACCTATATTTATATTTATAAATAACCTGTATTTTAAAAGGAAGTTGTGTGAAATTGTTAATGTCGCAATACACTTTCTTTCTTTAGGCAGGATGAATTACCAAGTAGGGATGTGCACGAATATCTTCGGCGCCGGCGGCGGTATTACTTTAAGAGCTGGGGAGGGTATACTCACCCCTCCTGCTGCATTTCCCCCACTGGCGCTCTGTTATCTTTAAGCCCCTCGGGGCAGCAGCGTTGCTCCCTGCCGCCCCATTTCCCCCGTTGGCCAGAAGTAGCAAGCACGCGTGCGCCCATTGTGTGCGTGCACCCGTCAGCCATGTGCGCGCACGACAGGTGCATGCGCACCCGCTACTTCCGGCCCCTTCCAGCCGATGGGGGAAACGGGGCGGCAGGGAGGAACGCTGCTGCCCCGAGGGGCTTAAAGATAACAGAGCGCCGGTGGGGGAAATGTGGTGGGAGGGTTGAGTAACCCTCCCCCGCCCTTAAAATACTATCCCCGCTGGTGCTGAAACATTTTGGAGGCCTTTATAGTGGCCTCCAAAACGTTTTGGGCACATTTATTATTTATTTATTTGATTTATATGCCGCCCTTCCAAAATGGCTCAGGGCAGTTCACAACATGATAAAAACAATTAAAACAAATTAACAATTAAAATCAAACTATTAAACACAGTAGAACCAATAAAACAGCTAAAAGCCCTAAAACTATAAAATTAAAACCTATTACCAAGTGTATTTTATTATTTCAGGCTTTTGAAGACCTCAGCAAACTCATGGAGAAGGTAAAGTGTCCCTTTTATTAATACACTCATCTGAATTTAAACCTGTCCTCCTGTGCACACACCCACACTCACACACACCAGAAAGCTGGGTGTGGCCTGCTATTTTCATAGAGTGATTGGGGCTAGTGAGCAGAAGCAAGTCTCAGATGAATTGTAAATTGGCGGGGCGGGGGTGTGTGTGCTGAACATGGCACAGGACTGCTGCAGATCAATTCTGATGCTTAGTGCATTAGTTACTTAGTGCATTACCAATTTATCTCTTACATTGCCAATTAGCTGTTCTGGTTATGAGGGAAAGGCACACCCAAACGAGACCAGAGGTTCCCTCTTTCTAGCTTCTGCTTTGCCTACTAGCTGATCAGAGGTGCAAGATGTTTCATTCAAAAGTCCCTCCAAAGGTCTGATCTGTTGTTAAGAGGGGCAGTTATCTCCATGATTAATTGCTGGAAGTGCCCACTCACCCCACCACCACAATTGGTGACATACTGACAGATGTCATATTAAGTACCTGTAATTAGATGTATGGTTTTTAATGTTGGTTTTAAATGATTTTAATTGTTTTAATGTTTTAAATGATTTTAATTGTAAACCACCCAGAGACGCAGGTTTGGGGAAGTATAAAAATATGTTAAATAAATAAATATGTGCCGAGGAACGTTTTGCACAATGGAGGATAAGTAATTTTGTGGAACCCCTCACTCCTGCTGCCCTTGATACCTCTTGAAAATCATGTCCCCAAGGGTCAGAGAACATTCAAGGAAATATTTGGGGTGGAGATCAGAGGCTTGGGAAGAGGAGATTGGCAAAAATAACTCATCCCTCATTGAACATGGGCAGCGTTAGTTAATATGTCACCCAACGTGGCTAAGTGCTACATCTGCACTGGGTCACCATTGCTGAGTCTGGGTAACAATCTTTCAAGCAGTTTCTAAAATATACCACATTTATATATTGTATGTGTCCTGTGTCTTTAATAGGCCAAAGAAATGGTGGAATTATCCAAATCAATCGCTAATAAGATCAAAGAAAAGCAAGGTGACATCACTGAAGATGAGGTCAGTTAGTATTGTAATACAGTATGCTTGGCATAAATGCTTTCTGAAAGAGCACCACATAACCTTAAATTACTGTGATGATATCCATAAACTCTGATGTGATAATGTTTCATAATAAGTAGTGACCTGTGAAATGTTTCTTTCAACACTTTGCCACATCCACATGTGTACACTCACCTATGCCTGAACGAGAAAACACACGCACACACACACCCTACCCATAGGCCCATGCTGGGACTTGCACATAATTTTTTTCTGTTCATGGCAGATTGGGCAGATTCCCTAAAAGAGGGTGTCCTCATGAGAAAGTTGGCCATGAAGAAGATTAGTAGGCTGAGTGGCTTCCTTAAAAGTAGATTGACTTCCAGGAGAGCGGTTGCTTTCTTGGAAGGTGAGGGAGCGGGATTAGGTAGTCCACTATGCCCTCTTTCCTTTCTGGAGAACCCTGGCAGCTTCATCTCCCAACACATGCCGAGTCCACATGGCAATTTTATCTGCAGAGTAGTTCTCCTCTCCCTCTCTCCCCCATCCCCTATAATCTCTTTGCTGCTGAGCCAGGGGTATTGCATGTACGTATTCCTTCTTAGTCTTCTTCTTTTGGTTTTAAACGTGAACTTGAAGGGAGGGGAATGCAGCATATATATTTTTGGCATGACTATGGGATTCCCTTTCCTATTATTTATCTCCCTTCCATGTCAAATTCTGTTTTTAACAGATAAATACCATCTTTGTTCTGGGAGCAGAGAAATAGGATTAGGATCTGGTTCCTGTTTTAGTACATTAGGATCTCCCTAATGCACTTTATGGCCTATTTTGAAAGCACTGGATCTTGCTTCGTGATTAAACATCTGATATCTTGATACTCTCTGTGTGTTTATTTATCTCCCCCTATGTTTCTGCACAGACTATCAGGTTTAAATCCTATCTGTTGAGCATGGGTATAGCTAATCCAGTTACCAGGGAAACCCATGGATCTGGGACACATTATCATATGCAACTGGCAAAGCAACTTGCTGGAATGTTACAGGCACCTCTAGAGGTAAAGCAAAGCACCCAATAATCTTTTTTTCTTTTTCTGTTCTGAGTTTTAGTGCACTTAATCAAAATTGAAGCTGAAGGCCTTATTCAGTACAGTTGGCAGGTTAACTAACTAAAGCTTTAAATTTTGCAAATGATTAATTAGCAGAACTGAGTTAAAGGGCTCATTGCTGGGCAGACTGCAAAGATGCATTATTCTCCCCAAATTGTTGGGAAAAGAAAAGATAGCACTTCCTTCCAGTATTATTGAAAGCTACCAAATCTTGCATTTCAGAATCAATCAATCATCTTTATTACAGTCAAAGACCAGCACATGGTATAATACAGATACAGTAAAATAAAAGATGAAGTGATTACAACTAAATTACTACAAGTTAATATACTATAATTAAAGTATAAAATTATGATTTATAAAACAAAACTCTAAAAATTGTGGGGAGACTAATAAAATAGAAATAAAGCAAGGGTGACTATCTAGGTATTCATAGTTATATCCTATATAATAAAAGGCTAGGGCGTGTTCCCGTGTGCCCGTGTCTTTTTGGCCCGTTCTGGGCCAGATCGGGCCAAAAAGATACGGCCGCCCAGATACGGGCAGCCATGTTGGCTCTGAGCAGGGAAAGGCGGCGGTGGCAGGAAGGACTGGCCCTGCTCCGGGAGAAGCCTGGCCCCGCTCACAGCGGCGGCCGCCGAGAAGACTGGCCCCGCTGGCGGCCAAGAGGAGGAAGAGGGGGGGGCCTGATCCAGGGGGGCCCGATCCAGTGCTCTACAAACGGGCGGGCGCCGCGGCAGTGAGATGTACGCCCGCCCCCTTCCCTGCCGTGTCTCTGCTCTGCAAAAGCGTTTCAGAAGGAAGCCTTCTGCGCGTGCACGCGCAGAAGGCTTCCTTCCAAAACACTTTTTCAGAGCAGAGACACGGCAGGGAAGGGGGCGGGTGGGAGTACAGCCTGCTGCCGCGCCACCCGCCCGTTTGTAGAGCGCCCGGTCGGTCCGAGCCGAGACTTAAGGGGGCGGCAGCAGCAGGGGGCTTCAAGCGCGAGAGGGGTAAGTAAAGCCTCCCCCGCCCTAAATAGAACCCACCACCCCCATGCCGAAACAAAACCACCCCAAGTCCGGGGGACTGGGCCCGCTGGCAGCCCAAGGTGAGGCCGAGAGCAGCACCCCCCCACACACACTAGAGCCCGTTATTGAAACGGGCTTAAAAATACTAGTACAATTATAAAAGTAAAGGCATTTAAAAAGTATAAAATATTTAGCATATAAGGCAAAATAGCTAAAATGTGAAGTAAAACAACTAACTAAAGTAGGGCAATCAAGTAAAATAGTCAGCAGTTAAAAATCTGTTACACAGGTTATGAGCTGGCAGTCAGGGTCCAGCAGATCATGCACACTGCCATGCAGAACCTGGCAGCATTGTACATGAAGGTCTGATTTTTATCCAAGAGCAGCATCTTGGTGTAGTCTTGACTAGAGCGACCAGGGTATCTGAGGAGTAGAGGGAGTATGAGCTTGTCTCAGCTGTCTTTATAAAAGGATCAAGAGAGGAGTACATGCTCAGTGGTTTCTACCTCCCCAGAGTCATGGGGGCAAAGCCTTTCCGTGAGTGGGATCTTCCTGTATTTGCCTTCCAGAACAGCTGAAGGGAGGGTATGACAACGGGCAAAGGTGAACGCCGTTCTGTGGCTTGGTATTTCCAACTGTATCAATTAGGCCAGGGTTTCTTAACCTTGGGCCCCCAGATGTTTTTGGACTACAACTCTCATCATCCTCAGCCACAAAGGCCATGTCTGAGGATGATGGGAGTTGTAGTCCAACAACATCTGGGGGCCCAAGGTTAAGAAATCCTGAATTAGGCAGAAGGAGAGACAGTGAACCCGAGGCTAGGAAGCCGGATGCCCTACTTAAATCCACCTGGCATTCCATGTCCAGGATCCTCTGTTTGATGACTGATTTTGCCTTGTCACAGCCCATAGGAAGCAGGAGGGACAGGGAGAAGCCCAGATGCGCCACTTTGTCATAGACTGCCCGTTTCCAAGAGGGTTGGAAATTGTCCTTCAGGTTTAGTGGGGCCAGGCCCCTGCATTTCAGAATTAAACTACTGTGGCTTTCTTTCTAGCATAGGGAGCCCAAGTTTACAGTGCTCAATTTAAATTATTTGGCCAGTCCAACTGAAGACTATATATGCATGGAAATAAAAGTAAATGCTTTGCATATATGGTTCCTCAGGCGTTCCTCCACAATTACAATGGTTCCTCAGCCCTCTCCTATAGCCATTGTGTGTCTGCTGTCCAACCTTTCTCTTAAAATCTGGAATTTATTTGAGGAAGGAATGGAAAATAGGCCCTGTTCCTGGCAAACAGCTGATCAGCAGGATTTCAACTTTTTAAAATGTCTGTATATACCTAGGCTGCTCTGTGCATGTGCTGCCGGATCAGAGCCAATGTCAGTACACATTTTAAAATCTGAATTTTCTGTAGTACTGATGGGAGTTGAACTTGTTCAATTTTGAGGCCATTTTGGCTCTGGTACAATTCTATAGTTGCAAATAGTTCATATTTTGGATTCTCAAACTAATCAAAGATGGCCCAAGAATACCATAGTGGTTAAACACTGTTAAGGTGGCTATAAAAGGCAAGAGCACATGTTTGAATTGGTGCCAAAATGTTGGGTATGTTGTTGTTCGTGTTGCCCAAATGAAGACAATTTTAAGAAACTGGCAAAATGAAGGCCAGTTGACAATAATAATAATAACAACAACAACAATGCAAAGAAAGAATTTGAGGGACACATTTAAAAAGATATTAAAATTAATACCGTATTTACCTAAATAGGACTCTTTTAAAATAGAAGTTAAATACAGGTTATACCTCATTTATTCAAAAGGAACAAGACACTAAATTTAAGAGGACACCACCACCACCCCCTTCTAACATAAAAGAACTTGTGTGAGAAATGAGTCCTGGATTCCAGTAAATATGGTATTAAAAATGTCTGTAAACGCTTTAGAAGATGTAAAGTAACCCGATAGAGGTCCACTGGAAGCAGTAAAGTAGCCAGATAGAGGGCCATTCGATAACAGAGGTGTAAAGGAAAACTGAGAGGTTGCTGAGAAGTGACATACATTCTCTGCCACAGTGTTCACTGCCAAGGACATGGGAGACAGACCCACACTGGCCCAGTCCACATGGTGCTTAACCATGGGTTAGTGCTACATGAAAAACCTAAAGGAGCTGCGGCCTCTCTCACTCCCCCCTCCATTCTTCTCTCACGCGTAAGGGGAAAGTTAAAATATTTTGCTTTCACTTTAAAAACAAATCACAATTTTATGTTGTGAACTTGAAACTGCAGTTAGTTAACAAACTAGAGTTAGAACATGCTGGGATATCAAACTGTAATTTGGTTCTGATTAAGGATGTGCATGGAACTGGTTTGGAGGTCCTTTATGGGCCTCCGAACCAATTCAAATGACCAGCGGTTCAGCTGGTTCGAAGTCGGGGAGGGCATACCTTTAAGAGCGGGGGAGGGTGCCCTTACCCCTCCCGCTGCGTTTCTCTGGCCAGCACTCCATTTTTAAAAGTGTCATTCGGGGCGGCAGCATACCTTCCTGCCGCTCTGGTGTCCTCCTTGGCTGGAAGTACCCAGCATGCACATGAGCAGCCGGGTACTTCTGGGTACTTCCGGCCGAGGAGGACACCGGGATGGCAGGGAGGTATGCTGCTCCCCCCCACCCCCGATGGACACCCTTTAAATGGAGCATCGGCGGTGGAAATGCAGTGGGAGGGGTAAGGGGACCCTCCCCCACCCTTCAAGGTATGTCCCCCCCGCTGGTTCCATGCACACCCCAAGTTCTGATTTAATACTTTGGCTTGCTCTAACTCTAGTTAGTTAACAGATGGGGGTGGGGGGAGTGTGTGTGTTACCAAACGTGGAACTGTGGATTGTGCTTAAAATGAAAGTGGGAACTTTTGCTTTCCTTCTCATGCACACGAGAGAGGGGGCACACAAGCCTACAGCTCCCTTACGCGCACTCATGTAATGCTAAGCCACGGTTTAGCTTTAACATCTGAATTGAGCCACCAGAGCACCATTTTGGAGAGTGCTTCTGAAGAGTCATGTAAACCCTGCTGACAGAAGATTACTCTCTAGAAATAACTGACATTTATAGGGCTGTATGTTTTGGAAGGTTGACGATGTGTTCATCAAGAGACATTCAAGTTCTCCCCCAAAAATTCTTCTGCCAGTTTGCTGCCATTCATGCTTCCAGTCAGTTGCTGCTTCAGTGCCATTTTGTTGTATTCAAATAGAACTTCTGCCTGGAATGTTGATTCTGTCATGGAGCCCATTAGGTAGAATGCTGTATGTTCTAATTGGATTTAGTTTCACTAATTCATCTTATATAAACAGGAACGGGGAGGGATCATGTCGCTTACAGAGGTATATTGTTTGGTGAATCGTGCTCGAGGCTTGGAGGTAAGGAATGGTTATCTTGGTAGACTCTGACATTCTAAATGTCTATGAAAAAATAGAAATATCTTTCTATCTTTAGATTGATACTCGAACGTTTCTATTCATTACCAAAATAGATATTCTAAATGGATATCCATAAATGGATAGATATTCTAAATATCTATCAGTTACCAAAATACCTAATAATGTAATTGTGGGGGAGGGGAAACACAGACTTTTTAATGTCTTTTTCCTTCAAAGTCAACTTTGTTGATGTTGTTTTGATTATTTGTTTCTCTGTGCTATTAGCTGCTTTCCCAAGTGGACAAAAAGTGAAACAGATTTTTTTTAAAAAAAACCAATACATCACAATATAAAGATAGCGCAAACAGGACAGTTCTTCTGGTAGTATACTAATCCATCTAGTACTATGCTACAAATCAGTGAGACAGTGTGGATAAGGGGTTCTTGGAGACATGAAGATCTCAGGACCATGGGATAAAACCACGGACAGTTGTTTTTATAATAAAAATGAAGACTTCTAAAAGTATCTGTAGTCAAAAAAGTAACACAATATAATCAGTGGTGGCTCAGTACCTGTGATCACCAGAGACAAGATGCAAAGGGCTGGCCCTGGGCAGCTTCTCCCTTCCTCCTTCCCCTCACTGGCCTCTGTGTCCCAGGGTGCACTCTGCTTGTCTCTTTAGCCCTGAGCCAGAACCTGCTGACACTCCTTCTCTTTCCCCTTGCTGGCCTCCTCCTCCTGGACTCCTCCTCATAGTCTGATTGCTCACCCACTGTTGCTGCTGTAGCAGTATGCATCCAGCTTCACCCACTCAAGACAAAGCAGATAAATGTGATGCAGACGTGGAGACTTGAGCTCTGTTCTAAGGACATGGGATTGGAGGGGAGGGGAGGGGAGGGGGTGGGCTGTCATACATGTATTGAATGGGTGCCCAAAAGTGGGTGCCAAAATCCAACCATTGGAGAAATTGGATTTAAGAAGTCATGCTCTAATTACAGCGGATGCCTACTGAGGGAGAGCCAAACTTACTGTTAGTCACTATGCAACAAATAAGCTAGTAAGTGCCAAAAGAAATACATTCTGAATTGCACAGATGTCTGCGTTGCATTGCCAGGACCTTGCTGCAGAACAAGCAGATGCTCCAGAGAAACCAGTTGATTCCATTAATGCACTTAGCATTGAAGCTTACAAGGCTAGCACATTCCAACAAATGTTGGCCTGAAATAAAGAATATATAAGACATGATGTATTTTTATAGCCTATGTAGAAGAACCCTTGATAGAACTAAATATGCACCTGTTTTTCTTGGATGCTTTCAGCAGAACTGTACCTCAGTGTGTAGTGTGGGCTAGTGGTTGTTATTAGGCATGTTCTGGAGTGGCCGTGAAACATTCAAAATATACCACTAACATGGGCCTTTAAGCAATTGGGGCCTTTGTACTTGTTACTATGTGGCTGCTGTGTCCTGTTGATAACATGTAGTAGTCATTGATAGAGGGCTGTTTTTTGTAAGACTTTGATAGTTCAGCGTACCCAAGTACAAAATACACAAGCAAAGCATATGGATTGCACTTGCCTGTATTACTATCACAGATATTTAAGGTGCATTCATGTATATGAAGAAGGAATGGATATAGTTATGCATGTAGACACCATTCATATTTATCTTGCTGCTTGTGAGATGTGTACTCCACTGTTCAAATCCAAAGATCTGTAGGCACCAGCCCTAAGAACAAGATCAATTTATATTGTGATTAAATGTAATGTTTTTGTTTTTTAATTAGTTGCTCTCACCTGAAGATCTAGTAAATTCTTGTAAGATGTTGGAAGCACTTAAATTGCCTCTCAGGTGAGAATCCTTCAGAATTTCAATTCAAATAATAATAATAATACTCAAATGCTGTGGTGGTGCTTGGTTCAGACACAGTCTACCAGATGCAGATGTCTTTTATCTTACTGGCTTTGTGAGGATTGCAACGAATCTGGGGGATATATTGGTAGGAGCAAAGTAGTAGTAGTATATTTATTGTTAGGGCCTTTTATAATATAACTTAAAATTTGCAGTAACATTAAATACAATGCCAGATTTGTTCAAAAAATAAAAAGGAAAGGTGGGGTGGGCAGGGGCGAAGGTACAAAAATTGGATATTCTGACTGTTGCCCATACAACCTACTATATTCCTATCCAAAAGGTCCTGTGTAAGCTTTTAGCTGCTAAAACATTAAGCTTGGTCACCGTTTTCAGGTATTTCTCAATGTTACTTATTAAATACATTAACATATACAACAATGACGAATCTACCATTTTGGGGTCAATTAAGGAACCAGAAAGTCCTCTCTAGAAACTCTGTGAAGGGAACAAAATGATATATAATGAGGAAGCTCCTCCATAGTTCCTGAACCACCTAGGCAAAGCCTTGCTTCCTAAGGCCTGTTCCGCAAAAGAAAAGAATTTGGATCCCAGAAGGAGGGGTGTAGTGGAGGGGTAATGCAGAGGAACGGAGTGCCAGTACTTCTTGCCATCCTGACAGCTAGTCAGGATGGCCATGGCCATGGGGGCTTCCATGGAGAGTGCCTGCACTTCTGAATTTGCAACTACACCACCAAGCACGTGTGTGCAGTTCTACCGCTAGGAGGGCCAAATGATGGGAAAAACATAACATCTACATGTTCCACGTAATGTGCACTGTAGCCCTATACGTACCCACTTAAACAAAGACCCCGGCCCCTTGAATTAGCGTCATGGCAGCCACAGACCAAGGCCAGTCACAAATTGTGGACCCCCTGGAAGAAAAGCAGGACCTGGATTCTGGAGACATGGAGAAAGGAGGAGCTGGTGAGAAAGCTGGACTGTGGCTGTTATCAGGAAAGAAGCTGAGGGCTTGAGGACTGGGCCAGGGGTCCATAGAGTCATAGATTTTCTAGGTCCAGACATAGACCCTGGGGGGGAGAGTCCTGCCAGTTGAGACTTCTACTGTCTCTGCAACAGAGTGAGCTGGCAACTCTGGAGTAGCAAACACTAAAAAAGCAGTGAGAGAGTGCTGAATTCCACCTATTGATTTTCGCTAAACAGCTTTTTAGAACAAGGCTTCTTGTTCAGATTTATGCTTTTCTTTCTTTCTTTTCATTTTAGGTTGCGTATATTTGACAGTGGTGTTATGGTGATTGAGCTCCAGTCCCACAATGAAGAAGAAATGTTAGCTGCTGCTTTAGAAATGGTACGTAAGCTTTTATTTTCTTCAGCCATTTATCATTTAAGGAAACTTGCTACTTTTCGTTACAGATCTCAAATACAGGGAGCTTCCTAGTCAGAGCAGAGATTCCCACTCCACTTTTAATTGCATACCCACTAAGCCCCACGAACTTAACCTTACCCACCTGCTTTGGACTCAGCATACTCAGCTACAATTAAAATTGCTTTCCTGTGTCTCTGTTCTCATTATCTACCATACAAAAACAGATCTCTGCAAGGATAGGTACTTTCTCCGGTGCTTTTGCCCCTTCTTCTAGTTCATTTTAGAAAATATCATTTGTGAAACCTTTTAAAATAAAGTATTGCAAAATCTTTTAATGGTAATACTTCCGCTTTTGCAATCTCAAAGAGTTTAAGTGCTTCCGCATAAGTCTGGTCTGTAGTTTGAATTAACTGTTAGATTTTTTTAAAAGTGTTTTAAAAGAAATAATTACTTTCTTAGATTCTCACTAAACATTTGCAAAGCAGGAAAAGCCTGGTATTTGACCCATAGGTTAGGGACACATGCCTATCTTCAAAGGGCTTCCTGTTACCAGGGTGGAGGTGGGGAGAACTGAGTGAAAAAAGTGACCGCTGCTTCACATGTTATGCAGCTTGATTATTATGTTTTGTATCCGATCTTCCCTCTGCAGAGCTGAGGTGGATATATATGGGGTTGTCCCATTGTTTTCCTTTGTTACAATCCTGGGAGGTAGGTTAGACAGAGATGGTGACTTGCCTAAAGCCACCAAGTGATCATCATGGCGAATCAGGATTTTGAATTTAGCTTTCCCAGATCCAGTATTCTAACCGTCTGCTATATAGTGGGTACGTGGCCTGTATTCCACGAGTACACACAGTGTGTCCTTATAATCAAACATATTTTATTACCATGTATGTATCACATAGTTGATTGCAGTAATAGTGTTTTAGATTTAAATACCATTTAATAATAAATGATCTATGCTGAGAATGAGCTGCTGAAACTCTCAGTGTTTGTAGTTACAGAAGAAAACAAACAAAACTCTTAAAATATTGAACGTAATGTTTATTGAGTTTCCTTTTTTTTAATCTGGTAGGTCTCTGAGAAGGGGTCTCTTACAGCAGAAGAGTTTGCAAAGCTTGTAGGAATGTCTGTACTTTTGGCCAAAGAAAGGTAAAAAAAAAAGTTGGTTCTCATTTTTTATAGATGAGATAATTATTAAGTTAATAAAATTTATTTTTATTTTTATTTTTTAGGCTGCTTCTAGCTGAAAATATGGGCCAACTTTGCAGAGACGATTCTGTGGAAGGCTTACGATTCTATCCAAATTTATTTATTACACAGAGTTAATGATGTTGCTTTTATGTTTTCCTCATTCCAGCATGTTCACGAGTATGTTCTGGACAAAAGAGTGTGTAATAATCTACCTTTTGCCTAGTTGATATAATGGCCTACCTAAGCTGCAATGATGATCCATAGACATTTTGTAGAAATGATGAGATCATGATTGAGGCTTGTGGATGAATTAATCTAGACTAGACAATTTATTTGACATGCTACTTAAACCATCTTTTCTTTTTTTAATTTACAGAGGAAGGAAATGATGTGATTCAGGAAGGGGTGTGTGTGACTGTGGCCTACTTAAAGGGCAGACAGAGCATGAAGCACACTGTTTGTGTATTGTATGTTTTTCCTGTTCTGTTTTAACATGAGTTTTGCTATCAAATTTCAGTGGAGTCAGAGACAGCACATGGGTATCAACATAACTCAAAATAATATAGTGTGTGCTGGGGGGTTTTGGTAACTACTCAAGCATTTCTTTGGGAAGTGCTCACATTTTAGGAGCAAATCCTCAGTGCTCATTTGCCTGTCTTTAGAGGAAGTATTAGTCTCTGTTATGAAAAATGTGGGGATTGTGTGTTGCTTTGTGTTGAATGTTAAGACAAGAAGCATTGTGAATTCAGATTTCCTTCCTTCCTTCCATTCTTTGATTCTCAGCTCCATGATGTTGCTATTTTTGTCTGCTCTTTTGCATAGCTGTGAAGACGGGCATTCTGCCAGGTGAACTGATTTGAATCTTTTCACTAAAATAGTCACTCGTCTTTTTATCTTGGTGGAAATAATGTTTTGGGGGTGGATGTGATTTATGTATTTAAACATGAAACAGACATTCATCTTTAACCGAAAGCATTCCTTAGTTTCACAAGCTGCATTTACAAAATATGATTATGCACTACCACATATTAGTAATCCCAGCCAAGTTGTGTATTTATTACATGTACTGGAAGATGTATCAGTGTAATGTCTGACATAAACAGATCTTTTAGTTCAGTTGCAACATTGAGTTGATTTAATCAATTTGATCCCCTACCAATGTAATTGATAAATATGCTTTAAAAAAAGTCCTACTTAGGACTGCAGCCTTGCATAGAAAACTATATATGGTAGTATGGGCCTTAAGACCATGCCTGTTTGCACAAGCAAGCTTTTAACTACCCACACTACTATGTATTTAATTTTAAGAAGGGTGTCAAAAACATAGATCTTTTAAAAAGCGTACAAGTATACTGGCAGTAGACCATCTATCTTGCATTACATTATTTTCAATGTTTTATTGTGGGGATCTTACTATATGTTGAGGGAAAGGCACAGCTCTGAGATGGCTTTGTTACCCGTTAGGAAACAATCCTACATCATGACTCTGATTATGAGAAAACAGGAAATAGCCTGGTGGTGTTTTTTTCCCATTCCTCAAAATGGGATGGCGATCTAACAGGTTAGTGACGAACTGTACTCACTGTAGACACTCTCCCCACTTTCAGACAAATTTCCCTCCTGCCCCCCAAAGTCACAGCAGCAAGGTGGTGGTGCATGCCTGCTCTTCTTCAGCCACTGAGGATCCTGTCAGTTAAGGGAAAGCATTAGGGATGTGCACAAACCCTGGCTGGCTTGAAGTTTCGACAGCCGGGGTGGGGTGGGGGGGGTTGTGGCTTTAAGGGCGGGGGTGGGTGCACTTACCCCCCCGCCACACACACACACACACACCGCGTTTCCTCCGCTGGCATGCAAGTCCTTAAAGGCCCGTTGGGGCGGCAGCATACCTTCCTGCCACCCCGTGCCAACTTTTACTGGATGTACCTGGAAGTAGGAACTGCAACTGCGCGTGTTACTCACGCGTCATACTCATGCACGCACACATCGGGTGCATGCATGCGACATGCGTGACATGCATGCAGTTGCAGTTCCTACTGTCAGGTACACCTGGTAAATGTCAGCAAGGGGCAACAGGGAAGTATGCTGCCGCTCCGACGGTCTTGTAAGGACTCATGTGCTGGTGGGGGAAACGTGGCTGGGTGGGTATGTGCACCCACCCCGCCCTTAAAGCCACCCCACCCCTGCCATTGAACCAGCCCCTGCCCGTTCCATGCACATCCCTAGAGAGCATGTGGGCACTAGTTCCAAAGCTACTAGTGCAAGAAACTCTTGGCTGGATGCTTTATCTAGCACAAGGTTCCATTGCTCACTGTGGACATGAGCAAAGGAATAAGAACACAGCAGGGCATTACTCTTCCACACAAGGCAGCAGTCCTGTTTGGCTTTGAAACAGGGCTTGGCTGAGACCTTGATTCAGTGCCAAGAGGCAAGAGAGTGGGGGTATAAGGAGGGGAAGCAGGTCAAAGCTTCTTTTCTCCTGAAAAATTCTACAAGTCCCTGCTACTTCCTTGATTTTTATCTTGATGGCTAATAAGTGCATTTTTGGCTACATTACATTTCACAGTTAGGACAGAAAGTATATGTAATTGTGCAAACTCCTAACACAATTTTACTGTATAGTTTGTTTGTTCTTTGGATGTATAAGATGCAAAGTCAAAGAATTTGAATTGGACCATTCTATTTGCTCACTGGATATGGCCAAGATGTAGATCATGTGTTGTACTTAAATGAAGAAAAACTTCTAGCCCTCATATTTATGAAGATAAGTTTGAAAGCTTAATAGGAGTTTGTCCTAAAAGTCAAAAAAGATAGAAATGTGATGTTTTTCATTTACATAGTTGCTGTGCCCATGCCATGTGGAGCCCCTTGAAACCCACAGCTAATATTAGTTTCCTTGAACTTTGACTCTCTCCCGCCCCCCACTAGCTCTTGTCACTGCAGAAATAAGCTTGGAAGCTTGTTGTCTCCGGTTTTTGAGCCATTAGAAAAAGAACCCCAAATGTAGACCTTCCCCATGCTCATTGTTTGTAATCCTGTTTTTTTGCTGTGATTCTGAACATGAGATGAATTTATTTATTTTAGTTTAGATTCTCATCTTATATCAGAATTTGTATAGGTTATCTATACTATAACCATGTTACACTTTGGCTTTTGGCTATCCACTCCAGACCACTGGAAGACCTATTGAGAGCCGTGCTGGCTTCCTGTGCCTTCATATCACTTTGGGAATTTATCTTGAAAAATTGTACAAAAATATTGTAAATAAATAAACTATTCACCTTTTTTGGTGCTATCATGTTTAAAAGGGTGTTTTAAATTTGTTTGATGTTTTTGTTATTAACACAAGAATTAGACTCTGTGGAGAATATAGTTAGTTGCCAGCTAGTTTCATTCTTGCAAAGTATGTAGTATATCTCTGTTATTTACCCATGCTATTTTATTCAGGGTAGAAACTAATCCTCATTTATTGCTCAAATCCTGTGCTGGTCATTCAGCTATCCTGTCACTGCACATTGTATGTGCATTATATTAGTGTGACATAGTGATTAGAGTGTTGGACCTGAACCAGAGACCTGGGTTCAGATCACTGCTTGGTCATTGAAGCTTACTGGGTGACCTTGGGCTACTCTCTCTCAGCCTAACCTGCGTTACAAGGTAGTTCTAACGATAAAGGAGAGGGAGCACTACGTATACCTTCCTGTACTCCTTGGATGAAGGGTGCAATAAAAATGGAAAGTTGTGCCGTCAAGTTGGTGTCGACTCCAGGTGACCACCGAGCCCTGTGGTTGTCTTTGGTAGAATACAGGTCAGAGTTACCATTGCCATCTCCTGCACAGTATGAGATGATGCCTTTCAGCATCTTCCTATATCACTATTGCCTGATATAAGTGTTTACCAGCGGGGATTCAAACGAGCAACCTCTTGCTCCCTAGGCAAGTTACTTCCCTGCTGCACCATTAGGTGGCTGTAAGTGGTAATTAACTGAGATTTTTGTTGGTATTCTCTAGAGAGGCCATGGAAATGGAAAGATAGACCCACCTTCTTAAAGCCCTTTCTGCTTTACAGTAGAAGAAACATTGTTTTTCCTTCACAAGTATGGAACTGGTGCACATATCTGATCTCAGCTTCTTTGAGGAACCCATGGCAGTTTGAGAGAGCCCTGCTACTACCCTCTTAAGCAATTTTTAACTTTCTTGAAGGGGTGCTGCAACATTTCTATCTGGCCAGTTTTTAGTGTAGCCTGTGGTTGAAAGATAACTTCTCCTTGGTTATCCAAGCCGGAACATGTAGCCCACTTACATGACCAAACTGGCATGCAGGGAATGTGTGTGGAATGGATCATCGCATAATTTGGTATGTGATGAAGTGGCAACATGATTTGTTTCAGCCTGCAATCCCCTTCCTGCAATACTGTGTCTCCACAGACAATCAAAAGGGGTTGGCGGGCATCTTGGTGGCTAAGTTGTGAGCTCAGTGAATCTATGAGCAATTGACTACACCCCACTTCACAGTATCCCCAATTCTGCCCACTTGGTTTGTGTTTTCAAATAGCTTTACTAATTTATTTGATCTCACTTTTCAGCTAGCTAGATTGGTTCCTTAAAGAAGCTTACAAATTCAGCTTACAAATTCAGTGTAACGGAAAGTTGGGGTTCAACTGGTTTTAAATAAATTTAGCTTTCCTTCAAATACATGTGGGAACGCTGAACAACAACAAAAAAAGGCATGTCAATGGAACAGCGACTGGAATGGAGAAGCTTTGGCTGCTTTTGTAGCTTGGCTGGATGTATGCATCTGGGAAGGGTGTGTGCATTTGTATGATTGCAGATGTGCGCTTGTGTATGCTTCTGGACGAGTGTGGAGGGGTCAGAGGCGTGAGAATGTCTGCAGGAAGGAATGTGGTGGAGGTGCGTGGGCAGCAGTACTACACACAGCCTCCGTAGAGAATTCGCCTTTCCTTGAAAAGTGCTAGGTAAAGAAAACCCAAACCCTCCCTCACCCTGCCCCAATCTTCTATCCTTGCACCTGATATGGCAGCAATTAGCACTTGTTACGTGTGAGGAGCAGGACATAGGAAGCTGCCATATACTGAGTCAGACCATTGGTCCATATATCTCACTCAGTATTGTCTACACAGACTGGCATCTCTCTGAGCCTTATCTTGGAGATGCCAGGGAGGGAACTTGCAACCTTCTGCTCTTCCTAGAGCGGTGGCTTTATCCCCTGAGGGGAACATCTTCTAGTGCTCACACTTCTCGTCTCCCATTCATATACAACCAGGGGGCGGACCCTGCTTAGCTAAGGGGGCAAGAAGTCATGCCTGCTACCACAAGACCAGCTCTCCTCTGGTCCCACGGCATTTATTTATTAAAGTTCTACCCCGCCCAAACTTACGTCTCTGGGCGGCTAACTCAGCATCTCCAGAACCTCCCTCTGCCGCCCCGAGGCTTCAGGTGACGCCTGGGCCAGTCCCCAGCCCCCCAAGGGAGTAGGCATATAGGCAGAGTAGCGACTGCTTGGCTTAGAGAGCTACTCGGGGGGAGAGGGCGGTCGCTGCGCTTCTTCTCGGCCGCGCAAGACCCACGCCGCCCCCCGAGAGAAGAAGCGGAGCAGCAGGAGACCTCACTCCTCCTGCTGCGCGACAACGCCCTGCCTGTTCCTTGCGCGGTGGCGGGCGGGATGCAGCTTCCTTCCGTAGGGGCTTCCCGAGGCAGAGCTCGGTTGCGCCGGCGCTTTCTAGCGGGGCTGGCGGCGGTCTGTCAATCTGCACGTCCCGTTTTGCCCCGTGCACGGCCACACCCTGAGCGGGAGGCGCATCTTTGCGAGGCTGACGGACGGACTGCTGCCGCCACCCTCCGCCTCCTCACAGGTCCGCCGCCACACGACGGCTCGAAGCAAGTCCCTGCGCGGCTGCCGCCCCAGACATGCGCCTCCACAGCGGGGAGAAGCTGGCGAGGGCTCCTTCCTTGCCGGAGGCTGCTCGCGACCAACTCCTTGACTTGGTGCCGCTCCCGCCTGTGGGCAGTCGGCTTCGAGGGACTCAGAAGAGCATACCTGGCAAATGGAAATGAGGACACCATAGACACACTTGGGAGGCGAAAAAGTTTTACACTGCAAGAAGCGTCGTGAGAAAAGTGCCGAAATAAAGCCTGTTGTTTTGCTACTTAGGGTTCCTTTCCCCCTGAGCTCTGAACCCGTTCCTCGGCAATATTTAATTCCTCCTGGCAGGACTTGCAGCAATAATTTCAAAGGAAACCCCTACTTTGAAAGGGGTAAGTACATAACTGAGTTATAAACTGTTAATTGCCGGAAAAAAGAGAAGCGAAAATTAAAATATAACAAATATGTTATTTTGTAACTGTATATATGGGAGTTTAAAAAGCAGATATGTTCTTAGGTACTTGGCTCTTTAGGCTACAATCAGGGTTTAGCGTTCTTTTAATAACTATTTAAAGCATTTATTTATTGGTCTGCCGAAAATGAGTCTGTTTTAATTGTACCTTTTTTTTAATAGTACATTGTTAAATTGACCAGTTCAGAAGTCTGCTAACATGTGGTTAAGAATTAATTGGATTTGTCTCATTGCCTGTTTCCTAAAATGATTCCAGATTTCTTGGCTGGGGTTTACGGTATTCTGGGATTTGGATTTTTAAAAAATTATATTTGTTAGGGGGGGGAACGTCTAGGCTGCCCTTCAGTAAAACTAAACAAGCAGAGGACAATAAAACAGAAGTCTACAATTAAACAAAACACAGAACATAAAATCAGGCGGCAATAAAATTCAGCAGAGCAGACTTTAAAAATTGTTAAAACCATGATGTTACATTAAATTTGTACTTGGGCCTTCTAATACTACCATTTCCCCCATCTGTTCTATTGTAACTGTTCTAATTGACTAGTATGTTCTGGAATGGAATCTAACTTCTGCAAATGCTTTCTATATTTATTTATTAAATTTGTATACTGCCATTCATTAAAACAATCTTAAGGTGGTTCACACAGAAAAATTAAAACAAGACTATAAAAATTACACAAGTAAAATATTAAGCTGGAATATAAAAACATAGATCCGACTAAAAAGATTTAAAATACAAGCACAATATAACCATTAAAAATACCATACAAAATACAAAGAAACAGCAGCAGTAGAGACAATCATATAAAGGCCTGGGTAAAAGGCCAAGATTTCACAGGCTTTCTAAAAACTGTGATGGAGACTGAGGAGTGAATAGCCACCGGGAGAGCATTCCAGAGTCTGGAGGCAGCAACAGAGAAGGTTGTCATGCACGCAGGACAGGGCCAAGTCTCCCTCCCGCACCTGGAGCAGAGCCCCCTCAGATGACCTCATCAAGTGGGCAGCAACCCTTGGGAGCAGGTGGTCCCTCAGGTTTCCCGGGCCCAAACCGTTAAGGGCTTTAAAGGTCAAAACCAGCACCTTGAATTGGGCCCTGAAACAAATTGGCAGCCAGTGCAGCTCTCTCAAAATGGGTGTGATGTGATCCCAGCGGGCAGCTCCAGATAAAATCCTAGCTACCACATTTTGCACTAACTGCAGTTTCTGAATATTCTTCAAAGGCAGCCCCATGTAGAGTGCGTTACAGTAATCCAGTCGTAACGTGACTAAGGCATGGGTAGCTGTGGCCAGATTTGCCTTCTCGAGAAAGGGACACAGCTGGTGCACTAGCCGATTGTAATCTCACCAACCAGTTGGACTCGCAGCCCTTGAAGAACATAACCTGTTAGTATCATGAGGTATGACTTTGGGTGCTCCAAGGGTGATTTTGGAGTGCTCAGCCTAGTCGCTTATTCGCAGGACTGCTTACACTAAACAAACATTACAATTTCCAAGGAAAGATGGTATTTGCAGGGCTGTGTGTACTGTACTCTGACAAAGAAGTTCTCTACCAGTAAAGGTTGAATCCTGCAACCCGTATAATCATGCAAATAAAGATTTACACATATCCTTGGTTTCTATCAGTTATTCTACCTCTACTAGTTATACATGGTGCAAAACCCATCTCCTGTTCATTTTGAATGCTCTGGATTGTCTCCTGCCTGTGGCTTCCAGTGGCATCTGGTGGGCCACTGCGTGAAACAGGATGCTGGACTAGATGGGCCTTCTTGGGCCTGACCCAGCAGGGCTGTTCTTGTGTCTTCTAACCCTGTTCATTTTGCCGGGCATTGCCCACATGCATTGGGACCAATTTTTCAGCTAGGATACAGAAGTGATTTTTTTTTAAAGTGTAGAAATAGCGTTCCTGGGAACAGCCTGCTTGAGAGTGCTTTGGGTCCACACACTCAGGGCTGTCCTTAGAGATCCCTGGCGGAGTGCAGGGCCCCCTTCCAGTTAATTCTAATGGGGGTTAAAAGAGTGGGGCCCGGGGCGGTTGCTCTGCTTGCCATGCCCTGAAGACAGCCCTGCACACACTGTAGGACACCTCAACTGCAAGCCTATACATACTTACCAGGGAGTAAGCCCCATTGAGTATAGTGGGGCTCCTTGTGCATACACATGCATAGGATTGCATTGCTCATAGAATCCCACCTGCAAGTGGCATGGCATGGTATGGCATGGATGCATGATTTGAAGCAGTCCCGGCCTCATTATATGAGGTGTAGAGTTCAGATTGCAGTTCCTTAATCAGGTTGCACCTCCAATTTTGAATGAAATAAATCTAGGAACCAATTCACCACTCTCCTCTATCTGTGAAATGCCTTGGAGGCTGAAGTAGTGCTTGAATTGGATTCTAGTTCCTAATTTGAAGGTACTGGTTTCCTCATTGGAGGTCATGGTTTAGGTACCAGCTGAGAGAGGAACAGGGTTCTAATGAGGTCCACACCCCCAAATAGGCTTTGCTCCAGCTCAGATCTTATGCCCACCCCATCAGGGGCGTAGCAAGGTTGGAGTGGGCCCAGAGACAAGATTTTAAAATTGCCCCCCCCCCAAAGTCCAGGGCCTCCGCACACCCCAGGCCCCCAAGGATTTAAGTCTGATATTCCAAAATAAGTATGCTGCCTGCAAATACATTTCACTGAATACACACAAACACGTCACAATATATAGTGATATACATTGAGTACTATACATTTGTATTACTTTTAATGCCTAGAACACACTAGAAAGATGAATTATTAAAATGGGCCCCTCGCTGCAGATTAGCAAAGGAGACTTTCAGCCATGCAGCGTGAACCTATGTTTGTTTTCCCAGAATTCTGAACAAATTCAGTCAAGTTTGATTGCAGGAGGTTTTTCACAGGAGGCTTTTAAAGCCCTTTAAGACACATCTCCTCTGGAATGGAGGTGCTGCATTCACATGTTGGCCAGATTTACCCTGAAGTCCCTGCAAGTTATTGGGGAGCAGTTCACACACAAGAAAAATAAAATAAAATAAAAGCACCACACATGCTTCACAGTTCTCACTCAGACCTTCTGGGTTGCAAAACAACTTGAACATAAGTGCATTTATAAATGAATGAATGAATAAATAAAATTAATAAAATACTGTTCCAGAAGTTTTTGCAATTTTCTGCCATGAAACAAGCCACTTATAGGACTTTTTAGATAGTTTTTTTTAAGTCAGCAAATTTTCCAAGCTGTTTCAAAATAAATATTCAGAGACTTCTCGGTCCCCCCCCCCCATATCCAAGCCCTATGGCAAGCAGATCCCTATACATGGGGGGGGGGGCGGGAAAGGTAACCACAAAAAGGAGTTCACACTCTACCTGGCAAATGCTGGTCTGGGTTGAGCAGGGCAGCATGGGGGTCTTCTGCTGCAGAGAACACTCTGGCTGCCTCCTCCTTCCTGGCTGGCTTGGGCCCTACTCGAGTTCAGGCTTCACTGCGGCCTACACGGAGGCCTCCGTGGAAGCCCCGCCCACCCGCCGCTCAGCTGAGAGGCGGGAGAAAAGGAGCTCTTGGCAGCTTGCCTGCTGCTTCGATTGCGGGCCAGCAGAACAAGCAGGAGAGACGGCGAAGAGGGCAAGTGGCTGAGGGGCTATGGGG
Organism: Hemicordylus capensis; assembly: GCF_027244095.1. Taxonomy (NCBI): domain Eukaryota; kingdom Metazoa; phylum Chordata; class Lepidosauria; order Squamata; family Cordylidae; genus Hemicordylus; species Hemicordylus capensis. The sequence goes on along the minus strand of NC_069657.1, from coordinate 267,616,441 downwards.
CTGGGCAGGGGGCAATGGGGAGTCAAATGAGGTGCCTCTGGGGTGCCCCTCCAGGCAGTGGGGCCCCCAGACAACTGTCTCCCCTTGCCCTATCATTGTTACGCGCCTGCACCCCATCTATCTCTTATAAGCTCCTGTAGTGTACTGCCCAGCCCAGTGGTCCGTTGTCAAACAGGTTGCCACTCTCTCACACTGAAACACAAATAAGGCACTAGGATTTAAATTGGCCTGCATACCAAGCTAACTGCAGCCTTGCCTTGATGGGCACATTGGCTGCTGCAAAGGCATTTCAGAAATTTTACCTGTGGGACGCAGCTCACCCACCTAGAAAAACACTTTGCCCCTTCTGTGCCCCTCCAGCGTTTTGTACACGTACTTCCCTGCAGCAGCAATCATATACAGTGTTCCCAACATAGCCAGAGAAGCAGTCTCTTTGTGACTTTATTTTTCTTTTCTTCTGTATCCCACCCACTTCCCTTCTGAAATAATGGATAGTCACTTCTCTCTCTGCCCAAACTACTTCACAGGGTTGTTGTGAAAGAGAAACTCAAGTATGTAGTACACCGCTCTGGGCTTCTTGGAGGAAGAGCGGGATATAAATGATGTAATAATACTAATATAAAATAATAATAAAAATAATAAAAATACAAACCTTCTTAGTTTGTATTATTAGCAGTACCAGGTTTATCCTTTCTCCTGGGTTTTGTAGCTGCATATTTATGTGTATTCATTTTCCATACTGAAATATTATCCTAAAAGAAAGCTTTCCTCTGAAAGGGTTTATGTTCTCCTTGTTTTTTCACTGAATACTTAAAAATATAGCAGTAGCTTACACTTCTTTAGCATCTCTCACCTTCACAGGGAATGTTCTCTGAATAAATGTTTTCACAGCTTGTTTCTGTTCATTAGGCAGAAACAAGGGAAAGGTTAATGGCAGGAACATCAGCTTCTTTACTGTTTTCTCAGATCTTGATCTCAAAGTTTTGTTGTGTCATGACAGGGCCACCAAATATGTACACTAGCACTGCACCAGAAAATGTGGTGTTAGATTGGCACTGCAGCTATTGATGTTACTCACAGGCTTTTATGGTCTGTTATAGACCATGATAGACTATGGTCTATTATGAAGTCCTCTGGTCTATCAGTCTTTTATGAGGGGGTAATGGGTGAATTCCAGAAAGAGCTAATCACCACCCCCCTCTCTCTCTCTTTCTCTCTCTGACTTAGCATCTATTTGATTTGGTTGTTTCTGCTGGTCTCACTTCTTGCACCAGTGTAAATATCAGGTTTGCTGGATTGCTGGGCCATTTTGTGCTTGGGTAATTCCCTTTATAATATGTATCTGCTCTTTCACCCAACAACCAGTTCAAATTGAAGTTTCCTGCATGATAAAACTACAGTCACCTATTTTTATGCATGTTTGAAGCCATTACTAGTAATAATCTACCACAGATTATTCTTTCCTTTGGAGGGGGCCAGCTGTGATAGGAGAAGAAAAGAGTAGTCTGTAGGAGTGGGTATTTTAACATTTGCTTCACAGTAGCAAGCAGTCAAGATAACTGAAAATTAAAACTGTTCTTCCTTTCTGTGTTTTAAATACACAAACACACTTGCGTACCTGCCAACATGTCTCTGTTTTCCCATTCACCTGAATTCACCTGCACTTGGGGCTGGATTAGAAGACAGACCTCCAAGGTTCCTTCCAACTTTTAAAATGCTATCATTCTGTTTAATCAGCTGTTATGTGAAGAAGTCAGAAGGATTATGAAACTGCTATTGTGCACAACCAGATAAAGGGAAGAGAACTGGGTTATTTCTCAAAAAGCAGCTCCTGGTGCTGTCAATTGGTTTTAATTTGAGGCAAAGTCAAAAATGTCCTGGCATTTGCCATTTCAGGAATTCTTGAAAGAAAGGCAAGGTGCTCTGGGCTTGGAGTGGGACATGAGGAGTAAAAGGAGCTGGGAGCCTGCCTGATCAGAATGAAACAGGTGCTGAAAGATGTTTCAAATCTGCTGCTAGTTGTGCTCTGTGATTATGGTGAGTATGTGGTGCAGGTTGTGGGCAATATTTCCCTGAAAGCATTTTGAAATGTCTAGGAATTAAACAGATGATATGAGAGAGTGTGGACGGGGAGAGATGTGGATATAGAACTCAAATGCAGATGGACAAGGTGATATATAATTAAGTCTCCATTACTAGGAATTATTCGTGTTCTCTCCCTCACCCCCACCCCTCAGAGTTTCAAAATTTAAAAAAAAAATTAGCACAGTTAATCAGGATCATTACCAGTGGATAATTAATGTTACCATCTAACAGCAACTTGTATTTGGGAAGTCCCTGGTTCCAATGTTGCTCCAGCCAATGTTTTACTTCCCAGCATCTAACTTGTAAGGGCATTGTGTGGGCTACTGCCGTCATTTACGTGGAGTCCTCTGAGCACTTAGACGAAGAGCCATAAAGCATTTGGTGTTAGCTTATTTACATTGCAATTACTTTACACTTCAATTTACCTGAAGGAACAGACTTGTGGGCCTACACAGTTTTCAGTGTACATGTGCTGTTATAATTGTTGTGTCTTTGCAGAGACCATGTAGCCTAGTGGCCTGAACCTTTTAGATGTAGGACAGTTTAGCACATTCATAAGAAACTTCTAGGTTGGCAGCACAAGAGGCCTGTTTTCTACAGTTGTACTCCATTTCTTTTTTCTTTTTCCTTTTTCCTCTGTAGTAATAGTTCGTCGTTCCTTTCCTGTATGACGGTCTTTTACTTAGCTGAAGACAATCACATACAGACCCCTTTTCCTCTTTACTCTGAGCTAAGCATGTGCAGTCCTTATTTCCTTAAGACCTTTCTCATGCGTTTCATTGGTCACTTTCATTGTTCTACTTGGAATTTTTTCTAGGGTATTTGCATCATTCTTAAAATGTGGAACCTGCCATTGGATGCACCAGAGGAAGCTTCAGACATGCTGAGAAATATGATTAGTTGACTGGAAACAGTTCTTGATTCCCACGTTGTGTTTACACTAGCAGCTTATTGGATCTAAGGCAGGAGATGTACAATAGTTTTAAAGATATTTGAAAGCAGTTTGAAATAAGCTTTGTTTCCCACGGTTACTTTTTAAAAACTTGTTTGGTCCTGCTGCTCAAACAAGTTTTCCAGGTGTTTCAAACAACCTGTTCACTAGAGGTAAAATGTGTAATTTGCTTCCTTTGTAAACACAAAGTATCTTATGTAGGTTTAACTGCGAACTTTATTAAGAAATAATTCAGTTTTCATCCTCTACTTCCCCTCTGCTCTTGACTCCAACCCCTCCCCCCTCCCCCGCCCCATTCTCCACAGAATCGTCCTTGGGACAAACGTCTAAATAACAAAAACAGATTATTAAATAGGAAATAACATGAAAATGTTGTGATAGCTATATGATAGGGATGGGCCCGGACCGGTCCGGAGGCCATTGTAAAGGCCTCTGGACCGGTCCGGACCTGGGCGGTCCAGTTCGGGTGGGGGGGTAGCTTTAAGAGCGGCGGGAGGGTTTACTTACCCCTCCTGCTGCTTTCCCGCTCTGGCGCCGTAATTGTAGGAGTAATTGGGGCGGCAGGATACCTCCCTGCCGCCCCTTCCCTGTTGGAAATTCTCTGTGGTGAGAGAATCCCTTTCTCATTATAGCAGAGTGCACAGAGGCACAACACAGCAGAAATTTAGTTAGGCATGCGTGTATGCTGAGAGTAAAGTAACTTGGAGCCAATTCATAGTTTCAAATCAATATAAAAGGCATTTATTAAGGAACTCCATTCTAGATAGGAAAGTGAGGAGTTAGGATCTCTAATCTATCTATCTAGCTGGATGCAGATGGATTCTGCATCCTCTCTGCACATATGGTACAGGGAGAGAGGCTTGCCATGTTGCAAGGTAGGAGGCCAGGTAGGGAAGAGAGAGAAGGAAGGAAGTTGAATCCCCTAAGAGTAGCAATCTACATTTCAAAGGGATAGCATCAAAGCAGTGGAGAAGGGATGACCAATGTCTTGACTCTCTAGCCCTCTGCCTTACTAATCTGTCCTCCACTGTCTGAGGCAAAGAGACAGTGCAAAGTCCTTTAACTTCCAACATTCCCCGCTGTTGCTGTAAAAAAACTCCCAGGAGTCCTTTGTGTGCACGCACGTCATGGAGACATGAAGCGCGCGCATAATGTGCACGCGCGCAAAGGACTCCTGGGAGTTTTTTACAGCAACAGCGGGGAAGGGGCGGCAGGGAGGTATCCTGCCGCCCCAATTACTCCTACAAATTACAGCGCCAGAGCGGGAAAGCAGCAGGAGGGGTAAGTAAACCCTCCCGCCGCTCTTAAAGCTACCCCCCACCCCAGTGCCGGACTGCAGTTTGGCGGTTCCGTGCACACCCCTACTATATGAAGCCTCCAGGTTCAGACGGCAGCATCCATCTGGTTCGACACTGTGAGAAACAGGAAGATAGACTAGATGGGCATTTGATCATCTGATCCAGCAGGGCTCTTCTTACATAAAGTGGGATGAGTTACTCAAAAGGAGCAGTCCCTCTTCCAAACACCCTTTGACTCTAAAAATGTCTCTTGCCTTCTGCTTAATACAGATCTGTCTTGGAAACTGCTTGAGCTTCTCTTAGAAAGTGTTCTGTAGTGACTCCCCACTTCCAGAAGTGGTAAAAAGTTCTAGGGGCAGCCATTTTAGAGTCTATTTCTTTATGAGGAGAGAGTACTGGAGGCCTTTTGACACTTCTATGCTATCTGATTACTTGCCAATATGCAGTGCAAGCATAGGGAGGGACTGGTGTACACCTAGACAGTGCTACTCTAATAAGGCAATATCTGTTCCTCCAAGCAAAACAGTCTGTATGTGGGAACCAGCCAAGCATCCAGTTTGCTGTAAAAATTGTTGGAGATATAGGTCCAGGAGCGCTGACTCTTTACACCTTCTATTCCTTTGGCCACTATCGGTGCTGGGAATAGAGATAGTAATTAAGGGTCTTACTCTTTGTTTCCCCACTCTCTTGTTCCTTCATTCTCTCAGGTTCATTCATTCTCTCTGTCTTCTGATTGGTAGACTGATACTCTCAGATCTCCCCCTCCTCTTTGTACCTGTTTTTTGCATTTTACTTTCTCTCCTTCCTTGTCCTGCTCTCCCACTATGAAGACATAGAAAGCTCAGGTACACAGGCTTTCTATCCAGTATGCAACTTCCTTAATCAACCTTTACAAGTATTTGGACCTTAACTGTCTGTCTCAAGAAGCTTCTAAAGGGCTTGGTTCTTCTCTCACACACTTGTTTTGTTATAATTGGGATAACTGAATTCCATTCCCTACAGCAAAAACTCAGATTTTACCCATTGGTTACCTACACATGAACAAGGAGGGTAGCCTTTTACTCCAGGGTTTTTTTCATTTTTCTGACTTCCTGTGACTTCCTGGGATACACATGTAAACAGCCGCGCGCACACACACCCCTTAACTTACATGCTATATAAATAGTGGGATACATAAATTGTTTGCATTATCTTTAAAATCATAATTAAAAGGGCTTATTGCTATTCACACAGTTTGTATGAATCATTATCAAAGCAACATTTGTATAAAGTGGTGATTTTACTGATAAGGCATTCAGTTCTGCCCCTGTGGAAGAGCATCAGCTTGAAACACAAGTCATCTAGTTCCCTAGTAAGGATTTGACAGCATCTGTGACCTTTTTTGTTGTTGTTTAAATAAATGAAATTCCTTCCTTCCTTCCACATGTCTGTGTATCTCATGAGCAATTCACCTGCAGCTCCTTGATTCCTTTGAAAATAATGGGGTTGAAGACTGAAGGCCTAATAGGTACATGCTGGTTACTGTAGCTAATTGTCCTGTATTTTGAGGGGTGGAGGAACTATTTTAGAAGATTAAATCATCTAAAGTCTTTTATACTTGCTTGTATATAGGTGCTGTGTGACTGAATACCAGCAGAAAAACTGAAATGATTTAGGGAACCTGTTCTTAATAAAAATACGTTAGATTTCCTGAGAAATCTCTCTCAGTCACTTGACCTCCCCCTACTTCTTTTCTCTCTCTGCTCACTAACACCATTGTCAAATTTTTTCGTTTCAGTTCTTGGAGCAGTGGAAGGTCTTCTCTTGGAGCAACCAACTCATGTAGCTTTAAGCAATGGCACAGTGTCAGTAGGCTTCCAGAATTATTATGACAGCAATGTGACATTGAAAAACAGCTCCATACTGCTAATAGATGCCAGCACCAACCAAACTGTTGCCAAAAAAAAGCTTCCACAAAACCAGTACCAAGGTATTGTTGACTTCGAGTGCTTTTATTTTAAAAGCGCGGGGAACTACCAGTTCAAAATGGCGTCTGAGATCAGCAATGGCACCAATAGCCTGTGGAATGTAGAGGATATCCCATTAAGTGTGACATGGCCTGTATTTCACATTGATTTGAGGAGGATCTCAAAGGGACTTGGGAGTTCCCTTCAAGTTGGGCTGTTTACCAATGAACATTTATGTCCAATGAACAAGACAGTGGCTTCTCTGGATATAATACTGACTAGCACCTTATATGAACTAGGGCAATTGATTGCAAATGAGACTGTGGGATTGAGAACTAGCAAAGAACTTGCCCTCTCTAAATCCCAGTGGGTGAAAGTTGACTGCCATTTGGTTGGCCAAGTGGCTTATATTACTGTATTACTGAAATCAACAGATACCCATTCAGTCATTGCTTCAACAGGACCTGTAGACCTCGTGCATAGATTTGGATACCAGCTAACTGTGGTACAAGAAGCGATCTGTGACTCTTCAGTTGTGGTTTCTGTCATTTCACCTCCTTGTACTTCTACTGGTGGGCGCGTCACTGTGTTCAAAGATACCCTTGGGCCTCCTGGCCAAAGGGCACTAAAGCGCCACGAAGGCATCATGAATCCAGAGGACAGCCAGATGGAGTTCAACTGTACATTGTTCGATGAAGGCACAAACAAATACTGTTTTGAATTTAGCCATTTGAGACCAACCAGTTCGCCACCAAGAGCCAAAGAATGTGTTCTAATCCAAAGGAATGTTGGTCTGTATTACCTTTGCAAACAAAGCTTCATTAGAAATGCTGAATGGTGATGATGCCTGCGTATCTATGTGTGATGAATCTGTGCATTGTGGAACTTTAGAATCTCATACAAAACCTACCACACAGTCCATCCCCTCCTGCAGGCCCACCCCTGCACAGTTATCCATAAGACACAACTGGGCGTTTTCCTCCTCTGCTGTATGAGCAGCAATGTATGTGACCAAGAGCTGACAGGGGAAGAGGGACTCCAATGTGTTTTCTGAAGATCCAGGGGCGTAGCTATAATTGAGCGAAAGGGTTCAAAGAACACGGGCCCCCAGCTCCTGAGGGCCCTCCAGCTCCACCCCTCCCTATTTTCTTCATTATTTCCCTCACTCTGGGGGGCCGCCAGGGAGAGGGATGAACACGGGCCCCCTCTCCCCTATCTACTCCCCTGTGAAGATCCCTTCTCTTTCACTACAGCTCTGCACAGTGGGAGGGGATGAGTCATGCTGTTGGTTTTAATTACACTCTAAAAGAACTTGACATGCCATGTCAAAGTTGCAAAACCTTTTGCGTGGCTTCTGTATTTGCCATCTCTTTACCTCGGTCATAAAAACCTGTCATATTGAGTCAGAGCATTGCTCCATCTTCCTCAGTATTCTCTATAGTCCAGCAGGCTATACACCAAAGCTGGCTCTCCAGGGTTTCTGTCTTACCTGGAGATGTCAGGGATTGAACTTGTAATCTTCTACATGGGAAGCTGGTAGTCTGCCACTGAGCTACAGGTACATTTACCAAGTCTTGTGAAAGTTATTCTAAATTCTGCAAAGGCTTGAATCGTGCCATGACATACCGCAGGAAGGAGTGAGTTAGTTTAGTTGTGGGTTTGAATGCGAGAGAGCCAGCCTTCAACCCTGGCTCAGCCAAAAAGCTAGCTTACCAGGCTGTCTGGCCTTGGGCATTGTGGTTACAGCCTAGGCTATCAGCACTGCTGTAAACCCATTTTTAATGAATGAAACTTTCCAAACATTCAGGGGAAATGTGCAAGGAGCTACAATCAGCCACTGGGCTCCTTTCAGCCCCCTTTCCCCTGCCCCCACTCAGTCTCAACTTATTTATTTATTTATTTTAACACTTATATCCCGCTCTTCCTCCAAGGAGCCCAGAGCAGTGTACTACATACTTGAGTTTCTCCTCACACTAACCCTGTGAAGTAGGTTAGGCTGAGAGAGAAGTGGCTGGCCCCGAGTCACCCAGCTAGTATCATGGCTGAATGGGGATTTGAACTCGGGTCTCCCCAGTCCTAGTCCAACACTCTAACCACTACACCACGCTGGCTGTTCCGATCAGAAAAAGCAAGCATGCGAAACAGAATGATGTGACGAATACTGTACACCACATGTAGTTTGGCCCTTGGTGTATCTGGTTGCTGCGTGAAGCATGTCTGTCTCTCAGCCCAGCCACCCCTACTTTACAGAATTATTGGGAGTCAACACACTAAAAGCCATTAAGCACTTTTTGAATCTTGCAAAATGTTGCACAATTGATTAAGACAACAGCTATGATGTTGATTTATTGCATGTGCTTACAGAATAATAGGCATAACCTTTCCATTCTCTCTCCCCCCCCCCATTTTGTATGCATTGGGTCACTGTAGTTGCAGAATCAAAACTCGGTACACAGTATTGCTTTGTCTAGTTATATACTACAGTTTCAGTTGGTGTTGCCCTCTAGAACAGGGGATGCACTTGGGGGAATGTGAGCGGCCCCCTGGAAGTAGGATCTATATAAATTGTGCCTGACATCCAGCTGGGAAAGTCTGGACTTGTTGGAATTGGTTAAAACCTCCTTTCAGGAGGGCTGGGCGCTACCATTGGTTGGCAGCTGCTCAAGAAACCATCCTGATTACACAGCTGCCTATTACCCAATCTCCAGCTTCCCTTTCTGGGAGATGGTTATGGAGAAGATTCCTCAAAGTGTTAGGCACAGGTAAGAGATGGTGGGACACCGGTGGGAGAATTCATCCAATTTTATAACAGCTTCATGGCCACGAAGGAAGGTGCAGCTTAGGGTTGCCTGCTTTTTTCTCTAGTCCTACTCCTGTGCCTTTAAAAGCATCCTGACATGCCAAAATGAGGTTTTCCTGCTTCACCCCATCCCCATGACTGGAAAAGCTTCACCTGGTTAATGGCTGTGTATTAGGTTGCTGTTAATAGCACAGAATTAGAGACACCAACAGCACTGGTAACCCTATGCAGCCATCATTTTTCATACCTGCTTCTCCCTGATGTGTCCTCATTTACCATGTGGCAGAGTGGGAGTCCTGCTTCTTGAATTGCTCTTGTTAGGCAACAGGACTGTGGGAAAAGGAGCTGTCGTTGCATCATCCTTGGAGGCTACACACAAGCTGTTAATTGGATGGGATCTCTAGGTTTCAACTGGATAACCCTAGGCACATGTAGCCGAGATAGGACCTTTGATGTTCTTAATTAAGAGGTATTTGGCTCTTTAGTTGCATCAAACAGATGTTTGTGGAAGTGCTCTCAAGTTGTTCCACCTGTTTCTGGCAGTCCTAGAGGATGGAGCCTGGTGCCTCTTTAGCATCTCTTGGGACTGTCACTGTGGTATTCATCAAAGTTCCATCTGGTCTTCCTTTCCTGATCACTATGTGCATGCAGTTGCTGGGAGAATGAGGTCATGTGGAGATGTGCAGTGCTGACACCCAGCTTTAGGTCTCATCATCATCTAAGTCTTCATTAGTTACATAGCAAGTGGCCAAGATGCTCGCTTAGATAGCTTAAAAATGAGTTTAGACCAAGGCTGCACAACTTCAGCCCTCCTGCAGGTTCTAGACTACATCATCCCTAACTATTTACCACTGTGGCTGGGGTTGATAGGAGTTGTAATCCAACACCTGCAGGAGGGCCAACGTTGTGCAGCCCTGGTTTGGACAAATTCATAGAGGACAAGTCTCTATGGATCAATGGATGCTAGTGATGATGGCTATATACTATCTCCTGGGTTCAGAGGCAGAATGCTTAGTTCTGAATACCAGATGCAGGGGAACAATGGTGGGAGAGGGACACGGTTTCATCTCCTGTTGCGGGTTTCCCAGAAGCAGCCTTTTCTAGATTCAGCTTCAATTAGCTTGTCTGTAACTGAATTCTCACTGCTGCCCTAGGCAAGCAGCCTCAAGCTACCTGGTAAGTGGCAGTGTGAGCCAACCACAAGAACCCACTTTTCAGGAGGCCTTTGCATCCTAGGAAGTGTTGCCATGTGGTGATCGCCTTCACTTTCTTCAGATAGCACTTTGTCTCCAGAGTTCATCGTGGATAGGCTCTCTTCCACTTGTATGATTCCACTTGGATGTCACTCTGAAGGTGTTTGTGGATAGCTGTATTACCCATAAGAAATCTGAAAGTGGAGACCATCTATGGATATTAGTTGAAGGCAGTGGATTAACTTCTATCTGTTTTCCTGCAAGACTGATGATACTCTTCTTGAAGTTGTTTTCTCCTTTAAAGGAATGTCTTCCCCAATAATGTACCGTTTATGCATTCATAGGATACTGGAGCCTTTGGCAGGCCTGGAGTCCATGTAATGTGACCTGTGGAGATGGCATCCGAAAGCGCTACCGAGAGTGCCTCACATCATTCCCAGTCATGACCAAACAAAATTGTACTGGGAGACTGCAGGAGACCTCTCCGTGCTCTTTGGAGGCATGCTCCAGTATGTAAGCTTGATGCTACAAAGATGTTCCTACTTGTGATTGTTTTGTCCCCCTTTCTTTATATGTTGCTAGTACTAGTGCTCTCTGTCTCAATGTATATTGTTTGAGGACAGGCATCTGTGTGAAGCCTCAAGACAGATGGAAGTAAATGAAGTAGAGCCAGCTTAGAACTGCATCTGATCTCCTGATTCATACATGGACACTTCTTACAGTGCATGGAGATGTCACTGCAGCATGGCTATGCACACATCTGTTTCGCACTGAGAGACATGTTCAGAATCTGGCAAAACATGGTTGACTGAATTACTTTCTCAGTAAAATTGTTGCTTTGTCAGTGACACCAGTGTGGCTATTAAAACCAGGATCTTCATATGGGTGTGTGTTAACCCATAATGTGGTAAGCAGCTCTTAACAGACAGACAAATGGAACAGCAGCTAGGATAGGACAAATCTGCCACTGTGTCTTTAATTAGCTAAAGTTGGGAAAGCTGGATTCTGAAACAAAGCCTGAATCCCTATAGCTGTTGTTGTTTATGTCCCTTCTCTTCTATTCCAGATTGACCTTTCTGGATTAACTTCTATCCATGCAGACAATTTAAATTCCCCACAGCTTCTTTTCTGTTTCTGGGTGCAATTAATATTTCCGAAACTGGACAGCTTTTGATCAGGTGGAGGTGGGCGGGGGGAAGCAGGCTACATGCATGCCAACATGAGAGTTATATAGGTCCAGAACTGCATGATGACCTCTGCCTCAATTGGGTGGCCCCCATGCTTGTTAATGCTCATGCTGCAAGATGCTGTGCTCTTTGGGGCCAGCAGGGGGACATCATGGCTCCCACCACTTGTTCACATGTCACTTCTGCCAGAATAGTTGTCTTGCCTGGCAAAGGTAAAGTATGCTGTCTAGTCGCTGTCAACTCCTGGCGCCCACAGAGGTATGTGATTGTCTTTGGTAGAATACAGAAGGGGTTTACCATTGCCATATCTCATGCAGTATGAGATGATGCCTTTCAGCATCTTCCTATATCACTGCTGCCCAAAATAGATGTTTCCCATAGTCTGGAAAACGTACCAGTGGGGATTCGAACCAGCAGCCTCTGGCTTGCTAGTCAAGTCATTTCCCCACTGTGCCATTAGGTGGCCTGTCTTGCCTGGCAGTAAAGCATTATATGGACCAAATTATCCAACTTAGCTGAAGCAGGAATAAATTTCCAGCTTTTTATTTTTAAGTACTCTTAATTTGTATATTTCAACATGCATTACAAAATGATGGAAACTGAAGGTAGATTAGGGAACATGGCTCCTCAAAAGTGGTTTGATAAGTTAATGGCTGTAGTGAGTACCCTATTTCCTGCAAAGCCAGAAAATGGACAATAAATTGCACTATGGGCAATATACTGCACTATGTGAATAGATTTCCTATCTCTTTTTTTAAAAAATGCCTTGTATACCTTCAGGTATCCAGTAAGTTTACTCTTTTGTTTCAGCCACGAAGTCGTCGCCCATCGTACCACTGGATCCTGAAAGTGGACAGAGCACCAATAATCTAGTAACTGTCACTGGCATATCCTTGTGTTTATCCATCATCTTTGCAACCATCCTTATCACCCTATGGAGGAAGCTTTGCAGAGCCCAAAAATGCAGCACCCCCATCCGCTGCGACTCTGCCCACTCGCCTAGCTTCCGGAAGAACTCTGATGAGGAAAGCATCTGTCAAAAGCGACAGCAGCGAGTCAGCTTTTCTGAGGGAGGAGAGGCCTCTTGTGCATCTCTTGGAGAACCTACTGACATACCCTTGAATTTCAGAAGAAGCCTTCATTTTGCTCAAGAAGATGAAGGAGCTTCCACTGGTGAGAGCTTTCAGTCCAATGCTAAAAAAATAATCCCTCCTATTTTCAGCTACCGCCTTGCACAGCAGCAGCTGAAAGAGATGAAGAAAAGGGGGCTTACGGAAACAACAAAGGTTTATCATGTATCTCAGAACCCTTTGACTGACACTGTGGTCAATACTTCTGTGAGCACAGAAAGCCAAGAGGCAGCGTCTGCAAACAAATTTAGAATCAAGTCTCCTTTTTTGGAGCCAACACTTGGTCATCTCACACTATCACAGGACAGGCCGTGTTCCAGGGTGGATTTTATAATCTCGCAGGCCAATCCTATCCTTAGCCCTAGTCAGTCCCTAATGAGAAGAGGTCATCCAAGGTATCCAGATAACAAAGGAGAGCAGCTAGAGAGGGGCTACCCAAGAAGTTCACAGTTCAGAAGAACAGCTAGTTTTCATGAATCTAGAAAATCCAAACCATTCAGAAAGAGAAGCATGTCCACCCTTACACCATGCCATACCTCACACTCTTATTACGGAGCTAGAATGTGGAATCATGTTCCAGAGGAACAGCATCAGCTGCAGTCTAAAGTCCTCAGTCAAAACACCGAAGAGCTTAAGCTGTGTTATGGCACAGGTTTAATCAATGAACCAGAGACCTATGGGGTACAGAATGCTCATAAATGGGATGCCCCAGAGAAGAAAGCAGATCTGGTCAGCAGTTGCCAACCTGGGTTGCAGGGGCTGTGCGTGGATGGATCAGAGCAGAAGAGAAACAGAAGGGGCCCTCTTCTGAGCCATACGGATGCTTGGAGGAAAGAACCTACTATGCTGCCTGTCAGTCATGAAAGAGGTCTTGCTCTCAGCCCTACTCAGTACAGAAAGAGCAAATGCCAGAGCTTCCCATCTGATCCGGAATACCACTTCTACGACAACACTACTTTTGGACTAACTGAATCGGAGCAGCAAATGATGGACCTGCCTGGATATTTTGGCTCCAACGAAGAGGACGAAACAAGTACCTTGAGCATTGAAAAACTGGTGCTCTGAGGACAATGTTCCAATATTGCAGCAACACAGAACCCGTGGGCTAATGTGAAACATGGCAAGAAGCCTTTGGTTTTCTAAAAATGCAATAATGGAAGCAAAGTGCCATTTCTTTCACAGGATGCCCAGCTGTTACTGCATTTCGTACTGCAAATACACACTGAATCACTTTGGGAAAGCTAATGAAAAATGATATCCTGGCTTAGAAACAAGTTCTCAATTCTTTTGCACTGAAAAATGCCCTGACCCAGTCATTGTTTGGCTTTGCATGCTTAGATTCTTCTCTTCAAGATTTCCCCCATCCTAAAGAATAAAATAAAAAAACATTTTAAGAGCTGATTCTATAGGCTGTCCTGCCCTGACCCAGCAGGATGAAATCCCTGGAATGTGGCATTTCCCCCAAGGCCCATGAGTGCAGCCTTGGACCTCTACATTTGTGCTGTCATGAAGATTAAAGAATACAGTTTAGTAGTTTGTGCTGGGGTTATAGTAGCAGCTGGGGCACAATTGGATTGCTCTATTTTTTCTTAAACCAGCACTGTATTACTGGATTCTGCTTTGGGGTTTAAACCATTGTTGTGTCAGAGCAACTAAACAAACTTGATAGGCCTTAGATTTAGCCAAGGGTCTCTAGATCATAGTTTTCATGTCTGGTTACAGAGCAGTCCTCTGCTTTAGAGAGGAAGGAGGGTTACTTTCAAACAAATGGTCTTCTACCTACAGGGAAACATTTACACTGGTCTCACCCTGGAGGATGAGGGGTTTGCAGTACACTTTGGATTCTGGTTTCCTTTGGAAGGAGAGTCACTGCAAATTGACAGTGTATTTGTAATATTTGATTTATTTACACAAATATCCAGGTTGAACATTGGATGAAGATAACATATTCTTAGAAGTCAGCAGCAGATTACATCAGCAAGGCCAAACTCTGAATCCTGCAATGTGACACCTCTCTCAGATCCTTCCTTCAGTCCACCATGTTGCTTTCCACACTAGGTTCACACACGCACATCTGGGGTGGGGGGCAGCGGTGGCGGCAAAGGAGAGATCAGAGAATCTTCCCATTAGTCTCTGCCAGGAAGCAGGAAGTATGTGACTCACATTTCCAAATGGCATCCTCCTTCAGGATGAAAGTTCAGAATCAGCAACAGTAATATTAACTTACAAAAGAATAGCCAGTCAGCTAACTACTCCAAACTCTCAACAATATACTTTCCAGACTTCAAGAAGCTACTCCTGAAGTATCTTTTCAAAATTAGTCCGGTTTATCATTTGGGGCTCTTTCTTGATTGATGGGCAGTTGGTTCTAGAAGTTTGATCCCTTCTGAAAGTAAAAAACATAGACTGAAACAGAACTTTTAAAAGTAGTTTATCATACTTTAGTTTATCAAATTGTAGATATTGGGGAGGAGAGGAACTTTACTCCCCACTCCTACTTTAATACATGGGATAACCAGTTATTTGACTGTGATAGTCATCTTTCTACTATTGCTACTTTTTTCATAACGTCTTTTAACTTGCATTATGAAAATGCCCTGGATGATGTAATTTAGTATCACTGTTTGTTCAGATTTTAGCAGAAGGTTGAGGCAGCTTATAGTTCACAGACTATACTCTGTGGACCCATAGGCTTTTGTTAAAATCTTAAAAGTTACCAGTTCAATTTATTCAATAATAAAGTATTCGTAAAGATGCACAGTAAGTCTTCTGCTTTATTAATATGCCTCAGATAAGATGCCCCACTTCATTTCTTTCTTCTTTCCTCACCATAGTAAATAATGCCATAGTCAAGAACCAAAAGGAAAATTAAGGGATGGCACTCAAGTACAATACAAAAGCAGCAAGTGTGTGCATGCTACAGCCTGAGCAGGCTGGTGAGGAGAGAAAACAACTTCCCCCTCATCTCTGCAAATGGTCTAGTGGAATTTGTACTACAGGATTAAGAACAATATACTCTGAGATTCTTGCAGATTTGATCCATGCAGCCCCTCCTCCGAAATAGATGTAAACTATTTGCAAGACAAAATGATTATTTCTTGGCCATAATTGGGAATGTTGCAAATGTTATGATTTAGAGGAACAATTTTGAATATTGCAAGCACACCTAAATAACAGTTGTAGATTATTCCCACCCCCTTGCAGATTCTTTCACCTCTGGAAATGTCTCATATGCATGTTACTTAACAAGATGTGAGCCATAAGCAGGAGTGATGTTTGAAGGTTTCCTTCCCAGTTCAAGCTGGTTGGTGGCTTTGCCCCCTCTCTCCATAGATGAGGTGTCCCATTTCGTAAGAAAAGGTAGACCATGTGCATGGGGAAAACATTTTTCCTTAGACCTTTTCACATGTTGTTTTCAACAGTTACCCCTGCTAACTGAACAAAGAGGCACCTTTTAAAGTGGTGGTTCTCTTTGCAGAGGGAGAGCAACTGGCCATATCCAACCACAGTTTCCTTGTTTCTTGTAGAAGAAACCTTGGGGGACGGGGAACCATCTTATTTATCTATTTCTCTTTCTGTGCCAACCGCTTTGAGAACTTTTGTTGAAAGGTGATACATAAATGTTGGTAGTAACACTTGTAAAATGAGTGTACAGTGTACACATTATGTTGAGCACAGGTACAGCAGTACAGTTCCTATCTGTACCTAGGTTCACTTTTAAAATGAACG
The DNA here is from genome assembly GCF_027244095.1 of Hemicordylus capensis. Classification (NCBI taxonomy): domain Eukaryota; kingdom Metazoa; phylum Chordata; class Lepidosauria; order Squamata; family Cordylidae; genus Hemicordylus; species Hemicordylus capensis. The sequence continues at coordinate 267,600,121 of NC_069657.1, read as the reverse complement.
CAGGTACAGCCATTCCAACAGAAACATGTACAAGTGTACAGACATCTGTATACTCATACAGCATAATGTCTGGAGAGGGCTCTTTTTAACAAGCAGATACAAGTATCTCATTCTTCTTTGGGCTTCCCATAGCAGTATGTGTATCTTAGTTTATGATATATTCACTGTGAGAATTTAGGGTCAAATCAGACATGATGCTTAGAGCTTCATTTGCCCTTGAAACTTCTTAACTAAAATAGCAGTTATGGGAGTGGGGAAGATTAGGTTTGGGACTGTGGAAGGTGCATGTAATCCTTTCGCTTTGGGTTGAAAGTCTGAGAAGAGGAGCTTCCACTGGTTCAATGGCAGCTGAGCCCTATAGTGCCATTGTGGTGAGAGGCGGTGTCTTCATCAGGACTGTGGTGCAAGGAGAAAGAGTTAAATGTTCCCTCCATGCAATCCTATTCTAATTCTCTTCCCCACGCCATTCCAATATTGCATGTATAAGCAGAAAAAGTAGTAGCTGCTATTTTAGTGGTGATTTTAAAAAAAACATGAGGATTGAGCATTGTGTCTGGTTTGATGTTTAGAAGCAGCTCCTAAATGGGCATAGTTTTAATCTGTCACTTGCAACAAGATTTATTTGAACCAGGTTGAGGATTGAATATAATCCTTGCATTATATTTTTTCTGAGATGTAAATGTGGATAACCTTAATTGTGTTCACCATCTCCGCTCGTTACATCAGCAAAAGACTGGAGCCTGATCTTCATGGCTGTGTATTTGAGGGAGTACCACAGTCCTCGCCACGTTGACCAAACCACTCCATTGTCAAAGGAACCAGTGTATTTCCCCTTTTTGTAATATTGTCCATTGAGATTTGCTGCATGGCATCTTGTGATAAAAGAGCAGAGGTTTAAACAAAAAGGGGGGAAAGGTGTTATTTCACAGAGTACAGAAGAATGGCACAAGTGCAAAACGCCTCAGATATTATTGGCATTTTAGTTAGGTCAGAACTTCATTTTTCCCAGCTTAACTTGGTTTTAACCTTGTGGTGCAGTTCAGACTTTTGTTTAACAAAGTCATTGCTCAGCCAGTCTACTTTATGTAAAAGTCTGCTTGCCTCCCTTCATAAAGCCATATAAGTAGCATTAGGGGTAGCAGCACCAGAAAAAGAAATATTGGGGGAGGGGTACAGAAGGAGCAAAGAGCATGGGATAAGTGAACTATGCCCCACTGGTAGGTTTTTCCTTGTGAAATCTGTGCATTTCACATTAAAGGTCCCATATTAAACATAAACAGGAGTGACTGCTCAATTAAAAAAGCCTTACCTTCTTGTTACCACAGAGGTCTTCCCCACCCCCATTCTAATATTGCATGTATTAAAGTAGGAAGATGTAGTAGCTGCTATTTTAGTGATGATTTTAAAAAACCCCACGATGGATTAAGCAATGTGTATGGTTTGATCTTTAGAAGCAGCTCCTGAATGGGTACAGTTCACATAGGTCAAGCAAAGGAAGGTGGGGGAGCAGGAGGGAGCCACTAGTCTTGGTCAGGGCGGGGGATGTTTTCCGCCTCCCTAGTGCTGACTATGGATGGCATTTTGCTCTAACATTTACAGTAGCCAATACTGTATCTTGTGCAAAAGCTCCTCCCATTTAGTATCCTTCTGTACATAAATGCTAAAGGAAAAAAGGAAAGATTGTGCCGTTGTCGAGGTGGTGTCAACTCCTGAGGCCTACAGAGCCCTGTGGTTTTCTTGGTAGAATACAGGAGGGGTTGACCATTGCCTTCTCCCGTGCAGTAGGAGATGATGCCTTTCAGCATCTTCCTATATCGCTGCTGCCCGATATAGGAGTTTCCCATAATCTGGGAAACATACTAGCAGGGATTCAAACTAACAGCCTCTCGCTTCCTAGGCAAGTTGCTTCCCCGCTGCTAACCCGAGTTGTTTTCTAGATTTCCTTTGCATGATTGAATGAAAGATCTGGCAGGAAGGAATAGAGAAAAAAGTTCTAAGCAGAACTCTCAAGCTGTATGACTAGTACTGTATCCCCGTCTGATTACAGTAATCAATATCTGAGAAAATCAGAAAGCATTTAGAAGTAGTCTACAGAGTTGGGAAAGGACAAAATTTAAAAGGCACCTGCTTTGAAAGAAAAACTACAACACATTCATTTTAATGAAGTACAAGAACACACAGTCCTGATGTTCACTTTGTGACATGAATAATTGCCCTGAAAGAAGATATTTCCACTTCTCAACGTGGTGAACATTTCTTCTAAACATGCCTGCGTGTGTGCAAAACAGAAAATCAGAAGTGGTGGGAGTTCATGCACTCATTTCCTTCAAACACAGGAGCTACTTTTGTGTCTGCACCAATAGACAAATATTTTGTGAGAATTAGCAATGCATGCATCTGATTTTGCAATGCAGATGTCCATGTTGAGGAGGAACTGCCTTGACTCATCCTCTGGTGCCTGCTCAGCATGCCAACTCACAAGCCATCTTACCTGTTAAACCACCATCCACATTTGTTCTCTTCTGAACAGCTGCCCGTTAGGAACCGGTCATTATCCCTGTCCACTGTAGAGAATTGCATCCCATTGATTGATGCAGACCACTGCTCCTCAAAGTTGCTCCCTCCAGAGAAAGCATCCCCTGCAGTCCCAGAGAAGGTGCCAACCCATATCGTGTAATTGTTCTGAAGGAAAGTTACACAAGGAAAGCCACTGTTCTTTGATGTCAGGAATGGGTCCATCATATTTTATCCCAGTCTCTATTTTGGTAGACAAATAGTCCCAGCTCTTTTATACTCATAAACCAGATTACCCACCATTTCATTTTGGATCTGGAAATTATCATAAATTGCATATCGTGTCTCCCCATGCCAGTCCATCAGGTCAATTTTCAATGAATTTTCCTCTGGAATATAAAGTAGTCTCATGTTAGAAACTCTTTTCACTCACAATACCCCATCTTGGGCTTAAGCACAAGGATATATCTTGATGCAGCCAGACCACCAGAGCATGCAAATCACATTAAGTAAAGGCAAACTGTGCCATCGAGTTGGCGTCAACTCCTGGCGACCACAGATCCTGTGGTTGTCTTTTGGTAGAATACAAGAGGGGTTTACTATTGCCGACTCTTGCAGTATGAGATGATGCCTTTCAGCATTTTCCTATATCACTGCTGCCTGATATAGGTGTTTCCCATAGTCTGGGAAACATACCAGCGGGGATTTGAACTGGCAACCTCTGGCTTGCTAGTCATGTCATTTCCCCACTGTGCTATTAGGTGGCCAAATTGCATCCAGGCAGGGGCGTATCTAGGGTGGGGCAGGCAGGGCACGTGCCCCGGCTGCCACTTGAAGGGGGCGCCATTTTTAAAAATGAATTTTTTTTTAATGGCTACCAAAAACAAAATGGCCACCACGCATGCTCAAATGGCCTCTGCAAGGCCATAGTATCTGGGAAAAGTCAAATTCTCCGTTTATTTTTAAAACTTATGTAATAGTGATGCTACAATGCATAGAAGAGAATTAGACAGGCACTTCTGTTTAGTTTTTCAAGTACACCTCCACATAGTATTTGGGTATTTCATGAGCCCCAGCATACTGAAATTTGTAGTTTTTGAGCATTTTTTGGTCCGGCTACATCCACTGCTAAATAGTTTTTGAAATATTAAAAGATTAATGAGCTTGACTTGCATTTTTGAGCTGATATTATGGTAAAGTTATCTGAAAGGTGGGTGTCAGATGTTTGGACAGGGGGCACAATTTCAGTGCTTGCCCTAGGCGCTATTTTCCCTAGATACGCCTCTGCATCCAGGGGAAAAAAGCAATTTGTTGCAGGGTGGGAAGAAGCATATTTTTGATCAAGAAAATCCTTCCCACATTCTTCTATTCCAATCAAAGTTGGAACCCCACCCCACAACCATTGTAAAGCTGTTGGTTTTTTAAAGTGGGGAAACATTTAAAGTATGTCATTTTTAGTGTGACCCTAAGTCAGCTCCTCTTCTGGGATTCATCAAGATGAAAGAAGCTTCATTCGCTGATGGACGTGACACGGGCAGTTAATTTATTTAGGTTAGAATTCATTTACAAAGATTCATACAGACAAAATAGATATTCTTACCCCTAAGCAGCAGATCATAGATCTTATCATTACCCAACCAATATTCGTCATTCTTACTCTGGAACTTTCCAAATCCTTGTTTGTAATCAGCCCATTGTCTGGAAGGAAAGATGTACACATATTAATGTCAGCCTTCCAGCCTGGACTCCAAAATGTAGGATTTTTTTCTGATAACTCCCATTGGTCTTGTAATACCAGCTTATTTCTTGGTACAGTGTAAGTAGATTATATTATTCCCGCCCATATTCTTCTAGCTAGGTATCTGGATATAAGCACAATGCCCCTATTTTCCATCTGGGGAAAAGGCAGCAGCTCATTTTCTTTTGCCTCCCCCTTTCATGTTCATGGGGTGTGATAGAGTTTCTCTTCCCATAACCATAATGGAACGGGCAATAGTGAGATCCTATTGATTAGTGTGCTTTATTTCCCCTCTCTCCTGTTATGTTGAACTCTTGGGATTGGTAGCTTTTTGTTGCTAAAATTTACAGATTTTAATCACACTTGGTTGCACCTCTTGCAGCTATGTCTTTTAAAAATTCTCAATAAAATATCCAAGCAGCCCAAAGACAACTTGCTAAATTTGAAAATTTACTATTAGATATCTCAACTAAAGGGCTAATATTCAAACTTCATGCTATTTTGCTGGAGTATAAAATACTACCATTGGATAGATTAAAATCAGTTTGGGAAATGACTTACAAATGGTCATCATTGATGAAGGGGATTGGGATAGGATCTGGCTTTCTAAACCTATATCTTCATCCTCTGCTTCAAATTAAAGAAAATTATCTGAAAATAATTTATAGTTGGTACATGACTCCTGTGAAATTACTAAAATAGCTATGTGCCCAAATAGCAAAGTGCATCCAAATCACAGCACAATCCCTTTAAAACTAACTGAGGGTTTCCACAGTCCATTTAACAAGGAGGAGAACAGGTCCCTACCTGCTCCTCCTCCACTCGCTGCCATTGCTGTACTTGCAGTGCTCCTCCCCACTATCAGCACTCGTGGGTGGTGGTACTCTCCCCCAGCTGCCCTGCCAGCACCACGTGTCAGCAGTTGCTGGGGGAGTGCCGCCGCTGGTGCGCGTTGATAACGAGAAGCGCCAAGAGTATGGCAATGGTGGTAAGCAGAGGAGGAGCAGGGCTGGACGGACCTGCTCTCCTCCATGTTAAAGGGGCTGTGGAAGCTCTCTGTTTTCAAGGGATTGTAACACCAAATTGCATCTCGAGCACATCCCTACAGTACACTAAAAATAAATCTATTTGTGCTCTGTTGGAACAACTGTAATGAGAAAGGCACATATTTTCATCTATGGTGGATGTGCTCAAGGATTAGATCTTTTGAGGGCTTGGTATTTACAGAAATGGGTAAAATCATTAGTCAGGAAATTAAAATGCAGCCTCAGCTAGCATTGCTGGGAATATTTACTGAAGATAACAAGGTAATAAAATCTAAAGAGTTGGTAATTTACATGTTGATAGCAGCCAGAATGATGATAATTAGAAACTGGAAGCATGGAATATTGTCTTTAGATGAATGGTATAGAAAGCTTTGGTTTATAGCTATGGGTGAGAAATTAACCCATTTCTTGCATCTTTGAACAGGACAGTCAAAACCATCTTCTTTTTTTGTGATTTGGCAAGATTTAATATTTTTAATAAATCAAAGAAATTATGGAGATGAAAGAACCAGCGTGGAGTAGTGTTTAGAGTGTTGGACTAGGACCGGGGAGACCCGAGTTCAAATCCCCATTCAGCCATGAAACTAGCTGGGTGATTCTGGGCCAGCCACTTCTCTCTCAGCCTAACCTACTTCACAGGATTGTTGTGAAAGAGAAACTCAAGTATGTAGTACACTGCTCTGGGCTCCTTGGAGGAAAAGCGGGATATAAATGTAATAATAATAATAATAATAATAATAATAATGGTAAAGTATTGCCTGCTTGTTATATTCAGATTTGGAAAGATGTGTATTTTTCATAAAATGCTCAGATTTATCTGGGTTATCATTCTGGATTGGTAACATTGATATTAATAAAGCAGACCTGATTTTTAGGAAGCGAAAGTGTATGAGATATCACAGGATTTTATGCATTATGTGATCTGTGAGATTAAGTAATGTTCTGTTTTTAATAAAATATAAATAAATAATTTTTTAAAAGGATTGGTAGCTATAGCCATTATGAGTTAGTGCTTTTCCAAAATGGCACCAGACATTAAGCGGCAACAAAGACACAAGTAGATGTTCTATAACTCAGAAGCTGGCATATCGCTGTGTGAACAAACAAAAAATGATACCGATTTTGTAAGTCACATTTCGCCTTTACTCCTGCTTCACCAGTGAAGAAACTGATAAGGGGCCCTTTCCTTTCCCATTCAGCTTAGTTACACCCAGCCCCATACCTGTTGAAATTCTCTTTGCCATTGCTGCGCCGTTGGATCACGGTCCATCCTCCTCCATCTGACATGTCACAGTACACAAGGAAAGGTTCTCTGTCCACTCTAGGTCTAATTCTGTAGTATCCACTTCTGGTTTTCCCATTGTTAAATGCCATTGCACAATCTATGCAAAACCAGAAATAGTAGGAATAAGACTGTGCACAAGGATTGTGGATCCATAAGTCAGCATTAGAATGTTGCACTGATAACAGCAACTCAAGTTGTAGGACAACAATGCAGCTACACAGTAGAGGAATGGGTACCATCTTTCTTACTCTTCCCCACAGGCCAAGCTTGATGGGGCTTTAGCTAATTATTTATATACACTTTATATTATATTCCTGTTTACATGAGAGCCAGGTTTGGGTGCTGGCTCTGCTACACTCTAGTATGACCAAGAAATGAAACCAAGGCTGGGGATATGTAGTTGTAGGTGGTGGGCGATCTATCGATCTATCGCATTTATATACTGCTTTTCAGGCGAACTTCCCAAAGTGGTTTACATAAAAGTTGCAATAAATAACCATACATTGAGCAACATGTTCAATGTTCATATGCTGAACTCTTGAAGCTCACTCCTTTTTTCTGCTCCTTCTCTCAAAGCAAGATGGTCCCTGGTCACTCTATTGGATGGGACGAGGGAGGGGAGCACCTAGTTTTGTATGGAGAAGCAATTAATCATGCAAGAGTCCCTAATTTCAGTCTGCCATTTGTGGGAACTGGGGCTAAAAGTCATGCTCTGCTCTCCAGGTTCAGACATCGGGGTCATCTGCTCCAAGCTAACTAAGGACAGCTAGAGACCGGATATGATGAGCTATATGGACAAGGCACACTTCTGCATTCATACTGTGTGCATTCAGATCTGTGAGCACTAACTGATCTCCAGAGTTCATGGATCTCACTGTAGATATGATCTACAAGTCCCCACACTGTACATGACAGCAAAAACAAGGAAAGCAGAAGGTATGCTATGCTGTTCTATTTTCTCCATTTCTTATATGGGGTGAATCTTAAAAGGAGGACAAATGTTAGTCAAAACCATCCTATTTGGGACATACTTTATGTGAACAGACCTGATGACTACATTATAGATTCATCAGGACTGCAACTCATTAGTGATAAAAGAAAGCTATCCTAATATTTTATTTACACACACACACACACACACACACACATACCACAACACAACACACACACACTGTAGGATTGGTGAACTAGCTTTCTCTCTGTCCTTTTGGGAGACTTTTCAAACACATCAGTGGATACATCCACTGCTAACTTGGCAAAGAGGCACCTTTTAATGTGGTGATTCTCTTTATTTAGCAGGGGGAGAGTAACTGGCCCTATCCACCCCCAGCACAGTACCTCCGGTGACTGTTGCTGGTGTCTATCTTATGTTTCTTTTTGGATTGTGAGCCCTTTGGGGACAGGGATCCATCTTATTTATTTATTGTTTCTCTTTGTAAACTGCCCTGAGCCATTTTTGGAAGGGTGATATAAAAATAAAATAAATAAAATAAAATAAAATACATCCAAAAGCTGTTGCCCTAGGTGCATCCTGCATGATGTCTGTTATGCCACACATAGGTACTAAATAAATATTTTATTGTTACACTCCTCATCAGCACTATGTCTTCAGCAACATTTTAGGTTATGAAATGATGAAAAATTTCCCAAAATGATATCAATATAAAAAATTGGGGGTGGGGGGGTAGGAGTAGTGGTAGAATGCTGTTCACACAAACACTCCTCTAGGTTGATGGTGGATTGCAGCCAAATGATTTTCTTTTACACAGAGTATCAGATCATTTGCTCCCTAGTACCGCTCTGTTTGATCTTAATCCACTAAGTAGTGGTTAATTCTAAATTAAGAATGGAACTCAAAGCTATTCGGAATCCCTGCCCCTGCCCTAATTCCAGATGAGGGTTTACTCAGTGAGGAAAGCCTGCACATGCTCAGAAGCACCTTCTCATTTTACTCATACATCACATGTTAGGACTCAACTCTGGCACCATGAGCAGATTCTGGTAAGTCCTGATTGAATGTAAGCTTCATTCCAGGGCAGTAAATTCAGAGCTGATGCCAACAGTTCCTGTAAATCACCTGGATATTTGACTGTGGTGGGAATCAGCACTACCACTTGATACAAACATTTGAACATAGTACATCAAAAATATGTTTACTTATTGGAAGTGGTAAAATATAAAAGAACATGTCTATAATGCGGTAAAGTTTCACCAAACACTCTATAACCCTCTTAGAAGAGCCGGTGCCTTAAGTGACAGGCTGCCTCACTGCTATAATCGACCTTGATCATAGACTAAAAGACTCCCACTAGTGGTGGGCAAAAGGATGTTCTGCTGTGCTGTCTTCCTGGCAGAGAAAACCCGGCTCTTTCTTCTGTGATAGTTGTTTCCCAAGAGGTCTTTCAACTGGAGTTCATATAACTGGGATAAGTCTTGGAGCACTTTTAATCTTTGCTGTAGTTTGCTGTTTTGTAACAGGCAATCACCATTTTCCTAAAAGGGAGAAAGGAAATATTTATCTGAAGTACAGGTCTGTTTCTAGGTTTTTGTGGCACTCTGAGCAGGCTACCACCATGAGCAGACCCCCAAACCCCATTCTCTTGGCTTCCTATGATTGCTTGTGCCCCAACTCAGTAATGGCCCTGATAGGTGCTCAGTAGCAGGCTACCAACAGGATTTTCTGAGCACGGGACCTCAGACAGGGGAGATGCTGTCATTTCACACAACATTTTGCTAGGCTAGAGGTGGCAAGTAGTCACCTTGCTGCCTCCAACCTGACCAGCACTCCACCCAAAATGAGAGCAGCCATGAAAGTGGTACTTTCAGACCCTAAACGGGTCTGGGGCTCAGGAAGTGTCCAGTCTTGCTAAATATATGCACAGACCAGATCTGAAAGCTGGCACCCCCAAGCTTTAAGAGGTTCAACATATTCAGTAATTACAGGGATTCTCAGTATCCGGTAATTGCAGCTGCTGCACCTTGAAGAGGTTCAATATATTTCAGTAATTACAGTCATTACCATCTTATTATTATTATTTTACATAAACCATTTAGATAACTATGTTGAAAAGTGGTATATAAATAGCAGCAGCAGCAGCAGCAGAGCCATTTACAATCCTAGTCTCCATGCTCATAAAAAGCAATACAGCAGTGGGCCCCTGAAAGCATCACATACAGCCAACTCCTACATACCGAAAGTCGAGGTGCAGCTGAACAAAAGGACCCAAGGAACAGCAGAAATAGTAGCATCTGAATCATCATGACATCTGTTTTTTAGCACTAGAAAACATTAATATCTTGTGTTATATTATGAAAACCTATTTTCTGTCCCCTTTTCCATTTACCTTTGATGGCAGCAACTCCTAGACCAAACCATGAAAGATAGGAACATGCCATTTTACAGGTAGTTTCCTACCTCACCCAAACACCACAAAAACTGAAAATCTCAGAAAATCAATTAATTTGCTGGAAAATATGGGAAAACGCTCTTATTAGAAACAGATGGGGAATTATTCCTTCTGCCAATGTTCGGCAGTTTTCTCAGGTACTGTTCAAGATGGAAAATCCAGAATTTCACTGAATTATGAAGCAATGAACAAGCTATATTTTTCAGTTCACTGCATTTCAATCTGTGCCAAATTTCCATAAAATCTCTTAGGAAATCGAAAAACACAAAAAAGGTTGTGTTGGAGATATAAATACAGGGTTTTAAACACATAAACTACTCTGGACATCAACTAGCAACAGGTGAAGGGAGAGTGCATGGTCATTTTGTCGTACAGGAGGAATGCTTGCAAACTGCAAGCCCATTTTACTGGGGGCGGGATATGGACACACACACACACACACACAATTTATTTCTTCTTCATATGTATATGTAAAGGTAAAGTGTGCTGTCAACTCGATTTTGACTCCTGGTGCCCACTGAGCTTTGTGGTTTTCTTTGGTAGAATACAGGAGGGGTTTACCATTGCCTCCTCCCGCGCAGTATGAGATTATGCCTTTCAGCATCGCTGCTGCCTGTGCCTGATATAGTAGCAGCGGCGATTCGAACCAACAACCTTCTGCTTGTTAGTCAAGCATTTCCACATTGCGCCACTTAGGGTGACATGTATATGTAGTATAAAGCAAATAAAACAAATCAATGCAAATTATAACTGATCCTTCCTTCCCTTCCTTCCTTCCACCCTCCCACCCACCCACCAACCATGCTTTAGCATAGAATTCTACATTCCTTATACACTGGATGGCAACAGAGATACAATACCTTCTACTAGTGACATACTGGAGCCAGCCAGCTGATTCAATTGGCTCATATGTTTTGCTTGTAATCTACTTCTGTTACAGCTGAACCAAATTTAGTGCCAAAATGTCTCCTCTGCCAGTATTGATGTGAAATATTATCTGAATGCACACAGAATATTTTACATTGGTCTTTAACATCAAACAGTTAGTTTCACATTTAGTTTTTGGCAGTAAAATTTATTCTTTAGTTTTTGACAGTATTTGACAGCTGGCATTCAATTGTGTTTAATATTTGACAATTAACCTATCACAGTATTTAGTATTTGACAATATCTGAATTGACAGCTTATACAATTTCATATTTGAACCTGCCAAAATCAATCAAGAGATGCCAACAAGTCTAGAGCATGGGTTCTGAGTTAACATTTCACATTCAACATTTAGTTGTTAGAGTTCTAAAATGTAGCATATGCTTATTTTTTGAAAGTATTAATTTTAGCTCCAGAATCTGCCTGCTTCTAAACACATTTCCCCTTATGCATCAGCCCTCCATCTTTCCTTCAACCCTGCCATTATATTTATTTAAACTATTTATATCCTACTTTTCAACTACAATGAAAAAGTTCTTAAAGCATTCCCAGTAATAAAGTCAAGTTTATAAGTAGATGATTTTGCCCTCCAATTTTCCTCCTGAATATATGAACAATATTCACCAATGGAGCCATTGGAGGGAAACAACATTCCCTTTATCTGCCATAGCAGTAAAATGGCTTCCCCCTACAAAATGCTACTACATTTGCTTAGCTGTTTATCACTAATTCTCTTGGCAAGACAGAGGTTCTGCTGGTGGGTGGTTCATCTGACCAGGGCTGTAATAGTCATCCTGTATTGGATGGGGCTGCATTTCTCCTCAAGAACCAGGCTTGCATTTTAGGGGTGCTGAAAGATTCAGCTTTGTCTTTTGAGACCCATGGCATGAAGCATCCAATCACCCTCCTCATCAAAGACAGCCTTACCGTGGTTATCAAGGCTTTGGTAACCTCCACATCACATTTTCAGAGAGAACAGGGGCGTAGCAAGGTTGGAGTGGGCCCAGAGACAAGTTTTTTAAATGCGCCCCCCTCACTGAAAAGAGTCTGAATAGTGGTAACAAAAAGCATATATATAGTATATAATAATTATTATATAGTGTATATAATTATATATATACACACTATGTGCCACAATAGAACATCATCCTAAATTATTTTTTAAAGGTTTTGTAAATTATGGATGATGCAAGTCATTTAATGGTACTAGAGAAAGACATGCTGTTCTGGTAGCTCCAGGTCTTAACACTCACATCACTTTTGAAGGATGAATAAAACTGAAAGAAGCCTGGGCGGGTGTGTGGCTGGTGAAGTCAGTCATGTGACTTGCCTCGGAGGGGGTGCCCAAGGCAGTGGACCCACAGACAACTGTCTCCCCTTGCCCTTTTATAGTTATGCCCCTGAGAGGGAAATCAGTAGGTGCACAAGGGTTTAAGAACCATCCCACCACTGACCTTCCTCTTCAAACGGCCTTCCAAACCACACATTACCATCATCCCACTAGACACTGGTTCTCATGCATTACTCAATTTAATAGCTCCATTCATAAATCCAGCTCTCTGTCCACAGAAGATGCCTATCTTACACATGTAAATTGGTGTTTTCCCAAACAGCAGGAAAATGCCGGGATTATAGGCCAAAAGGCAAGCCAAAGTTTGCCACTAACTGGCAATCAGTTTGCCACCAACAGCCAATCATGGCTTCCTAACTAATGTGCCTGTATAATAATTTGTTTGCAAGTATGCATTTGTTGCATTCACACTTTACAATTATAGGTGTACTTTTAGATCATATTCGATGTACATTTTAAAAAGTGTGAAGTATGCCTCTGATAGTGGACGTGAAAGTTAAGGCAATAAGGAAAGAGTTGAGGAAACTTTCACTGATGAAATGAAAAATAACACTCATCATAACAAACTAAGAACATGTTGTTCTCTTTAAGGCAAGCCCCTTTGAGACTCTGAAACCCCTTGATGAAGCATCGGCCAAAAGCACTCCCTCTTCCAGGAATAGGCAAGCCTCATGTGCTCTTAATTCCTTCCCAACTATTTTACAGCAAAAATTCAAATTAATTTACTTCAAAACTCCTACTAGCATTCTAGCTTCATACAATCATTCTTCTGACAATAGCTGAGCAAAATATCAGGCACACAAACCTTGCTTTCACAAACATTTCCCCCCATTAAACAAATCCCTATCAACTTACGTTGTTAATGAATTGGAATGGCTTCAGAAAACGGTGATCCCACTGATCTCAGAGACTGAGATCAATTATTCAATAAAAGCGAGAATAATAGGATGTAGGTAATTACTAATTTGTTCTGTTAATTCCAACTAGCTGATCCGGTGCAGAGCATCTGCACCCCTAGTTCCCCCTTTCTCTCCTCCCCATCTTCATTCCCTCCCCCTTCAGCCCCAGTCCATTCCCTTCCCCCCGCTTCAGCACCAGTCTGTTCTCCCCCTCCTGGCCAGTGCTTTCCTTCCCTGCCCGCAGGCCTAGCTGGCGCTTTATCTCCCCACCTGCTGGCGGCACTTTTCCTCGCTGGCAAGCCAGCCACCACCACCATTTTCTCCCCGGTCCCCATTGCTATCCAGGCAGCTGCTTGCAAACTCTCACAAGAGCTGCCACACACGAGATTAGTGACGGCTATGGCTTGGAGAAATATATATAAAGATTGGGCTTCCATCAAGTGATTTAGTCAGGAAGTCAGCCAGTGAGTTAAGGAACTGTATCTGTACATTCTCTGTATTCTGCCTGAAAAATAATCTAGATGATTTATCATGTAGCAAAATAGTCAAGAGACAGGGAGCAATTTATATTCAGCTTGGCTTAAAAAAAAAAAAGGGAAAGACATGGCAGTTTGTAAACTACGCAAGGTAGATTTACATTACAGAAGGCAAATTTAGGCTAAACATGAGGGGAAACCTTATGACTATAAGAGTAGTAAGAAATATAAATTTACCTTGTGTTTGTTGCAGTTTGCTGAATGAAAATGAATATGCATGATAAGAGCTGCACTTCCTAAGTTTTAGTGGAGATGGCGGTGCTACAAATGTAATCATAGACACAGTTATTTCTAAAAAAACAAATGTCTTAATTTAAAAGACCTATGAAGGAATAATTTGAGCTCCCTCTACTGACTGTAGAAGAGTACAAATCCTTTTTGAAAATTACGGCAGAAACATTAGGACAGAAGGACTTATATACTACTACAAAATACTTATATACTACTACAAAATACTACTACAGAAGGACTTATATACTACTACATTAGGACTTATATACTACTACAAAAGTCATTTAAATGATTCACAATGCTCAGAACAGGACAACAATTTTTTGTTATTTGGGGGGTAGGGGTGGGTGGGGGGAAACAGTGTGAGAATTCCCAAAGTGAAAACGGCATGGATTCAGAGCATTAGGTATGTATCAGTGGTCCCTCTAATTTTTTTCATTCTCTGTGCGGAATGAGTTTTGTTCTGGGCGGCAGTATCAAGGCAGTGTGCGCGCACATGCATTCGGAATGGGGCCTTCCTAACTCAACCTGAGCGGGATCTAGAAAACTGAGCAGACATCAGAAAACTTGGGAGCGTGCGCACATGTGCACGCTTTAGAGGGAACAGTGGTATGTATATATGTATTTATTATCTATTTCACTTATATACCACCCATTCAAAATGGCTCAGGGTGGCTCACAATAAAAAAAAGAAAACTATTTAAAATATTGATAACAAAACTCATTAAAGTCATTAAAATCATTTAAGTACTATTAAAAGCCAAGCTTAAAAAATATTGTTCTTTACAGCTCTCTTGGAGCATCCCACTAAGGATAATAGAGCTCTTCACTAAAGAAAAGGAGCAAAAGGGGAAAATATTAATGGCCTACCTTATTTTTTATTATTATTATTTATCTTGTTTACACAGTCAGACAGGTGTTATTGACTGGTTTGTTTTATCCAGACATCGAGTCCTTCCCAAGGACCTGGGATGCCAGAATTTTATTGTCAATGTTGTTGCTGTTGTTATAGATATTGTCACAGAATATAGGCTGTTCCCAGTAAAGTTGCTTTTTGTAATTGGCTGATGGTGATTTCTGTGACCCCTATGGTGTTGAGGTGCTCTTCAAGGTCTTTTGGAACTGCACCCAGGGCGCCAATTGCCACTGAGATTATTTTGGTCTTTTTCTGCCACAGCCTTTCCATTTCAATTTGTAGATCTTTGTATTTGGTGATTTTTTCTATTTCTTTTTCTTCTCTTCTGCTATCCCCTGGTATTGCTATGTCGATTATTTTGACTTGTTTTTCTTTCTTCTCAACTACAGTTATATCTGCTGTATTGTGTGGCAGATGTTTGTCTGTTTGTAGTCGGAAGTCCCATAATATTTTTACATCTTCATTTTCTTCAACTTTTTCAGTTTTATGGTCCCACCAATTTTTGGCTACAGGTAGCTTGTATTTTTTGCAGATGTTCCAGTGTATCATCCCTGCTACCTTGTCATGCCTTTGTTTGTAGTCAGTCTGTGCGATCATTTTACAACAGCTGATTAGGTTGTCCACTGTTTCATCTGCTTCTTTACAAAGGCGGCACTTGCTGTTTGTTGTGGATTTTTTGACTTTTGCTCTTATTGCATTTGTTCTTAGTGCCTGTTCTTGCGCAGCCAGTATTAAACCGTCTGTTTCTTTCTTCAAGTAACCATTCTTAAGCCATTGCCAGGTCTTGGTGATGTCTGATTTTCCAGTTATATTGTGCAAATATTGACCATGCAGGGGCTTATTTTTCCATTTTTCTGCTCGGCTTTCTTTCATTGGTGTTGAATAGTTTTGCATTATTGACCATTTGAAGTGCATCTTCTTCACTGTCCTTGATATATTCTTCAAGGCCTCTTTTCTCCTCCTCTACTGTTTGATGGACTTGCAGCATTCCTCTTCCACCTGAGCTGCGAGGGAGGTATAGCCTATCGACATCACTGCGGGGGTGCAGAGCATGATTGATGGTCATGATTTTTCTGGTCTTACAATCCAGCGTCTCTAGCTCTGCCTGGGTCCAGTCTATTATTCCTGCAGTGTATCTGATAACAGGTATAGCCCAGGTGTTAATGGCTTGTATGGTGTTCCCGCCATTGAGTTTGGACTTGAGGATTTTTCAAACTCTCCTGATGTATTCA
Source organism: Hemicordylus capensis (assembly GCF_027244095.1). Taxonomy (NCBI): domain Eukaryota; kingdom Metazoa; phylum Chordata; class Lepidosauria; order Squamata; family Cordylidae; genus Hemicordylus; species Hemicordylus capensis. The sequence goes on along the minus strand of NC_069657.1, from coordinate 267,584,039 downwards.
CTTCCAATTTTTCTTTTAACTTCAGTGCGTGCAATGTTATCAGCCTGGAGAATGCCCAAGTATTTGTAAGGTTCTTTCTCTTCCAGGTTCTTGATCTTGCTTCCATTGGGCAGTTCTATTCCTTCTGTTTTTCTTATTTTTCCTCTGATATCAGATGCAGGGGGAGGGGCTAGGGAGGCTGTGGCAGCGGCAGAACCCAGGCCGCCACTGGCCTCCCTTCGCTCCTGGTCTAAAAAATCAGTCCACAATGTTGGCCTAAGGTGCTGCAATGCCTGAAGTGCCGGGTGTTTTGGACTGTGCCCTATGCCTGGCCTCAGTCCTCCATTCCTTTAAGATGGACTTCTGCAGTGTCTAAACATGAGTTCAACCTTACCATCATCATCCTGTTATCTTGATTATTTTATTTATTTATTTATTTATTTGATTTATATACTGCTCCTCCAAAAATGGCTCAGGGTGGTTTACAACAAATAAAAACAATTAAAATCAATTAACAGTTAAAATCAAAACTAAGTAAATTAAACAATTAAAATCATTTAAACATTAAAAACATTAACATTAAAATCATTTAAAACCAGCATTAAAATTTTAAACCATAAATCTAATTAAAAGCCTGGGTGAATAAATGTGTCTTCAGCACCTTTTAAAAAGTTGCCAGAGAAGGGGAGGCTCTTATTTCATCAGGGAGTGCATTCCAAAGTCCAGGGGTAACAACAGAGATGGCCCGTTTCTGAGTAGCTGCCAAGCGAGTTGGCAGCAACTGCAGGCGAACCTCTCTAAATGATCTAAACAGGCGGTGGGGCTCATGGTGAAGAAGATGTTCTCTTAAATACCCAGGGCCTAAACTGTTTAGGGCTTTATAGGTAATAACCAGCACCTTGTATTTTGCCTGGAAATGTATCAGCAGCCAGTGTAATTCTTTCGACACATGAGTGATATGGTCTCTCCTAGACGATCCAGAGACCAACCTGGCCACTGCATTCTAGACCAACTGCAGTTTCCGGACTACATACAAAGGCAGCCCCACACAGAGTGCATTGCAGTGATCCAGCCTAGAGGTTACCAGCATATGTACCACCGATTTGAGGTCGTTCATCTCAAGAAACGGTCGCAGTTGGTGTATCAGCCAAGATTGAGAAAAAGCACCTCTGGCCACCACCTCAACCTAGGACACCAGGGAGAATTTCAGATGCAGAAGCACCCCCAGACTGTGTACCTGTTCCTTCTGGGGGAGCGTGACCCCATCCGGTAAGGCAGATCAGTATTGTCTCCCGAGTTCTGAACGCGCACAATAAGCACCTCTGTCTTACCTGGATTCAGCCTCCGTTTGTTATCCCTTATCCAGTCCATCACTGCCTCCAGGCAGGCATTTAGGGAGGTTACCCTTCTCCTGATGATGACGACATGGAGAAGTAGATTTGGGTGTCATCAGTATACTGATAACACCCTGCACCAAATCTCCTGATGATCTCTCCCAGCAGTTTCATATAGATGTTAAACAACATCAGAGACAATAAGGAGCCCTGAAGGACACCATAGGAAAGTTCCGATTTGGAAGAACAACAGTCTCCAAGGGACACCATCTGAAATCTGCCCGTGAGGTAGGAGCAGAATCACTGCAGAGCCTCACACCCCCAATCTCCTCAGACATTCCAGAAGGATACTATGGTCAATAGTATTGAAAGTAGGGATGTGCACGAATGGTCTTCGGCACCAGCGGGGGAAGTACTTTAAGGGTGGGGGAGGGTGTACTCACCACCACCACCCCGGCCACATTTCGCCCGCTGGCGCTCTGTAAACTTTAAGCCCCTCGGGGCGGCAGCGTTCCTCCCTGCCGCCCCGTTGCCCCCCGTCGGCCGGAAGTAGCCAGAATTTGCGAATGCGCGTGCACCTGTCATGAGTGCACGTGCACAGCAGACAGGCACGCGCACGCACGCACGCACTACAGGTGCACGCGTGCAACTTCCGGCCAACGGGGGGGACGGGGTGGTAGGGAGGAACGCTGCTGCCCCGAGAGGCTTAAAGTTTACAGAGCGCCGGCGAGTGAGTCACATTCACTCTGTCAATTCCCAATTGGAGATCATCCATCAGGCTGACCAAGGCAGTCTCTCCCCCAAAGCTTGTCCAAAAGCCAGTTTGAAATGGGTCTAGATAATCAGTTTCCTCCAAGATCGCCTGGAGCTGGGAGGCCACCACCTTCTCAATCACCTTGCCCAGCCATGGAAGGTTGGAGACAGGCCTGTAGTTGCTTAACTCTGAGGGATCCAAGGCAGGCTTCTTCAGAAGTGGTCTAATGATTGCCTCCTTCAGACAAGGAGGCATCCTGCCTTCCCTCAGAGAAGCATTTATAATTTATTTATTTTATATTTATATCCCGCTCTTCCTCCAAGGAGCCCAGAGCGGTGTACTACATACTTGAGTTTCTCCTCACAACAACCCTGTGAAGTAGGTTAGGCTGAGAGAGAGTCACCCAGCTAGTATCATGGCTGAATGGGGATTTGAACTCGGGTCTCCCCAGTCCTAGTCCAGCACTCTAACCACTACACTACACTGGCTCCCATAGTCCACCACGCTGGCTCCAATGATTTATAATCTCTTCCAGGTCCTCTACCACAGCCTCCCTGCCAAATATTATAAGCCATGTCAAGTTATATAGCATTGCCCGGCCCTTCTTGTGGGCCTTAGTGCTTTTAGCCTTCTTAGATTCAGCCACCATTTTATCAGGTGAGAAAGATCTGTGTTTAGGCCCTTTGCTTGTTCAAGTGCCCAGATTTACCCCATAAGGAGCAGCTTAGAAATGATAGGGTGCATTCAGAACTCTGCCTCAAGATGCCTCCTGTTCATGGTATCTCATAAAACAAGTGTGAGATTTTTCTGGGGGATGCCCTCCTAGCAGCAGACATATACAGTTGCCAACATTGTCCATCTGCTTTAAGAGCTACTTAATGTGCCGACGTCAGCAAGCTGGTTCAAGGTCTTTTGTTGCCTGAGGCAAATTAAAATGTTGCCCACCACCACCAATGAATGTTGGACAGCACATGTGCAATGCAATCTTATGCACATTCGCTGTGAAGTAAGTCCCACTGTACCCAATGGGGTTTATTTCTTAATAAGTGTGTTTAGGATTGTGGCTTAAACACTGTAATCAAGAGCTGACCATGTGATAGTATTTCCTTGACATGGGTCCCTTCTTCACAGCTGTGACCTGATAGAGAACATTCTCCATTGTGTCCCTGAATGGAAGGGATATTATTAACCCCATCACCAAGGTGCCTCTGGGCATGCAGCCAGTGACTTTCTCTCCAAAGCATTTGCATAGCTGAGGCATAGCTGGGATGTCATGTCAGCACCCCAACCAGTAGGGTAGGCTGTAGTGAAAGGTTTTGCCCATTGTCTGTTAACACACCTTATGACCCCCACCAGGCCAAATTCAGCCTCCCAACCATATTATAATTTTTGTAAGTTTTGTTGCCTGTGCTGGCCTGCAAAACAGAAGGGTGTATTGTAACCAGGTCTGTAAATCCAGAGGGTAGAGTGTGAGGACAGTTCAGCATCTGGCTGGTGGACTATTATATTCAGCTTGGTGGATCACAATTTGCCATGCTAACATTCGGGGCAGGTAGCTACAGTTGAAAAGGAGATTTTGAGACAAGTGTCTCTCTGGGCCCCTGAGGGAGGGGGGACCTCACGGCTGGGCCACAGCTTGCTCTTTGCTCCACTCCCTGCCATGCCCCTTTCTGAAGGGGGCGGGGTTTCAGGGGCCGTCTTCTTCTTCACCTTTCGTCCCAGGACCCTGGCCCACTCCAGGCTTGCTACACCCCTGCCCTACATGGAATTAAAGACGCAGCTCAAGCTGGACCGCTTTTCGACTCCCACAGGCCAACCGACACTAGTCTTCACCTATTCCAGAGCTGGCCATTATCAATGACATTAGACTACTTGCAGGGCCACGTGCTCATGTGAGCCCGAGAGGCGGGCGGGTGTGTGTACGTGTGTAAAGGAAGTTGGGGGGAAATGGCCCCAGAGGCAAATGTGTTGCAAAAAATGAAAAGGCAATTTTAAAAAAGGAGCCTGGGGCGAGGCACGTGGAATCCCCTGAAGACGCGGCCTCCACTTATGGCTACGCCTGGAGCTGAGAGAGTCCTTAGGCGGCTGCCCAGAATAATGGCCCCCTTTGACCTGCCTTACGTGGCCCTGGCAACAGAGTTCCACGACTGTTCTGCGCGGGAAGAACAGAATGCGTGGAACGAGGAGCCGCCGTCGCTTGCCCTTTCTTTTGCGCCGCCGCGGCCCATTGACAGGTAATGGGAATCAGGTGTGAAACTGGATCAGGTGGAGCCGCACCGAAGCCAGCATGAAGTTGGGATTGGCAGCGCTCGGCTTTTCCCAGCCACCTTGGGAGCTACTTTTAGTCCAGAGCCAGCGGGCGGGGACTCTTCAGCGCTGGGTTGCAGAGTCAAGTTGTGGGCTGTGAACGGTGAGTATGGGGAGAAGAAGCGGGACTTCGACGTGGTGGTATCTGCTCTGCAAGGGGCTACGCACGACAGCTCCTCCAGCTGCGAAGCGCAGAGCTCGGTTTCCTCCCACCTCCTCCTCTCAGTTAGAGCCCGGCACTGGGCAGAGTTGCCTGCCTCGGGACGGAGGAGGTCTCAGGGGATCTTCCTCGGGTGTTGGACCTATGGTCAGGCTGCTTGTTGCCCTCGCGTTCTTCCTTCTCCAGTTTCCAGTCCCAATCCGAGCAAGTGAGACGCACTCTGCACCCCCGCCGCCGCCCCAGTTCCTTTTGGCCCCTTCTCCCAGCCCGATTCTGCCTTGCATCCCCTGCCTGCCTCCCTGGGTCACGCGTTGCATGTCGTTTTTGCGGGGAACCTGGTTGGCGCTAGACGTGTGTTCTGTCCAGGTAACGACTCGCTCCCTTCGTTTTTTGGCAAACAAGTTAAGACTGCGTGGCTCGGCGGAGTGTAGACTTAGTGAGGGATTCCGCCCTTGGTTCGCGGGTTCCTTAAGGAAGCCCCTGGCCCTCGCCAATTCTCATTTGCTCTAAGCCCCGCACTTCCCTTCCAAGCCCCGCTTGGAGGCCTCCTTCCCAGTGCTGAGTGCGGGCTCTCCCTGCCTTGGTGAGGCGACTGTGTCAAGCCGGATGGGCTGGGAGTCCAAATAAAAAACGGAGACGAGCAGGTCGGATCTTTGTACATCCGGAGAAGTTTTCGAGATTAATTAATGCCAGATCAGTTATCTTGCCATGCTTTAACAACTCGGGTGGCTTGAACAAAACTATATTCCGGTCGCAATCCTGTGCGCACTTACTTGGGATTGGGAACAGGCTCTATCCAGTTTGGTGGAAATAGACTCCCAACCCGTAAACATGCAGAGGAAATGGCTGCAAAGAATGTCTTTCCCCCTGCTCTTTCTAACTTGTGCTGACAGAAGCATGTTTATGCCAAATAACTATTCCTGCCCCCCTCTTTCTCTTGATGGGATTCTGTACTCAATTGCTAACATACTTGAGAAATGCCACTTCAGTTAAGACTGTAGTTCTGAGAGAAAGAATGCTACCCCTTGCAGCTCTTTTAAACGGTGTGTAAGAGGAGTTAATGCAAGACTTAAGTTATATAAATGCATGCCCTAGGTCTGCATCTCACCGTTCTTCTGAGGGTTTGGAGGGTGTGGCTGTTCTGGATCATGGACACTAGCTTTTATGTGCTGTCTGAGGTCAGCCTAATCTCTACCTCAGCAGGTTGTTGTGTGGGCAAGATGCTTTTCTAAACATCCTAGACAGGGGCAGATTAAGCTTTTTGGCAAAAAGGCTTTTGTCACCCTTTTACCTTAAACAAAAATGGTTTGCCTCTTTTGGAGCTGAATTATACCAGTATGTATGGAGCTGGATTATTTATTTGTTTCTCAAATTTGTAGACCGCCCCAAACTTCCATCTCTGGGTGGTTTAGAACATAAAACAAATTAAAATGAAAATCTTAAAACATTTAAAACCACAGTCAAATGTAAAAGCTTGGGTGAAAAAAAATGAGTCTATAGGGACTTCTTAAACGTTGATGAAGATGGAGAGGCTCTTGTTTCAGTAGGGAGTGCATTCCATTATGGCTAACTCAAACTGTTACAGTGGTTAAACAACTTTATTAATGCAACATAGTGTCTATGAAATGTCAGATAAACAGCTGAAAATGAAAAAAAACTTATTCTTATAATACTTATTAATATGTTTATGTTACTGTTTTTAAGATTATTTTTTTCAACAAAAAGAGTACATGAAACAGCTTGTATTCTAAAAAGGTTAAGAAAATGGTCCCTTGTTCATAAAGTCAATTAAAAATCAAAAGACAAGTCATGGGCCAAAAAACAGATGTTGGGTGGGAAGAGGAATAAGACAGTCGTATCAAAGATATCTGAACTGCAGAAGAGCAGAGGGAAAATGTCATTCATTTTACCGTCTCAGTACTTTCTAATTTAGCACCATATTGAGCTTGTTGAATGACAAAAACAAAAATGTATCCATTTGATGATGTCAGGGTAACCCAGTAATGATGTATGTCTTCCTTTTTAATACATTGATTCTTTCAAATATTCAGTTGTAATCTGTGAACATTGATGGGAAGGGAGCCTCCATGCATCTCAAACAAGCTCTTTGGACCTAGTTGCTTAATGGATTGTCATTCCAAGTCCCATGGGCCTGGAACTATGTTTGTATCCATCTTTTAGGATATGATGGAGCATAACGTAGGCATTGCAGAACTGCCCATTCCACTGTGGTACTGGTATTGTGCTGTCCTCTTGTGCAGTACTGTCACTACATGTGTGGGACATGTGCACGGATGATTCGGTCATCCTACAGATGGACACAAGTATACTCGCAGTCCCATAGGACTTGGAAGGACAAGGACATCTAGGTTCAAAGAACTTGTGCAGCCTTTGCATGCAGCAGGCTGCACACTGAACTACTATACAGAATCTGCATCGAGCTGTTGAGGACTAATCCACTCCTGACCAACATATATCCTGGGTGTTTCTTCTTGGAAAGACACTTGAGTGTGATAGAATCTTGGGAACTGGATTATAGAGATTGGGGTGGAGTGGAGAGAGAGATGTAAAATGCTCTTGGATATCTAGAACCAGGTTTAATATCAAACGCCAACAGGTGCTGGCAATCAAATACTGTCAAAGTTTCAACAGTAATTGTCTTGCTAATTATTGCATAAAAGCTGTCAAATGCTGCAGTTGTATTTAAGTATGAAATTGCCTGTCAGCACTGCAGCTCATAGAGAAGAATTTAGGTGTAGCAAGCCTTTCAGCTTTGTACTAGATATCTAATGCTTACTCCGTTGGACTAACTCCTGCAACTGAACAAAGAGACACTTTTTAAAAAACAACAACGGTGACTTGCCTATATTTAGCAGGGGGAGAACTGTCTCTATCCAACCTCAGCACAGCATTCCTTCAGTGGTGGTTGCTGGTTGGTGTCTACCCTAATATTCTTTTTAGACTGAGTCTTTTTGGGACAGGCAGAGGTGCACCTAGGTAATTTTGGAGCCTGGACCAAAAGGCCTTTTGCGGGGCCCTACTGCTCCTGCTGCTGCCAATAGATAAGCTAAAATGCATTATTTATTTATTTATTACACCAGAACATGCTCTGGGAAAGCTGGAAAATATAGTTGGGCTAGTTGGGCTAGTTGGGCTAGTTGGGCTAGTTGGGCTAGTTGGGCTAGTTGGGCTAGTTGGTATTCTGAATAAGATACTTCCTACTGACTTGCAGATAGATACCACGTTTTGCATAGACAATCCTGTCACTTAAATTAATGAACTGCTCAGCATTTTGGAGGCCCCTTACAGGGCCTCCAAGAGCAGGTTTGGGCCCTGACAAAAATTTTTAGGGGGCCCCCACCACTAGGCCCCATCTCTTGCTGCTGCCGCCACAAGGCCACCACTGCTGCCACAAGGCCCCCCGCTGCCACAAGGCCAAACCACCAATCTTTAAAATAATTCTTGCTGCCATGTACATGGCCAGGGAGTGGGGGGTGAGCCGAGCACCAGCTCTTTGACTGTGGGCAGAGCGGGAGCGACTGCTGAGCCTGACCGTCAGGCCCAGCAGCCCTTGAGAACTGCGAGGCGCTCCAGTGTGCCTGCGTAGTGTGAATTGAACGTCGATGCTCCATTCCAATTGTGCAGGCGTGCTGGAGCTCCTCGCAGTTCTCAAGGGCCGCTGGGCCGAACAGTCAGGCTCAGTGGCCGCTCCAGATCCACCCCTCGGGGGTTGGGGTGTTCAGCTCACCCTTTACCCCTCAGCTGCACACATGGCAGCTAGAATTATTTTAAAGATTGGTGGTTTGGCCTCGGGGCAGGTGCGGGGTGGCAGCAGGAGGCAAGACAAAAACATATGCAGCCTAGTTGGACCCTAGGCCCACTTCCAGACCGCCGGGCCCCAGTAATTTGTACCGGATCTGCCCCCCCCCATCCTTGGGCCTAGCCCCTTAGGCCAGCATTTGGAGGCCCCCCCAGGCCTGCAGGGGACTGGACCTCTGCCCAGAAGTCCAGTCCAAGGAGCGGCACTGGGGACAGAGAACCATCTTCATCTTTCTATCTAAACCACTTTTGAGAACTTCTGTTGAAAAGTGGCATGTACATATACTACTAGTAGTAACTTCCCACTTTGAGTAAGTTGCGAGGACTAAAGCAACACATGACTGCTTGATATTTTCCTATTGAAGTTTACTGAATTATTACATCTGAGGAAGTCGAATTGTACCCCACCCCCTGCAAATGGCTTCAGAGCTAGTGGCTCAGACTGACCACAACGTCCTAGGGGTGTCCATGGACCGCAGCTTGAGGTCCAGTCCTAATTCAGACCAGTCTGTGGTCCAGTGAACCAATTCAGTCCAGGTTGTCCGAACTGGGGGGGGGGAGGGGCTGAGCGGCACCTTTAAAAAATAAAGACCCAGGTCCTTACCAGCACGACTGCCACTCCCGGCAGCTTCCTGCTGCAGCAGTGCTCCCCAGGAGCCTGCATGCGGAGGTGGCAGCGGGGCCCCATCACTCACTTGGCTTCCACAGATTGGTGGGGGGAGTGCCGCCTCAGCAGGAAGCTGCCTGGAGTGGCGGTCATGCTGGTAAGGACTTGGGTCTTTATTTTTAAAGGTGCTGCTCACTGCACGCCCTCCCGCCAGCACTGCCTCAAACCGGACTGGTTCACTGTTTGGCCGAACCGGACCAAACTGGTTCTCCAGACTGTATATTGGTCCAAATTTGGACCGGACCTCGAACCGTGTTCTGTGCACACCCCTGACTAGTTCTTACTGAAGTGTTTCTTAGATAGATAGGTATTAGTCTGCCACACAGTTTCATTAGGAGGCTATAGACAAGCCACTATATACTTGGCTGCAGACCTGCCATCTGCAGTGTTGTGGTGGTGGTAATATTGATGAGACAATGCAGGCAGGCTCAGGCACCACATGGAACTATGGTTTATTTAGTTGTGGTTAGTTTGTCTGTCTGAATCCAGAGCAGTCAGAAAGCAGTGCTTTATTTTGGACAGTCAAACCATGATCTGAACTCCAGATTTGAAGCAGGCTTATTTGTTCAAACTCACAATTGTGGTTTTATTTTTATTTTACATATTTTTATACCACCCAAAATGTACGTCTCTGGGCAGCTTACAACAAAATAAAAACATTAAAACATTAGTTAAAAACAAAAACAAGAAATTTAAAATATGACAATTTTAAAAAACCCACAATATTCTAAAACAACATTAAAAACAATCAAAAGAGTATCAGTTAAAAGCCTGGGTTTAATCTTTCTTTTGGCAGCTCTGCCAGAGCTCTCATATATAGAGAGATTCAAGCCTCGATCATGGGAAGTAAGGAGAAGGGATGAGACCCAAACAAAGCACAAGATGGTAAAACAAAGATCTGGTGCTCACTGGTGATGCCAATCCAGGCTTGTTAAACAAACCTTAGTTAAACTTGTGTTTCTGCATGGTATCTGAACCTGCCCTACTTATGAAGCACACTGAGCACTGTACAAATTCCTTTGCAAAATGAGGCATTCCAGACTTGAGTAGTTTCTTTTTTGAAGTCTTGACTATATGTCAGAGGACCTTTTTCCTTGATGTTCTGTTTATGGGTTTTGTTTTGTTCTGTTTTTTTGCATAGGGGAGCCACCTGTCTTGTTCACCCCATAAGCAGTAAGAACAAAATGACAGCTGTAAAGTATGAACAAAGTGTGGATGTGCAAGAATTTCAAGGGTGAGTTATCCTGCAAAATCATATATTCGTAGTGATCAGACTCTCTTTTTATACAGGCAATGGAAGTATTTATCTTGCTTCATTGCACATGTGATAATGAACAGGTTAAACTGGTTTAAATCACAGCAGTTTAAATTTCCAAGAGAGAACCTCAGTTTAAATTATTTAAAACCTCAGTTTAAATCATGGTTTAAGTTTCCCACTGATATATGTTCACATATTTTTGATGCAAATGTGATCACTAAAACATGTTAACTTACAACTCAAAAGAGTATTTACAACATCTAGGAGGTTATGCTTCATGTACTTTTTTAGATAACTTGAATTTTCCTAATTCAGAAATGGTACATAATACACACTTTTTAAATGTAATTGATGCCTTTTCTCATTATCTGTGTTAGGCTGCCTAACATCTCCTTGTTGTACTGCTTACTGTTGACATTTTCCTTTTTACCCAGGACTGACATGTCTTCAAAATATCCCTAGATAGGGTGTCTCTTGTGCCCAGAAACTGACAGTTCTAGCCTTATTCAGACATGTTGTACGAGTGTACAGATACCTATGTATTCATTCATGTTTTTGTGTGTTTTCATGTTTAAAACCGGTATTCATTTTAAAGAATAGAGGCCCCTCAAATGCATGGTAAGGATAGGAAGTGTTGTACCTGTGTTCAGCATAATGTGTGAATGGCTGTACCTGTGTACAAAGCTGTACCTGCATACTCTCCACACTCATATGAATGTGGAATTTAATGTGTACAGGACTAGCTTTTCTGTGGCAAAGTGTAAGGTAATATAGGAAGCTTTGTACTGAAAATGCCTTCCCTTTTTCCAGGGGTGCTGTTGGGCATGGACCTGGGGGCTCAGGTCTGTGTGCCCACTCTCCTAGAGGGCCCCATAATGTTTCCTACGGGAAAAGAAGACCACTTTTTATTTCCAGAATGACTTTGGCTAGAGTCCTGAAATTTGGCACCGATATAGGACAGGTTATCAGGACTCTGTGTACTAGTTTTGAAGCAGGTTGGTCAATGTGTTGGTTTGATTACTTTTTGAATTTTTTTTAAAAATCCTATAAGTGGCTTGTTTAATGGAAGAAAATTACAAAAGCCTTTGGAACTGAAGCCCCCACTTGGACCATCATTCCACCCCCCCATTGTGAAGGATTCTGCCATTTGCCTTTATAAAAATGTGCAACATGCCCCCAACCATTTGCATTTCCAGAATTGCTGGGCTTAGTTCTGAAATTCGGCACGCATGTAGCCTAAGATGGCAGGTCTCCCTTTATTTCAAGGAAATCAGTCAATCCTGTCATTTTAAAAGTCCCCCCAACCCCCAAAGCAGTAAAGCTGCCAGAAATATTTATCTCTCTCCATAGAGTGCTTCATGCCTGGTGAAAGTGGAACTGTTACATCTGAATAAATAATAAAACAAATGTACTATGCTTGTTTTGTGATACAGAAGGTCTGCATAAGAAATGTGAAGCAAGGGGCTTGTATTAAGGTTTTGATTTTTCCCCCTTACAAATGCACTCTTTGTCCAAGTTGGTTTTATGTTTGAACTGTGGAGCAAGAGACACATGTTGAGGTCATTCACACAATCGAGAACTGTGTTCTACCCAGGTTTGTGATCTGTGTGTGCTCCTAATTTTCAGTCGTGTAGAAGCAAGGTAGGATGAAAACCTGGGTAGAAGTGATTGCGTGAAAGCAAGGTAGGAGGGAAAGCTATCCATTTTTTCCTCCTAACTTGCTTCCACATAGCCACTTCTACCCAGGTTTTCATCCTACCTTGCTTCTACACGACTGAAAATTAGGAGCACACACAGATCACAAACCTGGGTAGAACACAGTTCTCGATTGTGTGAATGACCTCATTGTGTACCAGTTTGTGTATGGTCAAGAAGCTGTATGAATCCATTGGGACTTGTGTAATCTATGCTTCTATGGTTGGTCTTTAAACCAACCAGAGAGAAGGCGACCTTGGACTTAATCTTGAGTGGCACCCAGGACCTGGTGTGTGATATCAGTGTCATCGATCCTTTGGGGAACAGTGACCCTAGTGCAATCAAATTCAGAATACATGTGGGGAGAGAATCACCAAGGAAGTCTAACACAGACACTTTGAATTTCAGAAGAGGAAACTTCTCCAAAATGAGTATGGTGAAAAGAAAGTTGAAAAGGAAAATCAGAGTCACTTCACTCCAGAATGCATGGAGTTTACTCAAAACTATAATACTAGAAGCCCAGTTAGATTGTATACCCAAAAGGAGGAAAGGTACCACTAAGTCCAGGAGGATGCCAGCATGGCCAACAGGTAAAGTCAAGGAAGCCATAAAAGGGAAGAAGACTTCCTTCTGAAATTGGAAGGCCTGTCCAAATGAAGAATACAGAAAGGAACACAATCTCTGGCAAAAGAAATGCAAGGTGACAATAAGGGAGGCGAAAGAGTGTTTGAAGAACATTTAGCTAAAAGCATCAAGGGGAATAACAAACTTCTTTATATACATCAAAAACAGGAAACCTGCCAGGGAGGTGGTTGGACCATTAGACAATGAGGGAATGAAAGGGATTATTAAGGAAGATATGGAGGCTGCAAAGAAGCTAAATGAGTTTTTTGTGTCCATCTTCACGGCAGAGGATACTGAGCATATACCTGTTCCTGAAGCAGGCTTTTTGGGGATGGGGGCTAAAGAACTGAGTCAGATAGAAGTGACAAATGATGATCTAAACTGTCTGGAAAAACTGAAAACTAGCAAATTGCCATGGTCGGGTGGCAGCCATCCAAGAGTCCTCAAAGAAATCAAATGTGAAATTGCCGACCTCCTTGCCAAAATATATAACTTATCCCCTTACTCAGGCTCTGTACCAGAGGACTGGAAAGTAGCAAATGTAACACTGGTTATCAAAAAGGGATCCAGGGGCGATCCGGGAAATTACAGTCCAGCTAGCTTAACGTCCATTCCAGGCAAATTGATGGAAAGCATCCTCAAGGATAAAATTGTAAAGCACATAGAAGAACAGGCCGGGAGTGAACCAGCATGGCTTCTGCAAAGGTAAATATTGCCTCAGAAACCTTCTGGAGTTCTTTGAGAGTGTCAATAAGTGTGTGGATCAAGGTGATGCAGTTGACATAGTATACCTGGACTTCCAAAAAGCTTTCAACAAAGTTCTTCATCAAAGACTCCTGAGAAAACGTAGCAGTCATGGGATAAGGGGACAAGTACATGTGTGGATTGCTAACTGGTTGAAGGACAGGAAACGGAGGGTAGGGATAAACTGAGAGTTTTCACAATGGAGGGAAGTAAGAAGTGGGGTCCCCCAGGGATCTGTACTGGGACCAGTGCTTTTTAATTTATTCATGAATGATCTAGAAGTAGAGGTAAGCAGTGAAGTGGCCATGATATCAAACTCTTTTGGGTAGTGAAATGCAAAACAGATCATGAGGAGCTCCAAAAGGATATTTCCAACTAAGTGAGTAGGCAACAAAATGGCAAATGTGGTTCAGTGTTGGCAAGTGTAAAGTGATGCACGTTGGGACGAAAACCCCCAACTTCAAGTATATGCTGATGGGATCTGAGATGTTGGTGACTGACCAGGAGAGGGATCTTGGGGTTGTGGTGGACAGCTCATTGAAAGTGTCAATTCAATGTGTGGCAGCTGTGAAAAAGGCCAATTCCATACTAGGGATCATTAGGAAGGAGATTGAAAATAAATCTTCTAATATTATAATGCCTTATACAAAACTATGGTGCGGCCACAGCTGGAGTACTGAGTACAATTCTGGTCACTACATCTAGAGGACGTTGTAGAACTGGAAGAGGTGCAGAAGAGGACAGCCAAGATGATCAGGGGCCTAGCACACCTTCCTTATAAGGCAAGGCTACAACACCTGTGGCTATTTAGTTTAGGAAAAAGGCAACTGCGAGGAGACATGATAGAGATATATAAAATCATGCATGGTATGGAGAAAGTGGATAGAGAAAAATTCTTCTCCCTCTCACATAACAGATTTCACACAATGCATAATCAACTTGTGGAATTCTCTGCCACAAGATGTGGTGACAGCCAACAACCTGAATGGCTTTAAGAGGGGTTTCGATAACTTCATGGAGGAGAGGTCTATCATCGGCTCCTAGTTGGAGGGCTATAGGCCACCTCCAGCCTCAAAGGCAGGATGCCTCTGAATAACAGTTGCAGGGGAGTAACAGCAGGAGAGAGGGCATGCCCTCAACTCCTGCCTATACGCTTCCAGTGGCATCTGGTGGGCCACTGTGTGAAACAGGATGCTGGACTACATGGGCCTTGGGCCTGATCCAGCAGGGCTATTCTTATGTTCTTATGCTTCCTCTACCCCCACCCCCAAATGCACTGGGCCAGACTTTGAGTCTTTTAAGAAACGAACAAAGCCCAGAAATTTCCAAAAGCAAAAGCTAGCAGTTGCTGGACAGGCTAAAGCCGTTAACATGAGATCAAACTGCAATGAATGTCCATGTTTGTTAGGTAACTCAATGTGTGCGCTAGTCCATTGAATCATTTTTAGGAGAGTGTTGGTGTAGTATATTTGTGATGAGATTTAATTTTAACCATGTTTTAACATGAGAACCTGAAATTTAGTGTATCTAATTTTTTAAATCAAATTTTTAAATATTTTAAAGAAGCATCTATTTTTATCCATTCTACATAAGAACAGCCATGCTGGATCAGGCCCAAGGCTCATCTAGTTCAGCATCCTCTTTCATACACTGTCTGGCCCACCAGGTACCACTGGAAGCCTACAGGCAGTAGTTGAGGGCATGCTCTCCCTCTTGCTGTCACTCTCCTGCAACTGGTACTCAGAGGCATCCTGCCTTTGAGGCTGGAGGTGGCCTATAGTCCTCCGACTAGTAGCTGTTGATAGACCTCTCCTCCATGAAGTTATCCAAACCCTCTTAAAGTCATCCAAACTAGTAGCCAACACTTCAACCAGATAGCAATCCACACATATACTTGCCCCCTTATCCCATGACTGCTAACTTTTCTCAAGAGTCCTGATAGTGAAAAAGTCACACAGTCAGGTTAAGATAGGACTATATTTGTTTAAAATATTCCTACTCTGCTCCTCCAGCATACTGCTGTACAAGGCAGCTTGCAATAAAACCTCAAAAATAGGCTCATGACTTTATCCACCCTTTATTTCATGGATTTAGATTGAGTACAAATATAAGCAGGCAACTTTGCATAAACTAGGTGCACATGACAACACATCTGAAAACAAGCTGCTGAAGAATAGTTAACATTGTTTGCTTACTACTTTTCACATATAGAGAACCACAATATTTGCGAAGGTTCTGTTCTCTGCTGCAACTGCGAATAGGGAAACTGCAAATATTGCATCATTAGGGTCATGGGGGTTAGGTTTCCATTGGTCAGGAAAATCATTGAAAATTGGCCAAAATGCAGGGGGAAGCTGCCTACCATGCTTCGCTGGTCCCCTTTAGTTGAGTTGTGCCCTCCAAATGGCTGGAAATTGGCCCCAAATCTCGGCAGTTTTATTATTTATTTTAAAAACTATTTTGAGACTCCCAAACACAAAATGGCAACCGGAAATTATCTCCGAGGTCATTTCTGGCCATCCTCAGCCTGCAGATATGTGAAATTAACCCCCTATTTGCCAATTCCCCCCACATATGCTGAGGTCAGGTGTCAGTTATCCAACCACGGATACACGAGTCCGTGGATGTGGAGGTTGTGGATACCGAGGTTCTCCTGTAGTGCCTTTCTGCTGATTAAGGCAACTTACAATTTAAGGGGATCCAGTGCTGATTTTAAAAAGAGAGGAAAATTAATAAAAACTCATGTTCCAGTTCTTACATAATGGTAGTGGTGACCGGAATGGCCACTGGGGGTGACAGTTCTGGGAGGGGAGAAGCTAAATTGATCTTGATCTTTGCCAAGCTTCTGGAGGGTGTCTTAATGTACTAGCTCTGTCTTGGATGCCATTGGGTGGAATGGCAAGAGCTTCTTGTGCTTTAGTGAGGAGAGCTGGTCTTGTGGTAGCAAGCATGACTTGTCCCCTTAGCTAAGCAGGGTCTACCCTGGTTGCATATGAATGGAAGACTAGAAGTGTGAGCACTGTAAGGTATTCCCATCAGGGGATGGAGCCACTCTGGGAAGAGCATCTAGGTTCCAATTTCCCTTCCTGGTATCTCCAAGATAGGGCTGAGAGAGATTCCTACCTGCAACCTTGAAGATGCCACTGCCAGTCTGTGTAGACAATACTGAGCTAGATGAACCAGTGGTCTGGCTCAGTATATGGCAGCTTCCTATGTTCCTAAGTGTGAAAAGAATTGCTTAATAAAGCAGCCATGATGTGCCTGTCCTGCTTGCTGGTAGTCTCCTTGGTGCTGTGAAGTATTCCTATTTTGATGGCACCAGTCTGTTGTGCCCTCAGGTGAATGGCCAGTACTGGAGCAAGCAAGCCAGAGGAACCTGGTGATTGCTGCATTCAGGTCAGGGGCATAATAGGGCAAGGGGAGACAGTTGTCTAGGGGCCCACTGCCATGGGGGCCCCCCACAGGCAAGTCACATGACTGACTCCCCCAGCCGTGCACCCACCTGGGCTTCCTTCAGTTGTATTCACCCTCCAAAACTGATGTGAGTGTTAAGACCTGGAGCTACCAGAACAGTATGTCTTTTTCTAGTACCATTAAATGACTTGCATTATCCACAATTTACAAAACCTTTAAAAAATAATTTAGGATGGTGTTCTATTGTGGCACATAGGTGTTTTATACCACTATTCAGCCTCATTTAAGATTTCTTTAGGAAAGACTGTGTATATAGAAGTTTTAAAGTCTCCCACTCTATAAAAGTGAGAATTGTATGGAACTATTGTGTAATACCAAACTATCCAGATTAATAGTGAAGTTGTTTAACATCAAGGCAAGCGATGAACTGGTTGCCTATTCTCTTTCCTCTTCAGTTTAGCTCTTATTTATCATACAAGATGGAATATTCATAATATAATGGTTTCATTTTGGTGACAGATGTAAAGAGCTCAAGGAACCCACTGTTGTCATTGATGATGGCATGAACGCCATTGACGAGGATGATGAACTGGACTCAAATGCTTAGTAAGTTAAACTCTTAGTATCCACTAGACAAATCAAAATGCAGCCTTGCCTGTTCACTGTCTCCCATTTCTGTCTTAAGTTTGCTGAAATACAGAGAACATCAGATAATAATTTTGAGTAATTATATCCAGAATTATGAGAGATTCCAATTCTTTGGAGATGCTTGCTCATTTAACATACATGTATAATTTTGTGGTTTTGTATATTGAAGGGTATTAAATTAATAGCTAAATGTACTCCTTGAGTGTCTGGGAATGGGGACTTCTCTCTCTAGCAGGCACTGTGTGTCTATGACTCTGAACTGGGTTTAAAAAAACACAACAACCCTTAATCCTGTTTAGTAACTAAAACTATGCACTTGTTCTTATCACAAGCATCCAGTTTAAAGGAGTGTGGCTGTCTGAATTCAAACCTTAAAAATCTCCTTAGACAAGCAGAAATATCTCCTGTCCCTTTCGGGAGAGAAGAACAGAATTGCTGCAAGAAGATTTTTGCTGATGCCTAATGGGTACAGATGAGTTTTGGTTCCAGGCAAAATCAAGGCACGTATCAATGTCTAAAACCTGGAACAGCAGTGCATTGCATCTTTTCTAAGCACTGAGTGCTGTTTGTGCCCATTATGTTAGTAAAATCAGCTACTTCTGTAGCTCTCAGTACAAAGATTCTGACAGCTAGTAAACTGTGTAGTATTCAATAGTTGTCACCACTTAAAGATTTGAACAGAGGGCCAAACACCATTTGGTTTCAGTAGGCTTGCTTTGTTGCAACAATCTGCTTTGAAGCCCTAATAAAAACCCTAATTCTCTTTCAATTTCCCCTCCCATTCCCACCCCCATCCCGCAACTAGCAAGATTAAGAAAAAGATTTCTCCGTTTGTGATGTCTTTTGGATTCAGGTAAGTAGTGTCACAGCATGAACTGGGAGCTGCAGTGAGGAGGAGGGGGAAAGCACTTGTGCAAGAACAGTTATGCTCTCATTACTTGGAATACATCTTTGTGTGTTCTGGATAAGTCCTGGGCCATTTCCTAAGGCCAACCAAAATGTTTGCATTAGTAAGTTCTTGCTCTGCATATAGCCTGCAATTGATTGCCATTCTTTTCTGTCAGTCTGACCTGTTGGACATCTCCACTAATGTTAGTTGATTTGCTAGAAAAATGCTACTGCTTCCATTCTGTATTATGTTAAATATCTCCCTAAAGGGTTTTTGTCTGTCACTCTTGGAAATCCTCATACTTGCTATGTAATGAGACAAAACAAGACTTGATTTCTGTTTTGTATGCTTCTTGCCTTTTTTTTGCTTTTGCAGACTTTTTGGCGTAGTGCTTATTTTTGTGGACATCATAATTGTGGTTGTATCTTTAATGGTTGGAAACAAACCTCTTGAACGTACTCTTGGAGTAATCTCTTTGGCTATAGCACTGTTCTTCGTCATAGATGTTCTCCTGCGAGTGTATGTTACAGGGTAAGAATGTGAATTAACACCTGTGAAAGCATTCATGTATGCTTGCTGCTACAGAAGCCTTCATGGAATGAGAAATGAGAATGCAGATTTCACCCTTTGAGTAGCAGGGAGGTCTAAAATTCTACCACTCAAAACAGGAATAAAGATCTTGCACTACTTTACAAACCCTGCCTTACAAAAGTGTGGCTTTGGAATAGGTACTTGAAGGAAGTGCTTTAGTTCTTTCAGAAACAGAATGTATCTAATACTTCCTATTCACCCTGTGACAGCATGTCTGGTATTGGTCATTGGCCTTTGTTGTGGCCCAGGTTAATGGGTTGTTACATTTATGTTCGAAATCTACGTTCCCACCACACTCACTTAATTCTGTATGCAACTTTGGCTCTTGGTAGAGTCATGTAGCTGGCAACTTCTTTCTTAAAAATGCTTTTCAGAGTTTTTTTAATAAAAAGGGCAATCTTTAGACAATGCAAAAGGTGGGAGATGAGCACCATATGGATCCTTCTAGGAGAGAGTTTTGCAGTTGGGTGCATGCATAGAAAAGGCACTGTCCTACATGCAAAACAAATGAATCCAAGCATGCATCGGCACATGGAGCAGAGTGCTCCTGGAAGATCTTGTAAGGTGGGTACATTCCACTGGGGCTTCCAAGCCAGAATGTGAAACAACAGTTTGAAGTTGCTTCATATATTGAAGAATGCTTATTTTTGTGAACTGCCTAGAGGCTTTGCAGTCAGGTGGTATATAAAATAAATAAATAAAATATATTCTGGTTTGAAAGCCAGGCTAAATCAGTTTCTGGTGCACAAGAGTTTGTTGACATTCTCTCTCCTCTTCTGCTCTATGGCACTGAGGAGTGAGTGCACAGGAGAGTTAGACAGGTGTAGTGTGAAACAAAGGTTTCTTTCTGTTCCAGCCCATAGTTGTCATGCCATATTGTTGAGTTAAATGTTTTTCCTTTATGTCCTTGTTTGTCTTTATATTTCAGTTTCAGAAAGTATTTCTATTCCATGCTAAATACTCTAGATTGCATCATCGTTGTGGGCACTCTGCTTATCAATATGATGTATACTTTTTCTGATTTAAGTGGATTAAGCCAGATTCCAAGGTAAGGAGAATGCAGTGTCTTCCCACAGTCTAAGATGTCTAGTTTGCTGTTGAAATTGAGTGGTGGGGGGCCCATGGAAAATGCAAACCTACTCCTTAAAAAATGCCTGATGTTGAGTAGAATAAGGCCACTGTCTCCAACAGGTACTGGATGATCACATCAGGCCTCCAGCTGTATCTCTGCCTCTCTTTGTGTTTAAGCTCAATTCTACTGTTTCAAAGTTTTGGTTTTTAAAAAAGATGTAACTACTTGTGTGCAATCTTTTCATCTTGCCCTCTCCCATAATACTATTCCTTCCATGCCATTCCTTGCTGTTCCTGTTCCTGTTCCTGTTCCATGCTATTTGGCTCGTATTAACTGTCCTCTTGGAACATGGTGGCAAGGGCTAGACACCAATAACAACCTAAAATGTCAGATGTACAAGACAAATGAGGGTTCTGTGGTGGTAGAACTAGAGTAGGGATGGTCTGCCTGACTGTGTTTGACCCTGAGGTGAAAGCTTGTGCTCGAATAACTTCTGTTGGGAAGAGGCATATGTCAAGCTTTCTCAGCACTGAGACAGATCCATGACCTATGCCAGGGGTCTGTCCAGAGGACAGTATACAAGTTCAGAATACTTCTAGACTTGTGAACTACCGTAAATGTTCCTGCACTATAAGGGAGGATATGGTGAGCTGTAAAATAACTAAAATCTAAATTCTGAGTGGTTGCTTCTTACTCTTCTTTGAACATATTCAAAACTGATATAAATGAATGGTACATTTATTGTTTTGAAATGGTGGAAGAATTAAAGGGAAATTGTTGCCTCCACAAGAATCCTAACAAGTATAAATTGCCACTTCCTCTTCATCCATGGTAAGATCTAGTTGAGTATGGTTCTCACAAGTTGGGATGTCCACTACCCTGCAGACCACACAGGGTTTTGAAACGGGTAATGTACTGACTTGCCATGTCTGACGTTCATAAACCCATTCATCTAGAAATGCCTGTAGAGTTGTAACTATACTATGCAGGTGTATACAAGCCATAGAAAGCTGCCTTATACCAAGTCAGACGATTGATTTCTCTAGCTCAGTATTGTCTACTGACTGACAGTGGCTCTCCAAGGTTTCATGCCCTACCTGGAGATGCTATGAATTAAACATGAGACCTTCTGCATAGAAAGCAGATGCTCTGCTACTGAGCTACAACTCTGTTCTTTTCAGGGATTTTGCTTCTGGGTAGAATATATAGAGGGAACAGGAATCTGCTAGCTAACTACACATTGATGCACTCCATGGGCATACCTGTTGCTCTTCTTATGTTGCACACTTGCCTGCAGAGGCAAGCATCTTCCTGTGTTCTGGAACCCTGGCTGGCCAGTGCTGATTATTGGGAAAGCGGGGACCAAGGCTACAGAGCACATCTGTACTGAGGGGTGCAGCTATCGGTTGTGGTCCAGTTCCTTCCCCTTCTAAGTACAACAACTGTTGTAAACTGCTGTCTCATCCTAGAGCATGACATGGTTCATTTTTCTGTTCAGAATAGTTAATTTATTTCGAGTCCTGAGGATTATATTTCTGATAAGAATATTTCGACTAGCTTCTGAGAAGGAACGATTGGAAAAAGTGACCCGGAAGATGGTAAGCTG
Source organism: Hemicordylus capensis (assembly GCF_027244095.1). Classification (NCBI taxonomy): domain Eukaryota; kingdom Metazoa; phylum Chordata; class Lepidosauria; order Squamata; family Cordylidae; genus Hemicordylus; species Hemicordylus capensis. The sequence continues at coordinate 267,562,478 of NC_069657.1, read as the reverse complement.
GTTCAGATTACTTCTAGACCTTTGACATGTGAACTACTGCCTACACTTTAAGAGAGGATATGTTGAGCTATAAAATAACTGAATCTATGTTTTGAGTGTGTTGGGATGGGAAAGGAGTCTAGAAGGCTGTACTGATGTTGAGGAACGTTGGTTTGCATTTTCATCAAAGAATTCAATGCTCTTCCTTTGTATGTATTTCCATTGTACAGTTTTAGTTTAATATTGGCAAAATCAGGGTTTCTAGATGCACAGGAATGTGTGAACCATCAAGAGTAGCCATAAGCAAAGCTTTGCATAGGGGCTCAAAGCCTTGCCTCTTGCCCAGCCCAGACCTCCTTAGGTTATGGAGGCCTCCTGCATTTAGTTCTGCATATGTATGTTGTTACACATTTTAATCTGCTACTATGAAGGCTGGAAACTTCTTGTTCTTGACGCTTTCATCTTTGAACCTGAGGATTGTCTGTGCTCTGAACTATGGTCAAGTTCAGATGCAACACTAAACCACTTCTTGGCATTACTAGCACAAGCCTCAGGCTTATTTAATGCATTTATATACCACTCTGTATAAAATCTAAGGGCGGTTTATAGTCAAAACAAACAGCAGTGTACTCCACCCTCCCTTTCATGTTTGAGGGGAGAGGATTTGCCGTTTTCATTACATCTGAAGCAGGCAAATCCCAGTTTGTTCTAGATACAGTTTGTGAACAAGCCAAGATATCAAATCAGGATTAAATCCAGACTTACTCATAACCTCGGGCTAGAACAAACCAGGACCATGTCTTGCTGGTATTTTATATCAGCTTTTGAATAGCATGAGACTTCAAGTCTTGAGCACTTCTAGTCAATGACCCTTCTTGCATTTCAACAAATGCTTTGGCTTTAGTTCAGAGTTTTTTAAAAAGCAAAGTCTTTGCTGAAACCGCAAAAAGCCAGTGTTGTGAGATGGGGCTTCAACCCTGTACCCAGCTACTTATACCCTGAATGCCCTATCTTCACCCCAGATCATCAATCTTATCTTACATGTTACCTCCCCCAAAATGGAGCTTGCCAATTTCCAGGCTCCAGCTTGCCATGGCGATTGACAAACACAACCAGGAGGAGGAGTGAGCAAGTGAGGTGGTGGTGAGTTGCTTCCGCTTCCTTCCAGTTGTGTTGGTCATGAAGCATGCCTGAGCCAGACAGGTGCAATCAGGAAGAGGAAGGAGCAAAGAGGGTGGGAAGTCTGTTCCCTCCACATGGAGCAAAGGGCATTTTTGGAGGTGAGTGGTGGGTCTGTCTCCTTCCTAGAGCAGAGGGCAGGCTGGCTCCTAAAGCCAAAGAGAATTTGTCTGCCCTAAAATGTATTTAAAAGCAACAATCCAAGGATTTATGCAAAATGTCTGCATACCTGCACAGCTTGGGCATAAAGCTTCTCTGAGGGAGGGCAGGATACCTCCTTGTCTCAAGGAGGCAATTATTAGACTGCTGTTGAAGAGGCCTACATTACATCCCTCAGAATTGGACAATTATAGGCCTGTCTCAATCTCCCATGACTGGACAAGCTGATCGAGAGGGTAGTGGCATCTCAGCTCCAGGCTGTCTTGGAGGAAGCGGATTATCTGGACCCATTTCAAACTGACGTTCGGGCAGGCTGTGGAGTTGAGATGGCCTTGATGCGCTTGTTGGATGATCTGTTGATCTTTTGGATCTCTTGACGGCTTTCGATACCATCAGCCATGGTATCTTTCTAGGGCACCTGAAGGGGCTGGGAGTGGGAGGCACAGCTTTTCAGTTGTTCTGCTCCTACCTCTCAGGCAGATTCCAGATGGCGTTGCTTGGAGTTTGTTGCTCTTCAAAACAAGATCTCTGGTATGGGGTCCCGCAGGGCTCCATATTGTCTCCAATGTTTTTTAATGTCTACATGAAACTGCTGGGAGAGATCATCAGGAGATTTGGTGCAGGGTGTTATCAGTATGCTGATTTATTTTATTTATTTATTTTACATTTTATATCCTGCTCTTCCTCCAAGGAGCCCAGAGCGGTGTACTACATACTTAGGTTCCTCCTCACAATAACCCTGTGAAGTAGGTTAGGCTGAGAGAGAAGTGGCTGGCCCAGAGTCACCCAGCTAGTATCATGGCTGAATGGGGATTTGAACTCGGGTCTCCCCGGTCCTAGTCCAGCACTCTAGCCACTAGACCACACTGGCTTCTTGGGTGATGACACCCAAATATATTTCTCCATGTCAGCTTCATCAGGAAATGGCCTAACTTCCCTAAATACCTGTCTGGAGGCAGTAATGGGCTGTATGAAGGAGAACAAACTGAGGCTGAATCCAAGCAAGATGGAGGTACTCATTGTGTGAGGTCAAGACTTAGGAAGTAGTTTAGATCTACCTGTTCTGGATAGGGTTGCATTCCCTTGGAAAGAGCAGATACATAGTCTGGGAATACTTCTGGATCCAAACCTCTCCCTGATTTCTCAGGTTGAGACAGTGGCCAGGAGTGCTTTCTATCAGCTTCGGCTGATTAGCCAGCTGTGTCCATTTCTGGAGATAAACAACCTTAAAACAGTGGTGCATATAATGGTAACATCCAGGCTTGACTACTGCGAAGCACTCTGCATTGGGCTGTCTTTGTATGTAGCTCGGAAACTGCAATTGGTACAGAATACAGCAGTCAGGTTGGTCTCCAGGGTTGCCCAAAGAGATCATATTACACCCTTTTTAAAAGAACTACATTGGCTGCCAATAAGTTTCCAGGTGAAATACAAAGTGCTGGTCGTCATCTATAAAGCCCTAAACAGCTTTGGTCCGAGGTATTTAAGAGAGCGTTGCTTTCTTCATCAACCCCTGGGGAGGTCCATTTGCGGTTCAGTTGGTGGTGACTCGAGACAAGGCCTTTTCTAGAGTTTCCCCGGGACTCTGGAACGCGCTTCCTAACAAAATTAGAGTTCCCCCTTCCCTGAATGTTTTTAAGAAGGTTCTAAAAACATACCTGTTTAATCATGCTTTTTAGTTTATAGTTTTAAAGCTTTGGTGTTAGAGTTTTTATTGTATTTTAAATTGTTTTAATTATGTTAATGTTTTAATGGTTTTATATTGTGAACCACCCAGGGACTTTTTTGTATGGGGTGGTATATAAATGTACTAAATGAAGCATGCACCTCATGCCTTGAGATCTATGCTGCTTTTCCATATAGGATAGCAAAGGCAGCCTTGGAAGAAAATGCTGCTCTATTGGTTAAAACTAAAATATCTAGCATTGTACCTTGGCATGATTTTATTTTCTAGGTTCATGACTGGCTTATTGGTTTGCTAATTCCTTCTCTTCTCCCCCGCCCCACTTTTTTTTCTGGGCTGGCAGGTCTCTGAAAATAAAAGGCGCTATGTGAAAGATGGCTTTGATTTGGACCTAACTTATATCACAGGTGTGTACAATTTGCTGGCAGTGGGGAGGACCTGGCTAATATAGAATTGTCATAGGAGCCAGCAGAAATCCAGGCAGCACAGAAGTCTGGAAGAAAAGTGTGCGTGTATGTCTTAGTTCATGGAGGATTCCCCTTGCTCTGTTCCCCTCTGGCCTTGAGGTCCAGGGTCAGCTACCCACTGTGGAGACGTGCTAGTGCATATCCTCTTCTTAGCTGCTGCTTCTCTGTTAGGGGTGGAAGAAGAGTGAGAGAATGCAGAAGCCAGTTGTCTTAGGCAGTTAAAGTCTAACCACATGTAGCAGGATAGCCAGAGTTCTAAAAGACACGTACTATAATCAAATTCTCAGCAGCAGAGAGGCACCATCCCTTCCCTTGCTCCCTCTCTTTGCTCTTGAACTGACCTTGTATATAGATTTGTCCCTGTGCTTTTTCTCTGGGTAGAATACTCTTGCCCCGTTAGTAACCCATCAAATAACCGAATGAAAAGGTGCTCACACTGGCAGTGGACAGAAGTGAAATATTGATATTACTAGCTGACCCACACAGAGCATCTGTGCGCTCTTTGGGGCCAGCTGTCCCCCCATCCTGCCCCACTCTCTCTTGCCCCCCTCCCCTCCCCCTGCCCCACTCTTTCCCCCTCCCCTCCCCCCTTCCCTACGCTCGCCACAGGCTGCCCCAGCCCCACTCACTTCCTCACTTCAGATGGTTCCTTGAGCTATGTTGATACATTACTCATCAGAATGTTTTCACTTGTCAGGCATCACTCTTCACTTGTTACAGACTAGTAGATTTCCTGAGCCCTGCTGAGAACCAACAGACTGGACAACCTTGGGCAAGGCTTAGTAGTGTAAAAAAAAAAATGCTCTGAAGATAAAAGAATCTTGGGTAGCAGATGATGGGGAAAACTCCTCCCTGAGGCCTTCAAGAATTACTACCAGTCAGTGTAGCCTCCATTAGGCTAGATAGACCAATGGCCCAACTTGGTGTAAGAAAGCATCATATAAGGTTATACAGAACCTCTCCAGAGTTGGTAGTATATTCACAATTGTTGCAGGGGACCCAGATGTGTCCCCACAAAGCATCCCCCCTATTGTAGTGCTACTGTGCTTTCCCATATCAGACAGTAATGTGTTGTCACTGGAAAGGTTTTTCCCCCAGCTGTTACGCCTTTCCTATTACAAGCTCTGTGGTTGGATGAGTATTTGCAGGGATATGACTAATGACTTAATATTGCTTCTCCTGCTGCCATTTTGTGAAAGACTTATTTTGTGGGTGGCCATGAACTCTTCTGCTGTGCTGCCATGGAATACTAGTCTCTTCTCGTAAAAGTTTTTTTTTTTAAAGCAGTGAACTCTAGCCCAAGGTTCTGAGCACCCTGCTATGCAAAGCCTGTCCCTCTCTTAAAAGGTTAGAATATCAGCATGACAATCCACACCTACATCCATCCATTGTGTAGGACAAGTTCTTATGCTGTGACTACTAGTGCTACATTGGAATATTTTTTCTTTTTTACAGTTTAGAATGGTCTGTGGAACAACTGAGGCGGTACCTTTTTTTTTTTTTTTTTTTAAATTGGGTGAACTGAATTTTTGGGTTTGAATTGCCTATTAAACATAGAACTTCTGCCTAGACTGCTTTTTGCTGGCTGAGTCCTTGGAACAAAGGAGTGAGAGTGGGCCTGTAGCTCAGTGACAAAGTATCTGCTTTGCATGCAGAAGGTCCCTAGTTCAACCCGTGGCATCTCCAGATAAAGGGTTGGGAAAGATTCTTTCCTGGAAAGCTGCTGCCAGTCAGTGTAGACAATACTGAGCTAAATGGACTCAGGGGCGTAGCAAGGTTGGAGTGGGCCCAGAGACAAGATTTTAAAATGCCCCCTCCTCCCACTGAAGCTCAGCTCATGAAGTAAAGAAATCTTAAATGAGGCTGAATAGTGGTAACAAAAAGCATAGTAAAATGTCTGTCTGTCTATCTGTCTATCTCCTATGTGCCACAATAGAACTTCATCCTAAATTGGACGATGTAAGTCATTTAATGGTACTAGAGAAAGACATGCTGTTCTGGTAGCTCCAAGTCTTAACACTCACATCAGTTTCGGAGGATGAATACAACTGAAAGAAGCCCAGGCGGGTGCCTGGCTGGGGGAGTCAGTCATGTGACTTGCCTCTGCTGGCACCCCCCCACCCCCGGCAGTGGTATCTCAGACAACTGTCTTCCCTTGCCCTATCATAGTTATGCCCCTGGTCTGACTTGGTATAAAGCAGCTTCTTATGAAAGGCTTGTGCACTGTCCATAGATACCTTGATCTATCTAGTTCAGTGTCTTCTTCAGTTCCCCCTTGAGCTGATATGCCTTGCTGTTTCAAGTTTGCATAAGGTTATTGCCTTGTTACCACCTTTGCAGTGGTCGATGTTGTGCCTTATGGCAGAAACATACTTGCCAGCCTGTTGCTGCTTGTGTTGGTCATAAGTCCTGTTGCTTAGTAATATTAATGGCAAACTGCCCATGTCATTTTCACAGTATGCCCTCCTCTTGACTGCTTTCAATCATTAATCCAGCCTTTTAAAAAAAACACAACACTTTGACAGAGCACATATTAAATACTGAACATAGCCTAAAAGGTCATATTTGTGCTTTTGAGGGTCATGTGTAGAAAATGTCAAATTGGGGAAAGTTTATATATTAATAGCATAAGCTGATACATAATAGTATCCATATCATTTTCAACATGGCTATTGCAGGTTTAGCTACTGCTAGAAAAATGCTAATGCAGTGTTAACCTGGAAAGATAGGAAGTTGCTTGCTGTACTGCAAGTCCACTCAGTGCTGGCCCATGGCATTTTGCTTCTTGAAGCAAGTAATAAATGGTGCCCCCTCCCCTCTCTCTCTCTAACTGTACCCCCAATTTCTTCCTTTCATATGTCTTCCCTTTCCCAATGGAAAAGAGGATGATGAACACCACTTTGCTTTCCTCCTTCTGCCATTCGTGGGAAGTTGTTTTGTGGGGGAAGGAGCGGGGGCTGCTGTACTACCCTTGAAAACTGTCCCACAGTCTACTGTTTGAAGCAACCTGCTGCATGGTACGGCAGGCCCAGGATCCACTCCATGCTCTTCTGTTAATCCTGGCATATCTGAATCTGTCCTGGGTCCATGAAGAATCTTACACTTGCCATAGGATTTGTTCTGCATGAGTGTATCGCCATGTCCTCTTAAGAAGTTCAGGGCAATGCATATGGGAGCAGCTATCTCATTTTTGCCTTTATAAGAACCACATGAACTAGGTTATGAGGCCCAAGGAGTTGGATCAATCTTGGGTTCAAGTGCGGTTCAGAGAGGTTTGTTTCAGTGAATAGGACTTTGCCATTGGAATAGAACATTACTCTGCTGCCTGCCTGAACAAAGAGGTGCCTTTTCAAGTAGTGGCTGTCTTAGATTTAGCAGGGCGAGAGTAACTGTCCCTTTTAACCCAACACAGTGGCCATCCCAGTAGCTGTTGCTGGGGTCTCCCTCTTCAGCTCATGAGCCCCTTTGGAACAGAGAATCATTTTCTCATACCTTTTGCTATGTTCGCTTTGACAACTTCTTTGCTGAAAAGGTAGGGGTTTGTGTGGGTGAGTGGGATAGAGTAACCTAAAATATCTTGGTTGCCTAGGACAGGCAAGTGGTAAATGGTTCATCTAAACCAGGGATTCTCAGTGTTGGGTCCCCAGGTGTTATTGGACTTCAACTCCCATAATCCCCAACCAAAGGTCACTGGGGCTAGGGATTATGGGAGTTGAAGTCTAATAACATCTGGGGACCCAACGTTGAGAATCCCTGATCTAAACCAAAGAGTTGGGGGAGGGGGAGTGATAAACCTGAACCAGAAATGAGCCCTCATTTTTCATAGTTCAACTCCCTGAAGTCAGTAGCTGACAGCCAGATTGAATTACCCATGGGTTGTCCCATTAGTTTTAATGAGATTAATTAGTCATGACTAATTTGTCTGCTCATTCATGAGTCATTTACAGGTAAAACTCAGAAAATTAGAATATCGTGCAAAAGTCCATTAATTTCAGTAATGCAAATTAAAAGGTGAAACTGATATGAGACAGACGCATTACATGCAAAGCGAGATAAGTCAAGCCTTAATTTGTTATAATTGTGATGATCATGGCGTACAGCTCATGAAAACCCCCAATCCACAATCTCAAGAAATTAGAATATTACATGGAACCAAGAAGACAAGGATTGAAGAATAGAACAATATCGGACCTCTGAAAAGTATACAGTGTACTGTGCTTGATTGGCCAGCAAACCCACCTGACCTGACCCCATAGAGAATCTATGGGGCATTGCCAAGTGAAGGATGAGAGACATGAGACCAAACAATGCAGAATTGCTGAAGGCCGCTAATGAAGCATCCTGGTCTTCCATAATACCTCATCAGTGCCACAGGCTGATAGCATCCATGCCACGCCTCATTGAGGCAGCAATTGCTGCAAAAGGGGCCCAAACCAATTACTAAATACATATGCATGCTTATACTTTTCAGAGGTCCGATATTGTTCTATTCTTCAATCCTTGTCTTCTTGGTTCCATGTAATATTCTAATTTTCTGAGATTGTGGATTTGGGGTTTTCATGAACTGTATGCCATGATCATCACAATTATAACAAATTAAGGCTTGACTTATCTCGCTTTGCATGTAATGCGTCTGTCTCATATATCAGTTTCACCTTTTAATTTGCATTACTGAAATTAATGGACTTTTGCATGATATTCTAATTTTCCGAGTTTCACCTGTAGTTTTCATGCCAGCCATTGACTTGCCCAAGTGAGCTGCCCATTGAGTTTTATTTATTTCTTGTTAAATTTTTAAACCGCCTTTCATTGAAATCTCAAGGTGGTTTACAATACACACTTGAATATTAAAAAAATACAAATCTAATTAAGTTTTTAAAACATGTACAATATAACCATAAGATACAAAGCAGCAGCAGCAAAACACTCCTGTAAAAGCCTGGGTAAAAAGCCAAGCTTTTGCTTGCTTTCCAAAAACAGTGATAGAGACTGGGAAGTGGATGCCTACTGGGAGAGCATTCCAAAATTTTTGTGACTAGTTAGGGATTTGAACCTAGTTCTCCTTGGTCAAAGTCCAATATTATCTGTGATGATATTCAATTGTGCTATTGTAATCCACACCACAATTTTAAAATAAGATGGAAGTATGACAATTTTAGCACCCTTTTGCAGCATGTATAGTGCTAAAAGAACTTGGATGTCTGTTTAGATAACGGAGTATATGCATAGACTTTGCCTCAGTTTGGAAAACTGTGCTTTCTGAGTCTTCAGAACAAGTTAAGAGGGTAGCCTAGAATAAGCAAGAATTGTTTAGTTCAGAGGTTCTTGAGGATGGGTGCCTAAATTCTCAAAAACCTAATTTGGCTGTACACACAGACTTGTGGATTTAATTGGAATATTTTGTGCTATAAAATAGCAAATACATTCATGGTTTCAATTACTGTATGCTTACTATAGCTCTCTGTTACCTCCTCAGCTCGTGTTATAGCAATGTCCTTTCCGTCTTCTGGGCAGCAGTCTTTCTACAGGAATCCAATATCGGTAACCTAAACACTGAAATACTGTGCAATTAGCATGTGGCCTTATTCCATATCTTCATACAACATGACTTATAGGTTTGGCTACTGCTGGTAAAGTGCTGACAGTAGTGGTACTACAAGAAAGACTCTGGCTTGGAAAGGCTCTTATCTTGCTAAGGTTACTTTGTAGAATAAAGAATTATTATTATTATTATTATTATTAATTCAATTTCTGTACTGCCCTTCCAAAAATGGCTCAGGGCAGTTTACACAGAGAAATAATAAATAAATAAGATGGATCCCTGTCCCCAAAGGGCTCACAATCTAAAAGAAACATAGAACAGACACCAGCAAAAGTCACTGGAGGTACTGTGCTGGGGGTAGATGGGGCCAGTTACTCTCCCCCTCTAAATAAAGAGAATCACCACGTTAAAAGGTGCCTCTTTGCCAAGTTAGCTGGGGCTTAGAATGTCAGAGTAGGTCATTGTTCATGCCTGTGGCTTTTCTTTAGTCCTTAGCTACAAGTCCATCTTTGTATGAATTAAGCATCTAAACATTGGGTCCTTAGGGATACGGCTTACTAACAATGGTAGAAGCTAAGCCTTCAAACTACCTGTTCAATGAATCAATCCACTTATCAACTAAAGCTTTAATGAGATTAAATCCATCTGTTTCCAAACAAATTGGGGCCAAGAGTGGAATGGCATACCCCCAGTGGCCACAAGGTACTGGCTGCTATCTCTTCATTCCACATTTGTGTGTGTGTGTGTGTGGGGAGACACTTAAGATTCCTCTAGTTCACACACAAAGTATGGCTCAGTTCAGGTGATCCAACAAATCAGTGCAGAGCTGTAAGTGAGCAATCTCTCAGATCACATTTCTTTGTGGTGTTCCTCAGACCCAGGAGCTGTGGCTTAACTATAATTAAATGAACAAGTATTTTTCCCTGCAGACACGCAAACGGAGGAGGGAGCACATGGACAGAGCTCCTTAGGCTCACATTGCAGCAAACCATGGCTTGTTGGGTTGTCTGAACTAGGCCTAAGTATCTTCCATTTTAGGGAGAAATTACTGTGAATGTCCAGCAATTGTGAACAGGCAATAAAGTGCAGTTGATATCGGTGACAAGATTCTTATTTCCTGTAATGCAGATAGTTTGAAACACTCTTGCTGTGGTTGGTTGCTTAATAGGCGATCTTTGGTATGCTAGATTCCCAAACTTATGAACAAGAGACCATTAAAGTTCTTTCATTCTGGTAAGAAGTTTTTAATTAAAGGAAGGGCATAACTTCTCGTAAAATTTCATAAAGTCCGCAAAGGGGCCTGCATTGAAGATTTGATAGTGTAGTGACTTGTTAAATGTACTTGACATAATTTGAATAAGAGCCAGATCTGGGGATGGCAGGGATATAAACTATTGGAACAGGTGGCATACATATCATTAGACAGACACATTTTTTCTAAAGTTTTAGCCTTTTATAATGAACTTGTATATCCAGTTCCTGTGATGCATAAATAGTAATCTGTTGGAGGCTTATTCAGTAGCTTATCAGATGCTAAGCATCCCTAAATTATTATCTTGGTAGCATCTACATATGCCCATATACAGATCATATACAATACATTTGCACTGAAGGCTGATTTCCCCAAATTTCAGTATTTCAAACACTTTGAATATCTTACTTGTGTCATTCATAGGAAGTTGCAAGGTTCTTGGATACAAAACATGAAGGCCACTACAAAGTCTACAACCTTTGCAGTAAGTGTCTGCTTAGTTCTACTATGCAATTCTAAACCTTCACTAGGGAGTAAGCTCCCTTGAACATCATAGGAATTACTTAGTAAATATGCAGGGGACTGTGCTGTAAATGTATATTTGGACACATTAGTTTGTAAAAAAAAAAAAATTAATCTGAGCGTATCCCATAATGGTCTTAAGTTGGCCTTGAGAATGTTTTGCTGTGTGCTCTTCACACATCAGTCCTCTAATCCAAAATACCATTGGCCTTCCTCTTGTTCCAACATTGAGTTGTACTTTGAGCAGTTTATTCAACTGGCTTCTTCATACCAAGCTCTGTGACAAAATAAAGGCCTATGGGAATTGGAATGTGGCCACCAAGTCAAATGATGAATCTTTTGGGGCTGAGACAGATAGGTTTACAGCACCAAGAGTTGGCTATTGGGACAGTTTCTGGAAGGAAAGAAAAAGCACTACAGGGTTCATGTTTCCCCATTGGGAACAAAATGGGAAAGAGAAAGCATTTGCCTTTTGCTGCTGCTTTAACTTTATTTTACACTCCCCCAATGGTGACTTGACCTGTAACATATCTTGGTTATCCCTAGAAGATCAGTTGCTTACTTGTTTATGTATGTGTTTCTTTCAGTGGAACAACACAAACCAAGTAAAAGCCACTCATAGCCTCAAGTACTCCTTAACTGCCATAATTTTAATGTAATAGAAAACACAGAAATCCCAGTTTCATACTGTTGTATTCATGAATATGATAATATGGATGTGCAAGCTCTTATCTTCTCCAAACTCTTACTACAAAGCAGGGCTCCAGCACCAGAGACAGGTGATTCTTCCCAGCCCTTCATAGGTACAATCAGTCAAGATGTGCAAGCAAAATACAGCTACTGAATCTGTTTGTTTTTATGTATTTATTTTATACTGTCTGATATAGACATCTCTAGGCAGTGTACACAATCCAAATTATAATATATATTTTTTAAAAACCGTCCACAGAATAAAAACGATTAAACAATCCAGAATGAAATAATTAAAATTTGGATAAAAACAATTAAACTGTTTAAAATTTTAATTTAAAAGCCTGAGAAAACAAGTGTGTCTTAAGGGTCTTTTAAAAAGCAGTTAGAAATTTTGACTTATTTTGACAGGGAGTGCATTACAAAGCCCTGGGGCAGCCACAGAGAAGGCCCACCCCTGAGTCACCTCCAGATAAACTGGTGGCAACTGGAACTGGAACTCTGCAGATGATTTTAATAGGCGGCAGGGTTCATAGCAAAGAAGGTGGTTTCTTAAATACTCTGGACCGAAGCCATTCAGGGCTTTATAGGTAATGACCAGCACTTAGTATTTTGCTCGGAAACACATAGGCAGCCAGTGCAGTTCTTTCAGAATTGGTGTTAAATGTTCACTTCATGTTGTCCCAAAGACCCACTTGGCTGCTGCATTCTGTTGTAGTTTCCAAACTATGTACAAAGGCAGCCCCACGTAAAGTGCATTTCAGTAGTCAAGCCTGGAGGTCACCAGCATATGTACTACTATTTTAAGGTGATCTACCTTAATTTTAATCTTTAATTTACCTTAAGGTTGCTGAATCTTCCCATGAGAACCTTGGGGTCCACTGATTAAATACTTTAATACTTGTATCTTCTTTTTCTGCAGGTGAAAAGGGCTATGACCCAGTGCTCTTCCATTACAGGGTAGAGAGGATATTTATTGATGACCACAATGTTCCAACTCTAGAGTAAGTAACCTATGAAGATGGTGTCCTGTGTGTGTATTCTATGAGAGAACTTGCCACCTAATAATTTAAGTGGGCCTGTAAGACAAGCTCCAATTGTCTGAAACCTCCAAGTTTCTCTAGTTTGTGAGAAATGGGAATTTGGATCAAAATTAAATAGTGTCAATGTCTTGTCATGTAAATGACATGGAAAGAAGCAATTCCTGAGCCTGATAAAGTATGACATTACTGCTTCTGAGGAATAAAAGGTCATGTGTTAATTCTCAAGTGGCTCAGAGGAATATTTCACTTCAATGTTCTTTCTTTCCATTAAGGGACATGCTAAAATTTACTGCCAGTGTGCGAGATTGGATGCAACAGGACAGCCGTAATATCATAGCAATACACTGTAAAGGCGGAAAAGGTAAGTCAAGTCAATATCTTTGTAGCAGAAGCATCAGAATGGAGTGTAAAGAGGTTGTTGACTTTACATTGAATTTACATTCAGGAACTGCTTCAAATCTGCTGCATCTGGGTCAAAATATGTGCTTGTTCGGCTTCTGGCGGGGCTTTTCACATTCTAATGTAAGATTGTTACTCTGAAGCTGGAGGTTGACGCACAATGGCAAAACGCTTGCAAGGAGTTGTTGGAGCATGTGGATTAGAGGCCATGCTTCCTGGTCCCTGGCAGTTGTTATGAGATTGCTTCCCTGCATCTTGTTGCATGTACTAATAGTTTAAAAGTAGGCATCAGAGTTCAAGGACGGTAAGGGATTGGTCTTCAGCAGTTTGGATTAAGGAAGTGAAAATTAGCTAAACCTTATTGCTTGTAAGCCCCTTTATTTAAAGAGGGTGAAATAGAAGGTTTTGGCACTTGGAAAGCCCCAAATTTAACACACTATATACCTAAAGATGATGGTAGGGAACAACTGTTTTCTAAATATCAGAAAATGCTACTCAACGAACATTCTGCTCATCCTAGCCACAGAAATCTTGTCTTGAGATTTTTAAAGAACTAGACACAAATTCTGGGAGGTGCCTGGTGTGCCACAGCTATACATCAAGTGTGCTATTGCTCTTCTGTAAGGAGGAGGGTGTTGGCAGGTCTGCTCAGCAGTGTGGTAGTAACCACCCTTTGTGACTATGCTTGGCTTAGAGGAGGGAAATTAGCTTCAAATGGGTGCAGATTGGCAAACAGCTATATTAAAGTTGATCATGATATGGGTGCACTGTTTTCACTGCCTTGAAAACAGAGGTGCTTTACTGAGGGCCTATAGGGGTACAGTACAAGGTGAAAAGATGGGTTTGGGCACCTAGCAAATTAGCTGAAAATTGGCCTTCCCATAAAGGGATTTGCATTCCCTCTGGTAATGCTTTAGGCTGCCTCTAATACACATTAACCATGCAGTAGCGCTGAGGAAGGGGGACAGAGGTTTGGAAGATTCTGAGAGGAAGAGGAAGAAAAACCATTTTCCGTAGCTACCTCTAATCTAGGTGGGATCCTTCTCTCCAAAGATGGCTTGAGCATGAGGCAAAGAGGTGGGCTTCAGGGGAGGTGTAAAAGAGCGATTCCCTCATGGGAGAGGTTTTGATGGTCAAAAAGATGGCCTAAAGGCATGACGTTAGTCTTTTGCGGAAGGCTGAGGGGTTCTATTTTATTGATTTATTTCTGTATACCACCTGATGTGTATCTCTAGCACTCTTACATGATACTTTTAGATCTTTTTCCATGATCTAAAGCTATGGAGGCTCAGTTACACGGGTGGAAGGAAATTGCATTCCATTAGCTTTTGTGTCTATTGTATGCTGGCCTGGTCTTGCCCTGATTCTCTGTATGTGCTCAGGTGCAATCAGAGTGGCATATTAGTCTCACTAATGACCTGAGGGCACCTAATCAAAACAACTATAGTCTCAAATGCAGCAGGCTAAAGCATCTCTTCCAAACAGGCTAAGAAAATGGCTATGTTGCTTGTTCATGAAGTGCATTGGAGCAAGCCTGGTAACAAGGGAGGCACAAGTGTGGAGAAGCTGATCAAAGTCTCCATGTATTCAAACTTGTTGTATCAAGGCCACTATGAGGACTTCATTTTTGACTGACTCTGGCTTACTTTTATGGGGTAGGAGAGAGTCCATAAAACTGGACATTGATTAAGTGCTGTCAAGTCTGTGTTGACTCTTAGCGACCACATAGATAGATTCTCTCCAGGATGATTTGTCTTCAACTTGGCCTTTAAGGTCTCTCAGTGGTGCAGTCTTTGAACTAGGCTTGAAATGCTACCAGTGTGCCCTGAGAGGAAGGCAAGAATGGCTGTGCCCAGGCCAGGGAGCTCTTGTCCTCAGCTCCTGAAAAGACCAACAGCCTGAGATGTTAATCTTCTGTAATTTGCTTCTTTTAATATTGAAAACTGCTTTGGGTGCTTTTGTCAAGGCAGAAAGGCAATATAAAAATGTAGCAAGCAAATAAATAAATAAATACCAAGAGCCAATGAGGATACTGGAATACTGATGCAGTGTGTTCTGACAAGCTGACTAGTCAAGCAATGAGTTTCTATACTGACTGGAGTCTCCAAATGGCCTTGAGGGATAACCTCACATACTGCAATGCAGTGGTCAATGCTTGTTGCTGTAGATGGAAAGAAAGGCGTGACTTTCAGTCTTTCTGAAGATTGCTAGACTATAACTTAGATAAGGAAACTGAAGAATTCCTAGTGACTGAGGTAGCTGCCCGGCTATGCAGTGACAACCCAGGGTTGTGTCCAGTTCTTGCAACTGGTGGTGGTGAATTGCAATGTTAATCCACTAGGTTGACCGGAGATTGATTGTTCCAGTCTGCAAAGGTAATTTGAATGGACTGGTAGGTTTGGAAGGTGGGTTGCAGGCAAAACCAGATGCTCTTCAGATCTGCTGGGAGGCAGTGGGATGTGATGTGGTACAACTGCTCTAGTGGTTCTATTCTTGTTTGTAACCAGGGTCCAACTATGGTGCCTTTAAGTCTTGTCTTTTTCCTTTTTGATGTAGGTAGGACTGGAACTATGGTTTGCACCTGGCTTGTTGATAGTGACCAGTTTGAGAGTGCAAAGGTACAAAAAGTGGGGATCTCCTTTTTGATGCCTGAGATTAAAGCACTTTGGTTCTAAAGTGGCTTCTCTCTATACCTGTGCCAGCTGCCCCCAGCAATGCCCAGTGGAGATTTTCAGTGCAATTTGGCTGGACCAAGTAGTAAGCAACATGCAAACATTGAAGCCACCCACACAGAGAGATGCCAAGTGAAAGGATCTCTCTGCAGCCTCTGTCCAGCCATTGCAGTGTTTGCTATTGTCCTCGGATTAAATTTGTCCAAGTGCTTCACAGGCCAGAAATGAAAATTCTCTTCCTTGGCAGATGGTACTGGCTGCAGAGGCATAACTAGGGAAAATAGCGCCTAGGGCAAGCACTGAAATTGCGCCCCTGTCCAAACAGGACTGATGGGACTTGTAGTCAACAATATCTGGAAATCCCTGTTAAAAGGAACACTATACCATCTAGACATGGTTGTTGATCAAAACCTGAAAATATGAGCCATCTCTGTAAAAGACTTAGAACAACAGTCAGGAGTTATGCGAGGATTCCAAGTGTAATTTTCTCTGTCTCATCTCATTCTTTTTAAAAACCATGACTTTGTCCTAGAGGATCACCTGCCCAAATAGCCACTAGCAAAATAGGGGAAGAAGGTGGTGGGGGGGGTCTATAAACCAGTGAATGATTCCTGCCAGCCTTTGTCTTCTGATGACTGTTGGCTCATGATGGGGTATATGTGCATTCACCACACCAGTGCTTACTTTGACACCAAGAGGGAGGAGGATACATCAGTTTGCCAAACTAGACAGAGGCATTTGCAACAGGAGCAGACAGCCAAGTTCTGCCAGGGCCAAAACCAGCCCCTGCCAGACTAAGAAATCATTGTAATTTGCCCCTTCCTGTCACAAGCAGTGTGCTGTTCTTTTATTATTGACTCTAACTCTCAGATACCCCAGTCATGGATGGAAAATTCAGGGTCAATTTACAAGAGACACATTTTCTACATGGAAGTTTCTTCTGTGCAGGTGTTGTGCAGAAACCCATGTGTAGTGACCGCCAGGGGCATAGCAAGGTTGGAATGGGCCAAGATGAGATTTTAAAATGGGCCCCCAGCCCCTCAAAGTAGGGGTGTGCATGGAACCACCACACTGCGGTCCGGCACTGGGGTGGGGGGTCGCTTTAAGAGCAGCGGGAGGGTTTACTTACCCCTCCCGCCACTTTCCCGATGTGGCGCCGTAAAGTTCTGAGTAATTGGGGCGGCAGGATACCTCCCTGCCGCCCCTTCCCCGCTGCTCCTCTGCAAACTTCCCAAGAGTCCTTTGCACACGTGCACGCACGTCTTCACGTCTCTGACGTGCGTGCACGCGCACAAAGGACTCTTGGGAAGTTTGCAGAGGAGCAGCGGGGAAGGGGCGGCAAGGAGGTATCCTGCCGCCCCAATTACTCGGAACTTTACGGTGCCACATTGGGAAAGCGGCGGGAGGGGTAAGTAAACCCTCCTGCCGCTCTTAAAGCGACCCCCCACCCCCGAACCGAACCACCAGGGTCCGGACCGGTCCTGTCCGGAGGCCTTTTCAATGGCCTCCGGACTGGTCTGGGCCCATCTCTACCTCAAAGTCCAGGGCCTCTACACATCCCAGGCCCCCAAGGATTTAAGTCTGATATTTCAAAATATGTATGCTGCCTGGAAATACATTTCACTGAATACACACATGCACACTTCACAGTATATAGTGATATACATTGAGTACTATATATTTGTGCTACTTTTAATGCCTAGAACACACTAGCAACGCTAATTATTAAAATGGGCCCCTCGCTGCAGGAAAGAGGTATGTGTGTGGAGTCTGACTTTTGTGATCAGGAGACAGCAGGGTTTCAATATAAGGTAACAATATGTATTCCATTGGCTTAAAATCAAAACCAGGATATGGGTTTAACTACAGTAACAGGACTCTTCTACTTTTAGGAAAGTTTGGCATACTTTGGTGAGAGGAGAACTGATACAAGTGAAAGCTCCAAGTATCAGGGTGTTGAAACTCCATCCCAGGTAGGAGTTTATGCTGAAGCCCTGCTTAAGATGCAGCAAGGGACTAATGCTGCCTGGTACATGACTGGAACTGAGCTATAGAATTACTGGTGGTGCTTTGGGGCTGCATCTTAGAGTGTCTTCAGTCCAATGAACAACTTACGGCACTGTGGTGGGTCAGAGGAAGCTCATGTCCTAGACCTGGGTGTGTTTTGTGAAATCAAGGTTTATGGCTCTCTTTGTTCCTTGTAGTAAAATGGAGAGGGTGGGTTGTTTTCAGGACTGGACTGGAAGCTTTTCTTGTCATAGGAAAATATTTTAGCTTTCCTTGAGAATATTCTAAAGATGTACTTACATTAAATTACAGAGTAGATATGTTCAATATTATGAAATTGTGAAAAACAAATATGGCCGGACACTCCCACCAGCAAGATCACTGAGAATCAAAAGTGTGAAGATCTACGCTATCTGTGGTAAGCACCTGGACATGTAATGGCATTTCCTGTCCTATTCCCACCCTTCTGCAGTGATCTTGAGTCTGCTTCTTGAGCACAACTTAAAGGGCATGCTTTAATGTCTGTGGCAAAAGACTTAGACCTGAATTCCAAGTTTTTATGCCAGTAATTGTCTTGTTACCACTGTGTGTGTGTTGTGGCTTTTCTCTCTAGGAGTTGGGAAAGGCAATGGGAGTGATCTGAAAATGCAGATATTTATGGGAAAGAAAATAGTATTTCACTGTGTTTGTGGAACCCAAGAGAACTGTAAGGTAAGGGATGTCTATTTGCCCTAGTGGAAACCAGATCACTTCACATGACTGACCACTTTCTATGCAGAGAAAAATGCATTCGTTTTTAGGAGTAGGGAATATAGCCTAAATCTCCCTGCTTTCAGGATACATAGTGGGTAGCCTCATACAGGAAGCAATGAATGCAGCTGCTTTGTTGGATGGTGAGAGCAAAAGAGACTAGTCCGGGACAAAATATGTGCCTCCCCCAACCCCACAAGTAATGATTAAACTCTGTAGAGTTGTTGGAAGTATGCTGGGCATAAGGAAATATTGCCTGTCCTAAAGCTTGGCAATCAGTGGCATATCAAAGGGTCCTTCTGCATGGTCACTCTTGCCCATAATAACAAAGCCACACTCTGGGGGCAATGGTCTTTAATACTGGGAAATGCAAGAACTTGCAGGTAGCATGTGCATGGCAGCTTGTGTAGAATAGTTTGTATGTGTGCATCGCGCACCTCCCGGATATTCTTGTGTTGCAATTGGCAGCAAGTAGCACAACTACTCCACTTTAGAACATAAGAACAGCCCTGCTGGATCAGGCACAAGGCCCATCTAGTCCAGCATCCTGTTTCACACAGTGGCCCACCAGATGCCTCTGGGGAGCCCACAGGCAAGAGGTGTGTGCATGCCCTCTCTCCTGCTGTTGCTCCCCTGCAACTGGTATTGAGAGGCATCCTGCCTCTGAGGCTGGAGATGGCCCACAGCCACCAGACTAGTAACCATCGAGAGACCTGTCCACCATAAATCTAAGCCCCTTTTAAAGCCATCCAAGCTGGTGGCCATCACCACTTTGTCATCAGCCTTGTAATGCTTTTCAGAGGCTATACACTTTTGATTCTCTTTCTTCCTGAACTGGAATGCAGACGAACCCTGCTTAACACAAGAAGGGAGAGTTAAACAGCTGTATAGCTATCCCTCTCCCAGCATATTTTTCTTTTCTCCTGCTCCCCCTGCCCCTATCCCCAATATGTTACATGCCAATAGGATATTGCAAAATACTTGGTTGGGGTTGATAGGAATATCTCGCACAGAATGAAATGCAGTCGGGGAAACCTTTCTTTGAAAGGTTCAAAATGAAATAAAAGCCACCTCTTCCTCTAGTCAGATTCTTCAAGCCCAGCAGAACTTGGAGTGGGTGGTGGTTGTCTTACAGGAATTTTATGAGAATTATTATACTCCTAGGTGCAGTTCCCACAAGTCATAATAGATTAACAGGCACCCAAATCACTGTGTGTACCAGATTGATCGCCACAATGGATGATCTCATTTAATGCTCAGGTGGGGTAGGGGTGCATGTAGAACCTACCTGGCTATTTGCTTGTGGGAGGATTTGTCTGCCAAGCTTCGAAGGGCCACAGTAGTTTCAGGATCGGGTGGGCTCTGCAGGTTGCCCTCAACCTCGATGAAGTTAGCTTCATACTCTTTTTTTTTTTTTTACAAGAATATTTTAGTAAGTGAGAATGAAATGTGCCTTTGTTTTCTTTCAGTTGTTTCTCGATGGTGAGAGAGATTGTGTAGTAATTAGCTTGGAAGGCTGTCCTGTCCTTAGCAACGATGTGAAAATCAGAGTTCACTCTCCTGTGAGTAAAAAGAAAAATCCTTCCATGCTGGTGGTTTCTGCAATCAGTATGAATACACGGTGTTCAATGTGAACACAATTTAGTTCTCTCTGAAACACAAGGTTGACTAAATCCTGCCACTATAAAAATGAATAGTTGTTGCTTATAACCTGCTTTTTGAACCACAGGGTCAAAAAAGCAACGACTGTTCACTTTTATAATGGACTTTTAAAAAACGGCGTTGAATTTGCATTTAAGATGAAGCTCTGGCTTGGAAGCACATTGGGACTGAAATGTGGTTTTCTGATACTTGAGCTAGTAAGGAGGATGCTACCGGAAGATTGCCTTAGTTTCTTGTGCCTTGTTAATGATGAATAAGGCTAAAGAAACTAGTTGGACTTCGAAAAGTACCAGTCGTGGGTAGCTAGGGATCCTCTCCTTGTTCAATGCTATTTCGGGCACTAAATGTAATGACCCTCTTTTTAAAATGTAGGATATTCCGCAAGGCTACGATGACTCTGCTTTCTTCTTCTGGTTCAATACCATCTTCGTAGAAGATAACAGGTATGCTATATTGCGGAAAGAAAGGGCAGACCTGCAGTTGAAAGCCAGGGACGGACTGGGGGCACTGAGAGGGCGGTGGAATGTATGTGGGGAGGGCGCTGGGCTTTGAGCAGAATGGGCTCTTAAGGGTGGGAGTAGGGGCGCAGGGGCGCCCCGTGAGTGCTTTATGCCCTGTTGCCCTGTGGGCCAGTCCGAGCCTGTTGAAAGCTAATATGTCCCCTAATCTTTGGCCAGCTTAAGAACTGGCAAGAGACAGGCTTGATATTTTACAAAGGGTTAGCAAGAAGTTACCACTAGCAAGAGGCAGGCTTTGCTCTCTTCTGTGAGGCAACATGTTTTTATGAATGAAACATACCCCAGAAGGAAGAAAGCAGAGCCTGCTCTTTGCTAGTGGTCACTCACAGGTGTAGCATAGTGGCTGAGCTATGACTCTGGAACTCTCCAAATCTGTCGGGCATGGATTTGCTAGATGGCTGCTCCCTCTCAGCCTCTGCACCCCAGTTTAATATTGGGGTGCTAATACTTGCTTACTTTACTTAGTGGTGAGTTTTACAAGATGATGCAAGTGCTTTGGACACTTAAAACCACTAGTCAAGTGCTTATTAAGGCTGCATAGAGAGATACCTCCCTCTCGCAGCAGATACAAGCATTTTTTTGTTTTGTGCTTTGCTGCTGCTGCTTCTCATCTTATTCCTCTACTGCTAAATGTTCCCCGTGTGAACTTTTGCATAACCCTCCCATGATGGTTAGAATAGCCTCCCCCCGCCCCGCCCCAGGCACCCCGCATATTTCTCTGTCAATGTCTTTTGGAGCATTTAAAAGGCCAGTCTGGATTTTTAAAAAACTTAATGCACTACTCTAGGCAAGGGGGAGGGGCAGGAAAGTGACACTGTGATTGGCATGTAATACTCTGCACAGCTGTTTTTATTGGTTTTATCTAATTTATTATTAGAGTACCAATTGGTACTCTACTTAGTCAGCTTCTCCTAGAAAAAGGGAGAACCACCCGTTGCTCTTGAACTTGATCCTGTTTAAAAGGCTCTCCATCTGTCCAAATCAGGGCAAGTGCAGATCAGCAGTGGGCTTAATGTTTCTCCTATATATGTCTTTCTGCTGTCTGAGAAATGCTGTCTCTGCCTCATGGGAGTGTGTGTGTGTGTGTGTGTGTGTGTGTGAGAGAGAGAGAGAGGGGGGGGGGAGGTCCATGCTGTTTCCTTGCATGGAATCATAACACCTAAACAAGTCTCCAAGAAAGGAAACTGGTGAATGAATGAACTAAGTAACTCAAAAGCCAACTTGCTTTCAGGAAGTCTCATTGACTACTATTGGACTATCACTATGGATAGATAACCTCTTTTCACCATTAAGAAGAAACTAAAGATTAAATTGATATTATTGTGAATAAGCAGCAGAAATGTGTGTACTTGCTAGAAGAGAGCCGCTACCAGCCCATTGTCTTAAGCTCTATTAACACATTATGTACAACATGTGTACAATGTACACACACTGATTTGTACGCAGTTGTTCATATGTTCTATATATAGCCTGCATTTTGGGGTGGCCTGTACCCAGGTTTACTTGTAAAATGAATGCATGTGCACTCATTCACACAAATATATGTACAGATACCTGTATACATGTACAAAGTAGCATCTCAACAGGACTCGAATTGTAGGTCAATCTGATATACAGTACATCTGCAAGCAAAAAGTTGTGCTTTTTGGGTCAGAGGGCAATAAAATAACATTTTTGGCTGGAAGGCGTTCTGCTTTCCGTTAGTTTTAATAGTTGGCAATGGAAACTTTCCTGATTGCCCTCCATTCTTTCGACATACATAAGATCATCCATCTTCTTTCCTTTCCAGCATGTTGCCAGATTACCCAAAAGCATCAATTAAATACAACATTGTTAGTCTTGTCCTTCATTACTCTTCAGGCAGCAAAAGGACAGCACTTGTGGGTAGATGGGAAGCACTGGAAAAATATGGCATCACATGGAGAATTGAAAGACGCCTCTGTCATATGGCAATATTAACCAAAGTTAATGACTTCGGAAGGAACTGTAGTGAAGAAACTTAGCTGGGGCAGAGTCCTTGCAGAGCTCCAGTTGCTAGACATCAAACTAAAAACTGCTTAAGAGAGCTGTATAGTTGATTTTTTTGTATTTTCTTGGGTACAAAAACTACTATAATACATCTGAATAGGCAAAAATAAGTAATCCCACCAGTAGAAGCATCCTCAACCATCTGTTGAGGCTTCGACAGATGGGCAGCGGCTGTATTATTGTGCTTAAAATGGATTGTGTGTAAAAAGCTATATCTTGTGTGTGTGTGTGTGTGTGTGTGGTTAAATGCAGTGAACAACATGCTCCATTGTTTTGCCAAAAAGATGCTTGTGCTACCTATACCTAATGGGCTTCGCACAAGATGTACCCTATCAGTCCTTCCGTCCATATATAGTCTGTGAAAGAAACACACTCTTTTCTTTCCCCCAGACTTTTCTTGGCTAGAAAGGAACTGGATAACCCACACAAGCCAAAGACTTGGAAGATCTTCAGGGAAACGTTTGCTGTGGAGCTCAACTTCATTGAACCATAACCAGGAATGAGCAGTGACTGTTCAAATGGAGTTGCTCTTCTATTTCCTCCAGGATCATGTAGCTCTGCCACTGGTGTGGTATTGGCCTTCTGAGATTTCCTTTCCCTCTTTATGTGTTGATGGGAGTACTTTAGAACTGAAGGTTAAACAAATTACCTAGGTCTTCTGTCTTGTCGTCCTACTTCTATGATGATTAAAACAATCAATTTGCCAGCCGGTTTAGGTGTGTTTTTTGTAAAGTCAACAGTGGAGTGGTGTGCACTTCACCCCCGCTTCTTAGGTGACTGTCCTGGATGTGAACTAGGTGGTAAATGCATATTGGCAAGCCATGATCTGGATAGGGCCATTTGAATTTGCTTATCTGCTCAGCATGTAGGAAGGCCCAGGTTCAAGCCCTAGTATCTCTAGGTAGGGTTAGGAAATACCCGTCTGAAACCTTGGAGGACCAGTGCCAATACTGAGATAAATGGACCAATGGTCTGACTTGGTATAGGGCATTTCCCATATGCTGTGTAATCCATCTAGGTTGATACATGCCCATAGAGTTCCAGCAACAGTCTTAGACTAGAACCCAAGCGATCAGAGTTAGTGACTTGTAAAGAAGACTTGGTTTGCATTAGCCCGCTCATCCAATGAGGAATGGGCTCAGGATGGGCTGGAGTGTGGTGGCATACCAATCCCTTTGCTGCACAGCGGATTCGCTGAAAGTAGGATGTTGGTGTTGAAGCTGACCACACTTGTTCCAGGTCTGTCTGTCCCAAATATGCTTAGTTTCCATTGGCCTGGAATTAGATGATCTATGGATGTGGATGACACTATTGCAAAGGCTAGATTGCTAACTTTTGAAGGCACAGTTACAGGCCAGTCTCAGATCCCTGCTGTAGTAGGGAATCCACCAAAATAGTCTGCCCAGCCCTCCCAAGAGGCTTGGAGGGGCTTCATTGTGTAATCTCTGATTTATGCAGTGTATGAGACAGATGAAGCTGTAAGGAAGATCATTAGAGCATGGGATGTTGACTAACATTGAAGCCAATCCATTTGTGGTATTGCTGTCTCTTCAAAGTGGCAGCTATCAAATGTCCTGGCTACCATTTGGCGGAAAAGTCACATGCAGGACTCTCCCAAAGTGACTCCACTCAAATTGATGTGATTTTCGGTAAACTTTCAGCCTACTTTGAATCACACAGTTTGATGGTGTCAGAAATTTGAGCAGTCGGTGCTTGAGGTGTCCAAGGCTTTAATTCTGGATTCCTCCCTTACTGCAGATGGTGTATGAGGTTGGACTTGTATCTATCTGAACAGCTGAGAGCCAGGCAGGAGGTTGGTTCCTCTTTGGCTTGGGCCTATTGTTTCACACTTGCACATTAAGATGCCAGGTAGACAGCTTTGTGTCAAACTTGCCCCATTCTCAAAAACTGAATAGGAAAACCTGAGATTCGTTTTATCTTCCTTTTCCTGGGAAAGTGGATAAAAATGCAGTGGCCCACCAGATCCAGCTTCCTTGCTTACAATTTTTCCTAGGCAGTTCTTTCCAACTGCAGTCTAGTTTCTAACTTGGGTATGGTAATATTACTTCAACCTAAATAGCCACTGCCTACAGATCAACCCACAAACATGGAGCATAATGCATGCCACCTCTTTCTGCAGCCTTGGATACCACCATTGATCAATCATAAGATGCTGCCGACATAAGCTGAGTAGGCAGGTCGTTGGCAAACTGCTCTCATGCTTTCTTTCAGTACAGATACTTGGGGAAAGTGTTTATCCCTTTAGAATATTTCTCATAAGAGTCCTTAAGGCTTCAGATTATTTTCTTTTTAAAAGTCCAGTTGGTAAAAATGCAAGCATGGCATTGAACTGCTTGTGACAGCACCTCTTCCACATTGTGGCCATGGTCTAGGACTGTCTGGTGCCAAGACAGTCAATTCAAAAAGACTGAAGGCCTTGTGATGAAGGCATGTCATCTAGCCCAGAAGCCATGGGCTACTCCTAGACCTGCAGGAGCAATGGCCCAGCCTCTTCTGCCCATTCCACCCAGCACACTGGCTGTAGCCCTTGGTCTTGCCACAGTATGGTAGTATCCACTGTGTTGTGTCCCATTTGTCCTTCTCTACCCACTCCAATCTGCCTTGTGGATTTTAACACCTTAACCAGGCATTTGCATTGGGATGGGCTATGACTCAAATATGGAGACAGTAAGGGCCAAATTAGTTGTTGCATGGGCACTCTGTGCCTAGATCTCACATAACTTGCTTCTCTCAAAGTTGTGGGGAGGCTCGTCTGTATCGGGGCCTTTGGTACAAGGGGGACCCAACTCTTGCTCCATGTAAAACATGGGTGTGTTTGGGGTTTATTTTGGAGTGAAGTGACTCTCTGAAGAGTGGAATGTTGCCCCACAACTTTGTGTTAATATTGTAGTGTATATTTTTGTGTTTCTATACTCTTTTATAGAGTTCATCTGCTAGCTGAGCAAAGAGGCATCTTTCAGAGTGGTAGTTCTCTTGTATTTAGTGGGGGAGAGCAACTGTCCCTATCCAAACTCAGAACAGCATCCCTCCAGTGGTTGTTGCTGGTGTCAGTCTTATATTTAAGATGAGCCTCTTATTAGGTATTTTTCTATGTAAACTGATTTGAACACTTTGAAAAGTGATATAACTGTAAAAATATTTTTTGTAGTAGATAGGCTCATTTAGCCTATGCTAATAGCCAAAATATATTTTGGTAGATAGTTGTCCCTCGCCAACCGCAGGTTTCCCATCACGGTTTTAAGTATCCATGACTGGGAAACTGGCAAGTCTTGCCAATCGCGACCCGAGTATCTGTGGTTTGGTAAGATTTTTTTTTTTTTTTGCAGTTTGGAGGGTCAGGGTGACTTCTGGGGGTCCCCTTCACTCTTCTTGCTGTCCATTAGAGATTTAAAGGCATTCTGGGTTTTTGTCATTTTTTTCTTTATTTTTAGGCCTTTTTACTACCATGATTCCCCCAACTCTATTTACAATGCTTTTCAATTGCTAGTCAACCTCCAATTTGCCAACTGTGGGGTTTCCCCGGAATGGAACCCTTGCAGTTGGGGAGGGATGACTAATATTGCTTTAGACAATATAGGTAAGCAAGTCCTTGACAGCATGGTAGGCACTAGCATTCTAATTTCCATTCGGTGGCACATTATGTTTGGGGAGCTGTTTAAGCAAGGGCAAGCCTATCACTCAATGTCCATCACAGGGAAGACTCCTGGGACAGACTGTAGATTGCTGAATATATCCTACAGAGGGTGTAGATAAGTGGCATTATCCTCTACTGGGCCTTTCTTGCAGTAGGTTACTCCAAATCTACCAAACCTTACTGAAGCAAAGTATCAGCTGATTAGTGGAAGACTTAAATTATTGCTAGTTCTGTGACAAAGAACTAGCAGTAGTTCTAGTTCTATTGCATTGACAGCACATGCAGAATCTGCTAGCATCAAGTCTCAGCTTTGTCTCTTATCAAGTTCCTATGATATGCAGCTGTGGAGAAAACCTAACTTACCTTTTCTGCTAAAGGCTTAACAGGCTAGGGTGGACCAGAGGGACTGCCAATAATCCGACAAGCTAAATGCCCCCATAACACTGTCTTCACTAAGAAATGGCTATTGCATCTCTTGCTAGAATCTAATACATGTAAAAGAACCTCACCCATTACATGGTTGTTTAAGATAAATTCAGATGCTTGCAAAAAAGGAATAAAAATCACCCTTGGCAAACTCCTGCAGTAAATAAGTAAACAAGTTTCTGTACTTAACTGCACAATTTTATCTTCCTAGTTGCAAAATAGAATAGAGAAGGAATATGAATGTGCTGGCACAATTTCTTGATTCATGTGGGTGCTACAGAGCTGTAACATGCAAGTGGTAATACTTTTGGGAGGGATAGTGGGTACAATGCAACTTAGTTAAGCAGTCAGGGTTCTTCCCGCTACTCCCACCCCCAGCTGCTTCAGTGGTGAAATGATAATGCTGAGGAACATGTGTAAATCAAGGAATTGGTTTGGCCCATGAACACTATACATTCTGAGTAGTTCACTGGAATAGAGCTGCTGACTGGCTTAGCAACATTAAGTACGAATATTGCTGCTCTTGCTCTAGCATCAGTTTGTCTTCATGGTCAGATCATTATAACCTGAAAGTTAAAGTGTGGTATACAGCACTGCCCATAACACATGTAGCAGAACATAAGATATCTGTGTTCTATTGTCGCTGGGCATATAGCCCCAATAGTAAGCACCATCTAGAAAACACAAGATGTTTATTGAAATCAACTGATACTTAAAAAACACACCTCATTTTGTTTCACAACAGGAGTTTTACAACCTATGGTGTCACTCTCGCCCCAGTCAACCTCTGCAATGACCTATAAATGTATCTCATTCAGTCTAAAATAAAAGCTTTAGCTTTCAAACTGGTTCATCATTAGCTTCCGGCTATATTCATAGGCAAGGAACAGTGCACCATTGGCTGGGAAAGCACGAATCATAGTAGGCTTCAGTCCAGAATACAAGGCAGACACACCTGGAAATGAGAGTTGGTGTTAATAAGGCTATTTCTTAAAACGTCTCTCAGCTATTTGTTCTAAACCAGTATCTGGGATCAGTAAAAGCTTATCTGAAGACCAATACTCAAGCTCAATCCATACAGTGCCTTTCAACAGCGATAGCTGGTGGACCAACTAACATCCTCCTGGACAGAGATGCTTAGCCACACTTCTCCATGCTCTGGTAATCTCCAGATTGAATTACCACAATGCACGGTCTTGCAGCCCAGAAGATAGCCACTAGGCTTCAACTAGCTGGCAGGAACATAACTTGCTAGTGTTTAGACAGCTGCCCCCAGTCTTGGCACAATTCAGAGTGCTTATCTCAAAGTCCTGGAAACCTGAATGGTTTTCTCCAGTACTAACCTGGAAAATGCTTTATATTGAAGGATGGGGTATAAATGTAAACCAAAAATTGCCTAAAGCTAACACTGCATTACAGTATTTTTAATACAATAGGCAGTATAGCTTTAAAAAGCCCAATAGTACGGAGGGAGGCTCAGCTGAGGCTTTCCTTAAAGTGGTGTTAGCTTGTCCCTCCTGGAACACAGGCTAAATCAAGAGATCAAACACTACCAGAATGCTCAGGCTTCCATGACTCCCCTTCAGCCACTGGGCATCCTTCTTAAGTGCTGGCCTCACTCCTATAGTTCCTGGTGCTGAACACCCTGGCTGAGTGCAGCTGGTGTCTGCAGAGACGGCCCACATAATTTCAGGACTTCTTTGCAACTGAGTGAGATGACATGCCTAGCAAGTTTCAGGTATAGTTTGCACTCTTGTGTGGCTATGCAGATTCTTAGACATTCCCTCTCCCACTAAACTGATCTTTTTTGTTCTAACCTTCATTCTGGAACACACTTGCAAAAGTGCCCATAAAGCCTGCCTGTTTTCCTGCCATGGAAAGAACTTGGATTCTAGATTTGATGCAATCCACTGGATAGACAGCAATCCATAAGCAGGTGCCACCAAAGCCACCGCTGACCATTAACACAACAGGACCTGCAAAACCAAACAAAAGCAGCTCAGAATACTTTCGTACCTAAAAAAGAAATCCAAGAAATATCCTCTCCCACTCTGGTAAAAACAATTAAATGACCATTTGCTGCCTTTTAAATTGTACCGTAAAACTGCTGTTTCTCCCTACCTAATAGCAGAGTGGGAGCCATTAACCAAAGAAAAGGCCTTTGTCCAGTTTTAATGTCTTGGTGTGCTGGGAAACAGAATGAATGCAACTGACCATAACTGTCCCTGTTTTATGAAGTATGATGAGAAAAGAATCCAGCTTTCTCCATTGGAGTTGAGGCTACATTGCTCAGTGGTAGAACACATGCTCTGCCTGCAGAAGGTTGTAGGTTCATTCTCCCTCACTGGGGGAGTGTATCCAGTGTCGGGTTGTTCTTCTCACCTGCTCCAGGACACGGCCAATCAGCAAAGTTTCATGAGACCATATGGGAGGAGCTACCCCCTTGGCCTCCAGTTCTTGTCCTGTCTTGCTCCAGAACAGGTACACTACTTTGGGCTCGGTACCTCAAAACTCATTAGTCTCTATTTCTCAGACTTCCCACCCTCTTGTGTTGCTTAGAATGAGACAGGAAAGGGAGACAGGCCTATAGGCCACCTCCAGCCTCAAAGGCAGGATGCCTCTGAGTACCAGTTGCAGGGGAGTAACACCAGGAGAGAGGGCATGCCCTCAACTCCTGCCTGTGACTTCCAGTGGCATCTGGTGGGCTACTGTGCGAAACAGGATGCTGGAATAGCTGGGCCTTCTTGGGCCTGATCCAGCAGGGCTGTTCTTGTGTTCTTACGCATGGCTAAACTAACTTCTCAGTGCCAGCAAGCCACGTCACTAGTCTGCTGCAGTGTGTGGCAGCTCCTCCAGCATGGCCACTCACACTTCCTGTAGCGAGAGGGGTTTTGTCCTATCTCGGGTGACTCCACATCCCACCACTAAAATTCACCCCAAGAAGACCAACAAAACCAAGGTGTGAGCAAGCTGCGTTGGCCTCCACTCCCAATACTCTTGCCGCAGCCTCTGTTGGCTTAGAACACAAAGGCTGTGGAGGGCCTGGCAGACCTTGAGCAGAGGTCAGGGCAGTCTGCCTTGGCAGGGGCCTCGTCCAGTGGCCCAGTCAAGTGTGTCAAACAAGTGTCCCCTCCTGTGGATGGCGGCAGCAGCAGCTCCTCCAGTTGAATTTGCCAGTCTTACACCACCACCACCACCCCCCCACTCGGAGGAAGAAGTGAAGGAAGGGGAGCCCTCCCCATATCCAGGCGCTACTCAAGCACCTGGTAGTGGAAGAGCTACGCAAGGAGCCCCTTCCCCAAATTCCCATCAATTCTTCTCTGACCTTGCCCAGCGCTCCAGACTATGATTTGGCCAACAACTGCGATAGGGGGCGCTCCAATGTTAGAATTCATTCTGCCCATTTCCCCCAGAGTATCTCACAGTTCTCTCACCCCTAGCAATCCGCACAACCCATTCACGTCCTTTCACCTCATGGCTCACCTACTCGCAAGGCGCCAATTCCACTGGATGCTCCAGATGTCTCGGGAAAGGGGGAACAATCCAATGTCTCCGTTTTGGACAGAGTAGAAGGGGAATTGTCAGGTGAGGTGGGGCTGTCCCAGACCAGTTCCTATTGCCTATTCCCTCAAGTGGACTTTCCAGTTCTGCATAAGGCATGTAAGACGCTTAAGCTGGAAGGGGTTCTTCAGGATCCCCTTCAGGATTGTTAGGAGGAGATGGAAGTGCTCCCATTTGTACACTGAGATTGTTGTGCCATGCCTCCAACTATTCCTGAACTAACATTTTATATAACACGTTATAGTCAGTTGGAATGGGACAACCCCAGAGGGTAAGGGCCTGCCTCCTCCAGTGAGGCAATTCTGCACATCCATAAGTTATGGATAAACGCAAGGTTACTGACACGATCTTACCAAAAGATGGAAATTAAGTTTTCAAGAACCAGGATGACACATAGTGTTATGCAGCACTGCATAGGTCCCATCAGGCAACAACCCTATCCATGCAGTCTTCCATGACACATTCTATTTTTGCTCAGGCCTCTATCCTATGGGTCAAGGAACTGTTACCACTGGTTCCCCAAAAGCTCCCCAGACTCAATCAAGGGCTTAAGCTCGGGAAGGCAGCAGCCTTCATGGCTGACTCCTCCTTGTATGCCACTCAGTTATCTGCCAGGGCCCTGGCCTCTGATGTGATGGTCCATCAGTTAATATGGTTAAACCAGAAGATAGATCAGAAATAGCAAAAAGACTAGTGTACGCTTCCTCCACCCCTCACATCTGTCATATCTCAGGGCCAGACGGGGGGTGGAAATAATATTGCTCCCACTCCCACTCCCACACTGGCTTTGGTTCTCAGACCTGGTGGAATGACCCTCTGGATCTATGATCAGACCCTCATCTCCTGCACCAAGGTCCAGTGTTCTATCCAGAACCGGAGTGGATGAGGCTGTTCGCTTGGAGGCTCAGCAAAGGTCCTTAGCCATTTGTGTTTATTCCCACTGAGTTATGAACACCTTGCTAGGGTCCCACAGTTAATGCCACTGATGAAGACTATGCATCGGTCGAAATGCATCTGGCTCAGGACATCAGAATGCAAACATATCTCCTTGGACTGTGCTATACCATGGGAGTGCAAGCCACTTGTGGAACTGTTGATTCCATTCCTCAGATACAGAAGTAACTCCCTTGAAGCTTAGGACTCCTTTTGGAGCATTCCCTTTAGGACTTTTCAATATATATATTTACAGATCTTTCTACATATACTTGTAATGGCTTTTATCTTTAACAGAGTTTATTTTGTTAATCGTCTTTGCATATATTTTGTTTGGATTGATATTGGTTTTATTCAGGTTACCTTTTACCATATGGTACCTATCTTTTACAAAATGAGAATATTGTGGATCCTGATTGTTAATACATTTATACTCTGATTTAAACTAATATAGATAAAGTATACAATTTTTGTGGGGGGCACTCTTTTTATTCACCACTATATTTTTACTGAGACCCTATATGATTTTATATAGTCATGCTGGGTTTTTTTCTTTTGGTACATATATCATTTACAGCAAATTTTTATATTGGATGTTGGAAAGTACTGCAAATAATTTAGGACAGGCTTTTATATTTGAACCAACGTGCACTCATTTGGACACTTTTCATATTGCTATTGAACTAAAACATACCTAATTCTTCTTTTGGTCTCCCAAAGGCAAAAAAAGTCCGACTCAGTTCATAGCCTCCAAAAAACAAAAAATAGCCAGGAATTTCTCGCAGCAATGTGCTAGACAGACCACGATAGAATCCAAGGGGACCATCCTTCTGAAGAACACCTTTTATTACTGACCAAACTGTACTGGGAGAGGAACAAGACCATCAGACAGGTGATATTTTGCAAGTTTAAATGGAAACCACTTGCATGACGTGTTCTTTACAAACGGCGGGAAGAGCAGGGCAATTTGGAAAAGAGTATACAGGATTCCACCCATTTGGGCTGGCCTTGGCAGCCTAGCCAAGCCAAGATGAATGGTCGCTAGGACCCTAACCCTATACTTCAGAGCAATCCTATTCCCATTTGCTTGGAAGTAAGCCCCACTGCATCCAGCAGAATTTACTCCTAAATACAGGTGAAACTCGAAAAATTAGAATATCGTGCAAAAGTCCATTAATTTCAGTAATGCAAATTAAAAGGTGAAACTGATATATGAGACAGACACATTACATGCAAAGCGAGATAAGTCAAGCCTTAATTTGTTATAATTGTCATGATCATGGCGTACAGCTCATGAAAACCCCAAATCCACAATCCCAGAAAATTAGAATATTACATGGAACCAAGAAGACAAGGATTGAAGAATAGAACAATATCGGACCTCTGAAAAGTATACAGTGTACTGTGCTTGATTGGCCAGCAAACTCGCCTGACCTGACCCCATAGAGAATCTATGGGGCATTGCCAAGTGAAGGATGAGAGACATGAGACCAAACAATGCAGAATTGCTGAAGGCCGCTAATGAAGCATCCTGGTCTTCCATAATACCTCATCAGTGCCACAGGCTGATAGCATCCATGCCACGCCGCATTGAGGCAGTAATTGCTGCAAAAGGGGCCCAAACCAAGTACTAAATACATATGCATGCTTATACTTTTCAGAGGTCCGATATTGTTCTATTCTTCAATCCTTGTCTTCTTGGTTCCATGTAATATTCTAATTATCTGGGATTGTGGATTTGGGGTTTTCATGAGCTGTACGCCATGATCATCACAATTATAACAAATTAAGGCTTGACTTATCTCGCTTTGCATGTAATGTGTCTGTCTCATATCAGTTTCACCTTTTAATTTGCATTACTGAAATTAATGGACTTTTGCACGATATTCTAATTTTCCGAGTTTCACCTGTAAACATGCACAGGGTTGCCGATTTAGCCCTTGGCCTTGCATTGGGCCTCCACATAATCAAGGACAATCCTCTGCTCCCCTCCTCATGGTTGAACCAGGCTCTAGAGGGCCTCAGAAGTCCAACTCAAAGGACAATCCCTGACCACCTCCCCCCAAACTGATGCTTTACCCCCAACCCATTACATTGCCACATTTAGTATATTCTCCTCAAGCAAGATTGCTCTGTTGTGTGTCCTTACAAAGCAAACTACACTGTCCCACCTTGACTAGAAAGTGTTTCTGTTGGAAAGAATTAGATGAGACGGAGGTTAAGGGAGGACTGGAATGAAGCAGGCCAAAAGGTATGTAAGGATGAGAATATAAGGGAAAGGGGAACAGTGCTTTTAAATGACAGAATTTCTGCACGGGTAAATGTTATTTACTTATGTCCTTGGACTATCTTCCCCGTTAACTTCAGCTCATGCATAGCCTGTAGGCGACACTTCACAAGCTCTGTGGGACAAAGGACCAAGGTGGCAAACGCCGAAGCAAAGGAGCCAGCAGCAGCATTTTGAAGGTCACTGTAAGAAAGAGAAATGGTACATGACAGCCAGATGACTTGATTTGCAGCATAGCCAAGCAGATTTCCACCAGCCCTTTCAGCACAGAGAGCCATGCTCAAAATGCATGAGCAGAAGTACCAAAGTTGATTTTGTGCCAAAAGGTACACCAACCACCATTTTTGAGGTTGAAGACTGGAAACTTTTATATGACCTTAGGCTATTTCCAATAATTGATGGGTTAGGTCGGCGTTCTTGAGGAATGTGGTACAGACATTTACAGCCACCTAGCAGTTAGGACACCTTTTATCCTTTACAACTCTTTTTTTGCTGCACTCCCTTTTGGACACCGAGGATTAGGACGCTGTCCTAGGGGCCTTGGTAACTTCTCAGATCGAATACCCCAGCTCACTCCATGCTGTCTTTTTGGAAGCTTCAGGCTGGTACGTCACACAGCTACCCACTTTGTGATGGAGATCGGTAGGCAACGACACACAGCACCTGTTTTTTAAAATCCACAATGGCTTTCAACCATTTTCTGGGCATATCAGGTGTTGGATTTTGGCTCTGAAACTCCAGTCAGTTTAGATCCTGCATATCTTTAGAAATATCTGCCCGTACAACTGCCTTGTAAGATGTCAAGAGAGAGTGTTGCTGTGGGTTGCATCTATGGCTCAAATCAAGACTGCTGTGGGATCAGAGCCGAACTTTTTTGTGAAGAACCCCACAATCCTGGAGCTCCCTCCTCCCTGGGGAAGTCCATCTACTTTCTCTCTATTCACACTCAAGCAAAATTCCCATTTAAGATTGTGTATGGGCACACAGTGGCTTCATGGTCTGTTTGGTTTTAATCACTGTTAAAATTTACCGGTGCCTAATCTACTCTTGCAGCCACCTAATGGCGCAGTGGGGAAATAACTTTATTAGCAAGCCAGAGGTTGCTGGTTCAAATCGCCGCTGGTACTTATAGCAGGCAGCAGTGATATAGGAAGATGCTGAAAGGCATCATCCTGCGTGGGAGATGGCAATGGTAAACCCCTCCTGTATTCTACCGAAGACAACCACAGGGCTCTGTGGTCACCAGGAGTCAACCCAGATTCGACAGCACACTTTGCTTTAAATCTATTATTTAAAAATTATTTAAATTTTCAGCTTTAGGTTTTGTTTCAGTTTAATTGCAAACAGCTTTTGGTGGCAATTGCCTAGAAAACCCATAAATAAAACTTTAAAATAAATAGTTGATAGTTGGTGCAGTCATGTGGATAGCTGAACGACAGGAATATCAGGTGACTAGTTAGGTAAGTAATTTATTTGTCAAGGCCATAGGTCATAGCTAGTCTCATGTGACCCAGTCGGATGATGAAGTAGGCTCTAAATGTCACTTAGGGACAAGGCTGGAGTAGGAATATAAAGCAAGGGGGAAGTTCTGGTCTTGGTGGTTGCTGGACTTAAGCCTCTGCTTAGCTGCCTGGGAAGGAGGCAACACCTGGCTTCCAAGCTATGCAATCCTTGGGACAGACTTAGCATTAAATACGTGATATGCTTCATGAGTTACAACTGCCAGAGCTCTAGTAGTTCCCTTTGCTTCATAAAGAGAGGCTTTTGAGATGACTTTTTCACCTGATATGAAACCAGTAATTACGTGGACTATTCTTTCACATCCCCTTACCAGAAAAAGCCATTAGGAAACATGCGACAGCTAGCCACATGTCCTGAGTGCCTTGACACTCTGATCTGTAATCTAAGTAAGCAAGCTAGCAAGCAAGCTAGCTTAGAACCACCTAAGTACTCCAGCTTAAGTGGTTTATGACCCACACGTCAGCAAAACCCCTTTATAATTAGGCCACACAGCGCACAGCTAGCCGAGAGACCTGCTTCTGGTCCTCCCAGTTGTTACTTTATATTCGGCATCTACTTGATGCAGAGGGGTTTGAAGGGACTACAAGGTCAGTCACTAACCTCAGCTTTGCTTGCTTCTCTAGTCCAGCAATTTTCCTCACAATTTGTTGGCAAAAGCCATAACACATGAAGAGCACTGAGTTTTCAGCTATATTAGCAACAAGTGCTGGGGTGGTTCCTTTGTAGAAGCCTCGAAATCCCACTTGCTTGTAAGTCTTCACAAAACAATCGATAATCCCTTTGTACATGTTGGGGAATGTCTGCATTTTTACCTTGGCAGTATCAAATGGCTGGCCAGTCACCACACAGGCAGTCCCCCCTGCATGAGAAGAGAAGAATTGTGAGCGTTAGAAGAGTGCCTGATATTCATTAAGAGAGAGGATCTGTGCTTTTGAGAAAGAAAATTACAACCAGAAAACACCAAGTAGCATGCTGGAAGCTGGTCTTCGCCAGAGTAAATAGATCCCACTTCATTTATTTCAGCAGAGTCCTACCAATTTGATACTCTAGAAACTTATACTATCAAATACCATCGTAGCCAAATGGTGAGCATGTTGGACTTGAATTGTAGAAGCCAAAGTTCAAATCCCCACTCAGCCATGAAGGTCAGTGGGAGACCTTCAGCCAGCCTCCCTCTTTGAGCCTAGCCTACTTGACAGGCTTCTTGTGAGCCAAAGAGAGTGAGCTTCTAGTACAGTGATCTTCATGATTTTTCAAGTGGGGGCAAAAAATCTTCAATGTGAGAGCCATTTCCCACTCTGACGGCTGAGCTGTACTGCACTCAGTGCCCAGAGAAAGCCCCCTTAAGAGCTCTGTGAGGAATGGCTACACTTCCCAGCACTCAAAATGGTGCAGCGGCTGAAGAAGGTTCAGAATGGCCATCTCCGCATGGTGCTGGGAGGCTGTGCAGAGTATTCAGCTTTGGTTG
The DNA here is from genome assembly GCF_027244095.1 of Hemicordylus capensis. NCBI lineage: Eukaryota > Metazoa > Chordata > Lepidosauria > Squamata > Cordylidae > Hemicordylus > Hemicordylus capensis. Next base: position 267,526,074 of record NC_069657.1, on the reverse strand, counting down.
AAGCTTTGCACAGGCCCAATAAACAACGGGGCAGAGGCGGCACTTAGGGTTGATGGGGGTCACCACAGGCCCCTGGGGCCTTACAGTGAAAAACACTGTCCTAGGAGGAAGGGTGGGATACAGGTGTAGGAAATAAATCTAATAGGTATGCTAGTTAGCCTCCCCTTTAGCTGATCCCGGGTCCTACTGCTGCAATGCTTCCACTGGACAGAGGAAAAGCAACAGCCCAAGTGTGTAACCCTCACCCCTGCAGTGTCCAGTGGAAAGAGAAGGCACAGAGTGGTGAAAGACCTAGAAACCAGTGCCGGTATATTCCTAAAACCAAACAGAAGAGCTGAGGAGAAACAGCGAGTGATAAGGAGCAGTTTAATTTGAAGGAAAACAAAGCTGGCATCATTCCTGTGAATGGAATCCTAAGCAGACAGCAAAGCGTTGAACAGAAGTTTCACCCTCTCCGCATCTCATGGGATGAAGCGGAAACTGTTTAAACAATAAAGACATGAACGTATTAAAAAACAAACCACAAATGCGAATACTCCTGGCAGCCATTTTAAATAGCAGCTAGCAGCAACTGGGGATGACAGCAGCACAGTTACTTTTGCTGACTAGGGAAGAGTAGCTGCTCCCCAAGTATTATTTTATTTTTATTTTTACATTTTTAATATCCTGCTCTTCCTCCAAGGAGCCCAGAGCGGTGTATTACATACTTAAGTTTCTCCTCACAACAACCTTGTGAAGTAGGTTAGGCTGAGAGAGAAGTGGCTGGCCCAGAATCACCCAGCTGGTATCATGGCTGAATGGGGATTTGAACTCGTGTCTCTCTGGTCCTAGTCCAGCACTCTAACCACTACACCATGCTGGAACCATGGTGATACTGATTGCTCAGTGCTCCAACGGCTGGCCAGGACAAAGACAGGTCTTGCGGGGGGTGGGGAGGAGCTCTTCCTGTCTGAGAGTGCAGGGCAAGGCAGCAGTGAAGTGGTTCATGTGCCCCCTATGCTTGCGTTGCATGCTGGTGGGAGTCTGCTGCTGGATCCTTCCACAGGATCCCTGCCCCCTCAAAAAGGCAGAAGGGATTCAAATGTATGTATGTATTACACCCCCACCCACCACTTCAGAGGGCAAAATGTGATCAGTCGTCAGTCAAGCAAAAGGGTCAGAGCGGTACACACAGGTCAATTTGGAAGGCAGGGAAACTCCCCTATAGGAAGAACAGCATGAGATCACTGTTCTTATCTTGAATGAATTTGAACTTTGCATAGAAGTGTCACAGACCTACTGGCCTCTTGCATTTCATGGCTTTTTGGCCCCAGTGCCTTCCATCTGCCAACTGAAGATAACACTTCATGCATCTAACAAAGTGGGCTCTAGTCTATGAAACTGATGCCACAATCCATCTGTTAATTAGTCTTTAAGGTGCCACAAGATTCTGCTGCTCTGACAGTTTTCCCTCACAGAGGAATGTGGACTATACCATTGCCGAAGGCAAATTGTTGATGTTGGCAACTCAGTTCAGACCTTTTTGTCACTAGATAAATAATTCAGAATGGGAAATATTACCTTGCTTCTGGTTGCCTTTATCGCTCAGCTTAACTTGTGATGTATTTTGAACTGCTCATGTGAAGATTAAAACTAATACTCAATGAATTCAAAACAACAGTTAGAAAATTATTAGACAAGGATGTTTACACATTTATCTTTCAGAAGTAGCCAGGATTTCACTGAAGGGAAGCAATATATCTAAGAAGCTCATAACAAGGTCAGCGTTATCTCCCCTCGGTGTCACTTAAGCCTACTTTTTAGGAGCAGGATTGCTGTCATTAGATGTTGCACTGTGCATTTGGAGAAGGGCTTGGCTTAAGGACACAAAAGCTGCTGCTATCAGTTTCTAAACAATTTGTTAAAACAGGATTTCCTCAGGCTTACCGACAGCTCCTGCTGTGAGGTCAATGGCAGCTTGAATGACGGGGTTTGTTCTCATATTTGCTGCTTGCTTTGTCCTGGCTCTAAAACTTCCCTGGAGCACGTGTGGAGTTGCAGTGGGTGCCTCTAAAGGGGAGAGAAAAAGGAAAATACTTACAGCTGCAAAAGTTACAATGAACAGCATTTCAATTTCTATAAAACAGCAAATGAAAGACTGATGATGATAGCAACAGAAATAAGATGAGGCTCGAGTATCCTGTTGAATATGGAGCATGCAAAAGATCCATGTTTTAGCATCATGGTGCATTAAAATGTACACTCTGGCTTAAACCAGCCACAATGATAAATGTGCCATTTGGGCTTCATCATCTCCCCACCTGCCCTGAAATTAGTGAACACTTTATGTGACTTCCCAATGATTCCCTACACAAAGGCTGCAATTCTTGCTTATTATTTGCTTTTCTCCTGAACTCAGTAGGACTTATTTCCAAGCAAGCATGCATCAGACCAGGCTTCACAATAATCATTTTATTTATTTTTGCATTTCTATCCCGCTCTTCCTCCAAGGAGCCCAGAGTACATGGTTATGTTTAGACTCATAACAACTCTGTAAGGTAGGTTAGGCTTGGAGAGAAGTGACTGGCCCAAAATCACCCAGTGAGTTTCATGGTTGAATGGGGATTTGAACTCAGGTCTCTCTGGTCCTAGTCCAACACTCTAACCACTACACTACACTGGCTCCCATTGTGTATTTGTTTTGGGAGGGGGCTTGTGCTGTATATAGAAAGATCAAGTAACTGCTGCACTAATTGAGCTATGTAACCGGTGCAGCAAGGGTTAATTGTGCACGCACATGCACCCACACATGCAGGGTGAGATGAAACAGATCAAAACCCAGCCAATCCAGATCCCCAGCACAAGGCAGGAGAACCAACCCAAATGACTAAACTGTACCCATCTACATGTTCCCGTGTGAATGACTGCACAGGTGTTCATTTTAAAAGTGAATCTGGATACAGGCCCCTTCAAATGCAGGCTGCTGATAGGAAGTGTACTACTTCTATATGTGTACAGAACATAATGGCCCAGTGAAAACAATATGTCATCCACCAGCCTGACCACATGTGAGGATAATGTTTATACACTTTAAGTGAGCTTGTCATTCCCCACTTCCAGCACACTAAAGTGCCCTCCGCCATGCAATTAGGGGAAGATGCCTCGGCATGCTGAGTCTTCCTCTCCAAAATACTATTGAGTGCCATTGGGTACCTTCTGACTTCTTAGCTGGATCTAGAATCCTTCATGGACACAGCAGCCTATTCTCTTCTGCAACAGAAATACCCAAGGCATGACCATTTCCCATTTCATTTGCAAAGATAACATTTCATAGAAAAGAATGGAACTCCAACTGCATCACAGAACTATTGGTTGAATCATGGCCACTCTCTCTGGTCCCTGACATCCCAACAGAAACCAAAAACACAGCAGTATCCTCCTGAACAGAGGCTGCCAGAGAGGAGGCCTCAAAGCATCACCAGAACAAAATACATACAATATCCATAAATCTATCAAACTGTCATATTTATGAGTACAGCTTTGTATGAGCATACATATGATGATAATTAATATTTATCTACCGCTTTTCAACAAGAGTTCCCAAAGCAGTTTACATAGATATCACCACTTTTAAAAGGTGCCTCTTTTCTAAATTAGCAGAGGTCTGCCAGAGAGACCAAAACATTTGAGGTCAAGAGCAGATTTAAAATAAACCAGAGCTATAGGATTGTATGCTCCATCCATTCAAAAATTGTAGGCAGATTAAAAGCAGTACAGCCAGAGAAGCATACTGCCAATTCATTAAGATGAATATTTGCAATTCACCAAACTACACTGCAGTGCCTCTATTCTATGACCTAATGTGCTTCATTAATACCTCTAATTCCTAAGCTCAGCAACCTACTTAGAAGCAAGCAGGAAGATGGTCAAGCAGGGCCTTCCCCCTTCTGCGAATGGCCAGAAACAAATGCTTTGAATAAAGCCAGCTTAAGATCAAAAACACATTGTGCCAGACTTTCCTGAATCAGCGGTTCCCAGTTCTTACCTAGTGAGTCTCTGTAAATCCAGGGGGGAAATGTTTGAGCTTCCTAAGTGTAACAAGTAGGAACTGGTTTATTTTATTGTTAGTATACAACCCTTAGGCACTCAGTAAGCTAACATTAATAATCATCAACCACTACCCCCAGTCCAAAGCCAAGAGTAGCCTATGATGGCCAGGATGGAAGGGAAATTTTCATTCAGTATGAAAGCAGACAGGGGTGCAACATGTTATCAATTAACCACTTTGATTCAACACTTTAAGCAGACCTTGACAATTTTTCTTTGGATTTAGAAGCCGGCCAATGGATACTTGACAAAATGACTGCCCTGACAGTTATTGTGAAGGAAGGGAGGATAAATGGGCTTCTCTTTATCTCTTTTAGATGTAACATTTTTAGAACAGAAACAGGATTGCCTGAAGCAAATACAATTTTTATTAAATAGCTCTACCTCTGAATATCCCAATCTAAGAACCACAGTTTGATTTCAAGGTGCCATGGCTCCCTGGCACCTAGGATTTGTCAAGGCTTTAAAGTCTTTTTGAATCTTACATATCTCAAAGAGTAAAATTTAGAACCAGCAACGCTTTAAAGTCAAGTGGGAGGCCATGTGAAGAAACAACGGCATAAAGAGAAAAGAAAAAGTTACAATAGTCCTCAACACCCTCACAGAAAGAGACAACCCAAACAGCAGAAGAGTGGGAATCTTGCCACTCAATGTGCCACCAGAATAAAAATCATACAATATTTATAAACCTATCCAGCTGCCAGACCTGTGTGAATGAACAGCTCTTCATATAAGTGTGGGGACAAGAGGGCTTTGTTACAGGGATTTGCACATAACATGCAGTTGTTTGTATCGCTAAATGGTACCGTAATAGGTCTAGCTAGTTTCTTCCTTTCCTTCAACTCCCCTTCCCCCCCCCGCAAATGACCTCCCATTTGACTTTATAACTTTGCTGATTCTAAACCTTATCCTTGGAAGAGAAGGCAAAATAAACATGAGAAAACTGCAGGGAGGTATTTTGGGAATATTCCAAAATGTTTCTTGCTACTCAATTTGCCTGAACTGTCTGGGCAATATGCTGTCTGAGGAGAGCAAACACACAAGTGGCAAAGCAGTGCCCACGAACCACATCCTCGGCTGAGTGTCTGACAGAGGCAAGTGTCAGACAAGAACATAGAGAGGGCTTCTCCCCGTAAACAAGATATATTTCTAGAAATGTTCCCACCACCAGATTTTGCTGGAGAAGGAATTACATGCCACGTTATTGCAGATAATATGCCAAATCAGACCACAATCTATTTAGGGAGTTGGGGAAATTTGCATATTAAAATTTTCTGGGGGGAAATCTTATGCAATTTTTAGAAACCTTACATGAGTACCCAGAATGTTGGGGGCAATATGCTAAAATCATTGTAAACCGCTTAGAGAGCTCCAGCTATAGAGCGGTATATAAATGTAAGTGCTATTGCTATTGCTATCATTGCCAGTTATTGAAAACTTTTCAAGCCCTGTTCAGGCATTATGGAACAGGGTACAGAGCTAATGTGAGCAGGCTGGCTAGCCTTGTACAGACACAATCTGCTCCAGCATGCTCTGTATCCATGGCCCCTGCATTTGTCTAAAGTGGGCAAACACTATACCCAAGGAGAGTTTCTCCCCGTCACCAGGAATGCTGGGGGAACTCTGGGGGTGTGGCTAGGAGGCCCATTGGCAGCAGGAGGTATGGTTAGCAAGCATGATTCTGCTGCATCCCTTGTGCATTTGCCAGAGATCACAAAATGCCTGAAAGGAGCTCTGTGTTGGTCAGTTCAAAGACATTACCTACTTGTAATGAACAGAATTATATATCATAGTTATCAAAAACATGTGTTGGGATGCCTGTGCATGTGTGTGTGATGATGTGAGAATATGGATGACATGCTTGGCAGGAGGGAGTTTGAATTAACAACTTGTGAAGGGCCCTTCAGCTGCCACAAACGAATCAGTAGCGCATGTTGGACCCTGCTGAAGCTGCACCCAGACAAGATGCCAGCCAACCTCTCTCCAGACTTTCTTTAACCGATTTAACACTTTCCTTTCCAAAGCCTGGCAGTGGCTACAGCACTGTCTAGTTCCATCTCTAACCACATCATATCTGACTGCAATAGGAAGCTGCCTTATACCAAGTCAGACCATTGGTCCATCTAGCTCAGTATTGTCTAAACTGTTCCACCCATCTCTTGTTTCAGGCTGTATTTCCACTAGACTATATGTTGGTTTGGTCACTTAGAGGTGCCCTATCTCAATTGGGGGTGACAGCGGAAAACGGCAGAGATAGCTGAGCCGACTCAACAAAGGAACATAGGAAGCTGCCTTATACTGAGTCAGACTATTGGTCCATCTAGCTCAGTATTATCTATACGGACAATATTGTCTAAACAGACTGGCAGCAGCTTCTCCAAGGCTGCAGGCAGGAGTCCCTCTCAGCCCTGTCTTGGAGATGCTGCCAGGGAGAGCACATGGAACCTTCTGCATGGAAGCATGCAGATGCCCTTCCCAGAGCAGCTCCATCCCGAGAGGAATACCTTACAATGCTCACACATGTCTCCCTTTCAAATGAAAACCAGGGCAGACCTTGCTTAGCAAATGGGACAATTCATGATTGCTACCACAAGACCAGCTCTCCTTCCGTCCACGTCAATTCACAGGTTGACTCTGAAGCCCAAGGCAAGAGTTTGTCAGTAGGATCTGTATAGTGTCATCTTTATATTTTTTAGTGTTAAGAAGGTGGCTGATTACAGGAGATGCCAGCGTAAAAAGGCATTTGTGGAGTGGAGAGAATCTTGGCTGCCTGCCAAGAAGCTGCTGTGCTCATTTGCTTCATCTTGAGATGACAAGCTTTGGATGAGAGGAGGGAAGACACAGTGAGTCAAGAGATCTACCCAAATGCTCTCAGAGGTAGAACCCCAGAAGACACACACACTTACTTCTTGCCTAATTCTGCTTGTTCTGTGAAACAAGCCACCCTGCATCCTTTACTGGGGTAGCTCTTGTAGCAAGAGGGACAAGGGCTTGGTAGCACCTTATTGTTCCAATTTATTTCCCTGATGTTTATCTGCTAGTAAACTGCTCAGAGAACTTGCATTTTGGGTGGTATAAAATTATGTTGAATAAAATAAATAGTTTACACACACTTCCAGAGGGGTAGCCCTGTTAGTCTGTTGCAGCAAAACCAGACTTGTCATACCTTCAAAGTCAGCAAACTTGTCCTAGCAGAAGCTTTGGTTGGACTACAACAATACTCTTCATCCGCCTGCATGGACGACAATGCATGTGATGAAATGGGCCCAAGTCTACGAAAGCTTCTGCTGCTAGACTCCCCCAGACTCCTTGTTGGTTTCTGTGCTCCAAAATTCTCAATCACATCCCGCTCAAGAGGGACTGGGTTATTTGGCCTAAAACTGTTGTGACAATCTCTTGAAGCCGTTTTTGTTTTTCCTTTAAAAAAGAAAAAGGAATTTGAATGGGGAGGGGAAATCAGGCGCTGAAAGTGGATTATTTGAGATGGGAGGGGAGGAAGGAAGGAAGAAGGAAGGGAGGGAGCAGACACGGCTCTTGGGAGTCAAGCCTAGCCGGGGACCTGAGCAAGTAATTGGGCGGGCGAGGGGAGCGGGGGGCGAGCGAGCCTTCATCATCTGCCCGCGCTGGGCAGCTCTGGCGGGCAAAGAGGAGCTGTGCAGATGCTCTCCCAGGCAACGGACTTGAGTCTTAAGCTCCTGTCCGCCACGGCGCCACGTGGGCGTCCGCTGGCTCGCTCAGCTCCTGCCGAAGCGCCTCTTACCTCCAGCCGCCCCGTCGCAGCCGCATCTCCTATCTCTGACCCATTGCCGCCGCCGCCGCATGAGCGGCGGCTATAACGTGGCTGGTGCTAAAGGAGGCGCACACCCGGCGCCTCCCGCTTGAGAAAGGGCTGGAGAAGGCGGAGCTGGAGCGCGGCCTGGGAAGCGGAACTGGGGGACCGCGGCCGCGAAGGCGGCTCCCAAAGCCCGCCCTGCAGCTGCCAGCTGGCAAACACGAAGGCGAGAGGATTTGCTCGGTGGTGGTTCCCGAGAGAAGGGGGCGGGAGGGCAGGCAGGCACGTTCACTGGAGGTGGGAAAGGTGCGTCAGCCGGCTGGGCAGCTCAAGCCCGGGTTGGGCATTTTAAATGTTTAACCATTCCCTGCCCACGGGCTGCCCCCATTTAGAAACGCGCGGGCCGAGGACTCCCGGAGTCGACTGGAAAGGAGGAAAATCGTGCCTGCCGCCTACTACCACCTGGCATTGCTTACAAAGTAACGAAGGGCCAACGGACGCTGCTTGCTCTGAGCGTGACCCGCAGCTGTTTCTTGGGAAGGGCCAACCTCGACTGCCCGCCGGTTCAAGCAGCCAGCGCGATACATTCCTTAAAAGCAAGGACCGGCGCAAAAAGACACGCTTCAGTTATCGTTGGGAAAGCTTGCAGCGGCAAGCAACCTGACAAATCAGAGGCCTGATCTGAACAGGAGTATATAAGAAGCCCTATTCGGGCATTTCGAGTCTGGATGCCATACGCATGGCCATGTTTTTGTGCGAGTGGACATGCGTTCATTTTAAAGGGATCCTGGGTGCAGCATATGGATAGGAAGTGTATGACTGTGTGAATAACCGGTACATGTGTTCAGATCTCTACAGGTCGATAGGGGGAAGTGTGGCGGTAACCACCCTTCCTGACTCTGCCTGGCTCAAAGTGAGGAACATGCTTCAAATAATCCCAGTGCCGTCAGGGCCGGCACTGAGAGGGCGGTGGAATGTATGTGGGGAGGGCGACGGCCTTTGAGCAGAATGGGTACTTAAGGGTGGGAGTATTCACTGCTGCTGAGTGCAGCGGGCGCAGGGGTGCATATTCCCAGTTTTAAAAGGCCATTTTAGGTGCATAGCTGTGGGGGTGAGGGTCAGGGGATAAAAAGCACAGTCAAGAACTGTAAACACACAACCTATGGGTATAGAACAACTTGGTCTTGTGGTAGCAAGCATGACTTGTCCCCTTAGCAAAGCAGGTTCTGCCCTGGTTGCATATGAATGAGAGACTAGAAGTGTGGGCACGGTAAGATATTCCCCTCTGGGGATGCGGCGGCTCTGGGAAGAGCAGAAGTTTGCAAGTTCCCTCCCTGGCATCTCCAAGATAAGGCTCAGAGAGATTCCAGTCTGCCAGTCTGTGTCGACAATACTTACTGAGATATGGACCAGTGGTCTGACTCAGTATATGGCAGCTTCCTATGTAACTCCAGGATTCAATATATTTTTGCATTCACTGACATTCATTCTAGTATGTCCTGATGGTCCCCAACTAATAACTAAAACCTCCTTCCTCCTCACACACACACACCCCAATCCTTAGTATGAGAACTGGGATGGTATATCCCTATTTTCATCTGTGAAATGCTGGAGGAAGTCCATAGATCAGCGGTGGAGTACTAAGAGAATCAGGTAGCAGATGATGGGAAAGATCCCTCCCTGAAATCCTGGAGCTACTTCCTGTCCGTCAGAGCAGACAATGGGCTAGATACACCAATGGTCTCTAGCTCAGTATACAGAAGCTTATGCTTCATACATGAATTGAACACATATCATGGCCATACCGTTTGATACCTGTCCTCCGAATTAAGGTCGCACTGGAGATTATAGCATTGCAGTTAGGGGTGTAGTGGAGGAGGGACGCGCAGGGACGGAGCGCCGGTATTTCTCAGCTTCTCTGGCGGTTGTGGTAGGCTGGCATGGCCATGGGGGCTGTTATGGAGAGCGCCTGCATTTCTGAATTTGCATACCACTGCTTACAAGTATAGATCTTTAAAAGCAAGATCCCCCCGCCCCCACGTGTATAAATGTGGCACCAACAATATCTACTTTTAGGTGTGTTCGCAAATCTGAAATTGAAGCCTGTTTGCATTGTACAGAAACTTCCCAGCAATGCTGAGTAGGATCCATAGCTAGGAACCAAAAGTCCGGGCTTGTGCACTCCGGCCGGACGGGTAAGCGGGTGGCGGAAGCGCCTTATGGAGGACCAGTTACAAGAACGGGCGCGCCCGGTTTCTCTGTGCTTCGGGAATAATGTGGTGGAGAAGCCTTTTGGTGCCTGGGACCTTCCGCGGTAGCCTTCGTCTACATGTTCCAGGGAGGGGTGTTGTGTCTCAGGACAGGTACCACGCAGGCGGATTAAGGAAGGCAACTTTCCCCCATAGAGTAGGGTTGCTGCTTGGTATTTCTTGTTTCCAAGGGCAGCCGAATGCCTTCTATTAAACATTTGCACGAGGATGTGTTGTGCTCGCCTCCTTTCCTCCCTTCACTTTTCTCTATCATTCTCGGGGATGGCATTTGCTAGAAAAACAGAGAGGTTTGCTTCTGCTCGTCTGCTGCTGTCTCACTGAGGGAAGAGACAGAAAGCAGACCAGAGAGAGGTATCTCTCCTCGTGTCTGTTACACAAGAGAACAGAGAAGGAATCTTTCCCCTCGTGTCCATTGATGGGAAATACACATTATAGCAGGCTAATGGGAGAAAAGGTGTGTGTGTGTGTGTGAGAGAGAGAGAGAGAGAGAGAGAGAGAACACACCCCTGTTAACTTGGCACTGGCAGAGAGGCACCTTTTAATGTGGGGTGGGGGGGAGAGTAACTGGCCCTATCCACCCCCAGCACAGTATCTCCAGTGACTGTTGCTGGTGTCTATCTGATGTTGCTTTTTAGATTGTGAGCCTTTTGGGGACAGGGATCCATCTTGTTTGTTTGTTATTTCTCTGTGTAAACTGCTCTGAGCCATTTTTGGAAGGGCAGTATAGAAATCAAATCAATCAATCAATCGATTAATTAATAATTAATATGCTTTGCACTAAATGCTGCAACTTCTACTTAGGAACATAGGAAGCTGCCATATACTGAGTCAGACCATTGGTCTATCTAGCTCAGTATTGTCTTCACAGACTGGCAGCGGCTTCTCCAAGGTTGCAGGCAGGAATCTCTCGCAGTCCATCTGCAGCTGTCCCATTGAGGGAAGCCAAGAAGGGAACCTGAAACCTTCTGCTCTTCCCAGAATGGCCCCATCCCCTGAGGGGAATATCTTACAGTGCTCACACATCATGTCTCCCATTCATATGCAACCAGAGTGGACCCTGCTTAGCTAAGGGAACAAGTCATGCTTGTTACCACAAGATCAGCTCTCGTCTCCAGGTGGGGTGGCAGCGTACCTCCTTGCTGCCCCGTTTCCCCCTCGGTTCGGAAGTGACTGGAAGTCCCCGTGTGCATGTGCATGTTGTGTGTGTGTGCATGCACCGATGTGTGCACACATGCAGGGTACTTCTGGACCGAGGAGGTATCAGATGTTGCTTCTGGACTATTGCCCTGTTGTTCAGAGCATTTTGCCTAGAGCTTGTTCAGTCTATACTGGCTCCTCCATCATTTCTTTGAACAGCCCAGTTCAAAGTGTTCATTATCACCTTTTAAAGCCCCAGATGGATTTGGCCCAGGATGGTTGAATAATTGTCTCCCCATCCATATGATTCTACCCACCCACTGTTAGCGGAAGCTTTGCTTTGTATCCCACTGCTAAAGTTGGTGGATACCTAGGACAGGGCCCTCCCATCTCTGGTGCCCAGGCTTTGGAATTCCCATCTTTGGAAGACCCATCCTACCCAGGAAAAAAATGGAATGTTCAATAACACATTGCTGTAATGTGCAATACCCCTTTAGAAAGTACCATATGCTGACTGTCTCTGCCCTTATAGTACGGGAGCCATATAAATGATGGCACATGTTCTGCTTTACTGTAATTTTTATAGGGCTATCCGTTGTAGTTATATATTGCCTTTCAAAACCAAATTACCAGGCAGTTTGGATCCTTTTCATGTATGTTATTACTTTTCTGACCAGAATGATGTGATTTCAATCAAAGTAGCGAAACCTTGTTTTATTCCAAGCAGAATTCATTGGGAGATTATTATTCCCATACTGAGTCATTTTCAGTGTGGCAGTACTCATAGGTAGGAGTTATATAACGAACAATATTACTAAATGTTAGTATTATGGTTAATATCACCAGTATTTTAGATTGCTGCTGATGTTTAGTTGATAAATCATCTATCTGCTGCCACATCTCTGTATTTCCTTGACTATATGTTTGTGTCTGGTCAGTGACCATAATAACGATTCTGATTAGAAAAGTTGTCCAAACTGTTTTATTTTGACAGGCCTTTAATATTTAATTGGTGGTTGCACTCCAGATGGATGATTTTGCTTATTGTTGCTGCTTTGTTAACTGGGGTTTATGCTTGTTTTATGTTTGAGCTTTCTTAGATTTAAGCTTGCCAGCTATAATTTGAAACGTAAAGGACACTGGAGATCTAGTCTCTAGTAACTACAGAGCTGTTGTTTCTGAAATAAAGCACATCCAATATGTTATGAAAATAGTGTGTTCTGGAATAGAAGACCAGACCAGAGACCACTCTCAATCAAGTTTACAAGGCTTCTAACTAGCATGCAGAAGAATTGTAGTCTTGTTGGATGTTTTATGCTAGCAATGCTTTCATATCATCATATGAGCCAGCGTGGTGTAGTGGTTAGAGTGCTGGGCTAGGACCGGGGAGACCCAAGTTCAAATCCCCATTCAGCCATGATACTAGCTGGGTGATTCTGGGCCAGTCACTTCTCTCTCAGCCTAACCTACTTCACAGGGTTGTTGTGAGGAGAAACCTAAGTATGTCGTACACCGCTCTGAGCTCCTTGGAGGAAGAGCGGGATATAAATAATAATAATAATAATAATAATAATATTTGCAGTAGGGAATTACTTGGGGCAATTGGGATGAAAACAATCTGAGTGGTCAGTATGTAATCTGTGTCTACATGTTCCATGTATTTTCTAGCAAGACACATAAGTGCTTGGGCACCAGCTCTGTCTTCTGCACCAAGAAAGATGAACCAGTCCCTCCCGTCAACAGTGATACGAAGACTTCTGATACGAAGGCTTCACAGAACCAGGAGAAGATGCAAGTAACTTCAAAGAAGAACTTGCTGAGCATCATTAGTGAAATGAAAGTAGAAATAAGTTCAAAGAAGAAGTTCCAGAAGTTGAAAGCCCAGAAGATAAAGGATCAAGCAAGGGACTTGCCGGAAAAAATTGAGAGTGCAAGTAGCATGTTCCAGCAAGCTACAGAAGACAAAGCTAAGAGGTAATGTTCTAGATGTTTGCATTTCATGCTCTTTGTGGGACAATCCACCAGTCTTGTGGATAAGAAAAGGTATATTCATTCACTCCGAGGTATGAAGAAAATTCATTCCCAGGAAAAAATGGAATGCTCAGTAACAGGACAATAACACGTTACTAACAGGATATGTAGATGTGCACGCTGTCCTGTTCAGACTATGTGAGCCTGTTCCATGAAAGAAATGAGAGCATTTCTATTTAGGCTTATTTATTCTGGCTTAATGTAGAAGGTTGCTGCTGTGTTGGTCCTGAATAATATCTTAAGAACCAAGCTTGCAGAAACTGGGGCAGCACTGGTATGGGAAGGAGCCACAACACTGGCTCCTATTGTCTTACCCAGCAGTGCTGGAAGGATCAACACTGCAGCAGCTCCCTGCCGACTGGCCTCTCCCCCAAGTCCTCTGCACATGCCAGAGGATTCAGGAAAGAGGTGGTTTTGTTGATGGCCCCAAATGATAACCAGATCAAATTTATGCTCCCACCGTGTAGGAGTGAGCAAGTGTCAAACAGAACTTCTAATAAAGCAAAAGTGGAAAGTTCTTGGTTTTCCAAAGCAATATCTGGTTATGTATAGAGCTTTGCTTATGTGACTTATGATTGCTGCTCATATCGGATGGGTTCTCACAATCCCCCCGCTGTGCGTGAGCGGGAATTGGAGAGAACTGGCAAACATGGCAGTGATGCTGGATTGGCAACGTGCCAGCCCTAAATTCCTCCACCCAACTTCAGATCTTAGATTGCTGATGTTGGGAGGAGCTTGGATTGGTGCACTGCCAACCCATGGCCATCATTTTCACTGGTTCTTATGACATGCCCAGTGCAGCCGTGGAGAGAGCCAAGTGGTGGCCCAGGTTCGCAGCGTGGCCAGGAGCAGCTCTCCTTGCCTTTAATAGGCAGGGAGAGTTACTCCAACCATGCTGCAAACACAGCATGGGCCGATTGAGCTCCCAAATGGGGCTGCCTGGCCCTGTTTGGGAGAGAAACTATGTCCCATGTCCGATGTCAATGCGGGGTGTGTGTCTGGGGCACAAGGCGTAGCCACTGCTTGGTGGTGGCCCGGGTTCTTTGAACCCATTCACCCAATGGTGGCTCCGCCCCTGGCTCAGTGGGAGCATACATGCTTTGGGAATCTCTGATTCCCAGCTCCTCAAAGCACAGGGATCATGAGAATCTGTCCATATGTCTCGTGCACAGGCAGATTGACTGGTAGGAGTCTGAGCAAGGTTTTCAGTGTAGGATGCATGAGACACCCACTTTGGGTTTATTCAAGGTGAATGGCTATGAGGGAGGGAACAAGCCTAGCTAGAATTGGGCTGCTGCCAGGAAACACTTAGCACTGCCCTCTGCCTGGATGGTCTTGTGGGCGGAAGGGTGAACTAACCACTCATTTCACAAAAGATGTGGAGGCTCTGTGGGGCCAAAAAGGAAGAGAGGGGATGAAAGTAAATGGAGCCTACTTGGCTGCACTAGACATTGATTCAAAAGTTAATCACAGAGTAGGTCTTTCCACCAGCTCTGCTTGCAGAGTCTTAAGGGGAGATGGTGTTCTGTGCTGGAGTGACTTTCTGCTATGGGTTATCTTCCAGGAGTGGCAGAACACACCCAGAGCCCCAGTTTGTGTATTCCTTCTCTAGATGTCTTGTGATGTACCTGGGCGTCCTGCCTGCTGGTTGAGGAATCAAGACTATAGGATGACAAAAATTATTCTCAGTAGTAATTTTGTTATATCAGTCCTTACCTAATGGTTAGTGAAAATCAATTATAAGGTTACGTCGTCATCTAAGCACAGATATTATAGTGTGAGTCTTGCTTCCTTCAAAAAGGGAGGCTGAAGTAAAAGTGGAATGCTGAGCAGCCTGATCTTCATTTGCGAATTGCAGCAGCAGCATCTTAAACCTGCCCTGTCCTCCCAATGTGGTGACATTGCACAGACATGCAAAACTTTGCTCAAGGATTATGCAAGTATTGCTATGCAGATCTGTAGGACAGTGCTGTCTAAATAGGAAGGGTGAAGAGGAGACCCTGCAGTCGAATAATATTACTTCCTTCTGTCTGGTTATGTGGTAATATTGGAATAATGCTTTGTTAGTATTCTGTGCTTATCTTCTTCATCTCTCTCTCTTTTTTTAATTGACAAATGTAAGACTCTACTAACCTGCTTGCCCACCCCCCAACTTTACACAGAGGCAAACTTGAAATAAATATATTCACACTATTATTTTTGAACTGACAATGGGTTGGATCCAAAAAACCACGAGAGGAAGGAAAACAGCCACTAGTGCTCTTCCACAAACATTCACACAGGAGTTCAAGCAGTGCTATAATAGGTTCTGTTGCAGGTCTCAAGCTTCCTCTTGCATGAGGGAGAACAAGTTTGAAGTTAGTTTCGCTTTCCTTGTGCCATGCTCTTGTGCAAGCTGTAAAACAGCCCTTTCACAAACACAGTATGCCTTCCATGTGCTGAAGGGTACTTTTGGATCTAATTCAGTGAAACCAAAAACATTTTGTATGCTGTAAGCAGGGCCAGCCTGTCCACTAGGCAAACCTAGGAGGTCATCTGGGCATAGGTTCTTCTGGCATAAACAGTGTCGGAATAGAGCACTGCCAGTTATTCTTTGTCTCCCTCTTGTATTGCATAGGGATGTGCACGGACTGGTTTGAAGATTCGGCTGGTTCAGCGCCGGGAGGTGGGGGTGGGAGATTACTTTTAGGGATCAGGGAGGGTGGTTTTGCACACACAGACACACACACACCTGCTGTGTTTCCCCCGCCAGCACTGTCTTCAAAATCGCTGGCGTGGGGCAGCAGCATACCTCGCCACCCCGGTCAGCGTCAAACCAGAACGGCAAGGAGATACGCTGTCGCCCTGTGCCAGTGATTTTAAAGACAGTGCCGGCAGGCGTGTGTAAAGCACCCTCCCTGTAACACACAAGGAGGTGTGTGTTACCTCCTTAAAGGTAACACACACACATACACCCCTTGCTCTGAACCAGCTGTCTGCCGGTTCGTGCACATCCCTAGTATTGCACCCCTGAAGTACTGCATAGTGGTGTAAGAATGTAGTATATAATACTGCACCCTGCTCCCCAAAGGGCCTGCATATTCTGAACCCCGAAATACAGAGTCATCTTTGCTTATTGCTTCTCAGCCCCTAATAAACAGCTAGTCCTATAGGCTACACTCCATCTCTTGAATATCAATTACCTGCCTCAGCATTCATTTCCAGAAATAAATGACTCAGATTGGGCTTCCAAATTAACAGCAGCATCTTTTCACCTCTGAAATGTTAGAGTTTTGTCCCCATAATAGACTGGGAATTCTCTCCCACTGTATCCCCAAACCAATGTGGGCTAGTCTTTCACCGGTCATTCACACGGGCTGATCATTTGACCTTGCAAATGAGAAGCCCGTGCGGCTCAATTTAAAGCCAGGGCTCTGCACTTCTTGGCTTGGGGAATGGGCACACCAAAATCGAAACTTTGCCTAGGGTGCCAAAAACCCTAGGACTGAACTTGGCTGTAAGGAAGAGAGGCATGTCCTGATGATATCTGAGAGCTGAGATTCCAACAGGTAATTATCCACGAACTTAATTCCACAATAGTGAAAGCTAATTTGTTTTTTTAAACATGGATGTTGAGGTAATGAAGAATGCCAGTTCTGTTATGTACTCTCTGTGTGCATGTGCAATATGAATTGCCCAATATTTTGTTCACACAAATACTACTTTTTAAACTAATAACACGCTCTTCTGATTTTAAATTCTCACTGCTGTTTGTCTAACATTGACTGTCTTCACATGGCTAATGCATTGAAATGGACCTCTGTTTGTCACAACTGTTTCTTCTGATAGCAAGACACTGAATCCAGAGCTGGTGGAAGCAGCCTCTGCGGTTGCCTCTTCCCTCCCTCTTGATAGGAAAAGGACCGTTTCAGAATTGCTTCAGCTTCTGAAAAAGCACAAGGAAGTCACTGATGCTCGTAAAAATGGAGAAATCCCTGATATAAGGTTTGTAAACATGCCATTCCCAGTATTATACTATGATCTTTGTTGCACTATTGTAGTCAAAGAAAATGAAAGAGTGACAATATGTGTTTTGTTTTAAAAATTTAATCCCTGCTTTATAGCATATGGGTAAAAACATAGACACTGCTTCATTTATACCCTGAGGGCAGGATTAAGACTAAATTAGTTGTGACTAAGCACCATTGAAATAAATGTGACACAACTAACTCATTTGGACTGTCCCATTAATTTCAATGGGATTTAGTTATAACTAACATAGTCTGGATCTTGCCATCTTTGTTCAGATTCTTATATTATTATTATTATTTCTTGTTTACACAGTCAGACAGGTGTTATTGACTGGTTTGTTTTATCCAGACATCAAGTCCTTCCCAAGGACCTGGGATGGCTGAATTTTATTGTCAATGTTGTTGCTGTTGTTATAGATATCGTCACAGAATATAGGCTCTTCCCAGTAAAGCTGCTTTTTGTAATTGGCTGATGGTGATTTCTGTGGCCCCTATGGTGTTGAGGTGCTCTTCAAGGTCTTTTGGAAACTCACCCAGGGCGCCAATTGCCACTGGGATTATTTTGGTCTTTTTCTGCCACAGCCTTTCCATTTCAATTTGTAGATCTTTGTATTTGGTGATTTTTTTCTATTTCTTTTTCTTCTATTCTGCTATCCCCTGGTATTGCTATGTCGATTATTTTGACTTGTTTTTCTTTCTTCTCGACTACAGTTATATCTGGTGTATTGTGTGGCAGATGTTTGTCTGTTTGTAGTCGGAAGTCCCATAATATTTTTACATCTTCATTTTCTTCAACTTTTTCAATTTTATGGTCCCACCAATGTTTGGCTACAGGTAGCTTGTATTTTTTGCAGATGTTCCAGTGTATCATCCCTGCTACTTTGTTGTTGTTGTTGTTGTTGTTATTTCTTGTTTACACAGTCAGACAGGTGTTACTGACTGGTTTGTTTTATCCAGACATCGAGTCCTTCCCAAGGACCTGGGATGGCTGAATTTTGTTGTTGTTGTTGTTGTTGTTGTTATTATTCTATACAAAATCTTGGGCTTGTATTATTGAGGTTAAAATACAGGTTTAGCTGTTTTGGTTTCTGCAGAATATGCGAAAACAATAGTTGAATAGGAATTTTTGGGCTGCCTAGCCAGGATGGAATGTGGCCATGGATGATACAAAGTTTGTGGTGGCTGTGTTGTCTAAAGCAGGGATTCTCAGCGTTGGGTCCCCAGATGTTAGTGGACTTCAACTTGCATAATTCCAAGCCCCAGTGGCCTTTGGTTGGGGATTATGGGAGTTGAAGTCCAATAACATCTGGGGACCCAACTTTGAGAATCCCTGATCTAAAGGATAATAGTACTGGGGGACTGCTGCTCTCTCTTGTGACCTTTTACTTACATGCTTGTCTCCTGTGCTTTTTAACATCTGCTTGAAACCAGTGTGTGGCGTCATCTGGGGATTTGGGTTGGAGTATTGTCAGTATGCAGATGACACCAAAGTCTTGTTCTTGTTGTTGTCTTTACCAGGTTGTTCAGAATTGTTTTATGTAAGATACTTGTTGGCAGACCAACCCCCCCACCCCCAAAGATATAACGTTTTCAGTATCTAAATTTTGTGCTGCTGTTTGTAAAATAAGATGTAATCTATCTAACAAGGAGTAGAGTGTAAGGTAGCTTGTTGTACTGTATTGTGGATCATGGTTTGAACATATTATTATAACTGGTTATAGACCAAATAAAATGTATTCATTCATTCTTGTGTCTGTTGCCTGACCCTAGAGAGGCAGTGGAAGTTCTGAGCTGGTATTTGGAGCCAATTCTGGAGCAGATGAGGATGAATAAACTGAACTGAAGCTTCATCCAGACTAGATGGGAGGCACTAGTGGATGGGAGTTCTGATGACCCAGGAATAGGTATCAAGCCTGTTCTGGATGGGGTTTCACTCTCCACCAAAGTAGCAAGTTCCCAATTGGGGAATACTCATGGATCTTTTTCTGCTTCTGAATGCCCAGATGATGGTGGCAGCGGCCAGGAGTGCCTTCCACCAATCTTTTATGATATGCCAGCTGCAGCCTTTCCTGGAGAAGTCAGCTTGGGCCTTGGTCATTCATGTTTTCAGTCACTTTCAGAATGAATGACTTTAATGTGATTTAGATGGGGTTGTGCTTCAAGACAGTCCAAAATCTTTCGTCCATAATTCAGCTCCAGAATTTTGTCTGGGTCAGCAGAGTGGATTGCAACATGCTGATCCTTTTTCCGTTTAATTGGCTGCCAAGTGGTTTCCAGGCTCCAATCATAATGTTGGCTTTGATCCTTAAATGGCTTGAGACCAGAATACATCGGGAATTGCTCCCTCCCATACAAACCTGCTCAAGAATGTCACTCTGCATCTAAGGCTCTTCTTCCTAACCTCTCATTGATGGATGTGTGGTGGGTAGGTATGAGATGAGAAAGCCTTTTTGGTTGTGGCACTTAGACTATGCAGTGGTTTCTTGAGAGAGTTATGCCTGGCTCCTTTGTTGCCCTCTTTTAGGTGGGCATTGAAAATGGCCTTATTCCAGTGGACATTTTCAAAATTTGGTTCATTGATAGCTTTTAAATAGTTGGTTTTTTATAATGTGTTGATGATTTAATATATGTCTGAAGTTTGAAGCCACCCTGAGTATAATTTTATACAGAAGGGCAAGTTCTTCGTCATGGTCTTTGTTGTTCACATTTGTGGACTTTTGCACCTGCATGGAAGCTCCATCAGGAACTTCCTAAAGTCATTTTCCTTTGCTACATTTTGGCAGTAGCTCCACTCCCATCCTAGCATCGCTCCAGCTTCCCCTCAGTTCTTCATTGTCTGCCAGAGGATCTGCCACTTCTGTTGGGGTGCCTTCTTCTCAGCTCTCTCTCTCACTTAAAAACAAAAGCCTACCTCTGCTTTATCTCCTTTATACATTTTTCTCTGTTTCTTTAGTTCTTAGTTTCTCTTCCGTATACTGTCGCCATTTGCATTTTGCTTTTTCCTTCAGCTACCCCCTACTTCCCTTCCCTCACACGCCCCTCCCTTAGGCTTTGGGGATATAAACTCAATTTTTATTCCTCTTTGGAGTCTCTGCATGGCTGGCTGGAAGGGTTACATTTAAACACTGCACTATCTGTCAGGCTAAACTCCTGTTGATAGCCACTTGCATTGTCTTCTGTGCTTAGGGGATTCGCATCACATTGATTCTTGCCCTCACTGCAAAAGCCTATGTGAACCAACAAGGAGGGTCAGGATCCTGGTCCCTGCTGGCCCTGGCCCTGCAATTGTGGAACTGGGCCCTTTACCACCGAATGGACACCTCCATGATTCATATTCAGGGGCACACAAATGTCCTGGCAGATACCCTCAGCAGGAGATCTTCGGACTCACGTGAGTGGGAAATGGACAGGACATGTTTGGAGGTTCTTTTTCCCAAGTGGGCCACATCAGAAATAGATTTCTTTGCCTTGCAAGACGATCACCAGTACCCTCATTTCTGCACCAGGGTGAGCAAGGAAAAACACTCGATGGGAGATGCTTTTGCCTTCAGCTGGAGCTCTTATCTCCTCTACATGTTCCCACCTATACCTCTTCTCCCCAGAGTGATACAGAAGATAAGACAGGACCGGGCTTCAGCCATCTTGATAGCAACTTGGTGGCCCAGAAGGCCCTGCTTTCCTCAGCTGTGATTGCTGGCAACGGGGGATGTTACCACTTACCTCTCATTCCTCACTTGCTCATGCAGCACCAAGGGGAAGTTCTGCACCCGGTTGTGTATTGCCTTCACCTAACTGCTTGGCGTCTTCTCCCGTAACAGACCCATAGCTCCTGCAGATTTTGGAGGCTTCTCGGAAACCTGCAACTAGAATAACATATAGAAAAGTGAAAACATTTTGTTACACATATGGAACGAATGGGTCACGATCACCATGACCCCAAGACCTCACATATGTTTTCATATCTTTTCGCCTGAAGACATGGGGCTAGTAATGTCTTCACTTCAGGTGCACCTAGCCGCCATAACTTTCTGCCTAAGCAGGGAACATAGGCCCTCATCTTTTCAGGGCCTGATTGTGAAATGCTTTTGCCCTCAGCATTTTGCCTACCCAGATGCACCTCATTTCTCTCCGCCTTGCAACTTACCCCTTGTACTTACGCAGTTGATGAATAAGCCTTTCGAGCCTCTTGCCACGTGTGACCTGCATCTGCTCTCTTGGAAAATGATTTTTCTTGTAGCTATTGCTAAGGATGTGCACAGATCAAGATTCATGCACTCATTTGAAGCTCACCTTAGGCACTGTTAAAAGTGAGGAGAGCAGGTCCATACTTGCTCCTCCACCACTCAACTCAACTTCTTGTGGTGGTGGTGCACCCCCACTGAATCCCTGTCGAATCAGTGCACAAAACTCAATTCATGCACATCCCTAGCTATTACATCGGCTTGCGGAGTTAGTGGGCTCAGGTGCTTCGAGCAGACTTCCCCTATCTAGTTTTCCATTGAGACAAGGTTCCGCTATGTTCCAATATTAACCTCTTACCCAAAGTAGTCTCCATGTTTCATCGATCACAGACCATCTTGCTGCCAGTCTTTTCCCAAACCCCACTTCACAAGCTGAAAAATGACTGCACACCTTAGACATCTGGAGGGCATTGGCCTTTTATGTTCATTGCACTGCCAGGGTCAGAAAGGGAAACAACCTTTTTGTGTCTTATGGAAAACACAATGCTTTGGGGTCAAAGCCTGTCTCACAATCCATCTCAGGGTGGATAGTGGAAACCATTAGACCGGCCTACCAACTCACAAAAAAACCCTTGACAGACGCAGTTGGGGCACACTCCACCAGAGCAGTAGCCACCTCAGTGGCTTTCGACTGCAACCTCCCCTTGGAGACTATATGCCAGGAGGCTACTTGGGCAACACCGAACTCTTTCATCTTGCATTATGCTCTGCAAAGTGTGCCAAGATGCTGTGTTTGGCAGAATGGTGTTCAGATCCATCTTCCTGTGATTGCATCCCATCTCCAGGTACATAAGCTTGCAATGTGCCTGCAAGTGTGAACAGTAGAGACCATGACAATGAACAGCAGGTTGTTTACTTCTAACTGAGGTTCTATTAGTGGTTATCTGTTCATTCACACACCCATCCTTCCTCCCCGCTGCAGTCTCTTTCAGATCAGCGGACTCCTGAATGGAGAGAAATCTGGAGTGATGCTAGGATTTGGGGCGGGATGGGGGTGGAGGCAGAGCTACCAACAAAATGTAGCAGAGGAAAAGAGCTTTAGAAGATTCCTGCACAGGCACAAAATCCCACAAGTGTGAACAAAGAGATGATCACTAGAAGAACCTTAGTTACAGATAAGGAACCTGCTGATATATATTATAGCAATATCGAAATATACCAGAACCCAGTTAAAGATGTGATCTGGAAGATCCCACTTCTTTGAGATTGATAGTGAGTTTTGACCTCTCATTCTTCTATTTTCAGCAACTTTGATAAGCTGAAGGGTATAAAAACAGGTGCAACAACTAATGTGAATGTATTTGCAGTAATGTACCGTTGGGCATTTATTTGAAAAAGCTGCGTAATAATGGCTTTGAGGTAACTGGATTAATTAGTGGAGTTATAAAATTCATTTATACTAAAATATTGCTGAACAGGGTGTTCTCCAAAACTGATCATGTCAAACCACCTATCCAAAACTAGGACCATCTGCTAGCCAGGCTCCTGCAGATCAGCTTATGCAATTCAAGCCATAGTGTACCAGGAAGCAGGTACACAGCAAAAAAACACACCATGCAATGAGCAAATAGACTAACCTGCGCGTTATTGGCAGAGGCACAATAATAGGGAAAATTGGCTTGTAATTGTCAAACACCACATAAGAAATTCTTTCCGCTCTCTTCTAACTAGTGAGAAGATTTGTCCTCTTGGCTGTTTTAGGGACACTATTCTAGAACTTTGCATATCAGTATTAAAAAGCTTTGTCTGTTTCCATTGCTAAATTTGTTAATGGTTCTGGTTGTGGAAAGCCATTTCTGGTTATGTCAGAGCCGGTTCTGGTTGTGGAAGTGTCTTTTTGAACCTCTACAGCCCATCCCTGTTTGCCACCCCTGTGATAGATTTATGGAGCAGTATTATGACCTCCCTTAAACTCCCTATTTTGAAGCTTAAAATTACCAAGCTGGGTGTTCTCAATTCTTGTGATCAACTTAGTTGTTCTTCACACCTATTACACTCTGAACTAATAAGCATAAAATGTGGGTGACTATAATTAGATACAATATCACATACATTGTCTTCAGGGGCGTATCTAGGGTCAGGCAGGCAGGACACGTGCCCTGGGTGCCCCCTGAAGGGGGGGTGCCATTTTAAAAAATAAAAACAATTTAAATAATGGCCACTGCACATGTTCAAATGGCCTTTGCAATGCCCTAGGCCATGCCAGGCCTCACAGAGGCCATTTGAGCATGTGTGGTGGCCATTTTGTTTTTGGAGGCCTTTAAAAAAAAATTAATGGCCACAGCACATGCTCAAATGGTCCCTGCAAGGCCCTAGGCCTTGCCAGGCCTCACAGAGGCTATTTGAGCATGCGTGGTGGCCTCCAAAATGGCCACCACACCGATCTTTGCAGGCCCGGACAGGCCCGAAAATCAGCCTGGGACGGGCTGTGGCGGTGAATTAAGAGGCCGGTGGGAGGAGGGGGAACCTTTGCAGACTGCCCCCCAGGCCTTTAGGAAGCCCCCAAAGGGGTTACAGGTAAAAAAAATGTTTTAAATAAATTTAATATAAGTCACTGTAAATATATTCAGTTTAGGAACATAGGAAACTGCCATATACTGAGTCAGACCATTGGTCTATCTAGCTCAGTATTGTCTTCGCAGACTGGCAGCGGCTTCTCCAAGGTTGCAGGCAGGAATCTCTCTCAGCCCTATCTTGGAGAAGCCAGGGAAGGAACTTGAAACCTTCTGCTCTTCCCAGAGAGGCTTCATCCCCTGAGGTGAATATCTTGAAGTGCTCACACATCAAGTCTCCCATTCAGATGCAACCAGGGCAGACCCTGCTTAGCTATGGGGACAAGTCATGCTTGCTATCACAAAACCAGCTCTCCTCTCCTATTACATAGTTTGGCACTATGTACAGAGAATCAGGGCTTGTGACTACTGAGCTGAAGCTTATGAGCTAGGATTGTATTCATTTGCTCTTACTTTGCTTCTTATGATAAGTGAGTTAAATGTGATGTCTTAATAATATTACTATTAACGGTGAGTTTGTCTTTGAATCAGTGTGAAATCCTTAGTAAAGGCCACTGGGAGTTTCTTGCTCTCTTTATCTCATTTTAACTGTCTTTCTGAAATACTAGAATATATTCCAAGCAGTGACACAATTTACTCTGCATATCCTTTAATTATTTTCAGAATAACTGGGAAAAGTCAAATTCTCCATTTATTTTTAAAACTTATGTAATAGTGATGCTACAGTGCATAGTAGAGAATTAGACAGGCACTTCTGTTTAGTTTTCCAAGTACACCTTCACATAGTATTTGGGTATTTCATGAGCCCCAGCATACTGAAATTTGTAGTTTTCCAGCATTTTTTGGTCTTGCTATGTCCACTGCAAATAGTTTTTGAAATATTAAAAGATTAACGAGCTTGACTTGTATTTTCCAGCTGATATTATGGTAAAGTTATCTGAAAGATGGGTGTCAGATGTTTGGATAGGGGCGCAATTTCAGTGCTTGCCCTAGGTGCTATTTTCCCTAGATACGCCTCTGATTGTCTTGAAAATATTTTGTAGGAAGGAATTTATGTTTTCCTGTCACCAGCCAACATCCAGACTAACAAAGTATTTGAGGAAAGAGCATTTTCCGTAGCATAAGCAGGGAAGGACAGTTTTAGTGATTTGCCCTGTGCTTGCTGAAAATATGTCCCCAAGTTCCCCTCAATCCTTAGGGACATATTTTCAGGAGGCAGCAGAGGGAAGAGGGTGGGAATTGTAAAAAAAATCATATTCCCTCAACTTGCACAACAGAACACTCTCTTCCACCAGCAGATTGCTACTGTGAAAAATCCCTCACTGAATACATCTGGCTGCCACATGATATTGGAGGCTCGCAGTTCTCTTGTGATCAGCCAATATCCCAAGACCTTTTCCCTTCTGGTTCTTCCAGATAAGAAAATTTTCATCATCCACGAACACATGACCATATTTTTACTACAGAATTCCTTCAACATCTGTGTTTCCAGTTTGGAATTATCCAGTTGATCTTGCATAAAGTCCAGATGTTTCACATAAGCAGTTCCTTCTAACAATGTTGAAGTAAAGTAGAAAGCATCAGTAAATTTTGATAGAATGCTTGTGCTTCACTCTCGTATGTCATTCATGAAAATATTGGATGAACTAGGTGTCATAATGGACCCCTAGGTCAATTCCAACTTGAATGTTTTCCCGCTAGCAGACGCTTCTGTCACATACCCATTAAACAGCTGTTACTGAATCAAAAGTTAGCTGTGTTGATATCCAGCTCTTTCAATTTAAGTAGTTTCTTCCTGTGACATTGACTGCAAATAGATGAGCTCTATTGCATTGCCCTTTTTCAGAAAACCAGTTACCTTCTCAAGTAAATATAAACCAATCATAGCTGTAACAATATATTATTACATTTCTCTACTGTATGGTTTGCTGCCAGTAAATCATAGATAAACTGTTCTCTCTTTGTAGTAATATAAATGACCTGTGGATGTCACTGCTCTACGCTTTTTTCCACAAAAAAGCTTTGCATACACAAGGAGGACTGGAGGTTTGCTAAATGGAAATAACAGTACAGTGTTGTTGTTTTTTAAAGGATGGAATGAGGTTTCTCAGAGAACCTTCTCTCAGTGGAAATTATGGCATCACTGAACACAGATATTCAAGACAAGTGGAATCCATGACAAAAATGTTATATAATCTGAAATCTCATGTGTTGCAGTGGTGAGAAAGTGACAGAATAGAGTATTAATAGGAAACATGAAGGTGAAATGTGGGGTGTCAGAACAGTTTACTTTGCTTTTTGTTTGGTATAGTATATTTTGTTGCCTTGACTTTTTTTCATTAAGATTTGTTCCTTCTTGTTTTTAGGGGGGTTCTCTCTTTCTTTTTGTACTGTATTTGGTGTTTTCTCCCCCCTTTTTGTCTTTATATACTCTGTGTCTTGGGTAACTCTTAACACCAGCTGCCAGTGGTTTTCTTTGCTCTGGCCTTCCCTCCCCCATTCCTTTCCCCAAGTCCCCCCCACCAGACTTCCAGTGTTGTTGTCTGTGCCCTTATTGATTGAGAGAAGAGCTGCTTTTCAGAACCTCCATTCAAGCATTCTGTGACTGCAAAGCAAGTGTACTCTCTGCTTTTAAGGAGTGGTTTCTGCTTCCGAGGTCAAGATCTGGACTTCCTCCCCAAAATAGCCATTTTGGGCACACCTTGTGGTCTCTCCCAATTCCACTCCCCCACCTTACTGCATGTTTGCAGAAGCTCTGTACCTATCTCTATGCTCTTTTAGCAGTCATTGTTATAACAATAGATTTAATATATAACAATATTGACAGTTGGGCGTATGAAGCAAAAAACAAAAAGGGAGAAAATGCCAAATACAAAAACTGAACACAGCTTGAATGAAGAGGCA
This sequence comes from Hemicordylus capensis, assembly GCF_027244095.1. Taxonomy (NCBI): domain Eukaryota; kingdom Metazoa; phylum Chordata; class Lepidosauria; order Squamata; family Cordylidae; genus Hemicordylus; species Hemicordylus capensis. The sequence continues at coordinate 267,499,110 of NC_069657.1, read as the reverse complement.
TCATTAATTCCCCAGTTTTCAAATTAAAGGCAATCATGACCATTCCAAGAAATATACCAAAACAAATCTAAGAGGTTTTTCTCAGATGTTATATGAATTCTGCTTCCTTTAGCAACTCAGGAGATAGATTTGTCTGGCAACAGGGAGATGTGCATGTGTGCCACCTGTGTCTGGAGTTAGTTTGGAGGGGAAGACAACTTTGACATCTCTCCATGTTTTCCTGCAAGAATAAGGGGGTGGAGAACCTCTGCAGTGCTTCCACCCCCTAATTGAGTTCCCAGCACATCCACAAACAGGGAACATGCTCTACGCATACAGAATGAAGGGTAGATGACTTGAGCACAAGCAACAGCATACTGGATAATCCCATTCTTGAGGGGGAGGTGGTGGTGTTGGTGGTAGCAAAGGTGGCTTACTTCTCCATTGTAGTCAGCAGAGTGTTGTCCACTGCAACTGTTTGGGTAATGCAGGGCCTGCTATAGCCTGGATTGCTCCACTTGGAGGTGAAGTAATCAACAAGTCTTACAAGCCACAGTTCAAGAAGAGTCCAAGCCTGGGGCCTAACCTGCTTGTCATTCCCGCTGTTTTACTTTTATGGCCCTTGAGAATGTTGACTGTATGCTTTGGGCAGTCTGTGCGACCCCATATAGCCTTGATCTTTGCTCATCCTGGCCAAGGTGAGCTAGGAGAGGGTGGGCTGGCTGTTGGTCAGTACCTCCTTTGAAGGGATCATAGCCAGCTTGTCACTTTAAAGAGAATCCAGTCTCTCTTTGAGAAATCCAACAAGTTATAGACTAGATTTCAGTCTTCACCTTTTGACATGTGGTGTTCCTCAGGGGTCACTGTTGCCAAAGCTAGTTAGCATTTGTATGAAGCAACTGGGCAAATGAGGTGTCATCAATATGGTGATGATTGCCCTGTTCCATAATATAAAGGAGTTTGAGAGCAGCCAGTTCTGTCCTGAGTCAGTATATGGAGGCTATAATCAAGCCAACGCAGATTGAAACTGAATTCAGGCAAGATGGAGATAGAGTGAACATGAAACTTTAGAGGTGGTGAGTTTGCCTGTTACGTGTGGGGTGCTCTTAGATCCAGTCTTGCTACCAGAAGATTTGATGCTGATGTGGCTAGGTTGTATCTCTTCAGATATACTTGATAAATTGACTGCCTGCCTTCAAGGACCTTGCTGCTCTTGTTCATACCTTTTTGTAGCCGAAAGGATTGACTGATTCTACAAGATGCTTTCCCTAGGAAGCTTCAGCTGCAACAGAGTGCTGTGGTTTTCGTCTTCTCCGTTGTTGGGGGTGTACCTTGTTTATTGTGCATAGTCTATGTTGCTGCAGCTGCACTGATGTTCAGTTAGCTTCCAAACTCACCTCAAGGCTTTAATATTGACCTACAAAGTCCTCTGTGGTCTGGGACATTGTATCTTTTCATGAGTGCCCACCTGCTCCTCCACCTGTTCAGATTAGGGGTGTGCACAAAAGTTTGCAACTAACTGGGCCAATTTGACTATTCAATCGCTAACCGAACCAGCCTCCAGGAGAGGTGGGCCAGTGTGTGACTGAACCAAACTGAACCCTGTCCATTGCGGACCGGTTCTACCCAATTTGACTGTCCAAGGGGCTATGCTTGTAAAGGGGAATCCAGTGAGCAAAGGGGTTGCTCACAAAGGGGAACCCTGCCTTGAAAAGGTTTCTAAGGGTGGCCGGGGGGTGGGGTGGCTAGAGAGCAACTTTAAAAGTAGGTGCTTCCCAAACGTGGTGACAGCACCTCTAAACCCCAGCTCTCCCCAAAGCAGCCCGTCGTTCTGGCCTCCACTATACCTTTTTGCTACCATGCCTCTCACCACAACCACCTGGCTGCCCTTAGAAGCCTTTTCAAGGCAGGATTCCCCTTTGCTTGTAAAGGGGAATCCTCACCGGATTACCCTGTAAAAGCATTGCCCCTCCAGCTGTTGGACTGTGTCAAACTGGTTCGATCAATTGGGCTGGCCAGTTGGTTAGTTTGCCTGGACTGGTTCACAGACTGGCGGTTTGCTTTGAATTTGGTCCAATTTCAGTCCAAATTGCAAAAATCAGTCCATGCACATCTCCAGATCTGATAGGAAAGTTCTGCCCAGTGTCCTCCTTTGCAAATAGTGAGAACAGTTGGGGACAGAGCAGCCCCAACACTTTGGAATGTGTGCCCTAGTGCCAGCTGTCTCTGTTGACTTTTAGGAAGCCAGGAAATACATCCTTGTTCTTTCTTAAAGTAGGGGAGGAGGCAAATTATGCTCCCCTGGTGTCATTTTTAAATGACTTTAGCTTTTGATATAACCAACTATTTTATTGTGCTTTTATAATTTTATTTTGTAAACTTCCTTAGACTGTAATGGGGTATGTGTGTGTGCAAGTGTAATAAATGTAAAAAATTTAAATGCGAGTTTAGGGTTGTTGGTTTCTAACACCAGGGACTGTACCGGAATGTGAAGAGGTGGCATTTTGTCTCTGGTCTGAGCGTGAAACTTAATAGATGTTGATATTCTTCATTTCAGCAACATAGTAGCAAACATGAAGATTGGGAGAAAACCTCCAGCACGGGATGCCTTAAGGCCATCCAATCAAATTCAGTTCGATGATGATGGACAAGGCTATATTTTTGAAAGGAGTGTTCCTCGTGGATTTGCTGGGACAAAAGGGTAATTATCTTGCTGTTCCTCTGCCTGATGCAATGCACCTTGTTTGTAATCGGAAAACGTTATGTAGTGGTAGCCAAATGCCGGTTCACAAAACAGTGTAAGTTGAGTAATGGTAACTTTGTTAGGTCAGGGATGTGTGGCTATTCATTCGAAGTGCTTTTGTTACCTAGTCTCTCTGTCTCTGCTGAGAAATGAGACAACATTTTGGTCTTATCAACATTTTTTTAACAGCTTTTGAAACATTTGTAGTTGTTTGGGGTTTTTTTGATGAAAATTAAGTAGTCCAACAAACAAAAAGGCAGAGTTGATGAAATAATACCTCATCATGGCCAACCAGTGTAAAAAATTTAATATGCAAGTGTTTGAGTTCAACATGGCTCTTCCTTGAGCTCTGTATTCATGAATACATTACAATTGAAAAGCGGGGAAATCTATGTCTGTGAACATAGTGTTCAGCACAGAACTAATACCGCTTAGTGGCTAAAAGTGTGAACTGGGATGGAAAAACAGAGACGGAACAAAACATTTCACACTTGGTCTCGGTCGTACATGACTAATCCAATTTTTTGAAACATCAGGAAATAGAAAACACACATTAGATTGTTAGGATTTATATAAGAATAATACTGTTATATCCTATACTGAAATTGTATTATGAGAACAAGACCTCCATTTTATTAAGGTTTTCAAATAAATCATTTTATTTACCCAGAAATGGTAAGAGATCAAAGCACATTTTCAGTTTTGTAATATTAGCCATAGTTGAGAATAAACACACATTGTCCCAAATGTATCATATTTTATTTGATTTGTAATACAGATGGGCACAAACCATAGATGATGAAGTGGGAGTGAAGATGTGCCATATGAAATGCCTGATATTTGACAGTCTCTGTTCCCTTGGGGCTTTTTCTCTTTCGATTGGATTACGTATTCTAAAAATCACTTTAAGTTGGCATTTCAGCAGCACTTTACTCCACAGAAGTACAAGAGCACTAATAGGTTGATTTTGTGCTAATGTTGAGTGCAGTTTTTACTACATATGGTGGTTGTGTGCTACAGCAACAGGTTCTTTCATTTTTGAAAATAAAGATTGGGGAAATGATGGACTTACAGCTATTACTAGAACCTTTGGTATGACTGTTGGATATTTAAAATGTTATTGCTGGTCTAACTGCAGAATCCTCTGATTTGTTTGTTTGTTTGTGTGTTTGTATTTATTGCTGTATAGTAAGTGTATCTCTAGCTAAATACTGGAAGGCAAAGGCTAAACTAGAAAGAATGAACTTTAATTTTTTGTTAAGCATACAGCGTATTGAAGATCATAAAGACAAAAACAAGCAATAAAGGACAATTGGAGCTGAGTTGTGTACTATAAGTTGACAGACAGGGCTGCTGTAAAGGTTACTAAGACAGTGTATGTGAACTGCAGAAATGCCAAGCATCATCATAATTTTCCTGCTGATCGCTTTTTCAGTCTTAAAATGGAAGGTGCTTCTGTATTACAGCCATTAGGCAGCCTGTGGTGATGGTGGCTGCTATTCCTGTAGATGCAGCAGTGCTAGAGGGAATCATTTGCCCATACCTGCCAGGTAGAAATGTGGAGGAACAGATCATGGTGTGGGCAGATCTGTCCAGGATTGGTGGTGTTGCTGCATTCGGATGAAGAGGCTGAGCAGCTCTGGCCAGGGTGTGCGCATGTGCATCTGCGTGCCCGCGCGCGCGCACACACACACACACACACACACACACACACACACACACCCTTTCTTGCTTTGCAGGGCATGCCAGAAAGGAGGATTCTTTATATTCTTGAACCGGTTAAGCCAGTGATCTTGAAAGGAGATTCAAAATTAAGGTTCTGCACTAACAAAAGGCTGAATCCTGTAACTTGTACAGATTATGCAAATTTGCACAGTTTCTCTTACTTTGCATAACATCAATTTCCCCTGTATTGCCTCATTTGTTGTTTAGATGCTAGTAATGGGGAAGGTGCTGAATTCTACCCCCAAACACTGGAAATTTCATTCCCAGTCCATTTTCGCTTTTAGTTTCTGAGATTATCAGACTCATTTCTCAGACACGTTCAAGTACATCTACACCTATAAGAGCTAGAGACTCGTTTTCTTAATAATAACTATGCATAAAATATGCACAGTGGTGTCCTATTCAGATGGATACATGAGTATTTGTACTCTTGCTTCATGGTTTAGTATGTATAGTCTCCAAAATGTGTCCCTATGCAGGACTATTATTATTGATCATATTTTTATACTGCCTGATATGTACATCTTTAGGTACTGTACAAAATTTAAAATACAGTACAAAACAGAGTAAAAACAGTTAAAATTTTACAATATACAGTAAATACAGTCTAATAAAACAAAAATTAAACAATTTAAAATTGATTTCGGTTAAAAGCCTGTTAAGACAGGTGTATCTTGAGGGTCTTCCTAAAAGCAAAGGAGATGCTCTTATTTAAGCAGGGAGCATATCCCAAAGGCCTGGGGCAGCCACAGAGAAGTCCCGGTCCAAGTTGCCACCAAACAAGCAACCATAACTCCAGAAGATCATAATAGGCAACAGGGTTCATGACAAAGAAGGCACTCTCTTAAATACCCTGGACCCAAGCCGTTAAGGGCTTTATAGGCAATCACCAGCACTTTACAGAGACGCAAGTTTTGCATGGTATAGAAATATTTTAAATAAATAAATAAATATCGGCAGCCAACACAGTACTTTTTTGAATAGGTGTTGTTATGACACTCTACTACTATTACTACTATAAGAGCCCCTGGTGGCGCAGTGGTAAAACTGCTGCCCTGTAACCAGAAGGTTACAAGTTCGATCCTGACCAGGGGCTCAAGGTTGACTCAGCCTTCCATCCTCCCGAGGTCGGTAAAATGAGTACCCAGAATGTTGGGGGCAATATGCTAAATCATTGTAAACCGCTTAGAGAGCTCTGGCTATAGAGCGGTATATAAATGTAAGTGCTATTGCTATTGCTATTACTACAAGTTGCAAAAACATTTTAACAGTCTTCTGTTTTTTGTTACCTAGGAGAGGGCTGTTTTCAGGAAAAAGACTGAATATATTTACTCATCCTTCTGCTACGGAGGACACACTTGAGACAGGTCAGTGGGAAATCAATAGCCACAAGCAGATCAAGGATACACTATAACAAAACTTACCAATTTTTCCCCTGGATGTTGTCCAAGTGCTGTTTCTGTGTGACCAGAAAGGGCCATTTTTAAATGGCAGTCCTAACTAGTATAAATGCCACATGGTACAACAGAACACCAATTTTTACTGAGTGGACAGATATTGTGTCAATCTTTGTATGTCTGTGAGCAGTCAAACCTTTGTGGTAATAGCATTGGTATGTTTCTGATAACTATGAAGATCACTGAAGTCTTATGTAGTAAAACTAGAAGTTGCTCACTTTAATATATTAACTTAATAAATAATATATGAAAGATTGTTAAATAATCTTTAATATATTAATATATATAATAAAGATTTGAATAGAAATCTTGGTCACCAGCCCATAGGTGATAGGCAAATATCACTTTATTGAGTAAAGCTTCTACCACTTAGAACCCAGCTATGTGTTCTTGCAGTTTCTCCTTGGCTATTTCTCTGCTTTCCCCGGTCAGCATTTCTTGTTCCCTGATGATACTGCATAGATTGTCCGGTCACTCCAGCATCTCAGTTCTTCCTCTGTCACAAACTTGCTAACTCCCATTTCAGTGCCCAGTGACACACATGGATAGTCCCTACATTTGTGGCTTACCTGCCATTTGAACGGATGAGCAATATTTTGATTCTGAAGAGTCCAGATATTTGATTTTGTGATCTTAAAGCAGAAGCTGTGTCTTTCGGGCTGGATGTGATTTGAGGGCAGGTCCCCATATCCTTCCTAGTGTTCTTTCTTTTACACTTTTGAAAACAATCAAGTTCACAATCCAAATAGTCACTTTATGTTACTTTGTAAAAACAACACCAACAACAATAATAATAGAAAAATGAGGTATAAATTAGTAAAATCATTCTTAGAACAAAATTGTCCATACTATTCCAGCTTTCTCTCTCAGAATAGTTAGGGGTGCATTATTTGAAATATCCTATTATTTTCAAGTCTTAACCCCACAAATAGTTCCCCCCAATTAAACTGAAGTATATTCTAGAGAACTGCAATATTATTAACACTAATTAATTACGCACTAGTTTGGAACTAGATCCTTGAGCATGATCCAGAAAAGATTATTTCTAACCATAAGTATATACTGAAGCTCTTCTCACAATCAGTGAGAAGAGCTTCTGGTGTGTCTGCGGGGAAAGCAGACTTTTTGTCATCTTTGCTTTTTGCTTTTTGTCATCTTCAGCAACCATTTTATATCAAATGACTTGCTAGTGTTTTTTGTGGAGTGCAGGTTGTATTTTGATGTGTATGACGTTTTGTGTTGTCTGGTTTTTTAAAATGTAAATACAGTGACGGCACCAACACTTTGGGATCTGGAACTTGCTAAGGAAATTGCAGCAGTCAGTCAGAAAGTACCTCGAAATGGATTTGAGGAGATGATACAGTGGACAAAAGAGGGAAAACTTTGGGAGTTTCCAATTAACAATGAAGCTGGTATGTATCCTGAAGAGGTCTTTGTCCAAATTTGTTTCCTTGATATAGTTAAATATATGTGATTAATTATTCTTGCAGTTTCATAATGGTTTTGAAGCTTATTTTTGGCTGTTCTCAGGTGTTGTTGATCTTTTAAAAATAATTTTAAAACCTTCCCTTACTAGCCTGATAAATATTAATAACACAAACTTCAAAGCCATTAAAACACACATTTAGTACTGTAATAAGGAAACAATTTTAATGTCATTGCCCACTCCAGCCAGGCCCCACTTGACTTGAGTGAATGTTGAAGGGCAAGAAGCAGAATTCAGCCTGGAGAGGAAGCCAGGAGGAGTTCCTGCCAGGCAGTGTCTAGGAAGCCAAATAAGTGTAAGGTATTTGAAAATAGAAATAGGAGGGCACGGGAGAATGCTGGTACAGTGATGTCTGTTCATGACTTGCTGCAGTCAGCAACTACTTGCTTCTGTGCATCTCCCATCACAGATAGCACTTCCACATTAGCGCCTGTGCCGTACTTCTCAAAGAATCTACAGCTGCATGTTGAAGGATGAACTATCAAGCAATGAAATATGTATATGTGAATCAGCTCTTAGTTACAGCAGAGCATGATCATTGTATTGCGGGAGCTGGTGCTCTCAAATGCCACAGTCTTCATCTCCTTTAATATTGCTGGTGCTCTCAAATGCCACAGTCTTCATCTCCTTTAATATTGCTTTAGACCGTTCACACCATCTTGTAGAGCTCCTGGGATCACAGAGTATTTGATGTTGTGATCAATGTAAGATTGGCCCTTCTGTTTTCTGTCTGCTCCCTGCAGAGCAATGCTTGCCTTGACCTTCCACTAGCAAATTTATCTTAAGCATTATTTTATGATCCCTCAGATCCACCTTCATCCATCAGCTTGTCCTCAGCTCCACTTAATTTACCTTCATTGGTCCCATCAGCAGTGATGGCAGCTGGATGACAGGACCCACGATTTTAAAACCCACTCTGGGTCCTACAACTTGTTGGTGGGAGAGGGGCATAGAGGCAATCTGTAAACACCTGTTGTCTCCCAGCCAGTCAGATACTCTAATGAACTGTAAAAAGGCTTTCCAGATCCTGCATGTTTTACAGTTAGTGTCAAGCTTTAAGTTAATGTCAAGCTTGTTACTTAAGAGTGTGAACTAGAATATAGATTATTTGAAGCTATTTCTTAATACATATTCTAATTTTGGTGGTTTGCTAAATTGCTTTTGTGAGACAAAGTGCAATGATATTACTAGGCCTAAGCAGGAGATCTGGATATCTTAGTAAAGCAAATTAGTTCTGTGACCAGAATAGACTGGATAACTAAGGCCCTGAATAATGCCAAACCAGAGGTAAATGCGCCAAAAACGTGAGTTTGTGATCGTCTGAAAGTGTGAAGCCATGGTTTCATCACTCATCTGCAGCTCTGTTTTTGCTCCCAAACCTGAATATGAACCCTTGGTTTGTAATAGTGTTATGCCACTAAAACCTGAGTGGGAAGGCAGCATTGTGTCATCCAAATTCTGCCATCGCTATAACCTGGGTTTTGTGCACAGGCTCCTCCTGTTCCTCTCGAGAGGTTGGCTTGGAGCAGCCCAGACGTCAGTTCTGGGGTGGCCGCCTCTTGGAGCTGCTGCCCCACCCTCTGGCATCTCCTTTCTCCTCCTGCCGCTGCTTGGCAACAGGGATGCCATGTCCCTGGGGAGTTCATGCATTTAAAGGGACAGAAACCCATTGGAGAAAGCCTGCTTTCCCTGCATCTTTTGAACCTCTGGTATTCCTCGGCAAGAAAAGGATGGTAGAACAAGATGGAGATGGGGAGAGGTCCCCTCAATACATCACTGTGGTGCTTTGTTCAAAAACATATAGAGCCCTGGTAGCACAAACAATGGAACGCATTCCCCAGCAAACACACCTCTATCGCCCTCAGTCCCCGCATCCTTCCATCATGAGGTCCTCCTCGGGTTTATTTTCATGCAGGCGGCTTCCATACCTGTGTTCCACAACACTCATATTACACACTGTGGGGTTCAGGTTTGAGATACTTCACAAATGTGCCAGTGTGCAAAGGTTTCCGTGTGCTATTGAACCGTGGTCAAAGGCAGTAGTCTGATGTACCGATGTTCACCCAATACGGGAGTGGGGGCAGGGGGGAGTGGATATGTGAGGAGATGGAAGGAAACAGACCAGGGATGTCCTTTAGTGGGTTTGATTGAGGAAATATGTTTAAAGAATGACTGCCATGTCCCACCAAGCAAGGATACTCCTTCAAACATTACCAAAAAGCGAGTCTGTCTACCAAGGGACAATTGAGAAAGGAAGACGTTGACGGTGGGGGGCTTGTTTGGTGGGTAGCACTACATGGGGTGCCCGGCATGCCTGGACATTGTCTGTATTGTCACAGTGTCTGTATTGTCACAGTGGACCTGGACAGCAGTGTGCCTCACAAATGCTTGCACATGTGTTTCCCACAAATTCTTTGCACATGAGTGCTTCTCCAGGCAACAGTGCAGAGGGAGTGTGTGGGCTCCTGCATCCAGAGTGCGGCCCTCCTGCCTAAACCTCTCGAAGGTATAAGATTAACTGCGTGGACATCAAAAAGCTAGAGGGTGTGGACACACATGCCCAGGCTCCAGAGCGAACACAGGGTGGAAGTGGCAATCTGTTTCTAATTGTATAGCCTGGCCCAATCTTTGGGAGATATCCAAGACTAGAGCAGTGGGATATGTTTCCTCCAAGGAAAATCAATCATGAATTGGATAACCCCAATGTGGAGTGGTGCACGCAGTAAACCCTCTATTCCTTCCCCCTTCCAGGATACCCTTTCCATGGTTGGATGGGTGCTTGTGGGTGGGGGGAACAAGTCTCTCCCCGCTGACCAGGCAGGGAGGTATTGCCAGGTGCAGTGCAATGTTCACATCAAGATGTGTGTGCGCGCAACAGCCCTTTCAGTGTCTTCCCCCACTGAATATCAATACTGCTGAGGAATGCCTCATTCAGAGAGAACAGGCAAAGACACTGCCCTTGTACTGACGCTCAGGGCAAAACTCATAATGTGCACACCTGGGAACATGTGGAGGGAAAGCTTTCACAGTCTGTCATTAACCAGTTAGTGGGAAGAGAGGGCCCCAATCCTCTCTTCCCAGAGGAGGGAGGAAGGGGCCCCCATGTCCCTTCCTTTCCAACTGAGGAAGACAGTCTATCTTTCCCCAGGGATATTAAAAAAGGATCCCCCCACAAGGGAATCCTCACAGTCAGAAGTCATTTTTCTGGATGTTTAAGGGCAATGTGGCAAGTGGATTCCTCCTAGGGGAGAGTCCACTTGCTGGTTGTAGGCTCACATCCAATAGCGGGGAATGTCTTAGCATTGGAATCGCTACTGGGGAGAGTCCCCATGACAGCCCTTTTAAATGCAGCAATCACAGACTACAAGCAGAAACGCCCCCTCCCCCTTGTCTCCAAGCTAGGATGCATATAAAGCAGGTAACTTCTCCTGCCTAAAAGTGGTAATTACAATGGCTTCGCCAGGCACCGCATTTCCAGGCAGTTTCCCAGAAACACCGCCAGCAACTAATTTGCATTGGATCTGCTCTTGGGTCTAGGAGCAGCTGCATGGACACCACACGGCATCAGTTCTCAGGGGGCACCATCTCTTCCTGCACCCCACCCCCAAGCCAACAGCCCATTACCCACTCACCCCCATTTCTCAGGTACTGGTCAGTGTCCCTCCCTCAAGACCCCATAAAAATTTGAAATTGCCCCTTGGCATCCCACGGCTGTCCTTTATTCTGCTTGTGCATGACTGTCTGGTTTCATAGTTCTCGCACGGGCAGTGGTGCAAGGGAAGAGTTAAAATATTTTTACCCTGCCGAGGGCGGGTGATCCATGCCAGAAAAGGCACGACCACACTGGACACGCCCCCCTTAACATTGTAGCCAGTGGTTGCAGCTTCACTAGCATGCTGATGCCTTATCCACAGCGTGGCAATCTGGACGCAACAGAGCTTCCTGGGATGCACACTAAGAAGAGGGAGGGGTTCTTCTGTCCAGAGGCCACAGGTTGTGAAACTGCAGTTGAACCATCATCTGTGACATGATTCTCAGCTTCAAAGATTAACCACAGCTTCGTCTACCCGAGGCTTGACGCTATGTCCGAACGGGGTCATAGTGTTGTCCTAGCTACAAGAATTCAGGGTTATCACTTTGCAAACTACCATGTTGTTAACAGGAAAAGAATAGTATAGGGATAGAGAATTGAGAGGAGGGGGCTAATGTATTTTAAAGAGACATCTCACCACTCCTATTCTAGGTTCATTCTCTGGAGAACAGTTTGCTAATTTTGCAATGATTTGACAGCTGTTTTGCTTGACTTTGTTAGGACTTGAAGATGATGCTGAATTTTATGAACATATATTTCTGGATAAATACATAACAGACTTTCCTAAGGAAGGACCGATTCGCCATTTCATGGAGCTCATAACATGTGGACTTTCCAAAAATCCTTACTTAAGTGTTAAAGAGAAGGTGGAACATATTGAATGGTTCCGGGATTACTTTAAGGAAAAGGAAGAGTTGCTTAAAGAAATTGAAGCACATGAGAAGGAAATCTTGGTTGAAAGAGAGAAATTATCAAAGTGATTTTTTAAAATGAATTTGTCAATGCATGTTGGACAGTTATACAAGCAAATTTGGAAAAGAGGTGACTGTATAAAAATATGTATGAAAGGAGAAGATGGTGGTCTCTGATTCATCTATAACAGAATTAGTAATGATTTTGTTATTCTGTTTTAGACTAAGTAAAAGTTTCTACTATTTCCCTCTGCTTTAACTGCATTAGATCATGCTTAATATTATTAAATTGGTCATTCCTGTTCTTTACTATAAATACATTCAGAGATTAAAGTAATCCAAAGGAAAGAAAGAGGCTATAGTTCTATACATTGTCATTCATAGTCATTACGATGTTTTTGTATTTTCAGTGAAATTTATATGGAAAGATCCAATTTGTCTTCATATTGTAAACCTGAGTGTTGGAGGTTCCGTAAATCTTCTTCCCATAGCATAACAATAACTGTGTATGAATCTTGCAAGATTCACAGTAGCAAGGTTGGAGTGGGCCCTGGGAGAAAACGTTAAGATGGGCCCCTGCCTGCCCCACTGTTGTTTTCTTCAGAGAGGTACAAAGAGGAGAGCAAAGAGCAAGCTATAGCCCAGCCAGTTTGGGGGGGGTCACACTTCTGCCACCCCCCGTTCAATTTTAGCTACACCCTTGCCTGCAAACTCTACTCTCCCCTCTTCTTCCCCCTGGGGGCAGTTTGCTGCTCAGGTGTTTACCAGTGTGTGGGGGGCAGTTGCTTGAGATAAATTGCAAAGTGTAAGACTAGTTTCCATGTTCATTGTAATCCATTAGAAATTGATTTCTCAGCTTCTTCCTCACTTTGTCCTCCAATGTCAGATAATTGTCTGAGGTGATTAAAAGGAACAATTTGTCAAAGCAATTTCACATGTTCAGGTGACTAAATTATAACTGCAGTTCTCACATGAAGAATGTAATCTGCATACAATGTTCTAAGTCTTTATTAAATTCTAAACACATTATTAATTCTGAGCATACTATGACTGAAGTACATAGAGTACTTGCGTATTCAGAATCTCCTAGAAATATAAATAGGGATTGTAGCCTGAACTTTAGGCTATACTGAATTTTGGAGCTAAAGCCTGAGGCAGAAATCTGGAGACAAACTATTATGCCCTATTTATGTGCATACAAAAATCTATGTCTAAATTCAAGAGAATTCATTCTATTCAAAATGTATGGATTAGTTGATATAAAGTTTCTTTTTGCTTGTTTTGTTGTGGATCTTATTGTAGAACTTGATTTGTGGCTAATAAGATAAACGAGGATGTAAAGTTGAGTTGGTGTCGACTCCTGGCAACCACTGAGCCCTGTGGTTGTCTTCAGTAGAATACAGGAGGGGTTTACCATTGCCATGTCCCGAGCAGTATGAGATGATGCCTTTCAGCATCTTCCTATATTGCTGCTGCCTGATATAGGTGTTTCCCAGTGGGGATTCGAACCAGCAACTTCTTGTTCCCTAGGCAAGTTACTGCCATAAATGTAAAATAAATAAATTAGGTGGCTAAATGAGGATGTAGGCAAACATTAGTCTTTGTGGAAGAGGCTACAGTAACAGTATTCTCACCCACAAGATGTCAGCATTGTTCAGTTTTGCCAGACTTGGCATAGGTTTCCCTTCTCCCAACTCCAGCCAAGAAGTAAGATGGAAACAATTGAATAACAGCCTGTAAGAATTTATTCTTGCAGAATGACACAGTCAAAAAGGGATGCAAAAAACTGCAATATTTTTGCAAAGAATTCCTAAGGTCATGTTCTCTGTAGCTGCTTTTAACTCTCAGATTCTGAATTCAGCCTTTTCTTTGAACTAACACAATTTTTTATTTAAAGGGTTTCCATGCAGGCCAGAACAGCTCTAAACTTGGAAAGCGCTCTTGTGGAAACTTTACCAACATTAAGCATATAGTCTACCTTTTTGGCTTCCTTCATGACAGAGAATTAGCTTGCCTCCTGCTTGACTTAAGACCCTTGAGATATGTGTCTATTCTTGGTCTTGCCAGAGACATTATGTGTCCTTGGCCTTGTTAAGTGTAATCTCTGTGTGGTTTAGCTCTCAGTGTTTCTTCCCATTCTTTGCCTCTTGCTCACTTTCTGTTTTCATACTTCATTTCATAGCTGGAGAGTGCGTAACCACCACCCGCTATATGCTCTCTCTCTTCTTCAAATGCAGAGCTTGAAAAATAAGGAGTTCTGTAATACTACAAAATGTAAATTTATGACTAGGCCTAGGAAATGACTGCTAAACTTAACTTCATATGGTGCCCTTATGAGATTCTCCTTTCTGCTCAGACTTGTGCCGGATTGAGAAACGAGTGCAGAGAGACTGGTACTTAGTAGCTGACTATGGAGAAGGTGTTGAGAACTGTGCACTGTCTTCCCTGCATTTTGAAGAATGGTGTCTGGGCTGGACCCTCCAAAGGCAAAAGCTTTTACATGTGCAGAGTCCATGTAACGCGTGGATTTGTGCTCCCCACCAAGCTTTGCCCTTCTCACTGCCTGGTGCATGAGGAATATGTATTAGAGTTGCAAATGTTGATGCAGCAACTGGAGTCAGATGCATACAATACCCAGGCTTTTGAAATACTATATCAATAATATGTTAATGCATTCACATTTAATTTAGAATTAAACTGATTAGACATCAGAAGAGATCAAATGTGGTTACATCTAATAAGGAATCATTTTTGTATAAATTCATGTAATTATAACAAAAAGCTAGGAGCCCTCAGCAAATAGTGGACATAAAACACTACCTGAGTGGAAGTGGAAGATATTTGTAGTGCCATTCCATCCTGAGAACTGATTCCAGAAGGTGGTGCTGGAAGGAGATGCTTGGCCCCATGGCACTGGTACTGTGGGGGTCTTGGAGGAATTAATTTCCCATACTTTTTAGCATCTGCATAAGGCTGCTGAGGGTGGTCATCTGGGCATTTGGAGTAAGGTATCAACAGTGTGTTGATGGCATCATGTTGTTTTTCACTTTTTACATCTGATTCAAGGGAGGTGGTGGAAATGTTAAATTGGTGTCTGAGATCAGAGGTATACTGGGTGGGAGCTGATACACTGAAATTCAATCCAGATTACACGAAGGCACTGTTCTGTTGGTAGGTAGTTAATCTGCCTGGCAAGAAGACATAACCTTCTGCTCTTAATGGAGTTGCACTCCCCTTAGGGGTCCAGGTCAGCAGTCTAGGGGTGGTCTTAGATCCAGGATTGTCACTGGAGGCCTAAATGGCTTCTGTGGCACAGAATACCTTGCCCCATCAGAGATTGGTGTGGCAGCTGTGACCCTCTCCTAGACAGAGATAATCTGGCCACAGTTATCCATGCTCCAATAACCTCCAGATTAGATTACTGTAATGCATGAAGACTGCTTGCAAACTGCAATTAGTTCAAAATACAGCTAGGTTGCTAACTGGGATTGAGTGATGGGGCCATATCTTGCTGGTGCTTGAACAGCTGCACTAGCTCCCAGTTCAAGCACAATTCAAAGTGTTGGTGCTTATGTTTTAAGCTCATTGTGGTATGGGACCTGTGTAGCTGAATAATTGCCTACTCTTAACAGATTAATGATGGTGTCTTGTAGAGGATAAAGTACTCTAGAGATGCAGGCCTAGAATGTCAGCAAAGAGGTTTTGCTGACTGCAACTGGTTGTTTGTAGTTGGTCTGGTTGCTTGGAGAATGCACAGCTGTGCTTCTGACAAGGGAATATACTGAAGAAAAGAACACTTATCAACTGTTGCCAAGTTGTTACGTTCAGATTTGATTTGTACATAACTGCCAAATGGCCGTTCTCCTGCAGTGTGCTTGATAACGTTGTTGAAAAGCTAAAATGCAGAGGTTAATGTCTTCACAAGAGAGAGTACTGTTTTGGACAGTTAAGCACATTACTAAAATATCTTGACTGTCCCCAAACCACCAAATAAAGGTAAAAGGAAAGTGCACAAATGTCAGCATAAAACAGGAAGAATGACACTCGTACGCAGAGTTTGAGTGTAACCCAACCGATGCTTTCTCAGAGCTACTTGAAACATGTTCTCATATGTATGTTTGTTAGTAAATATGTTTGCCACATTCATATTGAACACATACTTGTCCAAGTACAGTGGTATGTAAGACAAGGGTCTGGGTCCTCAGATATTGTTGGACTACAACTCCCATAATTCCCAGTGACATTAATGATGATAATAATAATAAACTTTATTTGTTAGCCGCCCCATAACAAATTGTGTTCTGGGCAGCTCACAACAGATAATTAAAACATATAATAAAAACATATAAAATCATAACAGACAAAAAAGGTGAAAAGGAAATACAAAAAACAATACAAAGCAGCTCATTTTAAAATTAGTCAAAAATCAGATCAAATCTGAAAATCAGAATTATAAAAGGCCTGGGTGAACAAAAAGGTCTTTACCTAGTTTCTGAAAGAACAAAGTGATGAAACCAGGAGAACCTCATTGGGGAGGCCATTCTATAAAAGGGGTGCAACCACTGAAAAGGCCCTCTCCCTGGTAGCCACCCTCCTCGCTTCATTTGGCAGGGGTACGCACAGGAGGGTCTCCGAAGAAGATCTTAAGGTCCAGGTTGGGACATATAAGGCAAGGTGCTCTCTCAGGGAACCCACTCCCAAGCCATTTAGAGCTTTAAAGTTTAAAACCAGCACTTTGAATTGGGCCAGGAAACAGACTGGGAGCCGTAGCTGACAAAGCACAGGCATAATGTGTTCAAAACGTCCAGTCCCAGTTAATTATCTTGCAGCCCTATTTTGTACCAGCTGTAGTTTCTAGGCTGTTTTCAAAGGGAGCCCCACATACAACACATTACAGTTATTTATTTATTTGTTCGATTTTTAGACCGCCCTTACAAAATAGCTCAGGGCAGTTCACAAACATCAAAGACACTGTAAAACAATTTAAGAGCACTGGAAGGCCAGGACGAACAGGTAGGTCTTTAGGGCTCTCCTAAATTCCAATAAAGAATTCAAATTACAGATGTCTGTAGGGAGCGCATTCCACAGTCCAGGAGCAGCTACAGAGAAGGCCTGCCTCTGGCTCGCCACCAGACGAGCTGGTGGCAACTGGAGCCAGACCTCCTCAGATGATCTTAGCGTGCGGTGGGGATCAGACCGAAGAAGGCGCTCTCTAAGGTAACCTGGACCTAAGCTGTTCAGGGCTTTAAAGGTAATAACCACCACTTTGTATTTTGCTCGGAAACATAGCGGCAGCCAGTGCTGCTGTTAGGCATAATATGGTCTCTCTGGGTTGCCCCGGAGACCAGCCTTGCTGCGCATTTTGAACTAACTGAAGTTTCTGAACTACGTACAAAGGCAGCCCCACGTAGAGCGCATTACAGTAGTCAAGCCTGGAGGTTACCAGCTGGTGCACCACTGTTCTGAGGTCATCCTCCTCTAGGAATGGACACAGCTGTCGAATCAGCCTAAGCTGATAAAAAGCACTCCTGGCCACAGCCCCCACCTGAGATACCAAAGTGAGGCCTGGATCCAGGAGTACTCCCAAGCTGTGTACCTGCTCCTTCCGGGGGAGTGTAACCCCATCCAGCATAGGGAAATCTAACTCATTCCTCAGATTCTGAGCCCCTACAATGAGCACCTCCGCCTTGCTTGGATTCAGCTTCAATTTGTTATCCCTCATCCAGCCCATTACTGCCTGTAGGCAGGTATTTAGGGAATGAACACCATTTCCTGATGAAGCAGATGAAAGAGAGAAGTAGATTTGGGTGTCATCAGCATGCTGATAACACCCAGCACCAAATCTCCTGATGACCTCACCCAGAGGTTTCATGTAAATATTGAAAAGCATTGTTGACAGAATGGAGCCCTGAGGGACTCCATATAACAGCTCTTGTTGAGAAGAGCAACTGTCACCAAGCTCCACCATCTGGGATCTGCCCGAGAGATAGGAGCGGAACCACTGCAGAGAAGTGCCTCCTATCCCCAACTCTGCCAGGCGACCCAGAAGGATACCATGGTTGATGGTATCGAACGCTGCCGAGAGATCCAAGAGAACCAACAGAGTCACACTTCCTCTGTCAATTCCCCGATATAGGTCATCCATCAGGCCGACTAAGGCTGTCTCAACCCCATAGCCCGCTCTAAAGCCAGTTTGAAATGGGTCTAGATAATCAGTTTCCTCCAAAACTGCCTGGAACTGGTCGGCCACCACCCTCTCGATCACCTTGCCCAACCAAGGGAGATTAGAGATTGGCCTATAATTATCCATCGCTGAGGGATCTAGGGAAGGCTTCTTAAGAAACGGTCTAATTATTGTCTCCTTCAAGCATAGAGGCACCTTACCCTCCCTCAGCGATGCATTTATGATATTCACCAAGCCTCCTCGAATAATCTCCCTGCTAGATCGAAGCAGCCAATTTGGGCAAGGGTCCAGAGAACAAGTGGTAGACCGCACCGCTCCAAGCAGCTTTTCCACATCCTCAGGAATCACAGATTGAAACTGATCCAACCTAATACTGCAAGGAGAATTGCTGGACACCGTAGACCCTGCAGAAAAAGTGGAATCCAAGTCGGCCCGAATACAGGAGATTTTGTCCGCAAAGAACCCACTGAGGGCATCACAGCAGAGCACCTCCAGGAGCCGATTAGAAACAGGAGAAGTAGAAATTAGACTTCTCATTACCCGGGATAATTCCGCTGAACGTGAATCCGCAGAAGCAATGCGAACCGACCAGAACTTCTTTTTTTGCCATACGCACTGCCTCCTTATAAGCCCTCAAGTGGGTCACATGCTCCATCCTGTCAAATTCGAGCCGAGTTCTCCTCCACCTGCGCTCCAGTTGCCTACCCAGCCGCTTCAACCCTCACAACTCCTCGGTATACCAGGGAGCCGACTTTGAAGTGGGTCTGGAGGGACGCTTAGAAGCAATAATGTCTACTACTCTGGCAAGTTCCCCAGGTTCCCACCAGGGCATCGACAGAATCACCTGCAGCACCAGCTTTGAAACCCTCTGCGGCCTTTTGGAACTCTACTGGGTCCAGCAGCCTTTTTGGGCGGACCATCCCAATTGGTCCATCACCCCTGCAGGAGTGGATTGTGGCCATGATACCAACCTTAACCAGATAGTGGTCCATCCATGACAATGGGGAAACCACTGGATCCCCCACCCACGGAACACCCCCCAGTCCAAGTGAGAGGTTACCAGAGCACGCGTGACTGTGGCCAAGCTATCTCTGGCCAGGTAAGGTTGCAGTTGGCATATCAGCCAAAGCTTGACATTGTGGCTGGGGCTGATGGGAGTTGTAGTCCAACATCAGGGGACCCAAGGTTGGGAACCCCTGACTGAAGAGAAATGGTCCTCCTTGCACCCACAACCAGGGTCAGGCGGAGTCTGGAGTGTTCTCTAAAACAGTGTTTCTCAACCTTTTTGGAGTCAAGGACCGCTAAATTCTTCGTGCAGAGTTTCAAGGACCGCTACATTCTTCATGCGCAGTTTCCCGGACCGGCAGTTAGTAAAGGGGTTTCAAATCTATCTATCTATCTATCTATCTATCTATCTATCTATCTATCTATCTATCTATCTATCAGACTTCTATACTGCCCAAAACTTGCATCTCTGGGCAGTTTACAATTAAAATAATATAAGCATTAAAATAATTAAATTTGGAATCTTTTGCAAACATGGAATATTAGGGGTTCTCAACCTTGGGTCCCTCAGTTAAACTCCCATAACCCCCAACCACAATGGCATTTGGCCATTATGGCTGGGGATTATGGGAGTAGAAGTCCACCAATGTCTGGATACCCAAGGTTGAGAACCCCTGAATCTAAAAGCCTGGGTGAACAAATTTGTCTCCAGTATGTCTTCAGTATGTGTGGGGTGGGGGTGGAGGTTCTTGTGATTACTCAATGGAGAGGGGATGTTGGGCCATTAGAAAAATTCAAAAGCTACATGGGGGCAATGAAAACAACACACAAGCAAGCTTTTGAATCCCCCAAAATGCTTCATCAGGCTGGATGTCAAGCAAAGCAAAAAGGAGGTGAGGAGAGGAGAGCAGGGCAAGCTCAGTAGAGCCGGAAATCTACAGTTTAACCCTCTCATGATGGAGGTGGAGTTTTAGCAGGAGTTGTGTAGTCGCAGGGCAGGATCCAGACAACGTTAGTCACGACCACCCACTGAAATTAATTTAGTCATCTCTCATTTGTGTCAATGCTGCTTGGTCATGATCACCTGACTTGATCTGGATCCTGCTCTTAGATGTGCACTTTGTGAGGTGGACCTAATGAAACCCGTGCAGCTCCTCCAAAACTCGTTAAATTCGTTACATGGCAGGTGCTGGGAATGGGGTTTTTTTTAATGGTGAAAGAAAATGTGAAGAAGAGCGGTGGAGACCTGGCATTAAAAGAAAGGGGGGTGATTCTGAGATGGCGGAGGGTGTGGGGCGTTGTAGTGGTAGATGCCTCATTTTCCTCGCTGGGGAGACGAGGCACTGTTCAGGGTGGGTGAGGCAATGGTGCACCGGACTGCACTCGGAAGGTCGCCTGGGTCCAAGAGCTGCCGCCACTGTGCTTGCGCACCAGAGTGTAGCAAGTGTTCCCCATCCTCTCTCACAATGTGCACTTCTGTGCCCCCCTCCCAACTCCCCTGCGGGAGCCAATCACACCAGCCTGCCTTTGGGGCCACGCAGCTCACGTGGTCCCACATGCTGCCCGCGCATACCTGCGAGGTGAGCCAAGGCGGCCCTCCTCCCTCCCTCCTCTGCTTAGCCCTCACCGCGGCATGATCCCGGCCAGAGATTGTCCCCCGCACCCGGCGAGGTCATAAAGGGGACCGCCGTCCTCCACCGGCGGTGCAGACCAGGGGGTTACAGGGGGCAGAGGGACCACAACACCCCACCGATGCAAGAGGGAAACAGCGTTCCCTCTCAAGGCGCCTCGACCACAATAGGCAGCTGGGTTTCAATCAATCAACCTTTGGCTGCAAACAATGAGCATGCAAGAACCAGCAGCCCTTCAAGTGGCAGCCCTTCAGGTGGCATACCTTCCACACCGCATACAGTTTGAAGCTGTAAAGATAGGGAATAAAATAGCTGTAGGAAGATCACAGCAGCACGTGGAGGCAAGGGACAAGAAGGTGATACTCTTCCTCTTCCGTACCATGTGCAAAATTGAGGAAGTGAGTGACTTGATTGCAGTTGTTGGGGGGGGGTTGACTCCCAGTCAGGGACCGGCGCTCAACCCTTCGGGGACCGGCAGCGGTCCCCGGACCGGTGGTTGAGAAACTCTGCTCTAAAACATTCCATAGAGAGCTGCTGAAGCCTGCTGCGTGGATTTGCTGGTTGCCGGTTGCAGCCGTGTCAGGCGAACACAGACAGAATTTTGAGAATTATTGATTGTTTGTTACTCTTCCTAGGAATGAAGGCTTTCAGTTAGGCACCCCTGGAATGTTCTAACCAGGCCTCTCTTGAGTGTCACGGTCCTCCTTCATGCTGTGAATAAACAGAGATACATTCTGCAAGCTCTGTTGGTACAACAGTGTTTTCAGCCATCTGTTCAGGGGTGGCATAGCAAGGCTGGAGTGGGCCATGGGATGAAAAGTGAAGATAGACTCCTCCCCTCCCCTCCCCACCACACCACCCTCTTCAGAAAGGCATGAGGGGGAGTGCAAAGAGCAAGCTGCCACCTAGCCAGTGGGCCCCCTTGCCTCAGAGATGTTGGTTCCCCATGTTCCCATTATAGCTATGTCCCTGCCTCTATTGCAGTCCTGTAAGTCACATCCATGGATCTGGGGAGGGGTGAAAGCTAAAGTGCAGAGGAGAGGAGATGCTCATTTGGGAATCCACAGTGAAGGGTTGGATTTTAGGTAGGGGTGTGCAATTCAGATTTTTGGTGTTTCAATTCGGATTCGAATCGAAACACCCCCGATTCATTTTGTATCCGAATCTGGCCCTTCCGAATCACCCCCGATTCAATTCGGATCTGAATTAATCCGAATCCGAATCGATTTGGATTTTAAAAAATGGGTCCTGGGGCCAAAAGAGTGGGGTGTGGTGGTAGTGGGTGGAAGCTACCACCCCAATTGCAGAGTGATTGGCCAAAGGGCTGATTTTTGGTGGATTTTTGAAGTTTACACGTCTTTAAGGTTTTCTCCCATTAGGTATAATGGAGGGTGTATCGCTTAACGTCAGGGGGAAAGGGGTGGCCTAGAGAAGTGTGGGGTTGGTGGTAGTGCCAGGTAGGGGCAAGGAAGCTACCTGAATGTTTTCAAAGGATTTGGGCAGCGGGCAAATTTTTGGTGAATTGTTGAAGTTTATGCGTCTTTAAGGTTTTTCCTCATAAGGTATAATGGAGCTTTCAGCAGCGCCATAAGTGCACTTGTGGGGTGCTGGGGTGGCCCAGAGTGAGTGGTGGTGTAGTGCACATAGGGTGCCAACCACCCCCCATGGGTTTCTAACCCATGGGGTACAGGGTTCTGTTGTTTCTGAGGTGTTCTGAGTGGCCAGTGGCCTTTTGGCTGGGAAAGCATTCTCTACTAAAGTCATCTATGATAGCAAATGAGAGTGGATTCATGGTTTGTCATTGAAAATCTCATTTGCTATCATAGAATCCACACTCAGAACACCTCAGAAACAACAGAACCCTGTACGCCATGGGTTAGCAACCCATGGGGGTGGTTGGCACCCTATGTGCTCTACACCACCACTCTCTCTGGGCCACGCCAGCACCCACCAAGTGCAGTTATGGGGCTGCTGAAACCTCCATTACACCTTATGATCAAAAACCTTGAAGACCCCAAAACTTTAATTCACCAAAAATCAGCCCTTTGCCCAATCCCTCTGCAATTGGGATGGTAAACTCCACCCATTAGGTGCTACCACCGCACCCCACTCTTCTGCCCCTGGTCCCACGTTATGCCCCAAATATGCCACAAAGACACTAAAATTTCAAATATTCACCAAGAATCAGCCCTCTGCCCAATCCCTCTGCAATTGGGGTGGTAGCCTCCACCCATTAGGCCCTACCACCCCACCCCACTATTTTGCCCCTGGGACCCGAAATTCAAGTAGATGTCACATCAGACCTTTTTTCATTGAAGTCAATGGGAGGCAAAAAGTCGGGAAATTCAAATAGACGTCATTGCTCAAAATGGAGGGGGAAGAAGAAGGCATTTATTGGCCACGAAATGGAGGTCCGAAACAACAGATATTTCGGAGCCAAAACGGGGGTGATTTGTTTCGGCTCCGAAAAATTTTGGCGGGCTAGAAGGGTGATTCGGTTTGGATCCGAATCACCCGAAATTGCCTGTTTCGGGTACAGATCGTCCTGTACCCAAAACGTTTCGCACATCCCTAACTTTAGGTTCTCAGTGGCTGTGCCCAGGCTTTGGGACTTTCTACAGGGTGGCTTGGCTTGGCTTCATCTTTGCCCAGAAACATGGCAAGGCCACCCTTTTCTGACAAGGCCTTTGATATGGTGTAACCAACCTTGCAGGGGATCCTTCTTTACAGTCTGATCTGCTGTGATTCTCTGGACTCATGTTACATTTCTGTGGTTTTATTTCTTCTTCTCTGCTTTTAGAGTGTTTTGTTTTTAATTATGATGATTCATCCTATTTTTATATTTTGTTCTTCTTGTGAGCCACCTTGCATGCCTTTGTGAGGGGTAGGCAGGACTTTTAAAAAACAGTTTTAAAAGATAAGTTGAAACTAGTTTAGTCACAACGATTGGCTCTGGAATTAATTGTCTAAATCAGGCCTGCTCAACTTAGGCCCCCCAGCTGGTCTTGGACTACAACTCCCATAATCCCCAGCCACAGTGGCCAATAGCCAGCGATTATGGGAGTTGTAGGCCAATATCCACAGGAGGGCCAAAGCTTAGCAGCCTTGGTCAAAATCCACTGTGTATTTCTATTAACACCAGTTGTTAAAAACAGTTGAGAGCCAAGCAGATGGCTGTGCCTCACTGACCCCCTTTGGCCCTGCCCAGCTGCATGTAAGCAGGACTGGGTTGGAAGTGACACAGGGTCTGTGATGGCAAGATTCTGGCCTACCAGTGTAGTTCCAGGGCATCCTTAAGGCAGGCGTGGTGGCTGTTGGGGAGAGAAGGGACAAAGGAGCCACCAGTGACTATTTAGGGAGGCAGCAGGAGGAAAGTCTGAGGCTCTCTGGAGTGGCATAGGCTACAGCAGCTACAATAAAGCCAAAAGAGTGGAGTCTCCTTTCTTATGGCTCCCCCTTTTAGGAGGCAGGCTAAGGATCCTTTCCCAGCAAGAGACAACTCATGATAGGATCACTTTAGGGCTAAGGTTGTTGTTCAAAACCTATTGGAAACTGTGGGCCAGGAAGGTGCTATTCTACCCCTGCATGGGAGGATTGGGCTGGGGATAATGCCCTTTGAGCCCCTTCTTAAATGCAGTGACAGAACAAAACATTCTCCATTTGACTCTACTTAATCCCAGCCTTTTTAGCCTGCTTTCCAGTAGGGTTGTGAGATCACCCAGCATTCTGTGTGTGTGTGTCCGTGTGTTCCCCTCCCCCTATCAACTTAACACGCCTGGACCAATATAAACCAAATCGGATACAGTTGTAGGGACACCTCAGAGATGTAGTTTGTGATGGTGTCATGCACCCCAATCCAAGATGGCAGATGTGCAAATGTTTGAGGCGTAAGTGGGCTAACTTGTGAACCGCTTAACCAATTTGAATCAAATTTGCTACAGCTGTAGGGACACATAGGGATACCCAATGGTGTAGTTTGATGATGTCACCATCACCACCACTTTCCTCCCTCTGGTGCTCCATTTGTGAGTAAAAATTTCGAGGCGGCAGCGTTCCTCCCTTGTTGTCTGCCCAAATTACCGCCATGTGCAGCAACCATGCAGTCACTATGAGGTGCGTGGCGTGTGCGCGCACATCAGCACGTGCGCACATGTCGGCGCACGCATGCACGGCAGTTACTTCCGTAATTTGGGCAGACAACAAGGGGGCAGGGGCAGCAGGGAGAAATGCGGCCGCCTCAAAATTTGTGTTCACAAATGGAGTGCTGGAGGGGGGAAAGTAGCAGGAGAAGTACAACCCCCTGCCCTTAAAGTGACACTCCTCCCGGCATTGAACCTCCAGACCTGGCCACGCGCGAACCAGTTCTCAGGCCTCTAACATGGCCTGCGGACTGGTTCATGCACATTACTATGACACACAGGGACACCTCAATGGTGTAGTTTGATGATGTCATCCACCCTAATCTAAGATGGTGGACGCATGAGCATTTGAGGTGCAAGAGATCTAACTTGTGGACCTCGAAATGAATCAAATTTAGTCCAGTTGTAGAGACAGTGAAAGGAAAGTAGGCTGATAAGTTCTTTCTAGAACAACGTGGGGTGTGTGTGTGTGTGTGTTTTGGAAACAGTCCATCTGTGTCTGTATTGCATCAGGCTGCAAGTGCAGCTTCACATGTTTGAATGTTTCTTTACACCAAAAGATTATATTTAGAAATTGAGAGGTTGGGGAGAAGGGTTCTAGTAAAACCCACCTCCAACTTTACCCCCTCAGTGAGAACTTGACCTATATCATTGTGAGATAAAGTGCATCCTCTGGGCAAAGGTAGTTAATTAAGGTCTTGACTCAGAGCTATGGTTGCAGAGGCTTTAAGGGGAAGAAAATGTGGAAGAAAATGCCCATACAGAGTACAGCCTTCTGAAAAACTGACTGCCAGTGCTGAGATTGCAAAACCTGACTTCAGAAATTATGAACTCTGGGAATGAGTGTTGTGGCCACGGGAACCAGGAAACACTGATCGTTTGGCCTTCAAGTCAACAGATCAATAGGGAACTTATATTAAGAGAAGACGACCAAGGACCAGCATCTGAGTTAGGGAAGGCTGGCATCTCTGGAAATCGGTCAGCCCCTGTGAACTGACTACATCCGAGGGAAGTCCTTTTCATCAAGTCTGATGGCAGACTGGCTTGACTCCTCTAGGATGGGTGTTGATGTTAAATTACCTGTTGCATTGAGAGAAGGGGAATTTTGTGTGTGTGTGTGTGTGTGTGTGTGTGTGTGTGTGTGTGTGTGAGAGAGAGAGAGAGAGAGAGAGAGAGAGAGAGAGAGAGAAATATCACTGTTCTTTTTTTTTAAAGTACCCCTTAAGATTTGTTTCAACTATGTACTAGTTGTAATGGTGATTGTAACCAAATGTGGCCCTTTAAGTTAGGTGGAGATTTGTGGTTGTAAAGGTGATGTAGCATGCTTTGTAAGTGGGAAAAATGGTGTAACTCAAATTATAGAACCATTACTTGGTCCCCTCCTTGGCATGTATGGTTTGGATCCTGACTTGCACATGTAGAAGGGAGTTTAGTAAACTGAGTTTACACAAGGGGACTTTCTTGTCCCCTTCCCATTGTAGTCCTCTAGGTAGGGGTGTGCATAGACCGTGGTTCATGCAACAGTCTGAATTTGGACTGGTCTGTGGTCTGGAGGACTGGTTTGGCCAAACCTTTAACTGGACTGGCGGTTCGAGGTGGCCCCGGGAGTGGCAGTGAGGGGCACCTTTAACAGAACCTTTGGATAGAGTGGTATAGAAATGTAATAAATGAAGGAAAAAATAAATTGAATAAATGAATACATAAATTACAGAAGACAAGCCCTTCTGGATCAGGCCCAAGCCAATCTAGTCCAGCATCCTGTTTCACACACTGGCCCACCAGATGCCTCTGAGAAACCCACAGGCAAGAGGTATGTATATGCCCTCTCTCCTGCTGTTGCTCCTTTGCAACTGGTATTTAGAAGTATCTTGCCCCTGAGGCTAGAGGTGGCCTATAGCCACCAGACTAGTAGCCATTGATAGACCTGTCCTCCATGAATATATCTAAACCTCTCTCAAATCCATCCAGGCTGTTGCCTGTCACCAAATCTTGTGGTAGAGAATTCCATAGGCTGATTATACGTTGTGTGGAAAAAGTATTTTCTTTTGTTGGTCCTAAACTTCTTGGCAATCAGTTTAATGGGATGACCTCTGGTTCTAGAGTTATGCAAGAGGGATAAAACGTTCTCTATCCACTTTCTCCATGCCATGCATGATTTTATAGATCTCTATCATGTCTCCCCTCAATCATCTTTTTAGCCTACTTCTAGCTTATGAGATCACCTGGCATTCTGTGTGTGTGTCCGTGTATCCCCCACCATAAATTTCACAATGCCTGGACCAATATGAACCAAATCGGGCACAGTTGTAGGGACACCTCAGCGGCATAGTTTGTGATGATGTCATCCACCCTGATCCAAGATGGCAGATGCATAAACTTTTGAGGTGCAAGTGGGCTAGCTTGTGAACCGCCTAACCAATTTGAACCAAATTTGCTACAGCTGTAGGGACACATAGGGATGCCCTAAAGGTGTGGTGTGTGGTGATGTCATCCACTCCAAGATGGTGGCCGTGTGAACACCTGAGGTGCATGAAAACTAATTTGTGGACTGTCTAACCAATTTAAACCAAATTGGGTACAGTTGCAGTGAGTGATACATACTGACACCTCAATGGCATAGCTTGTGATGTCAGTCACGCCAATTAAAGATGGCAGATGCATGAACTTTTGAGGAGCAAGTGGGCTAACCTGTGAACCACTTAACTGATTTGAACCAAACTTGCTGCAGCTAAGGACACATAGGGACACCCCAAGGGCATAGTTTGTGATGATGTAATCTACCCCAATCCAAGATGTCGGATGCATGAACGTTTGAGGCGCAAGTGGACTAAGTTGTGGACTATTTAACTGATTTGAACCAAATTAAGTACAGTTGTAGTGAGTGATACACAGGGACACATCAGTGGTGTAGTTTGTGATGATGCCATCCACCCTGATTCAAGATGGCAGAAGCATAAACTTTTGAAGTGCAAGTGAGCTAACTTGTGAACCGCTTAACCGATTTGAACCAAATTTGCTACAGCTGTAGGGACACATAGGGACACCTCAACAGTGAAGATTGTCATGATGTCATCCACCCCAATTCAAGATTGTGGACATGTCAACTTTTGAGGCACAAGTGTACTAACTTCTGGACAATCTAGCCAGTTCGAACCAAATTTGGAACAGCTGTAGTAAGTGACACACAGGGACACCTCAGTGGTGCAGTTTGTAATGATGACATCCACCCCTATCTAAGATGGCGTACACATGAATATTTGAGGTGCAAGAGATCTAACTTGTGGACCTCGATTTGCACCAAATTTAGTCCAGATGTAGAAACAGTTAAAGGAAAGTAGACTGATTAGTTCTTACTATAACAACTTGTTTCTAAATTAAATAGCCCCAAGTGCTGTAGCCTTGACTCATAAGAAAGGTGCTCTAGGCCCCAGATTTCTTGGTTGCTCTCTTCTGCACCTTTTCCAGTTCTACGAAGTCCTCCTTCAGTTATGGTGATCAGAACTGCACACAGTACTCCAAATGTGGCCACACCATAGTTTTGTATAAGGGCATTATAATATTAACAGTCTTATTTTCAATCCCCTTCCTAATGATTCCAAGCATAGAACTGGCCTTTTTCACAGCTCCTGCACATTGAGTCTACGCGTTCAACAAGCTGTCGTCCATGACCCCAAGATCCTTCTTCTGGTCAGTCACTGACAGCTCAGACCCCATCAGCACATATGTGAAGTAGGGTGTTTTTGTTTTTTGTTTTGCCCCATATGCATTGACCCTTGTTAACACTGAACCGCATTTGCCATCTTGTTGCCCACTCCCCCAGTTTGGAGAGATCCTTTTGGAGCTCCTTGAAATCTCTTTTGGATTTCACTACCCTAAATAGCTCAGTGTCATCTGCAAATTTGGCCACCTTGCTGCTTACCCCCACTTCTAGGTCATTTATGAACACTGGTCCCAGTACGGATCCTTGGGGGACCCTACTTCTTACTTCCCTCCATTTAGATAACTGTTTATTCCTACCCTTCCTGTCCAATTACCAATCCACACATGAGCCTGTCCCCTTTCCCCATGACTGCTATGTTTTCTCAAGAGTCTTTGATGAGAAACTTTGTCAAAAGCTTTTTGAAAGCTCAGGTATACTATGTCAACTGGATCACCTTGATCCACACGCTTACTGACACTCTTAAATAACTCCAATAGGTTAGTGTGGCGAGATTTACTTTGCACAAGCCATGCTGGTTGTCCCTCAGCAGCACTTGTTTTTCTATATGCTTAACAATTTTATCTTTGATAGGGCTCTCCATCAATTTGCCTGCAACAGACATTAAAAGGACTGCCTGTAATTTCCCGAATCCACCCTATATCCCTTTTTGAAAATTGGTGTCACACTGGCTACTTTCCAGTCTTCCAGTACAGAGCCTGATTGTAGGGATAAATTATATATAGATATTTATTGCAAGGAGCTTGGCAAGCCCACATTTAAGTTCTTTAAGGGCAAATCAATCCAGAATTTCCACTTAAGGCATGAATGACTAGGCTCAAATATCATACTTGGGACATATTATGCGAAAACCCAGCTCCCTTGAAAAGTCCATAATGCTAGAAAAAGTTGAAGGAAAGAGAACGACAACCAGCAGCAAGGTGGATGGACTTGATTACGACAGCAATGAATGTGCCACTGAGAGACCTTAAAGGCCAAGTTGAAGACAGGTCATCCTGGAGAGAATCTATCTACGTAGTCTAAGAGCCGACACCAGCTTGACAGCACTTAATCAGTCAAGGACTGTTGGGTGGATGCCATCTGGTTCTGGCAATTTGTTTGTCTTTAATTTTTCCAGACAGTTTAGAATGTCATCTCTTGTCATCTCTGACTCAGTTCTTTAGCTTCTGTCCCCGAGAAGCTTGGTTCAGGCACAGGTATATGCTCAGTATCCTCTGTTGTGAAGACAGATGCAGAGAACTCATTTAGCTTCTCTGCAATCTAAATATTTTCCTTAATCCCTTTCACTCCCTCATCAAATGGTCCAACTGCCTCCCTGGCAGGTTTCCTGCTTCTGATGTATATAAAGTAGTTTTTGTTGTTCCTCTTGTTGCTTTTAGCTAAATGTTCTTCAAACTCTCTTTTTTCCTCTCTTATTGTCACCTTGCATTTCTTTTGCCAGAGTTTGTGTTCCCTTCTGTTCTCTTCATTTGGGCAGGCCTTCCAAATTCTGAAGGAAGTCTTCTTCCCCTTTAACTTCCTTTACTTTACTTGTTAGCCATGCTGGCATCCTCCTGTTCTGGACATGGTGGTACCTTTCTTCCTTTTTTGGTATACATTTTAACTGGGCTTCTATTATTTTGGTCAGAGGTGCTCTTTCCCCTGGACTTGGGGGCTTTGATCCATGGCCTCACAGCCCCCTCTGTCTGGGGGCCCCCTTCCAAATCCTGTCTGGGGGGGCTCCAAATCACCCACCCAGCCCGCCCAGCATGCCTGCTGTCATCTCCTCTCAGCTCTCTGTGTTGCATCCGGGGCCAGATGGGACTGAGCATTAGTCAGCCAAGTTTCATGCTCTTGCTTCCCCACCCCGAAGCAGCGCACCTGCTCTGCACTAGAGAGAGCCTGGCAGCTGCTGTCAAGAGAAGCAGCACTGTGAGGCATGGCTGTAACATGGAAGGTCCAGTTTGGGCTGCTGCCTCTCCCAGGCAAGGGGCACCTGGAGAGGATGACTCTGCAGCAAAGGAGAGTACTAACATTCCCTCCAAAGGGCCCTGCTGAGATTCCCCTTCCCTGCTGTCCCGCATGGCAGGAAAGTGCAATGCCCACCCACTCCCCCCGCCCTCCTGTGCAGGCTGAGGATGGTGCAACAGCAGGAGGACCGCAAGCAGTGTCACCCCCGTGTTTGGGTTTCCGCCATTCCTTGCTTACTGAGGCACATCAAGGCAAGGGCGGGGGCTGGAAGCCGATGAGTATGGCACCCGCCAAAAGCCAGTCTTTCCAACTCAGACCAGGTAGGAGGCTTACGTTACATCTTAGCCTCCATAGTTATCCACAAACACAGGGCAGCAAAAGGCTGACAAGACAGGGCGGGGGTGGGGGGAGAAGGCAACCAACCGTAGCTACTACTAGATCTATTTCAAGTTGGGGAAGGAGCTGACTGACGCCTTGGATAAACAATATAAACGCTGTTCTTCAGTCTCTGGCCAGCCTCCAACTGGGGTGTGTGTGTGTGTGTGTGTGTGTGTGTTTGTTTGTTTGTTTGTTTGGGGGTGGTGGTGGTGTAACAAATAGCTTCAAGGAACCAAGAATCAAACTCCACTCCCACAGGCAGAGGCAGCCAAAAAGAAAGAGCACTGCACACACCCTCTGCCTGCCCTGACCCTGCTGCCTCCTCAGACCTAATGGAAAGTATGTGATTTCCTTTTTGAGATTTCCCCCTTTGAATATTTATGAATGGCTTGCTATAGGTCTTTGATATTGGGCACAAATGTAGGGCAGGATGCAAGGGCTCTGAATATGTAATTAACAGTGGATTGGATAATCTGTTGCTTTTTAATATATATATATATATATTTAATTTAAAAAAGAACATAGGAACCTGCCATATATTGAGTGAGACAATTGCTTCATATCTCACTCATCATTGTCTACACAGACTGGCAGCGGCTTCTCCAAGGCTGCAGGCAGGAATCTCTCTCAGCCCTATCTTGGAGATGCCAGAGAGGGAACTTGGAACCTAGATGCTCTTCCCAGAGTGGCTCCATCCCGAGGGGAATATCTTTCAGTGTGCTCACACTTCTAGTCTCCCATTCAAATGCAACCAGGGCAGACCCTGCTTAGCTAAGGGGACACATCATGCTTGCTACCACAAGACCAGCTCTCTTCCTCAAGGAAGTCTTATAACTGGCTTGTTTCATGGCAGCAAAATTACGTAGGTGCACCACTGATTGTGGTTTAAAATAAACTCCATGCATTCTGGAGTGAAGTGATGCTCCTGATTTCCCCCTCTATTTTCTTTACACTAAACTCCTCATTTTAGAAAAGTTTCCTCTTCTGTAATTCAAAGTGTCTGTGTTAGACTTCATTGGAGATTCTCTCCTTGCATGTATGCTGAATCTGATGATCACACTATGGTCACTATTCTCTAAAGGTTCCACAACACTGACATCATGCACCTGGTCCTGTACACCACTCAGGATTACATCGAAGGTTGCCTTCTCTCTGGTTGGTTCCATGACCAGTTGTTCTAAGGCACAGTCATTCAGCGTGTCTAGAAATGTGGCCTCTTAGTCATTACCTGATTATGAATTTACCCAGTCTATGTGTGGGTAATTGAGGTCATCATTATAACAGCTCTGTTTCTCTTTGATGCCTCTCTGATTTATTTCTGAAACTCCCAGTCAATGTCAGCGTTTTGATCAGGAGGGCAATAGTGCGTCCCTAGTTGCACATTTCCTTTCAGGCCTCATATTTTCACCCACAGAGTTTATGTGGAGGACTCCGGACTTCACAAATCTAACTTGTGAGATTCTTGCCCTTCTTTAACATAAAGTGCTTCTCCGCCCCCAATTTGCCCCTCCCTGTCCTTTCTATAGAGCAGGGCTGCTCAGCTTCGGCCCTGCTGCAGATGTTGGCCTACAGTCCCCATAATCCCAGGCTATTGGTAACTGTGGTTGGGGATTATGGGAATTGTAGGCCAAAAATAGCTGGGGGGCAGGGCTAAGTTGAGCAGGCCTGCTATAGAGATAAGACCCAGGAATAACCACGTCCCGCTGGTTCAAACTGTTGCACCATGTTTCCATTATGCCCACTATATCTGTGTTCATTAGCAACCAAGCACTGCAGTAGGGATGTGCTTGAATAATTTGTGCACTCCCTAGGGCGGCGTGGGCAGGGGTGCCATTAAGCAAGCAGGGAAGGTGCTCATTACCTGCTTGACCCCTCCCTGCTGCTTCCCTCCCACCAGAGCTCTGTTTTGAAAAAGAAATAGAACACTGGCGAACACCGACGTTCGAACAGAGGAAAACTAAGAGGAAAGGAAGAGAACTGATTCACTACAGGAAGTACCTGAGGAGTCAAGGCAGGGGTCATAGAGGCAAGCAGAGCCAGGTAAGGAGACCCTCACTAACTACTTCTACTCCCAATGCCCCTAGGGGTCATTAGGATAGTTGGTGCAAAAGGTCGAAGCACTGGAACTCCATATCCAACAGTTGGTGCTGACATGCACCATGACTTCTGACTTCTCCTCAGCACTGCCTAACAGCCTATCTAGATGCTGTGTGACGTCTGCAACCTTTGCACCAGCAGGCAAGTCACAGTGTGGTCTACTTGCGGGTCACATACCCATATCTCTCTATCCCTAATGATCAAATCGCCAACTAACTAGGAGGTCCCCACCACCCGGAGGAATATCCCCTGAGTGAGAGGATATGGGCTCATCATCCATGGAAGGGGTCCTTTTAAAGGAGGCATTTCCCTCTTCCTCAGACTGATGTCCTCCTTCCCCGAGATCTTCATTCTCCCTGACAGCAGAGGAGCCCTCAGCCTGGTGGTGGGATGGCTCTATCACGCTCCTGAAGATCTCATCCACATACCTCTCTGACTCTCTGAGCTTCTCCAGATCCGCCACCTTGGTTTCGAGGGAACTAACCTGTTCCCCAAGAGCTAGGAGCTACTTGCACCGAGCACACACCCACAATTTCTGGCATCAAGCAAATAGTAATACATACAACACACTGTGCAATACACTGGGCAGCGCCCCCTCCCCTGCTGGTTTTCTGTCTTCATAACTGGTTTTGTCGGCTATTTAGAGTATTTGGAGATTATTTGTTTTAAAGTTAGTCCTCAGTTGTAGTTGTCAGCTATTCAACAGTTTAAACTTTCTTTCCTGAGAATATGAAAGAGGGAGTAGTACTTACCTTCTCTTCCCACTGGGCTCCTTGTGATCAAGGGGCCTCCTTTTGAGCTCCCACGCACACTTCTTCACAAAACTCCAATGATCCTGTTTGCTAATCCCTGTTCACTAAGTTCCCTGGTTGTTGCCTCTTATAGAGAGTAGGCTTCAAACTGAACAGGAATGTGGCTGAGTAGGTATGTGACCCCTCCCACCAGGTATGACTCACATTATATCCCTATCTGGCTCCTCCCACCGTCTCTCACCAGGCAAGAAAAAGAAACAAAAATGAAAGCCACACAGCCCCCAAACAAGCCCCAGACATACACACACACACACACACACACACACACACACACACACACGGAATTCTCCCCCTAAAGAGAAACCAGCCCCTCAAAATCTTCCCCTCCTGTTTGGTTTCAAGAAAAATGTGTGTGTGTTTTGGTAGAAAAGCTTGCTTACCTTCTCAGGTCTGCTGCTCCCCCTCCAGAGTAGCTTCAAACTGCACTGAACTCACAGCTAAAAATAAAACAATTGTATCCTGGCTCTAATTTGCTCCATGGGTGTAATTAAGTGGTCTGATGCAGATTTTAATTAGCTTGGTTGGTAGGTTAACCTCCATAGTCATGACAAAGTTTAGACTGCATCATCCAAATGCTTCAGAGGAAAGACTATTTGGCTCAAGCTCTAAAGGAAAGAAAGGGTTGGTGGCACATGTATTCTGAAAAAACGAAGTATCAGAACTGTGACATTATGTCACGATGACAGTTTACCCATCTTCACAAGGTCAAGAATGGTGCTGGGGCTAGTTTCCCATGTGCTGAACTGTTGTCCTTATATAAGAGAGATACTGCATCATCTCTATATAGAATTCTCTTAGACATACCCATCACTAATCCCATGTGTGGCAGCTCTCATGAGAGTTCACGAGTGAGGGAAGGGGAGAGGAAAGCGATGGCAGTGGAGAACATAAGGCCAACAGACAGGTCAGTGAACGGGTGAGAAAAAGCATTGGAGGGTGAAAGAGGGAAGAGGAGGGGGGAGGGCTGAGAATGAAGGAGGGGGACCAAGAACGAGGGAGAACTAGAGGCACAGATGCTCTGTGCCCAGGCCAGCTAGTTCTTCAGTATTCTTTCAGCTTCCTACTGTATTGGATTAGCAGCTTCCAAAGATGTTCCTTAAGAAGCAACAATCCATTGTGGTTCCTCTGGTGCAAACAATAGGCACATGTGAACACGCCCTGCATTCATAACTGTCTTTTGAAAATAAGTTGGTTCTATTGCTTGTCTGTTAACATTTAGACTGCCAGATATAAAGCCACTAACTTTTGATATTAGTCAGGTTTGCTTTGGAGCGTGGGGTGGGGGTGGGGGACCCAAGGTGTTAGTTTCTCTTTGCATTTGTGTGTCAAAGTGCTAATTGCTTATGTAACCATTTTATCATATCAGACCTTTAAATAGTGGCTCAGAATTTCTGTGAAGAATGGCTGCCTGTACCATTAAAAAACTGATGCGTTGGTTAGAAAAGCTGCTAATGCAGCAAGTGTCTGTGAAATCTACTTGTGTAACAACCCACAAGAAAGAGATCTTGCTGCATACGATAGTACATAAGCTTAAGCTAAGGAGCCATACATAAGAATATTTCTATCTTTGGATGCATTTAGTTGACAAATGAAATAGGTTCTTTACAATATATAAGAATTGTCATGATACCCTAATATAAAGGATGTGTTGGAAAGATGTTCAATTTCTCAGTGCAACAGACACAAAAACAATGAACGTTGTTGGAAATAAATGAATGTTAGTAGTATTTTTGTATGATTGTTTTACCTCAATTAGGAACAATTATTTTCCGAATTGTTTATCCTCAATTCGGAAGAATTATTTTCAAGTAACAGTTGTCAAAGCCCCCCCCCCCCGATTTCACCTGCATTGCTCTGGCATCTATAAAGATAACATAGGGTTTGGGCTGGCCTTAGTACTAATAATCTTTTGCAAGTGGAGTGGAATGTTAATTCTGATCAGTGACTTTGGATCCTATGGTATGCTATTGTTAAATGAATGGTCTTATGGGGATGGAAAATACATCACACACAAAGGAATAGGCAGAAGAACTGTTAAATCTTGCTGTTAAAGAAAAGAGTATACAACAGACAGATGGGAAGTAAGAAAAACAGTCGTCATCTCTTGCCAACAGCGGTTTTCCCAACTGCAGTTTTGAGTATCCATGACTGAGAAATCGTGACAGGTCTCACCAGCCGCAACCCGAGTATCTGCGGTTTGCTGAGATTTTATTTTTTTATTTTTTGCAATTTGGGGGTTCGGTTGATTTATGGGGGTTTGGGGTGATTTGGAGGGGTTTGGGTGACATTGGGTGGTTTGGGGTTATTTCTGGAGGTCCCCCTTCACACCTCTTGCTGACTATTGGTGATTTAAAGGTATTCTGGGTGATTTATTTTGGCCATTTCCCCCCTGTATTTTTCAGTCTTTCCCCAACCACATTTCCCCTAACCCCGCTTCCAATGCATTTCCATTTCTCACCAACCACGAGTTCGCCAACTGCAAAGTTTTTCCAGAACAGAACCCTCGTGGTTGGCAAGGGATGACTGTATTTGAATAAAATCAATTTGTTTTTGGACGTTTTGAAAATTAGTTGTTAAACTCTTTCCCTGCTTTCCTTTCATTTTGATTTGTCTTGGCCTTGTGTCTGTCTTCTCATGTCTGCACTTAGTAGGTGTCATAAGGGTTTGTGGGTTCTTGTTTTTTTAAGATAATGAGGAGGATGGGAGAGATTATTTTATAAATGCAGGGAAGGGTAGGATTGGTTGCTTAAGGTACATCTCTTAACTTATCATTGTAAAAAGGTACATGGGGGTTACACAAGACTCCTGGGTATACTGGCTGGTTCTGTAGCATGATGTGGATAACACAGGCATTCTAGGGATGAGGGGAAAGGAAGGAGAGAGCAGGAAAGGAGCAGGCAAGAGCCAAGACTGTTGAGCTTTTTCAAAAGAATAAATGCAAATCCAATGAAACTTAGTTGTTATATGTAACTATTTTTTTTCTGAAGCAAAGTAAAACATCAAATATTACGTTGCATCGGTTTAGATGTTGAGTTTGGGGTGATTTAAAAAAACACACACCGGAGTTAAAATGTCTGTCTGTCTGTCTGTCTGTCTGTCTCTCTCTTTTTTAATAAGACAAGGAAATTTATGGTATCTCACAGACACTTGCCCCATGAGCTCTCTACATGGATACCTTAAGACAAACAGCTTCTTAACTTCAATTTGCAATTAATTCAGATTTACTTACTGTATGAGGTATCTCTAAACTACAATGTTCTGAACCTAACCTAACACGGCTGCTTTCTCCTTGCCTGCAAATATGCTCCTGGCTGGGGGATCTTCTGGAAAGCAAGGGATGTGGTGCAGGACTGCAGCAAGTTGGAGGAATGAAACTGGGAGACTTTCCCCTCCTGTTTTGCAAACAGAAATGCTATCCACTCAGACAATGGCACCTTTGAGACCAAGTCACAGTTAATAAGAAAATAATATGAAAAAAAATAAACTCCCCTTGGTGTGGTTCAGTAGATGGGACTTTCCTCTGCAAGGCCTTTTTTCAGTTCTAGTTTGAAAGTTCAGTTGAACTCATCAGGTAGTCTTGGACACGTCATTGTCTCTGGTCTAATTTCTCTATCTGTTAAGTCAATTCCAATGAACTTAGGCATATCTAACTCTGAGTAAGACCAGGCTGGGTGAGAGATAAGAAAACCTTATCTGAGCAATGTATGCAGGATAGTCTGTAATTTAAAAAAGAAAAAATTCCTGGTGATTCTTAAGCACAATCAAGGGTACCTTCCTACCAATAAAAGCTATGCACCAAGTTAAAAAAAAGAAAAGAAAAGGGTTGGTAAAGATGATGCTTTGTCTCTTACAGGTGAAACTCGGAAAATTAGAATATCGTGCAAAAGTCCATTAATTTCAGTAATGCAAGTTAAAAGGTGAAACTGATATATGAGACAGACGCATTACATGCAAAGCGAGATAAGTCAAGCCTTAATTTGTTATAATTGTGATGATCATGGCGTACAGCTCATGAAAACCCCAAATCCACAATCTCAGAAAATTAGAATATTACCTGGAACCAAGAAGACAAGGATTGAAGAATAGAACAATATCGGACCTCTGAAAAGTATAAGCATGCATATGTATTCAGTACTTGGTTTGGGCCCCTTTTGCAGCAATTACTGCCTCAATGTGGCGTGGCATGGATGCTATCAGCCTGTGGCACTGATGAGGTATTATGGAAGACCAGGATGCTTCATTAGCGGCCTTCAGCAATTCTGCATTGTTTGGTCTCATGTCTCTCATCCTTCTCTTGGCAATGCCCCATAGATTTTCTATGGGGTCAGGTCAGGCGAGTTTGCTGGCCAATCAAGCACAGTACACTGTATACTTTTCAGAGGTCCGATATTGTTCTATTCTTCAATCCTTGTCTTATTGGTTCCATGTAATATTCTAATTTTCTTGAGATTGTGGATTTGGGGTTTTCACGAGCTGTACGCCATGATCATCACAATTATAACAAATTAAGGCTTGACTTATCTCGCTTTGCATGTAATGCGTCTGTCTCATATATCAGTTTCACCTTTTAATTTGCATTACTGAAATTAATGGACTTTTGCACGATATTCTAATTTTCTGAGTTTCACCTGTATACAGTACATTTGTGTGTCTAGGGCAGGGACACCAAATAGATTCTGGGGGAACTACTCTTTGAAGCTGGGAGAACCGTTCCCTTCTGCAGATAAGTCTGATCAGCTGGAGAAGCAGGCAGCTATCTGTCTGGTAAAGTGGGTCCAGAATAGATGACTTTAGTAGAGAATGCTTTCTTAGAACTACACTAGCACCAGACCAATAAGTGTGTGTAAGTTCAGATCAAGTCTAGATAATGAAGTGTAATTATAAATACCGCAGGGGGCAAACAGCATTTGGAAGCCAGGGCTTCTCAAAAGAGATTTTTTCCTCTTAAAAAACAACAACCACTTATCGGTCAGGTATTGAATACCAGTCACTACAGCAGGTGTGAAAGAGTGAGTCTGAATGGAAGGGTAGGGGGAAGGGTAGATGACCCAAGCTAAGTTGCTGTGAGGGAAATAAAGGTGAAGACCGAGGGGAGAGAAGGAGAAAGGAGTAGCGATGATAACTCTCCTGCTCTGTCAAGAGCGATGACAGCTCAAAAGGGGAGGGGTGGGTGCTTCTGGGTGGCACCTTCATCCAAGGGGGTTTAATAGCCTCTGGATGTCTGATGGGCACTAGCTGCAAAGCAGGGAATGGCTTGTGCCAACAAACCAAGATGGAAAATTGAGAGGGAACAAGCAACAGCAGGTGCTGAGCAGGGAGTCCAGGACAGTTGTGGTCTGAGTGCCGGTCGGCAAGCCCATGTCTGGAGGCACACGGAGCTCAGGGGGTCCAGGTAAATTACAGGGGTCAAAACAAAAGCAACAAAGGGTAATGGGACTAACTAAAGGAACGGAGAACTTCCAGGATAAGAAAAGGTAGGAGAGACTTCTGAATATGGGCTTCCTCTAAGTGGCGCAGCGGGGAAATGCTTGACTAACAAGCAGAAGGTTGCCGGTTCGAATCCCTCGTCTCATCACACTGTAACAAAAGGCAGGGAATTCTTTTGAAGAGGGGTTTCCTGAGTAACACATCCTGGAGATATGTGTGTCAATCCTCTATAGTGACCCCTGCTAACTGGGCAAAGAGGCACCTTTTAACGTGGTGATTCTCTTCATTTAGCAGGGGGAGAGTAACTGGCCCTGTCCACCCCCAGCACAGGACCTCCAGTGACTGTTGCTGGTGT
Organism: Hemicordylus capensis; assembly: GCF_027244095.1. Taxonomy (NCBI): domain Eukaryota; kingdom Metazoa; phylum Chordata; class Lepidosauria; order Squamata; family Cordylidae; genus Hemicordylus; species Hemicordylus capensis. Next base: position 267,459,521 of record NC_069657.1, on the reverse strand, counting down.
CTATCTTACGTTTTGTTTTCTAATGTGAACTCTTTGGGGACAGGGATCCATCTTATTTATTTATTTATCTGTGTAAACCGCCCTGAGCCATTTTTGGAAGGGTGGTATAGAAATTGAAATAATAATAATAATAATTAATAAATATAGTGAAGATCATGGGCACTGTGGGGGCAAACAGAACGACTTAAAGAGGAACACAAAATATTATTATTTCTTGTTTACACAGTCAGACAGGTGTTATTGACTGGTTTGTTTTATCCAGACATCGAGTCCTTCCCAAGGACCTGGGATGGCTGAATTTTATTGTCAATGTTGTTGTTGTTATAGATATCGTCGCAGAATATAGGCTGTTCCCAGTAAAGTTGCTTTTTGTAATTGGCTGATGGTGATTTCTGTGGCCTCTATGGTGTTGAGGTGCTCTTCAAGGTCTTTGGGAACTGCACCCAGGGCACCAATTACCACTGGGATTATTTTGGTCTTTTTCTGCCACAGCCTTTCCATTTCAATTTGTAGATCTTTGTATTTGGTGATTTTTTTCTATTTCTTTTTCTTCTATTCTGCTATCCCCTGGTATCGCTATGTTGATTATTTTAACTTGTTTTTCTTTCTTCTCGACTACAGTTATATCTGGTGTATTGTGTGGCAGATGTTTGTCTGTTTGTAGTCAGAAGTCCCATAATATTTTCACATCTTCATTTTCGACAACTTTTTCAATTTTATGGTCCCACCAATTTTTGGCTACAGGTAGCTTGTATTTTTTTGCAGATGTTCCAGTGTATCATCCCTGCTACCTTGTCATGCCTTTGTTTGTAGTCAGTCTGTGCGATCTTTTTACAACAGAACCCCTGCTAACTGGGCAAAGAGGCACCTTTTACCATGGTGATTCTCTTTATTTAGCAGGGGGAGAGTAACTGGCCCTATCCAACCCCAGCACAGTACTTCCAGTGACTGTTGCTGGTGCGTGTCTTATGTTTCTTTTTAGAATGTGAGCCCTTTGGGGACAGGGAGCCATCTTATTTGTTTTATTTCTCTTTGTAAACTGCCCTGAGCCATTTTTGGAAGGGCGGTATAGAAATCGAATTAATAATAACAACAACCGCTGATTAGGTGGTCCACTGTTTTATCTGCTTCTTTACAAAGGCGGCACTTGCTGTTTGTGGTTGATTTTTCGAATTTTGCTCTTATTGCATTTGTTCTTAGTGCCTGTTCTTGTGCAGCCAGTATTAAACCCTCTGTTTCTTTCTTCAGGTTGCCATTCTTAAGCCATTGCCAGGTCTTGCTGATGTCTGATTTTCTACTTATATTGTGCAAATATTGACCATGCAGTGGCTTATTTCTCCATTTTTCTGCTCGGTTCTTGACTTGTTCTTTCTTGTAGGCCTGCTTTCTTTCATTGGTGTTGAATAGTTTTGCGTTATTGACCATTTTAAGTTCATCTTCTTCATTGTCCCTTATATATTCTTCAAGGCCTTTTTTCTCCTCCTCTACTGTTTGATAGACTTGCAGCATTCCTCTTCCACCTGAGCTGCGAGGGAGGTATAGCCTATCGACATCACTGCGGGGGTGCAGAGCATGATTGATGGTCATGATTTTTCTGGTCTTACGATCTAGCGTCTCTAGCTCTGCCTGGGTCCAGTCTATTATTCCTGCAGTGTATCTGATAACAGGTATAGCCCAGGTGTTTATGGCTTGTATGGTGTTCCTGCCATTGAGTTTGGACTTGAGGATTTTTCTAACTCTCCTGATGTATTCACTTCCAATTTTTCTTTTAACTTCAGTGTGTGCGATGTTATCAGCCTGGAGAATGCCCAAGTATTTGTAATGTTCTTTTTCTTCCAGGTTCTTGATCTTGCTTCCATAGGGTAGTTCTGTTTTTGTTATTTTCACTCTGTTCATTATTAATGCAGCACACTTGTCTAGTCCAAACTCCATTGCTATATCGCTACTGAATATACGGACAGTGTTTAGCAGTGATTCAATTTCTGACTGGGTCTTTCCATACAACTTCAGATCATCCATGTACAGCAGATGGTTGATTTGACTTGATGTTTTAGATGTTTGGTATCCGAGGCCTGTTTTGTTTAGTATTTGTGAAAGTGGGGTCATGGCGATTACAAACAACAGAGGGGAGAGTGAGTCCCCTTGGAAAATGCCTCTTCTAATGCTAACCTGTCCAAGTGTCTTGCCATTGATTGTTAACTATGTACTCCACATGGTCATTGCTTTTTAAAATAAATATCTGAATGTTTTTGCTGACACCAGTTGTTTCTAAACATTTTAGTATCCATGTGTGAGGCAATGAATCGAAGGCTTTCTTGTAGTCAATCCATGCAACGCTTAGATTTGCTTTTCTTCTCTTGCAATTTTCTAAAATCATTTTGTCAATCAGCAGCTGGTCTTTTGTGCCTCTGGTGTTCGGGCAATTTCCTTTCTGTTCAAATGGATGCTGTTTGCTAGTTAATAAGTGTTGCATCACTTCATCTGCTATTATTCCAGTTAATAATTTGAACATGGTTGGCAGGCAGGTTATTGGTCTATAATTACTTGGAACTGCACCTTTTAGCAATAGCAATAGCAATAGCACTTACATTTATATACCGCTCTATAGCCGGAGCTCTCTAAGCGGTTTACAATGATTTAGCATATTGCCCCCAACATTCTGGGTACTCATTTTACCGACCTCGGAAGGATGGAAGGCTGAGTCAACCTTGAGCCCCTGGTCAGGATCGAACTTATAACCTTCTGGTTACAGGGCAGCAGTTTTACCACTGCGCCACTAGGGGCTCATTTGCAAAAGACCCTTTTGCTGGGTCTTTCATTATTAGATGAGTTTTCCCAGTTGTTAGCCATTGTTCAATATCACCTCCTTGCAGCATGTGATTGAACTGTTTTGATAGTTGTTTATGAAGGCTTGTTAGGTTTTTAAGCCAAAAGCCATGCAGTTCATCATCGCCTAGCGCAGTCCAATTTTTAATTTTCTTTGCTCTTTCACTTATTAATTCTGGTGTTGTTATTAGATCTTGCATTTGTTGGTTACATTTTCTGACCTCTTTCATCCAGCCTGCTTTTTTATTATAATCTATTGGGTTGTCCCATAATTTCTCCCAGAATTGCACTGTTTCTTCTTTATTTGGTGTTTCTACGTTTCTTGCAGTTTCTCCTTCTATGCTTTGGTAGAAACGTCTCTGATTTGACTGGAATTGGAGATTCTGCCTGTGTTGTGTGATTCTGGCTTCGTATCTGCTAATCTTCTTTGACACTGCTGTTATTTGCTGCTTTATTATTTCCAGGACTTCTCTAATTTTTCTTGAATCTAGGTGGTATTTTTGGATCAGATACTGTTTGATGTTTTCATTCTTCAGCTTCTTGTCTTTCATATCTTTCAGTTTACTAGCATCTGATCTGAGCCTGGAGATTTTATTTTCTAATCTAATCTTCCATTTAGGTGATGTACTACTTTCTTTTTTTACAGGTCCATTGATCTTATAGCCGAACTCTTGTGTTGTTATTGTTGCTGCACTGTACATTAGTTGGTTTGTTTCTTGCAAATTATTGGTTGTTATTTCTGCAAGTGCAGCATTGACATCTTTTAATGTCTGAGTAAGTTGTTTTTTGGCAACTGTTTTTAGAGCTGGAAGTCGAACCCTGGTGGTTGTTTGGTTCATGTGCTCAGTTATTTTTTGCTTTAGTTCTTGTTGCCTTTCTGTTAAATTGCATTCGGGTTTTTGAGGTGAAGGCAAAGGGGAGGTTGCCTGGTTTTGATTTTGAAACAGTTCAGCAAAAGTGGCATCCTCTATTTCCAACACCTTCTCCATCTGCACCTGAGCAACTTCTTCAGTTGGTGGTAATTCTTCTTCCATATCTTGAGCCTGTATTGCTCTTTGCCGTTCTTCCAGCTCAACTCCTGTGAATATTTTATTTCTTATTATGTATCTTCTCTGGTCTGCTAGCCTTTGTTCTGTTATTTCTGTATCTGGAGGCTTCTCTTTCCAAATTTGGTACATTCTTTTAAAATAACCTCTTCTAGTTGGACTAGACTTGTAATAGCAGATCATTATTTCCTTGTTGGCATTTTTTGTATATTTTTTTCGGTTAAGCGACGTTTCTTCCAGTAACCTTGCAGTCTCCAGTCCTGGTTGCTCAACTGAAGATCCTGAGTCCTGTAGCCCACTTGCCACCAGATGTCCAGGGACTCCAGCACCTGGCGTGGTCCTTGTTGACCCGGGCGACGACCGATCCGGTATAGATTTATTAAAGTTAAGTCTCACCATATTGTTGATGGGAGAGGCACTCTTTGTCTGGCTCCTCTGGTGAGACCTGTCCAGTATGGTTGGACCTCTGGCATAGCCAGAGCCTTCATCAGAGCACACAAGCCCCACAACCACGCCAAGGTAGTGCCTCACTGGGGGATGATGATGATGATGATGATTTTGATTTCTATACCACCCTTCCAAAAATGGCTCAGGGCGGTTTACACAGAGAAATAACAAACAAATAAGATGGAACCCTGTTCCCAAAGGGCTCACATTCTAAAAAGAAGCATAAGATAGACACCAGCAATAGTCACTGGAAGTACTGTGCTGGGGCTGGATAGGGCCAGTTACTCTCCCCCTGCTAAATAAAGAGAATCACCATGGTAAAAGGTGCCTCTTTGCCCAGTTAGCAGGGCTTTTGCCCAGTTAGCTCCAAAATAGATGGAGCTTGGTGTATGCCAATACAAAAGGTGGCAAGGATTGCATTAGGGTGAGGTCAGGTGGTCTGTTCAGACCCTCCTTTGTCCCAGGGCCTTTACTTGCTTGGCTGGCATTGTTCCTTCCTTCATTAGAGATGTAAGATCACTGGGGGGGTTTCCCCACTTTTCTGGGCTGTAGCTTCAAGGTACAAGGTTCCATCTACGTAACAGTCTGACTTACTCAGAATGGAGGCTCAGATGATCCATGACAGGGTGTGTGTGATGTGGTAAAACATTTCTAATCGTTAGTCACCAGGAAGTTATTGTTTATCACATTTATATTCCACTCTTCCTCCAAGAAGCCCAGAGCAGTGTACCTGGTTACATTTATCCTCGCCAACAATCTTGTGACAAACCTTGTGAGGTGGTAGGTTAGGCTGAGAGATATGTGAATGACCCAGGGTCACCCAGTGAGTTTCATGGTTGAACATGGATTTGAACTCGGTTTCCCCCAGTCTTAGTCCAACACTCGAACCACTCCACCATGCTTACTCTTTTATATATAAAAATATGTAAATGTGAGTGTGTGAGAGTGTGTGTGAAAATACATTTACCATAAATTTTTACATCTTTATTGTATAACTGTTTTAAATTATGTTGTTACCAGTTGTGATCCATTAAGACATACATGCATATGATATAATTAAAACATGATCTTATGAATGCATTTGTTTCTATGCTGTAGAAAACAGGAAGAAAACATCAGTTAAGAAAATCAAGAAAGCGTGGTAAAATATATTAAATGACCACAGCAAATTACTTCTTATGAAATTGGAAAAAAAGTTCTTCAGACAAAAAAAGGGCATAGTCTAGGGTAACTTTCAATGTACTGTTTTTAGTTTGAATAAAGATTAAAATTATTTAATATGCAAATACTATCATGCACAGCTAGTTCTTTTTTCTTTTAGTATGTCCCAACAGAAAAAATAATAAATGTCATTTGAAATGGGGTATGTGGGGGTAATACTATAATGGTTAACCTTAAAATCAAAACAGCAACATGACACTCTGGAAAATACATACGCTATTCATGCTGTGTTTATTCTCAGGTACATTGGCCTTTGCATATGGGTGGACCACATGATGTAACCAAATCTGAAACCTGATAAACTCTTACCTCTTGTGATTACTCATGTCATTTTTAAAACAGATGAATTAGGTTTTCTAAATATGCTTTATTTTTATTTATTTTTGAAAAGCCATATTGCTTTTTGATCAGAAGATACCCAAAGTGGTAGTGATAAGTGGAAAACAATGTGCTCAAATTATTATTTAAACAGGATTTCCAGAAAGGTGTTTTGATGCTGTGTGTGTCCAGATGGCAATGGCTTACAGCATAGCTGACTTGATTGGTGGGGTGAGGAACCTGTGACAAATAAAAAAGTATAATGAACCTTTGCAGCAAGATTGTTAAGCTCTCCAATGTTTTTTAATCCAAAGCTATGAATAAAGTATGCATTTGCTAGTGAAATGTATTATTTAATGAGTTCAATGTTGTATGCTAAGAATGATCATGGACAGTGGACACTGAAGAGATAAAAATTATGTGCAACTGGTCAGATAAGTCATGTGACTGATGTTAAGTCATGTTACTGAAGTCATGTTGCTCAAACAATTCTGCCCTTAAATGTTTATTTTACCAGCGCAAAATCTATCTAAGGTGCCAATGAAGGCCAGCTAGGGATTAAGATGGCAAATGCTGCCACCAATGTATACACCAGATTCCTTAGACCTCAGCATCCTGAAGACTGTAATTACTACTATTGCTACAAATATATAAATACTACAACATTTCAACAAATGTTCTCAAAGCAGTTTACATAGAAAAATAATAATTTGGCATGTAGTTTTCTGCATATTATTGCACGTAGACTTAAATCAGTTCAGGAAATGACTTTATTAGAAAACTGACCACATAAAATATCACAGTGTAGCGAGAACAAAGGTAACATGACAAAGAACTATATACAAACAAAATTCCTGCTATAGTGTAGCACAGAGAATGACTTGCGTGACTCAATATCCATTCCATATAAGAGCTCATATACTGCAAAAAGGTTTCCAGTTCTGATAATAAATTACACATTGTCCTTTACCTATGCATAGATGGATGTAGTCCATTAATGCTGCTATTCACGTATGGTACAACAATTTCCGCAACTAACTGTCAAAGGGTGGAGGATTAGTGTTTTGCTATTTAGAAGCGATAAGATTTTAGCTGTTGTCGAATATTCTGTACAAGGTTTCAAACTAGGGGTATCCGTGGACTGTTTTTGGAGTGACCTGCTGCTCTACAAACCAGTTCGGTCAAACTGGCTCAAGCAGCTATAATGTTGCTTGTAAAGGAGATAAAGCTAAATGCTTAGGGTGTCCGGTGAGGGTTAGTGCTAAACTGGCTTGTACAGGAGATATCTCACTTTCTCCCTGGGATCACTGCCTTTCTCCTCTCTCCTTTGGTGTTTTGGGGGGCAAATTATTATTCAGGCATATCAACAGTGATTTGGCTGTTGCAAGAAGTGGGAGGCCATTTGGGTGAACTGGTTCAGTTCAGGCAGTTTCAAGCATAGCAAGCTTGTTTTTCAGCTCACTGCCTTCCTGCTATGTGCTTGTGGAGGAGAGGAGGAAATGTGGCCCCCTACCCCACAATGGCACTCCTAGTACACTGTGCTGCTTCCTGAGAATGGACCTTGGCTCTGAACTCTTGACAAATCTAATTACAAACTGCACAGTGATTTTAATATAGCTGGATTGCACTCTCCTTTGGCTTCATGACCTGACAACATATCAGTTTCTCTGCAGTGCTGAGTTCACCCCTATTACATTTTGACTCAGCTCTGATTATGCAGCATTGCAATACAAACCATAGCCTTGTAGGCCAAATCAAAAGCTGGGCTTGGGATAGCTTGAGGCCACAGCATTAGTCATATGAGTCAAGCTTCCTGTCTGTTACTAGCTACAAGGGTGGGAACAATTGTCTCTAGAGAGGAGAGTGCATACTCCACAGGTGGGGTGGAAGGACGTTGCAGTACATTTCTGCACACTTGTCTCTTCTGATATTGCTCAAAACAGAATGACATTGGAGTGGACATCGTTCTCCAGTTTGAAGAAACCTTTTGCAGGCCGGTCTGAACTTGAGTGATGAAATTTCTACCAGCATTCTAATATCTGGTAATGCCTCTAGAACTCAAGGCTGCACAGAGAATGCCATTTCAAATTTCTGGTGACCATTTCAGAATTATTTTTAGAATCTGAACCAAAAAAAAGAAGTATATTTTACATGTATCTGTTGTGAATTTTGTCTACATAGGAAGCTGCTGGCTATTGGTCCATTCAGCTCAGTACTGTCTACTCTGACTGGCAGTGGTTCTCCAAAGTTTCAGGCAGGAGTCTCTCCCAGTCTCACCTAGAGATACCAGGGGCTGAACCTGGGACCTTCTGCATGCAAAGCAGATTCTCTGCTGCTGAGCTATGACCCTGTCCCTGCCAAAGGAGAGCCTCTGCACTATTTGGCTTAGAGGAAGCAGCAGTCATAGGATGCTGCCTTCTACTGAGTCAGACCATTGGTCTACCTAGGTCAGTATTATTTGCACTGGCTGGTAGCAGCTCTCCAAACAGGGGTCTTTCTCAACCAGACCTAGAGATGCCAAAGATTGAACTACCAGTCAAATCAGCACAGGGGGAAGAGCAATCATCATGCATAACCATCAACAGCTGCTGCAGATCCCAGGAATAAAAAGGACTACTGGTGTGGCATACATCCTATTTGTCTTCAGGGTTTGCAGTTCTTATATCTGGGAAATGATATCTGGAAGTGCCCTTAGATAGCAGCACCAGATGGGCAACATCTGAAGCCAAACTGCTGGCAAATTTGGCTTGTGGACACAGTACAAAATGAACTCAGATTTACAGTTAGATTCATACAGTTCTGAAGCAAATTCAAAGGGATTTGCCCATTGGGAATGGGGCCATAGTTTAGTGGTAGAGCTTGTGTGTTTTTATTTAAAGTATTTCTATACTGCCCAAAACTTGTGTGTCTTTTGCATGCAGAAGTTTCAATCTCTGGTATCTCCAGGTAGGGCTGGGAATGACTCCTGCCTGCAGCCTTGGAGAAGCTGCTGCCAGTCAGCGTAGACAATACTGAGCTAGATGGATCAATGGTCTGACTTGGTACAGGGCAGCTTCCTATGTTCCTTCAAAAAGCAGCTCACTTCTCCTGACTTCTTACTGACTCATGTAAAAGAAGAGAAGATACCAGAGCTGGAAGAGGGAAAGTCCATTTTGCAATATTTTCATCAAGATGAGAGAATTCCCATCTCCCCATCCATCCCTGCCCCATGAGAATAGGCAGATATTGGAGAGTAGAAATCCCATTCCTGCCACACCCCCAGGAGGACTGGTGGTCAGCCCTCTTGCCCACATTCTTTTCCATGCACAGAACATAAGAACAGCCCTGCTGGATCAGGCTCAAGGTCTCTCTAGTCCAGCATTGTGTGCCTATGAGAGGCCCACAGGCAAGAGGTGATGGCATATCCTCTCTCCTGCTGTTGCTCCCCTGCAACTGGTATTGAGAGGCTTCTTGCCTCTGAGGCTGGAGGTGGCCTATAGCCATCAAAAGACAGGCTGGGCAGGGGTGAAGCTGGATAATGCCAAAGTTCACAAAATAATCTTATAAACTGGCTCTCATGTGCATTCCATGCCTGATTAGATGATTCACACTTTGAAACCTGAGAGCTGTGATAGAGCTCACTTATATTTCTTATGCAGAACATCTGTTTATTTTGGTACCTGACTACCTGCTGTACTCTGGCTTGAATAATAACCTTCTGAATCCACAGAAGAGTAGTACTTCTCCACAAGGCAAACGGTTCATTGTTCAAACCAGTAGGGTAACATCCTGTACTGAGTTCATATTGGAATACTTATCAGCTAATGGTAAATAGGTTCAGGCAAAGAATGCCCTTCCTCCATTTTATCCTTTCCTTACAAAAATGGGAGACAAATAGGTACTTGGAAATGCAGAGAAGTAGAAAGAGAGTATAAAGCTAGCATTGTATGCGTGTGTTTCATTAATTGCTTACAGACAACATTCATTATTTTGTTAAACTGCACACTGTCCATCAGCATGCCTGCATTTGCTACAGCTAGGGGTCTTCATGATTGGTGAGGCTCTCTGTGATAGTAATCACTTATCTTTGCTGAGAAAAAAATGGGGGCTGAAGTGACCCTTTCCTGCTCCCCCCAAACAGCTCCCTTCACAAGAGTTATACATGCATGCTGCTGTCCTTTGTTGATGGGAAATCTCTCTGGCAGAGGACAGCATGCAGAGGACAGCATGCAGGTACAAGTGGCACATGGTGGGCAGGTGAGATGGTGCTGGCTGAACAACAGGAACTTAGAAGCCATTGGGTAGTAGCCTTGTGACTCAGGAACAACCTGCCTTTAGATAAGAAAAAGGAAAGGAACCCATCCATCTCTGTATCTTTTCTGTATGAACTAAAAACACTGTTAATATTATTATTTGGGTTGTCTTTTATGTGATTTGGTAGTCTTGGGGGGTCATTTTATAGAGATCCAAGCTCATTCAAGAGAGCCAGTGTGGTGTAGTGGTTAGAGTGCCGGACTAGGACTGGGGAGACATGAGTTCAAATCCCCATTCAGCCATGAGACTTGCTGGGTGACTCTGGGCCAGTCACTTCTCTCTCAGCCTAACCTACTTCACAGGGTTGTTGTGAAAAAGAAACTCAAGTATGTAGTACACCGCTCTGGGCTCCTTGGAGGAAGAGCGGGATATAAATGTAATAATAATTAATAATAATAATATAGTTAATTTATTTTATTTTACTGGGTTAAATATTGTACGTCACTATGAATGCTGGATAGCATCCAGTATAAAAATTGTGTGAGAGGAATGCTTCGACTTGCACAGCACTAGGAGAAAGGGTTTTCAGCAATCTTTCTTTCCTTCTGCAAGTGAAAAAGCCAAAGAATCTTGTGGCACTTAACAATCACATTTATTATAGTAGAAACACTCATATATAGTCAACTTCATCAAATGCATGAAGCATAATCTTCATTTAGCAAGTGTGTGTGTACCTACACACACAGTTATGTGGGGGGAGAAAATAGGGTAGTCAAACATCTAGGATTCATGGAGCCTTGTTGTCTTGAGAGAAGCTTAAAAGTATACATGGTGATAATTAGCAATCATGTTACTGTTAATTATCACCATGCTTACCTTGTATGCTTTTAAGCCACACACAGACACACCCCTCTGAATACTGAAGTCTCTACACTTCATACACCTGACGAAGTGGACAGTCCACAAATGCTCTTGAGCGCGAATTCGTTTACATCTTCCAGGTGCCAGAACTTGGAGCCTGCAAGCAGAGCCTAGATTTGCAGTGTGACATCCTCTCCCAGTACTCGCAGAGAGGCTTTCCGCTACACCCTCGTCCTCCACCCGCACATCCTGCCTGCCGAAGAGTCGCTCGCCTCTCCTCCACCGCAACCACACCCTAACCCCCACCACGGCCTCTCTCACACACGTACATTAACGCACGCACGCACGTACAGTACACCTTTCCCCCATAAAATGCGCGGCAAAGTCTTCCTGGCGGCAGGCGCTCTTCGGAGAAGGCCTTAGTAAGAGAAGGCAGACCCCACCGCTGCAAGGAATGGGAGGCGCACTTGTTGGCACTGGGCCGCCCCTCAGGGGCCCAGAGAAGTTTTGGGGTGGCGGCGATGTGGCTACGGCGGCCTCTCCGCCCCCGTGGAAGCGAACAGAAAGAAGAGGAGGGTCGCGGCAGAACGCCTCTTTCGACGGGGGAAGCGAGACCAGACAGAGCCGCTCGCTCCTCGCCTGTCTTGAGCCAAGCTCCGCCTCGGAGGAGCACCCCAGGGGGCGTTTCGGGACGTCCATTGGGCAGCCTGCCCAAGCTCGGCCCTCAGCCCCTGGCAAAGGGGCGGCCCCAGAGCGGGGAGCTGAGCCAACCACCGCGAGCGAAGGAAGCTGCTCTGCGCTCGCCCGCCTGCCCGTCAGTGAGGGAAGCAGCCAGCCAGCGAGAGACCGAGCCAGAGAAGGCGCGAGGCGACTAGCGCACAGCTTCGCCGGCTGGCGCTCCCCAGGAGGCCGCTCCTCCCCCGCCAGAGAAGAGGCAGCCTCCTGCTCGCCCGCCCGCTCTTTCTCCCCGGCCGGACTCCCCCTTCGCCGCCGCAGCCACCATGGCCGAAGCGCCTCACCCCGTGGAGACCGACCCCGATTTCCAGCCTCTCCCCCGTCCTCGCTCCTGCACTTGGCCCCTGCCCCGGCCGGAGCTCGCCGCGTCCAGCCCGGGACAGACGCCCACCCCGACCCCGGCGAGGGCCGCCTCCCCGTCCCGCTGTGGGCCAGTCGCGAGCCTCTGCGCTTCCTCGCCCGGCGGGGACCTGTTGAGCTTGCTGGAGGTTGGCGGCGGCGGCGGCGGCGGCGGCAGCGAGGGTTTCGAGACGGCGGGCGGCTCTGCGGCTGCAGCGGGGGACCTCGGGGCAGCAGGCGGCTGCCTGTGCGGAGACTTCCCGTGCCTCCAGCACTCCTCGCCGCCGCCGCCGCAGCAGGCAGCGGCGGCGGCGGGGCCCTCCCTGGCCTCTGTGGGGGGCCCCCGCAAGAGCAGCTCGTCCCGCCGCAACGCTTGGGGCAACTTGTCATACGCCGACCTCATCACGAAGGCCATCGAGAGCGCCCCGGAGAAGCGGCTCACCCTCTCCCAGATCTACGAGTGGATGGTCAAAAGTGTGCCCTACTTCAAGGACAAGGGGGATAGCAACAGCTCCGCCGGGTGGAAGGTCAGTGGGTAGGGTGGGGTGGGGTGGGGTGGGGTTGGGGCCAGTTGCACTCCCAACACTTGCAAAGTTGGTTTGGGCATGCAGCGAAAGTGGAGGGACTGGGCCGCCAGCGGTGCCTCTCTCTTAAGGATCTGCGTTGATAGAGTAAGGCCAGCAAAGGGAAGAGGATGGAGGGAGAAAGCACAGAACTGTTACAGCTTATTTCCCTCGTGTCTCTCCCCCCCCCTCACCTGGTGGTGGTAGTTGCCGGCTGGTCGGTTTGCATTACCTTTTCCCTCACTCTGTGCCACTTGCATTACTGACGCTAGGGCATGCCAGCGGGGAGGGAGTTAGGTGGAGTTTGGAAATACAGGAAATCTGGATGATAACAACAACCGCTTCGTGGGGATCATGACTGAACGTTTAAAAACATGGGAGACTGCTAGGCAATTCTAGCTTTAAGCAGAGGGTAGGTCCCCAGATACTTCTGTCCCTTCCTGCCTTTGTCAAAGTTTGCTGGGGCTGGATGTGTAGCTCGTCACACAGCTGGCTGCAAATACCAGCTGTGTCATTTCCTCTGGCAGATTTGAGAGGCCCTGAAAGTGAGGGTGAATCAGCCCGACCTAGGCTAGTTGTGGGGTAGCTCAGGGGAGGGAGTTGCTTACATCGTTAGGCTGAGATGTAGATGCTAAACTGAATGTGTTACAGGTCCAAATCAAAGCGTACACTTGATACTGATCTGATGCTTTGTTATATTGCCCTCTCACAATCTAGTTCCAAGATAAGCACGTGCTTCACTTCACTGTAAGAAAAGAGCACACAACCTCGGTTGTTTGCCCGCAGAAATTTGTTACAGAGCATATTGCTGCCTGCCAGTGGATGCTGAGGAGTTTTTACACAAGCTAGGTTTAAAAGACAACCCACTAGAAACATGCATACTGTATTTCTCAAAAATGAAAGCTTTCTCTCAGAAAGGAAATAGTTGCCACACACCCATTTTCCCATGCTGTAACTGTGTACAAACTATGTAGGTCATGTGGGGTCCAGTAAGTGTGCAGGACTGGCAGTTTCTCAGGAAAAACTAGCCTTGGACAGGGTGCAGATAGTTGCTAGTCTTTCGTTTATTGGCAAAATGGGGAGTAGAGAACAAAATTATGATTGGCAATAGATGCCCAAAGATATGGTTTGGTTATTGCAAATTAATGTAAACAAGACAAAAAGAGCTGAACCAGTATGCCAAGGGTAAGCAACGGGTGGTTCCTGGATCATATCTAGCCAGTGTTGTGTTGCGACCTTTTTATTTGCCAGCCGCAGAGGAGAAAGAGTATGGATGAGCTGCTTCTATGGCAATGAGATCTGCAGCAGACCATTTTGGGAGGAAGAAAGGGAGCTTTGGCCCTTCTGCACCCTTCTCTTTCTAATGACCAAGTGCTTATTACTTGAATATGCCCAATCAGAAAATAGTGCAAATTAGTGTAATATTTTAGCAATTTGTCAGCTAAGCAAACCAAGAAGAGGGGACCCTTCCAATCTCAGAAATCTAGTTAGTGTTGGTTAAACTTCATTTCATACAATTCCTTATTTCTTGGGTGGGCTGGCTAGATTGTAGCTCAGTAACAGAATTTAGCAAGTACAATGAATAGTGCCAAATGTCATTTTCAGTGAGAGAAGCTCACTTGACCTAGTTCATGGGCATTTTAAGAGTTGATGTAAATGTTCAAACAAATTTATACAGATTGGCAGATGTTGTGTTGAGTACGTAAACTGCAAATATCACTTCTGCCAGTCTTTTCTCTGTGGCCCTATATCTTAATATATTAATCTGTGTTTACAGTTGTGTCTTGAATATGTGACTAAAATTGGGCTAACTCTGCACGTGTGTGTGTGTGCGCGCGCGTGTGTGCGCTCTCTCTAGATAGAAAAATATTAAAATAGAAAGTGTTAATGCTTTTTACTGGAACTAATTGGTTATTCCCAGGATAGTTTAAAAAACAGGTTTTTGCTTTGGTAAATACTATGCCAACCTTGATCACTGGATGGCATGTTATTTGCAGTGCTTCATGCTGCTGGTAGACTGCATCTAATTAGGCATAGGTAATTGTCATGCACCTGGCTGATGCCAAGCTGGACTTGGACGTATTCTACAAAATTCTTTTTCTGTAATTTTCACTCTTGAATGGCAAATCAAGATGACAAATCCAAATATTATACTCATTTAGAAATAAAGATATACTGTAATACTGAACTCTAAATTGTGGCTTTCTTGCACAAATATTTCTCAGCTTTTGAAACTTTATTTTAATAAAAGTTGAGAATCTTAAAGAGACACTGAAGCTTTGAAGGCTAAAATACCTTGGGGAGTCACTCTCACTGTAAGTAGGCCACTGGAATGAAGTAATAGGTTTACATGAACTCTGTCTACTCTAATATCTAATTCTTATGGTGTACAGGGTGATGATAACCAGTAGCAAAAGTTCTGCTCTGAGACCTGTAAAGATTTTCAGCTGAGTGCAGATTTCCTTAGCGTAGTTTATTATAGTTCTTAAAAATTGAATTTTTAATACTATGCAGTGGTATACAGTATCAGATCTGAAGTTGTCATTAGGCCTGTTTAAGTATGTTGTACTCACATTCAGGTGTCTGTACACATGTACGTGTTTGAATGTCTGTACCTGTGTTCATTTTAAACATGAATCTTGGTACAGGTCCCTCAAATGCATGGTACCTAAAGGAAATGTATTGTACCTGTGTTCAACATAACGTGAATAATTGTACCTGTGTGCACTATATAACATATAGATTGTATGAGTGTTGAACATGAAGTGTGAATAAGGCTATTAAGATGCTTCCATATGTTAAGTTGTATTGAGGCAGATCATTTTTGCTTTATTAGTTGATTTTGTCATGCTTTTTGGATAAAAACATTAGACAGAAGTGCTACAGTTTATGTGGAGCTGACTTAGGCTGCAGTCCTAACCATATTTACCTGAGAGTAAATCCTATTTAATTCAGTAATGCAACTTGATTCCAAATGGACAGAGATAGGATTTTGTTGTTGGAAACTGTTCTGTTGCATCACCTGTTGCAGGCAGTTTTATTATAGTATAGATCTTGTTATCAGTTTAGTTTGTCTGATTCTACTTAGTTTTTTTTAAAAAAACAACTGGACATTTAATGGCAGGTGCCTTCACAGCCATCTGTGCAGTAACACTGCCAGCATATGACCTACATATTTGTTATATAAGGATACTCAAGAAATCAACATTTTCAGATCAAACTATTATTTTAGACCTGCTATTCTAAAGAAGGGTGGAGGAGGGAGCAGGAAGAAAGGCTTGGTTATATACATCATTGGGAGATGCCCAATGAAGGCAACAGTGTCTCGTGTTAATTCAAAGACCAACACGTTGTATTATTGTGGCATAAGCTTTTGTGGGCCAGAGACCATTTCATGCATCTTATGAACTGATGCACGAACCATGTACGATACTTGATGCAAGAATTTGTTCCAAGAGAACTGTCTGCTTTTCTTGTCAGTCTGCTCATAAAATATCTACACAGCAATTGAATCTTGCAGTAGTGTGGAAAGTAATGTGTTTGAAGTCGGCATGTGTCTTTAAATTTCCATGCTAATCTGTAACTATGGTAACATGACTTACTGTATCTAGTCTAGAGGCAAACTAACACTTACTGTAAATTCTGGGAAGAACCTAAAGAACTTTGCACTTTGGCTTTGGACTGCCGTACAACCTGTGTGCACAACTTTCACTGATACTCTAATCTTAATTTCTTTAGCCTGAACTCAGGTTAAGGTCTGAGAGCAACTACCTTCATCCATCATAGTCAACCTGTGTTGGAAGTGTTTGCTTGCTATAGCAGTGTCCCATGAGGAAGAAGGGATTTTGGTCAGAATTAGTGTTTTGACTGCACAGTGGTCATTTAGTGCACATGTGCCAATACAGGTTTCAGTGTAACCTGGGTACATATTTTAGCATTTGTGGAAAACTACTCACTCTTTCTTGCAGCAGTTATGTGAGTTGTGTTTAAGGAAATCCTAACAATCTAGTTTTACTTGTTCTCTGGACTGAAAGAATGAAGCCGGCTTCAGTTTCCTACAATAGGGGTACCAGTATATGAATGTGAATTTTAGGTGTTCTCAGACTGGATGTAGATGAGGAGGTTGCACAAGAAAAGTGCAGTTACTCTTTGGTTTTGAGGGCTCCCAATACTGTTACTTAAACAAGTGCTTCTGTTGCCTGGTTATATCCATTTTCCTAGCACTCCAAGCACGATCTTTCATTGCTAGAAAAATGTGATTCTTCTCCAAGAGAAGGTGCACATAGATGTGAGGATTGTGATTGGATAGTGCTTGTGACGTTGCTGATAACTAGTTCTAATCTTCTCCCTGCCCTGTGCCAACGCTGTGTGTTTGTGTGCATATGTTTGTGTTTTTAACAGAGGCAAATGTGAATTGAGAAACTCATCCTTCCCCTCTTTGTAGATCTCCCTGTATGCCAGTGGCATGGCCATAAAAATGAACTAGACTGACTATTCCTTTGTCTGCAGCCTGGATTTCCTGGTTATTTTTGATGCCCTGGTTTTCTCTGAGTGGAAAAAATGATTGTTCCTCATAGACAATGTAGAAATCCAGGACTTGGCAGTGATTTGGCAGCATTGTTGTGTCCCCTTCCTCCTGTTCTTCCTAAACTAGAATCAAACCAAGGCGTTCATACTCTTTCACACTCAGGCCATCTTATGTGGGGGAGATGTGATTTCTTTGTGGAGGAGGTGCTAGGTTTTTTGTTTTTTTGTTTTTAAATTGTTCTGCAAACACTTGTGTGCTAATGAAAGAAGAAATAAATTGCCCAATATTACTATCCCCATATTGTATGTGAGAGTGGCTTACAACAGTCGAGCAATGTAGTCGGTGATCTGTATTTCCATATTGCCCTGGGGGGAGGGGAGCGAGATAGTAGTTGACAATAGTCCTGTAATGTAGTCCAGTCCTCTTAGCTCTGTTGGCAGGGGCTCAGTTTACAATCATCTTAAATTATGACTCCCACATTTTAGATGGGGCTGAATAACGGCTTTAACAACTGTTACCTGCCAACTTATTTATTATTTCTCTATGTAAACCGCTTTGGGAACTTCTGTCGAAAAGTGGTATATAAATATTTGTTGTTGTTCTATAACAGTGAAATAGATAATCACAGATGCAGGTCTCCACTGCAGGACTACACAGTCTGCACATGTTATCGATGCGTGTATGATAGAATATACAGATATTTCAAGTGAATTCATTTTGCTAGTTGTGTAGGGGACTAAATCACCAAAAATCAATATTTAGTCATGTTGAAAATAGAACAGCAAGAGTTGTCAAGCAAAACATAGCTCTGCCTGCAGTAAAGGTAAATTTTGTGAAATTGTCACCACCATTGCCCCATCAAGCCTCGCACAAACCCAAAGCTGAACTGAGTCCAGATACGTTGTACTCCATATTTCTATGTCCAGAGAATGAGGGTATACTCAGTGGTGAGCAAAAATTATAGTTGGCTACCAAGGCCAGGCCAAATTTGGTGACCCTGTCTTCCCTTATCCATTTCAAAGTGGTGGTGGGATATTGTGATGTCGCAGCTAGCAAAAACTCTCTTTGTGTATGCACATGTGTGCATCCGCATCTTAAGAGCAGCAGCTCAGTTTGAGGTAGTGTGTCTCAAGAATTCTGATAGTGAATTGCTTTAGTCCTGAACAAATATCTGCGCAGAGCAAGTTTTTAGGATGTGTACACTAATTTGCAATGTCTAACATATAGAGGTTCTAGAAAAATAAAACAGAGTACTTGGGAAGTTCAGAGTGTCTTATTCATATTTATAAACAAAATGGAATCATGTAGCCTTTAAACAGGTGGAAAATCGGAAAGATTAGAAGAATGAATGCTTTATTAAATAGCCAGCTTTTTTCCAAATATGAAAGTTAATCCAGAAATTGGCTTGCAGAATGTGCAGCACCAGATTGTATCACTTTTTCTTTGTGATACTTAGAAATATTTATTTCTGATTTCATAAATATTAATAGCATATATTAGTTTCTTCCTTTTAACTTTTTCTGTTTTTATAATTTCTCTATGATGATCTGATATATTACATCCTTTTGCCAAAATGCATTAAAACCAAAGGGCGTTGAAAAATGGGAACATACCTCGCAGAAGATCACCCGAACCATTTTAAACCATATTCTTTGCTCTCTAGTTGAGAGGAAAATCTTTTTAAGAAAATTGCTAAGTCTCCTTTGAAAGTCATGTCTGAGGGTGCTGAATGACATGAATGTGACTTTGATACTGGTCCACTGCTGTACAGCTTGAATAGCTGCAGTGTTAGTGGTAGCTTATGTAATGGGCAAAACTGAAGTTGACACGAATGAAGGACCCTAAATGGGGACATCTTAGTCTAGAGAAATAATCAGGTGGCCAGACATGAAATTCTTCCCTGCTACTTTCTTGCCAAGATTATCCTCCAACTTGCTGGTTTTTGTTTTGTTTTTGTTGAACCATTTTATCAAGCCAAACATTAGAAAAAGTCTTGATTCAAGGCATGGTACTTTCTGCTTCCCTTTGTGGTTCTAGATATTATTACTGTGACTCTAGCCATTGGCCACTCCATGTTCTTGTGTGCTGTCCTTTTAGGCAGTGGACCTTTTGGGGCCCAAGGTCACTCGTTAATCTGACTCTCAGGGATGGGGGTGGGGTGGTTGCAATGAGAGGATCTTGTATGTAGGCACACCTTCCTGAACTTCTGGTAGGAACATTTGAACTCCCCTGGGACAGAGGTAAATAGTAGTGGTTGCTGTGGTGATGAACTGCATTATCCTCCAGGCAGTGATCTAATCAATTCCAGTTGTTGATGGTCTTGTTCTGTATGACATCTTTCTGTGTTGGCCCCAGGTATTCTTGCTGAGCGATTCAGCTGGTGAACATTTGTTTTTTTAGTTAGACATGTGTTTAATATTGAAGAAGTTGTGAGTGACACCTGGTAAGTAATAGCACCAAATAATGGTTTTAGGAGGCAGATTTATTTGTTGCTCATTTTAAAGCACAGCTAACAAGTATACAATACAGCCTGCAAAAAACAAACTACATCAGCTTGCAAGTGACTTCCCTTGCAACAGATTTATCTTTGCTGAAGGATCAGGATAACTTGAGGTAGTTGTTAGGAAGGTTGTTTAAAAAGTGAGTTAAAGTATGTTTGAGGAAGGCCTGATGGATTTTCCTGGTGGCTCGGTTATTGTCTTGATTTAAGAAAATGACTAGCTATTCATTGACACAACCAATATCAAGGTGTGTGTGGCCTTGTATATCTTTAGTGTGATCTTATAGCTAGGCATTTCTGGGTTCAGTTTAAAGTGCTAGCTTTGGCCTTTAAAGCCCTAGATCTTGTGGGCCCAGTTGACCTCAAGGACCACCGGCTGCCATATGAAACTGCCAAGGCCTTGAGATTAACCTTACCCATGGGCCCACCTCTGTGGGTGTTCTGGTTAACAGGGAACTGGGGGAGGGCCTTCTCAGTGGTGGTTTTGTGACCCTAGAACTCCCTCCCTAGGGAAACTCTCACACCTCCTTTCTCCACTTTAAATGGAAGCTGAAAACTTCTTTAAAACTGTATTTTATTCAGCTGCATTTGCTTGGCATTTATATATCTGTTTAAATGTTTGAAGCTGATTTTCTTTTGAGTTGGA
This sequence comes from Hemicordylus capensis, assembly GCF_027244095.1. Taxonomy (NCBI): domain Eukaryota; kingdom Metazoa; phylum Chordata; class Lepidosauria; order Squamata; family Cordylidae; genus Hemicordylus; species Hemicordylus capensis. The sequence continues at coordinate 267,439,258 of NC_069657.1, read as the reverse complement.
ATTTTGGGCACATGTCTTCTGCCTGAAAGCTAAGGGGAGAGAGGGCAGGAAAATCCTAAACAATTCTTCTGTCTTATTAGGGAACAGGAAAACTCTATTGCTCTGTCTTATTTCTGGCAGGCTAAATTTGTTAATGGCCTTTGTGTTTCTAAGTATTTATGTTGTGATAATAGTATAATGCAGATGAAGAACAGTGTTAAATTTGTTCCTTGTTGGCTGTTTCAGGTTAGTGAAGCTGGATATAAATGAAGCTAAATGAGATTTCTGTTCTGGATTGGTCTTGGTGGATGTCATAAGCCATGCCCCACTTGTTTTGCCATGTTCTTGAGGCTTCTTGCTAGGTTTGTGTGGGTGCCTGTGTAAGTATGTGGTCTTCCTCTTGCAGTGTTGCATAGGGTAACTGAGAGAAGCTATGTGCTTTGCATACTAGTCTGCTGGAAGCTTTTTTGTGCATGCAGATTGAGTCAAGGACCATCCACATCTTTGTCATATTTAATTTGCTTGCTTGCTCCAGATTTGTCTGTCATAGTGTGTGAGTCAGAGCAGTGCTTTCTTGTCTGCACTGACTTCACATTTAGCCTGTTATGCCACCTTTGCCAGTATCTAAAGTCTATGTAATGTACATTACAGTAAAAACCTCTTGGGGCATGTACTTGCCCACACCCATTCCACTGATCCAGATTCTTCCTCCTCCTGCCTCCCACAGCTGCTGTAGGGATGCTGTCTTGTGTGTTCTAGTTATTAAACTAGCTGGAGGACCAGTACTGTAGTCATTGCTGTGTGTATGCGTGCTCTCTCCTGGCTTTAGAAATTGGTTGAGTGAAAGTGTCCGTGTGCTTGCTGAGCACTCCAAAACTGTGTCTGAACAGAGTCTGTTTCCTTGCCTGTTGGTTCCTCGTCTTCCCCCACTGCTTCAGCAAATGGTTTCACGGGTATATGTGCCATTTGTGCAGTTAAGAGATTCACTGGATGAACTGAAATAGTCTGTGTGATGAAAAGTGGCTAGTATAAAAGTTGCTGGCTGACATCCTGACTAACAAAGTGTGCATGTAAGGAAGCTCTACGAAGATGTGCTGGAAGCCTGCTTGCAGCTTCCCCAGTTCTTCCTTCATGGCTCCAGCCTCCTCAGAAATATGTCCTGATGTGTTTCTCATCCTGTAGGATGCTTTTAGAAGTTGCAGTGCAACAGCACACACACACGGGATGACTGGGGCAGTTGTGTGTGGGCCACCAGACGTCCCTGCAGAGCTTACATGTGTGCAGTGGGACTTACTTACTCACTCTTAGGATGTCGGCTACTAATCTGCAAGTAGGTGGCATTGCTGCTTGTAAATGTGCAATTCTGAATAAATACTAATATTCTCTATTTTTAAGATGAGCTATCTGGGAGGATGAAATGGACCAAATGATGCAAAGTCCCCCACAAACCAACCATTTACCTTGTAAGAGTTCAGAATGGGGTACACTTTTGATAGGTATATCTAAAGGAGTAGATGACCAAATGCAAGCTATAAGCAATATAAACAAAACTGAACCTTGTTAATTTTGTAGTGAAGATGTGATCTAATGTAGCTTCTGTCAAATGGTGTACTGGTAATGTGGGTATTAACACGTTTGTCTTTGTTGATGAGCTTATCACCTGGCACGTAATGGGTGGCAAGGAGTATAACAAAAGAGCTGAATATTCCTTAATGGCTCCAGCCAGGGAGTCCCTGACTTCCATCGACTTAGTAGAGGCGTATCTTCATGTGCCCATACATCCGAATACATGGAAGTTCTTCAGATTCAGTTACAACCAGTACCACTACCAGTACAGAGCATTACCCTTTGGTCTCTCATCAGCACCAAGAGTATTCACAAAGTTGATGGTGGCCCTAATCGCTAACATTCAGCTCCAGAGCATTTATGACTGTCCTTATTTAGACGATCTCCTTCTCTGTTCGTCCTTACGAGAGCAGTCTGTCAGAGATGTCCACAAGGCGCTGAGAATTATTCAGGAACATAGCTTCGTAATCAACCAAGAGAAAAATCACCAGTGCCCTTCACAAGAGCTCCAGTACTTGGGTGCCCTTTTCAATACTCGGGAGGCATCTGTATCTCTCCCCCTGGAGCGCAACCAGTAGATACACCTGCGATTGATGCCCCTTCTTTGTAGATGCATGGCAGACCTGATGCTGCTTTCCCGAGTTCTGGGCTCAATGATAGCCTGCATGCTGGCCGTTCCTTGGGCTTGCTGGCTCTCAAGAGTTCTTGTGTGGCATATTCTCCCCTTCCAGGAGGAAATCATGGAAAAGAGACATGTAAAGGTGCCCCTACCACTCAAGGTTTGCCTCTCATTCCGTTGGTGGCTGTCCCCAGCCCTGACAGAGGGCGTTCCACTTGAGATTCTAGACAAGGTGGTAGTGACCACAGATGAGAGCCTGACATGTTGGGGAGCCCACTGTCAAGGACAATATGCACAGGGCAGATGGGAGGAGGAAGACCTCTAACACAACATCAGTTGGCTTGAGCTGAAGGCAGTCAGGCTCACCTTTCTGCAGTTTCAGGATCTCACGCCCTGATCCGCACCGACAGTGTCATCACCAAGGTGCATATCAACAACCGGGGGGCACGAAGTTGCATGCGCTAATGAAGGAATCAGACCTTCTATTTACTTGGGCGGAGAATAGTCTTCAGTCGATTCAGGAAGAGCATCTCAGCGGATTGGCGAATTTGCAAGCAGACTGGCTGACCATCGATCTGTTGGAGTGGGCAATACGTCCAGATGTGTTTGAAGAAATTTCTTGGGTCTGGGGGACTCCTATTCTGGATCTGTTCGCGGCTGTCAACAAGCAGCTTCCATGCCATTACGTCAGGTTCCTGTGTCCCAGGAACAGAAGCAGAGGAGATAGACGCTCATGTCTCTGTGGCTGTGTGGTCTTCTATATGCCTTCCCTCCAGTCCCGATCATCCACAAGGTGATAAGGAAGTTCATCGTAGAAAGAGTGGAACTTGTTCTGGTTGCGACATTCCAGCCACGTCGGCCTTGGCTCTCTGACCTGATGTTCTCTGTTCAACCTCCTTGGCAGCTTCCTCTTTGCAAAGACCTCTTGTCTCAGGGCCCACTCTTACATCTGGACCCAGCGTGGCTCCAGTTACACACCTGGCGATTGAGCACAAACATCTAGCGAGGAGCAGCTATTCGTGCACAGTCCAAAACATTATCTTGGCATCCAGAAGACTGTCAACTATAAGGATCTACCAGATGAAATGGGCTGCCTTTTCATGTTGGGATTGCAGAAAACACATCAGGCCTTCGTTGGCAGGAGTTCCAGAGGTCTTGGCATTCCTTCAGTTGGTTCTGGAGTTAGGCCTGCGGCCTAGCACACTGAGGCATCAGACTTCAGCCTTTGCTTTGGTGCTAGACATTTCAGTTCGGCGATTTCTGAGAGGAGCATCTAATCTGGCTCCACCTTCAGCTCATAGATTTCCTTCTTGGGACCTTAATAAAGTTTTGAATACCCTTACATGTTCCACCTTTGAACCACTCAAAGAGGTTCCCCTAAATTACTTTCCTTTAAAGTTCTGTTTTTGGTGGCCATAACTTCGGCTAGACAGGTGTCAGAGCTGGCTGCTCTCTTGGTCCATTAAGAATTAAGCTTGGTTCAGCTGGACTCAGTTATTTTAAAGTTAGACCCTGCCTTTGTCCCTAAAGTGAATTCTGTTTTTTCACAGAGTTCAAGAAGTTGTTCTTCCCTCTTTTTGTCCATCCCCTGTTCACCCAAGGGAAAAGCTTTGGCATACCTTGGATGTTCACAGGACCATACACATTTACCTTAAATGTACCAAGCCATTTAGAAAGTCTGATTCCTTTTTCATTTCCTTTTAGTCCTCATCTTTAGGAACCAAGGCTAATAAGACAACCCTGGCTAGGTGGATCCAAGTGTCCATTGCCTTGGCGTATGACTGTTTGCACTTTATTACTCCTGGGGGAATTAGTGCTTCTACAGCAGCAGCCTTTTCAGCTCATGCTCCTCTCACTGAAATCTGTAAGACGGCTACCTAGAGTTCTGTATCTCCCTTCATAAGGCATTACAAGATTCCTTCTTTCCATTCAGACCAGGCGGCCATGGCCCACACTATGCTGTGGCAGTTGGTCTAGATCAGAGATTCTCAATGTTGGGTACCCAGATGTTATTGGACTTCAACTCCCATAATATCCAACCGAAGGCCACTGGGGTTGGGCATTATGGGAGTTGAAGTCCAATAACATCTGGGGACCCAACGTTGAGAATCCCTGGTCTAGATCATCCATCCCGGAGGTCATCCGGCTCACCCGCGGATGGTAAAAGATTTCTGCCAGTTTGGCTGGAAGTTTTTGGTCAGGCTCCCAGGGTACCTAGTTGAGTTTTGACCATTGCCTGTTACCTATTATCTTTGTTTCTTCTCGTTCTTGACTGTTTACTTCTCTAGTCTTATCTTCTCGATCGTCCCAGAACTGGGGCTTAAGGGATAGCTGTATGACATGTGACTAGCCTGACAAAGTTTTATTGGCCCTGTCTCAGAGCATGTGATGGATATTAACCCATTGTGAGGATGACCTTCCTATAGCTGAAAAAGAATCGTTCACGGTAAGGCCAGCCTTTCTTTCTCCCTATTTAGGGAAGTGGAAGCGCCTAATACTGTTCAATTAAAATAAATTGAGTTTGCTTAATTGATTTAGATACTGTGTTAACTCAATAATGTCATCCCAGAATACTTCATCAGTGTAATTAATTTGTACCACAGGTGTAATTAACAAATGTAGAGCACTCCATCATTCATTTTGCTTCTTTACAAAGGAGTTAAATAGTTTCAAAAGGCTGTCACTGATGTGCTTCAAAACTGAGATTTAATTACTGTCAACACGATCCTGTAGGTAGCTGAGAGTACAGAATGCTGGAAAAGCAAGTCCCAGTAGGATTGGAATGAAGCACAAGCAGATGTCGCAAGGAGGCTGAAACAGAAAATGGGAAGCAGGGCCACCTAAGCACCACAATCATTGTAAAGAAGTCTGATTTAAGAGAGCAACAAGGAGAAAGGTGGACAAGAAAATGGGGAGGAAAACAGGCAGGGAGGCCTGAGGATAGATGTGCAGGCTGACAGATCTCCCAAAAAGGAGACTGAGGAGCCACACAAAGGTGGAATCTTCTGTTGTCCAGACTCGGGCCTAAGCTGGAAATACTGAGCTAGAATCAAACTCGGGCCTGAGCTGGACATTCACTTATAGCCAAGCCAGATCAGGAAAGATCCCTTTCCCCTCCACTTGGTGGCTTACCACATGGGGCACCAATTTGCAAACCAAAGTGCTTGGTTTGAGTGGTGGCTGATCCTGACAACTGCCCAGAAAATTAGTAGATGTGATTTCCAAGTCACAGAGAGTGTGTTCCATGCAGTTGCTGTTTCCTGCTCAGTACAGAGGAGAGAAGTACTCATTGTTCTGTGCTTGTTCGTTCCATATATTCACTGGTAAAAGGATACTCATGCTTTTCCTGTTGAGGAAATAAGAAGGAAAAATGGGAGTACAGATTAGGGAGATGAATATGCCTGCCTGTCTGACACCTGCTTTTGTCGTAAAAGGGATCTGTCTCAGTAATCTAGCAAAAGTACACTTAGAGCTATTCATATTTCTAAAAAGAAATCTTCTGGGTTGGGGAGGAGATCCTAGACTACAGGAGCATACTACATTTAGGAAGTGTGTGCTTATATTTCCTGAATTTGGTGAACAATTAATATTAATTTCAAGAACAATTAATATTACTTGTATTGAAAGAGATGGTCTCCAAATGGGTCATCATCTGTATAGGACACTTTTAATGAAGCAGATGTATTGTTTCAGTGTATTCAGTATCTGAAAATCATAGAGCATCTGTCTTCTGCTTGTACTGGACCCCTACAAGTGTCAGTGTAGGAGATTTGTAAAACTCTGGAGTGTGTGTATGCAGTGTCAAGATGATGCCTTCCATGCCATATAACTTCTGCTTTTCTGGGGCTCATATGTTTATGCAGTGAAAGCTCACATTTCCCCCTAAATATACATCCCTTTTAAAAAATGGTTTGATTGCAGTATTTCAAAACATAGAGCATTTTGTCAAAGTCTGGGGTAATAGAAGACAAGAGGAGTTACCAAGAAAAGGAGTGGAAAGCTATGCTTGAGGGAGATGCCTTGCTTCCACTGAAGGCTTCCTTACCATTTTTTCCTTCAGTAGATGCTGCTTACACATCTTCCGATATTTATCTGCAGCCATAAAAACTACTTGGTGGGGGGAGGGGGAGTCCCTAGAGTGACAATCTAGACAACTAGATTTTATTTATTTATTTATTTAGCACATTTTTATACCGCCCTAACCCAAGGTCTCAGGGCGGTTCACAACAAACAAATACTAAAAACAATTTAAGATCCCCAAGAAGCTCAGCTTTCCCTACCCATATGAGAAGTCAGCGGAGAGAAGATTGCTTAAAGCTATGGTACTCCTTTTTGTTTAACTAATAATCTTCTTATTCTGTTTAAACCGCTTTGCAAACTTCTTGTGAAAAGCAGTGTGTGTATATATGCTATAAAGTAGTAGTGAAGAGTAGACCTTCACGTTACATGTGAATGGGAGCACATGTTTAACATCTGGCTTGGCCTCTTAGAGGTTATAATGAAAGGCTGCATACAATTTTATTTATTTATTTAACATATTTTTATGCCGCCCAAAACTTGCGTCTCCGCAGTTCTGGCTGAAGAGGTTCAGCAAGCCCAGGAGAGGAGGCTGGGGCACAACCAGGAGGAGTGTGCTGGAGTGCCTACTGTTAGTACACAGTCTACCCCCAGCAGCAGCACTGATTCCCAGTCTTCTAGTAGCATGGTGTCCCTGACAGGGCCAAGGGAGCCGGTAGTTCTGCTTTAGCATTCCACCCAGTGACTCTCAGAGGGCTTCCTTGGTGCCTTGCCAGGGGTACATGAGGAACCCATGAAGTCCTGCAGCAGTGCTAAGCAGTGTGTTCTGCAGTACCTGCAGGAAATGGTGGCAGGCTGGGAGATGGAGCCAGTCCAGTTTGTGGCAATATGTCACCGAGTCTGGCTGGAGTTGGGCGACTGTTGCCCAACGGTTCATCTCATGCCCGAGAGGGTGTCCTCCATGGCTGGGGACGTGGTGACACCCCATTGCTCATGCTTGGATGCTGATTTGGTGGAGCAGCTGGTCTTCCTGAGTGTTAACCTTCCCCTGCTGGGCTATCCCACTCTGGCCATGGAGCGACACCCCCACCCACTGCAACACAACTGGCAGTTCGCCCCACCCCGACCAGCCCCCAAACCAGATGTGTCATAGTCAGCCCATTAGTGCTGCTGACACACACACGCACACCACCGCCATGGCCCATGATGAGATGGAATGGTGCCCTGACCCACGTGTCAGACTGTCAGCTATAGCCCAGTACTGAAAATGGGCCAAACCAGCCCTTTTTAGAAAGGGAGAAGGCCAGCGGAGGTAGGGGATGTGGCAGAGAGCTCCCTCCCCAAGGGCACGGCCACTGACTTGCCCCTGGCGGTGGGTGTTAAATGTAAAGAGTTGGGCCAGCCCTGTTTTGGTGGAGGTGGTACTGGGGCTGCTGGTTTTTTGCGGGGACCACCACCGCCTCCATCCTCAGTCTGGGGCTCAGAAGGTCCAGGAAGCGGAATGACTTCCTCTTGCTCCTCCTCAGTCTCCCACTGCCAAGGGGGCCTGGGGAGGATGGTGAGACTGATCGGGCTGGGCTTGCAGTTGTCGCAGGAAGAGCTTTTTCCTTGACAAGGGAGGACCTCCTCTCTAATTCTAGTTCAGCTGCCACCTGCGGCAGCTGCACTGCATGACCATCCTCCTCCAGAAAGCTGAGCCTGTGCACAGCCACAGCAGTGGGGACAACTCGGGGTGTAGGCCCCTTTTGCCATTGCCCACCACAATAAACACCACCCCTTCCTCTGACTGCCACTCTGTTCCTGGCTCTGTCTTGCACACTCCTGGACATCTTGTGGGTTTTAAAATTCAAGCCCTAACTCTGATTGGGGGTGGAGGAGAAGCACAACCTTTAAGGTGGGTATTTAAAAAAGGGCTGTGGGGTCAGGGATGATCTGTTTGCAGTGGGTGCCACATACAGTGCTATCTATAGCACTGTAGTGCTCACAGGGAAATTAAATTCCCTCCCAAATAAAGAAGCGGGCTTTATTTGGTGGCGGGGCTTACCTTCCTGCGCTTTCTGCTGGAGTATGGCCAGGTGCTGCTCTCAGAGGCACTCAGATTGAGCAGACACTGGGATTCAACAACTAGGCGTAGGAGAGAGGGGCGCCAGGCAGGCACTCCCCCAGCCCCAGAAAACAAAAAACGGGGAAAGAGAGAACCTGGCAGACTGGGCACCAGACAGGTCACAGAACACACCAGTCTATAAAAACAAAAAATGAAGTCCAATCCAGGCATGCATGCAGCAGCAAAGATACAGCTTGGGGCTACAAAAGAAAAAAAAAAGTCAGCACAGCACCACAGGTATTAAAGCCACTGGGGGTGGTTACAACAACAAGAAAAAAATAATCCACACTAACACCCAGTTAAAGCCAGTGGGGCTGCTGGTACAATTAAAAAAAAATTAGGAGGGGGGGAATCCATTGGTTGACACTGGTAAAAGTGGGGGAAAGAGTGGCACAGATAAGCCAGCAGGCACTCTGTGTCTCTCTCTCTCCACTGGGCCAAGCAGGCCTGCCCAGTCCACTACCACCAGTCTGCTCTCTGCTGCTGCTGTCTCTGATCCTTCCTCCTCTCCTGGTGTATCTTCTTCAAGAGAGGCACAATTTAAGGGCTTTTTCTGCCTTCCAGTCACTTTAAATAAATTTTGAAACTCTCTCCTTTTGGGTTCCCTCCCCCCCCCAGCCAATGGGAGCTCTGTTGCCCATGACAACGCTTGATTTGTATGATGATAAGCCAATCGAGAAGCAAGGAGATCACAAGCCAATCAGAAGCCAGTGTCAGAAAACCAATTAGCATGGGGAAAAACAGGCCTCCAAATTGGCTCTCAAAACATCAAAACGTTTCGAATAGAAATGGGATTGTTTTGTTTTGAGCTCGAAACAGGCCCTTTTATTTAGAGGGTGTTTTGTTTTGAGTTTGAGACACTAGAAATGGCTCTTTTCAATTTGAAACATTTTGCGCATCCCTAGCAAGTTCTAGATTCTATCAGATTCAAAGCCAGAAAGTACACCACCAATATGCAGCATATGGTTTTGGTCTGTGCTGTAAGATAACTTTGAAACACCATGCTGTGTCAATAAGTGCCAATAAGTTTGCACTCCATGAGCTGAAATAGTTTTTCAAACAAAAACATGTTCAGAACAGTAATTTTATGTATGTAATCTCTCCACCAAGCAGAAAGTTAATTGGTGGTTCACCAGTGGTGCGATGCAGTCTTTCTTTTGGTTCTGTTGTATAGCAGTATTGAATGTAACAGACTTGGGTTTTCTTTAAACAGTCTTTTGAAACTATTTATACTTAAAGTTATTCCTGTGAGGCTTGTCAGTTACCTGGGATAACTTTTGAGAAGTACATAACAAATTCCTCCATGGTTTCTTCTGGTTGTTAAAGGTTGTTAACTGTCATGCAAACAGAGTAACAGTACACCCTCTGACACACCACATGCGAATGATTACTGCCAAAGTAGGCATAATACTTTTACCAGGGTGAAAACTGGTATTTGTTATCCTAAATAATAAATAAATAAAATCCTAGTTTTGAAGACTACAAAAAGACTACAGAGGATTAAAACATAATTAAATGTAAACTAGTTTCTCTATGAGAGAAAATCCAGAGTTGGACCTCATCAGAACATCTCAAATACTGTTGGGGCTTGTGTGGGAGGAGCCATTCCCCAAGATAGTCGAGACCCAAGCCATTTAAGGCTTTAAAGGTAAGAATTGGCACTGTGCAAAGAGCCTGGAAAAAAACTGGTGGTTAGTGCAGATACTTCAAAGTAGATGATATATGAGAATCTGTCTGCACCTATTAACAGGTGAGCACATTCTATGCTTACCAGTGTTTCCAATTTGTCTTTAAAGGGAGGCCCACATAAATTAGCATACTGCACTCTATAAATTTAATCTCACTAATGGGAAAATGCCAAAATCAGGGCAGTATTCTTATTTTGAAGCATTAAGCAAGAATGGACATGCAGATGACCTGTCCAGATCGAAACAGCTATGTAACAGGGCTGCACAACTTCAGCCTTCCAGCTATTGACTACAACTTCCATCATCCCCTGTGTATTGGCCACTGTGGCTGAGGATGATTCCTCAGCCACAGTGTATTCCCACAGTGGCCGGAGGGCTGAAGTTGTGCAGCCCTGCTGTAACAGAACATCAGTTTTAAGGTAGTAGAGAGATCCAGGGCCTTCTCGGACAACTTTCTTTTCTTTTCTTTCTTTTTCCTAACGTATTCTTGTGTCATATGTATTTTGGTTTACAGTGTTTGTTTAGGGTATTTCTGTAACACTTTTCAAATAAAATTTCCCAAGATGAAAGGTGGCAGACAGGTTACAGCCCCAAGGAACTTACTGTTTCCACCCTTGGGAGATGGTAGAGGAAGGAGAGGCAAATGAAAGTGTGGTGAACAAGGTGGTGGGGGGATATGTCCGTTTTAGTTTCCCCTTGCAGGCATGCAGTGCTAGCACTGCTCCTTAGGTCCTCTAGTTCCCATGCTGTTGAGGAAGAGGGCTTGGAGTTTGGAAGACAGGGAGCTGAAGCACTGTGTTGCCAGTCCTACAGAGCAGTTCTGGAGCATGGGTAGCCGTACTCTGAACCTTAAGCCTCTTCCTCAATACCATGCATGCTATTGACCAGTACCCAAGGAGGTGCATGTGTGGCTAGTGCTGTGTGCTGCAGGGGCTTGAAGCCTGCATGTTCTGTTAGGCTGTCGGCCAAAGAATTTAAACACCTTACAATAGAACATAGAGACTCTGGTTACAGATGCTGGTTTGTGAACAAACCATCATTAAAAATGTAGGACACGTGTCCCCCCCCCCCCCCGAGTTCAGGGAACTGTTGCATTATCTGAGTTCAGGCAGCATGCAAAACTGTGGTCTATCTGTCTAGGCTAGAGAGAGCCAGCACGGTGTAGCGGTTAGAGTGCTGGACTAGGACCAGGGAGACCTGAGTTCAAATTCCCATGCATGCAGCCATAAAACTAGCTGGGTGACTCTGGGCCAGTCACTTCACTCTCAGCCTAACCTACTTACAGGGTTGTTGTGAAAGAGAAACTCAAGTATGTAGTACACCGCTCTGGGCTCCTTGGAGGAAGAGCGGGATATAAATGTAATAAATAAATAAATAAATAAATAAATAAATAATAAAAATAATATTTAAAACAGAGTGGAAGCTTATGGTCTCCTCTTCCATGGCAAGAAGGAAGAGAAGAGTGTGAGCCTGCATCTCTTCAGGGTTTGTTCCTGTGGTGGGAAATCATGTTTTCCCACTACGCCTTATGTGGGCCTTTGTGAAAATGCTGTATCCCCAAATTCCCCATCTCAAGGCCATCCAGCTGCTAAAGTACAACATCCACAATCCCTGGTTTTTGGCCATTGTGGCTGGGGATCGCTATAGTACAGCAGTGCAGCAATTATAGAGCCTCATGCTAGGAATGACACCCCCCCCCCACGTCGAACGTCAGACCAGAGGGAGTTGTTTTGGTCCCCAGTGGGGCCGCGCCTTTTAGGCAGGGAGAGCCGCCCCTGGTCTTGCTGCCAATGCATCGGGGTCAATCGATCTCCCTCCCCAAAAGGGCTGTGCGGCCCTGTTTATGAGGGAGATTGGCCCATGCTGCATTGGCAGTATGGCCGGAACAGCTCTCCCTGCCTTTAAGGCAAGGACAGTTGCTCCGGCCCATGCTGCCCAATGTACCGTGGGCCGATCTCCCTTCCAAACGGGGCTGCACGGCCCCATTTGGGAGGGAGACCATGCCCCCATGTCTGACATCAGATGTGGGGTGTGGCCAGCTGGGCCCCTGCGTCTGATGTCAGATGCAGGGGCGTGGCTGTGGCCGCACACAGGCCACTACCAGCCTCCCTACACTCCTGGGTATGATGCTGACCGGGGCTGCAAAGAGGTGTGCTGCAGCCCTGCACCAGCAATTTTGGGGAGAGCGCCGGTGGGGGGAAAGCAGTGGAGGAGGTAAGGGCACCCTCCCTGCCCTTTAAGGGGACCCCCCCCCCTCCCATTTTCCGGGAGTGCACAAACACGTTCGTGCACATCCCTACCTCAGGCTGGCCATCCCTGAACGAAAGCACCCAGTTCTTTTCCATTCACCATTCTCTGTTCTGGTAGAAGAGAATGTGGCTGAGCACAATTTAACCTCTCCTAGGATTTTCAATCCCTAGGAGAGCCTAGCTGCTTTAGTTTTCGCTGAAAAGCAGAACAGAAATAAGAGGTGCTTTTTCGAGAACTGTTGTTCCCGGCAGCAATAGCAGCAGTCCTCCTTCTGATCAGAGTGCTTCTTTCTACTGTAGTCGACTACAATTATAACCCTGCATCCCTCCTCTCTAGTGCTCTGAAGAGCCTGGGGTTGAAAGAATTGAGTTGCCCTTGAGGGGGAGCTGTAGGTGCCCAAAGCAAGAACCTTTTTAGCAACAGAAGCCCCCAAAGGGCCAAGCATTTCTGAAGATGGGTGGGGGAGAAGTTGCCCAGAAGTTTCCAAGTGGCACCGTACTGATATACTGGAACTGTGGTTCTTAAATCTCTCCCCCCCCCACCCCGGACCACTTGAAAATTGCTTGAGGTCTTCATGGGCTGCTTAATAAATCAAAGCACAAATATATTCCCCGAAGCGCACAACTCCTATTTACACAGCACAAGAGGGAAGCCTTAAATGCATTGAAGGGTGAAGCAGTGCCCCTTCAAGCTCCCTTGGCAACTTTCTGAGCATTCAGTATTTACACAGTTATGATGAGCCGCCCACCAGCCATGAAACTGAGGCTCTAAGAAAACCCTAAAATCTTTTACCTTATGAACTTGTTAGATATTAATGCCTTGCAGCTGCATCACAAGTTTATCATGGTATATTATGGAGTTAACCCAGTTAGAAAAAATATAGCTCATATGAGTTCTTTAATCATTGGTATGAAATGTTTTTCCTGGAAGGTGGTGGTAAGCATCTTCCCTCTGAAGACTTAACGTGTGTGTGTGTGTGTGTGTGTGTGTGTGTGTGCACGCGTGCAGGGGGAGAGACTGGTATTCATTTGGTGCTTAAATATGTGAATTTGGAGGACGCATATTATATTGTTTCTTACATATGCCTATCATAAGTTATTTCACAAGTGGCTCACCTTGTCTAGCCCTGGCAAACTATGTGTTGCCAAAATTGCTTCCGCTTTTTGTCAAGATTAGCTGGTCTATTTTTTCCTTTCTTTAATGTTTCCCTCTAAGTTCATTGAGCATGTTGGAAAACATACTCTTTCTTTCCCAGTGTTAATTGTAGTAAGGGGCTTTGTTTGAATCGGAGTAGCAAGGCACACTGATTTGGTTATTTTTACACTTTCCTGTAAAAACAGCATCTGTGAGTGCACCACAATGGGTTGTGATGTATTTCCTCTACCAGGATGGAAAATAAGCCATTTATTATTTCAGCTCTGACTTGCTGTGAACTTTCTGACCCTCAGGCCTTTTTAATCAAAATAATAAGGGACACTACAGCAGCTTGGGTGCCAAGCCAGGGGTTACCTGGTTTATTATAGCAAGCTACAAACAGGATGCTTCTGATTTTTGAAGGCTTGTTTGAACATCATACAAAATGTCTTAAACATTATATGAAATCTCTCATTGCAGATTTACTAAAAGTAATAGCAAACTGATATCATCTTTGATCTATATCAGTTGTAGAAAAAGTTCTTGGTGTAATATACTGAGATCGGTAAGGAGAATGGCATCAGACTGAGGGTGAGGATGTGTGTACATGGTAGGGGAGGAGCTTCTGAGCAAGATGTAAGGGTATAGCAATGGTCATCCTGCTGTTTTTAAGTAGGTAATGGGTTAAGTTAGACCACCTTGTCTTACTGTGTATTTCTATATATTTAATTCTCTTAGCTGGCATGAGCGCCCAGGATTTGGCAGCGGAACTCTCGTGACACGCTGCGAGAGTTCTGGCAGTAATAATGGAGGCGGCCTGGCTCGGCCGAGGGAGGAGGAGAAGGAAAAGAAAGCGGCGGCAGCGGCTGGCGGGCAGACGGATGGGGGTGGGGAGAAAAAAAGCAGTGGCGGTGAGCTGATGGGGGGGAGAAGAGTGGCAGGGGCGGGGGGCAGGGGGGAGAAGAGTGGCGGCAGGCGGGGGGTGGGGGGAGAAGAGTGGCAGCGGGCGGGAGCGGGGGGGAGAAGAGTGGCGGGGGCGGGGGGGAGACAAGAGTGGCGGGAGGTGGGGGGAGAGAAAGCTGGGGTGGACTAGAGGCGCAGATGGTCTGCGCCTGGTTCAACTAGTTAAGTATTACAGCTCTTATGAATTGTTTTGTAGTACAAAGTTGCATTTTTTAAAAACTTCATTTACATTTTTTATTGTTAAAAGATTTTGGGCAGGATCCAGATTAAATTAGCCATGATGACTAAATCCCATTGAAATGAATAGGATTTCAGTTAATCTTGACTAACTTGTCTCTTTTCCTTCTGCTCATCAAGTATATAGGATGAGCTTGGGAGCAAAGCCTGCAATCAGATCTCAGTCTTTTCAAGCTGTGTCTGAGGAAACAGAGCAGGATTTCTTATTAATTCAAACAGAAGGTAACTCCGGTGATCATCCCAGTATCCCTTGGGAAAATCTGCCAGAATCCCAGATTGGTTCTCATGTTCTGTCCACATTTTAGTGGAGTAATTACTGACTGCCTTCTAAAATTAACCTTAAGTTCTAGCCAAAGAAAGCTCAGGTTTGTCTGTTTCTCGTGAAGTGTTCACTTAATCTCCTTCAGAGTGGCTGCCACCTCCCACCATGGAGGTTGTGGACAAGCAACAAGCAAAAGACTGGTTCTCAGGAAGGAGCATCTCTACTCAACTTGTATTCTGTAGACATAGATTTGTGTTAAACAATTGTGTCCCTTTGCTGCACTAGTAAGTGAACAATATTAGGTTTGACATATCACTACCTCATGATCTAACCTCCCACATGCATCTGTTATGAAGACAGTACAGTAATTCACTCTGAGCCTCTAGGATGGAATGAGACAAAAGAGAATTTAAGCCTACATTTCCTCTTGTATTCCTGTAAGCAGGACACTAAAGGAAATGTGTTTCCTTGGAACGCTAAGATCAGCTCCTGTAATAGAGGATTGGAAGCTGGCAGAAGAGATGCTGCATAGATTTGAGGGGGGGGGGGAAGTACAAGCAACTTGCACTTTCCTCCACTTTATAAAATGACGGGAATCCTGCCATTAGTGAGTTCCATAAGCTTCAGAGGTCCTCTGGAGCTCCCAGATTTCATTGAGTATGAAATCCCAGTCCCCTCTTATGCAGCAGAGTTTTGCCACTTTTCCTGTGTAATGTACAAATTGTTTTAACATTTTCCTGCTTAGCTTTGGCAGTGCTGCAGGCTTAGATGCTCGCAGACCATTCACTCAGACTGGCATTCCCTCAGTTGAAACCTAACTTTGTTGTGTTCTGTGCCTCCATCACTCTTAACTGTGAGTTACAGAATGGTTAAGATGGTTATAATATGGGCTAGTTATAACATGGACAAGTCACAGGGGAAAGCCTTTCTGTGGGATTGCATCTGTTTACAACAGGGGAGAGATCCTTGTAATTTGACTCCTATCCAGAAAAGCTTTTTCAAAAAGCTCTTCTCATCCAGCACAAGGAAGGATAATAATTGATTTTAATGTTTCATTTAAGCAGGGATTTTGCAGCCCTGTAATTACAAGAAGAATTCCTAATTCTAGTAAGTTTTCGTTGAATGTCCAATAACATATGAGTCTTCGTAGGGAAAGTATTTCCTGTGAGCAAGGAAGAAGTGTGTTTCTCTAAGCTTTTAATTACAGAGTACCATGTAGACCTTGACCAATCTGATATAAACTTTATTTTTAAACATTTATTTACTTGTTTAAAATATTTCTATCCTGCCCCTCCATCATTTTGCTGCTCAGGGCAGCTTACAATAAAAACACAAGACTTAAAACAAACCAATAGGATAAAATGGCAGATAGGACTAAAACTGATAGATTAAAACTGGAAACTCAGTTAAACCCAATTTAAAAATGCTTCTGTAAAAGGGAAGGTTTTCAGGTTCTTCTTAAAACTAATCAAGGAGGGAGGATGATGAGCCACCTTTGGGAGAGCATTCCACAGTCGGGAGACCACTACTGAGAAGACTCTCTCCCTGGTCTCAACCAACTGAATCTTCACCAGTTGCAAGGCTGGTGATGAGGAATCTGATGACCCTGGCAGATTTGTCTGGGCAACTGCCATCTGATGGGTAGGCTGTAAAAATCTGCACTTTGAACCTTGCCTGGAAGCAAACTGGCAGCCAGTAAAACTGGTGCAGGATTCATATACGCAGGAGTGTAGCTAATGACCCCCTCAGTGTGCAGCCCTTGCATGGTGGTGCATGCACAGAGGTGTGTGCACAAACCCCACTCACCCTTCACATGTGCTGCCAGGATGCCTCATGCTTGCCATTCTGCACCTCTCAGGCGTTCCACTGGTCTGCCTCCACCACTGCTTGTCAGCTCTTCCTCCTTCCAGCTTCTGGGCCCAAAGCAGGAAGAGGTGGCTGGGAGGACTGGCAGCGAACAGAGGAGGTGCAAGATGGCAAGGGCATGTGTGCATGGAGGCAGGCGGATGTGCACGAAGTGAACTGGGAGTGAGCCAGCATGGCTTCCGCAAAGGTAAAGTTGGAGTTCTTTGAGAGTGTCAACAAGTGTGTGGATCAAGGTGATCCAGTTGACATCATATACCTGGACTTCCAAAAGGCTTTTGACAAAGTTCCTCATCAAAGACTCCTGAGGAAACTTAGCAACCATGGGGAAAGGGGACAAGTACATGTGTGGATTGCTAACTGGCTGAAAGACAGGAAACAGAGGGTAGGGATAAATGGAGAGTTTTCCCAATGGAGGGAAGTTAGAAGTGGGGTCCCCCAGGGATCTGTACTGGGACCGGTGCTTTTTAATTTATTCATGAATGATCTAGAAGCAGGGGTAAGCAGCGAGGTGGCCAAATTTGCAGATGACACCAAACTCTTTTGGGTAGTGAAATCCAGAAAGGATTGTGAGGAGCTCCAAAAGGATCTCTCTAGACTGGGGGAGTGGGCGACAAAATGGCAAATGCGGTTCAACGTTAGCAAGTGTAAGGTGATGCACATTGGGACGAAAAACCCCAACTTCAAGTATATGCTGATGGGATCTGAGCTGTCGGTAACTGACCAGGAGAGGGATCTTGGGGTTGTGGTGGACAGCTCATTGAAAGTGTTGACTCAATGTGCAGCAGCAGTGAAAAAGGCCAATTCCGTGCTAGGGATCATTAGGAAGGGGATTGAAAATAAAACTGCTAATGTTATAATGCCCTTATACAAAACTATGGTGCGACCACACTTGGAGTACTGCATACAATTCTGGTCACCACATCTTAAAAAGGACACTGTAGAACTGGAAAAGGTGCAGAAGAGGGCAACCAAGATGATCAGGGGCCTAGAGCACCTTTCTTATGAGGCAAGACTACAATACCTGTGGCTTTTTAGTTTAGAAAAAAGACGACTGTGAGGAGACATGATAGAGGTCTATAAAATCATGCATGGTGTGGAGAAAGTGGAGAGAGAGAACTCTTAACTTAGGTTTCCTCACTGGCAGGAAACCTCCCACTTTCTCCCTTTACTTGCCACTTTAAGAGCTGCCTGAGAGTTCCTGGCAGGCTCTTAGAGCGGTGAGTGAAGGGATTGGAGTCTTGACTTGGCCCCAGAGAGGAAACCTTATGTGCTCTGCAACAGCAGATGGCTTAATGGCTGCAGGGGCAGTGGAGAGGAGGGAGGGAGGAGGAGGAGGTATGACGGAGGCAGCAGTGGCAGCAAGGAGGACCTGTGGAGGCCAGACAGGGGAGGCAGTGGTGGCCCCTGTTCCCTCTAAGGTGTGTGCATGTGCGTGCGCTCACAAGTTTTTTGTTGTCCACTCAGTTAGTTTTAGATCCCACTCGGGTCGAATCACAAAGGCCCCATTCTGAATGCACATGCTGCCTTGATACTGCCGCCCAGAACAAAACTCATTCAGCACAGAGATGAGAAAAGTTAGAGGGATCGCTGGTGGTGGCTCCTGGGGGTGTAGCAGCCTGTGTTCATAGGACAGACACTAACACTGGCAGCTGCATCCCTGGGCATACTTGCAGAGTGATTAGCACCCATACGCTTCCTTGCAGTAGCATTTAATGAGGTTGGTGTGGATAGATCAAAGTTAACTGCCTAGAATAAAGGAAAAGATTAAGGCAGGAACCAGCAGTGGCCTTCCTGGCCATGGAAATAAGGGGTAGAGGAGGTCTCTCCATGACTGCTCTTCTAATGTAATAAGATTGGAAAGTGGGGCCCAGTCTGACTGACACGACTGCCCTTTGATGTGGTGTTCACATCTCTGGGTTTACTCAACTATACTACAAGATGCTCTCTTACTTCTACTTTAGGCATTGTTTGGATACAATTGTGGAGTAATAAAGAAGTATGTTGTCTTCCAGCTGTTATACATCCATTCAGATGGCACAAAACAGAGGATCTTTAGATGCAGCTTCAGGGAATGGGACTGGTTGGGGATGGTGGATGGGACTTGAGTCAATCACAACCTTTTTTAGGGGCACCAGCTATAACTGATGCAGCTTGCTTAGAGACAGGCACCCAAGCTTGAATATAAATTGATAACTAGACTGATCTATTGACACTAAATTGATCTATTAATAAGAACGGTAGGGAGAAAAGTCAACAATTGAAAGGAGGAACAATCAACTCTATAATAGTCGTGTTAGAGTGGTGGAAAAAAGATCTAATCTTTTTTTTGGGGGGGGGGTGTTACCCCCAGCAGTAATCACTTTGGATGTTGTAGCAATTTTTCTGTATTAATTGCCATATTTACATACATCCAGTTAGATATAGTGCTATTGATTTTGAGTGTATCGGCCTTTAGTTGCATTTCTTCTCAAGCAGATATTCTATCTTTCTTTCAAGTGACTTTACGCCCTCCCCGCCCTCCGACTCCAGGTCACTTTACTTTTCTCTCACTTGATGTATTCTTCCATCTGGTATGGAATCAATTGAATTCATTTTAATGGGTTCTGCGCCTGCGCGGAAGCCTCTCGGTGTCGAATTTTCACAGCTCCTTTTTGGTGCCTGCGCCCCGCCCCACTTGACCACATGGCTGTTTAAGGCAGGAGGAAGCGCAGGCAGCTCAGTTCCTTTGTGACCACTGTAGGAATCACTCTCTTTCTGCAGCTCCTTCGTGCTAGTTTCCTTGGCTACTTTCTCTTTCTAATCTACTGGTTTTGACTTGGACTGTTTTTTGGACTATTCTTTGCTACCGAGTTTGGATTGTCTGCTCTTCATTCTGACCTGGATTGTGACTCTTTCTGCTTCTGTAATCTCCTTTGGCTTGGCGAAAGATCGGAATGATTTTCTGGCTAACTGACCTTGGATAGTGAGTACCATGGATGCCCCTACGGGAAAAAAGAACTTTAAACGCTGCACTGAGTGCAAAGCGAAACTGCCCTCACAAGATCACCACAACTTATGTTTGCTGTGTCTGGGCGAGGCCCATAAAACTTCGGCCTGTAAGATTTGTCAATCGTTTTCTAAGCAAACTAGAAGAAATCGCAAGCTCTGTTTAAGGGCCATTCTATATGACGATGTGTTAGCAGCGCCTTCCTCCATGAAATCTCCCCAGGCTCATGGCTCGAAGGACCTGGGTGTGTCCCAATCTAAAACTTCGACGCCCCCTGTGAAGGTCCCTAAGCCCTCAAAGAGGCCGGGCAAAAAGATGGCAGTCACTAGCGTTCCTGCCAAAAAGGCACGACTTTTGGACCTCATTGGAGTTGACACCTTCTCTGGGAGCTGCATAGGATGTCGTCTTTATATCCGCATCGAAAGCACCGCCTCCCGAAGGTTTGGCTTCGACACCATCGATTCCAACAACTTCGTTGTGTTCAGTCTCGACAGTTCCGCCACGAGCAGCCTCCTCGACATCGAGCGATCCGGCAAAAGATACTTTGATCATACAAGGGTTCTACTATGGGACAGGCGCTGTCCAGACAGCATCTATCTCACTGGCTAGTGGAAACCATTCGCCTTACGTACTCAGTACAGGGAGTACCGGCACCAAAGTCTATCAAAGCACATTCCACAAGAGCATATGGCGCTTCTGCAGCTTTGCTGTCTGGGGTGTCCTTCCCGGATATTTGCAAGGCTGCTACTTGGTCATCTGAAGAACCTTTTGTAAAACACTACGCTATCGACCTATGGTCTGCTGCTGAGGCGAACTTTGGGAGAGGTGTCCTTAAAAGGGTGTTACAATCATGCACTGCTCCCTCCTCCTTTTGGAGCTAACACCCATTCTAATGGATTCAACGGATCCCGTACCAGATAAACAGGCTACTCACCTGTAACTGATGATCTGGTAGAGATCCGTTGATATCCATTAGCCCCTCCCGAACCTCCCCTCTGCAGTGCACCATAGGCCTATACTGTGCTACTTACCATCTCTACGACTGCTTCGGCAGTCTCCAAGGAACTGTGTGCTTCCAATATTTGGTTGTGTGGAAGCAAAGTAGGAGCAAAACCTAGGTAGCTTAAAACCTATCTTTTCCTCCTACTATTCTTCCACACATTCACCTCTGCCCAGGTTTTCCTCTCACCTTGCTTCCACACAACCAAAAATTTGGAGCACACACATCTCCCAAACCCAAGTAGAACACAGCTTTTGATTGTGTGAATGACCTCATGACCTAACTTCTCCTTATGGCTATGTACTTAATTACAGACTCCTAAGGAAACGTTAAACCAACATTCAAGTTTTCTATTTGTTATATTCATATCTCACCTTTATTCCATCACGAAATTCAAAGTGGCCTTCAGTCATCGATCTAGGCACTGAGCTAGACCTGCTTAGCTTCAGTGAGATGACTGTACAGGTTGAGTATCCCTAATCCGGACATCTGAAATCCGGAATGCTCCAAAATCTGGAAACCACTGCAGCGTGCGCCTGCAGCACCGCTCATTGCGGCTTAGTTTTCATTACATTTACAGCTACCTGTAGTTATCATAAATTCAATACTTATTCGTTTTTATACTTTAAATAAAACCTAAAAAAATAAAATACTGTGTACAGCAACCGTTTGTGTTTAGACTTGGATCCCATGCCCGAGATACCTCATTACAATTTGAATAGTTTGTGATTTTGTAAACTTTTTTGAAATTTTTGAATTTTCTTATCAATGCTATTAATTGTTATTGATTGTTAATCTGGTCTGTGACTGCAATAAACATACAATCAATCAATCAATCTCATTACAAATATGCGAATATTCCAAAATCCGGAACACTTATGGTCCCAGGCGGTTCGGATAAGAGATACTCAACCTGTACCATGTGCCCCAAACAGTGGCATGCTGTTCTAGGGTTTGTCTGCTAGTCAGAATTGTACATGGGGATGCTACATGTGTGTAGGGTGAAGGCTTGCTGTTCACTATGCTGCTGCTCTATATGGCTCTGTCCCTTGTTGTGTAAGGTGCATTCAGCAAGGCATGTCCCATATATTGGTCTCCTTATGCTCTGTTTATGCATTAGCCCACCCATAATTGAGCTTCAGCTTCTTGCCCTCAATCACCTGCCTTCTCACCCTAGACCACTTTTCAGATAGTCTGTACAGTATCGGTGGGGCCACTTCCTCCCTGAGACAGGCAGGCTGAGGGTGACTGGATGCCATAGTTTTGGGATAGGCAAGAAAGCATTCCACTCAGAAAGGAAAGGCATTCCGTACACGTGCAGATGATCTTTGTTCTTATCCTCCCCTCCCCCCCACTTTTTTTTTTTTGGAAATTCCCCCTTTGGAGGAATTTTGCACATATGCAGAGGTCCTTGGTGCCAGAATATTTTGAAAACAAATGTGCAACACTATGCAGGTCACAAGCATGCAAAGAAAATCATCATGCAGAAAAAGGGGTGCACTGTTTTACTCATTTGAAGGCGTGTGCGTGCGCACACACATAAACATGCCCACATGCACATTTTCTGTTGTAAGGAAACGGTTAGGCTGCCACAGCCTATAAGAGTTATAAGCTGAAAGAACAGCCAAGAAAGAGATAAGTGGATGAAAAGTAAATTCAAATAATCAATTGATATAACTTATAGAAGAAGTTTAAAGAATTTAAAAAGTAGTATATAAAATATGTGGTTAGCTTTTATAGGGAAAATACCATCTTTCACAAGAATATCAGCCTCTTATTTGCTTTTAACTGCAAGAGTTATATACATGGTTGACTGAGTAAGGTGAACGTTAGTTTTTTGATGTGTAACAGGAAGCAGATGGATGCTCATAATGGCCTGTTTAAAGGGTGAATGAGTTTGGGACACCTGCTTTCCTAATTTTAAACCTATTTTGTACATATTGCCACAGATTTCATTTTGTTGCCTTAATACTGCAAGAAGTATGGGTGGGTGGGTGTGAGAGAGAGGCAGGTTTGCTTTGAGGGTTATCGACATTTATCTGGAACTGACACTATTAAGAAGCAAACGTTTGCAGTAGAATTAGTAGAAGCAAAAACTCAAAACAGGAGGCAGGGCTCCCTCAAAAGGTGGAAACAATTATTAGTGGCTGTGCTAACTACTACTTGACCCTTCTACAGTCAGAACTGCATGACCTTCCTGAGCACAGGCTGCCATCAAAAAAGCTCAGTCTGTGCTGGAGTGTGTTGTGTGGGCTCTGCATGGGTAAGGCTAGAAGAGTAACAGGAGAGAGGGCATGCCCTCAACTCCTGCCTGTAGGCTTCCAGCAGCATCTGGTGGGCCACTGTGTGAAACAGGACACTGGATTAGATGGGCCTTCTTGGGCCTGATCCAGCAGGGCTGTTCTTATGAAGAGAGTGACATCATTCACACAATCAAAAACTGTGTTCTACCCAGGTTTGGGAGCTGTGATTGCTCCAAATCTTCGGTTGTATGGAAGCAAGGTAGGAGGAAAACCTGGGTAGAAGTGATTGTGTGGAAGCAAGGTAGGAGGAAAAGCTTCCCAGGTTTTCCTCCTACCTTGCTTCCATACAATCACTTCTACCCAGGTTTTCCTCCTACCCTGCTCAAGCATGAATTGCCCCCTTCGTTAAGCAGGGTCTGCCCTAGTTGCAGTTGAATGGGAGACTACATGTGGGCACTGTAAGATATTTCCCTCGAGGCGGGGGGATGGGGTCACTCTATGAAGAGCCACTTGCATGCTTGCATGCAGAAGATTCCAAGTTCCCTCCTTGGCTTCTCCGAGATAGGGCTGAGAAAGAATCCTGCCTGCAACTTTGGAGAAGCTGCTGCCAGTCTGTGTAGACAATACTGAGCAAGATGGACCAATGGTCTGACTCGCTCTATGGCAGCTTCTTATGTTGCACACAACCCAAAACTGGGAGACTACACAGCTCCCAAACCTGTGTGGAAAATAGTTTTTGATTGTGTGTGTGTGTGTGTGACCGGAGTACAGTATATATTTGTCAGTAAATCTGTGCAATATAGGAGATAGTGCCCTACCCTAAAGATGGTTCATCTATGCTGTGTCTCAGCAGAAATCATTCTCTGGTCTGTGCAGATTTTTGCTGGGATCTTAAAGTATAATGTGAAGCATTCTTAAAGCAAATGGCAGCTCTCCTTCAGTTTGCCTTTACTTCACTTGCCTGTGGACAAGAGCAACTTCTGGCTGGCAAAGTCTATGTGCATCTGTGGTGGAAGATTCAAAAAAGTTTAATCATGACTTGGAACATAAGACAGAGGCGTAGAACCTTGTATCCTAGCTTACAAACAAAAATGCTTCTTGTAATGCAAGCCAGCTTCTTACTTTTATTATTTGATCACTTTGCACTTTTTGTTCACTGTACTCTTCTCTCGTTTAAAAGGTGCAAAACATCTGAAATACTAGTTTGACCATGCAGTTGTGCAAGAGAAGCATTGCTCTAGCTAGCATGTGGGTGAATGGGGGACCTTTTCCGCCCTTACTTGCCTTGTGGCAGAGCTGATGAGGAATCTGCAGGGGAAATTGTTTTTATCCCTTGCTGGTTCCATGTTGTTTTCAGTGATGCAATTGCTCTTCCATGTTTACAGGCTGGACTGTTCCTGTAGGTGTGGCCCAATTATTGATGATGAGAAGGAGCTATAATTGGGATGGTTGAGAAGATCCAACAATGTTTCTATTAGGAGTTACCTCACTTGCTCTGACTGTTGCTGATGTATTTAAGATTGCAGCACTTTCTTCTCTTTGTGGGCTGGTTCCCAGTCCATGAGAGCCACCTAATGGCGCAGTGGGAAAGTGACTTGACTAGCAAGCCAGAGGTTGCTGGTTCGAATCCCTGCTGGTATGTTTCTATATCGGGCAGCAGCGATATAGGAAGATGCTGAAAGGCATCACTTCATACTGTGCGAGAGATGGCAATGGTAAACCCATCCTGTATTCTACCAAAGACAACTACAGGGATATGGGGTCGCCAGGAGTCGACACCAACTCGATGACACACTTTCCCTTTTCCCAGTCCATGAGAGCAGAGAAAAAAGAGCTGCTACTACTGCCAGCAAGGGTGAAACAAATGCTTTGTTTTGCTGTCCCTGGTAGCAATAGCAGGACAAAGCCATCCCCCCCCCCCTTACCCCAACAACTGCCGTACTGGAAGCTTAGCCATGAATAACTTCAGAACCTTGATTTCCACGCATTCTCTTAAAACTGTAAGCCCCCGTTTTACAAGATGGTAAAGGTCAAATCCATCAACCAGTGTCTTCATATTCAGCTTCACACTGGAGAATAGAATTGGTAAGACTTTCTAAGACTATGCATAATTGCTAATCACAAGTTCACAAATTATTTTTGTGAACTACTTCTCTTATGTCCTGTGATAGCTTTGCATTTTCCAAGCTTTGATTGTACACTCTCACATGGCACTTCAAGGAGTATAAAGCAGCTTTTTTGTTTGTTTGTTTGTTTAACTATTCCTTGTAGATATTTCTGCCACTGCTAATGATTCTCAGTGCCATTTATGGAGTTCAAAAGACTCAATATATGCATTAAAAATAGTGGTTGATAGACCTACATTGGTAAGGACAGTGACTGATATTCTATTGCAGTGAGGAGGATACAGTGTGAACTTTGTCCTTTCAGTAGGAGGCTGCTCTTAAAGCAACTGGAGTCGTGCCCTCGGGGACATATTTTCAGAAGTCCCTTCTGGAAGTAAAGACGACTGTCTGAAATCACTCCCTCCACACATAGGTGCAGCAGCAGTGGGGACGTTCTCCGCAGCTTGGACGTGTTGTCCTGGTGCATCCACACTGACTTAGGAAGTCAGCCAGTATTTATTCCTAGGCTTGAAGCTGCTGGAGGCTGTGAGTGAACTACTAGCAAGAGAATACTCTCATATTCTTTACCATTCCTAGATAATCTGAATCTGGTGGCTGCTGAATAGGGCATTGAACTGTCTTGGCCTTTAGTTTAACATAGTAAGGTTGAAGGAGTTAGTGTGAACATTAATATAGGTCAGAATTTGCAAAGAGATGTTTTCATTCCTGTTTTTGAATAGATAAATTGGCTTCTTAGCCAAATGGCACAGCTTAGTACACAGGTGGATTGATTTCAGTCTTGCATTTTTCACCTAATGGAAATTCTAGTAGAGAAAAATTATCTACTGATTTGTGTTTGAGATGGAAAGCTCAGTGTTAAGTGATACTGATGATCTCTTAACACAGATTAGTCAAGCCTTAACTGTTAAGAGATCTCCAGTATGAACTCTTGTATACTTGAGGTCAACTTAGTTTCTGTACTAGAATCCCAGCAAGCACTAATGGATTGAGATCTACCTTCCCGCCACCCTTGCCCCAATATAAAAGCATTAATATTGTTTGTTTCCTTTTGGCTGCTTAAAGCAACTTGGAAAGAAGCTGTGACTGAGTAGACAATAATGTGAAGGAACAAAAACTTATTGAAAAAGGAAAAAGTGCCTGCCAAATACTTTTAAAAAATACAAACAAGAAGTTAGAACACTGGAGACGCACTTTAAACAAACAAACAAAAACCCATGAAGATGGTAATGAATTTATAAATGTTCTTCAAATGTTAAAGTACTGAAAAAAGATTATTTTTCATAATAATCATAATATTGATAAGATATTTTACCAGCAGTGGTAAAAGCAGTCCTGTGCACAGTGCCACCAACAGACATAAACTACTGATTCTAAATAGAATGTGTTAGCCTTGTGTGCTGCCTCAAAAAATTCCTACAGACAACTTACATGCATCCCCCCGCCCCATTTCTATTGTTTGCATATAATTTCAACCAGCTTGTTTCTGTGCTACTGCAGGAAACCTTGCCTTTAAATCTTTCTGGCCTTCAAAGGCTGCCCTGAGCTCTTTGGGGGATGGGTGGGATACAAATGTAGCACACACTTGTCCAACAAGTGTGCTTGTCCTTCTCATTGTTGTGTCCCTGGTGCGTTTCCCTCCTCTGTGTCTGTAGTGTGCTACTGGAATTTTTGAGGAAAACTCTTCCTGTAGGGGGAAGGGGGTTCCTGAGTGGGGAGAGAGTAAATGGATGCTTGGCCAGTTCCACTTCCAGTGTCACTTCCTGCACGTCTTGCCAATTCGAGTGTGCCTCCATTGAAAACAATAGAGGTTCTTGGCGCATGGCCCATCTGAATGGACTGTTGCATTCCTGTTTTATGATTCTAAGGTTGCAGGAAATGCTAAATAGGAACAAAGCCTGAGCTAGAGTAGGTTTAAGAAGTTTTATTTGTTAACCTCAAAAGGATATGGCTTTTAAAAAGTGACCTTTTCGAAGTGTTTACGTAGCCTAGGATGACAGTCAAATCTCAGCTCTGTGTAACAACTGGCTCCCTCCACTGTTGATCCTTAAATATCTGCAATCCTAGTATGATGCTCGGTGTACATACAAATATTATTTAAAAATGTAGAGTAAGCTTGTGTGTTCAGTGCACAAGCTGTTGCAGTTAACAGTTGTAGAGAGCTTGTTGCATAGTACTCCTCTACTCGCTGAATTAGCTTCCCATTACTTTCCAGGTACAACTTTTAAGGTGCTGTGCCTGACCTATGACTAGGGATGTGCACAGAACTGTGGCAGGGAGGCTCGAAGGTGGTGGGGGTGCTGCTTTAAGAGCAGGGGAGGGTGCACTTTCTCCTCCCATCGCTTTCTCCTGCCAGTGTCCGTTTTCGTAAAAGCTCATCAGGGCAGCAGCATACCTCCCTGCCACCCCTATATAACCGGAAGTCCAGATATAACCAGAAGTCCCCGATGCGCCTATGTGCGGGCACGATGTGCGTGTGCCTGTGCTAGCGCGTGCAGGCGTGTCGGGGACTTCTGGTTATATTCGGGCAACGAGACGGCAGGGAGGTATGCTGCTGCCCTGATGAGCTTTTACGAAAATGGACGCCAGCGGGTGAAATGTGGTGGGAGGGGTAGGTGCACCCTCCCCTTCTCTTAAAGTGAGACATCCCCTGCTGGCAGAACCGCTGGTTCTTCGAATCAGTTCGGAGGCCCATAAAGGGCCTCCGAACCGGTTCCGTGCACATCCCTACCTTTGACAACTTGGATCTTACACAGAGACTGGAGATTTGCCATTGCAAAAGAGAAAAGGCAATTGCTAAAATCAGTTGACAGCAAATACCCTGTTTCCCCGAAAGTAAGACCTAGCAGTAATTTCTGATGTACCGCTGATTGCCCTAGTGCATTTTTTGGGGCTAAAATTAATATAAGACACTGTCTTATTTTCGGGGAAACACGGTACCATCTGTATACCAAGTTTCTCAATCCTAAATACCTTCTAGAAGTGTCATAAGTCTTTCCTCTGGATGGCTTTTAGGCAAAGTAGAATCATTTTGATTTCCATGTACCAGTACATAACATGGTGTTTTGGGGGGTTTGCTCCTTAAATAATTGACATTCCCAGAACTGTCTGTAATCTGGGAAAATAGGGAAAGTCTTTGGAAGGGATAGTATAGAAACTGGAATACAACAGCTTCCTTGTTCTCTATAATCTCCGTAATTTCATCTTTAGCAGACTTCTGCAAAAGTGTGGTATTTTTCATTGTTCATTTTCCAGGAATGACATTCCTTTGTGGCAGTAACTTTGCAATGGGAACTGCTTATATATGGAGCCCATAGCCTCTCCTTCTAATTTTCCCATGTTAAATAGTATTTTGACTGGCAGAAGGAAGGGAAGCCATAGTACTTCTCTCATTGTTGCATTGGGGCCCCTAAAAGGGAGTGAAACAATCTCTAAAAAGCTCAGCAGATGGCATTATCAGAACTGGCTATAATTTGGGAAAATAGGAAATCATAGCCACCTTGCTGCAACCAGTGTACCTCTTACTAATGCAGCATGTTAGATGTGGAAAGTTTTGAACAGGAGTTACCATATAAATGATGTTCCACTGAAGTGCAAATTATTGTGTGTCTTTTAAAGGTAAAGTTGTGCCCTCGAGTCAGTGTCGACTCTCGTGACCACAGAGCCATGTGGCTTTCCTTGGTAGAATACAGGAGGGGTTTACCATTGCCTCCTCCCGCTGAGTGTGAGATGATGCCTTTCTGCACCTTCCTATATCACTGCTGCCTGATATAGGTGTTTCCCATATTCTGGGAAACATACCAATGGGGATTTGAACCAGCAACCTCTTGCCCGCCAGGCATTTCCCCGCTGTGCCAGTAGCCAACAGTAAAAATCTTAAATTCTCTAGTTAAAGCACAAGGATGGGACAGTTGGAACACCACAGTGGAGAAAAACGCAACACACAGTGTGTTGCTGTAATCCACTTTTTGCAGCTAAGACATGTAAGTTTGTAGGCCAAGATGAGCAAAAGCATTCCTGGCCACAATGGCCATCAGAGAGTCCAGAAGGAAAATCAGTTCCAGGAGCACTCCCAAACTGCAAACCTGACTCTTCAAAGGGAGCTCAGCCCCATCCCAAACAGGCTGATTCTTTGTCATTGGACCAAGAGATTACTTCTGTTGTCTAGTTTAAGTTTCAGTATATTGGCCTACAACCAGTTCATTGCTGTTCTTGGACACTGATTCAGAACTTCTTTAGCCTCCCTGGCGGGTTGTATTCTGAACTGGAAGGGTTTTTTTTTAATACACATCTAGCCTGAAGATGATTTTGGAAAACTTGAAAGCCTGCTCATTACTTTGTGATGTTTTTTTGCTTATAACAAAAAAAAAAATGTTGCTTAAAGTGACTATTCTGTTTGTACAAAATCTAAATTATCTAGGTTTTTTTTAAAAAAAACAAGTCCTTTTGGGTGGACTGTGCTCCATGTGCAGATGCCTGTGGAGGCATGTTTGTCATGCATATCGGGACAGGGCCTTTTCTGTTATTGCCTCCAGATTGTGGAACTCCCTTCCAGATGAGATCTATACTGCTCCTTCATTCTTGGTCTGCAATTGTAAAGGGTGCCCTATTTTCCTAGCCCTTTGGTCAATAAGGGTGTGTTTGGCCAGTAACTATCATTTTAGATTAGTTTTTTATGGACTTTTTAAAAAATGGATTAACATATTGTTTTTAATATGTTTAATTTTAGTGTGGTTGTGTTTTTAGATTTTGTACATCACCTTGCGAGTCCCATATTGAAGGGTGGAATAAAAGTATAAGAAATAAATTGGGTGTTTATGAGGCCTGAAACTTCAAATACTGTGCCTTCCTACTAACATGTGATGTTTCCCCTTAATCTGCTGCTATCTACTTCTCTCATTGAAAGAATAAAAACTTTTA
The DNA here is from genome assembly GCF_027244095.1 of Hemicordylus capensis. Lineage (NCBI taxonomy): Eukaryota > Metazoa > Chordata > Lepidosauria > Squamata > Cordylidae > Hemicordylus > Hemicordylus capensis. Next base: position 267,409,301 of record NC_069657.1, on the reverse strand, counting down.
AAGTCTTGAGAGAAACTTCCAGTTGATGCAGCAACTTGTTCTTTAACTTGTTCCAGTTCTATGTTCAGTTGCACTCAGTATATTCAAGGCAGAAGTAATTGCTTGTTAATGATACTTTCCTAATTAACCTGAAGTCAAACTATTCTATCTTTACATGTTGTAAATATTCCTCCCTAGCTAATTAACTGTAATCTATCTTATACACCATTCTGGTCAGACCTGCAGAGCTTGGTTACTGGTCTGGAAATGCCCACAGAGGCACAGCAAGCTTGACCACAACACAGTCGGTGATGCAGCTGGGTCACTGATCCCTGAAGGCTCTCTTCTCCTTCACGGTGCGACTCTGCTACTCTTCACACCACTGACACAGCGATGCCGGTACTGGTTTCAGAGGACTAGACCCGAAAGAGAGACCTTCAGATTTCTGCCTTTTTGTCGTCAGATTTCAGCTCAAGATTGCTTGCTGATAAAAGCGCTGTTGCTTCTGCTGGGTGGTCCCCCCTCCCCCCCCTCCTCCTTTGGCCGATCTGTCCTGACTGATGGATGACTTCCCCCTCTGTAGGCAAAAGCTGATCTTCTATGCTGCGCTCTGGTCAGACTTCACCAGTGTACTCTCTGGTTGCTCAGGGCTGATCCATTGGCTTTTTAAACTTGGGCCATTATGTGTGGCCAGAAGGGAAATTAATTGGTCAATTATCTTAACAGCGCTCTTGTCCAGTCACCCAGCATGACTTTTCATACTTCCAATTTGAATAATTGTAAAGGTCTATCTAAGATAGCATCTCTAGCCAGATGACTTCTTGATAATGAAGCAATCACACACACCCCACCCTCCCTTACATAACCAAGCTGACAGGTTGCCCCTCCTTCACAATACTGCTCCAACAGTATAACCGTTTCTGTGAGGCTTTAATGTTCCTAAACCAGTTGACATCCTATTGCTCTGCCAATTACATTTTACTCAGGATTACCCTTTTACCACATGGAATACTCAATAGTCATTGACATATCATTCTTAACAAAATTTAACCCCTTCCAGGCCAGACCAGTAGTAGTTGGTCACTCTACAGCGGTTGGTGGTCGTGTTTTGTTAAATATCTGATGCTCCCAGGGGCGTAGCTAGGGAAGAGGGGGCCTGTGTTCATCCCTCTCTCTGGCGGCCCCTCAGATTGAGGGAGACAATGGAGAAAATAGGAAGGAATGGAGCTGGAGGGCCTTCAGGAGCTGGGGGCCCGTGTTCTTTGAACCCTTTTGTTCAATTATAGCTATGCCCTTGGATGCTCCAGTTTATCTTTTCAGGCCAGACCAGTTTATATTGATTTAATTTCAGTTCAACTTTCCATATTTTCTCAAGCAGATAATAAAAAATGGGAGAAGATTCCACGCAGTCTTTGATGTACATCCTCTACACACTGCTAAAGAACTGTGTAGGGCAGTATGGTGTTGGGCCTTCCTGATTCAGCCTGAGCAGGTTCTAAAAATTAACTGAGCAGACATTAAAAAACCCGTTCGTGTTTGCACACATGCACACACGACATGCACATGCCTTAGAGGGAACACTAGTTACCAGTATGCTGATTACACCCAAATCTTTCTCCATGACATCCTTTCTAGGGATGTGCATGAACTGAGGTGGTGTTGACCATGCAAATGGCACCTATGCAGGCACAGACACCCTGTGCATGCTGACACTGTGCTTGGGTTCTGGGTTCTTGGGACAAGCACCACCAGGTCTCTTTTTTAAAAGATCCCGCTCACCACTCCCCTTCACACGGTGCCAAACCAGGGCACAGACCTTGGTTCGTGCACATCCCTAATCCTCTCTGTGATTTCTCAGATTGAGGCAGTGACCAGGAGTGCTTTTTATCCCTGTAGGCTGATACTCCAACTGTTTCCATTTCCAGAAGAGAGCAACTTCTACGCTAGACTACTGCAATACACTCTCTGTAGAACTACCTTTGTATCTAATCAGGAAATGTCAGTTAGTGCTCTCTGGGACAACCCAAAGAGGCCATATTACATAGGAAGTTGCCCATGGTATGGGTTCTTAATGATGGCTAGCACAAGCCATGGTGTTTTGCATTATGTCTGAACCCAGGCAGTGAGTCTTGATGCCTAACTGCACTCTTCTTTATGGCCTCTAAGCAGGCATATTGGATCTGCACCTGTCCACAGTGATCTCTGGGCCATTCTAGTGCTTTAGCCAGGGAACTGGTGCTTGCTCCCTCTCTCTAGAAAGTGGGACAAGGTGAGCTGCAACTCTAGCCAGGTTTTTCCTCTCTGATTTGGTTGGTGTTTGAAACAACATTTCCCTTTTCTATTTCTTCAGTGCTCATGTGCATCTTGCCCTGACTGCCCAAATGCCTGTGGCCCAATAGTCTTCCTTTCAAAAGTGCCCTGCTTGTACTTGCAAGCATAGATGGCCATGACTGCTTCCTCCTCCTGCCTGGGAGAGGAGCACAAAGTAGAGTTATTCCCTGTTGCCCGAAGTTCATCGTGCAGACAAGGTCTCACAAATGTGCTGTTGTAAAGCAGTAAGCCTTCACGAGAGATCATAGAAATGCTGTTGCGTCCTATGTCAGCTGTAGCTAAACATTACAAAGCGATGTAAATTGGCAGCCAAATTTTTAAGGCAATGTGTAGTTTGGCCAAACATTATTTATTGGACCGTAAGGCTGAGGTTTCACCCTCCTTGATGTGTCACTGTTCTGCCCACTGAGCCGCATAGGGGGCTGTTTAGTGTCAAGATAAATGCACTGAAATGTGATCTTCCTTCTTGGCTTCAACCAAATGTTCTTTGCCATGCTTGAAGGAAGGTCTCAGAGTAATCCTTACAATTTACGACTTTGTGTCTGATGTAATGGATAATTTGAGGATGTTATGCAGTATTAGTGTGGTTGTCCTGTAACTGTGTATGGAACAGGTTTCTCCCTCAGCTGTCAGAAGTTTGTGATAATTGGTCAGATTTCTTAAATAGTTTTTACTAGACAATTAAAATAAGTGGATTAACCATCAATGCCTGTAAGGCTGAACTAAAACCCAAAATACAGTGGGTTTAAAAAAAAAAAGCTATATGTTAATTTCCATAATCGGATAGATATGCTTTATTTTGGTCTTTGACCAGCATAAAGTACAACAGATTTAGATAGTGTTTAAATGTGTTAACATTCAGCAGCAAATTAAAAGTTGAACTAAAACGTATAACATTGAAGCATAGTTCATAACTGCATAAACTATGGCAGTATACCAACGCCTTAACCTATCCCCAAATAATGTGCTATATATAATAAAAGTATAGCTGGGCAGTCAACTCACAGTGTATTTTATATGCTGCAGTACAGCAGCTAGCAACACTATAGGTAATGAAGGGGTCATTCAGAGAGCAATAGAGAGACCTAATCCACACTGTTGATGTATGGGTTCATATTCTATAAATAACATTAATTATGTATATCAGACTAGTTTATATGCACCTAATCTGTATGCTTTTTTCTGAATCAGTTCTTGTATCTTTTCAGAAGTTATTTGAGAAGCAGGTAAATATTTGGGGCACATTGGTTAATAGATAGTTTGACTGGAAACCTGAAGAATGGATGGGGAAATAACAGCTTTTGAACCTTGAAGGAATGTGAAAATGTGCACCCATGCAGAAATGTTCCTAGGCTGCTCCTTAACAAAGTTTAGAGTCAAAAATAGCAACTGCAAACTAGTTTTATGAATGAAGTTACAGTCAACAGTTGAAAATGATTGGTCAACAGAACTGGAGACATTGAGCTGCTTTTGATACTTGTATACTCTTTGAAGAGAAATTCTCGTTTATTTTCAGATGTAGAAATTGAGCATTTCCAGTGTGTAGGTAGCTCTTTCTAGGCATGGACTAGTTTATAGTGACTGCCTGCAAACCTGTAACTACATTGTTTGCTCAGCTGCCAAGTTCCACTGCTTGAAACAGGACTATTATCGGATCATGTCTGCATTTGGCAAAGCTTTGTAGACACAACATCATTAACAGCGCTACATATTTTTGCAATATTTACTCCTCTTCCACACTTTTTTCCAAGGCAGTAAATCATAGTTTCTTTAATCTTCTCCTGGCTGAGTGAAAAACAGGAATTTATGTAGCAGGCACTCTGATGCAAACCTTTTCCTGTTTGGAACTTTTGTTGTTGTTGGCAGAGTGTGGAGATAGCTTAGCTATCCAAGAGTGAGTGACCTTGAATGTCCTTTATACAAGACTACTTGATTGTAACTTTCTGATGACTAAGGAAGTTTGTAGCTTGTATAAAATACTAAACACTTCCATGTGTAGAAAGACTGAAAGTTAGTTCTGTTCAGGGGTGAGAGAAAGAGAACGAACGAGCACGCTTGTTTCCATTATAAACATTAAACTTTTTAAACCTGGGGCAAGATAATCCTATGACATTTACAAAACAACATTTTAAAGCATTACTACTGCTTTGTTTTTAGTAAACAGGTGTCGGAGATCTGCTTGCTTATGCAGTTTTTCAGGTGGAATAGTATTCACCTTTATTCTGAATACGCAGCCAGGATGATACCACATTTCTTTGGGGTTTTCCAAGCCACATAGTATTTCCAGAATGAATATTCTTAACAAACATATTTTGTATTTTACACAACGTCAAACTGAGGGAGTTTGTAGCATCATGCTCTGTCAGAAAAGTGGCATCGGTGATTTTAGTAGTAGAATTTAAAGAGTTCATGAAATAAGATACATAAGTTTGGGGCATTATATAAATGTGCTTAATACCTTTTTATTTTGACCAGCTTTGTTTACAATGGGATATTCAAGTTGCACCGAACTTCCCTTCCGGCTAGTTGCAAAGTAAAAACACACCCCCTCGTTCTCAATAAACTATGAAAGCCTGATGTCTAGACTTCCCACCACCTAAAAAGTTAGGAACATCCAGCCCTCTTCCTCCTGTGTACCTTGAGCTGCTTTGACTTAGTACCCAGTGTCCTTTCTAAACTACAAACCATGTTTTGCTGATAGAATATTGTAGAGTAATGCACCTCTCACTTTGCCTTCCCGCTCTCTCTGTTGAGTGTTCCCAGACACTTGTTTTTATCCCCAAGTACTTTTTTTAAAAAAAACTTTCTGCGGGATCCTTAGGGCCTCTCTCTTTGTGCAGATTCTGTGAACTCCCTCTTGTGAATGTGTGGTTGCTGAGTATGCAGCACTACTGCAAGAGTTGGCAACAGTGGGTGAGAAAGAGCTGGGTAGGTATCTGCCCAGCTAAAGGAAACTCATGCTGGATGAATGTACATGAGCAGTGCTTTCTACATGCACAATTAATTATGGGAGCAACTTGCATCAGGAAGCATGTTGAAAACTCAAGCTGGGGAGGAGTCAGTAAAGGGTTGCAGCATCACATAGGATCCTCTATTGCCCATGGTTTGCAGCAGTTTGTACTCCTTTCTTGACCACATGGCTTGAGATAGAAATACACTGTCACTTTGGGGCACACCTTGGATGCCTACCTACTTGTTTGAGAGCTGGCTTGCAGCTGGTTCCTGTGACAGAATGCCATGAGTGACTTCTAGCTCAGTGTACCCTCACCCCCAAGTTTGTATTTGCCTGGTCTACTCTCTGAGTGGCTTGCCTTTCACTAGGTTCTAGTGTCATAGCTGCCTAGCTTGGAAGTTGTTATTGGATGAACTTCTTGCTCGGAACTGGGCCTGGCCCTTTGCCTTAGCATCCACTGTAGGCCCTTTCCTTAATTTATGCAGGGTTCTTCATCAAGAGAGTTGTGGGAATCTGTGTCCACAAATGAGTTAAGGTACTTTTTGGACTTGGATGCAAGTGTCCTACAGCTGCCTTGCTATCATGCCAGTGATTTCTTGCATGTTGCTAGGGGTGGACTTAATATTCTTGCCCGTGTTCACCATTCTTGCTCTCCTCTTCCTTTCTTGTGCACTGAGGTTTTCATTGGCTTTGTGTCTCACACTGCCTTGCATTTCTCTTGAGGTCCTGTGTGGTTGCATACTTATGACGGGCCTTGACAAATTTCCTTTGCTTCTAGGAACCAGCCCCAAAATTTGGGAGCTGAGCAGTGGATACTTGTCAGAATTACCAGTGACAGACATTATGGAAGTTGGGTGGGTGGGTGTTTATCCCCTTTACAAGTAACATACTAAGGGCTGCCTGGGACAAATCTAGGCATCATGGCTCCCTGGTGTCTGGAATTTGTCAAGCCCTGACTTATATAACAGAGATATATTATTTTTATTTATTCAATTTCTATACCTCCCTTCCAAAAATGACTCAAGGCGGTTTACAAAGAGAAACAATAAATAGATGGATCCCTGTCCCCAAAGGGCTCACAATCTAAAAAGAAACATAAGACAGACACCAGCTACAGTCACTGGAGGTACTGTGCTGGGGGTGGATAGGGCCAGTTACTCTCCCCCTGCTAAATAAAGAGAATCACCACATTAAAAGGTGCCTCTTTGCCAAGTTAGCGGGGTTAATATATAATCTCTTGATTTTTTTTGTCTCCTGCTCAGTTCTGTGGCAAGTTTGGTGCTATTCAGCTACCAGGCATGTTTGACCATTCATTCATTCATTCATTCATTCATTCATTCATTTGATTTTGATTTCTATTTGATTTCTATTTGGTGCATTTAATTTATATACCACGCTTCAATAAAGATTATTGGAGCAGTTCACAAGAAATTATATTGTTTAGTCCCCCATAGCCTACTGTGACTAAGCCGAAGCATGATCTTCCCCTGGTTACCTCCATTCCCCTCCCTCTCTTGACTCCCTTGTGTCTGTTTCTAGACTGTGATCCCCACGGGGAGGGATCTTTCTTCTGTTATAAAGCAATATGTTCAAGAATGGTGTACAACACAAATAATGAAAGCGAGGTGGCTTTGGGATTGGTTTTCAAGACCTTTAAGAACAATACAGCACAGAAAAATATACAACACCCCTTCTATCTTGAATTTCATTTGGGTGTCATGAAATATTGTAATGATAAAGAATAAATAATGTTTAAAGTTTTATATTAAACAAAACTAGTTAGGAATATCCACAAATAAACTGTAATAGGCATCCATCCCTAGGATATGCAGAAACAGCCATATTTACATAGGATAGCATTTTAAATCTGGAAACTGACCAAAATACAGTAGGGGTAATGAAATCTCTTCTCATTTTAATAAAAGCAAAGCAAGGAGGTGTGTGTGTGTGTATGCATGTGGTATTGTGGGGCTGAATGTAATATTGCATTGGAAAATGGGATTTTAAAATAAGGTTATTGTACACTTGAAGATAAAAGACTGGAATAAAGAGACTGAACACTTTTCTTACTCCTTTTCTTTTTCAGAATTCAATCCGCCATAATCTCTCATTGCACAGCAAGTTTATTAGAGTGCAGAATGAAGGAACAGGAAAAAGCTCTTGGTGGATGCTCAACCCAGAAGGAGGCAAAAGTGGCAAGTCTCCCAGGAGAAGGGCTGCATCCATGGACAACCCCAGCAAGTTTGCAAAAAGCAGAGGTAGAGCTGCAAAGAAAAAAGCTGCTCTTCAGGCAGGTCAAGATGGAAATGGCGACAGTCCAAGCACACAGTTCTCAAAATGGCCTGCAAGTCCCAGCTCTCACAGTAATGATGACTTTGATAATAATTGGAGTACTTTTAGGCCTAGAACCAGTTCTAATGCTAGTACAATTAGTGGGAGACTTTCTCCAATCCTGCCAGAACAAGATGACCTTGGAGAAGGGGATGTACACTCCATGGTCTATCCTTCACCAGCAGCCAAAATGACTTCCACTTTGCCCAGCCTTTCTGAGATGAGCAGTTCAGAAAACATGGAGAACCTCTTGGATAACCTCAATCTTTTATCCCCAAACACATCCTTGGCTGGATCAACCCAGTCTCCACCCACTACCATGATGCAGCAACCACCTGGTTATTCATATGCTTCATCTAACACAAGTATAAGTTCACCAAATGCAGACTACAGGAAATACAGTTATGCTCAGGCTAGCATGAACTCCTTGTCCCAGATACCTATGCAAAATATTCAAGACAGCAAATTGAGCTATGGACCCCACAACCAATATAACTGCTCTGTAGGACTTCTGAAAGAATTGCTTACTTCTGACTCACCTCCACACAATGATATCTTGGCATCTGTAGAAACTCATGTTTCCCAGCCCAGTGGCCGAGTGCTGGGACAAAATGTGTTAATGGCCTCTAACTCAACAATGTCGCCATATGGGAACCAACAATCCCATAACAAAATCATTACCCCCAGTGCCCACTCGCACCAAGGACATATCCAACCACCATCAGTGGTTAACAGCCATACCTTATCTCTCACACTTAGCACTGTATCTCATGCTTCAAGTTTAAATCGTTCGTCCACAGCAAAAACCTCAATACAAGTGCCTATGAGCAACCCAATGCAAATGAACAGCATAAATCCTTACACCACTGTGAACAGCTGTAATGGTTATGGAAGAGTGGGGATTGTTTCTTTTCATCAGGAGAAACTCCCTAGTGACTTAGATGATATGTTTATTGAACGATTAGACTGTGATATGGAGTCAATAATTCGTAATGACCTCATGGATGGGGAAACATTAGATTTTAACTTTGACAGTGTGTTGCCTAACCAAAGTTTGTCTCATGGTGTTAAGACGACAACACACAACTGGGTGTCAGGATAAGACCAGAAGGTTAGTTTCCCATGTTTGTTTGTTTTTTAAATATATATGTGTTTACATGGCTATTGATTCCTGACCCCAAAAGGATGCTTCTATGCCTTTAGTGGTTATGTGGCAGGACAAAATTCAGCAAGTACGGCTTCTTCCATTGTAATATTTCACTAAGGGAGAAGCTAAACATACCAGATCCTTGACACAAGTGCCTGACAAATCCAGGTGTTGACAATGTTAAAAGAAGAGGCAAGTTCCCATTTAAAGGAACTTTAATAAAGGAAGGAAGCTATTGCACACCAAAGAGTGTAAGCAAATACCATTGCATATTTTGTTTGTGTTGCTAGGGGGCAAGGTCTGGAACGGAAGGCTTGAACAGATGCTTTGCTAAAGAAGTAGTGTTTGAGGAGAGATTAACAGATGAAAATACTGGTTCATGAGAGAGGTTCTGTTAGCAACCTCCAGACATAAGGAGTACAATAGAAGATTCATGCAAGTTAATTGGAACAGGAAACTTGAGTAGCAGTAGAATTGTGAAGGCAAAGGTCTTTTGCAGCAATATAGAATATATGCTAAATATAAGGGTGATGCATGATGATAAAATATTTGAAGTTTGTAATGAGGAAATGGATAAACAGGAAGGGTTTTTACGTGGTCACTTTTGACTACTGGTAATTAACATCTTGATTCCTTTACTTAAAGATAACTCAGTTTAATGGACAAGGTTTCCCGTCCCCAAAATTCTATATACTTTTATGTTTTGATGACTAAAAATACCTTCATGTCTTGCTCTTCATACTCAACGTTTTAAAATTAATAAATTAGATGACGTAACTTAGGTATACCATAATTTAAGCATTGGCTGCTTAGCATCTTGTATTAAACCTACCTTTTAAAATTGTCCTGGGTATGAGCTGCAATCCGTGAGGCTAGTCGTCACCACCATGTTAAAGGACGCAATTTTTCAAAGGGCATCAGATTGCCATCAAATGAATCAACTTAAATTTTTATTACAACTTAATGAGGACATTTCAAAATGTGTGAACTACTGTTGGGTGGTATTTGTGTCAGCAGTCTCAATTAAGGATTGTGATACTGATGTGGCAGATGTTGCTACATAAATGCAATTGGTATACCTTAGTATAACAAGTAAAATGTGGACAAGCTTTAGTTATTTAATTACGAAAGCCAGAAAGTTTTTTAATTATGAAAGCCAACATGCTCAAATCTGAAACATGCATTGGTTATCATACAGGAAGTAAAAGTTTGTAGTCACAGAGTGATTAGTCATGTAATAAACTAGTCCGCTTTTCTAGGTTAGTCCTGGGAAAGACTGAAAATTTTCATTCAGTATGTATTTGCCAATATTATATCTTTGACTCACATTGGTAAAAATAGTGCTGCTTAAAGAAAATAAATCTTTTGTTCTTGGCTTCCTTGTACTTAGGTTATGCATATAATGACATCCATCATGTACTCTGGAAATATGTGTTTGCTTTCTATCATGATGTGTTTTCTTTCTGTTATCCTAGGCTACAGTTTAAAGTACTTCAGACATCTCTGACTGCAGGAACTAAGCAAGGGAGTCCAAAGATGTCCTTCAACCTCTTGTGTCTTCTTTATAATGTGTTCCCCCACCCCCCTTGTCAAACTTGACAGCAGATAGATTTTTCCTGTATTGGATGTTTGCCACATACATGCAGGTTATTTGCTGCTGTAGGTAAATAATGTGCCATTGGAAATGTCTTTATTTAGAAGTGCCAAACTCACTACAAAGTCCTTGAAAAGCAGCAAATACTTATGCATCATGTTATATGTTGGCTGTGTATAGAAGCAAAATGGTTTTTTTAGGAAAATACTAGATCTGAGAAAATCATACAGTGGTCATTTTAAACCTTCAGTCGTGTCTGATCCACTTTATCTTTTGATCTTCTTAACCCTTGGAGAACTGTGGACAGCTGGATTAATTGCCTTGTGTGTGTTAAAATTGTTCTACATTTCATATAAGAACATGTCATTGAATATGATCTAACCAAAGTTTCAGACTTCCACATGAGAAAACAGATTGACAGCTTTGTCAGCCATGTTTTTAGATTATGTAGATTTATTGTGGGGCTGACATCCAGACTGACTAATTTTATTAATCAACTTGAACTTTTGTAATAGGCAAATAGCTATTTTTCTTACATCTCTACTTTGTAATACAAGCTACTTAAAAATATTTTGCAGAATCCAAAATATCTAGCAACATGCATAAAATTTTGTATACAGTATTTTAATTAGGCTAAGGAGAGAGAAGTTTATATTAGCACCATTAAAGATTTCTAAAGAGGAGGCACATGTACTTCTAAATGTAAAATCTCCGAGAGAGTTTTCTGGCACAAGGGTGATCTGTCTGTTTATACATACAGATAACTTCAATTCCTATATTCAGTTATTTGTATGTTTAGTGCTTCATCCTTGCAATTATTCCATGGAAATTAGGGCAGGAACTTCTCTGTTTAAGACCATTATCATTAGTAATCTATTGTAGGGTTGTCATTTCTTCTCTCACTGTCTCCTATTTAGTTCAAAACCTAGAACCTGCTTTATATTATATTAAAAGAGCATTATTTTGCAGGGACAAGCAGTAGAGCCTAATTGTATAAATAACAATGGTTGGTGTTAATAACTTACTCCTTCAATGTCTTACATCGCTAGGGCTCTTCTTGAACATCTCTCTCTCTCGGAGACTTTTATAAGAGCAGACTTTTAACATGTAGGTAAATAAATAATTTGCTCCTTAGCATGCGAATTTCATTGAGCATCTTCATACTTGGATGTGTTTAAAAGAGAAAGTGACAAATTATCTGTCATGGGTGGCTTAAGGTACTGCCAAAGGCAGGGCATAGCCCCTGAGATACCTTCTAAAATGTCAGGAGTTACCTTTTGGCTGGGTAACACATCCTTGTTGTCCTGTCTCTATTACTTCTCCAACTAGCTTCTGATTGTCCAGTGACTTCCCTTCCCTTCAAACCATTTAGTATGGGGTGGGAAGAGGAAGAAGAAAAGAGGTGTAGCTTCTGTGGCCAACAGGATGTGATTGAAGACCCTATGCTCGATTGCATTTTCATACAGTGTATCCAAGTGTTCAGGTAGGTTTTTCTTACTGCTGGCATATCAATGGGAACAGAAAAGGTCCTCTAAATATATTAGACACTTGCACAGTGTTCTAATAACTTCTCCATGTAATCCTGGGAAACTGAACATTTAATGAAGGATGGTATTGTAAAACAAAAAGATGATAAAAAATGCTTTTTGCATAGCTCTTAATTTCTGCAGTACATAGTTTTAAAAAAAAGAGTATTGTAAATGATGGCTTTATGAAATGTGCAGATTTTTACCAAACAGCCTTGTTTATGTCTGTGTTTCTTCCCCTCTGTTGGTCTGTACCCTTGTGAGAAGTGTATTCTACAATAGAACTGTACCAGTACTTAAATGTATTGTTTCTACTGTATAAATAGCTGCATTAATGAGACTTCTGCTTTGATAAACTGAGAAGTTGCACAAAATAGTAAACAAATGTTGAATGCTGACAATTTAACAGAACATCCCTAAAGAACAGAAAAGATTAAAGTGGACCAGTTCTTTAATGGTCTTAAGTTTGCACTTGTTCAAAAACTGAATGGGTGTTATGATGAACTTTTTATTTTATTGATTTTAAGTTCATATTTTGAATTTTTCAGGCTTTTTAATTTATAACTAATTTTTTAAATGGTTTTTTGTATCTTTAATAAGTGTATTGCGGTTCATGCAAACAAAGAAATGTAACTCTGCATTCAAACTAGATTTCATGGGGTATTCCCACCTCGCCATCCCACCCCATACTACCTTAGCAGCACTATTGCCAGACTGACATGCAAATATTTTGCATTTCATTTGTGTGTGTTGTAAGAATATGTTTCACTGCTGTACACTGCAGAATATTATTTGGATATTTGTAGGAAAGTGCCTGAGTCTTTCAAAATATAAAATAATCCTTTGTATAAAGCCATAAATGTATATACATTGCTTTAATGGTGTTGTCTTTGATATGATTTGTATGCTGATAAAAGATTCTCTTTGTTACCAGTTGTAATCGTTTATATATATTTGTGTAAAGGGCTTTGAAATCTTTTAACTGATCTGTGCAGTAATCCTGTGAGGTAGGCTATTATTACTGGAAAGGTGACAAATATGTTATAAATAAATATTTCAATTTTGTATATGGGAGCCTAAGACTTTAGTGACCTGGCAACCAAAGACTATCCAGTAGGGCTATGCAAATATTCAGCATCAGTACCTAATTATCTGCACATTGTGGCCAGTGTTCCCTCTAAGGCTTACGAGGTTTTTAAAAATGTCTGCTCAGTTAATTTTAGATCCTGCTCAGTTCGAATCAGGAAAGCCCCACTCTGAATGCACTTGCATACACATGGGCCTTGATACTACTGCCCAGGACAAAACTCATTCTGTATAGAGATGGAAAAAATTAGAGGGACCAATGATTGCTGCAGCTCCCAGTGCTTAACTCTGTGCAGAGTCTTCCTGGATGCAGCACTGAGGGCTATTGTGGGGAGCTCCCATGTTGTCTTGGAAGACACGTGGGGGAGTACAGGGAAATGCGTTTCCTAGCACTTTCCCCATGGAGCTCTATGGAGAAAGCACTGTAAAGGGCTACACTTCCCACGGCTCCCCACAGGCTTTGCCTTGTGCCTTCCAAGATGTCACTGGGGCAATTAACGTGTTCCAAGATGTCATTTGACTCCCTTTAACAGTTCTCCCTCATGCTGTGCACAGGACCATTCTGTATGGAGGCAAGCACTGGGGTCTGTTGCCTCCCTACAGAACTGGGGGTGATGTATTGATCCTTGGCCTTTGAAGCTAAATCTTTGCACAGCCCTACTGTCTGCTAAATCAATGGCTGAGCCTAGATTTCAGTCCAGATCTCCTGGTTCAAAATCCATCACCATATTCATTGAACCACACTTGGGATTACTTATGTCCTATTTTCTCCTTTGTTCCTCAGTACTCCATTCCTTCCCTCTCTGTGTGATGCTTGCTACCCTAAAGCAACGAACTAGAAATCCATAGGATTCCTAACGTACAACAGCAATACAATCATGCTACTGTGAGTTTAGACACAGTTGTGTGGAGTTTTGGATTTCTCATGCATTCTGCATAATATCATGTTGGGGCCAGCAGATATGAGCATGCACATCTTCCCTCCCCAGAACATCCTTCCTTAATCACATGAGGGCATTTCATCCAAAACACCCCTCTACACATGGTCCAACTACTACTTTGAATAGTAGCTCCTTTCATAGCACTTGTGTGTTAATCCCAGCCAAACTGACAACGATCTCTTAGCGAAAAAATTAGATTGTATTTTCTGACAGACCATTTTGTTCCCTGAGCAGCTGTTCAAGAACATGCCTTGACATAACATTAGCTCAACCAATTTGTGTCAGGGACTTGAGAGCCACAAGTACAGAGCAACATAGATTTCTTGAGGAGTGGGTGGCAATGAGGTTGCCTACAACAAACTGCTGCACATATATTGTGCAGGGAAAATGCATTGTCTCAAAAGGCCTTGCATCTCATGAGACTGACACAGTTAGGTTTTGCAGAGCATGCGTTGCTTCTTCCTGCCCCAAGGAAGAACTCCAGAAGCAGGGAAAGTTAGGCTTTCATACTGCACTGCTTCAGCAAAAGGTCACTGAATGTACAAGTGGGCAACTAACAGGATTTCCCAAATTCAGGTGCTCTGTCGTATACATGTCTATATTTTAAAATAGGTTGTGTAGATGTCTGAGATTGATTCCATTGACTGTCACATTTTTGAATAGCCTTTGGGATTGATCTCCTTTTAGTATTGCCCTTTTTGCTTTTTTGCCTGGCAAACCAAGCTTTTGTACCTTCTAAACAAGAGTTAAGTTTTCAGGTATATTAAAAATGCATCAGTTTTTCCATGTCATACTATCAAAATCCAGCTTGACTCAAACCCCACCATTGTTTTCTAGAGTAATTGCAGTCAATACAAGTGCAATACATTAATCAGTTATAGAGTCACATCTAGATTCATCATCTAGAAAGGGGATGATCTGATCCTGATGATGGTGGAAGCCTTAATTATTTTGGAACATTGTCAAGTGTTGAACAGACGAAAGTCCATAACTGATTATCTGATCTTGGCTATAACCATGTAAAGCTAATTGAGGCCATGTCATCCTGGGAATTTCCACTTCACAATTAAGAATGCAAATTTCAGGTAACAGCCATGTCAATAAAATAGAGAAGCCCTGAGTGCAGAAGCTGCAATAATTTGTGTGTAAGGAGTATGTGTACACTTTCCCTCACCCTCTGCGGAAGACAGTAAGTACCTAAACATCAACCTCCCTTCATGACATCTACACTGGGGAAGAATTGGCTTAATCTTCTTCCTTATTTTTACATATTATATATTACCTAGTTGATATTTTCCAAAAGAGAGCATTACCAAGGTTGTCCTCATTACTGAATCAACAAATAGGAGTACCACAAATAGGTCTAGGAAGTATTTAACTGTTGCACTGGAAATGGTAATTCAGTTGAAAATTAGTTTGGGATCAAAACAGCACATTCAGTGCCTCTCATTACTATTAGCTTTCACTAGGAATTGGATTATTCTACAACCAGCAGGTTTGGTATTGCACTTTAAATTTGTGGAATAAAAATATCCAGAATAAAGACACTTGTAGCAATGTGTTGATTTGTGTGCTTTGAACACTTTTTTTTTTTTTTTGGTTCATCTTAATGCCATGGCTTCTCTCCATTCCCCAATGCAATCTAAAATGACACAGGTAACACAAATGATAGTTTTCATGGCATTAAGTACATATTGGGGCTGGGACCAAATCCCATTTGGGATTGATGTCAAAGTTTAACTGTGGGAGGGAAAATAGAACAGCTGTAGTGGGGTGACTGGTGGAGAAATATCAGGGGTCCCAGAAAAGTTTCATGCTTGAACCCCTGTCCATACAATATTTTTTCCTCCCACCATGCATGGTGGTGTGGAATCACACTCAACATGATTTTCTTTTAAGGTGATTTGGTGATGGGCTGGTTCACATCTTTATTGCCACATCTGGAGTTGGCAAGGCCTTTTTATTTGGGTTAAAGTGGCACACTGGTCTGAATTGCATGTGTTGATTAGTTGGTTGATAAGTTTATGGCCCTTACTTTGAGGCAAAGGGTTGGACTAGATTATCTTAGTCCTAATTCTAATTGCTGTGACTTCCTGGTGGCACTGTGAAGGGTGCATTGCCACTTAGGCTGATGGTTTAAATCAATCTTTGTTATGGTCAATGACCAGCATACTCAACAATAACAATAATTTAACTATAGTTAAATTAACTCTAAGCGGAATCACAATAGCTACAACATAACTAAGATGAATTTACCAACTCTTTTTAAATTCAATTGTATTAAACCATGACACAAAATAATCATTTATGAAAAAAACAAGCATCACTAGCAATAACATCCCTTTTTACAAATACACAAACTCCATTTTCTACTTAATTACACAAGTGTCTTATTTAACAGTCTTTCCAGATATTAATATAGTTGGAAAATGGGGAATGAGCAACATTTCCCTGATTTGTAAATAAAATAAAATCAGACCATATGGTTAAAAAAAAGCATTGGAATTAGCTTGACCTGATCGAAGATGAATAGTGAGAGTCAGTTTTTTTGATATGGCTATGTGCCACACATGCTGGTACCAAATGACAAGATCATAACTTTGTTTTTCTGGTGTTGTGCAATGGGCAATCTGGGGGCTGTTAACATGAATACTCTTAGATGACAGCTCTGAATTGACCCCGAAAATATATTTAATAATGCCAACTCTGGTCTCAGATCTAACCTCTGCTGTGTAATTTTGCTCATCTCTAAGAAAGCCTCTGTCCAAAAACAAAGAACACTAGGACAGGACCACCATAAGTGAAAATATGTTCCCTTAGATCTGCAACCATTCCAACAAAGGGGGGAAATGCTCTTATTCATATAAGCAAATCTGGAAGGAGTCATATACCACCTATGGAAAAGTTTAGTAAAGTTCTCTTTAACATGGGCTGAGGTTGAAGCCACCGGCTTCAATTTCCATATCCTGTTCCATTCCAGATCACTAATAAAGGTAAAGTTGTGCTGTCAAATTGGTGTCGACTCCTGGTGACCATAGAGCCCTGTGTTTTTTCTTTGGTAGAATACAGGAGGGATTTACCATTGCCATCTCCTGCGCAGTATGAGGTGATGCCTTTCAGCATCTTCCTATATTGCTGCTGCCCAATATAGGTGTTTCCCATAGTCTGGGAAATATACCAGTGGGGATTTGAACCAGCAACCTCTTGTTCCCTAGGCAAGTTACTTCCCCACTACACCATTAGGTGGCTTAGATTGCTAATAGTCTGCTGTCAATCATTTCCCCAGCTCAACTTAAGGCCAATTAAAGGTTTATTTATTTAATTTATTATAATATACAATTTAGAAATAAGACTGAAGTTTCTAATATTCATATTTCAAACTTAGCTTTCTGTTAGCTTGCTTTATTGTATCTGGGTGAGAAATAAAAGACTTAAACTGAAGGAAATTCAGCCAGGAATAATGCATACTCATGAACCTCTCCCATACGGGATCTAAATCAATTGGTTTATCCAAATAGTGGAGGTCTTTTAATTTAGTCACATAGTGTCCAATAGCAAGAAGGTATATAAAAACCAGGAAATTTAGGATGACTGCAAATTTGTATAGGGGGGGGATATGATAGAGCAAAAATCATACCATTTTCCCCAGGTCTTAAGTGTAACAATTAAAAAATGGATTTTCAACAGTTTTGAATCTTTTAGGAAAGTCTGGCATTAAAAGCAGGTTATTGAGATCACCAAAGAATTGTTCTGGAACCTCCATCATAGCCCAGAGTTTAGCCTCTGGATCTGCTATTAGCCAAAGAATGTTATGAAGGTGTGAAGCTTCATAATAGGCAACTAAATTTGGGACTCCAATACCACCCTGGAGTGTTTCTGTGTATAACACATCATTACAAAACCTCATTTCCCCCCCAGCATGAATAAAAACATTTAAAACTTTTTGCCATCTACCCAGTGTAGACTTAAACAATTTAATTGGCAAAACCTGCATTAGAAACAGTGGTCTTGGAAGTAAATGCATCTTTGTAGCGGCTATCTGACCCATCAAGGACAAACGAATGCCTTCCCAATTTTTAATTTTTTTTTTATAAGGCCAATAATTGGAGAGCAGTTCAGTCTCTTAAGCCGTAATAGATTTTTAGATATACAAACACCCAAATATCGACTAGCTCCTTGATACTGCTGCCCAGAACAAAATTCATTCTGCACACATATGGAAAAAATTAGAACACGGGTGGACATCCTTGCTTTGGGCCCCCTCATTATATTAAAGGGTGTGGAGTCTCAATAATTAACTCAAACTGTTGCAAAATGTTTGCAATAAAGGTGTTTAATAATATTAGTAAATCCTGTACCCATTTGTAAATACTCTACTAATTTAATTAAGTAAGTCCATTGCGGCTGATCAAAGGCTTTAAATCTATCAAAAGTAAGGAAAGCCAGTGGTGTCTCCCTTCTTTTACGGTAATGTAAACAGTTCAATATATGCCGAATTGGATCCACAATCTGACACCCTTTAACAAAAACAGTCTGATCAGCGTTTATATATTGCGCTATAAAAGTATTTAACTTTCTCGCCAGACAGGCAGTAAATATCTTAAGATCTTGATTGAGCATGTCAGTAGGTCGGTATGATTCCACTAGCCCTTTATCTTTATTAGCTTTTGGAATCAATACTAACCTGGAAGATCTCCATGAGTCAGGAATTGAGTGGCCTTCCAATATGGAATTAAAAAGGACCGTAAGTCTGGGAATCAAAATATCCCCAAACCTCTTATATAGCAAAGCTGTAAAACAGTCGGGACTGGGGATTTATTATTTTTAATCCCTCAATTACTTCCTGCAGCTCCTATATCGTAAACAGTATATTTAGAGAATCTCTATGACCATCAAGCAAGGGAGTAATTCTTATATTATTTAGTTATTGAGCGATATTTCCAGTATCTGAAGTATCTGAGCTATACAGAATAAAATTTAGCAAAGGAATTGCAGATCTCATTAGAGTTGGTGACTCTGGTGCCAGTAGCATCTTTAATAGAGTGTATCAAGTTTTGTTTTGCCTTTTCCCTTAATCTATCTGCTAGAAGCTTGGAGCTTTTACTTCCATGTTTGTACAATTTCTGATTAGTGTAAGCCATTGCTGTAGCTACTTTCTGGCATTCCATAGCCTCCAGCTGGAATAAATAGTGCACTTCTAGTGTATAGCTGATGCTGATTTCTGGGCACTTTGCAAAACATAATCCAAATGGGCACTCTGCCCACCAGAGGCTTGAAAAGCTATGCCCTAATATTTAAAGATTTTAACTTGTTTAATTTCATGGCTGTTCAACTGCCAAGTACGAATTGTATGATACTTAGCAAAGGTAAGGATCTTAGTGTAATTAATCTCTAAATCTTCCTTGTTACAAAATGAAGCAAGAGAGCATAATGTGCATCTGTCTATGGTGGGATTCTTTAGTTTGCACCACAACTTGACTCTATATATTAAGTCAAATGCAAATCTAAAATCAATAAATTCAGCATACAATGCAATACCAGGTTTATCTGTATGCTTTTCAACCAGATGCTGCAGGATAAGGGCTTGGTCTAATAGGGAGCAGCCAGATCTAAAGCCGGCCTGTTCCTCTGCCAAGATGTGTTCGGACTCAAGCCAATCCAAGAATTTTCCATTTAAGTGTTTAGCATACAACTTACTGATTATACTCAAAAGGCTGATGGGATGATAACTGGCAAGAATATCCCTTTTGCCCTTATTTATAGATAGAGATAGATAGATAGATAGAGAGAGAGAGAGAGAGAGAGAGAGATTATTTTGACTATGCCATAACTGGCAAGAATATCCCTTTTGCCCAAATAGATAGACAGACAGACAGACAGATAGATAGATAGGGATTATTTTGACTATGCCCCCAGTTCCTTGGAACCAGTGCCGTGCGGTCTATAAAGGTAAAAAGAGAAGCCAAAACTGGAGTCCACTATTCCAGATATAACTTCAACTGCTAAATAAAATCATTGCCTGGGGGTTTAAGTTGTTTAATCAAGGCCTCAATTTCTATACACATTGCCGGTGCCCACTGGCGGAGCATACCAGCATCAAGATCCACATCAGTATTGGGCAACCTTTCCTGTTTATATAATGAACAAAAATGCTGCTCCTATACTCCCATACCCATGCAGGGATAGGGGATTTTAAACAGGGAGTACTATTAGGCGAGAGCGGAGCAATAAGTCACCAGAACAAGTATGAGTTCTTCATTGGGACGGTGATATCAATCAATGCCAAGAAGCTCTGATGGCCTCCCTTTTTAAAAATGGCAGCAACTTATAAGCATAAGCAAAAGCAAAAATATTGCTTTTCCAGCACTAAGATCCTGAACAGGTTATAACAATTGGTTTTCTTTGTACAATTTGAAATACCCAAATAACTTTCTTTGCCTCTTGGCAGTCAGAATCAAAGCAAGGGCAAGAAGTAGTAGTCTCACTGTTAGAATTAGAAGTTTCTGAAGTGGTTAACACTAGTTGAAGCAACTGAATAAGTTTCGTGGTGTAATTTTCCAAAATAGAATTATCTAATCCATCACCAGCAATTGTGGAATGAATCACCCTCCGACTAGGTCTGATGATAATGTTTTAGCAATCAGATCTTTCTGTTGAGAAGACCACTTTAAATGGGCTGGAAGTAACTCATCATCCGAGGCTGATGGTTTCAGTATCCTGCAGATGGGACAGGTAATTGGCTTTCCCAAAATATCTTCTCTCCCAGCAGCCTCTTGAAAATAGTATATACTTGATATCTTGATGTCCTCAGAGGAGAGGGGAATCTGGCCCCAACTCTTTCCTGGACTCAGCCTATCCTGGTAAGGTCTTCTCATGTCTCCCAAGCTCAGCAGTTATTTACCTGGAGCACTGCAGCTTTTTCTTCAAGAGTATATAGCAATAGCAATAGCAATAGCACTTACATTTATATACCGCTCTATAGCCAGAGCTCTCTAAGCGGTTTACAATGATTTAGCATATTGCCCCCAACATTCTGGGTACTCATTTTACCGACCTCGGAAGGATGGAAGGCTGAGTCAACCTTGAGCCCCTGGTCAGGATCGAACTTGTAACCTTCTGGTTACAGGGCGGCAGTTTTACCACTGCGCCATCAGGGGCTCTTGCACCACCAGGGGCTCTTAGCATGCCATTCTGCAAAATAATGGGGGATACCACCGTTCATGCCTATTCAATATACACACTCACAAGAGGACCCTCTCCTCAGGAATCTTGTGCAGAGCAGACCATGCACATATATCAAACAAGGCTTGCATAAGGGCATTACCTGGAAGATTCTTCCAATTAACAGGAAAGTAATGTGGCAGCTGCTGATGTCAATAAGGGGCTGAAGGGTCTGCTGAGCACCTAACCTCCCCAGTTGGATGAGAACAGTTTCCTGTGGCAGCTTTGGACAGGATGTGGATCTCTTTTCTTGCTGTAGATGTTCTTGTTCAAGGACTCGCCATTGAGCACCTGCTACTGCTAGTATCTTCCATCATAATCGGGTAGTAATCAGGACCACCTGAATTCAGCATGTTCCACATCATTTGCTAGAGATGTCTGTAATTAATTTCTGCCTGATGCATCTTTACAAGGCAGAGGGACACCCTAACTTCAAGTTTCCATGCTTTTTAATAGCCCATTCAAAAAGAACAATCACTTTCATTCTCATTTTAAAATCTTTGGATTATTAACTTTCTTCTATGTGTTGGTGAGACTGCTTGAGGATTTCCCCACATTATTTTCTTGTGTGGCCTTGAACAAGTCTTTCCCCTCATCTCAGCCTCTGTTTTCATCTTTCAATAGAATTAACAATAAGTTAATTCATTTGTGTATGAATTGAAGGATTTTTTTTTATAGTGTACTAAAAGATTTTCTTCGCAGCCCCATTCTGTCTTGGACAACTTTCTTTATGTCCCTTTCTTGTCTATAAATGTTAATGGCTTGGATCTTGCAGTGCTTTGCGCACATGCAAGAGACTATGTCACATGTACATGTAGACTGCCTCCATTCAATGTGTGACGCGGGCAGGGTGTGAGGTACAAGGCTCTTCTGTCATGCATTTGTAGGGTTTTTTATTTTGTGGATTCATAATAAGGTCCAGCCTGGATGATGGCTTGTTGTCTGGAGGACAGTATGGCTACTTTCCCTATGGATTCATTCAAGTAAAGTTACATGTTTCCTTGATATTCTGGCTACTTCTATGAAAAACTACTGTTAGAAAATAACTTCTTCCTTAGGCAAGCATTATTTGTAATTGGAAAGCTAGTTGGAAGTGGGACGGTAAAGGTGAGGGTTGGTGGGCAGGCATGAGACTGCTTGGTAGTGCTAAAGCCTCTCACTTGCTCTGTGGGTGCCTGTGCATGCTTCATTCTCCACTGATCCTCCAGTAGCTTTTTCTTTAGGATCGAACCACCTATTATGTTAAACCTATAATGCTGGTGTGCTCCCCCCCCTTAGCTAAATAGCAGCTGGATCAGGTCCCCTCTGGATTGGGACCAAAGCACTGTGCACTAGGGATGTGCAAATCGATTCGGATACAAATCGATTTGTACCCGAATCTAGCTGATTCGGGTGATTCGGAGACAAAATGAATCACCCCTGTGGTCCATTGGCTAGATTCGGGTACAAATCGAATCGCGGCTGATTCGATTTGAATCGATTTGGGTTTCGGATCTGTCCTATTAATTTCCCCAGATTCCCAGCTTTCATTTTTAAAAAAAGCTAAGCTCTAGCCCTTATAGAAGTGGAGTTATGGAGCAAAATGTGTGGTCACTATTTTTCAAGTGTTCGGATTCTTTGAGTATAATAACTTTCACTCAATGAATCCTTATGAGGATTCATTACACACCTTCATTTCTTCTGTTCATTTTGACTGTCTTTTAGACAATGCCAGTTGTCAACTGCCATGTGCCAACTACACCCCACTCCCACCCGCAAGGCAGTGAGGTACTACTCAGTTTAAGTTAAGTGCCTAATGGGTAGAGGCTACCACCCAAATTGCAGAGAGATTGGGCAAAGGGCTGGTTTTTGCTGAATTGTTGAAGTTTTCCATAGCAAATCATGTAGGTTTCAGCAGCCCCATAACTGCACTTGGGGGGTGCTGGGGTGGCCCAGAGTGAGTGCTGGTGTAGTGAACAGAGGGTGCCAGCCACCCCCATGGGTTTCTAGCCCATGGGGTTCAGGGTTCTGTTGTTTCTGAGGTGTTCTGAGTGTAGATTCTCTGGTAGCAAATGAGATTTTCAATACAAACCATGAATCCACTCTCATTTGCTACCATAGAATCTACACTCAGACCACCTCAGAAACAACAGAACCCTGTACCCCATGGGTTAGCAACCCCATGGGAGTGGCTGGCACCCTATGTGCACTACACCACCACTCATTCTGGGCCATCCCAGCGCCCTCCAAGTGCACTTATGGGGCTGCTGAAACCTCCATTATACCTTATAGGGAAAAACCTTAAAGATGAGTAAACTTCAACTATTCACCAAAAACCAGCCCTTTGCCCAATCCCTCTGCAATTTGGGTGGTAGCCTCCACCCATTAGGCACTACCACCTCACCACACCCTTCCACCCCAGATCCCACTTTATGCCCCAAATCTTCCTCAAAGACACTTAACCTTCAACTATTCACCAAAAACTAGCTCTTTGCCCAATCCCTCTGCAATTAGAGAGCCAGTGTGGTGTAGTGGATAGAGTGCTGGACTAGGACCAGGGAGACCCAAGTTCAAATCCCCATTCAGCCATGAAACTAGCTGGGTGACTCTAGGCCAGTCACTTCTCTCTCAGCCTAACCTACTTCACAGGGTTGTTGTGAAAGAGAAACTCAAGTATGTAGTACACCGCTCTGGGCTCCTTGGAGGAAGAGTGGGATATAAATGTAATAATAATAATAATAATAATAATAATAAAAGAAAAGAGGCCTTGAAGAATATATAAAGGACAGTGAAGAAGATGCACTTAAAATGGTCAAGAACGAGAAATTATTCAACACCAATGAAACAAAGCAGGCCTACAAGAAAGAACAAGTCAAGAACCGAGCAGAAAAATGGAGAAATAAGCCCCTGCAGGGTCAATATTTGCACAATATAAGTGGAAAATCAGACATCACAATGGCTTAAGAATGGCAACTTGAAGAAAGAAACAGAGGGTTTAATACTGGCTGCACAAGAACAGGCACCAAGAACAAATGCAATAAGAGCAAAAGTCGAAAAATCCACCACAAACAGCAAGTGCCGCCTTTGTAAAGAAGCAGATGAAACCGTGGACCACCTAATCAGCTGTTGTAAAAAGATCGCACAGACTGACTACAAACAAAGGCATGACAAAGTAGCAGGGATGATACACTGGTACATCTGCCAAAAATACAAGCTACCTGTAGCCAAGAATTGGTGGGACCATAAAATTGAAAAAGTTGTTGAAAATGAAGATCTAAAAATATTATGGGACTTCCGACTACAAACAGACAAACATCTGCCACACAATACACCAGATATAACTGTAGTTGAGAAGAAAGAAAAACAAGTCAAAATAATCGACATAGCAATACCAGGGGATAGCAGAATAGAAGAAAAAGAAATAGAAAAAAAATCACCAAATGCAAAGATTTACAAATTGAAATTGAAAGGCTGTGGCAGAAGAAGACCCAAATAATCCCAGTGGTAATTGGCGCCCTGGGTGCAGTTCCAAAAGACCTTGAAGAGCACCTCAACACCATAGGGGCCACAGAAATCACCATCAGCCAATTACAAAAAGCAGCTTTACTGGGAACAGCCTATATTCTGCGACGATATCTATAACAACTGACAATAAAATTCAGCCATCCCAGGTCCTTGGGAAGGACTCGATGTCTGAATAAAACAAACCAGTCAATAACACCTGTCTGACTGTGTAAACAAGCAGTAATAATAATAATAATAATAATAAATAAAATAATTTGGGTGGTAGCCTCCACCCATTAGGCACTACCACCTCACCACACTCTTCCGCCCCAGATCCCACTTTATGCCCCAAATCTGCCTCAAAGACACTAAACCTTCAACAATTCACCAAAAATCAGCCCTTTGTCCAATTCCTCTGCAATTTGGGTGGTAGCCTCCACCCATTAGGCACTTAACTTAAACTGAGTAGTACCTCACTGCCTTGTGGGTGGGAGTGGGGTGTAGTTGGCACATGGCACTGTCTAACAACTGGCACTGTCTAAAAGATAGTCAAAATGAATAGAAGAAATGAAGGTGTGTAATGAATCCTCATAAGGATTCATTGAGTGAAAGTTATTATACACCAAAGAATCCGAACACTTAAAAATAGTGATCACACATTTTGCTCCATAACTCCACTTCTATAAGCTTAGCTTTTTTAAAAAAAATGGAAGCTGGGAATCTGGGGAAATTAATAGGACAGATCCAAAACCCGAATCGTTTCGATTCAGATCAGCCGCGATTTGGATCCGAATCGAATTTGGGGTGATTCGGATTGGTCAGATTCGGATCCAAATCGAATCAGGGCTGTTTCGATTCGGTTACAAATCGAAACACAGAAAATCCGAATTGCACACCCCTACTGTGCAGGGGTATTAACCCTTTCTCCTCTCCATGGTCCTGAACTAGATTTCCCCTCAAGACTGTTTGGGAGCTCTGGGAGTTTCCCTTTGGAGGCAAGTTGCAGTTGCAGCAGTAGGGGCCAATTGGGACTGTGGCAGAGGCAAGCTCCCCTCCCCCATTCTGTGGTTCTGATCCACTGAGGGCCTGATCCATCTGCTATATACTGGAGAAAATGCATGTGCGTATGAAAACACATGTATACAGGTGAGTTGCAGACAATGAAGCAGGCTGGTAGATGGCTTGATTGTCAGCGGAAAACTGAGAATGAATGTGTCCAAACACAGGCTAGAGCCCATATTAGGGTCTACTTATGTCGGTGATGTCAGTGAAGAAATCTGACTTTTCTGCCACCATCGCATCAGCTCAGTGTCGTCCAGCAGAGCTTTTTCTAGTGGTTTGGGGCCTCCTAGGTGAGGACCCCAAAGACCATCAAACTGAACCCTCGGCAGCCTGCTGTGCCTAATTCGGGTTATTTTGCAGATAAAATCGCTCGTATCCATTCTGACTTGGATGCTAAGATTTTTGTGGCACCAGAACTGGATGTTGCCAATGCATCATCTGGTCTTGTTATATTGGATAGTTTTCAGGCTGTGTTGCCTGAGGAGGTGCAGGCTGCTTGGAAGGCTGAGGCTTACCATGTGCATCCTTGACCCTTGCCCTTCATGGTTGGTGAAAGCTTCCAGGGAAGGACTGGGTCCATGGGTGGCAGGGTGGTGAATGCTTCTCTAGAGCAGGGGGTGGTCCTCCCTTGCTTGAATGAGACAGTCATTAGGCCCCTCCTAAAAAAGTCCTCATTGGACCCAGATGAACTTAAATAGATTTCAACCAGTTTTAAACCTCCCTTTCTTGGGCAAGGTGATGGAGAGCGTTGTGGCGTCTCAGCTCCAGGCAGTCCTGGATGAATCTGATTACTTAGATCCTTTCCAGTCTGGCTTCCCACCTAGATATGGGATGGAAACCACCTTGATCGCCCTGGTGGATGACCTATGCCAGGAGATAGATAGAGGGAGTGTGACTCTGTTGATCCTCCTGGACCTCTCAATGGCTTTTGATACCATCAACCAAGGTATCCTTTTGGGATGTCTCTCCGGGTTGGGACTTGGGGGCACCGTTATACAGTGGCTCCACTCCTACCTGGAGAGCTGTTCTCAGAAGGTGGTGCTGGGGGATGCCTGTTCCACCCCTTGGTCTTTGGCCTATGGGGTGCCACAAGGATCTATTCTATCCCCCATGCTATTAAACATTTACAGTACATGAAACCCCTGGGAGAGGTCATCCATGGGTGTGGGCTGCAGTGCCATCATTATGACCATGACACCCAGCTCTACCTATCTTTTAAGTCAGCAGACATCAGGGAGGCAGTGGATGCTCTGAACCGGGGCTTGGAGGCTGTTCTGGACTGGATGGAGGCAAACAGGCTGAAACTTAATCCAGATAAGATGCAAGTGCTCTGGGTTGGTAGAACTGATCATCCAAGTAATGAGGTAAATCTGGTCTTGGACGGGACCACGCTCCCTCTGAAAAACAAAGTCTGCCATTTGGGGGTGCTTCTGGATCCTGGGAGGCACAGGTGGCAGTGGTGTAAGTGCCTTTTACCAACTACGGCTGGTATGCCAGCTGCAACCATACTTGGAGAAGTCAGACCTGACCTCTGTCACTCATGCATTGGTAACTAGGGATGTGCACGGAACCGGCGGGGGCCAGTTCGACGACGGGGGTGGCGGCTTTAAGGGCGGGGGAGAATGTACTACCCCCCCCCCGCCAGATTTCCCCCACCAGCACACGATTCCCTAAAAGCCCGTCAGGGAACCTCCCTGCCACCCCGTTCCAACATTGTCCGGATGTAGGTGGAAGTAGTAGCTGCGACTGCACAAGCACATTGTGCACATGCACCCGATGTGCATGAGTGTGAGTGTGACATGTGCTCAATGCACAGAGTTGCAGCAACTACTTCTGCTTACATCTGGACAATATCAGAAAGGGGCAGCAGGAAGGTATGCTGCTGCCCTAATGGGCTTTTAGGGAATTGTGCACTGGCAGGGGGGATGCCGTGGTGGGGGTGGGGGTAAGTGGATCCTCCCTCACCCTTAAGGCCACCACCCCCACCATCGAACCTTTAAGCCGGCCAGGGTTTGGACTGGATCAGAGGCCAGTAAAAGGGCCTCCAAACCGGTTTGTGCACATCTATATTGGTAACATCCAGATTAGACTACTGCGATGCGCTCTACGTGGAGCTGCCCTTGGAAGACTGTTCTGAAGCTTCAGCTGTCCAGAATGCAAGGATGCTCGTAGGTGCAATTGCTTCATGAGTATCACACCCAACCTGCGGCAGCTTCATTGGTTACCAGTCCACTTCCAGGCTAGATTCAAGTGCTGGCCTTGACTTTTAACACTCTATGCGGTTTAGGACCGGGGTATCTATCGGACCGCATTCGCCCATATGAACCTGCTAGGGTCCTCCACTCATCATCTCAGGCCCTGCTCATGGCCCCAGCACTAACAGAGATCTGGCTTGCCGGGATCAGAGACAGGGCGTTTTTGGTTGTGGCCCCTCGGCTCTGGAATGCCCTCCCTGAAGAGCTTCGCCATGCTCCCTCGCTCAGTGTTTTAAAAAAGCTAAAAATGCATCTTTTAAAAGAGGCTTTTCAATGTTCCATCTTTGGTTATATCTGGTAGGTTATTTAGTTTTTAGTTTTTATAACTCTCAATTTTTAGCTTTTAAAATAATTTCAAATTTGAAACTTGATACTGATTGTGTTTTTAGCCTGACTTTTAACTTGTTTACTTAATTTGGTTAAATTTATTACTTTTATTTTACATTGTATCTATTTTATTGTTGTGATTCGCCCCGAGCAGTAGTGTACGGGAGGGGTGGGGTAGAAATATTTTAAATAAATAAATAAATGTGCTTGCCGTAACATTTTGTATGCTTCTTTGAAAGAAAACAAGATACTGCAGTGAGCATGTGCCTCGTTTCCATGGCAAATGTGTTCAGCAAATTTTCACTTTCCATTCAGCCATTTATTAGCAACCACAAGGCTGAGCCAGGAGAAGTTTTATTTCTAACAAATATTTCCCACTGAAGCTAGTTTAACTCTGCTCAATGGATCTTAAGTTATTATTGCATCTAGACTTAAAGCTGCAAAACTAAGGATGTTTTCCTGGGAGTAAACCCCATTGGACTTTCTTCTAAGTAAACATTCGTAGGATTCTGCTGCTTTCCAGTGGAAAGAGGGCAGGTGGGAACAATGTTCTGAATCCAGGATTAGAAGAAAAACAGGCAGATGTATCGTGTCATTTAGAACGATGCATACGCAAAAGGATGATGAGGTGATGCTAGTTTTCTTGCAGCTGAAAAGCTTTACGGATAGTACCATGTCAACAACCCCCTGATGTCGTCTCAAGCAAGTGTTTTCATGAGGTTAAAAGGAACAACTTCACCATCCTCATCTAGTTCTCTCTCTGCTGGAAAAGAAGAGCTGTTTACAGAGCTGGGTAATTCCTATGTCATGTATTTCTTTAACAGACCTTATGACTGTTGAAATCTACAGAACAGAAGCAAAGAAACCAGTGTTATGGCAGATGGATCATACACATTCATTGTGTATGATCTGTCGCTCCAATTGAAGTGTTCAGCACTATCCCTCTTTGGTAGCATTTTTTTTTTTTTTTTGGTTTGGATCCAAGTTCAGGGATAAAATGGCTTCCAAAGGAACTACACACTCTTACTTCTGCCAGGCAACTCTTAATCGATCAATTTATTGCAGTCAATAGATCAGAACAGAATACAAGCGGTTGTGGCAACAGCACAAGATACATCAATCAACATAAAACCAAACCAACAGTACAATTACATATGTACAGAGCATCAGGCTGCTCTTTGGATCAGTTAATTTACTGATGAACCTGATGTTCTTATGCTGCATTAGCAGCCCAAGATTTGCCTGCTCTGGCTACTCTTGGCTCTGCTGCTCTGATGTTCTGGAGATCCATGGTTCTTACAACTGCTGATCTTTGCGGATAAATCTTTTATTCTAGACTCCAAGGTTCATGGGCAAACCTTTTCTAAATCAAATAGCAAGAGCCCCCCACAGTTTCTAACCTCTTAAAAGGTTTGTTTTCAAATACACTTATTCGTAGTGTTCCTTAAATTAATACCCATTTCGGTCTCTATTTTCTGTTCATTATGTTACTTAGGAATAACCTTAGTAAACCTTAAATAAAAGCCTTTGCTGTGTAATGAAGAAGACGGAAGCACAATAGTGGCATGAGAGAAGATCACCGGGCATTGTAGGGGACCAACTGATGATGTACCTGACTCAGACCCCTTTCCCTAATTAGTCAGGACTCCATCAGTTCCTGAGAGGCACATAATAGGCAATGTGTTTCTTCATATTTAGAAGGAAAAGAGCTAAGCATGGAGAAAACTCAAGCAGCATAGAGAGAGGGAGGGGGAAAGCGGTGGATTCTGGGGGAGGAAGAGAGAACTAGAGTGAGGGAGAAGGCCCCCTAGCATCAGACTGCAGAGGTGCTTTTACCCCTGGACTTCAGGGTCGAAGTTCAGGGCCTCCACAGCCCCTGTGGGCCCCCAAATCCTCTTTAGTCTGTCCTGGGTGGTGTGGTCGCCTAGCAGAGTGTGATGATGCTTAATTGGGGGGGGGCCTCTAAAGGCCTTTAGGGGCAGGCTCCAAAATTACCTACGTGCACCTTTGTCAGACGAGCCAGCAACCACAAATGTGTCTTTAAAACGATGGGGAAATCCTCTGCCAGTCACATTAGTACGTCCAATATTCAGCCTGTCACAAAGTTTTGCTATGAATAAAATTTTCTTGCTGGTCTCTTTGAAGGCCTCAGCCAAAGAGCTGTTGGGCATTGGCCTTTGGAGCATGCAGAGCAGTGCTGCCTTGGGATGCCAGTGGGTAGCCAATTCTGAAACCTGAGTTCAAATCCCCATTCAGCCATGAAACTCACTGGGTGACTCTGGGCTAGAAACATATCTCTCAGCCTAACCTACCTCACAGGGTTGTTGTGAGGATAAACACAACCATGTACACTGCTCTGGGCTCCTTGGAGGAAGAGTGGGATAGAAACGTAAAAATAGATAAAATAAAATAAAATTGCAGCTACTCAGGCAGACACAATGGCCCCATTGAATCCTTTCCTGTGGAGATGTGCCAGACAGATCTGCAGCCGGGTTGGATAAATGGTTGCCAGTGTCCTTCAGGGTAGGTGGAGCTCAGGTTGACCAGGCTTCTTTCTTTTTCCGGCCAATTTAAAAGCCAAGATTCTCAGAGGTAAAATTCCTGCAACAGAGACCACTTTTCACCCAGAATTCTGCACATGCAGACCTGCAGAAGGCAAACAACCTCAACTATTAAGATTTCCATGCCAGAGACTCTAGCAAATGCTACTGTGCTTTTGGCATTAAACAATACTGGAATCAATTCTTTCTTTCTTTCTTTTTC
Source organism: Hemicordylus capensis (assembly GCF_027244095.1). Taxonomy (NCBI): domain Eukaryota; kingdom Metazoa; phylum Chordata; class Lepidosauria; order Squamata; family Cordylidae; genus Hemicordylus; species Hemicordylus capensis. The sequence goes on along the minus strand of NC_069657.1, from coordinate 267,378,302 downwards.
TTTCTTTCTTTCTTTCTTTCTTTCTTTCCTGCTCCTACTGCTGGAGCAATCTCATTTAAACTTTTGTGGGGAGATGTTTTGCATTTAATCCAATAACATGCCTAGTGTGGCTGAGCAACGTAGACAGTCTCAAGCAACCACAGTCAAACAGGTTGTTGATTTGGGAGAGCAGGACTGGCCTATGACCAATCTCCAAAATATGTGACTCCTGCAGACACTTTTTCTTCTTTGATCTATTTTTGACTCCATATTTTCATAGGAGTTGGATAAAATGTCCTGAGGGAGGTTATGTTTTTCTTACAATTTTTAAAATATCTTTTCTCTGTGTGTGATCGCATTTTCAACACTTAATTACATTTGCTATCCATGGGCACTCTGTAGTTTAAAGGAATGGTTAATTATGCTATTAATGTGAATGACCTAAGCAAAACAAGTTCATTTCAGCTTGTTTGGCCTACTGTAGCCCCATTCAGCCTTTTTTTAAACAGCAAAATTTAGTCCAGTTCAGACGTGTGTGTGTGTGTGTTGTTTTTTAATGGTGCTCAAAGTTACAGTGCCGAAAGCAGGTAGGACGTCCCGCCCCGGAACTGTCACTCACCCCTTCTTTCCAGCTACTCACAGTTACAGCAGGTGGAGGCTTTACAAACAGGTCTGTTACCCAAATCTCCTCCAGAAGAGAGTGTGTGCGTTCACACACCAGCCAAACTTAACCCGAAGTCCATTCAAGATCCTTGGAAGCACTCCACACACAAATCAGGCTTTGTCTTCAAAATTCTAGCTTATCTCGACTTATTTCTGGCTTATTAAAATGCTGGTTTTAAGAGAGTTTATCTGAAAATGTCGGAGCAAATAGGGAGAGGCACTGACGTACAATCATTTTGTTCCAATCCAAGGAGCACTCTCTTGCTCTCACTCTCCCCATTGGCTAGAAGGAGGCACGCAATGTGAACTGTTTCCAAAAGAAAACTTGAGAGCAGAGGGGAGGGGTGGCTTCCCGCAGATGCCGCAGGTGTGATTCGAAGTGGCCTTGCTCAATATTTACCCGCAGCATGAAGCCACATGCGAATAACTCCCTGGGGACTCACAGCAAAGGGACTCACTGTAACCATAAGGGCAGGCATTTCTCTGATCCACAGTCTGGAGAGATCCAGGCTGCCGATCACAGAAGTGCCTGCCTTTCCTCACGGTGACAGTGGGTTCCTCTTCAGACCACCACTGCTGTAACTTTGAGTGGCTGCAAAGGCGGGGGGGGGGGTGAGTGACAGCACCAGGGCAGGACTTCCTATCCTACCTGCTTTTAGCACTGTAGCTGTGAGCGCCATTAAAAAACAACATCATCATCATCATCATCATCAACAACAACAACACCACACACACACACACACACACACACACACACCCCTACCTGAACGGGGCTAAAGTTTTGTTCCTATGCTGTTTAGTTGTTCGGCAAATCTACTCTGAGTTGTCAAAGGTCATTTGAACCAACAGCAAAAAAATGAATGCGAAGGCATTACAGTTTATATCTTCACTACCTTATTATTAACTTAGCCTAGTTTCCCACAAACAGAAGATGAGGCAAACCTTCTGGGTTGTACCAGAGAACTAGGCTCAAATTCCATTAATTCCTTTAGAAACAGTAGCATTTATGGCATGTCTTGGAGACGTATGCCCTGTCCCACCCCGTGAGCAAGTGACCATGAGGGCTGCAAGGTAGCACTACAGACACCTCTATGGGACAAGTTGCTCTGAGAGCAGTCAGCTCTTAAACATTTCTGAGCTCAGGCTACCTCTTCTGGACTCTGCCTCATTGCCTGGGAGTTATTGCTTCATGCTGCGAGGTAAATGTTGAGTGAAGCCACTTTGGATTACACTCGTGGCATTGAGGGAAGCAGCCCCTCCCCTCTGCTCTTGGGTTTGCTTTTGATGCAAGTTCACATAGTGTTTTCATTCTAGCCAATGGTGTGTATGTTGGGGGGGGATTATTAAAGAGCTACATCTGCATTTGTCAAAAGAGTGTCCCTCTTATCATGCTAATGATTGAACCTCCCGCTGTTTGTCCCAGTGTTTTCAGAAAAAGTAACTTAAAACCAGCATTTAAAAAACCCAGAAATATCTGGAGATAAGCTAGAATTCGCAAGACAAAGCTCAACTTGTGCATGGAGTAGGTCCAAGGATCTCGAAGGGACTTCAGGGTAAGTTTGGCTGGTGTGTGAACACACACACTCTCTCCCAAAGGAGATTCAGGGTAGAAGCCCTGTCTGTAAAGCCTCCTGGAGAGTGGAAACCTTAAAGGGGCACCCTTCTGGCCAGTAGTCTGACATTCCTCTTGTAGTGTTTAGAAGGGCAGTTAATGTTTTTGTTGGAGTTTAACTTGGTAGTGTATGAGGATAATCTAGGCCAGAGTTTGCAGAGAATCCAGAGAAGACTAACTAGGCCTCTGCAGCCCGACTTGTGTGAATCCAAATAAAAACTGCCTCTTCAAACTCTTCTTTTTGTATTGTCTTCAGACAACAAGAAAAGCTTTATCTCCCAATCATCTTCCTCTCTGCTTGTTGCCAGCTAGCTGTGCTGTGCAGATATCAGGAGGGGCAATGGTGTGGGAAACGTGCCAGAGGTTTGAGTTTGTGATAGTCCGAAAGCGTGAAGCAGGGGTGGAGCCACCATTATGCAGACGGGTCCAAAGAACCCAGCTGCCACTCCCTGTGGCTCCGTTTGTGAAATGTTTCAGCCAGCACTGGATTCCCAGCCTGGCTGGAAATGCGTCTCTCTGCTTTTCAAGGCAGGGAAAGGTGCTCCCAGCTATGCTGGAAACCCAGCACTGGCTGAAGCGCCTTGTGAATGGGGCTGCACAGCCCTGTTTCCACATATGGCCATGACCTCTGTGTTTGACGTCAGATGCAGGGGGTACCTAGGCGCTGCCAGTGGCAAGTTGCACCCATGACCACCAACTTCCTATGTGCCTGGCACGAAGCTGCAGTTTCATCACCCAACCGCAGCTCCATTTTGGCTCCCAAACCTGAATTTGAACCCTCAGTTTATAGTGGGTTCCGCTGCTGAAACCTGAGGTTGGAAGGCGGCATTGTGTTGTCCAAATTCTGCCACTGCTATAATCAGAGGTTTGTGCACAAGCTCCTCCCACGACCACCGAGAAGTCAGCTCAGAGCGGCCCAGAAATGTGTCAGTTCTAGGGTGGCTGCGTTTCTTGCTGACCACCTCTTGGAGCTCCAGCCCCACCCAATGCTGTCTCCTTACTCCTCCTGCCACTGCTTGGCAACATGGATGCTGTGTTCCTGCATTTAAAGGGACAGAACATCATTGCAGAAAGTACGTTTCAGATTAAAGTAGGAGAATAGACAGACATGCAAGGAGCCTTTTCATCAACCTAACACCCAATCTAGCCCCATTCCTGGGGCTCCCAGGAACATTATCAATGGAGTTTAGTTTCTTTGTTGTAAAGGTACAGGGGGAGGGGGGAAACCACACGGAGGGACATGCCTGAGAATCCTGGGGGAAGACACCGGTTGCTGGACCAGAGAAGGGCCAGGGGGCTAGTTGTCTGGTACTCCAGGAACAGACCTTATTGACTTCCTAGGAGGGGATATCCTGGGGTTTAGTCCATTGTAACCAAGGGTGCCACTAGGCTAGCAGACTTGGGCAAAGCAGTGAGAAAGACCCAACACATTCTCATCCTCATCCCGGTTTGCAGGCCATGGGGTGGTGGTGGTTAGCATTCGCTAACTGGAGGTAACCAGGAGTTAAAAACTCTCCAGCCCACATGCGTGTCTCTGTGGCTCATGAGAGAGTGGCCCGCTCTGGAGCAGGATCCAGCTTTGTCATGTAAGAAGAATATCTGGTGTGATTTAATCCTGCTCTAGATGGAAGGCTCTTCTCATGAGGTATGGCTGATAACAAGAATACTTACACCCAGGGGAAGGGGCTGGCCCCCCTTCCCCTACCAACTGGTACAAATAAGAGACCAAAGTTACCAAAAACCAAAGGGGCAAATCCTAAGTAATCTTCACCTATTCCTTGAGGTCCCATTCTATCCATCCATAAGCACTCATACAAGAGATAGGGACAGGGGGAGAAAAATAGTAAAAATCCCCAGAGACATGGCAGGGGGGTGGGGTGAGGGGGCAATGCATATCCTGAAACATCTGCTGGAGAATGGGCTAGTGCTGATGGCCATTGTTGGTAATGAACTCATTCTGCACACATAGGGAACCAAAGTAGAAGGAATGCTTGTACAGTCTATCTTTAACCAGTAACAGTGGCAAGGATGGAGGCCAATCCTCTCTTCCCAGGGGAGGGAAGAAGGGTGCCACAAGACCCTTCCTCCCCAACTGTGGGAGACAGTGGTGGGGCAAATGGTGTGAGGAAAGGGTTAAAATGTCTTTGCCCTGCGGAGGGCAGGCCAACAATGCCAAAAAGGCACAATCACACTGAGCACACCCCCTCTAATTTCATGGCCAATGGTTACAGCTTCTCTAGCATGCGGACGCCTTGCCCACAGTCTGGCGATGTGAGCAGGGTGGAGCTTGCCATATTGCAGCCGGGGCAGACTAGGCAGAGGGAGGGGCTCCTCAGCCCAGGAGCCAGAGGTGGTCCAACTGCAGTTAGTCAGTTGTCTGCAGCAGGATTCTCGGCTTCACAGATTAACCACCGCTTCGTCTACCCGAGGTTTGATGCTATGTCAGAATGGGGCCACAGTCTTAACCATGTTTGATATTTTGATGTATAACATTCACACAGGCGCTTAACCTACACTTCATAGAACTTATATTTCTTTACCATTAAAGAAACTTCAACTCCATGCAGCTTTTGCTGCACCCACAAAGTGCATCGCTGTCTTTCCCCAAATCTTATCTTACAGCTCAGGCAACTGAATAGCAGCTGTTGCCTTTTAATCAGTTTAATCTACTGCAGCTGGCACCAGGTCTCAATGGTGTCTCCGGAATTTTAGATTGCTCAGCTGATGTCTGTCCTTCCATAGCTAGCTGTGTCTCTTTGGCCTTGCCTCTTTTCTTCTTCTTCTTTAGGAGCCTTTCCTCAGGTCTTCAGGTAACCCCTTCATGTGTGCAAATCACCTCTAAGCATTTGAGGATTACCCCCCCCCGCCCAATTTGCTGAATTCTCCCTGCCAGAACTAAAAATCTATATCTCACCCCCCACCCCCGCCACACACATAAGTGAGGAGCTGCTCTTCAAGTTTCCCTCTGTCTGTACTCCTCAACCCCTTGTTTTCAAAGCACACCCTAAAACCTTTCCCCTCCAGTTTTCACCCCGGCTTCCCATTGGCTGGTGTTAATGTCAGGTCCTTGTCCACTCCTTTGTCCTTCCCCTTCCAGGAGTTCAAGGACCTGGCAACCATCCATCATGCTTTGGTAGTCTGCAGAAGGACTGGGTGCTGTGATGCACTTTATCCAGGGTTGCCCTTGAGAGCCTGTTCAGAATCTCTAGCGAGTGCTGAATGCAGCCCATCCACTATCAGAAGTAGACCAGTAGGCACACAGAAGAAGGTCTGTGCTCTGTTTGCTGCTTTGTCTACCTCTTAGGAACATTGGGCATAGGAAGCTGCCTTATACTGAGTCAGACCCTTGGACCATCTAGCTCAGTATTATCTACACGGACTGGCAGCGGCTTCCCCATGGTTGCAGGCAGGAGTCTCTCCCAGCCCTATTTTGGAGATGCCAGGGAGGAAACTTGGAACCTTCTGCATGCAAGCAGACAGGTGCTTTTCCCAGAGTGGCCCCATCCCTTAAGGGGTATCTTACAGTGCTCACATGTCGTCTCCCATTCAAAAGTAAACCAGGGTGGATCCTGCTTAGCAAAGGGGACAATTTATGCTTCTTTGCCTATAGGCATAATTTAAGGGGTGACTGGTTATTACTTAGACCTACTGAGGTTAAGGCCAATGTGGAGCTGATGCTTTGTCATATGTGTTGACAAAGTGCAGCCACCACAGAGGTTGGAAGCTAAAGTAGAAGTCTGGTGCCAGGAGTGGTAGTGATTAGGCCTAATGCCAGTTTTCTGCTAAAAATCAGCCCTACCAGCTGCTCAGTGCACTGCAAGGGAAAAGGTGTGGATCCATGGTCCCCTGCTAACTGAGCAAAGAGGCATCTTTTAAAAGTGGCGATTCCAGAGGAGAGCTGGTCTTGTGGTAGCAAGCATGACTTGTCCCCATAGCTAAGCAGGGTCTGCCCTGGTTGCATATGAATGGGAGACTTGATGTGTGAGCACAGCAAGATATTCCCCTGAGGGGATGAAGCCACTCTGGGAAGAGCATCTTGGCTCCAAGTTCCTTCCCTGGCATCTCCAAGATAGGCCTGAGAGAGATTCCTGCCTGCAACTTTGGAGAAGTCACTGCCAGTCTGTGAAGACAATACTGAGCTAGATAGACCAATGGTCTGACTCAGTATATGGCAGTTTCCTATGTTTCCTATGTTTCCTCTTTATTGAGCAGGGGGAGAGCAATGGCCCTATCCAACCCCAGCACAGCAGCCCTCCAGTGGTTGTTGCTGGTGTCTAGCTTAAGTTAAATATGTGCCATATTTGTAGTCATAGTCATATTATTTTCCCTTATTAGGGTGAAAAGCATGGGGGAATGTTTAGGATTCTATTTTGCTTTGGTTGCATTTTACAACACACACACACACACACACACACACACACACACACACACTACTGAGCATCATGTATAACCTGGCCTTCAGCATCCCTGAGGTAGCACTTTCTCCCATATAATGTTCCTTGCCTGTTAAAATTCTCAAGAGAGGCCCTGCTTTGAGTATCTTCTTCCTTTGAGATAAAATCTCTTAGGGCACAGAGTAAGACATTCTCATTTGCGGTGCCCCAGTTATATAATTCACTTCCTATCTGGTCAGGGCCAGTGTTGTGGGGCTGGCATTGTCGGGCAGCTGTTGAGGGCCCAAGGTCCTCAGAAGGGCCCCCTGCTGATCCCTGGGAGGACCATCTCTGTGCCCATAGCCTTTGCTTGATGGTAGTGGGGTGACTCCTTTGGGGCCCACCCAGGTAGGAGGAGGGGGCCCATGAAGGGCAGTTTGCTGAAGACCCCCTGAAACCTGGAAAAGCTGGTCTTGGTGCCCCACCATACTTTTAAGTAGGGTGAGGAAGATTTGTTGCTTCAGGAACGTTTATTATTTGATCTGAGTTTGGTTTTTGTGCTGGTTTTGAATGCTTTGGGTTTGTAGTTTGTTTTTATTCTATAGTGCTATTTTAGGATCTGCTCACCAGTTTGAAAGCTTCCTTTTGCAAGGAATTGCATTTAAAAAATGGAGATAAATCATTGCTGTTTAATGATACCATCTTCCAGTCTTAATTTTGCTTTTTTAAACTTTTTTTTAAGCTTTGGTTTTAGGGTTTTTATTTTATTTTAAATTGGTTTAATTATGTTAATGTTTTAATTGGTTTTATATTGTGAACCGCCCAGGTACTTTTTTAATAGGGTGGTATATAATTGTATTAAACAAACAAACAAACAAACAGTCTACCCTCTACTTACCCCAACAACACCCTTCCCCATTTAGTGTAGCTTATAAATTCTCTGGACAGTGACTATGGGCCGGTTCATATGAACCTCAGACTGCCACCACTCCTACATGTGATAAGGTTGGGGCCTACGTCACTCAAGGACATGCTGATGCATTTTCAGCATGTCCCTTAGTTATGTGTGCAAGGGGTAATAATCCGATCGCCCCTCTGAACGTGCTGCAAAACACTTATCACTTTTCACGCGAATAAAGGACATGCCAAGAATGCATCAGCAGGTCCTTAAGTGACGTACGGGTGGGCATATTCACACCGAGGCCCCAGCTTTATCGAATTCAGGATTGCTGGTGGTGGGCTGAGTTTCATTTGAACCGGCCCTGTGTCATCTCTGCATTCCATGCAGTCTCAAAAGCACATGATGATGTGCACGCAATTAGATGTTTTCCTGTGAAGGGAGAGCTGGGTTTGAAGCCCTTCTGTTTTGCAAATTGGAGATCATGCAATCGCACAGCTGTGTACAGCTGCCCCTTCAGTGAACATGTGTCCTAATTTATGGAAGTCGTTTTTCCTAGAATATGACAGCTAAAAATAGCAGCAGTAACCCAGGCTTAAAGGCAACTCCCATTACGAATTTGTACATCATGGAGCTACTAATTTATTATTTTAGGTGAGTAAGGGTTCCAGAATTGTGGTCACCTAGTCTGTATTGCTGAATAAATGCTGAGTCATAAAAACCGTCATAGAATTGTGCTATTTTTCTATTATATTCTTTCAACACATCCAAACAAGTACTCATTCTTTCGGCAATAGGTGGTAATGGTCCAGTTCAGACATATCAACAAAATATAGACTGTTGCTATGGGCATGAGGCATAGCAAGCCTTGGGCGTGTGTGTTTCCCTTCCTTGGCATGTGAGAGGAGGAAACTGGAAGCTTCCATTTGCAGTCTGCGGCAAACTGTAGTTTGTTCACAAACCAAATTATCAAACCAGAAGCCTGGTTTGTGAACAAACAGTGTTCCTGTGCAGGCATTATGTCTACTTTGTATGGTATTCTCATGGTGGGGGGAAATGGGACCATGCCAGCTAACCATGCCCCTATAGTGACCTTAGCCACACTCTTGGCCTTCTGCACATTCAATGCTTGTCTGCAGAGCCAAGTGCTGGCCATGGAGAGCGATTCTCCTCATATTCTAGAACCTTAGCTGTCCAGAGAAGGTCTACCTGTATTTAGTGCTTGCCTCTGCAGACAGAGGACTAGTTTGGATGATATTTGTTCCACTGGCCCAGTGGAGTAACAAGCTCTGAAGGAGCCTGTATGCAAGAATTGAATGTGGGCCCTACTGGATAAGAGTTCTAAAAACTGTTTGTGTTTTTTAAAAAGTTTTTAAAAATTCATTTAATATCAACGGATGAACTGGTCTCCTTGAACACCCACACATTTAATGCTATTATCATGTTGGAACTCCATGTGAAATTTCAGAGCATTCTGCCTAACAATTTGGGAGTTATTAATGTTTTTAAATTTCCCATTGATACCTAGGGGAAATGGTGAAAGTTGGAAATTTAGGCTCGGCGTTCCCATTTTCATTGCACATGTTTGCTCAGTTTTACCTGCCCCTGCACTGACCCCACCACACATGATAAAGATGTCCATTCACACATCCTTCTGCCCTCAGGGGTGCCTTTCCCTAACTGTGTGGGGAAGCTAGTATTTGGGCCACATGTAAAGTAGTCGTAAAATATTAGTAAACAATGGGCCATGTGCAGAGGAATAATTCTTTGGGCCATGTGCAGAGGAATAATTCTGGAGGAATCCCCTATATGACTAGGGAGTGGCACCCCTGTGCACCAGGAAGGGGGAAGCACATGCATGCTTATGTGTGCACACATCCTTATTGCATGTGGTGGTGGGGCTGGTGGACAAAATATTTTCTCTGAATCAGCCCAAACTCTGAATGTGTGGGGGGCTGAGGTGTGTGGCTAGGCAGCATGGAGAAATGGCTAGCTGTCATACTTCCACCTTCCCATCATGGGTACCTGCAAGTAGCAGGCGTAATGCCTGCATAAGACTTATGATTTGTTGCACACTGCAGACAGACATTTCTAATGTCTTCCTTTTGTGTACAAAGGATGGGGGAGCATGTCCCCTGCTAACTGAGCAAAGAGGCACCTTTTAAAAGTAGTGATTCTCTTTATTTAGCAGGGGGAGAGCAACTGGCCCTATCCGTCCCCAGCACAGCATCTCCCCAGTGGCTGTTGTTGGTGCCTATCTTATCTTTCTTTTTGGACTGTGAGCCCTTTGGGGACAGGGAGCCATTTTATTTATATCTGTGTAAACCGCTTTGGGAACTTTTGTTGAAAAGCAGAATATTTGTCATATTCGTATTAGTTGTTATGTGAGCTTAGCGTTTGCCATGGCTCAGGCACATAACAGCAAACCTTGGTTTGTTGACCTGTCCTCACAGCCAATATTTTAAAGGCTATGAATTCTAGATAGGCTTGTAGTATAATGCTTGTTTGAAAAATATATAACAAACACTTGAAGATGAAGTAGACAGATCTTGTCTACATAATCTCAGTCTAAAAGCATAACACTCAGAATTGTCCTCTTCTGTAGAAGTCAGTCCAAGTGTATTCCCTTCAATACCCAACTTGTTTGGTGGCAACTTGGGACGGGGCCTTCTCTGTGGCTGCCCTGGGGCTTTGGAGTGTGCTCCCTGCTGAAATAAGAGCATCTCCTTCTCTGTGGTTGCTTTTAGGAGGACCCTGAAGATGTACCTGTTTTCCCAGGCTTTTAATTGAAACTTTAATGTGTTTCTGTTCATTTAGATTTTTATCTGTTTTATGAATTTGAACTGTTTTATATTGTTTTTATATTATGTTTTAACTTGTACACTGCCTGGAGATTTCTATATCAGGCAGTATAGAAATATGACAAATAAATAAATAATAAATACATGTGTTCTGAAACAAGGAAGCAATGAAAGAGAAGCTGGTATCCGTCATGCTTGAAAATGAAAATGCTGTGGTTTCTTTTATCATGTAAACATCTTGAGGCAAGTGAGCACGGTCTCAAAGGATCCCCCTGCCACTAGGGCTTAATTTTCCAAATATGCCACCAGCTGTGGCTTGCTCTCCACTATATGCAAGCTGCTGAGAGGCAAGTCATGTCCATCTTTAATTGTGAGAAGCAAAACTGAATGCATTGGCCTCAGTTCAGTATGAGTTAGTTATACTTGAAGTCCAGAGGACTATTTAGTTGCAACCACTTCACCTGTCGCCCATTAATTTAATTTGAGTTAATTAAGGAAACAGGTACAATTTCTTTGGATTGGAACCCTTGCTCTTAATGCAGGGGCATAGCAAGGTTGGAGTGGGCCCAGAGACAAGATTTTAAAATGCCCCCCCCCCAAAGTCCAGGGCCTCCGCACACCCCAGGCCCCCAAGGATTTAAGTCTGATATTCCAAAATAAGTATGCTGCCTGCAAATACATTTCACTGAATACACACATGCACACTTCACAATATATAGTGATATACATTGAGTACTATACATTTGTATTACTTTTAATGCCTAGAACACACTAGAAAGATGAATTATTAAAATGGGCCCCTCGCTGCAGATTAGCAAAGGAGACTTTCAACCATGCAGGGTGAACCTATGTTTGTTTTCCCAGAATTCTGAACAAATTCAGTCAAGTTTGATTGCAGGAGGTTTTTCACAGGAGGCTTTTAAAGCCCTTTAAGACACATCTCCTCTGGAATGGAGGTGCTGCATTCACATGTTGGCCAGATTTACCCTGAAGTCCCTGCAAGTTATTGGGGAGCAGTTCACACACAAGAAAAATAAAATAAAAGCACCACACATGCTTCACAGTTCTCACTCAGACCTTCTGGGTTGCAAAACAACTTGAACATAAGTGCATTTATAAATGAATGAATGAATAAATAAAATTAATAAAATACTGTTCCAGAAGTTTTTGCAATTTTCTGCCATGAAACAAGCCACTTTTAGGACTTTTTAGATAGTTTTTTTTAAGTCAGCAAATTTTCCAGGCTGTTTCAAAATAAATATTCAGAGACTTCTTGGTCCCTCCCCCCCCCATATCCAAGCCCTATGGCAAGCAGATCCCTATATATATGGGGGGGGGGCGGGAAAGGTAACCACAAAAAGGAGTTCACACTCTACCTGGCAAATGCTGGTCTGGGTTAAGCAGGGCAGCAAAGGGTCTTCTGCTGCAGAGAACACTCTGGCTGCCTCCTCCTTCCTGGCTGGCTTGGGCCCTACTCGAGTTCAGGCTTCACTGCGGCCTACACGGAGGCCTCCCTGGAAGCCCCGCCCACTCGCCCATCAGCTGAGAGGCGGGAGAAAAGGAGCTCTTGGCAGCTTGCCTGCTGCTTCGATTGCAGCCAGCAGAACAAGCAGGAGAGACGGCGAAGAGGGCAAGTGGCTGAGGGGCCTTGGGGCTGGGCAGGGGGCAATGGGGAGTCACATGAGGTGCCCCTCCAGGCAGTGGGGCCCCCAGACAACTGTCTCCCCTTGCCCTATCATTGTTAAGCGCCTGTCTTAATGAGGCCTTGCCATTACTTAGTTAACTGATACTACTGAGTGTTGGATATAGCCCTCCTCACAGAACAGTTTAAAACAGCTATTCGCTTTTCTGTCACATTATCTCATGCTGTGTTTGTTCTTCAGTAGTCCTTAAATCCTACTGCCTATTAGGAGCATGCTATTGCCTGCTTTATCTATCCATTTATCTAAGGTTCATCTTTCCTATATGATACACTTTGCACGGATTCTTTTTTAAATCATCTTGTTTACAACCTAAAAATGAGGTCATTTTGAATATGAAACCTATCTTCTAGAGTGTTTGCAATTCCTCTGAGGCTTGTACATACCCCAATTTGATAAATATACTCTTAGTCTTTCATCCAATTAATTAATGAAGATGTTGAATGGCACTAGGCCCAGGACTATGAAATACCATTTTATGCCTCTTCAGTCTTTCATTGCTTTTTAGTAAGAAATGAACTTGACTTGCTTTGGCCTGATTTGTTAACAAATCCATGCTAGTAGTATTCAACCCACGTCCCTCCGGTTGTTTAAAAAGTGCTTCTTATTTGCTGTAAGAATCTGCTAGGTATGAAAACCAGTCAACTGGACTAGAGTTCTGTTTCTTCCTTCTCTTCTTATCAATATTCCTGAATGTGGAACAGGTGGACCTTTTTGCAGATAAACCTTAAAATGAGGGGAATCACCACGGAGACAGTCCTTTCATGAGGCAAGCTGAGGTGGTTGCCTCAGATGGCAAATGCTTGGGCTGCCAGCAGGCAGCGAGACAGATTGGAGCATCACTTCGGGACTTCTCTAACCCTTGTAAACTTGCGAGGAGTCGCTCTCCTCATGTGCCTGACAAAGGTTGCAAGAAGCACAAGAGAAAAAGAGAAGGCTGCTGGCAACCCTCCCCACCCCCATCTTTCAAAGCTTGTAAGAGTTGGTTTTGAAAGTGGGCGGCCCCCTACCAGGGACATGAGGGCATGAGGCAAGGAAGTATTGGGTGCCTTTCCTCCAGCCTCATCTTACTGTGCAAGAGATTAACATCCCCAACCCAACATGTTTGGGTGTATCTCCCTGCCTCCCTGCTATGTTATATGAGTTTATGAGCAATCTTGAGAGCCCATATTGAATTATTTGGGGGAGATATCTATCTATCTATCTATCTATCTATCTATCTATCTATCTATCTATCTATCTATCTATCTCACTGACAATATAAGGCACTCATTGTTATCACTGTGGTGTGGGAAGAGGCCTTAGAATCCATGTGGTTCTTATTGATTTTTGCTGTGTGGCGCATCACATATCATGTTATTCATTTGCCTGCTTGCCCCCTCCATACCATGTTCCCTTCTCTTCTCTAGCCCTCTGATCCTTTAGATCCTTTTGCTGCAGCAAAAAGCAAGTAGTATGTGGCGCTCCTTCTAAGAAGGGAGCTTAGAATGAATAATTACATCCAATGAGTTGGGGAAGAATCTCATTTGCTCCTGCTATAGCTGTGTGTCCCCTTATAACTTGAGTGATGTTTCAAATAAGGGTGTGTACAGAACAGTTCAACTGTGAACCGATCTGCCATGAACCGGGCTAGTTCAAGCAGTAGGGATGTGCCAAACTGCAATTCGAGCATCCGAATTATGGGCACATCTTTTTTAAAGCAAGGGCTTACACAGACCCTTTAAAGCAGAGGAGAGCAGGTCCATACCTGCTCTTCCTCCGATGGCCGCTATTGCCGTAATCCCGGCACTTTCCCCCAGCTATGTTCGCATGCTGGCGGGTTGTCTCTCAGCTGCCCCTGCACAATGGCAGCATGCACATGGCCTCTGTGCATGCTTGGAGGACATGTGCGTGCTGTCATCGCACAAGGGCAGCTGAGAGATGCCCCACCAGCACGCAGGCATAGTTGGGGGGAGTGCTGGGATTACGGCAATGGCAGCATGTGGGCAAAGCTGGGGAGAGCGCCGGGATTACAGCAATGGCGACCATCAGAGGAGGAGGAGGGGCAGGTATGGACCTGCTCTCCTCCGCTTTAAAGGGGCTGTGTAAACCCTCATTTTTAAAGGGACGAGTCCACAATTTGGATGCCTGAAATTGAATCACATTTTGGCACATCCCTATCAAGCAGTTTGATCATGAACTGCTTTAAATAATTTTGAACCGGTTCGGTGACTCAGTCAGCCGAGTTGGTGGGTTTGACCAAACTGTGTTGGGCACCTGCAGTTTGGTCTGAATTCAGTTTGGATTTGGACTGAACCGCTGCAACTGGTCCGTATATACCCCTAGTTTCAAGTGGGATTCACGCTCATTAAAGGAACAAGCAGGAGTGTGTGTGTGTGTGTGTGTATAGATAGATAGATAGTCTTTTATTGGATAAGTCAGCTTCAGCATCCATCTGAGTCCATCCTGTGCCTACTCCATGCTGTAATAACAAACACTTCCTAGTAGCTGTTCCCTCTATCTAAACCTTCCCCCTGTGTTGCTGTGTTATTGTTCCTAACTGCTGCCCCACTTCTTCTACTTAGTTCCACAAAAATTGATACAAGCGGGGCGGAGGGTGGGACAGGGACATGGAAGCTTGGGAGAGCTACTCTTCATCCTTGCTTAGGTGTGTTTTCCTCTCCTACCCCTTGATCCAAGAGTTACACTCTAAGCAGCTTCTTTTTTTGATCTCCCGTTCCCTTCTGAATCAGCTCCTGTTCCTAATTTCTACAGGAATGAGCCCCCAACAAGTTGCATTGGAGCTGGTCCATTGCAGTCCATGGAATTTGGAAATCCTAGTGCCAAATGTACAGTCAGAGCACATTTCACAACTGCATTTCTCCTTTTGTACCTCACTTCTAATGTGTATGCAACTGAATGAGGAAACTACATTTTAGAAATAGAAAAACTGTGCTGCTTTTGGTGTGATTGGTCTTGAATCACAGTCACTGCCCTGATGGCCTCAGATTATCAAAATTCCTTTAGAACAGGACACAGCTTTCCTGGTTTTACTGTAATCACCTCGCAGTGGCAAAGGAGGTCAGACTCACGGAGCAACAAGGAAATATGTTTAGATTTGTCATCAATGCTAGATATGGAAATGCTGGGCAGGAGGAGTTCCTTAACAGTGTCGTGTTAGCTGGGAAATGAGATCTCACTACCACAGCTAACCTAGGGTTGCCAACATTGTGTTTGCCCAAATCAAGATACAAGTCTGGGGGGGACGGGGAGTCTTTTGGGTGGGGGCAGGACTTGGACCTGCCCAGGTGGCAAGGGTACACACTGACCGGTGCTGGGGATGGCGGTGAGAGCTCCGCGTCCCGCCTGTCAAACCATGACAGGAGGTGGGCCATGGTGGGTGGGTGAGCGCGCTGGAAGGTGGGAGCAGGGAGCAGGCAGGCAGACTCTGCAGCGGAACTCCTCCCTTAACCCAGCCTTGCTCCCAAATGAGGGAGAGCAGCTGTTTTCAGGCCTCTCACGGCCATCCTCGCTGCACAGCGGCATCTTTAAAGGGGGGGGGGAGAAGTAAAAAAGTGGGAGAAATTGAGTCCTGAAAGGGACAAGAATTCCCCCCCCCCAAAAAAATATGGGCAACCCGCACGATGTGGGAAAGTTGGCAACCCTAAGCTAACCTCTGATCAATGGCTCAGATTTTCTGTTTCTCAACCCTGTGCCTGAATATCGCATCCATATACTTTCAGCCAAGTCTGTGATTATTCAGGAACGTTCAGGCAGCTGCAGTTTCCCTCAACCTATCCCCAGGGCCTGTTTCAGAAGGAGCTCGGCCACGTGCCTGCATGGGGTGTCTTAGTGGCGCACCCATCGCTGGTGTGTGTGTGGCTAGAATAGGCTTGACCCCCGCTAAATTTTTCTCTGACCTTCCCTAGAGCTTTTACAAACATGTTTTAAACTGCTATACTACAGTGTTTTACAGCTGGGGATAATGGGAGTTGTAGTTCATCAGTATGTGGAGAGCCACATGTTGCTTATCCTTGTAATAATGGAGAGCTACTAAGGTGGAAAACCTGCCCCACCCTCCTTTTTTGGCAGCACCCCTCCCCCAACCTTTAAGCTCTTTATGGACCTGCTTAGGGGCAGTTTACTTCAGTGGCAGGATAGGTCCATTACATTGTTCTTAAATATGTGGCCCACCAGCACAGCCACTGCCTTCCTACCCAGGTAAGGCCTTACAGAGGTTAGGGAGAGACTTATCTGGCTGGTGGGGCAGCAGTGCTTGGAGCACATCACAGCAGCTATATTGGTGGGTGCCTTTTCCCCCTTTCCTTTTTTAACAACAAGGCAACATGCCTACAGCCTATGCCAAGGGGAGCACTGCATTGTTTCAAAAGATGGTGCCCACCAGCACTACCCCTGCAAAGTGCCCCAGGTCACTGCCACCACTGCCCTGCCACTGCCAGGTAAAGCAGGGTGACTTTCAAGGGACCTCCCCCATTCATGAATGGGTTTCTTTCAGGGGTTTCCTGCATCATTAGGGAAAGAAGCCCATTCGTGGATGGGGAAGGCACCTTGAACAAGAAGGTGAGAGAACAATTCTCTCAGCCAAGCAAGTCATTCTGTCTTCTCCCTCTTCCTACCCTCCCCACCCATGAATGGGGGCTTTCCTCAGAGGCCTCTGTGTTGTTGCCGAATGCAGATTAGCCTCTGGAAAAAGTTCCTTTGCAGATCTTTGTTGGGGGCGAGCAGGGAGAGGAGAGGACTGTGATTGAGCTGAGAAAGTTATGACACTACTGTGGGCACTGAGTATGTGGACTTTGGGTCAGCCATGGGCCTTTTGAGGACAGTGTGATTAGTACCAAACTGGGCCACCCCCGATGTTTCCCCTTCCTGTCCTCATTCCTCCAGTTTTCTTCCTTGGAAAATTCTACCACTATAATAAGTCACCAGAACAATTAAGGCAATCAAGAAATGTGGCTAGCAAAATACAATATTTTTGCCTTTAAAATAGTTGTTGGCAGATTGTCATATTATATTATATTATATTATATTATATTATATTATATTATATTATATTATATTATATTATATTATATTTGATTGATTTATACTCCATCTGACTCCAAAGGCTCTAGGTGAAAAAGAAACACAACAAAAACAAAATAAAACAAACTCTTAAAAGAAGTTAAAACATTCAAAATCATATTAGTGAGAAAGTCACAGAAAATATTATTCTCAAATGCAGTTTTCTTCAAATTCTGCCTTGTGTGGCTCTCAGAACCAGGATTAGCATGAAGAAACATTAAGCTATTACTACAGATATCAGATATAAGCTATTACCTCAGATATCAATTAAAAACTAACAAATCATCAGGGCCAGATGGCATCCATCCAAGAGTCCTTAAAGAACTCAAATGTGAAATTGCTGACCTCTTCGCAAAAATATATAACTTATCCCTACAATCAGGCTCTGTACTGGAGGACTGGAAAGCAGCAAATGTAACACTGATTTTCAAAAAGAGATCCGGGGCAATCTGGGAAATTACAGGCCGGTTAGCTTAATGTCTGTTCCAGGCAAATTGATGGAAAGCATCCTAAAGGATGAAAGTGTTAAGCACATAGAAGAACAGGCCCCACTGTGGGAGAACCAGCATGGCTTCTGCAAAGGTAAATCTTGCCTCACTAACCTTTTGGAGTTCTTTGAGAGTGGCAACAAGTGTGTGGATCAAGGTGATCCGGTTGACATAGTATACTTGGACTTCCAAAAAGCTTTCAACAAAGACCCTTATTAAAGACTCTTGAAAAAAAATTAACAGTCATTGATAGGGGGACAAGTACATGTGTGGAATGGTAACTGGTTGAAGGACAGGAAACAGAGGGTAGGGATAAATGGAGAGTTTTCACAATGGAGGGAAGTTAGAAGTGGGGTCCCCCAGGGATCTGTACTGGGACCGGTGCTTTTTAATTTATTCATGAATGATCTAGAAGCAGGGGTAAGCAGCGAGGTGGCCACATTTGCAGATGACACTAAATTATTTAGGGTAGTGAAACCAAAAACAGATTGTTAGGAGCTCCAAAAGGATCTTTCCAAACTGGGTGAGTGGGCAACAAAATGGCAAATGCAGTTCAGTGTTGGCAAGTGTAAAGGGATGTATATTGGGATGAAAAACCCCAACTTCACATATATGCTCATTGGATCTGAGCTGTCGGTGACGGACCAGGAAAGGGATCTTGGGATCATGGTGGACAGCTCATTGAAAGTGTTGACTCAATGTGCGGCAGCTGTGAAAAAAGTCAATCCCATGCCGGGGATCATTAGAAAGGGGACTGAAAATAAAACTGCTAGTATTATAATGCCCTTATACAAAACTATGGTGCAACCACACCCGGAGTACTGCGTACAATTTTGGTCACCACATCTTAAAAAGGACATTGTTGAACTGGAGAAGGTACAGAAGAGGGCAACCAAGATGATCAGGGGCCTAGAGCACCTTTCTTATGAGGCAAGACTACAACACCTGGGGCTTTTTAGTTTAGAAAAAAGACGACTGCGGGGAGACATGATAGAGGTCTATAAAATCATGCATGGTGTGGAGAAAGTAGACAGAGAGAAATTCTTCTCCCTCTCACACAACATTAGAACCAGGGGTCACTCCATGAAATTGATTGCCAGGAGGTCTAGGACCAACAAACGGAAGTACTTTTTCACACAACGCGTGATCCACTTGTGGAACTCTCTGCCACAGGATGTGGTGACAGCCAACAACTTGGATGTCTTTTATAGGGGTTTGGATAAGGGTGCGGGTGTTCTTTGGCCCTTTCCAGACCCTCCCCCATCTCAGTGGCCATTTTGGAGGCCACTGCACATGCGCAATGGGCCCCTGCATGGCCGGATCATGACCCAGGCCACTTATATTTGTTCATTCCTTTATACATACCCATGTGATTAGAAAGTGGACACACCAAGAGCACATCCACCATGACGTCTTCTGCAGACATTCCAGTATCCTCCTGGCATATCCTTTTATCTCATAGGTGGTGGATTCAGGGGTGTAGCTATAATTGAGAAAATGGGTTCAAAGAACCTGGGACCTCCAGTTCCTGAGGTCCCCCCAGCTCCAACCCTCCCTATTTACTTCATTATCTTCCTCACTCCGAGGGGCTGCTGGGGAGAGGGGCGTGGGCCCCCTCTCCCCTAGTGACACCCCTGGGTGGTGGATTATACCTTGCTGGGTCAGACCCAGGCCCATCTTGTTCATTGTTCTGCTTCCAAAGCAAGCAGCCTGGAACCTTAATCAGAAGGAGAAAATGCGGCTGTTCTCACACGCAGGCAAAACTGGGCTAATGAAGTCAAGCCTGGTCTTGCGTGTGCGTGAGAGCCGCCAGGATCCCGGCCAGTTCCAGTGGCAAACCCGCCAAGCCAGGCACCCTCTTAAACAGGGTTAAGGGAACTAGTGCTCCTTTAGCCCAGTTTATTTAATCGTCTACCAGCCCCGGCTGCTTGCGGGGCTCCTGGCCAGCGTCAGGAGAATCCCCATAATGCACCATGCACACTGGCTGACGACCCGCTGCGCTGCCTGACGAGGCAGCTGCACGTCTGGGCGAGCGAACTTCGCACCCAGACCAACAGAGAGGATCAACTGCGGGGGAGGTAAGCTTTTTGAGGTTTCCCCCCCTGCCCCCTCAAGCTCTTTTTCACAGAGCGTGAGAAAGGGCTCAGTGTCTCTCTGCTCACCCATTCTGTGCCACTCACCGTGTTTTAAACCTTTTCTCATGTCTTTCTTTTGAGCTGGGCTACATGTTACCCTACTCAGTGGAAAGCTTGCTTGGCTCTGCTTATAGAGAGCAATGAAGGGTCCCTCCTCAAGAAGCCTCTACAAGCAAGGAAGGTTGCACTTATTATTCTGTAGAAAATATCTTGCTAAATGCATGAGTGACATGCCAATACATGTAACTTATATAGTGTTACGGTACATATTGGCTGCATGCCAATAAGTTTCTGGGCAAAACCCAAAGTGCTGGTTATTACCTATAAAGCCCTGAATGGCTTGGGTCCAAAGCCGTGTTCCCTCTAACAAGGAGTGTTCCCTCTAACAAGGATTCCCAGATGTTGTTGACTACAACTGCCATAATCCCCAAGCAAAAGCCATTGCAGCTGGGGATTCTGGGAGTTGTAGTCAACATCTGGGAATCCCTGTTAAAGGGAACACTGGTCCAAGATATTAAATAGAACTCCTTTTTAATGAACCTTGTTGCCCATTAAGATCATCGAGGGAGGCCCGGTTGTGGTTGTCACCGGCTTGGTTGGTGGCAACTCAAAAGTGGGCCTTTTTAAGCGTTTCTCTGGGACTTTGGAATAAGCTTCCTAATTAAATTAGAGCTTCCTCTTCTCTGGATGTTTTTAAGAAGGACCTTAAAACATACCTGTTTAGTCAGGCTTTAGTTTTAAAGTTTTAGAGTTTTTATCCATATTTTACTGTTTTAATTGTGTTTTTAGATTGTGAAATATCCAGGGCTTATGCATGGAGTGGTATTAAAATGTGTCAAATAAACAAATAAATGTATGAGGGTAACCGTACAGTGATGCATATGTCTCCATGACAGGATAGTACAATAAGTTTGCATAAGAATCCACTCCTAGGAGCTTTGCTTTCACATACAAGTGTCTGAGTCTAAACATTTTCCTAGGCCTGTCATATGAGAGGTCCAAGTCTTGTGCCAGCAAGTCCAGAAACAACTCATCTTAGGAACTATCAAGTAAGTAAAAGGTAGCACTGATTCTCTGCTTGATTCTTTGGTTTGTTTTTCTGTCTGAATGCACATCTTGCAAATTTTAGTTGTATAGGATGTGCAGGGATGGAAGGTAATTTGACACTACTGTATACGGCATGGAAAAACACACTGTATTTCCTGTATAACCAGTCTGCTCTCGTGGATCTAGTTAAATGCTGACGCACCAACTGAGGTATGTAGGTCAGGATCATAGCTGAATATTAAAGATTATAGCATTTCATTTATAAATATCACAAACAGTGGGCCCACACTGTTTCAGATTCTCTTCTGCACCTTTAATTTAAAGGGACTCTGGGCAGGAACATGCATTTATGGGAGTGGTGCCATCCTGTCCCACATTTACTTCCTGGTAGAAACACTGGGATGTCTACTCCACTAGCAAAAAGTTTCCCATGCCAGATCTTCATTTGTCCTTGATTCAATTCTGCCTAATTAGGATTCATTATTTGGTTATGTTTTTCTCATTTCTTTCTGTGACCAGCTTTTACTGTGGCTGACTTCATTTATACTCAGGTGCTTAAGTTCTGATTTACAGTCTGATGCTAAGCATGTTTACTCAAAAGTAAGTCCTACTGATTGCAGTGAGATGTACGTCCAAGCATGCATGCTTGGGATCAAAGCCCAAGTATCAAATTTATGTTGCAGTCATGGGTTGATGACAGTAAGAGGGCTGCTGACTTGTGAAGTTTGGATGAAGCCCAAGAGACATAAGGCAAACAAGAAGGCATGACAAACTCTGTGCAGAAGAAAGCCATGTCCCGAATCAGACAAAACTCTCTGCTTATGTATCTTACAAAACAATCAAACACATGCAGACATACTTGTTTTGCATTAGCATGTTCAACTTGTTGAGGGTTGTAATTTTTATCCCCCAGCAGTAATCAGTAAGCAGAGCACTAAGGATGGCACCCACTCCAGTTACAGAGTAGTTTGCAGAGTTTAGTAGTTGCAGCTATTTAGAGAAGGCACATGGAGATTCTTGTAGAACTAAATACTAAGTATACTCACTACCTCTTCGCCCAATGCCCCTAGTGGTCATTAGAATAGTCGATGCAAAAGGTCTGATGCACTGGAAGTCCATCTCCAACACAACTGGTATGCTTTATTTCAATTCCTGTGTTTGGATTTTGGTAGGATTTGGCATATTTGGGGCTAAGAATAGAGAGAAGATGATATATCAGTTAATGAGAGGAAAGAAGAAGTTCGTGCATGGGACACTTGCCTGGGAGAGCAAAAAATAAATTGTGTTTTGAAAAGTATCTCTGCAGCAATGAGGGCTAGAATCTTGCAGCCCCATGTAAAACACATTGAGGCTATTCCCACAATCACTGGAAAGTGGGGTAAGGGAGCTTAGCCTGCTTTCCAGGAATCGTGGAAACCACAGGGTTCGCAAGCAAGCCCAGTGCTCCCAAGGCGAGTAGCCCGCCTAATTCCCCCTCCCCTAAGATGAGGTTCACAGAGTGAGCGCTCTGTTCACTCCTTGTTTTGCTTGTGTGTTGCCGTGGGGCGCAAGCAGCCTCCCGGGCTTGGGGCATCTTGGAACAGCTGGGGGCCACACAGCCCCTGATCCCCGCAGCCTCTGCCGGCTCCATGACGGAGCCGGCAGCCGTGTGAGCGGCCGATCCAGCCTCCCAGCTACGAGCATCTACAGATCGTGAGAAGAGCTCCACAAACTGTTGCCATCAGAAGTGGTGTTGTTTATTCAGACCTCTTGGTGACAAACAGTGCTAGGTAATCTGGTAGTAATAAACAAAACTTTTTAAAATGTATTTTTTTGCACAGCAGTGCTGTGGTTAGGACCTTAAAGGCCCTGGGCCCACAGCCCTGCTTCTGATAATTAAATTCAATCATCTCTCCCCACCCTCGGAATAATTAATTACATATGTTTTTAAAAGTTTGTAATATTCTAATACAGCATTTCTAAAAGTGGAGGCAGCAGAGTGGTACGTGACGCTAGAAGCTCTTGCTCATGCTCTTTGCAGGTGTCTCCACCACTGTACTTCCTTTCTAGAAGAGGGAGATGAAATTGAGGCCCGCGCCCAATGGACCACCCACTAATGACACCCCTGCTGTACAGAGTGGATCCCATATTTAGGTACAAAAGCATATTATGGCTAGAACTCTAGTCATTGCTTTCTGTGATATCTTCTTCCATGAAAGGAAATGGAATTGCTGTATCACATTGTATTTGTTACAAAATAAGGCAGATAAAACTTGAAGGAGAGGGCATCTTCCAGGTGGGATAAGGAAAGACACAAACATTGGCAGGACCCCTGTCTGGATTCTGAATCTAGAATACCTGTTAAAACAGCTGTCTTCTCATTTCTTTTTCCGACACTGAAGATGAGTGGGCAGCTACACACACACACACAGACACACTTGCTTCTCTCTCCAGCCCTGCACCCCAGTGCAGTGCTGAGGTGCTGACTGCCACTGTATTAACCAGCATCTTGCAATACTTTTGTTTCTAGCAGCACTGTTGCTGCTCAGTGCTGATTTCCACTAGCACGATCCCAGTCACATGCCATGCACCATATTTTTTACCTGAAAACTGCTGGGAATTCTCTCTGGTAAGAGAAACCCTTTTTCATTATAGCAGTGTGCACAGAGGCACAACACAGCAGAATTTAGTTAGGCATGTGTGTATGCTGAGAGTAAAGTAACTTGGAGCCAGTTCATAGTTTCAAATCAATATAAGTAGTATTTATTAGAGAACTCCATTCTAGATAGGAAAGTGAGGAGATAGAATCTCTAATCTATCTATCTAGCTGGATGCAGATGGATTCTGCATCTCTGCACACATGGTGCAGGGGAGAGGAGCTTGCCATGTTGCAAGGTAGAAGGAAGGGAAGAAAAGGAAAAAGGAAGGAAGTGGCTGGAAGGAAGGGAGTCCCTAAGATTAGCAATCTACATATCAAAGAGATAGTGTCAGAGCAGTAGAGAAGGGATGACCAATGTCCTGACCCTCTAGCCCTCTGACTCACTAGTCTGTCCTCCTATGTCATTGAGACAAGCGACAGCGCATAGTCCTCCACTTCCAACAAAAACAAGACAACTCTAGATTTAAGACAAGCCCCTTACAAAACAGAGGTTAAATACAGCTTATGTCCTTATTTACCCCAAAGGAACTGAATTTAAGATTATCCCCCTGGTTTTTAACATGAAAGAACCTGAAAAAAACTAGTCTTGGATTCAAGTAAATAGAGTATAGTGATTTCCTTTAAAGCCCTGAACAGTATAGGCCCTGGGTATCTTAAGGACCACCTCCCATATGAACTAGGGATGTGCACAAACTGGTCCGGAGGCCATTGTAGAGGCATGCAAACTGCTTTGAATGTGGCGCAGTTTGAAGGTTCGGTGCCGGGGTGTGTGGTTCCTTAAGGGCGGAGGGGTGCACTGACCCCCCTGCCACTTTCCCCCCGCCGGCGCTCCTTTTTAAAAAAACTTCTTGGGGTGGCAGTGTACCTCCCTGCCGTCCCTGCCCCCATTTTCAGCCGGAAGTGGCCGGAAGTACCATGCGCATGTGTGCACATCGGATGTGTGGGTGCGGGTGGGCGACGTGCGCACACGGACGCATTACTTCCGGCCAATTCCTGCCAAAAAAACTGGAGGGGGGGGTTTTCTATGCCACTCTGCATTCCGTGACTGATTTTTAACTATCCTGTTGGTATTGCATGTTTCTTTTTATGGGCCAACATCCAGATTAATCCTCTCCCAAAACACAAGGGTTTTCTACTGTGGGTGTGGGTATGTGCATGGACGATTTTAGGCAAGCTACCTTTCCCTCTGCATCCTCTTGTGTCTTCCAAAACTATGTCCCTGAGGGTTGGTGGACCCTCAGAGTGATAGTTTTGGGAGGCATAGGTGACTGTGCAGGGGGAAGGGGAGATCACAGAAAATCACCCCTTGAGCAAAAGAAAACCCTGATGTGTCAGTGGAGGGTTAGTCTGGATGTCAGCCACCATTATTATGGTTATATTTCCTACAAGTATTTTTCAGCCCATTAAATTAACGGGCGCTAGTCGCCGCCCTCAACCTCCGCCTCCTCCCACCCGGGCCCACCACCTCCTTCGGCCGGGGCCATCGCCATCCGGGGCCGTCAGCAGCCTCCCCGGCCGGGCCAGTCCCCCCGCCACCGCAGGCCTCCCACCTCAGGCCCCCTGCCACCTCAGGCCTCCCTTAGCCTCCCCGCGGCCAGTCCAGTTCCGCGGCCGCCGCCTCCGGCCTTCCCGCGGCAGCCACCGCTGGCAGCGGGCCCAGTCTCCCTGCCGCGGCCACTCGGGCATAGCGTGCGCTCTGGCCAAGGCCGTGGCTCCGCCGCCGCCTCGGCCGGCTTCCCCCGCCGTCTCCTCCCCCATGCCCAGCTTCGGCGGCAGCCGGGCTGGTCCTGCCACTGCCACCTCTGCCCTTCCCACTCCCCGCGTCTCCTGCTCCCGGACCAGGAGCCAACATGGCCGCCCGTGTTCCTACGGCCGTATCTTTCTCGGACGTTCTGGGCATGCGCTCCACGCATGCCCAGAACAGCCGAGAAAGACACGGGCAGGGACACGGGCGGACACTTTAGCTCTTTATTATAGAGGATAATTACTGTTTCAGTGAGTTATATTGTATTTAGAAAAAGCAATATAAACATTTATTTATTATTATTATTATTATTATTATTATTAATAGTAGTAGTAGTAGTAGTAGTAGTAGCAGCACATGTTCCTCTCATGACATCACAATAATGAAGCAATGAGATGCTAATTGGTGTTTTGAGAGCCATCTGAAACCAAACTGAAACTATATGAGGGACTTCTGAAGGCTGGAGCTTTAATTAAATCTTTATTAAATTATTTAATTAAATATTATTTAATATTATTTAATTATTATTTAAATTATTTGATTAAATCTTAATTAAATATTAATTAATTAAAATTTAATTTAATTTAATTCTTCCCATTTCTGATATTTGTTCACCCAGGCTTTTAATTAAATACCATTTAAAAAGTTTTAACATTGTTTTAATATATTGTTTTGAGATTTTAAATTGTTGTAATGTTTTAATCTTTTGCTGTCATTTATTTTAACCAATGTTTTAATTTCTTTGTTGACATTTATCTCTTTTAATTTATGTTTTAACTCTTCTGTTTTTGTTGTAAACCGCCCAGAGACATATAAATGCCCAGAGATGTTGGTGGTATAAAAATATGTTAAAATTAATTAATACAGCTGCATACAAGACTGATTGAAATGAATGTGCCTACAAAGGCCAGCAGAAACCTCAATGTTGGGAAAAGATAATTAAAATGATAAAAGGAACCAATTGTGTTTCTGAATATGGTATTAATACAGACATGCAAATAACAACATCCCAAATTGTTCTGAATGATGTTTGCAATATGAAGGATCAGTTTTCATTTATATAAAACATACATTTAATGGAGAGAATGTACAATTAATGAGTATATGCTAATATAATATAATAACGCTTCTCAAATGCAAGTACTGAGATCAGAGGATTATTTTTCCATTCTTTTACTTGCTGATCATGCATACAAGATGGTAGTTGATACATTAACATTTAATTAAACTAATGTATTAAAAGAAATTAAAATTAAAATGAATAAATGGACACTAAAGAGCATGTTCTTGTGTAAGTGCCAGAGCTGGCTCTAGGTCTGAGGAGGTTCCTGGCAAGGGGATTTCTAGTAGCCTCACCCCGCCTTCCCCTTCCTATGGTAGCAATCATAGGTTGGATTGCCACCATGGGAACAACAGTGTTCTAGCTGCCAGCTGCCACCTGCTATGTGTTCGAAGTGAAGGACTATGCACTGACTCTTGTCTCAATGACATAGGAGGACAGACTAGTGAGTCAAAGGGCTAGAGAATCAAGATTGGTCATCTCTTCTCTTACTGCTCTGACACTATCCCTTTGATATGTAGATTGCTAATCTCAGGGACTTCTTTCCTTCCTGCCTGCCACTTCCTCTTCCCTTCTTCTTCCCTTCCTTCTACCTTGCAACATGCAAGCTCCTCTCCCCTGCACCATGTGTGCAGAGATGCAGAATCCATCTGCATCCAGCTAGATAGATAGATTAGAGATTCTATCTCCTCACTTTCCTATCTAGAATGGAGTTCTCTAATAAATACTACTTATATTGATTTAAAACTATGAACTGGCTCCAAGTTACTTTACTCTCAGCATACACACATGCCTAACTAAATTCCGCTGTGTTGTGCCTCTGTGCACTCTGCTATAATGAAAAAGGGTTTCTCTTACCAGAGAGAATTCCCAACAGGTTATGGGAGCCCAGTATTTTGAGCTGCGTGTACTGCAACTAAAGAGTTAAGTCTGTTCCAGGAGATCCAGTGAGATCTAGCCCTGGACAATTTGAATTGCTAATCTACAGCAGCTGCCCTTTTACGGAGCTCAGTGAGGATGGCTACTTATCTAGAGGGAAAGCTCAGGCTGACTATCCTGAACCTAGACAATTACTTGGAATGGAAAACTTGACTGAGGCTTGCATTATAAGCTGAAGGACTACAGAAAGTCACTGAAGAAGTTGCCTGCTCAGATGGAAGTTCAGCTGCTGAGAAAACTGCTAAAGAGGAGTGGCAACTCAAAGATACATAAGCTCAAGCTTGGATCGCTGCTTCTGTGAGTAAAAATTATCTTTCTACCATATGTGATCTTGACTTGAGACTTCAAAGGAAATGCTAAGCAAGCTAGATTCCTTGCATATGAAAATGGGGTGGGCATACACCTTTAACGTGAGAAAGAAAATGCAGAATCTCCAATATAAAGACGGAGGCTGTTTTGCAACGCATGTGGGATTGCTGCAAGGTTTTTTAAAAAAGTTATAGCTGCAAAGGAGGAATTTACAGAGAATCAGAAGCTGGAAGTCCTGTTCCTAAGCATGCCCCCCCAGCTATAGCAATATAATCGGCCAATTGGAAACCCACACCACTCTAAACTTTGAGAGAGCAGTGGAAACTATCTCTGCTGAAGCAAGCAGAGGACAAGTTTTGAATTCTTGATATGAAGGTGAATTGGCAAATAACTTTGCTCTTAAGGCAACAATTGGCCATTCCAGAGGAAACCCAAGGTGGGGAGGGAATGCTGCAAGAGGAAACCGCATGCCCCCCCCCATATTTGCATACAAAGAGGTCTGGCTTCGTTGCCAAGGGAACTCAATCCAGAGAGAGAGGTCACATGACCGCCAGCAGGGAGACTGCTCCTGAAATGAGGCCAACTGGGACTAATGACTTTAGATGTTTTCTGTGTAACCAATTTGGCCACAAGGTGGCGAACTGTCCCAAGAATCAGACAAGGAAAGCTGACTTTACAGAAAGAGATTTAAAGGACTTTAAGAGTGGTGATTCAAATAAGAATTTCAGTGTTTGCCTGATGCAAGGCGATGAAAAATTTATTCTGGACACTAGTTCCATGGTTCATATCTCAAATCATTTAGATTTCCATACTGAACTGTTTGATATTCCTGAAGAGATTGTTCATTTGGCCAATAATACTACAATTAAAGCAAAGAAGAAAGGTGAAGGAATTTTGTATTGCAAGTTACTAGATGGATCGATTAAACAATTTTTTGTGAAGGATGTTTTGTATATCCCTGACTTCTCAAGCTCCTTGCTTTCAATATCCAAGCTAGAGAAACAAGGCTGTGAACTGTATATTAGAAATGGACAATGTGTTGTTACCCAAAATGGAGAAGTTTGCCTTGTAGGCTCTGAATGCAAAGGCCTATACAGTGTGCAGGAGCAACCTGTGTCAAAGATAAGACAGAGAAGGACCAGCCTGGTCCAAACCTGAAGCATACCACCCCAATGAAGTGAACCTTGCTCAGTCATGCCTGCATGAAAACTGCTTGCAACTGTGGCATAGATGCCTGGGACACAGTTGCTATGAGACAATCCAGAACATGAAGGAAAGGGGATTAGCTGATGGCATTGATTTTGTACCATGTGACATTGTGACTAACTGTGTTTGTTGTCTTGAGTCCAAAGCAGTTATCAAGCCATTTCCTAAGCAGAGTGAAAGGAAGACCAGAAGACCCCTGGAGCTGATCCACAGCAATATATTTGGACCACTGCCAGTGACCATAGGTAATAACAAATATTTTCTAACATTCATCAATGATTATTCATGATACACAGTTGTCTTTCTACTAAAGGAGAAATCGCAGATGCCCGAGAAACTCCAGGACTATGTGGGAATGGCAAGCAACAAATTTGAGCAGAAGCCAAAGGTACTACGCACAGACAATGGAGGAGAATAGATGTCCAGTGCCACACATCAGTTCCTGAGAGAACATGGAATAGTGCATCAAACCACGGTAGCTTACAACCCATCGCAGAATGAAGTGTCAGAGAACAGAACTCTACTGGACATGGTAAGATGCATGCTTGCTGATGCATATCTCCCACAGAAACTCTGGGGAGAAGGCATCATGACTGCCACATACATACAAAACAGAATACACACAAAGGCTGTAGGAACAATACCATATGAACTTTGGCATGGTCATAAGCCACCCATGACGCATTTGTGTGTCTTTGGAAGCACGGCTTATTTATACATCCCAGAGGAAAAAAGGACTAAGTTAGGGGCTAGGGCCACAAAAGGGATTTTTGTAGGCTACTCAGCACAATCCAAAGGCTACAGAATTCTGGATCCTGACACCAACAAGATAACCATAAGCAGATTGGTGTATTTTGATGAGAATGAAAGAGCTACATCTTCAGAGGGGGCCTACACCGAAGCAAGCAACCAGACCAAACACCCTGACGACCGGATTATGCTTCCTGATCTCAGCGGAATTGAGGAGGAGGAGACAGCAGATCCAGATCCAACCACGCTAGACACAGAGACCCCCAGCGATCCACCAGACACACTGAGATAATGGAAGGGACCAAAGAGGGTGAGGTTAGGTGCTCAACACGCTCAACCAGAGGTGTTCCAGCCCCGAGACTGTCCTACCTCGCAAGAACGGCGGAACAACCAGAACCCTCATCATGGGAGGAAATATCCCAGCTGCCACAACCAGAAGCCCAGCAGTGGGAACAAGCTGCAATTGAAGCGCTTGAGGCTCTACAGAAAAACAAAACCTGGACTCTTACTAAGTTACCTCAAGGGAGGAAAGTTATAGGCTGCAAATGGGTTTTCAAACTCAAACATGATGCTGATGGTGAGATTCAGTGCTACAAAGCCAGATTAGTAGCGAAAGGATATTCATAGAAATATGGAGAAGACTGATGAAACATTTGCACCAGTAGTCAAACACACCACAGTAAGGACTCTGTTAAGTATTGCTGCTAGCAAAGGAATGCATGTTGAACACCTAGATGTGAAAACTGCATTCTTGTATGGTGAACTAGAAGAGGACATTTACATGCAACAACCACCAGGTTTCTTAGAGAAAGGCAAAGAAGATCTTGTATTCAAAATGCAAAAGAGCATTTATGGTTTAAAACAGGCTGCCAGAGCATGGAACACAAAACTAAATGATATGCTGCTTCAAGCAAACTTCAAAAGAAGTGAAGCTGATCCCTGCCTGTACACGAAATTCAGAGATGGCAAATGGACTTACTGTACATTTTGGCGTATGTTGATGATTTGATTCTTGCCAATGAGAATCCAGATGACAGCAAGGAAATAATGCATCATCTGAACAGAGATGTGGAAGTCATACAACTTGGCAACTTAGCACACTACTTGGGCATTCAAGTACAAAGAGAGAAAGATGGAAGTTTCCTCATCAACCAAGAACAGAAAATTAAAAACCTGATAAACCTGGTCAGACTGGAAGATGCGAATCCTACACCAATGCCAATGGAAGTGAACTACATAAAGCAAGAAGATCAAACTGAGCCACTATCTGACAACCACAGATATCGTGAAGCATTGGGAAAGCTTCTATACATTAGTACACTCACTAGGCCAGATATTAGTACAGCAGTTAGCTTACTTTGCAGAAAGACTGCATCACCAACGGTCAAGGACTGGAATGCAATTAAGAGACTTGTTAAGTATCTAAAGGGTACTGCACACTTTAAGCTCAAGGTACCAGCTAACAGTCAACCAAAACTAGAGGCATACGTAGATGCAGACTGGGGTGGAGACCTAACATAAAGGAAATCCACCAGCGGTCATATAATTTTCTATGGAGATGGAGCCATAAGCTGGTCAAGCACCAAGCAAGACATAGTAGCATCATCAACCACTGAAGCGGAATATGTATCAGCTGTACAGGGCTGTCATGAGATACAATGGCTGTGTCAACTACTGAAAGATCTAGGTACAGATGTACCACAGCCCATACCATTGTATGAAGACAACCAAAGCTGCATTCAACTCTCCAAACAGGAAGATGTAAAGAGGCGTACCAAGCATATTGATGTGAAGTACCATGTAGTGAGAAATCTGCAAAAGAATGGACTAATCAAGCTGATCTACTGCCCAACAAATGAAAGGCTTGCAGATCTACTCACTAAGCCACTACCAAGATCCTGCTTTAAAAAGCTGAGATTCTATCTCTTCACTTTCCTATCAAGAATGAAGTTCTCTAATAAATACTACTTATATTGATTTGAAACTATGAACTGGCTCCAAGTTACTTTACTCTCAACATACACGCATGCCTAATTAAATTCCGCTGTGTTCTGCCTCTGCGCACTCTGCTATAATGAAAAAGGGTTTCTCTTAACCAGAGAGAATTCCCAATGCTATGGTCCCCCCCCCCACACACACACTATGTCACACATATCATCACAATGCTACATGAGAAAACAAGAAAGAAAAAACCCACATTCATCACCACAGGGAGGAGAGGGGCCGATTCATCTGTGGCTGCGAGTTGCCGATTGGACCCAATCTTCCCTAGAGGGCCAGACCAGTCATTTGCAGTGGCCATCCAGGGGCCCTCAGAAGCTGCCCAAGGGTGCCTTGTGCTGGCACTGGATTGGTATGTGCCCTATGGATAGTTAAAGGATGTCAAAGGATCAATTGCTGGTCATTCTTTCAGTGCAGTTGCATATATGGTGTGGCAATTCCAATCTATTTTTTTATTATCTTGTTTACACAGTCAGACAGGTGTTATTGACTGGTTTGTTTTATCCAGACATCGAGTCCTTCCCAAGGACCTGGGATGCCAGAATTTTATCGTCAATACTGTTGGTTATTATAGATATCGTCGCAAAATATAGGCTGTTCCCAGTAAAGCTGCTTTTTGTAATTGGCTGATGGTGATTTCTGTGGCCCCTATGGTGTTGAGGTGCTCTTCAAGGTCTTTTGGAACTGCACCCAGGGCGCCAATTACCACTGGGATTATTTTGGTCTTTGGGGACTACACCAAGGGCACCAATTCCCACTGGGATTATTTGGGTCTTCTTCTGCCACAGCTTTTCAATTTCAATTTGTAGATCTTTGTATTTGGTGATTTTTTCTATTTCTTTTTCTTCTATTCTGCTATCCCCTGGTATTGCTATGTCGATTTTTTTGACTTGTTTTTCTTTCTTCTCGACTACAGTTATATCTGGTGTATTGTGTGGCAGATGTTTGTCTGTTTGTAGTCGGAAGTCCCACAATATTTTTACATCTTCATTTTCTTCAACTTTTTCAATTTTATGGTCCCACCAATTCTTGGCTACAGGTAGCTTGTATTTTTTGCAGATGTTCCTGTGCATCATCCCTGCTACCTTGTCATGCCTTTGTTTGTAGTTAGTCTGTGCGATAATGATGATGATGATGATGATGATGATGATGATGATGATGATGATTTTGCATTTATATCCCGCTCTTCCTCCAAGGAGCTCAGAGCGGTGTACTACATACTTAGGTTTCTCCTCACAACAACCCTGTGAAGTAGGTTAGGCTGAGAGAGAAGTGACTGGCCCAGAGTCACCCAGCTAGTTTCATGGCTGAATGGGGATTTGAACTATAAGTACAGAAATAGGGTGTGTGTTTATTTTCTGGGCTGAATTCCAATTAAAAGAGCATCTTTAATATTTGACCTTATAAATTACAGGCATGTGAGGTGACAATGTGTCAGATCTTGACTCTTTACATGTATTGGGAAAGTAGTGACTCCTGTGATTCTTGCATCCTTTGGCCTTTTTGTTCTAAATTAGTCATAAGCCTATGGAAAACACACCACTTGAGTTTCTCTTGAGACTCAGCGGGTTAATCCTGTGGGCAAACTGCAGGTGCTTTACTCTGCAACAACGCAAGCCTGTACATGCAAATGTCAGTGCACTGTTATTGCTTCTATCTCATATCAGGTAACTCATTTTTAACAAGGTTGCTATTACTATAATTGCTTATTATATCCTCTTTCCCTATTATAATCTTAAGTGATTTAACAATACACTCTGCTGACACATGCTGTAAGGCAACAAAATAACTGTTCTCCTTCTAAAGCTCTTGGGAGGCTGTCGGTTTTAATGTTCAGATACAATTCTGAACTTAGGGCCAGCCCGACCAGGAAGCAGGCTGAAGCAGGCCACTTCAGGTGACAGATTGTGGGCTAATTTTTCAGGGGCATCACAGCAACACACCTAGAACCCTGCCCTTCCTTCTAGCTCTAGGGAACATCATGCTGCTTTCCCACATCCTTTTCATCTCCTTTTAGGAAACGGGGGAGATTTGAGAGAAGGAAGAAACTGGAGTGTGATTTTAATAGGAGAAAAAGAGGGGGTGCGGTTTCACTTCAGGCAGCAAAGTGTCATCAATGCTGGCATTAACTGAACTTTCTGCAGAAACATGCCAGCAACCCAGCTGGATCTTGTAAGAGGGTATCTGTAGGGTAGGAACAAGGCAGGGAGAGGACTTGGGCAACAGATTCAGGCCAGGAGAGAGTTTTAGGGGGGGGGGAACTCTCAAGGATCCAGGATCCCTTCTAGGGGTAAATAAATTAGCATCACGATACTGCACTATAGCATAGCAACAACAGAATTGCACAAGACATGGAGAATCCTGAAAATCAAAGCCTTCTTTCTTTTAATGGAGCAAATCTCAATCTCTTGCTCTTATATATTTATATTTGTTACATTTCTATACCGCCCCATCCAAAGGCTCTGGGCAGTGCACAACAGGTAAAATACTACAACAAACAGCATTTTTTTAAAAAAACCAGGTTAAAACAATATTTTTTAAAAATCTTAAACAGTTCAGAGCCATTTAAAACCAATTAAAATACTTAAAAACAATTTAAAAACTTTGGAAGGGCAGGCCAAACAAGTAAGTCTTTAGGGCTCTCTTGAAGGCCAACAATGAGCCCAGACTCCGGATATCTGCTGGGAGTGCATTCTGTAGACCAGGAGCAGCTACAGAGAAGGCCCAGCTCCAAGTCACCACCAGACATACCAGTGGTAACTGGAGACAGACCTCTCTGGATGACTTCAATGTGCAATGGGGAACATACAGAAGAAGGCACTCTCTAAGGTAACCCGGACCTAAGCTGTTTAGGGCTTTAAAGGTAATAACCAGAACTTTGTATTTTGTCTGGAAACATATTGGCAGCCAATGCAACTGTTTGAGAACAGGCATGATATGGTCTCTCTGGGTTACCCCAAAGACCAGTCTGGCTGCCGCATTTTGGTGTAATGGTTAGAGTGCTGGACTAGGGCCGGGGAGACCCGAGTTCAAATCCCTATTCAGCCATGAAACTAGCTGGGTGACTCTGGGCCAGTCACTTCGCTCTCAGCCTAACCTACTTCACAGGGTTGTTGTGAAAGAGAAACTCAAGTATGTAGTACACCGCTCTGGGCTCCTTGGAGGAAGAGCGGGATATAAATGTAATAATAATAATTTTGAACTAACAAGTTTTTGAACTACGTACACATGCAGCCCCCCATATTGCGTGGGGAATTATTTCTTTGTGGAAATAATCTTGAAAATACATTAGCAATGTCTTTCAAAAACTTGGTAACCAGGAGCAGCTAGGCTAGGCATGTGCTGTAGTTTCCTGCATGGCTCCCTGTTCACCTTTGCTCCCCCAAACATCTACATGAGAGAGAATCTCACACCATGTTGTGCATCTTTTGAGATTTTTGCAATGGGGAAAAATTAGGAAAATCTATTGTCTAGTATATTCTCCTTATAGAATTTGGGTTGTGTGTATGGAGAGTACAAGAATCACTTGATCTTACCTTCACACCATGGTAAATTTCTTGAGTATATCTCCCAATGGACTCTAAATGTTGTCTGTGTCTAGAATGGCCTGATCCTATGCATGCTTACTTAAAAACAAAACACCATGGTGTGAACTGGAGCTTTTATCAGGGTAAACAGCAGCTGCCGGGATCCCTCAATTCAGGTTAGGGTTAGAGAGTTAAAGTCCTCCACACTCAACACTGAAATCTTGATCTGTTGGGGAGCAATTAATCACACAGACAGACAGACACACACACACATTGAGTATGTGTTAATGCAATGTGTAGTTTGGCCTGTGTGAATGCAGCCAAAGGCACTTTGGGGTCATTTTTCTCTGAACAGAATTACACAATGGCCACTTTCAGACATCATGCCTAACTGGAGGGAACCAGGCCAGAGGTTTAGGTTTGTGGTAGGGATGTGCACAAAACTGGGCGGGGGTGGTTCAAAGAGGTGGGGAGTTGGACTTTAAGGGGGGGGTGCACTTGCCCCTCCCCCTGCTTTCCCCCCACCGGCGCTTGGTTCCTGTAAAATCCTTCAGGGTGGCAGCGTACCTTCCTGCCTCCCCTTCTTCTCTTTGGCTGGAAGTGGCTGGAAGTACTGGGAGTGTGTGAGCATGCATGTCATGATCGTGCGTGAGCCCGTCTGACGTGTGTGAGCGCACCTGGTACTTCTGGCCACTTCTGGCCACTTCTGGCTGAAGAGGGGAAGGGGCAGCAGCGAGGTATGCTGCCACCCCAAAGGATTTTCCAGGAACCAAATGCCGGCAGGGGGATAGTGTGGGGGTGGGGTAAGTGGACCCACCCCCGCCCTTAAAGTCTGACACCCCCCCCCCACTGCTGAATGTTTGAACTGGCCAGTGATCAAACCTGTTCAGAGGCCGTGAAAGGGCCTCCGAACAGGTTCATGCACATCCCTAGTTTGTGGTTGTACAAATGTGGGAACCCACGGTTCCACAAGAAAAATGACCTGAGGTTTCTGATCCCAAACCTGCTTTTGAACCCTAGGTTGCACTCCAGTTTTGATGCCAAAACCTCAGGTCAGAAAGCAGCATTGTGTTGCCTGAAGGCTGGAAGCTTTGAAACTGGAGTTGAGGGTAGGAAGCGCCTTCCCCTATCCTTCTCCAATTGGCTGCTGTGGCTGTTCTTCATGAGAACAAGGAAGCCCACGTAGCCAGTTCGTCTCCACTTTCAGGCTCCCAGACTCCAGATCAGGATCATCTGCAGTTTCCGATTATGTGAAAGAGTGGCTTATAACTACCTCCCTACATAGCTTCTCTAGTCTATTTTATTTATTTATCTAGGTATTTGTTTGGTCTGGCCTTCCAGGGCTTTAAAACTGTTTTTAAATGTTTTTAATTGTTTAGTGGTTTTAAACTGTTTTAAAAATTGTTTTTGTCTTGGTTGTTTTTAAATGCTCAGTTCATGGGTTTTGTTTTTGGATGGGGTGGTATACAAAGTAATTAAACAAACAAACAAACAAACAAACAATATTTATACCCCACCTTTTAGCACAGCCAAAGCAGCTTACAATAAATTAAAATATACAATAAAACCAACAGAAAAACACAACAAAGCAATAGTATGGAAGAATACACTAGTCAATAGACAACCAATACAGCACAGAAGTTCAGCCCTATAAAAGGGCGAGGGGAAAAATAATATATCACCCCACATTAAAAACTTGATGAAAGACCAAAAAAATGCCAACTGGCAGAAGGCCACCTGTGAGAGTTCCAGGCAAACTTCATGGGGCAGAGAGTTCCAAAGGTGAAGTGCCAGAACTGAAATATCTTGTCATATTCCACCATTGTCTGGACCTCTAGTGGCAAAATGATGTGGAACATGGCCTCAGATGTTGTTTTCCTTCTATTTCTGCAAAAGAATGGCTGAGGGTAACATTCAAATATTTTAGTTCTGAACACATTGGAGCACTGTGAAAGAGGCTGAATACGCATTTATAACATAAAATGTACCATATTTATTATACCATATACAATTTTGTATGTATATAAAATAAATATACACATTTATAAAATAAATATACTATATTAGCTGCCTCTCTCACACACACAGCTGGAAATAGCTGGCTAAGCATATGAGCCCCAGAAGCACAGGGGATGTGCAATATCCACAATTTATGCTGTGGGCCCAAGACCCCATTCCGCTTTGTACTTGCTCTTTTTCAATCAGCCTGATCAGAAGCTTGCTTCTAGTAGCAAGCAGGCTGCTTTATTGCTTCTTCCTCAAACAGGTGCTCAAGATGCTGTGCCAAAACAATCTTAACGGGGTGGTGGTGGTGAAACGTGAACTAATTTACAGCTCTCCTAAACATTTCTGACAAAATACAATGAACCAAGCAGCACTGAAACTCCGTGCCAGTGAGAGCAATGGCAGCTGGAACGCTGAGGAAGAAGAGGCTGAAACAACACCATACAATGGAGCAGTGAATAGGAACGAGGGGAGACTTATTTATTTGATTTGATTTCTATACCGCCCTTCCAAAAATGGCTCAGAATCTTCAGAGTTGGCCACCTCTGCGGGGGGGGGGGGGGCACAGGGGAGAGTGGCCATCACCAATAGATACAGGCTACAGTCACAAGAGTGCAGTTCTTCCTAGAAGAGCTGTGAAAGCAAGAACCTCATTGGTTTAAAAACTGAAACAGAGGCCTCACTGAGTCAGGACAGGTTTCCCCACCCGCAGTGGAAAGTCAGTTCTCCACTTCCTCTGAGGGAAGACAGCAGTCGCTGTTGTTGAGATCTGCTGGATGAGCTGCTGTGCCAGAGGGCTACGAAACGCTTGAACTTCCTCAGCAGGTAAGCGTTGCCTTCAAAGTTACTTATTTTCCATGGCAATTGTGATTGCTGTAGGTACACCAGTGTTTATGCCAGTGTTTCCCATAGCAAATATATAAAAATGCTGTGGATCTGTTGCAGTCATCCGATTATGAGGGGAATGGTGGTGGTGGTGGTGGTGGTGGTGGGCTTAATGAAATCCAGAAGCTCCACCCTCTGACTCCCCTACTTTTAGCAAAATCTCACCCCCATAGCCTTCTAAAGAAACAGCTGGGAGGGGGCATCACAAAAGATATAGGGGCCAGCCCACCTCCCCACCAGTAATCCAATCACGGCTAGCTATTGATTTATTTATTTATTTATTTATTTTGATTTTTATACCACCCTTCCAAGCTGGCTCAGGGCGGTTTACAATTAAAAACAGAAATCATTAAAAACAATTAAAACAAAAATACAAATATAAACACCAATTTAAAAACATCTTAAAAAACAATTAAAACCCTGAAAACCAGGTTAACATTAAAAACAATTAAAACTGATTAAAAATTCTGAAAGGCCAGGCCAAACAGATGGGTTTTAAGGGCTCTCTTGAAGGTCAGTAAAGAATTAAGATTACGAATTTCTGCAGGGAGTGCATTCCACAACCCAGGAGCAGCTACAGAGAAGGCCCACCTCTGAGTTGCCACCAAACGAACGGGTGGTAACTGGAGACGGACCTCCCCAGATGACCTTAATGTGCGGTGGGGATCATGTAAAAGAAGGCGCTCTCTAAGATATCTCGGACCCAAGCCGTTCAGGGCTTTAAAGGTAATAACCAGCACTTTGTATTTTGCAAATATTTATGTATTGTCTCTGCTCCTAATTTAAGAGTGTTAACTGGTTTGGAATAATGAAGGCATCTTTCTCCACTCAAATAAGCGGGTGATCCTGAAGGGGTCTTTAGCTTCTATGTCAGCCTCAGGATTGGTTTACACGGCTGTCCCTTACCACAGTGATTTTTCATCTTCTGGTTATTATTCTTTTTCTGTGTAAATCACTTAGATAAGGTTTTTTTTGTCAAAAAGTGGTATAAAATAAAGATTTGGCTTTGGACAAAGCTTCACTCAGGCCTAATAAAGCATCATCATCAATAATTAATAATAAGAATAATAATTCGATTTATATACTGCCCTTCCAAAAATGGCTCAGGGTGGTTTACACAGAGAAATAATAAATAAATAAATAAGATGGATTCCTGTCCCCAAATGGCTCACATTCTAAAAAGAAACACAAGATAGACACCAGCAACAGTGACTGGAGGTACTGTGCTGGGGGTGGATAGGGCCAGTTACTCTCCCCCTGCTAAATAAAGAGAATCGCCACGGTAAAAGGTGCCTCTTTGCCCAGTTAGCAGGGGTTTAGTTGGGGAGCTGCATTTAGGATTGATGGGAGCTGCCAGTGGCTCCTGGGTCTCACAATAAAGGACACCCCTTTATTACCACCTCTTAAATACCATAGTGTCTTAACAGTCAGTGCAGAAAAAATAGGTAGGAGTCTTTTTTAAAGAGACAAGTTCACATGTTTGACTCTTATAATCACAAACGTGAATGAGCGTCATGTGAAAGCACAAACTGAAAAGGCTGGGAAAAATATATCAAGTTTTTGCCCTGATTTTTAACACAATTACATTCATGGCCCTCCAGACTCACTAATGAAATTTCAGGCTAGGCCTCCAAGGCTCCAAATCCAAGTCTTCTGGGCTATGGCTACTATGCATCCCTGAATGGTTTATCCTAGCTCTGGACTGGCCCATTCCTCTGGAAGCCCAGATCTACTCCCTCAGCCACCTCCTTGTTAGGGTGATAAGATGGGCTATGATGCATTTTGCCATTTTCGCTAAAAGTTATATGGCTTTCAAGTTCAATGTGTATCAAGTTAATTAAAACACTCTAAGTTAATTCTTTGCAGCCTCAAATTAAAGTGCACAACAGAGTATGGTGGGAAGAAAAGCAAAATGAACCTCACCTACATGTCCCAGTACAAACTGATCATCAAAACACAAACCACAGTTCTGCATAAACCTTTTTTCCTCAGATGAAAAACAGTAGTGAGACCAGAAAAGCCTACCCAAAGGGAGACTGAAACGTGAGCAGATACTAGAGTTCAGCCAGTAGCTGTCATGGGAATCAACTTAATTAACTAGTTAAAAAGTTTAATTGCTAACTTTTAACTTAAACTAGTTAACTTCTTAAGCTGTCAGTGTTTAACTTTAACTAGTTTTTTTTAAAGATTAACTGTTGAGCTTTTAAAAAAGATTAAGTTAAAAGTTAAGTCGTATTCAGTTGTATTTCATGCTGTTACTGCATTTTGATGCATTTAGAGCAATAAAAACAGTAACGACAGAGGTTCTCAGTGGAAAAAGAATGAGGCTGTT
The DNA here is from genome assembly GCF_027244095.1 of Hemicordylus capensis. NCBI lineage: Eukaryota > Metazoa > Chordata > Lepidosauria > Squamata > Cordylidae > Hemicordylus > Hemicordylus capensis. Next base: position 267,338,150 of record NC_069657.1, on the reverse strand, counting down.
CTCACGAGCCGCCAAGACCAGGCTAGGGCAGCTAAGCCCGGGTTTGGCTATCCATGAGAATCTGCAGGAGCCGACCAGCTCCCAGCACGGCCTCAGCAGCAAACCCGCCTAGGGAGCCCGCCTCTTAAATGGGGTTAAGGGAGTGAGTGCTATGTGTCTGTTGTGCACTGCTTTCAGCCAGTGCTGCTGACACACTGATGGGCACCTGCCAGTTGTGGGATTGGGGGTGATCCTCACAATGCACCATACACTCGCATGATGTATGGTAGGATTTCCGGGGGCCATGGCAACACATCCCAGCCCCTGCGTTCCCTGGGGGAGCCGCGGATCATTTGGGTGTGTGATGCATGTGCCCAGACAGTCCATGGTGGTTGTCTGTGGGGAAGGCGGGCTTCTGCAGCCTTCCCTGCCACCCACTCACCACCCCGTCCACCCAGTCATGAGAACAACCTCAATAACTTCTCTTTCTGTTTAATCTGGTATACCTAGGCATTGACATGCACATAGTGAGAAGGATCTAACACAGGAATTGGTATTATAAACTTCTTATTCAGAGAATTATGTGACAAATATAATAGTGATTTCTGGTAAGGCAGGGTGAGTTCCAAGGGAATTAGTGTGTTTTTGTGGGCTATGGAAAATCACTAACTGCATTTGAAGATGGAAAAGAATGCTAATAGGCAGTTCGCCATTTCACACATTTCTCATGGATCAATTTAGCTTTTTAACTAGTTAATTTCTTTTTAACTTTAACCAGTTGAAAATTGAATTATATAACTTTTAACTTAACTTAATAATTAAGGCTACTAACTATTAATTTTAATAGTTAGGGCAGAGCCTAGTGTAGGAGCTTTTTTTTTTTTTTTTTAAAGTGCTGATCCCCCAACTTGTCTCTGCTTTTCTAGCAAGTGACCTGAAAGCCAAACATCCAGCCAGGCCATTGTTGTTCAATTGGCCTTAAGCAGAATGAGGTAGGAGAATGTCTTCTACCACTTCAGATGGCAGGTTGGGGTTATCAGCTTTGAATGCCTCCTGGTGGTGGGAAAGCCTCCTTAGAAACAGGAAAACTAGTGCATCGGGGGAAAGGTTATCTTCTAACTTTTCTTACTGTTCTAGCTTTCTGTTTGAAGGAGCCGTGTTGTAGAGCACTCAAAATGGGACCCCCCTAATCGCCAGCTGAAGTGGTGCAATTCATTCTACTTCTTCTTTCCGCTGTATGTGCAGGCCTGAGGCCTGTTTCATATTACCACAATAGTACTGATGACTGCAGTTAAAGAGACACACCCCCATAGGTATGTCTTCAGGGTCCTCCTAAAAACAAACAGAGAAGGAGATGCTCTTATTTCAGCAGGGAGTGCATCCCAAAACCTTGGGGCAGCCACAGAGAAGGCCCAGTCCCAAGTTGCCACCAAACAAGTTGGCAGCAACCATAACCGGACCTCTCCAGGTGATCTTAATAGGCAACAGGGTTCACGACAGAGAAGGCGCTCTCTTCGGTACCCTGGACCTAAGCCATTAAGGGCTTTATAACCAGCACTTTGTATTTCACCAGGAAACATATCGGCAGCCAGTGCAGTTCTTTCAAGACCGGTGTTATATGGTCCCTTCAGGTAAATCCAGAGAGCAATTTGGCTGCCACATTATTGATCTAGGTCTGGCATCTGGCTGGCATCGCTGGGTATATGAAAGGCTACTGCTAATCCCTGAGGCCACCTTTTTGTGGTGATGATGGAGTTTGTTTCCTGGGGCCCACCCAGGTAGGCAGAGGTCCCTGGAGGACTGTTTGGCAAGGGCCTCCAGAAACCTGGAGCCAGCCATGTATTCTCCAACTGCACCCCCTATTCATGCTCACGTTAGCCCATTTCAAATAACAATACCCACTTGTTTCATATAAACACTGATTAGAATCCCCATTCCACCCATAAAAAGCACTTCGCTGCTTTTTTGCTGTTCTGATCATGAATCCAACAGCGTGGCTAGAGGATGCAAAGGCTAATTGACCTTGCGTATTCTGATTCTCCACATGCAGTGATGTAACTAGGAACAGAGGCTGACCCCATGGCAGCTGCAGCTTGCTGATTTCTTTACTGGCGGAGATGGCTTATGAAGCTGCCAAAACATTTTAGTCCTGCTAAATGCCTGTGTTTCAGCTACCGCAGAGCGGATTCAAACAGCAGAAATTTAAGCCCACGGAACCATGAGTTTTACACTTTGATTTGAAACTTGAGACTGGTTCACGGCTGAATCTTGCCTGTTGTGAGGGAGCTGGTAGAATACACTTCAGAATGCAGAATATGCTCCAAATCAGAGATTATAAATAAATAAGCAAACCTCACTGCCCACTTGCAACAGATGGTGTCTCTTGGCCCGGGAGACCAGAGAGGGTTCTTGCTGAGATGTTCCCACCCACTCTGAAGTACAGTGTGATATTTGGCAATGTCTGTGCGATAGTGAACCCAAATGGTAGAGGACAGCATGACATTTTTGCAACACAGGTCAGAATAGCACAACACATTCTTCTTATATTATTGCTGATAACACAGGAATCTAGAATTCCAGTGTTTGTACTGCATGTAGGAAACTGAAAGCAAAATATATGCTGTATTGTTGATGGGACACTTGGGGCCACCTGTTGTGGATGCAACTGCTGATACTAGATCAGCAGAGCGATGCCATGCTGATCCTAGTAACCTCAGCTGCCTCTTCCCTCAGGCATTGCTTTTGTTTTTGTTCTTTTCCTCCCAACAAGTCCAAAATGGAGGAGGAGGAGGTCTCTTGCTTTCTTCCCTGGAGCCATTCATCATGGGGGCGGATATGTGTTGTCTACCTTCATACATTGTTGCATCTGCTGCTGTTTTTCTGGCAGGTTTCCAGAGGCAAAACAAGGAGAAAGAGAGAGATACAAATCTTAGGACAACATCTGTATCTGGGAACTGGATCAGTAATTATGTTCCAAAACATCTACTGTGCATACATTTAAAGGGAAACTTGAACAAGATCCAGTTCCAATGGTATTTAACACAATTTACACTGCAGGAAATATATACATTCAGTCCTGCTATCTGTTGGCAGTGCGGCAGGCATTGTGCAGAGTTTGTACTGTACATGTATTCAGGAACTGCTCAGAAATCCTTGTGGGGGTGCGGGGGGCTGTAGGCAGGCTTGCTGCCTTTCTTCCCAGTTTCCCCATCTCCACAGCGCCCACCTTCAGGCTCCCTTAGGAAGTCAAAGACTCTACCTTTGGCAAGCCTTGGAAATAGTTACACTGTTTAACATTCGGTTCGTGCTATTAGCAGTCTGTTCCTTGCAGCTTTCTCCCAAGGGTTTTGTTTCCCAACAGTCCGATCAAGTATGAGCTCTAGTGAAGTTACAAAGGAGGCAGTGATTCCTCTGACACCTCCCCCCCCCGCGCCTTTTCTTCACCTAAGCTACTGCAAGACTTAGAGGAAGGCGATTTTGATGTAATCTGCCATTACACATTCTTTCCTATGCCCAGTGGAGTAGACAGCATAGTGACATCAGAGCTCTCGGGCTACAAAGATGTGCAGAAGCTTTCACATGTGTTTTCCACACTGAAAGAAGAAAAACAAAATTTCCTACTATGACTTTTTCAAAACTCCATCTTCATTTAACAGCCCAATTCTTAAATACTTGACTGGTTACTATAACTGTCCCCCTACAAACAACAACAACAAAAACCTCAAACCCAGCAACAACCTGACAAAAATAAAGTGATCCAAAATCTGCTTTAACTTAAAACGAAAAGATCGTCATTCAGTGTTTAGAGCATGTAAACCCAAACTAAACTTCTTCTCATTGGAGTCACATAAAAATATCCTTCGGGTGGAGGATATAATATTCCACTGAAAGCTGTGGTTTTTAACTGATTTGCATTGAAAATAATAATTATAAAATATATTTATTTACTCTATTATAGATTGAATAGGCATGGATGGGATCAGTAGTCAGCCCCTAATCAGGGTCAGTGAGGAATGGATCCTAGGATCCACCAATTTATTTGTCTACAAAGGTCAGCCTGTAGACATTCTTGGGGGAAGTAACAGCATTGGATAAACAGAAATGTATGCACCTATTTGGCCTCTCCAATGTTTGGAGTCTGAACGTGCTAAGGAAATTGAAAACACTACAAAGTGAGACTCTGTCATGGTAAGGGTGTGCACGGACTGTGGTTCGAGCACGTGTTCGGCCCCGTGGGGCGGGGAGCAGGAGCAGCTGCAGGAGCATTTATTTATTTATTTATTTATTTCAAAATATTTCTATACCGCCCAAAACTTACATCTCTGGGGTTTAAGAAACAGGAGCTTTCAGAAAGCCCTATGCAGCTTCCTTGTGGGGTGGCACCCAAATACCCCCGTCTGGCACCAGCATGCATGTGGTGTTTGCACATGGGGTGGCAGAGAGCAGGTAAGGGCCTGTTCTCTTCTTCCATAAAGCTCCTGTTCCCACTCCCCTTCCCATTGGTGCCAAACTGATGGTCAAACTGCAAATACATATTCAATGCAGAAACCCCCCCCAAAAGAGGGGGTTCAGGCCTCATTCCTTTACAGAGACTGAGGAGGTTCGTGAACTCTATGATCTCCGCCTCTTCGGTGCTTTTGGCTGTTTCACAGCACTAGAGAGCCTCATTTATGGTTCCGTGGACAGAAGATCCCATTCATAAGGCATGCAGGTAACAGGGGGAGCAGGGCTATTCCATCTGCCTTGCTGGGACTCACCATCTAGCCCTTTTGCCTCCTGTGGGCATTCCAGCACAGACGGAGTGCAGCCTGCTTGTCAGCTGCCAAGTTCCAGCTGGCTGGTTGCCAGCCTCCCAGATTGCTGAAGATTGCTGAAGTTCCACCACCTGCTGCCTGTCCTGGGAGCTGCTTGTGTGAGGAGTGCCTTCTGGGGCTTAAAAGCTTAAAAGCAAGGAGGCTCGCCATAGGCGTAGCTGTTGGCGTGGCCGTCAGGCCGCCTGTAGGTGGCTGCCGAAGCCGGCCGCCAAAGGGGGCTGGCCTTTGGGGCCGGGCCTTTGGGGGTGGGACTGAGGGCTGGGGGGTTGGGTTGGGCCAGGCCTCTTGCAGACATGTGTTTGGGCTCTCTTGGGGGGGGATGGTGCTGGGGGTGTGCCTAGCAGTTCAGGGGCAGCTATTACTGTAGTGGTGGGGAACAGAAGAATTGGCGCTGGCAGAGCAGCTGGCCATTCCTAGGGAAGGGAAATCAGTAATTTTAGTAATTGTTTCCACTTTCAACTGTTCTGTCAACTCTTCGGCCTTGGGGAGCAGCTCCAACGACCCACAGAATCTGGCCTTGCTCCTCTGCAATGCCAAGTCAGTTCAGAATAAGACCGAAATTGTCCACGATTTGATCGTGGATGAGGGAGCTGACCTGGCATGTATAACTGAGACCTGGTTGCGGGAGGTGAGTGGTCCAGTGTGGGCTCAGCTTCTCCCACCAGGTTACTCTGTCGTGGAGCAGGCCAGGGGAAGTGGGCAGGGGGTGTGTGGAGTGGCTGTGGTCCATAAGAATACTATTTCCCTTACCAGGGCCTCTGTGAGACAGTTGACTTATATTGAGTGCATATTTTTGAGGCTGGGAACTAGGGATAGATTGGGGATTCTGTTGGCGTACTGTCCATCCCGCTGCCCAACTGACTCCCTAACTATGCTGACGGAGCTGGTCGCGGAGTTGGTGTTGGAGTCTCCTAGGCTTTTGGGGCTGGGGGACTTCGATATCCACTTTGGGGCTGGCTTGTCTGGTGCAGCTTAGGAGTTCATAGAGGCCATGACAACTATGGGCCTATCCCAATTAGTTTCTGAACGAACTCATGTTGCCGGCCATGCACTCGATTTGGTCTTTTGTTCGGATCAGGGGGGTGTTCCATGGGTGGGGGATCCAGTGGTTTCCCCATTGTCATGGACAGACCACTACCTGGTTAAGGTTGGTCTCACAGCCGCAATCCACCCCTGCAGGGGTGATGGACCTATTAGGATGGTCCATCCAAAAAGGCTGCTGGACCCAGTGGGATTTCAAAAGGCCTTGGAGGATGTTGACGTTGGTGCGGCCGGTGATTCTATCAGAGGCGTAACTATAGGGGGGCAGGGGGGGCACGTGCCCCGGGCGCCATCTTTTCTGGTCACGTGGGGGGCGCCACCATGACCAATTTTTAATTTTTTTTTTAATTTTTTGTTAATACAAATGTTTCCTGCTCAGTGCAGCAGCGCTGCAGCAGTCAAGGGAGCGCGTCGGTGCCCCCTTCCCCACGAGCGGTCCCTTCCGCGCCGCCTGCGCCCCCCCCCCCATTGCTTTGCTGGCGCCTGGCGGCCAGTCAGTGGCCTGGCTTGGCGGCGGCGGCGGGCACTTGTGAGGAAAAACCTAAGTATAATGTAGTATGTTGGGGGGGGCGGGGGCGCAATTTCAGTGCTTGCCCCGGGCACCGTTTTCCCTAGTTACGCCTCTGGATTCTATTGATGCCCTGGTAGGAACCTGGAACAAGGAACTCAACAGGGCAGTAGACACGATTGCTCCTAAGCGTCCCTTCCGACCTGCTGCAAAAAGGTCCCCTTGGTATACTGAGGAGCTGCGGGGGCTGAAGTGGTTGGGTAGGTGACTAGAGCGCAAGTGGAGGAGAACTCGGTTCGAATCTGACAGGATTCAGCATGTGACCCATTTGAAGGCTTATGCGGTGGCAGTGCGCGCAGTGAAAAAGAGATTCTGGTCTGCGCGCATTGCGGCTGCAGGTTCACGTTCGGCGGAGCTATCCCGGGTTGTGAGGAGTTTGGTTTCTGCTCCTCCTTCCAATCAGTCCCTGGAGTTGCTCTGCTGTGATGCCTTTAATGGGTTCTTTGCAAATAAGATCTCCTGTATACAGGCTGATTTGGACTCCACTATTTCTGCAAGGTCTATGGATGAGGTGTCCAGCAATCCTTCTTGCAGTATTAGATTGGATCAGTTTCAATCTGTGACTCCTGAGGATGTGGACAAGCTGCTTGGGGCGGTGCGGCCTACCACCTGTTCTTTGGATCCTTGCCCGACTTGGCTGCTTCTGTCAAGCAGGGAGATTGTTGGAGGTGGCCTAGTTAATATTGTAAATGCATCACTGAGGGAGGGTAGGGTGCCCCCCTGCCTGAAGGAGGCAATGGTTAGACCACTCCTAAAGAAGCCTTCCCTGGACCCCTTAGCGATGGACAGCTACAGGCCAATCTCCAATCTCCCTTGGTTGGGCAAGGTGATTGAGAGGGTGGTGGCTGACCAGCTCCAGGCAGTCTTGGAGGAAACTGATTATCTAGACTCATTTCAAACTTGCTTTAGAGCTGGCTATGGGGTTGAGACAGCCTTGGTCGGCCTGAAGGATGACCTTTACTGGGGTATCGACAGAGGGAGTGTGACTCTGCTGGTTCTTTTGGATCTCTCAGCAGCATTCGATACCATCGACCATGGTATCCTTCTGGATTGCCTGGGGGAGTTGGGGATAGGGGGCACTGCTTTGCAGTGGTTTCATTCCTATCTCTCAGGTAGATTCCAGATGGTGGAGCTTGGTGACAGTTGCTCCTCAAAACAGGAGCTGTTATATGGAGTCCCTCAAGGATCCATTCTGTCACCAATGCTTTTTAACATCTACATGAAACCGCTGGGTGAGGTCATCAGGAGGTTTGGTGCTGGGTGTTATCAGTATGCTGATGACACCCAAATCTACTTCTCCTTTTCATCTTCAGGAAATGGCATTCCTTCTCTAAATGCCTGCCTACAGGCAGTAATGGGCTGGATGAGGGACAACAAATTGAAGCGGAATCCAAGCAAGATGGAGGTGCTCATTGTGGGGGCTCAGAATCTCAGGGGTGAGTTAGATCTTCCTGTGCTGGATGGGGTTACACTCCCCTAGAAGGAGCAGGTGCGCAGCTTGGGAGTACTGCTGGACCCAGGCCTCACCCTGGTATCTCAGGTGGAGTCCATGGCCAGGAATGCTTTTTATCAGCTTCGGCTGATTCGACAGCTGCACCCATTCCTCAAAGAGGATGACCTCAAAACAGTGGTGTATCAGCTGGTAACCTCCTGGCTTGACTATTGCAATGCGCTCTATGTGGGGCTGCTTTGTACGTAGTCCGGAAGCTTCAGTTAGTGCAGAATGCGGCAGCCAGATTGGTCTCTGGGGCAACCCAGAGAGACCATATGATGTCTGTTTTGAAACAGTTACACTGGCTGCCGATATGTTTCCGGGCAAAATCCAAGTGCTGGTTATAACCTTTAAAGCCCTGAACGGCTTGGGTCAGAGATACCTTAGAGAGCACCTTCTTTTACATGATCCCCACCGCACGTTAAGGTCATCTGGGGAGGTCCGTCTCCAGTTACCACTGGTTCGTTTGGTGGTGACTCAGAGGCGGGCCTTCTCTGTAGCTGCTCCTGGGCTGTGGAATGCACTCCCTGCAGAAATTCGTAATCTTAATTCTTTACTGTCCTTCAAGAGAGCCCTTAAAACCCATCTATTTGGCCTGCCCTTTCAGGGTTTTTAATCAGTTTTAATTGTTTTAATGTTGACCTGGTTTTCAGGGTTTTAATTGTTTTTTAGGATGTTTTTAAATTGGTGTTTATATTTGTATTTCTGTTTTAATTGTTTTTAATGATTTCTGTTTTTTAATTGTAAACCGCCCTGAGCCAGCTTGGAAGGGCGGAATAAAAATCGAATAAATAAATAAATAAATGTACACATCACATTGCCTGGGTGGAACTCCATGTTCCAAGAATCACTGCTTCAATCACGTGGAGTTACTTTGCCCTTTCTTCCTCACCTGTGCAACACCACAGCACATGATGTGATGCCAATTGTGTTGTGTGTCTTCCCACCCCTGCCAACTAACAATGGCAAGACAGAAAGATGCACAGCGCAATGATATCACATCATCTGTTGCCTTGTAGTACAAGGAAAAGACAGCAGAAAACCCCACCAGTAGCGGTTTTGTGTCTCTGGGCCAAACCATACATTGAAAGTGTTTATCTATCTATCTATCTATCTATCTATCTATCTATCTATCTATCTATCTATCTATCTATCTATCATATTTTTATACTGCCTGATATGTACATCTCTAGGTGGTGTACAAAATTTAAAACAATATTTAAAGATCAGCACAGATTAAAATACATGAAACAATTCAAACAGTAGCATAAAACAATTATTAAAACAAATTATTAAAATTAATTCAAATTAAAAGCCTGGGAGAACAGGTGAGTCTTGAGGGTCTTCTTGAAAACAAACAGAGAAGGAGATGCTCTTATATCAGCAGGGAGCATGTTCCAAAGCCCAGTGGAACTACTACTACTGTCTAAGCTAGGTAAATTGCCTAGAGACGTGAAACGCATGCGCGACATTGAAGCCTTTTACAGCGCAGCCGCAGCGCCAGCAGCCAGCCAAGCGGGGAAAGGGGCGGCAGTGAGGTATCCTGCCACCCCAGTTATTAATAGAACTATGGGTGCCAGAGGTAGAAAGTGGTGGGAGGGGCAAGTAAACGCTCCCCCTGCTCTTAAAGCAACCCCGCACCCCAGTGCTGGACCGCAGTTCCGTGGTTCCATGCACACCCCTAATTCGCACATGGCTTCATGCTGCAGGGTAAATGTTGAGCAAAGCCACTTCAAAGTACATTTGCAGCATTGAGGGAAGCAGCCCCTCCCCTCTGCTCTTGGGTTTGCTTTTGATGCAAGTTCACATGTTTTCCTTCTAGCCAATGGGGGCGGGGAGAGGGAGAGAGTACTGAAGAGCTACATCTGCATTTGTAAAGAGAGTATCTTTCTTATCATGCTAATGATTCTACATCAGTGCCTCTCCCTATTTACTCTGGCATTTTCAGAAAAAAATAGCTTAAAACCAGCATTTTAAAAACCTGGAAATACCTCGAGATAAGCTAGAATTCGCAAGGCAAAGCCCGACCTGTGTGGAGTGGGTCCAAGGATCTTGAAGGGACCTCAGGGTAAGTTTGGCTGGTGTGTAAATGCACACACTCTCTCCCGAAGGAGATTCAGGGTAGAAGCCTTGTGTGTAAAGCCTCCAGATGGTCTTGGACTACAACTCCCAACATCCCCAGCCACCATGGCCAAAGGCTGGGGATGATGGGAATTGTCGTCCGACAACATTTGGGGACCCATGGTTGGTGGGAACCCCTGCCCTGAGGGACCCTTCTGGTCCAGGCAACAACAATTTCCTTTCCCCACATTGCTTGTTATGTCCTGTGCCTAGCTGCAGTTACACTATCATTGCCTTCCTGTTCACAGTCTTGCACTGCATTTATGGCAAATTCTTGGCAAATGTTAGTGTCACGTAACCTTAAAAGTAAGATAAGGTCTTCGGTCCCAAAGGTTCTTGCTGCATTTCCCCTCTTCCAGAAATGAATATGTATTTAATATTTCACTGATGACAAAACTGAACCCGAACCAAAATTCTGCTGTCATTCATTAGTGACTTTGATGTGGGGCAGAATATGCTGTCTGAAATCATGTTTTAATAGCTAATAGTAATGCCCACCCTCACCCAACTAGTCTGAAAAGGAAATGGAGTGTAGGAAGGAACTCTTCCCCCCACCCCCGCCCTGGATTTCAAGGCACATACAAGCAATGTGACTTGTCAACAGAATGGACTTTGGTGCCTGTTACAGCTTGAAGCCAGTATGACTTTTAATAGAACTTCCAAAGGCAGCTGGCTATGTCAAAAGTGCAGAGAATAAAGCATTTAGTGTGCAACGAAGGCACAACTGAGCCAAGATTTTTTTTTTTTTAAGCCATACAATATTTTGGAGCTTTATTCAAGTCATTTTCTGTTACACCACAATCGATTCTAGTGTTGTTCCCTCCTTTTGAAATACTATTATGTCTAAACAGTGGACTCTTTTATAGAAAGGGATCCCTGTGCGTGCCCAGCATCCACAAATGTCAGTCAGGATAGGTGTTTATTAATTCTCCTGATTAAAAACCCATGAAAAGAGAACTCGGTTCAAACAGCATTTTCTAGAGTAATTGGAAGAAAATGACGAGCAGCATCCAGACGAAGTCATTTGGCAGCACTCCTCAGGAGTTATCATGGGCGTCTGGCGAGGGAGCCAAAGGGGGTAATTGCCCTCTCCCCAGATTGAGTCAGTCCCATGGAATCCAATGGGGCTTAATCCCAGATGAGCTCCCCCCACACCCACCGCAAAGTCCTGCGGGCACCCATGGCAGTTACTCTATAGAGCAAGGTTACACTATTTAGGCCCTCTGACTGTTGCTGGATTACAACTCCCATTATCCCCAGCCACAGTGGGCAGTTGTTAGGGATGATGGGTTTTGTGGTCCACTAACAACTGGAGGCCAAAGTTGTGCTGTCCTGCTACAGAACTACTTAATTTCTTTTGATTTTTCTGGTCTGTGACTGTACTAAAGATTACTTACTACTTAATTTCAATAGGGCTACACAGGAGTAGTTTAGCCTGGATGCTGCCCTATGTGTCATTGTACACTGCCTGATAGAGAGTTCTGTGTAAATCGTGAGTTTGCATGCTCCTGTGTTAACTAAAACAAGTCCCATAAAACAGCGCCTTTAAATATTTTGTAGTGGAAATGGCCAGTGAATGGCCTGCAAGTATCCAAGGCCTTGTCATAGCTAATCAGGCATGGGCCTGATCCAGTAGTTGGATTACTGGGACTCTGGGAGCCCCATGTACGCTGAAAGAGAGAGCAGATTAGAAGACAAGAAAACAAAATAATTCTGAGTTTATTTATAATGGAGATCTGTACAGTGTTTATTTATACCTGCTTGGTGAAAATCCCAGATTGCAGGATGAAAAAAATGGAATGGGAATGATCTCTGCTCATCTGAGACATGTTGCTGTTACTCCTCCGTGGCTCAAAGGGTGGACATATTATTCGTAGATTTGCCCTTGTTGTGGGGAGACAGCCAGCAGGGGAGGAGAGAATGGGTGTGTCCAAGTGAGGGGGAGAAAGAAGTGTAGTGGGATGGGGTGGAGAAGTAGGTGGGCTGGTGCTCACAACAGTGGGGGATGAAGCAACAGCATTTGCCTCCCACATCTCCTCTAAGGTGACCATTTCAATCTACCCTTGTAAACCCCCAGGAAACTTTGCAAATTGCGGCTTGGCTGCTATGTTTCTTCATTGGAAGTAACAACTGATGGCTAGAAAAATAGCCTCCGCATAAAAAAGGAACAAAGCAAGCCTCCACTTGCACAAGTCTAACATATTTGATTGATTGATTGATTTCATTTCTATACCGCCCTTCCAAAAATGGCTCAGGGAGGTTTATATTAAAATAAAATAAAATATATTAAAATAAAAGAAAAATAAATAAGATAAAATCAATTAACAGTTAAAATAAAAACCTATAGAAACAATATAAAACCAATCAACAATTAAAACATTTAAAACAGTTTTAAAACCCTAGAAGACCAGGCCAAACAGATAGGTTGTAAGGGCTCTCTTGAAGGCCAATAATGAATTCAGATTATGAATTTCTGCAGGGAGTGCATTCCACAGCCCAGGAGCAGCTACAGAGAAGGCCTCGCCTTTGAGTCACCACCAGATATACCGGTGGTAACTGGAGACAGACCTCTTCAGATGACCTCAACGTGTGGTGAGGTTCATGAAGAAGGAGGTGCTCTCTAAGGTAACCCGGACCTAAGCCGTTAAGGGCTTTAAAAGTAATAACCAACACTTTGTATTTTGCTCAGGAACATATCGGCAGCCAGTGCAGCTGTTTCAAAACAGGCATAATATGATCTCTCTGAGTTGCCCCAGAGACCAATCTGGCTGCTGCATTTTGAACTAACTGAAGTTTCTGTACAAAGGCAGCCCCACGTAATTCTGAGCCCCTACAATGAGCACCTCCATCTTGCTTGGATTCAGTTTCAATTTGTTATCCTTCATCTGACCCATTACTTCCTGTAGAAAAGGAATCAAAGGAATGAATACCATTACCTGAAGATGAAGATGAAAAGGAGAAGTAGATTTGGGTGTCATCAGCATAATGATAACACCCAGCACCAAAACTCCTGATAACCTCACCCAGTGGTTTCATGTAGATGTTAAAAAGCATTGGTGACAGAATGGAGCCTTAAGGGACTCCATATAACAGCTCCTGTTTTGAGGAGCAACTGTCACCAAGCTTCACCATCTGGAATCTACCCGAGAGATAGGAGCAGAAGCACTGCAAGTGCCACTTATCCCCAATTCCCCCAGACGATCCAGAAGGATACCATGGTTGATGGTATCAAACGCTGCTGAGAGATCCATAAGAACCAGCAAAGTCACACTCCCTTTGTTGATTCCCCAGTAGAGGTCATTCATCAGGCCGACCAAGGCTGTCTCAACCCAAGGCTGTCTCAAGATTGGAGACTGACCTACAACTATCCATCGCTAAGGGGTCTATGGAAGGCTTCTTAAGAAGTTGTCTAACCATAGCCTCCTTCAAACAAGGAGGCACCCTACCCTCCCTCAGCAATGCATTTATGATATTGATCAGGCCACCTCAACAATCTCCCTGCTAGACAGAAGCAGCCAAGTCAGGCAAGGATCCAGAGAACAAGTGGTAGGTCGCACTGCCCCAAGCAGCTTGTCTACATCCTCAGGAGTCACAGATTGAAAATAATCCAATCTAATACTGCAAGAGGGATTGCTGGACATCTCCTCCATAGACCCTGCAGAAATAGTGGAGTCCAAGTCGGCCCCAATACAGCACATTTTGTCTGCAAAGAATCCATAAAAAGCATCACAACATAATTTTCCAGGGACTGATTTAAAGTAGAAATGAAACTCCTCCCAACCCAGGATAGCTCTGCTGAACATGAACCTGCGGATGCAATGCACAAACCAAAATGTTTGTTGTTGTTGTATTCACTACTAGCACATAAACCTTCAAATGGGTTCTATGCTGTGTTCTGTCGGATTTGAATCGAGTTCTCCACTTGGACTTAGGAGTGATGCTTAGGAGCAATCATGTCTACTGCCCTGGTGAGTTCCCTATTCCAGGTTCCCACTAGGGCATTGACAGAATCACCAGCTACACCATCTTCAAAACCCTCCAAGGCTTTTTGGAATCCTACTGGGTCCAGCAGCCTTTTTGGGTGGACCATCCTAATAGGTCGACCACCCCTGCAAGGAAATACCACATAAGCAAATATCACATCTCCAAGCTTTCCAAGTCACCCATTTAAATTGCAAATGGATTTCGGAGTGTTGTGAATGTGGTTTTTTCATACAGCAACTCAAGCTTTCTGGCCTTAACTGGCCACTGGCTACTGCAACCTGCCGACATGAAAAAAACCACAACTGCTTTGAAAGCTGTGGTGAAATTTAGAGCTCTCTCTTGAGAATTGGATGAAGTGACTGGATAAGTTGGGGTGAACTGTGTAAACCTAGCCATATAAACCAAGGAATTAAATGAATGGTTTTCAGACTGCTCAGCCTCAGAGAAGTGCATGGTGGGTTATCCACTGAAGAATGCTTGCATGTCCAGGATGTATCTTGAGGAGGATTGTCTGTTCACAAGAAATGATCCTGATCAGTCAATGCAGGCCTTCTCTACCCTAGAGAAGGCCTGCATTGACTGATCAGATCATTTCTCTCAAGGAATAACTCCATATCCTTGAGACAGGATTGCAGGAAGCTTGATTCTCATCAGGTGTTGGGTGAGTTTTCAAGGAAAGGGGGGTTCAGCATAGGGAACAGTTTTTTCATAAGAAACTTATATTTCTTTGTGTGTGTGCTTTGCATATTCCGAATACTGTGCTATCATTGTTTACCTGCAGCGTAATCAAAATAAGATGCACTAGCCTACCCCCAATCCAGCTAGGGTGTTGCAAAAGACTCTGTAAACTTTTAAGCATGTCTAAATGAAACCTGAAACTGAAGCCTAAGGCAACCTATGTTTGTAACCTAATAAGTATTTTTGAGTGTATTTAAAATCTAAAAGCCTCAGACGGAAGCGTCTGTAGTAATTGAATAAAACAGGTTTTTTGTTCTTTTCTTTTTACAAGCCTCTCAGTTGGTTTTTACCTCAAGAAAAAGGGAGGGCGGAAAGTGGATTTCTCTGGTGCAAAAGCGTCCTAAAGCGCTCAGCAGCTATCAGTTTTCTCATCATGTGTAGACCTACACATGGAAGGTTTTGTACTTATCCAATAGCAAAATAAAGAGAGTTTTTCCAGGGATTCCACCCCAAGCCCACAGAGGTTCAAGCTCTGTTGATAAGAGGGGTGGTGGCAACAGCATTTTAAATCTACCAGAAACACAGATTAGTTTTATGAGGAGCCCAGCCAAGCAGCTTGCCAGGAATGATTCAGCACTTTCCCCCCTCACGTGAGCTGCTCTAAGACAAAGGCTTTAGTTTTCTACAGTGCTGACCAACTGGGATTGCTTCTAGAACATAATCATTTCCTGGTCCTCCGCCCAGCTTTACCGCCACCCACGCAATCCATTTTTGGGAGTGTGCACAGCTCTTGAATCCTAGCTAGCCACTCCTTCACGTTACATGGGATCATGAGAATGAGCCCATCCTTTATTCCAGGCCAGTAAATGTCCTACCCCCCACTCGGAAGCGGCCATACATTAGCCCCTGACAGTGCCTTTTGCTTCAATGAGCCTCTAAATCAACATCTCCAATACATTTTGCCTTCGTTCATGTAAATATAGATTAGTTTTGTTGGAGAAAGGAGGGCAGAGCATTTTTTTTTTAAATGTAAAGGATGTTTTAGGCTTCTGGGGTGTGTCCCTTTTGAAAATTCTGGTTCCCTTACATGCAGTTATAGTTATTTATGAACTGCATAGCAGCAGCTGAGGCTGCTAAAAATCGTTGCGCTTAAAAAGAAAAACAGAATGTGGGGTTAGTTTGTGTCTAAAGGTACTAGGTCACTCCGGTATGGAAAGTAGCTGGGTCATATCTGTTGCATGCTGCAGACACCATGTAATGACAGACCTGATATGGAAAATAAAAGATCTGAGGGTCAAACAAAATATCAGGAGGCCCAGCAGCCTCTGGCATTTCCATGCCCTTTCCTCTTCTGTCATCTTATGAGAAACACTTTAAAATAACATTCAATATCTACTGTTAAAACCAACTTAAATGAATTAGATAATAAGTTTAGTTAAATTAGTGAATGCTTGCCTCTTGATTTGTTAAAAAGAATGCATGATCCACTTAGAGCTAAAGGACACCAGAACGCTGTGCTCTGATGGCGCTAGAATTGTCATACCAAATTGCCGGATATCCTGGCTTTGTTTCTGACGGTTTGGATCTCATTGCTTCTAGGCCATTTGTCTTGTCATTCGCTTTGTTCCATGCTCCAGTTCCATGGCTCGTTTTCTTTCCCCCTTATCAGTGCGTGTGAGCTTAAACTGAGATAGCTGGTTAAGATTTGCTTGTGTGTCACCTCCCTCCAAGATTGCCACTTATTGTTATTTTAGCTTTCATGGTAGCTTTGCTATTAGATTCTCTTCAAGCATCAGAACAAGCAAGAGAAATTAAAAGGTGGCCTAGCCAAGGAAAGACTTTTATCAGGCCTGCCAACAGTCATCATGTCCTATGTGTGAGGCTTCAGTTGACAAACATTTCTGGCCCACAAGTGAGCCCCTTGAATTAGCATAGATTTCCGTGTAATAACACATTGCACCAGTTCATCAGTAGGATGACTGATACCAACAACTACTGCAGACACGTCTAAATGCATGGACAGACACAGAGGACAACATGGCAGTGTTCCTTCTAAGGCTTGCGCATGCTCACAAGTTTTTTGATGTCTGCTCAGTAAATTCTAGATCCCGCTCAGGTTGAATCAGGAAGGCCCCATTCTGAACACATGTGCACTGCACACATGCTGTCTTGATACTGCCACTCAGAACAAAATTCATTCTACACACAGATGGAAAAAATTAGAGAGAACACTGCAACATGGTGGTCTGGATGACTGCACCATATTATGATTTCTTGGTCCAACTAAAACGACCGCCAGTATGTTGTCAAGTGCAGTCATTTCAAGTGCAGTCATTTACTGTTCTTCCCAGGAATTGATGGCAGACATATATGGATGGATGGATGTAGCATCACACACTCTGGGACATCAGTGGAGGGGAAGCCAAACCTGTCATTGGTGTCCCAAGTGTCTGGAGTGAGTACTGGGTTCTGCTTCTCTTGGTTGCATAAAAGATGTTGAGCTCATATACTTCACTCTGCAGAGTCAGTTAAGCTCTCTGCACATTTGAGGAAGAACGTCTTCACAAAACAAATATGCACTCCGATGAACAATGTTTGTTTTGGTTTTTTAGAATGATAAATTGCAAGATGATAGTCGGCTTTATGCATGTTTTTTTGTTATAATAAATCTTGTCTGACCTGTAGTTTGTATTATGTGGTTTGTTTTCATTATGCATGTTGTGTTATATTATGGTGTTTAAGTCAACTTGACAAGTTTTGTATGTCCCCCCCTGCCCCGCCCCCCACGCTTTGATCAAAAACCAAAACCAAACTTCAAAGGGAGCTATTGAACTCAGCCAGCCCCTATCTGCGTAAACCACATCCTGGATTGTTTCTTGCTAAAATGGGGTGGAATTTTAGGAACCGCCTTTATAAATAGATGACAGATTCACACACTCACATCTTAAACTGGGATGGGGAGGACCGCCCATCCCTTAATGTACAGCTGCCCTGTACACAGGTGTACTCTTGCCCTCCAAATCTGTGAATATGCCAGGTATTGTATCTGGATCCTGGAATATGCAGTGACTGGCATGGGTTCTACATTTACATTACTAAAGAAAAGTGTCTCTCATTCTTAAGATTGTAGAGAAGAATTGGAACATGTGGCAGAGCTTCTTCTTTCACAGAGTATCTGGAACTGAGATTGGGGACCACAAGTCATATTGGGAACATGGATTGTTTCCCTTCTTGTTTACCTCTTGGAGGCTTTACACACATGGCTTTTGGTTTGAATCTCCTTCGGGCTGGAGTGTGTGAGTCCACATATCAGCTGCCTTTACTTTGAAATCCCTTTGGGCTATCAGGGACCAGTACAGATAGGACTCTGTTTCCCTCCAAATCGAGGCTGCACATTCTGGCTTTGCACAATTTATGTCCAGCTTAAAATAATCCTCTGTTTCCAGTGGCTTTTGAAAAAAGCCTGTTATGCCCCGCCACTTTCCCTTGATGTGTGGAATGGTGTTTTTCAAAACTCGACGTTTTTCAAAACTCAATGAAGCGGAGTTTGACAGCTATTGGGTATGGTCTGCTCTGAGTATTTGCAATTGCAGGCGCTAGGACGGCGGGAGGGGGGGAGGGTTTTTAGCAGATTGGTGAGATTCTGTGGAGGGAGTCCAAGGAAGGGGGAGGGAGAAATTCCTGAGTTAAATGCAAGCACAAACTGCAAAATGTGGGTCTTACATAGCCTTTATATATGCAGAATGGACCCTACAGCCTGATGTAACCTGAGCCCCCCCGCCCTTTTTAGCTGATTCGCCTGAATTTTTCTTCATGACAGAGAATGCAATGATTTCCACTTTAAACTTCCCTGCCTTTGGGCTGGGGAGGGGGCATGAGGTGGTGAAGGCATTCACTCACAAAGGCAAGTTCATTCTAAAAACCAGCAAAGATTTGGATCAGATTCGACAGGCTCAGGTTAAACATTCTGCTGTTGGATCCCTTGGCAACCCATCATGCGGTTCTTCTGCAAGGCTGTCAAACTAACATAACAAAGCAAAAGGTCTCTCACCTCCTTCTCTGCGAGGATTGTTTGGAGGAAAAACCTGGAACCAGCTGGTGCGAACACATAGGAAAAAGATCTGCCAGGGATTGCGGGGAGGAACCGACACTATGTGAACTGTCCGTTTAATGCCCCAAATTAAACATCTTGCAAATCTGCTGCAAAGCAGATTCACTCTTCAGATACCTTGAGGCATAAAGCCATGTGTGAATAACGTCCTGGAAGCTTTTTCACACGGGGCACAAGGAACTCGCATCTCCTCCGGAATGGAGGGGGTGCATTCACATATCGGCTAGATTTACCCCGAAGTCCCTGCGAGTTATCGGGGAGCAGCTCACACACAATTTGGGTTTTTCACTGCAAGTGTAACCTGATTTATATCTAGGGTAAAAAAATCCACTATTTGCATCAGTTTTTTGGGACAACTTCAAGTTCGCAGTAAAGCCTCCCTGTAAACTCGCTGTAAAACCTGCTGTGTGTAAAAGTCCCAGGGGAAGGGAAGGCGAGAAAATTAATTACACTTCTTTCTTTCCATTTTCTTGGGTAATGAGAGCACACAAGTGTCTTGTGGAATCCTCAAATCCATTTTTTGGCCAGAACTATTGACTGTGAGGAGGCATCTAGGGACAGGAGGCAGAGATGCCATGCTTCCTGCTTAGTCTTGTGCACACAGCAACCTTCTCTGAAACGCTTGCAAGATGAAGCAATATTGGAGGCAGACCAATGGCCCAGAGCGAAGTTCATAGGTTGCAGTTTATATGGAGGCTAGGCTAAATGCATAAGGAAGTGAACAGTTTGTTCCTGGGGTACCTGAGGGACCACCTGCTTCCAAGGGTTGCTGCCCACTTGACGAGGACATCTGAGGGGGCTCTGCTCCGTGTGTCGACAATGAGGGAGGCCTGGCTGTCGTGTTCTCGGGACAGGGCCTGCTCTGTTGCTGCCCCCAGACTTTGGAATGCTCTCCCAGTGGCCATTCGCTCCTCAGACTCCATCACAGCTTTTAGAAAGCTTGTTAAATCTTGGCTTTTTATCCAGGCTTTTACATAATTGTTTTTATTGCTGCTTCTATGTATTTTTACCTGTTGTATCATTTTTATGTTTGTATTTTATAGATTTTAAATTTGGTTTGTTTTTATATTTTTAGCTTAATACTTTTATTGTCATTTTACTGTATGTTTTTTAACTTTTGTAAACCGCCTTGCGATTGTTTTTAATGAAAGGCGGTATATAAATGCAACAATAAATAAATTAAATAAATAAAGTCCAGGCCTGGTTCCTGGAGTTTATATTCAATGTCAGGACTTATCCCTGGAACAGGTGGAATCATAACAAAGATGAAAGTGTTCCCCTCACCAAAGAACAGCTGATGGAGCCATAATGGTGAGGTTGCCTTCCCTATTAGTATGGTCTGTAATTATTCCTTACTAGCAAACGTTAGCAGTGTGCATATACCATAAAGAGTAATCCTTTTTCCCCAAATAAGCAACTCCCCTGCCCTTTCCCTCCTCTAGTAAACTAGTTCTACTTACTACTTGCAGAAGCAAGTAGGTAGTTAAAATGAAATTGCCAAAGAAAGTGAAATTAGCAGAGCTTATATAAAGGGAGATTCTAAATGAAGGAGGATTCTGACAACCTAATAAGGTACTTACTAATAGTACTTGAAATGTAAACAGAACCTAAAAGCAGTTAAGTAGTTTGCAGAGACAGAAAAGGACATCCCTTTAAAATGGGTAATTAACACAGTTTAAAGTACACAATTTACAGTAAGCAGGAGGAGAATTAACCAAGGACCATGTGAAAATGGAACAGTCAACAGAGCAGAACGCAATCATCCACACTTTCAGTGTAGCACTAGCTCACTAATTTTCATTTGAACAAAAATGAGACTGCTTAAAATCTTATTTTATCAGGGTTACTACCTTTTTTTCCTTTATAGAGGCTTTGTTCCTGAAAGAGAAGCATGAGAGACATCAGCTTTGCCTGTCACTGCACCTGCAGGCCAGAAAAAGTTAAATTTCTGCCTGTAGGTCAAGTGTGAACACAGAAAACCTGTGTCAAGAAAAAAAGACAGCAGTCTAACCCTTGGAGCTTTGCTCTTATGGAGACCACAAAATGGGCATGATGTTTAGAAGGAGCTAGCACAGTGAACCTCATTTGATGACTTGGGCTCTTGATTTGATCAGGGATTCACTTTGTTACCAGAAGTGCAAGAAGCACAGAGGACATATGGTATATGTCTCTTATGCAGTTTGAGTTGTGGAGGATGATTCCATGTGAATTCTATCCATATTTTCATAACCTAAAGACTCTACTAAGAGTGTTCAATCTACTTGCTCTTATCAATGAGGATAGTTTGAAAACTATAGCTGGTAAAGAATGTAGTAGCTTAATTCTTAAAAACTTGAGGGAGGGGCAGTGGAAGTTCTTTGTGCCAGACCTTTAGCATCAATACTGGCTTCCCATAGCATTCAGGCATTTCAAAATGTTGATAATGGAAAGACTTAAAATATATGGTCCCATTAAACCAAGAGGGATTGTTGTGGACTTCTGGTGCATGTGAAGGGAATGAAATAGGCCATTCTCATCTCCTCACATAACTCCATGCACTCTGTTAAGAGCCGAGGTAGGCAACATTGTTTATAGATTGTTATGGAGCTTTTAATTGTGCTGAGCATTTACTATATAGGCATTCCTGACCATCTGCTTGGTTGCCAGATTGGCTTTTTAAAAGCCAAATTTTGGGTTATGGCCCATTTGACCCACGAGTATAAAAATGTGGTGAAGAACACATTCTGCTAACTATGCTGATTCCTGGAGAATAGTGTTCTGGTTTCAGTCCAGTGCCTAAACACCAATTCTTGGTGCCCCATTGATTGATTGATTGATTAAGTGCCGTCAAGTCGGTGTCGACTCTTAGCGACCACATAGATAGATTCTCTCCAGGATGATCTGTCTTCAACTTGGCCTTTAAGGTCTCTCAGTGGTGCATTCATTGCTGTCGTGACCGAGTCCATCCACCTTGCTGCTGGTTGTCTCCTTCTTCTCTTGCCTTCAACTTTCCCCAGCATTACGGACTTCTCAAGGGAGCTGGGTCTTTGCATAATGTGTCCAAAGTATGATAGTTTGAGCCTGGTCATTTGTGCCTTGAGTGAAAATTCTGGATTGATTTGTTCTATGATCCATTACTATGACCCCATACTAGCTTATAACACCCTCCCCATGAAACACCTTGAAGGTTTTGAATAATTGTAAGATTGTCTGGTGATCTTCTTCAGATTAGATTTTTTAAGAGTTTCCTTTACTTAAATGCCTACATTTCTTGCTGCCTGGGCCTTCAAATTATCTGTAGCTAAAAATACAAAAAACTGGATGTCTGTATCCTATCATTTCCCTTTGCTTGTCATACTGTAGAGGCTTCAGCTCTACTATTTTTTAAGGCTTCACAACTGATTATAACAAATACTGATGAACATTAATTTTTACGGTAAACAGGACAGACCAACAGCTAAAAATACCCCCTAACTGAGAGACATGACATCTGTGAATTTGCAGCTCAGTAATTATTTGTGAATAATGATTGGCTGTTTTTATATAATTAACTTGTGAGACTTCAGATGGGCAGACTGGTCAGCCAAGGTTCCTACTCATTAAACATTAATCAGTGTGTCTTCTAGACCACAAAACCTCTTCCAGAGACACTTTAATCACCAGGCAGTTTCATTTTCTTTATCTCATTTATATGAAACATAGGAGGAGGATTGTTCAAGAAGGCTTGGCCAGTGCTGATTGATAGTTTATTGGGTGGGGCCCACAAAAATCTACTCCAGACGGTTTCAGTGCATTAGGATCCTGAGTCAGATTTGCTGATAATCTGCCAGAACTATGCAAAACTCCTCTGAAGTTACTACCAACACTCTGCTTTGTAACCTTTGCCTTTAAATTAATATACTAAGAAAAAGACATGGGGCGATCCTCTCAATCACCGAGAGCAGGCGTTGAGTGCAGGGCCGGGTTAAACTAGTGTGGGGCCTGTAGCATATGTTATAAAGGGGCCCTAAATTTTTTTTTTAATGCACATAAATATTAAAACGTAAAATATTTACTTGCATAGTAAAGTAATTCAATTTTTTCATATGCTATATTTTGGAGTATGGGAGACCAAGCCACAAACTCACACTTACTACAACAGTGAACATTTATATACCGTTTTTCAATCAAAATTCTCAAAGTGGTTTACATAGAAAAATAAAGAGTGGAGAGATGCTTCTCTGTCTCCAAAGGGCTCACACTCTAAAAAGAAAAATGTGGTAGGCACCAGCAACAGCCACTGGACAGATGCTGCACTGGGCCTTCTCTTAAAAGGCACATTTAGCAGAAAAGGGATATTTTATCTAACATGGACCAAATAAAACAAGTAAAGTTTTAACTTTAATTCCCAGTTGGAAGCTGGGTGTGTGGGGCCCTCAAAAACGTGGGGCCCGTAGCAAATGCTACATTTGCTACTACATTAATCCGCCTCTGGTTGAGTGGTGAGGAAGGCTCCAAAGACCTTCCCTTCCCTGCAGACGGTCAAACGAATGGTGGTGGGAGTGTGTTCCGTGCTCCCACACGAGCAGCCCTGCTCCATGAAGCATGGAGCAGGGCAGAGGGGTCCGGGTCCAGAAGTTGTTGTTCTGGCCCCTGGAGATCCCACAATGCACCACGCACCATCCCACAACCCCCCCAGCGATGGGCAGGCACCCTTTGATGCTTCAGCACTGGCTGAAAGCAGCTGGTACTGGCGCACGATCAGATAACTGGGGTTAAGAGAGCACTCGCTCCCTTCATCTG
This sequence comes from Hemicordylus capensis, assembly GCF_027244095.1. Lineage (NCBI taxonomy): Eukaryota > Metazoa > Chordata > Lepidosauria > Squamata > Cordylidae > Hemicordylus > Hemicordylus capensis. Next base: position 267,314,601 of record NC_069657.1, on the reverse strand, counting down.
CTTTAAGAGGCGGGCTCCCTAGGCAGATTTGCCACCGAGGTGCCTCTGAGAGCCGCTTTACTCCTGCCAGTTCTCACAGACAGCCAAGCCTTGGCTTCTCGTGAGAACAGCCTCATACAGAGACAAAACCTGAAAAACACCCATTGCATGTGATTCCATTAGTATAGAACAGGAATTATTTCACACAGGGCTTCTAAAGTCCTTTAACTCTCATCTCGTCCGGAATGGAGAGGGTGCGTTCACTTATCAGCCAGATTTACCCTGAAGTCCCTGTGAGTTATCAGGGAGCAGTTCACAGACAATTCGGCTGTGTGTTAGTGTAGCTCAATGTATATCTGGGGTAAAAAAAAAAAAGCACTAATCTCATCCGTTTTTTGGGGACAACTTCGAGTTTGCAGTAAAGCAAACTCGCAGTAAAGCCTGCTGTGTGTAAAAGTCCCAGGTGTATATAATCACATTATTTCTTTGGGGACTTGATATTCAGTGCCCTGATTTGTACTCAGAAGTTTACAGGAAAGCAGTGCAGACGCTAGAGCACTGGTGTAGCTGTGCTCTCTGAATCCCTTCAAGGGCAATCCTGCAGGGCAGGCAGGGGTGGAGCCACCATTGCACGGGGTGGGGGTGGTTCAAAGAACCTGGGCCACCACGCCCAGGGGCCACGCCTGGTGCCTCAGCCATGCTCCTGCATATGACATCAGATGCGAAAGGGGCGTGGTCAAGTTTGCAAAAGGGGCCTCGCACTGGGAACCTAGCACTGGCTGAAGCTTTTCAAAAACAAAGTGGCGTGGAGCCAGCCTGGCTAGGAACTCATCTCCCAGCTGTACAAGCAGGGAAAGGCGCTCCCTGCCACCACTGCAAATGCGACGCTGGTTATAATTTACTAGCAAACAGGGCATGTGACCCCGTTCACAAACCCGTGGCTAGGGGCTAGTGGCAGCAGCTGAGCACAGGCTGCTGGCAGCCTCGCTTCACCCCAGAGGAGCAGGGTTTATCTAATGTGCAGCTGAACTGTGTGTGTGTGGGGGGGAATGTGCAGTGAGAACTAGGCTGGTGTGCAGCTGGGAATAAGGGGGTTTAATAAGGAAGAGAGTTGTAGAAATAAATGGGGAAAAGAAACAGGAGAATAAGATTGCTCCTTCCTTTCAATCTTCATAACTTTATATTGATAGTATGTTATTGGGACCAATGAGTAGTCAAAAAGCATTTATTAACTCACTGAATTCTATATAGAGACAGTATATGTAGGCATAGAACAGCTACATAGCAGTATTATGGTGCCATGTGTTCACCTCCTCTCACATATTGGTCACTATTATGTGTTTCTGTTTGTTTGTTTGTTTGTTTGTTTGTTTGTTTGTTTGTTTGTTTGTTTCATTGAGAAATAGTTTGGGAGGTTCTCACAATCCGTGGATGGGGGAACTGCCCACGCTTCTTGTGCAGTTGGGGGGAAAGCTTAGAATAAACCCTGCTGCAGGGAACATGTTACACTAGTTAGTGCCCAGCGTTATGCAAGCATGAATGAAGGTCTGAACCTCCACTACTACTAGACTACGCTGCTAGAAGCGTGAGCTAGGATAGCCACATGATCTTCTGTGTCTACTTATATTGGCTCTCAGACCACACAGCAAGCCTCCATGCCTTTGCAAGATGCGCTGGCGGGGTTTCAAGTGCCACGGAAGCAGCGCACACAAGTGTGCTCGCTGCACAGTATGTCAGCCCCTTGTATAGAAGTGTTACAAAACAGATTACTTTGCCTTTGCAGAAGTGGCCTTTGGCAGAAGGGGGTCTGTAGAATATCCTGGAGCAGTAACTTGCCATCTTTCCCCCAGGGAATGGCACAGCTCTTGACCAGCATCAAATACACCTTTCTTCTCTGCCAGCTAAAAAAGAAAAACCAGAAAAAAGAAAAAGAAAAACCCTTCCTGTATTTATTGAATGGATGGGAAAGGGAGAATGGCTACATCAGCTAACTACACCCCCCCCCCACCAAACCACTGACAAATCCTGAGCTATTGAATGTTCAGTATTTGTGTGTGATATTGCACCAAATGTGGAGTGGGGGGGGAAGGTTCCTCTTTAGGTACTGGAAGTACTCTGGCAGTAGAAGTCCCTCCGCACATCCAGTGCTGTCTTATGCTGTGCGGACAAACACTGAATGAGACCCAAGGTCATGACCAGGGGGTGCAGGGGCATGAGGGGCAAGGCTTGCTGGCACAGCCCTACTCCCCACTCTCTGTGTACTGAATGGATACGGAAAGTGAGTTTTCATGCATGTTGATGGTAGGAGGGGAAAACAGCTCTCCCAGATTCTTAAGGCGTCAGGAGGGCATGTAGTAGATTAAGTTATGGAGCTATTCGGTATCTAGATTAGGTTAGGAGCTCTTGGGGAAACCACTTCTTTCTTTCTTTCCTCTATGTTTTTCTTTTTAATGTTGCGGAATTAACACAGTTGTTTTAGGGTGGCTGATTTTTGTTTTGTTTTGCACGTTAACAGGTTAATGATGAGATTTTGAGCTTTGATACCACCACTGGAACATAGGAGGGACTCCTCCTCCCTTTCCTGTTAAAACAAGTCCCAGCCCTGCCTGTTAGCTGAGAGAAGGAGCGGCATCTCTACGTGAACTGCTCTCCTATTGCCAGAATGGAAATTCATTATTTTCCTGTCCACTCAAGAGCCATCTTGTGCGGTCCAGCAACATCAACATGGTCAGCAGAATCAGAGACCACAGACAAATCTAAGTCAAGGCAGCGCAACTTTGGCCCTCTGGCTTTTTTGTTTTGTTTTTTGGACTCCAAGGCTGCTATGGCTGGGGATGATGGAAGTTGTAGTCAAAGAAATAGCTGGAGGGCCAAAGGTGTGCAGCCCTGGACTAGACATGCTCTAGCCTTGTGCAGCCCTGGTCTAAGTGGACATCCTGTGCTGGAGTGCATCTACTGCTAGGATCTCTGGCTTTGTTTACTGGACATTAGATCATTCATGTGAACCTGCTCATAGTTTGGCCATTCATGCTTTTTTTCCTGATTTAAATAGGCATAGGGAATCTGGACCAGGACTCAGAGTGAAAAAGGGAGCTTCAATCCTTCCCCCCACCGTCACTTGGTCCCAATCCAGATTGCCCGCACAGCTGTTATTTCCCCCAGGAGTACAGCTCCTATTGACTCCAAATAGCATCTGTGGGAGGGGCCAGTCCAGAAAAGGTTAAAGCACCCCTCCCCCAATGCTATGGTCCAGTCAAGGCTGCTCAGACGATACCATACTAGGCGGCACACACAACTGGTCTGTACCCGTCTGTACCCTATATCATGTGGTGGGGCAGCTAATCTGAATTGTCCCTCTACATATGCTCCAAATTTTTGTTTATACAAGGTAATTGGTGCATGCGTAGCAGGTGATTCAGAACAACAGACCACCATGTAATAAAGGGGTGCACTGAGAGCATATCGGGACATCCTTGGCTGATGTCACAATGGGGATACTCTCACTGTGCCTCCTCTCATTGCATTTGCTGGGACGATATCACCCATTCAGCCCAATAGAGTGCGATTTCCTTAGCTGTTTCCATTAACCAAGATGGGCATATGACCATGTTCATGTGATTACTCTCTATAAACCCATTTTCAAAAGGACATGATAATCTGGGGTGCAATCTTTAAAAGAAGCATGCATTAATCCATCCTCAAAATAGGGGGTTTCTGCAGAATAAAAGCACGGTTTTTACATTTAATAAAAACTTGTTTTCTGTGATGGTGGATAGGATCAGCTGAGGACGTGGTGGGGGAAGGAAATACTTCATAGCACCACACAGTTTTGTGTGTGCTGTATGCCTTCTTGTGATGTCGTCTTGCCATGGCTGACTTGGAAGTTGACAAGAGTGGCTTGTATGTACTCTGAAAGCCCAAATAATCTCCTCCAGTTCTAGGTTTTTATTATTGCTCTTCATGCATCACTGGTCAGGTGACACAAACTGACATCTGACAGACCTAGAAGCAAGATCCCTGTGTCCCTGGTCTGAAATGCTATTCTATATAAGGCCAACAGCAATTAATAAAATAAAATAAAATAAAATAAACCCTCTCCAAGAATATCATGCACAATTTAAAACAAATCTCATGGCCACATAAACGTCAGTTGTAGATAAAGGCTTCTGTTTTACGAGCATCTTCAGCCTTTGGAATGTTTAATTTCTAAAATTAGAGGGGAATGGGAGGCTCAAGTCTACCTGCAGGTCACATTGTCTGCTCTGGCAGCTCTTCTCCTTAACCACAGCTATGCGTGGGCCGTTTCTAGCTCCTGCTTGTACATGCAGCTGCATAGACATGTGTGTGAGCCTTGCACATGAAGAAGTGGACTAGTTTCCTCTACATCTCTGTATATTCTTATTCAGAAGTAAAATATGATATCCTGCCTCTTATTCTGACTAAAGGACACAAGAATGGCTAGGAGGGAGTCAAGGAGAAGCTTCCACTTTCCGGATCTTAGTTTGACCGAACACTTTGACAGCAGCAATAGTTGAAGGACTTTGGGAGAAAAATATTCCCCTTCTTGTTCTTTCTCTCTTTCTTTTGCATGTGACTCCCTTCTCTCTCTCTCTCTCTCTCTCTCTCTCTCTCTCTCTCTCTCTCTCTCTCTCTCTCTCTGATTCGCATTTGCCCTTGCTGTAGCATAGTCCTCAAGTGGAGGGCACTAGTTTTTCCTACGGAAGTGATTAGCCATTTACTGCCATGAGATGAACAGAAGAATACACCCGGGGACTGTGGGGTAGGGGTTAAATCTGGTCCATACCCCTGGTAAGCCCTGTGCCTGGGGTTTGGGTCTGATTTAGCCGGTCCCACGCTGTAACCAACTGTATCAGTCCCTATCAATGGAGTTCTGGCAGAAGTTGGTGTGATGCAATCCTAGAAACTGGTTAAATTTTAGTAGATAGGATATACAAACTATGAGGTCATTCACATGACCGGACGAGAGGTGGGTTAAATTCACCTCCCTCCACACAAGAGGAGTGTTCTGTTCCTGGGAGCATGTACTGCAATCCCAGACAATTTGCGCGGTGTGCTGCAGCGCGTAGCTCAGGAGACCAGGATGACATGCAAATGTATTAGGATTCCCCTCCCAGGAAACAGGCTCTCTAGGCATCCATCTCTGTGTCAGCATAGCCCCAGTGAAAACACCATCCTGATGCCTGAATTAAAGCCTCGCTTGAGACCTTAGCTCTCGCTAAGGGTCGGGCAAAAGTAGGGATAGGTGGCACTGCCCTGCCAATATTGGGCCGAGTCCCAGAGGTTCTCGTGTGCAGCCTAACCCAAGTTGGGCTTCCCTAGCCTGGGTTAGGGTGTGCATGAGAATAGCTTCTATATGTCTGAAAGGGAGGGGGGGCTGGTCTTATGGTCCCCTTTGCTAAGCAGGATCCACCCTGGTTTTACATTGAATGGGAGGCTACATGTATGAGCACTGTAAGGTATTCCCCTCAAAGGATGGGGCTGCTCTGGGAAGAGTATCTGCATACTTGCATGCAGAAGATTCCAAGTTCCTTCCCTGGCATCTCCAGATAGGGCTACGTGAGATTTCTGCCTGCAACCTTGGCAGGGACAGATTAAGCCTTTTGCCACCTGTAGGCAGCCAAGGATAGGAACATAGGAAGCTGCCGTATACTGAGTCAGACCATTGGTCTATCTAGCTCAGCATTGTCTACCCAGACTGGCAGTGGCTTCTCCAAAGGTTGCAGGCAGGAATCTCTCTCTGCCCTATCTTGGAGAAGCCAGGGAAGGAACTTGGAACCTTCTGCTCTTCCCAGAGTGTCTCCATCCCCTGAGGGGAATATCTTACAGTGCTCACACGTGTAGCCTCCCATTCAAATGCAAACAGGGCAGACCCTGCTTAGCTAAGGGGGCGTCATGCTTGCTACCACAAGACCAGCTCTTCTCTCCAGTGGGGATTTGCTGCCCCCACTGCCACAGCGAGGGATCGGGGTGGTGAGGGGAAAGTCCCCTCTTTTTCCTATTAAAACCTGCCGCTGCGTGGCCAGATGGGGGCAGCAAAGGCCACACAGCGGCTACTGTGGGGCGAGGGGGTGAGGAGAAAGTCCCCCCCTTTTACTTTAAAATGCCACTGTGCAGCGGGATGGGGCGGCAGAGGCTGCAGCGGGGAAGGTGGTGGGTGCAAGGGAAAGTCCCCCCTTTTACCTTTTAAAGCAATGCTACTGCATGGTGGGGTGGCGAGGGAGAGCTCCTTGCAGCTCCCTTCCCCCCTCCAAAATGACTGCACGCCCCTTTCTGCAGCCCATTTCGGACCTTTCTTCGCACGTACCACCAGAGAAGGGCAGCAAAATTTGAGGAGTGGCAAAATTTGCCGCTCTTCAAATTTTGCCGCAGTAGGCAAGTGCCTACTTTGCCTCTCCTTAAATCCGCCATTTCACCTTGAAGAATCCACTGCCAGTCTGTGTAAACCAGGTCTGCTCAACTTTGCTCCCCCCTGCTGTTTTAGGACTTCAGCTCCCATAATCCCCAGCCACAGTGGCCAATAGCCAGGGATTCTGGGAGTTGTAGGCCAACATCAACAGGAGGGCCAAAGTTGAGCAGGCCTGGTGTAGACAATACTGACTTAGATGGACTAATGGTCTGACTCAATATAAGGCAGCTTCCTATGTTCGTAAGCACCGCCTAGCAACAGTCCCTGTAGGAGTCCATGAGCTCCAGAGACACTGACCTTGAATCACTGTAACTGTGCTATGCAGAATATTAACTATTAATTGCTTTGAGGAGTACTGCATTCAAAAGATGGTTTATAATCATATTAAATAATATATATATTGCCTAATCCTCTGCAACATTTCATAACAGTTAGCTATATGCTTGTTCATCCTGAGGACCACTTCACACATGACGTTTTAAAGTTATATACTTACATATAAGAATATAAATGTGAGGATGCAGCAAAGCAATTCCTCTCCAACTCTTGGTAGATACAAATGTTTGCCCCTGTCTGCTTTTTCCCTGTGAGTGGAAGATTGCATGTCGAGCGAGACCAAGTATTGGTTAGTAGAGACACCTGCAAACCCTCCCTTTCAGATTATATAGGCAATTTTATGTGCAGAACAGGGTTAATCCGGGGGGAGGGATGTGTTAAATAAAACTTTTATTGCATGGCTTTAGAGGCAAAACCCACTGGTGAGAGACATATAGAAATATGGAACCCTGCAGAGGCCACAAAAGTGAAGTCGACAAGCACTGTTGTTTAATTATCATGAGGAGCTCTTAGTGCTGATTCTCAAGATGTCTGGGCAAGCAGTGCCCGCGTTAAATGTCTGTGTGCCATGAGCAGTAGCTTTGCATACCAACCACTGCAAACCTATAATTATCTCAGTTAATTTTATTTACAGTCCTTACCCAATAAGATCCCATAATATCTCTAGCCAGAGCAGTGATGCTTTTTTGAGACTGATAGTTGGTTATCACTAATTGCTCTGGGAAGCCTCAATTGCTCTGGGAGAGAGAAGAGTCATGCAAGATCCCACTAGAACAGCCGTTTTGGAGACAGACCACAATAGCAACCAAGACTGCAGTTGCGGGCACTCTTACTTGGAAGTAAGCCTCATGGAACTCAGTGGCATTTTACTGCTGCGTAAACTAAACAGACATAGGCTCAGGCTGCAAGGGAGCAGCTGTGTACTAACTGCTGGCTGGTGAGCATTTTTCTCCCTATTGTGGGAAGCCAGCCAGGTAGATTGCCATGTCAGCCTTTTCCTGTCTCGGCATGTATGAGAATCTTGCTACCCTGGAACTGAGGCAGGAAAGAACGGGCCACCAGGACCGGACAAAGGGATTTGGGGACCTCATGCAAAATGAGGTTTGGGGCCTCTTTGGTGGTTTGTGGTGCCATGGGTGCCACATAAAATTTTGGGAGGAATGTTTCATACAGCCCCCCTGGGGGGTGCTTTTCCATAACCGTTAACCCTGACAGCCATACTCCGTATGAAGTTGCTTCTTGCTGAGTCAAACCATAGTCTCCTCTAGCTCAGTAGAGCCTACTCTGACTGGCAGCAACTCTCCAGGTTTTTCCAGGGAGCCTGCCCTCCCTGCAGATGCTTCCAGGGAGTTAACCTGGTACCTTCTGCATGCAACTGCAGATGCTCTTCCACTGGGGAAAAAGCAGGTTCAAAAACCATTCCCTATGATCCATTTTGTAAAATAATATTGTGATGCAAGTATAAGATCAGAGCACCCTGGTAGTGTTGATGGAACTGCTTTGGGGGTGATTGGTCAACAACCCCAGGTTGGGCAAATGTGGGGAATTTAGCTCAAAAGGGGAGACAGTTCCAAGCAGTTTTAATTTGGGCAGGCATCTGAACTCAAGAAAACCAGCTTGGGAGAGATGCTTTAATTAACAAAAGGAGTTTATTGTAAAAATAAATAAATAAAAGTAATAAGACTAAGCAACAAGGTGGTCCTAAAGTAAAAGCAAGACAAATATGTTTAAAAACAGACTATTGTAAGACACATTTAGCTTGAAGTTCCAAATTATGTGTAGATTCCCAGGTGGGCTGGAGAGTGTTGCTTTAAGATGGGGGTGGTGGTAAGGTTTCAGAAATAAGAGAGAGGGTAGATTCAGCCCCGAAAGAGCTAGGCAAGAGGCTATATCACCTGTCCTCATGAAGTTCCAACTCGGGCAGCTAGGAGGAGGCAAAGTGGGGAGCAGGAGAATTGAAGGAGTTTGTGGGGTTGCTCAAGAGGAAAGTTCTAGCGTGAGGCCATCTGGATAGATCGTCAGGGAGACCAATCTAAAACCAGGCACAATGTGCTGAGCCTCGGCATGAGGGCAGCGAATTGGCCAGGCAGGTAGTGATTTCAGCATAGGTGGCCTCAATGGAGGTGATCTGTTGAAGTTCTTGTTGTAGTGGAGTCACCAGAGGAAGGTCTGAGAAAGCATGAAGATGGAGTCCCCAGGAAGATAGAGAGGGAAACACACTGAGTCAGGGGCTTGGGGATACTTAAATCCCCTTGGGGGCATTTTTTTCTATGGTGATGCTCTGCTGAATAGGGGAGTCCAGACAGGCTTTTTCAGAATGCATTGTGTCTGATCATCCTTCCTGAGTAGAAAGATGTGTGAATCATCTATTGTATGCAAGCCTGATTGTATTGAAAACTAGAGTTTGCAGGTGCATCAAAGGTGTATCCTGTGCTAGGGCTGACTCTCCCAATAATTCTATTAAAAGTCTTGATGTGCACCTTTTCAAAGTTACGTCACCTACTCATCCCTATTGTGGGGGAGTCTGCTGCTGCACTTGTCTTATTTGCCTTCCCTTCCTGGCCTAATTGCTTCGTTAGCCACAGGTGTTCTCTCTTGTGCAAGAGGAAGAGGGGAGTTTTAGAGTTCATCCTAAGACCAAAATGACCTCAGATGCCAGATAACTCGCAATAGCTAGTTCTGGAGTCTGCATAGCTGGGCCCCAACATAGAGAGGGGAGGCATGAAGCTAATCCCCTTTGCAATTTGTGTTACTTGAAGCCCAAATCTAGTCGTGACCAGTCCACTGCCAACTAAGTGACTTGTCCGCATGTATAACATAAATTGGGAGCTCACATTGCAGTGCAGCTCCTGAGCATAGCAAAAGTACAATCTCTAAACCTGGAGATGCAGCTGTAAACAGGGAGGCTTCTGGGAGCCAGGCAGAATAAGCTCGGCTAGTAACATTAGCAACATATATTCAAAAGCAGAATCGGTTTTAAGTTCCAGGGTGAAGGCTCTGAGGTGGCAGAGCACAGCTCCACAGCACAGGGAATGCATGTGCCGCTCTGGACTAGTGTGTCCAAAAACAGCTCAACTTCACAGGGTAGAGAATCTCCACCTGCAAAATGGGCATACATGGTGGTGCACCTTGCAGAAAGGATGTTGTCAAGGCACATGCTGGTAGCATGTGGGGGAAGAGATATGTGGACTCCTGTTTCTCCTCTTCATTTACAAACTATTTAAACCATCTTTTGATAAGATATTTGCAAAAAAGGGTTCAAAATGAAATGGTAATGCTCAAATCACTAAAGAATAAAACATAAGACGACAACCAAAACATAGGGTAAACACCAAGCTAGCAGAGGAGTGGGGGAAAGGCACACTTGCAAAATCTGCTTGAACCACTGGAGAGATGATAACTGCCTTATGAGGAGTCTGACCATTTGTCCATCAAGCCTAAGACTCTGACTGGCAGTAGCTGCTACAGCCAGTCCGACTCCCAGGCTTGATGGATTGATGCTCTTAGGATCTCAGGCCCAGACTTGGCCTTTTTCACCCTTGCCACGGAGATTATTTTAACTTGAGTCAACAGAAATGCCAAATTCATGTGTCAACACACACCTTGTTCAATCAAGAAATAAAAGAACATTGCACAGCACATCATAAAGGACTCCAACAACGTGCAGCAACTGGAAATCTTATAGAAATTATCTCTTGTCATGCATCTCAAAAAAACTACACAGAGTAGAACTCAACCTTTGCAAAAGCTGAAACAGTCATGATTGGACAGTGCTGCTTAATAAAAATAAGAGACACAGGTGAATTGTATCAAAAACCTCAAGGCTCAGACAATACTTCCTGAAGGAAGGCTCTTCCTTCAAGGAGCCCAGAGCGGTGTACATGGTTATGCTTATTCTCACAACAACCCTGTTAAGCCAGCCTGAGAGACAACAAGTGTCTGGCAGAGTCATCCAGTTAATTTGATGGCTGAGTAGGGACTTGAACTCTGGTCTGCCTGGTCCTAGCCCAGCTTTTTAACCCAGGGCTACACAACCAGCTTTCCTGCAGATGTTGTACTACAACTCCCATCACCCCTTACTACTGGCCACTGGCTGGGGATGATGGAAGTTTCTGTCAAAAACAACTGGAGGGCCGAAGTTGTACAGCCGTGCTTTAACCACTACACCATATGGGGGGAGAGGAAATAAAAAGGAGAGTGAGGAGAAGAATGAGCCTCCTCACTGACAGTGCTGCTTGGGGCTCCATTCTGAGCTCCCTCCTCCCTCCATACTGACTGCAAGCTGCTTCTTGGTCAGACCGGGGGCTGCTGGGGTGGGGCTAAGCTCTTGTGGTGTTGTCTCAAAGCAAAAGCCAAGCTGCCCACCCCCAGCCCCAGAACAGGGGCTAAGTAGCCATATGTTTTTTAGGTCCCTTGATACATGCAAATGGATGTGCAGCAGCAAATATGCCATCTGACTTGAATTGAATAGAAACATATGCTTTGCATGGGGGTCTTCCCTTCCATCCAGAAGGACATACCTTCTTCTGGGGTCATCTGTCTTAACAGCAATAAGTTGAGTGCTCTCAAATCTGATATTGCATTGTCAAGAGCTGGTCTTGTGGTAGCAAGCATGACTTGTCCCCTTAGCTAAGCAGGGCCCACACTGGTTTATTATTTATTTATTTTATTATTTACTTACTTACTTACTTATTTTTAAAACTTTTATAGCGCCCTTCCAAAAGGCTCAGGGCGGTTTACATTAAAACACCATTAAAATCAGTTAATAATTAAAACAAAAATTATAAAACATAAAACAATGATTAACAATTTAAAACATCGTAAAACAGCAATTAAATAATCAGAACAATTTAAAAACAAGTTTTAAAAAGCTGAGAAAGCCTGGTTGAAGAGATGTGTTTTTAGGTGTTTTTTAAAGATTGCCAGAGATGGGGAGGCTCATATCCAGCAGGGAGCGCATTCCACAATCTCGGGGCAGCAGCCGAGAAGGCCCGTCTCTGTGTAGCCACCAAACGAGTTGGCGGCAACTGGAGACGGACCTCCTCAAGTGACCTCAGTAGGCGGTGGGGCTCATAACGAAGAAGACGCTCTCTTAAATACCCAGGGCCTAAGCCGTTTAGGACTTTATAAGTTATAACTAGCACTTTGTATTTTGCCCGGAAACCTATTGGCAGCCAGTGTAACTCCATCAACAGAGGAGTAATGTGGTCTCTCCAAGATGACCCAGAGACCAACCTGGCTGCCGCATTCTGAACCAACTGAAGTTTCTGGACTACGTACAAAGGCAGCCCCACGTAGAGCGCATTACAGAAGTCAAGTCTGGAGGTTACCAACAAATGTACCATTGTTTTGAGGTCATTGATCTCAAGAAATGGGCGCAGCTGGCGTATCAGCTGGAGCTGATAGAAAGCACCCCTGGCCACCGCCTCAACCTGAGAAACCAGGGAGAAGTGTGAATCCAGAAGTACTCCCAGACTATGAACTTGTTCCTTTTGGGGAAGTGTAACCCCATCTAGAACAGGTAGATCAAAATTGTCTCTAGAGTTCTGACCCCGCACAATAAGTACCTCCATCTTATCTGGATTCAGCTTCAGTTTATTCTCCCTCATCCAGCCCATTACTGCTTCCAGGCAGGCATTTAGGGAGGATATGCCAACTCCTGAAGAAGCTGACATGGAGAAGTAGATCTGGGTGTCATCAGCATACTGGTAACACCCAGCTCCAAATCCCCTGATGATCTCTCCCAGTGGTTTCATGTAGATGTTAAAAAGCATTGGAGAGAGTATGGAGCCTTGAGGGACACCATACTTAAGCTCAGGTTTTGAACAGCAACAATCTCCAATCGACACCATCTAGAATCTGTCCAAGAGGTAGGAGCGGAACCACTGTAAAACAGTGCCTCCCACCCCCAACACCCTCAGATGTTCCAGAAGGATACTATGATCGATAGTATCAAAAGCCGCTGAGAGATCCAAGAGGACCAACAGAATCACACTTCCTCTATCAATTGCCAATTGGAGATCATCCATCAGGCCAACCAAGGCAGTCTCAACCCCATAGCCCGCCCGAAAACCAATTTGAAATGGGTCTAGATAATCAGTTTCCTCCAAGACCGCCTGGATCTGAGAGGCCACCACCCTCTCAATTACCTTACCCAGCCATGGGAGATTGGAAACTGGCCTATAATTGCTCAAAACTGAGGGATCTAACGCAGGCTTCTTTAGAAGAGGTCTAATAATTGCCTCCTTAAGACAAGGAGGCATCCTGCCCTCCCTCAGAGAAGCATTTATGATTTCTACCAGGCCGCCTACAACAGCCTGCTAGACAGAACAAGCCATGTTGGACAAGGGTCAAGAGAACAAGTGGTAGGCCTCACCGCTCCAAGCAGCTTGTCCACATCATCAGGAGTCACAAACTGAAATTGATCCAGTCGAATCGTATAAGAGGAGTTGTCGGACACCTTCAGTTCAGACATCAAATTACTTGTGGAGTCTCCATCTAAGTTGGCCCGAATCCGAGAGATTTTGTCTGCGAAAAATTCATTAAACACACCAGAGCGGGTAACTGATGCTTCCAAATTCTGGTTCAAGGGAGAGGGGGCAGATACTAGTCCCCTCACAACCCTGAACAACTCTACCACACGTGAACTCGCAGAGGCAACACGGGCAGAAAAGAACTGCTTCTTTGCCGCACGCATCGCCTGAGCATAGATCTTTAATTGTGCTCCATGTCGTAATCTGTCAGATTCGAGTCGAGTTTTTCTCCACTTGCGCTCCAGTCGCCTACCTTGCCGCTTCAGCCCCCGTAGATCTTCCATATACCAAGGGGCCAATTTTGAAGTGGGTCAGAGGGGACACTTAGGAGCAATCGAGTCTACTGCCCTGGTGAGCAAATTGTTCCAATTCTCAACCAGGACATCAATAGGATCACCAGCAGAGCCAACATTGAATCCCTCCAAGGCTTCTTGGAATCCTACCGGCTCCAGTAACCTCTTCGGGCAAACCATTCTAATAGGCCCCTCACCCCTGCGAAGGTGGAAAGCGGTTGTATGTCCAGCCTTAACCAGATGGTGGTCCGTCCATGACAACTGGGAGATCGTAGGAGTCCCCACCTACGGAACACCACCCTGATCAGAGTAAAAGACCAAATCAAGCGTGTGACCAGGCGCGTAATAACGATCAGGCAAGGGGAGACAGTTGTCTAGGGGCCCCACTGCCTGGAGGGGCCCCCCAGAGGCACCTCATGTGACTCCCCATTGCCCCCTGCCCAGCCCCAAGGCCCCTCAGCCACTTGCTCTGTTCGCCGTCTCTCCAGCTTGTTCTCCTGGCTGGCAATCCAGGCAGCAGACAAGCTGCAAAGAGCTCCTTTCCTCCCGCCTCTCAGCTGATCGGCGGGTGGGCGGGGCTTCCACGGAGGCCTCCGTGTAGGCCGCAGTGAAGCCTGAACTCGAGTAGGGCCCAAGCCAGCCAGGAAGGAGGAGGCAGCCAGAGTGGCCACCACTGGTCTCTGCAGCAGAAGACCCCCTGCTGCCCTGCCGAACCCAGCATTTGCCAGGTAGAGTGTGAACTCCTTTTTGTGGTTACCTTCCTCCCCCCCCCCCCGGATATATAGGCATCTGCTTGCCATAGGGCTTTGATATGGGGGGGGAGGGACTGAGAAGTCTCTGAATATTTATTTTTAAACAGCTTGGAAAATTTGCTGGCTTAAAAAAAACTATCTAAAAAGTCCTATAAGTGGCTTGTTTCATGGCAGAAAATTACAAAAACTTCTGGAAGAAACAATATTATATTTATTTTATTCATTCATTCATTCATTCATTCATTTATAAATGCACTTATGTTCAAGTTGTTTTGCAACCCAGAAGGTCTGAGTGAGAACTGTGAAGCATGTCTTGTGCTTTTATTTTATTTTATTTTTCTTGTGTGTGAACTACTCCCCAATAACTTGCAGGGACTTCAGGGTAAATCTGGCCAACATGTGAATGCAGCACCTCCATTCCAGAGGAGATGTGTGTTAAAGGGCTTTAAAAGCCTCCTGTGAAAAACCTCCTGCAATCAAACTTGACTGAATTTGTTCAGAATTCTGAGAAAACAAACATAGGCTCACCCTGCATGGTTGAAAGTCTCCTTTGCTAATCTGCAGCAAGGGGTCCATTTTAATCATTCATCTTTCTAGTGTGTTCTAGGCATTAAAAGTAAAACAAATGTATAGTACTCAATGTATATCACTATGTATTGTGACGTGTGCATGTGTATATTCAGTGAAATGTATTTCCAGGCAGCATACTTATTTTGGAATATCAGACTTAAATCCTTGGGGGCCTGGGGTGTGCGGAGGCCCTGGACTTTGAGTGGGGGGGCCCCATTTTAAAATCTTGTCTCTGGGCCCATTCCAACCTTGCTACGCCCCTGCGTGTGACCTGCAATATATGTCACTCCAGAGACCGCTTGGGATAGGCCCATAGTTGTCATGGCCGCTATGAACTCCCGAGCTGCCCCGGACAAATTGGTCCCAAAACGAACATTGAAGTCCCCCAGCACCAAAAGTCTGTGAGACTCCAATGCACATGAAAGGGAGATTACATGTGTGAGAACTGTAATATTCCCCTTAGGGGATGGAGCCACTCTGGGAAGAGTTTCTAGGTTTCAAGTTCCCTCCCTGGCTTCTCCGAGATAGGGCTGAGAGAGCTTCCTGCCTACAACCTTGGAGAAGCCACTGCCAGTCTGTGAAGACAATACTGAGCGAGATGGACCAGTGGTCTGACTCGGTATATGGCAGTTTTCCCAAGGGCAGAGCCACCCTTGCGTGAACAGGTTCAAAGAACCCGGGCTACTCCTTTCAGGGGCCATGTCTCACACCCCAGCCATGCTCCCTGTGTGTCTGACATCAGATGCAGGGGGCGTGGCTAACCTTTGCTCCCTGCATCTGATGTCAGGAGCTGATGTCTGACACAGGGGGCTACGGCAGCAGGCTGAACCCTTCACGCCTGTATGTTCCTATGTTTCTAAGAGAAAGTTATGGGGCGGGGGGTGGGGAAGGTCTTCTTACAACAGCCACTGCTATTCTTGTTGAGAGCCAGCCAGGTATTCGGAAGAATCCATGGTCTTTTGTTTTTCTATTTACATTTGACAAGTCAAGGATTAGCAGTACCTAGTATATATATTGACCCAGACAGACTCTGAACTGGCAGGAGCAATGGGCTTCTGTTGTGGACTTCCTTGTTTGTTTCTTTCATATTATAATGCAAACACCTGACTTCACCCAGACTTCAAAGGCCCCATGTAAATGCATTGTTTGTGTGTTCCTTAAGCCACGCCGGCTGACCACTAAGGAGGCTGAGTAATTTTATCTGCACTAGGCCCACCATGTGCCTGCATAAGGGTCTTGCCACCCAGAAAGCATGCACCAGATTGCACTGGCTGTTTGGGCTGGGGGATGGTGTTAGTGAGCATGGGGTGAGAGGAGATTGAGCATTTCCCTCTTTTTTGTTATAGCCTAGGCACTGGGTTGGGGGAAGAGTTTTTAACTGTTAAAAGGATCAAGGAAGTGAGGGAACAGATTAATTGGGGTTAGAAGACACAAACCATGGGCCCTAATGGGGATGGGTGGCTTGGGACAAAAGAGAGTGAATGGGATAAGGACTGGTCTCTAATCATCAGTACAACTTTTCTGCAAACAAAACAAAACAAAAGTCCTTTTGGGCCTAGGACTCCCTGAGGAGATCATACAGACCCAACCACTCCTACAGGCTTCTGCTGCAAAACTGAAATTGTTCTAACAGGAATGGATCTACAGTTGAGCAGACATGTGCAATGAACATGGGCAGCCACTGTGGGTGGTGGGAAGTTGTGCTGAAATTTTCAACTTAAATCATAATTTCACAACAGGAATAAATGGGAGACTCAAAAATATTCATAACTCCCTGGAAGAAAGCTCTGAAATTTCACATGATGTTCCTATATTTTTAAATCAAAACTTTAAAAAATTAATAAAAAATCAACAGGTAGACTGATCTTGAACATCCACATTTAAGGCCACTATCATGTGATATTCCCATATAACTTTTGAGAATTCCAGAACTTCCAGAACGGATCCAATTCCAGAACTTCTTGTAACTTTCTGCCATGAAACAATGTAGTTATGACCAAACATCCCTTCTATTAGCAATAAATGACTTGTTTCTGAAGGGTCTGTTTCCATTTTGATGATGTTTCACATGTCCTGAAGAAAAGCAACAACCTCACACCAGATTTTTTTGTTTTAAGTTTGTTGCTTTCTTAAGCTTGTGGGGAAACCATGAATTGCTTTACACTTTTCAAGCCAAGTCATTTCCTGAAAGTAAAAGTTGCCCCTCATCCAGTTATCTCAACAAGTCTGTTCCAATGCAAGACAAAGGTGTGTGTTTTTAACATATCTTGGAGAAATATCTCTTCTGAGAACAGATAGATTGTAGTTCCTTGTAAACTGGAAATTAGCTTTCAACCTGCAAAACAGCTGTCAAAATGGTCAGATCAGTGTTTATGATAGATGTCTTCTGTGGTTGGTTGGAAAAGGCCAGTGAACCAAAAAGAAACCAAGTAGCCATTTGATTTTGCAAGAAAGGACTTACCTCAATGTTGGTGATGACTACCTGTGATCTTTTACACTTCCTTCCTCCTTCTTGAAACAGTGTAACAATGTATATATCGGACTTCTTGATATGAGTTTGCTGCTTTCTTAAACTGATTTGAAACCATGCATTTCAAGCTAATAATAATAATTGGAGTTATGTTGCTAGAAAAGAGACCAAATGGCTGCTTTCTTTAGCAATAAAGCACTTACCTCTGTGTTGGTGATATTAATATCTGGAACTTTTTGCTTCTCTTTTTCTGACACAGAGCAACAAGTTAAGTTCATTACCTTGCATCACAATTTTTGTTATACGTTTATTTTCTTAAACTTGACAATCTTTTTTCTTTCTTTTTTTAGCTTTTCCAGATGATTCCCAAAATGAAGGTTATCTTATTGTAATTTCCTGTTCAAATTGTTCTATTTCCAGGTTGTAGATTCTTCTCCAGGCAACATAGTATCTTTCCCCCGACTGTCTCTAGAATGAAGTCTTGGCAAAGGTTATTTACAGAGCTAAACAAAGAAAAGAAGGGAAAGACTTTGGCACTTAGAGATGCTGAAATGTTCTCATCTGCTGGATTTCTAGGTTTCAAATTGCTTTCAGCCGTTACAAATTCCTGTCCTAGAACAGAAAGAAACTTCTTACCTGACAGCCTTACCACACATTTGTATATTTAAAAGGAGCACAACTGCTTTGACATGATTATCTCATCTGTTCTTGAGATAGGAAGAGGAGAACCACGCTGCCCCTGTGAGGTGATGATGCTTCTCCTGCATGCTCCACACCTTGATGGCTAAAGCTTGGTGATGGAGCTTTAGCCATCACCAAGGAGGCAGTGAGTGCATCATAATAGGGAAACCACAGGTGATGTCATAATTGCCACCTGTGTCATTCTTCAGTACTGGGGAGAGATGTAGCTGGTGGGCACCTAGCTACACCACTAGAAACATATACATGCTTTATAACAGTACTATCCTGGGAGTTCTAGTCTGGAGAGAGAGCTGATAATTCTCAGAGTTATTCATATTTTTGAGTTTCCCATTGCTCCCTATGGGGAAATTATCTTATGGGGCCCATGTTCAATTCTTGCACACAGACCCTGTCAGAATTTGTTACACCCCTTCTTCAACACGTGAGTCCATTCAAAATAACATTATTAGATCCTTATTAAAGTTTCATCCTGTTATTTCTTCATCTGTGCCAAGAGCAGAAGTGGGTCTAATTTTGAACTTCAATTCTTGGCTAAGATTTGTTGGATTTTGCAGTGCTGGCAGGATTAATCCCAGCCCGAAAGAAAAGGGCTAATCTCACCTTTAGAGGTGAAGGGATGTAGGGGTTTTATATTTAAATATACTATCTGCACACCTGCTTTTGTGTCAGCTAGGCACGCTCTGCTAATAGGAGTCACAGAATGTTATTGATTTTTTCTTTTTCAAGACTGGTGATCATGGATACCAATCATCTTGTGAAACAATGACTGACATGCCCTACAGTGTAACACGAGCAGTACAGACCTATTTGTGCTACTGCGGGACACTTATGTAGTCATCTTAAAAATCATTCTTGCATCACATACAGTTTTCCAATACACAAAAGAAAGAAAAGAAAAGAAAATTCCAAGGGAGAAAAATGCCGTAAACTAAAGAACACGGAACTCTCACACACGGTGACATTGCTGTGCAAGGTGGTTGTTCCAATCCATTACTGCCCATTCCTGTCCTCGCAGTGCAAATAGTGAACAACCTGCAACCTGTGCATTACAGCTACGCAGTGGTGCAGATGGGACTGCAAGGAAGTTGGATCTAGTGGAGTATTTATTAGTATTAAATAAAACCTTATTTTCCTCAATAGGATTTGTCTCATCCCATTCTTAACAAGCAGCAGTACAAATATATGACAATAGATTGTTATTTGAATAGTAATAAAAGCAGAGGGGCTGACAGTTCTTTTTGGTTTCATCTCTTTAAGTGTGATTCTGGTCAAGCTGTGTGCCTTCAGAATCTGTCTTATGCCCCACTTTAACAGCAGTTCAGAGCACTGAAGTTTCATTCCGCACCCTCCACATGGTTGGGAGGACAAATATCGATGAATTCCAACAGACCTACATCTTTGTTTTGGAGGCTCAAGGGAAATAGAAGATCTTGTTCATTATGTTCTTTATTGTCCTGCTTATAAAGCTCCAAGGGGGAAATGTGGTGGTTTTTTTAAAACTAAAAACATTTTTCCGATACTGACAAACTTTTTGTTGAGAAATGCAGATCCTTGTATTACAATGTGCTTGGCAAATTTTGCTCTAGCTATTAGGAAAATAGAGAGATTTCAGAGAAATGTAAATATTTGGGTGATAGGTTTATAACAGCTGCTTTTGATACCATCAGCCATGGCATCCTTCTGGGACGTCTCTCTGGGTTGGGACTTGGGGGCACGGTTATACGGAGGCTCCGCTTCTACCTAGGGGGTCATACTCAGAAGGTGGTGCTGGGGGATGCCTGCTCCACCCCTTGACCTTTGGCCTAGGGGGTGCCACAAGGATCTATTCTGTCCCCCATGCTGTTTAACATTTACATGAAGCCCCTGGGAGAGGTCATCCGTAGGTGTGGGCTGCGGTGCCATCAATATGCTGATGACACCCAGCTATACCTATCTTTTAAGTCAGCAGACACCAGGGAGGCAGGGGATGCTCTGAACCGGGGCTTGGAGGCTGTTCTGGACTGGATGGGGGCAAACAAGCTGAAACTCAATCCAGATAAGACGGAAATGCTCTGGGTTGGTAGAAGTGATCATCCAAGTAATGAAGTAAATCTGGTCTTGGAAGGGGTCACACTCCCTCTGAAAGACAAAGTCTGCAGCTTGGGGGTGCTTCTGGACCCAATGCTGTCCTGGAGGCGCATGTGGTGGCAGTGTGCAGAAGCACCTTTTACCAACTATGGCTGGTACGCCAGCTGCAACCCTATTTGGAGAAGTTGGACCTGACCTCAGTCACTCACGCGTTGGTAACATCC
Organism: Hemicordylus capensis; assembly: GCF_027244095.1. Taxonomy (NCBI): domain Eukaryota; kingdom Metazoa; phylum Chordata; class Lepidosauria; order Squamata; family Cordylidae; genus Hemicordylus; species Hemicordylus capensis. The sequence continues at coordinate 267,294,248 of NC_069657.1, read as the reverse complement.
AAATTGGACTACTGCAATGCACTCTACGTGGGGCGGCCCTTGAAGACTGTTGGGAAGCCTCTGCTGGTTCAGCAAGCTGCCGCAAGGATGCTCGTGGGTGCAAGGATGCTCTTGGGTGTCGCTTCACGAGTACTACACCCATCTTGCGTCAGCTTCATTGGCTACCAGTCTGCTTCTGGGCTAGATTCAAGGTGCTGGTATTGACCTTTAAAGCCCTACCCAGCTTGGGGCCGGGGTACCTGTCAGACCACATTTGCCCATATTAATCTTCCAGGGCCCTCTGCTCATCAACTCAGGTCCTGCTCATGGCCCCGCCACTAAAAGAGATCTGATTGGCGAGGACTAGAGTCAGGGCCTTTTCAGTTGTGGCCCCTAGACTTTGGAATGCCCTCCCTGAAGAGCTTCGCCATGCTCCCTCCCTCATTGTTTTTAAAAAACCTCTTAAAACACACCTTTTTTAAGGAGGCTTTTTAATGGTCCATTTTTGGTTATATCTGGTAGATTCTTTAGCTTTTCATAATTTTCAGTTCTTCAGCTTTTAAAATAAACTTTAATTTGAACCTAATAAGGATTGTGGTTTTTAATCTGACTTTTAACTTTTTTGTTTAATTTGGTTAATTTTATTACTTTTATTGTATCTTGTATCTATATTATTGTTGTGAGCTGCCCAGAGCAGTAGTGCACTGGAGGGGCAGGGTATAACTAACTAACTAACTAACTAAATAAATAAATAATTGGTAACCCGCCCACTCCTCTCTTATGTAGTTGGGAGATACAGAAACTGATTATATCAATAATTATATCTTGAGTTAGTCCAGATGGATGGCATAGTACAAAGTGTATACTGCATTCCCTTTGTTTAAGGCCAATGGCCATAGAACAGTACAGGGTTCTGATTCTGAAATTGTTCTCAGCATTCCCTGAGGCCTTCGGAGCTTGCCTGTGTAGAGGCAGCACATAACATCTTTAACCTTCATCAGACAGTCCTGCTCATTCTAATGGGCAGATAATTGGCTTGTGTTTTTCATGCTTTTCATGCCTTCAATCCTGTTCTCATTTCTGATCACTATTCTATTCTATTCTATTCTATTCTATTCTATTCTATTCTATTCTATTCTATTCCTCTTATCCTCTTCCTGTTTAATACAGTTTACAGTATTTATATCAGTAGCTCCTATGTTATTAATTTGTATAGGGAATTCCTTTACTAGTGTAGCTTCTCTTAACTTCATCTTCTCCTAATTTTGCAGTCATTTGATCCATTCATTCACCTTTTCCCCAGTTACAGACTCCTCCATGTTGAGGAGGCTGCAGAGACTTTGGCAAAAGTCACATTGTTTCTTTGTTTTATTTTTTAAAACTGTACTCCCATAAAATAATTACATCCTCTCTAATAAAAGCCTTGGTGTCCGTCCGTGGACGGACACCAAGGCGTGTGTTCGTGCCTCCCTGGCCTGTTCTGCGCCTGCGCAAAGCGCAGGCGCAGAACAGGGCAAGGGAGACACGCTCGCCGGCACCCGGCAGCCATCTTGGGCGGCCAGAAGCAGCCGCCCCGAAGAAGCCGGAAAACTGACGCCGGGGTAAACTGGGCGAGGCAGCGGCGGAGCCGCTGCCTCGGCCAAAAGAGACGGAGGCCGGGGGCGGAGCGGAGGCCACTTAAATATTTTTTTAAAGGCACCCGCAGCCGACGCCGCCGACCCTCCCTCCCAGCTGACCCCCCCCCCATTAAGGGCCAAATTGGCCCAGCCACTTGCCTCCGCAGCTTCCGCCGCCGACCAACCGCCCGCCCACCCAGCTGCCGATACCTCCTTGCTCCCGGAACATGTCCTCCGCTTGATCCGCTGCTCGATTAACAGAAGGAGAGAGGTGCTCGCATGCAGAGCTCCAGTCTCTTTAAAGTCTCTTCCCGAACTGGCGCTTTGCGTCCTTGCCGCGCAAACCGCCAGTTCGGGAAGAGACTTTAAAGAGAGTGGAGCTCTGCATGCGAGCACCTCTCTCCTTCTGTTAATCGAGCAGCGGATCAAGCGGAGGACGTGTTCCGGGAGCAAGGAGGTATCGGCAGCTGGGTGGGCGGGCGGTTGGTCGGCGGCGGAAGCTGCGGAGGCAAGTGGCTGGGCCGATTTGGCCCTTAATGAGGGAGGGAGGGGGAATGGCAGCGGGGGGACAGGAGAGTCGTTACTAGGGCCCGTTGTTCAACGGGCCAAAATTAACTAGTATTACAATAAGAAGGATAAACATACATAGGGGTAAAATGAATCTAGGTGATAAAACAATGTATATATTACACCCTGGAAGTTCATCACACATGGCTTTATGCCACAGGGTATCCAAGGAGTGAATCTACTATGCAGCAGATTCGAGGCAGTTAAATTCAGGGGATTAGATGGACTATCCACATAACCGTCGGCTCCTCCCTGCATTCCCTGCAATCTTTCTCCTGTTTGCATTCCCACTGCTGGCTCCGGGTTTTCTCTCCAACCAATCACATCCCAGGAGGAGGCAAGAGATGCCTCCCTTCATTATTACATTATTACTTCATGTGCAGTGGGGTGTGGACTTGATCCTGCAGGGATGGAGAGCAACAAGCCCCCAGAAAGCAATCGATCCTCTGCAAAGGGGTCTTTCTTGGATGCATTTAGGAAACACCTCCCCATCCACCCTGGGAAACCGACACCAAATGTCAAGGCCGCTCTGTCCCCAGCCAAAACAATGCTCCCTCTTCCCCATGTTGACTTTCTCTGCAAGAGACAAGTTGGGCATGGAAACAGCCAAGAGTCTGCTGCATGTTGCAAAGCCTGTCTGCCTGACTGGTCTCCCCCCAAGCTACCTGCAGTCAGTGCCTGCTGCTGGGAAACTCACTGAGGACGGAGGGCCTGGTGGCTGCGGCAGCAGCAGCTGAGATGGGGTGGGAGGGGGAGAAGAATGGAGTATGAGGACCCTCATATATCCAAGGGCGGGGGGGGGGAGGAAGGCTTCAGGAAGCATGCACTGGCAGCTGACATGCAAATGAGCTCTGAAAGGGAGAGCCTCCCTTGTCATTCTGGCTACCCCCTCCTGCTCTTCCTTCCAGGTGTCAAGGCCTGAGTGGGAGGGGCACTTGTGCTGACACTTGATAGCTCCGGAAATCCACCCAACAAACTTTTTTTTTTTTTTAACCACGAAAGCAGAATTATTGTCAATGGCCCCTCCACACATCACAAATAAGTGCCAGGGCTTACTTGAAGCCTCTGGGTTTCCCCCCAAAAGCCTCTGAAAACAGAGGATTTTTTTGACTCCAGACATAATTTGGGCTAAGCCATAATGCACAGCCACAATGCAAGGAGAAACAGAGTCATGTCTGAACTGGTTCCTGATATCTCTCAGCGACTTCGGGGTTAATCAAGCAGATATGTGGACTGGCACCCTCCATTCCGGGGGCGATCCAAACAAAGCGCCATGTGTGTAAATGCTCCAGGTGGGTTAATTCAGAGGTATCTAACTGTTCTAATGCGTCTACACCTACGAAGATTAGAATCGTTCAGGCAATGGTTTTCCCCATGGCACTCTATGGATGTGAAAGCTGGGCTTTGAAGAAGGAAGATAGAAAGAGTATTGACGCTTTTGAACTTTGGTGCTGGAGAAGACTTTTGAGGATACCATGGACAGCCAGGAAAACAAACCAATGGATCCTAGAACAAATCAATCCAGAATTTTCACTCGAGGCACAAATGACCAGGCTCAAACTATCATACTTCGGACACATTGTGTGAAGACCCAGCTCCCTTGAGAAGTCCATAATGCTGGGAAATTGAAGGAAAGAGAAGAAGAGGAAGATGCAAGGTGGGTGGACTCGATTACGACAGCAATGAATGCACCACTGAGAGACCTTAAAGGCCAAGTGGAAGACAGATCATCCTGGAGAGAATCTATCTATGTGGTCGCTAAGAGTCGACACCGACTTGACGGCACTTAATCAAACAATCAACTGCTTTATTATGTCTTGCTTCCCAGTAGACATTTCTTTTCTGGCCATTCTCACTGTAAATTTATGCTCTCATCATTCCCCCATAAACTTTCAGCTGTTAAACATCTCATCCACAAATCATTTTATTACCCTCATAATCTTTTGCTGTCATTGATTCTTTTCTCTACCCCCACATTTGCTCAGCTCTTGGTTGACAACATTTACTTGATTCATCTCTCTAATATCTCCTTCATCTAAGTTTGCTCATGAACTGTAATATGATGCAGTAGGATTAAAGTGACTAGGCTGCAACCCAGAAATGTCCCATTACCTTTTATATTCCCCTTTTGTCCTCTCTCCTCACCTGCAATAGTGGGCAGGACTCCAAGTATGCTGCACACAGCAGCTGAAGCAGAGTAATAAATCTGGGGAGAATGGGCAGGAGAAGCTCCTGCTGCTTTGTCTCCCAGACCAGGGGCAAGCTAAACCACTGCTAACTGAGTCACCTTAAGTGGGGCAGCGGGGAAATGCTTGACTAACAAGCAGAAAGTTGCCAGTTCGAATTCCCACTGCTACTATATCAGGCAGCAGCAATATAGGAAGATGCTGAAAGGCATCATCTCATACTGCGTGGGAGGAGGCAATGGTAAGCTCCTCCTGTATTCTACCAAAAAAACCCAGAGGGCTCTGTGGGCGCCAGGAGTCAAAATCGACTTGATGGCACACTTTACCTTTAACTGAGCAAAGAAGCACCTTCAAAAGTGGTGATTCTTTTACATTGATTGGGGGCAGAGAGCAACTGTTGCCTTCTGATCTCAGCAGAGCATCTCTCCAGTAGTTGCTGCTGCAGTATATAAATATAATTAATAATAATAATAATAATAATAATAATGGAACAAGAGAATAATTTTCTTGCAACAACCTGGCAATCTAATTCAGGTATTAATCAGGAAGTAATTGCACACACACAAAACTTTGTGTTGCATTCTTATTTTAAACTATTAATTTATGTTTGTCTCCACATGCAAGGGCACTGAACAAGGGCATTTACTTGTAGGACAAAGCTGCAATTCTATGCATGTTCACCCTAACCCTAACCCTTTTTAATACTGAACAAGCAACTGGATTATACTTGGCCAAAGGAAGGGCTGGTAGTTATGGAGCAGAACAGCCTTTTCCCACCAGATGGATATTCAGTGTTCATGCCATTTGGTAAGTGGGTGTTGTCCTAAATATTCATGGTTTGATCATTATTGTTGTGAGCAAGTGTAGATAACCAGGGGGGATACAGTGGAAGTGTGAGATAATATCAGTGGTCTCAGTGGATTAATCTGGTCAGCTACAGGATTCTGCCTCCTGGAGCTAGAGGCTGGATCCCCATACCCATCATATCATGCCTATCCTTCATTCCCTAGAGTCAAGCCCCGCCCCCCCTAAATAGAATCTTTGGAGCCATATTTAGAATGTTTGACTTCAAAGCAAATATACTATTCCAATGTCTCTTTAGTGGACTGGTACACCCAGTCCTTGGGGTGAAAAGTCCAATGCAGGAACGAGGTTCTGGTTGACTGTTGTGAGCAGCACTGCTCATCTGTTTGGAGAGAGAGGGAGAACTGAACAAAGCCCTCTACACCCTCCTCTCCCAAACAGATGAGAACATCGTTCAGGACAAGGTGGCCTGGCTGCCCGTGTACAGTGACTGACTCTTCTTCGTTCAAATTTTTCAGTCGTTTGCACTTTCAGCCAAACATGCAAAGAACACTTGTTTGCATATGTATTTCCTACTGTCAGATTGGGGCAAATGTGTTTTGCACAGACTCATCTAGTGAAGAGATGATAAGTGGAGACTTGGTTTTACCATGTTCATAGTCTCTCTTTTTTTCTCCCCCAATGAGAATTTGACTACAACTGAGAATTCTTTTTAAAGTCTGGTTTACATTTTAAACATACATTATTTTACAAAAAAACCCACATGTTGTCCACAATAGCCCAGTGAAAACTTGCAAATGTTTGGTATGCAGTGCTGTCTCTGAAGCTTTTCATGGAGTGCACAGCCATTGAACTTCCCCGCTGGCAACGATGCAGACCTGTTTGGTGTATCAGGAAATGCTTACACTAGCACCCTTTCCCTCCTGAACTTCAACTTTCCTATTGTAGTGTGGGAAGTTACACTTGCCCCAACTCCCTGATGCTGCTAAAAGTAACATCGGTATTGCCGTTAATGAGGCAGTAGAAGGCAAGCTGGTATATTCATTGCTGTCAATTACTCCATTCCCAGGAGCCTAATCAAGGATTTGTGTATTCACTTGCTGTCTAGTCAGCACCAACCAGCTGCTATTTCTGCCACACCTGAGCTCTCAGCTCACTGGCCCATGATTCTAAATTAGTCCATCCCCATCACTAAAGGGTGGAAAACAAAGGTGCCGGGCAACCCTGTAATGGTGCTTTGCTAAAAGAGCAAAGAACAAATAAGCTGAGCAATGCTGTGCTGGCAACAGTGTGTGACAGAATATATCTATATATCTATTTTTAAACATCACTGTCCAAATACAGCAGGCGGTGAAGGCAGAAAACTGGGGAGTCCTATGGGGAGGAGAGGATATCGACTCTTGGTGCAGATGTACGATCAGGGTTGAAATGGCATTCACAAGGGCAGTTCTCAGCAGGCCCCTGGCAAAAAACTAATCAGTCCCAGTTTAAAAGATAAATATATTATTTCCTGTTTAAATCTTATCAGTTCTGACCACATTGCTCTGGGTGATTTTGTTTTATTTAGAAAATGTTTATCGGGCCTTTCCATTCCCAGAAACCACAAGGCGGCTTACATTAAATTAATCAAAACATGTATAATAACAATAAAATGAAGCATATGAAAATTGAGATATAACTGCAGCACACAAGCCCACAGCTTATAAAAAGGCATAAAAGCTAGGATGTAAATTAAAAACTCAGGGGGGAGGATGGTTTTTCTTAACATGGTTTCTGAAAGACAGGGCCGGCTCTTACCAGTAAGCAGAAGATGCGCCGCATTGGGGCACAGTCTGCAGGAGGGCGTTGAGCTGATGATACCTCCTTAAAAAAAATTAAATTCCAGCCACCGCACAGCTGAGGAGATGGCTGCGTGTGTGTGTGTGTGTGTCCTACCGCCTACACCTCCCCACCAGCGGCGGAAGCAACTGAACAAGAGCAACGCTGCAGCCTGCTGTTTGGCCCGGCGTCGCTTCCCAGTTGCAAGGCGCACCTGTGCAGTGAATTCTATTAAGTATCTCGCAGTTAGGAAGCGACACCGGGCCAAGCAGCAGGCCACAGCATTGCTCTGATATCTTCTGCCACTGCCGGGGGCGGGGGTTTAGAAGGACACACATGCACCCCCACAGCCATCCCCTCGGCCATGCGGCGGCTTGAATTGGCAGGAGGCGGTGAGAAGAAAATGCACCAGACACAGTGATGACAGAGGAGGTGGCTGGCGGCCCCACAAGGGAGCCCTGCGGCGGGTGGGCAAAAATGGCAGGGAGGAGGAAGCCCGGTGGGGAGAGAAAGTGCTGCGGGGAGGGGGCTGCCTGTGACAGGAGGAGGATGGGGACCTCTGGAACGACGGGGAACGGACTCTCTTTTTCTCGCCAAGACTGCTCCATTCTCATTCTCTCTCTCTCTCTCTTGCCAAGACTGCTCCATTATCTTAAATACCCAGGGCTTAAGCTGTGTAGGGCTTTATAGGTTATAACCAGCACCTTGTATTTTGCCCAGAAGCGTATTGGTAGCCAAATAGCTCTTTTTAAGTATAGGAGTAATATAATTATAATTATATTATATACATATTATGTACATAATTAAGTAAAATTTTGAATACACACTAATTGTATTTATTTTGATTTTTCATTTTTTACTATAGCTGGGGTGGGGGGCGCTCAACAGAATGTTGCATCAGGGCGCCAGATCCCCCAGAGCCAGCCCTGCTGAAAGATGATAGTGAAGGCATTTGTTCAACTTCCCTAGGGAGGGGCTTCCAAAGCTAAGGTGCCATGATTTTTAAAAAGTCCCTTTTTCTAGTAGCCCGCCACATGACTTAATGGCAGGGGAACCTGGTAAAGAGTCTCAGCTGCAGCAGGTCTTAAACTGTCGAGCAGATTGGTATGGTAGAAGATGGTACTCTGGTTGCTTAGAGTTTGAATGGAACCAGTACCCTGAATTGTGCCCAGAGGCAAACTGGTAGCCAACAAAGCTCTTTCAAGGCTTAGGTAAGTGTTGGTCATATAGAAGCTTCCTAGAAAGACAGCTTCATCCCTGGGCTGCTTATGTAATGCACAACGTCAGATAAGTATTAGATGCATGAGTTGGTGCTCTTTAAGGTCACAGTGCATGCACAACATTGAGAAGCTTTAGACTAGGCTAGTGCCCCAGGTGAAATGAGTGTGCACCTTTGGACCCCCCTAGAGATATACATGTATTGTGTACTTGGGCATCAGCAACAGAATACAAAACATCACCTAAGAGACCGCCTTCAAGCTCTTTTCCTGCTACACAGGTTCTCTCAAAATGTCTGCAAACTGCGACAAATGGGCTTCTACTTTTTCCCATGCTGAAAATGATTTTTTTTATTATTTTTTAAAAAATGTTATTCACTGTACTTGCTAAGTTCAGTTGCTAGAGTTGCAGTCCCTCTAACGATTGCAAGAGTCGGGGAACTATCTGGTAAACAGTGCTTGATTTGCTCAAAGAGAAACAGAGAATTTCATTTCTGAATCTGGAAATTCTCTTGTAGTGATCAGGAACCCCACCCATAAATAGTTAGCCAGAAGCGAACCTGTCCTGACTGACAGACTACTGAACTCCAGGGCTCAGCCAATCGGCACACCGGGTGGGTGGGACCTAGAGAACAGTTGGGAGGAAGAGAAGAGTTCTTTGTTAGAAGAAGCTGGCTTGGAGTGCAGAGGGAGGACAAGTGGCCTTGAAGGTTGGCTGCAGAAAAATGTCTCTGCAAGACCTGGAAAGCCAGGAGGGCAGGAAGCTTGATTCTCAACCAGGGTTTTGGTGAGTTCAAGACAAAAGAAGCCAGGGCTTTGGCTTTGGGAAGTTTAGTCTAGGGAAAGTTTGTTTAGTCAGATTTTGTGTTAATCTTTCTGGTTTTTTGGTGTGTGTTTTGTATATAACTTATACTGGTCTTGTATTGTTTATCTACAACGTAACTAAACTAAGATACACGAGCATTTGCCCATCCAGCCAGGGTGTTGTAAAAGACTCTGTAAGCTCTAAATGTGCTTTTGTATTTCCCTACATACCTGTTCCTTGCAACTGGGTAATCATGATTTCTAAAGCATGCCGCCCCAACTTCAGCTGGGGTGCTATTTGAAGTATTCTTGTAACTTACTGAAGCTATTCTCATGACCACTGGAAAGTGGGCTAAGGGAGCTTAGCCCACTTTCCAGGGATTGTGGGAACCACCAGGCTTGCAGACAAGTCCAGTGCTCCCAAGGCAGCTAGCCCACCTAACTACCCCTCCATGCACCTCATCTTTTTGCTCGTGTGTTGCTGTGGTGTGTGGCGATACACAAGCAGACCCCGACTGAGAGGCTGCTAGCAGCCTCCCAGGCTTGGGGGTCTCTCCAGTATGCCCTGTGCACTTGCGTGGGGCATCCTGGAACTTCCGGGAGCCATGTGGTCCCCGATCCCTGCCGCCCCTGCCGGCTCCGTGACAGAACCGGCAGTCATGTGGGCAGCCGATCTGGCTGCCCAGCTGTGAGCAGCTGCTCATCTGTGGGGAGAGCAGGCTAAGCCCATTCTCCCTATGGATAGCCCCAAAGCTCTTCTCATTGATAATGAGAAGAGCTCCACTGAGTATTTTTTACCTGTAACTAAAAGCTGAGAAAGCCACAGACAGAAGCAGTCTGTAGCATTTGAATAAACATTTCTTTTTGTTCTCTTCTTTCCAAGCCTCATCCAAGTGGATTTTTAACTCAGGAGAAAGGGGGGGCTGAAAGGGGGCTTTTTCTCTGGTGTGAAACACGCCTCAGGAGCTCAGCCGCTATTAGTTTTCTCCCCATGTATAGGCTTACACGTGGAAGGGGTGTTGTTGTTGTTTTGTACTTTTCAAATAGCAAAAAAAGAGAGAGTTTTCCTTGGGATTTCCACCCCATGCCCAGGGAGAGTCAAGCTCTGTAATAGAGAAGGGTGGTGGTGGCAGCCTTTAGAACCTACCAAAAATAAAGAAGAGTTTTAGGAGTAGCCTTTGCCAGAAAGCAATGCAGGGATGAGTCAGCATTTCTTTCCCTCACGTGAGCTTGCCCTGAGACAAAGGCTTTAATGCACTACACTCCTTCCCTTCTTTCCTTAATTAGTTTGCGTTGATAAATAAACAGTGCACTAACTCATGCATTAATTTTCTTTTTGGGGTACCAAAAAATAGCATCCTAATCAACAACTAGTTTTTCTGGAGGCCAACCTGAGATGGAGAGAAAGAGAGTCAAAGTCTCATTTCCCCCTCCCCAAATGTCCTGCTGCCAAATCTTGCCACAGACACTGCCAGGCCACTCAACTTCAGCCCTCCTGCAGATGTTGGCCTACAACTCCCATAATCCCTGGCTATTAGCCACTGTGGCTGGGGATTATGGGAGTTGAAGTCCCAAAACAGCTGGGGAGCCAAAGTTGAGCATGCCTGTCTACTCCCTCTGTTGCCAATTGAAAGAGGCCACATGGCAACACTCAGGAGCCAGATCTGACTCAGAGGATCTTCCTTTGTTTTGCTTAAAGTAAGTGGACCATATCACAGGAAAACTATTGCAAATTCGCATGAAAGAAACACAGTATGCTAGTAATGACCAGTTTTGCCAGGACGCTTTACAGACAGGGCTTTTACTCCGAATCTCCTTCGGAAGAGAGTGTGTGCATTCACACACCAGCCAAACTTACCCTGAAGTCCCTTCAAGATTCTTCAACCCACTCCGCACACAAATCGGGATTTGTCTTGCGAATTCTAGCTTATCTTGATGTATTTCTGGGTTTTTAGAATGCTGGTTTTAAGCTACTTTTTCTGAAAATGCTGGAGCAAATAGGGAAAGACACTGTTGTAGAATCATTAGCATGATAAGAGGGATACTCTCTTTATAAATGCATATATAGCTCTTTAGTAATCTCTCTCCCCACCCTTGGCTGGAAGGAAAACCTGAAGGCATGCCATGTGAACTTGCAAAAACAAAAACCAAGAGTAGGGGGAGGGGCTGCTTCTCTCAATGCTGCAAGTGTAATTCTAAGTGGCTTCACTTAACATTTACCCCACAGCATGAAGCCATATGCGAATAACTCCCAGATGCAAATTTGCAGTCCTTTAAAAGTGGTTTACCCCAAGAAATGCCCAGCCCTGTCCCTACCCTTGCACCAAACTAGCAGGATGTCTGAATGACCACCTGAAGTGGACTTTCCTTCCTAGGTAAGTATGCATTGGATTGCAGCCATGTCACATTTTATTTCATTTAAGATTTCCATAACAGCTAAGTTTTTAATTTTGGGATTTCATCCCCAAAGTTTGAGCTGTTGAACCTTTCTTCTCTAGCCGAAGGTAATAAGCATTTATTGTTGTTTTATTTTATAGTTAGTTTATATACTGTTTTTTCAACAACAACAAAAGTTGTCAAAGCAGTAAAAGAAATGAGAAAATGGTTCCCTGTCCTAAAGGGCCCCATCATCTAAAAATGACTTAGGAGGAAAACAGTGGCTGCTCTCACTGGAGAGATAACACAATGCTGAAGAGGGACAGTTGCTCTCCCACAATGAAATATAAGAGAACTGCACTTTCAGAATTTTGCCCACTTGGCAAAGGTAAGCTCAGGCAGACTTGCCAGAAAGAAAGGTGTGACCCTGAGAAAGTAGGTAGGCCCTCATGAAAACCTATGGGTCTCAGGGACTGGGTCTAGCACCATCCAGGTAAATGTCATCTCAAGAGAAAATGAAGGAGCTTGAAACAGCTGAGGTCCTGAGTAATTGCATCTGAAGCTGCATAAGGGATAAAAAACAAACACATTCATCTTGTTCCTGGGGAGCCAGTATTACCCAGGCATGTCTCGGCTAGCCCCTCTCAGCATCGGACACGACAAAACACCGAATGTGATAGAGTCTCTTGGGTTTGCTTGCCTTTTTGCTGCTGCTGAACTGCTGGCTGATCATGAGTCTGTTATGTGAACAGTCCAGCGTCTGGTCAGTTTTTCACAAATGAAGGGGCAAACTAAGATGTCACAAAACCTTAACAGCCTCCTTTCTTTTCCTTTTCAATTAAATGAAAAACATAATGTGGGATGGGTGATTCTGAGCAGACAACCAGTAGTGTGTGTGGGGGAGTGCTTAGTCATTTTCATGCCAACTCTTTTCCATCTTCCAATCCCTTCCCCTGCTGCTCTTCCCATCCTGTGGCACTCCAGAAGATAAGTGCATATCACGGAGGAAATCCATCCACCGGGAAAGCATAAGCATACAATCTTTCTAATGTTTCTGCCCAAACTGGCTTCCAATTGAGCCAATGAGTTTAAAAAGAGAAAAGAAAAGAAAAAGGGGTAGGGAGTGATCATTTGGAGTTCAGCACATCTTTGTGTGTAACGTGAAGATTCCACTTGTTACTTTCCTCAACCTAAGTAGTACCTGTGCAATTAACAATCTGTATTATCTGTATTAACAAGGCAACTCTGTATTCCTGATAACAGCCTATGAAGACATTATAATAAATCCACAAGAGCAATATCATCTGGGCACATGAACAGCAAAACACACAAAGAGAGGTTCTGATTCGCAACAGTTCCACTAACACTAGTTCAGATATTCAAATGCTTTGGTAGGGATCTGGTTTGCTAGACCGTTTGACTGGAACTTCATCATCAGCATGTATGCAATAGGCACAAGATAGAAAAGGGCGAGAGCTGACTTATCCACTGAGGATCTCAGATAATGATCTGTCTCAAAGCATTCCAGCCTTTGGTCAATAGAAAGAACACTGGCTGTATATGAAGATCTCATTAACAGGAGATCTCCAAAGTTTTTCTCTTCCATGATAATCTGTTGCTGAGGCAAAGCAAACTCTATTTTGTCTTAATAATAAAAACAGCTGGCCTTCAGAGGGCTTGCCCACCACAAAGAACTAAATTACATGTTATGCTGAGCTTGTCGTTAGGACTGGTGTGCTTAACTTTTCTTTACTAAATAGCAGCTGTGAGCATCCCAATCCAGACTGGGACCATGGTGCGGGGGAAGGGGGGCTTTAACCAATTGCCTTACATGTCCCAATTCAAATGCTCTCCCAGCTGCTATTTCGGCAGGGAGGAAAGCTCCCATTGGCACTATTTCTTACTATACACAATTCTTTCTAGTCAACACTCTTCTAGAGCTGGAATGACCACAGGCAGGCTTAGCTTGTAATCCAGATAAGAACATCCACTCTGGAGTCTTTGCTTGCACCTGTGGAGGCTGGTTGGTATCTTGAGCCATTAGTGACACAACCACAATCAGAGGCGGATTAATGTAGTAGCAAATGTAGCATTTGCTACAGGCCCCACGTTTTTGAGGGCCCCACACGCCTGGCTTCCAACTGGGAATTAAAGTTAAAACTTTACCTGTTTTATTTGGCCCATGTTAGATAAAATATCCCTTTTCTATTAAATATGCCTTTTAAGAGAAGGCCCAGCACAGCATCTGTCCAGTGGCTGTTGCTGGTGCCAACCACATTTTTCTTTTTAGAGTGTGAGCCCTTTGGAGACAGAGAAGCATCTCTCCACTCTTTATTTTTCTATGTAAACCACTTTGAGAATTTTGACTGAAAAATGGTATATAAATGTTCACTGTTGTAGTAAGTGTGAGTTTGTGGTTTGGTCTCTTACTCCAAAATATAGCAAATGAAAAAAATGAATCACTTTACTAAGCAAATAAATAATCTATGTTTTAATATTTATGTGCATTTTTTAAAATTTAGGGCCCCTTTATAACATATGCTACAGGCCCCGCACTAGCTTAATCCGGCCTGACCGCAATGATAACATTGCAAGTATATTAAACATAGCAAGAATCTCCCACAGAGTCCATAACTTGGCAGTTACCGAATAACTCTGATGTCCTGCGCAGTGACAGACAATGTCCCTAGGAACTGTGCAATGATAGCACTCATCAGTAGACAGCAGCATAATTAATGTGCTATACACATAAAAGCTGCTGCTGCCTGAATGGAAAGTATTGTTGGATCACTCCCAGTTTCCTCTGACAGCTGCGGCATTTTATCTGAGCCCCATGTAATGCTGCAGTGCGGTGCAGTCTTTCTACCACTTCTTAACTAATAATACATGATGTTTAAGAAGTATCACTTGACATTAAATGTTAGTGTATATTGCTGGGACCAAGGTGGTGTTCATCAAGTTTCCTTGTGATCTTTGTGCCCAAGGAGGATGTTGTATTAAATTATGTTGTCTTTTTTGTCCTTAAAAACTGGTGGAGGGGTTGAACTGGGGTTCAGATTGGAACCCTAGAATTCAGGTTCCTGAACATGTACTGTATATCCAAGAAGATCAAATGGTTGTTGTAAGATCAAATGTTTGATTTACATCCAACCTTTGATCTTGGATATACAGTGTTAGCATCAGGATTATTTTCCTTTGCTTGATTCATTCTTAACTATGTACACCAACTTTCATTCCAATACAGTATCTCGGTTTTCAGGGCAGAGACTGTATTGCAATATATTCTGCATGTTCCAGGCTGTTTGGAAAACAGATGTGATGGACAAGAAGACATTTCAACTCAAGAAACATAGAATAGTATCCTGAGCTTGTCTGCCAATTACGTGTGTGTGTGTATGTGTGTGTGTGTGTATGTATGTCAAATTATAGTGGCTGGCATGCCACACAGAGTCAGGTGAGTGGTTCTTAGCTGCTCGCACTGCTGCAGGCATCTAAAAGAGTGCCCTGGCCCTGGTGTTGCACAAGAGTATCTTTGCACTAAGTAGCATTGCACAATCACACTTCTATGGCACGACACCCATTGGAAATAATGGCCACAGTGCCAGCAGAAGTGTGATGGCACCATTGTATGTCTTAGTGCAAGAGTGCATAGACACCTTGTTATAGACCCCTGAAGCAGCATGGCTGGCTCCAGATTACTCTGTGCGGAATCTCCAAAATGCTGTTTTGTAGCTTTAATTCTTTCCAACAACCAGCCTCTGCTCCTTTCTTTTTCTATCCTCACTCTGCCCAGTTCTTTACTAATACCAGATTTTCTTTGTGCTTAATTTCCTTATTCTTCCCTTTTCTTTCCCTTCTCCAGCAGATTCTCCTACCTTTAATCCATTTCCCCTTCACACTCTTCTTCCTGAACATTTACTGCTTGTCCTCTTGAACCTGCTCCCTCTTCCTTTTCGCTATGGCTTCTTACTTTTCTCTGCTTCACATAGATAATATCTCCTTATCCTGTGTGATTTCTCTCCTCCTTTAAGGGCTGGTTCTCATGATTGCAGCAATGTCCAGTAAATTAGATCCAGAGATCGCAGCAGTGCATGAGCCTCCACGGAGCATGTTGTGTGAACCCAGACTTTTTCACGAATCCCAGACTGGCGCCATAAAAACCCGACATTAAGATGACATTGAAAACCCAAGTTCAAATACTAGATGAATGATCTCGGCTTTTATGTTGGGTTTTTGCAGTGCCATTCTCAAACTGGCGAAACAGTCTGCTCCGTGGGAGCGCACATGCCACTGAGATCTCCAGTTTTCATTTACCAAACATTGCCATGATCATGTGAACCAACCCAGAGTCTGCTGTTCTCTTTCTGATTTGTTTAGAGACCTTCCCATGACCCTTCATCTCCTGCTGACTATTATCATCCCATTTCTTTGACTGCTTAAGTTCTTGAACGTGTTGTCTTTTCTCAAGCCCTTAGATTTCACTAATCCCTGTCACTGCATTATCAACTCAGGTAAAACTTACCTGGATTTCCAGTTATCTTCTCTCCACTAAACCTTGGTTCCTACATTTCATTTGCAAAGCTAGGCTTGCAGAACAGCTGAAGAATTCATGATGAAATTATATTCTATCTTCATTTTTGTATCCTTCTACTTTGGATATCTACTTTTGATGTAAACTTCCCTGAACCATTTTTGGAAGAGCAGTATACAAATCAAATAAAAATAAAATAAATAAATATAATGAATCTTGCTGTTCTCTGTACTCGGCTTTCCCAGCAACATATTACATTTTGGATGGGGTGGAGGAGAAGGAGAGAAACAGTCTCTGTGCAATGGAAGTGAAGACATTTGAATTCCCTCAAGAATTGAGAAATCACTGCACACTGATAAAGCAAAAAGTCCAGAAGGGACTAACAGTCCTCCAAACCCCCATTATCTACTTTATACTGTAATGACTGAGAAAGGAAAAAAAGTGCCGCACCCCTGAAGTGCCTGAAGCAAATGAACCGCATGCTATCTGTTGACAGCCACAGGAAAAATCCATGGGTTTACCTGCCCATCAGATCTGGAGAGAAATTCCATTCATCTCTCAGAATGACATCAGCCAAACTCTGAGCTCAAGAGCAAAAGCTGTGTTCTTACCCTCCCTCTAAGCTCTCTCTTTTACCTTCACCTACTGATACAGAGAGTGGCCAAGTACCATCTGTTAGGAGTATTGCGGCAAATTCCTATGCTAAGCAGAGGATTGGATTAGAAGAATTTCAGGGTCCAAGGGTGGCTCCAGACAGAGGGAGGGCAGGGGAGCAAGTGTCCACACAGGCAGTTAGTTTGCCTCCCGCCTGTTCCTCTACCTCTGTTTCAGACATCTAGTATGTGGTACACAACTTGCCCACCCATAAATGCACTTTGTCCCCTCTCAATTTGGGGGGGGGGACTGGGGTGTGCCACCACTGCCAAGGTCCCTTCCAATCCCAACTATCAAATTCTATTATCCATGTGTTTTTTAAAAAGTATTTTCTTCCTGAAGCACCTCCTTCAATCAGATATTTGCCCACGGCTTGAGTAAGCATGATTACCTAGTAAAACCTGAATGCTACTGGAGAAGTGCTGCCTTCCAGTCTGGTTCTACAATTATATTGCAACACTGGCTCAGAGTCTTTTAGCTTTCATCCACTACATTTTGTCTCTGAAGAGTAGGAATGTGCACAGACCGGTTCGGAGGCCATTCTACTGGCCTCCAGACCGGTCCGGACATAGGCTGTTCGGGGTTCGGAGGGGTAGGGTGGGGGGTTCCATTAAGGGGGGGGCTTTACTTACCCCTCCCGCGCTTTCCACCTTTGGCGCCATAATTATTGTAAAAATCGGGCGTTTGCAGACCGGCAGGGAAATGGGCAGCAGGGGGATGTCCTCCCGCCCCCCTCCCTGCCGGGCTGCAAAAGTCTTTAGGAAGCCTTCTGCGCGCGCATGCGCAGAAGGCTTCCTAAAACTTTTGCAGCCCGGCAGGGAAGGGGGCGGGAGGACATCCCCCTGCCGCCCGCCCGTTTCTAGAGAGCCAGCGGTTGGTCTGGGGCAAGATTTAAGGAGGCGGCAGGGGGCTTCAAGGGGGCGGCAGCAGCAGGGGGCTTCAAGGGGGCGGCAGGGAAGTATCCTGCTGCCCGATTTTTTAACCACGTCACAGCCATCGTCGTTGATTGAAGCGGGCGGCGAGGGATCCTGCCGCCCGATTTTTACAATAATTATGGCGCCAAAGGTGGAAAGCGCGGGAGGGGTAAGTAAAGCCCCCCCCGCCCTTAATGGAACCCCCCACCCCAGTGCCGGACCGCAGCTCCGCGGTTCCATGCACACCCCTACTGGAGAGTCTGTTGCAGTCTGTAAGCTAGGCTGACTTAACAGAGTTCATATTCTAACCTCCTGCATTAGCCACAAATACCAGCAGCTTGGGCAAGTAAACTTTTATTCATTCATTCATTCATTCGATTTATATACCACCCTTCCAAAATGGCTCAGGGTGGTTTACAACAGAATAAAAACAATTAAAACCAATTAACAATTAAAATCAAAACTATAAAAACAGAATAAAACCAATTAAACATTCAAACAGCTAAAAATCCTGGAAAACTAGGGCAATTATTTAACATAATTTAAAACAGTTTACAGCAGTTTAAAAACCCTGGAAGGCCAGGCCAAACAGATAGGTTTTAAGGGCTCTCCTGAAAGACAGTAATGAACTCAAATTACGGATTTCTGCTGGGAGTGCATTCCATAGCCCAGGAGCAACTACAGAGAAGGCCCACCTGTGAGTCGCCACCAGATGAACCGGTGGTAACAGGAGTTGGACCTCCTCAGATGACCTTAACGTGTGGTGGGAATCATGCAGAAGAAGGCGCTCTCTAAGATAACTTTTAATCTTAGGGTGCTTCCAGACAGCTCCTTGTAGTACCATCCTGTTTTTGGCTGACAACCAAACAAACATTTCATAAGACAAATAATTTTCTGTATGGACAGTGTGGGAGGGGAGATCCCCCCTTTCTTCTACAGCCTTCTGCAGCTCATGAAGATATGTCCTTGAGGGTGCAGAACCCTCAGAGACATATTTTGGGGAGTATAGTGTGCTGCAGAAGAAAGAGGAGAGTAGCAAAAAATCACCCTCTTTTGGAGACAATAAAGGTAATGTGTGCCGTTGAGTCGATGTCAACTCCTGGTGACCACAGAGCCCTGTGGTTGTCTTGGTAGAATACAGGAGGGTTTACCATTACCTCCTCCCATGCAGTAGGAGATGATGCCTTTCAGCATCTTCCTATATCGCTGCTGCCTGATATAGGTGTTTCCCATAGTCTGGGGAACATACCAGCGGGGATTTGAACTGGCAATCTCTGGCTTGGTAGTCAAGCCACTTCCTTTGGAGACAATAAAGGATACAAAAAGGGGGTTTTAGGAGCATATAGCTAGAAGTGTGAAGGGGAATAACAAAAACTTATTTAAATATATCAGAATCAGAAAATCTGCCAAGGAGGCGGTTGGACCTTTAGATGATGCGGGTGTGAAAGCGATTATTAAGGAGGCTAAGGAGATTGCAGAAAAGCTGAATGAATTCTTTGCATCTGTCTTCATGGTGGAGGATACTGACCCATATACCCAATGCAGAACTGAGCTTCTCAGACTTGGAGACTGAAGATCTGGGCCAATTTGAGGTGATGAGAGATGACTTGATGTGAGTAGAAGCCAGATGGCATTCACCCAAGAGTTGTGAAAGAACTCAAATGTAAAACTGGTGATCTAGCATAAACATGAAACTTGTCCCTACAATCAGGCTCTGTACCGGAGGACTGGAAGTAGCTAATGTAACTCTGATTTTCAAAACGGGGTCCAGGGGGGATCCAGGAAACTACAGGATGGTTAGCTTAACTATTGTGCTGGGTAAATTGATGGAAAGCATACTTAAGGACAAAAGGATTAAACATATAGAAGAACAGGCCTTGCTGAAGAAGACCTGGCATGGCTTCTGCAAGGGGAAGTCTTGCCTCACTAACCTTGGAGTGTCAGCAGGCATGTGGATAAAGGTGATCTAGTCAACATAGTGTATTTGGACTTCCAAGCACCTTTTGACAAAGTTCCCCACCAAAGGCTCTTGAGTAAACTTAGCAGTCATGGAATAAGAGGACAGGTTTATGTGTGGATCGGTAACTGGTTGAAGGACAGGAAACTGAGGGTAGGAATAAATGGACAGTTCTCACCCTGGAGGGAGGGAGGAAGTGGGGTCCCCCAGGGATCTGTCCTGGGATCAGTGCTCTTTAACTTGTTCATAAATGATCTAGAAGTTGGGGTAAGCAGCAAAGTGGCCAAATTTGCAGATGACACCAAATTATTTAGGGTAGTGAAATCAACAACAGATTGTGAGGAGCTCCAAAAGGATCTCTCCAAACTGGTAGATGCAGTTCAATGTTAGCAAGTGTAAAGTGATGCATATTGGGGCAACCCCCCCCCCAACTTCATATATACGATGGGGTCTGAGCTGTCAGTGACTGACCAGGAGAGAGATCTTGGGGTCATGGTGGACAGCTCATTGAAAGTGTTGACTCAGTGCACGGCAGCTGTGAAAAAGGCAAATTCCATGTTGGGGATCATTAGGAAGGGGATTGAAAAGAAAAATGCTAATATCATAATGCTCTTATACAAATCTATGGTGTGGCCACATTCAGCGTATTGCATGCAGTTCTGGTCACCGTACCTTAAGAAGGACACTGTAGAACTGGAAAAGGTGCAGAAGAGGGCAGCCAAGATGCGCAGGGGCACCTGGAACACACTGCTTATGAGGCAAGGCTACAATACCGGGTGCTGCTTTTTAGTTTGGAAAAGAGGCAACTACGGGGAGACGTGGTAGAGGTATGTAAAATTATGCATGGAGTAGAGAGAGTGGACAGAGAGGTTTTTCTCCCTCCCTCACAACACTGGAACCAGGGGTCATCCCATGAAACTGAAGGCTGGGAAATTTAGGGCCAACAAAAGTACTTTTTCATACAGCATGTAATTAATCGATGTAATTCTCTTCCATGGGATGTGGTGAAGGCCACTAGCTTGGATGGCTTTAAAAGGGGCTTAGACAAATTCATGGAGGGCAGATCTATCAATGGCTACTAGTTTGGTGGCTATAGGCCACTTCCAGCCTCAGAGGCAAGATGCCTCTCAATACCTGTTGCAGGGGAGCAACAGCAAGAGAGAGGGCATGCACATTCCTGCTCCCTAGGCAAGTTACTTCCCCGCTGCACCTGTGGGTTTCACAGAGGCATCTGGTGGGCCACTGTGTGAAACAAGATGCTGGACTGGATGGGCCTTGGGTCTGATCCAGCAGGGCTGTTCTTATGTTCATTCCTCCATGCGAAATATTATTCAGTGCATGCACCATTATTCTAAACATCAGCCGTTGTTTCCCCCCCTGGACTCACAAGTGGAAGTGGACTGCTGCTTCCATTCCATTGTGTTTTTGTGCACTTTCATAGTGCTACATCCCATCTACACTAGTGGGCACTGCATTATAAAAGTCTTGTGTAGTTCATACTACACTGCAAATCTTTTCAAACCTTCATTTTGCAGTTTTAGAAGATCTTTGTTTGTTTGTTTGTTTAATTATATACTGCCATCATAAGTTAATAAGATCTTCCAGGGAGGTCCAAGGAGAATTGAGGTCATTTATTAAAGTATTTCGGTCTTAGTTTAAATACAGCTTATTTTTATCCTTACTCTCCCCTCCCCCTGTGGGGGTGGGTGGGGGCACCCTTCTGAATTGTGTAAAAGTAAATTTGTGCCATTGAGTCGGTGTTGACTCCTGGCGTCCACAGAGCCATGTGGCGTTATTTTGGTAGAATGCAGGAGGGGTTTACCATTGCCATCTCCCACGCAGTTTGAGATGATGCCTTTCAGCATCTTCCTATATCACTGCCGCCCGATATAGGTGTTTCTCATACCATACCAGCGGGAATTCGAACCAGCATCCTCTTGCTACCTAGGTAAATTACTTCTCCGCTGCACCCTTAGGTGGCTTATCTGAATTGTGCACCTCTTAGATTTTCTTGGCCAGATGTCCAATTAGATAGGGAAAGTCGTGTAGTATATGTATAGGCTCTGGGTGCTAACTTTTGGATGGGGTGCTATTGAAATGTAATAAACAAACAATCAAGAGAGCTAGTGCATAACTGTGCATCTAAGTGACACAACTTTGGATGTGGCTGGTGGAGTTGCTGGATGCCTCCATGAGAATGGCAACATTCATAGGGCATCTAGCTTGTTAATAGTTAGGTTACATTACATGCATGCATGTCTGTAATCAGGATCGTGTGTGTCGTTGCCACCACCCTCAAACTTTTAGTTACTGTTTACTAGCAATACTGGTAGCTGCACTGCATGTCCCTCCCCTTTTGCTTCCCTTACACAGGGTTGCCTGCAAAACGTACACACAGAGTCAGATATTTAGCTCTAGTTTGCTAAAGCCAATGAGTTTTGACCTTTCTTTTAGCATTTTTGTTTGGGATGTAAGTGGGACACTAAGAAACACCGAGGCCTTGTCCATCTATTAAGTAAGGAGGGTAGGGCTAGAAACAAATTTACAGTTTTTAAATCTTTCTTATATGCTTGTTGTTTTTTTCTCTTCCACCCATGATCCTTGTTCCTAAATTTGCAATAAATCTTTTCTTTATATTTTGACCATTGGGGTTAATCGTAGGTTTGAACACTCTGAAGGGAATTTTACTCTCCGCACACATCTGTTTGCTTACACAGTTTTCCTGAAACCTCAGACACAAAGGGATACTGGGTATGTCTTTCCATATGTGTAGATGGAAGGGTGGCTGTTGCAGATTCCTAATGAGAGACCTCGGTCCTTCTTACTGGGGTCTTTAGGGTGGTTTTAAGGAGGTGCTAACAGCAAAGGTCCAAGGCAAAGAGGCATCGGCAGCAGGTGGAAAATACTCCATTTGACTCTCTGCCCACCAAGATCTACTTCACACTCTCCATTAGCCTTTTGTTGGTGACAATTGGTTGTCATGCTGGGAAACAACTGAAAACAGAAGTTCAGAATAATATAATTGTAATCAGGGGCGTAGCTGGGGAAAGAGGGGGCCCGTGTTCATCACTCTCTCTGGTGGCCCCTCAGAGTGAGGGGGATAATGGAGAAAATAGGGAGGGAGGGAGCTGGAGGGCCCGCAGGAGCTGGGGGCCCATGTTCTTTGAACCCTTTCGCTCAATTATAGCTACGCCCCTGATTGTAATATTGACAGTGTTTAAAATCAAAATTTGGTTGGGTATAAACATTCTCTAAACAGACATTGGCTCTGCTCAGACATAATGTCATACCTCGGGTAGACAAAGCTGTGGTTAATCTGTGAAGCTGAGAATCAATGCCGCCAGAGGCGTTCTTACCCCTGGACTTGGGGGCCGAAGTCCAGGGCCTCCAAATCCTCTTTAGCCTGACCTGGGTTGTGTGGTCGCCTGGCAGAGGATGGTGGTGCTTAATTTGTAGGGGAGGGGGGGCCTCCAAAGGCCTTTAGGTTCGGGCTCCAAAATTACCTAGGTGTACCTCTCTGCATGCTGCAGATGATTGACTAACTGCAGTTTGGCAACCTCCAGCCTCTGAACAGAGGAACCCCTCCCTCTTCCTCTTCCTCCCTCTTCGTCTTCCTAGTCCACCCAGGCTGCATCCCAGCAAGCTCCATTTCACTCGTGTTACCAAACTGTTGGCAAAGCGTTAGCACGCTAGTGAAGCTGCCACCATTGGCCTTGATGTTAGAGGGACCATGCTCAGCATGATCGTGCCTTCTCGTTTGCCCATCTGCAGCAGAGCAAAGACATTTTGACCCTGCAGATGAGGAGGAAGGGTCTTGTGCCCCCTCCCCTCCCCGGGAAGAGAGGATTGGGCCCCTCCCTTCCCACTTGAACTAGTTAAAGATAGACAGCACAAGAGGTCCCTCTACTTTTTTTTTTCATATGTTCACAGAATGAGTTTGTTGCCAGCTATTTGTGACACACCCACACCAGCCCATTCTCCAGCATAGATGCCATGAGATGCATGCCCCCCCTCCCCATTTCTCCAGGGACTTCTATTTTTTCCCTCCCCTTCGACCCCCATCCGTATCCCGATATGACATAGGATTTGCCTCTTTGATGTTTGGTAGTATTGCTCTATTTATTGTACCAGTTGGTAGGGGAAGGGGGGCCCAGACTCTTCCCCTGAGTGCAAGCATGCTTGATCTCGGCCAAACTTCATGAGAAGAACCGTCCATAGAGAGCAGAGTTCTTCTTGTGCAACAAAGGCAGATCCTGCTCTGGAGAGGACCGCTCTCTCATGCATACCTGGCCATAGAGACATGTATGTGGGCTAGAGGGCTCTTACTGCCTGACCTGGTTGACAGTTCCATCAAAGCCCTGGGAAGAGTCCCTTGGCAACATCCCTCCCGGTCCTGGCAACTGACAGGAACCGAGAATATAAGAACATGCTCTGTTTTGCTGCTCATGGTCACCTGACTAGCCAAGGACTGTTCTATCCCACTGGTGTCCCATTCCAGAGTGTCCCACGGACCCACAGTGGCTGGTTTGCATATGCTTCAGTGTCAGGCCTAGCCAAGACTGATTAGCCTGGGGCGTAGGATTTATCCCTGGTCTCCCTTTGTCTGCCCACCCAACCCAGAACTGCTCAATCACCCAAAGTGGACCAGTCTACTTTGAAGTCTGGAAGGGTTGGCTGCCAAGGGGGAATGTGTGAAGGAAGAGTTCTATTGTTAACCAGTGGTGCCAGGAGCCTCACAACAGCGGGTGGTGGTGGCTATAGTTGGAAGGTTTACCTCATGAGAGTGCAGTCAAATGGAGAGCTGAAACACATTACTGTTTCTGTTTTCTCTGGTGGACTGGTCCTCTCATGAGAAGTCTAACCACCCCCACCCCCGGCTGGCAAGCCGGCACAAGGACGTTGGGACTTTCTTACTGCTATTCCTGGGTCTGCAAGCCTGGTGAACCAAACCCCAGAATCCTTTGCCCACCTTAATATACATATCCCTTCGCAGGCAGTCAATCTGTTCCAGTCGAGCAGCCCTGGTCCTTCCGTGGTCTAGCAACCGGTGTCTTCCCCCAGGATTCTTAGGCAACTCCCTCAGTCTGGTCCCCCACCCCCGTACCTTTGTGTACATGAACACTAAATAAATCACACTCCATTGATAAGCTCTGTGACCCCCAGGAATAGTGATGTGCAGGGGCAGCTCGTGCTTTACCGGGTGCGGCGCACACTCGATCAAAGGCAGCGCGCAGCTGCAGTGCTGTTTGCTTCAGCCTGCACCCGGTGTCAGTATGCTCATGGTCTCTGCGCATCAACTGGTTTGGCTGCGGGTGCTTGAACCAGTTCAGCACTTCCCAAAGGAGGCACTGAACTGGCTTGTGCACCTCCCTACTCAGGAATTATTATTATTATTATTATTATTATTATTATTATTATTATTATTTATTTATTTGATTTGGTCTATGGGTATGCAGCAGAAATAGATGTATATCCTCCAACATGATAAATGTCTCAGAGCTATATTGTCTTTGCTTTTGCTTTTTTAGTTTTCGGCAAGAGTATCCTTGAATTTGCACCTTTTCTCTCAGTAAGCCAATGCCTTCTGGTTTAGATGGTGGCCATGAAGGTAAACAGTCACACAATGATAATAAGTAATCCGAGCCATTGTGTTACTTTCTGAAGGTCACTCCAAGACTGTGATTCGTTGTATTGTTTGCTAATAGGGAATGTTTACAGTCTGGTGTAGACTCAACAATTCAGGGTTATTGTGTTTTGGGCAATGTCTTAACAAGAGCAAAAATGTGTTTATGATATTCTGGAAGTCCCATATAACTAGGATAAGAATGTGTGAAAAACACCAACCAGTGTTTTTATCAATGTTATTTCCCTCAAAACTAGCACTGTTGCCATATACAGCACCTTTAGACCTGTTCTATGTTAAATAACAGAAATCACACATTTTAGAGTAAAACATCCCTTACCAGAAGGAGTGTAATCCAGGTTATTTCAGGTCAAAACGCAATTGGTCATGCAACACCTGTAGGGAACAACATTTTCATAGTGTTGTTGTATTTAATAACATAGATGTACTTATTTAAACTCAAAGTGTATATATCATCCTATTTCTATGTTAATACTTGGTGCATGATCCCCATCTCCAGCTCAGGTGACTCTGGGCTCCCTTATATCAGCATCATTGTTAAGCCTGTTTCACGATATGGACCATACTGCTGGTTTAGACACAGCGGTCGGGTAGACACAAGACACACAGTAGACAGGGCACAAGGCAAAGGCACAACATGAGCTGAAACTAGCGAGAGATGTTGGCATTAACAGAATGTTCTGCAAGGATATTAGTAGCCAAAGGGAGGCGAAGCATATCTGAGGTCCAACTTGCCAGGGCTAGAGACCAAAGGGTGGCATTGCGGACCATCAGCAGTCGGCTATCGCCTGCTTGCTCCTTGCCTGCTGCCATCACCTCCTTCAGCTGTGCCTTTCCAGTGACAAAGGAATCCCTGCCAAGGAGGAAAGAAAGCAAACCAGTTCAGCACCTCCTGTTTTTCTTGTGCTTCAGGCAAAGACCTTGCCTGGAGCAACCCATCCTACGGTTTTGCATCTCCCTCCTCCTCCTTACTGCAGGGGCTGGTTAATTTGAACTAGCAGATGCTTCCCAAAACTTGCTGCCCCTAAGCATTTCCAGGTCTTGGCCTTGGGAGGGCCCCTGTACTTCTATCTATCTATCTATCTATCTATCTATCTATCTATCTATCTATCTATCTATCATATTTCTTTACCGCCCAGAACTTGCGTCTCTGGGCGGTTTGCAATTAAAATCACTTAAACATTCAAATCAATTAAACAAAATCATTTAAACATTAAGATCCTTAACATTAAAATCAGTTAAAACTCAACATTAAAAGTATTAAAACCATAAATCTAATCAAAAGCCTGGGTGAATATGTCTTCAGTGTCTTTTAAAAAGTTGCCAGAGATGAGGAGGCTCTTATTTCAGGATTGATTTTTTTCTGCCCACCCATACAGTAGGACATTCCCCATGTGCTCTGCTTTTAAAATGAATGTATATATTGTCACTCACACAAAAACATGTACATTTGCACAGGTACCTATCTGAATAAGGCTCCTTTGCATGAGTGTGTACTGGGCGGATGCAGCTTATGCCTCTCACTCTGAGATTGCTTGTTTGATTTGTTTTTTGAAAAAATGGTTTAGTGTATTTTTTTACCCTACCTTTTGGCCAAATTATTGAGCAGTTTATAAATTTAACATAAACATATACTGCAAATTAATACTATCATAGCATGCAAAAGGTAAAGGTAAAGTGTGCCGGCAAGTCAGTTTTGACTCCTGGTGACCACACAGCCCTGTGGTTGTCTTTGGTAGAATACAGGAGGGGTTTACCATTGTCATCTCCTATGCAGTATGAGATGATGCCTTTCAGCATCTTCCTATATCACTGCTGCCCGATTTAGGTGTTTCCCATAGTCTGGGAAACATGCCAGCAGGGATTCGAACCGGCAACCTCTGGCTTGATAATCAAGTCATTTCCCCGCTGCACCATTAGGTGGCTACTGACCAACAAATAAGTTGCTGAGAACAGAGAGCCCCAAAGGCTTTCTCAAATAGTCTCATAGTTTTTTTCCCTTTTACACTAATTTTATACTGTATTATCTCTGTTACTGCTTTTGTGAGCTGCCCCAAGCAGTACTGCACTGGAAAAGAGGGGCACAAATATTTTGAATACATATATTCTAAGCTGGCCATCTAAAACCTGTATGCAAGGAAGGAAGGAAGGAAGGAAGGAAGGAAGGAAGGAAGGAAGGAAGGAAGGAAGGGAGAGAGAGTGGACTTCCTCCGTGAGGGAATTCCACAAACTTGGTGCCACTCCAAAAAGGCTCTGTCCCAGATCACCATCCATCAGCTTTCAGATTGTGGAGGAAGCTGAAGCAGGAATTCTGAGGAAGATGTTAAAATATGAGTATATCTGATATATATAAGCTAATGAAGTAAGTATTTATTATTTATTTGTTTGTTTATTTATTTATTACATTTCTAAACCACCCCATCCAGAGGCTCTGGGCGGTGTACAACAACTTTTAAAAGACCTAAACCCCTCAATTAAAACAATATAAAACAATTCAAAATGATTTAAAACGAATTGAAAAATATTTTAAAACACAACACTTTACAAGTCTTGGAAGGCCAGGCCAAATAAATTTTTAGCGCTCTCTTAAAGGCCGACAGTGAGCCTAAAATGCGGATATCTGCCAAGAGTGCACTCCATAGACCAGGAGCAGCTACAGTAAAGGCCCTGTTCCGAGTCGCCACCAGACATACCGGTGGCAACCGGAGACGGACCTCTCCAGATGACCTCAACAAGCGATGGGGATCATACAGAAGAAGGTGCTCTCTCAGGTAACCTGGACCCAAGCCGTTCAGAGCTTTAAAGGTAATAACCAGCACTTTGTATTTCGCCCGGAAACATATCAGCAGCCAGTGCAGCTGTTTTAAGACAGGCATAATATGGTCTCTCCGGATTACCCGAGAGACCAATCTGGCTGCCGCATTTTGAACTAACTGAAGTTTCCAAACTACGTACAAAGGCAGCCCCACGTAGAGCGCATTGCAGTAGTCAAGCCTGGAGGTTACCAGCTGATGCACCATGATTTTGAGATCGTTCATTTCAAAGAATGGACGCAGCTGTCGAATCAGCCAGAGCTGATAGAAAGCGCTCCTGGCCGTTCCTTCTGGGGGAGTGTAACCTCATCCAGCACAGGAAGATCTAACTCATCCCTTAAATTCTGACCCCACCCCCACCCCCCACCCCAATGAGCACCTCCATCTTGCTTGGATTCAGCTTCAATTTGTTATCCCTCATCCAGCCCATTACTGCCCATAGGCGGGCATTTAGGGAACGAGTGCCATTTCCTGATGATGAAGACGATGATGATAAGGATAAATAGATTTGGGTGTCATCAGCATATTGATCACCCAGCACCAAATCTCCTGATGACCTCACTCAGCGGTTTCATGTAAATATTAAAAAGCATTGGTGACAAAATGGAGCCCTGAGGGACTCCATATAACAGCTCCCGTTAAAGAGGAACTGTCACCAAGCTCCACCATCTGGAATCTGCCTGAGAGATAGGAGCAGACCACTTCAAAGCAGTGCCTCCTATCCCCAATTCCCCCAGGCGATCCAGAAGGATACCATGGTTGATGGTATTGAACGTCGCCGAGAGATCCAAAAGAACCAACAGAGTCACACTCCCTCTGTCGATTTCCCGGTAAAGGTCATCCATCAGGCCGACCAAGGCAGACTCAACCCCATAGCCCATTCTAAAGCCAGATTGAAATGGGTCTAGATCAGGCCTGCTCAACTTAGGCCCCCCAGCTGTTTTTGGACTACAACTCCCATAAGCCCCAGCTTATGGGGCCAATAGCCAGGGATTATGGGAGTTGTAGGCCAACATCTGCAGGAGGGCCGAAGTTGAGCAGGCCTGGTCTAGATAATCGGTTTCCTCCAAAACTGTCTGGAGCTGGTTAGCCACCACTCTCTCAATCACCTTACCCAACCATGGGAGATTGGAGACCGGCCTATAACTGTCCATCACGGAGGGATCTAGGGAAGGCTTCTTAAGGAGTGGTCTAATAATTGCCTCCTTCAAACAAGGAGGCATCCTACCCTCCCTCAGTGATGAGTTAATGATATTAACTAAGCCATCCCCAGCAATCTCCCTGCTAGATAAAAGCAGCCAAGTTGAGCAAGGATCCAGAGAACAAGTGGTAGGCCGCACCGCCCCAAGCAGCTTGTCCACGTCATCAGGCATCACAGATTGAAACTGATCCAATATAATACTGCAAGAGGGATTGGTGGACACCACCTTAATAGACTCTGCAGAAACAGTGGAGTCCAAGTCGGCCCAAATACAGGAGATTTTGTCCGCAAAGAACCCATTAAAAGCATCACGACAGAACAAAGTCCCCAGGGATTGGTTTGAGTTGGAAGGAGCCCGAATCAAACTCTTCACAACCCGGGACAGCTCTGCTGGACGCGAACCCGCAGAAGCAATGCACATAGACCAGAATTGGGTTTTTGCCACACGCACTGCCTCTGCATAAACCTTCAAATGGGCTCTATGCCATGTCCTGTCACATTCAAGCCGAGTTCTCCTCCACTTGAGCTCTAGTCGCCTACCTTGCTGCTTTCAGACCCTATAACTCCACTGTATACCAAGGGGCCACTCTTAAAAAGATTGGAAGGGATGCTTAGGAGTGATCATGTCTACTGCCCTGGTGAGTTCCCTATTCCAGGTTCCCACCAGGGCATCGACAGAATCGCTGGCAGGACCAACATCAAAACCCTCCAAGGCTTTTTGGAATCCTACTGGATCCAACAGCCTTCTCGGGTGGACCATCTTAATAGGTCCTCCACCCCTGCAGGGCTGGGTTGTGGCTGTGAAACCAACCTTAACCAGGTAGTGGTCCGTCCATGACAATGGGGAAACCACAGGATCCCGCACCCATGGAACACATAGTAGCAAACATATTAACTAAGTCTAACTAAGTCTAACTAACTTAGTCTAAGTCTAACTAAACATATTAACTAAGTAACTAACTTAATATTAACATATTAAGTAGCAAACATATTAACTGTTTCTGTAAACGTGATGGCCAACTTCTTTATATATACAACTCACTAAGGCATACCCATGGCTAATTCCATGTGTGGCAGCTTTTGCGAGAGTTCAAAGAGCTGCTGGATAGGATAACGACGGGCACAGGCAAGGGAAAGAAAATGGTGGTGGTAGCCAGCTGGCTGGCCAGGAAAACAACGGCACTGCAGCCAGACAGAGAAGGCAGGGGTGAGCGGGGAGGAAATGGCGGCGAGTGGAGGAAGGGAGGAAGGAAGGAAGGAAACAACGGTGGGTGGGGGAGAGGGAGGAAGGAAATAGCGGTGGGTGGGCGGGGGAGGAAGGAAGTAAATGGCAGCAGTGGCAGAGGCGGGCGGGTGGAGGAAGGAAGGAAACAGTGGTGGAGGTGGCCGGCTGGCCAGGCGGGAAAACAACTGTGCTGATGGGTGCCAGCAGGCAGGAGGGGGGAGAAGGCAAGGGTGGGCGGAACAGTAGGGGGGAGAAGGCAGGGGTGGGTGGGCAAAAACAGCAATGGCGACAGCAGGGGGGAGGAAGGGGGCGGGGGCAGGCAGCTGGGCAGGGAGAACTAGAGACGCAGATGCTCTGTGCCCAGCACAGCTAATTTATCCTGTTTCCTTTGGGTGGACAATTACAAAGGTAAAGTGTGCCATCGAGTCGGTGTCGATTCCTGGCGACCACAGAGCTCTGCAGTTGTCTTTGGTAGAATACAGGAGGGGTTTACCATTGCCTGCTCCCATGCAGTATGAAATGATGCCTTTCAGCATCTTCCTGTGTCGCTGCTGCCCGATATAGGTACCAGCATGGATTTGAACTGGCAACCTCTGGCTTGCTAGTCAAGTCATTTCCCACTGCACAGCACTGACTGTCCAGGAGAGTCATCAAATTAAATGCATGTCAACTTTGCCGCCTTTCCCCCTCTAATTTGCCCCCTTTCCCACCCTGAACTATTCTGTAAGGGCGGTCTAAAAATTGAACAAATAATAAATAAATAATAAATAATAAGCTTATTTTAGGTAGGTAGAGAAAAGCATGATGTGTCTTGCAGGCCTCTAGGTCCTTCCTTTTCAAAGAAAGACTTGATGTGTCTATCTGTTTACACTCTACCTCAAAAGTTTTGATTCTGTTTATAATCTCTGTTTGCTTAAGGTGGTCACGCTGGGAGAGATTCTGTTTGGGACTGCAAGTTATATTATATGTGTGTGTGTTTTTCATCAAAAGTACTCCAGTCAACAACACGACTGAAATCTCTGTGAATCGGCATTTCTCTCTCCTGGAACACTTCAAGCTGTGTATAGGAACTGATGGCTGTTAAGAACCAACTGTGATCACTGGGAGGTCAAAGCTTCCTTTAACAAAGAAACCTAAATCTGCCTCTGGGTCTACTTGTGCAGTTTGACCTTGACAGGGGAATCTTCAGATAACAGAAAAACCATGCCCCTTGATTGTGAGAACCCACTAGCTACATATTAACTTGAGTGCCGGGGTTTCATTTATATTATGGAGACTCTTCTGTGAGTGCAGAATGACTGTTTTAAGCATCTGACATTCCAAGTAAGTTTTTCATAATACTCATCATTAAGTCAAATATTGCAGATAATATTCATTGGCTGACAAGGAAGATTGCTCAAGGTAGCCCCGTTGTCTAACTTGTTCTTTTAATTTCAGTGGGACTGCTTTGAATATTTTTCCTCATCATGTCAGCCACTGTTAATTCACATGTATTTTATGTTTGTTTATTCTTTATTAGCAGTCTGAACAGTGAAATTGTATTTAGCAATAGACTATATTAACTCAAATGAGTTTATATAGTCATATAATCAACCTATGGAATAATCAACCTATGGAACTCTCTGCCACAAGATGTGGTGACAGCCAACAGCCTGGATGATTTTAAGAGCAGTTTAGATAAATGCATAGAGGACAGGTCTATCAGTGGCTACTAGCCTAAGGGCTATAAGCCATCTCCAGCCAGGTGCCTAGCTAGGAGAGAGGGGCCCTGCGTTTGCTCCTCTCCCCGGTGGCCCCTCAGAGTGAGGGAGATAATGAAGAAAAAAGGGAGAGGTGGAGCTGGGGGCCCCTCAGGAGCTGGGCCTCCCGCATTTGAACCCATCTGCTCAATTATATCTGTACCTCTGCCTCCAGTCCAGCCTCAAAGGCAAGACGTCTCTAAATACCAGTTGAAGGGGAGTAACAGTAGTAGAGAAGGCATGCCCTCAGCTCTTGCCTGTGGGCTTCCTAGAGGCCACTGGTGGGCCACAGTATGAAACAGGATGCTGGACTAGATAGGCTTTGGGCCTGGTCCAGCAGAGTGCTGTTCTTATGACTTTCCTTTCAATCCTCTGCCTCCCCTTCCCACATCACTGTAATTGCGACTGCATTGAACCACAGGGGTATATCCCCAGAGACACAGCCATGTTGCAACAGGCCAGTAATGAGGGGATAACAACAATATCGCTCTTTCCTCTTGCTTCCCTTTAATTTTCAAGGCAAGCTTTTTCTGTACATTATAAATATTTAAACGTTGATTATTTAGTTAGTAAAGGTTATTAAGAACAAGGACTTTTCCTCTTAAGGACTATTAATATTTTTCTTCTGGTTGACTATCAGTCAGTGGACTCTTCACTTTAGATATTCTAGGCTGATCCAAACAAAGAGTGACTAACCTGGACTTATTTTTTGCCTTGAACATGATCCAGAGGAGCCTTGTCTGTCTAGTGCTTTATTTGGCCTGAGGTTCAGAGCACCAAGAGCTAGAACCTTTCATCTACATTCCTCATGGGAAGAATCATGCCTTTTGGGTGACCCCCCAGTCTGAAAGGGAATCCTTGCCTGTAGCATAGGCTTGCTTAATCTGGGAAACAGATTGTGGTGGTGGAACCTGCAACCAGGACTTCTGTAATTAGTGTCGTCAGTTGCGATCGCCAGAATGTATCTTGTGCAATATCTTGAAATACCTGGCTTGGTCTTATCTTCAAAGGAAATGTTCATTTATTCCTCGCTTCTTTAAAGATCCATTCATATATGTGGTAATGCATGTTTATCAGTAACTGCACTGCCTATGTAATCTTCCAAGGATATCATCTGCAAAAACCAAAAGGGCTCTTCAACTTTCACAGGAAATCCACAAAGTGTAGATTATTCTGCCATTACCTTTTAATTCAGATCCTTCCGTTTGTGTGGTGTCTCCTTTTCCTTGTTTATAGCCACTCCATTTCATCTAATGGAGTATATAAATATTAGTCGTATCTATCAAAGCAAGATTGAGCTCCGTGTTGGGTTCAGCCATGCTAACCATCACTGTAACCTTGCTGCTATCAGTAAATACTGCAAACTGCTGAGGGAGTTGAACTATTGTGTAAATAAATGAGGAATTACAACGTGGTCAAACGGGTTGCTCCTAGTTTTGCTTGATATTACTAGCTGGGCATTGCAGATTTCCTTTTGTGAAGAGATTTGGAGTCAAATTATTATCTGTTTGAAACAGGTCTATCATCTTGTCTTCTTCCGGTGGAAGAGTTTCTGCCAGGCTGTTGAGGGCTTTTGCTCCATTGGGAAGGAAGTATTGTATAAGGTCTTTGGTTGAACGGGGGGAGATGCCCATAGACATGTCTTAATTCTTGCCCATTTTTGTCAGATTCAGGAGCATAGTGCATCTAGCAAAAGTTGATATAGGTGACTGGAGTAGAAGCATGAGTCTGAATTTTTCCCAGCCAGTCATTGGCACAAGGACATAGCTAGGGGAGATGGGCCCCCGTGTTCACCCCTCTTCCTGGCGGCCCCTTGGAGTGAGGGAGATAATGAAGAAAATAAGAGGGGTGGCGCTAGGGAGCCCTCAAGAGCTGGGGGACCCGGGTTCTTTGAACCCATCTGCTCGATTGTAGCTACACCCTTCCACTGACATACATCTTCTTCTCCCACCATTACCCACTAAACTGTCCTAATAATTGATCTGCTTTGGGTATTTTAAAATCAAATCAAAAGAAAGCTTCAGTTGTTTAGAGACATACTAGCTGTCGAAAATCATGTGCTTGTGTTTACAAATAAAGCCACGTGCTTCCACTAGAAGTCACATGCTTGCTGATGTCACCAGAAGCTGTCAGAAGCAGGCCGACATCTTTGGAAACTGTCAGAGGCAGGCCTACATCACCATAAATTGTCAGAACACAGCCTACACCCTCACCACAGGAAGTTCTGCCCCCCCCCCCGAATATACCCAAACATGCCCTGAAGGTTGGCATGTGACCCCCTCTGTGAACATACCCCACCACCCTGGACTGACAGAAACAGGTTTTAGAGCCCGGAAAGGCTTGATGTAACATTAATCCTGGGAAAGTCAGGGCCATGTATTTGACACGGAAGAGCCTGTCCTACCCTCCAGCATGTCTGAACACTCACCAGATGGCTCTTTTTACTGCAGGCCAGGTTCAGGATTCAGAAACAACTTTCCCAGTGAACCAGCATGATGAACTAGAATGTGAATGTGGGCGCATTTCTGTAATTCTCCTTATAGAAGAACTTTCTGTAATTCTCCAGGATAGAAGCTGCCAAGAACTGTCTCACCCATGTAACATTTTAACAGGTGGAGAAGCCTTTCAGCACTTCTGACTACTTGGTCCATGATAAACAACTCCATGGTGTAACTCTGATCATAACTTTTCTCAAAAACTAGTTTAATATTAGAAATCCTAATGTGATCCTCCTTTTCTTAATACAGGAGGCTTGATTTTTTTGTGGATAGTGCTACCGAAAGCTGTTTTCCAGACAGCCAGCTAATTGGTGGGGTTAACATCCACAGGCCTGTTTTGAATGGTTCTGTGAAAACTGTGGTTATAGCTCTATAGTTCAGGCAAGACTTCTATATACCTGAAGGTGTTGTGAGCAGTAAAATACCTCCACATTCTTGTTTTTTAAGTTTATTAAACCATCCCACACTACTCCTGCTTTGACATCATTGTTTGTGACAAAGTGGTGAATCCCATGCTCCTTTAACAGGTCACATACTGGCTTATTTAAAAACTCTCTTCCTCTGTCGGTCTGGAGATTGCCAGGCTTTTGGCCTCCTCTGAAAACAGCTTGAAAAGTCATGGCCACTTCCCTGCCTGTTTTGTCTTTTAAAGGTACACCCCAAGCGTATTTAGATAGAATATCCACCACTGTCAAAATATACTTGTAGCCTTTGCTGTATTTAGAAAACTGCTGCATGTCTACTAAATCTGCCTGCCGTTGTGCATCTACTCCTGAAACATCCGTCTTGTTTCTTTTAAAATGAATCCTTGCAGGCTTGTGCAGAGTGTAAGCAACCTGTTCTGAAAGCCAGGCCACAATTTGCCTTTTACTCAGCTCTTTACTGTGCTCTCTTGAAATAGAGGATTTGCACACACACACACACACACACACACCAAAGCTCCCCACTCTCCCAAGGGTGCAATATATTTTCTTTAAGATTTTCTCATGCTCTGGCATGGTGCTGTTTAACACAGGTATGCACACATATTTAAAACAAAATTCTTTTACTGGTCACCATCAGTGCAAGCACATGCGATGCAGAATATGTTGACATCTCCGAGGTGCATGTTCGTAAAGACACAGACCTGCACAAAAGAGGGCAATGTTTTAATCCTGCAGGGTAAAAACCAACCAACAAAGCAAACAAATTAAAAAACATCAAGTTTACCAGTTTGTCCTGCTCCTTAACTGGAGTTTGCTCCCCCTGACCTGGAACCAAGAAGACAAGGATTGTAGAATAGAACAATATCGGACCTCTGAAAAGTATAAGCATGCATATGTATTCAGTACTTGGTTGGGGCCCCTTTTGCAGCAATTACTGCCTCAATGCAGCGTGGCATGGATGCTATCAGCCTGTGGCACTGCTGAGGTGTTATGGAAGACCAGGATGCTTCATTAGCGGCCTTCAGCTCTTCTGCATTGTTTGGTCTCATGTCTCTCATCCTTCTCTCGACAATGCCCCATAGATTCTCTATGGGGTCAGGTCAGGCGAGTTTGCTGGCCAGTCAAGCACAGTACACTGTATACTTTTCAGAGGTCCGATATTGTTCTATTCTACAATCCTTGTCTTCTTGGTTCCATGTAATATTCTAATTTTCTGGGATTGTGGATTTGGGGTTTTCATGAGCTGTACGCCATGATCATCACAATTATAACAAATTAAGGCTTGACTTATCTCGCTTTGCATGTAATGCGTCTGTCTCATATATCAGTTTCACCTTTTAATTTGCATTACTGAAATTAATGGACTTTTGCATGATATTCTAATTTTCCGAGTTTCACCTGTAAAAAATAGACCTGGTGACTAGTTGCCGAAGATGGCAGGAAGCCCATTTATCCTCCTATTTGTGCTGCTGGAAGGAAGGAATCTGAATATGCCAGCACAAACAGTATTGTGTGTCATAGTCTTTTATTGGGTAATGGATTATAGAGATTGGAGATCAAATAGAGTTATGCCTCATTGCCCAATAAGATCTGTAAAACAAAGTAATGAAATCTGTCTTATCACTCTGCGTATTGAACAGTTGGTAGTTGCCAATTTTATAGTGTGTGTTTTGTGGGATTTGTAATGGCTCTAAATACCTTTCTGAATCTGCTTTACTAGTGATCTCTTGTGGTGGTGCTGGAGAAAAGAAAAGAGTAAAAGTTCTCCATTAGGAAGCCAAAATGTTGTTTCTGCTCTGTGATGTCTTAGCTTTTTGTATGTGTAGAACTCTTAAATATAGGAGTATTCAGCAGACAATCCCAATCTGCACTCTGACTCGTGATGTATGTAATGATCCTTCTGATGGGGAGTGGGAGTAGGATGGCAAACTCCAGAGCTACTCCCTTTTTATAACAAAGTGCCCCAAACAGCTAGGCCATGGGGAACTGGAGGGGTTAGAGATATCAAACACAGACTTATGTAACATCTTCTATGTAAACCTCTTTGACTTTTCTTGAAAAGTGGTATATAAATATTTGTAGTTGTGGTCATGGACCAGCAGTTACACAATCAAAAGCTGCTTTATTTTAGCAAAGGGTTAAGGGCCTGGGTTTGAAAAGGAGTGGGGAAGAGGGCAGTTACAACACCACACATTAAACCAAATGCAGTATAATAAAGAACTGAACTAGCAGTTCCTTGTAGCCGACTCTAGGAGTAAAAGAAGATTACATGTCGAGTCTCCAAGTTCTACCAGGCAGGCTGACTCCTCCGCTTATTCATTCATTTCATTTCATTTCATTTCCAGACTGCCTGATCCAAAGGCTCCGGGCGGTGCACAAGAAGTTTAACAAGCATTAAAAACAAACATTTTTAAAAACACACTGCTTAAAACAATATAAAAACACCTTTAAAACAGTTCAGAACCATTAAAAACCAATTAAAATACTTTAAAACAATGTAAAAACCTTGGAAGGCCAGGCATGGGCTCCAGAATTACCTAGGTGTGCCTCTGAGGCCAGGCCAAACAAATGCGTTTTTAGGGCTCTCTTATAGTCCAACAACGAGCCTAATTATGGATATCTGCTGGGAGTGCATTCCATAGGCCAGGAGCAGCTACAGAGAAGACCTGGTTCTGAGTCACCACCAGACATACCAGTGCAGGGGCGTATCTAGGGAAAACAGTGCCTAGAGCAAGCACTGAAATTGCGCTCCTGACCCAACATCTGACACCCATCTTTCAGATAACTTTACCATAATATCAGTTCAAAAATACAACTCCAGACACTTTCAGAAGAAGCAGGTTGTAAGCAACACACACATGCATCCACACATACAACCACACATGTGGCACATATGTGCCAGTTGCCTTCCCAAGGAAACGCAGCACATCCATGTGTTGGGCATGCCTCCATAGAGCTAAGCAGTGAAAGCTCTCTTTAGCAAATTTTTATTTATTTAGTTATCTATATTATTAATTCTCCAAGACGGGCCATGCGTAGGGACGTGGTAGAAAGGAGGTGATTGGCTGACAGAGTTTGCAAGCAGAAGCACCTGATTGGGCAGTGGGGATTCCATATGCAGATAGGGAGAAGGAGCCTGTGAGAGCAGAAGCACCATGGTGATTGGGCAGTGGGGATTCCATATGCAGATAGGGAGGAGGAGCATGTGGCACTGTGGTGATTGGGCAGTGGGGATTCCCTATACAGATAAAGAGGAGGAGCATGTGGCACTGTGGTGATTGGGCAGTGGGGATTCCCTATACAGATAAGGAGGAGGAGCCTGTGATGGTTAAGGTCAGTTTGAATGCAACTGTTACTAGTTGGAAGATGTTCTTGATTGTAGAGGAGAGGAATCTATATCTATAAAAGGATAGCAGGCAGGAGTCTGGAAAGAGCCCCTTCAGGAGAAGGAGGATGCCGTTGTGTGAATTAAATGAGGAAACAAGATGAACAAGATCTGTTAAATCAGGAAGGGAGGGAGGGAGAGAAAAAAACATGAAGGGAGGGAGAAGAAAGAGTGAGGAAGAGCGAGTGGAGGAGAGAGAAAGAGAAAAAGAAGGGAGGGAGAAGAGAGACAGAAGGAAGGGCAAGGGATGGGCCTGAGCCTGTCAGCTGCCTGAGGGGGATGAGTGGCCATGGCAACACTAGCAGCAAGGAAGGGCCCAGTTTGTCAGCGGCCTGAGAGGAACGAGCAGCCATGGTGGTGGCAGCAGCAAGGAATGGCCTGGTCAACCACTACTGCTGCTCCTGGGGGGAGGAGTGGGGCTCGGGAGAGGGTCGGGAGGTCTCTGGGGATAGGGGGCTGCAGCTTGGCCAATAGACGGCAGCAATGCTGCAGCCATGACCAAGAAGGATGAGGGGGATGGAAGCAACGGGATGGAGGAGGAGCAGGAGTGCAGCTCAGGTGAGGGTTGGAAGATCTCTGAGGTGAGGGGAGCAATCAAGTACTAACACGCAGATGCTCTAGAGTGTGCAAGAGTTCCAGTATTGAAGTGGAGAGAAATAATGGTGGCTGCCAGGATGAAGAGATGGAGGGCTGGCAGGTGAAGCCCCTCCAGCCAGAAGAGGTGAGTGGACAGCGGGCAAAGCCCTGCCGGCCAGGAAGAGGAGGTGGTGGCAGGGAGAAAAAATGGCGGCGGCTTGGTGGGCAGATGGCGGGCAAAGCCCTACCAGCTGGAAGGAGGAGGTGGGAGGTGGCAGTTAAATCTAACTTTAAAGGTAAATCTAACAATAAATCTAACAATAAAACCAGCACTTTGTATTCTGCCCTGAAACATATCAGCAGCCAGTGCAACTGTTTTAAAACAGGCATAATATGATCTCTCCAGGTTACCCAAGAGACCAGTCTGGCTGCCACATTTTGCATTAACTGAAATTTCCGAACTATGTACAAAGGCAGCCCCACATAGAGCACATTGCAATAGTCAAGCCTAGAGGTTACCTGCTGATGCACCACTATTTTGAGATTGTCCTCTTCAAGAAATGGATGTAGCTGTTGAATCAGCCGAAGCTGATGGAAATCACTCCTAGCCACTGGAGATACCAAGGTGAGGCCTGGATCCAAGAGCACTCCCAAGCTGTGTACCTGCTCCTTCTGGAGTTAGAGCCTCCTGGGACACAGGCACTCCTGGAGTCAGG
This sequence comes from Hemicordylus capensis, assembly GCF_027244095.1. NCBI lineage: Eukaryota > Metazoa > Chordata > Lepidosauria > Squamata > Cordylidae > Hemicordylus > Hemicordylus capensis. The sequence goes on along the minus strand of NC_069657.1, from coordinate 267,254,603 downwards.
GCCCAGCCAATCACTACAAAGTTGTCCCTGTTCTGCAGGGCATCCAAGGTTGCAACATTTTGATTGCAATGTTTTGCTAAACACAAACTGAGGAGAGTTGCAAACCAAAGGAGCTAGAGCTTTATATTCAGTGGGTGCAGGGATTTTGTTACAGTGTCCAATCTGCAGCTTCATTGTGCCAGGTGGTTTTCTCAGCCAAGGCAGGTGTGTGTGTGTGTGTGTGTGTGTGTGTGTATGCAATGATCCATACTGCTCTCTGTGTGTATGCAATTATCCATACTGCTTACATGGCAGACCTGGTCCTTACTAGATCGCTAGATGCCTGTTCTGTGCTTCTTTGTGGTACAGAACTGGGATGCTATGCATTTCAGATGGCCAAAAATCATACTGTGAGTGAAATGTGAAAGAACTGGTCTATTAACTTAACATGGCCAGGCCAGACAAACTGGGAAATGTGGTTGAACTATCAGAACAACATGATCTTGTGCAGGCAGTAATACTTACAAATAACACTGGAATGTAAAAATGTCTAAAACATTTCCATTTCACCCCTTGAGTTTGGGCAGCAAGGGTCATGAAAGTGAGAAAGTCCACTCTGTTGCACTGAAAACAGAACTCTTCGTACAATTAATTTCTAAAGAAAAACATGTCAAGACTCAAGGGCTGGTTTATTAACATGTGCAGATAACTTTTCAACAGAAGTCTGTTCAGCAGGTGGTTGTTATACAGGCACTCTGCTTTAGCTCAGAGGCATTTTCTTATGACTTTGCCTGTTTCAAGTCTGTGAGCCATGGGGTTGAAAACAGGTTCCAGGCTTCATCCACACTAATCAAATACTGAGCAGAGCCTCTGTAGCAAACACCATTGGTAAATCAGCTCGCATATCTGGACCACAGTGTTCCACCAGCAAAGAACAGGAATAAAACAGTTGTGCCATGCCTGTAGTATGCTAAGCCATTTTATTTATTGCAAATGATTTATACCTTGCTTCTCTATCCATCTTCTTTTTCTTTGTAAACCATTTTGAGAACTTTTGCTGAAAAGGGGTATATAAATAATAGTAGTAAGTAAGTATCCGTGGATCTATTGGTATCCATCCAAGGTGGCATAAAAACTGTATAAAACAGTAAAATGAAAAGCATAGTAGGACAGCTACATCATTAAAACATTCAGCCAACAGCAGTAAAAAAAACATAGCCCACTGTGAGCATGTTGCAACTAATGCTCAGAAGAGGGTCGCCTCTGCTATTTTAAAGTGTTTCTTTCACAGAGGTGGCCACCAGCTGCACTTAAGGTCTATGAGGCTAAAGTGCTCTCACAATTGATGTATGGTGCTGCTATTTGTGCCCCGCATTCCTTTAAACAAAGGGAGGTGGTCCAATCTAAATTCTTGCGTCTTCTATTCTCGGCCCCCAGATGTGTGCCCAATGTCATTCTACTGCTGGAGGCCGGCCTAACAAGTGTGGTGGCCAAGGTTTGGAAGCACGTATTTAATCTTTGGATGAAAATCATGTTCTGTCCCAAAGGACTAGCCCTTCTTGTTTTGGAAGACGGCTTCCAATCTAGCTGGTGTAAACGACTCTATGATATGTTGGGCAAGCATGGATTCTCCCCTCAATTTCTAATTCCTCTGGGCCTTGATGTGGCTAAAGGGCTTATAAAACAACGTAAAGCGGACATTGAGAAGCAGAGTGACCTAGCACGAATCTCTGCAAGAAACTTTCTCGATAGTTTCACGAATGACCCTAAACCAGCCCACTATCTAATGAATGTAGCTACCTTGTCCCAGAGAAGGGCCTTCTCCCTTGCATTATTTAATGCACTCCCATCTGCTTTACTGGTGGGCTGGTACCATAAAATCCCTATTACCAGTCGAATCTGTCCTTGTGGGCAGAGCATCAAAACTGTAACTCATGTTTTTCTATACTGCTCATTTTGCAGAGATATTCGTATTTCTCTTCTCTCCCCCCTTTTATCAAACATTCCTGTTAGAATCAATGATGGATATACAATTTTTTAATTAGCTGATCGCTATGTATCTACAACACTGTGTATGGCCAAATTTTGCGTGGCCGCATGTAAGATCAGATCTGAGCTGATTTGAGTATCGGTGTTTTGCATTACTATTTTTATTGTGTTTTGTTTGTTTCTGTGATGTTGGGTCAATGACCATAATAAAGCATTCATTAATTCAGTAAAAAGCATAACAAAGTTAGACAGGGCATGTTATTGCAGAAAATTGAGGTATAAATTCTATACATACATAAAATATCAAACTCGTTATCTACTATCTTGAAATGCCTGCAGAAGATCCATGAATGAGGGAGCTGGGTTAGTCTCCCCAAGATGAGAATTCCAGTTTTGGCACCACTACTGAAAAGTCTCTTTCCTGTGTAGCCACTCGCTGAATGGGAACAGATGGTACTGAGCACCAGTGGACGGGAGCAGGGTACAGAGCAGACAACCTCCAGAGGGTGATCTAAATGAGCAGGGGTGTTCATATGGGAAAAGACCGTCCATGGCCTCTGATCAAGAGGTAACAAAATGGATCCAAGACTACTCAAGCCAGTCAATGGGTGGATTCTACAGGGGAAAGTGCTGAAACCTCGAGTTGCCAGAGAGTTTTAGCAAATATAAATCTAGATAAATCCTGTACCCAATCCACAGATGCATACAATGGTCCTTCCTTCACCAAAAGACAGAGAGGGCAGTGATTCAGTGATGCATTCGGTTGCTTGCATCAGCGGCAGATCTCCCTCACCCCAGGCTGGTGATGTAGTGAGCAGAGTGTCAGTGGAAGACTTGGGGCTCAGCTTGCTGCTCAGCAACTGTCTTTGGCCTGTCGTTATTTCTCACCTTAACCACATACTGCCTTGTTGGAAGGACAGGAGAAAAAGAAAATAAATAAAATCTCTTTGTTTTGGAGAACAATTCCCCCCCCAACATAATATTTGGTACTTTGTCCAAATTTTGCTGCTGTTAGGATTGCTAAATCGAATGCAGTCAAAGACACCCTTGGCTATTATTTGCACTGCAGTACAAATTATTTTACACACACGTGCGTGCACACAGAGACTGTTCTGTTTCTGTGAAAATTGTGAGATTGCTTTCCAGAGCAATCCTACGGATGTTGACTTAGAAGTCTGTCTAGTAGTGTTTGTTGCGATTTCCCCCCTAGTAAGCATGTTTAGGATTGCAGCCCTGGTGGCAGTGCTGTAGGAAGGTTCGCAGCAGCCCCCTTGCCGCCTGCCTTCACGACTGCCGCCGACCTGTTGAGACCCGTGTTGGCCATGCCCCTTGCACTGAGAGAGGGAGGAAACCGATGAACGAAGCGCTCACCTCGCTGACTGGGCAAGACCAACCAGTGGCGCTTCCATACTCCATGCTGGTCACGGTCCCCGCATCAACACGCTTCTGATATTGATGCAGGGGGCATGGATGGCATTGGGCTCGGAACTGGTGCCCATCTCCCTCTCACAGCCGGCGAGTGCTTCATTTGCCAGTTGGGTTTGGGTGGGGTGGAGCAAACTCCCCCCCCGACAGCCCATTGGCCTTTGTTCATTGGTGGCTACACCCCTGCTCGGGCGGTGGCAAGGCTTTGGAGGCAGGGCACTTCCCCACTGTATGGCTCCTGCATGGGAGAAGGGACCATCGAGGTCCCAGATATTTGTATTGTTATGAAGAGGCAAGCAGGAGCAGTGCTGGCACATCTAGCTGAAGACTTGTCACTGAACATTTGCTCACAAGTTCTTGCACAATAACAACACTGGCAGTGATTAGACAGGATGCTTGTAAACAACCCAAATGCATTGTTGTCCACGATTGTCATCTTGCTTGGCAATGCTTTTCGTTTATACTGTATTTACCTGAATCCAAGACTAGGTTTTCCCTCCAAGTTCTTTGATGTTAGAAGTCAAGTGGTCATCTTAAATTCAGAGTCCTGTTTGGGTAACTATAGGTATAACCTGTATTTAACCTTTTTTTTTAAAAGGGGCTCATCTTAAATTTAGAGTCATCTTGTATTCAGGTAAATACAGTATAACCTGTACCTGCAGTCTGTGCATTAATGTTGTGGCCCTCCTGTACGATATGGCGGCAGTGAACTCATGCTGTGGCCTTCAGGAACTGAAGCCTCATTTCAAAAACAAGGTGAAACTCCGAGGAAAGAGCATTGCAAACACGTGTTGCTCAACACTGTAGGATCAAAGTTTAGATCTCCTGCCCCTTGAATTCCTGTTTAAATACAACAGACATTTGTCCCTTAAAGGTTTGTTTATACTAGAGTAGTCAATGTGACTTGCTTCTTGTTGGTCTATTGCTGTGTTATTGGTTGAATTGTAATCATATCAGAAGTACATTAACAGGCCATGTGATTGTTACCCTGTGCCTGAACCAAGTCCCCTTTGTTGGATGAAACAGGTGAGCCTCGGGTTTTGCTTGTATCTTCTCTTTCGTTTATGGCATCTTTTGCTACACATTACCTGGCAAGCGAGACACCTTGATCATAAAGGTTTCCCCAGGGTGAGGCTCATCCATTGCACTGCAGGTGTGCTGACCCCTGCGATCTCCCCAAATGCGGGAAACCTGACTGCATAATTTGTGGTACTTATAACTACGCATAACGCTGTGGAATTGTATACAGTACATTGTATAAATGTGTTACGGAAATAGTGGTTTTCCTCCATTTGTTTTAATGTGTTTAAAGATTTTGACAGTGCAATTATAATTTGCTTTTTAAATTTCTTTTTCAATTCAACTTAGACATAAACTGGAATCCCTTGTTTCTACATACAGGAGCTAAAAAAGAATACTGATGTAAAAAAAGGACAAGATGCAGGGACAGCAAAACATTTAAGAGGGTGTTCCTTTCTAAAGCTGCAGAATACAGGTATCAATTTTGTTATGAGGGTATATCTCCGATGAGGATGCACTATGGCACTAGAATGCATAGTTGCACTTTTAGTCTGTTTGTGTCAAAAAGGGGAACTGCTTTTCAATTAAGTCATTCTTATATTTGGGATTAGCTTCCGTGCTTAACTGCACTGAGATTTTGTCCACGGTGAATATGTCCTACATGTTGCTGTACCAGCCTTTTACTTAGGGGTGTTTTAATTCTTCAATTTCAATGCTACTTGGAGGCTCACTGCTAGTATGAGAAGCATGATTAGTTGTCACCTGAGTGCTGGAATGTTTTCCTGGTTGACCATCCCCAGTAAATGTAGCTTAGGGTCCAAGGGTAAGTGATTGCCTGTAGTATTCGTGATTTGTCCTATTATCTTAGCTCAGATTTGTTATAATTTTGTGCAGCTCCACCAATAATGTATGTATGACCTATTTCATTGCAATGTAATGGTGTGCTTTAAATGCGTGCTAATGTAGGTTGAAATGCAGAAGAAAATATCCATATTAAAACTACAAACACACCCCATAGGTATGGCAGCCTAATTATTAAGCTACCTTTGGCACAGTGTTGAGTTTGGCTGTGGGAGCCCCAAGTTGATCCACATCTTAACCTACTCAACAGGGCTGTGATGAGCCTGGAATAAGAATGTATGGCAACTATTCGCATCCCCTGGAATAAGACAGAGAACTCAGGTGTTTATCTGAGGTGGCTGTGGGCCATCTCCAGCTTCAGAGGCACAATGTCTCTCAATACCAGTTGCAGGTGAGCAACAGCAGGAAAGAGGGCATGCACATACCTCTTGCCTGTAAGCTCCCTAGAAGTTTCTGGTGGGCCACTGTGTGAAACAGGATGCTGGACTAGATGGGCCTTGGGCCTGATCCAGCAAGGCTGTTCTTATGTTCTTATCTAGGACAGCATTACTATAGTAATAGTAGTTCCTTGAAGATAATGATCTCAGAACTGTGGTGCACTCTCTGGTAACCTCTAGGCTTGATTACTTATTACTGCAATGTGGGGCTGCCTTTGTATGTGGTTCAGGAACTTCAGTTGGTCAAAAATGCAGTGGCTAGATTGGTCTCCAGGGTTTCTTGGAGAAAGCAATTGCACTGGCTACCAATAGGTTTCCGGGTGAAATACAAAGCGCTGGTGATTACGTTTAATGCCCTAAACGGCATAGGACCGAGTTACCTGGGAGAGCGCCTTCTTATGTAGGATCCCCACAACACATTAAGGTCCTTGAGAGAAGTCCATCTCCAGATGCCGCTGACTTGCCTGGGGGCGACTCAGGAGCGGGCCTTCTCTGTAGTCCCTCCTGGGCTCTGGAATGTGCTCCCTGTAGCCATCCATTCATTTGATTTCTATACCGTCCTTCCAAAAATGGCTCAGGGCAGTTTACAAAGAGAAACAATAAGTAAATAAGATGGATCCCTGTCCCCAAAGGGCTCACAATCTAAAAAGAAACACAAGATAGACACCAGCAACAGCCATTGGAGGGATGCTGTGCTGGGGTTGGGTAGGGCCAGTTACTCTCCCCCTGCTAAATAAAGAGAATCACCACGTTAAAAAGGTGCCACTTTGCCCAGTTAGCAGGGGATTCCAATCGTGATTCAACATCTTTACCCGCCTTTAAAAGATCCCTTAATACGCATCTTTTTAGCCCGGCTTTTAGTAATCTGTGAATGTTTTAAACTGTTGTTTTGATGGTTGTTTTATTCTGCTTTTATTGTATTGTACCCACCTAGAGCCTTTGGAGTCAGGCAGTATATAAACTAGACAGATAGATAGAGGGCAGCAGCCCATGGATGGGGTTTTTCTTTTCCTAGCATGCCCTCAGTCTACGTCCTTCTGCTTTGAGCCAGTGCAAGCAAGTGCTGGAAGGATGGATACAGGGGCATAGCAAGGTTGGTGTGGGTGCTGGGACAAAAAGTGGAGATGGGTCCCTGCCCTCCCAACCTCCTCCTACAGAGAGGCATAAGAGCACGTTGCCATCCAGCCAGCAGGGACCCAGGGGCCTTTGTCCTCCCTTTGTTCAATTGTGGCTATGCCCCAAGGGCCAAGGAGACTTGTGGCAAGAGGCACAGACCTTCTAGATATTGCTCTAGAAACACTCCTGACCATTTGGCCACGGGAAGTGTCACATGAAAGGAAAAGAATGAGACACTGAGGCTGTGCCTACACGTGACATGTTTCTAGGTTCAGGCAACTGCTTAGAAAGGAGCTGAGCAATGAGCCCAGGTCAGGGAGACCAACAGCAACAAAGCAAGATGTTGATGGACACTGAGGGCAGAGAATAAGGAACAGTATCCACAGTATTGGGCTGGAGAGGAGGAGGAACATGGAAATGTGGACCTCAGGCATAACAACCGATATTCCTGAGCTATACAGTTTAAGAACTTTCAAAAAAAAACACACAAAAACCACAGAAGAAACCAAACGCTTTTGGGGTGCAGACAGAAAGTGTTTACACACTTTTAATTACTCCCTCCAAGGGAGTGACAGATCTGTGGTGATCCTTTTTCAGAGCCAGAGCAATGGCCACATCAAGAATGGGGAACTTATCTAGCTCTTTTGGGGGTACATAATGGAAACCTATTTCTCAACTTTAGAACTCCTGCAAAAGTGGACTCCTGAGAGTCTGCTGAAATATTGACTTTTCCAACACACAGACTTCTGGTGCCATCTGGTGACAGACTGTAAAATTAGACTATTTCTCCAAACGCAGAGTGAAACAGCTAGCATTGCAAGACACATGTGGACAAGCTGCTCTCACCTTTGATTTTGAAATGGATCATCCTACTGACCTCATTGATAAAGATGTGGAAACATTCATTGCAGCAGTAATCTGATAGACCAGTGTGATTTCACTTACTTTGTATTTCCTGGCCTACAAATACAAATTCTGGCAGCCCATAATGCTTGCCTCCAATATGAGGCAAAAAATATGGCCCCAAAATTCTTCTCTGGCTTGGATGAAAATCCAAGATAGAGATGAAAATTTTTTTGCTTACTGATGGGTCTTCATCTGGTAATTTGTGCAAATGCTCACAGATCTGCATCCGCACGGAACAGCTTTTGGAAACTTTTAGAGCTCTAGAGAATATTCTAGCTCTTGCCCTTGAGTGGGGAAACCCCACATGGAGGAATAGGTGAAGCATTCTGGTGCTTTTCTTTTTGTCCTTACACTTATCTCAACAATAAGCTGTTTCAGTCTTAACTCAAGGGTTAGATTTTAGGGCCGGATCCCTTTTGAGATGTAGTCTGTTCCAACAACCTTAAGGTTGAGAGTTTATTTCTGGAAGCTGGAAGTCAAGATATGAGAGAAGGTGTTTGAACAAGTGCTCAGTGTGATGGGCACTAACATGGTGGGAGACAAGATGCTGTATTAACTGGACCTACAGCTAATTTAGTTCACTGGTTAAAAAGTAGTAACCAGATGAGCAATTAAGTCAGCCAGCTGTGCAAGAATTTGCAGCAAGGAGAGCCAATACTTAGCATCCCTTCACAAATTAATGCCATCCAGGCAGAATAGTGTTTATAGCCTGGATGGGTGTTAATTGCAGTTGTTTACAGACACAAAGTAATGAAGACTGGCAGGCATTGTATATGTATGTGTTAGGGCTGGGATGCCACCCCTACTCAGTCAGGTCCATTGCTTCAAGATACTTCTGGATTAATCCGAGTCTGGAATGCCAGGTTTGGGTGTGGCTAGGTGTACTTTTCTCTCACTTTCATCTGGTGAGGAAGATAGAATTTACTTTTGTCAGATGTAACCTGGCACCTATAGTCCATGTTCTTGTCGCCATCATGCACAGAGCTGCCCTTGAAAACTGCTTTGAAGTTCTAACTGGGGCACAAGAGGATGGGGTCATAGCTCAGTGGTAAAGCATCTGCTGTGCAGGCAGAAGGCCCCATGTTCAATCCCTGGCAGCATCTCCAGGTAGGGCTGAGACAGACTCATGCCTGAAACCTGGGAGAAGCCACTGCCAGACAGTGTAGCCGATACTGCGCTAGATGTATAAGGCAGGGTCCAACCATGAACATCCTTCCGAAGTGTTGTTTGAAGCCTTATCTGTTTGGACTGGATTTTGGAGGGCAGGGACAGAAGCTGGCAAGAAGTTGCTTAGTAGTGGATTTTATTTTAATGCTTGAATCGTGTATCGTTTACATTGCTCATAAGTTCTAGTGTTCTTTTTCGTTCATTAACTGTCCCCACACCAAGTCTTTGGAATAGGGTGAGCTATACGTTTAAACAAACAAATTAAATGGATGAAAAATGCAGAGAACTCTATTTGAACTCATAGGCATGCATGCTGAGTTCTAATCAGTGACTTCATAAAGACATTGGTTTTCACTAGCTGAGAACAGAAGCCATGGAAACATCCTAATGTGATGCATCTAAAGGAAAAGAATCCCCGCCTGTTATCTTGAGCATTACCATGAAAATTAATAGGCTTCTGCTCTTCAGTTTGTTCCTAGATGTTTGTTCTTTATAGCAGCATGGTGACTGCATTTACCTTTCCTTAATGGACAGAATAAGCCACTGTCGAAACTCCTATTCCTGGAATGGAACAGCAAAATCCAAAGCAGCACAGCAAGCTCTTAATTTGTGACTTATCTTAAAAGCATGTGTTGTTTAGCTAATAATTAAGGTGCATCCTCTAATAAAACATCCAAATAATTGGTTTTGTCCAATGATAATCTTTTCAAGTGTTCAGTTTTTCTATTTAGTCTAATTCAAATTCACCATGAACACAAATTTCTTCTTAGAAAAGATGGAAGAAGTAAAAGTGACATGTATTTTTTTCTCTCCATACCACGGTCAAAACTAATTATTGTGCCATTTGTTTTCAAGGACAGGCATATTATGAAGTCAGAGTCAAAAGAAAAGTACATTGATTTCCAGGAAATGGCTCACTTCCATCCATGCTAGTCGTTTACAAAGCTACTATTAAAGGGCCCCTTGAATGCTGATAAGCATTCTGCTGCTTGAGCCAAATCTGTCACCAATGACGTCATTCTCTTTAGGAACGTTTTCTGCCCACTCCTGGAATTCAAAGTTCAGGAAAACATTTTCTTTACAGTATTCTACAGTGGACAGAAGCCAGCTGCTCCATTGAGTGGAAGACACTTAACAGAAGTGTGAAACAGTGCTGCAACTGTTATTTATTTATATCTATGTAAATCACTTTGGGGAGTTTTGATGAAAAGCGGTATATAAATATCCATCATATTTGTATTCAACTTTGCAGTGATGCATTGACACTTCTCATTATTTTTCAAATAATAGAAAAGTGACATTGGGCATGTATAAGATGGTGATGCGAGAGGTGTTGCCAATCTTGTCCATAGATGGTGTGCAATGGAACTATTTCCACTGTGGACTAAGTAGATCACCAGAGAGACCCAATGAATAAGCAGTTATAGACCAACAGTGCAGTATAAGAAGGGTGTTCTAAAGGTGGCATTGCCATCTTAAAAAAGCTCCCACAAAATCTCATGATGCTACAAGTGCATCCTGCCACAAATAAAGCCTGCTGTCCCCACTGCCCTATGAGTTAATTTTGGGACAGATGAAAATTGTTAACTTGTTTTGTTTTTACCTTGTTGTAAACCACCCTGAGCCATTTTGGAAGGGTGGTATATAAATTGAATGAATGAATGAATGAATAGAGTTGTTCACTCTAACAAACTACTTGGAGCGGGTCTCTAACAGGCAATAATTGGCCAGTTCATATGTCCGAAAGCTGATTTTTTTTTTAATTTTTTTTTTACAAAACCACACACTATTAACAAACAGAGATCTGCATTTTCAGTGGCAGCAGCTGCATTTATCAGATGATTCTTGGGAGACGCAGTCTTTGGAGCAGCTGTCACACCCGGCTAGGCAAAAGGAACAGCAAGTGTGTGTGTGTGTGTGTGTGTGTGTGTGTGTGTGTGTGTGCGCGCGCAAGATGTGCACTTGCAATTTTTGAAGTGCCAGATGTTCTGGCAGCCACTGTTTTGGCTTCACCCTCTAAAGGGTCAAAGGGACTCTGTGGCTAAGCAAGTATGACTCTCTATAGCACTTCTTAGGCTGGGCATGGAAAGGGCACTTTATCTTTGCTTTCCTTCAGTGGCAGTGCCAGCACCTTCCAAAGATGTCTGGCTGTCAACTCTGTGGCTTTACGAACAAGCTCTAATTTTTTTGGAATTTGCTGCTGACTTTCTAAATTCTTAAGCTTCAAATAACTTAAGCTTAGAATAGTCCTATTTTGAAAATGGTGGCCAGCATGGCATGCAGCATCCCAGTGCCAGAACGCTGCATGCTGATGCTGTTAAGAACGAGCAACTGCACAAGCAGCACTACCACAGGCTTTCCCCCCTCTTTGCTACAATGGGGCCAACTGTGGCAGGGCTGCTTATGCAACTGCTTGTGCTTAACAGCATCAGCATGGGCGTTCCGGTGTTGGAATGCTGCACATCCAGTTGCTCTTATATGGCTTAGAGCAGGGACTCCCAACCTGCGGTACTCCAGATGTTGCTGAACTACAACTCCCATCATCCCCAGCCATAACATCTGGAGTACCACAGGTTGAGAACCCCTGGCTTAGAGCACTGCTGTTACCAGTGCTTTGAATAATATTCATACTTTATATGCCTACTGGAAATGCCACACCTAATACAGCAAAAAATCAGTTGTTCCTCTTCGCAGCAATATCATACTGGTGATTAAGATAGCTTGTGATCGTGCCAGGCGGGGGGGTGCCAAGTCTTTCTTCATCTGTCAAAGGTGCCATAGCCCAACAAAAATACATACTTTTGCATTTATTATATATTTTTGGACTGCCTTTCAACAAAATCTTCCACAAGGTAGTTTACAAAAAGCAGAAAGATAAAATACATCCAATTAAAATAGCAACGGCATAAAAATACCATGTATATTTGACTTACGGTATGCATGTAGTTGTAAATTTGATTAAATGTATTTATTGAATAATTTATTTTTCTTTTATATATTACAAAAAAAGTCAAAGAACATAAGACAGTTAAAGTATATTTATATACATTTTTCCTGTTGTGGAAAAGGAGGCTAAAATATGTATCCTTACATATTCACAATACCCTTTACAAATTGTGTGCATCCTTCAACATCCTTATGATCTAGAAATATAATTTAAACTAAAAGTCAACAGTAATTTACCACTATAAATGGTCAGTGAAATATAGAATGAGTTTAACTAACCTGCCAAAAATTCAAAAGTTTCTTGAAGTTAGGCATGAGGCCCTCTTTGGACATTAAAAGAGAGGGATGCTGTACTTCAGTCCGGCATCCAGAGAGCGTGCCCACGAGGATCGCCCTGCACTGATGTGTGCAGAAGCCCCACCCACCCACTTTGACTCTGAAGGGACAAAGGCAGATTTTTTCCCATGACTGGAAGGCTTCTCCAGGTTCTCTGGAACTCCGCCCCTCTAATTCCCAACAAATATCTAATCCACATAATTTACTGAACTTCTAGTCTCTTGCTAGGAGAGTCAAGCTCCAAAGTATCATTTGGTCAATGACTTAATTAGATTATCTGAGACTTAAATGGGGGTGGGGGGGGCATTTGGCCAGGAATAACCATGGCAGAAAGTGACTAATCAAAGCATCCAAATATTGGGCATTTAAACAGAACAAACAAACCTTCCTCAAGGCTAACCTCTCCTCTACCTAAATTTCAAGGACAGATTAGTGGGACTTTTGTTCTCTCTACATCATCAGAACAAAACAATGCTTGGGTTACAGTGTTTATTCAATCATTGTAATAAGAAATAAAGATCTATCAGTTATTCTCACCCCACCCCCACAAACCTGGATTGTTATCATAAAGCTTCTTCAATTTATAATGTGAAAATAGTTTGAGTCTAAATATTGCTCCCATCTCTACCAAAAATCTACCAGTGTGGCTACAATCCTGCACATAAAAAGGCTGCTCAAATCTCACAGACATGAATGGGGTTTCCAACAGACTAACTGCCTGCACAACTGCAGCCTAAGTGTACCGTAATGAGCAGACTGCCAATGAGATAAAAATAAAATCATCACTGCTTATCTTGCAGCTGCTCGGCTATACCCTGATCTTAAACTTTGATAAAAACCAAAATAGTGTTTTGAGTGATATTATTAGGAGAGAAGAGCCTGAACTTGATGAGGAGATCTGTGCAATATAGTTTCTGGATCTTTATATTCATTGTCTGGATTCATCACAGCTGAATATACTTCACTGTAGGCTCTGCAGACTAGTTCTGTGGATAATTTTATTATCTGTTGTCTAGCCAAAAGAAAAAAGAAAAAAGAAACTGTTATATGAGTACTCAAAGATCCATCTATTAGTAAGCTTCAGCATCTGTGTCTTTGCTCACAAAGAAAAATAGTGGTAAGTCAGAATGACCACCCCATTGATGTGGGCAAGCATTGCACATGAGTACTTCCCTCGTGGTGCTGGGAATACCTTTACCCGTTATGGTAGGGAGGCAGTTGCAGTGGTGGGGTGTGTGTGTTTGGGGCTCTGAGGATGCACACACTCGTGTTCTTTTTGTTGGAGATGAACTTTCAGTGCATTGACCTTTTGCACCAACTGTCCTAATGACCACTAGGGGCACTGGGAGTAGAGACAGTGAGTCAGGGACTCCCTATATGTCCCTACTCTATGACCCCTGAACTGACTCTGCAGCACTTCCTGTGCTGAGTCACAATCCTTCCTTTCCTCCTAGAGAGCAGATGGAAACATCTCTCTCTCTCTCTCCCCTTACCTATCCACTATGTCGTCCTTTAGATTAGATATAGGTCTTTCCTGTTTAAGTGTATTTAACCAATAAATGTTTAGTGTTTAGTCACACAAGGATCTCCAAGTGTTTTCTCTAAATAGCTGCAATATCCAAACCATCCTCTGCTACCTACTCTGTAACTGGAGTGTGTGCTCATTCCTTAGTGCTCTGCTGTTTTACCTATTGTGGGTAAAAATCAACAACCTCTAACACTTTTGAACCAAGTTCCCCAGCTCCACAACATGGTGCTGCTCCTTCACCACCAAAATCATTGCAAGTGGAAGCAAGAACCTATCCCCACAAAATTTTCATGGGTCCCCACTTGCTAATTATGATGAAAGCAGGGCTGCAGTTTTTCATCATATTATTGGTGTGAATAAATCAACCACTTCCTCATCCCCACATCATCCTTTTGGTGGCAAAGGGGGAGTTCTCCATTTGCCATCAAACTGTTAGCCTGTATTAAAGATGGAACCGGCGACTGCCAGTTCGAAGGTGGTAGTGGTGGTGGAGGTAACTGCTGCCCCGAGGGTCCATTTTAAAAGACAGCTCCAGCAGGGGAGGTGCAGCGTGGGGGGTGGAGGGAGAGCACCCTCCCCAGTCCTTAAAGTTATCCCCCCCCGCAACCTTCAAACCAGCCGAACCACTGGACTTTCAAACTGGTTCAGAGGTCCATAATGGGCCTCTGAACCAGTTCTGTGCACATCTCCAACCCTGTATAAGGGAGAAGGGGGCATGTACCCAAACAAAAATAAGAAATGGGTGCAACCAACCTAACAACACTGATTGAAGAACAGACACTGGAAGAGAAAAACCTTTGCCAAGCAGCCTGGAGGCAAAAGTGCCTCAGAACAAAGAACCTCCTGCTGTTTCCATCACAGCTCAGAAATAATTCTGTGGGCGGGTACATTGCCATTTCCGCAGATGGCAATCTGCAATCACCATCAGAGAAGATGGATGCAGGGGCAGCAGGTTTCCTGCTTCAGCAACAAGTGCTCACTTTCACTCAGGGGGGGCATTTTCACTGATCTCCCCCTCCCCCAGAAATGCTCTGTGCAACCTGCAGATATGTCCCTAAGGATGGACACACCTGCAGGGTTGCACAGAGGCCTTTCAGGGAAACGGGAGATTGGCAAAACTTGCAGTCTTCCCCCATGTGACTAAGTGCCGACACTTCCAAAGTGGGAATGCAGCCACTGCACACGTGCTTCTTTTGACTGCACACAAGTGGCATTATTCCAGATGTTGGCCACTGACGTTGGTCATATATGAGCCTGTAGATTCACATTGCCAAATATCAAGACACACCACCACCACCACCACCACCACCACCACAATAAAAGAAAAGTAAGAATCCCAATGCTTACTTGACAGCTGCACTTAGAAGAAAGTTTATCTGCGGCATGAACAGACCATCCGGAGCAGACAAATAACGATCAAAATGGACCTAATGTAAAACCAAAGATAACCTGGGTTAGGCAATGTGAACAGGACACCAGTGTCCTCTATGGTACAGCTTTCTTTCACAAACACGAAATCCAGCTGGAGGTTTTCACAATAAGTCCAGGTTCGAGTAAAAAGGCTGCTGCCCTCCCCCCAGCGTCACTCAATATAGAATAAGTGAAGGTGCACATAGTACTACTTTCTGGCCCAGAAAATGTACCTGTCCTCCCTGTCCTTATCCTGTCTGCCAAGATGTCCCTCTTCCTTGCCTCTCCTTGTTCTCCAAAAGCATCATGTGGCCCAGATTCCCATTCATGAAGGATTTTAAGCTGCTCCTGCAGAAGGAGGTCAGATGCCCCAAGAGGCTGAGGAAAGTCTTGGGGTTGCCATGCCATAGCCTGGCCTTTGCAGCCAGCCTTCCATGGGGGGAAAGGGGGCTCATCCTCTTACGCATGGGCTCTGAGCAATTCAAGAGATGCAACAGAGGGTCCCATTATCACAATTCCTCGAGGGATAGTGTGTCAGTTTCTCAAAATAAAAATAAATGTGTTAAATGTCTCTGTGTACAACTCTATTCACTTCAGCAACAGAAATCAAGACTAGCTATAAAGCATTCTAAAAGAACACAATGGGACTGTTCTGCCAGAATGGAATTTGTTGAGTGTTTTGCTGACACAGCCTAAGGTAACACTGAACACATCAGTTATTAGGATCAATTTCTAAGCCAAGAATTTGCTATGTGAAACAGCTTTAAGAGTCAATAATTTTTTAAAAGTCATCACTGTTCATCTGCACCAAACTGTGTTGTCATCTTCCATAATGCTTTGGGGAATATTTTTATTTTGCATGAAGTGTAGTGGTTTTGTTTTAATTGTTAACCGCCCTGAGCCATTTTGGAAGGGCGGTACAGAAATCGAACAAATAAATAAATAAATTAAATAGTGGTATATCTGGTTTTGTTCAATATCTAAAAAATAGATTTTAAAAATATCAATACACAACCAAAAAAAAAAAAAAAGCACAGTGTGGCTCAGCTCTTGCAAACAGAGCACAAAACTTCATGTCTCAATGAATGAAAAAGGAGTAAGATGTCCTTTTACTGCTGTACAAT
Organism: Hemicordylus capensis; assembly: GCF_027244095.1. NCBI lineage: Eukaryota > Metazoa > Chordata > Lepidosauria > Squamata > Cordylidae > Hemicordylus > Hemicordylus capensis. The sequence goes on along the minus strand of NC_069657.1, from coordinate 267,238,359 downwards.
GGATCAGTCAGAAGAGAAGCAAGAACTGAGACTGGCTGACCTCAGGCACAGTCTAACAGAGCTGGAGAGCTCTGTGTCAGGGGTGTAGGCGAGCTGGAAGACAGCCCTGTCACTTTAAGAAGCTGACAGCTGGGCAAGCAGCACTACCATATTTGTCCTTGTCACAAATGAGGATAAAGGCAGTATTGCTGCTTGTGCAGCCGCGAGTTTTCAAAAGCATCAGGGTTCTGACTGCATATTACACCAGCCACTAAGTTCTAAAATGCTACCAACAACACACAGTGGGCAACATTCAAACTACTATTTGTATGAATGGAAGACATTCTGCTTGCACAAGGGGGAAGGGGCAATTTTTGCCAATCCTGCCTTTCATCCACAGTTTCCTGTGCCCCCCCAAATATTTTTATTTATTTATTTATTTATCATATTTCTATACCACCCAAAACTTACATCTCTGGGCGCTTTACAACAAGGTTAAAAAGTAAAACATTAATTAAAAACAAAAACAAAAAATTTAAAAGCAAGAAATTTAAAACACAATTTAAAATTCTAAAACAATATAATAAAAACAACATTAAAACAATCAAAACAATATCAGTTAAAAGCCTGGGTGAACAGTTGTGTCTTTAAAGACTTTTTAAAAGTTGTCAGAGATGGGGAAGCACTTATTTCACTATGAATGAAGATGAATCAAAAATAATTATTGGGGGGTGGGGTGAGGTGCATAAACAATGCCAAAATATAGCACTGCTAATTATACATCTCTGAAGTACTCAACACTGGGGCAAGAATGTGATAAGTCATACTGCACCCTGCTCCCTAAAGGGCCTGGACATTCTGCACAAAATACACCATCTTCTTTGCCCCCATAAAGAGCTAGTCTCATAAGCTGCACTCCCTCTCCTGAATATGAGTTGCCAGTCTCAGCATTCATTTCCAAAAAGAAATGGCCTCAGACTGGATTTTCAAATTAACAGCAGCACCTTTTCATCTCTGAGATGTTATCTGAGGTCCGTCTCCACTTACCACCAGGACGTCTGGTGGCGAATGGGAACCGGGCCTTCTCTGTAGATGCCTCTGGGCTGTGGAATGCACTCCTGACAGAAATCCATAGCTTGGGTTCATCGTTGGCCTTGGAGAGAACCCTTAAAACTTATTTGCTTGGTCTGGACTTCCAAGGTTTTTAAATTGTTCTTAAATGTCTAACTGTTTTTAAATGGTTTAAAATGGTGTTTATATTGTCTCAAGTTGATGTTTTAAATGATTGCTTATTTGCTTTTTGTTGTTGTGCACCACCCAGAGCCTTTTGACAGGGCAGGGGAGGGGAATAATATAAAATAAAATAAATAATAATCCCCACAATTGCCTCAGAACTCACTCTCACTGTAGCCTCCAATCAGTGCAGACTAGTCATTTGCTGATCATCTGTGCAGGTTGGTCATTCAACCTCGTGAATGAGCAGCCTGCACAGTTCATGTTAAAGCTGGAACTCTGCATGTCTCAGCTGGGTGCCAAAGTCAAACTTCATCTAGAGTCTCAAAAAGCCTAGGACCAGTCATGCTCCTACTTCTATAAGACTATCCTACCAATACATTGCTCTGCCTTCACTGGATAATGGCTGGCAGCAGTATGATTCTTTGCTACTCATTTTTGCCAAACCAAAAGGCACTGGGCTGCAACCTTGATGGTCCCTCTGGAACATTTTTTTCAAGGGGTACAAGAAAGGATGAGTACAATGGTGTAACAAGATCTGAATGGGACAGTGTGCAAGATAGTGTGCAAGACAGTGTGCAATGAGCCCCTGGTGGCGCAGTGGTAAAACTGCCGCCCTGTAACCAGAAGGTTACAAGTTCAATCCTGACCAGGGGCTCAAGGTTGACTCAGCCTTCCATCCTTCCGAGGTCGGTAAAATGAGTACCCAGAATGTTGGGTGCAATATGCTAAATCATTGTAAACCGCTTAGAGAGCTCCGGCTATAGAGCGGTATATAAATGTAAGTGCTATTGCTATTGCTATATTTATAGATTATTTGAAGCCACAAATCTTTCTGCCCCCACTTTTTTTTCTAACCCCCCCAAATGGGGCGGTGTCTCTCCAAACCCTTCCCCACATGCTCCAAGGACAGTAGGCAACAAGCATCTGCTTGGGAGATCCAGGCATCTATGTGTCTTTTCTACAAAAGAACTGTAGGAACATACTTAAAACCAAAACAAAACTTTATTTTGAAGACAAGGAGAAGGGTTCTTAAACTCAACCAATCAATCCTTTATCACCATCTTTGAGCAGCTAAATCTACAGTGCTACATCATAAGAGTATAGAGTATTCAGACCAAAGCTTCCATTTGCTGCTTTAGCATTTCACTCTTTTTCTTAATGTGCCTGACCACTGTGATTCAATATCTGCATTGTTTTACTGGATTTCTACAAATCACTTATACAAAAAAAACCCAAAAAAACCCAAAACAAAAAAACCAACACAAAAAACCAACACAAAAAACCCACAGAGCCTTGATGGAATTCCCAAACCTTACACACCAATTATATGACAATTTAAAAGATATTCATGACTGGTATCCAAAACCTGTTGTACAAAAACAAAACAACAACAACAACAACAAAAAGAGACAATAAGAAAAAAAATAGAGAAAATGAAATAACTAACTGGGACTCTCATCATTTTAAAGATCAACTAAAATTTGCATTACTACAATCTTGTACAATACCATCAAATTGTATTTCAAATTTTACCCATGATATTAAAAATTGAGCTTTTAATTTAATTTAAAGATTTCCCTCTTCACAGAATTTTTGATAACAGCTGTTAAATAACAGGAAATATAAATGTAATTCTTCAATTTAGCAGAAACTAATTACATATATAGGACAGCATTACAGAAGCAATTGTGATATGTATGAATATTTACATGTAAAAATGTTTAAACTAGTTTCCCTAACCTCTATTATATTTTTGGAAATAGCCATCCCAGGGAATACAGTGAGAAGAAAGAAAGAAAAAATTTGTATAGTTTCAACCTAATTACTTCAATACAAATCACTTCTACCCTGTACACCACTTGGACTATACAGGGTAGAAATGTTTTTGATAGAAATCCAGTAAAACAATGCAGAGATTAAATCACAGTGGTCAGTAACATTACAAAAAGAGGGAAATGCAAAGAAGAAAACCAGCCTACAAAATAAATAACCAGCTGCATGTTTCCAGCAATTCCTGTCTAGATATGAATACAGTACAAGTGATGAAGCAGAGGGTCCCTCCGTTGGAATGCAGATGCTCAAGGGGCAGCCTCAGGAAACAGGGCTGGAGTTCACTCATTGTTTTCTCAATGCCTGGGCAGACAGTCTGTGAATGAGAATACAATTCCACATCACAGTTCTCACTTCATTTTAGCATGTCTGCCAAAGGAGCTCTTTGACTGGAAAAAATGCAATACAGTCTCCATCCTCATGGGAATAGTAAGAGTTACACTTGTGGCATTGGGGGGAAATGCAGATTTTTTTCCTAATGGAAATCTCTATATATCCCCTCCCCAACTATTCTTTTCAGGAAGCCTTCTTCTTGCAAAGAGAGAGAGGAGAAGAGGGTGGTGGGGAGAGGCCGACAAGGAATGGCTTGAATCTGGACTCTCTCTTTCATGCACATTCACACGATGTTGGTTCTTGGCTTTTTACAGCAGGAGGAGGAGGGTTCTTCCCCACCCCTGCTAAACAGCTGTAGAGTTGATCTCTGGCTGCAGGCACCTGGGACCAGCTGTTCACAGTAGACTCAGAGGTGGGGCGCACAGTTGCGGGGAGGGTTCCTGCAGCTGCCGCCTCCTCCTTTCGGTCAACTCTAAAACTTTCAGAGAGCTGACTTGACTCAGGTTACAGAGACCGCTTGCAATAAAAATAGGAGAGCATGCAAAAGTGACCACTAGAGGGCATGCTCCACACGCTTTTGCCCATCCACAGAGTCACCAATGAATGAGCGGAAATGCCTGCCCTCTCCCCCCACCTCGTCTGAGCAGCATGAACCAAACATAATCTGTTCAGAGAGATACTGGGTTGAATGCTGCCTGCTATCAAAATACCTTTTACTGGGTTTTTGTTGTGTTTTTTTAAGCGTGATACTTAACAGCACAAATAGGAACTGTAGTCTCTTACCATTGCAGCTTTTAATGACATAGAATCCATGCTGGGTACATTTGCCAAGGGGCCCTAAAAAGACAGCAAATTAAAAGAATTACTCTTAACAGCTGTCAAGAATGTCTATGGTGATATGTGGCAGCATACTAGAAAGCTGTGATGTGCCTGTAAATAATCAGTGGTGCTTGAATATCCACTGAAACAATGTGCATGAATATTACGGAAATCGATTGACTCATGTGTCTGTAACATTTTGCCTTTCTTTCTTTTTTCTTTTTAAAAAGTATTGCTTGTGGTGTTATGTGTGTTTTGGAATTAAAGGTTTGTAAACTGTTGTAAGTCTGTGCAGGAGATTGAGTGACAGTAGCAGTAGTGAGACCCCTGCAGGAGGGCCAAGGAAACCCTGTTCGGAATGCAGGAGGGGGCAGGCAGTTGTGGGGCGTGGGGGGCAGTTCAAGGTTAGTTAGATGCCAGGTAGTCAGAGAGAGCTAAACGGGGAGAAGGTGAGCTGGAGGCTTGGATCAAGGAAGCCATTGTGAACAGGAGGGACTTCTCTGGTGGAGAGAGACGCGAGGCTTAGGGAGAGGCAGGGGACAGAACTGCTATCACGGAGGGTAATTTCGTCTAGTCGTGCTTTTCTAGCCCCCTCAAAAATAAAAGTTGTCCTAGCCACTTGGGCTGCCTCTTTAAGCCTCCCCGCACACCAGCTTGGAAGCAGAGGGAGTGGACATTTAAACTTTAAACCTCCCTAACCAGCAGCTGATCGGCAGGGAGGTTTAAATGGTGAAGCACTCTAATACTGCAGATTCCCCATTCCGGGGACTTTCCCAGAACATAACCCCATTCTGGGCTATAACGGATATTGGAGGGCTTCCTGTACATGTGATTTTAAAAAAGAAGCAATTCATCTGTATTTTCTTGGCATGTCATCAGGTTTAATTATACCACACTAGAACTATTTACCTATAATTTAATGTTGAAAAGGATGGCATTCATGGTTTCCAAAATTACTGCTTACCTGCTCTGGTTTGTGTTGCTGTACAATATTGTACATATAACTTAGGCCCACTCTATTTAACACGTAGGAAGCCTGTTCGTTTATCAGCGTATCCAAATGTGCTTCAATCTAAGATATGGGAAGAAGACATACTCGTTTATCGTGATTGGATTCCAAGTTATAATTGGTTAGTCAAAGTTAGTCAAAATAAACTAGATGCAACAAAACCACGTTGACTATGTTGCAAAATTTAGTGCATTCAAATCTTATCACCAGCAATTTTTTTAAAGCCAACTGTTTCTACTTTTACAAGTTATATATGTGTAAGTATATGGGTGTCGGACTGAGCCGCCTGCACCCCAGGCTTACCGTGAGTGGGGAGGAGACTGAGCAAGTGCAAGGAGGCCAAGCAGTGCCAGCGTGAGCTCAGGGCCTGAAGGTAGCAGCACAGGTGGCCGGATGGCGCCTGCTGATGTCAGCAGGGAGATGTAGCTGACAGAGATGGCGGCTGCCCGAAAGGCAGGGGTGGGGTCAGGAGGAGGAGAGAAAGGGGATGGAAGGGAGCGGGCTGAACAGGAGGGACTAATAATGTGCATGGAGGCGGAAGCAGGAAGTACTAGTAGCAGAGCTACCCCTCTGGAATCTGCCCCTCCCTAACCCTCTCAATGCTGATGTCCACCTACCACAGTTCCCACACTTTGACCCCTGGGATCAAGCCATACTCCCTGAACCTGTCACAGACCCTCAAGATGCATCATGAGAACCCTGTCACAACTGGGAGTCTTTGAGACAGCCACTTCCCAGCCTCCTGGACTTAGTTTTGTGACACATACTGGACTTCCCATCTAACTCACACTCAGGACATCAGTGGTCTCAACTGGGGATGCTCCTATCATTACTACCACTCTTCACGATGCTGCTGCAAAGATGAAGAACTACTGAGGGAGAGGCATGGGCCAGGCCCAACTGGGCATGCTCACTCGCTCATTCCATAGAGGCATGGCTTGCCTTATGCCAACATTCCAGAGGCGGCAATCTAGAAAGTTCTGAATGAGGCTCTGTGCAGGCACAGATCATACAAGTGTGACTGCACAGAGACCACAAAGAACTTAACAATTCTTTGCTCCTAGGAACAATGCTGGAACAAATAGAATCCAGCAAGGTCAAATGCAGGGCAGATACAGCCTATGCAAATCAATCCTCACTTGCCAGCACTGCAGACATCCCATGACACCTACTAACTGACTGTACCTGGACATCATGCTACTAAGACCCCTGGTTCAGCAAGGCTCTATTAGAAAAATCCAGGAAATGTAAAATCCTGTTACTACCATGGATAAAAGGGTCTATATAAAATAAAAGATGAGCCTCTATCCAGCAAATCAAACACAATGTCGGTAATTTCTACATGCAGTCAGTCTTTTAAAAATAGTTTATGCTGACTTTTACGTTTTCCTGCTTCACTGCCTTTAGTTTGAGGGATTCTTTTATCTTTACTCCCCATTAATGAAGTTTCTGTGATTGTATGCATCTGTGTGTTTACTTTACATATAAAGCTGTGAAGATAGACACATTTAAGGAGATTGTGTTATATTTATTCCCTGTTAATGTTTAATGGCAAAGAAAACATTAGAAGACTGACTTTGGACATTTACCTGATACTGTAACATTTCGAGCCGTTTATCTGTGAATTCAAACAGAGCCAATGTTGTCATCATCATATGAAGTGAATTCACCATGAAGGTTGCCATGTCAGCAGACCCCAAGTTACTGGCAGACACAGTGCACATCTGCAGCAGGGGATCCAGCACACAAGACAGGACCTAGAGGGAAGAGAGGGGAGACAACAGAAACACCAAGTTGGATGGCCAGCTCTCATTCTTCCAAAGGTGGAAAATATCCCACTTCTGGGAGCCGCTTCAGGCATTACAAGGAGGAATTGCGAGCTGCCTAAGCAACCAGTTTCAATTCTGTGCAGTGCTTGAATCATGGCAATCTGAATTGCTGAATTAAGGAGAAAGGGGATGGGGCTTTTTAATTAAACTCCCAAGCCCCATACCTTGACCTCCCCTAGTTTTAGCCTTCTAAAACCAGTTCCTGAGGGGCTATCAGAGAAGGACAGAGCCCCTTCTGTCTGCCCTATAATTCAAGCATTGGGCTAGCAGTGCTTTCTTAATATTTGAAAGGGGTGTGGCACATGCTGTCAATACAAGTCCAGGCCAAGTAATTTTCTTATTCAAATAGCCTTCTTCGACCTTGATAAGTAAGCACGGCTAGCTCAATGCAGGAGTGATTGCTTGGGCAGCTGATGAGACTAGTTTGGAAGGGCCAAAGCTGCTCTCAGAAAAAGGGCAAGGCTTAAATTACAAGGATGCAGATTTAAGTCACACATCCAAACAGCTGCCAGTCAGATCAGCATAGCAGCAGAACAGGCTGCCTGGCAGGGTTGTGAATCTCTTTCCTTGGAGGTTTTCAAGGCAAGGTTTGGCAAGCTTCTGTGCAGGAGGGATTTGGAAGTGGGCATCCAGCTCTGGAATCGTTTCTTCCAAAGTGACATCTCTGTGGTTTCATGTTTTTGGTCAATCTTGTGATCCAAGTCCACAACAGTCACAGTTGCAGAGCCTGAATTAAAAAACAATGGCTGACCATTCTGACTAAATTTACTCAAGGAAGTCCCATTGAAATTAAAGGACAAGTTAGGCATGCCTCGAGTACATTTCATCCAGATGTCAGCCAATGATACTAGAAGAAAGCCAAGACACAACTATGAGCAGTTCTGGAGATGCTTAAGCAGCACTAAGTCACGACCATCCTTTGGAAACAATAAGAACTACATTTTTATCATTTCTAGAGTGCCTGCAGTAACACTCTCTGAGGTGTGGTTTTGCAACTCTTTTAGGAAGGGCTGCGAGATGTACCTAAAGTGCTATAAGCTGAGCTGGATGAGTTAGTGGATGCTTTTGTTTTTCTAAAGTCTTTCTTTGATTATTGTTTTCTGTTATATTGTTTTGATGTTCCAAATGGCATCTTATCTGTTTTATAAGCTGCTTTAAGTTTATGGAAAAGTGGCCTATACAGGTCTCAAGTAAACAAACAAATAAATGGGGCCATAAAATCACTGGCATCATCTTAACTAGTGCTGTGCTTGTGCAAGCTGCCTGGAAGTTGCATTTCAGACTGGTCTCCTGCAACAAGGCGCACACTGCCTCATATGCTTTACAGGGAACCAGTGCAGCTACACGATCCTCTTGCACTAGCACAACTTTGTTCACTGCACAGGTGCAGCACTGGTCAGGCTGTAAAGGTGGAACCAAATATTGTTGAGTTAGAAATTATCCTTCCCTCATCTCTCAGAAACAGAACTTCCCTTCCCATCTGTCCAGGTTCCAGCCTGCTCTAAAACAGGACAGATCTTTGTCAAGGGCTTTGCTAATTTCCCCTTCAGCTTCTCCTTGCCTTGGGAAGATAGGGACTTCCTCCCATCTCAGTGTCCCCCACACCCAATGCCAATTCTCCCTCAACCACCCTGTTCAATAGACGGGAGCCAGGAAAGCAGATAACTTTACGTGGGGCCGCTTTAAAGTTCTAGGCTAACCTTTTGGGAGGATCTTAGGATGTTAAATCAGCAGCTGATTTAAAAAGACAAGACACTTACTCCAATGAGCCAGATTTAGTATGGTTTGTCATATGCTTTTACAGGCAGAAATGCAACGTTGGCAAACAATCTAACTGCATCACCCCAGCAGGATAAACAATATGGGAAGGACTGCTCCTTCCATAAGGCACTAGTGGGAAGGGATGAACAATACTCTGCTTCACAGGAGGAGCCCAGATACCATGGCTGAGGTCGTCACTATTGCCTGTTATTGATGTGGGGACATGTGGCTCTACAATATGATACCAACTCTCCTATTCTTCATGTTCTTCCAGGGTCTAGGGAGTATTTCTCCTCTTCCTCTTATTTTTTTGATGGGGACATCGAGCACGATCATCATCTGATAAATCCTTCTTTCAGGCTGCTGTAGCGTTAGCAGCATTAGGCTCACCCCACTGTGACCACATTAACTACTAGTTTACCTGCACAAAATCAGCTTGACGAGTATCCAAAGGGATAACACAGGAGTCGTGGGATGTCAGAACCTCACGCAGCAGAACAAGTGTTTGATTCAGTGCAGAGCTTGGGCCCAGATCAGCAGGTGGCAATTCAACCTACAAAGCCAATGAGAATCATGAACCCTGTTATGCACGGAAATTAGAAACTCCCTATACCGAGGGCATCTCCTGGACCTAACATTGGGCATATTTCCCAAAAACTAACTCATCTCCAACCATTCACAATACTGCCTAGAGGACTAAGCCATTTTGTGCAATGTTTATGGTAGAGTGGCTAGAATTCCTTGACTTGCAAGGTGCATGCTAAACCACCTTCCAGTGGCCAAGAGCCGCAAGGCATGCCCTGTCCTTCTCCACCCACCAATGCATGCAGTTGCACTGACACAGCCCTAATCTCTTTGTCACTAGCAAAGGCATTCTACCTCTTCCAGCAGGGAGAAGGGGCATTCTAATGCAAGACATTTATTTATTTTTCTATGTAAATCACTTTCAGAACTCTGGTGATAAGCAGTATATAAATATTCATCATCGTTTTAGTAATGTCCCTTCCCTTACTAAGCAAGTGGGCCAGCCATTTGCTCCATCTGGTCTCCCTACTAGGGGAGGAGCCCCCCACCCCCCAATGATCTGTCCGCAGAGCATAAATGAGAGCTGCTCTGTTATCTTCAATTGAGCTGTGCTAGAAAAGCAGAAGGGAGTTGGGCAGCAGTAATAAGTAGCCCAGTTTCCAACCCAAGAAGTGATCTTTCTATGTGTCAGGACCAAAAATGAAGAGGACTAGGAAGGTGTCAAGGATTTGTTGCTAGGTCTCCCTACTTCTTCTCCCACTTGCTTGTGCAAGCAGGAGAGGACTGAGAAATGCTCTCTACTGGGGAGAGGAGCCTTAACATCTCCCTCTACATACTATCCCATTGCTCTCTACTGGGGAGAGGAGCCTTAACATCTCCCTCTACATACTATCCCATTGCTGTAAAAAACAACAACAACACCTTGTTGCTTCCCACAATTATCACTGCAGGAATTATGCTAGCAACTATGGTCCAAATGCATACAAGATGAGCGATGAAGAACCCGTGGTAGGAAAGAGCAATAAGGGAATGATGATTAGCACCCATTTTACTTTATCATCCCTCTCTCAAATCTCTGTGATGCAGTTAATAAAATATACATCTATATTCACAGGCACACATTTCTGACAGGTGTTGCTCTCTAAAGCAAAGTAGAAGCAAAGATCTGGACTTCCAAGTTGAGGCACAGAGGATCTGTGGCTAGCTATGGCTGAGAAATGGAACATGAAATTCAAAGTCCAGCATTTTAAAGTACTGTAGATTCTACAGCTGCAGGAGTAGAGGGGCAAATAATTAATTCTGAAGTCCTAAATCTCACATGAAAAGCCAACCCACAACAACCTGCCTGTGCACTGAGAACATCCCTGGAGGCCTTTCCCCAGTTGTGCCAGCCACTTTGAGGCGAGGCAGGTGGCAAATGGGGAGAAGGCCTCGGTGATAGTGCTCTCTTGTGGAATTTGATCTCTAAATTTGATCTCCTACATCGATGTATCTGCAATACCAGGCAAATACCTTTTTCTTTTGCCCATGCTTTTGAACATCTGAGGAGGTTTTAATTCTTGCCAAGGTATTTTATGCTGCTGTCTTTTAACCTGCTGTTCAACTGATTGTTTTTTTAATTGTGCATTTCTTCATTTTTATTATTCCATTCTTTTTAAATGAACTATCCCAGAATCTTTTAGTACTGTATTCACATTGATTAAATCATCATCATCACTCTCAAAACAAACCTTATCCATCAGTTTACTTGCATGAAGGCTCAAACTGTTAAAGAATATCTTCTTGCTCAACAGATGCATCTCTTCTATTGTAGTTAACAGCATAGCTGCACTGTTTCCCACAATATTACTGAAAATTATGGGGGGAAAGATTTAATTATATTAAGGAAGATATATCAGGTTTAGCTCTTTAACTTAAGATTTTGTTTAAACAGCAATACCTGGCAATTAAAACTAAAACATCACCCAATTAATTTCTATATTCCTCAAAAGCAAAAGCGTAGTGATCTCTGAGAAAGGCCCTTCTCCATTATGCACAAAGCACAATTATTTCCTGAGGCTATATGGGCATTGCAAACACATTAACGTGTAATGACAAATGAAAGATAAAAATCTCAGTTCTCAAAAGAAAAATTGGAAATGCATTAGAGAATACAGGGACACGGAAAGGGCTCAGATTATGAAAGCAATTACTAAACTAATCATTACTGAACTCATCAAGGATGCTTTCTTATGGTGCTGTGAGGCTGGATATGGACTATATTCCTATATCCCTAGCATCCAAGCCAATGTGGTGGAGGATACTTTCTTTCCCCAAGAGAAAGGTCTGAAGGACATAACACAGAATATTAGCTCTTCCAAGGGCCTGGTTCTCTCTTTCTATGTAGAACTTCCAAGTCATGCATACATCCAGTAAATGCTGCTCTCTTCCCTTACAAAGTTTCCAAAAAATGGTGCTGTGAGACTGTTGTACAGCCTACCACTTTTTTTCTTGACCCTTTCCCTGCTTGGGCTTATAACAGCTAGCAGAAAAGGAACACAAAGCTGAGTCCAGGAGATAATTAATGCATCTTTGCAAGAGGGACCTCTCCTGGCTGTCTTGAAGGAGATGGTCGGGAAACTGTACCTAGCTAAATTATGTAACTTCAGTAATTCTCTGATGAAACAGATTATCTGGCCCTATTTCAATAGAGTTTCTGGCCTTTGGTTTTGGCACCAAAACTATCTTGATAGCCCTAATGGATGATCTATGCCTGGAAAAGTATGATCCCGCTAATTCTCATAGACCTCTCAACAGCTTTTGATACCAAGCATGATATCCTCCTTGACAGACTGACTCGGGTTGAAGTCAGGGGCCCAGCTAAAATGGTTCTGTTTGTATCTGATTCCAGGAAGTGGAGGACTAATACTCAGCCCTGTGGCATTTATGTTAAGGGTTCCCTCAGCTGCAGGGTTCCCTCAGCTCAGTTTTTATTTTGAAAGGTGGTATACAAATTATTCAAACACTGGCTGACATGAGGAAAATTACTCAGAGTAGTCCCACTAAAATTAGAAGGAGGAAATTAGGCCTTGCATAACTCGTTATTTTACTTTCAATGGGAATACTATAAGCAATATTCCTCATCCTATCAGCCATTTTTTAAAAAATTAGACAGTTGTCTAAGAGAGGGGCTATATTATTTTCCCCCTGAGCACAGAAACTAAAAAATGCTAATCATGATAATCCAAAGACAAAATAAATTATTTGCTTTTTGTTTACCTTACCTAATGGTGTGGTGGTAGAATTTGAGAAGATTAGAAATTTTATATAGTAAAACTGATCCTGGTTCAGATACTATCACCTGTTCAATTCTAACCTAAGGAAATAAGTTGAGACAAAAACAAAAAACAAACCCATACACATTTAGTTATGAACAGTTATTTTTTTTTATATCCTATAAAGTTAACATCTATGTACAAATCAGCTTCAAGAGACAATATCAATGTTGGGTTTTAAGATTATTCCTCTATGGCCAGAAGACTGTGACATAGATGTGTTCTAAGAATGCACATTAGGCATACAGTTTTGCTTTAAACATTGTTGCTGGAAAATTCAACATGATAAAATTATTTAGGGAAATATTATTAAAAAGTTAGTATCATTATTCAGAATGATAACAATCAGTACATTTTCTACACAGTCAAGTTATGTGTACACCAGTCTGTAAGTCTGTAAACTACTTTTTTACTATTGGTTTATAAACACATAGGAAAAACATCGCTATTACATACACTTTGACTTCTATATAAAGCAAAAGACTTCACCTTTAGAGGTCGGCAAACCCCTTCTGTGATGTGTCCAACTACTTCTTGCATATCTTCTTTCACTCCTGAAAGTAAATACACAATGAATTTGAGCTTTACATTAAAAATGGTCACAGACTGTAACTTCTTTCATTCCATAGCCCTTTGACCAGTTTATAATTTTGACCACTGTTTATCATTTCATTCGTGTGTGTGTGTGTGTGTGTGTGTGTGTGTGTGTGTGTGATAACACTTCATGCATCTGATAAAGTAGGCTCTAGTCCGAGTAAGCTTATCCTAAAATAAATGTACCAGTCTTTAAGGTGACACAAGGCTCATTGTTTTTGCTGCAACAGACTAATCATGACTACTGTTCTTCTGGAAGTTGCCACACAGTGAATGTTATTCACAGGCATTTCAGATTCTCTCTCTCTCTCTGTTTTTTAATGTTCCATTTGATCCTTTCATAAAACTTTCCCCTTTACTTCAATCAATATTCATAGCCTTCACAACAAATGCATCACAGAAAACTGCATAGATTTTGAATCGACAAGCTGAAAATGACCAAGAAGGTTTGCTCCTCTGCTTTCTTGCTCGCTAAGTAGAACCCCTCTTCCTTCTTAACTCTTGACCACTGGACCCAGCCCCCTGAGGATCTGTTCTGAAAAGCCACACCTCTCCAAACTGAAAGAGTAAGAGTTCGAGTGTTGGGTGGTTGCAGAGAGAAACTAAAGTTCCAGGAGCTAAAAATCCATAGGGTACATTTAGAGATCTGCTCATGCATTCCACTATTAATATCCCTCAACTGCCAGCTGCAGCTCCAGGTCAGTTTTCGGCATCTGCATTACATAGGCTAATTAGCAAAACCAAAAATTCTGGACATTTCTGAACCTTCCCCTCACTCTTCTGTGTGAGAGTCAGTGAAATCTGTTGTTGTTGAGTGGCGTCAGTTACAGACCTCCAAATGATCCATTCAGATGGGTCCCATCCCTCCCACCGCTGCAAGTCCAGATTAGTGCCACAACAAATCATGGATTTTAAAATTTGAAGGGATGGAGATTCTGAGCAGAGCGGCAGTTATGGGGGGGGGGGGCAATAATGCCCTAGTTTATGTTGGTTCTCTCATATAGAGATCTGTCAGCCTCCTGCACCTAAGCAGGGAGGGATCCTTCTGAACTGAAAGACAAATTCCACAGCTTTGGGGTGCTTCTGGACCTGATGCTGTCCTTGGAGAAAAAGGTGGTGGCAGTGTGCAGAAGTACATTTTACCAGCTACAGCTGGTATGTCAGCTGCAACTCTACTTGGAGAAATCAGACCTGACCTCAGTCACTCATGTTTTGGTAATATCCAGATTGGACTACTGCAATGCAATCTATGTGGGGCTGCCCATGAAGACAGTTCAGAAGCTTCAGCTGGTCCAGAATGCTGTTGTAAGGATGCTCGTGGGTGCAAGTCACTTCATGAGTGTCTTGCCGATCCTGCAGTAGCTCCATTGGTTACCTGTCTGCTTCTGGCCTAGATTCAAGGTGCTGGTCTTGACCTTTAAAGCTCTACACGGCTTGGGGCTGGGGTACCTGTTAGATCGCCTTCACCCATATGAACATGCCAGGGCCCTCCGCTCATCATCTCAGGCCCTGCCACTACCAGAGATCTGGTTGGCGGGGACTAGAGACAGGGCCTTTTTGGTTGTGGCCTCTCGGCTCTGAAATGCCCTCTCTGAAGAACTTTGCTATGCTCCCTTCCTCAGTGTTTAAAAGAAACCAGCTAAACACATTTTTTAAAGAGGCTTTCTAATGTTCCATCTTTGGTTATATCTGGTAAGTTCTTTAGTTTTTATCATTCTCAATTTTTAACTTTTTAAATAACTTAATTTGAAACAGCAATGGTAATTCGGATTGTAGTTTTGGCCTGGACTTTTACCTTGTTTATTTAATTTGGTTAATTTTATTAGTTTTACTTTATATTGTAAATATTTTACTGTTGTGAGCTGCCCCGAGCAGTAGTGTATTGAAGGGGTGGGATATAAATATTTTAAATAAATAAATAAAAACTCTCCTGTATGTCCAATGCACACAGATGGATGGGTGTCACACTCATGAAGTGACTTGCGCCCATGAACATCCTTGCAGCAGCATTCTGGACCAGCTGAAGCTTCCCAATCGTCTTCAAGGGCAGCCCCACATAGAGTGCATTGCAGTAGTCCAATCTGACCACCAATCAGAAGGGAAGGAGAGGAAGCCTTGGAAACAGCCTTTGGTTTGCTTATTAAGAAGATCTACAGAGGTGTGTGCTTAAGGGTCAACAGAAAGTAATTCAATCTTGTTGTTCTTTGTTAGCTCCAGGTCAGCTTTGCAAATCAGGTCCCTCACACCACCTCTTCTTCTAATACCTTCTTGCTCAGCAGCTTCCTTCACACAAAGAACAGGTGGGAGAGACCTGAGCCTAGACACTGGAACAGTAGTATTACTGGAACTGTCAATATACAATGCATTTTACTTTCCCACATCTTCTTTCTGCACATATTAGGCCTCCCAATACCATTTATAATCCTCTCCACACTAAAAATTCCTGCAGAGACTGATTCCAGACATACATTTCTTAAAAGCAAGTAATACCTTCCAAAGGCATGTGAAAACTGTCTTTTGTTTCAGGAAAAGATATTTGATTATTGACTATTATGTTCTTGGTTATAATGCTGGTTGTTTAATGTAAATTTTAATTATTCTTAAAAGGGCAAGTAAAACCTTCAGTAGTTATGAGCTTCAAGAGGGCTTCCAGATGCTCTTTTTCAGATGCAGTTGCTTGATGCAGCCATGCCAACATGTCTCCCACGTATCTAAATACACACAAGAAATCCTGCAGCGTTAGGAATTGATTGTTCTAACAAAAAGAAAATACTGTAGCTTCTCACTATTGTTGTACCTCAAAGGATCATGGGAATGCATTTCAATAGGCCGGGGAGTTCCTCCAGGACCTCCTCGAGTCAGAGCATCTATAAAGCCCCGGACCACGGCACTCCTTCTGGCAGTTGCAAACTCATCAAGGGTGTACCTACAGCAGACATGAATATGAACCTACTGAAATACACATATTTTCTATTGCCATCACAATAATCAAGGTGCTTCATTGCCTTTACCACTCTAAATCCCTATGTTCAACCCCAACATTGGCTTTTGGTACCAAATATCTTTATCACAGCACAAGCACTGATGGTTAAAATTTTAGACACAAGGTCCTTTACCTAGAATAAAGATGCGACTTGGGAAATACTGACCTATTACGTTAATGTAGGAAATAGCATACTTTTAATGATTACCAACCAGACTATCAAACCACCGTTTGATCTTGGTTGGTTTGTAATGCTACACCAGTGCACTTGTTTGCTAGCAGGCCCAGATCCACCACCAAGTCTTGTTTCAATATTGCCACCTAGTGGCTTATATTAAATTGTCTGCGTTCTTCTCATAAAATAGCAAAAAACAGTGCTGCTTTTTTTTTAAAAATGTAACTCATAGCATGGAAGCAACAAGAAATTATTTAGTCATTCTTAGTATTGGTTGCGAAATGCCATTGAGCTTTGTGCAAGGCCTGTCTTGAGAATCCCTGGGCCTCCCTGATCGACTAATCTTTACAGAGGTGTCAGAGTTTGCAGTTCCAATTATTAAAAAAACAGGAGCTCCTCCTGTGGGTAGATGAACTGACTAGGCACCACTATTGATTTTGGCCATGAAACCACTTATTTATTTTTGAAATTTACGTTATGCACTGTAACTAAACATACTTATACAGAACAGGTCTGTCTTGTAGAGCTTCCATTGCTTGAGACAGCACAGGAGAAATGTCACAGGATTCTTGTGTTAAAGCTCTGCATTCACCTAGAAAAGAGCAAAAGATACCATGTCAGTATCCTGAATCTTGCAAACAGGGCGATTCACACAGCATTCAACTTTTAATCTCCCCTTTTTATTCCAAGGTGTTGAAATCCTAGAGGAAAGATTACAATCTGACTATCTTCATGTTTATAAGCAACTGTCAGGATTCAGCTGTAGTTGGACTCCTGCCACTGACCCCAAACTCAGAACCTGTCCAAGTAGCAGCATCAGAAATAGAAGCCTGCCCATACTGACAACCCTGTTGGGCGCTGCTCTTACCATGACAGAGGAGGCACAATTTGAAGAGGACAATTTCTTATTATGGGTGACTGCACAGTCTGGAATGGAAGATTTGGAAGAGGCAGAATAATCTTGTAGCCAAATTCTGAGGTTCTGTGCCTAGTCCAGTTTCAAGGGCCCCTTGTCTTAGGCCTCAGGGCAGTGAGGATCTGGATCAGCCCAGACTTGGTGCTATTTGCTCTGGAAAGGAAGCTGCCACTGTCACCAACAAGAGCTTCTGTCCCAGGAAAAACAGCAGTCATGGGGGGAGGGGGGGGCAGGGGTTGGCGGTAGGTGGTTTTGGATTGGGACCATAGTGGGAGTAAAGTTCCCCCTCCTCCCATTGCCAGATTTAGACCTTCCCCCTCAGCTGTGGAGAGGAACAGAAGCAACTGAAAAGCATGTCCTTGCTATAACGCGTAGTTTGGCCCTAAGCTTGCACATTACAAAAATGAATTAAATAACTACCTACATTCAAAACGTGAGGATTTTGAAAGAAAAATAATTCTCCCCACCCCCCAATAACCCCCACGAAGGGTACCTTGAGCCCATCGGTAAAGCTGCTCATAAGAAGTCTCTTGGAGCAAAGCCATCTGTTCCATAATTTCAAGGCTGAAAATTTAAGATGTTTAAAGGCCTTTTTAAAAAGTGCTTTATGTAATCAGAAATCTCTTTAAAGCCCAAGTTCATCTATGGATGAATTTCTCTCAATACACCTTTTAGAATATTAATAATTAAATGTATATGATCTAAATGAATAGACTGAGCATGGCTACTGTCCCAGCTAGTGCTTAATAGTTGTTCAGTGTGAACTTACCCTGATCTCTGCTGGTTTGTGCGCAGAAGAATCTTGACATGATTGTGAATTTGTTTTACTCTTCCTAATACTTTGAAAAAATTCTTTAATAAAAAGGAAATAAAATATTAAAAGCACTAGCATTTTAATCAAAGCAAATTATCCACATAGAAACATGCCAAGATAATTACGTAACAGCACAGGCTGCAATCTGGCTGGTGCGATATTTTGTATCAAACTTAGCAAAATATATCACTCCATTTTGGTGAGTCACATCCCTGACACAGGAACATGTTAACATTTTCTCTGCCAGTCACCATCTCGAATACAATCCCCACCCTGCCTGCAGCTGTACAACATTATGGTGGAAAATCCACTAGTAGCAAACAAAAAACAACAACCCCAGGCTCAATATTAGAAAGAGGTTCTTCTACATGAAGAGACTGAAGGACCACGTTATCCACATTGGTGCATATCTTGTACCTTAATGTACTCAATCTCTCCAGAACCTAGGAATTTGCACAGCCATGAGTGTGCTCATGGAATCTAGCTTAAATATAGCTGCTGAATTTCATACATAATACAGTTGGACCACATTATCCGCAGCTTCCACACCCGCGGATTCAAATATCTGTGTTTGGGGAAAAGACACCTGACCTCGGCATAGGTGGGGGAGGGGGACATGCCGACCTTGCAAATCTGTGGGTCGGAAGTGGCCAGAAATTACCGCGGAGGTCATTTCTGGCCACCATTTTCTTCGAAGCCACAAAATGGCTCCCATTTTTGTAAAAAAGGAGGGAGGAGGAAAAATGCCAATTTTCAGCTGATTGGGGGGCGCAGTACAACTCAGGGGGAGCAGCGGAGCAAAGTAAGAAGCTCCCCCCAAAAAAATTCTGTCAATTTTCAGCCAACCAGGAACCTAACCCCCGCGATCCCATAGGCCCAATGACTCGATATTTGCAATTTCCATATCCACAGCTGCAGCCCGGAACAGAACCCCCGCGAATATCAAGGTTCTCCTGTAAATGTAATTGCTGGGTTCAGACATAATGCGAAACAATTGTTTGTTCACATATTTTTGCTAAACTATGGGCCTGCCTTGTGCCTGAACCTGAACATACCCATAAACTGGGGCTTGGAGCTGACAAGACAGGATCTGAAATCACAGTTTGACACTGGCTTGAAAATCACCGTTTATGCTAATAGCGGTTTGCTGCTATGTCTGAATTCACAGATCACTGGCAAACTAACTGTTTTAATTCAGGTTTTATCATTTATTTTGTAAACCACCACAAGACATTGGTATGCAGCAGTATAGAAATGTAATGAATCAAAATCAATCACAGTTAGGGTTGTTGCTCTACCTCAAGAGGGCTGCTGCACCATATAAAGAGGAGTGAACTTTTGGATCCGATTCGAAGCAGATGGGAAACAAAAGCAGTCATGCAGCTCTAAGCCATGGTTTACTTGTTATGCATCTGGAAGTACAGTGCCGGTTTCTAACAACGGTTAGCACAACGGTTAGCATAACCCAAGGTTCTGGCCACATCTGAACCCAGCCAGTATTTCAGAACACTGCAGATGAAATCTACTTCAGAAACAGATATCTGTAGGTATCCTGAACTCCAGTCTCCAACAGGTTTCCATCTATTGGTGGAAAGAGAGATCAGCACCCACCATTCTTGATATAATCAGCTTATTTATATATTCATTCTAAGGGTCTTAAGTCTGTAGGGATAGCTCTCCAGTTAAAAGCATTTCAGGTAGCAGGGCTGGGAAAGAACTCTGAAGAGCTGCTGTTAAACAACGGGATCGGAACTATAAGAGAAGCAGGAGTATCCAATCAGGATAATGGTCCTAAACATAACTAGAGCTTCACACATCTAGGAATGTTTTTTGCTACATTTACAGAGCAGTACACGATGAGACAAGCCATATGGTATATTTTCATTCAGTCTGTTTGTTTTTAAATCTTCCTTTTCCTCACTGATACTTGCAACATACTACATACAACTCTACACCTAACCTCTGGGCCCCATAGGAACTTGCTAACTATACTGCTTATTTTCTTAAAACAACAATGAAGAGCCCCAGAGGCAAGGCAACTCAGGATGTAAATTCATCTAGGCAGAGCGTTTGTTTTGATAATGTTAATCCTCCCCACCCCCTGCTAAAGTTGCACTAGGAGCCTGCTATTTCTCTAAACCCAGCATGATTCTTAGCTGTACTGTCTCTAAATGGGTCATACTCCTAATGCTTTTTGATGACCGACTTCCAGATTTCTAATATGATCTTTCTTTCAGCGGAAGGACCACGTATACACATTTTCCTCAGATAGAGCAGGGCCAAGAGGCATCATTTCAGACTTGTTCCCATTTACTTTATACCCTGAGAGTCCTCCAAGTCTCTTAACAATCCCTTAGTTAAGTGAGGTGTGAACTGTTCTGGATGCATTATGTCAACAGGGATCACCTACATACAATGGCTGACACCCTAACAAAGCACGTGCATAAACAGCACCTCTAAGCATGCAGTGGGACCATCCCCACAGCTCCATCAGTTCCCTTACACACTTGGTTTTTGCACAATGGGGCCAGTGGGCACTTTTCCTGGAGCACTCTCTTTTGTTCCCAAAGCCCTCCGTTGCAGCAGAAACTTGCCACTGGCCTCGGACTGAAAGTGTCCATCATCATCGCATAAATTATGCCTGTGAGAGATTTAACATGTCCTGGTTCTGAATAAGCGATTGGCTGGCAGGTACCCAACAGTTTGTGCTGTACTGTATGTCCCCGCTATGGTTAACACAACACAACTAAGTTGTTTTAATTCTGCACTGGACTTTATTTGTTGTTGTGCTGCTTTGTAGGGGGATTTATTTTTCTTTATAATTTAGCCTTTGGTCAAAATGAGAGAGAAAGCCAGAGCAGGGGTGTAGGGAGCTCACTGGCAGCCTGGAGACAGGCTCTAGCCAGCGGCCCCTTGCTCCAGTGCAACGTGTGTTTATTTGTTGGCCACACTCCCTGCATCTGATGTAGGGGGCATGGCCAGCACCTGAGAGGCTCCTTGCAGCCCCTCCTCCACATCTTCCCAGGGAGTGCTTTGTTGCCAGCTGAGTGCTTTCATTGTTTCTCTCTCTTGCTCCAAGCAAGGGAGAGAGAGCAAGCAAGCACCCAGCCGGCAAGGAAGCATTGGCTGGGAAGCAGCAGGAGAGGGGCTGCATGGACCCTCTTCCAGGTGCTGGCCATGCACGCAGGGGTGTAACGATAGGGGGGGCAGGGGGGCACGTGCCCCAGGCACCACTTGGGAGGGGGGCACCAAAAAGTGCCCCTGCCAGTTCCCTGCTTTTGGCAAAAAAAAAAAAAATTTGTGTGATTTCCCCCCCCCCCGTCATTACAGAGATCTCCGGTGGGCGGGAGCTCCCATTGGCTGCCGGAGAACACATGACCACCATGCTGGTTGTCTCAGTTCCTCCCTCCCTGCTTGCTGCACCAGGAGGAGTGGAGCGGAGTAGCTTGTGAGAGCTGCTGCTGGGGACGTTCCTTGACTCTGTCTGCCTGCCGTTTGCCCACCACACTGCCCTCTGGCTGCATTTTATTTTTCTGTTCTGCATTAACAAAGTAAGTTTCATTGCTCAAATCTCTCTCTCTCCCCTGTGTGTGTTGTGTGTGAGAGAATGCCCCTACTCCCTTGCATAACGTCCTCCTTTTAGCTCTTCTGTGCTTTGCATAGCAGGCTTCACCCCCCACCACCACCCCTAAACCGAGGGTAGCTGCCTGCAAGTGGAGCCAGTGGCGCTCTCCTGGCTTGCATTGCGTGAGTTTCTGGCTTGCAATGTGTTTCTGGCTTGCAATGTGTTTCTGGCTTGCAGTTTCTGGCTTGCATTGTGTGAGTCCCGTGGGGATTGCAAAAGGAAACTCACACAATGCAAGCCAGGAGAGCGACTTGTGGCTCCACTTGCATTGACCGAGTTTCCTTTTGCAATCCCACCTCTGCAAAGGAAACTCATGCAATGCAAGTGGAGCCACAAGTCACTCTCCTGGCTTGCATGCATGAGTTTCCTTTTGCAGAGATGGGATTGCAAAAGGAAACTAGTAGTACTAGTACACAAGATCTTTGCAGCTCTGCTAGTAATTACAACTTCTGGATCATCCCTTAGCATGGGGGGTGGGGTGGCAATTTAATTTGGAACTCATTAATATAATTTTTGAATAATGTTCAGTCTGTCTGGATTAATACTAGGTTTATTCTTTATAGCAGATTTTTATTAGCAACATACAGTCTACAACATTTTCAGCCTTGTTCATTTGGTGCATATTGTAGATGTTCTGTCTCCAAAACATAAGTACAGCATCTATATTTTTGAAGGGGGGGAAATCCCATTTAATACAGTGTGAACAAATTGGTCTAAAAAGTAGCAATGGGAAGTTTTTCTTTCTGCCCCTGTAGCTTTAATAAGATTGAGTGCACAAATATCACTTGATTAACAGCTGCGATATTAATTTCCCTTTTTGGTTGCTTGACTCACAGAATGAATCATGTCAAGGCAGTGGAGAACCAATTAAATTGATTTTAATCTTTGTTGGGGAAGATAACATGCCTTTTTCTCTCCTTGTTTAAATAATTAAAGTTTCAGTAGGTATTATTTCTGGCTTTAAAGAAATTGGTATCTTAATGTAATGGAATTCTTCTAATTACATACGTAATAGTTTTTAAAAAGTTAATCACGGTTTTTCATTCAATGTGTATTTTGTTTTACATATTAAACTTATATTTTCCTTTGAGAGAGTTTTAAAAATAAGAGGAAATTGGGAAGGCTTTTTTAAAACAAAGAAAAATCTCACCCCTACTTATTCATGATCTTTTTGATTTGCCTGTGTAATTTCAAGCAAGTCAGATGTAATTGCAAATAACATGCAGAAGATCCCAGGTTCAATCCCTACCTCCAGGTAGGGCTGGGAGAAACTCCTGCCTGAAACCTTGGAGAGCTGCTGCCAGTCAGTGTGGGCAATAGTGAGCTAGGTGGACCAATATCTGACTCTGTAGACAGCTTCCTACGTAATCAAACCATAACTTGCCCTTACGTTCAGTCCAATTGGACGCATTCACATTCACAGCTTACATCCAATAAACTGCTGAGTAAGCCCTCCAAACTAGGATCACACAGTGTGGTTTGCAATTCTGGTATATGAAGGTCCCAAACCTCAGTTTTGCTGTTCAGGTGCATAGGCAAACGGTGATTTAATTAAACCAGGAGGTTATTTATTAAGACTGTGTATGAGAGGGAAGCAGAAAGAGGAGGAGATCATGGCTCAAATAATGGTGGCTGAATGTGGCCATTGAGTTTCCCAGGAATACAACCAACGTAAAGTGTGCTACAAATAGACATTATTATAGAATTAATAAACATAGAATATCTATGATAGACTAGAATATATGTCTATTATAATTTAAGTCTCTATTATAATATAAGCATAAATCTTGAATAGACTAGAATATCTATGATGGAAAAGACTAGAATACCTGTCTTGTCTTTTCCATTTTGGGACACAAAACCTATTACTATGTTTAAAAGCATTTATTTTCTGGCCATGAGGACTGCAAACTTAGGCTGTTAGTATGCAAGACATTTCTTTAAAATATATATTTCTAAAGAGCCTTGTAGCGTCATGTTTCCTTTTTCCTGTCCCAGTATACTTGCACGGATGCAGCCCACAACCCACATTTGACTATGACTGTGACACATTTCCATATTTCCGGGGGGAAGGAGAGTGGGGGGGGGGCGCAATTTCAGTGCTTGCCCCGGGCGCCGTTTTCCCTAGTTACGCCTCTGCATGCCCGTGTTGGCATGCTGACACCGGTGACACAGCAGGTATGGCCAGCAGTTGAAAGAGGGGCCATACGTTGCACTCCTAACCAGCAAGAGCTTCATTCAGGGGCTGGGTGCAGGAGAGGAGAAAGGTGTGGCTGAAGCCTATTCGCACACCTGCTGCACCCGCTGACCTGTTCTGGTCTCTTGCCTCTCACCTCAAGATTCCTGGAGC
The DNA here is from genome assembly GCF_027244095.1 of Hemicordylus capensis. NCBI lineage: Eukaryota > Metazoa > Chordata > Lepidosauria > Squamata > Cordylidae > Hemicordylus > Hemicordylus capensis. The sequence goes on along the minus strand of NC_069657.1, from coordinate 267,214,267 downwards.
CTCTCTTACTCATGCACTTCCACTCCAACCAGATGCTACACAAAGGGCAGGGCACTGAAAAATCCCTTGGCATGTACCCGGGTGCCCCACACTGGGATGCCTTGCTACAGCGGAAATCTTCATATGATACAAAGCAAAGTGATCAGTAAAATCGGTTCTACATAATGTTCTAGAGTCTTGTTGTGTTACACATCTGCATACTCAGGATCCTTACCTCTGTAATAGGCCCATCTCTTGTCCCTCGAAGGACTTTTATTTCCTCCGGAGAAAGCTGGAATTCTGCTATGAAAGCATCTGCTACTTGTGCTTTCAATTCTAACCTCTGGCTGCAATACAAAGGATGACGTTGCTTTAGCGTACTTCCCATTTAGTTAACATGTGTTTTACAATGTATGTTCTGTTTCATGCTGCCCAAAGTGCCCTGTCATACTCTGCTTGCATGGATGTCTTAGTAAGTTTCCATATATATCTGCGCTCAACTCCTGTTTTGGAAGCAGAAAAGACTTTTCTGGCTTTTTCATCCACTTATGGGCTGCCCAAAGAGACACAACACAATTGCACACGAGAGCAGAAATCAGGTAAATATAGGTGGGAAACCTAATATTTGTAAGCTGGTTCACCCCAGCCATGTGGAGAATCTCCACACCGCCGTGCTGAGACACTAGCTCTGTCTGAGCCATGTCTCAGAAGCCACTGAGACCAGGCAGGGCCATGTGTGCTGTCACAGGGAAGCACTGTACAGTGGGAGAAGCAGCCTTGCCCAGCTCTCGCTCTCTCTCCTCTGTAGCAAAAACACACAGAGGACGTCATCGGAACTACACCAGTCTCAGAGCTCTGTGGTGGCCTAGCCCAGCTCACCACTCAGAGGAGTGGGAGAGTCAGCAAGGAGATGATGGGGAAGCCCAAGCCAGCTCAAAAAGAAATGGGCAACCACCTACTGGACTAAGGTAAGGTTCCGTGACCATAGAATATGTTTAAGAAAGAAACTGGCCAGCTTTTATGGTACCAGAATTCTGGTGTTCTTCTGAAATCATTAGGTAATTCCTTCGTTCAATGTATCCTCAAGACCCAAAATAATGCAGCATTTCTTATAAGGGGATACTATCCACAAATGTTTCTGTATCAGATATAGACTTGGGACTGACTGATTCACAGGAATAACAAACTGGTTAAGTTATTTTCTTACAAGCTAGAAAACTGGCTGACGTCCTCACTAATGGTGTGCATGTGCAGTGAGAAGCACATGCACACAGCTGAAGGCTCAGCTTCTGAAGTGCTGATACTCGTGTGTGAGTGATTTTCATTGATCTTCCTCTGCCAGGAAACACTCCATACGGCCTTCAGGATCACAGAGCCCCCAGGGAGCTACTTCCAGGTCACATGGAGTGCTTGCAAGGGAAGGTGGGGTTGGAGAAAATGGTGCCCCACCCATGCAAGCATTTGTGCTCCAGAGGCAGAGTCACTAGCAGCACACACGTGGGTTATTTTTTTTGCTGCACGTGTGCAACGTCAGTGAGGATGTCAGCCACTCTTGATTTTTAGACAAATTTGAAATTGGAACCATTACACAGTTCTACCTCAAAACAGAAGATATATATGCAAAAGTGGGGTGGGCGGGAATGCAGAGATTGAAATACAAATGGAGTGACTGCGGTGAGAAAAATATGGAAAAATTGTCTTAATGAAATTACCATTTATCAGCGTAAGGAAAATATCTCTCTCTCTCTCTCTCTCTCACCTCTGTCTCTATCTCCCTTAAGTTCTGTATATATTTGTATACAGAGCATAACCAATCTGGTTTTAAAATAACTTCATGAAGTTGTCATTCATCTCATATCAGTATCAGCAAGAACTAAAGTGCCTAATAAACAGAGGCTGATTAAAACAGAATTCACAACACCCTCCCTATATGTAAATTTACACATGTAATAGCAGGTAGAGAAGTTTTCATGAAGACAGAGAAGAATCTCAACAAGTATAGAAATTATTTGGCTATGTGTAATATGCTTACAAGAGACAATGCAAGCAGAATGTGTCCCTGGAAATATCAGTATTACAACCGTACTGATGATAAGTTTGCTTTTCTCTTCTGTTGAGCTGTTTATGCATCAGACACAGGACTATGTTGTTTTATTTTCGATTGTCTATTTTTATTTTTTTTACTGCATTTGAAAATCATACATACACACACAACAATACTGGCTACAGTTGTAATAATTATAGGCTTATGTCCCTCATTAATTGTGACTGCAAAATCTTATTAGCAGTCTTGGCTGAGAGGCTGAAAGGAGTAATCTCAGAGTTGATCCATTCAGATCACACTGAGTTTATCCCACTTAGACAAGGAGTAGATCTGGCAGTCGCTGAAGTGATGCGCTCGCTCGCTCTCTGCTCAACACAGAGAAATGGCTGTGAGCCAAAAGGTGGCAGCATCTTGAGACAAGAGTACAGTGGGAGAGAGGAGGCGAGGCAAGGGAGGGAAAGTGGGCAAGGAGGAGCAGCAGCCAAGAATATGGCAGTGGTGAGAAGGAAATGTAAGAAGGGGCCCCCCAGCCCCTTATACTAGGGCAGCCCTAGGCCAGGGATGACGTGGGATAGGCAAGAAAAGTAAGAAGAGGAGGAGAGAGAAAAAGAAAAAGCCAAGGAGATGGGGAGCAGGGAGAGAGCAAGAGGAGCGCCAGGGAGATAGAGGGGATGCAGGGAGAATAACATCAGGAGGATGTGAGAGGGAAGGTTGGAGTGAATAGGGATTAGGCATGGCTCTCCTCCCTTTCATCCTGACACGCCTCCCATACACTCTGGCCAGTTGTCAGCCTTTCATTTCTGTCACATGGATCCTCCAAGCTGAAGCTTGAGGGAAGCAACGTAGCATGACAGAAATGAAAGCAAGGACACTGGCCTTTTAAAGAAATATCTTCTCCTGGAAATAGTTTTACCATACAGTATTTTGGCCCACTAACGAAAAGTATCCAGCAACCCATACCACTTCAGGACATTAACCAAGCAGCCCCTGCTGACCATACTGAAAGCTCTCTTAGCATCCAGCAGTACAACCACCTATGCCAAGTGTTTATACAACCAACAAGGTAATAACATCAGACAGAATAAACTGAACATCTGAAAACAATTGCCACGTGACTTTCATTCTACTGGCCAAGGCAGTCAAATAACTACCATTATTCCTCAGTGAGTAGAAACTAACTCTCAGACCACCATCACTTGCTACCTTTTTCTGTTCTGTCAGCGTCAATCATTGTGCTAATTACAAATGAAATAGCATGATAACAGCTTAAATATTAGTGACTATGTATTTGTTGAGAAGCCTAAAAACCCTAGAACTATGTCTGTTAAAGGCTCAGAAACTAAGCAGGGAGGAGTTTTCAGTGCTCAGAATCAGTGTTCCCTCTAAGGCGTGCGCGCGCTCACACATTTTTTGACGTCCACTCAGTTAATTTTAGATCCTGCTCGGATTGAATCAGGAAGATCCCACTGAATCCATGTGCACACACACTGCCTTGATCCTGCCGCTCAAAACAAAACTCATTCTACACACAGAATGGAAAAAAATTAGAGAGAACACTGCTCAGAATGTGTTATGCAGAGCGACAGCTAATGCAACATTATCTCATTTTCTAACTGGAGAACACACAAAGAGGGGACAGAAGGACTCTAGACCCTTTCCTGATGAGGTATATAGGAAAAGAATTTAAAGTAGGTATTTGGAGAGCAACAATGAGGACACCATGCTGAAGTTCAAGGAAGCATACACAAAAGACATCAAGCAGAATTTCTTTCAAGTGTGCCTTGTGCAGTGATGCAAAAGGAATACAAAGCTGCATACTGAAAAAGGCCTCAGTGACATTCATGCTTTACATCCTAATAATCCTAAACATTTGTTCTGGTGCCTGTGACTGCAGCAATGGTGAAACATTTTGTAACCCTGTGCTGACACCACAATTACTTCTCTGCATCCTAAGCATGTTCAGGCTGACATAGCAAGTCTCAGAATCAAGCTGTAAATTCCATTTACTTCTCATGCAACACCTTTAAAAACTACAATGCCATCTTACCACATAATGCCACATAATCCAGAGTGAATCACGACAAACAGTTGTGTCAAAAAGAGCCATGGAATCAGTCAAAAGGTGATCTCATTCAATGTAAAAGTGGCAGAATACACAAAAATATGCTCATTTTAGCTAGAACATAACCAAAGGGCTAGATACATACTTCTCTGCTTGAAGTTTAGTTGTCTTTACTATTAAATCCTGGGTTTGCTCTTTGGCTGCCTGGAATATAGACCAGAATATTTAATTATTATTGTATCACTTTTTATTAACATCTCAAGGTACATTTCTAGTGGTTTCTTTTCAGTCTCATTACAAGCCACTTCAATATAGCATTGTGGTCTATGTTTGGAGGAGGGGGTGAGGAGAAGGTTGTTCTTAGAAACAAACAATTTTACAATTAAAATGTTATATTAGTGATTAAATACACATTGCACTGCTCCAAAGACAAACTTCAAAAGACCTCTTCAGTGCACAAAAGGTATTGGGCTATTGGTGTGTCATCTAGTGAACACAATGTGACATCTACAGAAAAGGCTGAAGAGTTGGTATAAACTTCCACTATGTAGGAGGGGGAGTGTTATGTTTGTGAAAGGATGGCCGATTTTAAAAATACCTTTTGTAACAGATACATTTGCATGGCAGGTACAGAAAATTTGACTAAACATGGAGTCAAGGCTAATGTAGTTTGTATAACACCTAAAACGTTAAATCATTTGGTTAAATCCTGCTTGTATGATAACAGATGTGAGGGGAGGGATTGTTCTGTTTGTGAAGAGGATGAGGGCTGGTGTGAGATCAAGGGGGTAGTGTATAAAATTGAATGTGTGGAATGTGCAGCGTTCTACATTGGAGAAACAGGAAGGCCACTTATGAAAAGATATAAAGACCATCTGGCTGATATGCAGCATAATAAAAGTCGAACAAAATTGGGTGATACATATGTGCATATGCTTGAGTGTGTCCATCATCAAGTTCGTGATTCCTGGACCAATATGAAACCAATCCGGTATAGTTCTATGGACACATAGGGACACTTCAACTGCATAGTTTGTGATGATGTCATCCACCCCAATTCAAGATGGCGGACACATGAACATTTGAGACGCAAGTGGATGAACTTATGAACTGCCTAACTGACTTGGACCAAATTTAGTCCAGTTGAAGGGATACTGAAAGGAAAGCAGGCAGATTAGTTCTTACTAGAACATCTTGTCTATTATCCATTTGCTGCTTTTGGTTCTCAGACACTGAATTTAAGTGCCTTCAGCTGGCATGGTAAATGGAACACTGAGGATGTGTATCACACCAAAAAGTGTGTTCAGTTTTAATTCTACAATTAATATTTTTTTCAGAATCCAATTTATTTGTTTACTACATTTGTAGACTGCCTTGCTGATATCTAAATCATGGCTAAGTTAACGACTATATTTTTCTCATCAAACTGGCTATTATGGTTCATTGAAATAAATGAGCTTCTGACTCATGGAGCATAAGAAGATAACTTATGCAGATTTAAAAATAACTTGGTGCACCAAATAAAGTCACCTTCCCAGACCCAGAGCTTCACAACACTCTGATGTGCATATATAGCTCTTGTGCATATGGATTATCCCATTATTTGCAACAGATGGAGCAGATCCCTGAATACCAAAGGGATACCCACACAAATTTGCTTCCTCAGACATTAGCATTCCCCTTCAGTAAGGGGTCTGTATGTACACTAGAATTCCTCATATACAATAAACAATTCCTCATATACATAATTCCTCGTATACATAAGAATTCCTCATATACATAAACAATATCTTCACTGACAGCAAAAGTCAAAAATTCTATTAAAAGCACCATGTCATTGAAAACACAATTTCCAAGGCAAAGTACAAGAGATTGCTCCCCTTTTAACAGTACCTTCAAATGATTGGTCATGTCCTCGCAGCAGTTACTCATAGTCTGCACATCTTCATTTATGCTTTCAAGCTCCTGAAAGAGCATAAAAATAGACACTGCTGCTCTAAGTTTTTTTAAATTTATCATATTTTTATACCACCTGATATGTGCATCTCTAGGCAGTGTACAGAATTTAAAACACAATATAGAACAGAGTAAAAACAGTTAAAATTTCACAAAATAAAGTAAATACAATCTCATAAGATATAAACAAATTAAAATTTAAAATTATTTGCAGTTAAAAGCCTGAGAAAATAGGTGCAGCTTGGATGTCTTCCTAAAAGGAAACAGAGAAGGAGATACTCTTATTTCAACAGGGAGCATATTCCAAACCCCCGGGCTAGCCACAGAGAAGGCCCAGTCCTGAGTCGCCACCAATCAAGCTGCTGGCAACCATAACCGGACCTCTCCAGAAAATATTAATAGGTGACAGAGATAATGACAAAGAAATTTGTCAGGGTCTCTTAAATACCCTGGCACTTTGTATTTTGCTCAGAAACATATCGGCAACCAGTGCAGTTCTTTTAAAATCAGTATTACATGATCCCTTCAGGTTGTCCCAGAGACTAACCTGACTGCTGCATTCTGTACCAATTGTCGTTTCCTGACTACATACAAAGGCAACCCCACATAGAGTGAATTACAGTAGTCAAGCCTGGAGGTTACCAGCATATGCACCACTGTTTTGAGGTCATTTACCTCAAGAAATGGACGTAGCTGACATATCAGCTGAACATGATAAGAAGCACTCTTGGCCACTGCCTCAGCCTGAAAAAACAGAGAGTTTTGGATCCAGGAGCACTCCCAAGCTATGTACCTAATCTTTCAGGGAGAGTGTAAGCCCATCCAGAACAGGCAGATCTAAACAATCTCTCAGGTCCTGACCCCTCACTATCAGTACCTCCGTCTTATCTGGATTCAACTTCAGTTTGTTATTCCTCATCCAACCCATTACCACCTCCAGGCAGGCATTTAAGGAAGTTATGCCATTTCCCGATGAGGCTGATATGGAGAAATAGATCTAGGTGTCATCAGCATATTGATGACACTGCACTAAACCTCCTGATGATCTCTCCCAGCAGTTTCACATAGATGTTAAAGAGCACTGGAGACAGCATGGAGCCTTGCGGAACTCCAGACTTTAGTTCTCGCTTTGCAGTCTCCAAGCAAGACCATCTGGAATCTACCAGAGAGGTAGGAATGGAACCACTGTAAAACAGTGCCACCCAATCCCACCCTCCTCAAGCGATCCAGAAGAATACCATAGTTGATGGTATCAAAAGCCACTGAGAGATCCAAAAGGATCAGCAGAGTCACACACTCTCTCTCTGTCGATAGCTAGTTAGAGATCATTCATCAGGCTGACCAAGGCAGTGTCAACCTCATAGCCAACCCATTGAAATGGGTGTAGATAATCTGTATCATCCAAAATTGCCTGGATCTGAGAGGCGCCCACTTGCTTAATCACATTGCCCAACAAAGGAAGATTAGAAACACATCTGTAAATAGCTAACGCAGAGGGATCCAATGCAGGTTTCTTCAAATAAGGCCTAATAATAGCCTCCCTGAGACAAGAAGGCATCCTGACCTCCCTCAGATAAGTATTTATAATATTTACCAGACCCTCTCTGATAATACGATTACCAAATGAGGTAAGCCAAGCTGGTCAAGAGAACTGGGATTTTAGTTGCCTAAAATGCCAGTATACATAGGCTCAATTCAGACATAATGAACAACCATGGTTTTCAGCTTCCACATCTCCCTTCTCCTTTTGGGCAAGAGTGGAGGAGAGGGGAAGTGTTTACTTTCCTTCTGAAGTAAAGAACAGTTCCACAATACAATACAAACCCATCAGCAATATATTTTGGGATAACAATACTGGATTCACTTACACTGTTGTGATAAAGATTATTCAATTGGGAAGTGTTTGAATTCTTAAGAGGAAAAGAACAATGTAAAATACTAAGGGCGAGTCACCTTAAGTGGCGCAGCAGGGAAATACCTGACTAACAAGGAGAAGGTTGCCAGTTCGAATCCCCACTGGTACACCTATATCGGGCAGCAGTGATATTGGAAGATGCTGAAAGGCATCATCTCCTACTGCATGGGAGGAGGCAATGGTAAACCCCTCCTGTAGTCCACCAAAGAAAACCACAGAGCTCTGTGGGCGCCAAGAGTTGAAATCAACTTGACAGCACACTTTACTTTAAATACTAAGGGCACAAGCCTACCAACATTAAGCTAATTTAAATAATTGATTTCAATTGCAGGACTAAGCTCAAGCTTCACTATTCCTGTTGAAATCAGTGGGACTTTAAAGTGCTCAACTTTGGCAGGCATTCTTATTATTTTAATTTTTCAGATAGTGTTCCTGAACTGCCTTTCTGCCATTTCTGATGCAAATGACAATGTACACAAGTAGTATAAGTGGAACTCTTCCATATATAAAAAACAGGTTTTTAATATTTTGACTATACACATTACCGCATTTGCCAAGTTCTGTGCTCCTTAATTAAAGACATGCACACATACAAATTCTAAGGATATGAAGTTATCAACTTCATATACTGAAGTTATCGAACCCTGATAATGTGTTTTAAAAACCAAATACATAACCTATTGCACATAGCAGATGACACCAAACTGAATCACAGCCAGTACAGAGTGGATTTGCCTTGAGAATACTAGTATATTTTACGGTCATCTTCACACTGGACATTTAGAGCTAATGAATTACAATAACATACCTCCTTCACTTGCTTGAAAATGTAGACAAATTCTTCATTGATGGCTAAGCTGCGATGCTCAATATCCCCACGCAAATTTCTTCTGGTACGCAAACTATTTTCCACAAAAAAGGCTGAAAGAGCCTTGAGCGCTTCTAGCATTTCCTACAAAAACATTTTAGAAGCCATATTGGTAGGTCATACAAAAATGATTTTTTAAAAAAATTCCAAGGACATGTGACATCAGAAGAGATACTACAGAAGAGCCTTCAGATACTATTCATAGCAAAAGGTATCCTACTGTGTGAACCCATTGCATTTAACGCACGTCAGAAATTGTTGTTGTTTTTAAATCAACTAATTACTTGCAACTCTAAACTCTGATTAGCATAGATCAGGACAGCACAACTTCAGCCCTCCAGCTGCTTTTGAACTACAACTCCCAGCATCCCCAGCCACAGTGGCCAATTGTCAGGGATGATAGGAGTTGTAGGCCAACATCTGCAGGCGGGCTGAAGATGTGCAGCCAGGGCATAGACCAAATCCAGGGCCCTGATTCAGCTCTAGGAGCACACAATTAACGGATCCAGACAGGAATACCCATTCCTATCCACAGCAAAAGATACATTTCTAAACAGTTCAGTGGTGCTCAAAGGACATTATAATACAGATATGTAGTGACATGATCCTCTCTGGATCTCCTTTGCTGGTGTAAAGCATCGTTCCGGTTGTGAGCCATGGAATCTCTAAAATGTTCTTCCTCAAGCAAAGGTTTGGGTTTTTGTTGTTGTTGTTTTTAGCAAAACAAGCTATTTTAATAACCATTGTGTTCTGAACATATTGTCTAAGGAACAGCTGTGTGCACTTCAAATTCCTGACTTCCAACAATGTCATCTGGTCCAGTAAAAGGTAGCATCCTTATTTAGAATGTGATTAATCATCAGCTAAAAAAAAACTAAACACCAGTAAACCAGAACTTTTTTTGAGGGGGGGGGGTGGAATCTTCAAAAATAAAATAAACCACACAAAAACCTTGCCTCCACTTTTGGCACAACAAACTAAGCACTGTGTATTGTGAGAGAACTTGGATTCATTGGAATCTAGCACAAAACTATGGGACTGAGGCATGGCTTCTTGGTTTTTTACATGTGGGCTACGATAATTATCTTTCAAATCACATCTCTGCACATAGCCTGCACTGTTCAGGTCAAATCCAATGTTCCATAGCACTAACATTGGCACAAAAATGTAGGTCTGAGACATGGATCCTCATGGTTTTTATCAGAGATGTGGGCTTTCGGGGGAAATTTCCCACGTAAATTTCTCTTTCATTTGCATAAAATTTGCATTAATTTTTCTCAACAAGTTATTATACAAATTTTCCTCATGTCCTACATTGATTGTGATATGATCTGGCATGTTATTTGACTTATTTATACAATTGTTTAAAAACCCAAATACCTCCTTCATATTAATGTCCCCTGACACTGTAGCTCCAAGGTTTTTCAAGTAGCCAAGTAAATTTTTTACAAATGGGAATTTTTCCATGGAAGAATAAAGCATAAAAAAATTCTCCACACCACTTCTCTGGTTTTTACATAGCAATTTTCTGTACTGATTGCATCATAAAAAGCATGGTTCCATCATTCCACCAGTGACTTTTACAGTTCACTTTGTGTGCTCAGTTGATAGCTGGGATTAGATGGTGGACGTTTGTTCTGTCTGTAAAAACCATGAAGATTCATGTCTTCAACCTACATTTGCAAAAACCTACATTTTTGCTCCACACCAGCATCACTAACTACTACTACAAATATTTATATACCGCTTTTCAACAAAAGTTCCCTAAATGGTTTACATATAGAAATAAACATAAATAAAGATGGCTCCCCCGTCCCCAAAAGGGCTCACAATCTAAAAAGAAACACAAGATATACACCAGCAACAGCCATTGGACCACTTTAAAAAAGGTGCTTCTTTGCTCAGTTAGGAGGGACACTAAGTGCTAGATCTTAGACTTTCACAATGAAGTGCATGGGTAAATGGACACATGGGCTGTGATCTATGACTAGATAGTGGATTTTTGTGGTCTGCAAGTAACAGTCATTAGATGCCTCAGATGTATGTAAAACACAAGGAGGACTTCTGCCTTCTCATAATTTTCAGTTATTTTTATAGTGTAACTGACAACTGACAAAGATGTGCACTAGGATTTGATGGTGGATTTGAGGTGCCACCATACAAAAACATGAGGATCCATGAGATCTGTGCCTCAGATCCATCACTAGAGTGCCAGGAAATGCTATCTCTGCAGTTATCACAGTACAGTAAGCTGTGATTGGACAGAGGATTGAGTCCATCTCCATGTATCTGCTCTATTTAGTTTTTGCACCAGGCCAGTACAACAATGTGTGTGTGTGTGTGTGTGTGTGTGAGAGAGAGAGAGAGAGAGAGAGAGAGAGAGAGAGAGATTTCCTAGAGTGCCAGGAAATGCTATCTCTGCAGTCATCACAGCACAGTAAGCTGTGATTGGACAGAGGATTGAGTCCATCTACATGTATCTGCTCTATTTAGTTTTTGCACCAGGGCAGTACAACAAAGTGTGTGTGTGTGTGTGTGTGTGAGAGAGAGAGAGAGAGAGAGAGAGAGAGATTTCCTAGAGTGCCAGGAAATGCTATCTCTGCAGTCATCACAGCACAGTAAGCTGTGATTGGACAGAGGATTGAGTCCATCTCCATGTATCTGCTCTATTTAGTTTTTGCACCAGGGCAGTACAACAATGTGTGTGTTTGTGTGTGTGTGTGTGTGTGTGTGTGTGTGTGTGTGAGAGAGAGAGAGAGAGAGAGAGAGAGAGAGAGAGAGAGAGAGATTTCCTAGAGTGCCAGGAAATGCTATCTCTGCAGTCATCACAGCACAGTAAGCTGTGATTGGACAGAGGATTGAGTCCATCTACATGTATCTGCTCTATTTAGTTTTTGCACCAGGGCAGTACAACAAAGTGTGTGTGTGTGAGAGAGAGAGAGAGAGAGAGAGAGAGAGATTTCCTAGAGTGCCAGGAAATGCTATCTCTGCAGTCATCACAGCACAGTAAGCTGTGATTGGACAGAGGATTGAGTCCATCTCCATGTATCTGCTCTATTTAGTTTTTGTACCAGGGCAGTACAACAGTGTGTGTGTGTGTGTGAGAGAGAGAGAGAGAGAGAGAGATATCAAATCATAGATCTCATCCTTGCCCATGGACTGCACAAGAAACATCTTTGATCCAGCACTTTATGCAAAACCAGCTGAGACATGGATTCCCATGGCATTTACATACAAAAGCTCAAAATCCAGCATCAAATCACAGATGGATGTGAACCATAACACAATGCATTTGGGGTGATTAGGTCATCGGGATCCATGCCTCAGAGCTAGGTTTTGCATAAAGTGCTGGATCAATAGCATTTATGATGCAGTGCATAGACATGGATATGACTGTAGTACAGTATCTTCATGTAAAAACTATGAGGATTCATGACTCGAATTTAGATGTTTATACCATAATGGCACCACGAATCATAGGGTCCATATACATTCTACAGTAGTTCCCACAGAAATTACATAGTCAGTGACAATCTCAACCATCAGACCTAGTTCTTCACACTTACTGTTATCATTCAACTAATCGTGTTGCTTAAAACAGATGGATTAACTAATGAACATTTATAAAGTGTACAATCAGTAGCTCTGAACTGCTTCACACATTAATGTTTATCACTTCATTACTGTGTAGCATCAAGAGATGACTTACATGGGAGTGAATGTGGCCATCACTTTCACATTTCCTTGCATCATTTTGAATGCAATACTTTTTAATTGAGCCAATTCACATTCAGCTGCCAGTCATCAAGTGTACAGTTCTCAGATGTAAAACAGGGCCAATGCTTGGTATGAATACATCTGTTCATACAAAGCGTTGAAAGTATATTAAAATACTTTTGGTAGTTTGTTTTACTGTTTTATTGTTAAATCTGAATTTTGTAAGCTGCCCTGGGACTTTCTGCAAAAGTGCAGAATATACACCAAATAACTAAATAAATAGTCATAGGCTCCTTTTCACAGAGATTGTCTGTTTTTCAGTACCTGCCCCAATTTTTAAAAAGAAAGGAAATGTTGTTTGGTTTTGAGAGAGCCCTTTGGGATGCCTTAGAATAGTTAACTTTCCTTCTCCCCCCAGTTTCTTCATCAACTAAAGGTTGCTGAATGTGTTTGAGCTGCAGCCATATAGTAATGAGTACAATCAAATCCATTGTGAGGTCAAACATTCATAGGGAACTGTTCTGGTCAGTTTAACTAAGGAGCCCTGACAGTTTCAGAAGCTGGTGCTAGGTGTGAGCTATTTGCTGAGGGGAAATGCATGTGGAGTTCCAGGAAGCATTTCATTGGACAAGGTGAGAAGCCTCCTTTGGTCTCATCTAGCAGGGCTCTTTTTAAAGAGGGTGCTGACTGAGGAGGAACAATCTCCAAACAAGAGCTGTTCAGGAGCAGTCAGCCTTCTGCAGTGAAAGTTCTCTTTCCCTAGAGGCTGGATGGCCATCTGTAAGGGATGCTGTAGCAGTTTCCTGAACTGAGCAGGGGGCTGAAGACCTCCAAGGTCCCTGCCAACTGTAACAATCGATGAAATAATGTGCTATATTATTGCTTATCGGGCAATATTATAAATGCTGATCAGGCAGTGATCCTTGGCGTGTTATAGAAGTAAATGGGATTGCGCCAGAGGAAGTAATTTAGAAAGAGGGGCTACAGTAGTCTCCATCACCCTCACGTTTCTGTTTTCATATGGAGACTGCTGGCGAGCATGCGAAGGCGCCAGCCTGCGGAGCCAACTGGAGAGAGGATGGAGTGGGCTAGGCAGGCTGCGCGTCGGGAAAGACGCCACCCTAAGAAACAAAAAAGGTGGGGGGGGGGCTGCACATTCTCCCCCTCAACAGAGGCAGCCAGCCAGCCTCAGCCGCTCACCTTGTCGGCTTCTAGCCGCGTCTCCAGCACTTTGCGGAGCTTACGCGACAGCGGGTTGGGCCCGGAGCCCCCCGCTAGCCCTTGCGAGGAGAAGCCCGCCGTGCTGGAAGCCCCGGCCACAACCGGCTGTGGCTGCTGGTGCTCTTCAGGCGCCGTTGCTGCTGCTACTGTCGCCATTTCCCTTCCTTTCCTTTTCCCTAAGGCTGCGGTGGCGAAGGCGGCGACGCGACCCGGATCAGGAGTGTTGCTGCACCGATTCCCCCTACTCCCGTTCTCCCGAAAAGAGTAGTTCCGCTTTGGCGATCTGCCCAGTAGAGAAAAGCCATAAAAATAAGGGGCGGGGTAGGGTGAGGGTGGGGGTGTTTTTTCTGTCCCTCTAGGTGGCCCCAGCACGTAGACTACAGTTTGGCACATGGGAAAGTGAAACACAGAGTACAGGAGATCGCCCCTAGCAGCATCTGGATAATAACAGTATATTATAAGTCTTTCGATGCTGGTTCACGGGAGTATATGTCTTAATATATCTGCTCATGAAGAAGAAGAAGAAGAAGAAGAAGAAGAAGAAGAAATTCAATTATTAATGATTAAAAACACCCTGTTTTTCAACAGAAAGGATTCTCAAAGTGGTTTAGATCGCAAAAGGGATAAAAAAATGGTTCTCCGTCTCAAAGGTCTCACGATCTAAAAAGAAACACGAGAAAGATGCTAGCAAATAGCCACTGGAGGAAAGTTTATGCTGATCTGAAGAGGGACAGTTCTTCTCTGCCTAGTAAATATGAGGGACTGGGAGACATGACTGTAAAAGATGTCTCTTTTGCCCAGTCAACCAGTTGCCAACCCTCCAGGAATCTCCCAAACTATTGAAAGTAATCCTGGAGATTTTAATGGCTTGACACGTGGAAAAATATTCGGCGTGTGGGGATCCCTAGAAAAGGCTTGAGTAAGAATCGGCAACTCTAGACTCTTGGTTGTTTTTGATGCAGCAGAAGAGCAAGAAGAATGCCCCTTTAGTCTGAAAGATTGTTCATATTTATATAGTGCTTTGGGCTGTTTAAAGCACTTCACCTGCATTATCTGGTAGTCCTTACAACAATCCTGTTGTAGGCTAGCATGGACTGAGCCTCAGAGAAAATGATTGCCTTACCTAAAGCTATCTAGTGACTTCCTGGAGGAAAGATTCAAACTAGGGGCTTCCTGATTAATTGCTGAATAATCCATTTCACTACACCAGTACTTCTTTTGTCTCCGTTTTTGGAGCAGAAGCCAATGCAGTGTTAAAAGGGAAAAGAAAGGAAAGATTGTGCCATCGAGTTGGTGTTGACTCCTGGTGACCAAAGAGCCATGTGGTTTTCTTGGACAGGAAAGGTTTACCATTGCCTCCTCCTGTGCAGTATGAGATGATGCCTTTCAGCACCTTCCTATATTGCTGCTGGATTCTGACTGGTCAAAAGGTGACAAACACAAAATTGATCCAAATGACTGGCAGATTAATTAAAAACATAAAAATAGGAAGTTTTAAAGTTTTACATAAATCACAATCAAAAGTGCAATGCAAGATAACATGCCCCACTGTTTTAACCATTCTGCATTTGGTATTTTTTTAAATTTACCCTCACACACCACAGAAGGAAGGATGTTAAATCATGCCAAGGCTCACAGTGTTTTGCTACTGTGAGCATGGTAAGGTATTCAGCTGACATACCAATATTGTTTGGCTTTCCTAAACTAATATAATTAGGTGCCAGACTTAAATAATTTTGCTGTTCAACATCCATAATGTGCTGCGTAAGCATCAATTTTGCTTGATCGTTTCCCAGCGAGATCAAAAAGCTGGGAGAGAATCCATATGACTGGAGTTTATCCAGGGACTATTTCTAGACAAGCTGAAAATTGACAATTAGCTTTAGTGGGGCTAGGCCCATGGTGGGGTGGGGGGAGGGGAATTAACTTTAACCAGATATTAAAAATAAGAATCCACACCCTGGTCTCCACCCCCTGTAACCCTGTCTCTAAATGTAGAACCACATTTGGGACACAGTCAACTGCCTGAAGGACCGCTCTCAACAATTTTGTTATAATAACTTCCATTGCGGTGATGTTAGAATATGGCCTGTGCTGTCCACCGTACAGGAGCTGAGACATAGTTTTAGCCTCAAATAGCTTGATGGCTACAAGGACACAGTAACCTCCTCTGGATCGATAAAAACACAGGATGGCTGCAGCACTCCTTTGAGCAACCCGAGTAACGTGTTTGCTTTGGGCCTTCTGTGCCTATCCACGTGTGTTGCTGAGAGTAGGCTCATGTTTGCCCCTCTCCCTGGCGGCCCCTTGCACACATAAACCACACACCCTGTGTGTGGCATCACATGTAAGGAGCCTGGCCATCACCCAGAAGGGTCTGTGCTGCCCTCCTGAATTCATTTCCCAGACAACAATGAAGTAGGCTGGATGTTTTCTTCAGTCTCTCCCTTGCTCAGCGTTTGACATTACACACAGGTGGCGTGGCCAGCACCCAGAAGGGCTAGCACAGTCCTCTGGAGATTTCCCAGCCAGCTTCATTGTGGATTGGGTATCTTCTTTGTTCTCTTCCTCGCTTGGAACAAGGGAGAGAACAACAACAACCCATCCCACAATGAAGCTGGCTGGGAATTAGGCCAGACTGGAGCTCGCAGGAGAGGTGAAGGGCGAGCCAGGCAGCTCTCAGGGAGCTGGGTGGTTCAGGTTCATTGAACCTGTCCACCCAATTATATAGCATTTCACTACGCTTACTCCTTGCAAGGAATACCACACACCCAAATATTTAAAGCATTCTACCTGTTCAATCTTGACCTTACTGAAGTACTCCTGTGCAATTTTGATGTTTTAGGAAAGACCACAATCTTTGTTTTTTGGTAGTTAACCAATCATCGTACCTCTTACAATATGCAGCAAGATATTCCCCAGAGTGGATGGGGCCACTCTGGGAAGAGCACCTGCATGCTTGCAGGCAGAAGGTCCCTCCCTGGCATCTCCAGATAGGGCTGAGAGAGACTCCTGCCTGCAACCTTGCAGAAGCTACTGCCAGTCAGTGTAGACAGTACTAAGCTAGATGGACCAAGGTTCTGACTCAGTAGAAGGCAGATGTTCCCATGTAAGTGCTCATAGGGCTCTTTTCATCCCAATAGGTGTCTGCAAAAGGACAAGTGTATTGTCTGCATAGAACAATACTGATATATGCTTATTCGCTAATTTGGGGAAATGTAAGTCTGGTCTGTCCAAATATGCAACCAGAGAATGAAGGCAGAAAATAAAAGTGGAGCAAGAATGTAGCCCTGCTTTACTCCTTTTCATGTGGGCACAGGGTCAGTGAGATGCCCTTGAAAATTGCAAATTAAAAAATGAACTCGCAAACATGTCTTATCATTGATTGATTGATTAAGTGCCGTCAAGTCGGTGTCGACTCTTAGAGACAACATAGATAGAATCTCTCCGGGATGATCTGTCTTCAACTTGGCCTTTAAGGTCTCTCAGTGGTGCATTCGTTGCTGTCCATCTACCTTGCTGCTGGTTGTCTTCTTCTTCTCTTTCCTTCAACTTTTCCCAGCATTAAGGGAGCTGGGTCTTCGCACAATGTGTCCGAAGTATGATAGTTTGAGCCTGGTCATTTGTGCCTTGAGTGAAAATTCTGGATTGATTTGTTCCATAATCCATTTGTTTGTTTTCCTGGCTGTCCATGGTATCCTCATAAGTCTTCTCCGCCACCAAAGTTCAAAAGGGTCAATGCTTTTTCTGTCTTGCTTCTTCAAAGTCCAGCTTTCGCATCCATAGAATTTTATGTCTTATCATAAAAGCTTATAAATAAGGAGAAACAAATGCCTATTATAAGAGAAAACTGAGGGGGCACTGCACTCTTGAAATACCTGGAGAATGGTCACACAAAAGGGGACAGAGGGCAGAACTAGATCTAATGGGCTTAAGTTACAGGAGGGTGGATTTCAACTTAACATTGATAAACTTTAAAATGATAAGAGCAGTTTGGCAATGTGCCAGTTACCTGGAGGTGGGTGGGCTTCATTTTGCTGGAGGCTTTCAAAAGGACACTGGGCAGGGCAGGCATCTGTTAGGGATGCTCTAGCTGCATTTCCTGCTTTGAACAGGGGGCTGGTGTACAAGGGTCACTCCAACTCTATTCTTCTGTGATGCTATGCTGCTCAAGAGCTCTCAGTTTGCCTGGTCAACCAGGGCAGTTAGCATCTGAGCAATTTGCCAGTAAGACTGCAACGTTTATTATTATTAAAAATATTTGCAAGCTGCTTTCCCTGTTCCCTGTTGCCATTACTCCTCCTGTCTTCTCCTTAATTGCTGGTTTTTGACCTTCTGCTAACAAGAACAAGAACAAGAACAACAATATTGATAATAAAATTCAGCCATCCAACAACAACATTGATAATAAAATTCAGCCATCCCAGGTCCTTGGGAAGGACTCGGAGTCTGGATAAAACAAACCAGTCAATAACACCTGTCTGACTGTGTAAACAAGAAATAATAATAATATTATTATAATACATAATATATTTTCTTGTGATGTTATCATTGTTTTTAATGTTTCACCATGTCTGTAAATGTGGTACTTATTGTGCAGGGTCAGAACTCAGGAGATTTATTTATTTAATCAAATTTGTACACCGCCCCAAACTTTCATCTCTGGGCGGTGTACAATGATTTTGATCTGCCTGATTTTGATCTGCCTGTTCTGGATGGGGCCACACTTCCCCAGAAGGAATAGGTACACAGTCTGGGGGTGCTTCTGGACACAAACCTCTCCCTGGTGTCCCAGGTTGAGGCAGTGGCCAGAAGTGCCTTCTATCAGCTTTGGTTGATATGCCAGCTGTGTCCGTTTCTTGAGATAAATGACCTCAGAACAGTAGTGCATCTGCTGGTCACCTCAGATTTTGACTACTGCAATGTGCTCTGTGTGGGGCTGCCTTTGTACGTAGTCCAGAAACTGCAGTTGGTCCAGAATACGGCGCCCAGGTTGGTCTCAGGGTCATCTCAGAGAGACCATATCACTCCTATCTTAAAAGATCTACTCTTGCTGCTGATAAGTATCCTGGCAAAATACAAGGTCTTGATTATATAAAGCCCTAAACAGCTTGGGCCCTGGGTAAGAGAACGTCTTTGTCACTATATGAGCCCCACCCAGAGGCGTAACTAGGGAAAACGGCGCCCCGGGCAAGCACTGAAATGGTGCCCCCCCCGCGCCCCCCAACATACTACATCATACTTAGGTTTTTCCTCACAAGCGCCCGCTGCCGCCGCTCCCTGCTAAAATAAGAGCCTCCTCCCCCATCTCTTACAACTTTTAAACAAGCAGTCAGGACACATTTGTTCATCCAGGCTTTCAATTAGATACTGTTTTAACAATTTGATGGTTTTTAATAGTTTTGACGTTGCTTCACATCCGAAATTAGTGTAACGTTTTAACCTGTTTATTTGTTGTAGTATTGTTTTGTTGTAAACCGCCCAGAGACCTGCATTTTGGGCGGTATACAAATATGTCAAATACATAAATAAGAAATAAACCGCTTAGAGGTCGTTAGATGAAAGCCAGCTGGTATATTCGATGGAATAAATGGGATAAGTCTCCTTATTGAAGGAATAAAGAAGTAAGCCTCCTACGATTTATTATAGGGTTAATCCTACGATTTATCACAGGAATATATAAACAAATCAGCCTCCTAGATCTGAGCCATGTCTTTAATAGGGGGGCAGCCCTAATGTCCAGACCTCAGCGCGGCATTCCTGGCTTGCCCCACGCCCCTCCTCAGGTCTTCAAAAGAGACCATCTTCCTTCCCGCCCGCTACGATCGGGGAGAGATGCGCCCTCGCTTGCCTCCCGCCTCCTCTGCCTCCTCCCGCTCTTCCTTCCTTTCCTTGCCTTACAAGGCTTCGTGCGAGGGACCCCCTCCTCTCTCTGGATGGCAGGGGGCGGAGCTCCGCGCGCTGGGATTTGGGGACCCTGCCCGGCCCTTCCCTCTTAGAGCCGACGACGAGCGCGGCGGCGGCAGCAGCAGCAAAGCAGCAACAGCCCCGGGGACTGTCGCGGCTGGTCCTGCATTCCCGGGCCGAGTCGCCGCCGCCGCCTCCCGTGCACTGCCGCGTTGTCCTGCTCCTGCTCCTCCTTCTCCTCCTCGCCCCTCTGCTGCTTCGCGAGTCCAGCAGCTGGAGAAAGGCCGCTTGCAGCAGGGACGTCCATGTGTGCCCGGCGGCGGCCAGGATCCCTGGCGGCAGGTCAGTGGGAGCGACGGCTGAGGTTGCGGGGCGGGACGCGATTCTTCCTGTCGGGGGCTTCCAGCCCCCGCCACAGCCCGGCCCGAGCAAAAGCAGGCGAGGCGAGGCGAGGCTCTGCTTGCTTTCCAAGGCGGAGGGGAGGGGCCGCCTTGCCCGCCCCCCAGTCCTGAGCAGGGCAGGGTCAGCTCGAATCCCGTGCCGTCCCCCCACCCGAGATTTGCCCCTTTTCGAGGAGTTGGCGCGAGGGACTGGCCGGACCAAACTTCGCAGCAAGTCCAGCGCGGGCTAGCGGGGGGTGGGTGGAGAGCCTGGCACGAGGTTGGCATCAAAGGCCATGACTCATCACCTTTGGGTGCCCCCCCCCGTGGCCCCGCTTGACAGCGCGAGGGGAAGACTCTGCAACGGGCTGTGCTGGTCCCTCCTCAGTTCCCTGCCATTACAGCCTCTTCGGAATGAAAGGAAGCCGTCAAAAGGGGTGGAGGGGGGGGGGTGCGGGAGGCGCTCGTATCCTGCCTCTGTGAATCTGGCAGGGGTGGAGTGCTTAAGCTGGGCTTATTGCTTCACTTGTGGGGAAGGGGCAAGATTTGCGCAGCGATCTGCCAAGTGTTCTTCCCAAGGGTGCCAGATTCCATCCAGTCCACACAATTAATTCCCCTACTTTTTCTTTTCCATTGCTTGGAGCAGTCACTAATATCGTCAAGCCCTTTCCTTTGTTTCTCATGGAAGGCGAAGTGTTCCCTTAAGTTGGGGAAGAAATGTCTGTGCATCTCAGCCCCAGCACTTTTTTCTTAAGAGTTCCCAAATCTTGGACCAAAAAGCTTCAATCTGCTCTCCTGTTTATTGAGAGTAGCAGAGCAGGGCAAAGACCTGGCAGTTCCTAACTTCCTTAACTGTGGCTCTTTTGCCCTAATTGTTTTCTAATGATGCTTTCATAATATCACTTTGCTATTAACAATTTGTTTCCATGGAACCCAGCACTGAATTTGGCTGTGCACCAGGCTCACTGGACTGAGAGGCAGGTGTAGGTTTGCCAACTTTTCAACCGGTCACTGTAGCTCTGCCTTTGAATAGCTGCTTCATGCGCAAACCAAATCAGTTTTTCTCAGTACTGTGGAAAACTGGAACCTGCTGATTTCTGATGGATATCAAGCTGCTGTTAAAGACACAAGAGCAAGACAGGCCTTTTTTCTGAACAGTTGGCATCCCTAGGTGAGTTGATGACTGAACTGCTACAGTGCAGGTTGAGGGATATCTTTCCTGATTTATGACTGTGAAACATGTGGATCATCTAGGGTGAGATCTGGTAGTCATCCACTCACCCAGGGTCTTAAACTGTGACCCTCCTGCAGATGTTGGCCAACAACTCCCATCTTCCGTGGCTGCTGCCTGTTGTGACAGGGGTTGATGAGAGTTGTAGTACAACAACAGTTGGAGGGCTGCAGTTTGAGACTCCCATGCTGAGTCAACACTCACTTTCTTTTGTTCTATCTTCTTCCCACCAAGGCAGCATGCCCCCCCCCAAACAAAGAGGTCTGCTCCAGGGTTCCCTGTAACAGGGATTCCCAGATGTTGTTGAATACAACTCCCATAATCCATTTCAGCTGGGGATGCTGGGAGTGGTAGTCAACATCTGGAAATCCCTATAACAGGGAACCCTGGTTTGCTCCCATCCTAGTTTCCTTGACCCCACCCTTCCCACTCCATTACAGAAGCTGCAGGTTGTTATGATTTGATGTAGTAATGGATGTTTCTGTTTTATTCTTCTCTTTTCCATCACTGCAGCAACTGAGGAGGGAGAATCAGGAAGAGTAAGAAAACTTTCAGCCACACCAGAAACATTCCTTTCAATGATAGAAGAAGGAAATATGATGGCCCTTAGGGAAGATTGTGTTAGAATGCAAAGTTGTTGGGACTAAAGGCCTTTACATTCGACTGTCTCCTAGCCTGTACAGTACGTAAAGAAATTGTGACCTAGTCTCCTTTTTGTCACAGTTAATAGCTATGACTGGAAAAATGGCATCTAGCCTTACTTGCACAGGAGTGATCTGGGCATTTTTTTCCTTCCTCTGTGCTGGTGTCTCCTGCGTGGGGTTCTTCATGCCTTACTGGCTGCTTGGGTCCCAGCTGGAGAAATCCGTTTCCTTTGGCACTTTTCGGAGATGCTCCTATCCGGTACGAGATGAGAGTCGCCAGGTCACGGTGATGGTGGAGCAATGTGGACGCTATGCATCATTCCAGGCCATTCCGAGTGTGGAGTGGAGGATCTGCACTGTGGTGACGGGTCTGGGCTGTGGTCTTCTCCTTCTGGTGGCCCTGACTGCACTCATGGGATGTTGTGTGTCTGACCTCATCTCCAGGACGGTGGGCAGAGTGGCTGGAGGCATCCAGTTCTTGGGTGGTGAGTAACAGCGGACGTTTGACTCTGGAACCAACCTCCTGTCATTATGTATGCAGTTCCCATGCTGCTCCTACGCTTCCTGAATTGTTTTATTGGGTACTGTTACATTACACCTTATGCTTGAGCTATGCTGGGGATTTCATGTATTGATTGGACAGGTTCATGTTATCATTTCAATGGTTGATTATCAGTAAATCTGAGATCCATAAACTGCATGCGCTCCAGCGGTGTCATGTGAATTTGGATATTTTCATCGATCCCGGGTCCACGGCAAGACTGGCCTACATTTAACCAGGATTGACCAGCCGAGTTCAGATCTAAGATTAATGATCCTGGTTAAATGTCAGTTGGCCTAGACATGATTGACAGAAAATTTCTGAGCTCACATGGCATGTGCTGTGGGAATGCATGTGGCTCATGGATCTCTGATTTACCAGTAATCTGCCATTGAACTGATCATGTGAACCACTCCATTATAGTCTCACCCTGACCTTTATCCATAATTGGGCCCCAAAGCAGTTTACAGTTAAAAATCCACCAGAAAATACAAGATAAGTCACTGTGTGCATATGCATGTGATGAGGAGATAGGATGGTTTACACCCCACTATTCCAGCTTCATGTTCTTCTTCTGTTTTGAGTTGCTTGTGCTGTCAGTTCCTGATGATATGTGGGGGATGGTCTTAGGTGTTAGTCTGCCACTCTCACCCCCAACCTTCCAGCTACTAGTGGTTGCTAGCTGCTGGGCCCTGTTGTGTCCCTGTTGAATGATAAGGGCTTTTCTCCATGAAGTGCACCCCAACATAATACAATTTGGGCAGCACAGATTACCTTTCTCAGCATGTATCCAGTAGCTGTTAGGCAATATATTTTTGTGGAGGAAAATAACACCGCAAAAACTACTCAACATGTCTTCTAGAGACAGTTGTTATGATATCCAGTTTTGGTTTTGTTGAATTTTCAAATGAACAACTGGACTTTATTGTGTGTTTATTTGACAATGTGAAGAGAAAAAAAGCTGTTTCAGAATTAGTTCTTACTGTCATAGTCCCTGAAGTGAGAGTATTTTCCCCGCCCCATTACATATAGGGAAAGGGTTTTCGACTAATCATCCAGTCCTCTTGTTTACTTGGAAATAAGCCCTGCTGATTATAGCAGGGCTTCAGAAAACCACATGGCATTGTGGTTGCCAGGAGTCAACACCGACAGGATGGCACTTTTCCTTTTTTCCAAACCGGTGGTACTCCAGATATTGCTGTACAATTTGCCACAACAAATTGTAGCTGGGGATGATGAGAGTTGTAGTTTAACAACATCTGGAGTACCACAGGTTGGGAAGCCCTGGATTATAGTGAGACAAAATATGCTATCCTGTCCATATCAAAGTCCTATTGTGTAGAATATAGCTTATTTTCTTGTAAGGGTTACTTACTAGTAAATATGGTTTGGATTGCTAGTAAATACTAGCCAGTATTGTTTGGACTGCAGCCCTCATCATAATTTGTGAGTTAACATTGCACACTTTTGGGTTTAATTGCCACAAAAGTCGGCTTTTTAGTCTTTTGGATACTGTACACTTTTTGCTGTTTCTGAATATGTGGTTTTAATTTTAGCCTTTCCATTTTTGTGGCGTCACTCCCCATTTCTTTGTCGTCCCCCCACACACACACACAACTGCTCCAGCCTCCGCAGCCACTGCTGAGGAATGAAAAATAAGAACAATCGCAAAACTTGTGTCTCTCCTGTTGTTCTTACGGTGATGTTTTGTGCTGAAATGTTGAGACAACTCTGTGATACTGCAAAAGGGGGAACTTGGATCAGCTTGCTAACAGCTGCATTTCTCCCTGCTTTTTTAGCACTCTTGAAGCTTTACATGCAGGCACTCTGGTCTGCAACTTGGAAATGTGTGCAGAGCATAAGAGAAACTGGCACCCCGCAAGTCTAGATGCAGTTTGTGTTTGTGCCTGCTATTGGCAGTGCTCCCCACAGGCTGATTAAAGGCTGTTAAGAGGCAATGGTGCTTCCACAGCCCAACTTCCTTCCAAGTGTGATTTGATTTACTAGCTTTATTGATTTATGATGCTGGATTAGATAGGCCTTGGGCCTGATCCAGCAAGGTGGTTCTTGTTTTCTTATGGGGCTTTTATAAATACATGGAAGAGAGGTCTATCAATGGTTACTGGTTTTGATGGCTATAGGTTGCCACCAGGTTCAGAAGCAAGATGCCTCTGAATACCAGTTGCAGGGGAGCCACAGCAGGAGAGCAGGCATGCCTCCATCTCCTGGTGTTTGGCTTCCCAGAGGTGTCTGGTAGGTCACTATGGGAGACAGGATGCTGGACTATATAAGCCTTGGGCCTGACCCAGCAAGGCTCTTCTTATATGTTTCATATCCTCAGTTTTATCCATTAGATGTAAAAGTGCCTCATTTTCAGACTTAGTTGTATTAAACATGTGTCAAATGTTAACTTTCTGGTTCGTGTATCTTAACAGTAACTTGTATTCATCTCAGTTGGTTACCAAGTTTCCTACAGTTATTAGTTAGAGTTTTGGTACACTCAAGCTATTGTTGGTGTGTAACAGTGACATTGTGTTGGTGTGTAACAGTGACATACATTTATATAGTGTGCAGCATGCATGTAATATCAGTCTAACAGTTGTAGGACTGAGCTGAAAGTTGTTGCTTGACTTTTTCAGGAAATGTTGGGGTAAGAGAAAATTTCCTTACAGGCCGCCACCCCATGGCTTACCTTAAACCACCACCCATGGCTTACCTTTTTTTCTCTCTCACCACCATTTCACATTTTGGTGAAATGGTGGTGAGAGCAAAAAAAGGTAAGCCATTGGGTGGTGGTTTAAGTGTGCGTTTCACATTTCTGGCCTTTCCTGGAGCCTCTGTGGATGTTGGTTATCCTTCTTTACCCCAAGATTTCCTAGGGCAAGAAGCATTGCCCTCACCCTGACTGGCTTCATGATGATGGCACATGTTGACTTAAGCTCTCTTCAGATATACAAGTGTACAGATGTCTGTACACTTGTACATGTTTTTGTGTGAATGACTATACCTGCCTTCGTTTTAAAAATGAAACCTTGGTACAGGTCCCTCAAATGCATGGTACAGAAGGGAATATCTTATAGTGCTCACACTTCTAGTCACCCATTCAGATGCAACCAGGGTGGACCCTGCTTAGCAAAGGGGACAAGTCATGCTTGCTACCTAATGGGGTAGTTAGTGGGGAAGTAATTTGCTTGCCTAGGGAGCAAGAGGTTGCTGGTTTGAATCCCCACTGGTATGTTTCCAGACTATGGGAAACACCTATATCGGGCAGCAGTGATATAAGAAGATGCTGAAAGGCATCATCTCATACTGCACAGGAGATGGCAATGGTAAACCCCTCCTGTATTCTAGCAAAAGAAAACCACATGGCTCTGTGGTTGCCAGGAGTCGACACTGACTCGATGGCACAACTTTACCTTTACGACAAGACCAGCTCTCCTCCTCCTCAGTCAAGGTGAGGGCAATGCTTCCTGCCCTTACTCTAGGGATATTATAGAAGTGCTCTAGGAAATTCTGGGGAGAAAATTGTGGCCACCTGCTGCCAAGGTTTCAAGGAGCACCATTACTGGTGGTGGTAAGTTTGCCCCCTTTTGCACCCCCTAAAAATTGCCAAAATGCCACCCCCCAACTTTGCACCCTGAAAGATTGCACTTTTCTATCTAGTTTCTTCTGGACAAGTAGGAAAGTTCTCTTTTTTAAAAAGACAATGAAACTAAAAGGCAAATAGCAGATTCTGAAGTGGTGTTGTCTGCATTGGTTAGTAATTCTTGTAACTAAACTGTACATGTTATGGTATAATTAATTTTGTTCACCAGCATTTAGAGATCTGAAAACCTGCTCAGCTGAAATGTTGAATAGCTCCTATATGAATTCAGCACAGTTGTTTTTATGGAGTCCTGTTTACTGAATTTGACACTCCCCCACCCCCAGTTACTTTTTTTCCCTTGAGACTATATAGATGAGCAACTCAGTCTTACAATGGATGGTTAAGATGGGTACTACTAAGGTGCTACTTGCACCTATGCAAATTAGTGTGTATCCGAGGCTCCTTCTTCCACCAATGAACAATGTTACAAGGTTAACAAATGCAGCAACTTTGGCTGCCAGTTGGACGGGGACCATAGCAACAGCACAGGTTGCTCCAGTCACAGCACCACCCACAGGCAACACCCCTAGCAACCGCAGAGTGAAAAGCACCAATTGTGGACAGCAATACAGACTGCTGGTGCTTAACCCATTGCTCCCCCATCCATGCAATCCATCCAAGCAATGGACAAGGCAGAGGGAGCAAACATCCCCTGATATTCTCAATTTCAACTTGTAGCTCATTGGGAAAAGCTATATGGTAGGACTTGGAGACATGAGTTTGAATCCTGTGTCACTTTCCCAGCTTCAAAACAATGAGGAAAAGAAATGAGTACCAAAATACATGATATTATATAAGCATAATTATACATAAGAGATCTAAAGATCTAAAATAAGACTAGTGGGAACATGTAAGGAATTGTGTGGAGAGAGGGAGAAAGAGGAGGGACCTCTTTTCTGCAACATTTTATGGGAGAGAAGTTGGATTTCTAATGAAAAGGCTGAAATTTCATAGTAAAGAAGTGATGGCATTAAAATAGGATAATGGGTTACTTTTCATCTCTTTCAGCTCCATTGATGCTAGAGTATAATGCATGCTTTCAGTAGTTTTGCAATGAATTACTTTAAGCTTTCTCTTCTCTGTTTTGAGTTTTTTGAGCAGGAGATATTGATTTAGTCTGGACTGCACTTAACCATTAATAACTTCCTACCTGTGACCAATTTCCAGAAGAGTATTAGTATTAATGACACATTAATTGTGGCACGGAGTTTTGTAATAAACAGCCTACTTCATTAGCGATGCGGGGGCCAGGTTTCAAAAAAATGGATGTGCACATACAGAAAAAACCTTGTGCATGGTGAAAGTGAAACTCTACCTATGTCAGGGCTTGACAATTTCCAGGCTGGAAATTTAAGCATGGCACTTGAGCCAGACCATGGATGGATGTGACCAGGAGGGGGGCTGAGCAAATAAGGCTGAAGCGGGTTGTTCCCTCCAATCTAGGAGCAACACCACTCCTTCAAGGTAGGCTGCCATCAGCTGAAGACTGATCTAAAGTCACTAACCAGGCTTAGACATGGCTTCAGCAAGCTAGAACTGTCTGGCTTGGGTCTTTTAGGCACTGTACAGCCAGAGTACCCACAACTCAATTCTAGACAACCGTATATCATTCAGAAACACTCAACAGTAGGAAGTGACCTTATGAGGCACATGGGGAAGAGTTCTGCAAATAACCCTCCAGAATCTGTTAAATCAGACTGAAGCCACTTCTAAGTATATAAACTTTATTTAGGAACAAGGGTTGTATAAAGAATAAGGAATTGGTAGAATATAGGGGAATGGGGTGTAAAGATAGGCACACAGGAATTCAAAATAAAATGCAAAAAACAGTAACTGACTAGCTAGCACTGAGATTTACCTTAGACTAGCAGAAGACCGGTCCTTGGCTGAGGGAGCATGAATCGCTACAGCTTCTCCCCTTCTGGACACAAACAGCCACTGGTGACAAGGCGCCTAGTTGCTGGCAACTCAAGACTGTACAGGTGACAAAATGGAGGGGTTCTTGTTCCCTGTTTTATAGTGATACAAAAAAAGGGGGAAGACTTGCCCACTCCTCCAGAGATGGACGGCTCTGGGATCCATGAGAAAGAGTCAGTGTATCTCTAATGTAACGCTGGCCAATCCAGGAGAGAGGTTTTCCCTCCAGCCTGCCTGGAGTCCCTCCTCCTTAATGGGGCTGAACTAGCATGTCTAAGCTGAATCCGGTTTGAACTGGGTATCTACTGTGAAAAAGGTTTAGGCCTGTAGCTTGATGGCCCTGTCCCCTCAATAACAAAAGTGAGAAACAGTTGGGCTAAGATGGGGATCTTGTTTTGTCACATAAGTAATGGACCAATGAGACCAGGAGGAGGGAGCAACCTGCCCCCCAGTCCATCACCAGCCTGAGCCAAACAGGACTAGGAGGAGGAGTTGGCAAGTAAGGCAGGAGGGTGTTGCAGGAGGTGTGGTGAGTCCATGCCCTCCATGGAGCAGAGGGCAGTGTCATTCCTACATTTGGGGGCTAGCTTCTACAGCCAAATAAAGTGTGACGAGGCCTGGGCTATCTATGATCCTCCCCACATGACCACCCATCCCAGGGCTGGCTGGTTTCACACTAAGTGTAGTGAACAGCCAACTGAAGAAAAGAAAAAGCAACAAGATGGTGGATGCTCCATTTTGTGGGGACAGCATTTCAAGATACTGCTTGGCCATGAAGGTCTTCCTAAAACTCATACAGGCACAGCTATGGCAGCACACTGCCTGCATTAGAAATAAGAATGTGATGGTTTGTACCCTTGGTGTCCAATACGACAGCTTTTTGTGAGGCAGTGCCTTCTCTGCCCTCACTACTCTGGGACAGGCAATTCATATCATGTAGGCTCTCTAGACTGACATCTGAGACTAGAGAGAATCCATTAAGGAAACCCTTCATGTAGTTGGTAGGATGCTTTAGTCAATTCAGAAAGCCAACATGCTGGGGGGGGAGTGAGCAAAAGAAACATGGATGCTATCCCACCCCACCCCCCCAGCTGCTGCATGGTTGAGTTTCTTCACATATAAATAATACTAGTATATTCCGCTTCCATTCTTCAAGCATAGATTAGTGTTCCTGGAAACCATTGAAAATTCCCCCAAGGCTCATTAAAGTGTGTGAAAGGCAGCCGAACTCCCAAAGCCAAATTTTCCATTCCACATGTGGTTTTGTTTGCTTGCTTCTGTGATAAGGTGTGCTTATTTATTACCCAAAGCAGCTTCCAGCAATTAAAATTTGCTACACAAGGTTGTTGGGGGGCACTGTACATCAGTGAAAATGAGACACAGGCTCTGCCCTCGGGCTTACGAACAGAAAAGGAAATGCCTGCTATCACGGAAGCATCATGATTCCACTCTGATGGAACTGCCTGCCATCATGCTTACAGTCTTTGCTGCTTCATACAAAGGCTGTAAGTGTGAATAGCCTGAGGGGGAGTGAGGGGAATGATTGGCATGCCAGAGGGGCTGTTCATGCTTTGGATGGTGTACATGAGAACACTGTTCTTTTAAAATAACATATGAAGAGAGTTATGAAGAATTGTCCTTGTGTACAGATCTGTACCTGTGTACATTGTACACAGATTGTACGATGATGAACATAATGTGTGAACAGGACTAGAGTGGAGGGTGTATGTGTGTAGCGGAGGCTGTATTCACAATGTGAAGACCTGAGTTGGAGTTGAGAATGCATGTTCTGATACACAGTGCAGAGGGCCAATTCAGATAATTTGGGGTCTGGACTTGGGCTTTACTGGATCTGGAGTTTACTGGATCTGGAGTCCAGAAAAGATCAGCAAGGCATGGTTTTCTGAATCAAGTCCAAATATGTGTTCCTCTGATATTCAGTGACATTTCTACTAACAGTTTTTGGGAACAAGGTAGAGCGCTTGAGCACATGAGAAATCAGGCATTTTCCCCCTTTCTGAAGTTTTGAGTATTTGGCTAGTTTTGCATGTTACCTGGAACCGCGGAAGAATGTAGGTCAAACTAGTTTGCTTCATCTTTCCACCAGAGTGGACTATCAGATCTCTTGAACATTTAAATTATAGGGATGTGTGGAATGTTCCAAGCTCAGAATATTCTCACTTGAAATGGGCCATTGCGAGTGTTCTGTTTGTGTTGTGGAACACACAGGGGTGTAGCTATAATTGAGCGAATGGGTTCGAAGAACCTGACCCTCCAGATCATGAAGGCCCCCCTGCTCCACCTCTCCCTATTTTCTTCATTATCTCTCACTCCAAGGGGCTGCCGGGGAGAGGCGAACACAGGCCCCCTCTCCCCTAGCAACACCCCTGGGAATGCAAATGCCCACAATGTTCTGTTGGAACAACCAGTTGCTGGTTGTTCCGAGAGAACAAGCCCTTCATTTGAAGGGTGTTCCATTTCAGAATGGAACACTTCCAATGGCATGTTTTGAGTGAGAACATTCTGCACATCCCTATCCCTATGTGCACATCCCGCCCACACAGTGCTTTACCAATTGGAGGTAACAGAACAGAAGCACTGTGGTGATTGGGCAGTGCGGATTCCATATGCAGATAGGGAAGAGGAGCAGGTAGGAGGTGAGCGAGCAGTGGGGAGGGGGCGAGTGAGTGAGCTGGTGGTGAGGAGGTGAGTGGTGAGGGGGCGAGCGAGTGGCGGGGAGGGAGCTAGCGGCAGGGAGGGGGGCGAGCAAGAGTGGGTGGCTGACACTGAGCATTAAAGTAGGGGCTGTGGCGGGGGACAAGAAGAGCAACAAAGTCCTAGCGCACATAATCTGTGCAGGTTCAGCTAGTTTAATTTAACTCAAGTTTGCCATGTATGCTGCAGATTATTTTCTTAACAAACCATTGAAAATATTACCTAGAAGGGGGTGTTTTAACTGTCTGTACATTCTTAGATATTGATTGTTCGAATCACCCTTATTTACAAGACCATCCTGATTTTTCTGATATTTGTCCCTGATAACTATAGTCCTCATTTTGCCTGTTGGGGACATTATGGGGATGCCTTTTCAAAACATTTTTGTGTAATACTAAGGCTTGCCACTCTGGGTTTCAGCCCTCTTCCCCAGCTTTTAAGAAATCAAACCTCTGAATGGGGGGCGGGGGTACATCTTGTCTCTAGTGCATGTGCATGTAAATGAATGGGCATGAATACTAAGGAACCAAGTAGTACAAAGTCTGCTATTTCACATGCTGCAGCTGGTGATGTTTGTTTTTGTCCATAATATCGAACTATGCTTTTCTTTACCCCAAAGAGCTAACACCCTCTTAGTGAAGGACAGGCAGTTACAGGGTAAATGAGTAGAGGTTACAGACTTCAGGAGAAGTGCAGGGGGAGAAGCTTTCTCAGCGTGTGCAGCAGGAGGGGAGGGAAGCCCTTAGGGCTTAGGCAGTGATCCTCGGTATAGTAATGCTGTGAATATGCAAGAGTCCCCTCTTGTCGGTGAAATGCTGCCAGTTATGAAATATTAAATCACATTTTTCATGTTCTGGGAAATGCTACACAATATATTCTTCTCTATAATAATAACAAACTGTTAATGCCTGTGTGCTGTCAGCCACTGTGGCTTTCTCTGGTTAGGAGTGGCCTCTATCCTTGTAGGAAAATAATGGAAGGAGGTCAGAACAATGCTTGCCTTCCCACCAAACCTGGTTCCAGCCAAGGGCTGTGCATGCATTCTGGATTACCTGCCAGGACCATGCTGTTGGGGAAAATCCCTGGCATCAGAGAACAGCACTTGGGGCAAGCCCTCAGCTGGAAATTTGTGTGCCTGAAGGGAAGCAATCATCCTGTTGACATGGAAAGCCACTTGTGGAGAATTGCACAATGGGTAAAATGTACTTGTAGGTCGAGCCAAATCTGAACAACTTTAGTATGAAGTGGGTGCAAACTCATCAGAGTGAGCAAAAGAGATCTCCGTTTCCAGCAGACACAACTTAGCTTTACCAGGCCACTCATCACCTGGAAAAGCTCTCTTATTTTCACATGCAATGGCAGCAGAAAAGGAGCTACAGAATGAGGTCATTCGCACAATCAAAAACTGAAGCTATTCTCACAAGCAGCAGGAACTGGGCTAAGGGGGCCCAGCCCGGTCTGCTGCTTGTGTGCAGCAACGGGAGCTGTGCAGCTCCTGGCGGCAGCTCAGCGGCAAGCCCACTTATGGAGCCCACCACTTAACCTGGGTTTCGGGCGTGAGAGCACCCGAAAACCGGGTTAAATGATAATGTGTCTCTGCAGCACGGCTCTGCACCACAACGGCTCATCAGTAGCCTCCCAACCGAGAGGCTACAAAAAGCCTCCCGGCGTCAGGAGGCTCCCCAAAAGGCTCTGCGCACTCACGTGGTGCATTATGGGACTCTCTGGGGGCGGGAGGCCTCCAAACCCCACCGCCCCAACCAGATCTGCGACAGAGCCAGTAACCGTCTGGATGGTGGATCTGGCCACCCAGGGAGGGTTCCCTGCTCATCTGCAGGGAGAGTGGGTCAGGCAAACCCCTTTCGGCTCTACACACAGATCGTGTGTAGAGCCTTACTGTGTTCCACTTGGGTTTGGAAGCTGCGTGTGCTCCCACATTTCGGTTATGTGGAAGCAAGGTAAGAGGAAAATCTGGGTAGGAGCCATTGTGTGGAAGCAAGGTAGGAGGAATACCTGGGTAGCTTTTCTTCCTACCTTGCTTCCACACAATTGCTTCTACCCAGGTCGTCCTCTTAGCTTGCTTTCACACAACTGGAAATTGGGAGCACATACTGCTCCCAAATCCAGGTGGAACAATTTTTTTGATTGTGTGAATGATCACATTAACTAGCAAAGTCTGTTAAAATGGCCACAGAGATTTCTGAAAACCTACTGGGTCTTTGAGTCTTGGAGAGTAGGATTTAACTGGTACACCATTTTGATAAGGACATTGAAAGATGGAAATATGATTTCAGAAGATAAACATCTGACCATGACAATAGATTGAACCCTAGTTACATATCCTCTCTTGTTTTCAAACTCTGGGTGGAACAAAACAGCATTTACTGGATGTCATTGTGAATTCTAGTTTATTAAACCTCTGAATGGGTGTGTGTGTGTGCATCTTGTCTCTAATGCATTTGCATGGATCAGATTATCAACCAGGATCAGATATAGAAACCATGGTTTCATCCTGGTTCCATGTGACATCTGAATTACGCTTAAGAGTGCAACATACACACACAAGATCATCCAGCATCTTTAAAGCAAACAGTTGATAATATTAAGAGCCAGCATGGCGTAGTGGTTAGAGTGTTGGACTAGGACCGGGAAAACCCGAGTTCAAATCCCCATTTGGCCATGAAGCTCACTGAGTAATTCTGGGCTAGTCATGTATCTCTCAGACGAACCATGTACAATGCTCTGGGCTTCTTGGTGGAAGAGCGGGATATAAATGTTTGTTTTCTAAAATTAAATGAATTGAATTTGAATTGGTAAGTGGGTTTTCTGAACATGGAAATCCATTGGTCAGGAAGATTAGGGAAATCACACAGGAAATGGAATTCCTTATGATTGTTGTTTCACATGGTTACACTGTATTTCTTTGCTATCCCTAGCAAACATGCGGATTAAGATGTTTGAGAGGCAGGCCCTACTGTAGGTTATACAGTATCTGCCCAATGGGTTGGTTAAGATGTCATGAGGAACCTCAGTTAAAGCTGGGCTTTGTGTAATATCTCTGAGCCCCTCTCATCCTAATGCGAGCATCCACTTCCCATCTAGGTTAAAATCAATCAAGATTGGTCATGACATCCATACCCACTGATCTCAGTTTATTCTAGCCTACTTACTTCATATAAACTGAGTTCTGTAATTTACTTCAAACTTTGGATTTATTTGAAATAGGCTAGACTAGAGTAAGTGGCACAGCGGGGAAATGCTTGACTAACAAACAGAAGGTTGCTGGTTTGAATCCCCGCTGGTATGTTTCCCATACTATGGGGAAACACCTATATTGGGCAGCAGCAATATAGGAAGATGCTGAAAGGCATCATCTCACACTGCACAGGAGGAGGCAATGGTAAACCCCTCTTGTATTCTACCAAAGAAAACCACAGGGCTCTGGGTGCCAGGAGTCGAAATCGACTTGACGGCACACTTTACTTGAGTAAGCTGAGATCAGTGAGTTCAGACATCATGACAGATAGTTTTATTTTAACCCAGATGAGAAGTGGATGCTTGCATGGGGATGGAATGTGGGACACGCACTCCCTAAGCTCAGAGACATTGCATGGAGCCCAACTTCAACTGAGCTTCTGTGTGACATCTGAACCACATGACATCTGAACTCTGACATCTGTAAAGACTACTTGGATAGGAGATAAAGTCTTTTTAGAGGGTTGGTTGGATCCAACGGTTCCATTCCTTGGGAGAATGGAGCTTCTTTGGAGGAAAGGCTCCTTCCTCTAGAGGTAGCAAACCTTTGGATCTAAGTTTCAACCCAGAGATCCTTAATTTTGTTAAACATTCATGTTTTCAGAAAAGTTTAAATGTCTCTCTCTTTTTGTTTTCAGAAAGACTTAATGACTTGATTCAGTTCTGCTCTGATTGTTTTTTGTTCTCAGATTCACCTATTAGTGTTGGCTTTTTGTATTTTTTACTGTATTGAAGATGTTTTAATTAGCCACATGGAATGTAATATGAGAAGAGCCAGAGTATTAAATGTAACCTTTATTATGAATGTAGTGAGTTGAATAGACTGCAGTGAATACTTGGTTATAAGGCATCTTTATGAACAATGGTCACTTGGGAAGTAATTATTAGTTATTGCAGAACCTTTAATCACCACGATGATATCCAGCAAGCAAGTGTATTTACAGAGCCTTAATGTTCATTTTGCAGAAAATATAGCTCTCTTTAACAGTAGCTTTGGTGCCAGTGGGTCTTAAAAAGAAAAAAAACTTCAATTCAGCAATTACTGGTGCAGCCTTTATCCTCAAATAGAGTTGCTTGTGTTCTCCGCAATTCATGACTGCATATTACTAAATTAATTCCTGCTTTCTTGGGCCCCTGCTGTTCAGAAATGATTGTTTCAATAATAATGAGTTGTGATCTGATACATCCAGCTGCATCTAAGCAGCAGATCAGATAATAGCTAGGTCATTTCTTTCCCCAGGCAAGGGATTCTTGCCAAACATAAACTGTGCAGTACTAATAGCACTGGAAACTTTCTCATCTAGCGGGAACTAAATTTTTCATGAAACTTGGGGTAATTCGCCTAATGAAAACACCACCATTTCACAAGCTTGAACGCAGAAATAAAAATAACATTTAGCAGTATCAGTGGGGAAAGATAGCATATGAACAGGTGACTTCAGACGCAGGAAAGAAGATGTCTGGGATTGACCTGACCTGTATGAAGTTCCCTATGGCCTCTGAGATTTTGGCAAGGGGGCCAAAAGGACAGGGTTGGCTCAAGCAACGTATTTTGCCGTTTGGCTGCAGAATTCCACACTTCAGTCACCAACTGCCTCACATATTTGCTTGGAAGCTGAAGAGCTGGGGTGGGGTGGGGGACTCCTAGGATTGGCAGGCTTTCAAAGAGCCATCCTTGTGTATAGTAATCTGTTGGGAGGAATTGTCTCTGGATTTCTAATCAAATTGAGATGGGTTGTTTTTCCTTCCATCCACGTGTTAAGCTTCCACCTTGAAAACCCATCTAAACTGTCTGCATTCCTTGCCATCTTAATAAAAGCCAGCGCTGCAATGCTTCTTGCTTTTTAAATTCTGCCTAACGAATTCAGAGCAAGGAGTTCAACATTCTTATTTAAGGTTGCAATCCTATGCACCTTTACTTGAGAGCATAGGTGATGTTGGAGGTTGGCCAGATGAGACGGTGGCTGAAGGACCTGGACCTTTGAGGGGGGTCGTGGTAGACCAAGGCAGCTCCAAAGCCAACCCTTCTTGACTTTGAGATGAGTGCAGGGCTGGAGGAGGCACTGCAGCAGCCGCTTCTCCTCAGCCAATGCTGAGGATCCTACAGTAAGGATCACATTGGGAGCTCCTGATCTGGCCCTTACAAGCTTTGAAAGAGGCATGGGGCAAAGGAAGGCACTGCTGGCAGCTACCTCCACTCATCCCATGATCTTCTTAATTTCCTCCTCCACAGAAGAGGGGGCCCATAGCACTTGTGCCAAGGGCCCTCTAAGATCTGAAACCTGCCCTGATTGTGAGTAAGCCCCACTGAAACTAACAAGACTTACTCCTGACTTACTTACTTCATGTATATACTCAGCCCAGTTTTTGCTTTTTAAATTCTGAATGTGTGCCCACGCATTCAGAACTTTGGTTTGTTTAGAAGAATGAAATGCCAGTAACATTTCCCCCCCAAAGAACCAGGTGTACTTTATGAACTCCCTCAGGGATCTTTGTAATATACTGTTTGGATTTCTATCAGGATGCAAGTTCGGTGCTTTCCATTCCATTGCTGTGTGATTTATTAGCCTCTCACAAGCAAATATCTAGCAGTTTGTAAATAATTGCACTGTCAAGGAAAGCCAGTCTGGCAAACAGATTATTCCTAATTGTGCAGGGAGATAGTCAGGAATCCTGCTGTCATGTCTGTGAGCAGGCCTCATTCCTCACGTTCTTCCCAAACGCTGACTGCCCTGAACTCTTAGAGCCAGAGTTGCAGTGGCAGACTAGTTTGCAATGCTATGGTTAGATTGTAAATAGAGAGAAAATTACTCCGTCATTTGGCACAGTATAGCCAGCCACACTCCTAAAACTCATAATATACATACCTATCAACCAACCCCTGGATATGCACTACCAAAGCAGTATTTTTGAGTTGTATACCTTATGTGATATAAGGGCTTATAATGCCAAAAACCAGGCCTAGACTTCAAGTGAGAGATTGGTGATTTAACTCACATTGATCTTCCATTTAGGAAGTTGGTGGCCGCCTACTGAATTATAGAGGCATGAGTTGTTACATAACTTCTGTATACTGAGGACAATCAAATTCTTTGAAGCTACCTTAGTCCCACAGAATAAGACAAGTTGTCATAACTAATCCGCCTACTTTCCTTTCACTATCCCTACAACTGGACTCAATTTGGTCCAGATCAGTTCACAAGTTAGCCCACTTACAGCTCAAACATTCATGTGTCTACCATCTTCAGTTGGGGTGGATTACACCATCACAAACTATGCGTTTGAGGTGTCCCTATGCGTCCCTACAACTGTACCAAATTTGGTCCAAATCAGTTCCCACTTGCATCTCATACATTGGCATATCCACCATTTTGAATCAGGGTAGATTACATCATTACAACTATGCCCTTGAGCCATCCCTATGTGTCCCTACAGCTGTAGCAAATTTGGTTCAAATCGCTTAAGCAATTATGCATCAAACATTTACGCATCCGCCATCTTGAATCATGGTGGATTACATAATCACAAACTACACTATTGATGTGTCCCTGTGTGTCACTCTCTGCAGCTGTACCAAATTAGGTTCAAATTAGGGATGTGCACGAACTGGTCCGAAGGCCATGCAAGAGGTCTGCGAACCGGTTCGTGCTGGTGCTAGTTCAAAGTTCATTGCTGGTGGTGGTGGGGAGCTCCCTTTAATGGCGGGGGTTGCACTTACCCCTCCCGCTGCTTTCCCCCAGCCGGCGCTCCATTTTTAAAAAATGTTTTCGGGGCGGCAGAATTCCTCCCTGCCTCCCCTGCCCCCATTGTTGCCCGGAAATATAGGAAGTACGGGCTGTGCGTGTGCTCGCCGCTGTGCACGCACCCGCCACACACCTTGCATGTTGCGTGCGCATGTCATGCATGTGATGTGCATGGCGGGCGCATGCACAGCCTGTACTTCCTGTATTTCCGGGCAACGGCAGGGAGGAATGCTGACGCCCCAAAACCTTTTTTTTTAAAAAAATTGCGCCGGCAGGGGAAAAGAGGCAGGAGGGGTAAGTGCAACCCCCCTGTCCTTAAAGGGAGACCCCTGCCCGCGTTGAACTGTGCTTCCGTGCACATCACTAGTTCAAATTGGTTAGGCGGTTCACAAATTAGCCCACTTGCACCTCAAGCATTTACACATCCACCATCTTAAACTGGGGTGGATGACATCATCACAAACTACGTTGTTGAGGTGTCCCTATGTGTCCCTACATCTGTACCCAATTCGGTTCCTATTGGTCCAGGCATTGCAAAGTTGATGGACACACACACACAAACGGAATGCTGGGTGATGATTATTATTATTATTATTATTATTATTATTATTATTATTAATAATAATAATTCGATTTCTATACCGCCCTTCCAAAAATGGCTCAGGGCGGTTTACAAAGAGAAATAACAAACAAATAAATAAGATGGCTCCCTGTCCCCAAAGGGCTCACATTCTAAAACGAAACATAAGACACACACCAGCAACAGTCACTGGAAGTACTGTGCTGAGGGTGGAGAGGGCCAGTTACTCTCCCCCTGCTAAATAAAGAGAATCACCACGGTAAAAGGTGCCTCTTTGCCCACTTAGCAGGGGTAAGCCTACTGGAAAGTAGGCTAAAAAATCAAAACATAGTAGAGTAGATTGGTCCTCATCACCCAGACATAAAATCATCTTCCCATAGAGTGAAGACCATACATGGGGTTGATACATTGAGTGACTGAGTGAAAACAAATAAACCCTGAATAGTGTGTATTCTGTAATGCAGTCCTTTGGCTAATGACGTTAAGAATATCATTGGCACAATTGAGATGGTATAGCTGGAAGTGGCAAACTATTTTTGATTTGTAAAGAACAAAGAAATTTGAAGAATGTTCTTCTAATCCATTCAGATTTCTTTTCAGATTCTGCTAACTTGGCAAAGAGGCACCTTTTAATGTGGTGATTCTCTTTATTTAGCAGGGGGAGAGTAACTGGCGCTATTCACCCCCAGCACAGTACCTCCAGTGACTGCTGCTGGTGTCTATCTTATGTTTCTTTTTAGATTGTGAGCCCTTTGGGGACAGGGAGCCATCTTATTTATGTATTGTTTCTCTTTGTAAACCGCCCTGAGCCATTTTTGGAAGAGCGGTATAGAAATCGAATAAATAATAATAAATAATAATAAATAATAATTCTGGGTTAGGGTCCACTAGCTAGACACATCATTTCAAATGTTATGATTGTACTGATTGGGCACAGTCCTTTCAAACCAGTTCACTAATCCCCAAGACAACAAAATGGATGCTCTTGGAAATTGTACAGACATGTGGACTACTGCAATGCGCTCTAAGTGGGGCTGCCCTTGAAGATGGTATGGAAGCTTTAGCTGGTATCACACTCATCCTGCGGCAGCTTCATTGGTTACCAGCCCGCTTCCGGACTAGATTGAAGGTGCTGGTGTTGACCTTTAAAGCCTTACACAGCTTGGGGCTGGAGTACCTGTTGGACCGCATTTGCCCATGTGAACCTGCTAGGGCCCTCCACTCATCACCTTAGGTCCTGCTCATGGCCTCGCTACTACCAAGGGACTAGAGACAGGTCCTTTTTGGTTGTGGCTCCTCGGCTTTGGAACGCCCTCCCTAAAGAGCTTCACCATGCTCCCACCCTCAGTGTTTGTTTTTAAAAAAAAACTAAGAACACATCTTTTAAAAGAGGCTTGTTAATGTTTCACCTGTTGCTTATGTCTGGTAGGTTCTTTAGTCTTTAGTTTTTATAATTCTTAGTTTTTAGCTTTTTAAAGAATTTAATTTGAAATTTTAAAAGCTAATTCTGATTGTGGTTTTAGCTTGCATTTTTAATTTATTTTATTTGGTTCATTTTATTAGTCTGATTCTATTTTATAAAGGTTGTGAGCCGCCCTGAGCAGTAATGTACTGGAGGGGTGGGGTATATATATATTTTTTTAAATCAATAAAATAAAGTATTACTGTATATGATGGGAAAATACAGAGACCTCTGAAGGGTTGAATCCTGGAGATTTTCAGAGAAAGGGTTATTCTATTTGAAAATGGAAGCTGTTTGTGTTTAAAGGTAAAGTGTGCCATCAAGTCGATTGTGACTCCTAGCACCTACAGAGCCCTGTGGTTTTCTTTGGTATAATACAGGAGGGGTTTACGATTGCCTCCTCCCATGCAGTAGGATATGATGCCTTTCAAGGGGCATAACTGTAATAGGGCAGGGGGAGGCAGTTGTCTGGGGGCCCACTGCCTTGCCCCCCCCGAGGCAAGTCACATGACGGACTCCCCCAGCCACGTACCCACCCAGGCTTCCTTCAGTTGTATTCATCCTCCAAAATTGATGTGAGTGTTAAGACCTGGAGCTACCAGAACAGCATGTCTTTCTCTAGTACCATTACATGACTTGCATTGTCCACAACTGACAAAACTTAAAAAAAAAATAATTTAGGATGATGTTCAATTGTGGCACATAGGAGATATCTATCTATCTATCTATCTATCTGTCTATCTATACACACACACACACACACACACACACACACACAGCTATAGATATAGATATATAAACTATGCTTTTTCTTACCACTATTCAGCCTCATTTAAGATTTCTTTACTTCATGAGCTGAGCTTCAGTGAGGGGGGTATTTTAAAATCTTGTCTCTGGGCCCACTCCAACCCTGCTAGGTCCCTGTGCCTTTCAGCATCTTCTTATATCCCTGCTGTAGTGCCAGCAGGGATTCGAACTGGCAACCTTCTGCTTGTTAGTCAAGCATTTCCCCGCTGCGCCACTTAAGGTGACTGTTTGTGTTTACCTTCTCTCTTTCCAGCTTCTGCTTCCATTTCTCATTAGGTATTAGCAATTGTAAACTGGTCAGTTAGACTGATTACTTCCTCTATGTGCTATTATGCAGTGGCACCTGCTGGGCATTTGCTGGAAATCTGTGATAAAGGTTGTGACTTTTGAGACTACTTTAAAAGTCATTTGACTTTCATTATGGATTTCCCACAAATGCAGATGGCGCTGCATAATAGCGCATGGATGAAGTGAACAATCTAAACAAACTGTTTACAATTGCTAATACCTAGTGCAAAAGGAAGCTAAGTAATCTGGACAGAGAGTGGAGCAAAACCACACATGGGATTATAGAAGTGCCATTCTTCCAGAATATTTTTTGTTCCCCTTGTCCGGAGTAATTAAGAGTGCTGAGAGAAGATGCAAAGGCTTTCTTGTTTCCAGGTAGGGAAGTTGCCAAGATTTCTCTTAGCCTATCAGTATCTTATGATTGATTTTATGAGCCACTTGTCCATCTGTAAAGGAGATAATGGTGGTTGCAAAACCTTTGAATTTCACTGATTGCAGACCAAATCCTAAGCCCAGGGCAGCTGAAGTATGGGTCTTCTTTTCAGCATCTTGTGACAGAAGGCCAGTTCATTTATTTTGAAGATGAGCAGCTAGTGACAATTGTCTGGGTATTGCCTAGATAGCTGATTATGGGCAGGGAGGAAAAATTTGTAATTCCAAGGACAACCTTCTCATCTTGCTTAATTTTTAGGAGAACCAAAGGCTATTGTCTGAAACCTGTTGTTTCTCCCCCCCCCCTTTTTTTTTTTAATCTGCAGGTTTGTTAATTGGTTCTGGTTGTGCTCTTTATCCTCTGGGCTGGGACAGTGAAGAAGTCAGGCAAACCTGTGGTAACCTTTCCAACCAGTTTGAACTGGGTAAGTGACAGCTGACGGAAGATGTCCTTCCAATAGAGACAGCATGGTGTAGTGGTTAGAGTGTTGGAACAGGACCAGGGAGACCCGAGTTCAGATCCTCACTCAGACATGAAACTCGCTGGGTGATTATATATTTACTACATTTTTATACTGCCTTTCTGCCTTGACAAAGGGACCCTAAGTGGTTTACAGTATTAAAAGAAGCAAATTACAGAATGTTAATAAAACGTTGTCTGAGGCTGTTGGTCTTTTCAGGAGCTGAGGACAAGAGCTCCCTGGCCTGGGTGCCTCCTTGCTTGCCTTCCTCTCAGGGCACACTGGCCTTTCTGTACTCCTGGGAACGTGGGTGAGGGGCTGTAATTATACCCACTTACCTCTCAGCCTAACTTACTTCACAGGGTTGTTGTGGGCATAAACATAGCCATGAACACTACTCTGCGTTCCTTGGAAGAAGAGTGGGTTAGAAATGAAAAAAATGATAACCTTCTCAATAGCCACTCCTGAGCTATATTCTCCCCCACCAAGATTTGGTGTCTGACTTCTCTGTCAGTGAAAAACTCATTATCTTCAAATTCCAGACATTTGGAGGTGTTTAATCTGTGTTTAAACTGTCCAGATAATGCTTTGTTTAATTTTAACTGCTGTTCTTAATTTTTGTTCACCACCTAGAGACTGGTTGTTTCAGGCAATATGGAAATGTAATAATAAATACTAGCTTAACCCACACAGAGCATCTGCACGCTAGTACTTGATTGCTCCCCTCACCTCAGAGTTCTCTACACCCTCACCTGAGCCGTGCTCCTCCTCCACCCTGTTGCTTCCACTCCCCTCACCCCTCTTGGTTGCGGCTGCAGTGTTGCTGGCACCAACTGGCAAAGCCGCAGCCCCCTAACCCCAGAGACCTCCCCACCCTCACCCTACTCCTGCTCTTCCCCGCAGAAGCAGCAGCAGCAGCAGCGGTTGACAGGGCCCTTCCTTACTGCTGCTGCCATGGCCACTTGTCCCCCTCTGGACGCTGACAGGCTTGGGCCCATCCCTCGCCCTTCTTTCTCTCTTACCCTCCCTTATTTATCTTTATCTCCCTCTCTCCCCTCTGCTCGCTTTTCATTCTTCCCCTCCCTTTTCTTTCTTTCTTTCTCTCTCTCTTTCCCTCCCTGAGTTAACAGATCTTGTTCATCTTGTTTCCTCATCTAATTCACACAATGGCAGCCTCCTTCTCCTGAGGGGGCTCTTTCCTCCCTCATGACCCCTCTCTTCGCAGACCCCTGCCCACTATCCTTTGATAGATAGATGGATTCTTCTCTCCTCTGCAATCAAGCTGACCAATAACACTTGCATTCCAACTGACCTTAACCATCACAGGCTCCTCCTCTCTATCTGCATATGGAACCCCCTCTGTCTAATCACCATGGTGCTTCTCACTTGCAGTGATCCTACCCACAGGAAGTAAACAAGTGCCCCTACCCCATATCCAAGCAGACACTGTATGCAAGGGTGCTCATGCTACAAGGCTGAGTTTGCTAGTTCCTCATTTGCAGTTCCTTCTTATTTAAAGGAAGTGGCCCAGATGGAGCCTGAATAAGGCAGTGGATTTTGAATAGCTCTACAAAGAACCCCAAAATAACATGCCTGTTTATCTTAAAGTACAAAGCTGGCCAACTCACTTTCTTTGTCTTGCCAATGGAAGAGATTAAGACTGTGTGCTCGAAATTATTTTGTAGTCCAGAGTGGTTCACATTTTAGAAACTAGAAGCCAACTCCAGCATCTTGCCCATGCTAGAATGAAAACACACACCTGTGGTCATCCAAAGTGCCTTCAGTGACCACCACAAGAAATTTAAAATGCTTTGGCAGATGTATTTCCTGTGATATATCACCAGAAAATAAGCAAGGATTGCTTTCAGCTTGCTACTTAGGAACATAGGACTCTGCCTTATACTGAGTAAGACAATTGGTCCATCTGGCTCAGTATTGTCTACACAGACAGCGGCTTCTCCAAGGTTGCAGACTGGAGTCTCTCTCAGCCCTATCTTGCAGATGCCAGGGAGGGCACTTGGAACTTTTGGCATGCAAACATGCAGATGCTCCTCCCAGAGCTGCACCATCTCCTAAGGGGAATATCTTACAGTGCTCACATGTAGTCTCCCATTCAAATGCAAACCAGGGTAGACTCTGCTTAGCAAAGGGGACAATTCATGCTTGCTACCACAAGACCAGCTTATTAGTGACTAAGAGCTGTCATTCCGAGTAGCTGCATTCCTTGGCCTATAATCCACATCTAAGTCTAGAAATGTTGCCACACTAGTTTCCACATTGCTCTGGAACTGCCACTCTTCCTTCACTCTTTTTTTTTACAGGGCATCTGCAGGACTTGATCAGCAAATAGTTTTTCTGTATTTTCCCCATGCTCCTTCAGTTTCTCTAGGGAGCTAATTTTAATAAGACTTCAAAACAAAACAAAACCCAAAGAGTCGCACAGTGTCCACAGGTGTAGAGTGTTCTTCTGTCTTATTGGTAGTATGGTTTTGACATGTGCAGGGATATTTCAGGAAATGGAGACTTATAGTCACACCTCTTCATTTCCAGAGCCAACTGCACGTTCACCAGTTACTATCAGTGCATTGTAGTAGCATGCTTTTTTTTAAAAAGAAGTTTGTGCTAAAACACCTTTTTCCTACACTTTAAAGAACAGCATTGTGTGTCCACTAATTTTTTTCTTGTTTTTTTGTTTTAAATTCTGTTCTGTTCTGTTTTTGTGCTGATGTGAATGTACAAAAAAATCATCTAAAAAAATATCAAACATTTAAACTGAAAAAGTGTATGGTCAAATTAATTGAATGGAAAGTAAGGTAGTAGAGAGTAGGTGGATTTTTCTCTGCTTCAGGCTCCTGCCTGCCCTGCATCTTCTTTCCCTTTCCAAGGGACCATCCAAGCTGCCAATGCCATGCAGAAGGAGGACATAAGGCCTCGGCACTAATCCATGCAGGGTCCTGCCTCTTAACCTATTCATTTGTGTTGTTGGAAAGCAACAGCAGTTGGCACTGGCCCTCCACCACTTATTCAGAAGTAAATCTGGTAGAGTCTAATAGAGCATAGGTGGCAGAACCCTATTTTGCTGTTGCACAAATTGCCTGATAAATAGCAGGGAGGAGGGAAACGTACATGGAGGTACACGCAGATATATCTATTGTTTCTGCATATGGCCATCTACCACTAGTGTGGATGCAACACTACAGGATGTATGCATGCAAAAATGCTAGTTC
This sequence comes from Hemicordylus capensis, assembly GCF_027244095.1. NCBI lineage: Eukaryota > Metazoa > Chordata > Lepidosauria > Squamata > Cordylidae > Hemicordylus > Hemicordylus capensis. The sequence goes on along the minus strand of NC_069657.1, from coordinate 267,169,269 downwards.
TACCACAGGGTGAAAAGGCAGCTGCAGTTCTGTATGGACCCTAGAGAAGAAGAGCAATGACGTATTACTACCATCCCCTGATCTGGAAGTAACCTAAGCTTCTTGTCTGGCATTTTCTCTGGTACCATCCCTGTACCCCCAATTTGACTTTCTCAGGCATGGGGAACGGGGTCTGAAAATACATTTTTAAACCTCCATGGTGGTAAGATACCAAATGGTACACAGTGGGCAGGATGCAGCCAAAACTAGGCTCTGAAATCTCAAAGACTTCAAGGTGAAGAAGTTGAGCATGAATGTACATCTTCTTTTGAAGTTAAAATACCTTTAAAAGTATTTACTTAACTTACCTTTGCCTAACTTACCTTTCCTTAGCTTACCTTTACCTAGAATGCTTATTGTTTCAAATGAAATGCCAGATATTTTAGGAGCTGGTTAGTAGGTCTAAGCTCGCTTGTCAAATAGATGAAAGGATGGGCCCAAGTGAGTCAAACAACTTGGATGACGTTTGGGTTCCACTGTTTACTCGCCTTGAATCTTCTGAGCAAAAGGTATCAAAACCACAGCACTACAGATGAATTTACATATTCTAATAAGGGTTATAGAATTATTTTCCAATATTTAGCATACTGTTTGTTCTGTGTATTAAATAAGTTATGTGCATAATTGTAGGGATCTATAATCAGCAAGGCTCTCCACACAAGCAGTGTGGAGAGCCTGAATGGGGTTTGCGGGGAGAACAGGCTTGACCCGCTCTCCCCGGAAATGAGCAGGAAGCCCTCCCTGGGTGGCTGGATTGGCCGCCAAGACAATGACTGCCTTCATCACGGAGCCGGTTGAGGTGGCGGGGTTTGGGGACCCCCTGGCAGTCCCAAAATGACCCGCTCGAGTGCACAGGGCATTCTGTGGCCTCCCCCATTGTGGGGAGGCTTGTTACAGCCTCTCAGTTGGGGGGCTACTAATGAGTCACTGTGGTGCAGAGCCGCAGCAACACGAGCAGGTAACCCACTTTTCGGGCACTCCTGCACCTGAAACCAAGGTTAAGCAGCAGGCTACCCAAGAGGCAGTTCTCACACACTACCTGGCAGTTCTCACCCGCAGTGGGAACGAGGCTGGGCTCCCTTAGCTCGATTCCCACTGTGCGTGAGAATAGCCTCAGCATGCTAAAAAAAGACATTAATTTCCAATTGATCACATCCCTTATAGGTACAGATTAAACAAACACTCTCTGGCCCATTACAAGATGGACCTCTTCAAGCTGTTATATCAAATTATGATAGACGTGAAAACAAGGTACCCTTGGGTTTTCTCATTGAAATGTGGTGAAAGGAAACCACCTCTGATCATAACTTCTGTGTGTATTTTATTCCCCTATAGGTACCTGTGAAATTGGCTGGGCTTATTACTGTACTGGTGGAGGAGCTGCTGCAGCAATGTTGATCTGCACTTGGCTGGCCTGTTTCTCTGGCAAGAAACAGAAACAGTATCCTTACTGAGACCAGAAAGACCCTGGATAAAGTGAAAGTTGGGGGGGGAGAAATGAGTATGTAAACCTTTCTCAGAAAGGAGCATTAGCTCTTCATTGTAGTCAGGTCAATACAAAAAAAAGTCAGTGAAGTTGGAATTGATGTGTGACGCTGTGAATGGTGTGTGGGGTCTCTGCATCTTAGGGTTATAAATCAAGAGATCTGACCACATTATTCCTAACCTACAGTGGTATAGTAGAACTATAGGATGTACCTCCTGACTGGGAGTGCAAATGGTGGACTTTTAGCAGATCATCAATTGGAAGAGTTTTTTTAAAAAAATACTATGCTGGAAGATAAGGATATAGATTTACAAAGAATTCTTTCATATGTCAACAATTTGGATGTAAAGAGGGCATTTCTTAACAGCTTTGGTACTCACGTGGATGTGAGTAATTAATGGTTTTCCTGAAATGATCAGCCACACCAGCTTGTAGCTGGAGTGGCTGCTGCGTGTGTGGGTGGGTGTGAAGGGCACCTATTTCCAGGCCTTAAAGTATTAGCTTTTAGAGGCTCCCCCAACCTGATGTGTTGGCCTAGTTTGGAGTTTAGTTTAGCGATTTGAAAGAGGCAAACGTTCTCTTATCAGGAGACTCCTGAAAGCACATCTGCCTACCTTTGCACAGACACTTTTTCTTCTTGCACACACAGTATATGGTAGCTTTGCAGATGAATAAGTAATAATAATGAGGCACTAGCTTCCAAACAATTTGACCAGTCTTCCTGTCTGTGTGCCATGCTGCAGTCTGAGCAGTAGCAAAACCTGCACACTGTGGAAGGCACCGTTACTCAGGCAAATGGCCAAGGTTGAAGCAGTCTTTTCACCTCCATCTTATAAAGCACAGAAAATCCATATTCGTTTTCTCTCTCTTCACATATACCCACACCAGTTCTCATTTATACATACACCACATAAAGACAATAGCCTCCTTCAGATCTTATTAAATGTAGGCTGTACCAGAGTACAGATGGACCTTGTTAATTGCTTTACCACTATTTGTGGTTCTGCTTATCTGCAGTTGGGGATTAGGCACCCAACCTCAATATCCACAGATACAAAAGGGTTAAAATCCATGTATCCGTGGTTTTAGCATTTTGAGAAAAGAAGCCATTTTGTGGCTCATTTGTTTTTTGTTTTTTTTAAAAGAAGGTTCCCCCATGATTTTTCATAGGGAAATGGTGGATTTTGGAGGGGACAACTGGAGACCTGTGGAGCACAGCAGGACACTTCATTTTGATTTTTTTTTTCTTTTGCCATTTTTCACTCTTTTCTCCAGCCTCCAGGAACATAGCCCCCACATTCCCATTGCCAAAATGCCTCATTATCTGTGGTTCCATTATCCATGGTTGTTAGGGAGAATGGAACTCCCATGGATAACAAGGTCTACCTGTATAGCCTCTGAAAAAGAGGCAGAAGTTCCACCTAGCACATCAATCACACCCCCCTGCCAGCTGCCAGTGTCCCATGCTTTCAGCCTTTGTCTGAAGCAGCAGTGGCTGTAAGCCTATTGGAGGCAGATTCTGTGAGCAGGAGGCTCCAGCACCTGAGCATCCCACTCACGGAATCACCCTCCAATGTGCTTACAGCATCTTCACTGCTTCAGCCAAAAGCTGTAAGTGTGAGTCCTTCCCTCCACCCCACCCCTGGGCAGGGGAGAGTGATCAGCATGCCTGCCAGGACTTCTGCCTGTTTTTCAGAGGCTGTACTTGGGTAGAGCCTCCATTTGATAACTTCTGAAGGAGGCTATTGTCAAATCTTCCTTTGAGGGTGGGTGGGATTGGAAGCAGAGAAACAACACAGGCAGGAAAGATTACAGACTTCTCCCCCACCTCTCTACTCCCAGTCAGCTGCCTCCTGAGGCATCATTTCATGCTAATCAGAGGATTGCCATTACACATATTTGGGTGTAGCATGTTGTTTGGCCCATACTTCCCCCCACCAACAATTCCCCCTTCAAAACACACACACGCTCTCTCCACATTTATTCACACACATAAATGCAACATCTTTTGACTTGCTTCCTCTGTTGCCACTCCTGGGCCTCATGTGAAGGGGAAATATCTATATTGTGCATCCGTTTCATGGACAGAATGCATGCCTTGTCATCACATGAGACACAGAAACAGCAATGGAGGACATGTGACATGAGTCACTCCTGTTTACTCTGTCAGTTTTGTTGAAGACCACTACAGTTCCTGCTTCATCTGTCACTGCTTTGAACTATCATCCACACACAAGCACCCACACAGGGCAATTACAGTGAAAACTGTGCACTTCTTAATTTTTCTCCTTTGCTAGATGATATGAATTGCAGTATTATACCACATTTTAAACTAAAAACCTAATAGCCTAATGGGCCATTTTTTCAGTATTTTGTATAACCTGTGTACATGTGTTCTCAACTTTTATTAGTGGCATTTTCAGACCTATATAAATTTTTATTAACTTCGGTGTTTATTTAAAAAAATGCAATATTTTACTCAGCATATGTAGCCTTTTTGATAGAATATTCTAATGAAGGGCAAAGGACAGTTCTGTCCATTGAAAATTAAATGTGTGGCACAGTAGTATAACTACTTATGCAAGAGCAATGACAGACATCTTCCAGGTTTTGTTACTAATAATGTTAGGCGATTGTTGTATTGTGCTGTATTGTATGTTTTAATAGTCATCTTTGTAATGTAATATAAAATGTACTATTTTGTTTGTATTTTAGAAACTGTGTACATAAATGTCTTATCTATGATAACTTCAAACATATTGTAAATCAAGTTCCCTTTTCTTTAATACCAGTGGCTTTAGCCTTTCTTGAACATGTATAAATATCAGCTGTTATCTGTTTATATCTATTTTAAAAGTAGTATGTCCACATGTGTAGCCGGAGGCTGCCAGAGGGGAGGGGAAGGTAGAGAAGAATTGACAGACTGCTGACCTTTGCGGGGTGGGGCGGGAGGAGAGACGAGGGAGAAAGAGTTGCAAAGGCTCTTCTCAGACACCATGGATATGCCTGCCACATGCCTGCATTAACTCTCCACACATAACGAACAACATGAATGCCACCTCCTATCTGTACAAGCGTAGGTCCAGCTTGCACAACCTTTTCCCCTGAAAAGATTTTAAAACAAACGAAAACCAGGTCAGACTTATTGGTATGGCATTGTACCTGTATGGAACCTACATCAAGCTGCTTCTTGTACATAATTGATTTAATGGTTATTGGCTCAAGTTGTTTTGCTGTATGTTTTTGCACACTGGGGACAAGAAGGGCTCTCACATTTACAAGCTTGGAGTGCTTCTGGACAATCATAATGCCATGCAATGGCAACTGGAGGCTTTTCACCCTGGGGAAAAGCCAGAAAATTTCAGAGACTGCTGTATGCAAACAGCAGATTGAATATTCATAAAAGGCACAATCTTTTTTCCTCTCCAATATTTACATATTCTGATAGGATGACTTCCCTTAGTGTCAGAGAGTGATTGTTGAAAGGCTTAAGCCCTCCTGATTATTCCACCAATATAGCTTTGATGCTTAGTAGGTTTTTCTAGATGTCTATGATCACTTTGCTGAACAAAAGACACCCTCATTCACAACCGAGAGCCAGAATCCAATAAGCTTTGCACGTTTTTGCACAACCCAGGTCCATACATATCAGATCCAATGTCGGGGAGAACACTGGTCTTCAAGCAGTAGGTTGGGATACAAGTGGTGTAGCATGGGGTTAAGACTGCACTATCAATGAAATGAGATACACACAGCTTTAGTTTTTGATCCAAACTCAACCTTTCTGATCAACACAAATTTCCAAGTCAATGATCTTATGAAGTGTGCATTTGTGGACCTCCGATCTTGCTATGGTGGAAGTTTTACAGGCACTGTTCTGCTTAGACAAACTCCATCTCTCCCTTTAGGCCTCAAAATTTTTGCTTCTCTTATTGTCAGCGTCAAACACTGAAGAGGAAAAACTGACACATGTGGCTATTTGCACTTTGTGCAATAAAAGGTGATTTTTTACAATACAATCCCAGTTTCAAACCCTGGCTTATTTCCAAACTCTGACTCCAGTTCAGCCAATTCTGACATAATGACAGATCCGGACTTCTAGTAAGGCAGGGAAAATGAATCTTTTCCTTGTGTGTGAAAGGGAGGCAGGAGCATGTGTACCTGAGGCTAGGGGACATCACACACAAGACCAAGATTCAATCCTGGCTCTGTATGATATTTGTACTAGGCCAGTATTGCTGTGCTATTTTTATCTGATTTTATACCTCATTTAAAGAAGATTAACAGCATTTATAACAGTTTATAACCCAGACATGTGGCCACAGAGATTTATTTTGTGCTCAAACAGAGATAGATGGAGTAGGGCCTGTTTTGTTTTTTTTAAACTCCATTGAGCTACACAGTCAACACTGATTTAGAATAAGGCCTCACATAAGCTTTATATTTGCATTCTCAAACAACGAGCTCATTTTGCAACTACTTGTTCTTGCAGAACTCAAGCTTCCTGACCTACTGTGGGCATGAGAACAATCAACTGTATAGGAGAAAAGAGGACTGACTATAAAACTGTGAGGAAAAAGTATTTTGGAATCTGCATGACTTAAGCGCACTGATGAGCCAGGAATGTGTCCCCTTCAACATAAAATTAGAAATGTAACATTTGTGGCCTATGCAATTGTAGCGGGGTGGGAACCTTGGGCCTATTCACACGAGTGCGCCTGCAGAGTTGGTCAGGAGGGCGGCCGGGGTGGGGGGAAGGCAGGGTTCAGTCTACCAGACAATCACTCTGAGTCTCTGTGGTGTGCAAGTGCTGCTGGGAGCAGTGCAGGTAAACAGAGGCCAGGACGAGTCTCCAAAAATCCCACAGCACACTGCATGCCAAACTCATACTGATACACAATCCCGGGAGCTGAGTTAGGTAACTGGCTAAGAACCGGCAGGGTTAAGAACTTGGTGCGGAGTTTGGCGCTGAGGCACTGCTGGGATCTGCATAGATCCCAGCAGTTCCTATGGACAGTCAAACTCAAGCCTCCTTGAGTGTGTGTGAACAGCATCTGCTGCCATTTAGAAAGGAGCATGGCAGCTTCCAGGGGCCAGGTAGAATGAAACTTCTCCAATCTGTTTCCCTGTCCTTTTACATTTTAATGGCTGACCCAGGCACCCAAGTGCTCTAATATCTCCTTCCACTCACAGCAGCTCTTTCATTTCTATCTTTGTCTCACCTTCTACCTTACCTTTCCCACAAAGTGTTAATGAACACTGGGTCTGCTCCTCAGGAACCCTATTACTGTATTTCTGCAACCCTGCTAACTGGGCAAAAAGGTACCTGTGAAAGTTAAAGCTTTCATCCTTAGCAGGGGGAGAGCAACTGTCCCTATCCAAACCAGTGTGTCTCTCCAGTGACCGTCACTGGTGTCTCCCTTTCATTCTTGAGCCCCTTTTGGGACAGGGAACAATTTTCTCATACCTTTTGCTGTGAATACCACTTTTGAGAATGTCTTGTGTTGAAGAGTGCTATATATTTTTTTTAGAATTTCTAAGAAACAAGCACTGAGCAACAAGAAGCCTGTGTTTAAGCTGGTTTCCCCCCCCAGAGAATCATAGCCTTCATGTAGGTCACACAGCACAACTCTTTACCTAAAGCATCTATGAGAGATTATCCCATTTTTCCTAGGGTCATTTCAAATAATACATAGCAGCAAATCTGGAATTGCTGTTGAATATATACTTTCTCTGTAATCTCATAAATGTGTATGTCACATTTACACTTACTTCATTTTTAAAAGTATTAGCTTATTTTCAGACAATATTCTCTCTCTCTCTGTATAATTCATATAGCACCAGTTAATATCTGGTGCTTTATAAATTAAAAAATCCCCTGGATTTTTAGTGATACAAGAACTGTTTACAGTTTTGCAAAAGCTGTGAGCACCACCACAAACAGATTAGATGTAACATTCCCTCACAAATTTGTGATGATACAACATGCATGTTTGGTTTGAAATATAAATTCCTGGGTCATTCTTCAAAGCACCAGGTGGCAGAACAGTTCTCAGTATTTATTTTTTTAGACTTCTGTTCATATAAATTATCACAGTAGTGTACAAAAAATGTAAAAATGTTATGACATAATATTAAAACAAAATAAACCATCAAAAGAGATAAACTGGAGCAGCATGGAACAAAGGCAGGAGTTCAGAAACTGAAAGCTTCCTGAAACAGTAAGTTTTAAACCTGTTTTTGAAAAGACAGCAAGGATGAAGCAGTTTATACCTTTTGCAGAAGATAACTGCAGAGCAGCGTGGCTGCCACCGAGAAGGCCTTCCTTGGCAGGACTCACACTCGGGAGCAGACATTCCACAAGACATTAAAAGACACAGTTTTGCAGTGCAAATTGTTCCTGTTTATGTACACACTAGTCTAGTCTGGGTTTTTTTGCCCCCATTCATACTGACAGGAGTGAAATCAATATGGTTATTTAGCTGGGTATAGGCTACAAAATGACAAAAATTTCTAGTCACCTGAAGAAGTAGCCTGTCCTGAACTAAACCTTGTATCCTTAAATGATTAAAAGCATGCAACACTGATATCGAACCCAGTGAAATAAAAACTGCCAACAATCAAGTCCATGAGATAGGCACAGAAGATTAAAATCAGTGTGCAATTCAAGTGAACAAACCTTATCCAAGGGTTCCCATGTAATTGGTCACTTTTGTGCAAATCATTCATAGCAATCTGTTAGGAGGAAAATCCCATAGTTACTTGTGCAATGTGAAAGTTGTTAGTCTAAAGGAACATATTTCTGCACTTGCTGGGCTCCAATTTCTGCCACATAAATGGCTCCAGTTTTCATGCTGACATCCACAAGATGGGGCTTGACTTCTTCTGCAAGCTGAATCGTGCCCACCACAATACAATCTCTAATTGATCCAACTGGTGGGGCAGCCACGATTGACACTCTATCCGTGTTTAGATGGGCTATGATTATATATTTCTTATCAGCAGTAAATCTACCAGGAGAAAGAGAAAGATGATTTAAAGGAAGAAAAGAAATTATGAAATTTGGTTTGGATCCAAAGATCCCCCTGCTTTGAATAAAAAACACTTCTGCTCGTATGGGGTTGGGGTGGTGGTATCAGTGACCTTCCTATTTGCAGACCTCCACACCTCTGAAAAGTTGCTCTGGAAGATCAACCAATCCCCAACAGATCCTTTGAGTGTGGCAGCTGCTCTGGAGGATTCCTGACCCTCTAGAGCTAATTTGGGGGGGAGCTACAGACAGGCACATACACTCCCTTCCACCCATGGTCAGCAGTGCGTCCCATTCGTGCACAGGTTCTTTCTGCCCAAGGAAACGACCCGAGTTGTGTTTTTTGTAGGTTTTTAAGACACACCATTTTTGTCTGACCTGCAGAAAGAACATGTATGTCCAAATCAGGCAAACGCCATGGCCCACTATAAATCTGAATCTATTGGACTTGCAGTACAACCCTGTGCATCTCTACTCAGACATAAGTCTGAGTTCAATGGGATTTACCCCCAGGTAAGTGGACAGAGTTGCAGACTTAGTTACTGCTACAAACATGGGTTCCAATGAACAAATGGGAAAGTCTACATGATATTCACACCCTTCCAGAGAAGCATTCCAATAAGGAAAAGAGGTTTCTAAGCTGCTGCAGGTTCATGAGAATGGGCAAAATCCTTACAGTTACAGACAAGGAAACACACATGATCTTGTTCAGAGATCAGGCACCAATTAAAAAGCTTTTTTAAAAAAATCAGAGATATAAGCCCTACTTTAGCATTTGTGAAGCTGTATCAACTTCACTGCAGTTTGACTATAAAAGTGCTACAGAAAGAACAAGTCTACCGCCAGTCCGGCCAGCTCATAATTCACGTTAGTTATGAAAATACAGAATATGCAGATTATTTTTGTGGATACACTGAATGAGTTGCCTTCTCCTTGGAGCCAGATATGTTAAAGGATCATCTGTTCAGAAATCACTACGCGTCACATAACAGTGTGTGACAACAGGGTAAAGTGAATGTGCAGTTCATTGGCAGGTGCATTTCAGTGTTTGCTGGGGATGCAAACAGTAGATCAACACACTAGAACACTATACCCACAATGTTGCATAAAGCGTGGGCTGGTTCTAAACCAGGAATTCTTCCTTTATCAGCCACCTAACACATGAGTGAACTGTTCATAATCAATCGGAGCCCTAGTCAGTGAACACCACCACCTCATATTTGCATGGAACTAGAAGTCCAATACCTGACAGAATAAGGGCTGTCTTCTGTGAAGCAGCAACTCCAAGATCCCAACCATTCCCCTGTAGTTTTGTCAAAAACCTGGAGTCTTTGATTGCCTCTGTCAGCAACCCAAACCTATTGAACACAGAGAAACTATTCTAAGCCTTTTAAAAAAGAAGATTCCTCAACAAATCTGCAAATGCAAACAGTTTCACTATGCACACACTTACTTGACAATATAATCATAATACTTAATATAGTTTCAAGTAGGGATCAAAATATTCTAATCCTGAGCAGATTGGTTTATTTTTTCATACCTTGTTAAAGGTAAAGTGTGCTGTTGAGTCGTTACTGTACTATATAGGAAAGGATCAATTGTTTCTATTCATCATCCAACAAAATCTGTGTACCAGTAAGAAAGAGGGTATTTTATTACCATATGCATCTTGACACTTGTACAGGTGAAACTCAGAAAATTAGAATATCGTGCAAAAGTCCATTAATTTCAGTAATGCAAATTAAAAGGTGAAACTGATATATGAGACAGACACATTACATGCAAAGCGAGATAAGTCAAGCCTTAATTTGTTATAATTGTGATGATCATGGCGTACAGCTCATGAAAACCCCAAATCCACAATCTCAGAAAATAAGAATATTACATGGAACCAATAAGACAAGGATTGAAGAATAGAACAATATTGGACCTCTGAAAAGTATACAGTGTACTGTGCTTGATTGGCCAGCAAACTCGCCTGACCTGACCCCATAGAGAATCTATGGGGCATTGCTAAGAGAAGGATGAGAGACATGAGACCAAACAATGCAGAATTGCTGAAGGCCGCTAATGAAGCATCCTGGTCTTCCATAATACCTCATCAGTGCCACAGGCTGATAGCATCCATGCCACGCCGCATTGAGGCAGTAATTGCTGCAAAAGGGGCCCAAACCAAGTACTGAATACATATGCATGCTTATACTTTTCAGAGGTCCGATATTGTTCTATTCTTCAATCCTTGTCTTCTTGGTTCCATGTAATATTCTAATTTTCTGAGATTGTGGATTTGGGGTTTTCATGAGCTGTACGCCATGATCATCACAATTATAACAAATTAAGGCTTGACTTATCTCGCTTTGCATGTAACGTGTCTGTCTCATATATCAGTTTCACCTTAATTTAATTTGCATTACTGAAATTAATGGACTTTTGTACGATATTCTAATTTTCCAAGTTTCACCTGTATATCATCCTCAGCAGCCTTAATTAGGCCTCCTTCATACATTCCATGACAGCAATCCATATATATTGAATGATATATAGGACGAAATCCCACAGAAAGGAGCGTTTGCCAAGAAAAGTCTTGGGAGAATCTTTTCCACAGAGGATAACCCAATGCAGTGTACACATAGGGTTCATTTATGGCAGGATTGCATAACTTTAGTCCTCCTGCAGATGTTAGACAACGACTCCCATAATCCCTGACTATTGGTCATTGTGGCTGCAGCTGATGGGAGTTGCAATCTAAACACAGTTGGAGTGCCCAAGTTGTGCAGCCCTGATTTATAGTTTGGCAACAGTGAGTGGCAGAATGTTGCACAAACCTGTGAACCAATAGAAGAAGTTGGAGCTGCAGGAACTGAGTATAAAAAGCCCTGAAGGTTCAATCCTCGCTTGAAAGTTCCAAGCAACTTATCGGAACTTACATTTTAAGTAGTTCAGGACCTCGGCATTGGGAGATTTTACAAAAACGTTGCAGATATCATTGGTACTTTACCCGTCCAACAGAGTCCACTGTTACACTATGTGGAATCCTGAACTGTGTAATGCCAGAACCATTTTCCCCACGTAGCCATATCACCTGTAGGTCTGTGAGGAGAAAGCAATTGGTCAAATACCATACATTGCTGTGCATTTATAATAAAAAGATCAGAATCAAATAAATAACCATTGCCTTATGTTAATCCGCTTCAAGATGTATGAATTATGATACAAAATTACCGCACAGAAGTACCTGAGAGCCAGTGTGGTGTAGTGGTTAGAGTGCTGGACTAGAACTGGGGAGACCCAAGTTCAAATCCCCATTCAGTCATGATACTTGCTGGGTGACTCTGGGCCAGTCACTTCTCTCTCAGCCTAGCTTACTTCACAGGGTTGTTGTGAAAGAGAAACCTAAGTATGTAGTATGTAGACTCTGGGCGACTTGGAGGAAGAGCGGGATATAAATGTAATAACAAATAATAATAATAATAATAATACCTAGAAATATTTGAATCCTATGAACAGCCAAAGTGTGATTGTAATCCCACAAACTCATAGTTCTAGACATATCTATAGCTATCTATCTATCTATCAAATGCTTAAGTGGTATGTGGCAAGCCCCGCCCTTGCCACAACCAAGCGCTGCCCCTGCTGCAGCCATGACCAATGAAAATGCAGGCCAGCAGCAGCTGAAGGTGCCTGGAGGAGGGAAGAGGAGCTGGTGACACAGAAAGGAAGTCACTATAGCAACGGCAAGTAAGGGGCTTGTCAACTGCCGCTACTGCTGTTGCTGTGGCGAGGAGGACGCAGGGGCGGAGTAAGCTTGTCGCCACCCGTAGACAAAAAAGATTTTCTGCCCCAGCTTGAGAGCTTGGGGCAGGGGCAAGTTAAATCTTATTTTTGTAACCTTTAGAAACTGCCACTGGGTGGCGAGATGGCGATGGCAGGAATGCAGCCAGAGGGGCACTGTGCTCCACTGGTGCTGGCGGCGGGGGGGGGGGGGGGAGACCAAAGTGGGGATGGCGGTGGAGATGGCAGCAAAAGCTCCTTCCATGAGACTGCCTGCCACCCAAATGACAGGTCGGGTTGTTTCGGCCCATTTCAGGGCTTTCTGTGCACAAAGAGCTTGAACCTCAATGAACTCAGGCCCAGGCAGGAGGAAAGAGGAGGAGAAGCAGGGTTTAGGTGAGGATGGGGAGGTCTCTGGAGTGAGGGGGCTGTGATGGGGGTGGGGCGGGGCAAGAATAGCAATCTACCAGTCTGCAGATGCTCTGCACCAGTCAAGCTAGTTCTGAAGATTATGCCAAGCTATAGATGGCAGAATGTTGGGCTGAAATCTAGAACCCAGTCAGAACACCTTGATGTAAGTACATGTGAATAGAATATGTGCCTGTTTAAATCTAATCCAAGCAGCAGACTTACAGATTCAATTGTTACTAAAACTGACCAGGCAATTAATAGCAGCACTGGAACTAGAGGGACTCCTAACCAATGAGAACAGCATAGGTGTAGTGTAGCAAGGGTTTAACAGACTGAGCTGTAAATCTGGACTTTCCCTGCTTCAAATCCCACCGTGCCATGAACTCACCAGATGGTACTGAGTAACCCACACCCTTTCAGCCTCAGATTCGCAGCTTCAACATGGCGATAATACTCACTCACTCATTTATTTATTTATTTACTTACTTGCCTTACAAGAGGGCTGCGCAAATTCAGCCCTCCAGCTGCTGTTGGACTATAATTCCCATCTTCTCTCACCACAGTGGCCTGGGATGATGAGAGTTGTAGTCCAACATGTGGAGGAAAGCTGAAGTTGTGCAGCCGCAACTTACAGGCTTATTGTAAGGGTTACAATACAAATACTATTTGCATTATTACAGTGAGAGTTGTATTATTTATTTATTTGTTTATTTATTGTTAAATTTATATACCGCCTTTCATTAAAACAATCCCAAGGCAGTTTACAGCAGAATTTAAAACAAGATTATAAAAATGGCACAATTAAAATATAAGCTAAAAATATAAAAACAAGTCTGATTAAAAATTTAAAACACACACATAAAAACAATACAGAATACAAAGAGCAGTAGCAGAGACAATCATATAAAAGCCTGGGTAAAAGGCCAAGATTTCACATGCTTTCTAAAAGCTGTGATGGAGACGGAGGAGCGAACAGCCACTGGGAGAGCATTCCAGAGTCTGGGGGCAGCAATGACATGCCTTCCCTTTCTGTTTGCTCCCTCTAAGTAAGTTGGTTCATTTTTACAATATTTTGCATATGTTCATTTGAGAGGTTATTTTTAATTAGTTACTCAACTATGGTCTGAATGCTGAAATTCTACAGTGGCTTGAAATGCTGTACATGAACACTGAAATGGGACACACATTATCGAGAACATGTCCTGGAATGATGAATGCAGCTGACAGTACTGAACAGAAAGCACTTTAGTGGTGCTGTGCTCTACATCTATGCAACATGGGGAAAACATGCACACGACAAGCATATACCACTTTGAAAGCTTCTTGTAACGGCCATTTATGTCCCGCTTGCTTACCTGGTGTCAGTTTGAGCAGGCGATTGTTCATCCCTCCATCACCATCCACAATATAGAGGTCTCCATTTTCTTCCACAAAGATTTCTGCGGGCTGATCAAACTGTATGGGATTTGTACCTGAACCTGCTTTACCGGGAGTGCCTATGACTTGAAGGAGTCTACCTGAAGGACTGTACTGTTGAACTGTGTGTCCATTCTTGCCTACATTAAGAAGAGAAGAGATTTCTCAGCAAGACCACTTTTTCTCTGTACGTAGATCAGAGCAAGAGTGTGTAGGATTGGACAGAAACTGAAGGAAGTTTTGAAAGGACTTCCAGTTCTCAGTTGTGGTGCCTGCTTTGCATTGCGCCATGAATCTTTGTTCCTGTCCCTCAACCTACTGTAGCCACCACCTCCTGCACTATGACTGAATTTGTACAAAGCAACCTGAAAGATCTGCAGAAGTACAAAGTTGTAGTTTTTGGGCTGAAGGCCTGATAGCAGCCAACAAAGAAGCTGAGTCAGTATTCATTCAAATTACTCCAGCAAGCAGCATGACCTGGAGGATTTCTGATAACAATGCGTGTTGCAACACTTCAAAGCAAACTAGTTTTCAGGTGTCAAGGATCAGGCTATAGCTTTGTCAGTTATAGCCACATGGCCCTTAAGTACGTGATTAAGGTTTCAAGTGTTCAAAACCAAACATGTGTCCAAGTTAGCAACTACTTTCCCACTGATTTTTATGCGCCTAGAATTGCTTTTAAAAATATGAATACAATAGATAGCAATTGCCTGCAATGTACAGAGATGCAGCGTGTGGCCTATCCTGTAGTTAAAATGGACATTCAGCTGGATATCAGAGATATTAAGGCTATTCACACGCTCCCCATGAGGGTGGGAAGTGTGGCGGTGGAGGGAGGGGGGAGGATTTCATAGGAACATGGGCAGCTGCCATATACTGAGTCAGACCATAGGTCCATCTTGCTCAGTATTGTCCACACAGACTGGCAGTGGCTTCTCCAAGGTTGCAGGCAGGAATCTCCCTCAGCCCTATCTTGGAGATGCCAGGGAGGACACTTGGAACCTTCTGCTCTTCCCAGAGCAGCTCCAACCCCTGAGGAGAATACCTTACAGTGCTCACACATCTAGTCTCCCATTCAGATGCAACCAGGGCAGACCCTGCTTAGCAAAGGGGACAGATCATGCTTGCTCCCACAAGACCAGCTCTCCTACCGTACACCCAGACAATTCTTTGTCAAGTCATTGGTGCACTGGTGCGCACACAGACAATCAGCGCCACTCCATGCAGCACAGATTGCTTGAGGCCGGGACTCATTTTCCCGGCCTCCAGATATTCCCCATTGCACCACACAATGAGCACATTGCATTGAGGGAATTCCCTCAGGAATCAGGAGCACTAGACACCCAAATCTGTGTATGCTTGGCTTACAAGCAGCCCAAGCACACGCTCTTAACCTTGGCTACAGGCCGGGGTATAAAGTAGGGTGAGTCCCGGCAGGAAGCACCGGGATCCGTGTGGAACCTGGTGCTGCACATAAGCAGCCTAACCCAGACTGGGCTGCCCTAGCCTGGGTTAGGCTGCTCATGAGTAGAACAGCCATACTATCTTGCCCCAATGCAAAATTTCTAATATGCAGTCATTCTACATACCAGTCCCAACATCTGTGATCCACACTGAACTTGCATTGGGGGTGTTTATTGCAAAGATACCATGAGGCATTTCAAGGGTGGTATTCCATGCTTGCAGGAAATAGCCATCTTCAGAAAACACTAAGACCTTTGGCACATCATTGCCTCTCTGGAAATTACATGAACATAATCAAAGAAGACTAGTCAGATGAAGCTAGCACAGAGGGAAATCCTATTTCTTTTTACAACAACATCTTTTATTCTATGATTTTTATTCCCTGCTTCTCCACTCTCAAATGGAATGTTTTATGCAGCTAACAACATAAAGTTTAAAATAACCAGCAGAACAGCAATTAAGAAGACACAAAGGATAACTCTTGAAAAGGAAGAGAGAGCTATCTTTCTGTGTGTAGGTTATATTATCTTGTTTCTTGAAAAGAAGAGAAAGAAAATATATTTGTACAATCTAATAAGATACACTCTTAGTTTTTAAGAGATGATTTATGTATTCAGTATAAATATGTCTGTGCATTTTGTATTTTTTTGTACAATTCATTTAAAGAAGCATAGTAACTCTTACAAGTTTGACAGCTACTGTTATCTCCAATTCACAGACAGATAAAAATACAGGGGCTGAAATCTAGACTGACATTATATACACATGATGGGGGAAGGGATGATTTTCACCAATCTCCCCTTTCTCCTGCAGCTATGATGCATTCTGAAAATATGCCTGTGAGAGATGTAGGACCCTCAGGAACATATTTTCAGGAGGCACAGTGCACCGCAGGGGGAAGGGGAGATTGGTGAAAATCACATCCACCCACCCGTAGTGCAGACACATCATTAGTCAACAAGCCAAATCAGATGACATTCTATTTAGGAAAATTTTGCATATTAAATTTGAGAAAGTTAATGCTAATTTTACATAAATGAGGATAAACTTGCATGAGAAATGTTCCACAAGAAATATTAATTCCTCCCCTGCCAGAAAACTTTCCAGTTCAAAATTTTCAAAAAAGCCCATATCTTTGTATCTGCTCACTTAGCTGGTGCAACAGGTATATCATTTTGGCTAGCTGTTGCCACTCTGGAAGGTTTCTTCCATTCGTGTCAAGAACTCAGCCCTTTACTTGTTTCCCACATGACACTTTCCCACATGACACTTTTAATCTGCACACTAGTACATTTATTAGTACTAGTGTGCAGGGAAAGTATACTTCCACTCAAAGAAAATCTGGAAATGTTTGCGTCCCTCAACAAAGAAAGATGCATCCCCCTCTTTAAAAGCATATGCACAGTTTCAAAACACAATGAGGCGAGTCTCACGGTCAGTGAGACCTGCCTTAAAAGGGTTTGCGGGGAGAGTGGGCTTAGCCCACTCTCCCCGCAGACAAATTACAATTGCAGCCTTGGGCAGCCAAATCGGCCGCCCACATGACTGCCAGCTCAGTCACAGAGCCGGCGGGGGCTGCAAGGATTGGGGGCCGTGTGTCCCCTGGAAGTTCCAGGATGCCCCACACGAGCACACAGGGCATTCTGGAGGGACCCCCAGGGCCAAGAAGCTTGTTTCAAATTGTTCCCGGCAGGGGTCTCCTCGTGTGTTGCCGTGGCACAGAGGCACACCATGGCAACACACGATCAAAAAGATGAGGTTAACAGAGCGCTCGCTCCGTTAACCTCGGCTAAGGGGAGGGGTAGACTACAAAACTATCTTAAACGTGTGTCTGAATAAGACAGTCTCTACAAGTCATCCAAAGCAGGGAGGGGAGGGGAGCCAATCAAATATCCCTTGGGAAAGTATTCCCGAAAAAGGGGCCACAGCAAACAAAGCCATACAACATGTGGCTGCTGAACAAACCTCAGCTAGAAGAGGCACACACTGGAGGGCCCCTCCATCAGTTCTTATAGGGTGAACAGATTCATGTTCATTATGCCTTTTCTTATACAGTTGCACTGGCTGCCAAGTTGCTTGAAACTGGCTGTTTCAAGCAAAGTACAAAGTGCTGGTCATTCCCTTTAAAGCCCTGAATAGCTTAGGTCCAGGTTACCCGAGGGAGTGCCTTTCTTTACTATATCCCCACCGCTCATTAAGATCAGGAGGGGCCCGTCTTCGGGTGCAAACAGTTCATCTTCTGGCAGCCTGGGATTGGGCCTTCTCAGTAATCGCCCCTCGGTTGTGGATTGTGCTCCCTGTGCATATAAGAGGACTATCTTCCTCGGAGGCCTTCAGGAGAGGCTTAAAGATCCATCTTTTTAGCCTGGCTTTTAATATTTAGTTTTACTTTTAATCTGGTTTAAATGTCTTCTGATTTTAATTGTTTTATTATGTGTTTTTGATTCCAATGTAAACTGCCCTGAGCCACTTTAGGAAGCGGGGTATATACACAATAAATAAATAAAAATAAATGTGGAATAAGACAATCGTTCAGATATCCTTTCCTACTCCTAAAACGTGTTAGCTTATTATATCATTATTATGTTTAAGGGTGAATCTGCACCTGTCCACTCAGTACAGAAGATACCAGATTTGTTTGAGCAATCAAGCAAACTGTTAACCACCAAAACTGTGAATATGCCTGGAGGACTGCTTCTTGCAGCCGGAATTTGCCCTGTTCAGATCTTTTAGGGAGACCATTCCTGCCTTTCCATCAGAGGCAAGCTGACATCAATGTGAAAGCAAGTCTTCTCTGTAGTCACCCCCAGCTTCTGGAACTCTTTTTCCTTTGAGGTGTGATTGATGCCTTCCCTACACAAATTCAGATGGTAACTAAAATATTCCTCTTTACCTGTGCTTTTAAAAAATATGGGCTGGTTATGTTTGTTTTTCCTTCCTTTGATGTGTATTTTGACTGCTGTTTTTAATATATTGTGTTAGTTGCTTTGAATTCCTTCTCAAACACAGAGAAGGATATAAGTATATTAATAGACAGACATCTTTGTTTATCATGACAGAAGAGTAAGATCTTTTCTTACCTGTCCTACATAAACTAATCCATGGATGTGGTCAACAGCAACACAAAATGTTTGACCAGTGAATTGTTCAGGAAATTTAGGCCAGGCAACATCAAGCTTGTAGAGCTGCTTCTCTGTCTTCCAGGAGGCATAGGAAGACAAATGGTTTAACACCTTGAAATAAATTATAAGAGCAACACTGTTAAATGGGCCTTTTCCAGAGAGCAATGTTTATTTATCTGTTACATTTACATCCCATCTACTGAGGGACTGCAAGGTGATATCCATGAGGTTTCCCCCATTTTATTCTCACAATGGCCCTATGAGGTAGGTTATGTTGAGAGTGTGTGACTGATCTAGTGGCACCCAGGAAGCGTCATGGTTGAACAGGTATTCAAATCACGGTCTCCCCAAGTCCAACATTTATCATGTTTTTAATCTTACCTCACATGTTCCTCCAGCTCGTTGTTTAGTAAGCATCCTTGCTTGTCAGGTGAAAAATTTTACCATTTACAGAATTTATCATTATTTTAAATTGTTTTAATGTTTAATTTTTTAATTCTTGTTATTGTACTGTAAACCATCCAGAGATGCAAGTTTGGGGCAGTGTAACAAATACCCCAAATGTAAGGGGAAATTGGCAAGAATGTAGGAAAGAATTCCTTCCTTCCTGCTGACCCACGGTCACCTTCAACACACTCCAGAATGCAAGATGAATGCACAGAAGAAGCCTTAAAGTGGCTGCTGCTGCTTTTTAAACAGATAAACAGAGGTGTTGCAAATATGAGGTGACAAAGAATTTAAAGCAATAGGGCAGAGTGGAAGGAGTGAAGATTAGTGGTACAGAATACAGTTTGTTTCATTTTTTAATTTCATGTTGGATGATCACCAGGGCAGAGAAGAAACAAGGGCCTTTTGAGAAGATAAACTATAAACAGAAGAAATGGTATTTAATGGTATCACAGTAGTGGAATTATGTATAGTGTGGAGAAAGGTATTTGTATCCAACCCCAGCACAGCATACCTCCAATGGATGTTGCTGGTATCTGCCTTATATTTCATTTTAGATTGTGAGCCCTTTGGCGACAGGGGACCATCTAATTTATGTATTATTTATTTTTCTATGTAAACCGCTTTGAGAACTTTGATTGAAGAGCAGTATATACATATTTGTTGTTGTTGCTGTTGTTGAATGAAGAAGTATTTCTTTTTGTCTCTCCTGATTCTATTGCCTATCTGTTTCAATAGGTAGTCCAGAGTTCTAGTGTTAAAGGATACAAATACCTTTCTCCACAGTTTCTCTGGCACACAATTAACTTACAGATTTCACTGCTAGAAGATGAGAACATAAGAGAACATAAGAACAGCCCTGCTGGATCAGGCCCAAGGCCCATCTAGTCCAGCATCCTGTTTCTCACAGTGGCCCACCAGATGCTGCTGGAAGCCACAGGCAGGAGTTGAGGGCGTGCCCTCTCTCCTGCCATTACTAATGGCCACTTAGGTAGATTTAAATGGGGATTAGAGCCCTGATAACATAATTATTATTTTTTTTTTAAAAAAAGTTTTGTTTCTTTGACCAGAACAAAACTAAAATATCAACACAAAAGAAAACCTAAGAGCAGTACTTTGAGATGTACATCATATACAGATTTTGATGACTAAGTAGAATCTTCAGGTTCAGAACAAAGGTGGATCTGAATTCTGGGACTACACAAGTGAGAGAGGCTTTATGCCCTCTTGTGGACAACCTAAAAGCATGTGGCTGGCCGCAATGGAAACAGAATGCCAGCCGAGAGAGCTGGTGTAGTGTAATGTCTAAGAGACTGAGCTGGGGAGGAGCTACCACTGAGCAATAGGGTTCAAAGAACCTGGGCCACCAGTGGGAAGGGCTGTGCAAGACGTCCCGTGTACATGACATCATGCGCACATGAGTGTGGCCCGATCTCCTGAGGACCCGCCCCAACCCTCCCAAATACATTCCCAGCTAGCGTTTGCTGGCTGGGTGCATTTATTTCACTTCCTCACTGGAGAGAGAGAGCAATTGACATAAACGCAACAGCCAGCAAACGTTAGCTGGAAATGAGCTTTGGAGAGCTTGCTCGGGCTTTACAGAGCCCGGGTCATGCCCCCTTTGCACATGGTGTCACTCTCCTTCCTAGCCCTGAGAAAAGTACAGTACTGTGCAGAGGTCAGCACAGTGAGAAATGGCTCTCACAGTGAAGGGTGGATTTTGTTTTGGTTTTTGTTTTATTTGCTAAAGTGGCCCCCCACTTCAAAAACAGTGGAGACTGAACAGTGGGCTAGGAGACTGAATATCAAGTTACAATGTATCACACCGTTTTAAGGATTACAAGATAACATTTCACATGCAGAAGTGAACATAACATAAGAGGCTGCAGGCAGCCCACAGCCACCAAATTAGTAGCCACTGATAGAACTGTACTCCATGAATTTGTCTAAGCCCCTTTTAAAGCCATCCAAACTAGTGGCCATCACCACATCCCATGGCAAAGAATTCTATAGATTAATTATGTACTGTGTGAAAAAGTACTTCCTCTTGTCGGTCCTAAATTTCCCGACCTTCAGTTTCATGGAATGACCCCTGGTTCTAGTGTTGTGTGTGTGTGTGTGTGTGCGTGCAAGAGAGAAATTTCTCTCTGTCCACTTTCTCCACTCTATGCATAATGTTATAGACCTCTATCATGTCTTTCCATAGTCACCTCCTTTCCAAAGTAAAGAGCCCCAGATGCTGTAGCCTAACCTCATAAGGAAGGTGCTCCAGGCCCCTGATCATCTTGGTTGCCCTCTTCTGAACCTTTTCCAGTTGCCCTCTTCTGCACCTTTTTCTGCACCATATTCTACAATATCCTGCTTAAGAAATGGTGACAAAAACTATATGCAGTACTCCAAATGTGACTGCACCATAGATTTGTATAGGGGCATTATAATATTAGCGGGGGGGGTGTCCAGTCCCCTTCCTAATGATTCCTAGCATGGAATTAGCCTTTTTCACAGCTGCCGCACACTGAGTCAACACTTTCAATGAATTATCCACCATGACCCCAAGATCTCTCTCCTGGTCAGTCACCGACGGTTCAGATCCCATCAGCGTATATGTGAAGTTGGGGTTTTTTGTCCCAATATGCATCACTTTACACTTGCTTATATTGAACTGCATTTGCCATTTTGTTGTCCACTCCCCCAGTTTGGCGAGATCTTTTGGAGCTTCTCACAGTCTGTTTTGGATTTCACTACCCTAAATAATCTAGTGTCATCTGCAAATTTGGTCACTTCGCTGCTTACCTCAACTTCTAAATAATTCATGAACAAGTTAAAGAGCACTGGTCCCAGTACAGATCTCTGGAGGACCTCACTTCCTACCTACCTCCATTGTGAAAACTATCCATTTATTCCTACTCTCTGTTTCCTGTCCTTCAACCAATTACCAATCCACATATAAACCTGTCCCTTTATCCCATGACTGCTAAGTTTACTCAAGAGCCTTTTGTGAGGAATTCTGTCGAAAGCTTTTTGGAAGTCCGAGTATACTATGTCAACCAGATCACCTTGATACACAAGCCTGTTGACACTTCCAAGGAACTCCAAAAGGTTAGTAAGGCAAGACTTGCCCTTGCGGAAGCCATGCTGGTTCTCCTTCAGCAAGGCCTTTTCTTCTATATGTTTTAACAATTTTGTCCTTAAGTATGCTTTCCATCAATTTGCATGGCACCAATGTTAAGCTGACCAGCCTGTAATTTCCTGGATCCCCCCTGGATCAGTTTTTGAAAACTGGAGTTACATTAGCTCCTTTCCAGTTCTCTAGTACAAAGCCTGATTATAGGGACAAGTTATATATTTTTGCTAGGAAATCAGCAATTTCACATTTGAGTTTCTTCAGAACTCTTATATGGATGCCATCTGGCCCTGGCTATGTGTCAATTTTTAGTTTTTCAAGACAGTTTAGAACATCTTCCCTTGTCACCTCAAATTGGCCCAATTCTTCAGCCTCTAAATCTGAGAAGCTCAATTCCGAAGAGGGTATATAGTCAATATTCTTGGCCATGAAGACAAACACAAAGAATTCATTCACTTTCTCTGCAATCTCCTTATCCTTCGTAATAATCCCTTTCATGCCCTCATCATCTAAGGGGCCAACTGCCTCCCTGGCAGGTTTCCTACTTCTCATATATTTAAAGAATTTTTTGTTATTCCCCTTGATACTTCTAGCTATATGTTTCTCTGCAGTGATCAGCCACTAGTCAGTCACCCCACCCATAAAGAATTAACTGAAAGTGAACCCTGTCCTGATTGACAGGCTGGTGAACTCCAGGGCTCAGCCAATCAGCACACCAGGTGGGTGGCACATAGAGAGACATTGGGAGGAAGAGAAGAGGTTTTTTGTTAGAAAGAAGTAGGCTGGGGGTGAGAGCAGGACGTGTGGCCATGAAGTATGGCTGTGGAAAGAACTATAGGTCCTTGAGAGACAGGATTGCAGGAAGCTTGATTCGCATCAGGTGATGGGTGAGTTTTCAAGGGAAAGGGAATTCAGCATAGGGAACAGTTCGTTAGTCAAATTTTGCGTTAGAAACTTATATTTATTGTGTGTTTTTTGTATATCCCTGATCTTGGTTTAATTGTTGTTTACCTGTAACATAACTAAGCTAAGCCTGTGCCCATCCAGCTAGGGCTCTGCAAAAGACTCTAAACTTTTAAAGGTGTGTTTGTATTTTCTTACATCCATGTTCTTTGCAACTGGGTTACTACGATTTTTAAAGTGTGCTGCCCCAATTAAAGTGTGCTGGGGTGCTTTTGAAGTGTTCTTGTAGCCACTGAGTATTACTTTTGTTTACCTGTAACTAAAAGCTGAGAGAGCCTCAGATGGAATCTGTCTGTAGTATTTTGAATAAAGCTTTCCCCCGCTTTGCTTTTTAAAAGCCTCTCTGAGTAGATTTTTGACTCAGAAGAAAGGGGGCTGGGAGGGGGTCTCACTCTGGTGTGCACACATGCCTCAGGAGCTTGGCAGCTGTTAGTTTTCTCATCATGTGTAGGCTTGCACACAGAAGGTTTTTGTATACTTTTCCAGTAGCAAAAGAATGAGTTTTCCCTGGGATTTCCACCCAAGCCCCGGGAGGGGTGGGTGGGTGGTTAATAATTGGGTGGTGGTGGCAGCCTTAGATCCTACCAAGATTACAGGAATGTCTGAGGAGAAGCCATGCTCAGAAAGCTGAGGGGAATTATTCAGCATTTTCCTTCCCCTCATAGTGGGATTGCTCTGAGACAAAGGCTTGGTAATCTGCTACATCCTCAAACTCTCTTTTTGCATCCCTTATTGTTTCCTTACATTTCTTTTGCCAGAGCTTATGTTCCTTCCTGTTCTCTTCATTTGGGCAAGTCTTCCATTTTCTGAAGGAAGTCTTCTTCCCTTGTATAGCTTCCCTGACTCTACTTGTTAGCCATGTTGGCGTCCTCCTGAACTTGGTGGTACCTTTTCTCCTTCTTGGTATACATTCCAACTGAGCTTCTAGTATTGTGGTTTTAAATAGGTCCCATGGTCTTTGGAGTGATTTGACCCTCCTGACTTTCCCTTTCAACTTCCTTTTAACTAATCTGTGTTGGACTTCCTTGACAATTCTCCACTCACATATATGGTGAATTGTATCACACTATGGCCACTGTTCCCCAATGGTTCTGCAACTCTGACATCTTGCACCAAGTCCTGGGCACCACTCAGGGTTATTTTTTATTTTATTTTATTTATTTTTATTGTTAAATTTATATACTGCCTTTCATTAAAACAATCCCAAGGCGGTTTACAGCAAAATTTAAAAACAAGATTGTAAAAAAGACACAATTAAAATATTAAGATAAAAATATAAAACAAATCTGATTAAAAACTTAACACACAAGCATAAAAGCAATACAAAGTACAAAGAAAAACAGTAGAGACAATCATATAAAAGCCTGGGTAAAAAGTCACGATTTAACGTGCTTTCTAAAAGCTGTGATGGAGACTGAGGAGCGAATAGCCACCAGGAGAGCATTCCAGAGTCTGGGGGCAGCAACAGAGAAGGCCCTGTCCCACATGCACAACAACCGAGCCTCCCTCATTGTCAGCACCCAGAGCAGAGCCCCCTCATAAAGTGGGCAGCAACCCTTGGGAGCAGGCTGTCCCTCAGGTATCCCGGGCCCAAACCATTAAGGGCTTTAAAGGTCAAAACCAACACGTTGAATTGGACCCGGAAACAAACTGGTAGCCAGTGCAGCTCTTTCAAAATGGGTGTGATGTGCTCCCACCAGGCAGCTCCGGATAAAACCCTCGCTGCCGCATTTTGCACTAGCTGCAGTTTCCAGATATTCTTCAAGGGCAGCCCCATATAGAGCACATTACAGTAATCCAGCTGTGATGTGACTAAGGCATGGGTAACTGTGCCCCTGCAAACTTGGTAAAGAAGCACATTTTAATGTGGTGATTCTGTTTATTTAGCAGGGGAGAGTAACTGGCCCTATCCATCCCCAGCACAGTACCTCCAGTGACTTTTGCCGTGTCTGACTTACATTTCTTTTAGATTGTGAGCCCTTTGGGGACAGGGTTCCAACTTATTTATATGTTATTTCTCTGTGTAAACCGCCCTGAGCCATTTTTGGAAGGGTGGTATAGAAATCAAATAAATAAATAAATAAACAAACAAACAGTGGCCAGATCTGCCTTCTCGAGAAAGGGACGCAGCTGGCGCACTAGCCGAAGCCGTGTAAAGGCAGCCCTGGCCACCGCCTCCACCTGAGCTTCCAAAAGCAGAGCTGGGTCCAGCAATACCCCCAAGCTGTGTACTTGCTCCTTCAAGGGAAGTGCAACCCCATCCAGAACCAATAAAATCTCCTCATCCTGATTGGCTCTCCTACTGACCAACATTACCTCCATCTTGTCTGGATTCAATTTCAGTTTATTAGCCCACATCCAACCCATCACGGCCTCCAGCCCCCGATTCAGGACATCCACTGCCTCCCTAGGATCAGGTGACAAAGAGAGATAGAGCTGAGTGCCATCTGCATATTGCTGACAACTCAGTTGAAGTCCCCGGATGACCTCTCCCAGAGGTTTCATGTAGATGTTAAACAGCATGGGGGACAAGACCGAACCCTGCGGGACCCCACAGGGCAACGGAGCGGAGCAGTAGTCCCCCAGCACCACCTTCTGGACCCTCCCTCCAAGAAAGGACCGGAAAGGATGAAGTCCAAGGTCACCATCTCTCTGGTTGGTTCTGCGACTAACTGTTCTAAGGCACAGTCATTTAGCATGTCTAGAAATTTGGTTTCTCTTTCATTACTTGAATTTGAATTTATCCAGACTATGTGTGGGTAGTTGAGGTCACTCATTATTACTGCTCTGTCTGGCACCTCTCTTATTTGCTTCTCCAATTCCAGGTCACTCTCACTGTTTTGATCTAGAGGGCAATAGTACCTCTAGAAGATTCCTAAGATGTCACACACAAGGTCAGATCTGACAGGCCTTCAGCAGCTAATCAGCATCTGGAAGATGCTTTTTTTGCCCTTTATGCCAGCGAAGAGGGAACATAACATTTGTCTGAGAACTCTACCAGAGTGGTGGAGAGCTGGTGTAGGGGCTAAGAAGAAGACTGAACCTCAGGCCAGCAAATCCCCAGTTTAAGTCTCCCCCTGCACCCTGAGCTCATTAAGTAGCCTTGGTAAGCTGCTTTCTCAGACTCTCAGCCCTGCAATATGGGGGTAATATTGAACCTACCCTTACAAGGCGAGAGAGGTTGTAAGGAAACACAGAAAGCACAAGAACAGTGCAAGCATTATTAAAAATTATCAACAGCATTACATAGCATTGACTATGTAGTGCTCAGATTTAGATTATCTAAGATTTATTAACAATACTATTATTACTAAGATTAAGTATTATTAAGATTTATGCATATATAGATAGATTTATTAAGTTAATAATTTGAAGTAATGAATAATTTTAACAATTTGGGGAATTGCACTGTCCATCTCACAGAAACCATAGGAACATAGGAAGCTACCATATACTGAGTCAGACCATTAGTCCATCTAGCTCAGTACTGTCTACACCAGCGTTTCTCAACCGCCGGTCCGCGGACCGCTGCCGGTCCGCGGAGGGTTGAGTGCCGGTCCGCGACCTAGCTGCTAGGAAGGCAGGGCTCTGCAGAGTAGGCAGCGGCAGCAATCGGAGCCGAACCATTTCCATTTGTTTTTCTATCCCCAGTATAAGCTTGGCCAATAGGGGTGGAGCAGGGGCGGGAAGATGGCCTGTGAGTGCAGGAATCGGGGCAGGCTTGTGCCGAGGCGGGAACCCACCCTTCCTGCCTGCTGGCGTCTCCCGCGGCAGACTTCAGCTTGGAAGCACCTCAGGCACTAGGAGCTCCAGCAGCAGCAAGGAAGCCCGCAGGAGGCGGCGGCGGCTGCGGCGGCGAGCAAGAGGCAGCAGCAGCTGCTTCTGCTGCTGCTGCTGCTGCCTCAAAGCCCAGCCAGCCCGAGACCGAGAGCAGGACGCTGCGCCTCCCGCGCAAGCTGCAAGCTCTGGCCCCGCAGCGAGCGAGAGCCAGCGTCCACGAGAGGAGCGGCAGGACGCGGCGGTGGCAGTAGCTCCAGGGTCGGAGAGCCGCTTTGGGTAAGTAGCACGGCAGAAGCAGCAGCTCGGGGGTGACGGAATTCGTATCGGGGGCAGGAGGCATCATTATCGGGCCACAGGCGCCCCCTCCCTCCCTCCCACGCGCCTCCCTCGCAAGTGTGGTTTGCCCAAGAATCTAAAATTTCCCAAGTTTGCCCAAGAATCTAAAGATTCTAAATGGCAGTTTGATTCAGCTCCAGTATTGATTTCTACAGAGGATGTTGCTGCTCAAATATGATACGTGTTCCTGCGGCAGTAAAATTATTTCTGGCAAAACCCCGCTCTCGACTCCTCTACGGAGCACAACTTTCTTTGTATAGCAACTCCCTGCACTAGAGGCATGGTGCAAACATTTATCAGAAACATTTTTCAAGTTCCTCAATGCATATCCAATGTAGTTCCCCATGTAGAAGCAGCCAACCCTAAGGCTGAATCCAGGATATGGTTGAATGTCTTTGATTAAGCCTAAAGTTTAGGCCCTAAAAAACTATCATCCTACTGGTCTGGCTCCCCTGATATTGGCAGACAATACTCTCTTCTGAAAAGAGCAGTTCACCAGAAATTAAATTTATATGGCTTCAGCCCGGAACCTTTATTAAGAATGGGATATGCTCAAGCTAAAGCAGCTCTTAAACAGCACATTTTTTATATGGACGCACAAATAAAAAAATCTTTGATCCCGAAGAGTGTTTTCCTTGGAATCCAATAATTTAATCTTAATCCTGCTAGATACTACTATCTCAAATCACAATTTTCAAATAGCGTAGGATGTTTAACATTTATTGTTTAACAAATTTTATTTTATGATATTATTTTAATTACAATGTTAGATGTTATATCTGTTAGATATTTAAAATAAAATTAAACTTGAAACCCCTTTACTAACTGCTGGTCCGGGAAACTGCACACAAAGAATGTAGCGGTCCTTGACACTCCGCACAAATGATTTAGCGGTCCTTGAGTCCAAAAAGGTTGAGAAACACTGGTCTACACAGACTGGCAGCAGGTTCTCCAAGGCTGCAAGGCAGGAATCTCTCTCAGCCTTATCTTAGAGATGCCAGGGAGAGAGTTTGGAACCTAGATGAGAGGAGAGCTGGTCTTGTGGTAGCAAGCATGACTTGTCCCCCTAGCTAAGCAGGGTCTGCCCTGGTTGCATTTGAATGGGAGACCACATGTGAGCACTGTAAGATATTCCCCTCAGGGGATGGGGCTGCTCTGGGAAGAGCAAAAGGTTTCACATTCCCTCTCTGGCTTCTTCAAGATAGGACAAGATTTATTTATTTTTAATAGGACAAGAATTTTTTATTGAACCAACAAACTACCAAAGCATACAGTACGTTATCAGGGCTGAGAGAGATTCCTGCCTGCAACCTTGAAGAAGCTGCCTCTGACTCAGTATATGGCAGCTTCCGATGATCCCAGAGCGGCTCCATCCCGAGGGGAATATCCTATAGTGCTCACACTTCTAGTCTCCCATTCATATGCAACCAGGGCAGACCCTGCTTAGCTAAAGGGACAAGTCATGCTTGCTACCACAAGACCAGCTCTCCTCTCCTCTCCTCTCCTATCATCGTCTGCATAGGGGAAGAACTCGATTTGCTGTCACCCAAGCTTGATTCCAATGCGTATTTATTACAGCCATCATCAAAGAAACTGTCTTCAAGTAATCACATGAGTTCTGCATCAAAGCACCGTATACAACACCATAAAACCACCGTTTTGAAGGGGGAAAGCACAGGTTAGTAACTCAGAAGCACTATATACATAGTTTGTTACTACTGCTGTCATTGTAATTACAGTTATACATGCCTACTCACCTGAGATCCGAGCCCAATCTTATACAGAGTTGCCAGCAACAGTAACGAGGCGCTGACCACCAGCAGTCGACCCCGGTAATACTGCCGAACCCCCATTAATACACCCAAGCAAGCAACTTCCTTTTCCCCCGGGGCAGATAACGACACCTCCGGGTGATGTGCGCATGCCCGGCTCATTTTGCCCACGGAGCGCAACGGTTAGAGAAAAGGTTCTTGGGAGATGTAGTTCTTTTCTTTATTCAGAATAGGGCGAAGTGTTAGCGCAAGGACTACAACTCCCATGAAGCCACAGTGACGAAACGAGGGAGTGGGGCAAGAAGAGCCTATCAGAAGTCAGGAGAAAGGCTGATCGGGCCATGTGTGCTCTGTTCTGCTCGGTGTGCATTTGATGATTAAGGGGCAGAGCTGTAGCGAGGAATTAGAGAACTCAGGTAGGTGCCTGGCTAAATGGGGAAGCTGTATGCGTTGCTTCTGTGGCTTTCTTGTTCACGTTGAAATGTTGCTGCAAGCTATGCTTGGTGCAATTAAACGAGCTGTGTGTTTTCTCTGTGCATTCAACCCTGCCCCACTTCATCTTGTTATAAAAAGATTGGCAATTAATTGCTAACCTATTTTTTTCTCCCTTTTTTCTTAGTTCTAGCATACTGGGTTTCGTTAGTATTTAACTCCGTGTATTTAACACTCCTGTGTATTTAACTCCCTGGTTTCTTATAGACTTAGCTACACAGAACCTATTTGAAAGAAGGAGGGATATAAATTTTTTAAATCAATTATCTGAAATGGGTAATGGAGAAAACAGTAGTGGTGGAGGGAGATGATTAACTAGTGAGATGTGTTTGTAGAAATGCTAGCGTG
Source organism: Hemicordylus capensis (assembly GCF_027244095.1). Classification (NCBI taxonomy): domain Eukaryota; kingdom Metazoa; phylum Chordata; class Lepidosauria; order Squamata; family Cordylidae; genus Hemicordylus; species Hemicordylus capensis. The sequence continues at coordinate 267,139,268 of NC_069657.1, read as the reverse complement.
TATGTAAACGAGTGATCTACATAAAGACCAGAGGTGCACCTAGGTAATTTTGGAGCCTGGATCTAGAGGCCCTTGGAGGGCCCCCCTCCCCTGCAAATTAAGCATCACCATGCTTGGCTGGGTAATCACAGCACCTGGGACAGGCCAAAGAGGATTTGGGGGCCCCCAGGGGCTGTGGAGGCCCTAGACTTTGCCCCGAAGTCCAAGGGTAAGAGCACCTCTGATAATGGCAGTAATGGGCTGCAGGTGGATGGGGGAATGACAAAAAAACTAGCTGTTAGCAACATATTTCATATGTAACAAAGTTGCAGGTACTTGTAATGTTGTTAGTTTAATACAGACATGTTTAGAAGCTGAATCTTTAATTCCCGAGCTAGTTAATGTGTTAGTATCTGTAATAAGGTACTTTTAAAGGGAGGGGGGAAAAAGAATCAACTTGATAGGATTGGCTTTTCTCTAGTTTGTTTTTTTTTAACTGTTATCAAAGGGTGTGTGTGAATACTATAAAAACACTTGCATGGGTGCAGTGTTGCCTAGTCTCTAGTTAATGCTTAACTAAATGATACAAATTCAGCACTCTAACCACTGCACAATACTGCCTTTGTGCTTATTATGAGAAACATACACAGTACTGGGGGAGCATTTATTTCCCGCCTTTCTTCCATGATGAGACTCGAATAGAACTGTTCATTGAGTTCCCAGACAACCCCCCATCTTGTTAGTAATGACCAGAGCCAGAACTACTTAGCTTCAGCAAGCTATTTCCATTATGTGTCTTCATATTGATGTCTGTGAGCCTACACCATGGGTCTATGGTCATACCTACGATAATGTCTGAACCATAGGGAGTCCTGTTAGCCTGACATTGAGTATATTGTGGTAATCAGGTCAGCGCCTAATCAAGCTAGCTTTGCTGTGTTAACAACAGGATGCTCTGTTCTTTGTCACCTAGGTTGGCTGACACTATCTCTTTAGCTATTTATTGCTTTCACTCCCTATTACTAGGCTCTGGTGCTCTTGCTAGGGGGAGATGAGCTGATAAACTATTGCCATGTTTACTCAATGTAGATACATTTCAGGGTCCTTACAATGATCCTGCTGTGAGCTTCAAGGTTATGTATGATGATGGATCACCTCCTGTGATGGGATTGGTGGTTTGCTTGCATGTACCAATCTGTATCAAGTATGCTTTGATGTTTTTTTCTTAACTATGTATAAAAGTTGTGGGCGGACTCCCCCCCCCGGGGGGGGTCCGTCTTGTCTTTGGGAACTATCTCCTAGACAGCAATTTTGTTACTCTGCAGAATCCACTAAAGTCTCTTTGAACTATAAAGTTTTCTCCTCCTTGGTAAAGCAAGAATTGGCATTCGTCTACCAAGTAGATAATAACCCGTTGGTTAACAATATCAGTCCCTACTGCTAAGTACCTCACCGCCTGATTCCACCAAGTCAACCACAGGATTTCCATAGTTTTTTTGGGGGGTGGGGCAGAGGTACAAGACTAGCATCTAGAGCAGGGATTCTCAATGTTGGGTCCCCAGATGTTATTGAACTTCAACTCCCATAATTCCCAACCAAAGGCCACTGGGGCTGGGGATCATGGGAGTTGAAGTCCAATAACATCTGGGGACCCAACATTGAAAATCCCTGATCTAGAAGATGCACACATGTTCTGCCCAACCCAAAACATTGTTTTGGTGCACAGTGTGCTGACATGTGCTGCCTCAGGCAATGCTTACCAACAACGAACTGGGAGTTTTATACTGCAAACTAAGCTGTGCACAACCCTAGTTTATGCATTGATATGACTAAGAGATTCTTCTTTATGAAAAGCCCTAGCATCATGTTCAGTCCAGTGCTTTGTTTTTGCGCAGGACATGGCCAAACACACTGTCCCAGTCCAGTTATGTCCCATATATGTATAAAAAGAATAAGGAACTGGTGCTGTGTACCCCAGAAAAAGCTTTGGGGCACCTTCAATCACATCCAATCCTGAGCAGAAGGCTCTTGGTTAAGAGACATGCTAACATCTTGTCCAGCCTATAGCTTTGTTTCTTTTCTTCTGTAACTTATTTTCTTGGCAATACCCATGACTCTCGTTTGGATGGCTATCTTGTTGCTGCATTTTTATTATTATTATTATTATTATTATTATTATTACATTTATATCCTGCTCTTCCTCCAAGGAGCCCAGAGTGGTGTACTACATACTTGAGTTTCTCTTTCACAACAACCCTGTGAAGTAGGTTAGGCTGAGAGAGAAGTGACGGGCCCAGAGTCATCCAGCTAGTTTCATGGCTGAATGGGGATTTGAGCTCGGTTCTCCCCGGTCCTAGTCCAGCACTCTAACCACTACACCACGCTGGAGTGACATTACTAACACTAGAAAAGGGGGAAGGCCTCCAGCAGAGATCATGAGATTCTGTACAATCAGCCCACTGTACTGCTTGCTTCCTCTGCCTGCCTGCCTCTCTCCTCAGTGCACACACAGCCTTGCCTTTCAGTACTGCATCAGCAAAGCTGATTGCATGCAACTGCTGGCCTTGCTGCGTTATTGTGGCATGGTGTCTGTGACAGGTGCAGGCCAGGCCAGCATTTGGTACTGCTGAACTGAATCAAGTTTAGGCACAGCTGTGTTCTCTTGGTTGCCCAGGATTAGGCCACAGATGCAGAAGCATTATTTAGCTTTCCTGAATAATAACTCTTCTTCAGCCATATAAACCTGGCAAAGTCCAGTGTTTAAGAATGATTAGCTAGGTTTAAACAGGTTCTAGGCTAAATGAATTCCAAACCGTCTGCTCCACTGTTATAAATGACCAAGTGCAAAAAAAAAAAAAAAAAAAAAGTTAAAGGGCCTCTGTTTCTTTGAATAATCCTCTATAATAAAAGGCTTGGGTGTCTGCCCATGTCTCTGTGCCCGTGTCTCCCTCGGCCGACATCTGAGGGAGATATGGCCGCAGGCACCAGGCGGCCATGTTTAGGAGAGCGGCGGGCCAAGGATTGGGGGGGGGGGCAGAGGCGGCCGCGGTGGGGAGACTGGGCCCGCTGGCGGTGGTGGCCGCGGCAGGGGAACTGAGCTCGCTGGTGGCCGCCGGCGGGAAGACTGGGCCTGCTGGCGGCGGTCGCCGCGGCGGGGTGACTGGGGCCGATGGCGGCAGCGGCGAGAGGACTGGGCCCGGCCCGCTGGCGGCGGTGGGCCGGGCCCTGCTGGCGGCAGCGGCCGCACTCGGCCCCGCCAGAGACGGAGGAGGCCAGAGGCGGCGGCGGGTCCGGATCGGCCGTGGGGAGGGGAGCTTCGGCAGCGGCGGGTCCGGCCCCGCCGCAGGAAGGAAGAGACGGGCGGGAGGAGGAGGCGGCGAGGGAAAACGGCTGAGGCCGCGGCAGAGCCGCGGCCTCAGCCAGAGCAGGCGGAGGGCAAGGCCGCGAAGTGGCGGAGGCGGCGGAGGGCCAGGCCGCGAGGCGGCGGTGGCCGGGGCTAGCCATCCAAGGGCCCAGACCGGCCGCGGAGGCTGGCGTCGGCGGGCGTCACTCTTGGTGGAGGTGGCGGAACTCTCCGCCCGGCCGCCCACAGCGACGGCGGCACTCTCGGCTTGCCCGCCCGCGCCAGTGGCACTCTTTTCACACCGTTAGGGCGACGGGCCTAAGACTATGTGGGAAGGAACCAGGCAGCGGGACTTTCCCGGTTAAGAAGAACTTTCAAAATGTAGGGAGAGGGGGAAGAGCAGGAGGGAGTGGGGGAGGGGGAAGGGCAAGAGGGGCGGGGGAGGGAGGGAGAGTGGGGCAGTACTCTCAGAAAAGGGCCCCCACTCATCTCCAGATAGGAGCTAGATGGACCCATGTTAGAAGAAGCTCTCCAGGTTCCCAAGTACAGCTGTTACATGGAAAGTAGGCTCTTAAAAACGTATCTATACAACCCTACTAGCGCCCGTTATTTAAACGGGCTTAAAAATACTAGTCGAAGATAAAATGTGAATACAGCTTTTCTTTGCCCTTAAGCTGCACTGCCACGATCCCAACTGTTCAAGGAACAAGAACGCTGCACCCCATTGCAAATGTTCTCTGTGTGGCTGCCTGTGAACTGTAGCTGTTCCGGATTGGCTCGCCAGGCTTTCAGTCATGCTGAGAAGTGTGCGCACACAGCACAGTAACTTGATTTTGGAAGGGGAAATGGAAAAGGTCTTCTGATTGGACTAAAATGTGACATATGGGTGGGGGTGGAGGAATGTTTTTGAAAAAAAAACCCAAAGAATTTGCAAGTGAGCAAGAACAAAAGAAGAGACCTGAAATCACCTTCAAGCTTACAGTGTGATCGTTGTGTGTGGCGCATTTATCTAGGGAAACGCTTGCGGTGGGCAGAGAGACAAAAGAGGTGGGCTTGCAGCGCCGACCGAAGGCGCCATTTGCTCTTGTTTCTCAGGCTGCACCACCTATTTCGGTCTCAGGTAGGAATGCCTGCCTGCTGTTGGGGCGGACAGCAAGATACGGAGAGCTTGCTGGCTGCTGCTGCTGCTTCTCTTCCCCCTGCCTGCATGAAGTAAGACTCCAGCCGCCTCAGGAGATGTGGAGGTGGCGGCAGCAGCTGGGTGTGTGTGTGTGGTGGTATTGCCTGAAAGCTGCCTCTGGAAAGAGAAGCTCTGTTTTCATGACGCCGCCTCCTCCTCCACTACGTGTTCATAGCCAAAGTGAGCTGTTCCATACCCTGTTCTGTGTGCTGCTTTTTTCACGTGTATGAGTGGATTCAGGATCCCTCTGTTGCAAAGCAAGGAGGACTGGGCGGAGAGGAGTTGGTTTGAGGGTTAAACAGCGCCAGCCTAGATAAAGAGAGCTGCTCTGGCTGCAGCCGAGGATGGGGTGAGGGGATGAGAAGAGGATGGGAATTGTCTGTATGGAAAAGTGTCTGTGCTGTTTAAGGAACCCTGAGTGTTTTTGGCATTTGCAGGTGTGGGAGCAGAGTGGTTCAAAGTTGCAGCTTTCACTTTGTGGAAAGGCTTCTAGCAGAAAGGGTGCTCCTTCCAGGCAGACTTCAGCCCCAGCACTCTAGTTTGGTTTTAGAAATCAAGCACTGCTCTGGTTTCCCTCCGCTACCTTAGCAGTTGCGCAATCCCTTCATTTGGGCCTTATCCATCGGTTGAAATTGCATTTTTAAAAAAGTTGGGGCCGGGACTCAGAGTGGGGAGGGGAAGTGTGAAAACATACACTGCAACACACACAAACTCTCTTCCTCTAACTGAACTTTCAACTTTCTAGCAGCAATTTGCCATGTGAGACTCCCTCAGTTGCTGGCATTGGGAACTCCTCCCAACCTGGCCAAAGGTTAATTTGAACTGAGATTTGGGAGGGTTCTGTTCCAGCCTATGTCCCAGGAACATGTGAAGTCCTACTAAAGAAGAATGCAATCACCTTGCTACAGTAGAATCCTAGTCCTCTCCAAGCATCTGGGATTAAGGAGCAGAAAACATCTAGATCAGACTAAACACAGCAGGCTATTGCAAGGGTCTGTGAAATCAGAAATAAACTTTATTTTTTAAATTATCATATTATATAGTCCACAAAGTGACTTCCTTGAAAATTGTAAAACAAAATAAAAACAGAGATATGGCTAGAAAAATCAATGCTCTTTTTTTGACAATAGTACTTAATATTTAGTGTTTTAACATGAACCTCAGAGCTATCAAATGATAGATACTTTTCTGGAGACTACATTGAGCTGAACTGGGGTGTGTATATTATCTCATAAAAGTTCCTGACTCAGCAGGTTTTCATATTGACCTTCAAAAGAGCTGTAATTCTTGAAAATTGGCTATCTCTTACATTCCAATAATAGAAGCATTGTTAAGAGGTCTACTGTTCATAATATTCTGAAAGAAAGCCTTGATACAGAAGATTTTCCTGAAGAAAGTCTTTGGCTTTTGACTGAGTGATATTTGTCACAACACAACAGCTGTGTTTTGTTCCTGTTTGTTTTGTTGCACTCATCTTTTATTGTTATATTTTATGGGGAGGGGTGTTGTCTGCTACCTTGTGGGGCCCTTTTAGATGGAAAATACTGCTTAGAAATGTCAATATAAATAAACTGAAAAGATTGAAACTACATAAGATGCATTTTTAAAAAAATCTTATTTTCAGCAGAGATCATGGCCTTGAAAGAAATTTCTTGCAATAAATGCTTTGGGGGATCTCAGAAGGTGTTTGAACATGACAGGTAAATATCACATGTACAGTCTGAATGGAATTTGGTTTCCGTAGTTCCTACAGGGACCTGTGTTTGGAGTTGAATAATTAGCGAGAGAGAGTACCTTCCCCAAACCCACCCAGAGAGTTAATAGCTAAGCAGAATCTGAACCTGGATCAGATTAAGTTTAACATTTTGTCCTTAGACCACATGGACTTTGTTTAGTTAGTGAAATGGGTCTGAATTCACTAGTTTATGCACGACTAGTTCAAGCAAGTGATTGTGATTAAATCTAAATCACTAAATGTGATTAATAAGTACCAAACTGTGGATTCAGCTTGCGTCTGAATCTAGCAGTCACGAGTGATAGCAGTCTACTTTAGCTATTTGTATCATCTAGTAGTTGAACCTAGCATATTTTTATGCATTGTTCTGGAAGAGTTTATGTCAGCATCCCAGTAGCTAAAGAACATCTTGCTTTCAGTGCTACAGCACTAGGGACAAATAAAACTGTTTATCCTTCATGATTAGATAATCATTCAGTTTTAACTGGTCTGCACTAAGCAGTTTTACTTCCCATTCATCTGTCCCAAGAGATATTTACAGCAGATAACAATATCCAATAAAATATTATAAAATAATAAACATACTAAAAAGATCAGAAAACATCTGGCCAAAGAAAGCAGGAGGAGGTAGCAACAGCAGCACACAACCAACCAGCCATATTCCATAGCACTCACTTGCCTATTTCACAAGGCTTTGGAAGGATAGTGCAAGTGTATAGCCTCCCATATCCAGACCCTCTCTGATAACCTGCATCCTTTTCCAGTTTTTCATGATTCCTAGATCCAGCCTACTAAAAGCTCCAGCCAGTCATGCCTGTCTTGCAGCATAGAAGTTAAATAAACAAATAAACAAACAAACAAATAGACATCCTATTCCTTCTTGCCACATGTCATTTGTCTATCGTAGATTTTCATTAAGGGGGGAAACATTGGCTGACATTCAGACTAAATTCCTTCTGAGTAGTCCTATTGAAATTAAGTAATCTTTAGAATAACTCCTGAGTAATATTATTGAATAATTTAATCTGGATGTCAGCCACTGTGTCTGGCTCAAGCAGAAATCTGACAATTCTAATTTGAGCCTTTTAATAAAATTATGATTGTTTTACTAGACTGCTATATATTAACTGCTTTGTTGTTACAGTGTTGAGCTGAAATGCAAAATGAAGTTTGGGATTTATTTGCCCCCCAAGGCAGAAACTGAGAAGTGCCCTGTGCTTTACTGGCTCTCTGGTGAGTGATTTGAAGTTGGCTTTGAAAAGGCAAATGTACCTAAGCATCTATAAGTGCTACAAACTCTCTTTAAGAGATAGAGAAAGAGCTGGAACTTTCTGGATTATAAATCCAGACATCATCTAAAACTTGCTCTTGTGTAGGGCTGTTGCAAACTTGCAGACTACACATCTGTAGCAGATTATACCCTTTGTCTCAGAGCAAGCTCACATGAGGAGAAGGAAAAATGCTGAATCATCCCTCCTGAGCTTTCTGGCAAAGGCTACTCCTAAAACTGTTCTGTATTTCTGGTATGTTCAAAAATGGCTGCTGCCACCACCCCTCTTTTCAACGGAGCCTGACCCACCCTGGGCATGGGATGGAATCCCAAGAAAACTCTTTCTCTTGATATTGGAAAAGTACACAAAAATCCTCCACATGCAAATCTACACGTGGTGAGAAAACTGGTAGTTTGATGAATGTCTGAGGAGGTGCTTGTACCAGTGTAAGACTCCCTTCCAGACCCTCCTTTCTTGGGAGTTAAAAATCCACTCGGATGAGACTTGTAAAGAAAAGAACAAAAAGAAAAAACAGTTTCATTCAAATGCTACAGACTGCTTCTGTCTGAGGCTCTCTCAGCTTTTAGTTACAGGTAAAAATACTCAGTAGGTTACAATCATACTTCAAAAAGCATTTCAACTGATGTTGGGGCAGCACACTCTAAAAATTGTGGTTACCCAGTAGCAAGGAACAGATATGTAGGAAAATACAAAAGCACCTTTAAAAGCTTACAGTCTTTTGCAATGTCCTGTCTGGCTGAAGACTAGTGTTTCTTAGTTTAGTTACATTACAGGTAAACAATCATAGAACAGTTTCAGGGAGAGACAAAGCACTCACCAAAGAAACAAAAAGTCTTTACACAAAATCTGACTAAACAAACTTTCCCTAGACTAAACTTCTTAAAGCCAAAGCTCTGGCTTCCTTTTTCTTGAACTCACCAAATCCTGGATGAAAATTCAAGCCCCTGCAGTTCTGTCTTCCAAGAACTGCAGTCATCCTCCAGGAGCCATCTTCCCTGGCCACATGTGTTCCTCTTTGCACCCCCAGCCAGCATCTTTTAACAAAGAAAGTCCCCTTCCTCCTAGTGACTCTCTAGGTCCCACCCTCCTGGTGGGCTGATTGGCTGATCCCTGGAGTTCACCAGCTTGTCTGTCAGGACATGGTTCACTTCTGGTTAACTCTTTAGGGGAGGGGTGGCTGATCACTACAACATCGCTTTCTGCTATCCTATGACAAATATCACAAATTTAGTTGCCCCAGTTTTGAAAGTGCAGACTACGTTATGCAGATCATTGGTATTCCTAATTTATGTTGCAGTGTTTGTGTAGCTGCACATTTGGTAGAATTCTGTTTGCACAGCCACGTGTGTGCATTTCAGTAGAATTAGGAAAGTTGTATTCTGTTTCCAACAACATCTGGGGACCCAAGTTTGAGAACCCTTGGCTTAAAGAGCAAGCTGCTGGATTGGGTGCACAACATTTGTCCTCTATCTGTTATTGGACTACAACTCTCATTATCCCTAACTGTTGGCTCCTATGGCTGGGGATGATGGGAGTTGTAGTCCAGCAATAGCTGGAGGGCCAAATTTGTACACACCTTGCTAGGTGAAAATAGCTCTTCTCTATATCTCGTAAAAACAACCAACATGGTTTTCAGTTCTTTTGCAGCTATGTATGCTAGAAAGTTGTCTGTTGGGACTCCAAAATGTTCTTGCTTCATTAAATGCCTCCTCCCACAGTGGTCATGCAGATTCTCAGAGTCGTTGTTGATGAATTATTGACTTTTTTCTTATGTGAGGAAAAGGTAACTGGAAAGACACATTTAATCTCCTTTTGTTTTTAGATTAAAATAAATTTACTAGAAGGGCTTCAAAGCAACTGTAGAATGCTATTGGCAACATTCTTACTAATGCAGTGGTTGGCTCTCATTCCAGGATTAACATGTACAGAACAAAATTTTATAACAAAATCAGGTTTCCATCAAGCTGCAGCTGAACACGGCCTTGTTGTAGTAGCACCAGATACCAGCCCACGTAAGTGCTGAATCCGTAAAGATAAAATGGCTTTTAATTGTTTTTTGTTTTTTAAATGGTTTTTAAATTGTGTTTTTTTTGTTGCAGTTTGGATTGCTAGGAAATGTAAACCAAATGATGCATACAAATCTAGAATGCTGTCATTTTTTTTACCAATTCACATTTAATGTTATTTTATTATTTTATTTATTACATTTATAAACTGCTCCATCCAAAGGCTCTGGGCAGTGTACAACAACCTTAAAAAGACATAAAAACACACAATTCAAAACACAGAGCTAAAAACAATCCAAAAACAATTTAAAGCATTTAAAACCAATTAAAATACTTTAAAAAACAATATGTCAGTAATATGTGTGCTGTTCAGGATTGGCTCGATTGGGAGATAACTATATACGTTTATACTACTTGGCAAGGTCAGCAACTGGCAACCTCAGGCTGAATTTGCCCCCTCCTGTGTTGTCAGCCACCGATGTGAAAACAGAGGTATGGAATTGCAGCTCCTTTTTGGTAATGGGACTTGGTAGCAGGTCATTTGGGGGACGGAGCATGAAGTTTTGGTCCATCGCCCCACCACCCTTCCCTGACATACATACACTACTGTTAAAATTTTCCTTGCCAGTCTAGCTGCATTTAGGTGATGGCAGCCCGACATTGTCTGTTAGGGTTTTCTGTGAAACTTCCCTGGGGCATGGAATTAAGGTTCTGTACTTGATCAGCATGATCCATTTTGTTCTTTGTAAATGCATGAATGAGGCTTCTTTTTAAAAAGTATATGAACTTTGCCAAAACCCCATTGAGACCTTGTTTGAGGTGTCTATCTGTCTTGTGACTTTGCCACTGGAAATAGACCCACTTTTTCCTGCTGTGCCCTCAGTTTTTCAGATCAATTATTGTATGTCATCCTCGTTTTCTGTGGAATGCTTGATGCACTCACCTGGCTGAGGACTGTTGCTTTGTGGTGGTGCATGTGTATTTCTGGGCACACACAGGTTGTGTGTCTCCCTCCCTTGTTGTCTTCAAGGTTGGGGGGAGATTCTCACATATTGGGCCTACACATGGAGTTCATGACTCAAATGGTATAATTCTTTGCCAGGTGAGTGTGTGAACTGGTCCTTTATTGCATTTGAATATACTTTCATCCAGGGAATGGAGCCAGGCATCTGCAGTTCTCTTCAGAGATGTTTTGCCTCTTTCTCCACAGTGATCTGACCTAGATTGCACACAGTTCAGTATCTTATGCTAGTATTTTCTGCATCTTGTTAAAGCTCTCTATTTCAGAGGACACCTTTTGATACTACTTAGCATATTTTGCTATCAAGTCTGAATGACTTGTTAAATCTTTTGTTTTGGGAGAGAGATTTCAAGCAGGTTCTGTCTGTAAACTGCTTGCTTTAAATACCAATAGCATGGCTATCTTTAACCTTTGTGTCAGTGAAAGCTCAAAACTTCTCCCCTGTTCCCTTTTCAATAAAAGAAAAGTCTCCTACCGATTTAAGTCAATTTATAATCATTTACAGATGGTAAACTGAGAGAGTGAAAGATGCTTGTGCAAAACCACAGTGAATCTATGAAGAAGGTAGGACTCAAACCCAGGATTTCCAGATACAAGTCTGACCCAGACTAATGTGAAAGGTTATGGTTCTGCTACATGGCAGCCACTAATTCATCTGGTGAAGTGGACTGTGATCAATGAAAGCTCATGCTACAGTGATTGTGTCACAAGATGGTTTGTGTTAGTAGAGGAGAGCTGGTCTTCCGGTAGCAAGCATGAATTGTCCACCCTGCTATGCATTTGGATGGTTGGCATGTGAGTGCTATCTGCCCTAAGAGATTCCCCTTAGGGGATGGGGCCGTAGCTCAGTGGTAGAGCATATTCTTGTATGTAGAAGGTCCTAGGTTCCCTCCCTGGCATCTCCAGGTATAGTAGGGCTGGGAGAGATTCTTGCCTGCAACCTTGGAGAGCCTCTGCCAGTCAGTGTAAAAGGTATTGAGCTAGATCATCCAGTAGTCTGACTTGGTCTAAGGTAGCTTCCTATGTACTTGGGCTTCACCAGCACCAGGTGGCAATGCTATTCTTGTCCAGTGGCTGTATGTCAAATATAGGACTGTGTTTCAATGTAGAATTCTTTATTTCCTTGGTAGGTGGATGCAATATTAAAGGAGAAGATGACAGCTGGGATTTTGGCACTGGAGCTGGTTTTTATGTAGATGCCACTGAAGACTTGTGGAAAAATAATTATCGAATGTACTCCTACATAAAAGATGAGGTGACTTTTGGCTAGGTTAATGTAATGTCCTTTTCAGTTTGATGTGTCTAGTTGTCCTAATTATGTAGCTAGAGAATGAAACAAACCGAGGATTTTTGAGCCTTTTCTAAGTCCATCTGTCTGATGGTTCGACACCCATCTGAGTTCCCTTCTCAACAGAGAACATAAAATTCTGACACACCCCCATGCCCATACAGGTAGGACCTAATTTGCTCCCCACATTCCACCTCCAGAAAGGCACCCAGTAAGCTTGTCTTGCTCTGTCCTCCACATATTTCTCACCACTTCTTCCCCATTCGCCTCTGAGGGTCAGATGAAGACCCCTGAGAAACTTTGGGGTAAAGCACTTCACAGTTCCTTATGAGATGTTCCTATTTTACTTAAAATTCTTATTTTCCCCTCCCCACCCCCCTGCTGCCGCAAGGTGTATTGAGGGCAATCCCAAATAGGTAGAACTCTTGTATGTTAAATTCCATATTAATATATTAGTTGGAGCCCTAAAGCTATGTTTGAGTAAACCTCCCCAAGAAGAACTTCTCTGAAGGTTTCCCAGTTTGTAGCTAATTAAAGCAGAGAGCTTGACTGGCAACATGTTTGCTTATGTTAGATATAGAGGAAGACAGAGGAAATGGAGGATAGTGTATCTATTTTCAGCCTATGAGGATTAAAATGTGAATATGCTTGCATCTCTCTCCTTCCCACTGGTGTCTTTCAGTTGCCTAATCTGATAAATGCCAATTTTCCAGTTGACTCTGGAAGGATGTCTATTTCAGGCCATTCAATGGGAGGCCATGGAGCTCTAATTCTTGCTCTGAAGAACCCTGGAAAATATAAAGTAAGAGTCTGAAGCAGACACTTTGTAAAATAAAACCAGTGATTTAGATGATGATGCAAGGAGAAATAGTGTTGGTATAATAAATGTTCCTGAAAACATGGAGAGTGGACTTGCTTTTATCAAGAAGATAATAGAAACTTGAATTATCAAGAAGTGGCTTTCTAAATGTTTACAATTAATAAATGGGTAAGATAGGGTAAGACTGTGTGATAAAGGTCTTGAAAACCTGATTATAAGCATGTCTTGGCAAAAAGCATAATAAAATCAGATCATTTTTGTTCTCAGGCTGGTCAAAATGAACAAATGTGTGCTAAAGAAACCTGATCTGGTATTTGTACAGCTGAAATTAATAATTTTATTTTATTACTAATAGAATTAAATGTATACTAGCTGACCGGGCGCATAGCATCTGCGCCCCTACTTCTCCCTAACTCTTCCCCCGGGCGTCTCTGACACCCACCCGGCCCGCTTCTCCTCACTCGTGGTTTCTGGCCTGCTTGCTGGTCCGTTTGCTCCTGCCGGCGCCACATCCTCCTCCTCGCCGCGGCTGGTCCCACCGCCCGCCTGCTGCCATTTCCCCCAGCAGCAGCTCAACGGCCTCCTGAGTCCTGCTGCGCATGAGTGCCGGGACGCATCCCCACACATCCAGGATAGGCACATCTATGAGAATTAATAATAATGATATAGTGTTCATGTATGGATGATCTTCCATACATCAAAACAAGAAGGGTTTGAAGCCACCTTCCCTATACCTGACTAAAGGTTAAAATAAACCACTATTGATTTTAGAGTTGCAGTTGTAATGTTCTACAAGAGAGTTACTGGGGGAAATCTAATATTTAGATTTTTAGAATGATAACTTAGTGTATTAATCTTCCATTTCTTAACAGTCCGTTTCAGCATTTGCACCAATCTGCAATCCAATTCAGTGTCCATGGGGGAAAAAGGCTTTTAGTGGATATCTAGGATCAAACGTAAAGGACTGGGAGGTATGTACTGGAAATGTCATGTTGTAACCCCAGTAAGGCCACCAAACTGTCTCTACTATTTGGAAGATAGATGTGCAAAAACTGAACTTGTTAAGACTGCTAAATAGCAAGGGGTAGAGCAGCTATAGTACTGCCAGATAAAATAAGGTGTACACACTTACCTGAAACAGTGAGATGCTATTGCTCCAATGTGTGTGGCAACATTATCCTTCCCTTTAAAGTAGGGAGCAACCTTTCAGAATCGGGCACCAAAATGATCAGTGGGCTGGAGCAGTTTCTGTACAAGGAAATGTTACAATATGTAGGCTGTTTTAGTTTTGAAAAAAGCTAAGTGTGTGTGTGTATGTATGTGTGGGGTACATAATTGAAGCTTAAAAGATTATGCATGGTATGAAGAAAGTGGATATAAGTTTTTCTCGGCTGGTGTAGGAGGTCACCCAACATGGGATTATATCCCTCCACATGCTCCAGAAGGCAGGAAGTAGAAAAAACTGAAGAACTCAACCCAGTGCATGTGTGCGTATACCTTCAGTTCTACTTCCTGCCTTCGCTCCAGGAGGTTCTTCTACTCAGCTCGCTTCGTGATCTTCCCTGTTCTCTCCTTTTCTCTCATATTTCCAGCTCATTATCTACCTTTATTACACTTTTGACTGTTTCTACCCTTGTTATAGACCTTAAAAAACAACCACAAACCTTTCTTTTCCACTACTCATCCTCGTTTTCCTTCTCCGTTGTTACTGCCCTTTCAATCTCTCTTCACCTCTGGTCAGTCCTCCCTTCAATGGCCGCAAGGAAGGTGGTTGGAATTTTGGCGTTGAGGGAGCAAGCAGCCCGCCAACGGTCTTTCCCGCCTAAGGCTCGAGCGGGTGAAAAGAACGCCACAACAATGTCGGCCGCTAGGGGGAGTCTTGCTGGCACCTCCAGGCCACAGCGACTGTCCCCTCAGCTAGAAGGCCAGGGTGTGGGTGCCAGGTCTGTGACCAGGCACGATCACCTCCGCTCGGCATCCCCGCCACGAAAGAAGCAGAAGAAGAAGAGCAAGCACTCCGAGCGGGAACCATTGCCGAGCGCGCGCAGACACCGGACGGCCTCGCCAGAGCGGCTGCCGAGACGCGCTGTGGAGGAGGCGGCCTTTCAATCCCCGCCCCCCCATCGCCGGCGGACCTCTGAAAAGTACACAGTGTACTGTGCTTGATTGGCCAGCAAACTCGCCTGACCTGACCCCATAGAGAATCTATGGGGCATTGCCAAGAGAAGGATGAGAGACATGAGACCAAACAATGCAGAAGAGCTGAAGGCCGCTAATGAAGCATCCTGGTCTTCCATAACGCCTCATCAGTGCCACAGGCTGATAGCATCCATGCCACGCCGCATTGAGGCAGTAATTGCTGCAAAAGGGGCCCAAACCAAGTACTGAATACATATGCATGCTTATACTTTTCAGAGGTCCGATATTGTTCTATTCTACAATCCTTGTCTTCTTGGTTCCATGTAATATTCTAATTTTCTGGGATTGTAGATTTGGGGTTTTCATGAGCTGTACGCCATGATCATCACAATTATAACAAATTAAGGCTTGACTTATCTCGCTTTGCATGTAATGCGTCTGTCTCATATATCAGTTTCACCTTTTAATTTGCATTACTGAAATTAATGGACTTTTGCACGATATTCTAATTTTCTGAGTTTCACCTGTACATGCTGCCTGCAAGTTCAAAATCAATAGGCCTCTGAATACCAGTTGTAATCTGAGGAGAATGGATATGCCTACTTGTGGGCTTCCCGGAGGCATGATGCTGGATTAGATAGGCCTTGGCTTGATCTATTAGGGTTGTTCTAAGAGCAGAAGCCTTTCTTGCTTTCTGGTGACCATGGCTCCCTTTTTGGGGTGTCTGAAATTCTTCTCCAGCAGCATAATACATTTATTTCATTTGACTTTCTGTTCTTTAGGTCCACCTCAAAATGTCCACTATAGACATTTGAATGTAATCCTGATCTGTATTGCATTTTATATCTGTTTGACTGCAGAATTGCAGAGGAGCTTGGCCCTTTCTGTCAGACATTCAATATTTTAAAATGTTGCCAGGTTGCTTTAAAAAAAAAAAAAGAAATATACCTTTTATCTGTTGCAGGCATATGATGCTACATATATTGTGAAGTCCTACCAAGGTTCCCCTTTGGATATTTTAATTGATCAAGGCAAAGATGACCAGTTCCTTCTGGCAGGACAGTTGCTGCCTGATAATTTCATTGCTGCCTGCACAGAGCAAAAAATCCCAGTGGTTTTAAGATTGCAGAAGGTAAGGCCTTAACACAAACTCTGAAACATGCTTACTCAAGCTTTCTAAAGTTGCCATGATTGATACATGTTAGTAGAGGAGGATACTTCCCCCCTCCCCCGCCCAATAAGTAGATGTTTTCAGGATAGCCTCTTAACATGAATGTTTGCGTTTAACCTGAGATCAATGCACTAGCAGCTTCCTATGCTACTGCGGTTTCTGGAGGTAAAAGTACTGATTCTCAGGGTGTGTTGACTGATCATGGTAGATACATGCACTGAAACTATCCTGTGTTTTGTTTCCCAGGGTTATGATCACAGCTATTACTTTATAGCGACTTTCATTAGTGACCACATCAGGCACCATGCAAAATATCTCAGTGCTTGACTGAATACTTGCCATGGACATCTCCTGACATTTGAAGATATCAGTGGAAATAACAACTATTCGTATTTGTATAATTACTTAATTAAATGAGATCCTGATTTCATGTCTCAAATATGTTGAATATGCCTGCTTAATTTAAATGAATTTAACTGTTCCTGGAAATATCACTGAAGCTTCAATTTTCCTTGCAGGGAAAATGACAATACTTTAGCCTGACAACAGGGAAACTTGCAGGGAAACTGACAAATACCAGCAGGACAGGTCCCTTCAGCTATGATGTTAAAGTTATCCTACTTCAACCAAATGATTGCTTTGTGGACACATAACTCTCAAACTTCAGGAAAACATGTTGCTGTAAGCCTGCTTGAGAGATAAGAGATGTAGAGAGGATCCCTGTAATATACTTGTAGACATTTCATATATTCAGTGTAACATTTCCAGAATTGTCTAGCATTCTGTATGCAAAAAAGCATTTAGTCAGTTAAGGTCAGAATCATATGTTATATGCTAACACACCTAACTGTAGCTCTTTTTAGCCTGAAAAGCCACTTTAGGAGGAAGCAAGCAAGTAAGAGCAGAAAGTGGAGATGTATACTTCATCCTTTCCATTCATTCACACAGTAAACATGCTTCATCAGAACTACTGTGTATGCACAAACACCCACATCCAGATAAGATATGAACTCTACTTACACATTGTGTTCGGTATACAGAGGCACAGTTATTCACACATTATATTGTGCACAGGTACAGCAGTACACTTCCTAACTGTACCATGCATTGGAGGAGCTTGTGCCCAGGCTCACTTCTAAAATTAGCCTGGCTTTTAATGATATCCAGTTATAATTTCAATCTGGTTTAAAAAATTGTATTACATGATTTTTTTATTTTAATGTAAACCACCCTGAGCCACAAGAAGGGCAGGATATGAACTGGGGGGAAAGAATGCAGGCACAGTCATCCACACAACATATACAAATGTACAGACACACTCATACAACATAATGAGCCCTTTCTCACAAGCAGAGAAAGGGATCTGATGAGGCGAAGAGAGAAAGCCACGAAAGGTTTGCCTCCCCTGCAGATGAGCAGGCTGCCACAGGGGGGGAGGGGGCACGGCAGATTGCCTGCCCAGACGATCACCGGATGCTGCTGGTTGCTCTGAGGGTGGGGTGTCGGAACGTGTTGCCCCGCCCACCAGAGCTCCAATAATGGGAGCTCTCTTATAGGGATCCCCCTTCCCCGAGTTTGTTACCCGCAGCTGTAAGCATCTGTGGCTGACAAGTGATCAGTAAAATGAGGGTAAGGGAGCGCTCGCATTTACTGTGGGTGAGTGGTCACATATAATTTTGTCTACTTTAAAATGGCTGCAAAAGAAAACCAAGCAATGTGTTAGCACAATCTCAGTTTTATTGTATTTTGAAACTGCAAACGGTACAGCAGTAAATATAGCATAACATATCAGGCAGAAGCTCCAGACCACGTAAATGTAAACTAGTTAGCCTCTCTTTGCCATCCTATTGTACTTAAAACTCAGCTAGTAAAAATGGTTTGTTGCCACCAAATGGGAATGCTGATGAACTTCATTTATTTTGGGTATGGATCCTTTTAAGGTTATAAGCTCTAGTTTTGTTACATTTGTAGTCTTTTATGGTAAAACTATTGCAATTTTTTTTAAACAAAGCAATGTACATTCAGTGTCATACTCAGGATTATTAAACAAAAAAGTTCAAATTAAAATATAGTGGATAACACATGCTGCCTGCTGCAGATCTCCAACTGCTAGAGATGCCAGGGCAGCAAGGTATAGTGCAGGCTATGCCAACTTACTCTGTGCCTTAAAGCAGGAACTGGACTAGGCCTCAGAGCTACACACACTGCATGCCTCAGCTTTTTATTTGACTCAGCTGCAACCCCAAGAAATTAAACACAGTGACATATCAGGCTGGGACAGTTTGAGAGACGAAATCTGTAAAGCATGTAGGCGAGCAGGCAGAAAAGAGATACGGAAGCCGAAGTCCATAGATACTCCTATAAACACGAATGAATTGAAGGCCTTCACCATACAAGAATCCCTGGCAGCAACTACAGGCAGTAAAGCTAAAATGTGGAGGGAAAAGTCATCATAAGTTTATTATCTTCCTAATGCTAAACCCATTAAGAAGAAGAAAAGTTCCACTTGAACTTGAATACAATTAGAAGATACTAATGCAAATACTACCTAGCATAGATGACGCTTTTGAATGCTCAAAGCATGCATAAGCATCAGTAATCCTTAACAACTGTATGACAGGTTAGTATCATCCACCTATTGTAGAATGGGCGCTGAGACAGAGAATAGTCACTTGCCGAAGGCCACCTACAGAATTAACAGCAGAGGTGAGATCTGAACCAAGGACTTCCTAGCTTGTTGCCCTATTAACATTCTTTTTAACATTTAGGGGGAAATCCACTGGCTTACATTCTGCCCAGCGAGCTGCTGATCCAAGAGAGAGGCATACGCAGCAGCTTCTATGGCACTCTATACCCTTCCAGCATTGCTTCCAAAGGCGGGGAGGCGCCATGCCTAATAAAGAGTCTATCATTGCACTTGTGATGATACTCCCATTGAGAATGATAGGAGTGTGATGATGCACTCCTTAGTAGGCATGAGCCTCCCTGCCACAGGAAGCAGTGTGGGCAGGGTGTGGAGTGCTGAGGAAGCAGCAAGTGCATTCCTCCCTTGGATCAGCAGCTTGCTGTGCAAAATATAAACCAGTGTAAGCTACTCCAAGTCTAAGAAACAGAGCAAGATATAAATCCATCGAACATAGCAAACCATGTTAGGTTAAAAATGTAATTCAGCCCTTTTTTTAAATTTATTTAAAAGGTTTCAACTAGTCACAGGTAGGTAGTCTGATAATGACTCGGATCAGGTATTTAAACCTCACTTCATGTTGATGAAAATGTACCCTCCAAAGCTGGAGAGGATTAAATACTCCCACCCCAGAGTCTCTAATTTGGGCCCCCACCTACAGCTGTGCTTTAAGCTTAAAAGAGAGCTTAAATCAAATCAGAGTGCTAAAAAAACCAAAACAACCTTGTGTACATCAGCTTTCAAGATAAGCCCAGTTCCTATGAATATAAGCACCCCAAGAAGAACCCTTCCTAAGCCCAGCGTCTCATTTTTTCTGTTTTGATTTATGAACTTCTCAAATAGTCCCAGTGCAACAACATATTTATTATCTTGGGTGGTGATAGTAATGTTATCACTTTTTTCTTCTTCTATATGCTAAATCATTGTAAAACCGCTTAGAGAGCTTCCAGCTATAGAGTGGTATATAAATGTAACTGCTATTGCTATTGCTGTTATATCATGGTTTTGTTGTCCCTAAGGTGGCTTTTCCTGGTCACATCACTGGAGGAACTTTCATACCTCCCAGAGTTTCCCTGACAAACCGTGATGGTGCTGGAGATGTTCATCTTACTTACTTCTGCAATAGCTCTTCAGTGTCGCTTGGAATCTCTTTATACTTTTCCCACAGGTTGTTTTTGGCAAAACAAAGGGCAGCCATGTCAGTGAGTCTTTGCGGCTGAAGCTGGCTGACTTCGCCCCAGAAATAGGGATGCAAGAAGTTGTTTTCCACTTTAAGGCGGGTCAGTGGAAGCTCCAAAATCCCACAAGGCAAAACATACAGGAAATTCCCTTCCACGTTCAGATACGTAAGTTTGCTGGGAATTTACAGAGCAAAAGACATTTTACAGCTCATCATGTAAATGTACCTACAGATTTACCTGCAGCTGGCGCCTGTGTGTGCTGGTGTGAGGGACAAATGAGGGGCTCTGTAAGGGTTATTCTTGGGCCACTAAACTCTCACATGCATCTTCATGGGCATAAACAGTCCAAGTTTGTACAGCATCTAAATCTGCTAGCAGAGACTATTTTTAATAGTTTCCCACCACACAAAGGTATCATGCCTCCTTCAACCCCACAAAATAAAGTGCACACTGCAGAAAAGAATGGCTATCGTAGAGCTTGAAGAATCACTTTGTGGCACACTTCACAGTGGTGGGTTCCTTTTTCAAATCTCAGCAAGACACCCTTTCCAGAAACAAATAAAAGCGGGGCGGGTGGGATCTGAACATATGGAACTGCCTATTATATTAACCCATATAGGTCAGTACAGACAGGTATCAGTTCCCCAGCATTTCAGGACAGGCATGTTTCCCCCAGCCCTTCCTGGAGATGCCGGGGATTGGATCATGGACCTTCTTCATGTAAAGCATGTGCTGTACCACTGAGGATGGTCCTTTTCATTGTTCAGTGACAGAGCACATGTTTTGAATGCAGAAGGTCCCATGTTCAATCTCTGGTGTCTCCAGCTACAATAGGTTTCGTTAGCATGGCTGGGAAAGACCTCTCCCTGAGACCATAGACAGCTGCCATCCATGGGCACTGCATAAAATAGCCGATCCATGGGTTCTTAATACATAAAATAGTTCCTTCTCTGAGTTGCCAAGAAGTGATCAGAAAAATGTACAGGTTTCAAAAGAGCACAAACAGAAGGCACTTTGTGGCCAAAGGCATAAAGAGTTGGGAGTTTTGGAAATCTAATGGGGGGCAGGGGGACAGACAGTTGACATTAGAGTAGGAAAATAAATATAGTTGGAGACTGGATACCTGAGTTTTCCAATTTCCTTAGGGATAAATTCAAGTTCGTTGTAGGAAACATCAAGGCCCTCAAGATTTGATAATTCAAACAGCCTATATAAAGAGAACGAATCATATCAAAAGCATATGAAACTCAACATATTGCACATTCTGCCAATAATGTACACTGTATGTACATAATCCTATAATTTAGGGGGGCTTAAACTGTCACAGAAAGTCTTAATCAAGAAAATAGTCCTTGAAGCCCCTAAATGGTAACTGTGTTAAAAAGACAGATGGTTTGCAAAATAGTGCAAACATGTCTAAAGAAAGTGTGTGTGTGTTTGCACGTGCCCATGCCTATGCGTGTGTATTAACAAGGGAGGGAGGGAGAAACAGAGGCTACACACATGGACAGTATTTTTCAGATGTTTGAGACTAGTCTTAGAGAAGCAAAATAATGGCTAACAATGACAGGATTGCTTCAGGCAATGGGAAGTGAGCACAGTACTGCTGGAATCCCTTTTGAAATTAATTATTCACTCTTGATTGATTAATTAAGTGCCATCAAGTCGGTGTTGACTCTTAGCGACCACATAGATAGATTCTCTCCAGGATGATCTGTCTTCAACTTGGCCTTTAAGGTCTCTCAGTGGTGCATTCATTGCTGTTGTAATCGAGTCCGTCCACCTTGCTGCTGGTCGTCCCCTTCTTCTCTTTCTTTCAGCTTTTCCCAGCATTATGGACTTCTCAAGCGAGCTGGGTCTCCACATAATGTGTCTGAAGTATGATAGTTTGAGCCTGGTCATTTGTGCCTCAAGTGAAAATTCTGGATTTGTTCTATGATCCATTACTCTTAGACCCATGTAAAGTCTGTCTTCACCTTTTGAAATAGTTACCTCTAGAACAATAGATTTAAGGAATCTTTTCCACATACATGGTGTCTCCTGAAATTTTTTTGTGTTGGATTTGGAGAAGCATTATCAAATGCACATTCAGCAACCTATCTTACAAAGTTATCATAAGAAGAAGTTAACATGTGGCTTGTAGGGATGTGCACAAAACTGGCTTGGCCTGTTTGGTTCAGTTCGAACCAGCTTCAAACCAGGGTGGGTAGGTTCGGTTTTGATTTTTCCCGAACCCCCCACCCCGAGTTCGGTTCAACTTTGAACCCAATTTGAACCGGTTCTGAAAGGTTCTACATAGGGTATAATGGGGACTTGAACCAGCCCATTATTCCCTATGTAGAGCATCTAGGGGCACAAAACCAGGGTGGGTGGTAGGAACCCAGGGGTGCCAACCACCCACCAAACCCCAAAGCAATTGGACACTTCTGTGATTATTGATGAATTTCTGAAGATTTTTCCAAAATTTTATTCCTCCCATAGGGAATAATGGGGATTTGAGGCAGCCCCATTCCTCCCTTTGTGGGGTGCCAGGGCACCCCAAAGTGGGTTTGGGGGCATGGCAGGTAGGGCCTCAACTCCCCCCAGGCAGCCCCAAGTTTCTAGGATTTATTGTTTTTGTTTTAAAAAACGTTTAAAAGAATTTCCCCCCTTCATTGCAATGCGTTAAGAGGACTTCTCCATTCATAAGTACTATATGTGTGCTCTTAATTGCTGTCAACTCTACTAGCACACATAGCTAATATTCTGGCCCTCTCCATACCTTCCTATAAAACCAGACCAGTCTCCCCTGCTCAGTACCTATGTGTGCACAATGCACACGTGTACAAAGAAAAAGATTTTCAAAATAAAAATATTAATATTAAAATGAATTAAAACCCATGTAAGCACCCAATGTTTTAAATGGTTGTGTCCCTCATTGTTCCATCAAGCTGCCAGAAAGTGAAAAATGGAGTAAGCCTGTTCCCCCCGCCTCCCGCCCATTGGTCAGCTACCCTATCTGGGAATCAACACAGGCAGGCATTTTCTCATGGCCACCATGTGTTGACACAGTAGCAAGAAGATACTCTCCCTTCTGGACATCTTCTCCGTCATACGTAATCTATTAAGTAAAACCAGTACTGTACCCGGATGGAAGAGCAGTTAGCAAATTGAAGGACATAATCAAGACTTTAAGACTCTTCATTTTGTAAATATCTCTTGGGATGAATTTGATAGGGTTGTTTCTGAGCTTCAGTATTTCTAACGTTCTAATATTAAGTACCTGTGGTGGGGGGGGGGAATGGGGGAAGAAATGTAATAAAATATGTATGAAGCTTCTTATGGCTGATGATTTTTATAGCTTTAACTTTAGTCATGTATATTACCAGGTAAAGGGTTAAAATTATAGCTGTTTGTATAACATGAATAGACACTGGAGCCAAGCTAGATGTGATGTTACATCTGGGCTATAGATCTGAAGGTGATAAACGAAGTCCGGGCCAAGCTTTGATTGCTATTATCCTGGCCCACTATCTTCAGTCAGGAGCATTGCTAAGTTCTTAAAAAATCTGGGACCAGAGATGCACCTAGGTAATTTTGGAGCCTGGACTTAAAGGCCAGGTCCAGGTGGTGAAAATGGTCGACATCTGTCACCAAAAAAGTGGAAACAGTTGGTGCTGTTCACCAAAAAAAGTCTCAATTTTGCATTAAAAATTGCATAAAATTTACATATGCTAATTGGTATAATATATGCATGCCTTGCTAAAACCAGGATAATTTGAGAATAAATACAACCCACAAACCCCCTTTTCCACACAGTTCAAACAGCAGCCTTCCTCTGACTGGGTCACAGAATCCTATGGGACAGATGGTGCATTTTCTTTTCATTTTCAAGGGGGAGGGAAACCACAACAGACCCCTTTCCACACAGTTCAAACACCAGTCGCCTCTGGATCACAGAATCCCATGGGACAAATGGTGCCTTTGAGTTACATGGCAGGGGAGGGAACACCCCCCTTCCCCACAGTTCAACATTAGCCTCCCCTCCACAGTGGTGCCTATGGGGAAGCACAAGTTTCCTGACCTGGCCTGGGGGGAGCTGGCTGGCTGCACACCAGAGCTGTGGAGCAGCAGAGACACAGGGCCCAGTCAGAAGAAGAAGAAGAAGTCCCTCCTTGGGGCCCCTGGGCCACTCAGTCACTGAGGAAACGAGGAGGCAGCCTGCTGCAAAAGGCACGGTGGCTGGGGAAATGGGATGGGAACTGCCAGCACAGCAGCAGCAGCATGCAAAGGAGCTCCTCCTGCCACTTCACAGCAAATGCTACACACAGGTAAGCCTATTGTTTCCAATTGGCCTACTCGTTGGTAACAGCCACTGGTTGATTTGAGCCACTCAGCACTTGCAGCAGGATTGCTGGCACTTCAAAAAACCCCTCCAGCACAGAAATAGTTGCAGGGAGTTGCAAATCCGGAGTAAGTCCACATCTGGGAACCTGGCCCTTTTCTGATACCCATTCTCTATCAATTTAGTAGGCTCACACAGCTGCTTTGAAGTAAAAACCATCAAAGCACAGGATCCAGATCATAGATCTCCCAGGCTGGCCACCAGTCAGCCAGAGGCGGCAGGCCGGCTTGTCCGCCCATTGGAGGAAGAGGCTGGAGGTGGTGGCAGGCTGGCCTGGCCCTGGCCTGACCGCTGGAGAAGATGGTGGCGGGACAACCGGGCCCACCTGCCCACCCGCCGGGAAGAGGGGGTGGGGGGAGGTGGCGGGCCGGCTTTCTGGCCAGCCCACAAGCCATAAAGCATGGGGTGGGAGGGAGAGAAAGCAGCCGGCCCACTGGCCCATCAGAAAGCGCGGGGAGGAGGGCGAGAAGTGGGCGGCCAGAAAGCTGGGCATGCCAGCGGGGGTGAGGGGAAACAGCGGCGGTGGCTGGGCCAGCTGGAAGCACAGATGCTCTGTGCCTGGCCCAGCTAGTTAATTCTTAAATCCTCAATATCGACACAGAGAAAGAAATGAGGAATATATTACACCTATGCTGTGAAGGTTTGCTTAAAGTCACAGTTATGTTAGAGGCAGCTGCTTCTAACATATTCTTATGTTATTCTTATATTAATAAGGGCTCTAATAAATAAAAGAGAAAAAATAGCAGGCACATACTCACTTCCCTAGGAAAGTCATGCAAGTCATTAAAAGACAGGTTGAGGTACACTAAAAAGTCAGCCAAAGGTGAGAGGTCTGGAAGTTGGGGCAGGAAAAAAGCCTACAAGTAAACAAACAAAAAACACAGGCCCAACTTGTTAAAAGTCTTACACATTCAAACATATATACAGGAAAATGAATCGGAAACAAATATGCTAATAAGAGAAATAAAATTATAAGACATTTACTGAAGCTCGATATTCTTAATTGGTGTGTAATTGGTTTCGAATGCATAACCTCAAAAACTACCTAGCAAAAGTGTACAGAGTCCCTAGCGAGCTGGGAGCTCAAACATATGCAATCAGCATCCCGTTTATGGAATAGCCTCCCTAGTGAGGTTGGCCTAACTTCATCACTTTGTTCTTAGACGTCAGGTAAAGACCTTTTTGTTCACTCAGGCCTTTTAAAATTTAATTTTTAAAATCCAATTGTAACTGATTTTTTAAAAAGTTTTTAAAATGGTTTTTGTACTATATTTTGTTATGATTTAATGTGTTTTTATCTCATGTTTTATTGTTGTGTTGTAACCCCCGCAGAGAACAACTTGTTATGGGGCAGCTACAAAATAAAGATTATTATTTATTTATTATTGTTGTTGTTCACACAGTCAGACAGGTGTTATTGACTGGTTTGTTTTATCCAGACATCGAGTCCTTCCCAAGGACCTGGGATGGCTGAATTTTATTATCAATGTTGTTGCTGCTATTATTATAGATATCATCGCAGAATATAGGCTGTTCCCAGTAATGTTGCTTTTTGTAATTGGCTTGTGGTGATTTTTGTGGCCCTTATGGTGTTGAGGTGCTCTTCAAGTTGTTTTGGAATTGCACCTAGGGTGCCAATTACCACTGGGATTATTTTGGTCTTCTGCCACTGCCTTTCAATTTCAATTTGTAGATCTTTGTATTTTGTTATTTTTTTCAATTTCTTTTTCTTCTATTCTGCTATCTCCTGGTATTGCTATGTTGGTTATTTTAACTTGTTTTTCTTTCTTCTCAACTACAGTTATATCTGGTGTATTGTGTGGCAGATGTTTGTCTGTTTGTAGTTGGAAGTCCCATAATATTTTTGCATCTTCATTTTCTACCACTTTTTCAATTTTATGGTCCCACCACTTTTTGGCTACAGGTAGCTTGTATTTTTTGCAGATGTTCCAGTGTATCATCCCTGCTGCCTTGTCATGCCTTTGTTTGTAGTCAGTCTGTGCGATCTTTTTACAACAGCTGATTAGGTGGTCCACTGTTTCATCTGCTTCTTTACAAAGGCGGCACTTGCTGTTTGTTGTTTATTTTTCTACCTTTGCTCTTATTGCATTTGTTCTTGGTGCTTGTTCTTGTGCAGCCATTATTAAACCCTCCATTTCTTTCTTCAAGTTGCCATTCTTAAGCCATTGCCAGGTCTTGGTGATGTTTGATTTTCCAGTTATATTGTGCAAATATTGACCATGCAGTGGCTTATTTTTCCATTTTTCTGCTCAGTTCTTGACTTGTTCTTTCTTGTAGGCCTGCTTTGTTTCATTGGTGTTGAATAGTTTCTCATTATTGACCATTTGAAGTACATCTTCTTCACTGTCCTTGATATATTCTTCAAGGCCTCTTTTCTCCTCCTCTGCTGTTTGATGGACTTGCAGCATTCCTCTTCCATCTGAGCTGCAAGGGAGATATAGCCTATCTACATCACTGTGGGCGGACGTGCAGAGCATGATTGATGGTCATTATTTCCCTGGTCTTACGATCTAGCGTCTCTAGCTCTGCCTGGGTCCAGTCTATTATTCCTGCAGTGTATCTGATAATAGATATAGGCCAGGTGTTTATGGCTTGTATGGTGTTCCCGCCATTGAGTTTGGACTTGAGGATTTTTCTAACTCTCCTAACACTTCCAGTTTTTCTTTTAACTTCAGTGTGTGCGATGTTATTAGCCTGGGGAATGCCCAAGTATTTGTAATGTTCTTTCTCTTCTAGGTTCTTGATGTTGCTTCCATTGGGCAGTTCTATTCCTTCTGTTTTTGTTATTTTTCCCTCTGTTCATTATTATTACAGCACACTTGTCTAGTCCAAACTCCATTGCTATATCACTACTGAATATGCGGTCAGTGTTTAGCAGTGATTCAGTTTCTGACTGGGACTTTCCATACAACTTCAGATTGTCCATGTACAGCAGATGGTTTATTTTACTTGATGTTTTAGATGTTTGGTATCCGAGGCCTGTTTTGTTTATTCTTCGTGAAAGTGGAGTCATGGCGATTACAAACAACAGAGGGGATAGTGAGTGCCCTTGGAAAATACCTCTTCTAATGTTAACCTGTCCAAGTGTCTCGACATTGATTGTTAACTGTGTACTCCACATGCTCATTGCTTTTTAAATAAATATCTGGATGTTTTTGCTGACACCAGTTGTTTCTAAACATTTTAGTACCCATGTGTGAGGCAATGAGTCGGCGGCTTTCTTGTAGTCAGTCCATGCAACACTTAGATTTGTTTTTCTTCTCTTGCAATTTTCTAAAATTACAAGAGAAGAAAAACAAATCTAAGTGTTGCATTATTATTATCATCATCATCATCATCAACAGCTGACACTGGCTAGTTCTCCCAAGAACCCAGATGCAAGGTAAAAAGAAAAAAGAAAATGCTAAAAAACTAAAGTTTGATCAGATTGTTCTCTGGAAGCAGTTACAACCCAGCAAACATCAAATAACTCATGTATACTTTTGTTACACTGGTTTCCCTCTCACTGCACCTACATGCCCTTGTGTGGTGTAAGAGAGAGATCATCTGACTAGGTCCAGGGAGACTTGCATTCAAATCTCTTTTCAGCCATGTAGCTCACTTGGTGGCCTTTGGCCATTCACAATTTTTCAGCCTACCTCTTACTGGGTTCCTGTAAGGAATTTTTTAAAAAAGGAATCATTAACACTTCCCTGATCTCTTTAGAGAAGAGTGGAATAAAATTGTAATTAATCTCAATATAATCTTACTAAGCAAGAAGTGGTGTGAATATTGCTCCATTAACATGCAGTGATTCAGCAGAGTAGTGCATACTCCACCACTTGGGTACGACTTGCATCTATGCATTGGATGAAACACTGGACTGTGGACTAGACAGAGGGTATAAGGCCTGATCAGCGGAATCCTTGCCTATTAACTTTGGGATTGGAGAGATGGTAAAGATCATGCATGTTTGACTATGTACATAGAACCATTCTAGCGCGGTATCCACAATGTAGACTTGAGGCTCCAGAAACAAGACAGGGCAGCATGTGCAATCCTGCGCCCCACATGGAGTCTGTACATAGTCTTGAGATTCTGTATGAATCAGACTTGTGTGTCTCACTGGACTGGTTCAGATGAACAGCGGTCCTCAGCAGCCCCTACATGCAATAATGTCAGGGCCACAGTGAGAACACGCCTGCCCCAATGTCACTCAAAGATGTGCTAATGTAATCTAGGCATGTCCTTAAATGGCCCATGAGGGGTGATAATCTGAATTGCCCCTCTACACACGTTACAAAACCCTGTTTAAAAAGGGGTTTGTAGCACATGTAGAGAGGTGATTTGGATTACCACCCCATATATGTGTCATTAAGGGACATGCCTAGATCACATTAGGCATGTCTTTGAGGGATGTTGGGGTGGGTGTGTTCTTGCTCTAGCCCTGATGTTATTGTGTGTAGGGGCTGTGGCGGGCCACTGTTCATTTCAACCAGCCCACTGATGGGTATGCAAGAAAGAAGCTTAAGAAATCAATTTGTAGATACACAGCATATAAGCATAGTGTATTAGATAGTGATGGATTTTGATTGGGAAGAGTTGGGTTCAAGTTCCCATTCACAATGAAGCTCTCCAAGTGACTCTGAGCCAGTCTCATAGGCTAACTTACTTTAAAGGGTTGTTGTGAGGATAAATGGAAATATCTTTCTAGGTCACCATGAGCTCCTTGGAAGAAAGGTGAGAAACAAATGTGATAAAAAATAAATTAAAATATGGCCAAGTAGATGTTGCTAGCTGTGCTTATTCTGCCTGGTTCCAGGAGCCTCCGTGTTTGCAGTTGCACCTCCAGGCTTGGAGATTGCACTTTAGATATGCTCAAGAGCTTCACAACAACGTGAGCTCTCAATTGTGTGTGTATGTATATATTTGGGACAGGTCACTTAGTTGGCAATGGGCTAGTCGCCCCTAGATTTGGCTACAAACAAAGCAAATTGGAATGGGGATCAAGATGCACCCCCTCCCCCCTCCCTATGAGACTAAGTAGACTCCAGAGTTAACTATAGTGAGTTAACTAATATCCAAGGCCACTCTGAATGCAGAGTGAACTGCCTTAACTCCCCTCATCCACGCGCTAGAGATAACAGTGCACTAACGAGCCAATTATGCCAAGCAGGAAGAAAAGTAGATAAGGTAGTGAGGCAGGGGCAGAGCCACGATTGGGCAAACAGGTTCAAAGAACCCGGGCCGCCACCCCTCAGGGCCCGTGCCAGTGCTGCATTTGTGGTGCTGCAAGGAAGAGCTGCTCCTGGCTGCACTGCAAACGCAGTGCTGGCCCAATCTAGCTCCCGAACGGGGCTGCACAGCCCTGTTTGGGAGTTGGATGGCCAATGCAGCATTCACAGCACAGCCAGAGACGGCTCTCCCCTGCCGCCCGCGTCTGATGTCTGACGCAGGGGCGGGGTGAGTGGGGCTGCCGCGGCAGCTCGGCACGGGCCGCTCGTGGTCTGGCTCCGCCACTGTAGTGAGGCAATGGTCTCCCCATCACAAAGATGATGAGTCAGCATCCTAGCTCTAGAGGTGTACCCAATAAAATTATTGATAGGATTACTGGAGAGCCTTTCCAGGCACAGATACTTTTGTGCACACCTGCTTACTCCGATTTTCATCACAATCAAGCTTCGCAGCATACAGAAGGTGATCCCCACATTGTGATCAGGAAAGAGTGATCAGCAACAATGCATTCAGTACAGGTCCACCCTAATCAGCCAAGGTCCACCCTAATCAGTCCACCCTAATCACCCTAATCAGCCACTCTAATCAGCCAAGTAGGACAGTAGGAATTTGCCCCCAAGGCATGTTTTGGAATATAAGTATCCCCACTTCCATGACCCAGTGTGCTTCTTTGGTCTTGCCACCTGGGACACCAACAAGCGATCTTCATGCCCCCTTGTATGCTATACTTGAGACTCAACACTCCTTTTGCTCTCCTGCAACCTACAAAGAGCCTGAAATCACTAATAACTTGGGCAATCTGCTGTCCACCTGCCATTGCTACACCTCTCCCTCTACTAATCTCTGCAACCCTCCCACACTGAGGAGCAAGACTCTGGGGTCTCGTCATCCAGATCAGGTGACTATAAACCTTTGCCCCTCCTTCGGCCCAGAAACGATCTCTGCTCCCCTTTCTTAAATCCAACCCCATCTCTCTCTCTCATGCCCACCTGGGAACTTACACAATTAGACTTTAAGCTAAAACGCCTCATAGTAGTAGATTTATCTAGAAACGTATTTTTATTTTCTTTCATCACACAATTCTCTTTTCTGTACCCCCCTCCCTCAAATAAATATCTTTTTATTTTGAAACTATCTCCTTGTCTCAATCCAGTCATTTCTTGAGTCCAATCATTTGCACAAATTAAAACAGGTGGAGCTGGCCCCCTTTAAGAGCTAATTCTCCCACAAAGCCCAAACATTGGGGTGCTGACCAAACACCCCTGGGCCAGTTCCATTAACATAAAAACTGGGTAGTTGCTAGCATGACAGCAGATCAGGGCTGCTCAATTTTGGCCCTTCAGCTATTTTTGGACTACAGCTCCCATAAACCCCAGCCACAGTGGTCATTAGTCAGGGATTATGGAATTTGCAGGCCAACACCTGCAGGAAGGAAGGCTAAAGTTGAGCAGCTGCACAGTATATTGTGAAAAGGAACACATCTGCACTTTTAGAGAGAGTACCTTAAGACTAAGTCCAGTTTTTTTATGCATTAGACAACAGAGAACTGCCATTTCAGCATTTGTCATCAATATTTTCTCCTCATCTTTTGCACTGAATCGAGTGCATCCAGTACCAGAGACAAGTGATACACCAAAATCCATGTCAGGTTCTGGAATAAATATAATGCTGACATTAGCAACAAAAACAAAAATTCATGCAACGTAACAGGTTAATGTTTTAATTATGCAGCACATACTTTAGCAATGTCTAGGACAATCAAAGTAATAACTTGAGATTAGTTTACAGTGCTGACAAACTTCTAATATACCTCCAGAAACTCAAATTTTAGTGCTAATCAATCAGCTACTTAGAACAGCATGTGCTAACCCCATTCTTCCGTATTTAGAGTAAGGTTGACAACCTTCAAAACTGGCCTGGACTGTCCAGTTTCTGTGTAGGGGTAGGGATGTGCATGCATTGGTTTGAACCACGATTCAAGCACTTTAAGAAAAAGGAGAGCGGGTCCTTACTTGCTGTCCACCGCCCCATTCAGTTTCCTGCTGGGGCAGTGCACCTCCCAATAACCAGTGGCAGTGGAGATCAGGTAAGGATCTGCTCTCCTTTTTCTTAAAGATCCAAGTTGAATTTCCCAAAAAGTGCTTGAACCGTGGTTCAAACCATGGTTCATGCACATCCCTACATAGGGGATCAATGGAAGACTCAAAAATATTGGTAACTCCTGAATGGCTAAGCAGAAAGCTCTGAAATTTCACACGGGGTTCCTACATAGCATTAGATCAAGCCTGCACAACATAAGGCCCAGGGGCCAGATCCAGCCCACGGGGACTTCTTTATTGGCTCCAGAACTGGCCCAAAGTTTTGTGGTGCTTGAGGTGAGGTGCAAAATGCTGCCTTGGCCCATAGACCTGGCGGGAGTCAACCCCCTTTCAAAACTGACCTTTGAAGGCGTTGAAAGTGCATGGGGGACAAGGAAGAGTAAAGGTTGCTAGGAGCCTCCTCTTCCCTCCTCATGCTGTGGGTAACTAATACTTGCTTTCGTTAATATTTTCAATAATTAATTTTAATGTAATCATTAATGTGCTGAAAATTTACCTCGGCCCCTGCCTACCAAGTCATGGTTGGTTCTGGCCCACCAGGGTATTTGACTTGTGCATCCCTACATTAGAAGTATGATCTGCTTGAAAGTCCACATATTAATGCTACCATCATGTGCTACCAGCATATGAATTTTGAGAACTTTTTGCTCAGCCATTCTAGGGTTACCACTACTACTTTCATATGAAGGCAAAAGGCAGTTTCCTCCAGATGAGGTTTGAATGTTGGACAGAGTGAGAGATTCAACAGTTTACAAGTATTGTAACTGCTTTGCTTCATGACAGAAAGTAACAAAAAGCTCTGGAATTGAATTATTTAAAAAGTTTCTAAAACTGTGTCAGAACATTCTGCCCAGCCATTAGGGAGTTATAAATCTTTTTGCGTTTCCCATCAATCCCTATGAGGAAATTATCCGATGAGGTCCATGTTCAATCAGTTCTTGCACACAGGCCCTTCAGAGCTTGTTACATCATTGAGTCCTCATTCAATTTCTGAGGCAGGGTGGTGGCTTTTGCCAGAATAAAAAAAAATTCAACCTGGTGAATGCATCCTGGACTTAACAGAATACCTTCTGAACAAAGATTATGCAGATTTCATGGAGGGTTTGTGGTTAAAGAATGATGGTGCTCCATGGTGGATTGCTCAAGTATATTCATCCCCAAGGCAAAGGTTTTTCTTTCAATTACTTATGTAATTATGTACACATATATTTACTTAGGAGAGTGACTACAGAGAGTATATTCTTGAAATTAGCTTGTTTGCTAGCAAAATAAATATGTAACCTACAAGACTGAGTAGTTTGCAGCAGTTGCCACTAAATGAAAATAAATGTTTGTGAATTCTGACCTAGTGGATTGTCATGATGTTTAAAAACTGATTAATAAGGCTTGCTGTTCATTGATTGAAAGTTTGATGGAAGGTTTCCCCATAATTGTTCATTACACTGCATTATGTACATATATGTTGTATCTTTAGGTACACAAAAGTCATCTGCTTTAAAAAAATATTTAAAAAGTAGTAATAATTGTTTAATCACATATATTATTTCTACCTTCATAGGCCACTCTTTTCTTTTTCTTCTGCTTACGTTCTTCAACTATTTGACTTCCCTCTTCTATAGCTCCTTCTGAAATGTGAGGTACCAGGGAAGAGAGTGTGTTCTTCTCTTCTAGCATCTTTTCTGAAAAGTATCATTTATTTATTTATCATATATTATACTGCCTGATATGTAAATCTCTAGGTGGTATACAAATTATAATATTAAAAATCACAGGTTAAAATACATAAAACACAATAAAAACTCTATAAAACAAATTATTAAAATTATAATTAAATGCTTGCGAGAACAGGAGAGTCTTGAGTACCTTCCTGAAAACAAACAGAAAAGGAGATATTCTTATTTCAGCAGGGAACATACTCCAAAGTCCTAGGGCAGCCACAGAGAAAGCCTGGTCCTGAGTTGCCACCAGACGAGCTGGTGGCAACCGTAACTGGACCTCTCCAGAAGATCGTAAAAGGTGGGAGGGTTCATGCAGGGGCATAGCTAGCCCGCCGGCGGCCTGTGTGCGGCCGTGGCAGGCACCCCAATAGCCCCGCCCTCTGCGTTCGACGTCAGACGCAGGGGATAGCCACGCCCCCAAGTCTGACGTCAGACGCGGGGGGCGTGGTCTGGCTCCCGAACGGAGCCTTGAGGCTCCGTTCAGGAGAAGCAGCTTAACTGCTGAAGGGGCCATGCGGCCCCTTCGGCAGTTAAACAAAGGCTGGTGTTGCGTTTGCAGCGCAGCCCAGGAGCGGCTCTTCCCTGCAGGGGAAGCGGCTCTTCCCTGCATTGTGAACGCAGCACCAGTCTTAGCTCCTGAAGGGGCCGGGTGGCCCCTTCAGGAGCTAGTTAGGCTGGCGCTGCGAACGCAGTGCCAGCCTTTGTTTAGCTCTCAAAGGGGCCGCGCGGCCCCCACTCAGGAGCTAAACTCCCGCCCCTGCATTTGACGTCAGACACGGGGGGCGTATCAGGGCCGCTAATGGCGGCTCCTGAGTGGGCACGGCTCGGGTTCTGTGAACCCGTTCGCCCAATTATAGCTATGCCCCTGGGTTCATGACAAAGGAGGCGCTCTCTTAAATAGCCTGGACCCAAGCTGTTAAGGGCTTTATAGGTAATAACCAGCACTTTGTATTTCACCCAGAAACATATCAGCAAGTTCGTTCAAAACTGGTGTTATGTCATCCCTTCAGGTTGTCCCAGAGACCAATCTGGCTGCCGCATTCTGTACCAATTGTAGTTCTGGACTACATACAAGGACAGCCCCATGTAGAGTGCATTACAGTAGTCAAGCCTGGAGCTTACCATCATATGTACCATTTTAAGGCCATTCACCTCTAGAAATGGACATAGCTGACGAATCAGCCGAAGCTGATAAAAAAATGCTCCTGGCCACTACCTCAACCTGAGAAACCAGGGAGACCTGGTCCAGGAGCACTCCCAAGCTACATACCTGATCTTTCAGGGGGAGTGTAACCCCATCCAGAACAGGCAGATCTAAAGCATCTCTCAGGTCCCAACCCCCCCAGTCAGTACTTTCATCTTACTTGGATTCAACCTCAGTTCATTATCCCTCATCCAACCCATTACCACCTCCAAGCAGGCATTTAAGGAAGATATGTCATTTCCTGATGAGGTTGATATGGAGAAGTAAATCTGGGTGTCATCAGCATATTGATAAAACCCAGCACTAAACCTCCTGATGATCTCTCCCAGCGGTTTCATGTGGGTGTTAAAGCGCATTAGAGACAGTATGGAGTCTTGTGGAACTCCATTATTTCAGTTCTCACTTTGCAGAGCAACAGTCTCCAAGCAACATCATCTGGAATCTACCAGAGAGATAGGAGCAGAACCACTGTAAAACAGTGCCAGGGCCACCCAATCCCACCTCCCTCAAGTGGTCCAAGAAGGATACCATGGTCAACAGTACTGAAAGCCACAGAGAGATCCACAAGTATCAGCAGAGTCACACTCCCTCTGTCGATAGCCAATTGGAGATAATCTATCAGGCCGACCAAGGCAGTCTCAACCCCATAGCCCATATGAAAGCCAGTTTGAAATGGGTCTAGATAATCTGGATCATCCAAAACTGCCTGGAGATGAGAGACTACCACCCACTCAATCACCTTGCCGAATCATGGAAGGTTAGAAACAGGTCTCTAACTAGCTAACTCTGAGGGATCCAATGCAGGTTTCTTCAAAAGTGGTCTGATAATAGCCTCCTTAAGACAAGGAGGCATCCTGCCCTCCCTCAGAGAAGCATTTATAATATTTACCTGAGCCTCTTTGATAATATAATTATCAGATGAGATAAGCCAATTTGGGCAAGAGTCAAGAAAAAAGATTGTAGGACACACAGTCCGAAGCAGTTTTTCCCACTTTCTCGGGAGTCACAAACTGAAAATGATCCAATCTAATCCCATAAGAGGAGTTGCTGGACACTTCCACAGTAGACTCTGTAGTAACTGCAGAATCTAGCTCAGCCCAAATGCGAGAAATTTTATCCGCAAAAAAGTTATTAAAAATGTCACAGTGAGTAACTGACGGTTCCAAGTTTAAAATCAAGGGGGGAGGGGTACATACCAGCCCCCTCACAACGCTAGACAACTCAGCTGGATGTCAGTTTGCGGAAGCTGTGCAGACAAACAATAACTGCTTCTTTGCCACCCACACTGCCAGAGCATAGATCTTCAAATGTGCTCTGTGTTGTACCCAATCAGACTCGTGCCAGGTCTTTCTCCACTAGTGCTCTAGTCATCTACCTCATCACTTCAGCTCCCATAGTTCATCTGAATATCACGGGGCTGTCTTTAAAGCAAGTCGGAGAGGACACTTAGGAGCGATTGTGTCTACTGCTCTAGTGAGTCCATTATTCCATGTTTGCACCAGAGCATCAACAGAATCACTAGCAGAGCCAACCCTAAACCCTTCCGAGGCTTCTTGGAATCCTATTGGATCCAATAACCTTCTTGGGTGGACCAACCTAATAGGTCCTTCACCCCTGCAGAGGTGGGCTGAGGCTCCAAGTTCTACCTTAACCAGATGGTGATCTGTCCATGACAACAGGGAGATGACAGGAGTCCCCACCTATGGAACACCACCCTGATCAGAGCAAAAGACTAAACTGAGAATGTGATCGGCATCATGTGTCGGTCCAGAGACCAATTGGGATAGGCCCACAGTCATCATGGCCGCAATGAACTCTTGAGCTGCTCCCAACAAGCTGGTCCCAAAATGAAGGCCCCCAACAACAACCTGTGCCACTCCAATGCCAACTCAACAACCAGGTCCGTCAGCTCAAATAGGGACTCCACTGGGCAGCGGGGTGATACACCAGCAGAAGTCCCAATTTATCCCTGGCCCCTAGACTTAGGTACACACACTCAATACAGGCCAAATCCCTTACAGGGATCCTGCGAAGAGTGATAGTTTTCTTAGGGATCACAGCCACCCCACCTCCCTGCCACATCCTCTCACCTGCTCCACCACGGAGTAACCCTCTGGGAGAAGCTGGGACCAAACCGAACCACTAGCCTCTCCTGACCAGGTCTTTGTGATACATACCAAGTCAGCTCCTTCATCCATGATCAAGTCATGCATTATCTGAGATTTATTGTGAACCAACCTGGCATTACAGAGTAATAAGGTGAGGTTCTGTGGGTGGTTGGCATTGCTCTCCAAGGTCAAAGAGGTTGTAGGCCTGCTGGAAGGGGCAACAGCAATTAAATTCCTGAATACCCTTCCCCTATAATGACCCGCTGGCCTATGAATGCCATATCTTCGATTACCCACCACCACTGCCCCACGGTCTAGCTGCCCCAGGGTTTTCTCCTACCTACCCATCTCTGTTCAACCCAAGACACATACCTGTATCAAGCCTAACCAGAAAACTAAACAATGAAGTGAGCAGGACTCTTTTTTTCCAGTGTTCCAAAACAATAAGTTGGCCACAGCCCTCAGTCCCACCACTGAAGGCTGCCACCAAAGGCCAGCCCCCTTTGGCAGCTGCCTACAGGTAGCCTGTTCCAGCGGCTGCTCCTCCGGCTAGCACTGGTCACTTTTTAAACCAAAAAACCCCCAGACTCCACCTCTCATGTGGACTTCTGGAGCCTGGCAGCTGGAGCCTTATTAGAATAGAGTCTGTTCATACGGGAAAGAAATATCTTCAGATCCTCTTTGCAAAATGAGAGGGTCCCTTGGGACACATGTTTACTCATTTTGGCTTTTAAAAGTAGCTACTTTGCATACACCACATTCATTCAGAGTATGCATCACCATTTAATCTCCTGTGGTAAGATAGGCTGATTTAAGCCACCAAGAAAGAAGACTGATTTAAATAAAGTTGAAAGTGCACTAATTGCTTGGTATGATGGTTAAACTAAATCTATAACTAAATAGAGACTTATACAACCTGGTAAATAAAGCTGCATTTTGTTTATACATTTATATGTTGCCTTCCTGCCAAAGCATTCAGACAGTTTACATTTTATAATAATGCAACGAACAAATATTTATTCATTTTGCTTTTCAACAAAAGTTCCCAAAGTGGTTTACATCTATCTATCTATAAATAAATAAAATGGTTCCCTCTCCCCAAAGGGCTCACAATCTTAAAAAAAGAGACATAAGATAAACACCAGCAACAGCCACTGGAGTGATGCTATGCTGGGGGTGGAGAGGGCCAGTCACTCTCCCCCTGCTAAATAAAGAGAATCACCACATTCAAAGGTGCCTCTTTGCTCAGTTAGCAGGAGACAATAATAGTTGTATTACTAATTTACAATCTAAGAGACATGATACAAAAGGGGGAAGTATATGAAAGCAAAGAACAAAACAGCATATTCAGGTACCAGCTCCTTCACACTGTTACATACATTGTGGGCTGGTTCAGATGATACTTTTCTGGTCCATGTGACTAAAAAAGGGGATGTGGCAAAAGTGCATCCATTGTGATGTATTGATATCCTCTCATGTGCTCCTTTATCACATGTGGAGGGTGGATCATCCAAACTGTCCCTTTACACATGCTCCAAATACCAGCATGTGTAGGGGGGCAATTTGGACAGTCTCCCCACACACAAATGATGAAAGAACACACTGACATTAGGATGCCTGTGAAAGACATCTCCTTCCCTTGGGTGCATTCACAATGCACCCCCTTTTAATTGTGTGGGCTGGAAGTATCATCCAAGCCAATCCAATTAAGTTACATACCCTGTTTCCCCGAAAGTAAGACCTACCCCGAAAGTAAGACCTAGCAGTAATTTCTGATGTACCGCTAATTGCCCTAGTGCATTTTTTGGGGCTAAAATTAATATAAGACACTGTCTTATTTGGGGGGAAACACGGTAGTGGCCCTTGCAGGGCACAGTTCTGGGAGGGGAGGAGTCCAAACAACAATTGGACCTAGCTGAGCCAATGATGGGAGCCTCACAGCCTCACCTCTCTGTCTGATGCAGATGCAGGGCTGGCCTTAGGGGTGGGCAAGCTGGGCAGTCACACAGGGTGCCTTACCTGAAGCGGGCGCTGAGGTGCTGAGCTTCCTTAGGCCACACAACCTGGCAACACTGATAAACTAGCCATGAGGAAGTGCCAACGCCACTCCTCCTCACCCAGGGCGCTGCTAATCCTAAGGCCAGCCCTACAGCCAGCTGGCATGCCCACAGATATGGCTCTCGGAGGGGAGGAGTCAAAATGGCGGTTGGTCCCGGTCAAGCCAGATGAGGAAGCCTCACAGCCTCACCTTTCCCTCAGGAGGCCTGGCCTCATGTGTTTGACAGAAGGCCAGGCATTCCGTTTTAGGCACTTAGGAGCATAGATGCTGTTTTAGCATGTTTCACATTCTATTCATTCTATTAAAACTAGGTTACTTTAAAGAAAGAGAGAGAGAGAGAGAGAGAGAGAGAGATTACTACAAAAAAGAGATTGCTACCATTAAAAAAAAAAAAGATGAACTTTAGTTGGTTTTTTTAAAAAATCATCTCACAACTGGGATTTTGGCAGGGAGTGTTTCCAGGGGTACAGATCCCACTTTAACACTGGAAGGAAAGGAAAGGAAAAAGAAAGGTTATGCTGTCGATTTGGTATCGACTCCTGGTGACTACAGAGCAGTGTGGTTTTCTTGGTAGAATAAAGGAGGGGTTCACCACTGCCACCACCATCATCCTCCCTCCCGCTCATCCCACCTTGCCTTTTGAAAAGGCAGAGGATGGGGAAATTGGAGCTGCAAGGTATGATTTCCTGCTGCTCCAGCTTCCCCCCTCCCTTTCAAAACACAGGTGGAGTGATGAATGGGAGCAGTGGTGATGCTGACCACCACCACCACCACCACCACCTGGTAAGCGGGGGCTGAGATTGGTGAGGGCAAGGGGAATTGATCGGGGGGGGGGGATACCATGGGAATCAGCAGGGTGGGAGAAATCAGCAAGGGAACAATTAGGAAGAGCAAAGATCGGTGAGTAGGGGAAACTGGCAAGAACTGGAGGAAGATATTGTGAGCCAAGCCTGATTTGTACACTAGATATGCTCAGGAGCTAGCATACGAAATTAGGCTTGTTTCACCAGTGTCACAAAGTGACCAGTTCTTTATACAGTGACCATGTACAGTCTGGGCAAGAAAGTAGAAAGAAGACCAAAACACTCTCAAATAATTCATCAGGGTGGCCACAACAAAGACTGGATTCAAGGTGGGGGGGAATTGGCAGGCAATTCCCACCCCCCCTCCACAAGGGAAGGAAGAAGTGGCTCACCATGCCATCTTAGGCAAGTGTGGGGAATGGGCTTGGGCAGACCATTTATTTCTCATCATATCTGATGTATTTATTCCTGTGCACAAAGATCATGTTGCATAAACCAAAAAAAGCAGCAGAGGAACAGAATGGGATAAGGGAAGAAGAAAAATGGGGGAGAAAGAGAAAGGTGTGGATACCGTCTTACTCTCCCTCTTTCTGACACAGTTCAGAAACGTTGTAGGCTAAGAATTCTATGTCTCTGAGGTCTTTTACACCTAATGATTAGGGTCTGCATCATTAAACAGATTCATTTTATTCATTCACTAAGTCTAAAAAGCATTGCTTTATCTCTAGCCCCTGAAAGAACTGCCAAAGCCCAACAGTAATTTGATTCTGTACATTTTCAAATTTAACTGTACATTTGATTTTTAGAAAGCCAAATTGAAATCTGACATTCTCTTGTAGACAAATTCAGTACCACCATCCACATTTTTAGGTGCCCAAAGACATGGAGAACATGATCAAGTCTTCAAGGATGGCATTAACTGAAGTGAAATGATCAAGAGCTTGAATAAATACAGTGCATGAAACAAATCAACACTCATAAAACTGTAGTAGACAGTACCTATCAGCCTTTGTCTCTCAGGTTTTCTTGGTTCAACAACATTCAAAAGATGGGGGGAATCTTCTGGAGGGAATGTGACGGTACTGGCTGTCTGTGAACCTCTTTTCTGTTTAGCAATCAACTGGCTGGTGAATACTTCATAGTTTAAACGAGAAAGAACCGGCTTTGTAGGTGCGGGCTTCACAGTTCGTACATGAAGAGAAGTAACTGCAGCTGCAGCAATACCTTCCAGCATGAAATCAGTTGCTATATTCAATGGATGCCCTGCCAGTCTAGACAACTGCATCCTCAGGGGTACAGAACGTTTTTGCTTTGGAAAGCTAGGGGGGCCAGTAGGCTGTGGGGAAATATCAAAGTCTCGCTTGATATTTGGAAAAGATTGATAGTTTGGCATGATGATATGGCCTAGAGTGTGGCTTCCAAAATCACAGACAGGAAAAGAAAGATCAATTGGATGGCTCTTCACAGGCACCAGAAGTTGGATGCCATCAGCTCCAGGTTTTTCTTTGGAGTCTAGGCCTTCATCCATAGTACCTAAATATTCTACAGAACCAAATGTGGCAGACACAAAGAAGCAGGGTTAACTCTCATATTTGCAAATATGCACGTTCTCTCTCTCTCGCTCTCTCACAGACACAGACCAATTAAATAAAATGCAGTAAGTTAACTTGATCTTGATTCTAGAGAGTGAATTTGCTTGCTAGTGTCCAAGAGATACAGCAAATTGCAAAAGACACACTCTTGCTATTCCTACTCAAAAGTAAGGCAGGGTGTGAGGAACATATGCAGCTACATATGCAGAGAAAGAGCCCCTGGTGGCGCAGTGGTAAAACTGCCGCCCTGTAGCCAGAAGGTTACAAGTTCGATCCTGACCAGGGGCTCAAGGTTGACTCAGCCTTCCATCCTCCCGAGGTTGGTAAAATGAGTACCCAGAATGTTGGGGGCAATATGCTAAATCATTGTAAACCGCTTAGAGAGCTCTGGCTATAAAGCAGTATGTAAGTGCTATTGCTATTGCTACCAAAATTAGACCCTTGGCCCACCTAGGTCAGTACTGTCTACTCTGACAGGCAACAGCTATCCAGGGTTTCAGACTGGGTGCTAGAATTTGGAGGAAAGGAGTAGGCAGATAATAGCAGATGGGGTGGAAGGAAAAGTGCGGGGGTAGGGGTGAAAGGCAAATTAGGGTGAGATAGAGTTACAGCTAGGGTGATGGAGAGAGAAAGTGGCAGGGGTACAAAAATTCTTAGGCACCAAAGAGCAGGAGAAACAGAGACTTGAAGATTCTGGTGAGATAATGTTGAGATTAGAGCAGGAAGAAGAAAACAAAAAACTTTAGGGAATTAATTATTAGGGCAGTTAAGATGAAAATGGATGAAGGACAGACATGAAAGGATTGGGAGAGAGGTAAGGAAAAAGAACAGGAAGTAAGCAAAAAGCAGAAGGATAAAGGAAGTCAGGGCCAGCACTGGTACACTGCTGTTTGCCACCTGAGGCAAACTACATTGAGCCCCCCTGCCCTGCTTGCTGGCCCTACTCCCCAACCTCACCAGCCTAGCTACCATCCTTCTTCCCCTTGCCACCAACCTCAGCTGCTGGGATATTGCACTGCTGCTGGTTGTCTGCACAGCATGAGGCAGCAGGGCACAGGCCTCCAGCAGTTCTGGCTGGCCAGCCACTCCTCTGTGCTGTTGCACCAACACCAGCTCTCTGTCTCTTCCCTCCAGCACCAAAGTGCAGCTGAGGCCAACAGCAAACCAGCAGTGAGGGGGAGAGTGGTGGCACCTGAGCTTGTGAGGTGGGGGGCAGGCCAGACAAGGAGGTGGAGGATGGGGTGCCAAGTGAGGGGGGGCAGAGATGGGGCAACAGCAGCATAGCTGTGGAGGCAGTGACTCCTGAAGGGGGGGGTGTCTTCACTAGCGCCACTCTGCAGCACATTCACAGCCTGTGTCCTTCACCACACTTAGCTTTATGGGGGAGCCACCCCTGGTCAGGGCAGGAGAAAATTCAGATGACTTCATGACTTCTCTATATCTTCTACACCCAAATCCATCTATCGTCCTCTAGGGCAGCAGAGCCACTCCTCAGTGTGACTTGAAATGAGTGATCATTGCTCGGTACTTTCTATAGCAGGGATTGTTCAGATCTAGGAAGGAAGGGCAGACTCAAAGGAGGAAGAGATCAGGATCTCTCTCTGCTGTTAGTCCATCTGCTCCTTCTTACTCTCTTAATCTGAAAGCATGGCAGCAGGTGTGTGTGGGGGATGGGGCTTCAAATGTCTGCTCTCCACCAAAGTGTACATTCCCTCCTTCTTGGTTGTGTTGGAAAGTGAAATATCCTCCAGGTATGCAGGAAACTCCATGGTATATTGCAAGCTAAGCCCATACTTAGCTTACTTGCCTAACCTACTCCACAGGGTTGTTGTGAGGAGAAACTCAAGTATGTAGTACACCGCTCTGGGCTCCTTGGAGGAAGCATGGGATATAAATGTAAAAATAAATAAATACTTTTTGAACAACACAGGCGCAACCTTGAACTCTGTCATATTACCTTCACGGCCTTTTCTCTTTGACATATACAGTTCAATTTCCTCCTTTGGAGGCAGAGGTTTCCGAAGAAGCTTAGGTTCGGACATGGTCTTGTGATTTTAATCTGGCTTTAAAACTCTGGGGAAGGGGGGGAGGGAATCAAAATATTTTATTGCAAAAAGTGGCCAACACACACAGGTCTTCAGTTTGGTCCAATACCTAGTAGAACAAAGTGAGAATGAGAATGTTTTAGAACACTGTAGTCCAGCTTTTCTCAGACTTCTGGAGCTCAAGCCTCCCACTCCTCTTCACCATCTTCTAAATGTAACCTGCCTTCCAGGACAGGCACACACACACTTCAACCCAGCCCCAAGTTTCTGTTGAGGGCCAAATCATGTCATATTAAAACTGAAAATGGGGATGACATGCATGATTTTTACAATGTGGAGGAACACAAGAAGCTGCCATATACTGAGTCAGACCATTGGTCTATCTAGCTCAGTATTGTCTTCTCAGACTGGCAGCAGCTTCTCCAAGGTTGCAGGCAGGAATCTCTCTCAGCCCTATCTTGGAGACGCCAGGGAGGGAACTTGGAACCTAGATGCTCTTCCCAGAGCGGCACCATCCCCTGAGGGGCATATCTTCCAGTGCTCACACTTCTAGTCTCTCATTCAAATGCAACCAGAGTGGACCCTGCTTAGCTAATGGGACAAGTCATACTTGCTACCACATGATCAGCTCTCCTCTTGCCAGACCAGCTCTCCTCTGGCAACAGGGACTGTGGTAAGGCCAAGGGGCAAAGGGTGAAATCCACCCTCCTTCCATGCCACTGTCCCAGTCCTATAGAGGGCTGCCATTTCCCCCCAAGTAATGCGCCAGGGAAAAGACAGTGTAATGACATTGATTGCTTTCTTCCCTGTGGCACTGTGGGGCAATTGCCGGGCGGGGGGAGGTGACATTTTAAAGTGCTTCCGCTGCCCAGAAGACAACTGATTTCCAGGTAGAAGCTAGAAGGGAGCTTGCTGCTCATCTATTGGGTAAGGCCTCCACCTCCCACTGATGCATCAAACTGATATGATTTATTGGGCTGATTTGATGCATCCAGCCCCCATGTATTAGACTGATGACACACATAATCGAGACTGGGTTGGATCTGATCCAATCCAGAATTGTTTTGTCAAATGCATAGCCCTATTAAATAGCCAAATGAGTTGACCCAAAATATTAATATAAGGCAACAGTATTTTTCATCATAGGTAGCTGAGCAGGCAAATGGTAATTACTACTTGTAATGTAGAAGGAAGGAATTGCCTGTCAAAAGAGAAAGAGCACATTGTTTAAAAAAATAAATAAAAGGCATTGATGTTGCCTTTCCCCAAGAAGTCGAAGAAGTTTATCGTCTAGAAAGGAAAACAAATAGTATAAAAACATAATGATACTGTTGAAAGTTGTAAAGAGACACATTTAATTGATTCATGGAGATAATTAAATACAACAGCAAAAGACTATACATTCTATTTAGACACTTAACAAAACTGTCACATTCAATAAAATTATTTTTATTTAAGCAAGAACATGCTGAAATTAGTAAGTGAGGCATAATTCCAGTTACATGGTCTTACCATTACCTATTTAAATATAGCATCGAATGGAGAGAGTGAAGAACTAAAGCGGGAACCGAGAACCTGGTCTTC
The DNA here is from genome assembly GCF_027244095.1 of Hemicordylus capensis. NCBI lineage: Eukaryota > Metazoa > Chordata > Lepidosauria > Squamata > Cordylidae > Hemicordylus > Hemicordylus capensis. The sequence goes on along the minus strand of NC_069657.1, from coordinate 267,094,599 downwards.
TAATTTTGCAAGATGATAACTTTAGTAAAGAAAAAAGAATACATTTACCTTTAAGGAAAACATAGATAACAAAACTGATCAGCAAATTGCTTAGCAAATATTTAAAGCTGCCTTAGACCTAATGGCACAGCGGGGAAATAACTTGCCTGGTGAGTAAGAGGTTGCCGGTTAGAATCCCTGCTATGTTTCCCAGACTATGGGAAACACCTATAATGGGAAGCAGTGATATAGGAATATGCTGAAAGGCATCCTCTCATACTGTGTAGGAGATAGCAATGGTAAACCCCTCCTGTATTCTACCAAAGACAACCACATGGCTTTGTGGTCTCCAGGATTTGACACCGACTCGACATCACAATGTAGGTGCCTGCTTTAGAAGCCAAGCATCCTATGTGAAAAAAACAGACAGGCAGAATGGGAAGTAAAACTCAAAAGATTTTAAAGAGTATGGATACCAAAATGTCTTTAACATTTTTTTAAAAAATGTTTCTATATTTTATTGTAGCTTTTCTGTTTTAGAGTGACTTTTAATTGCATGTTTTATTCCATTGTTGTTTGTTTGTGAGTCACCTAGAGAACAATAGTTGTGAGACTGCCAATAAACAAAAAGTTATAGTACAATATAAAAATGGGAGATTTTGGAATGGTTGTATTCTATTTTGCAACCTTTCATATTTTGTGAATGAGAAGTTTGTCCTGGTGGGGATCCTGGAGAGAGAGAGAGAGAGAGAGAGTGTGTGTGCGGGGTGGGGTGGGGTGGGGTGGGGAGTCAGAAAGAAAAGGGAGGGAAAGGAGAAGGATAAAACGGAGTTGTTTCTGAATAAAGGTTAGTTAAAACAAACATAAGATTGCTTTTATGTTTACGAGGAAAGCAGCTATAAAACTGGCACCAAGTAACATTCAAAAGGCCTCGATAGATACTCACAATCTTGAATACAGAAAGCATGGCAGAATGTTAGCTAGAAAATTGTCAAATATGTCTGGGTACATAAAGGTGTTACAATTTAGGGGTGCAGGGGGGCAAAATGTCTAATGGCCTATTACAACATTGTGGAAAGTTTGCCAGTTCTGTGCACCAGGGAGATCAGAGTTCAAATCCCTGTTCAGCCATGAAACTCACTGGGTGACACTGGGCCAGTCACATCTTTCAATCTAACCTACCTCACAAGGTTGTTGTGAGGATAAATATAACCATCTACACCACTCTGAGTTTCTGAGATAAAGAGATGGATATAAATGTAAAAATAAGATAAAATAGGGAGTTTCATGAAATTCAGGATCATGAGAAAGTTGTTGTTTTTTAAAGCCCCAATGTCACAGCTTTACAGATCACCAAATGATAAGAAAACGATAAGCAGTTTATTAATACAGTACTGTATGCTCATTTTGGAAGAAGAGGCTAATAAAGGAGTTCAAGAACAGAAGTCCCCAGGCCAGAAGGCATGGCTGAGGCATTGTACAAAGCATTTAACAATTTGTGGGGTAAAACCTTCACCATCACGGGAATGGTATGTATCAGTTTCATCAAAACATGTAAAAATCATATGGAATATGCCTCTTAAAGACCAATGCCATATCACTCAATTAGGATACCCTCAATCAAATTAGGACAATAAATTCTCATTACAGCAATTTTAGCAAAAATGCTGGGAGCTACAGTAAGGAACTATGACCAACATCCAGAGTAACCTTCCATCAAAGTTCTGAGGTTTTATTTATTTCATTTATTTTGTTTAAAGTATTTATATCGCACTCCTCCAGCTGCTGCTCATGGAAGCTTGGAATAAAAAAGTAAACAATAAAAAAAACAATATAATGAAACACAATTTGCATTGCACAGGATATGTGTGCAATTTTTGGTGATCTCTCTTTCTATCTGCACCTGCCTGTGGCTCTTTAAACTACATCCTTGAGAGTTGGGAGACCCTCAGGAAGATAGTTTTGGGAGGCACAGCCGGCTGTAGAGGGAAGGAGAAATCACCAAAAATCGCTGCTCACACAATGGAAAACCCTGGGGTATCAGCAGAGGGTTAGCCTGGATTTCGGCCTATGTGCACAAAAGCAGACTCATCCTACAGGCAAATATCAAACAAAAAGGATACTCAGAAAACCCAAAGAAATATGCTAAGTTACTGTTTTAAGCTCTGAATAATGAAAATGTGTTTACTCGCCTTAACTGGTGACATAAGTGTGGGGAATTCTCTCTGGTAAGAGATACCCTTCTATTACAGCAGAGTGCACTGAGGCACAACACAGCCGAGTCTGCCGAGGCATGCGTGTATGCTGAGAGTAAAAGAAACTCGGAGCCAGTTCATAGTTTCAAATCAATATAAGGAGTCTTTATTGGTGAACTCCATTCTAGATAGTAAAGTGGAGAGATAGGATCTCTAATCTAGCTAGCTAGCTGGATGCAGAGGGATGGTTTCTGCATCTCTGCACACATGGTCCAGGGAGAGAGGAGTGTGGGTGTTGCAAGGGAGAAGAGGAAGAGGCAGGCAGGTAGGAAGTCCCTGAGAGTAGCAATCTACATATCAAAGGGATAGTGTCAGATCAGTAGAGAAAGGATGACCAAAGTCTTGACTCCTCTAGCCCTCTGACTCACTAATCTGTCCCCCTCTGTCATTGAGACATGAGACAGCGCAGAGTCCTTCACTTCCAACAATAAGCATGTGTTAAATAATATTGTGATAGAGTGCAAGTTTAAACCTATTAATTCTTTTTATCCAAAAGCAAAAGTAAGCAGAGGCGTTCTTACCCCTGGATTTGGGGGCCAAAGTCCAAGGCCTCCACACCCCCTGGGCACCCCCAAATCCTCTCTAGTCTGTCCTGGGTGGTGTGGTCTGTGCCCTCAAGAACCTATATGTTAAAAAATGATGCTTAACTTGCAGCAGCGGCAAGGCCTTTAGGACCAGGCTCCAGAATTACCTAGGTGCACCTCTGAGAGTAAGTATTAATGAATACATTACTCAGAACTTCTGTTGACAAGGGAAAGCTATACATTGTTCCCACTCCTGTTGATACAGAAGCAGGAACAATGGTGCGTGTGGATGTATGCACTCCCTAATGTTTTCATTCTCCCACCTGCCTTGCACTGGTTGCTTACATTAGTCGTGTGCATGGTTCAGTTCAGAGGCCATTGTCAAGGCCTCCGAACCGGTCCGGAATTCCGGGGGTTCGGTTTGGCCCGGGGGGGGGGGAGTGTGTGTCTTTAGGGGGGGTGGTAGTACTTACCCACCCACCCCGCCGCTCTTCCCCCTCCGGTGCTGGCGCTTTTCAAAACGTTCTTGGGGCGGCAGAGTTCCTCCCTGCCGCTCCTGCTCCCGTTGTTGTCCTTGTGAGCTGAAAAGCAGGAAGAGCTGGTGGCGCGCATGCGCCCTTCGTGGCGCGCGCGCTCGTCTCTGCCACTGGCGCGTGCGCGCCACATACATCACACTGCGCACGCGTGCACCAGTGGCGGAGACCAGCGCACGGAGGGGGAAACACCAGCGCCGGAGGGGGAAGTACTACCACCCCCCCTTAAAGCTACACCCCCCCCCATGCCGAACTGCCCCACCGCGGTTCCGTGCACATCCCTAGCTTACATTCCCAAGTGGATTTCTTTCAGTATAAGTGACTGCTATGGTCATATTTTTAAAAAGAATGCAAGTGCAAGCAGCATATACATTCAACAGTATTATTATTGCAACTAGTAATTTTAAGCCCATTAAATTAACGGGCGCTAGTAGACCTTTGGGGCCAGCTTCTCCTCGGCCGGCCCGCCTGCCTTTTGGCGTCAGAAGCAGAGATCGGGGAGGACGGAAAGGGAGACTCCTCCGCCCCCAAGCTTGGGTGGGTTTAGAAGCGGCGACAGCCCTCGCCCCGCTTCTCTCGCCCCTTCCTCACCATTCCTGGCAGAAGCGGATCCCCACGAAGCCCTGCTCGTAGGCCCTTTCTGACTCCATGGCAACCACCCGAGCAACCTGTCTCCTCTTAGGGGCTGCGGCAGTGCTAGCTCCATGCAGGAGCTTTGGCTTGGTAGGCAATCCTGGGGATGGGGTCGCTCTGCGAAGCTCGCTTGCCTGGCATCATGCAGCAGGCGCCCCCCAGGTCCTGCCTGGTCAGCCCCTCCAAGGTAGGGTTAGGGTTAGGAGAGGCTCCTGCCTGCAGCCGGGTGGGGAGAGGGAGGAGCCGCCGCCCCCGCCGCTGCCAGTCTGTGCAGGCCACCCTGAGGCCGAGCAAGCTGCTGGGCCGAGGCCTGGCTCGGGAGCGGCTTTTCCTCCTCCAGCCCATTGTTGATCACGTCACGCAGCTGGCGGAAGTCCTGGTTCTGCCCGGCCCAGAAAGCCTAGTAGAGCAGGGCCCAGCCGTTCACCGCCGCCTCCAGGCCCCTCTCCTGGGCCTCCATGCCAGCTGGTGGCTTCCGGCTGCTGCTCCCGCCGCCCACCAGGTTTTGCCGCGTCACGCATGCCTGTTACCTTTACGGGCGCTAGTTGTGTCTTCGGGCTCCCCGAGGTTGTTGTATCCTCGGGCCCCTGCCCCCGCCCTCTCGGCTGGCCCCGCCGCCTCGCTGGGCCCCGCCGCTGCGGCTCGCCGCCGTCTTCCCTGGCCTCCCCCGCCGCCGCCTCCTCCTGGCCAGGCCCGCCACCGCCTCGCCCGCACCGTGTCCTCTGGCCGAGGCGGCGGCTCTGCCGCCACCTCGCCCAGCTTCCCCCACCGCCTCCTCCCCCCGCCCAGCGTCGGTGGTGGCTGCTTCTCCTCAGCCCATCACTTCTCCTCCACTCGCTGCCTCCTCCCGGCCGGGCCCACCCCTCCTCCGCCTCGCCCGGCTTCCCCCGCCGCCTCCTCTGCTCACCTGGCCTCCCCCTCCTCCGCTCGCCTGGCCTTTTCCTCCTCCGCTCGCTGCCCACTGCCGCCTGCAAGACACCCAACATGGCGGCCGGTGCCTGCGTCCGTGTCTCCCTCGCCGTGTTTTGCGCACACGCTCCATGCATGCGCAGAACACCCGAAAAAGACACGGACGCAGACACCAAGCATCTTATTATATAGGATACCTACTAGTATGGGATATTTATTTATTTATTTATTTATTTGATTTTTATACCGCCCTTCCAAAATGGCTCAGGGCGGTTTACAATTAAAATAAACCATTAAAACAGTAAAGAGCTAAAACAAAAATTAAAAACAATATAACAACAATTAACAATTTAAAACAACAGTTAAACAGTCACAGTAATTAGAAACCCTGAAACCAGGTTAAAATATTAAAACAGATTTTAAAACCCTGGAAAGCCAGGCCAAACAAATTTTAAGGGCTCTCCTGAAGGCTAATAGAGAATTCAAATTGCGGATTTCCGCAGGGAGCGCATTCCACATCCCCGGAGCAGCTATAGAGAAGGCCCGCCTCTGAGTCGCCACCCGACGAGCTGGTGGTAACTGGAGACGAACCTCCTCAGATGACCTTAATGTGCGGTGGGGATCATGCAGAAGAAGGCGCTCTCTGAGGTAACTCGGGCCCAAGTCATTCAGGGCTTTAAAGGTAATCACCAGCACTTTGTATTTTGCCCCTTACTTCATATTCGGCACTCTGAATGGCAACTGAACATATTACCTTCTTTAAAGAAAAAGTCTTGGACTCGTTCCGTTTCTTGTCGTATGTGTTCATTCCATTTGTCAGTACTGGGAAAGGTCCACATGAGGCTGCCAAGGCCTTCAGGCATAGAGGTACCCTTTTGCCATGGCTTAGTTTCTATTTATAAGAGAGAGGGAGGGAGGGAGAGATGCAGGGGCTCAAACTTGTTTGTAAACAGTCCTGATGTGGATCCGGAGGCCCATCTCCTTACTTCCTGATGTATAGGGATTCTCCTTGTCATTACTCAGTGGTAAGGAAAAAATGCACCAGCTCATCTATACTGACTTCATAGGTTCAGTGCTAACACCTGATGAATCCTAGCAAAAATACCCATTCAGTCATGTGAGCCTCCACTGACAGTGTTAACCGCTACAGCCTAGACACAGGAGGCCTCTTCAGCGAGGGCCAAATTACACATGATGTTAAAGATAGGCGGCAACTTCTTCTTCTTTACTGGAAAGCAGCCATGGGACCTACTAATGTTATAGGAAAAGCAATACCTGGAGAGGATGGACTAACCTACACCATTTCCTCAGTTATAATCCCCCAAAGTGACTATCAGTTCTAAGGTAGAAAAAGCCTGCTGTTAAATTAGCAGGATTACAGATCTATTGCAATTCACAGCAGGTTGTTTGGCTTTAATATGAAGGCCTCAGTGATCTGCAATTGTTGTTAGCAGAACTGATGGACAGGCCATCTCTGTTTGCAATCAGGATTTTGGTAAGAGAGCAGGTGCATGCAATCATGCCTTGAAGAACCAGGTGGGGATCCTATTTTCAAAGCTCAAACAACAAAGGATGTGGCCAAACAGGACAAATCTGTTGTTGCAGAACTGGCCACTACAGCTCTTGATGGAGATGATAGGAGGGCTGCTTACAAACAGAAAGAAGCCTTTTTTAAAAAGAGTTCTTGCCTCTGCTCTCACTTCTGTGCCAGTCTCTCATGGCTGCCACTACCATCCAATAAACCCACCCAGACACACCCACCCAATCCCACTGAATGTGAGGTGCAAATCCAAGAACTTGTGAAGTAACAGAGAGCTCCTCCTGAGCATATTTTTCATTATCAGCCAGTAATTCTAATTTGCTCATGCACATCTAGGAACAGAGAAATCTTGCAAGTCCTTAGAATGAACTACATACACAGCAGCCTGGATGGAGGTTCCTCTTCCCTCACTCCTTTCTTTACTTTACTCAGTAGTGAAAACCTGCTCCAGATCAGAGGTTCTGGGTGAGCAGAGCCAGTTGCCTGGAAGATATTTCTTCCTGTTCCCAGGGAGGAGGCGAGTGATTATTTTCAAGCCTGCAGCAGAAAAGGCTAATAGAATTTCCTCTGCTCTGTCGGGAGAACTTTTCTGGATCATTTGAAGAGGGGTCAAAACATGATTTGCAACAATAAGCTGACTCTGAAGGAAAGGTCAAATATACCTTATAACAGGAGCCAGCATGTTTGTTTGTTTGGTTCTGTTGGGTGAGTCCTGCTTCTCCTGCCTCCACACCACGAATGACAGATGTACCTACTCCCACACTGATTTCCTCTTCCGTTTTCCTCCATGCTTCAGGTGGATTAGCAGCTTTCTTTGTTTAATGTGCTGCTTATGCATTTATATATTTAATAACCATTTGGCCTTTTTAATTAACTGTTCTTTAAAAAACTCTAAGAAGTAGTTTGCAGTGCACACGTGGCTTCTGATGCAAATTGGAAGAACTCTGTGTATGTGGGTTTTTGGTGTTTTTTTTTTGTCTTGACCTCAGTCCTGGAGAGATTCTTTGCTGGATGATGTATGGAGTGTGCTTAAGGAATACATGACTCCAACTTTTGAGTACATCTGTACTGTCCCTGAAATGGCAACTGAAGTTTTGACCATTTCCCAGACATATCTCTATTAATGGAGCCTGATGCCAGACTCCTGTGACCAAAAAATAAATTCTCAGCTGCTTAAAGACTAAAATAACTAAAAAAGTTAAAAATCAATTGAGCTATCCATCACAATCCTGAGATCTCTTTCCTGGTTAGTAACTAACAGTTGAGATCCCATCAATGTATAAGAGAAGTTGGATGGTTTGCTCCAATGGGCATCATTTTTCACTTATTTACACTGAACCTCACTTGCCATTTTGTTGCCCTCTCTTCCAATTTGGTGATATAATTTTTGAACTGTTCACAATCCATTTTCATTTCCACCACCTTTAACAGTCTGGAAACATCTGAAAATTTGCCCCCCTCACTGCTTACTCCGACTGCAAGTAATTTATAAACCAGTTAAACAACTCTAGTCTCAGTACAGTTCTTAGAGGAACTCTGCTTCTTACTTCCCTCCAGAATGAAAATTGTCCATATTCCCACTCCCCATTTCTTGTTCTTTACTGCTACCAACCCATAAAAGGACCTCATCTATTATCCAATGGCTGCTAAGTTTACTCAAGAGCCTTTGATGAGGAAGTCTGTCAAAAGCATTCTGAAACTCCATGTATACAGTGCCAAACAAATCACCTCTATCTGCATGCCTGTTTAGACTCTTTAAGAACTTTAAAAGGATAGTGAGGTAAGACTTACCTTTGAAGAAACCATACTGATTCTCCTTCAGCAAGGTTTGTTCTATATGCTATTGTTATATTGTTCATGAATTGACCCAGAACAGATGTTTAGCTAACCAGCTTGTAATTTCTTTGATCGCTTTTTTAAAAAAATGAGTTGTATTGGCTACCTTTTGGTCCCCTGGCATGAAGTCAGATCTTAGGAAGAAGTTACATATTTTTGTTAGAAGATCAACATTTTCACATTTGAGTTAAGTCAGGTGGATGTTGTCTGGCCACACTGATTTGTTAATTTTTAATTTGTCAATATACCCTAGAGCTTCATCACTTGTCGCCTCAGATTAAATAATTTCTTCAGACTCCCTCCCTGAGAAGGTCAGTTCAGGCATGGGTATGTTCTGTAGTTAAGACAGATACAAAGAATTCATCCAGTTTCTCTGTAGTCTCCATATCCTCCTTAAGCATCCCTTTTGCTCCCTTGCCATCTAACTTCCTTCCTGGAAGGTTTCCAACTTCTGATGTATTTAAGTAACTTTTTATTGTTTGCCTTGATGTTTTTAGCCACACACTCCTCAAATTACTTTTTCACATCTTTTATTGTCGGCTTACATTTCTTTTGCCAAAGTTTGTGTTCCTTTCTGTTCGCATTTAGCAAAGCTTCAGTTTTCCAGAGGAGATCTTCTTTATAGCTGTCCTGTCTCTACTCGTTAGCCATGCTGTCATCCTCTTAGATTTGGTGGTGTCTTTCCTAATTCCAGCAGAATGAGAGTCTGCAAAGTGTATGGGAGATTGAGGAGCCCAGTTTATATATGAGCTCCCATTCTGATCGCCCATATCTCATCTGGGAACTTGAACCCCTCAAAATTTACTAGTTTCTCTAGTCCTGGGTGCTACTTAGGATGAAGTCCAAGATCACCTCCCTTCTGGCTGATTCCACAACCAATTGTTCTAAGACACAGTCATTTAGAGTACTGTATCTAGAAATGTTGCCATGAGCTGAAGATGAATTGACCCAGTCTGTGTGAGCAGGAGCGTAGCTAGGGAAGAAGGGACCCGTGTTCATCCCTCTCTCTGGCGGCCCCTCAGATTGAGGGAGACAATGGAGAAAATAGGAAAGGATGGAGCTGGAGGGCCCTCAGGAGCTGGGGGCCCGTGTTCTTTGAACCCTTTCGTTCAATTATAGCTATGCCCCTGTGTGTGAGGTAATCAAAGTCATCCATTATTACAACACTTTCTCCCTTAGATGCCTTCCTGATTTCTTTCTCCAACTCAAGATCATATTCAGCGTTTTCATCAGGAGTATCAGTATGCCACCACTAATGGATTATCTTTCAGGCTTGGAAGTTGCCAGCTACCTATGACCAGCTATCATATCTCACAGTTTGCTCAACTAACTCTCTGCTTCTAGAGATGCTTTTCATGCCAAGGCCAAGACAAAGATGTTTTGTTGGTTTCATCTGACCTTAAATGATTCTGTACACTCCTGTGCAGCAAATGAAGGAAAGGGTCAAACCTCATTCTGCCCCTTTCCCCAATTGCAGGAAAGCCCTTTCAGCATGAACACAAAAAGGATTAGGAGCCAGAAGTAATCATTGGGAGAACCACTAGTTTCCTGCTTGCCCTAGGGAAACAAGTGCTGATGCTGCATCCTAGCTGCTTTCCTCATTCACCTGATGGGCCAAGCAGACCATCAGATCCCTACTGAGCTCAGGTAGGAAAAAGAGTGCCCCTCTCCATCTCCCTCCAGGTGCCCAAACCAAAGCACACTTAGCTGTCCCCAGCTACCTTGAGGAAGTGCGGAGACAGTGTCATACTTAGCGCTCTAGCCAGCCCTTACCTTCCAGAAATATGTAAGGAGCCTGTCACATAAGCAAGGTGAAACCAGTGACCTGGCATCCTTGGAGATGACTGTTAACGGTATGATGGAAGCTTCCTTGTGATTGGCTAGAGGAGTGAACGATCATTCCATACTATAAACACTAGGGGAAGAACCAGCATGATTGCCCAAGAAGCCATCTTGCACTGCTGATTGATACATGTAGGAGATGCCATAGTTCTGGTTAACTAGCAGTCAAGAGAAATTATGGGGATAGAGAGCTCTTGTTCAACCAGCTGTTCCACTGAGCACCTATGGCATGGAGAGGGCAAAGTGCTGAAATTCTGCGCATGTACAAGCACACCAAGAACTGGATAGGCAAAGCGATCAACAGCTCCCAAGAGCTCTAACTCCCAGGAGCAATGCTTCATGGCTGTGTGAGGTATGTTCCAGTGCAACATCTCCACCGAATCTCTTTTCTCCCTTATACTTATCTTCTTTAAATATTTAGAGAAACCTGCACTCATTCCTACAAAAGACCCAACTCTGAGGCTTGTCAGACATGATTTCCCATAATTAACACAGTAACAGCAGGGGCGATCTTGGATTCTCAAGTGCCCTTCTTCGCACACCCTTTGCCCAGATAACATTTGAACCAGACTATATTGTGTTTATTTATACACAGGCTGTCCCACCCAGACTCAGCAATACATCTTCCCTCCTACATTTCATTGGGTGGTGAGGATCCATCATCCTGGGGAGATTCTGTGCATAAATATAAATGCTGCCCAACCCAGTTTAAATGTTATGCTCTACATATGGTAAGGAGACTTGAGGGTGGGGAGGGTGTATATGTGAACTGGAGACTTGCTCCTGCTGTTTCCAGACTGATTCCTGTCAAGGCAGTCATGTAAACAGGCCCTGTCATGGTGATCAAGCACAAAAATGCAGGTTGTAAACCCATGAGAGCGATCTTGGCAATTATGTGCAGCTCCTTTAATTTAGACATAAGTACAGAATGGCAGTCATAACTTTCAGGTTTATTAGTAGTGCTGTCTTTTAAAAGAGCACATGTTCTTTTCAGCTCTGCCTTGTTCTGTAAACATCTCTATCACTTTCCTTTACTCTCCTCATTCAAATCCGTGTCCAAAGGCATCCGGTTTAGATCCACTGGCACTGGCAGAAGCAAGAGGGGCTGGAAGGAGCCACAAGAGAATGAATTAGGCAGTAGAGTAGATGAACCATTCAGTTCCTGACAAGGAGTATAGGAGAGTTCTAATGTCTGAGTGTGTTCGGGTGGAACAACAATTTCAACCAGTTCATACAACTAATAGGCTCAAACAATTGATTAGTAGAGTAATCCTTGCAGCCCGAACTAAAAGGCATTTTAACTGTGGAATTGCTTTTATTTATTTTTACTTATTACATTTATATTGTGCTTTTCTTGCATTAGAGCCAGTGTGGTGTAGTGGTTAGAGTGCTGGACTAGGACTGGGGAGACCCGAGTTCAAATCCCCATTCAGCCATGAAACTAGCTGGGTGACTCTGGGCCAGCCACTTCTCTCTCAGCCTAACCTACTTCACAGGGTTGTTGTGAAAGAGAAACTCAAGTATGTAGTACACCACTCTGGGCTCCTTGGAGGAAGAGCGGGATATAAATGTAATAATTAATAATAATTATTATTATTATGGAACTCATGGAGACATATATAGGATGCCCTGGCAGGCGGTCTCACAGTGAGGCACTGCCAGCCTCAGACCTGTTTAGCTGAAGAAGCCCACATGCTGTGCAGTAGTAGGTGAGTGGAAGAAGGGCTGTGTGGTTGCAGGGAGCCTTCAGCATACCTACAGTGAGGGTTTTTCTCACATGGCTTTATGCCTGGGGTGTCTGAAGAGCGAATCTGCTTCGCAGCAGATTTGCAAGTTTACTTTGGGGGATTAAATTGACAGTCCACATAGCTGTCGGCTCCTCCTGCACTCCCTGGGATCTTCGACATTCCTTCCCACTGGAAAAAAACGCCTCCCTTCAGTATTACTTTTTAGTTTGACAGCCAGCCGGATGTCCACAAAAGTGACAAGCTAAAGCAACAGAACTTAACTCCAACCTGCAGTCTCCATTGTTAAGCTTCCAAACATCTGCATATCCAAACATTTGCATATGTAAGCTGTGTTGTTATGGTGATCAAACTTTAAAGCACAGGAAGACACACATTTTGCTTGTGCTTGCTTTTAACTCAGGAATTTCTCCCTCCCTCCCCCTCCCCTTTTGGACCCCACAGAATTGCATCAATCTGCTACAACCCCTTCCCCCCACCCCCAGCATTTGCAATTGCAAATCACTCAAAGAACACACCAGACTGAGCTGTCAAACTCTCCTTTGCTGATTAAAAAAACAAACACGAGGAAAGTGTGAGTAAGCCGAATTGTCAGCAATAGCCCCTCTGCACAACAAAGGAAAACATCAAGTTTTCTTCAAAAGCTGCTGGAAATACAGGATTTTTAAAAGCCAGAAACACTTCAGGCTAAGCCAGAATGCCCAGCCTCACTTTGGGGGAAAACAGAGTCATGTCTGTATTGGTCCATGATAGCCCGCAGAGACGTCGGGGTAAATACAACTAATGTGTGTACTGGCACACTCCAATCTGGAGTGGATTTGAATTACAGGCCATGTGTGTAAAGCCTCCAGCTGAGGGGAAATTTTTTTTGCTTTTCCCCTCTTGCTGCAAAATACCTTTCTGCTAGCAGTGATATACCCCCTGCTAACGGAGTAAAGAGGGACTTTTAAAAAGTGAACATAAGAACAGCCCTGCTCGATCAGGCCCAAAGCCCATCTAGTCCAGCATCCTGTTTCACACAGTGGCCCACCAGATGCCACTGGGAAGCCCACAGGCAGCAGCTGAAGGCATGCCCTCTCTCTTGCTGTTACTCCCCTACAACTGGTACTCATAGGCATCCTGCCTCTGAGGCTTGATGTGGCCTATAGCCCTCCGACTAGTAGCCATTGATAGACCTCTCCTCCATGAAGTTATCCAAACCCCTCTGAAAGCCATCCAGGTTGTTGGCTGTCACCACATCTTGTGGCACAGAATTCCACAAGTTGATTATGCATTGTGTGAAAAAGTACTTCCTTTTGTTGGTCCTAAATTTCTTGGCAATCAATTTCATGGGATGACCCCTGGTTCTAGTGTTATGCGAGAGGGAGAAATTTTTCTCTCTGTCAACTTTCTCCAGACCATGCATGATTTTATAGACCTCTATCATATCTCCTTGTGCAGTCGTCTATTTTCTAAACTAAATAGCCCCATGTGTTGTAGCCTTGCCTCATAAGGAAGGTGCTCTAGGCTCCTGATCATCTTGGTTGCCCTCTTCTGCACCTTTTCCATTTCTACAATGTTCTTCTTTAGGTATGGTGACCAGAATTGTATGCATTACTCCAAGTGTGGCTACACCATAGATTGGTATAAGGGCATTATAATATTAGCATTTTTATTTAAAAACCCCTTCTTAATGATCCCAACCCTGGCATGGAATTGGCACTTTTCACAGCTGTTGCACCTGAGTCGACACTGTCAACAAGCTGTCCACCACAATCCCAAGATCCCTCTCCTGGTCAGTCACCAACAGCTCAGATCCCATCAGCTTATATGTGAAGTTGAGGTTTTTTGCCCCAATATGCATCACTTTACATTTGCCAACATTGAACCACATTTGCCATTTTATCACCCACTCCCTCAGTTTGGAGAGCTCTTTTTGCAGCTCTTCACAATCTGTTGTAGATTTCACTACCCTAAATAGTTTGGTGTCATATGCAAATTTGGCCACCTTATCATGAATGTATTAAAAAGCACCGGTCCCACTACAGATCCCTAGGGGACCCCACTTCTTCCCTCCATTGTGAAAACTCTCCATTTATACCTACCCTCTGTTTCCCGTCCTTCAACCAGTTATCAATCCACATGTTCTTGTCCCCTTATCCCATGACAGCAAGTTTTCTCAAGAGCTTTTGATGAATAACTTTGTCAAAAGCTTTTTGGAAGTCCAGGTATACTATGTCAACTGGATCACCTTTATCCACACACCTGATGACACTCTCAAAGTACTCCAAAAGATTGGTGAGGCAAGATTTACCTTTGCAGAAGCCATGCTGGTTCTCTCCCAGCAGGGCCTGTTCTTCTATGTGCTTTACAATTTTATCTTTGAGAGAAATGGCGGTTCTCTGTTTAGCAGGGGAGAGCAACTGACCCTATCCATCCCCAGCATAGTATCCCTCCAGTGGCTGTTGCTGGTATCTATCTTATGTTTCTTTTTTAGACTGTGAGCCCTTTGGGTACAGGGAACCATTTTATTTATTGATATGCAATAAATTTGGGAACTTTTATGGAAAAGCGGTATATAAATATTAGCTGTATTTGTATTCATACCCCTGACGGTTGCACAACTCTCTGAGACATATGCCTGCAAGTAGAGAGCTGTTTTGTAGCAAGAGGAAAGAAGCAAAAAACCACTCCCCGTTCCCCCTCAACTGTGGGAGTAGCACTTCCTCACTTCCTGTAGGTACGCTGAAGGCTCCCTGCAACTGTGCAGCACTTCTTCCGCCCATCTCCTGCTATAAAACATTTGAGCCACTGTCTGCTGCATAGTTTGCCTTCAGACCAGGCCCTGTGATTTTTTAATCTCTTCTCTGCACGAAACTATACATTTCAGCATCTGTGGTCGATTTGTTATAATGTAATCATATTGAACATTCATTTAGGAATATCATCCAAATATAAGGAAGTACTAAGAGATTTTCTAAGGGTTTACAAAAGGGAATAACTTACCTAATATTGGCTAATTATTATTATTATTTTTTAAAAAACAACCTTTGTCACGGGATTGACAAATGAAAAATTTAATACTAGTAAATGCTGGATTACATGTGAAGACAATTACCGCACTTCCCACCTAGAAACATTCTCAAACCTCACAAAAATTGTAGTTAGCTGCATCAGTCCATTGGAAAAATCCAGAAGTCACAGTACCAGACTGTGACTCTCAAACTTGTTTCAGCACAAATTCACAGAGGGGCATGTTTGTGGATGTTTTTGTCAGCACTGAAAGATGACTACCCTTCAATTTTGTTTTTGGGTAATTGCAAGATGTTCATCTGTTCAGAGAAAGGACAATGTTTCCTGAGTTGGTTTCATTTGTCCTCATTGACATACACAGATAGTGAAATTAACTGGCCATTGTGATGTCATTCCTTTCACAACATGATAGCTGATTAGTCATGTGGGTGATCCCAGCCAGTCAAGGAAGATTACAGTAAGGGAAACGTGGCTCTGAAGCCGAAGTAGAGATGCAGAGAACAGAATAGAAATGGGTGAATTTTCACACAATTTAGTGCGTATTGAGGACGTTTTACCCCTGTTAACTGAGCAAAGAGGCACCTTTTTTTAAAGTGGTGATTCTCTTTATTTAGCAGGGGGAGAGCAACTGGCCCTATCCAACCCCAGCTCAGCATTCCTCCAGTGGCTGTTGCTGGTGTCTACCTTTGTGTTTCTTTTTAGATTGTGAACCCTTTGGGGACAGGGTTCCATCTTATTTATTTATGTCTATGTAAACTGCTTTGAGAACTTTGGCTGAAGAGCAGTATATAAATATTTGTTGTAGTAGTAGTAGTTTTCAGAACCCTCCCAAAAGCACTTATTGGAACCTGAAAATCAAAACAGGAGAACATTCAGCATAACTGGTAGAGTAATATATAGTCTATATAAATAAGCTACAGTGTCTTGAAATAATATAAAAGTCTTTATTGTCAAACCACACTGTTCATTCAAATTTTAAAATGTACTTTCTACTTATATAAAATACCTCATATTTTGGGTCATATGGCCCTTTATAGAAGATGTAAATAGATTATGTAAAACCATATAAGAGTCTTTATAAACATTGGATGAGGATCAATTATAACTTCAGTTAGAAATTTTGCATATCACAGATATGACATCCTTTAAACAAACATTGAGCTTGTTCTGTTATATTCCAACAATGTAAAACAACATCTTTTCTACTACCATTTAACCATGCACTAAAAAAGTGTTAAGATTATGAACAAATAATTCCATGATGTCATCAGTTAAAAACCCTTAGAGCCAAATATTTAGATACAGCAACATTACATGCTCTCTCCCCCTTTCTGTACTCAGTTCTCAAAGTGGTCACTTAGCTTTACTCCCTCCAAATACCTGACCCTATTAAAATCTGCAACAAAATCTTTATGTAGTTGAACCATTTCAAAAAGAAGCTTTTTGCACCACATACCAAATCTTAACAGAGATATTAAAATATATGACTTACAACTGGGAAAGCACAAGAAGGCATCTTGTGGCATATTAAAGACTGAGCGATTTATTATAGCATCCACGCATTTTCCTGGACTAGAGTCTGCTTCATCAAATAACATGAAGCAGACCCTCAGCTAGCAGATTTATATAAATATATACATTCATAAGTATAGAGAGAAAAATTGTAAACAGGAGGATGCAAAGGCCATGAAATGTAAGAGGATACAGTCTGTGACATTTAAGAAATTGAGAAAGCTCTATTCAACATTCAGCCAAGTTTCACCTTGCCTGTTGGTTCGTTCTCACCTATACAATCTCTGTTATTGCATGAGAAAAATCTGTGAACTGCTTCAGTTATCTTGGATGTGGAATTTTGCTCATGTCCCTAATCCTGCCACTGGTAATTTCTCTTCATTTAAGAGAGATCCTGCATCCCTCCTACCTTTACACACACACACACACACACACACACACACACACACACACACACACTCCTTTTCTTAATCTGCAAGGGATTTGTTGTTCTTTTGCCTTAAAGAAAAACTATCCAGCAAAAGAAACATATCTTCAAATCAAAACAAAACAAGAATTCACACAATCTTTCCATCCCCTCAAATGGATCAAAGAATCACATATATTCTGATGTCACATAACACATCTTATGCAAGAAGAGTTGTGTGTATATAGAGCTGCTGCCTCACTATCATCATAGTCACAGGATTTCCAGAACTGGATTGTGTGACTTGCCTTTGAAGTTAGGAGATGTAGCTAAAGCTGACAAATGAGCCAGAGCCAGTGATATATTCAGAATGAAAGCTCCAGTCATCCTGAGAAACTTACTATTCATAGGACTAGGGTATTCTTTCTTCTCCGACAATCAGAGGAGTAAAGAAACACATTTCCTCTTAGACCCTCTTAGTTTAGAATATAGAAAGCTAGTTACTCGCACACACAGACCATAGTCCACTTACTTAGCCTAGTATTATGCCACCAACAATGGACGGCACCAGTCCTTTTTGCGGGGGTGGGGCGGGGATTGAAAATCACAGAATTGAAAATCACAGGATTGAAGAGTGAACCACTCTCTGCCATCTGTTTCAGGATATCTGGACAGGCCATCTTTTGGCACTGTGCTTGTTTCATCTTGCTTATTATGACGACACCTATAGTAAGGGTACTTTCAGAATGTGAGTGGCTCTTCCCCTTTCCAACATCATTGTAACTAATGTGGTTTCCTCTGCTCAGGAATGGGTAGAAAGGAGGACAGAATTTGATGGTTAAGGAGATACAGCAAGGACTTGCCGGGCTGGCTTCAGAGTGTGGTAAGGTTGATCGCTGGTGGCCACAGTGACAGGGGTCCACCAACCCAACTGTGTAAGAATTCTCACTTTGCACAGAGCCACCACATAAGTCAAAGGCAGTGCAAGAGGCTTCTCAGTACTACCCTCCTCTTCCAGGTTATGGAGCCCACTGAGGTGCCTTTATTATATATTATATTATATTATATTATATTATATTATATTATATTATATTAATTAGTACACCACCCCAAACTTCCATCTCTGGGCACTGTAAACAACATAAATCAAATCAAAACAGACATAAAAACCTTTAAATGATTTAAAGCCACAAATCTAACCAAGCTTTTAAACTAAAAAACCTTGGGTGAAATAATGTGTCTTTTAAAAAAGTTTTCAGAGATGGGGAGGCTCTTATTTCAGCAGGAAGTTATCCAGACATGGCTTCATGCCGTGGGGTATCTGAAGAGCGAATCTGCTTCGCAGCAGATTCACAGCTGTTTAATTCGGGGGATTAAATGGACCATGGCTCCTCTCTGCAATCCCTGCAGATCTTTTTCATGTGTGTGTTCCCACAGCTTGCTCCGAGTTTTTTCTCCAACCAATCACATCCCAGAGGAGGAGGCGAGAGACTTTTTATTTTTTTGTTTTGTTTTGTTAGTTTGATAGTTAGTTGTGGAAGACCTGGGAGACACAGACAAGTTGCCAAGCAGCCAGATCAAACAACAGAATGCTTAACCGGCCGAATCTGACCCAAATCTTTGCCGATTTTTATAATGAACTTGCCTTTGTGTCTTTGATGAACTTGCAGCATGAAAATGCAGCCTCATGGAATCAGCCCAGACACAAAGGGCTCAGGTTACATCGAACCATTGTTAAGCTTCCAGGCATCCTGCAACAACATCTGCATATGTAAAGCCTATGTTCCTATGGTGACCAAGTTTCAATAAGATGAAGCCAGAGACTCCTATATGAAAGTAGCCAAAAGACTGGAGTAGTAGCACTAGCAAGGATCTTGTACATGTTGAAAGCGTAGGAAGACCCACATTTTGCATTCCCGTTCGTGCTTGCGTTTAACTCAGAAATTTCTCCCTTCCCTTCTGGACTCCTTCCACAGAATTTCACCAATTTACCAGAACCCCTCCCCGCCGCCTCCAGCGCTCACAATTGCAAATCACTCAAAGAGCAGACCATACTGAACACAGCTGTCAAACTCCCCTTCATTTAGCTTTGTGAAAGTGTGAGTTGAAACAAAAAAGCTGAATTACTGGCAATGGCCCCTCCACACATCGCGGGAGAAGTGGTGGGGCATACCAGAAAGCTTGGGTTTTTTAAAAAAAGCTGCTGCAAATAGAGGGTTTTTTTTTACCCCAGTCATAATTCAGGTCAAGCTAGAATGTGCAGCAGTAATTTGGGGGAAAGCAGAATTGTTTGTGTACTGGTCCCTGATAGCTCGCGGGGACTCTGGGGCAAATCCAGCTGATATGTGGACTCTCACTCTCCATTCCGGAGATGCGAACTAAAAGCCATGTGTGTAAAAGTCCCTGGGAGTGCATCCCAGAGCCATGGGGAGGCTACAGAGAAGGTCCATCCCTGTGTAGCCACCAGACAAGCTGGTGGCAACTGCAGATGAACCTCACTGGATTATCTCAATGAGCAATGGGGCTCAATTGGCGATGGTGAAGAAGATGTTTTCTTAAATATCCTTGAATGCCCTGAGCTCTTCAAGCCGGTGCTAACAGATTGCTGGGAAAACGGAGCATTTTAATGTTCATAGTGCCAGAAGCAAACCTTCTATAGCTTGGTCTGACCACCTAACCTGCAATACAACTCTACATACTGGGGAGTCATTCACTCCTACGGAACTCCTGCAGTGTGCTGTTCTCAATTTCAACATCTAATCCAGGAGCATGCCAGCCAGCAGGCAACAGCATGCAAGAGATTTGTAAGTGATTTCCTAGATTCAGGGGCGTAGCAAGGTTGGAGTGGGCCCAGAGACAAGATTTTAAAATGCACCCCCCACAAAATTCCAGGGCCTCCGCACACCCCAGGCCCCCAAGGATTTAAGTCTGATATTTCAAATAAGTATGCTGCCTGGAAATACATTTCACTGAATACACACATGCACGCTTAACAATATATAGTGATATGCATTTAAAACACTAATTATTAAAATTAGCCCCTCACTGCAGATTAGCAAAGGAGACTTTCAACCATGCAGTGTGAGCCTATGTATGTTTTCTCAGAATTCTGAACAAATTCAATAAAGTTTGATTCCAGGAGGTTTTTCACACGGGGCTTTTAAAGCCCATTAACACACATCTCCTCTGGAATGGAGGTGCTGCATTCACATGTTGGCCAGATTTACCCTGAAGTCCCTGCGAGTTATTGGGGAGCAGTTCGCATGCAATTCAGGTTTTTCACTGCTCATTAGAGTATAGCCTGATTTATATCCGGAGTTTTAAAAAATCCACTATTTTGCATTAGTTGTTTGGGACAAAATTGGTTCAATTTTGCAGTAAAGCCTCCCAGTAAACTTGCAGTAAAGCCTGCTGTGTGTAAAAGTCCCAGGTAAGTGTGTGGAGAATTGTAACCTAAGGCAGCAAATCTAACCACATTTAGCTGGAAGTACATTTCATTGAAACCTAAAGGACTGACTAGCAAGGAAAGCATGTCTACTTAAAAATAAACTCCATTGCATTCAACTGTCTGAGATCCTTCCCTGGTAACTGCATATAGGATTGCACATGCTCAGGGATAAAAACCAAACCAAACTAATTTGTGCTGCCAGCATATTTTGCTCCCTATAGGAGACCAGTAAGTCCCAATGAAGCAAGGAAGATAGGTGGGGAGAAATAGAGAAGAGCACGAATTAGCACCATTCCTCAGGAGAAAAAGGGAGGGGGTAGAAAATGAGGAATCTGCCTCTTCTTGGTAAAATTTTAAGAGATGAGACATGCCGGGGCTGAAGGAGCTCCTGAAGTTACACCCTAGTCTGTCTTAAAAGTCATTCTCCCTGCTCCCCAATGTGGAAGTAGGTCTGGTTGTGGTCTCTCACTGTACTGAGATAAAAACCACTCTCTGCAGGTGCTTAGAAGCAGAGTCATTCCCTAGTGGGGTGAGGGGCTTGGGGGCAAATCAGGATGTGCAGGGCCTCCTTAACATTTCATATCATTACAGAGTCATACTGACTGATGACATACAGTGTAAATAGAGTAAGTGAGGTTTTTGGACATGTCCAACCAGCTTGGCATTTCTAAAGAAAAATAAAATAAAATAAAAGCACAACACATGCTTCATAGTTCTCACTCAGACCTTGAACATAAGTGCATTTATAAATGAATGAATTAATATAATATAATATAATATAATATAATATAATATAATATAATATAATATAATATATTGTTTGTTCCAGAAGTTTTTGTAATCTTCTGCCATGAAACAAGCCACTTACAGGACTTTTTAGACAGTTTTTTAAAAAGCCAGCAAAATTTCCAATCTGTTTTAAATTAAATATTCAGAGGCTTCTCAGTCTCTCCCCCCACCCATATCAAAGCCCTATGGCAAGCAGATCCCTATATGGGGGGCGGGGTTAACCACAAAAAGGAATTCACATCATACTCCATTACTAAGCAGGCAAAGGCTGGTCTGTGCTGAGCAGAAAGTCTGCAGAGAACTGTGGTGGGTAAGGGCAGCCAGCGCTGGCCACTCAGTCTGCCTGCCTCCTTCCTTCCTGGCTTGCTTGCTGGCTGGAGAGCTTCAGGCTTCAGCGAGGCCTATGCATAGGCCTCTCTGGAAGCCCCGCCCACCCACCGATCAGCTGAGAGGCAGAGGGAGAAGGAGCTCTAGCAGCATGCAGGCTGCTTAGACTGCCAGCCAGGAGGGCAAGCAGGAGAGAGGGCGAACAGGGCAAGGGGGACTGGCTGAGGGGCCTTGGGCCTGACAACGGGGAGTCATGTGACATGTCACTGGGTGGGGGCCTCGAGGCAGCGGGCCCCCAGACAACTGTCTCCCCTTGCCTAATTTATTATAGTTACGCCCATGCCTAGATCTAAAACATCTTGGCTGAATAGGGTATGTTTAATAACCTAAAGACATACATAACTATGTGGAACACAGAGTTTCTGTCACAACCCAGAGATTCTCCTTGTCACTCCAAAGCACTAGGACAGACTGTGCCTCCTCTACAGGGCTGTCAGCTGGCCAGGAGAACAACAATGCGACAGCTCTTGTACCTCTATCAGCTGTTTCATATGCAGGGACTGGCTCCTCCACCACACACACACAACCTGGAGCAGCAGCACTATGATGGGGAAAACTGCACTTTTCAGTCATTAGTCCTTGTCAGTCAATCAATCCAATTAACTTAATCAGCAAGTCAACCCAATTCACAGCCAGTGACCCCTAGGATGCCAGATACAGTTACAATCATATGTTGTAGAAGGTTATTTTAATTGTTTATTTCTTAATATTAAGAAATAAATGACATGTAGCTTCTGGTGCCATCTGTAGCACTAATCCAAGGCCAGTTGAATTTGAGGTGGTCACTGTGGCGGCGGCAGTGATGAAGCCTCCTCTGGTTCCCATTAGCTGAGCTGATGTGATGTCTTGGAATCACAGGCTTGGTGAACACTCCATCTACTGAGGAAATTTATTCAGCCATGGAATTTTCACACCAGCTTTCTCAGTTGAAGCAAAAATCTAGGCTTTAGGACTGGAGGGTCTCTATGGTCATGACAGGGAGACTGAGAAATGAAAAGTGCAGTGGGAAGAGGTCACAGGAGGAAGATAAGCTAAGGGATAGGGAGCCCAAAGATAGGATGGCTAAAGAAAAGAGGCAGACAGGCAGAGTAGGTCATGTGCTAAGAAACAGGACCCAGGGCAGGGACTTGAGGAAAAGCACCCCATAGCATTTCATCAATGAAAACAGAGACATGCCTGTAAATTTGTAGAGGGCATGGTCAAGCAACATGCTTGGGTGGCATACAGTTTTGACTGCAAGCATGCCACAAATGGAAAGCAGGCAATAAAATGCACGTAGAGCACTAGATTATCAAAGCAGATGAGCCAACATTTGGTAGATGACAATGGGGATACATTTGTAACAACCAATTCTCATACCAAGGATTACTGCCTAAGCCCCCAATCTACCACTATTACACATTGCTGAAATCTGGATTTCATTTGCTAAATGCTGTGCACTGCATAGTGCCTTAGTGTTGTCCAGTCATTTACATGCAGGTGCACTAGAAACATGATGCAGCCACCCACCCACTTGGAGATCTGGTCATGATCTCCAAAATCCAGTCTTGGATCTGGTCTTAGGAGGACAGCTGGGCTTGTAGTCGCAAGTATGACTTGTCCCCTTAACTAAGCAGGGTCCGCCCTGGTTGCATTTCAATGGGAGACTAGATGTGTGAGCACTGTAAGATATTCCCTTCAGGGGATGGAGCTGCTCTGGGAAGAGCATCTAGGTTCCAGGTTCCCTCCCTGGCAGCATCACCAAGATAGGACTGAGAGAGATTCCTGCCTGCAACCTTGGAGAAGCCACTGCCAGTCCATGTAGTCGATGAGTGAGATACAGACCTATGGTCTGACTCAGTATATGGCAGCTTTCTATGTTCCTATGAGATTTAATTTGTAGAGACTCTGGGAGGGGAGCTCAATCCTGAAGAATGACAACTCTAGCAACTCATGTGAAGAAAATGGAAAACGGCACTTCAAGAGGCAAAAACAGGGACATTTGTCAGGGACAGATTAAACAAAAATAAGAGAGGAGGAAAAGGGTGGGGGGAGAAAAGAAAAGGGACTGCTCCTGATAAATAGGGGCTGTCAGAGCCTATGCAACATAATTTGGAAAAGGGAAAGGCTAATGATATAAGATGGCTGTGGGAAAAGCTCACAAAACAAGAGGTTGTTTGTGCTGGGTGACTAAAGAAATTCAAACATAGTAGACCACAGTAGACAATGCACACTGAAAAGCAGGAGCCTCCAGAAATAGTGAGTGAAGAAAGATATTGTCTTGGAGAGCTTGGAGCTGCTGGAGCAAAACTCACATAGGGTCTAAGGAGGCTGTGGGTGGACAAACACAGAAAGCTACAGAAAGAAAGAAAGAAAGAAAGAAAGAAAGAAAGAAAGAAAGAAAGAAAGAAAGGCAGGAAGCTACAAGGGCATACGTCTGCCACATCCACCACCTGAGTGACTAGCTGTATCTTTAACAGTGACATAGAAGGGAAGGTTCTGGCAGGTGCACTCCCCCCACCACCACCACTGTAACACTATGATGGGGAAAACTGCACTTGGTGACATTTTCCCTCTTGTGCCATTAGTGGGACTGGGGCCAAAGTGGCTTTAAGAAGCAGAATGACTAGGCAATGGGGGGGGCGGGGGAGCAGGGGTTTGAAGAAGCAACGAGAAGTAAATCCACATAGTTAAAGAAAGGAGGAGTTCATCCAAAAAAGTGGGGGTTAGAAACAGCTTTCATATGATTCTGGACTGCCACCTTTTTTGTTTTGGTAGGACGCTAATGTCTTTAAAAGTTTCATGGTGGGCAGAAATGTAACAGGTGCAGTTTTTCCCATCATTGCCATCTCTGTGTATGCTTGGAAAAGCTGCAGCTGTTACATTCTTGCCTGTCATGAAGCTTTTAATGTCATAAAAGCCATGCCAGAAAAATATAAGGCAGCAACTGTGTCCAGGGCAGCCTAGGATAAGGAAAAGCTGTGACTTGTAAGTAGGCAAGTGGCTACCTTGTTCCTGGCCTTGAAACTGTCCCTTAATGCACAAGAAAATTAAAATGTCTTCTTGTCAGTCTGCTGGCTCAAATTCATTGACGTGACTAGGAGTTGCTCGGCCAAAAGAAGAACTGCTACTACTACTACTACTACTACTACTACTACTACTACTACTACTACTATTACTACTACTTTTACTTCTTTTAGAAATAGAATTTCTGAAACCGTTAAGTAAGCTATGGCATTTCTTGCTATGCCCAGGGGGTTTGATCCTGATTCCCTTACTACAGTTTTTACAATAGTAAAGTCTGAGCCAAATTCACAGAAATGGTTCCAGAATGTACACCATATTGGTGCAAGTTGCAGATGGTACTGGAGATGCTACATGATGCTGATTAATGGGACAAAAGACAGGAGATTAAGTGGAGTCTTCAGAAGAATCTGGATTAGCATAGTATTTTACTGGCTTATCTAAGATTGTGAGATGTCTGCGGCAATAGCTCTGACATTCCCACTATACCCTTTCTTAGCTTTGGAAATGTTAACCATGCCAGTGACATGATGTTTGTGTCTCTGTGTGCATGCTCTGAAGTAGAAGAGAACTCCAACAGGCTCTGCTCAGCCTACCCACTCCCTCTTGCTGGCTGCCACTGGTTTTCCCCTCCTGTCATTGCTGTCAGCCTTTGTACAGCTGACTGAGTGGATGAATGCCTAGAAACTGCTGACGCTCTTTTCTGCAGCTTTCAGATACACTGGAATGCTTCCTTCTTTCTTTCCCAGAGCAGACTCCGGTATGTTGTAGCTCACCCTGAGCGCTAGAACCTCAAGTAGCTGCCCAAGTCTACTTTAGGGATGTGCACGGAATGATATTTCTGTTCTGTTCCAAGCTGAGAATGGAATGCAAATGCCCAGAACATTCCACTGGAACAACTGGTCGAGTGTTGTTCCAACGGAACAAATTCAGAACACTCAAAACGTTCTGAGCTCAGTTATGGACTCCAAAATGGTGCTCTTCTGGCCTCTGCTCATGTGTGACAGCCATTTGTGTGGTGGTATTGACTATGCAAACAGCTGCTGTGTGTGTACAGAGGCCAGAATAACACCATTTTGAAGTCCAAAATGGCGCTCGGAACACGAGAAACTTTCCGACTCAGAATGGGGTCGTTCCATTCTGAACTTGGAACAGGCCATTC
This sequence comes from Hemicordylus capensis, assembly GCF_027244095.1. Classification (NCBI taxonomy): domain Eukaryota; kingdom Metazoa; phylum Chordata; class Lepidosauria; order Squamata; family Cordylidae; genus Hemicordylus; species Hemicordylus capensis. The sequence continues at coordinate 267,069,084 of NC_069657.1, read as the reverse complement.
ATTTGAAAGGCATTCTGTTCCAAGTTCGGAACACTCGAAATGGCCTGTGTCATGTTGGAACGTTTCAAGCTTGAGACATTCTGCACATCCCTAGTCTATTTGGTACTGATACGTGTCCTGGGGAGAGCTGGTCTTGTGATAGCAACAATGAATTGTCCCCTTTGCTAAGCGAGGTCTGCCTTGGCTTGCATTTGTATGGGAGACTACACGTGAGCCCTATAAAATATTCCCCTTAGGGGATGGGGTCATAGTGCAGTGGAAGAGTATTTGCATGCTTGCATGCAGAAGGTCCCAGGTTCACTCACTCCCTGTCATCTCCAGTTAGGGCTGGGAGAGACTCCTGCCTGAAACCTTGGAGAGCTGCTGCCAGTCAGAGTAGACAGCACGGAACTAGATGGATCAATGGTCTGACTCAGTATAAGGCAGCTTCCTGCATTTTTGTGACACTCATATAATTTGAGATTGAGTACATTGCTAAATGCACCTTATTTTAAGGGTCATCCCTCTCTTTAAATTATTGGCTCATTCCAGAACATTACAGTGCATAATGGTTATTCCTCTTTTCTGCCATGTTTTACTGGGTAACCCTACTACCAGTTTACCAGCCCAGCAATTATTCTACTTTTCCTTTTGAGTGCCTTGTTAATGGGGAACGCACAGGTTTTTCCTAGGGCATAAAAACATTCTGTTGCAGCTTGTTCATCACCAATGACTGTGGAGCACTTTTCAGGAAACCCTAACCACTAACCATTCTCATCCATCAGTTGTCAGGGACTGTATGGGAGGGTGGGGCAGGGTGGAGGGGGGATGAGCTGCAGGCCCATATGGGTGGGGCAGGAGAGCAGTAAATGAGCTGCAGGCACTGCTCATTCCTGCTTTCCTCTCCCTACTCTGGCTGCCTCTTTCTGCCTCATTTGGCCTGCTGTCGCATTAACTCTAGGTGCATGGGCAGTATTTGCTTGGTTGGGGAACTGGGCTCATTTACTACTCCCCCCCCCGCCCGCAGCTTGTTTACCACCCCCTGCCCCATAGGGATGTTCACGGAACCGGGGTGGGGTGGTTTGACGTCGGCGGGAGTGCCGCTTTAAGGGTAGTGGAGGGTGCACTTACCCCTCCTGCCACTTTCCCCCCGCCGGCGCTCGTTGCCGGTAAAAACCTTCAGGACGGCAGTGTATTTCCCTGCCACCCCTTCCCCTCCTCGGCCAGAAGTGGCCAGAAGTACTGGGTGCGCATGTGCACGTTGCATGCATGTGCGTGTACGTCAGACGGGCACGTGCGCACCTGATACTTCTGGCCACTTCCGGCCGAGGAGGGGGAAGGGGCGGCAGGGAGGTACACTGCTGCCCCGGAGGTTTTTACCAGCAACGAGCGCCAGCAGGGGGAAAGCAGCGGGAGGGGTAAGTGCACCTCCACCACCCTTAAAGTGGCACCCCTGCCGGCATCGAACTTCAAACCAGCCCTGCGTTTGAACCTGTTCGGAGGCCCGTAAAAGGGCCTCCGAACAGGTTTGTGCACGTCCATCCCTTCTGCCCCAGTCTCCTTAACACAGGGCTCTGGCAAATTTGAACCTCAAGGGAACAGCCAAGCTTCTTTTTCTCACTCAGGCTGCCTAGAACTTATGAGTTCCAGTCCTCAAAATTTTACATTGATAGAACCATATTATGATAGGCTGATCTCTGTGAAAGTGTTCCAAGAACCATTAAATGGCAGCAGCATCTAGAAGTGGTGGTGCAGGCATAATCTATTCAAGTATAAAATCTCACAAATTTTGAATGAACATTTAATTTCTACAAAAAGAGTCAAGAACTGTAAATAATCAGACTCCTTAGAAGCAGGCTTAGCGTTAGAATAAAACACTCTAGAAACAAGCATGCCTCAAGAAACAAACTAAACAGTTGCAAATGACAACTTTATAATATAACCTGTATTCTGGTCCCTTTGAAGTCACTACCAACACGCCCATCAGCTTCAATTAGCACCAGAATGTGGCCCATTACTGCCAGGGATGTTTACATTAAAATCAAATTAATCAAGCAAGCAATGTGTGATGTAAACTCTTGGTGTCCTTGTGTCCTTCACCATCTGGTATGAATGCCCTGTGCCCAGAGCCAATCTAGACACCTTGCTGTTTCTCTACAGACACACAGAAAAATGTTAGTTGATCCAGAGAGTGGAAAGTGATACTTATGGAATTATAAAGGCAGCTTCAATTGAAGAAGCTGGTTAGTTTTGGAATTCAGTTGGTTTTGTGAGTTTAGTGAAGTTCAGTGGAGTTAAAAAGAAGGCAACTGTGTTCACTAAAGTGCAGTGAAGTTAAAGTTTAATGTTGATATTACCAGCACTTTTCACTCTTTGGGACTACTAAAATGTTTCTATGTGTCTGCAAAGGAACTGCAAAGTTTCCAATACGGCTGAGAGCACTCTTCCCAGATGGTGAAATTATTTCATTTCTTTTTGTGAAACTGGAAGATTCTTCAAGTCTTAAGGGGAAGGACATTCCATCCTTCAGAGCTCAAATGGCTGAATAAACTGAACAAAAGGCAATTAAACTTTCTCGTTCCTATCATTCCTCTTTCCCAGATTCCAGGGAGAGAGGTTTGACTTATTATTTTGAAAAATATGAATGATCTGAAATACAAAAAAACCTCAGTTATTTCCATATGTCCTTATTATTGCAATACATGCTACATCCTAAAGAAAGATCCCTTTTCAGGCACAGAAGGACCAGAATTTGTAGGTGGGGAAAATAAAGAATGATTAGGATTAGGACTCAAATTCATCCCTGTGGGAATATAGTACAAGCTTTCCATGTAGTTGCCATCAGCAGTGTGGGTAGTTGGTGGAGCTTCATTCTTTGAAAAATGACCAAAACTTTCATTGCAGGTTGAATTTTCTTGAATGGGTTGTGGGTCTTGAAGATCAACATGAACAGGTGGTATTACTGGGGGAGGGGGAGGAGGGGGAGGGGGAGGGAAACCTGAAAATGCAGAGTATGACATGTAAGGTGGTCCATAACTTCCTGGATTCATTACCACTGATGAGAAAGGGGACTGATAAAGCCCACTGTGTGATGTCAGTGGAACTGGTGGTATTAGCACTTCAATGTACTGTCCTGTCTCTGGGTCATAAAGCATCTTCAACTGAGGCTGCCTTGGTGATTCCACATAATAGCACTTTCCACTCTCTGGATCAACTAACATTTTTCTGTGTCCCTGCAGAGGAGCAGCAAAATGTCTAGTTGGACTTGGGGCACTCTTGCCAGATGGTGAAATTCCTTCAGTTCGTCTTGTAAAACAAGGAGACTCTTCAAGTCTTAAGGGGAGCTGTCCATGGCTCGGGTTATTGTGCAACACGTTGTCAGAGGGTGCCTTCTTTTCCAGTTGTTTTGGTGGGAAAAGCTCATTGCTTATTTTATTTCCTGATGCTTCTCCACTTGACTGGAAAGAGACATTAGAGGTAAAAGAAGTGTTATCCATGTATGTAGGTAGTGGGTGCTTAGTAGCTGCCTCAGGTTGATGGGCTTTCACAGGAATTGTTAAGTAATTTGTGCTGTCAGCTTGGGTGGATGAAAAATACTGTTCGTTTGTTGCCTGGTGTTTATTAAAACAATCCCATCCTGGGTCATGGAACTTTCCATAAGAGGATGAGGGTGTAAAAGAAGAGTTAGATGTTAGCTTGACTCCTTCAGTATACTCTTTTGTTGATGGACTGTCTGAAATTATGCACTCTGAAAGTATTCTATTGTCATCCAAGGATTTTGTGTCTTCCAGTAGTGTAGTATCAGATGCACTGTCAGCAAAATAATTGTTTGCTGGAGTCTGTGTCTGAATATTTTGGGTGGATGTCATTGGAGGCCTGATGAACTGTGAGTGCCTACAACTTTCGTAGGACAATCCAGATTCAGAGATCATGTTGTCTTCTTTTGAAATGTTAGAAGACCCTTTACTGTCTTGTGGAGCCACTGAGAAGGTTTCATTGGATAAATGTTTCTGATATGGCAACTCAGCTTCCTCGGTTTTGCAGGGCTTATGAATATGGCTTGTGGTTGCACAGCCAGTTATCTCCTGAAGATATGTAGAAGATGGAGTTGCAATAGTTTCTGTAGAAGCAGCAGCTTTATTTTCTTTTAAGCTATGGTTAGATTGTGGCAATGTTTCTTTCATGGTCCTGTCTTCCAGTGAGGAACAACTGAAAGCTGGGAAATGATCAGTTTCTGTTTTATGTGTCTGCTTGGAGAGTGAACTGTTGACTTTAATATTCAGCTGAGATTCTTTTTTGGTGGTTGTAGAAGAAGGTCTGACATTTAACTCACTCCGCTCATAAGGAACGGGTTTGTTTTCTCCCTTCGGTTGAAAATCTTTGTTGTCCGTCACATACTTCCTAGACTGAATTGTAGTAATGTGTACTGCAGATTCAGCCACTGCAGAGCATTTGCTTTCTGGAGGACATACAGCGATGTCCCCATGTGTCTGTGTTGTGGAGTTAAAACCGCCTGCACATTCCTTGCTACTTGTGCTCTGACTGTGTAGAGAAAGTGTTGACATATCTATGTCTTCAGTTTGTTCTTGCTTTTTCTCCTGTAAATGGTTTACTGTTTGTGCTTCATCCTTCCGACGTATTGAGGTGCAGCGTATGAACAGAGGGGAGATGGCCATGGATTCCTTTGGCAACACAGTTAGGTTGTTCTCAGTCTTGTTTCCTGAGCAGGAAGGCCGGTCTGTACTGGAGCTGTCTGATGATTTAAAGCCAGGGCTATAGGCATCCTTCACTAATTTCCTGACATCTCTGCGTTGATGTATTCTTATGTTGCTTTTATTTTCCACTTGAACACTCTCCTCTGTATGAGGTGGTTTTGGATGGTTTACTTTTTCACCACTGTGTGATTTGCCAGAAGTAGGAAAAACAAGAGATGAAAGTTTCATGCTGTGAACTGTAGGTAACCTCCATTCTCCAGAAGCTCTGTCTGAAGTTGAGTGCCTTAGGGCATTCAGAACACTATGCTCATGCTTGGTCTGAGGGATGAGTTTCATTTCTTTGGTTTTAGATGTGAAAATGTTCCTGGATGCATCTTTAGGTACTGCAAGGCTTTTAGGTTTGAGAGGAAACGTTTCTTCTTTTGACTGTGTGTGCTTGTTCTTCTGAATGGCTCTCTGCTTCAGGTTTGGCCATGGCTTTTGTGGCTTTGCAAATTTTGGAACTGCAGCCAAGCCTTTTGTATCAGCCTGCATGGACTCAAACACAGCACGGGCTCTTCTGTACTCTTTTCTCTCCCCAGCAGCCTGCTTTCTGATGTTGTTGGACTCTATTGTATTCACACCACTATCTGCCAGTATAGGGAGCCTCTTCAAGTTAGTGGCTTCTTGATACTTCATTCTCTCATTCAGCTCATTAAATGTCTTTTTCAGTTTGCAGACATTCTCCCTCATTTGCTCATTGATCACAACTCCCTTTGTTGGTCTCAAGGCATCCATGCCCTCTTTATTCACCACAATGGGCTCAGACCTCTCGCTGGTGGAATGGCTTTGCACATCTTCAGTTGAAAAACTGCAGTCTGACTTGGACAGAGAACTTGACTTGCCTTCTAAACTGTCCCCCTGCAGATCAGTACTTATGGAGGAAGGGACAGAAGAGGTTGAGCTGCCCCGGACAGAAGCCTGCTCCATTTTGATCCTTTGTTCATACTGCATTTTTTTAGCTAAAACATTTTTCACTAGACTTGAAGCAAGCTTTGTTTTATTATAAGCATTGTTCAAAGAGGCTGCTCTCATAAACTGCTTGTAATTTATCCTAAACTCATCGCTGATAGTCCTGCCCTTCACACATGACTCTTTCCTTGGTTGTGTGAATGGCTGGAGAACAGCACAGTCACCAGCTGTACAAAAACTTATTTCCTTCTTCTCCTTCCGTCTTAACTGGATCTGACGTTTGGGCACCATTCTCTTTTTAGAGAGGCTCTTTTTGCCATCAGCATTCTCTAGAGTGACATCGACACACTCACAGTGCTCCTTCCCCAGTACGCTACTGAGCAATTCTTTTTCTGGGGCTTTGCTGGTTGGTGGGAATTGTCGGCTCCCTTTACTGTGGCCGACCACCACTGTTTTCCTCTGATCACTACACGTTGGCCATCTGTTAGTTCCATTACTATCTTCTGGCAAGGAATTGGATAAGCTGGATGATGTCCTGTTACTGGAACTATACATATCTAGGTAACTGCCTTGAGGACATGAGAGGCTCTGGAAAGACAGAGCAGTCAGCTGCTCTACTTCATTATCAGCCTCATCAGAGTCACTCAAAACACTTGAATTTTCAACAAAATATTTGGAGCATGCTGGTTTGCTACTTACAGGACCATGAGTTCGGCTGCCAAGACTGCTTTTCTTCAACTTGCGAGCATTAGGCAACATTTCCTTGGATTTATCAGAACTGAGTTGTGTAGGATGATCCAAGTATTTAGATCCACTGTCTCCAGGCTGCAGCCTTCTTGTGACTAGAACCATGCTGCCATTGCACACTGGGTTTGAGCTATTCTTAGGCTTGATTGACATCTGAACCTGTTGGCCTTCCTTGCCACTGGAACAGAGTCTGTCTCTGCAGGCTTGATCTTTTATTGTACCATTGCTGTCTGCCTGCAGGCTCTGCACTCTTGCCTCTTGGACTGGCAGTGAACCTCCCAAAGCCTCTCTGCTGTTTAGAGCAAAATGAGCTTGAACCCCTCCAGATATAGCAGCACAAGTATCACCTTTCCCTTTGCTGTTTGTACTGCACGGGTCTTGTAAGACGTTGCTGAAACTATTCAAAGTCCCATGGAGTTGGCTGGCTGTAACCTTGGAAATCTTGCTTCTGTCAGCAGGGCTGGTCTGAGCTGCAGAGAGGATCCCTGTGGTGCTGTCTTGATCATATTCTGAGTCACAGTAAGTGGACTGCTTGATATGATCTCCAGCTTCTTCAAAATCCTCCATACAGTCCACAAAACTCTCAGCTTCCTCTGGGCACAACGCTGTACGGTAAGAGGAACCCGAAGTGTCAGAGGTGCGATCTCCTTTCGAATTGATAGAAACGTGGCAGTCTGTCTCTGGAGCAGAATGTCTGCAGTTGTAGTTGCTGATTTGCTCTTCTCCATTTAATCCATCAGGCTCAGAAGAAAGTTGACTATTTCTTGTCACACAGGAGAACATTTTTTTTTTAATGCTGTTGACCGTGTGAATCTGAGCTGAAACAATGGGAGACTGGATCCTCTTTTATCCTTGTGGTAGCTGGGGCTGTTCCCACTTAAACTTGAGAACTTGATCTTCTGGAAGAAGCTCATGTTCCATCCTCTCCCTGTTTAATCCAGTCATGATAAAAAGCAAAACCCTGGTTGTGTCATGTGCCTGCGAAGAGTCCTGCCTAGGAAAATAGAAACACACACGTAACAGTGTGCTATAAAAACCACAAGCGCCAGTAAACAGAAAACAAAATATCAATGCTATATTTGTTTCCTTACTCTCCAGAGCAACTCCAGAGGAAAGATAATTAATCGCTAGCTTCACAATGAAAAATGATTTGGTGGGGGAAGCTCTTACATGAGCCAATTAGAAAGAAAGAAAGAAAGAAAGAAAGAAAGAAAGAAAGAAAGAAAGAAAGAAAGAAAGAAAGAAAGAAAGAAAACCAGCATTTGGAGGATTATTATAGTTAGAGAGGTTCAAAAGTTGCACAGCATTTCCCCCACAAGGAAACAGCTTCCCACAAATGGCCCAACTGAATATGACATTAATTACAACATTCAACATGCAATGCTTGCTTTCGTACCTGTAAATAGCACATGATGGGGATGGAGGGAACTGATCTAGACTGGGACCATGGAGGTGGGTTAGGGGGACTAATTCAACCTCTGTGCCACAGTCTTGATCTAGTTTCCCCCTTCACCGGCCAATGTGTGCTATTTGCAGGAGGAAGAAAGCAAGCACACCAAAGCCAATTTACATGATATAAGTCACAACTAGTTTGGCCCCTAGGCACCCTTTTTAATATGTTTGCTTTAACAGCAGCAAACCTGAAAATTTTCATTTTTCAAAATAGTTATTTATGATTATTTGGACCACAGAAGCAGTTAGAGAAGGCAGAGAAGTCAGGGGTGATGCATATGGGGCTTCATTCTAGCATGCTTCCTATTCAATATGTAAACTGGATAGCATGCTAGATATGGTCCACAAAGTTAAGAGAAAGGTTATGGTGATAGTCTTGACCACTGCTATTGGCTATGATGTTCTGTGGATGAATATAAACTTTAATCTGTCATCTTTATGGTACAAGCCCTATATGTCTGGAATTATGAATGAGAGTGGTCTTGGAGTCTATCGTAATACTGGAAGTCTCAGTCAGGACTACACTGGAACTGGACCTCTTGATGTGTCCATTTGGTAAGATAATGCGGAAACCTGGATGGAGGTTCTATCATTATGTTATTGATACCCTGCTTGATACTTCCTTTTCATTTTCTATGTCTGTTTTTTTCTATAATAACATGATCATTTTAGACAACAATAATATATCATATACTGATATAGCTGATATCAGAAGCTGTGGTCATCTACCACTGAAGCATTCTGGCCCACTCCAGCACAGTTGTCTGTACCTCCAGTTGGGCTGGCTGGAGTGGGGAGGCACCACATGGTCTTGGTGGCCGCAGCGCTTCACAGTTCCCAATAATACTTAGCTTTAGGCTGTGATCAAGAGTGAATAAAATCTATATTCTATCATGTTGCATTTCCAATCACTATTTGCTCTATCTGGGTAGTTTTAATGGCATAAGAGGCCATTGTTACATTATTTTATACTATGCTTCTGTTAAACTCAAGTTCAAGGAAAATAATCTGTGAAATCAACAATAAACTAGATGCAGAGAAGTGGGTTGAAACAGACTCTTACAAGGCTTAAGCAGGTCAGCAGGCCTGGCAACATCCAACATCCTAGGAAGAGATCAGCCTCCCTTCAGGTTTGCAACCTTGGTGCTACTGAATCCATAGCCTTCTGTGTACAATTCAAGGTGCTGTTATCATTTCATACAGCTCTAAACACAGGGCTGGAAACAATTTAAACTTTCTAGACATCAGGGTTGTAAAAGGATTTTTCTAGCTGTGTTCACACATATATAGAGGAGTTTTCTGTCTTCCCTATGGTGCTGGGGAAAAAAAATCTTTTCTTGAACTTCATGAACTTCACAGCCAACAAGCCAAGGTCAAATTTTATTAAGCCACTATAGTCACATCATAACAATTTCAGATATTTATAACTCCATATTTTTCTATTATTTCATTATTGCAAATGTGACTGAATACAAAGGGTTTACATTACAGGAAAAAAATTCTGTTTCTTCTTCACAGTGATTAATAAGAGTACATGAGGACCACTTTTTCTCCACTTGAAAAATAGTTAAGATCTTGACCGTTGCCTCTGATGTGATCCATATTTAGTTCTTGATTGAGATTTTATGATGCGCAACAGCTATATGGGGTTATCATCAAAATGTTCTTCAGGATTTGCACTCTAGAATGACCTGTGGCTTTCACTACTACTTAATACTGTATGAAAATAAGCATAATTGCTAAGATGAGCCAACACAATGAATCCATGTTATCAAACAATGGAAAAGGTTCATTTAATGGGTATCAAAATGCTGTACCTTTGACCATTGCCATGCAGAAAATTACATCACTTTTATCATATTTAGTGTTACAGTGTGACATTCTGTAAGAATGGGCTGGAGAACCCTTGGGTGGTTGCACACATGGCAGTTCACTTCAAGAGTCAAGCCTAGCAGAGTAAGACACCAAATCAATAAGATGCAATCAGCCATCTGCATAACGTATTCCCACAGAAAGGGGTGCTACAGATGAACCCAAGAACAAGCATCCTTCATAACAGCAGTGAGCCATCAAAACAGATGCTTAGGAGCACACGTGCACTCTCTCACAAAAAACCCCAAACTTCCTAGAATAATCTGTTGTTTCTCTTACCCCATCAACATCTTTTGTCCTTCCTCCTAGCACCCCCCTCCAATTCCTCTTTTGCTTTCTGACTAGGGTTTAATTTAAGCGAGTGTTTGGTTTAGAATTTATTTTCCATGCTAGAGCTCAACCGTGGGGGGAAATATGTGGAGATAACAGTGGATAATCAAAGAAGGTCAACTGAGGTCCTTATATCAGTAGGGCAACTCTCTTAAAAGGGTTGTCTCCTTTTCTAGGATACACAGTGCAACAGAATATAGTTTATTTCATTCTGAGTGGACTTTTTCTCTCTGCTGCAGCATCTCTAATTGCCTTTATTTAAATTCCAGAAATACTGGCCCAGTCAGTAGACATTTGGCACATAATAAGCAAAGTATGGGTACAGTCTGATACTTCCAGAAGTGTGGTCAACAATAAAGGTCATTTCTAAACTTACTTGCTTGGGGCTGGCTCCCCATTGCTGGTTACCTGCCAAGAATACAGGTTTGTTTTAATGTGGATCAGTAAAATAATGACTGCTGGGTAGCAACTCTAATCCCCAGATGCCATAGGGTGTGGATGCAGAGTAAAACAACAGGAATAGTAACCAACTGCCATGTAGCTATGTACTTGGAAAGCTTCCTGCTGTCAAAGCAGAGAGATAGAGCTCAGTTCGGTGCTGTTGTCCATCCCAGTAGGAGAAGGCTTGTGCTCAAACAGTGTGCTGGAGGTGGTGGGAGGCTATCTATGCTGTTGGGCACAGACAACTCTTCACTGGAGTTATAGCTCACCATAACTGAGCTGGTAACCAGGGGTGGCCCAAGCTACTGCAGCACCTGAGGCGAGGGGTCAAATGCTGCCCTGCTTCACAAGCCTGGTTGGAGCCCTTTTAAAACTGCAAACTTTGCAAGTGGTGCATGCAGGAGGTGGGGAGGAGGGAAGACTCCTTAGCTGATACTGGAAGGATCTGATGAGTCAATGACAGATCTTAGTTCTAAACGATCTAGAATTTCTCCTTCAGAAACTTCACATAGATGCAGTTCACAGAACCTCTCTCTCAAGGTGTGTGGACATCTGCTGTTTTCTTTGGTATGTCTCCCAGAAAATGTTGGCAGTGTTTGCACCACAGAATCAAATTTTAGCATTTTATTTCTGGGTTTGGACATGGAAAGTTATTATTGCTATAATTATTATTTAGTGAGCTTCTTATTTTTGCAGGATATAGATGGGCTCCCTGCTAGCAGATTCGGTCATGATTGCTTGTTCAGTAGATCTATAGGTGAGGGAGATCTCCATCTTAGTTCAAGAATGCCTGATACTTCCAATCCACCCTGAGTGCTCTGAATGGGAGAGATTCCTCCCTTTTGTTACTGAATGAGGACAATCCGTGCCTTTTGTCATTGAAGAGACAGAGCCATCTAGGCTTGCCATCCATTCTTTGTTTCAAAGAATAGTTCTTTATTTAGCATTAACATGTACCTGTTCTTTTTCAAGTTAATAAAGAACGCAGTTTGTTCTATATTTTCTGCACTTCCGGTAGGCCAGTCACTGACTGCAGTATACACACAAGGAAGAGACTGGCTTCATGTTGCAGGCCTCTCTAGAAAGTAGTCTTCTTCGGCCCTGCAGGCTGGATAGCAGATTGCACTCTGGTTTTATAACTCTCATGGGAATTATTCACACATGGCTTCATACTGCGGGGTAAATGTTCAGCGAAGCCACTTTGAATCACACTTGTGGCACTGAGGGAAGCAGCCCCTCCCCTCTGCTCTCGGATTTTGTTTTGATGCAAGTTCACATGGCATGCCTCCATGTTTTCCTTCTAGCTAAGGGTGGGGGGAGGATTGATTACTAAAGAGCTATATCCCCATTTCTAAAAAGAGTATCAGCCACCTAATGGCAGAGTGGGGAAATGCTTGACTAACAAGCAGAAGGTTGCCAGTTTGAATCCCTGCTGGTATGTTTTCCAGACTATGGGAAACACCTATATCGGGCAGCAGTGATAGAGGAAGATGCTGAAAGGCATTATCTCATACTGCATGGGAGATGGCAATGTATGTAAATCTAATAAATAAATAAATAAATAATGGCAAATCCCTCCTGTATTCTACCAAAGAAAACCACATGGCTCTGTGGGTGCCAGGAGTCGAAACTGACTTGACGGCACACTTTACTTTATCCTTCTTACCATCTATTATATTAATTATCCTGGGTGTGCCTTGGAATGTGAGACCCAGAGCCCAGCTGATTGGCTGGGTAGTGGACATGCCTGATTGGCTGAGGCGCACCCAGGAGGATTGGTTGTCTCGGCGGTGGCCCAGCTGTGGAGGCCAGAGGTGGCAGGCTGGCCCGGCCACGGAGGCAAGGCCCAGGAGGGGGGGAAGAAAGGGGGGGCAGAAGTGGCAGTGGGGAGGAAAGATGGTTGGGCCTGGAAGCAGAGTCTGGGGCAGAAGCGGAGGGGGGAGGTAACTGCTGGCCCCAAAGAGCACACAGATGCTCTGTGCAGGGTCGGCTAGTGCTAATGATCCTATGTCAGTGCCTCTCCCATTTTCAGAATAAGTAGCTTAAAACTAGCATTTTAAACATCTGGAAATACATTGAGACAACCTGGAATTCATATCACAAAGTCCTATTTGTGTGTGGAGTGGGTCCAAGGATCTCGAAGGGATGTTGGGGTAAGTTTGGCTGGTGTGTGAACAAACACATGTCACACACTTTCTTCTGAAGGAGATTTGGGGTAGAAGTCCTGTTTGTTTTTGGAGCCAAAGGTTAATCTTTGCCCCTGCAGGCAATGAGAGAAGGCTGAACCTTGTGGAGCAGAGAGCCGCCATGCCTGTGAAGGTGTGGCCCATTCTGCAACAGATGAACATCCAGTCTGTCATCATGGCATCTACTTCTTTCCTCCAACCTCCCATGAAAAAAGGCAGGTGAATGCAAAAATATAGTAAAGAATGGAAAAAGGAGTTCTGTTGGTTGTCTAAAGTGCATGATAATGCTTTGAAAGCTCATTGCAATACATGCAACAGAGACTTTTCAGTTTCTCATGGTAGAGTGTGTGAGGTGAAAGAGCATGCAGCTGAAGAAGGTAACATTTGCAACATTTGAATGAGGGGCCAAAATCAAGTTCCTCATCAAGTTTCTAATTAATGAAAGTTCATGAGAAGCCAATAAGGTATCTCTTTTCATCATCTCTTGTTGTTGTACTAGTTAAATGAAAGAGTGAAAGATATTTGAGGGGCTCTCTCTAGTGACAAAGCAACTCTCACTTTATATGAAAAATGTTAAGAACACGAGTATTTCTTCTGTGCTGCTAATACAGTATGTGTATATTGTTGAGCCTGGGTGGTTGCGCTTCCTTGTTTTACTTATTCGTTGAAACTTTTGTTCCCCCACTCCCTTTTTAGCAAGCTACTCAAGGTAGCTTACAATACCAAAATTGTACGAATATGGAATATATACATTTGTAATAATTAAAAATACAAATGATAAGCATTACATCAAAATACAATCAAAATTACAATAAAATAGCTAATATCACAGCAGCAGTGACTTAAAAATCACATTAATAAAAATATTATTATTTATTCACAGCATGATCTCCTGTAAAGCTAAAATGTAAAGCTAAAACTGGAGAGGTCCATCTCCAGTTGCCGCCAGCTCGGCTGGTGGCCACATGGGGAAGGGCCTTCTCGGTTGCTTCCCAAAGACTGTGGAATGCGCTCCCTGCTGAAATATGATCCTCCCCATCTCTGACAATTTTTAAATAGCACTTGAAAACATACCTCTTCACCCAAGCTTTTTCAGCTTTTTAAATTTTTAAGTTTTAATCTGTTTTTAATTTTTAGTTTGCCTAAATTGTTTTAAAATGTTTGTGCATGTTTTAAATTGTTTTATGTTGTTGTTCACTGCCCAGAGATGAAAGTTTGGAGTGGTGTACAAATTTGACAAATAAATAAATGAAATTAATAAAATGTTGCTTACAAATAAAGTAAAGGCAAAATGTGCCATCAAGTCAGTGTCAGCTCCTGGTGCCCACAGAGCCCTGTGGTTGTCTTTGGTAGAATACAGGAAGGGTTTACCATTGCGTCCTCCCAAGCAGTATGAGATGATGCCATTCAGCATCTTCTTATATTGCTGCTGCCCGATATAGGTGTTTCCCATTGTCTGAGAAACATACCATTCGAACCGGCAACCTCTGTTTTGTTAGTCAAGTCCTTTCCCACTGCACCATTAGGTGGCTGATTGCTTACAAATAGTGTTGCTATATTCTGGCTTTCCAAACCCGGGTGCCTAATTTGCATATTATGTAAATTGGCTTGAAAATAATTTTTGAGCAGAATAGTAACGCCATAACTCTGCTTCTACAATAGCGAGAGTTTAGCTTTTTTTTTTTTTTTTTAATAATTATTTAGTGAAAGCTGAAATCCGGGTGAATCTGGGTGGGCTAAGCAGGGTGAGATGCTTAAAATCCAGGTGAAACCCAGGATATTGGGGGGCATGGCAACTCTACTTACAAAGCATCCCTTTCTCAAGCATGTTCTTTTTCAGATGGCACTTTCCATTGGATCCCAGTGCTGTCTATCTCTGGAAGAGTGGGAAAGCCTTCCCACTCTTAAACCACTATTAATTAGGGGCCCAGTCACCCACCATCCCCGCCCCCCCAGTACAGTGAATTGCCAGCAACCAGGCACCTTGTCACCAGCTGCTACTAGTGTCCAGGAAGGGAGAAGCTGTAGAGATTAATGCTCTTTCAGCCAAGGTCCTGCCTACTGTTAGACTAAGGTAAAACTCAGTGCTAGTTAGTTAATGATTTGTGTTTTATCTTTAATTCCTGTGTGCCTTTCTTTACTTCCAATTCCCCCAATTCCCCCCAATTCCTTATTCTGTGAGGCTGTGAAGGGACCCCAGCCTGGTTTTGCACACTTGTGTGAACCGCTGGGATCAGGCTGATCTTAGTGTCTTCATGGCAGCAAACCCATCTAAATAGCCACCCTTTAAAACGAGGTTAAGGGAGCGAGCGAGCGCTCCCTCAGTTTTTTGCTCGTGTGGCAGCCGTGGTTGCCAAACTGCAGGGAGCCTGGGGGCGGGGGCGGTCCCCATGATGTACCACACACTTGCATGATGCATCATGGTACTTCTGGGCACCCGGACGACACATCCTAGCCCCCAACCCTCCCTGCTACCTCGGTGCATGGGGAGTCGTCTGGGTGCACAGGGAGCACACCCGGCAATAGTGTTGTGATTGTCTGTGGGGAGGGTAGGTTTCACCCACCTTCCCCGCAGCCCACTCTGGAGCCCTTCTCACAAATCTTGAGAAGAGGCTCTGTGTGTAATGCTTATTTCTTAATAAATTTCACATACTTAGAAGTGGCTTCAGTCCGGTTTAAAAGGTTCTAGAGGGTTACTTGCAAAACTCTTCCCCATGTGGCTTGTAAGGTCAATACACTATTGTTGATTTGTTTTTAGAATAATATATTGTTGTCCAGTGCTGGGTTGTGTGGAGTCTAGCTGCACAGAGCCTGTAAGTCCCAAGCCAGACAGTTCTAGGTTGCTGAAGCCATGCCTAAGCCTAGACAATGGCTTTAGATCCTTCTTCAGCTGGTGGCACCATACCTCAAAGGAGCAGTGTGCTTCCAAATTGGGATCAGAGCAATCTCTCTACTGAGAGTAGATCCCAGGAAAGCATAGAATAATCCCCGTCTCATAACAAGGGGATTCTGTTTGCTGTCTGAAACAATCCCTTCCCAGTGAGTTGATCTGCTGCACCCCATGAAGAGATCCAGCAGATCCATGGGTTACTAAAGGCTCCATTTCAAGTTGTATCAGGAGCCTTTAACAACCAGCAGATCTATTCTGCAGAGTAAGGGGCTCAACACACTGCTTTTGCAAAACTGACTGGGCTGCTTGTTCATAAGCACTATTGTTCTGTGCTTATGAATAAGCATAATTTCCCTTGGAGTATATATATATTTAATTCTCTACAGCATACCGGTGGCTAATCCTGTGTGTAGTAGCTCTCGTGGGAGTTCGCAAGCAGAAGCACCTGATTGGGCAGTGGGGATTCCATATGCAGATAGGGAGGAGGAGCCTGTGATGGTTAAGGTCAGTTGGAATGCAACTGTTCCTGGTTGGAAGATGTTCTTGGTTGTAGAGGAGAGGAATAATAAATGGATAGTGAGCAGGGGTCTGCAAATAGTGAGCAGGGGTTGTGAGGGAGGAAAGAGCCCCTTCAGGAGAAGGAGGCTGCCACTGTGTGAATTAGATGAGGAAACAAGATGAACAAGATCTGTTAACTTAGGGAGGGAGGGAGGGAGAGAGGCAGCCTGAAGGGTATGAGTAGCCATGGCGGCACCGGCAGCAAGGAAGGGCCCAATGTTGCTGTTTGGGGCTACCAAGGCCATTGGCGGAGGGAGGCAGGCAGGCAAGGGCCTGGGCCTGACAGCAGCCTGAGGGGAATGAGCAGCTATAGCAGTGGTTGCAGTGAGGAAGGGCTCCTGTGGGGAGGAGAAGGAGCAAGAATGGGGCTCGGGTGAGGAAGTCTCTGAGAATAGGAGGCTGCTGCTTGCCCAGCAATGCCGCAACCGTGACCAAGAGGGGTGAGGGGGATGGAAGCAACGGAATGGAAGAGGAGGAGCAGGAGTGCAGCTCGGGTGAAGGTGGGGAGATCTCTTAGGTAGGGGCTGTGGCGGAGGTGAAGGAAGCAATCAAGTACTAGCACGCAGATGTTCTGCGCAGGTTAAACTAGTTTTTTGAATTTGTTTTATAGATTGCAATAGCAAGCATTCTTACTGGGAAGCAAATTCGGTTAAAATCAATTGGACTTTGAAGAAGCATTGCCTGGAACTCATGTATAGTCATTTGGCTATTAGTCTTCTAAATATCTGAGCACTTAAATATGTCTATTTCTGAGACTGGTTGCTTTGGCTGCACACTAGATAGCTCTTTATATCTCTGCTTCGGTAGCCTAGAATGACGCATTTAGCTTCTTTGCCTTCCTTTTTCTTTTTTTGTCTGCATGGCTGTCCAGCTGGCTGCCACTTTATCTGCTGGTAGATATCTGAGCTGGATGGCCTGTCCCCAGAGAATAATCTTTGTGTATTTCACAAGGGAGAAGACTGGAGTGCAAGTGGGGAAGGACTTGACTCGAATCTGACAATTTATGGCACAAAGCCCATTTAAAGGCTTATACTGTGGCTTATACTGTGCAGCAAAAAAGCAATTATATTGTGCACGTATTGCATCTGCAGGTTCACATCCAGCGGAGTTGTGAGGGGATTGATTCAGGCTCTCTCCTCTCTGAACTTGAATTTGGAGTCTTCATCATCCCACTGTGATGCCTTTAATAACTTTTTTGCGGATAGAATCTTTTGGATTCAGGCTGACTTGGACTCTACTATTACTGCAGAGTCAATGGATCCAGTAACTCCTTGTTTGATTAGAATGGATCAGCTTCAGTTTGTTACTCTTGAGGATGTGGACAAGCTTCTTGTAGGTGTTCAGCCTACTGCCTGTCCTCTGGATCTGTGTGCCCAATATGGCTTATATGATATAGTAGGGAGGCTGTTAGATACCATGGTATCCTTCTTAATCATCGGAGGGATTTGGGAATAGGGGGTATTGCTTTGCAGTGGTTTTGTTCTTGTCTCTCAGGTAGATTTCAGATGGTGTTACTCGGGGATAGTTGCTCTGTGAAACAAGAGCTATTGTATGCTGTCCCTCAGGGCCCTGTCCTATCCCCGATGCTTTTTAACATCTACATGAAACCACTGGGCAAGAACATCAGGGGATTTGGAGCAGGGTGTTATCAATATGCTGATGACACCCAAATCTATTTCTCCATGACACAGGGGTGTAGCAAGGTTGGCGTGGGCCTGGGGACGTGATTTTAAAATGGGCACCTCATGGCAGCTCAGTGTGCACGTGCACGCGCGCACACACACACACGTGCTGCTCTTTGCCTTGTTTGTTATTTCTCTATGTAAACCGCTTTGGAAATGTTTGTTGAAAAGCAGTATATAAATTGTTGTTGTTGTTAAAAATCCCTGAGGTTTCTTTCAGGGTTGACATCCTGACTAGACTGGAAGATGTGCCTGTGCTGCAGAGAGTTTTTGTGCCTCTGCAGTGCAGGCCGTGTGGCAGGGGACAATGATCACTGTTGCTTCACCTGAGCTACCCCCCAAATATGGAAAGTGCCCTGAGCCACCCCCAAAATATGTCCCTGAGGATCACACAGCCCTCAGAGACATATTTTCAGGTGGCACAGGGCATTTCTGAGGGAAGCAGAGATTGCTGAAGATTGCTTGTGCACTCTGTGCTGCAGTACTCTGAAAGCCTTCTGCAGCATGGCCACATCTTTCTAGTGCATTGCTGCTGGCTTAGTCAGCAACTAACCAGCCAACCAACCATCTCATTGGTTTCAATTGTACTTGGTCAAGATCCACTCTCTTAGGATACAGCTCAGTTTATTTTATGGTGGGAATACATTATAGATGGGTGCAAAGACTTTTATATTTTCTGTTTGCAAGACTTAATTATTTTTATTTCATATTTGAAATGTCACTTAATAAACTTTTATATCTTTTGTTTGAATTACTACAATGTGTAATGCATGCAAAAGTGTCTACTGCTAGCATAGTAATACTTCTGGACAAGTATGCAATGCTGTGCAAGGTTGTTACACGAAGACAGTAATCTCTATTCCATAGTAGTTCTTGAAGTAGCAGAAAACATGGCATAACATGCTACATTTTCCTCCTTCACAAGCTCTTCTACTGACAGCACTTCTCCTTTCGCTAGCAGCAGTGCGACATTGCAGAGCATCACTACTACTAAAACTCTTTCCATTGAGCATCACTGTGAATGCTCACAGTGTGTCCAGCTCTGTTGACCCCCAAATCCAGTCATATGCCTCTTTATTTGGAGACTGTGACCAACTTGACTAAAGGGAAAGGGAAAATGTGCTACCGAGTCAGTGTTGATTCCTGGAAACCACAGAGTCCTGTGGTTTTCTTTGGTAGAATACAGGAGGGGTTTACCATTGCTATTTCCCTCACAGTATGAGATGATGCCTTTCAGCATCTTCTATATATATAATTCTCCTGGGTGTGCCTTGGAATGTGCGTCCCAGCGCTCAGCTGATTGGCTGGGCGGCGGAGGGGCTTGATTGGCTGAGGCACACCCAGGAGGATTGGTTGCCGTGGAGGCAAGGCCCAGGAAGGGGGGGGGGAGAAAGGGGACGCAGAAGTGGCGGTGGGGAAGAGAGGCAGCTGGGCCTGGAAGTGGAGACTGGGGCAGAAGGTGGGGGGGAAGAGGTAACCGCCAGCCCCAAAGAGCGCACAGATGCTCTGTGAGGGGTCAGCTAGTCTATCTATATTGCTGCTGCCTGATATAGGTGTTTCCCATACTAGCGGGGATTCAAACTGGCAACCTCTGGCTTACTAGTCAAGTCATTTCCCTGCTGCACCATTATGTGGCTACTCTACTTGAAGCCAAATTCCACACCACCCTATAGAGAAGTGCATTTTCAGCAATCCCTTCTTTGAAATTTATTTCTTATTTTTCCCAAGGCCTGGGAGCTCAAAATAATCTCCAAAATGTTGATTATTTGGGGATACTGTAGCAGATTCCTGTGCTGAGCATGGGGTTGGACTCTTAAGGCCTCTAAAGTCCTTTCCAACTCTGAAATTCTATTATGCTAAGCTGCACTAGACATACCTGTGTGATGTGTCTTTCCTTGACCATTTCTTTAATTTTCCACTTCCAGATGCCCTGCAGCTTATGCCACACCTGCAAAAGCACCTATGTATTTCAGTGCCAACTGGACTTACTCCTCAAAGCTCAAGTTTGTTCCCAACAGCACTAGTAACAAAACTCCTATTGACAAGCAGCTGCTAAATTAAGAAGGTTAAAATTACCTTTGGAAGCACTTGGACTACTAGTGCAACGTGAGTTCTTGTGAATATTTCAGTGTCTAAATGTCAGAAGGTTTTATCGATCCAGCTCCCCAAACATCATCTCAATATTGAAATGAAGCCAAGATAGCTGAAGTATATCTGACACTGACTTAGCTGGCTGGTTCAC
This sequence comes from Hemicordylus capensis, assembly GCF_027244095.1. Classification (NCBI taxonomy): domain Eukaryota; kingdom Metazoa; phylum Chordata; class Lepidosauria; order Squamata; family Cordylidae; genus Hemicordylus; species Hemicordylus capensis. The sequence continues at coordinate 267,049,039 of NC_069657.1, read as the reverse complement.
TGTGAAAGGATCCAATCCCTTTATTCCCAAAGAGGGTGCCAAAACTGTTTCACTTCTAGCTATGAGCTGTCTTTAGAGCTTGAAATAAAATAACCTTTCAGATTCAACATCTGCAAGATAAAAAAGGTTGAATAAAGCACATTTTCCTCTTTCTTTTGTTCAAAGCAAGGCATTCCACCCATGGGACACAGACATTTCTCAATGTCTCAATGTTGCAGACATTTCTCAATGTATAATGTATAGAATGAGAGGCAATGGTTTGGTCTTGTTGGAAACTATAGCAATAGATTTTTTTTTTAAAAAGCTCAGCAAAATAACAGCAGCAGGTGCTAATCCACTGGAAGCTTGCCAGGACCATAGGCTACTGGATACCCTGGGTCAGATCGGTTCACCAATGGAGCTAAATTTAAAGGCCTGGGAATTAAAAAAAATAAATTCTAGAAATAAATTGCATGACAAGTAACCCTTAAGTGAAAGCAACATATTTGAGGCATTTTGAACCCATGTTATTTTAGATGTCACCAAGAGGTGGGTTCAGAACTAATATACTGAGAGATGTTCTAAATTTCCATAATTATCTCCTCTCAGTATTCCAATCAATATTCATAAAGAGGCCTAAGACGAAGACCCAAAAGAACTGGAGGGCTAACTTACAATTATTGTAAGGATCTCAGGTGGAGTAAATGCCAGCTGTCAAGCATTCACTGAGAGATGAGCCAGGAGATGCTGAACTTGAGCAGGCATTGCTCATTCCTGTCTGGAATTTACCCAAGTTATGAATTTAACATCTCTAACATTCCATTGCCTCATTAGTCTATGGCCATACCTGGGACATAGACTAGGTCAGCAAGTGATTGAAGCAGTCAAAGAAAAAAAGTTCTTCTTCAGATTGAAGGGATCCTGAAAGCAAGGAACCACCCACAACATGCCCTTCCCTTAGTCACAGGAACATAACAGGTGGTGGTCCTAAAACAGCTAGAGCTGGCTCTGCTTACTCTTCCAAGCCACAACTGACTCACTGTCCATAGTTGGAAAAGTTGCTTTCCCATAAGTAATAACAGATGAATGTTCCTGATCTTTGTGTCTGGCTAGCTGCCTGTTTTTCATGCCTAGCCCAGGGCGCCTCTTAAGATTTTCTCCATATGGATGGATGAAACATACCACAGTCACATTGTATTCTGAACTGGCATAGTGGCATATCCCACACTCACATGCTGAATTAAGATGAAGTAATCTTGCTGCTGTATGCACCCCCCACCCCCCAGCATCCATTAAATAGATCAGAAGGAAAGCACACAGATAAAGCCTCAACAAGGTTGGGTGTGTGTGTGTGTATTGGATTAAAACAGGCAGTTCACAAAATACCAACCTGGAAAATTATGCAGTTTAAGCTCTAGGAAATGTTATCTTTAAGACAGCTATTCGAGCTATATTTTGGAAAGTTGGGTGAAACCATCATAAGTGAACAGCTTACATCAGTATTGATGGTCTGGATGATGGGCACAGCTTGGCATAACCTACGCCATGTTGTATGCCTGCTGGATTGATAGTTAACCTGCTCCCCCTCCCAACATAAGTACTGTCAGTTTGCAAGAAAACTAGTTTCAAAACTTCTTGTCTCAACAGATTAGGATATCTCAACTGCTTAGGAGGAAGCAAGAAATAGAGAGGACATGTGCAAATGAGTAAGAGTAACAGCTTCGGAGACTTGGTGTTAATTGGTAACTTTTTGTAATAGGATTTGTAACTTTTGTAATAGATGACTGATCCTATGGTCATGAAGGCAACGTTTAAACGATGTATAAATATCACCCTGAGAATGAAGCTCAGGGTTGATGCTTTGAGAAAGATCACCTTTAGCCATTATTCTGCACAGAATAAAGTTCTAAACACTCTTCACTCTGGTCGTGCCTTATCTGGCTTTTGGGGACACACCAGGAAAAGGACCCGCTTGGGCACAACATGGAAGTCAAAAATTCCGTGGAACGTGTAGTGCAGCAGGATAATTTTGCACAGCATGATGTAGATATGCATATGCAGACATCTCCAAAGAATGGAGAGAATACCTTGAAGCATATGAGAATATATTATTAGAGGTCTTACAACTATAATTCAGCACTCCATCTCCTTTTCTTTCTCTCTTCCTTTCTATTTTTGTGTTTTGTCTCGTGTTACAATGTTAGTGTTGAGATTAGGGAGGGGGATAAACAGGAAGTTTAGTCTGTGTGCTGCAGGGAGGAGTTGGTGGGGTATTTTTACATTGTGTTTGGAAATATGCCATAACAAACAGTAAAATCCACAACTGCATTTGATAGCTGCACACATGAGCACCTTTTTTAAAATGTAAAAAACCTTGTCACTAACATTACAGGGAATCTACTGGATGCCCACGATACACAGCACACACAACAGCAATGGATACATGAACTACAGGTAGTATCCCCCTGCTCCTATCCATGTACAAAGTATTATATCTGATTGCATGGAAAATACAGTATCTTTAGCAAAAGAAACACTAGCTTGGAGAAATAAATGTGGACTGCTAAAAATAAATGAGTAATAAATCTGTGTGTTTTTGTTTTATAAAAAAAACCAGGAATGATGGGAGTTGTAGTTCAGCAACTTCTGGACCACAGGTTGGGAACCTCGGGACTAGACCATAATCCTGGAGAAAGTGCCCCTGAGCATGTAAAGTGTGCCTTATAATTCAGTGACCAAGGCTCCATTACAGAATGTGTTTTCAGCACTAGAGCCAAGCCCTGGGAGATGTAGGACATTGAGGAACTGGTGGTGCATCTGTTGTTCCACAGACTGCAGTTTAGCTTCTACAACAGGGGTAAGCAACTAACTCTCCTGCTGTTGAAGTACAACTCCCAGACAGGGATAATGGGAGTTGTAGCTCAACCACTGGAGAGTCAAGGCTGCCTCTCCCTCTTCTACTGTTACACATCCATAATCTGCCACACACAAACCACCTGCTTGTCTGACCCAATATCCTATTTGGTAGTATGCATGTAAACTGGGCATACAGGAGCTGCCTTGGCTGGCAGAAGTGTGCAAACGTTTACATGACATACTATTAGGAACTTTCACCTCAAAGCACCTGCAGAGTGGTGCCCAGACATTCACTGCTTAGGCCTCAGAAGCTGCTTTTTAGGTGATATGCTGCAAAACACCTTTCTTGCTCCATAAAGTGTACACTATTATATTTGCTGCAAAGCCATATCTCTTGCTTCCCACTCCAAATGGGAAACATAAGAACATTGTCACTGCTTCCAACTGCACATGCAAATAGTTCAAGGTAACTTCACAGCCACGTTGTTCCTTCATACATTTTATGTTCCATACGTGTGTGGCTATTTGTTGTAATTTCTTCTGCTTTCCCTCTGAAGAAAATATTGAAACCATAATCATTAGTACAAGAGGGCAAGGAGACCTCTGTCCTTCTTAATCACTCCACTGTTGCATACTTCAGCAGTTAACTGCTCTTCTGTCAATAAGGTCTGCATTATCTTTCCATGCATAGTTTGGCAAGCATAAATGTTGTACATAGGATGTTGATAAAGTGATGTTTGTCCTGTCAGCCTGGAAATTCTTCTTTTGGTTTTTACAATCATATCCCCTGCCAAGTTTACCAGTGTTCTTGTAACACCTTCTGAAGATCTTAGATGTGTACTATCTTTTGTTATGGATCAGACTCATGTTCATCAAACTTTATAATTAGACTGTAGTTCTTCAAAAGGTAATTAATATAATTGCTGGTGGAAAATGTAGAGCCTCTATGTCAAGGCAACTTTTGCAGAAATGCACCAGTATCTAGGCGCCCACCCACTGTGACTGCTCTGTCATTTCACTAGCTACTATGGCCCATGATACAGAGCAAGAACAGACATTTGCCTCTCTCAAACTTCTGACTGGTCAAAAAGTGACAACCGTTCAAATATAATTCATAATGTAAGGCTTATGTGATGTCTTCATTCATGCCCATGGCTGCTAAAACCAGGCACAGGGAATGTAGATGTAATCAGTACCTTTACAAGGTTATTTGTTGTAGTAAGTGTTGTATCTTGGTCTGCTCTCTTGAATGCAAAGCATTTTTCCTACCACTGACCTCAATTTTCTCTCTGATAGATTTGCCATATCCTCAGGGAGGATGCAGCTACCAAAAACAAGAGACTAGTTTACAGTTGCATGGAGAGATTGCTGTGATGTCTGCTGGGCCAGTTATGGCCTGCCTTTCTCATACTGATGCTAATGATAAAATATATTAATTTCAATTTAACCATGATAAATTATATAATTTACAGCAGTCCCTCCAAGCAACTGGAAACTGGTCTGTATTCTTGGCATAGCAGCATCATTTCTATTGAGGATATGGCAAAAAGAGAAAATTGAGTTCAGTGGTAGAAAAATGTTTTGCATTCAATTTTCTATTTGTGCAACAAGCAGGCCAGGTTGTGACACTTTCTGCAATAACTTATGATGGTAGGATTTAAACTCATATCTGAACGATGATATACCATTTTGAATGTTTATGATGTTTTGAAGCTGAAACAATAGGCAACAACAGTATGTTTTTAAAATATGATTTTATCAGAGGCATTCTGAATTGATTTGAAGGACAAGACCAAGTTACAACAATAAAAACAAAAGCACATGACAACAACCTGGAATATGGGTGGATACATCTACTAGCAGATACATCTACTACCATTTCTCTTACTATCACTAGTAAGAGAAATGTGGAGAGAAACTGATTTAGGTACAAAGAAACAGGTTAGAACCTCTGTCTTTAGTGCACACTCCACACAGCTAAGGGGAAAAAGTAGAAAACCAAGCATAAAATACTGTGATGGACAAGTCTATGGGAATAAAACATATATAACTTAAAGAATTGCATATGGTTTGTTCTGTTAATGTGGGTACAAATAATGCATTTGCCTATCGGGAGAGGTAAATATTAGTTGTAAATAAGAGTTCAAGTAGGAATGACCTGAAAACTATCTTCCAAACAGACCCAGACCTTGGATTAGAACACTGTCTAGTAGTGATTTAGGAAGATGCACAAACACTAAGCATTAAGATGTTGACTACCTTGCATACCAATGCTCTTAAGGTGAAAAAGCTAAGCCCCATGACTAAATGTTGGAAACTCAATTCTGCAGTCTTTGTCCACTTGTACTTCCAGAAAAATGTATGTGTTCAAGATTGGTTGGGTGGAGGGATGGAAAGCTTCTCTTTCTGCTTGGTTCACGGGAATGTTTATAGCAGACAGTGTAATTTCTTGGTGGGAAGACACCCTTTTTTTCTCCTATGGGGGTTATAATAGAATCAGGTCACTTAATGGAATGCTGTTAAGATTACTTAAAATCCTTGTTCTTTTTTCCAAGCACATTTGCTATGTAACATTCCTGTTGTTTCTGTATCTTGAAGTCAGATGCTTGTTTTCTGTAAAAACACATACAAAAAATCTATAATGGAAAACTTGCAGTAGCAATTGCAAGAATATTTACTCCATAATGTTGTAAAAACAGGCAATAGCTTTGACATAGGTTAAACAAACTGAAGTCTACCTAAGTGTGTGAAACCTCCCAAACAACTGAATAAGGAGAATAATCTATTACCATTCCTACCAAGAGGAAAGCCTTGAATCAGGGAGGACCATTTCTCTGGCCGCTCACTGCAGCTGAATTAAAAAAGGACAGGACCAAAAATAGAAATAAAAGGGAGGTGGGAGGAGAATCTCACCAGATGCTAAGAAATAGCCTATTGGGGGAAAAGTCAGATACATTTTGGATGTAAAATCTTCCTTTGGGGCACCATAAAATGTCTATTCAGACAGTAGTTCAGGTAAATGTCCCATGAATATATTATGCTCTAGTCACTCTTTGGTATCACACCTTATGGAACTTAAGGAATATTGTGAAGCCAAGCCAAGAAGCTTAAAATTGAAATTATTATTTAAAGAAATTATCTTTAAATAATAATTTCAATTATCCCTTCATTCTAGCAGGAGCCTATGGCCAGATAACCAGCTCTTATAGCAGTAAAATCCCCCAGTGACATCAGAAATCCATCTCCAAGGGCAAACCTTCTCAATAGATCCTTCACCCCTGCAGAGGTCCCAAGCAGTTTAAAGCCCAACCTTAACCAGACAGTGATCTGTCCATGACAAGGGAGTCATACAGATTCTCTCTCACACAGATCATACCCTTCAGAAATAATACAAAAGACCACATCCAATGTGTGCCCTGATGTATGTGTGAAACCAGTTATTGAGACAGACCATGGTTGTTGTGGTGACCATGAAGTCTCAAGTCACTCCAGAAAAGGCAGTCTCAATGAGGCTGTTGAAGAACCATGAGTCAAGTTCTGAGGTCCCTAGCACCACAGAATCGCTATCCTGTCTTGGGAACCTGACAACAGGTTCATGAAGAACTGGATAGGGTATCTGGTAAGGGTGACAGAATCCCAATGCATAAGAGCTACTCCACATCCCCATCCATTGAGCCAGTGGAGGACACAACTGGGAGAGGTTTATGCTATCCAGCTATTCCACAAGTGTAAGCCATTCATATATTCATATTGTGACTCCTGAGGATGTGGACAAGCTGCTTGGATCAGTGAGGCCTACCACTTGTTCTCTTGACCCTTGTCCAACATGGCTTATTCGATCTAGCAGGGAGGCTGTTGTAGGCGGCCTGGTAGAAATAATAAATGCTTCTCTGAGGGAGGGCAGGATGCCTCATTGTCTTAAGGAGGCAATTATTAGACCTCTTCTAAAGAAGCCTGCACTAGATCCCTCAGAGTTGAGCAATTATAGGCCTGTCTCCAATCTCCCGTGGCTAGGCAAGGTAACTGAGAGGGTGGTGGCCTCTCAGCTCCAGATGGTCTTGGAGAAAACTGATTATCTAGACCCATTTCAAATTGGCTTTCGGGTGGGCTATGGGATGGAGACTGCCTTGATCGGCCTGATGGATGATCTTCAACTGCGAATGGACAGAGGAAGTGTGACTCTGTTGGTCCTTTTGGACCTCTGGGTGGCTTTCGATACTATCGAGCATAGTATCCTTCTGGAACATCTGAGGGGGTTGGGGGTGGGAGGCACTGTTTTACAGTGGTTCTGCTCCTACCACTCGGACAGGTTCTAGGTGGTGTCAATTGGAGATTGTTGCTCTTCAAAATCTGAGCTTAAGTATGGTGTCCCTCAAGAATCCATACTCTCTCCAATGCTTTTGAACATCTAGATGAAACCGCTGGAAGAGATCATCAGGGGATTTGGAGCTGGGTGTTATCAGTACGTTGATGACACCCAGATCTACTTCTCTATGTCAACTTCTTCAGGTGATGGCATATCCTCCCTAAATGTCTGCCTGGTAGTAATAATGAGCTGGATGAGGGAGAATAAACTGAAGCTGAATCCAGATAAGACGGAGGTACTTATTGTGTGGGGTCAGAACTCTAGAGACAATTTTGATCTACCTGTTCTAGATGGGGTCACACTTCCCCCAAAGGAACAAGTTCATAGTCTGGGAGTGCTTCTGGATTCACACTTCTCCCTGGTTTCTCAGGTTGAGGCGGTGGTCAGGGGTGCTTTCTATCAGCTCCAGCTGATACGCCTGCTGCGTCCGTTTCTTGAGATCAATGACCTCAAAACAATGGTACATTTGTTGGTAACCTCCAGACTGGACTTCTGTAATGCGCTCTACGTGGGGCTGCCTTTGTACGTAGTCCGGAAACTTCAATTGGTTCAGAATGCGGCAGCCAGGTTGGTCTCTGGGTCATCTCGGAGAGACTACATTACTCCTTTGCTGATGCAGTTACACTGACCGCCGATAGGTTTCCGGGCAAAATACAAAGTGCTAGTTATAACTTATAAAGCCCTAAACGGCTTAGGCCCTGGGTATTTAAGAGAGCATCTTCTTCGCTACAAACCCCACCGCCCATTCAGGTCATCTGAGGAGGTCTCACTCCAGTTACCGACAACTCATTTGGTAGTCACACAGAGACGGGCCTTCTCAGCTGCTGCCCCGAGATTGTGGAATGCGCTCCCTGCTGAATTACGATCCTCCCCATCTCTGGCTATTTTAAAAAAACATTTGAAAACCCATTTTTTTTACCCAAGCCTTCTCAGATTTTTAATTAAAAAGTACTGTTAATTTTATGGTTTTTAAATTACTGTATTGTTTTAACTTTTATGTGTGTTATATGTTTAACTGTTTTACCTTATATATATGTTTTAATTGTTGTTAGCCGCCCAGAGACGTAAGTTTGGGCGGGGCATAAATCAAATAAACAAACAAACAAACAAACAGAGGGGTTTGTAAAAATGTTTGCCAGTTGCCTCTTCCTGCTGCAGCCCCCCCCCCCATATTGCAAGCCATCCCTCCAATCCCCAGGAGCAGATTGTTTTTGGGAGGGGAGGGTGTAGAGAACCGCAGCAAGAAGGAGTAAATGGTGACAATCACCACTAGCATGAACATAAATTATTCTAATGGGACCTTAGGATATAACTGGAAGAGAACTTCTGGAGGATGGAAGAAGTCCTCGGTTGAAATACCTACTTTAGGGTTTGCTTCTGCTTGTTGATGTAGTGCTGCAGCTCCTTGATCTCATTCTCTTTGTGGTTTAGAACGTCTTCCTGTTTTTGAATATGAGTCTCAATTTCTGGAAGAGGAACTTGGGAATCACTAATTGATATTGTTGCCTGCTAAAAGCAGGTAACAGACACGTCTATAGAACTCTGGAACAAAATACAACACTGCATTACCTTGGCCAAAAATCAATCATACCATGTAAGCAGTGCTATAGGCATACCATGCGCTAGGAATTCAAGTTCTGTGTCTCATATAAAAATTATGCCAATGGCCAATTTTATATAAACTTTCTGTGAACTGTGCAATTTTTTTTGAGAGAGCTCTTTTCCCTGGGATAAGATGAACTCAACTCATCCCCACCCCATTAAACTTTTCTTGTACATCCAGTGTGAGAAACAGTTCTATGCAACTATGAAATTCACAGACTGCATGTTGAACACTCATAAATAGGTATTATTTTGCTCTTAACTGCTTTATTGAAGCAACTCAGCTACTAAGATTTTGATTTATTAGTAATCTATGCCTTCAGCATTGTTGGTTTAGTAATCAATACTGCACTGAGAGCTCTCTAGAGTTATGTAGTGAGATATATATCTAAAAAGATATATAAGATAACATGTACTGTAGAAATAATTTTTATTTGTTCTTCCGGTCTGTATTATTTCCAGTCTGTATTATTCCCATTCTACATACAGGAAATGGCGGCTGAGAGAGTGACTCACTCAAGGTAACAGAGCATACCTAGGGCTAAGCTGGGATATGAGCTAAAGACTATCATCTCCAGTACTACATTCTATTTATTCTGGCTCCAAGGTCAGACTTGGAGCTGGTGGTAGAGTTAGCATTTTAAAAAAACATTACAAGGTGGGGGAGGATGGCAATGAGACTACCAAATACCCATTAATGTTTCTAGAATTGTTCAGATAAACGCATAAAATGAGCATATTTAAAACACACACACACACACACACAACCACTGTAACAAAAGTCAAAGTTCAAATTATCATATTAACTAGGCAATATCACCATAGAGCAGATTGGGATGTTCAAAATTCAAAACGAAATTAAATGTAGAAAAATGAAAGAAAAAGGTGGAGTGGAAGCAGAGTTCTATTTTGATCCTCCACTTAAAAAAATAAAATAAATAATAATAATAATAATAATAATTCTGTGCATCACCACCAGGCTCCATGGTGCTGTGGGATCTCCTCCTTTGAAAAGGTGGAGAAACAAGAACAACTCATTTTGGAGCACTTTAAAGCATATTGATAGAAGCTGGGATGCCTTGCCAACAACAGTGTTTCGTGGGCTACTGAGGTAGGCTGCTTCAAGCACTTCCAAGTACATTACAGAGGAAGATTTGAAAGTTTCCTTCACAGGCTGGCAGTCTTTGTCAATAGTGGAATTGTTTGCAGGGAACAGGCAGCCAATAGAGCACTGGTGCAAGATACCCTTGGCTATGAAAGGATTCACATTCAATGCAGCACAAGGCATCAGTGTCTTTTATAAAGGTATAGAAAGGAACATTTGCAGCATCAGGTGCAGCACCTCCATCATTTAAGGGCTATTACACACACTACACAAAGGCAAACCTAGCTTTGCCACTGTGCGTATGTCAACAAGGAGCTGCAGCCAGTTCTAGCCACACAATACATGTGTGCAAATGGCTGCTAGTCATATTTACACACTACAATACATTCTTAGCTGCATACTTAAAACATCTCAGACGTACACCTAAAAAGTGTAATGCATGAAGTGACCTTCAGTTTAAGACAAAAAACTAATATGGCAAACTTACCAGTGCATTTGCTTATCAGCTTGTCTTTTTGGATCGATTGCTTTAGCACCTTGCTATTTACACGGGAAAGTCTACAACATAAGTAGCAACAACAAAACTGTAGGCAACATCTGCATTCTTATCTGTACATGCTACTTGCCAATACCATTAAATACTACTAGAATTTCAAACCTCTCTTTGCCATCTGACAGTTAAAATGAATAGGAGCTAGATATACATGTCCCATAGACAGTTTGGGAAGCTTTACTTTTGCAGTTACACTAATGGCCTGAACTGCAGGACAATTATTCAGAAAATCAAGTGGTGTCAGTTATGCCTACAGACTTAGGTGCACACCATGGACCAATTCCATTTTGACATCATAGGGACTTTAAAGCATCTTTGAAGCCCCTCTTCAGAGGATCTAAACCTTACACTGGTTCTATTTTCAAGTACAACTAGCAGCCTGATCCGACACAGGTTCACTTATATCCATTGAAATAAGTGGGCTTAAGTGCACTTAGTTTCCCCAGTGATATGTTGGTGTAAAAGTCAGAGCAAATACAAATCTAGTGGACAGTTTGTGGCAAGCTAGGTTCAATTCCAACCTCAGCCATGGTCACACTAAATGGTACTGGATAAGTCCCCGTTCCTCTGTTTCCCCAATGAAAATAATTATGAAACAATTCTCAACTGAAAAAATATTTTTCTCCATCTCAAGACCTAGAGACCCAGTGGACTATGAATTTAGATTACCATTAAATTGATACTATTCCACTCCTCTTATGTATCCTAAATGCCTTCCTGAATTTCTAACACAGAGACATAATTTCCCTGCAGCTTTAGCTGTGTGTCAAGATGCCTTATTGAACTGAAAACTGTGAAACGGATGGTTAGTCTCCCCGCCAATTTACAAGCATACGTGCTGTCAAATGCTTGTTTCTCCCTCTCAAGTTGCTTTGAGAGAACATCAATCTCCCCAAGTGCAAACTCCAGCTGTTCAGATTCCGCAGCTAGGTTACTCTTGGTCTTCGTATGTTCTTCCTCTTCCTTCTGTAAACAAGAGTACAGTTGAAGAAGTTATTAGACAGAGTTAATTCACCAACACTATAAGCACAGTGGGCTCTGTGTCAGGAGACTGAGGAAATATTCCCGAGCTCTGCTACATTCTCTCTATCACTCAGGTACTCAGATGCCACTGCCCCACCTTTGTCACCACTGTAATCTAGTGAGGACTCAGTACCAGTGGAAAGAATAATGATTAGGGCCGTAATGCTTAAAAACAATTTAACTGAAAGGTTTAATTAGCAACTTTTAACCAGCTAATAAGTAGCCCCCCATTAATCTGGCAGCAGATTTTTAAAGAAAACATTTTTAATACAAGTTCTTATAAAAACTGCAGATGGCAAGCACCATCTGAAGTAGTAATGGCTTCTCTAATACTTTTTAAGATGCATACATGAATTATCTTTTTTAAAAGGAACTACTGTTTTCACCTATATACAAATGTAATAGATCTATATTGATCAAGTAATCAACTAACATTCATACAATAAATGTCCAAGATTTCTTTAATTTGGGCTAGAGCCTTATAATGATGCATTTATAGTCTACATGAGAATATGGACATGGCTTTTCTAAATACTGTGGAAATTCTGCAGTCTCCATAGCTGAAGATCACACACCTTTAGTTTATTCACAATTTCCTCATATTCCACCCTGCTTACTGTGTTCTCCTCCAGTTTTGCTATCTATAAGAAGGAGGTTACATTTTTATTAGTTAGCAGTTAATAATTTTTGCACAAGATACTTTATCATTAGGCAAGAGCTCTTACTATAGTTAGTAAATTTCAATAGTCTGATCAATGGCAGAGTTAGGTGAACCTAAGCCCATCTATGTCAATGGGTTTAGGTACACCTAACTAAATGAGCTTGAGCTGGTTTAACTATCCCAAAACAGCATCTGGCCATTTTACAACATATACGGCTGTCATTTCCTATTTCAGAAGTTATCTCTCTCACTGAAGTCTTCATTTAGCAACCACACCTTAAATGAAACTAAATATGGCATCCCATTGTATTTCTTGGGAGGGAATTTATTTCAGAGGCATGACTGCATAAATGGAATAATTAGATACAAAAACAGCCCTGCTGGATCAGACCAAGGGTCTATCCAGCCCAGTAGTTTCTGGGAAGTCCACAAGCAAGGTACAAAAGGAAGAGCCCTCACACAGTGTCCCAGAAATGAGTTGTAATGGACTATGTTTTCTTAGAGATCTCCTCTCAGTAGAGAAATTGCTCTGAACCCAATTTAGGAGCACACCTCTCCTTCAAGGTTGGCTGCTACCAGTTGAAGACTGATCTAGAGTCCATACTCAGCTTCAGCTTCAACAACCCTATAACTGTTCAGCTTGGGATGTATTGGCACTGTACAGCCGGACCCTAGCTGTAGACAAACAGCATATTAGTCTAAAAACAAATAATCAGTAGGCACACAGGGAAGAGCTTTCCAAGTGACCCTCTAGAACCTTTTAAAACCAAACTGAAGCAACTTCTAAGGATATTGAGTGCAAGAAATTGCACTTAATCAATAACAAAAGGTGAGGAATGCCCCCTCATTCAGAGCATTCTTGAGTTAAGATGGAGATATGTCATATGAGAATTCAGAGGAATATTGCTTCTGGACCTGGAGGTTCTTTGTAGCTAAAAGATGAATGACATTAATTTATTTAATCCTTTATAAGAACACAATAATAGCCTTACTGAATCAGACTAAAGATCTACCCAGACCAGCATCCTTTTCTCAATAGCAGCCAGCCAGATGATGCTGAGAAACTCATAAGCAATGCATAAAGAAAATAACCTTCCCCTGTTGCTTGCCTTCAGCAACTACTAGTATTCAGAGGCATACTCTCTCTCCTTTGAACATTAAGGTTTTACCTAGCCATCATGGCCTCATAACTAGGGATGTGCCCAAATCGTTTTGGTGCCTCATCAGCGAAGTGCCAAAATGATGAGCGGCTGCATCCAGAACATTCCAACAGGGGACGAGTGGTAGCTTTAAGAATGAGGCACGCAGGTCGTGGTGCTGTCCTTCCCAAAAGGCTGTGTTGTGGCGGTGGCACACACACAGCCACTGCACATGTGTGGTGGCCATTTGCATGGTCAGCAACACTAACACCATGTGCAACGCCATGTGTTGTTTCTGTTGTTTTTCTTTGTAAACCGCCCTGAGCCATTTTTGGAAGGGCGGTATGGAAATTGAATTATTATTATTATTATTGTGTGTGTGCAGCCACTCATGACCCTTTGGGAAGGACAGCAGCACTATGACCAGAGGGGTGGTGGCATTCTTAAGCTACCATTCTCCCCACCCACTCCACAGGGCTGCCTGAAATGATTGGTGTACATCCCTACTCATAACTACTGACAGAGCTATTCTCCTTCATGCACTTGTCTAATCCCATTTTAAAACTTTTATTCAGCAACATATTCAATAAATTAAAAAGTTACATGAAGAATGTCCCAATCTTCAACCAATCCATTTCATGGGGTGCCATCCCACAAGTTCCAGTATTTAAGGAGAATTGTCTCCAGGTAATGGGTGTGTGTGCATGCACAAGTGTGCCACTGCTAACTAGGCATAGTTAGCAGTGGCACACTTGTGCATACACACACACACACACATATAGGGAGAGAGTAACTGTCCCCCATTCATCCCAGGCAGCATGGCCTCCCTCCCGCGTTTGGTACTGGTGTGTCTCCCGTGTGCGTGTTTTGTTTTTAGACTGAGCCTCTTAGGGACAGGAAACACTGGTTTCATTTCTTTTGCTGTGTAAACTGCTTTGTGAGGGGTCTGTTTTGTTTGCAACAGTGGCATACTCACAATAAAAACTACTCAGCACCATCAGTACGCCGCCAGCCTGCAAGGTCTCTTCCGAAGAGACTCCTGCCGAAATTCCAACGATCCCGAAACACCAGCAGCTGCTCCTCGCCCTGTGCGCTGAAGTCAGCTTCCTTTGGGGCAGCCACGGAGATCCCCCCACGCCACGCCCCATTGCTCCGTGAGGAAGCCTAGTCTCTCCTCCTCCCGCCACTCACCTGTCGCCTCAGCCTGTCCAACTGAACCTCCTGCGTCTCGATCAGCTCGCGTAGCTGCTGGAAGGCCACCAAGGAGGCCATTGCCACTCGCGGGCTTCTGTCCGGTTGGAAGTAGCCGCTCTACCGCCGCCAACCAATCGCAAAACAGCTCGCTTCGAATGAAGAACCCGAACGTTAGTCTCGGGGAGCCCGCAGCGCTCGCGACCCAGTTCCGTTGCATAGCAAAGAGACGCAGCCTAGACTCACAGTCGCATCCAGCCCTTTACATTTCTGGGTTTCCACTGGAAGTTGATGTTGACCGCACCTGGCGGGGGTGGAGGTGGGGGTATTGCGATAATTCCAGCACAGCAGCCCCTTGCTGGCATTTCTGGTCTGCAATCGAGTTCTTTCTCCCCCTCACCGCCACCTCTCTCTATGGAGAGAGAACTCCGATTGGGGAGGAGAGTTGGTTCTGCGATGGCGAGCATGCATTGCTTTCTTTGCTAAGCAGGGTCTGGTTTCCATGTGCATGGATGATGATGTTTGTTCGCTGTCTGCTGTAAGATTATTCTCCGTAGGGGGATGGGGCCCGTAGCTCAGTGGTAGAGCATCTGCGTGCAGGCAGAAGAAGGTCCCAGCTTCACTCTTTGGCATCTCTAGGAAGGAAGGAATTGGAGAAGCGCTGCCAGCTAATGAAGACAATACTGAGCTGGGTGGGTGGACCAATGGTCTGACTTCGTATAAAGCAGCTTCCTATGTTCATCCTCCAGTGAAAAGTGTGGAACAAGAGGAGATAGTCTAGACTAGAGTAACACCAGGCGCCCCCTGGCTTCTTGTTCTGTTGGTTTTTGAGTGACAATTTAACTAGATTTACCTTTATTGCAAGCCACCTAATGGTGCAGCAGGGAAATGATTTGATTAGCAAGCCAGAGGTTGCCAGTTCGAATCCCTAGACTATGGAGAATGCCTGTATCAGGCAGCAGTGATATAGGAAGATGCTGAAAGGCATCATCTCATACTACACGGGAGATGGCAATGGTAAACCCCTCCTGTATTCTACCAAAGACAACGGCAGGGCTCTGTGGGCACCAGGAGACACCGACTCGGTGGTGGTTACTGCAATCTGATGTACAGACATACTTTTGTGAACATTGCGGGAGGTGGGTAGGTTGGAAATCTGTAATTGAACAGGTGGGGGCACAAATGTCTCTGCCCACTGGCCAGGACATTGCCTACTCTTCACTTACTTTTCCCTCCTGCCAAGTGACTGATCAGAGGGCAGAGAGTGTGTGATATTATTTGTATAGGAGTGAGAGAAAGAGCGTGCCAGGAATGTTCAAATAGTACCTTCTGCAGCAAACAGATAGGGTGGGGGGAAGAAGAAGGCAGGAAGCTATGGGGCCTGTCCTCACTACTTCTCCCAGGGCCTGCTTCAACCTTGCTATGTCCTTGAACCCACTGGTAATAATGTCCACCACAACCTTTTAAATCCCTGTTTGACAGCCCTAAGACACTAACTATACACCAGGTTTTTGTTTGTTTTAAAGGGGAATATAGTTTGTGGTGGTAGTCTCTTTTGAAACCAAAACCACACTCTTCCAGCTACAGGGCTCCCATATTTCCCTCTGATGGGTGGAGAGAGCCCATCCTGTGGCTTATAAGTCACTCCAAGTTATGTTGAACATAACTACACAGACAGTAGCATGTATTAATCTGCGCTCTTCACATTAGGCTGCAAGTGAGTGATGCAGTGAGCATGGTTAACATTGTTTCCACTGCTGGCATTTGATAATGGCCTCTTGCCAGCTAGACTTCAAAGTAGCCATTCACTCTCATATCTCGTTCTGCAAGTAGAATATTTTATGTGAATTAACATTGAGCATTGCTTTGTGGTGGAATTTGGTGTTCAGTCCAAGAAAGTGGAAGGCTGCGATTTTCAGGCTGTTACTAAGGCATGATGGTTGTTGAATTGTGACTGCTGTATCATTTCCTGTTTCTGCTCTTCCTAGGCAGAAGGCTGCTTTAGCTTTTGAGTCTCCATATCTGATATTCTGTGGCTTTTAAAAAGTATTTTTTTAAAATAGGGATTTGACAGCAATGATGTAGTAGAAAACAAGGATAATCTAAATGTGAGATTAGATATTCATTTTTTATTTCATGTCTTATTTCCATATAACACAGCAATAGTCATTTTCAAGGTTAAACAATGCATTACATTTAATTTTTAAAAAACCACAAACACAGAGAAAACTCCATCCCAATGTAAAGATGCAGCCCTCGAATACTATAATAGTCCTATTGAAATTGCTCCATTGAATGGAGGCCAAAGTAACAGAGAACTGTTTACTTCAAACCCACTGATCACTGCAAGACAAGGTGGCATTTCCAAAATTCTTATGTTAGATAAGGAAAGCATGTCTTATTTACTAGTCATCTGATGTACTGATATACATCTACACGGTTTATGAAAAATGGACTGTACAATCAAGTTTCAATGCAATCCTATACAATTACCATATTGCCAATGCATATTTACATGAAAAAAAAAGATCTTACCAAATCAACTCAAATAAATAAATACTGAACAGATGTCTGATGCAAAATAAGGAAAACAGAACAAAGGGATATTTTCAGATCTCCCGCACACATGAAGTAAATAAACTGTTTCACAAAGGGTACATACCAAGTCTTTAATTTATGCTACTACTTGCTATAGAGTTACCTGTAGCCTACCTGGAACAAACAAACAACAGTTAATTGTGTATATAAATATTCAAAATGTTAGCATTTCCGCAAATCTGCAACACAATAGTTTGTGAAACATATTGTTAATAAATAAAGAAGGAGCTTTTGTAACATTGGCCAAATTCTAATGTGTTACAGCCTATCTAAAAGAATGAGTGGCTCTGAAATGTAACTTAAAGATATTCCCAGGCATATACAACACAGTGGTTTAACTGGCATCTGTGCAAGTACAGCTAGTTAGGATGAAACACTGGGTGTCAGGTGAATCACTGACAGAAGGCTTCAAGATGAACTATGAATGCTGAAATGATAAAACTAAAGTCTACAACCACATCTTTCAACATCTGCGTTTGGGGAAGAATAGAGGTATTTCAAGGGACATGAACTACAACATACCAAAGGACATGTTGTAAATCTGATTCAGTCACTATGTTGAATAGGCATGTGCCATATTCACATCACAGGAATATAGAGAGCTGCCTTATACCAAATCAGATAATTGGTCCATCGAGCTCAGTATTGACTACACAGACTGGCAGTGGCTTCTCCAAGGTTACAGGCAGGAAGCTCTCTCTCAGCCCTATCTTGGAGATGCCAGGATGGTGTAATATGCCACTATGTAGATGCCAGGATTCTGTAAACATACCAATATCCTTACAGTAAAAATATTCAAATGCATAAAGTGGCAAGCCAGAGTCTCTAAAAAGACTACCCTCCTTGTTTACACCTGTAAACAATATTATCAAGCAGCTTTTCCAAGGAACATCCTGACAAACTTTTGAATTATTCACAGATAGCTTCAAACCTGTGACCACTAAAAAAGATTTGCTTTGCTGCTCATAAAATGGCTCAAAGAAAGTGTTTCTGTATGGCTGTTAAGCTGCTCCCTGATAGCCAGAATGGTATAGTGAACAGGCTTTCAAACTTTCACTGGGGAGAGCTGGATTCAGATCCTCACTCTGCTCTGACACTCAAGGAGTGATTTTGGGCCAATTGTTGTTTGCTCTATCTGCTTCACTGAAATTCTTAACAATCTTGTCGAGAACTACTGTATGTATGCCACTCTGAGTTCCTTGAAGGAAGGGCAGGATCAAATCAAATCTGTACATTTACTTGATATTATATTATTTATTACATAGGAGAGGAGAGCTGGTCTTGTGGTAGCAAGCCTAACTTGTCTCCTTAGCTAAGCAGGGTCCACACTGGTTGCATATGAAAGGGAGACTAGAAGTGTGAGCACGGTAAGATATTCCCCTCAGGGGATGGAGCTGCTCTGAGAAGAGCATCTAGGTTCCAAGTTCCTTCCCTGGTTTCTCCAAGATAGGGCTGAGAGATTCCTGCCTGCAAGCTTGGAGAAGCCACTGCCAGTCTGTGTAGATAATACTGAGCTAGATAGACCAATGGTCTGACTCAGTATATGGCAGCTTCCTGTGTTCCTATTTGCTTGAGACTGCTCCATATGTAATGCTTTCACACACTGGAGGCTCCACATAGGGGCTATGTTTGTTAGCAGAAAAGTTACACGGGCAGCCTCCCTGACAGCAACCTTTAGGCAGATACGGACCTAATATCCAGATTATTTAAAAAATAAAAAAAAAAGACTGGAAGGAACTCATGTGGTGAGGCATTTAGGAGCATAATGGCTCTTGGTATAGAACACTCACCTGGGAGTAGTTAGGGTGACACCCATGCCCCTCATGTCAGGGATAAAGTGGTACTTGGAAAACAGGTTCTACCAGTTTGGGTGGAATTAACTCTATACTTGCCAGCAGAAGATCAAAGCATGTTTTTCCTGTATGAAGAGCTTGGCACATCAGCCTATGTGTGTCAGCACCACAAAGCAGCAAAGGTGGCATTACATGCTTTATGATGATGTAGCTTGTTGAGTATACAATAGTCTCTAAATGCTTCTGTGGTAGATCGGCCAATTTAAGATTAAGTTAAAAAAACAATTTAGTCACATTTTTACAAGGAACAACTGTGGATGTAATTAGATCAGATTTCATTCATTTTATTAAAGCTCTTTCATAGGCATTTTAAATACCAGCATTGAGCTCTTTCTAAAGAAGTCCAAACTAATTAGAAAGAATTTTTCAGAATCAATTATGATTTATAATTCAAGCAGTTTTTACCTACTCTAGAGCCCTGCAACCTTATTTTAATAGTCCACTGTAAATGTTTGCAAATACAAACAGTTACGTCTATATAGTGTTACTGGTGAAGGTTATAACTAAAGAAAGTATGTAGTGCTCCTTAAAGCTGTACTGTTGAAATCAACTCTACCTTCTATTATATGAAGGATTCTGTTTTACCATCACATTAAACTAAGTGTGAATACAAACCTGTTGCTCTGATAAAATGTTACTGCATATGCTCCTGAAACTATATAAGCAGACTATTTCTTATGGAGAAGTTATTCTTCATAAAACCAAGAAGCACTGGGTTTATTGTGATTGTCTCAGACAGCAACATTGTGCTAGTAAACAACATTATTCAAAATGCTAGTTAATATCCTCCAAAAATCAATCAGAAAGGAGCTAGCACACAATAGTATTTCATATAGATAATAGGTAGATAACAATTTCCTCAGCAAGAGTCTAGGCTGGATATTCCATCTTAAAGGGAATGTTCTGAAGAGCATCAGGTTCCCATTGCACATCTTTACCAGTTTTTTAAGTTCAATGCTTGAGAAGGAAAAAGAATTCCTAAACTGCTCTTTCAGAAGCTGGGTTGATTACATAATTAAACCAGAAAAAAAATGAGAAAGAGGCTGGTCAGTATAACTTGTAAGGGACAAATGCTGGCCATGGTATTTGACAAGGTCTGGATCCCTAGAGAAAAAGTGGTATATAGCTGGTCACTTTATCTGTGTTCTCACTACATTTTCAGCCATGCCCCCAAATCTGTCAGTACAGTACATTGATTCCTGATTTCTCCAAACCAGTCAGAATTCATCAAAAAGTAGGAGCAGTCACAGATCAAACTCTGTATGTCAAAGTAACTAAAATTGCCTTTTAGTTTTTACAGTGAAAAAATTACTGATTCGAAAATGGATCTGAGATAAAGTAAAACAGACACTGTCAATGGGGAAGGACATCACCTTACCCCCCAGAGTTCAATGGATCCAGACCTTGTCAAAATCTATAGTGGGCATTCATTTCCCCCCAGGTGGTCCTGATGGCTAAAATTTGGTGTCCTGGTTAATTCACTGGACAGATCCAGCTAAAAAAGCAGTGCTATTTCCTTCAGCGCAAACTGTTGAAACATAACAAGGATGAATCCCAAAACTGAGACTGAAGCAAATCTTGTCCATTCTGCCTAAGTTTTTGTTGCAAGTCAGGTAAAGAGCAGCTTCAGATGGATATGAGAAACAGCGATATGTGATGCTGAGGGGCTCTACACCCACAGCAAAAACAGTGAACATGATGGCTGTGTTCCTGGGAAGCACCTGCTCAGCGCTTAAATGGCAGCAAAGTACCATATGAAGAATGCTGCCAAATGTATTCACATCTCGAAGGAATCATTAACATTTAACACCACTGGCGCTTGGAACCAAAAGAGACTGTATACATACAGCAAAGTGTTGCCTCTATGGCTCAGTCCATACAGCTCCATGTACATGATGATGATGATATCAAGTCTTAAGTCTATGCTTTTCTTCTTCATTATAAACGGAGAAGAGAACCAAGCTGAAACTCTCACCAACAGCATACATGACCAGTCAGCACTGCTCTCTTCTCCCCTTGTAGATCTGCCTGTTAGCGACTCCTTTGTATTTCTATGAGACTGGAGAGCTTTTCACAGTTCTCAAGCTTTAGGGATTCTGCTTTCTGTTTCAGTCGTTCATCTCTGTATAGCTTTGCCAAATTAGACAACTCTGATTCTGAAAGAGGAAAGATACACTTAGTAGCTATACTATTATACTATTTCGTCTTAAGTCACATTGATTTCAAATAATGGATTCATGGGGAGGGGAAGTATTGAAAGGTATTGGGGAGGAAAGGATGCAATTCAAAACATGCAATGACTTGATTAGCTTGTTTGTTAAATCTTTTCTATTTTGGCAACAAGATCTCAATTACAGAATCCTTTGTGCTCTGCAGTGTCAAGAATATATACAGAAACACGTTGATGCAATTTTTTTTTTAATTAAAGCAAATTTATTTTGGCTTAAAGAGAGTTAGATACTAATATAATTTTAACCAATTAATTCAGGATAATTTACCAATTTACAGTTTAAATGTGATGACACCTTGTCTGCTTCTAATGTAAGAAAAATTGGATTAGAGTGCCTATGTCTGTGTAAATATATGACTGTAGTTGACAGAGTTCATGGTGGTATTTGCTCAGCTTATAGGAGTCACTGCAACCATGGCCAAAGACCACACAATCCCATAATGCATTGCAAAACAGTCAAATACAGAAAAAGCAGACTCAGCATGGGCTAGTTCATTCAGCAGGAAACAGAGCACTTAACTACATGAAAGTAGTTAAAAAATCTAGTGTCAGCAGTAGCACATCTATTTCATACTGCAAGAGTTTTCTGGACTAGTGTGTACTCTGATTATCTACTTCTCTGCTTTCAATAATTTATAGAAACTACCCTATTTTGTTCACTAAATTGATTACATTAATCAATTCAACACAATCAATCCATCATGCACTTTGAGATTCAAGTGCTTGCTGTCTAGATTTCAAATCAATGGTGTTGTAGTAGACACATCATGAAAGGTGCTTAAAAATGAGCAAAAGGCAGCTTACTTTGTTGTTTTTCTTTCCTGCAGCTAGTCTGGATATGGTCAATATAATCTTTTTCAATATGCTTTTCAAGCTCTTCAAGCTCTTCGCCATCATAGTTATTTTCAAAGTTTTTATCAACATAGTAAGGCACCTGCAAATTCTGTGTTTCTCTAACAATGGTGTGCCCTAGAGTCCTATAAGGGTAAGGGTAAACAAGTGACGAATGAGATTTTAAGACTATTGAAAAATAAAATTCAGAATATATGCTTTGTCTAGTTAATATTTCTACACAGTGTTGTTTGCCTCCCTCAAAAAAAATAAAATGTCCTCAAAGTATATTACGCTTCCCTTTGTTTCTGTGAGATTTATTCTATATTCTTCCATCTATATGATCCTGTAATGCCCAGAATACTGCCAGCTATTGCAGGTTGGCAGTATTCTGGCAGTATTTGCGTAAAAGTTGCAAAAAACTACAAATAGTGATAGTTCTTTCAACTGCTTAATATTGTGGTTAGGTGACATCCCATTTCTGAAATTAACTGAACAGAATCTGAAAACAAAAGCAAACTGATGTGGGACATAATTACAGCATTATGATTTTAAGGAACATTAAAAGATGCAACTTAAAATGAGGATGCTTTACCAAGAATGATATTAGCGATAAACATTTACTAAATGCACTCTGGAATTGTTTTCAATGTCTTAAATTCAGTTTCACACAGTGATTTTTAAACAATTAGAAGAATTCCTGTACAGAGTACTTTTACTTTCTTAGGGTTCTCTTGTAGCTTTGTGTAAAATAACTGGGAACAAACTAGACTGTTATATATCAATTCGAGAGTATATGTAAGAAAAAGTCAGTAGCAAGGCGAGGGGTGGTGGTGGACATTAGGCTAATGTTTTTTGGCAGTCAGCTATTTTCTGTTCCTCAAGCATCCTGAATGTTTGAATTAGACCTCCACCCCACACAAAAAATATCACCAAACAGAAGGAAGCCAAGCTCTATCTATATCTATCTATCTATATCTATAATTCTCTAAGGTGTACCCATGGCTAATCCCGTGTGTGGCAGCTCTCGCGAGAGTTCACGAGCAGAAGCACCATGGTGATTGGGCAGTGGAGATTCTATATGCAGATAGGGAAGAGGAGCCTGTGATAGTTAAGGACAGTTGGAATGCAACTGTTACTGGTTGGAAGCTGTTCTTGATTGCAGAGGAGCGGAATCTATCTATCTATCCATCCATCCATCTATAAAAGGATAGTGGGCAGGGGTTTATGAAGAGAGGGGTTGTGAGGGAGGAAAGAGCCCCTTCAGGAGAAGGAGGTTGTTGCTGTGTGTATTAGATAAGGAAACAAGGTGAACAAGATCTGTTAAATCAGGAAGGGAGAGAGAGAGAGAGACAGAAAGGGAGGAAAGAGTGAGTAGAAAGAGAAAGAGAGAAAAAGAAGGAAGGAGAAGAGAGAAAGAAGGAAGAGCGAAGGGCAGGCCCAAGCCTGTCAGTGGCCTGAGGGGAACGAGTGGCCATGGCGGTGCCTACTGGCAGCAAGGAAGGGCCCAGTCAACCACTGCTGCTGTTTGGGGCTACCAAGGCCATTAGCGGAGGGAGGCAGGCAGGCAAGGGACGGGCCTGGGCCTGACAGCAGCCTGCGGGGAACGAGCAGCCATGGCGGTGGCGGCAGCGAGGAAGGGCCTGGTCAATTGCTGCTCCTGTAGGGAGGAGCAGGTGTGGAGCTCAGGTGAGGGGGTCTCTGGGGATAGGGGGCTGCTGCGACCAAGAGGGGTGAGGTGGATGAAGTAAAGGGATGGAGGAGTGACCAAGAGGGGTGAGGGGGATGGAAGCAAGCGGATGGAGGAGGAGGAGCAGGAGTGCGGCTCAGGAGAGGGTGGACAGATCTCTGAGGTGAAGGGGGCTGTGGCAGGGGATGATAGAAGCAATCAAGTACTAGCATGCAGATGCTCTGCATGGGTTAAGCTAGTTTACTCTAATCCAACACTGCCTCACCTTTAATCCAAGTACAGTACCTCAATTGCCACCCCAACTACTGAATACTCTGGGGTTCAAAATCAAGGTCAAAGGTTTACTGCTGAAATTGTGACCAGCCATTACAACATGCCTAACAGAATCAAACATTCTAATACAGAAATATAAACACAGAACTGCAGGTTGTCAATCCTCTTTTCAATTTCTTATCAGTTTCCTTTTTTCCTTTTTATGAATAGCCTGTTTAAAAGGCATTTACCCACCAGTTAGGCCTGGAGCCTTTCCTGCTAGTTTTTATTTACGCCTGCTAGGCATAAATACTGTGGTCAACACTATTACCTATTTTTCTAATTCACAAGTAGGTTCTTCTTTTTGAGAATCACTTTGGATCTCAGTACCATATTCAGATATCATGACTATCCAAACTGCCCAGGAGAGTACCTTGAGCCCTTTCTTTTTTGTGTGAAGGGATAATTGCTTTCCATAGAGGACTCAGAGGAAACTTCTAGTTCCTATGTTTCATCTATGTCCAACATCCTTCAAGACTACTTTCCACATGCAAATTGTGCTTATAATGCATGGATGCGGGAGTGGCTTTTCTACTACCACAAGCATATGTAATGATCAGGTAGTAAAAGCCTTTCCTTTCCTGTAAAGAGTGAACTGGAAATGTACCCCATCCTTACTGACAGGCTAGGGATCAGCCACTCAGCACACGATGGGTGGGACCTAGAGGGCCATAAGGCAGGAAGATAAGTGGGTCTTGGATCAGAAGGAGCTAGGTGGGACGTGAGGGAAGCATGGGTAAAAAGGCTTAGTGAGGAGCAATGGAATTTTGTTCCCTCATGGTCAAAAGCTAGCCTGGATATTTCTTTCAAGAAGAAGCAGCTGTCTGGAGGGCAGGAGATGTGGCCATGAGGTCTGGCTGCAGGAAAATCTCTCTGCAAATCCGGGGAAGACAGGATGGGAAGAAACTTGAATCCTCTACTATGGTTTCGGTGAGTTCAAGGCAAAGGAAGCCAGGGCTTTTGGCTTTGGGGAGAGTTTAGACTAGGGAACAATTTGTTAGTCAGATGTGGCATTAGAAACTTATCTTTCTTTCATGTGAATTGTGCATCCCCGATATTGTTCTAAGTTTGTCTATCTAGAATGTAACTAAGGTAAGAAACGCCGAGCCTGCGCTAATCCAACAGGGCTTTGTAAGAGACCCTGCAAGCTTTTCAAGGGGCTTTTGTATTTTCCTGTGTCTATGTTCTTTGCAAATGGGTAACCACAATTTTTAAAGTGTGCCATCCCAATATTATCTGGGATGCTTTTCTGAAATATTCTTGCAACTGCTGAGTGTTTCTTTTACCTGTAATTAAAAGCTGAGAGAGCTTCAGACAGAAACTGTCTATAGTATTTTGAATGTTTTCGTCTCCCCCTCTTTTTGTTCTTTGCACCTTACCTGCCTCTGAGTGGATTTTTTAACTCAGGAAAGGAGATTTTACTCTGGTGCAAACATGCCTCAATTTGATTGTTCAGCAACTCTACCAAGTTTTCTCACTATGTGTAAGCTGCATGTGGAGGGTTTTTGTACTGTTAGAAAAGGAGAGTCTCCCTGGAATTCCACCCTAATCCAGGTGGGGTGGGGTGGGGTGGAGAGGGTTAAACTCTGTAATAATTGGGAGATGGTGGTGGCAGCGAATCAGCTACTGGGGATACAGGGAAGTTTTGGGGAGCAGCCTTTGTGGGTGAAAGCATAGAGAGGGGATGATTTAGCATTTTTCTTCCCCTCATGTGGGCTTGCTTTGAGACAAAGGCTGGGTTAAATCTGCTACAGCATATATCAGCTCCACAACCTAAATGCCATTCATATTTAAACTACAGGCCTTTTCCAAGATTGAGATTAACCTCCATATTGGAAAGGCTAATGCAGAAGAGCCTGAAAAATATTTGGACTTACGATTTGAAGAAGAGGCTGTAGGGTGGATTAGTAGCCATCAGCTGAGTTACTATTGACACAACTATTATAATAAAGACTGGCAGTAACTGAATAAATGCCGAGTATGTATTCTGGAAATCAAAAATATGGTTAGTGAAGCATACTGGCTAAAGATGGAATACAATCTAAACGCTAAAGGCAAAAGAAATACATCAGTCCCCTAAAAGAGTTGAATTAGTCAGCTATTGGCCTTTTAAGCAGGAGCAAATATGGTTCATATTATTTGTTTTATTAAGGTTCTCTATTCTAAACACAAATTATATACTAAGAACAGATTTCAGGGCAGCTTTCATTGTCCTTTTTGAAGAATTAGGAAATTATGCTTTCTTGCTCCTTTCTAAAATCGAACTTTGCTACATATTATATTGCCTTAAATGGCTGTGTTGACAGGCAAACTCTCTTCCTTATATTATGCAATATAAATGTTCAGTTCTACTTAATGCTGTAAGATGTCCTGTATCATATATGCAGGCTGATGTAAGAAGTCTCCCAAAGGAGTCACATCTAAGTTGTTCAAGCCAATAATTATTGGTTTGGGGCAAGTGCCTGCTTGCCTACAAACAGGTCCTTGACGGCCAACACACAGAGCTTGTTCAAAGCTTTAACTGTCTTGGTATCTCTTCCTCTGTCTAGAACAACTGGAGCAGCCACCTGTGAGCAGTGAAACTTAAATCCTCCAGCGCTTCACAGGCAGTAAGTTACATGACTCCCAGGGATGGCTTGGCAGTGCTGGTATTGAATGTTTTCAAGGCCAAAGTATATACACAAGTGCTCTGTGGGGCTGAAAACAGTGGGTCTGATATCCAGAACTTTGAGATAAAGCTAGGTTTTGATTGCGTTTACTGCTGTGTTTACTTCTGAGTATTGTGAAAATTGAAGCAGGATAAATTCTCCATTAGGGTAAGGGGTTTTTTGCCCCAAGTTACTGGTCTAAATAGCAAGCCATGGGGGACAGCAGATTGCCCAGATGTGTTGATGAAAACAATCAGATAAGAGCCTCAAGCTCAGGAATCCATGGCCTTTTATTAACTGTACTGAATATTATGATTTTTAAAAACTTAATTTTTATTCAGAATCAGTATTTATTACTTTGATGCCAATGACGTGTAAAATCACTATTACTGTACAACATGGATCAAATACAGGAAGAGATGTTGGCTTCCTTGGTATTCCTTTGTGTACAAACAGTGTCACCATTATGATTTTTTTTAGAGGCACATCTGGTGCAGACGGGTTTAGTGAGGGCAAGGATGAGGATTAAAAATAGACTCCTTGAAACTGATATCTAGCTCGGCCTGCCGTCCAGTTCAGGATTTTTCATTCCCACCATGGTTCAGAGTGACTAAAGCAGGAACAGTCATGTTTTGAAGGCTTAGGTGACCACTCTTCTAGAAAAATCAAGAAAATGGCTTACTCCTATTTTCTTTATTTAGTAGATTTTTACTTCACCTTTCAACTAAAGGTCTCAGAACAGCTCACAATCAAACCCAGCTTCTACCCTCTTCCAGACTATGAATAGGATGATGCTTACAAATCTCTAGATTTGAGGATGCGAATTGTGAGACATGAAATGCTTAGCTTGTTTTAATTTACATTTGACTACTCTAATTTTCCTCATCATGTTAGCTACTGAGCTTGAGATGGGGGCAAGCTGAAATGTCAGAGTGAGAGATGTGGGACTGGATAGAGTAGAAAATTCTTGGGTGGAGAGATACTGTTGAGGGTTATCAGATGGTAGTGAAAGTTGTAGGATTTGATGAGCCTATTCTGAGACAATGCATGCAGAGATCCCAGAGCAGGACCCCAAGGAGCTGCAAGGGGACAGGCAGAGACGCTCTATCAGGTGGGAATGCTGAATGAGCAACCTGACAGGTAGCAGATAAACCAGCTAAGAACAGATGCTTCTTTGCCATGTTTCCTTTGCAGTGTAGAAGCTGGTGCAGTGCAGCTCCTTCCTAGATCACAAAGCAACGCTGAGCTATGCCACAGCCTTTCTCCTCCCATTCCAGATGTGCAAGGTCCACAGAAGGCACCTTGCATTATGCAGTGCAGGGGGGAGCCATGCTGCAGCAGCTGTTGTGCCATCAAGGTAATGTGAAAAGCAAGCCTGGGTTGCAGAAATCTAGGACACAGAGGGAGTCAAGGGTGGCCAAAGTGTATTAAAGACCGCAGAGTCTTCAAGGAGGATGAGCTCTGAGCAGTAACCGTTAAGTCTAGCAAGAAGGAAATAATGGCTGACATCCAGAGCAACAGAGCATCTGAGGGAGGATATTGGGCTAGTGCAAAAACTGCTGTGCTATATCTGGGGCTTCCATTCGAGATTAGGGCAGTGCTAGGGCAGTCAGGATAGTGGCACAATTGCAGCAGGCCTCATTTGTTTTAATGGGAACTTTGAACAGTATAGCACTCTTGCACAAATTTCCCATTTTTAGAGCAACTAAGGTTGGCACTAGCTTTTTCCACAAGCACTCCATTACTCTGGACGTCAGCCAGTAATTTCCGCCAGCACAGAAGCCCAATTGTAGGGGATTCCAGAGAGATGCTCTGGAATGTGAGATAAATTGACTGGACTAGTAACTACTTGCAGCTGGTCTAGTCAGCTCTACCACTTGGCATAATACTCCAAGGTCTCCCCTGCCCCGCCGCCGAATGAAATTTATCAAAGTTATCAAAGCTATATTGCCTGACTAGAACTAATGGCACGGTAGCAGTACAGAGGAATTTGCTCCCATTGTTCTACAGAAATAACTCTCTATACACAACCCTTATTGTTTTCCCCTCTCCTATTCCCATACAATCAGTGGAGCTGTGAAATGATCTGAACTGGATTGGCAAACAACTACCAGTCTAGTGCATTTCACCCCTACCAAAAACCAAACAAAAACGAGTTCTTGAATGGCAGGGCATTGCTGAGAGGGAAGGAAAGCTTTGTCTAGCTCCTTTTTAATTACAAAAACGTTTAAAGCTATTTTAAGACTGTTCTGGATAGGGAAAGTGTGTCGGTATAAAGGCACACCTTTCCAGCTATTGGAAAGAGAGTCTGAAACAGCCACAAATCTTTCAATTTCAAATGGCAGCAAAGCCTTCTGGGATATTGTTCCACAAAGAGAAAGGAGGCAACGGCCCTATTTCCCCTTCATTGTCATGTACCACGTGGTGAAAGTCACAGAAGATGTGACCAAAGTAATGTAAAAGCCCCGTGGCATAATATGAAGCACCTAAAGTGAGCATCATGGTGAGAGATGGGTTATCCCAGGGACTCTGGCATCATTCTGCGGATCTTTCTGGAGACTGAAGGAGGAGGAGGAGCAGCTCCTGCTATGTTAGGGAGTGGGCAGGATGCGGCTATCCCTGTTCCAGCTCCTAAAACATCGAATGAATGTATAGAAATTGAATGAATGAAAGACAGCTGGGAATGGAGAGCGGAGCTATGTGAACTGTGAACTGTTACAGAATTGTATCCATATAGTTGAGCGGTAGATACACTGATTGTCTCTCTCATTCAACATGATGTGGTGTGGAGGACAGTATATTGGCCTTTGGCCAAGGCTCAGATCAGATATGAAGCTCACTGTTCATCCTTACAGGCATAAAGCTCATCTTGTACAAATCACTCTTTTTCAGTCTAATCTACTTCACAGGCTTGCTGTGAAATAAGTCAGAGGAGCTTCTGGACCTCACTGGAGAAAGGTTGAGATACACACATGACAATATGGAAGAGAGAGCAACACAAACAACTATGAGGATTGTGCTATTCAGTGATCCACAAATCCATGTCATGTTCATCTGTACAACTGCCACTTGGTAAAGCTGACTTTCAGCTTGATCCGATGTTTTCACTGAAGTAGTCCCAGTGAGCTCAATAGGTGCTACCTCAAACCTGCCTAGAATTTCAGCTTTTCTATTGCTGGTGAAAGCCAATCCCTAAGACCACAATCTTTCCTAGTAAATGTATTTGAGGAGCAACTTACAATTAAGAGCTCTAAGAACAATGGATACCACTTATTTTTAAAATGGCAAAATGTCAGTTAATGAGCAGTACCAGCTTCTTGTCTCACAAGCAAGGGCAGCAGCTTTCTGTGTATGTGGGGCAGGTTCCCTCTCCCAAGTACCTGTGGCCTGTTTTCTTCCTCCTCCTCTTCCTGCGTCCAAGTCTTCTCACGTCTGCTCCGCTGCTGATAACATGGAGTATATGGCGTTTCCATTGATGAATTTGTAAACATATGCATATTTCCTAGTTTAAAAAAGGAGCAGAGGGACTGTTTTAGCTTTCAGTAACAGTGGATGTCTCACCTAGGTAGGAAAGGCTTCTTGCTTCTATGATAAGAGTCTTAGCTTTCATTTAACAAATGAATTAAACATTTAGTGTCACTGTGGCGGGATGCAAAAACAGCACAGCTTGCAGCATATGCTCCTTAAAGGCAAAACATTGGACACAATTCTATTTTAAAATCACATGATTTTTAAAGTTCAGTTAATAGGATGGCATCACCATGCCTCTCAACTGCCATAACTGATGAAATAGGTCAGGTATCTTCCTATACATCTCCTACCTTGTTGGGTCTTCCCTTAGGCTCTGCTTATTTCTCAGAGTGGAAGTATTAACCAGTTTTAGTAAGAATAATATGGCAGAAGCTCTCAAGAATGAGACCAATCTATACATTTGAGGAAAGCCGATTTTAAAAACCATGCATTTTCTTATTTCACAGGAACAACTGCTATCTATCTATCTATCTATCTATCTATCTGAAAGCTGGAATAGCATCATATGTTGATCAGTGGCCTATGCTTGCACCATTCACTCAGAAAACAAGGATAAGGAATTTTGTAAGCTTCCTGGAAATCTCAAATGAGTGCAAACACTGTTTTTCTCTTGTGCCATTAGCAGTTAAAGGCAAAAGGAGGAGGAAAAGGTAATTGCAACCAAAACACTTTCATCATAGAAGTTGACTGCATGCAGAAGATAATTAGGGTCTTATGCAGAATCAGGCAATGGGGGCTTTTGTTGCACTTCAAAGTGATGCCAGAAAGGGAAAGCTCACCTGTTGGGAAGTTCCCGCCAAAGAACATGTTAAATATTTCTTCTGGTGTGATGTCGGCTTCAAACTCCCTGTAGTAATCATAGTGCTTGGGTAGATTGGTATATAGAGTCTCTTGTTCATCTCCAAACCGGTCATACTGTAATCTCTTTTCAGGGTTGCTCAGAACTGCAAAGGCAGTGCCTATTGCTGAAGGGTGGAAGAGCAAGGCGGGGGGGGAAGGGTTCAGAATCATTGCAGTCTAGTCTAATTCCTGATTAACACAGAACTGAACAAGAAGTGCTGGTAAAAACTAATCTGCCTACCTTCCTTTCACTGTTCCTACAACTAGACTAAATTTCGTCCAAATCGGTTAGGCAGTGCACAAGTTAGCTCACTTGCGTTTCAAATCTTCATGCATCTGCCATCTTGAACTGGGGTGGATGTCATCATCATAAACTATATGTTGGAGGCATCCCTGTGTCCCTAAAACTGTACCAAGTCTGGTCAAAATTGGTTAGGCAGTCCACAAGTTAGCTACCAGGGTCTCAAATATTCATGCATCTGGCATCTTGAATTAGGATGGATGACATGATTACAAACTACACCACTGAGTGTCACTCACTACGACTGTACCACATTTGGTTCAAATCAGTTAGGCAGTCCACAAGTTAGCCCACTTTCACCTCAAACGTTTATGCTTCTGCCATCTTTAATTGGGCTGGACGACATCATCACAAACTACACCATTAAGGTGTCCCTACAATTGTACCTAATTTTGTTCATATTGGTCCAGGCATTGCAAAGCTGATAGTGGGACACACATTCACACACACACACACACACACACACACACACACACACACACACACACACAGCCTAAGCTTACTTAATGATCTCCTAAGCTTACTTTCCTTAAGGAAAGCAGGCTAAAAATGCAAAATAGTTTATAAACAGTGGCTTGTAGAAGTTCCGTACTCCCCTTTTGCGATCGTCCCTTCCTGCTGCAGCTACCATGCCACATGCCATGCTGCTCCAGCAGACTTTCAGGGGGCAAAGAAGGCTGCAGAGGGGAGGGGGGAAAACCACAGGAGATCACACTTCCCCATAAAGAGCTTTCCTTTCAAACAACTTTGATGGCCTCAAAGTTAAGGAAAATGACAGAATATCCTATGCATAGGTATAGTTGCAGACACATTAGTGACATAACATTAGTAGCCCTCCGTTCCTCCAAGATGTCCCAAGCAGCATACATGGCATTCTCTCAGTGTAGCCTTACACTGCCCTGTGGCCACTGTTTGTTTGCTTGAATCATTTGGAGACAACTGTGTTTTACCAGCAGAGGCTTCAGCTAGTCCAAACTCATGGGCGCAAAAAAAACTCCTTAGGTGTGGGTAGGTGGTGCCCTCATGGGATACAAGTAGTTTACCCAGCTTCTACAACAAATATTTATATACCACTTTTCAACAGAAGTTCCCAAAGTGGTTTACTTAGAGAAAAATAAAATAAAATAAAATAAAATAAAAACTGGATCCCTGTCCCCAAAAGGCTCACAATCTAAAAAGAAACATAAGATAGACACCAGCAACAGCCACTGGAGGGATGCTGTGCTGGGGATGGATAGGGCCAGTTGCTCTCCCCCTGCTCAGTAAAGAAAATCACCCCTTTAAAAAGGTGTCTCTTTGCTCAGTTAGCAGCTATCCCTAGGCATACCTTTGTCTTTCCTTGCTTAACGTCTTAGTGGTTGAAAGCTAGAGAGCATGTCTGAAGAAAGGTCTTGATGCTGCTGTGCCCATTTATCTTTTTCTTTACTGTTTATTTTTAAACTTTTCAATAAAAATTCAAAACATAAGTATAATAATGTGGAAAGAATTTTTTAAAAAGCCAATAGGAATATAATATACTTTCCCCCCAACTTCTGAGAACAAAGCATAAAGCTGTATGTTGATCTTGGAGGAAAATATAGATGAAAAGTCATATCAGAGGGACCATATCCACCTCTGTAAAAACAAACAGAAGAATACGTACTGGGCTTAGAATAGATAATATTAGGAACTGTGACATATTCCTTGCAAGGCAACCAAGCCATCAGGAAGTCTGGCTTGCCCTCTGTCAACTTTGATTTGGTTTTTCCAATTCCAGAATGTACCAGACTGATACCGTGTTTTTCCAATACCAGAATGTATTAGCCCTCTGAATCTTAGAGGTAAGGGCTTCTGTTTTCCAGTACTGAACTATTACTAATTTGGTTGCCATTAAAAGATATGAAATCAGCTCTTTATGAGTGGTATAGCTACCCTGTTTCCCCGAAAGTAAGACCTACCCCAAAAGTAAGACCTAGCAGTAATTTCTGATGTACCGCTAATTGCCCTAGTGCATTTTTTGGGGCTAAAATTAATATAAGACACTGTCTTATTTTCGGGGAAACATTTTTGTCAACTACTAAGCATTTTTGTCAACTACTGAGTAGATACAGTTCCAAGTCCTTAGACTTGAAACTTAATAATCCTACTATCTTTACCCAAAACATCAGCCCCCCAAATATGAACTCTGGCCACTCCACCACATTACTCCAGTGTTCACTACCCTTCCAGCAATAACCAGATCCAATTCCCATAATGCAAGATATTGTATTGGGAATGAGATACTAACAAGCAGAAACCTTTTATGATTCCCCCCCCCCTATACATGCACACTAACAGAAACTTGACGGCCATCCTTCAACTCCCAATTCCAACATAAATTCTCAATTGGCTTATTTAAATCCCTGTTCCAAGCCATTCCATATCCTAGATAAGGGCCTATAGCAGACTGAAGAACATATTTGATACAAGACCTGTGCCCACCAAAGAGACTGTGCACAAAGAAGACTCTAAAGTGCAGATTGTTCCTGGAGATAGCATCAATCAGTTCATTCTGTCTAAACAGGAGTTTGTATTTGGAAGTACTGAAATCCAAGTACAGGAATATCTTCTAATTTCTCCTTTGCCTGAGCCACTGAGCATAGCACTCACTTTATACTTCAAGACTGCTCATCCATACCTTTAAAAGCATCTGTTGCTCCCGGAGCACAGTTCTTGTCGGGGTGAAATTTAAGGGCTAGTTTTCGGTATGCTTTCTTTAGTTCTTCATCTTTTGCATCTCTCCCAACGCCTAGAATCTCATAATAACTCTTACTCCTCTTTATTCTACAAAATAAGCGCCATACTTTAATGACAGATATGTTCCTAAACAGTACTTACAGAAGGTTTCTTGATAGATACCAATACATAATAAAGAAAAACAAGCAGCCGACATAAATTTCATGATTCTGCATTCATGGGAGAAGCTAATCTACAGTATTTATCCTTTTAGATGGTTTCAGTCTGCTCTTTCATACTGGCTCTGGATCTACTGACTGCTTCATTGATGCAGGTCTAATTGTTTAGCATCAGAACTAACTAAAGATAAGCTTGATGCGGGAGATATATACATATGTATATATATACACATATACGTGTGTGTGCGCACACACACTCATTCTGGCATTTAGAGACCAGAGAGAAACATTGGTACTTACTGTGAAGGGTTCTTTTTCAAGGTATAGGGAGGTCATCCTCTTAACACTGGGTTATCAGCCACTGCATACTCTGAGCCAGGGCCAATTAAAATTGAGCAGGCTAGTCTCCCAGAGTTAGCTGTCAGTCAAGCCCCAGTTCCGGGACTGTCGGGAGAGAATCAACATAACTTGGAAAAGGCAAAGTCAGGAAAAACAGGTGCAAATAGCAAAGGTAACAGAGAATAAATTGATTAACAGAAAAAAAACCACCCTAGAGAATAGAGGAAACTCCAACCCTGGGAGTAGCCCCCACCTCCTAACAAACTCCCCCTCCCCACATCCATGGGAGGGCCGGATGACCTCCCTATACCTTGAAAAAGAACCCTTCACAGTAAATACCAATGTTCCTTTTTCTTTGGTATAGGGCGGTTGTCCTCTTAACACTGGGACTTATCTAAGATGAGAGAAATACGGGAAGGGAGAGGATGGCCTGCCCTAAACCACCTGCTGTAGAATGGTGCAGCCCATGGCTGAGTGAGCAGCATAGAAAGATCTTATAATGCTTAATGAAAAGCATGACAGACACCCATGTTGCTGCTTTGCAGATTTCTGACAAAGGCGCCTGGGCCGAGAAAGCCGCGGCAGTGGAGGCACTTCTCCACTGGGTTGTGATACCTGCAGGAATGGGTTGTGATATCTGCAGAAACAGGTAGGCGTAAGGATTCATAGGCGAGAGTGATAGTAGCCCTAATCCACCTAGCCAGAGTAATTTTGGAAGCTTTAGCACTAAGTGAGGAAGGTTGAAAAGATATGAATAAAGCCTCTGTTTGTCTACATTCTTTGGTACGTTTAAGGTACATCTTGATAGCCCTGCGAACATCTAGCATGTGCCACAGCTTCTCCCTAGGATGAGTGGGAGACGGACAGAAAGACGGCAGAACCACCTCCTGCATCCTGTGAAAAGTTGAATTGATCTTTGGAACAAAGGTAGGATCTAATCTGAGCACCATGGAGTCACTCTGAATGATACAAAGCTCCCTATGGACTGAAAGAGCTGCTACTTCCGACACTCACCTGGCCGAAGTTATAGTCACCAGGAACAAACCCTTAAAGGACAACAACTTCAGAGAGGCCGAAAAAAGAGGCTCAGAGGGAGACTGAGTCAGAGCATTAAGGATGTTATTTAAATCCTATGAAGGAAACCTGTGAATGGGAGGAGGAGCTATGTTAGTGGCCCCCACTTAAAAAACGCCGCATATAAGGATGTAACTTGGGTAACCCTGGTACAGACAAATCCAAAACAGATGCCAGGGCAGATACCTGGCATCTCGGGCATAAGCTCAAGGCCTGACTGAAGGAAGGCCAAAGTTTCTGTGACACCTGCAGAGGAAGGTTGAATGTGATGTGCAAGTCCCCAACAGGAGAAGGCTGACCAAGCAGCCTGATAGATCCTAATGGTGGAATCCCTTCTGGATGTGAGGATGATGTCCTGAACTTGGACAGAGTGCCCTTGGACACTAGCCCCTGCCAGCTACAGCCCTTGTGTTCAAGGTCTAGGCGTGAAGGTGCAGGCATTCCGGGTATGGGTGGAGCAGTGGTCCCTGAGACAACAAGTCGTGATGCAGAGGAAGCTGCCAAGGAGGACGCTCCGACAATGCTAGAAGATCCGAAAACCAGGGCCAATGAGGCCAGTAAGGTGCCACAAGAATGACTCTTGCTCTCTCCAGGATGATCATTCTGATGACTAGTGACAAGATTGTTACTGGCGGAAAAGCATACTGATGACCAGGAGGCCAAGGAGCCTGCTCCATCTGCTCTGCCAGGCTGCAATGGTAGCAAGTGAAAAATATGGGAAGCTGAGCATTGTGAGGCAGTGCAAAGCAGGGGCGTAACAAGGCTGGAGTGGGCCCAGAGACAAAATTTTAAAATGGGCCCCTCGCTGATACACACACACACACACACACACACACACACACACACACACACACACTTCACAATATATAGTCATGTGACTTGCGCCTGGGGGGCCCCTCGAGGCGTGGGGACCCCCAGGCAGCCGCCTCCCCTTGTCTAATAGTAGTTATGCCCCTGGTGCAAAGAGGTCTGTCACTGGCATCCCTAGAGCAGTTGAGATCTGCAAGAATACCTCCGGGTGGAGGGTCCATTCTGCCAGATCAATGGTCTGCTGGCTCAGCCAGTCAGCCTGGAGGTTTGTGGACCTGGTGAGATGCTCTGCTGAGATGGATCTTAGATGCCCTTCTGCACATGCGAACAGGATATCTGACTCTCTCATGAGGGACCGAGATTTCGTGCCCTCCTTGGTTGTTGATGTGGGCCTTTGCGCTTATGTTGTCGGTGCGGACCAAGACATGGGTGCCCCAAAGCAGATCCTGGAAGTGAAGAAGGGCCAGGCGCATCGCTTTCAATTCTAACCAGTAGTTGTTGTTGTTATTAATAATTCCATTTCTATACCACCCTTCCAAAAATGGCTCAGGGCGGTTTACACAGAGAAATAATAAGATAGATCCCTGTCCCCAATGGGCTCAGAATCTAAAAAGAAACATAAGATAGACACCAGCAACAGTCACTGGAGGTACTGTGCTGGGGGTGGATAGGGCCAGTTACTCTCCCCCTGCTATATAAAGAGAATTACCACCACGTTGTGCTTGCATTCTGTCTGATTCCAGGTTCCCTGTGCCAACTGGTCCTGGCAGTGAGCTCCCCATCCTTTGAGGCTGTTTCTCCACTGTTCTGTTTGGAATTTCGAGGGAGAGACCCTCCTCCATGGCAAGAGACATCCACCATTGAAAAGCGCTTCGACCCTCCAGAGTCAGAGGGATAAGCAAGTGCTTAGCAAGCCATGATGGCCTGCAGATACGGGAGGAGGTGGCATTGGAGAGTTCTGGAGTGCCAATGTGACCAAGGAGTGCATTCTGTGCAAGAAATCATCGAGCCCAACACCTGTGCCAGAGTCATAAGATCTGCCTGACTGGTGTTCATGAGTGGTAAATTAAACTGGGACAACTTCAGTCTGTGTTCTAATGGAAGAGACACCATGGCCTCCAGTGTGTTGAACAGGGCCCCCAGATGTTGTAGGCTCCAGATGACTCTTCTGCAAATTGACAACGATCTCTGGTGGCTTGATTCAAAGATGGTGAACGAATCAAAAGATCATCCAAATACAGATGGGCGTAAATCCTCTGAAGGTGTACATGGGCAATCAGGGCTACCATGAGTTTGGTGCCGACACGGGGTGACGACGAGAGCCCAAATGGTAGAGCTCGGTATCGGTAATGCTCTTGGTTGTAAGCGAACCTCAGGTACCTCCTGAATGACAGATGGATTGGCACATGCAGGTTAGGGTTGTGCACGGAACCGGTTCGTAGGCCCTTTGGCCTCCGGAGCGGTTCGAACTGCAGCTGGTTCCGCCGCGGTTCAAAGATGGGGGGTGCTGCTTTAAGGGCGGGGGAGGGTGCACTTACCCCTCCTGCTGCTCTTCCCCCACTCCAGTTTTTCCTGCCACTCCATTGTCCTCATATACTGGAACTATCTGGAAGTATCTGATGCACCTGTGTGGGCATGTTGGTGCGCATGTCAGATAGTTCTGGTAAACAGGGGCAATGGGGCAGCAGGGAGATACGCTGCTGCCCCAATGGACTGTGACTGTTGCTGGTGTCTATCTCTGTTTAAACTGCCCTGAGCCATTTTTGGAAGGGTGGTATAGAAATCGACTGAATGAATAAACCTGCCTGCCTGCACCGCCTCCTGCACCCAGCGGTCGGTAGTGCTGGACTTCCATGCCTCTGAAAAATTAAGAAGCCTGAAAGGGTGTCATGGCTTACAGTTCTATTGTCCCGTGGAGGGGAAGCTGCACCCCTGCTGCTGTTTGGGGTTGCCTCTGCCATGGGTGCTCCATTGTTGACGCCATGCAGGCTTGAAGGCAATCTGATGATTGTCTCTGCACTGACTGTTTGTGTATTGAAAATCTGTAGAACAGTTGAATCTTCTCTAGGGACGAAAGGAAGACAAATTAAAAGATGCTCCCCTGAAGGGTCTGTGAAATTCCCTTTTTCCAGAAGGTATGGCCTTCTTTTTGTCCCTAGTTTCAACAAGGACAGGTTCTAAGGAATCCCCGAAGAGCTTGGAGCCCCTGAAGTGGGTGGCAGCCAGCGTTAACTTGGACTTGGAGTCCACGTGCCAGTTTTTTAACCATAGCCCTCTACGTACTGCGACCTCAGAAGCCAAGGCATAGGAGGCGAACTGAATGCAGTCCAAACTGGAATCTGCCATCAGAGCTGCCACCTTGGTAATCTCATTCGTCCCCTGACGTAGCTTGGTATTTTCTGGGGGAATGTACCTGACCAAATCCTTAGCCTAGAGAATGGTGGCCCTTGCAAAGATGGAGTTTGTAGTTGCAGCCCTACTCACTGTGGCCAATGCCTCATGGCCCCTTCGAAGAAGGTGGTCAGCTTTCTTGTCCTCTGGCAATCAGCGTTGTTCATCCCGTCCTTATTCATCAATGCACCCGACACCAACTGGGCCACTGAGGCATCTACAGGAGGAACTGCTAACATGGACATTATTTCAGATGGAAGAGTATATAATTTTTTCAGAAATGACAGACATAGTTTATTGGCAACCAGGGCCCCCCATTCAGCCATCATTACAGGCACGGTAACAGCTGAACTAAAAGTTGAAGGGAAAACCTTCTGGTCTTATCCAGAGAAAGGGTGATTGCCACTATCATTTAATTGCCTTGCTGACATCTTTAATAGCCCTCTTGGCTTTTGATAGCAGAACCTCAAAATCAGAGGTAGTGAAAAGATGATTAGAACTAGGAAGAGTTCCTAGAAGAAGGAGCCTGCTCGTCTGAGAGCCCCCCCCTTTTCTTTTAGGACCCAGAGGATTGAGATTCAGGTGTCTGCATGTCAGGCTCAGTGCAAGGAATGGGGGGAGCTGCAGGTGTTGGTCCATGAACAATAGGCTGAGAATTTGGCTGAGGTACTTGTGGTGGTGGAAGCTCAGGAACTGAATGCCTATGAACCTTTACCGGCTTTTTTGGAACAGGGGCCTTATTGGAGGAGGATGGAGAATAAGCTGGTGCTCACATGAGTGCCTCCCATGCCTGACCATGAACTTCCCCCTTTCTGCCATGGAGATGGCTTCCCTGGCAGGACTGGAGTTTGGGGAAGAAGAGGAGGAGAGTTTGACGGGATGTTTGGCAGGACGGTGAGGGGAACAACAGGAGATGAAGGAATGTTAGCCCTGAGGGTGGGGGAGGCAATCGCTAGGCACTGCCTGGTTACAAAATTCTGTAGCCAAGCGGAAACATCCTGAAGCATAACCCAATGGGACTGTCAATGGAGATTCCCCTGGCAGCACAGGTGTAGGAGTGCTGGGTAAAAATGGCAGGATTGGGACCTCCGGAGGAAGGATTGGCCCCCCCTGCAGGAGCTGCATTCAAGGCAATGCCAGGGCTTGTAGGTGCTAGAGACACATCGTCAAGGGCTAGCAAGCTAGTCCCTTGGTCCCATTTAAATGTGTGCTTTTTGCGCCTCTTGTGCTTAGTCTCCAAATTCCCTGGATTAGCAGGCAAAAAGGTGGGCGCAGCAGAGCCGGCAGTCAAAATGGTGGGCGGATCGGGCAGCCAATGGTGTGGTTTGTGTTGTTTGCAAACCACCTGGATAAGGATCCGCTCACTTAGCCTGACCCCTGAGTGGGAAAGTTTTGCTTTTTTCTTTTCCTTCGGAGGGACTCCATCCTTTCAATGCTTTGTTTTTTGTGCCACCTTCTTGTGCACCTGGGGAGGCTTTCAGAAACAGAAACGGCCACAGCAGCCCCCTTGCACTGGGGAGAAGATGAGCGCGGGTTAGTAGATAAAGCAAAGGGCTGCTGCACGGGATCCTTGCCCTTTGCATTGGACGGGGACCCTCCGAGAGGGAACCCACCCACATGTCCCCAAGCTTGGAAGCCTCCATATCCGGAGGCAGAAAGGTAACAACTAGGCTCATTAAATTTTTTTTTTATGGCTTCCCTCCTGCCCTTGCACACAGAGACTAAAAAGGGAAAGGAAGAATGGAAACTAGCCTTAGCAAGGAAACAAACAA
Organism: Hemicordylus capensis; assembly: GCF_027244095.1. Taxonomy (NCBI): domain Eukaryota; kingdom Metazoa; phylum Chordata; class Lepidosauria; order Squamata; family Cordylidae; genus Hemicordylus; species Hemicordylus capensis. The sequence continues at coordinate 267,008,471 of NC_069657.1, read as the reverse complement.
ACAAAAGATGATTCGAGCAAGAACGCTTTCCAAGTACTGCCAGTCTGGAGCGAGACAGGACCGGAAGTGGGGCTTGACTGACAGCTAACTACGGGAGACTAGCCTGCTCAGTTTTAACTGGCCCTGTCTCGGAGCGTGTGGTGGCTGATAACCCAGCGTTAAGAGGACGACCTCCCTATACCGAGGCAAAAAGACTGGGAAGAGAGTTCCACATGGCTGTGGGTGACTGGGAATGTCTTCTCGTCACTCTTATTTGTGATTCAGCACAAACATGCATCACTCAGAACTGGTGGGTGGGTGGAAGAGAGACTGGCCCCATCTTTCTGCCGAGTTCTTGGGCAGAGAACGGGGGGTGGGGCGCTATCTTGCACTTTGCTTTGGAGGCACCCACTGGGAGCATCTGCCATCCTGGCACTAAGTGAGGCGGACTCCTTTCCTTCCCAAAGGGGCGTAGCTAGGGAGAGGGGGACCATGTTCATCTCTCTCTCTGGATGCCCCCCCGAGTGAGGGAGATAATGAAGAAAATAGGGAGGGGTGGAGCTGGAGGGCCCTCAGGAGCTGGGGGCTCGTGTTCTTTGAACCCTTTTGCTCAATTATATCTATGCCCCTGCTCCCAAAAAATCTACTGTATGCCCAAGAACTCAAGAGAGTGGCTAGGGATAAAAATGTTAAGTACCACCACAGATATTGGCCAACATTCTGTGCAGCAGAAAACTGCTATCCTAAGGAGATAGCTGTTCTACAGAAGGCATGTGAAAACATTACTTTACATTTGGGGTTATGTTCCTAGGCAGTGTAAAGATTCCATATAGTTGTAAAGACATATTTTATTGGTTGTAGCAACCAATTAGTATGCATGCCATCATAAATGTTTTCTTTTTCACACCCTAGTACAGTAACATATCAAAACACAAATAGTCTAAAAAGGGGGGGGAGTCTGCTTCTTAACTAGCAGCCTTGCCAATTAAAACTGGCCTCTACTAATCAGTTACATCTACAGATTGCTGCCCTAGTGAATTAACCATTAAAGGCAGAGAAGCTTCCTATTTACCTTTGCACCCCAAGTAACTGTTCCTTTGTGTAAGTCATGCTACCTTCCCCAGATGGTGACCGACTCCTCCCACTGTCACACACATGCTCCTTCTTCATCCTCATACAGTCACTACAGCCACAGTAGTCAAAGTTGTCTCTTGCTTCCTCTGACGGGCATGGATTTCGTCTGAGTTCATCAATTAATGCTGCAAAGAAATACATGGTCAGAATTTGTATGTTTACAACAGTGGAACTTGGAATAGCTTCCCAAGATACACCCACAAAACCCTCTACAGTAGCAGGGTGGGGGGAAGTCTCTCATGATACTATATCCATGAAGGATATAGTATTTAAGAGATGTCTGCTGGGTTAGGCATAGGTGGGTCCATTTAGTTCACCATCCTGGTATCCAGTGGCCAACCAAGTGCTTTCTTGGACGCCCACAGTAGGCAACATGAGGGCAACAGTTGCCTCTGAGCTGCAGCTTCAATTTAATTGCCATCCTTAAATTGAGGCTGTGTGTCTGATGGTTCCCAAGAGAACACCACCACCAGAACCAAAAAAAAAGAAAAAAAAAAGGATAAAATGCTTCAAGTTTTTTTAAAAAAATTGTTTCTGATGTTAAGAATCTGCACATGTTTATTTTGGTATCTACTGTTTATTTGCTTTATTTATCTTGCAGTTTTAAAGAGCTGATACCAGTACTAAGTACGTGGAAGAAGAGAAGATAAAAAGCCAAACAAACACATGCCTTATATCCACTTCTCCCCATATTGTTTTGCTCATTTTTAAGACTAACAAGTGTCTAAATGGAAACTGTTTAAAGAGAAGCTTGCAACAGCAAACACAACACATGTATATCAGAATTTGCAAGGGAAATAGAATAGAAAACTTCAAAGATTGTCATCATAAATGCCAGACTTGGAGCTATTTGATAACCATGTGTGGACTCTCCCCATTGAAATGTTTTGTGCCCGAGATAATACAGAAATCCCCTCTGTAGTGTCTGAACCATGATGGGTCATTCACACATGCCAGTTACCACTTTATACTGCAGCCATCAAACAAACACATAGGAACTGGTTTTTGCTATTCAGAGAGGAGAGTATTTGGATGGTGCCATATCCATGCAATCTGCACAACACCATATGATGTTGACACAGAATGACAAATAGAAAGCATTATGAGTCTAGGCTTGCTTCTTTTCTACCCTCCAGAACTGCCTCAAACACTGTCACACATTTTATGACTTTTAGTCCTATGCAGTCTTCCAGAACAGAAGACAAATCCCATTCTCAATTCATCAGTTCCCACCTGTACCTCTTCTCCCACTGCACTATCATCCAACAATCTAACCTCCATCTAGCCTTCCAAAATCCAAATACTGAGACAGTCAAGATGGGCAGCCATGTTAATTTGTTGCTACAAAAAACAAGGAAAAGTCTTGTGGCACCTTAAAGACTAATCCAATTTATTCTTGCACAAGCGTTTGCAGACTCATATCTACTTTTCGTAGATGTATGAAGTGTTATCCTCAGCAGACATATTATACATACATGCACACAGGAACAAAGAAAAATGGCAAAGGAGCATGAAATGCAAGAGGTAGCACTAGGCCTGATATCTATGCAAAGATCAAAAGCATACAAGATAATTGCTTGTCTTGTATAGGTTTGAGTTTTGCATAAAAATACTCCAGACCTATCGGACCTCTTACACAACAGTTTACTGGAACATAGGAAGCTGCCTTATTATACTGAGTCAGAGCATTGGTCCATCTAGCTCAGTATTGTCTACACAGACTGGCAGCATTTTCTCCAAGAAAACTCAAAGAGACAGGAGTCTCTCTCAGCCCTATCTTGGAGGTGCCAGGAGAGGAACTTGGAACCTTCTGCATGCAAGCAAGCAGATGCTCTTCCCAGAGCAGCCCCATTCCGTAAGGATGCTCACATCACAGTGCTCACATGTAGTCTCCCATTCAAATGCCAACCCTTGCTTGGCAAATGGGACAATTCATGCTTGCTACCACAAGACCAGCTCTCCTCCTATAATAACTTGCAATTATTTTTCTCACTACCTAATGTACTCCCCTCCTGAGGATACCAGTCTGGAAGCGTGAGCCCAGGAAAGCTTATGCCACGATACATGTATCAGACTTAAGCTGTCACAAGGCTCTTTGTTGCAATAATCGGAGATCACTCGGCCTCCCACTGCAAATCTCCTACATTAACGCAACTCAGCCAGTTTCCCCAGACTCTGAGATAGCGAGGCAGCATCATTACCAGCATCCCCCAAAACGTGGAAAGGTTACCTTCAGTCCAGCGCTCCCCAGGGCCCAGCACTGCCATTTTCCATCTGGAAGGGAGAGAGGGACGACGAAAAGGAACGAAATGAGTCCACGTGATGCAGGATCCCGACCACAGGGCAACCTGGGTGTTGTAGTCCCCACATATTGGCGACCGCCAGCTATCTCCCCGAGAATGACCCGCACTCTTCACAGGCGAGGGATTTACACACCTCAGATATTACGATGGAGTTGGCAAGGGAGGATTTTAGACGAATTCCTCGGTCCCAGCCCCACTGCTAGTCTTAATTGCCACTTCTGCTTGGAAACTGGACTGGTTTTGCCACTCAATTTTCCAAGGCGGAGGGCTTTCGCCATAGAAGTACGAAGGGCTAGAGCGGCACCCCAGAGAACCATGGCGACTTTCCATTGGCTCCCGGAAGGTTCAGCCTGTGTGGTGCACAGAGAGAGTAAAAGGCGCATAGGAAGAGGACTAGTCGTCTTTCTGAAAGGACTCTGGTATGGCTGTAATCTTTCTCTGTCTATGGCTGATTAGCATCACAAACACAAGGAATTCGTGGACGAGAGAAGAAAACCCTTCCTTCCTCACTAAGCATAAAGACTCCTAGTCTTTTCTACCTTGACATATTCAACTGAAATGCTTTAGGCATGATACACTGTGGACTCTCTAGTCTATGGGGTCCACTTAGGGTCCAACCTCTATGACTGACTGAGACGGACAAAAGCCCTCTAGGTTTGCAAATGGAAAGTGAAGTGGGGGGAATCGTTTCGGCTTTAGAGCGGAAGTACCCATTGGAATTTGCATTAGGATTATTGCATCTACAGAGGCAGATTTTTTTTTTCCTCGCAAAGAGTGCGCACCCACAGGGTTTATGCCTAAGAGTCCTTTGCTCTCATGAATTCCTCGTCTGTGTGCCGACCAGCCACGAAAAGAGAAAAAGGCGAAGGTTACACCCTCGTCCAGGGGTTCCCCACCAGATGGCGCTGAAATACAATTCCCATGTTGATGGGATGATGGGAGTTGTAGTTCAGCAACATCGGGAGTAAGTCTAGAAAGGACGACAGAACGCGTAGGTAGGTTGCAAAGAAGTCGTGATGGCTTCTGGTCCATGTTTTCCGGAAGTTCCGGTTCTTTGTCGCGGGAGACTGAGCACTGCGGTCGAAGGAGGAGGGCGAGGGGGGGGGGGGGTTGCGGCTGCGCAAGCGCAGTCGATGGGAGCAGCGGTTGGGGGAGGGGAGCGGCGGCGCCGGCGGCTCGTGCTCGCTTCTCCCCTCGGTCGTGTTGCGCGGCGAAAGGGCGGAAGGAGGCGGCCGTCGTCTTGGTCGTCGTCTGGCGGCCACAGTGGCTGCCGCAGTTGGAGCAAGCCGTGCTCCCCATTTTCCTCTCCGTGTGGCGCGGCTCTTAGGCCCGGGAGGACGGACCCCCCCCTCGCCCTCTCCCCCCCTCTCCGCCCTGGGCGGCGGCGGCGGCGGCGGCGGCGAGGAGGAGCACCTCGGGGGAGGAGGGACCAGGTGAGCTACTTGGCCCGGGGCGGGCGGAGAGGTGGGTGTGCGGTGGGGGGAGCCGTGCCTGCCCGCCTGTCCTCTTCCTCCCCTTCCTCTGGCTGGACGCGCCGGTAGGCGGTATCCTCCATGTAGGCCCCAGCAAAAGTAACCCCGCACTCTTTATTCATCCGCTTGGGGGGCAGGTGGCGTGTTTCCTCCGTTGACCGCCTCAACGGGGGGTAGATCTGACCTGCCCAGAGCTCAGCTGACCAATAGAATTTCAACATGAGTTCTTTCACTGTGATCAAAGCTGGGAAAATGAACGTTGCTTATAAATTGGCCGCGATGGTTGAAAGAAAACTTGGCATGTTTTCTTATCTCTCCTATCATCTTTTTATTTTATGGTGGCCGGAGAACAGTAGCGAGCTTATACTCTTTAATCGCGCAGCAAAGGGAATTTTGACAGGGAGCATCCTGAGAATCTCTGCCTACCAGAGTTTCCTCTTCTACATAGCCTTGGCCTCCTTTGGGGTCTAGTCACTTTGTTAGATAGACTTAGGAATTTACAGCACAGTTCCGTGCAAGTTTGCTCACACATTAGGTCCATTGAGTTCAGTAGGACTTAATCCCAAGTAAGTGTGCATAGAATTCTTGAATGTTCTTCAGAACATTCTTGGAATGTTTTGTTGGCATGTTTTGCATTTACTTGTGTTGATTTTTTTCTGTTCTGTTGAACTGTATACCTTACTTTTGAGGCTAAGATGTTTCTCTGAAAAAAGAGAGCAACCCTTATTCTAGACCAGTGTTTCTCAACCTTTTTGGAGTCAAGGACCGGTAAATTCTTCCTGCAGAGTTTCAAGGACCGCTACATTCTTCATGTGCAGTTTCCCAGACCAGCAGTTAGTAAAGAGGTTTCAAGTTTATCTATTAGTACTATACTACAGGCATGCACAATTCAAATGACCTGGGGGACCAAAACTGACTGTGACTTGGCTTATGGGGGCCAAGGTCAATTTTTAGGGTGCTGATGATTACAGTAACACTTAATATCAATCAATTAATTAAATCAAATTAAAGTGAAATTAATTAAAATGAATTTAATCAAAATTTAACTTTTGAAGTTCTGGCCAAGATTAATTTAAATTAAAATAAAATAAATTGAATTAAAAATTCTAATAAAATAAATACAATGCAATCTGTACAAAATACATAACAATAAAATGCATTGTTCTTCCTTTCCACCTCTGCCAAATCATCACACTTAACACAGAGCACTTCTAAGGAAAAAGATTAGAGAAGTTTTTCTCTTAATTTTTGATAAGAAGATTATGCTTTGATCCTTCACCACACAGGCTTTTATAAAAACGAAAGAGAGAAGCAAGAGAGGGAAAGAATAGGGCAGGCTTGGCTTGAGAGAGAGACACAGAGGGATAGAAAAAGGAAAAGGAGATGGAGCAGGCTTGAAGGGAGAGAGGGAGAGAAAGAGAAAGAGCTAGAAAAGAAAGAGATGGAAAGAGAATAGGGAGGTTTGGCTTGAGGGAGAGAGAGAAAGTCTCTATAAGCTGCTCAGATCTTGCAGAAGGAGCTAGGTAAAGAGGCATAGAAAAAGCAAAATTAGTCAGGAGCCTGGGTAGGCAACAAGGGAACTGACAGGCCTAGGAAAGGATGTTTAGCTGAGGGAGCAGTTGAGGAAGGAGGGGTAAAGAAGGCTAGAGAGAAAATGGGTAGATAAGAGAGGTGCATGTGGCAGGGGACTGCAGAGAGACTGGAGTTAACTTATTCATTTGAAATAACAGATCTAATCTTAGGATGCAGACATCTACATTTTCTACAGACAATGCTACATTTTCCTGAAATTTAGCATTCTTGTGAGTTCACCCTCATGAGGTAAAATAAAACATTGCCACATGTAGAGATTTGTGGGTCCCCCACAAGACATATTAACTTTTGAATATGGAATGTGATTGTGGCACCACCAAATCACCTTATCATTGAAAATGACAGTTAAAAGTCATATTTTGATGACTTCACTACAGCATGTTTTCTTGATAGGACTGGGCAGGAGTGAAATCGATTTAAATGCTATTTATAAAAGCCATTTATACCTTGCCCTGACGAGTTAACACCCTCACCCCACCTGCGAACCTCTGTGTAGTTTTTAAAAAATCTTCTAATTCCAGCCGCTTGCCGCTTTACTTGCCGCTTGTCTTCCCTTGCCGCGAACCTCCGTGCATATTTTTAAATTCTGATGCTGAGGGGATGGCTGGGGATGGCTGCTGGGTGGGGGATGAGCCAGTGGTCCTTCTACCCGCCCGCCCCACCCATGCCTGCTTTGAACCTCTGTGCTTAAAAAATTCCTGACATTCCAGCCGCCGCGCGGCCGAGGGGACGGCTATGGGGGGGGGGAGCCCATGGTCTTTCCACCCACACACACCCCGGCGGCGGCGGCGGAGGATCCCAGAGCGACGCCGTGGCCTGCCATCCCGCCCGGTGTCGCTTCCCAACTGTGAGGGACGCCTGCAGGCGTTACTGCGCAGGCGTCCCTCACAGTTGGGAAGCGACGCCGGGCGGGATGGCAGGCCACGGCGTCGCTCTGGGATCCTCTGCCGCCGCCGCCGGGGTGTGTGTGGGTGGAAAGACCATGGGCTCCCCCCCCCATAGCCGTCCCCTCGGCCGCGCGGCGGCTGGAATGTCAGGAATTTTTTAAGCACAGAGGTTCAAAGCAGGCATGGGTGGGGCGGGCGGGTAGAAGGACCACTGGCTCATCCCCCACCCAGCAGCCATCCCCAGCCATCCCCTCAGCATCAGAATTTAAAAATATGCACGGAGGTTCGCGGCAAGGGAAGACAAGCGGCAAGTAAAGCGGCAAGCGGCTGGAATGAGAAGATTTTTTTAAAACTACACAGAGGTTCGCAGGTGGGGTGAGGGTGTTAACTCGTCAGGGCAAGGACCGGCACTCAAGTCGTCGCGGACCGGCACCGGTCCGCGGACCGCCGGTTGAGAAACACTGTTCTAGACCAGGGATGTTGGGTAGGGGTGTGCATGGACCAGTCTGGGACCATGCAAGAAGCCTCCGGACTGGTCCGGAATTCGGCCGGTCTGGTGGGGGGGGGAGTGTGGCTTTTAGGGTGGGGGGGTAGTACTTACCCGCCCCCGCCACTCTTCCCCCTCCAGTGCTAGACTTTGCTAAAACGTTTTTGGGGCGGCAGAGTTCCTCCTTGCCGCCCCTGCCCCCGTTGTCTGCGAGTTTGCAAGTAGTAGAAGCTGGCACCACGCATGCGTGCGACATGGTGCGTGCGCGCCCGTTGCCGGCGCATGCCACATATGTCATTGTGACAGGCGCATGCGTGGCGCCAGCTTCTACTACTTGCAAACTCGCAGACAACGACGGGGGCAGGGGCGGCAGGGAGGAACTCTGCCACCCCAAAAACGTTTTAGCAAAGTCCAGCTAAAGGGGAAGAGCGGTGGGGGTGGGTAAGTACTACCCCTCTGCCCTTAAAGCCACACTCCCCCCAGTTCCAGACCACGCCTCCGTGGTCCCCCAGTGCCGGACCACGGCCATCCCTAATGTTGGGTCCTCAGATGTTGTTGTACTTCACCTCCCATAATCACCAACCAAAGGCCATTGGGACTGGGGATTATGGAAGTTGAAGTCCAAGAACATCTGGGAACCCTACAGTGAGAATCCCTGTTCTAGACCATAATTCTAGTTGTTGATTGCAATAACAGAAGTAAACACAGAGTTTATCCGAACTGCACTCTGTACATTGACTTTCAGGTCACTTGAACTCAATGGAATTTAGTCTTGAATAAACATCTATAGAATTGCATTGCAAGAATAGAGTAAAATGAAACCACTTACTCCATGCAGCTAAGTATATATGTTCAAGATAATCTTAACAGATTAGCTGCTCTTAAAAAATCTGTGATGCCCACTAACATGGTATGAAATAATGGTAAATGGGGAGATTTCTTTGTACCTTTCAAGTTCAAAATTGCAACTTCAAATATTGTAAAACATAATTTTTACAGAATTAAGGGATTATGGGTTTTGGAACAATTAACCCAGATTAGAAGCATGTAGCATGGTATTGTGTCTGTACCACCACTGAAGGGGAGGTCTAGTTGGCATGAAAGGCTGGTGTCAGAGAGAGAGATGTTCAGACCCTGTTCCTAGGAATCCTGATGGGTTGTGTGTTTTGTTTTTTTTAAAGATCAGTAATACTGTAAATTCATAGGTTTTCTAAAGTACAACTGATCCACATTACTTGTAGCGTCCCCTGTCATGCACAGGGTAAAGTGGTGCCTCATGTTAATCAGGAATGTGTCTCAGAACACTCCCCACAATCCTTTGTAGAGTGCAGGGGATTCTCACAAATTGGTGTGGAAAGTTTTAAGATGGGGATGGGGGGGCTCATGAAAAACTTTCATGAAAAGTTTCCAAGATTATGACCTAGTTGCATTTTTCAAATTGGGGAAAATGTGTGGGAGAAGTGTGACATCTCTTATGTTGCACCAACCTAGAGAAGATGTGCTGATGGCTGCCTAACCTCTGAGAAAACTGATGCTGATATTTAAGAATTTGAAATTATTTACAAACCTTCAGCCTGAGGCATTACATGCAATCTTCAAAATAATACTCTCTAGACATATCTATGTTACACATTTACACTGATGTGTTAAACTATTATGAGATTATAACAGTGGCAGTCATATTTGTTTAATACATCAATCTAAGGTTCAGACAACTTGCTGAAAGTACAGCTCTTGGGAACCTCTCGTTGGGGTGTGTTGCCCAAATGCACCCACTTCCAATTCCCTAGCCTTCTGCCCATTTGTAACCTACATTTAAAGTTGGGTGGAGAATGTTGGGTGAATGTCAGACTTCCGAACTGGAAGTAGTAGGTTTGGACAACACACCTGTTGGAAATATGCACTTTTCAGAAACCGAAATTTCAGTTGGTCATCTGAAATTGCCTGAGTGTGATTAGTTGTGCCAGAATTTGGAGAGGAGCATTATAATATGCATCCCATGATAAATTAATGTAGTGCAGTAGGGGTGTGCATGGACTCTGGTTTGAGCACATTTTGGAAGTGGGGCCTTGAGCTTTAAAAAAAGAGCAGGTCTTTATCTGCTCTCTGCTGCCCCATGCAGCTTCCTGCTGGTGTGGTGCACACCCCAAGAAGTCCCATGTGGCGTCAGCATACCATGCATGCTGACCATGCAAATGTGCCTGCTGATACCGCATGGGGCTTCTTGGGACACGTGCTGCCCCAGCAGAAAACTACGTGAAGCAGCCGGGAGCATCAAATTTATGTGTGTGCTTTGTGATCACCAAATGATTTGTATGGAAACTTGTTGGCAGATGTGGCTCTTTGTTGAATTGAGACAAATTCTCCAGTAGAAGGGAATGACTGTAAAACCAGTTTTAGCATGTGGTATGAATGTACCACTTTTGTGAAAGTGCAATCCAGTTTTTGTATGTGTTTGACACATACAAAGAAGTCCTAAGAGAACTATAAAAATGACTTTGGGGCAGGTGTTTGGTAATGCTTAAAAAAAAACAAAACAAAAAACCCTACTATTATCCTCAGATTACTTCTGGTTTTCCTGCATGCTACAGTATTTTGCATAAACACAGAAATAAAATGCAACAGGATTTGCTACCTTTGGTAGTATGCTTTTCTTTTTCAGCTAGAAAGTGATTCATGTAGATTTGTGCACAATGAGGATATTCTAGAAAATATATTTGAGGAGGGGGAGCTAAGGATAATCACATTCTTGTTCATAAGAGTGGACATGAATGCAAAATAAAATTGTACTTTACAAATTTCAGATGGTGAAGCAGCAGCATTGTGTCAAAAAAGGCCAGGGAGAGGCAAACCACTTGTGAAATTGGCCTTTCAGCAAAACTAGGTGTATTCCAGCATGCTGTTTGGGTCAATTAGTATGCGGTTTGTTTAGCAACTTATTGCTTGACCCAATTTATTAACTTATTGAAGAAATTCATGTGAGGCTGCTGTTTGAGTGATATTTTGTTGCTGATGTGCAGTATGTTTTGTACTGTACTTGTGTATCTGACACATTGAACAGCATCCAGGCTGAGATTTGTGTGAGCAGAATACTTCTGCTTGAGCTTGTGAGGAGGGGCAAATTTCACTGATCCCCCTGTTTCCTTCTGCAGCTTCCTTTGCCGAATGAAAATATGTCCTTGTTAGTTCTCCAGCCTTCAGGAACATACTTTCAGTTGGTACAGGAGGGTACAGAAGGAAGCAAGGGATTAGTAAAAATTGGCCCAACATTCGTGCTCGAGCAGATGTGTCAGGTACCCAAGTACAAAACGTACATCAGGATCAAAATAATTGCTCAGTGGCAGCCCTGCATGAGTTTCCTCAAAAGGTCAATACATTTAGTTGTTTGCTCATGTAATTGAGGGCAAGCAAAACCTCTCTTAAGAACAGCCCTGCTGGATCAGGCCCAAGGCCCACCTAGTCCAGCATCCTGTTTCACACAGTGGCCCACCATATGCCACGGAAGTAGGAGTTGAGGGCATGCCCTCTCTCCTGCTGTTATTCCCCTGCAATTGGTATTCAGAGGCATCCTGCCTCTGATGCATTGTAATGCATCCTGCCTCTGAGGCTGGAGGTGGCTAGAGGTGGCCTGTTGCCCTCAGACTGGTAGCTGTTGTTAGAGTTCTTCTCCATGAAGTTATCCAAACTAGAGATGTGCACAGAACCAGTTCGGAGGCCCTTTATGGGTCTCTGAACCAGTTCAAGCAGCAGGTGGTTCTGCTGGTTCAAAGTGGGGGGATGGTGGTGTTGCACTTAGCCCTCCCACTACTTTCCTCCTCCGGCGTCGAAGATATCCATGCACATCCCTACAATCTAATAAATTTCACGTCCACTTGCTTTTCTATCTCCCTCACAAGCCCTTTCTCCCTTGGAGTTCAAGGGTTTGTATTCCACCTTGGATTGAAGAGGAATAGCTGTAGCAAAGACAGTTGAAAGTAGATTCACTCTCAAATGTTAAGTGTACTTCTGTTGCTGTGTTGCTAAAATATTGGCTAGAAGGACGAGACCTTTGGCTTTACTACTTGTTTTTGATGCAGTCACCCTGGAATATTGATTGGAATGAAATGTAGTATATATGTTTAGTTTCAATTATGTGTTTCAAGTGTGAACCCTAGTTTGAACCTTGCACTTATTTTGGGTCAGGGGCAAGAAAGTGTATTTAAAAACAACACAATGTGACATTTTCATTGAAGACTGAGACATTTCAGAGAAAGTTGATTTGTAGTTCAGGAAAACTTCTGATGTTTCCAATTCCAGTATTAGCCCTGCACTACTTTTTTGCAGTGGTTGTGGAGGTGAACTTGAGGAATATAACATTGTAATGCAATATCTGAAGTAGGCTTGCGGCACACTGTATTTACTCACGTGCATCAGTATAAACATCCTTTGTATTGGCTTATTGATTTCCTAAAAAATATGACCAAGTGAAAAATAATTTTAATCTATTTCCTTTGATTCTGGCAATTGTTCATAGTCAGGAGTCAAGAAATTTTGGATCTGTTCACCAGCCGGACAAGTTTTTTACTCGCCGTGCTCTGTTGGTACATTACTCATTTGCCAGGCATCATTTTTCACTCGTTGCCCTATTCATAGTATCCCATGCTAAGGCTCTCTTCCATTGTTTTAAAAGTAACAAGATGGATCAAGAGTTGCTATTAAGGTTGAATCAAGAGCTCAGTCACATCTGGGTTTTTTGTGTTGGTTTCAACCAGGATGTGCTTTGTAGTGCAAGGGTATCCAGTATCTATCCATGATATTGGATCTGAGGGAGCCACATTGGTGTCAAGAAATAATGATGGCCCACGGTTCTGGTGTCAAGAATAGCAACAATCGTGGTGGTCAGTCTCTCCCCAGCTCTCTTAGAAAGCTTCAGAAGCTTGTGGATTAGTAGCTGTTCTTAAAGCCCAGGTTGTGGTGATGATCAGCTAATGATATTTACTACCTTCATCTTGAGAAAAGATCCTGTTTGATCCTGTTCATCTGATCAGGAGGACCTGGAGACTTATGCCTTCATAATCGTGAGACTTGATTACCCTCAATGATTTATGTGGAAATATGCAAAACACAGCAGCTGTCCTCACAAGTAGTGCATACTTGCACCACTTCCCAATGGCTGACATGCTCCACAGCTTGTAAACTAACTGCGATAGGAGAGGGAGCAGTTTTGACTTCCCCCTCCCTGCAAAAGCTCTTCTTGCATCCAGGAATATGTCTGTGAGGCTGCCCTCATGGATGTATTCTTGAACACAAAAAGGGCTTTTGAGGGGAGAAGTGAAAGTTGCTTCTCACTCTCTACACACTGCAGCTCCTTCTGAGGATGGAGCTCTTATCTGCCCTCATAAGGCTGTGGGGCATTTCAGCCAGTGTCTTTACTTGCTGTTTCTTTACTTTTTGCAAAGTGGTACTGTTGACCTATAATCCCAGGTTCACAAAGTTTGACTGGACTAAGTAGCCGATCAGTATTTTCTTGTAGCCAACCGTGAAGTGCCCTCCCACAAAAATATGGCAACAGGAAGAATTTCTAGACTAAATGTATCTTGTAAATCAGAACTGTGTTAAATGACAAACGATTAATCAGGAAGCCTGTGGTATCCTAAAGCAGGGCTTGACAAATGCCAGGCACCAGGGAGCCTTGGCACCTAGACCAGGATATGCAGAGTTAGAGTTATTTAATACAATCTTAATTTGTCCCAGGAAGCTCTGTTTCTGTCCGAAGTATGTTACTTGTAAAGGCAATGATGAATAAAGGCCATTTACCCTCCTCCTCAACAATGTCTGTTACTAAATCTGGTAATTGTCCATTGACTGTTGTCTGGCTCCCAAATTCTTGGGTTGGCCCATAGAAGAAAACTGGTCAAGGCCTGTCTTAAAAATTAAAATATCTTGAGGTATGTGATTGTGGGGTGCAGTTTTTCATGCTATAGCAGTGAAACCCTTTGGTCACGAGTCAGAAAAGCTATTCTGGGTTTAATTTTAAATCACACCATGTGGCAAATTTGGAAGGAAAGATATGGGGCAAATGTGGACACCAGCAAGACGGTGTAAATTCCTGTTAGGATATCAAAACACACAAAGCACTTTTCTTAAATGAATAAGTTTAAGTATCTTGTGTGTGTGATTGTCTGATATAAAGTGTGTGTGTGTGTGTGTGTGTAAATATCTCAGAATTGCATCTGAACCTTGCCATTTTGGAAGTACTACTGCTCTGTTTTCTGGAACTCTGAACAGGGGTGCTGTTAGGATGGACCTCGGGGTCTAGGTCCATGCGCCCACTCTCCTAAGGGAAAAGAAGGCCACTGCTGTATTTCTGGAATGGCTTGGCCTAGAGTTCTGAAATCTGGCACAGATGTAGGGATAGGCTATGAGGACTGTGTACTGGTTTTGAAGCAGATTGGTCAATCCATTGATTTTTTAAAATGATTTTTCAAATTTAAAAAAAGTGAAAAAAGTCCTACAAGTGGCTTGTTAGGTCCAGCGCCCAAAAATAACTAGCTGCACCTATAATCATGTACATGTTGACAAATCAATTACAAGGACTTCGACAGATTAGCTCTTCCTTTCTTATTCTAAATCTGTCTTTTTTGTTCTATCTACATTTATCAGAATAGGATTCATAATTTCTGTCATACTATATACAGTGATATGTTAATTCAGACTGTTAGCTAATTAACACAATGGGTTGGATCGCAACTAGTGTTTAAGAACATAAGAACAGCCCTGCTTTATCAGGCCCAAGACCCATCTAGTCCAGCATTCTGTTTCACACGGTGGCCCACCAGATGCCGCTTGAAGCCACAGGCAGAAGTTGAGGGCATGTCCTCTCTCCTGCTGTAACTCCCCTGCAACTGGTACTCAGAGGCATCCTGCCTTTGAGGCTGGAGGTGGCCTATAGCCCACTGACTAGTAGCTGATGATAGACCTCTCTTCCATGAAATTATCCAAAGCCATCCAGGTTGTTGGCTGTCACCACATCTTGTGGCAGAGAATTCCACAAGTTGATTATGCATTGTGTGAAAAAGTACTTCTGTTTGTTGGTCCTAGATTTCCTGGCAGTCAATTTCATGGGATGACCCCTGGTTCTAGTGTTATGTGAGAGGGAGAAGAATTTCTTTCTATCCATTTTCTCCACACCATGCATGATTTTATAGATCTCTATCATGTCTCCCTGCAGTCGTCTTTTTTCTAAACAAAATAGCCCCAGGTGTTGTAGCCTTGCCTCATAAGAAAGGTGCTTTAGGCCTCTGATGATCTTGGTTGCCCTCTTCTGCACCTTTTACAGTTCTACAATGTTTGCACAAGAGGAACAGTGTTTCCACTTGTGCAAGGGAGTGGAATTTCTGCTGCCTTCTCTTTTTCATCTGCAGCTCTTATGTGATACTCCTTGCTATTCCTGGGGGGCCCTTCAGGATTGGTTTTTGGGGAGCACTTGCTGGATAGCAGGAGAACACCGTTCTCAGAGGGATACTGCTCACAATTCTCTGGGCTTAAGTCAAGTGAGTAAATGTTTAGATACAAATTTTATGTTTGCCAATCTCACCACCACCACCCCTGTGCCTGGCATCACTGTGAACTCAGGCTAGAAGTTCAAAACATTGCAAAACAGGAATACATATTTAAGGTGAGGGTTCTCAAATGTGGGTCCCCAGATGTTGTTGGAGTACAACTTGCATCATTCTCCGCCACAATGGCTGAAGAACATTGTGGCTGGGGATGAAAGGTGTTTGGTTCACCATTGTCTTGGGATCCAAGTTTTAGAATCCCTGTTCTGAGCATTCAGGTTGGAATGGGAAGCCTAATTTCCTCTTTTCTTTGCAGCTCAGTTGCACTCTCGCTTGGCTTAGTTGGGTGAGAGGTGCAATATTAAGTTCACTATCTAGCTGCTCATGCAACTGCTTGTGGGGTGGCATGCAGGCTTCCTGTGGTTAGTACTTGCCTCTCAAATTTTTGGAGATGTGTCTACACACTGACCACATTAAAAGCTGCTTCTCTCTCTGCTCTAGCTCTGTCAATCCTTTGAATGACTTGGAGACTTGTGGTGCATGTTCTATTTTGTTCTATCTTAACCTTTAAGAACACCAAAATTGCCTTGCTGAATCAGGCTAAGGTTCATCCAGTCTAGTTCCCTGTGTTCAACAATGGTCAGCCAGACTTTCTAGAAGCAGGACACAATGGTGAGAGTCTTCCTCATTTGCTTTCAGTGTCTGATACTTCAAACTGGATTAGAGCTGCCATCTGTGAGTCAAATTTAGACTGTAGGGGTAGGCCACATATGTTCTTTGTGATTGCCCAACAGTTGTGGAGCACTCTTTCCCTAGTCTATGAAAGTCAAAGCCTGAATCCTTTTCTGTTTGTAGCTAACATTCAGCAGTTAGGATTAAGATGGAATAGGGTAATTTTTTAATTCTGTTTTTAACCCCCCCCCCCATTTTTCTTCAAACATTGTGAATTATATCCGATGAAAATTAGTTATGACTAAGCCCCATTGAAATCAATGAAACAAGTTAGTCATGAGTACATGACTAAGGCAAGTCCCATTAATTTCAGTGGGGTTTAGGATCCATAATCTCCTCGTGAAACAGCCTTGTGTTGAGCCCTTGAAGGGTGGGTTAATCCAACTAAATATGATCTTTACTGTTTTCTCTATGCAAATTGTTTTTCTATCCTATTTCTAATGCTCTTCTTATACTTGGGGTACATCTGTCTGCACTGGTGTGTGTGTGTGAGAGAGACAATTGGCTGCAAATAAGTGTAACACTGAAATATATTAGTACCTAGTGAATCAGTTTTTGTTTCTATATAGTGCCATTGAATACTACCTTTGCAAACATATATTGGACTCTTTGTAAACCACCTGCTTGCCTCCACCTGTTGGGTCCAGTCATGTTTCAGTCCTCGCACCTGGGGTGGTGTGAGGACTGGACCAACCTATCACCTGGTGAGTGAGGTGCACCAATATTTTTATTAATTTATCTATCAAACTTGTATGCCACCCCAAACCTATGTCTTTGGGCAGTCTACAAGTTAAAACACAAAAGTAAAAACCTTAAAATGATATAAAACGCAGTTAAATTAAAAAGCTTGGGTCTTGGGTGAACAGATAAGTCTTTAGGGACTTTTAAAAAGTTGTCAGAGTGTTCCCTCTAAGGCGTGTGTATGCACACGTTTTTTTAATGTCTGCAGTTAATTTTGAATTCCGCTCAGGCTGAATCAGGAAGGCCCCGTTCTGAATGCACGTTCTGAATGCATATGCACACTGCCTTGATACTGCTACCTAGAACAAAACCCATTCCACACATAGATGCAAAACATTGTAGAGAACACTGATGGGAAGGTTCTTATCTCAACAGGGAGTGCATTCCAGAGTCTCAACAGAGAAGGTCCGTCCCTGTGTAGCCACCAGAAAAACTTGTGGCAGCTGCAGAGATCTCTCTGGATGATCTCAATGGGTGATGGGGATCATGAGGAAGAAGGCGTTCTCTTAAATATCCAAGGCCTAAGTTGTGAAGGGCTTTATACATTATAACCAGCATGTTTTATTTTGCCCAGAAACTTATGTAGTTCTTCTTAATATAGGAGTAATATGGTCTCTTCAAGATAACCCAGAGACCAACCTGGCTGCCGCATTCTGTACCAATTGCATTTTCTGGACTACATACAAAGGCAGTCCCACATGGAGCTCATTGCAGTAATCCAGCCTGGAGGTTACTGGCATATGTACTGTTCTGAAGTTGTTCATCTCACGAAACAGATGCAGCTGGCTTATCAGCCAAAGCTGATAGAAAGCACCTTGGGCCACCTCCTCAACCTGGGACACCAGGGATCCAGAAGCACTTGCAGACTGTGCACCTGTTCCTTCGGGGGAAGTGTGAGCCATTCAGAATGGGCAGATACAAATGGTCTTCTGACCCTGCATAATAAGTATCTCTGTCTTATCTGGATTTGGCCTCAGTTTGTTATCCCTCATCCAGCCCATTACTGTCTCCAGGCAGGCATTTAGGGAGGTTATGCCTTCTCTTGATGATATTGAGATGGAGAAATAAAATTGGGTGTCATCAGCATACTGATAACACCCTACACCAGATGCAGTTGGAATGATTTCTCCCAGCCGTTTCATGTAGATGTTAAAAAGCATTGGAGACAGTACAGAGCCCTGAGGGACTCCATACAAAAAATCACTTTTTGAATAGCAACAGTCTTTAAGCAACACTGTCTGGAACCTGTCCGAAAGGCAGAGTGGAACGACCACAAAGCAGTGCCTTCCACCCCCAACTCTCTGATGCTCCAGAAGGATCCTATGGTTGATAGTATCAAAAGCCACTGAGAGATCCAAAAGGACCATCAGAGTCACACTCCCTCTGTCAGTTCCTAATTGGAGATCATCAGGCCAACCAGAGCTGTCTCCACTCAAAAGCCAGTTTGAAATGGGTCTAGATAATCAGTTTCTTCCAAAACTGCCTGGAGCTGGGAGGCCACCACCTTCTCAATTACCTTTCCCAGCCACAGAAGGTTGGAGACAGGCCTATAGTTGCTTAACTCTGAGGGATCCAATGTAGGCTTCTTCAGAAGTGGTCTAATAATTGCCTCCTTGAAACAAGGAGGCATCCTGCCCACCCTTAGAGAAACATTTATAATCTCTACCACGCCTTATACAACAACCTCATCGCCAGATAATATAAGCCATGTCTGACAAGGGTCAAAGAAGCAGGTGATTGGCCATACTACTTCAAGCAGCTTGACCACCTCCTCGGGAGTCTCAATCTCAAACTGATCCAACCTAACCACATAACAGGAGTTGCTGGACACCTACCTCTGCATTAGACACTGTAATAATTGTGGGATCCAGGTATAACTCAGCCTGAATGAGAGAGGTTGTTCACAAAAAATCATTAAAAGTGTCACAGCGGGTAACTGATAGTTCCAAATTCTGATTCAGGGAAGGAAGGGCATGTATTAACCCTCTCACAATCCTGAACAATTCTACTGGACATCAGCTTGTGGATGAAATATGAGCAGAAACGAATGGCTTCTTTGCCACACGTATTGTCAGAGCATAGGTCTTCAAATGTGTTCTATGACTTAACCTGTCGGATTCGAGTTGAGTCTTTCTCCACTTATGCTCCAGTTGTCTACCTCGCTGCTTTAGCTCCTGTAGATCCTTATGTCAAGAGAGGACGCTTAGAAACTATAATGTCTACTGCCCTGGTGAGTTAACTGTTGCAATTCTCCACCAGGGCATCAACAGGATCACAAGCAGAGCCAACACTAAATCCTTCCAAGGCTTCTTGGAATCCTATTGGATCCAATCACCTTTGCGGGTGGGCTAATGGGCTTCTCGCCCCCTACAGAGGTGGGATGTGATTGTGAGTGCAACCTTAACCAGATGGTGGTCCGTCCATGACAATGGGAAAATCACAGGAGTACTCACCCATGGAACACTCTGATCAGAGTAAAAGACCAGATAGAGCATGCAATCGGCATTGTAATGTAATATCCTTACATTGTTGTGCAATATAAGGAGACCCCGGGTGAAGGAGGATACAGGATTGACCCTTGGGGGAGGGGAGAGGGAGACAGACTGACTGACTGACTGATGGCTTACTTAGCAGGTGAAGACCCATTAGTCTCTTTCCTGGGCTGTAGGGCATCCCTATAAAGGAAGGACAGGGCCTGGTCATGGGAAGAATGAGTTTAGGCGAAAGAGGAAAAAGGGGTCCCACTTGTTGAGTCAGAGATTGCTGTGATTGTAACAAGAATAAAGGCAACCTTGTCGTGTTGGAGAACTGTCTCAGCAGTTGGGCCTTTTGACATGGAACAATCCCCCGGGGAGAAGAACCTGTCACACTGTCAGGGAAACAACACAATACTAGGGGGGTTCCACATATCCAGGTTCTCATGTTCCTTCTCTTCTTTAAAGGTTAAAGAGCCACCATAGTGCTAGGTTCAAAGTATGCATAATGATGGGAGATTTGTCTCTCTAATCCTGGATCCCGCCCATTGACATAGAAAATAGCAAGTGGGAGTATCTCATTTAAACAGCAAAAGGAGTGCATCTGTTGGAGGTGTGTCTTTTTACCTTCCTGAGGATCTTCTCCTAAAGTGCTTTCCTCCTCATCCAAAGTTCACTTCCACTGTTGGAATCCACTGTTGGCGGGGAGGGTTTAGTCTTCTGCATTTATGCACCCATCTTGTTGTTTAAACTGGAACCTCGATGCACACCTTCTGCACAGTTGGGCACATCTGGTTTAAATACACAACCTGTTGTCACCACACATAGGCTGAACCTTGGCTTGAAGCTACTGGACAGACATTTAAGCTAACATTAAGGGAAATTAAATGGTGATAAGGCAGTATACCATTCACTTGCTTGATTGGGTGCAGTTGCTCTATGCCTGAACTGAGTAGGTGAGTGGCAAATATCACAGTTGCTAATGTATTGTGACATCTCTAGCAGGGCATCTGAAATTATTTTAACAATTCCTACCCTGCTGTTCCATATTAAAACAAAATGGCTTACAGTTACAATGAACAATACATTAATAAAAATACAGCATCAAAAATGCACAATGCAAAATACCTCTTTGGTTTTTTAAAAGGGACTTGAGTGAAATAATGAAAGATCTGTAAGGGAGGAAAACACTTGAACTTGAAGGTAACTGGGAAAATCTGCATGTTGAGCTGTTGACAGTTAATGGTCTTGACATGCTTAATTCTGAATCTTACATATGTAGGAAATTACTTCTATCTTCCTGAGGTGCATTTTATATGTTATTTCCTGTTGTATTATTTTTATATCTTATTTACTGAAAGAAGATGCCTGGGAAATTTTACAGTTCTCTCCCTGCAGACTAGAGCCAACATTGGGGCTCTGTCATCCATTCTTCTTCAACTTTTTATTCTTTGTCATCCATTCTTCTTCAACTGGCTGCTTTTGATTTATGCATCTCCCCCCCCCCCCCAAAAAAAAATAAATCCATGTTTTTCTTAATATTGTATGGGACATGACACATTTTAGAAGAAAAAGGTATTGTGGGGGAACAACCCTCTATTCCTCCTAACCTTTGTACTGCTGCCGCCAAGGTATGGCTGGGTCCTGCAACAGCCCATCACATCTATCAAAAATTACAAAAACAAAAAAAACACACACCTCAGTGATGTGGAAAGGCTTATAGGCATGGGGTGGAGACAATCAACAAGCTTCTATTTTTTTTAATAACAAGAAAATATACTTTTGGAAAAATTGGTTCAGTTAAAACATATGCAACAAAAAATGCAAATTCAAAACTGTTAAGAGAACAGGTCAGGGAAAAATAAAATCTGGAAAAATACAATCACTACCTGAGACTATACTGGTCCCTACTAGGGATGTGCGTGGAACCACGGCGGGGAAGCTCAAAGGTGGTGGGAGTGCCACTTTAAGAGTGGGGGAAGGTGCACTTTCCCCTCCCACCACTCCCCCCCCAGTGTCCGTCCTTTGGAAAGCCCATCGGGGTAGCAGTGTACCTCCCTGCCCCCTATTGTAACCCTTGGGGTGGTTGGCACCCTCTGTGCACTAGACCACCACTCACTCTGGGCTACCCCAGCACCCCACAAGTGGCTTTAAGGTTTTTCTCCACAGGGAAGAATGGAGGTTTCAGCAGCCCCATAACTGCACTTGGGGGGTGCTGGGGTGGCCCAGAGGAAGGGTGCCAACCCATTGCTAGCCCATGGGATACTGGGTTTTGTTGTTTCTGAGGTGTTCTGAGTGTAGATTCTTTGGTAGCATATGAGATTTTCAATGACAAACCATGAATCCACTCTCATTTACTAACCTTAAAGACACGTAAACTTCAAAAATCACTTAAAAATCAGCCCTTTGCCCAATTCCTTTCAAATAATTCTGATAGCTTCCTTGCCCACCTTGGGAACTACCACTCACCATACTCTGCTCTAGGACACCCCTTTCCCCCTTACGTGAAGCTATACATTTGCTGCAATCCTCATTCCCCATGAGGAATTCAAAAATATTTTTAAAATTCACCAATAATCGGAGGAGTGTCCGATTGCCTTGGGGTTTTGTGGGTGGTAGGCACCCCTGAGTGCCTACCACCTACCCCACTTTTGCGCCCTTAGGTGCTCCACAATAGGGGATAATGGGCTGGTTTGGGTCCCATTATACCCTGTGAGAAAACTAATTAAAAATATTTCAAATATTCATTAAAAAATCATAGGAGTGTCCAATTGCTTTGGGGTTGGGGTGGTTATCAGCACCCATGGGTGCTCCACAATAGGGAATAATGGGCTGGTTTGAGTCCCGTTATACCCTATGAGAGAAAAATAAAAATAAATTTCAAAAATTCATAAAAAAATTGTACGAGTGTCCAATTGCTTTGGGGTTTGGGTGGTAGGTACCCATGGATGCCAGCTACCACCCCACCCATTTTTGGAGGTTCGAACCGGTTCAAATTGAACCACCCACTGTTTGGTTCGAATTCGAACCTGCAGCTCGAATCTGATGGCTGGTTTGGTTCGAACATCCCTAGTATAATGCACTGTAGAGATATTAGTGCATAACAGTGTTATGCATTATTGTGCTATTTGACAATTAGACTAGTAGTAGTATACCTCTTTTGCCAGAGTGTCTAGGTCAAGATTGGGGTGATGCAAAAGTTGAACTGCAGGTTTTGTGTCTTGAGCTTTTTCTACTTCAAAATAATTTTTTCAGAACTGAAGATAAAAATTATATCTGGTATGGGGAGAGACAATTGGGGCATGTAGGGAATATACTCTGGAAAGCTATGCCTGAAATACCTTTAGTGTTACAGGGAATCTAAAAAATCTTGTTTAAAATATGGCTGCCTTCGCTACTAAATTGAATTGCTGATCAATTCTCCTATATATAAAGTAATTGAATATAGTCCATTGTATTTATGTTTTTGTAAAAGTCTGGAAGTTATAGCTCAAAGACTGTGTATATAACTGAAGACTTGTACATTTTATATTATACAGTTGAAGTGGGGTGCTTTTAGGCTGGCATCCTGTTTCCCAATATTAGATCCTCCAGAGCATTTTACACTTAAAAATGTTTTTCTTCTTATCCCTTGTCTCTTACACCAATTTTGTAACTGGTTAAAAATTAACCATACCATTATCCTCTTGACTTTAAAACAATATTCCCAAACATAATTGTGTCACCATTTGAGCGATGGTCATTTTTATGATGAGCTCATCTCCTGTGCAATCTTTACTAAACTCTTAATGGTCTCAGAATCCGAGGTTGAATTTGTTATTTCTCTGTATAAACCACCCTGAGCCATTTTTGGAAGGGCGGTATAGAAATAGAATTAATAATAATAATAACAACCACCACCACCACCACCTTCAGAAATGTTTAGGGTCTGCAGCTTTATGATCTTGCAGATCCTGTTACATAATGTTCAGTGTTTGGTTGAATTATTAGATGGTTATTTAAGCCTGTAAATACACAATGTATAGTGTGTGTGTGTAAAACATCCTGCTTTAGGGACAGCAAGTTAGAGATTCAGGTACCTTCTAGGCCTGTGATTCTTTGCCAAATTGAGCAAGAAGGTTATGTAATACACTACAGCAGCAGTGGATATATGTAACAAGACCACTTTATTTAAAAATAGAAAAATGAAAGCGGCCGAAGCTGGTTCTGAGCAGATGCCCCTTCCCCCACATTGGAGAAATGTAGCCTTTAAGTCTGACAGGTGCATTCTAGGGCCTGAAAATACAACATCCTGTCCCTGAGCCCTCCCGCAAAAAGGACTCTTTGCATAAACTGGCTTCCCAACTTATTGCTCAGTATTGGTTATGTTATCAGTTATACAACAGGGTATCGTTCTGACATATGTTTCTGCTGACTCTGTAATCTGTTTCCTTTTCTTCTCAGCCTATAGTTTTCCCAGAGATGTATGCGTCTCCTAGGTGGGACAAATATTTCACTCCTGTGCCAGTGTTAAGGCTTTTCCTTTGTAACTACATTTCCAAAAACATAATGGTTATCTAGTCATATAAACTAGCATTCACAATGTGATGGCTCAGTAGGAACTGAAAACTCTTGCTGCAAGTTGTCTTAAACAGTAATAAGCAATTACTTTGAGAGATTTTGAATATTAGAATTGACATGCATCTTGAAAATAAAAATGCCACTAATCGTAAATGGCATAAAACGTAAGCACATCTCTAACAGGAAAGGATCCAAATTGAATTATTTTTTCTATGTCCGGTTTCCTAGCCAGCTGCTGAAAGTGCTTGGAGGATATGCCTGACCACAGGGTGCCCCATAACTCTTGCTGACAGTGTGTCAGATAATTCAAAGATTAGCACAAAGTAGCACTTCTAGAATAGAGTGCGCTGCAATACTATAGATTATTTTTCCAATCCAGGTGATGGTTTATGCTACTAATGACCAACTCAGAAAAACAACAGCAACATTTTTATTACAAACTAATGTATTTGCTATGCAACTCTATAGGTGCATTAGTCTGAAATACCACCGCAGTTCTTGTAGCTGCTGCTGCAGACGAGTAGAGCTATTCTTCTAAAGAGAAGAGGTTAGATCTGTTGGAGGAATGACTTGTGTATTTGATATGATTAGGCAAGGATGGAAAAGGAAGCCAAAACAGGGCATAAACATGGGCCTTGGTCTTGGGACTAGTTTGGGGTGGGGATGTAAATATCAATTTCACACAAACTCGTCCTGTATTTGTGGCTTTCTTAATTTCTGCAGAAACAACTGAAGACAAATACTATAACTTATTTTTCTGCTATGAGTTCAGTTGCAATAGCTCAACTTGAGAATTTTACAGTGTTGCTTTTTTTTTTGGTTGAAGTAGTACAAAATGTCAAAAATTAGAAGGAAGGTCACAGTGGAAAATACCAAGACCATATCTGATAGCACATCCAGAAGACCCAGTGTATTTGAAAGACTTGGACCCAGCACTGGAAGTACTGCAGAGGTGAGTTGAAAAGTATTCTTTGTTCTTACTGTCGCCCTTCCTCCTCTAGGACTGGCATGATGGGGGGAAATCTTCACTTCCCACACTGGTTTCAAAGGGGTTCGGTAAATATATGAAGCCTTTATTAGCTTAGTCTGATATATTGTGAAATAAGGACTCCCCTCCACTGCCCTTGACATTTAGGACCTGCCCCAACAAGAGGCTGGGTGGTGTGGGCTTATGATCCAGTTTAAGTATTCCTTTGGGAGAGTCTGTGGATAGTGCTTGCATTTGTGATATGATAGCTACTGTTGAAAAAGGAAATTTCCTCAGGTCAAGGTTACTAGTGACTAAGATTTGTTGCTGTCTTACCATTTTTATTGTGGATTGGCTTAACGGCTGGAGCAGTCTAGATATCTGTTCTGCTGGTACCCTTGATGTAGTACACCTTGTTTTCTCGTGCTCTCGACTTATGGCACAGATTGGGATAAAATTTTGGGAGTTAACATGTAGAGAATTTTTCCTTGGAGCATGAAAGCTGACCACCTGTTCTTTTTTTAGTTCTGATCCTCCAGTCTGTTGAGTGCTGTAAACGTTCAGGGTCAGGTCACTTCTTACTTTTTGTACCAAATGCAGCTGAACTGTGCAGGATGTGAAATGTGCATGGATTAATCTTTTTAGTGGTTACTTCTCTAAAATGCTTTAGTAGTGTTTTGGTAAAGGAAAGGACACAACCAAAAATGCATACATGCACACTTTACCTCTAAGGTGGCTCATGTGTATTTGGGTCTGTGTAAAGTGGGACTTGGACTTCAGTTGGTCGATACTGATAGAAGTGAAGAAACAGTGTAGTTCATGAAAATACATTCGAAATGTCTAGTGTTATCCAAATCTTATCCTGGAAAGAAGCACTATTGGTTATGTTGGTTTTTGTTAGATCACTGTTGGGTGGGAAAAACATGTAGAATTTTTTTCTGTGACTTTTCACACAAAAAGTACTTCCAAAATTAGTTTGAAATTCATCTAGTAATGTCTGTCTCTTAGACACAGTGCCGTAACTGGTTGAAGACTGGCAACTGCCTCTATGGGAACACATGTAGATTCGTACATGGCCCTTCACCACGAGGTAAAGGCTTTAGCAGCAGTTACAGAAGGTAAATGAAGAACTCAGCTTTTTATTCACATGTTTGCAAAAGCTGTTTTCTTGTAGTTATACTCTTTTAAAGAATTGTGATGCAGATGTGGCTTATTAGAATACAATGACCTTGGAAGTGTAGGTCTTCCCTGCCTCTTGAGTGTGTAACTTCAGCATAATAAAATGTTCTTGTTGCATGTTTGTTCTTGCTTGAACAACTTTATCTGATGTTGAATGGGAAGTGAAAACTTAATAAATGGATTATTGCAGAATGTTACCCCAGCTTCTGTTTTGCTCAAAGTCTGTCTTGCAGCTGCTTGACAACACTAAAAATCGCAGCCTGTATCCTTAATGACTTCACCACTAGCAGTGTGGTTATCTGGACAATAAAATGACTTGTGCTTTCACAATGCAACACACCTTTGTGCCAAAGCTGTGCTTTCATAACTGTGTCTCTACCAACATACAACAAAATTAAATATGCTATCTTAAATGAGAACATTATTTTGATTTGTAGCTCATGTAGAGCTATAAGGTCTTAAGTGTGTCCTCACTTTATGTAGTACCTTAAACTGAAACAGATTGGGAACATACTCATGCAATTAATTTACAAACTAAGCTGAAATGTTGTGCAGTAAGGCTTAACTGCTGCTAGAGTGCTAGATGTGGCTCATGATACTTTCAGGAAACTGGAGTATGTTATTAAAAAAAGGCACAGAACTTGAAGGTCAGCTGTGATGAGAAGCATGAGGTTATGACTGCATATCTGGCTGTCACTTGAGCATGGAGTTGCAATTTCTGCTTTATAAATCTTGATTCTGGGGTATAAGACATTAAGATGCAAGCAGTTAACAACCAACTTACTATGTAGGTATTATAGGTTCAGAGCACCAACAATGAATGGAAAGTGAAACCCAACAGCCAATAGTTTCTTCCCTTGGTGACATCCTTTTATAAATTCACTTACTGTACTAGTTTCAGATGACACACAGTTTCAGATGACACACATCATTGATATAGCTGTATGAAGCTGAAACCTCTTTTTAAAATAGTCTGAAATCTTCACATATTTTGCATAACACTTTTTATTCACTTTAAGAGGCATCAAACCCTTTAGCAGATCAGTGCTTTTTCAGCAGAAGCTCCTTCCATGAACGAAAGGAGAATTATGCTCATCCTAGGGGTGTTTGTGCAAGAACAACTCTCCTTCTGTTCATGGAAGGAGTGTCTACCAATGTCATGCCACTCTGCTGAAGGTCTGGCTTTTACCCAAGAGCTCTAAGAAGATTTTTTGAAAAGCATATTAAAGTGTTGAATCAGCTAAAACACAAAACAGCTTTAATTTTCAGTTGTCTTTCAGTTGTTCATGAGAGCAGATGAAGCATTTTCTTTACTTAAATCATGTTAGTACTTATTGCATAATTGTATGTCAAATAGGTATTGCAGTAACAAGGTATTTCAGTTAAGCTCCCAGAATCTGAGTTACTCTAAAACCTCTGCACCAGTTGGCATGGATTGATTGTAAATAAAGGCAATTCAAACCATTGATTTAAGTATGTTTTAAATCACAAAAAGACATATTTAATTATTGATTGAAAATCAGGGTTTACAAATTCAGGCATCGCTCACTAGCCAGTCATTATTTGTGGTCACCAACAATCTCCTCTGAACCTTTTCTGGCACGTAGACAGAGGTCTTGGGAGAGAAGCGGGTCATCTGTCATTTGCACTGGGATATGGAGATGGTAGAAAACAGTGGGAGCCCTCTCCTGCTGCTTGAAAAGGATTCCTTCTCAAAAATTGTAGTGGAATTGAGACCTCTAGAGAGGAGACCTGTGTGGTACAAGGCACCCTGCTTGCCAGAGGCCTGGGGGCACTTTCCACTGGCCAACTGGCAAGTTGATTTGTAGATGCCAGATTATATGTAAGTTTTCCATATTGTAATTCATATATTTTCAGCACAAGCAGGCATGCATACTAGATTGGTGGGGAGGACCAGTGAATGTTTGTGTTTGGTGGAAATGAAAGGATACCTCTTCTTGGTGCAGATGTAACACTGTTAATCTCTTAATTGTGGTTAAGAGATTAGGAGCAGTATGCATGCTCCTTCCCTCTTCCTTCTCCAGCATGATTTCTCCATCTCTCCAGCCACCCTGGTTCTTGGTTTTATAGGCAAGGCACATACTAGAATGTACTGTATTTACCTGAATCCAAGATTAGATTACTTCAAAGGCTTTTTTTGATACTAGAAATTGGGAGGTCATCTTAAATTCAGAGTCCTATTCCTTTTGTGTAAATGCAGGTATAACCTGTATTTAACTTCTACTTTTGAAGAGGGTCCTCTTAAATTCAGAGTTGTCTTCTGTTTGGGTAAATACAGTAATTTTGTAGTCAAATTTATTTTGGAAAGAGGAGGGTGGTATCACTGGATGCAGAAGAATCTGCAGAACAATAATTTCTATGGTATCACTCTCTGCAATGTGGCTGGGGAGGCTTGCTACCTCCCTGGCTCCTAGATCTAGGTCCTTTGATCAGCAGATATCCGAAAACCTTTTTATCTCAAGAATATAATGGTGCCAAATTCTTCTAGACTGATATATTTGTATATAACATCCAAAGCTCAATATGTAAAAAAGATATGTAGTGAATACATGAAATATGAAACATGAAGACCTCAGAAACTTACATTGTGACACTCCAAATTCAGACAAAATTACAAATAATTTTGGACATGTTCCACACACATTTAAGCTCGAAACATTCAGATTTCTTGGTCTACAGTGAAATAATACTGATTGCTCACACAGTAAGTCTCAATTTTTCCTAAATCGTGCAAACACCCCGCCCCCGCCCTCCAACACACACGCATGCACGCACACACACTTCTACCTCTGGCCTGTTTCCAAGTAGAAGAATGTTGGCCAAATAGAGCTGAGCCATCTGTTTCCCTGCTCTGGACAGATATACCTTAGGTAAATTGCATACATCGAAATAAGTCAAAGGCTCTACCTTACAGCATAAGTCAAAGGCTCTACCTTACAGAAAGGCAGTGGAAGTAGAGAAGCATATTCACCATTATGTGTAGGGAGCGGAGGAGTTTGTCCTTCCAATCTTGCACAGTTGAGGCACAGTCCTGTTCGTTACAAATTATATTTGCTTTACTAACTCCCTAATCCTCTACCCATTTATCTGGAAGGAAGTTATGTTACATTCAAGAAAGCGTCCTTTCAAGTGTAAATAGCACCTTCTTGTTTAGAATCCTGACTAGAACAAACCATTAAAGACATGATTCAGCATTGTTTTAAAAACTAAATATATGCTACTTGGAGACCCTACTTGAAGTTTGGGGTATTTTTGTTTTGTGGCATACTTGGGCTATATGTAACCATCTTGAAAATTAAGTCCTGAGTCTATAAATGTGATACTTAAAATTATTGTACTGTCTCCCAGTTCTTCAGCAGAAGAGTATACAGTATGACTATAAAGTTTGGGTATCCATTTCTTAAGGAAGGATTCTTTAAGTGCAGGTTTCTTTTTCTTTCCGTGGTACCACAAATTGAGGAGCTACTGTGCAGGGGACCATGCATTTTAAAATAGCCTCAACAGCCCCAGAAATAGGATAAGTGATTAACTTGTGTATATTTTCTTAAAATCTTGTCATTATAAAAACTGTCTTGGAATGCTAATGAAAAGTGGGCTATAATTGTTTTTTTAATGTAGGTATATAAATTTGAAGCAAGAGTATTTTCTAGGTGTAGACTACTGTTTTGGCTTATGGCTAAAACAATAAATGTCTCAGTCAGGTGTAGAATATATGCATAAAGTTCTTGACAATGAGCATTGTACACATGGGGTGGTTGGGCTATTTCATCTTGTATTCAGACACTGGGTTGGTTGTGTTCAATATGTGGGGGTTATTACATTCCTCACTACTTTTCTTTTTTCAAAATCTTGAGGTTCACTTCTGCTCTAATGCACAAGGATTCCATTCATTACTTGGAATGAACAAAGACTTTTAAAAGGGTGTAATGTTTATTTAAGAATGACTTCAATTCTAGGAGAATGCAAAATCTGGTTTATTTACTTCCAGTTCACACAGCCACAGTACTCAAGTAAACAAAGGTCTCCTAAACATATAGATATTTGGGAAAAGTGACATTATTTGAATACTTTTTTCATTAAAGTAGTAATTGATTTCCCAGTCGTAAATGATAGTCCCACTATGCTTTTCTTGTAGTTCAGTTCTTGGTGCTTTTTAATCCCAAGTTTTAGAATTTTGTAAATATGGACATTAGCAAGATTTTTAGGTTTGTCCCTATTGTGCTGTTCACAATATTGTGTATATTGTGGTGTACGTGCCCATTGTGCTGTTAAACTATGAAGGGAAATCTTATCTAATAAGTTCCATCCAAACGCATGTATTACCTGTGGCTGAATACCAAATTCTCTTTGGTCAGCTGGAAATAGGACTTGATTCCATAAGTATTCTTGGGATCTCTGAGCCTCTCATCTTTAAGGAATTTAATCCTTATCCTCATCTAATCTAAGACTTCATGTCTCTTCAAGCCAAGCTAAACTTGAACAACAAAATCATGAAGATGTGTATAGTGAGTTTCAAATATTCAAAGTGCTTCGCATAATTTCTTACTGTACTGTAAGATTTGGTGGAGCGGCTGAGAGTATAGTAGTCTGCCTGAAGCCACATGATGAGGTTGTGGAGGAAGTAAGATTTTTAAACCGGGGACCTTGTGACTCGTACTCTTAGCTGCTATGTTACACCAGCCTAGAAATCTACTTTTCAGTAGTATTATCTATGAATAATAATGACCAAAGAATTGAAAGCCAAAGGCTTTTCTACATCTTGCTAGAACAAAAAAGCTGGGTTTGCTACACAGGGTAAAATTTAGGGAGCTGCAGCCAATCCCTGATTTCTAACAAGTGTACTTCTATGATGCACATGTTCACATTGTTGCATTCCTGTTTTACACTTTGACATGTGTATTTAAAGTGTCCACCTAAAAAAAACATAGGGTTTGCTTGAAAGTGTTTCTCCATGGTCAAAAAGAGCTACTGTTCACAGGAGAGTTCACCTCAAGGAAGGGTCCCGTGAGTGCAGCTCCCCTCCTGTGAACGGAAACACTGTGCATTCAGAGTGAAAATGTTGGACCCAGTCTTTTAAGTATTAAAAGAGAGTAAATAGCAAAGGAGAGAGAAATTTGCTTATATCTGAAAGCCGTAATACATTGCTAGTATTTAAGCTCATGGAAAAATGGCTTAAATGAAGAGTATGATATAGTGCCGAAAACAAACAAAAAGCAGCCTGCTTATTTGTGTGATAACTGCTGAATCAATTAATCAAGCCTGCTTATTTGAGTGATAATTTGTAATGATTTTAACTTAAACCATTAAGTTAAGAGTAAATGCAAGTTGCTAATTAACTTGAAATTTGTCTTCACAAGCTAATACCTTACCCATAGTGTTTGCTTCACTGTTTTGCACAAGTCTGTATTTGTTTGAGTATCTGCTTAAGGTGAATTGGGCTGGGGTCCTGGTTACTCTTTCTGGGTGGAGCAGAACGGGCGCAGATATGAACAACTAACTTGGGATGAAATGTATTGGCCCATGTATTGACAACTTTAGGAACATCAGAAGCTGCCTTATATAGAATGAGACCATTGGTCCATGTAGCTCAGTATTGTCTACACAGACTGGTAGTAGCTCTCCAGGGTTTCAGACAGGGATTTTTCTCAGTTCTATCTGGAGGTGCAAAAGGTTGAACTTGGGATCTTCTGTATGCAAAGCATGTGCTGTACTGTTGAGCTAGGACCCTTCCGCAATTTTGGATCTGAGAAACTTTGTTTAGATTTGGAAAATATAAAAGAATGCATTTGTTGACAGTAATGAACAGGGTTCAAAGAGCTACTTGTGTTAGCCCAGGATGACAGTAATGATCAGGATTCAAAGAGCTACTTGTGTTAGCCCAGGATAATTTTGTACTCACCCCCACCCTTCCTTTGAATGGCATACACCCCACTCCATGACATATCACCAGCTGCTCTTGAAACTCAGGCTTGTTATATGGAGCGGCGAGTTGAATCGCAAGTTGAATCGCGAGTGCACCCCCTTGGGCATATGAAATTGGACAAATGATCAGTCACATAGTTCTTTGGATCTGGACTAAGCAATCGTTAATAGAAATGAATAGCTATACTTCAAGACTGGTTATTGAAAATTGTTTTCTGTGTATTAGGAAAGTTTAAAACTTCATCAAAAAACACTGAGCGGTAGTGCTCCATAACTTCAAATTTCTGGAAAGTAATTTTGGAGACATTAAGTAAAATTGTAGAGCATCCAGTTCTGGTTGACCCACTTTTGTGCATCTTTAATAATGGACACCAAGGCATTGTATGCCCCTCATAAGGCACTTGTACTTTATTAATGGCTACTAAACTAAGTATTGTACATCATTAACCATTATTAGAAAGCAATCCCTACTTCCCAGTCATGGCTGGGATGAGACTTCTGAAAGTAGGCAGGAATTGGGCTATCCCAGTGATTATTGTTTGGACAGCTTTCCTTCATTTTAAAGGTAAAGTTGTGCCGTTGAGTCAGTGTCTACTCCTGGTGACCACAGCCATGTGGTTTTCTTTGGTAGAATACAGGAGGGGTTTACCATTGCTTTCTCCCACGCAGTATGAGATGATGCCTTTCAGCATCTTCCTCTATCGCTGCTGCCCGATATAGGTGTTTCCTATAGTCTGGGAAACATACCATTGGGGATTTGAACCAGCAACCTCTTGCTCCCTAGGCAAGTTACTTCCCTGCTGCACCATTAGGTGGCTTTCCTTCATTTTACTGGGATTGAGCCCCTGGTGGTGCAGTGGTAAAACTGCCGCCTTGTAACCAGAAGGTTACAAGTTCGATCCTGACCGGGGCTCAAGGTTGACTCAGCCTTCCATCCTTCCGAGGTCGGTAAAATGAGTACCCAGAATGTTGGGGGCAATATGCTAAATCATTGTAAACCGCTTAGAGAGCTTCGGCTATAGAGCGGTATATAAATGTAAGTGCTATTGCTATATATCTAAATAAGATATAGTATATGGTTTGGTTTATTAACTCAGCTCTGATTTTCTGTAATTTTCGTTTACTTAGCTTTGCCCCCTTTCGACATTTCTGTAGCTGGGAGTTCATTGTGTATTTGTATCTTCAGAAAATTAAACTAATAAAATAGCTTTAAAAAAAGGAGAGGTGCTGAGGTGTGAATTTGCCTTAGATAATCACAGCATATCAGTTACATCAAATATTTAATGCAATTGAAGGGTTAACACATAGTGAAGGCACAAGTCCTGCTTAACAGGGGAGCAAAACTTATACCTGTAAGCTTTTTTTCTGTGTGATTTTTCCTTTTTCTGCAATACCTTCTGCAGACCTTGTTTTGGTAATTTAGGGTTGCGTGGCAAAGCCCCTTCAAACTGGATAGTTTCATATGTAGTTTGGAGAAAGTAAGGGATATAATTGTTCTAGAGGATTTGTGTGCATGACAAGACAAACTGAGTAAAACAGAATAGAAAAGTGGGTGAACTTCAGCTGGGTGGCTCGGAATATTGCATCTAACTGCAAAGTGTTTTATTTTTTTAAAAAAATCTGTAGAAGCAGCCATATTGTCTGTCTACATTGTACAGGTCACCAGAAAGGCCTACAGGGGACCTTCGGGAGAGAATGAAGAATAAGCGTCAAGACATTGAAAGTGAAGCACAGAAACATAATACAGAAGAACAACCCTCTCCTGTTAGGGTAAGAACAGGATGAGTGTGCTTCTAGATTACTTTAATAGTATTGGAATGGAAATTTGCATTCTGTGAAATATAACTAGGTACAATATCGTTTAATGCTAGTTTTTTACACCAGTTTGTAACACCAGTTACATGCTTATAATACAGTGGCAGGGATCCAAATAACCAGATGACTAATTCTGCACTCTCATGAGAATTTTGGGCTTCTTTTTATCAAACTGTAACCCTTTACCCCACAGCAAATCTCTTTTGAAATTGAGGAAAAATTGAAGATCAGTTTGATATGGCATGAGACCCTGCTGCTCAAAGAAAAAAAACCTCATGGACCCTTTGGGTATTCTAGCTCTTGGCATCCTGGCCTTATTTTTTCCATATAAAATGTGTAAATAACTCAACTTGTTGAATCTGTAGCTGATTAAAGATAATCTGTTTTGCTTTTAACCAATCAAGTAAATTGCATTTAAATAAATTTACATATATCAAAAAGCTTGGATACTGAAGGAGAAAGATTTTTATAATATGGGAATTTCATTTGATAAAACTGCCATTCATTGCTGGCAGGAAAGAACGTTTTTAATGCTTTTGCTTCTATGCAGTACTAGAGTAATACACCATGTCCAAAATGGTTTCAGAAAATGAACAAGATTGATGCATCAATATTCCATTGTAGCATTGTCTTCAGTTGCTGGGGTACTTACAAATAGAAAGGAGTCATGGTAGTTTCACAATGAAAGGCCTCTTATTGCTCATTTGGATACAAACTAGAAGGAAAGCTGTGTTCAACTTACCTGCCTCTCATGGTATAGGAAGCTGGGAGCTGATGTATCTGTGCAGTCTGCACAGGCTCAATGGGTTGTATATGAAGGCAGCAATCTGTACATGAAGCATCTCTGTTTGTTCAAATGTGAGGGAGCAGAGCAATTTTCACTGTTCCCCCTTCCCTTTGTGGCCCTTAAAATTTTCTCCTAAGGGCTGGGGAATCCTCTGGAGGAAGAATTGCATGTGGCATGGGGATTGCAGTGGGAAGGGAGGGTCAGTTAAAAACCACCCCATCCCTGGGCAGATTTCTTCATGGAACAATACCTTAGGATGCAACCCAGTTTCTTCTTGTATTAAGTATTTTACGGTCTGGAATCTATTCTTGCTGCCATTCCCATTGACTGGTGTGGCATGAAAGCCCTAGTTAGCATATACAGGTGGCCCTTGTTATCCACAGTCCCAGCACCCGCGGTTTCGTGTGTCCGCGGTTGGGCTATGTATACCCAACCTTGTTATACATGGTTCAAAAAATACTCACGTTTCAATTAAAACATATTTATTTGAAATTTCATTTATTCAGTTTCATTTATTTAACATAAAATTGCCTATCTGCAGTTCCTGGGTGGTCGGAAATGACGTCTGATGTCATTTCTGGCCACCATTTTGCACCGCAGAGATATTTTGTGGCTTTTTCTGTAAAAAAATTAAAAAATCCCCGCCCTGCAATTTTTTTTGCAGAAAATTGGGGGTTCTGGGCAGGGGGGGGCATTGATGGACAGCTGGAGACCTGGAGATCATCATGTATTTTTGTTTCCTCCCCACTTTTAAACCCCCTTTTTAAAACTAGGAACCTAACCCCCACCCCCGCAATTCCTATTGACTCAAGGTCTCGTTATCCGTGGTTGTAGGGCACAACGGAACCCCCGTGGATAATGAGGGCCACCTGTATCCTACTTACAATAGAGTACTAACGTGACCCATATCAATGTTCTCTATGGCTTGAACTTATTTCTCATAGTACTGATTATTTGCAGTGAAACAAGCTCTCCAGAGTGCTAACTGCCTTCTCAAACAGACTCTTGTTGGCCAGCGTTTAAATGGTTTTCAGTGTCTTGCAAGAGATTGTAGTGAAGGGAAATTCTCTGCACTTCTCCTAAACTTTCAAGGATGTCATGTTCTCAAAGTCTGAGGGAGATTCCAGTCCATCACACTCCTTTTGGTACATGTCTGATTGCTGATCAAGTTTCACAAGTGAAACCAGAGGAATTCATGCTAAACTCGTAACTTTGATCAGTTATTTCCTTGAAGTAGCTGGAAAAAATTAGGATATTTTTAGAATGTTTGCTCTAGAAACTTTTAATTAAGCCGTGGGTGGAAATTCTGACTTTTGAAAGGAATAACAAGCTGATTTGGCAGGAAAAGTCTACATTTGAAGTCTTTGTTTGTGAGTGGCTTGTTTATATTATTAGTTGAGTATTAACATGTTTGGACCTAGCTGGCACCAGAGTATCAAAACTATCAGTCCTGACATTTAGCATAAAAATAGTTCAAGACATTTTGATTACTAGCTTGTCTGAAAATGAGATGTCTTAACAATGTATTTATGACCTAAAGTTTACCTTGTAATAGAGAGCAACACTTCAGCATAGGTCAAATAAAACTATATATGTTGGGGCATAGGAGTTCCATTGCCCTTCATGCATGTAGGGATATTTCTTGTGGGAGTATCTCTGCTTGCAAGCTTCATTTTTATGCACACTCTTTGGGTCTCTCTTTTTCTGATCCACGTGGGTACTGAGATGGCTACAGTGCTAGTTCTGATGAGTTAGAGCCTGCTGTTCCAGTACAGAGCAATCTATTTGCCACCACAGCTTAACCATCCTTCTGAGTATGAAGTCACATTCCTTCTTCAGAGGGTGAAGATTTGGGCCCCGATCCAGTTCCCCAGCCTCTCATCTGTGTTACTGTTGTTGTGAGAGAGGCAAGAAGTGGGACCAGGCCTACTTTTGCAGACTCACTTTACCCCAGTGATTAAAGCAGCATGCCAGAGCTGCAGATAAAGGGCATCTTGGTCCCTGTGAAGGAGCAGAGTCTGAGTGGGAGCAAAGACAGCTGCTGAGTTTGGGGAACTCAGCACTTCAGAAATGCATCTTCCACCATTGGTTGCAGGGGACTGTTGTCTGCTGCACATGGAATACTTCTCACCTGTTCCTTATTTATACAATTAATCCCATTTCTGATGTGATCATTTTGTTTAGACTTGCATGTTATTTCGGGTAACTCAAGTCAATATTTGCCTGAGTTGTGACTTACATATAGTTGCAACTATGTTAGAATCTTCATGCTGCTGTTGTGTGCACCATGGTAAAGCACAGACATGGGTAAAGCGTGATTTACCTGGTGAATGTGTACACTGGAGATAGTTTCAGTCCTAGCTAGTAAGTCAAGATACACTTGTCCCATAACTTCTTTGGACCCTTTTCTTGAGCTTTTAAAGGCCTGGATTTGGTCATAACCCTTAGCTGCTGTGACTTAGAGACTAATTCCATGGGGAAACCCTACAGGAAATCCAGTTCCGGCCTTTTTATCTTGTTGAACTGTCTACCTGCATTCTTCTGACTACTAGCAAGAGAGGTCAGCTATTGAAATCTTACCACAGGAGATAGTACTGAAGTGGTCGCACCACTTTGTAGATATGAGCTGAACTGGGAGCCCTCTGCAGACTTAATTGGCCATAGTCACTATGGTTGATGTTCCTGAACAGAAAGCGAGATCTGGGGGAGTTACTCAGAGCCTTTGTGAGCCAGGGGGACCCCATTTGGCTGAGTGCCCTATTCATCTTGGTCCTCTGAGTAGTGGAAGAACCATTATTGATTGCTAGTATCAACTCTCTCTCTGGGGTAGTTTCAGCTTTTAAATACTAGCTACTTGTATTCAAAGCTTTACTCTTCTTTGAGTACTAATTGTAGATATTGCTCAATGCATTTTGCTTACTGAAAGGAAAGACATTAATTTTGCCTCTCTTCTCTCTCCCCACCCCCACCCCTTAGAAAGAATCATCAAGAGGGAGGCACAGGGGGAAGGAAGATATTAAAATTACCAAGGAAAGGACTCCAGAAAGTGAAGAAGAAAATCCCGATTGGGAAACCAATAGAGAGGGTAAGTGGAATTAATTGGCTCTTTTTTATGCAAAAAAAGAAAAATGCAAAAAAAGAAACTGACAAACTATAAATGATTGGGCATGTATTTTGAATTGGTCTCTATAGAAAGTTAAGTATTCTTAGTTCACGACCTCTCTTTTGAGTCTTGAACCTTCATAAACAATAAACTAGTCTTAAATAGGGTCAAGTACACAATGTTAAAAAAGGCTAGGGATGTGCAGAATATTCCATGCTCAGAACGTTCTAACTCTAAATGGCCCGTTTTGACTGTTCTGAGCTTGGAACAGAACGCTCTTCAAATGAAGGGCCTGTTACGAACTTGGAACGGCCCATTTCAAGTCATTCCAGACACCATTTTGGATTCCAAAATAGCACTCTTCTGGCATCTGTGCATGCTCAGCAGCCATCTGTGTGGTCAGCATCACCACGCAAATAGCTGCCGTGTATGTGCAGATGCCAGAAGAGAGCAATTTTGGAGTCCAAAATGGCACTCGGAGCGGGGTCATTCTGTCAGAACAATCGCTTGTTCCGACAGAAAATTGTAGGATTTAGCAGTCTGTTCCGAGCTTGGAACTTGAAATCCATTACATGTACATCCCTAAAAAATGCTCCCTCTGTTGTCCAGTTTGAAAATCATTCTTGAAAATGTATGTATTCTGCAGTTATTCCTTGTTATCTTATTTGAGGGCCAGTTATTTCTTATTGGGTGGGTGGCTAACAGTATTTGTGGATTTTTAAAAACATACACACAGTGTTGGATCCAAAAAGGCATGAAGTGGAAGGTCAGTAGTGTTTAGTGCTATTGCTCAATTTCCTCCTGCTTCTGCAGTTCCCTAGTTCATATTACGTTCAAGAGTGTCTTCAAACCTTGGCAGTATTTCGTTGGGAGGCATAGTGGCTACGCTGGGAAGGAGGGAGCAGGGAAATCCCCTTGTGCAAGCATCCTTCTACTTCTCTGGATCCAGCCTTTATATATCTCTATCTGTCAATCTATTATTAGTGTATGTATCTATATATCTATCTCTCCTGGGGTCCAAAAAGCTGTTTTAGGTTCACCCAAGGGTTTTGATGTCCCTGGTGGATTTTTTTATACTCTTGACTTTGTTTTTCTTTGTACAGCAGACACTTCTACCATATTGCAAACTGTCTTCATTTTCTAAAGTATTATTTCATGTGGCATGGAAAGTTGCTGTTCAGTACCCACAAGTCCAAATCTCCTTTGGGTATATGAAAGTAGTTATGTAGTTCCTTTTGTAGCTTCCTTTCTCACACACACACACACACACACACACACACACACACACACACAACACAACACATTTCATAGTTAAAAATTGGTGTATATGCATCTGTATATACAAAATATCTACCAGCTTCAGAAACTGTGTTTTGGAAAAATGGATTCTAGCCCACTGAAGTGGTGCCTCAAATGTCAAAGTTCCAGCCACACATTAAAAAAAAAAAAGCATGCAAACGCATGTAACAGTAACCTATGGTCCTTCAAGAAAAGGGAAATGCCACTTTCAGTTACTTCTGCATGACATTTATCTTTCTTTGTAAATTAAGATTCTGATAATGGAGACGTAAACTATGATTATGACCATGAACTTTCTTTGGAAATGAAGCGCCAGAAGATCCAGCGAGAGTTAATGAAGCTTGAAGAAGAAAACATGGAGAAAAGGGAAGAAATAGTAATTAAAAAGGAGGTTTGTATTTTGAATGGATAACTGAACAGAACCTCAGTATACTAGCAATGTGCACATCAGCATAAATTATATCACACTTCCCTGTGACAGCATAAATTATCTGTCACATAAAAACACATTATGCTTGTGTTTGGGCTTGGTTTTTGGTCCAGAAACATTTTGTTAACCCTTAATGCCATTTTGTCAATTTGCAGATTCAGTTTGGACATGTTCTCCACATGTGTGACTGTTAGGCATACACTTCCACGTTGCACAGAATGCTTCTGGGGGAAGGGAAGATTTATGAACCCCCTCCATGCATTCAAGCAGGAGTGCTTCAGAAGTGTTATATATTATGTAATTTAATGTTGTGTGTGTTTGTTATATGTTTTAATCCTCTGTTATGAGCTGCCCGGAGAACAATTTGTTATGGGGCAGCTAACATATAAATTTGTTGTTAAGTGGACAAGCAGCTGCAGCATGAGAATGAGAATTCATTCTATCATAGCAAATGAGATTTTTTTCAATTAAACAACTCTCATGACCCACTTTCACTTTTTCACACTTTCCTTTACTATGAATAATATGAGGAAGTAATCAATTTAGCACACTTCACCTTATGAAGACAAACCTCATAAATATAAATTCACCAGAATTCACCCCCTGCCCAGTCACTCTTAAATTGGGGATGGGTGGTAGCCTCCACCCATTAGACACTATCTACCAGCCCACCCCACTCCTTTGGGGCAGATCCACTTTCTGCCCCCAATCTGCCCCAAAGACACCGAAACTTCAAAAATTCTCAAAAAATCAGCCCTCTGCCCAATCCCCCTGAAATTGGGGTGGTAGCCTCCACCCATGAGGCACTACCACCCCACCCCACTCTTTTGGGGCAGATCCACTTTCTGCCCCAAACTGCCCCAAAGTCACTAAAACTTTAAAAATTCATCAAAAATCAGCCCTTGGCCCAATTCCCCTGAAATTGGGGTGGTAGACTCTACCCATTGGGCACTACCACCCCACCCCAAAATTTTGCCCCTGGGCCCCTTTTTACCCCCCCGAATCGATTCGGATTCGGATTAAATCCGAATCCGAACCGAATCAAGGGTGATTCGGGTGACCCAGATTCGGGCACAAAACAGAACAGGGGTGATTCAGTTCGGGTCAGAGCCGAATCACCCAAAAACCCGAATTGCACACCCCTAATGAATGTCTTTGAGGTATATGGACCAATGTAAAGTAAGTTGCTTGGCATTTAAAGTAGCGTTTCACTGTTTGTTTGTTTTTAAAAGATTTCTCCAGAAGCAATTGCTTCAAAATTATCTTCCTCGCCTTCTCCAAGAAAATCCAGTAAATCACCAAAACTACGGTCAAGCCCCAAATCTTCCTCTTCTATGGCTAAGAGGGAAAAGAAGACTTCTGCAGTTGCTTCACCCCTCTTGGACCAACAGCGGTTAGTGTTATAGGCATATTGTCTAAATAAAACTCTGCATTCTGCCTTTTGAGAGCTTTGGTGGTTTAAAGTTTATATTGGGATGTACTGTAGTTGGTGTTTATCAAATTTGTATACTGCCCCAAACCTTCAGAAATATATATATTTTTTTAAAAATGAAAACCTTAAAAGCAATTTAAAACCACAGTCAAGTTAAAAAGCTTGTGTCATGACTCCTACCAGAGCCAGGAGAGGGGAGTTCACTGGGATGGAATCCTTGTCTGTAAGGGATTCACAGTAGGCTGCCACCATCCACTTTATTTTGATGTGGGAAAACCCACTCTCCATATAAGGTTCCGGGGAGTGGGGTACAGTGGCAAAGCCCTGCCAAAAAGGGCTGAGTAGTCCCAGGCCTCCATTGAGGCTTGTGACTAAGGTAGACCCAAAATGAAGAGTAGCACACTTCAGCAACAAGGATTTATTATCAGATTAAAAGAAAAGGGTATGCAATAAGAACAATTGTCTTTCCGTAAAACAGATTGTAGGAGAGTTTTTATTAGCTTGGCAATGCAGATTCCAAGCAATCAGTAAAGAAAAATAACTTCCCTGACACATTTAACTGTATTGGGCCTTATTACTCACAGGATGTGGCCTTCCCATATCCCCAGCAGCTCTCAGCACACTGCTTCCTTGGGGCCCTCCTGGGACAGACTAACCAACAGATCAAAGCTTCTGCTGGTGGCTGAGCCAGAAATTCCCACCCACTCCTCTGGATTGGACCCTTTGATTTGAACTTCCCAGGCTTTTTTCATTTCTAGGAAAGGCCCACCCTTGCAGCAGTTCCTCTAAGTGAAGCCTAGTTCTCCGTCAAAGCCTTACCATCACTACAGCCTGGGTGGGGAAAATGAGTCTTTAGGGACTTAAAAAGTTTTAGAGATGGGGAGGTTCTTATTTCAGCAGGGAGTGCATTCCAGGGTGGCAACAGAGAAGGCCCGTCCCTGCATAGCCACCAGACAAACTGGTGGCTATAACAAAGAAATTATATATTTGCAGTATATTAATATTCATCATATTCATATTGTTAGCACAGCAGTGAGTTATTTGGTTAACCAGTTGGTAGCATTCAGTATTGGGAACTCGTGTTTTAAATTTATGCAATATTAAATATTCTTGGATAGTATGTAGTCTGTAAACTAAATCATGGTTAGTTCATTTTCTTTATCCATTATAAAGTCTTAATGCTTGAATTCTAGGTTAAGAGTGGCTACAACCCTGAATATGAACTCATGGTTTGCCAACTTGTGATTTTCTTAAACTTAAATGTGTGTGCACTAAGCAAACCGTGTTCATTGCTGTTTCCCCATTTACGTAGCCTTTCCCCTTGGAAGGTGCTGAGCAGGTCTCCCCATGCATACTCTCTGGGTCAAGATTTATCTTGACAAGTTAAACCATGGATATGGATCGTGATTCGTTGAGCTCCATTAGAAGTGGGTTCTGCACCTGCGTAGAATCCTGTGTAGAATAGCACAGCTCCTCATGGCATTCCAGCCCCACCCTGCCACGCCTGACCACCTGGTTGATATTTAAGGTGGGAAGAGTGCCACTCCCCGAGTTCCTTTTCAAGTGCCATAGCAATCACATCTCTGTTTCTGTGGCTCAACTCTGTTCCTTATTTCTCTGTGAGTTCTTTAAAAAAAAAAAAAAAAAAGACTGATAAACTTGGTTTTTCGACAACAGACTGCTCGACAATGGCTATGGATAAACCTAAAAAGATGAAGAAAACTTAAAAGGTGCTCTGATTTGTGGGGTTAAACTTCCCTCACTGGATTGGCATGATTCTTGTTCAGTCTGCCTTGGAGAAGGCCACAATACTTAAGACATGCAAGATCTGCATGTTGTTTTTGAAGCAAATGAAGTGCAACAGAGAGCTCAGGTTGTGGGCCACTTTGTATGATTATTTCCTAACCCATCTACACCTTGAACTACTAAGGCGGGGCAGGCCCATTGTCAAATTCGGCTGCAGGCCCAAGGACTGCAGTTCAAATGTTGGTGCCTTCGTTCATGTTGCCAAAGCCTCCAAAAAAGTCAAAGGAGAAACGACAAACTACCGAGGAGGTGG
This sequence comes from Hemicordylus capensis, assembly GCF_027244095.1. Lineage (NCBI taxonomy): Eukaryota > Metazoa > Chordata > Lepidosauria > Squamata > Cordylidae > Hemicordylus > Hemicordylus capensis. The sequence continues at coordinate 266,965,557 of NC_069657.1, read as the reverse complement.
CAGAAGAACCAGTTTAAAAGAGGCAAAAGACATCAATGCCAGAAAGAAAACCATCAAGCCTGTAGGATGTTATAATAACCTCAGTATCGAGACTATTAACTCCGAAGGAAACAACGCTCTTGAGACCACAAATGCAGAGAGCTTTGGTATTGATGAACCAACCCTCAACACTGAGCCATCCCTTGACTCCGAGCATTATTTAACATCTATCTTCAACATCAAGACTGTCGATGCCAGGACTACCATCTACGATTCTGATGCTGACGTCTGTCTCGATGCTGAAAGCAGCATTGATCTCGCCAGCTGTGACACCTGTTCAGTTTCCGTCTCCATCGATGCCAATACAGCATTGAGGCACAACTTCAGCACTACACATGCCAGTTCTATTGGAATCAAGGCACGTGGCCCCCTCAACATCAAGAGCCAACTACTTCTGAGATAGAGGATGAAGACAATATTGAGTGTGTTGGAGCAGGACTAGATGGCTCTACTGCCCAGACACTCTTGTCAATTCTGGATTCAAACTCCAGCACTCTGTCCACTTCAACTTTTAGAGGTTTTCTGCCACAGGCAGATGACCAACAGGGTCAAGTATCTTTGGCTCACTCGACATCGACAGCACCAGTGGTTGCGCAGATTAACCTGCCAGTTTGCTATGTACTTACAGCAGCCCATCTGGTTACTACATCCAGCAGGCATGCATGTGGATTTTCTCACCGGCCTGCTTCAACCGCACAAACCACTTCAACAGGTGTTCTAGGCATATTGTATGACCACAGGGAGGAGAGATTATGGAAATCATTATACCCAGACAAGCAGAAGGCACAGTCGTACCCCTTGATGTCTGCCATAACTCAAGGCATGTCTGTAAAGACCTTAATAGCTGGAGATGCTTCAGCTTCCTTGCTAAAGAAGAAATTACCAACTGCAGTAGCCTGCACTCAAGTACTGCCTGCTTCTCCGAAACGGCAGATAATCAAACCAGTCACGACATCAGCCAACACACAGACACTTTCAATACCAATGTGTCTAGCAAGACACAAACTCATGTGCCACAGTCACCACCATCACCACAGGTTCTTCGACGTGGTCTATGCAACTAGCCCTCACAATCCCGTCTACAAATCCGAGCGGGATTCTGAGCACAAGGAACTCCCTCCAGAACAGCCCTGTAGATGGTCCAGTCGAGAACTTGAAGCTGCCCTCGACGACCGCTACGCCCACCAGGTTGAGGAGGAGGCTGACTACTTTTATGCCCACCAGGAGGTTCGCCAGCACACTCAGACCTCGGCTGCCACAGAACCGCCCCTTTGGTGCTCTATCTCGCCCCGGCCGTCGACCTTGGTACCGGCTTCAATACCTAACCCATGTTCAGAGTCAACAATCCTCCCCCTCCACCCCGAACCACGTCTCTGCTTCCGCCACGGGTCCCACCAAGAAGCTTTCCTGTGCAGGTGGCCACGATCACCCCGGATTCTAGGCTACCTCCTACTCGGCTTCGAATCTGACCCATTCCTCCCCCGATCTTGAGCGACTCCTCTGATTCGTCTTCGGATGATGGAGGGCCAGAATCCTCGATTTCGGACAGGATATCATTGGGCTCTTCGCCCCCAACATTTTGGATCCTAGACCCAGCTCCCCATCGGAAGACTTCAGGATATATACTGACTTCATCTCCCATATGGCGGCCTCTCTGAGTGTGCAACTTTCCCAAGGAGATAAATCAGATCCGGACCCCCTGTTTCAATTAATCGAAGAAGATGCCCGTCCTTCAGTATCGCTCCCCTTGAACCCGTCCATCCTCAAGATCGCCAAGGCCTCTTGGTCAAAACCCTCCTCCCTGCCCCATACATCCAAAAAACTTGATTCCTTTTATAAGGTACACACTACTGCAGATCAGGACAACTCCTTTTTGAGGCATCACCCTTCCACTGACTCCCTTGTTGTAGAGTCTTCAATCTCTAAGTTCCGTGGCTATACCTCATCCACACCACCTGACAAGGAAGGAAAGAAACTCGACACGTTTGGCAGGCATTTGTATTCCATATCCTCTTTATTGACCAGAATTACAAATTATCAGGCCTACTATGCCAGATACCAGTCTTTTTTATGGGACCATGTCGCTCCCTTCTTGGACCATTTACCTAATGAACAGCTGGGCCCTGATAAAGTCTTCCTGTGTGAAGCTATGCAAGTCTCGAAACAGGAGCTCCACGCTATCCATCACTTAACAGAGGGCATTGCTAAGGTGATGGCTACCTCAGTCACTCTTCGGCGGCACGCCTGGCTCAGATCCACTGGCCTGACGCCTGGTCCAGGGTGGAGGACCTTCCCTTTGACGGTTCATCCCTGTTTGGAGAGAAGACTGATGATACACTTCAGAAAGTGCAGAAACTTCGTAACATGGCCCATTCCATGGGTTTTCAACAATCTTCATCTCAGCCTTACAAGCCTCAGAAATGGTAGCAACAGCCATACTCCTCTAAGCACCATTACTACCAACCACAGGACAAGTCCTTTTGCTCCACAAGGTACCAGCCATACAGAAAGCGCTCCAACTTCACCGGCTCCTAACAGCAGCAACGCTCTAAGGGCTCTCAGCCCCAAACTAAGAGACAATGACTCACAAACCCCTCCCCGGTGGGGCACCAGGCTCTCCCCCTTCATCTCCACCTGGGAGAACATCACTTCCGACTCCTGGGCTCTTACCATCGTGAGGGTCGGCTGTGCTATAGAGTTTGCATCCACCCCTCTGTACAACACCCCAACTCCCCACGCCGGCCACCCCTGCTATCCTCGCAGAAGTCGACTCTTTACTTATGAAAACGGCAATAGAACCGGTTCACAACCCACAATCCTCAGGTTTCCACCCCCGATACTTCACAGTACCCAAACCAGATGGCTCCCTTTGCCCTATCCTAGATCTCTGGGAGTTGAATTGTTACGTCACCTACCGGAGGTTTTGAATGGTCGCTATTCCCACCATCCTCTCCCTTCTGCACCGGAATCAATGGTTCATCTCAATAGACCTCGGAGATGCCTACTATCATGTCACCATCAGAACTCAACACCACCATTTCCACCGCTTCCAGATAGTGGACACCACTTACCAGTTCCGCTCCCTGCCCTTTGGGTTGGCATCCATGCCGCAGGTGTTCACGAAATGTATGGCTCCAGTGGTGGTGGCCCTGCAACAACAGAACATTCAAATTTTTCTGTACCTCGACGACTGGCTCATGGTAGCCGACAACCCGCAATCCCTACTGAGGGATCTCCACACGATCATCGACCTCCTTTCAAACCTGGGGCTCCAGGTGAATTACGAAAAGTTGAAACACAACTCTTCCAGAACCATAGAATTCTTGGGGATCATCTTCGACTCCATCCAGTCGAAGATCTTCTTACCTCAGCGCAGGATCCAAGCTATCCTGGACTTGTCATCCCACCTTCTACCACCCGTGTAGGCCAGCTCGAACGATCCAGTGCCTATTGGGCCACATGGCCTCCACCACCTACGTCCTCCCCATGCTTGTCTGCGTGCCAGGACTCTGCAACATTGGTTCCTCTCCGTGTTCTCCCCACACGAAGACTCCCTCTCCCGTACCCTCATACTACCGCCTCGAGTCCTGCGTTCCCTGTTGTGGTGGATGGACCCTGCCAACCTCAGCGTCGGCTCCCCCTTCAGAAACCCCACGTCATGCCCTCCTACTCACTACAGAGGGAGACGCGTCCATGGATGGCTGGGGCGCCCATGCCAACAATCACAGCATCCATGGCATCTGGTCCCCGACCAAAGCCACTCACCATATCAACTACCTTGATCTACTGGCCATTTTCAAGGCTCTAAGAGCTTTCCTCCCTCTGATACTTGACTCTCACGTCTTGGTCCAAATGGACAGTACTACCGCCAAGGCCTACCTGAACAGGCAAGGTGGTACCTCCTCCAGTTCCCTCCTATTCCTAGCCATGGAAATGTGGTTCTGGTGCATTCGCCATGGTGTCACCCCCCTGGCGGTCAGGGACAGAACAACGTCATGGCAGTCAGGTTGAGCAGGAGTCAGTCAACATCACACAAATGGCAGCTACATCCCCCCACGCTCCGCTCCCTCTTCCACCGCTGGTTTCTCCCAGGAATAGACCTCTTCGCATCAGAGACAAATGCGCAATGTCACCTATATTGCTCCAGGTCGGGGATCGGACCCAACTCCCTCGGGGACGCGTTTGCCTTGAACGGGACGGGACGTCTAGCCTATGCTTTCCCTCCAATTCCTCTGCTTCCTAGAGTCCTTCAGAAAATTTTCCAGGACCAACCACATTGCATACTCATTGCCCCGTGGTGGCCCAGGAGGCCCTGGTTCACCCACCTCCTCCGCCTCTCCAACCATCAGTACTACCACCTACCACACACCCCTCTCCCTGCAGGGCGGTCACCTCCTACATCCAGACCTACAGCATCTCCACCTCACTGCTTGGCACATAGTCTCAACCTGCCCGTAGACCTACAGAGGATAGTCAATGCCTCACGTAAACCTGCTACCGTTGCCTCCTATTCCCATAAATGGACACGTTTTCAGAACTTCCTAAAGGAAAGAGACGTCCCTTTACGTTCCGTCTCTGTGGAACATATTTGCTCTTACTTACTCTCCCTCAAGGAGACCGGCCTTAAGATGCCTTCCTTGCGCGTTCATCTTGCAGCCATAGTGGCTAACTCCCTGCCGTCTATGCCATCGTGGTTCCAACACCCTACGGTCAAACATTTCCTCAAAGGACTCACTCACCTCTATCTGGACCCTCCAGTCATGGCACCCGTATGGGAACTGACCTTGGTCCTCTCTTCTCTCATGCACCCTCCCTTCGAACCCATGGCTACAGTTTCCTTGGACCTACTTTCCTGTAAAGTAGCCTTCCTCACAGCCATCACTTCGGCCAGGCGGGTCAGTGAACTCAGGGCACTTAGAGTTGACCCGCCTTACCTGGTTTTCCACAAAGAAAAGGTCATCCTTAGGCCGGACATTGCCTTCCTCCTGAAGGTAGTCACTTCGTTTCATCACTCCCAACCAATCTCCTTACCTGTGTTCTTCTCTGAACAGTCGACTGTGGCCGAGCGACGTCTCCACACTCTCAACGTTTGCAGGGCGCTCGCCTTCTACGTCGACCGCACCTCCACTCTCCGCGCTTCAGATGGGTTGTTCGCACCATCTCTCTAGCATACCAAATTTCCAGGAAGTCTCTCCCACCCTCTGTCAAGGCACACTCAAAGGCAGTCACGGCTTCCACTGCCTTTGACAGGTCCGTTCCATTGGACGTCATCTGCCAGGCAGCTACATGGGCGTCAAAACACTCATTCGTATAACATTACGCCCTAGATGTCCAAGCCAGAAAAGACACGGCATTTGGCAGGGCGGTACTAGAATCCATCTTCACCTGATCCCGCCTCCAGGTGAGCATGGCAAGGGTGCAGCTTGCTATGCGCCCATTCGTGTAAAGCACAGAGACCATGTCGAAGAACGACAGGTTGCTTACCTGTAACTTGGGTTCTTCTAGTGGTCATCTGTGCTCTTACACGCCCACCCATCCTCCCGTCTTCTAATGTCTTTTCTGCTAGTCTTTCAGATTTGCGAACTTAGAAGACTGGAGAGGAAGCCCACGCAGCCGCCAATATACCTAGGGGGCGGGGTTACCACCAAAAGTTAGAACTCTAGCTTGGAAGCTCCGATGTGGTCTCTGCGCAGGCGCAAAATTCATTCGTGTAAGAGCACAGATGACCTCTAGAAGAACCCAAGTTACAAGTAAGCAACCTGTTGATCCACTGCTGCGTTGGTCTCTGGTTCCCCAGTCTCCAGAGCAGTCGCAATCTGACAGCCATCATGGATTCTCTGACTTTGAGTCAGAAGATGATACAATGGAGAACCTGGCTGATCCTTCACCAGATGTGGCAACACCTTTTCATGTCTCATCAACAGAAGAGTTGAAAACGTACCATATTCAGAAAAAAGAAATAGCAGAGGCCCTAGGTTTGGACCTCAAGTCACAGACTGCAACCATTGATGACCCAGTCTATAATTTCAGGTCTCCGTCACTGTCGGCACAACCAGTAGCTCACCCAGGTCTTCCAGTGATCACAAGAGCAGCACAGAGTGCTAGGGAGATTGTTCATACTTCTGCTCCCACTTCAAAGAGGTTAGAGGGCCTTTACCGTGTGCAAGAAAATGAAAATTCTTAGCTTCAGAAACACCTGTACCGAATTCACTGGTCATCGATTGTGCTACATCCTCAAAATCTGGGAGAAGACACACCGCTCCTGCAGACATAGAGAGCAGGACATTTGATGTGATGTGTAGGAAATTTTACTCTATAGCCTGCCTATCAGTGAAGATAGCCAATCACTCTGCCTGCATGGCAAAGTATAATCATTCTCTCTGAGACTCATTAGAACAAGACTTAGATAAACGTTCGCCTGATGAGTTCAAGGCATGTTTCAAACAATTGCTAAGTCTACAGCACTATCTCGTCAGCAGCTAAGCACAGTGAATCACCTGGCAGAGTCGGAATCTCTGATTCCGCCACAGCCATTACGTTAGGATGCCATGCTTGGCTCGGATCCGCATTGCTGCAGACAGATATGAAGGACAAGATAGAAGGGCTACCTTTTGATGGAAAGGGCTTATTTAGTGAGCAAACTGGCTGCTTTAAGAAGAAGCTTAAAAAGTCAGAGTCTACGGATAAACCTTTCATATCAACATCTACACCATATTCTTCGAAGTACAAATCTTATTCGAGACCAAAGTCAGGTTATAAACTACAAGACCGAGACTATAGGAAGCAATATTAGCCATACCATAAATTCCCCTATCAGAACAAGAGCAAAGGGAATCTGAGCCCAACACACTGAACAGGCTGAGGCCCAGAAGCAGTGCCTTTGAAGATTTTGCCTGCTCATCGTACGAACTGCAAATTTCAGCCTGCAAATTTCAAATTAGCAGATGCTAATTCCATCTCTGTGGCACTCTGTGGTTGCAAATTCCATCTTAATGGCACCAATAATACCAACATCAGTTGCCAGTACCATCAGATGGCAAGCCATGTCCCAGCATGCCACCACATAACAACAGAGCCGTTGGGAAAATATCTGCGGGATATGCCATATAGTTCAAGACGATGCCTATCTTCTCAGGTGTCCGCTTCACACAAATGACACCAGCTCTGTTGGAGAAGGTGAAGGAGTTGTTAGTGAAAGGCGCAATAGTCCCAGTACAGTGGGCAAAGAGGTGGGAGGGCTTCTACTCCCACTATTTCCAGATCCCCAAGAGGGGGAAAGGAATACGTCCAATAATGGACTTGACACTTGAACAAGTTTGTCCATGTGAAGAAGTTTCAAATGACAGCGTTGCAAGACATACTACCACTGTTGCATCAAGAAGAGCGACTTGCAACACTAGACCTAAAAGATGCTTACTTTCACACTGGAATTCGAGAAACTCACAGGAAATACCTGAGGTTCACTGTGAGCAACTCGATGTGCCAGTACAAGGTACTGTTGTTTGGCCTGTGCTCTGCCCTATGCATATTCACAAAATGCATGGCAGTGGTTGTTGCACACCTAAGGACCAGGGGAACTGCAATTTATATGTATCTACAATTGGCTTCTAGTGTCCAGGGACAAAAGAGTTATATTTTCAAATATCATATGTTTTGCAAGTTCTCCTAGAACTTGGCATAGAAGTGACCTGGAAAAAAATCCACCCTTGACCCTGTGATGTCAATAGCCTACATAGGAGCAATCCTAGACACTCAAGTAGGAAGGGCATACTTACCTCAAGAAAGGTCCCAATCCATCTCGGAACCGGTCTGCTACTTCACAGCACAGCCAGCTCAGTGCGCATGGCAGATTCAATGCCTCCTAGGCCTCCTGCAAAACAGTCCAATTGCACACAATTGAAGATGAGGAAATTGCAACTGTGGTTCATCTGTCTTCTGCTCAAATGTGGACAGCCCTCTGCTCAGGCTGACCATTCATCCCCAAATAATCCATTCTCTACATTGGTGGATGCTTCCAGAGGACCTCTTGCAAGTGGTCCCCTTTCAAGCTCAGACAGCTACTGTCTGTATGACAACAGACGCCTCCATGACAGGTTGGGTGTGTGTGTGTGGGGGGGGGTGGTCACGGCAATGGTCTCAAGGTTCAGGGCCAATGGAGCTATCAGCAAAAACTACATATCAACTTCTTAGCGCTCCTGGCAGCGTTTTGCGCAATGAAAGCTTTTTTGCCAATGCTCAGAGACCAAACAGTTCAAGACAAAACCATTTCAATTGCCTATCTCAACCAGCAAGGGTGCACTATACCGGGGTATCTGCATTAAGCCTCCAACTTTGGCACAATAATATCTATCCTCAAGCGATACACATAAAGGGGATGGACAATGTACTGGGGGATGACCTGAGTAGTTCATTTGAAAGCAGGGACCAACACGAGTGGGAAGTAAACACAAGATATTTGCATCCAATATTCAAAGCCTGGGACTAGCTCTGTATAGATCTGTTTGCAACATCACAGAATGCCACATGCAAGAGCATCTGCTCCAGGGCGGGACACGATCCTCTGTCTCTAGTGGATGCATTCCAGTTGGATTAGACCAAAGAACTGTTATACATGCACCTTCCTCTTCCCCTCATAGGAAGAGTAGTGGTGAGGTTCCTGGCTTATCGAGTAGCTTGCATTCTAATAACACCGTGGGGGCCAAGGCAGTCTTGGTTCCCACTGGTACTCAAACTGTCACATCACAGATACAGAACGCTTCCACAATATCCAGATCTACTGTCATGTGAGGGAGGCCAAGTATTACACCTCAACATAGCCACCTTAAGGCTGACAATTCACAATGCAAAAAGGGAAACATGTAAAGTCAAGAAACCTTAATCAAAAAACCATGTTGATAGGACAAGCGAATGCAGTGGAAAAGACTAGTACACATACTCAATGAACAGTATAATCAGTCCATATATTCAAACATCACTATCACTTAGTTAAGTAAGGCTAGTGAGAACAGCCATATATTGTTTTCAATTTCATAAAGTCACATCAAGTGACAAATAATCATAAGATATCACAGAGTGTAAATACAAAAATAAGGCAGGAGAAATACATACAATGTGGAAGAGTAGTAGTCAATAATATAACCCATAACATAGCCAAATATGGGCTAGAAAAGATAAGTGTACACGGGAGAAACCAAGCCTCCTATGTAGACCCAGAGGGTAAAATTTCTGATGTTTCCTTGATAGTTTCCTTTATAGTAATCCTCATGGGTCACTGAAGTAGCGAAGGGGTTATAGTATACTCATTCCAGATCCAGAAACTTGAACAGCTGACTGAGATGAATATGTTCAAATTTCCAGAATGCATGGGAATAGTCCTTGAAAACTGCTGAGGTATCTGGTTTTTTTTTGCCATTGCTTCCTCATGAAGGACTATGAAAATAGAAACACATCACTGTCTGCTACAATATAGATAAATAAAACACTGTACCGCAATACATTTAGAATGAACAATAACATAGTGCCTAATTATATTAGAAATGGGTTTTTGTTGCGCAAGACTGATATTAAAGCAGCGGATCTATGATATGGAAATGCAGACCGATCGATCTTTAATCTCTAAAGAAGTTTCCCTAGGTCTACAAATGTATAACACTAAACCTGCGAATTACCTGGGTAAGATTACCATTACTAAGTATCGCAGGATGTTTACACTGGCCAGATTTAATGTGCTACCTTCAGCTGAACTAGTAGGTAAATTTAGAGGGATCCCAAAAGAACAGAGACTATGCCCTTGTGACTCTGGAGAACAGGAGTCTATCTTTCACATTTTACTCCGCTGTCTCTTCTATAGGGACTTACAAACTTGTTATATTTCCTCATTACTGACTGATTTCCCAGGTCAAACAGATGCATTTTACATAAACTATCTGCTCTCAGATCAGAAGGAGGAAATAACATTTAAAGTTGCTAAGTTCTGTGAGGCAGCTAAGAATGCTAGATAACAGATGGTAAACCAGATTATGCAAACGGGAAATTGCTGATTAGGATGAGTCCATGTTCCTGATTATATTATGTATATAATACTACTATATTATGTGTATTATTATGTATGTAAATTTTCATCTATGACTGTAAATAAACATGATTGATAGTGCCTAATTAACAGCAAATTCCATACTCCCATAGTATAAAACTAATTCTTACCTGAACATAATTCTTCAAGACTTTCCTCAAGGTTGAAACCTTATTTTTACTGAGTTCCTGCTGCTTGACCTCCTTATATGCAGCTGCCCATAAAGGTTTAACCTGCTAACTCTTAATGTACACCAGGTGGGGATATAATGTACTTAATGAGGAGACAATAAAGCTCTCAACACTAAATCCATGTGAGCAAATGCTTAAAGGGAGACTGTTAAATAGTGTTTTCTCAAACATATCATAGGCTGTTATAAACTTCAAACCATAACTCTACTCAGGGGATGACCTATACATCAACAACCATTGTCAAATTCAGATGAAGCAGCGGCCAAGATGATAAAAATAGCAATAATTTCAGATTAAGAACATCACATATCTATCATTCATTTCCAGGGTACAGTCATAGCACTGGATACAGAATACAATTGCTGATATAAATACCTTCAAAGTGTCTTACAAAAAGCAAGACAAATCCAATTGGGTGTTTAAACCACCCATTCCCATTGATTTAAACTTCTATTATATTAATTCTCGTAGACGTGCCTCTGTGGGGATGCGTCCCGGCAACCCAGCGGATTGGCTGGGCGGTGGAGGTGCCGGATTGGCTGGTTGGCCGTGTAGGGAAGTAGCCGTTTGGGGAGGAAAAGAAAGGAAGGAAAGCGGGCAAGTGGAGAGGAGAACTGAACGGACTGGGGCAGAAGGGAGGGGAGAGAAAGCGGGGGAGCCTGGCTGGGCAGAGACAAACAGTTTGCCACTTCGGAAGATGCTCTCTAGAGGGAGGGCTGCAGGAAGGAGCTGGCTGAACGCTTGGCGGCCTGACACCAGGGACTGGAGGAAGGAGGACGCGGCAACAGCCAGCAGGGAAAACACAAGCAGGCTAAAAAGCGGAGGTGGTGGTGGGGAGCATGAATGAGAGAGAGAAAAAAAGAGAGAGAGAGAGGTGGAAACGGAGGAGGGAGCAAGCTGGGGCAGAAGGATGGGGGGGGTAGGAGAATTGGCTGGCCCACGCTGGCGGGCCTGGCCTGGCGACCGGTGGTGGCCGCAGACTCTAGCGATTGAAAGAGGCAGGTGGCGGGGAAGACAGAGCTAGTGAGAAAGGCACACGGGAGGGAGAGACAGAGAGCAGGAGAGGCGCGCGGGGGGAGACAGCGCGAGCGAGAGAGGCGCGGGGGGAGACAGCATGAGCGAGAGCAGTGCGGGGGAGAGACACAGCGCAAGCGAGAGAGGCGCGGGGGGAGAGAGCGACAGTGTGAGAGGCGCGGGGGAGCGACAGCGCGAGCGGCGCGGGGGAGAGAGCGACAGCGCGAGCGGCGCGGGGGAGAGAGCGACAGCGCGAGCGGCGCGGGGGAGAGAGCGACAGCGCGAGCGGCGCGGGGGAGAGAGCGACAGCGTGAGCGAGAGGCGCAGGGGGAGAGAGCGACAGCACGAGCGAGAGAGGTGCGGGGAGAGAGCGACAGCGCGAGCGAGAGAGGCGCGGGGGGAGAGAGCGACAGCGCGAGCGAGAGAGGCGCGGGGGAGAGAGCGACAGTGTGAGAGGCGCGGGGGAGCGACAGCGTGAGAGGCGCGGGGGAGCGACAGCGCGAGCGGCGCGGGGGAGAGAGCGACAGCGCGAGCGGCGCGGGGGAGAGAGCGACAGCGCGAGCGGCGCGGGGGAGAGAGCGACAGCGCGAGCGGCGCGGGGGAGAGAGCGACAGCGCGAGCGAGAGGCGCGGGGGAGAGAGCGACAGCGCGAGCGAGAGGCGCAGGGGGAGAGAGCGACAGCACGAGCGAGAGAGGTGCGGGGGAGAGAGCGACAGCGCGAGCGAGAGAGGCGCGGGGGGAGAGAGCGACAGCGCGAGCGAGAGAGGCGCGGGGGAGAGAGCGACAGCGCGAGTGAGAGAGGCGGGGAGAGAGCGACAGCGCGAGCGAGAGAGGCGGGGGGAGAGAGCGACAGCGCGAGCGAGAGAGGCGCGGGAGGAGAGAGAGACAGCACGAGCGAGAGAGGCGGGGGAGCAACAGCACGAGTGAGAGAGCTGTTGTGGGGGGGAGCGACCGCAGGAGCGAGAGAACTGTTGGGGGGGGGAGAGCGAGCAAGAGAGCTGTTGTGGGGGTGACAGAGCGAGTGAGAGAGCTGTGGGAGGACCAGCCAAACAAATTCTCCCAACTAACCCCAAAAATGAAGTGAACTACCGCACAGATGCTCTGTGCAGGTTCAGCTAGTATATATAAATTCTGCTTCTTTTTGTAGTAAGATTTTCCGTGCATCATCTCTTTTAGATGGTTTAGATCTGTATTTAAACAAAATACAGACTTTAAGATCTTTTGGGGAATTACTCTTATTCATGAAGTGAGAAGTCAAGGGAGCTTCCAGAATGCAGTTTTTCAATCTGGATAGATGCTCCAGTATTCTGGTGTGCAAAGGTCTGAATGTGAGGATGAACAGTGATCATCCATTGCAGAAAATCTTGAACATTATCTGGATTAGTGTATATTAAAAAAATATCATCTATAAATCTCCAGAACTTAAAAATAAATGAAAAAAATGGATTAAATAGGGGGTTTAAATAATATTTCACTACCAAGTAGTTCATAAACAAGATAGCAATGTCAGGAGCTACTGGTGAGCCCATGGCAACCCCTTTAATCTGTAAGTAAAATTGCTGCCGAAATCTAAAATAATTCTTTTCAAAAATCAGATCTACCAATTCTAAAAGAAAAAAATGTAGGGGGTGTTTAGTAGTGCGGGATTCCAAAATATCCTCAATTACAGCCCTGACTTCATCCAGAGGGATACATGTACAGAGTGATTTAACATCTAAGGTCATCAGGACAGAGTTAGGAGAGACTTATTTTTTCTAGCCTATATTTGGCTTAATGTTATGGGTTATATTGACTACTACTCTTCCACATTGTATGTATTTCTCCTGCCTTATTTTTGTATTTACACTCTGTGATATCTTATGATTATTTGTCACTTGATGTGACTTTATGAAATTGAAAACAATATATGGCTGTTCTCACTAGCCTTACTTAACTAAGTGATAGTGATGTTTGAATATATGGACTGATTATACTGTTCATTGAGTATGTGTACTAGTCTTTTCCACTGCATTCGCTTGTCCTATCAACATGGTTTTTTGATTAAGGTTTCTTGACCTTAAGGCCGACAGCATGGGTGGATAGGCTTTTAGATAAGATTATGCTGAATCAAAGGAAGCCATCCACTTGAACCAACTATGCTAGGAAATGGAAGAGCTTTAGGTCCTATGCAATTTCTCAAGGCTTCTGCCCACTGAAGGTTTCGGTCAAACAGATACTTCTCAACTTCTCTGAAATCAGAAGGTCTCTCTGTTAAAGTACATCCAGCAGCATTTTCATCAGTGCATCAAGTTGGGATGGGAAATCTGTCTCCTCCCACCCGTGCTGCAAGAGTTCTTTAAAAGGCCTCCCTAATTTGTATCCACCAATAAGACAGCCAGTAGAGCAGTGGAGTATCTCTTTGGTTCTCCCTGGTTTGACAGATGGACAACTTGAACCTATGTGCTCAGCAAATCTTAAGTTGGTCACCTTGAAAACTGCATTCTTGATGGCAATCACTACATCCTGCAGAGTCAGTGAACTAACAGTTTTGCGTATGGACAAGCCGTGCACAAGATTCCTTCCAGACAAGTGTTATCAGTTCAGATTAGAACTGATAATACATTCTTACCAAAGATAGTGACTGATCTCCACTTGAACCAGGACATTGTGCTGCCAACCTTCTTCAGAGACCTTTCAACTTCTCTAGAGCAAGCACTGCACTCCTTGGATAATAAATAATAATAATAATAATAATAATAATAATAATAATAATAATAATAATTTGATTTCTATACCGCCCTTCCAAAAATGGCTCAGGGCGGTTTACAAAGAGAAATAACAAACAAATAAAATGGCTCCCTGTCCCCAAAGGGCTCACATTCTAAAAAGAAACATAAGATAGACACCAGCAACAGTCACTGGAAGTACTGTGCTGGGGGTGAATAGGGCCAGTTACTCTCCCCCTGCTAAATAAAGAGAATCACCGCGGTAAAAGGTGCCTCTTTGCCCAGTTAGCAGGGGATATCAAAAGAGCACTACTATTCTGTCTTGCTAGGACTAAGTCTATACACAAGACAAAAAGCCACTGCGTGTCTAGACAGCGCTTATTGCACTGGCTGGTTGAGCTTATACTACTGACCTACAAACAGAATGTAGAGCCACCAAAGTCGATCAGAGCATATTCCATTTGTGCCTATGCAGCCTCAGCGGCCCATTTGTCTGGCATATCCTTTAAAGACATCTGCAAAGCAGCAACCTGCTCATCAGAAATGCCCTTTATAAAACTCTATGCCATTGGCTTACACTCTGCAACGGAGGCTAATTTTGAGAGAGGTGTACTTAAAAGGGTGTTACAATAACTATTGCTTCCTCCATCTGAATGAGCTAACTAAACACCCATTTCTAATGGAGCTCAACAGATCACGATCCAGATAAATAGGTTGCTTACCTGTAACTGATCTGGAAGTGGTCAATTGACATCCATTAGTCCCTCCCATACCTTCCCACTGCTGTAGTTCAAGTCTCTGTGATAGAACTCACCTGTTACTTACTGAAAGAAAGATTGCCTGCTCCCAGCGGTTGTCCAGGAACTGGGGGAGTGGCGCTCTTCCCACCTTAAATATCAACCAGGTGGTCAGGTGTGGCAGGGCTGGAATGCCACGAGGAGCTTGCCCCCCTTGGGAACTACCACCCACCACACTCTGCTCTAGGCCACCCCTCCCCCCCCCGCCGACGTGAAGCTATACATTTGCTGGAATCCTCATTATTCCCCATGAGGAATTCAAAAATACATGAAAAATTCACCAATAATTGGAGGAGCGTCCTATTGCCTTGGGGTTTTGTGGGTGGTAGGCACCTCTGGGTGCCTACCACCTATCCCACTTTTGTGCCTAGGTGCTCCACAATACGGGATAAAGGGCTGGTTTGAATCCCATTATACCCTTTGAGAAAAATAATTAAAAATATCTCAAATATTCATAAAAAATTGTAGGAGTGTCTGATTGCTTCAGGGTTTGGGTGGTAGTTGGCACCCATGGGTGCTCCACAATAGGGAATAATGGGCTGGTTCAAGATCCATTATACCCTATGAGAAAAAAATAAAAAAATTCATTTAAAAGTGTCCGATTGCTTTGGGGGTTGGGTGGTAGGTACCCATGGGTGCCAGCTACCACCCCACCCACTTTTGGACGTTCGAACTAGTTTGAATCGAACCCCCCCTCCCCTTGTTTGGTTCGAATTCGAACCTGCAGCTCAAACCTGATGGCTGGTTTGGTTCGAATTCAAACCACCGAACTGAACCGGTTCAAATTCAAATCGGTTTGCACATCCTTACTGTGCAAGTGTTCTGGGAGACAGCACCAAGCATAAGAGGCAGCAAGAGAGAATGGGAATGGGACAACCTTGAACAGCTGCGGATGATAGAACTGGAAAGGCAAAGGTTACAAGACCAGAGTATAACAGGATTATTATATCCATCTGTTATGGCTTTGTTGTGTTTTGGACGGGGAAGTTTGGTTGGCCTGTATAACTATGAGCTAGTGTAGCTGTGACACCCTATTCGTGGCCCTAGAGAAGACTTTTGTATGTACAGATTCACCAGATGAATTTGCCCAAATTCTGTGTAGCAAAGTTGATAAATGCAAACAGCTTTCAGTGTATAGAAACTATTCCACAAAGGCAGTTACATAAGGGCAGTTGCTACACTGCTCAGGTAGTATTGTGTGATTAAATATGAGGATCTTTAAACATGTTTGCCTGTCGCATTTTTAGGAGTTCAAAAAGCAACCACAATAAAAAGAAAGGTCCGCGTACACCTAGCCCTCCACCACCAGTGCAAGAAGAGACTGCACAAGGAAAAAAACATAAAGAAAAGCATAAAGCCAAAGAGCGGTTAGAAGAGAAACCAAGGGAGGTTAAAGAGAGAGGCCGTGACTTTGAAAGACATAATAAAGAAAAGAAAGAGAAACAGAGGTAATTGTAATGTGTGTATATCTGTTTGATTCTGCTACGACTTTAATCCATTGGCTACTAAACAATTAGGGGCTTACATTCGATGTGCACCATTTAAAGGTTATTAATTTGCAGGCTGTGAACATTTTTTGTGAACATGTATATGCTGCAGCTTATGGAGTTTATTGCGTTCATTTTATTTATTAAATTCCAATTCTCCAAGTTCTAGTTCAGATGTAACATGGAGCCAGAGTTAAATTCTCTTTGTGTGATGTTTCCTAGTCTTGGAAACGTGCATTCCCTTCTCCCCTTTGTGTGCAAGACTTAGGAAGAATTCTACTACTGGTTTTGGTTAAAAATAGGTCACTCACTGTATCCAGACCAACCCATCCTGGCTTAATTCTAACCAGAGTTCCAAAATAAACCAAAGACTGAGCCTGATCTTGGTTTATTTTGGAACTCTGGTTAAGACTGCTTGGTTTGGACACAATGAATGATCCTGGCTTATTTTTAACCAGAACCAGAGATGGAATTCTTCCAAGTCTGGCACTCAAAGCGGGGTGAGGAGTGCATTCTCTGCAGGCTAGGAGATGTCATGCAAAGCCAGAATGTAATTTTGGCTCCGTGTTTGAGCCGGCCTGCAGTTTCATAAACATCTGAAAATGTGCAAACAATATCTGAAGGTGCAGAGACAAAAGGCTGTCTCGCTGGTTTGCCTTTAAGGAATGAACTTTCATAGTCGCCTCTTCCAGATTTCCTTCTGTGTGCTCTGTCTTGTGTGAGTTGATGCTCAGTTGGCTTGCTTAGACAGTCTCTCAGTGCTGCCAGACACTGAGAGGGTATCAAAAGTGGGTGACTTTGGTCTGATCAGAAATGGCAAGAGCTGGATGTTGGGGGTATTAATAACCAATCTTAAGTAGCCCTTTTTACATATTGAAACAGAAGGGTGGGTAAAATAGAACTCTCTAGGGGGAATATCTATGGGAGGAGATGATGAGCAGTTTATTTGTTGCCACCTTGTTTCACCTTTTCTTCTCTCCTCTCCTCTGATACTTTTCTGGCCTAGCAGCTGTTACCAATGCATTGTCATTTACGGAAAGACACAAGAGGGTGCAAGTTGAACTGTAGGCAGAGTTACGCTGACCAAAGCTGCAAGCACAGTCTATATGTCTTTCCCAGGCCAAAGCTGGACCCACTGGAACACAGAAATCTGATAATCTACTGAGAAGTGGGGAGGTTGTCTTGAATTTGGGAAACCACCTCTAAGGCTCCAGTGCATTCACTGGATAGCCTTATGCAAAATGCTTTTCTTGCCCCAAGTTCACTCCAAGACAAGTGGTCTAGTTTTTATTAAGCCTTAAGGGGAAAACTTGGCAAAAGTTGTAAAGCACATTATACATTAGTTCCTCTTCTTGAAATCGTAACTTTTGGCTTTGGGTTAAACATTTTGGGCTCTCAATTATTGCTGGAACTTACAATTATTTTTGTTTATGCAAACAGTTATCTTATTGGCGTCTAGTTAAGAACAGTTTGCCTAGCTGATTCGTACAAGAAGTATATTAGAGTCTTTGAGGTGTGGGATGCAGAAGCTTAGTGCAGTTTTGTAGATAGTTGCTCTGTTTTCTAGGAACCTCATTCATTACTTCCAGATGTTTGTGTGGGCTAGTTTTGATGAAAAAATTGTTGCACTATAGATATTCTCACATATTATCTATTATCATGACAGAATCTAAGAGACCAGCAGTGTTTTAAAATAAGTGATTGTTTTTCTATGTGGGGGGAAGTATTCCATCCCAGCTCACACCAAAGGCAGATGTTGGATGTCTTTCACTTAAATTGGAAATATCTTGAAAAGAGAGCCAAGGAAAATGGAATGCATTTGCTGGTCAGGATATCCTGCTGGATCAGAATTTCCTTTCAACCTCTATTAACGGATCTGGCAACAGTGTGGTGACAAATGCAATACTTAACTCCCTCGGCCTGGCACTTTGGTAGACGCTTCTTTCCTAGGGGCTAAACTTTTCAAGAAATCTGATCCTATTAGGGTTAAAGGGTTAAAAGGTTTTACTCAGTAGTCAAGAAAGAAGAAATGAAGTCCTCTAAACTCGGTGTCTATTTTCACTGCTTCAAACCATCTTTCAGGTCCAAGGTGTGAGGAACTTAGACAAGTAGATTGCATCATACAAGTCCCTGTCCAAAGCATGACCATCTAGCAAACAGGAAAGAATTTCAACACTTGATGCAAGTCACTTTGTCAGATTCTAGCATCTCAGGGAATCCCTCACCAAAATTCAGTGGTGTTGGAGAAATCAGAGAGAGAAACCGTGGCGGCAAAGGATTGTGTGGATATGTGTGCATGTCTTGGAGTTATCTTGGACATAAAGTGACTAAATTGTAGAAGAGCCTTCACATGGATATACCTTAAATGTAACTGGCTGTTTTATCGGGCCAGGGATCATAGCAATAGCAGTAGCAATAGCACTTACATTTATATACCGCTCTATAGCTGGAGCTCTCTAAGCAGTTTACAATGATTTAGCATATTGCCCCCAACATTCTGGGTACTCATTTTACTGACCTTGGAAGGCTGAGTCAACCTTGAGCCCCTGGTCAGGATCGAACTTGTAACCTTCTGGTTACAGGGCGGCAGTTTTTACCACTGCGCCACCAGGGGCTCTTCATCTAGTCTTGATTGACAATGCAAACATATACTTCTATATTCCCATCAGGCAAACTCGCCAGAGATTCACTCTGTTCACAGCTGTTGCCAGGATCAGTACTGAGCACTCCCTTTGGATCCTAACCTCAGACTCCAAAATCTACACCGTAAGGAAAGGGGTGATACTCTTCCCAAGCTCACTCTTCATTTTGAAGATTGGTTTCCTGTTCCTCCACCTTAATTTCTCCAGAGTACAGCCTACTAGCTAGAAAAGAAATGCTGTAAGCTAGAATCCACAGTAGTGGAAGAGAGAGTGTACACAATGTTTTTTCTTCCCACCCTCCTTCCTGCAGCCCCCAAAGCTGCTGCTAAGGGACCTTCTGCGACAGCATGGGCTGTGGCATGTATGGCTGCAAGGAAGGGAGGGATTCTGGAAAGCATGTGGTCTCCTCCTGCAGCCACCCTCAGTACAGCCCGTGCCACTACTGAGCTTCTCTTGATGTCCAGCAGTGTTTTTTCAGGTGGCTTAAGGTGTTGTATCAGAAGGGTAGGAAAAAGAAAACTCTGTGCTGACTAGTGGTTTCTGGTCAAAATCTTATAGGTAGTTGTGACCAATTTTTCTCTTTGCTGGGAATGAGGACTCTTCTACCTGAGTCGAATGGCTAGAGCCACGTAAGCCAATCTCACAAAACTGGAGAGAGAGATTCCTGAGGGCGTCATGGCTCATTTTGTTCAGGGATGCTGTGTTTGAGATGGGTGCCTGTAGACAGGTCTGTTGTCAAATCTTTCCAAGGGCCTACAAGTGCAATGATGGGTATAATGTCAAGGTGGGAAACAAGCACCCATCTAAAAGTACTCTAATACTAATTAGAGTAAAGTGTTTGCTGATTAATTCACAGATAGGAAAAAATTAGTTTTTCTAACCTAATGAAATGGTAAACACTTTAACAATATGCCCAGCAATCTCTTTCTCAAGCTAGAAAAAGATTGGACAAGCTTCTTGTGAGGATATCCTATTTCAGCTCTGGAGGTTGTGCTAAACAATAATTCAATCCTTTCCAACCCATTTTCATTTTGTGCCCAAGTGATTCTGATACCTTTAGTTTGCTGCTTTTCTCTTCCTTGCATTTTTGCTATTTTTTGTGCTTGACAGGCTAGCTCAATGTATAGGAAAAGAGGGAAAATGGAACAAGATAATAGAAAATGAGTCTCCCCCAGCTTTGTTTAACGTTTTGCCAAAGAACATGAAGATTCTTATGTAGCTTGTTGAATATTCACTTTTAATATTAATATACTGTGTCTTAACATTTTAAATCCATTGGTGTCATACCCCTGCAACAATTTTTATAGCAATTAAACTAAGCACTGTATGAAAGTTAAAAGGAGGCAAACCCTGCCTGCAGTCTAAGAGACAGATTATGAGAAAATGGGAAGACGCAAAGAAGAAAGCAGAAACTTGACATTCATGTTAATACTGTTTTTGGGTTCACCTTTGACAGTGTTTATCGTATTCTTATTCTTATTCCTCAGAGACCCTTCAGAAGGTTCCCATAGGCAGAGACGGTCACCTAGTCCAGAAGAACATTCTGGTAGCAATTCTTCTCCATCAAGAGAATATTCTCCTACTACAAGGAGAAGGCAAACATCTTGGGCTCCAGCCAAGTCCAACAGCCATAAACGTTCTTTCTCTCCAACCTGCAGGTAGAATTATTATGTATATATACACATATTTTTAAAGAACTTCTTCTTTAATTAATAGGTTAATTCATAGGTTTATTAATTCATAGGTTATTAAAACAGTTATAATTTCACAGCGCCAAGGAAGCTTTTCTTACATAAGTCACTGCATTTTTATTTTCTTGCTAGAAAAGTGAAAATTGGGATACTTTTAATAGTCAAAGCCTGGGTCAGTTTTACCCCTGATAGAACGTAGCACTCCAGCAGGGATCAGTCTGAGGATCGAATCATGGATGTAGATATTTCATTGCTGCTTCACTGACTTGATCGAGTTTGTACTGGGAGAGTAGGGGGACTTCACATCACAGCTTAGGGTCACATATCCACTTTGTAGAATAATAGGTTTTTTATGTATAAAGATACCATACTGACTTCTGTGGATATCAAACTTTGGTTCTCCCACTCCACCCTTGGAGAAATTCAGGCAACCACGCTGAAGCAAGGCACCCTGGTACCTTGGTGATCCAGGGCATCCTGATTAGTAGAAACTCTGAAAATGATACAAACGGCAGGTTCAGACATCATGTGGAACCATGATTTATTTTAACTTGGACAACTAGCTAAATATTTTATTTTACAGCATACATCGTAAAAATTTATACATTTTTACTTCTGCAGGTCTAGTTCCCCACCAACTCAGCATCATTCTCCTGTATCCTCAAGACATCATTCTTCCTCGTCTCAGTCAGGTTCTTCTATTCAAAGACACTCCCCTTCACCACGTCACAAAAGAACTCCTTCACCCTCTTATAAAAGGACAGCTTCCCCAGCTGTAGGCCGTTCATCCTCTCCCTATCCTCACCGAGCATCACCTTCTCCTCAGCAAAAGCAAACCCCTTCAAGGCATCGTTCACCAGTCAGAGAAAGAAGCCGGCATGATCGTGAACGGATTTCACAGTCTCATGATCGACGTCATGAAAGGAGGGATGGTATGAATAGAATAATGGCTGGCCCTATCATGAAGTATTGAGATCCCCAGAGGATGAAACCATTTCTTACCACCAGTGCTTCTCTATTGCATTTGACAAAATGCACTCTGGTCCAGAAAGGATGGGCAGAGGAGTTGTGACTTTTCATTTCAAAAGCACAAATGTCTAAGATAGATGTAATAAAGAACTAAGGGGCCAGATTAATTCCTATAAATAGATACCAAACTCATTTTAAAGAGTTTCCCCCTCCTTGTGCTTTTTTCCTATAGCTTTGATACATTTTGTGTTAAATTTAATACTCTTGATTGTCGTCATGTTGATTAGCTAACTGTGTTAAATTCATTTTCAGAGCCTAGAGGAAAGAGGGGAAGAGAGAGAGACAACAGAGAGGAACGTGACTATGACCAAGAACAGAGCACTCCCAGAGATCACCGAGATGATAGAGAATCTCGGGATGGGCGGGATCGAAGGGAGACCAGAGATAACAGAGAACGCAGAGATCTAAGAGAATCTCGGGACACTCGGGACTCAAGAGACACACGCGACTGTAGCAGAGATAATAAGGAAAGCCGTGATCAGAGGGACTTGCGTTCTGCACGAGACACACACGATTACAGAGACAGAGAGTGTCGAGAGACCCATAAAAAGGAGGAGCAATATTTGGAGGAAGCACGTAGCTATGGAAGAACCCATGGCAGAGAAGAGAGCTCTCGTGCCGAAACAAGGACAGATTCAAGAAGTGAATCCAGGAGTGAATCCAGAAATGAATCCAGAAGTGCTGGCAGAAGTAGAGGGAGAGGTCCTGAATTATCAGACAAGGGTACAATTGGTGAATTCCTGAGTCTGTCATTGTGTGGTTCTATACTAAAGTTCTAAGACAGTGTGGTGGCGGTTTCATTACACTAGAACTGTTTTTCTCATTGAATCTCTTCCTGTCACTGTTAATAAATTATTGGCATTTTGTCCTATTCTACCAGATATAGCCACTGTCCTGCTCATGTATCTGCAGGTGATAGGTAGTTCAGGGAGCTGTGAAATGCTAAAGAGCAGGTGGATAATGGGGAGGTAGAAATAGCAAATACTGCATTACCTGCTTAATTTTTGCTTTTAGGCAGACTAGAAGATCTAAAAGCACCTGATGTTTTGTTATCACTGCTTGTAGTCCCCTGCAATCTGTATTTTGTGGCTAATCTGAGGGAACTGATAGGTGGAAGAAAATGCTTTTGAGCATGGACAAAACTTCTGGTCTCTACCTGTGCTGTTTCCATGACTACCTTTTATGACGGCTCCTTTACCCTGCAGGCAAGTAATCAAGTTTATTAGAGAGCACAGTTTTAAGTCACCAGGATCCAACAACTTTTGTAAAATGTTAAAATGAATTGGAAATCTTGTTCAGCTTTTAGCATTCTTTTGTAAAACTTAAAATGTGGCAGTAGACATCCTTCTGTATTTTCTCTACATATGTCTTTATTAGGTAGTCGAACAAGAGGATCTCAGGCTGATAGTCACAACACTAGTAGCAGCTACCATGACAGCTGGGAATCGCGGAGCAGTTATCCGGACAGAGATCGCTATGAAAGCCGGGAACATGCAAGGGATTCTTCCTTTGAAAGAAGACATGGAGAAAGGGACAAGCGTGACAACAGGGAGAGGGGTTTGTACTGTTTGATATTCTCCCAGTACCTTTTGGTGAGATGCTGCTGGTACATATAAAACTAAAATCTCAGTCATTCATAATAAACATGGGCAGGTTTAGCTCCCACCTCAGTGATGTCTCCAAGCGCAACTTTTTTACTTAGGAAGAATGGTTGCCATTCACTCTTACAAAGAAAAGCAACGTGTTGTACTTGGGGCCTACGTTGCTATTGGAACAAAACCTGCCTTCTAAATGTAGGAAGCGGTCTTAAATTGAGTCAGACCACTGGTCCATCTAGCTCAGTATTCTCTACAAGGACTGGCTTCAGTGTTTCAGGCAGGAGTCTTTCCCAGCCCTACCTGGAGATGCAGAGCAGGTTCTCTACCCCTGAGCTATGGCCACATCCTCAAAGGATAGGAATCCCGCAGTGATTTCATCCCCCAGGAGTTCTTACCATATTTGAGTCCTCCCTCCACACATACCCACTGGTCATAATTATGGGGGCAGGAGATTGCTAAATACTAGGGATGTGCATGGAACCACGGAGCTGCGGTCCGGCACTGGTGTGCGGGGCTCTTTAAGGGTGGGGGAGGGTGTACTCCCCCCCGCCCCGCTGCGTTTCCCCCGCCGGCGCGTTCATTTGGTAAAGCTTTTGGGGCGGCAGGATGCCTCCCTGCCGCCCCTTTCCCCAGTCGTCAGCAAAAGGCTTCAAAAAGCCTTTTGCGCGTGCGCACATCACGTCTCTGCGATGCACACATGCACGTGACACGGAGACGTGACGTGCGACGTGCGCACACGGAAAGACTTTTTGAAGCCTTTTGCCGATGACTGGGGGAAGGGGCAGCAGGGAGGTATCCTGCCGCCCCCAAAGCTTTACCAAACGAACGCGCCGGCAGGGGAAACGCAGCGGGCGGGGGGTAAGTACACCCTCCCCCGCCCTTAAAGAGCCCCGCACACCAGTGCCGGACTGCCCTCATGTCCAGACCGGTTCGGAGGCCTTCAGAATGGCCTCCGGACTGGTCCGGGCTCATCCCTACTAAATACAGCTGTCTTAAGTGAATTGTAGTGTGTATGTTGATCTTGAACACAATCTTTGTGCTCCTTGAGTTTGAATTGTGGCAACATTTTTTTAAAATAGAAAAAGCGTTGTAGCTCTTGCTTGGCTTGCTGCAGCAGCAAGCTCCTTGGTATGAAGAATGATTTTGATATGAAACGATAACTTGCTCTGATGGCATCTGCTTTCCCAGGGAATCTCTGCTAGTAGAGCACAGCCACTGTCAACAGGTGGTAGGTGGATTTTGCTCCCCACTACAATTGCCCCCAAGCACAGTACTTTATTATTTAGTTAACATATTTTTATACCGCCCAAAACGCAAGTTCTCTGGGCGGTTTACAAAACAATAAAAACAACCAATAAAAAGATTAACACATTTCAACAATTAAAATTTAAAGAGTTAACTATTAAAACACAATTAAAACAATATTTAATTAAAAGCCTGGGTGAACAAATGCGCCTTGACTGCCCTTTAAAAAGTTGTAAGAGATGGAGAGGCTCTTATTTCAGCAGGAAGTGTGTTCCAAAGCTTCGGGGCAGCAATGAAGAAGGCCCGTCTCTGAGTTAGCCACAGACGAACAGGTGGCAACTGTAGACCACTCCAGATGATCTCAATGGGCAGTGTAGTTCATAGCAAAGAAGACGCTCTCTTAAATACACAGGGCCAAAGCTGTTTAGGGCTTTATAGGTTATAACCAAAACCTTGAACTTTGCCCGGAAATTTATCGGCAGCCAGTGTAGATCATTTAAGGTAGGAGTGATACGGTCTCTCCGAGATGACCCAGAGACCAACCTGGCTGCCGCATTCTGGACTAACTGCAGTTTCTGAACTACATACAAAGGCAGCCCCACATAGAGCGCATTGCAGTAGTCAAGTCTGGAGGTGATCAGCAGATGTACTGCTGTTCTGAGGTCATTTATCTCAAGAAATGGATGCAGCTGGTGTATCAGGCGAAGCTGATAAAAGGGACCTCTGCCTCAACCTGGGGCACTTGTGTCTAGAAGCACGCCCAGACTGTGTAGCTGTTCCTTCTGGGGAAGTGTGACCCCATCCAGAACAGACAGATCAAAATCATCTCCCGAGTTTCAACCCCGCACAATAAGTGCCTCGTTTTATCTGGATTCAGTCTCAGTCTGTTACCTCTCATCCAGCCCATCACCACCTCCAGGCAGGCATTTCGGGAGGTTATGCCTTCTTCCGACGATGTTGATATGGATAAATAGATTTGGGTGTCATCAGCATACTAATAGCATCCTGCACCAAATCTCCTGATGATCTCTCCCAGCGGTTTCGTGTAGATGTTAAACAGCGTCTGAGACAATATGGAGCCCTGAGGGGGACACCATACCAAAGTTCAGTTTTTGAAGAACAACAGTCCCCGAGAGACACCATCTGGAATTTGCCTGAGACGTAAGAGTGGAACCACTGCAAAGCAGTGCCTCCCACTCCCAACCCCCTCAGACGCTCCAGAAGGATACTATGGTCAATAGTATCGAAAGCCGCTGAGAAGTCCAAAAGGACCAACAGAGTCACACTTCCTCTGTCAATTCCACATTGGGGATCATCCATCAGGCCGACCAAGCCAGTCCCCATCCCATAGCCCACCCGAAAGCCGGTCTGAAACGGGTCTAGATAATCAGTTTCATCCAAGACTGCCTGGAGTTGGGAGGCTGCCACCCTCTTAGTTACCTTGCCCAGCCACGGAAGGTTGGAGACAGGCCTATAGTTGCTCAACTCTGAGGAATCCAGGGCAGGCTTCTTCAGAAGTGGTCTAATAATTGCCTCCTTAAGGCAAGGTGGCATCCTGCCCTCCCTCAGAGAAGCGTTTACGATCTCTACCAGGCCTTCTATAACAACTTCCCTGCCAGATAGTATTAGCCACTTCGGGCAAGGGTCATGAGAACAGGTAGTAGGCCGCATTGCTCCAAGCAGCTTGTCCACATCCTCATGAGTCACAAACTGAAACTTATCCAGCCTAACCACATAGAAGGAGTCACTGGACACCTCCGATTCAGACACTGCAGTAATTGTGGAGTCTAAATTCAAGTTGGCCCGAATACAAGAGATTTTATCCACACACAAAAATCATTAAACACGTCACAGCGGGTAATAGATGGTTCCAATTTCTGATTCAAGGGAAGCGGGGCACTCACTAGCCCTCTCACAACCCTGGACAATTCCGCTGGATGTGAACTTGTGTACGCAATACGGGCTGAAAAGAATCGCTTCTTTGCTGCCTGTATTGCCAGAGCATAGATCTTCAAATGTGCTCTATGTTGTAATCTGTTGGTTTCGAGTCGAGTCTTCCTCCACTTGCGCTCCAGTCGTTTACCTCACTGCTTCAGACCCCGTAGTTCTTCCATATACCAAGGGGCCAATTTTGAAGCGGGTCGGAGAGGACGCTTAGGTGGGATCAGATGCTTGCTGTTCCAGTTCTCCACCAGGGTATCAACAGGATCACCAGCAGAGCAAACACTAAATCTCCCTCCAAGGCTTCTTGGAACCCTATTGGATCCAATAATCAACTCGGGTGGACCATTCTAATTGGTCCCTCATCCCTGTGAAGGTGGGGTGTGACTGTGAGTCCAACCTTAACCAGATAGTAGTCTGTCCATGACAATGGGGAAATCACAGGAGTCCCCACCCACAGAACACCACCTTGATCAGAGTGAAAGACCAGATCAAGCGTGTGACTTGCAATGTGTGTCAGTCCTGAGACCCTTTGGGATAGGCCCATAGTTGTCATGGCCGCTAGGAACTCCTGAGCCGCCCCAGACAAATTGGTCCCGAAGTGGACATTGAAATCCCCCATCACCACAAGCCTGGGAGTCTCCAACGCCAAACCCGAGACCAAGTCTGTCAGCTCAGTTAAGGACTCCATTGGGCACTGGGGCGATCGGTACACCAAGAGAAGTCCCAGTCTATCCCTGGTCCCCAAACTTAGGTACATATATTCAGTATGGTCAGACGCTTTGACAGTTATCGTGGTTAGGGAGAGGTTATTCTTATAGACCACAGACACTCCACCTCCCCACCCATGTCCCCGCACCTGCTCCTCAACAGAGTACCCTGGGGGGAGAAGCTGGGACCAGATTGGGCCACCAGCCTCCCCCAAACAAGTCTCTGTAATACATACCAGTTCAGCCCCTTCATCCAGAATCAGATCATGGATGGTTTCCGACTTATTCTGGACTGACCTGGCATTACAGAGGAGCAAGGTGAGAGGCTGTGGGAGGTTGGCACTGCTCCCCAAGGTCGAAGAGCAGGCAGGGCAGCCGGAAGGGGAAACAGCAAATAGATTTGACTTCCCTCCCCCTTCACTGATTTGACAACTTTGGACCTGGATAGTGATGCCTCGACAGCCATAAAAAATGGGTTCTGCGCCTGCGCAGGACAACTTCGGGTAGAATTGATTAGCTCCTCGCAATGCCTTTTAACTGCCTCAGCACGAGCCGTGCAGTACCTATACTGGCAGTTAGGCGTCTGTTGCTCAGTTTCTTTCTGACCGTTTTTACGTTAGTACCTCGGAAACTTTGTTGCTCCTCGGAAGATATTTGTTATTAAACTCAGTGCATTGACCTAAAGACAATCCAACCATTCTTTGCTAACCACATGAACGGACATAGTTTGCTTTAAGGGATACTTTCATTCACGGACTAACACGGAGCGGCAAGAGACGAGCAGGAAACTCAATCTTTCTAGCTCTGTCCCAATCAGATTTTTCCAGCTCTGTCCCATGTTATCGGGAGCCTGTGGCACTGATCTGTGGCACTGATCAGTATTCATACTTAACCTAATAAATTGGTAACGGCGATCCCTGACGGCCACTGATTCCTTTACTCATGAGTGCACCTCTGAGGGAAAAGACCACCTTTAAATGGTGTGTTTGCTGCAGGGCTAAGCTTCTGTCAACTGACGGCCATCAGCTTTGTCTTCTCTGCCTGGGGGAAGAGCACTCCATGACTACTTGCCCTATATGTAAAACATTTTCGAAACAGACCCTGAAGAACAGAGCGGCACGACTGAAAGTTTCTCTAATGGAGGACGCACTTCGTCCGTCTACCTCCTCCTCCCTTCCGAGAGCTGCTGTTACACAGTCTAACCCCTCAGGCATGGCTCATTGTGCTCTGGGGACCTCCCTGAAATCTACCATGCCGAGCTTATTCAAGGAACCCTCGGCACCAAAGGGTGGAAGCCCGAAGCGCCCTTGCTATTCACCGCCAGCTAATGTGGTAAAGAAGAAGCATAAGGCAGCTCCGATTTCGCAGCATACCACCCCGTCGCCATCGGGGCTCCAAACTGAGTCGCGGAAGGGCAGAGCGAAGTCTTTGTCACCTGCCCCAACTCTGCGTCAGTCACCTGCAACCCTGACCTCAATTCTGGCTGAAGAGAATCCAACTCGGCATCGGGTGGATGCCGGCAAGAAGAAAGGCAAGACCTCCACGAAATCGAAAGGGAGAAGCGCTCCTTTGACGTCGATAGCCTTTATGGATAGAGATACCTCCTCGATGTTGGCACTGCCGCTTCTTCTGCATCGAGGATCGCTTCAAGCCATACTGCAGGATCATCCCCAATAGATCGGAACTCCATGTTTCCTACATGGACTGGGCTGGACTCCCTGGATGATGGAATGCAGATTGAGATTGCACCGGCAGAGAGGGAGATGGAGATTGACCCTGACCTCCTGCAGCTCCTTCAGTCTGATAACACATCTCCTTTGACCTCTACTTTCCAGGGATTTATATCCCAGGGACTGGACGTAGATTATGATGTGGTTAGTCTTCCTCCTCCTCGGACACCATCAATCACTCCATCGAAGAGGACACCGATAGGTTTATGCCCATTGGGAGGCTGGGGAGATGCTTGCATTACGTTATCTCCTGCAGAGTATACGTTATTTAAGGAGTGGCAGACTGAAAAGCTAAAGAGACCCCTACTCTCTGAACGCTCTATGGCTGTCATGACACAGACTACTCCAGGTGTACTACCTTGCAATTTGGCTTTCTATTCAGACTAACACACCTTTGAAGGATGTACCCAAGGGCATTAGCGCTGCAGTACAGACTTTAGAACGTGTGAACAAGCCTCCTGTACATGATTCGGCAGTGCAAGCTGTCATCCCTCTGTCCTGCCCTATCAGATCAGTGTCAATTCAGACCTCATTACCTCCACTGCCTACGCCAGCCACTATAATGTCGCGTGTTAGTCATAAGGGACCCTTGCCTTCAGAGACGACTGACTTACCTGATGATGCTCCATCCTCCTCTGACGAGGAGGAATACCCTTCGGATTCCTCGGATGATAACCCGAAGGATGATTCAGATGACACAAAGGACTATGTAGATGATCGGCTTCCAAAGGATCCCAGTCCAGATGATGTGCCTCTTTCAATGGATTCGCCTATGGAGGAAATGAGATCTTACAATCAGCAAGTAGCTGAAATGGCTGAGGTACTGGGTCTCGATCTGTCACAGAAAACAACGGATTTGGACAACCCTGTTTACAATTTTTTGTAGAAGTCATCTGGCTCGCATCCAGTTTACCTACCAGTGCTCCCAGTGATCACCAAGGCAGCGAAACCTGCGTGGGAGATCTTATAGACTTCAACAACTACCTCCTATACAGAATAAGGGAGCAGGATAATGAATATCTGCTAACTCATCCAGTTCCTAATTCACTGGTGATCGATGCACCTCTTCGGCAAAATCAGGAAGGAGGCATACCACACCAGCAGACAAGGAAGGCAGGAAACTGGATGTGCTTGCTAGAAAGGCTTATTCTATGGCTTGCCTGTCTGTTAAGATCTCAAATTACATAGCTTGTCTTGCAAAGTATACCTACTCTTTATGGGAAGGTCTTCATGCGCAGAGATCCTCTTTGACATCAGAGGAGTTTCACATGTGTTTTGAAAATGTTTTTGTAAAGACCACGACAGTAATTGGCGAATGCCAAGCACTTGGCAGAGTCAGAATCGTGCACTCTGACAACTGCTGTGATGTTGCGACGTCACGCATGGCTCCGGTCGACCACTTTGATGCAGGTTGTGCGTGACCGCATTGAGTCATTACCATTTGATGGGAAAGGCCTGATTGCAGAACAGACGGATGAAGCTTTGGAACATTTGAAGAAGTCTTAAGTATACAGCGAAGACGTTCGCAGCACAGCGTTTTACAAATAATAGGTTTCAGCCATATCAACGGAGCCATATCAGGAGGAATGAGCACAAAGAGTATAAGAAACCCTTTAATCGATACAATCGCAGAAATCACACACACAAAAACAAGCCAGAACAGCAGGGCCGCAATAAGGCTGCTCAGCAACCAAAACAACATCTTTGATTGTTCGCAGAGCCCACAATTGCTGGAATCTCGACTAACGGAACAACCAAGCTTACCCAACAGAGCCACAAGGTCCAACATCACTTTGTTGCTAACCAGATGCACCATCAAACTGGCAAGCCATGCCCAAGCATGGCAACATATAACATCAGACCAATGGGTCCTACGTATAATCAGGACTGGTTATGCTATTGAGTTCAAGACGCTTCCTCGGTTCAATGGTATACAGTACACCCCAGAGACAGAAACGCTGGAGGTCAAGGTTCTGCTGGACAAGGAAGCAGTTTCTCCAGTACCGTGGGCTCATGCTCTAACAGGCTTTTATTCAAGATACTTCTAGATACCAAAAAGGATGGGGCCATTCGCCCGATCATGGATCTCAGATGGCTGAACCTATTTGTCGACGTGAAGAAATTTTGGATGATAACGTTGCAACAAATCCTGCCTCTTCTTCACCAGGAGCAATGGATTGCGACGTTGGATTTGAAGGATGCCTACTCCCACGTTGGCATTCAGGAATCCCACAGGAGATATTTACGTTTCACACTGGGCAGTCAGATCTTTCAGTACAATGTCCTGCCCTTTGGCCTGGTGATGGCCCCGTGTGTATTCACAAAATGCATGGCGGTCATCATAGCCTACCTGCGGACGCAAGGAATCTTGATATTTCCGTATCTAGACTGGCGGCTTCTTACTGGGAAGACCAAGGTTCTATTGGGCAGCCGGATTCAAACAGTGACTACTCTATTGAACAACCTGGGCATTCGGATAAACTGGGAGAAGTCTCACCTTACTCCTGCAAGGCAACTGAGATATATAGGAGCGGAGCTGGACATGGACTGCCAGAGGGCATTCCTTCCACAAGACAGATTCTCATGAATAAAAAACATGGTTTTACTCTTTCATGCCGCTCCAACACAACATGCCAGATCGATCCAGGTTCTAATGGGGCTGATGGCCTCTTGTACCACTACTGTTCGTTACGCAAAGCTTCGCATGAGGAAGCTAAAATTGTGGTACCTGGATGTATTCCGGCCCAATGTGGATCCCCAGGGCATGCCCCTTCTAATCCCACGCGGAATTCTGGACTCTTTGTTGTGGTGGACGAAAGATACGAACATGCAGGGAGGGATGCCGTTTCAGACCCTGGTACCCGCTTGCACGTTGACCACAGATGCATCCATGCTCGGATGGGGGGCTCATTTGGGAGTCCACAGGGTGCAAGGCTGGTGGACTCAACGGGAAAGGGGCCATCACATCAATTTCCTGGAACTTCTGGCTGCCTTCAGGGCACTACAACCTTTTCAAGACATCATTCAGGAGGGAGTACTGCAACTCCAGATGGACAATACTACTGCAGTCGCCTACGTGAATAACCAAGGAGGGACAGTGTCGAAACCATTATGCCATCTGGGACTCCAGATGTGGAACTGGTGTATTGCGAGGTGCATACACCTAATAGCGATACACATAAAGGGACAGGACAATGTCCTGGCAGATATGCTAAGCAGATCTCCCGTCCTTCACCAACACGAATGGGAGGTTAACCCCCACTTGCTGAATGAAATATTCCTCGCCTGGGGTACCCCAACAGTCGACCTGTTTGCAACATCGGCAAACGGGAAATGCAGCCAATACTGTTCATGAATGGGTGAAGGCCACCTATCCAAGGGAGATGCCTTCCAGTACCGGTGGACGCGAAGTATGTTTTATTTGTACCCTCCATATCCCCTACTTAACAGAGTCATTGCCAAGCTTCTACAGGACAACACCAGGGCGATTGTTATTGCTCCTTGGTGGCACAGACAGACGTGGTTCCCACAACTTCTACGGCTGTCGAACCATACATACAGGAGGTTACCTCAGTGGAGGGACCAGATTTCTCAACAAAAGGGGCAAATATTCCATCCCAACCTGACTATTCTCAATCTGACAGCATGGAAACTGGGTTACTGAAGAGAATATTGAAAAACACCAAGAGAAAGTAAACTAGGAGGAATTATCTCTCCAAGTAGAGAAGATTCTTGTTATATGCCATTGAACATCAATTCCAACCAAGGGTGGCCACCGTGAGGGAAATTTTACTATACCTGACCTCCTTGAAATCCAGTGGGTTGTCCAATGAGTCCATAAGAGTACATTTGGCAGCCATCTCCACTCAGCACGAAGGCTGGGAACTTAAGACCATGTTCACTTATCCTAAATGCAAGGAATTTTTGAAGGGGTTGAATAATCTATATGCCCCCGTACAAAAGCCGTTTGACAAGTGGAGCCTCTCCCTGGTTCTCTCGGCTTTAATAGAGGGCTCTTTTGAGCCAATGGCCACCACATCTTTGAAATCAGTGACATTAAATGCTTTATTCTTGGTGGTGATTACGTCTGTAAGACGTGTGAGCGAGTTACGTGCTCTTCAGATGGATGAGCCTTATACTCAGTTCTTTCCTAATAGAGTGGTTATGCGTTTGGACCCTGAGTTCCGTCCAAAGATAGTTACTGATTTTCATCTGAATGCGGACATTGTTTTACCTACCTTTTTCAGCAACCCATCCACTCCACTGGAGACTTCTTTACACAAGCTGGACGTACGCAGGGCCATCCTTTTCTACCTGCAAAGAATGAAAGAGATAAGAAGGACTAACTATCTTTTCATTGCCTTAAATGGAAAGAACAGGGGCCGTCAGCCATCCCGCCAAAAGCTGTCTTTTTGGCTAGTGGAACTCATTAAGATGGCCTATGATGTTCAGGGAGTCACTCCGCCATCCTCTATTAGAGCCCATTCTACAAGGGTGCATGCTGCCTCGGCAGCTCACCTTTCAGGAATAAAGTTCAAGGATATATGTATGGCGGCCACCTGGGCCTCAGACCAAACCTTTGTGAGGCATTATGCTCTAGACCGTCGCTCTATAGAGGCGGCGCAGTTTGGCAGGGCCGTGCTAAAAAGGGTGCTCCAATAGCATGCAATGCCCTCCTCCATTTGGGCAGCTCGTGATTCACCTATTTTTTATGGCTGTTGAGGCATCACTATCCAGATAAACAGGTTGCTTACCTGTAACAGGTGATCTGGTAGTGATGCCTCAACATTCATAAAGCCCTCCCAGCCGGCCCCGCTACAGAGTGCAAGCAATTGGAGCATTACATTCCTACATAATACAAACGACTGGGAAGCTACGATTACATGGACATTTTATACATTTTATAAACGGTTATTCAGAAACTGAGCAACAGACACCTAACTGCCAGTATAAGTACTGCATGGCTCATGCTGAGGCAGTTAAAAGGCGTCGCGAGGAGCTAATCAATACTACCCGAAGTTGTCCTGTGCAGGCGCAGAACCCATTTTTTAATGAATGTCGAGGCATCACTACCAGATCACCTGTTACAGGTAAGCAACCTGTTTTTCCAGTCTTGTACTGGATTCTGACTACTGATTTACATCATCAGTAGGGCCCCTCTTCACTTGAACAAAATTTAATCTCTCGCCACATCTCTTTTTGGGGGGTGCTATGAGCTTCTGTTGGAGGACCATAATTCCAGGATACAACTTACTAATAATAAGAGATGAAAGTTTGGGGCGGTATACACATTTAATAAAGAGATAAATAATAAATATTGATTCAGGCTTTTGGCTAGTGAGCTGTCCTGGCTCAATTTTTAGCTACGTTTTGTTCTGTTTTTATGTTTTTGAGTCTTTTGTTTCATTTTGCTGTTAACTGCCCTGGGGTCTTAGGATGAAAGCGCAGTATATAAACAAATAAAATTAAAAAAAAATTCAGCATTTAGGATCTCATGCAGGCTGCTTATATCAACAGTGGTATAGACATCTGTGACTTTTTTGTACTGAACTTTGTGAAATTCCTCCAAATATGGAGTCTTTGGATAATCTGGAAAACGGGGATTTCTGTCACTGAGATAATGAATTCTTCTGTGAATTCTTGGGTCCCTGTCATCACTAATAGTTCTTTATATTTGTCAAGGCCATTTTCTACTTCACCCTGCATGCTTGCATGCACATACACTCTCTCTCTCTCTCTCTCTCTCTCTCTCTCTCTCTCTCTCACTCACAGGTTTGAGTTGCCATAGGTGGTTTTGGGAAGCTCAGTGTTGTAGCTTGAAATAAAAGGCAGTGCAAATAAATATCACCGAATGTATTGGATGCTGAAAAGTGCCCATTTATACATGAAAATGAACCCTGTCATTACAGATCAGAGACCGAGCTCACCAATACGACACCAGGGAAGAAACGATGACCTTGAACGTGATGAAAGACTAGAAGAACGAAGGGTAGATCGAGGGGAAGATAGAAGAGATGAGAGACCCAGGGAGCGGGAAAGAGAGCGGGAAAGAGAGAGAGAAGCTGAACGTGATCGTGCCCGTGAACGAGAACGAGAACGTGAGAGAGAGAGGGATAAGGAGAGAGAGCGTGAACGTGACAGGGAACATGAGAGGGAGCGTGAACGGGAGAGAGAACGAGAACGTGAACGCGAGAGGGAACGGGAGCGTGAACGCGAGAGGGGGCGGGAAAGAGAGAAGGAAAGAGAACGTCAGAGAGATTGGGATGACAAAGACCGAGGAAGAGAAGAGCGCAGGGACAAGAGAGAAGACGTTCGGGAAGAAAGAAGCACCAGAGATAGCCGGGAAGAGAGGAAGTCAAAGTAAGTTTGTGTTTAATAAATAAATTAGAGTAACATGGAAGCTGCAGTTTTATGTGAAGCCTTTCTCTTCTTTTTTTTTCTCTTCCCTTCTTCTTGAAGGTTCGAGGTTTGTTTAGATTTTCTAACCCATATTTGGCCACCTCCTTCTGAATATGGAATTCTCTGCTGCTGGATGAGGACAGCTCTAGTGAGTTATCCTTCCTACGTCCTCCAGAGGTCATGACTATGTAAATTAGGTCAAAAGTCTTTAAGAGCCTGGAAAGGATGCCCAGGGACAGCTCATCTACGTCTTATCTGAAACCCTTTCTCTTTCGCTTTCTCCCTTATTCAGTGTTTTGATTCCTTAAAAAACAAACAAAACCCCTTTTTCTCCTTGTTCGTCTGATCCCTTCTGTCTTCATTGGAACAAACAGGCTAAGGAAGGAACATCCTGGTTCCTAAGGGGAAGAATGCCTCAACAGCTTCCCCGCAGGACAATAACTCCAGGTTCTCCTCTCTAGCAGTTGTCCTCCAACCAGTGCAACGAATGCCAGCAGGCCTTCCTCACTCCAGACTGCCGATGCCAGGAAGAACTCATTGGGTCTCCTGCTTTCCAGCCATGAGACCCAACGCCAAGCTGCTCAGTGTGAGCGTGCTACTTATGCAGGCGGAAACCAAGCCTGCGACCTACCATTCTACCTGCTGACACCTAAATGGCCCTGCTATTTGGAATTTTTATTTAGAGTTGAAAACAGATGTGTGGTTTTGTATAACTTAGTCCAATTGCAATTTTTTGTCCAATATAGAAAACGTCACAGAAATGAAAGTAGTCCCAGCCCTCGTAAATCGCCCAAGCGTCGTCGTGAGCATTCTCCTGAAAGTGATGCCTACAGTGGAGATGATCAAAGTAAGTGAAAGCTTATGGTCTCCATTCTGGCATACAAGTTAGGCATAATTACCAAACTCTTGCCAGGTATACCATTGATCTTGCATTACACATCTTGTAAACTGTCCCATTTCTGATACTCTTGTCTTCTAGCAAAGCATGTATGTACCATTTTAAAAGTCCTTTTAATTGTGGCAGTAGATATCACACAATGCACGGCTCTCCTCTTCTTAAAAAATTCATAGGGGCTTTTACAAGGAGTGTAATCCAAGGTGGTAATTTTCCTTTTGGTTACAAAGTTCTCCTTGTTGATTGGCTACAATGTTACAGAAACCCAGAAGTCAAAACTGCCAGAACACATGGTATTGCTTTCTCACAATTTCTCTCCCCCGCCCACCACCATTTGCTACCTTGCAGTTACTTAAAAAATAAACAGTTATGCAGGATCAGATGGCATGAGATAATATGGCTAAAGCCTGGTCTTGCACCATGTTCCCAAGCCTCAGGAGCACACTCACCCCACGCCCCTGCCAGCACAAGTGTCCACATCTGTTTTAGCTTAGAATCAGTTATTATGTCTGAACTGACTAATCTTGATTTATTCTAATTTACTTACCTGAAATAAAACATGATCTATCATTTAGTTCAAACCTGGTTTACAGATTGTCATTTGTTTTAAATATGATTAGAATAATTATTATTTTATTATTTTATTATTTTTACATTTTATATCCTGCTCTTCTTCCAAGGAGCCCAGAGCGGTGTACTACATACTTAGGTTTCTCCTCACAGCAACCCTATGAAGTAGGTTAGGCTGAGAGAGAAGTGACTGGCCCAGAGTCACCCAGCTAGTATCATGGCTGAATGGGGATTTGAACTCGGGTCTCCCCGGTCCTAGTCCAGCACTCTAACCACTACATCACGCTGGCCTAATAATAATAAATAATAATGACCAATCTTGGTTTATTCTAATCTAAATCTGAAGTAGACACTCATGCAGACAGAGGAGGGAGTAGCGTACACTCCCAAAGTTTGAGGATATAACACGGGACCATGGTTCTGTGTACATAGGAACTGGCCCAAAGTTTATGTAGACACATTAAGAAAAGACCGTATCAATGAGGATTCAGGCTACAAAATACTCTTCATGAGTAAAGCAGCAAATGAAGATTTGGCTTGTTTGATACAACGTAAAAAACATACATATGCATACTGGTTGCAGTTTTCTTATTAGCAGCAGCTTCCATGCCAATCTCCACACTTAAAAAAAAAATGTTTTTGTGATATAGCCAGAAACAATGGCCTGCTCACAAATGGTGTCATGACCTGTTTTTTCCATCTCTCACAGATGAAAAACGCAGATTATTGAGTCAAGTTGTGCGACCTCAAGAATCACGCTCTCTTAGTCCTACGCACCTTTCAGAAGACAAGCAGAGCCGATGGAAAGAGGAGCGAAAGCCAGAGAGAAAGGACAGCTCCAGACACTATGAAGAAGGTGACTTCAAAGAGCGTGGCTCTTCCGGAGACAAACAGCGGGAACAGAGAGAACAACGAGAAATTGTTGAAAGTTCAAGGAGCAGGGTCCAAGAGAATGTAGGTAATCGGCCTTCTGAGGAACGAGAAGCAGCTGATCATGTACATGAGGATAAGAAGAAAGCTAAAGTTCAAAAAAAGACGGCAAAGAAAAAGAAAGATGAGGACATTGGGTTAGATCGCTACATCAGTGAGCCGAGCACCGAGAAAACCCAAGTTTTTTCTCCCAAGAAAGGTCCAAAGAAGAAAAATGCTGAGAAGAAGCGCAAGAGGTCCAAAGGAGATTCTGAGGCTTCCGATGAAGACAGTGGGCCACATCAGAAAAAGAAAAAAGGCCCAAGGACACCACCTGTAACCACAAGAGAGGAGCTGGTAGAGGTGGTGCCTGAGAAGTCTGTTGTGGTAGCAGCTGCCCCCAAACGAGAGGACACAACCTTTAGTGACTGGTCAGATGAAGACGTTCCAGAGCGTGGAGAAACTGTTCTGGAGAGAACTTCTGAGGAGCCTCACAGAAACAGTCACCGCACAAGGATTGAAAATGTGGAAACTTCTCATGTTGTTGAAGAAACACCTCACCTCAAACCTGCTGAACAGAAACGCAGCAGCAGTCTTTGCAGCAATCGAAGCCATACCTCAAGTAGACTCCGGTCACCTTCCAACGATTCTGCTCACCGTAGTGGAGATGACCAGACTGCTGGTATGAAGAAGATCCTGTATAGCAGCTCTAGCGACAGAGAGAGAAGATGCCTAGAAATCGCTGGAGAGCGGAAGTCGAGAATTGATCAGCTGAAACGAGGGGTTCCTAGCCGCAGCACATCCTCAGGTAGTTCTGCTTTGAAATATAGACCCTTGTTTGAATTAATTCGAGGGAGACTAGTACTGTTGGAAGGATTTCTGGGCTGTGTACTAGGATGCCAGTTCAGTTCCTGAGAAGCATTAGTCTTAAGCCTCAGTGTTGCCCAGTGTGAATTGTGGCCCTACAGAGGTCCCAGCACTCTTAGCAGCATTGTGTTGCAGGGGGAAATGAGCAGTAAACATGAACACTGCCTTTCCAAGATCCTCCTCCTAGCCTTGCAGCTCTTCTCTTTTGAGGAACACCTGATAAGCTTCCAGGGATTTTCAGGATACTCCAGAACACAATTTGAAAACTGCTGAGCTAAAAGAAGAGAAGTGAGATGATATATTAGCCTTCAGTGCTAAGTGTATTGGGAAGGGTATACAAGAAGCTCGGTACAATTTAAAAAAAAAAATCTGGGATACCAAATGTAACCCAGGATGCTGAAAAGAATGTGGTCAGCTTGGTACCCATCATCATCAGTTGTATTAAAAGTCTAAAGCTTCTGGGCAAGTGTAGTAAAAACTTGGAGTGAAATCATGAAGTGTTTCGTCCGACTCAGTACTGCTCTGTTGTGGTTGAACTTCTTTTGCTAGATTTTGTTCATTAGAGCCTGGGATAGCTTCCTTCTGTAAAAATTAAATCCTATTAAATGTGAGTAGCTGAACAACCAAATATGAAATAACTTTTCCTGGAAGTGTGGTAATGGTTGTTAACATCCTTGGGCAATCAAACTTAATGCTTTCTGCAGGGCTGGTGTTGGGGGTCACTATCATTGGGCAGCTGCCAGGGCCTTGTGGCCCTCAGAAGGGCCCACTGCTGATCCCTGAGACCATCTCTGAACCCATAGCCTTCATGTGATGGTGCTCGAGTGACTCTCTAGGGACCCATCCAGCTAGGAGGAGGGGGCCCATGGAGGTTAGCTTGCAGAGGGCCCTCTGAAACCTAGAGCTGGCCTGGTTTACTTAAATAAGCACGCATACCAATTCTGTATGCAGAAGGTTGAAAATCTGAGGCTTTTTGATTTACTATTCTCTTTGTGTTTGTTTTTTGTTTGTGGTAGTGCTTGGTAAAGGTCTAGGCACA
Source organism: Hemicordylus capensis (assembly GCF_027244095.1). Classification (NCBI taxonomy): domain Eukaryota; kingdom Metazoa; phylum Chordata; class Lepidosauria; order Squamata; family Cordylidae; genus Hemicordylus; species Hemicordylus capensis. Next base: position 266,925,987 of record NC_069657.1, on the reverse strand, counting down.
GATCTTGGCTTGCTTGTGGGCAGAATGTATGATTTTAGTGGATGTTAAGTATCTGTGTACTTGTATGTACATCTATCTATGTACATCTATCTATGTACAGTTACCACACTTCCAGGAAAAGTTATTTCATATTTGGTTGTTTAGCTACTCACATTTGATAGGATTTAATTTTTACATAAGAAAGCTATCCCAGGCTCTAATGAACAAAATCTAGCACTATGTTTGTATCATGTACTAATGACCTGAATAACTTCTTGAAGTTGACGTTACGAAAAACCTTCCAATTAAAATGCTGTACAGTGCCTGTACAGGTGTTTAAGAAATAATACATTTAATTGTTGCAATCTTCAGATCAATTGAATGATTTTTTGCTATGGAATGCACTCCCGGTAGAAATTTGTAATTTGAGATTATTTGCTGTCCTTCAGGAGAGCGCTTAAAACCTACCTATTTGGCCTGGCCTTCCAGGGTTTTAAATGATTAACTGTTTTAAATTGTTTTAAATTGTTGCCATGATTTTCAGGGCTTTTAGCTGGTTTTTTTTGTTTTATTGTATTTTAATAGTTTGATTTTAATTGTTAATTTGTTTTAATTGTTTTTATCATGCTGTGAACTGCCCTGAGCCATTTTGGAAGGGCGGTATATAAATCTAATAAATAAATAAAAAATAAATAAAATAAAATATTTGTTCTGTTTCCCATAGTAGATTACCAGTTTCTATAGCAAATCCTAACTCCCCATTGTTAAGTATAGAAATTCATTACAAAGACTGTATGATAGTTGTACTCAAGAACTCCATGGTGCAGATGCAGAATTGTATGTTTATAATGGGAAGTACAACGTTTGAAAAACAATAATTCTTCAACGGTGGTGGTCTGTACTAATATTAAACATGTATTTCATATGCCACAATTATACTACCTTAATACTTTATTCAGATCGCCAGGATTCAAGAAGCCACAGCTCAAGGCGAAGTTCCCCTGAATCGGATCGTCAAGGTCATTCCAGATCTGGGTCCTTTGATAGCAGGGAGAGAGTGCAGGACAGAGACAGACACGAACATGATCGTGAACGAGACAGAGAGCGACGAGATGGGAGGCAGAGAGATTGGGACAGAGATGCACCCAAAGACTGGTTAAGGAGCAGAGAGCGGGACAGAATTCGGGAACGAGACAGACAGCGGGAAAAACGAAGGGACATGGACCGTGAAAAAGAGAGAATACTTCCTGAGAATTCCGAAAGAGACAGAGGTCTTGGTTCTTCCTCTCAAACAGAGTTATCTAAGCACAGTGAAACAAAACCAGGTAAAGAGCACCAGGAGTTTGAGGGAATCTGTCTGGACTCTACCTCCCTGGAGAAAGAGAGACTGGATAAAGACTTGGGATCTTTACAAGGATTTGAAGATGGAATCGAAGCTGAGAAAGTAGAAAACATAGAAGGTGAAGCATTCTGGGGGAAATGCATTGCTATTTATTATTGCTGTGCTTTGAACACCAAATATTTGAAGGTGTCCTGCTGGTAGGGAACGAAGTATTCCATCTGCTCCTTGTTTAAGCATTCTGATCTTGGGCCCAACCCACACATTATCACAGCAATGTAGTTGCCCCCAGGACCCTAGATGGTGTTGCTGCAGCCATATAATCTTGTATGCTTTAGAAGTTGTCTGGACCACATAAGCCTGCTTCACACAGGTGACTAAGGATATACTCATTAAGTTCCTGCAACAGCACCACTACATTTAATGTATGAAGAAAGACTTAAAATGGCCACAAAAGTACGTTGAGTGAGGGAAGTGGAATGTTTCCAGTCAATTGGTCAATCTTTTGATCAACATTAAAAATACACTCAGATAAATATGACCCACTGCACATGGTGGCCTGCTATGAAAAGACAGCATTTAATTTTTTGTTGGCATTGTTGAAAAGGTGTCAATAGGCTCCACCATGTTCTCTTTATTCTGTAGGTGGAGAAGATGAAGCCAAGATAGATGACATGCAGTCAATGGGATCTGGTGCTGGAGAATATGAACCAATCAGTGATGATGAACTGGATGAAATTTTGGCAGGTGATGCTGAAAAGAGGGAGGATCAGCAGGATGAGGAGAAGATGCCAGGTGAGAGTGGGTTGTATGTGTTAAAAGGAATCCAGACTTTTGTGCCAGGAATATCTGAACTTTGCATCCTGAAAAACAAATGGTCTTTATTTAGTTATTTTGCATAATCCCAGTTCTGCTGGTCCTGGGTCAGGGGAAGAAGCTTTACTAGCCACCAAAGTTTTGCACCCTGGCTCCTTGAAATCCTAATCAGGCCACCCTGTTTGGTTCTAAGAATGGAATAAACATTGAATTTGTAGATGTAAACCAGTGAGTTGCGCGAGGAGACCACACAGCTACTTCAGAGCCAGAAGGATACTCCCAAATTGTAAGAAAAGAGATGGATAGAGAACTGCTACTCTGGAATATCCATACATGAGGATGGATGTGAGGTCATTCACAATTATAAAATTATTTATATTCTGTCCCTCAAGTGCAATACTGCTTTGGGTGGCTCACAGAAATAAGAAAATAGTCGAAGTAAAATGAATAAAAATTAATCAACCCTATCTAGAAATTGCTGTCTCTGACCTAGAACAATGGTTCTTAATCAAATAACCATTGAGCAAGCTCCTCTGTGTGAGAGCTTGATGAGCGAGCTCCCCTTCACTTCATAGTGTCATTCAGATTCTATATGTTCCTTCTAAATAGACCATGTACCTTTTGAAGAACAGCTATGGGATCTTTTCCTTCCTTTACACAAGCCATCTTCATAGCATGTCAAGGCTCTGGGGGAGGTTGGAGGAAAATGTCCTGCAACAGTTGGTGGTGGGTTATTGAAAGATCCATGATAATTCTTTGAGGTCTCTGACCATCACACTTGGGTATGTGCCTGCTCAGAGCCACGAATTTGAAACATTTCAGAGCTTAACCTTATTAGGATAAAAGAGCAGGAAAACAATCCCCCTATTGGCCAGATTACCCTCCCTACCTCAGTCTTTCGTCAACCGCCACTTCCTGAAATGCTCTGTGCTATACTTCATTATGCCACTGTGATTTCTTCTTTGTATACGTTTGCAGATCCTGTAGATGTAATAGATGTAGACTGGTCTAGTCTTATGCCAAAGCAGCCGAAAGAGCCACGGGAGCCTGGAGCTGCCCTCTTGAAATTTACTCCGGGTGCTGTTATGTTGCGAGTTGGCATTTCTAAACAACTGGCTGGCCCTTCACTTTTCACCAAAATTAAAGAGACTTGCCAGAGAGCAGTGGAGAAACCTAAAGGTAATTAGCTCACTTCATCAGTCAAAATGAAGAGTCTCCTTGGAATGAGCTAAGGAACACCTTGAAAGGATCGTGTTTCTCCTCTTTGTATCTGAGTATGTGCCGCGCTCTGACAGCTCCATCATCAAATCATTAGTATGAACTGTCGGTTGATAATTCTGCAAGCAATGTGCCTACTAGTATGGGGGAGGTATAAATGTGTACTTCGGAAGGCTTGCATATTGCAAGGTTCCTGTGAGCTACTGTGTTCACAAAGAGCCCCACTCTGCCTCACACCCAGATCTTTGTTGGTGAGGGAAAGTTGGACAGCTGTTGCTAGGGCAGAGGAAAGGATTGGCCCTCAGCTCAACAGTATTCAAGTGCTGCATTTTACTACTCTTCTCCATAAGAGTGGAGGATTGCAACCGTTCACTTGGGAAGATAAGGGATGCATGCAGACCCCATTGGGGTAGGGACTGAACATGCTCTCTATCCTTGGTGACCACAGTAATTAAGAATCAAGCCTGGTGCTGTCTGCCGCATTGCTCCCCTTTATCCACTTAGTTCAAACCTCGGTTCTGCTTCTTGATCACGCTAGGGTCTACAGAATGTTGTTGTTATTACTTGTATACCACTTTTCAGTAAAGTTAGCAATATGGTTTACATAGGAAAAAATAAGATGGTTTCCTGTCCCCAGAGGGCATACAGTCTAAAAAGACACATGTAGACACCAGCGACAGCCGCCGGAAAGGTGCTGTACTGGGGCTGAATCGGGCCAGTTGCTCTCCCTCTGCTAAATATAAGAGAATCACTAGTTTGAAAGGTGCCTCTTGGTTCAGCTAGTAGGGAACTGGACATACGATTCTGTTTTTTAAATATGTGAGTCAGGTGCCAGTAGATCTTGTTAGCTATTATAATATTGTGATTGGACTTCCATTGGTTTGCTTGGTCACACATGGGATTTTTTAAATTTATTTTTTGCCCATTAGAGAACTCTCTACATTGCTTTCCAGAAATTCTGTGTATAGGGTGGGGCTTTATAACCATGCATGCCTTCACCTCCATTGTGCAACTGTGTGTGTTTCTTAATTTTATATTTTACAAAATTTGAAAGTAGAACAGCCATACAATGTTTAACACATGCACAGATGGAGCCAGTGTAACCACCACCAGTCTGGGGTAGGGGAGGGGTGTCCCTGCAGGTGCAATATAATATGCAACCTGGGTGTCCACTACTGAAGTACACTTGGGGTTTGTAAGCTGGCTCGGTTCTAGCCAGGCTCAGCATCAAACCGGCTCAGTTCAACGGGTTCAGGGTTGGACCGGCCTTGTCCAGGTCTGAGTTCAAACTGAGCCAGTTTGAAGCTATACTTGTAAAGGGGAGTCCGGTGAGGATTCCCCATTACCAGTACAGGGGCACCGGCTGTCCAAAGTATAGAACGGGGGAAGGGGGGAGCAGAGTAAATCTGAACTTACAAGCACAAGCGAAGGCAGTGGTTCCCCCACTCCACCCCCTGAGTAGCCCAGGCTGGCAGCAGCCAGGTTCCGGCCTCTTCCCACATGCGGGGGCCATTTTAGTGACCACCATGTATGCGCACAGGTCACGCAAATGGCCCCCGCACTCAGGGGGAGGCTAGCAAGGGTGGGGAGCATGAACCTCTTGTACTTGTAAGTACAGATTTAATACTCTCTCACCCCCTCTATACTTTGGACAGTCCCCCTGCCCCTATACTGGTAAAGGGGAATCCTCACTGGATCCCTCTTTACCATTATAGCTCGGAGCTGGCTCAATTTGAACTTGAACCAGCCTTGGTTCAGCTGGTCCAGATTTGAGCCAAGCAGCAAATCCGGTTTCGTGCACATCCCTAAAGTGTACTACACTCCCAGTCATTCTTTGAACACAGCAAATAAGTTGCATCAACTTTCTTAGAGCACTTTGGATGAAATTTTCTAAATGAATATTTGAAAGGGTGAAAATGAGTCTCATTCTGTTTCCCCTCCATGCTCCTTCTTTTTGGATCCTTCACTCTATTTTCATCCTGCAACTTAATCTCCTACTTGTCTCTAGCAACATGGCACCCACTCTCTATTGTGTTCACTGTCTCCTGAATTGCTTCTCCTTCACCAAGACGCAGTTACCCTTGAGACTACTTTCTTTCTCACTCCTGCTCTCTGCCATCTGTGAACCCTCTCTCCTCAAAGAGAGGGACAGCTCCTGCCCTCTTCCCCATAGATTTTTTCACTAGTAGCTTTTTTGGAGGTGGCTTCTTCTTTGCAAAATCTTTCCATTTCCACCCCACTAGTTCTCCCCTCCCACTTTTCCTAACTTTTGTACCTTGTTCTCTATATTTCTATTCCTCTCTGCATGTTTCTCTTTCAGATATCCTCTGGATCTCTGTTCAGTTGTAATAAGGATCTCCTGATGACTCTCCTGATGATCTCAACAGTGGGGTTGAGATCATCAGGAGATCAAACAAGATGTTCTCTTAAATACCCAGGGCCCAAGCAGTTTAGGGCTTTATTGGTTATAGCCATGTATTTTGCCCGGAAACTTATCGGCAGCCAGTGTAGCTCTTTTAATACCAGAGTAACATGGTCTCTCCAAGATGACCCAGAGATCCACCTGGCAGCCACATTCTGGACCAATTGTAGTTTCGAGACTACATACAAGGGCAGCCCCACATAGAGCTCATTACAGTAATCCAGTCTGGAGGTTACCAGCATATGTACCACTCTATTCATTTCAAGAAACGGATATAGCTGGTGTATCAGCCAAAGCTGATAGAAGGCACTTCTGGCCTCTGCCTCAACCTGGGACACCAGGGAGAGGCTTGGATCCAGAAACACCCCCAGACTGTGTAGCTGTTACTTCTCGGGAAGGGTGACCCCATCCAGAACAAGCAGATCAAACGCATATCCTGGGTTTCAACCCCGCACAATGAGTACCTCCATCTTATCTGGATTTAGTCTTAGTTTGTTATCCCTCATCCAGCCCATCACCACCTCCAGGCAGGCATTTAGGGAGGTTATGCCCTCTCCAGATGATATTGACATGGAGAAATAGATTTGGCTGTCATCAGTGTACTGATAACACCTTGCACCAAATCTCCTGAAGATCTCTCCAAGCGGTTTCTTGTAGATGTCAAACAACATCGAAGACAATATGGAGCCCTGAAGCATAGCATGCAAAAGTTCAGATTTTGAAAAACAACCATCTCCAAGGGACACCGTCTGGAACCTCCCGAGAGATAGGAGCCGAATAACTGCAAAGCAGTGCCTCCCAGTCCCAACCACCTCAGATGCTCCAGAAGGATACTATAGTCGATAGTATTGAAAGCTGCTGAGAGGTCCAAAAGGACCAACAGAGACACACTTGTTCTGTCAATTCCCAATTGGAGATCATCCATCAGGCCGGACAAGGAAGTCTCCATCTCATAGTCTACCTTAAAGACAGTCTGAAATGAGTCTAGATAATCAGTTTCCTCCAATACTTTCTGTAGCTTGGAAGCCACCACCCTCTCAATAACCTTCCCTAACTACGGAAGGTTGGAGACAGGCCTGTAGTTGCTCAGCTCTGAGGGATCCAAGGTGGGGTTCTTCAGAAGTGATCTAAAAATTTCCTCTTTAAGACAAGGAGGCATGTTGTCTTCCCCCAGAGAAGCATTTATAATCTCTACCAGGCCCTCTATACACACACACACACACACACACACACACACACACACACACACACGATAGTATAAGCATCAGATACTGAAGTAATTGTTGATACAGAGTCTAAATCAGCCCAAATACGAGAGATTTCCCCCACAAAGAATTCATTAAACACGTCACAGCAGGTAATTGATGGTTCCAGATTCTGATTCAAGGGAGTAGGGGCACATACTAGCTCTCTCACAACCCTGAACAGGTCTGCCAGATGTGAACTTGCAGATGCAATACAGGAAGAAAATAATCGCTTCTTTGCTGCACGTATCGTCTGAGTATAGATCTCCAAATGCGCTCTATATTGCAGTTTGTTGGATTCGAGTTGAGTCTTTCTCTACTTGCACTCTAGTCGGATACCTCGCTGCTTTAGCCCCCATATTTCTTCCGCATACCAAAGGGCCAGTTTTGAAGCGGGTTGGAGAGGACGCTTAGGAGCGATCATTTCTTGTGCCTCGGTGAGTTTGCTGTTCCAGTTCTCCACCAGGGCATCAACTGGATCGCTGGCAGAGCCAACACTAAATCCCTCCAAGGCTTCTTGAAATCCTATTGGATCCAATAACTTTCTTGGGTGGGTGAAACATACTAATAGCCCCCCCCTTGCAAAGGTGGGAAATGATTGTGAGTCCAACCTTAACCAGATGGTGGTCCGTCCATGACAATGGGGAAATCACAGGATTCCCCACTCATGGAACACCACCCTGATCAGAGTGAAAGACCACCTGCTTCCTCTTAGCTGAAAGGAAGCCTGTATATTTGCTTGGATTCATTCCTTGTTACACTTGCACTCACATTCTCCTGTTTCTGTCTCCCAACTCCCCCAAATACTTGAGATTATGAGCTTGTTGGGGACCTGTTGTCTTCTGCTTATGTTATGCTATCAAGTGATATGTACCTCAAAGTTGTTGTCCAACTATTGCCATACCTTTTCAAAAACATCTTGATGACCTTTTTTCCTGCTGCCTCTTTATAGATGCAGAGAATCTCTTTGAACATGAATTTGGGGCCTTGAACATGGCTGCCTTACTGCGGAAAGAAGAACGAGCTGGCCTGCTGTGTAATCTTGGTCCTTGTTGCAAGGCCCTATGCTTTAGGAGAGATTCTGCAGTCCGCAAGCAGCTGGTGAAGAATGAAAAGGCAAGTGTATGTGACAGGCCATTGCAGTGCAGCAATGCATGATTAGCACTCTATCAATCTGAAGTGACTTGGACTTCTCTTTTAACCTGGAGATTGGTCTGTGTTGAATCTGCCAGTCATACAGCTGTAATATATTTCATAAGCCATCTAATGAAACTCCACCTGCAGTGGGCTTGGTAAAATGCTGTTAAATCTCTCCCACCCTTACAGGAAGCATTGGTATATCAATGAGGCTTCTTAAATATTGACTCATCTTGACATCTCTCCTGAATGGCTATTTAATAACCTTCATTTTCCTGAAATAACATTCTAAGTTTATTTTTGAAGTTTTGAATAATTGTGAAAATGAATCGTGCAAAGTTCCTCTTCAGTGTTCTCTTTGATATCATTGGGATGTTGTGTTACTTTGCACAATATTTAGCTTTTCTATTTCAAATGTACTTCAAAACAGTCTATACATGTGTGTTCTAGAGTTTTTTGTATCCTTACTTTCAACAGTGTTATGAAGCTTTAAAGGAGAGAGAGAGATTGATTTTTTTCAGGAACTTGCACTAGTTGGGTAGTACCATTAAGCTTGTAGAGCTGCATATTCTGAGCCCAGCATGTAGTAATGACTAACTTGAGATCTTTCTCACTTTGAACAGGGCACAACCAAACAGACCTACACAAATTCTCCAGTGGTGGACAATGACTTACTGCGGTTGAGTCTACAGTTGTTTAAACGCAAGACTATGCGCCAAGGTTCTGGACAAGAAAAGACAGAGGACACTAAAATTTCACAACCATATATTCCAGAAATATGTATGTCCTGAACCACTGTCTCCTGAGCCACGCCCTGTAGTTTTGTCCCGGTTTCATGATATTGATGTTTCCATCTTTGGTCGCTTTCGAGTATAGCAATAGTACTGCTGGAAGACGAAAATACTTTTCATATTTGTGTGCATTATGTAGTTCCTTATAACAAGGAAAGTATTAGTACAAACATTTAGACTCTTCTGTTTAATTCCCTGCATGTTTTAGAACAGCGTTCTAACCACAGATCTTATTTAATGACTCACTTGTATTTAAGAGCGTGAAGATGTCCATTTTTTGGAGACCTGTTTTACCACCTGCTATTAAATTTTTAAGAAGAAAACATTTCTGGGTTCTTTTTCCCCCATGCTTTTAAAAATGTGTTTGTAAGATTCTTCTGTAAAAATTTACTTATCAAAAAGGTTTTACACTTAGCACTAAGTTACATTTCAGGTGGTCTCTACCTCATCAAGAATATTCCAATGGGGAAAAACAGTGCATGCTAAAGTTTAGTTTTATGGATGTGTGATGTGAATGTTGTTTTTAAACTTTTATTTTCAAACGAATATGCTGAGGCTCCAACCAAAGTCCCTGTGAAATGAGCAGAAATCAGTCCTCTTCATTTTTACTTGGAATCTGTTACTAATTATAACCATGGTTTAAAACACGACAACAGATGTTGCATGCACCGATTTGTTTTTAATAGATGCCGCATGATTGCTTTTGAGTTTAATACGTTGAACTATAACAAACAGTCCTGACTGCAAGCACTTATTTGACCAAGGTGATTCCTTTTTTTGGCTGGTAGAAGACAGATATTCCAGAATGGGAACTGGGTGGTGTGATGTACAGTCCTGTCCCTTGGAATACTACAGATTAACCTGGAAGTAGTGATTCTCACAAAATGACTTTTTTCGTTCAAAAGGAACCTGTTGTAAGTTAACATATTTAGACTGTTTTGCAGGGATTTTGAAGGGTGCAGAACACCTTCCATTTAAATAAACGGAAATGTTCATATTCTCTCTTGTGGTGTTTAAGATAAAATCACTTGGGGTTATTGAAACTTATGCTGACCTGTTCCATTCTGTGTAAATCTGTTTAATACAGCTGGCTGAAGTGTTAGTGTTTCTGATTGTGGCAGAGTGTGCTAATACCATATAATACTGATTTATAGATGGTTAATGTGTTCAGAAATCCTTAACCATGGGACCATACAGTACAGTTACCTAAATGGCATCATCTATTGCAAGCAAACCAATAGGGGACAAAGTGTGAATTTCTTATTTTGCTCTTTTTTGACTGTGGATTCTCTTATATTAATGCCCCGTTTATAAGACTACAAGGAACTGCCGTGCTGGATCAGACCAGGCCCATCTAATCCAGTGTGCTTTTTTCAGCAATGGTTGTCTGGACACCTCTGGGTGCTCCCAAGCAGGGCATGAAAGCAATGACCAGTCCCATTTGGTCATCTGGTGCTCAGAGATACAGTCTTTGTCCAAAGAGGTTCAAATGTTTGATAAGACCTATCCTTCACGAGGACTGGTATACATGAACAGTAATAAAACCCACAGTATCATCTGAAAATCAAGTGCCTTTGTCATCTGTACCCTCCCCTAATGGTGGTGGTGATAGTTATGACAGCATTCTATTAAAGAGCACTGGCCACCAAACAGTTGTTATAGGCAATATTATTATTATTATTATTATTATTATTATTATTATTATTATTATTATTATTATTATTTATTTACATTTATAAACTGCCCCATCCAGAGGCTCTGGATAGGATTCAACAGGATTTTAAAAAGCTGCAATTCAGTTAATTGCAACAATTCATCAAAGTTTGGTTCTGCCGTCCAAGATTGTAAAACAAAGGATTTAAGAGCAGCTGCTGTCCATGGAGAAGTGGATTACTAGTGAAAGAGACGACAGAGAGATTACATCCAAGAGACGATGTTCTGTCTTGCACTTAGGAATTCCTCATATGAGTGGTTTTATTCTATTGCTGTCAAGCCTTTTGTTGTACTGTGTGTTGATTTGGTAGTTTTACTGGGCGTTTGGAATGTTGTGCTCTTTCTGTCTACACACACACACACACACACACGTTATTGCAAGTCACCTTGAAGTGTGCGTGAAAAAATAAAAGTTTTACTGTGCCATTGACTGATCTTAGAAAGCTTTAATAATAAAAGAAAATATCTTGATGTATGACAAGTCAACTTGTGACAAATCTATAACACATCTATATCTATAATTCTCTAAGGTGTACCCATGCCTAATCCTATGTGTGACAGCTTTCACAAGAGTTCATGAGCAGAAGCACTGTGGTGATTGGGCAGTGGAGATTCCATTTGCAGATAGGGAGGAGGAGCCTATGATGGTTAAAGACTGTTGGAATGCAACTGTTACTGGTTGGAAGCTGTTCGATAGTGGCCAGGGGTCTGTGAAGAGAGGAGTTGTGAGGGAGGAAAGAGCCCCTTCAGGAGAAGGAGGTTGCTGCTGTGTGTATTAGATGAGGAAACAAGATGAACAAGATCTGTTAAATCAGGAAGTGGGGGCGAGAGAAAGAAAGGGAGGGAAGAGCGAGTGGAGAGAAAGAGAAAAAGAAGGAAGGGCGAGGGATGGGCCTGAGCCTTTCAGCGGCCTGAGGGGAACAAGTGGCCATGGCGGTGCCTATTGGCAGCAAGGAAGGGCCCAGTCAACCACTGCTGCTGTTTGGGGCTACCAAGGCCATTGGTGGAGGCAGGCAAGGGACAGGCCCGGGGACATGGCAGTGGTGGCAGCAAGGAAGGGCCCTGTCAGCTGCTGCTGCTCCTGTTGGCTTGGGTGAGGGGTGTCTCAGGATAGGGGACTGCTGCTTGGCCAATAGGCGCCAGCAATGCTGCAGCCATGACCAAGAGGGGTGAGGGGGATGGAGTAAAAGGATGGAGGAGTGACCAAGAGATGAGAGGGATGGAAGCAGCTGAAGAGGAGGAGTGTGGCTCAGGAGAGGGTGGATAAATCTCTTGAGGTGAGGGGGGCTGTGGCAGGGGGTGAGGGGAGCAATCAAGTAGTAGTGTGCAGATGCTCTGTATGGGTTAAGCTAGTTTTCATTTAAAACTATATAAAAAGCACTACCCGATATCTTGGTTATGATAACACAGATTGGCTTATGCAAATGACAAGCGGAATCATTGTTGTGGGAGTTCAAGATTGGATCTTCTGTACTATTGAAGGTTAATTCTGTTATCTGCCTAAAGCAGAAAAGTGTGTGTTGGGTGTGTGTTGCCTTCATGGCTAATTGCTTTGAAGGGATGATAGAAGTTGAGGGAAATGGCACATTGCAAAAGAGTTAAACTTTTCCTCCCCAGAACTACAGCCCCACCAGGTTTTTGCAAAATCTCATAGGGAGGTGCATACTGCTGGTCTGGGTTACAGCCATGTGTCTTGTCTGTCTACATTTGGGGAAGTTATTACTTAAAAGTGTTTGATAAAAGTGGCTTTTGCCAGCAGGGCCCTCCCCTGATAGTGTTGCAGCTTTTACTGGGAAAGTGTGTAATCTCTAAGCCATAACCAGGGCCTTGCAGGACGGAGGATGAGGTTGGGTAGCCAGGGCAAAAGCCACCCAAATCCAGCAAGTGGCTTGCAATTGTAGGCCACAGGAGGCACAGGCAAGTTCAGGTTAATTTGCACTTTTTTTGTCTCCTGAGACTTCAAAGCAGATGTGTTAATGTCTGCATTACCAATAAGGACCGTAACACATTTCTTTGGCTTGAGTACTGGAGAAAACCGGGAACTGGATACTTGTACCTCCCTCTACTAGAATGGAATGCAAAGTATATTCTGAAACAGGGCTGTACCATTTTGGCCCACCAGCTGTTGTTGGACCTCAAGTGCCATCAACTCCAACTATTGACCACTGTGGCTAGGGATGATGGGAGTGGAGGCTTGACGTTGTGGGGGCCCTGCCCTGAAATTTATCATACTTGACCCTGGCCCACCCAGCCCATATGCAAGCAAGGATGGTGCTGTGCTGTGAACCTGGTGGCTTTGGGGAGAGGCTGTTTGGCAGACTTACTAGTTCTGCTAGCTGTATTATAGGCTCAGGCAAGCTGTTGTACCTTGGTTCTTTCAGTCCTATTAATAGAATCATAGATTTATGATGCAACCTTACAAAGTACTACCCCTGTCAGCAGTCTTGCATAAAAGTTGGATAAGTACAGAGAAATTTCATTTTTATTGAAAGTAGAACAAGCAATATGGATTAGGCTCTCCTATTAGCCATCTAAGGTGCCTGATGTTATACTATGAACAGCTAAATGGAATGTGGGGTTTCACATATTTTGAATCACATGTGAAGCTATGATTTTGATTCCAGTGAGTGCTTCATAGCAAGTCGGTTTAATGAAGCGGGGAGGAAGCAAGAATCCATATTTTCCTTTGTCCCGAAGTTCGAAAGTGAAAGAATACTTAATACCAAGGTCATAAGCCCAGTCATCTGAGCCTCCTGGAGCTAAATCTGTGGGAAGAAAGCCAGAAATTATCCAGGGCCATCATTTTAAGCCCTTACCTGCAATCTTATGTGTGGCCTGTTCACAAACAAATGCCTCACACATTACTACTGTAATAGGTAGATACTTACAGATTGTCTGTGCACCAGAACCAGACAGATAACGACTTTGATATGTATACTTAATAGTATTAGACACTTTATCTGCCACACGTTTCTGAAAATAAGAGAAAGGTTTTTAAATATTTCCATAGCAGTGATTTATGTTTAGGCTCTAACCACAGTCAGAAGTATAATTACAAAAGCAAATTGGCATAAATGTGGCTCTCCAAAACTCTTAAAGCCTTATAACAAGATAATGATTCTTTATTGTGAACAATCTTAAAACATTAATTAAAGCAGAGGAGGGCAGTGAACGTGTGTGTGTGTGTGTGTGTGTGTGTGAGTGAGAGAATGGGAAACCAGGCTCTCCTCAGAATCCATCCCCCTTCTATAAAATGCAAATAATAATATTCACAAGGTTGTTATGAAGAGTGAATTAAAGAGAGTTTGTAGAGCACTTTGTATAAAAAGAACTGAAAATGCTAGACAATAACTGTTTGAAGTGCATTGAAAAAATAAAGTCCATTTTCTGGAAGATCTTTTTAAAGTTTGGCAATGTTCCCTTTTTGCTCTGGATGTCTGCTTTTTTGAACTTTGGTTTCTTACTCTTAGTTTTTCAGAACCAGTCACAGAGGCTGTTACGCCTGCTTTGAGCAGCATTCCTTTCCTCCTTTCCCAGGCCTGATAGTCCTAATGGGAGTCCAGTTTCTAGAAGTGTGAGGCGTTCTCATGCTTCCTGATGGGCTGAGGCTGCTTTCATAATAAAACCAGTAGCAGTATGAATGAGAATCTCCAGTGAAAGTACCCCCATTCAAAAGGACTGCTAAAAGTTAGGCAGTGCCTAACTTTAACAGTTAAACTAAACTAAAAGGACAAGTTAGGCAGTGCCGCAACAGGGAAATGCTTGACTAACAAGCAGAAGGTTGCCGCTGCTACTATATCAGGAAGCAGTGATATAGGAAGGTGATGAAAGGCATAATCTCATACTGTGTGGGAGGAGGCAATGGTAAGCCCCTCCTGTATTCTACCAAAGAGATGCCACAGGGCTCTGTGGGCTCCAGGAGTCGAATTCGACTTGACAGCACACTTTACCTTACCTTTAACTTCAATATAAATGGAACGACTTTGAGTAATTTTCTTCATCACATCAGCCAATATCGTTAATGTTTCACAATTTACTTAGAAGTTAAATATGAAGCAAGCAAAGCACTTCATAAGGTCCTGTGGGGGGCAGACTTTGGTAGCTTTGGGCCTAGCGTGTGATGTGCACATTAAACATCATTTGCAGTAATGGTGAAGTCAAGATGGAAATCAAGTGAGCCAGCTCATCTGGAAATCCAACATGTCACACCTCAGATGCTGGAATTCTGCAGTCCTATAGATTCGGGCATTGACTGCAGTTCTCCAGAGCTTCAAGTTTAAGTTGCAATTCTTTTGTGAAGAATGCTTTTATTTTCTCGTGATGCTTTGTCTCTAGATTCATGGCTTCTTTTGAAATTCCTGTAGTTTCTTCCAATTTAGTAGACAAACCTGTGATATTTTGCTCCAGGAACTTAACATTTGTTCAGACTTTTGTTTAAATCATAGCTGAGTTTCTGTGGGCTCTCGGCTAGGCTGATAGGAAGTTCTGGATTTGCTGCTGTAGCAGGATCTTCTACAGCTTTCAGAATCTTGCCAGATCTTCCTCCTCAGTTGCTAGGCCTGAAAACGGAACTGGGCCACAGTTCAAACAATATTGTTAAGGGTCTCTCTACCTTTCTGGAACATTAGCTGGATCCAATTAGTATTTTTGTTGGGAGGGTGGGTGCTGTAAGCTTTAGAACACTTTTAAAAGGAACTTCCTATCAAAAGGGTGAAGAGCATTTATGTCTTCTTGATTGGTGATATCACCCCTCCATATGAGCAATTTTATTAGCAAAGTGCTTTGCAAACAGGCCACCATGAGGTTTCCAAGGGTTCCTCTCCATATTTCTGAGAACTAAGATGTGATAGACCTGTCGCTAACTGGAATTATTCAGGTAGATTATTACTATGACAATGGACATTCATATAGGAAGGAACACGGGAAGCTGCCAAATACTGAGTCAGACCATAAGTCCATCTAGCTCAGTATTGTCTACACGGACTGGCAGCGGCTTCTCCAAGGTTGCAGGCAGGAATCTCTCTCAGCCCTATCTTGGAGATGCCAGGAAGGGAACTGGGAACCTTCTGCTCTTCCCAGAATGGTTCAAACCCCCAAGGGGAATATCTTACAGTGCTCACACATCAAGTCTCCCATTCATATGCAACCAGGGCAGACCTTGCTTAGCTATGGGGACAAGTCATGCCTGCTACCACAAGACCAGCTCTCCCCTCCTAAAGGGAGGGGGGGCATAGGAAGCTGCCATATACTGAGTCAGACCATTGGTCTATCTAGCTCAGGATTGTCTTCACAGACTGGCAGCGGCTTGTCCAAGGTTGCAGGCAGGAATCTCTCTCAGCCCTATCTTGGAGATGCCAGGGAGGGAACTTGAAACCTTCTGCTCTTCCCAGAGCGGCTTCATCCCCTGAGGGGAATATCTTACAGTGCTCACACATCAAGTCTCCCATTCATATGCAACCAGTGTGGACCCTGCTTAGCTAAGGGGTCAAGTCATGCTTGCTACCACAAGACCAGCTCCCCTTTCCCCCAAAATATACCACTCCTCGACAAAAGTTCACACATAGAGGAATAAAATAAAGATGGATCCCTTTTCCTAAAGGGCTCACAATCTAAAAATAAATTAGAGTTAGACACCAGCAACATCCACTGGAGGGATGCTGTGCTGGGGCTGGATAGGGCCAGTTGCTCTTCCCCTGCTCAATAAAGAGATGACATTGCATGGATTAAATAGTGATGGTGAAGTATAATTTGTTGCCACCAGCACCATCATGGAGTAGGTCCTAAAACCAACTCTCCTTTCATTCAGATTTTCCCTTAGTTTTTCTCCAGTGTCACTCTTGCTGTCTTCTCTATCTTTTTTCATCATGAACAATTAATTCCACGGAAAACTATGCACCCTACCAGCCTCCTAACAAATGCGAGAGGGTATTTAGGAGTGATTGTATCAACACTCAGGTAATTTCCTCATCCCAGAGGTCAGCCAAGGCTCTGGTAAGGTTTCCACTCCCAGCAACTGAAACAATCCCCAGGGCCAAATAATTCCCACATTCCCCTGGAACAAATAAAAAATATTTATTTTAAAAGTTGATTTGGCACTCCAATATGGTTTGTAAGTATAATACTTTGTCTGAAGCATGGCCTAAAGGTAAATTGTGATGTCAAGTTGGTGTCAATTCCTGGTGCCCACAAAGCCCTGTCGTTTTCTTAGGTAGAATACAGGAGGAGTTTACCATTGCCTCCTCCCGTGCAGTATGAGATGATGCCTTTCAGCATCTTCCTATATCACTGCTGCCTGATATAAGTGGCACAGCAGGGAAATGCTTGACTAACAAGCAGAAGGTTACCAGTTTGAATCCCCGCTGGTATGTTTCCCAGACCATGGGAAACACATATCGGGCAGCAGCGATATAGGAAGGTGCTGAAAGGCATCATCTCATACTCCGTGGGAGAAGGCAATGGTAAACCCTTCCTGTATTTTACTGAGAAAATCACATGGCTCTGCGGTCACCAGGAATCAACACCGACTTGACAGCACAACCTTTCCTTTCATAGGAACATAGGATGCTGCCATATACTGAGTCAGACCATTGGTCTATCTAGCTCAGTATTGTCTTCACAGACTGGCAGCGGCTTCTCCAAAGTTGCAGGCAGGAATCTCTCTCAGCCCTATTTTTGAGAAGCCAGGGAGGGAACTTGAAACCTTCTGCTCTTTCCAGAGCGGCTCCATCCCCTGAGGGGAATATCTTACTGTGCTCACACATCAAGTCTCCCTTTCAAATGCAACCAGGACAGACCCTGCTTAGCTAAGGGGACAAGTCATGCTCTCCACATTACAGGTCTCTAAGGCTGGATGAAACCTAAATAGTAGAATTCTTACCAGCTCATCATGATCTTTACTTTTATTTGTGGTATAGGAATATGGAAACAGCACCATTTGGGAGTAAGAATGCATTGATATATATGCCTTAATATGGTTCTTGTTCTTTTTGAGAAAATTGGCCACAGCTTTTACTTCTGGTTCAGACTCAGGGAAAGGTCCACAATATATCTCCGCACAATTATTATTAGATGCACCTTGGCCTTTAGAAAAAGAAAAATACACATAGGCTATTGAAAACAGTCTTACATAGAAACTGCTGGATCCAATGAGTGACAAAATAAGGAACTTTTCTTTTCCCATGTACATGAGAAGAGCATAAGAACAGCCCTGCTGGATCAGGCCCAAGGAGACCCATCTAGTCCAGCATCCTGTTTCACACAATGGCCCACCAGATGCCTCTGGGGAGCCCACAGGCAAGAGGTATGTGCATGCCCTCTCTCCTGCTGTTGCTCCCCTGCCACTGGTATTGAGAGGCATCGTGCCTCTGAGGCTGGAGATGGCCCACTGAAATTTCAAACTGAAGTACATATTGAAATATTGCTGAATTCAGACAGTATATGTGCAGCATTGCTTACACATTTATATAATACTGGGAAATATGACCATATTATCTATGAGCCTTCTTTTATGAAGCTCCATTTGATAATTAAGACGAATTATCAGATTTCTCTGCCTGTAGCAGGGAGGGCTCCCCCATGAGTTGAACTGAGCGTGTAGCTTCGAGCAGCAAAGTTGGAGGCAGCAAGATGGACAAAAGGTTTTTCCAAGAGTTTCCTTATTATCTACTTAACGACCCCCTTAAGGCCCTGCCGCCTTGAAAGGAGACACTGAAATACACAGGGAAGCCATCCTTCAGTGACTGAGCACCTGCTCTGCATGCAAAGGATTCCTTTATTTTATTCCCCCCCCCCACTTTGAAAATCAATTAACTTGTCTTATGTGTGTCCATTCATGTATACTGTAACCATTACTGCTCTTGGGACTATCCTTTTTGAAACTACCTAACTAAAATGGCCATTTTGCACTTTAAATCAGTATAGAAAGATATTTGGTGATAAAACAAGAATTTAGAAAATATATTTGTGTGTTTAAATAACTTCTTACCACACCAGCCTGCATCAAAATTCCTGTTCAAGTCGGTACCAATGCACCTGTTGTTGCCATGCTGAGAGCGACTTTTTCTCCACATTCGATTCTATATATATTTAATAAGCAAACAAAATGAATGGTCAGATAAAAAGACCTTCTGTTTGAGCCTTCCCCAACGTTTTTAAGGTAATTCAGGAGGAGACATAAGGCAATCAGTCAATGCAAAAATTAATATAGTTGATTTACATAATTTGCATAACATTTGCATCAATAGAAAAATGGTATAATATGCAAATTAGACCATCTGGATTTGGGAGACTAGAATATGGCATCCCTACCCAGGAGTAGCTTTTAGGTTCTGTAACCAGAGTTATGATCTCTGCTGAAGTCTAAATTTACAGAGAGCTCTGTGAATCATAGCATACAGGGCACTAAACCTGACTATTATCTCTTCCAACTGAGGGCTTGGAGGCCTGAGGTCACAAACAGTTTTTCTGTATGGCAGTTTTAAGTAGCAATATCCTGTTAGATAAGCAGAGGAGGATAAGGAGGAGATAGATCAGTATCTGCTGATGAAAATAAAATAAAGGATCCTGCTAAGAAATTATCCTGCATTCTGAGAAAAGAGGCAGATGAGATATCCCTGCTTGTGGCAACCAAGAGAATACTAGGTCCTCCTTCCCATCTCCTCCTCATGACAGAAAGGCAGGGGGGAAATGTCTCCAACTGAGTGGAGAATGGAGCCTGTTAAGACATTCTCCCCCCAAAAAGGACACTGTACTTGTGTCAAGAGTCTCGAGAACGTGCCTGGAAGTTCCACCCTGGTGCCGATCTGCTGAGAACCCCCACCCTCCCTGTCTCCCAAGACCTGGAAACAGGTTCTGTCACATTTAGAGCATTTGCCTCTTCAGACAGACACTGACTGTAAGCATGGAAAATGTAGCAGTGTAAGGCTTCTCAGTGCATCAGCGCTGGGGTGGGACTTCTGGCACCCTCTCAGGATGCTGTAGACAGGTTCAGGATCCCTTAAAAAAAATATCTGCACCGGGTTTGTGAGCACCTTGCATTCCCAAGAAACACAGGAAACTGCCTCATACCAAGTCAGACCATCCGTCCCTCTAACTCAGTATTGTCTACTCCAGGGATTCTCAGTTGGGTCCCCAGATGTTATTGGACTTCAACTCCCATAACCCCCAACCAAAGGCCACTGGGGCTTGGGATTATGGGAGCTGAAGTCCAAGAAAATTTGAGGACCCAACTTTGAGAATCCCTGGTCTACTCTGACAGCAACTCTCCAAGGTTTCAGGTGGGAGTCTTTCAGCCCTACTAGAATATTCTAAGGATTTAAACTTGGAACTTCTGCCTGCAAAACAGATGCTCTACCACTGAGCTACAGCCCCATCTGGTACACTTCTGGAAATTTCTGTGGCCAACCCATGGATGTGCAGTTCTCAGTATGCGACTGCCCAGTGAAGAACCTTTAAAATGTTCTATTACCTCCATTCTGTTCCACTTTTGGAATAGTGCCTGCCTACCTTTGCTGGTCAAAGGTCTGGAATAGTGGTATGCATGGAACCAGTGCCTGGCAGTTCAAAGTTGTGGGCGGGGGGGGGACGTATCTTTAAGGATGGGGGAGGAAGCTCTTCCCCCGCCAGCTGCATTTCCCCCGTCAGCACTCTTTTAAAATAGTCCGGTGGGGCAGCAGCATACCTCCTTGCCACCCCGGTGCCTCCTCAGGCCAGAAGTGCCCAGTGCGCATGCACATGTTGTGTGCGCATTGGGCACTTCCGGCCACTTCCAGTCTGAGGAGGCCCCGGGGTGGCAAAGAGGTGTGCTGTACTGCAAGAACAGCCCATGCCTACCTGGAAATACATTAAGACAAGCTAGAATTTGGAAGACAAAGCCTGATTTGTGTGGGTGGTGCCTCCAAAGATCTCGTACAGAATTCTGGGTAAGTCTGGCCAGCCTGTGAACACACACACACTCTTCCGAAGGCAATTTGCGGTAACAGCCCTGTGTGGAAATGCTCCAGGAGGGTCTGATTGGTATAACATAGGTTGTTCTTCCATGGTAGCCAATGTAAATTATGATCACAATACAACATAGAGTTGAAATCAATGATCTTAAGCATGTTTCACTTATGAACAGTGAAATACATACAGGGTGTGTTCTATATCTTTATCTATACATTTTCCCAGGCTATAAAATAAGGCTAATGTCCTTCAAAAGCACACATAAATATTAGAATTCTAAAATCTTAACAGCTGGGTTTTTTTTTTTTACTACATGTCTTTGAACTCTATGAACACAATGTGGCATAGAGTTAAGTGTGTCTAGACTCCATAGAAGCAAGGAAGATACATTTATAACCAGCTTAGACGCTGGGTTATGTGATGTTAATGTGGAGATCAAACTCTTCTGCACAGGGGGGCTTTGCCTTCCAGGAACTGGGTTACTAAAAGTTATGTCATCTAGTCCCTCATGATAGCTGTTTCAGTCTTGAGGGGAGTGGGCTCATACATGGATTCCTGTGCTTATTCTCCAGATCATGCCAGAGAGTTTCATGATACTTCTAGAAAAGCCTACACTTACAGTGGTCCACGTGTACTCATAGCCATCCACGTTAATTATTGGCATGACATAGAAATCTAGGTGCTGTAGAAGTCCCCTCATTGTCCGATCTCTTTGTAGGAACTGGGTTGCCTGCATAGGATGCAAGAATGAGATTTAATGATCAGACTTAATGCAGATGCACCACCCTCCCAAAGTCATGATTCATGTTTTAGCCAAGCTTGTTGGAAAACAGGCATGTCTATTATTTCACAGGCAGGCCTGTGTAATGGGATGCTACAGCCCATCTTCCTTCCTTCTTTTTCTTCTGCTGCTCCCACCTCCCTTGCTCCTGCCATTACAATCTCTCCCATTCAACACCCCAATACCCAACTTTTTCTTCACCTTCACTTAGCAGCCCTCAGCTGATTCAATGCTACAGCTTCTCCATCCTAGAGCATTTAAAGGCAATCGACATGCAGAGGTCACAACACAGATAGCAAGATATTGTGCAGCAGCTTGTAAATTGAGAAGGGAACAACTTAGCTGTAACTGAGATTTTATATAATTGGATACAGTGCCACTAATTATTGTTTTGATTTTGTTCTGTTATGTTGACTTATGCTTTGTGTGTATTTTGACTGGTCATGGACTTGATGGCACACTTTACCTTTTACCTAGGTAAGTAAATAATAATTTACTTACCTAGGTAAAAGGTAAAGTGTGCCATCAAGTCAGTTTCGACTCCTGGCGCCGACAGAGCCCTGTGGTTGTCTTTGGTAGAATACAGGAGGGGTTTATCATTGCCATCTCTTGCACAGTATGATGCCTTTCAGCATCTTCCTATATCACTGTTGCCCAATATAGGTGTTTCCCGTAGTCTGGGAAGCATACCAGTGGG
This sequence comes from Hemicordylus capensis, assembly GCF_027244095.1. Classification (NCBI taxonomy): domain Eukaryota; kingdom Metazoa; phylum Chordata; class Lepidosauria; order Squamata; family Cordylidae; genus Hemicordylus; species Hemicordylus capensis. The sequence goes on along the minus strand of NC_069657.1, from coordinate 266,903,908 downwards.
GATTCGAACCAGCAGTCTCTGGCTTGCTAGTCTAGTCATTTCTCCGCTGCACCATTAGGGAGAGTGTGCGCGGGGGCGGGGGGAGCAGGAATGGCAATCTCAGTGACAGATGAGAAGATATAGAAGGATGGGATTGTTTCCCAGGCCCTCATCCTCCCATCTGTTATTGAGATTGCAACTGTGGGCAGAGACAGGACAGTTCTTGCCAACCATGCCCCCGCCCCCAAATTCACTTCAGCCAGAGGTTCTCAAATAGTGGTCCATGAGCTCTACCCAGGTGGTTCGAGAAAGGTGGGAGAAGAATAGAGAATATCTGTAATTTGTCCTGCACTTAACTTCTTAAAATTATACAGTATGTGAGTAACAAACACCCTGATTTGTTAGGAAAGAAAACATCTATTAATGGTTCATCTGAGAGCCCAAGCAATTTTCAAGTGGTCTGTAGAAAGAAAGTTTGAGAATTTCTGGTTTAAGTGATGATCCCAGCCGACTCAGAGACACAGATAAGGAATGCTTATCAGCCAGGAAAGAACCAGAGTCACTAGTGAATGAGACCAAACTGCACTTTCCCCACCTTCCTTCATCAACACCCATACATTTCAACATCTCCTAACAAAAGAGTGGGCTGGGGTGAGTTGTACCAACTGTACATGTTGTCTACTTTTAGCTGTTTTAAAACGTTGTGTAAAGAGCCTGGGAAAGGAAAAAGACTTGGTGGTGTGTCAGATAGATTTGATTGTTACAATTCATTACCTGGGTTGGGATCGAGGGTGTGATGGGTAGGAGCCCACCTGTATGAGAGGCAAATCTGTGTGAGTAAGTGAGGAGCCGTCAAGGGTGGCAATGGAGGACAAGGAGGGGCTTCTTTGGCATTCCACTAAGGAGGCTGGACGTTAGGATACAGTGGAAGAGTACAGAAAGATGGGCTTTGAGTCAGTGTTGCTTTGGAAGATATGTACAACCAGTTGTGCATCAGACCCACGCCCACTCTGGCTATTTGGAACCAGCTGGGATGTTTGTATGATTAAAGTTTTAATTAACTGTAATGCTACCACCTAAAGGTATTATGCTCTCTGCCACAACACCACTCATTCTTGGCTTCCTCCTATGCATGGAACCATCAGCGCAGCCAGGGGAGAAATTTGAGAAACAACTCCTCATGAATTGGGGGGAGGGCAGGGCTGGATAACTCCTCAAATACTTAGGGCGGTCTTTTTAGATTCTTGGTAGAATACAGGAGTGGTTTACCATTGCCATCTCCTGCGCACTATGAGATGATGCCTTTCAGCATCTTCCTGTATCGCTGCTGCCCAATATAGAAGTTTCCCATGTTCTGGGAAACCTATCAGCAGGGCTTCGAACCAGAACTTCTTGCTTGCTAGGCAAGTCATTTCCCCACTGCGCCATTAGGTGGCTTTTTGTTGAAAAGCGGCATATAAATAATAGTAGTAAATAGTAATAGTAAACTGCACTTCCTCTGTTGTTTTATCCCTGATCTATTTCAAACTGTAAGCTCCTTAGGAGTAGATACCTCTTTTTTAAATTTAAGAAATACTGCAAGGCATCATTTACGCTGCTGGTATGTTTGCATAAGTATAATGGTTAGAAAATAGACCATTTACTTACATATCCTATGAACCAGACACAGAAAGCAGGAGCAATCCATTCCCTTGCATGGATCCCACAATCTATCCATACAGCATTTTTTGATATGTTATCTCCATTAGAGAGCTAATAAAAGAAAGTTTTAAAAAAGTTTATATTGTATAGTGCTCTCAATACGATGCCTGGACATTCAATCATAGGTGTGTTCTAAATAAGTTCCTATTAAATGTTAGGGTAATACACCACTCTCTAGTGATAGTCTCACAATGACCAGCACAGATTTGTATAATCACTTAAAAAAATGGTTATGACAATGGACACAATTTGTACAGTAGCCAGTCTTTAATTTCCTAATTTGGTGGACAAAAGATTCTTGAAGTATGTTAAGGACAGCTAAACCATGTTACATAATGCAGTAAATGTACCTTGGCATCTAGGTCACAACCATATTGGCTTGTAAGTCTGTCTCATCTCATGGAATCTCCTTCCAAGTATACATACTTAACATTCTCCCATTGGCATGAAGCTAGCATGAAACCACGGCTTGCTTAGCTAAACCATGATTTTGTGCTACATCTGAACCCAAGTCTGCCCACAAACCATGGCTTGTTTGGACCAACAAACCAGGATCTGAAACTATTATTTCAAGCTGGCTTACAATCCACAGTTTATGCCAACCATAGTTTATTTTTAGGTCTGAATTCAGAAATATTAAGCCTATTGCTCCAGCACCATGCTGCCCCACGGAGACAAGGGTGACCTATGAACTTACAAAGCTGAGTTCTACACAGATGGGAGGGGAAGCAGATAAGTAATTCAAAACTGTTGTTTGCCTGATATACATCTGGATAAGGATGTGCTTGAAATGCAATTTGGCATCCAAATTGCGGGCACATCCTTTCTAAAAAGATGGAGAGCCAGCATGGTGTAGTGGCTAGAGTACTGGACTAGGACCAGGGAGACCCAAGTTCAAATCCCCATTCAGCCATGAAACTAGCTGGGTGACTCTGGGCCAGTCACTTCTCTCTCAGCCTAACCTACTTCTGTTGTGAGGAGAAACTTAAGTATGTAGTACACCTCTCTGGGCTCCTTGGAGGAAGAGCGGGATATAAATGCAATAATAATAATAATAATAATAATAATAATAATAATAATAATAATAATAATAAAAAAGAGCAGGTCCATACTGGCTCCTCCAATTACTGCTATTGCCATAATCCCAGCACACACCCCAGCTATGGCCGTGTGCTGGCGGGGCATCTCCCAGGTGCCCCTGCACGACACCAGCACGCACATGGTCATTTTTGCTGACCATGCAAATGGCTGCCACACATGCATGGAGGCCATGTGCATGCCGGCATTGCACAGGGGCAGCTGGGAGACGCCCCGTCGTTGTGTAGGCATAGATGGGGGGAGCGCCAGGATTATGGCAATGATTGCCATCGGAGGCGGAGCACGGATGGACCTGCTTTCCTCCGCTTTAAAGGGCCTGTGTAAGCCCTCTATAGCGCATTAAAGCCTTTGTCTCAGAGCAAGCTCACGTGAGGGCACGAAAAATGCTGAATCATCCTCTCTAGGCTTCCCAAGCAAGGCTTGTCCTGACTTTCCTGTATTTCTGGTAGGTTCGAAAATGGCTGCCGCCAGCCCCCCCCCCCCCCTGCTGCAGAGCTTGACCCTCCCTGGGCTTGGGGTGGAAATCCCAGAGAAAACTCAATTTTGTTATTTGAAAAGTACACCACCACCCTCAAACTCCGCCTTCCATGTGAAAGCCGACACATGGGGAGAAAACTAATAGCTGCTGAGGTGTGTTTTGTACCAGAGAAAAAGCCCCCTTTCAGCCCCTACCCTTTCTCTTGAGTTAAAAATCCACTTGGAAGAGGCTTGGAAAGAAAAGAACAAAAAGAAAAACAATTTTAGTCAAATGCTACAGACTGCTTTTGTCTGTGGCTTTCTCAGCTCTTAGTTATTGGTTAAAATATTCAGTAGGTCACAAGAATACTTCAAAAAGCACCCCAGATTATCTTGGGGCAGCATGCTTTAAAAACTGTGGTTACCCAGTTGAAAGGCACAGGTATGTAGGGAAATACAAAAGCACCTTTAAAAGCATACAGAGGCTTTTGCAATTCCCTGGCTGGATGGGCGAAGGGTAGTGTTTCTTAGTTTAGTTACGTTACAGATAAACAATAACAGACCAGTATCAGGAATATGCAAAACCTACACAAAAGAAACTGAAAATCTGATGCAAAGTCTGACTAAACAAACTTTCTCTAGACCGAAGTTCCTGAAGCCAAAGCCCTGGCTTCCTTTGTCTTGAACTCACCAAAACCCTGGTTGAGAATCAAGCCCCTGCGGTCCTATCTTCAGCCATTCTTCTGTAGCCAAACTCCATGGCCTCATGCCCTACTCTCACCCCCAGCCTGCTTCTTCTAATAAAGAGCTCTTCTCTTCCTCCCAACCAGGGGCATAGCCACCATTGGGAGACAGGGTTCAAAGAACCTGGACCGCCACCCCTCAGGGGCCATGCCTCACAGCTCTGACATACCCCCTGCATCTGACGTCAGACATGGGTGTGTGTGGTTTAGCTCCCGAACGGAGCCGCATGGCCCCATTCGGGAGTTAAATGGCCAGCGCTGCGTTTGCAGTGCAACCAGGAGCGGCTCTCCCTGCCTTAAAGCCAGGGAGAGCCTCTCCTGGCCGTGCTGCGAATACAGTGCTGGCCCCTATCTAGCTCCCAACAGGGCTGTGCAGCCCCATTCAGGAGTTAGCTGGCCAGCACTGTGTTCACAGCATGGCCAGAAGCAGACCTCCCTGCCTTTAAGGCAAGGAGAGCCACTCCTGGCCACACTGCGAACACAGCGTTGGCCTCGATCTAACTCTCAAACGGGGCTGTGCAGCTCCGTTCGGGAGCTAGACCACACCCCTCTGTCTGATGTCAGATGCGGGGGGCATGGCATACCGCCCACGTCTGATGTCAGATGTATGGGGCGGGGTGAGGGGGGTCACCGTGGCAGCCGGACTCAGGCTGCTGCTGGCCTCCCTCCGCTAGTGCCCCCAATGGTGCTCGAGGTCCCACCCACCTGGTGTGCTGATTGGCTGAGCTCTGGAGTTCACCAGCCTGTCAGTCAGGACAGGCTGCATTTCTGGTTAGGTCTTTAGGGTAGGGCTGGCTGGTCACTAAACCCTTGTTTTTGAAGGGATGTGCCAGCGATTCGGACACCGAATAGTGTTTTCAGCACATCCCTACATCTGGAAGATCAAACCATGGTATGTATTCTTCACTATGGTTAACACAAACCATGGTTTTGTGTTGTATCTGAACCCAAACATTGGCATGTCTGCAGGGACAAACACCTGAATGTTTTGTGCTGTCAAATGAAGGCAGCATAGAATAAACTGACAACAAGCATGCAGAGACAACAGAGAATCAAATCAAGCAGTCAAAAGTGTCACAGCAAAAAATCACATTAAAAAGACATAAACAGTGACAAAATGTATAGATATGTGTACACTAATGCTAAAAGCCTCAAAATCAAGATGGCAGAGTGAGATGGCCTGGGTATTAGAAGAGAATAAATAAATAGTAGAAAATTTAAAAATTGGTAAAATGAGAGGGAGTTATCCTTGCATTTACAGAAATGGCAGTCACAGAACAGGTAATACTAGTGATGGCACTAATCTATACAGGGCTGTCCTTAGGGCGGGGTGATCACCTGGAGCCCTGCACTGGGCTCTGGACACACTGCAGCCGGCCCTGCTCTCTCCCCCAGTCCCAGCAATTTATCTTTCCCCCCTGCAGCCCAGTTGAGAACCAAACCTTTTTTTTTTTTTTTAGCAAGGTGCAGGCTTGCCTACTATTGAAAGGCTCCCTGCACAGAGCTCCTACAGCCCCCCCTCTCTCCAGACAGCTTCTCAACTGTTTGGCAGTGGCTGGGGCTTCCAGAGAGGGCTCTAGCCACACGCCGCCCTGAAGCTCTCCAGTGCCGGTTGGCAGACATGCTGTCTGCTGCAGGCAGCAGGGGAGGAAGGAAGGAAGGAGGCAGAGTGGCCACCACAGTGCTGTGCAGACCCTCTGCCCTGCCCTGCCTGTGCCAGCTGACGGTCCTCAGACCTAGTAATGGAGATATAATGTGATGGTTTCCTTTTTGTGGTTATTCCCCCCCCCCACACACAAATATTTAGGGAACAGCTTGCCATGGGGCTTTGAGAATGGGCACAGATGTAGGGCAGATTGGGAAGGCTCTGAATATTTAATTTGCCCAATCCATTTCAATTTGTTGAATTTTAATATTTTTTAAAAAATGAAAAGAAAAAGAAAAAGTCTGTAAGTGGTTTGTTTCATGGCAGAAAATTAGAAAAATGTCTTGAACTGAAGCCCTCACTTAGACCATCATTCCACCCTCAGATGGAGGAATTTGCCCTTTGCCTTAATTAAAAAGGGTAAAACACCCCTCCCCTTTCTGCTCCAGCCTTTAGAGCACCTGGAATGACTTGGTTTTGGTATTGAGCACAGATGTAGGGCAGGGTGGGAGGGCTATGTTTATTTAAAGTAGACAAATTGGACAAATTGTTGGTTTTTAATATTTTCTTTTAATTGTCTTTTAAATCAAATTCCTGTAAGCGCCTTGTTTCATGGCAGAAAATTACAAAAACTTCTGGAATAAACAAACAATATATAATACATAATTTATAAATGCACTATGCTCAAATTGGTTTGCAGTCCAGAAGGTCTGAGTGAGAACTGTGAAGCTTGTGTTCTGCTTTTATTTTTATTTCTTTCCTTTACAAATGCACCTTATGTCCAAACTGCTTGGACATGTCCAAAAACCTCACTCACTCACACTATTTATACAGCATGTCATCGGTCAGTATGATTCTGTAATTATATGAAATGTTAAGGAGGCCCTGCACACATGCTGATTTGCACCCAGCCCCACACCCCACTAAGGATGGCAGCGGGGGCACACTGAGTACAGTAAACTTAAACACTTAAGAGGAATAAACTGAATCACCAAAACACTCTAGGCAGAAATATGTCCTCAAAGTAACATACAGTAAAGGTAAAGCTATGCCATCAAGTTGGTGTTGACTCCTGGCACCCACAGAGCCCTGTGGTTGTCATTTCGTAGAATACAGGAGGGGTTTATCATTGGCATCTCCCACGCAGTATGAGATGATGCCTTTCAGCATCTTCCTATATCACTGCAGCCCGATACAGGCATTTCCCATAGTCCGGGACACATACCCAGGGGCGTAGCAAGGTTGGAGCAGGCCCAGAGACAAGATTTTAAAATGGGCCCCCCACTCACTGAAGCTCAGCTCATGAAGTAAAGAAATCTTAAATGAGGCTGAATAGTAGTAACAAAAAGCATAGTAAAATTTATTATATATATATATAACTATATATAACTATAACTATATATAACACTCTCTCTCTCTCTCTCTCTCTCTCTCTCTCTCTCTCTCTCTCTCTCTCTCTCTCTATATATATATATATATATATATATATATATATATATATATATCACTATAACCTATGTGCCAGAATAGAACATCATCCTAAATTATTTTTAAAAATGTTTTGTAAACTGTGGACGATGCAAGTCATTTAATGGTACTAGAGAAAGACATGCTGTTCTGGTAGCTCCAGGTCTTAACACTCACATCAATTTTGGAGGATGAACACAACTGAAGGAAGCCCGGGCGGGTGTGCATCAGTCATGTGACTTGTCTCTGGGGGTCCCCCAAGGCAGTGGGCCCCCAGACAACTGTCTCCCCTTGCCCTATTATAGTTACGCCCCTGCACATACCAGTGGGGATTCGAACCAGCAACCTCTTGCTTCCTAGGCAAATTGCTTCCCTGCTGTGCCATTAGGTGGCTCCAAAGTAATATAGTGCATGTATTATTGCCCCTCCCCACAAAACTCTGATGTTGCTCTTGAGATGACACAAGAAATCAGGGAGACAGCCAAAAGAGAAAAGCTTGTGATAATGGGTGACTTCAGTTATCCCCACATTGACTGGAAAATTTATGTTCAGAAAATGGAGAAAGATTTATACTATCTGAAGAGAAACCAAAATGGCAGAGACCAAATTTCTAAAACCAATAAATGATTGTGCCTTAGAACAATTACATCATGTAGCTGACAAGAAAGCCTTGATTTAATACTGCGTGGTCCCCAGGATCTAGCTAGAAATTTAGTTGTTACTGAACTGCTTGAAAACAGTGGCTGACAATCTAACAAATGAAACACATGCGTAAGCAGGGACTGCAGGGACACAATGAGGGCTTGTGTGCAGCAGCCCCACTAGATGCACACGCTGTTGTGCAAGAGCTCTGCCCGTGCTCCAAGAGAGGAAACATGTCACTGAAGCTCAGCGATGTGTTCCCTTTCTTACAGATTGACAGACTGCTTCCAGAGGCATGACTGGATATGAACGAGAGGTTCTTGACAAACTGTACCTTTAAGATGTAAAGTGGTCGTTTCTCATAGGAATATCCAATGGGTATTTTTCGGAGCATATTATCATATCTTAGAGTTATTTCTTCCATCCAGGAGTATATCTGAAACAGTAAAATTGTTCTGTTACCATTTAGAGTGTCAAGTTACAGTGCAATCCTTATGCATACAGGTGAAACTCGGAAAATTAGAATGTCGTGCAAAAGTCCATTAATTTCAGTAATGCAAATTAAAAGGTGAAACTGATATATGAGACAGACGCATTACATGCAAAGCGAGATAAGTCAAGCCTTAATTTGTTATAATTGTGATGATCATGGCGTACAGCTCATGAAAACCCCAAATCCACAATCCCAGAAAATTAGAATATTACATGGAACCAAGAAGACAAGGATTAAAGAATAGAACAATATCGGACCTCTGAAAAGTATACAGTGTACTGTGCTTGATTGGCCAGCAAACTCGCCTGACCTGACCCCATAGAGAATCTATGGGGCATTGCCAAGAGAAGGATGAGAGACATGAGACCAAACAATGCAGAAGAGCTGAAGGCCGCTAATGAAGCATCCTGGTCTTCCATAATACCTCATCAGTGCCACAGGCTGATAGCATCCATGCCACGCCGCATTGAGGCAGTAATTGCTGCAAAAGGGGCCCAAACCAAGTACTGAATACATATGCATGCTTATACTTTTCAGAGGTCCGATATTGTTCTATTCTTCAATCCTTGTCTTCTTGGTTCCATGTAATATTCTAATTTTCTGAGATTGTGGATTTGGGGTTCTCATGAGCTGTACGCCATGATCATCACAATTATAACAAATTAAGGCTTGACTTATCTCACTTTGCATGTAATGCGTCTGTCTCATATATCAGTTTCACCTTTTAATTTGCATTACTGAAATTAATGGACTTTTGTACAATATTCTAATTTTCCAAGTTTCACCTGTATTTACTCATAAGGACAGCCCTGCTCGATCAGGCCCAAGGCCTATCTAGTCCAGCATCCTGTTTCACACAGTGGCCCACCAGATGCTGCTGGAAGCCTACAGGCAGGAGTTGAGGGCATGCCCTCTCTCCTGCTGTTACTCCCTGCAACTGGTACTCAGAGGCATCCTGCCTTTGAGGCTGGAGGTGGCCTATAGCCCTCCGACTAGTAGCCATTGATAGACCTCTCCTCCATGAAGTTATCCAAAACCCCTCTTAAAGCCACCCAGGTTGTTGGCTGTCACCACATCTTGTGGCAGAGAATTCCACAAGTTGATTATGCATTGTGTGAAAAAGTACCTCCATTTGCTGGTCCTAAATTTCCTGGCAATCAATTTCATGGGATGGCCCCTGGTTCTAGTGTTATGTGAGAGGAAGAATTTATTTCTATCCACTTTCTCCACACCATGCATGATTTTACAGACATCTATCATGTCTCTCTGCAGTTGTCTTTTTTCTAAACTAAATAGCCCCCGGTGTTGTAGTCTTGCCTCATAAGAAAGGTGCTCTAGGCCCCTGATCATCTTGGTTGCCCTCTTCTGCACCTTTTTCAGTTCTACAGTGTCCTTTTTTAGATGTGGTGACTGGAATTATATGCAGTACTCCAGGTGTGGCCGCACCATAGTTTTGTATAAGGGCATTATAATATTAGCAGTTTTATTTTCAATTCCCTTCCTAACGATCCCTAGCATGGAATTGGCCTTTTTCACAGCTGCCGCACATTGAGTCGACACTTTCAACGAGCTGTCCACCCTGACCCCAAGGTCCCTCTCCTGGTCAGTCACCAACAGCTCAGATCCCATCAGTGTATACTTGGGGTTTTTCTCCCAATGTGCATCACTTTACACTTGCCAGCACTGAAGCGCATTTGCCATTTTGTCGCCCACTCCCCTAATTTGTAGAGATCCTTTTGGAGCTCCTCACAATCTGTTTTGGATTTCACCACCCGAAAGAGTTTGGTATCATCTGCAAATTTGGCCACCTTGCTGCTTACCCCTACTTCTAGAAGTAAGTCCAATTTAGTTCAATGGTATTTATTCCCTAGTAAGTGTGCTTAGGACTACAGCCTTAAGAAGCTTCTTTTCCCATGCTGTTTTGTATCCAAGTGCAAAACATCAATGGCCCTCCATCCATTGTGAAGGGTGGGAGCATCCATGTATAAATAGCTGTTTTGCTTTAAAATACACAGAAACATGACCCTGATCTTTCCTCAGTTCTTCAGCCCATATATGTTAAAAGGAAATACAGCTATAAAACACATGTGCATCCTTCAGAATTGGCAGGTGTGGTAAAACTGACATTTATGTTAAACATGACATTAAAATGTGTCCCATTCGCTAAAAGCATTCAAATAACCGTGTTCTAACTTACTCCATTCAATAAGTTATAAGGGAAGTGCTTGCAGTGCTGCCCGTGGCACTGAATTTCATATATATGGCTATCCCACTTTCCTTTATGAAGCACTCCCCTTTGAGATTTTCTTTGGCAAATTTGAATGATTCTGCGCCATGCCTATACAATCACCCATTTACCATGATTGCTGAAGCATCAAGTTTACAGTGATAACACAACAAACTAACAGCCTCATGGCACCTTACAACTCTGTGTTTGCACTGATAGTCACTTCTACCTTCAAATCGCGTATAGACCATTACTAAATTATAACTAGCTTTTTGTTAGGAACACAAGAAGCTGCCTTACTGAGTCAGACCATTGGCCCTCCTAGCTCAGTACTGTCTACACAGACTGGCAGCGGCTTCTTCAAGGTTGCAGGCAAAATCTCTTTCAGCCCTCTCTGGAGATGCTAGGTAGGGAACTTGGAGTGTTCTGCAAGTGAGCATACAGATGCTGTTCCCAGAGAGGCTCCATTTCCTGAGGGGAATATCTTACAATTTCCCCATGTCTCCCATTCAAATGCAAACCAGGGTGGACCCTGCTTAGCAAGGGGACAATTCATGTCTATTTCCCAGACTATGGGAAACTCCTGTTTCGGGCAGCAGTGATATAGGAATATGCTGAGAAGCATCATTTCATACTGTGCGGGAGATGGCAATGGTAAACCCCTCCTGTATTCTACCAAAGACAACCACAGGGCTCTGTGGTCGCCAGGGGCCGACACCGACTCGGCAGCACACTTTACCTTTACCACGTGACCAGCTCTCAGGGTTTGGGTTTTTTTTGGTAGAATTATAACTTTGTTTTTCATGTGATTCTGTAAGAAATTAGCTGATGTCATAACCTGGGGATTTAAATATTTAATTTATGTTAGACCCAAGAATGAACACCTTGAGAATGAATGGTGGTGATTGCTTAGAAATTATGTCAGCCAGTCTCTGTGCTATGTTTTCTTGTCTATTCTCGCACCCTGCGAGGTGCGAGATCAGGTGATCCTTTTGTGCTCTTCATGAAGTTAAGGAACACCGAAAGCAGCTGTCTACTGAGTCAGACTCCAAGTCCATCTAGCTCAGTATTGTCTGCTCTGACTTGCAGTGGCTCTCCAGGGCTCCAGGCAGGAATTTTTCTCAGTGTCACGCCCTCGATCTCAGACAGCAAGGAGGGAGGGGAAGCTGTCAGCTTTTTAGTAGATGCCGGGGTGTCTGAGGGGCAGAGCCCGGCTGTCAGTCTCCAAGAAACGGCTGAGGCAGATCCGGCTGATGATTCAGAGCAGGCCCAACAACCTGAGACAGCCAAAACCGTGACGGACCAATCAGAAGAGGAGCTATGCAAGCAACCCCCACTGACTCCTCAACATAGGCGTGTTACAAGGCGCAGAACATAGCTAGAAACTATCAGGAGGAGTAAACGCCTCTTGCAGAGGGCTGATAAGCAAGCCTTGAATTCCTGCCAGCTGGGAGCTATCGGCTTGTGCTATAAATTGCGTCACCAGCTTTCTATTCACTGCTGGAAAGCAACGTTTGTCAACTTTCGTGTTGACAGCTTGCAGCCAAGCCCGATAAAGAAGAACTGTGTCCGAGCCGTATCTGGTTCCTGTAGCTCCGTGTGGTATTGTGAACTTCCCTGCCAGGTGGCCAGATACTGACACTCAGTCCTACCTAGAGATGCTGGGTATTGAACCTGGGGGACCTTCTTCAGGCTCAGCAGATGCTCTGCCACTTATATTTTGAGATTAAGGTGTAGTTAATATTGGAACCACCCATCCGAGGGTGGAATAACAACGACAGTTAATTAAAATGCCTTACTTCGTTTAGAGAATGATATTGTTCGTAATATGATGCTGAGCTACGGGGAGTGACTGTGTCATTGGTTGTTTGCTGCTCAATCATTTTGTGAACATCTTCCAGCAAGACTCTAAACAAGAAGCAAAGAACATACAATTTAAGAAGAGTGCTAAAAGCAGTTTGCATTTTTTTAAAAAAAGAGTTTAGTATAGCAAGAATAAAGAATCATACTTGTATTGGATGGCAGATCGGTTCAGTGCAGCTTTCACATCACCGACATCAGACACGTTGACATAAAAATGGACCTCTCTGTTCTTCATGATGTTGCTGGGCGAATCAGGTTTCCAAAGAACAATCTATCACATTCCCAAAACATTTCAACAAACTTAAAGAATAAAAGATGATAAATAAATGAACCACAACAGCAAATAGCAACATATGGACATAGTATGATTTCTACAGCCTTATTCCAGGCTGTGCACAAAGAAAAGATTCTCGGAGTGGAGGGCGAGGGGCCTGCTCTAGAAGGACAGTCACCGCAGTGCATCTCTCCAAAGGCACCTCCAAGCAAAACCCATTCTGCAAACTGGTAGCCGAAGTCAGCTGTGCACAGTACTGATTGGCTGATGCCTGTGTTTACATCACAAATCCAACCACCCCCTCCTCTCTCATCCGTAGTGCAGGGTTGGAGCCAGGGGACAGAGGCCCTGGTTCTGCCCCATCTCCGGCAGCCCTGCCGTGCATGCACTGTGTGCGTCAGTGATGCCCCTTGTGTGTGATGCCACACAGATACACGGTCATGGCCTAATCACTGGAGGGCCTGTGCCGTTCCCAGCCAACGTTTACTGGCTGGGTGCATTTATTTCCCTTTATCTCCCTTGCTGGAGAGAAGGGGCGCCAGCATGCAAATGGCCTCCGCGCATGCACAGAAGCCATGTGCGTGGTCAGCAACACCGTGCTGGCCACACAAATGACTTCAGTGCATGTGCGGAGGCCAGGCATGTGATGGCGCCACGTGCAGGTTGCTGGGGGAAGCACTGCTGGAGCAGGAAGCTGCAGGGAGTGATGGAAATACAGGTAAGGACCTGTGCTACTCACTTTTAAAGGTGGCACTCACCCCCTGGTGCCCCAATTGAACCGCTGAACTAGTTCATGGATCGGCCGGACTGGGAGAAACGGATTTGTCGAACCATGAACCAGTTTGTATTCGAACCAGTGCATGGACTGTGGTTTGTACACATCCCTATCTGCTGCTTGGGGTGACTGCCTCATCATGCCTCATGAAAGTATTGACCCTGCTGGTACATCTAAAATCACATTTCAAAGGCATGGGGGTGGCAAGGAAGTCAGGCTCACCATTCAGGAGAAAAAATTGTGCCACTCCAAATAAAACATTATCCTTACACAGCTTGTTGTTGTTGTTGATGATTTATTAATTTGATTTCTATACTGCCCTTCCAAAAATGGCCTAGGGTGGTTTACACAGAGAAACAACAAATAAATAAGATGGATCCCTGTCCCCAAAGGGCTCACAATCTAAAAAGAAACATAAGCTAGACACTGGCAACAGTCACTGGAGGTACTGTGCTGGGGGTGGATAGGGCCAGTTACTCTCCCCCTGCTAAATAAAAAGAATCACCACGTTTAAAAGGTGCCTCTTTGCCGAGTTAGCAGGGGTTTCGTGCTTTCAGTAAAATAAAGAAATATATATAATAGGGAATGTGGCACAGAGATGACAGAAAGTTTGTACAGTTGAAAGAAAAAATAAATATTGGTAGTGGGGCAGTGGAGGCTATTCATCTTGACTAAGCATCATATACTCTGGGAAAGGAGCTTAGAAGCAGAAAGGGGTTGTTCTCCCTTAGATGAAAAACAAACAAGCAGAAACAGTCAAAAGTGCCCTGCTAAGAAGATATTTCATTGCCCCTTTTACCATTGCCTCTGTTATTTATTTATTGTCACATTTGACAAATATATATATTGGGCCTATGTAAATAACCTGCTTGGGTGTAAATGTTGTTACCTTCTTTCCTTGTATATGACTGGAAGAGGTTGTGTTAATTAAAGCAATAGTTTGCAAGAAGCCAGTACCTCAAAAGTGGTGGTCAAATTCTGGAGGAATTCAGCTTCTCTATCTGAGCGTGGAAGAGAAGCCAAAACCTGGTCACTGGAAGAGAGTAAAAAGTGAATGCTTGGTAATATGAAAGCACTGAATGAGTGTTAGCATGCAAAGGAACTGTTTTTACTGTCGTTCACAAATGACCATTGAGAATGGTGGTGCTACCCCTCATGTGAAGCCACCTACCTAATGGTGCAGTGCAGAAATGACTTGACTAGCAAGCCGAAGACTGCTGGTTCGAATCCCCACTGGTATGTTTCCCAGACTATGGGAAACACCAGGACGTTTTTCACACATGGCTTTATGCCTCAGGGCAGGGTTTCTTAACCTTGGGCCTTCAGATGTTGTTGGACTACAACTCCCATTATCCTCAGACATTGCCTTTGTGGCTGAGGGTGATGGGAGTTGTAGTCCAACAACATCTGGGGGCCCAAGATTAAGAAACCCTGCCTCAGGGTATCTGAAGAGTGAATCTGCTCCGCAGCAGATTCACAAGATGTTTACTTCGGGGGATTAAAACGACAGTCCTCATAGCTGTCAGCTTCTCCCCGCACTCCCTGGCAGATCTTTTCCCTGTGTGTTGCACCTCCCTGGTCCAGGTTTCCCCTCCAACCAATCACAAATCACAGCACAGAAGAAGAGGGGAGAGAGCTTTTTAAAAATAGTCTGACAGCGAAGAGCGCTGGTCTAACAAACTGCAAAACAGCAGGATGCTTAACCCTTGCCTTTGCGAGTGACTGCCTTCACCACATAATGTTTAACACACACACACACCCCAAAGGACTCTATTGGTCCTGTTTTTTTGACACTTAAGAACAATTTTTTTCTTTTCTTTGAAAGCTCCCACTGAGCAGCAGTAGTGGCGGAGCGGGATGGCAGCGGAAGCAGCTCTCCCGCCTCCCCAAAGATGAAGGGCAGTTGCAGGGCTGGCTGGGGCAGGCGGCACACTGGCGGGTGGCGTGACAGCAGTGGACTGACCCAGAATTTCTAGAGCACTCACTGCTGCAGCCGCTGGCCACTGACTGTCCGGGAGGGAGGAGCCGGGAGGGAGGCGGGTGAAGAGCTCCCATCCTCGCCCCAGATGGGCTGATTTCAGGCCTCTGCGCACGCACGGGCATGCGCAGAAGCCGGAAATCGGCCTGTCTGCCTCATTGGGAGGCAAACAGGGCTGAGCACAGGAGCTCTCCCTCCACCCACCCACCTGCCCTCCCTCCCAGCTCCTCCCTCCCAGACAGTCAGTGGCCGGCAGGGGTGAGTGCTCTAGAGCAGTGTTTCTCAACCACCGGTCCCTGGACCGCTGCCGGTCCCCGAAGGGTTGAGTGCCGGTCCCTGACTGGGAGTCAACCCCCCCCAACTGAAATCAAGGCACTCACTTCCTCAATTTTGCACATGGCACGGAAGAGGAAGAGTATCACGGAGGCATGGGACCCTTCTTGTGCCTTGCCTCCACGTGCTGCTGAGATCTTCCTACAGCTATCTTATTCCCTATCTTTACAGCTTCAAACTGTATGCGATGCGGGGGCATGGAGGAAAAAGTATGGCAGTGGGCGCCACTTGAAGGGCTGCTGGTTCTTGCATGCTCATTGTTTGCAGCCAAAGGTTGGTTGATTGAAACCCAGCTGCCTGTTGTGGTCGAGGCGCCTTGAGAGGGAACGCTGTTTCCCTCTTGCATCAGTGGGGCTTGCTTGTATGTTGTTTTCATTGGCCCCATGTAGCTTTTGAATTTTTCTAATGGCCCAACATCCCCTCTCCACTGAGTAATCACAAGCACCTCCACTCCAGACATACTGGAGACAAATTTGTTCACCCAGGCTTTTAGATTCAGGGGTTCTCAACCTTGGGTACCCAGACGTTGGTGGACTTCTACTCCCATAATCCCCAGCCATAATGGCCAAATGCCATTGTTGCTGGGGGTTATGGGAGTTTAACTGAGGGACCCAAGGTTAAGAACCCCTAATATTCCATGTTTGCAAAAGATTCCAAATTTAATTATTTTAATGCTTATATTATTTTCATTCTAAACTGCCCAGAGATGCAAGTTTTGGGCAGTATAGAAGTCTGATAGATAGACAGACAGACAGACAGACAGATAGATAGATAGATAGACAGACTTGAAACCCCTTTACTAACTGCTGGTCCGGGAAACTGCACATGAAGAATGTAGCGGTCCTTGAAACTCTGCACGAAGAATTTAGCGGTCCTTGACTCCAAAAAGTTTGAGAAACACTGCTCTAGAGACTCCTACGAGTCAGTCCCTCCGCCGCGGCCCTGTCGCACCACTTGCCAGCGTGCCGCCTGCCCCAGCCAGCCCTGCCCCTGCCCCAGAGCAGTTCCCCTTCATTGTTTGGGAGGCAGGGACACTGCTCTCGCTGCTATCCCGCTCCACCGCCACTGCTGCTCAGTGGCGGCTTTCAAAGATTTTTTTTTAAGTCCCTGTCCCGATTACTGCCCACGCAGTGTTGTGTTGGCGACCCCCACCCCAGTCTTTGCAGTTGCCAATCACTTAGAGCAGACCATACCCCCAACAGCTGTCAAACTCCCCTTCACTGAGTTTTGAAAAACATGAATTTACTGACATAACCACCCCAAACCTAACAGAGAAAACTGCCGGGCATAACAGAAGCCCCGGGTTATTTTTCAAAAGCCTCTGAAACTAGAGGGTTGTTTTTTTAAAGACCTGGACATACTTCGGGCCAAGCCAGAATTCTCAGCCTCCATTCGGGGAAAATCAAAGTCCTGCCTACATACATACTTCATTTACGGTCTTTGACCAAAAAAGAAATAAAATCTTTACATAGTTAAAAGGAAAAATATTAATAGAAAGTCAGTTACACATAAATGGCTAGCAGCTTTTGATTAATAATGATTACACGTAAAAATAAAATAACGGCATTGGTAAGGCGTAAGTGTATAGGCATAATTTAAAATTAACAGTAAGGAACCCAAAGCTGTAGTCTATTCTTTTGAAGTTCTTAATCTGGTGATCACATAACAGAATTTAGCCACAACGCATGAAATAGTTGCATCTTTACCTGCTAATAAATATGCAACAACAAGATCCTCAGGTTGTCCCCTCATATCATTTAACAGTGGGCTGATTAATTGAGATCTCAAGTTTTGGTATATTGAACACTTCAAAAGTATGTGGGCCATGGTTTCGATCGCCTCTCCACAGGGGCATTTCCGTTCTTCATATGATAGCTTCAAATACTTCCCATACAGCATTGCAGATGGGAAAGCATTGAACCTGGCCCTGGCAAAGTCCTGCCTGACCTGGTCCCTAACAGCCTGAAGGGAATGGGGGGGGGGGTATATCCAGCAAATATGTGGACTGGCACACTCCAATCCAGAGTGGATTCGCAATAAAAGCCCTGTGTGAAAGGCCTCCAGGCACGGAGGGAGGCCAGCGGTGGCCTGGGTGCTGCCTCCACCGTGGTGCCCTCAGCACTGTCACCTGCACCTGACGTCAGATGCAGGGAGTGTTTAGCCATGCCCCCACGTCAGACGTCAACCGTGGGGGGCGTGGCTTTGCTCCCAAACAGGGCCGCGTGGCCTCTTTGAGGAGCTCCGTTGGCAGCACGGCCGGAGGGAGAGCCGTTCCAGCCACGCTGCAAAATCGGCCAGGGCTGCATTTGCAGTGTGGCCAGGAGCCGTCCTCCCTGCCTTTAAAAGGCAGGAAGAGCCACTCTGGCTGTGCTGCAAATGCAGCGCTGGCCCATTTTGCTGCAAAACAGGGCTGCGTGGGGCCGTTTGGAAGCGAAATCACCCCTCGTGTCTGATGTCAGACCCGGGGGTCATGTCTGGGGCCACAAGGTGCAGCCCCTGAGGGGCGGCGGCCTGAGTTCTTTAAATCTGTTCTCCCAATGGTGGCTCTGCCCCGGGAAACACCTTTATCGGGCAGCAGCAATATAGGAAGATGCTGAAAGGCATCATTTCATACTGTGCAGGAGACAGCAATGGTAAACCCCTCCTGTAGTCTACCAAAGACAACCACAGGGCTCTGTGGGCGCCAGGAGTTGACACCAATTCAGCGGCACAACTTTGCCTTGACCCCTCACGTGAGTAAGGTCTGCTCTTACTTGGATTCCATACAAAGCACCAAGGCGCAGAAGATGGAAAGCCGCAGGGTAAAGCAGCCACAGGCGGCCAGGACAGCAATGCAGTGGCTGGGCAGGGAAAAGCACCGGTGAGGGAAACCTGATGGGATCCCGCTGAGCTTGAGCAATCTCTTGTAAGAGACCTTTGTGCTCTCAAAATATTGTCACGTGTGTACTGAGCTCTTCCAGAGAGGGAGGACTAGCACTGAGGAGAAAGGAGCGTCTGGCGGGGAGGCTGGAGCTCCTGGGGTGGAACATGAGGAGAAGGAAATGGCTGTTGGAGAATCCCGTCCCCTTCATGGCTGAGGTGCTTGCAGAAAGAAGAGGGGCAAGTCAGACTAGGGAGCAGAACTGAGCAGGACTTCAGCAACTCCACATGCACATGGTTAGATGTATCTATATGGCACGTGATTTTTCCACGTAGGTATTGTGAACACATACAACTATTTTTCATACATGCTAAAAATTGAATGTGTGACGTGGCCTTAAGCCTCTATCCTTATGAGAAATCTATTTTGTTTAGAGTGGATGGTGCATAATATATCCCACAGTTTTGCAATTAAGCCCAATTCAGACTTTAGGCTATATGAGTGTACAGATATCTGTATACTCATAGACATATTTGTGTGAATGAATGTACCTGTGTTCGTGTTAAAGGTGAACCTGGATACAGGCCCTTCAAATGCATGGTACAAATAGGAAGTGTACAGCTGTACCTGGGTTCAGCATGACATGCAAATGGCTGTATCTGTGTACAGATCTGTACCTGTATACACTGTACACTCATTGTACATGTATTGAATAAAACATGTGAATGGGCCTTTTCTCAAGCATAGAATTTGTTATGGGGCACACCATGTTTGTTTTTAATAATAATATATATTTTAAAAGAAAATATCTCAGAATGCTATTTGATTACCCTTTTCTATTAAAATAATAATCATCAAATTATACAGTGGCTTATTATTTCTAGATGCCTTGTGAAACCATCTGAAAAGCAGGATATACAGTTACATCAACTCTTATCCACGTGTGGTAGTTCATTAAATGATAACTCCAGGAAGTGACTAGAGTTCCCTTCACTCTGAGAAGAAAAATCTCTGTTTTGGAAGGAGTGGGTTAGAAAGTCATGTTTCACCAACCACAACTCTCATGTACATGAGAGTGAACCATGTACTCACTGTGAACTGAGACATTGAAAGTTACTCCACACTTGTGATTAACAACTGGATGTGTGAAGTGATTCCATTGAGGAAGAATGTTTTTGAGAAGTGGGAAACTTGTATCTGAGGCCAGTCCACTAATGAGGCCCAGTGAGGTGATTGCCTCAGGTGGTGGATTGGCTCAGACAGTAGTTTAGTCACTTCTGCCTGCTCACTGCCGCCAGCTGTCGTACCGCAACTGGATGCCACATCCTGGCTCTACCTGCTAGTGGCCTCCTCTTCTTCCTCCGGCTTCTCTGCCTTTTGAAAAGGCAAAAGGCAAGAGCAGCGTGACATGAAGTTCCTGCCACTCCATCCGTCCCTCTGCTCAGAACAGGGGGAACAGCAGGAGCCCAAAGGTGGTCCCTACTGTTGCAAGTGAAGGACTTTGCGCTGTCTCTTGTCTCAATGACAGTGGAGGACAGACTAGTGAGTCAGAGGGCTAGAGGGTCAAGACATTGGTCATCCCTTCTCTACTGCTCTGAGACTATCCCTTTGGAATGTAGATTGCTAATCTCAGGGACACGTCCTCCTTCCTCTCTCTCTCTTCTCTTCCTGTTCCTTCTACCTTGCAACATGCAAGCTCCTCTCCCCTGCACCATGTGTGCAGAGAGGCAGAATCCATCTGCATCCAGCTAGCTAACTAGATTAGCAATCCTAACTCCTCACTTTCCTGTCTAGAATGGAGTTCTTTTATAAATGCCATATATATTGATTTGAAACTATGAACTGGCTCCAAGTTACTTTACTCTCAGCACACATGCATGCCTAACTAAATACGCTGCGTTGTGCCTCTGTGCACTCTGCTATAATGAAAAAGGGATTCTCTTACCAGAGAGAATTCCCAACACCTACTGTCTGCCACCAAGTAAAGTAGGACAGGGTGGGGACTGGGGACAGACTAGGGAGGGCTATCTGGCAATGGCCGCCAGCACCACATTTCTGTTCCTCCTGCACTGAAGCAGTAAGGACAGAAGGACAGTGCCCTCACGAGAAGAGGATCAGGAGCTCCATAGTGGCTGCCATTGCCACCACTACTAAGTAAAGTAAAATAAAACTTTATTTTGGTCGTAGACCAGCAATCATTACTAAGTAAGAGGGTAGGACAAGGGTGGGGAGGGAATCAGTGCAGATTGCATGTTGGAGTTGGGAAGACAAAGGAATCAGCACAGAGGTTAGGGGGATGGAATTGGGTGGGGTTTTTTTATTTTTTATTTTTAAATTTCACACACCCCATTCCATCGCCCTAATCCCTGGTACCTGTGTTCCAGTTAAAGGCCCCTTCTTTCCCCACTGCCATTACAGAGCTACCTAAGATCCACCTTGCTCTGGGAGGAGGAGAAAAGAATCAGAATCACAGTCTGGGGTGCTGCCAGATTTCAACGGAAGTGGTCCTTCCCCCACCCCGCCACCAATTGCTTCCGTAGAGCTACTGAAGGATCATCTTGTTCTGAGGGGAGGCGGGAAGAGGCTGACACAGCCTGATGACCTGACTGAAGAACCCAACATGAAAATACACAGCTCCTGAAAAGCCTTTTTTCTTGCTCATCTTTGTAATGGTTTTAATGCTTCTCTGTAAACAGCTTGGGGGTTCTCACCTGAAAAGCAGGGTGCAAATACCAACAATAAATAAATAAATGGGTACAGGGCATGTTCTGCTTGCCACAGGATAAGATGGGAATTGAGATGGGGGGAAATAGAGTGTGATGCGGGGCTGGGCGGGGTGGGGCAATCAAACCACCTAAAGAGGCAACAGAGCTTGAGCCAGGCTGGGCCTGGTTCTGTCTGCCGTATTTGGTCTGTGGATAGCTCATTCATATGTGCAAACTAGCACAGTGATAACATACATATGGGAGCCCATTCCTAGAATTTCTTTCTAAAACCATACCTGCCAACTGCCCCATTTTACCTGAGACAGCCACATTTTTAAAACTGATTCCTGGTGTCCCGGGGAGGCCTGCCCAAATCCTGGTTTTGCCAGCACCACCACCGCAGCCTCCCTCCTTCCCCCGCTCCTTCCTCTGGCAGCTCCGTCTGCGGGGCAGTCATGAGAGCGTCCGAAGTGCCCTCTTACAAGACCCCTGATGAGATCCGCAGACAGAGCTGCCGGAGGAGGAGGAGGAGGCCATGCAGCCACTGCGCAGGGAAGAGTCCAGCAGCAGCCACCCACTCCCTTCACAATTTGGTTTCCGGTCAGTGGGAAGAATCTGATTCAGAGTTTCTTCTAAAAATTACCTAAAAAATAAAAATCAACCTTCCCCTGAGCATGTCTGGTGTAAAAAAGTAGTACATTCAGCTAATTTAAGTGGCATGATCGAATCTGTGTGTGTCACTTCTATTTAAATATTTACAGAAACAATTATGGTTAATGCCTCTGTTTTCAGAAAAATAGGAATTGCAATATTTATGGTTCCTGTGGTATGATGTAATGGTGTCATACAATAATATAATGGGATGATATGATAAAAGTGTCAAGGCCACAATGAAGTTCTCATTTCTGAAATGTTGGCAGGCAGGCTAAAACACCTGGTTCTTAAAAATAAAATAAATAATCCTAGCACTTTCTCTCTCTCTTTATCTCACACTGAGTTATATTTATTTATTTGCTTGCTTGTTTGGTTGATTGATTGATTTGTACACTGCTCTAAACCTGCGTCTCTGGGCAATTTACAATAGAGTACAAATTAAAACAAAAATTAAAACATTAAAACCAGAATTCTAATTTAAAAGCTTGGTTGAATAAATGCATTTTTGAGGATTTTAAAAAAGCTGTCAGAGATGGGGAAGCTCTTATTTCAGCAGGGAGCACATCCCAAAGTCTCAGGGCAGCAACAGAGAGGGCAATTGCCAAACAAAATATTGCACAGGAAGAGCAGACCTAAAACACAAGACTGGAAACCTATTAAGTATCCCCATTCGTGTATTGTGTGATCTTGAGCAAGATGAACCTTATAGCTTAGTTCGTTCACATTTATGAGGAGGAGATACTGTTGATCCTTCCTTTAATATCTGAGCATTAGATATATGTGTTTTTGAAATCTATGCAATGATGTCTCAAAACACTGTATTGGAAATGAATATTTAAAAGATAGAAACACTTGGACTGTGTATATGTTTTCATGTTTCTACAATGTGCTTATTAAAACCTTGGCGAATTAAAACAGAATTGTTTTCACAGAACGGTTGGTGTTTTGTTTCAACAAGGAAATAGGATTATTTTTCTTCTTAAGATCCTAATTCTTTAAGGATCTTACTAAAGGAAAATGATTATTTCTTGTTTTAACCTGGATATACAACATATTGATATTGAATCAAATTATTTGTCCCCTGGTTAAGAACTGGTCATTAAGAGTAACATCTAAAGGTGTACACTTCTAAAAGAGATATTTGGCTATATGTTATACTAAATTGTACATCCTGTTTAAAAGCAACGAGCATACTCATATATCTGTCTCATGTTTAGCTCAATCATTTTGGGATCCGCTTTTATTCTGTGCAAACATTACCCATTTCTCTCACTAGAAAATAAATACTTACCTTTGGAGAGCAGAGACATACTTCTTTTGAATGAAGATGGATACTACACAAATTAAAAGGAAAAACTTCATATGAACAGCCATTTTCAAGGAAAACAAGTAGGCAAGTGAAGGTTCAGGGCCCATTGTTGATTTTCTAAAGTCTCTGTTGAAAGAGTGGTTAAAATTTAATATTCCCTCTATTTGTAACTCCCACCCTCTGTAAAGTAGCTTAATTCCTTTAGAGTGAGAGTGCACAGATTGTGAGATGTAACCCCTATGTAGGTCTGAGGGCTATTCACACATTCATTGTATGCCTATACTGTACACTTTAGACTGATTCAGACATTATGCTATGTGAGCGTATAGATATCTGAACGCTCATACATGTGTTTGTGTGAATGACTGTACCTTTTAAAAGTGAACCTGGATACAGGCCCTTCCAATGCATAGTACAGACAGGAAGTATACTTCTGTACTTGCATCCAGCATAACTCCACGTGTGAGCACTGTAAGACAAGAACCATATTAAGGCATATATATCAATGCATTCTTACTCCCAAATGGTGCTGTTTCCATATTCCTATACCACAAATAAAAGTAAAGATCATGATGAGCTGGTAAGAATTCTACTGTTTAGGTTTCATCTAGCCTTAGAGACCTGTAATGTGGAGAGCTGGTCTTGTGGTAGCAAGCATGACTTGTCCCCTTAGCTAAGCAGGGTCTGTCCTGGTTGCATTTGAAAGGGAGACTTGATGTGTGAGCACAGTAAGATATTCTCCTCAGGGGATGGAGCTGCTCTGGGAAGAGCAGAAGGTTTCAAGTTCCCTCCTTGGCTTCTCAAAAATAGGGCTGAGAGAGATTCCTGGCTGCAACTTTGGAGAAGCCGCTGCCGGTCTGTGAAGACAATAGTGAGCTAGATAGACCAATGGCCTGACTCAGTATATGGCAGCTTCCTATGTTCCTATAACATGTGAATGGCTGTACCTATGTACAGATCTGTACCTATGTATACTGTGCACTCCTATGAGTGTTGAACATGACATGTGAATGGGCCACTGTGTACTGTGTACTGTATTTTTATGTACAGTGTACACAGATTGTTGATCTGTATGTGCATACAGTTATTCACACTTTATGTGCTATGCATGTACAGGAATATGCACAATCTGTACCCTACATTTGCGGGGTCCAGCCCCCAGGTTCACTTTTCAGATGAATGCATATGCAGTCACTCACACACAAAAAGTATTCGCATGTACAGCACCTGTATGCATGTACAACGCAATGAGTTAATAGTCTTGCAGGGGAGGAGACAAATACCTGTTTGACCTCCAAAGATGCTTTATGCCTCTCTTAATTCAGCCAGGAAACAAAGTAACAAAGGGCTGGAATGGATGATACTCAGCGGGCATATGTGAGAAGTGAGGGGTGGCGCCCACCATGATGTCCACAGTGGGCATCTTGACAGGCACTCAGGGTATCCCTTTCTGACATGTGGGGGCTGTTGATCTGAATTGCTGCTCTACATACGCTCCAAATAAGCTAAGTGAACACTTTGGGCCAGTCACTCTCTCTCTGCCTATGCTGTCTCTTCGCAGGGTTGCTGTGAGAATAAAACAAGAAACCCATTATATGAGTTTGTAAGGAGAAGGGAAGTCAAATCCATAATCTGATAAAATAAATAAATGCACAGATCTCCTCCCAGATCAGAGGTGCTCGCATGATCAGTGCTTGAAGGGGCTATCTCAGGCTTGAAAGAACTGTCATAGTAACCCTTCTCCACCTTCCTAGGGTCTGAGTAATACTTGTGCAACCTGAAGTAGGCAGGAAAGGAGAAGTCCAGGCCAAAAAGCTCATACCATTCACTCCTGGCCCGAAGAGACCACAAACAGGCCTGAGACACTCTGTTGGTATCTTTTGTAACATGTATTTTTTTAGTATGTAGTAGTAGTAGTAGTAGTAGTAGTAGCAGCAGCAGCAGCAGCAGTAGTGATCAGGGTCATAGCTCAGTGGTAGAGCATTTGCTTTGCAGGCAGAAGGTCCAGGTCGAATCCCTGGTGTCTCCAGGTAGGGCTGGAAAAGACGCCTGCTTAAAATCCTGGAGAGTCACTGCTGGTCAGAGTTGACACTACAGTCAGAGGCATAACTATAGGGGGGCAGGGGGGGCACGTGCCCCGGGCACCATCTTTTCGGGTCACGTGGAGGGCACCGCCATGACCAATTTTTTTTTTAATTTTAATACAAATTTCTCCTGCTCAGTGCAGCAGCGCTGCAGCAGTCAAGGGAGCGCGTCGGCGCCCCCTCCCCCATGAGCGGCCCCTTCCGCGCCGTCCGCGCCCCCCCCATTGCTTTGCTGGTGGCCAGTCAGTGGCCTGGCTTGGCGGCGGGTGCCGCGGCAGGCGCCTTTCATGCTGCTCACTGCGCCTGCCCTTGGCTGAGGCTCGCTTGCTCTGTCGCTCGCTTAGTCTGGAACAGCCAGAAAGAGGCCCTCTAGTGGCTTGCCAGCCAGAGGGTCTCTAGTCAGTGACGCACGCATGCGCGACTCGGCCAGCGTGCTGAGTCGCGCTGCGCATGCGTGCGGTGCATCCATCCTCCTCTGTTCACCTGCATGTGGTGGCGCGGTCGCCGTCACGGAGGAAAGCGTCATTGCTGGGGCTGGGGCTGCACTGCAGGAGGCGCAGGCAGGACGACAAGGACACACACGGACACCCGGCACGGAAGAAAGGATTCGGCGGCGGGCGGGTGGAAGCAGCAGACCAAGTGTCAGGGTGAGAATGAGTTGCAAAAACTACAGAAGCCACATGTGGGGAAAAAACATATTAAAGAATCAGGCTTTTATTTAGCTGCCCAACTATGGTTCTCAGGTGCCTAACAGGTGTTAATGTTTGCATTATACGCTCCTCTCTCCGCCCCAAAAGAAAGAAAAACAATCATAAAGATTCTTTGGCACTCAATCTTAAATGCATGCATGTATATGGAACTGAGAGTCAATTCCCACAGCCTGGGTAGTACAGCAGTGTGAGTTGACTCAAGTAGTGTAACATAGCTGCCTGTGCATTGTTACAAGGTGTTTCAAGAGAGTTTTACCATGAGTTCTGCTTGCTGGCATGCTCGTTTTTGCACTGTGAAAGCTTGCCTTGTGATCTCAGTTTACGCTGAAGTGCTCCTATAACAGCTCCATCTCAGAAAAACCTGCAGTGTTAGCTTTAACAAGTGCCTGTGGTATCCTGATAAAGACACAAAGTTTGGCAAGAAAAATGGGGGAGGGGGTTATATGCCAGGACCTTTGGAGATTGTCTCTTGCTTGTGAGGAAAAACCTAAGTATAATGTGGTGTGTATCATCAATCATTGCATCATAATTCTGTTGTTTGAGATACAGGCCAATTCCACAGGGTTGTTGCTTGTGAGGAAAAACCTAAGTATAATGTGGTGTGTATCATCATCGCATCATAATTCTGTTGTTTGAGATACAAGCCAACTCCACAGGGTTGTTGCTTGTGAGGAAAAACCTAAGTATGTAGTGCACCACTCTTGGCTACTTGGAGGGAGAGTTCGCATTTTTGGTTATTTATCGCATTTTGAAATTTTTGGTAATTTTTGTAATTTTTGTAATTTTTAAAATAAAAGTTTTCTGAAACATGTGTGTCAGTCAGATGTATGCTGGGGGGTGGTGGGGGGGCACGGCAGGGGGGCGCAATTTTAGTGCTTGCCCCGGGCGCCGTTTCCCCTAGTTACGCCTCTGAATACAGTACTGAGCTAAGGGTCTGTACTGAGGATCCAACTCAGTATAAAGTAACTTCCTAGGTACCTAACAAATTCTAAACTGTTTTTCTTCAAAAGGAAAGCAATTTGGAGCAAGGGTATTCTGAAAACATTTGCACTACTAGCAAAGAAGGAAGAATTTATTTAAATCAACATGCATATCAATATTTGGAACACTAATTATGATGTGGGGAAATCCATGTTGACAGTTCTGTTTCCAAACAGGTGAGTAATAGGGTTTCATCACTTATTTAATTTTGGATTTCCCCCCTCCTTTACTGTCCAAATACTAGTCACTATGGGCTCTTCCGGATGCCGATATATCCCAACATCAGCATAAATTACTATGGAAATAAAATGGGAAATCCACACTACAAAGAAGGATGTTGTATAATTTTCTTGGGGCCATCCGCTGGCAGTCTGTAGCAATTTGTGAAACAGCCTTTTATTTCAAGTTAGAATAAAAGGAGTATGAAAAAAAGATGGGTGTTTCACAGATTACCAGAAATTGCCAGCAGATGTTGCTAAGAATATTATGTGACACCCTTCTTAGTTTTATTTTCTGTGGTGATTTGCCTGATCCTCAGGCAAATATAGTTTGGAATATTTCAGTGTCTGGAAGAGTCTTACATTCACAGTACATAACTGTATGTTTCTTTCTCCTGGAACTGGAGGTTTTTCCTTTTTATGTCCCTTTATGAGTGTTGAATTAGTGCAGCAGCGCCCATTCATATCTCAATAAATTCTAACATAAGGTTCTGAAAATGTAGGAGGGAGGGAGGGAGGGATAGACAGACAGACTATGCAAAGGAAAAATACTCTAGTAATGAAAGGGACCAGGCATATGGGCAATCGAAACATCACATACATGCGTTTAAAAAAGACTCATAATGGCCATTTTTGTGAGAGGAAAAACTGCTTCAGAGGAGCGGGGTGGTGTCTAATCCTTTCCCTGATTGCCTTTCTTCCACTTCAACTCCCCCCATACACACATTCCCCCTGTGGGGTTCCAGGCACATGTTTAGCCTCACAAAACAAGCATAGTCTGTACTTATTTATGGTCCAAAGACCGTTTGTCATTTTGGAAATGATTGTACCTCTATACAGTAGCAAAATTCTTCGAAGCTGAACAAAGTAGTTAATTCTTAATTCCATGGCAACCTTTATAAGTAATAATAGACCACTAGCACAGCTGAGATGGACTTTGGCCTGCATGTGTGTAAAGAAAGAGTGTTGACAATTTATCTTCGCCCCAAACAGCAAGGAGGACCCATGAGGCTGAAAAAGAGCAAAAGCCCTGCATTAAATTACTGTATGCTGGAACAACTACCCTGATCCCTGGCTGCTGGAGTCCCCGACTTCCTCTTCATGTTCCTGTGTTTGACTCTGCTGAGTATTGTCAGTACTGGTTAAATTCCTCCCTATGAGAAGTGTCCAGAGGACAGGGTGATCACTCTTCTGTCTTCAGCCTCATCCAAAGTTTTCTCAGAATGACGACTGCATGGGTGTTAGCAGGTTCCGTCAACTCTTTGGCCTGCCTCTTGAGAAACCAAGGGATTGGTTTCAGCCCTTGGCTCAGCAACAGCATAATAGACCTGCACATTCTGGTACATTCTGAAAAGATGAAGCTTATGAGCGTTGGGCAGTTATGTGGAAGCAGGGCCTTTTTAAAGACTCTGAGAGGCCTGGGGGGCGGTGGCAGAATGTGCCTTTGAAATCAGAAATCAGCTTTTATTTTGATCAATGACCAGAACAGAGAGAGAGAGAGAGAGAGAGAGAGAGAGAGAGAGAGAGAATAAAATGGCAATACACAGCTTGCATGCAATGTAACAAAACTTGGCCACAGAATTAGTACTCATACTATCAAATTTAGACAGTAATAAATCAAGATAAAAGTCATGTGAACGGCCAGGAAAAGACTTCAACAAGGGTGAAATAAAATCTAAACGGGCATCCCTGTAGAGGTCACAGTAAAGGATAAAATGTGCAGTAGACTCAATAGCACCTGAGCCACAAGGGCAGAGGCGCAAAACATAAGGAGTCCCCATGAACCTTCCCTTAAGAACAGATGTCGGAAGAACATTAAGACGTGCAAGGGTCAAGGCATGCCTAAATTTAGGAAATGTTATGTTACTTAGGTAATCAGCAGGTTTAAGATTGTAGAGCTGGTTACCTATATACAAACCTCTAGGTATTTTGGAGGCTTCAACCTGTAGGTCAGTATCAATTATTTGCTGTTTAATAACCTTCATAGCTGTGGTAAAGCCCATCCTAGCAAGTTCTTCAAGTGGGATCCCATAAAGTTGAGATTTTATTTTGAGCGAACGTTTCCATCTCGAATCAAAGGAGTCGGTCATAGTGAGAGGGACTAATCCCGCTTGTGAGAACTTCAATTTTAACCAGAATAGGAAAATACATTTCCAATAAACCGATTCCAAAGTATAAAAGCCTGCCTCCTGTCTAATAGCGGCATTTGAGACACTATTTGGGACCTGGAAAATGGATCTAAGAAATTTTGTCTTTATGGCCTCCAGAGGTGAAAAATTGCAGAAAGGGCCCAATTGTGCACCATACATAAGCTGTGGATGTACTTTAGCTGCAAAGAGTTTATTGGCAGCAGGTATATATGTAGCGCCCTTCGTGAAATAAAAAGATCTAATTGAGTTGGCCGAATGCTGGGCTTTCTGTATGGCATAGTTCAGGTGGGCCTGGCGGCCTCCCAAAGCATGGAAGACTATGCCAAGGTATTTAAATATTTTAACTTGATCTATTAATTGGCCATTTATTTTCCATGCATGGGGCTTGGGGCGTTTGGCAAATACCAGTACTTTCGTTTTCTGGTAGTTTACCTCAATGGCCTCCTCTGCACAAAAAGAGCTGAGTGATGCAAGTGCCCACCTTGGGCCTCAGTGACAAGAGAACCATGTCATCGGCATACAGCAAAATTGATACCGTATTTTACGGACTATAAGACGCTATGGACTATAAGACGCACCTTAATTTTAATCCAGTTTTTCAGAGTTTTAACATATTAAACTGTTAAAACATATAAGACGCACCTGAATTTTGGCGGATATTTTTTGAGGAAAAAAGTGAGTCTTATAGTCCATAAAATACGGTATATGTTTATGAGCCAGTTTGGACGGATGAACAGAAGGAGCATTCATATGGGTTACTATGGAGTTAATACAGATGTTAAACAAGACAGGGGCTAAAATACACCCCTGTCTGACTCCTCTATGCGTGGGGATTTCAGCAGATAAGTGACCCCATGCACTACAACGAACTCTTAGGGACGTATTTTCATGTAACTTATAAATTAATAATAGGAGACACTTATCTATGGATAAATCCCTCAACTTAGCCCAAAGGCGGCCCCTAGAGATGGAATCAAAAGCAGATTTTAAGTCAATGAATGCGGCATAGAGGGCAGAGCCAGGTTTGCAAGTATATTTCTCAGCCAGGTGGAGTATAAAAGCCTGCTCAATGGTCGATCGGCCTTCGCGAAATCCGGCTTGTTCAGGAGCCAGGATGTTATAGGCATCAATCCAGTCAGCCAGGCTAATTGGGCGGTAATTTGTGGAAACTTGTCTACTTCCTTTTTTATAAATAGGGATAATTAAAGCAACCCCCCAATCCTGAGGAATTTTGGCAGTATTATCGATAAATGAGAATAATGAAGCAAGAACAGGGGCCCACCAATCTAAGTTAGAGCGTATAATCTTAATAATGATGTGGTCGATCCCGGGAGCTTTACCGGGTCTAGTTTATTTGACAAGGGCCTCAATTTCTGAGCATGTGACCGGGTTCCAATGGGAAAGGTCAGAAGTATTTAATTCTAACTTAGCTTCTGTGGAATCAATATGACTGTAGAGTTTATAGAAATGACGCTCCCATAACTCCGCGGGGACAATAAAGGTCGGCGAGGAGGGAGCTCTCACGTGAGAAGAAGAAATCAATCGCCTTTTAAAAAGCAGGGCCTTTTTAAAGACTCTGAGAGGCCTGGGGGCGGTGGCAGAATGTGCCTTTGAGACCCTCCCCCACTTCTCTCTGGTTTCCATACTGTGCAATGTTATGCATGTGGTGCATGTGAATTCATATTCACTGTTGCACAACTCATATAGCACTGTTGTGCAGGTGCAAAAAATTGTGTAAACGGACTTGCACGACAGTGTGGTCACTATGTATAATTGGCTGCACCGTCACGCAACTCCATTTGTGCAGATTTTTCACTTGTGCAACAGTGCTCTTGCACAACTGTGCATTACATTCCACTGCACAGTATGACAACCACTGCATCCTGCGTCAATGTAACAACCCCAAATACTGAAATAGTCTTGATCCTGGGGTTATATTTTAACTGATTAGTTTTACTGCCTTGAATTAAAAGGATCAATCTGATCATTTCAAATACTGAACCATACTTTGGATGCCCCCTCTCCATATGTGGGATCTGGGGCAATTGGCCCCCTCGGAGCCTCCCCAAGATCCTATGTTGTAGCATTGCAGGGGGGCACACATTACAAAGGTGGGAGATTCCACAGGAGGCCTTTGGTGACAACAGAATGAATTGTTCAAAAGTTAGTAGAAGGCACCTTAGAATATGAGTTCAAATGTTTGTGGACATGTTTTAATACCCATTTTTGTTTGGAAAGGTATGCTGTATCATCATCATCATCATCATCATCATATTATTATTATTATTATTATTATTATTATTATTACATTTATATCCCGCTCTTCCTCCAAGGAGCCCAGAGCGGTGTACTACATACTTAAGTTTCTCCTCACAACAGCCCTGTGAAGTAGGTTAGGCTGAGAGAGAAGTGACTGGCCCAGAGTCACCCAGCTAGTTTCATGGCTGAATGGGAATTTGAACTCAGGTCTCCCTGGTCCTAGTCCAGCACTCTAACCACTACACCACACTGGCTTTGTATGTATGTATGATATGTATGTATGTATATATGTATGATGATCATAGGTATGCTATATCATCATATGTGGTTAGGTCCAAAGAGCCCCTTGTACGAGCATCAAGCCTTTCCACTCAGAGGCAGTCTCTGATTGATGTTGATTTCCTCACCATTACTGCTCACATTCTAAAAAGAAACATAAGATTACCCCTGCTAACTGGGCAAAGAGGCACCTTTTACCATGGTGATTCTCTTTATTTAGCAGGGGGAGAGTAACTGGCCCTCTCCATCCCCAGCACAGTACTTCCAGTGACTGTTGCTGGTGTGTGTCTTATTTTTCTTTTTAGAATGTGAGTCCTTTGGGGACAGGGAGCCATCTTATTTGTTTATTATCTCTCTTTGTAAACCACCCTGAGCCATTTTTGGAAGGGTGGTATAGAAATTGAATTAATAATAATAATAATAATAATAATAATAATAATAATAATAATAAGAAGAAGAAGAAGAAGAAGAAGAAGATAGACACCAGCAACAGTCACTGTGCTGGGGGTGGATCGGGCCAGTTACTCTCCCCCTGCTAAATAAAGAGAATCACCATGGTAAAAGGTGCCTCTTTGCCCAGTTAGCAGGGGTAATCTTATGTTTCTTTTTAGAATGTGAGCCCTTTGGGGACAGGGAGCCATCTTATTTATTTATTTATTATTTCTCTGTGTAAACCGCCCTGAGCCATTTTTGGAAGGGTGGTATAGAAATTGAATTAATCATCATCATCATCACCATCATCATCATCATCATCATCATCATCTTTTAGCAATGCATAGGCATTGTTCTGCTGCAAACAGTTGGAAATAGACTCAAACTTTGGCTCAACAAGGCGCTTAATAGAGCACTATATTCCTCATTAGAATCCTGCAATGCTGGTCGCTATAGACAAGATCATAAGGATGTTTGGTCAGTAGTAACTGGTAAGTCCCACCTAGTTCTAGACAGCATACTTCTTCAGAATTCAGCCTTCACTTAGCAAAGGTGTTCCCATTTGGTTGGCTTGAAGTGACTCCTGCTTCTCCCAGTCACTGGCAATGCTGTAACTGGCCTTTTATTTAGCCTTTTCCTGAACTAGTTCTGGCTGCTCTTTTGGAATTACTGATACCAGCCATTCAATTAGCTGTTTCTTCTTTGTAGTCGGAGCAACCCCACTATTTGCTTATTTATTTAACACATGTATATAACACCCTATATAAAATCTCAGGGCGGTTTA
This sequence comes from Hemicordylus capensis, assembly GCF_027244095.1. NCBI lineage: Eukaryota > Metazoa > Chordata > Lepidosauria > Squamata > Cordylidae > Hemicordylus > Hemicordylus capensis. The sequence goes on along the minus strand of NC_069657.1, from coordinate 266,870,809 downwards.
CAATTTAAACAAACAGCAACTAAAACCTAAAATTAAATATTTTATTTTAATTTATGTTATTCGTGCAATCGTACTAAAAAAGTAACTAAACATGTTTAAATATTGTGCACTTATACTTCAGCACAAAACTGAAATGATTCACAGGAGACAGACAGACAGACAGACGGCCAGTGCAAAGTTTAGGGTCTGAAAATACCCCAAGCTGAATATTCTGCACAGCCTCCAGGTCCCCTCGGAGCACTGCTGTGCTTTCCCCAGTCCTGGTGAGGTTCTTTAAAGAGAGCCAGTGCCCTGGATGTCTGGGAAGGTGTGTGAGGAGCACTGGGGAGCGGTATGGAAAGCACTGGAGATCCACACATCAACGGTCCTGGATTATATTAAATTTTGTACAGCCAACGTCACCAGGGAAAAGTCTGTGAAGATGTATCCAAATAGGAAGCCCTGGATGACGGGGGAAGTTCGGAGGCTGTTGAAGGCCAGAAACTTTGCTTTTAGAACTGGAGATCGAGCATTGTATAGTATAGAAAGGGCAAATTTGAAGAGGGGTATTAAGAAGGCAAAAGCTGAGTATAAAGGAAAAATTGAGAACTATATGAGCAGCCATGACACTAGACAAATGTGGCAGGGGGTTCAGCAACTTATTGGCTATAAATCTAACAATCCATCAACTGTAGAGAGTAGTGCCTCCCTGGTGGGGGAGCTGAATACCTTTTTTGCCCGGTTTGAGGCGACACCGGCAGTGGTTCCAGGAGTGCTGTCAGAGTCATTGTTCTTACTCCCCGAGGAAAATGTTGTTAGAGTGGAAAATGCTGTTAAAGTGGAAGAGGGGGAAGTGAGGCGGGTACTAAAGGAAATAAATGTGAGGAAGGCTATGGGCCCTGATGGAGTGGCTGGTAGGGTGCTGAGAGATTGCTCAGAACAACTGGCAGAAGTTTTTACGAAGATTTTCAATCGATCTCTGGCCCAAGCCACTGTTCCATCTTGTCTGAAATCCTCTACTATCGTACCTCTGCCAAAAAAATCTAATATAGATAGCCTGAATGACTTTCGACCTGTGGCGCTTACACCCATCATAATGAAATGCTTTGAGAAATTGGTGCGGAATTGTATTATGGCTTGTTTGCCAGATGGATTTGATTCTTATCAATTTGCATATAAGAAGAAGAGATCCACGGAGGATGCTGTGGCTATGGCCTTACACACTGTCCTGACCCATTTGGAGAAACAAGGGAATTATGCAAGACTGCTTTTTGTAGACTTTAGCTCTGCATTTAATACTATTCTCCCATATAGATTGGTGCCAAAATTATTGGACCTGGGGCTTCCACCGTGCTTATGCAGGTGGATACTGAATTTTCTATCAGATCGTTCTCAACGGGTCAGGATGGGCTCTCATGTCTCGACGGATCTCAGTATAAATACAGGGACGCCGCAGGGGTGCGTGTTGAGTCCACTTTTGTACACGCTTTACACATACGATTGTGTTCCCAATTACCTCAGCAATAGGATTATTAAGTTTGCAGACGACACAACTGTGGTTGGTCTGATTACTGCTGGAGAAGGGGAGTCGGCCTATAGGAAGGAGGTGGAGAGGCTGACAGAGTGGCTTAGGGAGAATAACTTATTCCTCAATTTAAAGAAAACAAAGGAGATCATTGTGGATTTCAGGAAATGCAAATTGGATTTCCAGCCACTCATTATTGAAGGGATTTGTGTGGAACGGGTTTTGGTGTTTAGATTTCTGGGAATAGAGCTGAGAGATGACCTGACATGGGGAGCAAACACCAAAGATCTGGTGAAGAGAGCACAGCAGAGATTATACTTCTTGAGAGTTCTCTGGAGGACTAATCTCTCAAGTAATCTATTGTTGGTGTTTTATCGCTGTGCTATAGAGAGTGTGTTGACTTATGGGATCTGTGCGTGGTTGGGGAGTTGTATAGCCAGAGAAAGAACACTGCTGTCCAAGGTTTTTAAGACTGTGGAGAAAATAATTAGGTGTACTCTTCCTACCTTAGATCAAATTTATGCCACTAGGTGTTATAATAAAGCTGTAGAGATAGCGCAGGATCCCACGCACCCTGGAAATGATCTTTTTCAGCTTCTGCCTTCGAGAAGGAGGTATAGGGTCTTAAAGATCAGGACCAGCCGCTTGAGGAGTAGCTTCTACCCAAAAGCGGTCTCAGCTTTGAACGCAGCAAAACACAGCTTCTGAGGGGTTTTTTGTATTTAGTTTTTAGAGTTTTTTAGTGGGTTTTTAGTGGGTTGATGGGAGCGGGGCGTATGGGTATATGTTTAGATTATTCTTGTTAGGTCCTGTAGTAGTGGTTGTAGATTCTTTTCAATCTCGTTGTTCTGCACAGGACAATGACAATAAAGATCTATCTATCTATCTATCTATCTATCTATCTGTCTATCTATCTATCTATCTATCTATCTATCTATCTATCTATCTATCTATCTATCTATTGGAAAGGACCCCAGCAAGCATGCCCCAAGTACCTTCTCAGAAACACTGCTGAGGCTTAGTAGGGCTCCTTTTCTCTTCAAAGGGCCCCACCACTGCTGGTGAAAGTGCATCAGTATGTGAAGGGGAGCCATGGGAAGAGACCCTTCTGTGCAGTGCCAGGGGGGCTCTACAGAGTACTCAGCTTCACTCATTCAGAGTTGAAGTGCTTCACAAGCCAGATAGAGAGTTATGGCATCAACTCCAACTGTGGAGTTAATCATCTGAAAGGAAATACCAAAGGGAAGCAGAATTCAAATGGTATGTCTTGGACGTGATTACTCTTTGAAATACTTGAGCCATACATTAACCCCTGCTAACTTGGCAAAGAGGCACCTTTTTAATGTGGTGGTTCTCTTTATTTAGCAGGGGGAGAGTAACTGGCCCTATCCATCCCCAGCACAGCATCCCTCCAATGGCTGTTGCTGGTGTCTATCTTGTGTTTCTTTTTAGATTGTGAGCCCTTTGGGGACAGGGATCCATCTTATTTATTTATTGTTTCTCTTTGTAAACTGCCCTGAGCCATTTTTGGAAAGGCAGTATAGAAATCAAACAAGCAAACAAATGGGCTCAATCTCTGGTCATGTTTCTGCCTTACCTGCAATGGCATGGTTGCTGCCTTCCCCCATGGTTTCTGTCCTGCTGCTCCATTTAACCCTCTACATCCAGATGGTTAGAATGTATTGCATGCTTACTTCCCACAACAGCAGTGCCTTTGCCATTTGGGGGTGGTCATCAGATTGGTACAGAACCATGCAGTCTGTCTAAAGCACTGTGGCAGAAAATGAAACATGCCCAGGAACAGTGTGGGCACAACAATGAAGGCAATGGCAATTGTGCTACCCCAGTTATTGCATGGACTGGGTGACCTCCCTGGGGACCTTTACAAGGGAGGAGAACTTTTGCTCTTGAGCCACCAGTCTGAATTTGTGGGCCGGGTGGCAGGAACCACTACTCTCAATTGCTCTCTGTAGGGATGGTTAGGCATTTTCCTTTCTCTTTCTCACCCTTGCAGCCTCTTTTGGTCACCTCCTGCTGAAATCAGATAATGAGACTTGCAGCAACCCTCCACCCTTTGTTAAATATTTAAGAGAGCGTCTTCTTCGCTATGAGTCCCACTGTCCATTGAGATCATCAGGAGAGGTCCGTCTGCAGTCAGCTCGTCTGGTGGCTACTCAGGGACAGGCCTTTTCCATTGCTGCCCTGAGGCTCTGGAACACGCTCCCTGCTGAAATAAGAGCCTCCCCATCTCTTACAACTTTTAAAAAGGCAGTCAAGACACATTTGTTCACCAGGCTTTTAATTAGATAGATAGATAGATAGATAGATAGATAGATAGATAGATAGATAGATGAAGGTTTGTTTTATTTTGTAAATCGGTTGGATGGAAAAGCCGGCATAGATTTTTGCATGCGGTAGGAGAACTGTGCATTTTTAGCTCTGTTAATGAAATAAATACTTGAGCTGAGCCAGGGTGGCTTGCTAATAAGGCGAGATGAGGTAATGGCCTCAGTTGGCACCTGCACCAAGGGGTGGTGAGAGCAGGCGCCCTGCCGCCACCACCTGTGGGCATCACCTCACTTGCCTGCTGCTCCCCGGCTCTGTGCTGACAGCCACCTTCCCCTTCTCCTAGCTGCTTTCCTCAGTGGCAGCAGTGTGGAAGGAGCTTTTAGCATGGAGCGGCAGCTTGGCTTCTCTCTCACAGCTGAGCTAGCTGGATGACTCTCTCTTTCCCCGATGTACTAGTGAAGCGGTGAGACAGAAGCCAAACAGCACCATGCTAAAAGCACCTCCCAGGCTGTGGTCATTGAGGAAAGCAGCCTGGAGAAGGGGAAGGCAGTGTGTGAGGGAGGTGTGGGGCTGGGGCAGCTCCACCTCCTTCAACCTCACACATCACCTTCCTCTTCTCCCAGCTGCTCACCTTCTAGCCAGGTTGGGGAAGAGGTTTTAAAGCTCCATCCCAGGCATACCCAGAGAGTAAGCAACCAAGAAGTGGGGAAGGTGGCACATGAAGGCCAGGGAGGTGGAGCTGACCTGGCTGGCCCAACCCCTTGATACTGGTGTCTGCGTCAGGGGTGTGGCCCGCAGCAGCATGGCACCACCTCAAGTAGCACCAGCACCCAAACAGGCACTGAGCTGATCATGTGCTAAGGGGCACCTTAAGTGTGTGTCCTGCCTTTGAACAAGAAAATGGCAAGGAAAGAGTTGTGGGTGGTGAGGAGGGGGTGGAGTTTGTTTTAAGATTTCAAAAGCAAGGAGTGAATTTTTGCCTGGAGTGGGGAAGAATGTTTGCAGAAAGTGTAGTGAGGTGGTTCTTTATCTTTGTCAGGGAGGGAGAGGCTGTCATTTTCAGCGAAAGACAATTACTGGGAGTAATATGCACAAGATCAGGCTGTTTTTCTTGCTGAAGTGGCAGGGTGGAGAGTATGCTCATATGCAAACTTGGTTCTGGATGGGGTTGCTCTTGAAAGAGCAGGTGCACAGCTTGGGGGTATTGCCTTTGCACGGCTTTGGCTAGTGCACCAGCTGTGTCCCTTTCTCAAGAAGACAGATCTGGCCACTGTTACTCACACTTTAGTCACGTAATGGCTGGATTACTGTAATGCATTCTACGTGCGGCTGCTCTCGAAGAATATTCAGAACCTGTAGCTAGTGCAAAATGGGGCAACTATGATATTATGGAGCTGCCCACTGGGATCAGATTACATCCATTTTGAAAGAGCTACATTGGCTGCCAATCTGTTTCCAGGTCCAATTCAAGGTGCTAGTTTTGACCTTTAAAGCGCTTAAGGGTTTGGGCCCTGGATACCTGAGGGACCGCCTGCTCCCAAGGGTTTCTGCCCACTCAACAAGGTCACTAGAGGGGACCCTGCTCCATGTTCCGACAATGAGGGATGCTCACCTGTCGTGTACCGGGACAGGGCCTTCTCAGTCATTGTCCCCAGACTTTGGAATGCTCTTCCGGAGGGTATCTGCACCCTAGTCTCCATCACAGTTTTTAGAAAGCAAGTAAAATCTTGGCTTTTTACCCTGGCTTTTATGTGAGTGTTTTGGTGCAGCTGCTTTGTATCTTATGATTATATTGTACATGTTTTTTAAACTTTTTAATTAGATTTGTATTTTTATATTCCAGTTTAATTTATATTGCACATGTTTTATAGTTTTATATTGTTTTAAATGTCTTGTAAATCACCTTGAGATTATTTTAATGAAAGGTGGTATAAAACATTAACAATCAATCAGTCAATCAATATGCAGCCCTATGCACAATTACATGTCGGGACCAGTTGAGTATCTCATAAGTTCAGCTTTCCCTATCTCTGAAATGGGGCTGAACTGTAGAAGTGCAAAAGTCTACAGAAATCTACTATTGTCTTGCCAGCAGCAAGAGCACTGAAAAGCAGTCTGCACTTGCCTCTCTGTAAATAATATCTGTCTCATTAAATTGTTAATATTCCAGATTCAACTCCACTGACTTGTCATTGCACTCCACAACTATTTCCTCTGGATTCTGCAGATGTTTGCTAAGGTCCACCATTTCCATGCCTTCATTCCAGAAATCCTCCATTTCCCACAACTCTTAAGTAGGGAAAGAACAATTCCATGGCTGCCCTGTGGTCTTGTTCCTCCTCTATGGAGGCATTTAATACAGTTGGAAGTCAGAGGTGAAATACTGGTTTAAATGGCTCATTTGCAGGATTACATAAAGCATATACTTCACCCTCCAGCATCTCACTGATGAAATTTTGGCACATGTGTCTGTGAACGTGTAGGGATGTGTGTGACCAAGCAACCTGGCATGGTATTGTGACTCCATTCTGACTGCAATTCTGTAGGTGAGCCAGCCAAGCCCATAGACACACTTATAACAACTGAGTCATATGAAGGGTTACTGTCCAGCACCTGCCCAACAGTGTGCATTGCTGAAGACTGGTTTAGTTCTTACTAGAACAACTTGTTAGTTGTTAGCAATAGCAATAGCAATAGCACTTACATTTATATACCGCTCTATAGCCGGAGCTCTCTAAGCGGTTTACAATGATTTAGCATATTGCCCCCAACATTCTGGGTACTCATTTTACCGACCTCGGAAGGATGGAAGGCTGAGTCAACCTTGAGCCCCTGGTCAGGATCAAACTTGTAACCTTCTGGTTACAGGGCAGCAGTTTTACCACTGCGCCACCAGGGACTGGTTAGTTGTTGGACTTGTCATTCTGGGATTCAGCTTCCTCCTTAGAGTTTTTCGAAATTAATTTTCCGAGTGGGTGGACAGATGCATCATGTTTCCGGGCCTCCAAGGAAATGGGTATGTAAACTTTTCTAGGATCTGCGCAGCGCGCGCGCTCATCTCTGACGCTGCTACGTATGCGGTGCGCGTGCGGCAGCATCAGAGACGAGCGCGTGTGCCATGCAGGGTGCATGTGCGCCGCTAGCGCTCGTCTCTTTTGCACCTTAAGGAACAATGACGGGGGCAGGGGCGGCAGGGAGGAACTCTGCCGCCCCAAGAAGATTTTTCAAAGGACCAGCGCCAGAGGGGGAAGAGTGGCGGGGGGTGGTAAGTAATACCACCCCCCTGCTTAAAGTTACAGTCCCCCGCCCATCCGAACCTCCGGACCGGTCCGGAGGTCATTCCAATGGTGCCGGACCAAAACCATGCACACCCCTATATTCTAGTATTTCAGAAAGACAGTTAAAATGAGAGAAAGAGAGTAAGAAACTCCCAGTGGGCCTTAATACTAAGGATTTCACACTGATTCAAAGACAAATTCACCATTAATAGCCATATTATTAAGACATCACATTTAACTCACTTATCACAAGAAGCAAAGTAAGAGCAAATGAATATGATCCTAGCTCATAAGCTTCAGCTCAGTATTGACAAACCCTGATTCTCTGTACATAGCGACAAACTGAATATGTGTAAGGTGACTTATATTATATTAAATTTAAAAATTACCTGTAGCCCCTTTGTGGGGCTTCCTAAAGACTGTGGGGGGATCTGAAAAGGTTCCCCCCCCCCCCGCTGGCCTCTAGGGCCTCGCAAGGACCATTTGACCATGTGCGGTGGCTATTTTTAAAATATTTTTTTTTAAAAAAATGGCCACTGAAAACAAAATGGCCACCATGCATGCACAAATGGCCTCTGCGAGGCCTGGCATGGCCTAGGGCCTCACAGAGTCCATTTGAGCATGCACAGTGGCCATTTTGTTTCCAGCGGCCATTTTTTTAATTTTAAAAAATGGCGCCCCCTTTCAAGTGGCACCCGGGGCATGTGCCCTGCCTGCCCCACCCTAGATATGCCCCTGGATGCCAGAGTTTTGGCAGTTCCGGCAGACATGCTTCGGGTACCATCTGGTCCTAATGTGTTGGATTCTTTTCCATTAGTGCAGCCTGAGGATGTGGACAAGATCCTAGGCAGTGTGCGGGCAACATCATGCGCTCTTGACCCTTGCCCTTCATGGCTAATAAAATCTGCCAGGGAGGATACAGACAGATGGTTGGAGGCTATAATCAATGCTTCATTAAGGGAGGGCAAGATACCAGCATGCCTCAAGGAGGCAATGGTAAAACCATTATTGAAAAAGCCCTCCCATGATCCCTCCAACCTGGACAATTATAGATCTGTTTCTAACCTTCCCTTTTTGTGCATGGTAACAGAGCATGTGATGGTGTCCCGGCTACAGATGGTCTTAGATGACAAGGATTATCTAGACCGGTGTTCCTTAGTGTTTTCGGAGTCAAGGACTGGCACATTCTTCACACACAGTTTCCTGGACCAGCAGTTAGTAAATGGGTTTCAAGTTGAAGTTTGTTTGTTTAACAAATTTCTATACTGCTCAAAACTGGGCTATTTACAATTAAAATCATATTATAAGCATTAAAATAATTAAAATTAAAATCTTTTAAAAGCAAACACTAAGTATTAAAACTATAAATCTAATTAAATAAATCTAATTGCTCCCTAGCTAGAGCAACTAGACAGGATTGAAAGAGAGAGAGACTCGTGCTAGGGATGATGGGAGTTATAGTTCAACAACTGCTGGAGGGCCAAGTTTGCTCACCCCTGCCCTAAGGGGAATAATGTACAGTGATCACATGTAGATTCAAATGCAAAACAGGGTAGACCTTGCTTAGCAAATGGGACAATGCATGTTTGCTACCACAAAAACCAGCTTATCAACTTAATTGATAGGAAGCTTAAAACACAAAATCTCAGATCATACTGGAAGTCTGGAACCAAACATCATCCAAAAAACCTCCAAGCAGTACACTCACACAACTAAAACACACAGCCCTTGAAAAGGTAATGTTATGGTAATGAACGTAACACATAAATATGGCATCCACATTAGAAAAGTAAACCACAGGGAATGGGGTGGGAGATTAAACCTTCATATAACCTTCATATAACACATTCATATATATCCAGGTTTTTACAACTGTAATGATTTTTAAGCAGACGTTTAAGGAGAAAAAGTGCTGTGTACCCACACATGAGTGGGAAAACTTTCCATGGGTATCTTCTTCGTCCTTCTTTCCCTCCTTCCCTCTCCTCCATTCACAATTTCATGCCTTGCTACACCCAGCCCCCACTCCATCCCCTTTCTCGTGATCTCTTTTTTCCACTGGTTTCCTCAGTTCACACACATTGCACTAGTTCTCTCTCCTGCCTGCATGCTTGCTTCTAAAAATCCCAGTTTATGTTATCTCCATCCCCCTTTTGGTAAGTCAGTAGCCCACCCCAGCCACCCCTTTCTTCATCTCCCTCATTCCCCCGCCCCCCCCCCAAAAAATTTGATTTCTCTTTTGCATTTTAAATTTTTATTGGCTTTTACAATTAAGTAAATATTGACTTCCCGCTTACCTATCTGCGCGGTTCACGTTAACTATACATATAAACCATTGCTATAATAATTCAAAACATAGATACTCCACATTACTACTTGATTTTACCCAACCCAACCTGCTGTTATTACTATATTTCAAACCCTGCTGAAAAGTCCATATTAGAAAAATTGTTCTTTAAGTAAAGTAAAAATGGTTCCCAATCTTCTTTGAAAGATTCCAAATTTTCATCCCTTATAAGTGCTATAAGCTTTGCCGTCTCAGCATATTCCAAAATTTTTATCAACTAGTCTTCTTTTGAGGGCATTTTAGTGTCTCTCCATTTCTGCGCATATACTATCCTAGCCGCTGTGGTTGCATACATTAAAAATGTTAAATTTCTTCTGGAAAACTCTCCTTGTGTTGTTCCCAGCAGGAAGGATTCTGGCCTCTTAGGAAATTTCATTTAAATTTTTTTCTTCAACTCATTATATATCATATCTCAAAAAGCCTTTGCCTTCCCGCATGACCACCACATATGGAAAAAAGTTCCTTCACATTGTCCACATTTCCAACATTTGTTTGAAACATTTTTATACATTAATGCTAATTTTTTGGTGTCAGATACCACCTATACATCATCTTATAATAATTTTCTTTTAAAGTATAACATGCAGTAAACTTTAAATCAGTTTTCCATAATTTTTCCCAAGCAGCCATATCTATATTATGACCAACATCTTGAGCCCATTTTATCATAGTCATTTTAACCACTTCATCTCTTGTCTCCTCCAAAAGCAACAACTTATACATCTTAGAGACTAATCTTTCATCATTGTCACACAACTCCTTCTCGAATCTCGACATTTGATCCACAAATCCAACTTTAATATCCTTTTTATAAATGTCATTTAGCTGATGATACTGAAACCAATTACTAACCAAATTTTGTACTTCATTTAAATTTTTTAATTTACAGCCCTTCTCTTGAAAACATAACAAATCCCTATAGGTACCCCATTCAGATTGCATATTTGTCTCTTTACGTGCCAAAGCCTCAATCGGGGATACTCATAATGGAGTTTTACACTCCAACCATTTTTTTATATTTTGCCCATGCTCCCATCAGACTCCTTCTTACATAGTGATTAAGAAAGTCTCTATGCACTTTGCTTTTATTATACCACAAATATGAGTGCCAGCCAAACCTTCTATCAAATCCTTCCAAATCAAGTATTCTGGGATTTCTTAATGTTATCCATTCCTTTAACCACATCAAACAGACAGCATCAAAATACAGCCTTAAATCCGGCAGGGTAAGACCACCTCTTTCTTTAGCATCTGTTAAGTTTTTAAATTTAATTCTTGGTCTTTTACCCTTGCCATACAAATTTAGTTATGTCCTTTTGCCATTGCTTGAAACAGGTTAGCGTATTGATTATAGGAATAGTCTGAAAAAGAAACAACATTTTAGGTAAGACATTCATCTTCACAGCTGAAATTCTTCCCATTAAAGATAAGTTCATTCTCGTCCATCTTTGCAAATCAATTTTTACTGTATTCCATATTTTAATATAATTATTTGAAAACAACAAAGAGTTTTTATTTGTCAACCAGACACCCAAATATTTAATTTTCTTCTCCACTTTCAATTCACTTATTTCATAAAGTATATCAATGGATTTCTGGTCCATATTTTATGTCAACGCCTTCATTTTGCTCTTGTTTATATTAAACACGGCCAATTGGCCAAATAGTTCTCTTTTCCCCCAAGAGCCTTCCAACCTTTCCTAATGGATTTTCGAGAAAAAACGCCACATCACCCCAAAAGGCTCTGAGTTTATACTCCTGTTTTCCTACTTTTGGGCCTTGTATTTGGCCATCTTCTCTGATGTTTCTACAAAGCACTTCCAGAACTAATATAAAAAGTAATGGGGAAAGCGGACAACCTTGTCTAGTTCCTTTTTGTATTTTACAATTATCTGATACTTCTCCATGTATAATAATTGTGACATATTGCTCCAAATATATTGTCTTAATGGCCCTAATAAAATTATTGCCAACTCCCATTGCATCCAATAATTTCCACATAAACTGCCAGGAGACATTGTCAAATGCTTTCTCTGCATCCAAAAAGGTCATAGCTATCTGTTTATCGCTATGTTTTTCATAATACTCCAGTACTTTCAAGACTGTTCTCACATTGTCTCTTAGTTGCCTTTTTGGCAAAAAAAAACCCTGCTTGATCTTCATGAATAAAAACTCTTAGTACATTTGATCTCTCAGTTTACACAAATTGTACTTGTTCTCTCCTGCATGCTTGCTTTTAAAAATTCCATTTTATTTGCTCTTCATCCCCTTTTGGTGAGTCCGTCAATGATCAGCCCGCCCCTCACCCTCACCCCCACCCTTTTCATTCGTCTTATCTCTCCCTCACCTTCCTCTTCTTTTTTCATTTGATCAGCACTGTTGCTTACTCTTTTTTTTTTTGTTTCTTATCTTTTGCCTTCCTTCCTTCCTCGTTCCTCCTCTGTAGTAGCAGTCAGACTCAGAACAGAGTTAAGGCATGAGCACTCCAGCCAAGACAAGACAAGCACTCCCTCTCCCTCACCCCATGTGTGTGTTTTTTGCGGGGTGGCTGCATACTAGTGACGTCTCTCGCTCTCAGTCTCTCCTCTCATCACGTGAGAGACTGGAGAGATTGGCTGGGAGCAAGAAACGGCTGCCTGGGGCTCGAGAGGAAGGCAGAGCCCTGCAGCAAGGGCTGCCTTTTTAAAAAGTAACTCCAGAGAGGTCCCGGCGGTGGCGGCGGCGGTGGTGGCAGTGGCCCCCACTGGCTCAAAATTGGGTGTGTGTGTGTTGAATTCTTCAAGTACTGGCACGGACCAGCACTCAACTCCTCATGGACCAGCACTGGTTTGCGGACCGGTGGTTGAGAAACACCAATCCAGCCCCCTTTAAATCTGGCTTCCGTTTTGGATATGGGGCTGAAACTGCTGATACACCCTAGTGACTTACGCCGGGAGCTTGACAGGGGAATGCATCCCTGTTGGTTCTGCTGGACCAGGCATGGAGCCTGACTGCCAGTGGTCTGTGTGCAGCCGCAGTGGTGGCCCCACTTATCCCTCCGTGTCATAGGAAACATAGGAAACTGCCATATACTGAGTCAGACCATTGGTCTATCTAGCTCAGTATTGTCTTCACAGACTGGCAGCGGCTTCTCCAAGGTTGCAGGCAGGAATCTCTCTCAGCCCTAGCTTGGAGAAGCCAGGGAGGGAACTTGGAACCTTCTGCTCTTCCCAGAGCGGCTTCATCCCCTGAGGGGAATATCTTGCAGTGCTGACACATCAAGTCTCCCATTCATATGCAACCAGGGCAGACCCTGCTTAGCTATGGGGACAAGTCATGCTTGCTACCACAAGACTAGCTGATGTCAGACGTGGGGGGCATGGTCTGGCTCCTGAACGGAGCCCTGCGGCTCCGTTCGGGAATGTATATCAGGCCATATAACTCCCGAAGGGGCCGTGTGGCCCCTTTGAGAGCTAGTCTGGGGCAGCCAGGGCAGCCTTAAAGGCAGGGAAGAGCCACTTCTGGCTGTGCTGCGAACACAGCGCCGGCCATTTAACTCTCGAAGGGGCTGCACTTCGGGAGTTAGATTTGGGCTGGCACTGCGTTCCCTTAAAGGCAGGGTGCAGCGGCCTCCGCTCGGGAGCTAATCCAGCACCCCCGCATCTGACATCAGGCTAACATGTTGTATGTGCATCATGTTGTATGTACAATAGTAGCTGTTTTTCTGAATTTTGAGAACAGTTTGTAGGCTTGTTGAGATTACTCAGAAGTAAATGATTTAGTCCAATGGGCTTACTCTTAAGTAAGAGTGCATAGGATCGCAGCTGTAGAAGTGTGGCTTGCTTTTAGAGAGGTGTGTGTCAATTGCCAACATATTTTATTTGCAAGAGTCTGCTGCCCTTGTGCAAATTCAGGAAAAAAGGAGAGGAGGGGAAGTTGTCAGTTACCTGCCCCCTCCTCCCCTTCTCCCTCAGGGAAGTGCCCTGTGTGCAGATGCAGGGGCAAGGGTTGCTTCTCCTCCTCTTCCTCCTCTCTCTCCTCAAAGCCTCAACATGGGATGAGGTAGTGTAAAATCTGATGGGACTAACTCAAACTGGCTTCAAAACTTTGGGACTAGCCTTTAGATTTTACACAACTTCCTCCCGGGCAAACTAAAAAGCACCCAGGATAAGTTGGGTGGAACCGGCTTCATTCTAGTCTATGGGAAGGCCATCGTTTGGCCTTCCTAAGGGGGGCTATGTGAACCCCAAATAGTAAGGCATTCTGGGTCCACGTAGATGACAGTTCTCAAGAACTCTGGGCTAGAGGCATGGGGTTCCATTATAACTGAGGATGGCATTCTCAACTGGGCCTGGGAAATGGAGCTTTCCAACTTCCACTAATCCAACCAGGTGGTAAAAGCCTGGAGCTTTCACTCTCATGAGAGAGTGGATCCACTGGAAAGGTTGCCCGAGGAGGTAGCTGTCAGAGCACTTTTCTCTGGCAGATCACTTCTCTAATGAGCTCATGAAAATCCATCTGAATCGGGACCCTGCTCCTGGGGTCACCCTACTCTGTGTAAAAGATAGGTCAAATTCCCAAGTCTCCCCAAGTCTCCCATCCCCTCGGACCAAGTGGATCTGCATACCCGAGCAGCTTCGGGTTGGGTTCCGAGGAAAGGCTGGGGATGAACTCTACATTCTTGGATGAGGAAGGCCCTGCTAGATGGCATATGCAAATGAGTCGTTAGTGAATTCTGGGGCTGGAAACCTGAAGCTTTGGCTGGTCAGGTGAACACTGCCTGTGGAATGGAGGACTGGATGCTGATCGTTACCTAGAAAGTTCTCAAAGGCACACGTTTTATTCCCACTTTACCAGGACAAACATCATTCATCACAATTTAAGGTGATGTTGCTAAAGGGCACCTGGTAACGAAATTCACCAGAAAAATCAGCTTGGCTGGATGGTAAAATCATTCTCAAAGCATTGCTTATGTATGATGTCCCTTTGGACTGTGGTCTGCACTATCATGAGAGAGTGCTCTGTAGGGGAAGTGCCATCTGGTGCTTATAAGAATGTTAAGATATGCTTCACAATTCCTTGCCACCCCCTGCTCTAAGATGGCCACTTTCTCCTTTCTGGATCTCTGTTCTCATGAATCCAAAATCTTGGGCCTGCTCTCCCAAGGGAGGAAGGCCCTGGGACGAAGGCTATCTGGTGCCAAAAACCTCTAAGAGGGCCTATAGATTTTAACTCTTGTGAAGCTAGTGCCCCTGCATAGATGGCAATTTTCTCCCTGTGGATTTCCTTATTAGTGTGGTCTTAGGGCAGACTGTTTGGCTGGGGGTCCCTATGGGGATCCACTTTTTAGACCATTTTTTATTTGAGAGAGGAGTTGACCACCCTCCCCTCAAAAGAAGGGGCCTGGCCACCCCATTCTTCAACATACCGATAAAAGATAGATTTCCAAATCAGGCGCGGAGCCAGCCGAACGGCGGCCTGGGTCTGGCCCCACCCAGCAGCCCCTCTAGCAACGTCCCATGCGCATCACGTGCACAGAGCGTGGCTTGGGCTCTGAAAGCGCCCCGAGAGAACTCCCCCACCCTGCGCCTGGGCTACAGAGAGCCCCGAGCGCGCGCCCCCCTGTCTTTTTCAGGCAGCGTTTGCTCCCTCCGATGAGAGAAAGAAAGGGAAATAGATGCTTTCACACAGCAAGCGCCACCTGAAATGACAGTGGAGGACTCACTCGGGCTCTTCGGAGCTTGAGGCCAACACCCCCTTTGCGTGTGACATTGCTGCAGGTAGACCTTGTTGATTTCGTTTCCCTCAAAGAATTCAAACACCTGCTAAAGCCTACCCTTGCAGGAAGGCTAATGTTGCCACAGTGGCCAAGAAATTGCTCACTGACTTTATTCCTAGGTTTGGCCTACCCCTCTCATTGGATTGTGAAATGGGAACACACTTTACCAGTAAGGTCATCCAGATGGTTTGTAAAGCGCTTGGGGTAAAACTGCAATTTCATACCCCTCACCATCCTCAAAGCTCAGCTTACGTGGCAAGAAGAAACTTGGACTTAATGACCAAACTGGCGAAGACTGTCAAAGATACTGGCCTGCCCTGGCCAGATGCCCTGCCTGATGCGCTCTTATCTATAAGAAATACTTCAATTCGAAAACATGGATGAACATCCCATGAAATTGTGATGGGAAGGCCACTAAGGGTGGGAGTCAAACCCAGGGTACCAGCTAGATCAAGATATTGTACTGTATTGTGTAAACCTGACTAAGGTGTCTCAGTCTCTCCACTCACAGGTAAAGGAGGCTCATATGCCTCCAAGCACTGAGGCTTGTCTACAACCTGGTGAGAGAGTTTAAACACAAGAACTGTCTGGCACTGAGGTGGACTGGTCCTTTCCAAGTGCTGTTGGTCACTCACACTGCTGTAATTTGGAAGGAAAAGTTACCTGGACAGTCTGGACTCACACTTCTCACTGTAAGAAGGTGCATTCACCAACACAGGAAAATCCAGAAGAAAGACTGGCAACCGTGAGGCCAGAATAACCATCAAAATAAAAAACAGTCCTAATATAATTGGGACTGTTCCATCTCCTGTTCTTTGCCTTTCCAATGTGCAGAGCAAACTTAATTGTTAAATTGTCTTATCAAGTAGCCAAAGCTGAAAATGAGACTGATTACTGGGTATGTCATCACATGCCCGTCCATGCCAAAGCAGGGGTTAACCATGATCTCTGTTCCTTTAAATATCACTGAACTATCAGCTTATGGGGAACTAGGCCAAATAACACCTGGACAGATATGCAAGATGAAATCCGTTCTTACCTATAGGTGCAGCCTAAGGAGGGAGAGTTTTGTTTCCAGTGTAATGGCACAGGTTATCCAGCGGGAAATAGTTCCTGTAAAGTCACCTTGGTAAAGAATGGGGCTAACGTAAACGGCTCTTACAAACCAAATGGAATTCCTTTTGATCACTCCATTCAAGGCTATTATGAACAGGTAGCCCTCTACATCAAAACATGCTACACAGGATATATGGCCCTGGCGGGACACTCTTTTGTATGTTGGAATAGAGCCTATAGGACTTTTCCTCCAAAGTGGTCTGGAAGATGTTATGTAGCCCAGTTAAGGCCTGCTGTTAGAATTACCCAATGCTATCCTAAGGAAGGAATTCGAAATAACTGAGATTTGGGCTCTGGCCAAGATATAGTGGACAGCAGAACCCCTTTAACAAAAACCTTTGACCATGTGCAGAAAACCCAACAAGCGGCCTATGTACCCCCAGATCACACTGAGGATACTGGGTCCTGGTTGATCCCCTGACTGCCAGATTTGGGAGTCTGGGGAAGAAGTATTTTAGCAGTTTGTTCATTATCCTGATTTTCATTGTTTTCTTATATGTTGGGGTCATGTAATTGAAATGCTGTATGCAAACTCTGAACAGAGCTAATGCCATTTATGCCTGCCTCCCTCAATCTGAACTGCGTGAAATTCGTACCAAGCTGCGCAAACAAGAGGCATATCTGCAGAAGTGTAAAATGTAAAGGTGAGGCTTCATGTATTAACATGAAGCCTCAAAGGGGGGAATGATGATGAAAAACTTTATTTGGGTCTGGTTTGGGCCTAGTCAAGAATCTAGGCAAGGCCTGTAAGTTTGGATTTCAGTACCGCTAAAGGGTTGCTATGGTAACAGAATGTATCTAAGTATTGCTTGGAGGGAATTGAAGGAGAAGGGGTAACATATAGACTGGAGTGTTAAGAACTGCTGGCAAATGGTGATTGGTGCATATTCTCAGTATAGCCTGATGTTTGACCTTTAATGTAATTGGGTAACTGGTTATGTTGTATACCCCTGATTGGGGGGAACTTTACAACCCTTACTTTACATAATATTGAAACTTTATTCTATTATGATTGGTTCAGACAAGTGTGCTGTAAGCCCTTAATTGGTGGGCCTATTAGGGTTGTGCATTTTGTTTGTTTTTTTCTGTTTTGTTTTTGGCCCAAATCCGAAACACCCCCATTTTGTTCTTTGTTCGAAATCAACCAATCCGAAACACCCCAATTTTGTTCTTTGTTCGAAATTGCAAAATCTGAATCCGAAATGTTTTGTATCTTTAAAAATGGCCCTGGGCAGAACTAGTGGGTGGGGTGGTAGTGCCCAATGGTTGGAAGATACCACCCACATTTCAGAGGAATTGGGCAAAGGGCTGATTTTTGGTGAATTTTTGAAGTTTAATATTTTTCCATTAGGGAATAATGGAGGTTTCAGCAAAAGTATAGTTTCACATCGGGGCGGGGGGGTGGGTAAGGGGTGGCCCAGAGCAGAATAGGATGGGTAGTAGTGCCCAGTGGGGGCAAGTAAGCTTCCACAATTTTTTCAAAGGAATTGGGCAAAGGGCTGGTTTTTGGTACTTTTTGAAGTTCATGCGTCTTTAAAGTTTTTCCCCATAGGGAATAATGGTGGTTTCAGTAGACCCAAAACTCCACCTGTGAGTCACTGGGGTGGCCCGGAGTGAGTGGTGGTGTAGTGCACATAGGGTGCCAACCACCATAGGGTGCCAACCATAGGGTGCCAGCCAGCGAGTGGTGGTGTAGTGCACATAGGGTGCCAACCCACAAGCCCGTGGGGTACAGGGTTTGGTTGTTTCTGAGGTGTTCTGAATGTAGATTCTCTGGTAGCACATGAGAGAGGATTCATGGTTTGTCATTGAAAATCCCACATGCTACCAGAGAATCTGCACTCAGAACACCTCAGAAAAACAACAACCCATGGGGGTGGTTGGCACTCTCTGTGCAGTACACCACCACTCACTCTGGGCCACCCCAACACCACGCCCCCCAGTGCAGTTATGGGGCTGCTGAAACCTCCATTGTTCCCTGTGGGAGAAAAACCTTAAAGATGCAGAAACTTCAGAAATTAATTTAAAATCAGGCCTTTGGCCTACTTCTTTGCAATCTGGGTGGTGGGCAGGCACCCCTTGGGGTGCTAATGCTCAACCCACTGCTCTGGTGCCCTTTCTTACCCAAGTCTGCCACAAAGACACACAAACTTCAACAACTCTTCCCTCCCCCAAGCCCACGCTCCACTACTGCAACCCCCAAGCCCATGCTCCCCTGCTGCAGCAAACTACAGATAACAGCAGCATCAAGTGTGCCCTCCTCTCCCTCCTCCACCAAGCAAGCAGTTCTCATCCACAGACATTTTTTTCAGCACATCAACAACAATAGTAGACCTTTACAAAGAACCAGTTTCCAAAGCAAGATCACACAGAGTCAGCAGAACAACGAACTATCCTAAGCAGGCAGGTAGGCAGGCATTTGAATTGCATTATATACTATATACACATACATGGTAACTAAATAGGGAGCAGTATGCTGGGCTCACGCAAGTAGCAAGGCAAGCATGGCATCATGGAAACTTGAGTTTAGACAGGCAATGCAAAATTAGTTCTTTCTCTGTCTCTCTTGAATGAGGCAGCCAGAAAGGCAGAAGCAAGCGAGTAACTTGTTAATGAATTGAAACAAACTCCCACGCTCCACCCTCAAAGCAATCAGTCCAGACAGAGTGGAAACAGGGCACTGTTTTTTAGAGCTGGCATCAGAATTTCTTAGCACATAATTGCATCACAATAGAACATATTCCAAGGAAATGAGCTTCCTCAGCAATGCTGTCCCTGCTTTTTGCATATCTTATCTTCTGCTAATCGACAGACACTCACTGCCTCCCTAGTTGCTGCAGTCAGGAGACCAAAGCTCCGAAGAACAAAACAAAACAAAACTTCGGCTCCAAAATAGAGTCATTTCGATTTGTATACAAAAAAAATTGTTTTTAATTTTTTCATTTTGATTTGTATACAAAACGTCCGAAAATGCCATTTTCGAACACAAAACGTTTTGTTGCTGAATTGAAATGCACAAGCCTAGGGCCTATGTTTGCAATGAGACCAATAAACGTATAAAGGACTTTTGCCAAGTCTACTGGGTGTGCAGGCACCCAGCATGTCGTGATAATAAATCTTGAACCTGGTGGAAGGTGTGGCCTCTGCTCATTAAAACGAACTCCTGGAGATTTCTCCAACACTGGTTATTACCTTTAAAGCTCTGAATGGCTTGGGTTTGGGCTACCTTAGAGAGCGCCTTCTTAGGTATGATCCCCATCACTTGTTGAGGTCATCTGGAGAGGTCCGTCTACAGTTACCACCGGTACATCTGGTGGCGACTTGGAACTGGGACTAGTAAACCCCCCAGGGGTATGGGAAGGAAGGGTCAATGCACCACCTGAATTACCTTTCCAGGTGAGATGTCATATGGTGGGATGGAAAAAGCATCTTGACGGGGTTCAAAGTAGAGATTATGATCCAGAGGGCAAGAGAGAGTGAGGGCGAGTGAAGCCCTTTTTACAGGGAAAAAACTAGTTGTCCCTTGCCAACCGTGAGGGTTCTGTTCCTGGAAACCCTAGTGGTTGGCAAATTTGTGGTAGGGAAGTCATTGACTTCAATGGGAGACAGGGGGTTAGGGAAATCACAAGTGCCAAAGTGCCTGAAAACACTAAAAAATGGTAAAACAAATCCCCCCTGACCCTAGAAAAGTTCCCCTGACCCCCAGAACAGATCCCCTGACCCCAGAGATGACCCATGACCCTGGAAATGACCCCCAGAACCCCCAAAATTGCCCTAACCCCCCAAATTCACCACAACCCCCCTGAAATCACCCCTGCCCCCATAAATGACCCCTGACCCTCAGATTGACCCCATGACCCCAGAAATCAGCATTGCGACAAGTCTTTTTTTTTTTTAATGGCACCAATTGCGAATACTCAAGTCATGGCTGGCGAGGGGGGTGACCGTTTGCCAGTCTCAGATACTCAAATCTGTGATTAGCAGACCTGCGATTGGTGATGGACAATTGTCCTTAGAAAATTCCAGTGAGTCCCTGCCCACCTGGTGGCAGGACGAAAAGGCAAAAAGAACAAAAGACAGGAAAAAGCCAATGCAGGAGCCAGACAGGGGTTTATCTTGATGAGATAATCACCAAGATGTGTTTGTGAGGATGGCCCGTTGTCTGCTTTTGGGATTGAGCGATCCTAGAGGATGTGGCTTAATGACTTTAATGCCTTTGGGAGAATGCAGGAAGGAACACGATTAAATGTGCTTCTGAAGCAGACAGGCACCGGGGATTTTGATTTGATTCATCAGACTCGGAAGGGCTCGAAAGTCAATTTTAGGGTGTCGGGAGTCTTGCTGCATGACCCCGAAAAGGTGAAAGGTCCATGTCAGGCTTTCTTACACATGTGAATTTTCCCTTCCCTTCCTTGCCAGTGTAAGACATGCGTCTATTCTGGACTTCTAAATACGGGTCCTCCAAGCCAGGCACCTCATGAAGGGGTGAAGCACCACATAACAAGCGGAACCTTGTTATGGTGAACTTCCATAACAGCAGTGTGTAGTGCCTTGCCAAGCCTCCACCCCCAGTGGCCAAGACATGAGGAGCCTATCTACTGCTCCTCCTCATTCTCTTGCACTTCTCTAAAAGGGAAGAGGGGAGCGGAGGGGAGGAGAGGAGAGGAATGCAGTAGTCCTCTCCTCCACATTTCTTTTTCTGCTCTATTCCTCCCTCCCTTTTAAAGAGAAGGAGGCACAGAGGAGGAGGAGGAAAAGATGTTTCAGAAAAAATTGCCCGGCAATGGTGGTGGCGACTCCCACCAATCTGCCATTTGCGGTAACCACCTCAGCTGTCCTCAAGGATAAGTCGGCACCCGTCCTTGCAACTCCAGAATGAAGACCCTGACAAAAGATATGGCTATGTAGTTGTAGGAAATATGGCAGCAAAATTAACCTGGTTTCGAAATCATTTTTTGGTACAGGAGATATAGTTAGGCATGTCTGGGCTTGTCCCAGTTTATCCATGTGAGGATCTGGAGTGAAACAAAGAGATGAAACCAAGTGTAATAGCCCAAGAGTTTACAAATGAATTAGAGGGAGCTTACACTATGCAACTGTACCAGAAGTATATGTACTACTTTGTTAAACAACTGCTAGATCCACATTGAAGCTTGGCAATTTAACACCACTAACCACCACCACTACTACGAAAGGTAATAATGCAGTGAGGTTATTGACACAATCACAATCTGTGTTCTACCAAGGTTCAGGAGACTATTTATTTCTTCATTCATTCATTCATTTTATTATTGGAATTAAAATGGAATATAAAAATACAAATCTAATTAAAAGTTTAAAAAATATGTACAATATAACCATAAGATACAAAGCAGCAGCAAACAAAACACTCATTTAAAAGCCTGGGTAAAAAGCCAAGATTTTACTTGCTTTCTAAAAACTGTGATGGAGACTGGGGAGCGGATGCCCACTGGGAGAGCATTCCAGATGCCCACTGGGAGAGGTGTGTACTCCCAATTTTCGGTTGTGTGGAAGCAAGATTTTCCTCCTACCTTGTTTCCACACATTAATTTCTACCCAGGTTTTCCTCTTAACTTGCTCCCACACAACCAGCAATTGGGAGCACACACAGCTCCCAAATCTAGGTAGAACACAGTTTATGATTGTGTGAATGACCTCAGTATCACCCCTTCATCTAGGCACTTTACAGCTAGAAAATATACACTGGACCCTTCTCAAAGACCCACAATCCAAAATAAACAAAGCACATGAAACAGGAATAGCTAGGGAATGACACTCAGTTTCTGGTTGTTCGGTATGCTTCTGCAACATGTTGTCTAACTGTAACATATTGCTCTCCTCGAGTGCCCCTGCTCATTGAGGTGAGGTGCATGGCTACTAGGGAGAAGGCCTTTTTGGTGGTTGGATCTCATTTATCGAATCGTCTCTCCAGTGAAGTTTGCCTGGCTTCATCATTGGGTTCTTTTAGACACCAGATAAAGACCTTTTGGTTCACTCAGGCCTTTTAAATTTTAAATTTTGATGTGATTTTAACTGATTTTTTTGTTTTAAAAAATGTTTTGTATTGTATTTTGTATTTTCTTTCTATTCCCTTTTTGGTCTGTTATGATATAATGTGTTGTATGTTTTTATATCTCATGTTTTAATGTTGTGTTGTAAGCCGCCCAGAGAACAATTTGTTATGGGGCAGCTAACAAATAAAATTATTATTATTATTATTTTACACAGTCAGACAGGTGTTATTGACTGGTTTGTTTTATCCAGACATCGAGTCCTTCCCAAGGACCTGGGATGGGTGAATTTTATTGTCAATGTTGTTGCTGTTATAGATATCGTCGCAGAATATAGGCTGTTCCCAGTAAAGTTGCTTTTTGTAATTGGCTGATGGTGATTTCTGTGGCCCCTATGGTGTTGAGGTGCTCTTCAAGGTCTTTTGGAACTGCACCCAGGGCGCCAATTACCACTGGGATTATTTTGGTCTTCTTCTGCCACAGCCTTTCAATTTCAATTTGAATTTTGTGATTTTTTCTATTTCTTTTTCTTCTATTCTGCTGTCCCCTCGTATTGCTATGTCGATTATTTTAATTTGTTTTTCTTTCTTCTCGACTACAGTTATATCTGGTGTATTGTGTGGCAGATGTTTGTCTGTTTGTAGTTGGAAGTCCCATAATATTTTTACATCTTCTTCAACTTTTTCAATTTTATGGTCCCAACAATGTTTGGCTACAGGTAGCTTGTATTTTTTGCAAACGTTCCAGTGTATCATCCCTGCTACTTTGTCATGCCTTTGTTTGTAGTCAGTCTGTGTGATCTTTTTACAACAGCTGATTAGGTGGCCCACTGTTTCATCTGCTTCTTTACAAAGGCGGCACTTGCTGTTTGTTGTTGATTTTTCTACTTTTGCTCTTATTGCATTTGTTCTTAGTGTCTGTTCTTGTGCAGCCAGTATTAAACCCTCTGTTTCTTTCTTCAAGTTGCCATTCTTAAGCCATTGCCAGGTCTTGGTGATGTCTGATTTTCCACTTATATTGTGCAAATATTGACCATGCAGTGGCTTATTTTTCCATTTTTCTGCCCGGTTCTTGACTTGTTCTTTCTTGTAGGCCTGCTTTCTTTCATTGGTGTTGAATAGTTTCTCGTTATTGACTATTTGAAGTGCATCTTCTTCACTGTCCTTTATGTATTCTTCAAGGCCTCTTTTCTTCTCCTCTACTGTTTGATGGACTTGCAGCTTTCCTCTTCCACCTGAGCTGCGAGGGAGGTAGAGCCTATCTACATCACTGCAGGGGTGCAGAACATGATTGATGGTCATGATTTTCCTGGTCTTACGATCTAGCGTCTCTAGCTCTGCCTGGGTCCAGTCTATTATTCCTGCAGTGTATCTGATAAGAGGTATAGCCCAGGTGTTTATGGCTTGTATGGTGTTCCCGCCATTGAGTTTGGACTTGAGGATTTTTCTAACTCTCCTGATGTATTCACTTCCAATTTTTCTTTTAACTTCAGTGTGTGCGATGTTATCAGCCTGGAGAATGCCCAAGTATTTGTAAGGTTCTTTCTCTTCCAGGTTCTTGATCTTGCTTCCATTGGGCAGTTCTATTCCTTCTGTTTTTGTTATTTTTCCTCTGTTCATTATTTATGCAGCACACTTGTCTAGTCCAAACTCCATTGCTATGTCGCTACTGAATTTATGGACAGTGTTTAGCAGTGATTCAGTTTCTGACTGAGACTTTCCATAAAACTTCAGATCGTCCATGTACAGCAGATGGTTGATTTTACTTGATGTTTTAGATGTTTGGTATCCGAGGCCTGTTTTGTTTAGTATTTGTGAAAGTGGGGTCATGGCGATTACAAACAACAGAGGGGATAGTGAGTCTCCTTGGAAAATGCCTCTTCTAATGCTAACCTGTCCAAGTGTCTCGCCATTGATTGTTAACTGTGTACTCCACATGCTCATTGCTTTTTTTTATAAATATCTGAATGTTTTTGGTGACACCAGTTGTTTCTAAGCATTTTAGTATCCATGTGTGAGGCAATGAATCAAAGGCTTTCTTGTAGTCAATCCATGCAACACTTAGATTGGTTTTTCTTCTCTTGCAGTTTTCTAAAATCATTTTGTCAATCAGCAGCTGGTCTTTTGTGCCTCTGGTGTTCAGGCAATTTCCTTTCTGTTCAACTGGAAACTGTTTGTTAGTTAATAAGTGTTGCATCACTTCATCTGCTATTATTCCAGTTAATAATTTGAACATGGTTGGCAGACAGGTTATTGGTCTATAATTACTTGGAACTGCACCTTTTGCTGGGTCTTTCATGATGAGATGAGTTTTCCCAGTTGTTAGCCATTGTTCAATATCCTTCCCAAGGACCTAGGACCTAATTATTCCCAAGGACCTTATTATTTCTTGTTTACACAGACAGGTGTTATTGACTGGTTTGTTTTATCCAGACATCGAGTCCTTCCCAAGGACCTGGGATGGCTGAATTTTGTTGTCAATGGTTATAGATATCGTCGCAGAATATAGGCTGTTCCCTGTAAAGCTGCTTTTTGTAATTGGCTGATGGTGATTTCTGTGGCCCCTATGGTGTTGAGGTGCTCTTCAAGGTCTTTTGGAACTGCACCCAGGGCGCCAATTACCACTGGGATTATTTTGGTCTTCTTCTGCCACAGCCTTTCAATTTCAATTTGTAGATCTTTGTATTTGGTGATTTTTTCTATTTCTTTTTCTTCTGTTCTGCTATCCCCTGGTATTGCTATGTCGATTATTTTGACTTGTTTTTCTTTCTTCTCCACTACAGTGATATCTGGTGTATTGTGTGGCAGATGTTTGTCTGTTTGTAGTTGGAAGTCCCATAATATTTTTACATCTTCATTTTCTTCAACTTTTTCAATTTTATGGTCCCACCAATGTTTGGCTACAGGTAGCTTGTATTTTTTGCAGGTGTTCCAGTGAATCATCCCTGCTACCTTGTCATGCTTTTGTTTGTAGTCAGTCTGTGCGATCTTCTTACAACAGCTGATCAGGTGGTCCACTGTTTCATCTGCTTCTTTACAAAGGCGGCACTTGCTGTTTGTTGTGGATTTTTCTACTTTGGCTCTTATTGCATTTGTTCTTAGTGCCTGTTCTTGTATTAAACCCTCTGTTTCTTTCTTCAAGTTGCCATTCTTAAGCCATTGCCAGGTCTTGGTGATGTCTGATTTTCCACTTATAATGTGTAAATATTGACCATGCAGGGGCTTATTTCTCCATTTTTCTGCTCAGTTCTTGACTTGTTCTTTCTTGTAGGCCTGTTTTGTTTCATTGGTGTTGAATAGTTTCGCGTTCTTGACCATTTGAAGTGCATCGTCTTCACTGTCCCTTATATATTCTTCAAGGCCTCTTTTCTCCTCCCCTACTGTTTGATGGACTTGCAGCATTCCTCTTCCACCTGAGCTGCGAGGGAGGTAGAGCCTATCTACATCACTATGGGGGTGCAGAGCATGATTGATGGTCATGATTTTCCTGGTCTTACGATCTAGCGTCTCTAGCTCTGCCTGGGTCCAGTCTATTATTCCTGCAGTGTATCTAATAACAGGTATAGCCCAGGTGTTTATGGCTTGTATGATGTTCCCACCATTGAGTTTGGACTTGAGGATTTTTCTGACTCTATTATTATTATTATTATTATTATTATTATTATTATTATTATTATTACTTCCTGGTAGAAGTAGACTCTGACTACTCAAAGCCAGATTGCTCTTTAGGTACAGCCTCGTATCTTACGAAAACCAATTTTCTGTGCATGTCTTAGGGCAAAACTCCATGTTACATACCACACAAAGATGGTACTGAAAATGGACTCCCCCTCACAACAATATTGATCTATTTCTCTCCGTGGTTATGTTTAGGAACACTTTCGCCATGATGTGATATCAAAGTTATGAGCATAATATGAAGCTTAGCTCTGAACTCTTAGCTATGCAGTACAGATACGGCTTGGTTAGAGTTTGTCCGGAAGGGCGTGAGAGTCCCTGACAGAGCTTCATTCAAACCTCTTGCCTGGAACTTGTGCCCTGAGGCAAATGGTGCAGATGCTTCTCAGTCACAGTTGGCTTTGTGGAATGAGTTGTGAGAAAGACTCCCCCTGCAAGTCCCCTCTGTATCATCAGCAAGGAAAAGCTCCTTGACTCCTCTGTCATCTGGTCACACCAGAAATATGTGTGACCAAGGGATGAAAGTACCAGATTGGCTTTTTCCCTAAACCATCTGAAGTCTAAAATTCTGTGAAACAAAATTCTGTGACTTGAATAACAGAACTATCATTATAACATAATTATAAGTATGACATATAACATAAATGATACAAATAAGCATCATTTGTATCAATTTCCATAATTTGCAAACTTTAGTCTGACTGTACATTGTTATTTATATGCAGAAGTCTTCTGGCTCAGATTAACTGATCATGAATGGGAAGAAAAGTAGGACGGGCAGAATGTCATGACATTTACTGTATGTAGAAGGGTTTGAGGAGCCACAAGGAGAATGAAGTCTGTGCTGAATGAAGAATTAGTGCCCTCCCACCATCAGACCTTACACTTCTTCCCACGAATGTAGCAGAAGTGCCCTCACATTTCCCAGTAGCCATAAGAAATTCAAACATGCTCTTGGAGGGGGAGGGTAGAAATTATTCAACTTTGTGTGTGGGCAACCAGGTTAGAAGCCGTGTTCTACACATTGTATAGAGTATTAGTTATTCACGACAAGGCAGAGACCTGGGCGCCTTGGATATCTTCAACCTAGCTGCCTAGATTGATCAAGAGCCCCCGCCCTGCCCTACTATGGCCATCCCAAGTCAAGGACGCCAATACTTTTTTTTTTTCAAATTCATTTTTTATTAATTTTATCAATAGCAATATCGTCATTCATTACAAATACACACATAAAAGATGGACTTCCCGCTCACATTTCTTCGTGAATCATCAACTATAAGATTTACCCTTGCTATAATAATAATTCAAAACATAAGTTCAAGCCCTTACGAACCTAATTAAACTAACCAACCTGCGATTTATACTAAATTTCAAACCCTGCTGTCAAGTCCATGGTAGGGAAGTAATTTTTTAAATACAACAAAAATGGTTTCCAATCTTCTTTAAAACATTCCAAGTTTTGATCTCTTAATAGTGCTGTAAGTTTTGCCATCTCCACATATTCCAAAATTTTTATCAGCCAGTCTTCTTTTGAAGGCAGTTCACTAGACTGCCAATACTTGTTTACCACACACTCTGGTTTTGCTTTGAGGGTTGCTTATCTCTCATTCTGAGGGCCATCTGAAAAGACAGTGATGACCGTGGGGATGCATGATCCTCAGTAGCATTTGGCCCACTTCAATAAATCCTTTGTTGTGGGAGTACAGAGTTCTTTACTTTGATTAAGAACAAAGTGAAATAAAATTGATGTCCCAGCAGCAGCTCTCTTTACTGCGTCAGCCCTAATGGGACTCATATAAGGTGAGTTTCATCTTGCACAAGAGCTGCCTTTATCTCTGAAAACTGACAGTTGATGTTAACATTACCTGAAAAATAGTGCAAATTGCGTGGCTATCATCCATACTTCATCCTGGATTCTGTTAACACTCCATTTCTGGGTTTCTTACTGTGAACTCTTGTTCCGACCATCCACTTTTGGAGCCTTTTTTCCTTAAAAAAAGAAAAGAAAAGAAATCTTAAGGAGATTTTGCATATATTTAACACTTCCCCACCAACTAATCTTTCTTTTGGAGGAGGGTTGTGTATTACCCTGCATTACCATGACCACAGTATTTCCAGTTCCATAGAGATACCTTAAGGTTCCTCCCTGATTTGGGGGTGGAGTTTCTTTGTTTTACACTCTAGCGAAGGTATTGGCATGTGCAGAGGTACACAGTGCTCTGTATGCATCGCACTATTAATAAAAACCAACCAGAGAATCTCAAGTCACATCTTGGAAGGAGGAAACACCTTTGGACTGGAAATATAGAAGAGGAGCAACACAAGGCCGGAGAGGAGTGAAAGAGGAGGAACAAACTAAGCCAAAGCAAAGTGTGAAGAAGAGCAAGAAGGAGGTAGATGCTGCTGCTACTGCTGCTAGAGACATATTTTTATGTCTGGGGAAATCGCTTGCTGTTTGAAAGCTTGAAAATGTTAAAACTATTTGAGTTAGTCCAATAAATTATGCCCTTATATACCCTAATTCACAGAAAAAGTTCATTCTCTCTCTCTCTCTCCCCACTTCCCCCCAGATATGAAATTAGAACAGGTGAAGTTGAGATGTTTTCTGTTCTTTATGGCTTATTGTGGATTGAATTTAGGCTGTGTGGAGTGCTAGAAGATTTTAATTCAGGAGAGTGTAATGGGATTACAGGGTGTAGGGCAGGTGAATGGTTGGTTAATTAGAAGCAATTAGATTTGGGGAAGGGCAGGAAGTGGAGTAGTTCGTGTGGGAAGAAATTCTAAAGAAAAATATAAAGGAAAACAGTGTGGGCTGACTTGGATTTTTGCCATCTATTATATCCGTGTTAGCTGAAATATTTTCATTAGTGTGGATTCCAACATGCTGACACACGTTTCATCTCAGCTGCCTGATACGTCATTCAGTGCAGTGATTGTTTAAATGATCAGCAAGCCAGTCAGTTATACAGTAACTGTATTCTTGTAATGTTTATCCAACAGAGCTGTGAAAAAGTGTCATTTTGGAAAGGGAGGTAAGATGAGCTTTATCCATGGAGTGTCCTAATGAACAGGGATTAATGTGTGAACTTTCAGAACCATATCTTCCTTTCACAAGCAGCAACTCATGCCTCCAGTTATAGATTGACAAACAGTCTTTGGCATGTTGACTAAAGTCCTCCAAGATAATAAGTATGCCTGTTGTCCAACTTCCCCCTTTCTTTAGAGAGCTTAGCCCTGCTTTGCCGTTATGGGAAGCAGCACTGAACGCTCGTCTCGTTTCAAGGTAAATATGGACTGTTTCTAATTACAACAAATAATTGCATATGCTTTATTACGCTGAAATGTTAAGTTAGTTAAGAGGACAAGGAAATGACTAGACTGGGGAAAGAAACTGGAGAAAGCCATCTTGGGGGGAAAATCATTGTGAAATGGGCACCAGATAAAAACTAAGGTATACTCTTGAACAGTGGTGTACACTGCATAGAACATTTCCTTTAAAATGGTATTTGCCAAACAATGAATACCTGGGAATGCTGTTTGCACATACTCAGATGCATCTTTCTGTAGACTAGAGTGGGCATCATTTTGTACAAGCTCTCCCTGCAGTAGAACTTGTTTCATTGATTTAAAGAACACACAAGCAATTGAGTATATGACTTCATTTGTGAATTTTCATAGGCTTCCAGCGGTGTTGACCATTGTTAGTTTGGTGTTTTTGGCTAATCAATTTCTTGATCCAGGTCAGCTTTTGAATGGTGCTTTAGTTACTTTTAATCCAGTCCTGGACCTGGAGTAGAGGTGGGGCTAACAAACAGCCAGCAGTAAGAGCCTTGAAAGCAATCTTTGGCTGGCCAACGGCTGCAATAAAAAATTGATTGAAAACAATCTGCACTTGCCTCTCTGTAAATAATTTCTGTTTTCATTAAACCATCAGTCAGTCAGTCAGTCTTTATTACACTCTTTGACCAATACCAGGACACCTAATACAATTACATTAAACTATTAATATTCCTGATTCTACTCCACTGCCTTGTCCTTGCGTGCCACAACTCTTTCCTCTGGATTCTGCAGTTAGCACGTTACTATTAATACCTGTTCCAGTGCTGTTGATAGTGGTTGTTTAAGGATGGATAGATGAATCTCTATCCATCCTTAAGATCTCCCAGACAGTCTCTTCTCACCTGGAAGTGAAAGCTTGGCTTGTCACTTCTGCCCTAAATGAGATCAGGGTGAAAGATTAGTTGTGAGAGAAACAAAATGGCTAACATTGCATAACGAGCCCTTCACCCAAGGCTGCTGAACAGCTGCGTACGTTTCGGATGCGGCTGACGTCCTATTCACATGTTATTTTCAACACATGTACAATCTATGTACAGTGTACATGTGTACAGTTATTTACACGTTATGTTGTATGTATGGACAGTGCATTTCCTCTCTAGCCCTATTCATATGTCACCTTCAGCACAGGTACAACACACATACAGATCTGTACACAAGCACAATGATTCACAAGTTATGCTGAACGCATGTTTTGCAGTACACTTCCTATCTGCACATATATTCGAGAGTGTCTGTGTACCTGGGTTCACTTTTGATGTATTCACACAAAAACATGTACATGTGTGCAGACACCGGAATGCCATACAACATAACATGTTAAAGCTTCCTTTAAAAGGAAGCTTTTAAAGACTTGGCTTTTTACCCAGGCTTTTACATAATCGTTTTTACTGCTGCTTCTGTGTGTTTTTATCTGTTGTCTTGTTTTTATGCTTGTTTTATATGTTTTTAGCTTGATGTTTTTATTGCTTTTTATTGTATGTTTTAATTTTTGTAAACTGCCTTGGGGTTTTCTTTTAACGAAAGGCGGTATAGAAATGTGAAAATAAATAAATAAATAAATAAATAAACATATGAATAGGATTTCTGTATCTTGCATTTCTGTAGAAGTCTGCACCTAGTTTTACTTTGAAAAAGAACACATACAGTTATTCACACAAAAGCATGTGCATGTATCATGTGCAGACACCTGACTGTCTTCATACAACTTAATTTTTGAAGGAGGGATGTACTCGAAATGCTATTTGATGTCTGAATCACAGGCACATCCCTTTAAAAATGACGTCTTACACAGCCTCTTTAGAGCAGAGGAGAGCAGGTCCATCCCTGCTCCTGCTCCGATGGCCGCCATTGCCATAATCCTGGTGCTCCCCCCAGCTATGCTTGCGTGCTAGCAGAGCATCTCCCAGCTGCCCCTGCGTGACACTGGCACATAGCCTCCGCGCATGCACAATGGCCATGTGCATGCCGGCATTGTGCAGGGGCAGCTGGGAGACACCCCACCGGCCCAAAGGCATATTTGGGGGGAGCGCCAGGATTATGGCACTGGCGGCCATTGGAGGAGCAGCTATGGACCTGCTCTCCTCCACTTTCAAGTGGCTGTGTAAATCCTCATTTCAGACATCGCATTGCGTTTCGGCACATCCCTAGTCTGAAGAGGACCTCTGTGTTAAGATATTTCATCCATCTGCTTCACTCACAGCTAGTAAATTATTCTTGCTGTGGCATACACAAATATTACCTCAACACTTGCTTTCAGCTGGCATGTAAACCCTGTCTCCATTCCACTCTTCAGTGTGACATGGTCTTCCGGTGGAAAGCTGGTCTTTTGGTAATGTGCATGAATCGTTCCTTTTGCTAAGCAGTGTTTTCCTTGGTTTGCATTTGGATGGGTGACTACTTGTGAGCACTGTCTACTGTAAGCTATTCCACTTCATCTCTAGGTAGGGCTAGGAACGACTCCTGCTTGAAACCTTGGAGGGCTGCTGCCAGTCAGGGTAGCAGACAGTCCTGAGCTAGATGGACCAAGGGTCTGACTTATACCAAGGCAGCATCCTATGTTCCTATTTTCATTTTCAGCAAAACACAGCCGTTGGGAATCATGCAGGGCCACCAGCATCCCACAGAGAGAAGGATTTTGATATGATCTACACAATTGAAGATGTGCCTCCATGGTATCTCTGCATCCTGCTGGGATTTCAGGTACCAATACGATACCAAGCTCCCTCTGTGGCTAGGCTCTTGCTACTGGGACCAAAAGAAACAGCTTTCTTGTCTGCTTTGTTGGCTTAACAACCCTCTTGGTGACTGTTTGCCAACCCAATCGGTCAGATTCACTATTCACAAGTATTAAAGTTTTACTGTCTGACATTTCCCCATCACCAGCACCATTGTTTAAAAGGAACAGGTCATACCTTTGCTATGAAAGCCTGCAGATTTGAATTCCCCCGCTGTTGTTTACAACAATGAAATCATCCGTCTTGTTAATCTGCAATATTAACTTATATAGAACGGGTTGCCTTTTTACATCCCACCAAGTCCCCTCCCAGGCTTTTGTTTATTTTCAAACGAGTTAACACTTCTGAAAGCCTGTGTTGAGGTAGACTGTCATACTCTCAGGTAACAGTCTTTTCCCAAGATGCTGTTTTGCTTCCTTTGCACACATACAAAAGGGAAAGGAATGAGTCACCTTGCACTCTCACATCTCACACCAGTTCTTCTTATATGGTAGAAGTAGCTATATACCGTTTTACCAGACTTTTATGGCTTCCCCCCATTTAGGAAACTTCAGAGCCTCTGATGCCTCATTCCAGGACATCCACAGGCCTCCTGGGCAATGTTCTCCCTAAGAAAAGTGTTGACCCACTAGCATTCATACTCATAATTCAAATTCATCACATTCTTTTTAATGATGCTAGAAGGGGAAGGGCAGGCATCTGGATATGCATCTATTCCACAAAGTCCAGAACTATTGGTGACCCCAGTATTAATACCATAATACAAAACTCTGTAGAAATGTATTTGGCTAGTATTTTGCTGGTACACAGAGCATATAACTGGAAATTCTGCCAACAGCACAAAAGAAAAAATGGTTTAACAAGTAGATTAAGGCCAGGTGAATACCAGACTTTTAAAATGCTTTCTTCTCTTTTCTTAGTTGTATTTGTAGGTAGTTTTTGTTAATGTGTTTTTAATTGCATGTTTTATTTTACTGTTATTTTATTGTTTTGTTTTGTGAGCAGCCCAGAGAACCATTTGTTGTGGAGCGGCCAAATGAATAAAGTTGTTGTTCATTACTACTACTACTACTACTACTACTACTATTATTGTTGTTGTTGTTGTTGTTGTACTTGGGGCACTGTTTTGCAGTGGTTCCGTTCCTTCTTTAGTGGGCGCTTTCAGTCGGTGTTTATTGATAGTGAGTGCTCTGCCCTGTGGCCACTCCATTGTGGGGTGCCTCAGGGCTCGGTTCTCGCACCCATTCTTTTTAACATCAACATTAAACCGCTGGGGCAAGTCATCTGTCAGTTTCGGGTGAGATTCCATCAATATGCCAATGATACTCAAATGTATATTGCCATCCCAGGCCATCCCAGAGATGCCGTTTCTGTGTTCTCCCAGTGTCTGAAGGCTGTCAGGGTCTGGATGGGCAAAAACAGGCTCAGACCTAATCCCTTCAAGACTGAGTTGCTCTTGCTTACTCCTCGATCTGGCCAGTTGCTGAGTCTGAGTCTCTCCCTGGATGGGGTTGCGCTATCCCTGAAGGAGGTGGTCTGTGATGTGGGGGTCCTCTTGGACTCACGGCTCCTGCTCGAGTAGCAGGTGGAGGCCGTGGCCAGAGGTGCCTTTGCCCAGCTTTGGCTGGTCTGCCAGTTGCAGCCCTATCTTGACTGGCAGGCCCTGGCAACAGTAACTCATGCCCTGGTAATCTCTCATCTGGATTACTGTAATGTGCTCTACCTAGGGTTGCCTTTGAAGATGACCCGGAAGCTTCAGTTGGTCCAGAATGTGGCGGCCCGCCTGCTTATATGTGCTAGGAGACATGATAGTGTGACACCTCTCTTGCAGTCACTCCATTGGTTATCTATTTGCTTCCGGATCCTACTCAAAGTGCTGGTTCTCACCTTTAAAACCCTTCAGGGCTTAGCACCTGCTTACCTTCAGGAATGCCTCACCCAACCAGTTTTGCCCTATCCTTTGAGATCTTCTCAGGTTGCCATTCTTTCGGTCCCTGGTCTCAGAGAGGGCCATAGTACCAGGGCCCGTGGAAGGGCTTTCTCTGTTGCTGCCCCTTCACTTTGGAGTTCTCTTCTCCCTCAGATTGGGTCTGCCTCCTCCCTTTAAGCCTTTTAAGATCTTATTGAAGATGTTTCTTTTCTGCCAGGTGTTTGCCCTTTAAATCCCTCCCTGCCTCCCTCTCTTTTAAATATTGGATGCTGTTCTTGCCTGTTCTTCCCTGAGTCTGTGGATTGGGCAGTATATTAAATCTTCAAATAAATAAATAAATAAATAAATAAATAAATTCCAAAGAATCACAGCAACAAGGAACATATGGATGTGACCAAGTTGGATGTATTTTTTCCAATTGCTTATTACATTTTGATATTGCTTTTCCTTCAAAAGCTAGCTCAAAACAGAGGTACTATATACCTGTAGATCATGTACAGGTATATACCTGTGTAGAAGGTTCATTTTGTTTCTGAATAGAAGAGGACTCATAGGATGGTTTTAGTTTGGAGAATGTGTTTCATAATGTGCTCTTTTGACCTCCCCTCCTTTCCCCCAAATCCTCCCTCCAGCATTATTTGACCTGTTTCAGTGGCACCATAGCTGTGCCTTTCCTTCTGGCAGAATCCCTGTGTATAG
The DNA here is from genome assembly GCF_027244095.1 of Hemicordylus capensis. Taxonomy (NCBI): domain Eukaryota; kingdom Metazoa; phylum Chordata; class Lepidosauria; order Squamata; family Cordylidae; genus Hemicordylus; species Hemicordylus capensis. The sequence goes on along the minus strand of NC_069657.1, from coordinate 266,836,105 downwards.
GAAAAGACCAGTACACCATCAGCCAGCTCATTGGCACCATCTTCAGCTGTGTGGGGATCACCACTCTGATCCAAAGCACTGTAGGGATCAGGTAGGTTTTACTCAGCAGCACGTCCTTCCTTCACTGACTGTCAAGGGAGCAAGGAGTTGTTCGCAAACCAAGCTTTTTCTTTTTGGCCATCCAGACTTCCTCTGTTTCAAGCCAGCGCATTAGCATTCTTGGTTCCTGCCAAATCGATCTTGGCCCTGGATAAATGGAAGTGTCCTCCAGAAGGTAATTCAGACACTTTCAGCCTGTAGGGTGGGGGGAGATGGTGCATGAATACCTTGAGAGTCTCTTATGGAGTGAATCAACCAAGTGGTGACTTTGTATATTATGAATGTTATATATTATATTATATATTATACACAGAAGGCTCATGGTCTGTAATATCCCGCCATGCAATGAAGAGGATGTTGTCAAACATCTGCACCTGATCAGAAACTGGGGGAAGCAGGAGAGTGGTCACCTTCTCTTCATCACTTGGTGGGATGTTACAGAAGGCTGGCTTCCCACATGATTATGGGCACACCATGGTAAGTTACCACTAGTATCTAAGGATCAACTTTTCCCAAAGGAACTTGCCTGCCAGCTGATATCTTGGTCAAGGTCTCTTCCTTAGATGCCCCCACTTTCAGAGGTTAGGTTGGTGGCTGTCAGCAGTTATGGCTCTCCCTTCCTAAGCATATTTGCCTGTTATTTGAAACATCAGGCTGAATCTCACATATATGGGCTGACATCCTGATTAACCATGCCCAGAAAACAGTAAGGGCCTGGAAGGAGGGCTTGGGATATACTAACTGACCCAAGGTATCTGCAACCATATTCCACGTAAGAGTTACAATGGCAATGATGTCTTGGTGGGGGGTGGATGCTGAAAACTGCATTTTCACATGTAGAATGTTTTGAGGTTGTGCAGATGAACAAAATAGCTGCAGGGAAGGTGGGTGGAGGGGAAGCCAGGGATGGACTTACCTTCTCACCAGACGGGCATTGATGTCCTCTTTGGCACACTGGCATGTGCCCACATGATCTGCATGGGAGATTCCCCCGGAGATCGGTCACTTTAGGAGCCTAACTCTGTGTATGCTTGGGCTGTGTAGAGCCCGAGCATACACACGACCCTGGCACTGGAGGTTAAGGGCGCGAGCCCTTAACCCTGGCTAAAGGCTGGGCTTCAAAGCCGGGTTAGGCTGGGCAGGAGTGCTGGGATTGGGAGCGATCCCCGTGCTCCACCTGCGTAGCCTAACCCAGGCTGGGCTGTCCTAGCCTGGGTTAGGCTGCTCGTGAGAAGAGTCTTATAGTAAGTGCTGGGAAATGACAATATCCCTGCATTGGATGCACAAGCTGGAGGACAGATATCTGGACTGCATACAAAAAATGGTAGTAACACTGTGAACTGATTGAGTAAATGCTAGTAAAATATGGAAGATACCTTGCACTGAGGCCTTCTGTGACAGGGAGGAATAGCCTGTTAAGCCTAATGGCAGATTACTTCAGACCATTTAGTAGAACTCTGATGAATAAGCTCATTGACAAAAGGATTCTCATTATGCCTGTATCAAGCAAGTTGCTTCATTCTGCTGATTCATTTTTACTGTTCCCATGCATATTCACCTTTATGCAGAGGAGATCTATGGCAACTGGACCTTACCACTGAATACGTCTCACATCTGGCAACCAAGGTTAAGAGAAGTAAGTTGAACCAAGCCTCTAGCTTGGCCAGGGATAACCCAAGTTCCGCTCAGCAACATTAGTCAGGGAGCAAGCATCTCTCTACCAGTATCCCCTAAGGTGTGTGCATGTGCACATGCTCACAATTATTATTTTTTATGTCCACTCAGTTAGTTTTAGATCCCACTCAGGTTGAATCAGGAAGGCCCCATTTGGAATGTATGTGCGCTCACACTGCCTTGATACTGCCACCCAGAACAAAACCTATTCCACACACACAGACGAAGAAAATGAGAGAGAAGACTGCTCTCTGCCTTACCACATACCTAGGATTTCAGAATATTTATTCTGGAGAAGTTATTTAGAATTCATCCCACTCAGGTATAACCCAGGTATATATGTGGAAATATGTTAAAAGTGCTGCATAAAAATCCATATTGATTTTGCAGGAAAGGTCAGTGAACAGGAGGTAACAGAAATTTTAACTACCTCTCAAAGATCTTTCCTGTGGAATCATGACTGTTTCATTGCTTCAAATAAGCAAACACTGATGCAACAGGAGAAGCACCCGGGTAGCAGGAGTGCTTCTAGAGAGTTCCAGACTAACGCTGCACTGGTGTTAGTGTGTGTGTGCGCGTGTGTGTGTTGGGGTGGGATTTCAGTGACCTCACAGAAGCCCTCGGGGACATATTTTCAGGTGGCACCAAGTGCTTCTGGAGGAAGGGGAGGTTATCCAAATTTGCTCCCATCACTGAGCCAGCAGTGGAGTTGAGTAAGTTGAACTTTTTGTGAACACAGGTGTGCCTCCCATTAAACCGGCACTTCTTTAGTCATTATGTCAACCACTGAAAGTAATAAAGCAGTGCCCTTGCATGATCTGCCAAAGAGATGGCTGGCACTGTCAGCTTTGATTGGCATGCGGGCACTAAATCCAGGTGCTCCCTTACAGCCTGTGAAGATGTCAGGACCATAGGCTGTGTTTCTAGCAAGCATGGTTGCAGAGTGGGAAGAATCCAGAGAATATGTGTGGAGTTGCTATTAATGGCTGATAAAGCCAAAGAGGTTGTCTGTAGAGGAGAGGTTTCTAGTGTGCATTGAATGGGATTTCACTCAGCACTGCTCTCCTCTCTGCCATTGTCTCACACACAGGCCTATGAACTTCATATACTATCTAGTGATCCAAGACAAAGAGGAAACCAACATTATATTTCAATTAGGCAACCTGAATGAGGTTTATATGTTAGGTAAAAGGCGCAGTGGGGAAATGCTTGACTAACAAGCAGAAGGTTGCCGGTTCGAATCCCCACACTGGTACTAATCGGGCAGCAGCGATATAGGAATATGCTGAAAGGCATCATTTCATACTGCGCGGGAGGAGGCAATGGTAAAACCCTCCTACCAAAGAAAGCCACTGGGCTCTGTGGGCGCCAGGACTCGAAATCGACTTGATGGCACACTTTACCTTACTTTACCTAAATCCATGCAAATATTAGCAATTCCCATAATGCATCCCTATTACAGAATCTTGGATTTCTGGCTGCAAACATTGGATTTTTAGTGCCATGTGACTTGACTGCTCTTGCTTAACTATCCATGTTTCGTGTTTGTCAGTGTCGTTATCTTTTCCCCATTTCTGCCATAGATCCAAGGAGCAGTCATCGTTTCCAGCCTGGTGGAAGTGGCAATTGGGTTGGTGGGCCTCCCTGGGGCACTGCTCAACTACATCGGGCCCCTCACCGTCACACCCACTGTCTCCTTAATAGGTCTCTCTGTCTTCCAAGCTGCAGGGGAGCGCGCTGGATCACACTGGGGCATTGCAGCACTGTAGGTTCTTGTTTGTATTTTCCAATTTCAGACTGATGCAAAGTATACAGAGGTGCAAAATGAGTGCAGAATCTCTGTGGAATGAACTTCAGAGGTACAAACTGGCCAGACTCCCACATGCTCCTTCATCATCTTACTCTACTGCCAGCCCAGCCCAGATGAGGTGGAGAGTGAGACTGTAGATGGTTGTCCTTCTACAGACAACTGGCCAATATTTAGAGTCTGGGGAGATCAAGACAAGAAGGGTGAATCAGTACTAGGAGCACAGGGGGAGTTTTAGTTAGAGCTGGGGACAGTTTAAATTAAAACATGAGAACACATGCATTAAAAACAATGCAAATGTGATGACAATAAAAGAAATAGACTTATGGCACAGGGAGAACTTTGTAACATGGGTCACAATCTCATGTATTGGGTAGAATTTGGACACAATCCATGGAATTTGTGGCTCCACAGTTCTGCGTAGAATAAATTATGAGAAACAGATTATAGAGGCAGATATATTTAATTTGCACCTTTTATTCTTGGTGCTGCAGACCCAAATATCCACAGCTATTCCCCTTTCCCTCTGCTTTTCACTCTATCCTTCCTCTTTTTAACAGGTCGATTTTTTTAATCGTTTTGTTTGCTCAGTACCTACGAAATGTGTCTTTTCTCCTTCCTGGCTATAAATGCGGAAAAGGGTGCATTGTGTTCCGGATACAGATCTTCAAGATGTTTCCAGTAAGGATGGTCCCCCTTTTAAATTGTCTGATAATAAGTTTTCCATGGTCCAGAACTTAGTCAGATTCTGATTCTTTGAGACAGTTACATTATTATCCCACTCAGAGCTCCAAGGATCTCTGAGTGGCATCTATGGCTCTTCCCCTGCTCACGCCATTGAGGTAGGCTAGGTTGAGAGAGACTGACTAGCCCAAGCTTGATGGAAGAGCAGGGGTTTGAAGTTGAGTCTGCAGCACTCATAGGAACATAGGAAGCTGCCATATACTGAGTCAGACCATTGGTCTATCTAGCTCAGTATTGTCTTCACAGACTGGCAGCAGCTTCTCCAAGGTTGCAGGCAGGAATCTCTCTCAGCCCTGTCTTGGAGAAGCCAGGGAGGGAACTTGGAACCTTCTGCTCTTCCCAGAGCGGCTCCATCCCCTGAGGGGAAGATCTTGCAGTGCTCACGCATCAAGTCTCCCATTCATATGCAACCAGGGTGGACCCTGCTTAGCTATGGGGACAAGTCATGCTTGCTACCACAAGACCAGCTCTCCTCACCAATATAGACTCCATACAGTCTACCACACTAGCTCTCTTATGCACATGATGCTCAACAGCATATGCCAGGGTTCATCCATAAAGTATGTTGTACATCAAAGAGGGAAAGGCAAAATTGCAAAAAGGAGGGATTGGGAACTGAATACAATAGTGGAAAGCAGGCCTGGCTGAAATCCCTGCCCCCACCAGCACATGAGGCAGTTTGGTGGTGCACAGAGTGCACCACACTCCTCCCACTGGTTTCCTACCTATTTCCATCTCTATCCCCATAGAAGGTGACCAATCACCCCACTCCATCCACCCCCGGGTCCTTCCTTGCCCCTCCCCAGGTCAACAGGAAGCCTTTTATAGCTCTTCCTGTCTTAGAGAGTCAATGGTTTATCAAGGTGTGCATGGCCAATCCAGAGCCTGAAACACACTTGACTGCTGCCCAGGTCCAGTCCTGGTGGCTCACCACATGAGGCAGCTGTGCACAGAGCCAAAGATCACTGGTTCTAGTCCTGGTGGTTCTTGATAGCCTGGCACTAAAAAGACATCAGGGTTGGTACAGGAAAGCTTGTTGGGGGCGGGGGCAGGGGCAGGTGGGAGTCACTTGCATGGACAAGGAGCCACAACTGAAAAGACCTTCTCTGCACTCTCCACCCACTAAACTTCAGATGGCAGAGGGTCTTGGAAGAGAGCGTCAGATGAAGAATGTACTGTTCAGACAGACTCATGGGATAGGTGGGGGTCCTTCAGGTGCCCAGGTCACAAGCCATTTACAGCTTTCAGGGTAATCACCAGCACTTTGAACTGTGCTCAGAAATATGGAAGAATCCTTAGGCATTTCACATGGAACATGGGGGTCTTCAGTTCTGTGATTCTAGATACCACAAATTATTCCAAGATAGAAGGGCAAAGGTATGTGGGGATTCATATCAGCTCAGGAAGACTCTCTTATTTCTCCATTGGATTACAAAGTGGGCCCATGACCCCCCCCAGAAGCTTTATGGTAATTAGTGTAATAAATTTGAAGTCCAAAATATATTAGTCTCTCTATATTTCGGGTGTGGCCCCTTAGCTTTGGAACACCCTCCCTGAAAAGCTCTGCCAGGCTCCCTTCCACAGTGTTTTAAAAAAAACAATCTTTTAAAGATGCTTTTTAATATGTGCTGCTTATACCTGGTAGCTTCTTTAGTTTTTATAGTTCTCAGTTTTTAGCTTGTCAAATAACTTTTAATTTGACACTTTAAAAAATGTAATTTTAAATGCAGTTTTAGCCTGGTATTATAACCTTAACTTGCTTCATTTTATTAGTCTTATTTTACATTGTATCTGTTTTATTAATGCTGTGAGCCGCTCTGAGCAGTAGTGTACTAGAGGGGCGGGGTATAAATATTTTAAATAAATAATAAATATTCATCTGTGTTTCATTGTGGCCTTGCCACTTTTTGTAAGCTGTCTTGTGAGGCCTTTGTTCATGAAAGGCCGGATAGAAGTCCCATCAATAAATATTCGGTGATACTTTAGCCACATTCTGTTTCTCCTTCTGCTGTTGCTCCTCCCTCAGACTTTGATGGATAAGTACAGCTGGATGTGCATTGTACTATCCGTGTCTTTTCTCCAGATCATACTGGCCATTTTGGTGGTCTGGCTCCTGTGTTATATTCTGACAGTGACAGATGTCTTTCCTCGTGATGCAAAGGCCTATGGATATAAGGCCAGAACGGATGCGAGAGGAGAAATCATGTCCATTGCACCATGGTTCCGTTTACCCTACCCTTGTAAGTAATGGGTGTTTGAGGCATGTCTGATGTTGATTTGTGATATATAATCAGAGCCATTAATCCTCTATGATTTTCAAAATGGAGAATTTCATAAAGCTTCTGATAGGATTTTGGAAATGTAGGGGTGTGCAGGGAGATTGCCCTTACCTCCCCACCGCGGTTCCCCCTCTGGCACTGCTTCAAAAACTGCTGGCACAGGGCAGCTGCATACTCTTCTAGTTTTACGCTGACCAGGGCGGCAAGAAGGTATACAGCTTCCCCATGCCAGCGGTTTTTGAAGCAGCATTGGAGAAGAAAGCACAGCAGCGGGTGGGGGTGGGGTAAGGGCACCCTCCTCACAACTTGAAGTGACCCCCCATTAAGGCATTGTCTGCAAACTGCTCCAGTCTCCTGGAATGGAGCTCTGTGCCCCACATGGCGTATTGTTCCTTCCCCATAGCCCTCAGTTATGTACTCCCATTGATACACAGTAGCTCTCCTTCACTGACCCATACTTCTCCTCCTGCTACTGCAGTGGTCCTTGGGACTATTCCCACCAAATTCTGAGACAAAGCCTGTAACATAAGTTAATGAATCCAAATAAACATGCATATTTGCTGACTTGATGTTGTTTGAGTGCCGAATTGAAGCTTTATAGATTCATGTTTTGACTTGACATTCCCAAGGAAGTTTTTCACACCCAAGATTTAGTCCACATCTCCTCCAGAATGGAGGTGTGCCTTCACATATCTGCCAAATTAACCCCAAGTCCCCATGAGCTTTCAGGGAGCACTTCACACACAATTCAGGTTTTTCATCCCGCATTAGAGTGTAGCCCTAATTATATCTGGAGGAAAAAAACCCCACTTTTTGTATTGGGTTTTTGGTGCAAGTTCAAACTTGCAGTAAAGCCTCACAGAAAACCTGTGGTAAAGCCCTGCTGTCTGGGAAAGCTCAAGGTAGGGGTGTGTGTGTGTGTGTGTGTGTGTATCACCTCTTTTCTATCTTCCTGGTGCATGGAAATGAACTGGACCGTCTTCTCACCAAATGTTCCTTTCCCCTGCTCTCTTTTTCAATGTCATCTCCTGAACTGTGCTGAGACCCTGCACTCTGTTCTTCAAAGGGTGCATAGCCAGAAAAAGAACCACGTGGTGGAGGGTAGGAGAAGGAGAGAACAGATTTTCCCAGCAACCCACAATGTGCTTTTCTTTTGCTTCACATTTCTACCCCTAGGTTTCAGACTCATGCGCCTAACTGCAGTTAAAAGACGGAGGAAGTGAAGGGGGTTGACCCCAGTGACAGCTGTTTCCTTGGCCTTATGCTAGCAGGAAACTCCTAGAACAGGAACTGAGGGGAAATGATCTACACTAATCCACCAAGCTTTTTGTTGTTGCATTCCATGCCACCCTCCATACAGGAGCAAAAGCTATGAGGTCACAACATAAATAGACCCTAAACTCCTTTCTTCTGCCTCCATTGCAAAATAATGTGTCCACTAAGTTCTGGAAACTTCCATGCCACAAGCCCAGCTCTTTCTACATGCATCTTCTGTAATGCAGGACTTTTGAGGGTTTTGCCATCCTGCATAAAGGCTTGTGTGGAAATCTGTGGGAGAGTTGATGTGTGATGTAGATAACTAGGGTCTGCATATAGGACTGGGGTTTGGACTACATGAATTGGGTTCTGTGCCATGTGCTTGGGATGCCTGGCAAGATACATTATGAGCGAATACCTACAATATTTGCCTTTCTTCATCCTAGGTCAGTGGGGGCTCCCCACAGTGACAGCGGCTGCTGTGCTGGGCATGTTCAGTGCTACCTTGGCTGGGATCATTGAATCTATTGGGGATTATTATGCCTGTGCTAGGCTTGCAGGTGCTCCACCTCCACCTGTGCATGCCATTAACAGGTAGGAGATATGAAGCTTCTTTGCATAGCTTGTTTATGTGACGCGTAACTCTGATGCATCGTTTACCAGGCCCTGAGTGTTTGGAAGAAACTGGCTGTAGGTATTATTATTATTATTTCTTGTTTACACAGTCAGACAGGAGTTATTGACTGGTTTGTTTTATCCAGACATCGAATCCTTCCCAAGGACCTGGGGTGGCTGAATTTTATTGTCAATGGTTATAGATATCATCGCAGAATATAGGCTGTTCCCAGTAAACCTGCTTTTTGTAATTGGCTAATGGTGATTTCTGTGGCCCCTATGGTGTTGAGGTGCTCTTCAAGGTCTTTTGGAACTGCACCCAGGGTGCCACTTATCACTGGGATTATTTTGGTCTTTTTCTGCCACAGCTTTTCAATTTCAATTTGTAGATCTTTGTATTTGGTGATTTTTTTCTATTTCTTTTTCTTCTATTCTGCTATCCCCTGGTATTGCTATGTTGATTATTTTGACTTGTTTTTCTTTCTTCTCGACTACAGTGATATCTGGTGGATTGTGTGGCAGATGTTTGTCTGTTTGTAGTCGGAAGTCCCATAATATTTTTACATCTTCATTTTCTTCAACTTTTTCAATTTTATGGTCCCACCAATTCTTGGCTACAGATAGCTTGTATTTTTTGCAGATGTTCCAGTGAATCATCCCTGCTACCTTGTCATGCCTTTGTTTGTAGTCAGTCTGTGCGATCTTCTTACAGCAGCTGATCAGGTGGTCCACTGTTTCATCTGCTTCTTTACAAAGGCGGCACTTGCTGTTTGTGGTGGATTTTTCTACTTTTGCTCTTATTGCAATTTTCTTAGTGACTGTTCTTGTGCAGCTAGTATTAAACCCTCTGTTTCTTTCTTCAAGTTGCCATTCTTAAGCCATTGCCAGGTCTTGGTGATGTCTGATTTTCCACTTATATTTTGTAAATATTGACCATGCAGGGGCTTATTTTTCCATTTTTCTGCCCGGTTCTTGACTTGTTCTTTCTTGTAGGCCTGCTTTCTTTCATTGGTGTTGAATAGTTGCGCGTTCTTGACCATTTGAAGTGCATCGTCTTCACTGTCCCTTATATATTCTTCAAGGCCTCTTTTCTCCTCCCCTACTGTTTGATGGACTTGCAGCATTCCTCTTCCACCTGAGCTGCGAGGGAGGTAGAGCCTATCTACATCACTGCAGGGGTGCAGAGCATGATTGATGGTCATGATTTTCCTGGTCTTACAATCTAGCGTCTCTAGCTCTGCCTGGGTCCAGTCTATTATTCCTGCAGTGTATCTGTTAACAGGTATAGCCCAGGTGTTTATGGCTTGTATGGTGTTCCCGCCATTGAGTTTGGACTTGAGAATTTTTCTGACTCTCCTGATGTATTCACTTCCAATTTTTCTTTTAACTTCAGTGTGTGCGATGTTATCAGCCTGGAGAATGCCCAAGTATTTGTAAGGTTCTTTCTCTTCCAGGTTCTTGATCTTGCTTCCATTGGGCAGTTCTATTCCTTCTGTTTTTGCTATTTTCCCTCTGTTTATTATTAATGCAGCACACTTGTCTAGTCCAAACTCCATTGCTATATCGCTACTGAATATACGGACAGTGTTTAGCAGTGATTCGATTTCTGACTGGGACTTTCCATACAACTTCAGATCGTCCACGTACAGCAGATGGTTGATTTTACTGGATGTTTTAGATGTTTGGTATCCGAGGCCTGTTTTGTTTAGTATTTGTGAAAGTGGGGTCATGGCGATTACAAACAATAGAGGGGATAGTGAGTCCCCTTGGAAAATGCCTCTTCTAATGCTAACCTGTCCAAGTGCTTCGCCATTGATTGTTAACTGTGTACTCCACATGCTCATTGCTTTTTTAATAAAAATTTGAATGTTTTTGCTGACACCAGTTGTTTCTAAACATTTTAGTATCCATGTGTGAGGCAATGAATCGAAGGCTTTCTTGTAGTCAATCCATGCAACACTTAGATTTGTTTTTCTTGTCTTGCAGTTTTCTAAAATCATTTTGTCAATCAGCAGCTGGTCTTTTGTGCCTCTGGTGTTTGGGCAATTTCCTTTCTGTTCAACTGGAAGTTGTTTGTTAGTTAATAAGTGTTACATGACTTCATCTGCTATTGTTCCAGTTAATAATTTGAACATGGTTGGCAGGCAGGTTATCGGTCTATAATTACTTGGAACTGCGCCTTTTGCTGGGTCTTTCATAATGAGATAAGTTTTCCCAGTTGTTAGCCATTGTTCAATATCACCGCCTTTCATAATTGATTGAACTGTTTTGATAGTTGTTTATGAAGGCTTGTTAGGTGTTTAAGCCAGAAGCCATGCAGTTCATCGTCGCCTGGCGCAGTCAAATTCTTAATTTTCTTTGCTCTTTCACTTATTAATTCTGGTGGTATTATTAGATCTTGCATTTGCTGGTTACATTTTTTGACCTCTTTCATCCAGCCTGCTTTTTTATTATAATCTATTGGATTGTCCCATAATTTCCCCCAGAATTGCACTGTTTCTTCTTTATTTGGTGTTTCTACGTTTCTTGCAGTTTCTCCTTCTATGCTTTGGTAGAAACGTCTCTGATTTGACTGGAATTAGAGATTCTGCCTGTGTTGTGTAATTCTGGCTTCATATCTGCTAATCTTCTTTGACACTGCTATTATTTGCTGCTTTATTATTTCCAGGACTTCTCTAATTTTCCTTGAATCTAGGTGGTATTTTTGGATCTGATACTGTTTGGTGTTTTCATTCTTCAGCTTCTTGTCTTTCATATCTTTCAATTTACTAGCATCTGATCTAAGCCTGGAGATTTTATTTTCTAATCGAATCTTCCATTTAGGTGATATACTGCTTTCTTTTTTTACAGGTCCACTGATCTTATATCCGAGCTCTTGTGTTGTTATTGTTGCTGCACTGTACATTAGTTGGTTTGTTTCTTGCAAATTATTAGTTGATATTTCTGCAAGTGCAGCATTGACATCTTTTAATGCCTGAGCAAGTTGTTTTTTGGCAACTGTTTTTAGAGCGGGAAGTCGAACCCTGGTGGTTGTTTGGTTCATGTGCTCAGTTATTTTTTGCTTTATTTCTTGTTGCTTTTCTGTTAAACGGCATTTGGGTTTTTGAGGTGAAGGCAAAGGGGAGGTTGCCTGGTTTTGATTTTGAAACAGTTCAGCAACGGTGGTATCCTCTATTTCCAACACCTCCTCCATCTGCGCCTGAGCAACTGCTTCAGTTGGTGGTAATTCTTCTTCCATATCTTGAGCCTGTGTTGCTCTTTGCAGTTCTTCCAGCTCAACTCCTGTGAATACTTTATTTCTTATTATGAATCTTCTCTGGTCTGCTAGCCTTTGTTCTGTTATTTCTGTATCTGGATGCTTCTCTTTCCAAATTTGGTACATTCTTTTTAAATAACCTCTTCTAGTTGGACTAGACTTGTAATAGCAGATCATTATTTCCTTGTTGGCATTTTTGGTATATTTTTTTCGGTTAAGCGACGTTTCTTCCAGTAGCTTTGCTGTCTCCAGCCCTGGTTGCTCAACTGACGATATTTCATTATTATTATTATTATTATTATTATTATTATTAATAATAATAATAATTCGGTTTCTATACCACCCTTCCAAAAATGGATCAGGGCGGTTTACACAGAGAAATAATAAATGAATGAATGAATGAATGAATGAATGAATGAATGATTAAGATGGATCCCTGTCCCCAAAGGGCTCACAATCTAAAACATCTATTCTGTGATACCCACAATTTCCCCCCAAGTCATAGAGGATTGAGGGGTTGGAGGGAGAAGAGCTTTTTACTCAATCAGTTGTGTCAGGAAACAACAACCTCTCTTCATTTCAAGCTTTGGTTTTTTTACATAGCCAAGGAGTCATTAGAAGAAACTGTAGTGTCAGCCTTAGATGTTTTCATGTATGAAGCAAGATATCAAAATTATTCCCACCTTCTGGGAGTTGACAGAACAGTTGCTGCTTTTGGCATATTATATAGAAGGGTAAAGGGTTTCCACTGTTGTGCTTTAGTTTTGAAAACACTAAGCAAATTCAATAGCCACTCTGAAACTTGTATGACATCAAAAGGCCTTGACCAACATCCTGAGTTATGAAGGTGCTGGTGCTAGGGGAGAAGTGCTGCTGCTGCAGTCTACTAGCATAACTCAAGTAATGGGGTGGATGGGTGGGATGGTTGATGACCTCCTCTTCTCCTGGAAGTACAGGTGAAACTCGGAAAATTAGAATATCGTGCAAAAGTCCATTAATTTCAGTAATGCAAATTAAAAGGTGAAACTGATATATGAGACAGACGCATTACATGCAAAGCGAGATAAGTCAAGCCTTAATTTGTTATAATTGTGATGATCATGGCGTACAGCTCATGAAAACCCCAAATCCACAATCTCAGAAAATTAGAATATTACATGGAACCAAGAAGACAAGGATTGAAGAATAGAACAATATCGGACCTCTGAAAAGTATAAGCATGCATATGTATTCAGTACTTGGTTTGGGCCCCTTTTGCAGCAATTACTGCCTCAATGCGGTGTGGCATGGATGCTATCAGCCTGTGGCACTGATGAGGTATTATGGAAGACCAAGATGCTTCATTAGCGGCCTTCAGCAATTCTGCATTGTTTGGTCTCATGTCTCTCATCCTTCTCTTGGCAATGCCCCATAGATTCTCTATGGGGTCAGGTCAGGCGAGTTTGCTGGCCAATCAAGCACAGTACACTGTATACTTTTCAGAGGTCCGATATTGTTCTATTCTTCAATCCTTGTCTTCTTGGTTCCATGTAATATTCTAATTTTCTGAGATTGTGGATTTGGGGTTTTCATGAGCTGTACGCCATGATCATCACAATTATAACAAATTAAGGCTTGACTTATCTCGCTTTGCATGTAATGCATCTGTCTCATATATCAGTTTCACCTTTTAATTTGCATTACTGAAATTAATGGACTTTTGCACGATATTCTAATTTTCCGAGTTTCACCTGTACTTTGTGCTATGCAAAAATATGTCCCTGAGGGTCATGCAGCCCTTAGGGACATATATTTTTACATGGCACAGATCACTTCTGGGGGGAAAGGTGGTCATCAAAATTCTCTGTCCCCCCGCCATGGGCTAGTGTCCATGAGGCGTTACTCTGAAGGTCATCTGCCCTAGTACCTGGCACATCATAACTCAGGATGTAAGCCCCCTCTAATTCTCAATTTTATTTTTGAGACTTTCTTCTCTTAGCAAGGGATTGGATGAACCACTAACATAATTATGCCTAAGAATTTATCTAGGCTTGGGGCCTTACCATGGCCTCAATATTTCCAAGTGCCTCCGTTGGGGTCTGAGCCTATTGTACTTCATATGCTTGGTTTCTTTAAAATTTCAGCTGTTCCCAGATGAGGAAGGAGCTATGACACCATGCATGAGGAATATGTTGCAGAGAAATTACTGATCCTTTATAAGTAATTGAACAGGAAGCCAACTTTAACTGAGAAACAAGAGCTTGATAATTATTACTTACGAAACATAGGCTAAGAAAACAATAAGCAGGCTAACGGTCTCTTATGCAGAGAGAGGGAGAACCTCTCAGTTTGAATTTAAGTCAGCAAGAGTAGAGCAAACAAACTGTTTCTCCGCCCCGGCCCCCAAGCCAGTATAGCTACATTCAAATATAGACAAGCATGCCCCATATAAAGAACTGAGACAATGTTCATGGCAAAAACCCAACAGAATGGTCAAATACTTGTGGGTTTTGCCGAACAGGGGAGCATGATTGTTTTGGGGCATACCTGCATAAGAACAGCCAAAGAAGGGCTTGAGTCATAGTGTGGTAGGTGATCCAGAATAGAGTTCATGATAGAACCTTCAGCTTTTTTCAATCTAGCACTGTTATTACATGGTCTGCTGTTGGTGGAGGCAACATATCCTTTGCATGGTTTGAGTCTCTGGGCTAATGTTTATGTTGCTGATCTTATGTATTAATTATTGGTTTAAATTGTTTTTATGAGATTTGAATGTCATCAGCTAGTGCAGGAGCCCTTGAAGACTGAGTATGACTGGAGTAATAAATAACATCAATCCGAAGTAAAAGATATTTTTGTAATTCTCTCCTACAAAAAGTCTTGGAGACAAACATGGAAAACCTAATGTAATTGTTGGGGTTCTTTTTCTTCTTCTTTCCCTAGAGGCATTTTTATAGAGGGAATCTCTTGTATAATTGCTGGGCTACTGGGCACTGGCAATGGTTCTACTTCCTCGAGCCCTAACATTGGAGTCTTGGGCATCACCAAGGTACCACACTGCCATGTTTGATAGCATCTTCTGTTTGTAGGATCTCGCTGGATGCCTGCCAGTCATGGCCAATGGGCCTATGCTGAGAGGAGACTCAGGAACATCTGGCTGGAGCTGGCTGAGAAATGAACCAAAATAATGTTCTCATGTGCAAAGAGTGGAAGTGGTTAAATCATGTTTGTTTCAAAGACATTCTGCAAACTGGGGTGTCCCTGTATCTGTGTTTTCTTATCCAAACCACTGTAACCTACTTAAACCTTGTGTTATTGTCACAATAAGCAGTGCAAAATATAAAACTGTTATAACCTGTGGAGAAGTAAAAGTCAAAACGTGGAGGGGGTGGGGGAAGCCAGTTGAAATAACTGTTAATTTGGTCTCAGTTTTTCCATCAGAAAATTTGGAAGATGTCCCTCTATTACAGTTAGAAGCCCTACTAAAAGGCAAAAGACTACTTGTGCCAGACAGGAAAAAACAAAAATATGTTGGCCAACATACCACACAGCATACCATCTATTGAAGAAGGGTACATGCTCAAGGCTTGTGAGCCAACCAAGAGCCCATCCTTGCTGCTGGCAGAGGCAGGGGAGGCTCTGTGTACACTTATAATAGCCGCAAGCCCTGCAGATGCATTGGTCACTGCCCCTGTATCCTAAGAGTTTCAAGTCTAGCTGCAGTACTACAGTCAAGAGCTGTATGCAAGGAAAAGAAATGTGGAGAGCAGAAAGCTATAGAAAAGAGTAATAAAAATATTGCAAAGGTCCAATGTACAGTATGCACAACTTCATATGGTTGGCTTTCCAATACAGGTGGGTAGCAGGAGAGTGGTGCAGTATGGTGCTGGAATCATGCTTATTTTGGGAACGATTGGCAAGTTCACAGCTCTGTTTGCTTCCCTTCCTGACCCCATCCTTGGTGGGATGTTCTGCACATTGTTTGGTAAGTTACTTGTAAAAACACCATCATGCCAAATACAGCCAGTAGGAGATTAAAAGGAACCACAGTGATAGACATTTATTGATATACTAGAGTGGAGGTACCTTGAAATGTTCAGTCATAGTTGGAATGTTAATTGCACAACTGAAATTTCAAGCAGGCTGTAGTGATTTTAGAAACCAAAGGCAGGAGTATCAATCCCTCATGATGATGGGAGGGAATGCATATAACCATAGAGCACTGAAAATAAAAGGCAGAAATGTATATCTAACCTTGTGTCGGACAAAAAGAAATAAAGGATCACATGAGATAGCATGCAGTTTCTCCTGTAGAAAGTGGAGGAGCACCAGGCAGCTCACTTGGCAATAATAAATCATATAAATAATAAAATAAAATGGAATTAGATATGCCAAGATGATTGTTAAACTTTGACTGCAGCTGGACTGCAACTAGGAAATAAAAACATTAATGGTTTGATTCCCTGGTAGTAAGTCAGATGTTAGGTGTGATTGTTTTCAGAGTAATAGGCAGTACTTGAATTTAGGTTTTATAGATGGGACATGAAGATACTTCATTTATTTGGTTTATATACCGCCCTTCCAAAAATGGCTCAGGGTGGTTAAATTAAATGGAAGATCAAAATCCGTTTAACAAAATTATGACAAAAGGCAACAATTTGGCATTTTATAAACACCTCTTAGACTCTCCTGATTAACCAAGAGCAGAACTATTATTAAAGGATGTGTTTCTTGAAGAAGATTAATCAAGATTGCTTCTTCCCTGTTTACATTTTTCCATAAACACACAAAAACCTGTGTGAAACAAGTATTAAGAAGAATGCCCAAACAATATTTACTTGGGGACAACTCAGCTCTACAGTATTCCTCCCATATTTATTCTCTGCAAAATGCTACACACAGATTAATCTCTTTCTCACAAAATGCTCACTTTGGGATAACTTCCTTCAACATTATCCCTCTATTCATCCTGGAGTATATGCACTGCTGATCCTTTCTGGAACAAGCAGAGGGTTTTATTTTTCTTGATGTGGACTAAAGGAAGCAGTATGTAGTCTCTGTGCTGTACAAAAATAGCAAAATTCTGTGCCCATCAAGGCTGACGTCTGAGACGTGTATCAAGTGTGCAAAACACAAATTTGCATATAAGCTTGTTTTGCATAACATATTCTCCTTCTGGTAGTCATGAGGATGGCAAACACAAGAAATATTACTGACCCCTGTGGTTTCTTAAGATTTCACAGAGCTTCCTTTGTCTGCATATGATGGCCTGTGGCAGCTCCCATGAAAATTGATATACTAAAAAAAGCATTCTGGGGTAATTGTAATGAAGCCACCTTAGTCCATAGCGTCAGTGAACACTTAGAGTAGTATGTAGTATAGCTATCATGGAACATATTGTATTCAGAGGTTACTGGCTTTAGTAGTCCTGAGTTGCAAGTTTGACTGAGTTACTTGGAGTATAATAATTTCAATACAGTTCCATTTGGATTTTGAAGATGCTCTGTGTCTAAAGTGTCTGTAAGAATAGCAGTTTAGGAGCACTTCTCTGAATCATCTAAGAATTATCCTCAGAAATATTGCATCTTTTGGACTCCTACATAACATCTGTCCACTTGAAAAAGATAACTGAAATGGAGGTCACTGGGTCACCATGATGAGCATCTATATTTCTGTGATAGTCTGTTATTGTTTATACTCAGTACAGTTGCATGTGTTGTTTATATAAATATATACCTGTTTTGAGATACACTGTGATTTTGGTAGCTCCCATGAGAATGCTATTAAGTTCAGTGCATGAGTAGACTCCACTCACACAGAAGCCTGGTTTCTATTGCCTTCACATGACAGCTGCACATGTGGTTGGTGCAACTGGTATAATCGCAGGACTGAGCAAAAGGGCAGCTGTGATCCTTGCTCCTGTGGAAGCATCGATCCGTACAACTGGCACCTTCACGCCAGTGCTGCTCAGCTGTGAGTCTAATAGGAACCACAACAGATTACTAAGGCATTCATATGGGGTCTGCCACAGATATCAACCCGTTGAAAAAGATCCGTAATAACTAGAAACTTGCTTTTTTCTTTTTAAAATGGAAGCTAAGGTTCTTAGGATACTGAAAACCAAGTTCTGTGTGCAGTACAAATAGTGTGATTGCCATATGACTGTGCAAAGCATGTAGTCTTGCCTATTAAGATATTTCTTGGCTCAGCTCTGTTTTCTTATCAAGAGAAAGAAAGAAAAAAGCCCAACCGAACAGCCTATAAATGGTCTATTAATGTGGATTTAGAGCGGGTTACAAAAAAGCATCAGGTTTTCCTCCTGACATGCTGTTGGTTTCTTTATTTAAAAATAAAAATAAAAAATTGTTCCAAAGATCAAACTTGCCTGGGCCTCTGACTTGGCTGTGAATTTTGCTCTGCTTCCTGAACCCTGAAGTCTGGGGGCTTGCTACAGACATCTAGGTGCTCACTGAATATGACACATTAGCACACACATGTTATTGTTCTGGCTCCCCATTTTGAAAAAAAGCAAAGCTGCTTTGGGAGGAAGAAAGAGGAGTCTGGTGACTGAGTTGTACTTAAGGGGACTGTGCACAGTTCATTCACTGTGCCTAAATATAACACACTCTCAAAACAGCTTTACTTAAATTTTAAAAAAGCTATAAAGGCAGTGTTACGGACACATTATCAACAGCACAGGCCTGTTCTATACCCAAGGGTATTTATGCTGAAGCATCAGCAGTAAATTCAATACCCTGGGATGGCACTCCTGATCTTCCATTTTAGCCAAACAACTCTGCATTTATAAAAAAAGTTGAGTTTCTTCTTCTTCCCTTTTTGCAGGCATGATCACAGCAGTGGGGTTGTCCAACCTGCAGTTTGTCGACATGAACTCCTCCCGCAATCTTTTTGTTCTGGGATTTGCCATGTTTTTTGGGCTCACACTTCCAAACTACTTAGATTCCCGACCAAATGCTATCAACACAGGTACTGAAATGGGCTTTGCCTACTCAGATGATTTATTTATCTATATTTATTTACTATATTTATATCCTGCTTCTCCTCTGGGCTCCTCCAAGGAGTCCAGAGTGGTATACATTTTGTTTTATCCTCACAACAACCCTGTAAATTACGTTAGCCTGAGAGATAATCGACTGGCTCAAAATCACCCAGTAAGTTTCATGGCTAAACTGGGATTTGAACTCAGATCTACTCAGTCCTAGTCCAACACCCTAACCCAGTGGTTCCCAACCAGGGTTCCTCCAGATGTTGCTGAACTACAACTCCCAGCAATCCCATAATAAATTGACTCAGTGGTTGTGAACCACTGCCCTAACCTCTACACCACAATTTCCCCTCTGATAACGGCCTCTAATGAAGCTAGATCTCTCAGGCACTAGGACAAGCTTATACTTGAGGGGGAAAAGCTCTATGATCGTGTGACTCTTGTGGTAGAATTATTTCTGCAAGTTTATATTATTTGCACCACAATACCCAAGGATACAAAGCCAAAGACAAAGCTCCAGTGGCAGGCCTCACTCTTAAGTAGTGTTTTGGGGGTTGGTTTGTTTTTTGCAAACCTCTGCATGACTGGGGTGTCACATTTTAAAACAGGATCTGCTTTTAAATTAGAAAATCACCTGGAAGGAGCAGTGCAATGACATATATATGTTGGTAATAGATTTAATTTTTCTGCTTAGCCTGATGATAGGAAGGACCATCTACATCCAGGTCATGATATCTCAATAGCTAAGGATGATTGGAAAATAATAAGTGAGAAAGCAAGCCATGGAAACTGAGTGTAGAGCTTTATACCAATTTACTGATGCTCATCAAACCAAACTCTATTGTCTAGACTGAAGAACATGTTGAGATAAATGTACAGTTGCAGTATGTATGAATACTGGCTCCATTGATGGAAAAGAAGCTAGAGGGGGCAAGACTAGGACTAGTGGGGGTGGGGAGGGGGCGGATGTGAGTTCACTTAAATCTATAAGCTTCAAATGTGCATGTTGGAATCTATATTACAAAATCCAGGTGTTGACAGTCTTCAGATACTGCTCCCTGTTCTGCTGCATTAGGAGCAGTATCTTAACTAATGGGATCAGACAGCACAAGACCCTTGTTAATCTCTCTTGTAGGCATTGCTGAAATTGACCAAATATTAACAGTACTGTTAACCACAGAAATGTTTGTTGGTGGCAGCATTGCATTCATTCTGGACAACACCATTCCAGGTACAGCTTTTATTACATTACAGTGGGCTGCAGCTGCAGCATGTATTTCATGTCTTGAGTGCACATAATCATAGGGATTCAAAATGGATCCAAAGCAACCTAGACCACACCCCTGCTCTATGTGAAACCCAAAGAAAGACTACACGGATGGAGAACAGGAGCTGTCAATTGGGCCATCCCCCTTTCCCCCCTTGACTCTAGTGGCATCTGTGTTATATATTGAGGTAGTGGTAGTATGAATGTAGCATTTATTGAGATAAACAGAGACAGCCATTCCTTTATCTCATAGGCATGACTAGGAGGCAGATGACCTTCCAGTAGTGTAACCACCTTCTTCACTGGAATAGAAGACTCTGGCTGACATGCAGACTAAGGGCGGCTTCACATGACCACCTGAAAGTCGGTAAGCTGGGAACCAGAGTTTCATATGAAGCCTCCAAATCCAGCAGGCATATCATCTGAGTCCACCCAAGTTCTGTCCCCGCACCACATTACCGTCATTCTCCCGACTTCTTCCACCCGACTTCTGCTCTTGGTTACACAGAAGCTGAGCAGAAGTGGAGAGAATGTCAGTAACATGGTGTGGGAACCAGACTCTGGCTGCTTCAGGTGACACACCTGCTGGGCGTGTGCACTGCCAGGAATCTCTAGGTCCTGGCTTACCGAATTTTGGACAGTCATGTGAAGCTGCCCTCTGGAAGCACCAGCACTTCTTATGAAGCACTGGTGCTGCTGTGTTGCAGCCTAGCACAGCTCTGCTGTTGGGTCACATGGTGGGGAGTGGTTTTCACCAATCTTCCCTGCTCCTGAAATGCTCCCTGCAGCCCAGAAGTAGATCCTTGAGGACTGCATGTCCCTTAGGGACCTATTTCCAGGTCTCTTCTGGGGGCAGGGGAGGTAGGCAAAATTGTCCTTGTGTTATGGGGTTAGCATGGAAGACAGCAGCAATGCTCACACAGCACTTTGCTGGGAATGCTAGTGCTTCCTTAGTATGCATGCCAGCCTCTTGTCATGCACACTAGAAATTTGTCTTTTTAATAAAATTCTGGGCATGTGCTGGAATCTGATCACTTGTTGGGGTGCTGCTTCCTTGTTGAGTGGGGGGAAAATCCATACTGTGGCTTTTGAGACGGAACTCTACATTTTCAACCACGATTTTAATTAACCCTTTGGAGAATTATTATCTAAGAAATGAGTCATTTACAAGATTGGCTAGACACACCCCTATTCCTTTTATTACTGTCATCTCACTATAATTGACTAAGATGCCCACCACTAAGAGGCAGTGTTTTAGTGTGAGCTTTTAGGTTGCCTTAACTGTACACTTAAGTTAATGGCAAACGTATTTTTGTTAAAAGATAATGTGGCTTTAGTCTTTGTTCCAAACTCATTTTTCAATCATCTGTAACCCTTCCCAGGGACACAAGAGGAACGTGGCCTAGTACAGTGGAAGGCTGGAGCATATGCCAACAGTACCACATCTGCAAAACTGAAGAGTTATGATTTTCCATTTGGCATGGGTGTTGTTAGAAAGGTCCAGTGGCTAAAGTATGTGCCAGTGTGCCCGGTTTTTGTGGGTTTTAACTGGAAAACAAGGAGGGATCCCGATACAGCAGAAGATACTCCAAACACAACAGATATCACAGTCATATGCACAAAGGTTTGAAAATGAAGCATCACAGAAAGCTGGACAACAGCAGTCAATCAGTGGAAGGAGAGTGTGCAGGATTCCCAGAGTATTTAAGTCATGTCCCAGCAGAGACTCTCCAGGCAAAGCTGGATCAATGGCTGTTAAATGGGAAGACATGTGTGGCTCATCAAGGCTTCTTCCCCGCCCCACATTGCCCCCTCTGACAACTGGAGTTCAAAGAAAGCAGGTAAGGGTTCACCCAGAGCCCCCTCTAGAACCTGAACACTCTCTAGACACACTTGTTCACAGGCAGTATTTTTTATTTTGAATTTTACATATCCAATTTGGGCTTAGAGGAGAGGTAAAGTAGTGCTCTGGTTTAATACTGGAAGACCATTAGCAAAGCTTGTGTGTATTCTCTAATTTAAAAAGGTTTTGCAGCCAAAATTATGCAGTCAGGTCCAATTCCATACATCTGGTTTATGCTATTTTACTCTCTGTACTGGTCAAAGACTGTAATAAAGGTTATCTAGCTAGCTCTGGTTTTGCAATTCATTATTTAAGTAATCTGGACTTTGACAAAACATCAAGTAATAAATGGAGGATAATCTTCATGTGTACATCCAAGCTTTTCTTCACAACCATGCAGATTTTATTTTTTAAAAAATCAAGTATAGATTCTAGTATCAATACCCAGCATGCTGCGCAGAGTAGGTAAGAATTTTGAACTAGCTGCACTGCTGCAGGCATCTAAAACAATGCCTGTGGTATTGCAGAACAGGGCTGGTGTGCTACTACTTAAGATTGTGCAATCACACTTCTGCGATACTATACATATTCTTTCTAATGTATTTAGTGCAGTGGAAGCATCTGTGCAGCATGATAGCCACCAAATTTAGCTTTGATACTAATGATGTGGAGCACTATGAACTCTCAAAAGTGCTATATAAAACAACACCAGGAGTATGCTGCCACTTAATGCAATCTAATAAAGACTCTAAAATTATGCTGCTATGAAAGCCAATACAAATTGAGTAGTTTTAGGGGACATTAGGCAAGATGCCACAGAACACCTAAATGTTCTAGATTGTTGCAGGATATACTGCATATTTTGTTCTTTGATAATACAGCAATGCACCTTTGTAGACATGCATGAGTTCTAAGGCACAGATTCTTAGAACCTTAACAGGGAATAAGCCTGATCCAAATGAAACTAGAGAACTGTAAAAGATCAAGAATAACTCCTATAATCAACAATATGGTTCTTAATCAGTATCCATTATAATATGTATGAAATACATATGAAATATATGTATTAATCATCCATTAATATATGTATGAAAATGTAATTGTGTATATTGAGATTCTAATAAATGATTCACAAAGCTTTATCCACATAAATACTTAAAAGTTTCCCCAAAAAAGCTTTTTAATACACAAAAGTTTTCAGAAAGCCTCGTTAATGCATAAAACAGTAAAAATGCTAAAGGTCTTGTTGGTATAAAAGCTTTCAAAGGCTAGGAAACAAATACTCTAACTTCAGTATTAGAAGTCCTCAAATAGGGCTGATTAATAGGATGAGCTGTAGCTGGATGTCAAAAAAGCAGCGTCAAGAATTACAGTGAGGGAAATAAGTATTTGATCCCCTGCTGATTTTGTCCGTTTGCCCTCTGACACAGAAATGACCAGGCTATAATTGGAATGGTAGGTTTATTGTAGCTGTGAGAGACAGAATAACAACAAACCAACCCTCAAAAGCCCAGTGCCCAAAAGTCAGCGATGGATTTGCATTGTAGTGAGGGAAATAAGTATTCGATCCCCTATCAACCAGCAAGATTTCAGGCTCCCAGCTGTCTTTTCACTATATGCAGGTAACGAGCTGAGATGAGGAACACCCTCTGTAAGGGAGTGCTCCTAATCCCAGCTTGTTACAGTACCTATATAAAAGACACCTGTCCATAGAAGCAAGCAATCACTCAGCTTCCAAACTCACCACCATGCCCAAGACCAAAGAGCTGTCGAAGGATGTCAGGGACAAGTTTGTAGACCTGCACAAGGCTGGACTGGGCTACAAGACTATCGCCAAGCAGCTTGGTGAGAAGGTGACTACAGTTGGCACGATAACTCGCAAATGGAAGAAACACAAAATAACTGTCAATCTCCCTTGGTCTGGGGCTCCATGCAAGATCTCACCTCGTGGAGTTGCAATGATCATGAGAACGGTGACAAAGCAGCCCAGAACTACACAGGGGGAACTTGTCAATGATCTCAGGGCAGCTGGAACCATGGTCACCAAGAAAACAATTGGTAACACACTACGCCGTGAAGGACTGAAATCTTGCAGTGCCCGCAAGGTCCCCCTGCTCAAGGCAGCACATGTACAGGCCCGTCTGCAGTTTGCCAATGCACATCTGAATGATCCAGAGGAGAACTGGGCGAAAGTGTTGTGGTCAGATGAGACCAAAATCAAGCTCTTTGGCATCAACTCAACTCGCCGTGTGTGGAAGAGGAGGAATGCTGCCTATGAGCCCAAGAACACCATCCCCACCATCAAACATGGAGGTGGACACATTATGCTTTGGGGGTGTTTTTCTGCTAAGGGGACAGGACACCTTCACCGCATCGAAGGGACGATGGACGGGACCATGTACCGTCAGATCTTGGGTGAGCACCTCCTTCCCTCAGCCAGGGCATTGAGAATGGGTCGTGGATGGGTATTCCAGCATGACAATGACCCAAAACACACAGCCAAGGCAACAAAGGAGTGGCTCAAGAAGAAGCACATGAAGGTCCTGGAGTGGCCCAGCCAGTCTCCAGACCTTAATCCCACAGAAAATCTGTGGAGGGAGCTGAAGGTTCGGGTTGCCAAACATCAGCCTCGAAACCTTTCTGACTTGGAGAGGATCTGCAAAGAGGAGTGGGACAACATCCCTCCTGGGTTGTGTGCAAACCTGGTGGCCAACTACAAGAAACGTCTGACCTCTGTGATTGCCAACAAGGGTTTTGCCACCAAGTACTAAGTCATCTTTTGTGAAGGGATCGAATACTTATTTTTCTCACTACAATGCAAATCCATCGCTGACTTTTGGGCACTGGGCTTTTGAGGGTTTGTTTGTTGTTATTCTGTCTCTCACAACTACAATAAACCTACCATTCCAATTATAGCCTGGTCATTTCTGTGTCAGAGGGCAAACGGACAAAATCAGCAGGTGATCAAATACTTATTTCCCTCACTGTAAGAGTTATATGACAGCCTGTGCTATTACTACCTGCAGTTCCTGAGATGGGGGCAAGGATTTGATGTGAGCTATTTCGCTTTATCCACCCCCCCCCCAGCCTTAAATGATGTCATCTTTAAATAGCCTTTATTTTAAAACCTAGTGAGGCTGCTGATCAATACAACTTACATATGTTCCTCTATAAGTCTATTAATCGGAGTGCAGGGTGACTCAAGAGATAATCAGTGCAACTAATCTTCTACAAGGAAGATTTTTGCTACCTTGCACTTTGTTATATAGGCATGTACCAATGATTAGATTTCCATATATCTGGGTGTAGAACTTCAGCCAGTGTCAGTAACTAAGTAAAGAAGCGAATTTCACCCCAAATGGCTTGAAGCTGTGGGTATTGAGTGACAATCAGGATTATGCCCAGGGGTCAAGAAATGCTGGCTCAGTTCACCAGACAAGATATTTTACTCATCAGATGGTTCCTTGAGTTATGCTGGTACATTACTTTTTCTTCACTTGTCAGGCATCATTTTCCATTTGTCAGGGACTAGATTTCCTGAGCCCTGATTATGCCTGAAATCCAACTGAGTGAGAAATAGGCTCACTCAAGCCCACTTCTCCCCTAATTTGCTTCAGTATTCAAGTCCATCTTTAAGTCGAGTATTACCATCTCCCCACAAAGGCATGCGACAAGTTCTGAACAAGAGGAATACTCAGGAGAGCAAACAGTCATTTCTACTATTATTTATTTTTTTAAATATTTTTGAAAAAATATAATTTTTTACAATATTTTCAACTTAAACACTATTCACACTGAACACGTATGGCAGCTTAAGCTACCCAAATATGAAGTTTAAGAAGCCAAAACTGTTCTAGTTGTATTAAAAAAAAGTTGTGCTGCAGACTATTGTGTAGTGATGATTAAACAAAGCAAGGGAAAAGCACCACTCAAATCACTAATGCTAAAGTTTGACAGGTAAACCCAACTTTTAAGGTTGTAGAATTTTACATAGGCAGTGCCATGTTTCTGGATTCCTGGAAGAAATTGTGATGCACAACCTTACATCACCTTAAATATAAGTTCAGAAGTGGAACAGACATTCCAACATGATAACTTGCTCTAAATACAATCTCATCTGCCAGTCTTTTTTCCCCCTCCACCAGATCCGTAGCCAAGATAAAGGACTCTATACAGGTCTGTCAAAGCAGTTCAGGTATAATACATTATTCACACTTTTCTCAAAAAGAAGAGCATGAAGTAAAGTTTTGCTTGATAATGGGAAAAGTTAGTAGCAGTACTGAAATTCAGTTAATCTGCATAATCGGATAACCTTGCTTTTATTTTCACATTAAGGCATTATCAGGTGCATATTAACACCAACTCTTACATTGTAGTTAAAACAGACCACTCTTTGTCAAAGTCTGAATCCTTCTAAAAATAGAATTGCAAGAGTTTCTCAGAAACTTGGTACTTTTCTCAACTTGACTGGTGCTTCCTACCTCACTGTCTCCCTTCATAAAAAGAAACCTGAATCCAATTGTGTTTTTCATTTCATTAACCTCTGACAGCAGTTGACTTAATAACAGTCTCAGCACTTTTATTAAGCATGCAAGACTAACAAAACTTTGGCAATGCGTAAGTGTAACACAGTGACAAGGAGAGAGCGTTTTAACAATTAAATCTTCTAATACTGGCTTCACAGTGTGGAAATTGTGCTACATCCACCAAAAGAGGGCCCAGTCTACTCATATATTTAGTACTTCACCCCAGGAACAAACTCCTTTGCATTTGGATTCAGATTACTCTTGACCTGGAGGAAAGAAAAAAGATTACAAGTTTATGAAGCAAAAAGCATGTCCACCTATTTGCACAAAGTTGAGCAGGAGTTCTTTACAGCAAAACACTGCACCAAAGCAGACTGCTGTAGTCATGAAGGAGCACTCTATAAAGAGGACAGTCAGATTTATCAAATATTTAGCTAAAACATTACCTACACAAGCCAACGTGAAATCCCACCATGCACAGGATTTTACAAGGACATTATTGGATGCTCCATGACAAAAACAGTCAAAAAGATGTTGTAAGACCTTGGGTCTCTGGACTTCTAGAAGAATATTTAGTTAGTCCCAGTTCTTCTTAAGACTCAGCCTATTTGATACAAGCCTGTTCTGTCTAAAAGCTTGTGATCTACAGCCCTGCTACAGCAACAGCAGGGAAATCTAGCTTACATACAGGGGCTACATAACTAGACATACCATTCCATTTTAAACAATTAGGAATTCTCACTACCATCTCTGGTGCTATCCTTGGCAGCAAATCCTTCAGCAACTGTAAATGCACCAGCACTGGTGGGTAGCATTCAGTGATGACAGTGGAAGAGAATTCACACAGTCTTCTTGGGCCCCCGGCTCTTCGCTGCAGCCCTGTGGACACTAGAAAGTCATTCCTAAAGGTCAAGGGACCCTTGGGAGAACAGGGGATGTGCCGCAGGTAGTGCCACCTGGGGGGGAGGGGAGAGACCAGAAAGCTGGCAATGGCACTTCCCACCTCCAGACACCTGCCACACATCCCCACCCATTGCCAAGGTTCTCTTAAACCTCAGGAGCAGTTTTCAGCAGTCTCGAGGGCTGCAGTGAGGAGGAGGGGCCTGAGACCGTGGCTTGTGTGAATTCTCTCCCACTAGCACTGCTTGGGATGCTGCCCAATGTATTTTGTTGTTTCTTTTAAATGCTCATGTTATGCAACGCACTAAGAGAGCCTGAAGTACATCGTTCTTCATTTTTGCACTTGAAACATCACTCTGACATGGTGTCACTACGATTTTAAAATGAAGTCAGTATTCACATGAAGAAAATATTCAAAGTACTTAACATTCACACAAATTTCTGCAAGAGGTTTTCTTTCAAAGACTTAAACAGATTTTCTTGTTTTAATGTTTGTTGTGAACGGCAGCTATAGAGCATTTTCGACAGAAATTCGGCAGCAGAGTCTGTACTTTTACAGTAATTCTCAACCATGTGTTGGTTGAGAGAACCACTAGTACGCCATCTCAAATAAGCTTTTGTGAAGCGGTGTGGGCATGCCTCCTTCCAGACAGCCTCCTCTGAGGGCAGGTCATTGCACTGTGCATCTGTACTGGGCAAGACAGAGCGCTCACTCACATCCAGCACAGAGACACAGCAGAATCCCCTGGCCTCAGAGGAGGTCCCTTGCTGCACATCTGAGCTCTGCCCTAGGTATGCCTCCCGACTGGAAGCAGGCATGCACCCAGACAGCAATTCACGGATACAGCAGGTGATTCTGCTTTAAGTCAGGGTGGGCACGATCATGTGTGCCCAGAAGGAGGCTAGTTCAAAGCATCATGGAAGCTCCAAAGGGGTGGTGGTGTGTG
This sequence comes from Hemicordylus capensis, assembly GCF_027244095.1. Classification (NCBI taxonomy): domain Eukaryota; kingdom Metazoa; phylum Chordata; class Lepidosauria; order Squamata; family Cordylidae; genus Hemicordylus; species Hemicordylus capensis. Next base: position 266,807,906 of record NC_069657.1, on the reverse strand, counting down.
TGTGTGTGTGTGGGGGGGGGAGTAGTCCATAGCTCCTTGTAGCAATGCCCAGAACTAGAATTTATAAGATTCTAAAATGTGAAGTATTTTCAGTAAAGTGCACAAGCAGTCTCCTAACATACGACGTTGAAATTATAGTTAAACTAAACATCATTCCTAATCTCTTATCAGTGCAGGTAGAACCAAATTCATAAACTTTTAATTAGGGCTGCAACATTTAGTCAACTGGTAAGATTGGGGGCACATTACCAATGAACTTATGAGGGGAGAATTTTGAGGACTTACAAAATCTATGGGGGGCAGGCAATCCTAATTTAATAAGAAGTGTAACTTTGGGATAAGTTGCCTTCTTGGAAAAGTATGAATATGAAACATATGTTAGAAGAGGATATTTAGCAGATGCCTAAATTTTCATCCGTAATTGCCTCTTTACGGCTGCAAACTGGCACACTTACTTCCAAGTAATCATAAGGATCAGGCTGCAAGTTTCCGTGCTTTTGGATCAGGTATAAAGCATAAAGCATTATCGGCATAACCAGGCATTCAGTTAAAAAGTACCTCATTTTTGTGTGTGGGGGTGAATATTTGACCACTTTGGGTGGAGGGCATTGCTGGAGACTTGGAGAATAAGGTACTGTTCTTTCCTTCTCTTATTTCTGCCGCCTTGCTTCCCCTCCACCCATTTTTTTGGTTAGGAACCTAGCCCCTCAATTCCCATTGACTCAAGATTTTGTTTTTTGAGGTTTCCATATTCACACCTATAGGCAAGGACGGAACCCCTGAGAATAATGAGTGCCACATGTACTTCAATTCTATAATCTTATTTTATTATTAATTAAAACTGGAGGTATAGAAAGCCTGCCTTTTGCACTCGGTCACATTCTGCCTTTCTGACTTTTAAAAACAAATCCATGTAAATAATAAGAAAGATGATGGTGGTGGTGCCATTGGAGGGACTCACCAAATGCCAGGCACTAGGTGAGTTCTGATGCACCAGCTGAAGTCCAATGGTACATACAACCTTACATTTTATGCATTATGCTCCTAGAGTATTCTCTGGATCTAATCTTTTTAATAATAAGCTGCCATTATATTCATAACTTGTGAGAACAGCTATGTAGGATTGTGCTTTGTTATTCAGAGTTGTGGATTTCCAGAAAAAAATAGTAAGTTTTGTGGAAAACGTTCCCATGCATTTTTAAAAAAACTTATTTGCATAAAATTTCTTTTCAGAGTTTTACTGTGCACTTTACTTTTTTCTTTTTTTACTGCACACTTTACTTTCCCTAATGCCCTAAATAGATTGCAGTCTGATGTGACATTTTATCTGACCTATATTGGGGAGAATATTCTCACCATATTGATTTTACAAGTAGCCAAGTAGTTGAATTGAAATAACTGATTTGTGGCAGAGGAGAGAATCACAGCAAGACACTTAATGTGGCTGAAGTGTTATGTTGAAATTTGATCGGGGAGTCTACATTTAAGCACTGTAAGATATTCATTCACCTTAGGGGATGAGGCTGCTCTGGGAAAAGCATCTGCAAGCAGAAAGTTCCATGTTTGCCGGAATCTTCAGATAGGACTGAGGCACTACTACCTGTGACCTGCCTGCAAAGCTGCTACCAGTCTATGTAGACCAGGCCTGCTCAACTCTGGCTCTCCTGCAGATGTTGGCCTACATCTCCCATAATCCCTGGCTATTGACCACTGGGTCTAGGGATTATGGGAGTTGTAGTCCAACAGCAGCTGGGGGGCGGAAGTTGAGCAGGCCTAGTGTAGACAATACTGACCTAGATGAACCAATGGTCTAACTCTGTAAAAGGCAGCTTCCTATGTTCCTAAATTTCCAAGCTTCCCTAATATTGCATTGGCACTCATTCATTGTTACTAATGAATTTTTAAAAACAATTAGTTCTTAGAAATAGGAAAATTTCCACTGAAAAACAAAGTATGAGGTGGTGGGTGGGTGGGAATTAATGGAAAAGATTCAACCATACATCTCTGTTATTCCAACACAGAGATCCATCTCTAGCGAAATGTATGCTGCAATGTCTTAGAAGGTTGGATTTGCAAAGTAACTAAAAGTCAGGTTATACAAATATACAGCTACACATCCAGGTACCTGCAGTTCTTGCTGCATTCGCTACAGTACAGAAATTGTGTCATTTTAGGGCAGTGTTTCAAATCAAATGCATCCCTACACTATACTAATCTGTCCAACTAGGTCCAAATGCTGAAGAACATAACATTTTAAGAAAGTGCTACCTTATCCAATAAGCAGTGCATGCATATGTCTCTTTCCAGGACAGAGACATATACACTGGATAGGAGGGATCCTTGCAGGCTGGACTATACTAGAGTGGAGAGCAGAGAAAGACAAAAAAGGAGCCACATTATGGAAATGTGGCCACTTTATTGCTGCCAAGAACTAAGTAAGTCCAGGGATTCTCAACATTGGGTCCCCAGATGTTATTGGACTTCAGCTCCCACAATCCCCAATCAAAGGCCACTGGGTCTGGGGATTATGGGAGTTGAAGTCCAATAACATCTGGGGATCCAACGTTGAGAATCCCCGAGCTAGACTACACTTTTGGTTTGTTCTTTATCACTTCTTTGAAAGGCCTGGCAAGGGACAGACAAACTCTGAAGTTAAAGTAAGTTTAACTTTGAAAAATCATATACGTACCACCAGATCTTCCAGTGGCGAACTGTCACTGATAACAAGATCATTCAATTGGTCCTGAATTTGATCCATCGTTTGTGGGAGATCTCTGGCTGGAATAAACCATTCATGTTCTTCTTCCTCTTCCAGCATTTCTTGAAAGCAACGTTCTATAAATTCTTCTTCCCACAACTCCTCTTCAATCTGCAGTTGGAGATTGGAGGGAACAGTTACATAGGTTCCTTCCCAAAGGTCAGGCATAGAAAATGCTGCAACTACTTGGAGTTGATTTAATTTAAATCAAATTGATTTAAATTGCTTCACAGGAGAACTCAATTTTAATGATTTAAATCACAGTTTAAATTACTAGTCAGGAAGATTCTATTTAATAATTTTCTATAAAATTATATTCTTGTCCCATATAACCTTAATATATAAAGATAGATGTAGGTTTCATTTTTAGAAAATAGGTACACACTATAATAGATACATACTTCTCATAATGTGCTTTCATTCGGGCAACCAGGCCTTGCATTTCGTTGTTGCACTGTTTGAATTTTGTACACATGCTTCTCTTACCCACAGGTACAGGAACTTCATTAAAATATTCCCAAATCGGGTATCTTTTACGACCTGCTGCCATGATAGGTGTTTCCCTTCTAAAATGGAAGATACACTTGGAAAATGTTTCCTTAGGACTGAATGAATATGTTCTGTGCACTTTCAGTTTCACTTTCTATTCCCCTCCCCTTTATATTCAGACACCTCCTCGGTCAGATCTACTTCATCCCCCCAAATCCTCTATTCATTCATTGACCTTCTTTGTCTTTGGACTGGGGGGGGGGGGAGGGAACAAGGGCTTGACTGCGTGTGTGTCTGTGTGCGCGCTGCATGTACATCATCTGCAGAATAGGACTGATCAGGTCTGTCACTCTCATCCCCATATATTGCTGTTAACATGTTCATACAATATTATTATTATTAATATTCATGATATCTTTGACTAGGTTCTTTATGAACTATTTAAAAAAATCAATTTAAATGAAAAATCTGATTTTAAAAAATTAAATCATCTATTTTTATCAACTCTGCAACTACTACAGTCTTAACATACTTCAAAGTACTTTCAAATGTAAAAATAGATGGAGGTTTTTTTGTTTTGGCTATCCAGCTGGTTCTAGGAAGAGGTTAATAATGAAACCCTTCTCATAAGCAACCTTAATGTGTAGTTAGTATATATTTCCCTTCATTCCCATCCCACATCAGTCTACAAGAGACAGACAGGCTCCCAGACAGGAAGAAAATTTGTCAAAGCCTGCTCTACTGTGAAGCACTACCCTGGTGAGAATAGTCTCATATGCACCCTTGCCTTCAGAACCATATTTCACAGAACAGTCTCAAAAACACTGCAGGATTAGGGAAGGGCTTGAGGTGGCTCATAGTATTAAAAAAAAAAAAAAGTACTGTCTACTCTGGGAAACGTTTTAGCCTCAACAAATATACAAGTTGTGTATTTATGTAGCAGTCTGCTCCAAATAAGAATTCTTCCATTCAAAAGGGTGACAGAGCTGCAACTAACGTACCAAACAGTGTTTGGACATGAGAGGCAGACTATCAGGGGATGCAACAGCAAGACAGCATAGAGGAGAGAATGTGTGTGGCTTTTTGCTTCGGCAATGCCGGTAAATCTTGGGGAGAGCTAGGTTACCCCCTCCCGCAAAAGGCAGCATCCCTTCCTTATAAACCCACCTGCCTGTTGAATTCCTCCTCATTTTCCATCCACATGTACTCAGCAAATGGATTATCATCTTCATGAGAGTGACCATTCATGATCACATCTTCATTGATAATGCTTGGACTAGTACTCCTGCGACTTGGATCTTTCATGGTTGCGCCTTTGAGCTTAAGCCTGAAAAGAAAAAGCCACACGTTAAAACTTGCAACCTAAGCCTTATCATGCTTAACCAGGAGCAACTCCCACTTGATTTAAATTATTATTATTATTATTATTATTATTATTAATTCAATTTCGATACCGCCCTTCCAAAAATGGGTCAGGGTGGTTTACAAAGAGAAATAAAACAAATAAGATGGCTCCCTGTCCCCAAAGGGCTCACATTCTAAAAAGAAACATAAGACACACACCAGCAACAGTCACTGGAAGTACTGTGCTGGGGGTGAATGAAGCTTCCTTTCAAGTACATGCTTAGGACTACAGCTTTATGATATAGCACTTTTTCAAACTACATCTACGTATCAGCACAGGGACTCAGAAGAATCCACTCTTCACTGCTGGAAAAGGCAAACTGGAAATTACTTCTCAGAAGCTTGCTTTCCTTCCTCTTCTCCAAGCACCAGCCACCCTAGAAGTACACTTCCAGTACACACAGGGCAAGTAAAAGGGTAGGAATCAAGCAGGAGACCTCAAACAGGAATTTGGCACACAACAGTTGAAAGGTACGGTTGATAAGACATTAAAAAAAGCAAGCAAGCAAGCAAGCAGAAGACCACTTCCCTTTAGGATTAGACAAAAGAGAGGCCAATACTGCTTCCGCCTGAGTTATCAAGTGAAAGATAGGAGCTGCCGTTTCAAATACAGGGTTAGAAGGAAACATCAGCAGCTCAGCACTGTTCTATTTATTTGTGTCTGCTCAGTTGGTCTCACCTGCCAAATTAAGGGGCATAAGGGCAAACATTCACAAACTGGACCCATGTCTCCTTGGCTGGTGAGAGCCAGCTAGGAAAAACTGGACCCTTCATAGGTCAGGGTTATTAGCACCTCATTCACAGATGGAAGCATCTCCCAAGCCTGTGGTTCACCCATGCTAACATTTTTAAAAGTCCATTCTGGGTAAAGGCTTGCCTGCCAGCTACCAGCCCATTCCCAAGCATCCCTTTCTAGGGGAGACTGTGGAATAGACAGCTGCCATTTAGCTCCAGGTGCAACTAGATCAATTTTCAGGATGTTTACCAGTCTGTTTTGATAGTCACGGCACAGAATTGGATGTGGCTTGCAATTCTGGTCAACAGTCTTTCCTCAAGATCAACAAGGGAAACAGCACGCACCCCCCCCCCCAACTTTTGTCTTATGATTTAATGTGTTATGTGGGTTTGTTGCATGTTTTAATCCTGCCAGAGAACAATTTGTTATGGAGCGGCTAACAAATAAAGATTATTATTACTACTACTACTTCAGTATTGTTGAGCGTGAGGCCCTGACAAGTTAACTGAGGGACATTTGTAAGACTGCTCTAGAGTGGCTCTATATTTCTGGCAGGAGAACAGGGATGGGCAATTGCTTATTTCCCCCATCAAGGAGCTTCTCTGGAGATTTCCACAAGGTTCCATCTTGCCGCCTTTCTCTCATCTTCAGTGTATACATGAAGCCAGTCAGTGAGACTCTGTGGAGTTAGAGCTGGATACCATCAGCAGTCCGACATCAAAATACTTCTCTTTTGGATGCAGGTGAGTTGACTCAAGCTGAACCCAAAGACCAAGGTAAAAAGGACTAGTCCATTGTGTTACTTTGCAGGGGGATAAGGGTAACATTAATAAGAAGTGTTTGGACTCCCTTGGTCTCAAGCTTTGTAGTCTTGGTGTGCTTCTCTATCCAGATTGCAGTAATGACCTAGTGTACTTTTCACCAGCTGCATCCTGCAATCATCCTGAAATGATTGCAACACTTCCCATCCAATGGGGACCTAGTGGCTATCATCCTTGCTTTTGTAATTTTGGGGTCAGATAAGCCTAACCTTAATTAACATATCCAGAAATTTCATCTGGTGCAAGACGTAGTGGCTAATTCCCCAATTAGGATAGGTTTCACAAAGTATATTACATTCTATTTGCATTTTCCACAAACTTTAAAATTTGAACTTTTTTCAATACCCGGGCCTAAACTGATTAGGAACTGATTAAACATTTACCAGATTTAGTCAACAAAACTGAACACATATGCCATAGTAATTTTACAGGCTGCATAAATCTCAAACATTTTTCCAATAGCCAAAAGGAGTTTAAAAGAAATATTTGTTAAGGAAAAGAATCAGTAAAACACATATAATGTGCACTAAATGTTATATTTAAAACAAAGAATTACTTGTAAGCTATGTTTACTTAAATACTTGCAAGTATTTTAAAAACATGACAACTCAATACCATACTTCCCTTCCATTGTTAAATAACACACTCAAAAAATTAAGACCCTGAAAACTGTTAACATTCTAGCTTTAACATGCTCAAAGAGCTGTGCACAGAGGCGTATCTAGGGAAAATAGCGCCTAGGGTAAGCACTGAAATTGCACCCCCTGTCCAAACATCTGACACCCATCTTTCAGATAACTTTACCATTATATCAGCTCAAAAATACAAGTCAAGCTCGTTAATCTTTTAATATTTCAAAAACTATTTAGCAGTGGACGTAGCTAGACCAAAAAATGCTGGAAAACTACAAATTTCAGTATGCTGGGGCTCATGAAATACCCAAATACTATGTGGAGGTGTACTTGGAAACTAAACAGAAGTGCCTGTCTAATTCCCTACTATGCATTGTAGCATCACTATTACATAAGTTTTAAAAATAAATGGAGAATTTGAATTTTCTCAGATACTCTGAAAATAATTAAAGGATATGCAGAGTAAACTGTGTCACTGCTTGGAATATATTCTAGTATTTCAGAAAGAGTTAAAATGAGAGAAAGAGAGCAAGAAACTCCCAGTGGGCCTTAATACTAAGGATTTCACACTGATCCAAAGACAAACTCACCATCAACAGCCATATTATTAAGACATCACATTTAACTCACTTATCACAAGAAGCAAAGTAAGAGCAAATGAACACAATCCTAGCTCATAAGCTTCAGCTCAGTATTCACAAGCCCTGATTCTCTGTACATAGTGCCAATGTGAATATGTGTACAGTGACATATTAAATTAAAAAAAATTCTTCTACCTGTAGCCCCTTTGGGGGGCTTTCTAAAGGCGAGGGGGGGTTCCTGCAAAGGTTCCCCCTCCCCCACTGACCTCTAGGGCCTCGCAGGGACCATTTGAGTATGTGCAGTGGCCATTTTAAAAAAATAAACATTTTTTTTAAAATGGCAGCTGAAAACAAAATGGCCATTGCATATGCTCAAATGGCCTCTGCGAGGCCTGGCATGGCCTAGGGCCTCACAGAGGCCATTTGAGCATGTACAATGGCCATTTTGTTTTCGGTGGCCATTTTTAAAAAAATTTAATTTTAAAAAGTTGCACATACCCCCTTCAAGTGGTGCCCAGAGCACGTGCCCTGCCTGCCCCACCAAGGAGTTTAATTGAAGACAACTTCTGTCTCATTTTCACTGTCTGAAGAAGCACCTACATTTTCTCCCCAATATAATTCAGGTTGAGATGAAGCTGATTCAGAACTGCTTCATCCACATTCTCCTTAATTAAAAAATTGTTGTACTCACAATGAATCTGAGGAACCTATCGCACTTCACTAGTTGTGCTTGTTACAGATACAACTCACTACTGTATCCACTATATTACTAATTAATATTATGAAATGCTTTCCATTACTTCCCTGCACACAAAAGCAAGGTCCTGGGATTCTGACCTATAAAGTATTTAACAGTGTGGGCCCTACATACCTCAGAGAATGCCTTTTCTCCTTTGTTCCATCAGGACCTTTAACATAAACAGAGAGCACCTTCTTGACTGAACCATCTGTGTACCATTGAACAGTAAAAGGTAGGCAGCTGCCCTACAGTTGCTGAACTTCCTTCATCCTAGAGGTTTATCAAAGTCTGAGACTGAATATCTTGCAGAAGGGTTGCAAGACTTTTGACTGGCCAGGCAGTATGGGGATATGGTGGGGTGTGGCCGATACCTAGATTTTTAAGGGCATCATATTCATATTTAATACATTATTACCCAAACTAAACAAATAAAAAGAAACCCAAAATATTTTAAATCACCACACCAGTGAGAATATGGAAAGCTATTTTCAAGTTGGTGGCAGAAATGCTCATGTATTATCTTGCTGTAAGAAAAATGCATGTTAATGATGAACTTTGCATATAAAAGTATTTTAAAAACCAACACATTGTTACTTAAGCCCTACATCAGAGTGTGTGCAAATTGGTATATATTGCAAACAATACTGGAAATATTCAAGTTGATTTCTCTTTTGAAAATGAAGGCCAGGATTTAAAGCTAGTCCTGCAATATACAGTGTGTTATTTACATTTCTATACTGCCTAATCAAAATATCTCAAGATGGTTTCCAGTTCATACAATAAGAACAATTAAAAACAGTTAAACAAATGAAGAACCACCAAACACCTAGCTTAAAACGATGATTTTAAGACTGCTAAAGATGTTAAACTTTGTATTTCTGCAGGGAGTGTGTTCCAAAGCTCAGGAGTGGCTGCAGAGGAGGTCTAACCCCAAATTGCCACCAGATGACTAGTTAAGCATTGATTGTCTAGACCGGTGTAGGCAACCTTGGCACTCCAGCTGTTGCTGAACTACAACTCCCATTATCCCTAGCCAGAATAAACTGAAGCTGGGGGTGATGGGAGTTGTATTTCAGCTGGAGAGCCAAGGTTGCCTACCCCTGGTCTAGACTGTAGATCTTAACAAAACCCTCTTGTATAAGGTATCTGTAAAGGATCTGACAACAATTGAGAAACAGAGTTCTGATAAAGTTTCTCAGTGACCATTTTCTAAAATAATAATAATACATATTTTAATTTGCAGTGTAAAATTTATATTTATCATAATTGTCATTACATAATGCTCATTATGTAAACAAAAACAAATGCTTTGTGCTAGTGTGGCAGCCCAATCTTTCCACAAACACATACAAAGAAGGGTGTCAAAAGGTTCAGAAAATAAACTTAATTCAAAAACAGTTCTTGGAAGATATTCCAGGACTTGAACAAAACATCTAACACCATTATGGTCAGACAGCAAATGATGTGGCCTACTTAGATTTTAAAGAGCCTAGTCTGTTATTCAGTTTGGCAATCTAGACGGCTAGTCACCTTAGAAATTTCATCATGTTCCTCTCTCCATTTGCAACAACCAAAGGGAGCTGTGTTTTAAGTACAGACTTCCCTCTGGCAGCTCTATGTCTCTTCCTACTGGATCCTGCCATACAGTAATTCATGGGATCCTGATGTCAAATGAGATTGTGACCTCACAAACCTCACTTGAGAGAGGTGATGTAAAATGTAAGCAGATATCTGTACGTACCCAGAGAACTTCTTCAGATGCGCTTTCTATGTAGGTTGCATGTTGCATCATCATATGTTTGGTTAACTTAGCTCTAAGAGAACAGGTCCTCCATCCACCTGTAACAGCATATGCAATAGGCTGAAGAGCACAAGCTGGTTCTTGGACTGGGAAGTATTTATGTATCTCTTGAGCAGATACAAAGGAGGATGTTCCTTTTATCCTGCTTTTGCTCCAAGGATTTCAGAGTGTGTACACAGGACTGCAGCCTTTCTGGATGCTTGTTCTTCTCTCAGTAAGCAAGAGCAAGACTTTACTGAGTCAGACAAAATCAAATCCAGTAATTTCTACCTCAATCAAACACCAGCCATTTAAAGACAGTACCTAGCAGAACAGGAAGTATTATAGTTCCGTTTCTTTCGCCTAACCTGCACAGCTAGCAAGTATGAGCTCATTACCTGTGTTACTTTTAATAAGTGGTTTTATTCAACCAACCAACCAACCAACGGGTGCCTTTTATCACACAAACCCAGGGCAGCCCTTTCATGAGGCAAGGTGGTGGCAGATTATGGGTGGGGTGGGGGTGGCAGCAGGGTGGCAAGATGCCCCCTGCCACCGCGGTGGGAGCAGCTCTTTGGGACCAACCTGCCCCTTGCAAGGAGCAGCTCTCCTCACATTGCTTGCAAAGCTGGCAAGAAGCAGGAGCAGAGAAAAGGAGGCTGCTGGCAATCTTCTCTCCTTCTCTTCACACGGTTTTCAAAACTTGCAAGGGTGAGTTCTGAAGGCGGCTGGGCCCCACCAGGGGCATGGCAGCATTTGGCACCTCACTGCAGGAACGGCAATACCTCGGGCCGCCCTTGCACAGACCCCAAAATGGCTTCCAACAACCGAAACATATACATTACGAAACTACAAAGAGGAGGCAAGAACCAGACTAAAGTTAGTCACAACTAATTTGTCTCATTTCTTTCAATGTGCTTCGTCACGACTAGTTTAGTCTGGATCCTGCCCAGTAAACACAATAAAATACAGGCTAAAAACTGAAGCTCAGGAGTAGGGCAAACATGCCGCCCCCACCCCCAACGGACAACACATATCCTCTCATGACTCAAAGTCTTAGACAGAGAGAGTGGCCTTCACCAACCTACACAACGCCATGAAGTACACATCTCCACAGGGTGGGCGGTCCACAGTCGGGGGGGGGGACTACTCAGAAAGTTCTGCTCCACATGCACGGCAGCTGGGCCTTAGCTGGTCCCAGCATACACCAGGGATGTGCATGGAACTGGCAGGGGTCGATTCGACAGCAGGGGTGTGTGTGTATGTTGGGTTGCTTTAAGGGTGTGTATGTTGGGTTGCTTTTAAGGGTGTGTATGTTGGGTTGCTTTTAAGGGTGTGTATGTTGGGTTGCTTTAAGCTTTAAGGGTGGGGGAGGATGCACTTAACCACCACCCCGGCTGGGTTTCCCCTGCCGGCGCTCAGTTTTTTAAACATCCATTGGGGCAGCAGCATACCTCCCTGCCACCCGCTTCGTACGTTTTCCGGAAGTAGCAGATGCACCTGCGCGCTCGCACATGTTGCACACAGGCACATCCACTACTTCTGGAAAATGTAGCAAAGGAGGCAGCAGGGAGGTATGCTGCCATCCGATGTTTCCTCTAATCGGGATTCCTAGATTATCTTGACGACAACTCCCAAAATCCCCAGCCAAAGTCCACTGCAGTTGGAGATGCTGGGAGTTGTAGTGGACATCTGGGAATTCCTGTTAGAGGAAACACGGATGCCACCCCAATGGAACGTGGAAGGGGGGGAGTGCACCCTCCCCCACCCTTAAAGCTGCACTCCCCAACCACTGAACCTGTGGAACCGCCCACTGTTCAAACCGGTTCAGAGGCCCATAAAGGGCCTCCGAACTGGTTCCATGACCATCCCGAGCACACACAGTAGAGACCCACCCCAGATCTTGTAAGGCAGGTACACTCGCTTGGGAGTAGGAGGTTCTTTGGACATCTAGGACCCAAGTCATTTGGGGCTTTAAGAGTCAAAACCAGCAGCTTTTACTGAACCATAAAATAAACTGGCAGCCAGTGTAGTTCCCTACAACTATGATCCACTCATACAGCCCCAGGTATTAACAGCTGCATTTTGCACTAGGTGAAGTTTCCAAAAACTTTTCAAAGGCAGTCCCATATATGGTGCATTGCATGCAGCAATCCAAATGTGACACGACCAAGGCATGGGTAATAACGATAGCCAGATTTTCCAAGGAAGGATCGCAGCTGGTGCACAAGCCAAAGTTGTGCAAAGGCACTCCTTAGGCAAGTGGCAGTCACTTCCAGAGGCAATGCTGATTCCAGGAGAGCACCTAGACTGCACCTGCTTCTTCATCGGAATTGTAAACCTATCTAGAACAGGTAGGACCTCTACTCCCTGACCAGCTCTTCTAGTGACCTCCAATATTTTAATCCTCTGCATCAGGCCTCAGTTTGTTTGCCTACATCCAGCCTATCACTGTTTCCAACTCCCAGTTCAGCACCACTAACTCCCTCAGAACTGATAAGGCGAAACATAGCTGGATGTCATCTGCATATTGGTGACACTGCAGCCCAAATCTCTAGACAACCTCCCTCAGCGGTTTTACAAAGATGTTAAACACCATGTAGTACAAGACTGAACCTGGTGGACCTCAAAGGCCAAAAGGCTGAGCAGAAGTCCCCAGCACTAGGGAGTGCTTGTAAGTTTTAAACACACAGTACAGATCTGAGATTTCTGCTCAGGAAAAACAGCTAATTTCACACAGCAGAGAAACTATTTGTCTGGAAAGAATAAACATCCTATGTAACACACGGCCTAGCAGACATGAGGAAGCAAGAGATGTCCCTCCCCTTTACTGAATTAAACTGAGTAGAATTATTCACACTACAGAATGTCTTAACTGCTAGAGTGCTGCCTCAAACTTCTGCATTAAAGTCTATCCAGAATTATTAATTTAGGCACATTTAGAGTTACCTGGAATAAAGAATTAGAGAAACCAAATAACCTGTGCAAAGGAATTTGCTGTCAGCAACCATACATACTTCTGCAGCTGCAAGGGTGCACCTTTTAAAAGTGGTGATTTTCTTTATTTAGCAGGGGGAGAATAACTGGCCCTATCCATCCCCAGCACAACATCCCTCCAGTGGCTGTTGCTGGTGTCTATCCTATGTTTCTTTTTTAGATTGTGAGCCCTTTGGGGACAGGGAGCCATTTTATTTATGTATATCTATAATATACCACTTTGAGAACTTTTGAAGAAAAGCAGTATATACATATTTGTTGTCATCGTCAATAGGATTTTAAAACTGCACACGTATACACAACACCTGCATCTACTACATTCCAAAGGCAGAAGGGGAGTAAAATGTATGGTGGCTTTCATAGGAGGGTAATGTGTGAATCAGCCATTGTTTGGGCAGTAATACATGTCAAATCACTAAAATCCTAAGAGGCTAACTTTAGCTACAAAGCTAAAATCTGCCTAGATATCATTACTTAACCACTGAGCTCTACGAGAATTGTTATAAGTTTGCCAAGAGTCTGGTTTGTGAGTGAGAAAGGCCTCAATTTAAATAATGTAGCCAATCTCTCACCAGATGGCCACAGGGATCTCTCAGTCTCAGGTTATCATATGCAATACAGGGATAATACTGGCCTACTTTACAGAGGGCTGCTGCAAGGACTTCTGAAAACCTATGTGAAATGCTTCGAATGTCTGAAGTACCCTATACATATGAAGTATTATTACATGTATGAGAAGTACTTGGGGAAAGCACTACAAAAATGCTCATTATTAATAATCATATTATAAATTGATATGTGGATGAAACACATTTTTAGAATCTAGGGTTCTTTATATGTATTTACAATATTATGACTCTCAGCTGGAAAAATATGAAAAACATGCTTTCAAAAGTCTCCAAGGTGACTTTTACTCCAACCAGCAAGTGGGATCTGAGCACAGCAGAAACCTGCCTGCTTAGTCAATACAGGAGTGTATCCAGATCTGCACCTCAGCCCCACTGCAGTGAGCATCCTGGGCCCACTGAAGCAGTTGCAGGAGTCTCTTGATTCTTCTGTGAATGTAGATCTGCAACTAGGGCCACCAGTTCTCATGCTTGACTCATTAACTGCAACGTGGGTGTCTTTCATGTTTATTCAATTAGCCTGCTACTATTTTCTCTCAAAGAAATAACTATGCATACAGTCCATTTATCCTCTTTGGGCCTAAATTAAGCACAAGAATAGGAGAAGAATCTAAGACATATAAAAGGTTATCACTTGGCTCCTATTTTTGTCTCAGATCCAGAATGCTATTTCAGACCCATAAAAAACCCAGTTGGATCAGTCAAACTCATCTGGTCCAACCATATTTTTCCAACAGTGGCAGACAAAAATTAGGGACAGCACCAGCAAGACAAAGAACAGAGAGGAAAAGCCTTGAACCGCTGCTTAAAACAGAAAGTATATTGCAGACTGTTGTGATGTGTTCTGACTTGGTCTTCTCCAGGAGCAAACTGGACACTATCTTATCATACCAGTGCACTTTGAATGGGTTATATCGACCCAACCAGATGCTTCCAGCAAGCTCCTGAGCAAGCCAGAAAGGCAAGAGCCTTTGCCTGCAGTTTGCCTCCAGCAGCCGGTAGTCAGAGCTAAGCTGCCCTACACATGCAAGTTCCATATAACCATGTGATAGACTTCTCCTCCATGGATCCAATGCTTTGAACACACACTTAAGACATCAGTCATCACCACCTCTTGCCTCAAAGTGTTCCACAAGTGTTCTGTAAAGAAGGACTTTCCCCACCTCGCACTCTGACCTGAAGCTACTGCCCCTGAATTTCACTGAGTGCTGCCAGACTCCAGTGCAGGGCTGCTCCAACTTTGGCCTGCCTGCAGATGGATTACAACTCCCATAACCCCAGACCACTGGCCACTGAGGATGATGAGAGTTGTAGTCCAAGAGCAGCTGCAGGGCCGAAGTCATGGAGCCCTGCTCCAGGGTAACAGAAAGACCTCTCTTTCGCCAAACCAGGCGGCTCTTATCATCTCACTCCTCCCCAGGCTCTTAACCACTCTATTCATTTAAGGAGCCCCTCGTGCTTCAGCCTTTCCTCGAGGGAAGGAGCTGCAACCACTCCTTCGGCAACCAGAGCCAAAGCAACGGCGCCCGCTCCCAACCGCCGTTGCAGGCTGAAGCAGGGTGCATGGTGGGAGTGGGGGCGCCAGCTTAGAGAGAGGCCCAGGTCTGACAGGCAGCAGCTCCAAAGCTCAAAGGGACCCTTTCCCTCCCCAGCCCCGCCCCCGCCGCGAAGCCACGCCCACACGCCCTCTTTGTTCATTACCTAGAACTTGCGATAGGCCCCGCCCAGGGGGAGCGCGCGCCGGGGCGGGGGAGCTACTGGGTGGAAGGAAGAAGTGGCGCTATCCCATCATGCACCACGCCCCTAATGGACAGGTAGGCTCCTCCGGGTACCCGGATGAAAAAGAGCCAGGCAAAAACTTGAGCCTCAAGCGATAAGCGGGCACCCGTGGGTTCGCTCAACCACGGAGTCAATCACCCGCTTCCACGACCTAAGAACGGCTTGTCATTTGCCCCTCGTCACCCAGAGGGGATGGAGAGAAGAAGCAACGATGGCGCCTCAAAGTGCTCTGCCCCGCCCCTCCCCTCCCCGCGTCTATCCACTGCGGCGCACCTCGTGCAGAAACGGGACGGATACGGAGGCTCCGAGCTGTCCCTCGGTTCTTACTCCTCTCTATTCGGGTTCCTTCCTTCTCTTCTGCCACCCCCTTCCTTCGGAAACACAACAACCACCCCAGCCGGATGTTAAATCACTTCCGTCGCGTGTATGTATGTTTGTTTCTTCAGTCCCAACGGAAGTATTTACAGACACTTCCGCTCTCAAACGGAATCTCTTTTCTGGGCTTATTTTCCAATGAAAAAACTACGGAGGACGCTTGCCATAGAGTGTGAAGGGCTAGCGCGACAATAGCGCCCATAGAGAATAATAGCGAAGGGCCGCTTGTATGCTAGTGTTCAATGGCACGTTCAAATTTGTATGTTGCAACTCTGGTCTTTTCCTAGTTCTATGGCCACTATTTTTCAACTTCCAAAACCAGAAGTTGAAGTTGAATTTCTCTATAATTAAATTACTAAAACAGAATTTCTTAGGAAGTTTGATTCTCGTTATTTAGGATTTAATTGTGACCAGAGGCATCTTTTCCAGTATTAAGGAAAGTCTTAAACTGTTAACAGATTTATTGTGGTGTAAGTTTTCTTTAACTTGTTTTCAGATGCTAACCCCTGCTAATTGAGCAAAGCGGGACCTGTTAAAGAGGTGATCCTCTTATATGTAGCAGGGGGAGAGCAACTGGCCCTATCCAACCCCAGGACAGCATCCCTCCTGTGGCTGCTGTTGGTGTCTACTTTATGTTTCTTTTTAGACTGTGAGCAATTTGGGGACAAGGAACCATCTTTACTTATTTTTCTATGTAAACCGCTTTGAAAACTTTTCAAAGTACATAAGTAGTAGTAGAAGAAGCATGAAGTATATCCTGAGTTGGTAGAATTATATATAACTAACAGGACTATAAAGAAGGAGGAGAGCTGGTTTTGTGGTAGCAAGCATGACTTGTCCCCATAGCAGGGTCCCCATAGCAGGGTCTGCCCTGGTTGCATATGAATGGGAGACTTGATGTGTGAGCACTGCAAGATCTTCCCCTCAGGGGATGAAGCCGCTCTGGGAAAAGCAGAAGGTTTCAAGTTCCCTCCCTGGCTTCTCCAAGATAGGGCTGAGAGAGATTCCTGCCTGCAACCTTGGAGAAGCCACTGACAATCTGTGAAGACAATACTGAGCTAGATAGACCAATGGTCTGACTCAATATATGGCAGTTGCCTATGTTCCTATGAAATATAACAGTGGGACCAAAAGGATATACTTCATGCATCTGATCAAGTGGAACATATGAAGCTGCTTATTGGTCCATCTAGCTCAGTATTGTCTATCCAGACTGGCAGTGGTTTCTCCAAGGTTGCAGACAGGTGTCTCTCTCAATCCTATCCTGGAGATATCAGGGAAGGAATCTGAAACCTCAGATGCTCTTCCCAGAGTGGCCCCATGCCCTGAGGGGAATATTTCACAGTGCTCACACATGCTGTCTCCCAATAAAATGCAGACCAGGACAGAACCTGCTTTTATGCATGCTGCCACACCTGCGTGGGATATGGCAGTGGTAAACTCCTCCTGTATTCTACCAAAGACAACCACAGGGCACAGGAGTCGACATTGACTCAACGGCACACTTTACCTTTACCACAAGACCAGCATTCCTCCAGTCAAAAGTCTGTGCTACAACAAATCTGCCAGTCCTTCATTTGTAGTCTCTGTCTGATAACAAATGTTAAATTAGCTAGCAAAGCTAGGGAAACTGTGTTGGACCCAATTACTGCTGCTGTGTATAGTTAAAGTGCTTATCGTGTATATATTTAAGCTGTATGTAGAAATGTCACTAGCTGTTTCACTGCTTTTTTCGCTTGCCTGTTGAAATTTCCCTCCCTGTATATAGTTACATGCATACCTATCTGTGGCACCTTAAAAACTAGTGTCATACACTTTTGTGTCCTAGAGCTTACTTTCATAAGTTGCATGAACGGTTATCCTCAGTACTTCATTCATATGTTCTAGGCCATACAGGGGCGTATCTAGGGTAGGGCAGGCAGTGCACGTGCCCCGGGTGCCACTTGAAGGGGGGGGCGCTATTTAAAATTAAAAAAAAAAAATGGTCGCCAAAAACAAAATGGCCACTGAGCATGCTCAAATGGCCTCTGTGAGGCCCTAGGTCATGCCAGGCCTCGCAGAGGTCATTTGAGCATGCACAGTGTCCATTTTGTTTTCAGCAGCCATTTTTTAAAAACAAATTTTATTTTTAAAAATGGCCACTGCACGTGCTCAAATGGTCCCTGTGAAGCTCTAGAGGCCAGCGGGGGGAGGGGGAACCTTTGGGAAGTGCCCCAAAGGGGCTACAGGTAAATTGTTTTTTTATTTTTAAAAAATATATATAATATAAGTCACTGTACACTTATTCAGTTTGGCACTATGTACAGAGTATAAGGGCTTGTGAATACTGAGCTGAAGCTTATGAGCTAGGATTGTATTCATTTGCTCTTACTTTGCTTCTTGTGATAAGTGCGTTAAACATGATGTCTTAATAATATGGCTATTAATGGTGAGTTTGTCTTTAAATCAGTGTGAAATCCTTAGTATTAAGGCCCACTGGGAGTTTCTTGCTCTCTTTCTCTCATTTTAACTGTCTTTCTGAAATACTAGTATATATTCCAAGCAGTGACACAGTTTACTCTGCATATCCTTTAATTATTTTCAGAGTATCTGAGAAAAGTCAAATTCTCCATTTATTTTAAAAACTTATGTAATAGTGATGCTACAATGCATAGTAGGGAATTAGACAGGCACTTCTGTTTAGTTTTCCAAGTACACCTCCACATAGTATTTGGGTATTTCATGAGCCCCAGCATACTGAAATGTGTAGTTTTCCAGCATTTTTTGGTCTGGCTACGTCCACTGCTAAATAGTTTTTGAAATATTAAAAGATTAACGAGCTTGACTTGTATTTTTGAGCTGATATTATGGTAAAGTTATCTGAAAGATGGGTGTCAGATGTTTGAACAGGGGGCGCAATTTCAGTGCTTGCCCTAGGCGCTATTCTCCCTAGATACGCCTCTGAGGCCATAGAAGCATATGACAGTCTTTAAGGTGACACAGAATACTGTTGTTGTTGAAAACAGATTAACACAGTTGTTATAACTGTTGTTTTTGTTACAGCTGAATTTCTCTGTAGGGTATGTGGCCCACAAGTGCTTAAAGACTTCTCCAGTGGCTCCTTTATGTGGCTTCTTGAACCATAAGGGCAGGAACTCAGGCAGCCTACATGATTGCTGCTGCAGATTTGTGGCTTTTTTGCTCTGACTTCCCAACACAAGGAAATCAGATCTTGTTGCCCTAGAAACACATTTGAGGAAAGTACTTTAAACAAAGAAATAATATTCAAAGAAAAGGGATGGGTTCCAACCCTGGATACCCTATTTTAGGGATTAACCGAGGACAGCAGTCAACATCTCCTTGTTATGCAGCACTTGACAGTCTTCAGTGATGTCCCACCCCTTCTCCCATCTATTGATACTACTGGCTGTATGCCCAATAAGCTGTGGCGTGATGTGGCACACTACATGTCTGAGAAGCTGTGACAGGGGGACTGCTGAGCCACAATAGAGGCAGACCAGTTACCCCTGCAAAATAGAGCCATGTCCTGGCAATTAACCAAGACATGTAGAAGAGAGGTAATACTGTATTTACCAGAATAGAAGATGACCCTGAGTTTAAGATGACCCCCTTTTTAAAATATGGGTTAAAACCTAGTCTTGGATTCAAGTAAAGAATGTGTGGTAAAGGCTAGAACGCTGGACAAAATGGGTGAAATGAACAGGCCAAAATAGAAGGCCAGCCTAAGGCCTTGTAGAACTAGGGTTGCCATATTCTCACTAATTTGCATATTATGTAAATTGGCCTGAAAATAATTTTTGAGCAGAATAGTGACTGCATGTTTTGTTCCATAACTCCGCTTCTACATGGGCTAGAACTCCTTTGCTACTTTGCTACTGGTCATCTCCTTTGCTAATGAGCATGTGAATGGCTGGCTTAAGGTGCTAGAAGTCTGCTTGTTTACATTTTAGTTATTCACAGATGTTCTGAGAGACATGAGAGACAAACTTTGATCCCTTCATTCTGCTTCTCCCTACATGGGTCTTTTCAGACCTTCCCTAGCCTTTGTCCAAGAAGGAACTCACTCTTTCCTAGCTTTTGTCCAAAAAGAGACTTACTCTACACTTTTGAAAAAAACCATGTGACGTCCTGTACTTTGTCCTTATTTCCCTCCTTTGCAAGATGCAATCAGCATAACGCCCTTGGGCAAGAAATTTCCTATAACTGGTCAAGACACCATCAATCCATGCGCTTTCTGTGTTTCCTGGGATCTGTGTGTCTCCTGTCTTGCTTGTGTCCTTACCTCAGATTCACCAGGTGGCTCTTCTTTGGATCCACCATCTTTTCTCTACATCTTGGAACGGGAACCTCCATTTTGCCCTGCGTTGACTCTCGTTCCTGCTTTACTTTTTGCCTCCAGTTTCACCGGCTGTTTTTCTCACCTAGTCTGCGCAGCAATCCTGGCTGTGAGATTTTGAGTAATTTTTGGATTTAGTCTAGCTGAAGGACCTCTGCCTGGTCCCCAGGTTCCCATCCCTGCCTGTCTGCCTGCCTGCCTGAGAGGAGAGAAGCCTCTCGGCCACGACCGAGCTGCAAGGGTTCACAACATTCTTCTGGGAAGGAGTTAACACCTATTCCTTCAACTCTACTTACCTTTTTCCTCATTTCTCTTAAAATTCAAATCTGCCCATCTCTCTCTTGCCAGCCTTGAGTAAACTTAATTTGGAAATTCAAGCTAAATTGCCTCCTTGTGAGCTGTAACACAGTCCTTTGTAACTTGTTGGCTTGCTAGTCCTGCTAGTTCAATACTGCTGCTCTTTAACAATTATTTTCTCTCTTCCTGTACCCTCAAACCCTTCAATAAACCTAATTTTATTTGAACTTTAACCTCTCCATTCCGTTCTTTCCACGACCCAAGCTTTGAAGAAATTTATTATGAAAGTGGACTGCTCCATTTGAGATAGCTATTCCCCCCCCCCCCAAGCCTCAAATGTAGTTCGGAGTCCCCATCAAGTCCCTGGGAGCAGTTCTATTAGCACTTTTCTGGAGTCGAGTAACTATCTTCTCCTTGAAGGTAGGAGTTGAGTGGGTGTATTTTATGCCTGTATACATAAGTAAAGAGTCAAATTCAATGGCATAGCCGGAGGTAAATATGCTCAGCACCCAGGCATCTGATATACTGTAATTAGGGGAAGTAAGGTGCAAAGCAAGTGGCATGGTGCTGAGAGGCATCAGGTACTTCCAGGACCTGACAATCAAAAGGGTTGTTTCTGCTGGTCCTGTTTGGATTTTTGTGGCTGGCGCTGCTGGTAGGGGCGCCTGGTGTAAAACTTGGAAGCGCTCCAGAAATCTCTGCATTCCGGAGATTTGGTTTGGAAACACTGTTTTACAAAGGTATGGTATCTTTGGGAAGAGGAAGAATACTGCTGAGAGGATGGAGCAAACATCTTAGTGGTATAGCGAGCCTTTTAAGCTTCTCCATTGTCTCATCAGGGTCTTTGCCGAACAAACCTTCCCCATCAAAGGGTAGATTTTCTATCTTCCCTTTCATGTTGGTTCCCAGTGGTATAGAGCTCAGCCAAGTACAGCATCTAAGGGAAACTGAGGCAGCTAGCACCTTTGACTCTGTTTTGGTTAGATGCTTCGCGGTGCTAAGGTGCTGGTGTGTCAGGTCAGCTGACTTAGATAGTGCAGCCATGAACTTGGAGTGGAAGGAGTCAGGCAACCTAGATGTATCCTCTTTGAGATCTTCCCATAGAGAGTGATGAAACTTGGCAATGTAGCCCATTTAGTTTGCGATTTTGGGAGGTAGGCAGGAAGCAGAGTGGAACCTCCTGATCATGACATCAGGCTTGTGGCCCTCTCTGTCAAATGGAGTGGAATGGTTTCTTGCAGACTTTGATTGAAGGGCACTATCAACAACCAGTGAGTTAGGAGCTGGGTGTTTAAACAGGAAGAGGCAGGGAGCTTCCTGAACCCTCTATAGGCTTTCCAAGTTTTTTGATGTAGTAGTGGCTGCCACAGGAGCTTACCAGACAGTCTTGGAAGCACCAACCAGAACAGGCAAAATAGGTAAAGCTGTCAGGTACACTGTAGATGTAGAAGCCAGAAAGTCATGACTTCAGCAGCAGGAGTTAGACTTTCAAGGCCTAAAGCCTTGGCCATTTCTGCTACCTGGACCTAGCAGGACTTAGTCTCCTCAGTGGGAGAACTGGGCAGAGCAGCAGCCACCTGTTTGTCGGGGGGATATGCCCAACGGGGTCTCAGTCACACCCAAATCTCCCCCTGATGAATCTGAGGAGTCACCTGCAGGCAGGGGAAGTTCAGGGCCAGGCTGTATGAGAGTCACAGGTTGTGAAGGATCCTCTAAAGTTCGAACTGGGTTGCAGGGATGGTCACGCTCTGCAACTGGGGCTTTAGTCACCAGAGCAGAGTTCCTGCCATGACCAGCAGTAGCTGGATGCTTGAAGGTATCGGCTAACCTCATCAGGTTTAGGCATGCCAGGCTCATACAGCAGGCCTTTGGGCTTCATAGTCTTCTACCAATGATAATCATCAAAACCATAAGCAAGACTGGGGAGGCAAAAAAAGGACTGTCCCTTATATCGGTCACGCAGTTGGAGGTGAGCAGTATCAAACATTCCTGGGGAACTGAGATAGTTCAAAGGACATACAGGCAGGCATGGAGCTGAGTAGTGGTAGCCTTCTCTCCACAGAGGGCTTGGTGAACATCTAGGCAAGTGACATAAAGGCAAAGCCAAAGGTTTTAGGTACAGCAGGTATGAAGCCTGTTTCCTCATCATCCAGGCCTCCAGTGACAGGAAAACCTTTAAAAGGTCAAAGTTGAAGGTGTAGAGTTGGTTGAGCCAAGCAGGGACTCCAAGCAATGTCTCTCATTATTTCACCCCAAACAAAAGGTGATGGAGGCTAGAAAAGCACAGGGGACACGTGCCTCATCGATGCTGCTGACACCGACAACAGTACAGGTTGGACAGGCTTCTACTTTGAGGGTGTACTGGTTGCCCACGTCACCATCGAGGCTGGAGGAACCTTCTTCATGGTGAGGTCTGACATCAGATGCTTTGAAGTCAAAGACACTGAAGCTATGTTCCTAGAAGCGCTGACCATTGATGCCGATGGTTTTGAAGTGGTGCTGTCTCTTGACGTTGAACCCAATGCCGGCTTCGAAGAAGTCATACAATTCCAGATGCAGGCGAAAAGTTTCCTCTGGGATCCTGATGGGATCCAGACACTGACCTTGATGGCAATTTAGAAGACACCATAGTGCCCAACATGCCCCCCCCCCCAAATAATATAAAAAATCTGGTGATCATTAAGAGCAAGCATGGATTTGTCAAGAACAAGTCATGCCAAACTAATCTCATGCTTTTTTGGCAGAGTTACTAGTTTAGTAGATCATGGCAATGCTGTAAACATAGTGTATCTTGATTTCAGCAAAGTATTTTACAGTCTCCCACAATATCCTTGCTGGTAAGCTGATAACTTGTGGGATAGATGATGCTACTGTTAGGTGGATTCACAGCTAGTTGAACTACCTAGTGAGTAGTCAATGGCTCCACATCATCCTGGAGAGAAGTATCAAGTGGAGTACCACAAGGCTCTGTCCTGCACCCTGTACTGGTTCAACATTTTCATAAATGACAGGGAGAAGGGAGTAGAGGCGATACTTCATCAAATTTGCAGAGGAAGCTGGTGGGGTGGGTGGCCAACCATCTTCTTAAAGACAGAATCAAGATCCTTTCAGGGAGGCAGATATGTCCTTCTTACCTAACTGATAGCATAATTTGATGGTCTTGACAAACCAGCGTGAGATGGTCTGGGAGGAAGTGAATTGCCCCTTGTTGGGACCTGCATGAGTAACGAAGAGTGACTGAGATGAGCACCAGTCAGAGATCCTGTGAACATAGTATGACAAAATTCTATGGACATCGGGAGAATGGAGATGTTGCTGAGCTTCATCCGTAGGATTGGGGAAAAACATTGGCAAGGTAAGAGATTGAGAATGGTGGGAGACAATATTTGGAACAAAGCAATATCTGGGCGGAGATTCACCTTGTGCTTATGGAAAATCAGGTAAGGGTAGTTAACCCCTTAAGGCACAAAGTTCACTGACACCTCTGCCAGATGTGATGGCCATGAGGAACACCACCTTACAGGAGAGTAGGTCAAGGGAGACAGATGCTAAAGGTTCAAATGGGTGTCTAATGAGACAGGTAAGTACAAGTGAAAGTTCTCATGCAGGGGCCATACTTGGGGTGACTGGGTATAGGTGATAAAGGCCCTTTAGGAAGCATTTGATAGTAGGATCTCTGAACCAGGATGGAGCAAAAGGGTGTGAGTGAGCCATGATGGCTGCCAGGTGAACTCTGAGGGTGGATAGCTTCAGACCAGACTCTTTCAGAGAGAGAAGGTACATACAAGTTCAGCAGAGACGTCTGTGGGGGACATGCTCTTAGTTTGCAGAAAGTAGAGGAAACGTGTCCATTTATGTTGGTATGACTTTACTGTTGCAATGTGTCCATTTATGTTGATATGACTTTACCACTGCAGGTTTCTCGGCAGCTGACAAGACACGATGGAGGGCCTCTGGGAAGTGAGCTGTATCCACCATGTGGTAAGATGAAGTCTGTGGAGGTCCAGATGATGGAGGAGGCCCGACTGTTGCATGAGAAGGTGAGGAATCACAGGAAGAGGATAGTGTCAGCCCGCCACCAGGTGCAGAAGGCAGGGGAACCATGGATGTCTCGGCTATCATGGGGCAATGAGGATGTGTGCTAGTTGGTCTTGTGGATTTGTTGGATCTTTTGCAGAACTTGGGGAAGGAGTGGAATGGCGGGGGGCGGGGGACAAGTAAGTGGAAAGACACATCCATCTTAGTGCAAAAATAATCTCCTAAGGACTGATCGACCTTGTCTACTCTGGAGCAGAAGTGTGGGCACTGGATGTTGAGGTGAGATGCAAAGAGGTCTATGTCTGGGTGGAACCACTCGTCAAGCAGAGAATGCAGAGTGAGCTTGTCTATTTACCATTTGTGGGATGCTGCCCCTGCTCTGCTGAGGGCATCGGCTTGCACACTGACCTCGCCCTGAATGTGGATATCCACAGGCGTGACAGAATGTGCTATGCACCAATGCCAGATTTCAAGGGAAAGGCTGAGGAGGGCTGTGGAGCCCATACCTCCCTGTCTGATGAGGTAGGTTTTGGCTGTAGTATTGTCTGCACTGTGACCACGGAGTGATGTATTAGCTGTGCGAAGCCTCTGAGGGCCTTGAAAATGGCCAGGAGTTTGAGGAAATTTATGTGATGCCTCTTCTCTATCCCAGAAGCCATGTAGGTGAAGTTCTATAGTATATGGGGCCCCCAGCCTGTCTCTGACGTGTCCGTGGTGAGGACTTACCAAGTTGCTGGTGGGTGAAACAGGGCACCCACTTAGAGGTTGTGGGGCCTCATCCACCATAGGAGAAACTAGCAGACTGGAAGGGTCACCTTGAGCAAATGAGATTGTGGGTCTGTTTGTGGATGGAAATGATGGAGGATCCAGCTTTGTAAAGTTCTTGAGCGGAGGCGAGTGTGTGGAAGTACATGGGTTATGGTAGCCATGTAGCCCAGGAGTTGTTGAATTACACATGCTCTGTGATGGCAATGTGATGCAGATCCTGCAAACTGGGAGGTATAATTTTGCGTGGATTGAATAAAATAGCAGACAGAAATTCGATACACCTGGCTGGTTGAAGTTTTGAGTTTTCATAGTTGATCAGGACTTCCAGAAGGGCTATGGTGGTGTTGAGAGAGTGTAGGACCAACTGGGGCATATTTGCTACACCCATCTAAGTACGGGAAGACCTGAAAACCATGCTACTGAAGGAAGACAACCACTGGGGCCATGCACTTGGTGAAGACTCTCGGTGTAGAAGCCAGCTTGAAGGGAAGTTATTTGAACTGGTAGGTTGTGTTGCCTATCTAGAAACTGAGGTAATGGCAATGCTGAGGTCAGATTGTGAGGTGGTTCTATGCATCTTTGAGATCCAGGGAGATGAACCAGGAGCCCTGTTGTAGCAGAGCGAGGATGGTGGAGATGGTAATCATGCAGAAGCATTTGTACATGATGGAGCAGTTGAGCTTCCAAAGGGCCAAGATACAGAGTACTCCATCGTGCTTGTGGACTGTGAAGTATGGTGAATAGAATCCTTGGGATGACAGGTTGTGAACTGGTTCTATGGCCTGTTTGTCGAGTAGCAAAGCCACCTCCGTCAAGAGAACAGGGATGACTTTGGTAGTGACTGGTTCGTTGTATGGGGGTGTAGATGAGAACTCCAGTGCATATCCAATTCTTATGATTGTGAGGACCTACAAATCTGATGTGATGGTTTTCCAGGCTGGGAGAAAGGGAGATAAGCAGATCCCCAGTCTGTGATGGGGGGAAAAGTCATTGCTTCTATGGGAAAGAAATGGGTGGTCTGGATTTTTGTGCTGTTGGACGCTGAGCTGTGTAGCAGGAGTGTTTGCCATAAGATTGGAAGTGAGGGGAGTGGTCACTCTGGTAATATTGAGGTCTCTGGGGTTGACTATGGTTCCACCTTGTAGGCCTATGTTGTGATGGTGAAAGCTGATAGCTCATGGAGCATGCTGTGTTTTAGAGATATTGAACTTTCTCGAGGGTCTGATCAGACTTTTCTCCCAAGAGCATATTGCCTTCAAAGGGAAGGTCCTCTATGCGAGAGCATGCATCATAGGCCAAGCCAGAGGAACGGAGCCATGCATAATGGTGAATGGCAACTGAAGTGGCCATGACCTTGGAAGTTTCTGGCTGAATAGAAACCAGCAGAGTTTCTGGCTGAATAGAGTTCCTGCTTGCCCAGTTAAGCTGCCTCTTTAAGGAACACTTTGGCGTGTTCTTTCTTATCTGGAGGAAAGTGGTTCAGGATGGGAGCTAGGCATCCCCACAAGAAGTGGTTGTAGTGTGCGTTGTAAGCCTAGTAATTGGTCACCTTGTGATGCAAAGCAAAAATGGAATATAAGTGTCTGCCAAATGTGTCAAATTTCCTGCCCTCTTTGTCTGGTGGTGTAGAGGACAAAACCTGTATTTAGAAAGAGAGAATACCACAACAACTGAGTTGGATGCGGGGTGGCGCTGGAGAAAAAAAGGCCTCCTGTTCATCCTCAGTATGGACTCTATAGACATTATCTACGTGTTTGGTGGGTTGAGGTAGAGAAGATGGTTTCTTTCAGCAAGATTTCTCAATGTCCAACAAAGCAGCATTCATGGGGAGATAGATGAGCGGGGGGCACAAGTATCTGCTTCAATGAGACCAAACAGAACAGACGGTCTGGTTATGATTTATTTTGTTGGGTTGTATCCCTAGAGATGTGGCCATGTGGGAAATGTAGTCTGCATAAAGCTTATAGTCCTCTGAGGGCAAACCTGGTTTTGAGTCAGTTAGGGAGTCTATGGGAGATAAGCCAAGGGATGTTGGGTCAGAGCAGATTGGGGGTCCCCTTCTTCCTCCTCAGAATCCTCATCAGTAATCTCATCTGCACTATGTGCAGGCTGAGAGTCTAGAGGCCTCTCTAAAAGGTAGAGCGGAGTGGTGTCTGCAAGTTGCATGGCAGCAGAGTGATCTTGTGGTTGTGTCAGAATTGGCAGCTTGCAGGGAGGGTGTCTTCAGTAGTGGAGCAGAAGGGGCTCAAGGTTTGCGTCATTACTGTCAGTGAGTGGCCTGGCATCTGTGGAAGGAGGAGGCATACTAGTGCTGGTACGATGGTGTAGCTCGGTTCCCCCACAATGTGGAGAACGCAACCTCTCTCTGGGTGTGTGTATGTGTGGTCATATTCCCACAAGTCTAGCTGGGAATGAGATGAGGTTGGTCCCTGGAGGTGTAGTGCCAGGATGAGGAGTCAAAGTTGCCTCAGTAATAGGGATCAGCCAAATGGTATGAGCAGTAGCAGGCATTTATCCCAATTGGAGTAGTCTTGGTCAATGTAATGGGTTTGACTTTGGTTGTGTGGGTGGAAAGGCTGGGATTGAAATTGTGAAAAACATCTGCGACTGAGGTTAGGGCAAAGTGTCTCCAGTTCCGAATGAAAATCATCTATGTCCAGTGACCACTCCTCCTGGTATTGTTGTTCTTCCTCTTAGCCTGCTTCTGGATCGATTGGCAGTCTTGTTTATTACTGGTATTCAGCCTCGGACTGGTAGAGTTGACCCTCAGTACCGAGGTTGTCCTCAGGTTTAAAATGGTCCTTGAGTACAAACTGATCTAGTTTGGATTCAAGGGCTGGATTGCCTTGGTCCTGCACGGAAGCAGTCAAATGCTGGGAAGCTGATTGTTCGTGCTGGATTGGTACTGGCGGAGACAGTTTGCATTTCTTTTTTGGCTTAGTCAGAGTAGCCAAAAACAACCAATAAACCATGTGAATTCAAAAATTATCTATATAAACATAAGAATTTAAGGAATAATCAATATAATAAATGATGTATAATTCTAAATGTACATATAGTCAATAATGGCTCGTATATCCAAATACTGAGGAATGTTCCACAAGCCATCCAAAAGTACTACATATAAAAGATAGTAAATATGCATATTTCCAGAGGAAACCATATAGGTGCAATGTCCACTATATGGACTAAATAACAATGTTCATCCTCCTATACGTAATGAGGTAAACACACAGATCTATGACATGGAAATGCAGACTGATCGATCTCTAATCTCTAAAGAAGTTTTTCTGGGATTACAAATGTATAATACTAAACCTGCGAATTACTTGGACAAGATTACGATTACTAAGTACCGCAGGATGTTCACACTGGCCAGATTTAATGTGCTACCTTCAGCTGAACTAGAAGGTAAATTTAGAGGGATACCAAAAGAGCAGAGACTATGCCCTTGCAGCTCTGGAGAACAGGAGTCTATCTTTCATATTTTACTCCGCTGCCTCTTCTATAGGGATTTTCGATCTCGTTATATTTCCTCATTACTGGCTGACTTCTCAGGACATACAGATGTATTCTACGTCAACTATCTGCTCTCAGATCAGAAGGAGGAAGTAACAATTAAAGTTGCTAAGTTTTGTGAGGCAGCTAAGAATGCTAGGCAACAGATGGTAAACCAGATTATGTAAACTGGAAACTGCTGATTAGGATGAGATAATATTGGATCTCTGTATATATTACTATTATATCATATGTGTATTATTATGTATGCTTTAAATTTTGGTCTATGACCGTAAATAAACATGATGATGATGATGTAAACACTTTTCAAACTTCATCTGAAGCTCATGGAGATGATTTTGGTGCAAGTCATAATTAGTCCTTGAAAAATTGTCCGGATTCCAGTGATTTTTGCTGAAGCTTCTTCATGAAGGACTTATATGCTCTTTAATCGTTCTTTATGGTAACATTTTACCTGTCAGAGTAGCAGCAATAGTGAGATTGTGCTTAGGTGGATCAGAAGCTGGTTTAGCAGGCTCTGTGGGCGGATCGTCACGCTTCTTTTTCTTGCTGTGGGTTTGACACAGTCGAACCCGATGATGTGGAGGTTGAGGCCAGAGTGGCAGTACTGGCCACCGGTACTGAGGTGGGTGGTATTGAGGTGGAGGAAGCCGGAGCCACAGATTTGGGAGGCTGCTTCAACAAGCCTGTGGCAGGAGTGGCAGCAGATATAGCTACAGTCATGGGCTGTGAGCCCAAGGGTGGCAGAGTGGCGTCCACCTAAGTTTGCATGGTGGCCTGAGTAGACCCCTCCTCATGTGAGGATTGCAAAGCCCATTGCCAGAGCTACGATCTTAGGTGGGAGGCCTGGTTCTTTCTGGCCTGTTTGCCAAATCCGGCACAGTGTGCACACAAGTCTACCTTGTGGGCCTTGCCGAGGCAGAAAAGAAGACGATTGTGTCCATTCGTGGAGGGTAGTTTGGTCCTGCAGTGGATGCAAAACCTGAATGTGACCTTGCTGGCCATAAGCATGAAAAAACCTGGGGGGAAACGCTGACCCGGGGGCGGGGGAGGAGGAAGATGCAAATCAAAAGAGAGATCAAACAAACTAATAAAAGAAAAGTAGGAGAAGTAAAAACAGAATTTTTTTTTTGTTCTTTAGCTCGGAGCAACTCACGAATGAAGTCGTAATGGACAAAGAAGGACTGAAGGAGGGAGCCCAGTGAAATGAACATATCATTGGAGGGGGCGGGGCTAACACCCAATGTCTAAGGAGAAGTTAGCTTGTAGTAATCCCGACAAAGTCTCTACGCAGGCACAAAGCCCAATCGTGTAAAGCACAGAGACCACGTTGAAGAAGAACAGGCTGCTCACCTGTAACTGATGATCTGGTAGTGATCCGTTGACATCCATTAGAAATGGGTTCTGCGCCTGTGCAGAAGCCTGTCAGTGTGGACTACCACAGCTCTTCTTGGCACTTGCACCCCACCCCAAGTGACCACGTGGCTATTTAAGGTGGGAGGGAGCGCCAGCACTTCGGTTCCTGGATGACTGCTGGAGCAGGCAATCATCTCTGTAACAACAGGTGAGTTCTGTGATGTAGACTTGCACACTACTGCAGAGGGGAGGCTTGGGAGGGTCTAATGGATGGATGTCAATGGATTACTGCCAGATCATCAGTTACAGGTGATCAACCTGTAATTTGTAATTCACTGAATCCATTAGAAATGGGTGTTTAGTGAGCTCTTTTAGGAGGAGGGAGCAGTAGTCATTGTAACACCTTTTTAAGAATTCCTCTCCCAAAATGTGCCTCTGCTGCAGAGTGCAAGTCAATGGCATAGTGCTTCATGAAGGGCAACTCTGAAGACCAGGTTGCAGCCCTACAGATGTCCTTGAATGATATATCCGACAGATGAGCCGCTGAACCTCTGTATGCCCCAGTTGAGTGTGCCTTTATGAACTTTGGCGGCTGTACTTGTAAGTCATTAGGATTAGTTCTACTAGCCAGTGGTATAACCTTTGCCTGGATAAAACCTGGCCTTGTGTTTTCTCTTTGTAAGATATAAACAATCTTTTCATTTTTCTAATCTCCTTTGTGCTTGCCAGGTAGAACAGAAGAGCTCTCCTGACATCCAGGGAATGCAGAGCCTTTTCAAGAGAAGTCGTAGGCACACTAAAGAAGGTAGGCAGTACGATATCTTGGTTTATGTGAAAATCTGTCACAAGCTTTGGTAGGAATTTGATATCAGGATGTAGTAAAATCTTCTCCGGGTAGAAGCGTGTGTAAGGGACATCCATTCTCAAGGCTCTAAGCTCACTCACCCTACCGGTGGTTGTAATCACCACTAAGAAGGCAGTCTTTAGTGAGACCAGTTTCAGGCTAGCTGTAGCCAGGGGTTCAAAAGGGGTATCCGTCAGAGCAGAAAGGACCAACGATATACTCCACAGCTCCAGTGACTATTTAACCAGTGGATATAGATTGATGAGACCTTTCAAGAAGCTCTTGCAGCTGGGGTGAGAGAATACCATCCTCCCAGCCCAGCCCAGCCGCTTCGCTGTGATAGCCACTAAGTGCACTTTTATCAAGACATTAGACAGCAGGGAAGTCTTTAGTGTCATCAGATATATATAGCAGGACTTGGCGCACCATAGCTTTCAAAGGGCAGAAGCTGTGTGAAGCCGCATAGCAACTGAATTGTTTCCATTTACTTGCATATTTCTTCTTAGTTGAAGGCTTCCTCCGGTTAAGCAAGATTTTATTCAGAAGCCTATCCTCCAGGCTGTTAGCTTTAGTGGGCACCTCTGCGTACAGCACTTACCTGCTTTCTTGTGACAGGAGATCTTGGCACTGTGGAAGTCTCCTGTATGTGTGTCTAGACGGTCCGAGTAGATGCGGAAACCACGGCTGCCAAGGCCACCATGGTGTTATCTGGATGCAAGTGGCATGATTGGCTGGAAGTCATGCTACTACTCTTCCTATGAGTGGTAGAGGAAGCCACATATACAATAGGTGTTGGGACCAGTCTATTTTGAATGTGTCCTCAATTGACTGCGGGTCGTGACCCACTCTCGAACAGTGCATCTTGCACTCGGCATTGTGAGCCTTCATGAGTAAGTCTATTTTGGGGTACCCCCATGACTTGAATATTGGAATTAGGTACTTGTTATTCAATTCCCACTCGTGCCATTCCTCTCTGATAAACGAGCCACTCAGGTCATCAGCAAGAACATTGTCCATCTCCTTGATGTGAATGGTCTGGGGAGTGATTCTATTTCTGATGCATCAGTGCCATATCTGAACACTTAAGGCACATAGCAATCTGGACACCCTCCCCGCTTGCCTGTTTAGGTAGGCAATTGTTGTATTGACCAACTGTATCTGTATGGTTTGCCCTTTTAGATAGGCAAAAAAGCCTTCATGGTTTGAAACACTGCCTGGAACTCCAAGAAACTGATGTGGAGGTGTCTCTGTTGGTAGATCCACAGCCCCTGAACCACGTTGCCATTGCAATGATACCTCCCTCACACCAGGCCAGCATTGATGCGTCCGTTGTCACCCATACCATGGGTGACTCCAGCTGAAATGGGACACTTGGCAGCAGGTTCTCTGCATGCATCCACCAACCCAAGGTTTGGAGGATCTGAGGAGGAATGTTTAACTGTTTCTGGGGGCTGTCTGTTCAGATGGAAGGTGGATATGTACCATAATTGCTATTTTCTCATTTTCAGATGTGTGTGATGAACTGTCATCTTACAAGATGCCATGAGACCCAGGAGGCATTGAATCTTCCTTGCGCACATCTGTTTCAATTGGAACTAATACACGAGCTCCAAGATGGCTTGGAACCTCTCCTGCCGTAAGTAGGCCTTTCCTGTCTGCATATCCAGGATAGTCCCAGTGTAGGAGATTGATGTCACTGGAGTCAGATGGGATTTCCCCCCATTGACCTCTATCCCGAGGGCTTGGAGAAGTTGCAATAAATACTGTATCTGAGAAAGTAACCCTTCTCTGTCTTTTTGATGTCAGTAGCCAATTGTGGGCAGTCCAGAGGCCAAGTGCTAGCATTTAATATTGGTAAATTGAGTTGCCCACCATGAATCTCAGATATTTTCGGTACAATGGCCTGATTCCTATGTGAAAATAAGCATCCTGTAGGTCTAGCGTTGCAAGCCACCACTCCTGATGTAGAAGTGGCAGAATGTCTTGCAACGTAGTCATTCGATACTTCTTCACATGTACGAACTTGTTCAGATGTCTCAGGTCCATTATAGGTCATATTCCACCACCCCTTTTGGGGATCTGAAAGTAGCAGGAGTAGAATCCCTCCCGCCTCTGTGCTCACTGCACCGGGACAAGTGCTTTCTTGTTTCTTGGTCTGTGTACTAGCAACAGGCCTTTTCAGTGCTGCAAGAACATCCGTGATCTGGGTACTCACAGCAGGCCTTCAAGGCCTAATCTCAGTAGAGGTCTGCGTTGCAGTGGTTGAATGGACCTTGCACAATAGCGTCACCTGCATTGTTGCAGGCACCATGAGCTTGGCAGAACACTTCCTCGCCCTCCATAATCTAAATTCCTGATTCTGGAGCCTGGTGACAATCCATGTCACCTCATCCACCATGGGGCAATAACTTTGGTCCTGTGAGTAATACCCATGTTTTCTTTACAAAAGCCCTTTTGTTAGGAGTTGTAATGTGGATGCATAAACTGAAGTGGTAGATGGCTTGAACAATCTCACTAGGGACATACTTGGAGTCTTTGGCACTGAAACAAGCTAATCTCCAAAGGAGTCTTCATCTAAACCCTGGCTCAAGAAGCCATGGAATGTGGAAGCAGGCAGGGTGCTCTCATTAGATTCAAGTAGTGTGAATAGAGTCTTAGCATTAGGGTCCAGACTTGCATCTATATCAGCCTGTGTAGTCACCTCATGGAAAGCCACTGGTAAGTGAACTTGTGAAAGCACCCAACTGTGAGGGTTGGAGGGTGACTGCTCTGATGTTGGTGTAGGACAGGGATTCTCAGTGTTGGGCCCCCAAATGGTATTGGTCTTCAACTCCCATAATCCCCAGCCCCAATGGTCTTTGGTTGGGGATTATGGGAGCTGAAGTCCAATACCATCTGGCAACCCAACATTGAGAATCCCTGGTGTAGGAGACAGGGATGCTGCCTGATATGGAGCTATTTGGCAACATTGGGCTTTGTCTGAAGACGGGAAACATTGTGTCATTACTGCAAACACTGTCAGATGTTGCTGTCTTTTCCCTGCTAGTGGCGCTGGCTCCAAATCCACACCCAGAAGTGGGGCTTGCTGAGCCAACGGTGGGGTTACTTGTAAATTGCGCTGCAAACGCAGGCACAAGGGGGCAGGCACGAGTGCATGCGCTCTTATTCCTATGCTTCTTAGAGAGAGGCTCCACACTATCTTCCTTATCCGCCCTGCTCTTCTTGTGGCGACGCTCCCAACCTTCTGCCCCTTTAACTGAAGGCTCCTGCTCCTTGAACTGACTCGATGTGCTTGATATTGGAGCCTCTGATGTCGAGGGTTTCAACTACAAAGGAGATGCAGCCTTTGACATCATAGCCAATCCCGAAGGGAGCGGGACAT
The DNA here is from genome assembly GCF_027244095.1 of Hemicordylus capensis. NCBI lineage: Eukaryota > Metazoa > Chordata > Lepidosauria > Squamata > Cordylidae > Hemicordylus > Hemicordylus capensis. The sequence continues at coordinate 266,773,649 of NC_069657.1, read as the reverse complement.
TGGCGTCCCAGGTCTGAAGGTGTCTGCAAACAATGCTGCTCATAATCTCAGGACTCTAGATTTCAGTGTTTGTTTAGAAAAGGAAGTGCAAACTTTACGTTTAGAAGTATTGTGCTTCTCCCCTAGGCAGAGTATCCAAACAGAGTAGCCATCTGTTGATGGGATGGATGCTCTACAATTAGAGCACCTCTTAAAAGTTTTCTTGTTTGGTTTAGGGTCCATATGTCTTTGTTTGGTTTGGGTTTTTGTTTTTGAAACAGTTACAGAGTACTAGAGGTCCATGTAAATGCATTACATTTAACACTTTCCAATCAGTCGTCCACTAGTCAAGTTAGTTGTTAAATATTGTCCAAGTCATAGAAAAAAGAATCTAAACTGATTCCACACCACCACTCCCCACACACACTTTTAAGAACAAGTTTGAGGAGCCATAGCTACTGCAGTATCAAGCACTTAGGTGGTCAAAAAGAAACTGAAGAAGAGAGCACCCAACCACCAATTAAAACAGAACTGCAGCACATGCAGGGGGCAGTTCTGGGCACTGCAAGGAACTGTCAAACACTACCCAGCTAGTCCTGTGCAGGCACAGAACCCACAATTATGGAGGTCATTGGATCTCTTTCCAGACCAATATGCATCACTCTGCAATGAACATTTGCCATTCTGTTGCTAGTCTCCCAGTCTGGAGAGATCTCATTAGAACTCTGTTGCACATTTAATAATCTGGGCTAATCCACAAATCAAGTCACCTCACTGCTTATCTTAATTACATGTAATCTATGAACAAATTGAAAACCACTAGTTCCAATACTGAACCCTGAGGGGGCCCCACTTCTCACTTCCTTGCATTGCATGTATGCTTCTAGTTCTTCAGCCAATTGCCAGTTCACAAGAGGACCCATTCTCTTACCCCATGACCCATTTATAGAACATTTGGCTTTGTCAAAAGCTTTTTGAAAGTGCAAGCATACAACATCAACTGGATTACCTCCATCCACATCCTTGTTATCACTAAGATTTGTGAGGCACAAAAGCATGCCAATTCTTGTCCTTGCACATGTGATCATTAATTTTGCTAATGCTTTTTGCCCATTTGTCTAGAACAGTTTAGTAATCTCCTGCATTCCTTTTTAAACATCAATGTTATATTGGCTTCTTCCTAATCCTTTGGCATGGAAACAGATTTCAGAGATGTTATTTTGGTTAGATAATCAGTTTCACATTTGAGTTCTTGAAGAACTCTTGGTGAATGTCATTTGGACCTGGTGATATGTTAGTTTTTAATTGGTTGAAATGCCTTAAAACATCCTGTAGCAGATTAAAGCTTTTGTCTCAGAGCAAGCTCACATGAGGGGGGGAAATGCTGAATCATCCCTGCTGAGCTGCCTGGCTAGACTTCTCCTAAAACTATTCTGTATTATCAGTAGGTTCAGAATGCTGCAGCCACCACCCCTTTTGTCTACAGAAACTCTCTGGGCTTTGGGTGGGATAACTCTTAATTTGCCTCTTGGACAAGTACAAAAATCTTCAGCATGCAAAACCTACTGATAGTTTTGAGGACGTGTTTGCACCAGAGAAATCTGCCTTTGTTGCCGCCCCCGCCAACTTTTCCAGAGTTAAAAACCAACTCGGAGAGGCTTGTAAAAAGAAAGGAACTACCAAAAAGGTTTTATTCAATTATTACTATAGACTGCTTCCATCTGATGTTTCCTCATCTTTTAGATACAATTAAGAATATTTAGTAGAATTACAAAAATAGGTTGTCTTAATGCACACGTAAATGTTTACAAAGGCTTTTGCAATGCCCTAGGTGTATTGAGCGCAGGCTAGTGTTTCTTATTCCAATTACATTGCAGGTAAACTATAATAGAACAGTATCCACAATATGCAGAGCACACACAAAAAAGAAATAGGACATACCTAACGCAAAATCTGACTAAACAAACTTTCCTCTAAACTTTTCTTTTCCTTGAACTCACTAAACTCCGGGTGGGACTTAAAGCCTCCTGTAATCCTGTCTTATCAGGATTTAGAGTTATCCTCCTGTAGCCAACCTCTATGGCCACATATCCTCCTGTGCACCTCCAGCCAAGCTGCTTTTCTTGTTCCCAGAATTCCCAGCAACCGCTCTCTAGGTCCCACCCACCCGGGATACTGATTGGCTGCCCTAGAGTTCACCAGCCTGTCAGTCAAGGCAGGATTCACTTCCAGTTAACTCTTTAGAGGGAGGGGACCCTGGTCACTACACTTCCTGTCACTTCAATTTGTCTCAGTTCATCAGACTCCCTTCCTGAAAGGAAGTGGATGGAGAGTCCATCTTGTGGTAGCTAGCATGAACTGACCCTTTCCTAGGCAGGGTTCACACTGGTTTGCATTTAGATGAGTGACTAACTGCGAGCACTGCCTGCTGTAAGGTACTTCCCTCAAGTGATCGTGCAGTGGCTCAGTGATAGAGCATCTGCTTGCATGCAGAGGGTTCCAGGTTCCATCCCTGGCTTCTTCACAGGTAGGGCTGGGAAAGACTCCTGTCTAAATCCTTGGAGAGCCACTGCTGATGACTGTAGACAATACTGAGCTACATGTTGACTCAGTACAAGGTAGCTTCCTCTGTTCCTATGAAAGATGGGAGATGTTTCCCATAATGCTACCACATTTTTCTTGCAGCTTCCTCTGTTCCTACGAAAAGTGGGAGATGCTTCCCATAATGCTACCACGTTTTTCTTGCTTAAAATATTGAAACACAACTCAAAGTTACATGTATGGTAAGTTCTGAACTGTATGGCATCTACTTTTGGAAATGTAGCACTTCCACAGATTTTTTATATTAACTGTGTGTGACATCTTGCTTCAGCATTGCTTTCTGGAAAGGGATTTCCACCATAGTCAGTTATCCATTTGCATGGCTAAGAGAAATGGCAGACATATAGGGTTTACTGTACTTGTGATAACAGTTTAATATATTACTTCCAAAGTTGAACCTAGAGAGGAATCCTATAGATTATACTAGCACAAGTATTTGGAAAACGTGTGCCCACAGCATACTAGAGTGTGAAGAGAGATCCAAGACTGGAAGCAAAAGGACAGTGTATCGTGCAATTTGCATGGAAGAGGACATTTTACACACACTCAAAAAACATTCCTTAGTAAAGGGACTCTCATGTCACATCAGATGCTGGTCTGGAAAATGAGAAGTTGGCAATGCTTCTCGCCATTCTCCCAAAAGCTCTCTTTCAGCATGTGTATGGGGGCTTTTGGCCTAAGAACTGTAACAAGTGGTTATCACCTTTTGGGCAAAGCTAATCTGTGTTATGAGTTATGAAAGCTTCCTGGAGGTAGAGTTCATGTTGTGAGGCTTGACTTATGGTCAACACTTCTGATTAATGATCTGCATTGTAGTAGGCTGAATGGCCTTTAGCTGGTAAGATAGGTTGACAGTGCCATTCAGCTGCTCATTGATCCAGCTGTCAGTGTACAAAAAGGTGGCTGCTCATTATGAATCACCACACACACACACACACACACACACACACACACACACTAACAAAACAAGACTGGTTTGGTTTATTGGTTTCTCACTACAATAACCTGAATCCACACATATGTAAGCTGTTAAATCATCAGTAAGACTACATGAAAAACAGATTATACATGCAAATTCCCATTTACATCAGCCACATAAAGATACATCAAGAGCACAGTCCTAGGATGAAACCAATCTGAAGATGTATGCCCCAATTCTAAACATGTTACTTTGAAGGAAGCCTTCAGGGGCACCTTTGTAACCGGTCTAGGATCAGAGCTGAAGTATGAAAAGTTACATAAACATTAAAAAGTTAACTATTTACACAGTTAGGCTTTGAATGCTGCCTTTGCTTATACTGGAGATGTATGAAAAGTACTAAATTAAAGCAGCAAGCAAGAGCTCAGGAAAATAATACTGGTCAGAAGAATTTACTTTCTGCTATACAAGGACATAATTGAAATGCTGAGGAAACAAGTCTTTTTAAAGCTGGTAATTAGTTTTCCTATTTTCTAAGTACCGTATTTTACGGACTATAAGACGCTACGGACTATAAGACGCACCTTAATTTTAATCCAGTTTTTCTGAGTTTTAACATATTAAACTGTTAAAACATATAAGACGCACCTGAATTTTGGCGGATATTTTTTGAGGAAAAAAGTGAGTCTTATAGTCCATAAAATACGGTAATACACTGCCACTAAAATAAAGCGGTTGCAACTTTTTTGTATCAGCTAGACTTAGACTGGAATATGGAATGTTTCAGAGGAAAAGATATTAACTGTTTATGAGAACCAACATTAGGGGAATTATTTGAAGCCTGAAAAGATTAAATGCTGATGAAATCAACTCTGGTTTTCAAAACGTGATAATAGTTCCTTAGTAGCTACCAACATCCATCAGCTCAGAAATTCTGTCATCACCCCCAGGTTTCTATAAACAAATATTGGTTTAGAATGCATATTTTGCATAACATTGAACACACTAACAGAATTATACTTCTATTTATTCTACTAAAACCTATCTCGTATAGAGTTTCCCCAATTTTACTGTATTAAGATTAACATTAAAAATAAAAGTTTTGTTAAATCCTCAAGCCTTAAAGTTTTTTTTTTTTTGCATACACTTAAGCTTCTTTTGTCTGCTTCTGATCTCCAGCCATTTTGTCCATGCGTTTCTGCAACAGAAAGCAATAAGGAGGCTGAATTAAAGTTCTGTCAAGCCAAGTATTGGTATGCTTAGACATACTGGATTGTTTGTTTTCCTCCCTCTCCCTCCAAATGTCATCCAATCCTGTATTCTGTTGGGGTGGCTATTTGGGAGAATTTCAGCGACCACACTTAACGCCTTCCATATCACCTGTTTCGCCAGAGGGCTATGCTTGACAAGAATCATGAACCATGTCTACAGCCAATATATACATTGGCAGGATCCAACCAAAGCTAGACACTTCTAAGTTAAAGAGTTTTCAAAGTGCTTAACTTCAGCTAGATTGTGTAGATTACTATAGTATGCATTATGGAGAACAATGCCATCAATCAAATGAGTCCCATTTGTTACCCAGTCCATTAGACTAGGCAACATATGTCCGACTAATAATGGCAGTACAAAGGATGGCTGTTTGCCTTAGGGAACATATGAAGCTATCTTCTCCCAAATCAAATGATGGGTCCATTCAGCTCATCAAGAACAGTACTGACTGTCAGCAACTCTCTTCCGAGAGGGCTCTTTCCCAGTTCTACTTAGAGATGGCAGAGGACTGTCTGCATACAAACCAGGTGTACAGCCACTCCTCATACAATCCCCCCACCCCGTTTCAGTGCCTTTAACTGCCCGCCACATGTTCTACCTTCTTTTTCTAAGAGTTCCACACAAAACCCACAAAGGTTTGTCTCACCTTCAACTTTTGATAATGTGCAAGACTGCTGCAGTGGACCTTTTTCGCAGCATCTTCATTTGTGTAGAACAAGGAACACAGTTTGCAGTAAAACCCAGCTCTGGGCACCACAAAGTTCACACCTAGAGAGAGAGAGAGAGTGAGAGTGAGAGATAGCTAGCTAGCTAGCTAGATATTTTATTTTTATCCTGTGTGTGCGCGCACATTATTTTCATATCTAATTTAGCTAGGCTCGCCTACAGAATGATGTCAGCGGAATGCAGAATCAATCAATCTGCTCTCTGGGCAGCTTCATGAACTTCCTCAAGAAGCTCCTCCAAAGGAAGCCTTGGCAACACTGTGGGCTGCAAGATGGGTGGGAAGGGAGAGAGCTTGCTGGATGCAAACATAACCACCTGTAGGCTGCAAGTCTGCTGGAGAATATCTGGAATATCTGCAAAAGCCAAACTCCTTTTGTACAAAAGAGACTTCTATTTCAGATGCTTGATTTCAAGCAGGAGTATTGTCTTGGCTACATGCGTCCTTGCTTCAATTATATTCTTAATAGAATAAGGAAGTCCTTCTTAGAAACGTGATAGCTTTGGAGATACAAATTGCATCTAATTTGTGCTCATTATAAAATTTTGGTGACCCAACAGGCCAATTCTAGTTAATGCCTCCGTATGGTAAGCAAGACAGGAATCGATGACAGACCATAACGAAGAGATACATTTATAACAATGCAGATTACACTGAAGGAGGCCAAGGTATTCTTACCAACAGGAACATTGGGCTGATATGGTCCCACTCTAGGCTCATCTGCAACAGCACGTTTCTCACGGGCCGACTTCGATTCTTGCACTTCTGTGTTTTCGTTTTTATCTTTCTCTTGTGTCCCTGTGTGGTCAGTCGCTTCAGATGTTTCTAGCTTCAAGTTCTCTGTTTTGGCACCATTTTCTAATGCTTCATTTTCCTGCCCTGTTGCCTCAGCTTTTTCAACCTTATTTTCAGTCATGCTGTCCTCACTTTTTACAGCAGCTTTAGCCACGCCAGATTTACGTTGTTTCTGATGTTCTGAATCTTCCTCATCACCAACTTCATCCAGAGTGACAAAACCTTCCATGCTTCTTGGAAAGCCACCTGTAAGTCGCTGCTGAGACATCAGATATGGAGAGTCTCCTTCAACATTAGTTTATGAAAACGTACACCAAGTCCAATTCTAGTCGAATGCTGACATCCACCCACCATAATTCTCTTCTCTACAAAGCACCGCCAAGGGAGAGAGAGAGTGTGGTCTGTGGAGTACCGACACCAACGGCCCCAGAGGATGCCACTGCAGCAACCCTGGAGAACAGGCTGAACAATTCTCCCCTACTCAGCAGGTAAAAGGAACGAGATGCCATACGACAGCTCAAAGCGGAGTATCCACAGAAAGAGGAAGACTCCGTACGTTTGAAAAGGGACCTCATCCAACAGTTTCTTAATTCCACAAGTGGCACTCCTCCACACTGGGCCTCAACAGCAACGCTGGGGTCAGTATTCCCTGGCCATGAGTGGGATGGGAGGTATGGGAAAGAGTAGAGGATGGAATGACTTAAGTTCACTTGTGAGCTAAGTGAAAGTCTTGATTAATACTCTCTGTGCAAAGTTGCTAGATGATAATGTGGGAATGGGTGATCACTTGCTCTGTGGGAGTGGTGGCTATATATTTTTAGAAAACTGCTGACCTTGTTGAATTGCTGCTGAATGAACACAAGTTCCTGATTTGCTTGGGATGTTGCACTGAGAGCACAGCAGCCGCCGCCATTGGAGAATGCACTGGATCTCCAACTTAAGATTAGCTGCCTGTCTCTATTAAAATGGAGAGATTTCAAATTTGGATCCTAAAATTGTGATCTGCACATTAGAGCCTATGGAGTGAACACATTCATGTCCATCCCTTCCCAACACCATGCAATTTGTCAAAACTTCTCTGCCCAAGCTACAGTTTAATCTGTAAGCGATTCTCTTTCGTAGGGGGAGAGCAACTGGCCCTATCCATCCCCAGCACAGCATCCCTCCAGTGGCTGTTGCTGGTGTCTATCGAATGTTTCTTTTTTAAGACTGTGAGCCCTTCGGGGACAAGGAACCACTTTAGTTATTTATCCCAAAAGCACTATATAGTTATCCCAAAGGCACTATATAGGGTGATTACCACTGCCGGATTACAGCCATCTCTCTCTCTCTGGGGACCTACTGAAACCACGCACACAGACACCCCTAGCTTTCTTTCTCAGATTGTAATCAGAATATCCCATTATGAAGCAGTATGTTTTCTTGGGAGGTAGGGGGACATATGAAATAAGATAGGAAATGAAGGGTTTTTTGCAATCAAATGCAATCCTTCCTGACCTTTTTGAGCTTTTTTGCCGCTGTAGCACCAACACTCCCTTCACTCTTTGTGGTGTTTTCATCCTCAGCAGCTTCCTTTTGTTCAGTAGTCACATCGCCCAAGTTGGCCACATCAGTATCATCTGCTGCTGAGCTGCCACTTTCTAGTAATGCTGCGGCTTCATCTTCATCTGCCAACAATTCGTCTTCAGATTCCAGGAGCAAGTTTGGCTCCTCTTGATCTGCCTGTTCACCACCTTTGGTATCCATTCTCTCTGCCTCATCTCTCCTTTCCTCTTTGTCTTCCGTACTGTTGCTTTCCATTTTTTCATTATCCTCCAACTTGCATTTCTTATCACTTCCAGAGTCTTTGCTGTCTGGAGAAAGACCTCTTTTTCTGTAAAATGCAAAGAAAAGAAAATAAAGCTTTGCTTACCCATTCCGTTTTGAATTTTTTAATAATCTAGTTATCTACAAGATTATTACCGAGGTTTATCTTTCTTCAGCAAGTCCACTCCTTTGTTGGGAATCTGGGAGGGGGGAAACAAAATTTTGTATAAGTTACACACAATTTATTTCTATAATAAAAGGATGTGCTATCTCTACTCAAGTGAAACAATGTTTCCAGTCTTCAAGGCATATCGAAGTACACGTCATGTAGTTAGTGCTAGAAAACTGCAGCAGGATAGGCGATAAAATGCCTTAATAGGAAGGCATTTTGCCTTTTCGTTCTTACCCAAGAATTCCCTGTTCTGCACAGTACTTCTCAGAATGGGAGTTCTCCGCACACCTATTATCAAGACACTCTGCAGGAGTCAAAGAGAGAACTATTCTCTGGGAATTGGCTTCATGCACAATGCCATAAGGCCTGAGAGGTGCAAGGAGGACAAAAGGAGGTTTCCCCCCCCCCGGATCTTTGTAAAAAGTTCCTAGAAACTCAAAGAAGATACCTGAAAGCACTTCCCTACACAATTGTCTAAACTTCAGTTGAAGAATTCAAAGAATGGAGAGTCTATACACTTGACACATGGATCGAGTGCAGAACTAGTTCCACAGTTCTAATGTTTAAGTCCCATCTACTCCTATGGAGTTGCTTCTTATTCCGTCCCTCCCCCCCTCCCCCCGGGAGTAATGGTGTTGGGGCTACAGCAACTGACATGTTCCTTCTCCTGGAAAGGCTGCCCCCCATTAGCTAGTTAAGCTTAGTCTGTTTGTCTGTGCTTTTCAGCCCAGTTCCCACAGAAGATACCAGGACCCACTTGTCTTGGGCTTCAGAATACTGATCTACAGAAATTGACAGCATGGACTTTAGGCATTAGTCTAAGTTGGAGGTGGGAAGCACAAGCTACGAGCCAACTACCAGTCTCCCCTGTGGACCCTGGATCTTTCCTCCAATACTCAAGAGTTAGGCCAGGGGAAGTGAGGGTTCACTTTCTGCCAGTGTAGCTGAAGTGGACTGAAGTGCAGAAGGCCAAGCAAGGAGGGAAACATATTCTCTTTCCTAAGGGTAGTCTCACATCTGGACTGTGGGGCATCAAGACTAATCTTTGTTCCAAGTGAGTGAAGTGCTCCATCCAGACTTCTACTGTCCAGGGTGGCGGCCAGAAGATTCCCTAATCAAAATTTCTGCAGTTCCACAATTTGAACGATGTGCCCGTCTGCACCACCTTGTCTTTTTGCTGGCAAAACCTCTTCTCAGGCTACTGCCAATTATTCGGTTGTCTTCATTTGCTAAAGCAATTGTTGTCAGCAGCCACATATAAAATTGGCCACTTCATATTACAATAGCGCACAATCAAGTTAGAATTAAAAGCTTATGACCACACATGGTACCTACCCTTAATATTAACTTCTTGTATTTTTCAGACAAGTCTACTTTGACACATCGTCCCTGAAACCAAATGGCTTTGTTGGAACAGTGCTCCATCATTGCTACAGCATCTTCTCTGGTCTCCATTTCTATGAAAGCCTAGAGGAGTTTCAAGAGATTGTATTATGCAGTGTTTCAATACGATTCTTGTAAGGCCCCTCCACACAACAGATAACATTTACAAGGGGACCACTCCTAAAGTTACTCGCTGGGTAAGCCACCCCACACTTGCCTCAGAATTGTTACAAGGATACAATGGACGATGAGAACCAACTTACTCCAATCTCTGGCAAAAAGGATGCTCAAATATGTAACACGGAAGAAAGTAACGAGCCAGGTGTCCAAAATATAACACTGCCATGTATAAGAAGAGGCCATAAAGCCAGCCTTGAAATTAAGTGCACAAAAATGGCCAACCATCAAATTCTTACTCTTTAGTGCCACGAGGAGCTTGAGCATCCCACCCGCAAGTTCCTGCACAGGTGCAGAACTCAGGATTATGAATGTACTACAGATCAAGTTAAAGATCTTCCATGTTTTACAGCTCTTTGAGGCATAGGACTCCCAACTCCCATAGGTAGCAGTTAGGGATGTGCACGGACCGCAGAGGCATGGTCCGACGCCGGGGGTGGGTGGGTTGTACTTACCCCTCCCGCCGCTTTTCCCCTTCCGGTGCTCCAATTTTAAGCAAAATCTTCAGGGCGGCGCAGTCCTCCCTGCTACCCCTGCCCCCTTGTTGTTTGCAATATGCGGAAGTAACTCCAGCGCATGTGGGACCGCACATGTCGGCGGTCCAACATGGCCTGTGAACCGGTTTGTGCACATCCCTAGCAGCAGTCTACAAATGAGGTATCCAACTGTATAATTAATAAGATGAAGATTATAAAGCATGTTGCACACAGAAAAGTGCAACAGAAACTTAAAGAATAGAATCCCACAGCTGGGTACTGTCTAGGGAGGGCCAGCTGCTGGTACCCCACTTCATTTCAGAACCCAAGTGATTATTTCTTAGGAGCCAATGAAGGCTCCTCATTTGGGGGAGGGGGGCATTGTCCCCCTCCTTGCCAGTCCCACATTCTCTCAAACATACATCTCTTCCTCTCTGTCTCTCTCCGAGTTCCTCTTGCTTGAATGTTGCTGCTGCATTTCCACTGCTTGCCAGGAGTCGGCCCTAGCTGTTGGTCTTTTTTCTAAATTTCCTTTCCCTAAATTTTGTAAAGCCATTTCCTTCCTCTGTGGGTGTTCAGTGGGATCATTGCTTCCAAATGAAGTAATTACCATACTTAGTCACTACCCAAACTGCAAAGCCCCAACACCAATCAGGATCTAGCTTTTTCTGCCCCACAGAAGGGTGGGTAGGGTCTAGTCTTGCCTCCAACAAGCGTGAAAGAATCGTTTACAGGCACCTATTCTGACCAATAGCCAGCAAATAAGGCCAGCCCAGTCATCTGGTTTCCAAGGGTCCTTCAAGGCCGGCTGAGCAGACTCCCTGGAGATCTGTGTGCAAAATGGGAGCACTCAGTCTACAAACCAACTGAGTTCAGAAGGTAGGAGCTCTGGCTACCTTTCTTCACCCGCCCCTTCTCCAGAGGGAAGCCAGCCCTTTCCTTCTCACTCAGCACTGACAAAGCCCCGAGCATTAGGTTTCTCCAGCATTTGCTTGGAGATCTTTTCCTTACAATACTTCTCTCCAGACCTTTTTTTAATTTTGCAAGTTAAAGCATAACAAGAGAACTGCAACAAAGAATAACAGGTTGCTCAACTGTAATTATTGATCTGGTAGAGAACCGTCAACATCCCAAAAAGTGGGTAATGCGCCTGTGCAGGACCCTTGTGGTAGAATGCCGCAGCTCATTGAAGTGACCAAGCCCTGCCCCCCTCAAGCCAACAGCGTGCTATTTAAGGGTGGGGCAGATGCCTGTTCTTCCGTTCTTGGATGACCGCCATGGAGGACAGTCATCCATAATCAGTAGAGTTCATCATCAAAGGAGAATAGCATGCACACTCAATACACACATAGTGTAGCACTACTGCAGAAGGGTGGTTTGGGAGAGTCTTATGGATGTTGACCGATCTCTACCAGATCAATAGTTACAGGTGAGCAACCTGTTTATCTGGATTGAGATCCGTTGAGATCTATAATAATGGGTGTTTAGATAGCTCCCAATGGAGGAGGGTGCAGTAAGTAGCTATTTTAACACCTGCTTCAAAACGCTTCTCCTGAAGTTGGCCTCAGCAGCAGAGTGCACATCTATGGCGTAATGCTTGACGAAAGGCAACTCCGTGGATCAATTTGCTGCTTTGCAGATGTCCATGAATGCAGATCCCCATTCTACCATGAAACTCACTGGGTGACTCTGTGCCAGTCATGTATCTCTCCGCCTAACCTAACCTACAGGGTTGTTGTGAGGATAAAAATAGCCATGTACCTTTGAGCTCCTTGGAGGAAGAGCCGGATAGAAGTGTAAAAATAAAATAAAAATAATACACAGAAGAAAGGGGAGGAGAGAGGAGGGGAAGACTGATGACTCACAGCGATGCCTGTTTATTGCTGACACAGAGAAAAAACATGGGAGAGGGAGGATATGCAACAAAAATGTTACTTGAACCCTTTAATGACCTATGTACTTTAAGATTTCCTTAATTTCTTCTTTGCTGTTGAACTCAGGCCATAGTTTATCCAAATATAATACTTCCTTTATATTTCTTTTAAGTGTACAATGTTCAGATTCTAAAATGCCTACTAAGCTAGGAATCTAGCAGAGATAAACAGATATAAATTCCCCTTAAGAAGAACTCATTGGGGCTTACTCCCAAGTAACTGCTGTGTGCATAGGATTGCAGCCCAAGGACATATCCCAGAAATGTTTATACTGTAAGAAAGGGAGAAATAAGGCTTGCTTTTTAAAAATGTAAGAGCGTGTGAGTGTGAGTGTATGAATGAAGAAAGGAAACTAGTGGGGTTTATGCATTGCCAAATACATTGTGGTATTTTCAAGTGGTATGAAACGTCTGTATGCAGGTGCTACCTGCAAATAGGCACTCAACCCCATCCCCTTCAGTTGATGATCTTAGCTTAGCCCTGCAAGGGGTGCAGAGATGGCTGAGATTGCAAGGAGGAGGAGAAATGGAGGCAAGGCATATAGAAGACAGGATGGAACAACTGAAAAAGAAAAGGCAGCATGGAGACTTGAGAGAGAGAGAGAGAGAGAGAGAGAGAGAGCGAGAGAGAGAGAGAGAGAGAGCACTGCTACTTTCCACACTGACTCCTACAATTAACCACACTCAGGACAGGATTCAATTACTTACAACCAACCAAAGAGCAAATTTAGCACTAAATTGGCAGCTGGCTATTTAGTGCTAAGTGCTGGTGTGAATGATGGAGATTTTGGTTGAGACAAGCAAACAAATTTATAGATGGAGAAAACCATGGGCTGGTTCTTTGTCTTAGGGCTTGATCTGCCCACTATTGGCCCTACCTATGGTTACCCCAGCTCCTCCACCAGCAGCCCCAAGAGGCAGCAGCCACCACTGTTAGAGGAGCACTGGGTTATGATGAGGGATAAGGGTAACTGCATGATATAATCTTCACCACCACTTCTTTTCGGGTTGGAGGGGAAGACAACTTTGAATATACCCAACAAGAGTGAAAAGTCCTATTCTATTTGGAAATTGCCAGTTTGAAGGGAATGTTTCCTTTCTTTGGCTGCTGCTCAGTTTCCCCTTTTTGTATTTTGCTTTGATGTCTCATCATATCCCTGCCCCACACAAATTGAGATAGTGGCTGGATTGCTGTCCCACCTCTACCTCTGCTTGAGAATAGTGTAAATCAGGCCACACTGAAGGTATTGTGGGGCTGAGGCATCTAACTCAGCGGGAAAAGGACAGACGTGGGGCAAAGGGAAGAAGAGCAGGCAATGGCTCAAGCCCTACAAACAGCTGCACATTTGAGAGAAGAAACCTACCCTCTTGAGCAACACTGGGACCAGTCACCAGCCCCAAATTTAAAATGCCTTGTCTACTGGACACCTCTATTTCTGCATCCCTAGTAGTACTAACACACTCTGTATTTAGGTGATTTTGCACAGAAGGCTGAAATGCAATTTGTAAAAGCTATATTGCCTACAGGAATACTACAATATGTATTACCATATTTACCCAAATCGAAGACAACTCTAATTTTGCATTTTAAGAATCCCCCTTTAAAATGCAGATGAAATACAAGTTATACCCAGGGCTTCACATCATTCTTCAGATCCAGTTCTCAAATGAGTACCAGCAGAAATGGTTTGGTACTCACACTGCCTCTCTGCATGTAACCAGAGAGCAGCAGACTCTCTGGCCTCTGGTGCTCCCCACGCATTTCAATAGGTGGCAAGGTTCATAATGAAGGAGGAGCTCTCCTAAATACATTGGGCCTAAGCTGTTAAGGGCTTTGTAGGTAATAGCTAGCACTTTATATTTTGCCCAGAAACCTATTGGCAGCCGGTGTAGTTCTTTCAAGAACAGGAGTGCTATTGTTTCTTCAGGACAACTGCAAGACCAACCTAATGGCAGCATTTTATAGTTTCTTGACTATGTACAGAGGCAGCCCCACATAGACTGCATTGCAGCAGTCAAGCCTGGAGGTGATCAGCAAATGCACCAGTGTTCCCTCTAAGGCGTCCACATGTGCATGCACCCATATGGTTTTAATGTCCGCTCAGTTAATTGTATATCCCACTCAGGTTGAATCAGGAAGATCTGGATCGTGATCTGTTGAACCCATTAGAATGGGTTCTGCGCCTGCGCGGAAGCCTCTCGGTATCGGGTCTACAGCTCCTCTTCGGTGCCTGAGCCCCGCCCCACGTGGCTATTTAAGGCAGTTCCTTTTCTACCGCCGTGGGGATTGCTCGCGATTTCTACGGCTCCTTCGTTTTGGTCCCTTGCTAATATTAAAAAGTTCTACTGACTACTATCGTCTTGATCTCGGACTGCACTTTGACTACGCTTTTGATCACGATTTGGACTGACTGATTACTGGCTTGACCTTGGACCATTTTTGGTACTGCCTTGCTTGCCGATTTTGTACGTTGGAAAGAGCGGACTGATTCTCGGATTTTGATCACGGACTGTTTGTGGAGTGAGTACTATGGACACACCTAAGGGAAAGAAAAAGTTCAAACGCTGTGATAAATGTAAAGCAAAACTGCCCTCCCAGGACGGCCACAACTTATGCCTGATATGTTTGGGGGAGGCCCATATAGCTTTGGTCTGCAAAATTTGTCAGTCTTTTTCCAAGCAGACGAGGAGGAACAGGGAACTTCGTCTGAGGGCAGCTCTATATGACGATGTTTTGGCGGCACCTTCCACCTCGACAAAATCTCCACAAGGCATGAGGGCCCTGGGTTTGGCCCTGTCTAAAACCTCTATGCCCGCCGAGACTACCCCTAAGTCCTTGAAGAGGCCGGGTGATAAAATAGCTGCTGCCAAAAAGCCCGCGAAGCAGGCTCGAAAGTTGTTGACCTCGAGTGCCACGGCGTCGCTGAAATCGGCTCAAGAAGTGGAGGTGGTTTCGATCTCGACGGCACCTTCCATATCAGAAAAATCAGTCCCGTCGAAACCAAGGGCTTGTCACTCGACCTCGTCGTCATCGATATCGAGAGAAGTTTCTCCGTCACGTCGACAAGCACCTTCGACATAGAGAGATCCGGCATCGACCACGTCGACATCAATATCGACAACTACCTTGGCAACCACCTTGACATCGACAGTACCACCGGCATCGACGGAAGCGGTTCTGATGACCGCACTGGCATCGTTACCCGCTATACCTTCCGCCCGTGATTTGGTGCCTGCCACAACACCGATCAGGTCTCCATCGACATCGAAAGAGGGGGAACAACCATCAGTCTTGCGTACACCGACCAATATCACTGCCGTAACTCCTCGATTTAGAGTGCCCATGACCTTCTCTTTGGATGAGGAAGATCTTTCTGATGCAGAGGCGGCTCCGTTGGACCCTCTTCTTAAGATGCTAGACTCCACTACTGCTACCCCCTCAACTTTCAGAGGGTTTCCACGTTCTGATGATGACCAAGCACCTGACTCTACTCCAGTTCTGAAGTTACTGACCTCTACGCAGCTTTCAACTTCGACGCCTTGGCTCACTTGTGGCTTTAGCCATGCTGTTACACCTTGGAATGAAATTGCACTGCCAGATGCCTCCTCACCAGGGACGGCTGATGACTACCTAGAGGACAGGGCTTGGAGACAACCAAACGTCTCCATGGCTTGTCAGGCTAAACTAGATCCAGTGCCACTCCGTGTTTGTCCGCTTTCATCAGGGGACATTCCTGTGAGGCCAATGAAAACACTTTCTATGGCTTCCACTCAGACTCCTAGACTTGTTACTGCCAACAGATATTCCTAGACAGTAATGGGTTCTTTTAGTGATTCAGCTATACAAACTGAGCCTTTGTTGGTTTTGGCTCCACCACCCCCTGAATTGCCAGGCCCGTCACCGTCCACTCGTTCTCGTTCCAATGAGAGCTCTGGGGACAGCCATCATGGCTCCTCCGATTTTGAATCAGACACGGAAACTGGGGAGGCAGATCCATCCCCAGATGTAGCTACCTCGGCCCATGTTTCACCAACAGAGAAGGCGTACCATTCACATGTGAAGCAGATGGCTTCTGCGTTAGGTCTAGACCTCTCTTCTCAACTTAAAACCATAGATGACCCGGTCTATAACTTTATGCGACGATCACAATCAGCCCAACGGCTTTGCCGTTACTGCCTATCATTTCTAATGCAGCTCAGTGTGCATGGCAGGTGCTGCACACCTCTACTCCCACATCAAAGCGTTTGGAAGGACTTTATCGGGTGCAAGAGCAGGATAACATGTACCTGTTCAAACATCCTGTCCCGAACTCCCTGGTCATTGACTGTGCCACCAATTCAAGGTCAGGGACATACCACCCTTGCTGATAAGGAGGGGAGGAAACTGGATGTTATGGGGAGGAAACTGTACTCTACCTCCTGCCTATCAGTTAAAATAGCTAATTACTCTGCCTGCATGGCGAAGTATAGTTACTGTATATGGGAAAGCCTGGAAAAAGACATGGATTCACTGTCACCGGAAGAGCTTAAGAATAGATTCCGCAAGACTCTTCAGAAGGCGGCTGACCTCACCTGCCAACAACTAAGTACGGCCAAACATCTGGCTGAATCGGAGTCCAGATCCATCACCACAGCAGTGACTCTGAGACGTCATGCGTGGCTACGCTCGGCTGCACTCCAACAAGACATGGAAGATAAAATAGAAGGACTGCCTTTTTATGGGAAGGGCCTGTTCTCGGAGGAGACAGACCCAACTATGGAAAAAATGAAAGTTGAAGTTTACCACCAAGACATTTACGGCTTCGGCTTCTGCTTCAACATCTTACGGGGGAAAACAAAGATCCTTCTATCGCCCGCGTCCAGCCTATAGACAACAGGACAGACGGGACTACCACAAGTCTTACCAGCCATATAATAAACGTAACAATCAACAGAAGGGAAAATTCCGCACAGGCCAACGAAAGCCTGCAGAGGAGAATAAGCAGCGTCTTTGAAATACAGGACAGCCCATCGCATCACCAAATGACACGTTTGCTTAACCCCCCCCCCAACATCGGGGAGATTCTGGGAGTGGCAAACAGCAACAACATCAAACAGCCGCATCCACTAGCCACCAATTCCATCAGGTTGGCAAGTCATGCGAAAGCATGGCGCCACATAACATCAGATCGCTGGGTACTAAAGATCATCCAGTACGGTTATGCAATAGAGTTCAAAGCTCGTCCGCGATTCCAGGGCATCCGCTTTACCAAAGCAACTCCAGTCTTGTACCAGGAGGTACAGGAACTATTACAGAAGAAAGCGACTGTGCCGGTGCGATGGGCACGAAGACGGGAGGGATTTTACTCTCATTATTTTCAAATCCCCAAAAAGGATGGAGGGATCCGACCAATTATGGATTTAAGACATCTGAACAAATACGTCCAGGTGAAGAGGTATCGCATGACAACGTTGCAGGACATCCTACCGCTTCTGCATCAGGAAGGGTGGCTGGCAACGTTAGACCTCAAGGATGCCTACTTTCACATAGGGATCTGTCCATCCTTCAGAAAGTTTCTTCGGTTCACTGTAGGAAGTGCGGTTTACGAGTACCAAGTGCTACCATTCAGACTATGCACTGCCCCACGTGTCTTTACAAAGTGCATGGCAGTGGTAGTGGCCCACTTACGGACAAAGGGGCTAAAACTTTACCCGTAGCTGGACGATTGGCTCCTGTCGTCAAAGGACTAAAGTGAGTTACGTTCGCAAATACAATATATGTTAAGGCTGCTCCTGGGACCTAGGAATACAGGTCAACTGGAAGAAATCCAACCTCACGCCTGTACCTGTCAGCTCATACACTGGGGCTGTACTAAATGCTACCCTGGGAAGGGCGTTCCTTCCAGAGGACCGTTTCCAAACTATCACATCACTGGTATGTCATTTTCAGAGCAACCCGTTACAACCAGCTCGCCAAGTGCAACGCCTCTTGGGCCTTATGGCATCTTGCAAGTCCACCGTTCGATACACACGTCTGAAGATGAGAAAGTTGCAGATGTGGTTTCTCTCCTCCAATCTGCTGAGAGACGACCCAATGAAACTCTTGCAGGTGCCCATACCAGTCCTACGCACGCTGTCTTGGTGGACCCAGGCAGCCAACCTACTCAGAGGTGTGTCATTCCAAGCACAAGCTCTATTGGTATGGGTGACGACAGATGCATCCCTGAAGGGCTGGGGTGGTCATTGCAATGCTACCAAAACTCAAGCTCACAGAGCCATCTACACATACATTTCTTAGAGCTGTTGGCGGTGTTTCAGTCAATGAAAGCCTTCCTTCCGATGCTACGGGGCAGGGTTGTACAGTTGCAGCTGGACTACATGACGGCCATAGCCTATCTAAACAGACAAGGGGGAACAGTCTCCAGGTCTTTATGTGCCCTGAGCCTTCAAATTTGGCATTGGTGCATCAGAAACAGCATTACGCCAATAGCCATCCACATCAAAGCAGCAAACAACATACTAGCAGACAACCTCAGCCGTTCCTTCTCGACGGAGTTCAGGCACGAGTGGGAGATGAACGATGCTTACTTACGCAACATATTCCGGCTCTGCGGTGTCCCAGATATAGACTTATTTGCTACAGAGCAAAACAAGAAATGCAAGCTGTTTTGCTCCAGGGCAGGCCTCGAACCGTTGTCCCTAGGGGATGCGTTCCAGCTGGATTGGTCGGTGCGCTGGACTTACATGTTTCCCCCTCTGCCTCTTGTGAGCAGGGTTGTAGCTTGCCTGTTTATTGGGTCATGTGAAGGGCATCCTGATCACACCTTGGTGGCCCCGCCAGGCATGGTTTCCACAGCTACTCAGACTAGCTTCGAACACTTATCAGAGACTTCCAAACCGTCCAGACCTCCTGATTCAGGAACGTGGCCGTCTTCTACACCCAGAAGTTCTGACTCTACAACTAACAGCATGGAGATCGACTGTTAAAGAGGATCCTGCTGAACCAGTGTAAACCGTCTACACGGCGAAACTATGCCAGCAAGTGGAAAAGATTTGTGATCTTCGCTTCCCAACATGCTTTCCGCCCAAAGGAAGCCTCCATCTGACAGGTCTTATTGTATATGACCTCCCTGAAGACAAAGAATCTGTCCAATGTATCAATTAAAGTTCATCTGGCAGCATTGTCATCTAAGCATCCGGGATGGGATGGCAAGACACTGTTCTCCCACCCATCTTGTAAAAGTTTCCTGAAAGGCCTTTCTAACCTATAACCCCCATCTGTAAACCACTCGAACAATGGAGCATCTCACTGGTTCTCTCGTCCCTGACTGAGCCTCCATTTGAACCCATGCACTTGGTGACATTAAAACTAACATCCTTGAAAACTGCCTTCTTGGTGGCTATCACCACTGCTCGCAAGGTGAGTGAGCTAATGGCGCTCCGAATGGATGTCCCCTATGCCTGTTTCTACCCGGTCAAGGTTCTCCTTCGACCAGATATCACCTTTTTACCAAAGATTGTGTCTGACTTCCATATAAATCAGGATGTGGTACTGCCCACTTTTTTCAGTTCACCAACCACACCATTGGAGAAGGCTCTGCATTCCTTGGATGTACGCAGAGCACTTCTCTACTACCTGTCAAGGACTAAGCCTTTTCGACTTACAAAATGACTGTTCATCTCCTATAAGGGAGTAAAGAAAGGGCAAACGTTATCTAGACAAAGGCTTTCACACTGGATAGTGAAGACCATCCGTATGGCCTACTCTCTGCAAAAAGTTCACCCACCAATGACCCTTAAAGCACATTCCACAAGAGCCTATGGTACGTTGGCGGCACACCTGTCTGGCATATCCTTCCAAGACATTTGTAAAGCTGCTTCTTGGTCTTCTGAGCAACCTTTCATTAAACACTATGCTATAGACCTACGGTCTGCAGTGGAGGCAAATTTTGGGAGAGCGGTTCTTAAAAGGGTGTTACAATAACTCTACTGCTCCCTCCTCCTTTTGGAGCTAACTAAACACCCATTCTAATGGGTTCAATGGATCACGATCCAGATAAACAGGTTGCTCACCTGTAACTGATGATCTGGTAGTGATCCGTTGATATCCATTAGACGATCCCGATCCTCCCCTCCGCAGTAGTACCTATCTTCCTGCAGTAGAACTTACCTGCCTATTCGACTGCTTCGGCGGTCTCCAAGGAACTGAGGTGCCTGCGCTTCCTCCCGCCTTAAATAGCCACATGGGGCGGGGTTCAGGCACCGAAGAGGAGCTGTAGATTCAATACCGAGAGGCTTCCACGCAGGCGCAGAACCCATTCTAATGGATATCAACGGATCACTATCAGATCATCAGTTACAGGTGAGCAACCTGTTTGTCCCCACTCTGAATGCATGTGCACACACACTGCTTTGATACTGCCGCCCAGAACATAACTCATTCCGCAGACAGATGAAAAATATTAGAGAGAACACTGATGTGCACCACTGTCTCAAAGTCACACTCTTCCAGGAAAGGGCACAGCTGGCGTATCAGCCGATAAAGAAGCACTCCTGGCCACCACCTCCACCTGAGATAGCAGAGAGTTGGGTCCACAAGTACTTCCCAACTGCGAACCTGTTCCTTCTGGGGGAGTGTAACCGCATCTAGAACAGGTGATGGTGGTGAGAAGTGGCCAGCTTTTTCTTTTCCCTGCTCCCCAGAGCAGGGAATACAGGAGCTATGGTGCCACTGGAAGGGAAGGGGGAGGAGCAAGTAAGAGCTGGCAGGCTGGGCAGGAGGGAAGAGACTGAAGGAGGGTGGGAGAGATCTTTAGACAGGCTTGCTGTCACCCACCCACATTATTTTCTCTCTGAGCACAGTTCTTGGTTGTCTATGGCAACCAGTTAAATGCAACTCTGCCACAAATGTGGGCTACAGAGAGGTGGGCAAGTGTCAGCCCCACCTTCCCTTTCCAGATCCCATCCTTCCTTCCTCTTGTCCAAGGCCTCCATCTCTTTTCAGTCCACAAAGTTATGGAACATGGCTTTTGACTATGTTTCTGTACCCATTTGCCAGTGAAAACAAGGACAGGCAACTCCTTGCGTAATTAGCACCAAGACCTAAATGGGTAGACTCCTCCAGCATCTTCCTATGAAATAGGTGGGCAAGCCTTGCTTTCAATATTATACAGAAGTGTATACTCAATTACTTGCATCCTATCTTCCTCCTATCAATATGCCCAATTTAATGCTTTACGAAACAGAATGGCAGATATTCCTAGTTCAAGAATCATATCAATTCACCTGGCTCTTCATTCTCATCAGTATGTAGTTCTTTATTTTTCCAAAGGGCTCAGCTAATTTCAGGACAGCACTGTCCGAATATCCCGAGTGAGGCAAATTGCTGAGATGGATCACACGACCAAGTTCCTGTTTGGGAGGCTCATACTTTGGGTCAGGTGTTCCTTCTGGTTTCTAAAAAAGAGTTTTGAGAACACATTGTGCTGATCCATTATAGTAGTTTGATATAAAAGCCTTAGTTTGATGTCCTAAACTAGAACAGAGAATGAAGCAGCTGGACATTTACCAATAGAAACGCTAGAAGAATATATGGAACTGGTCTTACCTTTATTCTTTTATACTTCTGTGACAAGTGTACTCTCACGGGTTTGCCAAACACTAAAGCTGGTGTTGCTGAATAAAATTCAACTGCAGCTTGAGCATCTTCAGTGGTAGACATTTCAATAAATGCCTGCAATTGCAATGAATACCATCAATACCATAATTTCCACATTCTTCTTCTGGGGGGCGGGGGTGTCTGTCCAATAAGTGAATAGTAATGAAATACAAAAGAAGAAAAATAACCTTAAAAATCATTAAATCAATGAGCACTAACCTTCTGTAGTAAAGTAACAGATCCTGCAGTCTTAGTATCTATCTAATGAGAAATTTGAATTTGCAACGTTGGATATATTTTCAACAAAACATATTCTAATAAGGGGTAAAAGCAGCTAGCTTAATCCCAAAAACTGTACCATAGAAATGCTGCCTTCAGATATTCAAATTTCCTCTGCTACCATTTAGACTAGAAAATTACTTTTAAAGAATGAAACCTGACAATACGATGAAGCCTTTTCATAATATAAGGAAACTTTGAGGCCGCCTGTTTTTTAAGTCCTGTGCGCTGCATAACCACTGTACATCTGTGCAAGTTATCCAAGTTCGGGTTCATTTAGCAAAGCAAATCATGATTTATATTGTTTCAAAAACACTTACTTCATTAATTTTGTTCAAGATTAGGTGATTTGTGATTATTCCAAATGGTTCAACAAGTTGCAGCAGCTCTTCTCTCAAGTTTTTTCCTCTATGAAAAGCCATGATGTGCACAACTCTACTCGTTTCCTATTAAGTAAGACATGCAGTAAACATAACATATTAAAAAGAGATTATTAAAATGTTCATCCAAAATGTTCATTTTGATACAGGATTTTTAACCTAAGTTTGTGATGAGCAGATCACTGCTCTAAAGTTCAGTATCAACATTTAAAAAGCAGACACCTTTAATCCAAGATAAATTTGAGGGGTGCAAAGTAATAAGTGTAGATGTGTGGGGGCGGTAAAGAAAAATAATTTAATAATAATCAAAAGGGAAGGCATGTGGCTTTTGTGTTTCACTTGTATTTTTTTGGCATGATACCTTGAGCAGAGATTAGAAGACACTACCATTAAGATCTTAAGGAACAGAGCAGTTCCCAAATCCAGCTAATGTTGACCATGTTCTCACCTGAGCTCCTCCACACAAAATCCTTGCACATAAAGTTTAGCATGTCAGGGAAAAGGCTGATCTGGTCTCTTCGAAAGGCTAGTGTTACTTGGTTTTAATCAAGGCACATTTTATACAGAGTAACATTCAAACATGTGAGCCATCTCTCTCTCCCCACTCCCTTTGCAGTCTATACTGGTATAATCCAGACACAAAATCACTTCAGTGAGAAGTAAATCCTCATCTCATTCTACTAGCCATAATAACTGCCATCCAAAAGTCATCCAAGGGCAAGAAATGCATCTTTGTTTTTAATGCATCAACTCCTGTGTCAATACTAACCACTCTGCCCTTCTGCATGTGTCTTGGTCCTTGCATACTTCCATTTCCAGCCCCTTGATACAAAAAAGTGAGCGAGAAATATATAATTAGCAGGCTTCTAAAAAAACTACTTCTAGTTGTACTATCACAACATGCTTTTGAAAGGTTTATGGAATGCAGTTCAATTAACATACCATGACTGATCATAACGGGGTTTTTTAAACAATTACAAGCCTTATTAAGCAATAAATCCTTACATTTTACACGCAGACACACCCTTACTAGTACGAAATTCAGTGGCTGATATCGAGACTAACATTTCATGTGCACAAAAGGGGAGGGACAGTTTTCCTTAACCCCTCAGGGACACATATTTCAGGAGGCACAGAGGACTGTGGAAGGAAGGGGGTGGGTAATCCGCAAGGAACCACGTCTTCCCATTGTCCATGCAACTTTTAGTCTGGATGTCTGTTTATCGTTCATTTGTAAACCTCCTTGAGACACTTGTATGAGGCGGTATATAAAAGTAATGAAAACACCCACCCACACACCCACCCCATTTCTGTGATTCTGTTTAGACCGATTTAAGATAATTTGACACAGCATCAACATTTAAGCCACTAAAGCTGCAATTCTGTTCACTCTTATCCCTGGGCAGGCCTCATTCAACACAACAGGACTTACTTCTGGGTAGACATGCAGGCGATTGCCCTGCACTGTACATCACACTACCAGCTAACTTTGTCCCCTATTTTTTAATCTTCAAAACACACTTGGTCATAAGTATGGATTTTTTTCCTGTCTTCCAGGTCTTAGTTCTTCACACAGTTCATACATAATACTGATCAGCAAAGCCTACTATGGCCAGGAACTGAGAGGTTTAAGAGACCTCTCAAAGATGCATTTGCTCATATTACCTCTTGACCCAATTGGTGGCCCACCCAGATGAAACGGTGGTGGAGGTGGCCCCAGAATTCCAGGAGCAGGATTTGTAGACTGTTGCAACATAAATGGATCGCCCCTAGAAGTAACACACATGTACAAAATGAAGCCAGATTAACCTTTAAAAAAACAACTGTCTACACGACTCCAAACAAGTTTTACCAAAAAAGCAATGAACTGTCAAGGCAGGGTCCCATTGTTCACTTTCTTCTGAAGAGACTAGCGCGTAATATTGGTCCAGCATGGCTAAATAGGGCCAACTACTAGAGCTGGCTACAATTCTCAAAGATCCAAAAGAATTTCCATACAATCTCCATCAGTAGTAGTGCCAGGTGGGCAGAAAAAATACAAGTAGTAGTTAATTGAAGAGGTATTTCCTATTGTGGGAATTTGGAGTTACTATTCAGTGTTTGCATGCACATAGTTTGCAGGGATGCATCCTAACAACCCCAGCCTCTTAAAAAAAGACAGTGCACAACACTCCACGGTAATACTAATCAGAAATGCTAGACGAGACACTGTGGAAACTAAGTGTATATATAAGGAATAAAATCTGTTCTTGAGATGATTGATGAACACCTCCATTTATTTAAAACATTTTGAATATTTGAGGGTAATTTTAACCACAGAAAACACATCTGAGTCATCATTCCTCCAAATATCAAACAGTGACCCCTTGCTTGTCAGCTGGGTAGTGAAATGAGGACATCCAGACCAGAGTGGTTTATGTTACTGTGATTAAAAACAACCACCACCCTTCAAAAATAGCATGTTAAACACTACAGCCTTCAGGAGACATGGAATGCTGGGAACGTCCATTAAAAAGGAGCAAAAAAAGTGTATGTCGGGGAGGAGAGCATAGAGTGGGGAGAAACTGGCCGAGTCAAGCCCCTAATGATGGAGCTTGGTTTGGTGTAGTATCCTTGGGAAAGGGGAGGATTAGGATCAAGCAATGTGCTGTGAAGCGTACTGTAACCTCTAACCATAATTCCCAACCCCAAGTCCAGGATGGTATAAAACCATTAAGGGCTCTGGTCACTTTGATGCTAAAAGTCTTTGCTGGTGTGGGAAGCACGTGTAAAGAAAGTGCTTCCTCCAGTTTGAATAAATCATCCCGTAAGGGCTTTTTGCACTTACAATATTCTGGAACGAGAAGTACAGTTAGACTCAAAGATGTGAGACACAGCCTCTGACCTCAGTTTCCTCCAACCTCTCCAAAGGGAGATATACAATAGCCTCCCTACCTGAACTATTCCACTCGGGTTCTGTGCTAGATGAGCAGCTTCCGACTACTTGGCCCCAAACCTCAGCAGCCAGCACTAGATTGTTGAGGTGAGCAGGAAGCCATTTAGCGCACACTATCAAGACATCCCCCCACATTTCCTCATAGGCTGCCAACTTGTTCCCTTCTACTTGTAGAGCACGTTTTACTTACATTCCGTGTCCAGAATCATTATCAGGGTTCCACTCTGGATATCTTTAAAGAAGAACACAGACAGTCAGGAAGATGACATTCTCCTACAGCTCAAATATTGTGCATTTGTTTTTCACCCAAGTAGCAAAATGCTGAATACATAAAGAAGTTGCCTATATTGTAGTTACAGGACTAGCTTAGATGGGATGTACCAAAGTATTGATTATTCCTGATTTCTGAAATGACTGTAGGCTGGTTCAGGCATCACGTAGAATCACAGTTAAAGCCTGGCCCTGGGAGACATGTGCAAGCCTCGGGAGTGCGCGCTTCCCTCTCTGGTGCCCATGAGAGCACCTACTTCTGATTTAAGTGAGAATGAACCAAGACTGGTCATGATGTCCAAATCAACTGATCGTGGCTTATTCTAACCAACTAACAAACTAAACTGAATCTTTCTTACAGATCACAGTTTATTTCAAGCACGCTAAGATCAACAGGTTTGGACGTCATGACCAATCCTGATTTAGTCCAATTTAAATTGGAAGTAGATGCTCACATGGGCACAGAAGAGGAGAGTGCATTCTTCTGAGGTGGGGCCAGGATTTAACTGTGGTTCCCACATGGTATGCAGACCACCCTGTGCCTTGAAATATGGCACTCTCTCTTACAAGCAAGTTACTTTAGGTTACTGACCCATTGCATACAAACTTGGAAGGAAATAAGGCTTTCTTCGATAGACATGTACAACTGAAAATCACAACAGACATTTGAATTCTATACACTTTGTTAAATGGACTAAACTTTTCATTTGTTTGTCATAACTCATCTCATTTCACCCAGAGATTGTATGACAGAGCATCAGGTTTTGTTTCTTAACCTGGCCAAACAACAACAAAAAGGAAGAGGGATGCATGGGGGATTTACATAAACTATGAAAGGTTTATATACATTAGGGGTGTGCAGAACCAGTTCAAACATAAACCAGCACCTTACTGGCTTGTGCAGCTCCTCTAAGCTCCACCAATGCTTCCCCCAAGCAGCGTGGGCAGGCAGCAGCCTGGTTCTGGCTTTGCAGATGCCATTTGTGTCACCATTTGTGTGCTGCAAATAGCCTCCGCATCCGTGGAGGCCACACAAATGGTCTCGATGCACCTGCAGAGGCTGGAGCCAGGCCGCGGCCAGCCTGCACTGCTAGGAGAGAAGCGCTGGTGGGAGGAGCTCTTGAGACACAAACCAGTAAGGTGCCCTCTCGTCACCCTCACCCCAGCCACACTTAGAACATTTTTAAAGGACTCCACCACCCCCTGGTGATGTAAAGAGGAATCCTCATCAGAATTACCCTTTACAAGCATAGCCCTTGAATTGGTTCGAACGGTCGGCTGGTTCAATTGAACTGGCTCGCAGACTGGCATTTCGGTTCAAATTTGTGTACACCACTAGTGTGAAGGCTTTTTCCTATTGCTGGATAGGACGACATCTCATGGGTTATACTTGCCAGTTGCTCCAGAGGCAGGACTATGCAAATTAACTTAGAAAGCTTAAATAGCCCTGGGAATATAACCCCACCCAGTTCTGAACAGCCGAGATAACTTAGGGAACAATTTTAAGCAACAGTAAGTAGAGGGGAAAAGGCAGTCCCTGCGGTAGACCTGGACAGCTCAAGCAGATGGTCCGAGATTTCCTCATATCCAGCAGTAGGAAGAAGCAGCCTTCAGGTCATGTTACCAATGCTCCTTTCCCCGCTGCTGAAAGAGGACATCTTGTGGGACAGGCCACAGCTGATGAGCCTGGGTGGGAAGTGTCCAGGAGTACCTGCTGTGGCTCTCTTCTACTGAATGTAGCTTCAGCAGAGCACTGAATGTCCATCTGGTAATGTCTTGTAAAGGTAGATGGGGATGACTAGGAATGGGCCCAGACCGGTCCGGAGGCCACTGTAAAGGCCTCCAGACCAGTCCGGACCTGGGCATCCTGGTTGGGGGGTGCCTTTAAGAGCGGGGGGGAGGGTTTACTTACCCCTCCCACTGCTTTCCCGCTCTGGCGCCGAAATTGCATGCGCAAAGGACTCCTGGGAGTTTTTAATAGCGACCGCGGGGAAGGGGCGGCAGGGAGGTATCCTGACGCCCCAATTACTTCTGAAATTACTGCGCCAGAGCAGGAAAGCGGTGGGAGGGGTAAGTAAACCCTCCCCCCGCTCTTAAAGCCACCCCCCACCCCAGTGCTGGACCGTAGTTTGGCGGTTTCGTGCACACTCCTAGGGATGACCATGTTGCTATGTTGCAGATCTCTGACAAAGAAGAATTTGTAGAAAAGGCTGCCATTGCTGCTGCTACCGCCACAGTCGAATAAGCCGAGAGATGCAGGTGCGTTGGTAGCTTTAACATACTGTATGCCAGCGAAATGCAGGCTTTGAGTCACTTGGCTATAATGGATTTTGAGACCTTTTGGCCCATGGAAGTGTGGAAATAAGACACAAAATAAGCCATCTGAAGTCTGGCACAGTTCAATACCAGTTCAAAACCCCCTGATAACTTGGCAAAGAGGCACCTTTTAACGTGGTGATTCTCTTTATTTAGCAGGGGGAGAGTAACTGGCCCTAACCACCCCCAGCACAGTACTTCCAGTGACTGTTGCTGGTGTCTATCTTATGTTTGGGGACAGGGATCCATCTTATTTATTATTTCTCTGTGTAAACCACTCTGAGCCATTTTTGGAAGGGCAGTATAGAAATCGAATAAATAAATAATACTTTGGATGCAAACCTTAAAGCAGCATCAAACATCTAGTTTGTGCCATTCCCACTCTGATGGATGTGAAGGTTTAGGACCAAAAGGTAGAATAAAGTCCTGAGATCTATGAAGTGCAGATGGCACCTTAGGGAGAAATGATGGATCAGGGATCATTCTAACTGAATTTGGAGAAATTAGAGGTGCTTATTTACCGATAGAGCCTGAAGCTCGGACAGTCTTCTGGAAAAGGTAACAGCTACTAGGAAGGCCAGTTTATAGGATAAAAGGTTGGTTACGATAAAGTGGATGGACTCGAATGGGGGCTCTGTACCGCCCAAAATACTATTTGTAGATTCCATGTCAGGGAACAGTGTACAATAGGCCTAACTCCCCAGAGGAAGTGTCTGAGGTGGGATTGTATAAGGTGTTGCTATCTGATGCTAGAAGTCAAAAGTCCCAAGTGTGCCGCTGCTTTACCCTTACTCTGCCTTTACTCTTACTTTTCTTTTTAGATTTTCTGGGGGTCTGGCTTTCTGAGGACAAGGAAGGGGATGCTTGATCTCTTCTTCACTGTTTATTGTCTTGCCCACTTCAATGACCTGGACTGTTGGAGAGACTTATCCAGCACGTCTTTAAACCAGGTCTGCCATGCTGGGGATACTGTCTTAAAGGCACCTAAAGGTGGAGTGGAGGGCATCCCCAGTAAGGTCCACCGGGGATTCCCAGTAAGATCTCCATTCAGGGGATCCATAGATGCTGGTCTGTTAGGTTCTTGGCTATCTGGTTGGGACATTGTCTGAAAAAGGCATCTGTGGCCCCATCAGTGGCCCCCATCAGTCCACTCTGCTTCTACACCCTTTCTGGGCATAGTCACTGTGGCTCACTAAGGCAGCTGGGCCTGAGCGTCCTCCTTCCTTCTTGCCGTTGAAGCCTACATTTCCCTCATGGTGAGCATGGGATCCTTGTGGCTCTTGCGAGCACAATCCAGGCCTCCAGACAGGGCTGACCTTGAAGACCTGGGAGGAGCTGAGAGCGAGGAGGCTGCCGGAAGAGAGATTTACAATCTTGTGGCACGAGGCACACCTGTTGCTTGGGTCCTGGGCAGACTGGGGAGGGTTTGGGGCATGGCAGAACTCTCAGCCTGGTGGTGAGAGGCCCAATGGCTCTTGCCCCAAATTCCCAATCGTCATGGTAGCTTGGACAAGGGCCTCATTGCTCTTGGCGCGCTGCTGGGGGACCTCTGTGTAAGAAAACTTGCATGCTTCTGATTGCTTCTAGGAAAAAAGATGGTTAGGATCTGAGGACCGCTCTGCATCCTAATCGCTGGCTCCAGGGAAAAGATAAGGAGGAGCAGGAGAGATAGGAAGAAAAAGGGACTTTTTAATAATCAGGAGAAGGATAGAATTCTGGAAGGATAAAATAACTGAAGAGCTAAGACAACAGGCTTTTGGGAGAGAGGGGGAAAAGGCTGTCTCTGGAGCAGGCACTATCAGAACGGGATGGGGTTATCCTTCCCAGGGCTATTTAAACTTACTGAGTTTTCCCCATAGTCCTGCCTCTGGAGCAACAGGGAAGTATAATCTATGAGATGTTCTCCTATCCAGCAGTAAAGAATAGTGGAGGAATATCCTAGGGCACCTAGAAGTGAAATATGTTGTGTTATGAGCTTCAGTAGGCAGCCTGCTTCATCAAATGCATGAAGCAGATATTGAAGGTGTTGCTACTCTCCATATCAACTATGGGATGAAGTAGGTTCTAGTACATGAAAACTTCTGCCACAGTAAGTGTTACTCTTTAAAGGTGCAGCAGCACTTTTGGAATACCATGGGTTTTTCAGATTTTTCAATTTTACCTTTGCGAGTCAAATCTTGCAATTTTGGTTTTACTGCTAGAAAATGAATGAGAATCCTCACTTCTTTCAGAATAGGCTTGTCTTACAGATACTGGGATACATTAAAAATATACTATGGACATTAAGGCTTGATTCAAACAATCCAACAACCTACTGTTTGTTACATCAGGAATTGAAGGAGGTGAGCCCTCCTTCCCTTTCCCTTCTCAACTTGGTCCTAGAGCTGTGAAATAAGAACCCTTGTTAATGCCGTTCCACATATTGACTGAATGCAAGAGTTGCTGTTTACAAACCAGGATGTGAAATTAAGATCAAATCCTGGTTTGTAAGTTACCATTAAGCAACAGCTCCTGGGTTTAGATGACATGCAGAGTTTAGAAACTAGCCTCTGAAAGGATGGTTTCAGATACTGATTTGTTAACTCGTCAGAACAAACCAGTTCCCAAAACTATCTGAACTCTGGAAACTGTGGTTTGTCCCAAGTTCAGACATAACAGAGCCACCGTGGTGTAGTGGTTAGAGTACTGGACTAGGACCGGGGAGACCCAAATTCAAATCCCCATTCAGCTATGAAACTAGCTGGGTGACTCTGGGCCAGTCACTTCACTCTCAGCCTAACCTACTTCACAGGGTTGTTGTGAAAGAGAAACTCAGGTATGTAGTATACCACTCTGGGCTCCTTGGAGGAAGAGCAGGATATAAATGTAAATAATAACAAGAAGGAACGGTAATTTGCTCACAAGTGGAAGCAGAATCCCCTTCTCTCATGTATAAAGAGTATATGCAATAGCCTCATGCTTTGCTTGTCCCATAAGCAATCACTGCTCACTACTGAAACCGATACTGAAACACTTACATGAGATATTAAGAGTGACCTAATTATTTTGAAATATTAATGGAAAGCATTCGTATTTTCTGAAACTATTTAAGTTATTTCAGTTAAGGAAAAACATTTTAAAGTCTTCAAGTCCATACATTTCAAGGAGAAGTTGACAACGTCGGCTATGTGTTGCTCCATCGATATGCTGGTTCCACTCCTGCAGCAGAGTACAAGGTCAAATTATCAGGAACAACATTTAAACTAACACCTACACAGTCATTTACAAGTCAACCAAAACCTCAAATGTAAGAGGGAATGCCTTTATCTTGGGCTGCATATGATGATTAAAGGGTATATAACTTATTATCCAAACAAAGGACAAACTCAAAATATGCAGCTTTTTATTATGGAAAAGATATAAAGCAGAGTTACAAATCTATCAGCAATTTACATTTTATTTTTATGTCCCTCTTGCTGAATATTCTTTGACATTATCACATATGAGGCTGCTCATATGAGCTCTGTACTGTATTCTCAATATTAGGAGCTATAAAAGTCTAAGCGAAGATAGAAAGAATCCACAGAACAGTCTGGCTACCTATAACTGGGAATGATGCAGTGTTACTGGAGTAATGACCACCCCAACTTTATTTACTGGCCGCCCTATAACAATTGTTTTGTGGGTGGCTCACACATTTATTGTGAGTAACCAACCCCCCCAAGTTATTAAGACTGGATTTGAATATTACTTTAATAAAATACTGCCTTTATTACCCTAATAAAAGATTGTCTTTTGGATGATTAACAAATCTGAAGCCTCTGAAAGAGGGTGCATCCACCAAGACAACTGGTTTGCTACATTTCCCAGGTGGAGGAAAATGAACAGAAGCATGTGGCTGCTGCACACATTAATATTCTTGGGGCAGAAGGAAGCAAACTATCATACAGCAGCATGAATGTGCATTCCTCCTGTAGTGTTGTGTTGATCAGACACCACAGTTTATTTCGTTTCATATACCACAACAATATGTCACTCAGACCACCTCAGATTGCTTGAGTCTCAGGACAACAGAAAAAGAGGGTACATACTTGCTCCTTTGTAGCTCTTGCTCAGGGCTACATTTAAAAAAAAAAATCACTCCCTAATAAAGCAGGTCCTCTCTAAGCAGCAAGCTTTTTCTTATCTCAAGTTAATATGGGGCAGTGCAGACATGACCTTGATTAAGCGATCAGGCACAGGCCAAAGGACTACCGCCTCTTCCCTGTGCAAAATTCCCCTACTGGTCTTAACCACAGTGAAGGGTTATGCCAGCATTATTTGTGAAGCATGACAGTGTTTCTAAGCCAGCTTCCAGCTCTGGTTAACATTAGTGTCAACATAACCGTTAACCATAGTTAAGGGCAGCAAGGGAGGGGTGGGGGAAAGGAACACAAAATCCTCTAATCCAGGGATTCTCAATGCCGGGGGCCCCAGATGTTATTGGACTTCAATTCCCATAACCCCCAGCCCCAGTGGCCTTTGGTTGGGAATTATGGGAGTTGAAGTCCAATAACATCTGGGGACCCAGCGTTGAGAATCCCTGTTCTAGTCCATTAATTATCATTAAGGGATAAGCTGCATTAAATCTGCACCAGTCCCAAGAGTCAATGGTCTGGTTCAGATCACTGCCAAACCATAGTTTAGTTTTAACAAGAGTACACCACAACATGCCTGGGAATTGCACACCTCCCTTCTCCTTCATGAGCAATAAGCTTCCATTTGTGGTTTATAACGAATTGCAATTTTCCATTTCATCTATGCACTGTCAACATCCTGGTTTGTTAACTATGCTTTGTACAAGGCAGTTAACCACACACAGAGAGAGAACCTGCTATACAGTTTGTTGCACATCATGAACACAAGCCTCTAATTTGCATGTGAAAGGAGGAAGTGATGGTGAGAACTGAACCTGAGGCTTGAAAAAGTGTGTTCTCATAATGATACTCCATGGTTTAGAACTACATCTGAACCAGGGTCTAACACTGCACCTATTTGAAGATAAAAATTAGAATCAAGTCCAGTGTCCACTGTCTTTCCTTTGCAGAGTAACTGTTGTTTATTTCGCCGCTGACCTCATGACTATAAACAACCTAATCAAAGTGCCCCTTTAGTAATCCTCACAGTGCTGCTTTTAGACACAATTCTAAAAGTGCTGCATGCAGAATTCAACATCCCAAAAATCTCAAGCATGCTTTTGTTTGTTTGTGTTTTTCAAGCAACATGTCTATCTGTTATGGCTGTAAAGACAACCTTGGAAAAGCGTGGGCAATGCCTGCTGAGGTTCGGGAAATGAGAGGGGACGGAGAAGGGATTGCAAGGGACAGGCTTAAAAAACTTTGCCCAGTACTCTGCCTCTCCCGAAACCTTGATACAGAATACATGAGTCGGTTTTGTGTGATATATACAGGCAGCAGAATCCAGTTTTCTATGGAATAGAATGAGGTTCAATTGGTAATGGTTTTAAGGAGAAAAGCAGAGACAACCTTGCTTTTAGGGCATTTCTGATCAATATTAGATTGATAAAAAGCAGTGTGTTACAGATTCATTAAAATAAATTACATTCAATCATCACATAAATTAGCACTCAGAAAAAAGGTTAGTAATTCAAAAGGCCTACAGCTTTCTATACTCACAAAAAATGCCTTAATTCCACCAAGTCTAAAATAGTTCTCCTAGTAAAACAAGGATATGTTCCTCCCAACTGTACCCCATTGTGCCAAAGGCAATTGAGCGTGTCTATGTGTTCATGTTTTCCAAGTTCTCAAGAAGACAGGAACATTTTTCATTCATTCCTTCTCTGTCTAGCCACACTACTTCTATCTTACACCTACAGATTATCTTAGCAGCACTCTGTGGCCAAGGATCAATTTAGTGGTCATTTTCTTCACTCTTCCATACAAAAAGATTAGCTTATTCCCAAGAAAAGGGAAAGTTCCTTCCAGTACCAAATGTCTTTTCCCAGTACTCAACAATCCTACTTGAGATAGTTTCTTAATTTTTTTTTTAACTTAAGGATCTGCTTATACTATATTGTATTTCTGCTGAGCTACAAGAACCAAACTGTTTTAAGGTTTTATTGATAGTTAAATTGTTTTAAGTGATCTATTATTTTAATTGTTCATGTTTTAATTTGTAAACTGCCCAGATATCTGTTTAATGGGCAGTGAATACATTAGGGATGTGCATGAACCTGTTCAGAGGCCCTTTTACAGGCCTCCAAACAGGTTCGAACACTGGCCGGTTTGAACGTTTGGTGGGGGTGGGGGGTAGGATTTCAAGGGTGGGGGAGGGTGCACTTAACCTTCCCCCTGCTTTTACCCCACCAGTGCTGGAATTAGGCAAAATCCCTCAGGGCGCAGCGTACCTCCCTGCTGCCCCATCAGCTTCTTCGGCCAGAAGTACCAGCCGCCTGTGCGCATGCTGGTTGCATGCGCGTGTGCACAGGCGGGCACGATCGCAATGTGTGCGTGCTGCCGGCATGTGCATGCGCGCCCGGTACTTCTGGCTGAAGAAGCAGAGGGGGCGGCAGGGAGGTACCCCTCCAACCCAAGGGATTTTACCTAACTCCAGCACTGGTGGGGGAAAAGCGGGGGGAGGGGTAAGTGCACCCTCCCCCACCCTTAGTCCTACCCCTCACTCCTTTGAGCCACCCCCGCCTGGTTCCGTGCACATCCCTAGCATACATGTGAACAAACCCATTTTTCTACATAGTTCACTCTATTGAAGAATTATTCAATAATCCTCATTCATGCCAAAATTCTTATATTATGCTTTCTACAGTTTTCTTTAAAGAAAATCTATTCCAATATTCCTTTGTATAAACAAAGGAGCTGTGAGCTTGAAACTAATATAGATGCATCAAGCAAACATAGCTAATGAATGAACACCTGAGAGTCATATTTCAATTATAATAAGTTGTTCAGGTCAAAACCATTAAAAAACGTAAACATTAAGTTGTATGTTTAAGGGTACAACTAGGTATGACAATAAGAAGTCTGTTACTGGATCTACCACTCTTTTTCTAACCTCAGGAGTAGCTGTGTTAAGGCTGAATCCTAGTAGAACCACAGGAAAACAAAGTTAATTCTTCCAATCTGTGCAGTTTTCTTGAAGCAAAAAATATACGAGGGGCAGAGCAGAAGTTTATCAGAGAAAAATTCAACCCTATCCTTCAGAAGCCTAATCCTGACTGAATTCCTTCCACTCTCTGAGTGGGAGATGTTATCATGGATCTCTTGCTGTCATGTCTAGTTTGGACCTGAAACAGGATTCTCTAGAAAATAGATTAGTCATTTTCATACATGCTGCTAGATCAGTTTTAACGGAACTGATGCACTTTCAGCATCTTTCAGCCTTTTTGGGGTGGGGGAGGGGGACCAACAGTACTTAAGCAAGCCAATCCAGGGCACACATTAAAGGTATTTCCCATTCATATGACATTTTTTTCAATGTGTACTTTCATTTAAAATTTAACGTTAGCTTCCAGAAAAGAAAGCTACAAGACAATTTCCTCCTTGAGATGCATGCCCTGCCTCACTTCTCAGCAGAACTAAGTGAGGAAAATGGCACTGTAAGAGTTAAGAGCTCCCACCATTTATACTTTAGCATCCTTTTCTTTTTGAGAGATGCAGATTTTATAATACCACAAGTTTTATTCAGTTGAGAGAATGAACCTTACTGCACAGCAACTATTTTTGTACAAGTTCTGAAAAATCCAGGCAATGTATCAATACCTTTCCATTAAAACGTCTCTGCATCAGACCTGTCAAAGCTTTAAGTATTACATTCACAATTCAGCCAAAGACTTTAAAGTTGACAATACATAACTTGAAATTAGTCATTAACATGCATTGCCAAGTCACTAAAGACTTTAAAATTCTAAAGAGACAAATGTTGTGAGGGCAAGATACTGTTCAGAAAGAGACAGAATTAAAGTGCAAAAGGGAATCTTAAAATTATACGATTGCTAACTGCAAATGTTTTTAAAAACTGCATTTTATAGTTCTGTGGATTTGAGATTCATCTCCATGTGATCGACAAAAATGTTAATTGTGATTGGCAAGAGAAAAATGTAAAATGTCCGATATAGAAGATTCAAACAGAGAAGATGAGCAAAATATAGCACTTCATTCTTTCCACTAGTCTTTTCAGATAGTGAAACAAAACTAAGATATTTCCCAAGAAAATATGCTTACTGTGAAGCAAGCATTAGTGAATATCTAACAAAACAATTTTAATTTCACAGTATGCACTCTTACCTGGAATATATTTTGTAACATGCTTTGGAAAAAAAGTAGAGACAGGGACACCAATAGCCAGTTTAGCAAACAACTGACAAACTAGTAAATGATGAACAGATTGTAAAACAGTCAGAAAACCTGAATAAAGCAACACCAGGACACTTGCTACTTTCTCTGAGAACCGAATTAGGAATAAAGAGAGAAGTCTATTTTGTTCCTTAAAAAACAAAAACAAAACAAAACTAGGATCTACTCTTAGATGTAGAGAATGCCAATAAGAGCATGATTTTGCACAGCAACAGATTGGATGTCTGAGGTTCCAAATAGGGACAGATGCATTATGTAATAATAAAAAATGAGTGTGAAGTGTTTAAGAAAGTTGTGAAAGGGGAGAACAAATGAGAAGTTTCAGTCACAGTATGAAAACAGCTTTTAAAGTGAATTTTTAAAAAGAATGAACTCATCTTAAAACTGAACTACAATCCTGCAAATAGGTTCCACGGCACTACATTAAGTTTCTCTGGCTATTGACCAGAGGAAAAGAGCAGAACTGTGCAAAGATGCAACTATAAATAAATCAACAATCAAGACAGATGGGAAAGAATGCCAAGTCTAGCTTCTTGAATAACTGCAACACAAAACTGAAAGAACTACCACCCCAACCTAGGTTAAGAGACTATGCAGATGCAATATATAAATAGACTCGATGACAACTAACCTGGAGTTAAGCCATATGGGTGAAACAATATGTTAATGCTAAGCCCTGGTTTAATGGGTCTTTCCCACTTAAAAGCTCTTTGAGACCTTTGCATATGTAATCAGAACATAGACAATGAGGCAAAGAAACAAGCAACAGGGACTACAAAGTAAAGAAAAAATAAGCATCTGATGCTCAACTCACCTTATTAGAATGAACAGGCAAATCACAGATAGAGCACAGATGGGGATAACCCTTCGGTAAGAGTCCATGGAAGTCTTCAATATTGCTATTTGGAGGAGCGCCTCTCTTTTTTTCAAAGAGAGATCTCTCAGGGCCCCGGTCCATTCTGTCATACTCACTGTCAAATTTGTGATACTTATGTGAAGTCTCACCATAATAAGAGTCATCCCTACACCTTTCTCCATCTCTTAATCTGTCATCTTCATAATCCAGTCTGTCATAATAAACAGATTCTTGAGAATGACTTCTATGATCATAGTCAACCACTGGGTTGAGACTAGAACCACGATCGTCAAAGCTATCTCTTCTAAAATGCCTTTTCTCTTCCCAATCGTCCCTAGGTACTCTGTATGGCGGCTCCAGTGCAGCTGATCTGCCATCTCTACCATAACTCAGTGAAGTGACTTCTTCAGCTCTCCTCCTCTTAAGTTGCAGAAGAATTTGAGGCAAGTTTTCAGGAGTGATCTTGTCCTCAGGATAGCGACTCAGTTCATCTAAGTCTCTAGCAGACAGACCAAAGCTGGCCAGAATGTTAGTGGCCTGCTCTGCATCTCCACGGTGCTGAGAAGACAGAGAGAGTGGGCCTCTACTTCCAATGTTAAATATAGACTGTAAAGCATGGGAAGATGCACTAGCAGAAGACAGCGCACTATGAGATCCTTGTTGATTCAATGAAGAATTCACTCCAAAATTCATTAAGCTAGCAAGGCGTGCAGTACCCTGGTTCATCCTTCCAAGAGATGCTGGCACGTTTAAAGACTGGGTAGCAGCAGCAAGAAGGCCTATTCCTGCAGACAGGTCACGTCCATGACCTTGGGAATCCCTACTTAGAGATGAGTGCTGGAACGACTTGGACATTGCTGAACTATAGCTTGTCTATTATGGATCAGTTACAGATGTCTGAAAAGAAAGCTCACACTAGAAAGCTAGGTAAACTTCACTTCAAAAAGGTAACGCCAAGAAAAGGGATCAATAATGACCGGAGATCATCTTCAAGCTGAGAAACACCAGACAAGTCTGTAGAAAAACAAGCAGGTTTAGTCATAAATCCCTTTATGCAGATGCAATTTAAAAGTTTATGCATCAGGTTGATCTAAAAACAAATTTAAGATCTTACATGGCTTTTATTACATAACTTCAACCGACTGAAGATGTGTACCCAGAACCCTATTATATATGACTTTTTGGTTAAAAAAAACCCTAGTTCTCCCCACCCCCCTGCATATGCACCAACTTTTGCTTATAATGTGCACTTTTGTTTTGAAGATCAATGGTGTTCAACTAGATGTACAGAATTCTCTATTTTCAAGCCTTCATATTTAAATAGCAGGGTGAAATCATCATGTTACTGCAGTAAATTCCAAGGGAGGAAAAAGACCACAATACATCACTTGTGGAACCAAGAACTGTAACTCACATTGTTGGAAATTAAACCTATACTACTATAGGAAAGGATAGAAGGAACTTAAAGAATAGCTGATGTCTGAATAAGTATTTAACGAAAGAGTTACCAAATGAGACCAAATCTATTCAGTAAAACTGAATTACTGATAAGACTTTTATGAAGAAAAATAGGTTTCAGGTTTGGTAGAAATACATGAGACCTCTTGTTCAAGTAACAGTTTATATGTTATATGTTATATATGTTGTTAGCACCACATATGAACTGTAGCTGCATATTTCAACATTAAGTTGTTTGCACAGCCTATGATGCAAGATCTTAAGCCAAACAAAGCCAGATCTCATGAATACTGGAATTGGGAGACTCCAATTTTGCCTAAAAAAGATAATTTCTATAGCACTATTCCCAAACTAGTTAATTCAAGGATATGTGCTGTTGTCTTTCAGGAGAGACTTGAAATTTAAATTAAAACATGTGATAAGATTCTCATGACATTTTGACAAAACCATTCTTTGAACTAACTTCTTATTCTTGCAATGCTCATCTACCTCATCCTATGACAACAGTAAACAATGTTTAAAAGTCCACTCGCTTCTACCAAGTGACTTTAGAAGAAGAGAAAAGGCTCATGACATTTTTCTAAAGGACCAAAGAGTGCAATTCGAATTCCTATATCCTTGCAGTGAAAACTAAGATCTTATGTTACTTAGCCACTTCTGAAAATTCCACTAGTTGCGGTCTCATAGCACTCACCCTGCTACTGAGGAATAGTTTAGGGACAGGATAGAAAAATGGTAGACCACTACATCCCTCGGAGAGAATACCTTGCACAACCAGAAGCAGCACTGTTTCAGTTAGGAAGCAAGACCCAAAAAATGCAGGCAAGTGTTGACAAAATGTAAACACTCTTAGAGTTATGTATTGTTTCATTGGTAAGTGAATTTTTTTTGAAGTATTTAGCTTTACCAAAGAACTATTAACTTCTGCAGTGACAAGATGCTATACAACATAGAAGCATACTTATACTGTCAAAAGCCAGCACACTTGCATCATAAAGAGATAGCACAAAACTCATTTTCACATAGCTTTTAGATTTGGTTGGCTCACATGGTGGCTCATCAACAACTGATTAACTTTGAGCCTATGCAGCTCATAATGTAACAAAGAAGTTTCACAGCAATATACCACTAAAATATATCAAATTAAATTGCATAGGTGTGAGGGAGAAAAAACTGAACAGCATTCATGGAGGTTTAGAACAAGGAGGATGCTCCACATACTGAAAGCACAGAGTAGATGTCAACAGGAGTAGAAGGAAAACAAAAAAAACAAATGCAGAGTGAGACACAAGTTTACCCATAAGGCCGGCTAAACACAAGAGTTGCTAGATAAAATAGTATTCTAACATTTTAGGTCTGCACATGAGACCGACAGTCACATGCTCAGCAATAACAATGCACACGGCTTTTGAATGAAGAATTTTTGGTAAACTGAAGACAACAACTTTGTTCTCAGGCTTGCAAATAACTGCAGGCCTACGGCAAGTAAATTGCCCCAGACCTTCTGGTTCATAGCAAGTGAGTCCAGCCCTTTCAATGATCAGCACAAGGCCTGGCCAGCTTTTAGTGTGTACTATCTAGCCAGCAGCTTGGCAAAATAAGTCCTCTGCTTCGTTGTGAAAACAGCGACTGCTCATCTTTCCTGTCCACTTAGCTACAACGGCAAAGGTTGACTTAAATGCTTGTTATTTCTCAAGCTCTTGCTTGTCTTGAGGCTAGCCATCTTATTTATTATTTCTCTGTGTAAATTGCCCTGAGCCATTTTTGGAAGGGCGGTATAGAAATAGAATTAATTAATTAAAATCATCATCATCATCATCATCATCATCATCATCATCTCCACTTATATTGTGCAAATATTGACCATGCAGGGGCTTATTTTTCTGCTCGGTTCTTGACTTGTTCTTTCTTGTAGGCCTGCTTTATTTCATTGGTGCTGAATAGTTTTATGGTCAATAACGCAAAACTATTCAACACCAATGAAACAAAGCAGGCCTACAAGAAAGAACAAGTCAAGAACCGAGCAGAAAAATGGAAAAATAAGCCCCTGCATGGTCAATATTTGCACAATATAAGTGGAAAATCAGACATCACCAAGACCTGGCAATGGCTTAAGAATGGTTGCTTGAAGAAAGAAACAGAGGGTTTAATACTGGCTGCGCAAGAACAGGCACTAAGAACAAATGCAATAAGAACCAAAGTCGAAAAATCCACCACAAACAGTAAGTGCCGCCTTTGTAAAGAAGCAGATGAAACAGTGGGCCACCTAATCAGCTGTTGTAAAAAGATCGCACAGACTGACTACAAACAAAGGCATGACAAGGTAGCAGGGATGATACACTGGAACATCTGCAAAAAATACAAGCTACCTGTAGCCAAAAATTGGTGGGATCTTAAAATTGAAAAAGTGGTAGAAAATGAAGATGTGAAAATATTATGGGACTTCCGACTACAAACAGACAAACATCTGTCACACAATACACCAGATATAACTGTAGTCGAGAAGAAAGAAAACAAGTTAAGATAATCGACATAGCAATACCAGGGGATAGCAGAATAGAAGAAAAAGGAATAGAAAAAATCACAAAATACAAAGATCTACAAATTGAAATTGAAAGGCTGTGGCAGAAAAAGATCAAAATAATCCCAGTGGTAATTGGTGCCCTGGGTGCAGTTCCAAAAGACCTTGAAGAGCACCTCAACACCATAGGGGCTACAGAAATCACCATCAGCCAATTACAAAAAGCAGCTTTACTGGGAACAGCCTATATTTTGCGACGATATATATAATAACCAACAGTATTGATGATAAACTTCAGCCATCCCAGGTCCTTGGGAAGGACTCGATGTCTGGATATAACAAACCAGTCAATAACACCTGTCTGACTGTGTAAACAAGAAATAATAATAATAATAAAAATAAGAAGCCATGGTGAGTCAGTCACTATTAACTGAATGCATCGTTTGAACTAAACAAATAGGGTGGGGTCAGAGAGAGGAGACTATGATGTTTGTTATTTATTCTAAGTATCAGTAAGATTTCTGTATTTGAAGGAACATGGTGGTTAGCTATAGTTATGCAGTGATAAGACTCTCTGCAGATGCTGCCCTTACTGCAGAAGTTCTTAGACAGAGCCTGGACACTAACAAAGCCCAGCAAGACCTGACCCAAAGTACAGAGGGTGTGGTGGGTGCCACTTCTACATTCAGCTACGCAGCCCTAAAGCAAATCATTCTGTGTTGTAACCTGTTCTCTGGTTTTGGCAAAAAACAAACACCAAAGCAACCCCCATTTTCCAATTCCAGGAGTATGTGGTTTCTCAGTTGAAAAATCAATACTTTGTACTCAGAAGCTTTTGACATGTTCTTGAGTTGAGCTATAGCAGCGAAAACAGGTTATGCACCAATTCAAATCAAGCACTTGACGATGGGATGGAGAAGACAAAGATGTTAACCTTTAGCTGCAAAGCTCAACTATTCACTGTTCTTTAGTGTAAACAGGTATTGGTTTGAG
Source organism: Hemicordylus capensis (assembly GCF_027244095.1). NCBI lineage: Eukaryota > Metazoa > Chordata > Lepidosauria > Squamata > Cordylidae > Hemicordylus > Hemicordylus capensis. The sequence goes on along the minus strand of NC_069657.1, from coordinate 266,731,419 downwards.
CATCCTTCAATGTGTTCTAAAAGTTTGGGCAGACAGGCTAATCATGTCTGAGAACTTATTTGCAAAGTTGATGACCTTCCTTTCAAGCAGGGGAACAACAGGTTGCTTACCTGTAACTTTGGTTCTTCTAGCGGTCATCTGTGCTCTTACACCATAGGATTTTGCGCCTGCACAGAGTCCATTTCATAATATACCAAGTTTGAGTTGGTTTTTTAAAAACATATTTATACCCCACCCTTCCAGTACACTACTGCTCAGGGTAGCTCACAACAATAAAATAGATGCAACATACAATAAAAGCAATAAAATTAACCAAGTTAAGAGAACAATTCAAAAGTAAGGTTAAAAACCACAATCAGTATTAATTTTCAAATCAAAAATTTTAAAAGCTAAAAATTGAAAATTATAAAGTTCAGGCGGAAGCCCCACCCGCATCCCCTTATGTGTCTGTGCGAGCCTCTTGTTCCCCAGTCTGAGTCCTCCAGTTAACAAACCAGAAGAGAGGGGAGGAGGGAGGGTGTGTCAGAGCACAGATGACCACTAGAAGAACCAAAGTTACAAGTAAGCAACCTGTTCTTCGGTGTGATCTTCTGTGCTTTACACCTGAAGAAGGAAAACCAGGCTTTGGTTGGTACTGGCCTGGGGATGTTGAGTTGAAGGTTACCCTGAGTAAACAGCACTATTAGCAATTGCACTATTGTGCCTTCCTGTTGTTCTCAATTCACGTTGCAGTTAGTTGGGAACACTGTCTTTCTCTAGTTGTTATTGATGCTCAACACTGTGATGGGACTAACTACCTCACCAGATGTTACTGCCTCTTATGACATTATTGGTACAACATAAACTGTTGTAAACCTTTCATGGAGGTCTCCATTTTTTGAATGAGCTCTCGAGTGGTTGCTAAACCAATAAAGCTACTGTTTGACTTTCAGCAACTGGTGAATAGCCTCCAATCATTCCGAACCTAGTGAGAAGTATTTTCTCACATCACACCATAGGGCGCATTGCAAGCCAAGGCTTACCTGGAGGTGTGAGTCAAGTAAAGAGCGACTGCAGTACAGCTTTCCCAAAGGCAGAGTATCCGCAAGACTAGATATCTAGAGCGTACTGCTGGATGAAGAACAGTGGAGAAGAACAGGTAGCAGCTTGTTAGATGATGTCCAGAGGTACAGATCAATCCAAGGCTATAAAAGTGGCTACCGCCCTGGAGGAATGATCCTTTACCAGCAAGGGGAGGGGCACCTTAGCAATCAGATAGGCCAATTGGATGGTGTTCACAATCCACTTGGAGAGCGTCTGAGATGAAACTTGCCAGCCTTTTTTCGGGTTTGCAAAGGAGACGAAAAAGGCAGTAGAAGATTGCCATGGGGCTGTGAGGTGAACCTAGAAAGCCAGTGCCCTGCGAACATCTAGGGTGTGGAACCTGCATCTGGCATTATCTGATGGTGAAGGAAAAAACACTGGGAGAACTAACAGTTGTGGAACGATGAAAAGAAGATATAACTTTTGTTAAGGAGGAGGAGTCATCTGGCCGCAACACAACTTTATCCCTGTGAAAGGTTAGGTAGGGAGGGTCTACATGGAGAGCCCAGAGTTCACTAATCCATTGGGAAGATGTAATAACGACTAGGAAAGCCACCTTCGAGGAGAGGAGGCAGGGATCAGCGTTCGCTAAGGGTTCAAATGGGGGATTCATTAGGCAACAAAGTACTACAAAGAGATCCCACGCTGGTGCCATGACTAGGGCATCCAGGAACTCATGTTGAAATACTTTCAGAAATTGTTTTACTGTAGGGTCCTGAAACCAGGATGGACTGGTAGATGGCATATGGGCCATAATTGTAGCTAGGTGAACCCAGAAGGACAAAGTCTTAAGGCCCTTTTCCTTTAGATAAGTGGGTAGGCACAAATGGTTTCAGTAGTCAGCGGACTAGCAGGTTGAGCCATCTCTGCTAAGAATGACTGGAAGTGTTCCCATTTCGAGGAATGGAAAGTGTGCGTTGAAGGCTTTCTGGCTGCTAGGAAAATCTTCTGTAGTTCAGCCAGAAAGGCAGCCATATCCTCCATGCAGGGTATTTGAGGTTGTGCAGATTGGGGTGCAGGAACTTGCTGTCTGCTTGTGTGAGGAGGTAAGGGTGCTATGGGAAGAGGTATGTGTATACCAGTTGAGAGTCGCAGTAAAGTGAGGATGCAATCTAGGCCTTCCTGTTGTATCTTGAGCAGTATGCGCAGCAAGACAGATATTGGCGGGAAGAGATAGACGAAGAGGCCTTCCCAGGATATAGCAAATGCATCTCCCAGGAAGTTTCGTCCTTTGCCCACTCTGGAGCAAAGGAGTGGGCATTGGGCGTTGAGTGCAGATGAGAAGAGGTCAATGGTCTCCATGTTCTGGAGAGGGGAAGTAGCACTGTCTTCTCCAAACACCATTTGAGCGTGTCTGTGCAGAGTTTGTTCAAGGCATCTGCTTGCTACAATGCTAAATCATTGTAAACCGCTTAGAGCGCTCCGGCTATAGAGCGGTATATAAATGTAAGTGCTATTGCTATTGCTTCAGAGTTGGCCATACCGTGAATATAGACTGAGTGGGCGAGTATTTTGTGAGCAACACACCATGTCCATAGAGGTGTGTGAGGGCTCTGGAGCCCTCTGAGGGCTTTGTAGATGGTGAGGAGTTCTATGAAATTGATATGGTGTCATGCCTCAGATGGAGACCAGAGGCCCCTGAAATGCAGGTCTTGGATGTGCGCTCCCCAGCCTGATTCGGAGGCATCTATGATAAGTATATGAGTTGGCTTGGGTGTGTGTGTGTGGAAGAGGGCTCCCATGGAAAGGTGACATGCATTTGTCCACCACTGAAGAGACTGGCATACATGGGGGGGGGGCAATACAGAGTCGTAGTCAGGCTGGTGGTCGAAATTGCGAAGGAACCAACTTTGTAGAACTCAGGAGTGAAGCCATGCATAAGGGAGAATGTGCGTAGTTGAGACCATGTGGCCTAGGAATAGCTGAATAGTCCTTGGTGAATCATGCACACCGTAGTCGACTTTGGTAGCCAAAGCCAGTAAGGTGTGGATTCTGTGGCGTGGAAGGAAGATTTGGGCGTGGAGAGAATGGAAGAGCAGCCCAAGAAACTCTATCACAGTGGTCGGGGAAAGCTGCAACTTCCTGTAGGCCCAGATCGTTGAGGAGTGCTATCGTGGTGTGTATAGACATGGTCACTTCCACAAAGGAATCTGCCACTATCAGCCTGTTGTCTATGAACAGGTAAATTGGACTCCCACTTCTTGAAGAAATGCCACCACCAGTGCCATATATTTTGTAGAGACATGGGGGGGGGGGCCTGAAGAGAGCCCAAAGGGAAGAGACTTGATATTGATAAGTGGTTTCACCTATTTTGAAGTGGAGGAACCTTCGGTGTTGGGGTCTGATCGTTAGGTGATAATAGGTGTCCGTCAGGTCTAGGGCTGCAAATTATATTCTGTGTAGGAGTATGAAGATAAGTGGGATAGTCACCATTTGGAAGTGTTCAAAGGTGATGCAAGAACTCATGCCCCTGAGGTCGAGAATGGTACGTATGTTGTCTGCTTTGGGGATTGAGAAATATGGTGAGTAAAGCCCTGGGCGTTGGAGGTACGTGTTCAATGGCATCCTTTTGTAAGAGGGAGGCAACTTTGTTCCTCAGCATCTCTGTATGACTGGTGGTGAGAGAAAGTGAGTAGGGGTGGGTGGGTGTTGGATGAGAATTCTGTTGTATAGCCTATCCTGAATATCCTAAGGACCCATGAGTCAGTGTAATTCCTTCCCAAACTGGCAGGTAAGGGGATAGGTAAGTACCGACTCTGGACAGCCTGGAGAAGTCAATGTTGGCTTAGTATACAAATTGCTGTTATCGTCCATACTGTGGAAATCTTGGGGAACAAAAGGAGCAGTCAGAAGAGAGGTAGGGAGGATTTTGACGTGGCTACAGTTTGGGCCATTGAGACTGTCTGTGAGTGCGGGAAGTTTGAGGCTGAAAGCTCACTGAGCATGCCGTGTTGCACAATTTCTGGACCTTCTGCAAGGTCTTGTCCGTCTTTTCCCCAAACAGCGCATCTCCATCAAATGGGAGATCCTCAATGCGTGCATGAGCCTCTTGAGTAAAACTGGTGGAGGACTGGAACCAAGTGTGGCGGTGGAATGCAATGGAGGTGGCCATCACTTTGGCAGCACATTCTGCAGAGTGCCGAATATAGTTCTTATTTGGTCAGCTGAAATTATTCCTTGTAGAATACCTTGGCTGCATCTTTCTTCACCTGAGGTAAGTATTCCAGGAATGGGCCAATTGTATCCCAGAGGAAGTGACTGTATTTTGCGTTATATGCTTGGTAGTAGGCAATCTTGAGGTGTAATGCCAAAACAGAGTACAGCCTGCATCCAAATGAGTTGGGTTTCCTGCCTTCCCTGTACGCTGGGGATGAGGCAACGCGAACTCTGTTGCGTACTTGGGAGGTCTCGATTACCACCAGGTTTGCTGTAGGATGTTTTTGTAGGCCCATTGCCTGTGGTCTCATCAGCAGTGTGGACTTTATAGAAGTTCTTCAGGCGTTTTGTCAGTTGCTGTAAGGAGGATGGTTTGCTCCAACAGGACTTGGAAATGTGTAGCAGGACCAAATTAAGTGGTAAAGATACTGGCGCACATGCACCTGCATTTATGAGGCCAAAAAGAGCATCTAAGTTGGTTTTCTTTTTCTGGCTCAGTTGGATACCTAGTGAAGCAGTCATTAGAGATAAGTAATCCACATAAATTTTGCAGTCCTCTGATGAGAAAGATGGCTTGTGGTCAACTAGCTGGTCATTGGGGGGTGAGACAAAGGATGTGCCCTTGGACTGTGGTGATAGGAAACCTTCAATGTCTTCCTTTGTCCCCTGTTGTTCTTCCTCCTCATCTCCCGAGTCCTGTTCTGGTCTGGGTTTTGAGGCAGGGTTGAAGGTTGGTCTTTTGGTAACTGGCTAGCCTCTGGTTCAGCAGGTAGCTTTTTTTTTTGAGTGATGGTGGCTGATGAGGGAAAAACAGGTTTTGGCTGGCCCTGGCCTGTGCAGTTGGGGAACTAGGATTAACTAGGATTAACGGAAATGCTGTAATGAATGGAATAACCATATTTGGGTTATCCCTTTTGCACATGGTTACTTCCTTTGCACATGGTTAATATGTTGCTGTATTCAAGGAAACTGTGAACTAGTTCTTTGGCCACTGAGGCTATGCTCTGTGATTGGACTAAAATACCTCTCCTGATGTTGTTTGCCTAATGACGTCAGTGTTACTAAATCAGCTACTATAGCTTCCTTTTCTGGTTGTCTCCTTAGGGAATTCCTGACATTACTAAATGTTAAATACATACATACAGTGAGGGAAATAAGTATTTGATCCCCTGCTGATTTTGTCCGTTTGCCCTCTGACACAGAAATGACCAGGCTATAATTGGAATGGTAGGTTTATTGTAGCTGTGAGAGACAGAATAACAACAAACAAACCCTCAAAAGCCCAGTGCCCAAAAGTCAGCGATGGATTTGCATTGTAGTGAGGGAAATAAGTATTCGACCCCCTATCAACCAGCAAGATTTCAGGCTCCCAGGTGTCTTTTCACTATATGCAGGTAACAAGCTGAGATGAGGAACACCTTCTGTAAGGGAGTGCTCCTAATCCCAGCTTGTTACAGTACCTGTATAAAAGACACCTGTCTATAGAAGCAAGCAACCACTCAGCTTCCAAACTCACCACCATGCCCAAGACCAAAGAGCTGTTGACGGATGTCAGGGACAAGGTTGTAGACCTGCACAAGGCTGGACTGGGCTACAAGACTATCGCCAAGCAGCTTGGTGAGAAGGTGACTACAGTTGGCACGATAACTCGCAAATGGAAGAAACACAAAATAACTGTCAATCTCCCTCGGTCTGGGGCTCCATGCAAGATCTCACCTTGTGGAGTTGCAATGATCATGAGAACGGTGACAAAGCAGCCCAGAACTACACGGGGGGAACTTGTCAATGATCTCAGGGCAGCTGGAACCATAGTCACCAAGAAAACAATTGGTAACACACTACGCCGTGAAGGACTGAAATCCTGCAGTACCCGCAAGGTCCCCCTGCTCAAGGCAGCACATGTACAGGCCCGTCTGCAGTTTGCCAATGCACATCTGAATGATCCAGAGGAGAACTGGACGAAAGTGCTGTGGTCAGATGAGACCAAAATCGAGCTCTTTGGCATCAACTCAACTCGCCGTGTGTGGTGGAGAAGGAATGCTGCCTATGAGCCCAAGAACACCATCCCCACCGTCAAACATGGAGGTGGACACATTATGCTTTGGGGGTGTTTTTCTGCTAAGGGGACAGGACACCTTCACTGCATCGAAGGGACGATGGACGGGACCATGTACTGTCAGATCTTGGGTGAGCACCTCCTTCCCTCAGCCAGGGCATTGAGAATGGGTCGTGGATGGGTATTCCAGCATGACAATGACCCAAAACACACAGCCAAGGCAACAAAGGAGTGGCTCAAGAAGAAGCACATGAAGGTCCTGGAGTGGCCCAGCCAGTCTCCAGACCTTAATCCCATAGAAAATCTGTGGAGGGAGCTGAAGGTTCGGGTTGCCAAACATCAGCCTCGAAACCTTTCTGACTTGGAGAGGATCTGCAAAGAGGAGTGGGACAACATCCCTCCTGGGTTGTGTGCAAACCTGGTGGCCAACTACAAGAAACGTCTGACCTCTGTGATTGCCAACAAGGGTTTTGCCACCAAGTACTAAGACATCTTTTGTGAAGGGATCGAATACTTATTTCCCTCACTACAATGCAAATCCATCGCTGACTTTTGGGCACTGGGCTTTTGAGGGTTTGTTTGTTGTTATTCTGTCTCTCACAGCTACAATAAACCTACCATTCCAATTATAGCCTGGTCATTTCTGTGTCAGAGGGCAAACGGACAAAATCAGCAGGGGATCAAATACTTATTTCCCTCACTGTACATACATAAAAGTTTCCTCTGAACTTCCAACAAAATGGTGTGAAAGCCTCCACATTATTGAACTGATCACAGGTGGGATATTTTTCTGCGATATGGCCTGGGGCAGCTGTTTCTGAGGCTGGGGTTCATGTGGAGGTAGTGGGGTTTATTTTGGTGGGGGATGGGTTCAAGGTGTCTGGTCTTTCGGGATCGGATGGTCTTGACCATGGGTGTGAGGTGAATGGGACTGAGGCTACAAGTGGGCTGGAGAATATGTTCTGTAGCGATCGTCCCATGGGTCTTCATATTCTCCGAGATACATGAATCTGGGATGGAATGCAGGTTGGTAGAGGTATGGTTCTGCTGGGACGTCTGCCTCAGAGTCATACACTAAGACTCATGTTCCTGAAATCTGACTCGAGACTGAGGGCATTCGTAGTCCCATTCTCATTGTTCTCGGTACCGAGAATAAGAATTCCCTCAATCCCAAGGGTCTGGGAGTGGAGGATAGAGGCGCTCAAGCTCAGAGTGCAGAGCTGAAGTAACTGAGTGAGCTTGGTCTGGGTCTGAGTCAACATCCGCCTGCCCAGAAAGCTAGGTCTTTCTGGGTTTCCTGTTCCAGTTCTGCCTCAAAGTCCTCAGGATCTACTTCTTCTGGTACTGAGTGCACCTAGTTCAGGGACCCCTGGCATGGCTGAACTGTCAAATCCGAGTCCAGGAATGGTTGTGTGGCACTTGAATCTAAAGAATTGGAGGACTTTTTCAGGCGCAGAGCTGGGTAGTCCAATGTTGGTCATTTCTTTTGTTGTTTAGCCTGGGCGTAGCTGGATCCTGACCCTGAAGACTGTAGAGGATGCTTTTTCTTTTTCAGAAGGCTTTGCTGGGAGATTCGAGCTTGACTCGCCTGTCCCAGCATCAAATCTGAATGAGCCGTGGGCTCTGGGGTCGGCTTTTGGAGCACCCCGATTGTTTAGCCATTGCTGTCCCTGAGTGTGGCTGCCTTTGCTGCAGAGGGGGTGGGGGTGCTCACTTGGAGAGGCCTGCATGGTTTTTATGCTATTGTCTTTGAAGAGGGCAAGGCCTGTTCCCACAGCCACAAGAGGAGCCAAGGAGCCCGGTTTTTGTTGGCTTGTTTGGTAAAATTTAGGCAGTAGCCACAAATCTCCGCCACGTGTGTTTCCCCTAGGCAGAACAAACACTGACAGTGGTGGTCTGTAGATGGAAGTTTGGCGGCACAGTTTAAAGGTTATTTTCGGGGCCATACACGGAATATGTCCCTGAAATGAAGAGGAAGGGATGGGGGTGTTTAGAAAATGGAAACGCAAACTAACTGAAAAGAAAACTCTGACAGGAAAGTAAATAATAATACTAAAAAAACAATGGGATGTAAGAGAAAAACGATAGGAGGGTAAATAAAAACTTAGTTGAACTCTCTTTTTTTGAAGCTTGTAGGTGTCTACTTCTCAGCTGACGAAGAAAGACTGGGGAACAGGAGGCTCACACAGGCATATAAGGGGATGGGGCAGGGCTCCTTCCTCCCCGCCCCCCTAGTTTTTATTCGATTTTTCCATAACATAAAGACACACACATACACACACGGAAAAAGAAAAGGACTTCCATCTCATCATTAGAACAAGAATCAGTTACAATACCCAAGTCTTGCCTGTTACTTAGTCATTCTCCCCCCGTTAAGTCATACAAAAGTCAGCTCTAGGGCAATTTGGTTATCACAGGGCAGGGCTCCTTCCTTAACTCAAAGTAATATGGAATATTCCGAAATGGTTTCTGCACAGGCGCTAAACCCTATGGATTATTTATTATTAAAGAATTATTTAGATCCTTTCCAGACTGGCTTTCAGGTGGGATATGGGGTTGAGACTGCCTTGGTCGGCCTGATGGATGATCTCCAATTGGTGATCAACAGAGGTAGTGTGACTCTGCTGATCCTTTTGGATCTCTTGACAGCTTTCGATACCAATGACCATGGTATCCTGCTAGGTCACTTGAAGGAGGTGGGATTGGGTGGCACTGTTTTACAGTGGTTCCATTCCTACCTTTCTGGCAGATTCCAGATGGTGTCACTTGGAGACTGTTGCTCTGAAAAGCGAGAGATAAAGTGTGGGTTTCCACAAGGCTCCATACTATCTCCAATGCTTTTTAACATCTACATGAAACCGCTGGGAGAGATCATCAGGAAGTTTGGTCTGGGGTGCTTTCAATATGCTGATGACACCCAGATCTATTTCTCCATACCAACTTCATTAGGAAATGGAACAAGCCCCCCTCCCCTTAATTACCTGCCTGGATGAGGGAAAACAGGCTGAGGTTGAATCCAAACAAGATGGAGGTACTGTCTGTAGGGAGTTGGGATCTGAGAGATGGCTTAGGTCTGCCTCTTCTGGATAGGGTTACACTCCCTCTAAAAGATCAGGTTTGTATTCTGGTAATCCTACTGGATCCCCAACTCTCCCTGGTTTCTCAGGATGAAGCTGTGGCCAGGAGTGCTTTTTACCAGCTTTGGATGATATGCCAGATATGTCCATTTCTGGAGACAAATGACCTTAAAACGGTGGTACATATGATGGTAACCTCTAGGTTTGACTACTGTAATGCACTCTACGTGGGGCTACCTTTGTTCGTAGTTTGGAAACTAAAATTGGTACAGAATGCAGCAGCCAGGTTGATCTCTGGGCTTGCCTGAAGGAACCATATAATACCGATTCTAAAAGAACTTCACTAGCTGCCGATACGTTTACGAACGAAATACAAAGTACTGGTTACCACCTACAAAGCCCTTAATGGCTTAAGAGGGTACTCAATAGAGCTCCTTCTCTGTCGGGAACCCTATCGCCTATTAAGATCATCTGGAGAGGTCCAGTTACAGTTGCCGTTGACTTGTTTGGTGGCAACTCAGGACCGGGCCTTCTCTGTGGCTGCCCCAATGCTTTGGAACACGCTCCCCACTGAAATAAGAGCATCTCCTTCTCTGTTTGTTTTTAGAAAGACCTTGAAGACATACCTATTTTCCCAAGCTTTTGACTGAAACCAAACTTTAAAATTTTAATGTGTTTTTATCTTTTATGATTTTCATCTGTGTTAATAAATTTTAAATGTTTTATGTTTTATATTTTACTAGCTGGGCCGGGTGAAGAGCATCTGCACCTCTAATTCTCCCCGCTGCTTCTCGCCCGCCCATCACTGTTTTCTTCCATCGGCCCACACGCCACCACCTTTTTCTCCCCCCCATCTTTCCCACCTCACCCACAAGCCTGTCTGCTGGCGCCACTGCTTTCCTCTCCTACTGCCAGCAGCTCTCTCATGAGAGCTGCCACTCATGGGATTAGCGACAGGTATGCCTTAGAGAAAGAAACTTTGAACTTACCGTGAAGGGTTCTTTCTCTTCTGAATTAGGAGATCACGGCTCATAAAGGGTTAACTTCCACTCTTTGCTCTCAATAGATAGGAAATCTCAGGTGTTTTTCAAGTAGCTGAAGTCCGTCTCCTTCTCCCAGCATGCTCAGGTGCGATTCCCCAGTTCCGACTGTCACGTTTCATGATTTGGCTGCAAAACTCCACAGTGTTGTAGAAACCAGAAGTTAGCATGCAAAGGCTACAAGATAGAGGACGGATGCCCTGAGATATTAGTCACAGTAGAAACAGAGGTTGTTCCAAAGGTTAGCATCGGAATAATTAGTCCCAATGGTTGGCGCAGACAGGCATGGCCTGACACAGAGCTAGTCCCTGATCCACAGGTGGGCCACATGATCTCCTACTTCAGAGGAGAAAGAACCCTTCATGGTAAGTCCAAAGTTTCTTTCTCCCTCGAAGTAGGAGATCATGGCTCACAAAGGGAGCCACCAGAGCAGTTACAGATTACCGGGGTGGGGGAGTGAATCAGTTCTGTACCATGGTGGAGCACCACTTGCTGGAGCACCGTCCGCACAAAGGCCGCCTGCTCTGAGACAAGTGAGTCAATTTTGTAATACTTGAGAAAGGGAGAAATTGAGAAAGGGAGAAATGGAGCTGCACAGCAGATCTCCCCTAGTGGCGCCTGCGGTATGAAAGCTGCCGAGGTGGCTGCACTGTGGGTAGTGTGCGCTGTGATGCCCTGTGGAACTTGGAGTGACAGGGCTTGGTAGGTTGTGGCGATACATGCTCTTAGCCAATGAGCTAGGGTCATCTTAGAGACCCTAGCGCCCAGGGAAGTAGCGTAGGAGGACATGAAGAGGGCCTCAGACTGCCTTAGGCCCTTTGTCCTTCAAAAGTAGGTCTGGAGCACCGTCTGCGTAGGGCTCTGCGCACATCCAGGGGATGCCACTGCGTTCTAGTGGGTGTCTGGGCTTAGAACAAAAGGAATGTGACTGCTGGAAGCCAGAGTTTATTTTTGGAACAATGATAGGATCAGTTTTAAGAACCACCGCGTTGGGCTGCAGGACGCAGAACTCCTTTTGAACCGAGAGTGCCCCCAATTCCGGCAGCCTGCATCCCAAAGAGATCGCCACTAGAAATAGGACTTTGAAGGATAGATGCTTTAGTGGGATGGACGAGATCGGTTCGAAGGGAGCCCGTGTGAAGGCATTCAGGACTTTATTGAGGTTCCATGAAGGAACACAATGAATTGGCAGAGGAGTGATATTGGTAACTCCTTGCAAGAGCGAGAGAAATGGGGGTGGAGTGAGGTACTGCCTGCTCTTCTTAGCTTCAGGACTGAAGCTAGGGCAGAGGCCTGTCGTTTCAGAGTATTGGGCCTCAGACCCTGGTCCAGGCCCGCCTGTAGGCAGGCTGGTACCTGGGGAACTTAGGCCGAACATGGCTCAACTTTTTTACGCCTTGCCCAGCTGAGGAAGGCGGCCCAGGTAATCGGGTGAATCCTATTGGTGCTCTGGCGCCTAGCGGCCACAATTATATCTTGCACTGTCCTGGAGTAGCCCTTTTTAGCTAACTGTGCAAACTCAAAATCCTGCGAGAAGTTGGAGCCATGCTGGGTCTGGGTGAAGTAACGGCCCTTGGGTCCAAAGGCAGTAGAGGCATTGGGGCTGCGACAGAGAGGAGTACCAGTTTGGCGAACCATGGTCGCCTTGGTCAAAATGGGGCCCCTAGGATGACCTGTGTCCTTCTCTATCGGCGTTGTGCCACCAGCCTTGGAACAAGGCCTAGCAGGGGGAAGGCGTACAGGAGACCCTGTGGTTAAAGAGAGTTGAGTGCATCTGTGCCCTCCGCAATGTGTGATGGAACCTCATGAAGAAGCAGGGAGGCTTGTTGTTTGTAGGGGATGCAAACAGATCCACCTGGGGATCCCCAGGCAGTGCTGTATGAGACTGAGCACCTTGGGATGAAGAGCCCACTCTAACTGTTCTGCTGTCTAGCGACTGAGCCAGTCTGCCTGGACATTGGATGCACCGCTCATGTGTTCTGCTCTGATCAAAGCTAGATGCCCTTCTGCCCACTGGAAGAGGTCATTGGTCTGCATCAGGGATCTGGATTTGGTCCCCCCATGCCGATTAACGTGGGCCTTGGATGTCATGTTGTTGGTTCTCACCAACACCTGCCTCCTCTGTAAGTGGAATGAGACGCGAGCTAGAGCCAGCCTGACTCTTAGTTCTAGCCAACTGATGTTGTGTAGGGCCCCCTCCGGGGACCAGGGGTCCTGCGCCCTCTGCTCCTTGCAATAAGCCCCCGAGCCGGTCAGGATAGCGTCAGTTGTGACAGTGACCCTATCGGGTTCCCTCAGGATTTCTCGTCACCACTGGGGAAAGCCACCAGAGGAGGTGGTGCGAGAGGCGGCGGTGTGTAGCCCGACTGTGGTGGCGGGGGGAAGGTCAAGGGAAGTCTGTGCTGCGGGCCTGCTGGGTGGCGGGACAGGTTGGGTCCCGTCCCTGATCTGGCCAGGTGGAAGCCGTGCCGCTGAACAGCTGGTCAGGGGGGCAGTGAGAAGAGAGTTCCTGTTGGCCACTGCTGCCAAAACGAGAGGTGCAGGGCTTACTCCCTGTGCCGGCACAGTGGTGTAGAGCTGTGAAGAAGCCTGGCTCCGGTCACTGTTGCTGCCACGCCTGGGCGAAGAGAGGTGGCAAGGCCCGCTGTGGTCCTGGGTGGTTGGGGGGGGACACCTGCAAAGTCCTCCCCCACTCCTTGTGACCCGGTTGAGTTGGGTGGAATCAGGGAAGCTAGGGGGAATGGAGCCCTGCTCCCCACTGCCGGCCACGTGTATCTCCTGACCCCCAGGCTGTTGCCATGATTAACTGCAAGCAGCTTGTATCAAAATTCTCTCACTTTGTCGCTGAGCAGGGACCCTTGTTTCTGCTTCCCATCCTTTTATTTGGGTGGTTTCTTATTCTTCCCTGTGCCATGTGGGTCAGAGGGCTCATGGCGGTGCCGCTTAGCGGCCTCTTTTGTCCACCCTACTTTTCTCTTCCCTCCACCCCATGCTCTCCAACAGAGAACCTGCTAATGTGTCCCCAGCTTGCGAGAGAGAAAGGATGAAAGCGGATTAGAAATTGGGCAGGAGCCCAGGTGTATGTCTGATCAGGAACAAAGACAGGAAGGAACTGGGAATCACACCTGAGCATGATGGGAGAAAGTGACGGACTTCAGCTACCTGAAAAACACCTGAGATTTCCTGTCTATTGAGAGCAAGGAGTGGAATTTAACCCTTTGTGAACTGTGACCTCCTACTTCGAGGGAGAAATATATATATACAGATGTTATGTTTTAATCTGTATACCACCTAGAGATATTAGGTGGTATATAAATTCAATTAAAAAATATGGTGTAAGCCACAGAAGACCACGCAGAAGAACCACTATTAGGCTATCCCTCTGATTTTAGTCAGCTGCTGAAAGTATTGGACAACATCAGACCCAGGAGCATCTGAAGAATACCTCCTGACACCGAGTTGGGCTGCACAGCAGATGGTTTCACTGCATAGCCTGGCTTCCACAAGGCTTATTGTGAAAGTGATGTAAACCTACAAGGAAAAAGAATGTATCAGAGAAGGCAAGTCTTAAAAACAGATCACTGAAAGGGTAGGGGAGAGACAGACAAGAGCAACAATAGCCCATATAGCCTGGTCAGTACTACTACTCTGCAGTTCAACTAGTTGTATTCAATTGTAATGCTTAAGGAATATGAACTAAAGGGAAATTAGGATAGATAAAATGCCGAATGATAAAATTGGGAGTGCATCTATCTATATCTATCTCTAGGCAGTGTATACCTAGTATGTACTAGCTTTATATAGTTACTCAATAAGAAGGTCTGAAAAACAGTACTTTTTGTAACATGAGCAGTGTATTTATAAAACAAATTAACAGAGTTTATTATCACAGTCATTCAGCTCTGAAGAACAGCAGCAAACTGAGCTAGATATTCTACAAGTGACTAGTAAAACGTTACTAATCCAACTATTAAGCCTCAGACAAACAATGAAACATTCCAGTTTCAAAATAAACTCCCTATTTCACACAGGAGTATAATAGCAAATTAACTGCCATCTTTAAATCTTAAAAACATAATTAAAACTACTTGATTCAGATGGCTTCCCTCTCTGCAAATCCTTAAAAATCCATTCTTTTCCTAAACCTTCAATCTCAACTCTAACTCAGTTTTAGTATTGGTAACTGCATTTGCTCACATTTATTCCTTTTTGGCATACTTTCCTTAAAGAAAGTAAGCTTATGAGATCTCCCGGCATTGTGTGTGTGTGTTTCCCCTGATCAACTTTGCAAGGCCTGGACCAATATGAACCAAATTGGGAACAGTTGTAGGGACATACAGGGACACCTCAATGATGTCATTTGTAATGACATCATCCACCCTAATTCAAGATGGCAGACGTGTAAACGTTTAAGGCACAAGAGGGCTAACGTGTGAATAAACTAATTGATTTGAACCAAATTTCGAAAAGAGTTGTAGGGACACATGAATAGCGTAGTTTGTGAATTGAGTCATTCACCTCAACTGCAAGAACAGTTGAGGCACATGGGTTAACTTGTGAAGTTGCTAAGAATAAATTAAGATTATAGTGAAAGCTTAGATTTTACCAGAATTTAAGAACCTAAGAACAACCCTGCTGGATCAAGCCAAAGGCCTATCTAGTCTAGCATCCTGTTTCACACAGTGGCCTACCAGATACCTCAGGGAAGCCCACAGGCAAGAGCTGAGGGCATGCCTCCTCTCCTGTTACTCCCCTGCAACTGATACTTTGAGGCATCTTACCAATATAATAGAACTTGTCACATTATGTTATGACCAATGGATAAAACAATAAAAACTTACACATTCATTCCTTGAGAGACCTGTCTCACCTCCATTAACTACCTCACTGTTAATTTAAAAAATTATTTGGGACACGGACCTTTCTGCTGACAAAACTCTTATATGACATGTACATTTATGGAGCTGAACCAACAAGTCAGCTTTTTTACCTGAATAAGCATACTGGATTTTAAAAGAGTGAGATTAGTCAAAGTATTCTATGTTTTCAATTATGGTATTCCAAGTTTTATACTCAGAACTTGCAATGCTCACCCACAGCTGTCCATAGGAATTACAGCAAACTGTTGATTAATATTTAAGAGGCAGACAATGTAAACTGCTCTAGTCCTTATCAGACACTGTAGCTGAGTCAGGATCAGGGACAATGGTCAGCTGTAGAGAAGCCATGCAACTGGCCCTCTTCATGCAATTTAAACACTACAGCTGCACTGCAAGATGAACCCAAAAAACAGCAGCTCCCACATGGCTGCTCTAACATCTAACAAGTTGTTCCAGTAAGAACTAATCTGCCTATTTTTCTTTCATAGAATCTTGATACCATTTTCACAAGTTAGCCCATTTCAGCCTTAAATGTTAGCACATCTGCCATCTTGAATTGGGGTGGATGACATGATCACAAACTTTGCCGTTGATGTGTCCCTATGTGTCACACTACAACTGTACCCAATTTGGTTCAAATCAGTTAGGCAGTCCACACGTTAGCCCACTTGCGCCTCCAACATGCATGTGTCTGCCATCTTGAATGGAGTGGATGACATCACAAATTACACCATTGAGATGCCCCTACAACTGTATCTCATTTTGAGTCTGAGGATATCCATGCCAGACTTTGGAAGAAGTATTGGAGTGAAGCACCACCCAAATTGTGGACTGGTCACTAAGTATATTTCCCTATGCATGGAAAGCACCAGGAGATTGCTCCGAGATGACTACTGATGCAGCAGCAGGAAAAAAGGTAGTCTCAAAAGATATGCAGGATCCTGGTGAAGGCCCTACAGTTTAGGCCAAAACCTTGAAACCACTGAATAAGTCAAACCACCACCACATATAGTAAAGGTCTGGTTAACTGTATGACAAAAGTATATGACTGGCTCACCTATGCCGTATGCATTTATTGAAGAGAGGTCATAGTTCAGTGGAAGAGCACATGCTTTGCATGTAGAATATCCCTGGCAAAATCCAACATCTCCTATAAGTCCAACTTGCAATTGATCCATAAGAGTGGGACACATTTGGACCCCCTATAACTCACGACTATGCAACTAAGCTAGTGGCTGCCAAGCAGTGTTCCCTCTAATTATTTTTTCTATCTATGTGAAGAATGAGTTTTGTCCTGGGTGGCAGTATCAAGGCAATCTGTAAGCACACACGCATTCAGAGTGGGACCTTCCTGATTCAACCTGTGTCGGATCTAAAATTAACTGAGCGGTCAACAAAATACATGTGAGCATGCACACACGCCTTAGAGGGAACACTGCGGCCAAGTCATACAAACTACAATTTCATCTGCTACACAACTGTCATCTGCGATTACCAAACTGTGGCTTCTAATTAAGCCAATCGGGATATACAAGACCACTTATCTGAAGTAGTTCAAACATGTGACAATAGCAAAAAAGAAAAAGAAAAAAAAGAGTATCCATTACTGCTGCAGTGTGGTCATTTAGATTAAATCAATGCTAAAGTTGGTCTTTGGCATGAGCTGATCAGAACTTGTCCTTGAACTGCCCATAGGAACACAGGCAACTGCCATATACCAAGTCAGACCATTGATCCATCTAGCTCAGTATTGTCTACAAAGAGTGGCAGTGGTTTCTCCAAGGTTGCAGGCAGGACAGTCTCCCTCAGCCCTATCTTGGAGATGCCAGGGGAGGGGGGCTTGGAACCTTCTGCATGCAAGTATGCAGATGTTCTATATTTGCATATCAGCGGCATCTAGTCCCCCATATGCCTGCAAAACACAAGTAATGCTTTGGCAGAATGTTTGGGTGCCACTACTGTCAACAGAAGATCCAAGATCTATGAATTCAGCCAGACTACTACAGAAGCTATCAAGGTCAGCAGCCATATTTAGCTGCTGACCAAAAGAATGTCAATACTCAAACAGCTCCATGAAACAACAGAACCTAAACAGTGTTTCACCTGGACAGCAGAATAGATTCAAACCCTCAGAAGATCCAGCCATGACAATGAATTAAGCAAGTGCAAGACAAATCCCTCCCTCATCTTAATTCCCACAGGCTCCCCATTCTCCTTCTATTTTGGTCCAATATGTACAGTAATTTTCCCCCTACAGCAGTTGACCTGGATGACAGGTAGCTCAAAGAGCCTAGCATCCCCACACACACACAAAAACAAGCACCACCAAATGATGAACAGAAAGGTGAAATGGGGTAGGGGAAGACGTGCAACAGAAAAGAGCAGCCCCCTCCTTAAAGATGGAAATTCTAGGGTACGTTCAACTGTGTGGGAGAAGTACTTCAAAATTCTATGGGACACAGAGCAACTTCAGGTGGATTCTGAAAGCATCTTCTGGAAGTCTGCTAGCCATTTTTTATTTATTTTTTTACATCTGTACAACACACGAGGCAAAATGCAACCTTGGTAGAAAGGCCAAAACAAACAAAACCCCAAGAGTGGTGCTAAAGGGAGACATTACCAAGTTGGAAAAATGTTGCTGATAATATCCTGAGATACTTGGGAATACAAGTTAGGGAGTACTGTGCTAGAGATCATTATTACCCTTGAAGCTACTTGAGAGATCATTGCTACCCTTGATTCTTTTTGTTTGAAACTTTTTAGGCATTTCCATTTGGCAGCAGTCTCAGGTTCAGCCTTTTAGTCTGAAGCCCATTTGAGATTAAAATGCTGTACTGCCACTCCACCCCTTAAATAATAAATTTCTTAAATTTATTTAAGAGGTGAAGTAATGCCCTGTTTGAAGAGTTCAAACAGTATTTGGAAGAACAGCAGCACCTTACTTCACTGAACTATGACACAGTGTCCATGGTTTACTTGAGAACAGCAACAGCATGCCAACTAAAGAACAGTTGCAGGAGGAGTACTATATATTTTTCATTCCTTCTCTCTGCGACCTACCAGTATGAGAGATGTGTTGCCAGCAGAGTTACCCCAAATTTGAAGGAAAATCTGGCTGACATCCAGACGAATTCTGCACACACTAAGGGAAAATAGGAAGCTGCCATATACCGAGTCAGACCATTGACCCAGCTAGCTCAGTATTGTCTTCACGGACTGTCAGTGGCTTCTCCAAGGTTGCAGGCAGGAATCTCTCTCATTCCTTTCTTGGAGAAGCCAGGGAGAGAACCTGAAACCTTCTGCTCTTCCCAGAGCAGGTCTATCTCCTGAGGGGAATATCTTACAGTGCTCACACTTCTAGTCTCCCATTCATATGCAGCCAGGGTGGTCTCTGTTTAGCTAAGGCGACTAGTCATGCTTGCTACCACAAGACCAGCTCTCCTCTCTGAACAATGGTGTTTGTGAACCGGGGAGGAGTGATTTTCACTGATCCTCCCATCCCCTCCGCAGCCCTCTGTGCCTCCTGTAAATAGGTCCCTGAGCAGCCTTGAGGGACATATTTTCATGAAGCATAGAGGGAAGCGGGAGTCAGTTAACTGTGCCTCCCGTTGCAGCTGTACCACATTTAATCTCCCCCACAACATTAATATCACATTTGAAGTAATATAATTCAACACACATCCCTTATTATACGATTATATTCCTTACTGCTATAACGTGCTCCCTCATATCACCAATGGCTTTTCCTTTTAAAATTTGTGCAATCACCTCAACATAGTTTCCACACTACTCCAAGTACCATTACCAGTTCTCACTTCAGGGCAAGTATACACATGACTCATCACTTGAGTACTGTGATGTATAACTAGCATGTGTGAATGCCCGTCATGGTACCTTGAGTGTTGCCATTTCCTGGTTGCTAAGAATATAGCAGGGCCTCAATTTAACCCAGCAGACCTAGGCGAAGCTCTAACAAAGGTAGTGAATGTGTCGGGGGCGGCGGCACATTATTGAATGGTCCACCATACAAAAAAAACCCTCTTGACACATTAGAAAGCTAACTTGTCAGGGAGAAGTGTTCTAGCCTAGTCCTCTCTCCACCATACTAGTTTTCTACATGCAATGATGGTTTACCACTTCAAAGTAGGGTTGATTTAATTTAAAACAAATTTATTTAAATCACTTCACAGGACTTGATTTTAATTATTTAAATCACAGTTTAAATTACTAGTTTGGAAGATTCTATTTAGTCATCATTCTTTATAAAAGTATATTCTTGTTTTCCAATATAACCATATATATATATTTAAAGTTAGATGTACGTTTCATTTTTAGAATGCAGGGACACACTATAATAGATACACGCTTCTCATAACGCTGATTCATTTGGGCAACCAAGCCTTGCATTTCATTGTTGCACTGTTTGCATTCTGCACACATGCCTCTTGCACACAGGCACTGCATCTTCATTAAAGTATTCCCAAATCGGTTCTCTTTTATGGCCTGCTGCCATGGCGTGTTTCCCTTCTACAATAGGATACATTTGGAAAAGGTTACCTCAGGACTGCATGAGTATGTTCCTGCACCTTTGGTTTCACTTTCTATTCCCTCCCCTCCCCGTGTATTTATATCCAGACTCCTCCTCCCTTGGCTGGGATGCAGATCTACTGCATCCCATCTCCTCTGGCTGGGATGCAGATCTACGGCATCCCAGCCAAAATCCTCTAATCATTCATTTACCTTCTTTGTCCTTGCACTTGGGGTGATGGGAGCAAGGGCTTGACTGTGTGTGTGTGTTGCATGTACACCACCTGCAGAATAGGACTAGAACATAAGAACAGCCCTGCTGGATCAGGCACAAGGCTCATCTAGTCCAGCATCCTGTTTCACACAGTGGCCCACCAGATGCCTCTGGGGAGCCCACAGGCAAGAGGTATGTGCTTGCCCTCTCTCCTGTTGTTGCTCCCTGCAACTGGTATTGAGATGCATCTTGCCTCTGACACTGGAGGTGGCCCACAGCCATCATACTAGTAGCCATTGATAGACCTGTCCACCATGAATCTGTCTAAGCCCCTTTTAAAGCCATCCAAGCTGGTGGCCAACATCACATCCCATGGGAAAGAATTCCATAGGTTAATTATATGCTGTGTGAAAAAGTACTTCCGCTTGTCAGTCCTAAATTTCCCAGCCTTCAGTTTCATGGAGCGACCCCTGGTTCTAGTGTTGTGTGTAAGAGAGAAAAATTTCTCTCTATCTTCCCTCTCCCCTCCATAATTTTATACACTTCAATCATGTCTCCCCTTAGTCGCCTCTTTTCCAAGGTAATGAGCCTCAGATGCTGTAGCCTAGCCTCATAAAGAAGGTGCTCCAGGCCCCTAATCATCTTGGTTGCCCTCTTCTGTACCTTTTCCAGTTCTACAATATCCTTAAGATACAGTGATCAAGCTGTATGCAGTACTCCAGATGTGGCCACACCATAGATTTGAATAAGGGCATTATAATATTAACATTTTTATTTCCAATCCCCTTCCTAATGATTCCTAGCATGGAATTAGCTTTTTTCACAGCTGCCGCACACCAAGATGACACTTTCAATGAGCTGTCCACCACGACCTCAAGATCTTTCTCCTGGTCAGTCACCGACAGCTCAGATCCCATCAGTGTATATGTGAAGTTGGTGTCCCCCCCCCCAATGTGCATCATTTTACACCTTACATTGAACCACATTTGCCATTTTGTCGCCCAGTCCTCCAGTTTGGAGAGATCTTTTTGGATTACTCACAACCTGTTGTGGATTTCACTACCCTAAATAGTTTAGTGTCATCCGCAAATGTGGCCACTTCACTGGTCACCCCAACTTCTAGATCATTATGAACAAGTTAAAGAGTACTGTCCATTTATTCCTACTCTCTGTTTCCTGTCTTTCAACCAGTTACCAATCCACACATGAACCTGTCCCCTTATTGCATCATGACTGCTAAGTTTACTCAAGAGCCTTTGGTGGGGAACTTTATCAAAAGCATTTTGCAAATCCAAGTATACTATGTCAACCGGATCACCTTTATCCACATGCCTCTTGACACTCTCAAATAACTCCAAAAGGTTAGTGAGGCAAGACTTGCCCTTGCAGAAGCCATGCTGGTTCTCCTTCAACAAGACCTGTTCTTCTATATGCTTAACAATTTTGTCCTTAAGTATGTTTTCCAACATTTTACCCAGCACCAAAGTTAAGCTGACCGGCATGTAATTTCCCAGATCCCCCCTGGATCTCTTCTTGAAAATTGGAGTCACACTGGCTACTTTCCAGTAGGTCAGTTATCTCTCATCCCTATATACAACTGTTAAAATGTTCATAGAATATAATTATGATTGTATTTCATATAATTATGAAACCTTTGATTAGGTTTTTGGTGACTTTTTAAAAAAATGATTTAAATTTTAAAAAATCCTTTTAAAAACTTTTTTATATCATCAATTTTTATCAATCCTGCTTCAAAAACACCAAAACACTTCGTCAAATCAGAGTATGGCACTTCCAAAAACATATTATATTTGTGCACGAACTACATTTGCATGTGCAAAAGATCAAAGACTGCTTCAAAACACAACAAACAAAGGGCTACAATATAAGAAGATGCAGAAAGGCATCATCTCAGACCGCAGGAGATGGCAATGGTAAACTTCCTCCAGTATTCTACCAAAGACAACCACAGGGCTCTGTGGTCACCTGGAATCGACACTGACTTGATGGCACACTTTACTTTACAGTTCATTTACAGTTACCAAAGCCAAGTATTAAATGTTTCTAGCACCATCCAAGTGGTGTAGTGGTTAGGGTGCTGAACGTGAGTTCAAATCCCCATTCAGCCATAATACTAGATGGGTGATTCTGGGCCAGTCACTTCTCTCTCAGACTAACCTACTTCACAGGGTTGTTGTGAAAGAGAAACTCAAGTATGTAGTACACCACTCTGGGCTCCTTGGAGGAAGAGCGGGATATAAAATGTAAAAATAAATAAAAAATAAATAAGGCCTCTTGAATTCGAGGCTCATGTATGCTTACTCGGGAGCAAGGTCAGACTGCAATCCTATGCAGATATACCTGGGAATGGACCCCACTGAATACAGGCGAACTTATTTCTGAGTACTTCATACACATCTGAATGCCATTTTTCGCTTTCTCTTTTTCCGGGACCCCGCACGCGGTATTAATGGACCTCCGGCAACATGAACTGAAGACACTACTTTATATGCAAGCCAAAAGGAATTAGCTAGGTCAGGAAAAAGCAACTATGAACTGCACGCAAGAGAACTGGGAGATAACAAAAAGGCACCATGGCCACAAGCAAAGAATACTATCCTTATACCCCAGAAACCACCACTCCTCGAGCACCAGCATCATGGCCCCGGCCTCCACCCGCGCGCAGGCGCACAGCCACTGTCGCTGCCACTACGGTCCCTCTCTACCCGCACATGGTCCCTCCTCCGAGACCAAGTCTCGCGCCGTAATGCCTTTTTCTTCTGCCCCTACCCCGTTTTTTCAACGGCCCAAGTCACACAACACATAAAACAAAGGGTGGGTGAACAAGAATAGATACGACACAGTCACCCCACTCCTACCTCAGTGAGAAGTAGTTCTTTCTTTACTTGACGTCACAATCACTAGCACCTTCAAGGGAAAGGGCCAGCGCCAGCAACAGAACCACCCCAGGGAGACTGCGCAGCTCTCTATCCCTCACCGTTCCCGTCCCGTATTGGACTGAGTGGGAATCTAATTTACGCATGCGCCTTCTGGGTAGCGGGTGGCGAGTTTTCCGCGCATGCGCCTTTCCTGCGAGAACACGGCTCGCCGAGCGGCGCCGTTCCTTCCCCTCACATATCGCGAGAAGCCGGGATCCTGACTTTCGCCTGAGCTGTTCGTTTTTGTTATTAAATGTGGTTTCACTTTGGCTCGTGAGGAGATTATTGGCTTCCTGTAGTTCCCCCACCATGGGAATTCTGGATTTCTCCGTTTATTTATTTTTTTAAAAGTTGCTCTCAGTTCCACCTCCTGTGGGAGGAAGAAATGTATAAGGAACCCGGAAGATAATATTCCACGTGAGTCTATGCTTTTTACTCGATGGCAGGAAAGGAGGCGGTTATGTGACGCGGCCATTGTTGATTGGTCAAGTGAGCTCCTGGCTGGGTGCTTCGGAGTTCGTCCTGGAAGACTCCGGCGCGAAGGGAAGGTAAGGGGAGGGGAGGGGAGGGGGCCTGGGCTGCGCTGCTCTGCTCGGGGGGGAGAGAGAGGGAGGGGGCCTGGGCTGCTCTGCTCAGGGGGGAGGGCGTGGGCGTGCGCTGCGCTGCCCAGGACTTCTCCGCGGGGCTTTTGCCCGCCCTCGCCTCCCCGCCAAGTTCTTGCTCTTTCCAGCCTCGAAGGCAGCATGCCTCTGAGTAGTACCCGTTGCAGGGGGTGGGGTGGGGGAGCAACAGCAGGAGGGAGGGCACGCCCTCAACTCCTGCCTGTGGGCTTCGCGGAGACGTCTGGTGGGCCACTGTGCGGAGCAGGATGCTGGACGAGCTGGGCCTTCTTGGGCCTGACCCAGCAGGGCTGCTCTGATGCTCTTACGATGCTCCTTCACGCAACCCCGCCCCGCCCCAAAGCCACGTCCCCCGTGGCTACTAGGAGACGATCCTAGGTAGTGCCCACCTTGCTCCTGGACGTGCTACTTTTCTAGTTTTAGGCAACTGGCAACTGGTTGTGTTTTTTTTAAGTGTGTTGATTGTGCAAAGTCCCTCCTCTTCATCTGCACAGCCCAGACGTGGGCGGGTCTTGGTTAATGTTATGCAGAAGGTTGTGTGGTCTGATGTTCACAGCCAAAGGAACGTGTGGAGGAGGAGTGCAGAAGTCTTTGCACACCTGTCACTTCGCTTCCCACAGGTCCTCTCATTTCTCTCAACCAAGCTCACTTCTGGTTTTGGAGAACAAATGTAGAGCTGCAGAGCAGAAAGGTGTGCGGCGTGCGCCGGGGGAGCCCCTCCCCGCCTAAGACCCATTTGCCTGTGAAAATCAGACCTGTCTCCTTTTCTTTGTGATTGGATCTGCCACCATCATCTAGAATATTGCCAAGCAGATTCTGCATGTATCAAACCATATTTGCATGTATTTGCATATTTGCATGTATCAAATTTGTACACATTTGCATGTATCAAACCATATGCATCATACATATTCACTGAGGATTTGGCATCTGTAGAGCTAATCAGCCCATCTGCAGTTTGTGTGGTGAATTAATTTAATCTAGGCACTAAAAGTTGCTTCTGTAATATTGGAGTATCTTTATTCTCTGGCCTCTCGTCCCACAGCACAAGACCTCATATTTAACCTTATAAATAAATACAAGACCTTATAGCAGAATAGAAATCCAAAGCAAAATAAAAATTAAAAAAAGCAAAACACTTAAACCTCAAATGCATGCTTTTAGCGGGGAGCAGTTCAAACAAAAACAATGTTCTGTTTACAGAAGAACAGAATAAAACAACTTTTATTGCCTGAAAATTTGAGTGGAAATGTGTTTATCATCTCTGAGCAGCTCAGTGTGGCAAACAAGATTTTCCTCCATGCATGTTTTTAATCCCTAAGAAAACTCTTTTGGGTTCATTTTATTTATCTGTCTATCTGGGAGAGGAGAGCTGGTCTTGTGGTAGCAAGCATGACTTGTCCCATAGCTAAGCAGGGACTGCCCTGGTTGCATCTGAATGGGAGACTTGATGTGTGAGCACTGCAAGATATTCCCCTCAGGGGATGAAGCTGCTCTGGGAAGAGCAGAACGTTTCAAGTTCCCTCCCTGGCTTCTCCAAGATAGGGCTGAGAGATTCCTGCCTGCAGCCTTGGAGAAGCCACTGCCGGTCTGTGAAGACAATACTGAGGTAGATAGACCAATGGTCTGACTCAGTATATGGCAGTTTCCTATGTTCCTATCATTAAATTTTTATACCACCTTCTAATAAAACAATCTCAAGGCAGCTTACAAAACATTTAATAGTAACACAGTAAAAATATTAAATTAGAATATAGAAATACAAATCTAATTACAAGTTTAAAAAACATAACACAGTAGGATTAAAGTACAGAGCAGCAGCAACAAAAACAACACTCATATAAAAGCCCAGGTAAAAAGCCAAGGTTTTACTTGCTTTCTAAAAACTGTGATGGAGACTGAGGAGCAGATGCCAACAGTTTAGGAGATATCATCTGTCAAACTCCATGTGCTTTTGTGTACAAACAGAAACATGTGGCTGAAGAATTACATCATGGCGACCATGTGGGGTGCTGACATCGTGAGAGCTCTCAGAAGGTCCTTACATCACAAGAAATGGTCAGAGGAGATCCTTTCCTCACCAGAAAGGGTCAGAACCAGGGGTATGCCCTTGCCTCGGAAGTTCAGCCCCCCAACCTTCCACTCCACCCTAGAATATGTCCAGGCATATCCTGAAGGTGGACATGTGACCCCTCTATGAACACACTTTGCCAGCCTGGACCAATAGGAACAGGTTTCAGAGTCCAGAAAGGCCTGAATGCACAGGTGTGAAAATGGCAGCCATTTCGTGTAGCTTTATTGGTCAAATCGACATCAAGTAAACCTTCTACGAAAAAGCCCCACCACCCCGGGCCTATGAACAAGTCCCCATCACTTGCCGGCATGGCTAACAAATAAAGTCAAGGAAGTTTTAAAAGGGGCAACACAAACTCTGGCAAGATAAATGCAAGGTGCAGGTGAATAGACCATGACTCTCTGAGCCCTCTTGTTTTTGCAGACTCACCCTTTGTGTGATAATGGAGTCCCCTGAGAGATCCTTGGCATCAGCTGTACCACTGTCAGTTGTTAAACTTAGCCCGAGATAGTGTTCTATTAGCACAAGTTCTGTTGAGAAGTTTCCACCAGAGCCCACTTCTCACAAATACGCAGGTGCACACTTTTTCTTTTTAAAAGCAAGCCTTTTTTCTCTCTGTCTCACAATATAAATATTTCTGGGATATATCCTTAGGTTATAATCCTATGCCCAAAACAGTTACCTGGGAGTAAGGTAACTTATTCTTATTTAAATTATGTTACAGGTAAACAATAATAGAACAGTATCAGGAATATGCAAAAACATGCCCTTGCTGGTCGCTGACCGAAATAAGGAGATTGATTGATTGAAAAACATGCACACCAAGGAAATATAAGTTTCTAATGCAAAGTCTGACCAAACAAACCTATCCCTAAATTAATCTTCCCGAAGCCAAAACCCAGGCTGCCTTTCCTTGAACTCGACCAACTCCAGATGAGAATTTTCTCCTTTCTTTCTACCCTCTTATCTTTCAAGGATCTGCAGAGTCATTCTCCTCAGCCAACTTCCATAGCTGCATGTCGTCCTCTGCACCTCCAGCCTAGCTTCTTCTCTACCTCTCTTCTTCCTGGCAACAGCTCTTTAGGTCCCACCCACCTGGTGTGCTGATTGGCTGAACCCTAGAGTTGACCAGCCTGTCAGTCAAGACAGGGTTCACTCCTGGCTAACTCTTTAGGGGAAGGGGAGTCTGATCACTACATCCTGGTTTGCTGTGAGGTTAGTTTCTGGAACCAGAACCTCGTCAGCAATAAGGTCAGCCATCTGGTGGGTATTCTATCCTGTGACAGGGTAGGACAGACTCTTTGGTGTCATAGGCCTAATGTTCAGGGGTGTCTGCAGCAATGATAGGTCCATGGGATGTAGTGGAGTCCTAGCATCAGTCATGGTCTTTGTACAACAGTAAAATGGCCACCTCTAAACTCGCAGCCACCACAATTGTTCATAGAGAGGTCACTTGACCCCATTTGGGCCAATAACATTACACAAAATGGCCAGTGGTCCATTGTCACACCTGCGCAGTTAGGTCTTACCGGCTTCTGAAACATGTTCCTATTGGTCCAGGGTGGTGAGGCATGTTTGTAGAGGGCTCACATCCCACTTTTAGGACATGCCTGGACATATTCTAGGGTGGGGTGGAAGGGTTGGGGACTGAACTTCCAGGGAAAGGGCATACCCCCTGGTTCTGACCATTTCCTGTGACATAAGTGTATTATTTATTTACTTACTTACTTACCTACCTACCTACCTACCTACCAACCACCCTTCCAAAATGGCTCAGGGCAGTTTACAACAAGGTAAAAACAATTAAAACAAGTTAACAGTTAAAATCAAACTATAAAAACAGAATAAACAATTCAAACAGCTAAAAAACCCTGGAGAACCAGGGCAGCAATTTAAAACAATTTTAAAAGTTTGTCAATCATTTAAAAGCCCTGGAAGGCCAGGCCAAACAGATAGGTTTTAAGGGCTCTCTTGAACCATTTCCAGTGACGTAAAGACTTTCTGAGAGTTCCCATGATGTCAGCACCCCATGTGGTCATCGTGATGTCATTCCTCAGCCACATGCTTCTGTAGACAAGGTTAAAAACGTAACTTGTATATTTGAAAGTGTTGGTATATAAAGTTGGGAGGCGGGGTGCTTAATGCTCAGGTAAAGAGAGCTTCCCCAATCTTGTGCTGAATTAATTTTTCCCCATTGCTTAAATTGCAGGCCTGCATTTTTATTTTACTAGTTTAAATTTTAGGCATATGAGTCTTTAAAGTTTTCACAAACTGCTGAGGGCCCATGTTTTATTTTCTAGTTTCAGCATGAGCTGTTCTCGATTAGAATCAGATGCATGTGATGCAGCTGATTCTAGTCTACAAACGTTTATGATGACCACGTTGGTTTGAACAAGTCACTAATTATTTAGGGCAAAATAACCTACCTATTGTTTCTCTGTAGAAACAGCCATGTGTTGGGCAGACTGCCACTTTAGAAGTTGCATAGGGCAGTACTATAGCTTTGTATTCTGGGAAGCAGAGCTTTAGGGAGATGTTTTAGGGAGCCACACCTGCAGAGCTCTCATAGGAACATAGGAAGCTGCCATATACTGAGTCAGTCCATGGGTCTATCTAGCTCAGTATTGTCTTCACTGACTTCTCCAAGGTTGCAGGCTGGAATCTCTCTCAGACCTATTTTGGAGATGCTAAGGAGGGAACTTGGAACCTAGATGCTCTTCTCAGAGTGGCTCCATCCCCTATGGGGAATATCTTACAGTGCTCACACATGTAGTCTCCCATTCATATGCAGCCAGGGCGGACCCTGCTTAGCTAAGGGACCACAAGACCAGCTCTCTTCTCCTCTCTCTCCCTTTTGGGAATTTTGGTAGTTATCTGCACCTTAAGGGAAAAACTGCATTATTTTAATGGGAAATATTATTTTACATTGAGCAATTAGCAAACACATTGAAGTAACTGATTCATTATATTGTTGCTTTCTTTTTCAGATGTTTACACAATCTGCCCATGGTCTTGGACAAACATTACAATATCAGGGTACCGGTGTGAAAGTTTGCCTTCTCAAGTACATACACTACTGTGTTCGACACTCTACATAGAATATCAAATATGTAATATGTTACAACTCTGCATTGATTCATGTTCTTTATGTTGTAAGTGTAACTTTACATGTAACTTTGCCCTCTGTGTTACCCATTCATTACTTTCTCCAGTGAATGTGGTGTTAGAAAAGGCATATTAAAAACTCTAGCTGACTTGTGTTCAAAAGCTAACTTGTTCTATTGCCAGGTTTTTAAGTGTTTCACAAGGCCTCTATCTCTGTAGACAAGTGAAAAGGTTCTAGTTTTTTAAAGCAGACTCATCAAACTGCACCCCTGGCTGACATCAAAGCGTCTGAATGCAAAATGGTTCTAGCTAATGTGTTGTGCTACTAAATGGAACAATGCTTGTGTTTGTGTGCAACATTTGTACAAATTTGGTATGCCACATCTGTCTAAATGGGAACATTTGTGCAAGAATGCTCTTGTGATAATCCAGCGGTGGGTGGGTGGGTGGGGGTTTGGTGCAACTAAGTTAAACTTCTTAAGCTAGCACAAACTCACTTGTTTGCTCTAGATGCTGGCCCCTGGGGTGTGTGTGAGAGCTGAGACCCTCAACATAGAATGTGGATAAAATCTGGCCCTTTGTCAGAATGCAGGCCTGCTTTAAAGCATCTGGTACTGCTTCTAGGAGTTGTGTTTCTGCAATTGTGTAGTGACTAGAAATGGCAGGTTCAAATCACTGCTCAGCTATGAAGGCCAGTTGCTGATGACCTTGGAAAAGTTACTCCTTTAGCCTACCTTGTCTCCGTGGTGGTTGGGAGGGTAAAATACTGTTTTGTGGTACTTGGAGGAATGTATAGTATATTACATCCCTTTTGCCCTCTTTAGTATTCTCAAAGTTGTTTTGTTTTGTGCTCTGTGTGTGTGTTTAAAGTTATTATTGGAGCATGTTTCTCCTCTTTCTATTCTACTATTTGATAATACAATTTTCTTCCTTCCTCATATTACTTGTCCTGCTTCACCAGCTTGTAATCTGGAGCAGGGTATACTAACTTAAACTCTGTTGCAGCATCACACAACATAAGGGGATGGGGAATGTCACAATAAGGTTATGGATAAATATGCTACATACATTCTCAATTAAAAAAAATTAGTTAGTTTCACTCTCACTGATGTTCAGACATAGATTTCTAAATATATTTGTGTGTGTGTGTGTGTTCCATCAATAGTTAAAAACCCATGTTTTTAATATGACTTTTCAAAGTTATTAATAAATAGAATTTTTCCACATGTGCAATGGATAGCATAGGGTACTTGTACAAAAGCACAACACAAAGCACTGCCATGGTTGTGAGTTCAAGTATCCCCTGGGGCACTAGTTTTAAAGTATTCAGAATAAAAACTCAATGTTTTTAGAAACCAATTAGAAACACATTTTTTAAAATGCTGTAGTTTTTATAGTTCTCAGGATTTTTTTTAGCTTTTTAAATAATTTACAATTTGAAACTTTTAAAAAATAAATTAAAATTACAATTATGGTTTTAGTGTGGTCTTTTAGCTTGTTTAGTTTAATTTGGTTAAATTTATTAGTTTTATTTTACATTGTATCTTTTTTTATTAAGGTTGTGATCCACCCCCAAGCAGTAGAGTAATGCAGGGGTGGGGTGTAAATATTTTAAATAAATAAAGTACAACCTTGTGGGGTGGGCTGATTTATAATTTTCTAACTCCATCATGTTCTTGATTTTAGAACTTGCTGATGAGGAGCCAGGCAATGCTGACGCACCACCAAATCTGGTGGTGTGTGCGAAAGACCACATGTAGGGGTCAAAAGCCATCCGCTGCCACTTCTTTAAAAAACCCTTCCATACTGTCTGATGATCCTACCGAGCTGTCTCAAACAAACCCATCTGCAGAAGCAGAAAATACTGCTGATCCACGGGGTGCAGATGAACCGTTGAATATGAAGTCAGGTCCACTACAAAGACAACTTTCTGTTGTTGATCTGGCTATAGGTTCTTAATCAGCTAGCTCTGAAGAATCTCAAGAGGGCAGTGCTATGGGGTCCTGACAGGACAGCTCAGAAGAATCTCACACTAATATGGTTTCTCGTGTATACCCAGACCCCGCACATTCACCCCCCCCACCCCAATATCTGCTTTAACAGTGTCCCAGCTGTGTGGGCACTTATCTCAACCAGTCCCACTTCCCATTTTCCAGGAAGATCCTGGGGCCTTGCTAATTGGATAGTGAAGGCTGAACTACAGTTCTTGCTAGCATTACTGGGGAGGGTAATGTAAAATCTCCTGCCACCCATTGGTGTAGGGGCAAAGTAGGCACAGTCCCACAAAGATCTCCACCTACAGCTGGCATGTTACCCATTTAACTATAAGTTGCAGGCATCATTTTGAATTCAGTAACATATGCAACATCACACACACACACACACACACACACGATTTTACTGCTCCAGGAATTGCAGTTTGTGTGGCTATGGTGGGGCTCCAGGTTTTGCTGGGAACTTTTCTCTTTTCCTTTCCTTTTTCCCCTCTTTTAAAATTTCACTAGCAAATCTTAGTAATGTTCAGAGATCTAATAAAAGGGGGTGGATGGGAAAGGGATGGGATATGGTGGACTGGCACTTCTTCTGGGGAGTTCTTTTCATAACAAACACCCACCTCCTTTCTTCTTTGTTCTGGGGACTTTAAGGAAAGCCTGTTGCTAGCTCCTTCAGCTTTTTCTGCCATTAATTGGAGCAAGTCCAAAATAGTCAAGTCGCTGCAGCTCTCTATAGTCCTTATACCAGTTTTTAGCCGACTTTCCAGTAGGCTTATGAGATCACCTGGCATTCTGTGTGTTCGTCCGTCTGTGTGTTCCCCCCATCAACTTTGCAACGCCTAGACCAATATGAACCAAATAGGGATACCTCAATGGTGTAGTTTGTGATGATGTCATCCACCCCGATCCAAGATGGTGGACACGTAAACTTTTGAGGCGAAAGTGGGCTAACTTGTGAACTGCCTAACCCAATTTGAACCAAATTTGCTACAGCTGAAGAGACACTAGAGTAAAGTGTGCCCTCAAGTTGATGTTGACTCCTGGTGACCACAGAGCCCTGTGGTTTTTCTTTGGTGGAATACAGGAGGGATTTACCATTGCCATCTCCTGTGCACTATGAGATGATGCCTTTCAGCATCTTCCTATATCACTGCTTCCCGATATAGGTGCTTCCCATAGTCTGGGAAGCAGACCAGTGGGGATTCGAACCGGCAACCTCATGCTTGCTAGGCAAGTCATTTCCCACTGTGCCATTATAGGGATGCTCAAATGGCGTGGTGTGTGATGTCATCCACTCCAGTTCAAGATGGCAGCCACGTGAACAAGTGAGGTACAAGCAGACTAATTTGTTGACTGACTAACGTATTCAAACCAAATTGGGTACAGCTGCAGTGAGTGACACATGGGGACACCTCAGTGACATAGTTTGTGATGATGTTGTCCACACAGATTCAAGATGGTGGACATGTAAACTTTTGAGGTGTAAGTGGACTAACTTGTAAACCACTTAAATGATTTGAACCAAATTTGCTACAGCTGTAGGAACACATAGGGACACATCAATGGCAAAAATTGTGACCATGTCATCCACCCCAATTCAAGGTGGTGGAAATGTAAACTTTTGAGGCCGAAGTGCACTAACTTGTGGACAGTTTAACCCATGTGAACCAAATTTGCTACAGCTGAATGGACATATAGGGATTCCCCAATGGTGTAGTTTGTGATGTCACCCACCTCGCTTCAAAATGGAGGATGCATATACGTTTGAGGTGCAAGTGCACTGACATGGAGACTGTCTAACCAATTTGAACAAAATTTGGAATATCTGTAGTGAGTGACACACAGGGACACCTCAATGGTGTAGTTTGTAATGACGGCATCCACCCTAATCCAAGATGGTGGACATATGAACATTTGAGGCTCAAGAGATCTAACTTGTGGGTCTTGATTTGTACCAAATTTAGTCCAGATGTAGAGACAGTGAAAGGAAAGTAGGCTGATTAGTTCTTACTAGAACAACTTGTTTTGTTTGCTGTTGGTTGTTTATTTTGTTTTTTAAACTTGGCTGATAGTAGTATTGAAAGGAGAGATCTTCAGCATCAATTCTTTGTCAGGTCTATGGCTTAATTTTCAAATCTGATAAAGTAAAGGTTGCATAGAATTGCAGCCAGGGTTGAAAGAAACCAATGATTTTTTTAAAAATCAGATTTTAAAATTTTTTTCTTAAACCAATTTATTTTACAAAAAGAACATAGGTCAAAGATATCATCTTTGCTCATCCCTGCTAACTTGGCAAAGAGGCACCTTTTTAATGTGGTGATTCTCTTTTATTTAGCAGGGGGAGATTAACTGGCCCTATCCACCCCCAGCACAGTACCTCCAGTGACTGTTGCTGGTGTCTATCTTGTGCTTCTTTTTCTAGATTCTGAGCCCTTTGGGGACAGGGTTTCATCTTATTTATTTGTTATTTCTCTGTGTAAACCGCCCTGAGCCATTTTTGGAAGGGCAGTATAGAAATCGAATAAATCATCATCATCATCGCCATGAATGTTAATCATAACTCCAAATTATATTATGTGAACTTGTTAACAGCAGACTATGGGATGAGAGCTAACAGGTCTGATTAATCTTATTCTGCAGGTGGTGTACATGCTATGTGCATGCACACACATACACAGTCAGGCTCTTGCCCCTCTCTACAAGTAGTGCAAAGACATTAGGTTCATTCACACTGTGAAAAAATGAGGCCTTGACCTCTTGGGTTTCTGTATATAATGCCCTGTATTGTTATTAATATTCCCAAACCTCTTCTTGTAAATAAGCCCTGATAAATGAATTGTTATGTTATGTTCACAAAAACTCTGCAGTATTGTAAATAGGATTTCTGTGCTTTCAAATCCTTGTGCATGGAGAAGATGCAGCATCAAAAGTTCATTCTCGTTTTTCTGTAGTTTCACATTGGGTTTAGCATTTTAACAGTTGGTTTTTTGAGGGAAAAGAGATTTTTTTAAAAAATGGAGGAAATTTTTTGTTTGTTCTGATTGGCTGGGCTGAGGAACTGATGGGCCAGAGAAACTGTATATATTGGGAGTGTTTAGAGAGGGAAGTCAGAGTCCTGGAAGAGAAATCAGAGTCCTGAGAGACAGAGACCTGGAAGCTGAAGTCAAGAATGCAGGAGAGAGGACTAAGGAGTCCAAGAGAGAGTCTTGAGAGACAGAGAAGTCAAGAGTCTGCTAGACAAAGACCTAGAAGGGAAGTCAACCGAGTCCTGAGAGAGAGTCTTGAAAGACAATCTTGGAAGGCAGAGAAGTCAAGTCTGTTGGAGAGAATTGGAGCTGAAGGTTGAAGAAGACAGAGTCCTGGAAGCCAGTCTGCTGGAGGGGGAAACTCATCTAAAATCACTAAGAAGAAAAAGAAGAGCCAGGTTGGATTGAGCCCCTGACCTGTGCTGTAATCAGAACTACCCAGCAGGCCAGAAGCCGACAAGGAAGCACAGAGGACTCTTGAGTAAGGACCAGTATAGAGTCAGTAGTAGATGTGTTTTCCCAGTTTTTATTTTCCCTGACCTGCTCTGTTAATAATTTTTTTGAATTTGTATTTTTTAAAGTAACATTTTAATTGAACCAATTTTTCTAAATGTAAATTCTTGTGGGTTTTTAAAAAAAAACAACACAACACCAAACAAACTAGAAGCTTGTTGATTGTCTTCACCCCAAGCCTATAAGCCTTTCTACACTACTGAGGGGTGTGTGTGTGTGTGTGTGTGTGTTTGGTTTGGTTTGGTTTGGTTTGGGGGTGTGTGTGGAAGGGCTGTTGTACTGGACCCAGCCATACCAAAAGTCCATTTGGTGGCAGCAGTAAGAAGGTTAGGAAGAATAGAGGGCTGTTCCTCCACATGTGGAGGTAGCACTGGGATCTGTCACTCATGGTAGAGGGGTGGGAAAGCTGTTCCTCCACACAGACATTATGTTCAACACTTGTACAGTGAGTGTACACACAGATACAAATCTGTGCACAGGTAGTCTTAGGTTGAACACAGGTACAGCAGTATACTTCCTATCTGTACCATGCATTTGAAGGGCCAATATGAACTCAGGTACAGTAATTCACACCAACATGTGTACACTTGCACAGCATATTGTCTGAATCGGCCTAAAGAAGGCCAAAGAATGACTAGAGGATTTGGGGGTATGGAATAGATCTGGGCAAGGAGCAAGAACATGGAGGAAACCTTTTCTAAGTTTATTCTCCATTTTAGAAGAGAAATGCCTATCATGGCAGCATGCTTAAGAGACCCCCCACTTGGGAATATTTTTATGAAGTTCCTGTACCTGTGGGTGAGACAGGCATGTGTGCAAAAATGCGAACAGTGCAACAAAGAAATGCAAGGCCTGGTTGCCCAAATGAAACAGCATTATGATCTCTGAATACATATTAATATTATACTAGACAACAAGAATGTACTTTTACTAGAAAATGGCAATTAAATAGCATCTTCTTGACTAGTGATTTAAATTGTGTATAAATCATGGTTTAAATCATAGCAGCCCTGTTTGCAACCATTCTATACAATTTCCAAGTAAAGCTTTAATGAACCAATGGGGGCGTACCCCAAGGTAACTGTTTTGGGCATAGGATTGCAACCTGAGGATATATCCCATAAATGTTTATATTGTGAGACACGGAGAAAAAAAATACTTGCTTTGAAAAAGAAAAAGTGTTGCACTTTATGTACATATCTCAGAATGTAAGTGGTAACCATGAAAGCCTTAATCCCTAGCCCTCCCCCGCCCCCGCCAGTTTTGTAGGATCCAATGTAGAATTTAGTGCTGATAAAAATTCACTCAGCACTGCTCCTCCTCATGAGCTCCGATTTGGGTATCTTCACCTTCACCTTGCATTTGTTTTGCCAGAGTTTGTGTTACTTTCTATTCTCTTCATTTGGGCAGACCTTCCAATTTCTGAAGGAAGTCTTCTCCTTTAAAGCTTCTTTGAGTTTATTTGTTAGCCATGCCAGCAAGTGGTGGGGACTTGTACATAGGCCCAGGGTGGTGGGGCTTGTTCATGGAGGGATTACCTGACCCTGTTTTGACCAATGTATTTACACAAAATGGCTGCCAACCTATTATCATGCCTGTGCCGTTGGGCCTTTTCAGGCTCTGAAATCTGCTCCTATTGGTCCAGGGTGGTGAGGTGTATTTGTAGAGGGGTCACAAGCCCACCTTCAGCATGTGCCTGGACATATTCTAGGGTGGGGTGGAAGGTTGGGGGGGGCAAACTTCTGGGGTGAGGGCATTCCCCCTGGTTCTGACCATTCTGAGAGCTCCCATGATGTCAGCGCCCCATGTGGTCCCCATGACATCATTCCTCAGCCGTGTGCTTCTGTTTGTACACAAGAGCACATAGATTTTGACAGCTGGTGTGTCTCCCAAACTACTGATGCCCACCAGGACAGCATTCCAAAGTCTGAGGGCAATAACTGAGAAGGCCCTGTCCCATAAGCACAACAGCTGAGCAGTGTTCTCTCTGTTTTTTTAATTTTTGTGTGGGTGGAATGAGTTTTGTTCTGGGTGGCAGTATCAAGTCAGTGTGTGCTCACATACCTTCAGATTGGTGCCTTCCTGGTTCAACATGAGCGGGATCTAAAATGAAATGAGCGGACATCAAAAAATGTGTGAGTGCACACCTTAGAGGGAACACTACAGATGAGCCTCTCTCACAGTTGGCACATCGAGCAGAGCCCCCTCCGATGACCTTGTCAAATGGGCAGAATCCCTTGGGAGTAGGTGGAGCCTCTGGTATCCAAGGCCCAAACTGTTAAGGGCTTTAAAGGTCAAAAACAGCAAGAAAACAAATTGGCAGCCAATGTAGCTCTTTCAAAATGGGTGCAATATGATTCCAGCGGGCAGCTCCAGATAAAATCCTAGCTGCCACATTTTGCACTTTTGCAACAAAAATAGATTTTTCCAAATATTCTTCAAGGGCAGCCCCACATAGAGCACCTTGCAATAATCCAGCCATGATGTGACTAAGGCGTGGGTAACTGTGCCCAGATTTGCCTTCTCAAGAAAGGAACAAAGCAGGCACACTAGCCAAGGCTGTGCAAAGGCACCCCTAGCCACCGCCTGTACCTGAGCCTCCAAAAGCAGAGCCAGAGGTCATATCTGGCTGCCATTTTGACTTCAGGAGCCACTGGCTCATTTTTTTAAAAAAGGATAAAAAATGCTGATTTTTCTTAAAATTGTAGGGCATCTTCAGACTCCTTGAAAGCAGTGGAACATGGTAGGGCAACTTAGTTGGCCCGTTTTGTCCATTTGTGGGGCAATTTGGGATGGTGCATGAATCTAACCTCACAATTTGCATTCACTTTAAAGGTAAAGTGTGCCATCAAGTCGGTGTCGACTCCTAGCAACCATAGAGCCCTGTGGTTATCTTTGGTAGAATACAGGATGGGGTTTATCATTGCCAACTCCCGCACAGTATGAGATGATGCCTTTCAGCATCTTCCTATATTGCTGCTGCCCGATCTAGGTGTTTCCCATAGTCTAGGAAACATACCAGCGAGGATTCGAACCAGCAACCTCTGGCTTGCTAGCCATTTCCCCTCTGCACCATTAGGTGAATGCCCCGTTATTCATAGATTCGCACTCCGTGCCCCACCCGCCCAGACTAGAACTCCCATGAATAACTGGATTCTCCTGTATTTTGCATCTACCAGCCACTGCAAACCAACTGCAATTCCAGCCTGTGATTTGTATATGTGCATGCATGATTCAATGGTTTTGCACGCAGAAGCTTCCTGGTTTAATCCCTGATATTTTGAGGTGTGGGGTTGGGAAACATTCTTGGCTGAAACCTTCTTGGAGAGCTGCTGCTAATCAGCATAGACGATGTTGAGCTAGATAAACCAATTGTGTGACTCTAATATTAGTCTTCCCTGAGACTCTGGAATGCGCTCCCTGTGGAGATAAGAACCTCCCGTTCTCTGACCACTTTTTAAAAGTACCTAAAGCCTTATTTCTTCAGCCCAGTTTTTTAATTTGACTGTGGTTATAAACCATATTAAGGTTTTTATCTTCTGTGTTTTAACTTGTTTTATGTTGTAAACTGCCCAGCAATTAAAGTTGGGGGTGGTATACACATTTGATAAATAAATAAATAAGTGTAACTATAAGATAGCTTCATATGTTCAATAGTGTGTTGGACTGTAGAATGCCTGCAGTCAGAAGTCAGTGTCTCTGGCTGCTTATTGAAGTGGTGTAGTCAAAGAGATCAGGCATCTTTTTTTCAGGAGACATTCTGAAAATGGAGTCATCCAGACAGAAGACATCCTTGTCAAGGTTTCTGACAGTAGGCTGATTAAACAGATGTCAAGAACTGTAGGGGAACAATTTCAATCGGGAATTCAACCCATACAATAAAAATAATATTTGTGTAGTGTTTTCTATCTAGTGTGCAAAGCACTTCACATGAAAGAATTTCATCAAGAGAATACAACAAACGTGAAATGTAAGTGGGTATTATCCCCATATGGTGATTGAAGGGGCTGCGGCTGAGAGGAAATGGCTTGCCTAAAGTCAGCTAGCGAGTCCATGGCAAAGGTGAAATTTGAACCCCTGAGTTCCTGATTTATAACTCAGCCTCTTAGTGACCCCAGTTTTCAGACCTTTATTCTAGAAGGCTTAGAAGACGCACGCTTGAAAGTTTTTATTTCTAAGTTTCAGTAGAAGCATATGAACTACAGGTGGGGTTTTCTATTTGATCATTTTCTTTATGAGAAATGTGAAACATTATGCAAATTCATACTCCCGAGGAAGGGATTTATTGATGGAAGAGCTTAAGGATGCTGATGTTATAAACAAGCCAGATGGTGGTGATCATGCGTTGTCTTAGTCTTAATCATATAATTACAATGAGGGGAAGGCTGTTTTCCTGGTGATATTTAGGATGTGGATTACTTGCAGGGTTTGTTTGTTTGCTCTGCTTTGATTTTGAAGGGATGCTTTTTAAATTTTTGGATGTATTGAGAATGTTTGCAGGAGGCTTCTGGACTGAGAGACTCCAGGGGAGAAATGAACAGCTGTCCAGAAAAAAAGAATGTCCGTTATTCTTGGCATAGTTTGAGAATTTTTCCTCTTGGGAAGGTATCTTTAGAGTACTGAAATGAACAAGTAAAATAAACATACCAACACCCATTCTTCTGTAAAATCAATTGTTTTAGAGAGGCATAACAATATACAGTTGCCCGGTAGTTCATGTACTGTGTGAAGTACTTCCTTTTGCCAGTCCTGAATCTGATGCCAAACAAACATCATTGTCTATGACAGAAGGGGGAAATGCTCTCTCTGCACTCTCCTGCCATCCTGTCATGT
Source organism: Hemicordylus capensis (assembly GCF_027244095.1). NCBI lineage: Eukaryota > Metazoa > Chordata > Lepidosauria > Squamata > Cordylidae > Hemicordylus > Hemicordylus capensis. Next base: position 266,692,282 of record NC_069657.1, on the reverse strand, counting down.
CACCACTTAATGATTTTTTTTCTAAACTAAAACATCCCAAAGCTTCCAGCCTTTGTTCATAGAAAGGTATTGCGAGCTCCTGTTAATGGCCTTTCTGTGCCTTTTTCAATCTATTTGCGTGTCCTTATCCTTTCCCAGTGTTGTGTGTGTGTGGTCATTTAAAAGGATTTATTCCTCTGAAGAGAACCTGTACACCGGAATAAGAGTCATATCTTAGGAATTCATTCTGCATGATAGAATGGGATGTCTGTTAGCCCTGAATCAGAGGTTCTCTGAGGGAGGAGGTACATTTGGACCAATTTTAGTGTGATCGGTGTGGATTTAGTCTGGATTGTCAGATCCTGGCTTTTGTGACTGTAAAGGTAAAGTGTGCCATCAAGTCTATTTCGACTCCTGGCACCCCGCCGAGTAGATATATTTAAAAAGAATATTTAAACAACAATTTTAAAATAGATGAAAAAATGGAACCTTAATTGTAGCACTGGACATTTCTATATGTTTGTGCTAAATAAAGTAAACAGGGCCAATATATCAGCTGCCAGCGGAACAGTTCTTGTACATTCTTTTAAGGTGGAAATGTTGTTCTTCTGTGTGATGCTTTTTTTGTTTTCTGCAAGGTTGGGCCATATTGATATTGACTCAAGCTCATTTACAACTCAAGAACTCAAAAAGGCTTTGTCTAAAATGAAGGAGCACCTGAAGACAGATGATACACTGGAAGAAAAGGTATTCCTCTAGGACAATAACAGTAGGAACACTACTGAAAACTTAACAGTTTTGTGCTTAGATCAAGCTATGGAGAATATGAATACAACGATGAATATCTATAAACCAAAATATTTGGGAGGTTTTTCAGCAAAACCTCCCAAAGCTTTTAACGTAGGTATAAATAAAATAAAATAAAATAAAATAGGCTCCCTGTCCCCAAAGGGCTCAGAATCTAGAAAAAGAAGCACAAGATAGACACCAGCAACAGCCACTGGGGGGATGCTGTGCTGGGGATGGATAGGGCCAGTTGCTCTCCCCCCTGCTAAATAAAGAGAACCACCACTTTAAAAAGATGCCTCTTTGCTCGGTTAGCAGGGGACAGAATAGCAGAATAAGATGAAGGAAACCTATCTTGTGATGCAAATATCAGCTGAGAATAGAATTGCTATGAAAGTTCAGAGTCTAAAAATCTGCTGCAAATAATGAGCTTCCAACTGGAATTTCATATTAGACTTGTCAGTCTGTGCTGCCTGAGCACAAGTGGGAAATACAAGCCTCTAACACGGAGTCCATTTGTTTCTGCAGAATTCTGAAAATCTCTGCTGTATGTTAGTGCCATTTCTTCCCTTCTTCTAGCAATGGGGGAGAGAAACAGCCCTCTAGCTTTAACAAACTGGTTGTTCTTTGATCTGCAGATGTATTATTTCTTGTTCTTTCTTTGCTTTCGTTTGGAGCTGTGTTTGTATGTTTCAGGTGGAAATAATGTGGGGGTTTTTCTTCTTCAATTCCCTTTCAATTTTACAAAATAAGAATCGAGAGGGACAGATTGCCCTATCAGTTTCAAATTAAATATTCAGAGTCTTCCCAATCTGCCCTACATCTGTGCCTGATATCAAAACCCTGTGGCAAACCGTTGCATAAATATTTAAAGCAGGGGTGAGAATAACCACAAAAAGTAAATCACATTATACCTCCATTACTAGATCTTGCAAGAACCTCTAGTACGGGAAGATGAAGTTAGATAAGCACTCCGGTCATTACCAGGTCGGAAGGCTACAGGAATTGATGGAATAGCTGCAGAAATATGGCAGGCAATAGAAAAAGATTCAGTCAAGGCTCTAACCAAACGCTGCCAGAAAATTTGGAGAACACAGTGGACAACAGATTGGAAGAGGTCAGTCTACATACCCATACCAAAGAGAGGAGATTTAACAGATGGTGCAAGACATCACACAATATCCTTAATTTCACATGCTAGCAAAATAATGCTCAGGATCATCCAACACAGATTAGAGCCCTACGTGCAAAGCAAAATGTCAGATGTTCAAGCAGGTTTCAGAAGAGACCGAGGAACAAGAGACATCATTGCTGATGCACACTGTATAATTGAGAAAGCCAAAGAATACCAGAAAAAAGTCAATATGTGCTTTATTGACTACAGAAAAGCCTTCGATTGCGTTGACCGTGCCAAATTGTGGAATATCCTTAGGAAAATGGGCATCCCAGAACACCTCATTGTTCTCATGAGAAACCTATACACAGGACAGGAAGCCACAGTCCAGACGGAACATGGTGAAACAGACTGGTTCCAGATCAGCAAAGGAGTAAGACAAGGCTGTATACTTTCTCCTTCTTTATTCAATTTATATGCTGAGCATATACTGAGAGAAGCTGGATTGGAAGAAGATGAGCGTGGCTTTAAAGTTGGAGGAAGAAACATCAATAACCTGTGCTACGCTGATGACACCACTCAGCTGATAGCTGAGAATGCGGATGATCCGCAAGCTCTAGTAATGAAAGTCAAGGAGCACAGTGAAAAAATGGGATTACAACTAAATGTAAAGAAGGCTAAACTAATGACAATGGGTACAGCAACCAGCCTCAGAATTGATAATGAAGACATTGAAGTGGTGGATAGTTTTTGCCTTTTAGGATCAACCTTCAACAGTAAAGGATCCAGCAGTCAAGAAATACGCCGCAGACTAGCACTTGGTAGGGTTGCAATGAAGGCCTTGGAAAGGATATTTAGGTGCTGTGATGTGTCTACACCTACAAAGATTAGAATTGTTTGGACCATGGTTTTTCCAGTGACACTCTATGGATGTGAAAGCTAGGCTTTGAAAAAGCAAGATAGAAAAAACATTTTTAACTTTGGTGCTGGAGAAGACTTTTGAGGATACCATGGACAGCCAGGAAAACAAACAAATGGATCATAGAACAGATCAATCTAGAATTTTCACTCGAGGCACAGATGACCAGGCTCAAACTATCATACTCTGGACACATTATGCGAAGATCCAGCTCCCGTGAGAAGTCCATAATGCTGGGGAAAGTTGAAGGAAAGAGATGAGGACGACCAGCAGCAAGGTGGATGGACTCGATCACAACAGCAATGAATGCACCACTAAGAGACCTTAAAGGCCAAGTTGAAGACAGATCATCCTGGAGAGAATCTATCTATGTGGTTGCTAAGAGTCAACACCGACTTGACGGCACTTAATCAATCAATAAAGCACTAGGTCTGAGGAGTGAGTCCAACTGTCATCAGGCATAGGCAGGGTAAGGCAGAGGGTATGCACAGTGCTGTGGTGGGCATGAGCAGCCAGCACTGGGGATACTGGGAGTTGTAGTCAACAAAATCTGGGAATCCCTGTTAGAGGGAACACTGACTCCCAGCCGTATTCAACCTACATAGTTTATCTTCCTCCTTTATATTCCCCTTTCTGATATACTGATCTCTCCTCCCAGCCTCCCTTTTCTGCAAGAAGCTAGTTGAGATCTCTGCTCAGGAGATAAATTCTCCATTCCTGACCTCATTTCAGTTTCTCTCCTTTGCACCTCTTACAGCTGGAGTTTCTCTTGTCTGATCATATAACCCAGTCTGGGTAAAGCCTCACCTGAGCTTTATGCAAATGTTTGGTTACGTAGCAATTTTTTTTTAGCAAGGCCTCCCCTAATACATCAAGATTCAGGACTAAAATTTACACTCTTCTGTTGGAGATGAACTTCCAGTGCATCGACCTTTTGCACCAACTGTCCTAATGACCACTAGGGGCATTGGGAGTAGAGACAGTGAGTAAGGGTCTCCCTATCTGTCCCTACTCTATGACCCCTGAACTGACTCTGCAGCACTTCCTGTGCTGAGTCACAATCCTTCCTTTCCTCCTAGAGAGCAGATGGAAACATCTCTCTCTCTCTCCTTACCTATCCACTATGTAGTCCTTTAGATTAGATATAGGTCTTTCCTGTCTAAGTGTATTTAACCAATAAATGTTTAGTGTTTAGTCATAGGAACATAGGATGCTGCCATATACTGAGTCAGACCATAGGTCCATCTCGCTCAGTATTGTCTACACAGACTGGCAGCGGCTTCTCCAAGGCTGCAGGCAGGAGTCTCTCTCAGCCCTATCTTGGAGGTGCCAGGGAAGGAACTTGGAGCCTAGATGCTCTTCCCAGAGCATCTGGGAACACAAGGATCTCCATGTGTTTTCTCTAAATAGCTGCAATATCCAAACCATCCTCTGCTACCTGCTCTGTAACTGGAGTGTGTGCTCATTCCTTAGTGCTCTGCTATTTTACCTATTGTGGGTAAAAATCAACAACCTCTGACAGGGTTATGGGCCCAGCAGGAGCATCATGCTTCTAGGCACAAGCAGAGTTTATTTTATTTTTCATTTTTGAAAGTGCAGCTGAGTTAGAGACTGCAGTATGGATCCTGTGACTACAGCCTACTCAGGAATGGCTCCTTCTTTTCCCAAACTGGATGGCAATAACTACGAAACCTGGGCCCTCAAGATGAAAGCGATCTTCATCACAAAAGGAATCTTTGAAGTGCTCACGGAGAAATGACCAGCCCAAGATGAAGCTGTTCAAGCCTCATGGGACAAGAAAAACCAACACTCGTATGGCCTTTTAATTTTGAGTATAAGCGATGATTTATTGATCTATGTGTGGGATACTGATTTAGCCTCAGAAGCGTGGGATAGACTGAAAAAGCAATGTGGCCAAGTCTCTGCAAACACAGCTCTTCTCCTGTATAAAAGGCTATGTGAAAGCAAACTGCAGGAAGGGGGAGACTTTGAAGCCCACATAGCAAATATCTTAGAAATTAACAGGCTTTTGAAGAGTAACCAATGTGAATTGAATGAAACTATTCTAATTGGGGCAATCCTACAATCCCTGCCTAAAAGTTTTGAACCCCTAATTGTCACTCTTGAACTGTCTCACTGTGAACTGAAGGTTGATTATGTCATGTCCAGTCTGAGAAATTTTAATATAAAGTTGCAGCAGGAGAAATTTGAAAGCGATGGCACTCTGGCACATTTCAGCAGGCAAAGTAATTCCAGCATTAGCAAGCGAAGTAGCCTCAGTGACTCATCAGCATATCCAAAGAGCAGGAAACTCAGAGGACACAGACCTGGTCACCATGGCAATGAAGTAAACACAGGGATGAATTATGGCGACAAACAAAGAAGGGAGGAGAAGCACAGACAAGGTGGCTTATCTGAAAGGGCCAGTAGGAATGCCAAGAGCTACAGCATTACCTTAGGAGAGCGAACACAGGGTCACACTTTCATCCTGGACTCAGGTGCATCCCAGAATATAATCTGTGATCACAATCTGTTCATTGAACTCGACACATGCTACAAATCGGATGTCACATTAGCAGATTCAAGGAAGATAAGTGTGGCAGGCAAGGGGGCAGCAAAGATACTTTGTGGCTCTGCTACTGAAGCTTATGAGGTTAAGATAAATGATGCACTTTTCATGCCAGAGATGCAAGTCAACTTGATTTCAATTGGGCATGGACTCAAGAAGGGGTGCAAAGCAATTTTTGAAAATAAAGCATGCTACATCTCTAAAGGTGATGAGTTAATCATGCCCACATGCGGGATGATGGACTTTTTGAAGTGGACTGTGCTACTGCACAAGCAAACGTGGCAAGTAGTTGCCAACACAAAAATTGTGATTTCTTACGGCACAGAAAATTGGGCCACCGAAGCCTAGACTTTAAAACTGACTCCCAAATGAGGAAAGTAACCAAGGGATTTAATATAAGGGCATGTCCAGAAATGGCCAGCAGATGTCAGTGTTGCATTCTTAACAAGGGAGTCAAGCCAACCTTTCCAGCAAGGGGAAGTGTACAGTCTGGGAGCATTTTGGAACTGGTGCACTCAGATATTTGTGGGCCGTTACCAGTCAGTTCAGGTGGAAATAGGTATGTCCTGACTTTCACTGATGATTACTCCCGATTTTGCTATGTGTATGTTCTAAGCGAGAAAAGCCAGGTGTTTGAGAAATTTAAAGAGTATATTGCACTGGTGAACAACAAATTTGGAAGGAAGCCCCAGTGTTTGAGGTCAGACAATGGAGGGGAATATATGTCAAACCAGATGAAAGAATTTATGAAATCAAATGGTATTTCTCACCAGACTACCCCTCCATTTACTGGACAGGTCAATGGGGTAGCTGAGAGAAAGAACAGATCTCTAGTGGAAATGACCAAATGTCTACTACATGATGCCAATCTAGCAGACAGGTTCTGGGGTGAAGCTGGGGTGAAGCAGTGATTACTGCTAACTACCTGCAAAACAGATTGCCAACCAAGGCAACAAATAAGACACCATTTGAACTTTTGCACAACAGAAAACCTTCCCTAAGATGTATCAAAGTGTTTGGTTCAATGGCCTATGCATATATTCCCAAAGCAAAGAGGACCAAACTCAATTGCAGATGTGAACTGGGAATTTTTGTTGGCTATGAATCTAGAGGATACAGAATCCTTGATCCAAAAAGTGGAAAGGTCAAAGTCCGCAATGCAGTGTATTTCGATGAAAGACAAAGACCAAATAAAGGTGAAGCATCAAAGATTTCCCCAGAAATCCAGATGAATAAAGAGCCATATGATTGGACTCAAATGGATCTGGAGTCAAGCAGCGATCCCGAGGAATCAGTGCCAGATTCAGAAGGGGCTGCACAACCAGAACCAGAACTGAGGTGCTCACAGAGGCATAACAAAGGGGTTCCTCCTAACAGACTCTCACTCATGGCTAAAGGAGGAGAGATGCAAGAACCCACTACATGGCAAGATATAGAAAGGTTGTCAGCTGATGAAGCTGAGAAGTGGATAAAAGCAGCAATGGAAGAAATTGACTCCTTGCACAAAAATGAGACTTGGAGACTTGTGGAACTACCCGCTGGAAGAAAGACTGTGGGATGCAAATGGGTCTTCAAAGTCAAGCAGGATGCAGAAGGGGATGTACAGCGCTACAAAGCCAGACTAGTAGCCATAGTAGGACTATGATGAGACTTTTGCACCAGTTGTGAAACACACGTCAGTTAGAACATTGCTCAGCGTGGCAGCAGCCAAAGGGATGCAAGTTGAACACTTGGATATAAAGATTGCCTTCCTACATGGGGAAATCGAGGAAGACATCTACATGCAACAACCATGAGGCTTTGAGGAACCTGGAAAGAAGGGGCTAGTGTGCAAACTGCAAAAGAGCATCTATGGCTTAAAGCAGGCAGCCAGAGCATGGAATGAGAAACTGAATCAATTACTACAGTACTTAAGGAGGGGTTCACGCAAGGAAAAGCTGACCCCTGCCTATATTCTAGACTCAGAGACAATAGATGGACTTATATTCTGACTTACATTGATGATTTGATTCTTGCACATGAGGAAATGCAAGACAGTCATGAAATTGTACAACACCTGAACAAGGAAATAGAGGTGAAGGAACTCGGAAGCATCTCATATTACCTTGGCATCCAAATAGAAAGAGAAGAGAGTGGAACATTCCTTCTCAACCAAAAACAGAAGATAAAAGATCTTCTAGAATGCCTGGGACTGATAGATGCCAATGAAGTCAGCACGCCAATGGATGCTGATTTCTGGAAGCAAGATGAGGACAGCCAGCCTTTACCAGCCAACAACCAGTACAGAAAGGCAATTGGAAAACTCTTCTACATAGCCACAGTGACAAGGCCAGACATTGCCTCAGCAGTGGGAATCCTGAGCAGAAAAGTGAGTGTGCCAACGAACAGGGGCGTAGCAAGGTTGGAGTGGGCCCAGAGACAAGATTTTAAAATGCCCCCCCCCAAAGTCCAGGGCCTCCGCACACCCCAGGCCCCCAAGGATTTAAGTCTGATATTCCAAAATAAGTATGCTGCCTGCAAATACATTTCACTGAATACACACACACACGTCACAATATATAGTGATATACATTGAGTACTATACATTTGTATTACTTTTAATGCCTAGAACACACTAGAAAGATGAATTATTAAAATGGGCCCCTCGCTGCAGATTAGCAAAGGAGACTTTCAACCATGCAGGGTGAACCTATGTTTGTTTTCTCAGAATTCTGAACAAATTCAGTCAAGTTTGATTGCAGGAGGTTTTTCACAGGAGGCTTTTAAAGCCCTTTAAGACACATCTCCTCTGGAATGGAGGTGCTGCATTCACATGTTGGCCAGATTTACCCTGAAGTCCCTGCAAGTTATTGGGGAGCAGTTCACACACAAGAAAAATAAAATAAAAGCACCACACATGCTTCACAGTTCTCACTCAGACCTTCTGGGTTGCAAAACAACTTGAACATAAGTGCATTTATAAATAAATGAATGAATAAATAAAATTAATAAAATACTGTTCCAGAAGTTTTTGCAATTTTCTGCCATGAAACAAGCCACTTATAGGACTTTTTAGATAGTTTTTTTTAAGTCAGCAAATTTTCCAAGCTGTTTCAAAATAAATATTCAGAGACTTCTCGGTCCCTCCTCCCCCACCCCCATATCCAAGCCCTATGGCAAGCAGATCCCTATATATGGGGGGGGGAAGGTAACCACAAAAAGGAGTTCACACTCTACCTGGCAAATGCTGGTCTGGGTTGAGCAGGGCAGCAAGGGGTCTTCTGCTGCAGAGAACACTCTGGCTGCCTCCTCCTTCCTGGCTTGCTTGTGCCCTACTCGAGTTCAGGCTTCACTGCGGCCTACACGGAGGCCTCCGTGGAAGCCCCGCCCACCCGCCGATCAGCTGAGAGGCGGGAGAAAAGGAGCTCTTGGCAGCTTGCCTGCTGCTTCGATTGCGGGCCAGGAGGACAAGCAGCAGAGACGGCGAACAGGGCAAGTGGCTGAGGGGCCTTGGGGCTGGGCAGGGGGCAATGGGGAGTCACGTGAGGTGCCTCTGGGGTGCCCCTCCAGGCAGTGGGGCCCCCAGACAACTGTCTCCCCTTGCCCTATCATTGTTACGCGCCTGCCAACAAACAAGGACTGGATAGCGGTCAAAAGACTGGGAAGGTACCTGAAAGGTACTGCACATTATGCATTGGAGATCCCAGCAAACAGCAATTCCAAACTTGTGGGATATGTGGATGCAGACTGGGGCAAGGACAGAACGGACTGCAAGTCCACAAGTGGACACCTGTTCCTGTATGGAGGTGGAGCCATAACTTGGAGTAGCCGCAAGCAGTCACTTGTTGCGCAATCATCCACAGAAGTCGAGTACGTTTCAGCAAGTGAAGCACGCAGGGAAGCAGTATGGATACACCAACTACTATCTGACTTTGGCATCGAGGAAACAAAACCCACAGTGATGTTGGAGGACAACCAAAGTTATATCCAGATCTCCCAAATGGAGAAGATGAAATCTCGAAATAAGCATATTCCCATAAAGTACCACTATGTTTGGGACTTGCAAGAAAAAGGGGTGGTCCAGCTGAGGTACTGCCCCACAGAAGAGATGCTGGCAGATGGATTAACTAAGCCATTATCCAGAGACAGATTCCAGATGCTTCGTGAGAAGATGGGAGTCGTGACCAGGTGCGACAGGCGATGAGAAGGGGTGTTGGATATGAACTTCCAGTGCATCGACCTTTTGCACCAACTGTCCTAATGACCACTAGGGGCATTGGGAGTAGAGACAGTGAGTAAGGGTCTCCCTATCTATCCCTACTCTATGACCCCTGAACTGACTCTGCAGCACTTCCTGTGCTGAGTCACAATCCTTCCTTTCCTCCTAGAGAGCATATGGAAACATCTCTCTCTCTCCTTACCTATCCACTATGTAGTCCTTTAGATTAGATATAGGTCTTTCCTGTCTAAGTGTATTTAACCAATAAATGTTTAGTGTTTAGTCACACAAGGATCTCCATGTGTTTTCTCTAAATAGCTGCAATATCCAAACCATCCTCTGCTCTGTAACTGGAGTGTGTGCTCATTCCTTAGTGCTCTGCTGTTTTACATATTGTAGGTAAAAATCAACAACCTCTAACATCTTCAACACATCACATTATTGGCTTAGTCATTTTACAATCAATATCTGAACTTCTCTGTCCTCCACATTCATTCTTACTGGTGAGTTTCTAGTCAATAATACAAAGGCTTTTTGTTAGTCTCAAAATGTCTCCACCGCTCTGGGCTTCTTGGAGGAAGAGCGGGATATAAATGTAATAATAATAATAATAATAATAACAACAACTATTCAACACCAATGAAACAAAGCAGGCCTACAAGAAAGAACAAGTCAAGAACCGAGCAGAAAAATGGAAAAATAAGCCCCTGCATGGTCAATATTTGCACAATATAAGTGGAAAATCAGACATCACCAAGACCTGGCAATGGCTTAAGGATGGCAACTCGAAAAAAGAAACAGAAGGTTTAATACTGGCTGCACAAGAACAGGCACTAAGAATAAATGCAATAAGAGCAAAAGTTGAAAAATCAACCACAAACAGCAAGTGCCGCCTTTGTAAAGAAGCAGATGAAACCGTGGACTACCTAATCAGCTATTGTAAAAAGATCGCACAGACTGACTACAAACAAAGGCATGACAAAGTAGCTTTGGTAACAGATTATGCTTCCACTGGATTTTCAGCAGGTGGTTTCCCCCTCCCCCCCATAACTCCATTCTCAAGGGGCCCTCAACCCTTGGGAGAGGCTTTTCAGGAGGCACAGAGGTTATTGTGGCAAGGAAGGGAGTTCCCTTGTGCAAACTTAAGCAACTTGGGATACCACTCATTGCTTGATTCCTTGCATATTTGATTGCAGCCATAATAGTCAGTGAATATTGTTTCTGCCAATGTGTGATATGATGGTATAAGTGAGGCTGCTTTGTCTGATTTGAGAAAAGAGATTTTGTTTTCCCCCACCCCTCACCCCTAAAGCTTCTTAATCTCCTAAGTGGTTAGAACATGTTTTGATCTAAATGTACCTGCTTTTGAGGGAAAAGTCTGAATGGAAAAATGTACACCCTTCCCTCACACACAAGTTCATATATAAATGTGGAACCACATCTTTTGTAGGTGGACAATGCAAAAGATTTGCATTCCTTTGGTGGTCTACAACTTCTGATTAATGCGCTAAACAGCACTGAGCCATTGATGAAGGAATATGCATCCTTTGTTCTGGGAGCTGCACTGTCTAGGTGAGAATTACTAACATGTTTTGGTGAATTTGGAAGAAAGAAAAGAGTAACCTTAAGAAGCAGGTAGTATCCAGCTATCTATTCGTGTTGACACACAAACTAGTAGAGTGCTGTGTGGCCAGCAGCTTGATGCCCCATTGTCAGATCTGGTCAGCCTAGAATTGATTAGATATGTCCTGTGGTTGCTAGGCAACTGTAAAAGGCCTCTTACCTGGTTGAGGACTGGCAAGACAGCTGTCCAGCTGCTGAAAAATGGCTGGAGTAGAAAAGAGCTGACCCTGCCCACATGTCCAGGTAGAGGATTTCAGGGTGCTGGCTTTTACAACAAAGAAACAAGACACTGGAGAAGACTCTGGTAATTAAATGGTAACTGAATCAAAAATACAGTATGTGTTGCCGAAAGGATTCAAGGTCCTCCAGAAACAAAGCAGTGCATGAGAATATATGCTATTTTGGGAAATACAGCAATAAAATAATTAAAGCAGTTGTTTGTCTCCAGTACCATTCAGAACCCTCAAAAGGCACAGAATAGGGAAGGCAGGACCGTTATATAAGCAAAGCTGAGTGTTTCACAATTGTAAAAGCGAACAAATAGGCCAAGAAAAAGTGCCTTGCAAAATGCAAGGCTTGAGTTTTCAGCAGTGGTATCTGTGCAATCATACCCCCAAAGCCCTTGATAGCAGGACAGGAATTTTGCAAATCTTTTACATGTTACATTCATTTTCAGAAGTACAGGAATTTGGATAAAATTTCCAAAGAGGCCAAATGCAATTGTGTGTCTATGTCAGGGCCTGTCCTTCTGAAAGCAAGGTACTGAACCACTGTTTTACTTCAGCTTTAGGATACCTCACGTCCACTAAGATTTTTAAGGAATCCAGAATCTGTCTTTTATTGTGGCATAATGATATGGAGAATGGAGCATGTTCACTAATAGCATTGTTTGCTGGAAATGAATTGTCATAGCACCACATTGTAGTGGTGTGTTTGGCATGAGTCAACCCTTACACCAGAGGTGGATCCACCATTCAGCAAACGGGTTAGAAGAACCTGGGCTGCCACTCCTCCTGGGCTGCGCCTCACACCCCAGCCACGCCCCCTGCATCTGAGGTCAGATGCGGTGGGAGTAGCTTTGCTTGCAAAAGAGGCTGCATGGGCCCCGTTTGTAGGCAAAATCCCCCACCAATGCCATATTCGCAGCGTGGCTGGAGCAGCTCTCCCTGCCTTTTAGGCAGGGAGAGGCACTCCCGCCGTGCTGCAAATGCGGCATTGTCTGAGGATTATTGCCGCGCAGCCCCATTTTCAAGCTAAACCAGTGCCATGTTCACAGTGTGGCCAGGAGCGCCTCTCCCTGCCTAAAAGGCAGGGAGAGCCACTGTGAACGCAGCGCTAGCAGGGGATTTTGCCTGCAAATGGGGCCCTGTGTCCCCGTTTGCAAGGAAAGCCATGCCCCTTGTGTCTGAGGTCAGATGCAGGGGGCATGGCTTAGCACCTGCCATCAGACGCAGGGGCAGGGCTAGGGGGATGCGGGGGTGGGTTGGACCCGGGCCGCCGCTGGCCTCCTTCCACCCCTGCCTCACACTTGCCAGAACTTAAATGCTTTAAACAAAATCAATGTGGAAATTAAGTACTGAGTAGTATCGTAAGCATGCACCTTAGTGAGCTGTATGGAAAACAGCCAAAAGGCATATTGTCATAATGATACAAACCCAAGAAAGAAAATGGCAGAATCTGAGATCCAGCCAAAAGTTATAGTAATGCTTGAAAAAAGGTTGGATATACACTGAACAAAGAATGAACAACAGGAGAGCTGTTCCTGTGGCAGTAAGCATTAATTGTCCCCTTTACTAAGCAGGGTCTGCCCTGGTTGGCATTTGAATGGGAAACTACATGTGAGCACTGAAATATATTCCCCTTATTTTATTATTTATTTATTTATTTGATTTGATTTGATTTGTATACCGCCCTTCCAAAATGGCTCAGGGCGGTTTACAATTAAAACAGGTTGGGGCCTTCCAGGTTGGGGCCTCTCTGGGAAGAGCATCTGCATGCTTGAGTGTAGAAGGTCCTCCCTGGCAGCATCTCCAGATAGGGCTGAGAGAGACTCCTGTCTGTAACCTTGGAAATGCTGCTGCCAGTCAGTGTTGACCAGGGGTGTCAAACTGTGGCCCTCCAGCTGTTGTTGGCCTACAACTCCCATCATCCCCAGTTACCATGGCCAGTAGCCAGGGATGATGGGAGTTGTAGGCCAGCAACATCTGGAGGGCCTCAGTTTGACACCCCTGGTGTAGACAATACTGAACTAGATTGACCAATGGTCTGACTTAGTTCTGGCAGCTCCCTGTGTTCCTATGAATAAGTTTCCCACAAAGCAGTATGAGTTAACTTTATTTTTCAAATAATAGCTGTTCATTTTTCTCTCAAGTTCATTCAGTAATGTTTCAAATATGTTCACAATGAAAACCTAAATGCTTTTTGACTGGTGTCTTTTTCAGGAGCCACAGCAACAAAATCCAAAACTGATAGCAGTCAAAGCCAAATAAATCAAAAAGCTCTTACAGCCCAGCACATGTCTATAAAAAGAACAGATCTTAATTGTAAGAATTGAAGGTTTACACACATTGTTAGAAGGGGTCAGCCCTGGGTATTTAAAATGCAATAAAGCAGTCTACTTGAAAATACTAGTAAAAGAAGCATATGGCTCAGCAATATGCTGTATAACCTTTTGTTATAAAAGCTCTCTGTAGCTATTATAAGGGGGGGGGGACAATTAATGGTGGTTCCATGTGTCTCTGCATTAAGAATAGCCCTCAGAGTTCTTCTTGTTCACACATGCTGGTTCAAGAACTTCCACATCACATTTGTCAACAATTTCTGCAGGTATCTTTCCTTCTTACAGTGAGTCGAATTATTAAAATTAGGGTTTGTTTCTGGTTGAGTTTCAACAGCATTTTTAAACTCTCTGATTCAGACTTTAACCTTAAAAGGTGTTTCAGTAACCTGTTCAGATGCTCTGAAGTGGTTTTGGACCAGTTTAGGATACATTTCATGTAGGATGTTATTAAACCCTTTAGCTTGCAGTGTAAATCTGCAAAAGAAATTCAATAATAATGATAATCAAACTGTACAAAAATATTCATTTTTAGGCTGCTCATTGCTCAATTTTTAAATGGTCATTTTAAAATACAATTAAAATAGATGATAGGATTTTTTTTTTTAAGCAGGATCACTAAGGTGATGGAAGGAACTTTTTGCATGGAGGGTAGGAAGCATCATCCATTATCATCATCGCTGTGAAGAACTTGGAGATCTTTGAGGTGATCCATGTTCCCTCACATCCTAAGTTCTGCGATTTTGCAGTAAGCCTGGTAGGAGATTATTGTTGGAAAGTTAAAGGACTTTGTGCTGTCTCTTGCCTCAGACAGTGGAGGACAGACTAGTAAGTCAGAGGGCTAGAGGGTCAAGACATTGGTCATCACTTCTCCACTGCTCTGATGCTATCCCTTTGATGTGTAGATTGCTAATCTCAGGGACTTCCTCCTTCCTCTCTCTCTTGCTACCTGCCCGCCTACCTTGCAACATGGCAAGTTCCTCTCCCTGCACCTTTTGTGCAGAGAGGATGCAGAATCCATCTGCATCCAGTTAGATAGATAGATTAGAGATCCTAAATCCTCACTTTCCTATCTAGAATGGAGTTCCTTAATAAATGCCTTTTATATTGATTTGAAACTATGAATTGGCTCCAAGTTCCTTTACTCTCAGCACATGCACATGCCTAACTAAATCCATTGTGTGTTGTGCCTCTGTGCACTCTGCTATATTGAGAAAGGGATTCTCTCACCACAGAGAATTTCCAACAGGTTATGGGAGCCCAGTATTTTTAGCTGCGTGTGCTGCAACTAGAGAGTTAGGTTTGTTCCAGGAGATCCATTGAGATCTAGCGTGGACACTTTGAATTGCTAATCTACAGCAATTGCCTTTTGGAGCCGGTGAGGATGGCTGCATACCTAGAAGGGAAACTCAGGCTAACTATCCTGGATGCGGACAACTACTTGGAATGGAAGACTCGACTGAGGATTGCACTGAAAGCACAAGGACTCCACCAAGTTGTTGAGGAGACGCCCCCACCAGAAGGAACCACAAATGCTGAAAAGACTGCCAGACAAAATTGGCTGGTCAAGGATGCGAAAGCTGGAGCGATGATAGCAGCTTCTGTGAGTAAAAATCTTCTTTTTGCTATTTGTGATCTTGGAACCTCAAAGGAAATGCTAAACAAGCTAGATTCCTTGCATATGAAAAAAGGGTGGGCATACACCTTTAATTTACGAAAGAAAATGCAGGATCTTCAGTATAAAGATGGGGACTGTTTTTCTACTTTTGTGGGAATTTTGGAAGATTTCTTTTTTCAATTTAGAGAGGCAGGGGAACAATTTACAGAGAGTCAGAGGCTGGAAGCTCTGTTCCTGAGCATGCCTCCCAGCTAGAGCAGTATAATCGGCCAATTGGAAACCCACACCAATCTAAGCTTTGAAAAGGCTGTGGAGACGCTCTCCTCAGAGGCAAACAGAAGAAAGATTTTGAACTCACGCTATGAGAGTGAATTGGCAAGTAACTTTGCTCTTAAAGCAACAATTGATCATTCCAGACATAACCCGAGATGGTGAGGGAATGCTGCAAGAGGAAACCTCATGGGCCCCCCACATTTACTTACAAAGAGATCTGATTATGTTGCCGCCAAAGAAACTCAGCCCAGAGAGAGCGGTCACATGACTGCCAGTGCTGAAATGAGGTCAACTGGGAATAAAGCCTTTAGATGTTTTCTATGTAATGAATTTGGCCACAAGTTGGCGAACTGTCCCAAGAATCAGACAAAGGATGTGAGTCAGACAAAGGACTTTACTAAGGAGAATGGAAATCATGATTTCAAGTTTAATACAGAAAGATATTCCAACAGAAACAGAAATTATAATGTTTATTTGATGCAAGGTGAAGAAAAGTTTATCTTAGATTCTGGGTTGTCTGTGCATATCTCTAAAAATCTAAGTTTCTATACTGAACTGTTTGATATTCCTGAAGAGACTGTTTATTTGGGCAATAATACTACAATTAAAGCCAAGAAGAAAGGTGAAGGAGTTTTGTATTGCAAATTGCTGGATGGATCTGTTAAACCATTTTTTCTTAAAGATGTTTTATATATCCCTGACTTCTCAAGCTCCTTGATTTCAATTTCCAAGCTAGAAAAACAAGGCTGTGAACTGTATATTAAAAATGGACAATGTGTTGTTACCCAGAATGGAGAAGTTTGCCTTGTAGGCTCTAATTTTAAAGGTCTTTATTGTGTGGAAGAGCACTCTACAAACAGAGAAAGACCTGAGGCATACCAGCCTAATAAAGTGAACCTTGCTAAGTTATGCCAGCATGGAAACTGCTTACAATTATGGCATAGGAGGCTAGGACACAGAAGTTTTGAATCAATCCACAACATGAAGGAACAGGGATTAGCTAATGGCATTGATTTTGTACCATGTGACATTGTAACTAACTGTGTTTCTTGTCTCGAGTTCAGAGCAGCTGACAAGCCATATCCAAAGCAAAGTGAAAGGAAAACTGAAAAACCCCTGGAATTGATCCACAGTGACATATCTGGACCACTACCAGCAACCATAGGTAATCAAAAGTATTTTCTAACAATAACAGATGATTTCTCATGATACACGTGTGTTTATTTACTAAAGGAAAAATCAGAGATGCTCTAGAAATTAAAAGGATATGTGGCGATGGCAAGCAACAAATTTGGCTGGAAGCCAAAGATCCTACGCACAGACAATGCAGGAGAATATATGTCCAACGCTACACAGCAGTTCCTGAGAGAACATGGAATCGTGCATCAAACGACGGTACCTTACTGCCCGTCCCAAAAATGGAATCGCAGAAAGAAAGAACAGAACTCTACTGGACATGGTAAGATGCATGCTTGCTGATGCACACCTCCCACATAAATTCTGGGGAGAAGGCATCATGACTGCTACATACATACAAAACAGAATGCACACAAAGCCTATAGGAACAACACCTTATGAACTTTGGCATGGTCATAAGCCGTCAATGATGCACCTGCGTGTCTTTGGGAGCATGGCTTACTCATACATCCCAAAGGAAAAAAGGACTAAGTTAGGGGCTAGGGCCACAAAAGGGATTTTTGTAGGCTACGCAGCACAATCCAAAGCCTACAGAATTCTGGATCCTGACACCAACAGGATAACCATAAGCAAGAGTGGTGTGTTTTGAAGAGAATGAAAGAGCTACACCTTCAGAGGGGGCGTATACCGAAGCAAGCAACCAGACCAAGCACCCTGATGACTGGATTATGCTTCCTGATCTCAGAGGAATTGAGGAGGAGGAGGAGGAGACAGCAGATCCAGAACCAACCACACTCGATACAGAGACCCCCAGTGATCCACCAGACGCACCTGAGGTAATGGGAGAGACCACAGAGGGTGAAGTGAGGCGATCAACACGCTCAAACAGAGGTGTTCCAGCTCCGAGACTGTCCTACCTCACAAGAACGGCGGAACAACCGGAACCTTCATCATGGGAGGAAATATCCCAGCTACCACAACCAGAAGCCCAGAAGTGGAAACAAGCTGCAATTGAAGAGCTTGAGGCTCTACAGAAAAACAAAACCTGGACTCTTACTAAGTTACCACAAGGAAGGAAAGTTATAGGCTGCAAATGGGTTTTCAAACTCAGACATGATGCTGATAGTGAGATTCAGCGTTACAAAGCCAGATTAGTAGCAAAAGGATATTCACAGAAATATGGAGAAGATTATGATGAAACCTTTGCACCAGTGGTTAAACATACCACAGTAAGGACTCTGTTAAGTATTGCTGCTAGCAAAGGAATGAATGTTGAACACCTAGACGTGAAAACTGCATTCTTGCATGGTGAACTAGAAGAGGTCATTTACATGCAACAACCACCAGGTTTCTTAGAGAAAGACAAAGAGGACTATGTATGCAAACTGCAAAAGAGCATTTATGGTTTAAAACAAGCTGCCAGAGCATGGAATATAAAACTGAATGATATGCTGCTTCAAGCAAACTTCAAAAGAAGCAACGCGGATCCCTGTCTATACACGAGATGCATAGGTGGCAAGTGGACTTATATTTTGGCGTATGTTGATGATTTGATTCTTGCCTATGAAAATCCAGATGACAGCAAGGAAATAATGCATCATCTGAACAGAGATGTGGAAGTCATGCAACTTGGCAACTTTGCACACTACTTGGGCATTCAAGTACAAAGAGAGAAAGATGGAAGTTTCCTCATCAACCAAGAACAGAAAATCAAAGATTTGATAAACTTGCTCAGACTGGAAAATGCAAATCTTACACCAACTCCAATGGAAGTGAACTACATAAAGCAAGAAGATCAAACTGAGCCACTATCTGACAACCATAGATATCGTGAAGCATTGGGTAAGCTTTTATACATTAGTACACTCACTAGGCCAGATATCAGTACAGCAGTTGGCTTACTTTGTAGAAAGACTGCATCACCAACAGTCAAGGACTAGAATGCAATGAAAAGACTTGTTAGGTACCTAAAGGGTACTGCACACTTTAAGCTCAAGCTGCCAACCAAAACTAGAAGCATATGTAGATGCAGACTGGGGTGGAGATATAACAGACAGGAAATCCACCAGTGGTTACATAATTTTCTATGGAGACGGAGCGATAAGCTGGTCAAGCAGAAAACAAGACATAGTAGCATCATCAACCACTGAAGCGGAATATGTATCAGCTGCACAGGGCTGTCACGAGATACAATGGCTGTGTCAACTACTGAAGGACCTAGGTACAGATGTACCACAGCCCATACCAGTGCATGAAGACAACCAAAGTTGCATTCAACTCTCCAAACAAGAAGATGTAAAGAGGAGTTCCAGACATATTGATGTAAAGTACCATGTAGTGAGAAGTCTGCAGAAGGATGGACTAATCAAGCTGATCTACTGCCTGACAAATGAAATGATTGCAGACTTACTCACTAAGCCACTACCAAGACCCTGCTTTGAAAAGCTGAGAGAGAAAATGAATGTTGTGAACTGAGTCACGAGACATCGAGAGGGGGTGTTGGAAAGTTAAAGGACTTTGCGCTGTCTCTTGCCACAGACAGTGGAGGACAGACTAGTAAGTCAGAGGGCTAGAGGGTCAAGACATTGGTCATCACTTCTCCACTGCTCTGATGCTATCCCTTTGATGTGTAGATTGCTAATCTCAGGGACTTCCTCCTTCCTCTCTCTCTTGCTACCTGCCCACCTACCTTGCAACATGGCAAGTTCCTCTCCCTGCACCTTTTGTGCAGAGAGGATGCAGAATCCATCTGCATCCAGTTAGATAGATAGATTAGAGATCCTAAATCCTCACTTTCCTATCTAGAATGGAGTTCCTTAATAAATGCCTTTTATATTGATTTGAAACTATGAATTGGCTCCAAGTTCCTTTACTCTCAGCACATGCACATGCCTAACTAAATCCGCTGTGTGTTGTGCCTCTGTGCACTCTGCTATATTGAGAAAGGGATTCTCTCACCACAGAGAATTTCCAACAATTATTACGCACCAAGAGGTGCTATTTGGCTCCGCTTAATCACACACAATACGTCCGTTATTTTCAGTGGGAGAGCATCTACTGTATCTTTTCAGCTCCTTCTCAACCTCTGTGCTGCACAGTTTAGCAGGTTGTTGCTCCCTTGTGCCTCATTCCTCAATTGTTTTTTCTCAGGCATCTGAACTTTTGTACTGGTTTTTCAGCTATTCGTCTTCAATTTGGACTTATTTCGTACATAATATTTTTGGCTTGACTCAGAGTGTGTTTTGGACTACTCTTCATCTTTCATCTTCAAATTGTTTGTGGTCTTTTCCAGCATCAACACAGTCTGTATATGGTTTTTTTCTAATTTTGGTGCGCAACTTTTCCCTGATGGGTGTTAAGAAGACATTCAAGAAGTGTGCTTCTTGTGGCTTCACCCCTCCTCAGAAAAACATGATGAATGCCTGCTTTGTCTTGGAGAAGGTCACAATATCAAGGCCTGCAAGATCTTTCTGGCCTTTCCTCAACAAACGAAAATGAGTCGGGAACTCCATCTCTGGGCCTCCTTCTACAAGATGGCTCTCCAATCCCTGACACTGATGCTGCACTCCAATCTGCCATTGACATGGTTGATGTTGACGCCATCAGGAGATCACCCCTCAGGTTCAAGGGCTGTGTCGAGTTCTTCTGGAACTAGGACTCCCAAACACCCTCTCCTGCTACCGAGGACATTCACTGTCGATGCCACAAAAAGCAGGAGTAGTGGGAGGGAGAAGAAGTTAGCCATCTTCCAGCCCAAAGTGCTTGGCCCTCGATGTTGATTCAGGATCTTCTGTGTTGGCCAGATCTAAGCGCTCAAAACTTACCTCAACGTTGACTCCATTGGCTTTGTCTTTAGTTAGGCCTGGCTCGATATCAACACAGTGGAAGCCAGCTTTCACTTCGACATCCACTGTCTCGCCTTATATGACATCCCCATCTACAGCTCAGAGCGGGTATAAGGCTGATCGGCCTTCAACTTTGTCTACTCCTCAGCTTCCAGTGTCAAGCCTGTTGTTGGCACCTACTTTGTCTATCATTACTCCAACCTCACTCATCCTGGGTCATCACCCATCCAAGTCAGCAGTTCCACACTACGTCGTGAAAACTTGCAACTTCAACCTTATAGGTTCTTACTAAGGCTCCATCGAAACCACCACCACTTCTTCCTGCTGAGTTTTCTCCTGCCCGTTCTGGGTCATCCAGGGGCTGCTCCCTGACTCATGGGCATCATACCATCGAGATGGCTTTGGAGTCTTTGCTGGATTCTAATAGCAGCATTCTCTCTGCATCTACTTTCAGTGGTTTCCATCTCATGGGCCCGAACACGATGATGATTCTGATCTTCCTCCAGTCTCGAATACTCATTTTGTTTCGTGAGCAAAAGTGACCCCTTGGTGCTCCCCCTTTCCTTGGTGGGAGTGTTACCACCATTGGCACCTAATTATGCTTTTCTCACTCATCCAATGGACTATTGGAGTTCCCTGGGTGCCCTGGATCCTGGCTATATCAGGAGTCTGTGGTGTTATTGTGATGCTTGCTACCTACTGTCCCCAGGACTGTGATATTCAAGCACCAGCCACCCAGCTCTTTGGTGATTGATTGTGCAGTTAGTTTGAAGTCTCCCAAGTAACACTCAGCCCCGGTAGACAAAGAACAGAGGAAGCTGGACTCCATGGAACGGAAATTCTATTTCACATCCTGTTTGGCTCTTAAAAATTTCTAACTACATGTCATATAGTTAGATCAAATATGATCTCAAGGATGTTCCGGAAGCCTTTCATGAGAAACTCAAGGCAGCTCTAAATCGCACTAGTTAGCAGTAGGGATGTGCACGAACCGGGGTTGGGCCAGTTTGGTGGCTGGGGGCGGTGGCGGTTTATCTTTAAGGGACTGGGAGGGTGCTGTTAATCCACCACCACCACATTTCCCCTGCTGGCGCTGTCTCCAAAACCACTGGTGTGGGGAAGCAGCGTACCTCCTTGCTGCCCTGGTCAGTGTCAAACCGGAAGTACCCAACGCACGTATGCATGCACATGCATCACACACTTACATTTTGACGCTAACTGGGGAGGCAAGGAGGTATGATGCCATCTCACACCAGCGGTTTTGGAGTCAGCACTGGCAAGGGAGAGCACCCTCCCAGTCCCTTAAAGGTAACCCACCACTGAACCGGCCTGGACTGCTGGACTGGTTCATGCACATCCCTAGTTAGCAGGCTCCATAATGCTTAGGAGACATGCGAGGTTATGCTGTACACCTTTACAAAATGACATGAAGGATAAGATATGAACTCTCCCTTTTGATGATGATGGATTGTTCAATTCTCAAACTGATGTAACAATGGAGAAATTGAAAACATCCAAATATACTGCTAAGACCTTCACATTGTCTACCCAACAACAGTCTTACCCCAAAGATTCAAGGACTTTGGTCACCAAAGGAACCACTACAAGTCTGCTGATTGCAAGGATTTTAGGAAGGCTTCAAAGTACACTCCAAAGTGACAGTTTTTCTCTAGCAAAGACATCAGCGAAAAGCTCATGCCCAGGACCACTCCAAGCAGTTGGTTTGATGGCTTGGGCGAGGAAATATCACACCTGCAAACCCTCACTCCTATTTACCTTGTTCCCTATTCCCCAAAATAGCATCACATAATGTGAGATGCCTGCATGTTATCCATCATCATCGGAGCTGGCTTTGCCATCAAAATTTTAAGCCATCCCGTTTACACGGGAATCGAATACACCCACTCAGTTCTAATACATGAGGATGAAGTCATCTTGCTGCTCCAGAAGGCAGCAATATGAATCCCCTTGGAGGACTGGGAGAAGGAGTTTTATTCGAAATACTTCCAGGTGCCCAAAAGATATGGGGTCTTCACCCCACTCTAGATCTCCATCACTTGAAGAAGTTCATAAAGCCAAGGAAGTTCTGGATGCTCTCCTTGCAGATCAGTCTTCCCCTTCTCATGGGGGAAGAGTGGTTTGTGATGCTGGACCTGAAGGACGCCTATTTTCATGTAGGGATTTTTCCCAAATTCTGGAAGTTCCTAAGGTTTAAATTGGGTCAGCATTGCTACCAATAGACCATTCTGCCATTTGGCCTGTTGAATCCGCATCTTCACAAAGTGTGTCAGTGCAATCATAGCACATGTGAGGATGCGGAACATAGCGATTTATCCCTTTTTGGATGATTGCCTAATGTCTTCAGAGTGAGATGCTATTTTTCCATGTCTGTTACACACTTGACCTGCTATCCCATCTGGGGGTCACGGTGAACTTAAAGAAATCTGTTCTTTCCCCTCAGTCCAGGATCCAATTCATAAGAGCTGTCCTGGACTCGCGTATGAAAATGCTATACCTACCAGACAACAAGAAAGCAACTGTCATAATTCTAACCACTGCTTTCCTTCGCAATTCCTCACTTGGTCTATACAGAGAGAGACTGTTTGGTCTCATGGCCCCCTGAATGGCTACTGATCCCAGCTCACGACTTTGACTGTGAAAACTACAACTGTGGTTTCTATCTGTTCAAACCTGTTTGAAACAGTTCAAACCTGTTTCCGACAATCAAAACAAATGGCTTACGTTGCTGCCATCTGTTCTGCGATCTCTTTGTTAGTAGACCAATGTACAGTTCCAAGGAAAAGGCATGTCATTCCCTTCGCCAATTCTGGCTATAACACTGACCACAGATGCCTCTCTAGTAGGATGGGGTACATATTGCTAAGGACTTCATGTATGGGGTGCATGGAGTCTGCATCAACGGACTCTGCACATAAATTATCTGGAATTCCTGGCAGTGTTTCAGATGTTCCACTGAAGTCCTTCCTGCCTATTCTAAAACATCTAACTGTTCAGGTCTTGCTGGACAACACCACAGCAATGGTATACCTGAACTGCCATGAGGGGACTATTTCTCGCTCCCTATGCAATCTACCCTACCAGCTATAGACCTGGAGCCTAAAACATTGCAACCACCCGATTGCATTGCACATCAAGAGGATAGACAAACATCCTGGCAGATGCCTTGAATAGGGACCTCACCTTGGAACCATCAACAGGAATGGAAATTGAATTGGGATGTCCTGCATGCCTTCTTCCGTTCCTGGGGGACACCAAAGATAGATTTTTTTGCAATAGGGCAGATCAAGAAGTACATTCTGTATTGCTCTCGAGTAGGTCTGGGGATGCTCTCCTTAAGAGATGCATTCTAAATACCTTGTATACCTTTTCTATTCCCTCTGCTCTCCAGGGTTTTGAGCAAGGTGTTACAGGATCGAACATGGTGCATATTAATCACAACTTGGTGGCCACAGCAACTGTGGTTTCCCTCCCTGCTATGTCTATCCAAGGGAAGCCACCAGCATTTGCCCAAACATTTTGAGAAAAGACGTGTATTTCACCCCAACTTGAAAGTGCTAAATCTGATGGCCTGAAAGATGAATTACTAGATACAGTGGTGCACCTCCTGCTTGCCAATATTTGACTAAAGTACCAGGACTGGGAGGGTCCTTGGACAGTTACTGTGCACAAGGACTTACAAACTCCTGTTTTGATTGGAAATGATCTGAGCAATCAGGTTGCCTGACATGCCTGCGTCAGTGTGGTCACATGCAACCAGGTTCAAGCAAGCAGGGTATCCAGAAGCCCCACCAAACCTCATTGAGGACCAGCCACTTGCATTGTTCTCAAGTACCAGTGATACCATGCAAAAGGAACAACCGGTGCTCAGGGTTAACCCAGAGACCAATCCAGTAGTGGGACAAGAGGGTCTTACTTTCCAGATCTGTCCAGATCCTGCCGAATTGGGGAGCAGAGGAACTCAGTGCAGCCAGCCCAGAAAATGCACACAAGGTCTGCTTGTGGTGAGCAGTGAGAGAGAAAGAGAAGGAATAGTGTATTGGATGAAGCACAGCAGGATCAGTAGCCCAATCCAGGCAGCATGCATGATCTAACAAGGAGGTCTGTGAGGCTGCTGTGCTATCCCTAGCAGCAGCAGCAGCAGCAGCAATGGCAGAGGGTCAATGCCTGGCTTCTGGAACACAGCACTTGGTCAGTGGCTCCCAACCTCCTCTCTCTCTCTTTCTGTATAGGTATGATGAATTTTTATATACCACTTCTCAACAAAAGTTCCCAAAGAGAAACTGCTTTGGGAACTTTTGTTGAAAAGCGGCGTATAAATATTCATCATATTTATGTGTAGTGCACAGTCTGGCTCTGCTGCAGGAGTGGCGGTGGCATCGTAAGGGGTGGTGCTCGGTGGCATCAGGTAAGGGGGCATGGCTTGGGGGCACCAGGGACTATTTTGGCCAAGGGCACCAAAACCCCTTGAGCCGGCCTTGATGGCTCCCTCTTAGTCTTAGCTTTGGTTTTTGGCTTTCCCCAGCATATATTATGAAAAATAATGGAAATGGTCACACAGATGCAATACAAAACTACTTACTGCATCCAGCAGTGGTATGCATCAGCTTAGTGCTCTGCCCTTTCATGACCTTCTGTGGCTTACTGTCTGAAAAGTGGGGGTTTCTCATAAAGAATGACTTCTAATAGATGCTCACTTGAGCAAAGTGCTTTGTCCCCCTTTAGGAAACATTTTCTCTTCTGCACTTATTCACCTAGTTTCCACACAGACCAGAAGGTGATCGGGTGCAAACGAAGGGGCGGGGGGTGGCTACTGGCTTCCATAAGCACCTGGGCCATTACTTGTAACTGCTGCCACATAAATAACAGCTGCTAGAAACAATCCTGCATTCACAGTCTTCCAGTCATAAATGCACTGAAGCGTAATAACCATGGCAACAGTTGCTGAGGGCAAGTCTTCATAACAGAAGAAAGTAATGCTTTGCAGAGAACAATGGAAAGGACTTTACAAACAAGTTGCATCACACCTAGCCGGAGGCGGGGAAGAGAGTGAAAATCCATGCTGCGCTAAACTGGTCACCCAGCCATGCTCCATGGCATCTTTCCTTTTTAAAAGAAGGGTTTGATCAAATGCAGTCACTATGATCCCATTCATGAAATGATTCAGAGGCAGAAGAATGTGAGCAGTGGTTTTTTTTATTTGTACAACACGTGAATATAAAACATGTGTTGGTTTTTGAGTAGGAATACATGCAAAGGCCAGAGGGTTCTGGGAAAGGAATGTAATCTTCCAAACACGCTGAAATGGGGAGGGAGGGCTGAGATGAATGACAAAGTGTGTGTCCCACTTGCTTGTTGATGTGTTTGGTGGAATTGCTGCTCTGTACAGTAAAGTACAAAGTTCCGTCAAGTCAGTATCGACTCCTGGTGACCACGGATCCCTGTGGTTTTCTTTAGTAGAATACAGGAGGGGTTTACCATTGCCATCTACCACACAGTATGAGATGATGCCTTTCAGCTTCTTCCTATATCTCTGTTGCACCAGCAGACATTCGAACCAGAAACTTCTTGCTCCCTAGGAAAGTTACTTCCCCCTGCACCACTAAGTGGTTACACTGCTCTATAGGGGGCATATGTGACATCACGGGCATGCTACGTCCATAGTCCCCTGCTAATTGAGCTAACCTCTGCTAATTGAGCAAAGAGGCACCTATTAAAGTGGTGATTCTCTTAGATTTAGCAGCGGGAGAGCAACTGACCCTATCCAACCCCAGCACAGCATCCCTCCCATGGCGGCTGTTGGTGTTTGCCTTATGTTTCTTTTTAGATTGTGAGTCCTTTGGGGATAGGGGATCATCTTATTTATGTATTTTTCTATGTAAACTGCTTTGAGAATTTTGTTGAAGAGCAATATATAAATATTCATAGTAGTAGTAGTAGTCGAACTGCACAGCCGTGCAGTTCGGCCAGGGAGGCCCACCAGCTACAGCACCCGCCACCACGGGGGGTGGCCTGCCCCGCATGGCTCACCCCCCATCCCAGGAGGCCGAGATAACAAGTGGTGGTAGGGTGGTGGTGGGATGGCTTCTTGGGGGCCTCTTAGAGGCCCCCTGACCCTCTGGGCCCAGGGACATGTGTCCCTGCATGTCCAATGGACGCTACACCCATGAATGAGATCAAAATGAGAGACATGTATGCAAGCATAAGCAGCAAGCAGCAAGCAGCAGGCAGGGTTTAAATCCAATAGATCTGTTCTAGATCACGGTTTAGTCTTGCAATATCTTGTGGACAAACAAATTAGGATCAGTAAAAGACCCCTGTTTGCCGCCTTCGTGGATTTTAAAATGGTTTTTGATACAGTCTCTAGAAGTCTATTATGGACCAAACTGGCTGATACATCTATTGATCAAAGGCTTTTGCTCTTGCTCATTAAATTGCATGAGAATTCCTCTCAAGAGTGTGTTTGGATTCTGCCGGTAATCTTACTAACCCAGTTCCGGTCACAAAAGGTGTGCGTCAAAGGTGTGTATTGGCTCCTTACTTATTCAGTTTTTACGTTAATGATTTGATCAAGCACCTGCAGAAGTCTGATACTCATGCCCCCAAATTGGCCAATAAGAAGATCCCAATCCTGATGTATGCCGACAATGAGGTTATTTTATCTCAAACCAGGGTTGGGCTCAAAAGAGCTTTAGATGTCCTAGCCTCGTACTGTAATGAGGTGCAGTTAAAAATTAATTATGATAAATCAAAAAGTATGTGTTTTAAGAATAAAGCAAAGAAATTTATATGGACACTGAACGGACATCAATTAGAACAGATCACTCAAATAAAATATCTGGGGGTAGTTTTTCAACAAAATGCCAGGAAATCTACACATATGAGAATGGTAGCCGAGTCGGCAAAACACAGCATGGTGGCAATGAATAGATTCTTTAGAACGCAAGGTGCAGGTTTTATCCCTGCAGCCTTAAAGTTATATTCTGCCAAGGTAATTCCGCAGTTATTGTATGGCATTCAGTTGGGTCCATACTCAAATTTTGATATGCTAGAAAGAAAAAAAATCAAGCTGAGTTTTTGAGAACTTTATTTGGTACCCAAGATGCACTTCAAATGTGGTCCTATGTATGGAGGCTGGTTTTCTAAAAATTGAATCACATGCTTGGCTCTTAATTATTTATTTCTGGCTGAGAGTACACTTGCGGCTGACTGGGCTACTTCCAGAGTTCTTATCAGCTGTTCCTCAGCCAATTTGGTGTTTAGCAGTAAGCAATAAGCTTACCTCTTCAGGAATAGTTCCTGAACTGCTCTTAGAGTTGGGCCAGGCAAATGCTAAAAGAGCAGTGAGACAACGTCTGGTAGATATTGAGTTGCAAAATAACTGGGCCTCTCTACCAGAGTTTTATAAAGGAATAAGATCTGAGATGGCTCTCCCACCTGCTAACTATTTGTCCTCCATTGTCCTTAGTAAATTCCGATGGGTATTCACAAGAGCTAGGGTCAACTCCTTCCCTTCAGTGTTATTAATAGGGAGATACCAAGGTATCCCCATAGAAGAACGCTGTTGTAGCTGTGGATCTGGAGAAGTAGAAACCATCGACCACATTTTATTGCATTGTAAACTACATCTAAATCCAAGGATATGCTTTATTTTTCCTTTGATACGTAGATTGTCAAACCAGTCTGATGAATATCTTGTTAAATTTTTACTTTCAGATGAGGATGCCTCAGTTTCTAACTCTGTAGCTAAGTTTTGTTATATTGCTTCCAGGATGTATGTAGGGGAATTGTTTTTAGGATGTTAATGTATTATTGTATAGATGTAATTGTATCCACAGGTGATATATGTTTTCTGTTTTGGTCTAAGACTGTAAATAAAACTTGAACTTGATAAGCAGCAAGCTAAAGCAGTGCTAAAATCGGCCAAAATCTCAAGTCCAGCTCTCGGCTTAAGAGATGAAGCTTTGTCAGTCCTCAGCACTTCTCTGGTTCTTAAAGATTCTTTGTTGAGCTCTGGCTTTTAATATATAAGACTCTGTGCTGCATAGGAGCTCCCTTTAACCCTGCCTCTGACTTCCTGGTATCTGCCAGGCCTTGGTTTTCTCTCTAACATGTTACCTTGTGATGTGAAGGACTACGGTATATGAGCATGGTGCAATCTAACTCTGACAGTGCCACATGTCCTTAGATTCGAGCTTCAGCAAGTCTCATGTGGGAAATTGTACCACAACAGTCAGGGGATGACTGTCAGTAACTTCTCAGAGTCCGGTTGCAGATTTCAATGGGAGCCAGTACCATATATGCTGTTGTAACGATCAGGTAGTAACAGCCTTTCCTTTCCTGTAAAGAGTGAACCCTGTCTTGACTGACAGGCAGTGACTTCTAGGGATCAGCCACTCAGCACACAGTGCGTGGGACCTTGAGGCCCTTAAGGCAGGAAGAGAAGCGTGTCTTTGTTCAGAAGGAGTTAGGCAGGAGATGAGAGAGGATGGGCAGAAGACTAAGTGAACAGCAAGGGGGTTTTGCTGCCTCATAGTTAACAACTAGCCTGGAGAATTATCTCAGATCATTGAGAGACAGGATAGCAGGAAGCTTGAATTCTCTCCTGGAGTTTGGGGTGAGTTCAAGGGGGGAGGAAGCCAGGGCTTTTGGCTTCTGAAGGGTTTCGCCAGGGAACAGTTTGTTAATTAGCTTGCGTTAGATTTCTTTCTTTTGGTGTCCTTTGCAAATCCTTACAATTGTTCTGAGCTTGTTTATCTGTAACTTAATTCTCTGGTAGCATATGAGAGTGGATTCATGGTTTGTCATTGAAAATCTCATATCTACCAGAGAACCTACACTCAGAACACCTCAGAAACAACAGAATCCAGCAGCTCATAGGTTAGCAAGCCATGGGAGTGGTTGGCACCATATGTGCACTACACCACCACTTGCTCTGGGCCACCCCAGTGTCCCCCAAGTGGAGTTATGGGGCTACTGAAACCTCCATTATTCCCTATGGGAAAAAAATCTTAAAGATGTGTAAACCTCAAAAATTCCTAAGGAATCAGCCCTTTGCCCTATTTGGAATCTGGGTGCACCACCCCTTGGGGCACTGCCCCCTCACCCACTGTTTTGCCCCTGAAGCCTCACATAAACAATTTAAGAGTGAAGAGAATGGTGAACAACAACAGCACTTAACTTTTTGGCGCAGTTCTTTGAGAATTTTGCAGTGGTAGGAGCCTGTCCCTGTGGCACTAGCACAGCAGC
Organism: Hemicordylus capensis; assembly: GCF_027244095.1. Lineage (NCBI taxonomy): Eukaryota > Metazoa > Chordata > Lepidosauria > Squamata > Cordylidae > Hemicordylus > Hemicordylus capensis. The sequence continues at coordinate 266,662,397 of NC_069657.1, read as the reverse complement.
ACAGCCCATTTGTGCATCCAAGCAATCTTTCAATAAAAATGCTTCCTCCCCATGAAACAGTGACCACAGGTCACTAGAGATAGCAAGATAAACCAATGACCTGCCTTGGTACTATAGAACAGCTTCAAATGTTCATTTAACTGAAGTAGAATAAGTAGTAGCCCAAACAAATCAGCCTACTAAACCATTCATGCCCAACAGGGAAGCTCTGCCAGCTTTTTGCATATCTTATCTTCTGCTAATCACTCAGTGCCTCAGCTGGAGTGGAGAGGAGTCAGAGAAGTCAATTTCAATTGCAATGCTGAAACGGACTTTTCCAAAGAACAAAACATTCAGTCCGAAACAGGGTCATTTCAATTTGGAAACAAAAATCTGTTTTTTTAATTCTTGATTTCGTTTTGATTACAAAACCTCAGAAATTGTCATTTTCGGGCACAAAACGTTTTGTGAATCGAAATGCACAAGCCTAATACAAATCTTCCACTTGAAAGTCCTATGTTGTTCAGTGGTCCTCCTTCAGTGCTTTTCCCACTTTGCACAGTCTGCGTCTTGGTCATGCTAAGTATTTGATATTTTGTAATATCCCCTATACCTCTGTTTGGAGGAACTCTCCTCTATGTCCATATTATGTCAGTATCCTTTTTGACCTGCAGTAGATGAGCATTGCTGTGATGAAATGAGTTTAGAAGGTAAACATGTTAACCAGTCTGGCCATGAAAGACTTAACACTCTTTCTAAGGTAGCCTGCTGAAGGCAGCCTTGAAGCTGGGACTGGGAGACCCCTGTTGAGAGAAATGCCAGTTAAAATATGTTGAGAGTCAGTTGGCAGGAGGAGTGTGTACTGTTAGACCTAGTTCATACATAATGGGGAACTGGAGGTCACTTCACCTCTGGTTTCCAAACCTGAATGTCCGAACCCAGGGAAATGGAGTTTGCGGGGGGAAAGCAACCCACGGATTCCCTCGTCAAACTCCCCTCTGAGCTTTCAGTCAGAGTGGAGTTTCACTACTGCAAACTCCATTTCAGCGGTGCCAGCATTAAGTATGAATGCAGGCACTGCAGTTTGGGCCCCATGGAGCTGGAGTTGCGGGAGGAAGCTCCTCCCTCATTCTGGCCTGATTGGCTGTGCGGGCTGTTCTTCTGTGAAGAAAGAAGCCTGTACAATCAGCTCCCCTGCTTCTCTGCAGTCTCGCTGACTGCAGAGAGATGCTCTCCCCAATGTCCGAACGCAGACGCGTGAGTGGGGGCAAGGGCCCGGAACCATAGGTCCATAGGACCCACGGTTCCATGTTATGTATGAACTGGGTCTTAGCTTGTGTCTGAGAATACAGCCTGGGAGGAGGCTGGATTAAGAAGAATCAGGAAAGGTTCTGTAAAAATGAACATAGATGTAATTATAATATATGAGCTCTGGGAAGAATGTCAGACTCATAGAAGGCTTATACCAGAAGTAAACTATACTACCAAAGAAACTGTTCTGTTACCATCTACCCTACTTATTAAAGCAGAGAAACAAGAAAACCTCAGGAACTGTAAATTAATACCTCTTTGCTTTGTGAAAAAATAAAGGAGATTGTTTCTGTTGGTTCCCCCACACCTACATCACTGCGTTACCAAATCTGAAGACCCCTACCAAGAGTTCCTGATTATTAAGAGAGCATATATGGTGGCAGAAAAACAAGATCCTGTTGGGAAGATTAGAAAGGAAGATTGTTTAAAGAAATATTAGTATAAAATCTCTCCCACCCCCACCCCGGTCACTATTGCCTTTTTTTGTTCACATCCTTAAAGAACGTTTTGTTGTACCTGCCTATAAATATGGTATGCTAGCATAGAACTTCCACTAGTTCACACTCGGCAGACAGGCAAGCCTTCTGAAACTGTGGCGACCTGTGATTTCTAATCTTAAAATAGTCTTTCTCATTGCCCATCACTTCCGCTACTTCCCTTCAGCAGGCAGAGTTTGTAACACACTGAGCCCATTCTGAATCCAGTCCAGACTCCTTAGTCAACTGGGTCCTGTTGCATACTGGTCCCAAGCTTACCCAGCAGCACCAGTGGTGTGACAAAACACAGAACTCTATCTAAACTCAAGAATGTCTTACACTTACACTCCACTCTGAGTGCTCTGAATGGAGAACATGCCTCCCTTTTGTTACTGAATGGGAACAGTCTCTTACTATTGTCATTGAAGGCTCTCTCAGCCAAGGACCTGCCTACTGCTAGACTAAAGTAAAGCTCAGTGCTAGTTTTCGTTTTTTTTTTAAAAAAAAAATTCTGTGTGCCCTTTTTTACTGCCAATTTCCCCTGTTTTCCCCAGTTGCTTATTCTGTGTGCAACCCTTGTCTTTTAATAAATTTCATATACTTAGAAGTGGCTTCAGTCTGCTTTAAAAAGTTCTAGAGGGTTAGAAAGATAGGAAGCTGCCATATACTGAGTCAGACCATTGGGCTATGCAGCTCAGTATTGTCTTCACAGACTGTCAGTGGTTTCTCCAAGGTTGCAGGCAGGAATCTCTCTCAGCCCTATCTTGGAGAAGCCAGGGAGGGAACTTGGAACCTTCTGCTCTTCCCAGAGCGGCTCCATCCCCTGAGGGGAATATCTTACAGTGCTCACACTTCTAGTCTGCCATTCATATGCAACCAGGGTTGAACCTGCTTAGCTAAGGTGACAAGTCATGTTTGCTACCACAAGACCAGCTTTCTTCTCCAGTTACTTGCAAAACCTTCCCCCCATGTGCCTTATAAGATCATGTGCTACTGTTGATTTTTTAGAATATATTGTTGTCTAGAGCTGTGTGGACTCCAGCTGCACAGTGCCTGTCAGTCCCAAGCCAGACAGTTCTAGGCTGTGGAAGCCGTATCTCAGCCTGGTCAATGGTTTTTGATCAGTCTTCAACTGGTGGCAGCCTACTTCGAAGGAGCGGTGTGTTCCTAGATTGGGATCAGAGCAATCTCTCTACTGAGGGTAGATCCCAGGAAAGCCTAGAGTAACCCCATCTCGTCACAAGTGGCAATTGAGAGGCCTCTCATTGCAGGGATGCTGTTAGGTCCTTGATGCCGTCATGGCAGAGTACAGGGCCACCCAAAACCAAGGAAAATGTTGTTTCTATGGTTCTAGATGTGTCTAGTACATTTTCCCATGGTTTCTGATAGCCTTGGACATTACTGCAGCATATTGTAATAGCAGCCCAGAATAAGCTGCGGAGTGCACACACAAAAGAAGAGCTGGTCTTGTGGTAGCAAGCATGACTTGTCCCCTTAGCTAAGCAGAGTCTGCCCTGGTTGCATATGAATGGGAGATTAGAAGTGTGAGCACTGCAAGATATCCCCCTCAGGGGATGGAGCCGCTCTGGGAAGAGCAGAAGGTTTCAAGTTCCCTCCCTGGCTTCTCCAAGATAGGGCTGAGAGCGATTCCTGCCTGCAACCTTGGAGAAACCACTGCCAGTCTGTGAAGACAATACTGAGCTAGATAGACCAATGGTCTGACTCAGTATATGGCAGCTTCCTATGTTCCTAAGTTTTGCAACCCTGACTTGAAAAAACCCGCAGAAGCACACAGTAAAAAGGAATCTGTCCTCCCAACTCAGAACACACATTTCAAACACAGTCCAAAGATGGCCAAAAAAGAATCACTGACCCAGAATCCACTGCCAGCCACAGTACTTGCGCTGCAGTAACATCATTGGCACAAGTTGTGCTCTCTCACACAATTATGCCTCCCTACTTCCTAGCCTTGCAACAGCTGCCACAGCAGCACCCTTCCTTAGCAGCAAGTAAGCAGGCAACCTTTACTTAGCAGCAATTCAACTAGAGCAACGTCAGCCATATTTTGACTGAGTACAATACAATGCAGATTGCAGAGCAGAGCAGAACAGTGAGTAAAGCACAAGTTACTCAAGGCCAGACATGGAGCTCATCACAGCAATCACCAAGATATATTACACACACAGTTGTCCCTACATTCCGGCTCTGGGAGAACTGAAAAGTAGCCAATGTACCTCCGATTTTCAAAAAGGGATCCGGGAAATTACAGGCTGGTCCGCTTAACTGCAGTGCTGGGTAAATTGATGGAAAGCGTACTTAAGGACAAAATTGTTAAAATTGATCTAGAAGAAAAGTCCTTGTTGAAGGAGAACCAGCATGGCTTCTGCAAGGGCAAGACTTGCCTCTCTAACCTTTTGGAGTTATTTGAGTGTCAACTGGCATGTGGATAAAGGTGATCTAGTTGACATAGTATACTTGGACTTCCAAAAAGTTTTTGACAAAGTTCCCCACCAAAGGCTCTTGAATAAACTTAGTAGTCATCGGCTAAGGGGACAGGTTCATGTGTGGATTGGTAATTGGTTGAAGGGCAGGTACGAATAAATGGATAGTTTTCACAATGGAGGGAGGTAGGAAGTGGCGTCCCCCATGGATTGGTACTGGGACTAATGCTCTTTAACTTGTTCATAAGTGATCTAGAAGTTGGGGTAAGCAGAAAAGTGGCCAGATTTGCAGATGACATGAAACTATTTAGGGTAGTGAAATCCAAAACAGCTTGTGAGGAGCTGCAACAAGATATCTCCATACTGGGGGACTGGATGACAAAATGGCAAGTGCAGCTCAATGTAAGCATGTGTAAAGTAATGCATATCACATTACGTATATGCTGATAGGATCTGAGTTGTCAGTGACTGACCAGGAGAGAGATCTTGGGGTCGTGGTGGACAGCTCATTGAAAGTGTCAACTCAGTGCACAGCAGCTGTGAAAAAGGCTAATTCCATGCTAGGAGTAATTAGGAAGGGGGTTGAAAATAAAACTGCTAATATAATGTCCTTATTCAAATCTATGGTGCTGTTACATCTGGAGTACTGCATTCAGCTTTGGACACTGTATCTTAAAAAGGATATTGTAGACATGATTGAGATATATAAAATTATGCATAGAGTGGAGAGTGAAAAGAAATTTTTCTCCCTCTCTCACAACACTAGAAATGGGTCATCCCATGAAACAGAAGGTTAGGAAATGTAGGACCGACAAGAGGAAGTACTTTTTCACACAGCGCATAATTAACCTTTGGAATTTTTTGCCATGGGATGCCATTTTTTGCCATAGCTCCTTGGATATCTGCAAAGCCACCACCTGGTCTTCGAATCTCCCGTTTGTTAAGCATTATGCCATACGTGTGTGCTCTGCTGCAGAAACTAGCTTCGGGAGAAGTGTCCTTAAGCGGGTGTTACAATAGCGCTACTGCACTCCCCTCCATAGGGAGCTTGCTAAACACCCATACTCATGGCTGTCGATGGATTTTGAGCCAGATAAACAGGTTGCTCAGCTGTAACTGATGATCTGGTAGAGATCTGTCGACATCCATAAGACCCTCCCAACCTTCCCCTCTGCAGTAGTAGTGCTCTGCTATGCGCGTACTGGTGTGCATGCTGCTGCCCTTGAGATGCCTTTTCGTCAAGTGTGAACTCACCTGCTTACAGGATGGTTGTTCAAGAACTGAGGGACGTCGCATCCAGCCAGCCCTTAAATAGCATGCTCTGCGTGGGGGTGGGGCTTGGACGCCTCATAGGAACATACTGAGTCAGACCATTGGTATATCTAGCTCAGTAGTCTTCACAGACTGGCAGTGGCTTCTCCAAGGTTGCAGGCGGGAATCTCTCTCAGCCCTATCTTGGAGAAGCCAGGGAGGGAACTTGGAACCTTCTGCTCTTCCCAGAGCGGCTTCATCCCGAGGGGAATATCTTGCAGTGCTCACACATCAAGTCTCCCATTCATATGCAACCAGGGCAGACCCTGCTTAGCTATGGGGACAAGTCATGCTTGCTACCACAAGACCAGCTCTCCTCTCCTGAGGCATGGCTACTGTGGGTTTCCTGTGCAGGTGCAGAACCCATTCTTATGGCTGTCGACGGATCTCGATCCAGATACACTAATTCAAATACTAAACCCTGAGGGGCCCCTGCTTGTCACTTTCTTTCATTGCAAGTATGCCAGTTCACAAGACCACCAATTCTCTTATCCCGTGACTCCCAAGTTTATACATTTGGCTTTGTCAAAAGCTCTTTGAAAGTGTAAGCATACAATGTCACCTGGATCACCTCCATCCACATCCTTGTTGACACCAAGATTTGTGAGGCACAAAAGCATGCCAATTCTCCTTTATTAAGTCTTGTTCTTGTACGTTTGATCATTTTAACTCTGATAATGCTTTTTGCCAAACAGTTTAATAATTCCCTGCATTCCTTTTTAAATATCAATGTTATATTGGCTTCTTCCCAGTTCTTTGTCATGGAAACTGATTCCAGAGATGTTACTTTTGTTAAGATTGTCAGTTTCACATTTGAGTTCTTGAACTACTCTTGGTGAATGTCATTTCGACCTGGTGATGTTAGTTTTTAATTGGTTGAAAATGCCTTAAGACTTCCAGTCACTTCTATTTGTCTCAGTTCATCCAACTCCCTTTCTGAAAGGAAGTGGGTGGAAAGTCAGTCTTGGGGTAGCTAGCATGAATTGACCTGTATGCTAAGCAGGTTTTCACACTTGTTTGCATTTAGAGGACTATCTGCGAGCAATGCCTGCTGTAAGGTACTTCCCTCAAGTGATCAAGCTGTACCAGTGGTAGAGTATCTGCTTCCGGTCAAGACGCTGATGGGAGGACAGCGTTTTTGTGAGCTTACTCTTTTAATCTTTTAGCTTTGTTTATTTCGTTTTATCAACTTGGCTAGCTGCCTCTGAGGAAAATCTTGAAGCACAGCAGCTGCTGTTTGGCTTGTTTTAATTTGTTTTTATTCTATTTGAGCTAATATCTATTTGAGAAACTACGTCAGAAAGGAGACTGAGCGTTGAGTATTAACAAGGACTACCTGATTGTTTTCTATTATAAAGAGATCTCCTGACTGGTCTTCGAGGTGTTATGACTAAGAATAAATCTTCTAGATTTAAATCACGAGAGCAAGGGTTGAATTCTGGATCTCCAAAGCATGCCTTTGTCCAGACTAAATTGGATACCTTCCTATCAAAACAACGGAATGCTCATAAAAGTGATAGTAATGATGAAGTCATTTTATGCCAAGAGTTAAAGTTCTTGGGGAATGAGACTCTCCCTTCTGAATTAGATGTGACTGGAAGGCAGAAAGGAGATGGAGTTAGAGAGAACTTTGCTTCTTCCTTGTCTCTATCTTTATCCACTCCTACTCCCTTTCTGCTTACAGACTCTCCTCAAGCACAGAATCTGTCTGATCCAACTAAAGAGTCATTTTTCCCTTTGGCTAGCACGGCTAGTGATCCATGCCTTAAACTCTCACTTCTTACATCAGAGACGCTTATTTGTTTATTTCAGCGTATGTCATCAATTGTTGCTAAGCTTGATGAACTTAAGGTTGCAGTCAATAAACTATCTTCAGTATCAACTTCAACTTCCTCCAAATATGAGACCAAGAAGTTTGACTTATGTTCTGCTGAAGGATCTCAAAAGATTTGTCAAGAGAACTCAGATGATTGGGCTAATGTTAATTCTAATTTTGCCTCTACTCATTGCAAGGAGACTCCCAATGAAAAAGCAGCCCCTATAGGCTGTCTTAGTAAAGTTTTACAATTGAAGCAAGTTTCTCTTTTAATCTCTTTGAACCGTTTGAACTCAAGCCGATGGTCTAGTTGGTTTTTAATTAAGCGCTCTCTTGCACGACTTCTTTCATTCCATATCAATTTTATTGATCTTCAGTCATATGATATACAACCCACCAGAAGACCGAATACTCTTAAGCTTCTCCTCACATTCAAGTCATCCTTAATTCCGCTTTCTCTTCTACGTATGCATGATTTTTTGGCTATCTACAATATCCAACCTCAAAGAGTTTTTGCTGATGTTTATTCTAAAACATTTAAAAGGAAGAGCTCTCCTGAAGTGTCAAATAGGAATTTCACTTCGGCTGTTAAATGCTCTGTGTTCCCTCAGGATATTGCTCAGGACATTTCCCCCTTGGCTGATTCTGCTATGAATCAATTGCAAATTTTATCTGTTAAGATGGACTGCGAGTCCTTTAATAACTCTGGAAATTCTGGAAACAATCTTAGTATTTCTCCGGATGAATTGAATAGTAGCCAGCTGTTGACCTTATCAGAGATCAATTCTTTTTCTGATCATTCTTCTCCTTCCGCCTCTGGAACAGATGAACAATTAATTGTTATGCAGGAGGAACTGGAGTCTAGTCAGAGGATCTGTATTAAATCGGATACTTTGCCAGAATTGCCAATCCTATTAGACAGTTCATCCCAAGACAAGAGGGACCCTGTATTGGAGGGTCAAGTATTGCCTTTCTCTGCAGATCCACATTTTGATCAATGTATGTTACTCTTAAATACAGGTTCATCCCGTCAACCTTTGCAGGAAGCTATTCAAACTAAGGCAGCACTATCTCCTATGCCTGCCCTACTGAATTTGCAAGATTCTGGTTCTCCAGCTCTTCTTCCTTCTCTGCTAGACCAGTCATTTCAGCCCGAGATGGAGGATCTTCAGACATTTGCTGATTTTACTGGTCCGTATATGGAACACAGGCAACTTTTGGATTATGCTAATATTGTAACTGAGCATTCTGACTGACAATTTTGTAAGAGCCGTTTTCTCAAAAGTCTCTCATGGAATGTGGCTGGACTAAGGACAAAACTGCTGGATTTGGAATTTCGGAAATTTCTGGTGGACGCTGACCTTCTTTTTCTGCAGGAAACTTGGATGACCGAGGACCCGTATTTGAATAGTTTTGTTACCTTCTCACTTGCAGCTACTCCTCCAGTGAATAGAGGTAGAGCGACTGGTGGTCTCTGCATATCAGTTAACACTGCTCTTAATTTTGAATGTCTTTTACTACCGAGTTGTGACCAGTTTGCTATGGCCCTTCTTGTTAAAGCTAAGGCCTTGCTCCTATTACTCATTAATGTATACATTCCACCTTTGAATCGGATTGTTTGCATTAAGTCAATATGGTCTAAACTGAAATTATACATAGAAGGTCTCCAATGTTTGTATCCTCAAGCGCATCTGATAATTGCCGGCGATTTCAATGCTAGGCTGGCTGATAATAATCAAAAACTATTTGCTATGTTTAAATCTTATTCATTTGATGGGGAAATTCAATACCCACTGTTAACTCGTCAGTTTAAGGACTCCAAGGGAAATTTTGCTGGGCTATGCCTATTACAAACTTTTGATGAACTAAATTTGCATATTCTTAATGGGGCAATGTATGGTGATTATCCGGCTGAATATACATATTGGTCTAGCGCTGGCTTTTCAACAATTGATTATATTGCTATCTCGCCTTCGCTTTTTACTCAGCTGGTAAATTTTAGAATTGTCATCCGGTGTGAGAGTGACCACCTCCCGGGGGAATTACTCCTAAATTTTGATACTTTACCTAAATTGGATGTGATTTGTACCCCCACTTCTGATCTGGAGGTTTGTCCCTCTCGGGTGAGATGGTCGGATAGTTTGGGTGCTAGGGTGGACTCCTTACTGACTTCTCGTAACATTGATATGCTTCGCTCAGTTATACTATCTGGTGGTTGTGAACTTGGGCCAGACTTTTTAAGATCTTATGACAAAATAATACAGGCCCCACAACCTATTCTTACTCGGCCAAAGCCTGGGGGAGCTGGTGGGATCTCAAAAAGCTCCCATGGGTGGTTTGATGAGGAGTGTTACAAAGCTAAACACCAACTTACTGCTGCCCTTTTGGTCCACAGAACTACTCTGACCTCTACCTCATTGGCTGAGGCGATGGATAGGAAGAAAGCTTATAAACTTCTTATAAAGCGCAAAAAGAGCGAAGCAGTTATGGCTGACTGGAATCAATTAATTATGGCAGCTAAAGCTAGAAACTCTGCAGTCTTCTGGAGACTGATTACCTGTCAGTTACGATGTAATTCTATTCTTTTTGATTATGTAATCCCCCCATTAGTTTGGGAGCAACATTTCACGAAGTTATTCCAAAAGGAGGACGATTTACTCTTCCATTTAACAGACATTTCGGCCCCATCATCAGACTGGCCTCCGGTGTCATGCAGTGAAATCAATGCTCTTATTACCCAGTTGAAATCAGGCAAAGCCCCAGGTATTGACCATATTACCGCAGAGATACTTAAGAGTAACATGGCTTGGTGGTCTCCTGTTTTAGCTTCCCTATTCACTTTTATAGACCGAACCACTCAGATTCCGAGTGATTGGGGCATAGCAATCATTATTCCTATCTACAAAAAGGGAGATAGGAGACTCCCAGAGAACTATCGCCCAATTAGTTTACTTAGTACTATTGCTAAACTCTATGCTAGGCATCTGTATGGCAAATTGGTGGATTGGTGCGATAGAGAAAACATTCTATCGGATGAGCAATTTGGATTTAGAGCGGATCGATCAGTTTTGGATCCGGCTTTAATCCTTCAACATCTTGTTGGGAAATATGTGCTTGCTCATAAGGCTGCTCTTTTTGCCGCCTTTATCGATTTTAGGGCTGCATTTGATCTGATCCCGCGTGATAAATTATGGTCTAAGCTGTCTGAATCCACAATTGATCGTCATCTTCTATGCCTCATTGGCAAGCTTCATAATAATTCTCGGATCAGAGTTCGTTGTTCTAGAGTTGGGCATCTTACTAAGGAAGTACTGGTATCTAGAGGAGTTAGACAGGGATGCATTTTGGCTCCCTTGCTGTTTAACCTATATATTAACTCATTGATCGCTCACTTGAATCAACTGCATCACCATCCACCTAAGTTAGGCACAAGACATTTGTCCATTTTGCTTTATGCTGATGATGCGATAATTTTATCTAGAACTCAAGTGGGTTTAAGGAGAGCTATGTGTGCCCTTGATGATTATTGTAAGATGAATCTGCTGGAAGTTAATTGTTCCAAAACTGAAATTGTGGTATTTGCAAGACGCCCTATTTTACATCGCTGGTTTTTTAATGGAGTCCAACTTGAACAAGTGAAACAATTCAAATATCTCGGGATTGTTTTTTCTGCTACTGGATCACGACTACTGCACAGAGATTATGTTATCCAGAGTGGAAGAAGAAGTGCTAATTTGATCCAGTCCTTTTTCCGCTCTAGAGGTGCTCAGTATGTCCCAGCAGCCATCAAACTATTTAATGCAAAGGTAAGGGCTCAACTACTGTATGGTGTTCAGTTGGGGCTATACTCCAATTTCGAGAAAGTTGAGGCAATACAATCAACCTTTCTGAAAAACATCTTTCAAGTACCTGGCTGTGTGCCCAGAGTAGTGCTGCGCCTTGAGGCAGGATTGATTAAAGTTGAAGCCTGGGCATGGCTTTTCATTTTGAGCTATTGGCTCAAATTGATGTTTAGGCCTATTGGTATTGTCTCATTGATTTTTCAAGATTCTTATCGCTCAGCCTGGTTGGAAGCTATTGAAGCGAGATTGCAGTACTATGGATTTTCACCTGCAGCCATTCTTAGTTTGCCTTATGAGGAGGCTAGGGGCAGACTTAAGGAAAGGATTCTCGATATGGAATCTCAGATTGACAGGAGTTTAATTCCTAGGGGTGTTTTCCTGAATGTCGAAACCGTAAGCTATTCCCCAGCCAGATATGTATCTCTTCTTACAGTACCTAAATTTCGTAGGGCTTTAACTTTGGCCCGTTGTAACGCCTTGAACACAGCTGTGCTGCAGGGGAGATTCCAAAATATTCCTTATCATTGCCGTGTTTGTCCGTGTGGATCGGGAGAAGTTGAGACAACGGCTCATGTTCTTTTGTATTGCCAATTTTACAGTGATATTAGGAAGAAATACATTTCACCTCAACTTATCCTGTTTCCAGGATTAACTGAAAGTGATTATTTAAATTTAATTTTAAAGGATTGTAAAGAGGAGAACTTACTCAATGTTGCTAAATTCTGTTATATTTGCGGTGTTATTCGGAATGAAGTTGTTAATTCTAAATGATTTTATTTTTGTAATTCTGGCCATTGGCTGTATTAATAAAGACTGACTGAGTATCTGCTTGCATGCAGGAGGTCCCAGGTTCCATCCCTGACCTTTCCCAGGTAGGGCTGGGAAAGACTCCTACCTAAAGCTTTGGAGAGCTGCAGCTGATCACTATAGACAATACTGAGCTACATGCTGACAAGGCAGCTTCCTGTTCATATGAAAAGTTGGAGATTGTTTCCCGTAATGCTACCACATTTTTCTTGCTTAAAATAATGGCAATTGAAACAACTCAAAGTTACACATGAATGGTAAGTTCTGAACTATATGGCATCTACTATTGGAAATGTAGCACTTCCACAGATATTATACATTAACTGTGTGTGACATCTTGCTTCAGCATTGCTTTCTGGAAAGGGATTTCCACCCTAGTCAGTTATCCATTTGCTTGGCTAAGAAAAACTGTAGACGTAGAGTTTACTGTACTTGTGATAACAGTTTAATACATTACTTCCAAGGTTGAACCTAAGGAGGAATCCTATAGATTATACTAGCACAAGTATTTGGAAAACGTGTAGCCACAGCATACTAGAGTGTGAAGAGAGATCCAAGACTGGAAGCAAGAGGACAGTGTATTGTGCAATTTGCATAGAAGAAGACTTTTCACATACCCCCAAAAAACATTCCTTAGGAAAGGGACTCTCATGTCACATCAGATGCTTGCCTGGAAAATGGGAAGCTGACAATGCTTCTTGCCCCTCCCAAAAGCTCTCTTTCAGCATATGTATGGGGGCTCTTTGTCATAAGCACCGTAGCAAGCGGCTATCACCCTTTTTGGGTAAAGCTGGCCTGTGTTATGAGTTATGAAAGCTTCCTGGAGGTAGAGTTCATGTTGTGAGGCTTGACTTATGGTCAACACTTCTGATTAATGATCTGCATTGTAGTAGGCTGAATGGCCTTTAGCTGGTAAGACAGGTTGACAGTGCCATTCAGCTGCTCATTGATCCAGCTGTCAGTGTACAAAAAGGTGGCTCATTATGAATCACTACACACACTCTCTCTAAAAAGACTAACAAAACAAGACTGGTTTGGTTTATTGGTTTCTCACTACAATAACTTGAAACCGCACATATGTAAGCTGTTAAATCATCAATAAGACTACATGAAAAACAGATTATACATGCAAATTCCCATTCACACCAGCCGTATAACGATACATCAAGAGCACAGTCCTAGGATGAAACCAATCTGAAGATGTATGCCCCAATTCTAAACATGTTACTTTGAAGGAAGCCTTCAGGGGCAGCTTTGTAACCGGTCTAGGATCAGAGCTGAAGTATGAAAAGTTACATAAACATAAAAAGTTAACTATTTACACAGTTAGGCTTTGAATGCTGCCTTTGCTTATACTGGAGATGTATGAAAAGTACTAAATTAAAGCAGCAAGCAAGAGCTCAGGAAAATAATACTGGTCAGAAGAATTTACTTTCTGCTATACGAGGACATAAATGAAATGCTGAGGAAACAAGTCTTTTCAAAGCTGGTAATTAGTTTTCCTATTCTCTAAGTATTACACTGCCACTAAAACAAAGTGTTTGCAACTTTTTTTAAAAAACTGCATATGTTTTAATATAGACTCCTCAAAGGTGAAAAAAATTATGAGTATGTCTTGAAAATAAGGTATCAGCTAGACCCAGACTGGAATATGGAATGTTCCAGAGGAAAAGATATTAACTGTTTAAGAGAACCAACATTAGGGGAATTATTTGAAGCCTGAAGAGTAAATGCTGATGAAATCAGCTCGGCTCTTCAAAATGTGATAATACATCCATCACCACAGAAATTCTGGCATCACCCCCAGGTTTCTATAAACAAATATTGGTTTGACTTAGAATGCATATTTTGCATAACATTGAACACACTAACAGAATTATACTTCTATTTATTCTACTAAAACCTATCTCATATAGAGTTTCCCCAATTTTACTGTATTAAGATTAACATTAAAAATAAAAGTTTTGTTAAATCCTCAAGCCTTAAAGTTTTTTTGCATACACTTAAGCTTCTTTCGTCTGCTTCTGATCTCCAGCCATTTTGTCCATGTGTTTCTGCAACAGAGAAAGCAATAAGAGGGCTGAATTAAAGTTCTGTCAAGCCAAGTATTGGTATGCTTAGACATACTGGTTTGTTTGTTTTCCTCCCTCTCCCTCCAAATGTCATCCAATCCTGGATTTTGTTGGGGTGGCTATTTGGGAGAATTTCAGCGACCACACTTAACGCCTTCCATATCACCTGTTTCGCCAGAGGGCTATGCTTGACAAGAATCATGAACCATGTCTACAGCCAATATATACATTGGCAGGATCCAACCAAAGCTAGACACTTCTAAGTTAAAGAGTTTTCAAAGTGCTTAACTTCAGCTAGATTGTGTAGATTACTATAGTATACATTATGGAGAACAATGCCATCAATCAAATGAGTCCCATTTGTTACCCAGTCCATTAGACTAGGCAACATATGTCCGACTAATAATGGCAGTACAAAGGATGGCTGTTTGCCTTAGGGAACATATGAAGCTATCTTCTCCCAAATCAAATGATGGGTCCATTCAGCTCATCAAGAACAGTACTGACTGTCAGCAACTCTCTTCCGAGAGGGCTCTTTCCCAGTTCTACTTAGAGATGGCAGAGGACTGTCTGCATACAAACCAGGTGTACAGCCACTCCTCATACAATCCCCCCACCCCGTTTCAGTGCCTTTAACTGCCCGCCACATGTTCTACCTTCTTTTTCTAAGAGTTCCACACAAAACCCACAAAGGTTTGTCTCACCTTCAACTTTTGATAATGTGCAAGACTGCTGCAGTGGACCTTTTTCGCAGCATCTTCATTTGTGTAGAACAAGGAACACAGTTTGCAGTAAAACCCAGCTCTGGGCACCACAAAGTTCACACCTAGAGAGAGAGAGTGAGTGAGAGTGAGAGAGAGATAGCTAGCTAGCTAGCTAGATATTTTATTTTTATCCTGTGTGTGCGCACACATTATTTTCAGATCTAATTTAGCTAGGCTCGCCTACAGAATGATGTCAGAGGAATGCAGAATCAATCAATCTGCTCTCTGGGCAGCTTCACGAACTTCCTCAAGAAGCTCCTCCAAAGGAAGCCTTGGCAACACTGTGGGCTGCAAGATGGGTGGGAAGGGAGAGAGCTTGCTGGATGCAAACATAACCACCCATAGGCTGCAAGTCTGCTGGAGAATATCTGGAATATCTGCAAAAGCCAAACTCCTTTTGTACAAAAGAGACTTCTATTTCAGATTCTTGATTTCAAGCAGGAGTATTGTCTTGGCTACATGCGTCCTTGCTTCAATTATATTCTTAATAGAATAAGGAAGTCCTTCTTAGAAACGTGATAGCTTTGGAGATACAAATTGCATCTAATTTGTGCTCATTATAAAATTTTGGTGACCCAACAGGCCAATTCTAGTTAATGCCTCTGTATGGTAAGCAAGACAGGAATCGATGACAGACCATAACGAAGAGATACATTTATAACAATGCAGATTACACTGAAGGAGGCCAAGGTATTCTTACCAACAGGAACATTGGGCTGATATGGTCCCACTCTAGGCTCATCTGCAACAGCACGTTTCTCACGGGCCGACTTCGATTCTTGCACTTCTGTGTTTTCGTTTTTATCTTTCTCTTGTGTCCCTGTGTGGTCAGTCGCTTCAGATGTTTCTAGCTTCAAGTTCTCTGTTTTGGCACCATTTTCTAATGCTTCATTTTCCTGCCCTGTTGCCTCAGCTTTTTCAACCTTATTTTCAGTCATGCTGTCCTCACTTTTTACAGCAGCTTTAGCCATGCCAGATTTACGTTGTTTCTGATGTTCTGAATCTTCCTCATCACCAACTTCATCCAGAGTGACAAAACCTTCCATGCTTCTTGGAAAGCCACCTGTAAGTCGCTGCTGAGACATCAGATATGGAGAGTCTCCTTCAACACTAGTTTATGAAAACGTACACCAAGTCCAATTCTAGTCGAATGCTGACATCCACCCACCATAATTCTCTTCTCTACAAAGCACCGCCAAGGGAGAGAGAGAGTGTGGTCCGTGGAGTACCAACACCAACGGCCCCAGAGGATGCCACTGCAGCAACCCTGGAGAACAGGCTGAACAATTCTCCCCTACTCAGCAGGTAAAAGGAACGAGATGCCATACGACAGCTCATAGCGGAGTATCCACAGA
Source organism: Hemicordylus capensis (assembly GCF_027244095.1). Lineage (NCBI taxonomy): Eukaryota > Metazoa > Chordata > Lepidosauria > Squamata > Cordylidae > Hemicordylus > Hemicordylus capensis. The sequence goes on along the minus strand of NC_069657.1, from coordinate 266,646,223 downwards.
AAGAGGAAGACTCCGTACGTTTGAAAAGGGACCTCATCCAACAGTTTCTTAATTCCACAAGTGGCACTCCTCCACACTGGGCCTCAACAGCAACGCTGGGGTCAGTATTCCCTGGCCATGAGTGGGATGGGAGGTATGGGAAAGAGTAGAGGATGGAATGACTCAAGTTCACTTGTGAGTTAAGTGAAAGTCTTGATTAATACTCTCTGTGCAAAGTTGCTAGATGATAATGTGGGAATGGGTGATCAGTTGCTCTGTGGGAGTGGTGGCTATATATTTTTAGAAAACTGCTGACCTTGTTGAATTGCTGCTGAATGAACACAAGTTCCTGATTTGCTTGGGATGTTGCACTGAGAGCACAGCAGCCGCCGCCATTGGAGAATGCACTGGATCTCCAACTTAAGATTAGCTGCCTGTCTCTATTAAAATGGACAGATTTCAAATTTGGATCCTAAAATTGTGATCTGCACATTAGAGCCTATGGAGTGAACACATTCATGTCCGTCCCTTCCCAACACCATGCAATTTGTCAAAACTTCTCTGCCCAAGCTACAGTTTAATCTGTAAGCGATTCTCTTTTGTAGGGGGAGAGCAACTGGCCCTATCCATCCCCAGCACAGCATCCCTCCAGTGGCTGTTGCTGGTGTCTATCGAATGTTTCTTTTTTAAGACTGTGAGCCCTTCTGGGACAAGGAGCCTCTTTAGTTATTTATCCCAAAGGCACTATATAGTTATCCCAAAGGCACTATATAGGGCAATTACCACTGCCGGATTACAGCCATCTCTCTCTCTCTGGGGAGCTACTGAAACCGCGCACACAGACAGACAGACACCCCCAGCTTTCTTTCTCAGATTGTAATCAGAATATCCCATTATGAAGCAGTATGTTTTCTTGGAGGGTAGGGGGACATATGAAATAAGATAGGAAATGAAGGGTTTTTGCAATCAAATGCAATCCTTCCTGACCTTTTTGAGCTTTTTTGCCGCTGTAGCACCAACACTCCCTTCACTCTTTGTGGTGTTTTCATCCTCAGCAGCTTCCTTTTGTTCAGTAGCCACATCGCCCAAGTTGGCCACATCAGTATCATCTGCTGCTGAGCTGCCACTTTCTAGTAATGCTGCGGCTTCATCTTCATCTGCCAACAATTCGTCTTCAGATTCCAGGAGCAAGTTTGGCTCCTCTTGATCTGCCTGTTCACCACCTTTGGTATCCATTCTCTCTGCCTCATCTCTCCTTTCCTCTTTGTCTTCCGTACTGTTGCTTTCCATTTTTTCATTATCCTCCAACTTGCATTTCTTATCACTTCCAGAGTCTTTGCTGTCTGGAGAAAGACCTCTTTTTCTGTAAAATGCAAAGAAAATAAAATAAAGCTTTGCTTACCCATTCCGTTTTGAATTTTTAAATAATCTAATTATCTACAAGATTATTACCGAGGTTTATCTTTCTTCAGCAAGTCCACTCCTTTGTTGGGAATCTGGGAGGGGGGAAACAACATTTTGTATAAGTTACACACAATTTATTTCTATAATAAAAGGATGTGCTATCTCTACTCAAGTGAAACAATGTTTCCAGTCTTCAAGGCATATCGAAGTACACGTCATGTAGTTAGTGCTAGAAAACTGCAGCAGGATAGGCGATAAAATGCCTTAATAGGAAGGCATTTTGCCTTTTCGTTCTTACCCAAGAATTCCCTGTTCTGCACAGTACTTCTCAGAATGGGAGTTCTCCGCACACCTATTATCAAGACACTCTGCAGGAGTCAGAGAGAGAACTATTCTCTGGGAATTGGCTTCATGCACAATGCCATAAGGCCTGAGAGGTGCAAGGAGGACAAAAGGAGGTTTTTCCTCCAGATCTTTGTAAGGAGTTCCTAGAAACTCAAAGAAGATACCTGAAAGCACTTCCCTACACAACTGTCTAAACTTCAGTTGAAGAATTCAAAGAATGGAGATTCTATACACTTCACACATAGATCGAGTGCAGAACTAGTTCCACAGTTCTAATGTTTAAGTCCCATCTACTCCTATGGAGTTGCTTCTTATTCCATCCGTACGTCCACCCCTCCCCCGCCGGGAGTAATGGGGCTGGGGCTACAGCAACTGACATGTTCCTTCTCCTGGAAAGGCTGCCCCCCATTAGCTAGTTAAGCTTAGTCTGTTTGTCTGTGCTTTTCAGCCCAGTTCCCACAGAAGATACCAGGACCCACTTGTCTTGGGCTTCAGAATACTGATCTACAGAAATTGACAGCATGGACTTTAGGCATTAGTCTAAGTTGGAGGTGGGAAGCACAAGCTACGAGCCAACTACCAGTCTCCCCTGTGGACCCTGGATCTTTCCTCCAATACTCAAGAGTTAGGCCAGGGGAAGCGAGGGTTCACTTTCTGCCAGTGTAGCTGAAGTGGACTGAAGTGCCAAGCAAGGGCCAAGCAAGGAGGGAAACATATTCTCTTTCCTAAGGGTAGTCTCACATCTGGACTGTGGGGCATCAAGACTAATCTTTGTTCCAAGTGAGTGAAGTGCTCCATCCAGACTTCTACTGTCCAGGGTGGCGGCCAGAAGATTCCCTAATCAAAATTTCTGCAGTTCCACAATTTGAACGATGTGCCCGTCTGCACCACCTTGTCTTTTTGCTGGCAAAACCTCTTCTCAGGCTACTGCCAATTATTCGGTTTTCTTCATTTGCTAAAGCAATTGTTGTCAGCAGCCACATATAAAATTGGCCACTTCATATTACAATCGCGCACAATCAAGTTAGAATTAAAAGCTTATGACCACACATGGTACCTACCCTTAATATTAACTTCTTGTATTTTTCAGACAAGTCTACTTTGACACATCGTCCCTGAAACCAAATGGCTTTGTTGGAACAGTGCTCCATCATTGCTACAGCATCTTCTCTGGTCTCCATTTCTATGAAAGCCTAGAGGAGTTTCAAGAGATTGTATTATGCAGTGTTTCAATACGATTCTTGTAAGGCCCCTCCACGCAACAGATAACATTTACAAGGGGACCACTCCTAAAGTTACTCGCTGGGTAAGCCACCCCACACTTGCCTCAGAATTGTTACAAGGATACAATGGACGACGAGAACCAACTTACTCCAATCTCTGGCAAAAAGGATGCTCAAATATGTAACACGGAAGAAAGAAACGAGCCAGGTGTCCAAAATATAACATTGCCATGTATAAGAAGAGGCCATAAAGCCAGCCTTGAAATTAAGTGCACAAAAATGGTCAACCATCAAATTCTTACTCTGGAGTGCCACGAGGAGCTTGAGCATCCCACCCGCAAGTTCCTGCACAGGTGCAGAACTCAGGATTATGAATGTACTACAGATCAAGTTAAAGATCTTCCATGTTTTACAGCTCTTTGAGGCATAGGACTCCCAACTCCCATAGGTAGCAGCCTACAAATGGGGTATCCAATTGTATAATTAATAAGATGAAGATTATAAAGCATGTTGCACACAGAAAAGTGCAACAGAAACTTAAAGAGTAGAATCCCACAGCAGGGTACTGTCTAGGGAGGGCCAGCTGCTGGTACCCCATTTCATTTCAGAACCCAAGTGATTATTTCTTAGGAGCCAATGGAGGCTCCTCATTTGGGGGAGGGGGGGCATTGCCCCCCTCCTTGCCAGTCCCACATTATCTCAAACATACCATCTCTTCCTTTCTGTCTCTCTGAGTTCCTCTTGCTTGAATGTTGCTGCTGCATTTCCACTGCTTGCCAGGAGTTGGCCCTAGCTGTTGGTCTTTTTTCTAAATTTCCTTTCCCTAAATTTTGTAAGGCCATTTCCTTCCTCTGCGGGTGTTCAGTGGGATCCATTGCTCCCAAATGAAGTAATTACCATACTTAGTCACTACCCAAACTGTAAAGCCCCAGCACCAATCAGGATCTAGCCTTTTCTCCCCCAAAGAAGAGTGGGCAGGGTCTAGTCCTGCCTCCAACAAGTGAGAAGTCAGAATTGCTTAAAGGCACCTATTCTGACCAATAGCCAGCCCAGTCATCTGGTTTTCCAGGGTCCTTCAAGGCCGACTGAGCAGACTTTCTGGAGATCTGTGTGCAAAATGGGAGCACTCAGTCTTCAAACCAGAAGGTAGGAGCTCTGGCTACCTTTCTTCACCCGCCCCTTCTCCAGAGGGAAGCCAGCCCTTTCCTTCTCACTCAGCACCCTGACAAAGCCCTCAGGAGCCATTCGATTTCTCCAACATTTGCTTGAACTTTTTTTTTTTTAATGCCACTAGCAAATATTGGCAGCGTTTAGAGATCTAGAGAATGAGGGATCAAGAGGGTGATAATGGACTGGCACTTCCTCTGGGTAATTCTTTTACTTGCTAGCAAGCAAGCAACCCCCTGCCCCCCACATTCCCTCTTGTTCTGGGACTTCAAGCAAAGCCTCTTGCTAGCTTCCTTATCTTTCTCTTGGCCTCTCACCTCTCTTGAGGGTGAAGGAGAGGGGAGGAGGTTATAGCTTCCAAGTAAATGATATTTAAACTGAAATTACTAATTGGACAATTTCAGACTTAACCTGTTCGAAATGTGTGTGTTTTTCTACTAATGCTGATATTTGTTTTTATTTAACAATTCTGAATTCCTTCTCATCAGGCACAGCTTTGAAACTAGCCCAGTCCAAAACAGTCAAGGAGCACCAGTATTCTATAATGCCAGTTTGTTTTCTGTTGGTTGGTTATTTTGTGTCCCCTGCCCTGCCTCCCACTCCCCAGTGAGTGGTAGTAGTATTGAAAGGAGGTCCTCAGCATGGACAGGTTTGATTTTATATAGTTTAATTTTCAAATCTGATGAAGGTTCTCAAGTAAATGTCGCATAGTACTGCAGCCAATTCTATACAGTTTATTCCCAGTAAGGCCTCAATGAACTCATTGGGCCTTACCCCGAATTAACTGCTCTGTACATAGTCAGAATTAACGAATTAACTGCTGTGTGCACAGAATTGCATCCCGAGGACATATCCCAAAAATGTTTATATTGTAAGAAAGGGAGAAATGAGGCAGATGCTACCTGCAAATAGCCACACCCCTCCCCCACACATTCGGTTGATGACCTTAGCCTAGCTTTGCATGGGGTGCAGAGATGGCTGACATTACAAGGAGGAGAAATGGAGGCAAGGAACATAGAAGACAGAATGGAACAACTGAAGAGGAGAGGCAGCATGAGGACTTCTATGGAGAAGGAGGGAGGGTGGGCAGGTGCTGCTACTTTCCATGCTGACACTTACAATTAACCACTGTAAGGACAGGATTCCTTTATTCACAGCCAACCAACGGGCAAATTTAGTACTAAAGTGCTAAGTGCTAGTGTGAATGATGGAGATTTTGGTGGAGATTTTGGTTGAGATAAGTAAACAAATTTATAGATGGAGAAAACCACGGGCTGGTTCTTTGTAACTTAGGGATGGACCTGCCCACTATTAGCCCTGTCTATTGTTACTCCAGGTCCCCGCATCCCACCTGCAGCCCCAGGAGGCAGCAGCCACGACTGTGTAGAGGAGCTGGGGTATTATGAGGGATAAGGGTCACTGCACGGTATAATCTTCACCATCACTTCTTTTCGGGGTGGAGAAGCAGACAACTTTGAATATACCCAATAACAGGCTTCTGAAGCATGCTGTGAATCCCCAACACACTGAAATTGTTTTCCCCTCCCTACTAAAACCTGCAATGATGCTCCTGTACCCCCGTATCAGCCACTCACAGCCTATGGCTGAATCTTGACAAGTCCTACTCTATTTGGAAATTGCAGTTTGAAGGGAATGTTTCCTTTCTTTGGCTGCTGCTCAGTTCCCCCTTTTTGTATTTTGCTTTGATGTCTCATCATATCCCTGCCCCACACAAATTGAGATAGTGGCTGGATTGCTGTCCCACCTCTACCTCTGCTTGAGAATAGTGTAAATCAGGCCACACTGAAGGTATTGTGGGGCTGAGGCATCTAACTCAGCGGGAAAAGGACAGACGTGGGGCAAAGAGAAGAAGAGCAGGCAATGGCTCAAGCCCTACAAACAGCTGCACATTTGAGAGAAGAAACCTACCCTCTTGAGCAACACTGGGACCAGTCACCAGCCCCAAATTTAAAATGCCTTGTCTACTGGACACCTCTATTCCTACATCCCTAGTAGAACTAACACACTCTGTATTTAGGTGATTTTGCACAGAAGGCTGAAATGCAATTTGTAAAAGCTATATTGCCTACAGGAATACTACAATATGCATTACCATATTTACCCAAATCGAAGACAACTCTAATTTTGCATTTTAAGAATCCCCCTTTAAAATGCAGATGAAATACAAGTTATACCCAGGGCTTCACATCATTCTTCAGATCCAGTTCTCAAATGAGTACCAGCAGAAATGGTTTGGTACTCACACTGCCTCTCTGCATGTAACCAGAGAGCAGCAGACTCTCTGGCCTCTGGTGCTCCCCACGCATTTCAATAGGTGGCAAGGTTCATTATGAAGGAGGAGCTCTCCTAAATACATTGGGCCTAAGCTGTTAAGGGCTTTGTAGGTAATAGCTAGCACTTTATATTTTGCCCAGAAACCTATTGGCAGCCGGTGTAGTTCTTTCAAGAACAGGAGTGATATTGTTTCTTCAGGACAACCACAAGACCAACCTAACGGCAGCATTTTATAGTTTCTTGACTATGTACAGAGGCACCCCACATAGACTGCATTGCAGCAGTCAAGCCTGGAGGTGATCAGCAAATGCACCAGTGTTCCCTCTAAGGCGTCCACATGTGCATGTACTCATATGGTTTTTGATGTCCGCTCAGTTAATTGTATATCACACTCAGAATTGAATCAGGAACCCCACTCTGCATGCATGTGCACACACACTGCTTTGATACTGCCGCCCAGAACACAACTCATTCCGCAGACAGATGAAAAATATTAGAGAGAACACTGATGTGCACCACTGTCTCAAAGTCACACTCTTCCAGGAAAGGGCACAGCTGGCGTATCAGCCGATAAAGAAGCACTCCTGGACACCACCTCCACCTGAGATAGCAGAGAGTTGGGTCCACAAGTACTTCCCAACTGCGAACCTGTTCCTTCTGGGGGAGTGTAACCGCATCTAGAACAGGTGATGGTGGTGAGAAGTGGCCAGCTTTTTCTTTTCCCTGCTCCCCAGAGCAGGGAATACAGGAGCTATGGTGCCACTGGAAGGGAATGGGGAGGAGCAAGTAAGAGCTGGCAGGCTGGGCAGGAGGGAAGAGACTGAAGGAGGGTGGGAGAGATCTTTAGACAGGCTTGCTGTCACCCACCCACATTATTTTCTCTCTGAGCACAGTTCTTGGTTGTCTATGGCAACCAGTTAAATGCAACTCTGCCACAAATGTGGGCTACAGAGAGGTGGGCAAGTGTCAGCCCCACCTTCCCTTTCCAGATCCCATCCTTCCTTCCTCTTGTCCAAGGCCTCCATCTCTTTTCAGTCCACAAAGTTATGGAACATGGCTTTTGAATATGTTTCTGTACCCATTTGCCAGTGAAAACAAGGACAGGCAACTCCTTGCATAATTAGCACCAAGACCTAAATGGGTAGACTCCTCCAGCATCTTCCTATGAAATAGGTGGGCAAGCCTTGCTTTCAATATTATGCAGAAGTGTATACTCAATTACTTGCATCCTATCTTCCTCCTATCAATATGCCCAATTTAATGCTTTACGAAACAGAATGGCAGATATCCCTAGTCCAAGAATCATATCAATTCACCTGGCTCTTCATTCTCATCAGTATGTAGTTCTTTATTTTTCCATAGGGCTCAGCTAATTTCAGCACAGCATTGTCCGAATATCCCGAGTGAGGCAAATTGCTGAGATGGATCACACGACCAAGTTCCTGTTTGGGAGGCTCAAATTTTGGGTCAGGCTTCCCTTCTGGTTTCTAAAAAAGAGTTTTGAGAATACATTGTGTTGATCCATTATAGTAGTTTGATATAAAAGCCTTAGTTTGATGTCGTAAACTAGAGCAGAGAATGAAGCAGCTGGACATTTACCAATAGAAACGCTAGAAGAATATATAGAACTGGTCTTACCTTTATTCTTTTATACTTCTGTGACAAATGTACCCTCACAGGTTTGCCAAACACTAAAGCTGGTGTTGCTGAATAATATTCAACTGCAGCTTGAGCATCTTCAGTGGTAGACATTTCAATAAATGCCTGAAATTGTAATGAATACCATAAATACCATAATTTCCACATTCTTCTTCCAGGGTGTGTGTGTGTGTGTGTGTCTGTCTGTCCAATAAGTGAATAGTAATACAAAAGGAGAAGAATGACCTTAAACATTGCTGCATCATCAATGAGCACTAACCTTCTGTAGTAAAGTAACAGATTCTGCAGTCTTTAGTATCTATTCAATGAAAAATCTGAATTGCAACCTATTTTCAATACAATAAATTCTAATAAGGGGTAAAAGCAGCTAGCTTAATCCCAAAAACTGTACCGTAGAAACGCTACCATCAGATATTCAAATTTCTTCTGCTACCATTTAGACTAGAAAATTACTTTTAAAGAATGAAACCTGACAATACTATGAAGCCTTTTCAGAATATAAGAAAACTTTGAGGCCACCTGTTTTTAAGTCCTCTGCGCTGCATAATGACAGGTTGCTTACCTGTAACTTGGGTTCTTCTAGTGGTCATCTGTGCTCTTACACGAATGGGCTTTGCGCCTGCGCAGAGACCACATCGGAGCTTCCAAGCTAGAGATCTAACTTTTTGGCGGTAACCCCACCCCCTCAGTATATAGGCGGCTGCGCAGGCTTCCCTCTCCAGTCTTCTGAGTCCACAAATCTGAAATACTAGCAGAAAAGACATGAGAAGAGGGAAGGATGGGTGGGCGTGTAAGAGCACAGATGACCACTAGAAGAACCCAAGTTACAGGTAAGCAACCTGTTGTTCTTCGACGTGGTCTCTGTGCTTTACACAAATGGGTGCATAGCAAGCTGCACCCATGCCATGCTCACCTGGAGGCGGGATCAGGTGAAGATGGATTGTAGCACCGCCCTGCCAAACACTGTGTCTTTTGTGGCTTGGACATCCAGGGCGTAGTGTTGTACTAATGAGTGCTTTGACGCCCACATAGCCTCCTGGCAGATGATGTCCAAAGGAATAGACCTGTCAAAGGCAGTAGACACTGCAACCACTCTCGCTGAATGTGCCTTGACAGAGAGCGGGAGAGGCTTTTTGGAAATCTGGTATGCTAGGGAGATGGTGCGAACCACCCATCTGGATATGGTTTGTGCAGAGGCCTGCTTCCTCTGTTAGGTCCAGAGTGGAGCACAAAGAGAGAATTGGAGGTTCGAAGGGCGGAGGTGCGGTCGACGTAGAAGACAAGTGCCCTACGAACGTCCAGAGTGTGGAGACGTCGTTTGGCCTCAGTCACCGGCTCGGCGCAGGTAAGGAGATCGGTTGGGATTGGTGAAATGAGGTGACCACCTTTGGAAGGAAGGCAATGTCCGGCCTAAGGACAGCTTTTTCTTTGTGGAAAATTAAGTATGGGGGGTCAACTCTAAGTGCCCTGAGTTCACTTACCCACCTGGCCAAGGTGACAGCCATGAGGAAGGTTACTTTACAGGAAAGGAGGTCGAGAGAAATCGAAGCCAGGGGTTCAAATGGAGGGTATATGAGTGAGGAGAGGACCAAGGTCAGGTCCCAAGCCGGGGACATGACTGGCGGGTCCGGATACAGGTGAGTGAGTCCCTTAAGGAGACGCTTGACAGTAGGGTGTTGGAACCACGATGGTGTTGAGGGAGCAGAGTTAGCCACTATGGCTGCGAGGTGAACCCGCAACGAAGGGATCTTGAGTCCGGCCTCCTTGAGGGATGGCAAATATGAACAAACATGTTCTACAGAAACAGTGTATAGGAATCTCCCTGTCCTTTAGAAATTTTTGAAAACGGGTCCACTTGTGGGAATAGGAGGAAACAGCGGAGGGATTACGCGAGGCCTGAACTATTTGTAGCAGGTCTGCTGGGACTATGTGCCAAGCTGTAAGGTGGAGGTGCTGTAGATCTGGATGGAGAAGGCGACCGTCCTGCAGAGAGAGAAGATGAGGGATGTGCGGGAAGCGGTGGTACCGATAGTTGGATAGCCGAAGGAGTTGGGGAAACCAGGGCCTCCTGGCCCACCATGGCTCAATGAGAATGCAATGCGGGCGGTCCTGGGAGATCTTCTGAAGGACTCGAAGAAGTAGAGGAATTGGAGGGAAGGTGTAAACTATGCGTTCCATCCAAGGCAGGACAAATGCATCCCCCAGCGAACTGAGTCCGATCCCGGATCTGGAGCAATACTGTTGGCATTGCACATTCGCCTCTGACGCAAAGAGATCTATTTCTGGGAGGAACCAGCAGCGGAAGACGGAGCAGAACGTGGGGGGATGTAGTTGCCATTCGTGTGATGTTGTTTGAGTCCTGCTTAGCCTGTCCACCGGGACACTGTCTTGTCCCTGTATATGGACCGCCAGGGGCGTGATGCTGTGGTGAATGCACCAAAGCCATAGTTCCATGGACAGGGACAGGAAGAAGTTGGAGGAGGTGCCGCCTTGTCTGTTCAGGCAAACTTTGGCGGTAGTATTGTCCGTCTGAACAAGGACGTGGGAGCCTCGTATCAGGGGAAGGAAGGCTTTTAAGGCCTTGAAGATGGTTAACAGTTTGAGATAATTGATGTGGTGGGCAGCTTCAGTCTAGGTCCAGATGCTGTGGATGTTGTGATTGTTGGCATGAGCACCCCAACCGTCCATGGATGCATCCATGGTAAGTAGAAGGGCGGGACGCAGAAGGTGGAAGGGGGAGCCGACTTTGAGGTCCATCCACCACAGGAGGGAGCGCAGGACCCGAGGCGGGATCGTTAGGGTGGTGGCGAGGGAGTCCTCGTTTGGAGACAACACTGAGAGGAACCAGTGCTGGAGAGTCCTGGCCTGTAGCCTGGCATGAGGAAGGAAGTAGGTGGTGGAAGCCATAGGTCCTAATAGGCATTGAACTGTTTGTGCTGATTGGATTGGGTGGTAGTGTAGGTGGGCTGACAAGTCCAGGATGGCCTGAGTTCTGCGCTGAGGCAGGAAAATTTGGATTTGAAAATTTTGGATTTGGAGTCGAAGAGGATTCCCAGAAATTCTATCGTTCTGGAAGGGGTGAGCTTTGATTTTTCATAGTTAACCTGGAGGCCCAGGTTGGAAAGGAGGGTGATGACCATGTGGACATCTTTGAGCAGGGACTGTGGGTTGTGGGCCAGCACGAACCAATCATCGAGGAACGGAAAAATTTGAATGTTTTGTTGTTGTAGGGCCGCCACCACCTGGGCCATGCATTTGGTGAACACCCGGGGTGCAGATGCCAGTCCGAAGGTGAGGGTGCGAAATTGGTAAGTGTTTTTTGCTATTCAAAAGCGGAGGAAACAATGGTGCTGGAGTCTGATGGTGATGTGATAATACGCATCCTCGAGGTCGATGGATACGAACCACTGGTTCTTTTGTAGGAGGGAGATGATGGTAGGAATCGTGACCATACGGAACCTGTGGTAGGTGATGTAGGAGTTGAGTTCTCGGAGATCCAAGATGGGGCGAAGGGAGCCGTCCGGCTTGGGAACAGTGAAGTATTGGGAATGGAAACCCGGGGATTGTGGATTGTGAATCAGTTCTATTGCGAATTTGGAGAGTATGAGTCGAGCTCAGCCAGGAGAGCCAGGGTGGGTGGAGTGGATAACAGGGAGTTGTATGGAGGAGTGGATGCAAATTCCATAGCATAACCGACCCTCACTATGGTCAGGGCCCAGGAGTCCGTGGTGATATTCTCCCAAGTGGGAATGAAAGGGGAGAGCCTGATGCCCCAGTGGGGAGGAGGGTATAAGTCATTGTCCTTCGGCTGGGGGCTGAGATCCTTTGAATCGCTGCTGCATCTTGGATCTGGTGAAATTGGAGCGCTTTCTGTAAGGCTGGTATCTGTCGAAGCGAAAGGACTTGTCCTGGGGTTGATAGTATTGCTGTTTAGACGAATACGGTTGGCACTGCCATTTTTGTGGTTTATAATGGTGGGTTGTGGAGTGTTGAAAACCCATGGAGCGGGCTGTGTTACGCAGTTTCTGCACTTTTTGAAGAGTGTCATCTGTTTTCTCTTCTAATAGAGAGGAACCATTGAAGGGAAGATCTTCCACTATGGATCTAGCATCAGGCGTGAGACTGGAAGACCTGAGCCAGGCATGGCGATGGAGGACAACGGAAGTCGCCATTACTTTAGCGGCTCCCCCTGTAGAGTGGCAAATCGCAGGAAGTTCCTGCTTAGAGACTTGCGTGGCTTCATGGAGAAGAACTTTGGTTGGGCCCTGCTGTTCTTCAGGGAGGTGATCCAAGAAGGGAGCAATATGGTCCCAAAGAAAGGACTGATATTTGGCATAGTATGCCTGGTAGTTTGTAATTCTTGCCAATAAAGAAAGCAATGGAGTATAAACGCCTTCCAAACACGTCCAATTTCTTCTCCTCTTTGTCGGGTGGGGTGGAGGAGGAATATCCCTTGAATTTAGAGAGGGAAGATTCAACCACAATCGAATCCGTAGATGGATATTGCTTCAGAAAGGAATCATCTTGATCCGCAGAAGCATGAATCTTGTAAAAGGAGTCAAGTCGTTTAAATGTTTGTGGAAGAGAGGAAGGCTTGACCCAAGAGGTCTTGGCCACTTTGAGAATAGATGAGTTTAATGGTAGTGATACCGATGGACGGGCATCATCTTCGATTAATTGAAAAAGGGGGTCAGGTTCTGATTTGTCCCTTAGAGAAAGTTGGACTCCCAACAAAGCTGCCATACATGAGACAAAGTCTGTATAAATACAGAAATCCTCTGATGGAGGATTGGGCCTAGGGTCCAGCAATAAAGAGGGAGACGAAGAGCCCAAAGATATCCTATTGGATAGGGAGGATTCTGGGCCTTCCTCATCCGAGGACGAATCTGACGAGTCAGTCGATACCGGAGGTCGAAGTGGCCGAATCAGGAGCCGAGGTGTTGCTCTGGAGTCGGGAGCAAAGGTAGCCGTGGCTGCCTGCACAGGCGAGATTCTGGGTGGAACCCGTGGAGATAGAAGAGATGTAGTTCGGGGTGGAGGAGGCGGCAAAGTTGTCAGTCCCGAGATCGAAGATCGAAGCCGAGGTCGAGTAAGGCGGTATAGAAGGGCGAGGAGAGGCAGAATGTCGAAGGGGCGGCTCCCCAGCAGTGGAGGCCCGATGGCATTGGCGAACTTCTTGATGAGTGTAGAAGTAGTCTGCTTCTTCTTCAACTTGTCTGGCCTAGCGCTCATCCAGAGCAGCTTCCAAGTCTTGGTTGACCCAGCTGCATGGTTGCTCCGGAGGGAGCTTCTCAGGCTCAGAGTCATGCTCGGACTCGTACACGGGATCGTGTGGGCTAGAGCCATAGGCGACCTCGGTATCAAGAATAGTTTCAGTATGTAGAGTTCAGAATCGATGTTTGGTATCGTGCGTCGATCTCTGCTTCTTTGTTGGTGGTTTGGAAGGAATGCAATGGTCCTTCTTTCTCTTTTTGGCCGGCTAGACAGAGCATGGCTCAATCAATGCCATAGTTGAAATCGACACTGCTACCAAACTCCTCGGTATCGATGTCGAAGCCCGAGCCATGGGATCGACAGGTACATTCACCTCGGGGGTCGTCGCCGAGACTCCCGGAGGAAATGGGCTCTAAGCCCTGGGCTGCAGGAGAAGCACTGGACGAGGCCTGCATGGTGGACAGTTTGTCCGAGCCCACAGTCTTGAACGCTTGTTCCCAAAGCCAAGAACGAAGTCGAGAGGCTTGATTTTTGCATGCCTGTCTGGTAAAGGCTGCACAGTGTAGAGAAGAGCCAACTTTATGGGATTCACCCCGGCAGAAGAGGCAGAGCTTGTGGCCGTTGGTCAAAGGGATTTTGGATTTGCCAGTGTAGAGAAGAGCCAACTTTATGGGATTCACCCCGGCAGAAGAGGCAGAGCTTGTGGCCGTTGGTCGAAGGGATTTTGGATTTGCAGCGACCACACTGCTTAAATTTTGTAGTTTTTGCCATAGGCCGAAGAAGGTATCGGAGAAAAAATGGAGGCCAAGGATCCGCAGCACGCCAGGCCCGAAGGCCGCAATGGGGTGGAAAATGAAACCAGGGAGAAAGCTGAGGGGGTGACTAGGGACGAAATAAAAACGCTAAGGAAGGGAAGTACTGAACGAAAATGGGCGGGGGGAAGGAAGGAGTTATGCAGGACTTGCAAAAGAGTCTAGCAAGGAGCAGCTCAGCAATGTGTCTTCAATCACGGACGAAGAAAGACTGGATAGGGAAGCCTGCACGGCCACCTATATATCGAGGGGGTGGGGTTATCGCCAAAAGTTAGAACTTAGAAGCTCCGATGTGGCCTCTGCGCAGGTGCAAAGCCCATTCGTGTAACGCACAGAGACCATGCCGAAGAACCACTGTACATCTGTGCAAGTTATTCCAAGTTCAGGTTCATTTACTAGGGAAATCAAATCAAGATTTACATTGTTTCAAAAACACTTACTTCATTAATTTTGTTCAAGATTAGGTGATTTGTGATTATTCCAAATGGTTCAACAAGCTGAAGCAACTGGTATCTCAAGTTTTTTCCTCTCTGAAAATCCATGATGTGCACAACTCTACTCGTTTCCTATTAAGACAGGCAGTAAACATAACATATTAAAAAGAGATTATTAAAATGTTCATCCTACTCATTTTGATACAGGATTTTTAACCTAAGTTTGTGATGACCTGATCACTGCTCTAAAGTTCAGTGTCAACATTTAAAAAGCAGACACCTTTAATCCAAGATAAATTTGAGGGGTGTAAAGTAATAAGTGTAGATGTGTGGGGGCGGTAAAGAAAAATAATTTAATAATAATCAAAAGGGAAGGCATGTGGCTTTTGTGTTTCACTTGTATTTTTTTGGCATGATACCTTGAGCAGAGATTAGAAGACACTACCATTAAGATCTTAAGGAACAGAGCAGTTCCCAAATCCAGCTAATGTTGACCATGTTCTCACCTGAGCTCCTCCACACAAAATCCTTGCACATAAAGTTTAGCATGTCAGGGAAAAGGCTGATCTGGTCTCTTCGAAAGGCTAGTGTTACTTGGTTTTAATCAAGGCACATTTTATACAGAGTAACATTCAAACATGTGAGCCATCTCTCTCTCCCCACTCCCTTTGCAGTCTATACTGGTATAATCCAGACATAAAATCACTTCAGTGAGAAGTAAATCCTCATCTCATTCTACTAGCCATAATAACTGCCATCCAAAAGTCATCCAAGGGCAAGAAATGCATCTTTGTTTTTAATGCATCAACTCCTGTGTCAATACTAACCACTCTGCCCTTCTGCATGTGTCTTGGTCCTTGCATACTTCCATTTCCAGCCCCTTGATACAAAAAAGTGAGCGAGAAATATATAATTAGCAGGCTTCTAAAAAAACTACTTCTAGTTGTACTATCACAACATGCTTTTGAAAGGTTTATGGAATGCAGTTCAATTAACATACCATGACTGATCATAACGGGTTTTTTTAAACAATTACAAGCCTTATTAAGCAATAAATCCTTACATTTTACACGCGGACACACCCTTACAAGTACCAAATTCAGTGGCTGATATCCAGACTAACATTTCATGTGCACAAAAGGGGAGGGACAGTTTTTCTTAACCCCTCAGGGACACATATTTCAGGAGGCACAGAGGACTGTGGAAGGAAGGGGGTGGGTAATCCGCAAGGAACCACGTCTTCCCATTGTCCATGCAACTTTTAGTCTGGATGTCTGTTTATCGTTCGTTTGTAAACCTCCTTGAGACACTTGTATGAGGCGGTATATAAAAGTAATGAAAACACCCACCCACACACCCACCCCATTTCTGTGATTCTGTTTAGACCGATTTAGAATAATCTGACACAGCATCAACATTTAAGCCACTAAAGCTGCAATTCTGTTCACTCTTATGCAAGAGCAGGCCACATTCAACACAACAGGACTTACTTCTGGGTAGACATGCAGGCGATTGCCCTGCACTGTACATCACACTACCAGCTAACTTTGTCCCCTATTTTTAAATCTTCAAAACACACTTGGTCATAAGTATGGATTTTTTTCCTGTCTTCCAGGTCTTAGTTCTTCACACAGTTCATACATAATACTGATCAGCAAAGCCTACTATGGCCAGGAACTGAGAGATTTAAGAGACCTCTCAAAGATGCATTTGCTCATATTACCTCTTGACCCAATTGGTGGCCCACCCAGATGAAACGGTGGTGGAGGTGGCCCCAGAATTCCAGGAGCAGGATTTGTAGACTGTTGCAACATAAATGGATCGCCCCTAGAAGTAACACACATGTACAAAATGAAGCCAGATTAACCTTTAAACAAAACAACTGTCTACACAGACTCCAAACAAGTTTTACCAAAAAAGTAATGAACTGTCAAGGCAGGGTCCCATTGTTCACTTTCTTCTGAAGAGACTAGCGGGTAATATTGGTCCAGCATGGCTACATAAGGCCAACTACTAGAGCTGGCTACAATTCTCAAAGATATATAAGGAATAAAATCTGTTCTTGAGATGACTGGTGAACACCTCCATTTATTTAAAACATTTTGAATATTTGAGGGTAATTTTAACCACAGAAAACACATCTGAGTCATCATTCCTCCAAATATCAAACAGTGACCCCTTGCTTGTCAGCTGGGTAGTGAAATGAGGACATCCAGACCAGAGTGGTTTATGTTACTGTGATTAAAAACAACAACCACCCTTCAAAAACAGCATGTTAAACACTACAGCCTTCAGGAGACATGGAATGCTGGGAACGTCCATTACAAAGGAGCAAAAAAAGTGTGTGTCGGCGAGGAGAGCATAGAGTGGGGAGAAATTGGCCGAGTCAAGCCCCTAATGATGGAGCTTGGTTTGGTGTAGTATCCTTGGGAAAGGGGAGGATTAGGATCAAGCAATGTGCTGTGAAGCGTACTGTAACCTCTAACCATAATTCCCAACCCCAAGTCCAGGATGGTATAAAACCATTAAGGGCTCTGGTCACTTTGACGCTAAAAGTCTTTGCTGGTGTGGGAAGCACGTGTAAAGAAAGTGCTTCCTCCAGTTTGAATAAATCATCCCGTAAGGGCTTTTTGCACTTACAATATTCTGGAACGAGAAGTACAGTTAGACTCAAAGATGTGAGACACAGCCTCTAACCTCAGTTTCCTCCAACCTCTCCAAAGGGAGATATACAATAGCCTCCCTACCTGAACTATTCCACTCGGGTTCTGTGCTAGATGAGCAGCTTCCGACTACTTGGCCCCAAACCTCAGCAGCCAGCACTAGATTGTTGAGGTGAGCAGGAAGCCATTTAGCGCACACTATCAAGACATCCCCCCACATTTCCTCATAGGCTGCCAACTTGTTCCCTTCTACTTGTAGAGCACGTTTTACTTACATTCCGTGTCCAGAATCATTATCAGGGTTCCACTCTGGATATCTTTAAAGAAGAACACAGACAGTCAGGAAGATGACATTCTCCTACAGCTCAAATATTGTGCATTTGTTTTTCACCCAAGCAGCAAAATGCTGAATACATAAAGAAGTTGCCTATATTGTAGTTACAGGACTAGCTTAGATAGGATGTACCAAAGTATTGATTATTCCTGATTTCTGAAATGACTGTAGGCTGGTTCAGGCATCACGTAGAATCACGATTAAAGCCTGGCCCTGGAAGACATGTGCAGGCCTCGAGAGTGCATGCTTCCCTCTCTGGTGCCCATGAGAGCACCTACTTCTGATTTAAGTGAGAATGAACCAAGACTGGTCATGATGTCCAAATCAACTGATCGTGGCTTATTCTAACCAACTAACTTAAACTAAACTGAATCTTTCTTACAGATCACAGTTTATTTCAAGCAAGCTAAGATCAACAGGTTTGGACGTCATGACCAATCCTGATTTAGTCCAATTTAAATTGGAAGTAGATGCTCACATGGGCACAGAAGAGGAGAGTGCATTCTTCTGAGGTGGGGCCAGGATTTAACTGTGGTTCCCACATGGTATGTAGACCACCCTGTGCCTTGAAATATGGCACTCTCTCTTACAAGCAAGTTACTTTAGGTTACTGACCCATTGCATACAAACTTGGAAGGAAATAAGGCTTTCTTTGATAGACATGTACAACTGAAAATCACAACAGACATTTGAATTCCATACACTTTGTTAAATGGACTAAACTTTTCATTTTTTTGTCATAACTCATCTCATTTCACCCAGAGATTGTATGACAGAGCCTCAGGTTTTGTTTCTTAACCTGGCCAAACAACAACAACAAAAAGGAAGAGGGATGCATGGGGGATTTACATAAACTATGAAAGGTTTATATACATTAGGGGGGTGCAGAACCAGTTCAAACATAAACCAGCACCTTACTGGCTTGTGCAGCTCCTCTAAGCTCCACCAATGCTTCCCCCAAGCAGCGTGGGCAGGCAGCAGCCTGGTTCCGGCTTTGCAGATGCCATTTATGTCACCATTTGTGTGCTGCAAATAGCCTCCGCATCCATGGAGGCCACACAAATGGTCTTGATGCACCTGCAGAGGCTGGAGCCAGGCCGCGGCCAGCCTGCACTGCTGGGAGAGAAGCACTGGTGGGAGGAGCTCTTGAGGCACAAACCAGTAAGGTGCCCTCTCGTCACCCTCACCCCAGCCACACTTAGAACATTTTTAAAGGCCTCCACCACCCCCTGGTGATGTAAAGAGGAATCCTCATCAGAATTACCCTTTACAAGCATAGCCCTTGAATTGGTTCGAACGTCCGGCTGGTTCAATTGAACCAGCTCGCAGACTGGCATTTCGGTTCAAATTTCTGTACACCACTAGTGTGAAGGCTTTTTCCTATTGCTGGATAGGAGGACATCTCATGGGTTATACTTGCCGTTGCTCCAGAGGCAGGACTATGCAAATTAACTTAGAACTAGCCAACCTCAGAAAAAGCATCTGTGCGGAGCTTTGGGGTCGGCTGTTTCCCCCTCCCTCTTCCTCCTGCCCCGGTATCTCCTCTCTTCCCCTTTCCTCCGGCCCACGCTCTCCAGCCCTCCTCCCCTCCTGTTCCTCCCCACACAGAGAGCTGCGGCGGGCAGCCAAGAAGGGCCCCACTGCCGCCGCCGTTTTTACTCTGTCTGCCCGCCGCCGCCTTTCTCTCCATCCGCCTGCCGCCGCCTTTCTCTCCATCCGCCTGCCGCCGCCTTTCTCTCCCCACTCCCGCTGCCCAGCGCCGCCTTTCTCTCCCCCGCCCGCCGCCGCCTTTCGCCCAGCCAATCAGGCGCCTCCGCCAGCCAAACAGAGCTCAGCCAATCAGGTGCCTCCCTCGCCGGCAGGCATTGCCTTGCCACATCTCCACACTGGTTGGTTAAGAGAATTAATTATAAAGAAACTTAAATAGCCCTGGGAATATAACCCCACTCAGTTCTGAACAGCCGAGATAACTTAGAGAACAATTTTAAGCAACAGTAAGTAGAGGGGAAAAGGCAGTCCCTGCAGTAGACCTGGACAACTCAAGCAGATGGTCTGAGTTGTCCTCATATCCAGCAGTAGGAAGAAGCCTTCAGGTCATGTTACCAATGCTCCTTTCCCTGCTGCTGAAAGAGGACATCTTGTGGGACAGGCCACAGCGGATGAGCCTGGGTGGGAAGTGTCCAGGAGTACCTGCTGTGGCACTCTTCTACTGAATGTAGCTTCAGCAGAGCACTGAATGTCCATCTGGTAATGTCTTGTAAAGGCAGATGAGGATGACCATGTTGCTATGTTACAGATCTCTGACAAAGGGGAATTTGTAGAAAAGGCTGCCATTGCTACTGCTACCGCCACGGTCGAATAAGCCGAGAGATGCAGGTGCGTTGGTAGCTTTAACATACTGTATGCCAGAGAAATGCAGGCTTTGAGCCACTTGGCTCTAATGGATTTTGAGACCTTTTGGCCCATGGAAGTGTGGAAATAAGACACAAATAAGCCATCTGAAGTCTGGCACAGTTCAGTACATTGGATATAGACCTTAAAGCAGTGTCAAACATCTAGCTTGTGCCATTTCCACTCTGATGAATGTGAAGGTTTAGCACAAAAAGAGGGTAAGATAATGTCCTGGAATCTATGAAATGCAGATGGCACCTGATGGATCGGGGATCAGTCTAAGTCTGGGGAAATTATGCAGAGGTGCTTATTTACTGTTGGAGTCTGAAGCTTAGACAGTCTTCTGGAAAAGGTAACAGCTACTAGGAAGGCCAGTTTAATGGGGGCCTTGTACCGCCCAAAATACTGTGTGTCGATTCCATGTCAGGAAACTGTATACAGTAGGCATAACTCCCCAGAGGAAGTGTTTGAGGTGCGATTGTATAAGGCGTTGTTGTCTGATGCTAGAGGCCAAAAGGCCCAAGTGTGCCACTGCTTTACCCTTACTTTTCTTTTGAGATTTTCTGAGGGGTCTGGCTTTCTGAGAACAAGAAAGGGGATGATTGATCTCTCCTTCACTTTATTGTCTTGCCCCCTTCGACAACCTGGACTGTTGGAGAGACTTATCCAGCATGGCTTTAAACCAGGTCTGCCATACTGAGGATACTGTCTTAAAGGCACCTAAAGGGCGAGTGGGGGGCATACCCAGTAAAGTCCACCGGTTCAGGGGATCCATGGGTGCTGGTCTGTTAGGTTCTTGGCTATCTAGTTGGGACTCACTGTTTGAAAACATGTGTCCCCGCTTACACTCTGTCCAATCAAGTCCACTCTGCTTCTGTGCCATTTTGGGGTATGGTCACTGTGGCTCACTTAGGCAACTAGGCCCAAGTGTCATTCTTCCTTCTTGCTGCCAAGGCCTACATTTCCCTTGTGGCGAGCATGGGATCCTCATGGCTCTTGCAAGCACAATCCATGCCTCCAGACAGGGCTGATGATTCCAGGGCTGGCCTTGAAGACCTGGGAGCTGAGAGCGAGGGGGGCTTCTGGAAGAGATTTATGATCATGTGGCAGGAGGCACACCTGTTGCCTGGGTCCTGGGCAGACTGGGGAGGGTTTTGAGTATCCCTACTTCCCTCAGCATGGCAGGACATACAGCCTGATAGTGTGAGGCCCAATGGCTGTTCCCCCAAATCCCGAATACACATGGTAGCTGGGGTGGCAGGCAACAACAGCTTTGTGGCACTTGGTGTGCTGATGGGGGACCCTGGAGTAGGAAAACTTGCATAATTTTGATTGTCTCTAGGAATAAAGATGTTTAGGATCTGAGGACCACTCTGCATCCTAACTGCTGGTTCCAGGGAAAAAGTAAGGAGCAGGAGAGAGAGGAAGTCAGAGAAGAAAAAGGGACTTTTTAATAACCAGGAAGGAAAGAATTCTGGAAGGATAAAATAACTGAAGAGGAGCTAAGGCAGCAGGCTTTTGGGAGAGGGGAAAAAAGGCTGCCTCTGGAGCAGACACAGGACTATCAGAACTGGGTGGGGTTATCCTTCCCAGGGCTATTTAAACTTTCTGCATTTCCCCCAGTCTTGCCTCTGGAATAACAGGAAAACATAATCCACGGGATATCCTCTTATCCAGCAGTAAGGAATAGTGGGGGAGAGTGGGGAGAATCCCAGGGCACCTAGAAGTCAAATATTTTGTGGTATGAGCTTCAGTAGGCAGCCTGCTTCATCAAATGCATAAAGCAGATATTGAACGTGTTGCTACTCTCCATATCAACTATGTCAGGAATTCTCAATGATCCCAATCATTCAAAGGCTTTGTGTGGGTTCTTTTGTGTTTAACAAAGGACTTTCTATCAGCATAGCTTTTCCCCACAGCCTGAACATTTGTATGGTTTTTCTCCAGTATGAAGCCTCTTATGACTGGCAAGCAGAGAGCTAGTATTATTCGACTTCAACTCCCATAATCCCCAGGCCCAGTGGCCTTTCGCTGGGGATTATGGGAGTTGACATCCAATAACAGCTGGAGACCCAACATTGAGAATCCCTGAACTATGTGATGAAGTAGATTCTAGTCCACGAAAGCTTTTGCCACAGTAGATGTGTTACTCTTGCTGCTCTTTACAAGCCAGGATGTGAAATTAAGATCAAATCCTGGTTTTTAAGTTACCATTAAGCAATAGCTCCTTTAGATGACATGCAGAGTTTAGAAACTAGCCTATGAAACCATGGTTTCAGATACTGATTTGTTAACTAGTCAGAACAAACCACAGTTCCCTGAACTATCTGAACTCTGGAAACTGTGGTTTGCCCCAAGTTCAGACATAACAAAGAACTGTAATTTGCTCACAAGTGGAAGCAGAATCCCCTTCCCTCATGTATAAAGAGGAAATGCATGAGCCTCATCCTTTGCTTGTCCCATAAGTAATCACTGCTCACTACCTAATTATTTTGGAATGTTAATGGAAAGCATTCGTATTTTCTGAAAAAAATTAAGTTATTTCAGTTAAGGAAAAACATTTTAAAGTCTTCAAGTCCATACATTTCAAGGAGAAGTTGACAACGTCGGCTATGTGTTGCTCCATCGATATGCTGGTTCCACTCCTGCAGCAGAGTACAAGGTCAAATTATCAGGAACAAAATTATCAGTAACAACGTTTAAACTAACTCCTACACAATCATTCACAAGTCAAGCAAAATCTCAAATGTAAGAGGGAAAGTCTTTATCTTGGGATGTGTACGATGATTAGAGGGTATATAGCTTATTATCCAAACAAAGAACTCAAAATATGCAGCTTTTTGTTATGGAAAAAAACAAATCCAAGTTAAAAATTTGTCAGCCATTTACATTTTCTTTTTATGTCCCTCTTGCTGAATATTTTTTGACATTCAAATACCAGACTACTCATATGAGCTCTGTATTGTATTCTGTTTTTTCCTATCATCTTGATATTAGGATCTATAAAAGTAAGGGAAGACAGAAAGAATCCAAAGAAAACAATCTGGCTACCTATAACTACAGGTTGCTTACCTGTAACTTTGGTTCTTCTAGTGGTTATCTGTCCTTTTACACCAATCGGCTTTGCGTCTGCACAGAGACCTTGTCCAAACCTAACAAGCTCAATTATCTTGCTTTAGGCAGGAACCCTGCCCACAGCTGCTATATGCAGCTACGCCACTCCACATCCCCTCAGTCACGAGTCCATCTTCAGTAGATCCAGCGGGGAGGATGGGAGGGCATGTAAAAAGACAAATGACCACTAGAAGAACCAAAGTTACAGACAAGCAACCTGTAGTTATAGGTAGCCTCTGTCTTTTACACCAATGGGTGCATAACAAGCTAGCACAGAAGGTAGAGGGAAAAACCAAACAGAAACACAGATGTACTCAAACAAGAATTATTTATTTCAAATTAACAAAAGCACACCAACTGAAAATAGACTGCAGGACAGTCCTGCCAAATTTAGCATAATTGTGTGCCCTGGCATCAACAGCATACTGACAAATAAAAGAATGGGGCGAAGCCCAAGTAGCTGCTTGATGGATAGTGTCTAGGCACGCTGGATACTCTGGGTTACTTCCGGTAAAGGGGGCAATGGGGCGGCAGGGAGGAGCGCTGGCCACAGGAAAAATGGAGGAAAAATGGAGCGCTGGCAACAGGAAAGTGGAGGGAGTGGTATGTGCACCCTCTCCTGCCCTTGAAGGTGTACCCTTTGCCTGGTTCCGTGCACATCCCTAATAAGTTACATTAAATCTGCACCAATCCCATGAGAATGGTCTTGTTCAGATCAGTGCCAAACTATAGCTTAGTTCCAACAAGAATACACCACAGCGTGCCTGGGGGTTGCACACCTCCCTTCTCATTCATGTGCAATAAGCTTCCATTTGTGGTTAATAACTAACTACAGTTTCCCATTTTATCTATACACAGAAAAGATCCTGGTTTGTCAACTATGCTTTGTACAAAACAGTTAACCACACACAGAGAATCATGCAGTTTGTTGCACATCATGAACACAAGTCTCCAATTTGCATGTGAAACGAGTTAGTGGTGGTGGGAATGGAACCTGAGGCTTTCAAAAGTGTTTTCTCATAATGATACTCCATGATTTAGCAATACATCTGAACCAGGGTCTAACACTGAACCTATTTGAAGATAAAAATTAGAAGCAAGTCCAGTGTCTACTGTCTTTCCTTTCCAGAGTGACTTATGTTAATTTGGCCGCTGACCTCATGACTATGAACAGCCTAATCAAATTGCCCCTTTAGTAATCCCCACAGTGCTGCTTTTAGACAGAATTCTAATTGTGCTGCGTGCAGAATTCAACATCCCAAAATTCTCAAGCATGTTTTTTGTTTTTGTTTTTCAAGCAATATGTCTATCTGTTATGGCTGTGAGGACAACCTTGGAAGAGCGTGGGCAATGCCTGCTGAGGTTTGGGAAATGAGGCGACTGAGAAGGAATTACAAGGGACAGGCTCAAAAAACCTTGCGCAGTGCTCTGTCTCTCCCAATACCTTGATACAGAATACATGAGGTTGTATCCTTATGTATAATATGCATTTGTGTGTTATATACAGGCTGCAGAATCCAGTTTTCCATGGCATAGAATGAGGTTCAATCGGTAATGGTTTTAAGGAGAACAGCAGAGACAACCTTGCTTTTAGGGCATTTCTGATCAATGTTAGATTGATGAAAAGCAGTGTGCTACAGATTCATTAAAATAAATTACATCCAATCATCACATAAATTAGCACTCAGAAAAAAGGTTAGTAATTCAAGAGGCCTACAGCTTTCTATACTCACAAAAAATGCCTTAATTCCACTGAGTCTAAAATAGTTCTCCTAGTAAAACAAGGATATGTTCCTTCCAGCTGTACCCCATTGTGTTAGAGGCAGTTGAGCATGACTAAATATTTGTGTTCATGATTTCCATGTTCTCAAGGAGACAGGAACATTTTTCATTCATTCCCTTCCCTGTCTAGGCACACTACTTCTATCTTACACCTACAGATTATCTTAGCAGCACTCCGTAGCCAAGGATCAACTTATCATTCATTCATTCAATTTCTATACCGCCCTTCCAGAATGGCTCAGGGTGGTTTACAAATAAAAACAAGAACAGTTAAAATCAATCAACAATTAAAACAAAGATTTTAAAGTACCACAAGACAACAGTTAAACAATAAAAACAGTTTAAAAACCCTGAAAAACCAGGTACACTTAAAACCCTTTACAACAATTAAAAAACCCTGGAAGGCCAGGCCAAACAGATAGGTCTTAAGGGCTCTTCTAAAAGCCAATAAAGAGTTCAAATTACAGATTTCTGCAGGGAGTGCATTCCACAGTCCAGGAGCAGCTACAGAAAAGGCCTGCCTCTGAGTCACCACCAGACGTACCAATGGTAACTGGGGATGGACCTCCTCAGATGACCTTAGCGTGCAGTGGGGATCATACAGAAAAAGGCGCTCTCTAAGGTAACCCGGACCTAAGCCGTTCAGGGCTTAAAAAGGTAATAACCAGCACTTTGTATTTTGCCTGGAAACATATCGGCATCCAGTGCAAGCAACTGTTTCAAAACAGGCATAATATGGTCTCTCCAAGTTGTCCCGGAGACAGAGATTGGGGCAGGAAACAGGGGGAGGGAGTGTAGAAGCAACAACCAACCAATCGAATTCTCCCAACTAAACCCCTAAAAGTAAGTAAACTACAGCACAGATGCTCTGTGCGGGTTCACCTAGTTAAAAATATTTCCCATTAAAATAACATTTTTTTTCAGTGTGTACTTTCATTTAGAGTTTAATTAATGTTAGCTTCCAGAAAAAAAGCTACATATGTCAAGACCATTTTGTCCTTGAGATGCATGCTCTGCCTCCCTTCTCAGCAGAACTAAGTGAGGAAAATGGCACTGTAAAAGTTAAGAGCTCCCCACCATTTATAAGCACTTTAGCATCCCTTTCTCTTTGTGAGATGCAGATTTTATAATACCACAAGTTTTCTTCAGTTGAGAGAATGATCTTTAATGCACAGCAACTATTTTTGTACATGTTCTGCAGAATCCAGGCAATGTATCAACACCTTTCCATTAAAACGTCTCTGCATTAGACCTGTCAAAACTTTAAATATTACATATACAATTGAGCCAAAGACTGCATTTTATAGTTCTGTGGATTTGAGATTCATCTCCCTCCATATGATCCACAAAAACGTTAATTATGATTGGCAAGAGAAAATGTAAAATGTCCGATATAGAAGATTCAAGCAGAGAAGATGAGCAAAATATAGCACTTCATTTTTCCACTAGTCTTTTCAGATAGTGAAACAAAACTAAGGTATTTTCTAAGAGTAGATATGCATGGGAATCTGTACCTCCCAGTAGTTACTGTGAAGAAAGCATTAGTAAAAGACAAAAACAATTTCAAGTTCACAGTGTGCACTCTTACCTGGAATATATTTTGTCACGTTTTGGGGAAAAAAATTGAGACAGGGACACTAATAGCCAGTTTAGTAAACAACTGGCAAACTAGTAGATGATGAACAGATTGTAAAACAGTCAGAAAACCTGAATAAAGCAACACTAGGACACTTGCTACTTTCTCTGAGAACCGAATTAGGAATAAAGAGAGAAGTCTATTTTGTTCCTTAAAAAAAACAAAACAAAAAACCAGGATCTACTCTTAGATGTAGAGAATGCCAATAAGAGCATGATTTTGCACAGCAACAGATTGGATGTCTGAGGTTCCAAATAGGGACAGATGCATTATGTAATAATAAAAGAGAGTGAAGTGTTTAAGAAAGTCGTGAAAGGGGAGAACAAATGAGAAGTTTCAGTCACAGTATGAAAACAGCTTTTAAAGTGAATTTTTAAAAAGAATGAACTCATCTTAAAACTGAACTACAGTCCTGCAAATAGGTTCCACGACACTACATTAAGTTTCTTTGGCCACTGACAAGAGGAAAAAAGCAGAACTGTGCAAGGTCGCAACTATAAATCAATCAGCAATCAAGACAGATGGGAAAGAATGCCAAGTCTAGCTTCTTGAATAACTGCAACACAAAATGAAAAAAATCACCACCCCAAACTAGGTTAAGAGACTATGCAGATGCAATATATAAATAGACTCGATGACAACTAACCTGGAGTTAAGCCATATGGGTGAAACAATATGTTAATGCCAAGCCCTGGTTTAATGGGTCTTTCCCACTTAAAAGCTCTTTGAGACCTTTGCATATGTAATCAGAACATAGACACTGAGGCAAAGAAACAAGCAACAGGGACTACAAAGTAAAGAAAAAATAAGCATCTGATGCTCAACTCACCTTATTAGAATGAACAGGCAAATCACAGATAGAGCACAGATGGGGATAACCCTTCGGTAAGAGTCCATGGAAGTCTTCAATATTGCTATTTGGAGGAGCGCCTCTCTTTTTTTCAAAGAGAGATCTCTCAGGGCCCCGGTCCATTCTGTCATACTCACTGTCAAATTTACGATACTTATGTGAAGTCTCACCATAATAAGAGTCATCCCTACACCTTTCTCCATCTCTTAATCTGTCATCTTCATAATCCAGTCTGTCATAATAAACAGATTCTTGAGAACGACTTCCATGATCATAGTCAACCACTGGGTTGAGACTAGAACCACGATCGTCAAAGCTATCTCTTCTAAAATGCCTTTTCTCTTCCCAATCGTCCCTAGATACTCTGTATGACGGCTCCCGTGCAGCTGATCTGCCATCTCTACCATAACTCAGTGAAGTGACTTCTTCAGCTCTCCTCCTCTTAAGTTGCAGAAGAATTTGAGGCAAGTTTTCAGGAGTGATCTTGTCCTCAGGATAGCGACTCAGTTCATCTAAGTCTCTAGCAGACAGACCAAAGCTGGCCAGAATGTTAGTGGCCTGCTCTGCATCTCCACGGTGCTGAGAAGACAGAGAGAGTGGGCCTCTACTTCCAATGTTAAATATAGACTGTAAAGCATGGGAAGATGCACTAGCAGAAGACAGCGCACTATGAGATCCTTGTTGATTCAATGAAGAACTCACTCCAAAATTCATTAAGCTAGCAAGGCGTGCAGTACCCTGGTTCATCCTTCCAAGAGATGCTGGCACGTTTAAAGACTGGGTAGCAGCAGCAAGAAGGCCTATTCCTGCAGACAGGTCACGTCCATGACCTTGGGAATCCCTACTTAGAGATGAGTGCTGGAACGACTTGGACATTGCTGAACTATAGCTTGTCTATTATGGATCAGTTACAGATGTCTGAAAAGAAAGCTCACACTAGAAAGCTAGGTAAACTTCACTTCAAAAAGGTAACGCCAAGAAAAGGGATCAATAATGACCGGAGATCATCTTCAAGCTGAGAAACACCAGACAAGTCTGTAGAAAAACAAGCAGGTTTAGTCATAAATCCCTTTATGCAGATGCAATTTAAAAGTTTATGCATCAGGTTGATCTAAAAACAAATATAAGATCTTACATGGCTTTTATTACATAACTTCAACCGACTGAAGATGTGTACCCAGAACCCTATTATATATGACTTTTTGGTTTAAAAAAACCCTAGTTCTCCCCACCCCCCTGCATATGCACCAACTTTTGCTTATAACGTGCACTTTTGTTTTGAAGATCAATGGTGTTCAACTAGATGTACAGAATTCTCTATTTTCAAGCCTTCATATTTAAATAGCAGGGTGAAATCATATGTTACTGCAGTAAATTCCAAGGGAGGAAAAAGACCACAATACATCACTTGTGGAACCAAGAACTGTAACTCACATTGTTGGAAATTAAACCTATACTATTATAGGAAAGGATAGGAGGAACTTAAAGAATAGCTGATGTCTGAATAAGTGTTTAATGAAAGAGTTACCAAATGAGACCAAATCTATTCAGTAAAACTGAATTACTGATAAGACTTTTATGAAGAAAAATAGGTTTCAAGTTTGGCAGAAGTACATGAGACCTCTTGTTCAAGTAACAGTTTATATGTTGTTAGCACCACATATGAACTGCGTAGCTGTGTATTTCAACATTAAGTTGTTTGCACAGACTAGGATGCAAGATCTTAAGCCAAACAAAGCCAGATCTCATGAATACTGGAATTGGGAGACTCCAATTTTGCCTAAAAGAAGATAATTTCTATAGCACTATTCCCAAACTAGTTAATTCAAGGATATGTGCTGTTGTCTTTCAGGAAAGACTTGAAATTTAAATTAAAACATGTGATAAGATTCTCATGACATTTTGACAAAACCATTCTTTGAGCTAACTTCTTATTCTTGCAATGCTCATCTACCTCATCCTATGACAACAGTAAACAATGTTTAAAAGTCCACTCGCTTCTACCGAGTGACTTTAGAAGAAGAGAAAAGGTTCATGACATTTTTCTAAAGGACCAAAGAGTGCAATTTGAATTCCTATATCCTTGCACTGAAAACTAAGATCTTATGTTACTTAGCCACTTCTGAAAATTCCACTAGTTGCGGTCTCATAGCACTCACCCTGCTACTGAGGAATAGTTTAGGGACAGGATAGAAAAATGGTAGACCACTACATCCCTTGGAGAGAATACCTTGCACAACCAGAAGCAGCACTGTTTCAGTTAGGAAGCAAGACCCAAAAAATGCAGGCAAGTGTTGACAAAATGTAAACACTCTTAGAGTTATGTATTGTTTCACTGGTAGGTGAATTTTTTGGGGGTGGGGTGGGGAGGTATTTAGCTATACCAAAGAATTCTATCAACTTCTGCAGTGACAAGATGCTATACAACGAGAAGCATACTTATACTGTCAAAAGCCTGTACACTTGCATCATAAAGAGATAGCACAAAACTTATTTTCACATAGCTTTTAAACTTGGTTGCTTCACATGGTGGCTCATCAACAACTGATTAACTTGGAGCCTATGCAGCTCATATTGTAACAAAGATAAATTTATCAAATTAAATTGCATAGGTTTGGGGGAGAAAAAACTGAACAGCATTCATGGAGGTTTAGAACAAGGAGGATGTTCCACATACTGAAAGCACAGAGTAGATGCCAACAGGAGTAGAAGGGAAACAAAAAACAAATGCAGAGTGAAACACAAGTTCTCCCATAAGATTGGTTAAACACAAGAGCTGGTAAATAAAATAGTGTTCTAACATTTTAGGTCTGCACATGAGACCGATAGTCACATGCTCAGCAATAACACTGCACATGGCTTTTGAATGAAGAATTTTTGGTAAACTGAAGACAACAAATTTGTTCTCAGGCTTGCAAATAACTGCAGGCCTACGGCAAGTAAATTGCCCCAGACCAGTAGGTGGTGACCCAGAACTCTTGGTTCATAGCAAGCGAGTCCAGCCCTTTCAATGATCAGCACAAGGCCTGGCCAGCTTTTAGTGTGCACTATCTAGCTAGCAACTTGGCAAATTAAGTCCTCTGCTTCCTTGTGAAAACAGTGACTTAGCTACAATGGCAAAGCTTGGCTGGAATGCTTTTTTCTCAAGCTCTTGCTTATCTTGAGGCTAGGTAATAAGAAGCCATGGTGAGTCAGTCACTATTAGCGTAATGCATTGTTTGAACGAAACAAATAGGGTGGGGTCAGAGAGAGGAGACTATGATGTTTGCTATTTATTCTAAGTATCAGTTAGACTTCTGTATTTGAAGGAACATGGTGGTTAGCTATAGTTATGCAGCGATAAGACTCTCTGCAGATGCTGCCCTTACTGCAGAAGTTCTTAGGCAGAGCCTGGACACTAATAAAGCACAGCAAGACCTGACCCAAAGTACAGAGGGTGTGGTGGGTGGCACTTCTACATTCAGCTACACAGCCCTAAAGCAAATCATTCTGTGTTGCAACCTGTTCTCAGTTTTTGGCAAAAAAATAAACACCAAAGCAACCCCCATTTTCCAATTCCAGGAGTGTGTGGTTTCTCAGTAGAAAAATCAATACTTTGTACTCAGAAGCTTTTGACATGTTCTTGAGTTAAGCTATAGCAGCGAAAACAGGTTACGCACCAATTCAAATCAAGCACTGGATGATGGGATGGAGAAGACAAGGATGTTAACCTTTAGCTTCCAAGCTAGACTATTCACTGTTCTTTAGTGTGAACAGGTATTGGTTTGAGCTATGTAGCACCCTTCAATGTGTTCTAGAAGTTTGGTTTTCCTACATGGTGTTCTCTAGTTAAAGAGGCATCTGCCTCTTTAAAATAATTCCAAAGTAAAAAGCCTGAACACAGTCCACCTTTTAACTTCTGTAATCCCTGAACCACCATTTATTACTTCTGATTTAAGGTTTCAAAAATCAGACCATTTATCTGGATTTTGAGAAGTAGATCTATACACACATGGGCCAACAGGCTAATTGTGTCTGAGAACTTAATTGCAAGGCTGATAACCTTCCTTTCAAGAAGGGGAACCATTATTAGTATACCC
Organism: Hemicordylus capensis; assembly: GCF_027244095.1. NCBI lineage: Eukaryota > Metazoa > Chordata > Lepidosauria > Squamata > Cordylidae > Hemicordylus > Hemicordylus capensis. The sequence goes on along the minus strand of NC_069657.1, from coordinate 266,614,842 downwards.
CTCTGATTTTAGTCAGTGGCTGAAAGTTTTGGACAACATCAGACCCAGGAGCATCTGAAGAATACCTCCTAACACCAAGTTGGGCTGCACAGCAGATGGTTTCACTGCATCCACAAGGCTGATTATGAAAGCGATGTAAACCTACAAGGAAAAAGGAGATATCAGAGAAGGCAAGTCTTAAAAGCAGATCACTGAAAGGGTAGGGGAGAGACAGACAAGAGAAACAATGCCCCATATAGCCTGGTCAGTACTACTACTCTGCAGTTCAACTAGTTGTATTCAATTGTAATAATGATAATAATTATTATTATTTTACATTTATATCCCGCTCTTCCTCCAAGGAGCCCAGAGCGATGTACTACATACTTCAGAGCCAGCGTGGTGTGGTGGTTAGAGTGCTGGACTAGGACCGGGGAGACCCGAGTTCAAATCCCCATTCAGCCATGAAACTAGCTGGGTGACTCTGGGCCAGTCACTTCTCTCTCAGCCTAACCTACTTCACAGGGTTGTTGTGAAAGAGAAACTTAAGTATGTAGTACACCGCTCTGGGCTCCTTGGAGGAAGAGCGGGATATAAATGTAATAATAATAATACTACTTGAGTTTCTCTTTCACAACAACCCTGTGAAGTAGGTTAGGCTGAGAGAGAAGTGGCTGGCCCAGAGTCACCCAGCTAGTATCATGGCTGAATGGGGATTTGAACTCGGCTCTCCCCGGTCCTAGTCCAGCACTCTAACCACTACACCACACTGGCTCTCCATGCTTAAGGAATATGAACTAAAGGGAAATTAGGATAGCTATCTTCAAATCTTTAGCCCTATTCAGATATTATGTTTCACAGATACCTGTACACATGTACATGTTTGTGTAAATGAATATACATATTTCACTTTATAGGTTAACGTGGGTTGAGGTCCCTTAAATGCATGCTATAGATATGAAGTGTACTGTTGTATGTGTGTCCCATGCAACATATGAATAACTTTACCTGTGTACAGATCAGCATGTGCTACACTATACACAGATTGTGCATGCATTGAACGTAACATGTGAATAGGGCTTTAAGCATTTTCTAAAACTGGTTTTTGATCCTATATCTTGAAAACAGTAGAAAAGGGAATAAAGAAGGGGCTAAGCTTATACCAACAAGTAACTGTCTCCAATATTTTCAGATTCAGTTTCTCATTCAAGTAACAACAAAAGATATATCCTTTCAAGTTCCATGCAGTTTTATCATTCAGCATGAACATAATCAGTGAGTAGTACTTAAAACCCCCTATCACTGAACCGCTTTATTTATTTATATACCACCCGATTTTAAATGTGCGTGCATATATAAAATAAAGCAGGTGGTATATAAATAGATAAAGCAGTTCAGTCATAAGGGATCTCAAGCACTACTCATTTATGTTCATGCCAAATGATAAAACTGCATTGTAGTTTTGATAAAATGCCGAACGATAAAACTGTGCACGCATTTCTAGGCATTGTATACCTAGAGAGTTGTGTACTAGCTTTATATAGTTACTCATTAAGAAGGTCTGAAAAACAGTACTTTTTGTAACATGAGCAGTGTATTTATAAAACAAATTAACAGGAGAGTTTATGATCACAGTCATTCAGCTCTGAAGAACAGCAGCAAACTGAGCTAGATATTCTACAAGTGATTAGTAAAATGTTATTAATCCCACTATTAAGCCTCAGGCAAACAATGAAACATTCCAGTTTCAAAATAAACTCCCTATTTCACACAGGAGTATAATAGTAAGTTAACTGCCATCTTTAAATCTTAAAAACATAATTAAAACTACTTAACGCAGATGGCTTCCCTCTCTGAAAATCTTTAAAAACCCATTCTTTTCCTAATCCTTCAATCCCAATCCCAACCCTAACCCAGGTTTAGTATTAGTAACTGCATTTGCTCACATTTTTTCCCTTTTTAGCATACTTTCCTTAAAGAAAGTAAGCTTATGAGATCTCCCAGCATTGTGCATGTGTGTGTTTCCCCTGATCAACTTTGCAATGCCTGGACCAATATGAACCAAATTGGGTAGTTATAGGGACATATAGGGACACCTCAATGATGTTGTTTGTAATGACGTCATCTACCCTAATTCAAGATGGCAGATGTGTAAACGTTTAAGGGACAAGAGGGCTAACGTGTGAATCACCTAACTGATTTAAACCAAATTTGGCAGAGTTGTAGGGACACATCATCAGCATAGTTTGTGAATTGAGTCATCCACCTCAACTGCAAGAACAGATGAGGCACAAGTGGGTTAACTTGTGAAGTTGCTAAGAATAAATTAAGATTATAGGAAAAGGAAAGTAGACAGATTAGTTCTTATCAGAATTTAAGAACCTAAGAACAGCCCTACTGGATCAAGCCAAAGGCCTATCTAGTCCAGCATCCTGTTTCACACAGTGGCCTACCAGATACCTCAGGGAAGCCCACAGGCAAGAGCTGAGGGCATGCCCCCTCCCCTGTTACTCCCCTGCAATTGGCATTTAGAGGGATCTTATCTATAAAATGGAACATGTCACATTATGTTATGACCAATGGTTACAACAATAAAAACTTACACATTCACTCCTTGAGAGACTTGTCTCTCCTCCATTAACTACCTCACTGTTGATTTTAAAAGATTACTTGAGACATGGACCTTTCTGCTGACAAAACTCTCAAGTGCCATGTACATTTATGAAACTGAACCAACAAGCTAGCTTTTTAAAAACCTGAATAAGCATAATGGGCTTTAAAAGAATAAGATTAGCCAAAGTATTCTACTATGTTTTCAATTACGGTATTCCAAATTTTGTACTCAGAACTTGCAATTACCACCCCAATCTACTTCACTTCCTTCTTTCATGCACTAGAGAAGACATGACATAGAGTTTACTTAACAGGCACCCTTTTTGCAGTGCTTTTCTTTTAAAACTAGCTGGGCCAGGTGCAGAGCATCTGCGCCTCAGGACAGCACCACAGCTGCCTCCCCCCCCCAACTTGGTTTTCTGGCCGGCTGCCCAGCCCTCTTCTCCCCCTGTTCTCCACCCCCCCCCCCAGTTTTCTGGCTGGCGGGCCAGCTGGAAAGCCAGCCCGCCATCTCCCCCCCCCACAAACTCTCAGCAGCGGCCACCTCCTCTCACCAGCTAGGCCGCCTCCTCCTGCTCCCAGCAGCCAGGTCAGCCCATCGCCTCCTCCTGCTCCCGGTGGCTGCCGCCGCCTCCTGCTCTCAGCTGGGCTGGCTGGCCTGCTTCTCTTCTTCCCCCCTTTCTCCGCCCCCCTCGCTTTCTGGCTGGCAGGCCGGAAAGCCAGCCCGCTGCCTCCTGCTGCTCCCAGTGGCGGCCATCCCTATTTTCTCCCCCATCCCCATTGCTAGTCCGGCAGATGCTTGCGAAGTCTTGTGAGAGCTGCCACACATGGGATTAGCGACAGGTACATTTAAGAGAATTAAATATATAGATAGATGCTACTACAGCTGTCCTTAAGAACCCAAGAACAGCCCTGCTGGATCAGGCACAAGGCCCATCTAGTCCAGCATCTTGTTTCACACAGTGGCCCACCAGATTCCTTTGGGGAGCCCACAGGCAAAAGGTATGTGCATGCCCTCTCTCCTGCTGTTGCTTCCCTACAATTGGTATTGAGAGGCATCGTGCCTCTAAGGCTGGAGATGGCCCACAGCTACCAGACATCCTTAGGAACTACAACAGTATGGGAGCTGCTTTTTCTCTTTTTTACTCACCAACTGTTGCTTACCATTTAAACTGTAAATTGCTCTAGACATTATCAGAAAATGTAGCTCAGAGAAATGTTGCTGTAGCGAAACCATGCAATCATTACAACAGCAGTGCAAAATCAACTCAAGAACCAGCTGCTCCCACACAGTTGCTCTAACAGCTAACAACTAATCAGCCTACTTTCCTTTCATATAATCTTGATAATACCATTTTCACAAGTTAGCCCATTTCAGCCTTAAACGTTTGCACGTCTGCCATCTTGAATTGGGGTGGATGACATGACCACAAACTATGCCATTGACATGTCCCTATGTGTCAGTCACTACAACTGTATCCAATTTGGTTCAAGACAGTTAGGTAGTCCACACGTTAGCCCACTTGCGCCTCCAACATGCATGTGTCTGCCATCTTAAATGGAGTGGATGACATCACAAACTACACCGTTGAGATGCCCCTACAACTGTATCCAAGTTGGGTCATACAGTATTTTATGGACTATAAGACGCACTTTTTTCCTCGAAAAATATCCACCAAAATTCAGGTGCGTCTTTTACTCGTAAGCCTGCCCAACAGGTTTGGGGGGGGGGCTATCCCCCGGCAAAGCCTGTACGGATGCTAAAGGAGGGGGTTGGGGGCGACCCTCTATTAACGCCGTGCAGCCTGGGGACTGCCGCCCCAGCTCACCCTCCGCCGCTTGGGCCGTGGACTCCTCCTCCTCCCCGATCGTGCAAGTTTTACATCATCACCAGCAACACCATTGTTATCAGCTCTCCCTCCTGTTTTACTTTCTGCAAGCATGTTCAGCTGCCTTTCTGCAAACATGTTCAGCTGAAGAAAGTGCAAAGAAGTAGGAAAGCCGAAGTGGTGGTCGCTCCCTCCTCTTCTGGTGAGGAGAAGGAAAGCTCGAAAACGAAAGAGCGTTTTTTTAAATAACAGGGTCAGAAGCGAGGTCGAAGAGAAAACAAGGAGTGGAGTAGGAGCAATTGAAAGAGGACTTATCTGAGGCAAGAAGAAAGGAGAGTCCTTTCCTGGAGCTAGCAGGACTTTTTGGTACAGTTTTGATAACAGTTTAATATGTTAAAACTCTGAAAAACTGGATTAAAATTAAGGTGAGTCTTATAGTCTGTAGCGTCTTATAGTCCATAAAATACGGTATTGGTCCAGATATTGCTAAGTTAGAAGGGGACACACATGGAACGCCAGGTGATCTCAAAAGCTTAGTTTCCTTCAGGAAAGTAGGCTAATAAAGGCACTACACTGGGGTCCGGATTGCACTGATTGATCACAATGGGCTGAGGAGTAGATGGGAATATTTTCTATATATGAACATCTGTCTCTACAGTATTGACAGGAGTTGTGAGTCTTGTCATGTATTTGGATTCTTGTAAAGTTCCATCCTCAGTGCAGACAAAAACCTGAGAGCAGACTATCAGGTTTTATCAGAGCAAAGCAGATTAAATATCCTGCTCATTCCCAGGCCCAAGATGCTTGTACAAATAAGAAGGGTTCCATTTTGATTCTGAGGATATCAATGCCAGACTTTAGAAGAAATATTGGAGTGAAGCACCACCAAAATTGTGGACTGGTTACTAAGTACACTTGCCTGTGCATGGAAAGCACCAGGAGTTTGCTCTGAGATTACTACTGATGCAGCAGCAGGAAAAAGGTTGTCTCAAAAGATATGCTGGATCCTATAACTCACGACTATGCAACTAAGCTAGTGGCTACCAAGCAGTGTTCTCTCTAATATATTTTTTTTCATCTGTGTGAAGAATGAGTGCATCTTCTTCACTGTCCTTGATATATTCTTCAAGGCCTCGTTTCTCCTCCTCTACTGTTTGATGGACTTGCAGCATTCCTTTTCCACCTGAGCTGCGAGGGAGGTAGAGCCTATCGACATCACTGCAGGGGTGCAGAGCATGATTGATGGTCATGATTTTCCTGGTCTTACGATCTAGCGTCTCTAGCTCTGCCTGGGTCCAGTCTATTATTCCTGCAGTGTATCTGATAACAGGTATAGGCCAGGTGTTTATGGCTTGTATGGTGTTCCCGCCATTGAGTTTGGACTTCAGGATTTTTCTAACTCTCCTGATGTATTCACTTCCAATTTTTCTTTTAACTTCAGTGTGTGCGATGTTATCATCCTGGAGAATGCCCAAGTATTTGTAAGGTTCTTTCTCTTCCAGGTTCTTGATTTTGCTTCCATTGGGCAGTTCTATTCCTTCGGTTTTTCTTATTTTCCCTCTGTTCATTATTTATGCAGCACACTTGTCTAGTCCAAACTCCATTGCTATATCGCTACTGAATATACGGACAGTGTTTAGCAGTGATTCGATTTCTGACTGGGACTTTCCATACAACTTCAGATCGTCCATGTACAGCAGATGGTTGATTTTACTGGATGTTTTAGATGTTTGGTATCCGAGGCCTGTTTTGTTTAGTATTTGTGAAAGTGGGGTCATGGCGATTACAAACAACAGAGGGGATAGTGAGTCCCCTTGGAAAATGCCTCTTCTAATGCTAACCTGTCCAAGTGTCTCGCCATTGATTGTTAACTGTGTACTCCACATGCTCATTGCTTTTTTTTTTATAAATTTCTGAATGTTTTTGCTGACACCAGTTGTTTCTAAACATTTTAGTATCCATGTGTGAGGCAATGAATCAAAGGCTTTCTTGTAGTCAATCCATGCAACACTTAGATTTGTTTTTCTTCTCTTGCAGTTTTCTAAAATCATTTTGTCAATCAGCAGCCGGTCTTTTGTGCCTCTGGTGTTTGGGCAATTTCCTTTCTGTTCAACTGGAAGCTGTTTGTTAAGTTAATAAGTGTTGCATCACTTCATCTGCTATTATTCCAGTTAATAATTTCAACATGGTTGGCAGGCAGGTTATCGGTCTATAATTACTTGGAACTGCACCTTTTGCTGGGTCTTTCATGATGAGATGAGTTTTACCAGTTGTTAGCCATTGTTCAACATCACCTCCTTGCAAAATGTGATTGAACTGTTTTGATAGTTGTTTATGAAGGCTTGTTAGGTGTTTAAGCCAAAAGCCATGCAGTTCATCGTCGCCTGGCGCAGTCCAATTTTTAATTTTCTTTGCTCTTTCACTTATTAATTCTGGTGGTATTATTAGATCTTGCATTTGTTGGTTACATTTTTTGACCTCTTTCATCCAGCCTGCTTTTTTATTATAATCTATTGGATTGTCCCATAATTTCCCCCAGAATTGCACTGTTTCTTCTTTATTTGGTATTTCTAGGTTTCTTGCAGTTTCTCCTATGCTTTGGTAGAAACGTCTCTGATTCGACTGGAATTGGAGATTCTGCCTGTGTTGTGTAATTCTGGCTTCATACCTGCTAATCTTCTTTGACACTGCTGCTATTTGCTGCTTTATTATTTCCAGGATTTCTCTAATTTTCCTTGAATCTAGGTGGTATTTTTGGATCAGATACTGTTTGGTGTTTTCATTCTTCAGCTTCTTGTCTTTCATATCTTTCAATTTACTAGCATCTGATCTAAGCCTGGAGATTTTATTTTCTAATCGAATCTTCCATTTAGGTGATATACTGCTTTCTTTTTTTACAGGTCCACTGATCTTATATCCGAGCTCTTGTGTTGTTATTGTTGCTGCACTGTACATTAGTTGGTTTGTTTCTTGCAAATTCTTGGTTGTTATCTCTGCAAGTGCAGCACTGACATCTTTTAATGCCTGAGCAAGTTGTTTTTTGGCAACTGTTTTTAGAGCTGGAAGTCGAACCCTGGTGGTTGTTTGGTTCATGAGCTCAGTTATTTTTTTCTATAGTTCTTGTTACTTTTCTGTTAAACGGCATTTGGGTTTTTGAGGTGAAGGCAAAGGGGTGGTTGCCTGGTTTTGATGATGATGATGATGATTAATTCGATTTCTATACCACTCTTCCAAAAATGGCTCAGGGCAGTTTACACAGAGAAATAATAAATAAATAAGATGGATCCCTGTCCCCAAAGGCCTCACAATCTAAAATGAACCATAAGATAGACACCAGCCACAGTCAATGGAAGCACTGTGCTGGGGGTGGACAGGGCCAGTTACGCTCCCCCTGCAAAATAAAGAGAATCACCATGGTCAAAGGTGCCTATTTACCAAGTTAGCAGGGGTAACGTGCTCTTGCTCTTCTGTTTGTGGCCCACACATCCAGGAAAAACACGGGGGTTTCAGAACAGCTACAGGGGAATTTATTCCAAGACAACCTTGTTAAAAGATTGGTAGCAGAGCCCCTGATTACACTAATGCAAAGTGCCTGGTGAATTAATACAAGAAGCTACCTATTTAATTCGCTACTGCCAAGGGTCACTGAATTAAATACGGAGGCTTGAGTTTTTGAAGGAGCTGCGAACATTCATGGCCAATAACAACAATGGTAACTCTGCTTGATAAGAGAAGGGTAACTGGATCTCATGCATCAGGGAGTAAATTGATCATTGAGGAGCCAGGGAAGAACCAACTCCCTAGCCTAGTCAGTCAGTCCTGAACATTTAGCTAGGGGCATGATCAAGGCTTTGTCCCTTATGAAAACATTAGCTATTGGTCACTGCTGGAGGCAGATTACTGAACTGCATGAAGCAATTATCTCTTTCCCCTGAACGTCTACTCCAATGTTTGTTAGCCTCCAATATTCAGGCCAGCCAGTGGGATCAGTTAGTTGATGAATGATTCGAAGGCTTTCTTGTAGTCAATCCATGCAATTTATGTAGTCAATCCATGCAACACATTATTTATTAATTAATTATTATTATTATTATTATTAATTCAATTTCTATAGCACACTCCCAAAAATAGCTCATGAGGTTTATGCAGAGAAATAATAAATAAGACAGATCTCTGTCCTCAAAGGGCTCACAATCTAAAAGAAACATAGAATAGACACCAGCAACAGTCACTGGAGGTACTGTGCTTGGGGTGAATAGGGCCAGTTACTCTCCCCCTGCTAAATAAAGGATCACCATGTTAAAATGTGCCTCTTTGCCAAGTTAGCAGGGGACTCATCCAGCCCATTATCCCTCATCCAGCCCATTACTGCCTCCAGGCAGGCATTTAGAGAAGTTATACCTTCTCCTGATGATGTTGACATGAAGAAATAGATTTAGGTGTCAGCAGCATATTGATAACAGCCTGCACCAAATCTCCAGATGATCTCTCCCAGCAGTTTCATGTAGATGTTAAACAACATCAGACACAATATGGAGCCCTAAGGGACACCATAGGAAAGTTCAGATTTGAAAGAATAACAGTCTCCAAGGCAGTGTGTGTGCATGCACGTGCATTCAGAATGGGACCTTCCTGATTCAACCTGTGCAGGATCTAAAATTAACTGAGCGGCCATCAAAATACATGTGAGCATGTGCACACACCTTAGAGGGAACACTGCTGCCAAGTCATACAAACTACAATTTCATCTCCTACACAGCTGTCACCGGCGATTACCAAACTGTGGCTTCCAGTTAAGCCAATAAGGATATACAACACCATTTATCTGAAGTAGTTCAAACACATGACACTAGCAAGAAAAAAGTCTTCACCACTGCAGCAGTATGGTCTTTTTGATTAAGCCAATGCAAAAGTTGGTCTTCTTTGGCATGAGCTGATCAGCACTTGTGCTTGAATTGCCCACAGGAACATAGGCAGCTGCCATATACCAAGTCAGATCATTTGTCCATCTAGCTCAGTATTCTCTACACCAGGGATTCTCAATGTTGGGTCCCCAGATATTCTTGTACTTCAACTCCTATAATCCCCAACCAAAGGCCACTGAGGCTGGGGATTATGGGAGCTGAAGTCCAAAAACATATGAGTACCCAATGTTGAGAATCCCTGATCTACAGACTGGCAGTGGCTTCTCCAAAGTTGCAGGCAGGAGGAGTCTTTCAGCCCTATCTTGGAGATGTGGGGCGGGGGGGGGCTGGCTTGTAACCTTCCGAATGCAAGTATGCACATGCTCTATTTCCATATCAGTGGCATCTGATGTGAGAGTGCATATTTTTGAGGCTGGAAACTAGGGATAGATTGGGGATTCGTGTACTGTCCACTCTGCTGCCCAACTGACTCCTTAACTGAGCTGACTGAGTTGGTTGTGGAGTTGGAGTCTCCTAGACTTTTGGTGCTGGGGGACTTCAATATCCACTTTGGAACTGGCTTGTCTGTTGCGGCCATGACAACTATGGGCCTATTCTAATTAGTTTCTGAACCAACTCCCGTTGCCAGCCACACACTCGATTTGGTCTTTTGTTCGGATCAGGGGGGTGTTCTGTGGGTGAGGGATCTGGTGGTTTCCCCATTGTCATGTATGGACCACTACCTGGTTAAGGGTGGTTTCACAGTCGCAATCTACCCCTGCAGGGGTGGTGGACCTATTAGGATGATCCGTCCAAAAAAGCTGCTGGACCCAGTAGGATTTCAAAAAGCCTTTGAGAATTTTCATGTTGATGCAGCTGGTGTTTCTGTCAATGCCCTGGTGGGAACCTGGAATAGGGAACTCATCAGGGCAGTAGATATGATTGCTCCTAAGTGTCCCTTCTGACCTGCTTCAAAAATGGCCCCTTGGTATACTGAGGAGTTGTGTGGGCTGAAGCATTTGTGTAGGCGACTAGAGCGCAAGTGGAGGAGAACTTGGTTGGAATTTGACAGGATGCAGCATGCGACCTATTGGAAGACTTATGCGATGACGGTGCATGCAGCGAAAAAGATTCTGGTCTGCGCACACTGCGACTGCAGATTCGTGCTCAGCAGAGCTATCCCAGGTTGTGAGGAGTTTAGTTTCTGTTCCTTCTACTTCAAATCAGCCCCCAGGTCGTTCTGCTGTGATGTTTTTAATGGGTTCTTTGTGAACAAGATCACCTGTATTTGGGCCAACTTGGACTCTGCTATTTTTACAAGGTCTATGGAGGAGGTGTCCAGCGATTCCTCTTGCAGTATTATATTGGATGAGTTTCAATCTGTGACTCCTGAGGATGTGGACAAGCTGCTTGAGGCAGTGCGGCCTACTACCTGTTCTCTGGATCCTTGCCAGACTTGGCTGCTTCTATCTAGCAGGGAGATTGTTGGAGGTGGCCTAGTTAATATCATAAATGCATCGCTGAGGGAGGGTAGGGTGCTCCATGTTTGAAGGAGAGAATGGTTAGACCACTCCTTAAGAAGCCTTCCCTGGATCCCTTAGCGATGGATAGTTACAGGCCAATCTCCCTTGGCTGGGCAAGGTGACTGAGAGGGTGGTGGCCGACCAACTCCAGGCAGTTTTGGAGGAAACTGATTATCTAGACCAGGCCTGCTCAACTTCGGCCCTCCTGCTGATGTTGGCCTACAATTCCCATAATCCCTGGCTACTGGCTGCTGTGGCTGAGAATTATGGGAGTTGTAGTCCAAAAACAGCTGGGGGGCCTAAGTTGAGCAGGCCTGATCTAGACCCATTTCAAACTGGCTTTAGAGCTGGCTATGGAGTTGAGATGGATGACCTTCACTGGGGAACCGATAGAGGGAGTGTGACTCTGCTGGTTCTTCTGGATCTCTCAGTGGCGTGCAATACCATCGACCATGGTATCCTTCTGGATTGCCTGGGGGAGTTGGGGATAGGTGGCACTGCTTTGCAGTGGTTCCACTCCTATCTCTCAAGCAGATTCCAGATGGTGGAGCTTGGTGACAGTCGCTCCTCAAAGCAGGAGCTGTAATATGGAGTCCTTCAGGGCTCCATTCTGTCACCAATGCTTTTCAATTTCTACATGAAACCGCTGGATGAGGTCATCACGAGATTTGGTGCTGGGTGTTACCAGTATGCTGATGACACGCAAGTCTACCTCTCCTTTTCATCTTCATCATGAGGAGATGGCACTCATTCTCTAAATGCCTGCCTACAGGCAGTAATGGGCTGGATGAGGGAGAACAAATTGAAGCTCAATCCAAGCAAGACAGAGGTGCTCATTGCGGGGGCTCAGAATCTGAGGGGTGTGTTAGATCTTCCCATGCTGGATGGGGCTACACTCCCCCAGAAGGAGCAGGTGCGCTGCTTGGGAGTACTCCTGGACCCAGGCCTCACCCTGATATCTCAGGTGGAGGCCATGGCCAGGAGTGCTTTCTATTAGCTTCGGCTGATTCAACAGCTGCACCCATTCCTTGGATGACCTCAAAACAGTGGTGCATCAGTTGGTAACCTCCAGGCTTGACTATTGCAATGCGCTCTACGTGGGGCTACCTTTGTACGAAGTTCAGAAACTTCAGTTACTTCAAAATGCGGTAGCCAGATTGGTCTCGGGGGCAACCCGGAAAACACCATATTATGCCTGTCTTGCAACAGTTGCACTGGCTGCCAATAGATTTCCCAGCAAAATACAAAGTGCTGGTTATTACCTTTAAAGCCCTGAACAGCTTAGGGCCGGGTTATCTTACTGAGTGCCTTCTTCTGCATGACGTTAAGGTCATCTGAGGAGGTCCATCTCCAGTTGCCACCAGTTCTTCCAGTGGCAACTCAGAGGCAGGCCTTCTATGTAGCTGCTCCTGGCCTCTGGAATGCACTCCCAACAGAAAATTCGTAATTTGAGTTCATTACTGTCTTTCAGGAGACCCCTTAAAACCTATCTGTTTGGCCTAGCCTTCCAGGGTTTTTAAACTACTGTAAACTGTTTTAAATTGTTTTAAATGGTTGCCCTGGTTTTCCACGGTTTTTAGCTGTTTGAATATTTAAAATGGTCTTATCCTGTTTTTATAGTTTTGATTTTAATTGTTAACTGGTTTTAATTGTTTTTATCCTGTCTCGTTGTTTTTATCCTACAATTCCTAAGCACCAAGAAAGACTGGGTCACAGCCTCTTATTTCTATACAATCTATTCACCAAAGCTGCGCTGGGCGTTTACAAGAGCTCACTTGAATGCTTTACCCTCGGCGATGCTAGTAGGGAAATTTGAGAGAAAACCCTATGAGGAGAGACTATGCCATTGCGGAGCTGCTCCCGAAACATTGAAGCATTCACTGTTACATTGTCCACTTTATACTGATGAAAGAGATTTATTTTTATCTCAGTATCTGAAAGATCTCCAAAGCCACTCACTGGAGACAATTCTTATATGCTTATTAGAAGACAGGGACCCAACAATATCCCTGGCGGTTGCTAAATTTTGTTATAGATTGACCAAACTAAGAGAAGCTAGAGCACAGCAATCGGTTACTGTAAAAGATTCCTGATTTTATATATTTGATGACATTTTAGACTTTGTTTCCATTATTGTTTTCTCTTTTTACTGTGTATATTGATGTTTGATCTAAGATCGTAAATAAACAACAACAATACCCTGTTGTAAAACGCCCCGAGCCATTTTGGAAGGACAGTATATACATTGAATAAATAATAAATAAATAAATAAATAAAATCTCGTCCCCCATATGCCTGCAAAACACAAGCAATGCTTGGACAGAATGCTTGGGTGCCACTACTGTCAACAGACAAGATCCAAGATCTATGAATTCAGCCAGACTACTACAGAAGCTTTCAAGGTCAGCCAGTCATATTTAATTGCGGACTAAAAGAATGTTGATACTCAAATAGCTCCATGAAACAATAGAACCTAAACAGTGCTTCACCTGGACAGCAGAAAAGATTCAAACTCTCAGAAGATCCTGCCATGAAAATGAATTAAGCAAGTGCAAGACATATCCCTCCCTCATTTTAATTCCCACAGGCTCCCCATTCTTCTCCTCTTTTGGTAGAATATGTAGAGTCATTTCCCCCACTACAGCAGCTGACCTGGTTGACAGGTAGCCCAAAGAGCCTAGCATCCCAGGAAAAAAACAGATGATGAACAGAAAGGTGAAATGAGGCAGGGGAAGACATTGTGCAACAGAAAGAGCAGCCCCTCCTTAAAGATGGAAATTCTAGGGTACGTTCAACTCTGTGTTGGAGAAGTGCTTCCAAATTCTACAGGACACAGAGCAACTTCAGGTGGATTCTGAAAGCATCTTCTGGAAGTGTGCTAACCATATATATTTTTTACAGCTGTACAACACACGAGGCAGAATGCCAACCATGGTAGCAAGGTCAAAACAAAAAAACCCAAGAATGGTGCTAAAGGGAGACGTTACCAAGTTGGAAAAATGTTGCTGATCATATGCAGAGATACTTGGGGAATACAAGTCAGGGAGTACTGTGCTAGAGATCATTCCACCCCTTTAATAAATTTATTTAAGAGGTGAAGTAGTGCCCTGTTTGAAGAGTTCAATCAGTATTTGGAGCAACAACAGCACCTTGTTTCACTGAACTATGATATAGTGGCCATGGTTTATTTTGAGAATGGCAAAAGCATGCCAACTAATTAACAGTTGCAGGAGGTGTACTATATATTTTTCATTCCTTCTCTCTGCCACCTACCAATATGAGAGATGCATTGCCAGCAAAGAAGGAGGATCGATTTTGACCCGTGTCATAACAGGATGTTCCAAAACTCTGGTAATGGGAACTCAATATGGCAACAGTAAAAAATCTTTTAACATGTGCTATATATAATGATATGACTTTTATATATATAGTAAATTGTGTGGCTTCTGGATATTTCTTGTTTGTTTCTTCTAACAAAATAGGGTAATAAGCAACTCAGGCAAGAGTTGTGTTTGAATAGTGTTTCCCCAAATTTGAAGGAAAATTTGGCAGACATCCAGACTAATACTGCACACACTGAATAACAGTATTTGTGAACAGTAGGGGTGTGCATGGAACTGTCTGGCCCGGTTCAGTTTGGTACGGCCCCCATCGAACCCCGCCCCCCGGTCCGGGAACTTTTAATTTTTTCAAAAAAAGGTAAAGAGTAATTACCTGTAGCCCCTTCAGGGAGCTTGCTGTAGCCCTGGGGGGGGGGTGTCCACTCGAGTTCCCCCCCCCGCCAGCCTCCCTCATCATGGCCGCGGCCGGGTAAACTTAGTCTTTTTGGCTCTTTCGGGCCTCCGTAAAAGCGAGCGTCCGCCATTTTAACCACCACCACGCATGAGCAAATGCCCTCTACGGCCACTCGCTTTTAAGGAGAGCCAAAAGGACTAAGTTTACCCAACTGCAGCCATGATGAACGAAGCGGGGGGGGAGGAAACCCACGCGGACCCCCCCACGGCTACAGCAAGCCCCCTGAAGGGGCTACAGGTAATTACTCTTCACATTTAATTTTTTTTTTAAGTTCATGGACCTGCCGGACTGGATGGAACCGGGGTGGTGGTGGTGTTCAGTTCGATCACAAACCCCTGGACCGAACAGTCTGACCGCAGACCAGTTCCGCACATCCCTAGTGAACAGGGGAAGAGTGATTTTCACTGATCCTCCCATCCCCTCTGTGCCTCCTGTAAATACGTCCCTGAGAGCTCTGCAGCTCTGAGGGACATATTTTCAAGAAGCATAGAGGGAAGGGGGGGATCCGTTAAAACTTTGCCTCCCCTGTTGCAGCTGTACCACATTTAATCCCCACAAAACATTAATATCACATTTGAGTTAAAGTAATATAATGCAACACACATCCCTTATTATACAATTATATTCTTTATTGTAGAAGGAATTCTAATATAACTTGCTCCCTCATATCACCAACAGCTTTTCCTTTTAAAATTTGTGCAATCACCTCAACATAGTTTCCATACTACTCCAAGTACCATTACCAGTTCTCACTTCAGGGCTAGTATACACATGACCCATCAATTGAGTACTGCAATGTATAACTAGCATGTGTGAATGCCTGTCATGGTACCTTGAGTGTTACAATTTTCTTGTTGTTAAGAATATAGCAGGGCCTCAAACCCAGCAGACCTAGGCCAAGCTCTTACTAAGGTAGTGAATGTGCCTGTACTAAGCTACAGACTGCAGGGCTGGGACATTATTGAATGGCCCACCATACCAAAAAAACCTCCTGACACATTAGAAAGCTAACTTGTCAGGGAGAAGTGTTCTAGCCTAGTCCTCTCTCCACCATACTAGTTTTCTACCTGCAATGGTGGTTTACCTCTTCAAAGTAGGGTTCATTTTATTTAAAACAAATTGATTTAAATTAACTTGTAACTGTTTTAATCTTGGCAACAAAAACAATAATTGTTCAACAAAATATTTGGATCAATTAACAATTGAGCAGTGATATAATAAGGTGTGGTCAATTGTACTCTTAGAAAAAAAAATCAATGATAAGATTAGATTAACACAGGCTGTGAGAGTGGAATCACAGTTCCACCGTATTTGGACAGATTATATTAATATTAACATTATTAGATATGATTTTGGAGTTTCTTGTGATATATATTGTAATAATAATAATAATAAAATAAATAAATAAATATATAGTAATAATAATATATGGAAAATATGATTGTTAGATGTACTGTGTTATGTGATACTGTTCTATGTTATGTAATTATTGCAAATAAAAACTAAAACAAAACAAATTGATTTAAAAGGCTTCACATAAGGACTCAATTTTAATTATTTAAATCACAGTTTATATTACTAGTCAGGAAGATTCTATTTAATCATCATTCTCTATAAAAGTACATTCTTTTTGTCCAATATAAACTTAATACTTATTTAGAGATAGATGGAAGTTTCATATTTAGAAGGTAGGTACACACTAGGGATGTGCACGAAAAATTATCGGTGCCGGCGGGGGTAGGGCTTTAAGGGCGGGGGAGAGTGTACTCACCCCCCCGCCGCGTTTCCCCCGCCGGTGCTCTCCGAATTTTAAGCCCCTCGGGGTGGCAGCATTCCTCCCTGCCGCCCCGTTTCCCCCGTCGGCGAGAAGTGGCTGCCGCCCTGAGGGGCTTAAAATTCAGAGAGCGCCGGCGGGGGAAACGCGGCGGCAGCGAGTACACTCTCCCCCACCGGCGCCGAATCCGCCCCCACACCCGAAACGTTTCGGCAGCCTTTTCAATGGCCACCGAAACGTTTCGGGCACAAGCCTAGTACACACTATAATAGATACACACTTATAATGCTGTTTCATTCAGGTAACCAAGCCTTGCATTTCATTGTTGCACTGTTTGCATTCCTTAGACTCAAGACGGTTTACATAAATTAAAATGACGACAAGAGAACAAGGGGGGGGGGAGAAAATTAAATAAGAAAAAGAACCCCCCCACACACACACCCTAAAAATGAAAAGCCTGGCAAAATAGATAGGTTTTCAGGAGCTTCTTATAGGACAGAAGAGAGTGGGGTATTATGAATCTCAGGAGGCAGTGTTCCATAAGGATGGGGCTGTAACAGAGAAGACCCTCCCCTGGGCCTGGAACTCTTGAGAAGCTCCACCTGAGACGACTTCACAGAGCAGGTCAAGGTTGGACGGGAGAGGCAGTCCTGAAGGTACACAGGTGCCGAACCTGGAAGGGTTTTATAGTTGATAACCAGCACCTTGACTTGGACCCGGAAGCAAACTGGTAGCCAATACAGCAACCTTAGCAAAGGTGAAACAAGTTTATATTTTCTGCTGCCCATAAGCAGTTGGGCTGCAGCATTTTGATCCAGCTGAAGCTTCCAAGTAGTTTTCAAAGGCAACCCCAGGTAGAGAGCATTGCAGTAGCCCAACCGAGAGGTGACAAGGGCATGAGCTACGGTTGCCAGGGCCACTTGGAAAAAGTTTCCTCAGGACTGCATGAATATGTTCCATGCACTTTTGGTTTTACTTTCTATTTCCTCCCCTCTCCATCCAATGAATTTATATCCCAACTACTCCTCCCTGCTCAGATCTACTACATCCCACCACAAATCCTCTATTCATTCATTTACCTTCTTTGTATTGGATTTGGGGCAAGGGGAACAAAGGCTTGACTGTTTGTGTGTGTTGTATGAACACTACCTGCAGAATTAGACTAATCATTTTTAGATCAATCCTGCTTTAAAGAAAACCAAACACTTCATCAAATCAGAGTACTGTTAGCTTTAGTACGGCACTTCCAAAAATGTATTAAATTTGTGCACAAACTAAGTTTGCATGTGCAAAAGATTGAAGCAGTCTTTGATCTTTTGCACAAGCAAACTTAGTTTGTGCACAAATTTAATACGTTTTGGGAAGTGCCATACTGAAGCTAACAATACTCCGATTTGACCAAGTGTTGTTTTCTTTAAAGCAGGGTTGATCTAAAATAAATTAAAAATCAGATTTTTAAAATCCAAGGCACAAGAAACCAAAGGCTACAGTTCGTTTACGGTTACCAAACCCAACAAATATTGAATGCTTCTAGCACCATACAGGGTTAAGGCCTCTTGAATTCGGGGCTCATGTATGCTTACTCGGGAGCAAGGTCAGGCTGCAATCCTATGCAGATATACCTGGGAATGGGCGCAACCGAATACAGACGAACTTATTTCTGAGTACTTCATACACATTTGAATGCCATTTTCCGCTTTCTTTAATCAGGACCCCGCACCCAGGATTAGGGGCCGCCGGTAACATGAACTGAAGACACTACTTTATATGCAAGCCATAGGAATTGAACTGCACGCAAGAGAACTGGGAGATAAAAAGGCGCCATAGCCACAAGCAAAAGATACTATCCGTTGTTCCTCAGAAACAACCACACTCCTCGAGTACCAGCATTATGGCCTCGGCCTCCAAACACGCGCAGGCGCACAGCCACTAGTCGCTACCACCACAGCTCCCTCTACCAACGCATGCGTATGGTCCCTCCTCCGTGTCTCGCGCCGTAATGCCTCCCCCAACCCCGTTTTTTCAACGGCCCAAATCACACAACGCATAAAACAAAAGGTGGGTGAATGCCCCAACGGGAATAGATACGACACAGTCACCCCACTCCTACCTCAGTGAGAAGTAGTTCTTTCCTTACTTGTCGTCACAACCACTACTACCTCAAACGCTTAACATCAATAAAATGTGAAGAAAGGGCCAGAAACCAAGGCACGCCAAGCTACGCAACTCTCTATCTCTCACGGCTCCCGTATTAGACTGCTGCTAATCTAATTTACGCATGCGCTTTCTGGGTAGCGCGTGGCGAGTTTTCTGCGCATGCGCCTTTCTCGCGAGAACACGGATCGCCCAGCGGCGCCGTTCCCCTCACATATCGCGAGAAGCCAGGATCTTGACTTTTGAGCTGTTCGTTTTTGTTAATAACCACGGTTGTGGTTTCACTTTGGTTCGTGAGGAGATTATTGGCTTCCTGTAGTTCCCCCACCATGGGAATTCTGGATTTCTCCGTTTATTTATTTTTTTAAAAGTTGCTCTCAGTTCCACCTCCTGTGGGAGGAAGAAATGTATAAGGAACCCGGAAGATAATATTCCACGTGAGTCTATGCTTTTTACTCGATGGCAGGAAAGGAGGCGGTTATGTGACGCGGCCATTGTTGATTGGTCAAGTGAGCTCCTGGCTGGGTGCTTCGGAGTTCGTCCTGGAAGACTCCGGCGCGAAGGGAAGGTAAGGGGAGGGGAGGGGAGGGGGCCTGGGCTGCGCTGCTCTGCTCGGGGGGGAGAGAGAGGGAGGGGGCCTGGGCTGCTCTGCTCAGGGGGGAGGGCGTGGGCGTGCGCTGCGCTGCCCAGGACTTCTCCGCGGGGCTTTTGCCCGCCCTCGCCTCCCCGCCAAGTTCTTGCTCTTTCCAGCCTCGAAGGCAGCATGCCTCTGAGTAGTACCCGTTGCAGGGGGTGGGGTGGGGGAGCAACAGCAGGAGGGAGGGCACGCCCTCAACTCCTGCCTGTGGGCTTCGCGGAGACGTCTGGTGGGCCACTGTGCGGAGCAGGATGCTGGACGAGCTGGGCCTTCTTGGGCCTGACCCAGCAGGGCTGCTCTGATGCTCTTACGATGCTCCTTCACGCAACCCCGCCCCGCCCCAAAGCCACGTCCCCCGTGGCTACTAGGAGACGATCCTAGGTAGTGCCCACCTTGCTCCTGGACGTGCTACTTTTCTAGTTTTAGGCAACTGGCAACTGGTTGTGTTTTTTTTAAGTGTGTTGATTGTGCAAAGTCCCTCCTCTTCATCTGCACAGCCCAGACGTGGGCGGGTCTTGGTTAATGTTATGCAGAAGGTTGTGTGGTCTGATGTTCACAGCCAAAGGAACGTGTGGAGGAGGAGTGCAGAAGTCTTTGCACACCTGTCACTTCGCTTCCCACAGGTCCTCTCATTTCTCTCAACCAAGCTCACTTCTGGTTTTGGAGAACAAATGTAGAGCTGCAGAGCAGAAAGGTGTGCGGCGTGCGCCGGGGGAGCCCCTCCCCGCCTAAGACCCATTTGCCTGTGAAAATCAGACCTGTCTCCTTTTCTTTGTGATTGGATCTGCCACCATCATCTAGAATATTGCTAAGCAGATTCTGCATGTATCAAACCATATTTGCATGTATTTGCATATTTGCATGTATCAAATTTGTACACATTTGCATGTATCAAACCATATGCATCATACATATTCACTGAGGATTTGGCATCTGTAGAGCTAATCAGCCCATCTGCAGTTTGTGTGGTGAATTAATTTAATCTAGGCACTAAAAGTTGCTTCTGTAATATTGGAGTATCTTTATTCTCTGGCCTCTCGTCCCACAGCACAAGACCTCATATTTAACCTTATAAATAAATACAAGACCTTATAGCAGAATAGAAATCCAAAGCAAACTAAAAATAAAAAAAAGCAAAACACTTAAACCTCAAATGCATGCTTTTAGCGGGGAGCAGTTCAAACAAAAACAATGTTCTGTTTACAGAAGAACAGAATAAAACAACTTTTATTGCCTGAAAATTTGAGTGGAAATGTGTTTATCATCTCTGAGCAGCTCAGTGTGGCAAACAAGATTTTCCTCCATGCATGTTTTTAATCCTTATGAAAACTCTTTTGGGTTCATTTTACATAAGAACAGCCCTGCTGGATCAGGCCCAATGCCCACCTAGTCCAGCATCCTGTTTCACACAGTGGCCCACCAGATGCTGTTGGAAGCCACAGGCAGGAATTGAGGGCATGCCCCCTCTCCTGCTGTTACTCCCCTGCAACTGGTACTCAGAGGCATCCTGCCTTTGAGGCTGGAGGTGGCCAATAGCCCTCCAACTAGTAGCCTATGATAGACCTCTCCTCCATGAAGTTATCCAAACCCCTCTTAAAGTCATCCAGGTTGTTGGCCGTCACCACATCTTGTGGCAGAGAATTCCACAAGTTGATTATGCATTGTGTGAAAAAGTACTTCCATTTGTTGGTCCTAGATTTCCTGGCAATCAATTTCATGGGATGACTTCTGGTTCTAGTGTTATGTGAGAGGGAGATGAATTTCTCTCTATCCACTTTCTCCACACCATGCATGATTTTATAGACCTCTATCATGTCTCCCTGCAGTCGTCTTTTTTATAAAATAAAAAGCCCCAGGTGTTGTAGCCTTGCCTCATAAGAAAGGTGGTCTAGTCCCCTGATCATTTTGGTTGCCCTCTTCTGCACCTTTTCCAGTTCTACAATGTCCTTTTTTAGATGTGGTGACCAGAATTGTATGCAGTACTCCCAAGTGTGGCCGCACCATAGTTTTGTATAAGGGCATTATAATATTAGCAGCTTTATTTTCAGTCCCCTTCCTAATGATCCCTAGCATAGAATTGGCCTTTTTGACAGCTGCCGCACATTGAGTCAAAACTTTCAATGAGCTGTCCACCATGACCCCAAGATCCCTCTCCTGGTCAGTCACCAACAGCTCAGATCCCATCAGCATCTACTTGAAGTTGGGGTTTTTCGTCCCAATGTACATCACTTTACACTTGCCAAGATTGAACCACATTTGCCATTTTGTTGCCCACTTACCCAGTTTGGAGAGATCCTTTTGGAACTGCTCACAATCCGTTTTGGATTACCCGAAAGATTTTGGTATCATCTGCAAATTTGGCCACCTCGCTGCTTACTCCTACTTCTAGAGCATTTATGAATAAAGTAGCTGACCCCCACATCTGTGGGGGGGCATCTGTGCGCTCTTTGGGGCTGGCTACCTCTCCCCCCCACCTGCCCCAGTCTCCGGCCGGGCCAAGTGCCGGGCCCAGGCTGCTGGGCCGAAGTGCTGCCGTGCTGCCGCGGCGGCCACACCCACCATCGCCTCGTACCTGTGGCCCGCCTCTGCTGCCTCACATCCACGGTCCACAGCCTCGCCTCTGCTGCCGGACCCGCTGCGGTGGCCTGGCTCCCCACCACCACTGTGGCCAGGGTCGCCTCCGCGGCAGCTGAGCCGGTTCTCCTGGGTGCGCCTCAGCTAATCAGGTGCCTCCGCCAGCCAGTCAGCTGGGTGCCAGGACACACATTCCAAGACACACCCAGGAGAATTAATATAATAGATTAAAAAGCACCGGTCCCAGTACAGATCCTTGGGGGACTCCACTTCTTACTTCCCTCCATTGTGAAAACTCTCCATTTATACCTATCCTCTGTTTCCTGTCTTTCAGCCAGTTATCAATCCACACATGTACTTGTCCCCTTATCCCATGACTGCTAAGTTTCCTCAGGAGTCTTTGATAAAGAACTTTGTCAAAAGCTTTGGAAGTCCAAGTATACTATGTCAACTGGATCACCTTGATCCACACACTTGTTGACACTCTCAAAGAACTCCAAAAAGCAAGATTTACCTTTGCAAAAGTCATGCTGGTTCTCTCCCAGCAGGGCCTGTTCTTCTATGTGCTTTACAATTTCATCCTTGAGGTTGCTTTCCATCAGTTTGCCTGGAACGGACATTAAGCTAACTGGCCTGTAATTTCCCAGATCACCCCTGGATCCCTTTTTCAAAATGGGTGTTACATTGGCTACTTTCCAGTCTTCCGGTACAGGGCCTGATTGCAGTGATAAGTTATATATTTTGGCAAGGTCTGCAATTTCACATTTGAGTTCTTTGAGGACATTTGGATGGATGCCATCCAGCCCTGGTGATTTGCTAGTTTTCAGTTTTTCTAAACAGTTTAGAACATCATCTCTTGTTACTTCTATCTGACTCAGTTCTTAAGCCTCCATCTGCGAAACACCTGGTTCAGGAACAGATATATGCTCAGTATCCTCTGCTGTGAAGACAAAGAACTCATTGAGCTTCTCTGCAACCTCTATATCCTCCTTAATAATCCCTTTCACTCCCTCATTGTCCAACCACCTCCTTGGCAGGTTTCCTGCTTCTGATGTATTTAAAGAAGTTTTTGTTATTCCTCTTGATGCTTTTTGCTAAATGTTCCTCAAACTCTCTTTTTGCCTCCCTTATTGTCACCTTGCATTTCTTTTGTCAGGGTTTGTGTTCTTTTTGTTCTCTTCATTTGGACAGGACTTCCGATTTCAGAAGGAAGTCTTCTTCCCTTTTATGGCTTCCTTGACGTTACTTGTTAACCATGCTGGCATCTTCCTGGACTTAGTGGTACCTTTCCTCCTTTGGGTTTCATCCACCAACGTCTCATCTCCTCAGCTCTGCCTATCTCACTGTACCTCTGTGTGGAACAGGTAGCATTTCTGAGAATGCTGCCTTGGGGGTCCTGGACTTCAATACGCTACTTAGCAGCCTAAATTTGGCTTCCAGGACCTCCTGAGTACATTTCCCCACATCATTGGTGCCGACGTGCATTACGACAGCTGTCTCCTCCCCAGCACTGCCTAACAGCCTATCTAGATGCTGTGTGATATCTGCAACCTTCGTACCAGGCAGGCAAGTCGCCGTGCGGTCAACACGTGGGTCACAAACCCAGCTCACTATATCTCTAATGATCGAATCACCCACTAC
Source organism: Hemicordylus capensis (assembly GCF_027244095.1). Taxonomy (NCBI): domain Eukaryota; kingdom Metazoa; phylum Chordata; class Lepidosauria; order Squamata; family Cordylidae; genus Hemicordylus; species Hemicordylus capensis. The sequence goes on along the minus strand of NC_069657.1, from coordinate 266,591,419 downwards.
AAGAAGGCCCACCCTGACATTTTATTTATCATTAAATTTTTATACTGCCTTTCATTAAAAGAATTTCAATACGGCTTACAAAACATTTAAGAGTTACACAATAAAATATTAAATTGGAATATAAAAATACAAATCTAATTAAAAGTTTAAAAAAATACACAATAGGATTAAAGTACAGAGCAGCAGCAATAAAAAGAACACTCAAAAAACAACACTCCCCTGCTAACTGGGCAAAGAGGCACCTTTTAATCTGGTGATTTTCTTTATTTAGCAGGGGGAGAGTAACTTGCCCTATCTACCCCCAGCACAATACTTCACTGTTGCTGGTGTCTACCTTATGTTTCTTTTTAGATTGTAAGCCCTTTGGGGACAGGGTTCCATCTTATTTGTTTGTTATTTCTCTGTGTAAACCGCCTTGAGCCATTTTTGGAAGGGCGGTATAGAAATTGAATTAATAATAATAATAATAATAATAATAATAATAATAATTATTATTATTATTATTATTATTATTATTATTATTATTATTAATAATAATAATATAAAAGCCCAGGTAAAAAGCCAAGATTTCACTTACTTTCTGAAAACTGTGGTGGAGACTGAGTAGTGGATGCTCACCGGGACAGCATTCCAAATTCTGGGGGCAGTAACTGAGAAGGCCCTGTCCCACATGCACAACAGCTGAGCAGTGTTCTTTCAAATTTGTGTGTGGAATGAGTTATGTTCTGGGTGGCAGTATCAAGGCACTGTGCATGCACATACATTCAGATTGGGGCCTTCCTGGTTCAACTTGAGCGGGAACTAAAATTAAATGAGTGGACATCAAACAATGTGTGAGTGCATATCCTTAGTGGGAGCACTGCAGCCGAGGCTCCCTCATTGTCGGACCTTGGAGTGGAGCCCCCTCGGATGACCTTGTCAAGTGGGTAGAATCCCTTGGGATCAGGCGGTCCCTCAGATATCCAAGGCTCAAACTGTTAAGGGCTTTAAAGGTCAAAACCAGCACCTTGAATTGGACCTGGAAACAAATTGGCATCCAATGTAGCTCTTTCAAAATGGCTGTGATATGATCCCATCAGGCAGTTCCAGATAATATCCTAACTGCCACCTTTTGCACTTCTGCAACAAATATTTTGCAGAACCCCCAAATATTTTTTCTGAATATTCTTCAAGGGCAGCCCCACGTAGAGTACCTTACAATGATCCAGCCATGACGTGACTAAGGTGTGGGTAACTGTGGCCAGATTTGCCTTCTCAAGAAAGGAACAAAGCAGGCACACTAGCCAAGACTGAGCAAAGGGACCCCTGGCCACCGCCTGCACCTGAGCCTCCAAAAGCAGATCCGGGTTCAGCAATACCCACAAATTGCGCACCTACTTTTTCAAGGGGAGTGCAACCCCAACCAGAACAGGTCGAATCCCCTCATCCCAATTGGCTCGCCTTCTAACAGCACGGCCTCCTTGCCCGGATTCAGTTGATTAGCCCACATCCAACCCATGACTGTCTCCAGCCCTCGATTCAGGACATCCATTGCTTCCCTTGGATCAGGTGCTAGAGATAAGAGCTGAGTGTCATCTGCATATTGCTGTCAACTCAGTCCAGGTTCCTGGGTCACCTCTCCCAGTGGTTTCATGTAGACGTTAAACAGCATGCGGGACAAAACTGAATCCTGTGAGACCCCACAGGCCAATGTTCATATACAGCTCACTGTTGTTATCTGTTCTGGCTGGCTGCAGCTTTCCAAGGTTTCAGAGAAGGGTCTTTTCCAGCCCTACTTGGAGATGCCAGAGACTGAACCTAACTCCTTTTTGTAGGCATACTACAGCCTCTTGCTATTTTGGTCTGATGGCACAGGCCTGTGTCTAGGAAATAATGGGTTCATCAGGTGGTTGCTCCTAGCCCTCCCCATCTTCCTCTGCCACATAAGTTGTGTCCAAGCCATTTTAATCCACTACCCCCATATCAATGTGGTTTGAGGGTGGAGTCATTAAAGCACTGAAAGGGACCCTTTTTGTGTTGCACAGAAAGATAGGAAGCTAGCCCGACCATCTAGCTCAGTATTGTCAACACCATTTTTCAGGCAGGGGCTACTTTGGCAATTTCCCACTGTGCTGACCTCTGTGCAGTGCGATGCTTTCTCCATCTCTGGTGAACGTTGGAGAGAGGGCTTCCTCAAGCTGTCTTGAGCCCCAACATCTTCTTGGACAGCATACACAGAGTGCTGGGAAGTGTAGTCCTTCCCAGTACTTTCCCTATAGAGCTCTATGGAGAAAGTACTGGGAAGGACGACACCAGTGTTCTCTCTATTTTATTTTTTTTCATTTGAGTGAAGATTGTATTTTGTTCTGGGTGGCGGTATTAAGGCAGTGTGTGCACATGTGCATTCAGAGTGGTGCCTTCCTGATTCAACCTGAGCGGGATCGAAAATTGACTAAGCAGGCATCAGAAAGCTTGTGAGTGCACACACATGTGCACGCCTTCGAGGGAATACTGCTGGACTATACTTCAGTGTTCCATGTATATCTTCCCAAGATGATACTGAAGCTTGAGGGCTTTTCGTCTCTTAAGCCCACTGGTGCTGGGCAAATCATATCATTGTGCGGTAGGAACAGTTGCCTCCATGAAATTCCAGGAGGGACTGCACTGAGTATTCAACAACAAACATTTATATACTGCTTTTCAACAAAGGTTTCCAAAGCGGTTTACATAGAGAAATAATAAATAAATAAGATGGATCGCTGTCCCCAAAGGGCTCACAATCTAAAAGAAATGTAAGATAGACGCCAGCAACTGGAGGCACTGTGCTGAGGATGGGTATTCTACTTCACAATTAGTCAAGGAGCCGCACTTGGGGTCTGGGGAGCCGCCACTAGCCCCAGAGCCTTGCAATGAAGATCACTTCTCTACACTGACTGGCAGTGGCTCGCCATGTTTTCAGGCAGGAGTCTTTCCCAGCCCCACCATGGACAAGCTGGCAGTTCAACCTGGGGCTTTCTGAATGTAAAGTAAATCCTCTACTACTGAGCTATGGCCCCATCTCCTGACCTTTGACCTTTATGGATGTCAGAGTTGCTGCAGCACAGCTCCTTCCCATGCCGTGAAAGTAACATCGGAACTGGAGCTCTGGGCCATGTGATTGGACCCCAGGCTGTGACGACTCCTCATGCAAGCATTGTCCTCCTCATGCAACCATTGGGGTGGGAGGGGGGAGGGCGGGCAAGAGAGAGTGGGGAGGAAGGGAGGGAATTGGGCAAGAGTGTGGGGCAGAAGGGAGGGAGGGGGAGGGAGAGTGGGGCAGGAGGGAGGGAGGAACAGCCGGCCCCAAAGAGCGCACAGATGCTCTGTGTGGGTTGGCTAGTTAGTACTGAAAACCTGACTTAACACAGAGTACAGTTTTAGGCAAAATTTTGAACAAATTTTGAGCAGTGTATACTTGTGAGGAACCAACAGTAGTTTAATGCCAGTCTACTGATTGATATTATACCACCTATTCTTCTTGCTGGTGCAGTTATTTAAAAGCTATTTGGTTAATTAATATTCCATCGGGTGCATTTCTCCTCATCTCATTTGTTTTAATTCCCATGTTTATAACCCTTTATATTTTCCCCTTGGTTGTTAGTAAGCGAATTAGTATTCCCAAAAGGGTTATGGTTTCCCTGGGGGACTATAAAAATGTATTTTGGGACTGATCTCTCCCCCCGCCCCCAAGCACTTCTGCTACTGTGTTTGTATGTACGCTGGAGCTAGCTGAGAACTGGGACTCTTTCCAGAAGCTTTGTGGAAATAATTCCTTTTTTAAAAATACAGTATTTTTATTTATTATTTATTCTATTTCTATACCGCCCTTCCAGAAGTGGCTCAGGGCGGTTTACACAGAGAAATCTATATATTTAATTCTCCTGGGTGCACCTTAGAATGTGCGTCCTGGCACCCAGCTGATTGGCTGGGTGGTGGAGGCACTTGATAGGCTGAGGCGTACCCAGGAGGATTGGTCGGCAGTGGAGGCCAGGTGGTGGCGGGCCTGGTGGCGGCGGCGGCACTTACTGGCCCGAGGAGAGGCCGTGCCGTGCCAAATGGACCCAGCAGCCAGAGCCGCTGGACCCGAGCCTCTGGACCTGGCAGCCACAGCCAGGAAATGCATCTTTCCATGCGTCTGCAAATACCTCCGGGAATACAACCTTAGACTTTAAATTTCTGAGAGTTATTCTTAATTCCTTAGTGCCATTTTTACATTCATCAGAGTGCTGCAGCTTGTGGAAGGTACTGTTGACATGCCACAAGTATGTCTTGAAGTATCCTCATTAACCAATTGCCTTCTTTCAGGTTGTGATGCCTCATAACATCTGTTTTGTGCTTGTGGTGGGTAAAATCAACTTGGCTGTCCTGCTGTTCTTTGCAACAAGTTTCTCTTTGTGCTTAAATGACAGAGTTGCAGTAAGTATCTTTATTAATCTAATATCAAAGGAGATTATATGGGGAACGTTTTGTCGTGATTTGGTGCTGGCAGACTGAGTTTACTCTTTTTAAAATTCTTTCTGAGGGAACTTCTAGTGATATTTTAGCACAGCAGGGGGGAAATGGATGTTGGCTACCAATCTTTGTCCATCATGTATGTCATATACCTCATAATGAGGAATATGTTTTCAGTGCAGATTTTTAATCATGTACTGAATTTTAGATATTCAAAAAGGCCTTCTAACAAATATAAAAGTTTATAATGTGTCAATTTTTAATTAGCAAAATAAGCTCTCAACAGTTTTAAAATAATGTTATGTCTTTTATTTCCAAAGGAGTTTGCTCTAACAAAAAAAGAAGACAGCAATTTAAAGGAACAGAATAAGAAAGAATTGGTGGAGGAGGAGGAAGATCTTGATTCTGAAGACTTGGAAGTGTTTTATCCAACACATCAGTGGCAAATCGTCCGTCCAGGTAAATAAAAATTGCTAATTATAATTTCAAAAGATCTGCATATGCTGCTTTACTCGGGGGGAAAACTACCCCCAAACAGGAAAAGGTTGTGATTCGCTACGGGTTCCAAAATAGCTGTAATAGAAACACTATTTAAGTTTAATCCTAATCCTGACAGGAGGTCTGTCGAATAAACATAGGAAAACTCACTCCTGGTATTGTATAAGTGTTATTGAAAATAAATAATAACTTGGTATATGTAATTACCAACACATGTCCACTGAAAATGGCCAAGTGATGATGATAAATTATTAAAGGTCAAAAGAATTTAGTTAGTATTGAGGAGGGCACTATTTAACAAGTGTGTATAATTTACAATTGCATGCCATGTTTAAAAAAAGTGTAAATACATGGAATGGAGGCGTGGCAATCTCTCTTTTTTAAGGTCTATGTCTTATCTACGTGGATAAACCTCTTAAACGGCTTGTAATTACTGCTTTAAACTTTAAAGAGGCCTTTGAAAATGAGGAGATTGTCATGCCTTTTTTATTTGCTGTACAGAAAACCAAATGGAACCAGAGAGAGGAATATCTAGGTTTGTATGCTGTCTTGTTGATTTATGCAGTCTTGTATATTTATGATAATAGTACTTATGATTTAATTAGGGTTGCAAGTTTTAATTAGTAGATTAATCCGTAATCAGTGGGGTCTAGTTTGAATAAGTAAAGGCACATTTTAATAGGCATTAGGGTCACGTTTGTAGAAGTTTTTTTCTTTTTTTGAGGCTATTTTGGTTCTGATTGTAGCAGTGTGTTAGCTTAATAGACAATGAAAAAGGAAATATGGCATTTCCCACAAATGATGGTGTGTTGTGTTTAAAGGTAACTAACAATTCAATATTTCAGAATATTACAACAAGCTGTTACTAGCCAACTTGTACAGAGCATCTGTGCTCTCTTTGGGGCCAGCTGTATCCCCCTCCCTCCCTTCTGCCCCACACTCTTGTCCCTCTTCCCCTCCCTCCCGCCCCACTCTCTTGCCCTCCCCCTGCATTTTATTTTACAGTACTTACCAGGCGGTGGCCGCTCCTCCTCCCGGGCGATGAACACGGAAGTCCCGCTGCCCGGTTCCCTCCCACCCCAGCCTCCCGCGGGTGTCTGGCCTCGGCGGCCGGTTCCACCACCGCCTGGCCATGAGCCGCCTCCGCGGCCTGGCCCACTGCTGGGCTGAGTGCTGCCTTTGCGGCCGGGCCTGCCAGGCCCGTTGCCGCCGCTTGCTAACCTCTGTGGCCGGCCTCTTTGAGGCCGGCTACCTCTCCCCCCACCTCCACCTTCTTGCCCAGGCTGCCGGGCCGAGTCCCGCCTCCTCGCCCAGGCCTGCTGCCTCGCCTCTGTGGCCGGGCCTGCAGCCACCATCGCCACCCACAGCCTGGCCCACCGCTGGCCAAATTCTCCTAGGTGCGCTGCGCCAGCCAATCAGGCGCCTACGCCACCCAGCCAATCAGCTGAGTGGCCGGGCACACATTCGGAGGCACACCCAGGAGAAATATAGATAGACAGATAGATAGATAATGTGTCAATATATTTAAATTGAATACGTTAGTTTAAACCCTTTGATCAGATGTAGGGATGTGCATGAACTGAGGTTCGTGCACAGGTTGGCTGTCAAACCAGTTTGGATGAGGTCCAAACCAGTTCGGTGGTGTGGGAAGGGAAGCGGGATCTTTTTTAAAAAAGAGAGTAGGTCTTTACCAGCTTGTCGCTGCATGTAGCTTCCTGCTGCGGCAGTTCTTGTGCCAAGAACCCATTTGTGGCACTAGCACACATGTGGCATTTGTGCATGTGCAGGTGCCGTTTGCTTGGCCAGCATGGTGTTGCTGACCATGCAAATGGCATCTACACATGCATGGACACCAGATGTGTGCTAGCACTGCACACAGATACTTGGGACAAACACTGCCGCGGCAGGAAGCTGTATGCTGTGGTGGTGAGTAAGTAAGGACCTGCTCTCCTTGTAAAAAACAAAAACAAAACCCACTCCCTTTCCCATAACACTGAACCGGTTCAGATCTGGTCTGAACCAGTTTGGCACCAAACCTGTGCACATCCCTAATCAGATGTGATGACTCTAGCTTCCCTTTGATGCATAATTTTTATTTCCCTATATTATTTTCAAGATTGTTTTCACCTTTTAGGAAAGCCGCATATACATATCAGAAAAGATTTACATTAACATAATGTTTTGTATAATGAACATGGCACTGTGTATATAATAGATACACTCTGAAACATATTAGCGCACTAGGTTGCTTCCTAAGAATGACTTGCATAGAGGAAGTTTTGTTGTGCAAGGGCTTGTGAAAGTCTCTTGTGACTTTGCCTAATCTCTCCTCCTGTCTACAGCTCCTTTTGCCCCCCCCCCATCTGCCTTTGAGAGTTGGGGACCCTCAGATGAAGGTTTTGGGGGGCACATGGTACTGTAAAGAGAAAGGGAGAATGGCAAAAATTGCTCCTCTTAGCTTGCACTATGGAACTTCCTTTTGTGTGTGTGTGTGTTCAAGTTGTTTTTAAGATCCAGGTTACGATGTCCAAATGCAGTCCAGTCTCAACTGACCAGTTAAAAATACTTCAATACATTGAGTCCAATATGCAATTTATTTCCATTTTTGTCAATGCCGTGATTGTAATTCTCATTTGCAGGTCAGGCTGTTCCTGCTGGGTTACATGTGCAATTAAATCTTCAGACAGGAGAAAAATTAGCCAAGATTCCAGACAACAACAATGAAAAAAGTAACATTAAAGATCTACCAAAAAATAAAAGGTACAGCATTTTAAATGTACAGGAGAACCTTGTTAATTGTGGTCCAGCACCCGCAGTTTCTTGTATCCATGGTCGGATAATGAACACTCTACCTGGATACATGGAAAAAACTGTAGAAAAGGCATTAAATCTGTGTACCCGTGGGTCGGGGTTTGCCAGAAATGATCTTGGAGGTCATATTGGGCCACCATTTTACTTTGGAAGCCATTTTATGATTCATTTCTTCCAAAAAATGAGGTTAAAAATGTGATTCTTTGGTTGATTTAGTTTAAATTGGGGGGCATCTTCAGACTTGTTGGAGGCAGTAGGGGAACTTATTTGTCCCATTTTGTCCATTTTAGGGGCAATTTGGGGCAGTGCGTGAACCTAACTCCCCAATCTGCATTCACTTTAATGCTCCGTTATTCATAGATTGGTTCTCCGTGCCCCCCCGAACAGAACCCCTGCAAATAATGGGGTTCTCCTGTATTCTCTTTATTTCTTAACTGGAAGCAGTCCCCACCTCCCTTTTTGAGGAGAGACATTGGATAGTTGGGCTTTCTGTACATGCTTCTTTCCAGCCATCAGTCATCCCTTTTGGTGGGCAAAGTGAGAAGAGAAATTTTGCTTCTTCGACGTGGTCTCTGTGCTTTACACGAATGGGCTTTGCGCCTGCGCAGAGACCACATCAGAGCTTCCAAGCTAGAGTTCTTAACTTTTGGCGGTAACCCCGCCCCCTCGGTATATAGGCGGCTGTGCGGGCTTCCCTCTCCAGTCTTTCTTCGTCCGTGATCGAAGACACATCATTGAGCAACTCCTTGCTAGATCTTTGCTAAGTACTGCTTTGTCACCTTCCCCCCCCCCATATTTATGTTCAGTACTCCCCTTCGTTATCGTTTTTATTTCTTCCCCAGTACCCCGCCTCCCTCCCTCAAAGTTTCGTTTTCTGTCCTGTCGTGGCCTTTGGGCCCGGCATGCTACGGCTTCTTTCCCTCCGTTTTTTCTGCGGTACCTTCTTCGACCTATGGCAAAGACTACAAACTTTAAGCAGTGTGGTCGCTGCAAATCTAAAATCCCTTCGACCGACAGCCACAAACTCTGCCTTTTCTGCTTGGGTGAAACCCATAAAGTTGGCTCTTGTCTGCATTGTGCGGCCTTTATCAAGCAGGCGCGCAAAAATTGGGCCTCTTGGCTTCGTTCTTGGCTTTGGGAACAAGCGTTCAAGGGTACGGGCTCAGACAAACTGTCCACTATGCAGGCCTCGTGCAGTGCCTCTCCTGCAGCCCAGGGCTTATAGCCCATTTCGTTCTCTCCGGGAGTCTCGGTGACCACTCGCGAGGTGAATATACTGGTCGATCCCGTGGCTCGGGCTTCGACGTTGGTACCAAGGAGTTTGGTGGCAGTGTCTATTTCAACAGCGGCATTGATTGAGCCACGCTCTGTCCAGCCAGCCAAAAAGAAAAAGAGATAGGAGGACCATCACACTCCCTCCAAACTGCCAACAAAGAAGCAGAAGTCGACACACGATACCGAACGTCGATCCCATACTTTACAAACGGAGACTATTTTAGATACCGAAGTGGTCTATGGTTCTAGTCTTCACGATCCCATATACGACTCTGAGCATGACTCTGAACCAGAGGAACTCCCTCTGGAGCAACCATGCAGCTGGGCCAATCGGGACCTCGAAGCTGCTCTGGACGAGCGCTACCTCAGGCAATTAGAGGAAGAGGCAGACTATTTCTATACTCATCAGGAGGTTCGCCAACGCTATCGGGCCTCAACCACCATGGAGCCGCCCCTTTGGCATTCTGCATCTCCTCGCCCTTTGGTACTGGCTTACTCGACTTCGGTTTCAATCCCGAATCCACTTTCGGGACCGAAAACTCTTCCTCCTCCGCCTCCACCCTGAACTACATCTCTCTTACCACCACGGGTTCCACCTAGAAATTCACCTGTGCAGGCAGCTACGGCCACCATTGCCCCGGACTCCAGACCAGCTCCTCGGCTCCGAATCTGACCACTTCCACCTCCGGTTTCAACCGACTCGTCAGATTCATCCTCGGATGAGGAGGGTCCAGAGTCATCCTTATCCAACAGAATATCATTGGGCTCCTCACCTTCTCTGCTGTTGGATCCTAGGCCTAATTCTCCATCGGAAGATTTCTGAATATACACAGACTTTGTCTCGCGTATGGCGGCTTCCTTGGGAGTCCAACTCTCTCAGGGGGATGAATCCGAACCTGACCCCCTATTCCAGTTGATCGAAGATTATGCCCGCCCATCGGTATCGCTCCCATTGAACCTGTCCATTCTCAAGGTAGCCAAGGCCTCTTGGTCCAAGCCTCCCTCTCTTCCCCATACATCTAAGCGGCTCGACTCCTTCTACAAGGTTCACGCCTCGACAGATCAGGACAACTCCTTCCTGAAATAACACCCATCTACTGATTCTATTGTTGTGGAGTCTTCCCTCTCAAAATTCCGGGGGTATTCCTCCTCCACCCCACCCGACAAAGAAGGAAAGAAATTGGATAGGTTTGGAAGGCGTTTGTATTCTATTGCCTCTTTATTAACAAGAACTACAAATTACCACGCCTACTATGCCAGATACCAGTCTTTTCTTTGGGACCGTATTGTCCCCTTTCTAGATCATCTACCTGAAGAACAGCAGGGCCTCACCAAAGTTTTTCTCCATGAGGCCATGCAGGTCTCCAAACAAGAACTCCATGCAATTCGCCACTACATGGAAGGGGCCGCTAAGGTGATGGCGACCTCTGTCGCCCTCCGTTGCCACGCCTAGGTTCCAATCTTCTGGCCTCACGCCCGATGCTAGATCCTCACTATTCGGAGAGAAAACAGATGATACTCTTCAAAAGTTGCAGAAACTTCATAACACGGCCCGTTCCATGGGTTTTCAACAGTCCACATCCTGTCATTATAAACTGCAAAAATGGCAGCAACAACCATACTCCTCCAAACATCAATAGTATCAATCTCAAGATAAGTCCTTTTGTTACGCCAGGTACCAGCCTTACAGAAAGCATGCACACTTCGCCGGATCCAAACTCCAGCAGCAATCCAGAGGATCTCAGCCCCCAGCCAAAAGACAATGACTTGCACCCTCTTCCCCGCTGGGGCACCAGACTTTCCCCTTTCATTCCCACCTGGGAAAATATCACTACGGACTCCTGGGCACTGACCATCTTGAGGGTCGGTTATGCTGTAGAATTTGCATCCACTCTCCCATACAACCCTCCGTTACCCACTCCGCCCACCCTGGCTCTCTTTGCGGAAGCCGACTCTCTACTCTCAAAATCTGCAATAGAACTGGTTCACAATCCACAGTCCCCAGGTTTCCACTCCCGTTACTTCACGGTCCCCAAGCCAGATGGCTCCCTTTGCCCTATCCTGGCTCTCCAGGAACTGAACTCCTACATTACGTACCACAGGTTCCAGATGGTCACTATTCCCACCATCATCTCCCTTCTGCACAAAAACCAGTGGTCCGTCTCTATAGACCTTAAGGATGCATATTATCACATCACCATCAGACCCCAACACCGTCGTTTCCTCCACTTCCAAATAGCGGACAACACTTACCAATTTCGTGCCCTTCCCTTCGGACTGGCATCCGCACCCCGGGTGTTCACCAAATGCATGGCCCTGGTGGCGGCAGCCCTGCAACAACAGAACATTCAATTTTTTCCATTTCTCAACGATTGGCTCATGGTAGCCGACAACCCGCGGTTTCTACTCAGAGACCTTCACACGGTCATCAACCTCCTTTCCAACCTGGGCCTCCAGGTGAACTACGAAAAGTCGAAACTCACCCCTTCCAGAATGATAGAATTTCTGGGAATCCTCTTCGACTTTATGAGGTCAAAAAATTTCTTGCCTCAGCGCAGAACTCAGGCCATCCTGGACTTGTAATCCCACCTCCTCTACCACCCATGTCAGTCAGCGCGAACAATTCAGTGCCTATTAGGACATATGGCTTCCATCTACGTTCTCCCTCACGCCTACCTATGGGCCAGGACTCTTCAACACTGGTTCCTTTCAATGTTCTCTCCACATGAGGACTCCCTCGCCAGCACCCTAACGATCCCACCTTGGGTCCTGCACTCCCTGCTGTGGTGGACGGACCCAATCAATCTCATCGTTGACTCCTCCTTCCAGCCCCCGCATCCTGCCCTTCTACTTACCATGGATGCATCCGTGGAAGGTTGGGGTGCCCACGCCAACAATCACAACATCCGCAGCATCTGGTCCCTGACTGAAGCTGCCCACCACAGCAATTGTCTCAAAGCCATCTTTAAGGCCTTAAGCGCCTTCCTCCCTCTGATACAGGGCTCCCACATCCTCGTCCAGACGGACAATACTACCGCCAAAACTTACCTGAACAGACAGGTTGGCACCTCCTCCAGCTCCCTCCTGTTCTTGGCCATGGACATGTGGTTCTGGTGCATTCGCCACAACGTCACACCCCTGGCGGTCCATATATAGGACCAAGACAATGTCATGGCGGGCAGGCTAAGCAGGACTCAAACAACATCACACGAAAGGCAACTACATCCCCCCACGCTACGCTCTCTCTTCCGCCACTGGTTCCTCCCAAAAATAGACCTTTTCACGTCAGAGGCAAATGCGCAATGCCACCAATATTGCTCCAGGTCCGGAATCAGACTCAATTCCCTGGGGGACGCGTTTGCCATGACTTGGATGGGACTCCTAGTCTATGCCTTCCCTCAAATTCCTGTACTTCCTCGAGTCCTTTAGAAGATCTCCCAGGACCGCCCGCATTGCATACTCATTTCCCCGTGGTGGCCCAGGAGGCCTGGTTTCCCTGACTCTTCCAGCTATCCAACCATCGGTACCACCGCTTCCCGCACACCCCTCACCTCCTCTCCCTACAAGGCGGTCACCTGCTCCATCCAGATCTACAGCGCTCCACCTCACAGCTTGGGACATAGTCCCAACCTGCCTGCAGACCTACAACGAATAGTCCAGGCCTCGCATAAACCCTCTACTGTCTCCTCCTATTCCCACAAGTGGACACGCTTTCAAAACTTCCTAAAGGACAGGGAGACTCCTATACACTCCATCTCTGTAGAACTTGTTTGTTCATATTTGCTGTCCCTCAAGGAGGTTGGACTTAAGATGCTTTCCTTGCGGGTTCACCTCGCAGCCATAGTGGCTAACGCTCCGCCCTCCACACCATCGTGCTTCCAACACCCTACTGTCAAGCGTTTCCTTAAAGGACTTGCTCACCTCTATCCAGACCTGCCAGTCATGGCCCCGGCTTGGGACCTGACCTTGGTGCTCTCCTCCCTCATGTATCCTCCCTTTGAACCCCTGGCTATGATTTCTCTCAACCTCCTTTCCTGTAAAGTAGCCTTCCTCACGGCCATCACCTCGGCCAAGCGAGTTAGTGAACTCAGGGCACTTAGAGTTGACCCGCCATACTTATTTTTCCACAAAGAAAAAGCTGTCCTTAGGCCGGACATTACCTTCCTACCGAAGGTGGTCACCTCGTTTCACCGCTCCCAACCAATCTCCTTACCTGCATTCTTTGCCGATCTAGTGACTGAGGCCGAACGACGTCTCCACACTCTGGACGTTCGTAGGGTGCTCGCCTTCGTTGACCACACCTCTACCCTTTGCACTTCCAACTCTCTCTTCGTACTCCACTCTGGACCTAACAGAGGCAAGCAGGCTTCTACGCAGACTATATCCAGATGGGTGGTCCGCACCATTTCCCTAGCATACCAGATTTCCAAGAAGCCTCTCCCGCCCTCCATCAAGGCACATTAAACGAGAGCGGTCGCGGCTTCTACTGCCTTTGACAGGTCTATTCCATTGGATGTCATCTGCCAGGCGGCTACGTGGGTGTCAAAGCACTCATTCGTACAACACTACGTCCTAGATGTCCAAGCCACAAAAGACACGGCGTTCGGCAGGGTGGTGCTACAATCCATCTTCACCTGATCCCTCCTCCAGGTGAGCATGGCATGGGTGCAGCTTGCTATGCGCCCATTCGTGTAAAGCACAGAGACCACGTCGAAGAATGACAGGTTGCTTACCTGTAACTTGAGTTCTTCTAGTGGTCATCTGTGCTCTTACATGCCCACCCATCCTCCCCTCTTCTCATATCTTTTCTGCTAGTCTCTTTCAGATTGCAAACTCAGAAGACTGGAGAGGGAAGCCCGCGCAGCCGCCTATATTCCGAGGGGGCGGAGTTACCACCAAAAGTTAAGAACTCTAGCTTGGAAGCTCCGATGTGGCCTCTGCGCAGGCGCAAAGCCCACTCGTGTAAGAGCACAGATGACCACTAGAAGAACCCAAGTTACAGGTAAGCAACTTGTCCATCTGCCAGCCACTGCAAACCAACTGCAATTCCAGCGTGTGATTTGTATATGTGCATGCATGATCCAATGGTTTTGCACGCAGAAGCTTCCTGGTTTAATCCCTGATATTTTGAGGTGTGGGGTTGGGAAACATTCTTGGCTGAAACCTTCTTGGAGAGCTGCTGCTAATCAGCATAGACGATGTTGAGCTAGATAAACCAATTGTGTGACTCTAATATTAGTCTTCCCTGAGACTCTGGAATGCGCTCCCTGCTGAGATAAGAACCTCCCGTTCTCTGACCACTTTTTAAAAGTACCTAAAGCCTTATTTCTTCAGCCCAGTTTTTTAATTTGACTGTGGTTATAAACCGTATTAAGGTTTTTATCTTCTGTGTTTTAACTTGTTTTATGTTGTAAACTGCCCAGCAATTAAAGTTGGGGGTGGTGTACACATTTGATAAATAAATAAATAAGTGTAACTATAAGATAGCTTCATATGTTCAATAGTGTGTTGGACTGTAGAATGCCTGCAGTCAGAAATCAGTGTCTCTGGCTGCTTATTGAAGTGGTGTAGTCAAAGAGATCAGGCATCTTTTTTTCAGGAGACATTCTGAAAATGGAGTCATCCAGACAGAAGACATCCTTGTCAAGGTTTCTGACAGTAGGCTGATTAAACAGATGTCAAGAACTGTAGGGGAACAATTTCAATCGGGAATTCAACCCATACAATAAAAATAATATTTGTATAGTGTTTTCTATCTAGTGTGCAAAGCACTTCACATGTAAGAATTTCATCAAGAGAATACAACAAACGTGAAATGTAAGTGGGTATTATCCCCATATGGTGATTGAAGGGGCTGCGGCTGAGAGGAAATGGCTTGCCTAAGGTCAACTAGCGAGTCCATGGCAAAGGTGAAATTTGAACCTCTGAGTTCCTGATTTATAACTCAGTCTCTTAGTGACCCCAGTTTTCAGACCTTTATTCTAGAAGGCTTAGAAGACGCACGCTTGAAAGTTTTTATTTCTAAGTTTCAGTAGAAGCATATGAACTACAGGTGGGGTTTTCTATCTGATCATTTTCTTTATGAGAAATGTGAAACATTATGCAAATTCATACTCCCGAGGAAGGGATTTATTGATGGAAGAGCTTAAGGATGCTGATGTTATAAACAAGCCAGATGGTGGTGATCATGCGTTGTCTTAGTCTTAATCATATAATTACAATGAGGGGAAGGCTGTTTTCCTGGTGATATTTAGGATGCGGATTTAGTGAATGACTTGCAGGGTTTGTTTTTGTTTGCCCTGCTTTGATTTTGAAGAGATGCTTTTTAAATTTTTGGATGTATTGAGAATGTTTGCAGGAGGCTTCTGGACTGAGAGACTCCAGGGGAGAAATGAACAGCTGTCCAGAAAAAAAGAATGTCCGTTATTCTTGGCATAGTTTGAGAATTTTTCCTCTTGGGAAGGTATCTTTAGAGTACTGAAATGAACAAGTAAAATAAACATACCAACACCCATTCTTCTGTAAAATCAATTGTTTTAGAGAGGCATAACAATATACAGTTGCCCGGTAGTTCATGTACTGTGTGAAGTACTTCCTTTTGCCAGTCCTGAATCTGATGCCAAACAAACATCATTGTCTATGACTGAAGGGGGAAATGCTCTCTCCAGCCATCCTGTCATATCACCACTTAATGGGTTTTTCCTGAACTAAAACATCCCAAAGCTTCCAGCCTTTGTTCATAGAAAGGTATTGCGAGCTCCTGTTAATGGCCTTTCTGTGCCTTTTTCAATCTATTTGCGTGTCCTTATCCTTTCCCAGTGTTGTGTGTGTGTGGTCATTTAAAAGGATTTATTCCTCTGAAGAGAACCTGTACACCGGAATAAGAGTCATATCTTAGGAATTCATTCTGCATGATAGAATGGGATGTCTGTTAGCCCTGAATCAGAGGTTCTCTGAGGGAGGAGGTACATTTGGACCAATTTTAGTGTGATCGGTGTGGATTTAGTCTGGATTGTCAGATCCTGGCTTTTGTGACTGTAAAGGTAAAGTGTGCCATCAAGTCTATTTCGACTCCTGGCACCCCCAGAGTAGATATATTTAAAAAGAATATTTAAACAACAGTTTTAAAATAGATGAAAAAATGGAACCTTAATTGTAGCACTGGACATTTCTATATGTTTGTGCTAAATAAAGTAAACAGGGCCAATATATCAGCTGCCAGCGGAACAGTTCTTGTACATTCTTTTAAGGTGGAAATGTTGTTCTTCTGTGTGATGCTTTTTTTGTTTTCTGCAAGGTTGGGCCATATTGATATTGACTCAAGCTCATTTACAACTCAAGAACTCAAAAAGGCTTTGTCTAAAATGAAGGAGCACCTGAAGACAGATGATACACTGGAAGAAAAGGTATTCCTCTAGGACAATAACAGTAGGAACACTACTGAAAACTTAACAGTTTTGTGCTTAGATCAAGCTATGGAGAATATGAATACAACGATGAATATCTATAAACCAAAATATTTGGGAGGTTTTTCAGCAAAACCTCCCAACGCATTTAGTGTAGGTATAAATAAAATAAAATAAAATAAAATAGGCTCCCTGTCCCCAAAGGGCTCAGAATCTAGAAAAAGAAGCACAAGATAGACACCAGCAACAGCCACTGGGGGGATGCTGTGCTGGGGATGGATAAGGCCAGTTGCTCTCCCCCCTGCTAAATAAAGAGAACCACCACTTTAAAAAGATGCCTCTTTGCTCGGTTAGCAGGGGACAGAATAGCAGAATAAGATGAAGGAAACCTATCTTGTGATGCAAATATCAACTGAGAATAGAATTGCTATGAAAATTCAGAGTCTAAAAATCTGCTGCAAATAATGAGCTTCCAACTGGAATTTCATATTAGACTTGTCAGTCTGTGCTGCCTGAGCACAAGTGGGATATACAAGCCTCTAACACGGAGTCCATTTGTTTCTGCAGAATTCTGAAAATCTCTGCTGTATGTTAGTGCCATTTCTTCCCTTCTTCTAGCAATGGGGGAGAGAAACAGCCCTCTAGCTTTAACAAACTGGTTGTTCTTTGATCTGCAGATGTATTATTTCTTGTTCTTTCTTTGCTTTAGTTTGGAGCTGTGTTTGTATGTTTCAGGTGGAAATAATGTGGGGTTTTTTGTTTGTTTTCAATTCCCTTTCAATTTTACAAAATAAGAATCAGGAGGGGGGAGGGGTTTTTGGGAGGCCCAAAGTGCCACGGATGAAGGACTTTGTTTTCTACTTTCAGCAGCAGCACCCTCCCCTGTGCCTGTTGAAAAGTCCTACTATGTTAGCTGCCCTCTGCTATGCTTTAGTTCCCTTCTTACAAGACATTAGCAATGAGATTCAGTCAGGGGCAGATTCTTCTGGTCATAATTTCATCCCTGTTCAATACTTGGGGATCGAGCTGTGATCCTAAGAGGTGCTTTAGGATGATGGAAGGATTTGTTCACTGAACTCTTCACTTTTCTTCTTTTTATGTGGCATTTGATCTTTAGCAGTATTTCAGAAGCCATTTGTAATGTAACAGGAAGAGTCTTTAGCCCTTGAGTGCAAAATGTTTGAGGAAGTCCCTGCTGGCTTAAAGGGACAGGCATCTTGTCAGGATTAATTTCCAGGGGTTGTTGGAGTGGAGAAGTTCAGAAGAGAAGACCAGCTTTTCTTTCTTTCTTTCTTTCTTTCTTTCTTTCTTTCTTTCTTTCTTTCTTTCTTTCTTTCTTTCTTTCTTTCTTTCTTTTTGCCTACTTTCCAGTAGGCTTATGAGATCACCTGGCCCGCCCGCCACATCAACTTTGCAGTGCCTGAACCAATATGAACCAAATCGGGTACAGTTATAGGGACATAGGGACACCTCAATGGGCCAGTCACTTATCTCTCAGCATAACCTACTTCACAGGGTTGTTGTGAGGAGAAACACAACCTTGTACATCACTCTGGGCTCTTTGGAGGATGAGTGGGATATAAATATAAAAATAAATTATATATATAACCTACAAGGAGGAACTAGCACAGTATCCCAGTTTGGCTTTTGTGAGTGCTGAAGTTGGAGATCACCATTTTGAGCTGTGGCATCATCATGCAAGTTAATTCCTTAAATGGGACACTGCTCCTGTGAGGAGGCAGCTTGTTCTATTTATTTTAGTTTATTTTATTTTAGTTTTGTTTGTATGTTAAATTTATATTCCGCCCAAACATACATCTCTGGGCGGCTAACAATTAAAACAGATGTTAACAATTAATCAGATGTTAAATGCACAAGTAAGAGATGGAATAGAATGTATGAATTCATCCTTAGGGTCAAATCAGCTTAGAGTCAAGATCTGTAATCAGATCTCTCTTTTTAAAAACAAGCTTGGAAGCAGTTGAGGTGGGGTGGGGGAGTCTGAACTGGATTGGGGGCAGTGGTGCTGCGGGAGGTGGTGTTTAACTTTTCCTCCCACACACTTTAGCCTGCAGTTCTCTAATAGCTGTTTCAGACTCTGTGATGTGTGCAGGGTTGGCCAACTCCAGCACTGTCCAAGGGCCCATGGCTGACTCTTGAGCTCCTTATGGGGAAAAATGAGGACCACCAGCAATGGCAACTAAGAAACAATCCAAATTGTTATCACTACCATCAAAGTAAGCCTCCTCCAAATCCAGGGCCATCCCTAGGGGTATGTGGGGCTCAGTGTTCTCTCTAGTTTTTTCATCTGTGTGTGTGGAATGAGTTTTGTTCTGAGCAGAAGTATCAAGGCAGTGTGTGCGCATGTGCATTCAGAGTGGGGCCTTCCTGATTTAAGTTGAGCGGGAACTAAAATTAACTGAATGGACATGAAAAAACTTGTGAGCGTGTGCACGTGTGCATGCCTCCGAGGGAACACTGGTGGGGCTGGTGGCAAATCAGCATGTGCGGGGTCTTCTTAATATTACATATGTTTACAGAATCATACTGATTGATGACATACAATGAAAATAATGCGAGTAACTGAGTGAGGTTTTTGGACATATCCAACCAGCTTAGACATATAGTGCATTTGTGGGGGGAGGATAAAGTAAAAGCACAACACATGCCCCTTGCTTCACAATTCTCACTCAGACCTTCTGGATTGCAAACCAACTTGAGCATAGTGCATTTATTTATTCATTTATTTATTTATTTATTTATTTATTTATTTATTTATTTATTTCCCTCTCTCTCCCTACCTGTCTACCTATCTATCTAATATCCAGAAGTTTTTGTAATTTCCTGCCATGAAACAAGCCACTTGCAGGACATTTTTTATGGTTTTTCAAAAAATATTAAAAACCAACAATTTGCCCAATGCACTTCAAATTTAATATTCAGAGCTCTCCCACCCTGCCCTACATCTCAAGACCAAAGCCCTATACCAAGTCATTCTAGGTGATCTAAAGGTCGGGGCAGAAAGAGGGGTGCTTTAACCTTTTTTATGAAGGCAAAGGGTAGATGCCTCCATATTTGGGTGGAATGATGGTCCGGGGGGGGGGGGGGCGTTTTCAGTTCCAGACATTTTTGTAATTTTCTGCCATGGAACTTTTTATATATATTTTTAAATTAAAAATAAACAGATTGCCCTATCTGTTTCAAATTAAATACTCAGAGTCTTACCAATCTGCCCTAGATCTGTGCCTGATATCAAAGCCCTATGGCAAACTAATGCATAAATATTCAAAGCGGGGTCAGAATAACAACAAAAAGGAAATCACATTATATCTCCATTACTAGGTCTGAGGAGTCTAACTATCACTAGGCGCAGGCAGGGCAGAGGGTATGCACAGCACTGTGGTGGGCATGGGCAGCCAGCAGTGGCCTCTCGGCCTCCCTTCTTCTTTCCAGTGCTGCCTGCAGCCAGCCATGAAGAGCTTCAGGAGGCCGGGCCTGCACAGAGAGGCATCTCTGGAAGCCCCGCCCACCCACCGAACAGCTGACAGGCGGCAGTGGAGAGTGAGCGAATCGTAGCAGCTTGTGTGCAGGGAGCCTCTCAATAGCAGGCAAACCTGCGCTGCACACACACAACAAAACTGTGGCATCTAGTGATGCAACAGTGAGGGTAGGGACATAGCATTATAGGTTTAAAAAAAAAAAAAGATACCAGCATGGCTGCCCCACTATGCCAAGAGGGCCCACAAAGGCTCTTGGCTGCACGTCTCCACACATATCTGGCACCGTGTGTGTGTGTGTGTGTGTGTGTGTGTGTGTGTGTGTGTGTGTGAGAGAGAGTGAGAAAGAGGGAAGGAAGTTCTTTCATAAGAGATAATGTGGGGTGGGGTGTTAAACACATCATTCCCCCTGTACTCCTGCCCTAGTCGGATTTGTCTTCATGCCATGGCTGCTTTTTAAGTTTATCTAAAAAATACACCAGGAGATCTGATCATGTATCTCTCATGTCTATTTTACCTTTGGATGTAATATCTGCCTGCATGGTATTTTTGTTGTTAATAGAGAGCACATATACATATACACCTAAATATGTCATTTGCTTTGGCAGACTTTGAAGAAACAAAATCATTTAATGTTTACAGTCTTGAGCTTTTGGTATATGCTATTCTGGTCTGTTTTCCCTATTCTAAGGCTCATAAGGAAGATGTCAGACAAAGGTTCCGTCCCATTGAAAAACTTAAAGAAGAGTTTAAAGAGCTCAATCTTCAGCTAGAAACAGACTTTGAAATTATGTTTAAATTAATCAACAAACTCAACAGTTCTACTTCAACGCTGGAAGAAAAAATAGCAGCGCTTCATGATCTTGAATATTATGTTCATCAGGTAAGAAGATTTTAAAAAGCATTAGCAGCTGTTCTATGATATTCTAGGAATGTGATATCATAAAAATAGATTTAGTGGTGTACCAGATGTTATGTAATTGTGGCACTCGGCTTCTTCACACATGACAGTTTATGTATGCAGATGTAAGGGGGAAACACTGTCATGTGTGAAATTCTGTAAGTGGGTTGTATATATTCAGAAACTGCAATATGCCAAAGCTTCCAAACAGAAACAAAAAAAAATTCTATTGTCTTTGTATCTGTATCCAGTCTTCCTCTGAACACAATGCAGGTCTTTAACTTATATTAGGGTTTATCAGGATTCTGTGCTGAAATATATTTTGACTGCTAGGACTCCTCTCTTGGAATTTGGCATATGCTGTGTTTCAGTTGCCCAGAGTAGTCAGTGCTCACCTCCATGCATCTGTGACTAATAGGAAAGGCTTTCAGGCTACATGCTATGGCTTTTAGGTTTGTTGAGTATTGGCTCCTGTCATTGGTGTAGATCAAGCAATTGGGTCTTTTGTACAGCTGTTCTAGGGACACTCGCAGAATTATGTTCTTCTAGGCTTGTAGTCCTAAAAACATTTAGTTGACGTTCACTGGAATCAGTGTGATTTATTTCCAACGAAGTGTAGCAAAACTCAAACTGCTGCTAACATTACACCTAAAGCAAAATTCAAAGTGGATTTGGAAGGTCCTCCTTGGGTTAAACCTTGCTGGAATTTCAAGGGAAGTAAAGAGCAGCAAAATTTCTCAGGAGTGATCTGCACATCCATAGTTAAAACCCTTTTGATTTCTATACTAGGTTCAAGTCCAGTTTATAGGCATAGATTCTTGTACTCCCAGCAGTGTTCCCTCTAACAGGAATTCTCAGATGTTGTTGACTACAACTCGCATAATCTCCAAGCAAAGGCCATTGCAGCTGGGGATTCTGGGTGTCAACAACATCTGGGAATCTCTGTTAGAGGGAACACTGATTCCCAGCCATATTCAACCTACATAGCTTATATTCCTCATTTATATTTCCCCTTCTGATATCTCCTCCCAGCCTCTCATTTCTGCAAGAAGCTATTGAAATCTCTGCTCAGGAGATAAATTCTCCATTCCTGACTTCATTTCAGTTTCTCTCCTTTGCACCTCTTACAGCTGGAGTTTCTCTTGTCTGATCATATAACCCAGTCTGGGTAAAGCCTCACCTGAGCTTTATGCAAATGTTAGGTTACGTAGCAATTTTTTTTTTTAGCAAGGCCTCCCCTAATACATCAAGATTCAGGATTAAAATTTACACTCTTCAACACATCACATTATTGGCTTAGTCATTTTACAATCAATATCTGAACTTCTCTGTCCTCCACATTCATTCTTACTGTGAGTTCCTAGTCAGTAATACAAATGCTTTTTGTTAGTCTCCAAATGTATCTAACTTTCTAAACCTGTAAGTAAAATTTACATTTTAAGAAATTTATATAAGTGTAATATACAACTCTTGAGGTTTACAGTATTGGTCTTCTAAGGCAGTTTTTCTTAATCTTGGGCCCCCAGATGATGTTGGACTACAACTCCCGTCATTCTCAGCCACAAAGGCCATGTCTGGGGATGATGGGAGTTGTAGTCCAACAACATCTGAGGGCCCAAGGTTAAGAAATGCTGTTCTAAGGAAAGGAGAGCTTCGTTTGGGGAAGATGTTAATAAGCTAATCACATAGGATAGTTTCCTGAGCTGTGTGAACAATGTAAGGGAACTTTCCTACCCACTCCTCACCTCCCAAGCAGTCCCTGCATGCCTGCAAAGCTTCTCATGAAGGTCAGGATGGAGTTCAGGAGACTCTAGAGCAGGTTTCCCCAAACTGCAGCCCTCCAGATGTTGCTGAACTACAACTCCCAGCATCCCT
Source organism: Hemicordylus capensis (assembly GCF_027244095.1). NCBI lineage: Eukaryota > Metazoa > Chordata > Lepidosauria > Squamata > Cordylidae > Hemicordylus > Hemicordylus capensis. The sequence goes on along the minus strand of NC_069657.1, from coordinate 266,568,686 downwards.
AGACACAATTTTTTGTGGCTGGGTATGCTGGAAGTTGTAGTTCAGCAACATCTGGAGGGCCGCAGTTTGGGGAAGCCTGCTCTAGAGGAAGGGGTATAGCTGAAAATGAGGTGCAGACCTCTTCCACAGGTGGAGCTTTGGTAACAGATTATGCTTCCACTGGATTTTCAGCAGGTGATTTCCCCCTTCCCCCCATAACTCCATTCTCAAGGGGCCATCAACCCTTGGGAGAGCCTTTTCAGGAGGCACAGAGGTTATTGTGGCAAGGAAGGGAGTTCCCTTGTGCAAACTTAAGCAACTTGGGATACCACTCATTGCTTGATTCCTTGCATATTTGATTGCAGCCATAATAGTCAGTGAATATTGTTTCTGCCAATGTGTGATATGATGGTATAAGTGAGGCTGCTTTGTCTGATTTGAGAAAAGAGATTTTGTTTCCCCCCCCACACACCCCTAAAGCTTCTTAATCTCCTAAGTGGTTAGAACATGTTTTGATCTAAATGTACCTGCTTTTGATGAAAAAGTCTGAATGGAAAAATGTACACCCTTCCCTCACACACAAGTTCATATATAAATGTGGAACCACATCTTTTGTAGGTGGACAATGCAAAAGATTTGCATTCCTTTGGTGGTCTACAACTTCTGATTAATGCGCTAAACAGCACTGAGCCATTGATGAAGGAATATGCATCCTTTGTTCTGGGAGCTGCACTGTCCAGGTGAGAATTACTAACATGTTTTGGTGAATTTGGAAGAAAGAAAAGAGTAACCTTAAGAAACAGGTAGTATCCAGCTATCTATTCGTGTTGACACACAAACTAGTAGAATGCTGTGTGGCCAGCAGCTTGATGCCCCATTGTCAGAACTGGTCAGCCTAGAATTGATTAGATATGTCCTGTGGTTGCTAGGCAACTGTACAAGGCCTCTTACCTGGTTGAGGTCTGGCAAGACAGCTGTCCAGCTGCTGAAAAATGGCTGGAGTAGAAAAGAGCTGACCCTGCCCACATGTTCAGGTAGAGGATTTCAGGGTGCTGGCTTTTACAACAAAGAAACAAGACACTGGAGAAGACTCTGGTAATTAAATGGTAACTGAATCAAAAATACAGTATGTGTTGCCGAAAGGATTCAAGGTCCTCCAGAAACAAAGCAGTGCATGAGAATATATGCTATTTTGGGAAATACAGCAATAAAATAATTAAAGCAGTTGTTTGTCTCCAGTACCATTCAGAACCCTCAAAAGGCACAGAATAGGGAAGGCAGGACCGTTATATAAGGAAAGCTGAGTGTTTCACAATTGTAAAAGAGAACAAATAGGCCAAGAAAAAGTGCCTTGCAAAATGCAAGGCTTGAGTTTTCAGCAGTGGTATCTGTGCAATCATACCCCCAAAGCCCTTGATAGCAGGACAGGAATTTTGCAAATCTTTTACATGTTACATTCATTTTCAGAAGTACAGGAATTTGGATAAAATTTCCAAAGAGGCCAAATGCAATTGTGTGTCTATGTCAGGGCCTGTGCTTCTGAAAGCAAGGTACTGAACCACTGTTTTACTTCAGCTTTAGGGTACCTCACGTCCACTAAGATTTTTAAGGAATCCAGAATCTGTCTTTTATTGTGGCATAATGATAAGGAGAATGGAGCGTGTTCACTAATAGCATTGTTTGCTGGAAATGAATTGTCGTAGCACCACATTGTAGTGGTGTGTTTGGCATGAGTCAATATGCTTCTATGAGTTGTTGGCTTTCTACCTTTTGAACTCCGCATTAGGCATATCACCCATAAGCTATTAATTATCCATGTCGTTGTTCATTGTCAATACCTGTGTGATTTTCTGTGGCATTTTTCTCTGAGATGGATCTCTGTTTTAGTATAAATGGTTAACATAGTCAGGTTAAGACTAGTCAATTAAAACTCTTCCCATCTATTGGACTGTCAGTTCTGCTCAAAGCATTTTAGTTCAGAGTGCATTCTCTTTTATGTTTTTTACTTCAGACTTTATTGGCCCTTTGTGATGTAAGGAAAGTTCTCTAGACTTCTATTTTGTGTTTGTATTATCAAGCAACCCTCACACTTGCCAGAACTTAAATACTTTAAACAAAATCAATGTGGAAATTAAGTACTGAGTAGTATCGTAAGCATGCAGCTTAGCGAGCTGTATGGAAAACAGCCAAAAGGCATATTGTCATAATGATACAAACCCAAGAAAGAAAATGGCAGAATCTGAGATCCAGCCAAAAGTTATAGTAATGCTTGAAAAAAGGTTGGATATACACTGAACAAAGAATGAACAGCAGGAGAGCTGTTCCTGTGGTAGTAAGCATTAATTGTCCCCTTTGCTAAGCAGGGTCTGCCCTGGTTGGCATTTGAATGGGAAACTACATGTGAGCACTGAAATATATTCCCTTTGTTTGTTTGTTTGTTTGATTTGTATACCGCCCTTCCAAAATGGCTCAGGGTGGTTTACAATTAAAACAGGTTGGGGCCTTCCAGGTTGGGGCCTCTCTGAGAAGAGCATCTGCATGCTTGAGTGTAGAAGGTCCTCCCTGGCAGCATCTCCAGACAGGGCTGAGAGAGACTCCTGTCTGTAACCTTGGAAATGCTGCTGCCAGTCAGTGTAGACAATACTGTGCTAGATTGACCAGTGGTCTGACTTAGTTCTGGCAGCTCCCTGTGTTCCTATGAATAAGTTTCCCACAAAGCAGTTTGAGTTAACTTTATTCTTCAAATAATAGCTGTTCATTTTTCTCTCAAGTTCATTCAGTAATGTTTCAGATATGTTCACAATGAAAACCTAAATGCTTTTTGACTGGTGTCTTTTTCAGGAGCCATAGCAACAAAATCCAAAATTGATAGCAGTCAAAGCCAAATAAATCAAAAAGCTCTTACAGCCCAGCACATGTCTATAAAAAGAACAGATCTTAATTGTAAGAACTGAAGGTTTACACACATTGTTAGAAGGGGTCAGCCCTGGGTATTTAAAATGCAGTAAAGCAGTCTACTTGAAAATACTAGTAAAAGAAGCATATGGCTCAGCAATATGCTGTATAACCTTTTGTTATAAAAGCTCTCTGTAGCTATTATAAGGGGTGGGGGGACAATTAATGGTGGTTCCATGTGTCTCTGCATTAAGAATAGCCCTCAGAGTTCTTCTTGTTCACACATGCTGGTTCAAGAACTTCCACATCACATTTGTCAACAATTTCTGCAGGTATCTTTCCTTCTTACAGTGAGTCGAATCATTAAAATTAGGGTTTGTTTCTGGTTGAGTTTCAACAGCATTTTTAAACTCTCTGATTCAGACTTTAACCTTAAAAGGTGTTTCAGTAACCTGTTCAGATGCTCTGAAGTGGTTTTGGACCAGTTTAGGATACATTTCATGTAGGATGTTATTAAACCCTTTAGCTTGCAGTGCAAATCTGCAAAAGAAGTTCAATAATAATGATAATCAAACTGTACAAAAATATTCATTTTTAGGCTGCTCATTGCTCAATTTTTAAATGGTCATTTTAAAATACAAATAAAATAGATGATAGGATTTTTTTTTTAAAAAGCAGGATCACTAAGGTGATGGAAGGAACTTTTTGCATGGAGGGTAGGAAGCATCAACCATTATCATCGTCGCTGTGAAGAACTTTGAGATCTTTGAGGCGATCCATGTTCCCTCACATCTTGAGTTCTGCGATTGTGCAGTAAGCCCGGCAGGAGATTATCACGCACCAAGAGGTGCTCTTTGGCTCTGCTGAATCATGCACGCTGCATCCGTTATTTTCAGTGAGAGAGCATCTATCTTCTCAGTTCGTTCTTGACCTCTGCGCTGCACCGTTTGAAAGGTTGTTGCTCCCTTATGCCTCATTCCTCAATTGTTTTTTTTTTTCCTTGGGTATTGGAACTTTTGGACTGGTTTTTTGGCTATTCTCCTTAAATTTGGGCTTGTTTCGTAATATTATTGGCTTGACTCGGACTGTGTTTTGGACTACTCTTAGTCTTTCATCTTCAACTTGTTCATGGTCTTCTCTGGCATCAACACAGTCTGTATACGGTTGTCTTCTAATTCCCCTGATGGATGTTAAGAAAACATTCAAGAAGTGTGCTTCTTGTGACTTCACGCTTCCCTCCTCAGAAAAGCATGATGAATGCCAGCTTTGTCTTGGAGAAGGTCACAGTGTCAAGGCCTACAAGATCTTTCTGGCCTTTTCACAACAAACAGAAATGAGTCGGGAACTCCGTCTCCGGGCTGCCTTCTACAAGATGGCTCTCCGATCCCTGACACTGATGCTGTACACCAATCTACCATTGACATTGTTGATGTTGACACTAGCAGGACATCACCTCTTTATCTTCCCCTACTCAAGGGGGAGGAGTGGTTTGTGATGCTGGACCTGAAGGACGCCTATTTTCATGTAGGGATTTTTCCCAAATTCTGGAAGTTCCTAAGGTTTAAATTGGGTCAGCATTGCTACCAATAGACCATTCTGCCATTTGGCTTGTTGAATCTGTGTCTTCACAAAGTGTGTCAGTGCCATCATAGCACATGTGAGGATGCGGGGCATAGCGATTTATCCCTTTTTGGATGATTGCCTAATGTCTTCAGACTGCAGTGAATTGCTATTTTTCCATGTTTGTTACACACTTGACCTGCTATCCCATCTGGGGGTCACAGTGAACTTAAAGAAATCTGTTCTTTCCCCTCAGTCCAAGATCCAGTTCATAAGAGCTGCCCTGGACTCACATGTGAAAATGCTATACCTACCAGACGACAAGAAAGCGACCGTCATAGCACTAAGCACTCCTTTCCTTCACAATTCCTCACTCAGTCTATACAGAGACTCTTTGGTCTCATGGTCCCCTGCATGGCTACTGTTCCCAGCTCACAACTTCAAATGCAAAAATTACAGCTGTGGTTTCTGTTGGAGTTCAAACCTGTTTCCGACAATTAAAACAAATGGCTTACACTGCTGCCATCTGTTCTGCCGTCTCTTCATTAGTGGACCAATGTGCAGTTCCAAGAAAAAGGCATGTCATTCCCTCTGCCAGTTCCAGCTATAACACTGACCACAGATGCCTCTCTAGAAGGGTGGGGTGCATATTGCTAAGAACTTCATGTACAGGGTGGACTCTACACATAAACTATTTGGAATTACTGGCAGTGTTCCAGATGTTTTACTGAAGTCCTTCTTGCCTCTTCTAAAAGGCAATCTGACTGTTCAGGTATTGCTGGACAACACCACAGCAATGGTATACCTGAACCGCCAAGGGGGGACTGTTTCTCGCTCCCTATGCAACCTATTCTACCAGCTATAGACCTGGAGCCTAGAATGTTGCATCCATCCAATTGCATTGCACATCAAGGAGATAGACAAACATCCTAGCGGATGCCTTGAATAGGAAACTCACCTTGAAACCATCAACAGGAATGGAAATTGAATTGGGATGTCCTTCATGCCATCTTCCACTCCTAGGGGACACCAAGGATAGATCTTTTCACAAAAAGGCAGAGCAAGAAGTACATTCTCTATTGCTCTGGAGCAGATCTGGGGATGTTCTCCTTAAGAGATGCATTCCAAATGCCCTGTACTACCTTTCCCCTCTGTTCCCTCTACTCCATGGTTTTGAGCAAACTGTTACAGGATCGAACATGGTGCTTATTAATCACACCTTGGTGTCCACAGAAACCTTGGTTTCCCTCCCTGCTATATCCAAGAGGAGCCACAAGCGTTTGCCCAGAGAGGCCATGTATTTCACCCCAACTTGGAAGATCAATTACTAGATACTATCCTTTTAAACGAGCAGCAAGGATCCACTCAAAGAAATTATATGTGTAAGTGGAAGCTGCCACAATTCGCCAGATCCCTTTGTACTTCTCAGGACTTTCCAATATTTCCCTAAAGGTTCATCTAGTGGCCCTGTCTGCTTGTCATCCGGGTTGGGGTGGCCATATTGTTTTTTCACACCTGGATTCAAAAATATTTCTGAAGGGAGTTGATGATCTATTTCCTTTTGTTCAGGAGCCAGTTCCACCATGGAGCCTGTCACAGGTGCTTTCCTCTCTCACTGAAGCTCCCTTTGAGTCTCTGGTATCAACCTTTTTCAAATACCTTTCCTTGAAGTTTGCCTTCCTTGTGGCTATAATGTCCATTGGACGGGTCAGCAAACTGACTTCAATTTGTGCTGACTCCCCCTATAGAAAGTTCTACAACGATAAGGTTGTACTTTGAGCTGGCCATTCGTTTACCCCTAAAGTTGTTTCTGACTTTCATTTGAACCAAGACATTGTACTACCTACCTTTTTTCTGAACCCTTCAATGCCACTTGAAAAGGCTATACATTCCCTTGACGTCCACAGGTCTTTGCTCTATTTCCTGAAAAGGATGAAATATTTTAGGAAAATGAACCAACTGTTTATCTCCTACAAAGGAAATAGTAAGAGAAATTTTATCTCTAGGCAGAGACTCCTTCACTGGTTCGCCAAGCTTGTTTTCCTTTGCTACAAACAGGCTTGTTAAGCCCCAATCTAAAATAAGGGTTCACTCCATTAGGGTCATGGCAACATTAGCAGCCCACATGTCCAGCATCAGCATGAAAGACATCTGTAAAGCGGCCACATGGTCCTCAAACTTACAATTTGTCAAACATAATGCTGTGGATATTCACTTTGCAGTGGAGGCCAACTTTGATCGGGCATTTCTTAAGAAAGTACTCTAAACCTGTATCTTGGCACCCACCTCCATTGGTGGGAGCTTGCTAGTCATGCCGGATGTGAGGGAACATGGATCACTTCAAAGATAAACAGGTTGCTTACCTGTAACAGGTGATCTTTCTGGTGCTCCATGTTCACTCAAAATACTCGCCTGGCCATCTCCACTGCTAGGATACTCTGTGGATGCACTTACCTGATCCTGTCTTATCTTCAACCTTTCTCAGCGTGGCTGATCAGGAACTGAGGAGGTAGGTGTTCTCTCGCCGAAAATGACTAATAATCCATTTGGTGCAATTTGGTGGAGCCGAAGAATAACTCTTGGAGCTTGATAATCTTACTGTGCAGGTGCAGAGAATCCAGGTTGTGAGTGAACATGGGCAGGGTGGATTTGATTTAAATCAAATCAATTTAAATCACTAGTCAGACTAGATTTAAATCATGGTTTTTAACATAGATCCATTCTTGATGGTATAATCTTAATATTTACAACCAGATAAAGGTTTGATTATTTGGTCCTCTTCTAGATAGAAAAATTGCCCAAAATAATCTTACAGAAACCTCTGGAAGAGCATGACATTGTGAATGGATTTAATGGAATTCATTTACCAAAAAATTTAAACATTGCATATATACAGCCTCATGCTACATAATTAAAAACTAATTCTTATTTCATGATGAATAACATTTGGACTATAATGTATCTTAAATAGAAAACTATTTTTAGATAGATTTTTCCCCTCAAAAAGCATTTTATTTTAAAAATCTGATTTAAGATTTAAAAATCCATTTTTAAAATAAATTAAAAAATCATTGATTTTTATCCACCCTGAATATGGGTCACCAGAAAGAACACCTGTTACAGGTAAGCAGCCTATTTAACTTGTCTCAATTTGGGATAACGTTTTTGGAGTAAAGATTGTGGCTGACATGTTCTTTAGAGTAATGCTGGTGGTTCTGAGCTGCTTGTGCTGCTGTGGGATTCTAAGGAATTGCTGGTAGTCCTGTGCTTTTTTGTAAGAGTGCAGATACTTAAAGTAGTGCACCTTGTACTATTTAGATTGTGCAATTTAGTGTTATTTAGATTGTTTCTAAGAGTACAGGTGCACTACTTAAAGTGTTTGTGCTTTACCGCTGGCAGTTTCTTAGGAAACTGCAGCAGCGTAGACAGCTCAGAACCACTGGTGTTACGCTGTGGAACATGTTGGCCAGTATATTTGTCTGGATGGTGGTATTGTATGTGGTGTCTGTTGAATAGTTTCCTGTCATACCAATTCTGCAGGTACCAGCTTTACAAATAGAAGTGTTCTTGTAGGGTCACATGTGAAAAATTTCTTCACAGGAATTTTTTTTTTTTTGGCCTCTTCCCATCACTATATTAAATCTGTAAGAAAAAAGTATAAATTGATATTTTTTCTGCCCATTGCCCTACACTCACAGTACAACAATGTAACATGATTGTTCTATGGAGAGTTGGGAACTGTGCTTCTTTGTTAGGCCTTTTTTAAAAAAGCATTTTTTGTCTGCAAATTTAAACTTAGATAAGCAAGCAACAGTCAATTATTTACTGTATTGCTGGGAAGAAAGAATTCCCTCCTATTAGGGTAGAAGAGAGAACTTAAGAGAAGCATCATCCAGGAAGGCCTCAAGTAAGGTTATTGCTAATCAGATTTTCATGTCCACATGTTGTCCTTCAGATTTATTAGGGTTGCCAGGTGCAGATGGTGAAAAAAGTGGATATCGGTCACCAAAAAAATGGAACCTAGTTGGTGCTTTTTGCCAAAACATCTCCACTTTGCACACAAAAATTGCCTAACATTTTCTTGTTAATTGGTGTTATATATGCATATTTTGCTAAAAATAGGATAATTTGAGAATAAATACAACTCACCACTGTTGAGAAGCCAGTGTTCTCTATTTTTTTTCATCTGTGTGTGGAATAAGTTTTGTACTGGGCAGCAGTATCAAGGCAGTGTGTACACACATGCATTCAGAGTGGGACCTTCATGATTAAATGTGAGCGGGATCTAAAATTAACTGAGTGGATATCAAAATACATGTGAGCATGCATGCACATGCACACCTTAGAGGGAACACTGTTCTTAACCTTAAATTTACCTCCTGCCACCAGCCCTTCATCCAGCTGTAAGCCATCACATGCCTCTTTCTCCATAGTTCAAACACCAGCCTTTTCTGCATCACACAAATCAATTTGGACAAACCTGATGCATTTTGTGGGGTTGCGGGTAGAAAGAAAGCCATCACACATGCTGCTTTCTCAACAGTTCAAACACCTTTCTATGGATCACAGAATCCTACTGGGACAAATGGTGCATTACATTTGTGGAGGTGGGGAGACTAAAGGCACCACACATGTCCCTTGCTGCTCTACAGTTTAAATGCACACCTGGATCACAAACCAACTTGGACATATAGTGCATTTGTAAGGGTGGGGGGACACAACACATGCCCCTTGCTTCACAGTTCTCACACAGACCTTCTGGATCACAAACCAACTAAAACATAATATATTTGTTTTTAAAAATACCTTGTTTGGATGTAATAGATAGTTCCACATTCATGAGGTATGAAGTAGAGGTGTGAAGTTCAATTAGCGTGTTAATCGATTCGTGCTGAATTGGTGGGCGGTTTGCAAATTTGTCCGTGAACCAAATTGCCCTTTAAATGAAGGGGCTGATTTAAGGTCAAATCAAAGCAGCCCCAATTTGGCACGAATCGATTTGTGCAGTTCATGCAGGCACTCTGGAGAACTCCCCCCCCTGCTGAATGGTTTTCTGGCACTGGTTTCTGATTGCCTTGAGATCTCCTAGGTCCTTATTGGCTTGTTGACATTAAAATCAAGTGTTGGCATGGGCAACTGTGTTCCCATTGGCTGGGGGAGGGAGGACGCAAAAGGAGGGAATTTCAAAACGTATTCAAAGGGACTGGGAGGTAGAGAGAGAGCCCTTATGCAAGAAGAGGATACATCAGGAGGACACGAGGAAGGGAGTAGGAAGAAACCATTCCTACTTCATATCATCCTGGGAATTCATATCATCATCCTAGCGCACTTATCTTGTCTCTTCCCCACACATAATTATTCACTCTCAACTTCATTCACACTACAGATGCCAAACAATATGGCATACAGAATTAATTTCTTGCAACTTAAAACAAGTATAAATACTTGAACAAAATAAAAGCTATGGCAAATATAAACAGTATCACAGAAGATTGAATCTAAAAAAGCATTTCCCAGTTCATTTCAACATTCAGTCCTTATGGGTTCATGGTTCTTCTTGTGTGATTCCAGTACAGTTCTTCTCCCCCTGCCCCCAGCCTCTCCACTCTCTCTGCCCTCTTTCTGCGCACCAATACCTGAGATCTCTCCTTTGTATGGGTAAGCTTGTGAAAGTGCTCTACAAGAAGTGCTTGTGTTTTGTTACAGTACTGCTAAAGTGCATTCATGCCACTGGTCAGGTAGTGAAATGGCATCTACTGGCACTACCAAAGAAACTATTTTGTGCTCTAGTTTATGAACTTGTAGTTCAGTGCTACGTGTGAGGCATCCCTGGAAAATATGTATTATTTGGACAATACTGATAATTATAGGATACAGAATAACCATATCCCAAACAAACACAGTGTTGTTTTGCAAATGGAGCATTCTTGATAATTAAGCATGATTAGTTAAATCAATAGGTGTGTGGGATTTGGACCCTTAAAGCCATGTCTACACTGCTAGCTTGTCACTCTTGCTTTGGTTGAAGCAAAAGGCACAGCAGCAAGGCAACTGTGATCTGATTAATCTGACTGTTTGCATCCGACAACACCTTCCTCTAGTCACAGTTGGGAGTAAAGTGCCTGCTGCAGATCATACATGCCTTATCAAGACCTATGTCTTAAAGTGGTACTGGCCTCGAGGATGGGGGAGCTTCAAATGCAGGCCCTGCTTACACTATTATCCAGATTAGATGGAGGCACAGTAAATGGAAACACTTGGCAGTTGAACCTTTTCAGTACTGTTGTCAGTAAAGGTGGCTCTGTAGAGGTAGCAGCCTATAAGTTGAAGTTAATAAGAGCTAAATTTTTGACATCAGTTCGTTAGCAATTCTGAAGTAGGGGAGTGGGAAGGAAAGCTACCTTCACCCTTGGGCAAGGCAGAATCTCATTGTTCATGGGAAATGTGATGGAAATGTTTTTATATTATAATACAGAGAATGTTATCATCTCTTTTTATAGGTGGAAAAGTAGGTATTGTGTAACTGCCTCTTAATATGAAATAGCTTCCAGGAAACTTTCATTTATATGCACACAGTGTAAAGTTTCTTTTAATTGAGTCATCTTGTCAGACAAGCTGGTGAATAGGATCCCCTAGGATGGATTATGGGTGTTAAATTGGGGCATTCTTTTACAGCAGTAAGGCCCAAATAAGGTGTATTTCCCCAAGCTTTCTTACTTTAAGAAAGTTGTCTTGTGCTGATGTTTTAAAACCAGTTTAAATTACTTGTTTCCCAAAACTTTATTGGATCTTTGAACCCATGAAAACTACACTTGGGATTGTCTGTTAGTCATAGGACCATGTCCTTCAATTCAAACAAAATTTTCCTTTAAAAACACACAATATAGAGTTTTGTGACAAGGACTTTCAGAATTTTTAAAAACTAAAACCAGTCATCCTAACTATGGTGCTTGGTCTCCAAGTTCCAGTGTACATACTTTTTAGACTCCTAAACTAGCTTAATAAAGTACAAAAAATGCTGATGGGGATATCCATCCATTTTTCTTTACTCTAGTACTGCAGTTTAGGACTCTAGTAAGATTTAAGTTCCTCTGTTGGTGTTTCCCTAGAGCAGGCTGCACAACTTTAGCCCTCTTGTGGTTGTTGGACCATGATGATGACTACTACTTTTGGTCTCTGTAGTTGGGGATGATGGGGGCTGTAGTCCAAAAAGCAGCTGGAGGGCCAAAGTTGTTCAGCCCTGTCCTATCCTGGCAAAGGTTTTGCATAGTGCAGGCCTTGAAACATTTTCTTCGAGCCTGGGAATTGGCCCAAAAATATAGGAGCCAGTCAGAGGACATGGGTCAAAATTACCAGACTTAGCAACAGACATGGTGTCAGGGAGGTAAATGAGCTTCTCTTTATGCCTCTACAAGTAACATACTTGGAGCAGAAATAGGGCTGCCTGGGACAATAGGGATGTGCAATTTGATTCGTGCCAAATTGGCAATTTGCTGATTCATCTGTGAATCAAATAGCCCCTTGAATGAAAGGTCCAATTTGAGGTCGAATCAAATCAGACCTGATTCAGTGCAAATTGATTCGAGTGGCCAATTTGGCATCCCTCCTCCATTGCTGATTGGTTTTCTGGCACTGGCTTCTGATTGGCTTGAGTTCACTTTGCTTCTTGGTTGGCTTGTTGTGATTAAAATCAAGTATTGGCATGGGCAATTGTGTCCCCATTGGCTGGGGAGAAAGAGGAGGAGAGAACACTTTTGGAGGGAATTTCAGAATGTATTCAAAGGGAATGGGAGACAGTAAGAGCCACATCAGGAGAGGAGGAAAGAATCAAGCAAGGTTTGATTTTGTGGGTTTCTTTTCTCAGCACTGAATATAATGCTATGTTAGCTATTGCTGCTATAACTGTCTGGTTTTGCTGGATCTCAGATTGACAAAGGCAGAACTTGGGTGCCTACCTCACTTCCTTGAGCTGAGGTTTGGTCTGTTTCTGAGATGGTATTGTGGCAGCTCATTCTCCCTCTCCCCTCCCACCCCGCCATGTGTTTGTGTGCCTGTGATATTTCTTGGTGATGTGATGAGCTCCATATCTGGCTTTGAGAATAACTTGTGCTTAGCTCACTGCTCTGGTCTGCTCTGCAATCTGCATAGCAATGTGTACTGAATCAACAGAGAGAGAAGAGCTGGTCTTGTGGTAGCAAGCATGACTAGTACCCTTAGCTAAGCATGGTCTACCCTGGTTGCATATGAATGGGAGACGATGTGTGAGCATTGTAAGATATTCCCCTCAGGGGATGGAGCCGCTCTGGGAAGAGCAGAAGGTTTCAAGTTCCCTCCCTGGCTTCTCCAAGATAGAGACGAGAGAGATTCCTGCCTGCAACTTTGGAGAAGCCGCTGCCAGTCTGTGTAAACAATACTGAGCTAGCTAGACCAATGGTCTGATTCAGTATATGGCAGCTTCCTATGTAAAATGTGGCTGAAAATGTTGCTGTAGTTGAGCTTATGGCTATGCTTGCTAGCTGCTGAGGGTGCTGCTGTGCTGTGGCAGGTGTTACAAGGACAGAGTCATAATTGTGTGAGAGAGAGCAACTTGTGCCTCTTATGATACTGCAGTGCAGGCACTGTGGCTGGCAGTGGATTCTGGGCCAGTGATCCTTTTTTGGATATCTTTTGCACTGTGTGTTTGGCAAAAGGTGTTTTTCTGTGTTGGGAGGGACTGTGTGTCCTGCTTCTGTTCTGCAACATCGTTTCTCAAGGTAAGGTTGCAAAAAAAATTAAAATCTAAACCCCATAGGATCCTATGGGGGTTTTTTGTGGGTGGGTGGGTGGGTTGTTGTTTTTAAATCACCTGCTTGCCTGTTTCTTTTGTGGGTTGGTTGGCAGGTAGCACCCATTATGCCCTACCACCCAACACACTTTGGTGTGCCTAGGACCTATCCATGGGGAGCAATGGGGTGATTAGAGTAGATTAGAAAAATAGAGTGATTAGGTAATTATTTCGTGTGGGTGAATTTTTGGCGTATTTCTGATTCAGTTTGTAAAACCGGCCAGCTGTGGCTGGCTGGCTCAACAAATTGATTTGAATTTTTGCAATTCAATTTGAGGTTGAATTGCGGAAAGCTATTGGTGCACATCTCTATGGGACAAATAAAGATTTGATTAAATAACTCTATTTCTGAATATCCCAATCTAGGTGCCACTGTTAAATTTCTAGGTGCCATGACTCTCTGGCATCTTGGATGTGTCAAGTCCTGGCATAGCAGATGCACAGTATTTACTCACTCTTTGCAAAATAACCAGTACTGTTACAGGGACATAACATTATTTTCAGTAAATAAATTCTAATGTTCTCTTGCTGGGGAAACTGGGTTGCTTTTCTTTAGCAAGCACAACTAAGGTACTATGAATGTTGTTTGAGAAAGTGGTTGTGTGGATGTTATGGACACCTATTGGATAGGGTTTTTAAAAAAAATTGATTTACTTTCCCCAAAGCAGCTCATGACATTCATAAATATTTTAAAGGAATAAATATGCCTTTTGTGTCACCATTTATTTTTAGATTCAGTTTTAATCTCTGACTTTATTGGGTTTTTTCTATATTGTTTTGTTTTATATAGTTGCAAGTCACTGTGTGCATATTTGAAAAGGTGGGGTATACATTTGAAATACATAATAATAAACATTCAGTAACACCATTAAAATACCTTGTAATTTAATAATTAAATCTAATTATTTTGGGACCCATAAGGTGACATGGTGGAAGAGTAGATTGGAAAACAAACTTTAATGAAACATGAGCAAATCACAGTTCATGACTACTGTGGTAGTGAGGGAAGTCAGTCCCTCTGTCACAGAAACAGGCATATGATCATGGGGATGTGTACCCTTCCACTCCAGGCTCTGCCACAGAACAGCTGGTCTAGCATGACTGCTGTTTCACAAATGAGTAAGATGCTGACCTCTTACCAGGACAATACCTTACCAGGAGCTTTGGTCATATACATGGGCAGTGTATGGCCCATGCTCTCATGTGTGGCCCAATGCTGGGGGATGTAGTATAGCCTTAGTGGGGCAGTGGGGCTACCCTAATGTGCACACTGTGAAGGATGTTGTGGCTAGCTGTATCTCCCGCAACATTGACTGCGATGTAGCAGTCAATGCTACAAGGCAGCATTGACTTGGATGGATAGAACATATCAGGAAGGCTGTTCTTTTTCATTTCTGGGCTATGAATAGAAGAGCCATACAGTAACCATACAGTAATTTTCAGCTCCAAGAAGTGGGGTACATGTGTCTGTTTAAACCAGTTGCCTGATTTGGCCCAAGTTGTGTTTTTTGTATTCTGCCAACTTGATAACAATTCTTTTGTTGGAGATTCAGGGTCTGATCTGTTGCAACTAATGTTTCTGCACTGGACAGATACTGGGTATGAGAAAGTTGGGTCACCCTGCAAATTTTTGACTTTGGGCACTCAAACTGGTCTAGTGAATGGGAGAAGCTAAAGGCAACAGGACTCAGCCTGCATTGTCTTCTGTATTATGCTATTCATCCTCCCAAGTTTTAGCTAGCAACCATAGGTTTATGATTATCTTGTTGGCTAATTATCGTTTTCTCACTGCTAGTGGTGAAGTCCAATCTCACCATAGTATACTTCGTTGTCAACTGCTTACAGACCTTCCTGGTTGTGAGAAATTTAGGGGGAAAGAGAAGAGATGGAATGGAGTCTTATTTAGTGATGATGAAAATGGCTCAGCACAAAGAAATCCCTTCAAAAGCATATAACTTGATCAAACTATGTTCATTTTAAAATAGATGGTCATCTTCATTTAGTAACTCATTTGTTGACTACTATTTCAGTTTGAACATCACTCTCAATCTCTCTCTCCTGCTTCCCCTCCCTTGCTCTTGACTAAACAAGTGTTCTAAATATGATCCTATGCATATTTGTTCAGAAGTCCCACTGATTTCAATAATATTTACTTCCAAGTAACTTCATAAGATGGAAGAAGCCTCTCAAGTACTTTGACCCCATGTAATGATGTGTGCTTTATTGCATAGAGCCTGACTTGTGCAGCTGCATGGAGATGTTTACATAACGCCTCCCTGCAAAATCACCATGATTGGAGAGGGGAAGCCATTTCAGCTCCTACTCACAAAGATTGACAACTCAGCTGCTTAGCTCTTGCAGTGTCAGCCATGCAGCCAGCTCTATCAAGGGCAAACAAAACAAACACAAGCCAGTGGTTTAGTCATTCAGCAAGAACATTTTCTGAGATGAAGAGAGTTGCATCAAAGCCATTCAGCAAGAAAATTTTCCCTCCAACTTCTGCCTGCTGCTTCATCGCAAGTGGTCCCTGTCGTTTTGGGAGATTAAACATAGAGTTACGACCTGGCCACTCTATTTTTGGCCCACCACCTATAATGCCAGGGTCTCTCTCCTCTTAACAGATTATAAGTATGTTATCAAATAACATCATGATGAGTTTTTTGCCCAGCTTGGTGTATGTGTTACTACTCCCACTGTGGACACTAGTTTAGTTCCATCATTACTGGATTTTCATTATGTGATTGTATTGTAGCAGACATGCCGTGATATATTTTCCATACATCCCTGTAAAGGAACTGTACTCTGTTTTCCAGGACACCCTCATGCAGTCTTAGTGGGCACGCTACTTTTCCTCCCCTGGAAATTGCTAAAGTTGAGGATTAGCAGATGCAGATAAATGCAGTAGGAATTAGAAGGTTTCTGCTCAATTGTGTTATAGCCTAATGAGTTGTCAAATGCAATTTAAAGTAGAACCAATGAAGGGTTTTCATTAGGTATGGGCTGATATGTCTTTAATGGCTGAATCCAGATTTCTGTAGGCTTTGCATATTAATAAAATTGTTACTTAATGTGCTGCTGTCATGAAAATATAACCTAAACGTGGGGACCCTCTGCAAGTTACTAGAGCTAGTTTTTATGCCCTACTCGGAGAAGGAGTTTGGTCATGTGGTTTTTTCAAAAATAAAGCATGTTCCCAGAGGTGAAAAGGCACTGCTGGAGTGGGTGACTCAGTGACAGCAGTGGGGGAATTTGATGGAGAGATAAAGGAAATACTTGCCTAGGCTTAACGTTAAGTCTTGCTCTGTGTTATAAATAAGGTGTTTCTGGTGTGACTACCTTGAAAACAAATGTGCATTGGTCTGTCTAACCTATCTACTCTGACAGGCAGTGGTTCTCTGAAACCTCCAGCAGATAGGGCTTTCCCAGTCCTGCTGCCCAAGTTAACTGGAGAAGCCAAGGATTAAACATGGAACCTTCTACATACAGAGCATGTTCTGTAGCATTGAGCTGTGGCCCCATTCCTAATAAGGTTTCATTCACTAACCAGATAGTATTTATTATCTCGCTGGTTGCCACATATCGGATACAAGTGGAGATATTTCCAGCATGGGAATTACACCCATTGACCTTCATTATGGCACAGTTAAGATGAGGAGTGTTTGCAACATTCTGCCATTGTAAGCCTGAACATTCTATTTTGACAAAAGTCAAAAGTGTCCACCCAATCATGCACACATCAGCTAGGAGACAAGAGGCACTACTCTTGCAAATCTATTGCAAAATGGCTGAGATGCAGCAGTTGAAGTTTTTAACTCCTAAAAAGAGGTTTCAAAGTGTTGGCCATGTTTTTTTAATCACAGATAATGTATATTTTTCAATGTTTGATTTCTTTTTAGCATTCCCCCCAAACTCAGGTCCGTACTGGACTGGTGCCTTTTGCTGGTTTGAAAAAACCAGTCTAGTGATCTTTGTGTAATTACTGTTCGAAATCCCCATAATAACAAGGAAAATAAATAAGGGAGAGTTAGCTAAGAGCACAACTGAGTCTGTCCACTGAGAATTCTGAAGCCAAAGTTGGGAGGGGCAGTTCCTGGCAATTTCTAGTGAGTGACTTTCTGTTTCTGAACTCAGGTGCCCGATAAGGACAGTCTGTGAGCACTCTGGCACTTGTAAACAACCATTCCTCCCCTTGCCTTTCCTTCATGGTCACTTGTTCTCTCTCTGCCCTCTTTCTCTCACCTCCATCAAAGGGGTGAAGCAGAGGCCCTCAACAAAGCTTAGTATAGCTTATTAGAAAGTAAGTCCATTGATTCTACTGGAGTTTACTTTTGAGTAAACACACATAGGAATTGGGACCAGCAGAGATTTTAGGCAAGAATGTGGGTTCTTCCCCCCCTTCCTCCCAGCTCCTCAGCAAAGCACAGAAGGGGGGAACTCCATTTAGTTCTCTGGGGTTTAATTCTAAATAAAAATATATAGTATTGGGACCAAGGACCCCGTGCTACAAAGTTCCAAAGGAGAAACCTCAAGGAAACCCTAAAAACATTCCTACCCAACACCAAGAGACCATCATGCTGGTGCAGACTGCTCTTGAACATGGAGGCTCTACGTTGGAGCCAAAGTGCCAGTGAATATGGATATTGGTTTGGCTCTCATGTAGAACCACCATGATCAAGTAACAGTTTGTTGGTACTGAGTGGGAATGATTTTTTGGATTTCCTTTCTGCACTTCTTTGGAGCTTTTTAGAAGCATGTAGCTGAGCACTGTGAGAAAGAGGGTGCTGGGCTGGAATATACATGCCCTTTCCAGCAGCATTTTGACAACTGAACCTGCAATTCTATGTATATGCCTAGAAGGAAGTAAACTCCATTAAACTCAGTGGGATTTGCTTCCATATAATGAGGGAACAGTTAAACAATCCCTGGAAAATGGTGTTGGGGCAGGGGAGAATAATGGAAAGGTCCTTTTAAAAATGGGAGTGGAAAACAATGTAAAAATCCTGTGAGGTAAACCCACCACCACCCCACCCAGCACACAGATTGTTCTCATAGAATCTGACATTAGCCAAAGCATCCCACAGGGCATAAGATCTCTTAGTATATTTAATACAAAAATGTGAATAATTTATTCTTTCCTACTTCCTGGAGAATATAAGAGGAAAGAGATAGTGACTGACATCATGAGCAACATTACTCAAATTAATCTTACTGAAATTAAAAGGAAGAACATGTTACGGAATGTCTGTCGTCTTAATTTCAATGAGACTACTTTGAGTAAGCCATGATCCTATCAGCCATTAAGCAGAAGCCTGAGGCTTAAAGGGAAGAAAGCTACTCCATCTATGCTCAATGACTTCGTCACTTGTGTACAATTTTTAAAATAGACTGCTTTCTAGAAAGAAGGAAAGGAGACACTAATGTATCATTAAAACATGCCATAACTTTACTAAAAGAAGAGCCAAGGCCAGAAGAACTCATATCAGAGCTCAGCTGTAGCCAGAGAATAGGCCCTGGGAAGGTGTGAGGAGGGCTTCTGCTCAAGGCCTGCGTGTCCTGAGTGAAGGGAGGAGAAAAAGAAGATATAAGGGCTCCTATAGGTGTCCATTCCTTAAATGGGTTGGGGTTTCAAGAATGGGATGTGGAAGAGAACTCAAGGTAGGGTGAATGCTTATGAGGAAGCACATGGCAAGGGAATGGGGCCTTACAAGCGATATGAGGCAGTGGGGGCAGAGTGGCAAATGGACCTGTGAAGTCATGTATGGTAGCAATGAGGTGGCAATTGTACTTACCAGGGAAGGCAAGGTAAGGCAAGGCACACAATGACCGGAGCCTTGTGGTGGCATATAAGGTGTGGCAGATGGCCTTTGAACACAGAGGTTTTGCATCAGAGGTATACTGCCTAAGAATGGGAAGCCTCCACTTAATCAGCATGGGCAAGCTCTTCCCCATAGTGTCTAATCAGATTCCCCTTTTTAAAATGCCTGGGAATTCAGTAACCCCAAAACCTTCAGTTTAAGATGAGATGAGATGGAGCCTCATTACTAAAGCTATCATGGGGGATAATCTTAGTAATCCCCCATGTACAAAGTCGGAGTGGAAGTTGGGATGGGCACCTTAACACGCAAGTTCCATTCTTTTTAGAGCATGAGTGAAAATGTAAAGCATCTTAACTCTCATCTTCAGCCGAAAGATTTTGGATTGCTGAATAACCTTCTCTTGGTTTGCATCCCTCATTGGACAATCTTTATGTTAGTGGAAGATAATGAAGAATTGCCCCTTTCACCTTGCTAGCTCTTCTTGCATTTTTGGGAAAGTAACAGAATATTGCACGGACTCTTATGTGGGCGTGAGAATTTTTGCTCACTTTGAACTAAAAATGCACTAGCTGGTTTCCTTAGCTTTTAGTCTGTTCAGCTGCATAACAAATATTTATTGTGTCAGTTGACATGTGGTGCCATTTGTCATGTGTGTGTTGTGTTCCTAAAAGCATCAATATCCTTTTGAAACGTCAGGGTTTTCTAGTTGAGATCCAGTACACCAAACAAGGCATGTGCCCAGCTTCCTCCGAGACCACACTACCTTGCTCCCTGTGTGCATAGGCTCTCTCAAGCTAGCATGCAGAGGTACTGATGCATCTGGGGATGCACAGGAACAGCTCTCTCTGCTTCTGTTGCTTGCTGCTCGCCTCTGCCTATGTGCGGTGTCTCTTTTGTGCTGAGAGGAGAGGCGACCCTGAGGGAGGAAGCGACCCACCTTGCCAGCTTTGATCAGTAGCAGCATCTGGGACCGGATTCTGGATGAGGTGTTAGAAGATGGTAGCAGAAACTTCTGCTCGGAAGATCCAGACCAATCTTTCTCTCCACTCCCAGTTTAAAAGCATGACATCTCTTGCCTGTCAATATAGGAACAGAGGGAGCTGCCTTGTACAGAGTCAGGCATTGGTCTCTCTAGTTTAGTATTGTCGCTGACTTGATAGTGGCTCTCCAAGATTTCAGGCAGGAGTCTTTCCCAGTCCTACGTGGAGTTACCAGGGATGAAATTTGGGACCTTCTCCATGCAAAGCAGATGCTTTACCATCCATTTATGTCCGCCTCCCCAAATGGTAACATGGCTGTCCATGGTAGCCACTTGAAGCCTCTAGCTGCCAACGCTCCATAATCAAGATAACACTGACAGCTCAAAGCAAGATGTTGTTTTAAGGGAACTAGAGTGGGCTTCTACCAATGGGAGTACAGTCATACAGACTCCTTCTAACTGAGCAAAGAGGCACCTTTTGGGGGCAACTGTTCCTGTTCAGGGCCCCCAGCACAGCACCCGTCTAGTGTCTCTTGCTGGTGTCTGCCTTGTGTTTCTTTCTACACAGTGAGTCCTTTGGGGACAAGGGGCCATCTTAGGTATTACCTCTTTATTTTTCTGAGTAAACCACTTTGAGAACTTTTGTTGACAAGTGGTATATACATATTTGTAGTAGTAGAGTAGTCTTGGTTGAGGAATATTCCTCTCCCATTTGGGGCTGGATTGGAGTAATGATTTCATGGCTCCCCTCTAGTGATGTGCCCGGACCGGTACGGAGGCCATTCTACAGGCCTCTGGACCGGTCCTGACATGGGCAGTTTGGGGTTTGGGTGGATTGGGGTGGGGGTTCCTTTAAGGGCGGAGGGTGGGTTTACTTACCCCTCCCGCCGCTTTCCCCCCTCTGGCGCATCGTAGAGACGTGACGCGCACGTGTAACGTGCGCACACGCAAAAGGCTTCTTGAAAGGCTTCTTGAAGCCTTTTGTAGCCCAGCGGGGGAAGGGGCGGCAGGGAGGTATCCTGCCGCCCCAATCACTGACGAAAATACCTGCGGTGGGAGCGGTAAGTAAACCCTCCCCCCGCCCTTAAAGGAACCCCCCCCCAGTGCCGGACTGCAGCTCCGCGGGTCCGTGCACATCTCTACTCCTCTTAGCTTTGGTTTTTGGCTTTCCCCAGCATATATTATGAAAAATAATGGAAATGGTCACACAGATGCAATACAAAAACTACTTACTGCATCCAGCAGTGGTATGCATCAGCTTAGTGCTCTGCCCTTTCATGACCTTCTGTGGCTTACTGTCTGAAAAGTGGGGGTTTCTCATAAAGAATGACTTCTAATAGATGCTCACTTGAGCAAAGTGCTTTGTCCCCCTTTAGGAAACATTTTCTCTTCTGCACTTATTCACCTAGTTTCCACACAGACCAGAAGGTGATCGGGTGCAAACGAAGGGGCGGGGGGTGGCTACTGGCTTCCATAAGCAACTGGGCCATTACTTGTAACTGCTGCCACATAAATAACAGCTGCTAGAAACAATCCTGCATTCACAGTCTTCCAGTCATAAATGCACTGAAGCGTAATAACCATGGCAACAGTTGCTGAGGGCAAGTCTTCATAACAGAAGAAAGTAATGCTTTGCAGAGAACAATGGAAAGGACTTTACAAACAAGTTGCATCACACCTAGCCGGAGGCGGGGAAGAGAGTGAAAATCCATGCTGCGCTAAACTGGTCACCCAGCCATGCTCCATGGCATCTTTCCTTTTTAAAAGAAGGGTTTGATCAAATGCAGTCACTATGATCCCATTCATGAAATGATTCAGAGGCAGAAGAATGTGAGCAGTGGTTTTTTTTATTTGTACAACACGTGAATATAAAACATGTGTTGGTTTTTGAGTAGGAATACATGCAAAGGCCAGAGGGTTCTGGGAAAGGAATGCAATCTTCCAAACACGCTGAAATGGGGAGGGAGGGCTGAGATGAATGACAAAGTAGGGGGTGTGTCCCACTTGCTTGTTGAGCAGATGCTCATTGTGGGTGATGCTAGTGAAATAATGAGATCAAAGTGGGAGATACGTAAGCAAGCATAAGCAGCAAGCTAAAGTAGTGTTAAAATGGGCCAAAATCTCGTCAGTATAAAAAGCTTCCCGCTCTCAGCTTAAGGAATGAAGCCTTGGCAGTCCTCAGCACTTCTCTGGTTCTTAAAGGTTCTTTGTTGAGCTCTTGCTTTTACTGTATGTCTCATGGGGGAAATTGTACCACAACAGATGACTGTCAATAATTTCTCTGAGTCCCATTGCAGATTCCAATGGAAGCCAGTACCATATATCATGTTCATCAAGGCCATTTGGGATTCCACATCCTCTGGGGCATTTCTTCCTTGGGATCAAGGGTGCAGTCTCTCTTCCTGTATCTGACTCAGCCAGCCCTTTGGATTCAGAGCTTTCTAACCTGCCACAACTTTTTCTTTTCTCATCTTCATCTGTAGACAACTGGTTCCTTTCTCTGCTCTGACCCCATGGGGAACAGCAGAATAAGAGATTTTCTGTGCCTTCTGAAATGCTTTGTTCTCTCCACTGCTGGATAAATGAACCCACTCTTCTGTAAGGGGCCTTATTCAGTCCTACATTCCTTTCTGTGACTTGCACACTAGATGTGTTGCTGTGGGCATGTGGAGCCCACTGTGCAGGCCACACCATCAAGAGCCTGGACAGTACTAGAGGATACTACTCATGTCAATATTCTGGAACTAGCAGCAGTAAACAGGTACTCTGGCTCCATGGGGCCCAACTGCGATGCCAGCATTCGTATGTAATGCTGGCACCGCAGAAATGGAGTTTTCAGCAGCGAAAATCCACTCTGACCAAAGGTTCAGCCACTTTGTGAAACAGGATGCAGGATGAGCTGGGCCTTGGGCCTGATCCAGAAGGGCTGTTCTTATGTTGTAGAGTTTGCCAAGGAAAACCGTAGGTTGTTTCCCCCCGTGAACTCCATTTCCCCAGGTTCAGACATTCAGGTTTGGAAACCAGATGTGAAGGGATGTCTGGTTCTCCATTATGTATGAACTGGGCCTATCCACCTTCCCCTCTTAAAAGTAAAAAAATGTGCAGGTAGCAATGGACAATGTTGCTGTGAAATGTTACATGAATAAATGGGAGTACAGCATCCAGAACTCTGTGCATACAAACAGTTGACTCGTAGCCATTCATGCACCAGTCACTTCACCTCTGGTTTCCAGACCTGAATGTCCAAACCCAGGGAAATGGAGTTTGTAGGGGAAAGCAACCCACAGATTCCCTCGCCAAAGTCCCCTCTGAGCCCTTCTATCAGAGTGGAGTTTCACTGCCGCAAATTCCATTTCTATGGTGCCAGCATTAAGTACGAATGCTTGCACCACAGTTTGGGCCCCACGGAGCCAGAGCTGAGGGAGGAAGCCCCTCCCTCACTCTGGCCTGATTGGCTGTGCTGGCAGCTGTTCTGTACTTAAAATTAAGAATGTCTGACACTTACGCTCCACTCTGAGTGCTCTGAATGGGGGACATGACTCCCTTTTGTTTCTGAATGGAGACAGTCTCTTACTTTTGGGTGGATCAACAGGAATAACATCTCCCTTAACAGAATCTCTGTGAAAAAGCTGGCCTATATATCTTGGCCTGGGGACCAGGGATGGATTTGGGATTCTGTTGGCATATCGAGCACCCTGCTGCCCAATGGAAATCGCTAATGGAGACTGGTTGTGGAGTTGATGTTGGAGTCACCCAGGCTTTTGGTGTTTGGGGACTTGAATGTTCACTTTGGGGGTAGCTTGTCTGATGCAGCTCAGGAGTTCATAGCGGCCATGACAACTATGGGCCTATCTGAACTGATCGTAGGGTTAACACATACAGCAGGTAACACACTCGATCTGTTTTTGCTCAGATCAGGGTGGCGATCCATAGGTGGGGACTCCTAGAGTGTCTCCATTGTCACAATCAACCTCAAGCATCCTCTCCATTCTGCTTTGAAATTGGCCCCATGGTATACAGAACAGCTGCAGGAGTTGAAATTGCAAGGGAGAAGACTGGAGAGCAAGTGGAGGAGAATCTGACAATATATGACACAAAGCCCATTTATACTTTGGCATTATGTGCATCAAAGAAGCATTTCTATTCTAGATGTATTACATCTGCAAGTTCATGTCCAATGGAGTTGTTCAGAATTGTGCGGGGATTGTCTTGGGTCCCCTCCTCTCTGAACTTGAATTTGGAGTTGTCTTCATCCCACTGTGATGCCTTCAATAACTTTTTTGCAGGTAAAATCTCTCTGATTTGAGCCAACAAACTCTGTCATAACTGCAGAGTCAATGGTAGGAATGTCCAGTAACTCTTCTTGATTGATTAGAACCTGTCCCCTGGATCCATGCCCAACATGGCTTATATAATCTAGTAGAGAGGCTGTTAGAGATGGTCTAGTTGACATAATAAATGCCTCACTGGGGGAGGGCAGGATGCGTCTATGTTTGAAGGAGGCAATTGTGAGATCTTTATTTAAGAAGCCTGCCCTAGAGCCCTCAGTGATGGATAATTATACATCGGTCACCAACCTTTCTTGGTTCGGCAAGGTAATTGAGAAGGTTGTGGCTGATCAACTCCAGGTAGTACTGGAGGATACTGATTGTCTAGACTCATTTCAAAGTGGCTTTAGAACAGGTTGTGGTTGTTGAGAAAGGCTTGGTTGGCCTGATGGATGATCTATACAAAGGAATTGAAAGAGGGGGTGGGACTTTGCTGGTTCTTTTGGATCCCTCTGCAGGCTTCAAATCCATCAACCATTATATCCTTTTGAATCGTCTCATGGATTTGGGAATAGGGTGTACTGCTTTTCAGTGGTTCCATTCCTATCTCTCAGGCAGATTTCAGATGGTGTTATTCGGGGATAGTTGCTCTGTGAAACAAGAGCTATTGTATGCTGTCCCTCAGGGCTCCATCCTATCCCCAGTGCTTTTTAACATCTGCATGAAACTGCTGGGTGAGATCAGGGGATTTGGAGCAGGGTGCTATCGATATACTGATGACACCCAAATCTATTTCTCGATGACATCATCATCAGGAAATGTTGTAACTCCCCTAAATGCCTGCCTTCAGTCAGTAATGGGATGAATGAGGGATAATAAATGGAAGCTGAATCCAAGAGGGAGATACTAACGGTGAGGGGTCATAATTTGAGGGATGTGATAGAACAGGATAGATTCCTGTTCTGGATGGGTTTGCACTCCCCTTTAAAGAACAGCTACGTAGCTTGGGAGTGCTTCTGGACCCAGGCCTCACCCTGGTGTCTTGGGTGGAGGCTATGGCCAGGAGCGCTTTCTATCAACTTTGGTTGATACGACAGTTGTATCTGTTTCTTGAAGACAATATCAAAACTGTGGTGCACTCACTGGTAATGTCTCAGCTTGACTACTGTGATGCATTGTATGTGGGGCTGCCTTTACATGTTGTTGGGAAACTTCATTAGTTCCAAATGTAGAAGCAAGATTGATCTCTGGGGTTTCTTGGAGAGACCATATTATGCCTGTTTTGAAACAGCTGCACTGGCTGCCGATATGTTTCCAGGCAAAACAAAACATTCTTGTAATCTATATTATTAATTCTCCAAGATGGGCCATGCGTGGGGATGTGGTAGAAAGGAGGCAATTGGCTGACAGAGTTTGCAATTAGAAGTACCTGATTGGGCAGTGGGGATTCCATTGCAACTGTTACTGGCTGGAAGATGTTCTTGATTGTAGAGGAGAGGTGTGTGTGTATGTATGTGTGTGTGTGTGTGTATGAATATGAGAGACAGCAGGCAGGGGTCTGCAAAAAGACAGGTCGTGAGGGAGGAAAGAGCCCCTTCAGGAGAAGGAGGATGCCATTGTGTGAATTAAATGAAGAAACAAGATGAACAAAATCTGTTAACTCAGGGAGGGGGAGAGAGAGAGAAACGGCGAGCGAGAGTGCCGCAGGGGGGCGAGTGAGCGAGAGTGCTGCGGGGGGACGACACAGGCTCAGTGCACAGATGCTCTGTGCGGGGTCAGCTGGTTACCTAAATGGCTTACCTGGGAGAGCGCTGCCTTCAGTATGATCCCCATTACATTTTAAGGTCATCAGGTGAGGTCCATCTCTAGCTACTACCAGATCTCCTGGTGGTGACTTGGGATCAGGTCTTCTCTGTAGCTGCTCCTGGGCTCTGGAATGTGCTCCCTTTAGGTAAGACATAAGAGTTTTAGCAGCCTTTAAAAGAGCCCTTAACATATCTTTTTAGCCTGGCCTTTAGTGAGTACTGAAATGATTTTAAACTGATTTTATTTTTGTTTTGATGAGTTGTTGGTTTTTTAAAATCTGTTTTTATATTTGTGAACCACCTAGAGCCATCTGGGTGAGGTGGAATAACAACAACAACAATAATAATAATAACAGCAAAAACATTCAGATATTTATAAAAAAAGCAATGAGCATATGGAGTACACAGTTAACAATCAATGGCAAGATACTTGGACAGGTTAATATTAGAAGAGGCATTTTCCAAGGGGACTCACTATCCCCTCTGTTGTTTGTAATCGCCATGACTCCACTTTCACAAATACTAAACAAAACAGGCCTCGGATACCAAACATCTCAAGTAAAATCAACCATCTGCTGTACATGGACGATCTGAAGTTGTATGGAAAGTCCCAGTCAGAAATCGAATCACTGCTAAACACTGTCCGTATATTCAGTAGTGATATAGCAATGGAGTTTGGACTAGACAAGTGTGCTGCATTAATAATGAACAGAGGGAAAATAAGAAAAACAGAAGGAATAGAACTGCCCAATGGAAGCAAGATCAAGAACCTGGAAGAAAAAGAACCTTACAAATACTTGGGCATTCTCCAGGCTGGTAACATTGCACACACTGAAGTTAAAAGAAAAATTGGAAGTGAATACATCAGGAGAGTTAGAAAAATCCTCAAGTCCAAACTCAATGGCGGGAACACCATACAAGCCATAAACACCTGGGCTATACCTGTTATCAGATACACTGCAGGAATAATAGACTGGTCCCAGGCAGAGCTAGAGACACTGGATCGTAAGACCAGGAAAATCATGACCATCAATCATGCTCTGTACCCCCGCAGTGATGTCGATAGGATATACCTCCCTCGCAGCTCAGGTGGAAGAGGAATGCTGCAAGTCCATCAAACAGTAGAGGAGGAAAAAAGAGGCCTTTGAAGAATATATCAAGGACAGTGAAGAAGATGCACTTAAAATGGTCAATAATGCGAAACTATTCAACACCAATGAAAGAAAGCAGGCCTACAAGAAAGAACAAGTCAAGAACCGGGCAGAAAAACGGAAAAATAAGCCACTGCATGGTCAATATTTGCACAATATAAGTGGAAAATCAGACATCACCAAGACCTGGCAATGGCTTAAGAATGGTTACTTGAAGAAAGAAACAGAGGGTTGAATACTGGCTGCACAAGAACAGGCACTAAGAACAAATGCAATAAGAGCAAAAGTCGAAAAATCCACCACAAACAGCAAGTGCCGCCTTTGTAAAGAAGCAGATGAAACAGTGGACCACCTAATCAGCTGTTGTAAAAAGATTGCACAGACTGACTACAAACAAAGGCATGACAAGGTATCAGGGATGATACACTGGAACATCTGCAAAAAATACAAGCTACCTGTAGCCAAAGACTGGTGGGACCATAAAACTTAAAAAGTAGTAGAAAATGAAGATGCAAAAATATTATGGGACTTCCGACTACAAACAGACATACATCTGCCACACAATACACCAGATATAACTGTAGTCGAGAAGAAAGAAAAACAAATTAAAATAATCGACATAGCAATACCAGGGGATAGCAGAATAGAAGAAAAAGAAATAGAAAAAATCACCAAATACAAAGATCTACAAATTGAAATGGAAAGGCTGTGGCAGAAAAAGACCCAAATAATCCCAGTGGTCATTGGCGCCCTGGGTGCTGTTCCAAAAGACCTTGAAGAGCACCTCAACACCATTGGGGCCACAGAAATCACCATCAGCCAATTACAAAAAGCAGCTTTACTGGGAACAGCCTATATTCTGCGACGATATCTATAACAATTGATAATAAAATTCAGCCATCCCAGGTCCTTGGGAAGGACTCAGTGTCTGGATAAAACAAACCAGTCAATAACACCTGTCTGTGTAAATAAGAAATAATAATAAATAATAATAACTAAGAAGCAAGGAGATCGCAAGCCAATCGGAAGCCAGTGCCAGAAAACCAATCAGCAAGGGGAAAACAGTCTTCCAAAATGGTGCTTGGAACTTCTAAATGTTTCATTTGAAATGGAATTCTTCTTCTCTGAGCTTGAAACAGGCCCTTTATTTAAAGGGTGTTCTGTTTCGAGCTTGAAACGCCTCGAAACAGCCCATTTCATGTTGAGATGTTTCATCATCGAAAAGTTCTGCACATCTCCAGTCAGTTCCTGGATTGGAAGACTGCCTGGGAGCCTTATTGTACATCACCTTGAGTTCCCATGGGGGGGCGGGGAGTGAAATATAAAGGTAATAAATAAGATTATTTTGCACAGTGCCAGCTGAGCTAAAGAGAATTGTGCCCATTTGTAATCCTTGAGGGAACTGCATCTGAATTATGCCTTGGCATTTGGTGAGGAAACATCTATTCTCTTTGAACTGAGAGACTGATTCTAGGACAAGATTATGCAGTAGTGGATAATGTACTTAAATAAATCGTCATGTTAATAGAAACAGAAGAGCAAGGGAGAAGTGGAAAATTAGCTCAAATTAAAAAAATTAAGGAACAGATGTGACATAAAATGAGCAGATTAATGGAATAATCTGTGTAAATGAAACTCTAGGGAGATAGCACTGAGAGAAATCCTTCTTACTAAAGCAGCACTACTGCGAAGGGAGAATTCTTCATTAATAAAAGGCATTGGGATCTTTAAGAGGTATAGCCAAAATGTCTTGTATGCCTCTTATGTACTAAATCTCATTTTTCTTGGTTCAAGGTATGTTAGTCATGTTTCACTTTCTATTATGTTGCTGATTCTGTTGAAGTTGTAGAATTTTAGTTTTGAAGTTGTTGTCACTCTGTAATATTAATCTCAGATAGTTGTTGACACCACTATTACTTCCTGTCTTGGTTTTTTTGGATGCCCGCTTCCACCAGAGTTTTAAAAGAACTGAGAATGTCTGCTGACCTTACTGAAGCCAAACGGTGCATAGTTTTTATTAGCCGACTTTCCAGTATGCTTATGAGATCACCCAGCATTCCGTGTGGGCGTGCGCACATGAGCATACTCCATCAACTTCGCAATGCCTGGACCAATATGAACCAAATTGGGTAGTTGTAGGGACACACAGGGACACCTCAACAGCATAGTTTGTAATGATGTCATCCACCCCAGTTGAAGATGGTTGACATTTAAGGTGCAAGAGGGCTAATTTGTGGGCTGCCTTACTGATTTTAATCAAATTTGGTACAGTTGTATTGAGTGACACACAGGGATACTTCAACTGCATGGTTTGTGATGATGTCATCCACCCCAGTGCAAGATGGCAGACACATGAACATTTGAGGCACAACTGGGCTAACTTGTGAACCACCTAACCAGTTTGAACCAAATTTGCTACAGGTGTAGGGACATATAAGGACAGCTCAAAGGTGTCATTTGTAATGATGTCATCCACCCTGATTCAAGATGGTGGACACATGAACGTTTGAGGTTCAAGTGAGAACCGATTTGGACCAAATTTGGTACAGTTATAGGGACACATAGGTACACCTCAAACAGATAGTTTGTGAGGATGTCATCTACTCCAATTCAAGATGGTGGGTACATGAACATTTTGACATAGCAAAAGGAATGAGAAGATGGATCCCTGTTCAAAGAGGGCTCACAATCTAAAATTTAAACTTAAATTTAAAAGAGTTTTTTCATTGCTTTGTATTGTATTTTGTATTTTCTATTTCCCCCTTTTGGTCTGTTGATTTAATGTGTTGTGTTGCGAGCTGCCCAGAGAACAATTCGTTATGGGGCAGCTAACGAATAAAGTTTAATGATAGTAATATTAAAGCAGGGATAGGCAACTTTTGGTGCTCCGGCGGCTGTTGCCTACAACTCCCATCATCCCCAGTCACAATGTATTTGGCTTAGGATGAGGAGAGTTGTGGTTCAACAACGGCTGGAGATCCAAGGTTGCTAGCCCTGGATTTAAAAGGAAACACCAGCAATGGCCATTGGGAGAAATTCTATGTTGGGCTCAATAGGGGCAGCTGCTCTTACCCTACTAAATAGGAGAGTGCCACCAGTGTAAAAGGTGCCCCTTAAACCAGTTAGCAGGGGATATCTGAAGTGCAGAGTGCGAACTTTGTGGGAGAGGGCAGCACCCAGGATATAGAACTTCCTGCCCTAGGAGGTGCCCCATGTCCCCTCTTTATACTGCTTCCAATGCCTTCTGCAGGCTTATTTGGTCTAGTTCACTTTTGTTTTCCATGGATGGGTTGATGGTTTTGTTCTGCCATCTCTGCGTTATGATCTATCTGCTCTGTCATTAGTTTTGATAATTATTTGATTTGCTGTTTTAGTAGGCTAAAATTGTTAGATGCTTTGAGCATTTGTAAAAAGGCAGGATAGAAATTTTTTACATAAATTATCAAGGATTAGAAACGGTACCTTTTGATAACATTTTGATTTTGCCACACAAGGCTCTCAAGGAAAGTAATGTCCTGCAACAGCAGTTGTGATAGGAATGTGTTGCCTTTTATTCTGCCCTGTGCGGAATAATTTAGCAAAACTGTGATGCTTTGCCAGAGTGGGGAGAATACATAGTTGTGTATTACTAACACACAACTTGTCACATGGTCCCATATGGTTACATTGTAAGCTCAGCTGCTCGGAACTTGTAGTTTTGAATAGCAGTTGAAAATAGACATGGCCCTAGTTTCATGGGCCACAGAGATGCAGGTGCATGCCAAAAACACTTTTTAAACTGTCACCTTTTTTCATTCTGACCAATAGAAAAAACGAATGTCTTTCGTTGTAATGCTAGGATGACCAAGGTGGTGTTGATGACCAGTTGAAATCCTGCTGAGGAAAGATGAACTCCTTGCAATGCAAAGAGTGTGTGACAGTTGTCAAGTTTCTTATTGTCATTTAAGGGTTCCTGTTTGGTTGTGTTCACAAGTGAATGCCCTCCCATAAGAAATGAACTCGAGCTCCTTATATCATGGGAGTTGACAGCATGGGACCACCTGGGCACATTCCCTGGATCAGTTCTTTAGTGCCCAGGTCCTCTGTGCTGCCTGACATGGGTAGCTTGGTGATTAATGGCTTCAAAAACTAGAAAAGAACATTGGATTCCTTTAGAAAACATGAGAAGGCTTAATTATCAACATGGGGGGCACTTTGGGCATGGGCCGAAGCTCCAAATATTTTAAGCATCTAGCAATATCCCTGCCTTGGCATTGTCACAAGCTGCAGATCTGGGGGATTTTCCATCATGTCCAAATTTACTTCTGCACCCCGCGTGTTTTGCTTAACATCCTGCCTGGTGAAGAGTTCTGGAGATCTCAAAGCTTATTTGATATTTTGGAAATATCTACTATTTTGATATTTCAAATATCTACTATTTTGATAGTTCAGTTGGTCCAAATAAAGGTACTACTACCCTAATTATCCCCACCCACCCCCCATCCCCTGGACAAACATTGCTATTTATGATCTTTGCATCGTTAGGTTTTACCAGTAGGTGGCGACTCCTGAGGCAAAATCCAAGAAGATGAACTTTAGCAGTACAATATCACACAAGAGTTTCATGTTCATTTAAAAGCTTTTAGTATCTTGTTAAAAATAATTCTCCCCATAATTGTCTCTTTCAGAAGCCAATTGCATCTAGATTTAAAGGACACTAATGTGTCTTCAACTCTAATCAGTTTATTTCCTCCTCTCTTTTTCTCAGCAACCCCAAAGTTCAAGTTGCAGCGATTGAGGGTGGTGCTTTGCAAAAACTGCTGGTTATTTTGGCTACAGATCAGCCACTGCCTGTGAAGAAAAAGGTAAGGAGGCAGCTGTGTGTGTTTGACTGTCTTCCAGAGAAAACACATGCAATTATATTTCACATGGCTCTATAGCTGTATCATGTTTATGGCCATGTGTGCAGATGATTGCAGTGGGCAGACTCACCCCTGAAATTAAGCAGGATTGTATATTCCTTTATTGCACAGCTTGAATTTGCCTTCTTAGGTTGTAGTCTTCCTTGTTCAGGACAACACCAAGTCACTGAGCATTTGATAGTGCACTTAATGTTACAGCCAGCCCTATCAGAAATGCTTAGTGCAGGAATAGTATTACACAACATAGAAAAACAAAGCCCCTTCTCCCTCTCCTGTGCTTCTCTGCTCTGAATCACCCTATCAATGCTTCTTCTCTTTAAGAACAAAACAAACCACTTTGGGGCTCTGTTACATAGATCAGCAGGTAATGTGCAGTTAGCCCCTGAATGAATTGGGTTCACTGAGGACTTCCCCCCTCCCCCCCCACATCCCATTACAAGAAAATGCTCAGACCTAGGACTGCTATGCCTCTGATGCAGTAGTGGTGATGGAGAATGGCCATCTGAATCGAGGACTCATTGAATGAAGGAGCACAACTGTCTTAAGCAGGATCTATCTGCCTTGCTTGTGAAGAGTCTTACAAAAATTGTCTTTTTGCACAGAGACACAGCAGTAAACAAACTGAGGGGAAGTGTAGATGGTATTTCACCTTTAGTGCCATTTTAGCCCTCCCAGGGTCCTGTTCAGGAAACAGGTAAGGCAAAAGAAGCTTACCTTTCTTCTAGCAAAGCTGGGACAACTAATGGGCTCAGGCCATACTCCACGATCTTACCTAGTAGCTTGAAGATTTGGGGTTGTACCTTCTGAGCAAAGTCCAGTTTTTCAACATTTTGCAAGGCTCTTGATGATGCCCATCCTTCCGCCTGCGATAGAGTTTCTCTTTTGATTGACAAAGTTCAGAGGTCTCCATAATAGGGCAGCATGTTGTTGGCATTCTATTGGAACCAGCCACTAACTGATTATGCCTGAGGGCTTTACTAAAGATTGTGGGTGCTTCCTTTCCTACAAATAGATTCCTGTTTTGTTGTATATTGTGGTCTTATATATTTAGTGCTGTAGTAGCACATGAAGTGTTTCCTAATTATGTTTTGTTCTTGTATTGCTAATTAAATGTGTCCTTCAATATGCCTCAGTTGCTCTGTGCAAATAATAGTAATACTGGGTGCATTTCAAGTGTTCAAAGAGCTTCAGGGTTCGGGACTGGAAATGCTTAGTTGCCCTGGTGGATCTTCCTCTAGAGTTGGACGGGAAAGTTGTACCCCTACTCATAACCTTTCAGTGGCAAATTATTTCATAGGCCATCAAATCTTTCTCAGTTGCCTGGTTGGGAGTTGAAGGCGTGACTTTGTAGTGTTTCTGCTCCTGTTCTTATGGGCTGGTGTCAAAGGGTACCATTAAGCAACTGCTGCTCTATTCTATGGGATTTGATCTATGGAGAACCAGAGAGTTCTGTCTGTCCCCAGTGCTCTTCAACATCTGTATGTAGCCACTGGGAGAGATTGGTGGTGTTAATATGTTGGAGATGCCTACCTCTGTTGTTTATCCTACCAAATCCAAGGAGCAGTGGCTCAGTCCCTGCAGAATGCAGTTACGAGCTAACATGAGAGCTAACAGATTTGAGGCTTAATTCTACCAGATTGTGGGGAGTCAGCCTAGCAGTGGATAGGCAGTGGTCTTGCCTGCCCACGATGGGGCTACACCATCCGAGAGAGAAGACTTGCAGCCCTGCGTTGCTGGTGAATTCCCAAGTGGCAGCAGCGGGGAGGAGCACTTTTGGTGAGTTGGCTGTGGCCACATTAAATGGGTGATAATTTGGCCTCTGTCATTCATGCTTTAGTAAACTCCCATGTTGACAGTTGCAATACACTCCATGTAGGACTGCCTTTGGAGGTGGGTTGGAAACTGCAGTTAGTGCAGAATGCTGTGGTCTGATTTTGTCACGTTGAAATTATAGAGAGCACATGACTCCCTCGAAGTAGTGGCAGCCCTTTCTTGAGGTGAGGCGAGACAGTCTCCTCAGGTAGCAGATTATAGAGGTGGCATCAGGGTGGTAAGATGCCACTACTGGAGCAGGTCTTCAGGACCAGTCTGCCTCTCGCAAATTTTGCAAGGAGTGCCTCTTTTGACACTTAACTTCTTGTAAATCTTGCAAGAAGTATGAAGAGAGGAGGAGGAGCAGGATTCTGGCATCCTTTCCTCCTCCCTGCCTGCATGCCACTTTTAAAGCTTGAAAGGGCTGGTTTCAAAGTGGGGGCTGGCCACTTGATCTTTGATCTTTGGTCATTTGAACACAGAAGCATATAGATCTGCCTTCCGTTGATTTAGACCCACACTGGTAATGGTTCTCCAGCATTGTATACCTACCCGGAGATGCCCAGGCATTGAACCTGGGGAGTTCTCCATGGAAAGTGGTTGTAGCTACCACTGAGCTACAACTGTGTTGGAATGGCTGCCTGTCTCTTCCAGACCCAAATCAAAGTGCTGGTATGAAAGCCTAGATAACCCAGGGTCTTCATGCTATTGGAGGCATCTCTTCCCATAGATACCTCCCCATTACCTTAGGTACATGAGGGAAGCTGTGCAATTAAGGAAACTATGGGGTGCCTGTGGCCCCTAGTGAGTGCATGGATCAGGTGGGGTTTGAACGTGAAACTTGCTGGCTTACAGCTCTCATTGTTAATAGGTAGGTAGGTAGGTAGATAGGAGAGCGAGAGAGGGAGCGCATGCGCATGTGCCCTTTTTACTTGGCATTTGCGTGAGTAGGCTCTTCTTGCCTATGAACACCCAAGCTGCAATAAGACTATTCCTTTTAAGGTGCCACAGCACTGTTGGTTGCCTTGCTGTAGAGATGAGCATGGCCAGTCTTCTGGAATAATAATGAAGTGCAATTGCCTGTTAACTATCCTTTCATTGGGCTACGTTGCGATTTTCTGGGCTGTGCTTTTGTGATCGCATCATGAGGCTGTTTTTCAAGGGGGAAATGGAGCTCGCATAGCGCAGTGTACAGAACTGCAAGGCAGATTGCTCTGTGCAGTACTGACTGTCAGGAAGGAAACTAACTGATCCCACTGGCTGGCCTGAATATTGGAGGCTAACAAACATTGGAGTAGACATTCAGGGGAAAGAGATAATTGCTTCATGCAGTTCAGTAATCTGCCTCCAGCAGTGACCAATAGCTAATGTTTTCATAAGGGACAAAGCCTTGATCATGCCCCTAGCTAAATGTTCAGGACTGACTGACTGGGCTAGGGAGTTGGTTCTTCCCCGGCTCCTCAATGATCAATTTACTCCCTGATGCATGAGATCCAGTTACCCTTCTCTTATCAAGCAGAGTTACCATTGTTGTTATTGGCCATAAATGTTCGCAGCTCCTTCAAAAACTCAAGCCTCCGTATTTAATTCAGTGACCCTTGGCAGTAGCGAATTAAATAGGTAGCTTCTTGTATTAATTCACCAGGCACTTTGCATTAGTGTAATCAGGGGCTCTGCTACCAATCTTTTAACAAGGTTGTCTTGGAATAAATTCCCCTGTAGCTGTTCTGAAACCCCCGTGTTTTTCCTGGATGTGTGGGCCACAAACAGAAGAGCAAGAGCACGTTACCCCTGCTAACTTGGTAAATAGGCACCTTTGAACATGGTGATTCCCTTTATTTAGCAGGGGGAGAGTAACTGGCCCTGTCCACCCCCAGCACAGTGCTTCCATTGACTGTGGCTGGTGTCTATCTTATGGTTCATTTTAGATTGTGAGGCCTTTGGGGACAGGGATCCATCTTATTTATTTATTATTTCTCTGTGTAAACTGCCCTGAGCCATTTTTGGAAGAGTGGTATAGAAATCGAAACAACAACAATAAAAAACACCTAACAAGCCTTCATAAACAACTATCAAAACAGTTCAATCACATTTTGCAAGGCGGTGATGTTGAACAATGGCTAACAACTGGGAAAACTCATCTCATCATGAAAGACCCAGCAAAAGGTGCAGTTCCAAGTAATTATAGATCGATCACCTGCCTGCCAACTATGTTCAAATTATTAACTGGAATAATAGCAGATGAAGTGATGCAACACTTATTAACTAACAAACAGCTTCCAGTTGAACAGAAAGGAAATTGCCCAAACACCAGAGGCACAAAAGACCATCTGCTGATTGACAAAATGATTTTAGAAAACTGCAAGAGAAGAAAAACAAATCGAAGTGTTGCATGGATTGACTACAAGAAAGCCTTCGATTCATTGACTCACACATGGATACTAACATGTTTAGAAACAACTGGTGTCAGCAAAAACATCCAGATATTTATAAAAAAAGCAATGAGCATGTGGAGTACACAGTTAACAATCAATGGCGAGACACTTGGACAGGTTAGGATTAGAAGAGGCATTTTCCAAGGGGACTCACTATCCCCTCTGTTGTTTGTAATCGCCATGACCCCACTTTCACAAATACTAAACAAAACAGGCCTCGGATACCAAACATCTAAAACATCCAGTAAAATCAACCATCTGCTGTACATGGACGATCTGAAGTTGTATGGAAAGTCCCAGTCAGAAATCAGATCACTGCTAAACACTGTCCATATATTCAGTAGCGATATAGCAGTGGAGTTTGGACTAGACAAGTGTGCTGCATTAATAATGAACAGAGGGAAAATAAGAAAAACCGAAGGAATAGAACTGCCAAATGGAAGCAAGATCAAGAACCTGGAAGAGAAAGAACCTTACAAGTACTTGGGCATTCTCCAGGCTGGTAACATCGCACATACTGAAGTTAAAAGAAAAATTGGAAGTGAATACATCAGGAGAGTTAGAAAAATCCTGAAGTCCAAACTCAATGGCGGGAACACCATACAAGCCATAAACACTTGGGCTATACCTGTTATTAGATACACTGCATGAATAATAGACTAAACCCAGGCAGAGCTAGAGACGCTAGATCGTAAGACCAGGAAAATCATGACCATCAATCATGCTCTGCACCCCTGCAGTGATGTCGATAGGCTATACCTCCCTCGCAGCTCAGGTGGAAGAGGAATGCTGCAAGTCCATCAAACAGTAGAGGAGGAGAAAAGAGGCCTTGAAGAATATATCAAGGACAGTGAAGAAGATGCACTTA
Source organism: Hemicordylus capensis (assembly GCF_027244095.1). NCBI lineage: Eukaryota > Metazoa > Chordata > Lepidosauria > Squamata > Cordylidae > Hemicordylus > Hemicordylus capensis. The sequence continues at coordinate 266,531,393 of NC_069657.1, read as the reverse complement.
AAATGGTCAATAATGCGAAACTATTCAACACCAATGAAAGAAAGCAGGCCTACAAGAAAGAACAAGTCAAGAACCGGGCAGAAAAATGGAAAAATAAGCCACTGCATGGTCAATATTTGCACAATATAAGTGGAAAATCAGACATCACCAAGACCTGGCAATGGCTTAAGAATGGCAACTTGAAGAAAGAAACAGAGGGTTGAATACTGGCTGCACAAGAACAGGCACTAAGAACAAATGCAATAAGAGCAAAAGTCGAAAAATCCACCACAAACAGCAAGTGCCGCCTTTGTAAAGAAGCAGATGAAACCGTGGACCACCTAATCAGCTGTTGTAAAAAGATCGTACAGACTGACTACAAACAAAGGCATGACAAGGTATCAGGGATGATACACTGGAACATCTGCAAAAAATACAAGCTACCTGTAGCCAAAAATTGGTGGGACCATAAAATTGAAAAAGTTGTCAAAAATGAAGATGTAAAAATATTATGGGACTTCCGACTACAAACAGACAAACATCTGCCACACAATACACCAGATATAACTGTAGTTGAGAAGAAAGAAAAACAAGTTAAAATAATCGACATAGCAATACCAGGGGATAGCAGAATAGAAGAAAAAGAAATAGAAAAAATCACCAAATACAAAGATCTACAAATTGAAATGGAAAGGCTGTGGCAGAAAAAGACCAAAATAATTCCAGTGGTAATTGGCACTAGGGATGTGCACGATAAATTTTCGGCACGGCGGGGGTAGAGCTTTAAGGGCGGGGGAGAGTGTACTCACCGCCCCCCGCCGCATTTCCCCCGCCGGCGCTCTCCAAATTTTAAGCCCCTCGGGGCGGCAGCATTTCTCCCTGCCGCCCCGTTCCCCCCATCGGCCGGAAGTGGCCGGAAGTCCCGAGCGCACGCGTGCCCGTTGTGCGCCCGCCCGCTGTGCGCCCGCGTGCACTACGGGTGCACGCGCCCGGGACTTCCGGCCACCACCAGCCGACGGGGGGAACGGGGCGGCAGGGAGGAATGCTGCCGCCCCGAGGGGCTTAAAATTTGGAGAGCGCCAGCGGGGGAAACGAGGCGGGGGGCGGTGAGTACACTCTCCCCCGCCCTTAAAGCTCTACCCCTGCCATCGCCGAATCAGCCCCCACACCCGAAACGTTTCAGAGGCCTTTACAATGGCCTCCAAAACGTTTTGGGCACAAGCGTAATTGGCGCCCTGGGTGCAGTTCCAAAAGACCTTGAAGAGCACCTCAGCACCATAGGGGCCACAGAAATCACCATCAGCCAATTACAAAGAGCAGCTTTACTGGGAACAGCCTATATTCTGCGACGATATCTATAACAGCAACAACATTGACAATAAAATTCAGCCATCCCAGGTCCTTGGGAAGGACTCGATGTCTGGATAAAACAAACCAGTCCATAACACCTGTCTGACTGTGTAAACAAGAAAAAATAATAAAAAGAGGAGGAGGAGGAGGAGGAGGAGGGAGAATCCCTTCCTGGAATGCGGACTCTGTTCAAAGCGGCACAAGCAGAAAATGTTCACAGCCTCTTCCTGAAAGCTGTGCTGGGGGCCACACTTTGTCTTTGTAGCTATAAACACATAGCTTGGCCCTGCATGTGAGGGTGTGAAGTGAAACAACAATTGGGTGGGAGCTGTTTGATTGGATCCACATAATGTGAGGAGGGGGTGTGGGAATGTTGTTGTCATATGTCCAGCCAGTAGGTGGCACTAGCATTTGCTCGTAGAGATCCTAATTGGAGGCAGGGTCCTTTCCAGCTTCCTGCTTGTTCTTCTTGTTGAACGTGTCCCTTCCTGTAACTTGTCTCTTCCTCTTCCTCAAGAAGTGTTGCCTTCTTCTAATGGCTGCCTTCCTCTGAACTCCCATGACAGAGGGACTATTTAACACTGTTAACCCTTTCTCTTGAACACTGCAGGCCCAAGGAAAACCTACACCCAAAGGCATGGCTCCTGTTTGCCGTGAATTGCTAGGCAGCTGCTGTTGGTGCCTACCAGCTTACCATGCTAAATCCCCACCTAGCCGAGAAGCTCTCTAGGTGACCCTGGGCAGTCACTGCTCTCTCAGCCTAACCTACCTCACAGGGTTGTGGTGAGGTTAAAAGGAGGGTGGAGAATCCTGTGCTCTGCCTTGAGCTCCTTGGAGGAAGGGCAAGATATAAATGCAAAGCACACATAAGAGACGCTTGCCCAGTGGTTTGTTCCCATAAAAGAACTATGGGAAGGGAGTGTGAATAGGGAATAGCTGACAGCAGCAATCCACTCTGGAAGTCAGGAGAACAAGGGTACAGTGAAGGATGAGCTCCGATGTTTGCTCTGTCCTGAGGTAGCAGGCAGAGGGGATTTTTCAAAGGGCTTCTGATCTACAAATTAACGTATCCCTGTGGCAAGCCACTTCTATGTGTTTTCTCCTCAGCCTGCTGTAATACCTAGCAAAGCAGATTTTATGGAGAATGCCCACACAGTTTCTTCCAGGAACATCCGAGAAAGCTCCCCACATCACTGGGGAATCCGTGGGGCAAGGCGAATCTCCAGGCAGAAGTGGGTTAGTAGCATAGTAAATAACTTGCTGACTGGCCCTAATTCTTTCCTTTGGAATCTGAGGAGGGCTGGAGGAACTGGAGCCAGGCTTTGTGTCTCCCTCTCTGCCCTGCCATTCTTTAGCAAGCAAGTGCAGCAAGTCGGGGACCCATGTTGATTCCCGCCCCCCCTTCCTGCTCAAGTGAATCTCAGGGCAGCCTGTCAAAATGAATGAATGTCCTGCCTCACTGTAGGGCCCCGTCCACAAAACCATAGAGGAAGCACTGCAGTTCTGTCCACAGCTGCAAGCTGCTTTTTGGCAAATGTTAAAGGGATTCTAGTACTGGGGGCAATGCTAGAATGTTGGGTCTCAACCTGGGTTCAAATCCCTACCTGGCCATGAAGCTTACTGGGTGAGCTTAAGTTATCCATCTGTTCAGGGGCGTAGCAAGGTTGGAGTGGGCCCAGAGACAAGATTTTAAAATGCCCCCCCCCAAAGTCCAGGGCCTCCGCACACCCCAGGCCCCCAAGGATTTAAGTCTGATATTCCAAAATAAGTATGCTGCCTGCAAATACATTTCACTGAATACACACATGCACACTTCACAATATATAGTGATATACATTGAGTACTATACATTTGTATTACTTTTAATGCCTAGAACACACTAGAAAGATGAATTATTAAAATGGGCCCCTCGCTGCAGATTAGCAAAGGAGACTTTCAACCATGCAGGGTGAACCTATGTTTGTTTTCCCAGAATTCTGAACAAATTCAGTCAAGTTTGATTGCAGGAGGTTTTTCACACGAGGCTTTTAAAGCCCTTTAAGACACATCTCCTCTGGAATGGAGGTGCTGCATTCACATGTTGGCCAGATTTACCCTGAAGTCCCTGCAAGTTATTGGGGAGCAGTTCACACACAAGAAAAATAAAATAAAAGCACCACGCATGCTTCACAGTTCTCACTCAGACCTTCTGGGTTGCAAAACAACTTGAACATAAGGGCATTTATAAATGAATGAATAAATAAATAAAATTAATAAAATACTGTTCCAGAAGTTTTTGCAATTTTCTGCCATGAAACAAGCCACTTATAGGACTTTTTAGATAGTTTTTTTAAGTCAGCAAATTTTCCAAGCTGTTTCAAAATAAATATTCAGAGACTTCTCGGTCCCTCCCTCCCTCCCCCCCATATCCAAGCCCTATGGCAAGCAGATCCCTATATATGGGGGGGGGAAGGTAACCACAAAAAGGAGTTCACACTCTACCTGGAAAATGCTGGTCTGGGTTAAGCAGGGCAGCAAGGGGTCTCCTGCTGCAGAGAACACTCTGGCTGTCTACTCCTTCCTGGCTGGCTTGGGCCCTACTTGAGTTCAGGCTTCACTGCGGCCTACACGGAGGCCTCTGTGGAAGCCCCGCCCACCCACCGATCAGCTGAGAGGCGGGAGAAAAGGAGCTCTTTGCAGCTGGGCTGCTGCTTCGATTGCGGGCCAGCAGAACAAGCAGGAGAGACGGCGAAGAGGGCAAGTGGCTGAGAGGCTATGGGGCTGGGCAGGGGGCAATGGGGAGTCACGTGAGGTGCCTCTGGGGTGCCCCTCCAGGCAGTGGGGCCCCTAGACAACTGTCTCCCCTTGCCCTATCATTGTTACGCGCCTGCATCTGTTTGTCTGTATTGCATTATACCCTGTTTTATTTCCATCATGTTCAGACCAGTGAGCATGGGAATTATCCTGTTTTGTCTTCACAACAGTCCTGTGAGGTTGGCTAAACAAGAGTGACTGTGTCAAGGGTCACCTAAGTAAGCTTCATATCTGAGTGGGGATTCAGCCCCAGTTCCAAGCCCAGGACTATAACCACTATGGTATACTGGGTCTCAGGTTAACTTGCTCCATCTCACAGGGTTGTCATGAGGAGACGTGAGATCTGCTATGAACCATCTGATAATCTCTCCACTCAGTGTTCCCTCTAACAGGGATTCCCAGATGCTGTTGACTACAACTCCCATACTCCCCAAGCAAAAGCCATTGCAGCTGGGATTCTGGGGGTTGTAGCCAACAACATCTGTGAATCCCTGTTAGAGGAGGGAACACTGCCTCCACCCCGCAACAGCTATTTGTCCCAGATGCAGCTGTTCGCTACAAATAGCTGCTGGGTATGGTGTTGTGATTTTCAACGTTAAAATGACCCAAGAGGACACATCTTCACTGCCTGTTACAGTCTTGGATCAGATTGGGCCTCTCCACAGCCAATCTTTTGATGTGAAAAGTGTTGGAAGTGAAGGACTCTGTGCTGTCTCATGTCTCAGTGATAGAGGGGGACAGATTAGTGAGTCAGAGGGCTAGAGGGCTCAAGACATTGGTCATCCCTTCTCTCTACTGCTCTGACACTATCCCTTTGATATGTAGATTGCTACTTTCAGGGACTTCCTTCCTTCCTGCCTCTCTCTCTTCCTCCTCCTTCTCCCTATCATAGACACGCTCGCCTCGCTCTTTGCACCATGTGTGCAGAGATGCAGACAGCATCTCTGCATCCAGTTAGCGAGATAGATTAAAGATCCTATCTCTCCACTTTCCAATCTAGAATGGAGTTCTCCAATAAAGACTCCTCATATTGATTTGAAACTATGAACTGGCTCCAAGTTTCTTTTACTCTCAGCAAACACATATGCCTGGGCAGACTCCGCTGTGTTTTGCCTCTGTGCGCTCTGCTGTAATAGAAGGCTATCTCTTACCAGAGAGAATTCCCAACAAAAAGACCCATTTCAGTCCTCTTCTTTGTTAAGCCCTTCAATCAGTACGGTTAGCATCACATATAGTATGGCCTTAAGGGTACGTCCAATCTGGTGCTCTTGTTGTATTTTATTTTACTTTGCCCCTACTACCCTTCATGTGTTGCCTAGGCATTTAAAAACAAAACAAAACACCTAAGTAAAGTTTAATTTGTGTTATTGAATCCATATGTATTTGATGTAGTGCTCCGGGGTGTGTGTGTTGAGGGATACCTTGATTATCTGGGGTTGTGCCCCCCTCATGCATAATGACAAAAGAAACTGGCAAGTTATGGTTCATGTGCGACTCTGTGCCAAAATAGCTTTTAAGAATTGCTAGAGGAAAAAGTCTCCAGTAATGAATTGGGAGAGGCGGGAAGTGAGGAAAGATGCAGCCAGATGTATGACTAATTCGGAGACTTGTAATCTGTAGAGTCTTCAGGGAGTCCTGTGCAACCCACCACCACCAGGTCAGTGCCTAAGCTGGGAAGAGGTGCTCTTTTCTCAGGAAGTAGATTGGGTGCGGAACTGGCAGACTGGAGAGCTGAAGCCTCCCTGCAGTGTTTCTTGCTGGTACTCCTCTGAATAAAAGGAAGCCTGGATTAGTGCTAGCTGGAATGCACTCTGCATTAGCATTTAACAAGGGGAGAGATGCTTGCACCCTTTGGAATTCTGGTGCGGTGAGAATATGATTGAGATTTATTGTCCATCCATTTGTAATGCAATGGGAGTTGAAGCATCGCAGCAGGCCTTTGCTGTAATCTAGATAAAGAAGCTGGAGCATCTCCTAAATTACTGGAGGGAGTGTAACAAATTGAACTGGAGGGGGGAAATTGCTGCCTGCTCAGATCAGTCCATGAAGTTCTGAGGAGCAATGTCTGTCTTGCATTTGTATTGAAGGGAACTGTTACAGATTGCTGTGAGGAGTTAAGACAACCCACGAGTTCAAAGATATGGGGTGTAATCACTGGACACCATCGCCAGTTCTAACAGAGGAGCCAACGCACAAACGGCATAAATCTACAGTCCTTGAGTTGTATGTGATTTCCAGTGAAAATATCTCCCTGAAATTACATCTCAGTAAGGGAACCTTACAGATCTTTCCTAAGCCAGACAAATATTGGTGGCTAGGTTTTGTTTAAAATGAGAGATCTTTTAAAAAAACATAAGATGAAAGGGCTCTGCTTCCAATATTAGTAGTTTTCACTCACAAGTGTTCAACCATAAGTCAGAAGGAAAATGAAAACACTGAAGGGTTTCTTTCTGTTTGCGAGTTAGGAATGCTGAGTATCTCTCTGTCTATCTTTCAATCTATCATATTTGTACATTGCCCCCAAACTTCTGTCTCTGGGCGGCTGAGAGCTGTCTTCTAAGAGATGCTGTGCACATGTGATTCCAATATATCCACTGAATATCTGATTGTAAACACGCACATGCTGTTGACTGCCCCTCCCTGACATGTGTCCACCTTGTCTTTCGCAGACCTACATAACTGTTTCAAACACATGGTAGACATGCTTGGAAATGCATCTGCCTTGGTATTGGAAGATGCCATCTTTCAAAGACTGAAATAGCAACTCTGCTGTTTGCACCACAGCAAGATATGCCCACACAGTGTTGGGCTTCTCGCTCCCCAAATAGAATTTATTAAGTGAGCTAACTCTTGTCCGTGATAAAAATCTTTTCCCAGCCCCTCATATTCATGGTGTAGCAAAACCTGCTCCTGGTCTTGTGGTAGAAAACATGACTTGTCCCCTTAGCTAAACAGGGTCTGCCCTGGTTGCATATGAATGGGAGATGAGAAGTATGAGCATTGTAAGATATTTCCCTCAGGGGATGGAGCCACTCTGGGAAGAGCATCTAGGTTCCAAGGGCTGAGAGAGATTCCTGCCTGCAACCATGGAGAAGCTGCTGCCAGTCTGTGAAGACAATACTGAGCTAGATGGACCAATGGATAGACTCAGTATATGGCAGCTTCCTATGTACTACCCCAGTTCCAAAGTAATTCTTTTAATCGCCAAATAGCCTTGTTTCTTTGCCCTTAAAGGTTCCTGTGGAACACAAAAAGGTAATTGTGGAGAGTCATAAAAACGATTGACAGTAGCTATGAGCAAAGATCTGACTTACAAAAATTCAAAGAGCCCTGGCAAGGCTGGACCATAGGCAGCCACTGCAAGATGGTCCAGAGTCGGGAGCAGGGGGCAAGCTGAGAACCAGCATTGAGGAGTCAAACCAGGAGTCAGGATGTAAAGTAATCCAGGAGTCAGGACCAAAGCCCGGAGTCAGAACAGAGGAGGCAAGCTAAAGATCCCAGACAGTAACACACCATTGTCAAGGAGACCTCATTACTCAGGCAAAGAATTGGCACAAATAGGAGACCTTTTTGCCATCATCATTCCTGTTCCAAAGGCCAGCCTGGCTGAACGGGGCCAATCCAGAGCCCTTTTCTCCTACAGCTGTATTGCAGTTTGGGCAGTTTGCCCAGCCCAGCAGCTGCTCACAGAGCCTAAACCTCTCGCTTCAGCTCTGGCACTTTCTGACAACCCTTTCCTAATTCTTATAGGGGAAACAGAACGGGGGCCTCTGTTTCCATCAGAATCTGTTATAAGGCACAAGAGCAGGAAGAGGCATGTTACAACTGTTCACTTGCCCAAACAAATCGGGAAACGTTTGAAATAGCCATATATACATGCTATTTCTAGACAATTTTTTGTGTGGATTAGAACTGTTTTTCTACTGACGTGCCATAATGTGCTGTGCAACAACAGCCCATTCCTGACCCAACCCGAAATCCATCCCCCGCACAAAGAACCCCGACTGAGATAGGGTGGCAGAGCAAAGAATTGAACCGTATTAGCCACTGGGCCCTTCAGGCCCCATAAATCCAGATTTCATAGAGACTCCACAAAGCAAAAAACATAGTGAACGTGTAGAGAGATGTTTGTTGAGTATAGGTGAGGAGCTGGGGCCTGGTCTGACGAAGCTGTGCAAGAAGGCATTGAGGGATCAGAGTGTTCTTGAATTTGCAGCACAGTGTTTCTGTTTCTTTCCAGGCACTCTTTGCTTTGTCATCCATGCTGCGGCACTTTCCCTATGCCCAGCAGCAGTTCCTCAAGCTTGGAGGCCTTCAAGTGCTTCGAAGCCTCTGCACAGAGAAAGGAATGGAGACGCTGCATATCCGCATCGTGACTCTTCTCTACGACTTGATAGTGGAAAAGGTAAGGAGTGTTGTGCTCCACAAACTTGCAAAACCAGTTTGAGTGCGTGGGAATGGGTCAGCTGCAATGTTCTCTCTAATTTATTTCACCTGTATGTGGAATGAGTTCTGTTCTGGGCGGCAGTATCAAGGCTCTGTGTGTGCGCGTGCGCATGTGCATTCAGATTGGGGCCTTCCTGATTCAACCTCAGCAGGATCCAAAATTAACTGAGCAGACATCCAAAAACCTGTGAGCGTGTGCACGCCTTAGAGGGAACACTGGTCAGCTGTTACTGGCGTAAGAAATGCATCCAAACACTCTTCAGGGGAGCAAGGATGCGATTCTTACCATGAAGAGAACCATGTAGAGGAACTGGACCGATGGCGCCTGCGAAAGTGTGGCCTACTACAGTTCATGAGAGGCTAATACAGAAAACTCTGAGGCAAAGAGCTGCAAAGTTCCTGCTGGCAACCCAACATGGCGCACATTAGATTTGCTCTGGAAGGATTAGAAAACAGGGCCGTGGGTGGTGTTATTGGGGAGTTTATACAGAGTGCTGGGCTGTAGGAGGCGCTACGTAAGTTGGGTTGCCCGTGTCAGGGAGAGGAGGGTGAGGTTGATTCGGAAACGCTTGACATGCTGCTGCTTGGCTCTTTTCAGTCTGGAGAAGGTATCAGAATGATGGTGGTTCAGCTACCAACAGTGACTTCTTCACCCCTCCTTACCTACACCCTAAATTGCCCTCATTGGGCCATCTTGGGTACAGCAAGGTGTCAGAGAGCAACCGAGCCCACAGAAATGAAGACGAAAGGCATGTTTCACCATGCATAAAATACCATGCTTGGGCCACAATGGAGAATGTGACTGGAAGTCTAGTGGTAGAATTATCAGTGCAGAGGTTTACTTAACGTGTCATATTTGTACAGTAATTTGCAGCACAGTCCTATGTAAGTTTACTCAGAAGTAAGTCCACTGTGTTCAATAGTACTCATTTCCAAATAAGTTTATTCAATATTGCAGCTTTAGAGTGCTGAAATGTTTCATATGCAGTCCTTACAACAACCCTCTAGTGTAGGTCAGTGTTATTATCCTCATAGGTTAAAGGAGAGACGAATTGCCCAAGACCACCTGGCAAATTCATGGCAGAGACTGGAGAATCAAACTGGGAACCTCCTGATCCATAGCTCAGTCTTCTAGCCTCTACACTACATCTGTCCATTTGAATGTTTGTTCAAGTTTTCTATTGTCTGTTCTGGGAAAAGTAATTAATTAGTCCTGCATGGATGATTCATCTTTCTCCAGATTCTCCTAAGTGGGACATCTTCAGAAAGGTCACAGCTGACTGCATTTGGCATGCTGCATTGTGGCAAGTTACAAATTAGGGGCCACCCTCTGGATGCATTATTATTTCGACAGAATATTTTTTCCAAAGTTCAGCGGTGCCATTTTTATAGTACATTTGTATATGTTCAGTTAGCTGCATTGGCAACAACTATCTGCTGGGAAGTTTCATGTAACTGACTGCGTGAACAAGGGGGATAACAGCATCTTTAGCTGTAGAGGAGTCTGCCTATGTGCTACGTTTGTGTTCACAAATGGACCTGGGTATCACCTATGCCTGCTAAAGACATCCTCCTCCCACTGCAGGAAAGAGGGCAGAGGTGCTAAGGCTTGCAGAGCAGCTGAGTCAGTATACTTGTGCCAGACTTTGAGCCTCTGTCAAAGCCTCTGGGTCCAAATTGCCATCTGCCAATACAGGATGCTATGTTTGTTGTTGTTGTTGTTGGTTGTTTTTAAATGAATACATTATGACAAAAATTGATACCACTGTTCCCTCTAAGGCATATGCATGTGCGTGAACTCACACATTTTCTGATGTCCGCTCAGTTAGTTTTAGATCCCGCTCCGGTTGAATCGGGAAGGCCCCACTCTCAATACACGTGCACACACACTGCCTTGATACTGCCACCCAGAACAAAACTCATTCTGCACACAGATGAAAAACATTAGAGAGAACACTGATTGATACCCCAAATTATATATTGTTTCCATCACCTTTAAAACTACACTGAATAATAGATAACTCCATAACACTGATACTAAACATACAGACACTTAACCTATACCTAACCGATTATACAAAATAAATTTCACTAATATGTTGAGAAGAATAACTTGTAGGCATTCATGTCCATCCCATTCTGAGAATTTGTATAACTTTCAGAAGTCCACCAAGTCTGTTCCTACTTTACGTGCTGTCATTTCCCCTCATGTAATCCATTAGTTTGGCCATTAGGTCTGTGTGCTATGTTTCCTGAAAGCATTCATTGATCAGTGCAGGGCAGAATGCTATCTGAGTTAGGCACTGAGCACACTATTCCCCAGCACCAGACATGGCCCTATGTGCCATTATAAGTGGGAGATCCTCAAGGAACATAGTACAGTTAAGTGTTGCCCATGGCATGTTCCCAGCACACATACCACTCCAGTTTGCTGATTTGACTTTGTTTCTATGGGTTGAAAAGAGCAATCCTCCTTAATGATAATATACTAGTAAGGAGACTCTTGTAATTAAGATCTAATTAATGAAGCACATATATAGCAATTAACACAGGAGGCTGCCAAAGGATTTATTTATTTTTTAAGACAGCACAATGGGGGCTTGTATTCTTATCTGGCACCAATGTGCTGTAAACAACCTTTTGCTTCATAAGCCAAGCCAGATGGTTGGCTTGCAGTGCCCATGTGGGAGTTTTGATGATGGAACCGAGCTTCTTAGCTGTATGCAGACTATTATTTCTGTAGAATGAGGGGAGCAACTTCCTCTTTTACCACGATGATGGTCCTAGTCTTGATCTAGCAGTCAAAGCTCAAGCCTTTTACAGTATAATTTGGGGGCAGGGGGGTGGCATCCCTGTTCTCTCCTTTGCCATCTAATTGTTGCCACTTCCCTAAACCCCACAGAAGTAAATGGAATGGTGAAAAGATCAGATTGGACTGCAAGCAGTTTCTGGTCTAATTAATTTTGCTGCCAAGGGAAACTTGCCCTCAGAAACAAAGGGCCGCATTTGCGCATATGCATTAGGCATCCATTCTTGTAGTTAAAAAAGCGTTCCAAAAGTGCTCTGGGTATTGGAAGGCAGAGGTGGTGTTTGTTTGGACATCAGCCAATAGGTACGAAGAGGTCATGCCGAAATGCTCAGGCGTGTGTTGTAGCAGTTGTGCTTTTCTGATTGGCAATGGCAGCTGCCTGATACTGCCTCCCTCCCAAGTCTTGGAAACGTCTGTGGACAGCCCTTTTATTCCCAGCTCAGCTAGACCAAAAACATGAATTGTGGCTGTATCAACCAGTAAATGACCAGGGCAGGGGCAAAACCGTGTGGAAAAATTCCAACAGAAAATTCTTCATCCTTTCAACTTGTTATAGACTTCTGGAGCAGAAACCTCTTTGGCTTGAGGAAATGTCACTTCTTTCCAGACCGCATATTGGGTGTAGATGCCTTTGTGCAAAAGCCACCATCAAAGAATGCCTTTATATGAGACTGCTTAGCCCCCACCCCGCTGGAGGAGTATCCCCTGTACGAGAGGATATAGCCGCCTCATTCACAGAAGTGGTCCCTTCTAAGGGAGTGTTTCCCTCTTTCTTAGAATGATGTCCTCCTTCCCTGAGACCTTAATTGTCTCTGACAGCAGAGGAGCCATTAGCCTGGGGGTGGCATGCCTCTATCACGTCCTTTGTCCACGTAACTCTCCAAGCTTCTCCAGATCTACCACCTTGGTTTTGAGGAATCAGACTTGTTCCTTGGGAACCAGAAGCACCTTGCACCAAACACACACCCATTACTTCTGCCTATGGAGCAAATAGTCATATATGTAGCACTCAGAGCAATACACTGGGAAGCTCCTCCTCCTCTTCTGGCTTTCTGTCTTCATAACTTGTTTTGTTGGCCGTTTGGAATATTTGGAGATTGTGTATTTGAAAGTTAGGCCTTAGCTGTAGTTTTAAGCTATTCAACAGTTTACACTCCGCCCCCTCCCCCCTAATAGGAAAGGGGTAGTACTTAGCTTTTCTTCCCGCTGGTCTCCTTGTGATCAAGGGGCTTCATTTCAAGCTTACACACACACTTCCCCGCTAAACTCCATGCAAAACTCCTATGACCCTGTTTGCTAATCCCTGTTTGCTAAGCTATGTTTTCTAAGCTCTCTGGCCATTGCCTCTTATATAGAGAGTAGGCTTCAAACTGAACAGGAGTGTGGTTCAGCAGGAATGTGTACCACTGAGCTACAGACCCATTCCCAAAGAGGGGGGTTGCTGCCTGATAGATTGATAGGTTGTAAATGGGGCAGGGCAGTAAAACAAAACTAAAATGCATCATAATCCAAGCAAAAATTCAAGTTAGGAATTTGCCTGATTGCCTTTGATTTTGCTTGCACAAATCTAAATTCTTACTCCTTTTCACACTGCAAATGAAAACAGAACTAAAACTGTGATTAGTTTTGGTTTCACTTGCAACCCACACAAACCAGTATCTCATTTATTTTGTTGAGCTGAGGAGATTGGAAGTATTTATATAAAATACTATTGTGCTTTGTCTTTAAACTTTTACAAGTATTCTGGTAAAAAATAAATTCCACATTAAAACATATTTAAATGCAGCTTTTAACCCACATTACATGTGCTTATTGCATTTTTTCCTAATTGAACGTTTGTTTGACTATAAGGAAAATGTTTGAGATAGTTATACAGCACATAAAATCAACATGAAGTATTTTTAGTTTTGTTTATTAAATATATGTCAAACACGTTAAATTAGATCACAGTCTATTTAGAGCATTGGAAAAATTTCTCATTATTAATTATTTGGAAAATCACATAATTGGCTATTACCATTGAAATGTGTATTATTTTCTTATATGCATACTATGCTTTTCAGCCAAGATCTGCAATATTATCCACTTGCACCACAAGTAAATGACAATTTAAAGATCTCCTAGGTTAACATAGTGGCTGTCACTCTCCACAGCCCTTCAAGGACAGGGCTCTTGCTCCTCTTTCACAAGGAGCCAGTAAACTGGCTGTGCTCAGGACATGCCTTGCAGCACAGCACATGTAGAGGGGAAAACATTATTTGCTTCTCTCTCTTCCCCACAAAAGCCTTTTTCATTGCCATTAATATGTCCCTGAGGGCTGTGCAGCCCTTGGGGCTCATGGCAACAAAAGGCTTTTATGGGGAGGGGAGAGAAGTGAAAATTGCATCCTCATCCCCCTCCGTGTGAACTGTGCTGTAAGGCAAGCCTTAACTGCAGCTAGCTTACTGGAGCCTTGTGACAGCAGAGGCTGCAAAAAATGTTGGCCAATATCTAAACAAATAGGAGAGAACCCTAACGAAACCCATGAACCGCTGGAAGTCATGAGATCTTGGTTCCATTAGTGAAAGCCAGTATATAACATTGCGGTCTTCATACAAGTGAATGCATGTGATAGGAGAGGCCAAGTGTACCAGTACAAATAATTTCAATGGATTTTGTTGCAGCTGTTGCTTAAGGACTCACATGATGATGATGATGATGATCAAATACAGGAGAGAACACAGCAGTACAGCCAAGTGAACTTGGTGCCAGCCATTGTGGAACAGGGCTGGTGCACAATCATCTCAAACCTCCTCATGTTGCCAGAACATGACACCAGGGAAAAGGTTCTCAAGACTGTGCATGTGATCCTGGGCTTCTGCAGCGACAGCTACAAAGGGGATCATAACCTCAACCAAACACTAAGCCTTCTTCGCCAAGAATATGAGGAGCTGGCAGCAGAAGAGCAGAAGGAAGGGGATGAAGATGGCTATTTTAAGGAGCTCCTTAGCTCTATAAATAGCATTGCCCAGCAGCTGAAATGAAGGCTACAGTGGCCTTGCTGAGATGTAAAGATTCATTTGGAAATGAATAGTGCCTAATAAACCATTGAAAAAGCCTCAGACTCTTGTGAGATCTATTGATGCAATATGAAAGCCCATATCATTTTTGTAGAGTGAAGGCTACCTTCATATGAGCAATTCATAATGTGTTTTATTTATGGAACTAATTGCAAGAAGTGCCTTGACTATAACAGGAGTGTCCCCGCAGTAATTGTACAGGAAAAGATCATGGGGCAATACAGATGATCAATCGTGAATGCTACCCATACCTTGCCAGGACCACATGCTGCCTGCTCTCACCATCCCCTTGCTTCCATGGAGACCTGTGATATTTCAATATTGGTTTGTTTAAACCACAGCATGGTTTGATGAAATCCAGGATGGTTTGACTATGGCTTACAAATCAGGGTTCTCTGGAACACATGGACTGAGGAGGAAGAGGGAGGGAGGAGCATGTGGGCCTGGCCATCATGACCAAATGGGTCTACCATATGGGGAGTGGGAGAAGGACAGGTCCCCTCTCTTTAAGAGATGTACAGAAGAGGAAATTTCAGCAGGTGCAGCTTCTTATGCAGGGGAAAGAAAAGCTGCACCTGTTGAAATTCTCTCTTCTGTGCATTTCTTAGATACTGGAGACCTCTCCCCTTTTCCATATGGCAGCCCTATAACCAAACAATTGTCCCTTATTCATGACCCATTTTGAGAAACTCTTTTCTTCGAAGGAAGTTGGTTTTTACTAATGGGTAAGGCAGTTGCATTTGCCTGTCCTCCTGATATTCATGGCAAAAGAAAGAAAAAACCTCAAACCCTGCTCAGACCCACTTCACAATTTTTTTAAAAAATGAGTTTGAGCCAAACTAGTGTCTTAAGACAACAGAAATAAGTTTTTAGCCATGAATATTGAAGGTCAGTAGACACAACTGCCTTATCTGAAAAGGCACTTTCTCTTGATAGAGAGTTTTGCTCAAAATGTGTCTGGAATAAAAGATAGTGAGGCTGTTGTTATGATCAGGCAAAATCGGGCTAAGGAAGCCAAGCCTGGTCTTGGCTGATCCTAAGAACTGTTGGGATCGTTTCGGCGCCAAACCCACCTGTGCAGCCCGCCGCTTAAACAGGGTTGACGGAGCAAGCATTCTCTTAGCCCGTTTTTTCTAATCATCTGTGCTGGCTCTTTTAAGCCAGCGCTGGGAGACTACAGGGCTCCCAGCCAGCTCCAGGAGAATGCCCACAATGCACCACTCGCTCGGGTGGTACATTGTAGGATTTCTGGGGGCCGGGATGACGCGTCCTGGCCCCTGACCCTCCGCCCTACCAGGGGCAGCCAGCAATCGTCAGGGCAGGGGGCACGATCCACTCTCCCAGCAAGGACTAGGCGATTGTCTGTGGAGAAGGTAAGTTTCTGCAGCCTTCCCCACCACCTGCCCTCAAGCCTTTCTCATGGATCGTGAGAAAGGTCTCAGTGACTGACATCCAATGTAGCATTAGGAGGGTGGAACAGGAGCTGTGCCCTCACAAAAAGACTGCTTTGGAGCTCAGCCAGCATGCTGCTGAACAGCAGAGCACATATGGGGGGGGGCAGTGAATTTCACTGCTATTTCCTCTCTCCAAAAGTACCTTTTGGCTTCCAGAAGTGTGTCCCTGAGGGTTGCACAACCTTCAGGGACATATTCCTGGAAGCCAAGAAGTACTTTTGCAGTGAGGGGGGAGAGCAGTGAAAATCCCTCCTCCACTCTCCCTGTGTGCACACTCTGTTGCTCAGCAACACCTTGACGGAGCACTGAAGCAGCCCTCTGTGAGGGTGCAGCTCCTGCACTGCCCTCCCAACACTGTGCTTCCTACATGGCAGCTGTTGCATTTTCCTGTCTTATTTTTTTGCATCTCTTTCAATACCTCCTCATAGTTTCTTTGTAAAAGCATTTTTGTTAGTCCTACACTCATTCTGGATGTTCAGGTGGAATGCCAAGGAAAAGGACTGGGAACAGCAGATTGTGTAGGAAGATGTTGTGCCAGAAGACAGTCTAGCACAGAGGCTCTTGTACTGGGGAACCCTGCGGATTCTTACAAGTTTATTAGGGATTCTACCATGGCATATGTGAGCTTCCCTGAAAGGCATTTCTCTCATCGAGGAGAGCTTGCTATGTTCTGCCATGTGCAGCTGCAAGAGAGAATTGGGTGACTTCTAATCGGTTCACATGGGGCACTAGTGAGCCCCCAGCAGATTGGACCAGTGCCTTCTGTGAACTGGATGAGCATGCTAGGACCTTCCACAGAATCCTATGCAACATGCACTTCAGCAGACAGGTTGAGTAGGAAGTGTGAAAACTCCTGGGTGAGTATTTCCTCTTCCTGTCCTCCACCTGCCCGTCATGCTCTTGCTTTTCTCTATCAGGTCATTGGAAGCAATTGGAGCAGAACCATTGTCAATTTGCAAGCTTCCATATGCATAGAACTTGCACCCGCAAGATGCAGCTGGTAGCCAGAAGTGTCATATTTTTGCACTAAACTATATGAACCATGCAACCGTCTGCAATGGAGGTTGTGGGCCATTCTGCTCTGTGTACAGGTATGCTGTTGTATTTGTTTCTCTTACACCACCCATCAAATTGACAGGTGTTTAGCAATTACAGAATAAAATTCATGTAAAGTCCAACCCTTTGATTTTCTGGAGCAGCTTGGGTTTCTTAATGCTGCTACTATAATCTATGCCAGCACATCTCAGAACATGATGATGGGATGCTGGCATCACAGACAGTCTGTACAGCATGGCAATCAGTCATATTATCTTTGTATGAATAAAAACATCTTAAATCTAAGTGGCTTTGGACTGTGGATTGGTGCCTATGTTTGAATGTGTGAAAGTACTAATTCTGGAAAGTAACTTGACTAATTGGCAATAAATACCAGGAGCAGTGGGAGATGAGACGCCTTGGAAAAGCTGTTGAGAGCCTTGTTCTGGTTAAAACTTGTCTTCTAGCTTCTAAAGTGTGATTATTTCCTTATCTTAATTAGGAAGTCAGCATAAGCAGTAAAATATGGATTGTCTTGAGTATTTCTTGGAGCCAGTTTATTCTTTACTTGAATTGTGCACCCATGGGTGGGCTCCAAGTCACCCCTGGAGCACATAGATTGCACCTTCCTGAGTTCCATGAGTCCCACTTCAAATATTACTTTAACTGGGAGGGCACCAGAAGTGCTGCAAATGCCTTCAACTTCTGCAAGCTGAGTATTTCCGGCATTACATGAATGGTCTCTCAGGGCTGCATCACACAGAGGAGTCGAACCTGCTTTTTAATGACGTAAACACCATGCCAGGAGCCCAGACTGGATGCCGACTCCTTCTGCACTAGTCTCTTACAGAACCAAAGAGTTGGGAGGTGGGGCCCTTTATAGGCCAGGGCTGAACAACTTTGGTCCTCCAGCTGTTAGGTGATTTGTAGTAGACTCCAACCGCAATGGGACTGTGGCCCAGTGTTAGACCATCTGCTTTGCATGCAGAAGGTCCCCGGTTCAACTCGTGCCTGAAACCTTGGAGAGCCACTGCCAGTCAGTATAGGCAATACTGACTGCATGGACCAATGGTCTGACTCAGTCTAAAGCGGCTTCCTATGTTCACAATGCTGTTTTGATTTCCTTCTCCATTCCCCCCCCCCCCGGATGCTTTCCACTGAGCTAGCATGTTCACCCTCCTGGTCCAGGTGTATACATTTTTGATATATAATGTGACTCCCCCTCACTTTCTGTTGCAACTATATTCTTTTTTGAAGAAGTGTTTTTCTTTAGTTGCTACATCTCAATCCCTGTAGCACTCCAACCTTTGTATTGAATACTTGCCTTGTAATGACTTTTGAGCTTCGACTTCCGTTCTAGAATGTGTATCATACATGCATCCTAAAATATACACTAGAAGAAGCCCTCAGCCCTTAAGGGGTCATGCAGTTTTGCTCTAGGCTCATAAAAGGAGAGCTCCCTAGTCAACATATAGGCAGCAGGCATTGGAATAAATTTAAACTCATTGGAGATAAAAGAGACAGCCTCTTTCCAAAAGTGAATGGATAGCACTTGGCTTTTTATCGATTGAATTATTCTAAGGCTAATAGCTAATAGCCCTTTCTGGCTGGACTTGGAAATATGTGTTACTTTTTGCAGATTCCACACATTCAGTTCTTGCTATTAAGTAGCAGAAGTAATTATACACATTGATTTTCCTTCTGGTGACATTTTGGTTGTTTATCTTTAATCTGAGGGGGGGAAATGGGTTTTTTTTACAGGAAACATTCCCCAGAGAACAGCGGGCGATTATTAGAAACAGTAAAACACTAAAGCTTCAGCATACGTCAGAGCTGGCAGCACATGCTGGGCACTGTTTCAAAGAAAAGGCTGGAGTCCTTTTCTCTGAAGCCAGTTGTATCTACTACAGTGCTGAATGGTTGAAGGCCACCATTGTGGCTAGGGATTAGGGGAGTTGTTGGCCAACAACCTCTGGAGACCCAAGGTTGAGAACCCCTGCCTTATCAGGGAGTTCCCTCCTTTGATTCAAACAAGGTATAGGAAGGAACTTTACCCCTTGCCTGTTGTACACTCCTATTCCCAGAAAAATGGGTTGAGCTATCACTCAATGTATCAAACGCCTGTTCGAGCAGATTTCAGGATCGGCCCAATGGAGATGTGACCACTGCAATGGGCTTGAGGGGTGAGGAACAGACACAATGTGAAAAGTGGAAAAGATGACCGTTTTCATTTTCTGTTTAGATGCCAGAGAACAGCTGGATAAGGCAATTGGGACTGGTCCTTGGAGGAAGGATGGGGGTACAACTGTGATACCGGAGTCCCCAACCTTAGGTTCCCTCAGGTGGATGTTAGATGTTGTGGCCTTTGGGACTGCTGTCCAACGACTTCTGGGGACCCAAGGTTCTGGACCCCTGCTGCAATACATGGATAAACATCCAGAATATTCTGTTTTGTTTTCACATTTTACATTGCAAGACTTAACAAAAACTCTGGGATGATTACAGTGTTTGGGGGTGGTAATCTAGGAGTCAATGAGGCTGTGATTTTAGATTAATAGCAATCGGGCTCCCACTGTTCAGTTCATCATTCGGCAGACTTTAATTGCTTACATACTTAATAGATTATCTTGTATTCTTGGACATGAATATTAGGCAGTGGCTATGAGATGTACATTTCATAGGTCACATAGGAAACTGCCTTGGACTGAGTAAGACCTTTGGTCCATCTAGCTTAGCAATGTCTTACACTGAGTGACAGTGGCACAACAGGGTTTCAAGCAGAAGTCTCCCAGCCCTACTTGCCAGGGATTGAACCTGGGTCCTTCTTATGCAAAGCGGATGCTCTTCCACTGAGCTATGGTTCTCCTCTGAACTGCCACTGAGCAAGCCCTTTCACATGACCATATAGGAGTGGTTGGGGTGAGGTAAAGAGCTCCTACCTTAGTAGCCACAGATGAGCAGAACCTCTGTTGGGTCACCAAACCCAGCACACAGATGATCAAGACAGCTGTGGACTTGATTGCTAAACTTAGGACCTGGACAAATAGGAGGTCCTCTGAGGAACAAGTTAGCTGTCCCAGCATACATGCACTGCCAATAGACTGGCAACCTCATTACATCATCTGCTCTCCTCTGATTGGCTGCAAAGTAGCAGGAGGTGGGGGCCAGCGCTACTGAAGGCGCTTCAAACAACAGGATCAGAGAGTGTGCTTTACAGAGTGGCATGTCCACAGATGGCAGCCCCTGTAGCCACAGCTCTTTATTATTAACATGGCCACTGAGTCCTGGGAACGGCTAGAAAAGATAAATGCATCCACATGACCAAAACAAAAGGGTAGGAGAACTCTTTCTCCCCCCTCCACCTGGGTAAAGAGCAGGGAACAGAACGTGAGTTACCCTGTTTTGAACTTGGGTGGGAGGAATTCCCATTACCATGAATCCCTGGGTATACTGCCTCCTATACTGTTTTCATGCTTGTGTGAATGGGCTCACTGTATTGCAAGGATTGTTGCAGGAAATTCCCTGTAGTACTCACAAACACAACTATATAATTCAGGGTTTCTTGACCTTTGGCCCTCAGATGGGGTTGAACTACAACTCCCATCATCCTCAGCCACAAAGGCCATGACTGAGGATGATGGGAGTTATAGTCCAACAACATCTGGGGGCCCAAGGTTAAGAAACCTTGATATAGTTAAACCCCAATGTTTTGTTAAACTACATGATAGTTGCTGTGATTTACATTGTGTTTTCCTGAGAATCCTCCAGTGGTAACAAAAGGAGCAGAGGCTGCAGCAATTCTTTTTCAGCTTGCAATTGTGTCTTGTACTTGCAGCTCAATTATAAGCTATTAAAAAGCTTTGTGATGACATTCTGGATGCCTGATAGTTGTGCAGTGATGCTTGTAAAAAAAAAAAAATGAAGTGGGGCTACATCAAAGGAATAACATATTAAAAATGTTGTTCTTACCCAGGACTCAGTCGAATATTTGGAAGCAGCATGCATTTTACACTATTGTAAAGTGTAGAGAGGCCAGAATCCTTATTAATTTTGCTGCACGTATGGTATATACCTGGACTGGATCCTATTTGGGAAAGAAGGGATTCGGCAGGGGGAGGTGAACTACTGAATTTGTAAGACTCTAGTGGGAGTTCAACTGGATCGAAAGAGGATGGGATTTTGGAAAACAGGCTGACTTTCTGCACCGTGGAATGCCAGCTCAGTGGAATGCCGCACATGTGACAGGCAGCCCGGATAGTGTTATGCAACAGGGCAGCTGTGCAACAATTTAAAACAGTATCGGCACAGTTGCACAGCACAATTTCCATGGGAAATTATACAAGTAGCACTGTGCAAATGCTAAACTTGTTAAATGCTAAACCTGCAAATCTTATTTTAAGTCAGTGTGCATCTGCCCTTTTGAGGTTACCTGCCCAATGTGTGTCAGCCCTGGCTGGTCCCTAATGTCAGTGTTCCACTGTTCAGAAAGCTGGCCACTGTATTTAGGATGGGTGCACCATAGAGTTAAAGGATCAGGCTGGTCTCCTACTCCTCATCCATTTGGTAGCTGTGGATGTAATACCACCACTGGACTCCATAATTTCTTGGACTTGCTTGAAAGAAGGCAGGAAGTTGGCTCTATACAGACAGTGAGGGTTACACAAGAAAAGGTGGAGAAGGACCTTACCCTCCATACTATTACACTCCATACTATTGGACTCCTATCACTGGACTGAACTCTACTCCTATTACCCACCTCCTGTGACTCCCTAGAAGCAGTGCAAGAGCTTGTGCATTATGCATTGTTCTGGTGCATCATCAACAAACCACTTGTATAGAAAGTTGCATAATTTTGGGCTACTTCACCCAAGAAGTTGTTTATGCAAATATAGTCCCAACATCAGAGGCAAACAGTTTACTGGTTTCACATTTCCCCTTAATAGAGGTGATGAATTTGCCTTTCATGGGAGGGAAATGGCTGGGCCATTAGCTATAATCCCCCACTAAGTGTATGCAGGGTAGAAAACACATTTGCTATCATAGAATGGTGGCTGCATTTTAGGAAAATACTAAGCCAAGAAGTGGAGAGATAGAACAACTTGTGAAGGGTTACCTAAATGTAAGTGATTAGATCAGGCTTTGAAAGCTTGCAGGCCATCCATCCATCTATCTGCTGCCTGATGTGTACATCTCTAGGTGGTGTACACAATTTAAAACACAACAAATATAAAACAGAGTAAAAACAGCTAAAACAATCTCATGAGAGAGAAGCAAACAGAGAAGGAGGTGCTCTTATTTTGACAAGGAGAACATTCCAAAGCCCCAGGGCAGTCACAGAGAAGGCCCGGTCCTGAGTTGCCACCAAACGAGTCAGCAGCAACTGGAACCGGAACTCCTCAGTGGTGTTCCCCCTAACAGGGATTCCCCAGATGTTGTTGACTACAACACCCAGCATCCCCAGCTGCAATGGCTTTTGCTTGGGGATTATGGGAGTTGTAGTCAACAACATCTGAGAGTCCCTGTTAGAGGGAACACTGCTCCCCAGATGATCTTAATAAGTGGCAGGATTAATGACAGAGAAGGTGTTCTCTTCAGTACCCCAGACCCAAGCCCTACATATGGTTGTAGTAACAGAGGCACTGAGCAGGATATCCGCTGCCACAATTGAGAACACGGAAAGGGACTGGCTGTAGCAGCCCAACACTGGATTCAACGTAAATGTTTTCCATGTTGAAAAAGAAAAAGATAGAGCCAGAAGGACTTAAAGCCAAACAGAACCAATAAAAACAGACAAGAGCCAACTGCACTTGGTTGTCCTGCTGAGAAAGATGCTAGAGGCTTCTGAGGAAACACTGGAGAAGCAGCAGGTTTACCCATCCAGCGTCTTACCTCGTCTAAGGCGAAACAGAAGGGAGGGAGCAAGCCCGTTCTTTTGTGGCTTGGCTGAATCAGGAAGGAAACACCTGAAGGGTGTTCCGCTGTCTGCTTGTATCTCTCCTTGAGAGTGTTCAAAGCACCGCTGAGCTCGACTCGGGGAAGTTAGCTTGTTGAGCTCCCCTGCAATGCCCTTCCTGGGATTGGACTTGGCAGTGCAAAGTCGGCTTCAGGCAAAACATAGCCTGATTAAGCAGCAGTGACCTGAGGCGCCCTTTTGCCCCTTGGCTCCCTGCTAGCAACGGCCCTGGTGAACACATGCCGGCTCCGGAGCTCTGCTAATGGATGGGATGGGATGGGGATAACAACAAAGCTGCAGAGCATCTGATGACTGACACTTGGCCGGCAGGCTGCAAAAAGACAGTCTGCGTGCGGAAAGGGGGCATTTCCTGCTGCAACCATTTTCTGTCGTGAAGGCTGCAAGGGGACAATCCACGGCCGCTGTTTTATAATTCGCTGGCGATGCTCAGTGTGCACCGTGCAAGAGAGTTTACGTGTCATAAGCCCCATTGGTATGTGCTTAATCCACACTAGAGTGGCTTGTACGATCCGTAGCAACACAATATTGTGACTGAAGACACAGTGCCAGCTGTCGTTCTCACCTGAACCTCACACATTGCTGTGTACAGTTACCCTCTTAAATTGTGTAAGGACTACATTGCTTTATCTACTGATGGCTGTGGCTTTGTAATGGTATGCAGAGGCATAATTTCAAAAATAGATTCCTCAGGCTGGATCTTCAAAATAGGCTCTTCTCAACAGCAGCACCTACAGATTAAACCCACTTTCTGTATTCTAACACGTCACGAGAAAAGAGCAAAGAACTAAGATGCCTGCAGAGCGTAGCTCTTCTACAGAGGTAAACAGAGGGGTGCCTTTGCCCGGTTACCCCTGCTAACTGGGCAAAGAGGCACCATTTAAAGTGGTAATCACCCCCACCCCATTAAGCAGGGAGAGGACAGCATCTACCAGTGGCTGTGGCTGGTGTTTATTTTGTGATTCTTTTTAAATTGCTAGCCCTTTGGGGACAAGGCATCCTCCCCCCCCCCCGCCATTTTGTGAATTTTTGTTGAAAAGCAGTATATTAAGAGTAGTAGCCATAGTAAATAAAGAGGAAGTTCTGGAGTGACATTTGGTAGGGTATACAAATAGCAAATCTGGGCCAAACTCAGCCCCATTATTGGTATCACCTGGCCCTCTTCTTGTATGCTCAGAGACGAAAGGAGGGCATGAAGAGACTGGTGGCAATGGAGTCATGGTTTGCCAGCAGGCCACTTCGCAAACCAGCTTCTTGAACCTCTGAGTCCCTCTCAGAGTGTGTATCTGCCAAATTAGAGAGCCAGTATGTGGTACGGATTCGAGCGCACGGCTAGAACCAGCAAGACCCATGTTCTAATCCACACTCAGCCATAGAGCTCACTGGGTGCTTTGGGCCAGTCACTACCTCACTCACAGGGTGGCTGTGAGGATAAAATTGGGAGGGGAACCGTGTCTATCACCCTGAGTTCCTTACAAGGAAAGGGAAGGTAGCAATGTAATCATATCCATATATAGTGCTAGCAAGTGACTGAATACAAGCTAAATGGGGCCACTGATACATAAGGCAGTGCTCTCAACATACTGTAACTGAGGGGTTACCTAGATAGACAAAAGTACACAACTTTGTAAATGAAAAGAAAAGGAAAAGTCTAAAATAGCCTGGCAAGGACTGGGCATGCTCAATGGTCCCCAAGAGCCACGGAATGTTGAAGTGTCCCTTTGAAAACAGGTTGTTCTAGTAAGAACGAATCTGCCTACTTTCCTTTCACTTCAGATTAACACAGAGGCAAAAGAGGCTTCTGCCTCCGGTGGCAAAATCTGAGGAGCAGTTCCTCAAATTTTGTTGTGCCTCCCTGTCTCTGGGGTGGCAACGGCATCAGGGGGCAAGAAGAACGTCCCCCCTTAATTTTTTTTAAATGCCACGGCGGCGGCAGTAGCTGCTGCGGGGAGGGGACAAGCGGACGAGGGGAAAGTCTCCCCTTTTGCCCTCTAAAAGATTGCTGTGGTGGCAGTGGCTGGCTGCAAGGAGGGGGAGGGAAGATCGCCCCTTTTTTTACCTCTAAAAGCCCACCACTGTGCAGGTGGCAGCAAGCTCAGCTCTGTCCTCTTCCCCTCCTCCCAAGTGAACAGTCTGCACATGGGCTCTGCTATCTACAGCCTGTTTCTGGCTGTAGATAGCACAGCCCAGCGTGCACTAACCTGGGTGGAGGAAAGAGCTGAACTCGCCACTTCCCACATAGCAACAGGCTTTTAGAGGTTTTTAAAAAGGGAGCCCTCTTCCCTCCCCTCCCCCCGCCGCCGCCTGCAGCCATCCGCCACCACCTCAGTGAACTGTTAGGGGGCAAAGGGGGAAACTTTCCTCTCGCCCGGTCTCCCCTCTCCCCACAGCTACTACCACCATGACTTTTTTTGTTCATTAAAGTAAAAGGGAGACTTTCCTCCCCCTCTCTTCAGCTACTGCCGCTGCAGCATAGCGGCAGCTATTTTTTTTTTTTTTTAATTATTTTTGCCTAGAGGCAGCAAAATGGTTAATCCGCCCCTGCCTATGTGTCCCTACAACTGTACCAAATTTGGTACATATTGTTCAAGGCATTGCAAAGTTGATAGGGACAGGGATGGATGGACGGACACACACACACACACACACAAACAAACACACACACACACACACACACACACACACAGAGAGAGAGAGCTGGGAGGTCTCCTATAAACCTACTGGAAAGTAGGCTAAAAAACAAAAAGGAACATGGGAGGGAGAGGGAACTGCCCTGTTTGAAACCTGAACATCTTATAGTATTCTAGAGATGGGTTGGGGAGATGCAATATTTTGTTGCCAGTCCGACTTGTAGACTGGTTCATTTGCCTCATATACACTTGTTGGCTGGTGGAGCTTGCGTTGGGTTTGTTGGCCACAAAGACATGGTGGCTGACATCCTGATGAGATAACGGAAGCAAGTCCCATTGAACTTAATAAGACAAGTTAGTCATGAATAATTTTCATTGATTTCAGTGGGACTTCCATTGAGTAATTTAGTCAGAAAGTTAGCCAGTGTGCACTTACTTTGTGTCTTTTTTGAGAAAGCCGCCGAGGGAGGGTAGGTGAAGCCAATGCTTCTCTGAGGGAGGACAGGATGCCTCCTTGACTTAAGGCTATCATTAGACAATACTTGAAGAAACTGACATTGGACCCCCTCAGAGTTCAGCAACTATAGGTCTGTTTCTAATCTCCTATCGTTGGGCAAGGTGATTGAGAGGGTGGTAGCTCCAAACAGTCTTGGAGGAAACTGATTATCTAGACCCACTTCAAACTGGCTTTCAAGTGCTCGATGGGGTTGAGACTGCCTTGGTCGGCCTGGTGGATGATCTCCAACTAGGTATTCACAGAGTGTGTGATTCGGCTGATCCTTTTGGATCTCTCTCAGCGACTTTTGATACCATCAACCATGGTATCCTTCTGGGTCACCAGACGGAGATGTGATTGGGTGGCAGTGTCTTACACTGGTTCTGTTCCTACCTCTCTGGTAGATTCCAGATGGTGTCACTTGGAGACTGTTGCTCTACAAAGCGAGAACTAGAGTTCCGCAAGGCTCCATACTGTCTCCAATGCTCTTTAACATCTACATGAAACAGTTGGGAGGGATCATCAAGAATTTTGGTGCAGGGTGTTATCAATATGCTGATGACACACACATCTATTTCTCCATATCAGCTTCATCAGGGAATGGCATAACGTCTGTAAATACCTGCATGGAGGCAGTAATGGGCTGGATGAGGGATAACAAACTGAAGTTGGACCCAAAAAGACAGAGGTACTGATTGTGGGGGGTCAGGACCTGAGAGATGGTTTAGAGTTCCCTGTTCTGGATGGGGTTACACTCCCTCCAAAAGAACAGGAGCACTCCCAAGAATGTAACTTGGGAATGCTCCTGGATCCAACACTCCCTCTGATTTCTCAGACTGAGGCACTGGCCAGGACCAGTGTTCCCTCTAACAGGGATCCCCAGATGTTGTTGACTACAACTCCCATAATCCCCAAGCAAAAGCCATTGCAGCAGTGGATTCTGGGAGTTGTAGTCGACAACATCTGGGAATCCCTGTTAGTGGGAACACTGGCCAGGAGCACTTTTTATCAGCTTTGGCTGATACGTCAGCTACACCCATTTCTCGAGGTAAATGACCTTAAAAGGGTGGTATATATGCTGGTAATCTCCAAGCTTGACTACTGCAATGCACTCTACATGGGGCTGCCATTTTACATAGTCCAGAAACCATAACTGGTACAGAATGCAGCAGCCAGACTGTTCTCTGGGATAACCTGATGGAACCCTAGAACACTGATCTTAAAAGAACTGCACTGGCTGCCCATATGTTTCCAACCGAAATACAAAGTGCTGGTCATTGCCTATAAAGTCTTGAACAGCTTAAGAGAGCACCTCCTTTGTCATGAACCCTGCCACCTCTTAAGATAATCTGGGCCCAGTTATGGTTGCCACCTACTCGTCTGGTGACAATTTGGGACTGCACCTCCTCTGTGGGTGCCCGAGGAATGCACTCCCTGTCAAAATAAGAGCTTTTCCATCACCCAATTGCTTTTTAAAAAAACAAAAGAAAACCTTGACACACCTATATTCTCATGCTTTTAATTAAAAATAATTTTATTTGTTTTAGTCAGTGAAATTATTTTAATTGCTTTTATTTTGTGAAAGTGTTTTAATTGTTTTTATTCTGTTTTATATTTGCTGAGTTTTGGATTGTGTACACTGCCTGAAGATACATGTATCAGGCAGTATATAAATTAGATAGTTTCCCACTAAAAAGACAGTATCTATCTATCAGGCCCTCTCCCATGTTCTGCTCAGTGATGCTCTTATGGGGACTGCTTCAGAAGTTGTGTTTTTTCTATTTCTACAAGTAACTATGTGCTGTGCAGGGGAATAATGGGAAACCTGTGAACCAACTGTCATGTGTCATAACCACACATGTATTTGGGTATACATGTCCTGGATAAATTCCAGTCAACAGCACATGGTATATGTACATTCAGTTTAATACTTGTGTGTGCTATTGGAACACAGAGTGCTGCTCTATACACACATTTCCTAACATGCCCTACAAGGAAGTGCTGTAGCCAGTGAAGGTCATACATCTCTACCCTCTGCATTGGAAAAGAAGTAGAATCAATTTAACATTGTGCCACCTATACACACTAGATCCCTCAACAATCAGCAACTGTAACTGTTGATTAGGTCAAAAGCCACTGAATAAGATCAACCGAGTCCTACTTTCCCTGTCAGCCTCCAGGTAACAGGTTTTGACAAGGACTATAAAGGTGATCACAAAGTAAAGCTAGAAACTACCCTGGATCCCCACCCTCCCCCATCATCTAGAGTTGTCTGAAGCTCCCTTCCAACAATTCACTCAATTGCCTTTCCTACAACCAACACAGAACGATAACTGAAGGAACCATTTCTATCCCTGCAAAGTTTTTTCTCTCTCCTTCCATTTCTTCTTTTGAAATGATACATTCCCGATTCCTTCCTCAGGCAAGCCCAGCATCTACAGTTGCTCTTCGCCAGGAGACACTAGACTCTGGGTGGCCAGACATCCTCTGTTGTACCGGGCAGCCCTCTATTTTGGCATTCTGCCTGCTATTTGGGGGGGGGTTGCCCCATGTCGGGGGCAAAAGGAGTCTCCCATGGATGGCACACTTGCCACAGCTGTGTTTGGGTCTGAGCAGCTTCCATCCTACACCTTGAGCGCCATCCCACAGGAGGCTGGAGGGGAGGTTCCACTTCCACAGTGCCGGGGAGCAAACCTGATCTGCTGGCTGCTGTTCCCAGAAGCAGCAGCCAGCTGCAGGAGAAGGTAGCAGATGTTTCTGGAGAGGAGGACAGTTGTGCCTTTCCAAGAGGCCTACTGACTGCTGCACCATTCCTCAGCATGCTGGCCTGGCCCTGAGAGGCGAAAAATAGTGGCTGCTGAAGCAGCAGCCGCTGCCCGACAAGTACCATGGCATTGCTGTCTCTCAGCCACTCCCAGCAGCACACCTCCCAAAGAAGAGTGACTCGCTTAGGCAAGCCATGGCCCAATGTGAGTAGGCTGGTGCACTGGGTGGTAAGGGGCAGAGTGGGTGAGGGGAGGTAGGGGGGAAATGGTTAGATTAAGAAAGGAGGGGAATTATGTGAGGAGAAATGGAGGTGGGTCGTTAATGTTGGAAATTCTCTGTGGTGAGAGAATCCCTTTCTCATTATAGCAGAGTGCACAGAGGCACAACACAGCGGATTTAGTTAGGCATGCGTGTATGCTGAGAGTAAAGTAACTTGGAGCCAATTCATAGTTTCAAATCAATATAAAAGGCATTTATTAAGGAACTCCATTCTAGATAGGAAAGTGAGGAGTTAGGATCTCTAATCTATCTATCTAGCTGGATGCAGATGGATTCTGCATCTTCTCTGCACACATGGTGCAGGGAGAAGAGCTTGCCATGTTGCAAGGTAGAAGGACAGGTAGGGAAGAGAGAGAGAGAGAGAGGAAGGAAGTTAGTCCCTGAGATTAGCAATCCACATATCCAAAGGGGTAGTGTCAGAGCAGTAGAGAAGGGATGACCAATGTCTTGACCCTCTAGCCCTCTGACTCACTAGTCTGTCCTCCACTGTCTGAGACGAGACAGCGCAAAGTCCTTAACTTCCAACAGTTAACAGGACCTGAAGAACAATAGCTAGGCAAGCCAGGGCATGATGGGAGCCAAAAAATGTTCCTTACTTCCTTGATTCCACTTTCCTCTCTGGGGTGGCGTGGAAGGAAAGAACGGTGGTTTCCTTCTCTTCTTCCTCAGAGGCAGACAGCCAACAAGGTGGGGTGAGAACGTTTTACATGTTTGTCAGAATTCTATTGGGGCTCAGGAAGGACCCTCCAGGCTCCCCATGTGCATGATGCTGCAAGAGCAGCATGTCAGAGCAAGCGTTACAGTGATCGTTCTGTTTAATCTAAATTGTTCATGAGCATCTACATAGCAACAACCATGCAGCTAACTGTAGCCTTTGGGGTCTGCTCTTGATTCCAGTGCCTGGATTATTTAGGATGCACATCCTCATTTTGGGGAGGGGGAGCAGCAAATGGCTACCCAGAATGCTTAAAAAGAAAACACGAATGTGGACAGTTACTCAAGAGTTTGGGAAAACAGAAAAGCGTCTGTCTGAGTTGTTATCGCCTTTCATTCCACACATCTCCCCTGCTTCAGCAGGACCTCCTGACTGACCTTCCATAGGACCGCAGCTGCACACACTGTACCAGCGCAAAAAGGGCCTTTGCACTGTAGCCGAAAAACAATTTAGAAAAGCAGCAGGAAAGCAAAGACAGAACATTTTATGAATAATTATATGCCTCCAGGCATTTCCTTTGGAGACTACCAATGGAACAGCACTTATATGGAACAAACAGGATCTTTTCAAGGAAGCCAGCAGCAAATCAGTCCTAAAATCTCTTAGCAGAAAATATGCTTCAACAAATGGATGATGGTGTTCCCAAATCTACATACCTCTAATGGCCACAATAGTCCCTCTGCACAGAAAATCAGTATGTCCAAGAGAAGGCTAGGCTAGAACCCTTACCCCTTAAGAGGCTCATTTTCTGTGAGGAAGGTCTGTTTGAAAGAGGCCTCAGTCACAGGTTTACCATCTCAGTGCGAACTCAGGCCCAAGTGTTTCCAGTACATTCTAGGTACGTGACTTGAAGCTAGAACAGCCAACCATTTATCCTCCCAGGACTACCGGCAAAATAGCGGATTGTTGCGATTTCTAGAATTAAGATGGCTTCCATGTTTGTAATGTGAAAGGTGCATATTGCCATATATCTCAAGGCCCCCTCAAAAGTGGTGTCAAGGCCTCATTAACCTTTATCTGACTCTGACATCCACTTAGTAGGGGGTGTGGCCAAACAACATGGGAGGCGTGGCATACAAGTCTGACTACAATCATGCCACAAATGGAAAACAAGTAATAAAAAGTGCATGTGGGGCACATTATTCCAAATTACCAAAGCAGATGAGCCAAGCACTTCCCCCACAAACATTTCACAGATGAAAGTAAGGGGTACACTTATTTCAAGGATGATTGCCTAAACCTCCAACCTACTATCCTACATTACTGGATTCCACCCACTATATGCTGTGCACTTAGTGTTGTACAGTCATTTACACACAGGGGAACTAGAAATGCAGTGCATCCATCCATCCATCCATCCATCCATACATACACTTGGAGATTTAATTTGCAGAGACTCTGGGGAGGGAGCTGAATCTTGAAACATGACAACTCTAGCAACTCACATGAGGGGTAAAAAAAAAAGGAACAAGGCAACCCCAAGAGGGACAGTAGCTCAGATCCGAACTACAGAAGTGGGCACAAAACAAAGAGCTGTGTGCCCGCTTCGGCAGCATTCTCCACTAAGACTGTGCCCAGCGGTGGGGAGGGCAAATTTCAGGGTCTCCCCACAAAGCACCCTGTGCCTACTAAAAATATGTCCCTGAGGGTCACAGAATCTCCAGGGACATCATTTCCTGTGTTTCAGAGCTCTTCCAGGGGAAGGAGTGAAAGACAACTTTGAATCCCCTCATTGCTTCTTCCCCGGAAGTGCTCTGTGACACACATAGAAGTTTGTCCTTGAAGGTTGCTCAACTCTCAGGGACATCTTTCTACCAGTTAACAGGGTGACCTGGGGGAAGGTAAGAACCCCAAATTCACACTCCCCAGTGTGCCTTACTCTGGCCCAGGGGTAGGCAACCTTTGGCACTCCAGCTGTTGCTGAACTTCAACTCCCATCATTGTGGTTGGTGATGATGGGCATTGCAGTCCAGCAGCAGTTGAAGTGCCAAAGATGACCTCTCCTTGCTCTGGTCCAACATAAAGGGCAGGTTAGTGTGAAACATAATCAAGAATTCAGAATAATGGCTGTATTCACCAGAATTAGCGGCGAGAGAGACTTTGTACTCATAGACGGCTGCCTCTTTTCCTGTATGGTTCCCGCTTCCTCTCATAGTATCTCTGATTTCATGCTCTTTCATCCCGCATGTGAACCAAAAAGAAGGTGCTCATAAAGGAGTGAAAATGCCAGCTCTTGCCTTCCCACATCATATTCATGCAGCTTCATCAAATATAGATCTCCTGATATTTTTAAACTGATTGATATTTACAGCCCACAGAAAGTTCATTTTTAAATCACAGCGATGGAGTCATGAGCTAGATGAGAAATGTATCAGGGAGGCTGGGGCTTATTGATTATGCAAGCAGTATTCCAAGTGGAAAAGGTTATGTTTATAACATCGTCGCTTTCCTAATGTTCCTTGGCTCACAATCCCTGCCAGCTCACTGGGGAAGCGTTCTATCTAAAACTGGGTCACTACAGTCATTTTGTGAGGAACTTCAAGAATGGACCCTCTATTTTTACTGCAGTTCTCTAGCCTGCTGAGTGCTAGTAAGCACACAGTGCACCGGATCTGTTCTGTCTTGGCCATGCTATTCCATACTTCCAAATGCTGTGCATCAGGACTGCAAAGGAGAGGAGAGCTGGTCTTGTGGTAGCAAGCATGACTTGTCCCCTTAGCTAAGCAGGGTCTGCCCTGGTTGCATATGAATGGGAGACTTGATGTGTGAGCACTGCAAGATATTCTCCTCAGGGGATGAAGCTGCTCTGGGAAGAGCAGAAGGTTCCAAGTTCCGTCCCTGGCTTCTCCAAGATAGGGCTGAGAAAGATTCCTGCCTGCAACCTTGGAGAAGCCACTGCCAGTCTGTGAAGACAATACTGAGCTAGATAGACCAATGGTCTGACTCAGTATATGGCAGTTTCCTATGTTCCTAAAGGCAGGGCTTGCTCCCCAGCCTTTGAGCCAACAGACATTCAAATCCCTCCTTTTTAGACTATTTTCCAAAAGGGAAGGAGGTTAATGAGATCACCATGTCTGTGTATCCCCCCCCACCCCGCTGCTAATGATCTTTGTGTTTGCAGTCCAGTATAAACCAAATTCACAGCACATGGGAGGCATGTTTGCGCAAGATGGAAACTATTCAAGCATAGACAATTCTCCTTTGTTATCCATGTGCTGACAGATACAAACCAAATTCATAGCACATGGGAGGGGTTCTAAGACACACACACACACACACACACACCGCCTACGAGGGTTGGTTTTGTTGTTGTTGTTGTTTTGCCCATCTGGCATGTTGGTTCTGGATGGCAATCATTCAAGGTACAGACAACAACCCTTGGAAGCTGATGTGCTGACCATCAGATACAAATCAATTCACAGTATATCCAAGGATATACCAGGTAAGGGTCACCAAGTTAAAAGAAGCAGAAAGTTAAAAGAAGTAAAGTCAAGCTCCACGGGTTCTACTTAGAAATATTTGTTTAGAGTAGGCACAGAAGCATGTGATCACTCCATCCCCCCTAGGTAGGCTCTCTAGCAATAGACAGGTTGTTCTTTTGTTCCTGCCTTTCGTTTCTGAACACTCATACCAAAGGAGGCAAAATGAACAGGGATGGGATGGAAATAATGGGCTTACTTTGGCGTAATGCCATTTGCACAAATTTGGCACTTGGGTAACTTATGCAGATTGCACAAACACAACATTATTAGGCTGATGTACCCCTTGTGCAGTAGGTCAGCTCCTGCCATTAGGCCAGTGGCGGAGCAAAGGGAATGCGGCCTGTATTTGTCCCCGGCCCCAGCAACTCTGCTGGGCACATGCAGTGCATGCAACAGTGACACCCCTTGCATCTGACATCACTCGCAAGGGATGTTGCCACAGTCCTGGATGGCCTGAGTGAACCCTCCAGAGCTCATTCCCAGCTGGCGTTTTCTGCCTGGGTGTATGTATTTTCCTTTCTCTGCCTCGGGAGAGAAAGGGAAATACATGCACCTAGCCTGCAAGCGCCAGCTGGGAATGAGCTCTGGAGGGCTCGCGTGACCCTTCCGGGGCTCTGGCCACAGGCAGGGCCAAGTCAGGTGGCTCCCAGGAAACAGGCCACTGCCATATTACTTCCTCCATTGCTCTGGGAAAGAAGGCACAATGTCCCTCTCACCTGCTCCAGCCCACGAAGCGCTTGCTTTGCTGACCGGATGCTTCCGTTTTCTCCCTCATGGGAAAAAAAAAAAGGCAGAGGGGGAGGCGTGGCTGGCACACATTAGTGTGTCCAAGCTCGACTGGGGTGGGGAGAAACCCGGTGCAGGAAGTGCGGTGGAAGGGCAGGAAGGGAAGAATAATGGAGCCGGGTGAGGGGGCTCCTTGGTGGTCCTCCAGGCCCAAAGCTCATGGACATTCCCCCCACCCCCACACTCCATCATCCCCACATGCCCACTATTACCAATATTTAAAAAGGTAGTATGGGAGGTGAATGCCTTTTCTTTGAACAGATAAGCAGCAAGCTTCATCAAACTCCGGAAGGCCTAGGACGAGACAGGCCATGTGAGAGAACTGGAGGAAACAGTTTCAATTTGGCAGCAGAGGCCTGTGTGAGCTCTCCAGGGGTCCAAACAGTCTGAAGCCCAGAAGGCCCATTAACCACAGACAACCCTTTCAAAAGCTTATTTCACCAGTCTTTCTGCCTTGAGTCTTTCCAGCGAGACGTAAGCGGTAATTAGTTGTTAGACAGAGTCTAGTGTGTGCACTGATCTTACATAGCCAATAGTTAGGCATTCATTAGACAGTTACCGCCCCTTTTCTTGATAGCCTGGAAGGGAAAAAATTAATTGCAGAAAAACTTCTCACATTAGTTAAAACTCTCTAAAACACCAGGAGAAAATGGAAGATTTTATAGCTATAGTATCTATTTTGGACTATACAAAATGAGAATCAATTGAAACGAAGATCCATCTAAACTGCAAGCAATTTTTATCCTTTCAGAACCTTGCATGACACATTCCTTGGAAAGAACAGAGAATATAATTTCGATATTGACACAGCTAATTTTTCTTGTTGGTCCCATTGTTATATTTAGCAACTGTAATTGCAATGAGTCGATATGTTAGCTCAGTTAAGAATCTTCCTCAATGATTCTTTGGTGGGGGGGGAACACAGTGTAGAATATATTTTGTTACATTTATACCTCATTCCCATCCAGCCCGCCATTATGGCATTTAAGGCAGCATACATCCAGTTCCTAGCCAGTTTCCCTTCCAAGCACTGACCAGCAATCAACCTGCTTAGCTTCTGCAAAGCAGTTCTAGTGTATGTGCTTAGACCATCACATGGGCACTTCTGCTGCACAATGCATATGTTAAGCAGCTATATTCTTGTGTTTCACATCACATTACATTTGGAACTTTTGATCTAAATGCTATGTGCCTTGTGGGGACGGTATCTAAGCTCTCCTAGCTGCATCGTACTTTGACTCAGCAAGACTGTTTTGTGTAAGAAGCACTTTTGTCTGTGCTAAGCGAAAGCAGCAGAAGAAAGCACTTAAGAGCCATTTCATACATTCATGTAAATTCAGAATGTATCGTGCCCACTGGAACACTGGAAGGGCCAAGAGGTCTTCTAAAAGTTGCTTGTGGACACACCTCCAAGGTGTGACCATTTTGGCTAGGGCTCCAAAGGTGACGGGCCTGCAAGGGTTTTGCAAGAGGAATGCATGCTGGGCCAGGCCCACGTATCGCAGTGGAGGTTCCTGCTCCTGCTTCCCCCAGCACAAGTTCTGAGGCCTCAGTAACAGAGCAACCAGGAACCCTCCTTCTCCCTACTGCGCTGCCTGACCCCAGGGCAACTCTGGGGCTGACATCCCTCAGATCCAGCGCTCTTGGCCTTGCTGGGAATTTCCCCCTTTCCATTCCCATTTTCTTTAGCTCCTTACGTTTCTAGGTCATTGACCATGCTTGTCTGCACTCATTAAAAGCTGTAATGTGGCTTGAAGGCTTTTTCAGGGGTCTGCGTCAACAAAAAGCTCTCCAAAGCCTTGGGCCAGATCCCAGCTTCAGTCAAGACTGAGCAAGGGGCAAACGAGATGTGACGGGGGCAGACCTGTGTATCAGAAGTGGGTGGTTGTCAATCTCCTACACAGTGGAAGGGTGGAGGCAATTTAGAGCACAGGGTGGATGGGCAGGCAGGCAGGGAGGGAGGGAGTGCTGCTGCTAATACTACTCCTACCACCACTACAGCAACTATTTAGATATCGCTTTTCATCTACCATTCTCTAAGTAGTTTACACAGAAGAATAAATAATACAGAAATGAGTGGCTTCCCTATCCCCAAAGGCTCACTATTGGTCTAAACAGAACCAAAAGTAGACAACCAGCAACAGCCACTCACGGGACACTATTCTGTGAGTGCAAAGGGCCAGTTTATCTTTCCCTGCTAAATTATAAGAGACTTTCCACTTTTAATGGCATCTCTTTGCTCCATTAGCTAAATTCCTTCCTCACTTGTATGCGCTCCCCATCTGCTTCTTCTCAACCATTTTTCTCCTGAGATTAGATTAGAAGTAAACTTCAGTGGGAGAAATGTATTAATTGTTATTGGTTATCAATCAATATTATTATCAAAATGCGGCTGCGATAGAGTAATTTGGGGGAGGGAGAAATTGGATGGCGGCGGGGGGTGGGGGAGGACGGTGCCATCCTCTTCACACCTAGGCTGCACTCTACATTGCCTCATTGCATCTTCCGGCTTCCTAGAAAATGGGTTGGGTCCTCCAACACATCTCACATTCTAGTAAGGAAATGCTTCCACAACCATATCACATTTAGCTACGGTCAGGGTTTCTTGCATTTTGCATTTCTCAACCAGTTGCTGATGTTGTTTTATGCATTAGTCTTGATTTTGGGCATAGGATTTCGTTCCTTTTCAGTCCCCAGCATTGGAACAGGGGCAACCAAACCCATCCTCTTAGTGACTCGTGGAATATGGTTTCTTAACCAACAAAAAGGAGGGAATGATCCAAGGTGCTCAAAAACTGTTTTATTAGAACATTCAAACAATTAAAAACAACAAAACCCTTATGTGCTTTGAATGCACACTCTCCTTCAGAGACAAGGAGGCGAGTCTCACGATGAGTGAGACTCGCCAGAAGGGGGTTTGTGGGGAGAGTGAGCTTAGCCCGCTCTCCCCATAGATGATCAAGCCGGCAGCCCTGGGTGGCTGGATCAGCCGCCCACATGACTGCCAGCTCCATCACGGAGCCGGCAGGGGCTGCAGGGATCGGGGGCTGTGTGGCCCCCCGGAATTTCCAGGATGCCCCACACAAGTGTGTGGGGCATTCTGGAGAGACCCCCGAGCAAAAAGAGGAGGTTAACGGAGTGCTTGCTCCGTTAACCTCATCTTAGGGGAGGGGGATTTAGGACGGGTAGCTGCCGGGAGCCGCGCAACTCCCATTGTAGCACACGATCGCCCCAAAGTGGGCTAGGTTCCCTTAGCCTGCTTTCGGGCGATGGTGAGAATCACCTCAATGATATTTTGTCAACCTTCACTTGAACTCCTCTTTACCTCACCAAAGATTCCTTAAGGTATCATCTTAACCTCCCTCTTTTCTATGATCAAGAAACAGAGTAGGCATCCGCTTCCTTGCCAAACACAGTTTGACTGTAGGCCAAATCGCATTTCCTTCTTGCCCGAGTGGACCCTATGAAACTGCATTTGGCTGCCAAGACTGATGTTCCTGGTTTCTCCTTGAGCAGGAGACTGGACAGAAGTGGTACTGGTGGGCTGATGGCTCCGTAGCGGTTGTCTTCTGTGAAAAAGCCAGAGAGAAAGCCAAACAAGATGCAAAGAAGCCACCACACGTTTTTCCATGTGTCTGCCCAAGATGGAGGTGGGTGGGATGGTCTTCTCCCACTGCCCAACATTGTGACTATCCTCTGTTGAACTCTACTCTCTTCTTGAAGCCTTTTAAACCTTTCGTCTTATCCCATGACTGTTACTTTCACAAAGAAGCTGTAGGTGGAGGACTTTGATAAAAGCTAATTGGCACACCTGAAGTAGGAATCATCTCAGATGTTAAGAAGTTGTTCAGGGTCCAATGGAATGATGTAATCCTCCTTTTTCTTGGCAGCATTGATGTGGATGCTCTGATGAACATCAGAGGATCCACATCAGAGCATCCATACTGCAGTTACGGATAAGCAGTGACTGTACTGGATAGGTTTAGTAGTGGTTTCCTATGAGCACAGGCCAAAGCATAGGGGGATTTAAATGTATCCTCTTCTGTTCTATTCATTTTCATCAGATGATTCATCCTGAACTCTTTTTATTTAACTTAGTTTGGTCCTTGAAGAAGTAGATGCACAGATAAGTGGTGCCAACTGGGAAAGGATGAAGAGTAGGAGGCTAGAAGATTTGTGTTAGCAATGATGAGAATACAGGGAGAGAAACAAGCCAAGAGAAGGCAGAGGAAGAGCATGGAAACATGTCTAAGTATTAACGGAGGTTAGTTTCCTTCTACTGCTCCCAGAGGGACCACTCATTTAGCCAGCATCACTTAAAGCTTTGTGGTGGTGGTCCTGAAGTGCAAAGTACTTGAATGGTCCACTGTGCTTATACTGCATGCAAGTAAGATAGCAGAGACATGTCACAGATTGGATCTCTTGCATTTCATGGATGGGTTTGTGTGTGTGTGTGTGTGTGTGTGTGTGTGTGTGTGTGTGTGTATAAGAGAAGTAGTGTGTGTGGTCTGACATCAAGATAACACTTGATGCATCCTAGTGAGCTTCAGTTTCTACAATGTATGCTACAATATATCAGTTTAGTCTTTAAAGTGCCACAGGACTCCTTTTGATATTATGCTTGTGGAGCTATCAGGTTGGAAGCAAGCACCAGTGGCTACCAAGGCTGTTGTTGCCCATTTTTTGATCCCCACCATAGGCTCTGGTCAAGCCAGTTTGACAGGCTTTCAGAGTGCTTCAGGCTGTACCCTGGAAAAGCCAAAGATATCCTCCAGAAAGCACGAACAGCACTGCTGTAAGACGTGCGTGTATGTAGTAGGACTGTGCATCACACATTGGCCTGGTAATCAGGATGATGCTTCCTTTCTTGGTGCATTGTCAGGTGAGACCAGGAAAGGGGAGGCAGGGCTTTGAAAGGCTGGAGCTGGGGCTGCCCAGAAGGCAGCCAGTTTCTTCCGAGAAGCCTAATGGTCATGAAAACGGGAGTCCCCCTGTCCTTGACGCCTTGAGCTGAGACCAGTTATCTGTCCGATGCAATGCTGTCCATCCCTTGCATCATCTGCAATGGCCTGGACTGTGATTGGGATGGGGCTGATGATTTGGCCCAGGCCTGCATTGGGTGGGAACACTGATGGGCCACACAGCTCACATGGAGTGAGTGGCACATTCCTTGCCCCCAACCCCCAGTGCCTGCAGCACCCTTGCAACTGCACTTATGCTTTTGCTTAAGAACTCAGTCTGTCCTGCAATCAACACTTCTGTGCATCTACTACAAATATCTATCTACCCCTTTTCTCCAAGCAGTTCTCCAAGCCGTTTACACAGGGAAAAAAAAATCAAAGCTAAATTCCATTATCAATGTTGTTGCTGTTATTATTATAGATATCGTCGCAGAATATAGGCTGTTCCCAGTAAAGTTGCTTTTTGAAATTGGCAGATGGTGATTTCTGTGGCCCCTATGGTTATTATTATTTATTATTATTATTAAAGATATTTCTATACCACCCAAAACTTGCAACTCTGGGCAATTTACAATTAAAATCAGTTATTTATTTATTTATTTATTTATTTATTTGATTTATATACCGCCCTTCCGAAATGGCTCAGGGTGGTTTACAAAAACAATAAAAAGCTAAAACAAATTAAAAACAATATAGCAACAATTAACAATTTAAAAACATTTTAAAACAGCAATTAAACAGTTTACAGTAATTAAAAGCCCCAAAATTGGGTTAGAATTAAAAAACCCTGGAAAGCCAGGCCAAACAAATATGTTTTAAGGGCTCTCCTGAAGGCTAATAGAGAATTCAAATTACGGATTTCCGCAGGGAGCGCATTCCACAGCCCCGGAGCAGCTATAGAGAAGGCCCGCCTCCAAGTCACCACCAGACGAGCTGGTGGTAACTGGAGATGAACCTCCTCAGATGACCTTAATGTGCGGTGGGGATCACGCAGAAGGAGGCGCTCTCTGAGGTAACTCGGGCCCAAGTCATTCAGGGCTTTAAAGGTAATCACCAGCACTTTGTATTTTGCCCGGAAACATATCGGTGCAATTGTTTCAAAAATAGGTGTAATATGGTCTCTCCGGGTTACCCCAGAGACCAGTCTGGCTGCCACATTCTGAACTAATTGAAGTTTCTGAACAATGTACAAAGGCAGCCCCACGTAGAGCACATTGCAATAGTCAAGCCGGAAGGTTACCAGCTGGTGCACCACTGTTTTGAGGTCATCCTCCTCAAGGAATGGACGCAGCTGTCGAATCAGCCAAAGCTGATAGAAAGCACTCCTGGCCACTGCCTCCACCTGAGAAACCAGGGTGAGGCCTGGGTCCAGGAGTACTCCCAAGCTGCGCACCTGCTCCTTCTGGGGGAGTGTAACCCCATCCAGCACAAGGAGTTCTAACTCACTCCTCTGATTCTGAGCCCCCACAATGAGCACCTCCGTCTTGCTTGGATTCAAAAGATTAAAAGCATTTAAAACCCAGTATTAAAATTATTTAAAACTATGAATCTAATTAAAAGCCTGGATGAATAAATGTGTCTTCAGTGCCTTCTAAAAAGTTGCCAGAGATGGGGAGGCTCTTATTTCAACAGGGAGTGCATTCCAAAGTTTAGGGGCTGCAATAGAGAAGGCCTGTCTCCAAGAAGCCACCAAACAAGTTGGCAGCAGCTGCATATGAACCTGTCCAGATGATCTTAGCAGGTGGTGGAGCTCATGGTGAAAAAGACATTCTCTTAAATACCAGAGTCTAAGCTGTTTAGGCCTTTATAGGTAATGACCAGCACCTTGTATTTTGCCCGGAAACATATCGGCAGCCAGTGCAATTCCTTCAACACAGGAGTAATATGGTCTCTCCTAGATGCCCCAGAGACCAATCTGGCTGCCGTGTTCTGAACCAACAGCAGTTTTCAGACTACGTACAAAGGCAGCCTCACACAGAATGTACTGCCGTAATCAAGCCTAGAGGTTACCAGCAGATGTAACACTGTTTTGAGGTCATTCATCTCAAGAAACGGACACAACTGGCATATCAGCTGAAGCTGATAAAAAAACACCTCTCGCCACTGCCTCAGCCTGGGACACCAGGGAGAGGTTTGGATCCAGAAGCATCCCCAAACTGTGTACCTATTCCTTCCCGGGGAGTGTGCATGACCCCATCAAGAACCGGCAGATCAAAATAGTCTCCAGAGTTTCGACCCTGCACAATAAATACCTCCGTCTTATCTGGATGCAGCTTCAGTTTGTTATCTCTCATCCAGCCCATCACTGCCTCCAGGCAGGCGTTTAGGGAGCTTATGCCCTCTTCCTGATGATGTTGACATGGAGATATAGATTTGGGTGTCATCAGCGTATTGATAACACCCTGCACCAAATCCCCTGATGATCTTTTCCAGCGGTTTCATGAAGATGTTAAACAACATCGGAGACAATATGGAGTCCTGAGGCACATCATACAAAAGTTCAGATTTTGAAGAACAACAGTCTGCAAGAGACATGATCTAGAATTTGCCTGTGAGGTAGGAGCGGAACCACTGCACAGCAGTGCCTCCCACCACCAATCCCCTCAGGCGTTCCAGAAGGATACTATGGTCAATAGTATCAAAAGCCTCTGAGAGATCCAAAAGGACTAACAGAGTCATACTCCTTCTGTCAATTCCCAATTGGAAATAATCCATTAGGCCGACCAAGGCAGTCTTCATTTCATAGACCGCCAGAAAGCCAATTTGAAATGGGTCTAGATAATCAGTTTCCTCAGAGACAGCCTGGAGCTGGGAGGCCACCACCTTCTCAGTCACCTTGCCCAAATATGGAAGGCTGGAGACAGGGCTGTAATTATTTAACTCTGAAGGATTCAAGGCAGGCTTCTTCAGAAGCAGTCTAATGATTGCCTCCTTAAGACAAGAAGGCATCCTGCCCTCCCTCAGAGAAACATTTATAATCTCTACCAGAGCTTCCCTGCCAGATAGTATAAGCCATGTCAGGCAAGGATCAAGAGGGCAGGTGGTAGGCCACACCATTCCATTGTCCACATCCCCAGGAGTCACATATTGAAACTGATCCAGGGTCATCATATAAGAGGAGCTTCTGGACACCTTGGCATCAGACTCTGTAACAATTGTGGAGTTTGAATTCAAGTTGGCCCAAATACGAGAGGTTTTGCCCACAAATTACTCATTAAAAACATCACAGTGCGTAATTGTTGGTTCTAAGTACTGATTCAAGGGGGAAAGGGCGCATATTAGCCCCTTCACAACCCTGACCAACTACTAGGGATGTAAGAACCGGTTCAGATCCAAACCTGTTCCGGTTCGGAGGTTCGGATCCCAACCGAACCACCCCCGGTTTGGTTCGAATCCGAACTGAACCGGGGTGGTTTGGTTTGGACTTGTTAGGACTGGTTTGGATCA
Source organism: Hemicordylus capensis (assembly GCF_027244095.1). Lineage (NCBI taxonomy): Eukaryota > Metazoa > Chordata > Lepidosauria > Squamata > Cordylidae > Hemicordylus > Hemicordylus capensis. The sequence continues at coordinate 266,488,935 of NC_069657.1, read as the reverse complement.
GTTTGGACACATGAAAATTAGTACAATGGTAGCTGGCACCCAGGGGTACCTGTCACCCAAACCCCAAAGCAATCGGACACTTGTACAATTTTTTATGAATTTTTGAAAATTATTATTATTTTTTTCTCATAGGATATAATGGGACTCGAACCAGGCCATTATTTCTTATTGTGGAGCACCCATGGGTGCCAACAACCATGCAAACCCTGAAGCAATCAGACACCCCTATGATTTTTTATGAATATTTGAAATATTTTTAATTATTTTTCACATAGAGTATAATGGGACCCGAACCAGTCCATACCCCTATTGTGGAGCACCTAGGGGCACAAAAGTGGGGTGGGTGGTAGACTGACAGGGGTGCCTACCACCCAAAAAATCCCAAGGCAATTGGACACTCCTCTGATTATTGGTGAATTGTTAAAGTATTTTTGAATTCCTCATAGAGAATAATGAGGATTGAAGCAAATGTATAGCTTCACGTCAGGGGGAAAGGGGTGTTGTAGAGTGGAGTGTGGTGGGTAGTAGTTCCTAGGGTGGGCAAGGAAGCTATCAGAATTATTTGAAAGGAATTGGGCAAAGGGGTGATTTTTAAGTGATTTTTGAAGTTTACGTGTCTTTAAGGTTTTTCTCCATAAAGAAGCATGGAGGTGTCAGCAAATGTATAGCTTCACGTTGGGGGGAAAGGGGTGTCGTAGAGTGGAGTGTGGTGGGCGGTAGTTCCTAGGGTGGGCAAGGAAGCTACCTGAATTATTTGAAAGGAATTGGGCAAAGGTGATTTTTGGTTAATTGTTGAAGTTTACGTGTCTTTAAGGTTTCCCCCCATTAGATATAATGAAGGGTGTATCGCTTCACGTTGGGGGGAAAGGGGTGGCCTAGAGTGGTGTGGGGTTGGTGGTAGTGCCGGTTAGGGGCAGGGAAGCTACCTGAATTTTTTCAAAGGATTTGGGCAGAGGGCTGATTTTTGGTTAATTGTTGAAGTTTACGCGTCTTTAAGGTTTTTCCTCATAATAAGTTATAATGGAGCTTTCAGCAGCCCCATAAGTGCACTTGGGGGGTGCTGCGGTGGCCCAGAGCGAGTGGTGGTGTAGTGCACATAGGGTGCCAACCACCTCCATGGGTATCTAACCCATGGGGTAGAGGGTTCTCTTGTTTCTGAGGTATTGAGTGTGGATTCTATGATAGCATATTAGAGTGGATTCATGGTGTCTCATTGAAAATCTCATTTGCTATCATAGAATCCACACTCATAATACCTCAGAAACAAGAGAACCCTGTAACCCATGGGTTAGAAACCCATTGGGGTGGTTGGCACCCTATGTACACTACACCACCACTCGCTCTGGGCCACCCCAGCACCCCCCAAGTGCACTTATGGGGCTGCTGAAAGCTCCATTATAACTTATTATGAGGAAAAACCTTAAAGACGCGTAAACTTCAACAATTAACCAAAAATCAGCCCTCTGCCCAAATCCTTTGAAAAAATTCAGGTCGCTTCCCTGCCCCTACCCAGCACTACCACCAACCCCACACCGCTCTAGGCCACCCCTTTCCCCCCGACGTGAAGCTATACATTTGCTGACACCTCCATGCTTCTTTATGGAGAAAAACCTTAAAGACGCGTAAACTTCAAAAATCACTTAAAAATCACCCCTTTGCCCAATTCCTTTCAAATAATTCTGATAGCTTCCTTGCCCACCCTAGTAACTACCAGCCACCACACTCCACTCTACGACACCCTTTCCCCCCCGACGTGAAGCTATACATTTGCTGCAATCCTCATTATTCTCTATGAGGAATTCAAAAATACTTTAACAATTCACCAATAATCAGAGGAGTGTCCAATTGCCTTGGGATTTTTTGGGTGGTAGGCACCCCTGTCAGTCTACCACTCACCCCATTTTTGTGTCCCTAGGTGCTCCACAATAGGGGATATGGACTGGCTTGGGTCCCATTATACTCTATGAGAAAATAATTAAAAATATTTCAAATATTCATAAAAAATCATAGGGGTGTCTGATTGCTTCAGCGTTTGCATGGTTGTTGGCAACCATGGGTGCTCCACAATAAGGAATAATGGCCTGGTTCGAGTCCCATTATATCCTATGAGAAAAAAATAAAAATAATTTTCAAAAATTCATAAAAAATTGTACGAGTGTCTGATTGCTTTGGGGCTTGGGTGACAGGTACCCCTGGGTGCCAGATACCATCCTACCAATTTTCAGGTGTCTGAACCAGTCCTAACCAGTCCTAACTGGTTTGGATCCGAACCGAACCAGGGGGTGGTTCGGACAAAACCAAACCCGAAACACCCCCTCCTGGTTCAGACCCGGTTTGGATCCAAACCAAACTGGGAGAACCGGTTTTGTGCACATCCCTACCAACTACACAGGATGTGAACTTGTGTACGTGATACAGGAAGAAAAGACTTGTTTCTTTGCCACACGTATCACCTGAGCATATAGCTCCAAATACTCTCTATGTAATAATCTGTCAGATTAGAGTCGAATCTTCCTCCACTAGCAATCTAGTTGTCTACCTCGCCACTTCAGGCCCCGTTGTTCTTCCATATACCAAGAGGCCAGTTTTGAAGCAGGTCGGAGAGGATGCTTAGGAATGATTGTGTCCACTGCCCTGGTGAGTTGATTATTCCAATTCTCCACCAGAGTGTCGACAGGGTCACCAGCAGAGCCAACACTAAATCCCTCCAAGGCTTCTTTGAATCCAATTGGATCCAGTAATCTTCTTGGGCAGACTATCCTAATGGGCACCCCACCCCTGCGGAGGTAAGGCATGGTCGTGAGTCCAACCTTAGCAAGATGGGGGTCCGTCCATGACAAAGGGGAAATCACAGGAGTCCCCACCCACGGACCACCACCCTGTTCAGCGTGGAAGACCAGATCAAGCATGTGACCAGCAATACGCATAGATCCCGAGACCACCTGGGATAGGCCCGTAGCCATCATGGCTGCTATGAACTCCAGAGCTGCTCTGGACAAATTGGTCCCAAAGTGAACATTGAAGTCCCCCAGCACCACAAGCCTGGGAGACTCCAACGCCAAACCCGAGACCAAGTCCGCCAGCTCACTTAGGAACTCCATCAGAGAGCGGGGCAATCGGTACACAAACAGAAGTCTCTGTCTATTCCTGGTCCCCAGACTTAGGTACACACACATTCAATATGGTCAGACACTTTGACAGGGATCCTGGCAAGGGAGATATTGTTCTTATAGACCACAGCCACCCCACCTCCCTGCCCACGTCCCCTCCCCCTCAACAAAGTACCCTGGAAGAAGAAGCCGGGACAAGACTGGGCCACCAGCCTTCCCCAACCAAGTCTCCGTAATACAGGTGAAACTCGGAAAATTAGAATATCGTGCAAAAGTCCATTAATTTCAGTAATGCAAATTAAAAGGTGAAACTGATATATGAGACAGACGCATTACATGCAAAGCGAGATAAGTCAAGCCTTAATTTGTTATAATTGTGATGATCATGGCGTACAGCTCATGAGAATCCCAAATCCACAATCTCAGAAAATTAGAATATTACATGGAACCAAGAAGACAAGGATTGTAGAATAGAACAATATCGGACCTCTGAAAAGTATAAGCATGCATATGTATTCAGTACTTGGTTTGGGCCCCTTTTGCAGCAATTACTGCCTCAATGCGGCGTGGCATGGATGCTATCAGCCTGTGACACTGATGAAGTATTATGGAAGACCAGGATGCTTCAATAGCGGCCTTCAGCAATTCTGCATTGTTTGGTCTCATGTCTCTCATCCTTCTCTTGGCAATGCCCCATAGATTCTCTATGGGGTCAGGTCAGGCGAGTTTGCTGGCCAATCAAGCACAGTACACTGTATACTTTTCAGAGGTCCGATATTGTTCTATTCTTCAATCCTTGTCTTCTTGGTTCCATGTAATATTCTAATTTTCTGAGATTGTGGATTTGGGGTTTTCATGAGCTGTACGCCATGATCATCACAATTATAACAAATTAAGGCTTGACTTATCTCGCTTTGCATGTAATGCGTCTGTCTCATATATCAGTTTCACCTTTTAATTTGCATTACTGAAATTAATGGACTTTTGCACGATATTCTAATTTTCCGAGTTTCACCTGTACATACCAGATTGGCCCCTTCATCCAGAATCAAATCATGGATGATTTCAGGTTTGTTCTGAACCAACCTGGCATTACAGAGGAGCAAGACGAGGCTCTGTGGGTGGTTAGCATTGGTTTCCAAGGTCAAAGAGCTGGCAGGACAGCCAGAAGGGGAGATAGCAATGAAGTTTCTGATTTCCCTTCCCCTGCAATGGCCTGCTGACCTGTCAATGTTACTTCTTCTATTCCCCACCACCACTGGAATAGCTGCCACATAATCAGTAGGCACACCCACTGTCTCCCCATCTCCAGACAGACCCAGACACATTAACTCAACTCAGCCAGAATTTCAAAAAGAAGCCGAGTTCAAATACCCACCCACCATTACACAAACACAAAGGACCTTGGGCCAAACAGCCTGGCCCTCGACCTCGTTGTCCCCCGAAGTGGCTTCCCCAAATGGGCGGCCCCACCAGTGGTGGGCCTGCCACCACAGACAGCACTCCTATAAAGGCCCAAAGCTGGGCAGGCAACCCCAGGAACTGCTGAGTCACTCGGGAGCTGATCCCGGTCCTGCACACACTTCCCACACACTCCCCACAGATGTTACGCAGAAGCAGCAGGCCAAAGCCCCACAGGGGAAGCAGGAGCAGGCAGGCAACAGCAGAAGGAACCAACAGTACCCACCTAGTCTCTCACCCCAGGCAGCACTGAAGGGGGCAGCAGCTGGATGCTTCCTCACCTCTGCTGGGCTTCTAGCAAACTGAGGACACAAGCAGCATGCCTATAAAAGCCCAGAAGTGGGCAGGTGACCCCAGGAACTGCTGCGTTAACGACCCAGTTTTACAGAACCCAACCTTCTAAGGGACCCCAAAGACCCAAACTGACATTTGTGGTTTCGCATCAGACCAGACCCAATCCAAACCCGATTTTTCCAGTCATGCACAGGCTTACTGAAGAGGGAAGCGAGATGAGCAAAAATCACTCCTCCCCTCTTTTTATTTATTTCAATAATTTGTAGACCGCCCCAAACCTCCGTCTCTGGGCAGTTTACAACAACATAAAACACATTAAAATGAAAACCACTTAAAATAATTTAAAACCACAGTCTAGTTTAAAAGCATGGGTAAAAAGGCAAGACTTTAGAGACTTTTAAAAAGTTTTCAGATGTGGGGAGACTCTTATTTCAGCAGGGAGAATATTCCAGAGTCCATCCTTGCGTAGACGTGAGATGAGCCAGTGGCAACTTCAGACAAACCTCTCCAGATGATTTCAATGGGTGGTGGGGCTCATGGCAAAGAAGACGTTCTCTTAATTAGCCAGGGCTAAGCTGTGTTGAGGGCTTTATAGGTTATAACTAACACCTTGTATTTTGCCTGGAAACTTATTGGCAGCCAGTGTAGCTCTTTTAGTATAGGAGTAATATGATCCCTCCGAGATCACCCAGGGACCAACCTGGCTGCCTCATTCTGTACCAACTGCAGTTTCTGGACTACATACAAAAGCAGCCCCACAGAGATAACCCCACATACAATAGTCAGCCCCACTGATTATTGCAGTAGTCCAGTCTTGAGGTTATCATCATATGTACCACTGTTCTAAGGTTGTTTATCTCAAGAAACAGACACAGCTGTTATCAGCTAAATCTAATAGAATATCATAATAGAATAATAGATGTAATAGAATAATATCTTCATAATAGAATAATATCAGCAAAAACTCATAGAAAGCACCTCTGGCCACCGCCTCAACCTGGGACACCAGGGAGAGATTAGGATCCAGAAGCACCCCCAGACTTTGTACCTGTTCCTTCTGGGGAAGAAAAGTGGGACCCCATCCAGAACCAGCAGAACAAAATAGTCTCCCAAGTCATGACTCACACAATAAATACCTCCATATTATTTTAAGTACCTCAGTCTCCATTTGTTATCCCTCATCCAGCCCATCACTGTCTCCAGGCAGGCATTTAGTGGGGTTATGCTTTCTCCTGATGATGATGAAGATGATAACATGGAGAAATAGATTTGGGTATAATCAGCATACTGATAACACCCTGCATCAAATCTCCCAATGATCTCTCTCAGTGGTTTCATATAGATGTTAAAAAGCATTGGAGACAATATGGAGCCCTGGGGGACACCATATGAAAGTTCAAATTTTGAAGAAGAGTCTCCAAGGGACACCATCTGGAATCTGCCCGAGAGGTAGGAGCAGAGCCACTGCAAAGCACTGCCTCCCATCCCTAACCCCTTCAGAGTCACACTCCCTCTATTGATTTCTAATTGATCATCCATCAGGCTTGTCAAGGCAGTATCCACCCCAAAGCCCACCCAAACGTCAGTTTGAAATGGGTATAAATAATCTTGCTTCCTACAAGAGTGCCTGGAGCTGGGAGGCCACCACCTCCTCAATTAACCTGCTGATCCACCGAAGGCTGGAGACAGGTCTACAGTTGCTTAACTCTGAGGGATCCAATGTAGGCTTCTTCAGAAGAGGTCTAATGGTTGCCTCCTTAAGGCAAGGAGGCATCCTGCCCTCCCTCAAAGAGGCAATCTCTACCAGGCCTTCTACAAAGTCCCCTCTGCCAGACAACATAAGCCATGTCAGACAAGGGTCAAGAGAATAGGCAGTAGGCTGCACCATTCCAAGCTGCTTGTCCACATCTTCAGGAGTCAGAAACACCTCCCCCCTGTGGAACAGGTTTACAGGTGTATGGATGGCTATGTAGAGCTCCCACTTTGCATGCAACATGGTGTGTGTGGTGACAAGGCAGGCAGGCACCTACTCAATGAGATGTACAGCCCAATTCTCAGATGCGATTCCTTCAAAATAAATCACGCTGAGTCCGGTGGTGCTTACTTCCTGAAAAGTATGCTTAGGATTGCAGCCTCACTGTATCAAGAGTACAAGCTAGCAGCAAGAGGTCATGCCACACTAAATTCATACTCCATATTTTACTGGAATGCCGAGATACTGTGCGTAAAATATGGTCCTTTGTGGAATCATGAAAATGCATATTCCAAGTGAGAGTAAGTAAATCAGCTCCCTGACAACTCATGCTAGGACAAGAGGATGGCACTGCAAAGCCCATTACGTTAATGCATGTAAGTCGCTGCACGTGGAGCAAGAGGAGACAGAGGGTTACAGGAATCTGTCTCACCAGAAGGTAGTGGAGAGGAGGAGCGAGGAGAGGGGGTAGCCATAATGCATCTGGGGACAGCTGACAAGAACAGATGGAGCATGATGGGAAGTCTGGACAGCACAAGAGGGATGTACTCCCCCCCCCCCGCCCCGTGAATTCTAGCTGACAATTCACAGGAAGCTGGCAAGAGGGCAGGGATGTTTTAGCTGTGGGCAAATGAGTCTTTTGCCTCTAAATTTGGACATTTGCATCACAGTTGCAGAGGAAATGCTCCTATAGCAGGAAAACACATTTGCCTTCAGGAAATGCCCCTCCTCACCATCCAATACTGGACATGAAGAGCTGTCACCTGGTACCGTATCTTTTCTCCAGAAATGCAGGGCCGGACAGGGGGCCCTGAGAGGGCACCAGAATGTACGTGGGGAGGGCGCCCGATTTTGAGAAGGATAGGCAATTAAGGGTAAGAGTTGGGGCACAGGGGCACCGCACGGGGAGGGCACACCGGGAATATGCCCTGTGGGCCTATGGGCCAGTCCGAGCCTGCAGAAATGAACCAAGTTTCCAAACCCACTTAAGGAAAGAGCAGCACAGTCAGTCAGGAGAGATCTCAGTTGTACAGGGACTGTGAACAGACAGGAGTAGGAAAACGGGCCAGGTTCTAGGACACTGTAGCCCATAATGATGTAGGCACAGCCAGAAGCCTCTGGTGTGAAGGCATTCTTCCAGATGATGCACTAATAGGACTTTACAACATGGGGACGGCAGAGCTTCCTACAAAACCCATTAAAACAACACTCTGCCATTCAAATCAGAAAATTCAAAATAAAAAATGGATGGTTACAGGAGTACAAATGGTCTGTTTTGATCCCAGGATTACCGTCCTCCATTGGCTGCGGGCTGTTGCTTACTGTGAAGTGCCGAGACATCTGGGACTAAGCAAATGAGAGTACTGCTCATATTGCCATTCCCTGGGGGAAAGGCACCACTGCTCCCGTCAGTGTAGGTGCTGCAGTTACTTATTTTAGCAATGGAAAGCACCAATGGGCAGGGGAAGGGGAGACAAACACATCTTCAGCTCTAAATTCCAAGAGAGACCAAGCTTTCGAACAGTGGGACAGAAACTCTTCCATTCCATTTCTGTCCCACTGTTAGCTTCCTAGCTATCACTTTAGAACACTTAGAAATGACAGGCCTTTGTTTAAAAGCACATTCTGAAGCACTTACGTATTGCCAAGAGGTGAACTGCATGGCTATTTATGCAGCGGTGTAACTGCATTCCATCCAGGGCTCTGGCTGTCAAATGTGCTGCACTTTTTGTCCACTTCCCTCTTGCAAAAGCCTGGGTAATTTTAGCCATCCTGTGTGCCTCTTCAGAGCTGTAGCTGTGCTTTTCTCCCTCTTATAGCCTCCCGATTTTTACTACATCATTGACTCCAAAGAAGCCCCCCCGAGGCACATCATCCAGAACTGCATCTTACTCCCTGGATGGCTTAAAGAATGCCCTGATTTAGGCTTGCAGTTGAATAGGAAGAATGGCCTGGCTTAGCAGAAAGCAGCAGCAGAATTTAAGTCAGCTTGGAGCACAGAAGTGGCAAAAGAATTAAGATTCATGGAAAGATGCTACAACAATCCATGTTAGACCCAGATTTTGATTTAGCATCTGTTTAAAGCAGTTAGAGTTGCATAGGCATGTGTCCATAATGTTGCTACACTGTATCTGATCAGTAGGCACTTACCCCAATATAGGGATGTGCATGAATCACAATTCCCAGTGCAATTCGAAACACATCCCCAACACCTTTAAAATAGAGGAGAGCAAGTACATACCTGCTCCTCCTCTGCATGTTGCCTCTTCCGGAATCGGCAGCGCTCCTCCCAACTATCTTTGCATACTGGCAGAGTTCTTCCCCAGCTGCCCTCACGCATGCGCTGTGGCCATGTGTGTGCTGGCAGCTAGGGGAGAGCACCGTTAGCGCGTGGAGAGAAGTGGGAGGAGCGGCACTGATTCAAGAAGTGGTGGAGGAGCAGGTATGCACCTGGCCTCCTCTGTTTTAAAGGTGCCAGGGATGTGTTTCGAATTGCATTGTGGATCACGATTCCGGCACATCCATACCCCAGTGTCTTGTTTTTGATGGTGAACAGATCTGGATGGTTCAGAGATACTTTGACAGCATAGTGCATATTGATCAATGGAATACCTGATTCTTTCTTCTAACTTTATGGTATGATGGATGCTTTAAACATTTGGGTAGATGTCCTGAGCAAATGCTCGTGACATCCAATTGACAATTAGCCCTTTCCTTCACAAAGTCACAAGGCATATGACCATTACTTCATTATTGCATTGGCCAATTTTCCACTCCAGCTTGCCCAGCCTAGTCACTAAGTGGACACTTCACTCTGTGTTGGATGAAGATGGGATGCACAGCTGTATCAGACTACAGATGCCACTAAACTTGCCATCTCTGTATGTTTCTGCCCTTTTGCTGTGCTAACTGAGCAAAGAGGCACCTTTTAAAATGATGGCTCTCTTATATTTAGCAAGGGGAGGAGGAACTGCCCCAATTCAGCCCAGTATAGTATTTCTGCAGTGGCTGTTTCATAATACAAATTTTAACAAGAGGAGCAGCAAGATGGGTCCATCAAATCTCCCTGAGAACAAGAACAACTAATCTCAAGCAGTCCTGTGAAGAGTCAGTCTCATAAAAGCATCTCATGAGTGGGGTTCAAAGACCACAGAAAGAGCTATAGTTCTTTTCTATACAGACTCCATTTCAGTGTTGTTTCAGCCCATTTCTAGCTCAAAACAGAACTCCCTCCGAATAAAGGGCCCGTTTCGAGCTTGGGAGCAGAACTCCATTTCTATCATAATGGAGTGTCATTTTGGAGGCCTGTTTTCCCCTTGCTGATTAGCTTGCAATCACCTTGTTTCATGGTTGGATTGTTATACGAGTCAAGTGTTGTTTTGGGCAACTGTGCCCCATTGCTGGTGGCGGCGGGGACACACACAAGGAGGGAATTTCAAAATATACTAAAAGGGACTGGAAGGCAGAGAGAGCCCTTATGCTGCTCTTGAAGATGATACATCAGAAGCGGAGGTAGGTAGGTTTGATGTTGCGTTTTTATTTTCTCAGCACTGAGTAATACACTGTGCTATTGCTACTATAACTGTGGTTTTGCTGGCTCTCAGATTGACAAAAGGCAGCATTTGGGTTTCTGCCTTTCTTGTTTTGTTTGAGAGAGCGAGCGTGAGTTGTGGTGAGAAATGGACAGTGGCAGGTTCGTAGGTAGGTAGATAGGTGTATGTGTTTCTTATTTTATTACATTTATAAACCGCCCCATCCAGAGGCTCTGGGTGGTGTACAACAACTTTTTAAAAAGACATAAAACCCATAATTCAAGCACAATGCTAAAAATAATATAAAAACAATTCAAAAATGATTAAAACTATTTAAAACCAATTAAAACACTTTAAAAAACAACTTTACATTTCTTGGTGGTTGCTGTGATAAGCTCCATTTCTGGCCTTGAGAATAACTTGTGCTTCACTCACTGCTCTGCAATCTGTATTGCAAGGTGCACTGTACTCACTCAAAATGTGGCTGAAGTTGCTCTAGTTGCTTGCTACTAATTATGAGGGTGAGAGCACAACTTGTACCAATGCTGCTGCTGCTGCTGCAGTAGATTCTGGGTCAGTGGTTCTTTTTTGGCCATTTATGGACTGTTTGAAGTGTGTGTTCTGTGTTGGGAGGGACAGATTCCCTTTTACTGTGTGCTTCTGCAGTGTTTTTCAAGGCAGGGTTGCAAAATGCATTGCAATGTATAACTTGTGTGTGAACTGAGTGCAGCTGGTTTGGCATAGGGAACAATGCGGAAACTCAAAACACCCCATTGTTCCCTGGGGGTAACTCCTAGGGACACCAAAGTGGGTTGTGTGGTAGAGCATGATGAGTGCTACCTACCACCCAACCCACAAGAGAATCGGGCAAGCAATTTTTAACTTTCCCCCCAAACCCCCATAGAATCCTGTGGGGTTTTGAGGAAAGGTTAAGTGTTTGTTAAAAACCACCCGCTTACCCATTTCTCTTGTGGGTTGGGTGGTGTCCCTAGGAGCTACCCATGGGGAACAGTGTTTTGAGTTTTCCCATTGTTCCCTATGGCTGAAACACTCGAAACATTGAGTTTTTTTCAGCTGGTTCGACCACTATTTTGACAAAATGTTTCATCTGGTTTGAGTTTTGTTCCGAGCGCCAAACAAAATGCAAAATCTATTTTGTGCATATCCCTAAAAAATAGTTGGGAGTCCAGACATATAGCGAAGAAGCCCAACTCACTGTGTTGGTTATGACCATCAAAACTCTAAACAGTTTGCGTCTAGGGTACCTGAAGTATTTCTTGACTCCATACGAGACTGCCCAGATGACCTTAGTGATCTGGAGAGGCCTGGCTCTGTCTTGCCACCCTCAGAGGTAAACCTGGTCTTTCTACTGCTGCACCCAGGTTGCAGAACTCCCTCCTCTTTGAGGCTCGGGTGGCTTCTTCAACCTCTATCTATAGAGGAAGGGTTTTCACCACATCTATGGCTTGGCTTGAAGCTCTGATGGGCTTAGTTTTAGGGGACTGAGGTGGTAGAGATAGATATCGGGGTTCTTTCTGAGGCCTATATAGAAGTCATTGTGTCACTATAGCCAAGATAAGGAGGTGTTAATCTTTATATACTTATTTGCCAGTCAACTTCTAGAGAGTAAGGTGCAGGGGGTCTAACAGACTTCATAGAATTGACCAATAAGCAGCAGTCACAGGCAAACGTCCTTCATTTCAACTCAGAATTGGTATGGCAGTGTGAGCTCTCTCAAAAAAAGCTCATGTTTTCTGGAACTTATCTTCCAGATCACAATCTTGGCAGCTTTCTCTCTGCCACCCACACCCCAGTTGGAGTTTTACTTTCTCCCGTCAAAGCACCTCCATTTTCCAGTCAAGTTTTCATCTATCCCTCAACATTTCATCCATTTTTCATTTGAGTTCTGGACACTAATCACAGCTTACATCTGTGCTGAAAAACTCCCTAAAGACTGATTTTTAAGACTTCAGGGAGTGGTGCAAGTAACTCAGTTACTGCCACTGGGCAACAAAACCTCTGAGCTGAAGCTTAGATATATTAAACGTTCTCTTTACTACATACTTTCCAACCTCTCCTCAGCCCATGCAACTGATTCAGAGTCCCAAACTTCAGGAGTAGCCCCGAGCAAGACCCTGCACCAATCACACAGGGACAGCTCAGTTGCATGGAGCCTTAATCTTTGAGCTAGTTTTGTGTCTAGGATTTTGATAAAATAGTCAAAGCATTGAGGAGCAACTGGAAACTCACTGATTGCACACATGCAGAGCCTAATTCTAAATTCCAAGTCAGATAACTTCTGGAGGAAATGATGCTCAGTTAGTAGCAGATGTGCGTATTCCCACTGGATAAATTTTTATTCTGGTTCAGGTAAGACAGCATTAGTTAGCAACAGAAAAGCCGCTTTATGTTATTACAGCAGTTAAAGTAGCACATTGTTTCCACCTTCAGAAAGACAGCACCTCCAAGAGAATCTGACCAAAAGGTCAGGCAAGGCACTCTCAGGATAGTAATATCAAATAGCTGTGTTACAATCATGATGGATTAGACAATGTAACACACAGTTTTAAAAGCAAGTATTGCTTCCTTTAACATAGTATAAAATATGGCTATTACAGTATTTATAGTTTTTATTTTACTCTTTTTGGATAATGAAATGATCTTGACCTTATATCAAACTGTATAATTTGCTGCTATCTTAATACCTTCCAAGATATCCATATTGAAAAATAGCCACTGTGAAAAAATTAAGATTATTCCCATATCCACTGTATATAATGTATAAAATTGGTTAGAAACCACATGCAAATACTTACTGTGGTTCAAAGCAGCAAAGCACTGAATAGGTAATATTTGGAGCAAACCTTTCTATAATGTGCCAGGGACCCATTTGCTTAACCCTTAATTGCCTTATTCCTCTGCCACATAACAGAGCCTTCATAAAAGCAGAATCTTTTTGCCTGTAGTGGCATGAAAATATAGCAAACCTTCTGCTAAGTACTTTAATTGAACGGATCAAGTGAATCATGTGTGAGTCACTAACATTCGTTGGCCCTTTAAATCACCACCAATTAGTCACACCACCATTTCATTTTGGGAATCTGGAGGATTTTATGCAATGCAAAGAAAGCTCTGAAGCATACAGCTAGTTTTTACACTGGACTTTATTGGAAAAGGTATAAAAACAAATTCATAAAAATTTTAAAATAGCAAAATTATACCATGAAGCTCCAGTTATCAAGTATCTCTAAGTTGCAGTCTGAATAAACACAATTTGCCAGGTTTCTCTTTAAGCCTATGGCATAGTAATCAGAACACAGTGATGAATTTGCATTTCAATGCTGAGGGCAAACGTGCAAACTCCGGCTGGTACAAGCAACTTTTATTTGAGTCCTGCGGCATAGTACTTCAGTAAACTGTAACCAAGTAAGAATTATCACTGTATCAAGAAAAGTAATCCATTTTCTTCATGATCCATTGTGCACCATGACACCAAGTTTCTTTGGGGCTATCCCTCTTACAGGCTTCTGTAGAAACCCTCACAAGAGGCCTTCTACAAAGCTCATCTAACTTGCCTCTCCCGGCAATGCTGCGCTAATGTTCACACCCTTTAAAAGGAACCTAGAATCCAGCAATTCAAAACAAATGTATCGGTGTATTCAGTTTCAAATAATGAGGGCTTAAATTAGAAAGGAATGCTTCAGTATATTACTTTTTCAAATCATTTTCTACAGCTCTTTTAGTGTTCTAAGCAGCAACTAGCATTTTCTGCCTCATTAATTATTTCAATATAACAAAGCTTACTCTCTACCCCACTCACAAATGCATGTCTATACTTTAACCAACCTGTTCCAATCTACTTTCAAACTGAGAAGACTCATCTTTCCTTTAAAAAAATGATACGATCCAGCTATAAAGATTACTATTCCTGTAAATTTATCTTTGGTTATACCGTAAAGCAGGATTTGTTACTTTAAAAAGACAAGCTAGAAAAATGCCACAGAAATCTAAACAGTATTTTCATACTAAAATTAACATGTTGCAGATTTAATTGTGTATTGTCATGCTTCATAAAATCTGTTTTAACCCTCCCACCCCCTTTATTCTAAATGATTTTATCAAAATATTAAGTAAATGAATTTTAACATAATCCATAGAATATTGGAAGAAATTCTGAAAGTAGCAGTAATGACATCCAGAATACTCCCATTTAAATGCTCTCCATTGCTTTGAATTCACTGAGTGCTTGCACGGGATTAACGTGTTTCTTCTGGGAGGCTCGTTTGATTTTGGTCTGCGTTTCATCTTGTTTCTCTCGCTTGACTAGTGGTTTCTTCTCTGGAGCTTTCATTTTCCATGATACTGCTGGAAGGTTCAGAGAAGCCATCCCTTGAGACTTCTGGTACTTAGTTGATGCCACATAAGAAGCCTTCACAGTTTGTACCACAGCATTCATCAGGTTCTTTGCAGCTTGAATCAGTGACATCGCACTATCGACCTAAAAGCAGATGAGCAAGAGTGTTCTTAGTTTCAGATACTGCCCAGAATACACAGCCACCTCAGTTAACCAGAATGGAAGAGCCTTCAAATAACTGTTTACAGTAGTCTCAATAGTCGCAAAATAGTTCCTCTAAATCTTTTAGGACTTGAATAGTTAGCTTAACATCACATTCCTTTACAGCAGAAGTTTCATGTTGAAACAGAATGCCTAAGGGCCTGGCAGGTGATGGTATCCTAGAACACAAGGCTGGAAAGTAGTAGAGCAAAAGCCTAAACTCCTGCTTCAAAACAAAAACAAAGAGAGAGAAAGAAAAGGCTCTAGCCAAAATTCACAAAACTACTTTAGGTGTGCTCATGAGCTTGAGATGTCACTTTCCATGTCTGAACAGCAAACCCATGACCACATCAAACTGTGCTTAAACAGCCTTCTCAGTTTCAAAAGAGGTTTTCCATCGGGGGCTAGAGTCCCAGATACACAAGCCCAAAGCTCCTGGGTGTGTGGAACCATAGTAATCAAATTCTTTGGATCCCAATCACTGTATGTAGCCACTCAAAATGCCTAACAGATAGATATAGTGAATTCTGAGGTACAAGAAGTGTCATCTTTTTCAAAACAGAAGACAGCCTTTTTAAGAATAAAGCTTGCACTTAAGCTGGCATAAGCATTATTGCCTAAAGTCCTCAAACCTGAGGAAAAAGCTTCCCTATTCTTGCTATTAACTGCATGTGCTTAGGCAATTCATGCTCATATTAACAACATATTCTTTGTGGGTTAAAATTGTACAAATGAACAGAACTGAGTGAGCACAGTGTGAGACAGAAGGTACAAATCCTACTGTGGCAAATAGTATCTTGGGAACAGCAAGGTCAGCCTCCAATGTCTCCTTCAAAAACCTGGAGAAACGCTCTTACCACTGTCCTTGAATAGAAGTACTTAGTATTTAGTGTTGACAGGCTGTCTTTCGAGTCCCCCCCCCCACCATATTATGAATACTTTCCGTCTAGAAAATTTGAAGAAAGTTGCTATTCTTCTAGAAGTGTCTCTAGAATACATTCAAAAGGTGACCATGTGGGCAGAGGAGTGTAAATACAACTTTTAAAACTTGGACAGAAACACAAGAGCAGGAGGATGTGGGTGGGAAGCCAGCCAGCTAGGGCTCAGGGAGGTGATGCATCTCAGGGGCTATGTCAGGGTTGGCAAGGTAGCGGGGGCAGCACAAAGGAACAAGACTTCTAGTAGGGATGTGCAAAAAATTTCGGGCACAGAACGATCTGTGCCCGAAATGAACAATTTCGGGTTATTCGGGGCCGAACCGAATCACCCCGATGTCCCCCGATATTTTTCAGGCACGAGCCGAATCACCCGAATTTCGGACCCGAAAAATTCGGGTGATTCGGTTCATGGTTGATTTTTGGTGAATTCATAGCAATGAGATTTTTTTCACTAAACAACTCTCATGACCCCACTTTCACTTTTTCACACTTTCCTTTACTATGAATAATATGAGGAAGTAATCAATTTAGCACACTTCACCTTATGAAGACAAACCTCATAAAAATAAATTCACCAAAATTCCCCCCTCTGCCCAATCACTCTTAAATTGGGGATGGGTGGTAGCCTCCAGCCATTAGGCACTATCTACCAGTCCACCCCACTCCTTTGGGGCAGATCCACTTTCTGCCCCCAATCTGCCCCAAAGACACCCAAACTTCAAAAATTCTCAAAAAATCAGCCCTCTGCACAATCCCCCTGAAATTGGTGTGGTAGCCTCCACCCATTAGGCACTACCACTCCACCCCACTCTTTTGGGGCAGATCCACTTTCTGCCCCCAAACTGCCCCAAAGTCACCAAAACTTCAAAAATTCTCAAAAAATCACCCCTTTGTCCAAACCCCCTGAAATTGGGGTGGTAGCCTGCACCCATTAGGCACTACCACCCCACCCCACTATTCTGCCCCAGGCCCCACTTTCTGCCCCAATATCCCCCAATCTGCCCCAAAGACATGAAAATTTCAGAAATTTACCAAAAATCAGCCCTTTGCCCAATCCCCCTGAAATTGGGGTGGTAGCCTGCACCCATTAGGTACTACCACCCCACCCCACTCCTTTTGCCCAGATCCCATGCTATGCCCCCGAACTGCCCCAAAGTCACTAAAACTTTAAAAATTCACAAAAAATCAGGACTTTGCCCAATCCCCCTGAAATTGGGGTGGTAGACTCTACCCATTGGGCACTACCACCCCACCCCAAAATTTTGCCCCTGGGCCCCTTTTTACCCCCGAATCGATTCGGATTCAGATTCGGATTAAATCCTAATCCGAACCGAATCAAGGGTGATTCGGGTGACCCAGATTCGGGCACAAAACAGAACAGGGGTGATTCGGCTCGGGTCCGAGCCGAATCACCCAAAAACCCGAATTGCACACCCCTAACTTCTAGTATTCCTCCTACAAGAGCACAGACCTGTGCACTCTGCCTGCCCTTTCATGTGCAGGGGAGAGCAAAAGCTTTTGCCTTCAGCTTGAACAAAGCCATGGGAAGTCGATCCAAATCCTGAACCCTTTTGTCAAGTTATCCTCCAGTGTTCCCAAGCCCCAGAAAAGCTGCATTTCTGTACAGCAAGAGACCAGTTAATGGGAAAGCAGTTGCTGCAGCAAATGAGATCACGGTTTAACAACCTGATGGGGGCAGAGGTACCTAAAATGTGTGCTATGGTTGCTTTCAGTGTGTATTAACCTGCAAAACAAATTTCTATCTGCAAGCTAGAGTCTATTTGTGGCAGGAGATCACAAGAGCTAAAGCAGCGTCTTGGTCACAGTAAAAAACCCAGGGAACAGATCACTGCACTGTCAAGCTACCCACTATGTTTATCCAGCAACGCCTGTTGTAGTCTATCTAGTTATCTTCTGTTTTGTTGTTTGGATGTTTGTCCCAGTGGGGATGCTGTAGAGTGAGTGTGTGTGTGTGGGGGGGGGGGCAGGGAGTCAAAGAAAAAGGAGAAAAAATGGAGTTACTTCTAAATAAAGCCTTAATTAAATCAGCATAATGTTTCTTGGTGTTTATAAGGGAAACAGTGAGAAAACAACATCCAGGCTCATAGAGATGGATGGCAATACATGTTTTGTTGTACCTCATCCCTCAGTGTGGGCTTGGAGTGCTGGTGGTGGTGGGAGAAGAGCTAGAAGCCTCTTGCTATACGAAACTAACTTTGTAAGCAGCTCTGCCAACATTACCAACTGACCCGGTTCTGCTTTACACAGCTTGCTGTTATTCCCTAAAGGCAGGATTTGCTATTACCACGTTTCTTCCAGCGGGGATGAACATGCGTTTATGAAATGAACCTCTCTTTCTCCCTTAACCTGCAGTGTGGATTTCTATGCTCCGAAGGTGAGAGCAAGCTTTCTAAACTGATGACAAGCAAAGGAAATTATGTAGAGAGTTATTTCTGTGGAGCAACAGAAATAATGGAAGAGAGGGGAAGCCTTGCTTTTCAGTGAGCAGGGGGAGGTAGGTAAGTATTCCTGCAGGGGAAACACTCCATTTACTCTGTCAGCTCTAGACAATTATAAAAACTTACAATTTGAACCTAGCTTACAGACATTAAGGGCAATTAACTGCCCTGAAAACATAGCAAACTTACAGAAAGTTAGAGAACATTGCAAGTATCCAGCAGGACCTCTGACTTACTAGGAGTACTCAAGACAAGATAGTTTAAATATTTGAATGTATAATTTGTCAAAAGGGAGAATTATATTTGATTATCTACACCCAGATTTCAGCAAAGGAGAATACATTGTTGAATGTAAAGAGGAATAAGTTTCAAGTGTGAAAAGACTGTACATACCCCAGACACAACAAGTTCTCCTCCAAGGTTTTGAACCTCTGCCTTCACTTTGCTACAGATGTTCAGCTGATGGCAGTATAAGGCAATACGCTGTAGATAGGCCAGGAGGTCCTGCTTGCAAGCAGAATCTGGGCACTGAAGACAAAAGAACATTTGTGTTTGACATTGGAAATGTGTGTTTGGACAATGCATAGCTTGCTTTGCAATCACTGTTCTAAACTGTGTTACGTATTGTTCAGACTCCAATTGGCTATGCAGTTCTGGTGTACTGAAGACACCTGCCCCAGTCCACATCCCATCCCAACCAGTACACTTGATTTATCTCTTACATAAATAAGTAAATAAATCCTAAACCATTCAACCAGGTTACACTAGCCAAGTGTCATTTGAAAGCTGATGCAGTGCAGGGAATACACGTGTGTATAATTTAAGAAAAAATGATCACATCTCCACCCTCCTGAACAACTGACATCTTTGCCTGATCAGCCCTACTGTGACATCAGAGCAGATCAGCCAATGGCATCCAAAGCAGCAAGGCAGGCAGAGAGATCAGAAGTTGAGAAGAGTTCAAGAGAGGCTATGAAGAAATTGTAAGGTGGGGCTATTGCGTACATACTATCTTCTCCATCTAGAGGCACTGTGGCTTGCCATGCAGATCCTCAATGCATGGAGAGAGTTGTCATGCTTGTATCAGATAATCCATATGGCAAACTGCTATAGGTATTACAGCTGGGCCACAGAGCAATTATCACATGGAAAGTGGCTTATGTATAAGGGTACGTTGCAAATGGTACATCTAGTCCTAATACAAGTCAGTCTCTCTCCCTCTCTATCAAAACTCATTTATTTCCACTCGAGGCGCAGGTAGGCTTATTATTTATTCTATTTCTATACCGCCCTTCCAAAAATGGCTCAGGGCGGTTTACACAGAGAAATAATATTATGATCTGGCAAATTCTTAGGAACAAGGAAGTAGATGGGACAGCTCATAAAGCACCTTCAGTGCACAGCAGGTGGAAATATTACATTTAGCCTGATGTGGAAATAGCAATACAATCATGGATACTAACACAACTTGTTTGGAGGGAAATCGAATACAGGGGATGTGAGGACAATACTGTAGTACCCTCAAAATGTGGCAACTGGATCTCACTGGCAGAACTGATGGAACTATCAAGTCTGAATAATGAAAGCTTAGGTTTGTACAATGAAGTCCAGAGGTTTGGGGAGAAATGGTTCACAACGCAGGAGTGCCACATCTAGCAAGTAAATAGGCAAGTTGTAAGCTGTATAGGTAGGGCATGTGACCTATAAGGATCAGGCTACTATGCTTTTCAAAGCTGCTATCAGGCTACTATGCTTTTCAAAGCTGCAGCACTTTCCTTTGAAAACAGCGAAGGATTTCCTCGATACGTGAAGCCATAAGTGGCACCTACAACCACTGTGACAGGAGCATGAGAGTAGTACCAAGGCATATACTCACCAAAAGAACAAAGATGTACAAACCCTCCGAGAAAACCTCTAGTACAAACCTCTTATGACCTATAGGGAGAGAGCTAAGCAAGCTTGCAGCTTTCAACAAAATAGGTTGATAGGAAGCCAGAGTCCACCTTTTGGCTTACGAGGTTCAGCATGCGTCTTCAATCAAATGGGGTGGCCTTTTCAGTACTTGCTACTATTAACTAGTTCAGCCAAGTGTGGCTTTTGAAAGCTAGTATTAGCATTAGGAACAGCCTGGGAACCAGCACGATATAGTAGTAACATAGGAAGCTGCTACAGAGTGAGTCAGACCACTGGTCCAGCTAGCTCAGTATTGTTTACACAGACTGGCAGTGGCTTCTCCAAGGTTACAGGCAGGAGTCTCTCTCTCTCAGCAAGCCAGGGTGGAACCTGCTTAACTAGGGGGACAAGCCATGCCTGCTGCCATGAGAGCAGCCCCGCTCCCATGTAGTTAGAATTCGGCTAGGGAGACCTGCATTCAAATATTCACTAAGCTAAGAAGCCCACTGAATAAGCATGGGTCAACCAGTGTTCCCAGCCCAACCTACTTCACAAGGTTGCTGTAAGGATAAGAAGGGGGAGAGCATGACATATGCTACCCTGAACTCAATGGAAGAAGGGCAGACTAGAGAATGTAATAAAAACCAAACAGGAAGGCACACATTTTGCCTCGTTGGCTAGAAGAATATGGCTGTATAGCTGCCTGTGCCTGCTCTACTCTGGGGGAAGAGTGAGAATTTCATCTACTATGTTTGCTCAGAATCCAAGAAGATACACACATCTCATAGCTTCACATAGGCTCAATACAACTCTATGAGAAAGTGGATGCTTTTTTCCACAATATTAACTTGTTTAGGAACTACTCCTCATATGCAGCCTACATTCTTGGAGTATCTACCTCTGACCTCTCCAAGCCCCTTTTGATGGACTGATTTGGCATTAGAGGTTCAGGCCCAGCATGTATATCCAAGCTCTTCTGGCTACCACGGGCTCCGATATCACAGTTTCAAGTAAAAGGGTGATGCCTTACAGCTGACTAGGTAGGATGAGGAAATCTTGATTTTGAGCTTCACAAGCAACACAGAAGTTAAACTACAGAAATAATTACATATCATGAGCTTCCAAATCAATATGTTATGGATACAAATTGGTACAGTTTCTTCAGAGAATTTTCAGGAAAGAATCTTGGTGCTTAAGATATGAACACCCAAGGAAGCCATAGTAAGAAGTGACTCAACACACTATATGGCTAAGATTTTGCTTGCTTGTACTCCTTCACTGTCTCTCCATCTCCATGTGTACCAACATTTACCAGCTCTTTTCAATCCATACATCCTAGACACCACCCACAACTTCCTATGTAAATATGTTCTCATGAATAGTTTCCCTTTGGGAGAAATTTGATCCAATTCTGTTAAATAGAAAATGTTCCATTGTAATAGGACTTCATATTGTCTAGTAAGAGATTTGACAAAATTATCAAATATGCAGATTACCCAGAGCATCAGAAAAATTATATCATATACTGATTGAGATCTGCTTTTCCTAGGGTGGGCGGGAGAGAGAGAAAGAGAAGGGCTTACAAAAAGAACATTCTTCACACAGTATATCACCCATGGATCCCACTGTCATCAGATATGGCAATAGCCAAAAGTAAGCATGTTGGCTTTGGTTTTCAGTTTTGAAAAATGCATTAAGCGAGTGTACAAATTTGAGCTTTCTACATTGTAGAGTGGAAGAGTAGGGATGTGCACAAAACCAGTTTGCCCGGTTCAGTCTGAATTCGAACCGGGTTTGAACCAGGAGGAGGTTCGGTTTTGCTCAAACCCCCCAGTTCAGTTTGAATTCGAACCATTTTGAACCTCCAAAAGTGGGTGGGATGGTAGCTGGCACACATGGGTACCTACAACCCAAACCCCGAAGCAATCGGACACTCGTATGATTTTTTATGAATTTTTGAAATTTATTTATATTTTTTTCTCATAGGGTATAATGGGACACAAACCAGCCCATTATTACCTATTGTGGAGCACCCATGGGTGCCAACAACCACCCAAACCCCGAAGCAATCGGACACTCCTACGATTTTTTATAAATATTTGAAATTTTTAAAATTATTTTTCTCATAGGGTATAATGGGACATGAACCAGCCCATTATTCACCTATTGTGGAGCACCTAGGGGCACAAAAGTGGGGTGGGTGGTAGGCACCCAGGGGTGCCTACCACCCACAAAACCCCAAGGCAATTGGACACTCCTCTGATTATTGGTGAATTTTTAAAGTATTTTTGAATTTCTCATAGGGAATAATGAGGATTGCAGCAAATGTACAGCTTCACATCGGGGGGAAAGGGGTCGCCTAGAGCAGAGTGTGGTGGGTGGTAGTTCCCAAGTGGGGCAAGGAAGCTATCAGAATTATTTGAAAGTAATTGGGCAAAGGGCTGGTTTTTAAGTGATTTTTGAAGTTTATGCGTCTTTAAGGTTTTTCTCCAAAAAGAAGCATGGAGGTGTCAGCAGCCCCATAACTGCACTTGGGGAGTGCTGGGGTGGCCCAGAGTGAGTGGTGGTGTAATGCACAGAGGGTGCCACCCCCCCCCCAATGGGTTGTTAGCCCAAGGGGTACTGGGTTTTGTTGTTTCTGAGGTGTTCTGAGTGTAGATTCTTTGGCAGCATACAAGATTTTCAATGACAAACCATGAATCCACCCCGTTTGGTTCAAATTCGAACCTGCAGCTTGAACCTGATGGCTGGTTTGGTTTGAATTCGAACCGGTTTGCATATCCCTATGGAAGAGTTGGGAGCACAAGGTAGAGCATGGAATGCTTAGCCATTGTCAATACTGTTCACTTTAGTTTGTCCATCAATCATGGCTCATCAGAAGGCCTAATCTGCATTAGTCATTCATCAATAGTGGGTTTGGACTCCACTATTTCTGCAGGGTCTGTGAGGGAGGTATCCAGCGATCCCTCTTGCAGTGTTAGGTTGGATCAGTTTCAATCTGTGACTCCTGATGATGTGGACAAGCTGCTTGGAGCGGTATGGCCTACCACTTGTTCTCTGGATCCTTGCCCAACCTGGCTGCTTCGATCTAGCGGAGAGATTGTTGGAGATGGCCTAGTTAATATCATAAATGCATCGCTGAGGGAGCATAGGGTGCCCCCCTGTCTGAAGGAGGCAATAGTTAGACCTCTTCTTAAGAAGCCTTCCCTGGATCCCTCAGCGATGGATAGTTATAGGCCAATCTCCAATCTCCCCTGGTTGGGCAAGGTAATTGAGAGGGTGGTGGCTAACCAGCCCCAGGCGGTTTTGGAGGAAACCGATTATCTAGACCCATTTCAAACTGGCTTTAGAACGGGCTATGGGGTTGAGACAGCCTTGGTCGGCCTGATGGATGACCTTTACCAAGGAATTGACAGAGGGAGTGTGACTCTGTTGGTCCTCTTGGATCTCTCGGCGGCGTTCGATACCAATGCCTGGGGGAGTTGGGAATAGTGGTTCCATTCCTATCTCTCGGGTAGATCTCAGATGGTGGAGCTTGGTGACAGTCGCTCCTCAAAGCAGGAGTTGTTATATGGAGTCCCTCAGGGCTCCATTCTGTCACCAATGCTTTTCAATATCTACATGAAACAGCTGGGTGAGGTCATTAGAAGATTTGGTGCTGGGTGTTATCAGTATGCTGATGACACCCAAATCTACTTCTCCTTTTCATCTTCAGGAAATGGCACTCATTCTCTAAATGCCTGCCTACAGGCAGTAATGGGCTGGAGGAGAGATAACAAAATGAAGCTGAATCCAAGCAAGACATAGGTGCTCATTGTGGGGGCTCAGAATCTGAGGGGTGAGTTAGATCTTCCTGTGCTGGATGGGGTTACACTCCCCCAGAAGGAGCAGGTGTGCAGCTTGGGAGTACTCCTGGACCCAGGCCTCACCCTGGTTTCTCAGGTGGAGGCCATGGCCAGGAATGCTTTTTACCAGCTTCGGCTGATTCGACAGCTGCACCCATTCCTTGAGGAGGATGACCTCAAAACAGTGGTGCACCAGCTGGTAACCTTCCGGCTTGACTATTGCAATGCGCTCTATGTGGGGCTGCCTTTGTACATAGTTCGGAAACTTCAATTAGTTCAGAATGTGGCAGCCAGACTGGTCTCTGGGGTAACCCGGAGAGACCATATTACGCCTATTCTGAAACAATTGCACTGGCTGCCGATATGTTTCCTTGCAAAATACAAAGTGCTGGTGATTACCTTTAAAGCCCTGAACAGCTTAGGCCCGAATTACCTTAGAGAGCGCCTTCTTCTGCATGATCCCCAACACACATTAAGGTCATCTGAGGAGGTTCATCTCCAGTTACCACCAGCTCGTCTGGTGGTGACTCGGAGGCAGGCCTTCTCTATAGCTGCTACGGGGCTGTGAAGTGCGCTCCCTGCGGAAATCCGCAATTTGAATTCTCTATTAGCCTTCAGGAGAGCCCTTAAAACATATTTGTTTGGCCTGGCTTTCCAGGGTTTTAAAATCGGTTTTAATATTCTAACCCGATTTTGGGGCTTTTAATCACTGTAATTGTTTAATTGTTGTTTTAAAATGTTTTTAAATTGTTAATTGTTATATTGTTTTAATTTGTTTTAGCGCTTTACTGTTTTAGTGGTTTGTTTTAATTGTAAACTGCCCTGAGCCATTTTGGAAGGGCAGTATATAAATCAAATCAAATAATAAATAAAATAATAAATAAAATAATAAATCACACATTTCAATCTGTAACAGGAGTATCTAGAAGATGTATCTTTATGGCATGAATATGCTTTAAGTTGTATTAGCTGCATAGAATAGTCGTGCTCAAAGAGAAATGTTCATTTCTGTCCACAAAATATACAAAAGTCTTCTCTTTTGTGAAAAACAAAACATACACAGTAGAACATAACCAAAACTTTGCAAAAAAGAAAAGAGGCAGAATGAATTAAGGTAACAATGGGTTGGAATACTGAATAAATTATGTTCTCAGAAGGGGTGATAATTCACCTAAATGGTGAGAAAATGCTTCATGACTGAAAATGGAAAAAGCTGCATCCCTTTCAGCCCTACAGAGATCCAAAATGCTGATAGCTCTGTTATCAGGGTGTAAGAGGGGAAATGTTAACTGAATCTCAAGAGCATATAATGTGTAAAGAACTATGACTGGTTCTGGTCAGGATCATCTTCCACAAGGACTGTCTGTTCCAAGCCAGAGGACTCTGCAGGACATCAATGCACAGATCTCTTAATATGAAATCACACTTAAATGAAATAGGTGTTTATAGAATCATCTGTTCAGAAACACAAGTTGAAAGGTCAAAATGAGGCCTGAATTCACTAATGCTGGCAACATGAGTGAATAAGCCCCTTCAAATGGGGAAAAAAATGGCACCCTCAGAGCAGCAGATGGGGAAGAGCGGCTGTGAACAGGTGCAAAAAAAGGCATGACAGGAGAAAGCATGAGATTTTTTTGCCAATTATTTTTACACATACCCCACCCAGCAACTTCTGAAGGAAAAACTGAGCCGCACAAAGACTCAGTGGATCACTAGGCTAGCAATCTGGATACATAAATTTAAGAAGAAACGTGGGGAAAACAAGGAATTAAAATTTTTAAACAGGATAAAACCCTCAAACAAGCAGTTAATTCCAGGATTCCTGTATATGCAAACTTAAAATCTAAGATTAGTTAGACTGAAGGAAAAAATGAGGTCTAACTTACGTGATCAGCAATTGTCCGTCCTAGCTTGTCCATCCTTGATCCTGCTTCTGCAATTTTCTTTGCTGCACTAATCACATCAGATGTATTTTTTAATGGACCTTTACCTCTGCAAAAAGGGAAAAGAACATTTGGCTTCTAGAACCCAAACATGATTACCTCTGCTTGCTAATTATTTTCTGTTGGTATAGGAGTCAGCACCGTGCAATAATGCGAGTCCTTCATGGAGATGAAAATGTTTACAATGCTCTTGCACCATTTTAACTCAATCTATCTGGCATATTTGTTTCAGATAGAGTAAGAACTTGTGAAGAGTGGCTTGGATCTAAAGATGCCCTGCACAAGCAGAAAAGCACTTCTGCTCACACAAAGCATGTGCACGTGCCCCTCAATTTTTGCCATTTCCCTCTCCTGCTGCAGTTCCCCATTCCAGCTCCCATGCTGTTCTGGAGGGTCCTCCATCCCTCAAGTCCAGTTCCGAGGGGTACACGAAGAACCGCAAGGTAGAGAAAGTTAGCATCA
Source organism: Hemicordylus capensis (assembly GCF_027244095.1). NCBI lineage: Eukaryota > Metazoa > Chordata > Lepidosauria > Squamata > Cordylidae > Hemicordylus > Hemicordylus capensis. The sequence goes on along the minus strand of NC_069657.1, from coordinate 266,462,470 downwards.
AGTGAGATTTCAGCATATATTTCTACAGCTATTCAACATATTGGTTAGAAAACAAAGCACTGTACAACTAGTTCTACATATCTAAGGGGGCTTTCTGTATGTATTTCTTGAACTCCTCCTATCCCATATATCATGGAAAGCAACTTGGTGAAGTCCCTCTAGTTTCAAAACAGCTTGTCTGCTTTGGCACGTTTGTGGGGTGGGCAGAGTGTCTGCTGATTAATGTTAAAAAAAATAATCATCCAGCCAGGAACATGCAAACCCTTGGGGAAAACTAAAATTGTTCTTTGGGTACAAGCCTAGCTATAATAAAAATATGTCAGATAATTGCACAAGTCAGTACAACTGTTTTGAACAGCCTTATTATAATGTATTTATTTCTCAGATTTGTAGACTGCCCCAAACTTCTGTATCTGGGCGGTTGACAATACAAAATAAATGAAAATGAAAACCTTAAAACAACTTAAAACCACAGTCAAATGCTTGGGTGGGGAAAAAATCTTTAGGGATTTTTAAAAAGTTGTCAGAGATGGGGAGGCTCTTATTTCAGCAGGGAGTGCATTCCAGAGACTTGGGGCAGCAACAGAGATGGCCTGTCCCTGTGTAGACACCAGATGAACTGGTGGCAACTGCAGATGAGCCTCTCCAGATGATCTCAATGGGCAGTGGGGCTCATAACAATGATGACATTCTTTTAAACACCCAGGGCTAAACCGTTGAAGGCTTTATAGATTATAACCAGCACCTTGTATTTTGCCTAGAAACTTATTGGCAGCCAGTGTAGCTCTTTTCGTATAGGAGTATTATGGTTTCTCCAAGATGAACCAGAGACCAACCTGGCTGCCACATTCTATACCATCTGCAGTTTCTGGATTAGAAACAGCCGCACAAAGCACATTGCAATAGTCAAGTCTGGAGGTTACCAGCATATGTACCGCTGTTTGAGGTAGTTTCTGTCAAGAACCAGACGCAGCTGGTGTATTGGCCAAAGCCGATAGAAAGCACCTTTGGCCACCACCCCAATCAGGGACACCAGGGAGAAGTTTGGCTCCAAAAGCATCCCCAGACTGTGTTCTGAGGAAGTGTGACCCCATCCAGAACCAGCAGATCAAAATAGTCTCCTGAGTTTTGACCCTGCACAATAAGTACCTCCATCTTATCTGGATTCACTCTCAGTTTGTTATCCCTCATCCAGCCCATCACCACCCCCAGGCAGGCATTTACCCTGAGGATGACATTGATAAAGATTTGGTTATCAGCAGCATACTGACAACACCTTGCACTAAATCTCCTGATGATCTCTCGTAGCAGTTTCATGTAGATGTTAACTAGATAATCTGTTTCCTCCAAGACTGTCTGGAGGAGAAAACACACACCTTATTCTTTAACATTAAGTGCCCATAACCTTGCAAACATTTAATTTAAAGTTTAAAAGAAAACATCACCTCCTTTTTGCCCAGATTTCAAGACGATATCAGCCCCTGTGAAATTTAAAACTAATTTGCTGTAGAATGCATGCAAATGGCAGTATAGGTCTCTTCAGAAAAGGGAAGGATTTCAAAACTAACACACAGGTTACATTTTCAGTATTGTACATGCTGGGCGGATTGTTGCTGTCAAGATAGACTGGATGAGAGATTAAGAAGTCAGCATCATATGTATGCCAATGGCATCTAGAAACCAATGTCTTCTGGTAAGCAGCCAGATGAAAAAACATGCCCTTGAAGTGCTTACTAAGATAGTATGGCTGTGAAGAATCCTTACCTGGTGAAGTCTGTCATTTCCATCATAATCATGCACATCTGTTTTGCCAGAACAATAATGTCATTACCACTGTCATCCCATTTGGACACTTCAGCATCCAATTTACTCTTTTCTTCCTGGAAGCTGGCTACTTGTTCAGCAATCTTTGCTTTCTGCTCTTGAGGGAGTTGAGCCATGATAGCCTAGAATAAAAGAATTGTTCCTCAAATTGTTCTGTCCTGTTCATTCACTTCCAGAGGCATTTCAGAGTATTTCCATAAGCCAATCAAATATAAATGAATGGAAGTAGGATTAAGTTATACTGAAGGGATTATAAGGAATATTTCTTCCAATTTTCCCCAAAGCTTATGACTATATAAATAATGTACGAACATTACAAGCAAAGACTACTTGGAAAGAAAACAAAGACTACTTGGAAAGAAAGCCACATTTCAAATTGCTACAGAATTCATAAACGACATTAAAGTGTGAACTTTCAGGTAGAAAGCTGAGGTGGACAATTCAAACACATGCCTGTTACAAACAGCCATCCCATAAATATTGTCCAGGAGTGTATAGAATCATAAACACAGATGAACTAAAAATACTTTCTATCTGATCATCAGACTGGGATATTCAAGCTCAACTGCTTAGACACACCTGGCTACACAAAATTTAGGGCTTATTCTGTTAAATGAAAGCAAGTTACAACAGAGTAAAGTACTGCAGGGCTTTATAAGAACATAAGAACAGCCCTGCTGGATCAGGCCCAAGGCCCATCTAGTCCAGCATCCTGTTTCACACAGTGGCCCACCAGATGCCGCTGGAAGCCATAGGGAGGAGTTGAGGGCATGTCCTCTCGCCTGCTGTTACTCCCCTGCAACTGGTACTCAGAGGAATCCTGCCTTTGAGGCTGGAGGTGGCCCACAGCCCTCTGACTAGTAGCTGTTGCTAGACTTCTCCATGAAGTTATCCAAACCCTTCTTAAAGCCATCCAGGTTGTTGGCCGTCACCACATCTTGTGGCAGAGAATTCCACAAGTGGATTATGCGTTGTGTGAAAAAGTACTTCCGTTTGTTGGTGCTAGATTTCCCAGCAATTCAATTTCATGGGATGACCCCTGGTTCTAGTGTTATTTGAGAGGGAGAAGAATTTCTCTCTATCCACTTTCTCCACACCATGCATGATTTTATGGACTTCTATCATGTCTCCGCGCAGTCTTTTCTGAACTAAAAAGCCCCAGGTGTTCTAGTCTTGCCTCATAAGAAAGGTGCTCTAGGACCCTGATCATCTTGGTTGCCCTCTTCTGCACCTTTTCCAGTTCTACAATGTCCTTTTTTAGATGTGGTGACTAGAATTGTACGCAGTACTCCAAGTGTTATGAAGTAACACTAAGAGAGCAGATTTGAACACCTGCTTGCAAGGATATGACTATCCATGAGCAAACCTGTTTGTAAGCTAGCAACCCACCTGCAGGTTCAAGTGGCATGGTAGCATACCTTGTAAGGAGCAGATCTGCTTAAATTAAGCACCTGCCTTTTGACTCTTCTTATACATCTTGTGCCTTAATTATACTTGCAGCATTCTGCAAGTACTGCACACAAAATTGTAGGGATTTATTTAGAAAAACTTACTGACAACAATGTTTACCTTGAGCTCCTTACCAGTAAAGAACTGTTGAGTTTGGCATTCAGAATAACTCATACATATGTGAAGCATATGCATAAAAGGCTTGTGCTATTTGGCTGTTAAAGCATAATAGGCAATTACATTATTGTGGTATTATTATCAGTTTTGGTCCCCATATTTTTAAGAAAACCAAAAAGACTGGGGAGGATTCAGAAGAAATAGGGTTTGGAATGTATGCCATTTTAAGAAAAGCAAGCAAAGGCATGCATAAGGAAAAGCTTAGGGAAAAACGTGTCTGAGCTGTACAAGGGGAAGTCACATTATTTGTGAAGCTATAAACTCTACAGTCATAAAGAAGAGGGCGATAGCTACTTATAAGGTATCTGAAGGAAGTCAACGATCTAATGTCTCAGGTGACAGCACTTAATTAGAATGCTTTCTGAAGCATATCTAGTCTGACTATGAATACAATTTCTTGTATATGTTTGTAACAGTGCTGTAAACCAAAAGGATGCAGGGAATTTCAAGTGAGGATCCTGAACTCACTACAATAGCTGAAATGGAGGGGTGGGGCTGCAAGTTAGTGACCAAATTAGTGTGGGCCAAATTTATTCCACAGTATTAGTGACAAATTGTATGCGCTGGAACTGGCATAGGGCACTTGGTCTTTACAACTGAGTCATGCTAGAAAGACAACTACATAAATGGCTTAAAAACACTCCTGTGTTACAAGTTATGGATAAAGGTGGATCCTGGCTATAAAAAGACTGAGGAAGGTTGGCAAATGGTATGTAGGAGCTAGCTGGGTACATCAAGTGAGCCTTCTAGGTTGGAAATTGGGGTGGGGTGAGTGCAAAAGCTATATGGCTGAAAAACCTGCTTCTCTGAGTTTTCAAAACAGTACTCTAGGTGTAAACAACTATACTGGGGATTATCAAAACCAATATGTCTAATCACTAAAATTTAAGATTATACTGAAGTGAGCCAGAGAGGAATGTCACTCTTGACTCCATGAAGAGGTTTTAGATCCATTTCAAGCAAGATTTGAACTAGTGTAACCAGAACATTTCTCCTTACTCTTGCACTTTGGCCACCAATAAGTTGATCATCTTCAGTCTGAACGCTGGTTCTGCTTCTGATATCAAAGTCTTCTGTCTCAAAGTCCGAGTCATCCAATTCTTCAGGAGTCTAAGAAAGTAATTTAATACAATTCAAACCAAACATCAAGCCAAGGGAACACATATCTAGAATTAGATTTGCTTTTGAATGCATTTAATTTAAAGCTTTCAATTAAACATGAGTACGATTTCACAATTTAATGTCTTACAGGTAAGCAGTCAGATATGGCACTACTACTAATGCTTAATGTAGCAGTAGTTATGTTGATGAGGGCCACCTTGTAGTTAACATGAAGGCAGGATAATAAAATCAAAATACAACTAAGTAGTGTCGACTTCAGTTAAATGGCAGAATCTTATGTGGTGTCAACCCTTTTCATTAAATGAATCATCTTAGTGGATCTCGAGCCAACACCAGAGCAATCAGATCGTTTGCCAAGGACAACCAGAAGAGGATCATGGCACAAGTAGTCTCATATTCAGAAAATTAGCCTTTAGGAAGCAGAAGTTTAACAAATTCATCCTATTTAATATCTGTCTTTGCTGTATTATTTACCCTCAGCATTAAGAGTGAGGTTGGTAGAAGAGGTTGGATTGTATTTGTTTCTAAAACAAATACAATCCAATTGTCCCATTACTTGTAGTACAGGAGAAGATCGATATTCGCGGGGGTTCTGTTTCAGGCTGCAGCCGTGGATATGGAAACCGTGAATATTATGGGAGCGTGGGGTTAGGTTCCCGGTTGGTTAAAAATGGGACTAATTTCACCGGGGGGGCGGGGCGCTTCTTACCATACTCTGATGCTCCCCGAGTCCTGCTGTGCCCCCATATCGGCACCCCTCGTTTTTTTTTTTTTTTTTTTTAACAAAGAGCCATTTTGTGGCTCTGAAGAAAGTGGCGGCCGGAAGTGACCTGCGTGGTTATTTTCAGCTATCTCCAACTCATGGATATGCAGGGTCAGCATATCCCGCCCCCCATCGCACTTTGCATATGCCAATGTCAGGTGTCTTTTCCCCGACCACGGATATGCAAATCCACAGATAACATGGTCCACCTGTATAAATGTATCTGCAGTACACTCAACTTTGAGGCTCCAGAAGTGTTCAGAGAGTTACTAGCTTGGGTTACAGTAACAGTCAGCCCAACAGTGTGATATGTTGCTTTACATAGGTTCAGAAAATGTAACTAGTATTTTATTCATACCAGTTCCTTTCTTCCAGTATCAATGAAGATGCTTGAAGTAGAAAAAGTGCTCGATTGCATTAACCACTGTATTACTGGATCAACTTTAGTAATAAGCTTAGCGTGACCCTATGGGATTTATTTTTGGGTGGCAGAGAGTGATTCCAGAAAAGAGAGAGGTGGTTAAAATGCTGCCCCTGCCCCATGTGCATGCCAGTGCTGCATTAGTCAAACCCATCAGCAGCACCAGAGCTTCTAACATAGCACACACACTTCATTAGTCAGGATGTCTGCCAGAGCCAGCAATGCTACATCACTTCATATGGGACAGTTTCCTACACAGTTAATATTTCTCTGTAGGGAAGGCATGTGTTAGGAGCTGCTGCATGTACAAGTGGTATAGTATGAAGTAACAACTTTCTGTGGCTTCCAACTGCTAGTAAATGCAGTGAGTGGACACACATGCACTTGTCACATGATCGTGTACATGCTGCTTTTTTGCACAGAAGTATTTGTAAACGAAACCATGTGTGAATTGGTCCATGCTCTGACTGGAGATCAAAGAAGATGCCGCAAAGGAGAAATTACTGGCTCATGTTACATTGCTCCCATGAATAGCAGGAACAACGTGCACATCTGCAGAAACCTGCCACAATGTACATGTAGATCCAACTGTCTAGGTGAACATTATAGCTATGGCTTTATATGAACATGCCATTTAGAACAGCAGCTCAATTCATTCAAAATCACAGCTGTTTACATTAGACTTTCAATTAACCTACAGTTATACAGCTGCAGGATAGTCATAACAAAGGGTAACTCATGAACATTTACATAATGGGCTTTCCCCCTCATGACACACTGACTACACTTTCCACAGTGTTGCATGCTCTGCACCAATCATTCAAGAAAATGACTGCCCCTCTCCCATGTACAGGGAACAGTACCAGCTGCTGTGACTGTTATCCCACCAAAGAAGAGGTGGTGGGTGGGAACAGGCCAGTCATCCATTGTGGCCCCTCAGCTTTGGAACACCTTCCCTGAAGAGTTTTGCCATGCTCCCTCCCTCAGTGTTTTTAAAAAACGACTTCTTAAAATACACCTTTTAAAGGAGGCTTCTTAATGCTCCTTTTAAAAAAGATATCTGGTAGGTTCTTTAGCTTTTTATAATTTTCAGTTTTTAGCTTTTAAACTAACCTTTAATTTGAACCGAATAATGATTGTGGTTTTTAATCTGACAAACTTTTTGTTGAATTAGTTAATTTTATTACTTTTATTGTATCTTATATCTATCTTATTGTTGTGAGCCGCCCCAAGCAGTAGTGCACTGGAGGAGCAGGGTATAAATATTTTAAATAAATAAATGTAGGGCAGAGTTTCCTCTAGAGTCTAGGTCTTGCCTTCCCTCCCCATACTAGTCAACCTGCACCACTGCTGGGCTGGAGAGGGAGGTGCAGTCAGCCGTGTTCAGTGCAGGGGCTTTGGTCATGTGGTGATGAGGGGAGCAGGTGGCAAGATGCTGGCTTGCTTTCCTTTCCCTGGCTGCTCATGGCTAGCACCTACATGCTAGTCTTGGCTGGTGTTTGCACTTCAGTGGCCTCAAACTAGCATATACTGTATGCACTGCCAACTAATTAGATGGGAGAAGGGGGAGAACAGATCTATTCTCTCTCAGCCTGGGCAAACTGTTCTCACCAGTGTACATACAAGACCACTGGCACATTTGCACCTGGAGAGCAAACGGGTAAGCTAGTGCTGCTGCAACTTGGAGCATGTACACAGCTTTTGGACTGCTTCATTTCCATCACTGTGATTACTCTTTATAAAGTATATAAAGAGTTTTATATACTTTTCTTTTTCTCCGAGACAGGTACACTGAAAGGAAACGTGTGCATCAAAAAGTTTTCTAGTGCTGGGAAAAAGACATGCAGCAGTTCTCAGTGGGGAATACACAACAATCAAGACTCTAGAAAGAAAGTGATGTTGATGTCCCAGCAAGTCATACTGATTTTACAGCCCCACACTTCAATGTACAATACATTAAGGAAGCACTGAAGATTTACAATCAGTTGTCTGGTAGTTAAGCAGTCGTACTAGATTATGGCTTCTCAGACTAGCCTTTATTGCAAGGTTATTTTGGCTTAATTCAAAGTACCCATCAGTTGCATTATGTTTAACCATCTGAAGTTGGAGCTAATACCTTTCAATAATTTCTGAGGCTTTGTTCTCATATGTGCTATGAAAGCATTTTGCCATTTCTACTTGTGGTTTAGTCAAATACAAAACTCCCAAGTAAGCCTTTCAAGAAAATGAGAAGCAGTTGAGTTCAATAGTCCATTCATTCATTAAAATCTCTGGGCAGCATCCAGTTAAGTTTGTCATGACTAACTTAGGTCCCATTAATTTCAGTTGGACTTAAGATGGTGCTTCAAGCTGCACTAAGGTTTTTTATTTGCTTCCTGAAGCATTTGATATAAATCCCTTTATAGGGTTTTCTTTACATAGAAATATTTCCTTTGTAGGCATGGCATCATCTGCTTTCCAGCACAAGAGCACGCAAAAACTGCTTTGCTTCACTTTTTGACGATTCCATTTTGTTTTGTCAATCCAGAGGTTATTTATCAGACTCTTAAAGAATCAAATCAGTTTACAGAAATGAAGACCAATGACTAATTAGCAAACACCCAAGCTCCAATTGAACACAAAAACAAAGTTTTCTGGAAAAACCACACACACACACTCACACTCTCATGGTATTTCCTCTCCAAACAAGTCTACCTAACTCAAGGACTGGAGAGATCATGCTCCAGATCCAAACCAAATATATGTCTAAGATTGAAACCCGGCACAACAACTGTTCTTGAGATTTTAACGGCTGAGAGGGTTCAGGAATGAGAAAGTATGCTGAGCCCAAATCTCTATGGCTTGATATATCATACAGCACCTTGAACTGAGGCAGACAGACAATGCAATTTGAAGTATGTTTCCAGTGCCCCGTTCTTTAAAAAAAAAAGGAACAGGAGGCACTATTTTGTACCAACTGCAGCTTCTGGGCACTCAAGGACAGTCATACAAAGCACAATGCTGTAGTCAAAGTTATGAGAGCATGACTAAGATTTTTCTGAGAACAAATGAACCAATTTAAAGTTTTGATTTCTTTAAGTTGTTTGCCTCAGAGATGCCTTTAGCAATTAAAATACTGTAATGGTATCTGAATTCATTTACTATGGCCATGAAAAGTGTGAGAAATCAAAATAGTGAATTTAACAGCATAAAAATGCAGGTACACAACAATATGCAGGTAAATATGCAAACTATATGCCAAATAATTCAATATAGAGGAAGAGAATATCCAATTGTTGCCAGAAACAGGATCTGGATTAATTTGTTACAATATCTGCTGCAATAATATTGAAAGCCAAGTTTTCTGTAGGATTGCGTGTGTAAACCTTTCTTGCTCTGTAAAGTGTTTTTTAAAAAATAAATAACAAATGAATTAACAAAGAATGCTGTTTTAGGAAGACAAAGACTTGCTCACCCTGATCATCAGGACAGCTTTTCTGATGTCACGAATTCCATCATATACCAATCGTGAAGCATCAATAAATTCATTTTCATCCACTGGCTGGGCAGGGTCAGAACTCAGTGCTTCTACAGCAGCTTCTACTTGTTCAGTAAAACGTGGCATAACTAAAGAACATGCAGAATAAGTGAACAAGTTTAGAAAACTACAACAAAAACAGAACTTGTAAACCTATCAGCAAACCAAGCTTTCGATAGCAACACTACACTGAAAATCATATTCAACTAATATTGCTTTTTATAGCATTCCCTATATTTGCTTTGCTCATCAGAATGTTATGACTAAACTCATGCATTTTGCAGTTTGCTCAAATCATTTCCCACAAAGGGTGAGTAGAATCCATAGGACAGACAGCTAGTAGGGATTAGAGACGTGCATGGAACCGCGGCAGGGGTCTCCCTTTAAGAGACCCATGAAGGGCTTCCGAACCAGTTCCATGCACATACCTAGTAGGGATGTGCACGGAACCAGGCAGGGGAAGTTTGAACCGGGTGGTGGCAAGCACATCAGGTACTTCCAGTGATGTATGGTCCGGTGAGGCAATGGGGCACAAGGGAGATATGCCGCCGCCACGATGGACCCTTTGCTAACAGAGCGCTGGTGGGGGGCGGGGGAGCGGTAAGTGCACCCTCCCTCGCCCTTAAAGTCAACCCCCACCCCACCTTCAAACTGGTGGAACTGCCAGTCCTTCGAACCAGTTCTGTGCATAATCCCTAACAGCTAGAGAAGTTGGAAGCATAACTGTATTGATCCTAGTTTCATATGTCTATTGATGATATGAAGTAATCATTATCATTAATGATAAACAGATATGAAGAGGTGGTTTTGGAAGAAGATAATGTAGACTATACATAGTCTTAATGTGGACAACCAATTAAACATTAAGAATGTGCTGCAACCAATTAGTTGCAGCAAAAATATGTGCCAGAAAATTCATCTGCCAATGCAACAAACCCAAAATTAATTCCACACATTATGGTATATATCTTGAGACATGAACACCTTTGATGGGAAGGACAGATGGAAATGGCCAAATAAGTGCTTTCCAAAATAAACAGACAAAATTCTAGTTATATAGGAATCAAGACTGAAATAAAACAGTTTCAAGTACTGTATTTTCAATGTTATAATTAGGGAAGGTGTTAAAATGCTGATGAATACACTGACTTCCAATAAAGCATTAAAACCTTTATGTGAACCTCAAACATGCTGGATTCTGCAGCTCATCACTACATAAGAGAATTCCAAGAAACGAAGCCAAGAACTTTGGTATTAAGGAATCTGAGTGCTGGGGGCAGGTTGTGCTAATCAGTTTATCAGGAGAATACTGCTTTATCATCAGTACCATTGCTATCATTTGATGGTGCAACTGATATCACATTCAGTGACAGAACTGTTAGATTTGCTTCCACAGCTCAAGCCCAATCCAAGTTTGCAAATGGGGCAAAGATTGCTGGCTTTGCCCTACTTGTCCCAAAGCCCTCACTGAGCTGTGCCAGATAAAAGGCCACAGAGGTCTCCACACAGAAGGAGCAGAGGGGAGCCTTTGCCTGCATATCATGTTGTGGGCAAAACATTGTATCTCAGTGTCTGTGGCAACTGCTGCAGTGGTACGAAAATAGGATTTGGCACCAGTTGAAGGCTTGCACATTAACCTGCAATTCTAACAGCTATTAGTAACTTTAAAGCAAATATTGTGTTGATTACAGTCTTTTAGAATACCTCTAAATACACTTGAGCAGTTATTTAGCTTACATAAAAAGCAAAAACATCCAGTTAAATTCTAGGAGATCCCATGCAATATATTAAACTCGGAACAAAGATGTGTCAGCAAGTTCTTGTGGGCTTGAGTTCACAACTGGCACAAAGCACATGTCCACAGTGCTCTATGACAGAGCCTAACAGCCCTCACACACCAATACTTTCTTCTGACCTGCGATATTGATTTTATGATTAATTCATCTTTATTCAAGGTCAGACTGAACGAAGTGCCTGATGTGGGTTTCTGCTCAGACTGATTGGTGAAGTAGGCCTTTAAAATCCGCTTTTACATATTCCTAGTAAAGAATTGCTGCTGGCTGAATTCTGATAGTTCAACAGTGCACCATACTCATTTCAATGGCCAATGTAGAGAGTGGTGATGGCAATACACACAATAGGTGAGATCCTAAACAATACTTCCATGAGTGGAAGAAGTTCTGTTTGCACAAGTGGGGGCAGGGGGACGACGATTGTTGGCTGATCAACTCTTCCTTCTACAACCCCGTACCATCCCATCCCCGAGATCTTCTCAGGTCTCCCAACTGTCAACAAAGCATAGAAAGCCAGAGAGGGGGAAACCAGCAAAAGTCTTCTCTTTTCCCAACAGGACTTCTTCCATTAATGGAAATACTAGTTGGGTTCCAACAGAATTTTTTTTTAAAAGTTCACCAGTTGGAGTCCTGGTTAGCTCTCATCTTCGGTTTTACAATCTAGACGAGTAACACTATTGAGTTAGGACATTATTTATGGCACAAACAAATGTTATGACAAACTTGCACTTCAAGCAAATATCCCAGCAAAACACCGTGAATGTTGGTACTGAGATTTAAGCAGTTAATAACCCCCAAACAAGCACACCATTTCTGTATGGCAACGGGGGCAGGTTTCAACAATGTGGAATCATGGTTTATCTTGCTTAGCTGTGGTTAGTTTCTTTGCTCCAACCTGCAGCAAACCACTAAACATGGTTTATTTGGGTAGTTTAACCAAGATCTGTATCCAAGGTTTAAAACTGGCTTATCAACCTTGGTCAGGCATTATGTCCAAACCCACCAAATACCTACAATACTGATACAAGTGCTATGCAGAGTAACAAACATGTTAAGGACCCCAAGTTACAGCCCTATGAAAAAGAGTTTACTTCACCTGTGTTTGACAGCAGCTTTGTTGCTTCCAGAACTTTTTCTGTGTAGACTCCTGGTTCATAATTATCCATTTCAGAGGTGACAACATGAATTACTCGAGCGGCACGACCACGAATTGCACCAGCAGTGCGATCTAAACCGTCAACATCTTTTACTTGGAGAGCAATGACACATTTGTTTACATCTTCCAGAATATGATTCTCTGGTGATAAAAAAAGAGAAAGAATTGAGAATAATATTTTGCCCTGATCTTGTGTGAATCAGTACCAGTCTCTGTAAATGTATGTGCAGATATTTGAAGTACTACCAATAAAATAAAATTGGCAAGTTTTGGGTGATATAAAAATATGTTAATAAAACAAAACAAAACCATTCAGTTATCATGGGTGTATAGCCAGGCAGACAGAATTCCATTCAATTATACAAGAAAAAGGTGGCCATAACCATTTACTAGTTCAACGTATTTTACCTGAAATGTGTATATGCAATAAGATAAGCATCCAATCAATGTTCCAAAATGCTTTGTGTGTTGATCTGGCAGCATGCTGAGAGCTGCAGCCCAGATACTTGTTGTATAACTATTTGATTGGAACAAAATCTTTTTAAAAGTTCCACAAAAGATGAAGATGCTCAAGTTCGTAGATTCTCAAGACATATTGTGTCCATGTTCCTCAGGCATTTCTGACAATTTCACGCTTTATGGTACTCAATTTTCCAGACACTTCAATCTGGCATTGAAGGTATTAAATATTAGCACTGAAGCGTTATGCTGCTTTGTGGAGAAGCGAGACATTTACTACAAGAAAATTTTCTTCTGCAGTTTTGTCATGCACCCCTCATATCATATCCCCACATATGTTCCTATTCTTTACATGACCCAAGCCATTTTGAAGCCATCTAATGAAGGCCAAATGTGTACCCACAAGCAACTTTCAACAGATACTTGGTTCAGGTTGCCACTGCCTTCCAGATGGGGTCATAGACAGCAGGCTTTAAGAAGCTATTAGCTATATAAAAAGGAGATTCAGCAAAGATCAAACACACACTATAATTTAGGAAAGAAAAAGAAAAAGCTAGAAAGAAAAAAAAAACACTGAGCAGTTAACACTGTGTTATCAATGCAAGGCCCTAGGCCTTTGTAACCCCAGACTCCTGTGTACTAGACTTATGTTTGGGGAAAGCTTCTGTAGGATGGATGTAGCCTGTGGGCCTTCTGTTCCATGCCCGTTTGTAGAATCTCTAAATTAAAAAAACCAGCTAGTAAATTCTAAGTGCGGACTTGCATACAGAGCAAGGATACATCAGTGTAGCCGTGAAATGTAGCCACTCCAATTTCAACCCACCTCTCTGGATTCCATAGCCTAGAAATTTCATTTCCCTGTCTATGCTGTTGAACACAACTCTTCCAAAAGAGAGAGGGGTAGGTTCTACTTCAACCCCATTGGCGGCCAACATTCATCTTTCAAGTCTTTTGGGGAAAATTATTGGGAATGCTGCTCTCAAAATAAGGCGATTCATTGTTGAGGGTGAGCAAGGAAAAGTTGTGTTAAGGACAGGAAATATCCATCTCTCTCCTATAGACTAATTAAGGTTGCAATCCTAGGCACACTACCTTGAGAGCAAGTCCTCTTGAAATTAGTAAAAATGTACAGGATTAAACTACAAGTTGTGTATGCATTATAATGAGCAGGGACCTATAGCCATTTGTCATCACTTGAAACTTGGCATATTTGTTATGAGTCAGAAAGTTACTGCAACACACACACACTTAATGCTGCATTTCACAATGATAGCGCAAACGGTTTTTCCTATATGAGAACTTCTATACAGGAAAATTAATCATGTGTAAAACAGCTGTAAACAGCTGTCACTTTTCCTTCTCAGATCTCTCATTTACTGCAAGGGTGTGTGTAATTAACTAAGAGCCTCCTGGCCATGCTTAGAAAAATATACTGCACTTGCGCTGAAAGATCCAAGGATTGACTACTAGCTAGGAAGCTCAAAGCATAATACACAAGATTTCCCATAAATCATCTACCATTAATGGGGAGTAAACTGAGAAGAATGCAGTTCAGAGTACTCTCATCAGAGAATCATGATGTTAAACATGTCTGGAGCACTGCAAGGTGACTACTAGAACTATTAATGACTTAAAGAAAGAAAGGTGATCACCTGGCCCTGTGGGCTCCAAAAAGGGAAGTTTTGCAGATTCTGCACACTACTAGCATTCCTTAACACCAGCTATCACCAATGTGTTACATGGTCAAAATCCTCTACCTTATTTCTTCTAATATGCCTGTAGAAGCCAGGCACTTTCTATAACAATAGAAAACATAGTCCTAGTTGCAGACTGTGCAACACACACCACACGTTATTCAAAACTGCTGGTAAAGAAACATGCAAATTAAAATTTGGCATAACCTAGCTCTATTATTCATTTATCCAAAACTGTGTGTGACAGCAAATAAGCCAAGTGGTACAAACAGATTTGTTTCCTAGCAATCTACAGGGAAAGCATTTGTACAACCAAGTTAACTTGTTCTCCACAATACAACCAATCATAATTGTCTTCACCATACTAGTATGTGTACACATAATGCAAAGAGGAATCCCGGAAAGATGAGTTGAGTCTTGTCTGAGAAACAGAAGAAAATGCTGTTCCAACTACATCATGAATATGCTGCCATACTGAAGAGATATCTACCCACTTAAGTGCCACTGACCCTACATTTGGCTGATCCCCAAATCTGGAGTAGTTTTCAATAAGTACAAAAGGGTCCAAGCAAGATTCTGTGGCTAGATGGATTCTACATCCATAGCTGCCAGGAAGGTATTATTTTATTTATTTATTCGATTTCTATACCGCCCTTCCAAAAATGGCTCAGGGCAGTTTACACAGAGAAATAATAAATAAATAAATAAATAAGATGGACCCCTGTCCCCAAAGGGCTCACAATCTAAAAAGAAGCATGAGAAAGATACCAGCAACAGTCACTGGAAGTACTGTGCTGGGGCTGGATAGGGCCAGTTACTCTCCCCCTGCTAAATAAAGAGAATCACCATGTTAAAAAGGTGCCTCTTTGCCCAGTAAGCAGGGGCTTCCACATCCATAGCTGCCAGGAAGGTATTGCCTGGGAGTTTCTACCTGGGTTCATTAACTTCAGTTGATTGGGTCCTCTTTTAATGGGATCTTTTAATCTCACCTTATATAACATTCTCTCTTCCTCCTGAACCTATGTAAGCATCTCTATACCTGTCCCAGATTGGATATCGGCTGTCTACCTAATACACCTGGTGAATCAGACTTTTGTCTACCAATGCTCTTTCTACAATATATTGTCAGTTTAAGTTACATAATAAATGCTACTTTCACTGTAACAGACTAATATGGAAATTGATAAAGTTTCAAAACACACAAAACACATGCTAGATTGTATTGTGCTTAACAATGCAGCTAAACAGAAGAGACTTTAGGAAGCTGTAGCCCATTACCTGACACTGCCAGGAAGTCATCAATGGAAGTGATGTCATCTACAGCATCTGTCAGCACACGCACTTGTTTTTCCCATTGTTCTTTAAACAGCTCCATGTTTTCTTGAGCTAGTTTGCTTTGTGGCTTCGCAGCCAAAGCCAATGCTGCATTAATTACCTGTAACACAAAACAAAACTCTCACCTTAGTGAATTTACCAATTTCAGATTTAGTGTTTTTAAAAAGTTGTATTCTATGACATTTAGAAGTTTAATTAGTAATGTTTTTCTGATGAAGGGGAGGGGTGTCAGAGGCTGTGAGAGTTGATTGCCTAAGGCCCCATGAGAAGTCACCAGAAGATCCAAATTGCAGGACTTTGATTTCTATCTCTGCCTTAAACTATTCCAGCTCTTAAAGAACACACAGGAGGAATGTATTGGAGAATGTTCCTATGTAAGATATTTCTCTGCGGTTCTGAACACATTTTAAGAACAGTATGTATTCTATGTTTGTTTACCTTCAACAGAAAATACTTTCAGCGTTTGTCTTTTCACAGTTGTGTCAGACATCTGATGTTTAAACAACTCTGAATAGCAATAAAGACAAGCATGCTCACATTTCCCCATAAGTTCAAGTAGCTCAATAGAGAGATAGATGACTGAGGACAGTATTACCACTGATAGAGCAATTTACTAGAATATTCTTAATTGGTGTGCTTATGGCTTTAAACTTATTAATAGTTTTAAAAGTTTGACAGAAGTTAAAACAATTATATTAACACAAACCATGACAAACTCTTAAGAAGTGACTGTGATAGGTGTGGCTTGACAGAAGTTGCTTTTCCAGTCTCAAACTAATAATTCAATGTACTTACAGTTTGCATTATCAAGCAACGATATGACTTTTGGATATGCATCTGGGGGAAAGAGATCTACCTATTCCCCCAGATGGAATATTATTATATAGACCAAAATGTTTTACGTTCCCCATGCTTCATATAAGATTGGAATATAGAATTTACAGTTTAGAAACTTGTAATTTACCTGAGGACAGAGAGCTTCAAGCTGGCTTGCTGACATATGAACTAATTTCACACCTTCTTCATTATTTGAGATAGAACACGCCAAGTTGGCAACCTGTACAGAACAAGGAAAGACTCTAAGATGTATAGCCTTGCTTCTGCAACCAAAAGCACACTTGCAAATTTGTTGCGTCCATTAGCTTTACATGAGGAAAATGTTATTGTACACATCTTTTAGAGTTAGCAACATCAATTCTCAAGGCAAATAACTAAAAGGAAGAATTATTCAAGTTAGGAGCACTCTTAACACTCACATTATAATCAGCGGTAGCTTGCAAAAAGAATGGTCAAAAGCATTGCTAGTGACATGACACTGGAACACAATTGTTATTTTCTTCCACACGTTATATCAGACTAACACACATGGTGAAGTTAGCTTTTAAAGAAATTGATCACCACTGGACAGAGAAGTCATTGTTAATCCTTTACTGAAAGTAATCAAAGTGCTACTTCCATGTGTGAGCCAGATCATATTCCAATTAGAATGTGCACATTAGCTAAAGCTGAATTGAGTGCTTCAGCCTATAGAGTCACTTAGCCATTTGGCCTCTCAAAAGTGTAGTCTGGTGTGGGAACATCCTCCACTCATGTGCAAGCAGTTATGTGCATCCCAGATTTATACAGAACAGAATACATTGCTGCCAATTGGTGCAGAAAAATATGACAACTGGCTGTTTCTAGAGATTTGCTTGGAGCCTTGCACTGCTATCTAGAGACAAGTCCTTCAATTCGCTTTCTGGGAGGGTAACGAAAGGGCACACAAAGCAATGTTATTTTTAAGTGAAAATGTTCTCTATTTTGGAACTTGTTCTCAGAGGAGGGATTATAAAATGGTTTATAGTTATTAGCTGACAGGTGAATGACAGCTTGTTATTTAAAGCCTACATTTCAACCCAGAAATATGTAAAACTAATACCAAGACAAGAACGCTGTGTTCTATCCCACTGAAGTGCCAAAAAATAAAATAAAATAGTCTATTTAGCAGCCATCACCCAGAAAAATTCAACACTCTGGTCAAAAGTGATTTTCAAAGGTTTATCTTCATTGTAAATATTCCTGCAGAAATAAGCATGCACATTTTAGAGTCCTCTGGCCAGGAAGTAAGATTTTATATTATCTTGGAAAGTGGGAGGTGCTCTGTTTTCTGTACCATATTTTTGCTATTGAGGCTTGTGGCTTTGGCTATTCCTGGTTTTGCATGTGAGTAGCGAAGAAATAACAGAGATTTCTAGCTACTTAAATTCTTACTAAATTGAGTGAGCATGGTGTAGTGGACTAGGAAAAGGGAGACCAGAGTTCAAATCTCCATTCAGCCACCAATCATTGGGAGACTCTGGGCTAATTGCTTATCTCTCAGCCTACCCTACATACTTATGAGGATAAACGTAATGATAATACACTACTCTGGGGCTTCTTGGAGGAAAAGTGGGATATAAATGTAAAGATAAATATTTTAAAATATCTTTGCAATGCTCCCATGCATATATGTGCTTGTATCTATGCCTTCTTAAGCATCATGCTGTACAAATAGGATATGTCTCCAATGACAGAACCAAATAGCTGGCTCAAGAAGGTAAGGTTCACAAGTAATTTTAGTTTTAAGGAATTAAAAAAAAAGATTTTCAGCACATTGTTCTTTTGTTAGATGTATTCAGTCGGTTATAAAAGGCAGGCATAGTAGATCTGATATCTATCAGGGGAACAAATCTGATCTAGACATGGAAGGAATCCAAGCAACACATGTTTTAGTTGGCTGAATAGTTGTTAGTTTGTTATTCAGAGTTCCCCCTGCACAAAGGATATACAAAGTATTTCTCTTTCCTGTATCTGGATGAAAGTTTTATTAATCTTTCAAACATGCGCAATTTGATTAAAAAGATGGCTATTCCTAACGTTTAGAAGTTACTCCAAAATTAATTGTCTTCCTTGTATCTTTCTAGTGTAGAAGTGTTAATGTATGGATTTGCCATTTTAAAAATGAGACACACTCATACATAGTTAAGACTTTTAGAGCTAAAGGCCTTGTTGCTGAGAGTAACAGCTTCTCAAATATAAACATTTCATTCAGGTTTTAGAACTTTATATCCCAACTAATGATGAAAACATCAAAGTGAATGGCAAGAAGCTGGAAAAAACAAGTCTAGATCTCCCATCTGAGAAATCAAGTACAGTAGTTGAAATAGATGGCAAATGCCAACATAGACTTACTCATCTATTTGTGTTTTCACAGAAATGAGCACACAGGTTTAAAGAACAGACTGGCTATCTCCTTAGCCAAAACAAACCTAAACGAAGTGCCTTGCCAATACAATTAGCAGCAGTGATGCTCAGATTCATGATGCACCCAGATGGCTTCTTTTCCCTATCCAATGCCAAACTTGCAACTATACAAAACTAAATATACAACCCCAGGTAGCCTTGTGACTTTAGTATATTTGACACTTTAAAATGGTCAAGGAAACAAAGACATATTTATCTAACCTCAGATTTTCCACCCCTGTAGCTAAGAATACAGTTCAAATCACTATGTCAAGTTTTTCCAATCAGGGTGCTATAATCTTTTGTAGATTAAACTCGTTTTCAGGGTGCCATGACAAACATGGCACACTGATCTGTCCACCTTCTAGAGTCAGAAGCCACTGATAGCAAAGGGTGTGCCATATGGACGGAAAACTTATTACTGGAATTCCAAACACCCAACGCTAGGGTACGGGTGGCTCTGACCCATATTATGTAAGTTTATAACTTTGTAATAGCCAAGAAACATATGCAGAACAACTTTGTTTTTAGGATCAATGCATTCTCCACCTCCCCACCTCTCAATTCCAGACCATGAGAGCAGAGCAAAGCCTTGCTTGAGGGGGAATAAATTCCATCTCCTTTTCACTCGGCTGATTAAAAAAAAGCAAGACTTTTCTACAAAGGGGCCTCTGGGGTGACTCCCAGGGAAGGGGGGTGGAGTGCAACTTCTTTTGATCCTGCCAGCACCAGATTCCTCAGCCTGAAGGCTGTGGAAAAGGGACAATGTTGTCACAGCCAAGGGCTTCTGGTCCCTAAGCAGTTGGACTGGGGAGAATTCCAGCTTGAAGAAGGTGACCATCTGAATATGATAGTTATAGATACACTTTATTGTTCTGATGTCAGGACTCAGCTTTGGAGTAGCAAACTTTGCACATTTGTAGAGGGACAGAGACTAGGGATGCATGAACTGGCTCGAGGACAAGCTGATTCGCCATCGAACTGGTTCAGCTTGAGCGTTGGCCCCTGAGCCGGACTGGGCCCAGTTCAGCTCAACTTCAAGCTGAACTCCACAGGCGGGCTTGGAGCCGGTCCGGGGTTTGAGATGTTAAAAAGATTTTTTTTTTTTTGAAAACTCACCACTGGGTCATCTCACCGCCTCCAGGGGGTGCTGCTGCAGCAGGTCTCCAAAGCTTTCCCCTCCCCCTGCCCCCCCGGTCTTTCTCGGGCAGGTTCAGCTCGTTCTTGCAAACAGCCTATATGCATTTATGGCGGCTTTCAAAATGGCCACTGTGAGCTGGGAGAGGCCGAAAATGGGCCAAACCAGCCCAAGAAAGACCATGGGGAGGCTGGCGGGGAGAGGGGGAAGCTTTGGAGACATCCCATCTGCAGCAGCACCCCTTGGAGCCAGCCAGATGACCCTGGTCCTGGCAGTGAGTTTTGCAAAAAATAAATATATTTTTAATTAAGTCCTCGAACTCTGAACCAGCTCAAATTCGAGCTGAACCAGGGGAAGGTTCAGGGGTACACAAAACTGAACATGCCCGGTCTGGTTTGAGTCCGATCTGGACTCAAACTGATGTGGGCCAACCGGTTTTGTGCACACCCCTAGGAGAGACTGCCAAATTCATACTACAAGTTAGACTGGCAAAAAGCCAGAACATTTACTAGTGCTCCACATACTATTATAAAAGACAGGCAGGAACACTGAAAGCAACCAATAACCACAATATTTTTCAAAGCATGAAGTGACAGATACGCCTTCAGATGTTAATTCAGCTAATCCGAAAGGCATGAGTAGCTCAGAGTTTAGAAAGACCTCTTGTAGTACAGACAGAACAAATTAATTTTTAATGCAGTTATCAAAGAACGCTCGTTTTGCCAACTTTGCAACCCGTCTCCAAGAAGCTGCCCTTTACATCCTAGGAAGCATGGATGACCTCAGGCTGCCTACTGGTGCTGCCAGCATTTGGATGAACAAGTTTCTATTTACCCTCAAGTGACAATCCTGCCAGATACAATAGTAACAAATGCACATATACAACTCCTTCCCTGCAATTCTTTGCCACAATTTGAGCTAATGTGCTGGTGACAGAACTCTAAAAGCTCAATAGTCTTTCTAGAAGGCTGTCCATGCTAAATGTGGATCAAGTCTTTAAATTTTGCTTTGAAATTCATTAAAAATGACACTGGAGTCAGAAATTAGGTTGATGTCTCAACTGAGGCATTCTTAACTCTGTAAGGAGTTTACTTGTAGAAAGTATGGGACTCTTCTTTGAGCAAGGAAGTGATCTAGACCTTTTTGGATTGAAGTTCCTGTCTACTGGTTCCGCCCCACCCCCAGTGCTTTCCTAATTACTGTAAGTCATTTTTTTCTCACAATGGATCACAAATGTCAATAGCTCACAGATTGCTACCGAAAAACAATTCCTCCCAATCACAATGAGGATTGCAAAACTTAGTGCTATGTAAAATGCTTCAGAAGTCAAACTACATGCTAGCTGATTCAGGCTGATCTATTTAGTAAAGTTCAAGAGACTTTGGCTAGGTCCAGACATTACATGGAACTTGATCTTGCACAATGTCTCTTCGCCTCAGGAGCTGGGCTCCCCTCCCACTCTCTGACCATATGCGAATCTGATGAATTGTACTTCAGATTGCAGTTAGAAAAACGTTGGGAGTCATGTAGTCCAAGACAACCATGAACAACCATTCTTTGTTCTATTCAAAGTGCTTGAAAAACCGAAATCTGAACACAAGTAGGTTTCAGATCTGAGTTTATTTTTAGCACTTTGGTTAGAACAAACCAAAATTGGTTAGTTTGGACACAATTCTCAATCTCAGTTTGTTTCTAACCCAAGCCAGAAATGGAATTCTTTCAACTCATTTGTGGGAAGGGAGGAGTATGCACTCCCATGGCTAAGAGACACTGCACAGAACTGAAGTTTAACACAATGGCTGAAGCTGCCCATTATAAAGCATTAGCTATTGGATCAATTTTGTGTGACAGACAGGAAATTAAACACATTTTAGATTAGTAGCTAAGTTGTTTAAGACCTAGGCCTCATTTCCTTTTTAAAAAGACATCTGGGCAACATAATCAGACAAAGTAAATAGTTAACACAAAAAGTATGATCACGCAGGAGATTTAGCTGAGAAAGTTAAGTTGCATTAAACAGATTCTGTAGTCATTTCTGATGTTCTTTATAGACCTTTATTGTGTATGGGGTGGTGGTGGTTTAAACCAACATGATTCTGTTAAAATCAAACATTTAGAGATAAAGACATCATTTTCAATGGTAGATATTCAAACAGTGTTTGAACAGACATTCCTATATAGCAAAGCTGAAACTCTCCTAGCCAATCACATGACATTAATGACAAGCAAGGGGGAAAAGAGATAAGAACACTTTCCCAAGCTAAGCACTAACAAGGGGAGGGGTTAGACAAAACACCCTTTAGAGGTTAATATATCTCAGAATTTCTTTAAGTTCCTCTTTAACATTAACCCTAAGTTTCAGTTTATCAATGTACAATGCTTCTCTGATTTTCTCTTTTAAGTGTGCAACATTCTGTCTCCAAAATGCACACTTTAAGTGGCATTGTTTTTCCTTGTGCCTATCTCTCATATGTATTGACAAATGTCTTTCCCTATTAATTTACTTTGAGTCTGCAAGATGTTCTTTAAACCTAGCCAATAGAGGCCTTCCAGTTTCTCTCACATAACGTTCACCACAATCTGTACAAGTAAACTTTCTGTTCTGATGTTGATCAAATATTTGTACAGACATTTTTCAAACTTGATAGGTCCTTAAGAAGTCTACTTAGCAGTGACAGGAACTTTTAAACTTGGTGCTGATCCTTTTTGTATGATTGCCTGGTGTTTCTATTGCTTAGTTATTCCCTAGGCATCTCAAACACATGCATTAACCATCTCCACTGAGACCATGCAAGCTGATGTTGGAGAAAATAAGTTTTATTTGTGGTGATTGATCAGTGATGGTTCATTTACACATGCCAAGTCATCACTTGATGCTACAAAGAATTAGTTATAAATATCCTTGAGTTAACTTTAAAATTATAGCTTTCCTAGATGGTTCTGATTTCTACAATAGAACAAAGACATTACATGCTTGTGTTAAAAGCAGCATGTGGCTGATAAACCCACCTGAAATGATGCATTACAGTGAATGAAATGCAGGAAACCTAAGAGATTTAGACTTCTGTGCATGAATGTCCCATTTTTCAATAAAAATTATTACCTTGTACCATAACTATGAAACATTCTTCAGCCATGCTCCATGTACTAATTGCGGTCAACAAGTGCCAAAACTTGGAAATATATTATTATTTTGTACCAACCCAACAGGCTCTTTTTCATCTTTAACCTTTAAGCTGCCATGTTTCTGAACTTCTTTCCGCAACTTGTGAACAATTTTTAAGCCAATGTTTCTTTAAAATCAAAGCAGTAGTAAATAAAAAAGAATTAGGCTCCTCTGTATATTACAGCCTTTCCCCAGGAATGCCAATCAATGCAGATTTTTGATAATTAGGTATTATACTTGTAAACCTGAGCAAGCTTCCAGAGATAAAACTAGATTTACATTATTTTGGAGAAATTAAGTGTATATTTTTAAAGAAAGGCAAGCAAGGTTAGAAAGCTCTACCAAGATAATGAATAGGAATTAAATATTGGGTAACTGATTTGCTTAGGTCGGCAATCACTTTTAGGTTTGAGTGATTGAAAAATGCTTCACACTATGGTAGAGTGTGCATTCAGAGCTGTTAGGCAGGGGATCAGATTGCTTAAGCAATATAATTGCTTGAAAAGGGGTAAATAAAAACCAATATGTTAAGTATTTTTTCCATGAATGGCAGGCACTTCTGTTTGTGCAACAGAGAAGGGCAATATTAGTAGATATTCCTGTTGCAGCCTCTGCGTCACATGCCTGGAAAGCTCCACAATCCCCTAAAACACATTTTCAGGGAGTGCAGGAGGCTGCAGAGGGAAGGGACGGACTGGCAAAAATAAGTCTTTCCCTTTCATTCTTCGGAATACTTCAGATCCAATCCAAAAAGTTTATCTTACAAAAATAAACTGGTTTAATAGGATATCTGGAGTTAATACAAACATGTAATCTCTTAAAACTGAGTTTAGGGCCCTCTTATAAAGCTGCTTTTCACTGTAAAGTACAAACTGTGTACTTACATTACAGCTTGATATTTGGGGCAGGGACTCGCAAGCCATCACAGCCACTAGAATCTAGATCAGGCCTGCTCAACTTCGGCCTTCCTGCAGATGCTGGCCTACAACTCCCATAATCTCTGGCTATTGGCCACTGTGGCTGGGAATTATGGGAGTTGTAGTCCAAACACAGCTGGGGGGCCTAAGTTGAGCAGGCCTGATCTAGATGATGCCATCTTGCTCTCTCAGCAGGATAATCTTGTATTCCTGTTTTATGTCTAACTACCAGAGCTTGAGCCACCTAATGGCACAGCAGGGAAATGACTTGCCTAGCGAGCAAGAGGTTGCTGGTTCAGATCCCCACTGGTATGTTTCCCATAATATGGGAAACACCTATATTGAGCAGCAGCAATATAGGAAGGTGCAGAAAGGCATCATCCCACACTGCGCGGGAGAGGGCAATGGTAAACCCCTCCTGTATTTTACCAAAGAAAACCACATGGCTCTGTGGTCGCCAGGAGTCGACACCGACTCGAGGGCACAACTTTACCTTACTAGAGCTTGGAAGTGTGTTTAGCTTTGAAATGAATATTTATAACTCTACCAAACAGACAGCATGGATATTCACCCTCCATCTCATAGGAAAAACATGCATGTGGGCTGCAAAGTCAAAGGCTTTGAATTATGCCATTAAGTTGCATGAAGACCCTATTTAGTTGTAAACCATTATGTTTTGTTAGAACCACCAATTAGAATAAAAGCTTGCTCAGGATATATAAATTTCAAAACAGGAAGCTTGATTTAAAGCTGGTCTTGTCTTCTTGGTGAATTATAATCAGTCTGCGCTGGCCGAAAATATATATTGCTTTGGAAGAAGTCACAAAGGATGCAATATACAGGTGTTAAAATGTTTTATAGGTATTGGATGTTTAACACAGCACTAGCCTTGCTCCTTATGGCAAAACGGCTTACATACGACATCCTGTCTCTCTCTCTCTCATGGCAAATTATTAACTATGTATTTTTTCTGCAGGCAACCACAACTGTATTGACTACTTAATGACATGACAACTTCTGCAGAAGTGCCAAAAACTGAAGTTATACGATAAGTAAGAAGTTATACGATAAGGTAAGAAGTTACTTTATGCTTTTGTTTAACTTCTGGATCAACAGGAAGCACTCTTCCACACAATGCATAATAGGAGTTCACTGCCACAATGAGGAACAAAAGCCAAGTTTAGTTTGTATCATTACCTCAATCAGTTTGTTGGCATGCTCACGGAAAACCTGTGCATATTCCTTAACTTCTTTCTCATTCCCATTCTTTGCAGCTTCAATTAAAACTAGAAGTGGTACATTTGTTTCCAGAAAAGAATCTGAAACATGGTCCATAACAGCTTTGCGGAGCTAAGAATGAAAAAAACAAACAAAACAATTTTAGCCTTAGTAAGATAAAAATGCCATTTTCCAACACTGCATTTACAAAAAATGAACATATTTTATCCAGTTATCTTTCCACCACAGGCAGTGATATAGCTCTTCACCTCCATGAGAGACATACTGTGGGTTGAAAATATTCTGAAATGAATTCCCTCAAATTATAACGTGAAGAATGTATAGATGATATTACTTAAAATATTTATACCCCCACCTTTTAATCCCAATGAATCCCTCAAAGGCAGCTTACAACAATCAAGTTGTTACAAATAGCAGTGTCTTAAAATAAGAACTCTGACAAGGAAAGACTGATGCAAAACTGAAGAATCCTATTTCTTCACAACATCCTCTCCAGCTAAACTTAAATATATCACTGCTCCTCAGATTTTTGTCAAAGACAGCCCCCGTCCAGCTTGCTCAACAGTTACAATGGACAGATTGCTAGAATTAGGCTAACATGAGAAATGAAATGTTATGCAGTATTACTAT
Source organism: Hemicordylus capensis (assembly GCF_027244095.1). NCBI lineage: Eukaryota > Metazoa > Chordata > Lepidosauria > Squamata > Cordylidae > Hemicordylus > Hemicordylus capensis. The sequence continues at coordinate 266,436,409 of NC_069657.1, read as the reverse complement.
TTGCATGAGCATTTTATATATTATTAATACGATACCTGTCTACGCAGATCCCTTGTCTTCTTTGTCATTTTGTCTATTGCAGAGTTCAGAGCATCACTTCTTTCTTTGCGGCCAGCCTAGAAAAGTACATAAAACAAAGTAAGATTAGCACATTGTTAAAACAAGGGAAAAGATGAACACTGTATCACTGCCATGGTTCGGATCCAAATCTGTGTTCACTTGCCCATTGATTTCAGGGGCAACTCCACATATATGATGGAACAACACTAGCCAGAGACAACTTATTCTTGGAAACTGAGCTTATACAGAGTTCAGGGGAGTTGCCTGAACTGTGAACATCAAGGACCACAAGAAATCTAGATAACCTGAGTCCACGCTAGGCAGCAAGCAACACATTTAAGTTGCCAAATAGGAGGATGAAGTCCAGGGTCTTCAAGGTAGCATTCTCACAAAGGCTACATGTTCTAGAGGTAGAGCTGTGCAGTCTCAGTATGTGGTGGAAAGTTTAAATTAGTTGAACATGGGAGGAAACTTTAGGATATGAGAGCCTGTGTGAAAGAAACCATCTCTATTTGAACTATAACAGGACCAGACTGTAGGCTATTAAAATCAAAAAGCCACAGAGCAACTTCTAAATTTATTTCTGAGGAAAAGCCAACAAAAGCAGAGGAGTATCTAGTTTGGGATAATTACTTAGGGATGATGAACTTAGGCTATAGATCCTCAAAGAAGAGAAGTCCACATCAAACTGAAGATACACAAGTGAAGACTGGATGGTACAAACAAAAATATAAATATAGAAGGCAGATTCCTTCTAACAGGGATTCCCAGATGTTGTTGATGACAACTCCCATAATCCCCAAGCAAAAGCCATTGCATCTGGGGATTCTGGGAGTTGTAGTCAACCACATCTGGGAATCCCTGCTAGAGAGAATACTGATAGGAGGCATATTCGAAACCTTACATATCAAATCTGGATATCAAATCTATAGGAAGACAGAACAAATCACATTTGAGGTGGTGTGGGTCTATAATAAGTAGAAAATAAAATAAACTTCAGCAAATGATAAACTTTAAGGGAAATTAACAGAATTGCTGTATTTAGAAATCCCACCCCTAAGTTAGTTCCACCCCCTCCACACTTCAAACTAGTACACACTGGTATTTTTTTAAGATGCAGAAAAATCAGGAAGGCAGCCAAAGGAGACTGTGCTTTAGAATATTAGGCGTGGAATCAACAAGATGAGAAACAAGCCTTAAATAAGGATATCTGAAATAAGGAGCAAGTTTGGAGCACAGGAAAGAGTAACAGGATAGTAACAATGAATAGAGGAAAGGTGCAGAAGACCACAAGTGAGTTGCAACAGTCAATGTAAAAGATCAAGAACAGAACACTGGTTACATTAGAAAAGGGAAAGGGGTGAATGTTATAGATCTTACAAAAATTAAAGTTGAAAACTTCAGCAAGTGTATTTGAGGAGAGAGAGTGAGCAATTATACACAGAAGCCACACAGTGGCTGGCCAAGTTTTGAAGGACCAATGGTCTGGCCCAGCATGACTATTCTAATCCTTTAGAAGAGGCTATGACTAAGTTAACAAAGAAGAACATTAAGTTTTCTGAGGGGAAAAAGCTTTTTGCTACCACAGAATTCACCCAAGTAAAAGCCATACTCTTAAATACTTATTCCTCACTGTATCAATGTTTTTTTAATTTTTTTTTTACAGACTTTCAAACTTATGACTCAACTTACAGAAAGAATTTGATGATGATTAAATATGAACTATATGTTTCTAGGAAAGGCAGTAAGCAAACAGCACAAGTAATCCTGTTGCTTAAGATGAATTTTGAAAAAGCACTCTACTTTCCTTCAAAGGTGACAACCTAGACCACTGCTTTTCCATCAGGACTAGTTTAGCATTCCAAATCTTAGCAAACTTGGTTGAGAAGCAGTTTCTCATGAAATTAATGGACTGTGCTTTTCAGAATAGGCTGTAAATAGATCCATGAAGTTCATCTGCAGCTGCTTCTGCTCTAGAGGGAAGGTGTGAGAGACCAAGTCAGAGACCAGAAGGCAGTGGATCCCCCACACGCCAGGAATCTCCTAGCTATTATACCTGTGTGCAGATTTCAGTTAAATCACTCTGGGAGCAAACTTTGATGGAACAGAAGGGTATAAAATGTAATAAATCAATCAACATTGCCGCAAATGCTTAAACCACAGTAAGAATAGGATTACCACCAGGACCAATAGCATCAAGACATTAACAGCTAAAAGTCACATTAAAAAGAATGATCCTATCATCTGCTTAAGAGGCCATCAAGGATTCGGATCGTGACCAATTCCCTCTTGTCAGATATGGCATATCTGAAATCTGCACTACAGATGAACAGCAAACTGAATAAAAACACAAAAGGAACCAATGCACTGTTCAAGCATAAGGCCCTCTGCCAAGTACATGTAGGTGTGAACAGGGCACAGCGTAGGAGGAATGGCACAAGTCAGGCAAGGTCACGTGAAAACAAAACCCTATATGGATTCAACAATATGTCAAGGCGTCAAAAGAGAATCCAGATATATAAATATATTTTAATATAATTATAATAAAACTATACCCTTAGTGAACACTGTTCAATTATGTAAGGAGTTATAGAAGTCAGTCAATAAAACTGTAACTACACACACCATAGTCATTAAGATGGTCTCTATATCAAATTAAATATCCAATAGTCCAAAAACTCATAAATAAGATGGGAGAAATCCAAGTCAATCTTCCCAATGTCTTGACAAGTCAGGCAAGATTCCATGTATATGCAGAATGCCAACTCACTTTTTACATAGGCGTAGTGATGTGTTGGAAGGAAGGACATTTGTTCAATCTCAGTAAGCCAGAACAAGTAGGATGTGTCTACACTAGCAACTAAAAGCTATCTGGGGCATGTTTTACCAAGTGCATTTACCTTTTCATTTTCTCTAAGTATTTTATGTGTGTGTGTGGTAAACTATATCCTATTGAACCTTTTGATACAACAATTCAGTCTGCCTTTGGGAATTTAAGCGTTCTGCCCTCTCTCAAAATCCTGCCTTAATGGCCACTTTAACACTCAAACACAGTAGAGTGATAGAGGGTAAGAGCCCTAGGCCCCTGCTGTTGCCCAGGAAAAGGGGGTCCCTAGGGTTCTCTTGGCAGATCTATACTCTTGTTTGACTTAAACTCAAGGATGGCATAGTAAGACCACAGATATACAGGGCAAGTGGTGTGCTGCAACAGACTATGCCTGGGACTTCTACAGAGCACATGAGCACTTGAGCAAACACAAATTCAAAAGACTAGTTTTATTGGTGGGTATGGTCTAGTCTTGCGAACTAAACGTTCAGCATTTGTAGTTCTGGATTTCTGACCTGACCAACACCTGCTAGTAAATAAAGCTCTGCAGCCACAACAAGAAGATTTAATGATGGAGCACTTTCAGAAACGTTTAGCAAGGGAAAGTCTCACAAGCTGGAGAATTTTTTTTTTTGTTTTCTTTGGAAGGGGCAGTTAGCTGCACATCAACAAATAGTAACAGCAGCTTTGTCAAGTATCAGTTATGCACAATAAGGGCTGTGCTTAAGCAGCACATATCAAAACCACAGAAGCCCAAACTGTACACTTGGAAAGGAATGGGAAAGCATATCCACACATATTACTCATTGACACTGCTGACTACACATATCTGCTCTTATATTTTGCAGGAACACTGTCAGAAAATTTACAACTAATGTTTAGAGGCAGAATTCAGAAAAGCTGAATGCAGATCCACAAACAATTTCCTTAAATGTGTGAACCGCAGGATATCAAGGAGCAAACCAAAATCAATACACAGAAAGAAGGTGCAGAAGCAGCCTGGCCATATGGTAGGCGATAGCAGGGCAATCAGGTGAAGACCCTTGCTCTTACTGAACTCTCAATCACAGGATCTGCCTGTTCCAACTTCAACTAACGACCACTAGTTGAAATGCATCCCTTCTCTTGTTAAGGTTACAAAAGTGAGGAATGCACTCCATCTGGGAGCTTTTTAGATTAAACCATACAATAGGGTCACTACGAATCTCTTAAGTGTGCTTCCGTACTTCCTGTGTTGCGACACTGCAGTCCCTGTGCTGACAGAAAGGTGCTGTTCACATTTCTACCTTCTTTTGGATTTTATTTTTGCGTTACAGTGCAAGTCTGTTACAGAAAAACAGCTGTATTTTCCTGTTGTAGGAGTTTCAGATTCTGGGGATTGTTTGCAATGAGATCCTGCCAGGCCAAAGCATTTTACCCTGTTGCAGCATGTAATCCGGAAAGCATCCTGGAGGAATAGTCTAAAAGGCAAAGAAGGAATACAGCAGAAGCTGCGACTAGAGCAGCACTGACTTCCCCAATGCTGCTCCAATAGAACATGAGTTGCTGTTTCAACATGACCTGCAAGTGACAAGTAACTTGCTTCCAGTGTTACCTCTAAGGCATGCCCGTGTGCATGCACTCATAAGTTACTTGATGTCTGCTCAGTTAATTTTAGATTCCACTCAGGTTGAATCAGGAAGGCCCCACTCTGGATGCATGTGTGCACACACTGCCTTGATACTGCCACCCAGAACAAAACTAATTCCGCACACAGTTGGGGGAAAAAATTAGAGAGAACACTGCTTGTTTCAATAGGATCTTATTGGAGCAATATTTCTACCTGTTCAAACAGGTAGGCAAGTGGAGGAAGATTTTTAATCTCTCTTGCACAGCCCATTTTTATGATAGGAAGAAACTACAACAGATCAGTGGGTTCTAAGTTGAGGCTTAAAGTTGAGTTCCAAACCCAACAGTAACTCAGTGGGTACCAAACATAAGTCAACAAGTTAGAGATGTGCTGCTGCTTAGAGACTAGAGAGGCAATTCAGTATGGCGAGAGTTGGAGCAAAACTGGGAGAGAGAGAGAAAGATGGAGACTGACTGGAAGATCTTTCTTGGAAGCCAGAAAAGCTCTACCAGACTGTCTGTCTGAAGATGTCTTAAACAGTGTAGAAGCAATGAGTGCCCAGAGCAGAATCTTGGATTACTGGGGAAACTGCTTGCAGTGTCAAAGGTTTTGGCTGTATCTCTGGTCTTTTTAAATCCTTCTACGGTACCATCAGTAAGCCTGCTGAAAAGGCCTCCCCCAAGTAGAAGATCCTCATTTCTAGCTTTTAAATCACACAGTAGGTATGTTGATCAAAGCCCCTGTGTATCTTCAATGCATTATTGATTCTGAACTCATCTTGGAACTTCAGCCTACATATGTTACCCAGTCATTTTAGAAGCTTCCAGTTGAAAACTAACAATATTTTTGGCCTTCTGACAGATATACCATAAAGTGAGCACACTTCTTCCATAAACAGCATCCAGTCATGCAAGCAAGGTATAATTAGAAATTCTCAAAGCTGCAGTAGAATGAGACTTGCAAGCCACAAAAGTTATGTCTAAATAGTAAAGGTAAAGTGTGCTGTCAAGTCGGTGTTGACTCCTGGAGACCACAGAGCCAGGAGTTTTTGGTACAATACAGGAGGGGTTTACCACTGCCATCTCCTGCACAGTTTGAGATGATGCTTTTCAGCATCTTCTGATATCGCTGCTGCCCGATATAGGCGTTTCCCATATTCTGGGAAACATACCAGCAGGGATTTGAACCAGCTAGTCAAGTAATTTCCCCACTGTGCCATTAGGTGGCTTCATGGTCTATTTTTCTTTCAGACCTATCAGGTAACTCCGTTTTACTTAATTCTAAGGATTTTAAATTAGGACTTTGCTGCAGGTTCGAACAAGTATGACAAGAGCATAAATGAGGGGGAAATCAAGTCCACAACTTTGCAAGTTTGCCTGATAAAAGTCCTATACTTAAAACTAGATTTCCCCAGAATTTGAAACCAACAGGTGACATCACTGTACAGTAAAGTGTGCTGTCATGTCGATTTTGACTCCTGATGCCCACAGAGCCCTGTGGTTTTCTTTTGGTAGAATACAGGAGGGTTTACCATTGCCTCCTCCCACACAGTATGAGATGATGCCTACATCACTGTATGATGCTTAAATAAGAGATTAACACTTAACACTAACTAAAAACAAAACAAAAGCCACACACTTGAGCATTTATATCCTCACTGTATTAACATTATTGAAAATATCTGCAGGGAGTTTGCCAAGTGGACTGAACAGACACATGGCATGACTTGGTTGAGTAGCAGAAAAGAAATGTTTGTTTCTCTAATGAGTGACTTAAAATTGCTCTGGCAAAGAAAGGTTAATTCACTGACTCGTTTGCACTATTTGAAGTTTTCCATGAAAAGCTATTTTAGTCTATCATTTGTTATTCTGATCTCCTTAGCAGGTTGTTAATTGTTCACTGATCTCCCTCCCCAACCCTCACATTGTGCCCCAAGGACTGCTTTGGTTCAAACAGAATATCTGTAGCACTTTCTTTTGCCTGTTCAAAAATCCTATGTGAGCTACTCATAAGTAGAAACATATCACAGAGGCTCCAGTTTTAAACATTAACAGAGAGCCACTGATCAAAAAGTTTACATTTGAGTAAAATCTCTCAAAAGGTTATCCCAACTTCTCTTGCCAATTGTCCATAGGCGAGAATCTATAATTGAATGGCAATGCAATTTGAGAGGGCCGACCCCTGGCATTTCCCTTGACAGGCTTTTGTAAGTTACAGCCTTCCCACATCCTAATGCCTCCTGTGAAGAATATCACCAATAGGACTACCGCATCACAAAAATAACGAACCATACTTCAGTAATTCAGTTACATAGCTCAAGGTTTTTAATGATATATGTGTAACCTGCAAGAAAGACACCTACGGAGTCATTTCTATCACTTGGAAGCTGGATGAAGAATTCCTACAATTAGTTTTTCCTCTTAGTGGTAGTCTAATCTCACAATTCACAGTATGCACCACACTGCCTTAAACTGCAAAGCTTCTGGAAAACCCAAACAAAGGGAACGTCACAGGATGACGTCAGCCTATATACAGTTGTGTGGTCGCGGCACATAAGCAAACGCATTCCTGTACCGTATCCCTGAAAGCTTTTCAGCAAATGCATTCAAGCGACTACAGAAGCTTCTCTCAGCAATAAGCCACCCATCTGCCATCAACAAGTTAAGACAGAAAAAGCCATAGCTGTGTAAAACATTTCCATTTGAACAGCTGTACAGTACAAAAAAAAAAAAAAAGAGGAGAGAACTCCAGCTCAGTACCGATTCAGGAATTTACAGACCTGTCACAGGAAATCAAGGAAATGAATTCAAAAGGAGTATTTGAGAAGAGGGATGTGAAGTAAATATCCAAGGACAGTAGAAGAAAGTAAATTATTCAAAGGTTGTCAACATTAGAGCTTTTCACAGACTCACTGTGTTGAGTCTAAAACTACGACTGAATGCAACCTCCAACGTACTCAAAAGAATGGGTAAGTTTCGACATTCTGAAATGTACTATATGCAGCAGCTAATCTTGCTTCAGATAAGAAAATATTTAGGCAACAGATTTTTTAAAAGGCACTTTCTAGTTGCCTTATCAGTAATTTCAATAAATGGATGCTTATGCCAATTCATTTTAAATGTAGAGATCTGAAGCATGTTAATGCATGTCATATTATCTGCAGCAATCTTTCTCCTTTTCTGTTATAAGCATACATCATCTGATAAGAATATCCTATTTTGTTGTTTCCCTGAATTATATTCTGCAGGCTTACATTTCAAGTGGCCATTAGGGGCTCCTATGCTGGCAGCAGTATATGCAATGAGTATTGTTTTTAAAATGCTGCCTGCCTTGGGCACGGCTTGTCCGCCAAAATGCCGTTGTGAGAAGCTGCTCTTTTACTGTGACTCTCAGGGGTTTCACTCAGTGCCAAACACCACTGACAAGGGCTGTCTAGGTTTGTCATTGAGGCACAATTTTATTATGGAACTTGAAGGGGATCAGTTTGCAAGCTTCAGTCAACTCACTTGGCTTCATTTAGACCATAATCAAATTGATACAATAAGAGAAGATGGTTTTCAAGGACTCTATAAACTCAAGGAATTAATTTTAAATTCAAACAAAATATCTTATTTGCCAAACACAACTTTTAGCCAACTGATTAACCTGCAACATTTGGACCTCTCTTTCAATCAATTGTCTGCTTTGCATCCTGAATTGTTCTATGGCCTTCGTAAACTGCAAACCTTGAGTTTACGTTCCAATTCTCTGAGGACTATCCCAGTCCGTCTATTTTCAGACTGTCGTAGTTTGGATTTTTTGGATTTGAGCACAAATCGCTTGCGAAGTTTGGCACGCAATGGATTTGCAGGATTAATCAAACTGAGGGAGCTTCACCTAGAGCACAACCAGCTGACAAAGATTAACTTTGCTCATTTCCTACGGCTAAGCAATCTGCACATGCTCTTCTTGCAGGGGAATAAAATTAGCAACTTAACATGCGGGATGGAATGGACCTGGGGCACGTTAGAAAAGCTAGATTTGTCTGGAAATGAGATCAAAGCCATTGATATGACAGTTTTTGAAACCATGCCTAATCTTAAAGTACTCCTAATGGATAACAACAAGCTAACCACTCTGGAGTCCAAGGTTTTATACTCACTTACAACCCTAACTACAGTGGGCCTCTCCAGCAATCCCTGGGAATGCAGTCCCAAAATATGTGCATTAGCCACATGGCTGAGTGGCTTCCAAGGTCGGTGGGAGCACTCCATACTTTGTCATAGCCCAAACCACACCCAGGGAGAGGATATTCTAGATGCAGTTTATGGTTTTCAGCTTTGCTGGAATTTATCAACTGTTCTTACATCCATTGCTACAAGTTACAGAGCTCCAACAACAGAATACACAAAAAGAATAAGCTCCTCCAATTTCCATGTGGGAGACAAGGAAATTTCAACAACTACAGGCATAGCCATTACCACAGAAGAACAGTTGCCTGAACCAAACAATGCCATCTTCACCCAGCAGGTAATTACAGGAACAATGGCTTTATTATTTTCTTTCTTCTTTATCATTTTTGTAGTGTTCATCTCCAGGAAGTGCTGCCCTCCCACATTAAGAAAAATTAGGCAGTGCTCTATGATACAAAGCCACAGGCAACTACGATCTCAAACACGGCTACATATGTCAAACATGTCAGACCAAGGACCATATAATGAATATGAACCCACCCATGAAGGACCCTTCATCATCATTAATGGTTATGGACAATGCAAGTGTCAGCAGCTACCATATAAAGAATGTGAAGTGTAATATCTACAGGTAATTAAAAAAGCAGATAAACTTATTTTAAATTGCAGGGATTCTACACAACTTTGATTTTTACAAATGTTGACAAAGCCTAGATTTTTTGAGACTACTTAAATGTTTCGAGTGATGCAGTATTTAAAGGGTTTTTTGTTTTTGTTTTTTTTTAAATAGACCCATAATATTTCCAGTGTTAAAGCAGCAATGTTTGCATCAAATTTACACTCCTGATGTTTGGAAATCTAAATATGTTCAACCCAAAATATGTAAACTGCTTCATGTTATGTAATTATGTGTAAACATTTTATTCTCGAGCCTCCAGATTTAATTTAGAACAATAGTCTGGATGAAAAGATGTTAGGTATATGTACAGGACCCAGCAAAGGGAGGACATTTTACCAATTGCTGCACTGTAGCTATGATCCCCAACATTTCAGCTGGCTCAGTTTCCTTGGAAGTAGAGTTAACAGAATTTTTTTTTCTTTTTTTAAAAAATAAGCAGTTTCTCAGACTTATGATCTACAGTGGAAAGGTGCAGAAGAGGGATTTCTCAGTGTACTGAAGCATGAAAGATTAAGTATTATTTTCCTAACTCCATATTGAGAATTCAGCTTATCTAAGTGTGTTCCAGATTCAGAATATAGCTGTTGACACTTGTGAATAAACCAGGATTACGCTCACTGCTTTGAAATATCAGCCTTCTACAGTCACTCAGTAGAATGCAGTCTGGTCTTGAAGATATTAAATACACTTCAACTTTTATTAGATTTGTCTTGACTTTAACATGACATTTCAGACAAAACACTTCTTTCAAGTAAAAATCAAATATTGAGGTTAAAGGGGAAAACAGGAGTCTTGGCACAGAGGACTCCTTCCTATTCTCCTCAACTGTTCATTTAAGACCACAAAACTAATGTTATGTGCTAACTATTGGTTTCTCTGGAGACCAAATTAGTCCTTACAGTACAAGCATTCAGACACCACTGTGAAATCCCAATCGTGGAAGATTTATACTCTATCCAAGTGAGTCCCATTGATTTCAATAAGAATTTTAGTTAAAATATGTTGGAGACCGCACCCTAGAAAGAGTAATATTTTAAAGCTTCAGAGTAGGATATTGGAGTTGGTTTAAATAAATAAGAACAGCTTTAGGGGAACCGCTATTTTACTTGGCAGAGAATTTGGGGAAATGCTATTTTACTTAAGAACTATCATTTAAAGGTGGTACACTATTACTCTGAAAAAGTCATTCCTGGATAAAAGCAAATTACTGCCTCCAGACTGTGTTTTGGAATTATATTTAAACGATGTAGATGCACAGTAATATCTAAGATCAAGGATAGTATTTAATACAACTGTTTAAAAGTCATGAACACATAACCAAAGCTATGAAAATTAGGGAGAAAATGTACATATGTAGATCTAAAATATGCTGAATTCTGCTGCAACAAACATTTACAATTTCATACAGAGGGGAAGAAAACCTTGGTGCTTGAACTCCTCAAGTCAGTATAGTGTTAATTGTGTGCTGTACTATGCTGCAAAGTTTCCAAGCAAATTATCATTGGCTCAAAAATTCATTTTTATATGCATAATATCTTAGCAAAATACTTGGATAAATAACGCAATGCTTTAATGTAAGTAGTTTGGAGATGTGCGATTTTAAAGCCAATGAGTCAAAGCCCATGATCCATACGCTTCAGCTTTTCATACCGGACACTATTTTAACTAAATATGAGGGTTCCCTCCAGAATTATTTTTCTATTTCTATTAAGCCGCTGTTTATTATTAAGAATGAATCTAGATGGATTGATATCCATAGCTCTCTCATGCAGTAAGCCATTACTTTTAGCCATATACAGTATGTTCTATGCATTTGGATAAAGGGAAATTCTCTCTGCATTTAAACACTATTCACCAAGGAACATAATTTAGTTTTATAGTTAGCCTTAGTTACAATGGCTTGGGTCCTTGGTTGCTCTTGCATGATCAGAAGGCACATACATTTGTGCAGGGCGGGGGATATTTTCACCAATCCCTCTTTCCTGCTGCATTCCTATGCCACATAGCATCCTGTCAGAAGGTCCCCCAACCCTCAGGCATAGATTTTCAGGATGGGGGCATGGGGCTGCTGATGGAAGGAGAGGCAGGGGCACCCCATCCCAACTGATCCTTGTCCAGAAACAGATGTTAGGATACAAGCCCACAAACACAGGCTACCTCTGGTAGCCTATTCAGTGTAGTCAAGATCAATATTCCTCATACTAAATTCTTGTGAATATCTGTGCTTTAACCTTAGCACACATTTCATGTTTTAATGAGAAGCAATTGTGATTAACTCTGCAAGCGTATGTATATGCAAGTGGACAGAGGTGCACACACATTACAAGTTACTACAGAACAGGATTCAACCCTTAAAGCAACTCTTCCCTCCCTTCAATGGGTAGTGAACAGGCTTTGCCTTTGGGTCTATGAATTCCCACTGTATTGAGTGACAACTTTTGCACTCTACAGGATTTAGTGTAAAATGGAAAAAACCTAATTCCAATTTAGTCTTTCTCCCAGAGCCATTTACATAAGAGTAGCAGCTCAAATTTACAGATCTTGTGGGATATTCCCAGATGAATATGGCTCAATATTCTCTTGTCAGTTTGTCATCTAGAAGACAAGTGGGAACCAACACAACTGATTCTGAGCAAGCATTTGCAGCTGTGTACAGCAAGCACTCCATGTATGTCACTGGGCATTATGGCTGTACACAAATCAATATTTGTGCACTGATTCAAAGCACAGATTGGGCACCTTTAAAAATGAGGAGCAGGTCTGTACCTGCACCTCTGCCACTTCATGCATTTTCCTGCTGCGGCGGCACCCCCCCCACTTGCACCCCATACGTGGTGGCATGCACATGGCTTCCGTAAACGACAGTGGTCATTTGCCACATGAGGGGTGCTGGGGGGCATGCCACCACCGCAGCAGGAAGCTGCATGAAGTGGCAGAGGAGCAAGTATGGACCTGCTGTCCTCACTTTTAAAGGTGCTTCGAATCAGTGCATGAATCTTGATTCGTGCACATTCCTATTGGGCATCTCTGGCCATAGATATGGGGTGAAATGTTTGCCAGAAAATTTTTCTCCCCTCCCCCCCCCGAGAAGTTTTAGAAATGCAAAATTTTAACTTGGCTTCTTGGGAAAAAAAATTTGAGATATGAGGGGAAATTAATATGGTGTGGTTTTTTACATTGTACAAGTAGGTCAGACATGCCCAATATGATCACAATCTGTTTAGGACATTAGGAACGTTTATATAGTAAATTTTGAGAATAATGCAATTTTATGCAAATGACGGGGAAACTTGCATGGAAAAGTTTTCTAATTCAAATTTTCTGGAAAAGTCACATCTTTTCTCTGGCATACTATAGTTTGCCATCTGAAATAAAGGGTTAGGCAGATATACACAGATTTTTGCTAGGCTTGTTAAGCAGTGAAAGATTTGACATTGTCACCAACCCCTCCTGCTATGGGTGGTTTGTCTCACTCTTGGTGGGCTTTTGCAGGAGATGTCAGCAGTGGCAAAGCACTCCTGCCATCACCTCTTGAAGAGTGCATCAACAAGGGATGTGTATTTCAGGGGTTGTTGGCTTCTTATAAGTAGGCAAGTGAAGGCATGGTACTCTGAATATAGACAGACATGCATTTTAATCTTTCCCTTCAGCAGTTCTCAGCATGGAAATATAACCTATTGTCCCTCTGCCATATTGGAGAACTCTGAACTGGTACCTAGAGGCACCTTGGCAAGGATAGCCTGACACTATTTCCAGGCTCATGCAAGCTAAAAATGCATAATATGTTACTCTTACACAAATAAAGTACACTATAGTAATGCAACAGACATGCCCATTTCACATTTGGCTACTTTAACAAAAAAATAAAAATAAAAATGTAGGCATGTCAGTATGAATATTTCATTACTCAAACTACAGGCCGAGTCTTTCACCAACAATGAGCTGCACATAGGAAGCCCACTTGTAGTTGTTTTTGCAACATGTCAAGATTATATTTCCCTTCATTTGCGTCTCCTAAAGAGGGTATTTTCTTGTTTGGCAATTTAACAGCTGTTTAAGTTGCATTCAATCCAGTATTGCAGAGGACAACAGAAGGAGAACTATGCGGGCCAGTTCAAACATGCATGTTTAGCATCAAGTCAGGACATGTGTGTGAACAGCCATCTAGTTAGGATGTTCATATCATCCAACAGCAATTCAAATATACTTTTCAATACAGAAGTTCATGCACTGACAGACATCACACGTTGATTAATAAAGGGGTGAGAGAGCAAGTGATAGCATGCAAGTATGAAAAACCAACCACAAGATGATGCAGAACTCACAGCATCATAGAACTGTACTTCATGTCCCTCCATCCATCCCTTTTCCCAAGTACAGTGTGTTATTTTCACTGGCCCATAGTTCCTACCTACACTAGAATCAGGCTCTTGTTTTCACTGGGTGGTTCCTAATAGAATGAATTTTGCTACCACATTTTCTACACATTTTAAGGTTTCTCTTATACAGCTTCCAGAGAAATAATCAAGTGAAACCATATTTTATTCACAGAACTGCCCAAAAAATCCCTAAGCAAATGAGTTACGGCTACTATTTCCAAAGCTAAGGTCCCTGTAAGCAAGTTTCAGATTTAGACCTTGCAGTTGCATGTGGGAAGAGCAAGTTTAGGAGCTTAATCATGTTCCAAGCACCATAATCCTTTGCACTCCAAAAGTCGACACATGGAGCTTATTTTGAAATAATCTTACTTTAGCAGCAGAATTGGATGCTTTGGGATCACATTTTTCATTTTGCAATCACCATGGTTTAGGGGGCAGAAGTGTTCTAGAAGAGTGTAAAAGTTTAGGTGAGACTTCATTATCCAACAATGCAAATCATGCCACTGAACAGGAACAAAATGGTAGCTACACCCATAGTATAAATGTTTCAAAATCTTTATCTGCTATACTTCCAGTTCAAATCTTCTGTGATTACTAGAACATATTTTCTGGAGTTCTTACAACAAATTCCAAGAACAAATATTAACAGACATTCCAAATTACTTATGTTAATAATGTTCTAAGATGCATTTTCTGGTGGAGGAAAAAGATTCATAATGCAGTGAGTGCAGTGTACAAAATTACATTAAAAAACTGTGTATACTGTAATAGAAGTTGCCTCTTCTTTGGTGCCCTTTCAAATGAAAAATATGGTCAATCTTAACAGAATAGTTGTCTTCAGGGACTAGATCCATCATGCCTGCTCCTAACACACAGCTGCTAGAGAATCTCCTTGAATAGCCACACTTTTATTACAACCACATCAATAATTTGTTTATTTGTATGCTGCTTTTTGCAACAAGGCCTTAATATGGTACTTTCCATTATATTCCAATGAAATGCTGTTTAGCAAGATCTCAATACTGTGGATGCTGCTGTATTATTAGTGCATTTTAATGCCCAAGAATTTTAAAAAATAAAACTGCATTAGGCATTCATATTGTGAATTCCAAGCATCTAAATACCAACTTTTAACTTGGGCCAAAGTGTGTATGAACTGAACATTTACAAAGTACTTTCTTAGTCTGTGTGTTAAACATTGGATTTAGGAGCCAAGATAGAAGCAGTTTCTGTTCTGTAGTTGGCAGAAGTACTTTCAATATAGTATTTCCACACTGTCTGATGATACAGAGCAAGCATTTCACCAAAGCAAATTATTCTGATGGTGGAGCCATAAGATACATAAGCCCATCTCTTACGAAGTGTCTCAGGAACCATATTGACAAGACTTGTTATCGTCCTTCAAAGAAACTTGCAACTCAAAATTTACTCGCCTGCACCATTGTGTTGGGTCATCTCTCCTAAAAAGACTTTGCACACCTCTGTGGGCTGTTTCAACAGTGCCTGGAAGTGCTGAGAACATCCCCATCCATCACCCCCCTTTTTTTAAGCTGGACAAGGCAGGAAATGATACAGGGTAATTTCCTGTCTCATTCTAGACTGGGGCGGGGGGGGGGGGAGAAAAAGAAACCTGTCACTAAGGAAAGGTATCTTTGCTTCTAGCACTGAAGAATTCACTACTGGACACCAAGGTGTAGGGAAAGAAGTGAGAGAAACCGTGCCATAGCACAAGGTAGGGGGTGGTGAGTGATGGTGGTGGCTACCTCTTTGCCAAACTAGACAGTCTCTACTGGAGGGACAGGGCTCTAGTCTTCCAGGATTCTTCTTCTGGGCTAATCAGAATGACTTCTGGTATGGGATAGAGTCCTGCAATTCTGTTTCTTTTGACATGGACTTGGGCGGTCAGTGAAGATGAAGGTTGATAGTCCACCTCTTAGGCTCTTTGACTCATGTTTAGACATGCACTCAAACTAGGTAAATCAATCTGCATGTCTTGTCCTCTTGTTTAACCAAGATGGGATGAGAAGTTTGCCTTATAGGCTACATTTAGAAATAGATTTGTTACTTGAATTTTGTATGGTCCTCAAGTTGTACTTTAAACTGCCTCTAGCTTCGAAAACTCTGTACTCTACCTTTGTGCTTAAATACTCCATTGACTATACGTTACTAACTAGTCAACTGATAATTTGGTTTATAAGAGAAACTTGAGCACCTCTAGATGCTGAGAGGACAACAGAAAAAAGTGCCCATTTGGAGTAGTAGCAGTCACCACAACTCAGGGGCAACAGAAGTACTAGGACATCAGATTGTGCAAGGCTCAGAGATTGGTAAAAAACCTCCTGCTTGGCCCTAGAGTCCTGCATATAGTCCCTAACATGTTAGGTCTGAAGGAATTATGAATGGGCCCTGGCAGCCCATGCAGTGGGGTGAGGACTGGTGAGATTCTCAAGCTAAGTGATGATGATGGCCTGAATAAGACGGTGTACAGTGGAGATAGGATTTGGCCCTCCCCTTTGTATGAGGAAGTATCTCCAACAGATCCCCAAGAGACAAAGCAACTCCAGCCTACTGAAGGTTGCAATGCCACTGCCATAATAGGGAAGAGAACTGAAAATTATCTAATGTGGGCTTGGTTGGCAAGGGACTCACTTGCACAAGCCCCACCACTCAACCTCCCTTGTCTCTCCTTAGCATACTCCACTTCTAGTCATAATTCTTTTACAGATAACGCAGCTAAGATAAAGTATAGACCTGAAATGAATTCTAAACAAGTGGGTCAGTAACTGAAGTCAGAAAGTTAGAGTTGCTACTGAACCCTTTGCAGGTTCCTCCATACCAACACCCTCTAGAGAGGAAGTCAGAGAATAAACAAATGTTTTCAGTAGTATAACCACCAGAGAGAGTGAAGTTTTGTATGTCTTATGGACTCCAATACTCACTAGGACAGTAAGCGATCAGAATGCTTTTCACCATGGGACAATTGTTTGCCTTAACAACTCTTCTGATTTAATGCCCAGAATTGACATACATTTCCCCCTGCTATACGATACTAAGGTACTTTGACAGTATATGGCAGCCTTACCAATTAAACAGAGCTAGGTTGTCATCTACCCCTGATGTGTGTGTCTAAGCCTCCTCCCTAAACTTCACCCCTAACACTAAAAATAAGGGACAGCCATGATTAGCCCTGTGCTACATTTCTAGAGCACCTGCTCTCTCCCTCAAAGATTAAATGTTTATGTGGCTTGAGTATAAGGTTGAGTACTGTCACCCTCACTCTGCTCACCACCCAAGCCCCCCACCCACACCAATGGCATAGAGAACACAGCCAGAAAATCTTGCCTGCACAAACAGCAGGTTTTGCTGGAATAAAATCTTTCCTTCTCTGGCAAGAAGAGAAAAAAATTCATAGCCTGAGATCTTCTGGCCATGGAGGCAATTATTTATCATATTTCTTTACTGCCCGATATGTACATCTCTAGGTGGTGTACAAAATTTAGTATAAAAAAGTAAACAGATTAAAAATCCACAACACACAGTTAAAACAATCTCATAAAACAAACCATTAAAACTAATTATTAAAATTAATTCCAGTTAAAAACCTGTGAGAATAGGTGCATTTCTTCCTGAAAACAGAGAAGGAGATGCTCTTATTTCAACAAGAAGCATATTCCAAAGCCCTGGGGCAGCCACAGAGAAAGCATTTATTACTAAATGCAACTAGGTGAAGGGCTTTCGGCAAGCCTGACAGAGTCAGAAAATCTTAAGGAAGTGTCAAGAGCTGTAACAGTGCATCAAAACCCAGTTATGGAGGGCTGAAGGAAATAACTACGTAGCTGGAATGTGAATCGTATCAAAGAGCTATAGAAATATAGAGCTGAGAGCAGCATGCCTCAGCTATGTTCACAGATATGCAAGACATTCCTTGTTATAGGCCATACATAGGAGGGACTTTTAGACAGAATACCCAGGAACAGATTTCTGGGTAAGTTAAAGCTTCCTGATCTAGTTTTTATTTTTCTGGCTGATCATCACTGAACTCCCTTAAATGGATAAAGTCTAATTTCTTCATAAACAACTCTGAATTCGTGCTAGTCTAATAGACCAATTTCATGCCCAGTAGTTAAAAGTTTTGGAGTATACAGACAATCTAAACAAGCATACAAAATGTCTAGATTATACCATGTTCGTACTGTAGGTTAATTTGCCTCTGCTCTGAAGAACAATTGTTAGTTTCCTATTAGAACTGGATTGTGTGTCTGTACACTCTGGGTCATTGGACTAGCCTGGGTTTCATTAGGCTCTTCGATCATAAGTCTCAAATACAACTGAAAATGTCAACTCATCTGACAGCAATTAAGATCATTTTCTACTACTTGAAGAAGAGAGCCTGATCTAACGAAATCTCAAACTTTTAAACTAAACAGAGTTCTACGTATTTTGGTATGGCTTACTAGTGAGTGATTTATCTGTAGTCATCAACAATTCCTCCCCCCCTCCCATTCTCTGTGTGAAAGGTCGGTCTTTGTTTTGTATGAGGCTGGTGCTGAAGCAAAGCAAGCTGCAACTAGAAACACATCCTTCACCCCCCTTCCCTCATCTCTGAAATTCATGGTGAAGCTGGATGAGGGGCATTCACCATACGAGTCGGTAAAGGGGTGGGGTTTTGGGGGTTTTTTTGTTTTTGTTTTTTTTGAAACCTTACACAGGGACTGGGGAAGAGAGAGAGAAGTTGGAAAGAGCACAAAACATGGCTTATTTTTGTAATTGTGTAAGTCAAATGAGAAATGTGCCTCTAGTGCACCAATGTTTTGCTTGCAAACACTATACAGGGTATAGCTTTGAGGGGTTTTTCAGAAGGTACATAATTGGGGGTGGGGGTTGTAACTGAAAAGCCTGCACATGGTCTTGTGTGGTCACTGGATACCAGCCATTACTTAAAACAGTAGAGAAGCTCATGTTCTCATATAGAAGAAGCTACCTTGTCACTCAACAACTAACAGAAGAAATCCAAAGAGCTTTTTAAAAACCCACCTACATCATGCTTATACCATACTACCGCCAGTTGTAATCTTTAAGCTCCTTGGGGCGGGGACCTTTTTGCTTATATTACTTCATCAATAAAAATTCTTGGTGGACCCCATTGTTTTCTACCACTGCAACAGTGGTTTACACCCAAACCAAGAGTTATACATGGGAAACGAATTTCCAGCAATTCCCTTCCCCTCTGCATCCATCCGTGCCTGCTAAAAATGTATTTGAGTTTTGCACAATCCTCAGGGACTTATTTGGGAAGGTAAAACCTGCTGTGAAGAGCGGGGGGGGGGCAGTGAGGACATTGCTCCTCCTTTCTGTGTGCAACCTTGGATATACCAGTCTTTCTATACATGTGATAACTCTAGCCTTGTGAATACTTTCTCCCACTTTACCTAGGACAGGTATTATACTGATGGCTAGTTTCTTGGTTCTTAAAAGGGTTTATTTTAGGAGGGGAACTTCCCAACTAAGTGAGCAAGTCCCATTGAAATTACTGAGATTTAAGTTTGTCGTGATGAAATTGTCCCATTGATTTCAATGGTATTTAGTTGTGACTTAATCAGGATGTTGTCTCATATATTTAGCAGTTTGCTCCTCAGATTGCCACTGTATTTGTCAAACTATCAGCTTGCATTTGTTTTTCTAAACAAATTAAGAAGTTTGTCTTCATTTGGGCAAGGCTTTCACTTCATAGGAAACTTATATTTATTCACATTTATATCCCATACTTCCTTCAAGGAGCCCAGAGCAGTACACATGATTTATGTATATCCTCACAGGGTGGTTTATTCTCACAACCACCATGTGAAGTAGGTTGGTTTGAGAAATAAATGACTGACCCAGAGTCACTGAGTTTCATGGCTGAAACTCAGCTTTCAGCCTCAGGTTAAATTTCCTCAAGTTGCAGAAGGAAATCAGGGAGGCTTCAAGGAGAGGCAGGGCAGTAATAATGGATGACTTCAATTACCCACATATAGACTGGGTAAATTCACAGTCAGGTAATGACAAAGAGGTCAAATTTCTAGATACGTTGGATGACTGTGCCCTAGAACACTTGGTCTTGGAACCAGCTAGAGAGAAGGCGACCTTGGACTTAATCCTGAGTGGCACCCAGGACCTGGTGTGGGATGTCAGTGTCATCGACCCCTTAGGGAACAGTGACCATAGTGCAATCAAATTCAATATACATGTGGGGAGAGAATCACCAAAGAAGTCTAACAAAGACACTTTTAATTTCAGAAGGGGAAGCTTCTCAAATATGAGTAGTATGGTGAAAAGAAAGCTGAAAGGGAAAACAGGAGAGTCACTTCGCTCCAGGGTGCATGGAGTTTACTCAAAACCACAATACTAGAAGCCCAGTTAGATTGTATACCCAAAAGGAGGAAAGGTACCAGGAGGATTGCAGCATGTATAACAGGTAAAGTCAAGGAAGCCATAAAAGGGAAGAAGACTTCCTTCCGAAATTGGAAGGCATGCCCAAATGAGGAAAACAGAAAATGAACACAAACTCTGGCAAAAGAAATGCAAGGTGATAAGGGAGGCAAAAAGAGAGTTTGAGAAACATTTAGCAAAAAGCATCAAGGGGAATAACAAAAACTTCTTTAAATACATCAGAAGCAGGAAACCTGCCAGGGAGGCAGTTGGACCTTTGGATAATGAGGGAGTGAAAGGGACTATTAAGGAGGATATGGAGGTTGCAGAGAAGCTCAATGAGTTTTTTGCGTCTGTCTTCATGGCAGAAGATACTGAGCATATACCTCTTACTGAAACAGGCTTTTTAGAGATGGAAGTTAAAGAACTGAGTCAGATAGCAGTGACAAGAGATGATATTCTAAACTGTGTGGAAAAACTGAAAACTAGCAAATCACCAGGGCCGGCCGCCATCGATCCAGGAGTCCTCAAAGAAGTCAAATGTGAAATTGCCAGCCTCCTTGCTAAAATATATAATTTATCCCTGCAATCAGGCTCTGTACTGGAGGACTTGAAAGTAGCCAATATAACCCATTTTCAAAAAGGGATCCAGGGGTGATCTGGGAAATTACAGGCCGGTTAGCTTAACGTCCGTTCCAGGCAAATTGATGGAAAGCAGCCTCAAGGAAAAATTGTAAAGCACATAGAACAGGAGGCCCTGCTGGGAGAGAACCAGCATGGCTTCTCCAAAGGTAAATCTTGCCTCATGAACCTTTTGGAGTTCTTTGAGAGTGTCAACAAGTGTGTGGATAAGGGTGATACAGTTGACATTTTTTTTCTTTTTTGGTTAAATGTATATACCATCTTTCATTAAAACAATCCCAAGGCAGTTTACAGCAAAACTTAAAAACAAGATTATAAAAATGACACAGTTAAAATGTCAAGCTAAAAATATAAGACAAATCTGATTAAAAAATTTAAAACACAAGTATAAAAACAATACAAAATACAAAGTACAAAGAGCAGCAGCAGAGACAATCATATAAAAGCCTGGGTAAAAAGCCAAGATTTAACATGCTTTCTAAAAGCTGTGATGGAGACTGAGGAGCGAATAACCACTGGGAGAGCATTCAAGAGTCATAGTATACCTTGACTTCCAAAAAGCTTTTGACAAAGTTCCTCATCAAAGACTCCTGGGGAAACTTAGCAGTCATGGGATAAGGGGACAAGTACATGTGTCAATTGCTAACTGGTTGAAAGACAGGAAACAAAGGTTAGGAATAAACTGAGAGTTTGCACAATGGAAGAAAAAAAGAAGTGGGGTCCCCCAGGGATCTGTACTGGGACTGGTGCTTTTTAATTTATTCGTAAATGATCTAGAAGCAGGGGTAAGCAGTGAGGTGGCCCAATTTGCAGATGATACCAAACTCGTTCGGGTAATGAAATCCAAAATGGATTGTGAGGAGCTCCAAAAGGATCTCTCCAAATTAGTGGAGTGGGAGACAAAATGGCAAATGCGGTTCAGTGTTGGCAAGTGTAAAGTGATGCACATTGGGACGAAAAACCCCAACTTCAAGTATAAGGTGATGGGATCTGAGCTGTCGGTGACTGACCAGGAGAGGGATCTTGGGGTTGTGGTTGACAGCTCGTTGAAAGTGTTGACTCAATGGGCAGCACCTGTGAAAAAGGCCAATTCCATGCTAGGGATCATTAGAAAGAAGATTGAAAATAAAACTGCTAATATTATAATGCTCTTATACAAAACTATGGTGTGGCCACACCTGGAGTACTGTGTACAATTCTGGTCACCACATCTAAAAAAGGACATTGTTAGAACTGGAAAAGGTGCAGAAGAGGGCAACGAAGATGATCAGGGGCCTAGAGCACCTTTCTTATGAGGCAAGGCTACAACACCGGGGGCTATTTATTTTAGAAAAAAAAGATGACCGCAGGGAGACTTGACAGAGGTCTATAAAATCATGCATGGCGTGGATAAAGAGAAATTTTTCTCCCATAACACTAGAACAAGCGGTCATCCCATGAAATTGATTGCCAGGATATTTAGGACCAGTAAACGGAAGTATTTTTCCACACAATGCTTAATCAACTTGTGGAATTCTCTGTCACACGATGTGGTGACAAAACCTGGATAGCTTTAAGTGGGGCTTGGATAACTTCATGGAGGAGAGGTCTATCAACGGCTACTAGTTGGAGGACTATAGGCCGCCTCTGAGTACCAGTTGCAGGGGAGAAACAGCAGAAGAGAGGGCATGCCCTCAACTCCTGCTGTAGGCTTCCAGTGGCATCTGGTGGGCCACTGTGTGAAACAGGATGCTGGACTAGATGGGCCTTGGGCCCGATGCAGCAGGGCTGTTCTTAAGTTCTTAACAGGGATTTGAAATGGATTCTCCTTTGTTCTAGTCCAATGCTCTAGCCATGATACCATACTGGCTTTCAATCGTTTTGTACTTTGTTTGCTACAAGTCCATAATATGCCACAATTACTTCTGGGAAGCGAGCTTTCCAAATATCCTCTTCAAGCTATAACAGATATGAATGGACGGTAAAGATTCTAAACTTACAAGACTGCAAGTCAGTCAGTGACAGAGAGATTGTAAAGCAGAGTGCATCTATATGCAAGCAGTGGGGGCAGAGCATGTATAGCAGTCTTTTAGGTTCCCTGCTGATCAATAACCATTGCAAAGTTGGTTTAAAATGTGAAGTTGTTTCTTACATATATGGTTACAGTGAATGCATTTGACTCAAGTATCTATTTCAGGATCCTTTGTAAAAATCTAAGTTTCAAGCTGTACGTTTACACACTAGACCATTATTTAAGGAAAGTGTGGCTCAATTTTTTTTAAAAGTAGAATTTGTTAAGTTAGCTTCATTTAGCTTCTGCTTCTTTTCTAGTATCCCTTCTAAAATTTAGGTATTTCAGTTTATGGGTAGTCCTAATTCAGGATTCCTGATTTTTTTTTTTAAACTATATTTTCAGTTCTTTTAAGCATTCTATTCTGCACCACCCCTTCTCTTGTGATTGTGGTACAAGTACATTCTCAGTGATATAGTGCAGGGAAAAATAATTTAATGGCCCACATCCTGCATAGCAGTAGGTGGGTGGAAGGAGGACTGTGCCGTGGCAGGGAGTTTTCATTGCACCTGAGGTGAGGACTTATCACACAGATGAGCACATGTGCAAGGGAACGAGCCGGGGGGTGGGGGGAGTGAGTTTTCACTTCTCTCCCCTCACTGCAAAAGACCTTCCCACTTGCAGAATTACTCAGGGACAGAATCCAGCAAGCAGAAAAGTCTTTTGCAGCAAGGGGGGGAGAGGTGAAAAATCACTCTTCCCCATCCCCCACTCTCTTCCCCATGTGCTTATCTGCGGGAGAAGGCTCCCTACCACTGCACAGCCCTTCTTCCTTCTGCCCATGTGCAAGATATGGGCCAGTGTATGCTATTGCTCTCTATGGGGAAAGCAATGAATTTGCTTCCTTGTTTCCAAATATCTGCATCATATTAAAACATCTTTGTATGTATTATAGAAGAGCTACATGTTTAATATTCATTTGTTTTATGATGGTGATAAATCGTCTACCTCTACAGTGAGCTTTTTGGAAGGCAGTTTTAATTACAACCCCTAGTGCATGAAAACACTGAACATGCTAGCTGATCGTGCAGGAGTCAACGGGTTAGCCTTTATGCAGACAGAGGCAACACATTCTGGAAGCTTTAGGTCCAAGTTTGGAATACACCATTTAGTCATCATACACTTAACATGCTGATCTTTCCATTGTGGTATTCTGTACCTGTTGACATTTGGAAACAAAGGAGGTGGCAGAATTTAACTTCACTCTGAACTGGAAAAAGCTGCACTTCACACACCCAATGCCAAGTCCTACCACTGCTACAGAATTACCGTGGCCAGGTTCACATGTACACTTTAACTGCAGTTAAAGCTGCCAGAGGTTTTAACTGTAGTACGAATGTGCAAAACTGCAGTTAAGGGTCTGAAGATAACGCGAAAAAACTATTTTTTAATTTTTTTTAAAAAAAGGCAAAGCATATGATAGCAGGTAGAGTGGTAAGAAAATCTTTCTGAGGAAAGCAGGGAAAGGAGAGTTCGACAGGGAAGAGAGAGATGAAGCGAGCTACAGCGAACCAGCCCTCTGGAGCAAGGCAGGAAGTAGAACTAAGAGGATTCGCCCACAGGCATTGGGTTAAGGATCTTCATATGTTTCTACTTCCTGCCTTCTGGAGCACATGGAGGAATGTAATCCCACGTTGGGTGACCTACACCAGCCGAGAAAAGAAGTGGGGTCCCCCAGGGATCTGTACTGGGACTGGTGCTTTTTAATTTATTCGTAAATGATCTAGAAGCAGGGGTAAGCAGTGAGGTGGCCCAATTTGCAGATGATACCAAACTCGTTCGGGTAGTGAAATCCAAAATGGATTGTGAGGACCTCCAAAAGGATCTCTCCAAATTAGTGGAGTGGGAGACAAAATGGCAAATGCGGTTCAGTGTTGGCAAGTGTAAAGTGATACACATTGGGACGAAAAACCCCAACTTCAAGTATAAGGTGATGGGATCTGAGCTGTCGGTGACTGACCAGGAGAGGGATCTTGGGGTTGTGGTTGACAGCTCGTTGAAAGTGTTGACTCAATGGGCAGCACCTGTGAAAAAGGCCAATTCCATGCTAGGGATCATTAGAAAGAAGATTGAAAATAAAACTGCTAATATTATAATGCTCTTATACAAAACTATGGTGTGGCCACACCTGGAGTACTGTGTACAATTCTGGTCACCACATCTAAAAAAGGACATTGTTAGAACTGGAAAAGGTGCAGAAGAGGGCAACGAAGATGATCAGGGGCCTAGAGCACCTTTCTTATGAGGCAAGGCTACAACACCGGGGGCTATTTATTTTAGAAAAAAAAGATGACCGCAGGGAGACTTGACAGAGGTCTATAAAATCATGCATGGCGTGGATAAAGAGAAATTTTTCTCCCATAGCACTAGAACCAGAACGCCAGTTTGCCCTGTCAAACTCCAAATTGGAACTCTAAGCTTCGCCACCATCAACTGTGGTTTTGCTGAACTGTTACATCCAAAGGCAGACTTGCCTATAAACACGGTTAAATGCCCATTTCAAAACCCCAGTCATAGAGGCAGCGGCACAGACCCACCCTGAGGACGTGGCTGCTCCATGCTTTGGACACTTCTCGATGGCAGCCGCTTGGAAAAGCAGCCAGGCCCCTCCTGTCAGCCATGCAGCTATGGAGTTGCCAGGCTACAGGGATGCCAACACACCCCATCCCAGAACGGCCAGCCTGACAGGACGCACAGTCGCCCAGGGATAACAGTCATGGATGTCCACAAGCACAAACAACCCAAGTGGAAGCACAAGCAGGGTGGCCCATCATGGCACCGGGAGGGGGAAGTCAAAAGGCAGACTCAAGCAAGAAAGCTGGCGCAGCAAAGTTCTATTTTTCACACAAAAAGGGTGGGGAAGGGGGGATCAGCCCCTTCCCCAGGTGGGGGTGTTTGCTGCCTTACTCATGAGCAATGTCGCCACTGCGGCAGCAGTGGTTCAGAGCACGACAGATTTGCCCATTTGGCCATGGACCGCTCACTCACGAGAGTGGCAGACTAAGGGGAGCGAGGGAGGATGCTCCATACAGGAAAACCTCAGTGACTGGGCACTTGGACAAGTGCTGTCCTGGGCAACAGTTGCCAACCTGCTGTCAAACCCTGCACCCTGCCAACCCACCCACCAATGTGGATGTGCGCACCCCTACCCGCAGCCCCCATAGGCAACTCAGCCATCCTGGGGTGGCTGGAAACTGGGGGGGTCTCTACTCCTGGGAATCATTACACCTCGAGATCTGCAGATGCCACCATGCTGGCCCCGGAATTTTGAATGGCTGGAAGGGTCCACTCCACAGCCCACTGCCTGCACTGTACATGGAAATGGTTTGTGTGGGGACGCTATTGGCAGGGTCTGAAAAGCAGACTCAAGCAGGGAAGCTGGAGCAGCCAAGTTCTATTTTTCACACAGAAAGGGTAGGGAAGTGTGGGCAGCCCATTCCGCTTTGGGCCGTTAATGCCCCCAGAGGCTTACTCATGAGCAGGACAGGTCACGCAGAACAGTCTTGGGTCAGCTGAGAAACTTTCTGAAGGATCCCACCACCTGACCCAAGGCTCAGTGGCCAGGCATGAGAGTGACAGGCCATGGGACACACACGGACAGCTCATCAGAGGGACCATCAGAGTGGAGAGGAAAGAAGTGATTTGCCTGGAAAAAGCATAGCTGATTCAAGAGAGCAATATATTCCATTCTCCACCTAACACCTTCCGCTCGAAAGCGTCAAGCCTTGGGTATTCTGGATAGAGTGAGGATGGTTTCTGGCTTGCATCCGCAGGGAGTGCTATACCGGAGAACACACTCCTAGTCTTGGGGACTGTGGATAAGATACCGCGATACTGTACCCACTGCCTGCCTGCATGTCCATGTGCACAGGTGTACCCTTTTCAGCGCCTTGGAATGGCCACTCCCCTCTCCGGTGGTGGCAGGAGAACGGGGGCTTCCCTTTCCCGTCCATCCCCATGCCTGCAGATCTGCATATGGCAGGACGACAGATCAGCAACTGGGAGATCTGGATGGGTGGAAAGGTCTGGGCCTGTGTCCAGACTTCCACCAACACCACACATGCGCCAGGTCAAGGGAAAAGGGGGAGTCTAGGTGCCCTCTGGATGCCAGGCTATGGCACATGGGGTATGGAGACATCCTCTGGGGTATGTGCAAGGCTGCAGAATGATTTGGGGAGAGGGAAGTTGATCCCCTCTATTTTTCAACAAAGACAGTCAGGGCCCCAACTAAAAGGTGGTCCCCTTGGACTTCCTGATGGTTAAGTAGGCAGCTCAGCTTGTGAGCTTGCAGTCAGTGGGTGGAGATAACATCTTAACGGGCACAGGCATATCCCCAATGGACTGACCCTCTCATGAAAGAGATAGCCTACTGGACAGCAAGCTGCTTACAGTGGCTTAGTGATGGGTCTGGCTGGAGTGCTCTGCCGGGGTCTCCCCTTGCAACATCTTCCCTGGTCATGGTGGGACAGTACCCCGAACATCCTTTGTCCTGCCCCATCTGCATATTCCATTCTAGAGAATGTGGGTTCTCCCCTCCCACAGTGAAAGTGGGATTCCATCCACCCTGGGCCCCCAACCCCTCAGGAATTGGAGTTTGCGTGGTGCTTCCTGAGTGTGGGTCCACTGGGCCGGGGGGGGGGGCTGCAGTGCCATGGCTAGCAGAAGAAGCACTGGCATTGCAGGGCATTTAAAGGGCTTTCAATGTGCTTCCCCTGCCGAGGGTGGCAGGGCTCTCCAAAAATGCATAATTGTGCTCAGCATGCCCTGCTAGAGATTGTAGCCAGTTGCGCCCACGCAGTGACGCTTTGCCCAGAGTCCGGCCATGTTGCTGGCTGGGAGGCTGAGCGGCAGGATGGGCTGCCCTTTCCCTCCACTCCAGTTAGGCTAATGGCAGTTTGCAGTACATCTGCAGTGCAACTTGGAGTTAGGAATTCTAACTCCGGTTAAGGTTAACTGAGGTTATAATGTATGACTGAATATGGCCTCTAAGATTAGGTAAGCCACTCTCACTCAACTTGAAGGCCTCATTTGTAAAAAGGTTACTCAATAGTAACCTTCTATTGGTCCTAATGGCACAGTGGGGAAATGACTTGACTAGCAAGCCAGAGATTGCTGGTTCAAATCCCTGCTGGTATGTTTCCATACCATTGCAAATGAGATGGCAATGGTAAACCCCTCCTGTACTCTACCAAGACAACCACAGGGCTCTGTGGTTGCCAGGAGTTGACACCAACTTGATTGCACACTTTACCTTTACGTTACAGGATTGAGAGGAAATCCCATGTGTTTTACTGTTTGTATTGCAAGTGCTGGAGAGAATTTATCTATGTGGTCGCTAAGAGTCGACACCAACAATGGCACTTAATCAATTGTGAGTGAGTTATAATGCAATTTGAACTACTAGTAACATTCTCTCATGCATTTCAGATACCCCAAAATAATCACAACACTTGGTAAAAATTTTTTACTTTCTTCTCTTCCCTCACCTGAACAATCTGCCTTCATTTCTTAGTGTTCCCCATTCTGTTATATCTGCCACCCTCCAAAGAACTCTCCAACAACAAAAAGGAAATTGTTTCCTGGCTACATTTTTGTTGCTTTGTCCTGCTCATGTTGAGCTTGGATAGAAGAACCTAGCTGTGCTCCTGAACCCTCCCTCTCTCTATCGAAAGAAAACGTTAAGTGTAACAAACATTGCAAGCTCAGTAGCAGACTGCATTGCTTCAGCAGTTGGCAATCTTTTGAGCAAACTGTCCACTTTCTCAGGGATTGCAATACAATTTGAGCAGCTGTTTTCCAGCTTCTTTCTCCGTTTTACAAATAGCAAAGTAACTCTCAGCACCCCACCCAAACCTACACCCACTGCTTTGCATCTCAGATGTTTGTACTTTCTGAACTGTCCCTCCTCTCTTTAAGGGGAGGAATATTGTTCTCCCTGTCAAATCAATCACCAAGCTCAACAGCAATAGGCATTTCGCCCAGTTTGTCTTCTGAAATATTCTGAGTTATTCCATTCCTCATCAACCCTCTTGAAAGTATACTAAGGAGGCAAGTTCAGTCTAGACATTTGAAAGCCCTTCCCCAATTAAATTTTATAATTTTAAAACAGTTTGTTGGCAGTGAAACCAGAGCTCTTCAGCTTTAAACACATGCTTTCCTCATAAATTTCAACAGTATGCATCCGGTATCAAAATTATACATCAGGCCCTTTAAAAAAAAATTAGAAACAACATCACATCTGCTGTAGGGTACTTGAGAGCATCTTCGTATAAGAAGTAGTAGGTGCATTTCCCCAGAGATCTGGAGAAGACTTGGATGTCTGTTCACAATGCAGGTCACATGGCAAATGGAAAAGGGGCAGTCACTGAAATAATCCGTTCTATGGGATAATTTATTTTGTACCAAAAGGCACAAAATATTGAATTGGCAGAACTGCAGGCTATTTTCAGAGTCCGCAACTGTGTTAGTCTTAAATAATGGTGGTATCAGCCTTCATATGCAAGAACCTTTTTCTTCACTTAATACAGACTACAGAGTCACCTAATGGCGCAGTGGGGAAATGACTTGATCATCAAGTCAGAGGTTGCCGGTTCAAATCCCTGCTGGTATGTTTCCCAAACTATGGGAAACACCTATATCGGGCAGCAGTGATATGTATAGGAAGTTGCTGAAAGGCATTATCTCATACTGCATGGGAGATGGCAATGGTAAACCCCTCCTGTATTCTACCAAAGATAACCACAGGGTCTGTGGTCGCAGGGAGTTGACACTGACTTGATCGCACACTTTACCTTTACAGGATAGTACTTATCAAGTAGGTAGAATGTTGACATTCTACTGCTCGGCACACTTAAGAGTTATTTCAGCCTTTTCATATGGGAGAGTAGTTATACAATGTGAGATCACAGAAGAAATCTTCACACATATAGCAAACTGTTTTAAATGGCTAGGGCATTTGTTCAATCTAACAGCAATGTTTCCAAAAAGTTGGTGGAAATATCAAGTTGAAGTTAAAGGTTCAAAACACTGAAGAATACCTCAGCAACTATAAATTAATGCATCTAAACTTTTGCAACAAAATATATAACTTCAGATTGCACCAAAAGAAGCATCACATGCAAGAGAAGAGTAGTAATCTTACAGTTTTACTTAGGTTAATTTATAGATTGAAGATAAAGGAGTAGGAAAACATAATATATAAAGGCTAAAGTAGTAGTGGCCAACATCCAGACACATGAAGCGCTTATGTAGGGAATGCTGCATTAATGCTACAGGGGAGGGTCATTAAAAAAAAAAAATCTTCCCTTGCTTCTGAAGTCCACTGTGACTCAAAAAATATGTCTCTGAGGGTTGCATAGCCTGTCAGGGACATACTTTCTGGAGTCAAAGTGGGTTCTGGAGGGAAGGAGTGGTGGACAAAAGTCACCTTTCCCCTGTAGCACTAGCACAAAGTCACTGTATGAGCACTTCATTAGTCTGGATGTTTGCCAAGTTGTTTAGCAGAAATTATACCAGAAAA
Organism: Hemicordylus capensis; assembly: GCF_027244095.1. Lineage (NCBI taxonomy): Eukaryota > Metazoa > Chordata > Lepidosauria > Squamata > Cordylidae > Hemicordylus > Hemicordylus capensis. The sequence goes on along the minus strand of NC_069657.1, from coordinate 266,406,064 downwards.
AAGGGGTGGGGGGGTGGAGAATGGCAATTTACTAGGAGCACTGAAGTACTGAATAGAAGCCATGGCTCCAAGCTGTAGCGAAACAGATTTAGTTAAGCTGTTGAGTACTTCTCTTTAAATTTAAGGGATGTTGAGCAATGAAATAAAACTGCCTAGAGAAACCTTTTCTTGGAAAAATGGTTAGCCAATATAAAGACTAAAAACCCTTCCATTGCAGGGAGTTAGGACCAAATAAACATAGAAATCCACTACAATTTTATCCCACTGTTAAGAGATCTGGAATAAAGCAAGAGTTAACACAGCAAAATATGTCTGTCTCACAGGAAGAGCAAGATACTATTTGCTCTAATTAACTACTTCAATTATATCTGTAAGGAGATTCTATTTAAATTAAACCACACAGTTTAACACACAGGAGCCAAAGCTCAAAATTCAAAACAAAAACCTGAATAGATTAGTTACTCACATTTCCCATGTATTCTGAAAGCAGATCTTGCAAGGCTTGTCTCACTGCATTACATTCTGCAACTATGCGTTCCCGTCGTTCGTCACGTGTGCAGGATGAGTCGGCCATTAGGGCTGCACCACTAATGATGCTCTCCAGGCGCTCTTCTAGGGAAGGCCTAAAACGCTCTTCACTGAAGTTCAAGGGATCCACGATAATTTGTTTCTGGTAAAAAGAAATGAATGAACTTTTAATAAGCACCAGGCTATTTTGGATCAATTTGAATGTAGCTTAGAATTGCTAGGGAGTATAACTTATGCATTGACAAGCAGAATATTGGCATATTTATATCAAACGTGTTACCCAGAATTAAGCAGCTTCATCTTGTCAATCTACAAAGATCTAAAATAGCAATATGGTCTTATTCTACATAGTTCCTCCATCTTCCTTAGCTGCCTGTCTACTTCAGGAGAAAGGCAAAATAAAAAAAGTAATAATCATCATAAAGTGTAAACCTCCTTTCAAAACTAGATGGTTCAAAGAACACCACAGCACACCACAAATTCAATTCCTTCAGGCATAGCTGAGTTTTAATTGAGTACGCAACAGTGCGGTTTGTACCAAGTTAAAGCTGTATCAGTTATTCCACTTCAATATTTTTAGAGAGCCAAATAGCCATGTTCAAAACCAACTTCAGACAAAGTGTTTTCATTCGTCAACTCTGGAACATTTTAAGTGTTTCATGTTAATTATACTGTGCAGTTTCTTGTATTCTTTGAGGCACCTGAAATATTAATTTTGCAAAAAGTTTTCAGCCGTATCCAATTCCTTTAGAAAGGCTCCTGAGCAGTAAGGTTTCTGAAAACTATTGAGATTAAGTACCCATAGGCATATGGATGTATTACCTTCGTATTAATGTCAGTCAAAACCACTGCAAACGTCACATAGTAAAGCTTCATGTGGCAACCTTTTTGCAATAGTTTATTATATTGTACACATCTGTGAGAGAATGCCTGCTTTCTCCTCACTATGTTACCAAGAAGGGGAGATATCACTGGAAAGCTAGAAGGGAAGTTAAAAGGGTGTGCCTGAGGAATTTGTGACCCTTCACCTAGGACAGCACTTTCCATATGCCCTTTTCCCCAGGGAACAGCCACTCTGAGGCAACCAAAAAGGAAGCCTTCAGTGCCTTTAAAAAATAAATAAACACCACCACTAATATACTAAACCCCACCTCTTCTGTCACAGCTGTTTGCTTTATCCTATAATACACCATTAACTGACAAATATTTCAATGCTGTCAATTCAAAAGCCCTAGCAGCCCACGCAAGGGGATGAAATGCATGGAACTAACAGGCATTTGAAGCAAGGGAGCTCTGTGAAGTGCAAGTTCATCCAAGGCACTGGTAAGCCACAACGTGACAACATGAAAATATCAGGTCGAGGATATACGTCAGTTGTCACCACCCAATAGAAGTGTAATTAGAATCCACCTAAGATAGTAAAGTTTTAATACATTTCAAGTCAAGAAATGAGGTAGCCTTATGGACCTTCTTAGAGAGACTGTTCTGTAGTAGCATAGCCACTGCAAGCACACTGCATTGATCACACAATCTGAGTCAACTTCTAGAATGGAAGGGAGGTAAAACAAAGTCCCCAAGTTAAAGATCATAAAGCTTCATATGGGAGGTGAAGTCCTCAGGCAGTTGAGGGTTTAGATGTAACACTAGCTCCTTATAATGGGCCTGGAAATATACTAGCATCTAGTGAAGACAAGCAAGAGGTGGCAGAGCACTGCCCCAAAGCTTGCCCTCAGTGACACCTTAATCTAGTCTGAGGCAATTCTGCAAGAAGTTGAGGCAGCTGTAAGGTCAGAGAGAACTGGAGTGGAGAAAAACCCTGCTTGGAAGAGCCCTGGATAGAGAGCAATGATGGCCATGTGTACCAGACAAGGAGAATATGGGACAAGAATGACTGTGGGCACGTGCACACACACACAGACACACGGAAGAACACAACAGTACAGCTATTGCATAGACACACAGGTGAGTAATATTTCACAAGGGCCCACCAACGGGGCAAAAATCCCCATTCTCAAAAATGAAAGTAAACAATTATATAATGACTAGTATTTTTTAGCCCGTTATAACAACAGGCGCTAGCCTTCCCTTCCCTTCCCCCCCTCCCTTTCCTCTCCCTTGCCCCTTCTCATTTTTCCCCCCGTCCAGTTTCCCTCTCCGCCGCAGCTCATGGCCGAGGTTCTGGGCTCCGGGCCTGCCGCCACCATTCTCCCTCCTGCCCCCGCCTGCCTCCATGCCCGCCTGCCTCCATGCCGCGGCAAGGGCTCCTGGGCCGGGCGCCGCCATCTTTGGAGTCTGTGGCCAGCGCGGGCCCTTCGCTTTTGGCCTCCGTGCCGCCGCCGCTCTCCCCGGCCGGGCCAGGGCCGCCCGCCACTGCCGGCCTCCACTCCGGCCCCCCGCCGGCCCAGTCTCTGTCTCTTCTGGCCGTGGCGGCAGCTCTGCCGGCGCCGCGGCCAATTTTCTCCGCCGCCCCTTCCCAGCTTCTTCTGGGCGGCCGCTTGGCCGCCCAACATGGCCGCCAGGTGCCGGCGGTTGTGTCTCCCTGCCCTGTTCTGGGCATGCACTTCGCGCATGCCCAGAACGACCATCGGAGGCACGGACACCAAGCCTTTTATTATATAACTAGTGTTTTCAGGCCCGTTAAATAACGGGCGCTAGTAAGTGATCTGGGCCCACCCCCACTCCCTCTTGCCCTCCCCCCTCCCCAGAAGTCTTGCGCTCCACCCACCACTCACCCGGCAACTTTAGTCAGTTGGGGCCCAGTCTTCCCCTTGCCACCGCCTCCATGGCCACGCTGCCGGTCCGATCTGGGCCGCCCCCGCCCCCGCCCCCACCTAACATTCCCGGCCGGGCAAGGGCCCTAAAGTGTCTCCGCCACCAGGCGTTGCCGGCGCCGCCAGGCCTCGGTGGCGGCTCCACCACCACCTTGGGCGGCTTTCCTCGCCGCCTCTTGCCCCCGCCAGGCTTCCTCTGGCCCCCCGCCTGGCTTCCTCTGGCCGAGACGGCGGCTCTGCCGCCGTCTCGGCCAGCTTACCCCGCCGCCTCTCTCCTTGCTTCCCAGCTTCTTCGGGCAGCCGCTTCTGGCCGCCCAACATGGCCGCCGGGTGCTGGCCGTCGTGTCTCTCTTGGACTGTTTTGAGCATGCGCTCCGCGCATGCTCAGAACAGTCGAGGCACGAACGCACGCTTGGTGTCCGTCCACGGACGGACACCAAGCGTTTTATTAGAGAGGATGATTCATCCACTTCCACTTGTATGTTTTCCCATCCCAACGAACATGGGGCAAGAGATGGTGACATGAAGAGAGCAGATACCAAATGAAGAAGCAGGAAAAAGGTTAAGAAGTAGAGCTATACAAGACAGCGGGCAAGGTAAAGCTAGATGGGAAGCTGGGGCTGTTACTTGCCCACCAATAATCTATCTTTATGTCCATATTTTAATATACTTTCCAACCATTTAGTGGCTCTCTTACTAGTATAGTCATAAGCCAAAAACAGGCTTGTCTATCAACTGCAATCCTCTAGCCACTAGAACTACTGTGATAGCATAGTACATTCATGTTCTTTCCAAATGCAAAAAAATGATGAATGATCTACAACAGAATGGCAAGCAAATTGAGTAAGGTTCATTTGGCTTGTCAAAATGTCCACAGAGGGCTTGGGGACAGCAAGAACTGTGTGCTGTTGACTGCGCCAAGGGGGGGTGGGGAGAAGGGGCTGCTGTTTTGGGCCTGAATACAACTATGTGTATTCAGACCCTTCTCTAAGGGGATGCAGTCCCTAATGATCTTTGAGCTCTGGATTAGATATGAGAGCCTGAAATTTTGACACCCCCCCCCCGAAAAAAAATAATATCAAAAAATCAATCTTCTCTAAAACCTGAAATAGAAGCTTTGGAAGTTTGAGGATAATTAAAATAGGTTGTGGAATATTTTCTTCCAGAATGATGAAACCTGTTTTGACATGGTGTTTTAAAACATGGTCACAGACAATTCATATTACCATGAATAATTTAGAACCAAGATTTCAAGGCAGCAAAGTTAGTGTTTATTAGCACTGCTACTATATTTGATTAGATTACTGAACAAATAGCAGTTATGTTGGAAATACTTTCCAGTGTTGCAGAATATACACTCTAGGTATTTGGTCCAGGAGTATAAGTTGGAAATCTGCCACTCTAGCAATTTGATGGCAAGGCCCTGGTACAACACAGTCTTCAACACCCCTTGCTTTTCACGTGCTCCAGAGTCCCATCTCTTTTGTATCAATTGGAATGCGGAGTAATGTTTACACCCATGCACACACACCCAAGAAACAAATTAATATGTCAAAGTTTTAAAGTCTGTTCATGTAAAGCTTCCATTTCCTAAAATGTATGAAACTCAGTGGAAGTTCAGAGTCAAAAAGCTACAGATCTTTCAGTACAGAAAAATAAAGTTGTGTTACACTAGTATTTTCAAGGATTTATTGGAATAGGGCAGGAAATAAACAGATGTGGGTTGAGAACAACTAATTCTGTTAATACTTTTAGCCTGATGTTTACATAGAATCTAATCCCACGGAGTTCAACAGTGCTTAGTCCCAAGTAAGAGTGACAGTACGATTATGTTGATTGGGAAGCTCAATGTTAAAGTTTAATTGAATATCCAAAGTATATTACTACTCAGTTAATATTTTCTAAGTGTTCTCTCAAAAAAGTGAGCTGCTTCTGTTTCTTCATGATAATGTTTAGAAATGGTTTGTAGTTCTAAAAAGATAATAAAATCTTCCCTTTTAGCTGCAATACTTATAGTTTCCATTTTCAACTTTTATTGATTCCTACCTGGCAAAATTGAAGATATACAGGTGAAACTCGGAAAATTAGAATATCGTGCAAAAGTCCATTAATTTCAGTAATGCAAATTAAAAGGTGAAACTGATATATGAGACAGACGCATCACATGCAAAGCGAGATAAGTCAAGCCTTAATTTGTTATAATTGTGATGATCATGGCGTACAGCTCATGAAAACCCCAAATCCACAATCTCAGAAAATTAGAATATTACATGGAACCAAGAAGACAAGGATTGAAGAATAGAACAATATCGGACCTCTGAAAAGTATACAGTGTACTGTGCTTGATTGGCCAGCAAACTCGCCTGACCTGACCCCATAGAGAATCTATGGGGCATTGCCAAGAGAAGGATGAGAGACATGAGACCAAACAATGCAGAATTGCTAAAGGCCGCTATTGAAGCATCCTGGTCTTCCATAATACCTCATCAGTGCCACAGGCTGATAGCATCCATGCCACGCTGCATTGAGGGAGTAATTGCTGCAAAAGGGGCCCAAACCAAGTACTGAATACATATGCATGCTTATACTTTTCAGAGGTCCGATATTGTTCTATTCTTCAATCCTTGTCTTCTTGGTTCCATGTAATATTCTAATTTTCTGAGATTGTGGATTTGGGGTTTTCATGAGCTGTACGCCATGATCATCACAATTATAACAAATTAAGGCTTGACTTATCTTGCTTTGCATGTAATGCGTCTGTCTCATATATCAGTTTCACCTTTTAATTTGCATTACTGAAATTAATGGACTTTTGCACGATACTCTAATTTTCCGAGTTTCACCTGTACATAGATGCCTTAAGGTGTATCAGCTTGCTGCTCCATTTACAATATTCAATATTTGCAATTGTTTTATAAAATGAAGGCCTCCATACCTTTATCCTTCATAAATATACCAAGTGGAACAGTTTGTTTCAAGTGTAAACATAAAAACATGAAATAGAATAAGTTTACATTTGTTAAAGTATTGGGTGAGTTCAAACACTAAACCACAGCAAAACCATGGTTTACTAGGAAGAGCCTGAAGCTTGCATGCTCCTTTCCTGCCATACAAAAGGAAGTTTTCAGCTCTTATTTTTAGCCAAATCATGATTTGTCATTGTGTCTGAACCTAGCAAACCGTGGTGTGTTCTGACCACAGTTTATGAACGTCATGATAAAGCCAAGATCCTGGTTCAGAAGTTTGCTATGAAAAGGGGAATTTCTACACACCCCTGCAAAATGCAATACTTACATCAAAGTTGTTGAGTGCATAAGCCAACTCTCCCCCACCACTCTGCGGCTGAACAGAGTCCTCAGAAGCTGTTGCTTGTGCTGCATTAGAGATTCCCGTGACAGCCTGCTGCAACTGCTTGTAGATCAAGTCCCTATTGGCTTTGTAAGCAGCTACATCTGGGTGCTGCAGACATGCTTGAGAAGCAGTGTAGAGTATAGGAATGTTTTTCTGAAGAATTCCTCTGGCTGCAGCCATCTGATCACGATGACCTATATCTTTTAATTCCTGCAGAAGATTCCAGACAGAGTACAGGTTGCTCAGAGATATTGAAGGACATGGTTCAGATCAGCAATTAGACTCCCTCAAACCTAAAAAGAGTACTGTGTATTGCTACCTTCATCCAAGTACAGCACTGTATTTATCAAGAGGTACAGAAATCTACATAACCTCTGGGACACAATCAGGTTGCAACTGTATAATCCTGAATGTTCTGCTTTCATGAACAAGAGTCACTAGAAATTTATTTACACACCAGTTTTTATTCATCTTCTGCCATTAGTTCTCCAAGGAAACAGATGTATTATTTACTAACATGCAATTCAGACACCTTTTCTAGTTAACTTGCACTTTCTTTAAAGCCCTTAAGTGAATCTTCATGTTTTAGGTGTTCTCCGATACACGGCCAGCACTGCTGGCAATTTTAACACTTCTATGGCAACAGTTTTGATATTAAATTGATTGATATTATATCAGTATATAAACAGGTACCCATATACATGAACGTTGTCACTATACATACTTGTTGTCTCTTGCCTGCCATTATATTAAGCTTATCCACCTCTGGTTTAAGAGCTTTAAACTGTATTCCTAAATCCTGTTCGGTCCCAGCATTTCTTAGTTTCAGGATGCCTTCTTCCACCTAAAATATTAAAAACAAGTTTTAAAATTACATCCACTATACACAATTTAAAATTTGTATATGGATTCTAGGGGAAGCAGGGCCAATTATTTCCAAGAGCACTGCACTACTCAAGCAACAAAGTTGCATGGCTGTGTCATTCAAAACACATTCAGTCATGGTGCCAAAAGTACTGAATTGGAATTTTGTATTTCAATAAGCTATTTACATGTTTTAATGGCACATAATGCTAAACTAACATTATACAGCTGGACCATTAAATCAATTTTTTTTTGTTTAGTAACAGATCTGCCAGCCATACCACTGAGGAATTAAGTATCCCACATTGGATCAGATCCAAAATCCACCTAGTCTGACATCCTTGTTTCCAAAAGTGGCCACTCAGGTGCTTCTGGGAAGTCCACAAGCAGAGCAAAGGCAACAGCCCTCCCCAACTGACAGGACCCTGGAAGCAGGAGGGATTTCTGAATGCCGTTCATAAACTACATAAGATTATTAGGAAAAAGATACAGATAAACCACTTACAACTTTAAGCTGAACAAGCAGTTTGTACACATCCGCCATGTCAGCCAAAATAAGCAGCCGTGTAACTGCTGACAGAAGGGCACGGGCCGCTCTCACCATGTTACCTCGTTTCACAGAAGAACATGGGTCATCTGCAAATTCTCCAGAGGCACTCTTCATCAAGTCTCCTACATGCACACAAAGTTCACAAAGAAGTGTTTGCTTCGCTTCTCATAACTGCGTAATACACTGTGGCTGACATTCAGACTAACATGTGCACAGAAAAATGTGTCGCATGGACAGGGGAGGAGCAACCTTTGCCAAACCTTTTTTTTCTGCAGCACTCTATGCCTCCCAAAAAAGATGCCCCTGAAGGTTGCGGGACCCTCAGCAATGTATTTTCTAAAAGCACAAGTGGGAAGGGAAGGAAAAACCCATTCTTCCAAAACAAAATGGATGGGGGATTTTCCAAGGATGCTCAATGGATTTTCCAAGGGTGCTCAATTGATGATCAATGATTTATTCAATACTATCTGGTGTATTTCAAGCAACAAATGTTCTTTTTCCTCTTCAGAGTCAATTGTATGTTATAATCCCCTGAAAGATATTAGATCTCATACCAGCAGGAATATCTATGGCAGGTATAGCGGGGAGGTAATTTGCCTAGGGAGCAAGAGGCTTCTGGTTCGAATCCCCATTGGTATGTTTCCCAGACTATGGGAAACTCCTATTATTGGGCAGCAGCAATATAGGAAAATGCTGAAAAGCATCATCCCATACTGCGTGGGAGAATGCAATGGTAACCCCCCCCCCGTATTCTACCAAAGACAACTGCAGCGTTCGACACCAACTTGACAGCACAACTTTATCTTTATACTTCCTACGGATGAAAACTCCCACATATGACTAAAGATGAAATCAAGTTTGCAGAAGGACACAAATAAGAACACTCATGGGAGACATAAGAACTGGCTGATTAGCATTCCAGTAGCGAGAGCCCTGAAAATGTAGAACTAGATAGAATTGTCAGGTAGAACAAATGCGATTTTCCTATACAGATTCAAGATAGAAAGCTTATTCCTATTATAATCACTGGTAACCAAAAGTACTCAGCTGTACCATATCCTGTTTAGGTCCTGCAATGGTATCTTAGGTATACGTGTAGCAATTATATAAGCTATGCAGGGAATGCATGCTTTTAAAACATATGCCATTAACATTAACCCAACACAGGGTGGGGGAGGAGAGGGAAAATATGGTGCTCGTTTTTTCTAGGGGATAGAAACTTTCAACACACACAAGATACATTTTTCCAATTAAACACAGTTATATAATCGTGCTTTGTAAAGTGAAAATTGTGTTCTTAACTGTCCATGATCTTTACCAGTCTGGCATGAGAACACGTGGTGAACTGAGTTGCCAGTTCACCACCACGTTCTCATGCCAGACTGGTAAAGACCAAGGACAGTTAATACAATTTTCATTTTACAAAGTGCTATTACTACTACTTTACTGGAAGCAATGGTTTTAGTAGATTTGTTACTGAGATCTACTAAAATTGGGTGACTTCGTGCTAGTCACTGTGCCTCAACTTACCTCACAAGGTTGTGATATCACAACCTCACAAGTTATGGATAGAGATAAATTTTTCTCCCTCTCACAACACTAGAACCAGGGGTCATCCCATGAAACTGAAGGCTGGGAAATTTAGGACCAACAAGAGGAAGTACTTTTTCACATAACACAGAATTAACCTATGGAATTCTCTGCCACAAAACGTAGAAACAGCCAACAGCCTGAATGGCTTTAAGGCGGGCTTAGATCAGTGGTTCCCAACCAGGGTTCCTTCAGATGTTACTGAACTACAACTCCAAGCATCCCCAGCCACAATAAATTGTAGCTGGGGGTGATGGGAGTTTTAGTTCAGCAACATCTGGAGGAACCCTGGTTGGGAACTACTGGCTTAGATAAATTCATGGTGGAAAAGTCTATCAATAGCTACTAGTCTGAGTATAGGCTACCTACAGCCTAAGAGGCAAGATGCCTCTGAATACCAGCTGCAGGGGAGCAAGAGCAGGAGAGAGCATGCCTTCACTTCTTGCCTGTAGTCTTCCAGAGGCATCTGGTAGGCCACTGTGTGAAACAGGATGATGGATTAGATGGGCTTTGGGCCTGATCCAGCAGGGTGGTTCTTGTGGGGATCATGTGGAGAACAGGGAGAACTGTTTACACCAGAGATTTCAACTCCCATAATCCCCAGGCTTAGCTGAAGTCCAATAACATCTGGGGACCCAACGTTGAGAATCCCTGGTTTATACCACCCTGTGCTTTTTGGAGGAAGGTTGGGATTTAAAAAAAAAAAAAAAATCAATGGAAATACTTTAAATGACTGCTTCTGTGTAACCAAGAATGGCAACACTATCCTGGAGAGCACTGAGATATTTCTCTAATCCCACCAGTACAAAAAGCAGTTTTAATTCTGTGTATTGGCTGGCAAGGCTACTAAAGGTTTTTGCAGGCTAGTAAGAAATTCACAAAGAAGGAACACACAATCTCATCATACAGGCAGACTACATACCTTGCTTGCGGACATCTTCCACAGCTGCCACTAACTCCTCTTTAAGAAACTGGCTCTCTTTTGCAATTTTATCCCCTTTCTCCAAGAAGTTCTCTGTTGCTTGCTCAACTGATGCAGCTAGAACATGCGCTTTTTTAGAGCGGCCTCTTTTTTTGTTGGAAGGACCCTTGTTGCTAGTATTGACCAGCGTTGTAACCTGGAAAGCATCACCACATAGGAAACACTTTTCAATTATTGGGTTTGACAAGGTCATATGGGAAAATTTCTCTAACATGGTTCCAAACAGACTAATTGCTAGGACAAAGATCAGTAGCTTTTATAAAGATATATTTAGGAAAGCAAATCTTCATCTAACAGTTTATAATTATAGAAAAGAAAAAAACGAGATGTTCAATAGATCCTATTTTGTTCATGCATCCTTATTCTGTTTACAATTAAAACATCAAGTTGTGTAACTAGAGGCTTTCAGTCACCAACCATTAAGTCTGAACACAACAGTCTAAACAAAATCTTCATGTTAAGTATTAATGTACCTGAAAGCACAACTTCAGATTAACAGTGCAATCTTTATGGGCTGAAAGCAGAGGCTTGCATGGAACACTCTTCTGTCTGCAGTTTTACAGGCAAGTTTCATTTCTTCTTTCTTGCACCTTCAAATCTGTCTCAATTCGTGTTCTCCAGTTCTCTGTAACCCATTTGTTCTCCAATCTGTAATCTACTTGTTAAATCTTGTCTTTCCTCTGCCCATTTTTTATCATAGCACTCTATTACTGAATTTCCTCTCCCCCAGTTTCACACCACTTAAAACTCATCTTCTCTTGCGCTTTCCCTAGCCAGTGTTTTCCTCCTGCTGCAGGATACAAGTGAATTCTCACAATTACTTTCTATATTATGGAAACGGTTTACTATCTGTTTTGTGTACACACACACACACACACACACACACACACACACTATCTGTTTAATGCTCTACAGGATTTCTTTTCCTTTCTAAAATTTGTATTCTCACCTTTCAAGGAGCTCAGAGTAACAGTCATGGGATTATCCTAACAACTCTGTGAGGTAGGTTAGGCAGAGAGTGTTACTTGCCTAAGGCCACCCAATAGGGTGAATTGATTTAAATAAAGTTTCTTATTTTGCATTTTGCTTTTTCGGAAATATAAAGAGAAATTAGAGTGCATTTCTGTGTAAAGAGGAAAGTATAGGGGGAAATGCCATATCTAAATGCTACCTTGAAAAGTGGGCAATGTAGATAATGTACTGCATTAAAATGTTGATTTACAACTAAAGTTCTTTGAACTACCTAGTAGGGTACATTTTAACTAGCTAGAATTTCTTAAATAATTAAAAATATGCTTACTAATTTAGACAATATTTTTATTTATTTATAACACTTACTATGCTGCTCTGTAGCCAGAAGGCTTCCAGAACAGCAAATAATTAAACATTAAAAGCAGAGCAGCATAAAAATTCTAGCAACAAAAGCGGAATTTTAAGATACATTCATTGGCAGATTAGTTACTCTTTGCTAGTGACTTGTGAAAAACCGCATTACATATGTTACACATTTCATAGTATGGTTCTTTTAAGACTCAATGTATACATGCAAACCCACCGAACAAGGCCATTTGCTTTGCAGAACAAGTGTCCAGATTTTTTAATTTAGAAACAAGAACTAGTGATTATAGAACAATTGTTCATGTTTGGTAAAGAGCATCAACTATTTATAATTTGAAAGCTGAGCAAACTTCACAGCTTGGCAGAGGAAAAGCTTTTGTTGGATTAACCTTGAGAAACAGGATGGCCATTTCCTAAATCTTGATATTAATACCTATGGTCAATTTGCCAATCCCTGGCCTCCAGAATCAAGCCCATACATGAACTGTTTTGCAAGATTTATACTGTTTTGTCTCAACAAACAGATTTTTCTCATGGTTTGCTCTTTACAGAAAAATATACTCCAATTTTCCTTGGATTGGGCCAATGATTTTGGCTCAGTGCCAAAGTATTGCAGTATCTTAACCACAGCTAGAGACTGGGTGTGCCAGCTCAGGCTCACATGCTCCTCTTCTGCACCCTTTTGCTAACCACAGATGCTTTAAACCAGAATCTGAAAATATAGTTTGAAAGAGGTTTTAAACTTTGGTATAGAACTATAGTTAGCATGCAAAACCTGCTTTTAACCACGCTTTAGAGCAGTTTTTAGAGGTAGTTCTGGTTAGTATTTAACAAGGAAAAAAGTGGGGAGAAAGGGAACTTGAGAAAGGGAGATAGGAAGAGCAGCACATGAATTCAAGGAAGAAGCAGAATGTGAGCTTGGGTACTCCTGATCTTTCAGTCTTAGGTAGAATGAGGAAGTGCTCCATCAAAGAAAGATGCTGCATTCATGCAAAGGGTCGTTTCATCAGCACAATTTTCCTTTGGTAGTGAGGAAGCGTTTCCAATGATGCGCTGCTCCTCTAAAGATTTGGATGCTGGTTTTATTCATCCTACCAAATGAGTTCCGTTAATATGGTGGTGGGGGAGGTTAAAACCTAGTCTCCCATATGAAAACCCAACATTCTATCCACTGTATACCACACTATCTCTTGTAACAAGGAAATTGTGTACAAGATAATGATGTGAAAAATAACACCAATAATATGTAGCAGCTCTAATGACTTCCTCCCCAAACAGATAGTTGTTTTCTTTTTTATAGTCTACAATATTGATGTTTCCTTACAAAAGGACCAAAGAACACTCGGAATTTGGTATCATGTTCATTACATCCTTAAGTAGTCCAATGACCAGTGATACAAATGCAATCAACTGTTCGCCTCCCAATGCAACACTGAGGAGTAGGGATGTACACGGAACCGGTCCAGTGGCCCTTTATGGCCTCCTTGCAGATGCATCGACGACTTCCAGTCATATCCGGAAGATGAGGGCAATGGAGTGGGAGGCAGGTACGCCGCTGCCCTGATGGGCTTTGAAACAAACAGATGCCAGCAGAGGAAAGCGGCGGGAGGGGTAAGCACACCCACGCCCGCTCTTAAAGATAGATCACTGCCACCTTTGAGTGTCCCCACCGCGGTTCTGTACACATCCCTACCGGGGAGCCATAACATTAATAAAAAGAAAAGAACACAGCTTCTCTTACCTGTGTAACAAGAGGTTCTAGCAACCTTTCAACAGCCAGTGTCCTTATCTCCAAACTTTTGGGATCCCATTTAAAGTTAACATTTCCTGTATTAATTGCAGTCATTTCTGGGAAGAGAGAAGGTTCTGGTTATTGCATTTATCACAAATTTCTATGCAGCACAAACCCAGGCCTTTCCCCCTCAGAATAAAGTCTCACTGCAATGGGACTTACTTAGAGTAAGTGGGTTCAGACTGCAGCCCCAGATACATAGGTAAGGGCCAACTGCTTCAATTGCTAGAGCTTTTCTGCAAAAGTAGAGAAACTGCATTCTTGCCCCATTCATCAAAGTAGTCTTCATGGCCATACTCTAGACTCACTTTTAGACCCAGTCTGCAACAGGGACTCAGCTTGACATTTTTACTGTACGTGTTCATTTTAATCTGTCCCCCCACCTTTTCCTATTCTCTCCTTTGTTTTTCCTCAGTGTCTCTTATAAAACAGCAATCTTGACAAAAAGACAACTAAAAGTAGCAATGTTTTCACTAGTGCAACCAACCTGCAAATCCCCAATGAGAGTGACTATTATCAGGAGCATGAGGAAAAGAGGAGGACCACCTATTATCTGGATTGTATAGGATCTAGAAGTAGGGGTAAGGAATGAGGTAGCCAAATTTGCAGATGATACCAAACTCTTGCAGGTAGTGAAATCCAAAACAGACTGTAAGGAGCTCCAAGAGGATCTCTCCAAACTGGATGAGTGGGTGACAAAATGGCTAAGGTGGTTCAATGTTGGCAAGTGTAAAGTGATGAACACTGGGACAAAACCCCCCAACTTCAAGTATATGTTGATGGGATCTGAGCTGTTGGTGACTGACCAGGAGAGGGATCGTGGGGTCGCAGTGGACAGCTCATTGAAAGTGTCGACTCAATGTGCAGCAGCTGTCAAAAAGGCCAATTCCATGCTAGGGATCATTAGGAAGGGGACTGAAAATAAAACTGCTAGCATTATAATGCCCTTATACAAAACTATAGTGCGGCCACTCTTGGAGTACTGCATACAATTCTGGTCACCACATCTAAAAAAGGACATTGTAGAACTGGAAAAGGTACAGAAGAGGGCAACCATGCAAAAGTGGACAGAGCATGACAAGAAGGTGCAACTGCAACTAATGCAGCCCTATCCACTTTGCAAGACAGCTGCACTTACCTCTAAAATATGTGGTACTTTTAGCAAAAACTGTATGATTGCCAGATATCTAATGTTCCAGTTCCCACTTATAATACCAAGCCAAACACCCTGCTATTTGCAAGTAGCAAGGGTGTCTCCCCTCTAACTTCACACACAGATTCTGGAAATCCAGGGGACTCCCAAAGCTTTACAAAGGGTATCAAAACCTTCCTCTCCGACTCCTTCCAATCACCTAGTTCTATGCCACCAGTTGCAGTAGTGAATAATTTACTTGGGCATAGAGTAACATAGCCAATATTACTATTGGTCTCTAGCTATACTAAATTGAGACACTGAAATCCAACTACATTTTAAAAAACCAACACGCAATACCACTGTTAAAGTACTTATTACTACATTGCTTCATCACCTCATGATCTGACACTAGTTGTGTGTACACATTCGATCTGCGGAAGCAGGGAACCTGCTCTGTCAACTATGATCAGCATAGAACCCTAGCACTGCCCTTTCTCAAAGCCTTCTCATAGCAGGAAAGTATCAGAGGAGTTATTAAGTGAGGGTGGAAGAAGCAGTCTTTGAAATAAAACTCTGTAAGCTGTAGCTGCAGTGACTTCAAGGGGTGGGACAGATGATCCCACAAAACAGCCAAGTCAGACAAATGTCACTCAAGAACAGCAACATCACATATCTAACGTGCTCCAAGTGATCATGGTTTATAAGTTTTATAAAATCCAGCAAGAAAATGCTCACATGAACACAAAATGGAACCAACCAAATTTTGATCATGAGCAGATCCTTAACACCTTTACTACCTATTCTCAACTCAAAAGTTGCAAAAACTAATTCTCACAAGTGCAACTAGCCACACCACAATGCAATTTGTTTAAATGCAATTAAAAATAGTTCCAAGTTTATATTTTCAACAGACCAAAATAATATCTGCTTCAGTTTCCACTGATCAAACCACGAAACCTGACCATAGGTTGCCACAAGTAGAGATGCGGTTTTTCCAGAAATTTGAATTGGAAAAGTTTCTGGAAATTTTTCTGGGGGGAAATCCCCATGCATCTTCTCATTTCTATATCTTCCCCTCTCCATCAGAAAATTATGCCAGTTTTCCAAGTACCCTCTTACTCTGTAAGAGGGAGATGATCAGCTAGAAAAGAAACTATGGCACTGGCACGACCCATGTTCCCCTAGTAGTGTGGGATTTCATCACAAGGAAGCTGCTCCCAAACCACTAGCAAGTGTGAATTGGGCCTTTTAATCAGTCCAGTTCTACACTGCAATATCTGTTTAATGCCAGTTTTGGATTTCAAATACCTTGGTACTCCCACACATCAGAACCATTCCACACAATTGTATATACAGTGAATGTGCATAATGATGGCAAGCAGGACTGCAGCAGTTTGCAACAGCTTGTACATGCATAGGGACTGTACATGAAGTAAATAATGTCAACTGGAGAGAGCTAGCTGTTGTGATCCCATCCCTCCCTAAGTGCATTCATTGTAAGCACAGTCAATGTAAAGAGCACCATTCTTTCATTATTTCTGCTTTTAAGGTTCTATGCATTTTTAGTAAATTGTCTCACTCTGTAGAACCCAGCACAACAATGAAATTAATTCCCACGCAGATGTTTAGTTTTTATGTGCCCCGTTTGATAAAGAGCCACCAAAGTAGCAGCTCTTATAGTTGCTGGAATCCTGCAATTAAAGATGCGGTTTCTTGTTCCCCAGACCACTACCCACCAAAACCTATTTGCCTCTCTACTGGGCTTCATTCCTGTTCCTAGCAACATGGCATAGCCTCTCAATCCTGCCCCTTAGAGATCTTTGCAAGTTCTCTCCACTACTTTTCTACCTTGACCCCTCCTCTTAACTCCCTGCCTACTCTGCCTTTCTCTCCCTCAATCACTGCCTCCTCCACTAATTCTTTCCTCCTACAGCCTATCAGTTTCTTTCAGTCACCTTGCCTTTAGGCTCCTTGTCAAGTTGTTCCCAGTATGCTGCCCAGGTAGCAAAAAACAAACATTATTTGCAGACATTATTTGCATAAACAGAGGAAACATTAGCAATCCAGATTTTGCTCCACAGATTTCAGTAAGAGGCGGCAACTGTTGCTGAAAAGGAGCAACTGTGCAGTGATGTCATCATTCCAGCCAAGAGCCTCAAACTTTTGTTCTTCTATGCCACTTCCATTCTAGTCACAGTGACTGAGTACAGAAAAACAAATCCAAGTACTGAACAGAGCAATGCATCAGTTTTGGCAGGAGGCCTGGATGACAATTAAACTACTGCATTAATGGAAGTACTGTACTTGCCTGGCAGACTACATACCAGACATTAATCATCCTATCCAGAGAACTGACTGCACAACACACACTAGGCAGAACCCTCAACAAATAAAAAAGAATGGCAACAAATCCTCAAGATAAGCAAGTTAAAGAAGCAGAATGCAGTAGTTACCGGAGGAAGGAAAGAAATAAAGAAGAGATACTAGTTATTCCTGAAAGCAAGCATGTTTACAAGTACACCCTAAAATTACAATACTCTGGCGATTTTATCTACTTATAACAGCAGTTTATAGTTACCCATCCCTCCCTGTTTGAATGCAAGCAGAGCTTTGTATTTGTGAGAGAATAAACTAAACAATCTGAGACTGGGTGTAGTACACCAAGGTATGGTACATTGCTAGTATAGGCAATGCTATTTAAAGCTGCAATCTTTTGTGGATGCAAACATCCACAGTTGAATCAACTTCAAGTGAATTCAACAGGATTTGTTTATAAATCAATCAAACTTGTGCTTAAGATCAGAGTGAGGTACACATTACTTCACAGCTTGATATATGCAAATTATTCCAATGTTTTAGGAATTTTCAATGTTTGAGAAGCATGATTCAAGATCAAAATGACCCCACTTACCTGTCAGCCCCCACACCCACACCCCCAAAGGAGTGGATTACACAAGACAGAACCACTGCAGTAGTTCATTTCCCCCTTAAGAATGAGCCCCCTCTCAAAAGGTTTGCCACAGCACCTTCCAGATAGAATCATTAGAGCAAGCACCTTTATAACATAAAGAGACTTGCTGACAATCCTAATGTCAGCCCATGCCCTTTCATAAGATCTCCTACCAACTCTATAGCGAGTATTCTGTCAGGAATAGGCTGGAACTAAGGAGAAAAACTCAAACCAAAGAACTGCACTCCATAAAATACAAAAGGCGGAATCCAGACTAAGTTAGTAATGACTAACTTGTCTCATTTATTGCAAGTGTGTAGTCATGGCTAACTTAGTCTGGATCCTGCCCAAAATGCCTACAGCTCCAAGCAAAGTCTTTGCAAAATCAAAGAGCAAGTGAGAGATAGTTGTACATGATTAAGTATCCATCATATTTAGTACTGCCCGATATGTGCATCTCTAGGTGGTATGCAGAAGAAAGCAAGACAGGATTATCATCATCATTATTATCTATATTTTATATCCCGCTCTTCCTCCAAGAAGCCCAGAGCGGTGTAATACATACTTAAGTTTCTCCTAACAACCCTGTGAAGTAGGTTAGGCTGAGAGAGAAGTGACTGGCCCAGAGTCACCCAGCAAGTCTCATGGCTGAATGGGGAATTGAACTCGGGTCTCCCCGGTCCTAATTCAGCACTCTGACCACTACGCCACACTGGATGAAGAGAAGCAAGGTTAGAAGAGTCCCAAGCATCTGGCTGCTCAAGAGCCTAAGCATCTACTACTATACCCTAGGAATCTGAATATTTGTCAAACTCTGGAAAGAAGAACATCGGGAGGATCAGACTGAAGAGAGTGCTGACTCAGTACACGCCTGAGCTTCCAGAGACAGATCCAACTAAGTGTTCAGGAACTGTCCTATAAAAACTTCATAGATAAAATAAGGTTCCACCACTAGCCCCAGCCTTTCTGAAGCAGATGCCTGAGAGTATGACCTTGAGAGACACTGAATTATATCAAACCCTTAAACAGAATCCCTTATAATGGCAAGGCAGAAGAGCATCTTCCTGAAGTTTTGTAATGAGGCATTACCCCAGGGCTGGAAATATCTCAGATATCTGGTTATTTAGAAGAGTTATGCTGATGCTTAGGAAGATCCAAGTGCAACTTTAACTTTTAAGTTAACTGAGTGTTACTGGAGCAGATTCCATATACCTCAACCCCATGACCCTCAGATAACCTTTATATGAAGCAACAGGAAGAAACCATATTATATCTTAAGAAAGATAAGCCCCCCAGGATGCTAGCGCCATGGGAATTACCCATATCACTGATTTCTTTTTTAGGTGTTATTCAAACAGACTGGGATCCAGCCATACACAAAGCTATCTGCAGTCCATACAACTCAACTAACATAGGAATCTACTAGTTTTCCACCAGAAACTGCCTACTTCAGACAACTATCTCGAGCTACTCATCAGACAAGAAAGCCCCATAAACAATGGTCTCTTTTTGGATTTTATCCATGATCTCCCCCTCAATAAAAGATTACCTCTCCCAATATTGGAGACTAAAATAAGAATTGAATTATACCAACTATCTAGGACTATTTCTGCTATACAGGTCAGCAGAGACAAATATATAGTATTCGGGGGTTGAAATTAGCTGTCACCTCAGGGCTGCCATTTAGGATGAGTAGGTTCAGTATAGGTCAGACAGCTACATTTCCAAGGAAACATATACCTGTTAAATGTAAAGTGTGCCATCAAGTCGATTTCAACTCCTGGCACCCAAGAGACCTGTGGTTTTCTTTGGTAGAATACAGGAGGGGTTTACCATTGCCATCTCCCATGCAGTATGAGATAATGCCTTTCAGCATCTTCCTATATCGCTGCTGCCCAATATAGGTGTTTCCCATAGGTCTGGAAACATACAAGCGGGGATTTGAACTGGCAACCTTCTGCTTGTTAGTCAAGCATTTCCCCTCTGCACCACTTAAGGTGTTCCTCTGTGTAAAACCAGTAAGTTGGTCAGAAGAGAAGACCTCACCCAAAGCAAGAAAAGGGAAAACACACACCATCCACAGGTATAACTCTCAAATGAAGATTTTTTTAAAAATTCAATATGTACACATCTTGAACTATTATCTTCAGGAATACTGTATACAAATAAAAACTGAATTAAAATAGATGTATTAGTTAATAAATGCTATATAAGAATAGTATTCAATTGAGCCAGTGTGGTGTAGTGTTTAGAGTGCTGGACTAGGACCGGGGAGACCCGAGTTCAAATCTCCATTCAGCCATGATACTTGCTGGGTAACTCTGGCCAGTCACTTCTTTCTCAGCCTAACCTACTTCACAGGGTTATTGTGAGGAGAAACTTAAATATGTAGCACACTGCTCTGGGCTCCTTGGAGGAAGAGTGGGATATAAAATATAATAATTATATTATATTATAATTATTATTATATTATAATAACAATATTCCATCCAAGACTAAACCTAATATTTTAATGTGTTAATATTCTCTTACAAATTGTTTCACAATTTATAAAGATGTGCTCTATGCAAAAATGTATTTTTTTAATAAAGCACATCCAAAGTGTAGAGGCTCTTAAAACATACTTCACAAACGAACATGAGTATATCCAAGAGTAGGCCTTGGAATCCTACTGTGAACCTTGCCCCAACAATACAGTGGTCATATTAACAGTTCTGGAGAATGCGTTATCAAATGTGCCTAGCAGGAGCTGGGATCCCAAGGTACCTCTGCACATATGCCCAATCACCAACTATGTTGCTTATGACCAACTTAGGTTATTTATGACTAACTTGTTTCACTGATTTCAATTGCGCTTAGTCATAACTAGTCAGTATGTGACCCTACATTTATACTGTAGCTTCCTTGATTTCCCCATCCAACTGAAACAGATGCAACTCCAGAGCCTGTCTCCTCCAACCATTGTAAAACAATATTCAAGTGACACACGTAATGTGTTCCAATAGGACTTTAAGGCCCAGTGTGTATGCTCAGATCATCTGAGTCAGATGCTCCTTGTATGGCCTTTGGATTCCAGCCAACATAGTCAGAAAATAGAATGCTCTTATATCAAATATTAGCAGTATATTTGTTTTACAGGAGTTATTTTGCAAGCATGAAAATGTGTGACATTAATCTGCATAAAATGTAACCAGATCAATTAGTGAAAGATTTCTTAGTGTCTGAGCCATACTGGAGTGATTCAGCTGCCTGCCTACAATAGCTAGGTTCAGCTCCCCATTTAACTGTGATGCTCCACAACTTCCTAGTCAACTGTGAACCTCTAGGCCAAACTAGACAGGAATTAAAGTTCTGAGGGGTTTTTGTTTAATCATCAGTGTGGGGATTTGAACTGGGCTGATGCATAAGGGTCTAACCCTATGCTCTATGCCATAGCCCCCCACAATGCCACTATTAGCTGTACAGGATAAAACCTTTCAGAAATGGGGTGGGTAGGTGGAGTTGTGCCATCGAATTGATGTCGACTCCTGGCGATCACAGAGCCCTGTGGTTTTCTTTGGTAGAATACAGGAGGGGTTTACCATTGCCATCTACTGCGCAGTATGAGATGCCTTTCAGCATCTTCCTGTATCGCTGCTGCCCAACCAGCAGAGATTTGAACCAACAACCTCTTGCTCCCTAGGCAAGTTACTTCCCCACTGTGCCATTAGGTGGCTGCCACACTCTCTAAAGGTAAAGTGTGCCATCAAGTCTGGCGACCACAGAGCCCTGCACTTGTCTTTGATAGAATACAGGAGAGGTTTACTATTGCTACCCCTCTTAAACATATATATACACACACACAAAACAGAAGATGTTGGGGATTCCAAAAACACTACCTTGGCCCTCTGTGAGCAGCTTTGTACCTAGTTTACATTAAAGCATTCTTCTATGAAAGGAAATTTATGGTAACCCACCTTAAATCCTTAATGTAATGACAGTGGGATTTGCATATAATCCCAGGCTGTAAATACTTTAGGAGTACATAAGTAGCTAGCATAACACTTGTTCCTACAAAAAATGAACACAACATATGCTACTTGCAGCACAGATGCTCGTAGTCCAACAATGGAAATCATCCTGGCCATTAAAAAAAGAGACAGATGGATTTATGGGATGTTTTCATAAGGGGTGTTAATGCAACAAATGCACACTAAACAGAATAGACAAAAAGTAATTTTATGGCAGATTGGTGGCTAACAACATATTTAGAGAATTATCCAAACATTATTTACCTACAAAAATGCTGCAGGGCACGCATAATGTTGTTTGATAACTGATAAAAGTATCGACTTAAGTTTAAATATAAATCATTATGGTGAGGGCAGAGAGAAAGTACGTTAGGATTTGCAACTATTGTTGACTATATTAAAAATCATAGTAAAACTCACAAACAGTTAAGAAAAAAACCGAGCTTGAGCTTAGTTGTCTTCAGTAAGAAAACATCGAAAGTTGCACCAAACTTTTCCCAGGCGGAGCAAGCCTCTGAAGACTTCTACGCAAGTTTACATTAACTTCCTATGGGGGAAGTTTTCCCTTTTAAAGTTTGCTTTCTGATACTGTTGGGAGCTGTGGCAGCACTGGCGCATTTACACCCGCTGCCATTGCATACATACACACACGCACACAAACATACAACCTTTTAAACTGTTCTTCCCGCAGTTCAACCCCGCCCCGCCCCCCCGTTCTCCCTTCTTCGAAATCCGAAGGTTTGGAAGCAAAACAGAGCAGGGACAAAGGGGCCCGCCTTCTCCTCCTCCTGCTGTCACCAGACCCACAACTCCTGGGGAGGAAAGAGAAGCGGATCCTCTCTCTCGCTCTCCTCCCCCCCCCCGCGCTCCACAGGAGCTCACTCACAAATCCCTGGAATGAGGACACCGCCCAGAGCAAGACGGGAAGAGGCGGAGGGGGAGCCAGGCAGGCCTCAAGCGCCCGAGGCGGAGTGGCACTGCAAGAGGAGCAGCAGCAGCCGCCCCGGGTCCCACCACGGGGAGAGGGGGGTAGGAATGCGAGGGGGAGAAGTGGGGCGCCGGGGGTGGCAGGGTGGGGAGAGAAAAGACACTGGCCGCGCCGCCGCTTCTTTCGCTCAGCGGGGCTGGGCTGGGGCGGGCTGTGCCCACGCTCAAAGTTTTCAGCTCGGCCGGAGAGGGGGGCCCAGCCGGGCCGCAGGGAAGGCATTTCGGCGGCGACCCCCCCCCCCCGCGCCTCGCCTTCCTCCACGGAAAGTTACCTGCGGCTCCTCCTCGTCCGCTTTATTTGTTGTGGCGGTTTCGGCTGCTCCCAAGGAGTTCCACCCAGGCCCGCTGCTCGGGGGGTCTTTGCGCGCCGCTTTGTCCCACTCCCTCTCGGCTTGCCTGCCTGCCTTGCCCTCAGCTCGGCTCCTCCGGCCCGCCGCGCCCTGTCCCAAGCCGAGCCAGAGAGTCTGCGAAGGCGACGAGGAAGCAGACTCTTCCGGGCACCTCCCCCTGCAGCCCTTCCTTGCTGTTCCCAGCACCGCCCTCTGTCTGCTGCCGGCTCTTCTTGCACCGCCCTCTGCGCGCGCTGTGGGCTCTTCCTTGTACCCGCCCACCAGCAGCCCAGCCGGCGAAGAAGTTACTGCAGAGTTGAAAGTGGCGGCACCAGGGGGCACAGAAGGGGCAAAGTGTATTTATGGGTGGGCGACCAATGTCCTACATATTAGAATTCTGAAATAGAGCTGGGGATGGGAGACAAGCGAACCCCTTTTCTGGGGCGGCCCGCTTGCCCTCCCATGC
The DNA here is from genome assembly GCF_027244095.1 of Hemicordylus capensis. Lineage (NCBI taxonomy): Eukaryota > Metazoa > Chordata > Lepidosauria > Squamata > Cordylidae > Hemicordylus > Hemicordylus capensis. Next base: position 266,382,421 of record NC_069657.1, on the reverse strand, counting down.
TCCGCGCCCGCCCCCCACCCCGCAAATTAGATGTCAACTTACTTGCCAGGAGGATCTTTACTTCTAGCTGGAACTGGAAAGACAACACAGAGGAAGGAAAACCAGCGAGGGAAGCGGGATAAGGGGAAATGAGTAAATCAAGGAGTTTCAGGTGAGAGTTTACTGAGTCTGAGGTCATGTGGCCAAAAGGAAAACCTGCGTCAGGTGTCTTTAAAAGAAAGGGGTGTGTGTGTGTGTTTCCACGTTGTCCATATAAGGTTGGAGGCTTCTAGTCGCTGAAGACATGAAGGGTGTGGAACTCGAGTTCCCGGAGGTGCTTGGAGGAGGAGCGTAGTGGCTGCCTGTGCCTTATACAAAACGTTAGCAGGGCCTCATCTTTTTGTCTTAAAGGTCCCCAAAATGATTGGCAATCAGGTTAAAAATCAGACATATGAACAGTCAGGGCAAACAGGGTGACCACACTGGGCCCTGCTCTTTTAACCCGTATTAGAATAAAATGGAAGGGGCCCCACACTGCTTTTTTTTTTTTTTTGGTTGCCCAACACCCTGCCAGGGCTCTCTAAAGACAGCCCTATGTGAACAATACAATATATTGATGTACACACATAGAGTTGAGTGTACTGGCCCGCAAAACAGAAGTCCACTACTAGATCAGCAAAATTCAGAATCACAGTTCTGTCTTGACCTTATATAAGGTCTTCCCAAATGCTCTTTGTAAGAGCTCAGCTTCAGGCATGTTTTTGGTGGACGGTCAACAATCCTGGGGGTACGTAGACATCCCTGTTGGGTCATCTCTATAATATGGCACCACGTTAAGGAAAGGAAATGGGGTAGGGGACCAGAATCCATCAAGCCCACTTATACTTCACCCTAACACAGAGCAAAGCAAACAGAATGCTGGGTTGCCTCTTCATACAATTGAGGCTTGAATCTAGGGGAGGCAGTCAAAAAAACTGTATCCAGTGTTTGTAGAATACAAGCTTAATTTACACGTGTGTGCATGTATATCTATCTATCTATCTATACACACACTTGACATATTTTATGCTATACCAGGTGGAAGAGACTTATCTCCTCCCTGAGGAACATTATGTCTCTTTTAAGAAATTGGATTCCTGGCACCCGCACATTTTGAATAATATTTGAGGTTCCATACTTAACTGCAAATGTTTATATGCTGTTAATTTTACCATCTGCAAGATTTCCCAGACCTTCATCAACCATTTGCCTTTTCCAAATGCCTTGTGCATGCTGCCCTGGCAGCCACTAACATATTTAAGATCACTACTGCATGTTGCTCAGATGCCAATTATAAAGATGCTTGAGCCTTCACTGATTGATGGACACTCACTGACCACAGAGATGTCGAAATGGAGGAGAGCTGGTCTTGTGGTAGCAAGCATGAATTGTTCCCTTTGCTAAGCAGGGTCCATCCTGATTTGGATTTGAATGGGGGACTACATGAGTGACATTCTCCTGAGAGAATGGGGTCACTTTGGGATGCTAGCATGCAGAAAGTCCCAAGTTCCCTCCCTGGCATCTCCAAGATAGGGCTGAGGGAGACTGTCCTGCCTGCAACCCTGGAGAAACCACTGCCAGTCTGTGCAGACAATACTGAGCTAGATGGACCAATGGTCTATAAGGCAGCATCCCATGTTCCTATGTTAGGATGCTCCCCACTAAGCTACAGTTCTAGTTTTTGGTACATGCATACTCCAAAGCCCTCCAATTGCCAGAAAAAAAATGATTTAGACATTTGTATGATTATTTTCCTCATAACAAAGGACTCAAAGTGTACCCCAAATTATTAAAGTATTTCCAGGATATCTTGGAACCTAAAATTTGGCTTCTAAAATTAATCTGCTTCTACAGTAGCTAGAAAGCTGAGATTTGGTTTACACATAGCCCAAGACAACTTGAAAGTCTCTCCTTGGAAACAGTGGGGAGGGCAAGAACTATATCTCAAAATGTTTTAAGGTGCTTCCAAACAACCCAGAATCCTGAACTTTGGCATGTGCGTAACCCAGACACAGTGGCTCATATAGTGTATAGAATTCTCAGAGGTGCTCTTACCCCTGGACTTTGGGGCCAAAGTCCAGTGCCTCCGCAGCATCTGCCCCCCCCCCCCCGCCGCCATTTGGGAGGAAGGCAGGGTCAAGTAAGGCAGTCTTTCACCGCCGCCTCTTGACTCCGTCCCTCCCTCCGTCAGTCAGCCACTCACTGGTGAGTGCTTTGCTTTCAGTTCTTCAGTGGCAGCATGCTGTCCCAGCGAGCCCCGCCCCAGCCAGAGCAGCTCAGCAGTGGCAGCCATTCACAATGTTGGGGAGGCGGGAGAGCCGTCCTGCTCTCCCGCCACTCAGTGGCAGCTTTAAAAGTAAAACAAAAAACACCAGACAAGCCCCGCCCCTAGGTGGCCATGCCCCTGGCCCCCCTCAGAGTCCCCGTCCCGATTTCAGCCAACACGATATTGGCAACCCTACTGGGGAGGTGGCTTTGGGGGATGGCAGAATGCACCCCTGTTGCCCTCACCCCTGCCTCTCACCTGGGTACTTGATGTTGGCCCCGGCCAGAGCTGATGTAGCCCATCCTATCCCACCCCTGTCTGTCAAGCCCAGGCACTGACTTTGCAGAGTGGGTTGCTGCCATGCATATGGTGGGAGACTGCCTGGGCTTCTCTATACTGCCTTGGTAGTCAGTGGTGGCGGTAGCAGGAAGTCACCCCTCCCTTGCTTCCACTTGGTCTCCTTCTCTCCAAGCATTGGAAGGAGATTTAATGGAAGTGCGGAAGGCGATAACTCCACTACATGATGAGCATCCACTCAGCTGCTCAAGGCCTTTTCCTGCTGCCAATGTGGCCAAGTCTACTAAGTGATTGTCTACTGGTGACAGGTACAGTGCTGCTAGTAGACCTAGCCTCCAGAGTGTTGGGATGTGTGTCGGGGCAGAGCCACCGTTAGGCTAATGGGTTCAAAGAACCCAGGCCACCACCGATCAGGGGCCGCTAGCGTGGTCCCATCTGACATCAGATGTGGGGCGTGGTCTCCCCAATGGAGCTGCGTGGCCCTGTTTGGAAGGGAGTTCACCCGTGCTGCATTGGACAGCGTGGGCCAAAGTGACCCTCCCTGCCTTAAAGGCAAGGAGGGCCACTCCTGGCCTCGCTGCCAATACAGCGGGGCCAACTGATCTCTCTCCCAAAGGGGCCGTGAGGCTCCGTTTAGGAGGGAGATCGGCCCACCCTGCATTGGCAGCACAGCCAGAACGGCTCTCCCTGTCTTTAAGGGGGGCCGATCGCCCTTCCAATGGAGCATGGGCCGATCTCCCTTCCAAACGGGGCCCCATGGCCCCATTCCACAGCAAGACCACGCCCCGGCATCTGATGTCAGATGCTGGGGCATGGCTAGCTGGCCCCCTGCGTCTGACATCAGATGTGGGGGGCAGGGCCAGAGGGCCACCACCGTGGCCACGCACGGGCCGCCACCAGCCTCCCTACGCTCCCTACTGGTGTGTGTGACAGCAAGGTTACATTGGCTCCCATCCAGGGGTGCAGCCAGCGTGAAGGGGAAGTGGCATTTCATCTGTTGGCCTCAGGCATGAGCAAGCATTAGGCTGGTGTTGATTAGATTATATTCTGAAGGAATTTACAGGTTTTAAAGGAATATAACCATTAGGTTCTTTTTCAATGCCACTGTTCCTGTCCCCATTCTCTCTTCCTGTTTTCTCTTACTACATTCTCCCTACGTTCTGCCCTCTGATTCTGCTTATGTTTCTCTTTATTTTTGCAATATATATACAGTGGGTATAGAAAAGAATCACCCCCTTTGATAGACCTTAAATTCTGGTTCCCTTACATCCTGAAATGAAAACACAAAGAAAATTCCCTTCACCAGCTGTACTTATCCAATGCAACCTATAACATCCAACTGAAAAACATCACAATTACAGTCCAGAAAAAGTGTCAGAAATAAAAAACAAGAATTACTGAGATTGAAAAAGGATCACACCCCCCCCCCAATGTCAATATTTTGTTGAACCACCTTTTGCTTTAATAACAGCCTTGAGTCTGTTGGGATATTTCTCTATCAACTGGTTCAACAAAATATTGACATTGGGGGGGGGGGGTGATCCTTTTTCAATCTCAGTAATTCTTGTTTTTTATTTCTGACACTTTTTCTGGACTGTAATTGTGATGTTTTTCAGTTGGATGTTATAGGTTGCATTGGATAAGTACAGCTGGTGAAGGGAATTTTCTTTGTGTTTTCATTTCAGGATGTAAGGGAACCAGAATTTAAGGTCTATCAAAGGGGGTGATTCTTTTCTATACCCACTGTATATGTGTTTCTCTTTATTTTTGCCCTGGTTTTCCAGGGATTTTAACTGTTTGAATGTTTAATTGGTTTTATTCTGTTTTTATAGTTTTGATTTTAATTGTTAACTGGTTTTAATTGGTTTTATTCTGTTGTAAACTGCCCTGAGCTATTTTTGGAAGGGCAGTATATAAATTGAATGAATGAATGAAAGAATGAATACATAAATACATAAATAAATAACTGTCAGAAGCTGTGGCGATGATCACTGGCTTTTAAAAGAGGATTAGACAAATTTTTGAAAGAAGGATCTCTCAGTGGCTATTAGCCATGACAGCCAAACAGAATCTTCGAATTCTGATGCAGAATTCTGACATAAAACTCAGAATTCCAGTTGCTGGTGGGCAAAGAGCAAGGGATATCTGTGGCGAAATGCCCTGCTTATTGGCTTTATGGAAGGGTCTGTTTGGCTGCTGTTTGAAACAGGATGCTGGGCCAAAGTGACTCTTGGTATGATCCAGTATGTCAGCTCTCTGATTCTCCCTGCAATCTCCTTTCTTTAATGCCCTCCCCCCATCTTTACAGTTTCATATCCCCAGCCACCCTCTACACTTCCAGGGGTACAGCTAGGTAATTTCAGACTCTGGACTTAATGGCCTTATGGGGGACCCTCCCTTGTTACAAGCATTCCATATCAATAAATGTTCTCAAAGCATTTTACACAGAAAAATGATAGATGAATAAGATAAATTAATACATAAATAATATATAAATGAGAGTGAAGAGGGGATTGTCTGGCCCTCTAAACTCAAGGTTGTGGCATAGCATGAATCTTCCATTGTGTTCAACCATGACCTTCAAGATGTGCCCCAACTTGTATTTTTCAGGTTGCAGCCACAGATATAAGAAAGTTCTGCAGCAGCCTTTTGGGAGTCCAGCCTTTTGAGACACTAAAAGGGAGCCTAGAAGCTGTAGGTCAGACTAGCTGCAGGCCCAGCCTCTGACCTGCAGCTTACCTGGTGAACCGCGGGCTGTTGCCTTTCAGCCTGAACAGGTTCTTCAGCAAGAAGAGGGAGGGGAGAAGAAAACTATCTCTGTGGCTTGGAGTGTGTACCTTTTCAGGCACTCTCTGTACTCCTCCAGAGATAAGCTGGGGGCTCCCTCACACACACTACGGATGGGGCAGAGGTCTGGGGGGTCTCTTGACTTATGCCCCAAAGTCCAGCCTTAATGGTACCATTATACACTCCTCAGTTTAACACACTATCTTAATCTAATCTTATGTAAACAAAAGCAACACAACACTTCTTGTCAGTGGCTCTGGTTGACCCACTCTGCTATCATAAAGAGTAAGACCCTGGTTCTGAGTGCTTTGACAATCCAAGAATGATCATCTGCATTCTCAAGGAGTGGGACCTGACCCAGTTTGATCCATGAACATTTCATTAGAAAGAGTCCTAGAGTCCAGAAGAAATTGCTGCCTTGAATTTTGAAACTCCAGGTGCTAAGTCTGTGTTGTAGTGGAAGAAATTGGAGCCATTTTGGAAGAGGTATTTTACCATTCCCCCCTCTGTATACCCACTTAATGGCACAGAGAGGAAGTAACTTGCCTAGGGAGCAAGAGATTGCTGGTTTGAATCCCTGCCAGTATGTTTCCCAAACTATGGAAAACACCTATATCAGGCAGCAGCAATATCGGAAGATGCTGAAAGGCATCAGCTCATACTACACGGGAGATGGCAATGGTAAACCTCTCCTGTATTCTACCAAAGAAAACCACAGGGCTCTGTGGTTGACACCAACTCGATAGCACAACTTTAAACCAATGTGCTTTGTCAAATTGATTTTTAAATTTTTTTGGCACAGAAACAGTAAAACAGGGTCCAAGATGTTGCCTGAAGTAGATTGCTTCAGCCTGCTTGTTGGTAGGACCATCTCTGGGGACAGTTTGTTGGTTGGGTAGTGTAATTCCTAAATGCTGTTGCTCCCCTGCAACTACTATTTAGAGGCATCTTGCCTCTGAGGCTGGAGGTGGTCTATAGCCACCAGACTAGTTGCCAGTGACAGACCTGTCCTCCACGAATTTGTCTAAGCCCCTTTTAGAGCTATCCAAGCTAGTGGCTATCACCACATCCTATGGCAAAGAATTCCATAGATTAATTACATGCGGTGTGAAAAATTACTACTTTTTGTTGGTCCTAGATTTCCTGGTCTTCAGTTTCATGGGATGACCCCTGGTTCTAGTGCATAAGATGCTGTAGCCTCACCTCATAAAGAAGGTGCTCCAGGCCTCTGATCATCTTGGTTGCCCTCTTCTGCACCTTTTCTAGTTCTACAATGTCCTTCTTAAGATATGGTGACCAAAACTGTACGCAGTACTCCAAATGTGGCTGCACCATAGATTTGTATAAAGGCATTATAGTATTAACATTTTTATTTTCAACCCCCTTTCGAATGAGCCCTATCATGGAATTCACCTTTTCCATCCAGAGATGAACAAATTAGTGTTTTTAATAAATCTAACTCCCCTTATAACTTGCACCACTTTGCAAGCAGCTTTTTAAAAAGTTCTCAAAATATAGCGGGGGCGGGGGGAGCGGAAGAGCCCCAGCTTCTTATACACATGCCAGTATCTGCATGGAAATATTTTTATAGATATATCAAAAAGAATTTTATTTTATATTCTTAAAACATGTGTCATAAAAACTCATGTTCCCTTTTTGGAATGTAAGTTTGGTACCCTTAAAATTTTTGACAGGCTTTTTAAAAAATAAAAGAGTCTCAGTTTCAAACAGATTTTCATAATAAAATTGCAGAAGACAAAAACACTTGAGGGGTGGTGGTGGAATCCTAAAATATAAAATAAGCTGTCACCCTGTGGGAATGCGAATGAGGATGACTTCAGAAAATGATGCATACTATTTGAAATGTCTCATTGACTAACACAGCATGAGCGCCTTAGTCAGAAAGGAAATGCTGGGGTTTGTCTTTTTAAAAAATTTAAATAAAAGGATGTATAGTTAATGCAATTGAGGCCGACTTAAGAAATCTTTGAATCGAAAATTTTCCCCAAAACCTTTTCATGAAGAAAGAATCTCTCTTTTGAAGGAAATCGACCTTTTCTTTATTGAGAAGACACAAATTTCTGGCTTTTTATCCATATAGTGATTTGTGGTGGCTTTTGGTACAAAAGTTTCTATAGAACAGACAAAATAATGACTTGATGGGATGAATTAGTTTCTTAAGTCTGAAACACTTGCAAATGCGTCTCATCTAATTCTGCTGCACAGTCTTTTATTGGCTGACTGATGCAGTGGCGGCTGGTAGTTCCTTGGGGCGGGGGGGGGGGGCGCTAGGCAGGACAGGGGATGGATGGAGCCACAGCTAGTGAGAGGTGGAGCCAATTGTGGGCAGCTGTGGTGCTGGAGCCAGGGCTAGGCAGGTGCCTTAGCAATAATTGGCAAAGAGTAGATTTGTAGCTAATGAGTGGGATCAAAATACAAACACACATGCACACAGATCTCTATTGCTCAACAGCAGAGATACAGGGAAATATGGAAAACATCCAGTTGGTGTATAGGCTTAACAGGACTACAGTAGTGTGTAGAATTGTATCTAACACAGCAGGATCAAAACATAAACACACACACACACACACACAGAACGAGAACTGTACAAGCCACAAGTCAAGCATAGACCAGCTACAAAAGGCTGCTTCTGTGGAGAGTAAATGCATTCTGAAGTTACCAGGGTAGCTCTGTCTGCCTGATTATTTAAAAAATGAAGAATACTACTAATAGTAGTATAGACTATTAGTCGTATAGCACTCCTATAGTGATCAGCCACCCCTCCCCTAAAGAGTTCACTGGAAGTGAACCCTGTCCTGACTGACAGGCGGGTGAACTCCAGGGTTCAGCCAATCAGCACACCAGGTGGGTGGGACCTAGAGCGCCATTGGGAAAGAGAGTTTCTTTGTTGGCTGGGTGTGCAGAGAAGAACACATGTGGCCAGGGAGGATGGCTATCGGAGGATGACTGCAGCTCTGGGAAGACAGAACTGCAGGCTTGATTCTCAAACAGGACTTTGGTGAGTTCAAGACAAAGGAAGCCAGGGCTTTGGCTTCAGGAAGTTTAGTCTAGGGAAATTTGTTTAGTCAGATTTTGTGTTAGACTTTCTGTTTCTTTGGTGTGTGTTTTGTATATCCCTGATATTGGTCTATTATTGTTTACCTGTAATGTAACTAAACTAAGAAACACTAGCCTTCGCCCATCCAGCCAGGGCGTTGCAAAAGACTCTGTAAGCTTTTAAAGGTGCTTTTGTATTTTCCTACATACCTGTTCCTTGCAACTGGGCAACCACTATTTTAAAAGTGTGCCACCCCAACATCATTCAGGGTGCTTTTTGAAGTATTCTTGTGACCTACTGAGACTATTCTCATAATGGGGGAAAACTGGGCTAAAGAAGCCCAGTGTCACGCCCTCGATCTCAGATAGCAAGGAGGAAGGGGAAGCTGACGGCCTTTCAGCCGATGCAGGGGTGCCTGAGGGGCAGAGCCCAGCTGTCAGTTCCCAAGAGACTGCTGAGGAAGGTCCGGCTGATGTTTCAGAGCAGGCACAGCAGTCAGAGCAGGCACAGCAGTCTGAGGCAGCAGAGACAGCGACGGACAGACTAGAAGATGAGCTGTGCAGGCAACCCCCACTGACTCCACAGCAACGGCGTGTCACAAGGCGGAGAGCACAGCTGGAAACTATCAGGAGGAGTAAACGCCTCTTGCAGAGGGCTGATAAGCCTTGAATCCCTGCCAGCTGAGAGTTATCGGCTTGGACTATAGAGCACGTCAGCAGCTTTCTGTTAGCTGCTGGAAGACAACATTTGTCAACCCTCGTGTCGACAGCTTTCAGCCCGAGACTGATCTAAAGAACTATTCCAAGCCGTGTTTCGTTTCTGCAGCCCAGTTTGTATTGTGGACTATCTTCCTGGATTTCCCTTCTGGGTGGCCAGATTGCTGACACCCGGTGGTTCCCTGGCAGCTAGCCCGCCAAAGTAGCCCTCCCCTTAGCCCAGGTTAGCAGAGCGAGCACTCCGCTAACCCGGGTTTCCTGGTCGTGTGCCGCCATGGCGCGGCCCCACACCATGGCAACACATGAGGAGACCCCCGCCGGGAGACTGCAAGCAGCCTCCCAAGTTCGGAGGTCTCTCCAGGATGTCCTGTGCACTTGCGCGGGGCATCCTGGAACTTTGGGGGGTCGCGTGGCCCCCGATCCCCACCACCCCTGTCGGTTCCATGACGGAACCGACAGTCATGTGGGTGGCCGATCTGGCTGCCCAGCTATGAGCGGCTGCGGAGAGAGCAGACTAATCCTGCTCTCCCCACAGAACCCCCTCAGGCGCTTCACACCAATTGTGTGAAGCGCCTCACTGTATATTTTTACCTGTAACTAAAAGTGGAGAAAGCCTCAGACGAAAGCAGTCTTTAGCATTTGAATAAAACTTTTTTCTGTTTGTTATTTTCTTTTACAAGCCTCACTGAGTGAGTTTTTTTTAACTCAGGAGAAGTGGGGGCTGAAGTGGGGGTTCTCTGATGCAAACACATCTCAGGCATTCAGCAGCTATCAGTTTTCTCACCACGTGCAGGCATACATGTGGAAGATTTTTGTACTTATCTAATAGCTGAATAAGGAGAGTTTTCCCTGGGATTCCACCCCATGCCCAGGGAGGGTCAAGCTCTGTTGAACTGAGGGGTGGTGGCGGCAGCCATTTTTGAACCTAACAAAAATAAATAAGAGTTTTAGGAGAAGCCTAGTCATACAGCTCAGAAGGGATGATTCAGCATTTCTTTCCCTTACGTGAGCTTGCTCTGAGACAGTCTTTAATCCGCTACAGCTCCCTATAGACATTCATGGTTTAACATCTTTGCCAGCCTTCAAAGAGCCTTTAAAACACATTTTTCCAGCCAGGCTTTTAGTAATCTCTGAATGTTTCAAATTGCTGTTTTTAACAGTTTGTTTTATTTTGTTTTTATTGTATTTATTTTTGTAAACCACCTAGAGCCTTTGGAGTCAGGAGGTATATAAATTAAATAAATAATAATAAACAACAAGAACGAACTCTGAGCCAGAGTGGTACAGTAGTTAGTGTGCTGGACTAGACTGGGGAAATCCAAATCCCCATTCAGCCATGAAACTTACTGGGTAACTCTGAGACAGTCACTTATCTCTCAGCATAATCTTCCTCATAGGGCTGTTGGGAGGATAAATATAATCATGTGCACCACTCTGGGCTTCTTGGAGGAAGCAAAGGCTATACATATAAATATATATAAGTCACAGATACAGTAGATTCTAGCTACAAAAGTGGGGAACAACTGCATTCTGAAGTTACAAGGGCAGCTCTGCCTACCTATTTCAAAAATGCATAAATAAATAAAAGAAATATCACAGCAAGCATTTTTCAGTGATGCTTGCTGCAGCTATGAACCATCTTCTGTAACTTAGAGGGCACCATGGAAAGTAACAATGCATAAGGATACCCTCTCCCTACCCCATGCCTGCTGCACAGCTTGGTGTCACTCTCTGCCTGCCTTGGGTGCCCACCACTTAGCCTGGGTGCCCATCCTAGCAAGCAACAAATGGTTTTTAGAGAGACCATTTCCTTAATTTTTGTCCAATGAACCATGACCCCCAATGAACATATTAAATGTTATATATACTGGCCACAATTCAGAGAAAACCCTGGTTAGTTCTCTGCATAGCAAATGGAATTTTAAAATTATTTTCCTTCCAACAGAATCCACTCCTTCACATACACCACACCCACACGGAAAGCCCATCATGCAATTATTTGGAAAGCAGTTTAGACTCAGAAATCCATCCATATGCCTTAAATAAATTTTCTGGCTTCTCATGTCAGTTTCTAATCTAATTAGTCAAGTCTTACAGTTTGCTGTTCCTTCCAGTGTTTTATGGCATGTCATTTTGGGAATGGACCATAATACTTTGCATACAGTTCAGAGAGAAAGGGAGAGAAAGCAGAGGTTGCATTCTTCCACACAAATGTAAACAAAGAAGCCAGCAAAAGATCAGATTTATCAAAAGCCAGCCAGCCTACATGCTCTCTAACCAAAATGGTGATTGGATTCTTCTGAGTAGCTAAAAGACTTCCCCACCCTCTGGGCACTGTGGATACCTGAGGAGTCAATCAGCCTAGTCGCTCTCTGATTGGTTTATAGGGTGGTCCTAGGACCACCCACTTTGAAAAAACAAAAGTGAGCATGCTTATTGGCTGCTGCCTTATTAATATTAATATTTTAAAATATCTGGGGCTTTTCATTTGTTCTTTGAGGTTGGTGCTACCATCTCCTACCTCACAACTCTTAAAGCAGCAGCAGGCTTTAGGCAAAAGCAGCACTGAACAACAGAGGGAAGCAGTAGGCACACAAAATGGAGGCAGAGACAACATGGCTGACTGAGACAGTTGTCCCCTGTTAACTGAGCAAAGAGGCACCTTTGTGATACTCTTCTATTTTTAAGTTGTGATACTCTTCTATTTTTCACGGGGAGAGCAACTGGCCCTATCCCACCCCAGCACAGCTTCCCTCCAGTGGCTGTTGATGGTGTCTGTCTTATGTTTCTTTGTAGACTGTTAGCCCTTTGGGGACAGGGATCCATCTTATTACTTTATTATTGTTTCCTCTGTGTAAACCATTTTGGGAACTTTTGTTGAAAAGCGGTATGTAAATATTTCTTGTTTGTTGTGAGCGCTGCCCACTTTCCCTATAGATAAGATCAGCCCCTGGACTGATCGCTGTCCAGACTGGTCAGTTAAGGACAATTAAGAAAAACCAGAATAAAGACATGGATATAACCAGAAATGCAAAGAAAGCCTATTTATGTTCCCCTTTTGTCATTCAAGCAGCTGAGGCTGGCAGCATCATAAAGTGCCATTCCCAGTGGTCCAAAGATTGGTGCCTGTGTTCCAAGAGAGACTTGAGCTCCATGATGCCACCACACTAGGTTTCATTCTAGCATCACCCTTCTCTCTAAGGGATTACTGTAACACCGCCTGGAGATTTCTATATCAGGCAGTATAGGAATACACTCAATCAATCAATGAAGTAACGTGCAGTGGGAGGGCATCATCTATTATATAAATATGCTGTAAGGTGAAATTACATATGGAAGTTCTTAAACTATTCCTGGTGGGAGCAACCACTGAGGTAGTAGCAGTCACATCACACCAGGGAAATGTAAAGGAAACTATTAACATTTTGAAAAGTTTAGGCAGGAAAACAGCCTTAGTGTCTCAATTAGAGATGCTCTCATAGCCATCATATCTATTTCCAAAAGAGTTAGGAATGTTATGAACCATGGATGGATAAACTGAGTGCCTGTGAGTAACTGGGAGGTACTGGCAGATGTAAGGTGACCTGCAAATACATTTAAGTTCAAAAAATCTGAAGGAAAACCCCCCAAAGGGGACCAACCTCCCCAACTGCCCCCATGTCCGTCTATAGGATGGAATGTCCATGGGCTCAGAGTTCAGTTTAACAGACAAGCAGGTGGGTGGGGGTAATGGAACTCTCTGGAGAGGAGGGTAAACAAAGGCTTGAACAAAAAGAGCAGAAGATTTTATCAGTGGAGAATATGCCCTCAAGAAAGTCACAACCCTTTTTGCTTCTGAGGCAGGAAAGTGTAAAACGTTTGTTTCCTTACCAGCTATTTCACAGCTTTGTGTTTTTGAGGGGGAAGGGGTTTGAAAAGGAGCTGGGTATGAACACCAGTGCCCCCCACAAAAGCATCCAGAAACAGAAAAACAAATTGCAAATGAAGTGACTCGAGTTGAAAGCAGGGACTACTGTCTTTGTTGCTAACTTTTGTTTTTTCATTAAGGTCATCCACAGACTCAGGTAATACATGCACACCAGGGATATACTGTGACATCTTGTTGCGGGTCCATACTTGTCTTGTGCATTAATAGTCTCCTTAGGGCCTATTTTAATTTTAGAGCAAAGAAGGTAGCAACTGATTCTAGGTTACACTGTATGGTTATGTTTGTGTAGGAGATAAAAGTTTACTACATCTGTATAAATCTTATTTAGACAATGGCTTGTAACAAAATGAGTAACCCAGACAATGGGTTGTACAAAAGTTACAACCCCCCCCCCCGTTTAGCTGAAACATCTTTTAATAATTAAGACAATCAATCCACCACATGCTCCCCAAATAATTTTTTACATCGAGGTGTTGGCACAAAAGCTTAGGACACCTTTCATTTATTTACCTATTTGCCAAGAGAAATTCAATGTTTGTTGTTTTGCCAATAATAAGCAATACCAGAACATTGTCGTTTCAGGCACCTGTGTCTTTTACCTCTTGATAACTGGGCCAAATCAACAAGTAATGAAGTAAATCCTCAACCATGTCCTCTCCACAAATACACAGCTCCAAACTGAATGGAATATTCCTGACCACTTAGAACAGCAGAAGACGTCTGCTGTAACTCAAGAGACTGTGCCTTCCTAAATGAAAACATTGAGATCCACTGCTGAAGACCTGATTGAATTTGAACATATGATTCGAAGGGGCTGCTTTAGCCTCTGAGATCAAGGATAAGTCAGACTGCACCCAAACATCCTTTAGCCTATTTTTAGCTGCTGCTAATTGCATATCTGTGGAATATATCCGAGGAAAGCCATAAGACTAAATTGGTAGTTTTGTTTTTGAAGTTACTTTTGCGCCTTTTAAAATGGTCTACAGAACTCATCTCTTGGAGATTGCCTAAACTAGCTCCCCTCTTCCACTGATTTAATTACAAACTAGTAATTCAAGGTGTGTGGAAAACACTTCCATAATCATGAGTAACATTTCCATTCTAAGAAGCACCACGGATGTATACTTGGGAAAACCTAAAAATAGCTCTAAGAAGAATTATATTTGGGAGCCTTTCCAATTTATCATAAGAAGATGCATATTTCTAATGAGTTCAGCTACTGTTTATTCCCTTTTCAGAACTGCTTATACATTCAGAACATTTCACTGTCTTCAAAGGGATGGTCCTTTATGCTAGCCATCACTGACAAGAGGGGGACTTTGGGTGGAACGGTACGTTAAGCTTGACACAGGGCTTGCAGCACCTTCTTCTCCCCCGTAGTAGTTAGGCACAGTTACCTGTATTATGGTATCATCAAACTCTAGTCTCCAGTAGTACCCAATGAGTAGAGCAGCAGCAAGGAAACTCATTCATAGCATGAGAAAGTGTATCTAAATCTACAGGGAGAAAGTTTGATATGGGACTGCAGTTTTTCTGTGGCAGCACTGTGTTCCCAGTAAATTTTAGACCTGCCCATAGAAAGATTAAACCAGTGCTCTCATACCAGTGCACTCCCATACCAGATGGGAGGCGAGCTGGTCATGTGGTAGGAAGCATGACTTGTCTCCTTTGCTAAGCAGGGTCTGCCATGGTTGCATATGAATGGGAGACCAAATGTGTGATGGAGCTGCTCCGGGAAGAGCATCTAGGTTCCAAGTTCCCTCCCTGGCATCTCCAAGATAGGGCTGAGAGGGATTCCTGCCTGCAACCTTGGAGAAGCTGCTGCCAGTTTGTGTAGACAATACTGAGCTAGATGGACCAGTGGTCTGACTCGGTATATGGCAGCTTCCTATGTTCCAAGCCCTGCCCCTCCCCTAGGTCCTCTGTTGCCTTTTATCATGTGACCTGTAGTGTGCCAAACAGCCGAAGATCAATGAGTAATCTTGTATTCTATTCCAAGCTACGGAAGAAGGGGAAAAGACACCAAACACACATGCGAGGACTATGAGAGGCACCCAGGAGATTTCCTGAAGCAACTATGTGTCCACAATCCTGAACATGTTTCAGACCATATAGCCCTTGCCCTGGGGAGCCTCTTGGAAGAAAAGGGGTAGGGGATCTGAACCAATAAAATCATTATAATCAGCAAGATGAAATCCAAATCATTAATACAGAAGAGAAGGCAAAGAATGAATTCAGATGCATATTTTTAAGGCAATGACATTCATTTCAACAAATGTTGTTTGCTGTTTCCATGCTGATGTGGTGGACCTTGTAACTATATATGACGTATTTTTCTCGATTAGACAAGAAATAAAGCTAGGTTTGCTAAATCATCTGAATTGGTCAAGTCCGCTCACAGTTTTTCAATGAATTTCTCCCAAAGGTTTTATGTACACTGCTGGATGGAGCACAATGTGACAAGCATTCTCTCTTCCCTGAGTTTCACCAAGAGGCGATTAACATTGTTCTGTTTGAAATTTCTGGTATTGCCCCTCAAGAGATTAAGGGGACATAATTTGGCATCTCAATGGTTAAAAAAAATTGCATTACAGAGGGATGTGGAAATTAAATCATGAAACTTGCTCCCAAGGGCATGATCAGTTTCAATAAGGCAGTGATATGGTGAAAATAAAAGTTGCTCAAATTGATTCCATGTCTTGATTAGAAGAATAATCCCTTAATCTATTTTTAATAAACTTTTTTTTTTGCCTTGTGTGGACTCCAGTGTCTTAAATTTTAGGGATTGATGTCAAATGTTTGCATTTTAAGATTGTAGTGGGATGCCCAATTATTTCTTGATTTATCTTTTTTTGTTCCAGGAACCATTTCAGATAATGTATGATCAGCCATTGAGGAGTTTATGGTAATATATAATAGATGGCATGAGAGTACAACACTTTATAGGCATAAATCCCACTTTTCCTCTAATATATGCTGCTGGTGTACCAACTAGGGCACACACACAAAAAGAATTTAAAACTTTGCAATCTGTGGGCTGCTGCTGCTGCTGCTGCTGGTGGTACGAGGAGAAGCCCTTATTTTCATTTACAGGTAATAAATGAGTGATGAATTATTTTATATCAATAGAAATAAGCAATTATCTGGATGTGTGCATCAGGAAAATCTCTTGATATTATGATATGTAGAAAGCCTAGCTAATGGTGCAGCAGGGAAGTAACTTGTGTAGAGAGCAGGAGGCTGTTGGTTTGAATCCTTGCTGGTATGTTCCCCAGACTATGGGAAACACATAGATCAGGCAGCAGCAATATAGGAAGGTGTTGAAAGGCATAATCTCATATTGGCAATGGTAACCCCCTCTTGAATTCTACCAAAGACAACCACAGGGCTCTGTGGTTGCCAGGAGTAGACGACACCAACTCGACAGAACAACTTTACCTTTAGAAAGCCTACAGATTGCAGTATCTATCTGAGAAATGAATTATCATCCAAGATAGTTTTAAAGGATAAATTACATGCAATGTCAAGCCCAAGGAAGTGGACCAAAAGTGCCCCTTTTGTCAAAACCAGCCACAGGTTGGGAGGGCAACCTAGCTCAGGACCGTGGTATCTGAGGAGGGAGGTGGTTAACACTTTGCATTTCCCCATGAAACACAACACACATACACCCCGCCGCTGAAGAGATTGCCCACAAAGCAGCTATTTGCTACAAATAGCTGTAGAGAGGATTAGCCCTGCTCTCCGTGTGCCATGTTCCAGAAACAAATTGCCTGCCCCAAATCTGCTTGTTCACATCCACTTCCTTTTAAAACCCATCGGTCAGTAGACTGAACATTATATGTAGTCTGGCCCTCTGAGCAGCAACAAAGGAATTCAGAGTCCACCAGAATATATAGGTGTTCGAAAGAGACAGGTTATTCTGATACATTTACAACTTCTGTAACTGGAGCAAACCCAGAAAGTAGAGATGTGCTCAAAGCGTTTTGACACCTCTGTTTCAAGATGCCGAAATGCTCCAAGCTGCCACAGCCAAATCGTTCTGGTAGAGGGTAAATGGGCAATTTGGAAGGAGGAAGACAGGTCTTACCGACGCCTCCCTGGCTCCTCCGCCCCCCACGCCAGTGGTGCTGTTTTTATTCAGCAGCCAGGCTCTCTGTTTGCCCAGCTGCATCATGCTGGGAACAGAAGGTTGCCTGTTCCCAGCAGCCTTTGGGCAGTGTTGGGAAGGAAAAGGCATCTGAGCATGTGCGGACGCCACCTTGGCTTCTGCACATGCTCAATCATTGCAGGCAAGTGATGCGCTTGGAGGAAGAGTGGGGGGATTGCAGGTGGAGGCAATGGAACTGCAGCAGCTGGAACATCTGTGGTATGATTTTTGGCTTCTGAGTTTACCTTGGGTAAGCCTACCCTCTGTTTCACTTGATGTTCGAATGGGCCCCCTGAATTCAGTTCAGGTTGATCAGTATTTTTACTCTACAGTTCAGTTCTGGTTCAGTCACTGAGGTCATTCACGCAATCAAAAACTGTCCTACCCAGGTTTGGGAGCTGTGTGTGCTCCTAATTTTTGGTTGTGTGGAAGCAAGGTAAAAGGAAAACCTGGGTAGAAGTGATTGCATGAAAGCAAAGGAGGAGGAAAAGCTGCCCAGGTTTTCCTCCTACCATGCTTCCACACAATCGCTTCTACTCAGGTTTTCCTCCTACCTTGCTTCTGCACAACCGGAAACTGGGAGCACACACAGCTCCCAAACCCAGCTAGGACAGTTTTTGATTGTGTGAATGACCTCACTAACTTTAAAAGAGTGTTTTTTTAATCAGTTCAGACATTTAAAATGGTTTAGATAGATTCAACGTCAAATTAGATCCAGGGGCATAGCCAGTGGGGAGATCTGTGTCCCTCCCACTGATGGCCCCCATGTGTGACATCCATGCGTGTGACATCACAGCCAAGGGGGCCTGGCCCGATAGCCAGAGGGCCCACCTCAGCCCTCCCAAGCTGATTTCCTGCCAGCGTTTGCTCACTGGATGCATTTATTTCCCTTTCTCTCCCTCACTGGAGGGAGGGATTTGAGCTTGGGAGAGATCAAATGGGCTCTCTAGAGCCAGGGCCACACCCCTTTGCACA
This sequence comes from Hemicordylus capensis, assembly GCF_027244095.1. Classification (NCBI taxonomy): domain Eukaryota; kingdom Metazoa; phylum Chordata; class Lepidosauria; order Squamata; family Cordylidae; genus Hemicordylus; species Hemicordylus capensis. The sequence goes on along the minus strand of NC_069657.1, from coordinate 266,364,226 downwards.
TGATGTCACACACAAAGTGGGCCTTGCCCTGGCTTAAGAGAGCCCTGTGAGCTCTCCCAAATGCATTTCCAGCCGGCGTTTGCCAGCTGGCTGCATTTACTCCCCTTTCTCTCCCTCCAGTGAGGAAGAGAAAGGGAAATAAATGCATCCATCCAGCGAACACTGGCTGGAAATGCAAGTAGGAAGGCTGGGGAAGGCCCTCCTGCTATCAAGGAGAGGCAGGGCAATAATAATGGGTGACTTCAATAACCCACACATAGATAGGGCAAATTCACAGTCAGGTAATGACAAAGAGATCAAATTTCTAGATAACGCTGAATGACTGTGCCCTAGAACAGTTGGTCTTGGAACCAACCAGAGAGAAGGCAACCTTGGAGTGGCACCCAGGACCTGGTGCATGATGTCAGTGTCATGGACCCTTTAGGGAACAGTGACCCTAGTGCCATCAAATTCAGCATACATGCGGGGAAAGAATCACTAAGGAAGTCTAACACAGACACTTTGAATTTCAGAAGAGGAAACTTCTCCAAAATGAGGAGTTTGGTGAAAAGAAAACTGAAAAGGAAAATTAGGAGAGTCACTTTGAAAATATTTCAATTTAAAACAATAGTTCCTTTTGGAAAATGCAGTACCAAAACAGCAACCAAATTGATGTGTTTAGAAAACCAAAGAAACTCCATGTTTGCCCAGAATACCACATTCTAATTCAAAGTAACCCCAGCCCAGCTCAGGGACATCACGGCCTCTCATGATCAACGTCGTTATCTCTCTCCACTAAATTGTATCTAAGAAACTTGGTTCTCACAAGGTTCTCACTGTTCTTTGCTGACAGTTAAGAAAACAGGATGTAACCAAATAAGGAGTAATCACCAGATGAACAATGAATCATTCGCATGCATACTAGATACTTAGTCCACCATTTTATTGCCACGTATACTATGTCTAGGGTGTCAGCATCCATTTTGTTGATTGTATAAAAGAACACCTCAAGCTGTAACCTATTTGTATTCAATGTGGAGCCATTAGCTCTTGAATACCTTGCAACTGCAGTGCAATAAAGCCTCAAAAAAGATTCCCACTGAGTCTGTTTGATTGGCTAAAGGCGGACCCAGGGACGAACCGAATTCACATCAAAATGAGCACAAGGAAGAAATAAACACATGTGATCAACACACATCCAAATGGACCTAACACTGGGCTCTAACTTCAGAGTCTTTACCTAGAGTCTTCTGTAGTCACCTCAGCTTCTCCAGCAAACCTGGATTGTCCCTTGTTTAGGCTTAGGTCCTGCTCTCACTTCACAGTTCTGGGGTTCAATCCCAGACCGCTGGTGAATGATTCAGCTCTCCAGAGAGACTGATTCTCTCCTAGTGATTTTTCAGCCCTTATTCTCAGCAGCTCTTTTCAGTCCTTCTTTCCTACTCCAGCTCTGCAACTCTTTCCAGCTCTGATGAAGAGGCGTAACTAGGGAAAATAGCGCCTAGGGCAAGCACTGAAATTGAGCCCCTGTCCAAACAAGAATGATGGGACTTGTAGTTAACAATATCTAAGGAACACTGTACCATATAGACATGGTTGTTGATCAAAACCTGAAAAAATGATGACTGTTGACTCATGATGGGGTATATGTGCATAAACCACACCAGTGCTTACTTTGATACCAAGAGGGAGGAGGATACATTAGTTTGCCACACTAGACAGAGGCATTTGCAACAGGAGCAGACAGCCAAGTTCTGCCAGGGCCAAAACCAGCCCCTGCCAGACTAAGAAATCATTGTAATTTGCCCCTTCCTGTCACAAGCAGTGTGCTGTTCTTTTATTATTGACTCTAACTCTCAGATACCCCAGTCGTGGATGGAAAATTCAGGGTCAATTTACAAGAGACGCATTTTCAACATGGAAGTTTCTTCTGCGCAGGTGTTGTGCAGAAACCCATGTGTAGTGACCGCCAGGGGCATAGCAAGGTTGGAATGGGCCAAGATGAGATTTTAAAATGGGCTCCCAGCCCCTCAAAGTCCAGGGCCTCCACACACCCCAGGCCCCCAAGGATTTAAATCTGATATTTCAAAATAAGTATGCTGCCTGGAAATACATTTCACTGAATACACACATGCACACTTCACAGTATATCGTGATATACATTGAGTACTATATATTTGTGCTACTTTTAATGCCTAGAACACACTAGCAACGCTAATTATTAAAATGGCCCCCTCGCTGCAGATTAGCAAAGGAGACTTTCAACCATGCAGGGTGAGCCTATGTTTTTTCCCTCAGAATTCTGAAGAAATTCAGTAAAGTTTGATTCCAGGAGGTTTTTCACACGAGGCTTTTAAAGTGCTTTAAGACACATCTCCTCTGGAATGGAGGTGCTGCATTCACATGTTGGCCAGATTTACCCTGAAGTCCCTGCAAGTTATTGGGGAGCAGTTCACACACAAGAAAAAGAAAAGAAAAGAAAAGCACAACACATGCTTCACAGTTCTCACTCAGACTTTCTGGGTTGCAAAACAACTTGAACATAAGTGCATTTATAAATGAATGAAAGAATGAATGGATAAATAAATATTTGTTCCAGAAGTTTTTGTAATTTTCTGACATGAAACAAGCCACTTATAGGCCTTAGATAGTTTTTGTTTTTAAAGCCAACACATTTTTCAGTCTGTTTTAAATTAAATATTCAGAGACTTCTCAGTCTCGCCCCACCACCCATATCAAAGTCCTATGGCAAGCAGATCCCTATATACGGGGGTAACCACAAAAAGGAATTCACAGCCTACCTGCAAAAGCTGTGCTGGATGGTCTGGTCTGTTGCAGGGAGCTCTGCCCGCCTCCTTCCGGGCTTGCTGGGGCCTACTCGAGTTCAGGCTTCAGGGAGGCCTACAGGGAGGCCTCTCTGGAAGCCCCGCCCACCCACCGATCACCTGAGAGGCGGGGAGAGAAGAGCTCTGCAGTTTGCAGGCTGCTCCGATCCTAGGCCGGAGCTGGAGGCAAGTGTCTGAGGGGCCCTGGGGCTGGGCAGGTGGGCAATGGGGTGGGGGTGGCAGGGACTGGCGTGGCGCCCCCACCTCAGTGGCACCTAGGGCACATACCCTGCCTGCCCCCCCAGTTCCGCCTATGCTCTGATGTCCACTTGATCTTCACTCTTACTCCTTCTTACTCTGACAAGCCTGCTTTTATTTTCCAACTTCTCTCCCATTTTTCCAAATCACCCAGTCAACACAACCTAAATTCCCTCCATTCTTAAAACATACCAAATCAAATCAAATCAAACCCTCTCTTCCCTCCAAAATCAAACTAGTATATTTCTTCTCCCTCCAAAACCAAACTGTAGAACAGGAGCTATGAACTGTTGACCCCTGCTCAGCTTTTTAACATAGGGAGTAAGCAAAGCAATTGAAATACAGAAATCTTATATACAAAAAGAGGAGGTTCAGGCCTCATTCCTTCACAGGAACAAAAGGAAAGACCTTAAAACGAAATGTGACAAGTGACCCCACTGATGTATCTTTAAGGTGGCCTATCTTTCATTAATAGTTTTAGAAGTAAAATGTTCCAGGCTGCCAAGCTAAACTTTTTCCCCTTCAGTGTGCCAGAAATATAGGAAACTTGCGTTTTATAGAGAAACATGGCCTCCACAAACAGCACAACACAAAGTATTTTGACAGCATATCCACCAGGGCATTTTGCCTGTGGAAACTTAACACAGTAGCCATGCAGGAAAAGTGAAACAATTCATCAATCCCTGTAATGGGAATGTTTATATTTTAAAAGAGACTTTACAATCTGCAACAGCATTGCTGGTTTTTATACCATAAAATATCCTTGTAACAAAGACAGGCAAAGGGCAGACCACTGGAGAATTAAGAAGAATAGGAGAGCATCTAGGTAATATCACAAACAAGAACACAAAGGCATCATAGACTTTGGGGGAAGTGTTTGCAAAGAGGTCAGTGGAGAGAGGCTGTTTTCTATTTACGCAGTGATGCGAAGCAGAGTAGTTTTCTTATAGCTACATATGCAAAATGGTAAATATTACAGTTACATGATCTCCTCTTCCAGGTAAAGGTAAGCAACGTGTGCACTCCTACAAGGCAGCAAATCCTCTGCAGGCTGCCACTCATAGGCTGTCCCAGAGAGAGGCCCTGCACCCACACCTCAGATGTTTCAGCTCCATCTCATATTCTGTCTGTGACCCACCCCCCACTCCATCAAGACTGAAAGCTCTTCATTTGCTTGTTTGTTTTAAGCAGTTTAGTTTATGGAATGATTTTCACATCACAAGCAACAGTATGCAAAAAGAAAAGAAAAACATAGTGTGTAATTCCCCCCACCCTTAATCTCTTCCCATAATCCTCCCCCCACCACACTCTTAAAAAAATTAAAATCTCCTGATCCATGCTAACTATATTGTGGCTCCTACACTTTCTAAGAGGTGTAATTTTAAGGTAGGAGCATCAGTTAGCGAAAAGATCTAAACATGGTTTCCAAATAATAATGAAGCTGCTGTTTCTTTATATACAAATACACATTACATCAGCCCCCCTCCAGTTAGCTTTGGGAGTCCTCTCTTGAAAGTTATGGTGGCTTTGCACATTCCAGGAAGTTTTCTGGATAACTTCCATTAAAGAACCACTGGGCTACGTGTAATGGAGTGTAACAGAGTGGCAACTGAGGTTTGCAGGGGCGGAGCCACCATTGGGCAAACGGGTTTAAAGAACCTGGGCCACCCCCTCCAGGGGCCGCGCCTCGCATCTGACTTCAGACGCAGGGGGCGTTATTCCCAAACGGGGCCACACAGCTCTTTTAAAGGCAGGGAGAGCTGCTCCTGGCCTCGCTGCCAATGCAGCGGGGCCAATCTCCCAAATGGAGCCGTGTGGCCCCATTTGGGAGGGAGATCGACCCGCACTGTGTTGGCAGCATAGCTGGAAAGGCTCTCCCTGCCTTTAAAGGCAGGGAGAGTCGCTCTGGCCCACGCTGCCCAACACAGCATGGGCCAATCTCCCTTCTAAACGGGGCCACGCACGGCCCTGTTTGGGAGGGAGACCATGCCCCCTGCAACTGACGTCAGGTGCGGGGGACAGGGTCAGGGGGCCGTGGCGGCAGCCAAACATGGGCCGCCGCCAGCCTCTCTCCGCTCCTGTAGCTTTGTTAAGTTTATTGAACAAAGTTACTAATGTTCATTACTTAACTATTACCAAATCATAAACAGCCCCACTCTGAGTGCAAGACGATCCGAACAGAAAAATAACAGTCTCAAGCATCCAGTAAGAAATACAAACTGACCAATCAGTCTACAGAACTGATGACTGACATGAACATTCTAAACTCGACAACAAGCCTATTCACAGATATACATACAATACATCAGTGGCAAGAACAAAGACAATGTATATACACATAAATCCTAGCATTCCCCTTCTTATTGTCTTGTTCCTTAATTTATAAGCCCAATTGCCACCTGCAAATTTTGAAATCGGTTAATGGTTTTGTCAGTATGTCTGTAAACATTTCTTCTGAAGCACAATATTTTATATCAATAATATTTCTCTTGTAATTCTCTTACAAAATATTCCACATCAACATGTTTACTTCTCTGTATAACTGTCTCACTTTGTGATAGAATAATACAACTTTGATTGTTTTTATACATTATAGTAGGCTTCAATGCTACTCCAAAATCCTCTAGAAGTTTATGCAGTTAAATAACCTCTTGAAATGTTTGTGCCATGGATAAATACTCAGCTTCAGTTGAAGATAAATAGATTATCTACAATCTACAATGGATTGTTTCTTGCTTAACCAGGAAGTTTTTCATACTTAGCTTTTAGTTCGCATTTCCTCCGAAATGGAGGGTGTACATTCACATTCTGGTCGAATTTAACCTGAAGTCCCTGCGAGCTATCAGGGAGCTACCAGGAGAGCTGGTCTTGTGGTAGCAAGCTTGACTTGTCCCCATAGCTAAGCAGGATCTGCCCTGGTTGCATCTGAATGGGAGACTTGATGTATGAGCACTGCAAGATATTCCCCTCAGGGGATGAAGCCGCTCTGGGAAGAGCAGAAGGTTTCAAGTTCCCTCCCTGGCTTCTCCAAGATAGGGCTGAGAGAGATTCCTGCCTGCAACCTTGGAGAAGCCGCTGCCAGTCTGTGAAGACAATACTGAGCTAGATAGACCAATGGTCTGACTCAATATATGGCAGTTTCCTATGTTCCTATGTTCACACACAATTCTGCTTTTTAATTGCACATTAAAGAGTAGCCTGATTTATATACCAGGTTAAAAAACAACAACTTTTTGCGTTGGGTTTTTTTGGCAACTTCAAACTCACAGTAAAGCCTTGCAGAAAACCTGCGGTAAAGCCTGCTGTCTGGGAAAGCTCCATGAGATTGCTCTTCCTTCCTCCATAGAAAAATGCATTGCCATAGTTGACTTTCTGTCATCTCTATCTTCAGCCCAGTTGTCATACATCTATCCTATTAACTTGGGTTGCTCACATGCTGGCAGTATTCCAGATCTGCTCTGCTTTACTCTATAAATACTGTGCAATTCTTTTAAATGCAATCCAGTACTTCTTTGTCGGTGAATTCATTTTCCTACACAATATTCCAACTGCTGCTGCAATATCAGGACACAATACAGTTGCAATGAACAGTAACTTTTCAATTCCCAATTTATAGTTTTCATTGCTTTCTAGAGATTCATTGGATTCCTTCTCCTTTAAGAAACCCACCTCCATTGGTGTACTCATCTCATTTGCCTCTGTTAAACTAAGACAGTCAATTAAGTTTATTATTTTTTTGTCTCTGAGTGTAAAACTTCCATCATCTCGCTTTTTTATTTGTAACCCAAGATAAGATATATTTCACCCAAATCTGTAATTTCTACTTCTTTATTTAAATTCTTCAATATCTCATCATAATCTTTCTTATCCTGATGAAAATCAATCAGATCATCTACATATATAAGAATGTATGTCCATCTTTCATCTCTATATCTAGTGTATAGGCAAGGATCAGCTTTCCCCTGTCTAAATCCTTCTTCCAGAAGCAATACACTTAATTTACCATTCCAAGCTCTGGCTTGTTTAAGTCCATATATACTTTTCTGTAGTTTACACACAAGAGTGTATTTACCTAACTCCTCAAAACCTGGAGGTTGCTGCATCCATCCATCTATCTATCTATCTATCTGTCTGTCTGTCTCCCCCTTTGATATCACCATATAAAAATGCAGTCTTTACATCTAGATCAGGCCTGCTCAACTTTGCCCCCCCACCAACTGCATTTGGACTACAACTCTCATAATTCCCAGCCACAGTGGCCAATAGCCAGGGATTATGGGAGTTGTAGGCCAACATCTGCAGGAGGGCTGAAGTTGAGCAGGTTTGATCTAGATGATTGTTTCATCCATTTGCAAAACACCCATTTGCATCCTATGGCCTTTCTGTTTTCTGGTAACTTTACAAGTGTCAATGTCTTATTCTTATGAAATGAACCTATCTCTTCCTTAGCAGCCTGTATCCATTTATGTGTATCTGAATCAGGTATGTATTCCTTTTATTTTATGCCAATCTATGGATTCAGGTATGTTCTCCTCTTTTGCCTCAAAAGAGAATCTTTTAGGTGGAATCCCTTTACTAATCCTATTTGAATGTCTCACTTCTAGTTGTGGTTCAATCACCCCTTCTTGATCAGATATCTCTTCAGCATCAAGACTGATGATTATTTCTTTATTTTTACATTGTCGTTTCGGATCAGCTTCTTCACCTGTTGGGAAAACTAAGTTACAACTAGACTTTGTATTGACATTAGATTTCTGTGTCTCATCAAAGTAAGCAACACTGCGCAACTTGATAGTGTCTGTGGCAGGGTTGAGTGTTCTACTGTTTTTACTGCCTGATTCATATTGCACAAGAATTCCTTCCTCACTTCTACAGTCCCATTTCCCCCTCTGCTCCTTGGCAATGTACACATACACTTTACTTCTGATGAGCCTATCAAGAAAGATAGAGCCAATGTGCTCCTGTCATTTTCTCCTTCTTTGAATCTTTTGTTCTTTGACATTGTCTCTGTGCTTTACACGAATGGGCTTTGCACCTGCGCAGAGACCACATCGGAGCTTCCAGGCTAGAGTTCTAACTTTTGGCGGTAACCCCGCCCCCTCGGGATATAGGCGGTTGCACGGGCTTCCCTCTCCAGTCTTTCTTCATCCACGATTGAAGACACATCACTGAGCTGCTCCTTGCTAGACTCTTTTGCAAGTACTGCATTACTCCTTCCCTTTCCCCCCTTATTTTCATTCAATACATCCCTTCTTTAGCGTTTTTATTTCGTCCCCGGTCACCCCCTCGGATATCTCCCTAGTTTCGTTTTCCACTCCGTCACGGCCGTCAGGCCCAGCATGCTGCAGATCCTTCGCCTCCGCTTTTCTCCAATACCTTCTTTGGCCTATAGCAAAGACTACAAAATTTAAGCAGTGTGGTCACTGCAAATCCAAAATCCCTTTGACCGACGGCCACAAGCTCTGCCTTTTTTGCCTGGGTGAATCCCATAAGGTTGGCTCTTGTCTGCACTGTGGCTCTTGTCTGCACTGTGCAGCCTTTACGAAACAGGTGCGCAAAAATCGAGCCTCTTGACTTCATTCTTGGCTTTGGTAACAGGCATTCCAAACTACGGGCTTGGACAAACTGTCCACCATGCAGGCTTCGTCCAATACCTCTCCTGCAGCCCAGGGCTTACAGCCCATTTTGTCCCCTCTGGGAGTCTCGGCGGCTACCCCTGAGGTGAATATACCCGTTGATCCTGTGGCTCGGGCTTCGATGTCGATACCGAGGAGTTCGGTAGCAGTGTTGATTTTGACGGCGGCATTGACTGAACCGCGTTATGTCCAGCTGGCCAAAAAGAAAAAGAGAAGAAGGACCGTCGCGCTCCTTCTGAACCACCAACAAAGAAGCAGAGGTCGACGCACGATATCGAAAGTTGATCCCGAACTCTATATACTGAAACTATCCTTGATACCAAGGTCGCCTACGGCTCTAGCCCACATGATCCCATGTATGAGTCCGAGCACGACTCTGAGCCTGAGGAGCTCCCTCTGGAGCAACCATGCCGCTGGGCCAACCGAGACTTGGAAGCTGCTCTGGACGAGAACAGCAGGGCCTGGTCAAAGTCCTTCTCTGGGAGGCCACGCAGGTCTCTAAGCAGGAACTTCATGCAATTCGCCACTCCATGGAGGGAGGTGCTAAAGTAATGGCAACTTCCGTTGCCCTCCGTCGCCATGCCTCGCTCAGGTCTTCCAGTCTCACGCCCGATACTAGATCCAGAGTGGAAGATCTTCCCTTCAATGGTTCCTCTCTATTCGGAGAGAAAACAGATGACACTCTTCAAAAAGTGCAGAAACTGCGTAACACAGCCCGCTCCATGGGTCTTCAACACTCTACAACCCGCCATTATAAACCACAAAAATGGCAACGCCAATCGTATTCTTCTAAACAGCAATACTATCAACCCCAGGACAAGTCCTTTCGCTCCAACAGATACCAGCCTTACAGAAAGCGCTCCAACTTCACCAGATCCAAGATGCAGCAGCGCTCCAAAGGATCTCACCCCCCAGCCAAAGGACAATGACTTGCATCCTCCTCCCTGCTGGGGCACCAGGCTCTCCCCTTTCATTTCCACTTGGGAGAATATCACCATGGACTCCTGGGCCCTGACCATAGTGAGGGTCGGTTATGCTATAGAATTTGCATCCACCCTTCCATACCATCCCCCCCCCCATTACCCACTTCACCCACCCCGGCTCTCGTGGTGGAGATCGACTCTCTACTCTCCAAATCCGCAATAGAACTGGTTCACGATCCACAATCCCTGGGTTTCCACTCCCGATTCTTCACTGTTCCCAAGCTGGACGGCTCCCTTCGCCCCATCCTGGATCTCTGGGAACTCAACTCCTACATCACCTACCACAGGTTTTGTATGGTCATGATTCCTACCATCATCTCCCTCCCTCCTACAAAAGAACCAGTGGTTCGTCTCCATCAACCTCAAGGATGCATATTATCATCAGACCCTAGCACCGTCGTTTCCTCCACTTTCAAATAGCAAACAACACTTACCAATTCCGTGCCCTCCCCTTCAGACTGGCATCTGTGCCCCGGGTATTCACCAAATGCATGGCCCCCGTGGTACCAGCCCTACAACAACAAAATATCCAGATTTTTCCGTAACTTGACGATTGGCTCGTGGTGGCCCACAACCCTCAATCCCTTCTCAGAGACCTCCACATGGTCATCACTCTCCTCTCCAACCTGGGTCTCCAGGTGAGCTACAAAAAAATCAAAGCTCACCCCTTCCAGAACGATAGAATTTCTGGGATAGGGATGTGCATAAAACCGGTTCTCCCGGTTCGGTTCGGGTCCGAACCGGGTCCGGACCGGACCGGGGTGGTTCGGTTTTGGTTTTGCCAGACCACCCCCCCGGTCCGGTTCGGTTTCGAACCGGTTCGGATCCGAACCGAACCGGTTCGGATCACAAAAAGTGGCTGGTTTTGAAGGGGACATTGTGTTCTACCTGCCACCCAAATTTCAAGTCGATTGGACCTTCCTCTGATTTTTTACAAATTTTTTTCAAAAAATAAATTTTTGCCCATAACTCACAATGTGGAGCCCTTAGGGGCAAAAAAGCTGGGGTGGGTGGTAGCCACCCATGGGTGTCCTCCACCCCAAAAATCCCAAGGCAATTGGTGGCTCCTAGTATTATTGGTGAATTTCTGAAGAAAAATTTTTTTTCCATTGGCTAGAATGGGGGTTCGGGTCTGCCCCAGACCCACCTCTGTGGGGTGGCAGCACCCCCAAAGTGGGTCCGGGGCCATGGCAAAAATGCCCTCAGTCCCTCCCAGCAATCCCCGTAGAGATAGGAGTGATGGTTCTGTTGTTTTTCTGAGGTATTCTGAGTGTAGATTCTATGATAGCTTATGAGATTTCCAATGAGACACCATGAATCCACTCTCATTTGCTATCACAGAATCCACACTCACTCAGAACACCTCAGAAAAACAACAGAACCATCACTCCTATCTCTACGGGGATTGCTGGGAGGGACTGAGGGCATTTTTGCCATGGCCCCGGACCCACTTTGGGGGTGCTGCCACCCCACAGAGGCGGGTCTGGGGCAGCCCCGAACCCCCATTCTAGCCAATGGAAAAAAAATTTTTCTTCAGAAATTCACCAATAATACTAGGAGCAACCCAACAATTGCCACCCCATCTTTTTGGCGCCTCTCTCTGGGCGCCCTAACACGTAACACCTAGTCAGTCCATCTTAATGCCTACCTACTACCACCACTCCTATCCAAGCAAGTAAGAGGAGGACACTCAGAGAGACAACACCCACTCTCTGATCTAACAAAAAGGCCACTGCTGTGCTGCCTGCCAGCACAGCAGCAGCAGCGGAGCAGCACACTAAGCACAAGAGCAGCACACACAGAGAAGAAGCAGGAGGCGGAGCAGCAGAGCAGCAGACCTGCTGCTCCGCATGATGGGTGACGTGATGCCCAAAGGAACCACCGCCTCACTCAGTGCCTGCCACTGACTAGGCCCGACAGACAGAAGCCAGCCAACCTGCTCTGCTCTGCTCTGATGCTCCCCATGGATGATGCACACACACCCTACATCTGCATCCCAATGACCAGACCAGACCAGACCAAGTGCGCAGAGTCAGCACAGGCCAGCAGCCACCAGCCCAGCAACAACAACAGCTACTACTGCTACCACCACAGCCAGTGTTGCCGCTACAATAACATTCCCAGTCCAGTCACGCGCGCCACAGCCTGAGCCTAGCACACAGCCAACAGCTGCTGCCAGCCAGTGCCTGGCAAGCCCAGCCAACATGAGGAGGAGAGAGCTAACAAGTAGACGGCGCACGCACATCACCAACCCATCACGACGGCGCAACTGCAAGGGGAGAGGGCACAATTACAGGCAGGAGGAGGAGGAGGAGGAGGAGGAGGCGGGCGAGGCAATCCTAGCACAGATTTGAAAGTTTAAAATCCACCAGGACATCTTCTAGAATCTAGACTTCTGTTTTTTCTACCACCAGCTGTAGTGTCTAGTTAGTCAGTGTGCTGTGCAGCTGAGCTGAGCTGAGCTGAGCTGCATGTGAGGAAGGGTGACTGTAGCTAGTTCTTTAGTTTCAGCAGACTGAGCATTGAGCATGGGCAGTGGCCTTGGGAAGCAACACAATTACACGACACTCACCTGCTGCTGCTGGTTCTAGAAGTTGCCTCTTCTCGTCTTCACCTCTTCGTGTGTGTGTGTGTGTGTGTGTGTGCAGTGAGTGCATGCCTTTTGCCTTGCTGGAAAGAAATGCTTCTCTGGTCCACCACCACATATCTGCTCAAGGACACAGAGGCCCAAGGCAGAGGTGGTGGCACCAGTGTGAGTGCATGTGTGCTGGTGGTGTTTGCCACCACAGGTGTTTTGTGTGTGTATGTGTGCGCTGCTAGCTAGGAGGGGGGAGGGAGGCAGGGAGGGAGGCTGGGAGGCAGGGGGGAGGAAAGGGGAGGGGGAGAGGGATGTAGAGGGGATTGAAGGGGGGAGGGTCCGGCTCAGAGTTGGTCAGCCACATATTTGTGCACACACGTGCTCACGTGTGTGCTTCGGTGGGAGAGACCAGACTCTCATCATCTGCCAGACCGGGGTTGGGGGCAGTTGAGGCGGTGGTGGGCTGGAAGGGAGGGAGGATGGAAGGTGGTGAAGAGGAAGGGGAGAGGATGAGAGGGGAAGGATGGAGGGAGTTGGAGGGGGGAGGAAAAAAACATGTAGACAGACACACACCACACTACACACAGAAAGCATCCACACACAGAGACAGTGCTAGGCATCCATTCACACAGACAGACAGACAGACAGACACACAACAGGAAGAGACAGACTGAGCCTGCACCACACACACACACACACACAGACCCAATTCCCCCCCTGCACAGTTATCAATCAATATGTTGTGTTGGCAGCCAGTTCATTGCTATTCTGATGGTTTTGGGTTTTTTGCCATCAGCCAACATCAACAGTGACCACAATCAAGATGAACATAAGATGATAATAATTCATTCGTTTCATTTCAAAAAATCACCCAATCATTTTCTCCATGTAAACCAAGCCCCCCACACATGATTTCTGGTGACATTTTCAATAAAATCAATTCATTTGGCATTCATCATTTTGTTCTCCCTTTGTCACCTTTTTTTCTTTCTTTTGCATAATTTTGAGGCTTGATTTTGACATGGGGTTTTTAAAGAAAAAATTATTTACATGTTTATTTACATACAGTATTTACATATCTACACTGCATTTTTGAACGTATACCCGCCGCTGCCGCTAAGTCTAGTACTCCGTGGGCTGTGCTACTTTGGGGGGGTGTGCCGTGCCCACGCCAGGTCCCCAAATGCTGACAGGTGGATAGATAAAGGGCCTGTGCTGGTCAGCATTGGGTTTCTTTTTAGGTGGGCGTGGGCATTGTAAACATCTGGCCAGTCGCAGCACTACAACTACTACTACAACTGCATCTCTGTGTGGGCACACTACACGCTGCGACTGGCTGGCACGGCTCAGCATCTGTCACGTCAGCTCAGCTAGAGGTGGAAGGGGGGAGGGTAGGGATAAGCAGAGGTCGAGCCAGGCAGGTGACCAACCATGGGGCAACCCACGGTAATCACTCGCCCGTCTCAAACTGCAGCTTGGGGTAGCCCAACAAGGGGAGGTTCACCTTAAGGAAGACCAGCTGCTCCACCAGACCAGGGTCCAAGCGGGAGCGAGAGGGTGTCACCACGTCCCCGGCACGTGAAAACACCCGCTCGCTCTGGACACTGGTTGGGGGGCAGGAGAGGAGGCGCACAGCCACCACCGCCAGGTCCGGCCAGACTTGGCGGCGGCTCGCCCAGAACTGTGCGCAGTCCACGCCGTCTCCCTCCACAGGCTCCTCCAAGTACTGCGCAACGCATTGCTCAGCACTGGAGGGGGGCCTGGCAGGTCGAGCCTCCCGCATACCAGGCATGGCGCCATAGCAGAACCGCTGAAACCACTGGGCGGATCTCGAGTCGGTAGCAAATGGCTGCTGCGATGGCGCCGCCTGGGATGCCGCGCTGCTGGACTGGGAAGAGGGAGGGGAAGGGGAAGCTGACGCCGGCTGGCCGCCCATGCTGCTGCTGGGTGCGGGTTGGGCCGCGAGGGCTGCCCCCGCACCACTACCAACACCCTGGTCTCTGCGGGCCCTAGCGGCCTCCTCCTCCCTAACCTTCTCGACCAGGATGCCCTTCCACCTGGGCAAGTCGTCGGCACTCACGGCATTGCCCTTGAGGGCTGGGTGACAGAGACAAGCGAGGACATACTCCTCCCTGTCTCCCAGCACATCAACGAGCCGCTTGTCAACCCCAGACCTCAGCCTCCCAGCCAGAGCACGACCCTCTGGCGTGGTCAGAGAGATATGGAGTCCACCCATCAGCTTCTCGAGACCAACAGCTGTGGGCAGCGCCTGGCTCAAGGGAGTGGTGTCGCCACACAAGCCCTTCGTGGCAAGCTGGAAGGGCTCGAGTGCCGACACCGCCTCGGACATCTGCTTCCACTCTGCGTTCGAGAAGTCGCAGACATCCAAGGACTCGTCCCTCGCCAGGGCGACAAGGGCTCTCTCCTGCTCCAACAGGCGCTGGAACAGGAGGAAGGTGGAGTTCCACCGCGTCTCCACATCCGTAGGGATGAGATGGCGAGGAAGGCCAAGGTCATCCTGCTTCTGGCGAAGCAGTCTCCTGGACTTCTCGCTGCGGTGGAAGTGGGCGGCCAGCTTGCGGGACTTATCCACAAGCGTGGCCGTGGCAGCAACAGCACCTGCGATGGGGCAGGCCCCCTTCTCCTGGGACGCCCTCAGCTCCTTAAGGCCAAGGGCGTCCCTGACGGTCAGATGGAGCGTGTGTGCCATACACCGTATGTTCACACAGTCCATGACTGTCTCGACAGCGGCGGTAACGTTGGCTCCATTGTCGGTGACAATGAAGCCGCGGGAGAGGTGTGGACACCCGCCAATCCACTCCTCTATCTGGCGGTCGAGTACGGCCGCCACCTCCTCCGCGGTGTGCCTCGTGTCCATCGTCTCCACGTGCAGGACGGCCCACCTGTGCCGTAGTGCATCGGGAGCCGCGCCGGACCCGGAAGCATCGCCCGCGGAGGTCCCCTCACTCTCCGGTCCCCACCAGTGGGCAGTGAGGGCCAGGAAAGAAGCGTGCATCCCACTGACACTGGTCCAGAGGTCAGTCGTGAAATGCACGCTTGTCCCGGCCGGAGCTGCACGCAGCTCGGCCGACACGAGCTCCCTGCACCGGCGGTACAGGGAGGGGACCACGTTCCGGCTGAACGTCGTCCTTGAGGGGATGACGTATTCGGGAGCCAGGTATTGGAGAATACGGCGGAAGCCGTTGTTCTCGACCACCTGAAACGGCTGGTCATCGGTGGAAATCATCTCCCCTATGAGGCGGGTGAGGTGATGATGGTCCACGCGAACAATACGCTGGCTGCCCGAGGACTGCGTCCACCGCTGGACGGGCAGTGTAGCCTGCCTGCTGGCTGGCACACTGCCGCTGCCCGCCCTAGTGGCAGATGCACAAGGCACACTAGCGCTGCCAGCCTGTCCCCTGAGACCTGGGTGGTGACGCTCTAGGTGTCTCCACATAGGCGTCGTACCCAGGTGCGCAGGGTCCCTTCCACGGCTGACAAGCATCCTGCAGTGGACACAGCGGGCGTGGAATGGGTCATCTTGAGGAACCTCAAAATGCACCCATGCACCACTGCCCTTGGCCTCCTGCGCCCTGGGCGCCGTCCTAGGCCGTTTCTCGCAGGGTGGCTGCAGTCCTAGGGGGGGGGGCGGCCGCCGCTGCCTGCCCACTGCTGCCACCCAACCCGCCCCTTCCGCCCTCCACAGCGGAGGAAGGGCCCGGCTGAACTGGCATCGGAGAGGCAGGCCTCTCCTCCACCACCTCGCCAGACCGCTCCCCACCAGAGTGTCGGGCTTCACGAGGGGGGGCCCCACTGAGCGGCGAAAGGATAGGGGGAAGGGGCCCCAGAGGGAGGGAGAACCTGGCTGCATCGCTGCCAGCCGCACGGTCCTCACCGCCCTCTACCTGCTCTTCCAACTCCACAGTCTCCTCCACCTCAACAACTGGCGGTAGCTCAGCAGCACCTGGTGCCGCCGGCGAGGAGGGACCCGCCACAGCCCTAACAGTGCCTCTGCCTCTGCCGCGATTGGCGGCAGCAGGCGTGGGGAACTGAATCCTGCGCACCAAAGATGGGGCCGGAGCAAAGAATTCTCCAATGGGGAGAACTGGGGTGTCCTCAGGCTCCCCGCGTCCTCTCCCTCCCCGTGCCGCAGGCGCACCCCGCACCTGGCCTCTCCCACCTCTGCCTGCCAGCCTTGAGCGAGCCCTGCCCGCCACACGGCGCTCAGACATGCTGCTAGGTCAGAAGGAGGGAGACTTTAGGAGGAAGGCCAGACAGGGTCAAAAAAATAATTTGGAGGGGCTTAGGGGCCAAAAAAAAGGCAGCTGATTTGGAGGCGGCGGGGGGGAAGTTTGTTTTGAAAAAAGGAAGCCAATGGGGGGGAAAGGAAGACTTTTTGATATGGGGGGGGAAGCCAATCGAAGTGAGGGGGAGGGTGTCCTTTTTGAATTTGGGAGTCAACCACCAAGCCAATTGGGGAGATGGGTCTGGGAGGGTTTTTTTTTAGAAAAATAGGGGGTTAAAGGGTGGAACCCCGGTGTGGGAGGGTGGCACGGGCAGTTGGGTGGAGTAGTTGTGGTGTGGGTGGCAAGTTTTTAGCTTTTTTGGGGGGGGGAGTGGATGGGGGGAGGGCACAGCACCTACCGGGGGTGGGGGAGGGATGCAGTCAACGCTTGGGAACCTGCAGATCAAAGGAGGAAACCCTTATTTAGTGAACTGGAACACAAAGTGTGGGTTCTGGGGGGTGGTTCAAACTCAATGCAGCCTATTTAGTGACTCTAAATTGCACACAACCAAAACCAGAACCCAGTCACACCAACACAGAGGTTGAACCCACCCACTCTGTGACTCTGCCTGCCCAATGCCATGGCAAGCAAGCAGCAGCAAACACTTGATGGCAGCCTCATGGATTGAACATCATGATCATCATCATGCGTGTGTATTGGCCCAGCATGTAGTGGCAGCATCAGAGCCCAGCCAGGACCCCACTCAGACTGCCCCAGAGGCAAGGAAGCACTCTGGCATGGCATGGGCCCAGCATGTAGTGGCAGCATCAGAGCCCAGCCAGGACCCCACTCAGACTGCCCCAGAGGCAAGGAAGCACTCTGGCATGGCATGGGCCCAGCATGTAGTGGCAGCATCAGAGACCAGCCAGGACCCCACTCAGACTGCCCCAGAGGCAAGGAAGCACTCTGGCATGGCATGGGCCCAGCAGTGGCAGCATCGCATCAGAACCCTGGACCCCACTCAGACTGCCCCAGAGGCAAGGAAGCACTCTGGAAGGCACCTGTTCAAAAACCACCTGCAAGACGCATGCAATGCAACGCAACACACAGCAGCAATTTCTTTACTGGGCATGGGCATGAAGACACAAGTTTTACAACAGTACATCTCCTCTCCAAGGTTCCCTCCCTCCTCCCCACACCCAAATGCATTTCAGAATAGGGGTGTCCCTATTTAAAACCGCCAGCTAGGGAGAGAAAGGGGCAACAAAAGGTGCACAATCGCACACGCACTAACCCCTCTTCTTCCGGTCCTTCTCCTGCCGCTCACTGCTGGTCACGGATTCGCCGCCGCCAGCCAGCCACCCTGGGCTGAGACACAGCAGGGCGGCCGCACGAGGCACACAGGCAACCGGGGTAGTTCAACAACGATGGAGGGGCAGAAGTGAGGAGACAACACTGTTTGTGTCGCTCAACTCACCCCCAAGCAGAGACAAAATCAACCAAAAACTATAAAAAGAAAAAAAAACCGATGGCAGCCGCCAGGTGGGTAGGCTACTGTGTGTGGCTGCAGCTGTGGGAGAGGAGGTGGAAAGTGAAGGGGAGCAGAGAGAGAAAAGACTAAGAGAGAGAGAAAAGAGAGGGGGGGCAGGGACAAAGAGAAAGAGAGGAGAGAGAGAGAAAAGAAAGAGAGAGAGAGGAGAAAGAGAGATGATAGAGAGAAAGAGGAGAGAGGAGAAGCGCAGCGCAGCAGGGAGGGGGGATTCAGGTGTGGGGGGAGGACACAGCAGTAGCAGCGGTCCAAAGAGGTGGGGGGAGCAGAGAGGGTGTGTGTGGTTGGGGCTAGTGTGTGGCAGGGGGCCTGGGGTAAGTGGAGAGAGTCGGGGGCAAGGAGGAAAAGAGGTGGGGTGGGGGGAGCAGAGAGGGTGTGTGTGGTTGGGGCTAGTGTGTGGCAGGGGGCCTGGGGTAAGTGGAGAGAGTCGGGGGCAAGGAGGAAAAGAGGTGGGGTGGGGGGAGCAGAGAGGGTGTGTGTGGTTGGGGCTAGTGTGTGGCAGGGGGCCTGGGGTAAGTGGAGAGAGTCGGGGGCAAGGAGGAAAAGAGGTGGGGTGGGGGGAGCAGAGAGGGTGTGTGTGGTTGGGGCTAGTGTGTGGCAGGGGGCCTGGGGTAAGTGGAGAGAGTCGGGGGCAAGGAGAAAAAGAGGTGGGGTGGGGGGAGCAGAGAGGGTGTGTGTGGTTGGGGGCTAGTGTGTGGTAGGGGGCCTGGGGTAAGTGGAGAGAGTCAGGGGCAAGGAGGAAAAGAGGTGGGGTGGGGGGAGCAGAGAGGGTGTGTGTGGTTGGGGGCTAGTGTGTGGCAGGGGGCCTGGGGTAAGTGGAGAGAGTCGGGGGCAAGGAGGAAAAGAGGTGGGGTGGGGGGAGCAGAGAGGGTGTGTGTGGTTGGGGGCTAGTGTGTGGCAGGGGGCCTGGGGTAAGTGGAGAGAGTCGGGGGCAAGGAGGAAAAGAGGTGGGGTGGGGGAGCAGAGAGGGTGTGTGTGGTTGGGGCTAGTGTGTGGCAGGGGGCCTGGGGTGAGTGGAGAGAGTCGGGGGCAAGGAGGAAAAGAGGTGGGGTGGGGGGAGCAGAGAGGGTGTGTGTGGTTGGGGGCTAGTCTGTGGCAGGGGGCCTGGGGTAAAAAAAAAAAACAACACCTGGGAACAATGGGCAGAAAGTCTGGGGGGGGGGGGAGAGGAACCAACAACAACCAGCAGGGAGGAATGGGACACACACACAGCAAAACCAGAACCAAAAGAAGCTAATTGATTTCACACAAAAAACCAAAGTAACTAAGACAGGACTCAACAGGCAGCAGCAGCAGCACCAGGGAGGATGGGGAACAACACTCAGTCTGGGTGGGAGGGGGCAGGCAGGGCAGGAGTGGAGGAGGAGGTGGCAGTGGGGGGAGTGGGTTTCTGGAGGGGAGGGAGGGGGGAAGCTAGGAGCAGGACCACAGGGGAACAATCAAATTTGAATCCAAACAATCTATACACAAAGTAAAAAAAAGGAAACCAAAGGGCAGCCAGAAAGTCTCAGGGCGGGGGGGGGGGGGGTTTACAACTACCAGGGGGAGGGACTGGGGGAGTGGGTGACACACACAGGGAGCAAAACCAAAACCAGAACCTAATTCCACAAAGAAATCCAAAGAATGCAAGGCTCAACAGGCAGCAGCACAGGAGGGAAACAATCTTATCTGGGTGGGAGGGAGGGAGGGAGGGGGGAAGCTAGGAGCAGGGCCAGAGGGGAACAAATTAACAATCAAAATCAGAACACAAGGAATCAAATTGCAGCAATAATATAAACTAAATCCTCAGAAACACAACTCAGACAGGCAGCCAGCAATAACAATAGCTATTAATTAAAAACCAAAATCAGCAAATATATAAATTTACACAGAAGCAATAATTGAATGCAACTCAAAAAGTGGAACAAAAGTCAGGCAAGGCACAAAAACAGGAAAGCAATGCAGAAGAGGGGGGTGGGGGGGGGGGAAGGAGGGAAAGCCAAAACTTTGGAAGAAGGGTTGAGAGAGAAAGGGTGAAGAGAACAGAAAACACACAACAGGAAAAGTTGGAAAAAGTTGAGGGGAAAGTATTAAAGAGGTTTGGACAGAGACAGACAGAGGGCAGATGGACAAGGTGGCACACAACAACACACACAGAGAGCAGAGAGACAGACACACACTAATGTGACACACAGTCAGCAGGGACTCACAGCAGACACCAGCAGCAAAAGAGCAAGCAAGGTCTCAGAGATGATCCCACAACTGCAGCCAAGAGAAGTTTCCAGAGAAGAGGCTTGGGTTTATATAGGTTTGAAATTCCCTCCTTTGGGAGCCCCCACCTTTGCACTCCCCCACGGCCAACAGGGTGCCAGCTCTCAACAGTGCAACAGCCAAGCAGCCTACCAGACCAAAGGACTCATTCTGGCCAATCAAAGGATCAATAGCGCAGCCAATACAATGCCTGAAAATAGCATCACAAAATGGATGCTAGGAGCAAAAGTTTCAGGAATGAGCCACAAAATGGAGGACACACTTCAAACTTTAAAGGGACACTCCAGAGACTCAATTGAACTCCCGAACCGGTTCGGGAAACCCGAGCCGGTTCGGAGCCGAACCGACTCGGATTCGGTCCGGATCGGTCCCAGAAGGGCCCGATTCGGTCCGGGATCGAACCGCACATCACTATTCTGGGAATCCTCTTCGACTCCGTTCAATCAAAACTTTTCCTGCCTCAGCACAGAACCCAGGCCATCCTGGATTTGTCAGCGCACCTACTCTACCACCCTATCCAGTCAGCACGAACAGTTCAATGCCTGTTAGGATATGTGGCTTCCACCACCCATGTCCTCCCTCATGCCAGGCTACGGGCCAGGACTCTACAGCACTGGTTCCTTTCAGTGTTCTCTCCACATGAGGACTCCATCACGACCACCCTAACGTTCCCACCTCAGGTTCTGCACTCCCTCCTGTGGTGGACAGACCTGATCAACCTCACCATCGGCTCCCCCTTCCACCCTCCGCGTCCCGCCCTTCTACCCACCACGGATGCATCCATGGACGGTTGGGGTGCTCACGCCGACAATCACAACATCCACAGCATCTGGACCTTGACTGAAGCTGCCCACCACATCAATTATCTCAAACTATTAGCCATATTCAAAGCCTTGAGAGCCTTCCTTCCCCTGATACGGGGCTCCCATGTCTTCGTTCAGATGGACAATACTACCGCCAAAGCATACCTGAACAGACAGGGCAGCACCTCTTCCACCTCCCTCCTGTTCCTGTCCATGGAACTATGGCTCTGGTGCATTCACCATGGCATCGTGCCCCTAGCGGTCCATATACAGGGACAAGACAACATCATGGCGGACAGGCTAAGCAGGACTCAAACAACATCACACAAGTGGCAACTACATCCCCCCATGCTACACTCCCTCTTCCGCCGCTGGTTCCTCCCAGAAATAGACCTCTTCGCATCAGAGGCAAATGTGCAATGCCACCAGTATTGCTCCAGGTCCGGAATCAGACCCAATTCTCTGGGGGACGCATTTACCCTACCTTGGATGGAACGCCTTGTCTACGCCTTCCCTCCAATTCCTCTACTTCCTTGAGTCCTTCAGAAGATCTCCCAGGACCGCCCGCATTGCATCCTCATCACCCCGTGGTGGCCCAGGAGGCCCTGGTTTCCCCAACTCCTTCATCTATCAAACCATCGCTATCACCGGTTCCCCCACATCCCTCACCTCCTCTCCTTGCAGAACGGTCGCCTTCTCCATCCAGACCTACAGTGTCTCCACCTCACAGCCTGGCACATAGCCCCAACCTCCTGGCGGACCTGCTACGAATAGTCCAGGCCTCGCACAAACCCTCCATGGTCTCCTCCTACTCCCACAAGTGGACCCGTTTCCAGAACTTTCTAAAGGACAGGAAAATTCCCATACACTCTGTTTCAGTAGAGCATGTTACATTTACTGTCC
Source organism: Hemicordylus capensis (assembly GCF_027244095.1). Classification (NCBI taxonomy): domain Eukaryota; kingdom Metazoa; phylum Chordata; class Lepidosauria; order Squamata; family Cordylidae; genus Hemicordylus; species Hemicordylus capensis. The sequence goes on along the minus strand of NC_069657.1, from coordinate 266,342,236 downwards.
CTCAAACAGGCCTGACTTAAGATCCCGTCCTTGTGGGTTCAGCTCGCAGCCATAGTGGCTAACTCTCCTCCCTCCAGATCCTCGTGGTTCCAACACCCTACTGTCAAGCGTTTCCTTAAAGGACTCACTCACCTTTATCCGGACTCGCCAATCATGGCCCCATCTTGGGACCTGACCTTGGTGCTCTCTTCACTCATGATCGCTCCCTTTGAACCCATGGCTACGATTTCTCTCGACCTCCTTTCCTGTAAAGTAGCCTTCCTCACGGCTATCACCTCGACCATGCGGGTCAGTGAACTCAGGGCTCTTAGAGTTGACCCTCCATACTTGACCTTCCACAAGGAAAAAGCCGTTCTTCAGTCAGACATTTCCTTCCTTCCGAAGGTAGTCACAACGTTTCACTGTTCCCAACCAATCTCCTTACCCACCTTCTTTGCCGAGCCATCGACTGCAGACGAACGATGCCTCCACACTCTAGACGTTCGTAGAGCACTTGCCTTCTATGTCGACCGCACCTCTGCCCTTTGAACCTCCAATTCTCTCTTTGTGCTCCACTCTGGCCCTAACAGGGGTAAGCAGGCCTCTGCACAGACCATATCCAGATAGGTAGTCCGCACCATCTCCTTAGCATACCAGATTGCCAAGAAACCTCTCCTGCTCTCTGTTAAGGCACACTCAAAGAGGGCGGTTGCAGCGTCTACTGCCTTTGACCGGTCTATTCTGCTGGATGTCATCTGCCAGGCGGCTACGTGGGCGTCAAAGCACTCTTTCATACAACACTACGCCCTGGATGTCCAAGCCACAAAAGACACGGCGTTTGGCAGGGCGGTGCTACAATCTATCTTTGCCTGATCCCACCTCCAGGTGAGCACGGCACGGGTGCAGCTTGCTATGCGCCCATTCGTGTAAAGCACATCGAAGAACGACAGGTTGCTTACCTGTAACTTGGGTTCTTCTAATGGTCATCTGTGCTCTTACACGCCCACCCATCCTCCCCTCTTCTCATGTCTTTTCTGCTAGTCTCTTTCAGATTGCGGACTCAGAAAACTGGAGAGGGAAGCCCGCGCAGCTGCCTATATTCCGAGGGGGCGGGGTTACTGCCAAAAGTTAGAACTCTAGCTTGGAAGCTCCAATCTGGTCTCTGCACAGGCACAAAGCCCATTCATATAAGAGCACAGATGACCACTAGAAGAACCCAAGTTACAGGTAAGCAACCTGTCATTGTACAACTTTAGCATGGGAGAGTCTTGACTGGCCATAGTTTTCTGTTGGAAAACATCCTTCAGTCTCTCCCTCATTTCTCTTGTGTTTTTCTTATCTTCTCAGGGGTGTAGTTATAACTGAGCGAAGGGGTTCAAAGAACCCAGGGCCCCCAGCTCCAGAGGCCCCCCCAGATCCACCCCTCCCTATTTTCTTCATGATCTCTCTCACTTCAAGGGGCCGCCAGAAAAAAGGCTGGACACGGGCGCCCTCTCCCCTAGCTACATCCCTGTATCTTCTATATGATATATCAACTTATCACTTACAGGTAAGGAGATATGCTCCATGGCCTGCATGTTTGCAGCATCCCATGCCTGGTTCTCCCTTAATGGCCTCTGTTCTTCCAATACGAAAGACGGTCCAAGAATATTTAGCCACATCTGAACTTTAAATGACCAACTTCTGTATCACTTAGTATCTCTGCAGCCGGATGCATCTTTGTAGACCCAAAAGTAGCCATTTCTTTTTCATAAACGTCTTGTTGCCTATTTTATTATTTCCAGCAACTGGGCCTGTAACCCCATGTAGAAGAGTGTAACAGAGCAGAAACTGAGGCTTATTAAGTCTATTGGACAAAGTTACTAAGGTTTATCACTTATCTATTACAAAATCATAAGCAACAGTCCTCCTCTGAGTGAAAGATCATCCTATCAAAAAAAATAACAGTCTCAAGCATCCAGTACAAAATACAAACTGACCAATCAGTCTACAGGATTTACATGAACATTCTAAACTCTACCACAAGCCGAAACAAGAACAAAGACAATCTATATACACATAAATCTCAACAGTTCAGACAATATTTTTTCAGCCCAGCCCACCATATGTAATAAAGACATGAATAGTCTGAGCATTCATGTCCTTGCTTTCTCCTGGTGTGCATCTCCCTAACTGTGTGTGTGTGTGTGTGTGTGTGTGTGTGTGTGTGTGTGTGTGTTCATCCAAACTGTCCCTCTACATGGGCTAGGAATAGTAGTATAGAGAAAGATCTATTCACGATAATTAGATAGTAAACATACGACACTGATATTTTAACAGATGACTGAATGAATGTTTCTCAGAGCACACACTAGATATAATGATTATATTACAGGGAATAATACGTAGAGTTTGAAAAGGACCCCTTAATGAGTTCCAAGTACACTATGTATGGAAAAAAGAATGCAAACTCTCTAAAAAGAGTGGTATCCCAAATTCATAACTAGACATTTTGTGGGCCTACTACATGAAGGGGAACAGAAATCAATACAGAACAAATACAAACTAAATTACAAATAGTAGTCCATTGTGGTAAGGCAATTTAATTGTATTAAATGGCTGACACGATGAGGAAAATTAACCAAGGTAGTCCCACTGAAATTAAAAGGCAAGCCTGAATTGTCCTATTAATTAAAAGGCAATGCCTAACTTGTCCTATTAATTTCAATTGGACTACTGTGAGTAATTCTCCTTGGTGCTGGAGACCAATGGAAAGCTCTCGCAACTTGGTTAGACTGTCGTACAAGCTTATTCCAATCTTTGAAATAGCTGCACTTTGAATGAAAGGCCTTTGTATTTTACTCTCTGTTGCATCTCTTTTCAGGTTTGAGGGTGAAACATAGTACATACTGTCCAAGAAAACACAAAAGTGATCAATACCAGACACCAAACTGTGTCCCCAGCAGCCAAAGTTTATGCACAAGGCAGTGTCATACAGCGAAGAGTTCTTATACGTATATTCTTCCTCCTTGAGTGAGAATTCTACCTCTGTTTGGATGTAAAAAGGACTAGAACCTTATTATTGTTTCCCAATAGACCCACTCCACAACCATTCAACTCAAGGGTTTGTTTTTTTAAAACTTTGGTTTCATTCAGAAGTAGAGAGTCAAAGTAATTACATAGAAGCTTGGCTGAGACACAAGTTGTCATAACTGCATAGACTGTTCATTTGTCTGTTCACAAGCAGAAATTTTAATAGGAATATAGAGATGACAGACTTTAGTGGCACTGGGTATTCAACTTGTATCAGACCATTAATATCTTCAGTGTCAACTGCATTTGGGAATCCAGTCACTCATATTTTTTGATCTGTAACATATTCTCAATTAATCTCAGTTTATACTTCAGCAGTTTTCATTAAATCATTTAATATCCTGCCTTGGCCCCCTGTGATGTCTTCCAAATTCAGCACTTTTGCATGTGCTTTGAAGGAGAAATGCTGGATAAAAGTGTAACTGCATTGTGGAAACCCTTTAACGAGCTGGTAATCTGTTCACTCTAGAAAAATACTGTCTTATATGGATCTATATCATGGATCTCTGCCCACAAGCCAGGACCAGGTAGTCGACCCATTAAAGATTTGGGTTCCAATTCAAGTTCAACAGCTTTTTTAAACTCTCCAGTTCAGACAGTAACTTTAAAAAGTGGTTTGGTAATGGGTTCAGACATTTTGAACTGGTTTCATGTAGAATAATATCAAACTCTTTTATTATTATTATTATTATTATTATTAGAACTTTTATACCGCCCTTCCAAAAGGCTCAGGGCGGTTTACATTAAAACACCTTAAAATCAGTTAATAATTATTAAAATAAAAATTATAAAACATAACAATGATTAACAATTAAAAACATCATAAAACTACAATTAAACAATCAAACAATTTAAAAACAAATTTTTAAAAAGCTGAGAAAGCCTGGCTGAAGAGATGTGTTTTCAGGTGTTTTCTGAAAATTGCAAGAGATGGGGAGGATCGTATCTCAGCAGGGAGTGCATTCCACAATCTTGGGGCAGCAGCTGAAAAGGCCCGTCTCTGTGTAGCCACCAAACGAGTTGGTGGCAACTGGAGACGGACCTCCTCAAGTGACCTCAGCGGCCGGTGGGGCTCATAGCGAAGAAGATGCTCTCTTAGATACCCGGGGCCTAAGCCGTTTAGGGCTTTATAAGTAATAACTAGCACTTTGTATTTTGCCTGGAAACCTACTGGCAGCCAGTGTAACTCCATCAACAAAGGAGTAATGTAGTCTCTCCGAGATGACCCAGAGACCAACCTGGCTGCTGCATTCTGGACCAACTGAAGTTTCCGGACTACGTACAAAGGAAGCCCCACGTAGAGCGCATTACAGAAGTCCAGTCTGGAGGTTACCAACAAATGTACCACTGTTTTGAGGTCACTGATCTCGAGAAACGGGCGCAGCTGGCGTATCAGCCGAAGCTGATAGAAGGCACTCCTGGCCACCGCCTCAGCCTGAGAAACCAAGGAGAGACGTTGATCCAGAAGTACTCCCAGACTGCGAACCTGTTCCTTTTGGGGAAGTGTGACCCCGTCTAGAACAGGCAGATCAAAATCGTCTCTAGAGTTCTGACCCCGCACAATAAGTACCTCCGTCCTATCTGGATTCAGCTTCAGTTTATTCTCCCTCATCCAACCCATTACTGCTTCCAGGCAGGCATTTAGGGAGGATATGCCAACTCCTGAAGAAGTTGACATGGAGAAGTAGATCTGGGTGTCATCAGCATACTGGTAACACCCAGCTCCAAATCCCCTGATGATCTCTCCCAGCGGTTTCATGTAGATGTTAAAAAGCATTGGAGAGAGTATGGAGCCTTGAGGAACACCATACCTAAGCTCAGATTTTGAAGAGCAACAATCTCCAATCGACACCATCTGGAATCTGTCCGAGAGGTAGGAGCGGAACCACTGAAAAACAATGCCTCCCACCCCCAACCCCCTCAGACGTTCCAGAAGGATACTATGGTCGATAGTATCGAAAGCCGCCGAGAGATCCAAGAGGACCAACAGAGTCACACTTCCTCTGTCCATTGCCAATTGGAGATCATCCATCAGGCCGACCAAGGCAGTCTCCACCCCATAGCCCGCCTGAAAACCAGTTTGAAATGGGTCTAGATAATCAGTTTCCTCCAAGACCGCCTGGAGCTGAGAGGCCACCACCCTCTCAATTACCTTGCCCAGCCATGGGAGATTGGAAACTGGCCTATAATTGCTCAACTCTGAGGGATCTAACGCAGGCTTCTTTAGAAGAGGTCTAATAATTGCCTCCTTAAGACAAGGAGGCATCCTGCCCTCCCTCAGAGAAGCATTTATGATTTCTACCAGGCCGCCTACAACAGCCTCCCTGCTAGACAGAACAAGCCATGTTGGACAAGGGTCAAGAGGACAAGTGGTAGGCCTCACCGCTCCAAGCAGCTTGTCCACATCCTCAGGAGTCACAAACTGAAATTGATCCAGCCAAATCGTATAAGAGGGGTTGTCGGACACCTCCAGTTCAGACATCAGATTAATTGTGGAGTCTCCATCTAGGTCGGCCCGAATCCGAGAGATTTTGTCTGCGAAAAATTCATTAAACACACCACAGCGGGTAACTGATGCTTCCAAATTCTGGTTCAAGGGAGAGGGAGCAGATACTAGTCCCCTGACAACCCTGAACAACTCCGCTGGACGTGAACTCGCAGAGGCAATACGGGCAGAAAAGAACCGCTTCTTTGCCGCACGTATCGCCTGAGCATAGATCTTTAAATGTGCTCTATGTCGTAATCTGTCGGATTCGAGTCGAGTTTTTCTCCACTTGCGCTCCAGTCGCCTACCTTGCCGCTTCAGCCCCCGTAGATCTTCCGTATACCAAGGGGCCAATTTTGAAGCAAGTCGGAGGGGATGCTTAGGAGCAATCGTGTCTACTGCCCTGGTAAGCAAGTTGTTCCAGTTTTCAACCAGGGCATCAACAGGATCACCTGCAGAGCCAACATTAAATCCCTCCAAGGATCCTTGGAATCCTACCGGATCCAGTAACCTCTTCGGGCGGACCATGTAAATCTGCAGAACAAATTAATGATAACTGACATCCTAAGTCTTACTTCAAAACTTCATACCTAGGCCCTTCTCTAATAGCCACTGCTGTAAAGAAAGGCAAGACTGAGGAAGAGGAACACGTTGCCTTCCCTTCCCTCCCTCCCTACCAGAGCCAATCAGCCTGAGAGGATAGGAAGCTATGCTACATTTCCTCCTCCTCAGATATACCCTCTCTTTTCTGGAGGTGTGCATGCCCACTTATGCACACAGCCCTCCCTCAGCAACCCCCTCTTTCATCTTTGGGCTTCTGCATGGAGAACATGGGCTCGTCTGCTCTCACATCACAGAGGAAAAACTAACAAAGGGGAGCCCCTTGACTCAGGAACACAGCTGGCAGCAGTGTAATGTCTGAATGCAGACACCACCATAACTAAGGCCCGTATGAATGTGTTGCCCTCAGCCCTTTTGGAAAAAAAGATTTGATAAGGGATTGTCAGATTTTGGCCTATGCCCTTGTGGTGCAGGCCTCCCTGAAATGGTTTCACATGTGCTGTTATATTGTTCCCTTTACTATGATACTAGGAAAGAACTCATATTCCCTTTGTTAGAGCAATTTCCAGGAAGAGCTGACTCCTTTTATTTGAATTTCTGTCTTGAGGAACAAAACCATTAGGTTACTAAGGTGGTGGTGATATTCTTTTATATCGCTATTAGACTAAGATCTTGTTTAAGGTCTAATTCATTGGAGCTATTGTTTTGTCCTGATTGTGATGTATTATATTCCTGTTGGCATATTGTGTTTTTAATCTTGTTTTAATCTTTGTATATTCTCTGTTTGGCCTATGGCTCTAATAAATTGATTGATTGACACCACCATAACCACAGTTTTGTGCTGTTTATGGAACCAAAATCTTAGAGAAAGCGGTCCAGACCCTCCCAGGAATGTGCCCACTCCATACCTGCTGCACTTCTTGATGGCCGCCTCTTCGAGCACTTGCCCTGCCCCCTGTCTCCAAGCTACTCAAGCTACTGCCCAGCAACAGGGACACTGGCACATCCCATCCCAAGCTTCTAGGCAGATGAAATGGAAAAGTCACATCGGGGGATGCCCACTGTGTCCATTGTTCCCCCCCTTCTGCCATCAGAAGAGAAAGGGGACGGTATGGCAAGGTGGGCATTATGTGTTTTGCTCTCCGAAAATGAATTGATGTTCACAAATTTGATGTGGAAAAGTATGTTCACAAGCACATGCAGTCGCGGTGGCACCATAAACCAAGCGTGTGAACCAAGCACCATAAACCAAGCACCATAAACCAAGCATGTGAACCAACCATATTAGATTGCTGCAAAGATAACATCTGGCAGGGCAGTGATACTTGGGGCCAGGTTTAAAAGGCAACCCCATCCAGGAAGTCTTGAATGGCTCAGCTCTATTTTTTTTTTTTGTTTTGTACATTAAAGTTGGGTGCAAGTGAGCACTCTGTGGCATTACTCATTAGAAGAACCGTACAGCAGGAGCAACATTGCCTCCAATTAATGACAAGATTCTTCCTGTGTGGTGATGCTGCTCTGGAGTGGACCACTCTCTCATGAGAGTCAAAGGCCATGGAGAGACCCATGCACTACTCATGAGAAGAACTGTCCTGGGCAGGGGCGTAGCAAGGTTGGAGTGGGCCCAGAGACAAGATTTTAAAATGCCCCCCCCCCCAAAGTCCAGGGCCTCCGCACACCCCAGGCCCCCAAGGATTTAAGTCTGATATTCCAAAATAAGTATGCTGCCAGCAAATACATTTCACTGAATACACACACACACGTCACAATATATAGTGATATACATTGAGTACTATACATTTGTATTACTTTTAATGCCTAGAACACACTAGAAAGATGAATTATTAAAATGGGCCCATCGCTGCAGATTAGCAAAGGAGACTTTCAACTATGCAGGGTGAACCTATGTTTGTTTTCTCAGAATTCTGAACAAATTCAGTCAAGTTTGATAGCAGGAGGTTTTTCACAGGAGGCTTTTAAAGCCCTTTAAGACACATCTCCTCTGGAATGGAGGTGCTGCATTCACATGTTGGCCAGATTTACCCTGAAGTCCCTGCAAGTTATTGGGGAGCAGTTCACACACAAGAAAAATAAAATAAAAGCACCACACATGCTTCACAGTTCTCACTCAGACCTTCTGGGTTGCAAAACAACTTGAACATAAGTGCATTTATAAATGAATGAATGAATAAATAAAATTAATAAAATACTGTTCCAGAAGTTTTTGCAATTTTCTACCATGAAACAAGCCACTTATAGGACTTTTTAGATAGTTTTTTTTAAGTCAGCAAATTTTCCAAGCTGTTTCAAAATAAATATTCAGAGACTTCTCGGTCCCTCCCCCCCCCCATATCCAAGCCCTATGGCAAGCAGATCCCTATATATGGGGGGGCGGGGCGGGAAAGGTAACCACAAAAAGGAGTTCACACTCTACCTGGCAAATGCTGGTCTGGGTTAAGCAGGGCAGCAAGGGGTCTTCTGCTGCAGAGAACACTCTGGCTGCCTCCTCCTCCCTGGCTGGCTTGGGCCCTACTCGAGTTCAGGCTTCACTGCGGCCTACACGGAGGCCTCCCTGCAAGCCCCGCCCACCCGCCGATCAGCTGAGAGGCGGGAGAAAAGGAGCTCTTTGCAGCTTGCCTGCTGCTTCGATTGCGGGCCAGGAGGACAAGCAGGAGAGACGGCGAAGAGGGCAAGTGGCTGAGAGGCTATGGGGCTGGGCAGGGGGCAATGGGGAGTCACATGAGGTGCCTCTGGGGTGCCCCTCCAGGCAGTGGGGCCCCTAGACAACTGTCTCCCCTTGCCCTATCATTGTTACGCGCCTGGTCCTGGGGTACACAGGGATCAGGCAGAATAGCTAATAGTGTGTGATGAGGCACCTTCTTCCAAGAACCACTCTCTCATGAGAGTGAACGGCCATGGTGATATTCATGTGGGCTGCATGGCAGATGTCGCCCAGCCTGGTTCCTCCACACAAGCAAGCCACAGGGATGGGTACCCCGGCAGTACCTCTCCTTGTCTTGGCCACTGCTGTGAAGAAGAAGCCCAAACAGGCCTTCTGCCAGTCTGGCTGCCAATTGGAACATATACAACTTTATTTTTGCTCAGCATGGCGACCTTCACTGATTATTGGGGTTTCCCTCTCCCTCAATTCCCCATGGTGGCTGATCTGCATACGCCACAACATGGGTCTGAACCTGGGAAATTTGAAAGAGTGGGAATTTATCCCTTGGTTGCCTGGAGAGGAGGGGGTTGCTGTGTAAAGGTCCTATTATTAATCAGAGAGAATGGGGGCCCCACACAAGTGGGGCCCCCTTTATTTGGATGGCCTACCTCATGAGAGCGCAGTCTGATGGAGGATCGAAGGTCTTGCAGCCTCTTGTCATTCCCAGTAGACTGGCCCTCTCATGAGAGGGTTAATCCCCAGGTGGCAAGGTGAGACAGGGGTGGGAGTGTGGTTTGGTGTCCCTGGACTGCTTTGACTGCGTCTGCCAGCCCAAGAGCATCCTTGGTCACAGTGGAACAGATCCTAGCATCCTTTGCTCTCCCCCATGTACATATTCCCTCATCATGTCACCAGAGTAACAGAAAAATAATGCCCCTCAGCATCCCCCCTTGCCAGCAATTGTGCTTGAGTGAGACTGTTTTGGTGTGGGGCTCTTCCGGGGGGGGGGGGGTGGCAATGCAATTCCTGTCAGAAGAAGGGCTTACTTACCATTTAAAAGGATTTAAATGCCTTTTCCCTGCTGAGGGCGGGTGGTCCATTCTTTCCAAAAATGCACGTTTGTGCTCAGTATGTAGCTGGGGGCGTGGAATGGCTGCCACCCTGCAGACGTTTTGATGCCTGGCCCACAGTCTGGCAATGTAAGCGCTATGGAGCTTGCTGGGATGCGGCCTTGGTGGACAAGGAAGAGAGAGGGGCTCCCCTACCTTGAAACTGGAGGTTGCCAGGCTGTGGTTGGATGAACATCTGTGATGCGATTCGTTGTTACAAAATTAACCTTTTTCTTCACCATGAGCCCCATTGCCCATTAGGATCATCTGGAGAGGTTTGTCTGCAGTTGCCGCCAGCTTGTCTGGCAGCTACTCAGGGATGGGCCTTCTCCACTGCTGCCTCTGGGCTTTGGGATGCGCTCCCTGAGGAAATAAGAGCCTCCCCATCTTTGGTAACTTTAAAAAAAGGCACTGAAGACATATTTATTCACCCAGGCTTTTAATTATTTTTCTCATATTAATACTTTTAATGTTGGGTTTTAACTGATTTTAATGTTAAGGATGTTAATGTTTAAATGATTTTAATTGTTTAATTGATTTTAATGTTTAAATGATTTTAATTGTAAACCACCAGATATGCAAGTTTGGGGCAGTATAGAAATATGTTAGTTAAACATGGGTTTGGCAAATTCTGGTTTCATGTCATGTGTGAATGCAGCCACAGAGAGACTTGGAGCTTCAAGCAGCCAGTGCTTGGAATGTTGTGAGTGTTGCTTTCAAAAAGACAACATATGGCATTGGTCATCCAGTGCTGTGACAGAAAGACAGGGGCAAGATGAAGTGCAGCAGGAAATGAAGAATGCACGTTTGTGCTCAGCATGCCCCAGGGCTGGGGAGGGGGGCAATGGCTGAAGAACCTTGTACCCCAGGAGGATGGGGACAGGAGTAGACCACACACTGATCCTTCTCTCAGGACAAAAGCACTGGACAGCACTGGTTGTTCTGAATAGAAGGGATATGGCTGGGAGGTGAGAGATTCATCACTGCTCCTAGTTGTGCAAGTCTTTATCGGCCTCAAAGCATGTGACTTCCTGGAATGGTTGGCCACTGCTAGTGCACACTACTGTAAAAATCATGTAACAACGAAGGCATAATCATTTTTGAATGGTTTTTATATTGTTTTTAGCATTGTGTTTGATTTGTGGGTTTTATGTCTTTTTTAAAAAGTTGTACGCCACCCCAGAGCCTCTGGATGGGGTGGTTTATAAATGTAATAAATAAATAATAAAGAAAGAAATAATTAGGCATATAGTACAGGCTGGAACTGAGATCATAAGGAGAAACAAAGTGCAGCCTGAAAATCAGTTTAGTCTACTTGCAGAAAAATAGCCATCATTGTTCCAATTGAATAGGTGTGTATATAATCCATCAATAATAAGAATGGAAGTTAGTATTTCTATGACCTTGATAAAATAAGAGGTCACTAAAGGTACTTCCACAACTTTATTCTTAATTTTCTAATTATTTCCCTCAGTGCAAAAATGGTTACAAAAATAAACATAGGACACTGAGAAGGCTTTCCCCACATATGATAGTCCACATGGACATACTGTGAGATAAATCAACCATCTTGAGGCGTAGTTTGAAAAATGTCATGATCTAAATGTGTGGTGATCAGCTGGTACAGGCAGGATGGGGATGGTGGTAAATGGGCCACAGGTGCGGTTCGTTCCTACTTTCTTCTCCCCACCCCGGTCACCTTGCTCTTCCTCATTTTGCCTGCTGCTGCATTAGCCCCGGGCATGTGGGCTAGTTAGTTGCCCAGTTCGAGTTAACGTGGCAGTGGGTGAAATGATAAACAGCAAGGTGGCCAGAGAGGGTAGAGGAGAGTAGGAACAAGCCGTACCTGTGGCTTGTTTATTGTTCCCCTTGCCGTGCCCCTACCAACCACTCCGGAGTGATCATGTGGGTCTTCAGTGCACCTGATCTCCGTGGATAAAAGACAAACAGAACATACACTGGCTGACACCTTGACTGATGAAGCAGGTGTGTCAGCAGCAGCTACAGCGACGCAGTGGGACCACTCCCGCTTCTACATCTCTCTCTGTGACACATGCAAATGGAGCAAGGGAGTCTGCAATGGAGCAAGCGGGCACTGCTTCTGGAGGATTGTCCTTACCTTCTGTTGTCCTCTGTCACAAAAGAAACATGGCACAGCCCTCACCAATGTGTTCCCGCCGTGACAGAGGGCTTTGGAAGCACAGGAGAGCACTCCAGAAGAAGTGCCCACTTGCTCTGTGGTGGAACAAGGCCCACATAATGGAGGCAGATGGAGCAGCAGGGGCAGTCCTGATGGGTCTCCCTAGCTGCTGCTTGCACACCTGCTTCATTAATCAGGATGTCAGCCACTGCAATTGAAATTACCAGCCACCGAACCCTCCTCCTAGGTGTATAATCAGAATTAGGATGGACCAAACAATCCTTCACAGTTATGTTATTATAAATTCAGTACAAGAAAAATTACCACACCTGTAATATGAATAACTATATGCCAGTGTCTTTGTACAATCCTCTTTGTGGAGTAAGACAAATGTGAATTTTCAAAGGCACACATAATGTTATTCACAAGAGCTTAGTTCTATCTAATAACTTCTTTTGAGGTACCAAATCATCCTGGTACTGAGCTTGCCTAATTACCATAGGAGGGTATCCTCTAGCATAGTGCTAAATTTAGTCTTTTGAACATTATAATCATTTTCATGCAATGAATTCCTCTTTAGCCTCAAATACTGTTCAAATTGTCAATAGCTGCATAATTGTGGAGAATGCAATTTTTTTTTACAAATGTAGAAAGAAATGTCTACCTGTAGATTTATTATAGGCACCTTCATCTAATACAGCACTATCTCTGCTGTGTTTCCTATCTAAACACGGGAGAACATTATTATCATATTGATAAGATAATTTAAAGGTAAAATGAATGATATTGATGCAAGCAAAAAACAACAACCCATGCAGGGTAGTTTCCTGATGAAATAATAAAAAGCGCCATCAATGTAACATTTATAGAACAAAATATCACTAAAAATGGATTAGATAATTTATTGCAGTTCAAAATGGATTCAACCACAATATGGGCCTCATCATGGGGAATACTAACATATAAGAAATCCACATCCCTAGACACAAGAATTATCTTTGCCAAAATGATGTTCTTGATGTAAGATCCAATCTTGAGAACAAAAGGGAATCAATAAATTGAGATAATGGTTCCAAAATTGATTTAGAGCCAGAAATTAGGTTGGCCAGGGAGTGGAAAACCTGCTTTATGAGTTTTAGGAAGTAGTATGCATAAGATTGGTACTCATGGGTACTAATTCTGAAAGAACTTGGATGTTGATTCATCAATTAGACCTAAAAGTAAAGCTTCCACCACTATAGCCTTTATAATAGTGACAATATGCTTGGTGGGATGCTTAGGAATAGGCAAATAACATGATCTATCATCCAACTGTCTAATTACATCCTGACAATCTTCCCTATTCAATATAGCACTCTTTATCGGCATCTCTAATAACTAGGGAATGATCATTAGCTGAATCCTCTACTATTTGTAGAACTCTCTAGGCAAGTTATCTCAAACCCAACATTTTAACAGCAGACATCCAAACTAACAAAGCACTGGTGTAGCGATGTTGTACACATGATGATATTTATTTTATTTATTCAATTTCTATATCGCCCTTCCAAAATGGCTCAGGGTGGTTTACAATTAAAACAAAACCATTAAAATCAGTTAACAATTAAAACAGACATTATAAAACAGCGTAAAACAACAATTAACAATTAAAACACCATAAAACAGCAATTAAACCATCAGAACAATTTAAAAACCCTGAAAACCAAGTTACAAGCTTAAAGCCAATTACAACTATTTGAAAACCCTGGAAGGCCATGCAAAACAGAAAGGTTTTGAGGGCTTTCCTGAAGGCCAATAAAGAATTCAAATTGCGGATTTCTGCAAGGAGTGCATTCCACAGTCCAGGAGCAGCTATAGAGAAGGCCCGCCTCTGAGTCGCCACCAGACACACTGGTGGTAGCTGGATATGGACCTCTTCAGATGACCTTAACGTGCGGTGGGGATCATGCAGAAGAAAGCACTCTCTGAGGTAACCTGGACCTAAGCTGTTCAGGGCTTTAAAGGTAATAACCAGCACTTTGTATTTGATATGAGAGAGAGACAATTTTAATTGCTCTCCTCGTCCTTTTGAAGCTGACAGTGTCTTCCAAAAATTTGCCCCTGAGAGTTGTGCAGCCCTCAGTGATATATTTTTGGGAGTCACAGTAGGATTCAGAGGGAAAGGAAGACTGACAAAAATCAAAGCAGTGTCAGCAGTACGAGCGTTAATCTGCATGTCGGCACTCTTATTTTATGTCAATTGTTTGACATAAAATAGAGTGTTTTATACATATACTGCTTTCATTGTTGTGTGATTTTTTTAAAACAGTCGTGTGCTTTAAACATTTATTTTCTATTGGATTTACGTCTGTTGCTCTTTATGTTGGCATCCACGGTTGGAAACAGGACCTCTGGCCTGATCCAGCAGGTTTCTTCTTATTTAAAAAATTGCCTGAGATTTTTCAGACTTTCCTACAAGCAGTCAACTTGCAACTATTCTAGAATGCGTGGCCCTTAAGGCAATGCAATAATTGTGCAGAAAAGAAATCTGTATAAGTTACTTTTCCAGTGCTACTTCTCACCAATGTTCTCTACATACTTGTAAATCTTTCCTGAGTAGGTATTGAATGAGTCTATAGAGGGATATCTGATACTGATAGAGAAAACTACACACCGAGCGAAGATCCTTACAGACTGTTGTGTGGCTAATGGGACTGTGGCACTATTATGGCAATTGTTCAAAAACAAAATCCTAGGTGCCCTATTAGGGACTTTCATGTTACTCCACATTATGTTCCCATTTCCATAACAGTAAAGGAAGAAAAATATTTCTTGGCCTTTGATATCAGACTATGGAGCTGATGTTGATTAATGTATCGGCAATGCTATCTATTGAGAAGGAACTGATTCAAAGCACTCTAGACTTCAATAAGAGGATGACCATGAACATCTATGCAGTGCATAAAGGGGAGGGGGAAATGAATTTCTTGAGCATATAGAAGACCTCATGAAGGTATGTCAAGATGACCAGATAACTGGCTGGCTTCGCTTGGGTATTTCTTCAGCAGCTCTTATGCTTTATTTTTTTAAAAAATCTTTCTATTCTCCAATCAGTAGGCATCTAATTAGATGCCTTGATTCTTGTACATGTAGGTCTCTCCAGTACATACAATAACATCTGGCATGTGGCAGGTAACTAGTTGCTGCTGGCAGAATTCCTGCGAGCTCTCCCTGAGGCACCTCAAGCTATAGTGAAAGGTGGCGTATACATTGATTTTTTAAAAAATATGTAATTATTGTTAAGATTATTTATTTCTTGGCAGGGTGGGGGCGGAGTCCAATAAAAATGCACAAGGAAAATCTGCAGAGGCCAAGTGCTTGCTGCATCCCATGCACTCTATACTAGGGATGTAAGTTTCATTTCGGATACAAAATGTTTTGTGAACAAAACAGGCCATTTCGGCTGTTTTGTAGCCAAAACAAAACACCTAATGCTCAAAACAGAAAATTTTGTAGCCAAAACAAAACGTCCCTGTTTCGGATACAAAATGTTTTGTTGTTTCAGCTGTTTTGGAACTCCATTTTGCAATCACAGAAAGTCTTTCTCCTTCAGTCTCCATTTTCAGTTTTGACATCTGATTGGCCAGCGAAAGCATGGGCTGATCTGCTGGCAATTGCCTCCTTATTCCTTTTAAGCAAATTTAAGGGTAAATTTTACCCTCATTGGACAGTGGGGCAGTGTGCATTGCATTGTTGTTGTTTCACACTGTTGTGTGTAGATCAATTGCATTTCGGACGGGGGGGATGTGGATGTGCAAGACCTTTGGAAATCTGCCTGATTTTTTCCAAAGCTCTGCTGTTGTTGATGTGTGATGTTGATGTTATTTGGGGTGGATTGGGGGCATAAAGGGGGCTTTAGGGCAGAAGAGTGGTTCAGGTGGTAGTGCCCCAATGGGTGCCTGCTGCCACCCAGATTCCAAAGGAATTGGGAAAGGGGCTGATTTTTAAAGAATTTCTGAAGTTGAAAAGTCTTTGGGGCAGATTCGGTGCAGAAAGGGGGCCTGAGGGGCAAAACAGTGGGTTGGGTGGCAGTGCCCCAAGGGGTGCCTGCCACAACCCAGATTCCAAAGGAATAGGGCAAAGGGCTGATTTCTTAGGAATTGTTGGAAGTTTACGCTTCTTTAAGGTCCCCCCCCGAGAATAATGGAGGTTTCAGCAGACCCATAACTTCACCTGGGGGGCACTGGGGTGGCCGGGAGTGAGTGGTGGTGTAGTGCACATAGGGTGCCAACCTCCCCCATGGGTTGCTAACCCATGGGGTGCTGGGTTCTGTTGTTTCTGAAGTGTTCTGAGTGTACATTCTCTGGTAGCATATGAGATTTTCAATGACAAACCATGAATCCACTCTCATATGCTACCAGAGAATCTGAATCTACATTCAAAACACCTCAGAAACAACAGAACCCAGTACCCCATGGGTTAGCAACCCATGTGGGTGGTTGGCACCCTATGTGGTCTATACCACCACTCGCTATGGGCCACCCTGGTGCCCCCCAAGTGCAGTTATGGGGCAGGAATTATGGAGGTCCATCATTCCCTATGAGGAAGAACTTTACAGACATGGAAACTCCATTACATCTTTAAAAATCAGCCTTCTGCCCAATTCCTTTGAAATAATTCTGGCAGCTTCCTTGCCCCCACTGGGCATTACCACCCACCCTACTCTGCTCTGGGCCACCCGTTTCCCCCCAACATGAAGCTATACTTTTGCTAAAACCTCCATTCTTCCTAAGGGAAAAATCCTATACTTCAAAAATTCACCAAAACCCAGCCCTTTGCCCAATTCCTCTGAAATTTGGGTGATAGTTTCCACCCATTGGGCACTACCAACCCCCACTCACTAGTTTTTCCCTGAGGCCATTTTTTAAAATCCAAAACGTTTCGGATTCGGATTTTGCAATTTTGAACAAAGAACAAAATTGGGGTGTTTCGGATTGACTGGTTTCGAACAAAGAACAAAACGGGGGTATTTCAGATTCAGGCCAAAAACAAAACAGAAAACAAAACGCAACACACAACCCTACTCTATACTAAGGTAGATAATATGTATCGGCAGCAATCTTCCGAGTGTTTGTCTGAGATTGGATTAAAAAAAAAAGCAAATCCAAGATTGTAAACATTTCAGACTGTTTAAATCTTTGACTGAAGCTAAGCAAACAGCCTGGATATTGGTATGGTTGCTCCTCTCTGTGGGTTCATTCAAGTGTAACTTGATATGGCTTTCATATAGATGTTCCTGTCAAAAGCTGCAGAAATGTAGAGCTAGAGAAGCATTCTTATATGTGTATTTACAAAGCTTTCAGACAAAGAGAATGATGGATGGAACTGGTGAAAGGCAAATTAAAAGAGCTTGGGGTAGATCAGATGCAACATGCTTGGGGCTGGAATGGACCACCATTTTTGAGGCACCACTGACCCTGCTTCTGCAATATGCTCAAGAATGACGAAGATGTGGCAGAACAAGTTCAAAAGATGGATGTTATTTTTTTATTTGCTGCTTTCTCTTGTCTTTGTGCAGCAACTTTAGGTGATTGATTTAAGTGCCATCAAGTTGGTGTTGACTCTTAGTGACCACACAGATAGATTCTCTCCAGGGTGTTCTGTATTCAATTTGGCCTTTAAGGTCACTCAGTGATGCATTCATTGCTGTCATCATCGAGTCCATCCACCTTGCTGCTGGTGGTCTTCTTCTTCTCTTTCCTTCAACATTTCCCAGTCTTATGGACTTCTTGAGGGAGTTGGGTTTTCGCATAATGTGTCCAAAGTATGATAGTTTGAGCCTGGTCATTTGTGCCTCAAGTGAAAATTCCGGTTTGATTTGTTGTATGATCCATTTGTTTGTTTTCCTGGCTGTCCATGGTATCCTCAAAAGTCTTCTCCAGCACCAAAGTTCAAAAGCATCAATGCTTTTTCTATCTTGCTTCTTCAAAGTCCAGCTTTCGCATCCATAGAGTTTCATGGGAAAAACCATTGTCCAAACAATTCTAATCTTTGTCGGTATAGACATGTCACAGCATCTAAATATTCTTTCCAAGGCCTTCACTGCAACCCTACCAAGTGCTAGTCTGTGGCGTATTTCTTGACTGCTGGATCCTTTACTGTTGGTGGTCGATCCTAAAAGGCAGAAGCTATCCTCCATTTCAATGTCTTCATTGTCAATTCTGAGGCTGGTTGCTGTACCCATTGCCATCAGTTTAGTTTTCTTTACATTTAGTCATAGTCCCATCTTTTCACTGTGCTCCTTTACATTCATTACTAGAGCTTGCAGACCATCCGCATTCTCCGCTATCAGAGTGGTGTCATCAGCACAGCGCAGGTTATTGATGTTTCTTTCTCCAACTTTAAAACCATGCTCATCTTCTTCCAATCCAGCTTCTCTCAGTATACGTTCAGCATGTAAGTTGAATAAATGAAGAGAAAGTAGACAGCCTTGTCTTACTCTTTTGCCAATCTGGAACCAGTCTGTTCCACCATGTTCCGTCTGGACTGTGGCTTCCTGTCCTGTGTATAGGTTTGTCATGTCATGAGAACAATGACGTGTTCTGGGATGCCCATCTTCCTAAGGATATTCCACAACTTGACAAGTTTGAAGCAATCAAAGGCTTTTCTGTAGTCAATAAAGCACATCTTTCTGGTATTCTTTGGCTTTCTCAATTATCCACCATGCATCAGCAATGATATCTCTTGCTCCTTGGCCTTTTCGGAAACCAGCTTGAACATCCAGCTTTTCCCTTTCCACGTAGGGCTCTAGTCTGCCCTACAATCTTTCACATTCGTCCTTAATTTCTTTGATTTCATTCCACAGCTCCTCTAGTTCACTATCAATGAGGTTCAGAATTTCAAAGCAGTTCCTGATGTTCTCCTTGAAAATGGTGGGTACATTCTCAAGATCATATTGTGGAAGCTAGATAGCTTTGTTTTTCTACTTTAGCTTGACTTGGAACTTGCACATGAGCAGTTCATGATTTGTTCCACAGCTGGACCCTGGCCACATCTTTGCTGTTATAACCGTGCTCTTCCACCTCCTTGCACCAGTAATGTAATCAATCTGATTTCTGTGTACTCCATCTGGTGATGTCCATGTGTATAGGCACCACTCTGGTTGTTTGAAGAATGTGTTAGCAATGAAGAGATCATTGGCTTGGCAGAAACTAATAAGTCATTTTCCTGTTTTTGTTTCCTAGGCCATATAGTCCGACTGTGTTTTCCTCCTTACCTTTTCCAGCTTTGCCATTCCAGTCTCCAACCACCAGCATCACATCTTGGTTGCATGGTCTGTCAATTTCAGACTTTACCTGAGCATAAAACCCAACCATAGGTGGTGAATGCTAATTACTCTGTGATGATAGGAGTCAGGCATTTCTGATACATGGTCAGAAAGATGGTCACTGAGCACTGGGGAATGTGGGAAGCAGTGAGAGAGATTCACATGGCTTTTTGCCTTCTCCAGAGTCCAGGTGAAATGAGAAAAAAGACCCAGTCTGTTTCCAAACTCTCGGCATATACAGAAGGTCACATGAGAGAGGAAGGGTGGTGACAAATGAAATAACAGCTTACTACTAAGCCAAGCCAAAATGTGTTAATTCAGGGATGGCCAACTTCAGGCTCTCCAGCTGTTGTTGGAATACAACTTCCATCATCTCCAGTGGCAGTTTATTGGCCATCCTTGATATAGTTCATTTGTATCTGATTGTCTGCTCCTTCCAATGCCTCCTGTATGAAATAACTAAGTATGTTTGGAGGTACCAATCCCTCCCCCATGATGATGATGATAATGATGATAATTCTGGTGTTGTTATTAGATCTTGCATTTGTTGGTTACATTTTTTGACCTCTTTCATCCAGCCTGCTTTTTTATTATAATCTATTGGATTGTCCCATAATTTCCCCCAGAATTGCACTGTTTCTTCTTTATTTGGTGTTTCTAGGTTTCTTGCAGTTTCTCCTTCTATGCTTTGGTAGAAACGTCTCTGATTCGACTGGAATTGGAGATTCTGCCTGTGTTGTGTAGTTCTGGCTTCGTATCTGCTAATCTTCTTTGACACTGCTGTTATTTGCTGCTTTATTATTTCCAGGATTTCTCTAATTTTCCTTGAATCTAGGTGGTATTTTTGGCTCAGATATTGTTTGGTGTTTTCATTCTTCAGCTTCTTGTCTTTCATAGCTTTCAATTTACTAGCATCTGATCTAAACCTGGAGATTTTATTTTCTAATCTAATCTTCCACTTAGGTGATGTTCTGCTTTCTTTTTTTACAGGCCCATTGATCTTATATCTGAGCTCTTGTGGTGTTGTTGTTGCTGCACTGTACATTAATTGGTTTTTTTCTTGCAAATTATTGGTTGTTATTTCTGCAAGTGCAGCATTGACGTCTTTTAATACCTGAGCAAGTTTGTTTTTTGGCAACTGTTTTTAGAGCTGGAAGTCGAACCCTGGTGGTTGTTTGGTTCATGTGCTCAGTTATTTTTTGCTTTAGTTCTTGTTGCTTTTCTGTTAAATGGCATTTGGGTTTTTGAGGTGAAGGCAAAGGGGAGGTTGCCTGGTTTTGATTTTGAAACAGTTCAGTAACAGTGGAAAGAGCAAAGAAAATTAAAAATTGGACTGCTCTAGGCGACGATGAACTGCATGGCTTTTGGCTTAAACACCTAACAAGCCTTCATAAACAACTATCAAAACAGTTCAATCACATTTTGCAAGGAGGTGATATTGAACAATGGCTAACAACTGGGAAAACTCATCTCATCATGAAAGACCCAGCAAAAGGTGCAGTTCCAAGTAATTATAGACTGATAACCTGTCTGCAACCATGTTCAAATTATTAACTGGAATAATAGCAGATGAAGTGATGCAACACTTATTAACTAACAAACAGCTTCCAGTTGAACAGAAAGGAAATTGCCCGAACACCAGAGGCACAAAAGACCAGCTGCTGATTGACAAAATGATTTTAGAAAATTGCAAGAGAAGAAAAACCAATCTAAGTGTTGCATGGATTGACTACAAGAAAGCCTTCGATTCATTGCCTCATACATGGATACTAAAATGTTTAGAAACAACTGGTGCCAGCAAAAACATTCAGATATTTATTAAAAGCAATGAGCATGTGGAGTACACAGTTAACAATCAATGGCGAGACACTTGGACAGGTTAGGATTAGAAGAGGCATTTTCCAAGGGGACTCACTATCCCCTCTGTTGTTTGTAATCACCATGACCACACTTTCACAAATACTAAACAAAACAGGCCTCGGATACCAAACATCTAAAACATCCAGTAAAATCAACCATCTGCTGTACATGGACGATCTGAAGTTGTATGGAAAGTCCCAGTCAGAAATCGAATCACTGCTAAACACTGTCCGTATATTCAGTAGCGATATAGCAATGGAGTTTGGACTAGACAAGTGTGCTGCATTAATAATGAACAGAGGGAAAATAAGAAAAACAGAAGGAATAGAACTGCCCAATGGAAGCAAGATCAAGAACCTGGAAGAGAAAGAACCTTACAAATACTTGGGCATTCTCCAGGCTGATAACATCGCACATACTGAAGTTAAAAGAAAAATTGGAAGTGAATACATCAGGAGAGTTAGAAAAATCCTAAAATCCAAACTCAATGGCGGGAACACCATACAAGCCATAAACACCTGGGCTATACCTCTTATCAGATACACTGCAGGAATAATAGACTGGACCCAGGCAGAGCTAGAGACGCTGCATCGTAAGACCAGGAAAATCATGACCATCAATCATGCTCTACACCCCCGCAGTGATGTCGATAGGCTATACCTCCCTCGCAGCTCAGGTGGAAGAGGAATGCTGCAAGTCCATCAAACAGTAGAGGAGGAGAAAAGAGGCCTTGAAGAATATATCAAGGACAGTGAAGAAGATGCACTTAAAATGGTCAATAATGCGAAACTATTCAACACCAATGAAAGAAAGCAGGCCTACAAGAAAGAACAAGTCAAGAACCGAGCAGAAAAATGGAAAAATAAGCCCCTGCATGGTCAATATTTGCACAATATAAGTGGAAAATCAGACATCACCAAGACCTGGCAATGGCTTAAGAATGGCAACTTGAAGAAAGAAACAGAGGGTTTAATACTGGCTGCACAAGAACAGGCACTAAGAACAAATGCAATAAGAGCAAAAGTCGAAAAATCCACCACAAACAGCAAGTGCCGCCTTTGTAAAGAAGCAGATGAAACAGTGGACCACCTAATCAGCTGTTGTAAAAAGATCGCACAGACTGACTACAAACAAAGGCATGACAAAGTAGCAGGGATGATACACTGGAACATCTGCAAAAAGTACAAGCTACCTGTAGCCAAACATTGGTGGGACCATAAAATTGAAAAAGTTGTCAAAAATGAAGATGTAAAAATATTATGGGACTTCCGACTACAAACAGACAAACATCTGCCACACAATACACCAGATATAACTGTAGTCGAGAAGAAAGAAAAACAAGTCAAAATAATCGACATAGCAATACCAGGGGATAGCAGAATAGAAGAAAAAGAAATAGAAAAAATCACCAAATACAAAGATCTACAAATTGAAATGGAAAGGCTGTGGCAGAAAAAGACCCAAATAATCCCAGTGGTAATTGGCGCCCTGGGTGCAGGTCCAAAAGACCTTGAAGAGCACCTCAACACCATAGGGGCCACAGAAATCACCATCAGCCAATTACAAAAAGCAACTTTACTGGGAACAGCCTATATTCTGCGACGATATCTATAACAACAGCAAGAACATTGACAATAAAATTCTGGCATCCCAGGTCCTTGGGAAGGACTCGATGTCTGGATAAAACAAACCAGTCAATAACACCTGTCTGACTGTGTAAACAAGATAAATAATAATAATAATGATAATGATAATAAAGCTTTCATGAGAAATGTGTTATGTGTTGTAATTACAACCGCAATTGTAATGTGTATTGCAATTACAATAAGCACTATTTAGTTGTTCCCATTATGCTAGCAAATGGATCAGCTTTTGCAATAATGCTTGATTAATTACAAGCCACCTTGTATACATGGAATTAAGGCTATCATAGGCTCGGCCCACAAATGAGTCGCACACTAAAGCTATTCACAAGAGCAGCCTAGCCCAGGCTAGGGCAGCCTAGCTAGGCTGCTCATGTGCAGTGCCGGGATCTGGGTGGATTCTGGCACTTGTCCACCTGCCTAACCTATTTATTTATTATTTCTCTGTGTAAACCGCCCTGAGCCATTTTTGGAAGGGTGGCATAGAAATCGAATAAACAACAACAACTTTTCAAGCCAGTGTGGTGTAGTGGTCAGAGTGTTGAACTAGGGACCTGAGTTCAAATCCTCAATCAGCCATGAAACTCACTGGGTCAGGGTTTCTTAATCTTGGGCCCCCAGATGTTGGACTACAACTCCCATAATCCCCAAGCAAAAGCCATTGCAGCTGAAGAGTCTGGGAGTTGTAGTCCAATAACATCTGGGGGCCCAAGGTTAAGAAACCCTGCACTGGGTATTTCTGGGCCAGTCATGTATCTCTCAGCCTAACCTACCTCACAGGCTTGTTGTGTGGATAACCATAACCATGTACACCACTCTGGACTCCTTGGAGGAAGAGTGGGATATATTTATTTTATTAAAATAAAATAAATAAACTCTGGCATTTAGCCAGGGTTAACTAAGTATTTGTTGTTGTTAAGGGTGCAAGTGTGCCCTTAACCCTGGCACTGGGGTCATGTGGGTGCTCTGGCTGCATGCAGCTTGGGCATCCACAGAGTTGGATACCCAACTCTTAGAATACCCAACTCTTGAGGGATTTTCCCAATGCACCATGCTTGTTGCATGGTGCCTTGTGGGATATCTGAAGGCAAGGATGTATTGCCCTGGCCTCTAGAAATCCACACTGCTCCAAGCAGCATGGATCATGTGGGAGTGTGATCCACACTTCCCACCACTGAGGACGGATAGTTTGTGGGGGAAGTAGGATTGGCACAGCTTTCCCGCTCACCCGCTTGGCAGTCGTGTGCATAGCCTTAATGTCTCATCCAAGGGATGCATAGAATCACAGCATTGGAAGAGACCAAAGGGCCAATTGGTAAATCCCCTTTCACAAGGTCCCAGGAGATTACCCACAAAACCCAGAAAATTTTTCCCATTCAAAGCAGGCAGGATCTCTGCAAAAAATGCCTGCAGAGCAAATATCTTAAAAAGGGCTGTTAGGTCAATCTCTTGTCAGTGGTGCTTCAGAAAACAACAGGAATAATCACAGAATTATTGTTACATACTCTACTCTGACCTATGTGCAATTAAAAGCCCTGCCCTGTATTTCTGGAGGAAAAGAGCTATAAATAATTAGTAGTTATCTGTAACGTACATTTAAGCCAGAAGTTCTGGAATTGAGCAAATAGGGTGTCTATTAGTTTGATATATTCATCACGAAAGGAGCAGTATAACAAACAGAAATGAGGAGAATATTTTAAGCCATCTTAAAAAGGCTCAAGGGAGAGTCATAGTGATGCTCTGCCACTACAGAAGCTGTTAACTTTCACCTCTGGTTCACACAGCTTTTGTATAATAAATCACCATAGCCTCCGGGGAGAAAATGGTTTTGTTGTTGTTGTTTTTGTTTAAATGCCCCCCAGCAAATATATAGCAGAAATATATATCTTTCTCTCTGAGTCACTGACCCTAAACACTGAAGCAACTTCAGCTCTTATTAATTAATAAGCTTTTACATTTCAAGTGTGCATTAGAAAAGCTCATGCAAAGTGATTATATTGCCTGCCTTGGTGGTAGAGGAGTGCTTAGGAGTGAAAACTCCAGGCTTCAAAGCACTTGAGTCAGCCTGCTTTCTTTTAAACTAGCTCAGTTCCATGTGGCAACCAGACTGGTCTCTGGGGCAACCCAAAGAGACCACATTATGCCTGTTCTCAAACAACTGCATTGGCTGCCAATATGTTTCCAAGAAAAATACAAAGTGCTGGTTATCACCTTTAAAGCCCAAAATGGCTTAAGTCAGGATTACCTTAGAGAGTGCCACCTTCTGTATGATCTCCATCGCACATTGAGGTCATCTGGAGAGGTCCATCTCCAGGTACCACCGGCAGGTGCGTATCTAGGGTGGGGCAGGCAGGGCACATGCCCTGGGCGCCACTTGAAGGGGGGGTGCCATTTCTTAAAATTAAAATTTTTTTTAAAGGCTGCCAAAAACAAAATGGCCACTGTGCATGTTCAAATGGCCTCTGTGAGGCCCTAGGCTATGTCAGGCCTTGCAGAGGCCATTTGAGCATGCACGGTGGCCATTTTGTTTTCAGCAGCCATTTAAAAACAATAACAACATTATTTTTAAAAATGGCCACCGCACGTGCTCAGATGGTCCCTGTGAGGCCTTAGGCCTTGCCAGGCATCACAGAGGCCATTTGAGCATGCATTGTCATCTCCAAAATGGCCACCACGCCAATCTTTTCAGGCCAAACAGGCCCGGAAATCAGCCCAGGACAGGCTGCAGTGAATTAAGAGGCCAGCGGGGGGAGGGGGAATGGTGAGTTTGTCTTTGAAGCAGTGTGAAATCCTTAGTATTAAGGCCCACTGGGAGTTTCTTGCTCTCTTTCTCTCATTTTAACTGTCTTTCTAAAATACTAGAATATATTCCAAGCAGTGACACAGTTTACTCTGCATATCCTTTAATAATTTTCAGAGTATCTGGAAAAAGTCAAATTCTCCATTTGCTTTTAAAACTTGTGTAATAGTGCTGCTACAATGCATAGTAGAGAATTAGACAGGCACTTCTGTTTAGTTTTCAAAGTACACTGCCACATAGTATTTGGGTATTTCATGAGCCCCAGCATACTGACATTTGTAGTTTTCCAGCATTTTTTGGTCTGGCTACATCCACTGCTAAATAGTTTTTGAAATATTAAAAGATTAATAATATACGCACAAAAATGGAAGAGTAATGAACTGCCTTCAAAAGAAGATTGGCTGATAAAAATTTTGGAATATGCGGAGATGGCAAAACTTACAACACTGATAAGAGACCAAAACTTAGAATGTTTCAAAGAAGATTGGAAACCATTTTTGGTGTATCTAAAAAACTATTTTCCTACTATGGACCTTACAGCTGGATTTGAAATTTAGAGAGAAAAGGGGAAAAAATGCAGGTTGGGTAGACTAATTGTGTTTCTAAGGGTTTAAATTTATGTTCTGAATTATTATTATAGCAAGGGTAAATTTTATAGCTGATGTTTCACGAAGAGAGATGCGTGCGAAGTCCACTTCTGTTTATTATGTATGTTATGAATGAATATTATTACTGTTAAAATCAATAAAAATTCAATTTGAAAAAAAAAAAAGATTAACGAGCTTGACTTGTATTTTTGAGCTGATATTATGGTAAAGTTATCTGAAAGATGGGTGTCAGATGTTTGAACAGGGGGCACAATTTCAGTGCTTGCCCTAGGCGCTATTTCCCCTAGATATGCCTCTGGACCACCAGTACGTCTGGTGGTGACTCGGAGCTGGGCCTTCTCTGTAGCTGCTCCTGGTCTATGGAATGTACTCCTGGCAGATATCCGTAATCTGGGCTCATTGCTGGCCTTCAAGAGGGCCATAAAGACTTATTTGTTTGGCCTGGCCTTCCAAGGTTTTGAAATTGTTTTAAAATATTTTAATTGGTTTTAAATGCCTCTGAACTGTTTTAGATTTGTTTTTATATTGTTTTACCTTGTTTGTTTTAAATGGTGTTTATTGTATTTTATTTGTTGTGCACTGCCCAGAGCCTTTGGATAGGGCGGTATAGAAGTGTAATAAACAGACAAGCAAACTTCAGTTATTCTAATTTGACTGGAAGCCTGAAAGTATTCTGGAAGCTTGTACCTACATTACATGTTGGTTGCTATACCAATTGTTGCCTCTATTTCTAAAGTAGTTTCCAGCCTGCCTGTAAGCACTAGATAGGATAAGTGAGAAGACACAAATCAGGACAGATGGGAAAAAGCCTGATCAATGTTGCAAAATCCTAATACTGTATATGCACAAATCCTAGGCATAGCAAGGTATTCAGTTCCTTTACCAAAGCTGATCTCTTTCTCAGTCTTATCAAAGGTAAAGCTAAAGTGTGCTGTCAAGTCAGTTTCGACTCCTGGTGACCACAGAGCCCTGTGGTTGTTTTTGGTAGAATACCAGAGGGGTTTGCGTTTGCCTCCTCCCACTCAATATGAGATGATGCCTTTCAGTATCTTCCTATATCGCTGCTGCCTGATATAGGTGTTTCCCATAGTCTGGGCAACATAACAGCGGAGATTTGATCTGGCAACCTCTAGCTTGATAATCAAGCCATTTCCCTGCTGCACCATTAGGTGGTTTATTAGTTCATTTTAATTTAAGTGATGAACTGGGGACATATTTTCACACAAAAGAGATTTGTCAGTGTTTTATAACCTGGGAATGATCTAACTTTACTTGATTTCTTCTTTCCCTTGTCTGTTATAAATAAACACATTTCCTTTATACTAGCGGATCCGGTGCAGAGCATCCGCACCCCTAGTCCGCCACTGCTGCTTGCTCCGCCCACGTCTCTGCCACTGCTTTTTTGCTTGCCTGCCCTGCCACATTCTCCCCCCACCCACCATCTTCTTCTTTTGCTCCACCTGCCTGTCCCCCCTCCGCCCCCTGCCCCCATTTACTAGCTGCCCGCCGGTTGCCTTTCTTCAGCTGGCTGCTGCCACCACCGCCACATTGTTTGTCTAGCCTGTCCCCGTTGCTATCGGCAGCTGCTCTCGAACTCTTGCGAGAGCTGCCACACATGGGATTAGCAACAAGTATGCCTTAGAGAAATATATATAAAGAATGACTTGTACTAGTTTAAAATTCTGTGGTGCTCCCCTCTTTGTATCCAAGTCAGCTCCTGAGGCCATTGTGAACCTTGCTATTCAGCCTGAAGATGCCTCAGCTGTAGATGTCATCCTAGGGGAGTCTATCTGTGACACTGAGTACAGACATGAACAGCCAGTGCATTCCAAATGGTTAAATAGTCAGTGTGAAGTGTTCCTACGACTGCACTCCTGGTGTTTAGTACAATCTAGTTCCTTTATCATGGCTAGAAATCTGGGATCATGCAGCCATTTCAACATCAAACCCATCAACAGGAAGGCACTTCAATGACAGGTTGAAAACAGCTGCAGGCAGTGTGGAACAGAATATAGAGCCTTTGGCCTCATAGAAATGCACACCATTATAGACATCAATCCAATGAGGTCACAGTTATTGACTAGAAAACAGAAAGGCTGCAGTCGTTCTGATAACCAGATAGGCATAAGTTGCTCCAAGAGATTGCCCAGTTCAGATAACTCACTGGTAATTTGTTTTAGAGCTCTTGCTCCTTTACAGTCTGAATGGCTGGAATGTAGCGGGATATCTATTCAGTCGCAGCATCAGAAATAAATGTCTTGTCACCCTCCCGCTGTATTATTTGTGAGTAATAGGTTCCTCTATTGAAATCATTTTGAAAGGAGAATAAAAAACTGAATACCCTCCCCCACCAACCTACATATATTTCTGAAAGCATTGCACCTATTATTGCTACAAAGAACAGCCATGATCTCTGAGGAAAGAAGATTAGAGGGAGACAGAAAATGCTGTTTGGCGATGGTGTCGATGGAGCGGTGGCTGCAGAATGCGCTTTGTCAGCACTCCAATTATGGAGGGAAGGGGAGGGGGATCCTTAATGAAGTCTACAAGCCCCACTCTAACACACCCCAGTTTTAGCCAAAAGGTTCCCCCCCCCATCCATAGACTTCTAAAAACCAGCTATGGGGGCCAGCAAAATAAATATGAGGGTCAGTCCCCCTCGTTATTCAAGCAAAGGGCTGTATTTGATTCTTACCTTATGTGGAAGAGGGTGGGAAGGGCAGTCTCTGAATAAGGGCATTTTGGATTTGTACTGAAGTATAGCTGATGTTCAAGGTACAGCTGACTTTCCATGCACCCATTTTGCATCACTTTGCACTGCAATAGAGAAAGTGGCCAAATTCGGATGCCACACAAAAGTGGAGTTAAACTGGGTAGAGGTTGGAACTCTCTTACTACGAATGCATGTCACTGCAGTTCTAAGCTGAAAGCGACCTGAGGTTTGCCTTGCCAATCTCCAGTTTGAACCTAGGCCGCTGCTGAAACCAGAGGTTTGCCTGCTGAAGCATTATGTCTGATTCTGTACAGTGCCCCTAACCATGGTTCCATGAAGTTTTTGGAACTGCAATCATAGAGACGGCAATGCAGACCCGCCTGGGATTGCACCTGCTCCATGCCTTTGGTGCTTTTCACTGGCTGCCTCTCTGAGCACTCAGCCCACTGCTCCTGTCTCTGATCTAGCAAAGCAGTTGCCCAGCAACAGGGATGCCACCATGTCCCATCCCAAGCATGTCAGCTTGCCAAGCAGCCAAGTCACACAGGGATGTGCCCTCTTCCCATTCTGTCCCTTGCTCTCTCCTTCTGCCAAGCAGGAGGTAAAGGGGACAGGATGATAGGATGGGCACTAAGTGCTTTGCTCCCCAGGAATGAACCGACAGGTATGTTCACAAGCACAAACACTCCAGGTGGCAACATAAGCAAGGCACCCCATTACAGTGCTGTTTAGGGGGACAGAAGTTCTGGTGGGGATACCCGGGTTTGGGTTTGAAAAGCAGCCCCAACCAGGGATTCTTGAACAGCCAATTTCTATTTCCCCCCACAAATAAGTTGGGGAAGGGAGGCCCAGCCCCTTTCTCTTGGGGGTGCCTTTGTGGTCCCTAGGCTTACTCATGAGAAGTGCTGGACTGCAGGAACAGCATTGCCAACACTGAGAGGGGAAATTATTCATATGTGATGGCGATGGATGTTGATCATGAGTAGCCTGCTCACTCATGAGAGTGTAAGGCTATGGGGACATCCCCTCACAATTCATGAGAAGAACTGTCTGTGGGGACAGGGGTATCAGGCAGAATTGCTAAAAATAGGTGATGACAAAACACCCCTTTTCCTTCAGACCACTCTCTCATGAGAGTATCAGGCCACAGGGACTGGATGGCAGATGCCACCCGGCCAGGTTGCTCTATACAAGCTAGCAGTGGAGATGGATACCCCACCAATAGCTCTCCCTGTCTTGGTGACTGCCACCACCAAGCTTCAAAGTGTGCCCTCTGCCAGCCCATCCACCCACTTGAACATGTCCATCCTTGCATGTGTCCTGAAACAGTGACCCTACTCCCCTGCAGTCACTGGAAATCGGGGATACCCTCTCCTGCGAATCCCCATGGCAATAATTCTGCATGCAGTGTGATGCCAGCCCAAACCCAGAAATTTTGAATGAAATTTTGAAGATCTGCCCCTGCACTCAGTGTTTCCCCTGTACACACAGGCAGCTATGCTCTGACACATGGAGCATCATAATCTCCTTTGGTCCATGCAAGGCTTCCCAGGGGAGGAGGGGGTTGCAGTACAAAAGTTTTATCGTTAACCAGAGAGAGTTGGGGCCCCATGCAAGTGGGGCCCCCTTTGTTGGTCAGCTCAGCTTATGAACATGCAGTCTGATGGAAGACCAAGGGTGTTCTACTCTATGGGTGTCCCCAGTAGACTAGTCCTCTCCTGTGAGTACTGGTCCATTTTATTTGGTTTGGTCTGCATGGACTACTTTGCCAGGGTGAGCCTTTGCAAGAGCATCTTAGGTTATGGTGGAACAGACCCCGCAGGATCCTTTGCCCTCCCTCATATACATGTCTCCTCCTAGGAAGTCATCATGTTCCCTTCCCTTTCCTGAGTAACAGGGAAATAGTGCCCCCCCCCAATTGTGCTAGTGGGGGACAGTTTCGTTGTGGGGCTCTTAGGAGGAGGATGGTGGTGCAATCACTGTCAGAAGGAGCACTGGCATGGCATGCCATTTAAACAGATTTAAATGCCTTTTCCATACTGAGGGCAGGCAGTCCGTTCTGAAAAGGCATGATCATGTTCGGCATGCCCCCTTTAAGATTGTGGCCAATGGCAGCCGCTTTGGTGACATGCTTGCATCTTGCCCACAGTCTGGCGATGTAAACGCTATGGAACTTGATGCAAGCGCACAATCTTGATCGGTCTCAAAGGAACAGGGAGGGGCCCCCCTCTCCTGAAACAGTTGCCTGACAGCAGTTGGATGAACATCTGCGATATGATTTACAGTTTGAAACTGAAACCTCAGGGTTTAGCAACCTCCAGTTTCGTGTTACTTGCGAATGCAGCCAGTGTATCCTGAGTATTGATTAATCTATATGATTTTAAACAAGTAGTTCTGGTAAGAATGAATCTGCCTTCTTTCCTTTCACTGTCCCTACAACTGGACTAAATTTGGTCCAAATCAATTAGGCAGTTCACAAGTTAACCCACTTGTGCCTCAAACGTTCATGTGTCCACCATCTTGAACTGGAGTGGATGACATTGTCATGAACTATGCCTTTGAGATGTCCCTATGTGTCCCTACAACTGTACCAAATTTGGTCCACATCGGTTCCCACTTGTGCCTCAAACGTCCACGCATCTGCCATCTTGAATTGGGGTGGATTACCTCATCAGAAACTATGTTGTTGAGGTGTACATTTGTGTCATTCACTACAATTGCACCAAATTTGGTCCAAATTGGTTAGGCAGTTCATAAATTAGCCCAGTTATGCCTAAAACATTCATGTATCTGCCATCTTGAATGGGGTGGATGACATCATCACAAAATACACCATAGAGGTATCCCTATGTCACTCACTACAACTTTACCAAATTTGGTTCAGATTGATGGTCCACAAGTTAGCCCACTTGCTCCTCAAATGTCATCACGTCCTCCATCTTGAATTGGGGTGGATGATATTGTCACAAACTATGCCATTGAGGTGTCCCTATGTGTTCCTAAAACTGTGCCAAATTTAGTTCAAATCGGTTAGACAATCCACGTTAGCCTACTTGAGCCTCAATTATTCATGTGCCCCCCATCTTGAATCGGGGTGGATGACATCATTACAAACTATGCCATTGACTCTATGTGTCCCTACAGCTGAAGCAAATTTGGTTCAAATTGGTTAGGTGATTCACAAGTTAGCTCACTTGCTCCTCAAAAATTCATGTGTTCTCCATCTTGAATATGGGTGGACGACATCATCACAAACTACAGTGCTGAGGTGTCCCTATGTGTCTCTACAGATGTACCAAGTTTTGTTCATATTGGTCCAGGCATTGCAAAGTTGATAGCGGGGGACACACACACATGGACACATGGACGGACACACATACAGAATGCCGGCCAATCTCATAAGCTTACTTTCCTTAAGGAAAGGCTAATTAAGGCTAGCCTCTTGCAGCTGTCATGAAGTTTTCCTGAGATTCAAATGGAGATGTCAATGACCTCACCATTTCCTCATCCTTGTCATTTTTGTTATCTCAGAGAGGAAAAGATGGATCCTGAAACCAAGACAATTAGGACAGATGTAAGAGAATGAGGTGTACTATTTCCCCTGCAAGTAGAAAATCAGCACAGCAAAAAGAGGACTGAGCTGCAAACTTCCTCCATGTGTTGCTAGTTCTTGACTTGCGGGTAAGCTAAAACAAAACAACAACAAAAACCAAAATATGGGGGAACATTCTAAACTGATATTCCCAAATGCAGTCTTTACAAGCAGTTCTTTCACCTGAAGATTTTAACACTTCATCCCCACCTGATTCTGCTTCATGCATCAATCCTTCCATAGTCTCATGCTGCATGTCCTGGGAATAAGACCAGTCCCTGCTTCTCTAACTACAGTGCCCATTGGGACATCTTCAGAAGTTCTGTGAAGTCATGGCAGCCTGGAATCTCTAGTGGTCTCCAATAGAAACTGAAAGCCCTGCATCCATCAGCCTCCAAACTATTGCTGCCTTCATGAGTCCTAGTGCATTGAGCAGTGGGTTTGACTAGATGACCTTCAGGGTCCCTTCCAACTCTACAGTTCTACTATTCTTCTATGATTCTGTATGTGTATGCCTAGGGGCATGCTGACCTGCTGGCTTGACAATCCCGCAAGCTCCTGCTTGGCTTCAGTTTCTTTCTGATCATGACAACTTCTCGGTTCTCATGGGCAAGACTGAGGGTCCAACTAGTTGTGATATGGTATTCTTCATCTCTTTCCCAGAGGTTTTTTGTTTGTTTGTTTGTTTTTTAATGAAAAAAACCTTGGAAGGCTGCAGTAGGGAGCATTTAATCTTCTGTCACGGACTAATCACATGACTGAAGCTGCCCCTCCCCCCATGCAGGTAATTATATGGGGATGCATTTCTGCTCCCCCCGGAAAATAATTTCCCTTATGAAGTGGTTCTGATGCCTCTAGGTTTCCTGTGGGGCAGTTAGAGGCTTTATGGTGAATCAATGCAAGGAACTTGACAATCTTGTCCTCCCACTCGCCACTGGTTAACACCAACTTCATTAAACACCACCTGTTGTATATATCCTATGCAATTTGCTGCTTGAACGGAGAGGTATATGTGCAGAAAACACAACTATATGTGTTCTTCCACATAGTACTTCCAGTTACTGTTGCTGGTGTCTATCTTATATTTCTGTTTAGATTGTGAACGCTTTGGGGACAGGGAGCTATCTTATTTATTTATTATTTCTCCATGTAAACCACTTTGGAAACTTTTGTTGAAAAGCTGTATATAAATATTTGTGGTGTTGTTGTTGTTGTTGTTGATTGCATGCACATTCTGCACATGTGCATGTGCACACACAGACACGGCTAGCCCTCAACAAAGAAACAGCCCCCACTTTACACAACTCCTGGTGTAATGGATCTGTTGAGAAGTAATGACATTTTGTTTATATTCGAATAAAGATTGTAATAAGCTGAACTAAACTGACATTTTGTTCAGCTTTTTGTGGATGAGAAATAAAGATGCTGCACTTGTATGAGTTTGTTGGCACAAAACCATCAAGGGAGCACATTGTCTACTCTGGCAAATCCCGCTTCTAGATAAGCAGACAAGGCCTTCTTGACTAGAACGGGGATGATGTTTTAAATGTATGTTTCAAACAGAGATTAAACTAAGGGGGGAACATGCTTTTATACGCAACACAATATTCCCAAGAGGTTACAAACCCCTCCAGGTTCTTCCTCAGGGGAAATGTGAAATACTTTATAATAATCCTGCTTGCATACTTCCCCTTACATCTCTGCAAGTAAAAGGGCTAGAGGGTTCCTCTGACAAATGAAAATTGAACATTCAGGGTCAAAGTACATGTTACAAAGAGAACTGGTGTGGTGTAGTGGCTAAGCCACTAAGCTCTGACTGTCCTGGTTTGAGTCTCGCCTCTGCCACGAGTTTCCTGCCCCAGCTACAGTATGGGAACAGTCAGCCTTACAAGGTTGTTGTAAAAGTTACATCAAGACAATAGATGCATTGTGCTTGAATATTGCCAAAGGGCTATACGAACGTTAAGTATTATTACAATAAACACGTGGATCGGCCTTGTGTGCTTGGTGTTTTTTTTGCGGGGGGGGGCACTATCAAGACCATGGTGTGCAGGGAGGACTTATTAACCCTTCCCGAAGTTCTCCCCTCATTTTACTCAACTCCCCCACCAAACCTAATAACTCACATCTCTTAGGGACATAGGAAGCTGCCCTATACTGAGTCAGACCATAGGTCCATCTAGCTCAGTATTGTCTACACAGACTGGCAGCGGCTTCTCCAAGGTTGCAGGCAGGAATCTCTCTCAGCCCTATCTTGGAGATGCCAGGGAGGGAACTTGGAACCTTCTGCTCTTCCCAGAGTGGCTCCATCCCCTCAGGGGAATATCTTACAGTGCTCACACATCTAGTCTCCCATCCATATGCAACCAGGGCAAACCCTGCTTAGCTAAAGGGACAAGTCATGCTTGCTACCACAAGACCAGCTCTCCTCCCCTTCCACATAGTGCATTTCCTTCCTTCCCCCACCGCCAAAGTGTAATTAAGGAGTTGCTCCTCCAGTTTTCCCTCTGCCTACAACCCTGAATTCCATCACAGTTTCAGGGTGTGGGGAGTGATTTTTTTGTCTGGACAGTTAACTACAGGGGCGTATCTAGGATAGGGCAGGCAGGGCACATGCCCTGGGCACCTCCAGAAGGGGGCGCCATTTTCTTAAATTAATTTTTAAAAAATGGCCGCTGAAAACAAAATGGCCACTGCACATGCTCAAATGGACTCTGTGAGGCCCTAGGCCATGCCAGGCCTCACAGAGGCCATTTGAGCACCCGCAGTGGCCATCTTGTTTTCAGCAGCCATTTTTTTTAAAAAAATTATTTTTAAAAATGGCCACTGCATATGCGCAAATGGTGCCTGTGAGGCCCTGGAGTCCATCGGGCAGAGGGGGAACCTTTGCAGACCCCCCACGGCCTTTAGGAAGCCCCCCCAAATGGGCTACAGTTAAAAATAATTTTTTTTAATTTAATGTAATATAAGTCACTGTACACATATTCAGTTTGGCACTCTGTACAGAGAATCAGCATTCCCTGTTCAGCATTTTTTGGTCTAGCTATGTCCACTGCTAAATAGTTTTTGAAATATTAAAAGATTGATGAGCTTATTTTTTAAGCTGATATTATGGTAAAGTTATCTGAAAGATGGGCGTCAGATGTTTGGACAGGGGGCTCAATTTCAGTGCTTGCCCTAGGCGCTATTTTCCCTTGATATGCCTCTGGTTAACTACCCCCTCTCCCCGTGCTCAGCAGGCTTGTAACTAATCCCACTCCCCTCAGCAGCTGCTATTGAGGCTAAAAAGCAGAGCCAAATAATTTAGTCCTTAGGGAAGGGGCTTAGATATCCTTGAGAGTGCCTGCCTCCTCCAGCCCTCCCCTGATGGTAGCCCTGGGTGCACTGGGAATCAACATCAAAACACTGCAGTGAGGAAACCATGTTAAAACACTGTGTTCCACAACCACAGATGCTCAAGAAAGGCCTTTTCACAAACCCAGGTGTGTTGCTCTTACAAACACCACCCACCAAACAAATGATTGTGTCTGGTAAAAAAAAAAGACACCTGTAAATAAATACATCATCCCTGGTTCTCCCTCTAGGAATGCACCAATAGCTCTGCCAACATAACATCTCATGAGCAATGTTCTGGCAGGTTTGCTGCATTTTTACAGAAATACCACAGGCAGCCGCATTTAGGAAGGCAGAGAACGTTGCTCTCATCACAGAGTCCCAATCATCGGAATGGAAGGCTCTCGCATGCTCAAGGCACTGATAGTTCTGTGCTCAACCACCCAAAAACAGAAAGTCACATATACACATCAAGATAAACACCTCATCAGTAAACATGCCATTACAATACCTCCTAACAGCACTAAAGGTAAAGTGTGCTGTCAAGTCAATTTTGACTCCTGGCCCTGTGGTTGTCTTTGATAGAATACCAGAGGGGTTTACCATTGCCTCCTCCCATGCAGTATGAGATGATGATGCCTTTCAGCATTTTCCTATATCACTGCTGCCCGATATAGTAGCAGCGGGGAGTCGATCCGGCAACCTTCTGCTTGTTAGTCAAGCATTTCACCACTGCGCCAATTAAGGTGGTTCCTAACAGCACTAATTAAGAGGGAAAAAAGCTACATGGTGCTGGAATATGTGAAGCTGACTTAGTAGTCTGACCATTAGTTCATCCATCTCAGGTATGGATTGGTAGCATCTCTCCAGGGTTTTTACAGAAGTTCTTCTTAGCCCCAACTGGAGATGCCAAGGATTGGCCCTGGAGCCTTCTACATATAAAGCAATGCTACCAACTAAGCTACAGCTCCTCCCATGATGCTCTCTGTGAAAGGGCCTCTAACCAAATCTCTAATAAAAAATTCTACAGCATATTGCGGATGATCTGGAAAAACCATTAACATATTCAAGTTTTCAGGATGCCTAAGGAAACTCTGCTACAACTAGTGTTCCCGAAATGATCTGTCCTGGAAATATGAAACAAACCAGGTAAGTGAAAATTTAAAAACATGGGTGAAAAAATGGTTTTGGATGTTTTTCATGTTTTGGGAGCAAATTTTGTTTTTTGGGGGGTGAGATGAGAAAATGTGTTGCTTTTATCACTGCTAACTGAGCAAAGAGGACCTTTAAAAGTGTTGGTTGAAGGCCAAGATATGTCCCCAGATTATTTAGGGGGCGCAGATCGGTCCTCTGGAAAAATTTCTCTCAGCTTGAAGCAGTACAAACTAAATTCCTGAGGGCTATTTTTCAGGTACCCAAGGGTACAGCGAATGCTGTCCTTCTCAGGGAAGCAGGGGTCACCACTCTGAAAGCAAAAGCATGGTTTTGCATAATTAAATTTTGGTTAAGCCTGGTCTTCTTTCCGGCTGGTCTTGCCCCTTTAGTATTATCAGACAGTTTCATTTCCAAATGGCAATCAGCTCTGAAATCAAAATTGTAGCACCTGGGCACGTCTCAAGAATCTCTTATGTGGCGAGGATTTAAGCAGGCACTTTGTTTTGTGAAGCAACAGCTCAGAGATATAGATTTGCAGGAGGAGACCGCATGGCTGCCCAAGGGAATATATTTAGGTTTTCAGATTTCTAACTATAAACCAGCTGAATATTTAGACCAGATTTTGGTACCAAAATTTAGGAGATTTCTGACCCTAGTGCGATTGAACTCGGCAGTACTTGTGGCTCAGGGGATATAGAGTCTATCACCAATTTAATTCTTTATTGCCAGTTTTATAGGGACGCTCGCACCAAATTTATTGCACTCATTTTAACCATTTATCCTGGTCACACAGACCAATTTTATCTGAAAATTATGCTGTCAAATTTCAAACCTGCAATTTCAGATAATGTGGCAAAGTTTTGTTTTGTGGTGTCAAAGCTCTGTAAAGACTGTATTAGTAATTTGAACAGTTTGTAATTTTTTAAGTTTTGAATTTTCTTGAATTTTGTTATTAATGTTATTAATTGTTATCAATTGTTAATCTGGTCTGTGACCGTAATAAACTAAACTAATAACTTAAAAGTGGCGATTCTCTTCTATTTAGCAGTGGGGAGCAATTGTCCCTATCCAACCCCAGCACAACATCCCTCCAGTGGCTGTTGCTGGTATCTGTGTTTCTTTTTAGACTGTGAGCCCTTTTGGGACAGGGAACCACCTCATTTATTTATGTATTTTTTACATAAGCCACTTTGAGAACTTTGATTGAAAAGTGGTATATAAATATTCATAGTGGTAGTAGTATTCAGTATCAGATTGGCTATCACACTCTCAATCAGAAATAATGAGGCTGTTCACACAAGCAGCTCTACCTGGCCGATGTAGGGCTGCTTGTGTGGAGGGCCAGGATTGCACCTGATCCCAGTGCTGCCCTGCTAGGTAGCCCAAGGATTCCCCACAGGCTATTACCCAGGCAGAAGGGTGCCCTTCCTCCCCAGTTGTGTGTCCCCTGCCTGCAGCCCAAGCAGCCACAGAGCTGGATGGCTAGAGTGTCTGGTTGTGGGGGAATCTTCCAATGCAGCACACTCCTTGCATGGTGCATTGCGGGATTTCTGGAAGTCAAGCTGCATTTCATCAGCCTCCAGAATGCTGCACGGCTTGCCACAGCGGTGATCGTGTGCGTGGCCAAGCGGCGCAGCGAGAGGATTGCCACCATCGTATGAGGGAAGGTAGGGATAATCCTGCCTTCCTGCCCAGCCCTCCCTAGCCACCAGAAAATTTAGTACTGTAGTGTGAATGACCTTAAAATGCTTAAAAAGAACCAACAACCAAGACCTGCCATAACATTGCAATCATTTTCAAAACTCTTGCATGATCCCAGGCATGTTTATTCAGCAGTGAGATGGAACTTACTCCCAAGTAAGTGATCCTAAGGGTTGCAGCCTTAGGATCAAACTAGACCAGGACTGCATGACTTTGGCCTTCCTGCAGATGTATGACTACAACTCCTATAATCCTGTGCTATTGGGCACTGTCGCTGGGAATGATGGGAGCTGTAGTCCAAAAACAGCTGGAGGACTGAAGCTGTGCAGTCCTGAACTAGACATTTTAATCATGTGCTTTGGACCTATGTCTTTATATGTGCTTTTAAAAATGCAAATAGCAGCTATGGCAGGGAGGATATTCGGATTGGGGCTGAAAGAACAGGTTTTTAATGCTGCAGACTGATCTGAAACATACATATTTCCTCCACAGCTCTTTTTTTTTTTTTTTTTTTGCTCCAGGAGGAAAGCTATAGGTTAAATTACCCCCCCACCCCCAATCCATAAATTATTCATGTCCTGGAAGGAATACCATTAGTGATGCATGAGCCTGGTGGTGGTGCGGACCCTCCATGCCACAGTCCCTATCTGGATTACGCCTTCTGCTGCTATTTACATTAAAAATAACAAACTCATAGAAAAAACAAACAGGATTAACATAATGAGGCTCTTCTCATGCACAGCCTAATCCAGGCCAGGCAGGGCGTAATGATAGGGGGGGCAGGCAGGGCATGTGCCCTGGGTGCCACCCCGGCGGGTCACGTGGGGGGGCGCCAAAAAGTGGCTACCCCGCCCACCCTGGATCGCCCGCCGAGTGTGGTGGCGGGCGTGCGGCGGCGATGCGGCGGTGGCGGGGGGTCGCCCGCCGAGTGCGGCGGTGACTGGTGGCTGGCGGCGATTGGCTGTAGTGTAGCGGCCCGAGAGGCGACGGATCGCCCGCCGAGGAGTGCAGGCAGAGCGACGCCGAGGCCTGCCGCCAGTTGGGAAGTGATGCCAGGCCAGGTGGCAGGCCTCGGCGTCGCTCTGCCTGCACTCCTCGGCGGGCGATCCGCCGCCGCTCGGGCCGCTACACTACAGCCAATCGCCGCCGGCCACCACCCACCGCTGCACTCAGCAGGCGACCTGCTGCCGCCGCCTGCCGCCGCCCAATCGCCGCCACCGCCGGCGATCTGCCACCTTGGGCGTTGCCGCGCCGGCGGCACAGGTATGTGGGGGCCGGGGGTGTGGGGGGGGGCGGGGGCAGGGGGGCGGCATTTCAGGGCCAGAGCTTGCCTTGGGCGCTGTTTCCCCCCCGATACGCCACTGAGGCCAGGGAAGCCCAGCCTGGGTCAGGCTATGTGTGAGAACCACCACAATCGGTCCTGATCCCAGCAGGGCAGTGCTGCCTTGCCCGGCTTTTTGGCCTGGCTTTTTAGCCCAGCTTTTAGCCTGGGTTAATGGTGCCAGTATGCCCTTATCCCAGGCTTTGGAATTGTGTGTCTCCTCGGGCTGCATTCAGCCCGAGGAGACCCAGAGATGGGTGCCTGGAGTGCCTGTCTCCTGGGGGAATCCCACAATGCACCCTGCTTGGCATGTGGTGCATTGTGGGACACCTGGAGGTCAGGACTCGTTGTCCCAGCCTCTGGGGCTTCACATTGCCTGGTGAAGCCGCAGATCATCTGCACTCCCAGCAATGTTTAATGGATCGTCAAGGGGGAAGGTACGATTCACCCAGTCACACCCCCACCCCCCACCTGCTCCCCTGCCCACCCGGTTGGGTGAATGGGCCCAACATCTAGTCTGGTCCTTTGGGTATAACCCTATGCACACTTATTAGGCAGTAAGTCCTCTTGAACTTAGTTGGATTTTCTTCTGAATCACTATGCTTATGATTTTATCAAAATATTGTGACAATGCCATCAGATTTCATTTATAGAAAATACATTACATATGAAAATATATTTACAATTATCTGTAAGTGAGGTATCCATGTAATTTTAGGGTAATGAATATAATTATCACCATTGCAGTTTTGAAAAGGCAAGCACAATAGAGACTTTCCCTGGTCTAATTGATTTCTGCATCTAAAATATCTACAACGTTGTATTTCGGAACATTCCTGATGTGATCCATTTTTGACAGCAACCTGAATTTAAATTTTTAGTAGTCAGTCTTAGAAAGCACGATGAAAGGCTGAAGAACAGCGGAGGGGCAAAGGATGGGGGAGAAGTGTGCCCCCCACAAACTTTAAGAGGTTCCTCCCAGGCTTATGCATCACTAATAGTGTTTCTTCCCTGAAGGACACGAACAACACCTACATTATGTGACATACATTATATGCATCCTATAAAATTGGTGCTCTGCTGATGGAGCAGCAAAATTAAGTACCAGAGATGGGGACTATTATCCTGCTCAGCATCCCAGCAGAAGCTGCACTCTTACACCTCGGCATGCTTGTTATTTTTCTAGGTAGGGAGGCTGCCCTTGCTGAAAGCTAGGCTTACAAGGGGAGGGCAATGGGAGGGTGTTTGCCTGGCATTCCTCACTCCTTCTCCCTGTTTCCGGGAAGAAATAGAACATGTTTGTGCATAGGCTTATCATAGCGAAAAGTGGATGAAAGGGAATGCTTTTAGTATAGATTTTGTGTAAAGTAAATTTAATGGATAAAGAAAGTCAGAAAGAAAAGCAGAGTCCCGAGGGCTCAGCCCCCACCCTTGACAAGGCTGTTTTAAGCATTTTTGATATTGTATATGTATAATTTTGACACTTGAAATATGCTATATAAATGCTAGCTATATTATATACCCTACTCCAGGGCCTTATTAGTATTGTTATGCTTCCCTGAGCAATGAGAAGTCCCCAAGGGTTTACAGTGTGCCTTGGATTTTGGTTTCCTTTGGAAGGAGAGTCAACACAGACTGACAATGTCTTTGCAATATTTTGTTAATTTACACAAATATTCAGGTTGAGTATTGGGTGGAGAAGAAGAGAACCATTAGAACTGTCCATTCTTCGTTTACATCAGAGAGACCAAACCCTGCAACCAGAGATGCTGCAAATTTCTGCCTTCACAGTGAAGGCTTTCTCTAAAAAGCCTTCCTTTCGCCTGCTTTTTTGATTCTGGCTGAACATACACACACCTTGGGGAAGGGGCAGCGGGAAGAGAGTGATGTCACCTTCAGTCCCTTCCGGCCTACTTTTTGCCAGGCTCATTATGGTGTAGTTTAATCAAATTAGTGGGAAGCATTAGCAAAACATTCTATAGGTCTCTTCACCCATCACTCTCAGTGATTAATTCCCCAAAGACTAGCTAACTGGCTAACTACCCCAAACTCAAAACAACATGTAATACAATACTTGATCAGTGGAGTACTCAGTGGACTGACATCTTGTGTGTGAGGGTGCTGGGCACCAAAACAGGGGTGATGGCTTTATGGGAGGGCAAACTGGGCAACTGTCCAGGCCCCACAGCTTAGGGTCCCCCCAAGAAATAGAAGATTAAATATCTTACTGTAGTTATACAGGAAATAGTGGTTTGTAATAGTGTTTTCTCTGGTTGCTGGTAAAAGACAAGTTGTTCTAGTAAGAACTAATCAGTCTATGTTTCTTTCACTGTCTCTACAACTGGACTAAATTTGGTTCAAATTATTATTTTACATTTATATCCCGCTCTTCCTCCAAGGAGCCTAGAGTGGTGTACTAGATACTTAAGTTTCTCTTTCACAACAACCCTGTGAAGTAGGTTAGGCTGAGAGAGAAGTGACTGGTCCAGAGTCACCCAGCTAGTATCATGGCTGAATGGGAATTTGAACTCAGGTCTCCCCGGTCCTAGTCCAGCACTCTAACCACTACACCACGCTGGCTTGACTCGCTTGAGGTCCACAAATTAGATCTCTTGCAGCTCAAATGTTCAAGCGTCCACCATCTTGGATTGCGGTGGATGACATCATTACACACTATACCATTGAGGTGTCCCTGTGTGTCATTCACTACAACTGTACCAAATTTGGTTCAAATGGTTAGGGAGTCCACAAATTAGCCTGCTTGTGCCTCAGATGTTCACGTGGCTGCCATTTTGAATTGGAGTGGATGACATCACCACACACTATGTCATTAGGGCATCCCTGTGTGTCCCTACAGCTGTAGCAAATTTGGTTCAAATTGCTTAAGCAGTTCACAAGTTAGCCCACTTACACCTCAAAAGTTTACATGTCCACCATCTTGAATCAGTGTGAATGCCATCATCACAAACTACGCCGTTGATGTGTCACTGTGTGTCACTCACTGCAACTGTACCTAATTTGGTTTAAATTGGTTAGGAGAGGAGAGCTGGTATTGTGGTAGCAAGCATGACTTGTCCCCTTAGCTAAGCAGGATCTACCCTGGTTGCATATAAATGGGAGACTTGAAGTGTGAGCACTGTAAGATATTTCCCTTAGGGGATGGAGCCACTCTGGGAAGAGCAGAAGGTTCCAAGTTCCCTCCCTGGCATCTCCAAGATAGGGCTGAGAGAGATTCCTGCCTGCAACCTTGGAGAAGCTGCTGCAAGTCTGTGTAGACAATACTGAGCTAGATGGACCAATGTTCTGACTCAGTATATGGCAGCTTCCTATGTTCCTATGTAGACAGTTCACAAATTACCCTGATTGTGCCTCAGATGTTCACGTGGCCACCATCTTGAATTGGAATGCATGACATCATCACACACCACCCCAATAGGGCATCCCTATGTGTCCCTACAGCTGAAGCAAATTTGGTTCAAATCGATTAGGTGGTTCACAAGTTAGCCCACTTGTGCCTCAAAAG
Organism: Hemicordylus capensis; assembly: GCF_027244095.1. Lineage (NCBI taxonomy): Eukaryota > Metazoa > Chordata > Lepidosauria > Squamata > Cordylidae > Hemicordylus > Hemicordylus capensis. The sequence continues at coordinate 266,298,673 of NC_069657.1, read as the reverse complement.
TTTACGCATTCACCATTTTGGATTGGGGTGCATGAAATCATCACAAATTACACCATTGAGGTGTCCCTATGTGTCCCTACAACTGTACCCAATTTGGTTCATATTGGTCCAGGTGTTGCAAAGTTGATGGCGGGGACACACACACACACTCACATGATCTCATAAGCCTACTGGAAAGTAGGCTAAAAATGTATTCCCATGCGAGTGGGTTCTTTGCGGATAAAATCTCCTGTATTCGGGCCGACTTGGACTCTACTATTTCTGCAGGGTCTGTGAGGGAGGTATCCCGCAATCCCTCTTGCAGTGTTAGGTTGGATCAGTTTCAATCTGTGACTCCTGATGATGTGGACAAGCTGCTTGGAACGGTACGGCCTACCACTTGTTCTCTGGATCCTTGCCCAACCTGGCTGCTTCGATCTAGCGGAGATGTTGTTGGAGATGGCCTAGTTAATATCATAAATGCATTGCTGAGGGAGGGCAGGGTGCCTCCCTGTTTGAAGGAGGCAATAGTTACACCGCTTCTTAAGAAGCCTTCCCTGGATCCCTCGGCATGGATAGTTATAGGCCAATCTCCAATCGCCTCTGGCTGGGCAAGGTAATCGAGAGGGTGTTGGCTAACCAGTTCCAGGCGGTTTTGGAGGAAACTGATTATCTAGACCCATTTCAAACTGGCTTTAGAACGGGCTATGGGGTTGAGACAGCCTTGGTCGGCCTGATGGATAACCTTTACTGAGGAATTGACAGAGGGAGTGTGACTCTGTTGGTCCTCTTGGATCTCTCGGTGGTGTTCGATACCATCGACCATGGTATCCTTCTGGGTCGCCTGGGGGAGTTGGGAATAGGGGGCACTGCTCTGCAGTGGTTCCGTCCCTATCTCTCGGGTAGATCCCAGATGGTGGAGCTTGGTGACAGTCGCTCCTCAAAGCAGGAGCTGTTATATAGAGTCCCTCAGGGCTCCATTCTGTCACCAATGCTTTTCAATATCTACATGAAACCGCTGGGTGAGGTCATCAGGAGATTTGGTGCCGGGTGTTATCAGTATGCTGATGACACCCAAATCTACTTCTCCCTTTCATCTTCAGGAAATGGCACTCATTCTCTAAATGCCTGCCTACAGGCAGTAATGGGCTGGAAGGGGGATAACAAATTGAAGCTGAATCCAAGCAAGATGGAGGTGCTCATTGTGGGGGCTCAGAATCAGAGGAGTGAGTTAGATCTTCCTGTGCTGGATGGGGTTACACTCCTCCAGAAGGAGCAGGTGTGCAGCTTGGGAGTACTCCTGGACCCAGGCCTCACCCTGTTTTCTCAGGTGGAAGCCATGGCCAGGAGTGCTTTCTATCAGCTTCGGCTGATTCGACAGCTGCGCCCATTCCTTGAGGAGGATGACCTCAAAACAGTGGTGCACCAGCTGGTAACCTCCCAGCTTGACTATTGCAATGCACTCTACATGGGGCTGCCTTTGTACGTACAGTAGTTCGGAAACTTCAATTAGTTCAGAATGCGGCAGCCAGATTGGTCTCTGGGGTAACCCAGAGAGACCATATTATGCCTATTCTGAAACAATTGCACTGGCTGCCGATATGTTTCCGGGCAAAATACAAAGTGCTGGTTATTACCTTTAAAGCCCTGAACAGCTTAGGTCCGAGTTACCTTAGAGAGCGCCTTCTTCTGCATGATCCCCACCTCACATTAAGGTCAACTGCGGAGGTTCGTCTCCAGTTACCACCAGCTCGTCTGGTGGCGACTCAGAGGCGGGTCTTCTCTATAGCTGCTCCGGGGCTGTGGAATGCGCTCCCTGCGGAAATCCGCAATTTGAATTCTCTATTAGCCTTCAGGAGAGCCCTTAAAACGTATTTGTTTGGCCTGGCTTTCCAAGGTTTTTAAATCTGTTTTAATATTCTAACCCGATTTTGGGGCTTTTAATCACTGTAATTGTTTAATTGTTGTTTTAAAATGTTTTTAAATTGTTAATTGTTGTTATATTGTTTTTAATTTGTTTTAGCTCTTTATTGTTTTAGTGGTTTGTTTTAACTGTAAACCACCCTGAGCCATTTTGGAAGGGAGTGATTTATTTAAATCAAATAAATAAATAAATACATACATACATACATACATACATGCAGGACTGTCCCTAGCGTGGTGCAAGGCCCAGGGCAAGTTGGAGTGGGTGGAGCCCCTTCATACTTGCGTATAATTAAATATAGCGTCGGACTCTCCAACCTCACCCCGCTGAACTGGAGGCTGCTGAAACTTCCCCCCACCTCACTCTTTTAAAGGACGTTTATATTACTCATTAATGGCCAATCATCATGAAAAAAGATGTATAATGCCACTGGCTGTGTGAACAATACGTTTCTGTTACCATATTGAAGACACTGTGAATCCCTCCCTCATCTGAACTGCAGCCCCTAACCCCCAACCCCTAATCGTAGTGAAGCAGAAGTAAGTCATCATCTGGAGAACGCCTTCGACTTCTTGTCTGAGAGACAGAGAGTAGCATGCCTTCCTGTATAATCCCTCTTAAGAACGACAAGCCCCAGGGTCCCTTAGTTCACACTGGCATTTTCTGTGCACTTGGAGATGTCAACAGGGCAGCCATTGGGCTGCACGAGAAGGAACAAGCATAAGCAAGCAGGGACATTGATTCCAGAGTGGAAGTCATTGCTGCTGCTAAATGTACTGGCCCCAGAAGATATGGAAGCAGAATATAACCTTAATTTACAAATCTGAGATTTATTCCCAGTGGAATTTTGTTAGAAACATGCTTTCAGCACTTTCAGATTAATGCTACATTTCTCTATAACAATAATTTCATATTAGAATACATGCATCATGGTATGTCTTTATTGAAATACATGTATTTTTAAAATGTATGTTAAATGAGGCACTTTTAACATACATTTCAGTATGTCCTTTTGAGTTCAGTCCCCCTCGAGACTTGTCCCTTTAGCTGAGCTAGCAGGGTCCTCCCTGGTTGCATATGAATGGGAGACTTGATGTGTGAGCACTGAAAGATATTCCCCTCAGGGGATGGAGCCACTCTGGGAAGAGCATCTGAAGGTTCCAAGTTCCCTCCCTGGCATCTCCAAGAGAGGGCTGAGAGAGACTCCTGCCTGCAACCTTGGAGAAGCCGCTGCCAGTCTGTGTAGACAATACTGAGCTAGATGGACCAATGGTCTGACTCAGTATATGCCAGCTCCCTATGTTCCTATGTTCCCCTCAAAGTGAAAACTGATATTTTAAAAATATTTTTAAAACAGTCCTCTAATCCACCCCTTCCCATTCTATACTTGATCCATATTTTCATTACAATCTTGCTTTTGAGAAGAACGCCCCCCCCGCACTCTGCTTGTGAAAGAAAGCCCACCAAACAGATGCAACCCAAGGACTGCACATGCTCACTTCCCTCATGCTGCTTGTGAAAGTTGGCAGCAGAAGGCAGCACATGGATGAGAGCTCCTCACCCACCAGAGTTAGGAGTTAGGTCCAAAGGAAGCCAGAAGACATATTCTTATACTTTGCACCATAATCTGTTGATCTCAGTTCCTGGTGCTGTTCTTAAGACAGCCTCTGGCTTTGAGCCTTCCAACTCTTTTGATGTGTCTAGATGTAGCATTTACTTGTTCTGTATATAAAAGACTGATTCTTGATGATTTATTCAAAGAGGCAAGGGGAGGAGGAGGGCGAATGAGCACAAAATATAGGAGTCGTTCTGAAGTGTCACAGTGTAATAAAATGTCCTTTAGGGAGTCCTAATGAGCCTCGCCATACACAGCTAGAGGCAAGTGTTAAATAGGGACAGATATCTATACAGCCAAAGGAATCTGACATGAAACAGACCTGTACTTTCTTTTAAGCTGACACAAATGCTGCCGAGCCACTGTTAGTGGAATCTTTTGGCTGGGCTGCTAATTATATTTATCAGCACTTTTTCTATCCTATTGTCCTTGTAGGGCTCAGTTGCACTAAAGATTCTACTGATGTAAGACTCCAATGAGTTGGGTCAACAGGTGCCCAACTTTTCTCCCCAAATGTCAATTCTTCCTCAGTTAGTTGACTATCCAGTCCCCCAATACCTTCCTTGTGCCCCCACCCCATGGAAAGAGTTCAGGTCTCTTCAGGTCTCTTCTGGTCAAGCAGATAGCATAAGCGCTCCAGAGAAAGAAGGCTACTAAAGAGGAGGTCCTCTCCAAGATTGCTTCCTGACATCTGCCCGCCTCCCCTCCCCAGTGCAAGGAACACTAACTTGCTATGAGTGCTACCTACCACCCAACCCACAAAAGAAACGGGCAAGCAGGCAATTTTAAACATTTTTTTAACCTTTTCCCCAAATCCCCATAGGATTGCAAGCCAATGCCAGGAAGCCAATCAACAAGGGAAAAACAGGCCTCCAAAATGGCACTCGAAATGTTGAAATGCTCCGAATTGAAACTGGGTTGTTTTGTTCTGAGCTTGAAAAAGGCCCTTCATTTAAAGGGTATTTTGTTTTGAGCTTGAAACACTCAAAATAGCCTGTTCTGAGTTGAAGCATTTCAATGTTGATACATTTTGCACCTCCCTAATTGGTAGTGGTGGTGGTGGTGGTGGTCAATCTGGATCAGCATGTGGGAGAACGATGAACATATTGCTCCTGTTGTTGACCTGATCCGATTTGCCTCTTTGGCTATTTAAGATAATAAATTGAGAAAAGCTTCCATTGGCACCAATGGTATCTTTCCTTCAGAGGCAAATAGCTATGGGGGACAAACTGGATTGGGAACAGGGAGGGGGCAAAGGATTAAAGTTGATGCCACACACCATAGTCCCAGGCCAACTCACTCCCCACATGGCTACCACCGACTAATAAAAAATTAAACCTATCACAGTAAATGATACATTTAGAAGCTCTTCTCATGATTAGTGAGAAGAGCTTTGGGGTTAACTGCAGGGAGAGCGGGTTTAGTCTGCTCTCTCCGCAGACGAGCAGCCCCACATGTAAGGCTGGACTGGAGGCACTGAGAGGGTGGTGGAATGTATGTGGGGAGGGGGCCGGGTTTTGAGAAGAATGGGTAATTAAGGGTGGGAGTTGGGGCACAGGGGTGGGGTGGGGCACACCAAGTGGGGTGGGGCACACCAGGTGGGGCGGGGCGGGTGGGGTGCACTGGGAATATGCCCTGTTACACTAAGGGCAGTCTGAGCCTTCTTCTCATGACCAATCGGAAGGAGAGTTGGTGGGGCTCTCCGGACAGGGAGAGGAGGAAAGGGGAGCTGGGCAGCTGGTACAGGGAGAGCCCAGTGAATGCAACAGGGCGCACCAGCCGAGGGAGCACCGGGAAAATGCCCTGCTGCTCAGTGGACCAGTCCGAGCCTGCCCACATGACTGCCGGCTCCATCATAGAGCCAGTGGGGTGGCAGGGATCGGGGGCTGCGTGGCCCCCAGAACTTCCAGGATGCCCCGTGCGAGCACCCGGAGCATTTTGGAGAGACCCCCAAGCCCAGGAGGCTGCCGAGCTGCGGCAACACACAAGCAAAAAGTGCTCGCTCCATTAACCTCGTCTTAGGGGAGGGTGTTTTAGGTGGGCTAGCCGCCTTGGGAGCGCCCGGCTCGCCTGCAAGCCCGGTGGTTCCCACAATCCCTAGAAAGTGGGCTAAGCTCCTTCAGCCCGCTTTCCAGTGATTGTGAGGATAGCTTCTCAGTGTCATCACATGTAGTTTTACCCTGAAGCACAGAGTTTTTAAAAAAGAGGCATGACAGAGGCATTGTTGCTGAAGGCTGAAAGCAGTTTGTTAAAACAACAACAACTACTACTACTACTACTACAACTACTACTATTACTATTACTACTTCTATCTAATGCAAGATTCAATGCCCACAGCGAAAACCAGGTCACTGGCAACATTAGTATGCCAGCATTACCTACCCTTGGGCCACAGATCCATGACATGCTAATGCTGCATACACAGGTAAGGTGGACCAGTTGACACCTAATACATGGAACCCTACATAGATAAGTTATTTTCCTTTTAACGTGTCTGGAATCACATTTCAGCTCAACCCGAGCGAGTCCTGTGATGTTGTTTTCAGCTACAGGAGACCAGTTGGCTTTTGAATAATGTTGCCAACCACTCAATCAGCCTGTGAGTAAAAATGACTGATAATTTGCTATCCTTTGATGGGGTAGTAGGTGTAGGCAGGTTGGCAGGTAGTATTATGATGGGCATTTACCCTCTCTTACTCCTTTAGCATTTCTTGTGACATCATAGGCAATAATGGCTCTTGTTATACTACCTTCAACTCTCTTGAAAACAATTGTCTCTCTCCCACCTATAAGCACTGGTTACATCAGAAAAAAATGGGAGCGGGGCAAAGAAGGGGCAAAGTGCATTTCTGGGTGGAGGTGAGCTTTGTTTCACATGTTAAGACTTCTGAAAGAGAAATAATATTATATTTCTCATTAACACTCCCATCCAGGAAGTTGAACAATTACAAATTTGGGTCTGGTTCCAGTTCAAGTTCAACAGCATTTTTAACTCTCCTGTTCATGTCTGGTTCAGACACTAACTTTTGTAGTTGTTTGGTGACTATTTCAGACACTCTGAACCAATTTTGAACCAGTTTAGGATAAATTTCATGTAGACTAATACCAAACTCTTTTGCTTGCAATCTTTGTAAATCTACAAAATGAGTTCAGTAACAACTGTCAACCTGAAAAATAATATTTATTTTTAAGCTATTCATTGTTGAAGATTTAAATGATATTTTCACACAGATATAGTTATAACAAAAGCAGAAAAAAAGAACATTAGCCAACAATTGAAAGCAGAAGGAATGAACTTTAAAAAAACCCAAAAAACCATGTTATTTGCTTGCACTAATATTACATCCTCCAGAATTCTGTCAGTCATATTTAACTCTTAACTTAGCTTGCTCAGGATGAGCAGTAAGGAAATAAAAGAAGCCTGCAGACAATTGCAGCCTCAGAATCTAATGGGGCCTTGTTGCTGTTGGACAACAGTCTGTGGGTGAGAAGTTTCTGCTTCAGCACCAGGCTATCGGTCCCAGGCCCTGCCTACCAATCTCTCCTCCTCCTCTGGAAATTTTATTTTCTTCATATATGGCTGGAGCAGAGAAGAGTCCTCACTACTCCTTGAGAAATAATCTCTAGCCCTATTCAGACATTATATTAAACACTGTACAACAAGTGTACAGTGTGGGTACAGTTATTCACACATTATGTTGAATGCAGGTACAGAAGTACACTTCCTATCTGCATTTGAGCAGGGCTGCTCAACTTCAGCCCTCATGCAGCTGTTCGCCTACAACTCTAATAATTCCTGGCTATTGGCCACTGTGACTGAGGATTATGGGAGTTGCAGTCCAAAAACAGCTGGGGGGGCCCTATGTTGAGCAGGCCTACATTTGAGTAACCTGCACCCAGGTTCACTTTTAAAATGAACACAGGTACAGTCATTCACACAAACATATGTACGAGTATACAGACACTTGTACACTCATTATGTTGTACAACTTAATGTCTGAATAGGGCTTCTGAGTGCCGGGTTATTGAACCACTTACTCCGAATGTTTTTTGCGTTGTTGTTGTTGTTGTTGTTGTTGTTAAGATATTCAGTTCTGGTTCAGAGTCAAATCAACCTTGAGATGTATGGTACAGGTTCAGTTCTGTTCACTGAAGAAACCTCTCTGAACTGGTTTTCAGGTTCAATTCAGCTTCCTGGTTCCATCCTATTGGTTTTGATGAAGAGGAACATAGGAACATAGGAAGCAGCCATTTACTGAGTCAGACCACTGGTCCATCTAGCTCAGTATTGTCTACACAGACTGGCAGAAGCTTCTCCAAGGTTGCAGACAGGAATCTCTCTCAGCCCTATCTTGGAAAAGCCAGGGGGGAAACTTGGATCTTAGATGCTCTTCCCAGAGCAGCTCCATCCCCTAAGGGGAATATCTTTCAGTGCTCACACATCAAGCCTCCCATTCATATGCAACCAGGGCTGACCCTGCTTAGCTAAGGAGATAAGTCATGCTTGCTACCACAAGACCAGCTCTCCTCTTTTAGACCAGCTCTCCTCCTTAAGATCTCTATATTCAATTCTCTTAGGTACACCCATTGCTAATCTCATGTGTGGCAGCTCTTGTGAGAGAGCTGCCAATTAGCAGCGAGGCACCGCAGCGGGGGAGAAGCGGCGGCCCAGCGAATTGCTGGCTACTGGGGGGAGCAGGGAGAAGACGGGCAGCTGGAGGACAGGCGAGTGGCACCGGCAGGTGGGCGGCCGCGACGGGCGGGCGGGCGGAGTGGCTGCGGCCGGTGGGCAGGCCTGGTGGGCGGCCGTCTGGCTGGAGTGGCCGCAGCGGCCATGACCTGCAAGCAGGCCCAGCAGACGGGCCCCTTGAGCAGCAAATGGCAGGTGGCTGAAGACAGTGCGGTTGGCAAGTAGGCCAGCAGGCAGGCGGACGCAGCGGCTGTAGGCGGGGGAAGAAGAAGAAGGGCGGCTGGGAAGAATGCGGTGGGGGTGGGGGGACTAGGGGCGCAGATGCTCTGTGCTGGATCAGCTAGTTATTATTATTTTCAAATGCTTAGGATAGTAGCCTCATTTTACTTTCTAATTTGTGATTCAGCAGCAGGGCTAGCAATGGAAGGGCAGGAAGTGGCTTGTCTTGCGGTAGGGGAAGGTTTGCTCCTTCACTCCTCCCTGCCCCCATGCCACCAGGGCCTATGAGTAGTCAAAAATACAATGATATTTCTCTAGCAGCCACTGTTTCCGCAGTTTTGGTTTTTTAAAAATAAAAATATATTTACTTGGCAAAAGATGAATTATATTGTGAATGCCAATAAGTCCTAGAAGTTATGCCATATATTATCTTTCCTTCTCCTAGCCCTGAGACAGATGGCTTGGGAGAATCATGCTGTCCTGCAATGTGCCAGTAATGATTAGATTCAGGGCTGGGAAGTCTTGTACAGTTTTAATGAAGGGTGGCTCACTATGGCTCCTACCTTGAGACTGCTTCAGTTCTTCTACACTGAATGGAATAAAAGGCAAAAAGGCAAGGAAATTTCACTCATCTCCCCTCACTTTGCAGCATCAAGTAAATGCTTAGTCTGCATGAACGAAGCCTTCACTGCAGGGAAGGGAAAAAAAGAACTTGGTTTTTTTCATGTTTACATTCACTTTAAAAATGATCTTATAGCAGACCGATGTTGGTCCCAGCTGCCTCATTTACACCATACTGATGGCAACTGGTATTTGGTAACAGCATCTATTTTATCAGCTTTTTGCAGCCGCTATACAACATGGAATGTTGCTCTAGAATTACCTCTGGATCGTTGCCCTGTTCTCTTCCACTACAATGCAGCCACATATGTCTACATTTGTTTACCATCTGACTTGGTTTTTATATATATATATATATATATATAATTGACTGGTCAATAATGACCAGAGTAATTTAGTAAAACTGTATACATATATAAAAAAGTTGTTCTTATAAGAACTAATTGCCTACTTTCCTTCCACTCTCCCTACAACTGGACTACATTTGGTCCAAATCGGTTAGATCACAAGTTAGCTCACTTGTGCCTCAAATGTTCATGTGTCCACCATCTTGAATTGAGGTGGATGACATCATCAAAAACTATGCCTTTGAGGTATCCCTATGTGTCCTTACAAATGTACCAAATTTGATCCAAATCACATAGGCGGTTCACAAGTTAGCCCAACTGCACCTCAAAGGTTCATGTGTCTGCTATCTTGAATTGAAATGGATGACATCATCACAAAGCACGCCATTGAGGTGTCTCTGTTTATAACTCACTAGCACTGTACCAAATTTGTCCTAAATCAGTTCCCACTTGCACCTCAAACATTCACGTATCCGCCATCTTGAATTGGGGTGGATGGCATCATTACAAACTATGCCCTTGAGGCATCCCTATGTGTCCTTACACCTGCAGCAACAGCAAATTTGGTTCAAATTGGTTAGGCAGTTCACAAGTTAGCCCACTTGCACCTCAAATGTTCATATGTTTGCCTTCTTGAATTGTAGTTGATGACAGCATCACAAACCATGATGACATCATCACAAACCATTGAGGTGTCTTTGTGTATCACTCACTACAACTGTACCAAATTTGGTTCAAGTTGATTAGATGGTTCACAAGTTAGCACTCTTGCACCTCAAATGTTCACACGTCCACCATCTTGGATCGGGGTGGATGACATTTTCACAAACTACACCACTGAGGTGTCCATATGTGTCACTCATTACAACTGTACCAAATTTGATTCAAACTGGTTAGATGGTCCACAAGTTAGCCCATTTGCGCATCAAACGTATACTTGTCTGCCATCTTGAATTGGGGTCGATAACATCAACACAGACTATAAAATTGAGGTGTCCTTATGTGCCCCTTCAACTGTACCCAAAGTTGATAGTAGGGGATGGACAAATGGAATGCTGGATGATCACATAAGCCTACAGGTGTTGCGGGAAAATCCTCTGGAACCTTGCCATCCTGTTTAATTCTGTCCCTTGCCTTCATCCTTCCATCAGATAAGGTTTTCCTTGTGGCCTCCATCAGTTGACATAGATTATGACCCCTCTAACAGCATTTTCTTAGATATGACCAGTAATTTTGCAGGATTGTGCTTGGCTCAAATGGCCAACAACTTAGATTTACTAATTCTGAATGGTGTGGCCCCAGGAGATTGCTCAGGTCAATTTACATTCCACCTGGGAACCAAATCGTTCACAATTGATTATGTACTAGTCTTGAGAGACCTACTTAGATTGATAAAAAAAATAACGTTAGAATTAGTCCAGAGAGTGACCATTATCCCCTAATATTAAGTTACACTCTTGTTGATTATTCAACTAAAAGTTATAAGGCTACACATTCCAATCGATTATTAGACAAAGGTTTGATTAGAGTGAAGTGGAATAGTCAAACTGACCAAGTAATTACTGCATGGATGAACTCAAGAGTCCGGAGAAACAGTTTGGAAGGGACTGCTTGATGCTTTAGAGGATAGGGGAAGGTGTGCCCATATCCTCTGCGATTATGAGACACTCACTCAATCTCTCAAATTATTACTAACCAAACCATGCTACGACAATCTAAAAATTAAGCCTGTTAACACCAAAAAATGGTTGATCAAGAGTGTGTAAGGGCAAGAAGACATCTTGTCATCCTCTCCAATTATGCTAATTCCAATCCGTCAATGCTTTGGGCATCTCAATTGTTGAAGGAAAAAAGAAAATATAAGGCACTCTTGAGATCTAAGAAAAGGGCATCCATGTTAGAGGAATGGTCACTCTTGATAAATGCAGTTAGAAATAACGATTCTGTGACCTTTTGGTGGTTGATCTCCCTGTCAAGTAATCATGTTTACACTCATCAAGTTTGCCCAATTTCTGCTGAATCGTGGGAGACACACTTTTTAATGCTCTACAATGAGCAGAAGGTATATCTCCAGATTGATTTACATATAGGCTCCTTACTGCAATTGCCCCCAGTTACTTTATATGAAACTGAACAATTGATTGTGCAATTGAAACGTGGAAAAGCACCAGGGAATGATTTTATCCCGCTGGATCTTTTGAAGGCTCATACTGATTGGTGGGCTCCGGAGTTGGCTGACTTGTTTACTTATATTGCTCAAACGGCCCAAATCCCACGTGATTGGGGACTGGCTATTGTTGTGCCGATTTTTAAGAGAGGCTGCAGAGATGAGCCTACTAATTATAGACCAATTACTCTCTTAAATATTATAAGTAAGCTTTATGCTAGGCATCTATGCTTAAAACTCTGCTCCTGGATGGAACAAGAGAATATACTTGAAGATGAGCAAGCCGGCTTTAGATCTAACAGAGCAGCAATATATCATTGCCTTGTTCTGCAATACCTTGTGGATAAACATGTCAGACAATATAAAAGACCTCTGTTTGCTGCTTTTGTTGATTTCAAAATGGCATTTGATACAATTTCCAGAGGCCTTTTATCGGCAAAATTGGCTGCTTCAACCATTGATCAAAGGCTCTTACTTTTATTGATCAAACTGCACAAAAATTCTTCTTTAAGGATACGTTATGATTCAAATGGCAACCTCACAAACCCAATTCCAACTTCAAAAGGAGTGCGACAAGGGTGCATTCTGGCCCCTTTCCTATTTAACTATTATGTAAATGATCTAATTAAATGATTACAGAACTCTGATTTCCACGCCCCAAAACTGGTGGATAGTAGGATTTCAATTCTGATGTACGCAGATGATGCGGTTATTCTTTCCCAAGCTAGGGTTGGGCTTAGGAGAGCCTTAGATGTCCTTGCCCTCTATTGTAAAGAGGAACAGCTAGAGATTAATTACTCTGAATCAAAATTCTTATGTTTTAATAACAGAGCAAGGAAATTTTCTTGGTCTCTGAATGATCAGCAATTAGAACAAGTAAACCAAATGAAGTACTTGGGGGTAGTTTTCCAGCAAAATGATGGGAAACTTGCACACATAAAAATGGTAGCTGAGACGGCAAGACGTAGCGCGACAGCAATTTGTAGATTCTTTAGAGTCCAAGGCGCTGGTTTTATCCCTGCTGCTTTAAAATTGTATTCCATTAAAATAATCCCCCAACTCCTGTATGGTATTCAACTAGGCCCATACTCCAATTTTGCCATGTTAGAAAAAAATCAGGCTGGTTTTTTGAGAACCTTGTTTGGCACCCCGAGATGCATTTCTAATGTGGTTTTACGAATGGAGGCTGGTCTCCTAAAGATTGAGATGTGAGCTTGGCTTTCAATCATTCATCACAGGATAAAAATACATCTGTGCCTGGTTGGGCTTATCTCCATGTTTCTTTTGGTCAACCCTCAGCCGGCCTGGTGCTCAACAGTGAGTGATAAACTTCTCTCTATTGGTTTAGACCCCGGACTGCTATTGGAATTGGGCCTGGTAAAAGCAAAAAGAGTAGTATGACAACGACTAGAAGATATGGAGATTCAAAATAACTGGGCCTCCTTACCTGAGTACTACAAAGCAATAAAGTCTAGGATGGGTCTTCTTCCTGCCTTGCTTATGGGAGCTAGGATTAATGCTCTCCCCTCTGCATTACTATCTGGGAGATTTCATCGTCTCCCCTTGGTCATGCAAATGACCAGCGCGCATGTGCGGTGGCCACAAAAATTGCCTCTGTGTGCACACAGAGGGCTGAAACAGCCCTGAACTGGCCCAGGAAGACTTGGGGGAGGCCAGCAGGGGGTGGGGAAGCCACCAAAGACCCTCTTGTGGCCAGTTTGAACTCGAGCAAGCTCAATTTTGAGCCAGCTTTCACACCCCTAGTTGCTCTCCCTCTTATTTATCTCCCTCCTAGTCACCCCTTTAAAAGACACCTTTTTGCTCAGCTAGCATATAATATATCATCATCATCATCATCATCATCATCCTCATCATCAACAACAACAAATATTTATATACTGCTTTTCAACAAAAGTGTCCAAAGCGGTTTACACAGAGAAATAATAAATAAATAAGAAGGATCCTTGTCCCCAAATGGATCACAATCTAAAAAGAAACATAAGATAGACATCAGCAACAGTCACTGGAAGTACTATGCTGGGGGTGGATAGGGCCAGTTACTCTCCCCCTGCTAAATAAAGAGAATCACCATGTTAAAAAGGTGCCTCTTTGCCAAGTTAGCAGGGGTAAACGTCCAAAATGTAATGAGTGATGATAATCTCAAATGAATGTTGTGAATACTTCTGAACTATTGAATGCTGGCAGTGTAGGTAATTGTCACATACACTGCTGTATTGTTGAGTTTTTGGACATGCACAACATTTTCCAGGGTTAATTCAATGTGTTGGTTTTTCTCTTTAAAGCCATAGAACCAGTAGTCCCTCTAAGGTGTGCACATGTGCGCATGCTCACATTTTTTGATGTCTGCTCAGTTAATTTTATCTAATCTATCTATCTATCTATCTATCTATCTATCTATCTATCTATCTATCTAACTTGTATACCGCCCAAACTTTCGTCTCTGGGCAGTTAGACGAAATTTTAGATCCTACTCAGGCTGAATCAGGAAGGCCCCATTCTGAATGCACGTGCACACACGCTACTTTGATACTGCTGCCCAGAACAAAACTCATTCTGCACACAGATGAAAAAAAACACTGCTTGGAGAACACTGCTTGGAACCTGAGTACCTTAAAAACCACCTTCTTATATATTGCCTGGTGTGCTCCATTCAGCATTTGAGGTTCTGCTCTTTGTGTCCTAGCCAACTGAAGTTTGGCAGTGCCTCCTAAGCAGTGGTGCAAATGGCATGCCTTCCTGAAGGAGGTTCATCTGACCCCAATGCAAAGTGCCTTCAGGTGTCTCTTCAGGAAGGCTTTTGGGGTCAGCTGATTCTCTGTTAGGGTTCCTCCCCCCCATCTAGTCTATCAGGTTTTTTAAATCCTGCATTGTGGCTTTCAATATATAAAATAATAAATAAACACAAAAAGGCATAAAACATTAAAGGAAAAACCAACTAAAACAGCAACCTAAAAACAACCCTACAAGCAGCAGCCAGGAGAGTTATCATGATAAAAAGATGAATTTTCAGCTATTTGGTCGAATTTTAATGAATTGTTTATGCTTTGAAATATAGGACATACTGTATATCCTTAGAAGAAGGTGTTTTTTCTTTCTTCCGTCCTTTTTCTCCAGAGTTGTTGTATCTTCTTATGTTTATGTTATGTTTAAGTGATTTTTCTTTCCTTTTCCTTTTCCTCCTTTTCTTTTTCAGCTATGTTCATATATGTTATTACTATCCTCAATCATGTTTATGCACTGTTGTAATCTCATTGCATAAAGAAAAGGGGGAAAAACACTAAACTCAAACTCAAAACACAAAACACAAAAATGAGCCCCTGGTGGCGCAGTGGTAAAACTGCCGCCCTGTAACCAGAAGGTTACAAGTTCGATCCTGACCAGGGGCTCAAGGTTGACTCAGCCTTCCATCCTTCCGAGGTTGGTAAAATGAGTACCCAGAATGTTGGGGGCAATATGCTAAATCATTGTAAACCGCTTAGAGAGCTCCGGCTATAGAGCGGTATATAAATGTAAGTGCTATTGCTATTGCTAAAACAAAAAATGATAAAATCAGCAAGGGCCAGTTAAGACATTTCATCAAAGGTATGGCAAAACAGGAAGGTTTTTACATTTCTCTTAAAACATGCCAAGGAGGGGGCATAGTGTGCCTCAGTGGGAAGGTCATTCCACAGGTATGGTGCCACTGTAAAGAAGGTCCTGCCTCTGGTCATTGCCAAACCAGCTTGACAAAATGGCTGTCCAGAAGGCCCTGTGAAAATGATCTGTGAGCCTAGGTAGGTTCATGCAGGCATGGGCAGTCCTTAAGGTCTCCTGGTCTCTGACCATCTAGGTCTCTGACCATCTAGGTCTTTAAAAATTAAAGCCAGCATGCTGAACTGGCACTCAGAGGTGCACTGGTAAGTTGTCATTATGTTGGTGTCCCTGCGGAAATGTTATTTACTTGTTTTGCTGCTGTCACTTTTTTGGACATTATTATGTTACTTAAGGTGCATTGTTTTTAGCCTACTTTCCAGTAGCGTTATGAGATCACCTGCCTTCTGTTTGTGTGTCTGTCCGTGTGTGTCCGTCCCCCTATCAACTTCGC
This sequence comes from Hemicordylus capensis, assembly GCF_027244095.1. Lineage (NCBI taxonomy): Eukaryota > Metazoa > Chordata > Lepidosauria > Squamata > Cordylidae > Hemicordylus > Hemicordylus capensis. The sequence goes on along the minus strand of NC_069657.1, from coordinate 266,283,006 downwards.
AATGACTAGACCAATATGAACCAAATTGGGTACTGTTGTAGCAATACATAAGGACACTTCAACAACATCGTTTGTGATGATGTCATCCACCCTGATTCAAGATGGCAGATGTGTAAGTGTTTGAGATGCAAATGGACTAACTTGTGAACTGCTTAACTGATTTGAACCAAATTTGCTACAGCTGTAGGGACACATAAGTAAGGTAAAGTGTACTGTCAGGTCGATTTTGATTCCTGGCACCCACAGAGCCCTGTGGTTTTCTTTGGTAAAAAACAGGAGAGGTTTACCATTGCCTCTTCCCATGCAGTGTGAGAGCTCTTTCAGCAACTTCCTATTTCGCTGCTGCCTGATATAGGAGGGGTTTAGCATTGCCTCCTCTCTCACAGTATGAGATGATGCCTTTCAGCATCTTCCTATATCGCTGCTGCCCGATATAGGTGTTTTCCCATAGTCTGGGAAACATACCAGCGGGGATTTGAACTGGCAGCCTTCTGCCTGTTAGTCAAGCATAGGTACCACTCAATGGCATAGTTTGTGATGATGTCATCGACTGTGATTCAAGATGGTGGATGCATGAACATTTGAGGCACAAGTGGACTAACTTGCAGACTATCTAACTGATTTGAACCTAATTTGGTACAGCTGTAGTCAGTGACAAACAGGGACACCTTTGTGATGATGTTATCCACCCCAATTCAAGATGGCAGATGCCTAAATAGTTGAGGCACAAGTGGGCTACCTTGTGAACCATCTAACTGATTTGAACCAAATTTGGTACAGTTGTAGTGAGTGACACACCTGGACACCTCAACAGCGTGGTTTGTGATTATGTCATCCACCCCAATTCAAGATGTGAACGTTTGAGGTGCAAGTGGGAATGGATTTGGACCAAATTTGGTACAGTTGTAGTGACACATAGGGACACCTCAAACACACAGTTTGTGATGATGCCATCCATCTCAATTCAAGATGGCAGATGCATGAACATTTCAGGAGCAAGAGGGCTAACTTGTGAACTGCCTACCTGATTTGGACAACATTTAGTCCATTTGTAGGGATAGTGAAACAAAGTAGGCAGATCAGTTCTTACTAGAACAACTTGTTAATCCTGCTTTTCTTACAGATAACTCAAAGCAGCTAAACATTTTCTACATAAACAGTTTGGACTGCAACATTCCCAAGGGAATGTCAACGTTAATGAAAAGTTTGATTTCACTGTAACTTACACATCGTACTGTGGATCTCCTCCCTACCACATGGATAGGAGTTGCTCAGGCAAGAGGAGGAACTCTTACCCCACCTCCACCCCCAAATGGCTGTAATTAGCACATATACACTAGACCAGGGTTTCTTAGCCTTGGGCCCGCAGATGTTGTTGGACTACAACTCCCCTCATCCCTAGACATGGCCTTTGTGGCTGAGAATGATGGGAGTTGTAGTCCAACAACATCTGGGGGCCCAAGGTTAAGAAACCCTGCACTAGACTCAGGCTACTGGAGCTCTCCCATCAACCAAGGCTAGTGTGTCCATGGGACTGGGCTTGGGGAGGAGCTCTGATGAGGAAAGCTAGGAGCTGCCACCAATGACTTTATTAGGTGTTGTGATCCTTGTGCCTGTCATGTCTGTGAAGAAGAAGCCCACAAAAAGCTGTTGCCACCATGACTATGAAGTTGGTCCACCCCAGGGAAGGCAATGGCAGTACTGACAGCTGAGTGTCCTTTCTAAGCAGAGGAATGGTGGATTGCATTTGTTTGTGATCCTTTTTTTTCCCTTTTAGGCAAAGTACAACACCGACTGACATTGCCTCATTCCACCCTTACATACTGACATTGTGATGTGGTCTCTGTAGACTCACATTGAAATCCAGCCTGAGGATATCTTGTAAACTCAGCTCTCACAATCCAATCCAGAGGCTTTGCAAATAAAACTTGGAAGCTGCTGGGCATTTGCTCAGAGAAATCTTGTCTCACTCTGACTTCAGCACAGCTGCATACTAATATGAGCCTGACAATGATCCCAAAGAGGTTGCCATTGCTATACCCAGCACCTTAAGGACAGACAGACAATGCAACCCCCCCTCCCACTGCCATCCCTGCTTCCACACCCCTGATATCCCAAAGTGCTAGAACTAATACATGGCAGATGCCATGTAGGAAATAATTGTAGTAAGAAAGCAAAATATTTCCATGAGCTCTGAATTTTGCAGGGATCAAATATGCATGTGTGTAGCGGCCCAAAATCACCTTTCTGTCAGCAAAAATGGAGGCTTGTTTTAAAACAGATTTAATCAAGGTCCTACATTTTAGAATACTCACTCCATGGGTTGATCAGTCACCTCCACACTCGTAACATCCAAGCCATTGGAAGGAGGCAGGCTATACATTTAAACAAATAAATGAACAAACTCTGGAATGGTTCTGTAATCTCTCAAAGATTTTGTCTTTTGGCATGATCAGTTTGTTGCTGCAGCTTAAGACCATTTTCATACATGCCACCAAGGGCCAAGCTACAGGTTGCATTCAGTTGCATGTAACACCCGCCCCCCCACCGACAGCCGGCTTCTTTGTTGAAAAGTAACATGGGGGGCGGGGGGCAGGGGAGGTTAATGTTTTCCTACATGAATCGTTTCCACCTCAAGTTAGTTATCCAGCTGCTTCTCCTACACATGTCTATGGGACTTCAGATACATGTTTATCCTTGCAAAAATGTGTCTGCATCTCCACAGGAGGGCCCTCAGGAGCTGGGGGCCCATGTTCTTTGAACCCTTTCGTTCAATTATAGCTACGCCCCTGGGCAACTCCCATTATCCCCAGCCACAACAAACTGCAGCTGGGAATGATGGGAGTTGAAGTTCAGCAACATCTAGAGGACATAGGAACATAGACCATTGGTCTATCTAGCTCAGTATTGTCTGCACAGACTGGCAGTGGCTTCTCCAAGGTTGCAGGCAGGAGTCCTCTCAGCCCTAACTTGGAGAAGCCAGAGAGGGAACTTGGAACCTTCTGCTTTTCCCAGAGCGGCTCCATCCCCTGAGGGGAATATCTTACAGTGCTCATACAAGTCTCCCATTCATATGCAACCAGGGCAGAACCTGCTTAGCTAAGGGGCAAGTCATTGCATATAATTGCTAGTATGACCTAACAACACCTTTAAGTCTGGAATGTGAATTTTGCTAACAGAACAAAGGAAAAGGAAGAGAGTCAGTTTTAAAAGTTCCTGTGTGCTCTGGCCAATTTAGGATTTGCATCCAAATTACAGACATGGGAAGGATCATTTGTGAAACATGATCTAAAGTTTCAACTTGAAGAATGTAGAAAAAGCTCAAAGAGTCCTGTGACAACTGAAAAAGGAACAGATCCATGGTGGCATCAGCTTTTCATAGGTCTACATCATCAAGTGCACTTGATGTAAACCCTCCAGCAAAACAGATGTGGAAGCCATGGCTTCTCCATCTTCATTCCTCCCTGTAGTTCTTTTTCCTGGCTTCCTCCTCTCCTTGCTGTAAAACCAATGCGGTACCATTCATATATATATAATTTCTATCCTGCTCTTCCTCCAAGGAGCCCAGAGCGCCATACATGGTTATTTTTCTCCTCACAGCAACCCTGTGAGGTAGACCACTGCTGCCCTCCCCAGATTGTGGCTAGCACTCAATCACTTCCCTCTTCTCCTACTTTGATTTTTGCGGACACATGGGATTTCTTGGGCGTGTGACTAGGGCTTGGAGCCTGACAGCATGCACCTCCTACCCAGCTGTCATTCGTGAGAACGAGCCCATGGAATCCAATCCCTGGGTCCTAGTTTCCCTGGATTTGCCAAATATACCAACCAGCATCAGCTGAAACAGGCTCAAAGACTTCATGTGTTCCCCTACTGCTTTCACTCCCCTGTCTAAAATGTTGACTGTCATTTCTTAGGCTAGTCCTGCCAGGTGCAACCAGAGAGCCTTGCCCCCCCCCAGCCCCCGCCCCCACCTCCCGGGCTGTACTGAAACTATCCAAGCGTTTCCGTGCAGTTTTGATTCCTTCCATGACAGTCCTTGTTAGCAGCAAGCTCATGCTCTCAGCAAAATTGCCTGGAAGTCATTCTTGTCAGTTCCCTCATGGATGGAAATGTCTTTGTAGACCCCTGCTGGAAATAGATACCCAGCAAGTATCTGTTTTTGACATTTCACCAGCTAAAGGAGGGAGGGAGAAGCAAGCATGAGGTGCTGCCTCAGAGCGAAGCCAAGGATCGCCTGGATAATCTTGTCCTGCAGTCACCCTCCTGCATGGCACAAAACTATCTCACTCTGTGGGGATTTTGTGGCTGCTGAAATTAGGCAATGTGCAGCTGACATGAATCTCAGGGAGATGAAGTGATATGCGTGGTATACAAAGTCAGACCCTTCCTGTCGGATCCCAGAGAATCCAGATAGGCAGGTGACTCCCCCTGCTCTTCAGATTCTGGCAGAGATTCCAATCTGCGACCAAACTGTCTTAGGGCTAGACGATGCCTGAAGAACAGGCTCCTCCTGGTACATGGCCAAGTCAGTCCTCCACTCCAGGCTTGGTCACAAATGAAGTCATGCCACCCCGAGGGAAAGATGGCAGTCAAGACTAATTGCCTCCCTAAGGGCCGCTTTTGACATCATCGACGTCATGCCTGGAGCCTGCAAAGTGTAAGAACTCAAAGAGGAACAAATGGGTTTACAACTCAACACAGAAGCCCAAAATGATGCTGAACAAGCTACAAAAAACTAAAAGTAGAACAAGGAAGCGGCAGAAGCTCTGCATCCCACAGCAAGGTAAAGTGTGCCATCAAGTTGATTTTGACTCCTGGCGCCCACAGAGCCCTGCGGTTGTCTTTGGTAGAATACAGGAGAGGTTTACCATTGCCTCTTCCCACGCAGTGTGAGAGCTCTTTCAGCAACTTCCTATTTTGCTGCTGCCTGATATAGTACCAGCGGGGATTTGAACCGGCAATCGTCTGCTTGTTAGTCAAGCATTTCCCCGCGGCACCACTTAAGTACTGAGGACCAAACCAGAACAGAGGCTGGAGATCCATGATTAAGATTTCTCACTTAAAAAGAAGAAGTTAATAGTAGCTGTAGGAATAGGGAGGGAACTGGATCTCATCTTACTCCTTTTTTCCAGATTAATCTTTCCTGAAGCTGCTGTTTATCCCATAGGTGAAAAACAAAGGCTTCCTTCATTAAAAGATGAGGTCCTTACCATAGGCGAGCAGCCATTACTTCTTTCTTCCAGCAGACTGTGGTGCAAACTTATATAACTTTTGCAGTTAGCATAGTCTAACCCAGGGGTTCCCAACCAGTGGCATTCCTGATGATGCTGAACTACAACTCAGCTGGAGATGATGGGAGTTGTAGTTTAGCCACATCTGGAGTACCACCAGTTGGGAACCCCTGGTCCAATCCAACTAAGTCTGTGTAGCAGCAGCACCTTCTCCATTGTACAGATTTATTTATTTATTTATTTATTTGATTTGATTTTATTTGATTTGTATACTGCCCTTCCAAAATGGCTCAGGGCAGTTTCCATTTAAAACAAACCACTAAAACAGTAAAGAGCTAAAGCAAATTAAAAAACAACATAACAATTAACAATTTAAAAACATTTTAAAACAACAATTAAACAATTACAGTTATTAAAAACCCCAAAATCGGGTTTTGAATTTTAAAATAGACTAAATAGTAAAACCCCCAAAATTTAGGAAGCTGAGAAAGCTTGGGTGAAAAGATGGGTTTTCAGGTGTTTTTTGAAAATTGCCAGAGATGGGAAGGATCATATCTCAGCATGGAGCGCATTCCACAATCTCGGGGCAGCGACCGAGAAGGCCCGTCTCTGTGTAGCCACCAAACAGGTCGGTGGCAACTGGAGACGGACCTCCCCAGATGACCTCTGTGGGCGGTGGGGCTCATAATGAAGAAGACGCTCTCTTAGATACCCAGGGCCTAAGCTGTTTAGGGCTTTGTAAGTTATTACTAGCACTTTGTATTTTGTCCATAAACCTATTGGCAGCCAGTGTAACTCCATCAGTAAAGGAGTAACATGGTCCATCCGAGATGACCCAGAGACCAACCTGGCTGCCACTTTCTGAACCAACTGAAGTTTCCGGACTACGTACAAAGGTAGCCCCACGTAGAGTGCATTACAAAAGTCAAGTCTAGAGGTTACCAACAGATCTATCACAGTTTTGAGGTCACTGATCTCGAGAAACGGGCGCAGCTGGTGTATCAGCCAGAGCTGATAGAAAGCACCCCTGGCCACCGCCTCAACCTGAGAAACCAGGGAGAGGTGTGAATCCAGAAGTACTCTCAGACGGCGAACCTGTTCCTTTTGGGGAAGTGTGACCCCATCTAGAACAGGCAGATCAAAATTGTCTCTAGAGTTCTGACCCCGCACAATAAGTACCTCCGTCTTATCTCTTCAGTTTATTCTCCCTCATCCAGCCCATTACTGCTTCCAGGCGGGCATTTAGGGAGGATATGCCAGCTCCTGAAGAAGTTGACATGGAGAAGTAGATCTGGGTGTCATCAATGTATTGGTAACACCCAGCTCCAAATCCCCTGATGATCTCTCCCAGCAGTTTCATGTAGATGTTAAAAAGCATTGGAGAAAGTATGGAGCCTTGAGGGACACCATACTTAAGCTCAGATTTTGAAGAGCAACAGTCTCTTCAAAATCTCCAAATTGCAGATTGGAGCTTCTTCACCATCCCCAGCTGCATCGTTTTCTCTCTCCATTCCAACTCGTTCTTGCTTAATATCCATTCCATAGTTTGGGTGAATCTGAATGCTTGTTCTCTACTATTGTAACTAAATTGGTCTTAATAAAGGTCTTTAGCTTGCATGTCCAGAAAGCCTCAGGATGAGGAACCCCATTTCCGCCACAGATGCCTGTGTGTGGTTGGACCTATCTTTTATTCCTAGTCAATCTTTATTCCTTATTGGCTTTCGTATCTTATAGTTTATATAGTTAATATAAACTATAGTTTATATAGTTATAGTTTGGGCCTCAGCAGCCCAAAGAGTCTTAGGCTCAAATGGATAGGAACTAGAGGTGGTTCTAGATAAGCCATACTAATTTCATCCCCCACCCCGCTCTAAGTTTTATGCACTGGGCTTTTCCAGTGAGTTCTTAGTAAAAAATAGTTGAGTTATCAGAAGCCTGTTGTGTTCTGCTATTCTCACACAATCAATAAAATGATTTCCTACTGTTATGTTTGGATAACATTGAGCAGCCTGTAACCTTTCCCCCAAAATGTTACTACAGGCATACTAATCAGGCTGTATTTTTATAGGGTAGTATCCAGACTAGTCTTGTGCTGTTGCAGTCACATTAGGAAATAGTACACATAAGTAAGAACAATGCTGCTGGATCAGACCCAAAGCCTATCTAGTCCAGCATCCTGTTTCCCACAGTGGCCCACCAGATGCCTCTAAGCAGCCCACAGGCAAGAGATGAGGGCATGCCCTCTCTCTTGCTGTTGCTTCCCTGCAACTAGTATTCAGAGGCATCTTGCTTCTGTGACTGGAAGTGGCCTATAGCCACCAAACCAGCAGCCATTGATACACCTGTCATCCATGAATTTGTCCAAGCCCCTTTTAAAGCCATCCAAACTAGTGGCCATCACCACATCCTGTGTCAGAGTACTCCATAGATGAATTATGTGATGTGTGGAAAAGTACTTCCTTTTGTTGGTCCTAAATTTCCTGGCCATCAGTTTCATGGGATGACCCCTGGTTCTAGTGTTGCGAGAAATGGAGAAAAATTTCTCTCTGTCCACTCTCTTTACTTCCCGCATACTTTTATACACCTTTATCATGTCTCCCCGTAGTCACTTATTTTCCAAACTATACTGTCCGAGATGCTGTAGCCTTCACACATTCTTTGTGTGAAGAAATTCAGCTCTGTTTCAGACGAGTTCTTTTGCTAATGCACAATTGCACAACCCTCTGCATAGCCTCTTGCACAATCCCATATATATGTACATGGGGAACTTCTTGTGCAGTATTCATTCAGATGATTCCACTTCCTCTAGCAGTAGCATAACTTTGCAGAGCACTACAACTGCAAAATGAGAGGAGAGCTGGTCTTGTGGTAGCAAACATGACTTGTCCCCTTAGCTAAGCAGGGTCCACCCTGGTTGCACATGAAAGGGATACTAGAAGTGTGAGCACTTTAAGACATTCCCTTCAGGGGATGGAGCCGCTCTAGGAAGAGCAGAAGGTTTCAAGTTCCTTCCCTGGCTTCTCCAAGATAGGGCTGAGAGAGATTCCTGCCTGCAACCTTGGAGAAGCCACTGCCAGTCTGTGAAGACAATAGTGAGCTAGATAGACCAATGGTCTGACTCAGTATATGGCAGTTTCCTATGTTCCACTACAACTGCAAAATGTCCTTCAGCGAACACCACTGATGATGATGTTAGCATCAGTGCTTGTTTACAGTGTCCATTTTTACAGTAATATATTAGAACTATACACAATTTGTGTCAACAATTATTAATAATTCTTAATTATTAAAATATGGGGCCCACCCTACACATACATAAACTATAAGATAAGAGAGCCAATAAGGAATCAAGATTGACTAGGAATAAAATGAAGCTCCTGGAGCAGTAAAAAGGGTGTGTGTGTGTGTGTGTGTGTGTGTGAAAGGAAATCAGAGTGGGAAGAGAGAGATTTCAGTAGAGAGGGAATTCCAAAGACAAGGATGGTTAATGAAAAGGGGCAAAGAAAGCTAGAACTGAAAATTAGAAGATGGGAGCGAATGAGTAGAAGCACAAGGAAAAAATTCTAGAAAGATGAAGAATGATTATGCAAAATGTGTGCAGGTACATTGTATTGAGGCAGGAACAGGATACCAATGCAGAGAACATAGGGAGAACATGATCATAATGGTAAGTAAGAAACACAAATTAGGTGGGCAGCAGAAGGGAGAAGAGAAATAAGAGGGTTGCAAGGAAAATTAATATTAGAATTGGGGATGGGGCTGTAGCTCAAGTGGTGGAGCATCTGCTTTGCATACAGAAAGACCCAAGTTCAATCCTTGGCAGCTCCAGGCAGGAGAAGCTTGGAGAATCTGCTGCCATCAGTGCAGCCAATAGTGAGTTAGATAGACCAATGGTCTGACTCGGTATAAGGCAGCTTCTGATGTTCCTTGAATGTGGGGGATAGGGCCGTAGCTCCCTAGGAGGGGGGTATGTGCTTTGAAAGTAGGAAGGTCCCAGGTCCAACCCCTGGTGTCTCCAGGAAAGTCTAGGAAATACCCTGTCTGAAACCATGGAAAGTGACTGCCAGCCATTGCAGACCTAAGTGGTCTGACTCAGTATAAGGCAGCTTCATATATACAATAAGCACTAGAAGCAAAATTGCCACAACATTACAATCCTTACACGATGCAGACATGTCAATATATTCTTCTTAAGGTTTACTCATAGAGAAAACCTATGGGAATACTCCAGTCTATGGTGGTCGTGTTGGATGTGGCCTGAACTACTCAATTCTTATTGCAGCTTTAAAAGTCCGAAGCTGAAATTGGAACATAGCCTTGTTTCTGAAACTCCATGGAATCTGGAAATGCAATCATTTCCCAGTTGCTTTATAGAAAGACATTCTCAACTGCATAAAATGGATGTGAAATGTGGATTCCAGCAGAGTCAAGAGTTCAGGCTTTTGATTTCAGATATCACCCAAGCTAAAAACAAAACGTGTACGAACTCTCAATCGCATGCCCTCCCACACTTCACAGATGAAAATGCAGACCCGTGTGGGTTTGGAACACCTAGCTATTCTCAGACCTTATCACTGCCTGACCATTTCTCCCCTTTCATCTGGCTCCTCTGCATTTCCTCTTTCAAAGTCTGTCCTGCCCTAGCTTCTGAAATGGGTGTACTAGTAAACTGACTGCCACCATTTCGTTTTAAAATGTAAGTCTGTTTAATAGAATATCTACATCTGACTGTAGAATGGCTGCAATTCAAAACACATTCCGCAACATTTACTATCTGAATAGGTTGAGGCAATGCAGCAGTTGGCTCCTCCCTCTCTGTCCTGGGGCAGTGAAGGCAAAGCAAGATGGAGTGTGTACTGAAAAGACTGATTCACCAACTGCTATCACTCACCAACTAAGGCACAGCTGGATCCTTACAGAGAAAAGTAAAGAGCTGTACACGGTCGGGGACACTGTTGCAGTGAGGGTATATGGCATGCTGTAACTAGGTGGCTCACATGGACAGGCATTCTGTGTGTGAGACTGATTGACTGATTACGTGCCGTCAAGTCGGTGTTGACTCAATGCAATTTATATTATGCTGAGATGCTATTTGCATTCTTCAGGGCGTCTTGCATTATACACAGCTCATTGTACTGATGAGCATTTTGCTAATAACTTTGCTAGCCTCATATACATAGAGGATTCTAGTTTGCAAAGCTCTGTTCCCAGGTTAATTTTATTATTTATTTATGTATTTATTTATTTATTTGTTTGTTTATTTATTAAAACATTTTTATACCTCCCAAAACTTACGTCTCTTCCTGCTGCCTTGCCTTGTCTCAGTGGGTCTTGAACCTAAAGCAATTGTGATGGCTTTGTACCTATTCTTATCATCGATCTCTGTGCAGAGCTCCTCCCTTGTAGCTTCTAGACTAGTGAGAATAATAGATAGCTGTGCAGAGCCATTTTTATGAGCTATACTTAAATCAGTTCTTGTATTCCATGAGTCTATAAATTGAATCAAAAAGTGACATTGGTTAAAAAAACCCTATTCAAACGTGCACTCTTTCCACTCCTTCTTGGCTGTACAGCTATTGGAGCTTCAGCTCATCCATCTCATTGAGAGAGATGGATTGTGCCATCCTATGCATCATCATGGTCATCATTTTATTAATATTTATACCCTGCCCCTTCAGTGAGTGCACTACTACCGCATGTTTACTCAGAAGTAGGGCACATAGAGTTTAATGGGATTTACTCCCTTGTAAGGATTGCTGCCTAAATGTCACTTGTGTGTGACACCAAAATATCGCTTCTCACTTGCCTGTTCCTCAGTTCGATGGCTTACATAGGCTTAAATCTTTGGAGTCTTTGTTTTGAATAGGAATGGCACAAAGGGATTTTGTTGGCTTTCATAAAGGTGTACCTTTTACATTTCAAAGGAGGAAATCAACTGAACGTAAATATATGATGCCTAAGTATACTCCCAGTAGGGTCACTCAAAGCACGAAGGCAATCCCAGCTGCCCAGATAAAGCAATCAGGCACCTATATTGGGCAGCAGCAATATAGGAAGGTGTTGGAGGTGGACAATCACTTCAGTGACAACGAAAAAGGCATCATTTCATACTGATCAGGAGAAGGCAATGGTAAACCACTCCTGTATTTTACCAAGAAAACCACATGGATAAACAAAATGTAATGATTGTCGATATAGTGCCAGTTGATGGGCCCCTCAAGTCGGATGGTACTCAACATGCTACTGAGGAAGAGCTAAGGATCTCTCAGAGCACCGATGGTGTTTATGAAGCAGTTAGATTAAAGCCTTTTGGATGTCTAGCGGCTGATGTTGCCATGCGGGAAAAGAAAATTCAAAGCTGCAAAGACAGAATCAAAATGGGAACATGGAACGTAAGAAGCATGAATATGGGAAAGCTCGACACAGTTAAAGATGAAATGAATCAACTACAGATTGACATCTTGAGCATCAGGAATTAAAATGGACTGGAATGGGACACTTACAGTCAGAAAATCATACTGTTTACTACTCAGGACATGAAAACCAAAGAAGGAATGGTGTTGCTTTCATAGTCAGGAAAGATATAGCAATGACAGTACTTGGGTACAATGAGGTCAGTGACCAACTAATATCAATTAGATTTCGAGGACAACCCTTTAACATGACAGTTCTTCAAGTCTATGCTCCAACGACTGATGCAGAAGAAGAGGAAGTTGATGAGTTTTATGCTCAAGTCCAGTCTGAAATTGACAGAACATGCAAGCAAGACGTGATGCTGGTAGTTGGAGACTGGAATGCCAAAGCTGGAAAAAGTAAGGAGGAAAACACAGTCGGACTATATGGCCTAGGAAACAGAAATGAAGCAGGAGAATGACTTATTAGTTTCTGCCAAGCCAATGATCTCTTCATTGCTAACACATTCTTCAAACAACCAAAGCGGCGCCTATACACATGGACCTAACCAGATGGAGTACACAGAAATCAGATTGATTACATTATTGGTGCAAGGAGGTGGAAGAGCTCAGTTATAACAGCAAAGACATGGCCGGGGGCCAATTGTGAAACAGATCACGAACTGCTCATGTGCAAATTCCAAGTCAAGCTAAAGCAGAAAAACAAAGCTATCCAGCTCCCACAATATGATCTTGAGAAACATGTTAATACAATGCTGCAGCTGCTTTTGTAGATGGAGCAGGTGACTGAAATTGGCAGAGGTTGTTTGGAAAGTGAGAGGGCAAGCTAGTTTTTGAGAATGTGAGAGCGCAATTCTCCCAAGTGAGTCATTATAATATAGGTCGTCAGTGGAAGAGGTCAGGAAGGGGTGTTTTTTGTTTTTGGAGAATTTGGACAAATGGCCATCATTTATTTATATTTATCTGTGTAAACCGCCCTGAGCCATTTTTGGAAGGGCAGTATAGAAATTGAATGAATGAATGAATGAATGAATGAAATGTTTGGGCATAGTTAGAGAAACTTATTCATGAATATGGATTTCCACTATGCTTCTGTGTGTCAACCAGGGAGAGACCATGAATGGGTTTTTGCTTCCATAGAGACAGCGGCTGATATGCCTAGTGGTCTCCTCCACTGACCACCAATGCTTGTGGTCAGAGATACACACTTAAGGAACCCTTGGGGGGCTCTGCCTTTACTATTGGAAAATAGGAAGGGAAAAAATAGATAAATGGGAAAGGAATCCCTCTTCTAAAGTGGGTGTTTGTGGGAAAGGGCTATATCTACCTGTCTTGCAGCTTTGCTTGGCCTAGAACAATGAGGTTGGAGATCCACGTGGTGAAGGGAACCTTGAGCAGCTATATTTAATGGCTTGTGAGGAATTGAGGGGCCCCACAAAAGTGCTTTCAGCTCAGAGATTCTCAGGCTTGGGAATCTCTAAGACTCATCCACAGAATGTGCCCTCAATCTGGGCTTTCAGTGGGGTGGACCATGGTCAAGGTCATGAGAACCAGGGCAGCCTCAATCCCAGGGAAAGCTGGCAAAGATGTGGAGGTAAATTCAAAGGGAGGTAAGCAAGAGTGGCGAAGCTGATCGCAAATGCTGAACGATACACACACAGAATGCTGAACAGAATGAAACACAAACACTGAACAAGAGTACTAGCTTTGTGGAGAGGTTTTATACCCTAAAGACTAAGTGTCTTTGACAGAAGACAGAAGGGCTGAGCCCCTTTTCAAAGTGGGAATTCTTATCTGGGCATCAGTGAAGGACAGTGAGGAAGTCTTGTGACTAAACTTAATGTTTTGGGAGATTCAAATAAGCTGAATCACCTAAGGGTAGGGATCCCTATGGATGTGAAGCTCATCCTTCAAGATTGATCTAACAGATCACTCACCCTGGTGCCTCAGGTTGAGACTGTGTCCAGGAGCACTTTTTACCAGTTGCGATTGATTCAACAACTCTGCCCGTTCCTTGAGGAGAATGACCTGAAAACAGTGGTACACCAGCTGTGAACTTCCAGGTTGGACTACTGCAATGTGCTCTATGTAGGGCTACGTTTGTATGTAGTTTGGAAACTTCAATTAGTCCAAAATGTGGCAGCCAGATTGCTCTCTGCGGTATCCCAGAGATACCACATTATGCCTGTTCTTAAACAGTTGCACTGGATGCTGATGTGTTTTTGGGCAAAGTACAAAGTGCTTGTTACTATCTTTAAAGCCCTGAATGGCTTTGGTCTGGGTTACCCGAGAGAGCACCTTTCTCTACAAGAAACTGCTCATTAAGATCATTAGATCATTACACTGCTCATTAAGATCATTAGGAGGGGTCCATCTTCAGGCAGAGGCGTAACTAGGGAAAACGGCACCCGGGGCAAGCACTGAAATGGCGCCCCCCGCCCCCCCCACATACTACATTATACTTAGGTTTTTCCTCACAAGTGCCTGCCGCCGCCGCCAAGCCAGGCCACTGACTGGCCGCCAGGCGCCAGCAAAGCAATGGGGGGGGCGCAGGTGGCGCGGAAGGGACCGCTCATGGGGGAGGGGGCACCGACGTGCTCCCTTGACTGCTGCAGCGCTGCTGCACTGAGCAGGAAACATTTGTATTAACAAAAAATTAATTAAAAAAAAAAAGAATTTGGTCATGGCGGTGCCCCCCACGTGACCAGAAAAGATGGCACCCGGGGCACGTGCCCCCCTGCCCCCCTATAGTTACGCCTCTGTCTTCAGGTGCCACCAGTTCTGATCTGGGACCGAAACTTTTCAGTTGTCACCCATGGGTTGTGGAATGCACTCTCCTTAGATATAAAAGGATTATCTTCCTTGGAGTCTTTCAGGAGAGCCTTCAAGACCCATCTTTTTAGCCTCGCTTTTAATGATATCTACTTTTAATTTTAATTTTAATCTGGTTTGAATGGTTTTTATTTTATTTTATTTTATTTTATTTTATTTTATTATGTGTTTTTGATTTTAATGTAAACTGCCCTGAGTCACTTTAGGAAGGGTGGAATATAAACTCAATGAATGAACAAACAAACAATGAGGTTCTATTCCTCAAGGCTTAACCAATAGTGGGAAATAAGTTTTGCGCTTGAATGGGGAGCTTGCTCTGCTGAGGAATTTATTTATTTATTTATTTATTTATTTATTTATTTATTTATTTATTTCATATCCTTAGTGATTACCTTTAATTTGGGGGGGAGGCTTCTTAGGATATGCATACCAGACTTGTTTGCAACAGATCTAGGGTCCTCCTTAATTGCTGATTTACTCAAAGACCATTCAGCCATTTGTTATTGGTATGCAGTAAGGGAAGGGGGCACTGATGCCAAACCTTCTTTCACATTCCATTGGAAAATGTCTTTTTCTCTCTGGTAGGCCAGTCTGGACCTGAGAAAGTCCTGGTACTGCCTGGGAGACCCATAAGCATATAGTTGGGGCTGAAAAGAGGGTTACTCCTAACGTCATATGACTAGGAGATGGGCATGCCCTCTCTCCTACCGTTGCTCCCCTGCCTCGCAGCCTGGAGAGCATCCTGTCTCTGAGCCTGGAGGTAGCTGTCAGAACTAGTAAGCATTGACAGACGTATCCTTCATGAATTTATCTGTTCTAAGCCCTGCTTAGATGATTCTGCCATGGAGGACAAGGAAGTGGATGGTTCTGCATAACATCTGGGTAGGGATGTGTAAACAGGTTCGACATCGAATGTGTTCAACTTCGAACCTGTTCGGTTCGACAGTTCGGGGTCAAACCGAACCATCCCCTGTTTGGTCCAACCCCAGATCGAACACCCCCTGACTGTTCGGTGGGTTCGCAGACTTTAAAAAATAATAATAATAAAAATAATTTTTTAACTTACCCCCTTTGGGGGAGTTATTGGAGGCAGCGGTGGGGGGAAGGGTCCACAGATATTTCCCCTCCCCCTGCCGGCTTCCCTTTTTGCCACCACTGGCCATTCGGCTGGTTCTTTGGCCTGTTTGAGCCTTCCCCTGCCGGCACAGTGGCCATTTTGGAGGCTGTCACGCCTGCGCAACTGGCCTCTTCATGGCCTGGATCACGTAGAGGCCAATTGCAGGCCTCTGCCTGAAAATTTTAAATTATTATGTTTTTTAAAGTCCTCACCCACCCACCCCCGGCCCGAACAGAACCGGGAAGGGGGTTTGAGGGGGTGCCATACCGAACTGGCCGGTTTGAGCCCAGCCCAGATTCAAAGTGAACCAGGCCAACCGGTTCTGTGCACACCCCTACATCTGGGCTGAGGTTTGAACTTTTAGGTTCTATGAGTTGATAACATTGTAGGTGCACTCCTGTGAGAAAAGCAAACTTGTAACAGCAGAAGCCCTTGTCTAATGGGCTTAGATTGTTATGGAGCGCTGGAGTAAAATAACAAGGAAGAGACATGTTTACTATTAAACATTTGTACAGTTGAAACTTTCTATTGGCTATAGCAATCCTTCCCTAGGTTACTAATGGACTCGGAAAATAGAGTTGCTACAGACTGAAAAAGAGTTTGCTGCATTTCAGAGAGAGAGGTAGGTGCTCAGCACCCCCACTTCTCTGCTTTCTTTATGGATGAAAGGAGCTGCTTGGTAAATTATTCAACACTTTTATAAAAATTAATAGACATGGCTTGTTAGATCTGAATTATTATTTCAATAAGCCCTAACCCACCAGTGCAAACGAGAGCCTGCTCTTGCACAAATTCATTTCAACTTTGTAAAGTTCACTGGAAAGCGCTGGTACAAATGATCAAAATGGACTCAGGGTGGATAAAGTTTTGACTGATTACATAATTCATATCCTTAAATTAGGGAATTGGGGGCGGGGAGAAACCCATAGGCCGGCAAACCCTGGAAAGCTCTGTAGATTCCAAATTTCTCAGAATTCACATGGTGATATGCATTCAGTACTATTGGTAGGTGACACATACAAGCTATCACTTGCACATTTTTAAAGGGTCTCTCAGACACACAGGGTTTGCTTCATATTTCAGGCAGCAGAGTTGTTTCATATTGATTTTGCTTAGTATTGCAGACAGGAGACCACATTGTTCCAATTTACTTCCATGTGTAGTCAGATCTTTTGAAAAGTAGCTATTACTGTCTTATAGCATCCATGCACATAGAATGTCACGCATACGAGTGAATGGAACTTGAATTTTGCTAGAATGAATATGTTCTTGGCTGCCATCAGAAGGCCCACCTCCCATGTGAGGATTCTTAGGGTGTGAAAGGCAGAATCCCACAACTCTTGTGGAGATTTCAGATTCATTTATTATCAATTATTTAATTAATTACTACATTTATATCTTGCTCTTCCTCCAAGGAGCCCAGAGCAGTGTCTATGCTCACAACAATCCTGTCAGGTAGATTGGGCTTAGAGAGAAGTGACTGGCCCAGAGTCACCCAGCAAGTCTCATGGCTGAATGGAGATTTCCCCAAGTCCTCGTCCAACCCACTACACCACAGCTCCAAAGTGGCCTATGTTTCTGGCTGCCACACAAGTGCTTGCCAATGTTATAAGACAAAAATCATGACTCCTGTTTTAAGAAAGACAAGTAAATGCATCCCATTGTCAGATTAGTCTAGTAATCCAGGCAACTTGGACTATGTGTGCAGCAAATCACACATTTCTGTCTGCTGTGGAATCTGAAAAATGTTGATTTCCTTTAAGTCAGTGACTGAGTAGGTCAGGGGAGCCAAATCATCTTTGTCTTTGTGTCTGCCTGCTTATTTATCCATTCATCCACCCTTGGAGGGAAAGTGGGAAGTCCTGTATGTGCATGGACTGCGTCAATGAAAGGTCCTCTGGTCCAGAATAGGAGAACTGGGGTGCTCATAAGCAGCTTTACACACTGTGGCTGACATCTGGATTAATCCTGCACTTGTGCAAACCTTGCTTGCTTGCTTGCTTTATTTATTTAGCGCATTTTTATACCATCCCATATAGAATTCTCTGGGCAGTTTACAGTTTGCGCTAGCACATGGCTTTTGTGCAAGCTGGTTGCACAAATGCAAAAGTGAGCCTTTTTTCAAGATCAGTGAGAAAGGGCTGGAAAGAGAGCAGGGAGGAAGGCTGCTAGCACTTACCTCCCCACAGATGATTCCTCTGTTTTAGCTGGGTGGGCAGATTGTGGCTCCCGTGTGGCTCCCAGCGGTTCTCACATGCAGGCAAAACCGGACTGGGTTTCCTTAATCCAGTTTTGCCCATGTGTGACAACAGCCTTAGTTTGTGCTTGTATAACAAGGTGCAAAAGTAGAGCTGTGCATCATGTTCTGCTAGCTGTGTTGTGCAAACACAATGCTTGCATAAGCTGACCTAGAGCACAAGGGATTACACAACTGAAAGCATTTGTGTACCTTCTTGTGTGTGTAATTTGGTTCATTATGCAAGTGCAGAGTTAGTCTGGATGTTGGCCAGTGAATGCAGATCCAAATCTAGATGCACATTCCTATGTACCTCAAAATGCACATTTGGAGCTTGTTGCATAGGCTGGGTGTTTTTTTGATACAAATGGGGAAGCTCATTAGGGGACACTGATTGTGACCAGTTACCTGCCACCTACAGCTAGATCAGAGCCAGTGCACTGAAAGCTTGATCTTCTAGGCACTACCTTAGTGGGTTCTTACCAACTCTGAGAGCCAGCGTAGTCTGCTGCATCTTTTGCAAAGAAAGATCCCCAGTCCTCAGATGTTTCTGCCTGTGTACAAAGTTATGCTCCTGAGTTATATTCTCAGGGGAGTAATTTACTGCAGTGATGTGTGATTTCCTAACAACATGGCACTTTGAAAGCTTAACTCAGTCTGGAGGCCCTTACACGTGTTTCTAGGGGCTTTAATTAGTCTTTGTTCCATGCAAATTGTTCTGTTCTCCTGTTGGCTGGTTTAATGTCCTGAAGATGCTGTTTACCAAACGCTAATGTTTCACTGTTAGCTAATCCAGCTTGTTTGCAAAAGCCCTTAAGGCTAATTTTAATTGCCAGTAAACGATTCTTAACTATATACATTAGAGCAAGTCAAGGCTGAAAGCATTTCTGATATTTTGCACTATAACAAGGAGTTAGGAAATGAATTAGCCCCCCAATTGAAAGGGAGAAGGTTTCAATCTGAAATCGGGCAAATTTTAGACATCATCAAGGAAAGATAATCACCCAGCAGAATAACAATGAGTATCCAGCTTATCAGGTTTGCGTGGAGAATTTTTAATATGCCATTAGCAGATCTGACTACTTTGAATTTCAGAAGACAACTCAATAAGAAAGTTAATGAAGAGCAGGGAAATCAGCCAGACCTAAATGCCTCTTGACTACAGCTGTTAACAGGAGCCAAAAAGCTGTGATTCAAGGATGCAGGATTGCCAGGTTTTCATTCAGGGATGACGCCTGTCACTTTAGCGTACCAAGAAAGGGAGAGGATGCAGCTGCTGTGCCTCCTATTTCATTGCTTCTCCCTCCCACCCTCCTCTCCTGCCTGCTGTAGTATACAGAACTAATTTTGCCGCACTTCAGGCAGGAAAGGAGGGTGAGTGAAGGGACTGACGGATCAGGATGCTCCACAGCTGCATCCTCTCTCAGTGCCTTGGAACTTTAGAAGAAGAGACACACCACCTCTGGGAGGCACCACCTGGCACCACTACAAGTCTGTCTGTGTACTTCTGCACCTGCTGTGATTGGCACTGGGAGTTATTTTAAGCCCAAGTGGCTTGGGGCTTGATGCCAGCATAACACTGCTCATAAACTAAGAGCATCACCAAGTAGGAAACGATGTGCTTCCTGTGATGCATGAAGAATGATTTGAATGTATTTCAAGGCATAAAGACCCAGATTATCTCACTTCACACATTATGGCGGTCACACCCTTTTCTCTAGGTATCCTGGAGAATCTACAGGTAGGAAAATGGTAATGTGGGAAAAACCACTTTGGCAGTCCTATAGGTATCAGGCTACAACTCCCATCATCCCTTATTGGCCACTGTGGCTCAAGATGATGGGGGTTGCAGTCCAAAATATGGAGGACCAAGATTGAGCAGCCCTGGTGTAGGTTAGAAACAATCCCTCTGCAGTGGCTAATTGTTTGAAAGCATTGCATACAGCCCTGATGAGACATTCTGGATTTAAGTCCTGCATGCCCTTAGTTGCTTCTTCCTTTAAGGGAATTATTATTAATCGAATTTATATACCACCTTGTATACAAATCTCTAGGCGATGTACAGAATTGCAGATCCATTGTGCCAGAGAATTGGTGCTCATACATGGGCTGAAGTGTGAAGATGCCTCCTGAAGCTTCTCTGCTTGCTTTGCCTCTCTTGATGCTGTGGGGTATCAACCTGGGGTCCCCAGATGTTGATGGACTACAGCTCTCATCATCTCCATCTGGAATGGCCTCCAACTACTGGTCGGAGCTGATATAATCCAACAACACCTTGGACCAAGGTTGAGAACCAATCTATGTGGTGATCTGCTCTGATGTGACAGTGGACCTTTGTTGCTCTTGCAAATGAGCTGCTTAGCCCTAAGTGTCCAAGCTAAGAACCAGGTGGTGAGGTGTCACCTGACAGGTGGCTGCGTCCTGACAAGTGCAATCTGCAGTTGCAATCTATGTGATGAGAAGGCAGGTGTGTTAAGAGAGGCCAGACCCCAAATTGAGATTCTGTGGGACTTCTACATACATCATGTTCCTTCTTTACAGCTCCTACTTATTCAAAATATGACTTCTGCATTTCTGCCACACAGAAAATGTGCAAACCTTTCCTGCACCAGGAGCTTATACATCTCATAAATGAGGGAAATGAACAAAACTTCAAATTCAGTCAAAAATATGGAAAGAAACATTCCCCTGCATCAAGTTTACTTCTAAAACTGGCATAACTTCCAAGACCCTTGCACAACTTTCTGCTATATCAAATAGCACTGGAGTGTTTTCATGCTATGGACTTTCAAATGACACCATCACAAGGATAGAGAGTCTTAACAGTCTTAGAGCAAATCACCAGAAATTGGTACACAACATTTGCTGCTTATGAGGCAGGACAACCGTGGAAGAGGCTGTGTTGGAACTGAAATCAACGCTGGAAGGTGAAGTCTTTTGGGGTCAAGAGTCTCTCTGGTAGGTCAGGTCACTAGCCACTAAGGCCAATACTGTGACCACTGCCTTTAGGGAAAATGGAAAACACCCAACCAAGTTGTAAGGAAGAGTTGTCAGGGCTTCTGATGGTCCCCTAGAGAATGCCACCCCTGCCACTGTGATGGGGTGGGGGTGGGTGGGCTTGTGACCCCAGAACCTGGGGCAAGACACAGGTGCTGCCATTTTGGTGTCCCCGAGCATGTGGTCATGCTCAGCCTATCAGGAAAGGAGGCGGGCTGCTAATAGCACTCACTTGCCTCCATTCGAACTCACGATGGTTTTCTGTACAGAGCGGATGGTATACATCTGTCTGACTGAGGGAACGAGGTGTTCCTCTGGGACTTGAAATGGGGTATTCAGGAGGTGCTAGTGGGGTAGGGTAAGTGGGGCTAGACAGAGATTTGCCCCAATTCTGTGGCAGGAGAGTGCGGGTGTGCGGTAGGTAGGTTTACTAACCATGTTCGGCCAGAGGGCCTTGGAGGTGAAGGGGGGCATGGAACAGCCCTTCAGGATTTTGTGGCCTGGTGGGTTGGGAATGGGCCCTGCTCGGGGTGTGTGTGTGGCGGGGGGGTGGGCTTGGCTCATGAACTCAGAGTAGTGCAGCTTGGGTTGGGGTGAGTTGAGTTGCCCTCCCCTCAGTGGTGAAAGCCTTGCAGTGAGAGGATGTCAGGACCTGGTGCTGGACAGAGTCAACCACCGGGCCTTTGCCCTGGTGTGGGACGGCCCTCCCTAGGAGGCTGCCCCACATGGGAGGAGTACCCACACTCTGGTTATTAGGTACCTCATTGCAAGTGTTCTTTCTCTGTGTGTTAATAATGTGGCCCTAGTTTTTGTTCCATTTAAGCGTGTCTTGTCTTCATTGTGGCTTGCAAGTGCAATGCACACCAGCTCCCCTGCCTGACAGGCCAAGTCTTAAAGGAAAACCCTATTCTTTTTACAACGGAGTCAAATGTTTATCACTTGGGGTGCAGTGGGGACAGCAGTGATCACTCTGGCTCTGCACATTGGCAGGCGATGAAGGAGAATTCTGTGCGTGATCTGCCTGCTGCACACTTGACCACTGAGCCAGAGCCAGCAGCCTCAGCTAACGGTCATGTGTGATTCTCTTAATTCCATCAGAAGAAAGGGCTGCAAACAGCAATAGGAATGATACCAGCTTGATCCCTTTGGAATGAAGAGAGCTAGGTCTGCAGTAGCCACCTGAGTGACAGAGTCCGAGTTCTCAGTGCTGGAAGATAAAGCTGCAGGCACTAAAGGAACAAACACATAGAAGCATACAAAGTTGCCTTTGTATTTTATGGCTTATGTCCCGATGTTCCTATGCCTTATACTGAGTCAGACCATTGGTCCATCCTGCTCAGCACTGACTCCACTGACTGGCAGCAGCTCTCCAAGTTTCAGTCTGGGTTGTCTCCCAGCCCTACCTGGAGATGCCGCCAGGGATTGAACCTGGGATCTTCTGAACGGAAAGCAGATGCTCTACCACTGAACTGCAGCCTCATCCCCTAAGGCAGGGCTGGACAACTGTGGCCCTCCCCCAGCTGTTTCTGAACTATGGCTCCCAGCATCCCCAGCCACAGTGGCTAAAAGTCAGGAACGATGGGATTTGTAGTCCAGCAGCTTCAGGAGGGCTGAAGTTATGCAACCCTGCCCTAAGGGGCATATCTTACAGCAGTTAGTGCTCACATGTAGTCACTCATCCAAATGCAAACCAGAACAGACCCAGTTTAGCAAAGAGGACAATTAATGCTCACTACCATAGCAAGATCAGTTCTCCTCACGTGGCCAGAGGTGCACCTACGTAATTTTGGAGCCTGGACCTAACATCTCAAAGTACCTCAAGCACTGTAGGGACAGGAATGAACAAAATACGGGCTGTCCCTTGTAAATGGAAACATCTGCAGTGTACACTGAAACAGTTTCTGGCCTTTTTCATTGGTGTAGCCACTGCTTTGGTGTAGCCACTCCTTTCTTGCTGCACTGTTTGCTTCCCAGGGTGGTTAAGGGTAGAGAGAAATATGCCACATCTCAGAGGTGCTCCTACCCCTGGACTTCGGGGCCAAAGTCCAGGGCCTCCACACCCCCAGGAGCCCCCAAATCATCTTTAGTCTGTCCTGGGTGGTTTGGTTTGTGCCCCCAAGAACCTACATGTTAAAAAAATGGTGCTTAACTTGCAGCGGCTGGGGGTGGGGGGTGGGCTCCAAAGGCCTTTTAAACATGTCACATGTTTGCACATGGGCACTAGGTATTGCCATGCTTGAGATCTCAGCTTCTTCTGCAGAGTCTTTAGATGTTAGATCTTTAAGAGTCAAAATAGAGATCAACTTCAAGCACGTGCTCTGCAGCAGCATGCCACAGATTAGGTGCGGCAAAATGAGGCACCCAGTGTCTCAGGGGCACCACACAAGGCAATGCAGCAATGCAGTGAGTGGGCTGTGGGTACATGTGTGGCCTCTGGAGTCCAAAAGCCGGAGAACATTTGTCCCCCACCCTGTTCAATTATACTAATGTGCCTGTCTGGAAAGATATTTTCAAAACTAGGCAATGGGTTTGATCTGGGGTGTTTTTTTTTGGTGGTTTTTTTTGGGTGGGGGTATGAATAGGCTAAAATTATATTTATATCCCACCCTTCCATCGATGTACAGGATTCTCTCCATCCCCATTTTCTCCTCACAAAAGCCCTTGTAGGTTAGGCTGAGAGATAGTGTCTGACCCAAGATCATCTACTGAGCTCCAGGGCTGAACAGGGATTTGAACCTGGGTCTCTGGCCTGTTCTAGTCCAACACTCTAATCACTATACCACCAGCATGCATGCTCCGTGAGACTCTAGAACTTAAATTTAATTTCTCAAAATATGATACTGAGGTATGAGCAGATTTCTTATTTGCCAGGGTGGGATTTGCTGTTTCAATCTGGGGCAATGTTTTTCTCTTGGGCGCAAAAGAAAAAAAGTTATTTGTTGGTTGCAATGAAACAGATGCTTGAGCAATGTTTGCTTTGCCCCCATCAGAGGTTGTGCAGCAGGCTACAGGAATATTACTGAACTCTGAATATCGAAAGTACCATGTGATGCAGGGTCAGAACCTTTGTGGGGGTGAGAATCCTCTATTCACACTGCACTGCCCTTCCGACTGAGATAGATTCATGAATTATTTGTGTTTTCCTTTCAGGCATTGGGTTTTGACCATTGCTGGGGGAGTGGGGGGCTGAAGGTTGCTGGATCCAATCAAAGGTGACAAAGCCTATTGTTTCAACTTTGTAGACTATATGAATTACATGTGGCATGTATGTAATCGCAAAAGCTGTCTGGAGTAACCGACTGAACATTAGGAATAGTATCAAAGCCTGACTAGTTTCTGGGTCTCCATAAGCTGTTTGACACGCTCGCTGAGCTTTGAGTGCGTCTTAAAAATCTTAAAATAAGCAAGCCGATCGCATAGAAAGTGGCAAAAAGGATTAATCCCACTTCAAAACATAAATAAGACCCAAGTAAATATCACGCTCTGCTTGGAGGACTTTGCTAATGAGAGGAATAAACCTTGTTCCTTGTAAGGACTGCTAATCCTAAAATACGAGGAATTTGGAAGCAAACTGGCTGTGAGGACATTTATTCGCACTCACCCTCATCAAACAGAAATGCCTTGGCTTAGCTCCAGCCTATTTCATAGCTTATTTAAGCACAACCTTTCATTAGCACGTATCATTACAGGCGTGAAAGCAAAATATCAAACAACATAAATATAGAAATCTCAACAGAAAGTTTGCTTCTGCCCAAAAATTTTTTTGGGGTGGGTGGGTGTGGAAGAGACTCTTAAAAAATGACTAATTAGAAATCATAGGGATGTCTAAGGCTCGAGTTAGTTATCGTAGCCATGTGACTGCTACCAAAAGCAGCAGCTCTGTAACAACTCCTCTCTACACAATGCACAAAATGCATCCTCATCCTGCTGCAACTTCTCCTGATTCCATGTCACTTTCTTAGCTGCAGCGTGCAGGGGTAACATTCCAGGCATGAAGACTAAGATGTTGGGATGGGACTGTAGCTCAGTAGTAGAGCGCATGCTTTGGCATGCAAGAGGTCCCAGGTTCAGTCCCTGGCAGCATCTCCAGGAAGGGTTGGGAAGGACTCCTGCCTGAAACTTTAGAGAGCTGCTGCCAATCAATGTAGACCAGGCTTGCTTAACTTCAGCCCTCCTGTAGATGTTGGTCTACAACTCCCATAATCCCTGACTATTGTGGCAGGGGATTATGGGAGTTGTAGTCTAAAAACAGCTAGGGGGCCTTAGTTGAGCAGGCCTGATTTAGACAATACTTAGCTAGATGGACCAATGGTCTGACACAGTATAAGGCAGCTTCCTATGTTCCTATCACAGCACAGTGACATCACATAATGGGGCGATTCTCACGATCAACAAAAATCGGGCTAGGAGAGCCTAGCCCAATTTTTGTTGATTGTAAGAACCACCGGGCTCGCAGCCGAGCCCGGTGGTTCTTGAGCGGGTCACCTGCTTGAGAACCCCTGCTAAAAAGCAGGTTTGCGGAGCGAGCGATCCAGCAAACCTGCTTTTTAGGATCGTGAGTAGCCGCGCTGCACCACACCTTTGTGCCATGCCTACTCACGAGTAGACCCCTGACTGGGAGGTGAAAAGCCCCCTCCAGGCTCCGGGGGTCTCCCCAGTATGCCCTGCACACTTGTGCAGGGCATACTGGGGTTTGCGGGGGCTGCGTGGCCCCTGCTCCCCCCACCCCCTGCCAGCTCCGTCATGGATCCGGCAACCGTGTGGGCGGCCGATCTGGTCGCCCAGGGCTCCCTGCCCGCAGTTTTTACAAAAGCGGTTCTCACGGATCATGAGACCCACCTCAATGTGTTTTACAGTACTAGACATTGCAAGGGGAGAGAAGAGGAGCAGATAAGAACATAAGAAGAGTTCTGCTGGATCAGACCAAGATGGATTCATCTAGCTAAGCATCCTCCCCCTGCCCAGTGGCCAATCAGATGCCTCTATGAAGCCCCACAAGCATGGCATGAAGGCAAGAGCCCTCTCCCTGGCAGCAGACATCATGCAGCCTTAGGCATCATGGCTAAGAGCCACTGACAGACCTGTCCTCCTCTATGGATTTGTCTGATCTTCTTTTAAAGACCTCTAAGCCAATGGCCATTTCACCACATCTTCTGGCAGTGAAATCAATAAATTATATACTGTGTGAAGGAAGCATTTTCTTTTGCCTGTGACAAGAGAAGTGCTGAAGTGGGAGTGATGATTCTCATCTCATGGCAAAATTTCTGAGAGCTTTCAGAGGTGAGAACCTGATTCCTACTGATAAAATGGCAGTATAGGCTGGTACAGACCAGCTTCCTTTTTTCCAGAAAACAAGGTAAGAAACAAACTACATTGGGCAACTAGAGAAGGATTTTGTAAAGAAGTAAGTTTGCATAAAAAGGGGAATTTTGCGAGTGGAACATAACAGAGAGTGTGACTGGATCCTCTCATTGAATCTGGAGCCTTGTCCAGGGGTGGAGCTGTAATTGGGTGGATGTCTACAAAGAACTCAATCCTTGCAGCATCTGGGAGCTGCCTCTCCTCACTGGCCGGCTGCCTACTCCCATCCCCAGCTGCTTGCACACAGCTCACTACACACACCACTGTCCTGCCACTCCATGTGCAGCCGGCTCCAGGGCGTGGGGTGGGGGCGGAGGAAAGCCCCAAACACAGGTTTCCTCCTCCCACCTCCCTGGAACTGGTTGCAGATGAAAGATGTGCATGCATGTGGAGCCAGTGGTGGAGTGGCATAGCTGGTTGCAGTGGGCTTAAGTGGAGAGCATTCCCACTGCCCGGGCAGGTTGCCTGAGCAATGACTGAGTTACTGGCGGCAGGGCTGCCAGAAGTAGTGGGGTGTGTATGGCACCACAGATGGGGGTGGGAGCCACTGGTGTGGGGGTGTGTGAACGTAGGCCCACCCTTCCCCAGCGACACCCTTGGCCTTATCAGTGTGTCCGGAAGGCAGCAGGGATCTCCTGTAAAGGTGTTCTTAATATTCTGCAACTAAAGGGAAGGAAACTATCATTTTGCTTTGTTAAAAATATGTATTATGTTTTTTTCCTTTTTAGGAAGGATGTTATCTTTATGGTTTTTATTATTATGGTTTTTATTATGGTTCAAGCCATGGCCAAAGCCAGCTACTAAAGCTTTATGTTTAAACAAGTTAAAGTTTGCTGGTCAATGGACCGAATAAAGATGATTGATTGATTAAGTTAAAGTTCATAATTATTTTGGTGGCAACAAAGAAAAGGTAATTTTGTTCATCTTCAAATTGTGGGCACCAGGTAGTCTGGTGGCTACTCAAGGGGGCTACTCCAAAGTAATTGATTTGAAATAGGCTTCAGCTCTCAAACAGTGAGGCTATTCCCACGATCGCCTAAAAGCGGGCTAAGGGAGCCCAGCCCTCTCTTGAGTGATCATGTGCTTCAACAGGAGCCGCGCAGCTCCCTGCAGCTAGCCTCATTAAATCCCCCTCCCCTTAAACGAGATTAATGGAGTGATCGTGCTGTTAAGCTTGGTTTTTTGCTTGTGTCTTGTGGTGGCACATGGTGACACATGAGTAGACCCCCGACCGGGAGGCTGCAAGCAGCCTCCTGGGCTTAGGGGTCTCTCCAGGATGCCCCGTGCATCCTGGAACTTCTCGTCTATTATTCCTGCAGTGTATCTGATAACAGGTATAGCCCAGGTGTTTATGGCCTGTATGATGTTCCCGCCATTGAGTTTGGACTTGAGGATTTTTCTAACTCTCCTGATGTATTCACTTCCCATTTTTCTTTTAACTTCAGTGTGTGCAATGTTATCAGCCTGGAGAATGCCCAAGTATTTGTAAGGTTCTTTCTCTTCCAGGTTCTTGATCTTGCTTCCATTGGGCAGTTCTATTCCTTCTGTTTTTCTTATTTTCCCTCTGTTCATTATTAATGCAGCACACTTGTCTAGTCCAAACTCCATTGCTATATCACTACTGACTATATGGACAGTGTTTAGCAGTGATTTGATTTCTGATTGGGACTTTCCATACAGCTTCAGATTGTCCATGTACAGCAGATGGTTGATTTTACTGGATGTTTTAGATGTTTGGTATCCATGGCCTGTTTTGTTTAGTATTTGTGAAAGTGGAGTCATGGTGATTACAAACAACAGAGGGGATAGTGAGTCCCCTTGGAAAATGCCTCTTCTAATGCTAACCTGTCCAAGTGTCTTGCCATTGATTGTTAACTGTGTACTCCACATGCTCATTGCTTTTTAAAATAAATATCTGAATGTTTTTGCTGACACCAGTTGTTTCTAAACATTTTAGTATCCATGTATGAGGCAATGAATCTAAGGCTTTCTTGTAGTCAATCCATGAAACACTTAGATTGGTTTTTCTTCTCTTGCAATTTTCTAAAATCATTTTGTCAATAAGCAGCTGGTCTGGTGTTCGGGCAATTTCCTTTCTGTTCAGCTGGAAGCTGCTTATTAGTTAATAAATGTTGCATTACTTCATCTGCTCTTATTCCAGTTAATAATTTGAACATGGTTGGCAGGCAGGTTATTGGTCTATAATTACTTGGAACTGCACCTTTTGCTGGGTCTTTCATTATGAGATGCGTTTTCCCAGTTGTTAGCCGTTGTTCAATATCACCTCCTTGCAAAATGTGATTGAACTGTTTTGATAGTTGTTTATGAAGGCTTGTTGTTGTTGTTGTTATTATTATTATATTTTTACATTTTATATCCTGCTCTTCCTCCAAGGAGCCCAGAGCGGTGTACTACATACTTAAGTTTCTCCTCACAACAACCCTGTGAAGTGGGTTAGGCTGAGAGAGAAGTGACTGGCCCAGAGTCACCCAGCAAGTATCATGGCTGAATGGGGATTTGAACTCTGGTCTCCCCGGTCCTAGTCCAGCACTCTAACCACTACACTATGCTGGCACCTTAGTTACCTGGACCCTTTTTCTGGCTTTATTTTTCAACCTGGAAGATAAACTGTCTGTCTGTGTTTGTTATTACTTTGTATCAGTGCTTATTCATAAGTTGGTGCAGCTTTGACTATAGATTTCTCTAGACTTTTAATATAAAAAATTATGTAATGAGTTGCTTTTGCTTATCTCCTGGTTTTCTCTTTGTTTTAAGCTTTATTATGCTGATACCCTAAACATTTCTTATGTATAAAACCTATATCTATCTGTGTGTGTGTGTGTGTGTGTGTGTGTGTGAGAGAGAGAGAGAGAGAGAGAGAGAGAGAGAGTGTATGCATATACACACATACATATACACACGTAAATTTTAGTGAAATGACTTGCAGTTTGAAAGCATGCATCCTTACCACAAAGTCTGGAATGACTGTGTGTAAAAGTGCCAGAGAAAAGTGCCGAAGTTTGTTTGAACCCTAACCCTACCCACAACCCTAACAATAACCCTCACACTAACCCATGCTTTCCCAAAGGGAGAGTTTTCCTGCATTTCCTAGGAACTTAATGAATTTTTCTGGGGGTTTTCATTTTTTGGTAGATGAGGACTGGAACCTACCTGTGAAAATGGCATGTTACTATCTTTTGTGGTTTGATCTGGGAGTTTTATGTCAGTCAGTGAATGCGGCCCAAGCAGTTTTA
This sequence comes from Hemicordylus capensis, assembly GCF_027244095.1. NCBI lineage: Eukaryota > Metazoa > Chordata > Lepidosauria > Squamata > Cordylidae > Hemicordylus > Hemicordylus capensis. The sequence goes on along the minus strand of NC_069657.1, from coordinate 266,253,562 downwards.
AATTATAGATGTAAAATGAACAGTATGGAAGAAAAACTATAAGGGAACCAAACTGTAAGTACATAAAATAAAAAAAGGTTGCAGAGCAGCTTTTAGCTTTCTGGGAAATGCTAACGGGAATTGAGAAGAGTCTGCTTTAAATAACTCATCCCTTAGGGATGATGCTGTAAATTTCATGTCTCCCCAGAGTAGGGATAGGATAGAATTTGACAACAGCCACATGAAAACTAATGAGGGACTATTTAAAAATAAAGCATAGCCAAGGAAAAAGTGCACACCAAAAGACACATGAGACAAAATATGAAGGAATGGAGGTGGATCAGCTGGCCAACTAGCGATGCGTATTGTTATCCTAAGTCCTGAAGGACCATGTCACTATTGAACTTGCAGTGTGCTTTAAGGTCACAGAGGAAAGGACACTAGAGGAGCAAAATGCTCAAAAAATACAAGAGAAGAATCAAAATATAAAATGGTGGGTGCTGTCAAGCTACTGAAACAGTCTTGACAGAAGGAAGAATGTGGCAGCCTAGTTCTTTGTTGGACAAGGTGGTAAGTACATATAGGCCAAGTTCAGACATAGCACAAAACCGGAGGTAAACGGGGCAGAGGTCAGAACTCCAGTACATCTGAATTCATGAAACTGTGGTTTGGGGCTGAAAGAGATCTGTGGTTTGCCTCGCCAAACTCTAATTTGAACCTTTGGTTTGTGCAAAGATTCACTGCTGAGACCTCCATTTTGGCCACTGAAGGGTTACTTTCAAACCTGGATGGCACCATAACTGCGGTTTTGTGCAGATTTGAAACTGCAATCATAGAGGAGGAGGCGCAGACACGCCCAGGGACGTGGCTGCTCTATGCCTTTGCCTCAGAGCAAGCCCACGTGAGAAGAAGGAAAATGCTGAATCATTCCCTCCATGCTTCCAGGACAAAGGTTTTCCCCTTAACTTTCCTGTAATATCGGTAGTTTATTCACTGCCACCACACCCAGTTTATCAACAGAGTTTCTCTCACACACACGGTCTTGGGTGTAATTCCGGGAAAACTCTCCTTTTACTATTGGAAAAGTACAAAAACCTTCCACATGCAAGTTTACATGTGGTGAGACAACTGGTAGGTTGCTGAATGGATGAGACGTGTTGCACCAGAAGGGGGGAAAACCACTTTCAGCCTCCCATTCCTGAGTTAAAAATCCACTCAGAGTCATAAGAACATAAGAACAGCCCTGCTGGATCAGGCCCAAGGCCCATCTAGTCCAGCATCCTGTTTCACACAGTGGCCCACCAGATGCTGCTGGAAGCCTACAGGCAGGAGTTGAGGGCATGTCTTCCCTCCTGCTGTTACTCCCCTGCAACTGGTAGGGGAGGCATTCTGCCTTTGAGGCTGGAGGTGGCCTTAAGCCCTCCATCTAGTAGCCGCTCTCCTCCATAAAGTTATCCAAACCCCTCTTAAAGCCATCCAGGTTGTTGGCTGTCACCAAAACTTGTGGCAGAGAATTCAACAAGTGAATTATGCGTTGTGTGAAAAAGTACTTCTGTTTGTTGGTCCTAGATTTCCTGGCAATCAATTCCATGGGATGACCCCTGGTTCTAGTGTTATGTGAGAGGGAGAAGAATTTCTTTCTATCCACTTTCTTCACACCATGCATGATTTTATAGACCTCTATCATGTCTCCCCGCAGTCGTCTTTTTTATAAAATAAAAAGCCCCAGGTGTTGTAGCCTTGCCTCATAAGAAAGGTGCTCTAGGCTCCTGATCATCTTGGTTGCCCTCTTCTGCACCTTTCCCAGTTCTAACAATGCCCTTTTTAAGATGTGGTGACCAGAATTGTATGCCGGTGTGGCCGCACCATAGTTCTGTATAAGGGCATTATAATATTAGCAGTTTTATTTTTAACCCCCTTCCTAATGATCGCTAGCATGGAATTGGCCTTTTTCACAGCTGCTGCACATTGAGTCGACACTTTTAACGAGCTGTCCACCATGACCCCAAGATCCCTCTCCTGGTCAGTCACTGACAGCTCAGATCCCATCCACCTATACTTGAAGCTGGGGGTTTTCGTCCCAATGTGCATCACTTTACACTTGCCAACATTGAACCGCATTTGCCATTTGGTCACCCACTCCCCCAGTTTGGAGAGATCCTTTTGGAGCTCCTCACAATCAGTTTTGGATTTCACTACCTGGAAGAGTTTGGTATCATCTGCAAATTTGGCCACCTCACTGCTTACCTCTGCTTCTAGATTATTTATGAATAAATTAAAAAGCACCAGCCCCAGTACAGATCCCTGGGGGACCCCACTTCTTACTTCCCTCCATTATGAAAACTCTCCATTTATCCCTACCCTCTGTTTCCTGTCTTTCAATCAGTTAGCAGTCCACACATGTATTTGTCCCCTTAGCCCATGACCACTAAGTTTCTTCATGAGTCTTTGATGAGGAACTTTGTCAAAAGCTTTTTGGAAGTCCAGGTATACCATGTCAACTGGATCACCTTGATCCACACACTTGTAGACACTCTCAAAGAACTCCAAAAGGTTTGTGAGGCAAGATTTTACAACTTTATCCTTGAGGATGCTTTCCATCAATTTGTCTGGAATGAATGATCACCCCTGGATCCCTTTTTGAAAATGGGTGTTACATTGGCTACTTTCTAGTCCTCTGGTACAGAGCCTGATTGCAGGGATAAGTTATCTATTTTAGCACGGAGGTTGGCAATTTCACATTTGAGTTCTTTGAGGACTCTTGGATGGATGCCATCTGGCCCTGGTGATTTGTTAGTTTTGTTAAAATTGCAATTTGGCAATTCGTTAGTCTTGTTAAAATTGCAAAGAACAAAAGGAAAAATAAAGCTTTATTCAAATGCTACAGACTGCTTTAGCCTGAGGCTCTCTCAGCTTTTAGTTACAGGTAAAAGAAATACTCAGTAGGTTACAAGAATACTTTAAAAAGCATCCCATTCCCAGGTTATATAGGGGCGGCACACTTTAAAAATCATGTTTACCCAGTTGCCATGAATTGGGGATGTAGGAATACACATAAGTACCTTTTAAAAGCTCATAGAGTCTTTTATACCACCCTAGCTGGATGGGCGCATGATCAGCTTTTCTTAGGTGTTGCATTACAGGAAAACAACAATAGAACAGGTTCGGGGATATGTAAAACACATGGAAAAAAAATAACAGTCTAACACAAAATCCGACTAAACAATTTTTTCCTCGATTAAACTCCCAGAAGCCAGAACCCCTGGCTGCCTTCTCTGTTGAACGCATCCCAAACTCCAGGAGAGAATTCAAGCCCCCACAGTCCTATCTTCCAAGAACTGCAGTCCTCCTTTCTGCAGCCATTTCCGTGGCCACATGTCTTGCTGCAAGCCCAACCCAGCTTCTTTCTAACAAAGAGAGCCTTCTCTTCCTCCCAACTCTGGGCTAGGTCCCACTCACCTGATGTCCTGATTGGCTGGTACCTGGATTTCACCAGCCTGTCAGTCAGGACAGGGTTCACTTCTGTTTCACTCTTTAGGGGAAAGGAGGGGCTGTTCACTACAGGCTGCCTCTCAGCCACAGCACCCCCCTGGCCATCTTCCCCTTTTGTTCCCATTCTGTCTGGCAACAGTGAGGCGTGCCAAAATTTTAAAGAGACACAACCCTCTTGGCTACTCCTGGCTACTTGCTGCTTTGTTGCTGTCAAGGGGACTGCCCCTTTCCTGGATTTGTGAGTGGGGGTGGGTGGGTGAAGAAATATTAGGACAGTGGACGGTGGGGAGGCAGTCCCACCCATAGCTGCACATCTCATCACTCAAGCAGGGGACCCGATCACAATGCCAGGGCGGGGGGTCGGGTCAGGTTTAAGAGGCAGCCCCAAGCAGTGATTCTTAAGCAACCACATTCTATTTTTTTTCACAGAAAGGTTGGGGGACAGGAGTAGCCCCTTCCTGGGTGGGATTTCAGTCCCTATGCTCACTCATGAGCAGAGCTGGTCACCAGGGTCAGTAGTGCTCACTCAGTAAAGGAGAGTGCCCACTACTTTGAAGGCAGAGTCAGCCAACCTAGGGCAGACCGCTCAGTCATGAGAGTGCAAGGCCATGGGCACATCCCATCACAACTCATGAGAAGAACCATCCGTGAGGAATAGGTAGGGGCATTCAGTGGTGCTCTTGTTGCATGTTGCAAAATTAACCGCTTCTCCCATGGATCGCTCTCTCATGAGAGTGTCAGCCCATTGGGGCTCTGTATTGAGCCATGATGCTCTATGGAAGAAAGCTGCAGGGACAGGTAGCCCAGTGAGTGCTCTCCATGTCTTGGTGGCTGCCCTCAAGTTGCTGTCAGAGAATGCCCCCTGCCAGCCCATCTGCCCATGTGAACATGTGCAACTCTTGCTTGTGCCCAGAAACTGTGATCCTACTCTCCTGGGTTTGTTGAAAATTGGGGATCCCCTCTCCTACAAATCCCCATGCTGGCAGATCTGTATACAGTGCTACGCCGGAATGGACCCAGGAATTTTGAATGGGTTTAAAGGTCCATCCCAGATCCCAGTGTTTCCCCTGTCCGTGCATGCGGTCAGACTCTAGTACATGGAGCATCAAAATCTCCTCTGGATGTGTGCAAGCCTTCATGGGGAATGGGTTTTGTGTCTGTGAGCAGAGATTCTATTATGTCTTTTACTGTGGCAAGTTGGGAGCCCCACACAAGTGGGGGCTGCTTTGGTGGGTTAGCTCAACTTGTGAGCACGCAGTCTGAAGGGAGGCTAGGGGTCTCACAGCTGCATGGTGGTTATTCCCAGTTGACTGTGGCCCTTTCATGAAGGGCAAGCCCACCAACAGCAAGCTGCCAGTGGAGCAGGATTTTGGTTGGGTCTGCATGGACTGTTTTGGCAGGGTGACCCCTCACAACATCATCCTAGGATATGGCTGGACAGACAGACAGACAGACAGACACACACACCCCAGCTGTTGCTAGAAAGCCATGTTTTGGGTCAGCAAACTGAAACAGGATGTGGCCACCCCTCCCCAAGGAGGAAAGCCAGATCAATAGACCCCCCATCAAAAGCCAGTTGCTAAGGGAGGAGACACACCTGCTTAGAGATAATGGTAGGAATGTTCCTTGGAAGTAGCACAGAAATGGCCATTTTTCACCCCATTAAAAACTTGATGAATTGGCTAGTGAAGATAAGGGAGGATGCTCATAAGCAAATAAAAGATGTGGATCTTTGCTCCTGGGGACTTGTAAGCAAACATTGCCTCATTATCCTCACACAACTACATTTGCATAGCTGGCTCCTGCCTGGCTCCAGAAGGACCCACCTAAAGGACCCATCATGACTAAATCCATCTAGCAATGGACTCTGTTGTTTTGCATAGGAACTCATCCTCCAGGGAGGGAGAAACCACCTGATTGACTCAAGAACTGCCTCAGGACACATTTTTGGGACTAAGTACTCTAGCCAGGCCACACTGGCCTCGGATTCTGTTTGGACTCGGTTGGGATTCTGCTTGGATTCCACCAGCCTACAGATCCACACATCCGTGAGCTGTGGCTGCTGCCCCTTGCTTTTCATCCCATTCATCCCATGCTTTACCCCAGAGGAGGCACCCTTGCCTGGCCATTGTGTAACCAACGTGCCTAGGAAGGATAGGTAATACTAACATTTTGCCTCTCCTTAAGCTCTCTTGCTGCTTCTCCCTGCTTCCTTCCCCGATCTCCAGGAATTTTTTACTGCAAGCCTCTAAGTAGTCTCTTATTCAGGACTTTAGCCAAATTATTGAAAGCCTCTAACCAAGACTCCCCTTTGGAACTCTAGACAAATCATTGAATTGCTTAACCAAACTCTCTTTTTGACTTCTGTCTCCTCATTTCACCCATGTTTTCTCACTCTTTCCAATACACCAGAACTGCTAAATTGATAATGTGTCAGAAGTGTACCCCCAGTCCTAGCTAATTTCCTCACTTTAGCCCAAAGGCAAAGCTGGAGTGCCTAGTCAATCTCAGCTGTGTAGTTTTGGTAACACAGCATCTGTTGCCCTCCTTTACATATATCGCCTCCTAGGATGTCTTCAGGTTCCCCTCCCTTTCCTGAGGAGCAGGGAAATAGTGCTCCCCCAACCCACCCCATTCATGCTTGTGTGGGACTATCAGGATGCAGGGCTCTTTGGGGGGCGGTGGCAGTGCCATCGCTCTCTGAAGAAGCGCAAGCATAGCATGGCATTTAAAGGGATTTAAATGCCCTTTCCATGCCAAGGATGGATGGAGTGCTCTCAAAATGCATGATAGTGCTCGACATGCCCCCTTTGAGATTGTGGCCAATCGTGGCCGCTCCACTGATGTGCTGATACCTTGTCTACAGTCTGGCCATGGAGCTTGCTGGGATAGGCTTTGGCATCCGGGAAGCAGAGAGGTGCTCCCCTCTTCCAGAACTGGAGGTTGGTGGGCCACGGTTTGATGAATGTCTGCGGTGCAATTCACATTTTGAAATTGAACCCACTGGTTTGCCAGCCTCCAGTTTCATGCTACGTCTGAACCCGGCCATAGTATGCATTTAGAATTGTTGTTGGCTGCTAGTTGTTTTAAGGCTAAATTCCAGATGCTGATGTTAACCTTTAAAGCTCTTAATGGTCTAGGCCTAGGGTATTTTAGGAGCATCTTCTCCTATTCCCTTGGGGGAATCAAGACTACGTGGAGAATTATTCATTCAACAATTGTTTATTGTACCTTCACTGGCGATGGGGAGATCTTCATCAGTAGTAGCACCAGAAAGCTTTGTGTCACATGTTAGATTTCTGGAAGAGAAATAATGGCATATTTTGATGCTTTTAAATATATTTTGGTGGAGCATGATAAAGAAAAGCTCTCTGTGTGCAAAGTGCCTTCCCTTCATGACCACAGGGGTCCAGCAATGGAGTGGGGGGCAGCAGGGGAGCAAGCTGTGTGGGCACTTGCTCCCTTCCTTCCTCGGCAGTGCCTTTGCATCCTATAGGGACAGGGTGTTCTCAGTGCTAGCACCTGTACTTTGGAAGTTCCTCCCCAAAGGAATATGCCAGGTTCACTCTGATGATGTTTTTTAAAACATTAGTGAACCCATCTGTGTTTTGCCAAGCTTCTACTGGGCTTTGAAGTTGTTGTTTTTAAAAGTATATATCCGGCATACATTTAATATAGATTTGGTTTGACACTTTGTAATCTGTATGCTGTTTCTCTTCTTTTATCTCTTATTCTCTCTCTCTCTCTCTCTCATTTTATTTTATCTCTTGAAAGCCTTTGTTATATTATTCCTGCCTATAATGTGGGAGGAGAGCTGGTCTTGTGTTCGTGGGCATGAATTGTTCCCTTTGCTAAGCAGGGCCCATATTGGTTTGCATTCAGATGGGTGACTACATGTGAGTGACACGCTTTAAGATAGTGCCGTCAGGATGGACCATACACAAGAAATACACAAAAGCGGTGAGTGCTTGTGGGACAAAAGAAGAGATTTCCCCTCATTAGTACTAATACAAGGAGAGTACGTATACGAGAGTATGTAGTTCTCCTGGATTTCAGATTGGCATTCTCCCTGCCCTACCTAGGATGCTAAGGATTGAATGTAGGATCTTGTTCTTCGTGAAAAGCAGGGGCTCTGCCAGTGATCAATGGACCCTTGAGAAACAAAGATTTGAGCAAAGCTAGGAGTTTTTAGGAGCTTCTCACTAAGAAAGACAGGCAAAGCCTGTGCTGGTGAATTTAGAGGAAAGCTCAGGTTTATATATCTATTTCCTATGCAGGCAGACTGATGTGTGAGCATGGATTGAGGGAAAGTATCTTACTAGTACTGAGGGAAAGTATCTTACTACCACTACCATTTATATACTGCTTTTCTATGAAAGTTCTCAAAAGTTCATATAGGAAATAATAATAATGTGTTTCCCTGTCTCCAAAGACTCACAGCCTAAGAATAAACACAAGGTAGACCCCAGCAACAGCCACTGCAAGGATGCTGCTCTGGGGTTAAACAGGGCCAGTTTCTCTTCCCCTAGTAAAGTGAAATTGTGCCATCGAGTCGGTATCAACTCCGGGTGACTACAAAGCCATGTGGTTTTCTTTGCATACAAGATAATCACTACTTTGAAAGTTGTCTCTTTGCCTAGTTAGCACATTACAGGCAGGAATAATTCACTGTATTACATGTTTATTCCATGCTTCTTCCAAGGAGCTCAGGATGGTGTACGTGGTTCCACCCCCCACATTTTAACCTTGCAACAATCCTGTAAAGTAAGTTAGGGTGAGAGAAAGTGTGAGTTTTATGGCTGACTGCAAATTTGAACCTGGGCCTCTCGAGTCCTAATCTGACAGAGTGGCCACATTTGCACGTTGCGTAAAACTGGAGGTGAAAGGGCCTCCAGTTTCAATTTCTGAACGTCCACATGTGAGCAATTGCAGTTACGAGAGAAAATGGACCCGTACTTTCCCTCCCCAGATTCTGATTTGTACCCTCGGTTGGTATTGAGTTTCACCACCTGGTCCTCCAGTTTAGCGGTGCCAGCATTTCATGTTACTGCAGTCTGGTTGTTTTGCAACTGAAATTGAGAGAGGAGGCTCCTCCCTCACTCCAGCTGCTATTGGATGCTGGGACTGTGCTTCAGTCAAGAAGGAAGCCCGGGCAGCCAGTTTCCCCTCCTTTCTGCAGTCTCGCTGACTGCAGAGAGGGAGCTCTCTGTGACATCTGAAATCAGCCAGCAGAGCAGGGGGAGTGGGGAGCAGAACCAAAGGTCAATTGGACCCGCGGTTCCGCATTATGTGTGAATGCAGCCACTAACTACTCTTCCACATTGGCTCTGACTCATATGAGAGTCCCACACAGATTGATTAGAAGATGCAAAAGAGCACTTGCAGTGATGGAGGGCTGAGGAGAGGACTACTTGTACTCACCTACTGACAATTGCATTCTCCATTATGTTGAGAGCAGGTTTACAATTGTGGCTAATTACTCTAATGTGCAAGCAAGCAAGCAACATCTAAAACAACAAGGTAATGTAAAAGCACAAGATGAACCATGCTGAGACTTTGCCTGTAAGTTTGCAATCTAAATTACACATCATATATCTGCTGGTCGGGCAGTCTAGATCTTCCATACATAAATCGCTTAACAGATCCTAGGTGCCAGGGGTCATGGTGCCATAAGTTTACTCATGGAGCCTAGACTAGGATATTCAGAGGTAGAGTTATTTAATACAATCTTTATTTACCCCAGACACTCCTCATTCTGTTCTAAGTATATTACATGTCAAGGGCATAAAGAGGAGCCCATTTACCTTCCCCTCCACAAGGTCCATATTTTTTTTTAAGTATTCATTGTTTGACTCCTAAATGTTGGGTCTGGTTCCCAGATCCAAAGAAAATTTGTCAAGGCCTGACATAAATCAACTAAGGAAACTCTTGCTGAGTTGAACAGAGGGAAGAACTTCTTGTTACTAAGTGCTGGTTTGTAGCTACCAGTTGCCTAGTTCCAGCCCTCTCACTCCATCATGTCTGGCGCCCCTCAGCTTGTGTTGTGACATCACAATGTTCTGCACTTCCCTGCCTCCTCTCCACATCATTTGACAGAGGGGAAGCTTGAGCAGCAACTCACCTAATTTTTTTTTGGGGGGGGGGGAGGAAAAACAACTTGGGGTAGAGAATTTTTTTTTTTGGTGGGGGGCTGAAAGGCACTTTATAACATGGAGGAAAACACTTTTATGGTTGGGGAGAGGAACAATTCTTTGGGGAAGAAGAAAAACAATTTGTGGGACAGTTCAGTAAAGAGTGTGTGTGTGTGTGTGTGTGTGTGTGTGTGTGTGTGTGTGTGTGTACTTCTCAGGTGGTTAAGGGGGATTTGCACTCCTGTCATTGGTTGTCCCGTGACACAGAACATTGTGACTTCAGTTTCTAATGGAACTTGGACACAAGCTGAGTTCCATTAGACATTATGGAGTAGAAGAAGGAAGGAACTACTGTAGATGCAGGCAACTAATTTCAACGGTAGCTGTAAGTTTACCATAACATCTAGTTTGGCCCTAAGCCTCCCCCCTTTTTTTTGCTTATCTCTGATCTGCTCCTAATTTTCTCTTAGATGCAGACTCCTTTCTTCTTGTTTCAGCATGTTGATCTTTTGCACCTCCTTTTCTAGAAGGGCTGTGTGTGCTTTCAACTCCCACTGATTCAACAAATGACAACAGTGCCTCTGAAAAATGGTTCCTCGGTGATTGTACTCATGATCGGTCCCGCTAAAATGTGTGTTTGCTGCTTAATTTCCAGATTCCTCCCCCTGTTTCATTGTATTTGTTCCTTTAAAGGCGAATCCTTTTAGGAGCCGCTATGCCATTAAAAAGGTTTGTTGTTTTGAACACTGAAACAGAAAACTGGGTCCCAAAATACAATGGTACTTGGAATGAATCAAAGAAAAATAAAGTGGAAAGCTCCTGCTCAGTATGGTCAGGACACAAGGATGCCCGCTAAGCTATTTACTGTGGTTGCTTTTGCTTTCCGTCGCTTGCTTGGATGCACAGGAGATCTGACAGGTAATGCAAGAGAGCTGCAGTACACTCAAGCCAGAGCAAGGTGGTGTATGAATATTTCAAGAGTGACATTTGCAAAGATGTACATCCTTGCAAGTTAGTAATGTTGATGCTGCCTCCATAATGTTGACACAACACAAGTGTTTTGTGATGCAGTCTTGGTGAGAGTCCAGCTCCTTGCATTTGTGGCAGGAGCTCCTAGATATAAACAATCCTTGAATCAAGCTGACTGTTCTTTATTTTAAACAATCTAAAGCAAAAAACCCCCTAAAGAGTCATGACATTTTGCCCACCTGAGGTGAAGGACAATGGGACCCCCCCCCCCCACATCTGCAGGTGAGTGCTCAGCAACCTCTGACCATGCTGCTGAGACAGCAGTGACACACAAGTATCTCTGAATACACCAGCAAGCCTGACCATGGTGGCAGGAGCATTCCTCCTCACAGGGCCGATGTGGGTGGTGGGGGGAGCCTGTACAAATTACCAGGGCCTGGCGGTCCAGAAGGGGCCATGGGGCCCAACTATGTTGTATATGTTTTTGTTTTGCTTCCTGCCACCACTCCGCTCCTGCCACACCACCACCATGAGGCCAAACTTTTAAAATCTTTAAAATAATTCTAACTGCCATGTGTGCAGCCGGGGTGGGTGGGTGGAGATTGAGCCGAGCAGCCCTTGAGAACTGTGAGGTGCTACAGAGTGCCTGCACAGTTTGAATAGAGCACTGGCGCTCAATTCAAACTGTGCAGGCACTCTGTAGCACCTCACAGTTCTCAAGGGCCACTGGGCCGGATGGTCAGGCTCAGCAGCTGCTCCCACACCACCTGCCACCCCCGGGGGTTCCTCAGCTCACCTCCCATCCCCCGGATGCACATTATTTTAGGGATTGTCGATTTGGCCTTGTGGCTGTGGTGGCAGCAGTGGTGGTGGGGCCTCTCAGCAGTGGCGGAGGTGGCCTCATGGTGGCGACAGCAGTGGAGGGGGGGCTTGTGGCAAGGGCCCAAATGTTTTTCCCCCACTAGAGCCCAAACCCGCTCTTGGAGGCCTTGCATACTCACACTGGTTGGAAGAAGAGGAGGAAAGAAGAGATGTGTTCCAGTGGGGTGAGGAGGGGGAAGTGAACAGCATGCCCTAGTGGGGTGAGGAAGGGTGGTAGCAGTGGACACCAGGGAGGCCCGTGGAATGGTACCTGTGCTGGAGAGAGGCAGTGATTGCTCTTTCCCTTGTGCCCCTCTTTGTGCCTGCGGCAGAGGCAACTGCCCCACCCTGCCTCATGAAAGGGCATCTCTGACTCCATAATTCCATGGGCAGTGGGCAACATTTCCCATTGTCAAACTGCCTTCAGAACAATGCTGTATTTTCCTATCTCCCATTGAAGCACAGTCTCCCTAGTCCTTCTTTCCGTGGCAGTGAGGACCAAAGTCCAAATGGGGATGTGTCAAGTCTGTTGCGACCCAAATAATAGAGAGTCTTGTAGCAGCTTAAAGGCTTACAGCTTTATTGTGGGCACAAGTGCTTCTACCACAACAAACCAGTTAGCCTTTTAGGTGAAAAACTGGTCTTATCTGTTCTGTGCTAATCTCTCAAATATTTGGAAAGGCTGTTGCCATGGTTGCTGTCTTAACATTCCTATCTTCTTTCCCCCTTCTCTTCCCCTGCCCAGTTCTATTCCCCTTCTCTTATACAGTTTGTGTTCTAGCTGCTTTGTCCCGGAAATTCTCGCCATCTGCAATGAGTGATGCAGAGAGTGATTTTTGGCAAGATCTGCTTCCCAAGAGATGGGAAACAGGTGACAAACTTGCAGCACTCACACAGTTCTGTGTGCGAATGAATGGGAAAACCATTCATTTCACACTGATTTCAGTGGAGACCCATCTGATACCCATAACTTTGATATTTGCCAACCAACTTGCATGGAATAATCAAGCCTTGCCCTACTCCCTTAACCATACCCCTCCAATTTCAGAGAATGCTTGTTTACACCAAACACCTTTTATAGGCAATTTAAAGAGGAGTGCAATAGTACAATATTTTCATGTATTTCAATGAGACACCCAGCGGCTTTTCTGCTGCTTGTAACTTCTGTGTTTCCCAACCTATTAGCATGAAATTATCAGCTATTGCACTACTCCCTTGAGGCATCCTATCTGAAAAATGTCACATATACAGGGCAAATGTTTTAATAGTAGAGCACATGGTTTGCATTCAGAACATCCCTGGCTTAGTCTTTGACATCTCTAATTAAAGGTCATAGCCTTTATTTCCGTCTTTGACCAGCACACTAATTAAAAGGTAACAGGGCTGGATGGACTTGGTCTGAAGCCCTGGAGAGCTGAGACTGGTTAGTAGACAAATACTAGGCTAGATGAACCAATGATCAGACTCAGAAAAAAGTGGCTTTCTATTATTATTTATCCAGTTGTCAGGAGCTGGTTTATTTATATGCTTTGCTGCAACTTGAGCCCATTGCTACTTGTCCTCCTCCTAGGAGCAGTTGTAAACAAGCATTCATTTCAATCAGGGTAACACTCTTTTTGAACCTTTTGTTCTGTTGCAGTTGTTACTGTTACTTTTATTACTTCTTAAGCACCTAAAAAGCAAGGCAATGTACAAACATAAAAAATGAACAATGACAAGACCTTGCCCACAGGCTTAGAATCAAAATGGCCACATAAGGAAAAGGAAGTTAGAGAGAGGTAGAGGAAGGCAATGGAGGAAAAGAGACATCGAGGTCATTCACACAATCAAAAACTGTTCTACCTGGGTTTGGGAGCTGTGTGGGCTCCCAATTTTCAGTTGTGTGGAAGCAAGGTAAGAGGAAAACCTGAATAGAAGTGGTTCTGTGGAAGCAAGGTAGGAGGAAAAACTACCCAGGTTTCCTCCCTATCTTGCTTCCATACAATCACTTCGACCCAGGTTTTCCTCCTACCTTGCTTCCACACAACCCAAAATTGGGAGCACACACACAGCTCTCAAACCCGGGTAGAATACCAATTTTGTTTGTGTGAATGGCTTACTTCATTGAGGCTGTTCTCATGACACGAGCTGCCTGGGTTACCCCAGCCAGCTCGTGTCATCTGGAGTGCTGGGAGCACTCCCGGAAGAGCTCCAGAAGAGGCTCCTGGATGCTCCAGAAGAGGATAGCCTGACTTTTTAACCTGGCCTAAAACCCCCCCCTGTGGTTCATATTACCTCAGTAGTCAATTTTATGAATGATTGCTCCCCGGGTATAAAGGCTTCTGCCTAGCCTGCTGACATTTATGACTTCAAGCTGGGGAGAAAGAGGGGCTGTGCCGAGTGTGATGACAGCTCCTCTAGTGAGAGCAGCCACTGCGCTCATGGCATGAAGCACTCTGGGGTGCAGGAGGGGAAAGACTTCCCCAGCTTTGGCCTTCACTGCGCCACCACTCATGTGGGCATGCTCTGTGTGGCAAAGGCAAAGATGCCACTGCTCCTCTGCCAATCTCCTGCCTCACTCGCAGGCCTCCCCAGTGGTGGTGTGAGGTCATGAGAACAACCTCCTTCAGTTAAAATGGCCAGTAAATTAAATGTATTGCATACTCTCCCCTCAAGTCTCTAATGTGTTTAAATATAGACTCCGTGCATAATAACACCTGACAGAGCAGTACTGTTGGCCATCATCTTGCATTAAATGCTAAATAAATAAATAAATGATATATGATATATGATATAATATAATGACGTATAGTTCAACTCAGTAGTTGAGGCTCTATCTGTTGTAATCCTCACAGGGCTCTATAAGGGTAGAATACCTGCCCAATCCCAGGGTTGACTCCATTTCAACTGATGCAACTGATATTCAAGGGCAGCAGCACATTGCAGAGGTGGAATATTGTTAATAATTGTCCTTAGCAATTTCTATCATTTCTTGGAAATTGGCTGTCTCAGGAAGAAGCGGTCTTTGGAAAGACTCTTGAGAGATTATGAGGCAAGTGCCTGCATGCTTGTTTTAAATAGTTGTGCAACTGCTCACCTCTGCTACACCACTGGGACTTTCTTTCATGGGCGCAGCAGTCCTGTCGCATTGGAAATATCAGCACTGGAGTGCGCATCATGTTCATCACTCCTTCCTTCCTTCCTTCCTTCCTTCCTCTTTCTTTCTTTCTTTCTTTCTTTCTTTCTTTCTTTCTTTCTTTCTTTCTTCCAAAAAAGGTAGTTATGCTACTATTTCTATCTGTTATATACCTGTCCAGATATGCATCTGTAGATCTTAAGAAACATTCACCCTAAGCAGGTATGGGGAAAAATTTGGACCACATTTCATTTCTACATGGTCAAAGAAATGCACAAAATTCAGTCTTCTGCTTATGTTCCCTCTTAGCTACAGGACTTCCGAAAGTACCTATACATCTTCAGGAAACCCCTAGATCAGTCAGGTCAAATATGTACACAGATCTGAAGTATAATATCTCATTTACCATGTCCCAGAGATGATAAGTAAAACTCCTGAATATTTAAATAACACAAGGCAGCAATAAGATATGCTATACAATCTCATCTTTTCTTGTGTCATCAATCCAAAACTATTCTAAAGACCTGAAGCATGTGGGAGAAATATAGATCAATAGGTTATTTATTATTATTATTATTATTATTATTATTATTATTATTATTAATAATAATAATTCAATTTCTTCCAAAAATGGCTCAGAGCGGTTTACATAGAGAAATAATAAATAAATAAGATGGAACCCTGTCCTCAAAGGGCTCACAATCTAAAAAGAAACATAAGATAGACACCAGCAACAGTCAAAGTACTGTACTGGGGGTTGATAGGGCCATTTACTCTCCCCCTGCTAAATAAAAGAGAATCACCACGTTTAAAAGTGCCTCTTTGCCAAGTTAGCAGGGGCAGATGTCAGGTATGTCGATGTCACAGGGGAAAGTGAGACTTGTGGAAGTGTGTATTTGCATAATATTGATCAGTGCTCATGGTGCCTTAAAAAGTTGCACAGGCAAAAATTAAAGAGGCCCCTGCCCTCAAGGAGCTTACAGTCTAAAAGAGACAATGGAAAAGACTACAGAAAGATGGGAGGAGAAGGCTGGCAAGGGATGAATGTGGGGAAATGTAGTTACACACATTTAACACTTGGCTACAGATGGGAATGAGGATTAAGTGGTAAAGGCAAAGACCATCCAGAGAAAGTAGGCTTAGAGGAAGGACTTGAAGGGAGAGGGAGAGAAAGGTGGAAGCAAGCCCGTGTTCAGGGTTGGAGATCCATGCGTAGAAGGCAGTAAGGGAGAATGGGAAATTCTCAGAATTATGTCTGAGAATACAAGACCTTTGAGTTGCTGAGGCTGGTAGCTGGAGTAGTAAAGACTAAGGCAGGGATAGAAAAAGAAAGAAAGGTTACAAGATAGGGTGGGGACAAGGCCATGGCGAGGTTTAAAAGTAAGGAGAAATAATTTGTGCTGGACATGGAAGAGAATGGGAAGCTAGTGCAGGAGTCTGAGGGGAGGCAGTACATGGTGTGAGAGATGGGGGAGGTGAGTGATTCTGGCAGTTCATCGAAAATGCAAGACGATTCAGGGTCAAACTAGACAGAATGTGAAAGTGATTAGACTCCCAATTTTTTCCCTTCTGAAAAAGGAGCTGTGAGAGATCTGATTCGGGTTTGGGCTGTGGCCCAAGAAAAGGATTTCCCCCCACTCTTTGCCTGGTGCGGATTTCCCAACTTAAATAACCCCCCACTGTTATTAATTGGAGAGAGGAACTAAACCATAATTTTTGAGCCCACAAGTTCTTCCATCTGCAGCCAACAACAGGGAGGTGGTGTGGATCAATGTCACTGTGTAGGGGAAAGGGGCTACGTTCACTCCCCCATTCAATTGCCTTGATCCAAGTTGTGCTGCAGCTGCTTTTGAGAAGTATGGAATCTAGCTAGTTTGACCTGGAGGTGTGGAAAAGGAAGGACAGAGCAAGGAAGGTTGTAGTGGTCAAGAGATGACCAAAAGCATAAACTAGAGTTGTATGTCTGTGACAAAGAAGGGGCAGATGTTGTACAAGGAGAAATGACACATTTTGCAACTGACTGAATGTGAGAAGCAGAAGAGACAGGAGAATGAAAGATAAAGTCAAGACTGCATGCCTGGTCAACAGGGTGAATGGTGATGTTGTCAACAGATATGGGGAGTGATTGAGTAAGGGAAGGCTTGGGAGGAAAGATAAGCTGTTCAGTCTCAGATGTGTCCAGTTTGAGATGGCAATGAGACCTCTGAGATATCAGACATGCAGGTGCACTGCTTGCAAATAATCACCATAAATAAGCACCATTATTTTAATTTCCTATCATGGGAAACTATTGGAGTCCATAACTGTGTACAATTAAGGAAATGAATGGCAAGCTTAGCTTTTAGAACAAGAGAGGCTGGGATGCGGAAAAAACATGATCTGCCAAAAAGGACAGTCTGAATGTCCGGTGTGTGAGATTTTCACCTACACGCTTGCTTAGGGCAGTAATCTGAAGTATGGAAATCTACCTCCCGCAAACGTGTACAATCTACAGCATGACATTCCCCACCCACACTCTCCCTTTCTTCAAGAACAAAGCCTGCAGAGGAGCCAGTCCTCTGGCAGGGATAAGGCTGTGAAGAATGCTTGCAGTCATGATAAGACATAGTGTACTAATCAAACATCTAGGATGGCACACACATTGTCAGGACCTTGGACAGAGCACCAAGGTTTCTGAAGGCCAGGCAGGGCCAAGGCCAAAAGGCAAGTGCTGGTCTAACTCCAGCACTTGTAGGAAGCCTACAGAGGGCTGTGTGATGGTAATGTTTTGGGGTGTTTTTTTAGTTTTGCTTGTTAAATGTATGCATTGTGGTGTTATGTGTGTTTTGGAATTTATGTTTGTAAACTGTTGTAAGTCTGTGCAGGAGATTGATTGACAGTAGCAGTAGTGAGACCCCTGCAGGAGGGCCAAGGAAACCCTGTTCGGAATGCAGGAGGGGGCAGGCAGTTGTGGGGCGGGGGGGGGGCAGTTCAAGGTCAGTTAGCTGCCAGGTGCTCAGAGAGAGCTAAGCAGGGGAGAAGGCGAGCTGGAGGCTTGGATCAAGGAAGCCGTTGTGAACAGGAGGGACTTCTCTGGTAGAGAGAGACGTGAGGCTTAGGGAGAGGCAGGGGACAGAACTACTCTCCGGTAGGAAGCCTATTCCCTTTTCAGGAAAAGACCTGAAAGTCCTGAGAGGGGAGGCAGGTCAAAGTGATCAAGCTAGACACCAAACCTCTTTATGGAGAAGAGTCATGGAAAGAAAGAAGCTTAACTCTGTAACATATGGAAACTACCCATAATATAGCTGCAAGGTATAAGTGATAAGAAATAAGACATCACCCTGAAACCACTACGCTCATCTGCATCTGTTACCTTATAACTATTGCACTGTGCCTGTGTTTTTAAAAAAATAAACTTTGTTGTTATAGTTGCATCAAGGTATGTTATAGTTTCCTCTCTCACTTCACCAAAAGGGAGACCCTCATGCTACTACACAGACAAGAGGAGAGAAGAAGTAGATGTCTGATCTCCGATCCGGCCAGATTAGATCTGAGTAGTGACAGCGGAGACACCCTGAAGCAAGGGTGAGCTATAATGAGTACCTGAAGCAAGGAGAACCATCACAGGCTGTGAGGGAGAACCCTCATAGGCTGAAATGCTCACAGGCTCTGAACCCTCCTGCAGAGAGGGAGGGCGTGTTGGTTTTATCTTCCATGGAGGTGATCAGCTTACAATAATAATATTTTTTAACAACAACTACAACCTTTCTTTGTTAGCCTCCCCATAACAAATTGAACTCTGGGTGACTCACAACACAACGTTACAACATAAAATAAAAATACACAACACATTAAATCATAACAGACCAAAAGGGAAAAGAGAAAATACAAAATACAATACAAAGCAATTTTTTTAAAAAAGTTAAAAATCAAATTTAAAAATCAAAATTTAAAGGGCCGGAGTGAACAGAAAGGTCTTTACCTGGAACAAAGTGATGAAGCCAGGCAAACCTCACCGGGGAGGCTATTCCATAAATGGGATGCAACTGCCAAAAAGGCCCTCTCCCCAGTAGCCATGCGCTTCTCCTCATTTGGCAGGGGCACACGGAGAAGGGATTCTGAAGAAGATCTTAAGGTCCAGGTTGGGACATATGGGGCAAGGTGCTTTCCCAGGGAACCCAGCCCCAAGCCATTTAGGGCTTTAAATGTTAAAACCAGCAATTTAAATTGGCCCCAGAAATGGACTGGAAGCCAGTGCAACTGCTGAAACACTGGAGTAATGTGCTCAAAATGTCCAGTAAATTATCTTGCAGCCCTATTGCAGCACTGTATCAGAACCTGGTCCTTCAGGGAGAGTGCAACCCCATCTAGAACAGGCTGAACACCATTCACCCAAGCAGAGCAATCACTGATCAGTAGTCTGGTCCGGATTGAGTCTCAGCTTGTTCACTCTCATCCAGTCCATTACTGCATCCAGGCACTGATTCAGGACAGTCACCGCCTCATCTTCATCTAATGAAAAAGAGGTATACAACTGAGTGTCATCTGCACACTGACGACACCTCAGGCCAAATCTCTGAATGACCTCTCCCAGCGGTTTCATGTAGATAATAAACAGCATAGGGGAAAGAATGGAACCTGGCGGAACCCTAAAGCACAACTAGGTAGGAGTGTAACCACCTCCAAGCAGTGCCTCCCACACCCAACTCAGCCAGCCTATGCAAAAGGATATCATGGTCAATAGTATCGAAAGCCGCTGAGAGATCTAAGATAATTAACTTGCCTCCCCCATGCCTACAGGTCATCCCACAAGGTGACCAAAACAGTTTCTTTTCCAAAGCCAGTCCTGAAGCCTGATTGAAATGGATCTAGATAGTACATTTCCAAGAGTGTCTGGAGCTGGTCAGCCAATACATACTCAAACACCTTGCTCAGAAAGGGAAAATTGCCCATAGGCCTATATTTGTTTACATCTTCTGGGTCCAGACTAGGTTTCTTTAGGAGTGGTCAAATAATAGCTTTGTTCAATGGAGCTGGGGCAATTCCCTCTCTCAATGCAGTGTTTAGAACCTGCTGGGTCCAGCTAAAAATTCCCATGAACAGCAAGGGTCAACCATGCACGTAGTCATCTGAACTTGACTAAACACCTGGTCCACATCCTCAGGGACCAATAATTGAAACTCCTCCAGCAAAACTAGACCAGGTGTTACTCTGGACACCTCTCCCAATGACCCTGCATCAGTTGTAGAGTCCAACTCATGGTGAATGCAAGCAACTTCAACCCTCAAAGTGCTGTGCAAATGTGTCAGAGTGGGCTCAAAGGTTCTAACACTTCTTGCCCAGGGCCAGATTTCAAAAGGCCCCAGAAAAACCCCATTGGATGACATTGAGAGGATGCAATGGTGGATGAATAAAAACCCTTTCTTCTGTTCCATCACGGCCACAGAATAAGCTCAATAATGACCTCTAACCTGTGTTCACTCATACTTTACCCTGGGTTTCCTCCACTTTCATTCTAGCCATTTCCCAACTTGCTTCATCACGCTCAGCTCAGGTGTATGCCAAGGCGCTGCATGGGCTCTGGTCTGTGGGAGAGGGCACTTGGGACCGATCGTGTCAACCACCTGAGTCATCTCTCCATTTCAGAGATCAACTAGAGCTTCAACAGGAACATCTGCCATACCAGCTGGAAAATCCCACCAGAGCCCTCAGGAATACATCAGAGTCCATCAGTCTCCTAGGTGGACCATTTTTATAGGTCCCCCACCCTTGCAGAGAGCTGTAGCCACTAAGACTCTAAACCTCAGAAGGATGTGGGTGGGGAGGTGGAGTGGCTGTGGTCTATAAGAACAATATATCCCTTGCCAGGATCCCTGTTGAAGTGTCTGACCATATTGAATGTGTGTAACTAAGTTTGGGGACCAGGGATACACTGGGACTTCTCTTGCCCCGCTGCCCCAAAGAGTCCCCAACTGAGTGAACGGACTTGGTCTTGGGTTTGGCATTGAAGTCTCCCAGGCTTGTGGTGCTGGGGGACTTCAATGTTCACTTCAGGACCAATTTGTCCGGGGTGGCTCTGGAGTTCATAGCGGCCATGACAACTATGGGCCTATCCCAAGTGGTCTCGGGACCGACACATATTGCAGGTCACATGCTTGATCTGGTCTTTTACGCTGAACAGACTGGTGTTCCATGGGTGGGGACTCCTGTTATTTCCCCATTGACATGGATGGACCACCATCTGGTAAAGGTTGGACTCACAACCACATCCCACCTCTGCAGGGGCAGGGGGCCCATTAGGAGGGCCTGCCCGAGGAGGTTGTTGGATCCAATAGAATTCCAAGAAGCCTTGGAGGGATTTAGTGCTGGCTCTGCCGGTGACCCTGTCGACACTCTGGTGGAGAACTGGAATAATCAACTCATCAGGTCAGTGGACATGATTGCTCCTAAGCATCTTCTCTGGCCTGTTTCGAAACCGGCCCCTTGGTATACGGAAGAACTACATTGAAGCAGCGAGGCAGATGACTAGACCGCAAGTGGAGAAAGACACAACTTGAATCCGACAGATTACTACATAGTGCACATTTGAAGATCTATGCTCAGGCAATATGTGCAGCAAAGAAGCTATTCTTTTCCTCCTGTATCGCGTCTGCAAGTTCATGTCCAGCAGAGTTGTTCAGGGTTGTGAAGGGGCTAATGTGCGCCCCTTCCCCCTTGAATCAGTACTTGGAACCAACAATTACTTACTGTGACTTTTTAATGAGTTTTTTGTGGACAAAATCTCTTGTATTTGGGCCGACTGGGATTCAAACTCCACAATTGTTACAGAGTCTGATGCCAAGGTGATGTATGGCAAATTAGATATAGAAGTGCACAGCTTGACATTAGCAACGCCATCATGTTTAACTAAGCTCCAGGCTTTGCGAGAAAAGCCTTGTCAGTAGTCCTTGAAACTGTTTACTGGTACTTTTCCTTCTCTTAAAGTCAAAGTAACCCACTGAAAGATAAGGCTGAAATGAACTGGCTGGCAGTCTGCACACGTTCCCTAACCTTGGCCAATTATGATGATGAGATTGCTATGCAGCTGCATTTTGAAGAATACTTGTGACTATAAATGTGTTGCCTTCTGTAATGGTCCGGTGGCCTGCTCTGAGCGTGAGCCAGCAGTACCTATGCTACTTAAGAGCATAATAAAGCTTTGATTGTAAGTCCTCTCGTCTGGGCTGATTATTGGACTCCATCTGCCCAGGAACGAACCTCCCCTATTGGGTCAAGGCTACCCCAATACATCAAAGGTGTCCAGCAGCTCCTTTTATGTGATGACCCTGGATCAGTTTCAGTTTCTGACTCCCGAGGATGTGGACAAGTTGCTTGGAATGGTGTGGCCTACCACCTGCCCTCTTGATCCTTGCCCAACATGGCTTATACTATCTGGCAGGGAGGCTGTTGTAGAGGGCCTAGTAGAGATCATAAATGCTTCTCTGAGGGAGGGCAGGATGCCTCCTTGTCTTAAGGAGACAATCATTAGACCGTTTCTGAAGAAGCCTGCCTTGGATCTCTCAGAGTTAAGCCGCTACTGGCCTGTCTCAAATCTTCCTTGTCTGGGCAAGGTGATTGAGAAGGTGGTGGCCACCCAGCTCCAGGGGGTCTTGGATGAAACTGATTATCTAGACCAATTTCAAACTGGCATTTGAGTGGGCTATGGGGTGGAGACTGCCTTGATTGGCCTAATGGATGACCTACTGTAAACAGTCAACAAAACCAGAATGAAGATAGAAAGTCAGCAGGGGAAGGGGCACTTCCCAGTGTATTGCACAGAGTGTCACATGTATGACTATTTGCCCCATGGGCGGAAGTCATGGCTGTGTGCTCAGTGCAAGGAGCTCCTGCCTTTCAGGGAACAAATTCGTTCCCTTGAGACCAAGGTGGCGGATCTGGAGAAGCTCAGAGAGACAGAGAGGCATGTGGACGAGAACTTCAGGGACATGATAGAGACACCCGACTCCAGGGCTGGAAGCTCCTCTGCTGTCAGGGGGAATGAAGGTCTCGGGCAAGAAGGACATCGGTCTGAGGAAGTGGGAAATGCTCCTTTAGAAGGGACCCCTTCCATGGATGATGAACCTATATTGTATCACACAGGGGATAGCACTGTATGTTAAAGAAGGGATAGAATCTAAGAAGCTAGAAAACCTAGGTGGACTGGAGTCCTGTCCAAATGAAGAGAACAGAAAGGAGCACAAACTCTGGCAAAAGAAATGCAAGGTGACAATAAGGGAGGCAAAAAGAGAGTTTGAGGAACATTTAGCCAAAAGTATCAAGGGGAATAACAAAAACTTCTTTAAATACATCAGAAGCAGGAAACCTGCCAGGGAGGCGGTTGAACCATTAGACAATGAGGGAGTGAAAGGGATTATTAAGGAGGATATGGAAGTTGCAGAGAAGCTAAATGAGTTCTTTGCGTCTGTCTTCACGGTAGAGGATACTGAGCATATACATGTTCCTGAACCAGGCTTTTTAGGGATGGAGGCTAAAGAACAGAGTCAGATAGAAGTGACAAGAGATGATGTTCTAAACTGTCTGGAAAAAACTGAAAACCAACAAATCACCAGGGCCGGATGGCATCCATCCAAGAGTCCTCAAAGAACTCAAATGTGAAATTGCCAACCTCCTTGCTAAAATATATAATTTATCCCTGAAATCGGGCTCTGTACCAGAGGACTGGAAAGTAGCAAATGTAACACCAGTTTTAAAAAAGGGATCCAGGGGTGATCCGGGAAATTGCAGGCCTGTTAGCTGAACGTCTGTTCCAGGCAAATTGATGGAAAGCATCCTCAAGAATAAAGTTGTAAAGCACATAGAAGAACAGGCCCTGCTGGTCGTGAACCAGCATGGCTTCCGCAAAGGTAAATCTTGCCTCACCAACCTTTTGGAGTTCTTTGAGAGTGTCTACAAGTGTGTGGATCAAGGTGATCCAGTTGACATGGTATACCTGGACTTCCAAAAAGCTTTTGACAAAGTTCCTCATCAAAGACTCATGAGGAAACTCAGCAGTCATGGGATAAGGGGACAAGTACATGTGTGGATTGGTAACTGGTTGAAAGACAGGAAACAGAGGGTAGGGATAAATGGAGAGTTTTCACAATGGAGGGAAGTAAGAAGTGGAGTCCCCCAGGGATCTGTACAGGGACCGATGCTTTTTAATTTATTCATAAATAACATAGAAGCAGGTGTAAGCAGTGAGGTGGCCAAATTTGCAGATGATACCAAACTCTTTTGGGTAGTGAAATCCAAAACTGATTGTAAGGAGCTCCAAAAGGATCTCTCAAAATTGTGGGAGTGGGCAACAAAGTGGCAAATGCGGTTCAGTGTTGGCAAGTGTAAAGTGATGCACATTGGGACGAAAAACAGCCAACAACCTGGATGGCTTTAAGAGGGGTTTGGATAACTTCATGGAGGAGAGGTCTATCAGCGGCTACTAGTTGGAGGGCTGTGGGCCACCTCCAGCCTCAAAGGCAGGGTGCCTCTGAGTACCAGTTGCAGGGGAGTAACAGCAGGAGAGAGGGCATGCCCTCAACTCCTGCCTGTAGGGTTCCAGCAGCATCTGGTGGGCCACTGTGCGAAGCAGGATGCTGGAATAGATGGGCCTTGGGCCTGATCCAGCCTGGCTGTTCTTATGTTCTTCAGTTAGGAATTGACAGAGGGAGTGTGACTCTGTTGGTCCTTTTGGATCCCTTGGTGGCTTTCGATACTATTGACCATAGTATCCGTCTGGAACATCTAAGGGGAATGGCAGGTAGGAGGCATTGCTTTGCAGTGGTTCCACTCCTACCTCATGGGCAGATTCCAGATGGTGTCTCTTGGAAACTGTTGTTCTTCAAAATCTGAACTTCCTGTGTGTCCCTCAGGGCTCCATATTGTCTTTGATGTTGTTTAACATCTACATGAAACTGCTGGGAGAGATCATCAGGAGATTTGGTGCAGGCTCTTATCAATATGCTCATGACACCCAAATCTATCTCTCCTTGTCAACATCATCGGGAGAAGGCATAACCTCACTAAATGCCTGCCTGGAGGCAGTGATGGGCTGGATGAGGGATAACAAACTGAGTTTGGGTACTTATTTGTGGGGTCGGTACTTGGGAGATGATTTTGATCTGCCAGTTCTGGATGGGGTCACTCTCCCCCAGAAGGAACAGGCCTACAGTCTGGGGGTGCTTCTGGAACTGAACCTCTCCCTGGTGTCCCAGGTTGAAGCGGTGGCCAGAGGTGCTTTTTATTAGCATTGGCTGTTATGCCAGTTGCATCCATTTCTTGAGATGAATGACCTCAAAACAGGGCACATATGCCGGTAATCTCTAGGAGAGATTACTGCAATGTACTCTGTGTGGGGCTGCCTTTGTACATAGTACAGAAACTGCAGCTGGTCCAGAATGCTGTGGTCAGGTTGGTCTCTGGTTCATCTAGGAGAGACCATATTACTCCTGTGTTGAAAGAACTATGCTGGCTGCCGATACGTTTCTGGGCAAAACACAAGGTGCTGGTTATTACCTATAAAACCCTAAACAACTTAGACCCTGTGTATTTAAGAGAACGTTTTTTTCACCATGACCCCCACCGCCTGTTAAGGTCATCTGGAGAGGTTCATCTGCAGTTGCCGCCAACATGTTTGGCAGCTACTCGGGAACAGGCCTTCTCTGTTGCTGCTCCTGGACTTTGGAATGCGTTCCCTATTTAATTTCAACAGAGCTTCTCCATCTCTGGCAACTTTAAAAAAGGCACTGAAGACATATTTGTTCACCCACGCTTTTAATTAGATTTATAGTTTTAATTTTTAATGTTGGTTTTAAATGATTTTAATGTTTAATGTTTAAATGATTTTAATTGTTTTAATGTTTAAATGATTTTAATTGTTTTAATGTTTAAATGATTTTAATTGTAAACCTCCAAGAGTTGCAAGTTCTGGGTGGTATAAAAATATGTTAAATAAATCAATTGTGGATTATAGAGATTCTATTCTGGACTGACCTGGCATTAAACAGCAGCACCAGCAGGCCAAAGGACAAGCTGGTAAGGCGGCCAGGAACCCTCCCATTATGGGAACAGCCAGAAGAAGGAATAGGAATAACAACAAATATTTATATACTGCTTTTCAACAAAAGTCTCTGAAGTGGTTTACATAGAGAAACAATAAATAAATAAATAAATAAATAAATAAATAAATAAATAAATAAATAAATAAATAAATAAGATGGATCCCTGCCCCCAAAGGGCTCACAATATAAAAAGAAACACAAGATAGACACCAGCAACAGCCACTGGAGGGATGCTGTGCTGGGGGTGGAGAGGGCCAGTTGCTCTCCCCCTGCTAGATAAAGAGAGCCACCACTTTAAAAAGGCGCCTCTTGGCCCAGTTAGCAGATATTGAATCACTCTACGCCTCTTCTGATGTAAACGAGTCCCCACGTCATAACTTCCTCTACTCATGAGTCATAGCTGTTCTAATTGAAGCACCCCCAACTCTCCCCTGGTTCATATCTGAGGGTGCTAGCAGGGAACTATCCCCAGGTCTTTGCAGGAGGCCCATGGCTGTTTCTTGAGGTGGTCCAGGGAGACTGAAATGCTGAATCTCCTGTCAAGGAGACAGTCGTTAGACAGTCTAAAGTGAAGACACTTTAGAGCTTCAATGTCCCAAGACTGTTCTCCGATGTAGAAATGTCTGAATCTGGTTCCTGTAGTCATGACATCCCAGATTATGTCACTGCAGAGAAATATTACACAGGCACAGGAGTGCTTGTGTATTATGGGTGGAGAGGTAAAACAGTATTATGTCATGTTATTACATCTGACTACCGACCCCCGCCAACCTCCTGTGACTTCTCAAAGCTTTCCTTTTGTACTATTTGTGCTAGAAGGGGCATTGTTACACTCAGAATTGCCTGCTCAACCAGTGTGCCAGGTTTTTTTTTTTTTTTTAGTGAATTTGTGGGAAAATGACTCAGTTGTGTAAACAGTGAAAAGCAGACATGAAAACTCAGGACCACAGTTGGTTCTTCCTCCATCCCCATTTTTATTATATATATATATATTTGCATTCAAATAGGGAGCACAGACTGCTTCAGTCTCTTTGGGAAAGGTCTCTTTAGATGTTCTGTCTTTCATACAGTGTGGTTAGTTGAAATAAATATGTTTTGAATTACTACAAATTGAGAACAAAGAGGGTCCCATAAAAGCAATCTTGCTTGTGCTCAGGTCAGTTGGAATGTTTGTGAGGAGAAAAGGGTTTGCCCCAAAACCAGGTTTGCGAACTGAGCGCTCCGCAAACCTGGTTTTCAAAATCGTGAGGAGCCACAGTGCGGCTGCGCCTACTCATGAGTAGACCCCCAGAGGGGAGGCGAAAAGCCGCCTCCCAACTCCGGGGGTCTCCCCAGTATGCCTTGTGCGCTTGCGCAGGGCATACTGGGGCTTCTGGGGGCCGCGCGGCCCCCAAGCTCCCCAGCCCCCGCCGGCTCTGTCTCGGAGCCAGCAGTCATTTGGGCGGCCGCTCAGGGCTCCCTCTCCACTCATGAGCGGGGAGAGCGGGCTTAGCCCAGTCACCCCGCTCACCCGAAGAAACTGGGTCTCACGGATCGTGAGACCTGGCTCAGTGAGTGGGCAGAGAAGGGAGAGGGAGTAAACAGCATCTGTCCTTGTTGCCCTGGGAGCATCTGTGAAAGGGGCCTCTGCCAATGCTGGCTGGGGAAAACTTTTCCCACAGCGAAAGAAGGAGAAATGTCTAGAATGGGTAACCATTATAGTTGAATGGTTTAACTCATGTCTCTGAGATAAAACAGGAGAATAGGCTTGACCACACAGGCCTTGCTTCTTACCTCTGGCTGCTTTTGTTTTGTTCATTTTACGTCTGGTAGACCTCAGTGCTCCTGTGTGGCTTTTAGCACCTTCCAGCCTTGTTCCTCAGGGAAATATAGGAAGCTGCCTTATACTGAGTCAGACCCTTGGCTCATCTAGCTCAGTGGTGTCTTGCGGTCTTGTCTTGCTTTTAACAAGAAAGGCAATTCCTGATCACTACCACAAGACTAACCCCCCTCTCTCATAAGAAGGACAGCTGCTGAATTTCTTGCAGGGGCCAGAGGGCCTAAGACATTTAACAGTTGCATGACAGGCAGCCACTTAAAAAGTGCAACTTTGGCTAGCATATGAGGGTGCTTGAAAGTCACAGATAATAACAAAGTCTTTCTGAACAATAAGTTTCCTTGTTCAAGGGATCAATATTGTTTGAAGGTGGTGGGTTGTAAATGCCCTCCATAGGTTATAAATATCAAGATCCATGAGTGACTGCCTTTAAAGACTGAACCAATGGAGCAAATTCATCTTTGTTTATATCTTCCAGTTCTTTGTTTTCACAATACAGCTTGGGCAAGAAATTAAACCTTTGGGTGACGCTGTGCAAACTAAAAGGTATGGTTGTGCAGATGAACAACATAAATAGGCAGCAATCCAAGGCCCCTTGGACTGCGTGTCAGGCAGTAGCACAGGGAGGGCATGGGTGGCTTGTGTTCTCATGAGCAATCTGCTCCGCACCCTGGTGGCAGCCTCGCCCTGGCAGCAATGATGGAGGAGACGGTTGCAGAGGAGGCAGCACAGGAGTGGAGGTGGCAGCCTCCCCTGCCGCCCCCCCCCCCCGCCAGCAATGGCAGAGGCATGCTCCTATTGCCTGTGCTCTAGCCGGCTCTGACCTCAGGCAGCTGGGAATGAAGAGCCCATGCATGGCCTTATTCCCCGCCACCTTGGGGTCAGAACCTCAAGTGGCTGGGAAGCAGCAGCAGGCTGTAGGAGCATTGCATGCTGCTGGAGATGGACAATGCAGCACACTGCAAGGAGAGCATAGCAGCAGGAGTGGCTGGCGAGCTGGCCAGTGGGGAAGGGGAGGCTGGGGGAGGTGAACGAGGCAGGGCGAGGAGGCTCTGGAGGAAGGGCAATACATGTTCTTGGGACACATTTGCCCAATTGTAGCTCACCCTCTGGTGTCAGGCCTGTCTGTTGCCACATCCACTTGTATCGCCAGTGGCAGGGACCTGGCTTAGTTGCGCCCCATTCCAGTAGTGTCTCTGGAGGGTAACCTGTTATGAATGCTATTTGCTCCTGAACACGGGGGCACCACTGCAATAAGGACAAAACCTGTCCCCTATTTCTTACACTGATGGCCTGACACTCACTGATAGGGAGCCCAGAGGCAGGTACACTACAGTGCCCCTCCTAGGCAGACCTCTCTTCTTCTCGGCCCCGCACTACCTGTCGTAATTTATTTTGGCTAAATATTTGCTTCAGCTTGTTGGACTAACACATCCCAGATCCTCAGTTTAATGTGAGTTCTGGCAGCTGCCAGATATAATTATCTAAGATATGAGACAGAAATAACAAGTCTGGATCAATTGTATTGTCTTGCCTAACCATCTTAAGGGGCATGTTTTTAGCACTGGTTTGTTATACGGTAGTAAGCACACCTTCAGAAGCTTCTATTATCTATAATTCCAGCGTGTTGTTGATTTTGATGTAACATGCAATATGCCCTTGTGACTACTGGCAGACAGCCTACCAGTGATGAAAAGCATCACTGAGATACTAGACAGGAGGCTTATATTGATCTAAGGAATTTATTTTCAAAGGTTTTACGCCTGCATGTTACAGTATCCCCATATATCCATTGCACAGAATAACAGAGGAATGATGATCTTGGCAAAAGTATGGATATTTTTAGTTTTGGTTTAACATACCAAACCTAGGTAGCACTTACTGATATACAGCTGAGTGTAGGTGTGTGAAGGTTTGGGGTTCAAAAGCTCCTGTATGAAAGTGTATTTCACTGAACAGTATTAACAGAGGCGTAACTATAGAGGGGGCAGGGGGGGGGGACGTGCCCCGGGCGCCATCTTTTCTGGTCACATGGGGGGCGCCGCCATGACAAAAATAATTTTTTTAATTTTTTTAATTTTTTTGTTAATATAAATGTTTCCTGCTCAGTGCAGCAGTGCTGCAGCAGTCAAGGGAGCACGTTGGCGCCCCCTCCCCCACGAGCGGTACCTTCCGCGCCACCCGCACCCCCCCCCATTGCTTTGCTGGCGCCTGGCGGCCAGTCAGTGGCTTGGCTTGGCGGCGGCAGCGGGCGCTTGTGAGGAAAAACCTAAGTATAATGTAGTATGTTGGGGGGCGGGGGGGGCGCCATTTCAGTGCTTGCCCTGGGCGCCGTTTTCCCTACTTACGCCTCTGAGTATTAATTTGCTTCATCTATATACCATTTATGAGAATGAGGCCGTTCTCACCTACAATTGCATTTTCTTCATATCAGCATTGCAAACTCCATTGGTTCTGATCTTAAAATAATCTGATTATTTTGCTGGATGTTTGGGAATAATTTAATAGGGCTGGATGATTTCCAGACTGGAGGCCTTCTTACCTGGCTTGCAGCACAAACATAGGTCAATGATGGCATTGAATCTGCTGTGCCTCCACCATGCTATTGCTGCCACCACTAGCAGCATGGAAGAGGGGAGGGCTCTCTTCCTTCGTGGGGGCAATAATGGCAGCAGTGATGGGGTGCTAGGCCTCATTAGGTCACCTAGTGCAGGGATCCTCAACACTGGGCCCCCAGATGTTCTTGGACTTCAACTCCCATAATCCCCAGGCCCAGTGGTCTTTGGCTGGGGATTATGGGAGTTGAAGTCCAAGAACATCTGAGGGCCCAACATTGAGGATCCCTGACCTAGTGCACTGATATGGGCCAATGACATCATCAGCCTGGGCCAGCGTACCAGGCATCAGCCCAGGACTAGAGAGGCCTAATATGAGGGTCATTTTGAATCCTCTGTGAGACCCATGATTGAGACTTTTAAGCACAAGATGCCCAGGAATCTTCCCCCAAATCTCTTGGGGCAGATTTCAGAATTCAGTGCTGAAAACTATTTGTTTTATATATGTTGACAGGATCTCTAATAGAAAGCTGTTCTCTCAAGTCCTTGCTAAACTGCTATGCTAATAACTTGCCCTTTAGTGTCGAAAGTGAGAGACTATGGTGTCTCTTGAATTGATTTATAGCCATCTTTTGACCCTGAAAATGCAATTTTAAAGTAGAAGTACCTTTGCAGATTTAATAAATAAAGGATGTCAAGTAGCTGTGGTTTGATCTTGAGGAACCTAGTAGTGTTGTGATATAAAACAAGGAGGAGCAGGTAGGCTCCCTAGAAGAAGCCTCGGTCTAAATCCCAGAGACCTCCTTCCTTTGTCAGTCTCTAATTACTTCAGTGTGCTGTGTTGGGAAGACAAATACAATTCCAGAATGATGAGGACTCCTCCCCAATCCTTTGGGATATCACTCTTGAATCATTGACTGTTTTAGAACATTCCCCATGGCTAAAGTTAGGGAGGAGACTTAAGAGCTCTGAGTTTTGGTAATCCCATCAAGGTTTGTCAAATTCTGGCCAATAGCCAACTGAAAGAAGCAGAGCACAGGTCGGTTTGTATGCACAAACCAGGATAGGAACCAGGACTGAGCTGGACTTCTAGATGTAAATGAGCGCCAAAAGCCTTGAGCATCAGCAGTGGAAATGGTTGGTGACTTTTTGGATTACTGGGCTGACAGTGACAGGCTGGGAGTTTTCAGTCAGAGAGCAACCCTTGAGGCCTCATGTGATGGCATGACGCACAGTCTCATTAAGGCTGAAGAGCATGCTGGCCAGTTGTCAGCCTGCCCATGGCTATGTTCTTTTTGCATAGGAACTAAAGAGCACTAAAGGAATGTAAAACATTTGCATCATTTTGCCATTTCAATGGGTGCAATAAGAAGTGTGGCATGCTGGGCAATTCCCACACTGACAGAATGGCACTCACTAGGCACAGCTCTGTCTGCTCAGGATTCCACTGGGAATCCCTCTGGCAACTTTCTTTCTGTGATCACAAATGCCGGGAAAGGAAAAACATTGCTTATATGTGCTTGTACCTCTTGCCTTTCATGAGAAGAATTTACATAGCATTGAGTAGGTGGATAAGTAGATCAGGGATTATCTGGACAGTATTCAGAGGGTTTTGCAACATATACTATTTCCCAACCTTAGATCCACAGCAGTGTTCCTTGTAACAGGGATTCCCAGATGTTATTGAATACAACTCCCAGCATCTCCAGCTGGAGTGGCCTTTGGCAGGGGATGATGGGAGCTGTAGTCCAGCAACTTCTGGGGACCCAAGGCTGGAGATCCCTGCACTAGATTATGTTCCAAGTGGCTATCTCCAAGTTTTCATTTAGTTCATGCATTCAAGAATTTTCTGCCAGCAGCCAGTCCCATTAGGTTGAAGGCACTGGGAAGATGGATGGAGTGTGTGCCAGAGAATAGGAATTTCCAAAGCTGCATTTCCAAAGGTGAGTTAAAACCAGTACTGTATCTAGCACTCAGAGATTTGGTGAGAACAGATACTGTGGTGTTAACAATTAAGCTTCTGTGCATGGATCTTGAATTGCCAACTAGCTATTATTTTATCACCTTAAGTGCCGCAGTAGGGAAATGACTGACTAACAAGCAGAAGGTTGCCGGTTCAAATCCCCACTGGCACTATATCGGGCAGCAGTAATATAGGAAGATGCTGAAAGGCATCATCTCATACTGCGTGGGAGGAGGCAATGGTAAATGCCTCCTGTATTCTACCAAAAGAAAACCACAGGGCTCTGTGGGCGCCAGGAGTCGAAATTGACTTGATGGCATGCTTTACCTTTAATAGCAAATCACAGAGTGAGAGTGAGATAGAGAAACAGTGACTGACATCCTGACTAACAAAGTGAAGATGCAGCTGGAGGCTTCCTCACTATTGCAGCAAGTGGGGAGGGGAGTGATTTCTGCTGATCTTCCCTGCCTCCAGAAGTGCTCTGTGCCTTCAAAAAATGTCCCTGAGGGTCACACAGCCCAACCGCAGCCCACTAGCTTCTACCCTAATTTCATCTTTGACCCCTTTGATTTCACTTTGCTCCTGCACAAAAACACCAGATTCTGCACAGGTTCCACCTCCTAAACTACCTTTCTCCTTGTCCTGAGGACCAGCATTTTTAAAATCAAGCAGCAAAGCATATGGAGAACATATGCAAAGAGATATTAGGTCAGTGCTTTGAAAGGGCTTTATCTCCCACACTCAGCATAGTATCCTGCCCACATCAAGACAATCTCCTCCCTCCTCAATTATGTGATCCATGCCTGCATTTGACAGAGCATATTGTGCTCCATTCCAGCAAATGCAGCTGGACTATTTGCTCCCAGGATTTGTTTGTTTATGACATTGATATTCCTCTTTTCATTTTGTGTGGCCAAGATGCCAAACGAAATTAAAACAATGGAAAGCAACTATAACTAACCCATACAAGATGGCTGCAACAAATGTGAGACCAGCATGGCACCAGCCATAACAATTCGCTGGGGGAAATGGGAGTATGGATGTGAAGAAACCATCTGAGACCATTCATATTTCTCCTTGAAGGAACCCTGAAATTTTCTTTTGAATTTCACTTTGGAGAATTTTGGCAGATATAAAGGTCATCCACAAGACTGCGCAAAGCTGGGTAGGAGCAAGAAACCCCGGGGAAGAGAGGCTAATGGGATAGCCCAAGTGCTCTGAAGCAGGGATACCCCATCCTTTTAGCTTGGTTTTAACCAAGGTAAAAGGTAAACTTCCCCTTCCTACCTCAACAGCCCCAATCGTGTGCAGTCGGGGCTGTCTGCAGCCGCTACTGGCAGCCTGGCTTGGTCTCCACCATAGAATGCTGCCTATAGAGCAGCCAGGAAGCCAGGAGCTCCTGCATTAATGCGGGCAGCCTCTCTGCATTCCAGATCCTTTTTGCAGAGATCTCCACTGCACTGGTCGTGTGGGCATGCAGTGTGGCAGAGCACTGGAGAGACTACTCATTTGGGAGAAGGTAGATATACTGCTCCCTTCCCCCAGCCCTCCCTAGCCCCAGGGATTTCAGTTGAATGAACGACCTTGTAGTTTGTCCCCTCTGTCAAATGCTGGCATGGACGACAAATGGAGGGCTGGACTTCAGTCCCTCTCTGGATGCTGTCAGTTGATGCCCTTTCCTGACAGCATCATCATATGGAATATGGAAGGCTGGTCCTGAGCTCTCCCTCATATGCTGGCAGTCCATGACAAATGAAGGACTACCCCTTAAGGCAATGCATATGAGCAGCCAAACCCAGGCTAGGGCAGCCCAGCCGGAGTCCGGTTGCCATGTGCATGACTGGGATCGATATCGATCCCGGTGCTGCTTTTGTGGGTAGCCCAATTTCTAACCCCAGCCTTTAGCCAGGGATAAGGGTGCGAGCACACCTTAACCCTGGTGCTGGGGTTGTGTGGGTGCTTGGGCTGCAAGCCACCAGAACACTCACAGAGTTGTGCACCTAGAGAGTCTGACTCCCACAGGAATCCCCGAAGGCACCACACTCATCACACAGCGACTTGTGGGATTCCTGGAGGCCAGGCGTCCTTACCACAGCCTCCCTTCTGCTGGGTTGTGTGCTGTAGTGGCACTCGTCTGGGAGTGTGATGTGGTGAGTGGGGCAGAAACGTTGCTTGTGTGAAGGAAGGCAGGATCAACCCTGCCTTCTCCCTGTCCCTTCCCAGCTCCAAGCACAGAGGTCAAGTGCATGACTTCTTAGTGTATTTGCAATGTCTATAATGTGGGTGGGGCATTCTGACTGATCCTGCCAAAAAGTGGAGAGGAGAGAGGAAGTTAGTAGATGAGGAGCTTGGATATGAGCCTCTTGATCTACATTGCTCTACATAATAATGCTGCTTCCTTAGCTGAGTTCTTGAGAGCAGCCGTTGTCCTTGGCAGGGTTAATTTATTCATTGCTATCAAATATTCTTTTCATTAAAACGAATCCAATGGTGCATTTCTGAAATCCTGCCCTTGATCTAGCAATTATTCAGCGGTTTCTCCCCTCCGTTTCCTCACTAGCCCCTGCATGTTCTTATAGTCCTGGCTGTATAAATCAATTGCAGAGAAAAATATCCTCCCACTGGGATTAGAGGAGACAGCAGCTCTGCAGGCAGTGAAGGAATTTTGGTCTGATTGCTAATGATTACCCACAGGGGGAAGAAAAAGGGTAGGAGCTGGTTCTTCTTCTGGGCTAGCCCATCAACATGGCTTCAGTTTAAACAGACATATGATTGGATTAGGGGGTGGATGAAGCATCGTACTGTGCTGGAGGAAAAGAAAGCTTGCTATTAAAAACAGAGGCGTAGGCATTTGGGAGAGCCGGGTTCCACTTGTAGAGGCATAGCCACGTGAGTCTGTTGCAGCAAAAATAGGAAGAGGCTTGGGGCAGACTTACTTAAAGATTAACACGTTTGTGCTGCAATACCTTTGTTTGTCTTTAAGGGGCCACAATAATTTGCTATTTTTGGTTTCAGCATCTGCATACTGGCATGCACAAGGTTCCAAGTTCCCTCCCTGGTATCTCCAAGAAAGGGCTGAGAGAGAGAGTCCTGCCTACAACCTAGGAGAAGCCGCTGCCAGTCTGTGTAGACAATACTGAGCTAGATGGAACAATGCAGGGGCGTACTGTCCATTAGGCAAGGGGAGACAGTTGTCTCCCAGTCTGCTGCCTCAAAGGGCCCCCCAGAGGCAAGTCACATGATCCGTTCCATCCTGACTCCCCAGCACCCACCCGATTGTAGCCCACTGCCTGGGCTTCCTTCGGTATTCTTTACTTGCAGTATTCCTTCTCCCTCCCTCCCTCCCTCCCTCCCTCCTTTCCCCATCTCTCTTTTGCCTCCTAGGCTTAATTGTAAACTGCCCTGAGCCATTTTGGAAGGGCAGTATAAAAATCAAATAAATAAATAAATAAATAGGCTCCTCCTTCCCTATCCTGCCAACTTTGTCTGGCATCAGGGCTTACAGAGGCTCTCATTGGCTGGCGGGTAGACACGTAGACACGGAAAAGTCTAGAGAGGCTCAACAGCTGGAACACAGCTGGTGCTACACGCCGGCGGGTCGTGGGCGGCAGCGGGAAAAGGGCCAGCTCGGTGACCTGCCTGGCTCCCCCAAGGGTGAGCAAGATATCACCGTGAAGGGGAGGGTCACCGCTAGCTGGAGGAGCCTCCTGATCCTGCTTTGTGGTGGTGGTGGGGGGGGAGGGTTGGCAGCCATCAGTGCCTCTTTCTGTGGAGGTGAGTCTGTGCCACCTGCTGTGTGCACTGGCCAGAGGAAGGTAGGGAATCAGGAGATGGAAATATGTTTTGGTTAAGAAAAGGAAAAAGATTGTCAAAGACCATCCAGTGAGTTCATAGCATAGCAAAACATGGACTTCCTGATTAACAGCTCAGTTACTCAGCTATTGCACTATGCCAGTTGGTTCAAGTGCCACCTAGATGCAAGATCAGCAGATGCAGGGCTATTCACTGGGAGTCTCTAGAGTTGGAGTTGGCCCAGAGACGAGATTTTAAAATGGATAGCTTTGGGCCGAGGAGAAAGGGTGTTAGAAGAGAAACTGGAGCAGCAGTCCAGTGCCTTCCAGTTATGTGAAAAAGGATCACAGCTATCATGAATTAAATGTGGGGCCTTATGAACCTATCCTGCAGTTCCTAGGGTGATTTTATATTGCCTAGCAATCTCTTTTGATTGGTTCCTGAAGCTTTGCAGGGATGCATGCAGATGGATCATCATGGGGGCTGCCAATGAGAGATCCTTGCTCTTTACATCTGCTGATCACACCTCAGAGATCAAGTCAACCTTTGAGCAAAGTCCCTCTGGCTGACCTTCATAGACAGCTGCGCACATACAGGAAAGAAGTACTCCTCATGACTGCAAATGGGTCGGAATGTATGACTAAGTTGCCAACTTTTTAATTAGCCCTTGCTCCCGTGTCTTTAACAGCAGTTCGATCTGCAGACAGAGGATGATAGCTCAATACTATACTATGAAAAGCTTCATCTACTGGTATCTGCGAATCAAATTGCTGTTAAGGGCAGAGGAGCACGCCAGGCGGTTTCTTTTTCCTGATTAGATGGCAACTCTCCTTGGGGCTGATTCATGTATAGGGCAACAGGAAGGTGACACTGGCATGGGAAGGAACCATGTAATTTGCTTCTGCATCTAGACATTACTGGGAGCAATGCAGCCATGGGAAAGTAGCTTGTTAATTGGTGTTCCTCTAGGGAGTGAGATTATTCCTGGCAGCAGCATGTGGGCTGACTGAAGGCCAGCCTATTGAGAAGGCAGGATTCAGTAGTAACAGGTTAGTTAGAAACATAATTCTAAATAAAGCCACACAGGGAATCACACACATCCCAGAATATGTGGAGCTCTAACAAAAAATAAGGTTGCCCTGGACCATATGTGCTTGCTGGTGAATGGGGACAAGGGAGAAGACTTCCCAATGAGAAACCCTGGAGTGGCGTCACCCTGCATGTGGAGACTCGGAAATAGTATTCTGCAGCTGTCATTGTCTATAGTTCACACTTTAGTTTTAGTGCCTTACTGGCTTTATAGGTTTTCTTTGCACTTCAAGCTATCCATGAAAAACAGAAATCAGCTCCTGGAAGCACAACCCACACTAATTGCCTGTGATTTTTAAAAAAATGAATAACAGATCAGTAAAAAAGTTGTGTACATTTTAGTCAATATGACTGTCACAGGTTCCTATTGGATAGTGTCCATGACAGGCAAACCCACCCCAAGCTCTACCCTGCTAACATGCTGTGCACTCCTCAAACTCATTTTAAATATTTCTTGTGTAAAAAGATGGGTGCATTTCCACATTACAGTTGATGCTGATATATTCCTTAACAGAAGGGAAGGCAAGAGGGAAGAATTTTCTTTAGGGAAAGGAAGGGCTGCAGGGAGTGAGTTATACCATAGCCCACCCGTGATCTTTGAAACATAGTTAAGCCAGATTTACATCTATCCTTCTTCCCCATCACCATTCCTTCATCCCACTTTTCTATCTGTTCCTGTGCTATCCTATTAGAAATGAATTTGACTAGGGGCAGATCTACAATTGAGCAAATGTGTGCAATTAACACAGGCTGCCACTTGGAGGAGCCATGCCTGAATTTCTGATTTATATCATAATTTCCCCATAGGGATCAATGGGAAACTCAAACATGTTAATAACTCCTGAATGACTGGGCAGAAAGTTCTGAAATTTTGCATGGTGTCCCTACATTGAATGTGTGGACAATCAAGGAGATCAGTCCACCTGTTGATTTTTTAATGGATTTTAATTTTAAAAACCTTTCTTAAAATATTAATTAAAAAATAAGTGGACGGATGTCCTTGAACTTCTACACATTTAATGCTACCATTATGTGCTACTCCCAGATGAATTTTGAGAACTTTATGCCCAGATTACTCCTCTATATATCAAGACAAGGAGCAGTTTCCTCCAAATGAGGCTTGAAAGATGGACAGAGTGGGGGATTAAACTCCAAAACCTTTTGTAGCTTTCTGCAATGAAACAACACAGTTATGATGCTTTAAAACTGTTATAGAGACTTTAAAAAAATCATTAAAAATAAAAAATGAACCAATATCCGAATCATGTGTATCATTGGACTGTTTGTCATGAGGTTGTTGCTTTCTTATTGAAAACCATGCATTTCAAGCCAAGCCATTTCCTGCTAATAAAGTGTGTTGTGATGATGTTGTCTCCCATTCTGCAGGAAAAAAACCAAATGGCTGCTTTCTTTAGCAATAAAGCACTTACCTCTGTGTTGGTGATGTTAATCTGGTCACAGTTACCCATGCCTTAGTCATGTCATGGCTGGATTACTGTAACACGCTCTACGTAGGGCTGCCCTTGAAGAATATTTGGAAACTGCAGCTAGTGCAAAACGCGGCAGCTAGGGTTTTGTCCAGAACTGCCTGGTGGCAGCACATCACACCCATTTTGAAAGAGTTGCACTGACTACCAGTTTGTTTCCAGGTCCAATTCAAGGTGCTGGTTTTGACCTTTAAAGCCCTTAATTGTTTGGGCCCGGAATACCTGAGGGACCGCCTGCTCCCAAGCATTGCTGCCCTCTTGACGAGGTCATCTGACGGGACTCTGCTCCGGGTGCCAACAATGAGGGAGGCTCGGCGGTCGTGCACGTGGGACAGGGCCTTCTCTGTTGCTGCCCCCAGACTCTGGAATGCTCTCCCAGTGGCTATTTGCTCCCCAGTCTCCATCACAGCTTTTAGAAAGCATGTAAAATCGTGGCTTTTTACACAGGCTTTTATATGATTTTTTTCTGCTGCTGCTCTTTGTACTTTGTATTGCTTTTATGCTTGTGATTTACATTTTTAATCAGATTTGTTTTATATTTTTAGCTTAATATTTTAATTGTTTCTTTTTTACAATCTTGTTTTTAAATTTTGCTGTAAACCGCCTTAGGATTGTTTTAATGAAAAGTGGTATACAAATGTAACAATAAAATAAATAAATAAAATCTGAAGTTTTTCACTTTGCTTTTTCTGAGTGCAATCAGTTATTGTTCCTTACAGTGCATCTTTCATTACAATGCATCTTTCCTTACATCCTTTCCTTTCCAACAAACATCACCATTTTTGTTATGTGTTTATTTTCTTAAGGTTGGCAGAATCTATGATTTGTTTAGCTTCTCCAAATGATTCCAGAATGAAGATAGTTTTATTGTTGTCAATTTGTCAATTTCCTATTCTAGGGTGAAGATACTTCTCCAGGCAAAGTAGCATCCTTCCCCCTACCATCTCTAGAATTAAGCCTTCACAATGGTTATTTACAGAGTCAAAGAAAGGAAGCGAAATAATTGGGCATTTAGTGATGCTGAAATACTTGCCTCATTTGCTGGATCGCTTGGTTTCAAACTGCCTCCATCCATTACCAATTCCTCTTCTAGAACAGAAAAAGACATCTTACCTGACATCCTTACCATTCTTTCGTATAATTAAAAGGAGCACAATTGCTTTGCCATGATTATCCCATCTCTTCTTGGGGTAGGGGGAGGAGAACCAAGCTGCCCCTGTGAGATGATGATGCTACTCCTGCATCCTCCACACCACTGAACCTGACATTTGAGCTTCAGCCATCACCAAGGAAATGATGAGCGCATCATAATAGAAAAACTGCAGGTGACATCATAATTGCCACCTGTAGAGGTAAGGGCAAAGTATTATTCTTCAACACTGGAGTGAGATGTAGCCAGTGGGCACCTATCAACACTACAAACATTCACTTCTTTTATACCAGTCCTATCCTGGAAGTTCTAGCTTTCTGTTCAGCCATTCGGGAGTTATTAACCTTTTTGCTTCCCATTGATCCCTATGGGGAAATTACTGGATGGGGCCCATGTTCCGTTCTTGCACATGGCCCCTTCAGAGCTTGTTATGCCACTGAATTTGATTCATAAACACAAGATCACAGCTCATTAGTCCAGAGTAACTTTCACTGCCTTCCCATTCTGTTTTTAAGGTGCTTGCAATTATTCATGCCATAAGCACATTTGGAAAGAATTAAGTCAATCCACTCTTCACCTGTGGTGTGAGTTGGAAATGATGCTTTAAATTATAATGAGGAATACTTGATGATTTGCATTAACGATTTATCTCCCAACTCCCCTCTTTGTGGTGCATATTGTGAAAATGGTGATGGCGGACAGATCTTACTCCTCTTCCTTACACCCATGATTTATCTGGGGAAAAGGAGTAGGGTTATGATGTGTGCTTGTGTAGCCAAGTAAACATTTTAAAAATAATTGAAAGCCAGGGAGCTGGGTATGATGGAACTGGGGTGTATTTATTGTGCTAGCAATTGATTTAAATGAAGGGTTTAGCTAATTGCTGCATCAATAAAAGCTGAGCCTCAAATCAACATTTCTAGCTATGTTCACTACAGAGTGGATGCAAATCAATGGTTTTTCCCCCCTAAGAAACAGATTTTTTAAGAAAAATTAAATGAGTTTTTTCAGTTCTAATTTTAAAAAAAAATCAGTTATATTAAGTGTCATTAAAAAAACTTGGTTTAAAATTAAAAGCTGAATAGAAGACTAACAAATTCTACATTTATATATTACATTTTTTACTTTCTAGCAAACACACAGATAAAATCCTGCTTTTCTTTGTACAAGAAAAAAAGGGGAAATATCTGACTTCTAAGGTAAGCACTGTAACTATTATAACACATTTATTGTTACAACAAATTATGAATGTTTACAGCTTTCCCAATCAGTGTGAACATTACTTTTCAGCTCATGGAGAAATACGGTTTTGCACTGTAATTTCCTTCAGAAAATTCTGGGCACTTGATCCATATTTTAGTATATTCAACTCTGAACTGTATTGTGCCCTTGACTTCAAATAAATAATATTGCTTAAAGTCAGGGCTGTTCTTCTATCACGTATTAATGCAGATCTTATTAGTCACAATAACTGTGATCAGGAGAGAAATTCATCAGGTAAATTATATCATCAGCAGTGTATTATATTGGATTACTGTTTCCAAATCTAGTTTCACTTGTAGTTGAAAAAGTTTTTCTTTCAAAACAATTCACTTAAACCAGTTTCAAAATCTTCCAGACTGTCAACGACTACTCTTTCTTGGAAGGCTCTGAAATATTTTTCCAGGGGCTTCTAAAAACTATGAACCATTTAAACTGTTCCTAACAGATGCAAAACTATGTCCTGATAGTGCAGCCATTGCAACTAATGGC
The DNA here is from genome assembly GCF_027244095.1 of Hemicordylus capensis. Classification (NCBI taxonomy): domain Eukaryota; kingdom Metazoa; phylum Chordata; class Lepidosauria; order Squamata; family Cordylidae; genus Hemicordylus; species Hemicordylus capensis. The sequence goes on along the minus strand of NC_069657.1, from coordinate 266,212,339 downwards.
ATACGTCAACGTTTCCCTATCTCACGCGAATGGGAAAATAGGGACATGTTGGCAAGTATGTTCAGTAGCCACTGATATATCCTAGCCTACTCCATAAATTTGTCTAATCTAATCCCCTCTTAAAACCACCTAAACTAGTGGCCACCAAAATTACCTTGATCCACCTTTATTATTTTAAATGTATGCAAACTATTTTTACCAATGGCTAATGTTTAGATTGAGAAACATGAATAGGGGGAGGGACCCCTAACACCACTTGATGGACTAAAAGAGCCCTGAAAATGAACATGTCTGGAGGCAACCTGAGTTTTTGGTTTGGAAAGAAGCCATAGAGGTGATTTAAATACTGGCTTGAAAATACTGTGATGATGCAACACGATTCTCATATGAGCGCTGCTCACATGGCTGTCTTTGCTAAATGTACTCTATGTGTCATAACATCCTAAGCCTGGAATTAAGTATCATGCAAAGTATGATTATGCAAATGAAAAACACATAACTTGATCATGATAAAACAGAACACCTCATTTTTGCTACTTCTAGTAGCTGCTTTCTCTCTTTATTAGTCCAGTAGCAGAGGCAGTGAAGAAAGGAACAATGGGAACCTTTCCTATCTGATCATATTTCACTGGATGAAAGGCACTGCATGAAAAGACAGGATTCTCATACTTGTTCTATTGCTATTTCTCCAAGAGTTCAGTTCTTAGAACAAATGCCGAGGTCTACTGACTCCCCCTTGCTTGTTCTTGGCCTGAAAGGCTACAACTATAGGCCTTCATTGTTGTAGGATGGGTTCAGATGATGTGCACTAATTGGATGTAAAGAGAAAGAAGGAATCTCTGATGTTTCAGAAAATAACCAGAGGTTCATCATTAAGAATATCTTGCAAGGTGGTTTGAAATGATTGCAGGATTCTAAGGAAGCTACAGCAAGGATGGTTGGGGGCACCTAGAGGGCCAATTCTAAAAATCTGGAGAAGGGATGCTGAGATTGTTACACACAAGGAGCATTCTCCTTCTACACTCTCCTAATTTCCAAATAGCTACTTCCTGCAGGGGTGTCCAATTAGACCGTGGTCCGCTACCACCCTTTTGTGATTGGACTGCCACCAATCTGTTGTGAAGGGCCTGCCACCCCTCTGTTGTGGTTGGACTCGGGTCAATTGGATGTGCCCTGATTGGACTGCAACCAATCTGTTGTGAAGGGTCTGCCACCACTCTGTTATGGTTGGACTGCCACCACCCTGTTGAGGGCACCCACAGGATTAGCAGCTAAGAAGGGAGCAATTAATTAAACCATTGGGACCCCTTAATCAATTGATGTGTGAAGAGAGAGAAGAACCAAAACAGAAATGTCTTTTATGAATGTTATTTAAGGAAATAGATTTAAAGAGCTGCAATAGATTTAAGATCCTGGCAAGCAAAGCTAATTTAGCTAATTATAATATAAGCAGGTTACCCAGCAATGGAAGGGAAGAAGGAATGAGAGGAGGGGAGAGGGAAGCAGATAAAGTGTGTTACCAAAGGTGCAGGGAGACTTTGTATGCCTAGTTCAAAGTCTCTCCTGACCAGTGTTCCCTCTAACAGGAATTTCCAGATATTGACTACAATTCCAAGAATCCCCAAGTAAAAGCCACTACAGCTAGGGATTCTGGGAGTTGTAGTCAACAACATCTGGGAATCCTGTTACAGGGAATACTGCTCCTAACAATTGCAGATGCTAGGATTTGATGAGAAGATGGAGTGCATGATGCTGGAGTGCAGCGATGCTGCAGCATGGGAGAGAGAGAGAAGATGCATCTTCTGGGCCTGCTGAAAGTTGGGTCTGGAGACTCTGGTTTTATACTCTTCTGAGTCCTTGACTGCTCTTGGGGCCAGCCCCTCACATCCATCAAAGCTTATAGTTATGACAACTTGGACACCACCTGTCTGGGCTTGGGTCTTTAGATGTTCTCCTTTCATAAGAACACAAGAACAGCCTTGCTGGATCAAGGCACAAGGCCCATCTAGTCCAGCATTCTGTTTCACACAGTGGCCCACCAGATGCCATTGGAAGCCTACAGGCAGGAGTTGAGGGCATGCCCTCTCTCCTGCTGTTACTCCCTTGCAACTGGTATTCAGAGGCATCCTGCCTTTGAGGCTGGAGGTGGCCTATAGCCTTCTTTCATTCTCTTACCTTCTCATCCTATCAGCACACACAGCCTTGCTTTTTACTTGCAACATGAGAGGGCATGCCCTCAACTCCTGCTTGTAGGCTTCCATCGGCATCTGGTGGGCCACTGTGTGAAACTGGATGCTGGACTAGATGGGCCTTGGGCCTGATCCAGCAGGGCTGTTCTTATGTTCTAACATTTTACCTGCTTTTTACTTGCAATATAGTTTAATCATTTGAACTAACCTAGTGATTGTCTAAAGCTGCAGAAGAAAACCATTGCCTACATTGTCTAACTTATTTTCCTTTTACATGTGGACACTTGGGTAATAGTAGGAACTTTTAACAAATCTTTCAACAAATCCTAACTAGATACTCCTTTACAAGCAGAGCCCCTTGAACCAGGTCGAACCTGTTCGACCAAACGGACTGGACTGCTGGCCACTTCGACCAAACCAGCTCATGGACTGGTGGTTTGGTTCGAATTTGGCTTGAATTCAAACTGAAGTGGCAAAACTGGTTCCGTACACACCTGTAGTATCAGCAGCAACCACAGAAAACCACATCAAGGTTGCCAGACACTGAATATGCTGCAGGTTTATGAATGACCTAATTGGGTCAAACTATGAAGAGATTATTATATTGGTAGAGGCCCAGATATCTTGTTATATAATATATAAAATATCTTTTATAATATATAAAAATATCTATTAGCCCAAAAGGAAAAGTGATGACTGTTGAACAATTAGTGACTAGCCACACCTTGGCTGAAGACCTGAATTTAAAATACAGTGTCAACAACTCGTTTTCAATATCTTGGGGATGCAGAAGGCTTTCCCTCCTACTTCATGAAACAGCTGGGTACAGCAATGGGATAGGATTGGAGGCTCAGCCTGAGCCTCACACATAATCACCGACCTCCTACCTTGCTTTTTGCTTGCACAAGATTACAAAACAGGAGTATGCACAGCTCCCAAACTTGGGTAGGATGCTTGTCCTACTTTATTGCTCGTCATGAGCACCAGCCTAATAGGTTTCTTTCACCCTCTATGTTAATGACTAGAGGCCCTTTTCAGACTTATGTATGGATGCATGCAGCTGGAAATGTTGCTTAGTTTGTCCTACCTCTCCTATTGCTGCTGTAATGTCCTGTGTTGGCCGGCTGCCCAGAAGCTCCAAAATCACTCCTTCCAGAGCGGAAGTGAGAGCCAACAGATGCAGTCAGACAGGAACAGAGATGGAGCGTAGTCCAAATGTTGCACAAGGTCAGCACTGGGAATTCCACAGATGTCAGGATCAGGGGGGGACACGAATCATAGTCAGTCAAAACAAACAGGTTCAGATTCCAGGGTCAAGGCGGCTCAGGGTAAAGGCTGGTCACCATGGACATTGTTTCCAACATAGATCCGGCTTTCAGGCTGCTCTAAATAGGCTGTGTGCTGAGAGTCCCACCCATCACAGCAGCTGTGCCTTGTCAGGGAGATGCAGCTGGGTCAGCACTGGAACACCTGTTCCTTCTGGCCAGTCTCTCTGCCCTGTGGCGTTCCTCCCTTTGAGCTTCTACTCTGGTTGTGGCCAGAACCTAAGGGGTATACTCGTGAGTCAAATGGTCCATAACCCAAAATTTGGCTTTAAAAAAGCTAAATCTGGCAACAGAGCAGTCTGGCTACATGTCTCTGCCAAGGACATGGGACAGGCACCTCAACTTCAGAGGCCTCCGAGGCTTTATCAGGAGGAGGAAAGGAAGGAGACAGAGGGGCCTGCAAGCCTGCTGGCTCCAGCTCTGCTGAGTCAACTGGTGTTTCAACCTGCTCCAGGTCTTCATCTGAGGAATCCTCCTCCATGACCCCTGTGGGGGTCATCGCAGCTGCCCACTTATTTCTCTGTTTCCCCCCAGCTGCTGCCCATTCTGTCCAGCCTCTGCCCTTTGCTATGTCCCCACCCTTTACAATACATGGCTGTTACTCCTTTGGGCATCTGCCATTGGTTTCTCAGCTGTTGAGTTTCCATCAGTCACTCAGGTGATCAGGCACATCAGGGGCCAAATTAGATATGATGAGACCAGCTGCATTTGGTTCTTTACATATCTTCCATATCCTTGGGTCAAGCAGAGTGGATGCGGTGGGGACCTACTTTAACATCCACATGTGCATGCGGGAGAAGGGAATTGAACTCCCACTTTATTTTCCCATGGTCCATGGCTCCATAGGCCTTTCTTGTGTCTCACCCCCATCAGAGCTGTGAAAAGGAGTATGGTCAATAGACTGCAGAGAGGCAAGGCAGGGTCACATCTAGCTTAGTTAGGTTTGCCAGCTTTAGAAAATGTAGATGGTGTCTTCCTGGAAGAAGACTATGCAAAATATACATACATGGAGAAAAGAATAGTGAGATAAGAGGAATTATGACCTCTGAAGACCTTTCCTCCCTTTCCTCAGATATTCACTGTATGTGTTTATATATACAGACACAAATAATTTTGCACTTAATGTAGTATTTATTTAGATCTCTAACCCAACCACTGCAATGTCCCCTAAGGCTCAGTGAACAACCAAATTAAAAGTGCTATGCTACTTTGGTTGCTCCAGTACTCTGAGCAGTGGGAAGTCCTAGCGGTTTGCAGTGCACTTGTTTTCTGGTTTTCCTTGATGGAGAGATTACTGTTGATTTATAGTATCTTTTGAATGCTGCTTAGTTCATGTTCACAAATATACAGGTTAAACATTGGTCAAGAGTCCAAGCACAGTGACGGGCAAGAGCATCTCAGAGTGGAAAGCTGGAGAAAACAAGAGAGACTGAACCCTAGCAAGGACAGGGGAACCCACTTGCTCTAGATCACTAATGGCCTGCCATTCATTCTGATCCGAATCTTCTCTGGATTTAGAGTCAATTTATTTACCCAAATCCAGGCCCTAATCATGGCCAGATACAGTCAGAAGTTCAGGGTCTGAAGTATATTAGCGACATGCATTCCAACTTGCTAATATTTATGCAGAGAATGCAGCTTAGTGGGAGAGTGTGTGCTTTGTGTGCAGAAGATTTCAGGTTCTATGCCTGGCACTTCCAATTAGGGCTGGGAAAGGTCCCTATCTGAAACCCTGGAGCAGTGGTGGCCCATGAATGCGCCTTCGGGGGGCGGGCGGTGGAAGGCAGCTTTAAGAGTAAAGTAATTCGGGACTCACCTTGGCGGCGGCGGCGGCAGCTGAACACTATTCGGAGCCGCAACATGCCGCCCAGCAGCCCTACGGTGGGGAAGCGCCTCCACCACTCACCTGGCCACTGGCGGGGGCTCGGCTCCATGGAAGCCAGGTGAGTGGCAGAGGTGCTTCCCCACCGTAGGGGCTGCTGGGCGGCACGTTGCAGCTCCGAGTAGCGTTCAGGTGCCGCCGCCGAGGTGAGTCCTGAATTACTTTACTCTTAAAACTGCCTCCCCACCCCCCGGAGGTGCGTTCACGGGCCGCCACTGCCCTGGAGGGGTGCTGCCAGTCAGACAATACTGACAGGATTGAACCAATGGTCTTCCTCAATAGAAGGCAAGTTTATGTATTCAGATATTGACCCTGTCCCTTCCAGGGTCCATGACCTCAGAGAAGCATTGGCAGGAAGCCGAACAAGATGCCGCTTAATTCCCACACAGGAATTGGCTTAAGGAAATGATTAGTATTTCCCCATCAGTGCCATTCAGAATGATCTTCCTAGGAATGAATGGAATCACCTGGAACTAGTCCTGTGAATATCTGCCAGTTGGGCTGCACACTCTTGTTGATTTAAACAGTATCTATACTGAGCAGAATAATCAACTAAAGCTTTAATCAAAAATTAAAATTTGCCTCCCAATTAATTGTTGATGCTGCGATTGAAGAGCACAGCTGCAGAGACATGCCAGTTCCTTCTTCCCTGTGTCAAATGTGATGAAAAGGCAACCTAGTGATAGATTTTTCTCTTCAGTTTGTGTCTAAAGCTAGCAGATCTTCTGCATTTCAGGGTGAAGCGCCATGACTTTCCTCCTAGCACTAAGAACCACAGGCAGCCGAAGCCGACCGTGCTTGGCTGAAATCAATGTCAATGCATCTTTTAAATCTGGAGCTTACACAATCCTAATAGGAGTTGACATCGAGATGTTGTGAGCATCCCAGAAGGGTGTTCTCAAAAGCAAAGCCTGCTGCTCAAAGGCTTGTGAGCAAAATCGAGGTGAACCCACAGCAGCTTGCAGCCTGTTTCAAGTCGGCCTGTGCTCACCTCAATCCTGAAAGCTGTCACCTCCGCCCACTTTGCCTCCAAACCCAAGTGCTGACCTTTGGAGCTGGGAAAGGGGAAGGCAGTGCTGGCAGCAGCAAGCATAGCTGTGGCAGAGCATCCTTTCTCACTGGGGACTGGGACGGGTAGTACCAGCCTCAGAATGCCTGGCAGGAAACTGATACTATTGGTATCACTTCTGCCAAGGAAAGAGTCTCCTTTCTGTCAGAAATACTGGGAATAGTGTCAGTTTGCCCCAGAGGATTCTGGGACTGCAGCCTCAATCCCTAGTAGGAAAGGATGCTTCACTAGAGCCTCCTCTTCTGCCACCTTCTCTAACCCTAAAGGTAGCTACTTGGGTTTAGTACTTACTACTACTGCTACTACTACTACATTTATATATCGCTCGTCAACCAAAGTTCTCAAAGGAGTTTACCTAGAAAAATAAATACATCAAGAAGATGGTCCCCTGTCCCCAAAGGGATCACAATCTAAAAAGAAACTGTTGCAGTTACCAGCAACAGCCACTGGAGGGATGTTGTGCTGGGGTTGGATAGGACCAGTTGCTCTCCCCCTGCTAAATATAAGAGAATTACCACTTTGAAAGATGCCTCTTTGCTTAGGTAGCAGGGGTGAACTAACTTATCTCTGAGACGGAAGAGTTAGCAACAGAGGTGGATACTCTGTGAGCACCTTCAAGCATTTGCCATTTCTATAATATATTCCATACTTGCAGATCGATGAAAAAACATATTAAAGGGACTTCCCCTCTAACAGCAAGTGGTAGATTTTGGATATTAAACAAAGAGAAACTGTGCCTTTCTTTCATCTCCTCAAAAGGTATTCTACTAGAGTTTTCGTAACAATGCCAGTGTTTTCCAATAATTAGTTCATAATTGATTGCTGTCCAGGTGATATCAACTAAAATAATATTTTATTAGTTCACAGACTTTTCTTATGTGGTGAGCAATTGCATCACCAATGTCTCATGGCCTCAGTGTCCAACAAAACCCCACTGACAACTTCAGTAAAATGAGTGAGGTGTAGAGTTCCCTAATCTCCAAGTATAGGTTGATCAAAGTCAGAACTACGACTCTTAGTGTTATTCTCAGGCTGGGAACAGGAAAAGCATTTTTCCAGAAATCTATTTTGTATGTATGTATTTGTTTATTTCGGCCCAAGGCCAGCATAGAAATCTATTTTGTCCAGTTCTGTGTTCATTCATTCATTCATTCATTCATTCATTTATTTAGCACATTTGTTTAATGCCCAAAATGCAAATCTCTGGGTAGTTTGCAACAAAACCATAAAAACAGCAAGTAAAAGATTAAAACACTACAACAATTTAAAATTTAAAATGATGATAAAACTACTAAAAACCATCAAACTATTAAAACAGTATCTAATTGAAAGTCTGGATGAACAAATGTGTCTTGACTGCCTTTTAAAAAGTTGTAAGAGATGCGGAGGCTCATTCCAGCAGGGAGCGTGTTCCAAAGCCTCTGGGCAGCAGTGGAGAAGGCCTGTCCTCGAGTAGCCATCAGACGAGCTGGTGACAACTGCAGACGAACCCATCCTGATGTTCTCAATGGGCGGTGTGGTTTATAGCGAAGAAGACGTTCTCTTAAATACCCAGGGCCCAAGCTGTTTAGGGCTTTATAGGTTATAAGCAAGACCTTGTATTTTGCCCAGAAACTTATTGGTAGCCAGTGTAGATCTTTTAAGATAGGAGTGATGTGGTCTCTCCGAGATGACTCAGAGACCAACCTGGCTGCTGCATTCTGGACCAACTGCAGTTTCTGGACTATGTACAAAGGCAACCCTACATAAAGCGCATTGCAATAGTCAAGTCTGGAGGTAGTGAAGTATGAAATTATTATTCATTCTGAGATGGAGTTGGACAGCTGTAAAGATCGTCCCTCCATAAATCTGGTTTCTGCACCATGGATGAAATGATAAAATCTGTCACAGGTCCCTTCTAAACCTCCTGTAGGTTGGCACTCACTAGGCTCCAGCTAAGGAGTACCATGTAGGCATGGGTCAATTACATCATCAACCTGTGTTGACATGACTGGCCTGGAATTATGCCACTCCCATGTTAGCTCCACTCCCATGCAGGAGGAGAGGACTGCCTCTCTTCAGCAGCAGAAGAGGCAGTGGTTGTATCTTGCTATGCTCATATCCAGGCCTAGTGTGCTGAGGTGAGTCAATGACACCAGCAAATTCTGGGCTGAGCCTAGTGTGGGGACAGGAATAGCCCTGCTGCAAACATAATTCGAAATTACTGGATTAGTTCTACTCAACCCTAACAAGATCCTTTGTCATGAATGTAATCCCTTCCTTAATCTTCTGCACTAAGCCAGTGGCTAGAGTGATAAGTTAGGATCCTATGAGAGGCCAAAACTCAAATCTCAACTAAGTCCATCACTATCTCACACTTCACAGATTGGAAGGATGAAACATAGCAGTATATGCTGTCTGTAGCTTCTTGAAGGAGGAACAGCATATAATCATATCAGGTTGTCAGCCATGCTAATTGTAGGCCCAGTTCCTGAGCTGCCCAAGTGGTGTGGGTGTCATTATGCTCTCACTGATCCCATGCCATTTTTGTTATTTGTGTAATGAGGAAGTCCTATGTGAGTGCAGACCCCACACTAGTGCCCCTCACTGTGGTTGGCATCACTGAAACAGAACTTTCCATGGAATCTGCCCTTCACACATGATATCCTTATTCCATACTTTTGTGGAGTTGTGGGAGATGCAACCTGAGAAAAAAATTGTTCTTACACCAGTTGGGTACTGTATGAATCTGCAGACTTATTTGTCAGTAGTGGCCAAGCTACATGTTACATTAAGCTCATCATGAACTGACAGGCTTAAAACTGAAAAACAAAACACAGGAGCCCTATTCAGGAGATCACTGAGTTCAGACGTACAGGATAACTGCAGTCACTTGTGCCAGGGGTTACAATTCCTAACAATTCATGCTGCAGACGTTCAACAACCTGTGACCAGCTGAATGGGAGTTTCAGGAGGGGGAACCCCTCCCTGCTGCTCAGCCTCCCAGTCCTATCCCAGCCAGCTCCGCGGCCAGACTGTGGGCAAAGCAGGCAGTGGCACACACCCACACATTTTGACAGTGGCTTGGTGGCAGTCGCTGAGACCAGGACGGCACTTGCCCAAGTGCCCATCCACGCTGCTTTCCTGCGTTGAGCATCCTCCCTCCCTCCCCTTAGTCTGCCACTCTCGTGAGAGAGCGCTCTGTGGGGTGATGGGCTAAATGTCCAGCATAAAGAAGACCATTCCTGTACCACGTGAGTACCACAGTGTAAATTTGCAATTAGTGCTCACAGTGGCTGCGCCAGCTTCCCTGCTTGAGTCTGCCTTTTATACTCCTCCCCCACCATTTGCCCTCCTCCCAGCACTGTGATGAGTGCCCTACTTGTGCTGCCACTGTTTGTGCTTGTGACCACACTTGACTGTTGCTCCCTTTTCGGGGAGCAAAGCACTGAGTGCCCATCCTGTCATCCCATGTTATCACCCTACTGCTTGCCGAGGGGAGGGAACAGGGGAGGGAGTGGGAATCGGGGATTCCCCAAGTGGATGTGCAACTTGACAGGCTGGCCAGTCCGGGATGGAGCATGGCAGCATCCCTGTAGCCCGGCAATGCCATAGCTGCATGGCTGACAGGAGGGGTGTGTTCAGTGTTCTGATAGGCTGCCAGTGAGAAGTGCCAAAGCATGGAGCAGCCACATTCTCAGGCAGGTTTGCACTGCTGCCTCTATGATTGGGGTTTGGAAATGGGTGTGAAACCACAGTTATAGCTGAGTCAGCAGTTGGGTGTAATGCTTTGGTGGCAAAACTACAGCTGTCAATGGTGAAACTTAGAGAAAACTGAAGGTTCCAATTGCAGTTTGGCGAGGCAAAACGGAGTCAGATTTTGGCCTGCAAAGGAAACCATGGTTTCGTGCATTTGGGTGCACTGCAGTTACAATCTTGGCCAGCTATAACTGCAGTTATCCTATATGTCTGAACTCAGCTATTATGTTGTAGGTATGTCCAGAAAACTGTATACAGGTACATATTTTAGTGTGAATGAGTTATATGTACATTCTTTTAAGAAGTGAACCTCGATACAGGCCCCCTGAAATGCAGGTTATAGATAGGAAGTGTACTTCTATACATGTGCTCAACCTGTGTGAATAGCTGTGACTACAGATCTGTACATGCATAAATCGTACACTGATTGTATGTGTATTGAACAATTGTTACTAGAACTGTTCTGGAGCACAGGCGGAATGCCCCGAGACTACCTTTGGGCTCATGTGGGGAATTAGCAAGACTATAGTGAACAGTCTGTTATGGAATAAATTTGTGCAGAGCTTTGGCCTGGAAATAATGAGAGAGAAAGAGATATGATACAACAAGATTTATTTGGGGAATTAGGGGCATAGGAAGAAAAAAAATGATTAAGTAGGCAAAGAGGCAATAACATATTAACTAATAGTGCTAATTTGGAATCTTACAAAGAGGCGTTTTAGCTTAAGGTTCAAATTGTTACAAAATCAGTTCAGGGCTGGCTAGAGAAAGGGTCTGAAGAGCAGCTGTAGACTAAAAGAGGAAAGAGAAGGGGGTGAGTAGATTTGGAAGATAGGCAATTAGTATTACCAATCCAAGGTCTGGTGGCGTGTTGGTCACACTTGCAGGTAGTGTGCATTGGTGGATCTTCTTGTAGGGACGAGGCGGGAAGGCAGGGAAAAGGAGAGGCAAGTGTGCCACTCGCAAGCCAGGAAACCAGGATAGCATCTGGTTCCAAGAAAAGTCCAGAGGTGGTCAGGTCTCTAGGGTCTAATTCTCTAGAGCAGCCAGGTATGGTGTGCGGTTTGGGTCTAGAGACAGGTCCAAACTGGAGGCCGAGATCCAAGCAGGAATCAAGGCTGGAGCAAAAGCTGTAGCTAATGGTTTAGCTAAAGCCAGAACACAACATTTGTTGGCATTTGGACTAGAAATAGGCAAAATCATGCCTTCAGGTCATACACGGGTCACACCTCCTTGCTGTTGGGGCTGACATCTGTGGTTGACAAAATAATTCATTTTGCTTGATTCAATCACCAGTGGGTGTGATCTTGATGAACAATAAAGTGAAATGGTTTGAACAAATTGTAGGGGCTGGAGTGAATGGCAAGCTCAAAGCTTATCTGACACATCAGGAAGACCTTTCAGGTGAGGAGATTATTCTTTTGATACCAGCAACTATTCCTTCTGGTCCATGCCAGGCCATTAGCGCAGCAGTAGTGGGGTGGGAATGCTCAGTCGTATCTGAGTTCCTGTGAAGATGATTAGTGATACTAACTCTTTATACTGTACCAAAAAGGGAGTTTTACTATTCTCTTGAGAAATAATCTCTCTCTTTAACTTGTGCCTGCTCAGCCAGCTTCCTTCTCTGAATAGAGAGGGGACAGAGGGTTATACCTTGCTTTTGCTTGTTATACTGACCTTGGGTAATAGTTGCCTCATGTTTGCTTGTGCTAAGCGACCAACTTCAGAGCTTTGCCAAATATGGGCATGTGCAGAGTTCACGGTACCATGAGCTCATAGCCAAGATGGAGACTGCAAGCCTGCAGTTCCAAATCACACAGTGGGGTACTGTTTGTAGCCCCCAAACAGGCTGTTCTAGCAACAGAACATAATGGGGGGGGTTACATGTTGATTACTAGAGTAAGTGTCAGAACCCCCTCTGGAATCAGTCCTGACTTCCTGAACATCCCACCAGAGGGAGGGGACTCCTCGTCCAATGAGGAGCCATTCCCTAGCAACACCATGGAGGATCATCCCACTCCTACATGGCCAAACAGCCCCAACGAGCCTCAAGGACCTGCTGTCGACTTCAGGGAGATCATAAAATCAGAACCAGGTCCATAGGTGCAGCCACTTATGGACACCTCAGCTCCTTCCAGAACCCTTGAAGACCCTAGCTCTGTTCCGGAGGAAGACACAGAGACTCAAAGTCCCCCCGACACTAGGGCTCCTCAGCATCAACTAACTGCCCTGCCTTCCTTGAGGGAGGCCTCACCCAGTCCTCCAACCCACAGGTACCAGTGCAATCGGGAAGCCCTGAAGGCAAGGCAGAGGAGTGCAAGTTTGCCAGCATGGCTGTTGCCATAAGATGGGCCTCCTCTGGAGGAGTAAGGCTGAGAAAGGCCTACTCGTGAGGAGGATTTCCAGCAACATTTTCACATAGGAAAGGATGTGGCTATTTAAGCCTCCTCGGTCCTCACAGTCTCTGTTAGAAGCAATAGCTCATCTAGAGCACCTTCTCCTTGAATGGCTATCCTGCTTGCCCATCTCAGTTCCTTGTATTCAGTGTTCCTAACTCTGACTCTTTGCTCCTGCCTGAAGCCACAGTTCTGCTCGAGTGGATCCCTTGCTAAAAGTCCTGGACTGGCACAGCCTGACTCCTGTGTGCTTCCTGAAACCTCCTCCAGCTATTCTCAGGACTTCGGTGAACCCCCTGATCCAATCAAAACCTAGTGCTTGATAGTAAGAGATGCTTCCTACCCTAGTTTGGGAGCTGGGTGTGCTCCCAATTTTCAATAGTCTGTTAGATGAAAACAAGGTTGGAGGTGGGATTTTTGATCATCTGCCAGGCTTCAACTGGGTAAGATTTTTATTTTTTGCCTACCTTGTTCAGAAGCTGGGGAGAGAATCTGGGCAGGGTGTGCTCATCCTATCCAACTGGGGCTTGACAGGTGATCACACTCCCTGCCTCCGACCTTGTTTTTATCTAACATGTGTTTGCAACATGGGAGCATGCCCAGGTCCTGAAACTGGGTAGGATCGACTGCCCTAATGCATAAAAAGAGCTACAAAGTGTTTCTTCTATGAAGCAAAAAAAAAAAACACCCCTGCCTGTGATTGTGTGTCCCTAATCCTAATTAGAACTGCTATGTTTATTTGTTTAACAAGTCCCCCCTGTGCTGCTTTTGTTCAAAGAAGCAATTTGCTGCAGAAATGGCTTTTTGCTGCAAGTAAATATTGTAGCATTAGCTTTCATAGAGTAAAGTTTATTTCAGCATATGTCTAATGTATTATCCGCCACTAGCAACTCTTCATGCACCCAATGAAGCAGGCTTGAGTCCATGAAAGCTTATGCTGCAGCAAGGTCTAAGGTGCCACAGGGCTCTATGGCTGCATTCACATGTAACATGAAACCAGAGGTTGCAGAACCCACAGTTTATTTTTCTAACCATGAATCGCATTGCAGACGTTGGCCCAACGGTGGTCTGGCAGCCTCTTTTTTTCAGGGCAGGGAAACTCCTCTCTCTTCCTGGTCTGCTGAGGCCACATCCCACCAAGCTCTGTAGCACTCACGTTACCAGACTGTGGTCAAGGCATCCGCACATCTCCAGGGTGGCAGCCATTGGCCACTATCTTCAAGGGGGTGTACTGAGTGTGATTGTGCCTTTTTGGAATGGTCTGTGTGCCCTTGGCAGGGAAAGAGCATTTAAATCCCTCTAAATGCCATGCCATCCAAGCCCTTCTTCTGACAGCGATTGCACTGCCACGCACATAAGAGTCCCGAAACAAAACTGTCTCACACAAGCACAGTTCCTGGTGGCGTCGGGATCTTGGCGGGCACTCTTATCCCATTACTTAGGAAAGGAAAGGGAACATAATGCCTTCCTAGGAGGGGATACGTTTATGAGGGAGGGCAAAGGTTCCTGGGGTCTGGCCTGCTGTGGCCAAGGATGCTCTTGTGATGGCTCACCCTGGCAAAGCAGTCCATGGAGACCAAAGCACACTCCTGTTCCATGGGTGGCTTGCTGCCAGGGGACTAGCATTCCCAGGAGATGACCAGTCTACTGAGGAGGATCGTAGGCTCAAAAACCTTTGGACTTCTCTGGGACTGCATGCTCATGAGTTGAGCTAACCCCCAAAGGGGGCCCCACTGGTGTGGGGCCTCATTATCTCTGGTTAACGATAGAGCTTTTGCACAGAGAACCCCCCACCCACTTCAGGGAAAACTTTCATGCAGCCAAAGGAGGTCTTGACACTCCATGTGTCCGTGTGTAGCTGGATGGGCAGATGGGGGAAACACCGGGACCAGCGATAGATCTTTTCTCTCATTCAGATTTCCCGGGTTTGGACTGGCATTGTGGTATATGCAGATCCGCCGCCATGAGAAATCATGGGAGAGCGTAGCCCCAATTTCCAGTCACCCCAGAAGATAGGGGCTGCTGTTCTGGGGGGGGGGGGAGATGGATATGTTCAAATGGGTGGATGGGATGGCTGAGGGCATGCTTTGACAGCTTCTTCATGGCAGTCACCAAGACAGGGAGAACCGTTGTCGGAGTACCCATCCCCACAGCTTGCTTTTATAGAGCAACTTGGCTGGGTGGCATCTTCTGTCTGGCCTGCATTTGTGTCCTCATGGCCTGACACCCTAATGAGAGAGTGGTCCATGGGAAAAGAGATGTCATCACACATTAGTGATTCAGCCCAACACCCCTGTTCCCACAAACAGTTCTTCGCATGAGTGGTGAAGGGGTATCTCCCATGGCCTTACACTCTTAAGAATGAGCAGTCTACTCAGAAGTAGCATCTATCCTCATCACAGATGAGGAATTGCTCCTTTCGCTGGGGCAATGCTGAGCCTGCTGCCCGGCCCTTCTCATGAGTAAGCCTAGGGACTGCACACATTCCACCAAGGGGAAGGGGCTGGGCGCCCCTCCCCCAACATCACTGTACAAACAATACACAGCCATTCAAGAATTCCTGGTTGGGGCTGCCTTTTAAACCCAACCCTGGGTATTGCTGGCCTGTCATATGTTGCCATTCCAGCGTTCTAATGGGGTTGCCCTACTTATGTTGACACCTTGAGTGTATGTGCTTGTGAACATATATCTTTGTTGATTCACTTTCGGAGAGCAAAGCACATAGTGCCCATCCTGTCCCCTTTCTTTCCTGATTGCCAGGAGGGGAGAGCAAGAGACAGAGTGGGGAGAGAGCATGTGCCTGTGTGCCTTTGCTGACAGGCTGACAAGCTTGGGATGGGACATGGTGATAGGACATGATGCTGGGCAACTGCTTTGTTGGATCAGGGACAGGTGGGCAGAGCAAGTGCTTGGAGAGGGGGCCAGTGAGAAGCACTGCAGGCATAGAGCATGCACAATCCTGGGTGGGTCTATGCTACTGTCATTATGGTTCCAGTTCCAGAAAGTGAACCAAATTGGGATACGAGTCCCCTCAAATGCTGGGTAGAAATAGGGAGCTGTACATGCATTCAAAATCATGTGTGAATAACTGTACATGTATACAGATCTGTCCATGTGTACATGCGCTGATATGATGCCCAACAGTATGGAAACACCATGCACCATGTTGGGGCTAATGCAGACTTGTAAGGCTGCCCTGCCACTGTTCAGAACAAGCCATTCTTCCCATTTGCCACAGTGGGAAGAGCTGCAGGGGTGCTGCTTGTGCAGCTGAACAGTGTCAGGCCTGCCTTACAACTCTGTACCAGCCCCAATGTGGTGCGCACATCAGGATGGCCACTGTAAAGACTGCACATGCATTGAACTTAAGAGGCTCTCTCCCAAAACCATAAGCAGGGCTGAAGGAGCAGCTTGCTGCTCCTGATCTGCGGTTGTGTGAACTCCAAAAGCAAAGTAGGGGGAGGGGAGAGTGATTGTGTGGGAGGCGGGAGCTGGCTCAGATGACTTTTCATCCATCCTCTTTAAAGTGATGGGGACAGAATGTGAGTAGGGCATGCCCATCCTACCCAGCTCCCATACGATCAGTCTCCCCTCCTCTTCACTTCCTTTTGGAGTTCTCATGAGCATAGTTCAGGAGCACACAAGGCTCTCCTACCCCGGCTGGCTGCTGTTCCAACCCTGTGTAAGGTTGTGTGGATGCACCTAATGTTTGAATAGGACTCTTGACTCTGCCTCACGTTCTTTTCAGAGATGCTGACTTTAGCTCATAGATGCAAGAAGGCCAAGGATAATCTACTTCTGTGGGAGGCAAGAATGAATGGTAACTCTAGCCCCCTCACAGACACCTTTCCCCCCTTCTCTGTTGTCCGACACTTTATTTGGTCCTGTTTTCTGGCTTGAAAACCACTCCATTCTAGGGATGTGCATAAAACCGGTTCTCCCGGTTCGGTTCGGGTCCGAACCGGGTCCGGACCGGACCGGGGTGGTTCGGTTTTGGTTTTGCCAGACCACCCCCCCGGTCCGGTTCGGTTTCGAACCGGTTTGGATCCGAACCGAACCGGTTCGGATCACAAAAAGTGGCTGGTTTTGAAGGGGACATTGTGTTCTACCTGCCACCCAAATTTCAAGTCGATTGGACCTTCCTCTGATTTTTTACAAATTTTTTTCAAAAAATAAATTTTTGCCCATAACTCACAATGTGGAGCCCTTAGGGGCAAAAAAGCTGGGGTGGGTGGTAGCCACCCATGGGTGTCCTCCACCCCAAAAATCCCAAGGCAATTGGTGGCTCCTAGTATTATTGGTGAATTTCTGAAGAAAATTTTTTTTTCCATTGGCTAGAATGGGGGTTTGGGGCTGCCCCAGACCCACCTCTGTGGGGTGGCAGCACCCCCAAAGTGGGTCCTGGGCCATGGCAAAAATGCCCTCAGTCCCTCCCAGCAATCCCCGTAGAGATAGGAGTGATGGTTCTATTGTTTTTCTGAGGTATTCTGAGTGTAGATTCTATGATAGCTTATGAGATTTCCAATGAGACACCATGAATCCACTCTCATTTGCTATCACAGAATCCACACTCACTCAGAACACCTCAGAAAAACAACAGAACCATCACTCCTATCTCTACGGGGATTGCTGGGAGGGACTGAGGGCATTTTTGCCATGGCCCCGGACCCACTTTGGCGGTGCTGCCACCCCACAGAGGCGGGTCTGGGGCAGCCCCGAACCCCCATTCTAGCCAATGGAAAAAAATTTTTTCTTCAGAAATTCACCAATAATACTAGGAGCAACCCAACAATTGCCACCCCATCTTTTTGGTGCCTCTCTCTGGGCGCCCTAACACGTAACACCTAGTCAGTCCATCTTAATGCCTACCTACTACCACCACTCCTATCCAAGCAAGTAAGAGGAGGACACTCAGAGAGACAACACCCACTCTCTGATCTAACAAAAAGGCCACTGCTGTGCTGCCTGCCAGCACAGCAGCAGCAGCGGAGCAGCACACTAAGCACAAGAGCAGCACACACAGAGAAGAAGCAGGAGGCGGAGCAGCAGAGCAGCAGACCTGCCGCTCTGCATGATGGGTGACGTGATGCCCAAAGAAACCACCGCCTCACTCAGTGCCTGCCACTGACTAGGCCCGACAGACAGAAGCCAGCCAACCTGCTCTGCTCTGCTCTGCTCTGCTCTGATGCTCCCCATGGATGATGCACACACACCCTACATCTGCATCCCAATGACCAGACCAGACCAGACCAAGTGCGCAGAGTCAGCACAGGCCAGCAGCCACCAGCCCAGCAACAACAACAGCTACTACTGCTACCACCACAACCAGTGTTGCCGCTACAATAACATTCCCAGTCCAGTCACGCGCGCCACAGCCTGAGCCTAGCACACAGCCAACAGCTGCTGCCAGCCAGTGCCTGGCAAGCCCAGCCAACATGAGGAGGAGAGAGCTAACAAGTAGACGGCGCACGCACATCACCAACCCATCACGACGGCGCAACTGCAAGGGGAGAGGGCACAATTACAGGCAGGAGGAGGAGGAGGAGGAGGAGGAGGAGGCGGGCGAGGCAATCCTAGCACAGATTTGAAAGTTTAAAATCCACCAGGACATCTTCTAGAATCTAGACTTCTGTTTTTTCTACCACCAGCTGTAGTGTCTAGTTAGTCAGTGTGCTGTGCAGCTGAGCTGAGCTGAGCTGAGCTGAGCTGAGCTGCATGTGAGGAAGGGTGATTGTAGCTAGTTCTTTAGTTTCAGCAGACTGAGCATTGAGCATGGGCAGTGGCCTTGGGAAGCAACACAATTACACGACACTCACCTGCTGCTGCTGGTTCTAGAAGTTGCCTCTTCTCGTCTTCACCTCTTCGTGTGTGTGTGTGTGTGTGCAGTGAGTGCATGCCTTTTGCCTTGCTGGAAAGAAATGCTTCTCTGGTCCACCACCACATATCTGCTCAAGGACACAGAGGCCCAAGGCAGAGGTGGTGGCACCAGTGTGAGTGCATGTGTGCTGGTGGTGTTTGCCACCACAGGTGTTTTGTGTGTGTATGTGTGCGCTGCTAGCTAGGAGGGGGGAGGGAGGCAGGGAGGGAGGCTGGGAGGCAGGGGGGAGGAAAGGGGAGGGGGAGAGGGATGTAGAGGGGATTGAAGGGGGGAGGGTCCGGCTCAGAGTTGGTCAGCCACATATTTGTGCACACACGTGCTCACGTGTGTGCTTCGGTGGGAGAGACCAGACTCTCATCATCTGCCAGACCGGGGTTGGGGGCAGGTGAGGCGGTGGTGGGCTGGAAGGGAGGGAGGATGGAAGGTGGTGAAGAGGAAGGGGAGAGGATGAGAGGGGAAGGATGGAGGGAGGCATGGGGGGGAGGAAAAAAAACATGTAGACAGACACCCACCACACTACACACAGAAAGCATCCACACACAGAGACAGTGCTAGGCATCCATTCACACAGACAGACAGACAGACAGACACACAACAGGAAGAGACAGACTGAGCCTGCACCACACACACACACACAGACCCAATTCCCCCCCTGCACAGTTATCAATCAATATGTTGTGTTGGCAGCCAGTTCATTGCTATTCTGATGGTTTTGGGTTTTTTGCCATCAGCCAACATCAACAGTGACCACAATCAAGATGAACATAAGATGATAATAATTCATTCGTTTCATTTCAAAAAATCACCCAATCATTTTCTCCATGTAAACCAAGCCCCCCACACATGATTTCTGGTGACATTTTCAATAAAATCAATTCATTTGGCATTCATCATTTTGTTCTCCCTTTGTCACCTTTTTTTCTTTCTTTTGCATAATTTTGAGGCTTGATTTTGACATGGGGTTTTTAAAGAAAAAATTATTTACATGTTTATTTACATACAGTATTTACATATCTACACTGCATTTTTGAACGTATACCCGCCGCTGCCACTAAGTCTAGTACTCCGTGGGCTGTGCTACTTTGGGGGGGGGGTGCCGTGCCCACGCCAGGTCCCCAAATGCTGACAGGTGGATAGATAAAGGGCCTGTGCTGGTCAGCATTGGGTTTCTTTTTAGGTGGGCGTGGGCATTGTAAACATCTGGCCAGTCGCAGCACTACAACTACTACTACAACTGCATCTCTGTGTGGGCACACTACACGCTGCGACTGGCTGGCACGGCTCAGCATCTGTCACGTCAGCTCAGCTAGAGGTGGAAGGGGGGAGGGTAGGGATAAGCAGAGGTCGAGCCAGGCAGGTGACCAACCATGGGGCAACCCACGGTAATCACTCGCCCGTCTCAAACTGCAGCTTGGGGTAGCCCAACAGGGGGAGGTTCACCTTAAGGAAGACCAGCTGCTCCACCAGACCAGGGTCCAAGCGGGAGCGAGAGGGTGTCACCACGTCCCCGGCACGTGAAAACACCCGCTCGCTCTGGACACTGGTTGGGGGGCAGGAGAGGAGGCGCACAGCCACCACCGCCAGGTCCGGCCAGACTTGGCGGCGGCTCGCCCAGAACTGTGCGCAGTCCACGCCGTCTCCCTCCACAGGCTCCTCCAAGTACTGCGCAACGCATTGCTCAGCACTGGAGGGGGGCCTGGCAGGTCGAGCCTCCCGCATACCAGGCATGGCGCCATAGCAGAACCGCTAAAACCACTGGGCGGATCTCGAGTCGGTAGCAAATGGCTGCTGCGATGGCGCCGCCTGGGATGCCACGCTGCTGGACTGGGAAGAGGGAGGGGAAGGGGAAGCTGACGCCGGCTGGCCGCCCATGCTGCTGCTGGGTGCGGGTTGGGCCGCGAGGGCTGCCCCCGCACCACTACCAACACCCTGGTCTCTGCGGGCCCTAGCGGCCTCCTCCTCCCTAACCTTCTCGACCAGGATGCCCTTCCACCTGGGCAAGTCGTCGGCACTCACGGCATTGCCCTTGAGGGCTGGGTGACAGAGACAAGCGAGGACATACTCCTCCCTGTCTCCCAGAACATCAACGAGCCGCTTGTCAACCCCAGACCTCAGCCTCCCAGCCAGAGCACGACCCTCTGGCGTGGTCAGAGAGATATGGAGTCCACCCATCAGCTTCTCGAGACCAACAGCTGTGGGCAGCGCCTGGCTCAAGGGAGTGGTGTCGCCACACAAGCCCTTCGTGGCAAGCTGGAAGGGCTCGAGTGCCGACACCGCCTCGGACATCTGCTTCCACTCTGCGTTCGAGAAGTCGCAGACATCCAAGGACTCGTCCCTCGCCAGGGCGACAAGGGCTCTCTCCTGCTCCAACAGGCGCTGGAACAGGAGGAAGGTGGAGTTCCACCGCGTCTCCACATCCGTAGGGATGAGATGGCGAGGAAGGCCAAGGTCATCCTGCTTCTGGAGAAGCAGTCTCCTGGACTTCTCGCTGCGGTGGAAGTGGGCGGCCAGCTTGCGGGACTTATCCACAAGCGTGGCCGTGGCAGCAACAGCACCTGCGATGGGGCGGGCCCCCTTCTCCTGGGACGCCCTCAGCTCCTTAAGGCCAAGGGCGTCCCTGACGGTCAGATGGAGCGTGTGTGCCATACACCGTATGTTCACACAGTCCATGACTGTCTCGACAGCGGCGGTAACGTTGGCTCCATTGTCGGTGACAATGAAGCCGCGGGAGAGGTGTGGACACCCGCCAATCCACTCCTCTATCTGGCGGTCGAGTACGGCCGCCACCTCCTCCGCGGTGTGCCTCGTGTCCATCGTCTCCACGTGCAGGACGGCCCACCTGTGCCGTAGTGCATCGGGAGCCGCGCCGGACCCGGAAGCATCGCCCGCGGAGGTCCCCTCACTCTCCGGTCCCCACCAGTGGGCAGTGAGGGCCAGGAAAGAAGCGTGCATCCCACTGACACTGGTCCAGAGGTCAGTCGTGAAATGCACGCTTGTCCCGGCCGGAGCTGCACGCAGCTCGGCCGACACGAGCTCCCTGCACCGGCGGTACAGGGAGGGGACCACGTTCCGGCTGAACGTCGTCCTTGAGGGGATGACGTATTCGGGAGCCAGGTATTGGAGAATCCGGCGGAAGCCGTTGTTCTCGACCACCTGAAACGGCTGGTCGTCGGTGGAAATCATCTCCCCTATGAGGCGGGTGAGGTGATGATGGTCCACGCGAACAATACGCTGGCTGCCCGAGGACTGCGTCCACCGCTGGACGGGCAGTGTAGCCTGCCTGCTGGCTGGCACACTGCCGCTGCCCGCCCTAGTGGCAGATGCACAAGGCGCACTAGCGCTGCCAGCCTGTCCCCTGAGACCTGGGTGGTGACGCTCTAGGTGTCTCCACATAGGCGTCGTACCCAGGTGCGCAGGGTCCCTTCCACGGCTGACAAGCATCCTGCAGTGGACACAGCGGGCGTGGAATGGGGCATCTTGAGGGACCTCAAAATGCACCCATGCACCACTGCCCTTGGCCTCCTGCGCCCTGGGCGCCGTCCTAGGCCGTTTCTCGCAGGGTGGCTGCAGTCCTGGGGGGGGGCGGCCGCCGCTGCCTGCCCACTGCTGCCACCCAACCCGCCCCTTCCGCCCTCCACAGCGGAGGAAGGGCCCGGCTCAACTGGCATCGGAGAGGCAGGCCTCTCCTCCACCACCTCGCCAGACCGCTCCCCACCAGAGTGTCGGGCTTCACGAGGGGGGGCCCCACTGAGCGGCGAAAGGATAGGGGGAAGGGGCCCCAGAGGGAGGGAGAACCTGGCTGCATCGCTGCCAGCCGCACGGTCCTCACCGCCCTCTACCTGCTCTTCCAACTCCACAGTCTCCTCCACCTCAACAACTGGCGGTAGCTCAGCAGCACCTGGTGCCGCCGGCGAGGAGGGACCCGCCACAGCCCTAACAGTGCCTCTGCCTCTGCCGCGATTGGCGGCAGCAGGCGTGGGGAACTGAATCCTGCGCACCAAAGATGGGGCCGGAGCAAAGAATTCTCCAATGGGGAGAACTGGGGTGTCCTCAGGCTCCCCGCGTCCTCTCCCTCCCCGTGCCGCAGGCGCACCCCGCACCTGGCCTCTCCCACCTCTGCCTGCCAGCCTTGAGTGAGCCCTGCCCGCCACACGGCGCTCAGACATGCTGCTAGGTCAGAAGGAGGGAGACTTTAGGAGGAAGGCCAGACAGGGTCAAAAAAATAATTTGGAGGGGCTTAGGGGCCAAAAAAAAGGCAGCTGATTTGGAGGCGGCGGGGGGGAAGTTTGTTTTCAAAAAAGGAAGCCAATTGGGGGGAAAGGAAGACTTTTTGATATGGGGGGGGAAGCCAATCGAAGTGAGGGGGAGGGTGTCCTTTTTGAATTTGGGAGTCAACCACCAAGCCAATTGGGGAGATGGGTCTGGGAGGGGTTTTTTTTAGAAAAATAGGGGGTTAAAGGGTGGAACCCCGGTGTGGGAGGGTGGCACGGGCAGTTGGGTGGAGTAGTTGTGGTGTGGGTGGCAAGTTTTTAGCTTTTTTGGGGGGGGAGAGTGGATGGGGGGAGGGCACAGCACCTACCGGGGGTGGGGGAGGGATGCAGTCAACGCTTGGGAACCTGCAGATCAAAGGAGGAAACCCTTATTTAGTGAACTGGAACACAAAGTGTGGGTTCTGGGGGGTGGTTCTCAAGTAATGCTCCTGTGGGGGGAGCATCAAACTCAATGCAGCCTATTTAGTGACTCTAAATTGCACACAACCAAAACCAGAACCCAGTCACACCAACACAGAGGTTGAACCCACCCACTCTGTGACTCTGCCTGCCCAATGCCATGGCAAGCAAGCAGCAGCAAACACTTGATGGCAGCCTCATGGATTGAACATCATGATCATCATCATACGTGTGTATTGGCCCAGCATGTAGTGGCAGCATCAGAGCCCAGCCAGGACCCCACTCAGACTGCCCCAGAGGCAAGGAAGCACTCTGGCATGGCATGGGCCCAGCATGTAGTGGCAGCATCGCATCAGAACCCTGGACCCCACTCAGACTGCCCCAGAGGCAAGGAAGCACTCTGGAAGGCACCTGTTCAAAAACCACCTGCAAGACGCATGCAATGCAACGCAACACACAGCAGCAATTTCTTTACTGGGCATGGGCATGAAGACACAAGTTTTACAACAGTACATCTCCTCTCCAAGGTTCCCTCCCTCCTCCCCACACCCAAATGCATTTCAGAATAGGGGTGTCCCTATTTAAAACCGCCAGCTAGGGAGAGAAAGGGGCAACAAAAGGTGCACAATCGCACACGCACTAACCCCTCTTCTTCCGGTCCTTCTCCTGCCGCTCACTGCTGGTCACGGATTCGCCGCCGCCAGCCAGCCACCCTGGGCTGAGACACAGCAGGGCGGCCGCACGAGGCACACAGGCAACCGGGGTAGTTCAACAACGATGGAGGGGCAGAAGTGAGGAGACAACACTATTTGTGTCGCTCAACTCACCCCCAAGCAGAGACAAAATCAACCAAAAACTATTAAAAAAAAAAAAAAAACCCCGATGGCAGCCGCCAGGTGGGTAGGCTACTGTGTGCGGCTGCAGCTGTGGGAGAGGAGGTGGAAAGTGAAGGGGAGCAGAGAGAGAAAAGACTAAGAGAGAGAGAAAAGAGAGGGGGGGCAGGGACAAAGAGAAAGAGAGGAGAGAGAGAGAAAAGAAAGAGAGAGAGAGGAGAAAGAGAGATGATAGAGAGAAAGAGGAGAGAGGAGAAGCGCAGCGCAGCAGGGAGGGGGGATTCAGGTGTGGGGGGAGGACACAGCAGTAGCAGCGGTCCAAAGAGGTGGGGGGAGCAGAGAGGGTGTGTGTGGTTGGGGGCTAGTGTGTGGCAGGGGGCCTGGGGTAAGTGGAGAGAGTCGGGGGCAAGGAGGAAAAGAGGTGGGGTGGGGGGAGCAGAGAGGGTGTGTGTGGTTGGGGGCTAGTGTGTGGCAGGGGGCCTGGGGTAAGTGGAGAGAGTCGGGGGCAAGGAGAAAAAGAGGTGGGGTGGGGGGAGCAGAGAGGGTGTGTGTGGTTGGGGGCTAGTGTGTGGCAGGGGGCCTGGGGTAAGTGGAGAGAGTCGGGGGCAAGGAGGAAAAGAGGTGGGGTGGGGGGAGCAGAGAGGGTGTGTGTGGTTGGGGCTAGTGTGTGGCAGGGGGCCTGGGGTAAGTGGAGAGAGTCACGGGCAAGGAGGAAAAGAGGTGGGGGGGAGCAGAGAGGGTGTGTGTGGTTGGGGGCTAGTGTGTGGCAGGGGGCCTGGGGTAAGTGGAGAGAGTCGGGGGCAAGGAGGAAAAGAGGTGGGGTGGGGGGAGCAGAGAGGGTGTGTGTGGTTGGGGCTAGTGTGTGGCAGGGGGCCTGGGGTAAGTGGAGAGAGTCAGGGGCAAGGAGGAAAAGAGGTGGGGTGGGGGGAGCAGAGAGGGTGTGTGTGGTTGGGGGCTAGTGTGTGGCAGGGGGTCTGGGGTAAGTGGAGAGAGTCGGGGGCAAGGAGGAAAAGAGGTGGGGTGGGGGGAGCAGAGAGGGTGTGTGTGGTTGGGGCTAGTGTGTGGCAGGGGGCCTGGGGTAAGTGGAGAGAGTCGGGGGCAAGGAGAAAAAGAGGTGGGGTGGGGGGAGCAGAGAGGGTGTGTGTGGTTGGGGGCTAGTGTGTGGCAGGGGGCCTGGGGTAAGTGGAGAGAGTCGGGGGCAAGGAGAAAAAGAGGTGGGGTGGGGGGAGCAGAGAGGGTGTGTGTGGTTGGGGCTAGTGTGTGGCAGGGGGCCTGGGGTAAGTGGAGAGAGTCGGGGGCAAGGAGGAAAAGAGGTGGGGTGGGGGGAGCAGAGAGGGTGTGTGTGGTTGGGGGCTAGTGTGTGGCAGGGGGCCTGGGGTAAGTGGAGAGAGTCGGGGGCAAGGAGGAAAAGAGGTGGGGTGGGGGGAGCAGAGAGGGTGTGTGTGGTTGGGGGCTAGTGTGTGGCAGGGGGCCTGGGGTGAGTGGAGAGAGTCAGGGGCAAGGAGAAAAAGAGGTGGGGTGGGGGGAGCAGAGAGGGTGTGTGTGGTTGGGGGCTAGTGTGTGGCAGAGGGGTGTTGGGGGGAAGGGGAGGGGGCAACAACAAACAGCAAAGGAGAAACTGGAACAACTCGGGCAGCAGCAGCGATTAGGCTGGATGGGGTGGTTGGGGGAGGAGCTGGGCCTGGGCTAGGGTAGGGTCTGGGAGGAGGGAGGGTGGGGGGGGCAGGCAGGGGGGGAGGAGGAGGAGGAGGGTAGCAAAATATATAAAGCAATATATATCAAGAGAACACAAGCCAGAAGTTTAAAAAAAAAAATTAAAAGAAAGACTATAACCAGCAGAAAAAACTTGGGGGTGGGGGTGTGGGGAGGGGGAACCAAACACAGACTCTGAGGGGGGCCACTAAGTGAACAGAGACAATGAAACCACAATTGCTGCAAATTAATAATAGCAAATGAATAAGTGGAACCAAGCAAAGAAAACTGGACTCGGTTTGGCAGCAGCAAACTTGGGAGAAGGCTGGATGGGGTGGGGTTGGGGTGGGGTGTGGTTGGACTTGGAGGGGCAAGTTTGGAGCAGGGAACCAAAACTGATTATATGGGACAACAAGAAACAACAACAGAATCCTCTGGGGGTGGGGGGGAGGGATTCAGGGAACCAACTCGCAGGGCAGCAGCAGTCAGCAGAAACAAACAAAATGGTACAATTTAAGCAAAACCAGCAAGCAATATATAACTGAAACCAATGGAATGCAATGTGAAAATCAAAAAGTTGGACAACAACAAGGCAGGACAAAGAGCAATAATTAATGGAAGAAGATTTAAAGCAATGAGGATGCAGTGGGTGGGAGTGGGGGAGGGGGAGGGTAGGCCCAAAGGATGAGAAGGGAAAGGGGGGGAGGGGGGGGAGAAAAGCAGACAGACAAGGAACAGGGAAAATTGGGGGAAATTAAGAAGAAAGTAAAGTGAAGTAACACACAGTATACAGACAAGAGACAGACAGAGAGAGGAGACACACAGAGAGTCACAAAGGGCAGGTGGACAAAGGATTAGACAGAGCACACACAGAGAGACACAGGACACAGTCAGGACTCACAGAGACACCAGAGCAGCCAGCAAAGGGCAAGCAGGTCTCAGAGATGATCCCACAACTGCAGCCAAGAGAAGTTTCCAGAGAAGAGGCTTGGGTTTATATAGGTTTGAAATTCCCTCCTTTGGGAGCCCCCACCTTTGCACTCCCCCCACGGCCAACAGGGTGCCAGCTCTCAACAGTGCAACAGCCAAGCAGCCTACCAGACCAAAGGACTCATTCTGGCCAATCAAGGATCAATAGCGCAGCCAATACAATGCCTGGAAATAGCATCACAAAATGGATGCAAGGAGGAGCAAAAGTTTCGGGAAGGAGACACAAAATGGAGGACACACTTGTAACTTTAAAGAGACACTCCAGAGACTCAATTTCATTCCCGAACCGGTTCGGGAAACCCGAGCCGGTTCGGTACCGAACCGGCTCGAATTCGGTCCGGCTCGGTCCCCGGAAGGGCCCGATTCGGTCCGGGATCGAGCCGCCGGATCCGGACCGGTTCGGACGAACCGGTCCGGATCCGAACCGAACCGCACATCCCTACTCCATTCCTCCCTCATGTCCAATTAGCTGCTTGCTGAAAGGGAGCCAGAGGAAGGCTATCATAGGCATGTGTAAATAGGAAAGCATCAATCTTGGCAGGAACACTAGTGGCTATTTTCATACTTTAGTACTTTATACAACTCTTCCTTCCAGGTTGGCATCCAGATTGTTCAGACAATTTTCCTCCCCAAAGTCCTCTGTATATAGGAAATGGCCTTTAGAAGTCAAACAATGCTAGAGAAGGAAGGACTCACAAGTTATTCATTGCAACATTATGACTTGGACATGACAACACCCACCTTTTCTGAGGCAAAATGCAATAATTATGGCTGTGTGCAATAGAAATGCACGTTGCTGTTATTATCGGGCTGCGGCTGTTGGGGAAGTGCTAAGAGAGAACCATTTTGCATACAAAAAGGAGCCTGACATAAAGCTGACGAGAGCTAATAAACGTCTAGCCTTCCTATGCTTGCAGCCCTTTTCAGGGAAGGGATACTTTGAAAGCAGCGTGGGTAATGAAAGAACTGGGTCGTTTTGTTACAGTCCTCTGGAAGCCTTCCCTATTTATGGCAGAACTGTGCTCTTTGTTCTCTAAATGAGCCCCATCTGGTCTAGATGGCAGGTGGCTGGATGAAACACGAACAGAGTTTCCTGTGCAGCCCAAGATTATGGTCAGGTCAGGGCAAAGTGACCACTGCTGTGTCTTTGCTTGCGCTGATGGAAGATATGCAATGGCTGACCAAATGGTGACCAACCATCTGTCTTCCTAGGGTGCTGCTGTTGCAGGATATTCCTATCTATGGGCTCGCAAAAAGTCCCCATGGGCCAGATCTGGCCCCTGGGCCTTATGTTGGGCAGGCTTGGCCTAGGGACAAAAAGATGGGCCCCCTTGCTCCCCGTCTTCTTTGTTCCCCCCCTCCCCCATTATATTTTACAGAAAAACTGTAAGGACATGATTCATAAGAAAATAAGATTCTTAGCATGTCCTTTCTTTGCCTCCTATGCTTATAAAATTACACCCTCTTCATATATGCATACACTTTTACACACATACTTGTGCACACATATTCCCCTAGCTCAGAAACATTTTTAACATATGTCTACTGCTGAGACCTGATATATGCATGCATACAATCCCTAGCAATGTTCCTATCCCTATTTGCCCATTTGTGTGCGCTCTCTCTCTCTCTCTCTCTCTCTCTCTCTCACACACACACACACACCCCAGATTAAGGCTGCAAGCAGTCTTCAAGTCCCACAACCAGGACTTAATAAACCAAAAAGCAGGGGGAAACAGAAAAAGATCTATGTTGTTAGAGCATTTTTCTTCCCTCATTATTTTTAAAGCTTGTAATGCTTTTTGTAGTGACTAATTCCCTCACAAGAAGGTATACTATTGTGGTAGGGAGGGTTTATTACAAGTTTGTATTAAAATAGTTTTGGCTTACACTTGGCACCTTGTTGTGCCGCTTTGATTTTTTTAAAGTTTAAAAATCTCTCTCTCTGCAGTGTATACCATTTTGAGAACTTGTTTGAGAACAGACCAGCCAATAAACTACACCCCGCCCCCCCAATACTTTCTGGCACTGCTTTCCTTTCCATGGAGAGGAAAGCAACTCATTGCAAGTTCCAAGGGGAAGATCACATGGGTCAGGACTTATTGGGAAGAACTCAATCATTCTAAATAATTTTTTAAAAGTTAAAAAATCTCTCACAAAGCACAAACAAGGGCTTGGGGATAGGGAAGAGATACACCAAGGGAGGCTTTCAGTTGGGGCTGGTATTACACTTACACACTTACACACTTAACAAAAGGATGTAAGAACAGCCCTGCTGGATCAGGCATGAGGCCTATCTAGTCCAGCATCCTGTTTCACGCAGTGGCCCACCAGAAGCTTCTGGGGAGCCCACAGGCAAGAGGTATGTGCATGCCCTCTCTCCTGTGCTTGCAACTGGTATTGAGAGGCATCGTGCCTCTGGGGCTGGAGATAGTCCATAGCCACCAGACTAGTAGGCAATGATAGGTCTGTCCACCATGAATCTGTCTAAGCCCCTTTTAAAGCCATCCAAGCTGGTGGCCATCACCACATCCATGGCAAGGAATTCCATAGATTAATTATGTGCTGTGTGAAAAATTACTTCCTCTTGTTGGTCCTAAATTTCCTAACCTTCAGTTTCATGGGGTGACCCTTGGTTCTAGTGTTGGGAGAAAGGGAGAAAATTTTCTCTCTGTCCACCCTCTCCATTCCATGCATAATTTTATACACCTCGATCATGTCTACCCTTAGTCGCCACTTTTCCAAAGTAGAGCCCCAGATGCTGTAGCTTTGCCTCATAAGGAAGATGCTCCAGGCCCCTGATCATCTTGGTTGCCCCCTTCTGCACCTTTTCTAGTTCTACAATATCCTTCTTAAGATATGGTGACCAAAACAGTGTGCAGTACTCCAGATGTGGCTGCACCATAGTTTTGTATAAGGGCATTATAATATTAGCAGTTTTATTTTCAGTCCCCTTCCTAATGATCTCTAGCATGGAATTAGCCTTTTTCAAAGCTGCCACACAGCGCACGAGTCAACATTTTCAATGAGCTGTCTACAACAACCCCAAGATCTCTTTCCTGGTCAGTCACTGACAGCTCAGATCTCATCAGCATATATGTGAAGTTGGTGTTTTTGCCCCAATGTGCATCACTTTACACTTGCTTACACTGAACCACATTTGCCATTTTGTTGCCCACTCCCCTAGTTTGGAGAGATCTTTTTGGAGCTCCTCACAATCCATTGTGGATTTCACTACCCTAAATAGTTTAGTGTCATCTGCAAATTTGGCCACTTTGCTGTTCACCCCAACTTGATTGTTTATCAACAAGTTAAAGAGCACTGGTTCCAGTACCAATACCTGGGGGACCCCACTTCCTACCTACCTCCATCAAAGGTACACCGAAAAATGTTCACGAACCCCTGAACATTTGTGGGCTGTTTGGTCCAGGATCGGACCGAACAGGGGGTAGTTCTGTTCGACCCCGAACCAACGAACTGAACCGTTTCGATGTCAAACTGGCTCGATGTTGAGCCAGTTTGCACTTCCCTATCCTATGACTGTAACTCATCATTGAACCAGGACAGACTTTATAGCATGCCTTTTCAACTTTGCACCCTCCCCCACCCGCTGTTTTTGGACTACAACTCCCATCATCCCCAGTCACAGTGGCCAACAGCCAGGGATTATGGGAGTTGCAGGCCAACATCTGCAGGAGGGCCACAGTTAAGCAGCCCTGCCTTATAGGGTCGTTCGCACGGCAGGCACTGCTTGAGTAAATTCCATTCTACCCAAGCAGTCCATATCATCTGGGAGATCAGGAGTGTCCCCTGACCCAGCAGGGGCAACACCACAAAGAGGAGACGGTCATGTGGGGGAAGGTCGGTAGGCTCCTGCCTTCCTCCCAGTACTTCCCAACCCCAGCACCGATGGTTGTGATAACAACCTTCATATCTCTTTAATTTGAGGCTGTCGTACTGATTTTTAAAACTACAAAAATTGTGATCTTAGTATATTTGGTTGAGGAATAGGTGATCCAGAGAGAAAGTAGTAGACCAAGCCCTGGATCTGAGACTGTGGAAACCCCAGTCCAGATCCCAGCTTTTCCATTGCCCTATGACAATGTGATCAATCTCTCCCTCACCCCCTTTTTAGAGTATACCTGCAAAATAATCTTAAAGGGTATTAATGCAAGCTGTTGATAGCTACTAAACCTGTAGCTCTGTCTCATCAGGCAGGATGGGAGGTGAAAGAGAGACCCATCTATGGTAGCAGCTTCCTGTGTTAGACTCATTAGTCGTAATACTTAGCACACAGATACCGATAGTGTAGTTTGATCAACATTTTTAAAGCAAGGGTTAATCCAGAGCTCCGAAGCCTGAAACAGAAAATCCATTATGTTTTATGTATCTGTGATGATAAGAATCAAGAAAATGTATCTTAAAATGATAACGGGCACCCAGCACCTTAGGAATGAAAGATCTAAAACAGGTTATTATCTGAAGGTTATTCCTTTCTTAGGGGTGGGGTTAAAGAGTCATCTCTCAAGAGGCACATATTCTCTGGAGAGATTGTTAAGTAGACCATGGCCATGGTACACCTGCTTTGTGGGGCCTGTCTTTGATTAAACTTTCAAGAGCACAGACACTTTTGATGTATAATGAAGAGAATGTTACTGCAGACATTGTGGAATTATGTATTTTTCTCTCACAAATGAGCTCCAGCCTTGGAGTAGCTCTGCTCGATTAAAACCCTTTCCTTTACAATAATAACTTGCAGAGATGGTAGGATGGAACAGTAGGTAAGATCATGCAGAGCTTTGATTATGGAAGACGTTTTTAGTGATGAAAGTAAGTCGTGCATAATAATCAGGACTTAAGTGTTGTCCTGAGTGTAAATAAGTGTTATTGCTTCCATTTAACTGACTCGAAGAATAAACAAAATGTGCCCCCTGAGATTACTTGCACTGGCTGGAGACTGCATGAATTAGGTTGACAAGCCAGTCCTTGAGAGGCATCTGACACCTGTAAGAATTGCAAAGCAGGGAAAATTCATTCCGGTGTGGTTAGTAAGCATAGCATGCACTCCGCAGTTCTTCTCCTTTGTGTCCGCTCTACAACTAGGCTCATTGCCTTTGCCCAACTGTGTTGCAGCTGCAGTGAGTCAGTGGAAAGTGATGACCCCTATTCAGGTGTTGTTCTCGTGCAGCACACTGAGTAAAGGGGGAGGTGTGCTGGCTAGCTGCACCCCTCCCTATCCATGTGCTCTGTGGCCACACCTCCTGCTCTCTCTACAGAGAGAGGCAAGCCCTGCATAAATGTAGGGAGAATGTCTCCCTGGGTTCAGTGCTTGCGTCTGAAAAGTGCTGAATGTTGGAAGAGAAGGGGGCACGGCCGTGGAATACGGTAGCATCAAGGGGCGAGATTAGCCAGTGTGCTCCGATGCCCTCTCTTTGTGGGCATACTGTACTCGAAATGATAATGCCTGAATAGGGCTATGGCTGTCAGGCCCTCCCTCAGAGGCTGTGTACTCTTAATATGCTCCAGGACCATAGGTGAATACGCAGCCACTGTGCCCCTCACTCTTTTGTTTCCAGGCGCATAGGAAGCTGGTGGTGGCATGGGTGCAACCCACCGCCAGCAGCCCCTAGACACCCTAGCTATGCCCCTGCATCTGACGTCAGACACAGGGGGCATGGACATATGAGGAAATGGGGCCCTGTGGCCCTGTCCTCAAGGCGCATCAGCCAGCAGAGCACCTTTCCCTGCCTGGAAAGGCAGAGAGACACATTTCCAGCCAGGCTGGGAACCCAGCACTGGCTGAAGCATCTTAGAAATGGGGCCATGTGGCCCCATTTGTGAGACACTTCAGCCAGTGCTGGGTTCTCAGCCTGGCTGGGAATGCTTTTCCAGGCAGGGAAAGATGCTCCGCTGGCTGATGCACTTTGAGAATGGGGCCACAGGGTGCATCTCAGCATATGGCTAAATCCTTGTGTCTGACTTCAGACATAGGTGCATGGCTGACCTGGATGGGGTGGCTCTACAGGGAGTGGTGGCCAGGTTCTTTGGACCCATCCACCCAATGGTGGCTCCACCCTTGGTTGTTTCTCCTCTGGATCCTTAGAAACATTGATTGTTTGATTAAATGCTGTCACGTCAGTGTCGACTCTTGGTGACCACATAGATAGATTCTCTCCAGGATGATCTGTCGGCGGCGCGGGTTCCTGCAATAAATTAAAGCAACTGCTCAAGTGCAGAGAAATGAACCCATTGTTTTAGCAGCAGCCAAAATGCAGTAAGTACACGGAGGGATGGAAACAAGGGAAATTACCCCTTCTAGAATCACCAGTCTGTAAATCGTAGTCAATGCCAGGTCCAATCAGGGTTGTTGCCAGGAGAAGGGTCGAGTGCCAGTTCCGTAGTCTAAGAGTTCCAGAGAAAGTCACAAGGGTTCTGGGAGCTGGAAACTGAATCTGCACTCTAGAGTGATCAGTTGAAACCAGCGTGAGCAGTCTGGCTTTATAGTTCATTAAGGACCCACACCAGGTGAAGCCAATTAAGGCCCCTGCCTGCCTTCGGGCTGCATGTTCAGACACCACCCTTGTCAGACTTTGCAGCCTACCAGCTGCCTCTGCGTTGCCCAACATGCTGCTCCTTTCCGCATTCTCTTTGGCATTCCACATGGCTCACCAGTCTGCTGCTTGATCCCGGCTCCTCCCCATCTGACAAAAGCAACTTCTCCCCAGCAAAATCCTGCTGTTCTACAGCAGGTGACTGCTCCATCTGAGAGGCTGCTTCCTCAGCATCCTGCAGAAGGGCCCCTAAGGGGGCTGTGACAATTCTTCCCCAGAGTCGGACCACTGCCTGACAGTCTTCAACTTCGCCTTTAAGGTCTCTCAGTGATGCATTCATTGCTATCATAATTGAGTCCATCCATCTTGCTGCAGGTCGTCCTCTTCTTCTCTTTCCTTCAACTTTTCCCAGCATTGTGGACTTCTCAAGGGAGCTGGGTCTTCACATAATGTGTCCAAAGTATGATAGTTTGAGCCTGGTCATTTGTGCCTCGAGTAAAAATTCTGCATTGATTTGTTCTGTGATTCATTTGTTTGCTTTCTTCGCTGTCCATGATATCCTCAAAAGTCTTCTCCAGCACCAAAGTATCTTGCTTCTTCAAAGTCCAACTTTTGCATCCATAGAGTGTCATGGGGAAAACCATTGTCTGAACAATTCTAATCTTCGTAGGTATAGACACATCATGGCATCTGAATATCCTTTCCAGGGCCTTCATTGCAACCCGACCAAGTGCTAGTGCTAGTCTTTGGCATATTTCTTGCCTGCTGGATCCTTTACTGTTGATTGTCAATCCTAAACGGCAGAACCTATCCACAACTTCAGTGTCTTCATTATCAGTTCTAAGGCTGGTTGTTGTACCCGTAGTCATTAATTTAGTCTTATTTACATTTAGTCGTAGTCCCATTTTTTCACTGTGCTCCTTGACTTTCATTACTAGAGCTTGCAGATCATCCTCATTCTCCGCTATCAGAGTGGTGTCATTAGCATAGCGCAGGTTATTGATATTTCTTCCTGCAACTTTAAAGCCACGCTCATCTTCTTCCAATCCAGCTTCTCTCAGTATATGTTCAGCATATAAGTTGAATAAATAAGGAGAAAGTATACAGCCTTGTCTTACTCCTTTGCCGACCTGGAACCAGTCTGTTCCACCATGTTCCATCTGGACTGTGACTTCCTGTATTGTGTATAGGTTTCTCATGAGAACAATGAGATGTTCTTGGGTGCCCATTTTCCTAAGGATATTCTGCAACTTGACATGGTTGATGCAATTGAAGCCTTTTTTGTACTCAATAAAGTACATATTGACTTATTTTGGGTATTCTTTGGCTTTCTCAATTATCCAGCATGTGTCAGTATAGGCAGCTGCCTTAAACCGAGTCAGACCATTGGTCCATCCAGCTCAGTATTGTCTACACTAATTGGCAGTAGCTCTCCAAGGTTTCAGGTGGAACTCTTTCCCAGCCCTACCTGAAGATGCCAGGGATTGGACCTGGACCTTCTGCATGCAAATCAGACACCCTACCACTGAGTTATGGCCTCATCCCCAACGGTGGCATACATGGGTCTCCTATCCAGACTCAAAAGAAGAAGATGCTGACTTGTGAACAAGTGGTTTGCTCCCTTTGCTGAGAACTGCTTGGTACAGTATATCTCACTTCCTCCAGACACTGCTAGGGTTCATGAGAAGAGATGAAGTGGTATGCCAGGAAAGGGCCCGAGCCCTTCTCATAACTGCTTGAAGGGAGGGAGGAAGAAGCATGGATGAGCTTGATGCAAAAAGGAAAAGGAATGGAGGAGAGAGTCTGAGTTGCTTTCAAGGTAATAATGGTACCTCAAACTGAGATTCCAGGAATCTTCCCCACTTTCTCTTCAGCTAGTTGCCTAGCAGCCTGCCTTTTAGGCTGAGATGTCCTGGGGCCCCTAATTCTTCCGGGCAACTCAGGGTCACCAAAGCTTTGAATGCAGAGAGGCTGACAAGTAAATGTGCCCCCCTCCTCATAGAATTTGTCATCCTGTGATTACAAAATAAAAGGATGTGATCTGGGATAGGTAGACCCATTGAATGCATGTTTTACTACCCTACTTCTATCTTTTCTTTTTCACCTCAGCACTGTCTTGTTCTCTCTTTCAGGGCAGGATAACTTCTGTGAAGGGTTGCTGAGCAGTTTTGTTTGACTCATGGCATCTGGATAGCTTTCCTTTTCTTTCTCCCCCCCCCCTTTTTTTTTGACGTGTTTCAAATTTTTATTAACTTTTGACAATAATAATAACCATAACAATAATAATAAACACAATTACAAGTTGACTTCCCGCGCACCTCTTTTCGTGATACCAACTATAAGTTTTACCCTTATTGTAATATTAATTTAAAAAGAAAAACACAAATTTAACCCTTGCACCACCATTAATCTGCCTAACCTGCATTTCAAATTTCAAATCCTGCTGTAAGATCCATAGTAGGAAAATAATTCTTTAAATAAACCAAAAAAGGTTTCCAGTCTTCCTTAAAGTGTTCTAAGCTTTGGTCTCTGATCAGTGTTGTAAGTTTTGCCGTTTCTGCATATTCTAAAGTTTTTATCAGCCAATCTTCTTTTGAAGGCAGTTCATTAGTCTTCCATTTCTGTGCATATAATATTCTAGCCGCCGTAGAAGCATACATAAAAAAGTTAAATTATTTGTAGAAATTGCTCCTTGTGTTATTCCTAGCAGGAAGGATCCTGGCTTCTTAGGAAATGTCACTTTAAGTATCTTCTTCAATTCATTATATATCATGTCCCAATAAGCCTTAGCCCTCCCACAGGTCCACCACATATGAAAAAAAGTACCTTCAATATGCCCACACTTCCAACATTTGTTTGAAACATTTGTATACATTAATGCCAGTTTTTTGGGCGTTAAATACCATCTATACATCATTTTGTAATAATTTTCCTTCAAAGCATAACAAGCAGTAAATTTTAAATCACTTTTCCATAACTTCTCCCACGCTGCCATTTCTATATTATGTCCAACATCTTGAGCCCATTTTATCATAGTTGTTTTAACCAATTCCTCTCTTGTCTCTTCCAAAAGTAATAATTTATACATTTTGGAAATTAATTTTTCATCGTCTTGACATAATTCCTTCTCAAAATTCGAAATCTGATCTTCAAATCCAACTTTAAGGTCTTTCTTATATATCTCATTTAACTGATAGTACTGAACCCAATCTCTGACCACATTTGGTAATTCAGTTGCAGATTTTAACTTTCAATCCTTTCCATAAAAATGCAACAGATCTCTATACGTACCCCCAGACATTTGCATATTTACTTCTTTATGTGATAAAGCTTCGATTGGAGATATCCATAACGGAGTTTTTGGTTCCAACCAATTTTTATATTTTAACCATACCCTCATTAAACTCCTTCTTACATAGTGATTCAGAAAATCTTTATGTACTTTAGTTTTTTCATACCATAGATAAGCATGCCATCCAAACCTTCTATCAAATCCCTCCAGATCAAGGACTCTAGGGTTTCTCAATGTTATCCATTCCTTTAGCCATGTCAAACATACAGCATCAAAATACAACCTTAAATCTGGCAAGGTAAGACCACCCCTTTCTTTTGCATCTGTTAAATTCTTAAAGTTTATTCTTGGTCTTTTCCCCTGCCAAACAAATTTAGTTATATCCTTCTGCCATTGCCTAAAACAAGTCAAGTTATTAATTATAGGAATAGTCTGAAAAAGAAATAACATTTTAGGCAAAACATTCATCTTGACCACTGAGATTCTTCCCATCAAAGATAAATTCATTTTAGACCATCTGGATAGCTTTCCTTTTCCATGACATCTCTTATACAAACTTGGTACCTGTGGTTGTCACTAGAGATGTGCAAAACAATTTAAGCTCGAATAAATTCGAGCTCAAATAGGCCATTTCAAGTGATTTGAACTGTAAATGAAATGCCCTCAAAATAAAGGGCCTGTTTCAAGTTTGAATTGAAACAACCACGATTCATGGTCAAATTGATTTGAGTGCCATTTTGAGTCCTGTTTTCCCCCTTGCTGATTAGTTTTCTGGCACTGGTTTCTGACTGGCTTAAGAACTCCTTGCTTCTTGTTTGGCTTGTTATCACTCTGATCAAGTGTTGTCATGGACAACTGTGCCTCTATTGGCTGGGGGGAGAAGGAGGGAGGTGGGAGGCCAAGGACGGAGTTTCAAAATGTATTTAAGGGGACTCTGGGCCAGAGAGAGCTCTTATGGTGTCTGTCTCTTGAAGGGGATAGGATTAGATCAGAGAATGCAGTGGATAGAGAGTCAAAGAGTGCCTGCTGGGCTTATCTGTCTCTCTATTTTAATTTGCAGTGCAAACAACAAATTAAAACAGTGCTTTCCTTCCCCCCTCCCCATTTATTTTTAATTGTACCAGCAGCCTCAATGCTTAAACTGGATGTTGCTTCTTTGAATTTCTTCTTCTTCTTCTTCTTCTTCTTCTTCTTCTTCTTCTTCTTCTTCTTCTTCTTCTTCTTCTTCTTCTTCTTCTTCTTCAGATTTTCCCCCTTCTTGCTTGTAGCCAGACCCCAGTGGCTTTAATAACTGGGGTACTGTGCTGGTTATTTTTATTTTTACAGACCAAAGCCGCACCTTTGCTGCTGTTATGTGCCTGGATTCATTTTTGGTTTTTATAGGCTGGTGTGTTCTGTCTGGTGCCTAGCCTGCCAGGCTCTTTCTGTTTCCCTTTCAGTCAGGTTTTTGGTTTTTTCTTTCTTTCAATTTTTGGGGTGGGTGGGTGCCTGACTAGTGCCCCAAAATTGTTAAAAATCACCTGCTTGCCCATTTATTTTGTGATTTGGGTGGTAGGTAGCTTCTATCATGCCCTACCACCTGACCCACTTTGGTGTCCCTAGGAGCTATCCATTGGAAACAATGGGATATTTTTGTGTTCCCTATTGTTCCCTATGGTCGAATCACTCAAATCAATTTGAGTGATTCCAGGTTGATTCATTGAAACAGCTGGCTTTGACCCCTGTTTCAAATTATTGATTTTAGGATTTTGCAGTTTATTTTGAGATCAAATTGAATAGCAAAATCCATTTCATACACTCTCCTTGTTGTCACCTTTTTATCTGCCAGGGGCCCTTTAACAACTTCATAAGAAATGTAAGAAAATAAATAAATAAGAGGCAGAAATTAAGCAGGAGATGCTTTCCATCATTGCATCTTCATGATGAAAAGAGCTTCTTCTGTTTAATCTATCTCATGCAGTTGTTAGAGGCAACCCTTTCCACCTGCACAAGACCTTTTTCTACAAGACCAGTCACAAAGGCTTTCCATAATTGTATCCTATCCAGGGAAAAAAACAAACCATTTTTATCAGCAACTAGATTAAAAATCTCTCTCTCTCTAAACTGGTTCAAGGGAACTGGGCTTGAACAGAATTGGGCATGTTCGGTTTTGCACACCCCTGAACACCTGCCAGTGTTCAAGCTGGTTCAGGGTTTTGAATTTTTTTTTTTTAAAAATGTTTTTAAAATAACTCACTACCTCCAGGGGGCACTGCCACAGCAGCGGAGGGGATCTCTGTTGACCCCCTCCCGCCGGTCTCAAAAAGGCCCAGTTCAGGCAGTTTTCAGCCCATTCTGAGCTTCTGTATAGTGGCAGCAGCCATTTTGGAATCTGCCACGCATGTGTGATGGACACCTGTGTGACCCCTGTCATGCAGGTGTCCATTGCGCATGTGTGGCAGCTCCCAATATGGCCACCGTCACTAAACAGAGGCCAGAATGGGCAAAAAACTGCCCAAACTGGGCCATTTCAAGACCAGGAAGAGAGGGAACCACGAGAGACACCTCCACCACCATGGCTGTGGTAGTGCCCCGCTAAGGCGACAAGTCATTTTTTAAAAAAAACATTTGAACTCCTGGCTGGCTGGGGGGATTTGGCTTGATCTCGAGTCAAACTGGGGCTTGTCCAGCTCAGGCCAGTTTGATGTCAAGCCCACAAGCCAGGCCAGCTCAATGTCAAACCAGCCCAAGGCCCAGCTAGTCTGCACATATCTAGACTGGAGCATTCATGTGAAATACAGAGATATGTTTCTGTTCAGAAAAATAGTGTTTCTGGAAACAATGGGAGACCCAGCATGAAGAATACAATGGGGCTACTGAAGTTTCACGTCCATGGTGGTTTTCAAAGGTTGCAGGTGTTCATAAAGTACGGTATATATCCAGCACACTGATTATAATGAATCTTTAAGCATGCTTAATTTCTGACTGAACTATGACTATAATCTTTTAGCAAGCATAGACTGGAGGTACTTCTTTAAACTGTTCCTATCCTCTGAAAGGCAAAAAAAAAAAAAAAAGGCTGACATCCTAATAGGGATGTGCATGGAACTGGTATGGCTGGTTTGGTTCTGGTTCCAGCCAAACTGGACCTGATCCAGTTCGACAGCCAAACTGGGCTGAACCAGTTCACGGACTGGTTCAGGGCAATGCTTTTAAAAGGGAATCCACTGAGGATTCCCCTTTACAAGCCTGGACTGGTGGTTGTGGCCTGATTCGGGCCTCTGGTAACTGCAGAGTGTGTAGGGCCTCCATGCATGTGCGAAGGCCATTAGAATGGATAACCTGATGCTCTTGTGCCAGAGCACTGGGCTATCTGTTCTAATGACCTCCACACACATGTGGAGACCCCGCATGCCCAAGCCAGGAGGCCCGAGCCAGGCCGTAGTCGCCGGCCCAGGCTGCTATTGGGGAGCCTCCGCTATCCCCCTTGCCGCCTTCCCTCTGCCATCAGGAAAGTAAGTTCCCTCTCCCCCCTGCCCTTTGGGAATCCCCCTTGCTTGTAAAGGGGAATCCTCAGCAGATTCCCCTTTATCCAAGTGCCCTGCAGAGCAGATGAAGTGTGCCATGGGTGGTGCGCCTTGTTGCATGAGCACAAATATATTTGCACTAGTGCACCACTAGTCTGGAATGCAAGTTAGCACAACCAGTGAGCACAACATCCTTTCACAAGCGCAACATTAGAACATGGGCCAAAGTGATAACATGATGTTAGGGTGCTTTCATCACTACCTCATGCAGCAGGAGAGGAATCGTAGCTCAGAGGTAGACCACATGCTTTGGATGTGGAAGGTCCAAGGTTCAATACCCAGCATCTTCAGTTAAAGAGCTGTAAGGAGTACAGTGGGGATAGGGACATATGGCAGACAACTGCTGCCAGACTGAGTAGACAACAATGTGCTAAATGGATCATTGGTCTGACTCATTGTAAAGTAGCTTCATACATTCAGTATAGAATAATCAAGCATGGGGAGGTTTGGGCCTGTCTGTCCTGACATCTAAAAGTATTGCTTGAGAAAAGTATAATCGAGTACTTTGGCAGATTGATATTGACCACTGTGGCAATATGACAGTGCCAGCAATCCAAGGAAGGAACCCGTGACTTCAGTGCATCTGGTTCCACTGTATCCACTCCAGCTTTGAATCCTTCTGTTGCATTTTTTCTGGCCTTCGTTAGATTAGTCAATTACTCATTATGGACAAGGATTGCTTTCTTGAAATGGAGTAATTAAATAAATCAGTTTACAATATCTTTGCACACATGATGACCCAGCGACTGATATTTCTCTTCCTCTGTTTATGTTGTGCTATTTTTGTTGCTGTGCTTATCCAATTAAAAAAAAAAACCAGTTTCAGCCTACACAGAAGAGGTGGAATTAAAACCAATCAAACCCCATTATTGTAGACATGTTAGCGCACAAAGCGAGCTTGGAAAATGTGGGAGTGGGTGTGATGACAAGGGTACATCATGTACATGGATCATGGCCCAGCATTCAGATCCAAACACTTCTGCTGCACTAGAGGAGTCATAGGATCTTCTCCTTGGACTATCTGATGAAGCAACCACTGAGGCAATGCCTCTGCCAAAGATTTCCACAGAAAAGGAGGAAGAATCCCAAGGGACCGGGCTGTCTCTGCTTCTGGAGCGTTTTCCCAGCCCATGTCTTCAGATATAGAAAACTCCCCCCAGAAACTCCCCCATCTCTTGGAATTCTACCTTCATCACCACCGTGCCAGTTCCAGAGGCAGCAGAAAACACACAGATCTGCTGGAGTGTGCACTTTACAATTAGAACACATCCCTTTCAATGGAGAACAGATTTGCTCCAGGAAAACAGGTTCTTCTTACACATTCCTGTAATACTCCAGATCACTGATGCAGAAGCAGGAGAGTAGCCCAGTGCAGAAGGCTGATCTCAAGTCTCAAGCATACTGACCAAGATGTTGTCATTGGACTTCCACTGCATGCTCCACTCCTGTTGCCTTTCTGCTTGTGCGCTTGGTGATTCCTGTAGTGTAACAAGTAACCCCCTGCTAACTTGGCAAAGAGGCACGTTTTACCATGGTGATTCTCTTTATTTAGAAGGGGGAGAGTAACTGGCTCTATCGACCCCCAGCACAGTACTTCCAGTGACTGTTGTTGGTGTCTATCTTATATATTTTTTAGATTGTGAGCCCTTTGGGGACAGGGATCCATCTTATTTATTTATTATTTCTCTATGTAAACCACCCTGAGCCATTTTTGGAAGGGCGGTATAGAAATTGAATAATAATAATAATAATAATAATAATAATAATAATTATTATTATTATTATTATTATTATTATTATTATTATTATTATTATTATTATTATTATTATTATTATTATTACTCAGCCTGGACCCTCCTCTGCCCCTGGGCAGTCACTGCTTCATAGGCTTCAGATGTGAACAGGAGCACATTTGCTGGATATGATCAGCAATTAGTGGCTTAGAGGACACAGCAATCCTCCAGTCAATGAAATCTTAACTGATTAAATCAAACATTGAAATTAATTATTTGATTATATCTGCATAGATTTGAATATGAGTAAAAATATAGTTCTGAAGAGGGGGAAAAAATCATACTAGCTCAAAGTTAATCGACAAATTATTGCTGCCCTACTTTTAGACACAGAGTTTTCAGGAACAGGGTATGATTATCAGCTCTGTGTACTTGGAACCTAGACTTGTCTTAAACATCTCTGATCCGACAACAGATTCTGTGACTAACACTAGATATTCTCTGTTAAAAAACATCAACCAGAATTGAAATAGCCACACATTGGAAGAATGCTTCCTCTCCTTCACATGCAAATTGGCGTAGGAGGATATGGGATCAGTTGATTATGGAAAAGCTCACACTTCAGATGAGGATAGTTCATGGTAGAGCTAAACAAGAAGACGGTTTTCTTTGAATCCTGCTTGCTAGCCTATGTATGAGGATAGGGAGTGGCAAGGATGGGAACAGCATCAGTGAAACTGGCAGAAAAGTACAAACTTTTGCTATATTCTTAAATGACTTTTGAGAAACCTCATTGATCCTTGGCTTCTTCATGAGGGACATTTTTCTTTGCCGCTGACAAACACAATTCTGGACAGCCCTGTTTGACAAAAGCCTCACTACCCAAACTGAATACTTAGCATTATCTAATTCCAAAGCCATAGAGAAAGAGTCCACCGAGA
This sequence comes from Hemicordylus capensis, assembly GCF_027244095.1. NCBI lineage: Eukaryota > Metazoa > Chordata > Lepidosauria > Squamata > Cordylidae > Hemicordylus > Hemicordylus capensis. Next base: position 266,169,594 of record NC_069657.1, on the reverse strand, counting down.
ACAGTGGAATTATTAGAAGGCTGGGCGAGGAGACCTAGGTCCAAGTTTCGACTCCGACAGGCAACTTGCTGACCCCTGCCAGATGGCAGTTTTACTTTGGAAGGGCAGGTGTGCGTTCCCATATCGACGTCCAGCTTTATGTCAAAGTCCCTGTGAGCTATCGGGGAGCACTCCATACACGATTCAGGTTTTTCATTGCGCATTGGAGCTTTGCCCAGTTGATGTCCAGGGTAAAAAATTCCACTTTTTGAGTCAAGCTTTTGGGCAAATTCAAAATATCTGATATGCCCCGTAACTCGCAGTATTTCACCTCTCTTAATCCCGCAGTAAAGCCTGTTGTCTGGGAAAGGCCACTGAGTAACCCTGGCCCAGTCTCTCTTTCTCTCTCAGCTTAATCTACCTCAAAGTGTGGTTTTGAGATAAAAATAGGTGGGTGGGGGAAACGACTGTATATAGGCCACCCTGAGTGCCTTGGGGGGAAGAGTGGAAAAAAAAATGCAGTAAAAATTCTCGTGTCACTTATACTTGCCATTTTAAAGTTTTTACTGTATTTTGCTTAGTGTGTGAGTGTGTGTGTGTGTGTGTGTGTGTGTGTGTGTGTGTGTGTTTTAAAAAAAATATTGCGTTTAGTTTCATTGATAAATATACATCTTGTAGGTTTCTGCAAAGAATGGCTTAGGCCTGCAGGCTCAGCAAGTTGCCTGTCTGTCTTCCCTGTCTTATATTAACAAGCACTGTGGAAAATGAGGTGTATCTAATTAGGCCAGGAGATGGGCAGCAGAGGCTTGGCGGAATCAATTGCGGTGGGAAAGGAAGCAATTAGATTCAATGCAAACATGCCCAGTGCAGGAGAAGATGTGTTATGAAGCTGCTGCCCTTTGTATAAATAATGGCAAAAAGTGGTTTCTGAGGACAAAATACCAATGATGGCGCACACGCTAGCTTTTTGATGGGCCTCTTAAGAGAACAACAGCTCAATAACCAATTGGCTCACGACACTGGAGGTGTATGTCACAGCTGACTGACACATTATGCCAAGGAGCACGGTTGTCTCTGGAGACAGCTTTTGAATGATTAGGAGCCACTTGGGCTGAAATCAAACACTGAGCTCACTTCGCGGAGGAAGGAGGGCAGCAAACCAACTTACTCAAACAAGCTGGGACTGCAGCCAGAAATGGAGCAAACTCTGCTCCTGTCTTGACAGAGAATTCTTTCCAGAAGAATATGATCTACGGTTCTGGATGCTGAATATGGTATACTCAGAGCCAGGCAGCACTGGCCAGTAATAGAGGTCCCTGGACTGGATCTCTATCCTGCAGTGCCTTCTCAACCTCATGGTGGTGTCTCTACTTTATACTCTCCTTACACACCCTTTTCCTTCCCTGCTCTCTATTCCCTGTGAAAACCATCTCCTCCCACCTCTTCCTAAGTGACTTATCTTGTCCCAACAGTTCCCTGTTCTCCCTTAACAACAGCACCATCTGTAGCCTTGGACCCCATTCTTCCAACCAGATGTCTCGTATCTCACACAAACCTAGCATGCACTGCTGCCTCCTCTGCTGCCTCCTATCTGCCAATAGTACCAGATGTTGCTGACGTGTATCCTATTGCTTCCTAGCAACCTTTTCATATGCTTTCCCCTGGATCCTACAAATTGGTGCTCCAGACCAGCAGTGAACAATGCAGGAGGCAGGAGTAGCTGCTGGGCACCTTGTTCCAGGCAAATGCTTTGGATGCATGGTCCAGAGCACATGGGCTGGCCCTGGCACACCTAGGATTGCCAACTTTTCCTGGCCTTGCTCTTCTAACATCTGCCTGACACACAGAGAAATTTAGCAGAGGAAACTTCTCCTGGCATGGAGATGAAGTGACAGGGAAAATGTTTACTTGCTAGATTTCTATGTGCCAATCAGCTGTTAAATTGCCAGGGAATTTTGGCAACCCTCAGCTGCTGGATCCAAATATGGGATCAGTGTTTCCCAGTAACTACTCTTCATCATGCTGCCTTTAGTGGGAGAAAGCATGGTCAAAGTTTAGCAATGGAAGTAATAACTTGTAATGGCACAAAATGTTTTGTTCTCAAGTAGGTTACTCATTCCAGCAATTCCACTGCTCCATCATTTTGTCCTCCCCAAACTGTGAATTTCTTGTGATGACTTTGAATCCTCCTAGCAAGTTTTGGGACATCAGATCTGGGATGACTAGATCTCACCATGCCTTCTCCTTATGAACTATCCTACCTTCTTTTCCTACACATATTCCCTTTGCTGCTGTCTCTTCCTCCCGATTAGATGGGTAGATCTTATAGCTTGTTCAGTAGTTTCATATTTCCCAAGAGATTTGTAGACTCCCAGGAGCTATGAGTTTTTAAAAAAACCTTTTAAAATAGTATATTTTTTCTGCAGAACATGTCTTTGCTTTTAAAAGCACACACACACATAGACATGACTTTCAGGAAAGCTTGTAAAATATGATTGGACTGACAGAGCCCAGGAAGCAGGCAAAAATACATGTTTAGGAAGTTAATATCTGTGAGCTGGCAATAATGCTTGGGTGGTATCATTCCCTGAACCAAACAATAAGAAACATACAATTTTTGTGTTGAAGTGGCGATAATCAATAGGCTAGTTCACACATGACACTAAACAGGGTCAGAAGAGCTCACAATCAGGGCAGGAGAGCCATGTGCACTCCCAGTCGGCAATTGTGTGAACTCCAAAGGCAAGGTAGGAGGAGGGTAGACTGATCGTGTGCAATGTGGGAGGTGGATAGGACAGGCATCCCCTACCCAGATTCCATCTCCAGCATTTTACGGAGGGTGAACAAAAAGTTGACCTACCCAGCTCCCACCACCCACATGACCACTCTTCCCTCCTTCTACCTTGCTTTTGTAGCTCACACCACCACAGACAGGGAGTGTGCATAGCTCTCCTACCCTCTCTGAATTTAGGACCAGCAAACGGAAGTATTTTTTCACAAAACACATAATCAACTTGTGGAATTCTCTGCCACAAGATGTGGTGACAGCCAACAACCTGGATGGCTTTAAGAGGGGTTTGGATAACTTCATGGAGGAGAGGTCTATCATCAGCTACTAGTTGGAGGGCTAAAGGCCACTTCCAGCCTCAAAGGCAGGATGCCTCTGAGTACCAGTTGCAGGAGAGTAACAGCAGGAGAGAGGGCATGCCCTCAACTCCTTCCTATGGCTTCTAGAAGCATCTGGTGGGCCACTGTGTGAAACAGGATTCTGGACTAGATGGGCCTTGGGCCCAATCCAGCAGGGCTGTTCTTATGTTCTTATGACCTGTTTAGGGTTGTGTGGACCAGCCTAGAGGCTGACATCCTGACTCAATTGCTCGATGGAAGTCCTATTGAAATTAAGTAGTGCTTTAGAGTAACTCCTAAGTAATCCAATTGAGTAACTTAGTCGGGATGTCAGCCAGTGGCTAACAGTCTAATGGATCTGTAAGTCTCGATGCGGGCCTGCAGCAAAGCCACAAGATAAGCCTGGATGCTTCAAAAACCCAGCAGCTATGGAAGCAGCGCTACCATATTTCTCAGCATAGTCATGGATGGAGATCAATGCAGTAAACGGCCACCAGGTTTTTGAAGTGTCGGGGCTTATATTGCAGTTTTGATGTGGCCCTGCATGGAGACTTATGGCTCTGTTAGACTGAGCATCATATTAGCTAGTGGCTTTTAAATATCACATTAAGTGATGTTTCTGTGCCACTCCTTTTTCTGGCTGACCTTTGTTTTGCTTATTTAGAATTGGCTATATCTGTCCACTCCACTTATAGCCACCTTCCCATCTCTGTTTCAAAGCCTGGCCTGCATTTTTTGGCCCTTCCTGCTGGGGTGGCACATATCCCAACAACCTCCCCGCCACACATTGTGCCAGCATACACACAGCATCTGCACATGCATGGGTGTCATTTGCATGACCAGCAACAACTGTGCAAATGGTGGCCAGGCATGTGCGGACACCATGTGTGTGCTGGTGCTGCGCAGGGGGCTATTGGGATATGCGCCACCCCAGCAGGCAGATGAATGGGCAGCATAGAGCAGGTAAGGACCTGCTCTCTTTGTTATTGAAGTTCCTGGGACCCTTTCCAAACAAGTGCTCGAACCATGCTTCAAACCGTAGTTCGGGCACATTCCTACTACAAGATCTCTCAAGCAGTGTCTTCCTTAGTCTTGGCAACAGCAAAAATTTGAACCAGTTTTGGGCAGCTTCACAGGTTTAGGGGTGTGCAATCGGATTTTTGGTGTTTCGATTCAGATCCAAATCGAAACACCCCCAATTCATTTCGGATCCGAATCTGACCTGTCCGAATCACCCCCGATTAAATTTGGATCCAAATTAATCCAAATCCGAATCGGATTCGGATTAAAAACTGGGTCCTGGGGACAAAAGGGTGGGGTGGGGTGGTAGTGCCTAATGGGTGGAGGCTACCACCCCAATTGCAGAGGGATTGTGCAGAGGGCTGATTTTTGGTGAATTTCTGAACTTTTTGTGTCTTTGGGGCAGCTTGGGGGCATAATGTGGGATCTGGGGCAGAGAGTGGGGTGGGGTGGTAGTGCCTAATTGGTGGAGGCTACCACTCCAATTGTAGAGTGATTGGACAAAGGGCTGATTTTTGGTGAATTGTTGAAGTTTATGCGTCTTTAAGGTTTTCCCCCATTAGGTATAATGGAGGGTGTATCACTTCACGTCGGGGAGAAAGGGCTGGCCCAGAGCGGTGTGGGATTGGTGGTAGTGCAAGGTAGGGGCAAGGAAGCTACCAGATTTTTTTCAAAGGATTTGGGCAGAGGGCTGATTTTTGGTGAAGTTTACACGTCTTTAAGGTTTTTCCTCATAAGGTATAATAGAGGTTTCAGCAGCCCCATAAGTGCACTTGGGGGGTGCTGGGGTGGCCCAGAGCGAGTGGTGGTGTAGTGCACATAGGGTGCCAACCACCCCCATGGGTTTCTAACCCATGGGGTACAGGGTTCTGTTGTTTCTTAGGTGTTCTGAGTGTGGATTCTATGATAGCAAATGAGATTTTCAATGAGACACCATGAATCCACTCTCATTTGCTATAATAGAATCTACACTCAGAACATCTAAGAAACAACAGAACCCTGTACCCCATGCACTACACCACCACTCACTCTGGGCCACCCCAGCACCCCCCAAGTGCATTTATGGGGCTGCTGAAACCTCCATTATACCTTATGAGGAAAAACCTTAAAGACTCGTGAACTTCAACAATTCACCAAAAATCAGCCCTCTGCCCAAATCCTTTGAAAAAAAAATCTGGTAGCTTCCTTGTCCATACCTTACACTACCACCAACCCCACACCGCTCTGGGCCACCCCTTTCCCCCCGAGGTGAAGCGATACACCCTCCATTATACCTAATGGAGAAAAGACTTAAAGACACATAAACTTCATCAATTCACCAAAAATCAGCCCTTTGCTCAATCACTCTGCAATTGATGTGGTAGCCACCACCAATTAGGCACTACCACCCCACCACACTCTTCTGTCCCAGATCCCACGTTATGCCCCCAATCTGCCCCAAAGACACAAAAAGTTTAGAAATTCACCAAAAATCAGCCCTCTGCACAATCCCTCTGCAATTGGGGTGGTAGCCTCCACCCATTAGGCACTACCACCCCACCCCACTCTTTTGGCCCTGGGACCCAAAATTCGAGTAGACATCACATCAGACCTTTTTGCATTGAAGTCAATGGGAGGCAAAAAGGCGGGAAATTCAAATTGACGTCATTGCTCAAAATGGAGGGGGAAGAAGAAGGCATCTATCAGCCACAAAATGGCTGAAAAAACAGATAATTCAGAGCCGAAACGGTGGTGTTTCGTTTCGGCTCTGAAAAATTTCGGGGGCCGAAATTTGTGATTCATTTTGGATCCAAATTACCCGAAATTGGCCGTTTCGGGTACAGATTGTTCTGTACCCGAAATGTTTCGTACATCCCTACACAGGTTATGACTACTGGGAGAAATACCAGCATTACCACCACAAACATGTGGCAGTAATCATAATGTGTGGGGCTGTCCTTTTTATCAAGTCTAATATGTAACTCCAAGATATTTTTCTTATGTGAAAGTGATTGTGTAATGCTAGCAGAGATTGTATGGTTCCATGGATTGAATGCTGCTGTGATTCAATTCCTTGGTTTTTGCTGTTATTGATGATTGCTGGTGTGGCCGATAGCTTTGACTGCCAAACTACTATTTACTCAAGAATGTGCAAACTGCAATACTGATTTGGCGTGCATTCCTCAGCCATTATGTATTTCTGTGTTAAAATTCCAGAGCAGAGTGTTATTCCCAGTCAACAAAGCCAGGACCTGAGTTGTGTGTATGTCACTTTTCTTCCTGAAATTGCAGGTGCATACACAAAGGCCTTCTCTTTCAGGCAAATAGAGGTGCTATATATCATGACTGAAATGACTGCCTGCTGGCTAAAATGCAGGGGAGCAATCTGCAAAGTGACTATACAATAAATGTTTGTTGAAAGCAGCCATTAGCCATAGAAAGAGAGGCTGTGCTTTAAAAAATAAAATAAAATCCCATCACACTCATGCTTTAGGAAATGATTAGCCTAGTTATGTGGCCATTGGGGTGATGTGTCCCCTCTTATCTAGAAGGTGGCAGCAGGCAACTGCAGGATAAGAAGGACCTGGCTCACAGGGGTGTAGCTATAATTGAGCAGGTGGGTTCAAAGAACTTGGGCCTCCCAGCTCCACCCCTCCCTATTTTCTTCATTATCTCCCTCACTCTGAGGGGCTGCCAGGGAGCGGGGTGAACACAGGCCCCCTCTCCCCTAGTTACTCCCCTGCTGGCCCCTCAGAGTGGATACAATGTTTGGAATGTAATCGGCTAGGGCAGTTCAGGCCACAGAAAAACCACAGATGTCTCCAAGCATCCAGCCACACTGCAAGGGAAGAACCACTGTGCTCCATAGGATGGACACATCTGGACAAAAGCAATGGTGTCATGAGCTCTGGAATGTTATATTAATAATCCATGAAGTGCTGCTGGGCACTAAGATGTGAGCAAAGAGACATGGATGCCTTGCCCATGAAGGCTGCAATTATATTCTGTCCTATTGTGAAAGAGGCAACAAATCATAGGATGCCTCATTCAAAAGGGCAGCTCAAAGGGCCTGAGATCGCCCAGTGCCCCTGGCCACGATGACAGAATCTGTTTTAATCAAATGGGAGAGCTTAGCTCCTCTTATTTGAGGTTGTTAACTGATTAGGAAACCAAACGACTGCCCAACACGTCAATGTATCATGCCACAGTCCTGCAGCAATTTGCAAGCTGTCCAACTCCACATGAGTTAATAATGGGCAGCAAGTCACCAGTGAATCACTCTGACAATTGTCTTTGAAATAACAGCCGTATTAAATGACCCCTACATGTCAAGCCCTTTATTGTGGGCAGTTATTCAGGTCTGCAGGAAAGCCATTTCAGATAGCAAATGCTTAAATGAAAAACAAAGGCTCTTATCTAATTCACATGATCTGTTGGAAGCATTGCAGCTGCTGGGTTTGCCTTCATCACTTTGATGGGGAAATGTGGGGGAAATGTGGCTTTTGCTTGCTTCCTTGACCCTGAATAAGCCAAGAAAAGGAAAAACAGAATTGATAAGAGAAAAGAACCAATCAAAGGGGGCACAATCAAGAGATCTGTATTTGTGAAATTCCACCTTAGACTAAAATATAATCCTCAATGCCTCTGTTTCACCAGTGAATTTCTTGTGGCAAGAATGGACAGTAATCCCTTGCCAGCCACGGTTTCCACAATCATGGTTTTGAGTATCCATGACTGGGAAATTGTGATTGGTCTTGCCAAACGCAACCAAAGTATCTGCAGTTTGGTGAGATTTTTTTAGTTATGGGGAGGGGTTCCCACAATTTTGGGGGGTTCAGAGGTTCAATCCACTCATTCATCTTGCTGACCCTGCCAATTCCTCATGATTTAAAGTGATTTTGTTTTGGGGGGTTCAAAATTGCCTTTGAGTTATTTTGGGGGGCTTCAAAAATTTCCAGAAGTTCAATTTTCTCACTCGTCTTGCTTATTCCTGGTGATTTAAGGGATTCCAGGTGATTTTTGGCATTTCTGGGGGTATTTTCTCTCTAACTTTTTGGTCTTTTCATGACTGCAGTTCCCCTATCCCCCTGTTTCCTGTTGATTTCAATTGCCCTCCAACCATGAATTTGCTAATGGTGAGGTTTTGCCGGAATGGAACCCTCACAGTTGACGAGGGGTGACTGTATTACCAGTTGGTTTCTAGCCACATCTGGTGCCTGGGTCTGTGACTTCTGCATAATGTATTGTTACATTCCCTCAACTGCTCAGTCTCATGATCAGATGAAACTACCTTGTGATTAGACAGACTATTGGCCCATCTAGGGTGGTGGCTCGCCAAGATCCAGAATTGGGTTATCCCAATTGTGCTGACATCCCTTTGTGATTAGAGAGATTGGGGTCAGAACTTAGGGCTTTCTGTGTGCAAAACATGACCTCCACCATTGTATCATGTATCTGCCTCTTAGCCTATTTCTTACAATGAGAAATAGCCCCACAACATGGCTTTCTTGTTTTAAGGGAACATGTCCTTTCATGATTTGGGATCATAATCGCCATTCTGATCAGTCCTCTCCTGTCCTCATATTTATAGCTTGCCTTTCCTTCACATACACACACAGCACTTGGTTTTTATAGCCATGGTCAAAAATTTAAGGCAATGGGGTTCCCAGGCAGTCACCCATCCAGATCCAAGGTCTAATTAGCCTCAGCAAGATGGTAGCATCAAGTGCCTCAGACCATGCCCTAGGTCCGAGAACTTGCTTCTGTTGATTTTGGTTCTTCTGTTTCAGAATTAAGACATTGCCCTAATCCCACGTGGTTTCCCAAAGGCTTTTCCTAAAGGCCAAGGGATCCTTCAGAATTCAGCACAATCATATGACTCCTTCACATGGCAAGTTGTTTTATACTGGATTCAGAGGCAGTACCAAACTGGGGGTGGGGGCTCGGGAAAAGTCCTGCATTGAGTCCTGCATGGTGCTCACCATCCCCCTCAAAACTCTGCTAATTCCCTTTTTGGACAACATCTATTAATTTATCAAGTTGAGCAATCCTCAGAACTTTGCTAAGCCACTCCTCTGCTTATGTGGAATACCAGTTCATTTCCTATGTCTTCTGTTGATATTGGTTCTTCATTTCAGAACGGGCCATAGTCCAACTTCCACATGGTTTCTCAGAGGCTTTTCATAAAGGCCAAGGGAGCCTACAGCTTCTCAGTAGGGTCGCTCAGCATAATTTTGGCTGCTACAAACAAGTTCAACGTTAAGTGATCCGGGCATCTTGTCCAGGTAATTTAGCAAAATGACACAAGGAGCCAAACTGAGGTTAACACCAGTTGTCTTAAAAAACTCATACAGAATCTCTAAGCAATAAGCATTAACCTTGTTGTGAAACCACTGTAGATAAAAGAAATGTCCATATGTTTATTTCAAATATATGAATCTACTGGTGTAGTAAATTCTATTTAATCTAAAATGGTGTCATATACCACCTAAGGGCTACCTTCTACTGACTTCATGCAAAACAGATGAATGCAAAATGAATACACCTGATCTGAAGCACAAGCGACTGTGCCCACCCCATAACCTCCCACTCCCTTTGCCTTCTATTGGGAAGCATCCACCATTTTGCATTTGGTGCAGAGAAAGTCCCAAATGTTTGATGTGAAGAAAGCATATCTGAGTCAGCCACAGCAAGTGTCTTACTGTTCATACTAGCAGCTAGAACAGAAGCAAAAGGCACCGGAAGGTGTTCCTGCCAGCCCCCTTCCTAGACAAATGTTCAGATCAACTCGTTCTCTTTTTGGTTGCTCACATGACTAAACAAAGAATATGTTATTGTTAGATTTATTCTTGGCAGCCAGAACTGTATGGACAAATGGAAGCATTTGGTTTCACCTACTTTCAGTGACAATAACATTTGGAAAATTAGGATTATGACCAAATTCATTTCTTAAATTTGCCAAAAGAGAAATCCAGAAGACTCCACTTGTTCCTGCAAAAAGAGGATTTTCTCACTGTTTGGTTCCCCTGAAATACCTGCAGAGAGAAAAATATTAAGCCTTCTTAACATGAAAGTATCTCTGTCTATTTGTTTCTATTCTCTTGTGGTTTTTTTGCTTATTTTCTGCACATAATTTTGTCATTTTCTTCAAGTAATTTCAGTCAATATCATGTGCTAAAACATGGAAATTGTGTTCAGTGAGTACAATTGATTCTTCTACAATATATTATTTAGATGGTTCATTGTTAGAGGGCTGATGGGTAAATGGTTCGTTGACTGCTGCCATTAAGAAGATTCGAACAGAGATTTTGGGAATGGGTGACAACAGAGGGCTAAAGGGGGATCAAGGGTTAAAGAGAGTGAGAACCATTCCAAGCCTATTGGCAGAGACACTCTTGAATCTCTTGGCAATAAATTACATGACATGTACAGACAATGGGAAGAAACATAACACGACCAAATTATTCTGTTTCAAAGATGAAACTGTCAGTCCAGAGGCTCGGCAGAGCTTCCTAGAAGTCAAGAGTGACAAATGTTATGAGATGTGATGTTGAAACAAAAGCCCAAAGCATATCTCAAACTGAAGTATTTGTGTCTTGACTGAAGGCAAATGCTATGCTGGGGTGGATATGCATGTATATTAAGCAGTATGGAGGGAGAGCTCATAATGCCGTGGGAATAATTGACAATTTAATGATTGTGTGTGTGTGGTGGTGGGAAAGTGTAAGGGCTCTCCAGAGCATGTAGCCTGAAGGGAAACATACAAGAGGATGTCTCCTCTTACTTCAAAATGCCCATTTAATTTGACCATGCTTAATTTTGTGTCATATGTATTCTGAATCCATCAAGCAAGATGCTGTTGAGATGATGAAAAGATGTAGAGTAATCACTTCAATTGCACTCACCTCTGTCTACCATCACATACTTTTCTTGATCTGCTTCCTTTGCAGTAACAGGATGAAATTCATGAAGATTAGTGAACAGTCGAGATTGGTTTTGAGAAGTGTGGCATCTGTTTCTATTATATTATTCTTGTTTTCATCCTATATTTTCTTAAGGGAGCTCAGAATGACATAAATTGTTCTCCCCTTTTATCTTTACTCCCCTTTATCCCCTTTATTTAGATTCATGTTGGAGATGAATTTGTACATTACACAATGAGGCTGTGTTTTCTGAGGTTTTCCACTTTTATCCTTATCCAAGAAATGACTTATCCTTATCCAAGAAAAGACATTGAAGCGGTGGGTAGTTTCTGCCTTTTAGGGTCAACCATCAACAGTCAAGGATCCAGCAGTCAAGAAATACACCACAGACTAGCACTTGGCAGGGTTGCAATGAAGGCCTTGGAAAGGATATTTAGATGCCATGACGTGTCTACACCTACAAAGATTAGAATCATTCGGACCTTGGTTTTCCCCATGATACTCTATGAATGCGAGAGCTGGACTTTGAAGAAGCAAGATAGAAAAAGCATTGACGCTTTTGAACTTTGGTGCTGGAGAAGACTTTTGAGAATACCATGGACAGCCAGGAAAACAAACAAATGGATCCTAGAACAAATCAATCCAGAATTTTCACTTGAGGCACAAATGACCAGGCTCAAACTATCATACTTTGGACATATTATGCAAGGATCCTGCTACCTTGAGAAGTCCACAATGCTGGGGAAAGTTGAAGGCAAGAGAAGAAGAGGACGACCAGCAGCAAGGTGGATGGACTTGATTACGACAGCAATGAATGCCCCACTGAGAGAGCTTAAAAGCCAAGTTGAAGACAGATCATCCTGGAGACAATCAATCTATGTGGTCACTAAGAGTCGACACTGACTTGACGGCACTCACTCACTCACTCACCCAATCAAGAAATGACTTCCCTGTGAGGTAAGTTAGGCTGAAAGTGAAACCCTATTCAGGAGGTCAGGCAACAGCATTCATGAAAGCACACTTATAAGGCCCACCCCTGTGTGTTCACCTGCTTTGAAATCCCACCCCCCACTCACTACAAAGACAATGGGGCTATTCACTCATGCAGGCAAAACCAGGCTGAGGAAGCCCAGCATGGCTTTGCCTGAGCATGAGAACCACTGGGAGCCACGCGGAACTCGGCAGTGGCATGGCGGCAAACCTTGTAGGGAGCCCCATTTGCTAGCCAGGGTTAAGGGTGTGAGTGCACTCCTACCCACGGTTAACTCATCATGTGTCAGTGCCACATGGGTCCACGGGGCACCTGCACACTAGCCTCCCGGCCTGTGTCAGAAAACTCCCCATAATGCACCGTGGTGCACCTCTCGACCCCCAAACCTCTCAGCTCCTGGTAGTAGCTGTTATTTGGGGTCTTTCTCCCTGTGTACAGATAAATGCTGTCATGGTAAATGAGGAAGGGGATGGTCAAAGTACATCAGTGTTGGGGTGGGACTCACAGGCGTGCTCTCATAGAGGCTGTACCACAGCACAGTGTCCACAACTGTCTGAACAACCAAACAGTGCAATAGTGACAAACCCGCAGTCATCCCATGAACTCCATGGCTAACAACTTGAACCCAGGTCTCAGTAACACACTTTGCACATCATGCCACACTGGCTTTCTGTTTTAATACAAAATTAGATTGTGGTGAATCTTCAGCTCAATACCTCTATACAGTCTTAGAACTGATAAGTGCTAGAAATGGCTTTTGAGAGAGAGAGAGAGAGAGAGAGAGAGAGAGAGAGAGAGAGAGAGAGAGAGAGAGCGAGCATTCAAGAAATTTCTCCTCCACCCCCAATGTTTTCCACAAAGGAGCCGATGTATTATAATACTGGAATTACATCCCTTTATAATTATAATTAAAGGGAAAGTTAGGCTTCTTCATCAATGCCCTTCTTAAATTAAACATGTTCTCTGATTGCCTTTTCATGATGAGGCAATCAACCTGAAGTACAGTGTAGAAGATTTTTTAATACCTTTACTAAACAAATGGCAGGTCTCCTTGTTCTCCAGCATAGCTGCAGGTTGCCTTACCTATCTGGGATAATCTTCTAAATCATAAACTACTTCATTTGGATTTTCTCCCTGAAGAATACCTTCTGCACAATGTGAAATTGTCCTGTGAGGAACTAATAATTAAACTTTAAATTTAAAACAGACTGTCACAAGAGCTGAAGAAGGAGAAGGATTCAAGTTCACGCATCTAGCTCAGGGCCATCTTAGCTACTGAGATTTTGATTAGCCCATGGTGGGGGTAGCAAGTCCCCTCCCCACCACATGCTATGTCTTTCAGGCAGTATTTTTAATGGTTACAGCTCAGAAAGGAGAAGAAGGATTTGATGAGTTTTTCTGCAATGTTATTGTTTTGCGGCTGGAATCCCCTCTGTTTTTTCACTGGGAATGGAACTTGGGGTAACAACTGAATCTATCTTGGGGGATATGCTAGTTGTCACATCATGTAAAAGGGGCATGATATCCTCATGTAGCAGCTCAGGCAGGGAGGAGAAACAACAATGGGGTGGGGCTGTAACCTATTCTGCTTGCGTGCAGAAATTCCCAGGTTCAATCCCTGACAGCATCTCCAGGTAAGACTGAGAAGGTCTCCTGTCTGAAACCATGGAGAGCCATTGCTAGTCAGTGTAGACAATACTGAACTAGATGGACCTGACTCGACATAAGGCAGCTTTCTATGTTCCTGTGAGGCTGTGATGACCAAACTACATACATTGTTAAATGTTTGGTGTGTGTGTGTGTGTGTGTGTGTGTGTGTGTGTGTGTGTGTGTGTGAGAGAGAGAGAGAGAGAGAGAGAGAGAGAGAGAGAGAGGGTTCCCACATACAGCCTAATTGTAACAGCAGTTCTTCCAAACATGAAACATCACTATTAAGCCTCAAAATTTAACTCCAGTCTTCCCCAACTAACTCCTATTTGTACCCAAGATCTTTCCTATGGCTCACCACTGATAATAGCGGTTATGCCGCCAAAGCTCTACGCCCGAATCCAGAACTGGAGTTAGACAGCAATCACCTCTCAGAGATTCAGCCCTGGCCCCCACATCCTTCCCTCTCTTCCCTGTTCTGTCTAGCAACAGTGACTTGTGCGTGATATTGAAGGAGACACAAACACAAACCTTCTACTAATTCCTGCTTCAAGGCACTATAAAGCCTTTTGTTTCCCAGTAAAGTAAAATCAAAAGCAAGCCACACTTCTACAGCTGCAATCCTCTGCACTTTTACTTAAGAGGAAGCCCATTGAACTAAATCATTTACTTCTGTGCAAATTTTTTTACTGCAAGGCAACGGAGCAGTCCAGGGAAGAGAGAGAGAACTGTCACTTGCTTAAGAGGATGCCCATTGAACTGAATCATTTACTTCTGTGCAATCCCATTTGTTTACTGCAAGGCAACAGAGCAGGCCAGACCAGGGAGTGAGAACTGTCACCTATTTAAGAGGAAACCCACTGAACTGAATCATTTACCAGCAAGCCTGCAAACTGTTCTCAAAACTCAGAAACACAGTTACTATTTCATGATGCCCATGCCCTTCACACCCACAGCCTGTTTCGGATCTTATCTTGATGTTTCAGGCTTGGATGGGCTCCCCTCTTCTTCAACTCCAGTTAGGCTAATTGGAGTTGTTTTCTGTACGTCTGCAGTGCAAATTGGAGTTAGGATTTTTTAAAACTCAAGTTAGCATTAAATCCAGTTAAACTGTATGTGTGAACCAGCCGTGTGTGTGTGTGTGTGTGTGTGTGTGTTTAACTTCAATGTCAGTCATGGAGAGCTCCCCTCCCGAGATTAAAAGTTAGTTTTGAGGGTGGGCATTTCTGTTGGGACTGCGTCACAAAGAGGGAAGGTTTGAATTCCTCCTACACACACAGCCATGGTTGCAGTTTAAACGTACACACACACAGCCATACTACACATTTAACATAATATGAAGCTTGGCCTTGATTTGTGCATTGGATGGTGGTTGTATGCCTGAGGGTTGCTTCTGACCTGCCCTTTCATGCTTTGTACAGCACCGTATTCATGGATGCACTATATACACATGACAAAACAGATTGGGATCAGAGCAATCTCTCTACTGAGGGTAGATCCCAGGAAAGCATAGAGTCACCCCCGTTTCATCACAGTACATGAATAATGGTTATAAGAACAATGACTGACATACAGAGCAAAGAGGCACCAGTGTAGCGAGAGAGCAGCCTGTCACAACTTCTCAACTAACTGCATCAGTGCAGCAGGGAAACAGCAGTTTTGAGCCCTTCCCCAGGAAGCCCTCTGGATCACCTGAAATGATGTCATCAAGCGCTGTGCAACCCTCAGGGACATATTTTTGGGTGGCACATAGGGCTTCCTGGGGAAGGCGAAGGCATCAAAAATTGCTGCTACCCCACTGCACCACTGCAGTTAGTTGGGAAGTTGTGTCAGGCAGCTCTCTCTCTGCACTAGTGCATGCTTGCTCTGTATATGTCAGCCAAAACAACAATGTATGTGTGTTATACTTGGAGTTCAGTATCTGGCTGCAAAATGCATGCGTATTGGTCTGCTAAGAAGTTAGCTTACTTGTATAGTTTGCAGCTTTCCTTTTCCAAATAGTCAGAGTGGGGTGACTTGATCTTTTCTTGCAAAAGTAACTTGCAGCTTGCAAATTTTTAAAAGGGGAAACCGCAAAGCTATCCACACATGTGCCTCTTCATAAACAATGGAATACACACTATTTTTGCATCAAAATCTGAGTGCAAAATGTATCCAAAAAGCAGCCTTGAGGGAAAGTATATGCAAAACTAGGGGGGAAACCTAACAAAAGTAACTGTTGCTGGCTGAAACGTTCTGTGCCAGAAGCTGTTTCCCCCCTTACAAAAAGGTTCAATGAGATTGGGTTTTTGTTTGTTTGTTTTGTTTTTGTGGGAGTGGAGCGGGGAACATTTGTGTGCTTCATCCACAAACGCCAGGTTGTATTAGAAAGACTGATATCCCAGGATGCAGAAAAGTCAAGCCATATTTTCATTTTGAATGATAATTTCAAACCAAAAATGGGAAGAGAAGAAATGAAAATGACCACGTTTGACATTCCTTGCTCTTCTGATGAGAGGTTTCTTATTCTGTGGTTTTCATATTGTTAAACACTGCTGTATTGCCCAAGTAGTGAGAGGTCTGAGGCAGGGCTTAGATGCTTTTGGGTGAAAGAACACTGCAGGTTTATGGCATCTTTGTAATATCTGCTTTATTCACAAATATACACGGAGGCCGGAAAAAGCAGGAGAACACACAGCTGATCCTATAGAAGACTTCCAAAGGGTGGACCCCTGCATTCCTTCCTTGCAGCTACATCCAGCCCAGCTAACCGCACAGCTCAAAACTGCCAGCTCTTTGTCTCTACCACCCTCTTTCTCAAAATTAAAACATCCAACTGCCTTCTGTTATCCCACATACATTTCATGCAGCACTGTGGGGAAGAGGCCATAGCTCAGTGGCATAGTGCTGGTCCAGCCCCTGATAGTATTTGTTTGTTTTTTGTTTAACATATTTGTATACCACACAAAATGCAATTCTCTGAGTGGTTTACAACAAAACAATAAAAAACAACTAGTAAAAAGGTTAAAACATGACAACAATTTAAAACCTAAAACAACGTCAAAATTATTAAAAATCATCCAACTATTAAAAAACAGATAGGAGCCAAAGAGGTCCACAAAATCATGGCTTTCTTATATTTAGTGGGGGGAGATCAACTGTCCCTACTCAACTTGATACAGGCCGCATTCGCACGTAATGGGAAACCGGAGTTGCAGGGAACCAAGGTTTCCTTACCATTAGGTCAGAATGCATGCAACTCCAGTCTTGTCCATTGCGCGACCTGAGGTTTTGTTCCAGAGGCTCCAATTTCAACCCTCGATTTGTAGTGTTTTGCTGCTCAAAACTGAGGGTCCGCGGAGCCTCCGTTCCATCCAAATGCAGCACTGGAGGCTGCATTCAGCTGGACTGGAGTTGCTCTCTCCTTCCGTGATTAGAGGGAGAGAAGCAAGCAATAAGGAAGCCTGCACAGCCAGTTCCTCCTCCTCTCTGCAGTCTCACTGACTGCAGAGAGGACGCTCTGCCTGTCATCTGAATACAGACAGGATAGTGGGGGGAGGGGCAGAATCGTGAGTCCATTGGATCTGAAGTTCTGCATGATGTGTGAATGCGACCACAGTGTCCCTCCCACAGTAGCTGTTCCTGGTGTCTTTCTTGTGTTTCCTTGTAGATTGCAAGGAAACACAGGATTGTCCCTTTGGGGACAGTCAATCATCTTTTTAATGAAAAATGATATATCAATATTCTTAATAATAATAGTATCTCCAGCCTTAACAGGATACTTGGTACCTGGGCTGTGAAAGGACCCTGCCTGAGACTGCAGGAGTACAGTTAGAGCAGCCAAGGCTAATCTAGATTTTATTCATTTAAATTATTTGTATCCCACTTTTGTCTAAAATGTATTCAAAAATGCTCACCGAAATTTCAAGAAAACCCAACTGAAAGATATTAAGAACAGGGCAATCAGTTTAAGAACAACACAACAGAAACCAATCCATGAGGCCTGTGCATTGCCAAACATGTCAGATTCTGACCCAACCTAATCTGACGTGGGAGGTGTTGTTGTTTTTTAAGCTGTAGTCATGGCTGAAGTCTTGGAGGGGGGGACCTCCATTTCCCCGAAACACCCATGTCACTCACAGGACAGGACAGGACAGAAAAGAACAGAACGTTTACATTCCAAGCTACAGAAGGCAGCTTCCAAAGTGTGAACACTTTCTTTCAAGCAAAGATGAAGCAATGCAGCCTGTCTCCTGCCCAGATCTGGAGGAAGAGGAAGACATGATGATGGAGGAGGAGGAGCAGGAGCAGGAGGAGCAGGAGGAGCAGGAGAGGGTAATAGCCGGTATGTTCTGACAGAATTGTCAGATCTCCAACAGAGTTCCACCAAGACAACAGGGAGCCATTGACAGACAGAACTGTCCCTACTGTCATGGTGGAACTTTGTTGGAGATCTGACAATTCTGTCAGAACATACCGGCTATTACCCTCTCCTGCTCCTCCTGCTCCTCCTCCTTTTGGACCTGACATGACACACAACCCTACGATGACCTATGCTCAAAAAAAGCAAGTGAAACAATAGAAAGTGCAGCTACAAATCACCTATTAAAAGCTTTGAAGAATAAAAAAAGCTGTCACCTGAATATTGGTGCCAGTCAAACCTGTCTGGGAGGGTGGACCAGTGGGATTCATTACTGTTTAATACCCTCTAGCCATATTAACATGCAAGCAAAAGGCTGGTTCTTCACAGTCCTTTCAATGCATCCTAATAGGCAGGGCTAGCCTTACCATGAAGCAGGCTGACCGATCACTTTAAGCAGCAGATGAAGGGCCAGTTTTCAGGGGCAGCCTCCCTAGGGATGATCTCAGAAGTGAGAAAGGTGAAATGGCACCACACTGCTTGTCTCTTTCCTTCTAGACAGAAAGGGAAAGGGGAGAAATCTGAAAGAAGAAGAAACTAGGAGATGCGTTTAATAATAAAAAAGAGACAGTGGGGAAAAGGGAACATAACAGCCTTGCTGGATCAGGCCCAAGGCCTATCTAGTCCAGCATACTATTTCTCACAGTGGCCCACCGGATGCCTCTGAGAACCCACAGGCAAGAGGTATGTGCATGTCCTCACTCTTGCTGTTGCTCCCCTGCAACTGGTACCCAGAGGCATCCTGCCTCTGAGGCTGGAGGTGGCCTATAGCCCTCAGACTAGTAGCGATTGATAGACCTGTTCTCTAAGCCCCTTTCAAAGCCATCCAATATAGTGGTCATCACCACATCCCATGGCAGAGAATTCCATAGATTAATTATGTGCATTCTGAAAATGTATTGCATTTTATCAGTCCTACATTTGCTGGCCTTCAGTTTCATGAGATGATCCTTGGTTCTAGTGTTGTGAGAGAGGGAGAAAAATTTATCTGTGCCTACTCTCTCCACTCCATGCATAATTTTATACACCTCTATGCCCCCTCCCCCGTAGTCGCCACTTCTCCAGCCTAAAAATCCCTAGATGCTGTAGTCTTGCCTCATAAGGAAGGTGCTCCAGGCCCTTGTCATAAGAACATAAGAACATAAGAATAGCCCTGCTGGATCAGGCCCAAGGCCCATCTAGTCCAGCATCCTGTTTCACACAGTGGCCCACCAGATGCCGCTGGATGCACAGGCAGGAGTTGAGGGCATGCCCTCTTTCCTGCTGTTACTCCCCTGCAACTGGTCCATCTTGGTTGCCCTCTTCTGCACCTTTTCCAGTTCTACAATGTCCTCCTTAAGATACAGTGACCAGGTGCATGCAGTACTCCAAATGTGGCCATATAAGGGTATATATTAGCATTTTTATTTTCAATCCCCTTCCTAATGATCCCTAGCATGGAATTAGCCTTTTTCACAGCTGCCATGCACTGAGTCAACACTTTCAACAAACTGTCCACCACGATCCCAAAATCTCTCTCATGGTCAAGTCACCAACAGCTCAGACCCCATCAGCGTATTTGAGAAGTCGTGTTTTTTTGCCCCAAATGCATCACTCTACACTTGCTTACACTGAACTGCATTTGCCATTTTGTCATCCACTCCCCCAGCTTGGAGAGATTCTTTTTGAGCTTCTTACATTCTATTTTGGATTTCACTACCTTAAATAGTTTAGTGTCATCTGCAAATGTGTCCCCTTTGCTGCTTACTCCAACTTCTAGATTATTTATGATCACCAGTTAAAGAGCACTGGTCCCAGTATTGGTCCCTGGGGGACCCCACTTATTTCTTTCCTCCATTGTGAAAACTGTCCTTTTATTCCTACATTCTGTTTCCTGTCCTTCAACCAGTCCTTCAGCCATCCACACATGAACCTTTCCCCTTATCCCATGATTGCTAAGTTTACTCAAGAGCCTTTGGAGGGGAACTTTGTCAGAAGGTGTTTGGAAGTCCAAGTATACTTGGTGTCAACTGGATCACCTTTATCTACATGCCTGATGACATTCTCAAAGAACTCCAAAAGGTTAGTGAGGCAAGACTTGCCCTTGTAGAAGCCATGCTGGTTCTCCTTCAGTAAGGCCTGTTCTTCTTTATGTTTAACAATTTTGTCCATAAGTATGCTTTCCATCAATTTACCCAGCACAGAAGTAATGCTAACTAGCCTGTAGTTTCCCAGATCTCTCTCTTTCCCACCCCAATCCCTTTTTGAAAATCAGTTATATTAGCTTCTTTCCAGTCCTCTGGTACAGAGCCTGATTGTTGGGACAAATTGCATAGTTTTCCTAGGAGATCAGCAATTTCACACTTGAGTTCCTTCAGAACCCTTTGGTGGATGCCATCTGGCCCAGGCAATTAGTTACTTTTTAGTTTTGGGTGCTCTACTCTTGGCAACAAAATGTAATGAGCTGGCATTTCTTGTATAGGTAGAGTGGAATTAGTTTCCACATTAATGAACCCTGGGGGTGGTAGCGCTTCCAGATTAATGTGAAGGGTATGAGTGTGAGCTTTTGTAGGTGGTGCCAAATTCATTGCTTTGGATAACTTCCTCATACAGGCTGATACCACAGTATAGTTGATTTGGGATCTCATAGCATTAATGACCATGCTTCCCTGGTTTGTCCAATAACTCTGGCTGCACATATGGAGCAGGATAGATAGATAGATAGATAGATAGATAGATAGATAGATAGATAGATAGATAGATATAACCACCTGGCAATTTACAGTGGTCTACCAACTGTGATTCTGATGTTCAGATCATTCTCTTCTCTCGTCACAGAGCTGTGCTTTCACTGGGCTGGATAGGTTACTTTTGGATAGTACACAGTTAGTACACAGTTAATTCACTTTAAATTATGGTGAGAGTCCAAAACCACCAGTAGTCTATCAGTCACCAGGATAAACCATGGAACAGAAGGTTGACCTTAACCAATAGTATGACAGAGATTGCCACCTTTCTAGCAAATAAGATTATGTTATTCCCTGTTAACTGAACAAAGAGGCACCTTTCAAAGAGGTGATTCTCTTATACTCAGCAGAGGGAGAGCAACTGGCCCTATCCAATCCCAGCACAGCATCCCTCCAGTGGCTGTTGTTGGTGTCTACTTTTTATTTCCTTTTAGATTGTGAGCCTTTTGGGACAGGGAATCATCTTATTTATTTATTATATATTTTTCTATGTGAACCAGAGTTGCCAGAACCTAAGGGGTATACTCGTGGGTCAAATGGGCCGTAAGCCAGAATTTGGCTTTTTAAAAGCCAAATCTGGCCACCTAGATGTGAACCACTTTGCAAACTTTTTTTTGAAAAGCAATATATAAATATGTTGTTGTTGTTGTTGATGATGATGATGTAAGGATGCAATTTGAAAATCAGTAAATTTTAACATATAGTAGAGCTGGAATATATCCATGGCCTTATTTATGTTAGGGTTATGTTGAACTGCAATGTGATATTGCCTTGTTGTGGCAATCTTAAGAAGAACAAGCAGGAGGGGGCACCCGAAAACCTGTGTGGGATAATCGCTAAGAAAATTGGGCTTGGGCTGCCGAGATGTAAGTTCAAATGTCTGTTCAGCCATAAAGCTTAATGGGTCAGTTATAGTCTCTTAGTCTAATGTACCTCACAGGGGTTATTGTGAGGATAAACCAAGGGAGGAGAATCATGCACTCTGCTCTGCATTTCTTGGAGTAAGGACAGGATAAAAATGCAATGATAATATTTTACTTTGGACATTTTAGTTGGATTTTCTTTCATCATGGAGCTCAAGGTAGAGTTCACAAGGTGCCTAGGCAGTCATCCATCCAGAAACTGACCAGACTGAGAGCTGCTTAGTTTCAATGGTCTATATCATTTGCTGTCAGGTTATTGCTCTAGATTCTTGCTGATATTTCTATGTAAAATTCACAGAGTGGAGTCCTATTGACTCAAGCAGCCCTTGGTGGGTAATTTCTCAGCCAGCTCATCTCCTGGGCTGTGGGTTGTGAAACTGCGTCAGAGGAACATATGAAGCAGGGCAGCTGTCCTCTATGTCTACCAGAGGCATTGTGAGATAGCAGGGAGGGCTCTATTAGGTCTGTTGTAAAATAATAGTAGTTGATTAAATGGTTTTATTTGAATCTTAAGTATCTTTATTACTTCTGAGAATGATTTAGAGAGGATAGAAGGACCAAATGAATGGAGTTATCTTAGCATAAGGCACAGTTGCTGCATTTTGGATGCACTTGGTCTTAGCAGGATATTTCTTATGGAAAAGGTCATGGGTACTTTAATGCACCCTGAGCTCCTCCAGAGCTAAAAGGAACTTTGGGTGCAAGAAAGAAAATGAAGGGGGAAACTTCAAAATTAGAAGATATAAAGTGATCACTTAACCAAACAATGACTGTGCCATTTTAGTAACCGCATGAACAGAGGCCTCTATTAGTCCTCAGAAGGAAAAGATCAGAGGGCATGCTGAAAAGGTTGTCCATTTCAATCCCACCGATCTGATTAATTCCTGGTAAGGAACGGAGCGGAAATGGAGAGAGTAGATTGCTGCTCTGCTCAGCACTTCACTCTCCTCTTCAGCTCCTTTCCCTTGGCTTTCAAAAAACTCAGAGGCAGGAGCAGAGGAGGGTGAGGAGAGTAAGAGCAGCAGTCGCAGCCACGTGAGGTCTGGAAGAGGCAGCAGGCTGGGCAAGGTGGCCAGGGGCAGTGAACTGGTGGAGGTCGCAGGTGGACAAGCTGTCGCCTGAGACAGTCACCTCACCCAGCCTTGTTAGCAGTCTGGTGGTGAACATTTATGTTTACCGTAATGCATGGAGTGCCGTGCAGCTGGGTTTTCTGCAGTGAGGATGTGAAGTTGGCAGCTCCTGCACCCCCTGTGTATCCATGAAATGAGAAATAGCCCATGCTCCTCACGCAGAAGGCCTCCCACCGAGCACCTCTTTGCTCTCATGCAGCTGTGCATCCAACAAAGTATTAGCAAGCGTTTCAGGTCGCCTTCTTTGCACACCCATGGTGCTGAGCAGCAGTGCCCCCCTGGAAGCAAAGCAATACCACTTGCTAGAAAGCAGCAGCTTCACAGGGAGAATGCGGTCGATGGCACCAGCACTGCTGTGTACACACAGAAACTATTTGTGCCCATTAGTTCCACTTTGCTGGAGAAAAATATATATATATGTGCTGCCTGCGAGGAGATTTGCAGTGTTCATGCTGTGGCAGTAATTGACTTGTATAGATTGAGATATTTACAGGGTTGCCTGGTAAACCCAGTGGTAAAAAATGCATCTCTCGACTGTCTCCCCATCATCACCTTCCTCCACAGGCTGACTCAACAGTCCAAGATGGCTGTCCATAGCAGCTCTCTTATTTAATCAACTGGGGTATTTTAGGATTTGGCCCCCGATGCATTTGTAGCAGGAAAAGTGAAGACTGGGCTATTAAACATGATCTGGGTTCAGCACTGTGTTCAGATGTTGCAATTATGTATTCAAATATCCCACAGAAACATCCCATATCCCTATTCAAGCCCAGCCCAGCATTCTTCCAGTGGATGTTGCTGGTGTGTTTCTTTTTAAATGGTGAACCCTTTGGGGGCAAGGAAGGAACCATCTCCTTCCTATTGTCCTTTTTTCTCTGTAAACCGCTTTGAGAATTTTTCTGTTCAGTAGTGGTAAATCTGTTGGATAGTGATATATACAGTTCTGTTGGATAGTAGAATGAATCAGTCAATCCAGCAATCAGTACTGGCCATGAACATAGGAACATAGGAAGCTGCCATATGCTGAGTCAGACCACTGGTCTATCTAGCTGAGTGTTGTGTACACCAGGGATCCTCAGCGTTGGGCCCCCAGATGTTCTTGGACTTCAACTCCCATAATCCCCAGGCCCAGTGGCCTTTGGCTGGGGATTATGGGAGTTGAAGTCCAAGAACATCTGGGGGCCCAACATTGATCCCTGGTCTACACAGACTGGCAGTGGCTTCTCCAAGGTTGCAGGCTGGAATCTCTCTCAGCCCTGCCTTGGAGATGCCAAGGAGGGAACTGGGAACTTTCTGCTCTTCCCAGAGTGGCTCCATCCCCTGAAGGGAATATCTTACAGTGCTCACACTTCTAGTCTCCCATTCATATGCAACCAGGGTGGATCCTGCTTAGCTAAGGGGACAAATCATGCTTGCTACCACAAGACCAGCTCTCCTCTCAACCATAAAAAATATAATCCCTGATGATGCCATGCTCCACTTGGTCCCCAGACTCACTTACCTAATCCTGCCTGGCCTTTATGACTCTCTAGTTCCTTCTTCCTTCCCACATTGGGCTTGGAGCGCTCCAAGGTCAGTGCAGGAGAGGTGAAGGTGGAAGGTGAGACAGTTTGGGATATGGCACAAAGCCACACACACTTAAAAATAGGATTGAAGGTCAGAGAACTATGCCATACGCATACGTATCAAATTTCATTGTGGTCTCTCAGTGCTGAAAGGAGATATTGAATTGCAGTGTTTTCCACCTTTTCCTGGTCCCTTTGGAAACAGATGTGGAAATAAAGCTGGGGTTTGATCTTGAAACAGGGGTGTAACTCTAATAGGGCAAGGAGAGACAGTTGTCTGGGGCCCCTCTGCCTTGCCCCCCCCGGCAAGTCACATGACTGACTCCCCCAACCGCGTACCCACCCCGGGCCTCCTTCAGTTGTATTCATCCTCTGCAGTTGATGTGAGTGTTAAGACCTGGAGCTACCAGAACAGCATGTCTTTCTCTAGTACCATTAAATGACTTGCATCGTCCACAATTTTCAAAACCTTTAAAAAAATAATTTAGGATGATGCTCTATTGTGGCACATAAAAGATAGATAGATAGATAGATAGATAGATAGATAGATAGATAGATAGATAGATAGATAGATATAATTTTACTATGCTTTTTGTTACCACTGTTTAGCCTCATTTAAGATTTTTTTACTTCATGAGCTGAGCTTCAGTGCGGGGTGGTGGCATTTTAAAATCTTGTGTCTGGGCCCACTCCAACCTTGCTATGCCCCTGTCTTGAAATGTGGAATTGTGTTGTGAATGTGTTCACCAACTTTCATATTGATATTGCAGCCTTCCTGGTAGATATAACATTACAATATATATTGCATTCCCCTCACCAATCCACTTTTGCAGGCATTAAGCTGATATTCGAGCATGAAACATAGAATTCAGATCCTGAATGGACGTACAAATTTCATTCGGACTTCAATGTTCACTGGAGATAATGAATTGGAAACAACTCTACAAACAAATGGAATACCAAATGTGTGACTTAACCCAAGACTTTACAGTGCTAGGCTCAGTGGTGTCATTAAGAGTACTGCAGTTGGCATGGGACCCCGTGTTTTTTGGGGGGTGCCCAATAGGGGTGTGCACAAAACCAGGTTGCTCAGTTTGGTTTGAGACTGAAATGGACTCGAACCGAACTGGCATATTCGGTTTTGTGGCATTGAACCACTCCCCTCCCCCCAGCCTGGCACAAATTCGAGCTGGTTTGAGGGTTCTAAATTCTAAACTTTTTTTTTTTTGCTCACCACCACTGGTCTGGAGGACTTGGCATGGCTGCGGGCATCTTTGCAGTCTCTCTCTCCCCCCTGATGGCGTTCCCCTGGTACTGCAAGGGCTATTTGGGCCCATTTTGGGACCATTCTGGCCCTTTTCCCGGTGGCGGCAGCCATTTTGGAGGTCACTGCCCATGCTCCCTGGCCTGCCACATGACCCCCCGAGGCTTCTGGACCCGTGGCAGTGAGTAATTTTTTAAAAAAGTTTAGAACCCCAAACCACCCCCCAGCGAGCCCATGAGCCAGACCATTTCAGTTGTGAACTGGCTCAACCCTGAGCCAGTTTGCACTTCCCTAGTGCCCCGGGGATCTCCTCCATCTTGGCTTTTTGCCTCCTCCACCGCCGCTGCCAGGACAGCAGTAGAGGAGCTAAACAGCACACTGCCAGGCATGTCAAATGCGATCAGGGAAATGGTGGCAGATCTGCACATTGATTGTCAACACTGATCATCAGCAATCCACTGTGTAGTGCATGGCTCGCATGCTCACACGATCCATGCTACTCTGAGCAGCACAGATCTCTGGAGGCCGGGAAAATGGAGCCTGGCCTCCAGATATCCCTTAATGTGCCACATGAGGAGCATGGTGAATTGGGATTTCCCCTCAAGCCAGGCATTCTAGGGGCCTGGCTCTGTGTCTGCTCGGTCTGCCTGCAGCCTGAACAGATACATGACTCATGTGTCATGACACATGACACATGACTCATGCCTTTGTACCCAGGTAACAGCCCAAGTCAAAAACCTGGGTTATCTGGGGATTGGCCCTGATCCCAGCGCTCCACATAAGCAGCCCTACCCAGGTAGGGCTTCCAAAGCCTGGGTAGGGCTGCTTGTGTGAATAGCCTCAGTTTGTCTTAAGAGCCCTTTTAGAGAGAGAGGGAGGCTCTTAGTTTAGCATGAAGTACACTCCAAATCCTCGGAAGAGTTGATCAGCTGGGGGGAAGATGGATTCGGCCCTGCCTTCTCCCCCCGCCCCCACCTGCCCTCCCCACTCCAGAAACTGTTGTGTGAATGACCTTATTTATTCACCCAGGCTTTTAACTGACTCATAGAATCTATCATTGTTTTAAATTGTTTAAATGTTTTAACTTTGTTTTTTTAATCTTTGCTGTTTTGTTTTAAACCTCCCAGAGATGTGAGTTTTGAGCAGTATACAAATATGCTAAATAAACAAACAAACAAACTTAAATTAATAGAAAATAGTCATGTTTAGACAAGGTAATTCTATTAATTTCAATGGGACTTCCACTGAGTAATTCAGCCAGGATATCAGCCACTGTCTGAAGAGGAGAAGGAATACTTTGTAGGAATTTCATGTTTCCCATTGTTGTATTTGCACAGTCACTGTAAGAAGGAAGACTACAGATTCATGGAGATTCAAACAATATGTGAATCTCTGAGTTTGGATTACTGGGGGATTTGGGGGCAGTAATTATGCTGAAAAGTGCATCATTTGAACTCTGGTTCACACTTCAGTAGCTTCATCAGGCTATTTGGCATGTTTTCTTGCTTGCTTGCTTTCTCCTATACTGTAGAGTTGTATAGAGAACTTGAAAACACATGTCCAAGAATTAGAAAACAGAAAGTAATGTGGCTTCTGGTTGTCAGGTTGCCACTTTTTCTTTGGCCCTGCTCCCAGGCCTCTGACAACAACCTGGCACACAGAAATTTAGCAGGGAGAGGTTTTCCTGACACAGAGATAAGTGGTGGTATGAACCACACGGAACCATGCACACGCCCCAGGAGAATAGCTGTTGTGCAAGCCTGTTGCAGGAAAAAAGATTTAAAAATGTCCCTCGGAGGCACCATGAAGGTTAAGTAATTATTGTGACATGATGTTTTGTAGGCTTCCTAAAATGCATGAAGAAGATGTGTGTTTATTTTGTGCATCTAACGAAGCAGGGTCTTGCCTACAAAGCTAATGCCGGGATAAACTAATATATTTCTAAGGAGCCATAGGACACTTGGTCTTTATGTGTGTAGCAGGAGACTTACTGCTGACTCGATGCACATTTACACAGAAGTAAATCACAGAGTGTTTAGTGGGCCTTGCTCATGGGTAAGTGTGCATAGGATTTCAGCTTTAGAGCCACTTCACATATAGGCCGCATTCGCATGTAACACAAAACTGGAGTGGAAGGGGCCAGAGGTTGCCAAACCTGTATGTCCGGATGCAGGATACCCTGTCCAAGCTCCAATTCCAGCAATACAAGGTTTCGCTCTCCAAACTCCAATTTGTACCCTTGGCTTGTAGTCAGTTGTGGCACCCCAACCCGAGGTTGAAGACAGCCTGCGTCACATGCAAGTGCGGAACTGCAGGCTGCATTCCCTGTAACTGGAGTCGAGGGAGGAAGCTCCTCTCTCTCTCCAGCTGTGATTGGGTGTGCCGGCTGTCCTTCAAGCGAGAGGGAAATCCAGGTCCCCTTCCTATCTGCAGTCTCCCTGACTGCAGGGAACCTGCTTTCTATTACATCCAAATTTGGACAAGAGAGCAGGGGTGGGGGTGAGGAGCAGTTACATGTGGTTCCATGTTACATGTGAATACGACCATTGTGTTCACACAAATCTCAGTTTATCATTCAACAGCAGGAGCATTGCTAGGTACTTACAAGATCCTGGGCCTGAGCCCACAGGCCTCCCCTCTGATAATTAAATTTAATCATAACTGCCCCCAGAATAATTATGTATTTTAAAAAAACCACCTATGACTAATATTCTAATACAGCATCTATGAAGGTAGAAGCAGCAGAGAGCTAGGTGAGGCTAGGGGCTCTCTCCCATGCTCTGTGCAGGTCCTTCCACTGCTATTCTTCCTATCTGGAAGAGGGCATGAGTGCTCTGAGCAATTCATTGGGCGCCCGTGCCCATGGCCAACCCCTAACGATGCTCTGCCCAACAGTGAGCTGCCTCCAGCCTCAGCACCCTGACACATCTCTGCTGTTAGGCAGGAGAAACAGAAGTCTTACAAGACTGCTAATGGCCTCCCTCTTCCATAGTACAGTCAGAGCCATTCACGTAATATCCTCTGGGCCTTTTTAGCCATCAGCTAGTGCTTTACTCATAAAAGAATGGTCAGCCAACGAATGACCTACCATTTTGTAACACTATACGGTAGTTGGCAAACATAGGTCCACATATCCTGTTTTTTTTAGGCATACTCTTCAACCATCATTAAGTGTACACCTCAACCATGTGGTGTGTGAAGTGGCCTGGAGGTCAGGCTGTCCTCTGGCAATTGCACTGCTGTGTAATTTATGAGGAAAAGGAGAATAGGGTGTGCCTGACCTTTTGGATGAAAGACTCAGAGCAGAAGAGGAGAGTGCTTGGAGATGCTGATGATTAGGTGAAAGATTTTCTGTGGTGGGAAGAAAGAATCAAAGGTTGCATCGCCTTTAAATGGCATTTCATTGTAAAGGTCTGCTCAGCTCTGAAAGTGAATGTGAAGAAAAAGCCCCCGGCTAATGTGGCTGTGATAACATCTTTTCTGACTCTGCTCTAGCAAAGGGGCAAGAGAGCTTGAATTCCCCTTAGATGAGGGAAGAGGCAAGATACACAGAATTTGCTGAGTTAGGCTGTGCTTCCAAACAAGTGGATCTCTTTTCAGTCCTTCTTCAGACAACATGCACTTTTTTATGGCTAAGGAGTACAGATTGTTTGTGCTCAGTTGCTATATAGATGGAAACTTTCTACTAACACAGGGTTTCTCCACCTTGAGTCCCCAGATTTGTTGGACTACAACTCCCATCATCCTGAGCCACAATAGCCTTTGCCATTGTGGTTGGGGATAATGGGAGTTGTAGTCCAACAACATCTGGGGTCCCACGGTGGAGAAACCCTGTACTACTCCATAGCTAGGTGAGAAATGCGTGGCTAATTTTTTGTGGAAGGAGTTTAGGTACTTCCTTCTTCAGGATGCAATCATATGAACAGCACTGGATGCAAGAAGTACTTTAAAAAGGATTGCTTATTACAGGGATGAGCTGCACATGCTTTGGATGCAAAAAGGCACTAGTTCACTCCCTGGTATCTCCATGTAGAGCTGGGAAAGATTCCTGCCTGAAACCATGGGCTCAATGGATCAATGGTCTGACTCAGAATTAGTTGATTGATTGGCTAGACTGCTGTGTCAGAAACAGCTTGATCAACTAAAAATTAGTTGGCTAGTATATTTTACCATTTTAAATTTAAAAATGTTTAAAATGATAAAGTCCGCTGTCTGATTAATTGCTCCCCCAATTAAACAATCAGTGGATTTTAGTGGATTTTTTAATGGATCAAGATGTTGTTAATACATATCAAAATATCAGAAATACTTCTACAAACTCCACATGGCAAGTGTCACCATAAGAGGCTACATTTCCTGTGGTGAATAGAAGGAAGTGAGGGCCCCATTGCCTGCAATACTCAGACACGAAGAAAAATAGTTTGGGTTATTGTATTACTCCTCTTTAAATGGTGTCCATACTCCTATTTCTTAATACAGTAATTCAAACTCCCCTCTCACTGTCAGCTGAATAGGACTGAACGGGACTGAAGACATAACAAGAGCCCTGCTAGATCAGATCAAATGGTAGAGCATCTGCTTTGCATGCAGACCTGGCATCTTCAGGTAAAGGTAAAGCTGTGACGTCAAGTCGGTGTCGACCCCTGGCGCCCACAGAGCCCTGTGGTTGTCTTTGGTAGAATACAGGAGGGGTTTACCATTGCCATCTCCCGCGCAGAATGAGATGATGCCTTTCAGCATCTTCCTATATCGCTGCTGCCCAATATAGGTGTTCCCTAGATGCGATCTCATTAGAACTTGCTTGAGCCTGGCTGCATGTGACCACACTGACGCAGGCATGTCAGGCAACCTGGTTGCTCAGATCATTTCCAATCAAAACAGGAGTTTGTAAGTCCTTGTGCACAGTAACTGTCCAAGGACCCTCCCAGTCCTGGTACTTTAGTCAAATATTGGCAAGCGGGAGGTGCACCACTGCTCTTTCAAAGAGTTTAACTGCCCAACTTCTCTCAGGCACAATCATCTCTGGTCTTACAAGGCTTTCATGCACAGAGATGATGTTAGCGCCAGAGTCTCTCCATCCCCTTTCCATCTTCCCTTTTATAATTATGCTTTCCTGATGCTTGACAGGAACGGCATTTGAATTTGTGATGTGAACACCCACGAGGAAGTCTTCTTGGGGGTTGTTCAATTCATTTGAGGTCAGGGCAGTTTCTGGGGCCTGGCTAGCTGATGGGGTGGCTTGCTCAGGAAGGACGGGGATCACTCCAGCGGGGATCTGGACCTTATGGAATCCTCCAAACTGACTCCTAATACCCTGACTAAACCAAAGAGAAATCACATTCCTCTGTGTGTTTATTTACTCCTTTCCACCTTTTCTGTGCAACCTGGTTCTGGCTCTCAGTCAGCTTATAGCAAAATTCTTGCAAAACAATTCAGTTTCGATCCCACCCATTGCCAGCTTATTTTGATGAAACGGGGGTGACTCTATGCTTTCCTGGGATCTACCCTCAGTAGAGAGATTGCTCTGATCCCAAATCTAGGAGCACGCCACTCCTTCAAGGTAGGCTGCCACCAGTTGAGGACGGATCTAAGCCATTGACCAGGCTTAGACACTGCTTCAACAACCTAGAACTGTCTGGCTTGGGACTTACAGGCACTGTACAGCCAGAGTCCACACAACCCAGCTCTAGACAATGGGGCTATTCTGACAATCAGCCAAAATCGGGCTAGGTTTGCCTAGCCTGATTTCGGCTGACTGTGTGAGCCGCCGGGCTCGCAGGTGAGCCTGGTGGCTCCCAGGCGGTTAACTCGCCTAAGTACCCCTCCCCTTAAACCGGGTTTGCGGAGCGAGTGCTCTGCAAACCCGTTTTTTCCCCATCGTGAGTAGCTGTGGCGTGGCTCTGATCAGCCCCCACTCCCCCTAGCACCTGACGGGTCCGTTACGGAGCTAGCAGTCATGTGGGCGGCTGGTTCGGCCGCCCAGAGCAGACTGTCTGCTCGTGTGCGGGGAGAGCGGGCTAAGCCTGATCGTGAGACCCAGCTCAATAAGATGTTATTCTGAAAACAACTCAACAGTAGTGAATGGCCTTACGATGCACATGGGGGAGAGTTTTGCAAGTAACCCTCCAGAACCTGTTAAATCAGAATGAAGCCACTTCTAAGTATCTGAACTTTATTAAGAAACAAGGGTTGCACACAGAATAAGGAATTGGGATAAAGTAGATTGAAACTGGAAGTAAAAGAAGGCACACAGGAATTCAAAGGAAAATACAAAAAGCATTTACTAACTGACTAGCACTGAGCTTCACCTTATTTTATCAGTAGGCAAGTCACCTTAAGTGGCGCAGCGGAGAAATGCTTGACTAACAAGCAGAAGGTTGCTGGTTCAAATCCCCACTGGTACTATATCGGGCAGCAGTGATATAGGAAGATGCTGAAAGGTATCATCTCAGACTGCACGGGAGGAGGCAATGGTAAACCCCTCCTGTATTCTACCAAAGAAAACCACAGGGCTCTGTGGGCGCCAGGAGTCGAAAAATCAACTTGAGGTCACACTTTACTTTACCTTATCAGTAGACAGGTCCTTGGCTGAAAGATTGTTAATTCTCTACAGCTTCTTGCAGTGGAACATCCATTTGCAAATGAGAAAAGGTCCGCACTGGCCAGGTCATTCTCCTCTAGCATTAAAGCCATGTGGGAGGGGGTGAGCTTACACCTGTCCTAGTTCAAATAGTATTCTAATTTCTACCCCTCTGGGTGGTGAGATGCAAAGTGGCCCTATCTCCTGTGTCAGATAAATAAATAAATAAATAAATAAATAAATAAATAAATAAATAAATAAATAAATATTATTTAGTTAGTTAGTTAGTTAGTTAGATTTATATGTCTCCCTACACCCATAGGACTCAGGGCGGCTTACAAACAATAACACATACAGCAACACAATTCTATAAAATACATCTGCATAATGTCATAGCCCCAACCCCATACAGTACTCATTCCACATGACATAACCATGGACTACAAGATAACTCTACGACCAGCTATCTCAGCGACCGAACACCCGATGGAACATTCCAGTCTTACATGCCTTACGGAAAGCCAACAGATTAAGGAATTGGTGAAGGAAGGGTCTGTTAGACATTGTGGGTGAGATGATGGAGGTCTGCTTGACTCTTTTTGATGCCCCTTAACCTTTGATGCCCCTTGTCAAGGCCAATTTGGCCAATGGCTTGAGCCCCCACCCCACCCCGGACGTCTCCTGCCTGTAGCCTTGGAGAAGCACTACTGGTCAGAGTAGACAGTTATTGAGCTAGATGGACCAATAGTCTGACTTGGTTAAGGTGGCTTCCTATGTTCATCTACTGCATGAGTAGACAACCCTGGCTCTCCAGCTGTTGTTGAATGACAACTCCCATCATACCCAGTCACAATTTATTGTAGACAAGATGCCTACCCCGATCTAGAGCATCTCTTGTTTCTAGCAATGGCCATCCAGATGCTGTCAGGAAGCCCACAAGTGGGGCAGGTAGGAAGCAGCCCTCTTTGACTGCTTGGCCCTCAGCCACTGGTCTCCGGAGGTACTTCCTCTGAAGCTCAACTTTCATGACTCACAGCTGTTGATAGACCTGCCCTCGGTGAATTGGTTTAATCATCTTATAAGAGCACTTAAGGACATTAAGAAAAACTAAACTTCAAGCGGATTTGGCAATAAATTTGCCAGGTAGATCCCAGCTGTTGCCACAGGAGACAATACGACTGCTAGTGCTTCAGTTTAGTTGGTGTCAGGTTCCTGTCACTTTGGAGTGTTGCATGTACTGTGACCAAAAATATCTGGAAGACAGTTGTCCCAAGGGCCTGAAGCACTGTGAGTGTCTCCACACAACTGTGTCTGCTTGTTATCGGTAGAGGAGTACGCTCTGTGCTAGCATAGAACTGAACATTAAAATGGGTGTTGTAATAATATGATCCTTTGCATGTTTGTATATGGCACTTTAGAATATGCAAAGTGCTTCACATCCATTCTCTTGTAATCCTATCTGTAATCCTGTAAAGTAGGATTATTATCTCCAGATTGCAGATGGGAGGTGGAGAGGAGAGCGGCTTACCTAAGGGCTAGGGCAGATGAGATGCTGTGTCCTTATTGCTTCATTTTTTTCTGCTTAATGAAAATAGCAGCCGTTGGGCAGGAGAGAGATGAGGACATCGTGGCTCCAGTCCTGATTCCCCACCCCCACCCCTAAAGCTACTATTTTTGTTTGGGGATGCAGGGATGAAGCTGCAATGACCCTGTTAGCATCTCATCAGTTTTGACCTTTAGACCACAGCGAGTTTGTGGCAGAGGTGTGCATCAAAGTTCGAAGTTGCCCCCCAAAAAACAATGTAAAAAGTGAATTTTTTAACCCTGGATATAAATCGAGCTGAACTCTTAACGTGAGATGAAAAACCCGAATTGTGGGTGAAGTGCTCCCTAATAGCTCACAAGGACTTTGGGCTAAATTTGGCCAATATGTGAATGCACACCTCCATACCAGAGGAGATGTGAACTAAAAGCCAGATGTGAAAAACCTCCTGGTGATGGTAAGCTGGCATATATTAAGACAGGCTATCCTCTGGTGATGGTACATCTCCACAGCATGGATGCTGCGACAGCAAAGGTGTGGTTCTATTAGATCTAGAAGGTCTAGTGTCCAGAATGTATGAGGGATGGTGTGGCCCCTTCCCCATAGATTTATGGGAGCAAGCAAGTACATAGGGAGGAGGCACTTCTTAAGGCACATAGGCCAAATACAGTGTGGTGGGGCTGTGTGAAGCAGCATTGCTTTGATTTGGGGGTTGCTTCAGCAGTGCAGAGGGTCCCTAGATTCCATTTGATGCTTTGGGTTATGTGTGTTTAAATTCACTTTGACCCAGTTCAAAATAGTTGTTTCAATTTCGACTGAAGGTTTTGCCACCCCTGCTCCTTCCTTCTTGCTGCTCTCCCTACCTCTGATAGACTGGGCAGGAGGCAGACAGAAGACAGGCTGGTGGACTCATCACAGTCAAAGAGGAGTGACTCACATACAATTTCACTCTCATGGCCACAGCCCTGGAAAAAATTAGAAATCCCCCAAAGTACCTGTGCCATTCCCAGGCCTCCATGGGAATTAGAGGGGCGGGGGAAATCAGAGAGTCTTTTAAAAAGTAAAATCACATGTGCATTAGTGCTCTCGCACTACTGGGAATCTGCCAGTCTGTCTCCTGTCCTCCTTCCTGGTTTAGTACGTACTTAAAGGGATCAGGGGATTGGTGAGAAGGAGAAGCGGGATGTGCTAAAGCAAAGTTTGAGTGGCAGATCCAAAGTCTCCTAATCTACTTTGCTTTCGGTCTGGTTCATATTGAAATGGACAATGGTTTGATTCAGACCAGGCAAAATTCAAATAGGCTGTTGAAGCTTCATGCATCCCTATTGTGTACAGCTTGAAAAGCCATCACCAGCAGAGGCTCCTTACCCCCGGACCTTGGGGTCGTGGTTTGTGGCCTCCAAGGTCCAGGGGGAGCTCCAAATGACCCGGGGGGGGGGGGCTCCTGTTGCTGCCCCGCACCACCACTGCCACGCTGTGTTGAACCGTGGCTTTTCTGTAATGTTAGCCACCATGTGCACAGTCAGGGCGTAGGGGATGAGCTGAGCAGGCCTCCCGTCTCCTCCCACCCCATGAAGGAGGCAGCGGTAGGCGGAGCAGCCACTGGGCTTGTCCGTACGGCCAAGTGGTCCTTGAAAACTGTAAGGCATGCTTGCACAGTTTGAATAGATCGCCGCAAGCCCATGACGTCACCCAGCGGCCGCTCCGCCCACTGCTGCCATGGGCTGTGGTGGGAGTCTGTTCAACCCCACTGACTGCGCACATGGCAGCTACAATGACAGAACAGCCGCAGTGGTGGCAACTTGCAAGTGGGTTTTGTGGTGGTGGGTGCTTGTGGTGGTGATGTGGGGGGCCTTGTGGCAGTGGGGAGGCTTGTGGTGGCAGGGGGGCCTTACTTTGGGGATGGTCCAGGTGCCAAAATCACCTAGGTGTGCCACTGATCACCAGAACTTACAAGGCTGTAATGAACTCACTATATGAGCCAAGAAGCTGATTGCAAGCCATTACAGCTGAGTCCAACCAGCAGTAATATACTTTTTGTGGCTTATCCTTGCAAGCAGTGAACTGCAGCATTCTGCACTAGCTGAAGCTCCTGAACCATCTTCCAAGGTCGCCTCATGTAGGGTACTCTGCAGTA
This sequence comes from Hemicordylus capensis, assembly GCF_027244095.1. Lineage (NCBI taxonomy): Eukaryota > Metazoa > Chordata > Lepidosauria > Squamata > Cordylidae > Hemicordylus > Hemicordylus capensis. The sequence goes on along the minus strand of NC_069657.1, from coordinate 266,133,662 downwards.
GGCAAATGCTGAAGTTGCCCAGCATGGGTGACTGTGACCAAAGCCTTGTCTGGGAGAAGAAGCCACAGTTTGCTCCCCAGCATAAGCTGCTGAAAAGCACTCCTTGCCCCTGAGGCCACGTGGGAATCCAAGAGTATTGCAGTGTCCAATAGTACCCCCATTCTGTACAACTTGTCCTTTAAGAAGAGTGTAGCGTTTTCCAGGATAGGCAACATCAGTGTCTTAACAGTGCTGTGTTTGTCTGTCATCATAACCTCTCTCTTGTCTGAAACAAGCTTCAGTTGATTAGCCCTGATGCAATCTACGATCACTGCATCATTCAAATATTCACTCAAGGACTGAGTTGCTGCTCCTAGATTGATGGGCAATGCAGAATCAAGTGGGATGTCTTCAGAATAGTGATGACAATGTCCTCAGAATATCACTCAACCCAGTTGCCCAGAACTGTTGAAAAGCATCTGGGACAAGGCAGAATCTTGTGTGATATTCCACAGTCCAAAGCCAAAAGGTATCCACTGCTACCCCACAACACCAACCAAGACGAGCCCTGAGTTTTTTGGTGCCCTAGACGAAGTTTGACCCTGGTGCCCCCATCCAAGAAGGACAGAGCCCTAGCTTCAACTTGAGCCACACAGGCTGCTCATTCGTTGGGTCAAAGGACAACCATACAGATGACCAGCAAACAACTAGTCCATGCTGGTTTGGGGATACAGTGGGATACAGGCAGGTCGGTGGTGGTGCCTGCATCCCCCCGTAAATGATGCCCTAGATGACCACCTAGGTCTGCCTGGCAGATAGGCTAGCCCTAGCACCAACAGTGAGAAAGGGACAGGACCACTGCCAAGAACATGCCCCCAACTCCCATGAGAAGGATTTGATCCTATGGGGTTTTTTTGTTTTTTGTTTTTAAAGGTTTAAAAGGTGTTAAAAATCACCTGCTTGCCCATTTCTTTTGTGTGTTGGTTGGGTGGTAGGTAGCACCCACCATGTCCTACCACACAACCCACTTTGTTGTCCCTAGGAGCTACCCATGGAGATCAGTGAGGTGTTTCCAGTTTCCCCATTGTTCCCTATGGCTGCACTCACATAGTGCACACACAAGCTTTGCATTGCAATTAGGGGTGTGCACAAAACTGGTCCTGGCTCACAAAACCATGAACTGCCCCCCACCTGGTTTGAATATTGGTTCTATTGAACAGGCTGCTAGTCCTGTTCTAATCCAAGGAAACAGCACTGACTCTGCACACACCATCACAACAGCAGCAGTGGCACCCTTTTTACAAAAGAACAGACCACAGTACACAGTGTGCTGTGAGGACAGACACATGCCATGGAGCAAGTCTCACACTAAAAATTAATCAACAGCAGACAGATTTTGCCACAACACCAGAATGAATCTGGCAGTCAAGGCAACCAAGTTGTCCATCTGAGATCCAGCAAAAGTCAGATAGTTATAGCAGCAATATCACAGCATATTATACTTGGTGATGAGAAAACCACAAAATCAAACCTTCCTTGATTCTATTCTTCTCTCCTCCTGATGTATCCTTTTCAAGAGAGGTGTACTATAAGGGCTCTCTCTGGCTCCCAGTCCCTTTGAATAGATTGTGAAATCTCCTCCTTTTGTATTCTTCCTCCCTTCTTTCTTCCCCCAGCCAGTGGGGAATAATTGCCCATAAAAACACTTGCTGATGACAAGCCAACCAAGAAGCAAGGAGATCGCCGGCCAATGGGAAGCCTGTGCCAGAAAACCGATCAGTAAGGGACACACAGGCCTCCAAAATGGTGCTCAAAACATTAAAACGTTTTGATTGAAATGGGGTTATTTTGTTCTGAGTGCAAAACAGGCCCTTTATTCAAAGGGTGTTTTGTTTTGAGCTCAAAACACTCGGAACATTCCATTTAAAGTTGAAATGTTTCAACATTGAAACATTTTGCACATCCCTTGGATGTAGCATCCCTTTCACTATGCAGTCTGCTGGACAAACTGGTGTGGAAGCAATGGGCATGGAGGGAAATTGCTTATTCACCACCACGGCATAGGTTCTGAAATATCAGTAAACTATATTTGGTTGGATTTGTCTCATGTTGTGCTCAAGCCATTTCCTTTGCATCTTTGTATTCTGTATGGGAACACCAGAATACACCACCTGGTGAAAGGCCATCTAGGCACAACTCTGTCAAGAACCTGGAGAAATAATTCTTTCCATTCATTCATCAGGCTTGTGAAGGAAGGCTTGCACCAACAGATGATTACCCTAAAGCATTCTAGAAGCTAACTGGATTCATTAATCTCTGAAGAAAGACCATCTTAACTGGTCTGCCATACCTGCAGAGGTTAGAGGAGCCCAAAATCTGAGTCCTGGTCATGGACACATGGGTGGGAGAGAGAAGGCAACTCTCAACACCAATTATAGGCCAGTATAAAGTGCCAAGGAGAGCCTATATTCATGCCCTGAAATTACTCAGCAATTTCTTGTTCCCCAAACTAGACTTTCTAGTAGGGTCATCATCTATCAGTAGAGGGCACTGGGAAGATGAAAAAATATATGTATGGAGAACCCGTAGCATTTATGACTTTGCCACTTTCCCAGTCTGATAGCCTCTTATTCCCAGCTTGCTAAAATGCCTTTTAGCTGTTCCTGAACTTGGAGCGAAGCTGCGTGCCTCCTCTTATCTGCTAGTGCTCATTCCTCGGCAAGCTCCTGGTTGTCTTGGTAACTACAGTTACTAAGCCATAAGGTTGCTAAGGCTGATCTTGCGATGATATTTTTATGCAGAAGGACTTTTCCTAAGGAGTTTGGGACAGTGAGGGCTAAGCCGTTCCGCTCACTCATTTCCATTCTCACAGGTCTATGGTTAGCATCCAAGATCCATTTCTGACAAACAGGCTCAGATAGTAGAAATAACTCCTAGTTTGGACATGAATGTCAAAGCAAGATCTGATTATTCTTAAATATTTCATCGGACTGGAAGAGAGCCTGAGGTTTGTCTAGGTTAGGGCTGCACAACTTTGGCCCTCCGTCCAGCTGTTGTTGCACCACAACCATCATCCCTAACCACAGTGGCCAATTATTAGGGATGATGGGAGCTGTAGTCCAACTTCTGTAGGAGGGCTGGAGTTGTGTAGCCCTGGTCTTCTCTTTTGCCCTGAAACAGCGTGTGTGTGTGTGTGTGTGTGTGTGTGTGTGTGTGTGTGTGTGTGTGTTTAAATGGATTGTTATTGTTGTATCTTGTTGTAAACCACCTTAGGGTCTTAGGGTGAAGGGCAATATATATAAATAGAAATTAAAAAATGCCTTGCACCTAAATTCCTTCCACCAAATGCCTGTGCAGTCTGCTGTAGTAAACCTCCAAGGAAGGAGAATGTACAGCCTCTCTGGGGAGCAAGATCCACTGACAAATTACTCTTACATCTTAGAACGTGCTTCCTAATTGTTAATTCAAAACCCCTGTGGTTGAATACAATTGCTTTTTATAACAGATTACATGGATAGGGAGAGCCATTGTTCCCATTCTTCCATCTCAGATCCGTTTAAATATTTGAAAAGTTAGAATATCCTCATTAGAATATTCTCACTTCTTTTTCTAGGCTAAACACATAACCAGTTCCTTTGGCTTGATGCAAGCAAAAATGGCCCAGGCTTTCTGAGCAATGGCCTCTCACTTGGGTTTTACTTTGTTGTCAGGGTTCCATCTCCCACCCTTCCAATTCAAAGACATTCTGCACCTAGGAATGCTAGATTTTTTGCAAAAAAATCAGTGCAAATTTCCATTTTTCACATTAAGCCAACACTTATACTATGGTTTCTGATCCTGCACATTTGAACACTTAACATTTTTAACTGCTGAAGTTAAGAAAACTATTTACAATTATGGAGACTCGGTATTAAAGTAATATGCCGTTCCTAGGGATGAAACAGAGGTAACACAAAATCAGAGGTGGATCTTGAGACCTTTAATATAATAATAATAATAATTATTATTATTATTAATAATAATAATAATAATAATAATAATAATAATAATAATAATAATAACCAGGTGCGATGGTCCCCGATTTTGATTGAATAATCAGTGCTGTGCTAACCTTTTCATTGTGCCATATTCTTGTTCTCATTATTGGCCACACAGAGGGGGGAAAATCTGAGTATTTCTTGTGCCTCTGTTGTTTCTGCTGTGGGGCTAATAGCAGCTTCTGGGTGTGTCTGACTGGGTCAGAAAAGTGGGATGAGGACATAATCACTCTCTTCCTGCAGTGGCTTCTTTAACAGTCAGTTTTGATGTGCTTCTTTCACTATTCCCAGAGAATTTCATCAACCACTTGTGTTTTTCCCAGCTCCATTAAAAAAAAAATCATTCAGCATTGTACAAGGTTGAATCTTTTTAGAAAAGACTTCTTAGGTAAGCTTTTCAGCTGAATATAGTCTCTGTTGTTGTTGTTGTTGTTGTTGTTGTTACTAGTAATAAATTGTCATATTATGCTTGTTTTCATTTTTCATTTATTCTCTTTTATCGATTTGCTGTTTTTAAAATTTAGGAACGTAGGAAGCAGCCTTATACGAAGTTAGGCTATTGGTCCATTAAGCTCAGTATAATCTATACTGACTCTCCAAGGTTTCAAGCAGGAGTCTTTCCCAGTCCTGCCCGGTGGAGATGCTGCCAGGGATTGAACCTGGGACCTTCTACATGCAACGTAGATACTCTACCACTGAACTGCAGCCCTCTCTCCAGAATATTTTGTTTTTGTATGCCATCTTGAGCATTTCCTCACGGAAATATGGGTATACACATTTCACTAAATACATACATAACCTGGAAAGACTGGAATGTTTGAGAACTTTAGCAATAGTTCTCTGTGATGCTCCTTCTCCCACATAGTCTTTGTCTCTTGCTCCCCATGTGGAATATGCTAAGAAATATGCAGTAAACACACACTTTACTAAACCCGCAGGTCAAGTTTACCCTGGATGTATGCCAAGAATCACTTGCCCTACATAGTCTTCACTGTGCTGTGAACTGGTTGTATATCAAATACAATTTCTACAGAATGTGACGGCATCTTTGTGATATCAGAGTTGGCCACCACATTCCTTCCTTGGGGTGGTTGAATATTTCTCCATCCCTTCCTTCTGCTTTCTGCTTTTAGATCTGTGGCTCTGGATAGTGCAGAAACTGGGAAGAGTGCATGGAATATATATAGTGCCAGAGGTATGGATAGGAGGTATATGGAAAATCTGAGGCACATTAACAATAGCAATCTTGGCTACTGGTCAGCTTCCGGGCTAGATTCAAGGTGCTGGCATTGACCTTTAAAGTCCTACACGGCTTGGGGCCGGGGTACCTGTCGGACCTCATTTGCCCATATGAATCTGCCAGGGCCCTCCGCTCATCATCTCAGGTCCTGCTCATGACTCCGCCACTAACAGAGATCCAGTTGGCGTGGACTAGAGACAGGGCCTTTTTGGTTGTGGGCCCTCGACTTTGGAATGGCCTCCCTGAAGAGCTTCGCCATGCTCCCTCCCTCAGAGTTTTTTAAAAAGCATCTAAAAACACACCTTTTTAAAGAGGCTTAGAACATAAGAACAGCCCTGCTAGATCAGGCCCAAGGCCCATCTAGCCCAGCATCCTGTTTCGCACAGTGGCCCACCAGGCTTTTTAATATCATCATTATTTTGTTATATCTGGTAGTTTCTTTAGCTTCTTTAGCTTTTTATAATTTTCTGTTTTAATTTGAATCTAATGATTGTTTTTAATCTGACTTTTAAAAAAATTACTTGTATTTGTGTCTATCTTATTGTTGTAAGCCGCCCTGAGCAGTACTGCACTGGAGGGGCGGGGTATAAATATTTTAAATAAAAATAATAGTAATAATAATCTTTTCCAATGAGATGGCACCAGAAGAAGGCAGCCTCCAGCATGTGCAGCCTAGGGGTAGAGGCTCCAAGCTGTACACAAGACCCATTCTCCATCTCACCCCGGAGGAGAAGCATCTCCTCCTCCCCACTCTTGAGGAAGTATGAAAATTCTCATTGTCAAGGCAAGCTGCTCATACTCTGGGTGGCAGGGTTTATTCTAAGCTCTCCTGCTCCCCATGGCATAAGCAGTCATCACCATACCACTCACCTCCTGCCCCTGGTCTTTTTGTAACCAAAAGAAAGATAGCAAGGACAAGGGAAGGGCAAAGGAGAAATTCTTCTTTTCTGTGTTTGTTTTTGAACAATGTAATGGTTGTATACCTACATATGCTGCTTAAGTAGTGTTCAGTACGGGTCCATACATGCCTTAGAACAGTCAAGTAATTAGTTCCTTAGTATACTATTAGTATAAGGATAAGAAGGCGGAAAGGAAACCACATTTGTCTTTATTTTCTATTTTTAATTTCCCCTTTCTCTCAACTATTTCTTTTTAAGAAAAAAATGAGCTCCTATTAAACTTCTTATGCTCAACTGCATAAAATTGTTTCACATTGCACTGATTTTTTTTACCACTAAAAATGGCTGGCATCCAGCACAGCTGCTGCTCTGCCTTCCTAATGCTGGCATTAGAAGGGCAGAGCAGGAGCTGCACTCTCATAGAGAGGTTGCTTTGGAGCTCAGCCAGTGTGTATCTGAAAAGCAAAACATGCATGTGGAGGGAAGGAGGGGTGATTTTTGCTGCTCTCACCTCCCTCCAGAAGTATTTTTTGGCTTGCAGGAAGATATCACTGAGGGCTGCACAGCCAAAAAGAGCTTTTGGAAGGAGGAGAAGCAGCAAGAATCACTCCCCGCTCTCCCTGTGTGTGCATTCTGCTGCTCAAAAACACACTGACTGAGCTCCAAACAGTGGCACACCTAGGTAATTTTGGTGCCTGGACTGCCCCTGCCTTGAGGTCCCCCCACCGTGAGGCCCCCCCTGCATTGGTGGGGGGGCTACTGCCACACACCATGCCTGCTGGGAGGTGCCCGTGCAGAATGCAAGTGTTCTGGAGCATCTCACAGTTTTCAAGGGCTGCTGGGCCAGATGGGCAGGCCCAGTGGCTGCTCCACCCACTGCTGCCATGGGGTGGAGGGAGGCCTGCTCGGCTCACCCCCACCCCGCCCCTCGGCCATGCACATTGGTGGCTAAACCTAAGGTAAATTTTGGTGGTTCGGCATGGTGGGGTAGCAGCATGGGCATGGGGTGGAGGCCTGAGGCCCCCAGGAAGCCCTCCCAGTCCCTTGGAGGCTGCCCAGAGCTTGGAGGCCACGGACCGGGACCCCAAGGTCTGGGATAAGAATGCCTCTGGCTCCAAAGCAGCCTCTGTGAAAATTAGCTCCTGCTCTGGCTTCCTTATGCTGCACTGGATGTTAGCCAATGTGCCTAACTATACTTTAGAATAAACCATGCCAGGTAGGGTGAAAGGTAAGCATTGTGTTTCAGATGAGACAGAGAAACATGGGGATGGAAATCACAAGGGACTTTCAGGGGGCTTAGGAAGTGCATCTTTATGTTTCTTTGCCCCCATCTGAAACAGAAAGCTTGCTTTCCCCATGACCTAGAGTATATATGTAGCTTGTCTTAGCAGTGGGAGTATTCATACTTCCCTAAGTGTGGGAGAGAGGAGATGCAACACTCCCATTTTGGATGAGGAAGAATCACAATGGAAAGATGAAATGGAAGATGTGTGTGCTTCTTATTCCTGACACATCTGAAGCCACTGTGTGTGTGTTCTGGATCCATGGCAGCTGAGCGACAATGGCCTCCAGTTTCCTTTTCCACCATGCTGCTGCTGCTACGTACCTGGTGTTCCTCTTGACAGCTCAGCTCCTGCTCCTTCTGAGTGCTATAGAAGAATTGGCTCAATGTGTGATTCCAGGGCCTCAGGCAATTCTCAGGATAATGCCTGAACTGACATGACTCTTCCTTTCATATGTTTATACAAAATAGTAATAGACAAACCAGCATATTGCTGCTATTACTCAAAATGTTGGATGCAGGAGGATTCCCATTTTGCAGGCAGATCTGGTTTCACACACCACAGTCCTCTGAGAGCTGCTCTTCTACGGGAATGCTCCTCTGTTGAAATGTAAAAATGTCACAAATGAAAAAAGTGAAGATATGCTGCTAACATTGAGAAAGGCAAAGGGTACTGCAGAAAGCTGTGCTTGGAATCTTGCTGTATCGATGTCCATCTTGGAGGTGCTATAGCAAATGTTGCTTGAGGACATGGAATACTTTGGGAATGTGTTCTTGAATCATAAGCAAGTAAGGGGGAAGCAGCTGGAGGAGTAGTTGGGACTGGGAAACATTTTAATTTATTTATTTATTATTTATTTATTCCACATATTTGTATACCACCCAAAACACAGGTCTCTAATTCAAGAGATCCAATGTGCAACCACTTACCACCAGGCATAATGGAAATTACTGTGTTTGTGCTGTGTATCCACTTATATGGAAAGGCTAACAGAAACCTAAATTAGTACAATAGTTCAGCTAATAGTTCCATATTTCTTTTCATCTGCTATACAGCCAACCGTTCTGATTTACCACTCCTTGAGAAATCACTGTCCCTGGTGATGCCTTATTAAACATTTGTTAGGGAGACATTTCAAATTCCATGTGGAACCATGATTAAATCTTAGTTCCATGCACCATCTCCAAACTTTGGGAGTGAGCACTCTTGTCTCCCCTGCCCATGTGAGCCTCAGCAGAATTCTACCTTCAGCTGAAGTTAAAAATAAATCAAGAGTCATTGTGGTGTCTGAACTGATCAATCCAAGTTTGTTCTACCAACTTGCTTGAAATAAACCAAGATCTGAAACCCTTTTGGTTTCAGATCCTCAGTTTATTTTAGGGAAGTTGGTTAGAATAAAGCAAGATTGGTGACAATGTCATTACCAGTGTTGGTTTGTTTCTAACCTCAATCCAGGCTAGAATTCTTTGGATGCTCACAAGGGCAGGGGAGGGTGAAATGAGCATTCTTGGGAGTCAGGGATGTTGCATGGAACCAAGATTTAACGGTGGTTGCACATGATGTTGTAGCCAGTCTATTGTGAGTGGTTAGACTTGTCATTCTTCACTGTTTAGCTCCCTGTCCAGAGTCTCTAGACTCTACATCTCTGAGTGACAGAGGGATATAAACATAATGCATATCAACAGATGTGCATAAACATCAAGGCCACATGCAGTACACAGCCCATGTAGTGCACAGTCTCACACACTGCAGATACCGAAACAGTTTGTTTTGGAGTTGCAGACTTGCAACTTCCATTTTGGACACCTGAGCTCATGGGATCATGAAATCTGCACATGCTCATATTTGGCAAACTATGCAATTTGGTCACTCGGCACAAGCAAACATGGGGCAGCACTGCCCAAAGTCAGAATAACAAATGTCTGTAAGGAGACCCCTATGGCCTCTCTTGCAAAAAGGGAGGAAGCTAACAAGCAGACCCAGGTCAGAGACCTTCACAAGAGAAATAGCTAACTCCCTTCACAATGGGATTAGCCTTACTAATCACTCCTACAACTACCCAGATAAGCATGACATACCCCCAGTCTCCTATCACAATGTTAACAAGCTGGCAAGGACCCAGAGGAAGGATTGTTAACAGAAAAAAACCCCTTTCTCATCTCCCAAGAGACGTCCCAGTCTCAGATAAAGCTTTTGAGTTAACCTATTCAGTACTCTACACACACATACCACTCAACCAGCCATTCCATATTTTGTTTCTTAAAGATCACATCCACTTGATTGGTTTGTGCAGACATGAAGTTCTTTGTTACATATGAGTTTCAGCCCCTGCAGTCAGGGTGCCTGACATTTGCATTGCCCCAGGGCATGCTTTTGCCTATTTGTTCTCCCGAGCCAAGCATATGTTTAGGATGGAAAAACACAACAGAGAACAGAACACCCCTGGACCTATCCTAGAAGCAAATGCTATCCTGGTCCCCTAGCTTGCAATTGGCAGCTCTGTACTGCTTGCCCTTTCTTTTTCCTGCCTTTCTACTTGATCCTTGTAAGGAAATCTACCTGTGCACTCCAACCCTCAAGTGCATCCAATGCACCAACAGATCAGGACCGGTAGTACTATCTATCTCTTTAAATCTCCTCACTTCCTTCTTTCTCCTCCTTAAGTTTACAACTTGGTCCTTTCTCAAGTAAAGCCTTAAGCTGATTCATTTGACAATTCTGACCTTAAGCTAAAATGGCTCTATGTAAGACACTAGTTAATACAGTTAGTTAAGATGTTATTGCCTCCTTACCTTGCCTAATCAATCTTATTATTTTTCTGTACTCCCTTTTATCCTCAAATAAATCTGATCGTACCATATTTCTGTCTCCTCCTCATTTCCAGACTAAAACTTTGCACAAATTGGCACTGTAATGAGCTGTTCAATATAGTCACACTGACTCCCCATGTTAAACCAAAAGCCCAAGTGGAATGTTTAGCCAGTACCCTGGAACAGTTTCATTAACAATACTGAGGTATATTTTTGAACTTTGATAGCATACTACCAGAAAAGGATGATCTAATATATCTTGATTCCAAAGAAGAAAACAGCAGGCAGGAGCCAAACCAGTTAGTCATGACTAAACACTATTGAGATTAATGGGACAAGTTAGTCATGACTAACTTAAGTAAGCTGCAACTAGGATCCACCGAATTCTGCCCTTTAGGTTTTTCATCAGAGGAGGACAGATGATTGCAGAGAAAATGAATACAGCATACAATGAAGCAGAAACGTTAGCAGCTTGTAGTGGGGGCCTAGGTGGCCAGATTTGGCTTTTAAAAAGCCAAATTCTGGTTTACAGCCCATTTGACCCATGAGTATACCCCTTAGGTTCTGGCAACTCTGGACTGGGAGCGAGGAGACTCAGACAGTAATGCCACAAGGACAGGGATGTCCCTATATTCACCTGTGAAAGGTCTGCAGATATGATCTGATACATCAAATGTTTACACTAGGAATGTGCACAGAATGGGATTTACGTTCCATTCCAAGCTCAGAATGGAATGCAAATGCCCACAAGGTTCCATCAGAACAACTGGTCAAGCTGGTTGTTTCGACAGTATGAGCTTGGAATGTTTCAAGTGTTCTGACAGAGCACCATTTTGGAAGCCTGTTTTTCCCTTCCTGACTGTTCTTGGCACTGATTTCTGATTGGCTTGTGATCGCCTTGCTTCTTGGTTGGCTTGTTATCATATAAATCAACTTATATTATTTGTGCTTGACTTTTTTACGGTTGGGGGGGTGTTTTATGGTTTTTTTATTGTTTAACATTTTAAGGGTTTAAATGTTATTTTTATGAAGTTTTATAGTATTTTAACTTTTCTAAACAGCCTTAGGATGTCTTATGAAAGGTGATATAAAAATTGAACAAACAAATAAAACCAGTCAGGAAGGAGAAAACAGGCCTCCAAATAGTGCTCAGAACACTCAAAGCGTTCCATCTTGGAATGGGGTCATTCCGTTCCAAGCTTGAAACCGGCCCTTCATTTGAAGGGTGTTCTGTTTTGAGCTTGAAACATTTGAAATGGCCTATTTCAAGTCAGAAAGTTTCGAGTTTGAAACGTTCTGCACATCCCTAGTTTACACTCCATGCTACTTTTTGTTCTTGAGGTCCAGTATTGAAATAGAGTTTCCTATTGTCATGCTTTTCTCTTGACTAGGGGGTCCTGACCCTTTCTTTGTCACAACTTGCAAGTATTTTGAAGAGAAAAAGGCATGATTTGTATATGTGAGTTCACCTTTCATAATGATACACAAATCTTTTGTTCTCAGTGCTAGAAGCAGTGTACAAAATATGTTTCCTCATAAGAAGAGCAGTCCACACCTCAATGTTGAATGAGTTATCACTCTTCCATGCTTTGATCCTTTTGGCTATGCATGACATGATGACTGTCACACTAATGATGCTTCCAGCATAGTAAGTTATGCTATATCTTTGTTAGGGTCCCACTCTTCTCTTTACAGTGTTGTGGGATTGCTACTTTAAAAAGAGATTTTCTAGCTAAAAAAGACTGAAATGAACCCCCCTCCAACCTGGGTCTCTTTGAATCTTTTTGCTGGTTCCACAAAACCTCCAATGGTGACTAAATTAAAATCATAAGAAGATTATTTCTTTTTCATAATATGCTTATCGCCTGCACACAATCCATTGGTAATAGAATCACTTCAGCGGCTCTAAGAGGCCTTGTGGAATTCAATAGTTGATCTGTCTGATCCTCAGCTTTTATTAGTTGTCAGCCCCATCAAACCATACAGACACTTGATCCGCTCAGTGGGACTTTCTAGATCAACTTTCACTCCAAGGTGAAATCCCTTGAAGAACTTTAAAATTTTTATTAACGTAATTTCAGAACCTGCAAGATTAAAGCTCCCTAGTTATTGGGGACAACATTGTGAGTTTCCTCACAAAGGTATCTTAACCCTGATCAAATAAAAGGGCCTGGATTGTCAAAATCTGGGTAATTCTACTCACAGGTGAAATATCTGAGGCCTAGTTCTCACTGGGGTGCTCAACTTGAGCCGGCTCAGCCTGTGACTCCCAGTTGCCACACAGTGGCCCCATTCACATGTAATGGCAAACTTTGGATAGACAAACCCAAGGTTAATTTTTGTAACTGTGAATCATATTGCAGACGCTCATCCAATCGCAGCATGGCAACCTCTCTCTGGTTTCAGGGTAGGAGAGCCTCTCCCACTTCCTGCTCTGTCGAGTCCATATCCCAGCAAGCTCCATAGTGTTCGCTGGGCTGAGCACGATTGTGCCTTTTCGGAATGGACTACCCGCTTGTGGCAGGGAAAGGGCATTTCAATTCCTTTAAATGGCATTTAAGGCCATCTCCTGACAGCAATTGTACCACTACCACCCTCATAAGAGCCCCGCAACAAAACAGTCTTGCACAAGCACAATTTCTGGCAGCCGGTGGGGAGGACGATGGTGAGGGGCACCATGTTTCTGTTACTCCAGGAAGGGATCATGAGGACTTTCTAGGAGGGAAAATATATGAGGGAGGGCAAAGGATCTTGGGGTCTGGTCCATTATGACCAAGGATGTTCCTGTGATGGCAGACCCCAGCAAAGGAGTCCAGGGACACCCAAGTATACACCTGCCCCCATAATGGCTTGCTGGCTGGAGATTAGCCCTCTCATAAGAGGGCCAGTCCACTGGGGATGACCAGAGGCTCAAAGACCTTAGGTCCTCCATCAGACAGTGCTCTCATGAGTTAGGCTCCCCAAATCAAGGGGAGCCCATGTGTGGGGCCTCCATACTCTCTGTTAAATAATAGAAAATGTACACCATGACCCTCTCCTCTCCAGGCAACCCTTTCATACTCCCAAAGAGTATGCTGCTCTTTGTGTCTGGGCGGTACTGGGTACGCAGACTAGGGAAACACTAGGACGCGGGATAGATCTTTACTCTCATTCAAATTTCCTGGGTTTGGACTTGTGTTGTGGTGTATGCAGATTGGCCAGTGTGGGGAATCACGGGAGAGGGGAGCCAGGATTTTCAGCAATACCAGGAAAGAAGGGTCATCATTCCTGGCACAAGCAAACGTGGATATGTGCCAATGGATGAATGGTCTGGCAGAGGGCCTGCTCGGCCTGCTTCTTTGCAGCAGTCACCAAGACAAGGAGAGGTGTTGCAGGGCTACCCATTTTCATGGCTTGCTGGTACTGAGCAGCCAGGCTGAGCATCATCTGCCATCCGACCCAGACGTGTGTCTCCATGGCCATTCACTCTCATGAGAGAGCGGTCCTTGGGAGAAGAGGTATCAAAGCACATTATTCGTGATTCAGCTGCATCCTCCTGTACCCCTGCATGGTTCTTCTCATGAGTCGAACATGAGCGTCTTCATTGCCTTTCACGCTCATGAGAGAGCATTCCTCTCTGGAGCAGCATCTATCATCATCATCACACATGAAGAATCTCTTGTGTGATGGGAGGCAATTCCACTCCTACTGGATGTTCTCATGAGTAACACTAGAGACAGCATGCTTTAACCCAAGGGGAAGGGGAAGGGGTCCCCCCATTCATTGTACAAAAATTAGAGTGGCGCCATTAGAGCATTCCTAGGTTAGCCAGGCTTTTAAAGCCAACCTTGGGTACTGTCCTGCCATATGTTATCTTTGTAGCAATCTCATCAAGTGGATTGGTTTATGGTGTGATTGTGATTGCATGTGCTTTTGAACATACTTCTTCATCGATTTATTTTTGGTGAACAAGACGCATAGTGTCCATCTTGCAATCCCATCCCCTTTCTCTTCAGAGTGCCAGAGGAGGGAACAAGAGACATAGTGGGAAGTGGGTATCCCCCAATGTGACTTTTCCCTTTGACATGTTCCAAAGCTTGGGATGGAAGCAGGTGGCGTCCCTCTTGCCAGGCAACAGCTTGCGAAGCACGGAGACTGGGGGGCAGGGCATGTGCTCAGAAAGGCGGCCATCAAAAAGCATGGCAGGCATGGAGCAGGCACATCCCTGGGCGGGTCTGTGCCACCCTCTTTATGATTTCGGTTCCAGAAACAGCATGAAACCACGGTTATGGTAGCATCGATGTTTGGACGTAACACTGCTGCCTTGAAACCTCAGGTTGGAGTAGTGAAACTCACTACAATCCCAAGGTTCAAATTGGAATTTGGAGAGGAAAACTGCAGGTTGCTTTTGCACAAAATTGTGGTTTTATGCATTCAGATGTACACAAATTCCAACCTCTGCCCCATTCAACTCTGGCTTGGTGTTATGTGTGAATGTGGCCAGTGTTTCCTTGTGCACACAAATGCTGCTGTAACCATTAGCGACTGGGGGGGGGTGAGTGAGGGTCTTTTTTAAAATTTCAGCTGCCACATGGCCAAGGGGTGGCTTCCAGGGGGTGAGCCCAGCAATCCTTCTCCCCATCGATGACGGTGGAATCACCCATTGGCTGCCCAGTGGCTGAAATTAATAACAAAAACAAAACAGACGTTTGGTGTGGCGGGCGCAGGGATGGCTGCCAGAGCCTCCCCTGGCCATTTGGAGCCCCCCCGGACCTTAGAGGCCACGGACCGGGGCCCCAAGGTATGGAGGTTAGAGCACCTTTGCTAGGAGGGATGTCATGCCAGGATGACAAAAAGGAAACAGTCCTGCTAATGGGCCAGCTAGTCTGCAGGATTGTCTCTAGCTAACCACCACTACCACCACCACCACCACCACCACCTCACCTGGCATGGCATCCCTCCTGGATTCAACACCAGCCACAGCACACTCTCAGTTAATTTTATTTAATTGATTGTTTTCTAGGCCATTTTTCTATTTACATCTTCAAAGTATTTTTGAAAGTAGAATTACAAAAGCTAATAGTGAACATATTCCAGGTGTCATTACAGGCTATGGTGTTCTGTCCCATGGCATGATCTGAGGACACAGTGTACAGCCACATTGGTGAACACAGGAACATAGGAAGCTGCCATGTACTGAGTCAGACCATTGGTCTATCTAGCTCAGTATTGTCTTCATAGAATGGCAGTGGCTTCTCCAAGGTTGCAGGCAGGAATCTCCCTCAGCCCTATCTTGGAGAAGCCAGGGAGGGAACTTGGAACCTAGATGCTCTTCCCAGAGCAGCTCCATCCCCTGAGGGGATTATCTTACAGTGCTCACACTTCTAGTCTCCCATTCATATGCAAGCAGGGTGGACCCTGCTTAGCTCAGGGCTTTCCTCCTAGAGCTCTCAAGAGAAGGTTCCGTCTCTCTTAGAGGACCCTCCCAGCACTGAGAAAAGTGCAGTACTGTGTGGAAATCAGAGTGGGAAATGGCTCTCACACTGCAGATTTTTTTGCCAAAGTGGCCCCCACTTGAAAAACAGTGATGCTGTATGTGATGGACACCAGAAGTCTAAGGCAAGCCTCGCAAACAAATGATGCAGACAGTGTGCTATTTTTAAAATTATGGGACAGTGAGCATTCAGATTGGCACTACAAATGATAGTCAGCCAAGAAGGACAGACACGCCTCATGTACAAAGCTCTGGTCAGTGCTTGGATGGGTGCCCACCTGGGAACCCCATGGATGTGGACAAGCTGCTTGGGGCAGTGCGGCCTACCTCCTGTTCTCTGGACCCTTGCCTGACTTTGCTGCTTCTATCTAGCAGGGAGATTGTTGGAGGTGACCTAATTAACATCATAAATGCTTCGCTGAGGGATGGTAGGGTGCCCCCTGTCTGAAGGAGGCAATGGTTAGACCGTTCTTAAAGAAGCCTTCCCTGGACCCCTTAGCGATGGATAATTACAGGCCAATCTCCAATCTCCCTTGGTTGGGCAAGGTGATTAAGAGGATGGTGGCCAACCAGCTCCAGGCAGTCTTGGAGGAAACTGATTATCTAGACCCATTTCAAACTGGCTTTAGAGCTGGCTATGGGGTTGAGACAGCCTTGGTCGGCCTGATGGATGACCTTTACCAGGGAATCAACAGAGGGAGTGTGACACTGCTGTGTCTTTAGGATCTCTCGGCAGTGTTCAATACCATCGACCATGGTATCCTTCTGGATCGCCTGGGGGAGTTGGTGATAGGGGGCATTGCTTTGCAGAGGTTCCACTCCTATCTCTCGGGTAGATTCCAAATGGTGGAGCTTGGTGACAGTTGTTCCTCAAAACAGGAGCTGCTATATGGTGTCCCGCAGGGCTCCATTCTGTCACCAATGCTTTGTAATATCTACATGAAACTGCTGAGTGAGGTCATCAGGAGATTTGGTGCTGGGTGCTAGGGATGTGCATGGAACCGCACCTCCGCTGTTCGAAGGTGGTGGGGGTAGCGATTTAAGGGCAGGGGAGGGTGCACTCACCCCTCCTGCCACTTTCCCCCCACCGGCACTCATTACTTTCCAAAACCTTCGGGGCGGCAGTGAACCTCCCTGCCGCCCCTTCCCTGTCCTCAGCCAGAAGTGGCTGGAAGTACCAGGCACGTGTGCACTCATGTGCGCACGCGCGCATCTGCCGTGTGTGCGCATGTATAATGGGCACATACGTGTCCAGTACTTCTGGTCACTTCCGGCTAAGGATGGGGAAGGGGCAGCAGGGAGGTATGCTGCTGCCCTGAAGGTTTCGGAAAGTAATGAGCAGGTACATGAACAGATTCGTGCACAACCCTACTGGGTGCTATCAGTATGCTGTTAACACCCAAATATACTTCTCCTTTTCACCTTCATCATTAGGAAATGGCACTCATCCTCTAAATGCCTGCCTACAGGCAGTAATGGGCTGGAGGAGGGATAACAAATTGAAGCTGAATCCAAGCAAAACGGAGGTGCTTATTGTAGGGGCTCAGAATTTGAGAGATGAGTTAGAGCTTCCTATGCTGGATGGAGTTACACTCCTCTGGAAGGAGCAGGTGCACAGCTTGGGAGTACTCCTGGACCCAGGCCTCACCCTGGTATCTCAGGTGGAGGCCATAGCCTGGAGTGCTTTCTATCAGCTTTGGTTGATGTGACAGCTGCACCCATTCCCTGAAGAGGATGACCTCAAAACAGTGGTGCATCAGCTGATAACCTCCAGGCTTGATTATTGACTAAGCCCTGAACGGCTTAGGTCCGGGTTATCATTTTCTTTCCCGCAAGACCAGCCCCTAGTCCTCTGAGGCTAATAATATGCCTGCTTCGACAACAATGTCAGGGTGCATTTGGCTCAATGTTTTTCTATCCCCCCCCCCACCCTTCTGATATTGCACTGGATGCACGTTGTGCTGGTTCATGCAAGCATATGTTTCCTTTCCTCTTGGTTCTCTCCCTTCCCTTCATGTCTGAATTAGAAGTTAAGCTCCCGGTGTCTTGAGTGAGCCAGGCAGAGTTCAAAGAAGTCCTGTTGTGTATTTTTTGCTTTCTTCCTCAAGCCATTGTTCACAGATAGAAAGTGAAATGTTTTTGCTTCTTGGGCCTCCTGAGCATAAGCAGGAAGCAGGAAGAATCATTGTGGTGGGATATGAATGGAGTCTTTCTCAGACCCTGTGCCCAAAGCAAAACCTACACCAGAGAAACACTTTAGCCTAATTCTTAATCAGTTTGTCTGGGCCAGAAGCGTATCTAGGGAAAATAGTGCCTAGGGTAAGCACTGAAATTGCGCCCCCTGTCCAAACATCTGACACCCATCTTCCAGATAACTTTACCATAATATCAGCTGGAAAACACAAGTCAAGCTCATTAATCTTTTAATATTTAAAAAACTATTTAGCAGCAGA
The DNA here is from genome assembly GCF_027244095.1 of Hemicordylus capensis. Lineage (NCBI taxonomy): Eukaryota > Metazoa > Chordata > Lepidosauria > Squamata > Cordylidae > Hemicordylus > Hemicordylus capensis. The sequence continues at coordinate 266,115,488 of NC_069657.1, read as the reverse complement.
TGTAGCCAGACCAAAAAATGCTGGAAAACTACAAATTTCAGTATGCTGGGGCTCATGAAATACCCAAATACTATGTGGAGGTGTACTTGGAAAACTAAACAGAAGTGCCTGTCTAATTCTCTACTATGCATTGTAGCATCACTATTACATAAGTTTTAAAAAATAAACGGAGAATTTGACTTTTCCCAGATACTCTGAAAATAATTAAAAGATATTCAGAGTAAACTGTATCACTGCTTGGAATATATTCTAGTATTTCAGAAAGACAGTTAAAATGAGAGAAAGAGAGCAAGAAACTCCCAGTGGCCTTAATACTAAGGATTTCACACTGATTCAAAGATAAACTCACCATTAATAGCCATATTATTAAGACATCACATTTAACTCACTTATCACAAGAAGCAAAGTAAGAGCAAATGAATACAATCCTAGCTCACATGCTTCAGCTCAGTATTCACAAGCCCCAATTCTCTGTAAATAGAGCCAATCTGAATATGTGTACAGTGACTTATATTATATTATATTATTTAAAAAATTACCTGTAGCCCCTTCGGGGGGCTTCCTAAAGGCCGTGGGGGGGTGGTCTGCAAAGGTTCCCCCTCCCCCGCTGGCCTCTAGGGCCTCGCAGGGACCATTTGAGCATGTGTGGTGGCCATTTTTTTAATATCTATAAAGGCCACTGAAAACAAAATGGCCACCGTGCATGCTCAAATGGCCTCTGCAAGGCCTGGCATGGCCTAGGGCCTCACAGAGGCCATTTGAGCATGTGTGGTGGCCATTTTGTTTCCAGTGGCCATTTTAAAAATTCTTTAATTTTAAAAAATGGCGCCCCCCTTCAAGTGGTGCCCAGGGCATGTAACCTGCCTGCCTCACAATAGATACGCCCCTGGTCAGGGCTGTACCACTTGACTGAATGCACCTCAACACATAGGAACATAGGAAGCTGCTATATACTGAGTTAGACCATTGGTCTATCCAGCTCAGTATTGTCTACACAGACTGGCAGCGGATTCTCCAAGGTTTTAGGCAGGAACCTCTCTCAGCCCTATCTTGGAGATGCCAGGGAAGGAACTTGGAACTTTCTGCTCTTCCCAGAGCGGCCCCATCCCCTGAGGGGAATATCTTACAGTGCTCACACTTTTGGTCTCCCATTCATATGCAACCAGGGCAGACCCTGCTTAGCTAAAGGGACAAGTCATGCTTGCTACCACAAGACCAGCTCACATCAAAAGACTGAATGCATCTTGATATTTCCTCTCCACAGAGAAAATTAGGTGCCAACGAGAAGAGCTCCCTGATTTGCTAGTTTTCTATGTGCCCGGAATGGAACACAAGAACATAGGAAACTGCCTTATAATGAGTCAGACCACTGGTCCATCTAACTCAGCTGTCTATTCTGACTGGCAGTGACTTTCCAAGGCTTCAGGTAGGAGTCTCTCTTAGTCCTGCCTGGAGATGCAAAGGATTGAACTTGGGACCTTCTGCATGTGAAGCAGATGCTCTGCCACTGAGCTACAAGAAAGACAGTTCATCCTGTGAGCCCTCTACCTGCAGTCCAAAGTGATCCAGTCCAGATTCAGGTTTACCACTTCAGTGAGAATGAAGGTTGCCAACTCTGACTAAAGCTATTCCTTGAGAAAAACCTCTCAGTATTTCCCCGCCCCCCTTATTTTTCACAAAATCAAGACATTAACTGTCCCAGGATTGTTTTCAATAGTCACCTGGAGACTGATGCTGATTCTTGGAGGGTCCAGGTCAGTCCTGGAGGGTTGGCAACCCTACTAAGAACTAGGCCTGATAAGTAACCAGAATGAAGTCCTGTAATAATCAGGGGGAGCAGGAGGGAGACATGGTGCTGTTTGCTTTAAAAAGCAGGTCTTGAGGTTTGAGCTGGAGATTCTGCTTGCCCTTCTGCAGCAATTGACTCAGACTATGTGCAACCATCTCACACCTGAGTTCCTTGTTCCTGTTCCCAAATTGGGGGTAGAGGGAGCTTGTTGCCCTGTCATCACTTTTTTTGTGCAGTGGCGGCCCTTTAATGAGGCAAAGTGAGGCAGTCAACTCAGGCAGCAGATTCTTGGGGCACCAGCAGGGCAGAAAGATGCCTCCCCTCTGTTGCCATCAGAATGGCTCTTTGGGACTGAGCTTACCTTTGCAAACTTGGCAGGGTGCACCTCTCCTCACACTCCTGTCAAAGCTTGCAGGAAGCACAAGGAGAGACGAGGAGGCTGCTGGCAACCTTCTCGTCTTCTGTGCCACTTTCAAAGCTTGCAAGGACTGGTTTTGCAGGGGGCTTGGCCCTCACCAGGCATGAGGCAAGGCAACGTTTTGTGCCTCATCTGAGGTGCTATAATACTTTGGGCTGCCCCTGTTTTTGTGGGTGCCCCAGTTATCTGTTTCGTCCTCCTCCCCCAGTTTTTGCCCCCTATTTTCCTCTTTTTTCACTGCACTCATAGTTTTGGCTCATAGCTATGCTTGCACACCTGGGTGATTTCAGTATACTTTCCCTGCCTTAAAAAATTGCCTGACATACACAAATTATGCTTTCCAGACAAGTCAAATCTTAACTTTAATTTTAAAACAACAACAAAGAGTGAACACATATTTATCATACATATTTCTTACATGTTTATTTAGGCTGATATGCTGCCTTTCTGCCCAGCAAGAGCCCTCAAGATGGCTAAGTTAAAAGCTACAATTAAAAACAACAACAACTAGGTACGCAATAAACATACATGGACACATCAGAATAAGTATCTGCATTTATATTTATCTAAGAGAAGAATGAACTGATGGATCCCCAGTTCCCATCCTCATTTGGGTTGCATTAGATATCCTGGAGCAATCTCGCAACAGGTCGTGCCCTTGTTAAAAGACGCTGCCTGAAGAGAGAGAAGAAATCGGGTGCATCAGGAGGCTGAAAAGCACCAGCAGATATGAAGGAGGCAGTGTGGATTAGATATTGCTCTCAGCAACAGGATGACATTTTGCTACGTTTTGGAGACCGATTGCATCAAAAAGGAGTTGAGATAAAGACATTGGAAATGTATACAGATTCAAGAATTGGGCTCTTCGGATAAATCTCCCTACTATGAGATGCTGTTGAAGTAGCTTCAGCTCACCTCATAGATTCTTGTTGTTGCTACAAATGTTTACACAGTGACAAAATGCTTCAATTGACATTCCCTTGGATTTAATCAAATGTGTGTGTGCATTTGCTCAATGTTGTGTCTCAATATCATGGTGCCGAGCTTACCTGCCCCTTCTCCAGGTTCTGCAAATTAGCCATGTATTGTTTGATTCATGGTAACGTTATAAAGAAGGCCCACCAAATGAAGGAGAGAATTAACATCCACATGTTAGGTCTCATAAATCTACAGGAGATACCAGCATCATGACTCTTTCCAGGGCTGCCCACCCTGTGGGCCTGGAGTCTCTGGGAATCAACACGAGTCTCCAGGTGACTATTGAAAGCAGTCTTGGAGATTATGAGAAATACTGGGAAAACTACTGGTGGTGGGAGGGGGGATCTCCAGGGAAAGCCTAATTCAAGTTGACAACCCTCGTTCCCATTCAGAGTATGTTGCTGTTAGGAGATGCAGAAGAGCCAGGAAGAGTGCTCACGTTGGGTTAGGGGTCAAAGGTATCCAGGACAAAACCCAAAACTTGATAAATGTGGTGTTTTAAAGGTGGGCAAGGGGGCATACAGGGAAATACTTACTTCCTAGCACCTAGCATAGACCTTAGCTCAGGACCAGTCTTGGTGGCAGAATACATGCATTGCCTACAGAAAGTCCAAAGTTAAATCTCTGGCCTCCTTAGACAGGTCTGAGAAAGAACCCTCTGCTTGCCCTGAGAGCCACTGCCAGGCAGTGTTGACAGTACTGACTTAGATGGACCTACGGTCTGACTCCTTAGAAGGCAACTGCAGGTGTGTTTCCCACCCTGCCAGTTCATGGTCCAATCAGAGTGCAGAGACCATTACAGCTCAATGCCTCAAGGATTGCCTGATGCCTCAGAGGAGAGCTGGTCTTGTGGTAGCAAGCATGACTTGTCCCCATAGCTAAGCAGGGCCTGCCCTGGTTGCATCTGACTGGGAGACTTGATGTGTCAGCACTGTAAGATATTCCCCTCAGGGGATGAAGCCGCTCTGGGAAGAGCAGAAGGTTCCAAGTTCCCTCCCTGGCTTCTCCAAGATAGGGCTGAGAGAATTTCCTGCCTGCAACCTTGGAGACGCCGCTGCCAGTCTGTGAAGACAATACTGAGCTAGATAGACCAATGGTCTGACTCAGTATATGGCAGTTTCCTATGTTCCTGTGATTCAAGTAGGCTCCTAGGGTCACACTAGATGCAACAGGGACTGTTTGTTCACATGTCTGCCTCATTTGTATAGAAAATGGGGAGGGGGCGTTATTCCCGACATCAAAAGCAGAACCATCCCTCTTTCTGCCTTGTCTCTCTGCACTCTCTGTTCCTTCAGGCACTTGTGGGTTGAGAGGAAAGTGCCTGGGGCAACAGAGTTTGCTGTACTGCATTCAGATGCACACCTGAATGCTGATATTATGTTATCTGTTGGCACAGCATTACTTGCAATTCAGCGCACATTCAGAGGCATCACTTTGTGTGAAGTTCCAGAGAGATATCACCACTCCTTTTCTCTCTTCAAGTGGGAGAAGTACTCCAGTGCTGTCCCCATTGTATTATGTAGAATGCCTTACTGGCTGGCTGGCTGCTGTCACATTGTGAGAGTGTCAGTTCTTTGAGCCCTCCCCATTCCATGATCCTGGAGACCATGGTGAGGACACTGACTGAGTGGTGGCAGCCATCCACTTGTAAAATGTTTTCTATACCCGTAGGAAGGGAGTGTGAGAAATCATCATACAAATACTGTTTCCCCATCAACTCAGACCTTTAGAACTGCAGTGCATGGAAGCAAACATGTGTGCTCAATGAATCTTGTCAGGAGTGCTTGATGAATCTTGTCTCCCTTTCCTACACAATCATTTCCAGAGGCCAGTGAAGAAGAGGAACTGAACCGGCCTTCAGATTTATGAGCTCTTTTGCATTGCATTATGGGTGAGTGATGGTCTCTCTGGTCACTATACCAAATGCTTGAACATATTAGATGGCTAGAAAATATTCATGGCTTGGTAACAGGAACTTCTCGCATCATAAGGCCAAGTACCAATGACCTTTGTGTGTCGTTGTGTCCAGAAGCCTGTTCAAAATTTAAAAATCTAAGACATTACCAGGAAGTAATACATCCAGTGCAGAAGGCAGTGAGTAATGTGGGGGATTTCTGTGATTTAATGGAGGCTGTGTGTGGCGGTGGGAGAGGTGGTTGAGAGACAGACACTGAAATATAGTCTGTTGTCTCTTGCCTTGATCTGCAGGGCATGGGTCACCCAATACATTTAGCTGCCTGAGGTGAAGGATGCTCTCCCCCTCTGTGTGTGCAGGTTTTTCGCACTCCTGTGCCATGCTGCTGAGGCATCAGTGTTGACATGTGAGAATTCTCAGACTATGCCAACAAACCAGGTGGTGGCGACAGCAGGGTGTTCCTAGGTCAAGTTGGGTAGGGAAGAAGAAGAGATGTGCCCCAGCAGGGCAAGGAAGCAAAAAGTGTGCCCAAGTGAGGTGGGGAAGGACAGCAGTAGTGAAGGTGGTGCCCATGGTGATGGGGGCCTGACATCTGCCATCCCCGATGCTCCTTTCTGCACTCGTGCCTGAGACAACCACCTCACCCCACCTTATGGAAGGGCTGTCCCTGCTGCAGGGCAAAGGAAGCATCTGTTGGTTTCAGAATGTCTAGAAACCTCAAGCAAAAGACAGCTATGGGCAGAAAAACTGGGTGCCAGATCACACATAGCAGCATGGAGTTCCCCACGGTAAAGTTCCATCTCAGTACTCAGAAGAGCAGGTGTAGTGCAGTCCCTAGGAGATGGAGTTATGAATCAGGAAGCCTCTGGTTCAAACCTACTATGACCCTGAGGCAAGCCACTCTCCCTTAGCCTGTATTTGCAATGGGGGAAAGAAATAATACCATTGGAGAGGAGGGCTGGTCTTATGGTAGCAAGCATGACTTGTCCCCTTAGCAAAGCAGGGTCCATCCTAGTTGCATTTGAATGGGAGACCACATGTGAGCACTGTAAGATATTCCCCTCAGGGGATGGAGCTGCTCTGGGAAGAGCAGAAGGTTTCAAGTTCCCTCCCTGGCTTCTCCAAGATAGGGCTGAGAGAGATTCCTAACTGCAACCTTGGAGAAGCCGCTGCCAGTCTGTGTAGACAATACTGAGCTAGATTGATCAATGGTCTGACTCAGTATACAGCAGCTTCCTACGTTCCTACGTTCCTATGATCATTTCAACCCTACTTTGAATGTGATTGATGAACGTTACAAGTTCTGTTCTAGATCCCAACTAGGGATGCGCCTGAATCAGTTCAGAGGTCCTGTCCTGGACCTCCGAACCAGTCTGGAGGTCTGGCATGCGAGCTGGTTTGGTGGCAGGGTCGTTACCTTTAAGGAGCAGTGTGCGTGCATGATGTGCACATGCACACCAGCCACTTCCGGTCTGATGCTGACTGGAAGTGGTGGCAAGAGGGTACGCTGCCACCCCTCGCCAGCAATTTTGGGCACAGAGCTGGAGGGGGAAACGCGGCAGGGATGGTGGTAGGAGTACCCTCCCTACTCCTTACAGTTCCTTAATATGCTCCTTAAACTGATCAGGGATCAGATTGTTATGAAAACAAGTGCATGAAAAACAGCTGCTGGAGAGCAGAAACATATCTTGGATAAAGTCATAGAGATGGCTAGGAGGGTGGTGGAAAATGCTCTTCACTTTGTCAAATCACTCTGTTGATACCCCAAAACTAGTTTCCTAAAATAAAGGCTGTTCAGTCTAAATCCTTCCAATCCCAATCTTCTCATATGGCACTGCCCCAGAAAGTGGCAGCACAAGAAAGGAAGAGCTACCACTGCTACAGATGTGGAAACTCTGCCCACAAAGCCCATTTTGCTCACTGTCAGGTCACTTGCAACAGGTGCAAGAAAAGGGGACACTTTGCTAAGGTTTGCAAGTCTGCTGTCCACTCCATTACTGATTCACTATATGATGAGGCAGATGGACCATTTCCTGATAGTCCTTTAAATGTGACAGACTCAAAACCTGCTTCTCCCACTGTGAAGTAAAACTTAATGGCCATGAAGTGCAGGTGCTGGCTGATTCTGATTCTCCATACACTATCAATTCCCCTCTACTTTACAAGAGACTCTTTACTGCATCAGATCTGCACCTGCAGCCTACCTATGGGGATATGGAGGTTCCAACTATGAAGGCAGAAAGATCGATGGATAGTGTTCGACCCAAACAGCATGGAACCCATAGTGCAAATGATGGAGCAGAAAACAGTTTGGGCCCTGGATATCTGAAGGACTGCCTGCTCCCAAGGGTTTCTGCCTGCTTGACCAGATCATCAGAGGGGGCTCTGCTCCGCATGCCGACTGTGAAAAAGGCTCGGTTGTTGAGCAGGTGGGACAGGGCCTTCTCAGTCATTGCCCCCAGGCTTTGGAATGCACTCCTGGCTGAAATCCGCTCCTCAGGCTCCTTGACAGTTTTTAGGGGGTAAGTAAAGATGTGGCTCTTCACCCAGGCTTTTGAATGAGAGTATTGTTTTTTGTTTGTTTGTTTACTGTTGCTGCTTGGTGTTATGTATTATTATTATTTTATGAGTTATAAAATTTTTATATAGAGATTATTTTTATATTAATATTACCTGTACTTTTGTATTATGTATTATAATTTTTAAAATAATCTGTACCTTTGTATTTTAATTATGCATTGTTTTAATTATATTGTAAACCGCTTTGAGATTATTTTAATGAAAAGTGGTATATAAATTATCAGGCGGTAAATAAATAAATAAATAAATAAATAAATAAATAAATAAATGAACAATACATACATACATACATACATACATACATATGCTGCTACGATTGCTGCTTTCTTGGATGTTTTTACTGATACTCTTGGCACTGCCGTAGATTTCAAACATAAAATTCAGATGAAGACAAATGCAATACCTGTACAATACAAACTGAGGAATGTATCAGTAGCATTGCACCAACCACTTAAAGTGGAGCTATCAAGACTACAGCATGCTGACATAATAGAACCTCTTGATTCATCAGAATCGGTCTCTTTCATTGTTCTTGTACGGAAATCAAATGGGACATTTCAAATGTGCATAAATTTAAAAGATGTGAACTCCAACATGGTAGTGGATTGTCATCCATTACTCAGTATCAATGAAATGCTACTTACTCTGAAAGACGTCTCTGTGTTCACAACTTTGGACTTGTCTTCAGCCTATCATCTAATACCTCTGTGCAAAAGTTCCCATAAATATACAGCCTTCACTACCCCAGAGGGTCTTTTTCAATTCAAAAGACTGCCCTTTGGATTAGCCTCTGCAGCTTCTGTATTTCAAAGAATGATGCATGCAATTTTGGGACTATGGATGGCATCACTTACTTTCAGGATGACATTTTAATGTACAGCAAAACTGTTGAGGAGCATGATGCTAAACTGACAGAAGTCCATTTAAAATGCAGCAGCCAGATTAGTTTCTGGGGTATCCCAGAGAGACCACATCATGCCTATTCTTAAATAGTTGCACTGGCTGCCAATACATTTCCGGGCCAAGTACAAAGTGTTAGTAATTACCTTTAAAGCCCTTTTGCTAACACAGCTCTTCTGTGGGCTCCTCCCAGAAGCCCCTCTGCTTATTCATGAGACCACAGTCTTGTGGATTCTCACTCTTGACATGCTCAGGAGCCTCAGAGGATTGTGAGCCCTCCATTTGTTGGCACATGGGGATCAGTCACTTAGTAAGCAGTGAGACAGTTACTCCCAGATTTAGCAGCTACCATAGCCAAATTGGACAGGAACTAGCCTCACACCTTCCCTATGCTGGGATCAGAGGCGTAACTAGGGAAAATGGCGCCCGGGGCAAGCACTGAAATGGCGCCCCCCCAGCCCCCCCCAACATACTACATTATACTTAGGTTTTTCCTCACAAGCAACAACCCTGTGGAGTTGGCCTGTATCTCAAACAACAGAATTATGATGTAATGATGATACACACTACATTATACTTAGGTTTTTCCTCACCATTAGTAATTCCCATTAGTAAAGCCCATTAGTAATTCTGCATTTGCGTATCTCTTTTTTAAAAAGAAATGTCTAATTGAATTCCAAATTGACAATTTTTTACCCATTCTGGTCCACCTCATGCCATCCTTTTTAATCCATGTACTAATTGTAATTCCATTAAAGCAGATATAATTTTATTAGTATTCACAGTTCATCAAGCTAGCAATAATGGCTGTTATTGTTGAGTTTAGAGAAAAATAAAAACTGCAAAACAATTTGTTTACTCCAATGTTTAACACAACTTGTAAATAAAACTTCCATGGCTAAATGTGGGTTTGTAAATCTAAGATTAAATACATGCATCCATCAATATGTATACACACCATACACAACATGAAGGTGCACACCACACATTCAGAGACTACCACAGGATTTAAAAACCAACCATATAACATAATCCTTGAAGACAGAAATACATATATCCATTTTGGGGTTAAATATTGAGGCTATTTAGAATTCACCAAAAACAAATTCAAGCATTCACAGAGGAAATAAAATATTTCTAACTCAGAGAACCATATATTCCTTAGGACCTTTAAAAAAAATTCCCCATAAACATATACTGATCTGCTCACCTCTGTCCACTTAGCAAAATGTTGGTCTGTAATGAAAAGCCAGTGCCCAGGTTAGGGTTGCCAGCACTGACCGAAGGGATTCTTGGGGATCCGGTTTTTTCACTCACACTATCCCCCACCCCAACATTATTTAACACAATATTAAGCCGCTAAAATCGCCAGGATTCCTTTCAATAGTCACCTCTGAGGTTGATGCCGATTCTTGGGGAGACCACTGCCAACTGAACTCCTCTCCCTTCCCTCTTCCACCTCCCTGATTGTGCCCACAAGACACAAGTGGTGCAGAGAGGTGGAGGATTCCGGTCCTGCTAACGCCGGCGAAGTCGTGAAGATCAAGCAGGCTCAGAGGGCGTTTTGTGCAGCGACCGGGTTAAGCTCCCGCAGCATCGCTCGGGGCCACGCCGCCGCCATGTCTCGGGGAGCCTGTGGTCTGGACGTGCTGCGATGGGAGCCTGGGCCCTGGGGATGGTGCTTTGCAGCCTGGCTGCTGCAAGCCTGGGTAAGGTCGCGGCGGGGGCAAGAGAGCGAGGGGCGTGTGTGTCCTCCTCGTCCTGCCTGCGCCTGCTGCAGCAGCCCCAGCAATGACGCTTTCCTCCTCCGCGACCGCGCCACCAGCCCACCACGTGGGCGAACTGAGCTGGGACGGACACACCTGCACGCATGCGCAGCACAACTCAGCATGCCGGCCGAGTCGTGCGTGCGTGCAGCAGTGAGCAACAATGCATGAAAGGCGCCCGCCGCGGCGCCCGCCACCCGCCAAGCCAGCCAGTAGCCAGGCCAGCAAAGCAATGGGGGGGTGCGGGCGCGGAAGGGACCGCTGGTGCTCTTGGGGGAGGGGGCACCGATGCTGCTGAGCCGGAGAACTTTGTATTGAATTTTTTTTAAAAAATTGGATCGGCGGGGGCCATGGCGGCGCCCCCATGTGACCCAAAAAGATGGCACCCGGGGCACATGCCCCCCCCCTGCCCCCCTATCGTTACGCCTCTGGCTGGGATACCTAAGTAGACTCTAGCGTCAACATGCAAAAGTTAACTCTCTGTTCAAGGTCTCTCTCTGCACAGAGTTTGAATAATTTCCCTCATCGTGTCAGCCAGGGCCACACATCCTGGTCCTCTCCCCTCATTGTGAGACATGCCAGTCACTGCTGCAAGCCTGTTCAGTATCAGGAGTTTTCAACCTGAGCCAAGTGGGGTCCTCTGGAAAAGGCTGCTGGTTGCCCTCCTGTCCACCCACTATGTATTACTGAGGCCTTCACTTGTCCTGTTCTGGGTTGATTTAATAAGCAGAGGCCAAACCATCCATCAGGTCCAAGCACTTATTGATAACAACATGCTGGGTGTCTCTCTTCCAAGAGCACATCCTCAGGCTTTTGGCAAAGGTCTTTTATACTATTCACAGGCTATAGGATTGAGTACAGAGCCTCTCAGAGGCAAAGGTTTCATGGTATACACCAATCATACTAGTACAAGCAGAATAAAGCTTAGCCATTGGTAGACAAGGCGAACCTACTACAAGGCAGAAACCAGCAATAATGCACCGGATTCCCCTTTACCAGTAGAGTACTGAGGTTGTTCAATTCGAACTGGGCACATTTCGACCCCAAACCCGTAGAGTCGAATTGTTTCGATGTTGAGCCCAGCTCGAACCGAGCTAGCTTGCACACCGCTAATACAGAGATTTGTGATCAGGTAAGGGAGAAAAAACAAAAATATAAATTGTATGTGGCTGAGAAACAGGGTGAAAAACAGTGGACAATTCAAGTGCAGGAATAATTTTTTTTTTTTTTAATATGGCTGCCTTCTAAAGTGAGAAAGGGATGTTCCCAAGATTCTGGACCAAAACAAGTATTCAAAATCTGAGGAGATTCTGTCATACTGGATGATGGAAAGAAATGCAACAGTTCAAGACTTCCAAGCATTCATATTATGAGAAAAGAGGGAAGGGAGTGTGATCTCAAGTGAGGAACTCCAGTTTTGATCTCACAGGTGAGGCTGATGAATGTGATTGACAATCCTCTGCACCATAACAAATCACTAACAGCTCCTGATCCAGAGACCTCTAGAATTAGGAAAAGTGTGTATGACAGGAGACCACTTAAAAGACTTCAAGACTCTATCTCCAAACTTTAATCAATTCAATTCTATTGGTTATAAAGAGGAGGGATGTGTTGTTTTCTATTTACACTCTTTAATGTTTTGTTGATTAGAAGTTTGTCCCAGTGGGACTCCTGTAGAGGGTGTTGGGTGTGGAGTCAGAAAGGAAAAGGGAGGGAAAGGAGAAGGAGAAAATCAAGTTGTTTCTGGAATAAAGTCTTAGTTAAACAAACATAAGATTACTTTGTATTTACGAAGGAAGTAGCTTTAAAACAACCTCTTGTGCTAGCACACATTTGCTCATTCTGCAAGCACTCCATTGCTCTGGATGTCAGCCTCTGAAACAAATCTCCCACTAAAAAGCATCAGTTTTGAATGCACACTCACTTCAGTGGACCTAAAATCTGTGACATTTTAGAGTCTGCATGTAAAATCCAAGTTTGGGGATACCAAATATGGATTGTTGTTTGCTGTAATAGGAAAATAAACATCTAGGATTCATTCTGAGGTTTGGGGGGCACAAATGAAGACTTAGTCAGCTGCAGTTTGTGTGCCTTATCACTATAGCTGGAAGTCTTCAGTTTGGCTTCTGCTCAGATCAAATAGCAGTAAAGCAAGCTCAGGAAGAAAGAGGGGAAAAACCCTAAGGTTTGATTTGTTTAAAAAAACCCTATGAAGTAAATAAATATTTGTAATGGCTGTCTGTCTAAGAACTGTTGTTGCCATGGTCACACATCTAATATAAAACACATCATTGTTGATAGACGTGGAAGTGCAGGAATATATTCAGAAGTACATGGAAGAGAGTGACAGAGTAGAAGATGCAATTAAGAATAATTCCATTGGCCACATAGCTATTAGTCACATATCATTGTACGAGGATGCTGTTGTTTTGCAGCTCACATAATCTGTGCTCATTTGTGCCAAGGCAACTTTCATGGAAGTACCAAGTATCAAACTATGAAAGATTAGAGGGTAGTCTATACAGGAGGTTGTGTTTGTCCAGGGAGCACAGTTTTGCTTTTGATCCTGAGGATGTGTGTCTGAATCACAGCTGCCCAAAGGTAAGCTTGGAGGGCTTGTGTAAACAATAGAGCTATGCACACAATCGGAACAATCATTGGATCTGATTTCCTCCAGTCTCTACTGGGGCATTTTTCAATGGAAATGATTCTGATTTAAAATATATCCCCAGTATAGATAATCAGTTCAATGCAATGAAAATGAGAAATGCATCATATTGACATTGCATCAAATATTATCAGATGGCAGGGGGTAACAGTAATGAACCCCACAGTAATGAATAGGGGTGTGCACAGAACCGTCTGGCCTGGTTCGGTTTGAGGCGGGATCGGCCTTGAACGGAACCAGGCCAATTCGGTCCAGCCCCCCATCGAACCCCCCTGGTACGGTACAGTCCCGGACCAATCCGTGATTTTTTTTTTAATTTTAAAGTCAAGGAGGAGTACCTGTAGCCCCTTTGGGAGGCTTGCTGAAGCCGCGGGGGGGGGGGGGGGTTTCCATGCGGGTTCCCTCTCCCCCCGCCGGCCTTCCTCATCACCACCGTGGCTGCTGTGGCCAGGTAACTGAAGCATTTTCAGCCCTTTCAGGCCTCCATAATAGCGAGCTGCTGCCATTTTGGCAGCCGCCATGCATGCAGAAATGCCCATGGCCTCCCAGAGGGCATTTGCGCATGCACAGCTGCCGCAAAAATGGCAGCCGCTCGCTCTTACAGAGGCCCGAAAGGGCCAAAAATGCTTCAGTTACCCAGCTGCGGCGGCTGCGGTGGTGATGAGGAAGGCCAGTGGGGGGAGAGGGAACCCACGCAGACACCCCCTGTGGCTTCAGCAAGCCCCCCGAAGGGGATACAGGTATTTCTCCTTGACTTTAAAATTTAAAAAAAACCTTGCGGACCTGCCAGACCGGACCCAGTGGTCTGGTTCTGGTCCGACGGAACCGGGGGCTGGTTTGGTTCGACCATGAATCCCTGAACCATCAGCCAAACCGCCAGACAGCCAGACCAGTCCACACATCCCTAGTAATGAACCAGGAAAAGGACACAATGTCATAGCATTGCTTTCTGCCTTGGAGCATTCTAGGGCAGGACAGTGTAAGAAAAGATGGTGATTTTAAGTGTTCGCATAGCAGCTGCCTTCTGGGCAGCCAGTTTCTTCAGGAAAAGCTAGACCTGCAAGAAAGATAAGTCCACCTCCCCTCTAGACATAAAGCCAATAACGATGATCAGCTCAAAACAACCCAGGATGCCCCCGATATCCTGTGCATGATTCAATCACTATCGGGATTGAGTTGATCCTGATCCTGATCATGACCGCCATGCACAGCCCTAGTAAACAACCATTTCACAATCTCAGTTCTCCATCTGTAGAATGGGAATGAGTTCGCTGCTTTTCAAGGTTGTTGAGAGGATGGATAGTATAAAACACTCTGCATGTATCCATTTGCTTTTAATTTCTGAAATTTCAACACCAAAGAATAATAAAAAAATAAAAAGGGAGGAAAAAGTCAGATCTAGGTGGGGCATGGCTGATGTGAGTGGTTATCTGTGAACGGATAAATTAGTGGGGAGGCACCTTCATGCTTGTGGTTCAGAATTTGGCACAGATGGGGGCTTTAATCTGAAGGCTAGAGAGACTTCAGAGAGCGCTGCTGGCGTACTTTTAAGAACTGCTCTGATGGGAACATGGCCTCTGCTAAATTATGTTGTCCACGTTTTTCTCCTTAATGTGTTGAGTTGGTAACAAAATGTAGTATGGCTTTTTGTTTGCAATGTTCTCTGTAAACAAAAGGCCATACTGCCACACCAAGAATTCTGTGAAGATCCTTGGGACTTTACAGATTTAGCTCTAAAGCCAGTGCTGCACAGTAGCAGACATCTAGGGCTATGGTTTTCAAAATCAGAGACTGATTTTCTGGAGAAGGTGGACAGGTGCTTGGAGAGGCCCTGCCAGTTCTGATATCTTCTTTCTGTTCCTCATTTCTATAGAATTTGATTGGGCCCAGCGGCAGCATACTGTCCCACCTCTTGCAGCTTAGGTGATCTGTGTCCCCCTGCCATGGCACAGGGGGACATTGTCACAACTTGTAATTATTCACGGACCTTTGGGCTCTTCTTTGCCCCTTGCTCATCAACACTTTGGGCTCATGTGGCTGTGCTTTGTTTGATCTGCCAGCTCCTGGCTCTGAGATAAACGCCACCAGCAGATCTGCCAGTTTATGTTTGTTCTTAGTTACCTTTTGGGCAGTATTGGCCATTTTTTACGCATGAAGTTAGTGACCCTTAGAGTACTTCTACAAAGCAAAACACTAAGTTGAGCCCAGCTGCAGTTTCTTGTTCTATGTGTCCGAAAATGTGTCATTTGGGTGATGATGGTGTTGGAGATGGAACTCTGGGAACATCAACTCATGACATCTTTTATCCTAGTGACCACTTAGGGGCATTAGGAGTAGTGACAGTGAGGAAAGGTCTTCCTCTTTATTTCACTCCTATTGTCTATTTCTCTGATCAGGCTTTCTCTGATTGATAGACTTATATTCTCAGGGCCTACCAGCAAGGACAGAAAAGCAAGCAAGCTTGAAGATCAAGCAAGAGAACAGGAGTGGGGAAGAGCAAAGCAGAATGGATGCTCTTTCAACAGTAAGTACTTCTGTGTACTTCTCTGCCATGGTTGCCAAGGCCGGCCAATGTGGGGTACAGTTACCCCACAACAACAATTTTTAAGATATCCAGTGAAGATTATCATGAGTAAACAGAAAGGTCTTCACCTGCCATCTAAAAGAGCAAAGTGATGGTCCCAGGTGAACCTCACAGAGGAGTCTGTTCTATATACAAGGTGCCAAAAGGCATCCTCTCCCAAGTAGCCACCTGCCTCACCTTGTTTGGCATGGGAACTTGGAGCAGGGCCTCCAAAGTAGACCTTAAGGTCAGAGTTGGGACATATGGGGCAAGTCGCTCTCTCAAGTAACCCAGTCCAAAGCCATTTAGGGCTTCAAAGTTTAAAACCAGCACTTAAAATTGGGCTTGGAAATGGACTGGGAGCCAGTGCAGCTGATAAAGCACTGGCATAATATGATCAAAGTGCCCAGTCCCAGTTAATAATCTTGCAGTCCTATTTTGTACCAACTGCAGTTTCTGGGCTGTTTTCAAAGGCAGCCTCATGTCCAACGCATTGCAGTAATCTAAGCGAGAGGTTACCAGAGCATAAGTAACTGTGGCCATGCTCTCTCTTTCAAGGTATGGTCACAGTTGGCATATCAGCTGAAACTGATAAAAGGCGCTCCAAGGCACAGAGGCCACTTGAGCCTCTAGTGACAAAGCTGGATCAACGAGCAACCCCAGACTGCGAACCTGGTCCTTCAGGGAGAGTGCAACCCCATCTAGAACAGACTGAACATCGTTCACCCGAGCAGAGGAACCAGCAGTACTTCTGTTTTGTCTGGACTGAGTCTCAATTTGTTCATCCTCATCCAGTCCATTAGTGCATCCAGACACTGATTCAAGACAGTCACTGCCTCACCTGCATCTGATGAAAAAGAGAGATACAACTGAGTGTCATCTGCATACTGATGACACCTCAGGCCAAATTTCCAGATGACCTCTACCAACAGTTTCATGTAGATGTTAAATGGCATAATGGAAAAAATGGAATCCTGTGGAAACCCAAAGCACAACGGCCAAGGAGTTGAACAGTGATCCCCCAGCACCATCTTTTGGAAATGGGCCTCAAGGTAGGAGTGGAACCACCTCTAAACAGTGCTTCTCACACCCAACTTGGCCACCCTAAACAAAAGGATAACATGGTCAATGGTATTGTAAGCCTCTGAGTGATCCAAGAGAACTAACAGGGTTGTGCTCTCTCTCGCTCTCGCTCTCTCTCAGAGGCGTATCAAGGGAAAATAGCGCCTAGGGCAAGCACTGAAATTGCGCCCCCTGTCCAAACATTTGACACCCATCTTTCAGATAACTTTACCATAATATCAGCTGGAAAATACAAGTCAAGCTCGTTAATCTTTTAATATTTCAAAAACGATTTGTGGACGTAACCAGACCAAAAAATGCTGGAAAACTACAAATTTCAGTATGCTGGGCCTCGTGAAATTCCCAAATACTATGTGGAGGTATACTTGGAAAACTAAACAGAAGTGCCTGTCTAATTCTCTACTATGCATTGTAGCATCACTATTACATATGTTTTAAAAATTAATGGAGAATTTGACTTTTCCCAGATACTCTGAAAATAATTAAAGGATATGCAGAGTAAACTCTGTCACTGCTTGGAATATATTCTAGTATTCCAGAAAGACCAGTAAAATGAGAGAAAGAGAGCAAGAAACTCCCAGTGGGCCTTAATACTAAGGATTTCACTCTGATTCAAAGACAAACTCACCATTAATAGCCATATTATTAAGACATCACATTTAACTCACTTATCACAAGAAGCAAAGTAAGAGCAAATGAATACAATCCTAGCTCATAAGCTTCAGCTCAGTATTCACAAGCTCTGATTCTCTGTACATAGTGCAGAGAACTAAAAATATGTACAGTGACATATTATATATATATTTTTACCTGTAGCCCCTTTGGGGGGCTTCCTAAAGGCTGTCGGGGGGGGGGCATCTGCAAATGTTTCCCCTCCCCCCACTGGCCTCTAGGGACCATTTGAGCATGTGCAGTGGCCATATTTTAAAATAAATTTTGGTTTTAAAAAATGGCTGCTGAAAACAAAATGTCCACTGTGCATGTTCATATGGCCTCTATGAGGCCTGGCATGGCCTAGGCCCTCACAGAGGCCATTTGAGCATGCATGGTGGCCATTTTGTTTTTGGCAGCCATTTTTCAAATTTTTTAATTTAAAAAAATGGCTCCCCCCTTCAAGTGGCACCCGGGGCACATGCCCTGCCTGCCCCACCATACGCCCCTGCTCTGTCTCTTTCTATCTCTCTCCTCCCCCACAGGTCATCCCATAGGGTGGCCAAAGCAGTTTCTGTTCCAAAGCCAGGCCTGAAACCTGATTGAAATGGATCTAGATCATCCATTTTCTCCAAGTTTGTCTGGAGCTGGTCAGCTACTACACGTTCAAACACCTTGCCCAGGAAGGGAATATTCGCCATAGGCCTACAGTTGTTTACATCTTCTGGGTCCAGACTAAGTTTCTTTAGGAGTGGTTGAATAATTGTTTCCCTCAATGGAGCTGGGGCCACTCTCTCTCTCAATGAGACATTTAGATCCTGCTGGACTCAGCTAAAAATTCCCTCCCTGCTAGATTTAATAAGCCATGAAGGGCAAGGGTCAAGCATGCAAGTGGTGGGCTAAACTCGACTAAACACCTTGTCCACATCGCCTGGGACCAATAATTGAAACTCCTTCAGCAAAACTATACAAGGTTTTATTCTGGGCACCTCTTCCAATGATCTTGCATCATGGCGAATGCAAATAATTTTACCCTCAAAGTGCTGTGCAAATGTGTCTCAGCGTGCTACCGAGGGTTCTAATGTATCCTGCCTAGGGCCAGATTTGATGCTACTATGGTTTTTAAAAGTCCTTCTCAAGTCCTGCAGTCCTGATCTGAATCAGGATCTCTGTGACTGCTTTGATCTTTAAAAAAGAAAGTGGAAGATCCCATTCTTGGATCTCCTGAATCAGGACTAGTTTGGGCTGAGCATCCACTGACTCAGATGGAATCTTCCTTTTTCATTCTGCCCTTGCATGTGCTTTCATATTATCCACATGCACACTCTGTCACTATGGCACAGTACACATAATTTAGGACTGGAATGATCCATTCATATTGCAGCTTCAGGTTGCCATCCAATTTGGTTTGTATGATCTGTGTTTGTTGATGGTAACCCAGCCTTGCACATGCTACTGAATTAGGTGCAGAACCTGTGGATATACTGCAGTGGGAGATCTTAGTGCCCTTATCCCAGGCTCTGTGGAGGGGGTTTCTGTTTGGAGGAAGGAGCACAGGAGGTGGAAATTGGCGCACAGTGCCAGCCAGTGCCATTTCCCTCTAGGGAATTAGGGATGTAGCAAGATATTTGTCATAGAGGGAGTAGACACAAAAATTGGAGGAGCAGGGGGTTGGGGGATAGGTAATCATAAAGGGGGTTTCTGGCATTAAAAATCATGGAGGGCAGAATTATCATGGTGGGACACTGCCTCTATGTGCCCACTTGAAGTTGTGACTATCCCTGGTACAGTTCAGCTATCTCCGGTGTTGTGCAAGAGCCTAGCTGCTCCCTCCTTGGCACTTCCCTCTCACTGAATGCCTCCCCTCCTGGTCAGCCACCCTCCTCCTGCTACTGCGGCTATGTCATTACAGCTGCCATAGAGCTCTCTGGCCTTGTTGGCTCTCCTTCCCACAGAAACTTTTCTACTGCCTACGCTCCTGGGCCTTCTTATTCATAACTAATTGAAGCTGATACGTGGGAAACTGATTGCCAGTGACTCCTGAAAATTAAGAGCAAAGTTCAAATAAAAAGAAATTAGATACTAGAGTTAAATTGGTCAGAGGTGGCCTTTTTCTTTAGCGAAGGGGTGTAGTCAGAGATATGGATGGGGTGTTGCTACGGCAGTGTGCTTAACAGAGATGGATGATAGGTTCAAAGAGGATGGAGTATTGATGAAAGGTCTATGGTAGGGTCTAACAACACCTGGAGCTGGTCCTACAGCTGATTGTGAATATTAACACCATCCTCAAAATATACAGAGCATATTTTAATTCCAGTCCATTGAGTTGTTTATGAGATGTTGAATTGCCCCGAAGTGACCCCTTTGTTCTCGCCTGGGACTTATTGCAGCCATGCAAAAGCTTTTTAAGTTTTTCCCGAACTCCTCTTTAAGAAGAGTGTACAAATTGCAAACTTGCTAGCCTCCATCCGTGGATCTACTCCAGGAAGTTTATGTGCATATGCATTTAGCATGTTAGTCTTCTAGGTAAAGAGAGAGAAAGACAGGAAGAGAAAGCTCATATTTACAAAGAAGGCGAAAGAATGTTTTCATACAAGGAATGAATTAATAGTAGGGATGTGCAAACCAGCTTGAGGTCGAGCCCGTTTGCCCTCGAGCTGGAACGAGCCTGGTTTGGTTCGAGGTCAAGCTGAACCCCCCGGGCTAGTTCGGGGCTTTTGGCTTGAGGTCAAGCTGAACCCCTTGGGCCAGCTCGGGGCTCTAAAAGTTTATATAAATATTTAATTACTGCCGGGTCCTCCAGCCTCTGGGGATGCTTCCATGGGGGTGGCATCCCCGGAGGCTCCCCCTCCACCGCCACCTCTGGTCTTCTATGGGCCATTTTGGCCCATTTGGGGGCTGTTTTGGCACTTTCTGAGGTGGTGGTGGCCATTTTGAAGTCTGCCACACATGCACCTTGGCCATTTGTGTAGCTGGGTCATGACCCAGGCCATGCAAATGGTCAGGGGCATGCACAGTGGCCTCCAAAATGGCCACCACCACCTAAGAAAGGGCTGAAACAGCCCCCAAATGGGTCAAAATGGCCCATAGAAGACCAGGGATGGGGGGAGGGGAACATCTGGAGACATCCTTTCAGCCAGGGAAGCACCCACTGGAGGCTGGCAGACCTGGTGGTAATTTTTAAAAAATAATTTTAATAAATAAATAATTTTTTAAAAAATAATTTTAAAAATCTTTTAGAATCCCAAACCGACTCAAATTCGAGCCAAGACAGGGTTCTGGTTCTGGGGCACAAAACTGAACATGCCTGGTCTGTCTCAAGTCTGGCCTAGACTCAAACCAAACTGGGCAAACTGGTTTTGTGCACATACTGAAGACAGACAGACATTCTAGTGTGATGGAAGTAGTTTCAACAAAGGTTGGGCCAAAATACCTGCACCCCCCAATATTACAACCCCATGTTATTTCTCTTTGTAAACCGCCCTGAGCCATTTTTGGAAGGGCGGCATAGAAATCAAATTATTATTATTATTATTATTATTATTATTGTTATTGTTATTGTTATTGTTATTGTTAATAATAATAATATGCAGGCCATTAAATTGCACAGGAGGGGGTTCAGCAATGTTCAGGGTAGTGGTATAATTTTCAGGGTGCAGACAAAACTCCCTGGTGCTCCTTTTGGTTCACAGCTACTACTTTCTCCCCAGAATGACACTACATCATAACAGTATCATTCCAAGGTGTGTGTGTGTGTAAATGTCAGTCCACTGGTGATTATGATTTTTTTGTGGCGGCCATGTTTCCCCCCTCAGAATGGCCCTCTTGGAGTGATGCTGTGTCATGCTGTAGGATCATTCTGTGGCATTCTGGGGAAAAGTGGTGGCCACCAGGTGACAGAAGCCAGTCAGAGCGCCAATAAATTTCATCCCTTCCCACAAAACATGGCCCACCTCACTGATAAAACTTTTGAAGGCAAGTCAACCCGAATTAACAAGGGCACCCGTGAGTATGTATAGGTTTATTTGAGTATATGGTCTATTCATATGACTGGAGAGGCAAGGGTCTCCATATCCAGCACTCAAGAGTGTGCATGCACTTGGCTGAATAGATGTTTATCAGCACCACCAGGCCTGATGCTCCTTTCCCCCACTGCACCCCAAAAGGTCATTAGCATTGTGGGTATTTACTATGTTTTGGGTGGGAAAGAGTTGAGGATTCTCATTTGGAACAAGTGTACAACACACTGCTGCAGAAGAACATGTTTGGATATTAAACCCAATATATATTTTTTCTTACAACCCCTTGTGGCTGTAAGAAAAGTGAAATGCCAAGTTCATCTTTATGCAGCTGCAAAACAATGTCTAGAGTTAATTCAACAGAGCTCAGGTCACTGAGAATCTACTGACCTGTTTTGGAACATGAGTGGTGGTGGCCGTTATTACAAGATCTAGTTAACCTACATTATTCACAGAAAATTAATGAGGCTGGAGAAATTCAATGCGAAATTTTGTTCCCGAGGAAAATCTGTATGCCTATTTGAATTTTGACTGGCTGTATTTGCACTTCCAAATACCTTAATCCTAGATTTTTTTTTGCACAAGTGTTTTTGTTTTCATCCATCAATCATCATCATCATCATCATCATCATCATCATCATCATCATCATCATCTGTTGTTGTATGTGACATGACTAGCAGTATTCCACTGAGGCAAAGGACCCTCTGGAACTGGGCAGTAGCACTGCACTCTTTCCATTGTTTCTAATTTGTGCAGTAGCCCTCGTAGGTTCCTATGATCAACGGAGGGTTGTGCATAATGTCAGCCACTATTATTATCATTCCACTTACCTAAAAAGATCTCAACGCAATTTATAGAGAAGGAGAAAGAGAAGGTGAAAGTGGTGGCCACCTCTTATATGTGTGTGTATCTATTTACAATATATGGTGGTTTTTATATATACAACCAAACAGCCTTTGAGGCTGCAAGTGTCAGCAAAGGAACAGTGGCAGGGAAGAGCTGCTTAACCTTAACCTTTTCGGGCCATTTTTTGTGTATCTTTTCCCCTGTGGAGCAAACAGCAGCTTCTGGTGGGCTGTGTGTGCAATTTTGAACAGAAACATGTGATCAGTGTTAGTTTAGCTCTGTGAGTGAGAGCAGTGACAATTTCCTGGTCTGGGTTTATATGCAGTGGATTTGTGAAAATAATGGTGTTTAGAGCAGGAATGCTAGAACCATAATGTTTTGTTCATCTGCAGTTCGTTTTTTCAAGTTTTAAGATAAGTGACACAAAAATGCCATGTGTACATAACTCTACCAGTTTCTTGGATCTTGGTTCATAATCAATAAGAACATAATCACATGGGCTGATATCCTGTGCAGTGGATCACAGTCATTAGGTACTCGCCAGGGCTGCTGCACAATGTATAAGGCAGCCCCATTGATATTGTGTGAGGGCAGCTGTAGAACAACTTCATGGTCCAAGGCAGGGGTATTTCTCATTATCTGCTACCCGGTAGGGATGTGCAGAACTTTTCAAGGTTGAAACGGTTCGACTTGAAATGCACCGATTCAAGTGTTTTGAACTTGAAACAGAAAGCCCTTTAAATAAGGGGCCTATTTCGAGCTTGAAACAAAACAACCCTGTTTCAAGTTGAAACGTTTCAACCTTTTGAGTGCCATTTTGGAGGACTGTTTCCCCCCTTGCTGATTGTTTTTCTAGCACTGGCTTCCAATTGGCTTGCAATCTCCTTGCTTCTTGGTTGGCTTGTTATCATAAAAATCAAGTGTTGTCATGGGCACTGTGCTCCCATTGGCTGGGGGGGAGGGAGGAGGCCAAAGGAGGGAGTTTCAAAATGTATTTAAGGGGTCTGGGAGGCAGAGAGAGCCCTTATAAGGGGGGGATTTAATTTTTCTAGCTTCTGCCATAGATAATGCTGTTTGTGGCATACACAGCATAAATAGACCACCCCACCACCCCTTTTAAAATACCCACCTAAAAGGTACTCCCCACCCCATCAGAGTTAGGGCTTGAGTTAAAAAAAACCACCCAAGATGTCCAGGAAAGTGCAAGGCAGAGCCAGGAGCAGAGTGCCAGTCAGAGGAAGGGGTGATGCTGGTTGTGGTGGGTGATGGCAAGAGGGCTCTATGCCCCAAGTCATCCACACTGCTGTGCTGCCTGCCTACAGGCTCACCTTTGGGGAGGAGGATGGTCCTGCTTCACAGCTGCCAGTGGTGGCTGAGCTAGAATTAGGGGGAAGTTCCTTCCCAATCTGGAAAGAAGCTCTTCTTGTGCCTGCAGAGGAGGAGGTGATTGTGATGGCTGCTAGCCCAGCCAGATCAGTTCCACCATCCTCTCCAATCACCCTTGGCAGTACAACTCCCTGGTCTGAGACGGAGAAGGAACATGAGGAACTCATTCCAGTCCCCGGACTTCTCAGACCTGGATTGAGGGCAGTGGTGGAGTGGCCCCTAGAAAGAACCAGCAGCCCCAGTATCACCACCACCAAAATGGCAGCATGGTGTGGGACCACTTTGAGCTCTGCGCTGCTGATCTAACCCATGCCATCAACACCCACTGCATGGAACAGGTCAGCAGCAGGAAGGATGTCCTAACTGTCTTGGGACAGATGTCCTAAATGTCTTGGGATGTTGGGGATGCTTAAGCACCTGTGACAGCATCACCCAGGGGTCCCTGCTCCTGTTGGCAGCAATAGGCCTGGTGTGCCCTTGATTAGCAGCAAGGCAGCTATTCCTGCTCTCAAGCAGGGGAAGTTGCCTGCACAGTGGATCCAGTTGGTGGGCAAGTGGTCTAGAGCCTTGTCATCTCATCACTTGGTTGGGCCATTGCCGGGATGATTGCTTTGGATGACCAGCCATTCCAGGTGGTGGAGAATGCAGGCATCGAGAATGCCAGCTTTGGATAACCAGCCATTCCAGGTGGTGGGTAACACTGGCATCCAGAACATTGGAGAATGCTGGCTGATGCTAATGTTTGCCACCAAATATAAGATCTCCTCACATACCACCTTCAGCAGGGGGATGGTGTTCTCCCTGTACTGGGTACAAGGAGGCTGTGTTGGGGTTGCTGTGTGCAGCAGTGTCCGACACAAGTTTGTACTTCACTGCTGATCTGTGGACCAGTGACAGTGGGTTACGTGCTTCTTTCCTGTCCCTCATGGCATGCTGGTGGGGGCAGAAGATGAAGGGGACATCTGCTGCTGATGGAGTGGCCAGCCGCTCCATGCAGCAAAGCCCAGGTGGGTTCTGCTGCCTCTACAGGTGCTGGACACTAAACACATGGCAGACAAGCTGTTGGTGGCCATGGACCGCCCAGGTGGAGGGATGGGTGTCTGGGCAGCCAAAGCTTTGAAGAGCATTATTGGTGACCAACAATGATTGGAACATAATGAGGGCAGCTGAGCAGTTTGTGTCCATCCATTGGGTGGCACACACTCTGAACCTGGTCGTGCGAGATGCTCTTGGCCTTTCTGGGACTGTAGTCAGGTGAGACATCCCTGCTAAAGGCACTGAGCGCCAGTCTGCTGCTGTGTTGGGAGTTGCAGATTCCCTTTTTCTATGTGCTTCTGCACAGTTTTTCTGTGATGCAAAGGGATGCAAAATGCATTGCAAATTGCAATGCAAAACTTTTGTGCAACCACAGATTGCAGCTTGTTTGCCATAAGGAACAATGGGGAAACTGGAAACACCCCATTGTTCCCCATGGGTAGCTCCTAGGGACACCAAAGTGGGCTGTGCAGTAGAGCATGATGGGTGCTACCTACCACCCAAACCACAAAAGTAATGGGCAAGTGGGTGATTTTAACAAACTTTTAACCTTTCCCCCAAACCCCCATAGGATCCTATGCAGCTTTTTGGGAAAGGTTAAAATTTTGTTAAAATCACCCACTTGCCCATTACTTTTGTGGTTTGGGTGGTAGGTAGCACCCATCATGCCCTACCGCACAGCCCACTTTGGTGTCCCTAGGAGCTACTCATGGGGAACAATGGGGTGCTTCATATTTCCCCATTGTTCCCTATGGTCCAAACACTCAAATTTTGTTCTGTCAAAACAGCTGGTTAGGCCACTGTTTTGACAAAATGTTTTGGCCATTTGTATTTTGTTTTGAGCTTGAAACAGAAGGGGGGGGGGAAACAACCAAAAAAAACCACACAACATTGTGTGCACATCCCTACTACCTGGTCCTTTAACTGGAGATGCCAGGGATTGAGCAAGGCCCTTTATGCATGCAGTGCATGTGATCTAGTGTGGAGTATGGCCCTTCCCCAAAGATGTAGCCCTAACAGAGGCAGAGGTTTATCTGGGTTCTGAACTCAAAGCAAGACTCTGTCAGTCCAGGGCTATGAAAATGTAGAATTAGAGACTGTAGTAAATGCTAATTATTGCTATTGGAACATCTGCTAAGCTGATACATTTAGGTAATAACTAATTTGCCTACTTTCCTTTCACCATAATCTTATTTTATAATTATCATCCTCACAAGTCAGCCCACTTCAGTCTATGTGTCCCTGCACCAGTAGTAAATTTGATTCAAATCAGTTAGGCAGTTCACAAGTTAGCCCACTTGTGCCTCAAATGTTCATGCATCTGCCATCTTGAATTGGGGTGAATGGCATCATTACAAATGATGCCACTGATGCCTATGTGTCCTTACAGCTGTAGTAAATTTGGTTTAAGACTGTTGGGCCATTCACAGGTTAGCCCACTTAAGCCTTAAATGTTCCCATGTCTACCATCTTGAATCAGGGTGGATGGCATCATCACAAACTATGCCATTGAGGAGTCCCTTTGTGTCCTTATAATTGTACCCAGTTTGGTTCATATTGGTCCAGGCATTGCAAAGTTGATAGGGACACACACACACACACACACACAGACACACACACACACACACACACACACACACACACACACACACACACACAAACCCACACCCACGTGTGCACAGCTGTGTGATTTCATAAGCTTACATTTCTTATGGAAACTAGGCTAATAAAAATGGTTAAATAAAGCAAATCCTGCAGAAGGTTTTAGATAAATCAGAAAGAGAAGACTGATTTTAATTAACACCAGTGCTTTGTAACAGTTGTGATAGTCAGATAGGCATCTTTTGTTTATCAGTATGCCAGAGGTGCTATCAATGGGTGAGATTTGTTAAATGTTCAGCTTGCCCTTCCTACATGGAGCTGAGTTTTGTACATGAGGTTGTTATTATCTACATATGAATAGATATGTGTATGTATACACACACATACATATATACTTACATGCACACATATATTTATTCAATTTTGATTTCAACATAAAATGGTTTGCAGTTTATAAGCATATTAACATCCTATCTTTCTGTCACTCTATACTTTTCCTAGCTTTATGAGGTATAATTCCACATGCTTTCCAATGCAAGAGTTTTTTTGGATATGCTGGGACATTAATGAATTTTTCCGGGATTTTGCATTTTTGTGGTAGTGTGGCCAAGGTCTGGAATGCACCTACAAAAATGGTGTGTTTCTATCTTTTGTGGTTTGGTCTGGGAGTTTGATGGCAGGCAGGCAGGCAGGCAATAAGTAAGTGAGTGGGTTTGTAGTTTGCAAGGATATGAATATCTTTTCTTCCTGTGATTCTAGTTTTTTTTCTAGCTCTATGAAATCTCATTCTCAGTGTGTCTCAATGGGATTTTCTGGGACGTTAATGGATTTTTCTGGGCCTTTGGGTTTTTTTGGTAGGCTGGGCAAGGTCTGGAACTTACCTGTGAAAGCTGCATATTTCTATCTTATATGGTTTGGTCTGGGAGTTTCATGTCAGTGAGTGAGTCCGTGAGGCAGGTCTCATGATCAGTGAGACCAGCCTCCAGAGGGTTTGCTGGGAGAGCGGGATAAGCCCGTCTCCCCACAGACGATCATTAGCCCTCCCTGGGAGGCTGGATCAGCCGCCCACACAACTGCTGGATCTGTCACAGAGCCAGAGGGGGCTTGGGAGTTTGGGGGCCACGCGGCCCCTGGTAGTTCCAGCATGCTCTGTGCAAGCGTGCAGAGCATGCTGGAGAGATCCCCGAGATGGGAGGTTGCCTTTTAGCCTCCCAGTTGGGGGTCTCCTCATGAGTTGCCGCAGCGCAGAGCCACGCCACGGCAACACACAATCGTAGAGCCCAGGTTAGCAGAGTGCTCACTATGCTAACCTGGGCTAAGGGGAGGGCTTCCTAAGCAGGTAACCCACTGTGAGGCAACTGGGCTTTCCTGCGAGACTGGTGTTCCCCACTGTCTGCTAAAATCGGGCTAGGCTCCCCTAGCCCAATTTTAGCCGATTGTGAGAATAGCCTCCATGAGTGAATGAGTTAGACAATTAAAATACAAATAAAAACTCTTAAAACCTGAAGCTTTAAAACTGTACACTTAATGCCTGGATAAGCAGGTTTCAAGGTTTCAAGTTCCCTCCCTGGCTTCTCCAAGATAGGGCTGAGAGAGATTCCTGCCTGCAACCTTGGAGAAGCTGCTGCCAGTCTGTGAAGACAATACTGAGCTAGATAGACCAATGGCCTGACTCAGTATATGGCAGCTTCCTATGTTTCCTATGTAACAGGTATGTTTTCAGGTCCTTCTTAAAAACATTCAGAGAAGGGGAAACTCTAATTTTATTAGAAAGCACGTTCCAGAATCCCTGGGCAACTCTAGAAAAGGCCCGGTTTCCAGTCACCACCAACTGAGCGGTGGCAACCACAACCAGACCTCTCCAGATGATTGTAATAGGCAGCAGGGCTGATGAAGAAGAAGGCATTCTCTTAAACACCTTGGATGCAAACTATTCAGAGCTTTATAGGTAATAACCAGCACTTTGTATTTCACCCAGAAACTTATTGGCAGCCAGTGTAGTTCTTTTAAAATGGGTGTAATGTGATATTTTCGGGCAACTCCGGAGACCAACCTGGCTGCTGCATTCTGTACTAACTGCAGTTTCTGAACTGCATACAAAGGCAGCCTAACATAGAGCACATTGCAGTAAAGTCTGGATGTTACCCAGCACATGCACCCTGGTTTAAGGTCTGTTTATCTCTAGAAGTCGAGGGAGCTGGCATATCAGCCAAAGCTGATAGAAAGCACTCCTGGCCACTGCTTCAACCTGAGAGATCAGGGAGAGGTTTGGGTCCAGAAATACGTCCAGACTATATACCTGCTCTTTCCAGGGGAATGCAACCCCATCCAGAACAGGCAGATCTAAACCACTTCCTAAGTCTCAACTTCCCACAATGAGTACCTCCATCTTGCTTGGATTCAGCCTCAGTTTGTTCTCCCTCATCCAGCCCATTACCATCTCCAGGGAGCCATTTAGGGAAGTTAGGCCATTTCCTGATGAAGTTGACATAGAGAAATAGATTTGGGTGTCATCAGCATATTGGTAACACGCTGTACCAAATCCCCTGGTGATCCCTTACAGCAGTTTCATGTTGATGTTAAAAAAGCACTGGAGACAATATGGAGCCTTGTGGGACCCCATACTGGAGCCCTTTTTTTTGGAAGAGCAACAGTCTCCAAGTGACACCATCTGGAACCTACCCTAGAGGTAGAAGTGGAACCACTGCAAAGCCATGCCTCCCACTCTCAACCCCTTCAGGTGCCCTGGAAGGATACCATGGTCGATGGTATCGAAAGCCACTGAGAGATACAAAAGGATCAACAGAGTCACAATCCCCATGTTGATTCCTAACTGGAGATCATCTGACCAAGATCGTCTCAACTCCATAGCCTGCCTGAAAGCTAGTTTGAAATGGGTCCAATCTGCTTCCTCCAAGATAGCCTGGAGCTGCAACGCTATCACCCTCTCAATCACCTTGTCTGGTACATTTCAACAGAATGTCTTCCTTATGGACAATATTATAGAACTCCTCTTATGCTTGCTCCATAAAAGTAAAGTGTGCCCTCAAGTCAGCATCAACTCCTGTTGACAGAGCCCTGTGGTTGTCTTTGGTAGAATACAGGAAGGGTTTACCCTTGCCATTTCCCACGCAGTATGGGATGATACCTTTCAGCATCTTCCTATATTGCTGCTGCCTGATATAGGTGTTTCCCATAGTTTGGGACAGCAAGGATTCGAACCAGCAACCTCTGGCTTGCTACTCAAGTCATTTCCCCACTGCTCCATTAGGTGGCTTCGAGACTTCCTAAGGACCCATTAATACTGCCCAAGTGCCAGAAGCTCCTTTTCTAAAAATTGACCCCAAAAAAGATATTCTGTTGAAACCCATCGGAAGGGGGATGTGTGCTGTGTTTCATTAAGCTATTACTTGCATTTACAGGACTCTCCCTCCCTCCCTGTTTTGAATTATGATGCTAACCTTTTGATGTGATTTTTATTTGCTTTGACAGATAATCCCCAAATAAGGTAAGGCCCCCAAGGGGCTGGCCCCAAGTGATTTTGGCTTCAACACATGCCTGGAGCATGCCTTTGGGAGTCTGTGTTCCTACAGGTTGCATCCTGTGAGCTGCGCTTCTATCCCCAGCACTGTTGACGCTGTCACGAGAAGAGTTTGATAGCTGAACTTTTTCCCCCTTAAGTGTTTTACAAAAGGACAAGTCTTCACATGACCGCTTTCCAGGCTATTGATTTAATCCTCTAGCATTTAATCAGAGGCGCACACACGGACAGTGCATGCGGAGACTCCCTCAAGCAAGGAGATATATTTTTTCTCATGTATTAAAAAGCAGAAACCGGTTTCGGCCAGTGAAGATCCCTGGTGGATTACTCTCTGTGGCATCAATCAGCTCTGAAGAACAGAACAGGGACTAGAAGAGCCCTGGCACCTCACGTGTGTCTATGCCAGAGGTTTTCGAAGACTTCCAAGTCTTGCCACTGAAATTAACCCTTCAAAAGTATGTGAAAGAAGAAAAAGAAATCAAGGGAATAACCCCCTTTTGAACCTGAAAAGGACACAGCCCCCTCTTTCCCAGAAACTGATGTACTGCATGTGGGAAAGGGAACTCAAACATGATGTCCTTACAGGGCAAAGGGCCAGGTGTTCAGTGAGTTGCAGTTGGTGGCTGGCAAGGCATCCAGACTAACACAGCACTCATGCTTCTAAAGCTGCGCTGGTCGTAGAGGCGGGAGGTGATTTTTGTGCAGCCCTCCAGGACATATTTTCCACGGGCACAGTGGGCTTCAGTGGGAAGGAGAGACTGATGGAAATCGCCCCTCCCTCTAGGACTGGCACAGCATTCGCAACAGAAGCATTACCTTAGCCTGGATATCAGCCAGTGACTTGAACCCACTGAGAAAGTAAGTGAGTTAAATAGACATAACATGGTGGGGGATGGAAGCAAAAGCAGACTCCCGCTGCTTCCAAGAAAGTGACCCTTTCTCCTGAGAGCCACTTCTACATCAAATGGAAAGACATGAAATTAAACCAAGTCTTTTCACAATACAAAGTGCACAGCACGATATCACTGAAAAGCAGGAAAACAACAGACACGCCGCGAGGCAAAGGCATACATGAAGCTTGTCCTAAGTACAAGCAAGCCATATCTTAACAACCCAAGACAGGGTCTAGTCATTACCATCTGCCAGAGTAATGCAGTTTTAGCTGTTTCCGTCCTGGGGAGGCACTGAGAGGAAGCCACAACTTCCTTTCCTACCAGTGTAAGATCTGCCAAATGCTCCATCTGAAAGCGCCCAACCTGCTTTGTGAACGGCTCCAGGGCTTCCGATCTGCAGCTTGAAGCAGATCTAATCCAGCTCATGTGGCTCTTATCTAGAGTTCCATGCACAGCCATGATGTTTGATGCTCACACTTCAGGTTATCGTACTACTAACTCCCTTGCCAGGATGCCAGTGGAAATGAAGGGCTTGAACATGCTGCTGAGAGAGAGAAAGGCCCTTTCAATGTTTCCTTGGAGTCATCTGAATATAAACTTGTCAATGAATGAAAATGTATTTTGAAACAGTTTATTAGAGTGCCCCCCCCGCACATCCCAATTCCCTTCCCTGTTTAATTTCCTGAGAGATTATTATCTTGAGCAGCACTACATACTGTATTTCCATCTAGTGTGGGCGGAGCCGTGGCAGGCCTGCCTTACTGCTGTCCCTGTTGTAGCTGAGCAAAGCTATTCAAAATCCCAACTTTGAAACTGTTCTTCTGAAAATCTCTCTCTCCATCTCTCTCTCTCTCTCTCTGTATGAAAGTGAAAGAGCCCGTCTGATCGGGGT
The DNA here is from genome assembly GCF_027244095.1 of Hemicordylus capensis. Lineage (NCBI taxonomy): Eukaryota > Metazoa > Chordata > Lepidosauria > Squamata > Cordylidae > Hemicordylus > Hemicordylus capensis. Next base: position 266,083,962 of record NC_069657.1, on the reverse strand, counting down.
GTAGGACTACCTCTGGGAGAGGGTGGCAGGAGGTGCTTCCGTGTCCCAGTGCCAGCCGCACCCCATGCACTAGTGTCAGAAGCAGAGGACTGGGCTGGCATCGCAACATGGCTAGGCTGCCTGCTGCCCTCTCCCCGGCAGTGAGGGGTTCCTTCACCGCCTGGGTGCTTCCCTCCTTTCCCTCACTCCAAGCGAACAAAGTGCTTGCTGGCTGAGAGAGGGGTGGTGATGAGTGGCATGTGTGCAGGCCCTGATGCCGGCCATGCCCCCTGCATTAACATGCTTCTGACCCTTGCACAAAGGGCGTGGCTGGCTGGCTGGCACCAGACTGCTTGCCAGCTGGGTGCTCTGGGGAGGTGGGGAAAGTGGGTGCTCTGGGAGGTGGTGAGGGGGTGCCCCGGGTGGCCCCCAAACATCTGCAGCCCAAGGATATTTGTCCTCCTCTCAGTCCAGTAGTGCCTACGCCACTGCGTGTTATGGATGCCGGCTGCAACCCTTTGTGCCCGTGCTTTAGAGCAGGGGTTCCCGACCTGTGCTACTCCAGATGTTGCTGCATGACAACTCCCATCACCCCTAGCCACAATTTATTGTAGGCTTTGTAGGGGAGTTACACCATAGCTGTAATACCCATGCGAGGACAAAACAGCAAGGCCCATGGCTTCTTAGGGGAGGAACTATTGTACCTCAGGGCTGCAGGAGGCTGGTTGGCCATAGCCTGGCTCAGCTGCCTGCCAGCAGCTAAAGATGTGCTCCTCATACTAACGGCTAACCAAAGACACTGGGTGAAGGTCAATAATATAGCTGAGTGCTCACATCTGTTATGCCAGCGCCTCTAGGGGATGGTTTCTTCCCATCTTAAGAGAACATTAGCCATCTAGTTGGGGACACCGTTGCCTTTATTTGTGTGGCTGCCAGTCACATATCATTTAGGATTATATTCACATGCTTTTCTCCACTTCATGCTTTTGACTGTGCAACTAAGCTCAGAGCTTGCCTTTAGTGTATATATAACAGAATATCTCATGGGATTCATACAGATCTTGTTTTTAAAAGAAAACTCTCAAGTAATAAGGCACCTGATACTGTACCACATACAGAGGTATTTTGCAGATGGCCATCAACCCATTTGTAAAAGATGAGGGATCCCCCCGCCCCACCGATGGATATCAACCCACTGGCTGACTTCTTGACTAGAGGAAGTCCTGAAATATAGTAGCCCTTTAGACTACTCCCTGAGAAGTGCTGTTGAGAAATGTAGTCAGCCATTTGCCACAAGACACCTAAAAGAGAAAACAGGACTTTTGTTGAATGGCATACTTTCCAGATGGGGGAAGTAATTAACCGGGTAAGTCCTGGGGCCTATTTTTATCCAACAATTTTGTTAGTGATCTGAGGGAAAGAAGGGTGTTTTGTTGACATCAACAGGAAGGTACGAGACACTGACAATGAGAAGAAGCTTCGGGAAGGAAAGAGAATGAATTTGGATGATTTCAACAAGTGAGTGAATAGAAATGGAATGACATCCAGTACGGCAAGGCTACGCATCTGAAGACAAACAATGCACTTAAAAACAACAACAATCATCTGGGGCCTCAAAAGCTAGAAAGAACAAAGGAAGAAAGAGATCTCAGAGTATTTGCTGAGTAGTAGTATGCATTTGCAAAGAGGTCAAATGTGATTCTCAGATGAATTAAGAAAGGCACTTCTAGTAAGCCAGTTTTAGTCATTGACTGCTCAAAATGGATGAATTCAGGCAAGAACAGATGCAAGGAAAAGCAGCCCGAAAGCATGGCAGGTATGGAGAACGCACTGTATGAACTGAGCTTAAGGGAGTTGGCCTCTTTGTTTCCAGAAAAGGGGGCTGAGAAAAAATAACACACTTTACAAATGTATCAGAGGAGGCTATACAGTAAAGGGAAGTCAGGTTTTTTAGGTTAAAGAAAACGGTAGTTACAAAAACCAAATACTAAAGTTTGGACATTTGAGTTACTGCTCTGTATTATCTGTATATAATCTGTATACAGATTGAGTTACTAATCTGTATATAGCACCTTAAGAGTACATCCAAAGGTACATTACAATAGCAGCTGGCATATTCTGGAAGCATACTGTTGTGAACTACACCTGGTTTCGCACTCTGTGCATGCTCAGAGGGAAAGAGGCAAAGTCATATCATACACAAACTGAATTGGTTCTTGGAGATGGTGACCATGTAGGATCTGGGCACGCAAACAGAGACAGAGAGAGGCATACTCAGAAAGTTCAAAGGGCTATATTATAAAAAGTTGCTCATCAGGATAAAATAAAAAACATGTTTCCGATTCAAGTGTAGTGTAATGTGCCTAACTAACATATGTGTGTGCAATCAGTAATTACAGCTATCTAACAATCTAACAGATCCTAATAAAACATTTAGAGAGAAGCAGAGAAAGAAGGAAGGGAAGGCTTAGAAAGGGGGTGGCGGTAATTAGTAGGGAGGAGGGAAGAGGGATCTAAGGCTTGTGGTGGAGCACATATTGCCAGGGTCAGAGGCTTTGAGAGCGGTGAGAATTCAGCTGAAGGAGAGATGCTGTAGCTGGGAACAGCAGCTTGGGAGCAGTGGTCAAGCAGGCTGGTCAAGCAGGCAGTTTGCTCAGAGCGAGGCAGAGAGTGAGAGCACCATGGCTGGGGAAGTCTTGACTTCTCACCATGCAGCAGAAGTCACAAACAGTTCCTGTCCATGGACAGAGTTCCTGCTTGTTGCCCTGCAGCTTAGCAGCAAACTCTGGGATGGCTCTTGAGCAAGTATGCTTGTTAGGCAACATTGCTGACTCTGTCCAGTAAGCCTCATTCTTTATAGTTGTATCTTCCTTTGATCTCCATAGATTCTATTCAAAATATCCTCATCCTTCCTGGGTCCCAAAAAGGTGACACTTTGCTGGACATTGTCTTTTAATTATTCAGGATATTATCTCAATCCAGTGAGATCTCAATCCCATCTTCTGTTAGCTGCTATCTTGGGGAGGGGACGTTCTATTTCACCCAAATCAAATCTGCATCTCTGAGCTGCAAATGGGCATCTTCTCTTGACCCCAGATTCCTGGCCTGGTCCCAGAAGGTGTTAAAAGGTGTTAATAAAATGACTAAATCTACAGGTGTTTTCCTAGAGTGGAATTTCTATAGCCAGCAACTGAGTATCCCCTTTGGGCATAGCAGAGCCATCATTGACAAGGATTAACATAGACTTCTTGCAACAGGAAAGGGGAGCTCAGCCTCTGGCCTCTTCCACAGACATTATCTGATAGTTAGTTACATTTTAGCATATTGATAGCTGAGGCCTAGCCCTTGTGTTTCTGTGAGTGCCAGTTTCACAATACAATGCTGGATTGCCTCCTCTTTCACAGAGCAGTTAGCCGAGGCAGTCATGAGACCTGGGTGTCAGTTCACCTTGAGTTCAGGCATTTAATTGAACTCTTAATAAAATGGAATCAGACATAGGCCTGAATTCCATATACTTCTGGGTTGGTACCTCTGGGTCTAATGTTGGGGTACAGGTGTCTCCAACAATACCCACAATTTTTTCATCAGGAATATCTGTTCCTTTCCAGGGTCAAGCCCAGGAAAAACTGATTCTGAGGGTTTGAAGTAAAGAGATGGCTGTGCACAACATGAACTGGCTGGCAGCTGTGAGGTCACAGCTCTCTCATTTCTGCCTCATGCCCCACATCTCTAGGTCAATTTTACAACCTTTAAAAAATGTACTGTGCTTTTAAAAAAAGGTGCTTAGGGAATTTTGAGGAGACTAAGGAAGTACTTCAAACATTTTTGAAAGGTGGACAGCTCAAAGCTGAGGAGAAAGCTAAGCTAAGGAGGAGATCTGGTCTTGTGGTAGTAAGCATGGATTTCCCCCTTTGCTAAGCAGGGTGAAGCGGGGAAATGATTGACTAACAAGCAGAGGGTTGCCGGTTCAAATCCCCAATGGTACCTATAGCGGGCAGCAGTGACATAGGAAGATGCTGAAAGGCATCATCTCATACTGCGCAGGAGGAGGCAATGGTAAACCCCTCCTGTATTCTACCAAGAAAACCACATGGCTCTGGGGTCACCAGGAGTCGACACCGACTCGAGGGCACAACTTTTCCTTTAAGCAGGGTCTGCCCTAGTTTGCATTTCAATGGAGGACTACATGTGTGAGCACTATGAGAGTGCTCATAGTGAGTGCCCCCTTAGGGGATGGGGCCGCTCTGGGAAGATATGGTGTATGTGCAAGTCAGTAGACAGAAAGGGCAGGAAGTAGCAGAAAGGAGGTTTGCTCAGCTCTGACTGTGTATGTGATGTCTTGTGGGAACTGCTCTTAATAAAAGGATTTTGTGGACCTTTCCACTGTCTTGTCTTGGATACAACAGAAGAGCACCTGCATGCCTTAATGCAGAGGGTTCCAAGTCCTCTTCTTGGTATCTCCAAGATATGGTTGAGAGAGACTCCTGCCTGAAACCTTGGAAAAGCTACTGCCAGTCTGTGTAGACAATACTGAGCTAGATGGACCAAGGGTCTGACTTGGTATGTGGCAGCTTCCTGCGTTTCTGTGTAAAGTGCAATGATGTAAAGTACAATGTAAAGTAACAATTGAAGCAGCTCTGAAATGGCTTTTAAGTATGTCTGTCTTTTACAATACAAAGGTGGGTTTTGAATGATTAAATATGTATGATTCTTGAAGACCACCCCCCCCCAAGTTATGGGACCAAATAATCTAACTTTAAGTTGGACTAATGTATGAAGAATAAAAGTCAGCTCTGACTGAGCTTCTTAAAATGACCTTTTTGTGAAGGTCTTTGGGCAGAATAGCCTTTTGGTGAGGGTCCTCTTTATAACTAGTGGAGAAGGTTCCCCCCCCAAAAAAGATTATGCAGGTGGGATTCCTGTTCTAACTGTTCAGTTGTTTGTGAAGGTTTGGTGAGCTTATGCTGATGTGTCATATGAATGATCTTCTGTAAGCAAGAGTAATAATTGATTGATTATTCACTTTATTCATGGGGAAGTAGCTTTTATGATAAATGAATATTTGATTTGGGATTTCAGTGATATTGGAAACTTTAAATACCTTTAAAGGTAAAGTGTGCCACCAAGTCGATTTCGACTCCTGGCAACCACAGAGCCCTGTGGTTTTCTTTGGTAGAATACAGAACGGGTTTACCATTGCCTTCTCCTGTGCAGTATGAGATGATGCCTTTCAGCATCTTCCTTGATCATTGCTGCCCGATATAGTACCAGCGGGGATTCAAACCAGCAACCTTCTGCTTGTTAGTCAAGCATTTCCCTGCTGCACCACTTAACCTTTAGCACAGCTTATTGTGATGTGATTTTAATTATAAAATTAAAGAAATAGAAACAATAAATATTTTTTCTGACTTGTATTCAGAGGTGATGGTTGTTGCCATTGGGATCAGAATGTTTTTTGCTTTCATGCATATGTTCACAAAGGAAGCTGCCTTTTATCAAGTCAGACCATTGGTACATCTAGCTCAGCATTGTCTACTGAAGGTGGATTTCCAAGGTTTCAGGTGGGAGTCTTTCCAGCCCAACCTGGACATGCTAGGGATTGAACCTGGGACCTTCTGCATGCAAAGCAGATACCCTCCTTCCTCCTTGTCTGTCGATCATCAGCTGCATCATGATCCCTTTTCCTGTTTGGAAGGTGGTACCCTATCAGATAGTGGTATCTCAGTCCTTCTTCACCTAGTGATTCTAATAAGGCACTGGCCAATGAAAGCAGCCGTTAAAACTGAAAAGCAAGAGGATATAGAAAATTCCTACCCTTTCTTTTTCACAGGCAAGTAAATGGGATTGAAGGACTCTTCACTGCTTCCCTTCCTTGTGACTCAAGCCAGAAATGTTGTTGTTAATGTCCAAAACTGACAAAAGTTAAGAAGACCACTCCTTTTTATTGAATATCAGATAGCATGCACATGTCCCTGCTTTCTGCAAAGCAATCTTATCACTAGCTTGGATGGCTTTAAAAGGGGCTTAGACAAAGTCATGGAGGAGAGGTCTATCAATGGCTTCTAGTCTGGTAGCTATAGGCCACCTCCAGCCTCAGAGGCAGGGTGCCTCTCAATACCAGTTGCAGGGGAGCAACAGCAGGAGAGAGGGCAAGCCCCTTTCTCCCTGCCTGTGGGCTTCTTCCCGGAGGCATCAGGTGGGCCACTGTGTGAAACAGGATGCTGGACCAGAAAGGCCTTGGGCCTGATCCAGCAGGGCTGTTCAAATGAGGACCACAAGCACACTTTTTTAAAAAGATGAAAGCTCATAAACTAGGATCGATGTTGATGATGTTACCTGTGCTGTCAGGAAAAAGCAAAAAATCAGAACCAAAACACCGTCAGAACCAAAAAGCCAAGTTTGCAGGCAAAATAGCAACCCATTCAATGAGCTCCTCAGAACTATCCTAAGTAAAGGAGAAATACAAACCCTCTCTGGACACAAGATAATCAGAGTGAAGGGAAGACTGTTCATTACAAAAGAAGATCGGTGGCTGTCCTATACAGCGATGTGGTCCATTCCCTCTTGATGTGGTCTGCTTCTCACTTCGGCATTCCTGTAGAAGTGTGAGGAAATGATCAGTTCTCTGAACCACCAAATATAAGGTTAAAGGTTCGTGCTTGCTGGTGATTCGACAAAACGCCTTAACATATGTTCAGAACCAATAAAACATACATTGCACAACAAATCAACACTGCAATAAATAACAGACAATAAGAATCACACAGCCAACCACAGAGGCAAGGTATTGTGGGACATTTCACTCTGGTAACAAATAAGATTGGTGACCTCTATACTGTGCAGAGAAATGCTGACGGGCAAGAGATGCACCCTGTGCTACTGCAAAAGCTGGTCTGGATGCTCTGTGCCTACGGAGCATTGTGCAATCACAGTTGCGATGCAACTTCTATGGCAATTATGGCATGCTTAGCAGGCACATAGCAGCCTGCCTTTGCAGCAATGTGAGCTCCTCCGTGTTTCTCTGTGTTTCTCCTCCTCAGTGTTTCTCTGTGCAGTATGTGAGCAACTATTTATAAAATCAGATCTAAATCTGGCTGCCATTCTTGCATTAACAGTAACTTTAAAAATCATGGCCAAACCTTTCTGACAAATTAGATATTGAGTCTTCTTTAATTTTTTTGGTACAGATTAATGTTGGAGTTTATTACTGAGCAAATAACCATTTTTGTCCAATTTCAGGATATAATGGACATGATTAGAGCTTCTACCTTTTATTCCCACAAACAGAGACTCTCTTTACAATGACACCTACCTTATTTTACCACCGCCACTGTATAGAAATGCACAGCTGTAAAAGCTCTCTTTAATTTAGGCAAAACAGGTTTTGTGGAATCATTTTTGCAAAAAACTGGCCCTTTTCTGATAATGAAGCCAGAGGGAGAATCTTTGAGCCCACATTGCTGCCAAATCAATTTGCACATCTACACCATAGGTCCTATTCCTATTCTGCATTTTGGCTATATAACCTCACTGCTGCATTGCCCAACTGCTCCTCAAAAAGCATCTGAAAAGCCATGCTGATTAATTATTTCAATTATATTGACATACCAGTTGTCCCTAAAAGAACTGTGACGCTCTGCAGTTGAACAGAACAAATTGGGACATCTTGATTCTCGATCAATTCTCTGCCACGTAATCACCACAGGTAATCATTCTTGGCTCCAAAAGGGGAATTTGAGGCCAAATCATTCGATCATTTTGTGGTGCCTTTATGCATGACAGCCTGGGAAGCCATTTTGCATTACTGTCCTCCTTGCTGTTGCCTGGGGTTTCACTGAGAGAATAATGTGAAATGGCACAGACTGGAGTTGGCTTCAAAGTGGCACTCCATCATCATCCATGGTTTATATAGCACTCCCCCACTGCACACACAAGTGTCTGTGTGAAGCATCTGTTTCCAGTAACAATTACAAAGAAAAAGCCATCCAACAGTACTTCTGGGATGAGATAGCACTCATCTTCTACTGACCATTTTGCTGTTTGATGGAAAACAAATCCACCCTTTCTTGTATACCGGGGTGGCCAGCCTGAAGCTGGACTACATCTCCCATCATCCCCAGCAGCAATCATAGATTGGTATGATGGAAGTTGAAGTCCAACTGAGAGCTTCAGGTTGGGTCAGAGGTTATACATGCATGCAGTGTTCCCTCTAACAGATTCCTTCCCAACTGTTGTCGACTACAACTCCCATAATCCCAAAGCAAAACTCATTGCAGCCAACGTAGTCAACAACATCTGGGAATCCCTGTTAGAGGGAACACTGCATGCATTGCTAATTCATCCTTACACTTTGCATGCACACATTTCAGGGATGAAGGCACCCAACCGGTGTGGGGAAATAGAAGCAGTAGCCTAGGGTGACAAAAACCCAAGGCATGTCAAGGAGACTGCTACCAACAACAACTTTTCTCAGGAACCACCCAGCGACACCTGCTGATGCCAACGCCCCCGCTCTTCCCCACGCCTCTTTTTGAGTACGCCTGTCGCCTGGCTACACGGGGACCTGGGGGCGGGGAGAAAGCTGGCTGCATTTCAGCTATACCCGGCGGCAGCAGCACAGAACAGTTCAGGAGGAGTGGCTAGCGAGGAGGCAGCAAGCAGGCAGCGTGCCGCTCTAGCAGCACACGGGAGCTGTGGGCTGCCTAGGTAATTGTTTGCCGCCTTCCCTCGGGGGCTGGCCCTTTCCTACGCTTCTCTCAATCATTCACACATCGTTAGAGAGGGAACTTTATTTGCCAACTTGGCGGGGGACTAATTTGTAATCTAATCTCTCCTTTGCCTGATCTCTCCCCTAGCAACCTTTTCCATTCTCTTCCCTCTCAATTAAAGCATACCCCACCCAGAGACCATTTCTCCTAACACGGAGTTTATGCTGTTGTGCACAGCTGCCTATATATTGAATATAACAAGCGAAGAGACTGCACAAGGCTGAGGAACCCACTTCAGCCTGTGACTGGCTTCTTCCTCTCTTATTGCTATACCTTCTTCAGCTGTGGTAGGAAAAAGCAAGGACTCTCTCTCTCTCTCTCTCACACACACACACACACACACTTCCTCTGTTGTTGCTATACCTCGTTTTCCACTGGAAGCAAAGGACAAGGAAAACTTATTCTATACTCATAGGAACATAGGAAGCTGCCATATACTGAGTCCGACTATAGGTCCATCTAGCTCAGTATTGTCAACACAGACTGGCAGCGGCTTCTCCAAGGTTGCAGGCAGGAATCACTCTCAGCCCAAGACAGTAAATTTCTTCTGGAAAAGTTTGTATGGTTATGTGCAAAATGACAAGTGTATCTCTTCTAAACAGCAATGGGACAAATTGTGGAAATGGACATTGGAAGTAAAACCTCTCCCCACCCCATTACCTGATGTGCCTTGTAATCCTGCCCCCTCCCCTGCCCGAGTTACAGTACTGCGTGCATATACTTTATAACCCTGTGGGTTACCAAATCCTTGTTTGTAAATCTTTGTAGATATATGATGTACAAACAACCACTTTGTATATAATTGTGCTTTGGTAACATACTGTATACTTTGGTAGTTTGTTGGTTCAATTAAAAAATCTTGTCCTATTAAAAAAAAACCCCTTGTCCTATCTTGGAGAAGCCAGGGAGGGAACTTGGAACCTAGATGCTCTTCCCAGAATGGCTCCATCCCCTGAGGGGAATATCGTACAGTGTTCACACATCAAGTTTCTTTCTCTCTCATTGTCACAAACTTTACCACTCACTTTTCATGCCATTTCACACCACAGTTTACAATATTTTCTATACCACACATGCATGTGTGTATGTGTATGTCTGTAAATAGATAATCTGAGGATATATAATCTGTAGGCCTTCAAAGTGCCACTGGAAAATTTGTTGTTTTCCTTCTTTCTGTTGCAAACAGAGATTATCTTGGCTCATCTATTACAATATAAAAGGGATATGATGACTTGTAACATTAAAGCTCACTTTTAGATCAACCAAATGGTATCTAAAGGGCATGCTGGGGGAATGAGAATAGAGGGGGAAGTGATCAAAAGTGGGGAGCCCCCCAAAAGAAGTTTTTATTTGTCACTAGCTAAAGAAGTCTGGGGACAGGGGAGGAGAAGTCATGTGCAATCAGCTTCCTACCCCCTGCTCTTTTTCTCTTTCTGGGTGCCATGGCTTTTAATTTTAATTTCCTAGTTTAAAAAAACCACACACACACACACACACACACACACACACACACACACACGTTTTTGTTTGTGGTTTATGGAGGAGGAAGCTCATTCATGCTGTTTTAATCCCCCCTCCCAGCAACTGATGGTGGGGAGAGGGAGACCAGATTCAACATGATTTGAAAGCAGTGGATTTGTTCCAATCAATAATTCAACTAAGCACCCTGTGATGCACCATGTAGGCTTTATAGCCTCTGTTAGTCCAATTTGTGCAAAGACATTTAAAAGATCCACCCTGGAATGTTCATATGTGTGTGAAGTTCACAGGTTTGTCTCAAATTGTGTTGATATAAGGAATCTTTCGTTGGGAAGCAACAGGCTTTTGATATCACTGGAGAGTAAGGACTTTCCCCCTTTTCTTTTTTGGCCAGTGCTCAGAATCTGTTTTCAATACCAGGGCTGAGCCTTTATATATGTGAAATGATAGATAGATAGATAGATAGATAGATAGATAGATAGATAGATAGATAGATAGATGTGCCTCTGAGCATGTGCAGAGGGCTTTCCCCTTACCATTAAGTAATGACAGCTTGTCCCTATGCTCTTAATGATCCAGAAGCTGAGGATAGCAATGTGCATTTGTTGCAGGAAAAGTGACAAAGAGTCTTGTGGCACCTGAAACATTTTTAGTAGCAGATTTTTTTCCTGGGCTGCTGAAGGCTGAAGATGATGATAACTCATGGTGATGGTGGGAAGTCCAGCTTCTAATGTAGGGGACTGTAGTCCACAACCGCTTCTGCTACAACAAATGTGTTAGTCTTTAAAGTGTCACAAGATTCTTTGTTATCTTAATGATCAAAGCTCACAGAACAGATGGCATGAATTCCAGTTTTGTCAGCTGCAAACTTTACATGGAGGAAGATTGTCCCAATATCTGCCAGCAAATATAAAATATGCATTTTATTAGTCTGCTGTGAAGGGAAGGAAAATAGAAAGGAGAGATGGTTCCAGGAAAGTAGATTGTTTGCCAAATGGTTCCTAAGTTAAAAGCGCAATACTCAAGATAATAAAAAGAAATGGAAAAAGCTCTTACCTTTATGAATATACAACAGGTAGTAGTAGTATTCCCAGGACCATGTTTTGAGATTGGTTTTTGGAAAACAGGTTCTGGGTAGAAAAAGAGTTTGGGCTGAAACAATATTTCACAGACATTTGAAATTCAATAAACTGTCAGAAAGCTAATTTTTGTAATTTAATGTTTTTTATATATTTTGTGTTTGAAATTTGAAAGCTTTGATGATGAATTTAAAAACCACAACTTTAAGATTACTTAAATCAGATCATTCCGTTTTAAACCTAGTGGCTGACATACTGCACAGTGGGGCTATTCTTACTATCACAAAAATCAGGCTAGGAAAACCCTAGCCTGATTTTTGTGATCGTTAGAACCACCGGGCTCGCAGCTGAGCCTGGTGGTTCCGGAGCGGCTAACCCGCTCCTGTAGCCCACCTCTTAGCCCGGGTTTGCGGAGCGAGCGCTCCACAAACCCTGGGCTAACTGCTCGTGAGTAGCCGCGGCGTGGCTCTGCACCGCGGCTACTCGTGAGTAGATCCCCGGCAGGGAGGCTTAAAAGCAGCCTCCCGGCTCGGGGGTCTCCCCAGTATGTCCTGCATGCTCGTGCAGGGCAGACTGGGGCTTCCGGGGGCCGTGCGGCCCCCGAGCTCCCCAGCCCCCGCCGGCTCCGTCTCGGAGCCGGCCATCGTGTGGGCGGCCGATCCGGCCGCCCAGGGCTCCCTGCGCGCTTGTCTGCGGGGAGAGCGGGCTTAGCCTGCTCTCCCCGCAGTTTTGACAAAACCGGGTCTCAAGGATCGTGAGATCTGGCTCAGTGTTAGGTGGGTGACAGCGCAGAATGGGACTAATGGCTGTATGGTCATGCAACTGCATTTTCACAATTTTCCAGCAGTTGTGCAAGAGCACTCTGCACAACAGCTTCAGCGTTGTGTTTCCGATCCACTCAGCAGCATGGGTGGTGTGATATCACCTGCCTAACGCTGTGCGGCATGTCAGCCTACCTTTTTCAAATTCCCTAAGTCCATCCTAAAGGCTCAGTGGGGACGTAACTTGCCTAGGGAGCAAGAGGTTGCCGGTTCAAATCCCCACTGGTATGTTTCCCAGACTATGGGAAATACGTATAGTGGGCAGCAGCGATGTAGGAAGATGCTGAAAGGCATCATCTCATACTGCACAGGAGATGGCAATGGTAAACCCCTCCTATATTCTACCAAAGACAACCACAGGGCTCTGTGGTCCCCAGGAGTCGACACCGACTCATAGGAACATAGAAAGCTGCCATATACTGTGCCAGACCATAAGTCCATCTAGCTCAATATTGTCTACCCAGACTGGCAGAGGCTTCTCCAAGGTTGCAGGCAGGAATCTCTCTCAGCCCTATCTTGAGATGCCAGGGAGGGAACTTGGAACCTTCTGCGCTCCATCCCCTGTGGGGAATATCTTACAGTACTCACACATCAAGTCTCCCATTCATATGCAACCAGGGTGGACCCTGCTTAGCTAAGGAGACAAGTCATCTTTCCTACCACAAGACTGGCTCTCCTCCTTAGCCTGATGGCACAACTTTACTTTAAGTCCAGCCACTAGATTTTGGCATCCTGAGAAAAAGTCAAGCCACAAGCAGTGTGTCTATTTGAATGTTTTATAACAATTTGGAATTACTGGAGATTCTCTAGACTTGACATTTGGGGAGGGCTATGGTGAGATTGATGGGACTCCCCGCCATCCCCAATCCTGTTGTTGCTGTTACATGAGGTTTGGCTGTTCTTCTAGAGGCTTGACCAGGGCTGCCTACATTGCTCACGGGGTTCTATACCATTACAGTGTGCTAATTAACTTAGCATAGCCAGATAGAGTCAGTATCACCTTTTATTGCTGTTGTGAATCATCATGGTCTTTATCTCATACCTTTAAGCCTTCCATAAGAACAGTCACCAACTATACCTCTTGTTTTTCATAACCTCACAGTTCAATCCCCCCACCCCCCACCTGATGCTCATATATTAACTGATCAGGGGCGTAACAAGGCTGGAGTGGGCCCAGAGACAAAATTTTAAAATGGGCCCCTCGCTGATACACACACACACACACACACACACACACACACACACACACACTCCACAATATATAATCATGTGACTTGCCTCGGGGGGGGGCCTTGAGGCGTGGGGGGGGGCCCAGGCAGCCGCCTCCCCTTGCCTAATGGTAGTTACGTCCCTGCAACTGATTATAATTGGTTATAACACATCTTGCCTCTGAGGAAGTGTGGGTTCTAGTCCATGAAAACTTACACTACAATCCATTTGTCATTCATTACAGTGTCATAAGGGTCTTTGCTGTTCTGACTTGGTTCTCGTTCAGGGGTGGCCAACCTGAGGCTCTCCCACTGTTGTTGGGCTACAACTCCCACCATCCCCTGAGGACAGGTGTTGGTTCAGCAGAGAATGCGCCCCCCCCCCCCGCATGAGTCCTGCTGCCCTCCTGACTCCCAGGGACTCCCTGGCACCTCCCCTCCCTGCCTCCCACAGGCTCCCTTGCCTTGATTTGATGTTGCCTTCTCCCATGAGTAACACAGGTACCATGCCATTTCCCCTTCTTTGTAGGATAAATACATATACAATACAGGAGCCTGGCCACTCTGTATTCTTAGGGATGCTTCATCAGTTGCCAAATTGGAATTTCATTAGCAAAACTGACAGTGTGGAACATCAGCTCGTTGCTTCAAAGTGTGTAGGCTGTGCATGTGGAGATGTGCAGCGGGGTGGGGAGTGGAGAAGCTGCATCTGTTCAGTTACCAGGATTTATTGAGACCAAGCCCTTTTCAGGAATTCAGTTAAATGCAAGGATCCCAGAGGCCAGCCCCACTCTCTGCTTACAGGCATCCATCCGAAAGCGTGAACAGAGCTATATGCACAACTGAACACAGGCAGGGCTCCCTCCCCGACCCTGCCCGTGCGATCAGCAGCTCTGCTTTTTCAAGGTTTACAGCCCTGTAGAAATAGCATGGCTCTGTTCACACATTCAAATGTACTTATAGTTTGGGGGAAAGGGTTGTAGTCTCAACAAATCTGGGGAGCGTCCCTATCCCATTACAGAAAGTTGTTGTCCTTCTGTAGGTGTTTGCAAATTTTTTGCCACTGTCACACCCATGCTAACTGGATCTTACATGCATTTGACTGGATCTAGGCTTCTGGTTGATTGCTCTGTTGGCAACAGGTTGCTGAATTAGATGGACCTTTGGTCTGATCCAGTAGAACGTTTCTTAAATTCATTTGTGCTCTGAATAGTAGTGCCGTGACACACCTGCCATTACCTTTTGCCTTGCTTGACCTTTTGGCTCCACTTTGGGAGAAAATAAACCCTTTTATCTTCTTCTCTCCATACTTGGGGCATCAATGTTCATTTATTTGACAAACTGCAACCTGTTCTGTACTCCCTCTTTAAGAGGCAAACCCAGGAGACCTCATGATGAGACAGATCATTTGAGCAAATAGGAGGATACAAATTCACTGTTGCAGGAGAAGCCTGTGTGAGTGGTTGAGTCTGTCTGATCTGTCATGGCCCAGATAGCCTAAGTTATACGCAATATTTCTCCAGTCTAAGTGTTTCTGCCTTGGCTTTTCCAGTGAGCTGGGTACTTAGAAGGCGTCTTCTCACATATGCAAGAGACCCATACAACCTTATGCTACAACACATTTCCTAATCTTGAAGATACCAAGTAGACTCTTAATTGTTTTTGCTGCAACAGACTGACATGGAATTTGACTCTGGAATTTGTCCTTCTCCAGTGTATTAAACAGGCCTGGGAGTATATTCCTAATAAACTCCCATTGAACTTATTTGCAACTGCAAAGGTCAGAGGAAGAAATGAGCTGAATGCAAGACACCTCAAATGGCACAGATTGTTTGGAAGACTAGCAGAACCTTGTTTCATTTTGTCACCAAATTAGCAGCTTGTGCATTTCCTTGGATGCTCAAAGTATGCAGAGGGAAAGGCAGGGCAGCATTCTTCTAAAAGCAGCTGGCACAACAGAGATGAACTGCTCTCGATAAATAAATTACATTTCAGTTCACAAAAGAAGCCAAGGCCAACTGGGGGAAATGAAACAAGTTCTGTCGCAGGTAACACAGCCAGCCTCTGAGATGGCAACTGGGGACACGTGAGTTGCCTCCCTCCTTTCCACAGCTGTCTCGGTTGCTGTGCTGTGCTGCAGGATATGACTGGGGTTTTGTTTGTTTCTTTGCCTTGGGAGCCCATTCAAGGCCACTTCAAAATTCACAGACGGAATGCACTTCCATGCTAAAATGTGTAACCTGTGAAGCAGCCCTGATTTCTTGCCGTCAGAGACCTCAGTTAAAGACTCCTGATGCACGCACAGATTGCTAACTGAGTAGTAAACTGTGCTTCACTAGTGGGGGGAAGGAAGGAACATTGCAAGATAATTTCTGAAACGAGACCTCTCAGTCACTGCAACCTCACTTTAGAAATGACATTGCAATGTTTCTACCTTGCATCTTTCCTCCTTCTTTTGAAAAGGGGTGTGTTGTGGGAGGCGGGGTCACGCTTCCAAGGGAGGATTATGTTAGAATTGCACATACCAGCATGCTTTCTAAGTTAGACCCTGCAACGGGGTCATGTCATATCTCAGAAGTGTGCTTCCACACTTCCTGTGTTGTGACACCGCAGTCCCTACGCAGACAGCAGGGTGCTGTTCACATTTCCAATGCCTTGTTTCAAATTGAATCGCTGCGATATAGAGAGGAGGCGTCGTATATCTGGTGTTTAAAAGTTGCTGGTTTTTTCAGGTTGTTAGTCCGCGAGACTGCTCCCCCTGCTGTTTACGTTTTGAATGCGACTTACTGGAACGGAGGCATTTTGCTGCTGTTGAGCAGCTAGACTGGAAAGCGGCCAGGTTTCAGCACAGTATCTCAGTGCTTGAAGGAGATTTCACAGTACAGCCAGCTTGTTCACATGATCACTGGCAGGGTGGAAGAAGCACCCAACCTGGGTAGGAGATCTGGGTGCGCTCCCAATTCCAAGTTGTGAGAACTCCAAACATTAAGGTAGGTGGCAGGGAGTGCGATCGTGGGCAAGGCGGCAGCTGGGTAGGACGGCTTTTCGTCCTACCTTAGTAAAATGCTGGAGATGGAATCGGGGGTGGTGCTTGTTCTACCCAGCTGCCGCCTCACACCTGATCACATTCCCTGCCTCCTACCTTGATCTTTGGAGTCCACATGGCTGCCAGTCAGGAGAGGACTAGGCTCTCCTTCCTAGGCTGGGTGCTTCTCCTACCTTCCCGGCAGTCATGTTAATGAGCCTAGTATATTTTACATTTTGCCTAGCCTCCTTTAAAATGAGTGTGTGTGTGTGTGTGTGTGTGTGTGTGTGTGTGTGTGTGTGTAAGGGCCAAATGTGAAACAGAGAGGCTGTTCTCATGTGCAGGCAGAACCGGGCTAGCGAAGCCAAGCCCAATCTTGCCCATGCGTGAGAACTGGCGGGATCACGCCCAAACCTGCTGGTGCCTCGGTGGCAAACCCACCAAGCCAGCCACCCTCTTAAAATGGGGTCGAGAGAGCGAGCACTCTCTTAACCCCATTTTTCTGATTGTCTGCCAGCCTCGGCAGAAGCACCTGGGGCTGGGAGACTGCGGGGCTCCTGGCCGGCATTGGGGGAATCTCTACAATGCTCCATGCACTCGTGTGGTGCATTGTGGGAGTTCTGGGGGGCGGGGCGGGGCCATGCCTCCTGGCACCCCAACCCTTGGTGCTTCCAGAGGAGGCAGCAGCGCATCTGGGCGTGCGATCTCCGCCCCCAGAACAACAGAGAGGATCATCTGCCAGGGAGGTGAGCTTTTTGAGGCTCCCTCCCCTACCCCTTGAAGCCCTTTTGCACAGATCATGTGAAAGGGCTCAGAGAGTTATAAATGTTCATACCACACTTCACTATGATCTCTCAGGGTTCTGATATGTCTTTCCCTGACCCCTTGGAAATGGTTATGGGGGCTCATGCTCAGCTCAGACTTGTGTAGAAGAATTGTGTCCTGCTTGTGTACATCGGCTAGCACTTCACTCTCTCAGTCTCCAAGGCAGAGACCTCCACTACAATATATTTTGTCTGTTCCTTCTCCCCTTGAAAATGGGTATGGAGGTTGAGCTGGTATCTGACCCTGAAAAGCCAAATTGTGCCTTGAATATGAATGCCAGCTTTCAGTCCAATAACTCAGTGTTCAAAGCAGGTTGTGTTGCATACAAGCAAAGCAATAAACAAATCGAAGGCTGAACAGGCAAGTTAACTAAAAACAGCTTAAGACCAAAAACATAGTAGGAGCCAATAAAGAAAGACACAATCAGTCGTACAAGCACAATATTAATCTTTAGCAGCAGGAATCCCAGGTGAAACTACTTCCATCAGCCTCTAAAAACCTGGATGAACAAAAAGGGTTTTTGTTTTAACAGGCCTTTTAAGGGCACCTGCTGAACTGATGAGCATTTCTGGGAAGAGAATTGTGCTGGAAAATTGCCTCCTTCACAGAAATGGGTGCACTCTTTGTGGTTGTCACACTAACCTTGGAAGGCAAAGGTATCTGGAGCAAGGCCATACTTGAAGGCTCATTTCACCATGTGGGAGAAGATTCCTTATCTATTCAAGGCTTAAAAAAAATAAAAATGAAACCCTTGAGTTGTACCCAGTAACTGGGTTTGTTCTTCGCTTGTGTGGGCTTAGATTTCAGACTTTGGAATTCACATCCCTCTGTATTTCTTCTACTTGAGAACTGCTGTTCACAGAGATTAATGTTATCAGCCTTTCCCCAATAAATACAGCACAAATGGTGGCTTATAATTAGTCACAAATACGCACTCCTTTTCTTAATGAGATTACATCCCATTGCTTCTGTTCTTTCAGCCTTTACACAATGACTGTGGGGAAGGCTTGAGGACATGGTGGTGGCTTGTGTCAGGGTGTGTTTGGCATGGCAGAAATGATGGGTGAAGGCCTGGGCTGTGGGAAATGAAGTTGTCAGGGGAGTAAGACTGGCGTTAGGAAAAATGATTGCTTTTGTTGGATCATCTCATAGTTTAAAGATGTTGCATAATTTTAAGGTTAATGGGACGCTTTATCAGGCAAATTGAGCATAAAAAGACAGCATAGACAGTGATAGATAGATAGATAGATAGATAGATAGATAGATAGATAGATAGATAGATAGATAGATAGACAGGAATGGATAACAGCAAGTACTGAGCCATGCCTACTACTAAACCAATAATGCCATGTCTGCAATGCAGCATATTCCAGTTTCCCCAAGGTTTATCATGGAAGGATCAGTGTGTGGAACAGGCAGAGGCATAACTAGGGATAATAGCGCCTAGGGCAAGCACTGAAATTGCGCCCCCTGTCCAAACAGATGACACCCATCTTTCAGATAGTTTTACCATAATATCAGCTCAAAAATAAAATTCAAGCTCTTTAATCTTTTAATATTTCAAAAACTATTTAACAGTGGATGTAGCCAGACCAAAAAATGCTGGAAAATTACAAATTTCATTATGCTGGGGCTCATTAAAAAAAATTACCTGTAGCCCCTTCGGGGGGCTTCCTAAAGGCTGTGGGGGGGGCCTGCAAAGGTTCCCCCTTCCCCTGCCAGCCTCTTAATTCACTGCCACATCCCGTCCTAGGTTGATTTCCGGGCCTGTTCGGACCTGCAAAGATTGGCATGGTGGCCATTTTGGAGGCCACCACACATGCTCAAATGGCCTCTGCATGGTCTGGCAATGCCTAGGGCCTCACAGGGACCATCTGAGCATGTGCGGTGGCCATTTAAATTTGTTTTTAAAAAATGGCCACTGAAAACAAAATGGCTGCCACACATGCTCAAATGGCCTCTGCAAGGCCTGGCATGGCCTAGGGTCTCACAGAGGCCATTTGAGCATGCATGGTGGCCATTTTGTTTTCAGCAGTCATCCATTTTTATTTATTTTTTTATTTTTAGAAATGGCACCCCCTTCAAGTGGCGCCTGGGGCATGTGCCCTGCCTGCCATACCCTAGATACGCCCCTGGGAACAGGGGCTAGTGACTGTAGAACTGGGGAGACTAGGGTTCAGTCTTTGCTTCAGCTGAGAAGCCCACTGGGTGGACCAGTTGCTCTCTCTCATCTTAATCTATCACACCAGGTTGTTGTGTGAATATAACAAGAGAGCCCCATCATCACCTTGGAATCCCCAAGATGAGAGGTGGTGTGTACATTTTAAAAAATAAATTGTGCTCTGAGCTACTTGGACAAAAGTTCAGGGGAGGGGAGAAATTTGATAATTCCATATGTACTGTACACTGTTTGGTTGGTGCACAAAACGTATTGCTTATATCACATTTTCCTTATATCAGCTGCTCCTTCCCTGAGCCCCTTACATAATTTCCTCCCCCTGCCTCCACACTGCTCTCTGCATATCTTGTCTGTTTATTTTGGTTACGGTGGAGACTGTTGTGTAGGCTTTCTTTGTCTGCCACTCTGTAATGTCAACCAGGGATGGCCCTTCCATAGGGCAGGGTGAGGCAGTTGCCTCAGGCAGCCTGGGTGTGATGAAGGGTACAAGGGGCGGCAAGCCCTACTACCTTGCTCCCAAAGGCACAACTGCCCACAGATTGGGGGGAGGGGGGTGCCACATAGTCCTTTACCTTACACAGCAAAATGACTGGGACCATGCCTGACAATGCTTCCGATTTGTTTGTTTCAGTCCCTCACAGCAGTTATGCTGTACTGCTTCCCAGAATGATTGTGCAAGAACAACCAAAAGCCAACAATCCTGTTTCACTGTGAACCTGGAAGTTTTTCACACCTGGCTCTTAGTTTGCATCTCCTCCGGAATGGAGGTATGTGTCCACATATCAGCCACATTTACCCCGAAATCTCTGTGAGCTATCAGGGAGCACTTGACACACAATTTGGGTTTTTCATCCTGCGTTAGAGTGTAGCCTAATTTATATCTGGAGTGGGGGGAAAACCACCGTCTGCATCAGGGTTTGGGGGCAACCTGACGCAGTGAAGCCTCACAGAAAACCCATGCTAAAGCCTGCTGTCAGGGAAAGCTCCAGGGGGCAAGGGAAGAGTATAAGCTTGAGGAATGCTCTCCCCAAACATGCCAACTTTCCTCTCTACCTTGCAGCAGGCAAATGTAGATTTTTCAGGAGGCATTTGGACTGCAAGTGAATTAATCTATATCTCCATTGTTGCAGATTGCTTTATCATCCTCATCATCATCATCAGCAGCAGCAGCAGCAGCATTTTATTAATTAACATTTCCCTTCAAGTTAAAGCAGTATTAGTGAGATAACTAATTCTTTCATTTCCCTAGGAGGCCATTTTAATAGGCACACAACCCTCCAATGTAACATGGACTACATTTTACCTTGTGCTAACGCATTGTCAGGAAGAATCTTCTCTCCCTGCCCCATGTGCCCCATCTTGTATATGTTTCTTACAGTCTAGGCAGCAATCATCGTCTTTACCATTGTAAATCTGTCATCATTTCCATGAATAGTTTTCCCCTATGATGAACAAAATCATGCCACTATAACACAGCTGAGGTTAAAACGCGATCAGTTGTATAGAACAGTGTTTCTCAACATTTTTGGAGTCAGCAGTTAGTAAGGGGTCGCCCTCCTCACCCCCAACCCCCCCACAAAAAACGATTTTAGGCAGCTCTCTGGAGCTCATTTCCAGGCAGCCCTCTCTGCTGGATAATATTCATTTTGAGGAAGTGAAATGAACGTTACCCAGCAGCAAGGGCTGCCTGGAAATGAGCTCCGGAGAGTTCCCAGTGACCCCCACTGAAGCAAAATTGGGGTTTTTTTTTGGGGGGGGGTGTTAATTTTTATTAGTGATGCCTCACGGACCGGTACCCAATGCCTCGTGGACTGGGACCAGTCCGTGGACCGGTGGTTGAGAAACACTGTATAGAAGACCAGATTTATTTGCTTGAAACTATCTGGCTACAAAATATGGCCACCTTTGCATTTATGGAAACTAAACAAACACAATGAAATGAATCAAAACATTGCAAAGCCAGCAAAAAAGACAGAATCAATCAAGATTACAACAATAGGGTGGTAGAATACTGAACATGTTACATTCTCAAGAAGCTGTAACGTGGGGTTGAAAAGACTCTGTACTTCAAAAGCTCCATACCTTGCAGAAGTTCAACAGACACAGCTTTTCCATCTCTGGTGGGAAAGCATTACTTGCCGAATTTCTGTCTGGCAGGCAAATGTTAAAGGTGCAATGCCTTTGTGGGTTTGAAGAAGGTGGGACTCCTATGCAAATAGTGATAAGAAACCTTTTGACTGAAAACTGAGAAGGCCACATTGATGTCAACCCTATTGTAAAGTTTGTAAAAAGATGCAAAGTGCTGTCATCCCAGCAACGCATACTGGGCTAAATTCCCTAAAAAGACAAGACTTATAAGAACACAAATATCACCTGACTGGATCAAATTAGTGGTCTATTTTGTAAAGCACTTGGTTTTCAATGGCAGAACACCAGGGAACTTCAGAAGCAGAGCAAGATGGTGAAAGGCACCCTTTGTTTCTTCCCCGTATCTGGTAGGCTGCCTCTAAACATGGAAGCAAGTTGCAACATACTAGTTTGGAGGATAAAAACCCACAAGCTGTCTTCACATGCTGTCTCCACAAAGTGCCCATCTTCAGCCCCCCAGCTGTGGTTGGACCAGAGCTCCCACTGTGGTGAGCCGGTAGAGGGTTTCCTGACCCAAACCTCCCCTAAGTTTGTAAAAAAATTCTCCAGGGGAGCCACCACCAGTCTCCTATGAGACAAACTAACTTTGCAACCTTTTCAAGAGTGTGTAGGCAGAGCAGACATATAGGGAGGCAGCAAGGAGCACGTTTCCAGTCCAGATTAAGTTTAAAACAATCAAAATCTAGTTCATTCAACTAGCTATAAAAAGCAGGACAGTTTACAGGCAAACAAGGCAAAATGGTTAAAATGCACACAGTTGCTGCAAGTGCTGAGTGGCTCAAATCACTCAGTGGCTGCTACCTGTGAAGTAGGCCCATTGGAAACAATGGCAGGAGGAGCTCATTTGCATGCTGCTGCTGCTGTGCTGGCAGTTCCCATCCCATTTCCCCAGCCACCGTGTCTTTTGCAGCAGGCTGCCTCCTCGTTTCCTCAGTGACTGAGTGGCCCAGGGGCCCCAAGGAGGGACTTCTTCTTCTTCTGACTGGGCCCTGTGTCTCTGCTGCTCCACAGCTCTGGTGTGCAGCCAGCCAGCTCCCCCCAGGCCAGGCCAGGCAACTTGTGCTTCCCCATAGGCACCACTGTGGAGGGGAGGCTAATGTTGAACTGTGGGGAAGGGGGAAGTGAAAGGCATCATTTGTCCCATGGGATTCTGTGATCCAGAGGCTACTGGTGTTTGAACTGTGTGGAAAGGGGTCTGTTGTGGTTTCCCTCCCCCTTGAAAATGAAAAGAAAATGCACCATCTGTCCCATAGGATTCTGTGACCCAGTCAGAGGAAGGCTGCTGTTTGAACTGTGTGGAAAAGGGGGTTTGTGGGTTGTATTTATTCTCAAATTATCCTGTTTTTAGCAAAACATGCATGTATTATACCAATTAGCATATGTAAATTTTATGCAATTTTTAATGCAAAACAGAGACTTGTAAGATTTATTTTGGTGAGCAACACCATTTCCACTTTGTTGATAACAGATTTTGACTACCCAGACCTGGCAACCCTAGTGAGCCCTCTGGAGCTCATTCCCAGCCGGCGTTTGCTGGCTGGGTGCACACTTTGTTCATTGTCTATTCTATGCTTAAAAGCTCATTGTTCTTAAGTCTTCCTTCAAATGGTTTTATTCCTCTGATATTTACTTCTTTTGACATCTTTTTTTAAAAAAATTTCTTTTTACATTCTTCCTAAAGTGGGATGACTAGAAGAACATGTGGTACTTTAAATTGGGGGTGGGGGAGAGAGAAAAGCAATATATCAACTGGGACTGTATTATAAATCATAGAATCATTTAGAAATAATACTAGTTGATCATACAAAATTGAAATGCTCAAAGCATAAGATAGCACTAAACAACATCCAATCAAAAGAAAATTATATAGTCCATGATATATGCCGAAATGACAGCAACCCAATGATCAGCTGTTTCTAACTTTTTGTCAAGTATTCATGTGTAAGTTTACTCAATCAATATTTTGATCAAAGATCAAACACATGTGTGGTTAGTATTGTCTCCCATGAACATCAACCATATCTTCGCTGCAACTCCTGAACCATTTTGGAAAAAACTTTTGAAGATATGGAATAAATCCTCTTCATACGGAACTTCAAAATCTTCTCTTAGGATGCAACACATCATAACAGACTCTTTAGGTTGCAAAAGAATTTGGATGTGTTGCATCATAAGAGAAGATTTTTGAAGTTCCAAGGCCTATCGGGTCCAGCATCCTGTTTCACACAGTGGCTCACCACATGCCTCTGGAAAGCCCACAGTCAAGAGCTGAGGGCATGCCCTCTCTCCTGGTGTTGCTCCCCTGCAACTGGTATTGAGAGGCATCATGCCTCTGAGGCTGGAGATGGCCCACAGTCACTAGACTAGTAGCTATTGACAGACCTCGCCTCCATGAATTTGTCTAAGCTCTGTTTAAAGCCATCCAAGCTAGTGGCCATCACCACATCCCGTGGCAGAGAATTCCATAGTTTAAATATGCACCTTGTGGGGAAAAAACTTCCTTTTGTTGATCCTAAATTTCCCGGCCTTCATTTTCATGGGATGACCCCTGGTTCTAGTGTTGTGAGAAAGGGAGGAAAATTTCTCTCTGTCCACACTCTCTATTCCATACATGATTTTATAAACCATTACCATGTCTCTCCGTAGTTGCGTCTTTCCAAACTAAAAAGCCCCGGATGCTATAGCTTTACCTGGAGAAGGTGCTCCAGGCCCCTGATTATCTTGGTTGCCCTCTTCTGCACCTTTCCCCAGTTCTACATTGTCCATCTTAAGATATGGTAACCAAAACTGTACGCAGTACTACAAATGTGGCCACACTATAGACTTACAGCAATCTTCTGTAATCCATGAATAAAATGGTGAGTCCCCCCAAGTTAGAATAAAAAGGAGTTAAAAAGGAGTTCATTCACAGATTACTGCAGATTGTGAGTAGCTGGTGCTAAGAACATTACACAACATCCTTGTACATCATGTGGATCTCTTGTTTTATGCATAATAGTAATTTGTGCTGAAGTTGGAATATATCACCTTCGGGAAGAGCCCCTAGTGCCCTTTAGTACAATAGAGTATGAGGATGAGTAAAAGTAGTATACTGTATGTACTCATGGCAGTATTTCCAAGGTGATCCAAACCTTTGGAAACATAAACTTTTTGAAACTTTGATAAACATAATGAACCTTTCCACAGTTGTGTTGAAATATGTGATCCCCTTGGTGCAGGAGTTCTTTGGGAAAGTACATGCATTTGCTGAATTAGAATTTATCCTCATGTTTGATTCTATTAATTGAGGAGTTGGTCGAGGGCCAAAATTTTCTCTCCCAGAACATGTGTTAAAATTAGCATAAGAAAGCTAGGAAGATTGTGGTATGACAAAAGTGCTATTTTTGTGAATGGTCTCTTTGCTTATCATATATACTTCTGAACTTTGCATAGAAATGTCTCAGATTGTTTCTTTTGCATTGCATGGCCTTTTGACCCTTTTTGTATGTACATATTAGACCTGTGCAAAGATTCAGCTTTAAAATTCAAAGCTAAATCATTTGCCCCTTGCCCCTAGCCCTGTATGGAGACAGCTGCTGCCCCCACATATTTCTGCACAGAACAGTCCATGCACGGTGCTTGCGGAGGGCCCTTAAAGGGAAGAAACGCTGTTGGAAGCCCCAGTGACATCTTGGAAGGTGTGTGAGGAATGTTGTGAAATGTAGTCCATTTATATGTACTGTATTTACCTGAATTGAAGACGAGTCTGAACTTAAGACAGTCCCCATAAAAAGTAGAGGTTAAATGCAGGTTATACCTGTTGAGGGATGTGACATTAAAACCCTCACACAGCAGAGTATGTTCTGATGGTAAAGAAGTTCAGGCCAAGAGATAATCTGAAGACAGTAGGTTGAGTTCAAAAAACAAATAAAGATTTATTAAGAAACTAAAACATCACATACTAAGAGAGACATACTCAGCATACTGAAACAGGTACTAGCCTTCAACAACAACTGAACAGTTCTAACTCTAACTGACCAAGACAGACTTATTAACATCTCAGCATGCCTCTAGTGACCAGAAGAGGTTACTGCTGTGCTAAGAGCAATGCTTTAGGATTCTCACTTCTAACACTCCTTATTGCTCGAGCACCAATCAGCAATTACCATAATATCTCACAATACTAGAAAACAATCTCTTGGCAATGGTTTTGTGAGTCCATCAGTTATCATCTTCTCGGTTGGACAGTATTTTAACTCCACAAGACCGTTTTCTTGTATGCTTTGTTCTGGATTTTCTCTTCACCATTTGTGAAAGCGAGATACAACTTTGATTGTACTCCAACAATTCAGTTGATCCTGGTTCATCAGCTCCAAAGTCTTGCAACAATCTGCATAACCATACCATCTCCTCACAAGCCTGAGTGGCTGACACATATTCCGCTTCCGTAGAGGAAAGAGCAACAGTGTTTTGCTTTCGACTGTACCAACTAACTGCTCCACCTCCATAAATGAACAGGTATCCACCTGTGGATGTACGATCTATTCTGTCTTCTGCCCAGTCTGCATCCATATAGCACACTAGTCTAGGATTACTACTTGCTGGCAATTTAGATTTTAGATGAGCTGCATCTTTAAGGTACCTACCCAGTCTTTTAACTGCAATCTAGTCATTTTTGCTGTACTCACTTTCCAGCTTGAAATTCCCACAGCTCCAGCCGTGTCTGATCTTGTTGCTATGGCAATATATAGAGTTTTTCCATTTGCTTTCCTGTATTGCCTGTTATCTGGAAGAAGTTCGATGTTTACATCTTCCTTGAAGAAGGTAGTTGCCATTAGAGTGTTGAATTGTTTAGCTTCTGCAGAGGTGCAACTAGGTAATTTTGGAGCCTGGACCTAAAGGCCTTTTGCCGCTCGCCCCCGTCCCCCACAAGATAAGCATCAACCCCCTTACACACACACACACACACACACACACACACACACACAGTGACAATGGCAGTATTTTTAACATGTGGGTTCTTGAGGGCACAAATAGCAACTGAACATTTGCATGGACAGTCCTGCTACTTAAATTAGTGGAATGCACTACTTTTTACACCAGAACATGCTCAGGGAAAGGTGAAACCTTTTTTTTTTTTTAGCATTTTTAGAAGAAATTCTGAATAAGATATTTCCCACTGATCTGCACATACCACATTTTGCATTGACAGTCCTGCCACTTAAATTAGTTGAATACACTACTTTTTATACTAGAACATGCTCAGAGAATGTCTACCCCTACCCCTGCTCTAAGGGGAATATCTTACAGTGCTCACATGTAGTCTCCCATCCAAAGGCAAACCAAGGTGGACAATTCATGCTTCCTACAAGACTAACTCAGCACCCAGGGAGAAACAAAAATTTACTGACCAAAATTTACTGAAACCAAAAGCACACAAAGATCACCCCTCTCTTTCTACTATCCTGTGGAATGAGCAGAAACACTTATTCTGATCAGACAGCTTGCCTGCCAAGAGCCAGTAATGGTTCTATATGGGAGGTAGACCAGCACCCAAATGCTAAATAAAAAGTTTAGCATTAAATGGGAGGAGGAGAACTGGGGGGAGAAAAAGAGGGAGCCAAAGCCTGCAGTCCTTGCTCAGCTGCAAACACATACTGTACATAAACACACACTAAAAACAATGATAATCACCCTGAAAACTTGGTTGATTTAAAACCTGGGTGGGTTTGCACAAATGTGCAAAAACAACAAAGTCCAGCCTTGGGAAAAGCGGAAACCTCCACCACTTTCCCTTACCCCCGCTGCACTGCCCTGCCCTTGCCTTAAAAAAAAAAAAAAACCAGTGCAAAAACAAAAGCTGAGTGGGGTGGGGAGAAGGAACTAAAATTTACAGTTTTGCTGGAGGATTAAGGCCATGCCACAGATTCCACCCTCTTGCTGGCTGACCTGATTCTCACCACCATTGCGAGTTGCTGCGACTGGCCAGGTTCCTGCCACCATTGCATTCTTTCCCTTCCACTCTGCCCATGCAGGCATGTTCATGCGGTGCAAATCCTGGCATGGCACAGCACAGTGGTGTGGGCAGGCCGGAGGCAATGTGACACTGCATGGGCCAACCAGTGGCAGCCCACCACTTTTGCATACTTGATACAGGAGGGAATTGGGGGGGGGGCAAGGCCTGCGGGGGACTGGCCTTCTGCCTGAAAGTCTGGTGGAAAGGGCACCTCTGGGCATCTGTAATACCCAGACATTGTAAAAGATGTTTTATCTTTTGTTTCTTATTAAGAAGATAACCTCTATTTTGTTCTCTTTCTATGAAGCTATTCA
Organism: Hemicordylus capensis; assembly: GCF_027244095.1. Classification (NCBI taxonomy): domain Eukaryota; kingdom Metazoa; phylum Chordata; class Lepidosauria; order Squamata; family Cordylidae; genus Hemicordylus; species Hemicordylus capensis. Next base: position 266,056,142 of record NC_069657.1, on the reverse strand, counting down.
CATGAGCAGAAAACAGAGTGACCTACTGAAAGCAGACAGAACCCTATTTTTACCTCATAGCAAACAGACTTGCGCATGTTGCAGACTCAGCAGGGAGTGTGAGCAACAGACGATTAACTTTTTAAGGTTCCCCAGCCACAGCTAGCATTGTTGGTCCTCCAGCCCCGCCCCTAGCAACAGCAGCTCCATGAGTGGACAGGGCAAGCATGTGACCCAAGGAGACCACTCAGAAGGCTCCAAGCTACAGTCCCGCTTTGCTGCTCCCTGATTGGTAGCCTCAGTTAACCCTTTCCTGGCAACTGCAGCAATGTCAAAGGCACTGAACTCCGTCCCCGTGCCCCAAACTCCCTGTTCCCAACAAGGCAGGAGAGAGAAGAGAGCATCTGCAGCTGCCAGCAAAGGAAAAGCCAACATGAACACACACAAACCCCAACACACACCCCAGATCCAGGAGGGACACAGCAGATCCCCCCTGGAGCAGTTGCCAGATGCTGGTGAGAGCAGTTGTCAGATGCCCCCACAACTAGCCCAGGCACTAAGCTGGTGGCAAGGGCGATGAGATGTGTCTCCTACCACCCCTGTCCAGTTGCTACCCTGATCACAGTGGACGGGGAGACAAGGAGGCAATGGGGAGTGTGCACCTGTCCTCCTTGTCACATGTGCCACCACCCCCTTCACTCTTGCTGTGGCAGCCCCCATAGCCCCATCTACAACAGCATGGTTTGGGAAGGCAGAAGCCGGCCATCCCGCCTGCTCCCAGCCTGTTGGAGACGTTGTTGGACCCACCTGGAGCAGCCACCGTCTGCTTGGGAAGGAGGAGAGCATTGGCAAGGAAGACTCTTTGCTGTGTACACTGGCCCTGCTACCTCTGGGAGAGGAGCACTGGTGGGTCCCTGCTAATGGAAGCCGTTCTCCCCATGGCAGCTGCTCTCTCCTTTGATGCTGCCACCCTGCTGCAGGCTTCTTCTTACCATATAGTGGACAAGCATGCACTCCCTCCCCCTCCCCTCACTGGCACCAGAAAGGGGAGAGCAGCAGCCCCATCACCTGAGGGCTGTGGGCGACAGATGGTTGGCTGAGCTGTGCCATGAAGCGGCAAGAAGCAGGGAGCGTGGAGGCTGTCAGGCGAGCAGGCGACAGTCCCTGGCAGTGGCAGGGGGAAGGAAGGACTGTGAGACAGTGATAGAAAGACAGAGGACAGAGAGCATGAGCACGAGACTTGTGGGGGGGAGAGACTTGCGGGGGGCGAGCGGGGTTGGTGGAAGATTTGCAGGGGTGGCGAGAGTGAGCGAGAGCATTGCGGAGGCGGCGAGATTGAGTGAGAGCATTGCGGGGGCGGCGAGATTGAGTGAGAGCATTGCGGGGGCGGCGAGAACGAGTGAGAGCATTGCGGGGATGACGAGAACGAGTGAGAGCATTACGGGGGTGGTGAGAACGAGTGAGAGCATTGCGGGGGTGGCGAGAATGAGTGAGAGCATTGCGGGGGCGGCAAGAGTGAGCGAGAGCATTGCGAGGGTGCAATGCCACAGGTGAGCTCTCTGCCTGGCATCTCCAGGTCGGGCTGAGTGGGAATCCTGCCTGAGAGCCTTGGGAAGCCACTGCCAGTCTGTGTAGACAGTACTAAGCTGGATGGACCAATGGTCTGACTCAGTGGAAGGCAGCTTCCTATGTTCATATTTTCCCTTAGGCTCATTTTCAAGGTGCCTGCCAATTTAAGGAAGCTCAGTGCTGTTTGCTAGACAGGCTTTCTCCAAGCAAACTTCTGCTTGCTTTGCAGCCCACTCTGGTATTCAGGCTCTATGGTAGCTCCGTATAGGCAGCCTTTCGCAGCGTCCCATGGCTCCACACGAGCACTGGGAGGGGACAGGCAACCTCCCCTGCTTGCTGAACCTGGATTTAGAGGAGGAGCTGGGAACTGGGTGACCCTCTTTCGACAGAGTCCTGTTTGAGAGCTTGCCGAGGTTTCACACGGGAGTGCTAACCCTGCCTTCAGACTTCAAGCCCTGTTTTTGCTTGACGTGAGAATAGCCTCTATGGGGCTATTCTCACGATTAACAAAAATTGGGCTAGGAGAGCCTAGCCCGATTTTTGTTAATCTTAAGAACCACGGGGCTCGGCTGCAAGCCCGGTGGTTCTAGAGTGGGTAACCCGCTCGAGAATCCCTGGTCAAAAACCAGGTTTGCAGAGTGAGCGCTCCACAAACCTGGTTTTTAGTATCGTGAGTAGCCGCGGGGCGGCTTCGCGCCACGCCTACTCATGAGTAGACCCCAGAAGGGAGGCGAAAAGCTGCCTACCATCTGTGGGGGTCTCCCCAGTATGCCCTGCGTGCTCGCACAGGGCATAGTGGTGCTTGTGGAGGCCACATGGCCCCCGCTCCCCTCAGCCCCCGCCGGCTCCGTCACACAGCTGGCAATCGTGTGGGCGGCCAATCCAGCCACCCAGGGCTCCCTCTCCGCTTGTGAGTTTGGAGAGTGGGCTTAGCCTGCTCTCCCCGCTCACTGCCCCAAACCGGATCTCACGGATCGTGAGACCCGGCTCTATGTGTATTCCGAGAGTTGCTTTACTTCTGTCGCTTGGTTCAACTGCTTTACAATTTCATCACTACCTTCTCTGTTTTGACAACAATCAATCAAATCATCAGCATATATTAGTATATGCATCCATCTATTGTTTCTAAACCTTGAATATAGACAAGAATCAGCTTTTCCTTAAATAAGCCCTTGTTTAACTAGCAACAGATTTAACTTTGTATTCCAGGCTCTTGCTGCTTGTTTTAGACCATAAATGCTCTTTTAATCCATAAATCCTCTCCTCCGCACCCCGAGTGTGCCAGCTGCAGCTGCAAGCAGCAGCGGCTGACACACAAGCAGAAAAACAAGGTTAACGGAGCGCTTGCTCCATGAACCTCATTTAAGAGGAGGGGTTGTTAGGCGGGCTAGCCATTGTGGAACCACCAGGCTCCCCTGCAAGCCTGGTGGTTTCAACAATCACCGAAAACCGGGCTGGGCTCCCCAAGCCCGGTTTTCAGTGATCGTCCGAATAGCTTCAGTGTCTTATATTTAGTCTTCTGGCTAGATGCTCCTTCTCCAGTTGAAGTATTGCATTGGGGGTCTCTGTGTCCCATTCTTCTGTGCCATAAATCACATAAATATTTGTAGGTGGAAATTGCTTTGCAGTTTTGGCCTCTTCATTTATACAATTCGTTTCAAATAGACCACTTCCTTGCAAAGTCCCTTTCAGAAGTAGTTCAGTGTTATCTGTGATAAAGCAGTGTTGTTCTTTGAATTTCACCTCATAACTTTTCTCTGTAGCATACATAACTGACATCAGACTAGACTCAAGTGTGGGGACAAACAATGCATCCTCAACAGTCAGTTTCATTGGGTTTGTTTTTTTTTGTGGGGTTTTTTTTGGTGTTTTTTTTTTTTTTGGTTTTTTTTTGCAGTTTGCAGTGCAGCTTTGCAGAACCTCTGCCTTCAGCAAACCTCTGCTTCCCATCTGCTAGATCAATTGGAACTTTATAATTTATGTCCACCTTAGTAAATTTTTCTCTTTCTTGAATCAGGTGGTTGTGCCTGAATCAATACAAATTCCAGTATTACATTTTGTAGACCAAGCTCTTAAATTCTTGTTTATATTAGCGACATATGTTTTATGTTTGTCAGGCTTACTGGCGCTATTCTGACGATCACAAAAACCGGGCTAGGAAAGCCTAGCCCAATTTTTGTCGATCATCGGAACCACAGGGCTTGGCTGCGAGCCCGGTGGTTCTAGAGCGGGTAACCCACTCAAGAACCCCTGCCCTTAGCCCGAGTTTGCGGAGCGAGTGCTCCGCAAATCCAGGTTATCTGCTCATGAGTAGCCGCAGTGCGGCTCTACGCTGTGGCTACTCATGAGTAGACCCCCCACCGGGAGTTGAAAAGCTGCCTCCCAGCTCCGGGGGTCTCCCCAGTATGCCCTGCGTGCTCGTGCAGGGCATACTCGGACTTCCAGGGAACGCGCGGCCCTTGAGATCCCCAGACCCCGCCGGCTCGATCACGGAGCCGGCAACCTTGTGGGCAGCCAATCCAGCTGCCCAGGGCTGCCTGCCCAGTCATCTTAGCCCGCTCTCCCCGTAGTTTTGGAGAAAGCGGGTCTCATGGATTTGAGACCCACCTCACTGTCTCCTTGTTCCCATGCATTTTTCTTTGTATGCTTAGCTGACTCACTCCTCTTGAAATGTGGTTTGACCTCCTTTTTGGTTTCAAATTCTTTGTTCCAAGGACATTGAGCCTTCATATTTCTGGGACTCCCACAGACAAAACAGCTTTTGTTCTTTTGATAAAATTTAAAAGCCTTTTATTCACTTGACTTTAGTTGCTTCCCATTGCCTCTGCACAAATTAAAGACTTCCAAGCCGTTACAAGTCCAAACTCAAATCATCTTTGGCTTCCAATACATTTACGATAGGTTCAAAGTGTTCAGGAAGACTGTTCAATAATAATCCAATTTGAACCCTATCAGGCAAAATTACTCCTTGCAACTATTATGAAGTCCCTTAACATATTATTTACATGCTTAGATCCTCTCCCTCTTTTAGTTTCTTATTACCTATCTTTATAACTTGGTGCACTTTGGAGACAGCTGACTGTCTTTCATACAACTTCTTTAGAGTCTCCCACATATCCTTTGCATGCTGCTGTTTATTTCTTAAATACACCAATATAGAGTCACTCACCTAAAAACAAATTATGCTGGTGGCTTTATCATATGCATTGTCCAAAGCTTGTCTTTCTTCTCCTTCTCTGACAGGATGCTCTGTGTGTAGGACCCTGCTGATTCCATAGCTTTTCAGGAGCATCTGCATTTTGAAAGACCACAGTTCAAAATCACAATCCTTTGTAGCACTTGTCCTGTCTCCATCTTTGAGAAAACCTTGTTTTCTTACTCAGACTGAATTACTTTCTTCACCAGTCTCAGAGCTCTGGGCCCATAACCCTGTTGAGGGGTGTGAGGAGAAACATTAAAACCCTCACACAGCAGAGCATACTGCGCTGGGTGAGCATACAGCGGAGCATACGAGCACTCAGGGCATACTGCTTTTCAGCCTCCTGGCCGGGGGTCTACTCGTGAGTAGCTGCGGTGCGGAGCCGCACCGCAGCGCCACGACACAGCTACTCATGAGCAGATAGCCCAGGTTTGCGGAGCGCTCGCTCAGCAAACCCGGGCTAAGGGGCGGGCTACAGGAGTGGGTTAGCTGCTCCAGAACCACCGGGCTCAGCTGCGAGCCCAGTGGTTCTTACGATCACAAAAATCAGGCTAGGATTTTCCTAGCCCGATTTTTGTGATTGTAAGAATAGCCCCTTAGTCTTGGATTAAGGCAAATACAGTACAATGTACATTGCAGTCTTGCAGCACAATCCTAGACATGTTTTCCTAGAACTAAGTTCAAATGGCTTTGAATTTTGCAAAGTGGGCATGTAAAGCAGCAGCTATGGGGAACTGCGGGACTGCCCCTGCTCCTCTGTCTGCCTCTGTTGTTACATGTGCATTGTTTTGCAACAGAACAAGCAGGCACTTTTTCTGGAGTGCTCTCTGGTGTTGCTGGCAGCCTGTGTCACATTGGAAGCATGGAACTACCCTCAGTGATGTTTCCACTGTAACAAAGGGCTTTGGGGACGTAGGAGAGGGCTCTGGAAGAAGTGCCCACTCACTCCATTGTGGAACAGCACGTGCATAATGGAGGCAGAGGGAGGGGCAGTCCCACTGCACCCCACCCCCAGCTGCTGCTTACATGCCTGTTTCATTAGTCGGGATGTCAGCCATTGTGTTCAGTAGGTCTTCTCTAGTAAGCATGTTTGGACAGCCTTAGTCTTAGAATGTGGTACAATGTTTTGGGGACTCTTTTGCTCATGCACCAGGCTTTATTGTTATCAGCCATCTTTATCTTTTCTTGTTTGTTTTAAAAATATGTTTCCGACCCATGCCCTGCATAAAAATATCTACAGAGTAGAATGCTGGCTACTCCCATTCATAAGCTTTGCATTCCTCTAAAATGCATCAGTATGGCAAATAGTTTTCTCCGTTTGCCATTCTTGCTGAAGTCATCACTGAAAGCAAGGGAAAGAACATTTTAGTTAGGTCAAATCAATTAAAATGCCACTTCTTCCCATCTTTGGTTAATTCAAACAGCCAGTTAATTGTGGGTCCCAGTGTGCCTACTGTAAATGCATGGTTGGTTTCATTGAGGTACCTGTGGACTTGTAACTTGATTTGTGCTTTCTGCTTCTCTTTTGAGTGAATTGGCTTTCCTGCTTCCTGCTGATGTTATCTTTTCCCACCATTGCAGAGATCCATTTCCTCATTCTTCTAATTATCAGCCTCTCCATACAAAGCAGAAAGGGGGAAATTCTCTGGACTATTTTAAGGTATAACAGAGATGATAATCCTGCCAAAGAGGTGGATCCACAGGAAGCAGTGGCTCACAAAGGGCTACCTTTCTTTGCTGTTGCTTATTTAATACAAGTTTTTTGTCTGCAGACACATTAAACGGATAGCTCGGCTTTCTCAGGAGGCTCCTTGGAGTTCTTCTGAAGCCTACACTCTTTTGAGAACAATTGGTGACCTCCACTTTGGGCAAAAACACATCATCCATCTGCCTCCACTGGGTTTGAACCTTTCTAAATGTAGCCACTGGTGTTTTCTGCAGCTATGAACAGAGAGTTCTTTTCATATTGGTGAAACTTTAGATAATCCCCCCCCACCCACGAGAGTTCACAATATCCTTTACTGTGTTGTGGGTGTAGGCGCCCACAGTTCTTTCATGTAGTTCCATGGGTTCTTTAGTTGCACACTTGGACCGGCAAGTATCTATTGTTTTAATGGCTCTGTCTGATGTTGTCTTGAACTGCTCTGTTTTGCCTCTGACCTGACCTGGCTCCACTTAACCTTGCTCACTGGCCCACCCTGTGGGGGCTGGTGTTTAAGTCACAAGCTGGCAATCCTGCTCAATGGGGCTGTTCTCACAACCAGAAAAGCTGGGTTGCTGAGAGGAAACCCAGCTTTTCAAGGTCATCTGGGCCCATGGGACTTCCTCAAATCTGCCCCATTTGAACCTGGGCAACCTGACTTTGTTACCCTGATCTAAAAAGCAGCTGTGGCTGTCAGGACCACAGAATCCTGTATAAAGTGGGGTCAGACTGCTACAGTACTGAGGACTGCCTCCCTGCTGCACGTGCAATGCATGGTGGGATACAAGGGGGCCTGCTGCATCTTCTCCCCTCTCCCAGAGTGTGCAGCAACCTGATTGTGTGGAGGTTGGATAAGTAAACCCACACCTAGGATTGTGTCATCTGGGAGGCATGGGTTTGGAGCATGCCTCCCCTCCAGCCCACCCCTATATGATCATGTGAAAGAGCTTTATATGTGTCTGCAGAATTGGCTAATTTCTATTTTTTTAAAAAATGTGGTAACCAAGAAAAGTAAGGCCATACCAATGAACCAGGATTAGCACTTGGCCAGTTTCTGACTGGCTTGCCTGGATTTTTAGTCACCAGACCAACTGCTAGCCAAACAGCATACATATCAATTTTATTTGGCTTCCAACTCACAGATGACCATCATGGTGAAGATGGAAACAATTTGAGGATGCATTGTTCCACACTGAGCAGAGGATCATTGTAAGGGATCTTGAAGGTCTTCTAGTCCAATCCCCCTGCTCAGTGCAGGAATTTGCTGCTGCATCCCTATATAATAATAGCATGTTAGAGCTGGGAAAGACCTTAAGAACATAAGAACAGCCCTGCTGGATCAGGCTCAAGGCTCATCTTGTCCAGCATCCTATTTTGCACAGTGGCCCACCAGATGCCACTGGAAGCCACAGGCAGGGCGTGCCCTCTCTCCTGCGGTTACTCCCCTGCAACTGGTATTCAGAGGCATCCTGCCTTTGCGGCTGGAGGTGACCTATAGCCCTCCAGTAGTAGCCATTGATAGACTTCTCCTCCATGAAGTTAACCAAGCCCCTCTTAAAGCCATCCAGGTTGTTGGCTGTCACCACATCTTGTGGCAGAGAATTCCACAAGTTGATTATGCGTTGTGTGAAAAAGTACTTCCATTTGTTGGTTCTAGATTTCCTGGTAATCAATTTCATGGGATGACCCCTGGTTCTAGTGTTATGTGAGAGGGAGAAGGTTTTCTCTCTCTCCACTTTCTCCACACCATGCATGATTTTATAGACATCTATCATGTCTCCGTGCAGTCGTCTTTTTTCTAAACTAAATAGCCCCAGGTGTTGTAGCCTTGCCTCATAAGAAAGGTCCTCTAGGCCCCTGATCATCCTGGTTGCCCTCTTCTGCACCTTTTCCAGTTCTACAATGTCTTTTTTTAGATGTGATGACCTGGCATTATAATATTAGCCGTTTTTATTTTCAATCCCCTTCCTAATGATCCTTAGCACGGAATTGGCCTTTTCCACAGCTGCCGTACATTGAGTCAACACTTGCAATGAGCTGTCCACCGTGACCCCAATATCCCTCTCCTGGTCAGTCACCGACAGCTCAGATCCCATCAGCATATACTTGAAGTTGGGTTTTTTCATCCCAATGTGCATCACTTTACACTTGCTAACACTGAACCTCATTTGCCACTTTGTCACCCACTCACCCAGTTTGGAGAGATCCTTTTGGAGCTCCTCACAATCCATTTTGGATTTCACTATCCAAAAGATTTTGGTATCATCTGCAAATTTGGCCACCTCGCTGCTTACCCTTACTTCTAGATCATTTATGAATAAATTTAAAAGCACTGGTCCCAGTACAGATCCCTGGGGGACTCCACTTCTTACTTCCCTCCATTATGAAAACTCTTCATTTATCCCTACCCTCTGTTTCCTGTCTTTCAGCCACTTAGCAATCCACACATGTACTTGTCCCCTTATCCAATGACTGCTAAGTTTCCTCAGAGGTCTTTGATGAGGAACTTTGTCAAAAGCTTTTTGGAAATCCAGGTATATGATGTCAACTGGATCACCTTGATCCACACACTTGTTGACACTCTCAAAGAACTCCAAAAGGTTGGTGAGGCAAGATTTACCTTTGCGGAAGCCATGCTGGTTAACTCCTAGTAGGGCCTGTTCTTCTATGTGTTTTACAATTTTATCCTTGAGGATGCTTTCCATCAATTTGCTTCAAACTGACGTTAAACTAACTGGCCTGTAATTTCCCGGATCACCCCTGGATCCCTTTTTGAAAATTGGTGTTACATTTGCTACTTTCCAGTCCTCTGGTACAGAGCCCGATTGCAGGAATAAGTTATATATTTTAGCAAGGAGGTCGGCAATTTCACATTTGAGTTCTTTGAGGACTCTTGGATGGCTGCCACCCGACCCTGGCAATTTGCTAGTTTTCAGTTTCACCACTAGAAGCAAACCTCAGGTTTCTTTCTGGAGCATTCAAGGATGTGGAATGATCTTCATTCTGAGATGTGAATTTCCATCTCTTTTGGAAAAGACATATCTATTCTAGCTAGTTGCTGGTTTGGCTGCTTAGGGGCTATGAACTGAATGAGCTGAAAGTTAGGAAGCGACTATTTTTTCTGAATTTTATTGCTTTAAAAAAGTATTTTATTTTGTTGCTTGAAATGATATTTTATCAGTTTTTCAACAACTTTGAGCTTGTTGAAAAGAAGTCTATAAATGTATGAAAGAAGCAAATGAAGTCTGTTACAGGATAATGAAATAGGTGAGAAAATCCAGGTGTGAGCACGCGCACTCGCGCATGCATACACACACACACACACACACACACACACAAACACACATCTACCTACCTCATTAACTCGTAGGAACATAGGAAGCTACCTTATACCAAGTCAGACCTTTGGTCCATCTAGCACAGTATTGTCTACACAGACTGGCAGAGGATTCTCCCAGGTTGCAGACAGGAGTCTCTCAGCCCTATCTTGGAGATGCCAGGGAGGGAACTTGGAACCTTCTGCATGCAAGCATGCAGGTACTCTTCCCAGAGTGGCCCTGTTCCCTAAGGGGAATATCATGCAGTGCTCACATGTAGTCTCCCATTCAAATGCAAGCCAGGGTGAACCCTGCTTAGCAAAGGGGGCAATGCATACTTGCTACCACAAGGCCAGCTCTCCTGTCATCTTTTACTGTAATCCATACTACATAGTACTTACTAATAATTTTCCATTATCTGTTCAAAGTGTTCAGGGCCTCACTGTGACCACTATTTCCTTGCCAACATTAGCCTTAGGAAGGCTCTCCACTTCCATCCCTTTGTCTTTCCTCATGCAAAAATATCTGAGCATGCAAGCACCCAGGACTCCCCTTCCTGAAGTCTTAAAGTGCACACTCCTTTTTGACGTATGCACTAGGTCTGTGTGAATAGGCAAGTATTCAGTTTGCTATTCAGAGACAGTATTCAGAGCATGCAGTGTTTGATTTGGTGCTTTGAATTTGCTTTGGAAGCCCCCAGTTGGATTCAGTGAGTTGGATCCAAATATCTGATGGTCTGAATAGTTGTTAATGGACAAACATAACTAAAAGACCTATACTGTCTTCATCGATTTGCAGAATGAGATGAAAACAACAGGGTGCCCTTAACTGCACATGCAGCCTGCAAAATTTCAAATTAACAGGTGCAGGGGTTTCCTACAAATGTTTTTTTTGGAGAAAAAAGTCTTATAATTCTATTATAGTGGGATGACAATAGCAGGGGACTGACAGCCCCCTTTGCTTATGCCTACAGCGTTTCAGGCAAATAAGTGCAGAGGTTTTCCATTAGAATTAACAAGCTCAGCTAAGAAGCATAGTATCCACAGACTACTCTCTCTCTCTCTCTCTCTCTCTCTCTCTCTCTCCCTCTCCCTCCCCCCCCCACCCCCACCCCAGCTGCTAGACACAGCAGAAGGCACTTTAGTTGACCAAGCAGAGCTTGCAATATTGGCTGCCTTTTGCATATAATATGGAACCAGGGGTCCATTGGACCCACACCTCCACTCTCTTCTCTCTCCACTCTCTTGTCAGAATTCAGACAACACAGTGACCCGTCTGCAGTCAGTGAGACTGCAGAGAGGAGTGGGAACTGGCATGAAGGACAGCCCACACAGCCAATCATGGCCAGAGGGAGGGACAGATTCACAGAGGACAGGTCTATCAATGGTACTAGTCTGGTGGCTATAGGCTACTTCCAGCCTCAGAGGCAAGATGTTTCTAAACAGCAACAACAAAATATTTATATACTGCTTTTCAACAAAAGTTTCCAAAGTGATCTACAAAGAGAAATAATAAACAAACTACTTAACCCACGAAGAGCATCCGCATGCTAGCACTTGATTGCTCCCCTCACCTCCACCACAACAGCCCCCTCACCTCAGAGTTCTCTTCACCCTCACCTGAGTGGCACTCCTCCTCCTCCATCCCATTGCTTCCATTCCACTCATCCCTCTTGGTTGCTCCTCCATCCTGTTGCTCCATTTCCCCCTCACCCCTCTTGGTCACGGCTGCAGCATTGACAGCACCGATTGGCCAAGCCACAGCCCCCTAACCCCAGAGCCCTACTCACCCTCACCCTTGCCCCACTCCTGCTCCTCCCCACAGGAGTAGCAGCAGCAGTGAACCGGGCCCTTCCTCACTGCCGCTGCCATGGCTGCTTGTTCCCCTCAGGATGCTGACAGGCTTGCACCCATCCCTCGCCTGCCGGCCTCCCTCTGCCACTGTAGCTCTGAGCAGCAACGATGGTTAACCAGGCCCTTCCTCACTGCTGCTGCTGCTGCCACCGCCATGGCCACTCATTCCCTCAGGTTGCTGACAGGCCCAGGTCCGTCCCTTGCCCGTTTCTTTCTTCCCCTCCCTTCTTTCTCTCTCTCCTCCACTCGCTCTTCCCCTCTTTCTTTCTTTTTCTTTCTCTCTCTTTTTCTCTCCCTTCCTCTCCCCCCTCCCTTCCTGAGTTAAAAAATCTTGTTCATCTTGTTTCCTCATCTAATTTGTGCAGTGGCAGCCTCCTTCTCTTGAAGCAGCTCTTTCATCCCTCACAACCCCTCTCTTCGCAGACCCCTGCCCTCTCTCTCTCTCTCTCTCTCTCTCTCTCTCTATCTATAGATATCGATATCCATGTATAGATATCCGTGTGTGTGTGTATATATATATGTGTGTGTGTGTGTGTATTCTTCTCTCCTCTACAATTTTTCCAGCACTAACAGCTGCATTCCAACTGTTCTTTAGCTTTTTATAATTTTCAGTTTTAATTTGAACCTAATGATTGTGGTTTTTAATCTGACAACATTTTTCTTCTTACATAGGAACATAGGAAGCTGCCATATACTGAATCAGACCATAGGTCCATCTCGCTCAGTATTGTCTACACGGACTGGCAGCGGCTTCTCCAAGGTTGCAGGCAGGAATCTCTCTCAGCCCTATCTTGGAGATGCCAGGGAAGGAACTTGAAGCCTAGATGCTCTTCCCAGAGTGGCTCCATCCCCTGAGGGGAATATCTTACAGTGCTCACACTTCTAGTCTCCCTTTCGTATGTAACTAGGGCGGATCCTGCTTAGCTTAAGGGGACAAGTCATGCTTGCTGCCACAAGACCAGCTCTCTTCCCTAAAAAGTAATTATATAGAAACAAAGGAAGCTGTCACATACTGTGTCAAACCACTGGTCTATCTAGCTCAGTATTGTCTTCACAGACTGGCAGCGGCTTCCCCAAGGTTGCAGGCAGGAATCTCTCACATCTTGGAGAAGCTGGGGAAGAAACTTGAAACCTTCTGCTCTTCCCAGAGCGGCTTCATCCCCTGAGGGGAATATCTTACAGTGCTCACACTTCTAGTCTCCCATTCATATGCAACCTTCTTTTTCCTTTCTTGGTTAATTTAGTTAATTTTATTACTTTTATTGTATCTTGTGTCTATCTTATTGTTGTGAGCCGCCCCGAGAAGTAGTGCACTGGAGGGGCGGGGTATAAATATTTTAAATAATAATAACTGACCTTAGCTGACCTTAACCATCACAGGCTCCTCTTCCCTATCTGCATATGGAACTCCCACTGCCCAATCACCATGGTGCTCCTGCTCTGTTACCTCCGATTGGTAAAAACACTGTGTGGGCGGGTCTTGCCACACACCATTTACCACAGACCACCTAAGCCTTTTATATAGAGAGATAAGATGGATCCCTTTCCACAAAGGGCTCACAATCTAAAAAGAAACGTAATAGACATAATAGGCACCAGCAACAGTCACTGGAGGTACTGTGCTGGGAATGGATAGGGCCAGTTACTCTCCCCCTGCTAAACAAAGATAATTACCATGTTAAAAAGGTGCCTCTTTGCCCAGTTAGAAAGGGTTAACTCTAAATACCAGTTGCAGGGGAGCAACAGCAAGAGAGGGTGCCTATGGGCTTCTCAGGGACATCTGGTAGGCCACTGTGTGAATCAGGATGCTGGACTGGATGGGCCTTCAGCCTGATCCTGCCAGGCTGTTCTTATGTAACACAGCCTGTGGTTCTGAATTTGGATGACACACAGGATGCGTGGAACCTTGGGTTGGAGAGACAGAACTCACCACAACCTGAGAGCTCAGATTGCAGTTACAAGATTGAAACAAAGGGTAGGTCACCTTGCAGAACTGGAGCTGCAAGCATTCAGATGACATGGTTTGAAAACCTCTGCCCCCTAAAACTCCAGATCCACATTACGTGCAAATGCAGCCACTATTTATATACCCCACCCCCAAAGCATTCTGAAGGAAAGGAAACAGAGAGGCTGAGCAAAGCTTGAGATGTCAGTGTCAAAGGACTCTTTCTCCTGCTCAGTAGGGATGTGTAAACTGGCTCAAGGCCGAGCTGGTTTACCATCGAACTGGTCCAGCTTGAGGGTTTGAGCCGAATCCCCCCAGACCGGCTCAGAGCCAGTTTGGTGTTTCTAAAGGTCTTTTTAAGATTTTTAAAAATAAACACTCACTACAGGGTCCAGAGATATCAGGGGTGCTTCCACATCCATGGTGGGGAGTCTCTGTCATCTCCCCCTCCCTCTGCCAGCCTCTCCCCACTCTTCTAAGGGTTGTTTCAGGCCATTTTGGGGCTGTTCTGGCCCTTTCTCCAATGACAGACAGCAGTCATTTTGGAGGCTGCCGTCCATGTGCCCTGGCCATTTGCATGGCTGGGTCATGACCCAGGCCATTTGAATGGCCAGTGCACATGTGCGGCAGCCTCCAAAATGGCCACCACCACTGGAGAAAGGGCTGGAACAGCCCAAAACGGCCCTTGGAAGAGCGGGGGGAGGCTGTCAGGTGGGGATGAGTTGGAGATGGCAGAGAACCCCTGCGGCCACGGCAGCACCCCGAGACTTCTGGAGCCAGTGGTAAGTGATTTAAAAAAAAACCTTTAGACCCCCTGAACCTTCTTGAATTCAAGCTGAGCTGGGGGTCTGTTTGGGTTGCACAAAACAGAACATGCCCAGTTTGGTTCGAGTCTGTTTCAGATTCTAACCAAACCAGGCAAAATGTTTTTGTGCACACCCATCCCTCAGCATTTTCTATAAATGGATGTTCAACTCATTCCCTCCCTATTGTCAGGTTTAACAAGCTGCCACTGAAGAACAGCAGGGAAAAAGCCTCCAAATGGCCAGATTTTTTCGAATCTGTTTTAACAGATTTGGGTACTGCTGATTTGATTCAGAGGGATGCCGTGCTCAAGCTCTTTGATTCGGTTTTTGTTATTCTGTGCCCCATTTGGCCCAAATCTCAACTGAATCAAATAGTAAGCCAAAGCTTTTCACAGACCTAATAAACACTGCTTCTACAGCTGAGGAGCCTGCCTCTGCAATATGAGGGCATCTTCTATCAGCCTGGGAGTCCCTGTGTCAGAGGCAGAAGCTGATTAACACAATTTAGACTCCTTTAAGAATGTATAGAGGGAGTAAAGGGGGGAATTAAAATAGAGTAAGGATATTGGTGAAAAACTGGGCTAGGTTTCCCCCCAAATTAATTAGCATGGTCTACACAGGTATAGTCCTGTGTCTGTGGAACTCGGTTGCTTCCTCTCTCAGAGGAAACATTTTATTTTATTTTAGTTTTATTCCTTTTTAGTGGAGTCTTCCAGATTGCTCACAAAACACATAAATTAATAAAATCATTAATAATGTTACACTGAACAAACAACACAAAAACGGCAGTTGAAGCAGGAGCAGGCATCTGCTGGTCTCTTTATATTTGAACATGTATTTGTTGCACATTCTAATACACACACACACACACACACACACACACATTAAAATCAACCCTGCAAAAGAAAAATCCTAAAGGGTGGCAATCAATCAACTACACTAATTTAAAAATGGCCAGATGATCTCCCTCTGTGCACCTGTCTCTAGAAGTGAATCATGCTTTCTTAGAGGCGGGTCTCACGATTGGTGAAACCCGCCATAATGGGGTTTGCGGGGAGAGTGCGCAGGGGCTGTGGGGATCGGGGTCCACACGGCCCCCAGAAGTTCCAGCATGCTCTGCACAAGCGCATACAGCATGCTGGAGAGACCCCCGAGCCATGAGGCTGCTTTTTAGTCTCCCAGTCAGGGGTCTCCTCATGAGTTGCTGCGGCACGGAGCCACACCACGGAAACTCATGGTAGTTAAGCGGGTGACTCACTTAGGAGAAACCGGGCCCACCTGTGAGCCCGGTGGTTCTCAGGGTCTGGCAAAATCGGGCTAGGCTCCCTTAGCCTGATTTTGGCATACCATAAGAATAGCCTCTTAATCTTGTTGGTACAGGAATGCTGTTAACCACAGTTTATGCATGAAGCACTGCCCTCTGGTAAGGTATTAGTACCAATTTTCTGTATTTTCTTTTCTCAGTTCTAAACACATTTTAATGAGTGTTGCTTTTATTTCCCCCCTACTAGCGGAACAAAAGAGGCACCTTTTAAAAGTGGTGATTCTCTTTATCTAGCACTGGGAGAGCAACTGGCCCTATCCATCCCCAGCATATCATCCCTCCAGTGGCTATTGCTGGTGTCTATCTTATGCTTCTTTTTTAGATTGTGAGCCCTTTGGGGAGAGGAAGCCTATTTATTTATTTATTTATTTATTTATTTATTTATTTATTTATTTATTTATATATATCTATGCAAAGTGCTTTGGGAACATTTGTTGAAAAGCAGTATATAAATATTCATCGTATTCATATTTTTTTAAAAGGGAGATTAAAATAGGATGGGGGCGGCTTCTTTTTATCTTTCCATCTATCTTTCTATCTTTCATATCTGTAGACCACCTGATATATGCATCTCCAGGTGATGTACACCATTAAAAAATACAGTGACAATAAAACAGATTAAATACAATTAAAACAGTTTTTAAAACATTTCTAATTGAGAATTCTGGTTTTTAATAGAGAATGGGAATCATGCCTCCTCTCCCATCTTTTGTTTCCAATCAGTTACATAGAAGATTTTTCAAGGCCTTTTTAGATTCGAAAGTTTTAGTGGCCTATAAGCTACCACCAGGACCAGTCCTTTCATGAGGCTCAGTAAGGGGTTGCCTCAAGCAGGCCACTCGTGATGGCTACGGAGCATTTTCTTAAACCATTTTATCAGCTGGACCCAAAATCCCCTCGGGATCTGGATACAGTGCTCAGCTAAGTGCAGGCCCGGTAACTGTTCTTCAGTGGTGCAATCTCTCAATTCATCTATGCATACGAAATTTAAGCCATCTTTGATAAGAAACAGTGCATTCTTGTGTGAATGTGCCATTGAACCATTCCCTTAGTAGTAACTTCCAGCAATACTTGTGTGTTGATTGTTTGCTGTATTCTTTTTTTTACGACTAGAAAGTGATCTTGCTTGGGGGGGGGAGGTAAAAACAACTCAAACCCAAGAATGTTGACAAATTAAATATTGATCTTGTTCTGCATGCCATGCAGTGGGGGATGGAGGGGGAACCCCAAAGCAAACCAAAAAAAGACATCAACGATTCATTCGCCTGTGTGCTGGAGGTGATGCCAGCAGCATTAATAGGTTTAACTGTTTCAGTGGTCCACTCTGGGTACTGTCAGTTACAAAATGTTTCAAGAGCCTGGGGAAGGAAGAGGAGAGAAGCAAATCTTTGACTGTTGATACTAAAACTGCAATCTCCCCTGAGGTGAATTCCAGAATTCAGACTCAGATTTTAGAAAGGGGAGATGGTGGGGGCGGGGGGTGGGGGGAAGGCCGAGATGACCAAATGTCTACAGAACAGACCCCTCACTCCCCTGATCAGGAATGTTATCAGATTATTTTGGTGATCGAGTTAGGGCCAAATTAGAAGTGACTTGAGATAGTCATGATTAGATCTCTCAGTCTCAATATCTGTTTTTAAGCTCAAGAGCAGGCAAGAGGGCAATTAGAATCTGGGGGTGTAGCATCTTACTCCCATGCCTTTCTCTGAATAGAAATTGTTTCCAATAGAAATTGTTTCCAGCTTAAAGCTGCTATTAGTCTCAGGGGGTAAAAAGGCAGGGACACATTTTGTACCAGTATTGTCCACATTTTACAGCTCATAGCAACTTTGGAAGGGGTGATTTAAATCAGGGAAATGACATGGGCTGAAAGGTTTGACTACCCTTCCCAATTCAAATCGGAACCTGCTTTTGAGCCCAAGAAATAATGTTGGGAGATCTGATTGCAAATCACCAGGGTCACATCTAGACTGGCCTTAAATGACACCATGATTCAAAGTGCATTTACTTCAAAGTAGGGATACTTCACATGAAGAGCACACTCACAAAACAGACACCACTTGTTTCAGTTTAAGCAGTGACAGCAGCCCCATTCAGATGTTTGGAAAGGAACTCCACTCACGGTTACAGTTCAGAAAGCAGGTCGGAAGTCTTGCCCCCAGAACTGCCCTGGAGCAATCACGCCCTCCCTCTCTACAGTCGCTCATGGTTACAGCATCAGTGGTCTGCAGAGGGACTCACTGTGACCATAAGCCTGGATTGCCCAGGGCTGCCCATCATGGAAGTGCCTTCCCTCACTTTGCTTTCCCACATTGTGGGAAAAGTAAGTTTAATAGTTGCTGTTATCCCTCTTGGCTAAGCCTCCATATTCATAGGCAGTATATCTCTGATGTAGAAAGTTCATGCTCAAAGGAAGTCTGCCAGTGCTTTATGTGCCTTTGCAAGGCCTGCTGCTACCTCACTGCCACCTCACACTCCCTCCTAAGCCCATTTGCCACCTTACCCCCAGGGGTGGAGCCACCATTGGGTGAACGGGTTCAAAGAACCCGGGCCACCACCAATCAGGGGCTGTGCCCCCCGCATCTGACATCAGACATGGAGGGGGGCATTATTTCACTCCCAAATGGGGCCTCACCCATTTGGGAACAAAATCGGTCTGCACTGCATTGGCAGTGCGGGCTGGAACAACTCTCATTGCCTTTAAAGGCAGGGAAAGTCACTCCAGCCCACACTGCCCAACACAGCATGGGCTGATCTCCCTTCCAAACGGGACTGCATGGCCCCATTTGGGAAGGAGACCATGCCCCCACGTCTGACATCAGACGAGGGGGCGTGGCTAGCTGGGCCCCTGCATATGATGTCAGGAATGGGGCCAGGGGCGGTGGCGGCCACACATGGGCTGCCGCCAGCCTTGCTCCGTGGCTGCTTACCCCACTTTGGATATCTTCACAAGGCTCCTTATCATCTTGCCACTGCCTCAGTGGAGAAAGAAAAACAGCTCCCTAAAATGGTAGGGAGGAGGTAAGGGAACATTTGTTTAACTCTAGTAGTGTCCAAGTGTCCCTAGACTCTGCTTATCAAACAGCTATGTTCAGAACCAGGAAGTAGCTCTCCAAAACTTTCCAGGACTTGCCCCTCCCAGCTCCGGCTTCAGAAACCTCAGTGGGCAAAATTGATGCTATGCACCCTTAGTTGATTTTACCTTGTTATGGGGACTTCAAAGACTAACAACACAGGACAAACTGGATCAAATCCCCCCCCACCCGCCCCAGAACAACCAAGGATTATGTTTCAGCATGTACCTGAAAATTTAAAAACATTTGAAGAGACATTAAATAAAACAAGATAAGTTATCAGAATGGTGAAAAAAGTAGCCGACACTTCAACCTGTTCTTTTTAGGAGTTGATTTCAAACTGTCAGTGGTGTCGTTGCAAATTCAGAAGTGCAGGTGCTTACCATGCAAGCCCACATAGCCACACTCATAATAGGAAGCCCCGCCCCATAGCTACACCCCAATGAAAAAAAACAGCAAGCAAATGATTGCTTTATATTATTTGTATTTTAAATTCCAGTTTCATTGTTTTCTGTGCAAACATGTAAGCTGTGAAAAAAACCTTGAAAAAAGAAACATCTCCAAAGTATACTGGACTATATCAGTACCAACCATTAATATTCTTTCTGAGAGAAAGAGATGGTGATAAAAACACAGCACTGTACAACTGGGTGGACACCCAGAGTTTTAGTTGTTTTACTCTAGGGCCTCCAAAATTGGATAAGTTTCAACATCCTGGCTAGCAGCCACTCTGGTTCTAGTGTCCTCAGCAGTGGTGAGTCCTTAGCTACAGTTCAATATAACTCTTTGGTTTCTACCGCCTCAAAACTGGCCCATTAATTTTTACAAACAGCAATGACAAGACATGTTTGATTGTCCATCTGGATCACACATCTGAAACAATCAAGTTCATGGAACTGAATCCTCTTTCACATTCTGCCGTGCTGATAGGGATGACCTTTGTGCATTACATCAGAGGATTTAAATCAGGTGGTGTCAGATCCCAAGCAGAAACCTTAACTCCGCCCCCCCACACTCCCCAATTGAATTTGTCTGTACCTCAGAATGGGAGGGCAGGTTTCCTTTACAGCAGCAGAATGAAGGGAAGATGAAGCAACTTGGTTGATGAAGACACACCAGCCACAGTGACCAATAAATAATCAGGAATACTGGGAGTTGTAGTCCAACATCAGCGGGGGGGCCAAGGTTGTGCAGCTCATGTGGCCTCCCATTCAGATGCAAGCCAAGGTGGAACATGCTTCTGCATAAGGACAGTTTCTGCTCAGTACCTCAAACACCAGCTCTACTTTGGAGAAAACTGTCCCTTTTCTTGACCGCACATTTCTTGCCAGTCAGCCGTTCCAGAGCTGATTGCAAGGCATACAGTAAGGATGACACCCTGCAAAGCCCACTTCCAGCTTTGGGGCCATACAGTGCCCAGTGCCCCAGCCATCAGTCCACACAGTTCAACATTTATTTGAACTCATATTTTTATGTCTTTTTAGATTATACCACATTTCATAAAATTAAATTTATCCCATAACATATAACACCCCCTTTCCCCTCTCCAAATTAATTTTCTGCAACCTTACCTAACTGCCCACACAGGTTAACAAGGAATAATGTGTTGGAGCTAGGGCCCTGACGACATCAGCTCTCATCTGCAATATCTCATCGTAACCACTGGGTGTGTGTGTTTCGGGTCATGGATAAAAGTGCTGGACTCCTCCCCTCTATGTTCTTCCAGTGTTAGTCTCCATTTTGTCTCTCCAGAGATGGCTCTTTGTTTTGGTCTCTCTCTTCAGCCATGAGCTACAGCTGAAATTAAGCTACCGGCTTTTTCATACTTGTTTGTAACCTTTTCTTTAAATAAATCCTTGTTTTTCTTCTTACTTAAAGAACTGTCTCCAGACCTCTTGCTTGCCTGAATTCTCCCCAGACCGGCTTTGCTCTGCTAATGGGAGCTGAACTGCCATTCTTCCCCGACAGAATGCCATCCTTGGTGGTTACTGGTCATGATCAGAGTGGCAAGCAGTGCACCGCAGATCAGTGTTGGGCTTGGGGGCTGCAGTAGTTGGCAGAATGGCTGGCTCTGTTTCCCAATCCCCAGCCCCCACTCCCAGACACATTGGTGGTAGTGGGGGAGGCACCTCAGCAGCAGCCTGCCTTGCCCTGCAGTCCCAGCTGGCACGACAGACAAATTTTGAAGCTGCAAACAAGCTTAAACCCTAGATTAGTGCAGTGTGTGCATTTCTAATTTCTAGTCATGAGAAAATTGAAATTTTCGGCAATGTTGGTCTGGCTTGCCACCACACCAACCTGATATTTACCTGACATTAATGATCTGAGATTTGATCTATGGCTGGGCTATCAATGTTGGGTAAATGCTGAGTTGGCACATGGCCCCCCACACTTTGCTGGAAAAGTCCGGTTTCTCGTGTCCGGAAATTTGGATTACAAGAATCCTTTCTCTGTCTCTGTCTTTCTGTCTGACTGTCTCTCTCCCCCTCCTCCTGTCTGAATTCAAGCTAAGTTGTTTTCTCTCTCACATACTTCTGCAGAGCCCTTGCCTTGGACCTCACCCCTGCAACTGCATTGCCAGTGTATTCTATCCATTTGCTGCCACTGATGAAACATCAGTTGATCATTTTGGACTATTGACAAACGATAGCGGTTCTAAAAGTATTGGGATGAAAGGCCAGACCTACCTTGGACATTTTCACATTTGACGTGAAAAGTCAAAATGACTTTTCAAAATTTGGTCTTTTTAATTGTAATGACACACATCCGACTCTGGAATTGGCTTTATATTTGCTCTCTGAATAAAATGTCCCACTTCTTGTGCTCCAGATGCTTCTGATACAGAAGGTCAGTGAAGCATCTGGCTGTTCCCAAAACTCAGCCTCCCTACCCCCCCCCGCACCCTTTTAAAACTCTCATCTTGCCAAAAATCTCTGAAATAAAGTGCTGCTGATTGTCTGGATGTTACTATAGAAAGCAGGGCAATGACACAGCATGGGGAGCCTGTCAGTCTGTTCAGAGAGCTCTCATTATCTATGTTCACTCGCCAGTACCTCTCCAAACATGGACAGAATCTCAATTCTGTTTTCCTGAGATTGAGAACCTATTTATGTGGCTTTACAGGGGACACAATGAATCAGGGATGGCTTCTGTGCTGTCTCCTGCAGTACATACCCCATTGCAAGGAATGAGATCGCCACAAATGCCCTTGCACTGGTTCAGTTCAGTTCAGTTCGGTGGGGTATGCCCAGGATATGTTCCCATTGGATTTTACCCAAGAACATCTGCCAAAAAGATCCTGATGCCCCAAAAATACAGGCAGGAAAAATGGTTTTGTGATTAACATGACTCATTTTTACAACATAGTTGTAAAACTGCCAAGATAATTCACTGTGATGCAGTATGTGAAGTATCTATCTATCTATCTATCTATCTATCTGTCTGTCTGTCTGTCTGTCTGTCTGTCTGTCTGTCTGAAACTCTTATATCCTGTATTTTGGCCCAGTAGGGCCCCCAAAGCAGCTAACTACAAAATCTTGCAATGCAATATCATAAAATAGTAATAAAACTGAGACCACAGCCCTCAAAGTCCAAATTACAACTAAGCATTCAGAACAGGCCTGGTGGAGCAGCAAGGTTTTAGGTGCCTTCCAAAATGTCAGACTAGTGTACTTAGATATGGGAAGCCCTTTAGTTAGCCTTTGGCAAAAAGGTAGGTCCGTTCACATGATCATTAATTGGGTCGGACAAGTGTCCTACCCAGCTTCAAAAGCTGTATGCGCTCCTGATTTTCAGTCATGAGCTAGTGAAAACCTAGGTAGCAAGAAGGGGAGAGATAATCTCTGAGACAGGAGCTGGATAGGATGGTGCCATCCTACCCAGCACTTGTATCCAGCACTTAAACAAGGAAGGAGCAAAAGCTATCCTGCCCAGCTCCCATCTCACAGATGATCACTCCCCCTCCTCCAACCCAGGTTTTCACTAGCACATGACCAAAAACTGGGTGCATGCACAGCTCCCAAAGCTGGGTAGGATGCTTGTCCTATTCTATTAACAATTGTCTGAACTGGTTTAATGTCTCCCAGTCTAACATCAGGGCTTTTATGAGGATCATGAGAGAAGTAAGGTTGTGAGCCATTCCAAGCAGTAGTGTGCTGGAGGGGCAGGGAATAAATATGTTTAATTAATTAATTAATTAATTAATTAATTAATTAAAGTCTATCGTGCTTTGAATTGTTGGACGAAAATGGCAAAGAAGTGCTAAGCAAACGAAGAAAGAAAATGATTCAACAGTCATCAACAGTCAAGAAATCTGATTCTAAACTCTGCTCCCACCAAGAATGAATGACCAGCCTATAGCTGTAGTGCTGGTGACCACATCAGGGCCATCCCCTTCCCAGGATCTGGCCTATGGGGACATACTGCTGATAGCCTGCTGAAGCTAAGCTGGAAGGGAAGCGGCCTGTCACCCCCATGTCTGCCACCTGGAGTTCCACTATGAAGAAAGGTAGAATATAGATGCAATTAAATAAATGCATGCGCACTTGGAGGAAACATGTTGGCTGTACTTCAGTAAGAAAAGCCTCCCGTCATGGAGTCCTTGAGAGTCAAAGCACTCTGCATCAGTGCAAAATATTGGCACAGTAGGGCTTTATATTTTTCTTGCTGTCTTTCAGATTCAGGTTTTTAATTTTGTGTGTGTGTGTGTGTGTGCGTTAAGCTTTCTCACTTAACGGTTGGGTGCCTTTGGAATTACTTTATTCATTGAGAACAATGCCTGTCTTGCTTGAAATATCTGCTTAAAATTGCTTTGGAAACGGCTGCCTTGACGGCCAGTCTCAATTAGGTATTAGTTTTTCTTTCTATTTAATAGCTGAACCAACTAACTCAGGTTAGCTTTCTGTACAAGATAGGGCCAGGCAGATGCAGCTCACACAGGTCAGTAGCTGGCCTGGGGAACTTTAATGCATTGTACTGAGACTTTGCATCTGATGAACTTGTTTAATTTATTCCCTCATCAGAAGGCATCTCGATATGCTCATTTGCTCTAATTTTTCAAGCCATTTTCAAGCCAAAATCTCCTTTTCCCCACATGCCCAGAAGACCCATTTTATTTATTATTTTATTTATTACTTTTTAAACATATTTCTGTACTGCCCAAAACTTGTGTCTCTGGGTGGTTTACAATCAAAAGCCTCTTTTTAGCCCAGCTAACAGTTTACTTTAACTTCAAGTGGGCAAAGAGGCTTTTAAAATGGTAGCTTATACTGTGCCTGGGACAGCAACTGTCCTTATTCAGCCCAGAATAGGACACCTCCACTGGCTATTGCTGGTGTCTCGTGTGTGGGTATATGCATGTGTATTTTTCAGAGGGTGAGCCCTTTTGTGACAAGGAACCATCTTCTCATTTCTTTTGCTATGTAAACTGTACTGAAAACTGTTGTTGTTTGGTTGAAAAGCAATCTATAAATATACCACCACCTTTATAACCACCACCTTTCCTGTACTGTCCCATCTCATGGAAATTGCAGTGGAAGGGTCATGTTTTTCTAAATGCCATGTGAACGGATCAAGGCTCATGTCAACAGTTGGGTGGAAGTTGTGGAAGCAGGGGAGGCCCAAGCGATGGTGGTGTCTGATCCTGAGGCATGGCACCAAATGCACCTGGGATAGCCCTCTTTCAAAACCAGCCCTTGCAAGCTTTGAAAGCAGGGTGAGAGCAGAGGAGCGGGGAAGTTGGCAGCAGCCTCCTCTTCTTGCAAGCTTTGCCAAAAAGTGTGAGGAGAGGCACTCCTCGCAAAACATCCAAGAGTCAGATAGGCCTGGAAGAGATGCTCCTCCGGTGGTGGTACAGACATCTTGCTGCTCTGTTGATGCCCCAATAATCTGCTGCTTGAGAAGACCACCTCACCTCACCCCATGAAAGGACCACCCCTGGTGAAATGTCTCTAGGCCCTTCTTCTCATTGGTTGAGATTATGATGTCATTGATGGTAGAGGAGAGGTGCTTGGGAGCTGAGGAAGCATTTCAAGTTCACCATGAATAGTGTCAGCAAACTTGTGGGTCCTCCTGGGTTCCCCTGACAGTGCCATTAATCTAAAGCTTAAGCATTTCTCAGACTTGAAATAATGGTGGATGACAAAATGGAAAGCTTGGTGGTCGATTTACCACAGCAAGAGTTCCCAACTGTGGCCTTTGGTCATTGTGACTGGGGATGATGGGAATGGTCATCTGAGAACATCTGGGGACCCAAGATTGGGAACAATTGTGCTACAAGAGAATAGGGGTCATTGTTGAATAGTTAAAATAAGTCATTTTAAAAAATGAAAATAGCTGCTTTTTAGCTAGGCTGGTGTGTATTTATTTGATGGTGCTGCTTTACAAAAGAAAGAAATGAGGCTGAAGCAGATGAGGCCATTCACACAACTGGGTGGGCGGAGGGCAGGTGGGCAGAGGGGCAGGAAGGGTGCAACTCACCATCTCCCCAGATTATTGCAAAAATGTGCTCCCAGACAATCTGCGCTGCGCGAAGCAGCGCCGCTCTCCGGAGGCTGGGATGACATGTCAAGATCTCTGGATATCCCGCAATGCACCATTCGACAATGCACCACTAGACAAATTGAAGGGATCCCCCAGGAGACTGGCACTCTAGGCACCCATCTCTGTGTCCGCTCAGGCTGAATGCAGTCCAACACACAACCTCAGCACACTGGAGAATGGCATGATTGCCACCCTTATCCCCGGCTAAAAGCTGGGGTAAAGTGCTGAGCTAGGCAGTGCAGCCCCACTAGGATCGGGCACGATCCCAGAGGTTTTCACACACAACCTAACTCAAGCTAGGCAGCCCTAGCCTAAGTTAGGTTAGAGAACAGCCTGTGTGAGAACAGCCTTATCCTGTTAATTCAGTTACAAATCATTGGGTCTTGCCGAAACAATTCAAGTTACAAAATCCTTCCAGACATAAAGCCCTGAATAAGAAATCTAAGGTACTGTGGACAATATGGAAAGCTGAAAGGACATTTCTCCAGTATGGCTTCTACAAACCTTGAAAGGCAGAGCACAGACAGTACAGAATGCAAGTCTGCCAAAACTGGAGAAATTTGGATAGTGCTCTAGTAGAGTGGCAAAAGAAGTTAAATGCAGCAGTAATATCTAGTGATTAAATATGCCTTCTTATAACAAATGAATTGGAATGCATTTTAAGGTGAAAGCTGCCTACTGATTGCCAGGAGGCTTTACACACAGGGCTTCTACCCCAAATCTCCTTTGGAAGAGGAGGTGTGCGTTCACACACCAGCCAAACTTACCCCGAGGTCCCTTCAAGATCCTTGGACCCACTCCACACACAAGTCGGTCTTTGTCTTGTGAATTTTTCCTAACCTCCCCACTTGAGCCACCCTTGCCTCCAGAGTCCCAGGACTTCAGTGTAAACAAGTGAAACAGATTGTGGCACTTGCAACTCCTAAGAAATGGAACTCCAATCCTCAGTTAGAATCATTTCCAGATGCAGCTATCCATGTTCTACAGAGGCATAGGTGTATAACAGAATCTACCTGTAGTGATAGCTTGTTGATTGCCCTCCAGAGAAATAATGGCACATTTTCTAGCTGGGATAATATGGCCATTTTCTCAGCAAGAAAAGGCAAATAATTCATTTCAGTGTTCAGCTTGAGTCAAAACTCAGCGCTGTTGGATGCATTTCAAAAGCCTGAATTAGACCAAAGGACCTGAATATCTCATGCATGAGTCAGAGCTAATTTTCCCCAGCACATTCAATATGATTGGTAAAGAAAATGCAACCATGGCCTAGTTTTCACCAGGGTGGTCAACCTATAGCTGGATGACTTATTTCAGACAGCGGGTAGGGGCTCATGTGATTGAATTCTCCTCCCTAGAATTTTTTTTTTTTTTAAACCCTTTCCCATAGAAAATTAGCCTGTCAGAGTCCTAGTCTTGCCTTCTCCCTGACAGGCTAGCTTTCTTTCTGTAGGGAAGGGTTATTTTTGTGCAGAAGCATTCCATCACATGAATTCCTCCTGCCTGGAATCTGAAATGGTTTAGCCCAGGTATGGGTATGACTCAGTCAGTCAGAATTAGGCTTTTAAAATGCACTTTTCTACCACTACCACCACCACCAGTGCAGTTCTGGGCAGTCCTCAAACATTTTGGGTTAACAGTCTAGGCTCCCAGGGAAATACTTGTGGCTTCCAGACAGGTTCAGATTCTTCCTCTTCTTCATTAGGTACTTTCATCCTAATTCTCTCTTCCAAAAGACCTCAGCTTCCCTTCTTCCATGTATTTTTCAGGAGGACCAATTCCCTACACCACTTCTTTTCAGGGCCCTTTGCCTCCCGATTAGGAACAAGCACAAGGGAAAGGGAGTACCAGTAACAGCAGATGGACTCCAGAAGCAGGAAATGGTAGTCATTAACTGAACTAATACCTTCAGGTCCTATGATCTGTATGTGCATCTGCTGGAAAATATTGTAAACTGCCCGTAGACATAAGTTTTGGGCGGTATAAAAAGTATATGTTAAACAAACAAATAAAATATGACAATAGTCCCTTTCCTGTTGCCACCTAAAATCTCTACCCATCATCAGAGAGTGTCTACAGATGGCCTTTGTTGTAATGTCTGAACTGAACCTCATTGGTGATCCAAAGCCCCAGTTCAAATCAAAAACACCAAGGCAGCATGCTAATTGAATCAGGGCTCGATTGCACAGCCCTAAAAACAAGATATGTAAAAACAGCTAGAGCTGCGAAAGGTGGGAGTTGATCAGAGACCAGCATGTGCGAAGGAACTTGTGTCACCCATCAGGTTGCTTCTTACTGTGACTGTTGTGTTTGATTTTCATGTGTTCTTCCTACATAAAAAACCCCACAAACCATTCAATTTCTTCACTGTGTTGAGGTCTGCCAATGCAAAAAGCTTGACTTGGCTGTGAATCGCTTGTTTTGATCCAAATGAATCTCTGTCTAGTTACACAACCATAGAGTATATCAGCCTCTTCAACATTTTACAAGTGAAACAGGGACAGTAGGTGGAGCCAGGGCCAATATAAGGACCACTGACTTCCAGGGCCCACTTGGGGAATGCTGGTAGGAGGGAATGCAGATGGGGAATGAGTGAGAAAAGGCAGCAGAGGCATGAGAGATTCAGAGTAATTCTGCATCCTTCCAAACCCCCCCCCCCCACTACAAAGGGTTTGGGGCCCTATGATAATGCAAGGGACTCTGGAAGGAAGACCCATTTACTGAGGCGGAGCTGCTGCTAAGTGGCAGCATCTCCCAGTTTCTGTCAGCAAATGAGGTGAAGTGAAGAACATACTGGCTGAAACCACAGTGCTTCTCCTCCACACGGAAAGCTATTCCTGTTTTCTCTCTCCCTCCCACTCTCCCTTACTCCAGCCCAATTTGCAAAATAAAAAAGCCCCCCACTTTAAAAACAACTTGTAACCACAGTGGAAGAAGGGAAATTTTCATTCTGAGTGTCCATCACTGACTAACGTAGTTTCAATGAATTAAGGGAATGGGTGGAGGGCTGAACCAAGCTGTTCCTTGGCTCTCGCTTCTCCTGAGCTTCATTTTTCCTAACTGCAGTGGGCTGGGAGAAGCAGAGCGAACTACCCAATAGTAAAAACATCTAATTTGCGCTTAGTATGGAGGCTTTTGAAAGGAAAGTTCAATGAAAGAGGAGGGAAATCAGGATTTACATTTAAAAGAAGAAATGGTGCCAGTTTCTTTGCTTGCTTTAGTGAGAACTTAACGTGAGTAACAATTAGAGTCTTGGGCATCATCATATGGTAAAAAATATTTTTAAATGCAGAAATTTCTCTACGACTTTGGTAGGAAGCACTTTTTTGATACCTACCAGTATAAGAGGTGTGGTGTGGACTGTTCATTGGTGGGGGGGATCTGTCCATATCGCCCCTTACCACTTTGATTTTATTTGCCTCTTTTTATTTTATCTCTCTCCCCCCTTGCAATTTTCTTATTTTTACACTGTGCGAAGGTTTCGCTGGATTGCTTGTGCGAGGGTGCAATGCTGAAAGTAAATTTTTGTTTTTGAATGGCACTTTCCCTGTTGGCTTGGTGCAAGGGAGAGGAGACTTTTTTTTTAAACGACACCACAGCTTCCACCTGCCTCCTCCATGACCCCATTGGCACAAAATGGGGCAGGAGTAGGAGGGGGCAGACAACATGGTTCAAGGAGAATATGGACACCCCCGCCTGGAAACCACATTGCAGTGGACAGCAATATGAACGGCCACCAGCCTACCATGAAGCATTGAACCACCCTTTACTTGCGTTTTGAAACTGTTGCACCATTCCGTTGCACCTTGCAACGCTTCTACCGGCAGAAAGCTCGTAATCTGGAAAATGCCCAGCTGAGGCATTGAACATTTTGAATGGCCTAGCTGGATTGAGAAGACTGGCTGATAAGATATCTAGAAACATTTCCCCACATTTATTGGACAGCTGGCGCCTTCTGAGAATGTTGCTTTGACATTGCTATGGCTCCTTTTAGCTTCTTGTTTCAAGTGGCCACCCAGGCGCTCATGTAGGGATGTTTTAGCTTTTTGCTAATCAGAGATGACACACCACATCTTGACTATTCAGAACAGGCGCTGACTGTTTTGCAAGGAGCGAAAAGTGAAATGTAGCATGACTCGCTCCTTGAGGCTCTGCTTTCAAGGAAACTTAGATTTTCCTCTTGGGATTCTAAGTGCCGTTTTTGTTCTGCCTCGCCACAGATGTGGCCTGTGCTTTGTGCAAATCATACCCCTTACAGGGCACATATTTACTTGCTTCAAATCCGATCCTGCTTCCATTATCAAGGGGCCTGGAGTACTTCTTATTCTCACTCTAGAATTTCACTTCCCTTGCAGTCATGCCATCTCACAGGGACCAGATTAGCTGCAGCAAGTACACAGTACCTACATACCCATGAAGCACTAGCCCCCCTATTCAGACATGTTCATCACATGTATAAAACATACCAATCTGTATGTGCATTAGGGATGTGCATTTTGGAATTTTCTCATTTGAATTTGTATCCGAATTGAAACACCCCTGTTTTGTTTTGTTCCTGAATTTTCTGAATCTAAATAACTCCTGTTTCGTTTTGTAGCTGAATTTTCAGAATCCAAATCCAAATCAATTTGGATTTTTGAAAAGGGACCCAGGGCAAAAAGAGTGGGTGGTGGTGGTAGTGTCCAATGGGTGGAAGCTACCACCCAAATTTCAAAGGAATTGGGCAAAGGGCTGATTTTTTTGTGAATTTTTTAAGTGTACGCATCATTAAGAATTTTCCCATAGGGAATAATGGGGATTCCAGCAAATGTATCACTTCACATTGAGGGGAAAGTGGTGGCCCAGAGTGGAGTGTGGTGGATGGTAGTGTCCAATGGGGGCAAGGAAGCTACCAGAATTATTTCAAAGGAATTGGGCAAAGGGCTGATTTTTTGTGATTTGTTGAAGTTTACGTGTCTTTAAGATTTCTCCCATAGGGAAGAATGGAGGTTTCAGCAGCCCCATAATTACACTTGCGGGGCACTGGGGTTGCCCAAAGCGAGTGGTTGTGTATTGCACATAGGGTGCCAACCACCCCCATACCGATAAGCCCGTGGGTTACTGGGTTTTGTTGTTTCTGAGGTGTTCAGTGTAGATTCTCTGGTAGCATATGAAATTTTCAGTGAAAAACAAGAATCCACTCTCATATGCTACTAGAGAATCTACACTCAGAACACCACAGAAACAACAGAACCCAGCACCCCCTGGGTTAGCAACCCATGGGGGTGGTTGACACCCTATGTGCACTACACCACAACTCACTCTGGGCCACCCCGGTGCCCCCCCAAGTGGAGTTATAGGGCTGCTGAAATCTCAATTATTCCCTATGAGGAAAAATCTTAAAGACGCGTAAATATTAACAAATCACAAATAATCAGCCCTTTGCCCAATTCCTTTGGAATCTGGGTGGTGGCAGCCTGGCAGGCACCCATTGGGGCACTACCACCCAACCCACTCTTCTGCCCCTGAATCCATTCCCAGGCTGACATGCAGTAGCCATAGCAGGCTGGGCTCAGGCTGGCAACAAGGCAGGCATAGGCAATGGCATGGCATCATGGCAACTTGAGGCATGCAGTGCTGCAAACTAGTGTTTTCTCTCTCTCTCTCTCTCTCTCTCTCTCTCTCTCTCTCTCCAATGAGGCAGATAGGCAGAATGGTGACTACTGACTTGAATGAATTGAAAACCCCTCCTTGAACTCCCCCCACCCTTGCCTCTTCTTCAACCCTTCCCCTGGCCAATGTAGAGTCAGTAAAGAGTGGCAAGAAGCAAAAGAGCCAATGGGGAACAAGGATGGAATTGTCAGCAGGTCAGCCCATGCTTTAGGTCACCGATGGGAAGGCTGGAAGGGCGGGAAATTCAAAGAGATGTCAAACACAAAATGGAGACTGACTCAGAGATTGCCACAAAATGGAGGTCTGAAACAACAAAACATTTTGTAGCCGAAACAGGGACGTTTTGTTTTGTATACAAAACTTTGGGATCTGGAAAATGGGTGTTTTGTTTTGTCTACAAAACACCCGAAACGGGCTGTTTTGGGTACAAAACGTTTTGTAACCGAAACGTTTCGCACATCCCTAATGTGCATACTGTGATTCTTATATTGGACCAGTTCAGACAATACTGAACTTGCCTACATGATTAAGAATCAAATTGGTCCATGTGATCAAGAAGAGGGTCACTCTGAGACCACGCCTGTCCTGACATATTTCCCAAGTGTCCTTCCTTACACCTTCCTGACATGTTCTTTTGTCACATGCAGAGCAATGGTTGGGAGAGACCTCTCCATCCACAATGAAGGATATATCAGGAGGGCATCAGGAGGTCTGGGAAATATGTCAGGATGGTCTCACTCTTGGCAATTCCCCCTTCTTAATAAGGCTGGATAGTTAGCCAGGAGAAAAGTATTGTCTGAACAGGCCCATTTTGTTCAATGCACATGCACTAGTATACTTCCTGCCTGTACCCTGCATTCGAGAAGTCCTGCACCCAGGTTCACTTTTAAAATGAATACAACACATCTGCAGTCATTCATACAAGAAGGCTTTAATATGCCTGCTCCTCCACATGTGTACTGACACCTGTATTCACATGCAACATAGTGTCTGGATAGAGCTATTATTTCAGACTGTCAGACACTGAACATGTTTATTCCTCTTTTGTAGCTTCCTTTATCCCAGTCCAAGCTCCGGGAAGGGTTATTTACCTCCATGATCCCTTCAGAACCCAAGTAATTCTCAGAACATTGCTTGTATTAAGACGCTTTTTTCCCTTCAAGAAACACATGAAAATGAAAATACTGCATTTCTCAGTTCCCAACATTCTTAGATGACTTTCCACGATCACTCGGTATGATCAAGGGCTGTGCAGAAAGTGCCTAAGAAATTGAGCATGTTCTATAGAAGCTCATTTGGCTTTCCTTGAGCATTCTCAGATGTTTTGCCTTGGGAGGAGCCCTGACATTCACTTTGAATTTCACTTTTTCAGAGGGTTTGTATCAACCCTAATAACCGTCTCACATGAAGATGAGAAGTAACAGGTGCAGCTTCCAGAAGGCAAGCTGTGTTAGTCTGTCGCAGCAAAAACAATACAGAGTCTTGTGGCAACTTAACACATTTATCTGGGCACAAGTGTCCGTGGGCCAGAGCTCACAGCTAGGTGGCCAGATTTGGCTTTTAAAAAGCCAAATTCTGGCTTGCAGCCCATTTGACCCACGAGTATACCCCTTAGGTTCTGGTAGTCTGGCAGGTGCGGTTGCTTTGTTTCCTCTTAGGGCACATTCTGATATTACAAAGAGGCAGCCAGTTACCTGTGCATCCACATTTCCTCCTTCTGGTGCAAGTCTGAAGAGGGAACTCTGCCTCTCCCCTGTGGTCAGAAGAATGCATATGGTACTGGCTGTACCTGCAAGACTTATTTCTTTGGACACGACATTAGATGCACACAAAGTGAATGCACAATTTCCTTTTGCTGCTTTCTCCTCTGGTTCCCTTTATTTCTGCAATTTTG
Source organism: Hemicordylus capensis (assembly GCF_027244095.1). NCBI lineage: Eukaryota > Metazoa > Chordata > Lepidosauria > Squamata > Cordylidae > Hemicordylus > Hemicordylus capensis. The sequence goes on along the minus strand of NC_069657.1, from coordinate 266,023,291 downwards.
TTCCCCATGACCATGTTTCAGTAGGTTTACCTTACCCAACCCACCTGGCTTGAGAGGCCAATCTGAGTGATTTGTCAGTGATTAGCAATGGTGTTCTTAGCTGCCAAAACTGTAGGTTGAAAAGTTCTCATATGTCCTTGTGACGCAGCTGCTTGTTATGCAGCCCCAAAATAACCTCTTCAGGAAAAATTTGGAAGGGTGAGTCATACACAATGCCTCCAAATACTGAGAGAAATCTCTGACATGGCATTTCAAGATTTTTGGACACTGGCAGATAATATGCCTTGTTCTCCGCATTGCCTCCTACACAGGTCACTGTGGGTGGGTGTAACCCATTGTAGCTATTTTCATTGAGGTGCAGGGAAATCTGTACAGAATCTTAGGCTGCTTCCAAATGAAAGACCTTCTGTACCCTTGATCAGAATGGCCTTGCTGAGTACCATGGAAAAGTATGCCATTTATATCTCAGAAATGGCCAGGCCAGCTTTTCCCTGTTTTAAATTGCTGTTACTTACACAGTGTCACTAAGTTTCATAGGGCTTCACAAAGACAAGTCCCTGCATTGAGGAGCTTGCAATATAACATTCGACACGGAGGAGCCAGTAGCTTGCTGGCTAAGATTAGCCTTCTCAAGAGAGGGACAGTCCATCAGAGGAAAACAGAGGCACTGTGTGCTTCAGCTCTCCATTGGACTCTCATGTGGTAGGCCTTCCAACCATAGGAGCCCCTGTCAGTGTTCTCTCTAATTTTTTCCCCTCATTTGTGTGCAGAATGAGTTTTGTTCTGGGTGGCAGTGTGTGCGCACATATATTCAGAATCGTACCTGATTCAATCTGAGCAGGATCTAAAATTAACTGAGTGCATATCAAGAAAACTGTGTGTGCACACTTGCGCATGCCTTAGAGGAAACACTGGGCCCTGCTGATGTGCAGCTCCCAGTATCTCTGGTTAATAATATACTCCATACTCTGTGGCATTTCAGAGAACTATCACAGTGGTGGTCAACAAGAGTGCAGACAGAGGGAAAGCTTGAGGAGCAACTCATTCAAATTTTTGTGGGGAGAGGAAGGAAACGTTGTGGGGGGTGGGATATGGGTTATTATGTTTGGTGGGGCGGGGGAGTTCAATAAAATGGGATAGAACTACTCAAATGCTTAGTGGGCGATCTGCACCCCTGGTGGGCAAACAATCTCTCAGGAATGCTTGTCTGCCATTACTGCTCTGCTCACTGAAGGATACTTGCCAAGTTTCCAAGAAAACCCAGGGTATTCTACAACCCTATTTGAAAACCACTGGCCCGGAAAGGAAGGAGTTCATGCAGAGAAGCCTGAAGCCTGTTCTCAGAGGATGTTTGCTTCATTGCTCCTTCACATATAGACTCTGCCTGTGTACACAGCAGCATTTTGCTACGTTGCCTTACCCTTCACTAAGTATCAGTGCTGCTACTAGATGTACAAACAACTTTTGAGGTCTCCGGCAAGTTTCAGGCTGCTGAGTAGGCCAGCTCATGTCATCAGTACTTATTAGCATCTGCTAGCAGCCAAGATGAAGTGAGCAGGTGGCCTTTGTTTTGCTGTGCTGTTTGGCCGTGGCATCTGTGCTAATGTTGTTGACTGCACTGGAGATACCTGAGATGTACTAACACCACCGTGTCACTAGCACCAGTTTTTGGCTGGCTAGCTTTAATTAGAATGGCTATGCTTTTCTCAGCTGACTTCACATCCTCTCTAAGCTTCACATTATGTTCTTCCAGTAATTGCAGCTTTCCTCCACTCCCTTGGGCTCTCATTTGCAGCCCATCAAAATGTTAACTAACATCTTTGCATTGCTCTGGAAGGTCATTCCTTTTAAACTTTGGTTCTTCACAGTGCTTCTCCTGGACCTTGAAAGACTTGTAGCATCCTTCTCTGAGATCCTTATTTTCCTCCATTGTGTTTGACTGAAAGAAATGGTGTCTCTTTTTATGGAGCAGGAATGTTGTGAAATCAGGCACCCAGAAAGGGTAGGAGTGTTTGAAGGTGCTTCACTGTTAATTGTATGGATATAATAGATGGGCATAATCTCTATTGTTTGTTTGTTCATGCATTATACATTATTGCAAGCAAATTCAGATGCAGATGAACTCATCGTGAAAATGAAATAAGATATAAAGATGAGAGTCAGCTTAAAATAGCTGGCTTAAACTAAGACATCTTGCATGGTCCCTTTTCTTTCAGTGCTGAGATGCACATTGAAGAATATGAGAAGCACCTCCTGGATTAGACCATCTAGTCCAGGGCTGCACAACTTCAGCCAGCTGTTTGTGGACTACAACTACAAGTCCCATAATCTCTGACTATTGGCCACTAAGTTGTGCAGCCCTGATCTAACACCCTGCTTTCCATTGTGGCCAACCAGATGCACCAGGGAAGCTCAAAGGCAAGGCATGGTGGCAACAACCGCCTCCTCTGGCTGTTGCTCTCCAGCAACTGGTATTCAGTGGTCTACTGCCCCTGAACATGGAGGCTCTATCCAACCACCATAGACTATAGCCAATGACAGACTTATCCTTCATTACTTGGCTTGATTCCTTTTGAAAAGCATCTAAGCTACATAGTGATCATCACTACATCTTGTGGCTGTTCGTTCCATACACTAATTACGTACTATGTGATGAAATAGTTTCTTCTGCCTATCTAGAATCTATTGCTAATCAGTTTCATTGAAAGATTCTGAATTCTGATACTTTGCAAAGTGCAGGAATGAAAAACCTACCTTCTTTCTCCACCCCATGCACAATCTATATACTTCTACCATGCCCCATGCTTCCATAATCTTTTATTTTTCTATGCTAAGAAAGCCACTGGATCAAAACATTTGTCTGACTGGCTTCTGGGGTTTTAAAAATGCAAACATATGCCCATGCAATGACATGTATTTTAAGGCATATGTAATTTAGAAAAACATCAGAAGCTGCCTTCAATGGGCCGAATCCATGCCCTTCGTGCATTTGAACATGGGAAGTTGCCTTACATTGAAGCAGACCATTGGTCCATCTGGGTCAGAATTGTCTTCACTGATTGGGAGCAGTTGTCCAGGAGCTCAGGCTGAGAGTCCTTTCTCAGCCTTACCTGTAGATGCCATGGATTGGCATCTATAGCCCCTCCACAGAGGCATTCATAATAGTAGTCATAAAGCCCACTCATAATGAATCAGCTGAAGCGAGGAATACTGCTTCACCTCTGTGTTTCATTATTCCTTGGTACTGCTTCTGTTCTTACCAAGGCCACAGGTTGGGCAAGTCATTAAAGCTGTTCACATGAGCAGCCCTACCCAGGCTTCAGCAGCTCTACCTACAGGTGAAACTCGGAAAATTAGAATATTGTGCAAAAGTCCATTAATTTCAGTAATGCAAATTAAAAGGTGAAACTGATATATGAGACAGACGCATTACATGCAAAGCGAGATAAGTCAAGCCTTAATTTGTTATAATTGTGATGATCATGGCGTACAGCTCATGAAAACCCCAAATCCACAATCTCAGAAAATTAGAATATTACATGGAACCAAGAAGACAAGGATTGAAGAATAGAACAATATCGGACCTCTGAAAAGTATACAGTGTACTGTGCTTGATTGGCCAGCAAACTCGCCTGACCTGACCCCATAGAGAATCTATGGGGCATTGCCAAGAGAAGGATGAGAGACATGAGACCAAACAATGCAGAATTGCTGAAGGCCGCTAATGAAGCATCCTGGTCTTCCATAATACCTCATCAGTGCCACAGGCTGATAGCATCCATGCCACGCCGCATTGAGGCAGTAATTGCTGCAAAAGGGGCCCAAACCAAGTACTGAATACATATGCATGCTTATACTTTTCAGAGGTCCGATATTGTTCTATTCTTCAATCCTTGTCTTCTTGGTTCCATGTAATATTCTAATTTTCTGAGATTGTGGATTTGGGGTTTTCATGAGCTGTACGCCATGATCATCACAATTATAACAAATTAAGGCTTGACTTATCTCGCTTTGCATGTAATGCGTCTGTCTCATATATCAGTTTCACCTTTTAATTTGCATTACTGAAATTAATGGACTTTTGCACGATATTCTAATTTTCCGAGTTTCACCTGTACGTAGGGCTGCTCATGTAAAACACCGGGATCGGCCTCGATCCCAGCGCAGCCCTCCTGGGTTTTGTACCAGACATTTACATGAGTAGAAGGGCGCAAGCCCTTCGTTGTGTGACTGCTTGGACTGCATGCAGCTCGAGCACAAACAGAGTTGAGTGCCTAGAGCGCCCAACTCACAGGGATATCCCCCAGGTCACTGTACTCCTTGCGTGGTGCATTGTGGAATTTCTGGAGGTTCAGCAGCATTAATACCAGGTTTTAATGGTAATAAAAACCAGGTTTTTTATTCTAGGGGATTTCAACCTGTCGGCCCTGGGTGAGGGTTTGATCATGGCCCAGGATTTCATGGCCTCCATGACAGCCATGAGCTTGTCGCAACTTATCTCTGGCCCGTCTCACATTGGCGGTCACACTTTAGACCTGGTTTTTGTCTTGGAGCAGTGGCAATGTGATCTTAAAATGGGGGAAAGCCATCTGTCAAGCCAAATGGGGGACAGCCATCTGTCCCTTGCCGTGGTCTGATCACTCCCTAATTCGTTTGCGGATTGCTGCTGCTCCTTCCCTTCACAGGGGCAATGTACCTATTTGGATGGACCACCCCGGGCACCTTATGGATTCTGATGGTTTTCAGAGAGCGCTTGGGGAGTTTCCCAGCAATCTGGTAGGCAACTCATTGGCACTATTTGTTGAGGCCAGGAAAATCGGGCTACAAGGGCACTTGGTGAGATTGCTGCTAAGTGGCCTCTTAGGGCTTGTGGATCTTGACTTCCTTGGTTCTTTGAGGAACTTTGAGAGATGAAGCGAGCCAAAAGACACCTAGAGCACCGCTGGAGAATACTCAATCAGAAGCCAACCACGCACGGTTGCTTGCCCATGTTTGGGAGTATACAGTGGTGATAAGCATGGTGAAATCAGCTCATTTTTCCATGCTTATTGCATCAGTGGATTATCTCTTGACAGGGTTGCACTTCCCTTGAGAGAGACAGTTTGTGATCTGGGGGTCGTTCTGGACTCGCGGCTCCTGCTTGAACAGCAGCTGGAGGCCCTGGCCAGGGGTGCCTTTGCCCAGCTTTGGCTGGTTTGCCAGTTACAGCCTTTTCTTGACCGGCAGGCTCTGGCAACAGTAACTCATGCCTTTGTTACCTCTTACTTGGATTACTGTAATGTGCTTTACCTAGGGTTGCCTTTGTAAACGATTCGGAAGCTTCCACTAGTCCAGAATGCAGCAGCCCGCATCTTCATGGGTGACCGTAGATTTGATAGTGTTACCCCTCTTTTATGCACATGCCCTGGTTGCCTGTTCGCTTCTGGGTCCAATTCAAAATGCTGGTTCTCACCTACAAAGCCCTCATGGGCTTAGCACCTGTATATCTCTGGGATTGCCTCTCTTGGCCAATTGTATCCTGTCCTGTGAGGTCTTCTCAACTGGCCCTCCTTAGTGTCCCATGTCCTGGTGTAGTGCGTGGTGCCTGGGCCCGTAGGAGGACTTCTCTGTGGCCGCCCCTCTTCCTTGGAACACCCTGCTCCCCCCAGATTCATTCAGCCCTCTCCTTAGTGGCTTTCAAGGCCCTTCTCAAGACCTACCTTTTTTGCCAGGCTTTTGCCCTTTGATTTTTCAAAAAAATAAAATAAAATTATTGCTATTATTATTGTTCACTGCCTAGAGTATTTGGAGGAGACGGTATACAAGAAATTTTTAAGAAATAAAATAAAATAAATTACAACCTTATTGTGTGGATGGGCCACTTGTCTTGGATTACAGTTTAGATGTCTAACTGCAAAAATAAAGAAGAAGCAATAATACCAAATCAAATGTATACTTTCAGAATCCTAAATGGGTGGCATACACTCAATAAATAATAAATAATAAATGATGATGATAAATATAAAACAATGAAACCATTAAAAGAAATTTCTGCCTTCTCTCTTTGATACAGATGCTGAACTGGATCTCCCTTCCTTCCTTTCAGTCCGTGTAAACGCATGATGACAACATGGATCCTTGAGACACTTCATCTGCTTCATTTGCATACTTGCAATGTATTGGTTAAAAACCAACAGAAACCAGGAAATGCCCTGTTACCAGCTGATTTGTAGAGCTGTGTGGCATGGATTCCCTTGGTGCTAATGTAGAAGTTATGGCACAGAGTCCTCCTGATGTCACATCAGCGTCGTGATATAAGAGATGGCCAATGCCAGGAAAATGTGATAAAGCTTTTCATTTCCACTGCCCTTCAGTGTGCAGCAAGGGCAGTTTGGTGTAATGTAGAATTATGGTGGCACAACAAAGCAGTATTGTATATATAAAGAGTTTTCACTCTGACATTACGCTTATAAATCACTTTTCAATACTGAGCGTTACTTGTAAATGTTGCGGCTCAGAGGCTACTCTCTGTATCTAGACATCCCAGGCGGACATTATCAGAGGACATTGCATGCCATTAATTTGTGACTATGCCTATAATTTCAAAAACTACTTATTGGTGCTTTTATTCAAAGGGATTTTATTCAGATTGTTCAAGTCCAAAATTTGACCTGCTTTAGGCTGCACACAAACATAACTTAAAATTGATATGTTTTTCTAGAACCTAGGGTTCTAGGTGCATGACTTGCATCTAGAAGTTCTTTCACAAAGGGCTTTTAAAGCCCTTTAGCTCCCATCTCCTCCAGAACGGAGGGTGTGTGTTCACATATTGGGAAGATTAACCCCAAAGTCCCTGTGTGTTATCAAGGAGCAGTTCAAACACAATTCGGGTTTTTCAGTGCACGCTGAGTGCAGCCCAATTTATATCTGCTACCCCTGCTAACTTATATCTGTTACCCCTGCTAACGTGGCAAAGAGGCACCTTTTAATGTGGAGATTCTCTTTATTTAGCAGGGGAAGAGTAACTAGCCCTATCCACCCCCAGCACAGTACCTATAGTGACTGTTGCTGGTGTCTATCTTGTGTTTCATTTTAGATTGTGAACCCTTTGGGGACGAGGATCCATCTTATTTATTTATTGTTTCTCTGTGTAAATTGCCCTGAGCCATTTTTGGAAGGGTGGTATAGAAATCCAATCCAATCCAATCAATCAATCAATCAATCAATCAATCATAACAATAATAATAAGTGGGGTTAAAAAATCCACTTTTTGCATTGGGTTTTGGGGATAACTTTGAGTTCACAGTAAAGCCTCACAAAAAACTCACAGTAAAACTCCTACTGTGTGGAGAACTCCCTGGCCTTCCCCACCTTGGCAACCCATTTGACAAACATACTGGCCAGCAAACTGAGTGCTGAGATTCAGTAATCTTCTTGTCCTTCTTGCCTCTTGTTCATCTTATTTTTAAAAAGTAACACAATGCACGACCATTTATTCACTTGAATGTTCACTCAGCACCTCATTGTTATTAATTATTATTACATTACAAAAAACATAATACACATTTTAAAAGTAGGAAAACTGTTTTCAGGGAAGTGGGAGGCAAATGATTTTGTGGCATCACAAAGGTCAGTCAATCAGTGCTCTGTGTGCCCCACTTCTGCTGCAAATAAGAAGGAACAGAATCCCCTGAAGCTGAACTGGAAAAGATTTGCCACGAGTCTGCACATAATGCCATGAGTGTGACCATAGTATGATCCAATTCTGCAAGGGAAAGTATTGCCTCACTAACCTTTTGGAGTCTTTGAGAGTGTCAACAGGCATGTAGATAAGGTGATCCAGTTGAAACAGTATACTTGGACTTCCAAAAAACTTTTGATGAAGTTCCCCACCAAAGGCTTTTGCGTAAACTTAGCAGTCATGGAATAAGGGGCAGGTTCATGTGTGGATCGGTAACTGGTTGAAGGAAAGGAAACATAGAATAGGAATAAATGGACAGTTTTCACAATGGAGGTAGGTAGGAAGTGGGGTCCTACAGGGATCAGTACTGGGACCAGTGGTCTTTAACTGATTCATGACGATCTGGAAGTTGGGGTGACCAGCAAAGTGGCCAAATTTACAGATGACACTAAACTATTTACGGTAGTGAAATCCACAACGGATTGTGAGTAACTCCAAAAAGATCTCTCCCAACTGAGGGAGTGGGCAACAAAATGGCAAATGCGGTTCAATGTAAGCAAATGTAAAGTGATGCACATTGGGGCAAAAAACACCAACTTCACATATACGCTGATGGGATCTGAGCTGTCAGTGACTGACCAGGAGAGAGATCTTGGGGTTTTGGTGGATAGCTCATTGAAACTGTCATTTCAGTGCATGGTAGCTGTGAAAAAAGCTAATTCCATGCTAGAAATCTTTAGGAAGGGGATTGAAAATAAAAATGCTAATATTATAATACCCTTATACAAATCTATGATGCGGCCACATCTGGAGTACTGCATACAGCTTTGGTCACCATATCTTAAGAAGGACATTGCAGAACTGGAAAAGGTACAGAAGAGGGCAACCAAGATGATCAGGGGCCTGGAGCACCTTCCTTATGAGGCTAGGCTGCCGCATCTGGGGCTCTTTACCTTGGAAAAGAGGTGACTAAAGGGAGACATGATCGAAGTGTATAAAATTATGCATGGAGTGGAGAGGGTAGACAAAGAGACATTTCTCTCTCACACACACAACACTAGAACCAGGGGTCACCCCATGAAACTGAAGGTTGGGAAATTTAGGACCGACAAGAGGAAGTACTTTTTCACAAAGCACATAATTAATCTATGGAATTCCTAGCCATGGGATGTTGTAATGGCCACCAGCTTGGATGGCTTTAAAAGGGGCTTAGACAGATTCATGGAGGACAGGTCTATCAATGGCTACTAGTCTGGTGACTGTGGGCCATCTCCTGCCTCAGAGGCATGATGCCTCTCAATACCAGTTGCAGGGTAGCAACAGCAGGAGAGAGGGCATGCACATACCTCTTGCCTGTGGGCTCCCCAGAGGCATCTGGTGGGCCACTGTGTGAAACAAGATGCTGGACTAGACGGGCCTTGTGCCTGATCCAGCAAGGCTGTTCTTATGTTCTTATGTTTCCTAGCAGCCACACTACTCAGTTTTTGTATATCTCTTTGCAGCCTTAATATATGAAAACCCACAACCATTTTGATTTTGCTGCTGTGTAACTTAGGCCAGAAGCTTCAGTATGACTGTATGTGACCAGAACTCGCTGCTCCCTCTCGCTTTGAAAGGGCCAGAAAATCATCCTAGAACAATAATAAAAATCAGAAGCAGGGAGTGACAGGGCTGTGAGAGAGAGGATAGGATTCCTCTTTTCATTCAGTCTAGTCTGGCCTGAATTTTATCTCCCTCTGCTTCCCAAGTCTTTCACACACTGGGCGTCTGATGGATGAGAGCTAGCCCAGAGCTCCTCCCCTCACTCATAGGCTTGTGCATTTCGATTTGGGCACAAATCGATTTGTGCCCCAAAATGGCAATTTCAGATTATTTGTCTACAAATCGAAACCAGAATTAGACCTCCGATAATTTTTGTTTACAAACTGAAATGGCATCCTCTCGGATCTGAATTTTGTTTACTTCGGAAAACGCTTCGGCGCTCCATCAGCATTGCATTGCAAATTGTCCTTTTTGTCTCTCCACACAGACTCCAGCAGCAACTGACTGAGTGTTTGTCAGAAGGATTAGCATAGCAGAAGATAAGATATGCAAAAAGGGACACAGCTTCTGAAGACATTTCTTTGGTCAATGGATATTTAGTTAAGAGAAATGAGCTGTATTGTGATGCAATTGTGTGCTGAGAATGAAATGATTAAGCTAAGAGCAGCCCATTCATTGTCAACTCTAAGTAACAATATCTGGAGCTTCCCACTCTGTCTGAGGGGCTGCTGGGAGCGCCTGGAGGAGAGACTTCTTACAGCTTTGCCTCCCCTTTGCTCCCTCTTTATTATTTTGTGTGTAATGATTAAGATTCCACATGCCCTGTCCTGTTTGCATTTGAAATATTTAAGCCCTTGCAGAAAACAAAACAAAATGCCAGCAAGGACACTGCAAGTCTTTTTCAAGGTATATGGGAGGCACAAGCTATTATGCTTGGCTAAAGCAAAAAGCATACACTTGCTATTAACACACTGGGAAGTATATAAGTGGAATATGGGGAGGGGGGTTGTGAGGTAACATGATACAGGAAGATATCCCAATTGACAGATTTTTAAATTTCAGATTTGCATTGGAAAGGAAACTAGTTGGAGTTTAGACACAGCTGCCTTTATTGAATTGATGGCTCTATTTCCCATTTCCAGAAAGAGAGAACTGAGTTTGCACCAGGAATATATATGCTGGTGTAGGGCACTATTTCCTCCTTACTGCTGCATGTGTGGGTGAAGAGAGAGCTCCATTCATTGCCTGTTCCATCATCCTTTGCCCCTATCCTCCACCATTGACTCCACTTTCCCAGGTGAGCTGCCATTCTCCAGGATTTATGCCCTTCCTTAGCCTCGCTGAGCAGCCTGCTGCTTCTCCTGTGTGTTCAGCCTTTTTTAAAAAAGGCTTGATGTTGGAATGCAGGTTATGAATGTGAAATGTTAAAAAAAAATATTGTGATGCTTGCTGATGCTGATAATGTGATGATAGTAAATGTAATGCTTTGCCAGTATAGTGTAGTGGTTAGAGTGCTGGACTAGGACCGGGGAGATCCAAGTTCAAATCCCCATTCAGCCATGAGACTTGCTGGGTGACTCTGGGCCAGTCACTTCTCTCTCAGCCTAACCTACTTCACAGGGTTGTTGTGAGGAGAAACTTAAGTATGTAGTACACCGCTCTGGGCTCCTTGGAGGAAGAGCAGGATAGAAAATGTAAACAAACAAACAAATAAATGAATAACTAAATATAATGTCTGCTGTATGAGTCTTTTCTTTGTATTTCTCCAAAATAGAAAGAAGCACTCTGTGACTGACTAAAGCAGCAGCACAGAGAGACAGACACACATGCACCAACCTACCCCAAAGGACTCTGTGACTTGACTGACTAAAGCGGCAGCACAGACAGAAGCACATGTGATCACTAGGGATGTGCGGTTCGGTTCGTATCTGAACCAGTTCGTATCCGAACCAGTTTTGGTTCGGCAGTTCGGATCCGAACCGAACCACCCCCGGTTCGGTTCGGATTTGAACCGAACTGGGTGTGGTTTGTTTGGACTGGTTCGGACCAGTTTGGACCGGTTCAGACACATGAAAATCAGGAGGATGGTAGCTAGCACCCAGGGGTACCTGTCACCCAAACCCCAAAGCAATCGGACACTCGTACAATTTTTTATGAATTTTTGAAAATTATTTTTATTTTTTTCTCATAGGATATAATGGGACTCGAACCAGGCCATTATTCCTTATTGTGGAGCACCCATGGGTGCCAACAACCATGCAAACCCTGAAGCAATCAGACACCCCTATGATTTTTTATGAATATTTGAAATATTTTTAATTATTTTTCTCATAGACTATAATGGGACCTGAACCAGCCCATATCCCCTATTGTGAGGCACCTAGGGGCACAAAAGCAGGGTGGGTGGTAGACAGGCAGGGGTGCCTACCACCCAAAAAATCCCAAGGCAATTTGACACTCCTCTGATTATTGGTGAATTGTTAAAGTATTTTTGAATTCCTCATAGAGAATAATGAGGATTGCAGCAAATGTATAGCTTCACGTTGGGGGGAAAGGGGTGTTGTAGAGTGGAGTGTGGTGGGTGGTAGTTCCTAGGGTGGGCAAGGAAGCTATCAGAATTATTTGAAAGGAATTGGGCAAAGGGGTGATTTTAAAGTGATTTTTAAAGTTTACGCGTCTTTTTCTCCATAAAGAAGCATGGAGCTGTCAGCAAATGTATAGCTTCACGTCGGGGGGAAAGGGGTGGCCTAGAGCAGTGTGGGGTTGGTGGTAGTGCAGGGTAGGGGCAGGGAAGCTACCTGAATTTTTTCAAAGGATTTGGGCAGAGGGCTGATTTTTGGTTAATTGTTGAAGTTTATGCGTCTTTAAGGTTTTTCCTCATAAGAAGTTATAATGGAGCTTTCAGCAGCCCCATAAGTGCACTTGGGGGGTGCTGGGGTGGCCCAGAGCGAGTGGTGGTTTCTAACCCATGGGGTACGGGGTTCTCTTGTTTCTGAGGTATTGAGTGTGGATTCTATGATAGCAAATGAGATTTTCAATGAGACACCATGAATCCACTCTAATATGCTATCATAGAATCCACACTCAATACCTCAGAAACAAGAGAACCCCGTACCCCATGGGTTAGAAACCCATGGGGGTGGTTGGCACCCTATGTGCACTACACCACCACTCGCTCTGGGCCACCGCAGCACCCCCCAAGTGCACTTATGGGGCTGCTGAAAGCTCCATTATAACTTATTATGAGGAAAAACCTTAAAGACGCGTAAACTTCAACAATTAACCAAAAATCACCCTTTCCCCCAATTCCTTTCAAATAATTCAGGTAGCTTCCTTGCCCACCCTGGGAACTACCACCCACCACACTCCACTCTACGACACCCCTTTCCCCCCGACGTGAAGCTATACATTTGCTGCAATCCTCATTATTCTCTATGAGGAATTCAAAAATACTTTAACAATTCACCAATAATCAGAGGAGCGTCCAATGTCCTTGGGATTTTTTGGGTGGTAGGCACCCCTGCCTGTCTACCACCCACCCTGCTTTTGTGCCCCTAGGTGCTCCACAATAGGGGACATGGACTGGTTTGGGTCCCATTATACTCTATGAGAAAAATAATTAAAAATATTTCAAATATTCATAAAAAAATCATAGGGGTGTCTGATTGCTTCAGGGTTTGCATGGTTGTTGGCACCCATGGGTGCTCCACAATAAGGAATAATGGCCTGGTTCAAGTCCCATTATATCCTATGAGAAAAAAATAAAAATAATTTTCAAAAATTCATAAAAAATTGTACGAGTGTCCGATTGCTTTGGGGTTTGGGTGACAGGTACCCCTGGGTGCCAGCTACCATCCTAGCTACTTTTTGAGATCTGAACCAGTTCGGTTCAGATCAGAACCGGTTTGGATCAGAACTGAACCTGGGGGTGGTTCGGACAAAACCAAAACCGAACCACCCCCTCCTGGTTCGGACCCGGTTCGGATCCAAACCAAACCGGACAAACCGGTTCTGTGCACATCCCTATTGCCCACCCACCCCAACCCACCCCCACCACCTGCGGTGGCCATTGATGAGCTTGATGCTACTGGTGCCCCCTCACAAATGTCTGCCACTCAGACTTTGAGAGCAGCATATAGCATTAGGTCACAGCACAAACCCAACAACAGGGCTGCTCAACTTTGGCCCTCCTTCAGATGTTGGCCTACAACTCCCATGATTCCTGGCTATTGGCCACTGTGGTTGGGGATTATGGGAATTGTAGTCCAAAAACAGCTGGGGTGCCGAAGTTGAGCAGACCTGCCCTAAACCCTCTCCAACCCTCTCACAGAGCACGTAGCCACGCACACACTGGTATAAAATGCTAATTTTCACCCACCCATGTCTAGCAGACAGTAATATATAATGAGGATTGGGTCATATAGTGAGTTGTTGCATCATCAGGGTTTTTATTGAAATATTGCTTGAATCCACAGATGGGTGGTGCTGCTGTGCTGGGGTGCCACAGGCTCCGAACTGCCACAAAATGCCCAAATAACGGCGCCAAAAAATTGAGTGTTGTTGTTGATCAGTCTTCACTCTTTCAACTTGTTTATGTGGGAGTATGTTGTTTTGTATCCTTGCCATTCCCTGCTTCACCCGCATCACATGTTCTGGAAGTCTCAGTCCCTATCTGTGGATGACAAATGCTTGGGTGGGGAAGAGAGGGCAGGGCGCACTTGATGATGCTGTTGGCTACTAGTCTGCTGCGCATATGATGCCTTATTTGGAAACCTGGCTCTTTGCAAAGCTCTGCTGTTGTCGTTGTCAATGTGTGTGCTGCCTGGTAATGTTCTTCGTGGCAGAATTGGGGCAGAACAGTGAGTTGGGTGGAAGTGCCCCAAGGGGTCCCTGCCACAATCTAGACTCCCATGGAATTGGTCTAAGGGCTGCTTTCTTAAGAATTGTGAAAGTTAGAGTGTCTTTGAGGCAGATTTGGGGCAGAAAGGGGTCTGCTGGGGCAGAACAGTGGGTTGGGTGGAAGTGCCCCAAGGGGTGCCTGCCACAACCCAGATTCCAAAGGAATAGGGCAAAGGGATGATTTTTTGTGATTTAGGGAAGTTTGAGTGTCTTTAAGCTTTTCCCCCAGAGGAGATAATGGTGGTTTCAGCAGCCCCATAACTGCACTTGGGGGGCACCGGTGTGGTGCTGAGCGAGTGGTGGTGTAGTGCACAGAGGGTGCCAACCAACCCCCTAGATTGCTAACCCACTGGGGTACTGGGCTTTGTTGTTTCTGAGGTGTTGAGTTTAGATTCTCTGGTAGCAAATGAAATTTTTAATGAAAAACCATGAATCCAATATGCTACCAGAGAATCTACACTCAGAACACCTCTAGAACAACAAAACCCTGTACTTCATGGGTTAGCAACCCAACTGGGTGGTTGGCACCCTATTTGCACTACACCAGCACTTGCTCTGGGCCACCCCAGTGCCCCCCAAGTGGAGTTATGGGACTGCTGGAACCTCCATTATACCCTATGAGGAAAATCTGAAAGACGCGCAACTTCATTAATTCTTTAAAAATCAGCCCTTTGCCAAATTCCTCTGAAAAAATTGTGGTAGCTTCCTTGCACCAACTGGGCACTACCACCAACCACACTCCACTATGGGCCACCCCCCCCACACACATGAAGCTATACTTTTCCTGAAACCTCCATTATACCCTATGAGGAAAATCTGAAAGACGCACAAACTTCAAAAATTCACCAAAAATCAGCCGTTTGCCCAATTCCTTTCAAATTTTTGTGGTAGCTTCCACTCATTGGGCACTACAACCCCCCATCCACACTTTTGGCCATGTGACCCATTTTAAAAATCAGAATTAATTTGGATTTGGATTCGGATTAATTCAGATACAAAACCAAACTGGGGTGATTAGGAAGGCTTAATTTTGGACAAAATAAAAAATGGGGTTGATTCAGATTTGGTACAAATCGAAACAGAAAAAATACAAAATGCACAACCCTACGACTCATCTGTGTCTCTGTAGGGACACTGTCTGGTACCATAGACTCTTCCTTCCTTGCCAGACAATAGAATTGGAATAAGACTACAGTGGCTGATGGGAGGAGGAGCACACCAGTTTCCATTTAAGGAGATTGCTAAGAGGTGTGTGGTGGCCTGTGTTTTGGAGGATTAAGCTGCTGAGGACTTTCCTGAAAAATTTGTGTTTGCATTCATGCAATCCACGAGCAGTTGCCGTTCATTAATTATGAAGGATTCAAGGTATTTTCTCCAAGTTATAGCATTCCTGCTTCACATGTATCTTGGTTGGGGACAGGATTTTTGAGCAGAGAAACAGCATGAAGCCTTTCCCCACCTGCCGTTCTCTGCTCCAAAGCGTCCCCCACCCCCATGGCTTTCTCCCTGTGCAGGGTTCAAAACGTGCACTGAAGCTGGTGCAGGGAGAGAAGCAACATGGTGTGTGTGTGTGTGTGTGATTGGGAGTGGCTAAATAGTGGTAGGGAAACAGTTAAGCATTCTACCCAGTGATGCTGCTTCACTCAAATTCCCTCTTGCCAGCTTTTCTGTTCTTCCTTTTGAACTGGTGTTGGAACTTGGTTAGCCATGTGGTTTTCTTGATTTTCTTGTGGGGCAAGCCAGGAATGGGGTTTTCTTAGTTGCATGAAGTAGAGAAGGAGACTGACGACCACTTTTGAATTCCGAAATGTTGCTGAGTTTTGTTTGTTTTTACATCGGCCAGGCACTCCCCTTGCTGCACACCAGGGCTAATTGGTTTAATAGAATGGCTTCCCTGTTGGATCATTCTATGAATGTGCAGACCTGGCTTCAGTTAGGATTGTGTGGCTTAATGGATCCCAATGATCCAGACCGAGAGGGAGGGAGGGTCACAGCCTCACAGAGCATATGCCAGGCTTCTTAAACCAGGAATAGCATAGAATGGAATGTTCTGTCAGTGCCAACATTGGTGTGCCTCCAGTGTCAAATCAATATGAGGCATTATTTATTTATTTTATTTATTATTTATTTTACATATTTTTATACCACCCAAAACTTACGTCTCTGGGCAGTTCACGACAGGATAAAAAAAGTAAAACATTAGTTAAAAACAAAAATTTAAAACATAATTTAAAATTTTTAAAACAATATTCTAAAACAACATTAAAAACAATCAAAACAGTATCAGTTAAAAGCCTGGGTGAACAGATGTGTCTTTAAAGACTTTTTAAAAATGGTCAGAGACAATTTGTCAGAGACCATTATGCAGACAAGGAGAGCCAGTTGCATGCTGGGATATGTCCAATGGATGAGTGACTCTGAAGATTTGCTCTAGCGGTAAACAAACTTAAATCTTTCACTTTGGGGAATTTTCCGAACTACGAGATTTGCAATGGTTAAAGTGTTGCAAAGTTCAGTGGAATCAGGCAGCCGTTTGAAACCGTAAGCGCAGCGGCTTTGATGTAGTTTTCTATGCAATGGGACAGGGTTCTGGCCATCCATATTGCCCACCACTGCAGTGGATTTTCCAGGCAGGAGGTGTCCATATTCCACCTTGATTGCATTCACTGCCCCATTCTCCTCCTGCATTTCCAGCCAATAGGGTCATGGATGGGGTGGGGAACCACTGATGTGACAAACTCTTTTTTTAAAAAAAAAATCTTGTTGCTTTTGTGCAAAGGTGCAACAAGTTTCTCCTTTGCTCAAGCAGAAGCACCAAACACGTGGGGCATGAGACCAATGGGATCAAAAGTCAAGGAAGAAAGAGAAAATAAAATGGAGCAAAAATACATTAGATATATTTTTTTTTAAAGGGGAAAAAAAATCAACTTTGCATCAAATTCCAGAGACAACTGTGACCAAAGCCTAGGGCCAAAGGCAGAAATGAAAAAACTGAGAGACAATAAATTAAGAAAAATATATTGTGTGGCTTTACATATCAACAGATCCTCGATCTGCTGAATGAGCCAACAAATCCACAATGTGAATGTGTCAAAAAAAAAAAAAGTCTTAATGAAAAACATGAGCGATGGAAATCAAAAGCTGAAAGCAGATGAGAAACAAGTTGCACTTTTGCACCATTGCACCATTGTGAGTTGACCCCTTGCACAAGAACTTGCACTGATTTTTAAAAATAATAATTTTACATGATTTCAGGGATGGGTGGAAAGGGGCTGTAAAAATTGGCAAATCCAAGTGAACTGTCCCGACCACACTGCACTGCAACACATCAAACATGGGGCAAGCCTCCGTTGCACTTTCCTGCAACAGTTTTACAACACTGTAGGGCCAAAACCCATCAATAAAACCCAAATAAAGGCATCAGAAATATGGACAGCACCCTGGTGACAGCACAGTGACCGTGAGGTCACAACATGGGACATGCGGAGGGACGCTTAACAGACACGTTGTGAAACTGTTGCAGCATGTTGCTCTTCTATCTCCCCTCTGCCCTCCCCAAGAACAATCCTGAGAATCCAAAATTAGGCTATTACCTATTTGGGTAGAGAAGTTTCTATTTCAAACCTCCCAAACCATTCTCCGAAGATCATTTCCTGTGCAGCTTCTTAGCAGCTACCAATATTAATAACTGCATTTCTCTTTCATGTATGCGGCCAAGGCACCTTTGCTGCGAGCTAACAACAGCTCTCTGGATGTGCTTTTGGTCTCATCAATTCTCACAGTGCTGCCTTTCCTCATTTGAAATTCATCCTCTCTATTTTTGTTTCCTTTTATCTCAAATCCCCCCCCCTTTTCCCCCCACCAGGAATGATACCGCCAGAGGGTGAGTTGGCTGGTAATATTGCTTCTTGTTTCAGACTTTTCAAGGACTAATGAACTTCATTAGATTATAGTGAACTTACTACTCAATGCTTTTGACCTGCTTTCCAAAGAACCTGGAATTGTTATTTGGACCAAACCTATCAAGAGGGTGCTTTTAATCTTTGTAATATATTTTTTTCCTTAGGAGTTGAAATATTAACCATCTGTGCTCTATTTTATCTCCTCAGCTTTGGATTTTAAAGGGACAATTGAAACCTTAATACTTTGTAGAGTTGAAACACATACTCAAAGTCAAACCTGAATTTGATGAATGTCATGAGTTCACCTACTACAGATCCAAATTGTTATTACCTTCTGGTACTTTTGCATGCAGAGGCCCGAAATAGATTGCTAAACTATGCAATTTGGAAAGCAGATAGTTCAGGTAAATATACTTTACTTGGTTTTTGTTTGTTTGTTTGTTTCTCTCTTACCATATATTTTCAGTTTTTAAGAGTTTGTCATGTTAATTGTTTCAGTATACTAATAAAGAGGTTGCTGCAATCATGCAGAACAGGATGGCCAAACTTTTTACAAATGTATGAAAGAACTTGAAACGGAATCAGACCATTAGTTCATCTAGATTAGTATTGTCTACACTGATTAGTCAAGGCCACCTAATGATGCAGCGGGGAAATGACTTGATTAGAAAGCCAGAGGTTGCTGGTTCGAATCCCCGCTGGTATGTTTCCCAAACACCTCTATCGGGCAGCAGTGATATAGGAAGATTCTGAAAGGCATCATCTCATACAGCATGGGAGGAGGCAATGGTAAACCCCTCCTGCCTTCTACCAAAGACAACCACAAGGCTCTGTGGGCGCCAGGAGTTGAAACTGACTAAATGGCACACTTTACTTTTACACTGATTGGTAGCTGGTCTCTGAAGGTTCGGGCAGGGGTCCATCTGCCCAAGACTGAGTCTGGAACCTTCTTTATGCAAAGCATGTGCTCATTAAACCATAGCAGGACTGCACAATTTCAACCCCCCAGCTTTCTCAACATTGTGAGAAAAAAATGGCACCTGATAGCAAAATGGCAGCTTGGCCCAATCCTCTCCCAGGAGGAGGGCAAGGGCATCAGCGATGAGGCATGTTGAGGTCCTGGCAGCTGTTCAAGGGTGCTGTGTGCTGGCACCAGGTCTGTACTCTACTTCTTGGGATGACTGGAGTGGTAATTTCTGATGGGAAAGACCTCATTACTTCATAAATCCAATGGAGTAGCAGGAGACATGGATGAAGACTAATGATAGAACACCACTGTTGAACCATCTAGACTAAAAGCCCTCTTCACTTGCATATAGGCCAATAACTAAATGAGGGCAGTCGTTTCAGCTGAAACAAAATGCTACAGTGAGAGGCTGGAAAATGCCAGCATTACTATGATTAGGGCTGCAAAAAAGCCCGTGCATGTTTTAGGCGGTGTGCAGACATTCGCTTTGCAGGGGGAGAACCTTCCCTGCTTAGTGCTATGGTTTCACAACCATAGGGGGGGATCTCTAACGATATAGGGAGGGCGCCCTGGCTTCCAGGTCTCCTCTCTGCTTTCTTATTGGTTTCTTAACCAATAATAGCTTTCAGAATTGAATTTACTGCAGGGGAAGGAGGTAGCTTTTAATCTGTTTTACCACATTGTTGTTTGTTTTTAAAGAGCTTCATGAGCACTCATGAGTGACATCCAGCCTATGGTGATGTGCCTTTCCTGGAAAAAAGAAAACCTTTGTTTTGTTTTTTAAAGGCAGAAACTGTGCAAGCAGCATCAGGGGAGGGAAAACATGTCCCTTGTCACAGGAATTAGTCAGAAGGTGCTCTTGATAACTCTGGTTGGAGGGGAGAATCAGATTAACAGTTTAATCCTAGGCATGTTTACTTGGGAGTAAGCCCCATTGTATTCAGTGAGGCTTACTCCCCTGTGTGCACACAGGATTGTAGCCTAAAGCAAGCCTTGATCATTTTTCTTTGGATCTAGGAGCCAGCCCCAAAATTTAGAAGCCAGATAATGGATGCTTGAAAAAATTATTGGACTTAGTGACAGACTTGAGTGGAGGAAGGTAAATGGTCCTTTAACCCCTGTGTACAATCGCATACTTAAAACAGAAACAGGGCTGCCTGGGACAAATAAATACTGGATTAAATAACTTTGAATATCCTAGTCTGGGTGCCATGGTTAAATTTCTAGGCATTATGGCTCCCTGGCTTCTGGGATCTTTCAAGCTCTGGCCAAAATCAGTGACCCTGGAAGATGGTCCCCTGTGATATAGCCAAAGTCTAAAGAGAAGACATCTGCATCCCTTGTAACAGCCACAATCATACTGTTAATTTCTGAAACATGTACACATAAGAAAGGATCCTGTGTGTACAATCCCTAACACAGCAGGCAGAGAACTGAGAACTAAAGGATGACAGGGGAAGACACCAAACTGGACTCAAGAGTTTGGTGGAAAGCTCAGGAGGCAAACAGGAGAAATATGTTTTCTTCCTCTCTCCTTGTTGCATGAAGAATAACTGCTGGCTGCAGAGTGAACAAGGATCCTGCTGCCAGAGGTTCTGTTGCAAAGCTATGGCGACACAGGGTTGATCAATTCTGTATCCATCAGTGGAAATACAATTATGCCATCAGATTCTTCCCACAGGGAACAGCAAGGAAACCAATAAGCATCAGGGAAGACAATAACAAACCCAGTGGTGGATCTTCATTCTGGGCTGAAGGGCTCCTCCCTCCCTGAGAATGAGGGGAGGGGGAAAGAGACAATTAAAAACAATGGAATTACTTTATTTTGTTTTGGTTCTCCAAATAAATTCTTGCACTGGTACAGTGAGACAGGCAGAGCTGATGGGTTTCAATGCATGGATGAGACGCTGGTGCGGGGAGGAGGGGTTTAGACCTGTTAGGCACTGGGACACATTTTGGGGCAAGCAAGGCCTGTACAAAAGGGATGGGTTGCACTTGAACCAAGATGGAACCACACTGCTGGCGCTTAAAATAAAAAAAAGTTGCAAAGCAGCTTTTAAAATGACTCCTGGGGAATAGCCGACAGGAGCTGGGCAGTATCCAGTTCGGCAAATGCCATCCTTTAAAGTGTGAGGGTGCAAAGGATTCAGATAAAACAGAAGGGGACAGAGCAGAACCACATAAAGAACAGGCAGAAGGCTGTGCCAGCTGGTCAAAGAGTCCAAAGAAAGAGAGCAGACACCAGGGAAGAGATTCAGTGTATAGGTGCTTATATGCCAATGCCAGACGCCTCCAAGCCAAGATAGGTGAGCTGGAGTAATTGATTGCTAACACAGAAATAGATATAGTGGACATAACATAAACATGGTAGAACAGTGAGAACCAGTGGGGCACAGTTATCCCTGGATATAAATTCTATAGAAAGGACAGGGAGGGGCGTCTTGCAGGTGGAGTAGCACTGTACGTTAAAGAAGGGAAAGAGTCTAGCAAGGTAGAAAACCTAGGAGGACCGGTGTCCTCCACAGAAACCCTGTGGGTGACAATACAAGGCCTGAAAGGAAATGTGCTACTGGGGACATGCTATTGCCCTCCAGATCAAAATGCTGACAGTGACTGGAAGTTGCAGGAGGATATCAGGGAGGCGTCAAGAAGAGGCAGGGCTGTAATAATGAGTGACTTCAATTACCCACACATAGACTGGGTAAATTCATAGTCAGGTAATGACAAAGAGGTCAAATTTCTAGATATGTTGAATGTCTGTGCCCTACAACAGTTGGTCTTGGAACCAACCAGAGACTTAAGATTAAGGCAACCATGCACTTAATCCTTAATGGCACCCAGGACCTGGTGCGTGATGTCAGTGTCATTAACCCTTTAGGGAACAGTGACCATAGTGCCATCAAATTCAGCATACATGCGGGGACAGAATCACCAAGGAAGTCTAACACAGACACTTTGAATTTCAGAAGTGGAAACTTCTCCAAAACGAGGAGTGTGGTGAAAAGAAAGCTGAAAGGGAAAATCAGGAGAGTCACTTCACTCCAGAATGCAGGGAGTTTACTCAAAACCACAATACTAGAAGCCCAGTTAGACTGTATACCTAAAATGAGGAAAGGTACCACTAAGTCCAGGAGGATGTCAGCATGGTTAACAGGTAAAGTCAAGGAAGCTATAAAAGGGAAGAAGCCTTCCTTCCAAAATCGGAAGTCTTGTCCAAATGAAGAGAACAAAAAGAACACAAACTCCAACAAAAGAAATGCATGGTGACAATAAGGGAGGCAAAAAGAGAGTTTGAGGAACATTTAGCCAAAAGCATCAAGAGGAATAACAAAAACTTCCTTAAATACATCAGAAGCAGGAAACCTGCCAGGGAGGTGGTCAGACCATTAGATAATGAGGGAGTGAAAGGGATTATTAAGGAGGATATGGAGGCTGCAGAGAAGCTAAATGAGTTCTTTGCATCCGTCTTCATGGCAGAGGATACTGAGCATGTACCTGTTCCTGAACCAGGCTTTTCGGAGATGGAGGCTAAAGAACAGAGTCAGATAGAAGTGACAAGAGATGATGTTCTAAACTGTCTGGAAAAAATGGAAACTAGAAAATTGCTAGGGTCAGATGGCATCCATCCAAGAGTCCTCAAAGAACTCAAATGTGAAATTGCTGACCTCCTTGCAAAATATATAACTTATCCCTGCAATCAGGCTCTATACCAGAGGACTGGAAAGTAGCAAATGTAACACCAATTTTCAAAAAAGGGTCCGGGGCGATCCGGGAAATTACAGGCCGGTTAGCTTAACGTCTGTTCCAGGCAAATTGATGGAAAGCATTCTCAAGAATAAAATTGTAAAGCACATAGAAGAATAGGCCCTGCTGGGAGAGAACCAGCATGGCTTCTGCAAAGGTAACTCTTGCCTCACCAACCTTTTGGAGTTCTCTGAGAGTGTCAACAAGTGTGTGGATCAAGGTGATCCAGTTGACATAGTATACCTGGACTTCCAAAAAGCTTTTGACAAAGTTCCTCATCAAAGACTCTTGAGAAAACGTAGCACTCATGGGATAAGGGAACAAGTACATGTGGATTGCTAACTGGTTGAAGGACAGGAAACAGAGGTTAGGGATAAATGAAGAGTTTTCACAATGGAGGGAAGCAAGAAGTGGGGTCCCCCAGGGATCTGTACTGAGACTGGTGTTTTTTAATTTATTCTTAAAATGATCCAGAATTAGGGGTAAGCAGCGAGGTGGCCGAATTTGCAGATGATACCAAACTCTTTCGGGTAGTGAAATCCAAAATGGATTGTGAGGAGCTCCAAAACAATCTCTTCAAACTGGGTGAGTGGGCAACAAAATGGTAAATGCGGTTCAATGTTGGCAAGTGTAAAGTGATGCACATTGGAACAAAAAACCCCGACTTCAGGTATATGCTGATGGGATCTGAGCTGTCGGTGACTGACGAGGAGAGGGATCTTGGGGTCGTGGTGGACAGCTTGTTGAAAGTGTCGACTCAATGTGCGGCAGCTGTGAAAAAGGTTAATTCCATGTTAAGGATCATTGGGAAGGGGGTTGAAAATAAAACTGCTAATATTATAATATCCTTATACAAACCTATGGTGCAACTACACTTGGAGTACTGTGTACAGTTCTGGTCACCACATCTTAAAAAGGACAGTGTAGAACTAGAAAAGGTGCAGAAGAGGGCAACCAAGATGATCAAGGGCCTAGAGCACCTTTCTTATGAGGCAAGGCTACAACACCTGGGGCTATTTAGTTTATTAAAAAGATGGCTGCGGGGAGACATGACAGAGGTCTATAAAATCATGCATGATGTGGAGAAAGTGGAGAGAGAGGAATTCTTCTCCCTCTCACATAACACTAGAACCAGGGGTCATCCTATGAATCTGATTGCCAGGAAATCTAGGACTAACAAACAGAAGTACTTTTTTACACAATGCATTATCAACTTGTGGAATTCTCTGCCAAAAGATGTGGTGGAAGCCAACAACCTGGGTGGCTTTAGGAGGGGTTTGGATAACTTCATGGAGGAGAGGTCTATCAATGGCTACTAGTTGGAGGGCTATAGGTCACCTCCAGCCTCAAAGGCAGGATGCCTCTGAGTACCAGTTGCAGGGGAGTAACAGCAGGAGAGAGGGCATGCCCTCAACTTGTGCCTGTAGGCTTTCAGTGGCATCTGGTGGGCCACTGTGTGAAACAGGATGCTGGACTCGATGGGCCTTTGAGCTGATCCAGCAGGGCTGTTCTTATGTTCTTATGAAGGAGTGGAAACTGCAGAGGGAACCACATGTTGACTCAAGTTGCCTTGTCTTTTCTCTGAAATGGGGTCATATAAGTCTCTCTCTTGCTCCACTGTGCTAGCAATTTTTGAGGCTGTTTCCTCTCAGCCCAACCATTGCAGCAGCAGACTGGTTGCCCTTAATGGCTTGGGCCCAGAATATTTAAGAGAATGCCTTCTTCACTGTGAACCCTGCTGCCTATTAAGATCTTCAGGGGAGGCTCATCTGAGGGTGCTGCCAGCTCGTCTGGTGATGACTCAAAGATGGGCCTTCTCTGTAGTTGCCCCAGAGCTGTGGAACACATTTCCTACTGAGATCAGAGCTGCTCCATCCTTATTGGCTTTTAGAAAACAACTGAAGACGCCTCTCTTCAACCAATTTTTTAAGCTATCTGATAGTTGTTATGGAGAGTTATTTTAATTTGAATTTGTACATGTTTCAATTGTATTTAAATTTCCTGGTTTGTTTTATTGTTGTATATCAATCATATTTGTTGTATATCAATCATATTTGTATACCGCCCACTACCCAAGTCTCTAGGTGGTTGCCTAGAGACTTCAGTAGTGGGCGGTATACAAAGATGATTGATTGATTGATTGATTGATTGATAGCTAGAGTTTCTGGACTCTGCTCCCCTGCCCAGCATTAGACCCTGGATGACAGCTTATGAGATCACCTTCCCAGCTGAGAATATTGCTATATAAAGTAAGCAGTTCTTGTTATTTCATATTTATGCAGAGAGACAGCTGCATTCGCATGTAACATGAAACTAGAGGTTGCTAAACCCATGGTTAATTTTCTAACCGCGAAACACATCACAGGCGTTTGTCTAACCGCAGCCTGGCAACCTCCAGTTTGAGGGCAAGGGAGCCCCCCACCCCCGTTCCTGGTCTGCCAAGGCTGCATTCCAGCAAGCTCCATAGCGTTCATGTTGCCAAACTGTGGGCAAGGTGAAGTGATAGTGCCCCTCAGCATCCTCCTCCTGCCAGAAATTGTGCTTGTGTGAGACTGTTTTGTTGCAGGGTTCTTACGAGGGCTTGCCTGGCACTTTAAGGGATTTAAATGCCCTTTCCCTGCCAAGGGTGGGTGGTCCATCCTGAAAAGAAACAGTTGTGCTCTTCATTCCCCCTTGAAGATCATGGCCAATGGCTGCCACCTTGGAGACATTCTGCCTCCACTGGACTGCACGCTCATGAGTTGCTCTATTAAAAAAAAAAAAAGAGGTCCCTGCTTGCATGGGGCTCCTGTTATCTCTGGTTAATGATAGAACTTTTGCACAGGTACCCACTCTTTTCCTGGGAAGTTTTTGATGCACACAAAGGAGATTTTGACACTTCATGTGTGTCTGGGCATAGCCAGGTGTGCAGACTGGAGAAACGCTGGGACCAGAGACAGACCTTAACTCTCATTCAAATTCCCTGGGTTCAGACTGGCATTGTGGCGTATGCACATCTGCCATTGAAGGGAATAATGGGAGAGGGGAGCACTGGTTGTCTGCAACCCCAAAAGGGTGGGGTTGCCATTCCAGGCAATAAAGATGGACATCTTCAAATGGGTGGACGGGCTGACAGAGGGACTACTTTTTCTTCACGGAAGTCACCAAGACAAGGAGAACTGTTGTGGGTACCTGTCCCCCATGTCTTGCTTGTGTCAAGCAACCAGGTTGGGCAGCATCTGCTGTCCAGCCCGCATGTATGTCTCCATGGCCTGACACTCTTGTGAGAGAGCGGTCCATGGGAGAGGGGATGTCATTGCACATTATTAGTGATTCTGCCCAACACCCCAGTCCCCCTGGACAGTTCTTCTCATGAGTTGTGAAGTGGTATCCTCATGGCCTTCCACTTTCATGAGAGAGTGGTCCGCTTGGAAGCAGCATCCATCATCTTCACAGAGGAGGAATCTCCTCTGTCACTCAAGGCAGTGCTGATCCTGCTGCCTGGCCCTTTTCATAAGTAAGCCAAGGGACCACACGTGTTCACCCAAGAGGAGGGGATGACCCTTCTCCAACATCATTGTATAAAATATAAACCCTGAGCCATTCAAGAACTCCCGGCTGGGGCTGCCTTTTAAACCCAACCCCAGGTATTGCTGCCCTGCCATATGTTGCCATCCCAGTGATGTAATGGGATTGCTCTCTTTATGTTACCTTCACAACTGCATATGCTTGTGAACATACATCTTGATTGCTTCATTTTTGGAGAGCTAAGCACATAGTGCCTGTTTTGCCATCCGTTCTTTTTTCTTTCCTGGCTGTCAGGAGGGGGTGGACAAGAGACAGAGTGGGAAGAGGACATGCTCCAGTGTGTCTTAGCCATTTGACAGGCTTGGAAGCTTGTTATGGGATGTGGCGGTGTCCCTGTTGCTGGGCAACTGCTTTGTTTGATCAGAGACAGGGGCGGGGCAAGTGCTCAGAGAGGTGGCCAGCGAGAAGTAGGGGTGTGCACAAAACCAGTATGCCTGGGTTGGTTCGAGTCTGAACTGGACCAGGTATGTTTCATTTTGTGAACACCCAAACACCCCTAAACAACCCCCAGTTCGGTTCAGGTTTTGGGGGGGTTCTACTTTTTTAAAAAAATTAACGGAAACTCACCACCTCCAGGGGTGTGGCTGAGGGGAGGGGGTCTGTGGAGGTTCTTCCTCCCCTGCCAGCCTCCCCGGTGTCATTTATGGCCTGGTTCAGGCGGTTTTGTAGTTGTTTAGCGGTCTGTGTAATTGTGGCCATTTTGAAGGCCGCCACACATGCACAATGGGCCTCTGCATGGCCAGGCCATGGCACCCAGAGGTGGTGTGTTCCAGTTTTTTAAGAAAAAAAATTATGTAGAACCCCCGAATTGGCCATGGGTGTTTGGTTCGAGAACAGGGGCTGCTTCGGTTCAAAGCCGGCTTGATGTTGACTGGGCATGTCGAGCCGGTTTGAATTCACACCTGTTTGCACACCCCTAGCAAAAAGCACCACAGGCATGGAGTGGGCACAATTCCGAGTGGGTCTGGGCCACTCTCTCTATGATTACAGTTCCAGAAAGTGCACAAAACTGTGCTTATGGTGGTGTTCATGTTTGGACATAATGCTGCCACCGCAAAACCTAGGATACCTGTTGAGATTTACAGTGAATAACAGCAAGGATGGATCTTTTGGAGTAGTAGCAAGATTGAACAAATGTAAGAACTGATCTTGTGACACACTACAGGAAGCTTTTGATTCATTATACACCTAAATGGAACTTTTGATTACCTTCTGACCCTTCAGCTACAACCTTGGGACCCTTTCGTTGCCATTGTGTGCTTTTTCACTGTTAATACATCCATACAATTGTCCATTGTGAAAATTATCACAGAAGTGTAAGAAACTTGTTTGTATGGCAATTTTTTTGGATACAATGGTTTTCTGGCAATATGATATTGATTTATGGTGTGTAATTTTTCAATAGATTACTATACACGGTTTATATACATGTTCTTATGTATATGTATACTGTATTGATTTATACAGTATACATATACATAAGAACATGTATATGGTTTCCTTCCTTCTTCATGGCCCGTGTGTCCTCCTTACTTTTCTTACTGCAAAACCTCAGGCTGGGGCAGTGAAACTTACTACAAACTGAAGGCTCAAATGGGAGTTTGATGAGGGAAACCACAGGTTGCTTTTGCTGCAAAACCATAGTTGCATGCATTCAACAATAAACAAAT
Organism: Hemicordylus capensis; assembly: GCF_027244095.1. Taxonomy (NCBI): domain Eukaryota; kingdom Metazoa; phylum Chordata; class Lepidosauria; order Squamata; family Cordylidae; genus Hemicordylus; species Hemicordylus capensis. The sequence continues at coordinate 265,995,340 of NC_069657.1, read as the reverse complement.
TTCAACCTCTGGCCCATTTAATTGCGGTTTCACGTTATGTGTGAATGTGGCTGACAATTTTGACATTTTATTATTATTATTATTTATTTCTTGTTTACACAGTCAGACAGGTGTTATTGACTGGTTTGTTTTATCCAGACATCGAGTCCTTCCCATGGACCTGGGATGGCTGAATTTTATCATCAATACTGTTGGTTATTATAGATATCTTCACAAAATATAGGCTGTTCCCACTAAAGCTGCTTTTTGTAATTGGCTGATGGTGATTTCTGTGGCCCCTATGGTGTTGAGGTGCTCTTCAAGGTCTTTTGGGACTGCACCCAGGGCGCCAATGACCACTGGGATTATTTTGGTCTTTTTCTGCCACAGCCTTTCCATTTCAATTTGTAGATCTTTGTATTTGGTGATTTTTTCTCTTTCTTTTTCTTCTATTCTGCTATCCCCTGGTATTGCTATGTCGATTATTTTGACTTGTTTTTCTTTCTTCTCGACTACAGTTATATCTGGTGTTTTGTGTGGCAGATGTTTGTCTGTTTGTAGTCGGAAGTCCCATAATATTTTTACATCTTCATTTTCTTCAGCTTTTTCAATTTTATGGTCCCACCAATGTTTGGCTACAGGAAGCTTGTATTTTTTGCAGATGTTCCAGTGTATCATCCCTGCTACCTTGTCATGCCTTTGTTTGTAGTCAGTCTGTGCGATCTTCTTACAACAGCTGATCAGGTGGTCCACTGTTTCATCTGCTTCTTTACAAAGGTGGCACTTGCTGTTTGTTGTGGATTTTTCAACTTTTGCTCTTATTGCATTTGTTCTTAGTGCCTGTTCTTGTGCAGCCAGTATTCAACCCTCTGTTTCTTTCTTCAGGTTGCCATTCTTAAGCCATTGCCAGGTCTTGGTGATGTCTGATTTTCCACTTATATTGTGCAAATATTGACCATGCAGGGGCTTATTTCTCCATTTTTCTGCTCAGTTCTTGACTTGTTCTTTCTTGTAGGCCTGTTTTGTTTCATTGGTGTTGAATAGTTTCTCGTTCTTGACCATTTGAAGTGCATCTTCTTCACTGTCCTTTATATATTCTTCAAGGCCTCTTTTCTCCTCCTCTACTGTTTGAATGACTTGCAGCATTCCTCTTCCACCTGAGCTGCGCGGGAGGTATAGCCTATCTACATCACTGCGGGGGTGCAGAGCATGATTGATCGTCATGATTTTCCTGGTCTTACGATCTAGCGTCTCTATCTCTGCCTGGGTCCAGTCTATTACTCCTGCAGTGTATCTGATAACAGGTATAGCCCAGGTGTTTATGGCTTGTATGGTGTTCCCGCCATTGAGTTTGGACTTGGTATCCGGTAGGATATCTGAGTTCAGAAGCCACCGGGTAGTGCAGGGGCACTATTGGAAGAGTATAAATCCCCCCTTTTCTCCTGATGAAGTCCTGCTTCTGCAGGAAGAAACAGGTTTATATAACCTAGGACACCTGTTGAGTAAATGAACATTATCTTTTGGACATCATCTTCTGGACAGAGAATATCCAGGTTCTATATCTTCAGGATAAAGATTATTCACCTAAGGAGCTATGTTTTACACTGGGAGCTGGCTCAAGATTCAAGTGTTGGGAAGAAGTATGAGCTATTCTTGGAATAACAGCTGGAATAACTCACCAGCACGTCTTTGAATAATTCACCAACACATTCTGTTTGGAAGAACTCCTTAATTGTTATTACCAGCCAGTGGATCTACACATTTTCATCTATTTCCACTATTACTCTAGGGGGTTTAGTTTGACTTTCTTATTGTTTGTTGGCTTCTCTATACACATGTATTACTTTTCATGTATGTGAAATGTGTTAAATAGATTTGTTTGACACGGTTATTCTATCATTCAGCTTATAGTCTTGCCTTTTTGATCCGTGTTTCCTAAGCTTCTGTACAATCTTCTTTGACACTGCTGTTATTTGCTGCTTTATTATTTCCAGGACTTCTCTAATTTTCCTTGAATCTAGGTGGTATTTTTGGATCAGATACTGTTTGGTGTTTTCATTCTTCAGCTTCTTGTCTTTCATATCTTTCAGTTTACTAGCATCTGATCTAAGCCTGGAGATTTTATTTTCTAATCTAATCTTTCATTTAAGTGATGTGCTGCTTTCTTTTTTTACAGGTCAGTTGATCTTATATCCGAGCTCTTGTGTTGTTATTGTTGCTGCACTGTACATTAGTTGGTTTGTTTCTTGCAAATTATTGGTTGTTATTTCTGCAAGTGCAGCATTGACATCTTTTAATGCCTGAGCAAGTTGTTTTTTGGCAACTGTTTTTAGAGCTGGAAGTCAAACCCTGGCGGTTGTTTGGTTCATGTGCTCAGTTATTTTTTGCTTTAGTTCTTGTTGCTTTTCTGTTAAACGGCATTCGGGTTTTTGAGGTGAAAGCAAAGGGGAGGTTGCCTGGTTTTGATTTTGAAACAGTTCAGCAACAGTGGCATCCTCGATTTCCAACACCTCCTCCACCTGCGCCTGAGCAACTTCTTTAATTGGTGATAATTCTTCTTCCATATCTTGAGCCTGTGTTGCTCTTTACAGTTCTTCCAGCTCTACTCCTGTAAATACTTTATTTATTATTATGAATCTTCTCTGGTCTGCTAGCCTTTGTTCTGTTATTTCTGTGTCTGGATGCTTCTCTTTCCAAATTTGGCACATTCTTTTTAAATAACCTCTTCTAGTTAGACTAGACTTGTAATAGCAGATCATTATTTCCTTGTTGGGATTTTTCATATATTTTTTTCGGTTAAGCGACATTTCTTCCAGTAACTTTGCTGTCTCCAGCCCTGGTTGCTCAACTGAAGATCCTGAGTCCTGTTGCCCACTTGCCACCAGATGTCCAGGGACTATAGCATCTGGCGCGGTCCTTGTTGACCCGGGCGACAACCGATCCAGTATAGATTTATTAAAGTTACGTCTCACCATATTGTTGATGGGAGAGGCACTCTTTGTCTGGCTCCTCTGGTGAGACCTGTCCAGTATGGTTGGACCTCTGGCATAGCTCTCACCTTCATCAGAGCACACAAGCCCCACAACCACGCCAAGGTAGTGCCTCACTGGGGGTTGTTGTTGTTGTTGTTGTTGTTGTTGTTGTTTGCGGTGAGGATGGGGGAGCATCTTTTCAGATTGCTACCTACATATTTGGACAAAATGTCTGGTTGTGGTTTTTCATCAGTGACAAGCAAAGCCCTGACTTTTTTGTCAATCTGTTTCTAAAATCCAAAGTTCAGGAGTTCAGTGGTGGGTTCAAAAGTCTTGTAAATGAGAATCCTGCAAATCAGTCACTGCCACCCTGTGCCACAGGCTGCTGGCTGGAGAAGAGAACTATGAGCAGTTTCAACTGGAACATTCACATAATAGGCCATGATTTCCTTGGCTGGATAAGTCAGGTGATAGCTGTGGGCCAATCTGGTGCTGTTGGCTAATAAAAACACTCCCAGAGCTGCCTTCCCTCAGTCTAAAAACTTGACACTGAGGGAGGTGACCAGAATCTCATTCTGTGCCAGCAGATTAGTGGGTGTGGGTATCATCTGTCATCCAAGATACTCACCTGCCTTTGGTCTGAATGCCAGGCACTCAGGATTGTCTAGATGTCACATTGACAGTCCGAATGCTCTCTGCTTTGAAATCTGGAAGATGTACTCTCTAATCCCTGAGGCAAAAACAGCATGACTTTCTGAGATGGGATTTGAAATGCAGGCTGCAACATTACCCTTATCACTGTCCAGGACAGCCTGTGCATCTCTATTGCTTTTTGCATATCATTGGTCAGGAGTGCCTGGGATTTCCCCCTCTGCCCACTTTCAGACTCTGTGCAGTAAGGAAATGAAAATACTCCCATATGGAGCTTCCTCCATTATGAAGAAAGGCCTTCTGCTTACATGTACCAGGATTTCCCTAATGGTGTGGCTTGGATCTGAGTATATCCAGAGTTCCCTGTAAGAAGGAACCCCAGATGTTGTTGACTACAGCTCCCAGAATCCCTAGCTGTAGTGGGCTTTGGCTGAGGATGTTGTGAGCCAAGCCTGATTCGTATACTAGATATGCTCTGGAACTAGCATAGGAAATTAGGCTTGTTTCACCAGTGTCACAAAGTGACCATATGCGATAACCATGTATGTTCTTTATACAGTGACCATGGATGTTCTGGGCTTGAAGGTAGAAAGGAGACCAAAACACTTTCACATAATCCAATGGGCTTTATTGAGTATAAAAGATTATCAGAGCAATGGCATCAATCTAACTGAGCAGGAAACAAAATAATCAGTCATACAGTAGCTACTAGTACAAGCAAAGCAGTTTTCCTAACTATCACATGTGTGGGGATGTATGCCACCTCAGTACTTACTTCTCACTAACAAGAGATAGAGGAACTGGAATGGAGAAGGGGGAGGGAGTTGTTTGGAAGGGAGAATGACAAAGCACCAGGGTTTAGTGAGGGGGGGCGGAGTTAGAGGCAAAGGGTGGTTCTTTGAAGAGGCATATTACTGGATCTCATTGTGGCCAAATGGATGTGAGCAAGGCTAATGTCCGTTGCTGGAGAGCGTTGCAGGCAAGGCTGCAGATGAAAGGCTGGTGCTGGGGTTCACAGACAGAGATAGCCCCGATTCCTCACCCCATGGCAAGAATCACCAAGCAGTCTCTTGTCTGTAAGCCAAGGACCTCTGTTAGCTATGCAGCTAGACAGCAGACACTTGGGGTACACACATGAGCAAGTATTGGTTGTTAGGCAAAGATTGCTGAAGCTATGCCCAGAGAGCTGACTTCTTACAGCTGTTCAATCATTTGATCTAGACATAGAGTTTTCTCAAGATATCAGCCTCCTGTCTGAATCTCAAAGTGTTAATTGCTCATGACAATATCTATTTGTCTGACAGGGGAAGGCTGAGGAGATGAGGCCCAACTCCTGCAGTAGTGTCAGTCAGTGTTATCAGGAAATATTGTATTATTGTGTTCTTAAAACAATCTGCATTTGTTTTAAGCTTTGCAGATGGGCATCCTCTCTATTCCACAGACCTCTGGCACCTTTGCCTCAAAGAGTGTTTAAAGTCAAAGGTGTTAAGAAGGAAGAAGCTAAGCTATATCCTGAGCCATTTTTGGAAGGGTGGTATAGAAATCAAATAATAATAATAATAATAATAATAATAATAATAATAATAATATACCCTCAGTGAGGCACTACGTTGGGGTAGTTGTGGGGCTTGCGTGCTCCGAGGAAGGTGAGAGCTATTCCAGAGGTCCAACCATACTGGACAGGTCTCACCAGAGGAGCCAAAGAGTGCCTCTCCCATTAACAATATGGTGAAACATAACTTTAATAAATCTATACCGGATAGGTCGTCGCCCAGGTCAACAAGGACTGTGCCAGGTGCTGGAGTCCCTGGACAGCTGGTGGCAAGTGGGCAACAGGACTCAGGATCTTCAGTTAAGCAACCAGGGCTGGAGACTGCAAGGTTACTGGAAGAAATGTCACTTAACCGAAAAAAATATACGAAAAATCCCAACAAGGAAATAATGATCTGCTATTACATGTCTAGTCTAACTAGAAGAGGTTATTTAAAAAGAATGTACCAAATTTGGAAAGAGAAGCATCCAGATACAGAAATAACAGGCTAGCAGACCAGAGAAGATTCATAATAAGAAATAAAGTATTCACAGGAGTAGAGCTGGAAGAACTGCAAAGAGCAACACAGGCTCAAGATATGGAAGAAGAATTACCACCAACTGAAGCAGTTGCTCAGGTGCAAGTGGAGGAGGTGTTGGAAATCGAGGATGCCACTGTTACTGAACTGTTTCAAAATCAAAACCAGGCAACCTCCCCTTTGCCTTCACCTCAAAAACCTGAATGCCGTTTAACAGAAAAGCAACAAGAAATAAAGCAAAAAAATAACTGAGCACATGAACCAAACAACCGCCAGGGTTTGACTTCCAGCTCTAAAAACAGTTGCCAAAAAACAACTTGCTCAGGCATTAAAAGATGTCAATGCTGCACTTGCAGAAATAACAACCAGTAATTTGCAAGAAACAAACCAACTAATGTACAGTGCAGCAACAATAACAACACAAGAGCTCGGATATAAGATCAACGGACCTGTAAAAAAAGAAAGCAGTACATCACCTAAATGGAAGATTAGATTAGAAAATAAAATCTCCCGGCTTAGATCAGATGCTAGTAAACTGAAAGATATGAAAGACAAGAAGCTGAAGAATGAAAACACCAAACAGTATCTGATCCAAAAATACCACCTAGATTCAAGGAAAATTAGAGAAGTCCTGGAAATAAAAAAGCAGTAAATAACAGCAGTGTCAAAGAAAATTAGCAGATACGAAGCCAGAATTACACAACACAGGCAGAATCTCCAATTCCAGGAGAATCAGAGACGTTTTTACCAAAGCATAGAAGGAGAAACTGCAAGAAACTTAGAAACACCAAATAAAGTAGAAACAGTGCAATTCTGGGGGAAATTATGGGACAATCCAATAGATTATAATAAAAAAGCAGGCTGGATGAAAGAGGTCAAAAAATGTAACCAACAAATGCAAGATCTAATAATAACACCAGAATTAATAAGTGAAAGGGCAAAGAAAATTAAAAATTTTGATGAAGTGCATGGCTTTTGGCTTAAACACCTAACAAGCCTTCATAAACAACTATCAAAACAGTTCAATCATATTTTGCAAGGAGGTGATATTGAACAAAGCCTAACAACTGGGAAAACTCATCTCATCATGAAAGACCCAGCCAAAGGTGCAGTTCCAAGTAATTATAGACCAATAACCTGCCTGCCAACCATGTTCAAATTATTAACTGGAATAATAGCAGATGAAATGATGCAACACTTATTAACTAACAAACAGCTTCCAGTTGAATAGAAAGGAAATTGCCCGAACACCAGAGGCACAAAAGACCAGCTGCTGATTGACAAAATGATTTTAGAAAATTGTAAGACAAGAAAAACCAATCTAAGTGTTGCATGGATTGACTACAAGAAAGCCTTCGATTCATTGCCTCACACATGGATACTAAAATGTTTAGAAACAACTGGTGTCAGCAAAAACATTCAGATATTTATTTATTTTAAAGGCAATGAGCATGTGGAGTACACAGTTAACAATCAATGGCGAGACACTTGGACAGAAGAGGCATTTTCCAAGGGGACTCACTACCCTCTCTGTTGTTTGTAATCGCTATGACCCCACTTTCACAAATACTAAACAAAACAGGCCTCGGATACCAAACATCTAAAACATCAAGTCAAATCAACCATCTGCTGTACATGGATGATCTGAAGTTGTATGGAATGTCGCAGTCAGAAATCGAATCACTGCTAAACACTGTCCGTATATTCAGTAGCGATATAGCAATGGAGTTTGGACTAGACAAGTGTGCTGCATTAATAATGAACAGAGGAAAATAAGAAAAACAGAAGGAATAGAACTGCCCAGTGGAAGCAACATCAAGAACCTGGAAGAGAAAGAACATTACAAATACTTGGGCATTCTCCAGGCGGATAACATTGCACACACTGAAGCTAAAAGAAAAATGGGAAGTGAATACATTAGGAGAGTTAGAAAAATCCTCAAGTCCAAACTCAATGGCGGGAACACCATACAAGCCATAAACACCTGGGCTATACCTGTTATCAGATACACTGCAGGAATAATAGACTGGACCCAGGCAGAGCTAGAGACGCTAGATCGTAAGACCAGGAAAATCATGACGATCAATCATGCTCTGCACCCCCGCAGTGATGTAGACAGGCTATACCTCTCTTGCAGCTCAGGTGGAAGAGAAATGCTGCAAGTCCATCCAACAGTAGAGGAGGAGAAAAGAGGCCTTGAAGAACATATAAAGGACAGTGAAGAAGATGCACTTCAAATGGTCAATAAGAAGAAACAATTCAACACCAGTGAAAGAAAGCAGGCCTACAAGAAAGAACAAGTCAAGAACCGGGCAGAAAAATGGAGAAATAAGCCCCTGCGTGGTCAATATTTGCACAATATAAGTGGAAAATCAGACATCACCAAGACCTGGCAATGGCTTAAGAATGGCAACTTGAAGAAAGAAACAGAGGGTTTAATACTGGCTGCACAAGAACAGGCACTAAGAATAAATGCAACAAGAAGGAAAGTAGAAAAATCAACAACAAACAACAAGTGCCGCCTTTGTAAAGAAGCAGATGAAACCATGGACCCCCTAATCTGCTGTTGTAAAAAGATCGCACAGACTGACTACAAACAAAGCCGTGACAAGGTAGCTGGGATGATACACTGGAACATCTGCAAAAAATACAAGCTTCCTGTAGCCAAACATTGGTGGGACCATAAAATTGAAAAGGTTGTAGAAAATGAAGATGCAAAAATATTATGGGACTTCCAGCTACAAACAGACAAACATCTGCCACACAACACAGCAGATATAACTGTAGTCGAGAAGAAAGAAAAACAAGTTAAAATAATCGACATAGCAATACCAGGGGATAGCAGAATAGAAGAAAAAGAAATAGAAAAAAATCACAAAATACAAGATCTACAAATTGAAATTGAAAGGCTGTGGCAGAAAAAGACCAAAATAATCCCAGTGGTAATTGGCGCCCTGGGTGCAGTTCCAAAAGACCTTGAATAGCACCTCAACACCATAGAGGCCACAGAAATCACCATCAGGCAAATCACCATCAGCCAACTTTACTGGGAACAGCCTATATTCTGCGACGATATCTATAACAACAGCAACAACATTGACAATAAAATTCAGCCATCCCAGGTCCTTGGGAAGGATTCGATGTCTCGATGAAACAAACCAGTCAATAACACCTGTCTGACCGTGTAAACAAGAAATAATAATAATATAAATGAACAGCGGAAAAATAACAAAAACAGAAGGAATAGAACTGCCCAATGGAAGCAACATCAAGAACCTGGAAGAGAAAGAAAATTACAAATACTTGGGCATTCTCCAGGCTGATAACATTGCACACGCTGAAGTTAAAAGAGAAATTGGAAGTGAATACATCAGGAGAGTTAGAAAAATCCTAAAGTCCAAACTCAATGGTGGGAACACCATACAAGCCATAAACACCTGGGCTATACCTGTTATCAGATACACTGCAGGAATAATAGACTGGACCCAGGCAGAGCTAGAGACGCTAGATCGTAAGACCAGGAAAATCATGACCATCAATCATGCTCTGCACCCCCGCAGTGATGTAGACAGGCTATACCTCTCTTGCAGCTCAGGTGGAAGAGAAATGCTGCAAGTCCATCCAACAGTAGAGGAGGAGAAAAGAGGCCTTGAAGAACATATAAAGGACAGTGAAGAAGATGCACTTCAAATGGTCAATAAGAAGAAACAATTCAACACCAGTGAAAGAAAGCAGGCCTACAAGAAAGAACAAGTCAAGAACCGGGCAGAAAAATGGAGAAATAAGCCCCTGCGTGGTCAATATTTGCACAATATAAGTGGAAAATCAGACATCACCAAGACCTGGCAATGGCTTAAGAATGGCAACTTGAAGAAATAAACAGAGGGTTTAATACTGGCTGCACAAGAACAGGCACTAAGAACAAATGCAATAAGGGCAACAGTAGAAAAGTCAACAACAAACAGCAAGTGCCACCTTCGTAAAGAAACAGTTGAAACAGTGGACCACCTAATCAGCTGTTGTAAAAAGATCTCACAGACTGACTACAAACAAAGGCATGACAAGGTAGCAGGGATGATACACTGGAACATTTGCAAAAAATACAAGCTACCTGTAGCCAAAAATTGGTGGGACCATAAAACTGAAAAAGTTGTAGAAAATGAAGATGCAAAAATATTATGGGACTTCCAACTACAAACAGACAAACATCTGCCACACAATACACCAGATATAAGTGTAGTCGAGAAGAAAGAAAAATAAAATAATTGACATAGCAATACCAGGGGATAGCAGAATAGAAGAATTTTTTTTTAGAAAAAATCACCAAATACAAACATCTACAAATTGAAACTGAAAGGCTGTGGTAGAAAAAGACCAAAATAATCCCGGTGGTAATTGGCGCCCTGGGTGCAGTTCCAAAAGACCTTGAAGAGCACCTCAACACCATAGGGGTCACAGAAATCACCATCAGCCAATTACAAAAAGCAGCTTTACTGGGAACAGCCTATATTCTGCAGCTATATCTATAATGACAACAACACTGACAATAAAATTCAGCCATCCCAGGTCCTTGGGAAGGACTTGATGTCTGGATAAAACAAACCAGTCAATAACACCTGTCTGACTGTGTAAATAATCCTATCTAATAAAAGGCTTGGTGTCCGTCCATGGACGGACACCAAGCGTGTGTCCGTGCCTCGCTCGGACCTTCTGGGCATGCGCGGAGCCAGAGGGAGACAAGAACACCCAGCACCCGGCAGCCATGAGAAGCCGGAGAAGCGGAGGAGGGGAAAACTGAGCGAGGCGGCGGCAGAGCCGCCGCCTCTGCCATGAGCAGCAACGAAGGGGAGAAACTCAGCCCCAGCAGAACCAAAAAAACCGAGGCCAATGGCGGCGGAGAAAACAACAACAAAAGGAAAAAGGAAAAAAAAAGGAGCGGGGAATGCTTTGAAAACAGGAGGACCAAAACACTAAACGGAAGACAGGAACGCTGGCCGAGTTGGCAGCGAAGCCAAAACACTCACCCGCCCTCCCAGCTGTCCAGGATCACCTTCCCCACCACCCACCATTAAACATTTGCACGTCGCCCCCCGCGTGTCGGACTCCCGCCCAACCAACTGCCCAAACCCACCTTACTCACACCAGCCCATGGTAGTCACAAGAAAAAAAACCATTAAAGAAGAGAGGAGCACACAAAAAGAGCTCCTCCCTGTGCTAAACCACTGCCCAAACTGCCGCTATGAACGAAACGGACACCTAATGCGTACTTAACGTTCATTGAAACAGTATGGGCAGCAGCATAGCTCAGGGAGGAGCTCTTTTTGAGTGCTCCACACATCCACTTGCTTTTCCTCCGTCAGCAGATTCAGCACACTTCCCAGCCATGGGGAGATTAGAGACGCCGACGAGACACACACCAAAAAAATTACACTAAGCACTACACTAAATCCCAAAACACAAAAAGTAACACGAAGCACCACACACACCCAGAAGACAAAACTACACACACAAAAAACACAGACTAGAGCAGCGGCCAGTGGCGTGCCCCACATTCCCCCCCCCAAAAAAACCAAGAGAGTCCCCCACCCACAGCCAAGGGCAGAGGGGGGGGGACCGTTATTTGCGCTCGCACCCACAGACTGACAGCCTAACGGTCGTCAGCAGTGGACTCCTGCAGTGCCATTAGCACTAAAGCAGCTGAGCAAGATAACCGATAAAAAAAGGACAGACAGATACTCTAATAGCCCTACTCTACAGAACAGCATAGAGCAGGCAAGGCTGAGAAAAAGGCAGTCTTAACACGCTCAGGTGAGCCAAAAGAGAGCATAGACGGACCTCCCCTACATCCCAACTGACTCTGCCAACCAACCCCCCCCCCAAAAAAAACTGTCAAAATAATCAAAATAATAATAAACAAAAACAGCCCATCACCAAGCAGAAATAAATTGATGCTGCTGTGCTGAGTACACCAAACCAATAATAAAAATAAAACTCTGAAGGGAAGACTGCCCTACAGTAAATTACTACAGAAACCAGAAGCCAGAAAAGAATCTTTAAAAGGGGGGGGGGGAAGGGAGAGAAAAGAGCCAAGGGAGAGGAAAGCAAACAGGGGCAAAAAGTAAAATAAACAAGGACAAGAGAGCGGAAAGAGGGGGGGGGGAGAATGCAGAAAAGACAGACCAAGAGACAATGAGCAAAAACCAGAAAAAGAAACACAAAAACAAAACAAAAAAACCCAAGGAAGAGAAGGCTAGCGCCCGTTAATATAACGGGCTTAAAAATACTAGTAATAATAATAATATGATTTGTGAGACAACAATTAAATTACTTCTTGTGTAAATCTACCGTGTGTAATTCTAAAAACATTCCAAAGTAACAGCAATAGGATATATGTGTGGGACTAGTAATCAATGCATCTTATTAAGGCGAACTCCCATAGGAAATGCAGGATTATCTCCTGCCTTCCCAAGGCAATCACCAGAGAGCAAAGCACAAACAATTTGACTTGTTTCTCGGGAGTTAATCATTTCATTCAGCGTTCAGGCATCAACTGATTACTTAATAAAGTAGAATCAGACACAGGCCTTGATTTCACATAATTTTGGTTTTGTAACTCCGGGTCCAATGTAAGTAGCCAGGGTGGCCACTACAAGGATGGTGGGAGTTGTAGTCAAGAACATCTGGGATTTTCTGTTAGAGCGAACACTAATTACAACCAAGTCATCAGAGCCTTCTACTTCTCCTTCTAGGCTCATCTGTTCCTTCAGGTTGATGCTGGTGCTAATTTGGGGTGGGGTGGTTATCCTGGAGTGTGTGGGTGTGGATGTGACAGAGAGGGAGAGAGGGGTGGTATCTCTTTAGGCTATGCATGAATGTGGATAAAGGAATTGATTGATGGGGCGTCTGTCTCCCCTAGGAACATTTAACCCAAAATGTGCATGAGTGCTTATAGCATCATATTCCCAGATCACTCCCTACTCCATCTGGTTGTACCACACTTCCAACCTAAATCTGTCTTTGCATTATGGTTATTTCAGCAACTAGATGAGGTCTGGTGACAGAGAGAAAGTGGTGACAGAGAGAAAGAGATACCTTGGATATTCTCCTAGGACAGAGAATTCATCAAGTGAAGCTTTCCTCATCCATGCATGATAAGCTGCACCTGATAAGCATTTCCTCATCTTGACATCCCTTAAAAAATAGGAGCCGAGCTGCCTTCTTTTGCCTCTGGTCACCCTAACACAAGGGTCTGACTGTTGGGTTGCAAAGAGAAGAGAAGGTCCTCTGCACCCTTTCACCATCAGGTGGCACTGATGGTGAACCAAAAGTGTTCACTTCATAGACAACTTTGTCACTAGGCATCTTAGGAGCACATGTTACACTGGCTTGTAGCTGATACTGGCTTGCTGAGACGGAGTCCGGGAGTGGGGTGTATGCGCATGCAGAGGTGGTTCTGGACTGGCAAAAGGGTCGTTTAGACATGCTGCTTTAGGCCTAATTATCACCGGCTTCAGTGACAGTACCAGGAAAAGAAATTGGGAGTGAGGGCACAGAAGGGGCAAAGTGCATTTATGGGTGGGTGAGCTGTGTCCCACATATTATATTTCTGAAACAGAAATGGGGGGCAGTTGGGGGAGGCAATCCACTTTCCTGGGGAGAGTGCTTGCCACCCCTCTGGAGCCACCCTTGACCTGCTTGTGTGTCCTCGCCATGCCTGCAGAACCTCTCTGTAAATAGATGGCTACAAAGACATCATGCACCAATGGGGCTTGCTTCTCTAAAGGCAACTTATGCTGTAAAAGATTAATCTCCTTTTACCCCGGAAAGGGAGAGCAATATGACAGATGAATGGGGCTGGAGGCAAGAAAGGATTGTTTGCTTTGCATAAACTGGTTTGAGGAAGCAATTACTCATGCCTCTTGGCTCTTCTGGGAGGATACACTGTCAAGCAAGCAACACCCACCTGCAACTGCAGAGAGACCTAGAGGGTTTTTGAAAATCCAAAAATGAGAGTTTTGAAGAATCTCAGGCTCCGTGAGGTTTGTGCACCCAGAATCATAGAGATTATCTTTGTTGTGGTGTTTTGTTCACTTGGTTGAGAAAACAGGCACTCGGGACTCTGATGTTTGGTCTCCAAAGGTAGGAACTGATCTCTTTCGCCTATTCATTCCTCATGTCAGTCCAAGAGTAGCTGCAGGGCCAAAGCAGTGCTTCGACAAGCAGCTCAGATCTCCTCACTCCTGATACCTTTCAGGCAGAAGTGTTGATTCTTGTCTTATTTAGTCATCCAGTAAATGTGTAGTCAACTTAACTCAGTGACAGCCTCGTCAGCTAAGAGCAACAGATGATGCTCATGTGGGCATAATGCTGGCACTTGGTAACCCTGCATCTCCTTAGCACCAAGCGGGCAACTGCTGTTGTGAGTGCCAGAGGAGGTTAGTGTCAAATGTTGCTCCTGGCTGAAAGCGGAACGTTGGTACAGTGGAACTGCTCAGGGTGGGAGGTCCATTCGTTTGTACCCCAACCCTGCATTTATTCTTGTTCCGGAGAATACATTGCAAAAATCTTACTCAGGTGGGGATTTCTCCCCTGAAGTAGGAAATCAATGCAACAGATGCAATATTCACAACTCCTTCAATTGCAAGCCCTGCTGAGATTAGATGACTCTTTGCCACCTATCTTGCACTTTATCGTGACTATTTGCCACCTATCTTGCATTTATCTCTCAAATGGCAGCTCCTAAGAAGACATAGCCATAGTCGTCCTCAGTGTTCCCTCTAACAGGGATTCCCAGATGTTGCTGACTACAACTCTCATAATCCCCTGCCAAAGGCCATTGCAGCTGGGGATGCTGGGAGTTGTAATGAACAACATCTGAGAATCTCTGTTAGAGGGAACACTGGTCCTCCTCTAATTTTCATATCTAATTTTCATATCCTGGGGAATCCTTGGAGGTTTGTGCTCGGGTAGTTTGAAAAATGTTTTAAACTGAACCATCATCATTTTGATGATGGTCAAACTTCTCCCTTGCCATTTGCCTCTCTTCTCTTGCCCCCCCCCCACTGAATATTCGGTAAGTCGAGATCCCATAAAACAGCCTCGAACACCTGGTAACAGCAAACCAGAGAGAACAGCAAACTTCTCTTTTTGTAATTGCCTTTTCTCATAAAAGGCACACACTGAATTTAATAAAGCATATGATCAGACAAGTGATGTGTTCAGATAAGTAGGACCGGATGAAATAAAAACCAGCCCCAAGTGGTTCAATGCTCAGAATAAACCAGGATTTCTTTTACAGCTTAAAAAAACAAAACTTTGGACAACCTGTTTGCAGAGCCTTTGGTAAAGTGCTGGTGTTGAAGAGAGACAATACCTGTAATCCACAATTTACAATAATTAGCATTCATAAATCATTTTCCAGAAATGATCCAAGTCCTTTGTGTACATTATCTTAGCAATCCTGGTAAGTGAGGCCATTTTGAAATAACCATTTGGATTATGGGTTTTTATTTTAATAAAAGGTGTGTTCTGTATCTGGCATGTGGAGGATAGGTTACTTATCAAGATGACTAGATGTGGGTACAGTTATAAAGTGTACACAGTACAGAAACCAGTTAGTGAGGGGGTAAAAATGGGAGCACACAGTCTAGGTATATGTGAATGCTGCCATAGTCCATTTATGAAATGACTGGAAAGGAACTGCTCCCTATAGGAGTACTTTAACTGCTGTATCAATCCTTTGATCTGTGTGATTATTTCAGAATTCTAAAGAAAGAGCAAACTTATATGGAAGGACTGGACTGTAGAGCCACTCAAAGCAAACAAACGGTTTCATCAGATCTCTCTTCTGAAGCTTCCTAGACTTTCCTCTTAAAGAGGCAGTACACAACAGGGATCACATCATATCTCTCCTTAAGAATCTGCTTTGGCTGCTAGTTGCTTTCAAAGCCTTGGCCTTTCAAGGCCTAGAAAGCTGAGGCCTGGGATATCTGAGTAAATCTCTCCTATATATGCAACGGAACGTACCACACAGTTGTCTGAGGAAGCCTTGGTTGAGGTGCCTCAGTTGCACCTCTTCTAAACATGTAAATTTTAGCCATTCATCTTAAAGTCAGAGAGAGCATGTTTCCATCCATTCTGAAGCCCTTCTACATGAGCATACTTCATTCATCCATCCATCCATTTAAAATATGTACACTTCGCCCCTCCAGTATACTACTGATCGGGGTGGCTCACAACTTCTGAGCATAAGTTGAGTGCCGTCAGCTACCCTGTGGAAGTGATGTCAAAGCAATTGTCTCTCGGCATTCAGACAAATGATGACAAACTTCCTCTATAGAACAGCATCAGTTATGCTGGGAGAAATGCTCTTGTTGACCATCTGCTTGCCAGTATTTTACTGGCAAAATAATTAGGAAAATGCTATTGAACAGTTAATGTTGTCATTTTATTTGATGGCTTTAGATTGCCTGTACTTTAATTTTGTAAGTTGTTTTGAGCATCTAGGTGGTGAAGCAAGGTGGAAACCCCCCCGAAAAATAAATATTATCTACTTCTCTGCAATGAAGCAGCATTCTCTGTGCCTCGATTGTGGCTGTTGAATGCTTATTAAACCAATAATTTTCTACTGCTTCCATCTCTAGGCAGCTTCGGCCAGCAAGTTGTAGCATTAGGACGCCTGTTAGCTTGCAGCATAAATGCATTGCCGTTCTCTGCAGTAGTTGGGCAGGATTCCAAATTGTTCACCATCTTCTTTGCTGAGCTGACTTACAGAGCTGAAGATGCTTACCATCCACCCATCATCTCCTTTTCTCTAGGCTTCACATAGTCAGTTCTTTAATCATTCTGCATTTGACATGCTTTATAAAACATTTAATGC
The DNA here is from genome assembly GCF_027244095.1 of Hemicordylus capensis. Taxonomy (NCBI): domain Eukaryota; kingdom Metazoa; phylum Chordata; class Lepidosauria; order Squamata; family Cordylidae; genus Hemicordylus; species Hemicordylus capensis. The sequence continues at coordinate 265,978,790 of NC_069657.1, read as the reverse complement.
TACCTTGAATTCCCTCCAGTGTTTGTTAAACTTTAAAAATGTGGCACACCAACATGGGGCAAGCTTCTCCCACACTGGCCGAACCCCAGCTGAGAAAAGCAGTGCTGTCGTTTGCCGAATCTTGGATACAAGAACTATGTTAATGCATCCCCATATAGCATTGCTTTTTTTACTGAGCACCTTGGGCTTTTAGCGCTTTTTTTTTTTAAGCTTCCATTTGGAGTTTCATCATAACAACTGGGAGAATTTCAAATGGCAGTAATTTTGGTGTGTCTGAAGTGCTGGTGGTTGGACCTGGACTGGCGGACGACAGAGCAATTGCAATCACTCCTGCTCAGACCTCTGCCCAGGCTTGCACAAGCTGCCTGAAAATGGCAATTCTGTACCCATATATCATGTTAGACTGATGGGGCAAGAAGGCATAATTCTCTAGCAGCAATTGCACAGTCCATTTCAAGACAATGGCCAATGAATTCCGCTGTAGCGTATATTGCTATGTGCCCGGAACATGGAGAGAAGTTAATTTAAAGACAACGTTGCTTTTTCTTTAATAAATAAAAAATATGAGTATCAATCACACTTTCAGTCATGTAGGCCTCATTAATTATTTGTGCAGCTATGGGGTTCAAGCATGAAATAATTCTATTTCTATTTCTTGTTGATACAATACTTTTTAATCAGCGAACTGCAATCTTTTCCTGGCTTTCCTCCTTTACAATATTGTGATGCATTCTTGTTTTCCAAAAGAGCCAGTGTGGTGTAGTGGTTAGAGTGCTGGACTAGGACTGGGGAGACCCGAGTTCAAATCTCCATTCAGCCATGAGACTTGCTGGCTGACTCTGGGCCAGTCATTTCTCTCTCAGCCTAACCTACTTCACAGGGTTGTTGTGAGGAGAAACGTAAGTATGCAGTACACCGCTTTGGGCTCCGTGGAGAAAGAGCGGGATATAAAATGTAAAAACCTAAACATAACATAAAAAGGGGCCGTGGCAGTGATAATGAAGACATAGCATCCTGAGAGTGGAGAAACTGTTTGAACTTGTATTCTCTGCTCTGAACACATGGTCCCTAGAATGCAGCAAAGTTGTATTCAAACCACCTTCATCACACCTCAAATGTTATGTCTGTCTTCACCCATAGAATGTTACATCTGTCTTCACCCTCAGTCTGAGTTTTTGTTTTTCTCAAAGGGCAGCACACAGTTAATTCTTGATGCTGGAGGTAGGATCTGAAGCCACATCTTCTAGGTCCAAGCTTAGCTGTCTGAACTCTGAAATCTCACAGATTGCTGTAGTTTGTTTGATCAAAATTGGACACTCTTAAGTTTCAGGAAAACACCAAGAACAACAACACCATCTTCAAAGTCTGACTGATATTGCTGCTTTCTCTGTCTTAGTCTAATTTGAAAAGAAGAGACAGGATGAGATAGCATACACTAGTTTTCAAGCTGTCTGGCTTCAGAACGCTGTTTATGCCGCAGTGGGGTGATATGAGGTGAGTCATGATGGACCAGCATGGGTTTAATTGTCATGCTGTGGTGTGGGGCGGAGATTCAATTTCAGCGTGTTACAATGGTTCTTTCAACCTGTTAGGGAGCAGTCACACATTTGTTGTTCTCTAATCACATTATTCCTAGGGTAGCTTCTAGGCCTAGTATGGCTCCTAAGCGGCGCAGCTCTGCACTATCTTCCGCATCTTCCATGGAAGGGGGTTCTGAAGAGTCACATCTTCAAGCTCCACTAGTCGATGCTGGTGAGAGCCTGCAATGCTTGGGAAGGCAAATAGGACCCCAAAAGTCTAATGCTCAAGCTGCATGGGGCAGAGGCCGAGGGTCTGGCTTTGGTAGGCTCCGGCTCTGTCGAGCATTCGGGGGAGGTTTGGGGTGGCTGTTTGGCAGCAGTCAGTGCACTTTACTCTCATTTGGATGCCCTTGAACAGTGTTCAGCTGGGAATTCTGTTGGTCCCAGAGAAGGCTGAAGGATCCGCTTCTACCCACCAACTTCCAGGCATTGAGTTCGACTCTGCCCACCACATTTCTAAGTTGCCTGTGCCCAAATTGTTGGCTTTCAGGAGCTCTTCCTGTCCTTATAAAGGCTGCAAAAGGCCTTTTGCTATCACATTTATTTCCTTTTATACCTAGCTAAGGCCCTGCACCAAAGGATCAGGTTGTCTGAAGGTTTTCATGAGGATGTTGCAGGGTGGCTTGAGTTCTTGAGTGAATTTAATGGTGTCTCTTTTTGTTGAGAAAGCAGCTTTTGTTGAGAAAGTAGCTTTCAATTCCACTTGGATGTAGCAAGTTCCATCGGTTTCCACCTGCATTGGCCAGCCCTTTGGCCCATGGAAAGCGGGCTGATAATATTGAGGACTTCATGTTTTTGGAATTTTTTCCAATCATGTTTGCAGTGCTGGTTTGGGGTCTTTCTTTCTCCGACAAGTCGGTTCTTTTTTAGTGCAACAACTTTGCGGTCACCCAAGGTTGTCAACAGTAAATTTTCTAGTTCAGCAAGGGTTATGTGCTAGTGTGGGAATTCAAGTTGTTGTGCTTAAAATCTAACATTCTTTTTAAAGCTCATCATGCACCTGGCCTGAACAATGGAATTAGATATGCCCTTTTGTGCTTTCAGTTTTCCAGGTTCAGGCTGTTTGCTCCAGAGGCAGACATGGAACCAGTGCCCCTTCCTCCAGATCTTGTAAAAGTCTTGTAATGCAGCAAGGTAGATTAGGCCCCTCTTGTCTCGCTGGCTCCTTCCACCAGTGGTTCATATACTAAAGCTTTTGGTTAATGTTTGGCTTTTTTCATGCTTTCTAATTCTGGAGAGGGTGTGGTCTCTGCCCCCCCCCCAGCATATTTTGGAGTTTCTTGTTTCTCTCCATGGAAAGGGCTTGTCACATCACGCTCTCTTGCAAGGGCTAGCAGTGTGCAATATCCTTTTTCATTAAAGCATGTGGTCAACCTGGCCATAGAGCCATTCAGGGTAGCAGATAAGTCCAGGGATGATAGATTGTCAGTCCTGGTCCCCATCCTGCTGTGTATCCTGTCTGCTCTGCCCTCAATTTGTTTTGATTTTGAGGTCTATCTTTTCCACCTTTCTTTTGTCTTACTATTTTTTGGAGCTTTGCATATAAGTGAGCTCTTGCCTTGATCCAAGTTCAAGTTTTCCTATTTGTTCTGAGATGTTTCAGCGCATTACTCTATGGTTTCTTTGCACTTGCATTTTTTCCAAATCAGATCAGTTGGGTAAGGGAGTGGGGATTTTGTTGAGGGGTGGCATTGTGCAGGGTTTGTGCCCCCTTGAAGAGGTAGCCAGCTTCTTGGGTCACAGAACTGCCAGTTCCGGTCCATTTTTAAACCTAGACTGTACCCCCGACAAAGTTTCAATTCTAGTCCATCTTCAAGAAGGCATTTAAACTTGCCAGTTTTCTCATAGATTGCTTCATCATGCATTCTTTTCGTATCAGTACTGCTTCTGTTGCAGCTTCAGAGGGTGTCTCTGCCAAGGATGTGAAGCAGACTGGGTGCTGGTCTTCTGTCTGTAAGGGATTGTTCTAATGCACCAGTTAATTGTTACTGTTTTTGCTTCCTTGTTTAGGTGCAGCAATTGATGGGGACCGCATATTGATTTGGATCATTGGCCATAGTATTCCCTATTGGGCATCCTTCAACTGCCAGGATCTGTAGCCTGGGTTTGGGTCTCATGTGAATATTCATTGGGCATGATGTAGAGCAGGCCTGCTCATCTTAGGCCCCCCAGCTGTTTTTGGACTACAACTCCCATAATTCCCAGCCACTGTAGCCAATAGCCAGGGATTATGGGAGTTGTAGGCCAACATCTGCAGGAGGGCTGAAGTTGAGCAGGCCTGATGTAGAGAGATGTTGCGGAGGGACTTGGTCCTGGGCTGATGGTCAAATCATTAAGCCAAAGTCATCAACTGCTTAGTTATTCAACTAGGCAAGAATGACATTGCGTTTGTTCCCAGCCTCAAGTTTATATTGTTAGTTGCCAACGATCTGAGTTGTGTTCTTCAGATCTGTCCCAGCTCCACCTTGGCCATGGTTGAGTTATTACCTTGGCTGTGGTGGCCTGGGGCTCAGGAAGTCAGTATGCTTAACAGGTCCAGGAAAAAGATCGATTTGGAACTGTTTGTTTCTTGGCAGGAAGGTATCCTCTTCAGGCAGCCTGAATTCCAGGTGCCCAGGGGGGACATATTTAGTAGTGATGGGATTCATCTTTCTCAACTGGGGGGAAGGATTATGTGTGGGGCTTAAAGGGAGGCATATCTGCCTTCCTTTCTAGGAGTTTGTTTGGCAAGACAGACCCTAGCACAGCTGCAGGGCCACCTGTGGTGATGGAGACTGAGGGACAGCATGACAATTAGTCTTGAATATTAATTTTGGGTATTTGGGGTATAAGAACAGCCCTGCAGGATCAGGCCCAAGGCCCATCTAGTCCAGCATCCTGTTTCACACAGTGCTACATTGCTACATTGTAACTTTGTTGTTAATTATTTTGCTTGGTTAATTAGCAGACGTTTATAACTTTGTGTTGGTTATTTTATTGCTTTTTATTGCTTATTTGCTTAGACAGCCGGGCTGTGCAAGCTTGCCCTGCTCTGGATGTTCTCTGCTTCCTATTGGCTGCTGTCCTTCAGTATCCTTTTGCAAACAAAGCCTAGTTGGTTGCTTATATTATTATTAATAACCTTATGGCCAGAGTTTCTGCCCTGTGCCCTTTTACCACCATGTCACTTGTCTGGCCTAGTCATCTACCACCTCAAAACGTTTTCCATATTGATATTCCTAGAAGTTCTGTGCATTACAGAGGACATAGGGCATGTTCTAGGGTGCATTCACCTGGGTCACCAATGGGCCCTCGGCATTATCCACTGCACACTGAAAGGGCATCCCAGAACACATTGAACATCCCCCTATGGCTGTGCATTGCAGAGAGAGCAGCCTGTCTGAGTGGGGTGGGGTAGGGGACAGAAAAGAAGCTGCAGGTGCAACTCGTTTCCATTGTTTTTGCCCTGTCTTGGCTGCCTTGCTGTCTCATGCCTCACCCATGTTGTTGTGTTAATCCCCAACATGCAGGCTGGTCATTCACCCAGTTCCCCAACCCAGCAAATGACCAGCCCATGCACCTGGGGTTAATACGGTGGTGGGGTGAGGTGGGAAAAGCTGCACCTGCAGTTTGTTTTCTGCCCCTTCCTCCACCTCATCCAGTGAACAGGCCACCACTGAGAGGAAGATCAGTAGTTGTGGGCAAGCTTTCTTTCAATGCTTCTTCTAATTAAGGAACCTCTGAAATGTTAACAAAGATCCCAAGGTTTCCCAGTTAACAGTTTTAAAATCTCTGATATACTTGACAACATATGCTGGTTGGCATGCAATAGTATTTAATATTTGGTAGTTACGCAGTGGTATTTTTTTCTCTTGTAGCAATTTGATAAATAAAATGCAACAACATATAATGGTAATTAGCATTTGACAGTTGATTGCTTAGGAGATTTCATATCTGAACCCTGACCAAATCAAAATGGTCAAGAAATATCAACAAGTCCAAAGCATTCAAATTTCATAGTGGACAGTTCACATTTTTAAAAAATGATTTCACATATTGAATTTGAAATTTCTCATTCAAAATGCAGCTGATGATGAAAGGGGAAAATGTGCAGAATGTAAAAATATGTGCAAATATCAGTTCAGCTCCAGTGGCAGAACATGCTATATCTATGTTTTACCTTTTTGTTCTCTTGGTATTAGCTCTTCTGAATAAAGCTGCTGGCCCAGAACAAGAAAGGAAATATTTAATCAGTTTTTTACACCTGAGGTTTGCTCAAGGAAATACTAATTCTCTTTTATTGTTGATACTGAGTGGTTGGGCTAATAGATCATTAACATACTGGCAATAACTTCAGACAAATAATAATATGTGCAAAAGAAGTCTAAAAAGCAGTCCCTTTCTTCCCAGTTATGGGCATTTCCCAACTTACGCTGAAAAATCCCAACATTTTACTTGTAATTCCTAAACATGAACATGAAAGTTGGTCCTTGCTTGTAGAGACTTGGTGAAACTGAGATGCACCAGTAGAATACATTTCAGAAATTGTTGTGTAATGAAGCTTGCTTTGGACATTTTCCAAGGTGCCTTTGGTAAATATAATCCTTTGCCAGCAGAGGATGGAAATGAAGATGAAATGTGATCATTAGCTAAAGGCAATTGGATGCTTACTGTCCTGCTAAAATGCTAAGAACTGATGGTAAATGTTAACATCTACCAAGTTTCTGATGCATAGCAACAAAACGTGGTGCTCACTGAGAGCTCAGTCTCTATGATCGCACAACAAATGTTGTGGGTAGTGATGACATCCTTGTCCATGAGTGTCACCATTCTGTGGAACGGCTGATCTTTTAACTAGTTTACATTGGTTTGTTCTTCCACACTTTCCCCCATGGTTGGGGTACACAAAAGTGGGAGTTTGACAAATTTGCATCAAACCTAGATACATCTGGTGAATGGGCTGTAATTTCTAGTCATTTGTGCCCAGGTCTGCTTAGGGCTCCAAGGACATTCATACCGACCAACCACACATGCAGGTTTCTGCTACAAACTGAAGTAGTTCACATGTTCTGCTACAAACTGAGGTAGTTCATTAATTGGGTAGGGCAAGCATTCTACCCAGCTTCGGGAGCTGAGTGCACACACAATTTTTGGTCGTGTGCTAACAAAAACCTAGGTAGGGGGAGGGAGGAGTGATTGTCTGTGAGGCAGGAGCTGGGTAAGGTGGCACTATCCTACCCAGCACTTGTACCCAACATCTGAATGACATAGAAGGAAAACCTGTTCTACTCCACCAATGATAACTTCCCCCTCCTACCGAGATTTTTGTTAGCACATGATCAAAAAATCGGGAGCGCATACAGCTCCCAAACCTGGGTAGGATGCTTGACCTAGCCAGTTAACCCTCGTGTGAACTGCCTCACTGTTTCCGTAATTCTCTCACATGGCACCTCACCCTGAAGCCTTCTGAGCTTGCCTCAATACACAACAATAGACAATACACTACATTACGAGGCAGTGGTGATGTGGGAGGGGATATGAGTGGACTGGCCTGAGTGAGTGTGAAGCATTAAAGCCTTGCGTTTAAGGTGTGGTGAGTAACACCAGCCACTATTGCCCATTCAGTTCGATGGTCCAAAGGTCCTTCTAGGAAGAGCACAAGTAAGGCTCAACAGAATTAGGCATTCAGCCTTACAGTTCTCCACAGGCCGACACCTGAGCTTTGAAATGAAAACAGTTTTGAACACTGAAAACTGGCAGCGTTCTGCTTTAGATGCCGCATGGATGGTCTCTTGAAGGACATATTCCATTCAGTATGGAATAATCTGGATACTACAGTGACACAAATGCCTAAGGAATGGTTGTGTTATTCACAGACAACTGGACTGACTCGGATCACAGATGTGTCTGGTGTGGTCAGCAATACCATTATCTTTCTGATGTTGGTTACTTGCTCAGTGGGAACATGGCATATCTGTGAGTGGAGCCCCGTCCCACAGACTCCCAGTCTTAAGCAATAAGCTGTTCCCCCTTCCCTCAGCAATTATGCATTAGCACATGTATTATGAATGAACAAGCCATATTTCTTTCTACAACATAAGTCATCCAGAGAACCAGCTCCCTGCTAGTTTTCATGGTTAATTTAAAAATCTCTGCCTACTCTTCTTAGTCCCTGCAAGGGACAGAAAGTGTCTGAAAATCTCCCGACATTTTGTGTCGGGATCCGAGCTTTCAGAAACCATTAAACCTCATGTAACATTTATTCAAGGCTCGCAATGGCATTCAGAGCGAGGCAGATAAAAAGATGCGGGGACAGAGGGAGCACGGTGCAAGCCAAGTACCAGCTGATGTACTAGGGAGTTGGGTGGCTTTGTTTGGCTCATTTCCACGGCATTAGCCTCTCATTTTCCCCATTCAGTTACATCTCTTCTGATTTACTGATCAGCCACTCTGTTAAGGATCGCATATCCCAGGGAAGCAATTGTGGTGTCTTTTATGAACAGTGCAGTGGAAACACTACTCGCTTGGTGCCCTGTGCACCTGTCAAAAAGGGAAGCAGAATATTAGGGTTCATCAGGAACACGATAGAAAAGAACAAAGATTTCACTCTCGTACCTCCAGTGTGGTTATTCTTAAATGGAGGGTGGAAGGCACTCATGGGAAGTGTGGAAATATTCTTGGACGTCATTCGGCTTTTAGCCCTGGCTATTGGGATCAATATATTACTAATACTTAGCCTTTATGTGGTGCTTTAGAGTATTCAAAACACTCCACATACAGTAGCTTGCAAGTCTGACAACCACACAGGTCAGGATTGTGCCTTGCCTCAGGCCACCCTGTGTATTCACAGCAGGGACAAATTTCAAGCCAGGAACTTGCAGCTCCACAGCTCAGACTCTTAGCCACTGTTGTACCACATACAGTATGGCACACTTATTTCCAGGGAGCTTTTGGCAGCTGAGCTTTATTGAAAAACTTTCTTTTCTCCGCTTAATGTTCTGGCTTTGTGCTTCTGTTGTTGCTGAACTTAACTAAGTCAAGAAAAGGATACCATTTTCAGTTGATGTTGTAGCAAGCCACCTGTCATGTTCTGCCTAGCCTGAGGCTCTGCATGGTACTGCCCCTTGTGACATCTTGCTGCATTGTAGTAGGGTTTTAAGCCTAGGCTACGGGCAAGCCCCACCCTGTGTGGTCAATCATTGGCTCCCCTGTAGCAGGAAGAGAATAAGAGGTTACCTGTCTCAGGCAGGCCTTAGCTCAGTATCAGCGCCACCTTGCTTCTGTTGTGTTTCATGGTGACCTGGGCTTGCCCTGGGCCTGGAATTTACAGGGTAGCCAGAACCTAAGGGGTATACTCGTGAGTCAAATGGGCCGTAAGCCAGAATTTGGCTTTTTAAAGCCAAATCTGGCCACCTAGCCTGGAAAGCACCCAACCCTTGGTGTGTTCCTGACCTTTGGCTACTGGCTTGACCCTTGATTAGGCTGACTGCTTAGCTTGACCTCTGGCTACTTGTTAGATCCCAGAGCTCTGACTGGTTGCCTGCATCTCCTGATCCTGGCTTCTAGCCGTATGCCACCTAGTGGCCGCTGACCATGGTCCAGCCCAGATACCATCTCATGCTTTGGAATGGTAGAAACACCTGTCTGACTGCGTAAACAAGAAATAATAATATAATAGTCAATGGGAGGGAGGACTTGAGTGCCGAGTGTGAAAACTGAACAAATGGAGCCTGAACAAAGAACATTCTTCTGTTGGTAAATCTCCATGGGATAAAGTTATGGGGGGCAAATGTATTTATTTAAAATATCTGTATTCTGGCTTACCATCCTATTAAAGAGACGATCAAGGTGGCTAATGGCATATAACAAAAAGCAAGTCCACAAACAAAACATCAGTTAAGAAAATTTTAAAAGGAAGAAGGAAACAGAGAGGAAACACACAAATCTCTAACAGTAAAACCCCTCAGAGCCAGAAAAGGAGGTCACAGAGGCCAATAAATCAAGAAAAAGCCAGGTGGGAATAAATAGGTGTTTATTGTCTGCTTAGAAACTGGCAATGATGGGGCTTATTGGACTTCCTAGTAGGAAGAATTCTGTAACCTGGGTGCCATTACCAAGATTCCCTGTCAAAATACAGCTTTCCACCTCTCCAGTATAATCTCGCATCTCAGACGATGAGTCATTTCTCATGATTGGTAAGAAAGGGCTACAGAATCAGTGGGGAGCTTACCTCCCTGGAGACAATCCTTGTTGAGAGTCTGGGCACAGAGATAGTGCACCCAGATATGTAGCTGCCTCCTCAGATAGCGTGGAGATGGGGGTGCTGGGAGGCATCGTCCCACCCCACCCGAACTCCCATAATGTACTGCACAAGTAATGCATCCCCCGCTCCCTGGAGCTGGCCGAGATCCCCGCAGTCTTCTAGCCCTGCAAGCAGCCGGGGCTGGCAGACAATTTCAAAACTGGGGTTAAGAGAGCTCTTTCTCTCTTAACCTCGTTTAGGAGGGTGGCTGGCTGGGTGGCTTTGCCGCCGAGGCACTGCTGGGATCGGGCCCAATCCCTGCAGTTCTCGTGCATGGGCAGGAGCAGGCTTGGCTTTGTTAGCCTGGTTTTGCCTAAGCATGAGAACAGCCTCAAGACCATCTTTAGGATGCTTTGAGATGCCATCAGGGGCGTAGCAAGGTTGGAATGGGCCCAGAGACAAGATTTTAAAATGGGCCCCCCCCCACTCAAAGTCCAGGGCCTCCGCACACCCCAGGCCCCCAAGGGTTTAAGTCTGATATTCCAAAATAAGTATGCTGCCTGCAAATACATTTCACTGAATACACACACGCACACGTCACAATATATAGTGATATACATTGAGTACTATACATTTGTTTTACTTTTAATGCCTTGAACACACTAGAAAGATGAATGATTAAAATGGATCCCTCGCTGCAGATTAGCAAAGGAGACTTTCAACCATGCAGGGTGAGCCTATGTTTGTTTTCTCAGAATTCTGAACAAATTCAGTCAAGTTCGATTCCAGGAGGTTTTTCACAGGAGGCTTTTAAAGCCCTTTAACACACATCTCCTCTGGAATAGAGGTGCTGCATTCACATGTTGGCCAGATTTACCCTGAAGTCCCTGCAAGTTATTGGGGAGCAGTTCACACACAAGAAAAATAAAATAAAATAAAAGCACAAGCCATGCTTCACAGTTCTCACTCAGACCTTCTGGGTTGCAAAACAACTTGAACATAAGTGCATTTATAAATGAATGAATGAATGAATGAATAAAATAAATATAATACTGTTTCTTCCAGAAGTTTTTGTAATTTTCTGCCATGAAACAAGCCACTTATAGGCCTTTTTAGATAGTTTTTTTTAAGCCAGCAAATTTTCCAAGCTGTTTAAAAATAAATATTCAGAGACTTCTCAGTCCCTCCCCCCCATATCAAAGCCCTATGGCAAGCAGATCCCTATATATCCGGGTGTGGGGGGGGGAAGGTAACCACAAAAAGGAGTTCACACTCTACCTGGCAGCAAGGGGTCTTCTGCTGCAGAGACCAGTGGCGGCCACTCTGGCTGCCTCCTCCTTCCTGGCTGGCTTGGGCCCTACTGGAGTTCAGGCTTCACAGAGGCCTACACCAGACCTCCGTGGAAGCCCCGCCCACCCGCCGATCAGCTGAGAGGCGGGAGAAAAGGAGCTCTTTGCAGCTTGTCTGCTGCCTGGATTGCCGGCCAGGAGAACAAGCTGGAGAGACGGCGAACAGGGCAAGTGGCTGAGAGGCCTTGGGGCTGGGCAGGGGGCAATGGGGAGTCATGTGAGGTGCCTCTGGGGGGCCCCTCCAGGCAGTGGGGCCCCCAGACAACTGTCTCCCCTTGCCCTATCATTGTTACGCGCCTGGATGCCATCTAATAATGTTGTACACAGTCCAAACTACTGAGCTAGCAATGTGGACGTTATGAGGAGAGGATATATTAACAGGCAATTCCGTAGAAAATAGGCTTGGTTGACTATGGTCACTTTCTCCTAATCCATGGTATGCAGCTGAGCCACTACCAAATAGATTATTTAGGCAATCTGACTCTTGCTGCTTTGATGTGGTTAGGAGCTGAGCTACAGTCATACCTCTCAAAGCAAGAACAACATGGCAACGATCCAGCTTCACAATTCTCAACTCCATGTGGCCCCCCGACAGAGTGATTATACCCATTGCTCTCTCTCGTCTGCTGTCAGAATTGCATGCATTGGTTGAGCATTAGCACTGAGCTGCTAATATTCAGACTTTTTTTTCCTGTTGGTGGAAGCTACATACCCCATTGTTCGACATGTCTCAAGCATTTATTTATTTTTTGCATTGCTTCTATAATGTGTCGAATTCTATATCTGTTTCTGGGGTGTAATGATGAAGCCTGTTGTTGTTCTGCGTAGTCTCCTTAGGGAAATATTCATTTCATCTTCCTCCAAGCCTAGAAGCCATGTGGTTTGGGGAAAGAGGAGAGACAGGGCCAAGATTAGAAAAAACAGGCTCAACACCAGCAACAACCATTAGAGGGAAGCTATGCTGGGGTAGAATAGGGCCCCAGCTAAATACAAGGGGATCACCACTTCCATGGATATGGATTGGAAATGGCATTGGGGAAAGGCATTTCTTTCATTCCCCCACCCATCAGACTCTGTGTGTGTGTGTGTGTGTGTGTGTGTGTGTGTGTGTGTGTGTGTGTGTGTGTGTGTTCCCCCACCCATCAGACTGTGTGTGTGTGTGTGTGTGTGTGTGTGTGTGTGTGTGTGTGTGAGAGAGAGAGAGAGAGAGAGAGAGAGAGAGAGAGAGAATATTGTCAGCCAGCTACTCAATTCTGCAGTGTGACCAAGAAACAACCCAACAAAGAGTATACAAATAAAGTGAGACTATACAGTAGGGATGTGAGTAGAACCATTTTCGGCAGTGTGTTCAAACTAAATTCAAACCAAACTTGCAGTCTGCAAACTGGTTCCTTAGAACCGTCCGGCAGTTCAGTCCAGTACAACCCAGTTAGAGGAGAGATGCTTGTAAAGGGGAATCCAGTGAGGATTCCCCTTTACAAGCAAAGGAGATTCCTACCTCTAAAGGGGTTCAAACGGTAGGCAGGGGAAGCAGTGAGAGGGCACCTTACCACTGGTGGCACAGCAGTGGTGGTTCCTCAGTGGTGGCAGCTCCTCTAAGTCCCACAAATGCTCCCTCCAGCAGCATAGGCCAGCAGTGGCCTCTGTGCATGCACTGAAGCCAGAACCAGGCTGGTGCCAGCCTGCACCATTGGGGAGGAGTACTGGCATGGCTTAGAGGAGCCACTGCTGTGCCATTGTCACACAGATACCACGCCGGCATTCCACTTCCAGTAAGGTGCCCTCTCAATGCCACCCCACCTACCCTTTGAACCCTTTTAGAGATAGGAATCCCCTTTGCTGGTAAAGGGGAATCCTCATCAGATTCCTCTTTATAAGCATAGCTCCTCGAACAAGGTTGAACTGGGCTGAACTGATTTGATCTGAACCTGGCCCAGTTTGGTTCGAACGTGGACTGGCCCCCTTTTTGTGGGGCTGGGCCAGTTTGAGGTCAAACTGGACTGGTTTGAATCAAACCTGGTTCAGTTCAAAACAGTTCTTATACATGCCTACCATACAGCTAGGAACGGGTGCCATTCTTGGGGGCTTCCATTGAATTCAGTGGGGCAGAGAAAATGGCCAGTGAAAGCAACTCTGTTGGGAAGAGGCATGGCTCATTTGGGCGCCACCATGGGCAAGGCTACCTCCATGGGAATGTCACATGGTAGATAACTTCTGGAAGGTAGCAAGGAGAAGGGCAGCACTCCCAGAAAGCTCCCCAGTGTTTCTACCTTGTGCATGGGGTGCGGGTGGGATATCTTCTTCACTTCAGCATTGCAGCTACTGCCGGTGAGCATATGTTTAAGTTTGTATTGTCTACTGACGATATTGTAAGAATGGCATCAACATCAAAAGACTGCATTGAAGTGCTCCCTTTGGTAACTCCTGTAGCTATGTTTCTTGATACCAGAAAAGCTTGAGCAAATCTCTCAAAGTCAAATTGGGGGGAGGGCGGGTAATGCATTTATTAGGGACAACCAAAAGATCACAAAGTAGAGAGCAAGCATCTGAGTTCTCCAGGACTCTGACTCAGACTGGATATTAAAGCAAAAGAACAAATGGATGAGAGAGTGCCAAGACTGGCCACGATGGGAAAGCCCCAAAGTCTACCATTTGTAACAGTTTTGAGATGGAGCACAGAAGGGTTTATGCAGACTTAAGTAGATAAGAGACTCTGCTAAGTGCAAGAGAGAGCTGAGCTGGCACTGAGGGTTCCGGGGCGAGGGGCAAAGAAACAACAGCTGTTCTCCCCCTTAAGCTCTTGGATTCCGCCCCCCCCCCCGAATAAACCAACATTGCTACCTCTGATTTGTAAGGAAATCTGAAATTCTTGGAGTAAATGTAACTAAAGTGAATAAAGATTATCTGGGATTACAGAGATGTCTTGTAAGAGCTCAGGCCTCTGAGCATTACAATATTCAGTGGCTTTCCAAACCTAGTTGAAATTAATTATGTGACCCTGTTTAGAGGAACAGAAAGGCAGCGGACAGAGTCTCACCGTTCTGGTGGTTATGCCAAAGATCATGCTGTTCTCTGTCTTCCTCGTTTTTATTAATAAGTGGCATGTTTAGTGGAGTATTAAGATTCTTTCCTCTGCAGTTTCTTTTTAACTCAAAGTGGTGTGAAAAATTCTTTTACCACCTTTCCCCCATCTCAACAATTTCCTTTCAAAGCTGCTTTTTCCCCTGGGTGTGTGTGTGTGGAAAAGTTGCTCCTACACATGAGAACCCAACAGAGGTGCACCTAGGTAATTTTGGAGCCTGGACCCAAAGGCCTTTGGAGGCCCCCCTCCCCTGAAAATTAAGCATCATTATGGGCAACCACCACCCAGGACAGACTAAAGGAGGTTTAGGGGACCCAAGGGGCTGTGGAGGCCCTGGACTTTGGCCTCTGAAACCCAACCTGGGGATTTAGAGCTCAAAAATGATAGAAGGTGGAAGGGTTAAGCAGTGTTTCTCTATGCACTCTTCTGCTAAGGTGCAACTGTCCCTAAACTACTTTAAATTCTTTCCTTCCCTCTCTCTCACAAACACACTCTCTCTCTCTCTCTCTCTCTCTCTCTCTCTCTCTCACACACACACACACACACACACACACACACACACCCCAATATCAGGACACTGCTTAACATATTGTTTGAGTTTGTTTTGGCACCATAAATTATTGTTAATTGTTTATTGAATAATTATTCAGTTGCTTTCAAAGTGTGAGTTCATTCATTGTGGGCATTCTCTCAGACACTGGAGAATCCATAGAAATAAATTAGGTCACAATATTTTATGTTGAAATCACAATAGTCTATATATTTTTTAAAAAAGTTGCTGATCCCAATATCTTAGGGTGAAAACAGATGAGACATGGGAGTTTATCTTTAGCTAAAAGCAGTGCTAGACATCAAACCTGGACCCTAGCTGCTGTTTGCCCTACTGGGGAAAAATATATAGGTCCTTGTATTTAATAGTTGCTGTGGTTGTTTTTAATACAGAATAGAAATGTTGGGAGATCTGATTATGAATATTCTGCACCTCACCTGTCTGGCCCTTTAATGATATGCATATATGTTAAAGCAACTGTGTTCATCTAGGACTGAGGTTCTGATTGAGAACAGCAGGGCATTATCATATCAGGAAATAAATACATTGAAAGGGTTTGGACTTTATATTTAGCACTTTCAAGTCCTTCATGTTTTGTCTAAAAAACCTGATATTTCAAAATGGTCAGATCAGGACCAGATCGTGCTTTGAAGGATCTATATTTTCAGATAGCAACAAAGAATGACTTGAAACAGTGTATAGCATTTAGTTAGAAAAGTGCATTGCAGAAGTGTACCTATCAGGAAAAAAATAAGGAATTGATTGTAATTATACAATCCCACAAAACCAACCCCTTTTAAAAAAAAATGGTTTAGTGTTTCTTCTAAGATGATATCTATCTGCTTAAAAGAACAATTATCTAAAGTTCTAATTCAGTAGTATTTGACCCCTTATAAAGTGCATCTGATTTATAAATAGGTTCACTGAGTGTGTCAAAGATGTAATGATAATACTAATGATTTTATACATATCTAATGGTTTTGCCTCATAATTACAATGCGGGGAAATACTGCAGCCTCTTAAGGACATCTCAGAATCAGTACAGAAACTCCCATTGGAGCCTTTGGCTGTACTTTTATGTGTCTTACATGGCAAAGGTGGAGAACTTTGAGATGAAATTTGTTAGTAGCTTATACATTCAGCAGGGATAAATCTTGCAGCTGCCTGGAAATGAGTCTTGGCTGCTAAAGTTCTGGAGCTCTTAACCAGACTATGGCAAGTGGTGGAAATACTGAAGCTTACAAATTCCATTCAAGCTCAAGGGTGTCCAGTGACAGGTATGTTCATAGAAAAGGAGCCTTTCTTTGTCTGATACTAGAAAGATATGAGGGGTGCATGTGTCACAGTAGTGTAGGGAAAGCATAAGCAGCCCATGTTTTGGGCAGCCTGTCCCCCCAACTCGGTGCCACCCCTGCACAGATTCCCCCGAGCAACACACCTTCTTTTTCTACCGCGCATGCAGGGTGCCCTTTCTCTCCCCGCCACCTGTGATGGCAGCAGTGGTGGCTGGGCAGCAGGCTCCTCCCTCAGGGAGGCAGCTGCTGCCACTGCACATGCACAGCAGGGAGAAAAGGGACACTGGCAGGGGAGGGGGGCTGCCACCAAGTGCCCGTCACAGCAAGTGCCGGCAGCTGCACACCGGTTCTTGGAATCTATGCACACAATTACAGCTGCATCCTATGGATTCAATAAACAAGGCAAATCTATATAGAGTCAAGAATGTTTGTTCCAGAAACATGCACTGTTTTTCAGTGTGGCCACCTCCTATCTTGGTGGTGCAGGCAGATGGCGATGAGGGGTAGATAGGAGGTGGCAGGCAGTGAAGGCAGGTGTGTGTGTGGGGGGGTGGATCTTCCAATCTTGTCCCAGGGCTGCTTCCAACCTTGCTATGCCCCAGGACTGAGCCAGGGCTTTGACGAGGGATTTGAAGGAACTTGGAAGTAAGAGAGGTGACCCAGGTGTTCTGGGAGGCAGCTCCAAGTATAAGGGGCAGCAAGGTAGACTCGGCAGAGATGATTGAGGAACTAGGAGACCTTTGGGTGGCTTTTAGTGGAGGAGCAAAGGTCACGGGCAGCAATGTAATGCAATATAAGAACACCAGGAATGGTGTATCTGCTGTCCTTCTTGTCAATGTTCCTTTGCTCTGCAAAGACAAAAGAGGCATGTGCCAGCAGTAGCCATAGGCAAAGTGGAATGTTTGGTGTTCACCAATGAAGGCAACTATGTTCTCAGACTATAGTCTTCTCCTACAATTCTTTGAATCTGTAGCAACAGGACTAGAAAGTATCATGGGATGGCTGAATTTGGCTGTGGCCACTCTTGTACTTCCTGATGCCACTGAACATGCTTGTTGCAAGAGGATATTTCAAAGATATTTAGGAGGGGGAGAGCAACTGGCCCTATCCAGGTCCAGCAGAGCATCCCTCCAGTGGCTGTTGCTGGTTTCTTTTTGGGTTGTGAGCCCTTTTGAGATAAGGAAACATTTTCTTATTATTCTTTTTCTGAGAACTTGTTAATTGTTATTGAAAAGCAGTATATAAATAATAGTAGTAATAGTATCGGTATTCCAAATTCTCTAGTTGTTTTGTTTTGATGCAAAGAACAAAACAAAAACAAACCATCGGATCTTAGAAAAATAACAGGTCTAGGTGTACGTGAGGTGGCAGACCTATGTCTAGACTATACCATTTCACATGCAAGACCTTTCACTGAAGGTCTTGCATGACTGAATGTTCCTCCATACCAAAAATAAAGATTAAAAATCCCCATACATCCTGTGCATAGGAAACAAGCCTGTCAAGGGGGGAAAGCAGGCTAGAATCTTTTCCCCTGGCATTCAGTTTTCTTTGTGAAAGGAATTTGGACAGGTCTTAAGAAAAGGGGCTTTTATTCATTCATTCATTCATTTTCTTAAAAGAGGCTAAAGAGCCATAGGTACCATAGGTACCTTTGCTGTCTCTGGTGACAAACATTATTCCTGAGAATGAACAAGAGTGTCTTCGGCCATATAAGGAACCAAAGGTGGATTTTTGGCTGGTGGGATCCGGTCTCTTAATTCTTTAGAGAAGGAACCAGTGTTCAGAAACAATGAATTCTGTGACTCACAAGGCTGCAGCTAGCCGGTAAATATCACAGTGTACTATATTACACCAAGATCTATTTGGCTTGCTGTATTTCTGTTTGACACACAACTTTAATCTGTCCCAGGAATGGTGCAGATTTTGCTTGCAATCAGAAGGCAATATAGGCTCCCCCCCACCCCAATGCACTTCAATAGAACTATCCAATAATTTGTAGGCAAGGGCAAAATAATACTTAATTCTTGGGATATGGATATATGGACAAAACAGAAAAACAATGCCCCACCACAAAAAAAAAATCCACTGGCAATAATGATAATGGCTGGAGTGTTGGAACCTGGCATCTAGTTCACAGATGATGAATAAGCTACTTGACTCCCATTCATTTTTTATTTAAACCTTTCGTTCTGGCCAATCTGAAACTACATGTGCTCCCTGCTAATTAAAAAAAAAAATGTGTTCTCTGACTGCCATGGATAACAGAAACAACTCTGAGGATCAAGGAGGGTTACGCACTGAAATTTTCTTCTGTATTAAGTAATTACAACGCAGGCTGATTGACTCTTTGAGCCAGACTTACTTCCCGGCTTTTGCCTGTTTGCTCCATTTGCTTAATCAGATAATTGGGTTGCACTTTTAAGCACAGTGGCACTGTATTTCTTGTGACAGCATGATGTCACAGAAAGAGTTATGAGGATACAGCCATGCTAATCAAGGAAGGACTGGAAGGCAGAATGATGATTGGATGTTCCTTTGACTTTCACTTACACTACCCAGTCAAGTGGAGGGCTTGATCCTCATTTCCTGTCACAAACCCAAGTTGTAGATGACCTCATAGTTGCAATGGTCCTTTTCTCTGCGTGGTTGGAAAGGGCCTAGAATGTCATATTAGAACTATCACCTGTTCTATGGAACGAAATTTTTCAGATAGTAACATGCTTATATTTCCATTTATTTATTCTAAATAAATTCTCTTAAAGGAGTTCCCACATTGTTTGTGTCAAAAGTCATCTTGGATCTTCGAGAGAGTGGGGGAGCAAATTCAAATGTAACATGAAACCGGAGTTAAATAGGGCAGAGGTTGGAACTCCACTACGCCCAAATGTGTGCAACTGTGGTTGCGAGCTGAAAGCAACCTGCGGTTTGCCTTGCCAAACTCCAATTTGAACCTTCAGTTTGCACTAAGGTTCACTGACGAAACCAGAGGTTTGGCCACTGAAATGTTACATCTGAATGCAGACAGCTCCATAACTGTGGTTCCTTGCAGTTTTTAGAACCACA
The DNA here is from genome assembly GCF_027244095.1 of Hemicordylus capensis. Classification (NCBI taxonomy): domain Eukaryota; kingdom Metazoa; phylum Chordata; class Lepidosauria; order Squamata; family Cordylidae; genus Hemicordylus; species Hemicordylus capensis. The sequence goes on along the minus strand of NC_069657.1, from coordinate 265,959,647 downwards.
ATCATAGAGATGGTGCTTAGGGTTGCACCTGCTCCATGCCTGTGACGCTTCTCACTGGCCACTTCTCTGAGCACTCACCCCACCCCTCCTTTCTCCAATCCAACAAAGCAGTTGCCTAGCAACAGGGACGCTGCCATGTCCTATCCAAAGCTTGGCATCCTGTCAAGTTGGAAAGTTATGCAAAGGCTTGCCCTCTCACCACTCTGTCCCTTGCTCCCCACTCCTGGAAATCAGGAGGGAAAGTGAATGGGATGACAGGACAGGCACTAAGTGCTTTGCTTCCCGAGAAAGAAGCAACAATGATGTATGTTCACAAGGCACAAACACTCCAGGTGGCAACATAAGCAGGGCACCCAATTGCAGCACCATGACATCATGCATATTTTAGGGTGTGGATACCCAAGGTTGGGTTTGAAAGACAGCCCCTACCAGGTATTCTTGGACAGCCAAATTCTATTTCCCCCAGGAAATAATTTGGGGAAGGGGGGCCCAGCCTCTTCCCCTTGGAGGTACCTGTGCGGTCTGTAGGCTTATTCATTGCCAACACTGAAAGGGAAGATTCCTCATATTTGAGAGTGGCAGATACAGATTCCGAGTGGGCCATTAACTCTTAAGAATGTAAGGACATGGGGAATAGACCCTCAGCTTGGCCTGAATTCGAGCCGGTTCAGAGGTTCTAATGAATTTTTTTTAAAAAAATACCTTTTACACTCCCCACTGGATCTAGGCCGGTGGCTATGGCTGCGGGGTGTCTCCGCCATCTCCCACACCCACCAGCCTTCTCCCACTCTAAAAAGTGCCAGTTGACCCATTTTTAGGCCATTCCTCCAGTGGTGTGGCCATTTTGGAAGTCGCTGTGCATGCCCAATGGGCCTCTGCATGGCCTAGATCATGACCTGGCCATGCAGAGGCCCATTGGGCAAGCACAGAGGCTTCCAAAATGGCTGCACCATCAGAGGAAGGGTCAGAATGGCAAAAAAATGGACCGAAGTGGCCCTTTTTAGAAGGCTGGCAGGGGGAGGGGGAGATGCCCCCCCCACACACACACATACACACAGAGTTGCCAACCTGGACCTGGTCAGTGTAAAAAGTTTTTAAAAATTAAACTTAGAATCCCTGAACTGGCTCCGAGGTTTTGGCTCATGGTTGAGCCAAACTGGGCCCTGCCCTTGAGCTGGCCCCGTTTGATGGTGAATCGGCTTGACCTCGAACCAGTTTACTTATCCCTATTGCCAGAGTGAGCCCTTGCAAGAGCATCGTAGGATATGGTGAAACAGACCCCCAAGGATCCTTTGCCCTCCCTCACATACACAGCTCCTCCTAGGAAGTCATCAGGTTCCCTTCCATTTCCTGAAATGGAAATAGTACCCACCCACCCCAAGACCCACTCCAAATCGTGCTCGTGTGGGACAGTTTTGTTGTGAGGCTTTTAGGAGCGTGGCAGTACTATTGCTGTCAGCACTGGCATGCCATGGCATTTAAAGCCCTTTCCATGCCAAGGGTGGACAACAGACCATTCTAAAATGGCATGATCACACTTGGCACTCCCCCTTTAAGATCATGGCCAATGGCAGCCACTCTGGTGATGTGCTCATGCCCTGCCCAGAGTCAGGCGATGCAAGCACTACAGAGCTTGCTGGGATCAGCCTCAGTGGACCAGGAAGAGGGAGGGGCTTCCCTCTCCTGAAACTGGAGGTTGTCAGATGTGCAGTTGGATGGATGTCTGTGATGTGATTTATGGTTTGAAATTGAAATTGCTGGTTTGTCAACCTCCAGTTTCATGTTACATGTGAATGTGGCTGGAGATGGAGGGCAGAGGGACCCTGTGATTATGTTTTATAGACCCAAATGTCTGATGCCTATTTTGATAATTTAGAAGGGTGAAAAATAAATTGGATTGAGGAAACTCTCCAAAATTCTGAAGAAAAATTGCTAGAGAAAAAATTCAAGATGGCTGCTAGCCAATAGTAACTAACACATTTTCCCTCACAGACATCAGAGGATCATATTTCTGGTATCTGTATAGGGTTCAAGGAATTGGTTTGTGTTAGTATAAAGCATTCATTGAGGATTCATTCCAATCTTCTAAAACTGTTAGTTTTGAATCTAGGTCAATCTACAGAGTGACTCTGATTGAGCTGAATGATATTATTCTGGTACCATTTTATTCACAAACGTTTTCTTTATAAGATACAAAAAGTGGAAGAATATAACTCAAAGCAAAATGGACTTTCTGACAATGTCAACACATGATGTATAATTCATTAAAATAAGGAATTTAACACCTTATGGTTTTATATCTATATTGGCTGGGCCATTTTTGTCATTCAAGGCAGCAACAGTTTCTCCTTCTCTAATCCTACTCTCTGTGATCCTTGTCTCTAAACCTCCTACCATTCCGTCTTCTGAGAAATCTGTCCGATATCTCATTATTTAAACCCTTCTTTACTGGGTAACATCTGGAATCAAATTAACTAGGTAATAGTCAGAATCAGCATGTCCATAGGAGCTAGGACAAGAGGGAAAGGTTAAACAGCCTCTCCCTACCCACCCTCCTTCTGCGCAGATGCACCCTGCAAAAGAAATAAACACAGAACTCCACTTAACATGTAATTTAAGCCTGTCAGTTAAATGGAATCAAAATGGATTGTTCCCTAGACTGCTCTGGTTGGAAACTCTGGACATTTTGTATTTACCATTTGTATCTACTTGATTCATTCTTTGTCTTACAGGTACCCAGCACTACGTGCCTTGGTTTGGTTGGCTCTCAGCTCATCGTATGCTACAGGTGAAACTAAAAAAATTAGAATATCGTGCAAAAGTCCATTAATTTCAGTAATGCAAATTAAAAGGTGAAACTGATATATGAGACAGACGCATTACATGCAAAGCGAGATAAGTCAAGCCTTAATTTGTTATAATTGTGATGATCATGGCGTACAGCTCATGAAAACCCCAAATCCACAATCTCAGAAAATTAGAATATTACATGGAACCAAGAAGACAAGGATTGAAGAATAGAACAATATCGGACCTCTGAAAAGTATACAGTGTACTGTGCTTGATTGGCCAGCAAACTCGCCTGACCTGACCCCATAGAGAATCTATGGGGCATTGCCAAGAGAAGGATGAGAGACATGAGACCAAACAATGCAGAATTGCTGGAGGCCGCTAATGAAGCATCCTGGTCTTCCATAACACCTCATCAGTGCCACAGGCTGATAGCATCCATGCCACGCCGCAATGAGGCAATAATTGCTGCAAAAGGGGCCCAAACCAAGTACTGAATACATATGCATGCTTATACTTTTCAGAGGTCCGATATTGTTCTATTCTTCAATCCTTGTCTTCTTGGTTCCATGTAATATTCTAATTTTCTGAGATTGTGGATTTGGGGTTTTCATGAGCTGTACGCCATGATCATCACAATTATAACAAATTAAGGCTTGACTTATCTCACTTTGCATGTAATGCGTCTGTCTCATATATCAGTTTCACCTTTTAATTTGCATTACTGAAATTAATGGACTTTTGCACGATATTCTAATTTTCCGAGTTTCACCTGTATAAATATGGATGAGGAGTTATCTGCTAGGGGTATTTGGTTCCTTGGAGCAGCGCTTCCATAAGGTTGGGTGAGGTGTTTGCGGGTGTGGGAGGAGTGCAGGGGGCAGCAAGCACCAGATCTCTACTGCCACAGGCACCACCCCACTGTTCACTGTCACCATCCTTCCTCGCCCTGGTAGGGCTTGCTGTTCATTGATGGGAGGGTGTTCCATTGTCCTTCACCTCCAGCAGCAAAATGTCTTGTGGTTCCTCCCTTCACAGAAGAGACTGACTAAGTGACTTGCATGTCCTTCTAGCTTTTCCATTCAGTGAGTTGATGACTACTGACTTAGGAACAGATTATATAGCTAGGTTGTCAACATTTTCTAAGAAGCTGGATGTTGACATTGACTTCTATTTACAGAGATCACAGAGAAGAGAAGCCAGCTATTCAATTGTTTGCATGTGTCCAGTAGTTTGCAGGGAAATGGTAGGAAATCTGAAAGATGAGCAGTCAAATACAAAGGGAATCCTTTTGAAGCGCATTTGTCTATTGAAATGTTGATATAAATATTTTAGAAGAGGGTTCTAAAGCTTTTAACCTGTTACAGCTTTGTTGTGTATGGTTTCTTTTGATTGCTTCCTGTTTTCACTCCTCTGTGGTCTTCTGGCACATTTTTGTTTTAATTATAATATTGATTTAGATTTGACATTAAAAAAAAGTTAATGGAAAACACTCAGTGGAGACTGCTTTTATGGAAAAGAGGCTCACATAGGGAGCTCTGCCAAGGAGGCCATGGTGATCACCACTTTAGTTCCAAGCTATAAGGTTTGCCTGTTTATTTGTGGAGAAAGGCACCAGATTACTCAATTGATCAGCACTTGCAAAGTGTCATTCAGATGTCTATATAAATACTATCCAATGCTGCTTATTATGGTACAAGTGGCCCATGGCATGTTGGGATTCAAAATCAAAGGTTTTCTTCATGACTAAGCCAGGGATCCTCAACATTGGGCCCCCAGATGTTAGTGGACTTCAACTCCCATAATCCCAAGCCCCAGTGGCCTCTGGTTGGAGATTATGGGAGCTGAAGTCCAATAACATCTGGGGGCCCAACGTTGAGGATCCCTGCTCTAAGCCATCAGCTGCAGGGGTGTAGCTATATTTGAATGGGGATGTCCATGGGGCCATAAGGGAGGAGGACCAACTGGCTGGGAAACAGCCTGCTCTACCCTCTCCCTTCCCCCCTTCCTTACTCATTGGCAAGCTGCTGGTTCCTGATCAGCATGTGAGGATTGTGTGGCATTATTTGCATTGGATTGAAGGAAAGGGCATGCTGAGAATAGTTTGTTTTTCACCATGTCCATATATTTATTTATTTTGTACATACCACCCCAAACTCACATCTCTGGGCAGTTTACAACCAGAGGAGCAGCTAGGTAATTTTGGAGCCTGGACCTAGTAGGCTTACAGGAGCCCTGCTTGCAAAATAAGCATTCATTCTCTCTCTCTCTCTCTCTCTCTCTCTCTCTCTCTCTCTCTCTCTCTCTCTCTCTCTCACACACACACACACACACACACACACACAAAAGTTTCACACAGCATTCTTGTACCCACTGTTTAAAAAACATTCAAAAATTATTAAAAATCAAGGAATAGACTGATCTGCTTCAGATTAAAAATACAAAGCCATCCCATCCTGTCCTAAATCTGTTCCCAATATCAAATTCCTAGGCCAAGCCATTCCAGGAGATCTAAAGGGTTGGGCAGAAAAGTGGACGGTTTCACCCTTTTTAACAAGGCAAAGGGCAGATTCCTCCACATGGGGGTGGAATTATGGTTCAAGGTGTATGGGGGGGGGGCAGCGGCTTCAATCTTAGAAGTTTTTTGTAGTTTTCTGCCCTGAAACAAACCACTTATATGACTTTTTTGAAGATTAAAAAAAATCAAAAAATAATTAAAAACCAAAGCATTGACCCATCTGCTTCAAATTAAACACATAGAGTCTCCCCGCCACCCTACATCTGTGCCCAATTTCAAAGTCCTATGCCAAGCCATTCCAGGAGATCCAAAGGGTTGGCAAAAAAGTTGAGTGCTTTACCCTTTTGTATGAAGGCAAAAGGCAGATTATTTCACGGGGTGTGTGTGTGTGTGTGTGTAATGATAAGCCAAGTGTACTGTATGTGGTGGGGGGAGGCTTCAATTCCAGAAGTTTTTGTAATTTTTTGCCATAAAACAAGTCACTTACAGGACTTGCTTGAAGTTTAAATCCCCACCACCACTTATTAAAAATAAATGGATTGACCAATCTGCTTCAGATTAAATATACAGAGCCCTCCCATCCTGCCCTGCATCTGTACAAAATATCAAAGCCCTAGGCCAAGCCATCTCAGAAATACACAAAGAGGGGAATGATCCATACAAGCCCCTTATAATCCCACCCACATACCTTCTGGATAGCTCCCACACTGAGGCAGGCACAGTACACAGCCAGTGGCAGCAGGGGCAGAGAAGAAGTCTTGCCCAAGTCTGGGGGCAGCCAGCACTGGCCCCCTGTTTCCCAAGCTCAGCCCTCTGCTAGACGGGGAGGGGAGGCATTGCAGAAACCACGCCAGCAGCTGTGTGGGGAGAAGATTCCTGGAACTGGCCATTGGCTGGGGAGGCTGGGGCCTTCGACTTGCACAAGGCCTAACAGCACTTCTGTTTAGAACAAATATAACATAAAGCCGTAAAACAATTGAAACATCAAAACAGTTTAACAAACAAATTCACAATTTACAAATCTAATTAAAAACCTGGGTGAATAAGTGTGTCTTGTGTCTTTTTGAAATATCTGCTTCTGCAGCAAAGCTGTGGGGGAGGACAAGAAGAAGACAGGGGAGCCCAAGGACTTATCTTCACTTCTTCTCCCAGGATGCACTTCAACCCTGCTATGCCCCTAATCACCTGTATGGGCACAGGACTACCCATGACATCAGAGCAGCTGCATCAATGGCAGCTGGAAGGACCATGTTATTTGGGCCCAGCATCAGTCTTTCTGATATCACAGAGGGCCTTTCCATCATAGGGTATATCAACAGTCTCATTTGCAAGAGTAGCAAAGGATTACTGTGTCATTAGAGCAAAACAGCCAATGAAATCAAGCAATGGAGAATTCAGGACAGTCACATAGGGAAGTTTGATGCCACTCATATGTCAGTCTATTTCACAGCTGGAGCTACAGCTAGTGTCAGTGTTGGGCTTTAGTGAAGGGCACTAGATCTTGTAGCACAGTTGAGACTGCTGTCCCCCTAGGCAAGCTGTAGCTTGACCTTTATCATCTTCCCAGGTCGGTGGAAGTCAATGAGTTGCCTGAGTGGGCAGAGACATCCTGGAGCTGAAGAACATGTCACCTTCTCACCTGAACCTCCAGTGGCTCACCACACACCAATCCAACACAGATCCACAAGGTCTCAATTCTTGCCCTGATGACTCTTGATGCCGGCTACACTGCATTAGCACCAGAGGTGCAGCTGCATTGAATGTATACATGCTGGAAATTAGCATTTCTTTAGACTGAGCGAAAGGGATCCAGTGTTGTCATTTGCCTGGTCTAGGACAGGGAGGGTATCCCAGCAGGGAACAGAAAAAGCTGCAATGAGTGTGTGGGCTTTGACAAGTGAGGCTCCCCTCTCCTCTGTGCCTGTAATTAGCAAGCACATATCACTTAGAGAGCTTGGTAGGGATTCAGCAGGTGAGAAGCAGCCTCTTGATAGGGATGTGTGAACCAGCTCGAGGTTGAGCCAGTTCACCATCGAACCGAGCTGGCTCGGGGGGTTCTAAGTTGTGTTTTTTTTAAACTTCACTCACCACTGGGTCTGGGGCAGTGGTTGTGCAGGGAAGGGGTCTCTGCCATCTCCCTCTCCCCCACCGGCCTTCTCTCACTCTAAAAGGGGCCAGTTCAGCCCATTTTTGGCCCATTCTGGCCCTTCCTCCAGTGATGGTGGCCAGTTTGGAGACCACTGTGCATGCCAAATGGGCCTCTGCATGGCTGGGTCATGACCTAGGCCACACGGAGATCCATTGGGCATGTGTGGCAGCCTCCAAAACGTCTGCCGCCACCGGAGAAAGGGCTGGAATGGCCCAAATATTGGCTGAACCGGCCCTTTTTTGACTGGGAGAAGGCTGGCTGGGGGAGAGGGAGATGGCAGAGACCACCCCCAATGGCTACTATGGCCCCAGACCCAGCGGTGAGTCTGGTTAAAAAGAAATAAAATAAAATATTTTTTAAAAACTTAGAACCCCTGAACTGGCTCGAATTCGAGCTGAGCTGGGGGGTATGTTTGGGGGAGGGGGCACAAAGCTGAACATGCCCAGTTTGATTTGCATTCAGTCTAGACTCGAAGCAAGCCTGGCAAACTGGTTTTTTGCACACCCCTACTCCTTGATTTCTGCCCCCGTGCATCTTTCCATCAACACAGATGAATGCTTCTCTGTTTCTCTTCAAATATTATATTAAGGATCTTCAGATGTAGGCTCAGCTTCCAAGAGCAGGCATGTGTCTTCTGAAAGTAAAGCAAAAAAGCAGTCCTGGATCCATAGCTGTTTGAGTCTTTCGATTTGAGCTCAAATTACCTTGATGCCAATAGGAGCCTACCTCTTGAGACAAATAGCAACTGCCCTAGGGGGTGGAAAGCTGAGTTGGAAGTCTAGTGGGGGGTATAGCCCCTCTTTCTTCTTCACACCATGGCCTCAGTCCAGATGTCTTAGTCATGACTAACATAGTCCAGATCCTGCCCATTGCTTGAGGTTTTAAAGTGTTTACTGAATATATTCATAAAAATATTCAAATCATAATTCCAGTCATTGCTTGTACAAAAAGCCACAAATATCAATAAAGACCATAGCAAAGGACAAAAACACATATCAAAAACAATGTCATACATTTAATGTGACTTATGAATTCTTAAAACTATAGACAGGTCAACGATCCATCAAATCCATCCAGTGCAGGGAACAACATCCATCATGCCTTTCCTCACAAAGAAGCTTTCAAAAACTTGCAGTATATCATCTCTCCTACAGCAGCCCCCCTCTCTAAAGTGTATGAAGCAGGAACACAAGGAGCTGTCTTATATCAAGTTAGCCCATTGGTCCCTCTGGCAGTGGCCCTCCAAAGATTTCAGGCAGGAGTCTTTCTCAGCACTACCTGGAGAAGCCAGGGATTGAAGCTGGGACCTCCTGCATGCAAAACAGGTTCTCTAAGCACTGAGGTACAGCCCCATCCCAAGGGAAACTTGAAACTGTCCAGCTAATAAAAGAGCTGTCCAGCAATCCTTCAGCTAAAGTATGTTTTAAGTAGTGCTATCTCCTTTCTCAGTGTGGCCCAATTAGCATGCTTGCCATTATCAATTAATTAACTACAAGTCCAGTCTCTTGCTTTGCTCCTGAATCTTTATGGTATCCTAAGACTACCAGTGGAGAATCTATTGACATTATAACTTCTGTTGCCTTTGCTGACACTTGATCCCTCAAGACATTTTGATATAACCAGTCTGTTGCACGTGTATGTGTATATGCACACAATTAGTCTATTTGATATCGCCAACAATGAGAAGAGAATTCTCTAAAGAATTTTTTCTGGATAATAACTCCCTTCCCAAAGACTTCCCAAAAGAAGAGCCAGGGGAGAGAAGAGAGACAGAGACAGAGACAGAGAGAGTGTGTGTGTGTAATTAGACAATACCATCCTGGCAGAAGGATGCCTTCGATGCATTAATTCTAGTAGTTCATTCCCCAAACTTGTCATGCCTGCACAGAAAGACTCAAGAGGTGACATCCCAGGGCGCTTTCCAGACTAGACCCTACAACAGGGTCAGGACGAATCTCGGAAGTGTGCTTCCACACTTCCTGTGTCACGACACTGTAGTCGCTATGCGGACAGGAGGTTGCCATTCACATTTCCAATGCCTTGTTTCGAATTTAATTACTGCAATATAGAGCACAGACATCGTACATCCGGCGTGAAAAAGTTGCTGTTTGGGTGGGGTTGTTAGTTGCTGTGAGACTGCTCCCCCTGCTTTTTATGTCCCGAATGCACCTTGCCCGAACGGAGGCATTTTGCTGCTGTTCCAGCAGCTAGTCTGGAAAGTGCCCAGGAGCTATGCCAGAGTAACATCTTAAAGATGATTATACTGGGGTTTGCAGCAATGTTAGGTTGCATGCTAGTTTGAGGCAGAAAAGAAGTTCCATTTTTCGGGCCCCATGGACATTTCTTGTGGGATCTGCTTGGGAGGCAAGGGCTGTGTGTGTTAAGTGAGTGGGAGAACTGGGCAGGGTTCAGCCTCAGAAGCACTTTCCTTGAGCACATTTCCCTGCTATTGAGCAGAGCAGATTCCTCCGACAGTTGTCGATGCAGTACATTTACTGAGTACTCTCCTAACATGCTTTTAGCAGTGCCCAGAGAAAGCATATCCAGGCTTTGCTGAAGTGTGATTCCAAAGAGCACGTGGCATTCAGATACTTACATGCTGAGCAGTGTCGAGTTGTTAGGGACACTGATCATGCCGAGACTGCTGGGCAACCCTAAGGAGGTTCCTCTCCTACAAATGGACAGCATATGAAGCAACCAGTCCTGGAGGAGGAGGTCATAACACGTACACCTGTCCTGGGTGTTCAGCATCAAATGCTGCAGAGCTGATCAGTTTGTGTATGGTTCTTAAAACACAGCCACAGTTAACATACTTCTGATGGGGTAAGTCAAATGTCAGCTGAAATTGCTGGGTCATCCCTGCCCGTTCCCTGCAAATTGAAGGCTTCGCCCATCTGGCAAAGCCATACGGTAAGCCTGGCTTTGCCATTTAAATAACAGGCTACATACCAGCAAGGAAGCATGATGCAGTCTGAAAATGTCCCACTGGCCCAAGTTATAGCTGAATACATGAAGTAAGCACCACCATCCACCCTGACCGGCAGTGGTTCTACAAGGCCTTTGGCCGAGGCCTTTCCCAGCCAGGCTGCTTAAGGTCCCTTTCTGGATATGCCTGGGATTGAATCTGGGACCTCTGGCATGCCAAGCATGTGCTCTGTCACTGAGCGATGCATTTGTCGCATCTCTGTGCTGATGCTGCTCGCCACCACAGCCAGCTCTCATCGATGAGAAGCAGGTGATGCTGCCATGGCTGGAGAATAGCTTCTAACTCTGAGCTTTAGCCACTGCAGCAAAACAGTCCCTGTGCAGAGGACAGCTGTTGGGTCCTTCTAACTTGCCCTAGCATGGCCTTTCTGAAGATGGTGAGGATGAAGGCGGATGTCACTGATGAGCACATATACTGCAGGTTCCTCACTCCTGCTTGTCCACTGACTCACAATGAATCTCACCAGCTTTGCAACTTGAGCAGGACTACACACCAGTGAATGGAAGGCTAATTCCATCCAGGGAGCACAAACTCAGCGCAGCTACTGTGAGGATTTCCAGCTGAATGTAGCCATATGTGGGACTGCACTGTTCTTCACAAAGCTCCTGTCCCATACATGTCCATGTTCAATTGGGTGCCGGGAACGTTGCTGTAGCTTCACTGGGTTTCTCATCCCTTGTGCAAAAGTGCTGCAGTGATTTGGAGGGTGGGGGTTCGTGACTAGCTCTAGCCAATTAACACCTCTGGTGCCAGTTCCTTCAGAGCTCAACCATAGCCCCATTTACATGTCATGTTCAACACTTGTATGATCTTTGTACTATGTACACATGTGCAGTTATTCACACATTATGTTCATGGCACATACAGCAGTGCACTTTCCTTCTGTGTCCTGCATTTGGGGCCTGTATAACCAAGCTCACTTTTAAAATGAACACAGACACAGTCATTCACCCACAAACATGTGCATGTATGCAGACACCTGTAGACATGTACAATGTAGTGTCTGAATAGGGCTAATGAGGAGGGAGAAATGCAGTGAGGTGGGAAATGTTTCCCATCTGGCTGCACCAATCTAGACATGGAATGGAATGGAATCTTTATTTCAGCCATTGACCAGACAAAAATGCAACACAATAGATAAGTAGTAACCTCCAGCAATCATGATTCTGCCAGTACTTTCTTACAAAGCACCATTCACAATATAACAATACATAGTACAACCGACGCTCATGATTTTACCAATTGCTTCCTTACACAGCTTGCAACATAGCACAATTTTGCCACCTTGGTGGAATCTGTACATGCAATGACAGTCTTCACGGGCTCCTAGGGCCTGTCCTAGATGGCTGCCATGTTGCTCTGAGGGTTGGAGGGCTCCCTGGCACCATCACTGAAGGGATGGGGCTCGGGGGTGACAATCCTTTCCCCTTTCCCCTCCACGATGCTGCGCATGAGTATCGATGAGGGGCAGCCCGCACCCCACCCCAAGATTCAGGACCAATACATACTCAGGGTTTTTTTGCTGCTTCTGTTGCTGCCTTTTACTGTTGTATCGTTGGTGGTTTTCATTTGATTCTTATGAATTTTATTGTAGTATTCATTCTGTAAACTGCCTTGGGATAATATTTATGAAAGGCAGTATTAAAAATCTCACAATAAACCAACAATAAATAATAAATGGCTGGATTAGATTTCTACTTATGTATTTTATGTAGAAAGTCCTGTGTCCATACTTTGCCTCCCTTCCATCCTGCCAGTGCATACAGTTGCCAGGCTGTCTGAGTCCTGGACTATCCTTGGTGGCACTGAGGGGAAAGGATTCATGCCAGGAGTCCTCACCTAGATGGCATCACCTCTGAAGAGCCCCAGACATCAGAGTGGCAGGGCGGAGCTAGGACTCGGTGTAGTGGCTTCCTCTCTCTCTTACTGGCCTCAGAATGGATCCTGTAAGAAATACCACAAGGTGGTGGCATCACACTGTTGAGTCAGGGGCAGATACTTTTAAGCTAGGCCTATCCTTCCTATTAGTTCCCAGTGCTGACCCATCTCCATAAAGTGAAGGAACTGCCAGCAGTTAGAGACAGGGCTGGGGAGAAGACAGGCTGTAGGTATGACCAAACTTGGGTCTCTTGTCCTTTTTGGACTACAGCTCCCATAACCCCTGGTCATAATGGCTTAAGGACAGGGATGTTGGGAACTGTAGTCCAAAAACAAATGACCCAAGGCTGAATATGACTAAGGCCATATGTGGCCACTGGTCCCTATCTGCTCCCCACATCTCCCAGGAATGGATGGTCAAAGCAGATGTGTGATATGACATCATTTTCCCCAGCCCTTCCCCCCTCCCTCTGGCAGGAGCCAGTGTCATGAGGCAGGGAATCCCTGAGGGCAACGAAGCCATGTTGCACCTTTGCTTTAACTGAACAATGCTGGGAGACCTTGAGAGGAAACATGGGTCAAAAGAGGAGGCCCCGTATTTTAAGATGGCCTGAAGCCTTTCCCACACCCATCATTGCTATGTGTGTAAACTGGAAGCTAGCACACCATAAAACTAGAGCAGCGCAATAACAGTCACTTGGCAGGAGATAAAGATATGCCGCACAGCATGATGGGGGAAATGAGTGTATGCTAAAGTGGCATTTTTAGTACAATGAGTTAGATACAAATAAACGACAGGCTTGAGGAAGGTCGGGGGAGGGTGGAGGCAGTTGCTGCAGCCTTTTGCATCAAGGTTAATTACATGGAAGGCGATTCCAGCATGCAGCGCCTCAAATATATGACAGAACAAGATCCGCTAGGCTGGGATTGCTCCCCCTCCCAGAAGAGCCCCTTCACCCAACTGTTACCATGACAGGCTGCTATTCAGCTGGAAGGCGATACTCATGGCAAGGATTCTGTGGGCTGTGAAAAGAAAGGCACATGGTGAATGAGGAGCGGAATGTTATCTTGTCATGGTAATAAAAGGGAGGAACGCAACCGCGTACTCCATAAAGAGAAAAGTGGGCTGTTTCTAAAATATAAGAGACATATTACTGAGAAAACTCTATTAAGAATTTAAAAGGTGAAAACCTTTCATCCAGCGGACTCCGGAGAGAAATTCCTCAGTAAAGAATGGATAAATAAAGGCATTTGCCCTTAGCTATCCTAGCATGAAAGGGACATCTTATGAATACTTAGCAGATTAATGAGACAGAGGACTCGTAAATATGTCAGGAAAATGAACACTGCACTGGCAATGAAATAGACGCCTCATTGGGATGCAGACTCATATTCAGGAGGGCAGGTATTTGGCCAGTGGCTGCCCTGATGCCAGGGTGGGCTGCGTTGTCAGCTAGAGTGCCCTTAGCATCTAAGTTAAGGGAGCTCAACCTGTCTTGCTAAGCTCTAGAAGGTCACTGCAGCACTTGGCGCTATAAGTTCAAGCACAGCCACTTAATGAGCAGAGGGTTGAGCACCCCAGGAAAGGCTGGAGGTGGTGCGGTTTAGTCACCATTATCACTCTGCTGTTACTCCACATGAGGCTGCCTGGACTGAGTCAGACCATTGCTCCATTTAACACAGCATTGTCAGCACTGACTGGCAGCAGCTCTTCAGGGTTTCAGATAGGAGTCTTTTTGAGCCTACCTGGGAGTTATTCACACATGCTGTGGGGTAAATGTTGAGCAAAGCCACTTTGAATCACACTCGCGGCATTGAGGGAAGCAGCCCCTCCCCTCCGCTCTCGGTTTCTGTTTTGATGCAAGTTCACATGGCATGCCTCCATGTTTTCCTTCTAGCCAATGGTGGTGCGGGGGGGGGGGAGATTACTAAAGAGCTATATCTGCATTTCAAAGACAGTATCCTGCTTATCATGCTAATGATTCTAGTCAGTGCCTCTCCCTATTTGCTCCGGTGTTTTCAGAAAAAGTAGCTTAAAAACAGCATTTTAAAAACCCAGAAATACCTCGAAATAAGCTAGAATCCATGAGGCAAAGCCTGGTTTGTGTGTGGAGTGGGTCCCAGGATCTCGAAGGGACTTCGGGGTAAGTTTGGCTGGTCTGTGAACACACACTCTCTCTTCTGAAGGAGATTTAGGGTAACAGCCCTGTCTGTAAAGCCTCGTGGAGATACCACAGAATGGTCCTGGGACCTTCTGCATACCAAGCATGTGTTTTCCAGTCCGATCTCCTTAGAATGTGAGCATCTGAAGCTGCCTTGTATTGAGGCAGACCAGTGACTCATCTCACTCAGTATTGTCTATAGTGACTGGAAGTGGCTCTCCCGGGTTTCAGATGCAGATGTCAGGGAATGAACCTCAGGCCCTTTGCAGGCAAAGCAGGTGCAGGTCTGAGCTACAGCCCCATCCTGAAAATCAGGTACCAGATTGGTCTTCCCTCCAGGCCAGCCATGAAAGAGGGAATTCTCCAGGAACATAGACCCTTATTTGTCCAGAATATTGGCCTGCCAAGCATGCTGATAGAAGCTGACTCTTTAAGGGACTGAAATGGTATGGAGTACTTTGTGGATAACACCGCAGCTCAGCTCAAGGTATTAGAGGAAGGGCTGATAAGCAACAGCTGACCATGGTGAGATGAAACAGGGAAAGCTGAACTTGTACAGACCAGTACCAAGCCCCAGAAGTTACTCTACATTCTGTTGTACTGTTGCACCAACTCACAGTTACCCCAGTGCAAAAGATGTAAAGAAGGGACAGAGGCAGGCCAAATGTGCACGGCAGTAGAATTTCAGCAGGCCAGATGTGTACGACAGATAGCTCAAATTGGCACTTTTACATGGTAAGCTAGGCTACCTGTGTTCTCTTGCACAGTTCGTCAGCTGGTCTCTGCAATTCCTGTTCTTCAAACGGAGAAGACTGATTATCTGATGATATAGTACCTTCTCACTGACACTTCATGAAGCAATTTTCCTTCTCTTATTACTAAAAAAGACATCTAAATTTTGCTGGGTTTGGAAGAAATGTCTTCACGGTCCTTCCCTGACTCTGTTCCTTAGTATGTAGGCCCTAAATAAAAAACAAACACGTGTTCTATAGCGTTTGAGACCAGGTTTCAAAAAGCCTATCTGAAACACATGACAGATACTGTGGCAGGCTGCCAGACCAATTTCTGCACTTCTGTTTTAAATGGTTTCCCACAAACAACAAATGGCTAATTGCTGGTGGGGTGAGCCATTTGGGCATTATTTGGCCCTTGCCTCTCCACACGCCTCTTTTATTTGGGTCCTTGCTGTCTTCACCTCCTTAATAGCCACCCTAAAATCCCCAGTAACAAGGAGGACCTAGTCTCTCATGGCATGTCCCTTAGGAAATGGTGACATCCAGGCTTCCCATCTACATAGGGCAAGACATATCCAACATCTTTCCATATTTGGGGTTTTACGGGAACTTGTGTGAGCTGAA
The DNA here is from genome assembly GCF_027244095.1 of Hemicordylus capensis. Classification (NCBI taxonomy): domain Eukaryota; kingdom Metazoa; phylum Chordata; class Lepidosauria; order Squamata; family Cordylidae; genus Hemicordylus; species Hemicordylus capensis. The sequence goes on along the minus strand of NC_069657.1, from coordinate 265,943,806 downwards.
CAGGCAAATGGGAGGGTAAACTCCCTTCAGCACATTCAAACACCCTACTAACCCCCACTGTCAAAATACAAAAAGAGGTAATATTACAAATTGGGTCGGGATAGAAGAAGCAACCAGGCATATAAGAACATAAACACTTGCAAATTAGCTGCTAGCCCTACAGTCCTAATATGCAAGAAAACTTACAGAGTCATTCTAGGCCAATTTAACCAGTTTAAAGGAGGCCAGTTTAATCAGGGCTGGCTGCAGTCCTCCAGAAAGAGAGGGAACATAGGAAACCGCTGTATTGGCCCATCTAGCTCGTATTGTCTACACTGACTGGCAGAGGCTCTCCAAGGTTTCAGGCAGGAATCTCTCCCAGCCCTACTATACCTGGAGATGCCAGGGAGGGAACCTAGGACCTTCTACATACAAGAATATGCTCTACCACTGAGCTACGGCCCCATCCCCTAAGGGGAATCTCTTAAGGCAGTAGTACAGTACTCAGGGGTGGATTAAGCTTTTTGCCGCCCAAAGGCGACCAGAGATTTACCGCCATCGCAAGGGTTCCCCTTTACAAGTAAAGGGCTTGTGGGGGTGGGAATTAAATTTACTTTTAAAACATTTTCAGCCCATTTTGAGCCTCGCATGCACATGCGCAGAGGCCCGAAATGGGCTGGAAACCGCCTGACCTGTCATTTGGGAGGCAGGTGGGCCCGTGGGAGGGGCTCTCGCCGCCATCTCTGCCACCATCCCACCACATGCATGTACAAAGATGACCCGTCATGATTTGGGAGGCAGGCAGGCCCACTAGGAGCTCTCACCACCTTGGCTCAGTGGTGGTTTTAAAAAATTTTCACTGTAGATGTAACTTTCCCCTGCCCACCCCAGGTGCAAGTGGCAGATTAACAAACAGGAAAATTTGCTACTCCTCAAAATTTGCCACTATGGGCAAGTGCCTACTTTGCCTCTGCATTAATCCATCACTGACAGTACTCACATTTGGTCACCCTTCCAAATGCAAACCAAGGCAAACCTTGCTTAGCAAAGGAGACAATTCATGCTCGCTACCTACATTGGGCCGCAGCAATATAGGAAGATGCTGAAAGGCATCATCATCTCATACTCCATGGGAGATGACAATGGTAAACTCCTCCTGTATTCTCCCAAAGACAACCACAGGGCTCTGTGGCTGCCAAGAGTCAACACTGACTTGGCAGCACACTTTACCTTTACCATAAGACCAGCCCTCCACCCCACAAACATTGTTCAAAAGCAATGAGAGTGGGGTGCAGGGGTGGGTTACTTCACCAAACTAGATAGAAGTAGACAGGACCAAAATTATCTTTACCAATCAGAGATTACCTCCCTCAGCTTCACAGAGCTAGGAAGACAGTTGCCAGGAGGAAATCCACACAATTGGTGGGTTAATTGATGGACACAGGTTCTCCGGGTCTCCTGCTTACATGTCCAGAGAGGAGGGCTAAAAGAAAGGTCAACACTTATTGGCTCTGGCAAACGAGAGCTGATAGAGTGACTGAAAGGAAGGAAAACAAAATGGATGACTTCGCGTGTGGTTTTTGCTGGTAATGCTGGGTAAGCAAACAGGAGACGAGGGAGTGCAGTGCAGCTACTCGCATTGGTGGTGCAGAGGAATGGAAAGGCTGAGGTCGGAACTGCATGTGCCCCACCAGGCACTGCCCATGTTGGAGCATTTTGGAAAGAGACATGACATCTGGCAGGCTGCAGCTTCTGAGAGGAGGCACTGCCACAGGTAATGTTGAAAAAATGATTCGAAAGGAACAAAAAATTTATAGGAGTGCCACCAGTGTCATTGTGTCAGCAAAAGAACTTCCCTGCACCTTTTGAAAAATTCATCCTCCCCACTTCAATTGCCCAGAATTTTGTCTCCCACCTCCAGATTTCATTCTCTCCCCCCCACCAACACCTATTTTGACTGAAAGTTCATTTTTGGCTTAGACCTATAGCAACCAATTAGTATGCACTCTGGTTCAGGAAATAAATGATTTACTAAATGGGAAACTTGATTCAAATCTATTATTTAAATCAGTCTTTTTTTCTTCTTAGTGAATTAAATTGCCTTGATTTAATTCAGTCCACCTATTGCACATGCATGACAGATGTCCTGCATTCTTGAATTTAGTGCCTCTGCTGTAAATAATGCTACCTGCAGAAGAAGCCCCCAACATCCCCCTGAATGACCTTTATAAAATGTTGGGTGTAGGAGGACCCACCACGCTGTTCCCCAGAGCCCCATCCAACAACAATTGCTGCATACTCAGCCAACATCCACTCCAACGCAATTCACAGAGCATCGAGTTCAGTTGGTCTTAGGAGGAGGAAAAAACCCGGTTATACCTTTCCTCTGCTGAGTCATTTGCCCGCGATGGGTTTAGGGTGAGCATTTGGCCAAGCATGGTCAGTGAGGCAACCTCTGTCCCCCAAAACCCATCCTAGTATCCTGTTCCAGGCCTAGCCTGGAAGGAGGCAGGGATCCAGGCAGGACACATCCAAGGGAAAAGAGGGTCAGGACTTCAGATAGCTTCTAACTCGTGCTGCAGGGGGAGGAGGCAGAGGGCAGGGCAGGTGGGTGCGTAGAATGGGCTACAGCTGTGGTTTCTCTTTTTCTCTCTTCTCACTCCTCACTGGCTGCCTCTCTCTCTCTCTCTCTCTCTCTCTCTCTCTCTCTCCTTGTTGCACAAGCTGGTCATTTGTTGAACTGAGTTGCACTCAACATGGCTCAAGTTACAGCCAGGGCAGGGCAAGGAGCTAGGGGGTTGGGTGGGCAGCCAGGGCAGGGCCGGAAGAGAGAAAGATGAATTGCCACTGCAAGCAGCCCACTCTCTGTCTGCCCCCACTGTTGGCTATAGGAGCCTGGCCTGATTCCCTAAGCTGTGGCTCTGCTAGTGCTGCTGGGGAACCTCTGCTAGAGCTGAGGTCCTCAAAGGATTCCTCTGAGTTGGTGGATGAAGGCAGGGCTGTGTCCTCCGGTTGTGCTGTGGGGGTCCTGGCGACACAGGGTTGCCTGGGGTCTGGATCATAGAGTCTCCCCACCCTGTCTCATCTCCTGAACTATTCACCTCATTGCTGCCCTAAGGGCCCTGTTATTGCGCTCATCTCCTCAAGCAAGGTCAAAAGCTGCATCTTCACCCCTGAGCAGAGCTTTGAAGGCCTGGTGTGGCGGGGGACCTGGGTGGTGGTAGGGAAAAAGCAGGGTTGTGGTTTTTTTTTTCATTTTCCCCAAGGACTGTTTTTGTTCCAAACATTTGGACTATGAAATATTTTCATTTGGAATTATGAATAAAGTGTTTAAGAAAAGGTGTTCAAATATATGCATCTTTTAAAAAAGATGTTCTGGCCTTTAGTCTCCCAAGCTTCTTGCTTGCTTCAGATTCCCCCATGTTCTGCAGCATGTGAAATAAATTGGTTATGTTTGGTAATACATCAGATCAAGAAAAATGGTAACATGTGAAAACGTAGAGAAGAGCTTATCTCAATCCAGGCAAACTTTTGCAGTTTTTAGCGAAGTCAATGAAGATGGTAAAAATGAAGGATCAGAAGCAGCAGAAATTTTTGATAGAGAGAGCTCAGAAAATGAAACTCACTCAAACAAAATTTCATGTGACAAAAACTTTTATTCAATAAATTTTGAGGTTTTCTTTTTTACTCTCCCCTTTATTCTGAAAATGGGTGCTTTCTGTATTTACTTGACACTGGAGGAGGCTAAGTCCAGAACATATAACAACTTCCTTTATTTGACTTTAATGTTGGCAGTGTCTTATTTTTTTATTTACTTACTTACTTATTTATTTATTAAATTTATACCCTGCCCAAACTTATGTCTCTGGGTGGCTAACAACAATTAAAACACATATAAAAGTTAAAACAGTTCAACATATAACACATATAAAAGTTAAAACCATACAATAATTTAAAAACCATAAAATCAACAAACAGTATTTTTTAATTAAAAACCTGAGAAAGCTTGGGTTAAAAAAAGGGTTTTCAATTTTTTTTTTAAATAGCCAGAGATGAGGAGGATTGTGACTCAGCATGGAGCGCATTCCACAATCTCGAGGCAGCAGCCTAGAAGGCCCGTCTCTGTGTAGCCACCAAATACTCTTAGATAGAGTGCAGCAGCCTGCTAATCCAAGAGGTGGACATGCACACTCATTCTGTGCATCCCCAAACAGCATCTCCACTTCTACCTGGCTTGCAAAGCTCCATGGCTCCAAATAACTGCGGCATCACTGCAGCGACAAGCCTTCCGTTGGTGTTAATCGGAGGCTTGTTGTCACTGCAGCAATGACAGAATCATTAGTAGCGACGGAGCCTCCATGAGCTGGGTAGGACTGGGTTTGGGGATGCACAGAATGAGTGCACAAACCCTGCTCTTGGATCAGTTGCACTGTATGTAGCCAGTTTCTTCTGTTTTCAGGTTTAACTTGTTGCCTGCTTCTCATAAACTGGCAAACGCTAAGAGATGCTGGATTCCTTGGCATTCAACAGCTTGTTGTCCATTTGTAACGAAAATTAAAAATATTGAAAAGTAAATTCAGTTAGTACCTTTGTACTTATTATCTGAATAAACTATACTTCTAAATGTAATATAGCAAACAGGATAGATGTTATAAATAAAGAAGGTAAAAGATAATACATTTTACATTCCTAAAGAAACAAAGTGATTTTAGATCTGTAAGGTGCATTTTAAAAATAATTTTGCATATATTTCAATTCCCCCCTCCTTTCCATTTTTCCCACAAAAATAGGATCCTCCCCCTGATCACTGTTCCCTCTAAGGCATGTGCACACGTGTGTGCACTCACAAGTTTTCTGATGTCTGCTCAGTTAATTTTAGATTGTGATCAGGCTGAATTAGGAAGGCCCCACTCTGAATGCATGTGTGCACACAGTGCCTTGATACTACCACCCAGAAGAAAACTCATTCTGCACAGAGATGACAAAAATTAGAGGGACCACTGTCCCTGATTTGCAGAAATTTTACATCTCTGCTCCTGAGTTGTCCAATCTCTGATCCTTCACACAGAGGCGTAACTATAGGGGGGGCAGGGGGGGCACGTGCCCCGGGCGCCATCTTTTCTGGTCACATGGGGGGCGCCGCCATGACCAATTTTATTTTAATTTTTTGTTAATTTTTTGTTAATACAAATGTTTCCTGCTCAGTGCAGCAGCGCTGCAGCAGTCAAGGGAGCGCGTTGGTGCCCCCTTCCCCACGAGCGGTCCCTTCCACGCCACCTGCGCCCCCCCATTGCTTTGCTGGCGCCTGGCGGCCAGTCAGTAGCCTGGCTTGGCGGCGGCGGGCGCTTGTGAGGAAAAACCTAAGTATAATGTAGTATGTTGGGGGAGTGGTGGGGGGGGCGCGGTGGGGGGGCGCCATTTCAATGCTTGCCCCGGGCGCCGTTTTCCCTAGTTACGCCTCTGCCTTCACAGAGTGCTTATCCTTGTCATTCACTCAAGTGAGGCCAGAAACTATGTCCTCATCCTTGAGTTGTCCTCCCTTTCATCTCTCGCAAATGCTCAAGTAAAGCCAGGAGTGACACCCTCTTCCCTGAGTAAAATCACTGGCTGACATCCTGATCAGGGGCGTAACTATAATAGGGCAAGGGGAGACAGTTGTCTGGGGGCCCACTGCCTTGGGGGCCCCCCCAGAGGCAAGTCACATGACTGACTCCCCCAGCCACGAACCTGCCCGGGCTTCCTTCAGTTGTAGTCATCCTCCGAAATTGATGTGAGTGTTAAGACCTGGAGCTACCAGAACAGCATCTCTTTCTCTAGCACTATTACATGACTTGCATCATCCACAATTTACAAAACCTTTTAAAATATAATTTAGGATGATGTTCTATTGTGGCACGTAGGTTCTCTCTCTCTCTCTCTCTCTTCAGTAAGCGGGGGGCCCATTTTAAAATCTTGTCTCTGGGCCCAGTCCAACCTTGCTACGCCCCTGATCCTGATTAAATAAAATTGACTAGAGGAAGTCTAGAGGGAGTCCTATTGAAATTTGGTAGTCATTTAGAGTAACTCCTGAGTAGTAATATTAAGTAATTTGGTCAGGATGGCAACCACTGATACTCTAAACTGAATCACTGGACTAGGGCAAACCTAGAAGGATCTCCCTGTGGAACATTCCACATGAGACCACCCTAGGAATCCTTAGATCCCTACATGGGATCACAGAGGCTGGGCCATTCCAGATGAGGGCTTTGTACAGGCCAACCCCTGTATATGATTGCCACCTAATGGCACAGTGGGGAAGTAACTTGCCTAGGGAGCAAGAGGTTGCTGGTTTGAATCCCCGCTGGTATGTTTCCCAGACTATGGGAAACTCCTATATCAGGCAGCAGCAATATAGGAAGATGCTGAAAGGCATCACCTCATACTGCACAGGAGATGGCAATGGTAAATCCCTCCTGTGTTCTACCAAAGAAAAAACACAGGGCTCTGTGGTCACCAGGAATCGACACCAACTCAATGGCACAACTTTACTTTTACCTTTAGAACTCCAGTGCTCCTCTGATTGGCTGTTGGTCTGTGCAATGTATTATCCCTCCTTGGAAGCTGGTGCCTGCCCAGCAGCCCGCTGCTATGCAAAAGTTGACTGAGGGATCTGCCTTGGCAGTATCCTAGCCTCTGCTTTGGCAATCACCTTTGTGGAGGGGAATCTCAGACCTCCCGGTGGAGATCCAGCCCTTTGGCATCACTTCATGTCCGCAGATTTTAGGAAAGGTATTCAAATGACTCTTTCCCACAAAGTCCTTGTTTCTGACTTGTTTATCCCTCTGGGTAAACCTCACTGTCAGGACCTGACTTCTGGAGCATGCCATCCACACTTGCTGGTTGAGTGTTAGTAATTCTGGGCTCATTCTTCTGAGCGAATAGCTGCCTGCTTTCCCAACTAGTACAGTGGTTGGCAAAGGCTTTCCCCTAGCAACTGAGTTCCTGTACTCACCTAGCTTTGAGTAGTGTTTCTCATCCAGATGGGTGTCCCAAGCTACAGAATGCAACGAATGGGTTCACACATATATAGGACATGGGTCTGAGCAAGTGTGGTAACACACCAGCCCACATGTTACTGTCCAGAAGTGGACTGTACTCTCCCCACATGCTATAGCTGTTATTTGGGGAAGAAAAGAAAAAAAGCATGTACAGGAAATGATAATGACTATAATGATGCCTGTAACATCTTAACAGTTTGAGTTCTCTCTAGGTTGGTTTTGTGCTTGACTTCTGTCCTTAATTAGGGGATCTATAAATTCTGCTCTGTGCTGTGTTGTACTGCTCTGCAGGAGAGCTGCTTTGTGAAATCCTTTACTATGCTTTATCATCTTTATTGTGCTGCTGACTCTTTCAGCAATGCTGTGAGGTGGTCATTGACTTCTCTTATGTTCTTATAAAGCGTTAAATATATTCATGGCCAGAGGCGTATCTAGGGGAAATAGTGCCTAGGGAAAGCAGTGAAATTGCGCCCCCTGTCCAAACATCTGACACCCATCTGATTATCTGTACATAGTGTCAAACGGAATATGTGTACAGTGACTTATATTATATTATTTTTTTTAAAAAAAAATTACCTGTAGCCCCTTCGGGTGGCTTCCTAAAGGCCGTGGGCGGGTCTGCAAAGGTTCCCCCTCCCCATTCTGGCCTGTAGGGCCTCACAGGGACCATTTGAGCATTTGCGGTGGCCATTTATATATATATATATATATATATATATATATATATATATATATATATATATATATAGCCGCTGAAAACAAAATGGCCACTGCACATGTTCAAATGGCCTCTGTGAGGCCTGGCATGGCCTAGGGCCTCACAGAGGCCATTTGAGCATGCGCGGTGGCCATTTTGTTTTCAGCAGCCATTTTAAATTTTTTTAATTTTAGAAAAATGGCGCCCCCCTTCAAGTGGCACCCGGGGCACGTGCCCTGCCTGCCCTACCCTAGATACGCCCCTGTTCATGGCACACATGCCTTTTTGTAATTTAGGTTTTGTTTTGTTTTGCTTCATTTTAAAGCTCTGTGTGTGTGTGTGTGTGTGTGTGTGTGTGTGTGTGTGTGTGTGTAACATTCAAAATAGAGTGCCAGAGCATGATGCAGCTAAACATGCCAGTAAGATCCTTCATGAAGTACCTGTGGTCGTGTGTGTGTGTGTGTGCATAAGTGTGCACATCTGCTGGAGACATGAAGCATCCACTATGTATCCTTTTTAAAAAAGGATTGATGGAGATGTTTCTCAGAATTTGGCCAGGTTGTATACAACTTTGCTTTGCCCCACCCTTTCCCTAATATCAGTGGTATCATTGAAGGATTGTTAGATCTTCACTTAGATTTCCTGTCACATTCTCTAACACCATTATCTATGTTTCAGTTTATTTAGCAATAATATTTCATGATGGGGCTTTTTTTTTTTACATGCCCACTAATTAACTTCTATTGTTATGTCTGTGCCATCTGTGCCTTTGGAAGGGTCTTTGGATGATTACCCCTAACTCATAATGCAGTTTATACTTGCAAGGAAATGGGACCAAAGTACAGGAAGTCCTCAGACTTGCAACACAATTGGTTGCTGAAAACTGTGTCTTACATCAAAACATCTTAACTTGGAATCTAATTCCCCCATAGGAAACAATGTAATAAATGGGGGTGTGGGTCCTGAACCAAAGTTGGATACCCATTTGCTGCTGTCAGAGTTGCGGTGTGTCAATCACAGATGTGCAGATCAGTGGAGAAGCCGAGGGAAGAGAATCAGAAGTTGCCTTATCCTTGCCACCCATTCCTTTCCCAGTCCCTTCCTGGCTCATTCTCATTTTTTCTGTGGAAGGAAGGGAGGTCACTGGGCAGCTCATCTCCTCCTCCTCCTCTTGGGCAAGGGTTGGGAAGGAGAGTACAGGAGGTGGTGTGTGGACTGGGAATTTATTTATTTATTATTTATTTATTATTAAAACTTTTATACCGCCCTTCCAAAAGGCTCAGGGTGGAATGGTCCAGGCTTTTTCACTTTCACTGTCACAGTGCCACTGCTGAGCCTGAAAGATGAAGAGTCAAAGCAGCAGCAGTGGCAGCAGTGGCAGATGGGTGAGTCAGCCAATCCCTCTGCAACCTCAGCAGCAGTTAACAACAAGACTTCGATTCCCAATGACAATGTGAGCCTGAGCCACCATTATCGCCTCCGCCTCCACCTCCTCCTCCTCCTCTTCCTCCAGCCCACACACCAGCAGCTGTCTAGAGGAGTCTCCCTTCCCATAGCCCGTGTTGTAAAATTGAAACAAGGTGGCAATTTAAAAAGGTCTTAAGTGCCATTTGCCTTAACTCAGAGTGTCTTCTTAAGTCAAAGAAAGACTGCCTGTAGTGCATATGTCAATTGCAAAGCCTAGCTCATGGTGAAAGGGATAGCAGAGCAACCTGCCCGGGCTGCTCAGCAAAGGCCCCTCTTTCTGTGTCTGAGTTAAGGAAGTAAATGTAAAGCAGTAGCAGAAAGCCCTGATCAGGGGAATGCTGAGGACCCCGTGGCTGGTGAAAATGGCTCCCAAGTGTAGGTGTTTAATAGGGCTATCATATCAAGTAACACTACATTAATCACCATGGTAACAAGGCAGGAATAAACTATTTGAATGTGTCCCAGAAATCTCATGCAATAGGTTTTAATGAGAGCAAACAACCGCACTGGCAACGACACAGGGCCAAACTACATGTGGTAGCAGCAGAACTGTGTGTAAAAGCTGGCTTGCCACCAGTTTAATTTCGGGTGGAGGATGGGATGATTTAAAGTGCAGGGCGAGTGGGAGGGAGAGCGGCTGAACCCTTGCCCGCCTATGCATGTCGCCCTGAAATGACTCCACCCCATCTGTTCTTCTCCTCCAGAGACTCTGAGACCAGAAGTTACCCTCTCTGGGAGAACCACAGCTGGGGCCCGGGGCAGCACAGTTTTGCATGGGCAAGGGGAGGGCTCAGCTCCACACCTGCCGTGCTTTCGATCTCTTCCCCAGCCACTTTATCTTCAATCAATATGGCCCAAGCTGGGGCCTGTTGTTGTGTTCCCAAAGTATAACTCTTGCCTTTGCCTGTGTGTTTTCCACACAGCAGGGCTTTATCATGAGTTTACTGGGAGGCTTTACTGCAAGGTTGAAGTCTCCCCCCCCCCCGCAAAAAAGAGTAATGCAAAAAGTGGATTTTTTTTTACCCTGGAAATAGTTCAGGCTACACTCTAGCATGCAATGAAAGACCCAAATCAGGTGTGAAGTGCTCCCTGAGAGCTTGCAGGGACTTCAGGGTACATCTGGCCGATATGTGAACACACACACACTCCAGTCTGGAGGAGACGCGAGCTAAATGCCCTGTGTGAAAAACACCCAGCTGAACAGAGAAACCAACATTTACTTTTGAGAGTCAGTCAACCAAGACTCAGGCAAACTCTAAAACTGCCCAGATAGATCAGATCTTTTGGGCTAGAACTGTTTTAAACCCCTTCCTGTAAAACCCTACAGAAATCCTTTCCAATTCAATTCTGAATGCAAGATTTCAGATTAGCCCCAGCTCTACGCCTGTTGGGCATCTTCAGTCTGGTTTTCCAGTGTATGCCCGGGTTGCCTGCATAACATTTACAGAGGGGGCTCTCCCAATGGGCTTCTGCTGTTTTTAGTTGATAAGTAGGAGTGCTTTGCATCTTAATTTGTGATTGGAGGGCTGCCTAGCCAATCAGAGTGCCAGGATCTTCTCCAGTCCAGTATAGCTAGATGCATCAGAATTTTCATGGTGCATGAGAATCAAGGGCCTCTGTGCGGGGTATAAGACGCTGTGGGACACAAATGCACAAGATTCAAGGCTACTCAGAGAAGCGCTAACTTGTGCCACACGATAGCTGTTCCTAGTGTAGCCACTATGTCTTCTTAAGCAAGAGTGGGAATGGGAGAAAGGAATGGATGGCCTGTGAGAGAGTGGGGTCCCCCCCCCACCACTTTACTGATATGATTTCTCCAACCAGTGGGTTTTAAAAACTGCTTCTGTTTTAATTGTGTGGAGGGCAGTTGAATTAAATGGTGATTTATGATAGGGTTTTTTGGATAGCCACTCTGAGTGAGGACCATGTGGTGGGAAAGCATGATATAAATCCTGTCTATCTACAGTATCTATCTATCTATTGATACTGATATCAGGGGCACATATTTGGAAAGATGGACAAAGAACATGGGGTTACAGCTACAGGTAGGGCTGGTAGGAGGTGGTTGGATGGAGCTGGAACTAGAGTTTTAATCAACACACACACACACACACACACACACACACACACACACACACCATATTTGGGGGGCACCAGCCACTATTGCATGGATGGTGACTGATTATGCAGGCAGTAGTTGAATCAGGCAACAGACCAGCATCGTATCATGAACATACCACTTAAATAATTTAAGGAGACTTATTTGAAATGAACATTAAAGACACAGGTTTTATTTCCAAAACTGATCACTTTTTATTTATAGTAATTTCTCCCTCCTCCTCCTCCTCCTCCTCCTCCTCCTCCTCTTCTCCTTCTTCTCAGACTTTCCACACATATAAATAGAATTACAACAACATTATACAACAATTTGACTGACCACATAATAGAAAAGTACAAGTAAACATCCAGCTTAAAATGGATGGTCATGTGCAACAGAAATTGAGAGCAAGTGTTCACAAAGATCTTCTAGGATGGCTTACCATCATGCTACCTGACACATGCTAGACACACTTTTAGACATCAGTGTAAAATTCCAGGTGTTGAAAAGTCATTCATGTAATGATAGTACATTGGGGTTGCATCGGTATCTGCCGAGTAACTTGGGAGATAATGGTCTTTAGAAACAACATATTTTAAGTAACTCAACCATTACTTAGTCATGAAGACAGAGAATATCCCCTCTTGCTTCTCTTACACCTCTCTTACACCACCAGTGTGGCGTAGTGGTTAAAGTTCTGGACAAGGACCGGGGAGACCTGAGTTCAAATCCCCATTCAGCCATGATGCTTACTGGGTGACTCTGTGCCAGTCACTTCTCTCTCAGCTGAACCTACTTCACAGGGTTGTTGTGAGGAGAAACGAAACTATGTACACCGCTCTGGGGTCCTTGGAGGAAGAGCAGAATATAAATGTAAGAAAGAAAGAAAGAAAGGACAAAACAATTCTCAAAAAAATCATCACTGTCACAGTCCTACAAATCTACAAAATCACGGCTGGAACATTGACATTTCCAATATCTTTCCCTCCCTGGATAGTAAATTTTAAACAAGTGATTTGGTGTCAAATACCATCTGTACATAATTTTGTAGTGATCTCTCCTAACATTAATGCACTAAGAACAAGCTGGGCTATTAAAACAAAAAGACTAATGAAAGTGTACCATCATCTGGTATGGGCACATCCAACCTTCTGTTTCAGCTTACTTTAAAACCATTAATAGCCTTGGCACTCGAGTTCTATAATCTGCATATGCAACTTTATATTCTAACATGTTATTAATTCTCATTATCAATGAAGGTCTTTTATACAGGTGCCCAAGGGGACGTCAGCCCACTGTATGGCCAAGCTATATACATCCTTGTCTTGCTACTGGCCTTTCAATTTAGAGCTTCTGGCCCTTGCATCATTTTATGTTGCTCTCTTCTGATATGCTTTGCAGGTTGATCATTATAGGATCTACTACTCAGGAATGACATTATAAGAATGGCAAGTCTACACCAACTGATACTTGGAGGCTATTCACGTGATGGAGGAAAACTAGGCTAAGGGAGCCCGGTCTGGCTTTCCTCCATCGTGAGACCCACTGGGCTCGCAGACAAGCCCAGTGGTCCAACGGTGGCTAGCCTGCCAAAGTAGCCCTCCCCTTAGATGAGGTTAGCGGACCTCTGCTAACCTCACTTTTTAAAATCGTGAGTTGCCATGCTGTGGTTCCATGGCGTGGCGACTCACAAGGAGACCCCCGACCAAGAGGCTACAACAAACCTCCTGCCATGGGGTGGGGGGAGCTCCCAAAAATGCCCCACGCGCTTGAACGGGGCATTTGGGAACTTGTGGGGGCCAGGGGGCCCCTGATCCGCACTGCCCAGGGACAGCTCAGCAAACATCTGCGGGGAGAGGTAAGTTAACCCGCTCTCCCCACAGACCCGCCCGAAGCTCTTCTTATTGTTTGTGAGAAGAGCTTCCTGGTCTACAAGGGAGGTTATGGTTCCAGGCTGCTCTGGGGGTGCACATCTAGCTTTCACATAAGGAACCAATTGCACACTGTACTTAAATGCATTATTTCAACCCTTAATGCCTGCATTTTCAAAAGAAAAGCAACCTCTGGAACCAGGAGCATTTTCAGACAGCAGGCTTCACCACAGGTTTACTGCGAGGCTTTACTGCAAGTTCGAATTTGCCCCCCAAACTGATGCAAAACCCAAACACACGCTGGGCCACTTTCCAATGCCTAATTAAAAACCCAAATCATGTGTGGAATGCTCCCCAATAGCTCACAGGAACTTCGGGGTAAATCTGGCCGATATGTGAATGCACACTCTCCGCTCTGGAGGATAGGTGAACTAAAAGCCCCATCCGGAAATGCTCCAGGCAAATTTTCAGCAGAAAAGAGGTGGGAGAAGGAGTACATTGGTGTTGGGAATTCTCTCTGGTAAGAGATATCCTTCTGTTACAGCAGAGTGCACAGAAGTAAAACACAGCCGAGTCTGACAAGGCATGCATGTATGCTGAGAGTAAAAGAAACTTGGAGCCAGTTCATAGTTTCAAATCAATATAAGGAGTCTTTATTGGAGAACTTCATTCTAGATAGGAAAGTGGAGAGATGGGATCTCTAGTCTAGCTAGCTAGCTGGATGCAGAGGGATGGTTTCGGCATCTCTGCACACATGGTGCAGGGAGAGAGGAGTGTGAGTGTTGCAAGGGAGAAGAAGGGGAAGGAGGAAGAGGCAGGCAGGCAGGCAGGAAGTCCCTGAGAGTAGCAATCTACATATCAAAGGGATAGCATCAGAGCAGTAGAGAAGGGATGACCAAAGTCTTGACTCCTCTAGCCCTCTGACTCACTATTCTGTCCCCCTCTGTCACTGAGGCATGAGCCAGCGCAGGGTCCTTCACTTCCAACAATTGGAAGTTGCCTCTTATTGAGTCAGACCCTTGGTCCACTTACATCAGTATTATCTACACTGACTGGCAGCGTTTCAGACAGGGCTCTTTCCCAGCCCTACCTAGAGATGCCAGGGAGGGAATCTGGGACATGCTGCATGCAAAGCACGTGCTCTGCCACTGAGCTACTGCTGCCCCCACCACCCCATCCACCACTTGGCTATTGTAACTTCTCTGGTCAGGCTGTTGGAGTTGTGCTCCTTCACTGCTGAAGGGGTTGCAGAGGCCGGGATTGGTCTTGCATCTTCTGAGCCCAGTTCACCACCACACCACCAAGGATCTTTTGGGTGACCCAGAGGCAATCCTTGCAACAGGCCTATCAGGTGGCCCCTGCAAAGATGAAGGGGGCACGTGGTGGGTTGAGGAGTGGAGCAATGCAAGTGAGCCACTGTTTCCCCAGGCAAAGGGCAAAAGACCCTCCTGCCACAGCCCTATATGCTACATCGCTTACCAACCACCACCAGTGACATCGGCTCACACAGGTCTAAAGATGCGCATAGGTTAAAATGTCACACCGAGGCAGCTCTCAGTGAAGGCCAAAGAAAGATGCTAGTTATTCAGGGACTAGAAAGAGTCCTTTCTGTCAAGCCTACTGCAATCTTGCCAGCAAAATCCCCTGCTGAACTGATGGAAATATTGCTTGTTATGAAGCTGCAAAAGGCACAGCTGGAAGAGTCTCACTTCTTATATTATTAAACAGTTGGCATATCCTATTTGAGGAGAGAGCTATCCAGCCAGGCCCTGGGAATTTCACTGCCCTAGGCAAACTGGGGGAGGGGGACCCCTCCACTTTTTCTATCCGTCTTCCTTGTTCATGCCATTTTTTATTTCGTTTGTGTCACAGGAAGGAAGCCAGCTTGTCACTAACTGCCCAGATGCCTGACTGACTTCTGTGCTTCATTCCTTACCCAGAGGCAAGGGGTGATGTACTGTTGGGCTCAGACGCAATGCTGCCAAGGCCTTTATCTGTTGCAGAGGGGAGAAAATCAGACAGGTTCAATTTTAAGAAAACAAAAAACATGTCATATTAAATAGGTAAAGCATTGGTTCCACTCACAGAAGCCTGCGAAATTGCTGGCATTTTAGAGCAGCCCTCTTTTCACATGCCGTGGAGTGGAGGGACTCCCTCTGAGTAGGTCGGCATGCTGAGAAACAGTGCCTACAAACCTTCCATATTTTCAGCTTTCGAGGTCTTGAGCTGACAGCTATCCACTGGGCTGGTATTATTTTGGGGAGGAAAGAAATGGGCATGTTGAGTGTTTTTCTTAGACTTGCAAGGCCTCAGAGCTCTTCCCTGGACATTGATAGGACAGTGGGGGAGTAGTACGGTGCAATCCAGGCAAAGCAGGGTATGTGATTGTCCTTTGGGTGGCATGCCATGTCGGGAGGCATTGTGAAAACTGTCCTCCCCTCTCTATCTGTGGCATGTGATTGGTACTGAAGTAAATGAAAAGGCACAGAGTCACAGCAGCATTCCAAGAATTCAGAGGGCATTGTTTCACTTGGATAGAACATAACCGCTGGCGAACAGCTTACGAGTGTGGGAAGAACTGGCTTGTGAACAACATCCTTCTTCGGTTCAGAGACCCAAAGGTGAAACTGACAAGCTTGACTTGGAGATGCCCCCTTCACTGTCAAGGTGAAACTGACAAGGACTTTCAAATCCATGCCAGTTTCACTGGCCTCTAGATCATATCTGATTAGTTGAGAATGGAGAACAACTGTGTGCACCCAGCGACTTACCTGACTTCACGGCAGAGGTCAAGGGAAAGCCTTTCAGTTTCACAGTTGCTCTTTGCAGACCTTGTACACAAAACTCCACAAAATATGCCATATTCAGCCACATCTCACTGTTTTCTTTGATCAGCATGTTCAAGAGTTCATGCCCCCAGCTACTGAGAAACATGTTCCCAACTGAACTTAAATGAAAACAACCAGACTTAAGGAGTCTTCAGAATATGTATCTGCACCAGCAGAACTATAATGTCGACATTAGAAATCAAACCTGAAACATTATCGTAGCACCCCTAGAAAATATCGTGTCACTTTTTACAGTGACCTTATACTATTCAATAAGTGACAAGGTGGGAGGGCTTCAGCATAACATGCTGCCCAAGGGATAATAACATACCTTGCTTTGCCAGAATCACACAACCTCGCCACTGCTCCACAGTCCTATTCATGTCCAAAGGGTACTGCTAAGGCCAAGCAAGTCTAATAAAAACATTAAACATGACAGTTTCATTCCTCTAAAAAATAATACCAGCCCAGAATTGTCACAGGATAACTGCAAAATGCTTCTACAAAAATACGAATAAGAGGTTTTCTGATTGTTCTGTCACTTGGCTGGGTTTTTCTCTAATTCAGCCTTCATATTCAGCAATGCAATTTATGTCTCCATAATTAAAATACATTACCATCTATAAATGATTCTCTTTTTAAAATTTGGTACAGGATAAGGTCCTGCAGTGAAATTCTTTTAAGTCTAATAGAAAGACTTTGATTCCTCTGCAATAAAACTTCAGAGTTGAGAAACAGAACCGGGACAAACACATTATTTTTTTCAGTCTTTTAAAAATGCATGTTACTTTATCTTGTGAAGAATTTCACACATATTCAGATCTCAGCCTGTGCTTAGAAGGTTCCCTTTTTCTCTTCTGAAAACCTTTTTACACAGATGGCTTGCAACTGCACACTTGGATAAAACATCTGTAAGGCTAGAATGCATGTGCATATGTGAGCGTGGGTTGAAATAATCAGTTGATGCTGGGACAACCCTGACTTCACCTTAGGTTTCCAATGGAGTCCACCATGTATTACACCAATATAGAAAATGATCTCCCTCTAGTGTCTGCAATGAGATCATCAAGCTTCCCTGTACACATTTGAACCAAGACCAATGCCACAGTGATTCCAAGCAGCACTGTACCTATCGCTGGCCGGCTATCAGAAAGACATTGAAGATGTTGCCTTCATGGACCCTCAGCAACAGGAGATGGAGACCAAGTCCTTTCCCCTTCCTTGTTTCCTCCAGTTCCAGGCCACATCAAGGCAAGAAGGCCTTCTCCTTCCCTTGGCAAATTGTGAAGAAGTTGTTGCCATTGCCATGCAACCAAGAGAAAAGGTAATGATCTGTCCTTCATTCAGTGATATATTGGATGACAGGTTGCAAGTGGGAGTGGGAGGACTCTTGGAGGATTCACTCCTTACCCATCATCAGATTTACCCATGAAGGACGTGTGCAGCATGGAAGGGTTTCCCTTGTGCGGGATGAAAAGTGCGAATTCATGGTGAGTAGTGTGTGTGGTTGTAAGATAGAAATTATCTGGATTAGTGATTCCCAAACATAGGTCCCCAGATGTTGCTGGAATACAACTCCCATCTAGCTGGGGAGGATGGGAAATGTAGCCCAACAACATCTGGGGACCCAGGGTGATCCTCCCACTCAACTTCACCCTCTCCATTTGTCACAAAGGCAAGCAGTTGATAATGTAATAATTACAAATGAAAGCCAAGACGGATGTTCAAAAGAACAATGCAGCAGATTGTACCATTTTGGACAGTAGATGTGAGAGTCACAAATTTGACTGCTCCCTTACATTAAAACAATTCCCTGCACATCAGAGAGAGGTTTTAGCCTAGCCCTCTCCCTGACCTTTGTTTTTTATGTGGATTATCATTTTAAAAATGCAACCTTCTTTCTTCCTTTCCTCCCCCTGCCAAGTTGCCACATGGTTTTGCTGAGTATACTTCACAGTGGAGTCCTTCCTAGACTGTATCATGTGATTTGCTGAACCTGCTGTCCAGCTTTTTGAGATACTTGGAAGCAGCAGTGCTAGTCGAATATGTTCACACGACCAGCCCTCCCCAGGCATGTACAGTCCTACTTGGGTAGGGCTGGTCGTGTGGAGCACCAGGATCAGTTGTGTAGATGTTCAGGCTGCCTGCAGCTCAAGTGTCCATAGAGCTGGACAGCAGGAATGCCCAGCCATGGAGAAATCCCCCAATACACCGTGCTCTTCGTGCAGTGCATTCATTGTGGGATGCTGGAAGAGGACATCCTCCAGATCCTGTCTCTACCACTCACTGTCCCATCGCTCATGTGGGCACATGGGCAGCCAGTGTAAAGGAGCCTCCTGACCATCAATGGGGAGGCAGGTAGGAGCCTGCCTCCCCACCAGCCCTCCCCAGGCCCAGATAAACTGGTCATGTGAACGACCTTACTGTGAAGCAAAGCAGCTGTTGTTCGAGAGGAAGGAGTAACCATTGTGTTCTAAGAAGCGAATGGAGAGATTTGATTTCCCTGGCTTGTCACAATGTTGTCAAATTGGAGCACACTCTGAAATCTTGGCACAGTTCAGATTCATGGAGATTTATTCCGCCAACTTTCAAAATGCCTGCGCCTGGAAACATTTCAGACAGGAGCATTCCTGTCATCTACATCTTGAAATTAATCTAAAAAGGAAAAACATCCAGCTTTTATTATTCCTCCTTCGCAAAGGTGCTGTATGATGGCAAATAGTCACAATCATATTATCAGACATAAAGAACTCCCATGTTTTAAAATATTGTAGGGGTGTGCATTTCGGAATTTTCTTGTTTTGATTTGTATCTGAATCGAAAAACCCCCGTTTTGTTTTGTACCCAAATTTTCTTAATCCGAATCACCCCTGTTTTGTTTTGTAGCCGAATTTTCAGAATCCGAATCTGAATCGATTTGGATTTTTAAAAAGGGTCTCAGGGCAAAAAGAGTGGGTGGTGGTGGTAGTGTCCAAAGGGTGAAAGCTACCACCCAAATTTCAAAGGAATTGGGCAAAGGGCTGTTTTTTGTGTGAATTGTTTAGGTTTACGCATCTTTAAGAATTTTCCCATAGGGAATAATGGAAATTCCAGCAAATGTATCACTTCACATCGAGGGGAAAGGGGTGGCCCAGAGCGGAGTGTGGTGGATGGTAGTGCCCAATGGGGCCAAGGAAGCTACCAGAATTATTTCAAAGGAATTGGGCAAAGGGCTGATTTTTTGTGTGATTTGTTGAAGTTTATGAGTCTTTAAGATTTCTCCCATAGGGAATAATGGAGGTTTCAGCAGCCCCATAATTCCATTTGGGGGCCCCCATAATTCCACTGGGGTTGCCCAGAGCGAGTGATTGTGTAGTGCACATAGGGTGCCAACCACCCCCATACCCACAAGCCCGTGGGTTACTGGGTTTTGTTGTTTCTGAGGTGTTTGGTATAGATTCTCTGGTAGCATAAGAGATTTTCAGTGATAAACAAGAATCTATTCTCATATGCTACCAGAGAATCTATGCTCAGAACACCACAGAAAAAAACAGAACCCAGCACCCCATGGGTTAGCAACCCATGGGAGTGGTTGGCACCCTATGTGCACTACACCACTACTCGCTCTGGGCCACCCCGGTGCCTCCCAAGTGGAGTTACGGGGCTGCCGAAACCTCAATTATTCCCTATCAGGAAAAATCTTAAAGATGCATAAATTTTAACAAATCACAAATAATCAGCCCTTTGCCCAATTCCTTTGGAATCTGGGTGGTGGCAGCCTGGCAGGCACCCATTGGGGCACTATTACCCAACCCACTCTTCTGCCCCTGAATCCATTCCCAGGCTGACATGCAGTAGCCATAGCAGGCTGGGCTCAGGCTGGCAACAAGGCAGGCATAGGCAATGGCATGGCATCATGACAACTTAAGGAATGCAATGCTGCAAACTAGTGTTCTCTCTCTCTCTCTCTCTCTCTCTCTCTCTCTCTCTCTCTCTCTCTCTCTTTTCAATGAGACAGAGAGGCAGAATGGTGACTACTGACTTGAATGAATTGAAAACCCCTCCTTGAACTCCCCCCCACCCTTGCCCCTTCTTCGACCCTTCCCCTGGCCAATGTGGGGTCAGTAAAGAGTGGGAGAAGCAAAAGAGCCAATGGGGAACAAGGATGGAATTGTCAGCAGGTCAGCCCATGCTTTAGGTCACTGATGGGAAGGCTGGAAGGGTGGGAAATTCAAAGAGATATCAAACACAAAATGGAGACTGATTCAGAGATCACCACAAAGGAGGTCCGAAACAACAAAACGTTTTGTAGCCGAAACAGGGACGTTTTGTTTTGTATACAAAACTTTTGGATCTGGAAAATAGGTGTTTTGTTTAGTCTACAAAACATCCGAAACGGGCTGTTTTGGGTACAAAACGTTTTGTATACAAAATGTTTCGCACATCCCTAAAATATTGATATCTCTTGCAGGCCACAAGGGAACCAATTTGAGAATAGAAAAAGCAATATCCTGTCCAACTTACAAAATGAGAAACTGACATCAGAGAGCAGTAAATCCTTTATTAAAGGAGGGAGAGGTGAGCACGGTCTGTTGGCCTGACTAGGAGAAATCTGAAATGTGGCCTAGGTGGATTTAGCATGTGGCTCCACTTTTCTCACTTTTCTTTGAACTGTCCAGATAGTGGTATGTAAATATAACAAATTGGTCAATAAAGATGCTTGTAATGACCCCCAAGTGACTCTTTCCTGACTACCAGAACACTGAGTCAGTCATTCTTGGACTACTACTGCAATTCTGTGCCTTTTCATTTTCTTGACTGTGTGATTCACTTGTACGATGAGCCAGTGATGATGTAATTGCCCCTTGCATTTGTGAGTATGCCTATGTGCCGGTTTTGTAAGAGGAATCAATGGGATGAATGGCTTAATGTGATCACAGTTGTGAAAAGCAGAAGTCCTTATTTCCTCTGAGATTCCCAATCCCAGAGGTGTAAGGGACTGTCATTGCAATTGCCAGCTTCACTAGCTGTCTCCAAAGCTGGAGTTTTGTGGCACTGGGAAGAGTTTATGTAAAAATCACACAAGGCAGTGGGCTATGTCACATGACCCCCCCATCCGACTAGGAGGAGTGCCTAGCCAGAGTAGGAGAGCTTGGTGCACTCCTGCCTGGAGGTTATGTAAACCTCAAAGATCTAGTTAGGAGGCGGGGAAAGTGATTGTGTGGCAGGCAGGCGCTGGGCTGGACAGCTTTTCTCTCATCCCAGAAAAATACTGTGGAGAGAATCTGGGTAGTGTGTGCTGATCCTACTCAGCTCCCACCTCCAAAACGATCACTCTTCCTGCCTCCTGCCTCCTACCTTGATCTTTGGGGTTCACACAACCACCAATCAGAAGCACATCCGGCTCCCCTACCTTGACCAGACACCTCTCCTTCCCAGATGAGGATCCTGTGAATGAGCCTACTGATTTTCAATCTCTCAAACCCAGAGGACCACTGTGTCTCTTCAGTCACCTGGTTTTGCTTGCAGTTACAGCTGTGCCCAAAAGGTTTGGAAAGAATGGATGTTTCAACTATTGGCTTGTATAATTTCTAGCTCATGGGGGTGCTAGTATGCTTATCACACAACTGTTGCCACTGGAATAAGACCAAATGGGGCAGGACCTTAGGGAAAGGCCATGGGGCAAGCGGCTGAGAACAATGGGTAATATCTGCATTGCACATGCCTATCGGGAAAAACTGGTCAGATTAGCGGAAGCGAATTGTAGTGCTTGGATGTGTGCAACCTAATCTTGATGTTAGCAAGTTAACAGAACACTACCGAAATACTTGCCCAATGGGTACAAACTGCCAAGGGGCTTTAAGGTGAAATGCAACACACACACACACACACACCCTGAGAACCTGCATCCCTGTCAGGCCAAGCCATCACAGGCAGCTTCCTTGAAGTGGCTCAGGGTCCAAGGTCAGGATTGCGGCTGGGTGTGTGTGTGTGGTGGTACAGCAGTCACTCTGGAATCAAGGGACAGAAGAGAAGGTCAGAGTCAGAGTCAGGGGTCAGCAACTGAGTGGGCTGATCAAGTTCACAAAATGAGCTGTAGGTCAGGGCAGAGCCAAGGGTGGAGCTGAGAGCACAAACCAGAAGCCAGGGGCTAAGCAGGAAGCCAGAAGCCAAAGAGAGGAGTTCAGGGTCAAGCCGGGCAGACAATATCAGAAGTCAGAGTTCCTACAGAAAGCCCAAGTTCAAAGTAATGCTGGCCTTGGGCTGAAATAAACAAATAAACAGTAAACAGTAAGTTCAAAGTAGACAAGCCAGAGAGGACAAACACCACACCAGGGCCAAGGAGACCTGGAAACTGAGACAAGGCTTACTTCAGACAGAAAATGACTTACGCATTTCCTGTTGTAAGTGGAGACAGTGGTTGATCTCACAAGATGGGTCTGGCCCAGGGTCTGGAGAATCAAGAGGGGGAGCAAGGGGCAGAGCCTTAAGCTCGGTAGAAGCTAATAACCCCAAGGCCCCATTCAGACATTGAGGCAGTTCCCACGATTAGTGGGAGCCGCCTGGAGAGGGTTAGTAGGGAGGGTGGCCCCCCCACACGACTGCCAGCTCCATCATGGAGCCAGTGTGGGCTTGGGAGTTCAGGGGCCACATGGCCCTCTGAAGCTCCAGCATGCCCTGCAGAAGTGCACAGAGCATGCTGGAGAGACCCCTGAGCCAGGAGGCTGCTTTTAAGCCTCCCAATCGAGGGTCTCCTCGTGAGTTGCCACAGCGCGAAGCCACAGCACAACGACACATGGTTTTAAAAACCGGGTTTAAGCACCAGGCTACTTAAGCGGGTGACCCCTTAAGAACCACTGGACTCGCAGCCAAGCCCGGTGGTTCTCACAATGGGAGAGAATCGGGCTAGCCTCCGCTAACCCGATTTTCTCCCATTGTGTGAATAGCCTCATTATGTCTGACTGCCAACTCAGCTATGACTGCAGTTTCACATCAGTTTCCAAACCACAATCATGGAGGTGGCGGCCCAGACCCACCTGAGGACTTGGCTGCTCCATGCTTTCAGTGCTTCTTGCTGGCAGCCTCTTGGGAAAACCAGCCCTGCCCCTCCTAGGCAGCAATGGAGTTGCCAGGCTACAGGGATGCTGCTACACCGCAGCCTGGACTTGTCAACCTGTCAAGATGAACAGCTGCTCAGGGGCAGCCAGCCCCCATTCCCACTCTGTCCCTTGCTCCTCCCACCTGGCAAGTGGCAGGGCAAGGGCATGGCATAACAGGATGGGCACCAAGTGCTCTGCTCCAAGGGAAGAGAGCCACTGTTATGTATGTTCACAAGCATCAGCACTCCAAGTGGCAATATAAGCAGGGTACTCCATCATAGTGGTGGGAAGGGAACACTTTGCTGGAGGGGGGGAGACCGGGGTCAGGTGTAAAAGGCAGAGCAGCAAAGTTCTATTATTTTTCACATATAGGTTGGGGAAGGAGCAGTCAGCCCCTTCCCCTTTGAGGGATATTGGGGAAATATTTGCTCGTTAAATCTTGCTCATGAGAAGGTCCGCCTGTGATGATCCATCTTGGACGTTATCATGCTGGAGACCTAGCCCATTACCCCAGGTAATGCTCTCTCATGAGTGTGGCAGACTATGGGGAGAGAGGGGAGATGCTCTATGCAGGAAAGCCGCTGGAACGGGCACTTGGCTGAGTGGTGTTCTGGTCTCAGTGACTGCCGCCAAACTGCTGTCAAACTCTGCACCCTGCCAGACCGTACACCCTTGTGGGGATGTCTGCCACTGCCCACAGTCCTGAAGAGTAAGCCCAATGTCCTGGGCCAGCAGGAAATTGGGGCTCTCCTCTCCCGGGAATCCCTGCACCAGGAGATCTGCATACGGCACTATGCTGGACCCAGCCCAGGAACCTGGAACGGGTTTAAAGGTCCATGCTTGACCCCTGTTCCTACACTGTCCACACAAGTGGGTATGCCCTGGCAAATGGACCCCTCGTGGCAGCAATAGCCAGCCTGCACCAGGCATCCCCTCTACAGCCAGGACTATTTTTTTGTGTGGGGTGACACTCTTGTCTGGGTTTGAGGGGCTGCCACAAGCAGGGATTCAGGAGCAGTCAAATTCTATCTTTTTCACAGAAAACCTGGGAAAGGGCAGCTCAGCCCCTTCCCCTTTTGGGGGTTTCATGCCCCCCAAGCTGACTCATGAGCAGGGCTAGCAGTTGGACCAGCAATGTTCCACCATCTGAAAGTAGCCTTCCTTGGTGATGGTTAAACCACAGCTCAAGAGAGTGCCAGGCCACAGGGACACCCCCACACAACTCATGAGAAGAGCCATCAGAGGGAGGAGAAGCAACTGCCAACCACGATCTCCAAAATTATGGGAGGGCAGGACATCCCCTTCTCCCACAGACAGCCCTCTCACAAAAGCCTCTGGTCACTGGGGCTCTAAATAGAGCAAGGTTGCTTTTTGGATGGCAGCCATCGGGAGGGGTACCCCGGAGATCACTTTGCTTGTCTTGGGAACCGCGGCCTAGCTGCTTCAGAAACATGCAACCCGTTAGCCTGCCCACCCATGTAGAGATGTGTCACCCCAGGGGCAACACCGCCATCCTGGGACAGCTGGAAACCAGGGATTCCCTCTCCCACCGATACCTCAGGAGATCTGCATATGGCAGCAAGCCAGGACAGACCCTGCAATTAAGGGTCTGTGCCACAGCCTGGTATCTGCACTGTCCATGCAAATGGTTTGGTTGGGGGTGCTATTGGCAGGGTTTGAAAGGCAGCTCCCTAGAAGGGATTCCCGAGAAGCCAAGTTCTGTTCTTTTCACAGAAAGGTTGGGGAAGGGGCCACCAACCCCTTCCACTTTTGGGGGGATTTGTGCCCCACCAGGCTTACTCATGATCAAGGCAGGGTCAGTCTTGGGTCAACTGAAATCCTTCTTCAAGGATACAGCCACCTGACCCAGGGCTCCCTGTCCAGGCATGAGAGGGAAAAACCACAGGGACACCCCCACAAAACTCATTAGAAGCCCCATCAGGGGGGAGGGGATAGAATTGCCCCAAGAAATCTGAAATAAATCTAGACTGCAAAACATCCCCTTCTCCCACTAACACCTCCCTCACGAGAGTGTCAAACCATGGGTGCTCTAAATAGAGCAAGGATGTTTTCTGGATGGCAGCCTCAGGGAGTGATGCCCTGGAGACCACTTTCTTTGTCTTGGGGACTGCAGACAAGCTGCTGCAATACCGTCTGTCCTGCCAGCCCGCCAGCCTATGAGTACACGTGCACCCTTGCCATTGCCCTGGAACAACCACCCCGCTGTCCAGGGGTAGCCAGAGAATGAGGGCTCTCCTGTCCCAGGAATCCCCACACTGGCAAATCTGCATATGGCACAACGATGGACCAGGACCCAGGAATTTGGAATGGGTTAAAAGGTCCAACCCACTGTCTACCCCTCCTACCCTCTATGCACTTGCCTGGGCAAGGACAAAGGGAGTATCAAAATAGCCTTTGGGTGTGTGAAAATCTGCACAGAAGAAGAGGGTGGGGAGGTTTAAGGGGGATCTACTGTGTTTTGGAAAGCGGTGGGCAGGGGTATCCCAGAGACTATTTTCCTGATCCTGTGGATATTGGCCAAGCTGCTGCGGAAACAAGCCCCCTGCCAGACCATCCGCAACTCTGCACAGATGCACCCTTGCCTACAGCCCTTGCAGTTGCCCCTGCTGCCCTGGGGTTGGGGGAGAAGAGGAAAGTGCCCACTCCCATGATTTCCCGCACCCACTTATTTGCATACAGCATACAGATGGAGCAGACCCAGGAGTTTTGAATTTGTGTAAATGTACATCCTATTGGCCCACCCCACAACAGCACAGGTGACCAGGCTATGGCACATGGATGCAAGGCTTCAGAAGGATTCAAGAAGAGGGAGGTAGTGGAGAATCTTTTCAATTTTTTTACCATACAGCGCTGGGGGCTGCACTAAAGCAGGGGGGCCCCTTGGGTTCAGTGGTGGTTAAGTGGGCGGCTCAGCCCATGATTTGGCAGTCCACGGTTGAGGATCACCCTTTTCATGGGCACAGCACAACCATATCCCCTGTAGACTTGCCCTCTCATGAGAGTTCGAGCCCACTGGGCTTCAAGCTGCCAGACAGCGGATTTGTGATGGATCTAGATGGACTGATTTACTGCAACACCCCCTCGCAACATCTTCCCTGCTATGGTGGGACAGACCCCGCCAGCATCCTTTGCCCTGCCCCATCTGCATATCCCATTCTAGCAAATGTGAATTTCCCCATCCCGTAATGAAAGCGGAATCCCACACACACACACACACACACACACAGCCCCAACCCACCAGAAAATGTGTGCAGCACATCTGCAGCATGTTTTGGAGTTTCAAATTGAAACCCCGGCCACGATTAACTGCGGCTATCCATTACGTCTGAATGCAGCCCAAGTATCACTGCAGAAGGAGAGGACTTATTCCATGCTTTTAGTTTTACCACCGCAGACCTCTTTGCTTGTACTTCTTAACTGTCACCTCCCACACTCTCCTTCTTTAAAAAAACAAAAACAAAACCAACCCACCCCCACACACCTCCTTTTCTGTTTAGGAACCCCACAGGTAGCAGAAAATCTTCCTCCTCTTTCGGATTGCTGTGCTGAATATAAAAATTAGAGCACATCTCCTTTCAACCTCCCTCAAGGTCATTAATTAGCTCAGCAAACTGGGGCTGTTTTGTATCCCTTGCATCGGCATTCATGCAGCAATTGGGCACACAGAAGAGGTTTTTCAGTCCCTCTTCCCTACATCCATCTGCTGCTGTTCTGTGCTCTCTCAGCCATCCGTCCATTCCCCGCCCCACCAGAAAGGCTCATGATTCCTTACCAGCCGTGCGGTTCCTAGATTTTGTGAGGCCCCCTTTTTGACACGAGAGGTGGACTTGCTAAGGATACAAAAAGAACCCTGCCTCACCTTATCGATCGTTCATGCCCATTCACAGCCCTGATGTGCTGCTTCAGCACAATAAGCTGCCCGCTTCCGATTCTCACAGCTTCTTCCTCATTGTTGTTGCCAGCCAGGAATCCTGTTACATAGCCAGACTTGACTACCAAATCACTGGCTCCAGTCTGGCTCTAGCTGTGTGTAGTTACACAGGGCTGGTTGTGGCAGGTGGTGGGTGGAGACAGGGGTATAGCTATAAGTGAGCAAAAGGCTTCCAAGAACCCAGCCCCACAGTTCCTGAGGGGCCCCCAGCTCCACCCCTCCCTATTTTCTTCATTATCTCCCTCACTCTGAGGGGCCTCCAGGGAGAGGAGCGAACACAGGCCCCTCTCCCTTAGCTGGATGGAGATGTGGACTTGAATGCACATCCACAACCTGCCAGTGAAAGTGGGGCAGTGGATATGACTGACATCCACATCTGGTTGCACACTCACCTGCAGATGTCATCCATCCGCACCGCACCATTTTCTAGATGTGCATCTAGATGCTTGCCTCACCCTGCATTTCTGTCCACATACTGCTTCAGCTAGTGAACTGCACCAAACAGGGTGGGGAAAGGGAGTGTCGCATTGGTTGCCTCAGCAACAGGACACATTTCCGCCTGCCCTTGTGTAGTTTTGCACCTTTTCATAAAGTAGTGCACACCACTGACAAAGGGAATGCTTTTTGTGGGGGGCAATAATGTTTCCAAAACATGCTTTCCCCCCGCCTGCCCTGGTTGCCATTTTGTCTCTGCACTATTCCCTTCATATCTGGACTGACCATTTGTTCTTTGTACAGTTCATACCAGGAAGTTTTCCACACTTGATTTTTTAGCCCACATTTCCTCCGGAATGGAGGGTGTGTGTTCACATTTTGGCCAGATTTACCCCAAAGTCCCTGCGAGCTATCAGGGAGCACTTCATCCACAATTTGGGCTTTTCACTGTGCATTAGAATGTAGCCCGATTTAAATCTGGGGTTAAAAAAAATGCACTTTTTGCACTGGTTTTTTTGGGGGGGGAGGGCAGTTTTGAACTCGCATAAAAGCCTTGCAGTAAACCCGCGGTAAAGCCTGCTGCCTGGGAAAGCTCCTAGCATCACAAAGCCTTTTGCACATTTGAGATCCTGTCTCTCTTGTGACTCAGAGCTGACTGCATGCTAGCAATCAATCAAACAAACAGCAGGGACTTTCAGTAATGGTTCAAGCTGGATGCAGAACAGCAACCTAGGAGTGGAAAGTGCAGGGTCTGATTCTTTCTGTCTTCAACGAAACCAGAGGTCCCAACTTTGGGTCCACAGATGTTGTTGAAGTACAACTCCCATCATTCACAGCCACAATGGACAAATGCCAATGTGGTTGGCGTTGATGGAAGTTGTAGTTCAGCAACTCAAGATTGGGAAGCCCTAAACTAGATTATCCTTTTGATCTCATCCATGGGAGTTGTAGTTTGACAACATCTGGGGACCTAAGATTGGGAACCCCTAAACTAGACAGTCCTTTGAAGCGATGGATGAGATCAAGGACCCAGCGTAGCATGGAGGAAGATGATGACATCCAGTTGCTCTGCTTGCCAAAACAATTAAGCTCTTATTGCCCTTCTCTTCTTTCCTGGCTCTCCAAAGTCATTGATGGTCACTGTGGCATGTTTTTAAATCTGATGTCATCGATGTGGTATCTGGCAGTGTGTCAGCTCTGGGACCCTCAGTGTTTATTAATGGATTGTGTTCTCTGAGCGTCTTCAGCCACGACGCTTATTTACTCAGAAGGGTTACATTTCACGTACTGATGTTATCTGTTTTGTTCATTCTTGCAGGCTGACTCCCAGGCAAGTATCTTAAAGCTGAACTGCCAGCAGCAAACTTCAACCTTTCCTCACATTAATATTAATAGGATGGCATACAGTACTTGCGTTGTTGTCCCCCCTCCTCTCTCCCCACAGCATCAGCCCTTGCCTGTAAAATGTAGCTCTCCACTCAGGGATGCACTTTCACCTGAAAGAGATGTGAAATGGCTGGAGTTGGGTGTTTTTTTCCTTTACAGCTCCTTGAATGACTTTTCTTCTTGAAGCAGCAACTTCTGCGCCATTGTAGTTTGCTTGAAGTGGTCGTTATCACAGATCCAGAGGTGCTCCCATGCTTATCTCACTGAGCTTCAGACTTGGGTGACTTTATATATGGTAGAACACCCAGAGATGAAGTGGTCCTTAGTCAAAGTTCCTGTTGCCACAAAAGTCCCAGCCTGAATTCTGGATGAGTTCTGTCATCCAGGCCAAAACCACAGCTTCGGGTTAGTGAAGAAGCATTTGCAGATGGGCCCAGAACTTACTGCTTTCTGGTGGGTTCTAGGTCCATTCCAGAAATATGTGAGAAGTGGGTGCAGCACAGCCTGGGATGTCCTTGGGCCTTGCTACATTCTCCTGCCAGGCCTGGAGGCCTCTGGCCTCTAGGGGAGGGGAATAGTGATTTTACTGGATGCCTCAAAACATGCACAAGGAAGACCAATATTATTATTATTATTATTATTATTATTATTATTATTATTATTTCGATTTCTATACCACCCTTCCAAAAATGGCTCAGGGCAGTTTACAAAGAGAAATAACAAACAAATAAGATGGCTCCCTGTCCCCAAAGGGCTCACATTCTAAAAAGAAACATAAGACACACCCCAGCAACAGTCACTGGAAGTACTGTACTGGGGGTGGATGGGGCCAGTTACTCTCCCTCTGCTAAATAAAGGGAATCACCATGGTAAAAGATGCCTCTTTGCCAAGTTAGCAGGGGTATACTAAGAGGCTATTCACACGATGGGAGAAAATCAGGCTAGCGGAGGCTAGCCCGATTTTCTCCCATTGTGTGAACCACCGGGCTGGGCTATGAGCCCAGTGGTTCCTAAGCGGGTAACCCGCTACAGTGCCCCTGCCCTTAAAGCATGTTTGCAGAGCGAGCGCGCCACAAACCTAGTTTTTTTACTCGTGTGCTGCCGCGGCAGAACTCCACAGCATGACAACTCATGAGTAGACCCCCGACCGGGAGGCTAAAAAGCAGCCTCCCAGCTCGGGGGTCTCTCCCACATGCCCTGCGTGCTCATGCAGGGCATGCTGGGACTTCTGGGGGCCGCGCAGCCCCCGAACTCCCCAGCCCCAGCCAGCTCTGTGACAGAGCTGGCAGTGGGCGGCTGCTGCAACCGCCCAGAGCAGACTGCTGCTCTTGTGTGGGGAGAGCGGGCTGGTCGTGAGAAGAGCCTCGAAGTCTTCCTGCACATTTCCAGAGCCAACAGGGAAATTTGTTTTTTAGAGTGGAATCTAATGATTCTGTTTGTTCTCAACTCTAATCAATAGATAGTGAGGGGATAGCTTGGAAAGAACCAAATGTATAATCCGAGACAATGTGAAGTCTAGGACTATTAGGAAGTCAAGATATTTCCATTGTCCCCACTCTCTTAAGTGCTGGTATGGCTGCTGCTGGAGATATACTGTAACTATGGTGTGCGGGCACAATCTGTCCCCCATCCCTGGCAGTGTTCCCTGTAACATGGAATCCCCAAAATTGTTGACTACAAATCCCAGCATTCCCCAGCCAAAGACCATTGCAGCTGAGGATGCTGGGAGTTGCAGTTAACAACATCAGGGATTCCATGTTACAGGGGTCCCTGGGGAGCAAATCTCCCTCTAAGCATCTGAATAATTTCTCCTTTGTTTTACTGAACTTCCCCCCAGCAACCCTAATAGCCTACGTTCTCCCGCGCTCCCCGCAAAGTGTCTTTCCTTCCCCATCTGCAAAATGTCAGGAGTTGTTCCACAAGCTTTCCCTCTGTCTGCTCCCCTGCTCACACCTCCATTGGCAAAGATACCAGGGTGAGTCAAGGAGAGGGAAGCAATGTGCCTTTGAGTGGAGAGAGGCATTGCCTGCTCATTGGTTCCTTCAATATACAATTCTTCCCTCCACTGCCCCCTCACCTTGCATAATGCCAGGCATTTTGCTACTTTAGTATAAGGACTAAAACACAAAGGATCAATTTAAATGTAACTTTCGACCTACCCAGGACCCCGCTAAGAAACACTTACAGCTTGGACACACATATATATCTTCTGTTGTTGTTAGAAGCAGCTCACGGTCTCCCCTTCTCTAGCCATAGGCTCTGTATGTTTCAGCTTTTTAGTTAGGCAATAGGGATGTTTGCATTTTTAATACTATGCAGCTGATGTGCACAAAGATGAAACATCTTTATTTGGGATTCTGCAGTGGTAAATAAATGTATGCTTTTCGAACTGGGGTTCAGTCTGTACCATCTATTGAAAGAAACACTTTCTTAATGTGGAACTGAAAATGGCTTAAGTGAATCTCTTTACGTATACTCCACACAGGAAGCTGGCATATCTCAGACTCAGACCTACTCAGGGGTGCCAAAGTACATCCCTCTACTTTCTTTTTTTCTCCTCTTCTTTTAGAGATTTGGGTGGTGTTGGGTTGTTGTTGTTGTTGTTATTATGTCTCTTGTGGAAGACCTCCATTTCCCAAGTAGTGGCTATATTTTTGTTATGACAGTGGCCTGGCTTGACAAGACTCTCTGATATGTGCTCTGCACAGGGAGGGAGGGAGATTGTGCCATGAAGCCTTCCTACCTGCCTGCACAGCTGGCAAGCACACCTCTGCCACTCCCAGTAGACCATGCAGAGGTGTTGTGTTTGAACAGGGAGGGTGGACCACATATGCACAACTCAACACTCACAGGCTTAAATGGTGCCATTGGTTCCTGGATTTGAGGGTGAGAGGAGGAATAGACCATCCATAGTTACATTTAATATAGGACATGCACCCTATTTAAACATTACACCACAAATAGACGTCCTGGGGTATAGGAGGTGAGGCAGGCATACTCACTGGGTGGGAACACGTCCTCTCATTTTCCCACTGTGTGTAGGAGGAGAAAATAAAGGGAAATTATCCACTGTACTGGGCAAATATATCCTACTAGAGCATATTTTGCAGAGTATCCAGTCAGGCTTCCTTCGGTGAAAATAAAATTACATGCCAGTGTAACTTGTTTTCTAAATGCCTGTTTATAATCTGTTTTGCTTCCACTGCTTCTGTTGTCAAAATCCAGAGCACTAAGCTTCAGTTCTTTTGTCAAGGTAGAAAATCTATAGGCGACTAAAAACATGAAGGTGGTTTATTCAGGAGAGCTGCCTCTATAATCCAGGGAGAAATTCATATATTCATTTGGAGCGTGTGTATGATTTATTTTTGTCTTTTGAAAAAGAAAACCCACTGAATAATGTTATGCTTCTCACCTAAGGAGCAGCTCACACAATTGACGTTCGGAGTGCAACGCTCTTTTGCCTTATTGGCAATGTATTGCTATAAAATGTGCTCCCAGAAAATGCTCAGATAGGCTCTACAGTAATAAAGGGGAGGAAGGATGCTAATGTCAAGCATTTCAGTTCCCAGTGGAGACTACATAGCTGAAAGCAAGATGACTTGCAAACGACTAAGAAAAATCTCATGAAAGGTCAGGCACAACACCAAAAAACAGGCTTGAAGCATGAGTTCAACTAATTGCTTTGGAAGTCAAATATTCAGAGTGGAACTACATGTTATGAGGAAAACATAAGAGTCCCATCCCTGCATTTTCTTTGTAACCTTAAAGCAGAGACTAGGGTGGGGGGAGCACCCATAGAGGGAATCTGCAGGCAGTATGGAAATATTTATTATTTTCCCTGCCCATTGACTGATCTTCCCTGCAATTCACTGGGCATTTCAAAGAATGATCCCCAGCCAGGGTCTAGAAACAAGCCTGGCTTAGTAGGAGAAGATGACCTTTCTGTGAAACCTTTTAGGAGAAAATCAGTAGGTACAAGAGAGAGAGTTCACTTTTCAAATTTATTTACATCCCTCTAGGGATGTGAGGAACTGGTTCTATTCAAAACCGGTTCAATTCGAACCGGGCCAGTTCAACTGGTTCAAATTTGAACCAGACCAGTCTGAGTTCGAAACAAACGGACCCAGGCTTCAAATGGAACCAGTTCAGAACCAGTTCAGCAGTTCGAGGGGTATGCTTGTAAAGGGGAATCTGCAAGGATCTGCATCATCACGCAAATGGCCTCCACTCATGCATGGAGGCTGGAACCGGGCTGTGCTGCTAGTAGCACTGGATCCGGTCTAGAGTTTAAAGGAGTTGCTGCTGGTGCTACTGGCAAGGTGCCCTCTCTCCAGCCCCCTGGCCACCACTAGAAGTATTTTAAAGGCAGGGTTCCCCTTTGCTTGTAAAGGTGAATCCTCACTGGATTCACCTTTACAAGCATACCCCTCAAACTGAATCAAACAGGTTTCGAACCAGTTCAACCTGCTGCAACCATCAAACTGAACCGAGGGCCGGTTTGACTCAAAACGGCTTGTGGCCTAACAGTCAGGTTCAAATTTGTTTCTAATTCAAACCACACTGCCAGAATCGGTTCAGTGGATGCCCCTACATCCCTCCTTTTTTCCCTAATGGAACTCAAGGCGAAATAGGCCATTTCCATGTGGCAATAAAGTGTGGGATATTCCAAGATTTCATGCAAGTTCCAGCTGCAATCTTACTCCAACTTGTGCAATTTCGCAGTACCACTTGCCAGGCAGCTCTTGCATTCTGAGAATAACTTGCCTTATTTCATTACCACTGTTGTAGCAACTGGGATGGCCAGCAGGTGGCACTGAAAAAAATCACACAAGGTCCCTGGTTGGTGTGTGTACAGAGGGTAAGATTGGATTGCATGAGCCTAGCACATACTAAGCTAGGACCTTGTGTGATTTTTTTCAGTTCCACCTGCAGACCTTCCCAGTCTTTGCAGCAGTGTGTGGATGAGGAGCAAGATTGCCCTTGGAATGTGTATCAAAGCTTTATGTATCCCACATTTTATTGCTGTTAAGGAAGTGGCCGTACATACATAGAACTCTCATATGTTCTCCCATCTAGGGACTGACCAGATTCAGACCTACTTAAATTGCTGCATTATATACTTTCAGATCATGCTTTGGGACTAAGCAACCCTCCTCCCTAGTTGTATTTTCTTCCCTGCAAGTGCAACTTGTGTTTGCATTCTTAGTCCATGCAGGTTGGGGAATATGCATTTGCCAAGGTAACATGCATCTCCACCCTCAGTGATCAGCCTCAGCTGCAGTTGAGTTAGTGCATGTCCTACTAATGTCAAGGGATCACCTCCTGATGCTGCTTTTTGAGGGCTGGAATGGCTCTGGAAACTCCAGAGCCAGGCTTGAACTATATTACTGTATATGGCAGTGAGTGGCCTCATTTAGTCTGACATGCAAACTGAAATAGAGAAAATAACTTTTTGTTTGTTTTATTTACAAATAGAAAGACCAGCATTCAATGTCAACAGGATCCTTCCGCTCAAGGCGTGCACTGTGATTGATTCTCACTGTAAAAAGATATATTTATGTATTTATATAATGGCATTCCAGCAGAGAACAGCTGAAGGCTGCAGCAGTGTAAACATTATGAGAAGTAAATGTCTGGCATGTTCAATAAAACGATGAGCAAGTCTCATAAGCACTGGGAGAAGTAATGGAAGATCTTATAAGAATAAATTAAGTGATTAATTAGAACAAGCAACATCAAGGATGATAGTTTTTTTAAAAGGTTCAGAGCAAACCAGAATACTAAGTTGTGAATAATTTTTACTGTTTCAAAGAATACTGTATAATGTAAACAAGAGTCTTGAATTATCTGATGTAAGAACATAATCTCCATTGTATCCTTCTAGCATAATAGAAACCATATCTTTCCGCTGCCAACAATTGTCTCTGATCAACACTGAGGCCGCCATCGCACATAGCATGAAATCGCGGGTTGACAAATCTGAGGTTAAATACCAAGACCGGGATTCATACCACAGATGATTGTTCAACCATGGTTTGGCAACCTCCAGTTTCTGGGAAGATGAGCCCCTCCTTCTTCCTGGTCTACCCCAGGAAGGCCAAATCTATTCCCAGGAAGCTTCCAGCTGTGCTCCTGGTTATTCCTGCTCCTTTTGGTGCCAAAAGGACATTGGTTGTCCATGGTCCCCAATAACAGGCCATTGCTCCTGTGGGTCCGAAACCATCCCATTCCACCTTCTTTCCCAAAACGCTGCACAAAGCAGCAGTCCTCATCCTCATCCCAAGCCCATTCCTGTCAACCCCACCCCTACCGGCCCCTGCAGTGACTCCACAATACAATGAAAGCAGAGGAGGAGAAGCAAAGATCAACACCAGGTGTAGACACTCCCCTCCCCCATTTCCTGTGAACATGCCAGGTAGTTAAAGGGCAGCTAGCATAGACACTGGCAACCAACAAAGCTTGTGGGCAAAACGTTAGAACTTTATTTTTAACTTCAGTCATTGCAGGCCCTCAATGGGCATGGCCAGTCCAGGTGTATCCTTGATTGATCGTTCATAGAGCCACAGCTGGACCCACTGGTGGTGTTCAAGCTTCACCCAATTTAAGAGCAGTGAGTCCTTCCAACACCACGCACCTGCCCACCTTGCAGGTGGGCCAGTGAGAGATGCTCCCATGTGTGTCTTGAGAAAGCTGCTCTTACTGCCTGCGCCTTCCTGCTGCTGCCCTGGATCCCCTCAAGCAGGGAAGTGGTGTGTACCAGCTCTGCTTCCACATATTGCCTGGGCACCTGCCCACTCTCCCTTCCTAGTGGGGATGGCATATCCGGGTGCTCCAACAGCAGGACATCTCCCCTGGATTCACAGATCTTGTGCAGCATGCAGCAGGCCACTGTGACCTTGGGTACAAGATCTTCCTTGTCATCCAGCAAGATGTACAGGGTGTGCCAGCCGGCCTTTAGCTTCCCAAAAGCCTGCACCACCACCACCACCATCACCCTGTTGTTCCTGAAGTTGGTTCCTCTGGAAAGTGCTCCGAGGTGCTGCTGCCATGCTCCCCAAGCTTCCGAGAGCCCACAGCAACTCCCTCCTCTGTTGAGATCTGTGTCTGGCTTCCTTCTCCATTAGTGATGTGCCCGGACCGGTCCGGAGGCCATTCTAAAAGCACATCGCGTATGCAAAAGGCTTCTAAAAAAGCCTTTTGCAGCGAAGGATTAGAAGGAGCAGCAGGAAGGTATCCTGCCACCCCGATTACTGAAGGAGGTAGGGGCACGTGGGTAGGCTTTTGCACTAACCCTTTTGAAGCCTTTTGCACTAAGCCACAGAAGGTAAGGAAGGAAGCGGGGGAAGGTGCATTCACTGCACCGATTAAATTGCGTGCGGGCACAAAAGGCTTCTACAAGGCTTTTACACTGTGTAGCCAAGCACCGGGAGAAGGGGCGGCAGGGAGGTATCCTGCCGCCCCAATTACTAAAGAAAATATGGTGAGGGACGGGGGAAAGCAGCATGAGGGGTAAGTAAACCCTCCGTCCACCCTTAAAGGAACCCCCCACCCCAGTGCCGGACCGCAGCTCCGCGGTTCCATGCACACCCCTACAAGCTGTAAAGGACCATCTCCATGGCACTACACACAGCCACGCTGGGTGCCATGCCTGCCATTGAACTGTCCCTCGATGCCGGGCAAGTAGCTGGGATTTAGCTGCACACACTCCAGAGACTTTGTAGTGCCCAGTTCTTGGTGGGCAATGTGTTTCCTGCGGACTATGCCTTGTCAGGCTAAAAGGCAAGATGATTTGTGGTGTTCTTGCCTTCCTGGCATAAAGCTCCACCTTCACCCTGCACCACTTTAAGCTGCTGCGTGGGATACATGCTTCAGGCCCATCCAACGTTGCCAGTGGGGGGCGTGGTCCCTTCAGCATGCAGATTCTGCCAATGGGCCACTTGGGCTGCTATTGCCAGGCAGCAGGGGGAGGAGAAAGAAAATGGGGGGAGGGGGCTGGGCACAGAATCTGAGAGGTGACCAGTGAGAAGCATGGCAGGCATAAAGCGGCCGTGTTTCTGGGTTGTATGAGCAATATGATTTCGGGAGCAGGCACAGCACAAAATCCAGGTTATGGTAGTGGCAGAATTCGGATGACACAATGCTGCCTCAAAACCTGAGGTTCAACCAGAGAAACTCACTTCTTCTTCTTCTTCTTCTTCTTCTTATTATTATTCATTTTATATCCCGCTCTTCCTCCATGGAGCCCAGAGCAGTGTGCTTTAAAATTTATCTTCACAACAACCCTGTGAAGTAGGTTAGGCTGAGAGAGAAGTGACTGGCCCAGAGTCACCCAGCAAGTATCATGGCTGAATGGGGATTTGAACTCGGGTCTCCCTGGTCCTAGTCTAGCACTCTAACCAGTACACCACGCTGGCTCTAATACCAAAGGTTCAATTTATGGTTTGAGGAGGGAAACCTCAGGTCGCTCTTGTGAATAAACTGCAGTTTCATGGATTTGGAAGACTATGAAATCGAACTTCTGCCTCGTCAGCCTCTAGTTTGGCATTACGTGTGAAGGTGGCCTGAGACTTAATTTCTCATGACTAAATCCCATTGAAATTAATGGGACTTAAGGTAGCCATGCCTAATGCCTCATTGGTTTTAATGGTGCTTAGCCATGCCCAAACAGTCTGGATGTGGTGATCTATTTTTTATCTCAGGGAAATTTTTATCTTTTAACACTGTTTACATTTTCAAGTATTAAATACTTGTACAAACTACATGCAGCATGATGTGGGGGGCGGGGGGCGGGCAGGGAAATCACTGAAAATGACTGATTAGTCTGCTAAGTGCCAGAGTACTGAAAATTCATTTGGAATCAGTTACCATTTTGTGTTGAGAGGTTCAGTTCCAGCTCCAGTTCAAAGCAACCAAGAGCTTTTGGGTTTCGGTTCTTGTTCACTGAAAACACCTCTTATGAACCAGTTTTTCCGGTTTGGTTCAACTCCCTATTTTTTAAAAGATCATGGTTTCTTAAAATGTTATGCATTGTTAATTGATGACATTATGGTAGGTTTCAATTAATTACAGACACAGCCCAGTTGGTCCCTTATACTGTATGCACCTTTAGGCATCCACATTTGTCCCTCTAGTGCCACTCTCCAGTCACAGGAGGGCTGTAAACAGGAAGAGATTGTCCAAGATTTACTTTATCACAACCGATCATATTTCATTCCTTCATTGATGCATTTCATATACCAACCCTTCTTAAAGTGGCTCAGGGCAGTTTACATTAAAATAAAATAAAAAACATAATAAAACAATTACAATTTTAAAAACACACACATTTAAACCAGATTAAAATTAAAACTATATATCATTAAAAACCAGACTAAAATATTAAATGTTGCCTCCCCCTTGAGCCTTGCTGTATGCTGAACAGTACAAAAAATGCACATTAAAGGATCAGGAATTGACCATGATACTCTTTTCTCATTTATCATTTTGCCCATCTGTCATTTATTTCCTGCCCAGTGCCCTTGACAACTGGACAACTGAATTGTAGATCCCCTTAGCAGCCCATGGATATCAGAAGGCCCCCTGCAGGGGATCTACCAACCTAACTGATGAACTGCTAAGCTTTCTCTCTGCACCTACTCCAAAGATGCAGGGTGGTGGTTCTCCCCGAAACATACCCAGAGTTGAGGCAAACCCCCATGGCATGTTGGGAGCCCAGGCATTTCTCTACTTTGCCTTTATGGTGAGTGTGAAGGAAACTAGCTAGATTTTAAAAAGTCATTTGAGGTATTAAAACCTCATTGGAACCAAGATGTTTACTGTGTGTGTGTGTCTGTGTCTGTGTGTCTGTGTGTGTGTGTGTGTGTGTCCCTCTTTGTAAACCCAAAGTCTGTCACCCCAGCAGCAGACATGGCCTTGGGCCTGATCCAACAGGGCTGTTCTTATCTCCCCCTTGTGATCCTGTTATACCAATTCTGTTTAGAGTTGGTATAACAGCTGGTATAACATCATTCCTGAGAGCCCTATTCATACCTTACATTGCATATGCATACAGATGTCTGTACCAATGTTCCTTCTAAGGCATGTGGGTGTGTCCGCACTCACATGTTTTTTTATGCCCGCTCAATGAATTTTAGATCCCGCTCAGGTTTAATCAGGAAGGCTGTTGTATGTGTGTTCAGGTATCTGGATACATGTACATGTTTTGTGTGAGGGAAGCCCTATTCAGATATTAAGTTGTATGAGTGTACAGATGTCTGGACACTCGTGCATATTTTTGTGTGAATGACTGTACCTGCATTCATTCTATAAGCAAACCTGGGTACATGAGCTTCAAATTCAGGGTACAGATAGGAAGTATCCTGCTACTACTGCACTTTGTTCAACATAACATGTGAATAACTATACCTGTGTACAAATCTGTAGCTGTGTACACTGTACACTCATTGTATTCACACATAATGTGTGAATAAGGCTTGTCTGTACATAGGTTCATTTTACAAGTGAACCTAAGGACAGACCCTCACAAATGCAAGGTACAGATAAGAAGAGCTTGCTGGTCAATGGACCAAATAAAGATAATTGATTGATAGGAAGTGTAGTGTAGAACATGTGTTGAATATCAAGTGTGAATAACGTAGCCCTGGTACTAAGGGAGAATCAGACTGCTGCAGCACTGAACACACAGCAGGAAGTCTGTGATTTTTTTTAATGGCTTTATTGGAAGGCCCTTTTGGAAGGGCCTTTTTGATACAAATCAAATCAAATCAATCAATCAATCAATAATTGTTCAGAGTTCCCCAGAATTCACGTGTACTTTAAAAGAAAATTGTTATAAGATGATGTACAGGTGGTATCTGACACTGAAAAAATTAGCATTAATGTATAAAAATGTTTCAAACAAATGTTGGAAATGTGGACAATGTGAAGGAACCTTCTTCCATATGTGGTGGTCGTGCGGGAAGGCAAAGGCCTTTTGAGATATGATATATAATGAGCTGAAGAAAAATTTTTAAATGACATTTCCTAAGAGGCCAGAAACCTTCTTGTTGGGAATAACTCAAGGAGAGTTCTCTAGAAGAAATTTAACTTTTTTATGTATGCAACCACGGCGGCTAGAATAGTATATGCGCAGAAATGGAAAGATAATAAAATGCCTTCAAAAGAAGACTGGTTGATAAAAATTTTGGAATATGCGGAGATGGCAAAACTTACAGCACTTATAAAAGACGAAAACTTGGAGTGTTTTAAAGAAGATTGGGAACCTTTCTTGCTTTACTTAAAGAACTATTTTTCTAACATGGACCTTTCAGCAGGGTTTGAAATTTAGTATCACAGGCACAGCAGGTTGGGGTAGGGTAAAATCGAATTGTAAGGCAGAGTATATATTATTGTACCCAGACCCCGGCCCAAGAAGACACAGAGACATTTTTTTTAATGGGAGAAACGGGCCACGCTTTATTAATATTTAACAACAACAGGCATGGCGGCCTGAAACAAGGTGATTAATCACCAACTTAAACAGTGCGGGCACCTAGGCATGGGCTAGGATTCAAAACGTCCTACCCATTGCCCGCAAGGGCGACACACCCTGGCTCAGGAAAGAGGCAGGCAGCTCCTGCCCAATTCCTTCAAAGCCAACCCCCCCTTTTAAAGAGGGGATCTGAACAGCTTCGGATCTTTACCGCCCCGGACCGCACAGCCCAAAGGTTGGTGAAGCCCTGAAGCAGGTTTCTTGGCAATCAAAGTCTTCCCGTGCCGCACAGGCCACAAGGAAGCGATTGACCAATCCACCTTAAAAATGCCCAAGGGTGCTCACCTAAATCTATACCTCCTTACCCCACAGCCCGCACTGTTCCTGCCAACGTGGCCAACCTAAAACCTAACTGTCAACTGACTACAGAACGGAGTAGGCGAAAAAACTCCCAACCACAGCCAATAAGTTGAGAGCAAAAAATTCCTACTCGGCCCCAAAGGCGACCAGTCGCTAGACCCGCTCTGCATCAGGGAGGGAGGGAGGGGGAAGCCAGAAAGCGACTGAGAGGCTGAAGCGAAGAAACGCTCAGCCTCTCACGGAGCCCCGCCCACCACGGGCTAGCCAGCCAATGAAGGCTGCTCCTTGGGCCTCGTGACCCGGGCTGGGACAAGCACCCTCCCACCTGCATGAGGCAAGGGGAGGGGGATTGTACCCAGACCCCGGCCCAAGAAGACACAGAGACATTTTTTTTAATGGGAGAAACGGGCCACGCTTTATTAATATTTAACAACAACAGGCATGGCAGCCTGAAACAAGGTGATTAATCACCAACTTAAACAGTGCGGGCACCTAGGCATGGGCTAGGATTCAAAACGTCCTACCCATTGCCCGCAAGGGCGACACACCCTGGCTCAGGAAAGAGGCAGGCAGCTCCTGCCCAATTCCTTCAAAGCCAACCCCCCCTTTTAAAGAGGGGATCTGAACAGCTTCGGATCTTTACCGCCCCAGACCGCACAGCCCAAAGGTTGGTGAAGCCCTGAAGCAGGTTTCTTGGCAATCAAAGTCTTCCCGTGCCGCACAGGCCACAAGGAAGCGATTGACCAATCCACCTTAAAAATGCCCAAGGGTGCTCACCTAAATCTATACCTCCTTACCCCACAGCCCGCACTGTTCCTGCCACCCAGGAAGGTTAGCCATCGCTTGACCTTCCTGCCCCACATTTGCCTAAACTTTCAGCAAGAGCCTCACGGATATTGTGTAAATATAAATCACAACCTTTTTCGGAAAGATGCACCCCGTCAGGGCGAAAGAGCTCAGGGAAGCGAGCAGCCAAATCCGGCTGCCGAACCACCGACCCCCCAGCTGCCATCACCAGTCTGCTTATTGCAGCTGAAATTTTTCTGCGTGCCCTCTCTAGACTAAGACCAGAGCGAGCACCACGCCAAACTCTGCGTTGGAGCCAATTAATCCAAATCACGTATACACCAGGCATCCACCTGCGCAAAATAGCCAAATCCGATGAGGCTTGCTGAAAGATGGCGAGACCAGGCCGCCGGCCTAGATCATTCTCCCCAAGATGAAGAACAAGAATGTCAGGAGAGGGAAACCTGTCTAAATGATCCCTTAACGCTGGAAGCAACTGATTCCAGAGCATGCCCCTCATGCCCAACCAGTAAACTGAAGCTTTGCATCCAAAACCCAGCTGGGATCCCCAGCGGGAGGTGCT
Source organism: Hemicordylus capensis (assembly GCF_027244095.1). Taxonomy (NCBI): domain Eukaryota; kingdom Metazoa; phylum Chordata; class Lepidosauria; order Squamata; family Cordylidae; genus Hemicordylus; species Hemicordylus capensis. Next base: position 265,901,778 of record NC_069657.1, on the reverse strand, counting down.
GGCCCGCTTGAAAGCCCAAAAGACCAAGGAATGGCCACACATCAGGACTCGGACCGGGACCGCCGCCCCACCAGCACCTGTCAAGAAAAAATATAACAAGTCAACAGTACATAAAACAACCGCCCACTGTCAGCGCACATAACGCCTGACCGCCACGGACCTCCATCTTCCAATCCTCTGGACGGCAGACTCATGCAGCCCAATATTCGTAGCAGTGGTGGCTGCACCGATACGAAATGAATGCAACGTCAATCCCTGGAGGGGAACCCCCGCAGCCCTCAGAGCCCTCCTCAAAACCGCCAGGAACTGATACTGCGTAAGAGGAGTCTGATCACTATGACTAAAAAGACAGCCCCCTGCAAAAGGGGCTAACCCAACGTAATGCCTCAAGGCCGCTACGGGGCACACACTCACCTCCCTGGCCGCTACAAGGCGAACTGTCTGGCCCCTGCCCCTCTGATCCATCTTAGAGCGACGAAGGAACAAGCGGGCTTCCCCTTCACCGAATGTTAAATCGGAATATTGCAAGCAGCGGTCCCAGGGGGAGGACCCACTGCGGGGGAGCAGCTTGCTTGGGCGAAAAGCCCCAAAGAAGGCAACTAAGACTGCAGCCCTAAACAACGACACCTCCCATGGCCCCGAGCAGCACCCCACCAGGCGGTCCAATGTGGGAGCCACCAGATCCAAAGTAAAAGGGCGCCTGGAATCCCTGGGCCTGGGTTCCGCCCTGGTCCAACCCTCTAACATACGCCGCACCCGAGGGTCGGCGGATGAGTCACTAACCCCTCGAACCTGGGCTTCAAAGGCTAGCGCGGCTAAATAGCCCCCCAGGGTGGACACCGCACGCCCCGCCCTATGAAGGAAAACCAGAAACTGCTGGATGTGTTCTACAGGGACAGGCCAAACATCCACCAAACCTTCAGACTCCCGAAAAAGCGAGAAAGCCTCCAGCTTGGCTGCGTAGCTCGCTCTGGTGCTAGGCGCCAGAGATGCCGCTATGGCCTGCTGTGCTTCCGCCCGCCAAGTTCCCAAAGAAAGGCCGGCATGGGTTCTGGGAGTAGGGCAGCCTCGGGTGCTAACTCTCTGAACCTGTTTAACTGAAAACGAGACAGAGCGTCAGCTATGTCGTTCCGTATACCCGGGACATGGCGGGAGCGAAAAAGGATGTTAGCCCGCAGACACTGTAAAACCAAAGCCCTAACTAAGCCCATGACCCTCGGTGACTGGGAGGTCTGGGTATTGACAATCTGGACCACCGCCAGGTTGTCACACCAGAACAAAACTGAAGAATTGGCAAACTCAGCTGACCAAATATGCACGGCCACCACAATTGGGAAAAGTTCTAAAAAAGTCAAATCACGAGCAATCCCATGCCTAACCCTTTCCATAGGCCATCTAGCGGAACACCAACATCCCCTAAAATAAACCCCGAACCCAATTCCACCTGCCGCATCAGAGTGGACCTGTAGGTCGGTTTCAAGTAGTCTATCCTGTCGCCAAAACGTGACCCCATTGAAGTCAGTAAGAAATGCTTCCCAGAGGGCAAGGTCAGCACGAACGCCCTCCGTAATCTGCACTCTATGATGGGGAGCCCGAACACCCACCGTCAAGTCACACAGCCGGCGCAAAAAGGCCCGGCCCAGAGCCACCACCTTGCAAGAAAAGTTGAGGTGACCTAAAACCACTTGCAGCTCCCTCAGGGAGACCTTACGGGCTCGACCCAGGGACCGAACCATGTCCAAGAGGACAAACAGCTTGGCCTGAGGCAGCCTGGAGCAACCAGCAATGGTGTCCAGCTCAATTCCTAAAAAGGAAAGGCATGTGACCGGCCCTTCCGTCTTGTCCTGTGCTAAGGGCACACCCAGCTGGTCCGTCAGCTCCATGAAGGAGCACAGTAAATAGTGACACTCCCTAGAATTCCCTCTGCCTACAAAAAGAAAATCGTCTAAATAATGAGCCGTGTAGGAGAGGCCCGCTAGACGCCTGACTGCCCATTCCAAGAAGGAGCTAAATGCTTCAAATGCCACGCAGGAAATCGAGCAGCCCATAGGCAAAGCCCGATCAAAATAAAAATTACCTGCAAAAGTAAAACCCAGCAACTCGAAGTCATCCGGATGCACTGGCAACAGGCGGAAAGCGGACTCAATATCGCATTTCGCTAAGAGGGCCCCGGGGCCCCTGCTCCTAACTACCTTTACGGCCTCGTCAAATGAGGTGTAACATACAGAACATAGGCTATCAGGGATGCCATCATTTACCGATGACCCCCTGGGATGGGAAAGATGATGAATCAACCTGAATTCACCAGGGACCTTTTTAGGAACCACCCCTAATGGCGAAACCCTAAGGCCCGGGAAGGGAAGGCTAGCAAAAGGCCCCATCACCCAGCCCGTGGCCACTTCCTTTCTAATCTTCCTAAATACAATCTCCTCCTTGCCCACCACCGATATTAGGTTGCAGGAATTACTTAAACCCCTACGCGCCGAAGAGGGAATCCGGAACCCATCCCGGAAGCCACTCAACAAATACAAAGCCGCTGAACGGTCTGGATAATCCAACAACAACCGTTGCAGCACCCTTAACCTGACAGGGCTAGGACCCTTTATTCGAAGGGGGTGGGGGAGGGGCACCCTTTTTGTTGTTCCCTTGTCTAAACTTGCCCCCGGAGCCCCCGAACTTGGCCCTAGGACAGGAGGAACTTGGGTGACGTGCCCCGCAGACACCACAGGGATGTTTAAACCGACGGGGGAATGGGAGCACCTGCCATTGGTGTTGAATTCCCAGCAAACAAGGTGGGGTTGAACCCACTGTTGCCCCGTACCCCCCTCAGGTGGAACCCCGGACGGTTTAGAAAGCAAATGCCCACTCTCCGACCTGTCTCCCTCTATTGGCCGGGCTGGAGACATAGTAACCAGCCATAGCTCCTGCAAAGGAGCATCCCAGGGTAAGGTGGGATCCAAAGCTGCCCGCATTCTAAAACTCTCATCATATCGCACCCAGGAAGATCCGGAAAAGTCGGAGACCGCCCTGTGAATAATGTCCATGTATTTAAGAAGGGCAGGACCCCTTGCAGCTTGGGCCTGAACAATAACCCCCATATAAATCGTGAAGCCGGAAAGCCAGTTGTTCCAAGTTTTCTCAACTGGTTTCCTCTTGGTGGCTTCATGCTCCTTACAGGATTCCCCCTCCTTGTGCTTAACCTCGGGTTCCCTAAACAATAAACTAAATATGTCTACATATTCCCCCTTCAGAATTTTTTCCTTCGTAGAAGGGAGCAAGTGATCGCCTAGCGGGAGCCCCATACCCCCATAGGGCGCATGTTGTGGAGACGGCACAATACCCATTGGGTAAAAACCTGGCTGGGACCCCATAGTGGTAACTGAAGCAGGAGCCACCCCCGGGGGCAGGAGCAACCCACTGGGAGGCCAATTACCTGACCAAACCTGCTCCGCAGCACCTTGTAAGCCTGCCATAACCCCGGGAAAAACCAGCGGGGAACCCGCACCCCAAGATTGTGTATATCTAACTTGGCTAAGAGGCACCTTTTACCATGGTGATTGTCTTTATTTAGAAGGGGGAGAGTAACTGGCTCTATCGACCCCCAGCACAGTACTTCCAGTGACTGTTGTTGGTGTCTATCTTATGTTTCTTTTAGATTGTGAGCCCTTTGGGGACAGGGATCCATCTTATTTATTTATTATTTCTCTATGTAAACCGCCCTGAGCCATTTTTGGAATGGCGGTATAGAAATTGAATTATTATTATTATTATTATTATTATTATTATTATTATTATTATTAGGGGGCCAGTAGGAAGCTGGGCCCCATCCACCCATGGCAGGCATCGGCCAGGGAAAGGAAGGCCACTGGCCGGTGCCGCCGGGTGGTGTAGGTGCAACTGGCTCACCCGGGGGCAAAGGATTAGCCGGATCCGTTGGCAGCTGGCCAGCCGGTGCTGCAGGCGGAGGTAGCAATGGTGAAGGCTGCTCAGGCGCTGGGACCTCAGGTGCAGGAGGCGGTAATGGTGGTGTAGCAGGGCCCGGTCCGGCAGGGCTTAGCCCCTCCTCAAGTGCGGCCAACCTACTAGAAAGAGATGTTAGCAGCTGGCTTTTCACAGAACCCCTAGTCCGACGTGGAACCTTAGGAGGAGGCACGCCACCCCCACCCGAAGGACCAGCACCCTTATCGGAAGGGGCTGCCTTGGCCTTTTCCAAAGCCTCCATTCTAGCAATTAACCCACAGATGAGAGTCATCTCTTCATCCTCTTCATCCGAAGACGATTGTGGGGGAGCAGGCCTCTTGGGCTGTTTGACAGGGCGCCCCCCTTTTTTACCCTTGGCCTTCCCCGGCATCTTCTTGAATAAAGGTGCACCCACAAGGATAGACCCCACAACAAACCACCCACAGAAAACCAGCACAAAACCACCACCTTTTTTTAAAAAAAAATAATTTGTAAAATTATAGATAGAAATATATAACGGAGAACAAAAAGACCCTTAGTCACCACCCAGGCCTACAAGCCCACTCAGAACAGGGTTGGAAGGCCAACCCCACGCCCACTCCTAAGCAGGCCCGATAAGCCCCAAAAGAAAAGAAAACCAAATCGCAGTGGCACGAGACCCTTGAAGGAAAATAGGCTGCCTTGGGGGAGAAACAGCAGCCCCAACCGCCCAAGCAACCCCCCAATGCCCAACAAACCGAAGGGCAAAAGCCCTGGTGGAGAAGCGCCCAAGATGTGCCGCCGCGGGCCCGCTAGGCCCCGAAACGCTGCAGCCGCGACCAGGCCGAAAGACTCCCAAGGAGCTCCCCAACAACTAGGGGGACCACTGCCGCCGCCGACGCTGTAGCCCCCACGACAGCTCACTGCCGAAATTGCACCCCGCCCGCTTGTCGGGCGCTCCCCCCACCTAGCCTCCAAGGAAGGAGCTCTGCAAGCGAGCTCCTTCCACCACGGAAGCCAGAAAGCGACTGAGAGGCTGAAGCGAAGAAACGCTCAGCCTCTCACGGAGCCCCGCCCACCACGGGCCAGCCAGCCAATGAAGGCTGCTCCTTGGGCCTCGTGACCCGGGCTGGGACAAGCACCCTCCCACCTGCACGAGGCAAGGGGTGGGGGATTTGTAATATTATAGCAATGGCTTATCTGTATAGTTAACAAGAACCGCGCAGACTTGTAAGCGGGAAGTCATTATTTACTTAAGTATAACTTGATTGCTAAGATATTGTAAAAATCAATAAAACTTTAAAATGGCAGAGCTCCCCAGAATTCTGCTTCAGAGTTCTGCAGCAGAGGAACTCTGAACAATAATAGCAAATTAAACAAGTTGTTCTAGCTTACTTGTCTGTCACTATCCCTACAACTGGATTAAATTTGGTTAAAATTGGTTAGGCAGTTCACAAGTTAGCCTACTTGCATCTCAAATGTTCATGTGTCCACCATCTTGAATTGGGGTGGGTGACGTCATCACAAACCACGCCGTTGAGGTGTCCCTGTGTGTCACTCACTACAGCTGTACCAAATTTGGTTCAAATCAGTTTGGCAGTCCACAAGTTAGGCCACTTGTGCCTCAAAGGTTTATGCATCTGCCATCTCAACTGGGTTGGATGACATCACCACAGACTATGCCACTTAGGTGTCCCTATATGTCCTTACAACTGTACCTGATTTGGTTCATATTGGACGAGGCATTAAGGAGTCGATGTGGGGAGACACACACACACACACGGACACACAGACAGACAGACACACACAGGATGCCAGGTGATCTCATAAGCCTACTAGAAAGCAGACTTTTTAAAAAACAACAACAACCCCACACCAAAGTAAGATGGCTCTTCTTCAGCCAAACTTGCTGTAAGGAGACAGGTAGCCCAGTTGTTCTGTCTCTGCAGGGGTCACAGAGACTCATTGTACTGCAAAGGTGTATTTTGGAGGGAAATTAATTGTAAAAACCCACAGCACAAAAACCCACAGTGCAGCATGAGAACCAGAGGTGAAGTGAGCCAGGAGCACAAGTCAGGAAGTTGAGAATGGGCAGGTATGGGACACTGCATTGGTGCCTATCCTGTTGGTAATCCCACTCACATGGAACCCTCTAGGGGAAGAGAGCTGATCTTGTGGTAGCAAGCATGAATTGTCCTCCTTGCTAAGCAGGGTCTGTCCAAGTTTACATTTGAATGGGAGACTACACAGTCTCCCACGTGAGCATTGTAAGATATTCCCCTTAGGGCAGGCCTGCTCAACTTTGGGCCCCCAGCCTGTTTTTGGACTTTAACTCCCATAATCCCCAGCCACAGTGGCCAATAGCCAGGGAATATGGGAGTTGTAGGCCATCTGCAGGAGGGCCCAAGCTGAGCAGCCCTGCCTTAGGGGATAGAGCCACTTTGGAAAAAGCATCTGCCTGCTTGCATGCTGAAGGTTCCAAGTTCCCTCCCTGGCAGCATCTCCAGATAGGGCTGAGACTGAGACTCCTGTCTGAAACCTTGGAGAGCTGTTGCCAGTCTGAACTAGATGGACCAGTGGTTTGACTCAGCAGAAGCCAGCTTCCTCTGTTCCTAAGCTGAGGAGTGGCCTCATTGGAAGTTGCTGTCTACACTGCAGCTGTCATCCTTTTGCAATAAACAACTTCCATCTTCAAGTCGCCAAGAAAATAGTGCTCAAAAAACTACTGCTTGTTGACAAATAGGGGCAGTGAAGTTAAAAATTCAGGAGGGATGTGCATCATCTGGACAACCAGCAACCACCACAGAAAGAAGTGGTGAAAAAGCCGGAATAGATCTCTGTCTGGAAGTAGCCTTAGTGGATGTTGACAGACATAAAGCTCCATACCCTATGGGGATGACATTTTACATAATTTTACATAATTAAAAGAAATGTTAATGAATCCATGGATAAGCTGGAGTGAAGTGAAACATTTCAAAAACTTTATTTGAAACCATACTCCAAAATCTTTGTACTCTCATTGAGCTCCAAACATGGTATAAATGCTTTCAACACTCTGACAAGAGGCAGCCGTTTCTTCTATTGCCTGAAATGTAAATTTTACACATTTTCCAGCAGGGTAAATGCCACCTGAGGAAACATCTTGAAGTATTTTTAAGGCTTAAAGGTAATATACTTTGTGAACCTTTCATAAAAGAAAGGTCCACGTTGCATTCGTTACTGCACTACTGAGGTCTCGTCTTCATTGTGTCAAACAGCGATTATACCAAATCTTAGTCATTCATTACTAACATAAAGTGATATTTGGATCATATTTTTTTTTGTTAGAGGCAATTATAACTTTTCAAAATCTGAGAGATTAAAACTTCTTTCCTGGTTAAGAACATTTCTTATCTTGAATTACCAATAAAATCAAATCTGTTAGTGAAGTAATAGCTGTACAATTTCAGATTATGATTTGACCTTGTTAGTTAAATGTGATAGAAATCAAATATTTATAGCTATCAATCTTGTATACTTCCCACAATGTAACACTGATCAAAGTTAAACTACTCATTTTATATTACTGATGCAAAAGGTGACTTTCTGGCACTAATTACATACAATATAATTAGTGCCATTTTTGAGCCATTAGAGCCATTTTTGGAAGGGCGGTATAGAAATCGAATGAATGAATGAATGAATATTTCAGATTCCTAATGTTGTTTTTTAATTAAGTTACTACTTACATAATACTTCCTATTATTTATTTTAACTACATCAACCGGTAGAATGGAAGACTACAACATATTCGTTAAAGTAGTGCTGAAAACTGACCAAGAAGTATTACATACAGATTGATCACCATTTGTCATCCAAGATCAATATTAGCTTAGATGCATGATGGTATAGCATTATCGTATAGCAAGATTCAGTGCTGCTATGCCTCTTTCCAGCCGTCCACACACCCTATTTCGTGTAACACATTTTCTCTTTCACTCTGGAGTTTGATCAGTTTTAATATACTTTGCCACTCTTAGACTGCAATCTTATGCACACTTACCTCAGAGTAAACCCCACTGAATCCAGTGAGACTCACTTCCATAAAGATGTATTGAATCACACTGTCAATGTTATATCAAAAATGGTGGATCTTGAAACAGACAATTAAATTGGATTTTGAGACAAAGGACTGGTTTATTATGCTGATGACCAATATTTTTATAAAAGTGTTTCTAAAAATTGGGGTGTTGTTTTTTTTCAGGACCATATCGTAATATGCATGAAAGAAAGAAATTGAATTATTATTATTATTATTATTATTATTAATGCCAACAAGGAAATAATGATCTGCTATTACAAGTCTAGTCCAACTAGAAGAGGTTATTTAAAAAGAATGTGCCAAATTTGGAAAGAGAAGCATCCAGATACAGAAATAACAGAACAAAGGCTAGCAGACCAGAGAAGATTCATAATAAGAAATAAAGTATTCACAGGAGTTGAGCTGGAAGAACTGCAAAGAGCAACACAGGCTCAAGATATGGAAGAAGAATTACCACCAACTGAAGAAGTTGCTCAGGCGCAGGTGGAGGAGGTGTCGGAAATAGAGGATGCCACTGTTGTTGAGCTGTTTCAAAATCAAAACCAGGCAACCTCCCCTTTGCCATCACCTCAAAAACCCGAATGCCGTTTAACAGAAAAGCAACAAGAACTAAAGCAAAAAATAACTGAGCACATGAACCAAACAACCGCCAGGGTTCGACTTCCAGCTCCAAAAACAGTTGCCAAAAAACAACTTGCTCAGGCATTAAAAGATGTCAATGCTGCACTTGCAGAAATAACAACCAAGAATTTGCAAGAAACAAACCAACTAATGTACAGTGCAGCAACAATAACAACACAAGAGCTCGGATATAAGATCAATGGACCTGTAAAAAAAGGAAGTAGTACATAACCTAAATGGAAGATTAGATTAGAAAATAAAATCTCCAGGCTTAGATCAGATGCGAGTAAACTGAAAGATATGAAAGACAAGAAGTTGAAGAATGAAAACACCAAACAGTATCTGATCCAAAAATACCACCTAGATTCAAGGAAAATTAGAGAAGTCCTGGAAATAATAAAGCAGCAAATAACAGCAGTGTCAAAGAAGATTAGCAGATATGAAGCCAGAATTACACAACACAGGCAGAATCTCCAATTCCAGTCAAATCAGAGACATTTCTACCAAAGTATAGAAGGAGAAACTGCAAGAAACCTAGAAACACCAAATAAAGAAGAAACAGTGCAATTCTGGGGAAAATTATGGGACAATCCAATAGATTATAATAAAAAAGCAGGCTGGATGAAAGAGGTCAAAAAATGTAACCAACCAATGAAAGATCTAATAATAACACCAGAATTAATAAGTGAAAGTGCAAAGAAAATTTAAAATTGGACTGCGCCAGGCAACGATGAAGTGCATGGCTTTTGGCTTAAACACCTAACAAGCCTTCATAAACAACTATCAAAACAGTTCAATCACATTTTGCAAGGAGGTGATATTGAACAATGACTAACAACTGGGAAAACTCATCTCATCATGAAAGACCCAGCAAAAGGTGCAGTTCCAAGTAATTATAGACCGATAACCTGCCTGCCAACCATGTTCAAATTATTAACTGGAATAATAGCAGATGAAGTGATGCAACACTTATTAACTAACAAACAGCTTCCAGTTGAACAGAAAGGAAATTTTCCAAACACCAGAGGCACAAAAGACCAGCTGCTGATTGACAAAATGATTTTAGAAAATTGCAAGAGAAGAAAAACAAATCTAAGTGTTGCATGGATTGACTACAAGAAAGCCTTCGATTCATTGCCTCACACATGGATACTAAAATGTTTAGAACAACTGGTGTCAGCAAAAACATTCAGATATTTATTTTAAAAAGCAATGAGCATGTGGAGTACACAGTTAACAATCAATGGCGAGACACTTGGACAGGTTAGCATTAGAAGAGGCATTTTCCAAGGGGACTCACTATCCCCTCTGTTGTTTGTAATCGCCATGACCCCACTTTCACAAATACTAAACAAAACAGGCCTCGGATACCAGACATCTAAAACATCCAGTAAAATCAACCATCTGCTGTACATGGACAATCTGAAGTTGTATGGAAAGTCCCAATCAGAAATTGAATCACTGCTAAACACTGTCCGTATATTCAGTAGCGATATAGCAATGGAGTTTGGACTAGACAAGTGTGCGGCATTAATAATGAACAGAGAGAAAATAACAAAAACAGAAGGAACAGAACTGCCCAATGGAAGCAAGATCAAGAACCTGGAAGAGAAAGAACCTTACAAATACTTGGGCATTCTCCAGGCTGATAACATCGCACACACTGAAGTTAAAAGAAAAATTGGAAGTGAATACATCAGGAGAGTTAGAAAAATCCTCAAGTCCAAACTCAATGGTGGGAACACCATACAAGCCATAAACACCTGGGCTATACCTGTTATCAGATACACTGCAGGAATAATAGACTGGACCCAGGCAGAGCTAGAGATGCTAGATTGTAAGACCAGGAAAATCATGACCATCAGTCATGCTCTGCACCCCCGCAGTGATGTCAATAGGCTATACCTCCCTCGCAGCTCAGGTGGAAGAGGAATGCTGCAAGTCCATCAAACAGTAGAGGAGGAGAAAAGAGGCCTTGAAGAATATATAAAGGGTAGTGAAGAAGATGCACTTCAAATGGTTAATAATGAGAAACTATTCAACACCAGTGAAACAAAGCAGGCCTACAAGAAAGAACAAGTCAAGAACCGAGCAGAAAAGTGGAAAAATAAGCCCCTGCATGGTCAGTATTTCCACAATATAGAAAAATATGGAAAATCAGACATTACCAAGACCTGGCAATGGCTTAAGAATGGCAACTTGAAGAAAGAAACAGAGGGTTTAATACTGGCTGCACAAGAACAGGCACTAAGAATAAATGCAATAAGAAGGAAAGTAGAAAAATAAACAACAAACAGCAAGTGCCGCCTTTGTAAAGAAGCAGATGAAACAGTGGACCACCTAATCAGCTGTTGTAAAAAGATCGCACAGACTGACTACAAACAAAGGCATGACAAGGAAGCAGGGATGATACACTGGAACATCTGCAAAAAAATACAAGCTACCTCTAGCCAAACATTGGTGGGACCATAAAACTGAAAAAGTTGAAGAAAATGAAGATGCAAAAATATTATGGGACTTCCGACTACAAACAGACAAACATCTGCCACACAATACACCAGATATAACTGTAGAAGTTATATAGAGAAGAAAGAAAAACAAGTTAAAATAATCGACATAGCAATACCAGGGGATAGCAGAATAGAAGAAAAAGAAATAGAAAAAATCACCAAATACAAAGATATACAAATTGAAATGGAAAGGCTGTGGCAGAAAAAGACCCAAATAATCCCAGTGGTAATTGGCGCCCTGGGTGCAGTTCGAAAAGACCTTGAAGAGCATCTCAACACCATAGGGGCCACAGAAATCACCATCAGCCAATTACAAAAAGCAACTTTACTGGGAACAGCCTATATTCTGTGACGATATCTATAACAACAGCAACAACATTGACAATAAAATTCGGCCATCCCAGGTCCTTGGGAAGGACTCAATGTCTGGATAAAACAAACCAGTCAATAACACCTGTCTGACTGAGTAAATAAATAATAATAATGTAAAAATTTGACATTTGTATCTTCAGTGACTTATCTTTAGTTTCTGTAACGTGTTAGGTATACTGTGCATTATCACTGTAGTGCATTTTGCTACTTATATTGGATTGGATCCTAAGAATTCCTTCCATGTTCACTGGTGGAAGGGCCAGTTTTTGCCCATTTCTTCTCTCTGCTACAGCCTCAACTCTCTCCCCCCTCCCCACCACAGTATTTCATGACATCCTTTTCTGGAAGGTCCTCCAGTTCTCAGGAGCAGATTTGGGGGCTGAAGAAGGAAGGAGGGATTTGTGAAAACTGTTCTTTTCACAGTGGAATGGAAACACCTTCTGTTCACAGAAGAAATACTTAGGATCCACAGTGTCAGTGCAACATGAACATTTGTTGTTATGGTTAGTGGTAATTGTCTTTGCTTCCCAGCATATTTTTCTTGAGGGGTGGATTTCTAGTGCTTCCCATTTTGTTCTTGTTGGTTCCTCCCCCTTCTTTGGTTGTTATTCTCATTCTACTGCAATGCTAAGCCCCTCCTGTATTCTACCAAAGAAAACCACAGGGCTCTGTGGGCACCAGGAGTCAAAATTGATTTGACCACACAGTTTACTGATGGGGTAACTCCCGGAGTTCCACAGGGTGGCCAGAACCTAAGGGGTATACTCGTGAGTCAAATGGGCCATAACCCAAAATTTGGCTTTAAAAAAGCCAAATCTGGCAACAGAGTTCCAGTGTCCTAAAGAAAAACACATTGTTCTCTCCACAGAACAATACTTTCTCCGCAGCATACATAATTTTTTCAACCTCTATCCTGTCCTCCACTTACATTGTCTCCCTCCCTCCCCCACCCCCAAACTAATATTGGAGGAATCCAGAGTTGCACCATGGGATTTTTTATTTGTTTCCTCTCTTTTTTTGAAAATGCATCATGAATGCCGGAGCTAGTGCAATTTGCTCACACAATAGCTCCTAAAAATCAATGCCAAGACACAATGCTAAAAATATAGTGTGATCCATCCCTGGGAACCTCTGTCAATGGATGCAAGGGGACTGTACAAGCACACTGCAAAAAAAGTGCTCTTCCCTGAAATTGCTTATAGCTTGGCTCTTGTATGAGTTTTGTGCCTGGCTGGCTCTTTGATGAAACTCCTGAGTGCCCAGATGACTCATGCTGATCAACACAAGCCATTCTAGTGCATCGTACCTTTGCCTGTATAATTGCCAGGGGCTGTCGGGAGCCAGCTGGCTTCTCCGATATGATGATGGCTCATGCATTTTGGATCCACTGAACTGTTAGTGCAGTCTGAGTTGTCCCGGTCTGACAAAAGCTCACCCTGTTCCTATTTAATAACAGCATATAGTGCTTCTTAAAAAAAAAAATCCCTCTTTTGGAATTGAGAGCCAGGCAAAAGATACCAGATAGGCATGTGGCTCTTAAACCTTCAGGTTACTGTTCAAAGGACATACATGCATGTGCATAAAAATATCAATTCATGGGATGTGGACGATTATGATATGAGGGCTAAGAGCTGATGTATCCTTTGGTCATTTGAACCCACAACGGGATTAATTTGAGGTTTCAGAAATGAAAGGCTGAGCAAAGTATTGTGACCGGACCGAGCCTATGTAGATTAGTCTCATTGCTTATGACATTACAGCTGAAGTGTCCACACCAACCTAGACATGGATTTTTGTGCCACCCCCATTTGAGTCTTTCTTCAGCTGTATCTGGAACAGCCAACTATGACCCAAGTAATCTTCAAAAGTTATGCAGAAGGTTCCAAGTTCCATCCCTGGCATCTCCAAGAGAGGACTGAGATTCCTGCCTGCAACCTTGGAGAAACCGCTGTCAGTCTGTGTAGACAATACTGAGCTAGATGAACCAATGGTCTGACTCGGTATATGGTAGCTTCGATGTTCCTATATCACAGTTTCACACCACAACTAGTCCATCTTATATAAATCTTCACATTTAGTCCTGTTGGAGTTGTATTGAACCCAAAGCTGGATGCTGCGTCTGCTCATACATGGATCTAACTATACATTCCTGCCCAGCCCCTGAAGTTATCTGGCACAGCCTTTGGTGGTGCTGTTGATAGTGACACATGAAAAGGCCTTTTTTGGCACTTAGCTTATGAAGCTGCCTTGCCATTACATAAGAACATAAGAACAGCCCTGCTGGATCAGGCCCAAGGAGACCCATCTAGTCCAGCATCCTGTTTCACACAGTGGCCCACCAGATGCTGCTGGGAAGCCCACAGGCAGGAGTGGGCTCATTCAGTGAGCTGAATGAGTTTTGTTCTGGGTAGCAATATCAAGGCAGTGTGCACACATGTGCATGATTATGTGGCACTATAGATATACAACACACATGTGTGCATTTGTGTGGACACACTCCATAAACATGGAAGGAAGGAAGTGTATTTTACAATTCTATTCTATTTATAAAATTGGATTTTTACTTTCTTACATTTCACATTTAAATACAAAACAAGGCAAAATCTAAAGCAAGGCAGAAGCAAAGCTGAAAGATTTAAACCTAAGAAGGAGCATATATATTGAAAAGGATGGTTTCTTTTTGGAAAGGGGTTTGACTCCTATCTGGAACCTATTCAGCAAGACATACAACTCCACCTCCGCACTCCACCTGCACAATAGGTTGTGCTCCCCCCAGACAGCACTTACTTCATCAAAATAAGTAAATATTAGGCAAGCTCCATCAGTTCTTGAGTTCCATTCCCTGCTGAAAACATTTCCTTCTTTCTTTTTTCTTTTGAAAAGCTTTTGATCTGTCTAGGACCTAAACCTGCTTTTTAAAGATTGACCTGGTCTTTGTTGTAGATGCTATATTGTGTTTTATTTATTTCATGCTATAACTTTATATAAGTTTATTGTTCTCTATGTGATTAAAATCACATTAAAAATTTGAGCATCTCATAATTGGAATGGAAAGGTAGGACATACAAATTTAAAATTAACTAATCAATTAGTCAATCAACAAGCCGCTGGGTTTTGTCAGGGCTGCACCTAGGTAATTTGGGCACCTGAACCGCCCAACTGTGAGCCCGCCCCCGCACGAGCCCCCCCTCCCAAAAAACCTCCTTGGAGGATCGTCAAACCTCCATTTTTGTTTTTTGTTTTGTTTTTGTTTTAAAATCATTATTGCTGCTGAGGGGAGGGGTGGCTGAGGGGGGAGTGGAGCAGTCCTCCCCCCTCTCCCCTGTAACATCACGGGCTTGCGACAATCTCAACTGCACAGGCACGCCTCGCAGTTGGAAGAAGATGCTGGCCCGAACGGACTGGCCTAGCATCGCTCCGGCGCCCACCACTGGGGGAGGGGGGGAGAGGAGAGAAGGATTGCACCACCACCCATACAGTCATCCCTCGGCCGTGGTAATGATTAAAAAACAAACCAATGGAGGTTTGGTGGGGCGGGCACACTTCCAGAGGCCCCCGGCCCCAACTATTTGGAGCCCCCCCCCCAGACCTTGGAGGACCTGACTGGATCCCCAAGGTCCGGGGGTTAGAGCGCCTCTGGGTTTTGTTGTGGCAATGCAGGTACCTCATTTGCTCCCTGTATGGCCAAGACCGCAAGGACTTTAAGCAATGCCTTCTCAAACCTATCTCCTTATCAGGGGCATAGCTAGGGGAGAGAGGGCCTGTGTTCACCCCTCTCCCCAGTGGTCTCTTGAAGTGAGGTAGATAATGAAGAAAATAGGGAGGAGTGGAGCTGGGGGGGCCCTCAGAAACTTGGGGCCCTGGGTTCTTTGAACCCATCGGCTCAATTATAGCTACACCCTTGCTCCTGCAAGAGCTGGCAGGCTCTACTCTGCTCCAACCCAAGTTGGCAGAAAAGATAAAGAGGCCAAGAAAGCGTAAGCACTATTGGCCAAGAGATCTGTTTGAAATAGAGAGTAGTATTTAGGAAGCTGCCGTAAGCAGAGTTCAACCATTAGAAACACAGGGAGCTGCCTTGTACCAAGTCAGGCAATCTAGCTCAGTGTTGTCTTCACTAACTGGTAGTGGCTCCCACCAAGGACAGCCCTGCGCCCAGGGATCTTCCGTAGCCCTACCTGGAGGTGCCAGACACTGACCCTGGGACCTTCTGCATATCAAGTACATGCATGACCACCAACCACTGGTCCTGTCTTCAGTGAATGAGTAGTGGTAGTTCCTCTGCGCTAACTGAGCAAGGAGGCACCTTTTTAAAGTGGCAATTCTCTTTACTGAGCAGCGGGGAGAGCAACTGGCCATATCTAGCCCCGGCACAGCATCCCTCCAGTGGTGGCTGCTGGTGTCTTATCTTATGCTTATTTTTAGATTGTGAGCCCTTTGGGGACAGGGATCCATCTTTATTCATTTATTATTTCTCTATGTAAGCTGCTTTGGGAACTTTTGTTGCAAAGCGGCATATAAATATTCATAATCACCAGACATGGCACAATAATCTCACAGACCACACTTCCTGCCTGGTATGATAGGAGCGCTTTTCCAGCCCAGAGTGGACACCCTGGCAACACAGTCACATTCCAAGTCAGAAAAATGGCCATACATTGTGCTATTTTTCTTTTTAAAAAAAACAAAACTCCCAAAACAGGAAATGATGGAATGTAAAAAGAGGCAACAATGTCATCTGGATTCTCTGTTCCAGAGTGAACAGAGGAGGGCAATTCCAGAGAAACGGGCTGGTGCGGAAGCAACCTGTGATAGGAAAAACTTCACATGGGAACATTATCTTCTTTCTTTAACTATCAAAGGTACAGGACAAGGGCGGGGCGGAGAAGCTGCCTTCAGCAACCCCAATCTGATATTTTCTTACTGCACTCAATTAGATTTGCGACAGAAATTCTGATTACAATTGAGATTGTTACAATTCCCCACGTAATACTCTTGGCCTTTCTGTGAGGGGCCTGGGTATACTTTTTTTTTAATCCCATTATCCAAAATATGATCCATCATGTTAGGAGCATAATTGCTTGAATTAATTTCATCTGTTACACCATGGAAAACATGGCACTTCGGTACTCTGCAGCAGTTCCCACGAATCTCTGAGACTGAAGAAGCCGGTGTGTTTTTACTTACTTGCCAGGCAAAACTAAGTCCTGGAACAGAGTAAAATGGTGCTTGTGTCTTTGTGCCATCTTGCTCTGTAAAGGGCAAAGTGATGTCTGCAAGTAACCCATTTTAAAGTTCAGGGGGAGGTGCACTGGGGAGAGATGACCTTTTACATTGTGCTCTGAGCAGGATAGTGTAATGTAATTACAATTTCTTCTGATGCAATATAATAGCTGAACTTAACCAAGATGATGTGGATCACACCAGCAAGAAAGGAGAACACTCCCTTCCAGCTGTGCTCAGGAAAACCTCAGCCACACCACTTCCCTCACAGACATGGTAGCATCAAGTCCTGCGGTATGGTGTGTGGTGAAGTTTTCTTCCCAAACATGCTGCAGAAGAACCACTGACCTTGGAATATTTGCCCAGAGCATTTTAAGGCCAGGAGCTTAAAACGGCTTCCCGAGCAGCATCTGCAGTTCAGACGCCTGGCACTGTGTCCTGGAGAACTGTCTTCTGGGCTGGCTGGCTCAAAGAGGATGTCAATCTGCTGTTGCAATTGTTTTCAACCTTAATTGAAAAAAAGGATTTCATATTGTATATGCTACCGTTTCCTATTACTCTTTTCTGGGAATTCAGAATGATCGGGCTGAGCCACAGGTAACTTTCAGAGGGGAGTTAGGGACTGTGCCAAGAGAAGCAGGGGTGTAGCTATAATTGAGTGGATGGGTTCTAAGAACCCAGGGGCCCCAGCTCCTGAGGGCTCCCCAGCTCCACCCCTCCCTATTTTCTCCTTTATCTCTCTCACTCCAAGGGGCCATCGGGGAGAGGAGTGAACACGGGTCCTCTCTCTTTTATCTACGCCTCTCAGTTGAAGATGAGGAACACAGCAGAGCCAGGGAGATCACTATTGCTCAAGCATTGCTCAAGCAAAGTGCCAGGCCCCTTTCTAGATAGACTCAATGGCCAACCTAAACAAGTGGGGATAGCCCAGAGCACGAGGACATTTTGCTGCCCAGGAGAAAAATCCAACCTGCAGCTCCGGTGCTTCACCATATGGGATAGTAACATAGGAGCTGCCTTATACCAAGCCAGACCATGGGTCCATCTAGCCCGGTATGGCCTACTATTGACCGGCAGAAGCTCTCCAAGGTTTGGGGCAGGTTATTCGAAGCCCGAGCTGGAGATGCCGCCAGGGATTGAACCTGGGACCTTCTGCATGCAAAGGAGATGCTCTACCACTGAGCTACAAGGCTCAAATGTAGTCACACATCCAAATGCAAACCAAGACAAGCCCTGCTTAACAAAGAGGCCAATTCGTGCTTACTGCTGCAAGATTGGCTCTCCACCCCATGGGAGAGCAGTACGGAAAACCAGGCAGCTTTTGGTCCTAACACAAGCAATGAAAAGAAGGAGGATTGAAAGCCAGGATTAACTGAAGCCCACAGGCAATTTTAAGAAAAGAGCACACATAATTTCTTTTAATGAAGTAACTGGAACTTCTCTTCCCCCAGATTAATACAAGGAATTCCAAGACTGTAATACAATTCCTGTAATACAAGGATTTGCAAGCTTACCAGGCTTTGGGCTTCATACTACCCCACACTCTCTTCAGCAGTCTGGCAATCTGGGAAAGTGGCAGATTCATCTGTATATTCTCCCAGGAGCCTTTGCTGAAGATGCCAGAGATCATCAAAAGCTCACAGAGACAAAGAAAGGAAAGGAAAGGAAAGGAAAGGAAAAATGCAAAGGTATAGGATGGTTCATACCTTTCTTGGTAATAGGAGATATGAAAAGGATCCTTGGATTACAGTCAGTCACAAAGTGAACATGAGTGTTCAGCAGTGTGATGCAGCTGCAAAAAAGACAAATATGATTTTTGGATGCATTAGCAGAACTATACTGGTAGTTTCCAAATCATGGGCAGTAATACTTCCACTTTGCACTAGTCAGACTTCATGTGGATATTGGCTGATATAAAGAGCAATGGCGCACTTGCAGGAGGACATTATGCTAGCAGTTGCGCCGTTGCTAGTGTTATGCTATCACAAGCATGCTTGCACATGTGCATCAGTTGTGCAACTGCAGCAATCCGCATTTGTTTTAATGGGAGAGTTGCAATTTGCACAAATTGCAGAGTTCAACTCTGCAAATCCCCAGTTTAGCACTACTACTAAGCAATTGTCTTGCCTAGCACAACTTTGTTCACTCTGCAAATAAGCTGTTGCTCTGGCTGTAGCCATGGTGTCCAGTTCTGAGAGCTGCACTTTTAGAAGGATGCAGACAAACTGGAATGGAACCAAAAGAGGGCAACAAAGATGGCCAAGGGGTTGAAAAACAAGCCCTGTGAGCAAAAGTCGAAGGAACTGGATAGATGTGCTTTGGTGAAGAGAAGACTGAGGGGAGACATGAGAGCATTTTTCATATAGTTGCGTAGAAGAAGGCAAAGACTTGTGCTCTCCTGCCCCAGAGGACAGGACTAGATATAAGAGGTTTACCTTCCAGCAGGATAGATGTTGGTTGAATGTCTTGGCTGAGAGACTCGAGAGACACTTCTTAATGGTAAGAGCAATTGGGCAATGGAACCAACAAGGGAGGCCTTCAGGCAGTGACTGGACAGCCATTTGTTGGGGATGTTCTAGCTCTGGGTTTCATACATCCAGCAGTGGGTGGACTAGCCCCCGCCAACTCTATGATTCTGGCTAGCCCTACCTATTGGAGTGTTGTGATAGGAACACATTCATGCACGATATTATGTACTGCACCTTTGCATTTGTACCTTAATTTGGCTCTTATTTCCTGCTTCCTCTCTAAAAACTATAATAATAGGAAGCAATGTTGGGGGTGGGAGGGAGGGAAATGTACATACCTTGACAGTAATGAATGGCCTGTTCTTTAGTGTACAAAGCTTAAACGAAGTTTAGGTAACAAACAGAAGCTTTAATGTCTGGTTGTTTCCTCTCATTTTCAGTGGAGCTACATATATCACATGGTTCAACCGTGATGTTCCTACCAGAGACACATGTGTAATGTTGACAGGCACACAGAAGCACATATGAACCAATGCCTCCTTTAGATTGCTATACTTCCTGAGTTCCTCAGCTTTCTCTCAGACTATCTGAGTCTTCTGCCGGGCTCCAAGATGCAATGAATTGTGGTTGCTTAGCAACAGCAATGCATGCTCCCCTTCTCCGGGGCTGGGTCCATCGAAATAGTGACTGGTTATGACGGCAGTATTATCCCTGCTCACATGTTAGTGCACATACCATTTGTGTCCACACATACAGATACAGTTATTCGCACATTACACTGAATGCACATACAGCAGTACACTTCCTATTGGTACCCTATATTTGAGGGGGGCTGTGCCCAGGTTCACTTTAAAAATGAATGAGTGTACAGTCATTCACCCCAAAAACCTGTACATGTGTACAGACACCTTCACACATGTACAATGTAAGGTCTAAATAGGGCTGTTCTGTGCACACAGGCAGCTGCTTAGCAGTTTGGCTAACCCTGCAGGGTTGGCACGTGCAAAAGCTCTCCTGTTGTTGTACACATTATATGGTTCTGATCATGGGAAGAGGGATGACGCCACAAGATATCGTTTGACTTTTTTAAAAAACGGTCTGATTAGGGGCCGGCATTGGCCGCGTATTAAGCCTCATTTTACTAGTAACTCATAATGTTTATGGGGCTTCCCTTCAGGTATTGGATGACAATTGTATTTTGCTCCCCCCCACCACCCGGCACTCCCCTGTACAATCAGGGGAAGGGTTTGAACTGGTGTTCAAACAGAGAATTATGTCGTAAGAAGTACGCTCCAAGATGCATCGTGATATCTCAGTACTCATGGAGTGGAGGGAGGGGGGCTTACATTACAAAGTAGGTCTCCTGATGCCAATAGCATTTTCACTTGTGTAAAAGCAGTTACATAATCAGATTAATGGCCTGATGTGGTCCAGGGCTTTGCTGCCGGATTATCTCAGATTGGTTTGAAGAAACTGCTCTGCGCGGGTGTATCTGGTGACAGAAATGGGAAATAATGAGAGTGGTACCACCAGTATTGCCGACATACCCTGGAAGGCTGGCATGACAGACTGGATTGGGATGTAATGCAGGGCACAGTGTTATTGAAGAGACAAAGGATGTAACTAGCAGGACTCGCCTATTGTTCATCCCTATTGCAGTACAGCAGCAAGGTTCTTCAGGGCGGGGTGGAGGCAGCTGCATCCATTAGCTCAGCCATGTCTAGACTGACTGGCAGCGGCTCTCCAAGCTTTCAGGCAGGAGTCTTTCCCAGCCCTACCTGGAGCTGCTGCCAGGGATTGAACCTGGGACCTTCTGCATGAAAAGCAGATGCTCTGAGCTACCACCCCATCCCGTCTAAGAAGTCTGAGGCTCAAAGCCATCATGAGGACTGTTCCTCCTTGCCCATATATGCCAAAGATGAGCCAAGAGGAGGCCAGAACATATCAGCACCCCAAACCATCAAGCTCTGAGCTCAGTGAGACTGGCTAGCTGGTTCAGAGGGAATCTTATATCCCCACCAC
The DNA here is from genome assembly GCF_027244095.1 of Hemicordylus capensis. Classification (NCBI taxonomy): domain Eukaryota; kingdom Metazoa; phylum Chordata; class Lepidosauria; order Squamata; family Cordylidae; genus Hemicordylus; species Hemicordylus capensis. The sequence continues at coordinate 265,880,545 of NC_069657.1, read as the reverse complement.
TGCCACACACACACACACACACACCTTGCCCAAATCACTGAGAACTGCTGAATCTTCTACGGCTCAGACCTTGAGGCTCAGGAAGCAGAGGATGGGAGATAAGGGGTGGTACTTGTCAAATGAAGGGGTAGAGTATGATAGGTTAGGAGTTGGGCCATTGTGTTGCATCAGGGGAGATACCCAGCTATGTTTAGGGGCTCAGAGGTGGTGCCGGATGAACATGGGGGCAGAGCTAATAATAGAAGTTCACAAGACAAGCAGAAAATAGCCAGCTTCCTTGATTTAAGATCTCACCTTGATGTTTTATATATATATTTACTAATACTAATTCTTCTTCTTCTTCTTCTTCTTCTTCTTCTTCTTCTTCTTCTTCTTCTTCTTCTTCTTCTTCTTCTTCTTCTTCTTCTTCTTCTTCTTCTTCTTGTTACTATTACCCCTCCCCTAAAATACCTGATGTGTGAGCACTGTAAGATATTCCCTTCTGGGGATGGAGCTGCTCTGGGAAGAGCATATAGGTTCCAAGTTCCCTCCCTGGAAGCATCACCAAGACAGGACTGAGAGATAGGGATGTGCGAAACATTTCGGATACAAAACGTTTTGTACCCCAAACAGCCTGTTTCGGGTGTTTTGTAGACAAAACAAAACACCCATTTTCCAGATCCAAAAGTTTTGTATACAAAACAAAACGTCCCTGTTTCAGCTACAAAATGTTTTGTTGTTTTGGACCTCCATTTTGTGTTTGACATCTCTTTGAATTTCCCACCCTTCCAGCCTTCTGATCGGTGACCTAAATCATGGGCTGTGCTGCTGACAATTCCCTCCTTGTTCCGCATTGGCTCTTTTGCTTCTTCCCACTCTTTACTGACCCCACATTGGCCAGGGGAAGGGTTGCTAACTCATGGGGTGCTGGGTTCTGCTGTTTCTGTGGTGTTCTGAGTGTAGATTCTCTGGTAGCATATGAGAGTGGATTCTTGTTTTTCACTGAAAATCTCATATGCTACCAGAGAATCTACAATGAACACCTCAGAAACAACAAAACCCAGTAAACCACAGGCTTGTGGGTGTGGTTGGCACCCTATGTGCACTACACAACCCCTCGCCCCCCCCAAGTGGAATTATGGGGCTGCTGAAACCTCCATTATTCCCTATGGGAGAAATCTTAAAGACACGTAAACTTCAACAAATCACAAAAGAGCAGCCCTTTGCCCAATTCCTTTGAAATAATTCTGGAAGTTTCCTTGCCCCCATTGGGCACTACCACCCACCACACTCTGCTCTGGGTCATCCCTTTCCCCTTGATTTGAAGTGATACATTTGCTGGAATCCCCATTATTCCCTATGGGAAAATTCTTAAAGATGTGTAAACTTAAAAAAAAAATCACAACAAAAATCAGCCCTTTGCCTAATTCCTTTGAAATTTGGGTGGTAGCTTCCACCCATTGGACACTACCACCACCACCCACTCTTTTTGCCCTGGGACCCTTTTTAAAAATCCAAATCGATTCGGATTCGGAAAATTTGGCTACAAAACAAAACAGGGCTGATTCGGATTCAGAAAATCTGGGTACAAAACAAAACGGGGGTGTTTCGATTCGGATACAAATAAAAACAAGAAATTTCCAAAATGCACACCCCTACTGAAAGAGATTCCTGCCTGCAACCTTGGAGAAGCCTCTGCCAGTCTGTGTAGACAATACTGAGCTAGATAGACCAATGGTCTGACTCTGTATATGGCAGCTTCCTATGTTCCTATTTAATACTGCTCGAAGTGGCTCACAAAATTAAAAAGACAAAACAAATAATATAAAACAATATAAAATTAACAACACTACTAAAATCAGGAATTTGTCTAAAAAGAGGAACCCATCCTCCTTTCCTTGGAGACCCTGAGAAGTAGCTAACCCGCTGAAACTTCAGGTCTAATCCTGAGACAAAACAATCCAACTGAGGCCTCAGGAACTACCCTGAGAAGACCCTCTCATCAGCACAGGGATGCTTCAGGGTATTCACCATTGAAACTCCTAGATCAGGCTTATACAATTTATGAAAGAAGCACACAGGAGGGGAAAGCACCATGGCAACCATAGGAAGGAAGATCAGTGCAGTAACTATTTATTAAAGAGTAGATCCCGATGTGTTTCGAGTAAAGACTCTTCTTCCAGGGAGGGGTTTACAAAGCAGAATATGCAATTTGTAAGCACTACAGCTTACAAATTGAGTATTCTGTTTTGTAAACAACCACCCTTGAAGAAGAATCTTTACTCGAAACACATCGGGATCCACTCTTTAATCAACATCAGCTGCACCGCCCCTGCTTCCTTCCTTCCTATTTATACAATTTATGACTCCCAAGTCAAACACAGCCCTCCAGCCATGTCTTCTGGCCTGCCAAGGGTTTGGCAACCTCTTGGGTCACGAATTGCACAGGCCTGCCCTTACTTAACAGAAACAAACGTGTGCATCAGCAGCAAATGCTTGTATTTAAACATAATCCAGATAGGCAGCTTCTGTATAGAACCTTTGGAATCAGAAACCAGAGAGTTAAGGGAGCAGAATTGCAAGTGTCACAATGAGATTCAGTTTCCAGCCCCTTACTGATTTTTGCCTCAATGAGCTTTAAGATTTGGCTCTTCACTGAAAGGAGGCGGGGTGGGGGACCAAGGAGAATCATTTAGAAAATGTAAGCAGTTTGCTCGGTCTGCAGTAAGAAATCATAGAAAAACATCCAGGGGCAGTCAATTAATGCTTGGTCCTAGAGAAAAGAAGCCAGGTGAAGGGAGAGATAATAGTTCCGTGGGTGGAGCATATGTTTTGTATACAGAAGGACCTAGGTTCAAACTCTGGCATCTCCAGGTTTTGAAAAAGCATGATAACATGACATTTGTTATTCCTTTCTTTCTTTTAAATGTATTTTGACACACCTCCCTAGTTCTCTCTGGTAATGTCAATGTTCTTGTATTCTGTAAATTGCAAAAAAATGAAAATTCAGTATTTTTAAAAGGCTCTCAGGACCTGTGATGAATTGTATTTCTAAAAGAGTTATTTATATGTGTTTACAGTTATAAAGACATGTTTAAAAGTTATGTGTATAGAAATGTGTACGTGCTGGAGATTTAATGACAGCAGCAGCTGCTGCAGCAGAGACCCCTGCAGGAAGGACAGAGAAACCCAGCTTAGAATGCAAGAGAGAAGACAGTGAGTGGCCACATTCACACATAACAGCAGTTAAATGGGGCAGAGGTTTGAATTTGTGGACGTCTGAATATGTGCAACCGCAGTTTCACAGCAAAAGCAACCTATGGTTTGCCTCACCAAACTCCTATTTGAACCTTAGGTTCTTCTGGCAGGCCAGAAGTTTCACCACCGCAACCTGAGGTTTTTTGGCGGCAGCGTTAGGTCCGAACGTGGATGCCACCATAACCGGACCATAATCTGGAACTGTTATCTTAGAGAGGGTGGTGCAGACCCATCTGTGGTTGTGCCCACTCCATGACTGCATGCCACATTAATCTCTGATTTCCCACTTAGCTGGCATCATGGGGATTGTGAGAACCCACCCATTTTAGATTCCTCCATACCCACTATTATTAGGGAGGGGACAAGAGAAGAATAACATGGGTATTTGCCTTTTCCTCCCTCGCCCTTGCTAAAAGCAGTTCTGGGGGTGGGGGTACAATTTTAATCTCTGATCCAGAGCTCCTTGTGTGCTCTAGTACATGGAGCTCCTGGTACACAATGACCTATTTAACAAGGTGTGGCACAAGGGCTCCAATGAGCACATAGGGAGCTGCTGGACAAGCTTCCCCATTCACCAATTCAGAGGGCAGCTCCATGTGCACAAAAGGTTGCAAATGTGCAGTCCCCTCCCTTGAAGTGAATGGCATAGCAAATCACACTGGATCACTGTGTTGGGCACTGCTCTTAACAGCAAAAATATCAAAATGAATTGAAGCAAATCTCTAGAAGAGAGGCCTCTCATTCATCACTTTCATCTTGCCTCACATGCCCATGTGTGGAATCTGTGCTGCAATTCCCAGCTTGCTAGCCCTCAGAGAGATGGATGATTGCTTATTAAAACAATCCCCAGGACGTGGTTGGCTGAGATGAGATAGCCATGCTGTCCCTGACACTCTCTTGATGAAAGAGAGTTACAGACTCTCTGATTTCTCCTTATCGCTTCAGTGAAGTTGTCCCTGTTTGGCTACAGGAGACTCTTGGCATGTGGTCGGAGAGTCAGAAGATTCCCCCTGAGCTATTGTTCCCCCATGATAATAGTCTACCATGTTATGTTATGACATTTAAAAATAGTGCCTCCTAATAATGTGCCAACTTAGATTTTCTGTGTGATAATTGAGACGGGATTTCTTTGACGAGTCTGACTTAATTATGCTACAAAAATCTTAAAAGAGCTGAGTGTGACTTTCCAGCTCGTTCCAATTAGTTACCGGACTTGCTTTTTCTTCCTTTTATAGTTCTGTTCTCTAGCTTTGTATAGACACTTACATGTGCAGTGCCATCTGTGTTATTTATAGGACAAATTTGATTTTTCTGCTCCATTTCTTTATGCAGGAAGGAGGCAGGAAGGATTCTGGTTTTACACAGTCTCTTCAAGCAAGAGCTGTCCCACAACTTACATCCTGGAGCTTTGGGGATACCATGTAGGCAGCACAATAGGCAATGGCTGACATACTGTGCAGTATTCCATCTGCCCTGCAATGGAGTGTGTGCACAGTTGCACAAAAGTGCTCTTGCACAAGATGCAAGAATCGTACAAACGTAGCCATGTGATGGACGGTCACTGGGAATCATGGCAGTCCATTGGGCAACTCTGTCTATGCAGTTCTTGCATTTTGCACAAATGCACTCTTGAGCAATTGTCCACGTGTTCCATTACATGGCAGAAGGAATGCTGCACAGTATGTCAGCCACCAAGTAGGATTCACTCTCAGCCTCATATGGAAGAACAAGGCAGGAAGTGTTCAATAGCATGGTCTGGTTAGGGTCATTAAGGCCTTGAAATGCAGTAGAACAAATAAGAATGCAAGTAAGCTAGTCACTAGCCACCTTAAGTGGCGCAGCAGGGAAATGCTTGACTAATAAGCAGAAGATTGCCGGTTCAAATCCCCGCTGGTATGTTTCCCAGACTATGGAGAACACTTATATTGGGAAGCAGTGATATAGGAAGATGCTGAAAGGCATCATCTCATACTGCACGGGAGGAGGCAATGGTAAACCCCTTCTGTATTCTACCAAAGAAAACCACAGGGCTCTGTGGGTGCCAGGAATCAAAATTGACTTGACGGCACACTTTACCTTTAAGCTAGTCACTGCATTTCATGGCCTATCATGCCCAGTTGCCCCAGTGAAGGGCATCTTCTCACTGCCCTATGCCATTGGTCTCTGGTACAGCACTATTCCAATAACAATTTTGGAATCTTCACCTTTCTGGAAATACCCCTCTTCAACTCTCTGTTCTGCCTCTCAGGTTTCCAACCTCCTGTACCCCAGTGCCAATTTAATACTTTTCTGACCATCCTTCATCTATATCGATTTCAGCCTCTGCCTCTTTTCAGGCTGCCTGTCCTTCCTTATTTCCTGCTTACATTTGTTTCTTCCAGTTGATTACACTCCCTATAACTCACTGCAACAAAGCAGGCAAAGTGGATCCATAAACCTGATGCTGCCTACTGAGTCAGAGGCCCGTCTAGTTCAGTACAGTTTGCTCTAACTAGCAACAGCTTTTCAAGGTCTCAGGCAGAAACGAGAGTCTTTCTAGACCCTCAGAGACTGGACTTGGGACCTTCCACATGTACAACATGTGCTCTCATTTTATTACATGCAAATCTCAGACTTTTTCGGATGGCAAATCAACATGCAAATTGCATGCAAATGTAACATGCAAATTACATGCAAATTAGATATGGACCCTTCCCATTTGATTACATGCAAATCTCAGACTTTTTCTGATGGCTAAGATATGGACCCTTCCCATTTGCCTGTCATACTTTCAAAGGCCTTGGAACTTGTGGATTACCCAAGTGTTTGGGGAGGGGGAGATATTTCTGCTGAAACAGAAAGCTGTACAGGCCTTATTACTAGGTCAGTGGAATGAGGAGTGATTGTGTGTGCTAACCAGAAATAGTGAAAAGTGTATTTGGGGTGTTCTTTTGCGTACTACTACTTTAATATTTAAAGTCTTTGCTTTGTGCTTGAGGGAATACACTATAGTAGCCAGTCTGTTCTCTTTAGGGACAACATTCCACTAAGTTGACACAACAACTGAAAAGGTCCCAGGGGTGTGTGTGTGTCTGTGTATATATATATATATATATATATATATATATATATATATATATATATATATAGGGCAAGGGGAGACAGTTGTCTGGGGGCCCACTGCCTTGGGGGGCCCCCCAGAGGCAAGTCATATGACTGACTCCCCCAGTCGCGCACCCGCCCGGGCTTCCTTCAGTTGTAGTCATCCTCCAAAATTGATGTGAGTGTTGAGACCTGGAGCTACCAGAACAGCATGTCTTTCTCTAGTACCATTAAATGACTTGCATCATCCACAATTTACAAAACCTTTTTTAAAAATAATTTAGGATGTTGTTCTATTGTGGCACATAGGTTATATATATTCTTGTCTCTGGGCCCACTCCAACCTTGCTACGCCCCTGAAAGGCCCTGCTCAATATTTGCCTACCACATCTCAAAAACACAAAGGCTCTTAGAGCAGAGCCTCAGATGCAGAATGGAGCAAATGGGGAGACATGTATGGGAGAAGGCAGTTCTTCAGATACCATCAGGAATGCCACTAGGTCACACTGAGCCAAGAGCCTTTGGTAGATAACCAAATTTCATCTCCACTTCCATTATTTGCCTTTTTCAAATTGAACATGAAGCATTTCAATCAATGTTTCTATCCTGTTTCTAGAGCAGTTTTTGGCTGAGATGGGGTTTCAGCCAAAGAAGAGGTCTGGGTAAAGGCAAGAGTATCTGGAGGAATTCAGACCTTGGACAGCTCCAAGGGAGAGCAAGAACCAGGCAAGTGCACATGATGCAGCTCCAAGCTGAAATGGAGGCTGAACTGGAGAGTAACACCCAAGCAGCAAGGTCTGGAGTGGAAACTCATGCAGGATTACATAGATTGTGGTAGGAATGCATAATTTGATTTGCCCACAAATCAATTCACAGCAAATCGGAGGTGATTCGTGGTTGCAACCATGAATCTAATAACCCCTTAAATGAAGGGGCTGATTCGACCACAAATTGAATCACCCCAATTCATCACAAATTGATTTGCATTATTTGCATTGTGGATGCCATTTTGTCTCCGTGTTTTTTCAGTTGCTGATTGGTTTTCTGGCACTGGCTTCCAATTGGCTTGAGATCTCCTTACTTCTTAGTTGACTTATTGTCTTTCAAATCAAGTGTTGTCATGGGCAACTGTGCCCCCATTGGCTGGGGAAAGGGAACAGGGAGGGGGAGACCAAAGGAGGGGTTTTCAAAATGTATTTAAGGGTTTGTCTGGAGACAGAGAGAGCCATTGCTTTTGAGAGGAGAGAAAGATCAGAGACAGACAGAGACTGCAGCAGCACTAAGAAGTGAGCAGAGACTGAGGTCTGGGCCTACCTGCCCTGCCTGCCTGGCCCAGCAGTGAGTGGAGAGAGAGAGAGAGAGATAGAGAGAGAGAGAGGGCCTGCTCTATTTTTTTAACCTTTTAATTTCAGTGCCAATGACTGCTTTGCTTTTTTCCTTCTATTTTTTTGTTAATTGTACCAGCAGCCCCAATGGCTTCTGGGTGCTGTTGCAATTTTTTTTCCTTGTGTGGTGTCTTCCCAACACACACACACACACACACACACACACACACACACACACACACACACACTTATTGTGTTTGGATTCCACCCCCTCCACCCCAAAACGCATATTGTTTGTGGTAGCTAGCCCTCAGTGGCTATAATAATAGGGGTGCTGTGCTGTTAGAGTTTTTTCCCCTCTTGTTGCCCCAAGCTGTATCTCTTCTTTGCTACTGCTGGACTGAATTTTTATTTTTATTTTATTCTATTATTTTATTTTATATTTTTCAGGCTCGTGTGCTGTGATTTCTGTCTGCTGTCCAGCCTGCCCAGGCTCCCTCTGACTCACTCCCTTTTGGGAGGGGTTATTTTTTGTTTTGATTGTTTGGGTTGCCTGACCACCTCCACTTCCCTCAGCTGTTGAAACTTTCGGTTTCTCTTCACCTGTTAGGCCTTCAAAGGGATCCTCCAAATTGGAGGACCAGGGCAGAACCTTATTCTCAGGCCATGGAGAATGTTAGATGCAGCCCCATGATTCCTCTGAAGCACAGGGTAACAGCAGAGCAAGGTGCTTGAAGACTGCTTCCAAGTGAGCTGGTGTGACATAATACCAATGAGATTATGCCAGACTCCCTTAGTTATATCTCACTTGTGCCATGAACTCACTTGGTGGGGGCGGGGGGTGGACAGTCAGGGGAAGGAAGGGATCCCCAGAGAAGAATGGTCTTCTTTAGAGTGCCTTGAATGAAAGACACTTTTCACATACTTGAACTTTATTTAATCATCATTCAATATATATGAGAAGAAGAGTTCCCCTTGGGCCCTCTTCCAGTTATGTTTAGGATTTATTTTATTTATTATTCTTAAAACCTCATATACCACCATTCCCCTGCAGGCTCTAAACAGCTTGCAGTAGGAATTAAAATAATACAAATTCCAAACAAAAACAACCATCAAATCAAAATAAAATCAAAATCAAACCATAATAATACAGCAGCAAAACTGAAAATCATAGCCCACAAACCCAACTTCAGAGAGCTCGCTCAACACCCAAAGCTGTTCCAAAAGGCGTGGTCTTAACCATGCATCCATAAATGTTCAACATGGGGACTAGGCTGACTTCACAGGGATGCCATTCCAAAGAGTCACCACCAACAAAGCCCTGCTTCTTGTGGTTGCAGGTCTCAGACAGGCCAGGCACCTAAAGCAAGGCCCCAGATGGTGATTTGAGAATACAGAGACGTACATGTGGGAGAAGCTGGTCCTTGAAGTATCTGGTTCCAAGGCAATTAGAGCTTCAAAGATAGGAACCAGCACCTTGAATTGGGCCCAGAAGCCCATGAGTTGCCAGTGCAAGCTGACCAAGATTGCGATAAGATGCTCCCTGCAAACTGTCTCAGCCCACAGCCAGAATAGGAGTGCTAATGTGCAAGGTGGACTTAACAGGATGATACATTCTGACTGACCCTGATCCCACATGATTATGATGTAAGTTTGTGGTAAGTGTGCAATCTCCTTCCAGTATGCTATTCCTTAATCTTGTGTGCAGGCACAATCTTTCCAAACCACCTCTCTACTTCAAAGTAATGAAGCAGCATTACTTTGGAGCAGGGTTAGTTTGGAAAAACCATCACTGAATGATTAAGAAATGGCACGTTGGAGGGGAAGCGTGAACACTATTGGTGTACTCACATATTAGTCAAGTGGGAGTAAGACTAGCTGGAAAGTATTGTCCAAACCAGGCCTTTGTGAAATACAGGTGGCCTTCGTTATCCACGGTTTCAGCAACCATGGTTTTGTGTATCCATGGTGATGTCCTAGAGACCTGGTTTCCAAAATGGCAAGTGCAAAAATAGGCAATTTTCGCCTATCCACGGTTTCAAGGCCACTGGAAATGACTTCCGGAGATTCATTTTCAGTGTCATTTATGGTCTGGAGGCAGCATGGAGCCATTTTGTGGCTCTTTTTAAAAAATCATGTAGATTTTTTTTGTGAAAAATTGGAGGGCTTGTGGGTTTGGGGGGCATTTCTGGAAAGATGGAGACCTGGAGAGCAAGGTACAGTCCTTTATTTCTCTTATTTCTGCCCCCCACTTTTAGGTGTGAACTTAAAATGAACTGGGAAAACTGGTTTTGTGCACACCCCTACTTTGCCAGTAAGGGAAAGCAGGAGCAGCAAGCTTCTAAAAATGTTTTTATAAGAAGAGAAAAATTAAAGGAAATTACTCACTAAGCATGCCAGTGGCGGCTTTGGAGGCCAAGGGGGGCAGTTCCCCTGACCCCCACCGGCCTCCCTCCCTCAGTGTCTGGGGCTGGCTCTGGCTTGATTTGGGCCTGGTTTGGGCCTTCTTCAGCCTGTTCCAGGCCTCTGCATGTGTGTGGAGACCATTTCTTTGACCTCTACACATGCGCACTGGCCAATTTCATGACCCAATTTTCTGCACATCCCTAATGCAGCCCAAGCATTCACATGACCACATACCTGGATAAAAGGGCACACTGACTCAAACCCTTTCACACTCAGGAGAGGTGTTGGGTAATATTCCCGGGCTACCCAAGGAGGCAGTGCTGGGATCAGTTTCAAACCTCATGCTTCACGCAAGCCGCCCTACCCAGTTAGGGCTGCACAAGCCTGGATAGGGCTGCTCGTGTGAACAGCCTCAATGTATGCTCAGCCCTTTGAACATGCGAGAAGGGCGATACAAATTCAAACTATTATTACTGAGTGTGTTTGGGAAGCAGAATAAATCATAATAAATATTTAATAAATGGAAACAATTTTGTTATGCCTAAAGGAGCTAGCAATTGGAGTTGGGGAGTCCCGTCCCCCCCGCTTTGGCTGCATTATGAGAAAACCGTTATCCTAAATGCTTTCCTTATTAATTAAGGATTGTATTAATATTATCCTGAGAAACCCGGGGGGGGGCTTATTTTCTTCTCTAGCTATTTCATTCTCGCTTAATTTTCTTTTCTATCCATTTCTCCCCAAGTCCAAACAGCCTCATAAAATATAGAATGGAAAGCAATAATCAGATCATTTAAATTAGTGAAACAGTTGCATTTCATTTCTGGTTCCATCTAATACGTTGATATAGAAAGTATCTTTCTATAGGCAATTTTTCCCTATAGCCTTCCCTTGCATATTCTTAATTATGGCCATAATTAATTTTAAATGAGTAACCTGCCATCGGTTCTACATTATTTGTAATATATCCTCCAGCTGTCTCAAAAAAAAAGAATCTGAAGAAATGTCCTCTCTGGGCTGTCTTTTTAATGAAACGGGTAGATTACTTAAGGAATTGGCACTCTGGGTCATTTGTGCAGAATTGCCTGGTCTGCTGTCAAAGCACATTGTGTTTGCCCATTGATGGATTGCATTGTTCATGGCTTTTATAGTTGTGGTAAAAGAGGTCAGTCTGCCTGGATTGATAAATCTGAATTTCTTGTAATATTTTATACCTCTACTAGACATAAGCAGAGAGCCAAAATTATACTTAAAGCTTCATCCAGAAATTTCCTCTCCATGGCCAGTTGGCTGGAACCAAAGTCCTTCAACAAACCTTGGGGAGAAAAGAAAACAAAGGGAAATTATGGAGAGAGGGGATGAACCAGAGAGCTGGGCTGGCATCCCATCTTTGCTGGAGTCGTATGGGAGATAAAGGTAGCAAAGGAGGCCCTTCTGCGTGTTCCACCAGCATTTGATGGTGTCTGCCTGAAACAGGTCACAAAGCCTTCTCAGTGGCCATTTGTGTGGAACGTTCTAAGAGGTTCATCTCATACACTCTCTTTTGGCTTTCCATCACCAGCTGAAAACCTTCCTGTTGTAAGCGGGCCTTTAATTAAGCCATTCAGACTAGTCTTGTGCTAACATAAATCCTATTGTATATTTCCTGAGAAGGTTGCTATTCTGCTTAACGGAAGGGCAACTATAAGGCTATTCTCATGACTAGCCTAACCCAGACTAACCCTGCCTGGGCTAAACTGGTTGCGTGAAGTGCTAGGATCCGTGCGGATCTTGATGCTGCCTGCCCACCTAACCCTGCTTTCAAGCCTGGCTTTTAGCTGAAGGTGTGAGTACACCCTTAACCTGGCTGCTGGGATTGTGTGTCTCCTCGGGCTGCCTGCAGCCCAAGGAGACAGACAGGTGACGACAGTGCCTGTTTCATGGGGCTATCCCCTAATGTACTGCACTCATCGCACAATGCCTTGGGGGATACCTGGAGGCCAGGACAACGAGTCCCAGCCTTGAACTATCTACACAGCAGCAGAGCAGCGCAGAACATCGGGGTGTGCGACGGTGCGCTGAAGACTTCCAAAATGATCATCTGGGGTAAGGTAAGTGAAATACAGCTTTTCCCCCACCCCACCCCGGTCATATGAATGTCTTCATTGTGAAGTACCCCAAAGACAAAGGGCACCTTTGGATATAGCGTGAAACCTCAGATAGATGAACCTGTGGTTAATGTATGAAGCCGGGATAATCCTGCAGACGATCATCCAGCTGCTGTTTCACAATTACTGGCTTCTGGGCAGAGGGACCCTTCCCTTTTCCTGCTCTGCCAAGGCTGCATGCCAGCAAGCTCTGTACCACTCGCATCACCAGAATGCAGGCAAGATGTCAGATTGGCAACCATTGGCCACGATCTTCGAGTGGGGCGTGCCCAGTGTGATGATCGTGCCTTTTTGGCATTGATCGCCCGCCCTCAGCAGAAAAAAGGCATTTAAACCCCTTCCTCACACCTCTGCACCACTGCCCTTGCAAGACCCCTGCAGCCATACCATTTTGCACAAGCACAATTACTGGTACCAGGGGATGAAGAGGGGCACAGTGTTCTATTACTCATGGAAGGGATCATGATGACTTCCTAAGAGGGAATATGTATATGAGGGCAGGCAAAGGAGCCTGGAGTTTGGCCCACTGTGACAAAGGATGCTCTTTGGCTCATAACCCCTGCTAACTGGGCAAAGAGGCACCTTTTTAATGTGGTAATTCTCTTTATTTAGCAGGGGGAGAGTAACTGGCCCTCTCCACCCCCAGCACAGTACTTCCAGTGACTCTTGCTGGTATCTATCTTAAGGGTTTTTTTTAGATTGTGAGCCCTTTGGGGGCAGGGAGCCATCTTATTTATTTGTTTGTTTGTTTCTTTGTGTAAACTGCCCTGAACCATTTTTGGAAGGGGAAGAGGCTGGGCCCAGGGGTGTGGCTATAATTGAGCATATGGGTTCAAAGAACCCAGGCCCCCTAGCTCTTGAGGGCTCCTCAGCTCCATCCATCCCTATCTTCTTCATTATCTGCCTCACTCCAAGGGACTGCCAGAGAGAGGGGTGAACACAGGCCCTCTATCCCCTAGCAATGCCCCTGGCTGGGCCCTGCTTCCTCTACAATCTGGTGCATGGTAATGTTCTGGTCTGGGGTATCTGCAAGCCAGGGGACCAAGGCTGAACATTTGGGTGTGCAGAGTTGAGGGCACCCCGCTGTTGGAGTTAGGCCCCTGGCAGCAGCAGTTTTCAGCTGCAATGTCTCCTAGTGACCGGGGGTGGGGGAGGTTAGGATCGTGGATAAAAGTGCTGGACTCCTCCCCTTAGGTCCAGTGTTATTTCTGTTTTGTCTCTCCAGAGATGGCTGTTTGTTTTTGGTCTCTCTTTTCAGTCATGAGCTACAGCTGAAATTAAGCTGCAGGCTTTTTCACATTTGTTTATAACCTTTTCGTTAAATAAATCCTTGTAGTTCTTCAGTACTAAAGAACTGTCTCAAAACCTGGTGCTTTGCTGCTTTCTCATCAAACTGGTTTTGCTTTGCTAGTTGGAGACTGAACTGCCATTCTTCCCCTACAAAGGGTTATGAGGCCCAGAACCCAGTAAATAAAAAAGAAAAGCCTACAGAGTTAAATAGGAAGCAAAGTAAAGAGAAAAGCTTTGAAAATGGAGACAGCACAAAGATTCCAGATGACTGAAAAGTTTCAAGGTCCTGAGTATGAGCTCTGGTCTTTCAAGATGGAGATACTCCTCAAAGAGTCATGGACTTGGCAGTGTTCTGCACACCCAGCATCCTGCAGATGCAGGAAAGGAGCAGAAAGAATGGGACAGAGCAGATGAAAAGGCATCAGGAATGATTTCCTTGGCTGTGAGTGACCCAATCTTAGTACATCTAAGAGACAAAGAAAATGCAAAGAATATGTGGGAAACTGTAATTAACCACCCAGAGGACTTTGATTTGTGCATAAGATGATAGGCAACCAAAGGAAAGTGAAGGAAATGCATTTAGAACCTTGCAAAGAATTAAGAAATGCTTTATTTGTGGAAGCTTCAAACACTTGAAGAGTAAGTGTCCCAAGAATAAAGAGTTTGCAGACAAAAGGCAAGCAAAACAAAGTTGCAAAGAGAATGAGTAATCTGGGAACACAGAGTACAGAACAGATAAAGTTTTGGGAACTAAGTCTGAGAAATGCAGCAGTGGCAATTGCATTCTCTACTACAAGCAACCTGATTAGAGAAAGGGAGAGATTTATAAGCCTAGATAGAAGTTGTAAAATCCCTATATATATGGCCAATGGAAAACTGATGTATGCAAAAGGGAATGGATCTGCACAGTTGTTCTGCAAACTGGAGAAAGGAGAAACCATTGGATTAACAATTGAAGAAGCTTTGTATGTGCCTACTCTAGAAACAAGTCTAATGTCTGTAAAATATGCTACAGAAAGGGGCTATGAAGTAAAATTCAAAGGCAGGCACTGTTTCATTACTTGTAAAAAGGACTGAAGAGACTGAAGTAGAATGTGTGCCTGAAAAGGCCAAAACTGTAAAGGAATGCATCCACAAAAGATGTCTGAATTTGTGGCACAGAAGGTTAGGCCATAGAGGTGCCAAAGTGATATGTCAGGCTGAAAAGTTGGATTTGGTCTAAGAATAGTCCCTCGCAGCACTGAATCAAAGTGTGCATGCTGTATAAGAGCAAAGGAAATGTGACCTGCTTTTCTTCCACACAAAGAAAGAGAAACACAGCATCCTTTGGATTTGATTCATAGTGATTTTTGTGGACCTATGCAAATTATTACATCAGGAGGGAATAAATATGTTCTTACTTTCATTGATGACTATTCTAGATACACATATACATACCTGTTAATTGAAAAGAGATAAGTACTAGAAAGACTGAAAGAATATGTTGCAAGAGTGAGCAACAAGTTTGGGTGAAAGCCACAGATCCTCTGCACTGACAATGGTGGTGAATACACTGGGAATGATGTCATAAGATTCCTAAAGGAGAAGGGCAATGAACACCAAAAGACTGTTCCTTATACTCCGGAGCAAAATGGAATGGCGGAAAGAAAGAACCATTCTCTTATGGAAATGACGAGATGCATGCTTGTAGATGCTGGTTTGGCTACTAAATCGGGGTGGGGGGGGAGAGAGTGATGACTGCTACTTACCTGCAAAACAGATTGCCTGCCCACAGGAACAATGCCATAGTTATGGCACAGCAACAAGCCTACTTTGAGTCATATAAGAGTGTTTGGATCTAAAAGCATACACCTATATACCAGAAGCCAAAAGGACCAAACTCAACTGTAGATCTGAGGAAGGAATACTTGTTGGCTATTCCATAAGATGTAAAGGGCATAGGATTTTAGATCTTGCCACAGTAACAATTAAAATTAAAATTGTTACTGTGCCATGGAGCATACATACTTCAATGAAAATGAAAAACCAACCACTAGTGAATTGCCAAACTTGGAGCCCAATTTTCAGTTGGAGAAAGAATCAAGGCAATATGACCAAAAGGAAGGTTCCACTGTAAATTTTACATCTAGCAGCAATTCAGCAGAAGAGAATGCTGATGGCAAGCAAAGGGTATGGCATTTGACACAACAGAATAAAGGAGTTCTGCCTAAGAAACTTTCCTACATTGCAAAGAGAGAAAGGTTTCAAGAACCAAGCATGTGGAAAGAAATTGATAACTTACCTGCAGCTGAAGCACAAAACTGGAAGGAAGCTGCAAAAGAAGAAATGAAATCATTGCACAAAAATAACATATGGATACTCACAGAGCTACCTGAGGGAAGAAAGACTGTGGGGTGCAAGTGGATTTTTAAAACTAAGCAAAATGCAGAAGGAGATGTCCATTGTTACAAAGCGAGACTGGTGGCAAAGGAATTTTTGCAAATATATTGCTTGTACTGCCAGCGATGTGAGTTTTGGGCAGTATAAAAATATGTTAAATAAAATAAATATGGGGAAGATTATGACGAGACATTTGCTCCTGTCTTGAATAGCAAGATCATGAAGAGATGTACTCAGCTTGTAAATAAATAAATAAATAAATAAATAAATAAATAAATGTATGTTTTTAATAGTAACCCCTTTTTTGCTTAACTCTAGTCTTTGGGCCTTTGATTTGGCTCTGATCTTCAGTCTTCAGAAATGATGCAGTTGGGCTGCTGGGTTCCTGGTGATCACTGTCAATACAGAAGATCAGAACAGAATTCTCATCTTCCTGACTCCATCCTCCACATAACCTTCTTCTCCCTATAATTTCATTAACTATCCTCCCGTCCTTAGCTTTGTCCTACATCTGTCAAAATGACTTGCTTAGCATAGGAGTGTTTTAATCTGTTGCACTTCTTTCATATTCCTGCCAGTGACACCACAACCTCCACCCAGCACTTTCTGCCTGGCTGTTCCATCACAGCTTGCAGCTTTTACTGGTTTTAAAGTGTCCAGAATTATTTCCTAGAATAACAATCTATAAATTTAAAATGGGAGGGGTGTGTGTGTTTGGACACAATTCCTTAAACATAGTCAAAACCAGAGGTGGTTAGTGGGCCTTGCTCCCCTTTAAAAGGCATTATATTATGGAACATTCTTTTTTACCCTAGCATGAACACAAAGGGCCATCAAAGTTTCCAGGGGAAACCTTCCAAAATTGTAAAAAAGCAACAGCAATCATCGTAATAATGCTGAATGGGAAATGGGAAATGGGGATGTGTGTGACATTTAAAGGCAACACCTATTCTTTAGCAGCAGGTGAAACAAGTAGTTTTGAGAGGAGCAGACATAAAGCATAAAAGCAAATACTTGATTTTCACAGCGCTGATATGCAAGAAGAGTGAAGCAAAAAGGAGCTAATGTCGGTCATAACTGATTTCCAGGATGGAATATGTCAAGGGTAGGGAATGTCACACGGGAGCTGAAATGAGGCAGTAAAATGAGCAAAGTCTTCTATGCCTGGTCTGGCAGCATAGCTGAGATGGATGGCATATTCTGCTATTGGGACAATTGAAAATGTTGCTCATTGACACATCTTGGGGTCTCCCCGCTGGCCTTTCTTCCATAATCCATGCTAATTAAATATTACCTTAACAAGATGCAACTGAATCTGATCAAGACTAGAGGAGAATTCACAGCAAATGTCATTCTATACATCCCTCTCTTTTTATTTCACTTTACCTCTCTTTCTATTGCATGATCACAGGCAAATTCAGTACAAGGGCCCCATCCCAAGCATAATAAGCCCGAAGGCCACGTGGTTAATTGCGGGGGGGGGCATGTGATTCATATTATTGGTGTTTAAAGTATATAAACATGGATGGTGAGAAATTAGTCCTGTTGGATGTGTTGCATTTATTCTAGCTATCAATCTGTTAAACCTTATAATACAAAAATCTGGAACTTGAGTTGGTTCTTGAAAAATGTGGTTTTATGATCAGAAATCATGTAAATCTTAAGTAAAAGGAGTGGTACTTTGAACAGTGTTGTTTCCAGTCCTTTGGGATATTGCCATTTTCAGATTTTTGGCTGCAGTCATAGAGGTGAAGATAGCCTTTTTTCTATTTTATTTTTACTTTTAAATTAAGGCTGGGATTCTCGGGATTTTAACACAGTCCCTCAAGACCTGGGCTTAGTAACTCAGGTGGGATGTTGTTCCAGCAGCTGCTTGGAGCACACTGCCCATTTTTATGGGTGCTGCCCTGACAAAGTAAATTACCCTGACCAGTGTTCCCTCTAGCAGGGATTCCCACATGTTGTTGACTACAACTCCCATAATCCCCAGCCAAAGACCATTGCAGCTAGGGATGCTAGGAGTTGTAGTGAACATCTGGGGGAACACTGACCCTGACCCCTTCCTTAGGGAAGGACTTGTTTCTTAAAGAGGCCTTGCCTGATTTTCCAAGTGCTAGCTCCAATGGCAAATGGGAAGGTCTCTGCTAGAGCTGGCAGGTCCTCAGGGGACTCCTACATCAGATGATGAAGGCAGGGCTGTGACCTTGGATGGTAGTGGAGATGCTGCCTCAAATTCCCCCTGGGGGTCTCGGTGGCATGGCATCATCCAGGGCCTGAGTCATGTGGTCTTCCCACCCTTTTTAATCTCCTGAACTGTCCACTTCATCCTCCAGTTGGGAGATGGGGTATTTATTATTTAACTATATTGCACAACCACTATCCATGTACATGGAACTTTACAAAGAGTGAAAGGATAGTTCCCCAAAGAATTTTAAATAGGGCTTACATTTTAAAACCTAAAGACCTGCACAGACATCAAATAAACTAATTAATAGCTTGTGGAGGGTGACATCATGGATTTTCGGCTATCCACAAGTGCAAGTTTAGTAACCAGTGCTTGACAGCACTTTTCCTAGGGCCGATATGAAATTTCAAAATCTGCTGAACTTTCCGTTCTCAGAGACAGATTTGGAGATGTAGATTTCTCAGAATGTAAACAAAAAATCTGCATGCACACACGTGTGTGTATGTGCACACGCACACACCTGCTGCTAGAACTTCATTTCTACTGATAGTTTTGAATTTCGTAGATTGAAAATCATGCCCTAAAGGCATCATATGGGAAGACTGGGAAGAACTGAAAAATGTAACACAATTGCATTCCCTAGCTGCACTACGGTTTAGCTGCTGTGCCACAATGCTGTGCCACATTGGTGCACATGGTAAATGAGCCTGTTCGTGGCTAGAAGGGCAACTGGCCAGTTTTGCCTAGCTTGCCAGAGATTAGTTAGTGAATTTTTTGTGTGTAAAGCCAAAGATCTTTGCAAAGCAAAATAAAGCCCTATAACATAGTGCACAGGAAGAGCAAATTGCATAGAAACAACCGATACAACACAGTTGTCATTAGTAGAATTATAAATGCCAGGGAATCATTATGCAAACAAATAGAACAAAGGCTTATCAAGAGGATAAAGAATTTATCAGCTTATGTTACATGCTCTTTATGGCACAGAACAGCAATTGATGGGATATATTTATATCTAATTTTATCAATGGCTGCTACAGCAAAAACAGTTCTATCCTGTAAGTGACTTCTTTGTCCAGATCTGTTAGAAACAAGCAAAGCTTTTGAGCATCTGTGAACATTGTGAGTCTCGTATAGAGTCTTGAGCCTGAGTAGCTTGAATACTTCTGGAACTTCGGATGGCCTTAAAAGGGACTTGGGCACATTCATGGAGGTGGATAAGTCTAGCAGCAGCTCTTTGTTATAATGGCTATATGGAACCTCATGTCCAGAGGCAGAATGCCTCTGAGTATCAGTTGCTGGATGACAAACTGGAGGTTGGGGATGCTTCCTGAAAGCATCCGACTGGCTACAGTTAGAACCAGAATGTTGGACTAGATGGCCCTTTGAACTAGAAAGTCCTTCTTCTGAGGAAAATCATTTCTCTAGGGCTTCCGTATAAAGGGACATGATTTTCTTAGCACTAAATTTAAAATGAATATCAAAACCTGAAATTTAATTTTTAAATATGTCTGGAACTCAATGTTTGAAGGGCAAGGATTTGCTAATGGACAAGTCTCCCATCAGCACATCCAAATGTGCATTTGATGCAGTTGATTTGCACACACATTTTACTATATTTCTATGCCTTTCATATGGTACTTGTACTGTTTTTATAGACTTGTATGCTGCTTTGGTATGTTATAGGGGGGACACAGGACACACACACACACAAACACAAAATTTGAAAATGTGAGAATTGTTCCTCCAGATTCATTTCTACTCTCATCTGCTACTTTCTGCATACCTTTGGTGGCCAATATTTGCCAGTTTCCCCCTCCCCGCCACACTCTTACTTACTTCCCTTAATTGGAGTATGGGATTTGTTTGCAAAAGGCTCTCCATCCATGATGCTGACTTTTGTGTGCCATGAACCTGGAAAACATTTGCAGGCTTTCCTTGTCTATCATGACCTTGCCCCTGACACAAAGGGTGAGCGGTCAGCTGTATCAGGAGGGCCAAGGGCACAGACTGCAAAGGCACTAGGCCTAGGTCCTAACACCATGCCCAAACACCAGTGACACCTTGGTGAATCCCCTGAGCCAGGACTCCCAGACTGTAGTCTCTGTGTCAGATTCCACTGAGAGGTCAGCATCCTTGTCACCAAGGGCCTTGCACTCCAGAGCCAGCTCACTAATGCAGAAAATGTGCATGGCAAGAATGAACAGTCAAGTGACGGGATGGGCTGTCCCTTTAAAGATCTCAATTCCCAATAAGGAATGGAGCCTGGGAGCGGAAGCCAGCATCGGGGACCAGTAAGAGCTCAGCTGACTCCAAATCTCATTGGAGCAAATTCTCTCCATGGAGCTGTCCAAGGTACTGCTTGACCTTACCTGCTACCTTGACTGACTGACCACAGCTGGGTCATCTCCCCTTCCCTCTACCCAGAACCTTCTCTTGTCCTTTGGGGTCTTGCTTACAGCCAAGATAGTACATATGTTCCTTTGGGGTCTTGCTTACAGCCAAGATAGTACATATGTTCTGGTTTGGGCTATATAGCCAATTCATATTATATTAAAAGTTGGAAATGTTTGGTTTCTTTTGTTTCCACTTTGTATTGATTTATTTTGCAATCTAGGATAGGCTAACTGGGCTGACATCCTAGTTGTTTGACAATCCTGCTTAAACTGTTTATCATTTATATTTTGCTAGAGCAGTTTCAAATTAAGGCCCTCTGCCTTCAACATTCTGATGCTATTTTCCTTCTAGCATCCTCACAGCCTTGTCCTGCGGAGCGATGTCCATCACTGAAATATATTAATGGCATTTATCAGTCAAAATGGTGAGCATTGCATTCCTATTTCAGTTAATCAGATAATACCAGCTGGAAAACAGGTAGCTAAATCTTTAAAGCAGATCCTGTTTATTGGAGCAGCTTGTGTTCCAGGCTGTTGAGTGATAGCAATGGCCAATTTTCCTTTCATTGTCGATTTCTTTAAAAAATGTTAGTTTGGTTGTGTTAGTTTTATTAACCGCACTAATTTATCTTTTACTGCACACATTCTTCATTCTGAAGCCTAATGACAAAGTACTGTAGCAATGAACCATCTTCCCCATAGACTGAGTAATGGCCCTTTGCCCTAGGAATGAAGGATAATGGGTAGGGAATTTTAATAGGATGGCCTGCCTTTCGTACAATTTAAATTGACTGGGCCTTTTCACACTGCAGTTAATATTCATTCACACTTTCACAACTGTTGATGAGTCCTGCGATCCATACAGCCTATGAGAATTTTACTCATATTGTCTCTCTTGGCTTGGTTAGTTACCTGCAACATTGTGCTTTGCATGTGGGACAGAATAGACAAATTGTTCTTGTTCTTCAGTGTTTCCTCCAATGAATTCAGACATTTCACTCTGCAAATGCTTAAGAAAACATAACCTGCAATGTTTGTACAACAAAGAGGACTTTGCATGTCTGTGAACTGGTTGTGTTTACACCTTCTGGCACAAAGGCTACTTTTATAGTATGTGTGTCCTGTCTTGCAGTGTTTTCACAAGTCACACCATCACAGCAGCATTTCTTCTAGCATGTGTCACTTGTTAATGTTAAGGCAAGACAGAAAACAGGGCAGACACCGTTTCAAATTGATGGTACAATCTAGTCAATGTAGCTTTGTGATTCAGTGGGTGATGCAAAATATAATTGAAGCATGGTTTGTGAAAGTGTCCTTGGAATAAGCAGCCAAAATCAAGCAAAATTTGTAGTCTGATGGCAGAAGAAAAACATTGTGATAAGCTAAGGTTATTAGAAAGGCACGGATTAAGTAGGTCTGAGTTACTCGTCATCTTCAAGGTCACCTTGGCATTGGCAGTTATGGACCAATTCATACAGCCAAATAGGTTTGCTTCATCAGACCACCTATACTTGTTGCATCCCTGCACAGCCCACTTTGTGTCTCATTCTTCTGCCAAAAAGCTCAGAAAGTTGCCTTCTTGTAACTGCATTTTAGCTTCCAGAAATTCTGTGAGGCTTGAAGGATAATAACCTGTCCAGAGACCTTGTGAGATGTCTTCTCTCCAAGGTCACATACTGGGATAGGGGAGGAGAAGCAGTTCAGTGTTAAAGCACCTGTTTTATGCTGCTAGGAGAAGCAGCATGCCACCCAGCACCCCCTGCGGCGGGGGATCGCCTCCACCACTCACCTGGCCACGGGTGAGGGATCGGCTCCGTGGAAGCCAGGTGAGTGGTGGAGGTGATCACCAGTTGCAGGGGGTGCTGGGTGGCACACTGCTTCTCCAAGCAGCGTTCAGGTGCGGCGAGAGTGGAGGTAAGCACCAATTCTTTTACTCTTGCCTCTCAACACCCCTCCACCGGTGCCCTCACCGGCTGCTACTGCTGCTACATATTGACTTAGATAGACCAGTGGTCTGATGCTGCAGAAGTACTTCATATGTTGGGAAGGAGAGAGAGGTGTGAAGATTATACCAGTCATAAAAGACAGCAGGTTCCAAAGAGTTCACACCTGAGAGCGCAAACGACTTTCTGGCTTCCCTTCTCTTTCTATCTGGAAACACCTGAAAAGAAAAAACATGAAGCTCTCAATATGACTGTATTTCATTGTACTAAATTTTGGTATGTGGTTTGATTATTCATTTTTCTACGTTGTTTTGGTTTTGATTAATATCGACATCTAATTTTGTAATTTTTTCCTGTAGACATGTCAATACAGTACATACAATATGTTATTGGGATTTCCCTCCACCCACCCAAACATACAATTGCTATAATCTTAATTTAATGCTGGTTACCAACATTAGCGTGCATGTGACAACCTGTGCCAAGGCAGGAATCTCAGATTTATCTTGGGATACAAACTAACATCATTAATCAAGATTTAAACTTAGCATGACAAACTCAGGATGCCTCCATCTTAGCTCTGGTGATTGTAAGAACCTGGGGAGGGGGAGAGAGAGAGAGAGATCAAGCCTCCTTTGGAAGCTGCTACCAATCATGGCTTCTCAACTAGTATAAATCCTCAAAAATAGACAGTGGCCAGAGCTTTGCACGGGACAGTACACTCCAATGTTCATAGCTGCTTCTTTTACTTAAGTAGGGCAAGCATAGCAACTCTGAGCTCCATGGCTGAGCAGGCATTTGAGTCTAGATTTCCCATGTCCAGCCATCAATGCAACCACGGCACCCTGCTGAATCATGCTTTAGCAATCTTGCCGTAATCCTCAGCAGAAACGTTTGTTTATGTGACTCAACCCAAAGACAAGCATAAAGGGGCTGAAGGAAGCAGGACTGATTGCTGGGACGATTCTTCCCCCCCCCCTTTCATCTTCCATAATTACATTATGTGCTCACTCCATTTCCCCCAGCAGTGAGAGGTTCCAAGAGTAGTACTGCAGGCTTTAGTTGCCTTTGGATGAAAGAGCGCTGCAGACTTATAATGTCTTTGTAATATTTGCTTTATTTATAAATATACAAGAAGAGCAGACTAAAAGCAAACAGACTCTCCCTCAGTAGGCTGCTTTGCCAGTTCCCTCTAAGTGGAGGTAGGAACTCTCACTCTCTCAAATGAAACTGCAAACTTATTTTGCTGTTTCTTTACCCCTTCCTCTCAGCTGCTTTCTCCATGCTCTGATGGGTGTTTCATTCTATAAGAAGGAGAGTGATTTCCAGCTATCAGGAGACCATCTGTTGCCATTAGCTCCCATTGATAAAACATCACTTCCCTGCAAACACCTAGCTAAGGATCAGCTTTATAAAGGTGACCTGTGAACAACTGTTATAATATATCGAGGTCTTTCACACAATTAAAAGCTGTGTTCTACCCACCTTTGGGAACTGAGTGTGCTCCCTATTTTCGGTTGTGTGGAGGAAAACCTGGGTAGAACTGATTGTATGGAAGCAAGGTAGGAGTCAAAACTGGGTAGCTTGCTTCTACACAATCACGTCTATCCAGATTTTCCTCCTACCTTGCTTCCACACAACTGAATATTGGGAGCACACACAGCTTCCAAATGTGGGTAGAACACAGCTTTTGATTATGTGAATGCCTTCTTTAAGTCAACAGAAGTATTCAAATCAGAACCCACTCTAACAGAAGCTTGTTTAACAACACTGAATTTGGTAGAGGCACACTTACTTAATAAGATCTGGTTTGCTGCAAAGTGAACTGTAGATCACTCCAGTGAGTGAATTGTGCAGGTGTTCAAAAACCATTTGTAGATCCAAATTTCAACAAGAGTGGCTTCACACTATACATGGCAATCTCATTTCCTGCAGCAAAGACATGAAGTTTGAGTGACAGACAGACGTCTTAAAAAAGATGTCTTAAATAAGTTAAATTTACTGAGGAACTGTGGCCAAATCGGGGTACACTGATGTGTGTTCAAGGATGTATATCTGTCATTGACATTACAAACATGGATAGAACACCAGTGCCTCCAAAGCAAACATGTTCGCCACCTGTCACGTAAAGCATTGTAGCTGCTCTAACAATATACGCCAAGAACGTCAGAATATGTTACTCTGAAGATTGAAACAGAAGAACAAAGCTATTTCATAAAGGATATAATACAGCTGAAAATCTATTCTGATGTGGAGAAACTAAAGGTTTGTTGGAGGGGGTTAGCATGGATGTTAGAAGCACATTCTTTGAATATAGTTTTGGTTGGTTTTGTTGTTTTTCTTTTATTCACTTTCCACCACTAGGGAAAAGGAAAATAATGTAGCTACAACTGGATAAAACTGCCTATTGGGTACTTATCTCCTGGCCAATCCCAGGTGTCAGTTGAAAAATTGGGATTGGAGAGTGGACAGAGAAGTAGGTCGTCTCGACTTATAGGAGTTCTCCTTCCCCTGCAGAAACATACTGGGGTGTGAACAGTGACTCTTTCATCTCCAGTAACATGGTACGAAAGCCCATGTTAGGCTGAGGTTTCACCGCACTCATGCCTGCTGGGAATCACTAGAGCCTTAGAGAGCACTTCACAGGCATTAGTCCTCCTCAGCCAACTTTCAGTGGCTGGGCAAGGTAATTGAGAGGGTGGTGGCCTCCCAGTTCCAGACAGTCTTGGAGGAAACTGATTATCTTGACCCATTTCAACTGGCTTTCGGGCGGGCTATAGGCTGGAGACTGCCTTGGTCAACCTGATGGATGATCTCCAATTGGGAATGGACAGAGGAAGTGTAACTCTGTTGGTCCTTTTGGACCTCTCAGTGGCTTTCAATACTATCGACCATAGTATCCTTCTGGAGCATCTGAGGTGGTTAGGAGTTGGAGGCACTGCCTTGTGGTGGTTCCGCTCCTACCTCTCGGGAAGGTTCCAGATGGTGTCGCTTGGAGACTGCTGTTCTTCAAAATCTGAACTTTTGTATGGTGTCCCTCAAGGTTCCATATTGTCTCCAATGTTGTTTAACATCTACATGAAACCGCTGGGAGAGATCATCAGGAGATTTGTTGCAGGGTGCTACCAGTATGCTGATGACACCCAAATCTATTTCTCCATGTCAACATCATCAGGAGAAGGCATAACCTCCCTAAATGCCTGCCTGGAGTTGGTGATGGGCTGGATGAGGGATAACAAACTGAGACTGAATCCAGATAAGATGGAGGTACTCATTGTGTGGGGTCGGAACTTGAGAGACAATTTTGATCTGCCTATTCTGGATGGGGTCATACTTCCCCAGAAGAAACAGGTATGCAGTTTAGGAGTGCTTTTGGATCCAAGCCTCTCCCTGGTGTCCCAGGCTGAGGAAGTGACATGTGTCAGTTTCTTGAGATGAACGACCTCAAAACAGTGGTACATCTGCTGGTAACCTCCGGACTGCAATGCGCTCTATGTGGGGCTGCCCTTGTATGTAGTCTGGAAACTACAGTTGGTCCAGATTGCGGCAGCCAGGTTGGTCTCTGGGTCATCTCATTTTTATCTGGGTGTAAACCGCCCATAGATGTAAGTTTTGGATGGTATAAAAATATGTTAAATAAATAAACAAACTGGGCCAGGGAATTTGGATGGCCTGCTGCTCACTTCACCTCAGCCTAGGACAAGCCATGTGGATATTGGTTCAGGTGATGAGGTCAGGTGAGCATGCTCAGCCATTCATCAGGGATCTATTTGGCTTCAGAGGAAGTGTGCCCTGCAGTCTGAACCCAATCCTTTATCCTTTAGTTATTTTAAAGATAAAGGGGAAATAGGATCTATCTGCCTAAAATGTTACAATGTTGCCTTCCCACTGTATAATGGTCCTCAGGATGCTTAACATTATTTTAAAAATTAAACAATAAAAAACAACAACAACAACAACCAATCTTAAAGCAGCAGACATACATCAGAGATCCACATCAGCAGCTCATACCAGGTTAAAAGTCCTTTGGAAGAGAATGATCCTCACCACCTTCCTAAAGGTGGTAAGCAAACTGGTCAGGCAGACCTCCCAGGGATGGAATGCCACAGCTTGAGTGCAGCCACTGGGGAAGCCAGGGCTGGCTCACCAATGAAGACCAGTGAAGCAGCCCCCTCAGGCAGTGGATTGGTGGAGGTGGTGGCAGCAGGGAACCAAGGAGAGCTGAAGATGAGTAACCTCCGCAGCAGTGTGAGCAGTGGCAGAGGGTCCACCACCACCATCAGGTAAACAGAGGTCATGAGAATGAAATTGGTGGGATTGTGCTGGGGAGGGAGGCAGTTGTTCCATGGTGTGCATAGTGCACCTGAACGAGCTGTGGGTCAGGGAGGGGGAGAAGAGGCCAAGGCTGTGGCATGGATAGGGAAAGGGAGAGTGTTGCATGGTACACTCAGTGCACCATGAGGATGGTGGTGCGGCAGCAGCTTTCCAAGCTGCCCAGCAGGCTTGGGCCAGACCTGAACAGAATCCCTGTCCTTAGTACTCAACTGCAAGGGCTGGAGCCCAACATAAGCTCCAACCATTGCTTTTGGCGTGAATTCAGATGCAGCTGTTGACATGGCTGAATGGGCTAGAGACCCTCCATTGGGCCTGGGATAAGAAAGTGCTTGGCTCTTGAAGGGTGCTGTTAGTTTTTCTGGGTTTCCCCAACCATAATAGGGAGGGAAGGTGGGAGGTAGAGAAGAAAATAACAGGAGAGTAATGAGGAGAGGGCGAGGAGGGACTGAGGGAAGAAGAGGAGAGCAGAAGACAGAGAGGGAAGGGGAAGAAAAGGCCAAAATACTTAGTTTCTTCTTCCCGTCATTGTTTCTCCCCCCCCACACACAATTCCTTGTGTGTCCCCTCTTATGAAATGACATTTGAATTCAAAATGCTCTCTTAATCTACACTTTTAATAGTTAGTTGCATTCATAATGGAGTAATTCGTTTTTGGATGAAGTTTTGGTGCTACAGCAGAACAGGTGGGGAAGTGCAATGAAGAAACAGCCACAACATGTGCCAGAGGGTAAGTGGGTGGATACTAATTCTCAGTTCTCCCTGTTGTGATTAAGGACACAGGAATTCCACCAGGAGGGCTTCTGGCAACCGTATATTAGCCATACAATAATGCAGCTGGAAAGTTCAGTTTAGAGCTCATATGAAATCAATTGGAACACAGCCTCTACAAAATGTTCAGATTTAGTGCTCATGTCAACAGTTTTGTATTAAGAGAAAATATTCTTTTTGACCCCATGTTAGAACTTAAAAAATGATAATTTGGGGTGTAAGGTTTTTTTTAAAAAAAGTTTCTTTTATATAGGTGCTTTGAGCTAAGTGGGCTAGAAAGCTTTGGGCTAGATTATTATAGGTGTTTTGAACTCTAAAATACTAGACAATACTTGCAGTGATATGATGAAAAAAGGTGCACCACTTTAACACACCTAATTCTTCAAAAGACTTTGTAGTAGCAATTTTAAAATTGATTGCATAATGTAACCTGATAAACAAGATAAAACCTCTACTGAATCTCTTGACTATCACAGGGGTAAGTACCATTAAAGTTAAAACCCACAACATTCAATACATAAATCTAACCTAAAAAATGGGGTTCGGTTCCTGGGCTAAGTTCCTCTAACTTTTAAATCCCCAACCACACAGCTGAGAAGTGGCATGGGCTGCTCATTTACAGAACTGGGGATTTAAAAAGTAAGGGGGGTTAACTTCTTAGTCCAAACTGGGCAAATCCAAGCCACTTCTCAGCTGAGAGGTGGTTTCTCTTTTGATTGTTAACTGCCCCGAGATTTTGGTTTGGGGTGGTATAGAAATGTATTAATTAATTAATTAATTAATTAATTACATAAACACCCCTCCCTTAACTTTTTAATCCCCAGTCCTGTGAATGAGCAGCCCATGCCACTTCACAGCGTAGAAGTGACTGCAGGTTTTCAGGATAACCTCTTTTAATGCTGAAATTCCCCAAGCCCATAGCTGCTACTCAGCTCAGAAGCACCACAGGCTGCTCATTTGCAGGACTGGGTATTAAAAATTAAAAAAGGCTTTCCCTTTAATTTTTAAATCCAGATCAAAACTACCCCCACAATAACTAAATTTGTGTAGCAGGAAGCTGCCTGCAAAACCACAAAAGCAAAATAAATAAAAGTAGCCCATTTTAATAGGACTTAATGTGCCCCTTCAATCCCTTATGGCTCCAGCAATATTCCACTTATATTTTCAAAAATTAAAACTAGGGGTTGCCTTGTCAAATAAAAATGTTTTCACCTAGCACCAAAGAGAATATAGGGAAGGTGTCAGGTAGATGCATAGCAAGGTTGGAATGGGCCCTGGTGCAAAAAGAGAGATCGGGCCCCTGTCTGCGCGCGCGCGCGCACACACACACACACCCCTTCTTCCTCATAGAGACATGAGGGGGAAAGCAAAGAGCAAGCTGTCATCCAGCTGGTGGAATTCCTCCCTCCTCAGGGTCCTGGGGACATTTGTCTCTCTCCCTTTGTTCAATTGTAGCTACATCCCTGGTGCCAGGTGCACTTATTTTTGAAGAGAGGGCTACAGGCAGTGTATCTGTGGTCAGGCTGCCTAGGAAGGTTCTCAGTTAGTGAAAGCTGCTTTGCGCCACTAAGTTACTTTTAGTTTACATTCCTCCTGCCCTGTGTCTTCTCAGCATAGGTCATCTTACTGAGAGACCAAGGCTGTTTCCATACCAAACCCGTGCCTGACATGGATCTAAATAATCCATGCCATCCAAGAATGTCCAGAGTTGCCCACCTACCACCTGCTTGAGTGCCTTGCCCAAAAAGGCTGTAGTGGGAACCAGACAATAGCTGGCCCAGTCCATTGTAGAAAGGTGGGTTCATCACTTCAGATGCCTTGTCAGCACCCTCAGTTCTTAATAACTGAAACTCATGTAGCGGTCAGATGGTGTCCTGCACACATCAACAGAGCGTGTGACAAGAATGCTAGAATCCTGAGGTGGTGGAATGGACTGTACCACTCCAGACCGCAGATGGTAACATTTTTAATGTCCGTATGTTTTTTAAAAAACCACACACACACACACACACAAAAAAAAACACTTCCCTGCAAACAGAAGATAACAACAAAGAAGGCCAAACATGTTCTTTTTGGCCTGCTAACTGATCAAACAAACACTTTTTAAAAGTAGTGATCCTCTTTATTTAGCTGGGGGAGAGCAACTGCCCCTATCCATCCCCAGCACAACACACACACACACACACACACACCCGTGGCTGTTGTTGGTGTCTATCATGTTTCTTTTTTAGATTGTGAGCCCTTTGGGGACAGGGAGCCTCCTTCCTTCCTTCCCCTCCCTCCCTTCTTACCGAATGAAATAGTGTAATTCACTCTACTGCCTCGTTCTGTTGCACAGACAGACCAGGCCTAGCTTGGATGGTATGCCATTGGTGTGCTAACTCTTGCTCGTGTTTACGAGGCCTGTGAAATGCTTTGCTTCTGGTACACGCTTGTAATACTCTCAGTTAGAACCCTGTAAGTGATTTGCTCACATTGTCTTCCAGCTGCACTGCCACTGGGAAGATCAAACATGTCTTACAAATAGCTTGCTGGGCAAAGTATATGACCCCCATCATTGACCTTGACATATGGAGTCGGAAAGCAGTGACTGGTGGCCAACTGAGCGGTCCTTAGGGCTTTCTCCTTCCCACTCCCTCCACCAGTGTGGCAGGCTGTTGCCCTTACAGTCACTGCTCCACTGTACAAAGCTGTATCTCTCTCACGATAGAAAAAGAGATCAATCAAGTCTATTCCTCCCTGTCAAAGAGCAATGTCGGAAGAGAAAGAGAAGATTTTCTATTACACACAGAACTGACAACCAACCAGAATCAATCCAATATGATTTCTTGCCAAGTGCTCTGTTTTCAGTAATGACCAAATTTGGATGCTTCAGAAGTTGTTGTAATAGCACTAGGAAAGCAAACCTGAACAGAAGGGCACACTCGTAATGATTTGTCTTCATAAGCTCCTGGTACAAAATAATGTGTTTATCATCTTTTTTTTTTTACACATAAGTGGAAATGTTAAAGGGTAAAATGGAGAAGTGCATATCTCCTCTATTTCTCTCAGAACTAGGGCATATAGCCTTGCTACCTTCTTTTGTGCTTTCTCACATGGTGTGGGAGAGGCTGGCTCTGCGGTGGACTTGGGTCTGAGAGGGCTGCCTCAGAGAGTTCAGGACCTAAAGGAGCCCCCTTGGGAGTCTTCAGCTGCAGGGCTCTCTCAGGTTCTGGTCCACTGCCAAGATCTGGTGCTGGTCCTGCCTCCTTAGGGTCTAACTCAAAGTCACTGCTGTGAGCAGGGGCTGTGGCAGGCTCGGCCATGACACCCAAATGTCTCCCAGTAAATGATGGGCACTTGGCCCCGTTACTTCTAGTATTGCTGATAATTTTATCAAAAGAACAAATGGAATGTCTTTTCGGGGAACCCTAAGAAGCATGGCTGGGCTGAGTGATGTTGAGGCCTGAGGAGACAAATGAATGCTTATACATCCATAAGAACAATGTTGATGAAAATATCCTCCCCTGTCTCCCATGCCAACTCTTCAGCGGGTCAAGAATGATGAGATAATTTTCTTAAATCTCACCGATTAGCATTCTGCTACAGCTGCGGTTCCATAAAATTGTTCCTACATAAGATAAAAAGTAATAAAGCTGACTTCTATTATTTATCGCAAGCTTTTATATCTTTCACATTTATTTTTAAAGCCTTTTTCTCTTTCCCCGTATTTTTCCTGGGATCTTTTATGAACAAGGACATGATTCTGTCTTCTGTCATTTCCTCTCATAAGTTTCTGTTTTGCCTAAGGCACTCAGAGCTGGGGCAGAAGCATATATAGGGACAGGCTGTATCACTGTGTGCAGGTCACAAATGTAAGAACCTACTAATTAGGTTTCCCTTCCACTTTCCTTTGATGGCTCTCCTGAATATAAAAGAACAGCAGTGTTCTAGAATGGAGATCATATGTGCCAAGAAAATAAGCCCTCCTTGACTAATGAAGTTCTGAATCCATTTGTTACAGAGGCTGCAGAATGCTACTGAAGAGATAAACTGGGGCCATGTTCTCAGGGCAGCATCTGTCTGGCTAGAGGAAATGGGTCAACGGTTTGCTTGCTTTGCCTCATGGTCCCATTGTGGCCTTCCACCACTTGGCCTCAGAGTTTAATCCATGTCGGAGTCTCTCTCTCTCTCTCTCTCTCTCTCTCTCTCTCTCTCTCTCTCTCTCTCTCTCTCTCACACACACACACACACACACACACACACCCCTCCACTACCATTAAACACTACTATGCTTGACAACCAGTTCAGATTCGGTTTTCAGTGGATTTATAATCTGCTTTTTAGATCACCGTACTTGCAGTATAGTGCTTCCTTAGGGCCCTTAAAATGAGACAACTACACAAAAGCTAATACTCACTGTTAACAGAAAAACTGGCTCTAATACTTCCATGTTGCATTATTGTACCGTGACTAGAATGGTGTCGAGGAATACCTGTGTGCCCTAGCCTCACTGATTAATCAATATGAGGGTGTACATTTAATTTTTGTTTTGTTTTTGTTTGGGTTTTATGTTAAAATCTCACTTGCTGCTCTTTCAAAAGAAAAGCCCATGGCAGCTAACACAAACACAGATGGTGTCAGAGAGGAGCATGGGTGGGCAAATTTGCTTCCCCTGAAACATGTTTTGCCCAACCTTGGCTGGCAGAGCACAGTTCCTATCTATGCCACTTGTCTCAGCTGCCGGCTGGAACTTTGGACTTCAGCAAAATGTACTAACTGGCTTATGAACAAGTAGTTCATCCCTTTTGCTGATATAAATTGCTTGGTGCATCTGCCTCCGTTCCAGCCAGTCAAGATGATTCCCTCTAGGCATACCACCGGGACTTAGGCAGAATCCAGTCGTTTGCAAGCAAGTGACTCACCTCCTCTGCTGATAAACTGCTTGACACATATCTGTCTCAGAGCTAGTTCAGGCAGTCAAGATGGCTTCCTCCAGGCATTGCTGGGATTTGGGTAGATGGTGGAAATTATCAACAAAAGGACCAAGCCCTTCCTGGTAAACTGCTTTAGGATATTCTGCCTGAGAGAAGGAAAGGCAGTAAAAGCATGGCTGAGTTTGAAAAATAGGGGAGATAAATGAAAGGGAAAGTCTCAGGTGCTAGGAGAAGCCCCATTCAGACATCGAGGCTATTCATACATGCATTCAAAACCAGGCTGTAGCAGATTCATCTAGCCTTTGTCTTAGAGCAAGCCCATGTGAGAGGAAGAAAAATGCTGAATCATCCCCTCCATACTTCCAGGACAAAGGCTTCTCCCCCAAAACCTTCCTGTAGTATTCGCTGCCACAACCACCACCCCCAAATTATCAACAGAGTTTGACCCCCACCCCCCAGGCCTGGGTGAAATTCTCAGGGAAACTCTCTCCTGTGCTATTGGAAAAGTGCAAAAGCCTTCCATGTGCAAGCTTACACGTGGTGAGAAAAGTGGTAGGTTGCTGAACAATCTGAGATGTATTTTGCACCAGAAAAAACCCTCCCCGGCCCCTATTTCCTAAGTTAAAAATCCACTCAAAGAGGCTTGTTAAAATTGCAAAGAACAAAAGGAAAAATAAACTTTATTCAAAATACTACAGACAGCTTCGGTCTGAGGCTCTCACAGCTTTTAGTTACAGGTTTAAAAAATGCTACAGAAATATGGCAGGCAACAGAAGAAGAATCAGTCAAGGCTTTAACCAAACTATGCCAGCAAATTTGGAGAATGACACAGTGGCCAACAGATTAGAAGAGGTCAGTCTATATACCCATACCAAAAAAAGGAGACTTAACAGATTGCGCAAACCATCGCACAATATCCTTAATTTCACATGCTAGTAAAATAATACTCAGGATCATACAATGCAGATTAGAGCCCTACGTGGAAAGGGAAATGCCAGATGTTCACGCTGGTTTCAGAAAAGGCCGAGGAACAAGAGACATCATTGCTGATGCACGCTGGATAATTGAGAGAACCAAAGAATACCAGAAAGAAGGCAATATGTGCTTCATTGACTACAGAAAAGCCTTCGATTGCATTGAACCAGATTCTTCAGGGAAAGTTCATAACGAAGGCATGAAGGCAATGGCCCTGCTCTCATTCATTGAAGCTATTCCCATGATCAGTAGAAAGAGGGCTAAGGGAACCTAGACCGCTTTCTACTGATGGTCAGAACCACCGGGCTCACAGGCAAGCCCAGTGGTTCCAAGGCAGCTAGTCCACCTAATTCCCTCTCCCCTTATATGAGGTTAACTGAGCGAGTCCTCCGTTAACCTCAGTTTTTTGCTTGTATGCCACCACAGCATGCGGTGACACATGAGTAGACCCCCGACTGGGAGGCTGCAGCCAGCCTCCCAGCCTCAGGGGTCTCTCCAGAATGCCCCAGGTGCTCACGCGGGGCCTCCTGGAACTTCCAGAGGCTGGGCGGCTCCCAATCCCCACAGGTTCCACCAGCTCCATGACAGAGCTGGCAGTCACGTGGATGGCCAATCCGGCCACCCAGGGCTTGGAGGCTGTGGGGAGCAGGCTAAGCCCGCTCTCCCCGCAGACCTGCCAGAAGCTCTTCTCACTGATTGTGAGAAGAGCTTCATTGTCTTCAGCATCTGGCATTCAGATGTCTACTGCATCTGAGTTTGAAGCTTTCTTATAGCTAGTATGGCCAATAGCTATCGATACATATGTGTGCCAATCATTTATTTAATTCTATATAAAGATTAAATAAGTCTTCTCAGCTAGGAAAGACTAAAACTTTATCTGATCAAGCATCTCATTTTCAACCATGGCCAGCCAGATGATTCTGGGAATCCCACAGCTCTTTCCCATTTTGTTTGCTTCCCAGCAACTGGTATTCAAAGATATACTGCCTCTGGATTTGGAGGATTCATCTAGCTAGCATGACCAACAGCCACTGATAGGCTTATTTGCTATGAATTTGCCCAGGGGATGTACTGTGAAATTAATTTTAATGCATATTGACTATAAGACACTATGCACAGTTTGAGGGCATAGATCTAGCAGTCTTGCAGGCAATGGCATTATAGCAAGCCGACAGGGCCAAGGTAAATCTTCCATAGGACAGGAGATGCATGGGTATGCTAATGAAGCTTTTAAAAGTGGTGGATCTCTTATACTAAGCAGGAGGAGAGCAACTGGCCCTATCCAACCCCAGCACAGCATCCTTCCAGTGGTGGCTGCTGATGTCTAGGGTATGTTTCTTTTTTAGACTGTGAGCCCTTTGGGGACAGGGAACCATCTTTACTTATTTATTATTTATTTTTCTATGCAAACCGCTTTGAGAACTTTTGTTGAAAAGCACTTTATAAGTAGTAAATAATAAATTTTAAAAATAATAAAGTAGTAATCGTATTTTTTTAATGAAAAGCTATCATAGGAGGCTGCCTGTTTAAGCAGAGGAAGGCTCCTTAATGGCGTTACCCCTTCCACTGTTTTTTCTGCTTAAAATCTATCATGTTTTTGACCTGAGGGAGAAAAGATACAGGATAATTTGTACCGAATGGTTGCAGTGAAGGTGTTTGAATATTCAGCCTGCTTTACAAACGAAATATCTGAGAGATATGCATACTTAATAATTTCTTAGGGTTTCTCAAGTCAGGTTAAGTGACATGCAGAGCTGTCTGTAAAGAACGTTTGGCACAAATTAATAATTGAGAACGTAACACATCATTGGGACCTGATGACATTAATCAAAGCAGATATGCAATTGCTGAGTTGGGGATGCAATCAAGCAGCACTCTAACCAATGGAAATGCTGAATCTGACTCCATTGAGGGGGTGGATTGCTCCCACAGTATATAACCCTTCTCTGAAATCACCTTCTGTACTAATGGACTGGAAAGTAGCTTAATGTAATGACAACCTTTAGAAACTGACTGGCGAAATGTGTGGATGAACAAATTTTAAAGAAAAGTCAGTAGGGACTTGGTAAAGGAAAATTATTCCTCCTGTGTCTAACAGAGGGTGTGTGCTCTCTTTCTCTCTCCTCCTTCTCCTTTTAGAATGCCAGCCGGCATTTGGATGATTGTGTTGATGAACTGCATATAGTATTGTTATGGTTGCTGGCTGACCATTCTTTTGCTAGGCCAATGTCTAGTTAATATCAGTTGGTTTCAGAAACAGAAGCTAAAGATGAGACGATTTCACTTGCTAAGTGAAGAATCTCTGTAGTTTTGAATGACATGCCCATCACATTTGGGGGAAGGTAACACCCCTCTAGTTGAGGGGAGGGTGTGTGGGGTGGTGGAAGGAGAGAGATTGCAGCTGACAGTCTTAGATGATGCAGAGCCACGGAAAATGCTGAGAGTTTATATTATAGCTGAGAGTTAGCTGAACCTAGGGGTGCTTCCTGGGGGCCTGTCCAGGTTGCTCTTTGGGGAATTTTTTGTTTTGTAGGATTGCCTGTTTGCCTCCACTTATTCTCACTAAACTGCTTGATTTACAAATATACAAGTTAGACACACCACCTTAGGTCTCTAGGGTTCTGAGCCAAAGGAAGCTAATAGCATAATACTATGCATGTTCACTAAGAAGTAAGTCCCGCTGGGACTTACTGTGTAGTATGTGGGTTTAGGAGTGCAGCCTAAATCTAGCAATGCTACCCCTGGGACCTCACCGCTCTGAAAAGCTGGGAATGTGTAACAGGATTTTGGAAAGCTTTTGAAGATGTTTCCCACCAAAGATGTCTTCAAAAAACCTAAGAGATGCATTAGAAAGAGGAATGTTTCCTTGAGGAGCAGAAGCTGATGGATTTTCTCCTGGAACAACAATCCCCACCCCCAGTGACTCAGACAGGATTGGAGGATAATGGATATGGAGTGACTAACTTATGATGTTCAGGGATGCTGCATGCATTTTTCAATATATGGCACCCTTTTGTGAGACATTTTGAAGTACACAGCTGTAAGGTCCAGTTTACGTGAATGCATTCATTGTCTGGATCTAGTCGCTCATTCTTAACAGATGGGACACTGATATTGGCAATTCATTTATGGAAGAGCACTCAGCTTCTTGGGTGTCTTCATTTGTCTGCAAAGGCTTTCAGACCTCCAATCTTTCTTTCTTAAAAAGCATACTACCATTGCAATGTTTGCAGTTACAATCTTGATAGAAGAAAAGCTGACTGAGGAATCTCACCACCACCAACTCACCCCACCAGCTCAGTTGCCCCATTGCAAGCAGATGGGGAAATTGTTGAGACAGGTCAGATTGGCAGATACTACACCCCCCCCCCAAAAAAAAAAACACCCAGCTTTATTTTAGTAGTACTTTTTTTTTTTTTTTTAGTTTTTCACATTTTAAAAAATAATAATATATAGTATTTTGGAAAGCCAGTTGGGGAGCTAACTGCACATCATGTGCATTGCATAAATGCATATAAGAGCACCCCAACGCTTGCTTGCATTGTTTAGCAAAGCAGCAAAAAAGTGACAATGGCTGAGGGGAGTATTTAACCCTTTCCTAACCACCCCCCTCCAAATTACTCATATCCATGCTGCCCTCTCAGTCTGGTTCTTGGTGCACCTTTTCTTACTAAGTTAACCCATTTGGTAAGGTTTCATGAAGGAAGAGTTTTCCCAAATGAACGGATTATTTAGAGAACTGAAATTTGTTTAGAACCTAGTGGGATGATTGATTTACCCAAGAACTGCACACAGGGCTTCCAGTTCTGAATGTGCTAATACACTTTCAGGTAGGGATGTGCCAAAACATGACATGGGCATCCAAATCATGGGCACATCCCTTTAAAAATGAGGGCTTACACAGTCCCTTTAAAGTGGAGGAGAGCAGGTCCATACCTGCTTCCATTGCCGTAATCCCGGTGCTCCCCCCAGCTATGCCCATGCACCAGCGGGGCATCTCCCAGCTGCCCCTGTGTGCTGGCATAGTTGGAGATGGACTTCCATTGCATCAACCTTTTGCACCAACTATCCTAATTACCACTAGGGGCATTGGGAGTAGAAGTGGTTAGTGAGGGTCCCCTTACCTGCCTCTATTCTATGACCCCTGCTTTGACTCCTCAGGTATTTCCTGTAGTGAGTCAGTTCTACTTCTCTCCTCCTTGGAAGAGCAGATGGGAGCACCTCTCTCTCCCCTCCTATTCACTATGTAGCTCATTGTTAGGATAGCTCTTTCCTATTTCAAATGTACGTAACCTAATAAATCTTATTTACTTTATACTGCACTACAATTTCGATGTTTGTTCTTGACTAACTGCAGCAATAAGGCTCTGCACTACTTCGTAACTGGAGTGGGCAGCTTCTTCTTGGTGCTTTGCTAAACAATCACAAAATTACAACAGGTATTGCACAGGGACAGCTGGGAGATGCCCTGCCAGTGCACGGGGATGGCTGGGGGAAATGCTGGGATTACACCAATGGCAACCAGTGGAGGAGGAGGAGCTATGGACTTGCTCTCCTCTGCTTTAAAGGGGCTGTATGAGCCTTTATTTTTAAAGGGATGTTCCCACAATTTGGGTGACTGAATTGTATTTTGGTACATCCCCACTTTCAGGACTGGATAAGGGGGGAGTAGGGGACCAATCATGCAAATAACCTCCAATTAGCACCTTAAAGCACAGTTCACCTCCTCTGCAAAGGAGCTGGGTCTTAAATCTGTTGTTCAGTCATATTTTAGGAATTTTGTTGTTTTCCATACAACTAGAATTATCACCTAAATGTGTACTAGGCAAGCACTAAAATATCTACACTGGTTTGCTTGGCTTTACTTTCCTAACATGTCAAACTGTGGAAGCGGGGCATTGGGGGCTTCAAGATCAAGAATCACATAACAAGTTCCTTCTGTTTGACTTTTCAATATGTGCTTTACTGACTACAGAAAAGACTTTGATTATGTCGACCATGTCAAGTTGTGGAATATCCTTAGGAAAATGGGTGTCTCAGAAAACCTCATTGTTCTCATGAGAAAACCTATACACGGGACAGGAAGCCACAGTCCAGGCAGAACATGGTGAAACAGGCTGGTTCCAGATCGGCAAAGGATTAAGGCAAGGTGGTCTACTTTCTCCTTATTTACTCAACCTATTCAAGGATTCAGAGCATTCCACTGGGAAGGAGCAAGGTAGTCAGGGACGTAGCAAGGTTGGAGTGGACCCAGAGACAAGATTTTAAAATGGCCCCCCTCACTGAAGCTCAGCTCATGAAGTAAAGAAATCTTAAATGAGGCTGAATAGTGGTAACAAAAATGGTTTTGTAAATTGTGGACAATGCAAGTCATTTAATGGTACTTGAGAAAGACATGCTGTTCTGGTAGCTCCAGGTCACCCACATCAATTTTGGAGGATGAATACAAGTGAAGGAAACCCGGGTCAGTGCACAGCTGGGGGAGTCAGTCATGTGACTTGCCTCTGGGGGGGGCCCTCAAGGCAATGGGCCCCCAGACAACTGTCTCCCCTTGCCCTATTATAGTTACGCCCCTGGAGGTAGTACTCAAACCTCTCTCAAAACCTCTTTCCTCCTTTCTGCTCTCAAACATCTTTCCTCCTAATTCCTTCTAAAATCCAAAACTGTCTGTTTCTCTCTTGTCAGCCTTGAGTGAACTTAATGTGGAAACTCAAGGCAAATTGCCTCTTTGTGAGCTGTTACACAGTCTTTTGTAACTTATTGATCTGCTAGTCTTGTTAGTTTAATATTGTTGCTCAGTAACCATTATTTTCTATTCATGTATCCCAGAATCCTTTCAATAAACCTCATTTTATTTTTAAACTTTAACCTCTTTGTTCAGTTCTTTCTGCGACCAAAGCTCTGCACAAATTTATTCTGAAGTAGGACTGCTCCATTTCAAGCTAGCTAATTCCCCCACACAAGCCTAAAACATAGTTCACAGTTCCTGCCAATTTCCTGGGAGCAGTTCCATTAACAGAGGTCATCTGGAGATTTGGCCCAAGATGTCATCAATATGCAGATGACACCCAGCTGTGTCTCTCTTTTTCATTAGTTGCAGGTGAGACAGTGACTGTCCTGAATCAGTGCCTGGATGCAGTAATGGACTGGATGAGGGTGAACAAGCTGAAACTCAACCCAGACAAAACAGAAGTACTGTTGGTTTCAGGTTCCTCTGCCCAGGTGAATGATGTTCAGCCTGTTCTAGATGGGGTTGCACCCCCCTGAAGGACCAGGTTTGCAGTTTGGGGGAGCTCACTGATCCGGCAGTCACTAGAGGCTCAAGTGGTCCCTGTAACTCAGAGCACCTTTTATCACTTTTGGCTGATTTGCCAACTTTGACCTGACCTGGCCAGAGATAGCTTGGCCATAGTTACTCACACTCTGGTAACCTCTCGCTTGGATTACTGCACTGCATTGTATGTGGGGCTGCCTTTGAAAATGGTCTGGAAACTGCAGCTGGTACAAACTAAGGCTGCAAGATTATTAACTGGGACTGGACATTTTGAGCATATTACACCAGTGCTTCGTCAGCTGCACTGGCTCCCAGTCTTTTTCCCGGCCCAATTCAAAGTGCTAGTGTTAACCTTTAAAGCCCTAAATGGATTGGGATCAGGTTCCCTGAGAAAGCACCTTGCCCCATATGTCCAAACCCAGACCTTAAGATCTTCTTCAAAGGCCCCCCTCTGAGTGCCCCGGCCAAACGAGGTGAGGCAAGTGGCTTCTAGGGAGAGGGCCTTTTTGGTGGTTGCACCCCATTTATGGAATAGCCTTCCCCGTGAGATTCACCTCTCTTCATCCCTTTGTTCTATTAGATACCAGGTAAATACCTTTTTGTTCACTCAGGCCTTTTAAATTTTGGCCTTTTATATTCTGGTTTTTAAATTTCATTTTTAACTGAACCATTTTGGAAGGTATAAAAAATCAAATAAATAAACAAACAAACAAATAAATAACTGATTTTTAAAAGAGTTTTAAAATTGCTTTGTATTGTAGTTTGTATTCCACCACCTCCCGCCTTTTGGCCGGTTATGATTTAATGTGTTGTGTTGTGAGCCGCCCAGAGAACAATTTATTATGAGGTGGCTAACAAATAGAGGTTATTAATTATTTATATTATTGATTGAGTGATTGATTATACCAAGTCCTGTAGAATATAAGAGCAAGCAGTGCCTACCCTTGCCTGCAAGAAAACTGTTTCCTGCTTCCTGCCAAGGCAAGGGATAGAATTTGTGCTAACTAGCAGTAGCTCTCTTTGTCCAGGCCACTCAACGGGAGCAAGGGGAATAAGGGGCACAACAGCCTTCACATGTATGGTCCTGCTGTCATTTTCTTTTGGAGGGAGAGAAGGGTGGTGAAAACAGTAGGACCACCATTCTATGCTCTAAAGGTACAGCAAATGTATGGTAGTTTGCCATGTTGCTTATATTCTATGGCATGTGATAAGTTAAATGCAGATGCAGCAACAAGAGATGGGGAGGTGGATTGGAGCCAGTGAAGAAGAAGATGCTGCCAGTCAGCTTGGGGGAAGCAGTAAGAGGGACTTCAATGAGGAGCAAGATATTGCGTGTACCCCTCTACCTGGCATGAGTGGCTGAGGACGGGGTGCACCAAGGTAACTTGGGTAAGGTAACCAAGGTAACTGGGTAAGGTAACCAAGGTAACTTGGCCCAGCCACGAGCCCCCCCCCCCCGTGCGAGATCCCCCAAAACTACCTGGGGGGGGCACCTGGCAAAAGCTCCATTTTTTGTTTGTTTAAAAACTCTTACCTCAGCTGAGGGGTGGCTGTGGGGGGGGGCAGAGCAGTCCTTTCCCCTTTCCCTGGTGGCAGTGGGGTGTGAACAGGAATGATGCTGAGCCCATCCATTCAGGCCAGTGTCTTGAAGCAACTGCAAGGTGCGCCTACGCAGTTGAGATCATCGCAAGCCCATGACATCATGGGCTTGAGATGGTCTCTAAACTGCCGGAGGCTGCTGGCCCCAGCCATTTGGAGGCTCCCCCAGACTTTGGAGGACTGGACTGGGTCCACAAGGTCTGGGGGTTAGTGCACCGCTGGCTGAGGGGCAAATAAAGGGGAAAGAAACAAGCCCAAGTGTGGTGATGCATATAACAAATGGAAACAATGATTTCCCTTGATTTTATTTTTAAAGTTAGCACTGCATGTAATACATGGGGTGTGCTATGATTGGAAAATTGATATTATACATACTTACTCAGAAGTAAGTCACATTGTGTTCAATGGCGCTTACTCCTGAGGACTGCAAGCTTAAAGTTAAACAGGCTGAGCTGAAGTTGGAACATAGATTCCATAGATTCCCAAGTCCAATAGATTGTCCACTGGATTTCAGCTGTTAACTTTTAAATAATATCCTTGTGATACTACAGACTACAGCCACATCACATATATTGTAATATGTTGTCTTTGAGCATTATTTCACTGGCATGGTGAGTTAAAATTGTAACTAAATCACTTTCTAGTCCTTATCTTTCAAAACAGAAGCTCCTCACTTCTTCATAAAGAAGACCCCTCTTGCAGGGGCATATCTAGGGTAGGGCAGGCAGGGGACATGCCCTGGGCGCCACTTGAAGGGGGGCGCAATTTTTTAATTTTTTTTTTTAATGGCCACCAAAAACAAAATGACCACCACACATGCTCAAATGGTCCCTGTGAGGCCCTAAAGGCCAGCAGGGGGAGGCAGAACATTTGCAGACCCCCCCACACACACAGCCTTTAGGAAGCCCCCTGAAGAGGCTACAGGTAATTTTTTTTTAAAAAAATAATAATAATAATATAAGTCACTGTGTACATATTCAGTTTGGCACTATGTACAGAGAATCAGGGCTTGTGAATACTGAGCTGAAGCTTATGAGCTAGGATTGTATTCATTTGTTCTTACTTTGCTTCTTGTGATAAGTGAGTTAAATGTGATGTCTTAATAATATGGCTATTAGTGGTGAGTTTGTCTTTGAATCAGTGTGAAATCCTTAGTATTAAGACCCACTGGGAGTTTCTTACTCTCTTTCTCTCATTTTAACTGTCTTTCTGAAATACTAGAATATATTCCAAGCAGTGACACAGTTTACTCTGCATATCTTTTAATTATTTTCAGAGTATCTGGGAAAAGTCAAATTCTCCATTTATTTTTAAAACTTATGTAATAGTGATGCTACAATGCATAGTAGAGAATTAGACAGGCACTTCTGTTTATTTTTCCAAGTACACCTGCCATAGTATTTGGGTATTTCATGAGCCCCAGCATACTGAAAGTTGTCATTTTCAAGCGTGGTGGTTTTTTTTGGTCTGGCTACATCCACTGCTAAATAGTTTTTGAAATATTAAAAGGTTAATGAGCTTGACTTGTATTTTTGAGCTGATATTATGGTAAAGTTATCTGGAAGATGGGTGTCAGATGTTTGGACAGGGGGCGCAATTTCAATGTTTGCCCTAGGTGCTATTTTCCCTAGATACGCCTCTGCCCTCTTGATTATTGTTATTGCTCCTCTCTAGGACTTTTCCAGTTTAATTGCATTCTTTTTGAGACCAGAGTTCCCAAAATTGCCCTCAGTAAAGTACTCGGTATTCAGAGGCATTCTTCTGTTTTCTCCTGAAAATAATCATTTTGTTTGTTGTTTGGGTGGCTACAGCATATTGAGCTGACATTTTCTAAGCGCAATCTGCAATTACTCCAGGATCTTTCGGAAA
The DNA here is from genome assembly GCF_027244095.1 of Hemicordylus capensis. NCBI lineage: Eukaryota > Metazoa > Chordata > Lepidosauria > Squamata > Cordylidae > Hemicordylus > Hemicordylus capensis. Next base: position 265,837,423 of record NC_069657.1, on the reverse strand, counting down.
CAGTAATAGTTAGAGACAGGCCCAAGCTACAAGGCAAAAATCTCACTGATGGTTTCAGACACATTCCAGACCACCATGTGGATTATTTGTTTCCTTGCAGAGGTTGGATTGCAATCTCGGCTGGAGCAAATAGCTTTGTTGCTGCTGTCTTGAATTCTCCAGAGCATGTATGACTGTTAAATTGCTCACCCTTGCAAGAATCCTTGATGGAGTTTGTTTATTGCTTGCCTTTTTGAATGTATATACTGCATTTTGCAATACTGAAAGCACTTTTCATAACGTCCCCCATTGTGTGGAATAAGCCATATTTAAGCTCTGCATACCTGATTGATTGATTAAGTGACATCAAGTCGGTGTTGACTCTTAGCGACCACATAGATAGATTCACTCCAGGATGATCTGTCTTCAACTTGGCCTTTAAGGTATCTCAGTGGGGCATTCATTGCTGTCGTAATTGAGTCCGTCCACCTTAGTGCTTAGTGGTCATTCTCTTCTTCTCTTTCCTTCAACTTTTCCCAGCATTATGGACTTCTCAAGGGAGCTGGGTTTTTGCATAATGTGTCCAAAGTATGATAGTTTGAGGCTGGTGATTTGTGTCTCGAGTGAAAATTCTGGATTGATTTGTTCTAGGATCCATTTGTTTGTTTTCCTGGCTGTCCATGGTATCCTCAAAAGTCTTCTCCAGCACCAAAGTTCAAAAGCGTCAATACTCTTTCTATCTTCCTTCTTCAAAGTTTTTTGCATCCATAGCTTTTGCATCCATAGAGTGTCACAGGGAAAACCATTGTCTGAACAATTCTAATCTTCGTAGGTATAGACATGTCACGGCATCTAAATATCTTTTCCAAGGCCTTCATTTCAACCCTACCAAGTGCTAGTCTGTGACATATTTCTTGACTGCTGGATCCTTTACTGTTGATGGTCGATCCTAAAAGGCAGAAGCTTTCCACCACATCAATGTCTTCATTATCAGTTCTGAGGCTGGTTCCTGTACCCGTTGTCATTAGTTTAGTCTTCTTTACATTTAGTCGTAGTCCCATTTTTCACTCTGCTCTTTGACTTTCATTACTAGAGCTTGCGGATCATCCGCATTCTCCGCTATCAGAGTGGTGTCATCAGCACAGCGCAGGTTATTGATGTTTCTTCCTCCAACTTTAAAACCACGCTCATCATCTTCCAATCCAGCTTCTCTCAGTATATGTTCAGCATATAAATTGAATAAATATGGATAAAGTATACAACTCCTTTGCCGATCTAGAACCAGTCTGTTTCACCATGTTTCATCTGGACTGTGGCTAGAGATGTGCAAAACAATTCAGGTACAAAATGATTTGTACCTGAATCTGGCCAATTCAGGTGATTTGTAGACAAAACAAATCACCCCTGTACTCAATTGCCCAGATTCAGGTTCAAAACAAATCACCCCAGATTCAGACCCAAATAATTCAGAGATTCGGACCTCCATTTTGTGGCCAAAGTGGGTTAGGTGGTAGTGCCCAATGGGTGGAAGCTACCATCCAAATTTCAAAGAAATTGGGCAAAGGGGTAATTTTTAAAGAATTTTTTAAGTGGGTACACTTTTCCCATAGGGAATAGCTTTTTCCCATAGGGAATAATGGGGATTTCAGCAGCCTTATAGCTCCACCAGGTGGGGAGGCACCATGGTGGCCCTTTGTGGGTTGTGGTGAGTGGTAGTGCCCAATGAGTGCAAGGAAGCTACCACCCATATTTCAAAGAAATTGGGCAAAGGGATGATTTTAAAATGATTTTTGAAGTTTACACATCTTTAAGCTTTGCCCCATATGGAATATTGGGGATTTCAGTGGCCTTAGTTATAACTCCCTGGTGGGGGGGCACCCATTGGGCACTATCACCCACCTCACTCTTTTGCCCCAGGACCCTCCCCCCCCCAAAATTGATTTGGATTTGGATTCGGAAAATTTGGGTACAAATCAAATCTGGGGTGATTCGGTGGGTGGCAGATTCAGACCCAAAACAAATCAGGGTGATTAAATTTGGGTACAAATTGAAACAAAAAAATCAATTCGTGCACATCCCTAGCTGTGGCTTCCTATCCTGTGTATAGGTTTCTCATGAGAACAATGAGAAGTGACATACAGACACACAGAGACACATACACATACACACATATATATGAGGGGGGTGCTTTCTCACTGCTGCCATTAGGTCTGTGCGTTTCACACACACACACACACAAAAAGGTTGCCAAATCAAAGGGCAAGAAAGGATTTTGTAGTAGGCCAAGCTTGGAGCACACAAAAAGCAAATATACTGGAAAGTCGTTCCATTCCACCACACAGTAATCTGCTTTGTTGCCATACACAGACCCATGTTTGTAGAATTAGTATTCCTGTTCCATGTTATACAGTAGCGCCCACTAGAATCCAGTACACTGATCCATGGGAAACAGTGTCCTGGATTCTTCACTTGACCCTTCAGGGCTGTTCCAGTACTCTTCTTTGTCAGAGGGGCTCTCTAGAGATCAGATGTTGTGGATTACTAGAACCAGGGGCGCAGCCATCATTGGGTGAACAGGTTCAAAGAACCCACGCTGCTGCCCCCAGGGGCCGCAGGCATGGACCCAGACACCCCTCGCAAGTGTGATGTCAGGGGGAGTTTTTAAAGGCAGGGAGAGCTGCTCCTGGCCTTGCTGCCAACACAGCGGGGCTGATCTCCCTCCCAATCAGGGCCACATGGCCCCATTAGGGAGGGAGACCACACACCCGCGTCTGTCAGACGTGGGGGCATGGCCAGCCGGCCCCCTGCGTCTGATGGCAGACATAGGGGCGGGGCCAGGGGGCTGAAGCGGCAGTCAAAAACAGGCCGTCGCCAGCCTCCCTGCCCGCCTGACTAGAATGGAACTTCCTTGCTAATTCATCTAATGAAGAATAAAGAAAATCCTTGAGATATGTATTCCGCCATCTTCTGCCATGGGTCACTGCAGTCTGGGGAAGCAATTGTGTGTGGGGACTCAGCTATGGACCATAAACATGTAACTGTGGCCATGGTTACTTCTTACTTCTACACTTACTTACTTACTACTTACTTCTCACTTAAGACTTACTTCTACAGAAATAAAATGGATGAGAGAGTAAAAGATAGTGAGGCTATTCTCATGATGTACACCGTAACCCAGGCTAGGCAAGCACAGCCTGGGTTAGGCTGTGTGCGAGAACCGTCAGGATCGGGGCAGCACAGCCTAGCCCCACTTTTAAACCCACTCTTAGCTGGGGTTAAGGGCTCAAGCAAGTATTGTGTGCTTGCTGGGGCTATGTTCAGCCCCAGCAGACACAGAGACAGGCGCCTAGAGTGCCCATCTCCTGTGGGAATCCCTGAATGCATCACACATGTCACACGGTGCACTGTGGAATATCTGGAGGCCAAGATGCGGTGCTGATCATCTGGGAGTGTGGTCCATGCTCCCAGCAACAAACCAGCACTCGTCGGGGGGTGGGGGGTGGGAAGGTAAGTTTAACCAGCGTTCTCCCCCACCCATCCACCGCCCCGCCTGGTCATGTGAAAAACCTTAGTGTTTTATAGCTTCTTCTCTCATAAAAACAAAGTAATCTTATGTTTGTGGATTATATGATCTGATTGTGGATGAGCATGCTTACTTGGGATGTGTGATGGAGACCTGGTTGGGTGAGCTGGGTGGGGTTGGTCTTTCTCAGCTTTGTCCTCCAGGTTTCCTGATCCTGCAGCAGCCCCGCCTTGAGGGTCGAAGAGGGGACATTGCAGTCATCTATCATGAGACCTTTCTCCTTTCCAGGTGCCTGGTTAGGCAATCTCAGAATGTTGAGTGTTTGTCCTTGAGGGTAGGCCACCAAGATGAACTGAGGATTCTGTTGGTGTACTGACCACGCCTCTGCACTTCAGTCTCCCAACCTGAGCTGGAGGGGATGGTCTCGGAGGTGGATTTGGGTTTCCCCAAGCTTATAGTCTTGGTCCCCATCATCTGGTGGGGTTTAATTTGACTGCTTCATCTACCCTCTGCAGGGGTGGTGGACCAATTAAAATGGTCTGCCCCCAGAGGCTTATGGATCCGCTCAGTTTCCAGGCAGCCCTCAGGGAGTTTCCAGTGTCCAGAGCTGGTGACTCTGTCAAGGCCCTGGTGAATCTCTGGAATGTGGAGGCAGCCCGGGCTATTGACACAGTCTCTCCTAAATGACCTCTCCAGCTTGGTGAAGCCCATTCTGCTCCTTGTTTTTCCTCGGAGTTTAGGGCGTCAACTTGGACAATGGCTGGAACAACACTGGAAGAAGAGTCATGATGAATCTGACCAAACACGGGCTAGAGCACATTTTATGGACTACTCTGTGGCAGTGGGGGCGGCGAAGAAATGCTTTTTATCTACCTCCATTACAGCTGCTCATTGCAGACCAACAGAACTGTGTAGCAAAGGAATTACTCCACATATCCCCCCAGGTAATTGGGGAGGAACCATCTACAGTCCATTGTGATCAGTTTGCATGTCACTTTGCAGATCATGCTTGCATCCATGCTGATCTGGACTCCAGGGTTTTGATAACAATAACAACAAATATTTATATACCACTTTTCAACAAAAATTTCCAAAGCAGTTTTCATAGAAAAATAATAAATAAGATGGCTCAAAACGGCTTACAATCTAAACAGAAACATAAGACAGACACCAGCAACAGTCACTGGAAGTACTGTACTGGGGTGGATGAGGCCAGTTATTCTCCCCCTGCTAAATAAAGAGAATCACCACGGTTAAAAGGTGCCTCTTTGCCTAGTTAAAGAGGTGCCTCTTTACTGACGAGGAGATTGTGAGACCATTATGAGAACCAAGCTCTCTCTTGGTTCCCCCAACCTAGACAACTATAGACTAGTTTCTAACCTTTCCTTTTTGGGCAAGGTGATAGAGCATGTGGTGGCATCCCAGCTGCAGAGGGTTTTGGATGATACAGATTATCTAGACCCTTTTCAACCTGGCTTCCATCTTGGATATGGGACTGAAACTGCCTTGATAGGTCTAGTGGATGACCTAGACCAAGAGCTTGACAAGAGGAATGTGTCCTTGTTGATTCTGCTGGACTCCTCAGCAGCATTCAGTACCATTGACCAAGGTATCCTCCTAGATGACCTCTCGAGAATAGGGATTGGAGGCACTGCTTTGGAGTGGCTTCAGTCCTTCCTTGGGGGGAGGGTCTTGTGTTTTATCCCATGGTTATGCAAATATTGCTCCATTTCAAATGAGGTAATCTGTGTTCCATTGTCAGTCACTAGTTCTTTAAGAAGACTTCCTCTTGCAAAAACTGCAGCCATGAACTGTATCACCTTGTTTGTAGTAATGTTGTCAGCAAATGAAACTTCTGGCCACCTGGAATAGTAATCCACCATCACTATAACAAACCTTTGTTTTGTGAGTTGGTTATTAATAGGCCCCATAAAATCCAGAGCAAGTTTTTCCCAGGGACCATTGAGATACTCTACTGGAGTCAAAGAGGTAGTAAAAGTCTTCTGTGGTTTGTCACATACCACACAAGCCATACAGTGCCTGGTTACATTTTCAATGTGTTTGTACATACCTGGCCACCCAAAACCTTCTCTGATTTGCCTTTTAGTCAAACTCATGCCTAGGTGATGTTCATGGGCAATTTTGATCACTTTTGATAGTAAGGAGGTTGGCACCACCAAACCATCAGTTCTCAGCACCAGCTCATTGGGAAGGGGCATCTCACTCTCTATGTGCATGTGTGGTTGAAGATGTCCAGGTACCCTGTGTTCCGATACCACCACCCCAGCTTACCAAATGCGAGGAGGAGATGGAGCAAGCATAGGGAGGCTGGACGGGAAGCCAGACAAGAGGCCAGATGGACCCGGTGGCATCCCTGGGCCAGTCAGGAGCAGCAGGGGTGGCCGGACTCTAGCAAACAGCCCAACAGGCCAGGCAGGGCCTGCTGATTAGATCAGCAGGGCAACGCAGCTAACGGAAGTGGTGGTTGCCCAAGAGGGGGAGTTGGGAGCAGTAAGGAGAGGAGAGAAAGGAAAAGGAAGGGAGGGAGCTGAATTGAGGGGCTTAATAAAGAGGATGGAGGCAAAAGCAGGAAGGATGGGGTTGGGGTACCTGGCTTGCGAAGCCGCCTTGAACTGGCCCAGCCCATGATGAGGGGCAGAACAAAAGAGAGAGTGGGCTGTGGTCTCCCGGGGAGAAGCCAGCTCATGACTAGAGCCTTCCAAAGAAGGAGGACATGGGTGCCATTAACCCCCTCCCCTTTTCTCTGAGGCTTAGCCAGGTACTTTGAACAACCGCCTTTAATGGTTCCAGGTAATATCTGGCCAGATACCCTGGTTTTTCAGGGGCATCCATTAGTTATGTAAGATTTAAGTTCAGTAAGCTCTTGATTAGCAATGGGGGCTACTTTCTATTCAGAAGACGTGATCATTCCATGAGTAGATGAAGCTATTTGTGCAATTATGACTCCTTCATCCTGTTCTTCTGGGATCTCCTCTTGGCCTGGAATTTGAGCTAAACAATCTGCAGTTGTATTCTGAATATCTGGCAAATATTCCATCTGGAAATTAAAGTACATAAGTCTGGTGATCTATTTGGCTATTCTTCGGGTCACTCGACTCGATTCCCAAGTAGTAAATAAAGCAGAAAAGGATTTATGGTCTGACCATAAAGTGAATTTCCTGCCCCACAAATAATTCCTGAAATGTCTCACCACCCAGAAACATGCTAGATCTTCTTTTTCAATGAGAGAATACATATCATCAGATGCAATGAGCACTCTGGAAGGAAAAGCAACTGTCCCCTTCTTGCTGGGTCAAGACAGCACCCAAACCATATACAGAAGCATCAGTGGTTACTAGTGCACCTGTTGGTGTCAAAAGAGTGGTGGACTAGGACCAGGGAGACCCGAGTTCAAATCCCCATTCAGCCATGATACTAGCTGGGTGACTCTGGGCCAGTTACTTCTCTCTCAGCATAACCTACTTCACAGGGTTGTTGTGAGCAGAAACTCAAGTATGTAGTACACCGCTCTGGGTTCCTTGGAGGAAGAGAGGGATATAAATGTTAAGAAGAAGAAGAAGAAGAAGAAGAAGAAGAAGAAGAAGAAGAGAGAGCAGGTATTTCAGCAATGGCTGGTTTGATAGTCTGAAAACTAGCCATGCAGGATGCATCTCAGTTAAATGCTACATTCTTTTTTAAAAAGAACATGCAACAGAGCAATTGTGGAGGCAAATTGTCTATCCAATTTAGAGTAATATTCACAGAGTCCTAAAAATGAGTGAAGTGCATTCTTCTGTGTGGCTCTGGTGCTTCCTGAATAGCTTTCACTGAGTCTGTTTTGGGATGTATGCCACTCTGTGTGTCCCAAGTACATTACTGAGTATATGCAAAATTGACATTTTCCTGCAGAGATAGTAAGTCCATGTTGTCCGAGTTTTCCGAAAACTTCTGTCAGCTTAGCATCATGCTCCTCAATGCTTTTGCCATACACTAAAATGTCATCCTGAAAGTAAGTGATGCCATCTGTAGTCCCAAAAATTGCGTGCATCATTCTTTGAAATACCAAAGCTGCAGAAGCTAATCCAAAGGGCAGTCTTTTTAATTGAAAAAAGACCCTCAGGGTAATGAAGGCTGTATATTTACAAGAAACTTTTGAACACAGGAATTTGATAGGATGAAGACAAGTTCAAAGTTGTGAACACAAAGGCCTCTTTCATAGTATGCAGTATTTCATTGAAATGGCAAATGTGGTTCAATGTAAGCAAGTGTAAAGAGCTTTTGGTGGGGGGAACCCCAACTTCACATATATGCTGATAGGATCTGAGCTGTTGGTGACTGACCAGGAGAGAGATCTTGGAGTTGTGCTGCACAGTTTGTTGAAAGTGTCAGGACAGTGCGTGGTAGCTATAAAAAAGGCATATTCCATGCTAGGGATCATTAGGAAGGGGAATGAAAATAAAAATGCTAGTATTATAATATCCTTATACAAATCTATGGTGCAACCACATTTGGAGTACTATGTACAGTTCTGGTCTCCATATCTTTGTAGAACTATAAAAGGTGCAGAAAAGGGCAATGAAGATGATCAGGGCCTGAAGCATCATCCTTATGAGGCAAGGCTATAGCATCTGGGGCTCATTAGTTTGGAAAAGAGGCGACTATGGGGAGAAATGATAGCGGTGTATAAAATTATGCATGGAATAGAAAGAGTGGACAGAGAGGAACTTTTCACCCTCTCTCACAACACTAGAACCAGGGGTCATCCCATGAAACTGAAGGTTGGGAAATTCAGAACCTACAAAAGTAAGTACTTTTTCACACAGTGCATAATGGAATTCTCTGCCACAGGATGTGGTGATGGCCACTAGGATATGTAAACAGGGATGTGCAAACAGGTTCAACGTCGAATGTGTTCAACATTCAACCAGTTTGGTTCAACTGTTTAGGATTGAACTGAACCACCACACATGGACCCAGGCCATGCAGAGACCTATTGCACAGGGCGGAAGCCCGAAAACCAGCCAAGGAGCAGCCGAACGACCGATTAATGGAATAAGGGAGGCCAGCGGGAGAGGGGGAACCTCTGTGGACACCCCCACCCCCACCGCCTTGGACAACTCCCCCAGAGGGGATAAGTGTAAACATTTTTTTAAAAAAATAATAATTCATGAACCCACTCTCAACCAAACCAAACCGCAGGGCAGGGGTTGAGGGGCGTGCTGGACTGAACTGGCCCGGTCCAGTTTGGGTCCAGTTCAGACTCGAACCAAACCGAACTAGCCGGTTCCGTGCACACCCCTAATGACCACTAGCTTGAATGACTTTAAAAGGTGTTTAGGCAAAGTCATGGAGAGCAGGTCTACAAGAACAGGTCTTGTATAATGGCTACTAGTCTGGTGGCTATAGGCCACCTCCAGCCTGAGGCAAGTTGCCGCTAAATACCAGTTGCAACAGCACGAGGGCAAGCCCTCACCCCCTGCCTGTCGGCTTTCTTGGGGGCATCTGGTGGGCCTCTATGTGAAACAGGATAATGGACTAGATAGACCTTGGGGCTGATCCAGCCAGGCTGTTCTTATTTGCGAGAATCTTTGAGCAGAGGGAATTTATGATAAGCCAAAGACAAGTCCAAACTTGTGAACACAGAGGCCTCTTTCAGAGTAAGCAGCATTTCATTGATATTGGCTAATGGGTGACAATTCACTAACATTTTGGAGTTCCAAATAATCCTGTTTTATTTTCATAAAAGAACAATGGGAGAGACTCATTTTGAAGAATGAACAGGTTCTATGATGTCAGCATGCTGTAGTCCAGAGGCGTAACTATAGGGGGGCAGGGGGGGCACGTGCCCCGGGCGCCATCTTTTCGGGTCACGTGGGGGGCGCCACCATGACCAATTTTTTTTTTTTAAAAAAATTAATACAAATTTCTCCTGCTCAGTGCAGCAGCGCTGCAGCAGTCAAGGGAGCACGTCGGCACCCCCTCCCCCATGAGCGGCCCCTTCCGCACCGCCCGCGCACCCCCCCCCCCCATTGCTTTGCTGGTGGCCAGTCAGTGGCCTGGCTTGGCGGCGGCGTGCGGCGTGGCGGGCACCTTTAATGCTGCTCACTGCGCCTGCCCGCCCGTGCCCCCCCATTGCTTTGCTTGCGGCCAGTCAGTGGCCTGGCTTGGCAGCAGGCGCTGTGGCAGGCGCCTTTCATGCTGCTCACTGCGCCTGCCCTTGGCTGAGGCTCACTCGCTCTGTCGCTCGCTTAGTCTGGAACAGCCAGAAAGAGGCCCTCTAGTGGCTTGCCAGCCAGAGGGTCTCTAGTCAGTGACGCACGCACGCGCGACTCGGCCAGCGTGCTGAGTCGCGCTGCGCATGCGTGCGGTGCATCCATCCTCCTCTGTTCGCCTGCACGTGGTGGCGCGGTTGCCGTCACGGAGGAAAGCGTCATTGCTGGGGCTAGGGCTGCACTGCAGCAGGCGCAGGCAGGATGACAAGGACACACACGGACACCCGGCACGGAAGAAAGGATTCGGCGGCGGGCAGGTGGAAGCAGCAGACCAAGTGTCAGGGTGAGAATGAGTTGCAAAAACTACAGAAGCCACATGTGGAAAAAAAACATATTAAAGAATCAGGCTTTTTAGCTGCCCAACTATGGTCTCAGGTGCCTAACAGGTGTTAATGTTTGCATTATACGCTCCTCTCTCCGCCCCAAAAGAAAGAAAAACAATCATAAAGATTCTTTGGCACTCAATCTTAAATGCATGCATGTATATGGAACTGAGAGTCAATTCCCACAGCCTGGGTAGTACAGCAGTGTGAGTTGACTCAAGCAGTGTAACATAGCTGCCTGTGCATTGTTACAAGGTGTTTCAAGAGAGTTTTACCATGAGTTCTGCTTGCTGGCATGCTCGTTTTTGCACTGTGAAAGCTTGCCTTGTGATCTCAGTTTACGCTGAAGTGCTCCTATAACAGCTCCATCTCAGAAAAACCTGCAGTGTTAGCTTTAACAAGTGCCTGTGGTATCCTGCTAAAGACACAAAGTTTGGCAAGAAAAATGGGGGAGGGGGTTATATGCCAGGACCTTTGGAGATTGTCTCTTGCTTGTGAGGAAAAACCTAAGTATAATGTGGTGTGTATCATCAATCATTGCATCATAATTCTGTTGTTTGAGATACAGGCCAACTCCACAGGGTTGTTGCTTGTGAGGAAAAACCTAAGTATACTGTGGTGTGTATCATCATTGCATCATAATTCTGTTGTTTGAGATACAGGCCAATTCCACAGGGTTGTTGCTTGTGAGGAAAAACCTAAGTATGTAGTGCACCACTCTTGGCTACTTGGAGGGAGAGTTCGCATTTTTGGTTATTTATCGCATTTTGAAATTTTTGGTAATTTTTGTAATTTTTTAAATTTTTAAAATAAAAGTTTTCTGAAACATGTGTGTCAGTCAGATGTATGCTGGGGTGCGGCGGGGGGGTGTGCAGCAGGGGGGCGCAGTTTTAGTGCTTGCCCCGGGTGCCGTTTTCCCTAGTTACGCCTCTGCTGTAGTCTTGAAAGCTCCTCTTTAAGTGGTTGGCACAATTCTATGGGTATGTTCCTCACTTTATGTTGTACAGGTATTGCATTTGCCTTCATCTGAATTTTATGTTTGAAATGTATGGCAGTGCCAGAAGTATCAGCAACTATGTCCAAGAAATCAGTAATCATATCAGCATATGGATGCTCCATTATCTGCAATACAGATTCTGTGCTATTTGGGTCTAACTCTCTCTGTAGACCTTTCTGATATTTCCAGACCAATATTGAGACTCCTTTTTGTGACACATACACTTTCCCTTCTGCAGTACATCCTTTGTTTTCCAGGCCAGCAGTGAAGTATCCATTTATGGAAATAGGGGAACCTCCATTTCCCCATGAGTGGATGTCTGAAGGCAACAGGTGCAGCTCTGATGTAGTAAGGAGTTTCTTGTAAAGTAGGTGGGAAATGATAGTGTACAAAGAACCAGAATCAGCCAGCATTAGCACTTCATGGCCATTAAGTTTAACTTGGAATGTGGAGAAGTAGGTTCTGAGCCTGTCACACTTAAAACACTTCCAGGAAATGATTCATCTGCCTCATCCTTATCATATCATCTGGTGGGCCACTGTGTGAAACAGGATGCTGGACTAGAAACAGGATGCTGGCCTTGTGCCTGATCCAGCAGGGCTGTTCTTATGTTCTTGTGTCCTTATATAGTGAATCAGTAATGGAGTAGACAGCAGACTTGCAAATCTTAGTAAAGTGCCACCTCTTCTTGCACCTGTTGCAAGTGATTTTCCATGCAGGACAATGAGCAAAACCAGCTTTGTGGGCAGAATCTCCACACTGGTAGCAGTGGCAGCTCTTCCTTGCTTCTGCCGCCACTTTCTGGAGCAATGCCATATGAGAAGACTGGGATTGGAAAGATTTAGACTGAACAGCCTGGATTTCAGGAAGTTGGTTTTGGGGTACCTAAGAGAGCGATCTGGCACAGTGAAGAGTGTTTTCCACCCTCCTGGCCAAGTCTATAATAATAATAATAATAATAATAATAATAATAATAATAATAATAATAATAATAATAATAATAATTCGATTTCTATACCGCCCTTCCAAAAATGGCTCAGGGCGGTTTACAAAGAGAAATAACAAATAAGATGGCTCCCTGTCCCCAAAGGGCTCACATTTTAAAAAGAAACATAAGATAGACACCAGCAACAGTCACTAGAAGTACTGTGCTGAGGGTGGATAGGGTCAGTTACTCTCCCCCGCTAAATAAAGAGAATCACCATGGTAAAAGGTGCCTCTTTGCCCAGTTAGCAGGGGAATTCAGTAGAGTTGGCAAACTCACAGGTTACACTTAAGGGACACACTACTGTGACATATTGATCAATAAATTCACCAGGCAGTTGGAATCTATAACTTACCTACTTACTTACTTATTGGTAGATTTTTATACCGCCTTTTATTATAACAAATGTGTAACATTCAACAATCACATTTAAAGTAGGGTTGAAATGATCATCATAGGCTTGAAGAGCAGCTTCATAAGGGTTGGCATCCCCTTGCACATTGGTAGGAATGGGCAAATGAGTATATATTCTTTGGCCTTCATAGCCCAGGCAGTGAAGCAATATAGCCTTCTGCTTTTCTGGAGTCAAAGCAGGAGTCTGCAGAGTGAGGAGGTAATTGCAGAAGTAGGACCTCATTTGTTTCCAGGAAAGAGCAGGTTCTCCTGGGTTGGACAAGAAAAAAGGTAGTGGTGGGATCTGAGCCACGGGCATCCAGTGAACAACAGAATCCAAGACTGATAAGGGGAAAGTACCTTCAGAGTGTGTGCCGGTCAGGAAGCTGGAGAAACAAGCAGCAGCAGCAATAATCGAACACAGCCGTCCAAGAATGTAGGGCCAGGAATGCAATGCAATGAGGTTGCAGGAACATTCACAAGCTTTGCGGGCTCCTATGCAAACCTGGTTCAAAATCTTGTTGCCATATGTTTTATAGCTGCTTCTCTCATAAACACAAAGAAATCTTACGTTTGCTTAACTAAGCTTTATTCAGAAACAATTCCATTTACCCTCCTTTTCCTCCCTTTCCTTTCTGACTCCACCCCCGCCCCACAGTATCTACAGGATCCCCGCAGGGACAAACTTCTAATTAACGAAACATAAAAGATTTCTAGATAGAATACAAGAGATAGCTGCCTCAATAGCTTGTTTAAATCCTCTTCTGTATTGTAGGCTGGCCGTGTAGTCTGTTTGCTTGTATATCTCATGAAACACACAGATTGGCTTGAATGTGGAAAGATGCATGAGGCTGCATAGACAAGGCTCTGGGTAGGGCTTTTTGAGCGTGCCAAATTACTGGCGTTGCACTAAAGGCTGATGTCTGTGATGAGATCATTGCTGTTGTGCCATCTGGAATACAGATGGCTGTTATTTGTTGTGTGCAAGGAATGATAAAGCAGCTGCAAACCCAAAAGAAAATAACGGCCTATCCAACCAATATTATTTAGAGCTACCCGGGCACATTTTCCCAGCTGCAAATTGTCACAACCCCTTTGAGAAAGTCACAGGCAACTATCACACTACTTTGTCACCACAATGCCACCTGTTGAATTCCCAATGAGATGTCCCTTTTGGGGGGTGCTGGGCTTCCACTTTCGGAATGGTATGCATGCCTCGTGAACTGTGTCCTTGATTCCAAGAGTGCTGCTAAACATCCCGTCCATGCAGCATCTTGGCAGCTATTCAATCCACATGACTCCTTTGGCATTCAGGGTGGCGGTTCCTTCTTAATAGGGCCTTTTCTGCTTCGTGCCTACCTTGGCTTTCAGGGGAGATGAGCAGATTGCCCCCACGCAGTTTGCTTATGGTTCCACTGGCTTACTCGGCCCTGCATTTATTCCTCCTGATTTAATCAATAGCATTGCAGAACTGGAGCATGCACAGTTTTCAGCACCTGTAGATTCCTTTCATTCATTTCCATCTCCCTGCCACTCCATGTTATCAATGGGTAAATCCGGTGGCAGCACTGCTGGACAGCTGCTGAAGACCCAGCACCCGGTCATGGCTCACTGCTGACCCTGAGGAGGAGAAGCAGCCACCCTGGGAAGATTTGGCCTCCAGCAGGTCTGGGGGGAGACTCTCTGGCGCCCCCTCCTTAGCACTACCCCATCGCCTGCAGTGGCTGCGGCCCTTGCTCCTCCCCATCCTCCACCCAAAGAGGAGGGCAGACAGCCACAGCACTTGCTCCTGCTGCTGCCAATAAGAGGAGCCCAACTTCAGCTGCTCTTCCTGTCACCTCTCATGGGCAATGGCCACCATTGTGCTTACTCCCTTTTGCAGATTGGTGAGTGATCTCCAGTGGCAGAAGGAGCGGCTACCACCACACAGTAAGGGCTGGTGGTCAACTGTTCCTACTCCTTCTGCCATCAGATGAGAGCAGCTCTTGTGGAAGCAAGCACAAATTGTCCGCTTTGCTAAGCAGGGTCCACCCTGGTTTGCATTTGAATTGGAGATTACATGTATGAGCACTACAAAATATTCCCTCTAGGGGATGGGGCTGCTCTGGGAAGAGCACCTGCATGCTTACATATAGAAGGTTCCAAATTCCCTCCCTGGCATCTCCAGATAGGATTGAGAGAGACTCCTACCTGCAACCTTGGTGAAACTGCTGTCAGTATGGGTTGACAATACGGAGCTAGATTGACCAATGGTCTGATAAGGCAGCTACCTATGTTCTTGTGCCTACCATTGCTACCACATGCAGTGGAAGCAGATAATGGGGAGCACTGGAGGACATCCTGCCAAGAGCCCCACCAAGTCAGGAGGGGGCACTGCTGATAAGCATATGTGCATTGCTAAATTGCTACCAAAGAGCAATCCTATGACCCTACCCCGACAGCATCAGGATTCATTTTGTGCTATGTCTTACAGATGCCCACTCACACTCCTGCCCATTGGTAAAGCAGTGCACACAAATGAACTTGAGCAACCTTATATACAATCAAATCAAGATTAGTTTTTGCAGCATTTTATAAGTGTGAGCCTGTACAGCAGTAAGGTGTGGAAGAAAAATACACATAAAGTGAAGGAACTAAAAACTGCAGCAAATTGCGCGCGCGCGCGCGCGCACACACACACACACACACACACACCACTCTGTGCAAAATTCAGAAGTGAAAAACAAAACAATGGAGGATTCCTAATGCTTCAACATTCCTTTGGAAACAAGACCAGTTGGTTCAATATTCCCAAATCTGGTGATAAATTTAGATGAAGATACTTAACAGTGAATCATCAGAAGCATCCTTAACATTCAAGGTCATGAGCTGTGCACTTGAACATCAGCGTGCAGCCACATGATTGTATCTGTATCTGAAGATGTGTATAGATAATATAGATAATTTCGGTGATGAGCCTACTACGGAAATGCACTCGCTGCATTTTAGAATCATGTACCATCTTCTCCTCTAAATTGAGCTCCAAGGAAATCTGTTTTTTCAAATTTACAACAGAAGCCAGATTTGCAGAGTGCTGACTAGTGAGACTTTGTATCAAGAAGCCAAAGCAGAGTGAGGGCAATGCTTCCTGTCCTCACTCTGGCATTTTGTGGGCAGAAAAAGAAATGGTGCCCAACAGCAGCTGATTGCACAGTTGCTACTACCATGGAACATGAGGAGGGGCATTTTACTCCAGTTTTCAGCCACTTCCCTCTTCTCAGAGGAGGGCTGTGCACTGTGCTGCTTGTCTGTGTCAATAATAAAACCACCTCTCCCCCTTCTGAGCAAAGAATGGAGCTGAGTCAAAACGATTCCTTCCATTTCTGTCGCTCTGTTTGCAGGCTGCAAACTCTCTTTCAGCAATGAGGGGGCTGCTTTTTCTAGCCACAGAATGCCAGAGTGAGGGCAGTGAAGTATGATTTGACTTCATGACAACACAACTAGCCAATAACCTTTGGCAATGTGGTTGCATTTGAAGACAATTCATGTGGGTAAAAGCGGGGGGGGGGAGTACCCAACAATAGTGGGAAGTAACTTGCAAGGTCACTGCTGCTCCTGCTGCCCACACAAAATAATGAACAGGCGGTAAAACCACACACAGAGAGAGAGAAAGTGAGGGAGTCCTTTTGTGAAATCTTCTCTCAAAAAAACTGGCTTTTGATCTGAAAAGGTTTGTTAGTGAACTTTCAGCTCAGTCCTGCTTACAAAATAATATAAATGTTCTCATACACAGGTGCTTGAAAAACAAAAACAAAGCAGACAGCCCTCCTGAAGCCTGGAGGGAGGGGAAGGGAGGGATGACAATCTGCATTCAGTTTGGAGCCAGCGGGTACCTGTGTCCTTTGAGAAGGGGAGAGGAGCCCGGGGGAAGCAGAACTTGTCCTACAAGACAAGAGCTCCAATGTAACCTCCTCCGGATTCCATGGAACTTATGAGACAGCCTGACATTTTATTTTATTTTATTTATATCTATGTAAACCACTTTGGGAACTTTTGTTGAAAAGCGGTATATAAATATTCATCATATTTGTATAGACTTTAATTCCCTTTCCCAAAATCGGCCCTTCTCTGTGTGAGCTCCAATCAGTGCATGTTCCAATGCTACCTTTTTGATGTCCTCGCATAGCATCACCCATTAATATTCCTCCACCCCTTCCCTGTATCTTGGGCTGTGGGAAGAGAAGGACAGAGAATACGTGACGAGCAGCTACTCCAACAGCTTCTGAGGTGCAAGCACACAACAGCACCCCAGATATTCCAGGAGATATGGGGAGATATCCCCACTGCTCCAGCAACCACACCTCCCTGGCAGATTGGAGGCCTGTCATATTGATGAGTTGGGGGACGCTGTGCTCAGAATCTCCTGGGATCCCAGCAGGGGCGTAGCTAGGGGAGAGGGGGCCAATGTTTCCCCCTCTCCCTGGTGGCCACATGGAGTGAGGGAGATAATGGAGGTGTGGAGCTGGGGGGCCTCAGGAGCTGGGGGCCCCCGGGTTCTTTGAACCCATCTGCTAAATTATAGCTACACCCCTGGATCCCAAGTGGATTTAGGAAATAGCTGTGAGTTCATGATTCAAATGACTATCCTCTTGCTGTTCTGGTCCTTGCTTTCCTACAGTAATTCCAGTTACAGGATTCAGATTCAACTGCCCGACAATCCCCCATTCATTCATTCATTCATTCATTTTCTTTCTCTCTCTCTCTCTGTGTGTGTGTGTGTGTGTATACACACACACACACAACATTGCTGTTTCTTGGACATTGTTCAGTTGGCTTTACTATATATGCAGGGAAAGAGGATGCCTAAGGGAGCTAACATTTTAAGCCAAAGCAATTTGAGTAACAGAACAGGCTCAGAAAGAAAGCACTGCCAGATTCAGGATTACGTGCTGCTCACATAGGCTAAAGAGAAAGAAGAGCGGGGAAAGGATGAGGGTGGGGTGGAGAGAGAGTCATGAACATTTAAAGGCGAAAACTCTTCTTCATACATATCATATGTAATGGGCCATGTGTCTGTTTTATTCTTTGATCACAGGTTGTTCTACAGTTTCTCAACCGGGGAATGGGTTCCTGTTGTGGAACCTGCATATTTGAACTTCAATGTACAGTGAAGCAAGGGTGGTTCCTAGGGCGGGGGGCGGGGGAAGCATCCCTCAGAAAAGTAGTTGCTTCTACTATTGCCCCGTCTTTCTGTTTCAGAAACCTAACATATGGGACATAGTTCACCCACCCAGAAATGCACTTCTGTGTCCCCCTCAGTTTTTTTGCTTCCTGTGGCTGACACTGAATGAAAGTATTCCAGACTATGTTGTCGTATTATAATCCCAAAGAATAATGCAAGTATTTGAGGTATTGGGAGGCGGTGTGTATATGCTTTTCTGAATCCTTCCTTGTTTGGGGCCGCCTGTTTTGAAGTATCAATCTCACACCCTCTGCAGGTAAGATGTCCATAGTCCCTCTGCTAATAATGCCAGTTAGGTTTTATATAGAACATGCTTCAGGGGCAGAGCCACCATTGAGTGAAAGGGTTCAAAGAACCCGGGCTGCACCCAATCAAGGGCTGTGCCTCGCAGCCCCGACACGCCCCCCATGTCCAACGTCAGACACGGGGGTGCTGGTTTAGCTCCCGAGCGGGGGCCGCACAGCCCCTGTTCGGGATTAAATAGCCATGCTGCAAATGCAGCACCAGCCCAAGTCTAGCTCCCGAAGGGGCTGTGTAGCCCCTTTGGGAGTTAAATGGCCAATGCTGCAAATGCAGCGCTGGCTGGACTCCAACTCCCGAACGGAGCTGTGCGGCTCAGTTCGGGAGCCAGACCACACACTCCACATCTGACGACAGACACGGGGGGGGGTGAGCGGGGCCACTGCCATGGCCTCGCTGGGTGGCTGGCGGTCAGGTTCCGCACCTGACATGCTTCATATACATCACATTGTTTTAATCCTTAAAAAACCATGTATGGTGGTCAGTATTATTATCCCCATGATATTGCAGATAGAGGGAAGCTAAGAGAAAGTACAGGCTTGTCTAAGGCCACCATCTGGGTTCATGGCAGAGGTAAGATGTAGACCAGGGAACATCCTGATTCAGAGCACAACCTCTTAGGCAGGGCTGCCCTCCAGCTGTTGTTGGACTACAACTCCCATCATTCCTGACAATTGGCCAGTGTGGCTGGGGGTGATGGGAGTTGTAGTTCAACAGCTGGCGGCTTTTTACACAGGGCTTTTATTGTGAATCCACTCCAGATTGGAGTGTGCCAGTCCACATATTAGCTGGATTTACCCCGACATGCCTGCAGGCTATCAGGGACCAGGACAGGCAGGACTTTGATTTTCCCTGAATGAAGGCTGCAAATTCTGGCGTAGCCCAAAGAATGTCTGGTTTTTTAAAATCCTCTAGTTTCAGAGGCTTTTGAAAAATAACCCGGGGCTTCTGTTATGCCCCGCAGTTTTCTCTGTCATGTTTGTGTTGGTCATGCCAGTACATCCGCATTTCCCAAAACTCAGTGAAGGGGAGTTTGACAGCTATTTGGGGTATGGTCTGCTCTGATTTGCAATTGCAAGCACTGTGTGGTGGCGGCGGGGGGAGAGGTGCCAACACAACACTGCATTGGGGGAAATCAGGAAAGAGACTGGAGCGGGGACAGGGGCATGGCCACCTAGGGGCGGTTTTTTGTTTTTACTTTTAAAGCCGCCGCTGAGCAGCGATGGCGGAGTGGGATGGTGGCAAGAGCAGCTCTCTCACCTCCCAAATGATGAAGGGAAGCTGCTCAGGGGCAGAGGCAGGGGCAGGGTGGCTGGGTTGGGCAGTGCGCTGACAAGTGGCACGACAGGGCATCGGCGCACTGACTTGGAGTCTTTAGACCACTCACTGCTACGGCCACTGGCCACTGACTGTCTGAGAGGGAGGAGCTGGGAGGGAGGGAGTGTTGGGAATTTTCTCTGGTAGGAGAAACCCTTTTTCATTATAGCAGAGTGCACAGAGGCACAACACAGCGGAATTTAGTTTGGCATGCGTGTATGCTGAGAGTAAAGTAACTTGGAGCCAGTTCATAGTTTCAAATCAATATATATGGCATTTATAAAAGAACTCCATTCTAGACAGGAAAGTGAGGAGTTAGGATCGCTAATCTAGCTAGCTAGCTGGATGCAGATGGATTCTGCCTCTCTGCACACATGGTGCAGGGGAGAGGAGCTTGCATGTTGCAAGGTAGAAGGAACAGGAAGAGAAGAGAGAGAGAGGAAGGAGGACGTGTCCCTGAGATTAGCAATCTACATTCCAAAGGGATAGTCTCAGAGCAGTAGAGAAGGGATGACCAATGTCTTGACCCTCTAGCCCTCTGACTCACTAGTCTGTCCTCCACTGTCATTGAGACAAGAGACAGCGCAAAGTCCTTCACTTCCAACAGGGAAGACCTGGGAGGGAGGGCGAAGAGCTCCCATCCTCAGCCCTGTCTGCCTCCAAATGAGGCATACGGGCCGATTTCAGGCTTCTGCGCGCGCACACGCATGCACAGGAGCCTGAAATCGTCGGAGGCAGAGAGGGCTGAGGAAGGGAGCTCTTTGCCCTCCCTCCCTCCTGGACAGTCAGTGGCTGGCAGTGGTGAGTGCTCTAGGGACTCCTACGAGTCAGTTCCTCCACCGTTGCCCTGTCGCACCACTCACCAGCGCACCGCCCGCCCCAGCCAGCACTGCCCCGACCCAGAGCAGCTGCCCTTCATCGTTTGGGAGGTAGGAGAGCTGCTCTCGCCGCCATCCCGCTCTGCCAATGCTGCTCAGCGGTAGATTTAAAAGTTAAAAAAAATGTTTTAAGCGTTTAAAAAAATGGGACAAATAGAGTCCATTAGGTGTGCGTGGTGGGGTGGTAAACATTATGTGATGAAAGCAGTCACAGAGGCAAGGGTTAAGCATCCTGCTGTTTGACCTAGCTGTTTTGCAGTCCGTTAGACCAGCGCTCTTCGCTGTCAGACTATTTTTAAAAAGCTCTCTCCCCTCTTCTTCTGTGCTGTGATTTGTGATTGGTTGGAGGGGAAACCTGGACCAGGGAGGTGCAACACACAGGAAAAAGATCTGCCAGGGAGTGCGGGGAGAAGCTGACAGCTATGAGGACTGTCGTTTTAATCCCCCGAAGTAAACATCTTGCAAATCTGCTGCAAAGCATAAAGCCATGTGTGAAAAACCTCCTGGGAGCTTATACTCGTGCAGCCCTGTTCTTAGGCTTTGTCTGCATCTGCATCACAATGAGGTGCTAACAGTCTGGACTGCAGATGGGGGAGGATACAATTTCTGAATGCTCCTTTATAGATATAATAAATTAAAATCAACAACCAAATTAGCAAATTAAAAGTCATGCGTAATCAACTATCCCCTGCTGAGCAAAGAGGCATCTTTTAAAAGTGGTGATTCTCTTTATTTAGCAAGGGGTGCACAACTTGCCCTAACCATCCCATCACAACAACCCTCCAGTGGCTGTTGCTGGTGTCTATCTTATGTTTCTTTTTTAGATTGTGAGCCCTTTGGGGACAGGGGGCCATTTTATTTGTATGTATGTAGACTGCTTCGGGAACTTTTGTTGAAAAGCAGTATATAAATATTCATCGTATTCATTTCTAATCTAGGGTTTTTTTTTTTAATCCACTCATATTATAGTGACCAGTGCTTCTTTTACTATGTTGGTCAGTCTTTATTTCTTAGTTTTATTTATGTATTATTTATTTATTTAATAAATTTGTATACCTCGCACTACCGAAGTCTCTCGGTGGTTTTCAGCATAAAACAAACCAAAAATAAAACAAACCAAGCATTTAACAGTTAAAACATAAAAATCAGATTAAAATATCCATAAGAACACCAACTAACTAAAAAGCTTGGCTGAAGAGATGTGTCTTTAGTTGTTTCCTGAAAGCCAACAGGGATGGAGCAGCTCTCATCTCAGCAGGAAGTGCGTTCCACAGCTCTGGGGCAACGACAGAGAAGGCACGCCTTTGTACTAGTTGGCAGCACCCTCAGATGAACCTCCTCTGAAGATCTTAATAGGTGGTGGGCTACATAACAAAGAAGGCGTTCTCTTAAATGCTGTGGGCCCAAACTGTTAAGGGGTTTATAGATAATAACCAGCACTTTGTATTTTGCCCAGAAAACTACTAGTAGTCAGTGTAGATCTTTTAGAATCAGAGTGATATAGTCTCTTCAGGATGTCCCAGAAACCAATCTGACAGCAGCATTCTGCACCAATTTCAGCTTCCAGAATACATACAAAAGGCAGCCCCACATAGAGTGCAAGCCTGGAGGTTACCAGCATGTGCACCACTGTCTTAAGGTCACTCTCTTCCAGGAAAGAGTGCAGTTGACAAAACAGTCAAAGCTGATAAAAAGCACTCCTGGCCACTGCCTCCACCTGAAGTATCAGAGACAGGGTTGGGTTCAGAAGTACTCCCATACTGCGAACCTTTTCCTTTTGGGAGAGTGTAACCCCATCCAGAACAGGTAGATCTATCCCATTTCCCAAACTATGGCTTCCTTCTATCCTGTTTTGATTCATTCTCAGTTTGTTATCCCTCATCCAGCCCATTCCTGCCTCAAAGCAAGCATTTAGGGACGTTATGCCATTGCCTGATGAAGCTGACATGGAGAAGTAGATTTGGGTGTCATCAACGTACTAACACCCTGCACCAAATCCCCTTATGATCTCTCCCAGCAGTCTCCCAGCGGTCTCACACACTGGAGACGAAATGAAGCCCTGGGAATTGAAATACCATACAAAAGCTCTTACTTTGCAGAGCTGAAGTCTCCAAGTAACACCTTCTGAAATCTATCTGAGAGGTATGAGTGGAACCACTGCAAAGCAATGCCCCCTACACCAAAAATGGAATCCAGGTTGGCTTGAATACAAGATATTTTGTCCACAAAAAACTCATAAAAAGCTTCACAGCAGCTAACTGATGGTTCCAAAGCTGGAGTGGAAGGGGCCTGTATAAGTTCCCTCACCACCCCTGACAATTCTGCTGGATACAAACCTGCAGATGCAATACACACAGCAAAGAATCGCTTCTTTGCCACATGTATTGCTGGAGCATAGGACTTCAGTTGTGCTCTGTGCCGTAATCTGTTGGATTTGAGCAGAGTCCTTCTCCGCTTGCGCTCTAGTGGACTACCTCACTGCTTCAGTTCCCATAGTTCTTCCATATACCATTGAGCTAAGTTAGAAGCAGGTCAGCGATGATGCTTAGGAGTGATTGAGTCTATCATCCTAGTGAGCTCATTATTCCAGTTATCCACCAGGGTGGCAACAAGATCACCAACAAAGCCAACATTAAAGTCCTCCAAGGTTTCTTGGAATCCTGAATCCAATAGCTAGACCATCCTAATAGTACCTTAACCCCTGCAGAGGTGATTAGTGGCTGCAGATTGAACCTTCACCAGGTGACACTTCCACTGAAGCCCATCTTAAAACTTAATGGTTACCAATTGCAAAATATTCCATCTGACCAAACAAATTCCTGGTGTGTAGCTGAGCAGTTCAGACTCTCCCCAGAAAAGGGGGTTAAACAAAGAACCTTGCCTACACATTTCTATTGCACAACTGGGGATTCTAGCGGAACTTATGCAGAGCACCAAGCAATATGGGGGTTGTGATAAGACAATGCCAGTCCTGCACCCCCTTAACTTGGCTAAGGTGGGCCCAAGTGAGTGGTCATGTAGTGTGATGTTATCAGAGCTCCTGTGTAACAGCTTGACATTCTAAGGTTTGCCGTTACCATCAAGCTGCATTGCAACATTGCACTCCATGTGTGGGTTTGAAGTTATGTGGTTGTTTTTATTCCATCTAATATGGGGGGTGGGGAGCCAATCTGTTTTATACATAGCCATGAATAAATTCCTTGTTAACCTTTAAAGCCATCTGGAGGGAGAATTATTCCTCTTACCACAGCAGACCACAGCAGCAAGGCGCTGTCATCTAGAGATACAGCCAATGTGTTGTTATTGATGAGAAAGGAAAACCAACAGTTCGAGATCCTGTCCAAACGAAGATGCTTTTAGTGATCCGTTGACTTATTGGCAGTCAGTGCCCTGTTTAATCATCCCTTGGGGTGCATCCTTTAAGAAAGGGTTAGGGTCCAAAATGCATTTGGGGCACATTGTCAGGGTGAGGCATGAATCTTACTTTTACCCTGTCACAAATGGAAGCGCCAAAGCATTCTCCTTTTCCCTAAGATAACAGTGCTTAGATCTTACAGTCATTTTGGAGCTGAAATAAAAGAGGCCTGTTCACATTTGCAAAATCAAAGGCAAGAATCCCTTGTCTTTGGTGAATACTGGAAACTAGGCCTCCAGATTGATAGCTCATTTGCACTCTAGTCATGCCTCATCTGGATTACTGTAAAGTTCTCTTAGCCAGCCTTCCCTCCTGCTGTACCTCATCTCTCCAATCAATTCAGAATGCCCCTGATACACTTCCCTTTCTCTCATGTTGACTTGGCTCATGCAACCCTTCTCCTTAAACCCCTATGCTTTTCATCAGCTTCAGTCTGCTCTCTATCCTGGGAACAGACTCTCCCAAGCCCGAGCCCAAGCCCTACTCATTGAGCCTTTTCCTGAAAACACTTTCTAGCAAAGCCCAAAGCCAGTTCTGTATTGCCCCTCCTCTTGTCTCTTCCTTCAATATCAGTCTCCAGCCTTGCTGTCTTTTCCCTCTGGAGGGCAACTTCTCTGCAATGCCAAGCATAATATGGCACTGATTGATTCTGTTCACTTGTCAATGCTATGGGTACAAAAATACCCAAGGAGACATCTCCTCTAACATTTCACCGAAGGCACTAGAGATGCACCTGTGAATGTGTAGGGGGAATGGCCAAGCAACCTCCTGGGAGGGGGGTGCACAGTTCTGATGACAAGCATGACCCAAATGGAAGGTACATGCAGAGCACATTATTTGAGATTACCAGAGCAGATGCGTCAAGTGAGCCTTATGAGATCAGAACCCAGCAGTAGGAGGGTTGGCAGCAACCCAGGGACAGGATGAGAGGGTGGGCACTATGCCCATTCACCTCTGCTGTTGGCACTGTATCTGTCCCCTCCGCCACCAGATATCCCTTTCACCTGTGTCAGCATGCCGACACATGAGGTATTGCCAGCATTGGGTATGGACATGCGCTTCTCCTCGGTGGCTGCTTGCCTGCCTGCTTGACAGTGGCCGCTTCTCCTCTGCCAGCCTAGCAGTGGCTGCTGCTCCTCTGCCGGCCTGGTGGTGGCCACTTCCCCCTGCGCAACCAGCCAGTCTGGTGGCGGCTGCTTCCCCTGAGCAGCAAGCTGGTCTGGCGGCAGCAGCAACTATGCCAGCTTCTCCTCCACGGCTGGTCAGCCTGGCGCGCTGCTTCTCCTCCCGTCCCCATCACTAATCGGCAGCTCGCTTGTGAACTCTCGCGAGAGCTGCCGCACATGGGATTAGCAATAGGTATGTTTATGTATAGATACAATTGGTTGAAGTGAAACTATTTGGTAGAACACTTGTTGGTCTGTTATGTTTATACTCCACTTTCCAGCCAAGATTGGATCCCAAAGCAACTAACAATGACAATCCATACCAAGGGACAATATAGGGATATGTTAGTGTGCATGTATGGGTCTGTGGAGCCTTTTCTGGCCCACAGCAGCTGCTGAAGCACTCCAGGTGCCAAGCTATTCCCTCTGGATGGAGAGGTCAGAGGGGAGATGAAGATGGGCTCAGGCACTGGCTCACGGGAAAGATTATAACCTACAGAAGCAACCCTTCGATGGCTCTCCTCCATAGACTTCACATGTGCCAAGGGCTGACACAGATCTTTCTTAAATTAGAGGGGGGAAATCTAAAAGTCCCAAAACCTATGCTCTCCAACCTTTCAGGAGATTAGACTGTAATTAATGGTATATACTTGCAAGTTTAATAGATGCAGTGTTGGAGATGAACTTCCAGTGCATTGAACTTTTGCACCAACTGTCCTAATGACCACTAGGGGCATTGGGAGTAGAGACAGTGAGTCAGGGTCTCCCTATCTGTCCCTACTCTATGACCCCTGAACTGACTCTGCAGCACTTCCTGTGCTGAGTCACAATCCTTCCTTTCCTCCTAGAGAGCAGATGGAAATCTCTCTCTCTCTCTCTCTCTCTCTCTCTCTCTCTCTCCTTACCTATCCACTATGTAGTCCTTTAGATTAGAGATAGGACTTTCCTATCTAAGTGTATTTAACCAATTAATATTTAGTGTTTCGTCATACAAGGATCTCCATGTGTTTTCTCTAAAGAGCGGCAATATCCAAACCATCCTCTGCTACCTACTCTGTAACTGGAGTGTGTGCTCATTCCTTAGTGCTCTGCTGTTTTACCTATTGTGGGTAAAAATCAACAACCTCTAACATGCAGATCTATTGCCCTATTCACATATGATGTTCAGTGCACTCTGTGTACAGTATACACACATACAAATCTGTATACACATTCACATGTTCTGTTCAATGTATGCATAGTAGTACTGTTCCTACCTGTGCCATGCATTTGAGGTGCCCTGTACCCAGGTTCACTTTTAAATGTATGTCTGATCATGCATATACCTGTACATTATACCTGTACAAGGTAATATAAATATGACAAATATTTATATACAGCTTTTCAATAAAAGTTCCCAAAGCGGTTTAGATATAAATAAATAGATAAATAAATAAATAGATAAATAAATGGCACCCTGTGCCCAAAGGGCTCACAATCTAAAAAAAGAAACATTAAGTAGATACCAGCAACAGCCACTGGAGGGATGCTGTGCTGGGGATGGATAGGGCCAATTGCTCTTCCCCTGCTAAATAATCACCACTATAAAAGATGCCTCTTTTGTTCAGTTAGCAGCGGGATGTCTGAACAGGGCTTATATCTATCTATCTATCTATCTATCTATCTATCTATCTACCTACCTACCTACCTACCTACCTACCTACCTACCTACTCACCATCATTGTGCAACTCTCTGAAATTTGGCTTTTCTTTCATTTCTCTGTGTTGCCTCTCTATATCCCTGCTGTCAAAAATGAATGCTTAGAGGGGCAAAGAGGGGAGCCATGTGGGTTGTTTTGTGCATGGACATAGTTGCACATTCTGAAGAAGTCTCACCTGCTAGGCTGATGAAGGCATGAAATGGTGTGTCTGATGGGTAGATGGGAAAGCACTGCTGTGCTTGTCTATCACGGGTTCATGATTTTGGTGGATGCTTGAATTTGCTTATTTATGGTTTTGAAGAGTGAGGATTCAGCCTGCAGAATTTATAGTCAGTTCAGTAAAAGTCAGTATACAATGGGATTAATTATAACTCCTGCTGATGAGGAAGAGCAGGGGAAACAGCATTCAAACAAACACAATGCAACGTCATTTTCTTTAAAATGTTTTTTCTTTAATTTATAAATATTTTGAAAGCTTTCCAAAAAGTAGAAAAAGGAAACAGCAAGATCTGCCTTGCTAATGCAAGCCTGTATTACTCTGTTAATAAAGAAGGAAATCAAATAATTACTGGAATTAATAAAGAATAATCCTTCAGCTGATTAGGGCGGAGAGGGGGAAGGAGATACAAATATACCACTTTAAACAAATCGGGTATAATAACATTGCTGCTGGTAGCCAGCCATGCTGAGATCTGTCAGAAAGTCTTAATTATAAGCGGATCAGAAAAACCTAAGGAGAAGAGGAATTTACAGTACAAAAGAAATAAATTATATCTTGGATGTCATATACATATTTAATCACTGGGCTGCAGATAAAGAAGAATGCGTAATGTCATCTGCCAACAATAAGGACCCATTTGTGCAAAGTTTTCCATTTGGATTGCGTGCCCAAACACTTTGCATGGTTTTAAAACCACAGTTAAGAACTAGGCGGAGAACTAGGGCACAGGCAGTGTGTGTGAGAAGCAAGTCCCAAGAATGGACAAGGCCATTTCAATTGAGCGACGCTGTGGAGGCACTTGGTGTGCTGCGAGTGACAGCACAGCAGCACTACCAGCCTATTTGTATATCCGGGTTCTAAAATAGCTTAGATTCTTCTCCTAGTTTAGCAGTCTTCCCTCCCTTCCCAACAGGATATTACTCAGGAGCCTATGCCAAAGGCACAGCCAAAAAAACACATTTTCTCATCAGCAGCTTTCATTGATCTGCACTGTGAATGACTTTCACAACTGCTCCAACACAAGTACTCCTCCTGCCACTGTCTTTTCCCCCAGTGGAGCTAATAACAGCTTCAGGGGAGGAGGATGATCAGGAAATGGTTGCGGGAAAAGAGTTAATCAGACACACAAACACACACATGCACTCACACACCATTGCTGCTGCACCAAGCTAGTTCATGCCACAGAGGATTGACCAACTGAGGTTTGGTAACTTCCAGCTTCTGGCCAGAGGAACTCCTCCCTCCTCCTAGTCCCCAGCAAGCTCCTTCTTTTTGTGTTACCAGACTGTTGGCAAAGTTCTTCTCCTGTAACCAGACTGTTGGCAAAGCGTCAGCACGCTAGTGAAGCTGCAGCCATTGGCTGTGATATTAGAGCAGGCATGCTCAGCATGCTTGTGCCTTTTTGGCACTATTCACCCACCCTCGGCTGGGTAAAGACATTTTAACCCATTCCTCACACTGCTTACACCACTGTCTTCTGCAGTGGAGAGGAAGGGTCTTGTGCCCCCCCATCCCTCCCCTGGGAAGAGAGAATTGTGCCCCATTCTTCTCGTTTGTACTGGTTAAAGATAGACTGCACAAGCGACCCCTCTACTTTTCCTCATATGTTTGCAGAATGAGTTGGGGGGTTTTACTAGCAAAGGCTATTTGTGACCCCCCCACACCAGCCCATTCTCCAGCAGATATGCAATGTTGCATGCCCTCGTTTCCCATTTCTCCCATTTCTATTTTTTCCCTCCCCCTAGAACTCCATCCCTACTCCATGCATGAGTGCTTATATATGAATGGATAGGATGAGACTGCTAGCAGGGCCATCCTTAGGGCGGGGCGACCAGGGCAATTGCCCCGAACCCGGCACTGGCACAGGCCCCGCGCTGGGCACACTGCAGTGCAGCCTGCCTTCCTCTCTCCCCCAGTCCCAGCCACTTATCTTTCCCCTCAGCCCAGCCAGAGCCAATCTTTTGTGTCTGTGTGCGGCTTCAAAGGGTCCCAGGGAAGCTGCTAGAGCTCCATCTCTCCTGCGTCTCACCTTCTCAGCAGGTGGGTGGGACTTCCAGAGAGGTCTCCATGCAAGCCTCCCTGAAGCCTGGAGCTCAGGAAAGAAGCAAGCAAGAAAGCAGGCAGGCGGGCAGGCAGGCAGAGTGTATCCAGCACCAGAGCACTCTGCAGACCTTCTGCCCAGCCCAGCCTAGCCTTAGTAATGGAGGTATGATGTGATTTCCTTTTTGTGGTTAACTCCCCCCACCTTTGAATATTTAGGGATTGGCTTGCCATAGGGGTTTGGTATTGAGCAGAGCTGTAGGGCAGGATGGGAGGAATATGTATATTTAAATTGAAGTGGATTGGACAAATTGTCGGTTTTTAATTTTTTTCTTTAATTTTAAAGAAACCCATCCAAAAAGTCCTATAAGTGACTTGCTTCATGGCAGAAAATTACAAAAACTTCTGGAACAAAAAATATATAATACTGATTGATTGGTTTATTACTGCACTATGCTCAAGGTGATAGAGCGTGTGGTAGCGTCCCAGCTGCAGAGGGTCTTGGATGATACGGATTATATAGACCCTTTTCAATCTGGCTTCTGCCCCGGATATGGGACTGAGACTGCCTTGGTCGCTCTAGTGGATGACCTATGCCAGGAACTAGACAGGGGGAGTGCGTCCCTGTTGGTTCTGCCGGACCTCTCGGCGGCGTTCGATACCACCGACCATGGTATCCTTCTGGGCCGCCTCTCGAGTACGGGAATCGGAGGTACTGTGTTGCACTGGTTCTGGTCCTTTCTTGGAGGGAGGGTCCAGAAGGTGGTGCTGGGGGACTGCTGCTCGGCTCCGTGGCCACTGGCCTATGGGGTCCCGCAGGGTTCGGTCTTATCCCCAATGCTGTTTAACATCTACATGAAACCGCTGGGAGAGGTCATCCGGGGACTTCGACTGAGTTGTCAGCAATATGCAGATGACACTCAGCTCTATCTCTCCTTGTCACCTGATCCTAGGGAGGTGGTGGATGTCCTCAGTCGGGGTCTGGAGGCCGTGATGGGTTGGATGTGGGCTAATAAACTGAAATTGAATCCAGACAAGACAGAGGTAATGTTGGTCAGTAGGAGAGCCAATTGGGATAAGGAGATTTTACCAGTTCTGGATGGGGTTGCACTCCCCTTGAAGGAGCAAGTACGCAGCTTGGGTGTATTACTGGACCCGGCTCTGCTTTTGGAAGCTCAGGTGGAGGCGGTGACCAGGGATGCCTTTGCACGGCTTCGGCTAGTGCGCCTGCTGCATCCCTTTCTCGAGAAGGCAGATCTGGCCACAGTTACCCATGCCTTAGTCACGTCAAGGCTGGATTACTGTAACACGCTCTACGTGGGGCTGCCCTTGAAGAACATCCGGAAACTGCAGCTAGTGCAAAATGCGGCAGCTAGGTTTTTATCCGGAGCTGCCCAGTGGGATCACATCACACCCATTTTGAAAGAGCTTCACTGGCTACCAGTTTTTTTCCGGGTCCAATTCAAGGTGCTGGTTTTGACCTTTAAAGCCCTAAACGGTTTGGGCCCGGGATACCTGAGGGACCACCCCCAAGGGTTGCTGCCCACTTGACAAGGTCATCTGAGGGGGCTCTGCTCCGGGTGCCGACAATGAGGGAGGCTCGGTTGTCATGCACGTGGGACAGGGCCTTCTCTGTTGCTGCCCCCAGACTCTGGAATGCTCTCCCAGTGGCTATTCGCTCCTCAGTTTCCATCACAGCTTTTAGAAAAAACGTAAAATCTTGGCTTTTTGCCCAGGCATTTATTTGATTCTTTGCTGCTGCTCCTTATAATCTGTATTGCTTTTATGCTTTTTGTTTTAAATTTTTTAATCAGATTTGTTTAATATTTCCCCCCCACTTAATATTTTATTTTTTTTACCATCTTGTGTTAAAAAATTTTTTTGCTGTAAACCGCCTTGGGATTGCTTTAATGAAAGGCGGTATATAAATTTAACAAACAAACAAACAAACAAATAAAGTTGATTTGCAACCCAGAAGGTCTGAGAACTGGGAAGCTTGTGTTGCGCTTTTAATTTTTATTTCTTTAGAAATGCATTATATGTCCAAGCTGGTTGGACATTTCCAAAAACCTCACTCACACTATTTACACTGTATGTCATCAGTCAGTATGATTCTGTAATGATATGAAATGTTAAAGAGGCCCCACACGTGCTGATTCGCCCCCAGCCCCGCACCCCACTGGGGACAGCCCTGACTGCTAGGAATAGGTCGAGATTACTTAAGATTTGCGCTTTTCATTTTTGGTAGTATTGTTCTGTTTTTTGGAAAAGTTGTTAGGCAAAGTGGGGCCCAGCCCGTTCCCCTGGGTGCAAGCATATTTGGTCATGGCCAAACCTCATGAGAAGAACTATCCATCTAGCAGAGGATTAAATTGCATAACAAATTCCTCTTATGCGATTAAGATAGATCTTGCTCCGGAATGGACCACTCTCTCATGAGAGTGCCTGGCCATAGAAATGTGCATTTGGGCTGGAGGACTTTTACTGCTTGGCCTGGTTGGCAGTTCCACCAAACTCCTGGCAACAGTCCCCCAGCAACGTCCCTCCCAGTCCCAGGAACTCCTGGGAACAGAGAATATAAATACCCCTTAAAAGAGCCTGGTCTACCCACAACACACCTCCATGCTTGGTTTTGCTGCTCATGGTCACCTGGCTGGCCAGGGACCATTCAAATCCACGGGTTTCTTATTCCAGGGTGCCCCCACAGTGGCTGGTTTGCATTCGTCGCAGCATAAGGCTTAGCCAGTACTGGTTAGCCTAGTACGTGGGATTCAACCTCCATCTCTCCTTGTCTGCCCACCCAACACAGAACTGCTCAAACACCCAAAGCGTTCTGGGCCACGTTTAAGTCCTGAAGGGTTGGGTGGAAGGTGTGGAGTAAGAGGTCTATTGTTAACCATCATAGGCGGAACTTTGGGGGGGGGCAGCCAGGGCACCACTGAAGAGGGGGCACCACGCCAGTACCTGCCACCCCATTGCCCACCTGCCCAGCCCCAGGGCCCCTCAGCCACTTGCCATCCTGCTTGCATTGCCATCAGCTCCAGCCTAGGATCAGCACAGCCTAGAATCTGAGCAGCCTACAAATTGCAGAGCTCTTCTCTCCCCACCTCTCAGCTGATCGTCGGGTGGGCGGGGCTTCCAGAGAGGCCTTGAGTAGGCCTCCCTGAAGCCTGACCTCAGCAGGCCCCAAGCAAGCCAGGAAGGCAGGCAGAGTTCTCTGCAGCAGCAGACCCTCTGCCCAGACCATCCAGCCCAGCTTTTACCAGGTAGACTGTGAATTCCTTTTTGTGGTTACCCCCCCAAACACACACTCCGGGTATATAGGGATCTGCTTGCCATGGGGCTTTGATATGGGGGTGGGGGAGACTGAGAAGTCTCTGAATATTTAATTTAAAACAGATTCAAAAATTTGCTGGCTTTAAAAACAAAAACTATCTAAAAATGCCTATAAGTGGCTTGTTTCATTGAAGAAAATTACAAAAACTTCTGGAACAAATATTTATTTATTTATTCATTCATTCATTCATTCATTCATTTATAAATGCACTTATGTTCAATATGTTTTGCAACCCAGAAGATCTGAGTGAGAACTGTGAAGCATGTATTGTGCTTTTATTTTATTTTATTTTTCTTGTGTGTGAACTGTTCTCTAATAACTTGCAGGGACTTCAAATCTGGCCAACATGTGAATGCAGCTCCTCCATTCCAGAGGAGATGTGTGTTAAAGGGCTTTAAAAGCCTGGTGTGAAAAACCTCCTGGAATCAAACTTTACTGAATTTGTTCAGAATTCTGAGAAAACAAACATAGGCTCACCCTGCATGGTTGAAAGTCTCCTTTGCTAATCTGCAGCAAGGGGGCCATTTTAATAATTAGCATTGCTAGTGTGTTCTAGGCATTAAAAGTAGCACAAATATATAGTACTCAATGTATATCACTATATATATTGTGAAGTGTGCGTGTGTGTATTCAGTGAAATGTATTTCCAGGCAGCATACTTATTTTGAAATATCAGACTTAAATCCTTGGGGGCCTGGGGTGTGTAGAGGCCCTGGACTTTGAGGGGCTGGGGGCCCATTTTAAAATCTCATCTTGGCCCATTCCAACCTTGCTATCCCTCTGGAGGTCACTGCACATGGGTTTCTGCACAACACCTGCACAGAAGAAACTTCCATGTAGAAAATGTGTCTCTTGTAAACTGACCCTGAATTTTCCATCCATGACTGGGGTATCTGAGAGTTAGAGTAAATAATAAAAGAACAGCACACTGCTCGTGACAGGAAGGGGCAAATTACAATGATTTCTTAGTCTGGCAGGGGCTGGTTTTGGCCCTGGCAGAACTTGGCTGTCTGCTCCTGGTGCAAATTCCTCTGACTAGTGTGGCAAACTAATGTATCCTCCTCCCTCCTGGTGCCAAAGTAAGCACTAGTGTGGTGAATGCACATATACCCCATCATGAGCCAACAGTCATCACAAGACAAAGGCTGGCAGGAATCATTCACTGGCTCCCCCCACCACCTGCTTCTTCCCCTGTTTTGCTAGTGGCTATTTG
The DNA here is from genome assembly GCF_027244095.1 of Hemicordylus capensis. Classification (NCBI taxonomy): domain Eukaryota; kingdom Metazoa; phylum Chordata; class Lepidosauria; order Squamata; family Cordylidae; genus Hemicordylus; species Hemicordylus capensis. Next base: position 265,804,144 of record NC_069657.1, on the reverse strand, counting down.
GGCAGGTGATCCTCTGGGACAAAGTCATGTTTCTTTAAAAAGCATGAGATGAGACAGAGAAAATGACACTTGGAATCCTCACATAACTCCTGACTATTGTTCTAGGTCTTTTACAGAGATGGCTCATGTTTTCAGGTTTTGATCAACAGCCATGTCTAGATGGTACAGTGTTCCTTTTAATAGGGATTTCCAGATATTGTTGACTACAAGTCCTATCATTCCTGTTTAGACAGGGGCGCAATTTCAGTGCTTGCTCTAGGCGCTATTTTCCCTAGATATGCCTCTGTTAACCAGTGGTGCTGGGAGCCCCACAACAATGCCCCCCCCCCAAAAAAAAAGTTGGAAGGGTTACCTCATGAGAGTACAGTCAAATTGTTTTAAGTTTTAAATTATTGCAATGTTTTAACCTTTTTATTTGTTGTTCCTATTGTATTGTCAAAAACCTCCCAGAGACTTGCATTTTGGGCAGTATATAAATATGTTAAATAAATAAATAATAAAAATAAATGAAGTGCTGAAACACACTAGTGTTTATTTTTCTCTCCAGTGGACTGGCCATCTCAGGAGAAGGCTAACCCACTATCCAGCAAGCCAGCATGAAGACAAGAGTGTCCTTCTCACTGCAGTGAGTCTTTCTCACGGCTTTGACCAGGTCTGCATGCCTGGTGGCACCCTTGGTTACAGTGAACCAGTCCCCAGGATCCTTTGCCTGCCTTAATATACATAATACCCCCCTCCTAGGAAGTCAACAAGATCTGTTCCTGGAGTACCAGACTAGCAGGCCCAGCCCTTCCGTATCTAGCAACTCTCTTCCCCCAGGATTCTCTGGCATGTCTCTTGGTCTGGTTCCCTCACCACTGTGTACATTAAGGCTAAAGAAGTCACACTCCATTGTTAAGATCTGAGAGCGCAAGGAATGGGGTAGAGCAGGTGTTACATCAATGAAGGGGCTCCTTACACCTGTGTCTATTCTCCTTCTTTTATTTAAAGCATGTTTTCCTCAGTGCCGTTCTGTCCCTTTAAATGCAGGAACTCCAGGGACGTGGTATCCCTGTTGCCAACCATTGGTAGGAGGAGCAAAAGGATGGCAGAGGATGGGGCATCAGCTCTGAGAGCTGGCCAGAAATGAGAGAAATGCAGATGCCCTAGAACTGACACATTTCTAGGCTGCTCTGAGCTGGCCTCTCTATGGTGGCAGGCAGGTGTGTAGCTATAATTGAGCGGATGGGTTCAAAAAACCTGGGACCCTCAGATCCTGAGGGCCCCCGAGCTCCAGCCCTCCCTATTTTCTTCATTATCTCCCTCTCTCCAAGGGGCCACTGGGGAGAGGGGCGAACATGGGCCCCTTTCCCCCTAGCTACTCCCCTGGTGGCAAAAGGGGCTTGCATGCAAAAGCCAGGTTATAGCAGTGGCAGAATTCAGCCCACACACAATGCTGCCTTCTAACCTCAGGTTTCAGCAGCAAAACTCACTGCAAACCAAGGATTCAAATTGAGGGTTGAGAGCGGAAACGGAGCTGAAGTTCAGCCATGTAACCACAGCTTCACTCTTTCAGATGATCACACACTCAAAGCTCTGGTACGTTTACCTCTAGTTTGGTGTTTTGTCTGAATGGGACGTGGCTTTAACCAATTGCATGTTTAGCACTTCCACATGCGGAGCTTTTAAAGAGTGGGACATAGGAAGCTGCCATATACTGTGTCAGACCATTGGTCTATTTAGCTCAGTATTGTCTACACAGACTGGCAGCGGCTTCTCCAAGGTTGCAGGCAGGAATCTCTCTCAGCCCTATCTTGGAGATGCCAGGGAAGGAACTTGGAACCTTCTGCTCTTCCCAGAGCGGCTCCATCCCCTGAGAGGAATATCTTGCAGTGCTCACACATCAAGTCTCCCATTCAGATGCAACCAGAGCAGACCCTGCTTAGCTAAGGGGACAGGTCATGCTTGCTACCACAAGACCAGCTACCACAAGACCAATTTACCCCAGTGACACATTACTTTGCAATTTGCTAATTGGCTCTAAAATTTCATCCTTTGCCATCTTCAGATGTGTCCTCCCCCAAAACCTGTTAGTATCTCATCAACAATATCTTCTATAGTGAAGACCAATGCAAATAATTCATGTAGACTCTCTGCAGTTACTACCTACTTCAGTAAGGATTTCATACCAATATTCTATTCAATTACTGGCTACTTTCCTGTTCCTAGTGTCTTTAAAGAAATGATTGCTGGTCTTATATCTTTAGCAATCTGCTCCTAAAATCCTCTTTCATTGTCTTATCAAATTACCATGGTTTTGACAGAATTTCTGCTTCCCCTCCCCCTTCTTCTCATTTAAGAAAGCCTTCCACGTTATATGCAAGATTTTCACATCTTGCTTTTTATGGTTTCCTTGACTCCACTATTTAACAATGCTGACATGCTTTCAGACTTGTTCATGCCTTTTTCTAATTTCTGGTATACCTTTTCTCTGAGCCTCTGTTGCAATGGCTTTGAATAAGATCTGAGCTTCCTGAAGCAGTTTGGCCCCCCTAACTCAACTCCTTTTTAGCTACATCACCTTTTAAAGAAAATTCCTTTCCTAAATTAAGAGCAACAGTATTGGACTTTCTAGGCAAATTTTCATTCATACATATATGAATTTGTCTGATAGTGTTGCATTACTGCTCCCAAGTGCTTTAGCAAAAGTTTCATCTCTAATGAATACATGCTCTGTTCTTCAAAGAGGGCAACATTATGTCCAGTGCATACATGTCCTCCAACATCTTCACCCCACCGCTGATGCTAGGGACTTGCACAAACCAAAAAATGTGCTTCTGCTCGAAAGCAATTCAGACAAAACCACATTGCTCCAAACTGGTTCAGTCGAACTGACCAGTTGGTTTGGTCTGTTAGATCGAACCGATTTGGGCAGTTCATGCAGCCAATATATTTGTAAATGGGAATCTGGTAAGGATTCCCCTTGACAGCTGTGGGGGTGGGGCATCCTTCCAAGGCTAAGGGGCATCCACGGGGCAGCGAAAGAGGTAGAAAGCCACTTACCCAGCTGGCACAGCTGGCAGCACCACCACCCGCCCTCCTGGCACAGTCCCAACCATGCTCCTTCCTCTTTTACCAAGCCACTGGCTCGGTGGCAGCAGCTCAGTTCTGGCCTCTTCACATGTGCAGAGACCCGAACCTAGTCGGTGCCAAGCTGGCAGCTTGGTAAAGGAGGGAGAAGCATGCTTGGGGCCATGCCAGGATGATAAACAGCGGTGGCGAACAGTGGCGCCAGCTTCCAGACGGGCCGGGTAAGCAGCTTATTGCCCTCTCTTGCTGCCCCCACCCGTCCACCTCTTAGCGTGCCAAACTGGTTCACCTCAACCGGGCCTGGTTCAGTTCGATCACAGACTGGACCACCCCCAGTTCAGTCCACGGTCAAACCTCCAAACCGGCCCCAGTTCAAGGAAAACCAGTTCAGCATGGACCGTTCATGAACACCCCTACTAGGGACAGTCATGTGCCTATTTATTTAAAATAGTTATGTTCCGCCCCACCATAACAATACTGCTTGGGGCAACTCCCAACCATAAAACAGATAAAGCCATAAAAACAGTGTAAAAAGTATAAGCATGCACCCCTATTCTCACACCCAAGAACCTCCTCTTACTTGCCCAGTGATTCAAGTTCTTTTCTGCCTGGTGTACTATTGCGTTTTTCAGTTTGTCTACAATAACCTGGCTTCTGCAGCAAGAGTGCTAGAGAACTGGCCAGAATGGTTTCCTTCTCTGAACATTTAAAAATATTCATAGATTGTTGAAACTCACAATAGAATTGATTGTGCTCATTATAGAACGTCTGCAACTCCAACGTGCCCAGGGGCACTTATTATTTCCATAGGCTGTTATAGGGAAATGCTAGAATGGAACTTTGTCCAGTCCAGTACATATGTGCAAGCATGATAATATTTTTTCAAAATGGCATCTCTAAAATCTCCCCCATAGGCACAAACAAGAACAAACAGCAACAATCAGGGACAGGTACCAGAAATTAGGAGCTGTCCCTGGTAATGAACAGTTGAATATATATGGTTTGCTCTCTAGATTTTTTTACCCAGGGATAGCTGGGTATAAAATCCACAGAAACCTCTAGTGGTGGAACTGCAGCTCCCACCTGGGAGATTTTGTGTGCCCTCCTCTGACCAGTCATAAATGTTTTGTGGACCAGGCCACAAGGAGTAAAAGAGCTCAAAGCAATGGGCATCAGGGCAGAATTAAAGAAAAAGAAAGAAAAAAGAGAGGGATATCATAAGAAAAACAAATAAGAAAATAAAATGTCAAATCACCCAAATACTAAGCTAAGGGACATCTAATGAGATTGGTCTGTCCTTGTCTCTCTTGCCCATATACTTTGGAGTTAGGAGCATCCCAAACCAAGTAGGGGATTTTCTATGACTGCTTGCAGTGGGGATGAAAAGACAAATGACATGTTTAAAATCTTGTCTAGTTTGAAGGGATGTGTGAGCCGCAGCAGCTCCTTCCACCTCCCTGCCTACCTCCAAAATGAGAGTGTCCAGGCCACACAAAGGCCCATTGCACACAAAGGCCCTGTGTGCAGCGGCCTCCAAAAGGGCCACCATGCTCGGAGGAAAGGTCGAAAACCAGCCGAAGAACGGCCAAATGGCCAATTTTTTTAACTAAAAGAGACCGGTGGGGGGAGGGGAACCTCCGCAGATGCCCACACACACACTGCCTCAGACAACTCCCCTAGAGGGGGTAAGTTTGGGGGAAATCTAATTTTTTTATTTTTTTAAAAGCTCACAACCCCCACCACCAGACTGAACTGAATGGAGGGGTGGGGTTCGAGGGGGTGCCTGACTGAACTGGCCCAGTCCAGTTCAGGTTCAGTTTAATTGCACCGAACCGGACCAGCTGGTTCCATGCACAGGTTACCAATTTGTTTCTGGTTGCAATCCAAGGTTCTGGTGACTACCTTTAAAACTCTTAACAGCTTGGTTCTTTGTTACCTTAAGGATTACCTTCTCCCACATATATCTGTCTCTCCATAAAATATACTAGAGAAGCCCTTCTCCACATTCCATTACTGACGGACTTTTGCTAGGTAAGGACACATGAGCAGGAGTTCTTAGTCAAACAGTTGAACTCCCTCCCATGGGAAGTACGTAAGGCACCCTCCTTGCTTGCCTTCAGATACCAGTCAAAAAAATGGCTATATTCACAAGTCTTGGGAAGCTAATCACCATTTTTATGAATATCAGCTATGATTAATTACTGACATCCTGACTAATGAAGAACTGGTGCAACAGGAGAAGCACCAGACCAGTGCTTCTGATAAGTTCAGTTAACCCAGCTCTGCTGCTGACTCAGCAGTAGGGGCAAATTTCAGTAGCCTCCCCTTCCCCAAGAAGCACTCTGTGCAACCTGAAAATATGTCCCTGATGGTTGCAAAGCCATCCGGGACATATTTTCGGGTAACACAGTGGGTTTCCTGGAGAAGAGGAAGTCACTGAAATGCTCTTTCTCTCTCACACACACACAAGCACCAGTGCAGCATTAGTCTGGAACTATTCAGAAGCACTGCTGCTATACTGGTGCTTCTCCCATTGCACCAGTGCTTTGTTGATAAGGATCTCAGCCATTGGTTTTCGTTTGCCTTCCAATTTTGCTGCCAACTGGTTTGATTGATTGTCAGTTTTAATTGTATGGTTATTGTCTTATTAATTGAGGTGGGCTGCCCTGAATCTGTGGAGAAGGGCAGGATAGACTACCTTTTAAATAAACAAGCAATTAAATAAAATATTTCTTTGCTTGTACATGTACTGGGAAGCAGCACAGCTTCCCAGTGGGTGTTTTTCTAGCTTTCAGGGGCAATGACTCTCTAGCATGCTTGCCAAAGGTGTGTTCGTTTCCTGTAGCTAGAAATCTGAAGGCTTATCTGAATGAGAAAGAACTCTACAAAATGGCTGATTCATTATTTTGTACAGGCTGCTCTACTTTTTCCCTCCTGCAAGAAATACTGTTTGGTTTATTTTCACCAACAGGTGTCACTGCTTAGTTCCTTGGGACTGTGGCCTCCTTCTCATTGAGGTAACCAACCTTGTCTGGGCTGTACCATTTTGCCTTGCAGGGGGGAGTCGCATGATGGAATGTTCCTCTTCCCTACAAAAATACTCTCCCTAGAGAAAAATGGCAGGGCAGGGAGAAGAACTGTAGCCTAGGACCCTTCTCCCTGACATGCTAGTTTACTGTGTGAAGGGATTTGTTTTTTGTATGAAAGAGCACGTGAGCTCCCACCTGCAATCTGAAATGGTGCAGCTCAGACATAGGTTAACCACCTCCATGAAGCTCAAAGTACATACTACACAGAGTTTAGTGGAGTGAGAGAGGATTCCTTCTTCCACATTTTTTTTTTAAAACCTAGATCAGTTAGGATGCTTTAAGCCTGAGCAGGGAAAGGGCAGGTGGAGAAAAGCTGCTTAAGCCTTTGCCCTCCTGTTGTTTTTTAGCTCAAAATTGCCTTCTCCAAGCGGAGGGGGAAAGAAACAGGAACATCCTATCTTTCTCCCTGAGCACAGAAAAGCAGGTTGGAGAGGATTATTTTGTGCTGAAACACAAATGGGGGGGCAAAGGGCTGAACAGCCTCTCTCTCCACTTTCCCTTGTTCTGCTCTAAGCCACAACCTTTCCAGGCTGATTTGACTTAAAACAAAACAAACAACAACATACCGAGGTAACAACACAGAGCTCCATGTGATAGGTAGTTTAAGACTGACAACTAAGCCAAAGATTCTGTAAAGTGTGCTGTCAAGTCGGTGTTGACTCTTGGCGCACACAGAGCCCTTTGGTTGTCTTTGGTAGAATACAGGAGGGGCTTACCATTGCCATCTCCTGTGCAATATGAGATGATGCCTTTCAGCATCTTCCTGTATCGCTGCTGCCCAATATAGGTGTTTCCCATAGTCTGGGAAACATACCAGCGGGGATTTGAACTGGCAACCTCTGGCTTACTATTCAAGATTCTGTAATAAACCAATAATTATATTCACCCAAGAACTGAGGCCGAAACTATGTTACATGCAAAAATATGTAATGATAACCCAGCAGGTCCTTTCAGTGTGAATGATGGATCAATCAGACGTTTATTCAATATCCTGTGTATATCTATGATATACTCTATATTTTGGAGAGCTGGCTATTTATACATTGAGCTGCGGTTTGTATGGTATAATTACCAGGGCACAGCCAAGTCCTTTACAGGTGTTCTCAAGATTGTTTGTAGTGCCCCCTTCTGGGATGCTTCTTTTTGACTGTCCTACCTATTGACGAGCTTCTCCAATGGAATCCAGAAGCGGGAGACGGCTGGTGAAACAACAGCAGGCAGGTAATTCAGAAAGGGAGGTTACAACTTACATGCTCTCTGAGTGTCACCAATCAGATCATGTTGGGACTGCATACAAATCTAGAGCTAAACTACATGATTTGGGGAAATTTGAGTATTTTTGAGTTTTCTTTGTGCATACTGGACTAAAATTTTGCCTTTGGGTCATCTTTATACAATTTGGGATTGTTGTTTTTGTTATGTTGATGCTTTCCCTTATATTTAATAACAATGTTGATTGTACAAACTCTGTGCCATTTATTCAGTTGTTGTCCTTCTTGGCTTCTGTCCTGATGCCCATCTAGATCTGAAGTGTTACCTGAACATCAGTAGATTTCTGGTCAGTAGAGTAGGATATGTGGTCATGTCTGATCCCTATAAATGCTTCCAGTGATATTTCTAATCACAGAATTGCAAGAATGCCACAGGATTCTATTGACAGATTTTTGCACTGTGCAAATAACATGAGAACATGGAAGTGGCAGGGACTCAAGTCTGTCTAAGGCCTGCTGTGCTGTAGTGGTTAGAGTATTGGACTAGGACCCAGAAGTCCCAAGTTCAAATCCCCATTTAGCCATGAAACTCACATATAAATATTCTTTAAAACCCACAATGATTCCATTCATAAGCCATGTGTGAACTGGAGTGTCTTTGTGTTCAATGGTCCTGTGTTATCAAAGTCTGCTTCTGAACACTCAGAAACAGACTTCTGAATGGCACTGCTTTGTAGTGGTTCCGTTCCTATCTCTCCAGTAGATTCTAGATGGTGTCACTCAGAGATAGTTGCTCTCTGAAACAAGAGCTATTGCATGGTGTCCCTCAGGACTCTATCCTATCTCCGATGCTTTTTAACATGATCTCACCCATTGATTTCATCAGGAGATTTGGAATAGGGTGTTATCAATATGCTGATGACACCCAAATCTATTTCTCCATGACATTATCATCAGGAAAAGGCATAATCCCCCTAAATGCCTGCCTACGCGTAGTAATGGATTGGATGAGGGATAATAAATTGAAGCTGAATCCAAGCAAGACAGAGGTACTCCATGATAAGGGGTCATACTTCAAGGGATGCGATAGATCTTCCTGTTCTGGGTGGGGTTGCACTCCCCCCCGCAGAAACAGGTACGTAGCTTGGGAGTGCTCCTGAACCCAGGCCTCACTCTGTTTTCTCAGGTTGAGGCTATGGCCAGGAGTGCTTTCTATCAACTTCGGTTGATATGACAGCTGTGTCTGTTCCTTGAAGACAGTGATATCAGAACTGTGGTGTACTCTCTGGTAACTTCTAGACTTGACTACTGCAATGTGCTTTATGTGGAGCTGCCCTTGTATGTAGTTCGGAAACTTCCATTGGTTCAAAATGCAGTGGCTAGATTGGTCTCCGGGGTGTTCCAGAGAGACCATATTATGTCTGTTTTAAAGCAATTGCATTGGTTACCAATAGGTTTCTAGGCAAAATACAAAGTCCTGGTGATTACCTTTAAAGCTCTAAATGGCTTAGGACCATGTTACCTAGGAGACCACCTTCTTCTGCGTGATCCCTACCACACATTCAGATCATCGAGAGAGATCCACCTCCATATGCCGCCGGCTCATCTGGCAGTGAGTTAGGAGCGGGCCTTCTCTGTAGTCGCTCCTGGGCTGTGGAATGCGCTCCCTATAGACATTTGTGGTTTAACATCTTTGCCAGCCTTCAAAAGAGCCAAGACAAAAAATTTCAGCCAGGCTTTTAGTACTCTCTGAATGTTTTAGATTTTTTTAATTGCTGTTTTTAACAGTTTGCTTTATTTTGTTTTTCTTGTGTTTATATTTGTTTATATTTGTAAACCACCTAGAGCCTTTGGAGTCAGGCAGTATATAATTTTAATTTAAAAATAAAACACTCGGTAAAGAGAGAAACACGTCTGAAGTAGAATTAACTGTTTGCCACAAATAGCTCTTTTCAGGACCATGGGGACCATCTGGAAATGGCAATAATCTGTTCTGAGTCTCTGTGAACCTGGCAGAAGCTGCACTCCTGTGGCAATTTTGGTCACCTATTTCAGCTGCAGACAGATGCTGTTCTTGCTACAGCTTTGCTTCCATTACAGTCTCTTTCCAGCAGTCCCCAAATTCCAGGGAAGTAGCAAATTGTTTGAGCTCAATGGGAACTAAAGATGCAGAATAAAGACCATGACTCCATGAAGTGAGTTTAAAAGCAGAGGAAAGTGCTCAAAGTGTTAGAAATCCTCACACCGAACTGTGCACTTTTGTTACTTGCACAAAGTAAACTCCAGGGGCAAGAAGCTACACTCAGCGGATACAGTGAAGATTCCCCTGAGGCGATTCAAAAGTCAGGGCTAAGATGGGCAAAGAGTGGGTGTGTCATGGCTTCTGATGGCCTCAGAAAGGTGGGGCTCCCATTTCCTCCAGTAAGAGGTAGGAGCAGCTTTAAGATCACCATATCCTACACAGGACTGGAGGACTCAACCATTAATGGAGTAGCCATTTATTTTTATCACTTTAAAAAAACAATAGCATATTTAGATACCACCCAAACATATGTCTCAAGACACTTTACAAATGTTTAACAAACTTTTAATAAAAGTTGAGCACGTCTCTGAAGTAAGGAAGAAGCTGCTTTTGAAATGGAAGTATGAGAATGTGGGATAGTTTGGTTTTGGCTGGGATAGGTTGGCAAACTGGCAAGGTATCCCTGATGAACGTTCTGTAGCCCAGTGGGGTGTGTGTGTGTGTGTGTGTGTGTGTGTGTGTGTGTGTGTGTGTGTGCACATACACAAGCTCTATGAGAGGAAGGTCCTGGATTCAATTCCTGCCATCTCTAGGTATGGCTGGGAAAGACTGTTATCTGAAGATCAAACTAGATGTTCAGCTAAGTGTAATTTAAAGAGGCATGCTTACAAAGGAAAGGGGCAAGATGGGGGTGGATTTTCAGCAGGAAAATGGCACCAAGATAAAGAGCTGATTTCTTCCTCCCAGCACACTGTGGTCCCAATCAGACTGGACCCTCACAGTAAATTTCTTCTGAAAAATGTATTTCTGGTTGTTGTAGAATCCAGGACAAGGCAGTGGAGTAGAATTGGGGACATTAATGGTTTAATGAAATAGATAAAAACATAAGAACAGCCCTGCTGGATCAAGCACAAAGAATCCTGTTTCACACAGTGGCCCACCAGATGCCTCTGGGGAGCCCACAGGCAAGAGGTATGTGCTTGCCCTCTCTCCTGCTGTTGCTCCCCTGCAACTGGTATGGAGAGGTATCGTGCCTCTGAGGCTGGAGATGGCCCACAGCACCAGACTAGTAGCCACTGAGACACCTGACCACCATGAAGCTGTCCTTCAAAGCCTTGCGAGGCTTGGCGCCTGTCTACCTACAGACCCATCTCTCCCATCCAGTCACATCCCGTCCGGTTAGATCATCTCAGATTGCCCTTTTGTCGATTCCTGATTTCCAAGAGATTCAGGGCTCTAGGACCCATGAAAGGGCATTTTCGGTTGCTGCCCCACTTCTTTGAAACTCTCTTCCCCTTCAGATTCATTTAGCCCCTTCCTTACTGATCTTCAAATCTCTATTGAAGACTTTTCTTTTTTGCCAGGCTTTTGCCCTGTAGTTTACTTATTTGTGTGTGTGTGTGGGGGGGTGTTGTTGTTTTTGTTAGTTACTTTAGTTTTTAATTAAGAATGTAATTCTTAATGTTGCCTTGTTTTGCATGTTTTTGTGCACCGCCCGGAGTCTTCGGAGTGGGCGGTATATTAAATGTTTCTAATTAATTAATTAATTGATTGATTAATTAATTAAGCCCCCTTTAAAGCCATCCAAGCTGGTGGCCATCACCACATCCCCTGGCAAAGAATTCCATAGATTAATTGTGCGCTGTGTGAAAAAGTACTTCCTCTTGTCATCTCCTGACCTTCAGTTTCATGGAGTGACCCCTGGTTCTAGTGTTGTGAGAGAGGGAAAGAAATTTCTCTCTGTGAACTCTCTCCACTCCATGCATAATTTTATAAACCTCTATCATGTCTCTCCTTAGTCGCCTCTTTTCCAGTGTAAAGAGCCCCAGTTGCTGTAGCCTAGCCTCATAAGGAAGGTGCTCCAGGCCCCTGATCATTTTGGTTGCCCTCTTCTGCACCTTTTCCAGTTCTACAAAATCCTTCTTAAGATACAGTGACCAAAGCTGTACGCAAACACAGTACTCTAGATGTGGCTGCATCATAGATTTGTATAAGGGCATTATAATATTAGCATTTTTATTTTCAGTCCCCTTCCTGATTCCTAGTATGGAATTAACCTTTTTCACAGCTGCTGCACACTGTCTCAACACTTTCAATGAGCTGTCCACCACGACCCCAAGATCTCTCTCCTGGTCTCTGTAAGATATTTCTTGCAGAGAGGCAAGTGCAAACTGTTTTCAATGCTCTTGCTGCTGGTTGTTTGTTAATCCCGCCTCTACTCCAGGACTGGACTACACTTAACTAAACACCATTCAAAAGCTGGCCTGGAACAAGGAATGGATTAACCAGAAACCACCACAGCTGTAAACACAGCTCTTTAAAACCCAGTTAGGTGAACCTTTAGTGTGACCCCAAAAGCCTGGAGAGCTGCTGCCAGACAATGTGGACAATACAAATCTAGATGGATCAGTGGAATGACTGGGTATAAGGCAGTCATCTCTTTACATATGGGATCAACCCTTGCATAAAAGCTAGATACTATATCTATATAAAGAATTACATGTTTCAAAAGTGTACACACTCTCTCTCTCTCCCCCCTCTTGTGTTAGCCCTTACAGAGCCATGTTCCTAATGTTCTTCTTTCCATTTCTGCTTAGTCTTAAATTGGAAGTTGTCAGATGCCTTTCCTGCATGCCTTGATACAGATCCATCTCGACAGTTGGCAGGCCCCTTGAGATGGCTGAATCCGTTGCATGTAGCTCCACCTGAGATTTAAAAGGATGGAAACTCTGCAAATTTCAACCTACAAGAGATTGAGAATCGGGGTGGGGGAGCGAACCATTTGTAACTGGGGTGAATGGAAAGTGTCAAGCTCACTAAGCTCCTTTATTAAAGTCTTTCCCAATATCACCTAGGAGGAGGAGATATTAAAAACACTGAAAACTGAATACTCTTCCAGGACTGATAAAATAGTGATCTTGGTGATGTGGAAAGATGTTTTTACAAGATCCTCACCTTACAAAAGTGGTGCTGAAATTTTGTCTTTTACTTGCATTTCCAAACTCTCCACGTCAAGCATTGCCATATCATTCAAGATTTTAGGGAAAGACCTCAAGATGAAGGAGGAATATGAGAAAAGGCAAGCAAACGGGGACGGAGTGGGGGAGCATGAAGGAAGGATTGCAAATGCTTGGCAGCTGAGATACCAACTGCTGAGATCATATGGTGATAATTCTTGCTGCTACATCTGTCTTGTGGGGCGACAATAATTCTCAATCAGACATTGAAGAATCTGTTCTCACCGGAGAACACAATTATTAGCAAAATCGTAAGTGACCGTGTTGGTCCGTTAGAGGAAAAATACATAATCCAAATGAGGTATTTATTAGGACCCACCAAAAAGTAACAAAGCATCAAATGGAGAGCTTTCAAGTCCTACTCTTCATCAGGTTGGTGGTAAGCAAAATGTTGTGGAGAGAGGGGATCAAAACAGGAGTGCCCCAGCAGTCTACAGTTTGTAAACTTCGGACTGTTGGGGCATCTCCTCCCACACTGGCTGCCTTCCCTCCCACCGTTCTTTTGCTTATCATCTCACCTGAAAGCTTTTCACACGAGATGGAGAAGGGGTGTGTTCACATATGGGATAGATTTACCCCAAAGTCCCTGCAAGGAGTTCACATACAACTGAGGTTTTTCACTGTAGCCCGATTTATATCCGGGGTTTTAAAAAACTCCACTATCCACAGCAGTTTTTTGGGGATAACTTCGAGTTCACAGTAAAGCCTCCCTGTAAACTCACGGTTAAACCTGCTGTGTGTAAACGCTCCTGATGAAGAGTTCTGTAAGATTCAGAAACTCTCTGTCCAATGCTTTGTTATGTTTTGGTTGGGCCTAATAAAATAATTGTGTCATGAGCATGTGGATGGACTCCGAGGAGGAGGGGATGGCAGCAGAGGTGGGAGTGCAAGGTCCAGAACTTGCAGAGGAGAGCGGGACCAACCCATGGGAGGCTGGAGAAGAGTTAGAGCCTGTCCTGGCAGCTCCTGTGGAAGAAGGACAGCCAGTCTCAGCAGTGGAGAGGTGTCGCTCAAAGAGATAGCAGGAGATTAAGGACTGAATGTACAGAACGGCTAGACTAACAAGCAAGGCTGCTGAGTCAGGGAACCATGATTAACAGCACATGGTTTTAGCCTATATTAGCCGGCTTTGCCACAGTCACTGTGCTGGTATCAACGTTGTTCTTCACTGAGATACTTGGCTGTGTTCCTGTTTGCTGTGCTGTGTTTTGACCTTGGACCATTTGGACTCTGTTTGTGGATTACGATTTGGACTCTGTTCAACTGACTGGTGATATTATGACCCAGACTGACTCTGGTTTGAAGAAACTGCTTACTGCCTGGCTTTGTAGTTTGACTTCTGCCCCTATCTGTTTCGCTCTCCGGCAGCTGAGATTTATAGCTCCAGATTAGTGAGACAGGTTTATGACAAATTGCCACGTAATGGCATAGCGGGGGAAGCAACCTGCCTAGAGAGCAGGAGGCTGTTAGTTCAAATCCCCACTGCTGTGTTTCCCAGAATATGGGAAACTCCTATATCGGGCAGCAGCGATATTGGAAGGTGCTGAAAGGCATCATCTCATACTGCATGGGAGGAGGCAATGGTAAACTCCTCCTGTATTCTACCAAGAAAACCACATGCTTCTGTGGTCGCCAGGAGTCAACACCAACTTGATGGCACAACTTTTCCTTTCTTTTAATAAAAGAATTACCTATTATTGGTACGTGTGTGTGTGTGCGCGCGCGCGTACGTGAGCTCTGATGCTGGTCGAAAGCCTTTAAACAAAAGTTATATCGTGAACATAGTAATGGAATTAAAAGTTCCATCCAAGAACATTTAGGGATTCATAATATCAACAGGAAATATTTAAATAGATCTAAAGCAAATAGTTTTGCCATAATGATATTCTAGTTGGTCCCCCCACCCCTTTTATTTCTCCTCTGAAAAAGGGCTTTTCCACTTTAAAAGGTAATTGAAGTTCCCTGCATAGCTTTTACCTGTAACTCAAATTACATGGGGACTACTGCTGAAAATTTTAGCTAGACAAGATGTTTGAACTGAGAGAATTGCATAGTCCTAATCCTTTTTGTTCCAAACTACAGAAGGCAGTCGGAAGGAACTTCATAGCCTTGCTATACTTTCTGGCAGTGAATGATGCCAATTTTAAGATGAAACATATTTTTTTAAAGTATTCTTATAAAACTTATCCTTGCTGAATCATTGATTGGCCGGTTTTGGTCCATATTTTCACCTTGTTCATCATGGTGGCAAAGCTGGACCTTGCTACAAAGTCATGGTGAAGGAAAAACTCTTGCATTGGCTCAAATTAGCCCGAGAAAAGACTCAGCCAGAAGCTTTCGTTAACAGCACATCTCCTGTCTTTAAGCTTTTGGTGTCAGTGCAAATAGCATAGCCAAAAACCAGGCAAGCACCAATCTTTATGTATGAGTACTTGAAAAATTACAGGAAGCAGGAGTTGTGTTTAGAATGTCAAAGATGAGGAGCTTATTTGCAAGCTCTGAAGAACTGGGAAAGAAAACAGCTAGGTTAAGTGAGCCGCCCCTTGTTTTCCTGCTTCAATTATTTCCCTTCCCTGTGTCATTCCTCCCTCCCTTCACCTACTTCAGCTTACCCTCCCCAGCCCCACCCACAACAAACTTGACATATTACCTGAATTAAAATATGAAGCGTAGGAACACAATGGTAACCAATGGTAGCAGAGGGGCCATAATACTTACTGCATTGAAGCATACACGCTCTGTTTCTGTTGTGGATGCCTTAATGATAGAAAAAACTCTGTGTGTGTGTGTGTGTGTGTGTGTGTGTGTGTGTGTGTGTCTGTGTGTCTGTGTGTATCCTCTGCCCGGCCTTTTGGAAAGCAGCTAGTATGCTACTTCCCAGGTTTTCAAGAACTGGTGTTGCTACTTTTTCAGGCCAACACTCCCAGACCCTGTTGCATGCTCTCCAGGGGCATAGCTAGGGGAGAGGGGGACTGTTTTCACCCCTCTCCCGGTGGCTCCTCAGAGTGAGAGAGATAATGAAGAAAATAGGGAGGGATGGAGCTGGGGGACTCTTAGGAGCTGGTGGGCCCGGGTTCTTGGAACCCATCTGCTCAATTATAGCTATGCCATGGCATGCACTCTCTCTCTCTCTCTCTAATTGTTGTGTTGAGCAGCTGATGATCAAAGAGAAACCCTGTATCGCCTCACACCTCCTCTCCCAGCTAGTTGCACTGCCATAAGCGGCCTTGCTTTCAGCCATAGCCGCCCTGTATTTCTGTCATGACTAGGGATGTGCACGGAACTGGGCATGGGTGGTTTGAAGGCAGGGGGAGTCAGACTTTAAGGGCAGGAGAGGAGGCACTTACACCTCCTTCCACTTTCTCCCCACCAGCACTCGGTTTTTGTAAAGTCCTTTGGGGTGGCAGTGTACCTCCCTGCCACACCATCCACTCTTCAGCTGGAAATGACTGGAAGTACCCGGTGCGCGCACATGCACCCAATGTGCATGCACACAACAGGTACCTCTAGCCACTTCCGGCCAAAGAGGGGACAGTCCGGCAGGGTGGTACACTGCTGCCCTGAAGGACTTTACAAAAACCAAGTGCTGGCGAGGGGAAAGTGGAGGGAGGTGTAAATGCCCCCTCCCCCACCCTTAAAATCCAGCACACACCCCACCTTCAAAACTCCCAGTGTTCAAACGTGTTCAGAGGCCCGTAAAAGGGCCTCCAAACAGGTTCATGCACATCCCTAGTCATGACCTAGTCACGGTTGGCTTCCCCCTCAAGAAAAGGGAGAGGAGAGCTGGTCTTGTGGTAGCAAGCAAGACTTGTCCCCATAGCTAAGCAGGGTCTGCCCTGGTTGCATCTGAATGGGAGACTTGATGCGTGAGCACTGCAAGATATTCCCATCAGGGGATGAAGCCGCTCCGGGAAGAGCAGAAGGTTTCAAGTTCCCTCCCTGGCTTCTCCAAGAGAGGGCTGAGAGAGATTCCTGCCTGCAGTCTTGGAGAAGCCGCTGCCAGTCTGGGAAGACAATACTGAGCTAGATAGACTAATGGTCTGACTCAGTATATGGTAGTTTCCTATGTCCCTATGACTTCAGATCCAGGACACCTTGCCCCCACCCACGTAGGGGATGAGACAGGGTTGAAAAGAACCCATGAATGACCCAGCCCACACTAAAAAAAACTGGGAGACCCCATGACAGCACTTCCTCGTGACTCAGACACAGCCCTTCCTTTGTCCTTTGATTCCGGAGCATCCCTGAGGTCTGACCTACTAGAGTTAGCAGAGATTCCCCCAGCATCACTGAAGCCAGCACTTATGAAACTGGGCAAAGCCCCTTTAACAAACATCCTTTCCTAGAGAAGGGATGAAGCCAAGCCACTCTGTGAAGCAGCCTTAAAAACCAGGAGTTTGTTCCCTGGTGCTGTTCCTGGATCCTTGCCTCAGAAGATAACTTGGCTCAGTCCAGGACAGGATAATTTCTTCCTGTCTATCAGATATCCCCATAGCTGTCCTTCCCCACTACTTCAGCCTATGTTGCTCCTGTGCCTGCCTCTGGCTTCCTATCCAACAGGAATATAGGCAGCTGGTTTCAGGACATACTGAGACGTAGTCGTAGAATTCTTAAGAATGACAACTTAGGCTGGCCTCTTCCCTCTTGTCTTCTTCAATTTGTCACACAGAGGCAAAAAGTGTGTGTGCATATGGTGGAGCATGTCCCAGTTGGAACAGCAGCAGCTGTGGCATTTGTTGGGAATATAGCTGTAATCTTGGCATCTTTTGTCAGTGGTAATGGCACTTACTACTTGGCTAAGGAAGCATTTTGTACTTCTGGGCTCTCCTACTTCCGGTGCTTAGGAACAGCAAGGGGTGAAGAAAAGATGGAGAGCCAGGTGCTATGGGGAGGTAAGAAAGGGCTAGATGACAAGAGATTGTCTGGCACTGCAGGTCTGTCACAGAGTTAGGTAGAGCTAGATTACTAGAGCCGATACAGAATGTATTTACTGTTGCATTGGTCATCTCCTACATAGGTTGGTGGCAGGTAGGATAGCTTTAAGGCACCTCCCCCCACCCCACCCCCACGTTTCTCCTGCCAACACCATCTTTAAAATTGCTGGCACAGGGCGGCTGTGTACCTCTTTGCCACCTCGGCCAGCATAATACCGGAAGTGGCTGGTGCGTGCATCACCCAGTCCCAAAATGAACGTGGAAGTCCTCCACCACTCTGGGCCACTCCAATGCCAGTTCAGCAACCAGGTCCATCAGCTCAATTAGAGACTCCACTGGGCAGCGGGGTGATCAGTACACCAGCAAAAGTCCCAGTCTATCCCTGGTCCCTAGACTTAGGTCATGCCAAGTCAAGTCTTTATTTCAGTCTATGACCAGCATAACAGCAAAATAAACAAGAAACAATTAAGACAATCTACTCCTACAAGGTAATAGGGGATCTCTATAAAATTACCTAAAACACCTAAAACATAATACAGTGAGTAGAGCAAGCTAAAAGTTAAGACTATGAGCAGATCCTATATAATATTAATCAACACTAGGGTCAGAATGATACTGAGTTTAAAGGTGGCAAGATATCAAAACTATGTGCCTGATACAGAATGATGTTAGATCTCATATCATTTTGTATTCTGTACTATGTATGACAAAATCATATCCAACCAGGGGACACAACATACATACATACAGGCATTAAGATGTTTATTTCTTATTAAACGCTACATGAATTTTGCTAGCTATTAAGCAAACTGTCCACATTATAGGATCTGAAATCATCTGTCAAAAGAAGGTTAAAATTAAAAAAACCTGTAGCAGCCTGGATATGAGCTAATATATGGGGAGATAAGCTTATGCCGAGAGTCACGGTAGTACTGACAATACAAAAGTACATGAGCCGTTGTTTCAATCTCACCGGAGCCACAGGGGCAGATACGCTCTCCATATGGAATTTTACGGTATCTTCCTTCCATTACAGCTGTGTGCAAGGCATTGCATTGGGCCAGTACTTTGGGACTGTTATCTGGTTTAAATAATTGGCAGAGGTAACACTCAGAATTTGATTGCCCAAAAAGACACCGGCCGGGATGTAGCCCTGATCAATTTGCCGCTCCATATCATAAACTCTTTCCCTTATTTTGACTCTGGCTTAGACTTAGATCAGACTTAGGTCTGCACATTCCATATAGGCCAAATGCCTGACGGGTTCTGGTAAGGGAGATGGTATTTTATAGACCACAGCAACCCTGCCTCCCCACCCCCATCCTCCTGCTCCACCATGGAGTAGCCCTCCGGGACAAGCTGGAACCAAACCGGACCACTAGCCTCTCCCAACCAGGTCTCTGTGACACATAACAGGTCAGCTCCTTCATCCATAATCAAGTCATGGACTACCTCAGATTTATTTTTGTTGGAGTTCCTGTGCATCAACCTTTTGCACCTACTATCCTAATGACCACTAGGGACATTGGGAGTAGAGATAGTGAGTGAGGGTCTCCTTCACTGTTCTACCTGTCTCTGCTCTATGACCCCTGATATGTCTCTTCAGGTATTTCCTGTGCTGAGTAGGAATCCCTTCCTTTCCTCTTAGAGAGCAGATGGAAACATCTCTCTCTCCCCCTACCTATTCATTATGTATATAGATTAGGATTAGGTCTTTCCTATCCAAAGTGTACTTCACCAATAAATACTTAGTATTTAGTTCTACAAGAATTTCCATGTGTCTTCTCTAAGTAGCTGCAACAACTAAACTCTGCTTTCTACTCTGTATCTGCAGTAGGTAGCTTCTTTAGTGCTCTGCTAATTAATCTGGGGTTAAAAATTACCTCGCACCAATTTTGAACCAATCAGGCATTACAGAGTAATAAAGTGAGGTTCTGTGGTTGGGTGGCATTGCTCTACAATGTCAGAGAGGTGGTAGACCTGCTGAAAGGGGAAACAGCAATTAAATTTCTGAATTTCCTTCCCACTAGCCTACCAATGCCATATCTTCATTAGTTTCCCACCACCACTGGTATAGCTGCCCCAGGGTCATCTCCCACCTCTCCATCTCTGTTCAGCCCAAGACACATACCTGTACCAGACCTAAGTACTAGGCAACAGTGAAGTGAGCAGGAGTCTTCCTTCCAGCAGTCCAAGAACAACCTCAGTCCCACCCCCAAAGGCCAGCCCCCTCTGGCAGCTAGTTTTGTCCGCCACCTCCAGGCTGCTGCCCACCCTAATAAGGGCCAGGAGATCAGAAGCCCAACAGGTGCAGCTCTCACCCCCACTAATCAAGCAGCTTGGCCCAGGTGCAGGATATCAAAACACAATTAGAGTGAGCTCAGCCCCAGATAGCAAACAGGCTGCAAAGAGGAGGAAAAGAGCACAGAAAAGCCTTGGCTAGACTCTTTTCTCCACTCAGGAGGAGACTGGGACGTAGAAGCCAGATAAAAACTCCTTACCCCACAGCGTGTCTTCCAGTTACCCTTCAGAACAGAATAGAATAGAATAGAATCAATATTGAAGGGAAATGGCATTAGTCCCTTAAATGCCTGCCTAAAAGCCATAATGGGCTGGATGAGGGATAATAAACTGAATCCAAGCAAGACAGAGGTGCCCATTGTTGGAGGCTGTAATCTGAAAGAAAGGATAGAACTTCCTGTTCTAGACAAGGTTACAGACCACCCCCACCCCCAGAAAGAACAAATTCGTACCTTGGGAGTGCTCTTGGACCCAGCTCTCACTCTGGTGCCTCAGGTTGAGGCTATGGCCTGGAGATTTTACGCACAGCAGATTTTACCGTGGGTTTACCTGGAGGCTTTACTGCGAACTTAAAGCTGTCTCAAAAAACTTGCTGAAAATAATGGAGTTTTTTACTCCAGAGATAAATCAGGCTACACTCAGGCGCAGTGGAAAACCCAAATTGCATGTGTGGACTGCTCCCTGATAACTCGCAGGGACTTTGGGGAAAATCTGGCCGATCTGTTTACTTGCACCCTCCATTCCGGAGGAGATGTGAGCTAAAAGCAAAAACCTCATGGTAAAACTGATGTGCGTAAAACTTCCTGGAGCACTTTTTACCAGCTGCGATTGATTTGACAATTCCGCCTGTGCCTTGAGGAGAATGATTTGAAAACAGTGATACACCAGCTGGTAAACGTCAGGTTGGACTACTTTGAAGTGCTCTATGTAGGGCTGCCTCTGTATGTAGTTCAGAAACTTCAGTTGGTTCCATTAGTTCA
Organism: Hemicordylus capensis; assembly: GCF_027244095.1. Taxonomy (NCBI): domain Eukaryota; kingdom Metazoa; phylum Chordata; class Lepidosauria; order Squamata; family Cordylidae; genus Hemicordylus; species Hemicordylus capensis. The sequence goes on along the minus strand of NC_069657.1, from coordinate 265,783,301 downwards.
AAATGCAGCAGCCAGATTGGTCTTTGGGGTAGCCCAGAGAGACCACATTATGCCTGTCCTTAAAACAGTTGCACTGGCTGCCGATATGTATCTGGGCAAAATACAAAGTGCTTTAAAGCCTTGAATGGCTTCGGTCCAGGTTACCGGAGAGAGTGCCTTTCTCTACAAGATCCCCATTGCTCATTAAGATCACCAGGAGGGGTCCGTCTTCGGGTGCCACCCGTTCAACTCGTGATGACCTGGGATCAGGCCTTCTCAGTTGTCACCCTTGGGTTGTGGAATAGGGTGTGCATGGACCGTGGTTCCGGCCATGGTCTGAATTTGGATTGATCTGTGGTCCGATAAACTGGTTCTGCTGAACCACAGTGGTTCGAGGCAGCACCCGGGGTGGGGTGGCAAGCGGCATCTTTAAAAGCAAAGCTGCAGATCCTTACCCATGAGACCACCACTCCCAGGCAGCTTCCTCCTGTAGCAGTCCTCCCTCTAGCAGCCTGCGCCCAGCAGCGTGGCAGCTCTGTCACTCATCTGGCTGCCTCCACATGCTTTTAGATATCTAGTTTTAATTTTAATCTGATTTAAATGGTTCTTATTTTTTATTATGATTGTTTATTTGTTTTTAATTTTAATGTAAACTGCCCTGAACCGCTTTAGGAAGGGTGGTACAGGGGTATCCTCTTATCCTTGGGGGTTCTGTTCCCGCTGATTGCCACGGGTAATGAAACCGCAGATAACAGGGCATTAGGGCAATGGGAATTGGGGTGGTGGGGTGTTGGGTTCCTGAGGTGGTGAAAAATGGGTCCAAAATGGCTAAAAATAGCAGAAATGGGGGGAGTGCCCTACCATGGTCTGTGGGTCCCCAGCTGTCCAGGGGCCCCCAGTGGGTCCTCAGCTGTCCATGGTCTGTGGGTCCCCAGCTGTGGGTCCCCAGGTGTCCATGGTCTATGGGTCCCCAGCTGTCCAATGCCCCCCAAATGCCATTTTGTGCCTGTTTTGCCATGAAAGATCATGGAAAATACTTTTTTCAAACAAATGAGCCACAAAATGCCTCTTTTCTTCAAAATGGTGGCCGAAAAATGAGCTTGGAGGTCAAAAAATGGAAAATTAGCCCCTTTCCACCTTCCCCCCTGTATATACCGAGGTCGGGTGTCAATTGCCCAACTGTGGATACGTGAAAACGTGATTTCTGGAACCACATTTGTCAAGTTCCACCTGTATATAGAATGAATGAATGAATGAATGAATGAAATGTTTAAAATGTTGGATAGAGACCAGGTTCAACTTCTTACTTAGCCATCAAGAACTCTTCGAATGGTTTTGGTCCAATCACTGTGTCGAACTTGTTAAAGGCACCACCCATAAAGCCTTCACACAACTCTTCCCTAGTACTTCACACCTCATACGTACTCACATACAAAGCACTGCGCACACACTCATATACATGCAAACACACCCATACAACAGCACTACACAAGCACACAAAGTACTTTGCAGAAGCTTATATCCTTAGATCCACAAGCACTACACATAACTTCCCTCACTCCTTTGTTTGACCTACTAGTACTGACTTCAGCAGCTGCAGATTTCAATCTTTCTTTTGGGAAGAGTTCCTATTTGAGAGGAGCCAGTTTGGCACTGAGAACAAGTTGTATTGCACTGCATGCTTTCTTAAACAATTGACTTAAATGGGGACTTTTAAGCCTCATATTTTCTTGTTTACACACATTTTCACCCAACTAGGAAGGGTAAGACTCTTGAAACTTCCTTAATATTTTAAAGCAATTGAACTAGCCAAAGGATATTATAGGTGAATATGTTATAGGCGAAAACTATGGTTGCAGACAGCAGAAATCTGCCCTTCAAGGGGGAATTGTTAAACTACTGGATCAGCCATTTCTTACCAGATCTGTTTTAAATTCAACCAGTTTATCACATGCACCATGTAGATTCTCTGTGGCAAATTTCTTATGGCTGGGACAAATTGCCTTGATTTTTTTAATGCTTGGAATGTTCATACTTAAAATGCTTTTTGATTTCGGCCTTCACTAGACACTCCACTCTTGTGCTTGTATAATTACTGAAATTGACAAGATCTGCTGCCATGCCATCTTGTCTCATTTCAACATACTGCAACCTTAGGGAACACGACTGTCTCACTTTCTCCAAAGAACTTGACGCAGCTGTCCTTGCATCGGTGACTGAACAATTCAATTATCCATAAAAGAAAAGGTTGTGTTCCTTTGTTCCTTTGTTCTGAAGCAAAAAATGGGCCATTTGTATCTACAGTTCAACAGTCTGGTGGAAGGTAGCGTATTGGTGGCAGAATGCTTTAATATTTATATCCATGACCAATCAGCATGAGCAAGGCAACCAATGGAAGAATTTGGACATGTTACAGCTTAGGTGCAGAGATTGCCATCTGCATGCAGAGCTGGCAAAGGCAGAGGTAAACGTAAAGTGTGCCGTCGAGTTGGTGTCGACTCCTGGCGACCACAGAACCCTGTGGTTCTCTTTGGTAGAATACAGGAAGGGTTTACCATTGCCTCCTCCCATGCAGTATGAGATGATGTCTTTCAGCACCTTCCTATATCGCTGCTGCCCAATATAGGCATTTCCCATATTCTGGGAAACACAGCAGTGGGGGTTCGAACCAACAGCCTCCTGCTCTCTAGGCAGGTTGCTTCCCCGCTGAGCCATTAGGTGGCAATTATTTTATTAAGCCCTATCAAGTTAGTTATAAGTTTATTCGGTCATTGACCAGCAAAGTAAGCCCTATCAAAACATAACAAACTTACCAGCAGGGATTCAAATCAGCAACCTCTGGCTTGCTAGTCAAGTCATTTCCCCACTGCGCCATTAAGGCAGAGGTGCACCTAGTTAAATTTGGAGCCTGGACTTAAAGGCCTTTGGACACCCCACCCCCTGCAAGTTAAGCATCATCCCCCTACACACACACACACAAACACACACACACACAGAGTATTTTTAACACAGCAGTTCTTGAGGGCACAAACAACAACTGAATTTACAAGAATCTAAGAATATAAAACAGGTGTATTTATGCAAATATGCATTCGCAGAAACATCCCACCTATTTCTTTCCCCAGTCCCCGCTCTGTCTCTAGAACAAAGGGCACCCTCTGTGCCTGGCTCAGGTCACAGTCATGCTTGACCACCCAGCACAGTGCAGGCCGGCAGCACGGTGACCACACCACCCAAGACAGACTAAAGGGGACTGGGGGGACCCCAGGGGGTGGAGGCCCTGGACTTCAGTCTGGAAGTCCAGAGGTAAAAGCGCATCTGGGCCAAGGCACACAAATGCATGCTTTTCATGGCAGAAGTCATGACACAGTGGTTTGTTTATTTTGAGGCTAAACTCACTCACTGACGGTATCCAATACATTTCTGTTGTTCTACATGATAACACAATTACTTTGTGTAATCCCATATTTAACAGACTGAAGCAAAGTTCATTAGCAACATGATCCTGATAAACACACCACACATGCACAGAAGCTTGTTTCCTTGTCCAATGGTAGAAAGAAGGAAGCTAAAATAATGAAGCTGGAAATCAGTCTAACCAAGCTTTCGTCAGTGCACCAGAAACGAACCTAAAACTTCCCCGGGCTATTTCACACATAGATAGATGACCTGGATTTGCTACCCAGTGTATGTTCAACAGAGATCTGCAGCCAGATTATAGCCCCCTGAGGAGTGTATCAGAACGGTCCCTGTTTGAGAATACTGAAGACTGGTGTGACACCTTCAAGACAAATAGTCTTATTGTAGCAGATTCTTGTGGACTAGAGCCCATTTTGTCAAAAGCATGAAGTGTTATCCTCAGCTAGCAGCTATTTGTACACGGGTTCAGAGATAAAGAGAGAGAGAGAATCAGCAGCGGGAACAAGGACTACAATAGGACTGTCAGGGGCAGTCCTTCCATGAGGCAGGGTGAGGCAGTCACCTCAGGCATGAGCACAGAGGGCAGCAAGTGCTGGCCACCCACCACTGTGGGCATCATACCATGGGCCTCCCTGCTATCCACTGCCACCCCGCTTCCTCACGTTTTCCTACTCTCCCCCTACTGGGATGTGCCTCCTCTTTCCCCTCTTCTCTTGCGCTCCCCATGAACTAGGAATTCCATACCACTACCTGATTTGGTGACATAGCTTGAGAATGCTGAACACTGACCTGCCCACAGATGAGGGAGGAGTCATACTATCCTTCACTTCAGGCAGCAAAATGTCTTGAACCACCCCAAGGGCTCTGACTGTTGTTGTTGTTGTTGTTGTTGTTGCAATGCTCAGCTGCATACAAGGTAAGTCCAGTGACCATTTGCAACAAGGGTGATTTCTGACAGTCCAATTTTCCTAGCTTTTCTGTGCTAATTGAACACCTGCAGTGGGAAAGAAATATAAACTGGCTACCAAGGCTACCTCTCTGGAAATGGTTTGAAAACATATGTTTGTTGCATTCACACTTTACGTTTTTAGTTATATACTTAAAACATTGTAGCAGGGCATTTCTTTTTTTAAAAAAGTCATGTGTGAAGTTGAATTGCCTCGATATTGAATAAGAACCAGACATAACTGAAAAAAATATTTGAGAGAAAATAAGTGACTCGATCAAGGTATCCAGGTGGTTGTTTTGAGAGTGAGGAGGAGTGGAAGAGATTGCTCTCCTTTCTTGCGCATTTGCATTGGCCCCACTAGAAACCGTTCCTTTGAGGGCCAAACAGGAGGGCCAAACATTAAAATGTGGGCTGTAGTCCATGAAACCTTCTGCCACAATAAATCTCTCAGTCTTTATGGTGCCACAAGATTCCCGATTTGTTTTCACTGCAATGCCCTAAAATGGCTACCCCTCCGGAATTCACACATGAGGTTTAAGTTGCTGTTGAATCTCTTCCACATCATATTATTATTTATAAGAATTCATTGTTAATTTAAATGAGCATTCTGGCCATTGTAGGTTTTACATTAAAAAGCATTTTAGGGAAAAGGAAATGCTTTCATGTGTTAAACTGTCCTTAGTGTCTGAACCCAAACTGAACTCAGGAACTGGGGGCTAATTACACGTTATGCACAAATGCATATAATGGAGCCTTTGACGTCTTCCTATGGCTGTGGATCCCTTGAATGTACTCACTTCGTGGATCACCTTCGTAGTTCCTTTCCACCAGGTCCTTGGGGCAGAAGTAACTAGGAGGCTAGCTTGCAGCAGCAGGTGTCTTTATTTCACAAGGATAACCAAGAGAACTCTGTAGACACTCGCTAGACCGAGAGAGAATCCCAAACAAACTCTGCACAGTTCTGGAGGGAACTGGGTAGGGCTGAATATATTCTTAAAGAGGTAGTGCTCATAGGCCACAAAGCCTGGATGCTAAAGAATGGATGGGTCTATTCTCATGAACCTAAACAGGATCAGAAGAGTGCCCAGCCAGGGTAGGATAGCCGTGCACACTGCCAATCAGAGGCGGTGTGTTTGCAAAGATCAAGGGAGGAGGAAGAGTGGTTGTGTGGGAGCCAGGAGCTGGGTAGGACAGGTGGTAGCCAACCAACATTCTGTCCCCATCCTACCCGGCTCCCACACAAACACTCTTCCTTCCTCTTACCTTGCTCTTTGCAAACACATGGCCACCAATCAGGATTGTGCATGGCTCTCCTACCCTGCCTGGGCCTGAGAATAAGCCCCGGTGACAGTTTGGGTGGTGGATTGAACAGAGAAGTGGCAGCAGGGGGGGGGCGGGCGTGGTGCTTAACTTTCACCCAAGCCAAGTTACTCCATTTCAAACCACCACCCCTTCATTCAAAGGATAGGCAAATACGGCTTTTGAACTTGCAAGGGTGAAAACTTCGTGGGGCGGGGTGGGGGGGGATATTTGAAGTAGAGGAATGATAGGCAGGAGCAGATTGAAGCACCCCTCCCAATCTTTGAAGCACCCCTCAAGTACCCCCTCAAGTACCCCATTGAAGCACCCCTCCCAATCTGCTCAAACCCCCCCCCCGCCCCTGATGCTGCTTTTTCTTTCATCTCGTGCAGCAGCAGCAGAAGGCAACCCAGTGCACACATTTGCTTGTGATGTGCAGTTAGCCCTTCAGGAAACACAACTGAAAGCAAACTAGAACTCAACCCAATGTGTTAATGACAAAGACTCCCTGTGGAGCATGCTACTTCCCCAAAGAAGGCTGAAGCAAAGGGGGAAACACGTCCGACGCCTCAAGTTGGCAGGGCCCCGAGTTGTGGCGGAGAAAATAACATGATGTCACTCGTGGCTAATTTGCATGAACACAAGTGTGGATGATTGTTCTTGAAGTCATTCAATGACGCTAATTGCTATTCAAGCTTACAATTGCACTGTCCCTTGTTTCTGAACTCCTGCTTTAAACACCAACCATCACTACCCGTTCTCAGGTCACACTGTGCCTATAGCGAATCCCAGATTCTCTTTGCCTTTAGCCCTGTTCTGAAGCTATGTTGTATGTGCATACAAATGTCTGTACACATGTACTGTACATATTTTTGTGTATATGCATTCATTTAAAATAAAGTAAACCTGCGTTCAGGCCCCCTAATTTGCAAGATCCAGATAGGAAATGTACTACTCTATGTGCATTGAACATACCGTGTAACCACACAGGTTTAAAGATCTGTACATGTATGCACTACTCACAGATTGTATGTATGTTGAACTTGTGAATAGGATTTCTGCCTAAACAAATTGAAACAGAGGTGGTGTTTAGGACCATGGTTATCCACAGGCTCTTTTCCTTGTTTTGAAGAGCTTACCACAGGACACTGATTTATAAAAAGCTTGGCTTCTTTTCACCGTGTAAATAGTTGCAAAGGAAGGAAATACTACAGCCTGGAGGTTCGGATTATCTCTGTTGTGACACTGGACCGTGAACTGAACTCTCTAATTGACAGTGGACAGTAGAGAGGCTGTAGGAGTTGGAAATTGGACTCCAGGTTTATGAGACTTGCTGAATATAAATAATAGAACCTGTTTCAGCGGTCTTTACCAGGTGACTGCAAGTAATGAATTACCTTGAAATGGGAACAGGTGCAGCAGAATCTGAAAAGCCATAAAAGAAGGGAGGAAATCCACAGATGTAAAATGGCCGTAAACTGCCTGTGTGCATCAGTCCCCGCTGCCAAAAGCTTTTAGATGTTCTGGGAAGAATGCCTGGAATTGTACGTTAGAATTGTCTTTTAAAAGACCATCCCAGCCATTGGTTGTTGCCCTGGGAAATATCATACTAGTTACAATAAATTGGACATGCTCTGGAGTAAAGTGCAGCAGGTAATAGAAGTTGATGGTGGGACGTTTCAAGGAGCATAGCCGTCTGGTTCAAGGCTCCAAACCGACACAGGCAAAGGATAAGAGGTGTGCTGTGACTGGTGTCTTCAAGTGGCTGGCCCTAAAGGCTACACAGACAACTGGATACCATTGTATCCTGTAACTGAAGAACACTCTGCCCAAGCTCTTTTTCATTTTGCAGCTAGTCAGACTCTGACAGATTTTAAATAGAGTATTCTGCCATCTCTAAGGGCAAACAAATATGTATGTGTTTGTTTGAAGCATTTTAACTCTGCATTTCAGCCAGCAAAGCTACCAGCGCAGCTTACATAAAATCAACAACAGCAGATCATTAAAACAATAAAAGATGGGAGAGGTGGTGGTGGTGGTAGTTTGAGGGGGTTGCTTGCCTAGGTGATTTCTTCCATCAAGGAGATGGAAGTCCAAGCAGGAGAAGTGGCAGCATGTGGAGATGGATGGAGATAGTGATGAAGGCCCACATCACTTGCTGCTTCTTTACCTTCTTCTTCACCTTCTCATAGGGCAGTGAGTGGATCTACTGGCCCCTGTCAGGGAGGAGGAGGGGACCAGTTCCAAGCTGGAGAAGCAGCAGCAGATGAGGATGGCCATGATAACACACACACAATTTAGTTTTAGTTTAATTATAAAAATCTAAAATGTGTGAGCTATGGTCCACTGAGCAACAGCACCAATGAGCTACAGCTCTGTAGAGAAGGGCTGTAGCTCAGTGTGGTAGAGCATCTGCTTTGCATGCAGAAAACCACAGATTCCATCCCGCGTGTCTCTGGGTAGAGCTGGGAGAGACTCCTGCCTGCAACCTTGGAGAGCTGTGGCTGGTGTAGACAAGACTGAGCTAGATGGATCAAGGGTCTGACGTGCTATAAAGGCAGCTTCCCATGTATTTAATTCTTTTGTAGGTATATTTTCTTTTCTTCTTTTTTTAAAGGAGGCCTCCCAATTTAAAAATCGTTTCAGCCTTTTAAACATTTTATTCATGAAAATTCACGAAAATTTTCAATACAAATATGATCTTCAAACTCTCTACTTTGCCCGTCTTCTTGATAGGAATAGAACAAAAGTGTAACCATCTATATTTCCAGTCAAAGAGCTTCTCTGAACGGGAGGGTTTGTTGCAGCAGGATTGGTGGGCTTGTGCGCTTTATTGGATTCAGAGGGAGTGTGAGCTGTATACACACTCCATGTGCATTAGCCCCCTTGGCACTGGCCAGTGGCCCCTGGCTTCCCACTCTTGCTCTCTCTCTGTTCCGGTGGCAGGAGGAGGAGGAGGAGGAGGAGGAGGGAGGGAGAGAGGGAGAGCTACCCACAGCAGCAGCCTTGACAGGAGAAGGGGGAGGAGCCAGAGGGGGAGGAACCAATCCTGTCACAACAAGCACACGGGGGAGCCCCAGCAGGGGAGTAGGGCAGGGGAGAGCACCACCAGCATGTGCTTGAGGCAGCTGTGGAGTTGCACATTCAACACAGCAAAACCGGGTGGTTTTTTTACTCCACTTCTAGCGTGGATTTGGGGGGGGGGATGTGTGCCAGAAAAGCACAGATTTCCACATGCTTCTTGTATTCGAGCCACAAAATCCTCCACTGAAATCGGCAGTGAACATGCTTCAAATTGGCATTTAGAAGTGCTCAAAGTCTAATATAATAATTGATTGCTTATTCCTTGCTGCTGTCCTATGTGCCACAATGCTGAGATGGATTGATATATATATAACTCATGATATCTGACCTATTGTTTAAAAGAGATGCCAGTACCATAATGCATTGTAAACATGTGAGTTCATGTAGCCAGTTGACTGAATGCAACTCTGAAGCAAAACAGACATAAATGCAAGTGATGCCGACGTACATTATGGGAAGTTGCAGCTACATGTATTTAAACAAATAACATAGGATCTGGTCCTAGGCACAAGACAGCAAGTGGATTCTATAGCAAAGATACTTCTGTGGAGCTTCCTGTGTCTTTAGCATCACTTATGTAAGCTGCCTTGAGCCCCAGAAAGGTGAGGTATCCATGTTTCAAAATAAATAACCACTTTGGCTGGAATTACACAGATCAAGCTTCTCATCATGGGCAGCTCCAAGTGGTTTAGCACATCACAAAGATGCTCTGAAACTGACTGAGGATGAAACATGTGCTCCAGATGTGTGGATGGCTCACAAATCTTGCCCAGTATTTACTGGAGCAGCCAAGCTATGAGCTTTCTGTGACATGGGAATTTAGAGGTCACCCATACATTACCAAGACCTCCAGATGCAGGAGCAGAGTCGATGACAGGTGAGGAAGAAGGTGGAAGGCTGAGCAGGGTGTTGTGTCATTGAGGAAGCAGCAACCCTCCTGTGGGGACAGTAGGTGGCCAGTTGTCCGTGCCTGGGTCCCGCAAGGCACTAGCTTGGTTAAGGAGCTGGAGCTCTGCCCTGGCACAGTGCCACCTGAGCTCTTGGGGTCTTGAGGGACAATGGTGGGGGTTCTAGGTATAGAACAGGTGCCCGGCTCAGGGGCACCAAGTCCACAGGGTTTTAGGGATCCTCTGAGGGGCTGATTAAAAGAGAGGTGACAAGCTGGATCTACGGAGCTTTTGTCAGGATCAGAGATCTCAAGTGGGGTGTACTGTCCTTCCTCCAAGGAAGTCTCTTCTGTGTTGGAGTTTGGATGGGTCTTGACGCCAGTTCCCCACATCAGCCAGCTCAGACATTCTTACTAGGGGGGCATGAAACACTGGGGAGGAGAGCCAGTCTTGTGGTAGCAAGCATGAATTGCCTCCTCTGCTAAGCAGGGTCTGCCTTGGTTTGCATTTGAATGGGCTAGTGTAGATGTGAGCACTGTAAGATATTCCCCTTAGGGGATAGGGCCGTAGCTCAGTAGAAGAGCATGGTACGCTCCCTGGGAACTCCAGGTAGAGCTGGGAGAGATCCTGCTTGGAGAACCATTGCATGCCAGTGTAAAAAATACAAAGCTGGATGGACCAATGGTCTGACTTTGCGCAAAGCAGTTCCCTACATTCCATTTTTATTGATCTGGAGTGAGGCCTCCCTGTGAGCAGAGACCTCCTCATGAATGAGAAAATGGTGTGGCTGTAAAGGAAAAGGGAGGCCAGGAAGCACTGTGACTGCCCCTGGTCAGGGAGGAAGCCAGGTGTCTGGGAGGAAAATGAACTGGGTGACAAAGCAGCTCAAGATTCCTTCCTCACACAGAAGACCCCTTCCTTCCATAGCAATGACATTCCCCCCTTGTGTTACCCAGGCGAATTCAGTTCTCAGTATATTAAATTGCAAACTCTTCACTAAAACTGCTAAAGCATCGCCTGAACTGCTGTTACAACAAGCCTCCTGTGATGACATCCTACTCGGAATAGGCACGCACAACACCAATGCATACGGTTTCTCTGGAATACGCCTGCACTTGTGCCCATCTGTTAAGGTGGCATCATGCCCACTAGGGTACAATGCCAGCTTGAACATAGCCTAGGTGCCAACAAATACAAGCACCTAGGTGATGCTGGGGGAACAGCCTGCCCAAGATAGAGAATGACAGTGGCTCTGCCAGAAGATCCTCCTGTTTGCAAACAGAGCCAACTTTGGGTGGCATGCTTCATTACCCAGGAATCCATCTGTAGCTACTTGCAGGCATACAACCCAGGCCTGCCTTTGTTCAGCCCTCCTGCCTCTCTCTATTCTTTTGAATTCCGCATGCTGATGAGGGGGCTGCAGGAGAATGAAGCTCATTCTCCCTTTTTTATCCAAGCCATAAATAGTCTGCAGCAAAGTTCTTAATATTCCAGAAAGAGCTGGCTAGTCACATGGCACAGGGATCGCTCCCCCACTTCCAGCTGTTAAACGTCCTTGAGCGGGCCAAAAAGAAGAGCATGTTCAAGACTAGGGTTTGTTTTTTTGCACTGATGAAATAGCCAGCACTCTTCTAATTTTTTGACAATATTCCTGCGAGCTCTGCTGATTCCTGGTAGTTTGGCTTGTTGGGTGGAAGGGTTAAATTTCCTCCTCTTTGTGGAAGAGACCACTCAAGGGGTGTCAGTCTGTGGCTGGAAAGGATACGTAGGTGGCTTGATCAGACTGGCCTTTGGGGGAGGGACAGTTACTCTCATGCCACACACACACACACACACACACACACAATCAGTCCCTGAGGGCATTCTCATGACATGAAGTGCCTGTGTCATCTGGAGCACTGGGGGCCCTCTGCTCCCTGTTGTTCCAGTCATGGGTAGCCCACCTTTCCTACCCGGCATTGACCAAGATAGAACAAACTATAGGTTTCTTCTACCTCAGCAGGTGAGCATCTGTACTATCACTGCTGGGTAGCTGGGCTTCCCCCCAGACTACCGCCATTTTGGGCAGCGAGCTTTTGGGGGAGGAGTGGCTGGTCTGAGCAGAACAGCTGAGAGCAGGTACTAACAGCTGCTCTCTCCGCTGCTTGGGCACACTGGGATGTGGGAGGAGTCTGTGAACTAAATGAGCAGGGGCAGACTTTTGGGCAGTCTGTGAACTAAATGAGTAGACATTTCTGGGCTAGATGGACCAATGTAAAGCATCGTCATGCATTCAAAATTATCCTGTGCTTCAAGAGCTAAGGGCTCAGGAGCTAACTCCAGCTACAAATCAGCAAACATTTTGCTGATCCACCAAGTTCAATATTGCAGTTTTTAGCTGACTTTCCGTGTGTGTGTGTGTGTGTGTGTGTGTGTGTGTGTGTGTGTGTTCATGTATGTGTACATGTGTGTCCCCTTATCAACTCTGCAATGCCTGGACCAATATGAACCAAATTTGCTACAGCTGTAGGGACACATAGGGGCACCTCAATGATGTAGTTTGTAATGATGTCACCCACCCCAGTTCAAGATGGCAGACAAATGTTTGAGGCGCAAGTGGGCTAACTTGTGAACCGCCTAACCAATTTGAACCAAATTTGCTACAATTTTAGGAACACATAGGGATGGCTCAAGGGCGTAGTTTGTAATGATGTCATCCACCCCAATTGAGGATGGCATATGCCTGAATGTTTGAGGCACAAGTGGGCTAACTTGTGGACTATCTAACCGATTTGAACCAAATTTGCAGCAGGTGTAGAGACATATAGGAACGACTCAAGGGTATACTTTGTAATGATGCCATCCACCTCAATTCAAGATGGTGGACATGTGAACATTTAAGACTGAAGTGGGCTAACATGTGAGGATGGTAATTATCAATTAAGATTATAGTGAAAGGAAAGTAGGCAGATTAGTTCTTAACAGAACAACTTGTTGAAACATACAGGATGAATGAATGAATGAATGAATGAATGTGTATGTATTTTAAGACATATAGTGGAGAAGGAGCAAACAGAAAGCATCGCTTCAGCAAGGTGTTCTGCCTGAGCCAGCCAGCTGAAGTGTAATGCATGTATTCCCTTCACCTAGCAAAAGTGTGCTGCATGAACCCATCACTTTAGAGAGTTTACTTCTTTTACAGAAAGCACCCTGGCTGTGTGTGAACTGGCTGAACCAAATACTCTCACTAATGCCTGGCTAACAGGACAGAGCCGATCTTGTGCTTTTGCTAACGTATTAATATGACACCCATTGAAATTCTGCCAATGTCTGACAATAAAGGAGGATTTCTTTAATACACACAGTTTTATTTTATCCCCGGCTGGATTGATTTCCTTATTATGGCCACCAGCTCTTCCAGACAGATGAAAGAAAAGAATGAGGGCATTCTGGAGGGACTCACAAATGTGAGAATGAGGGAAACATTTTATACTCGGAAAGCAATTAATTGATCTATGAGTGTCAATATGTCCACAAAGTATGCTGCTGTCTGTCAGAGAGATGAAGACTGTGCTGTGAGGGCAGTGGGCTTTGCATGCTTCTTGTTTAACTGGCCAAAGGGAGAGAAGAGAAGAATTCTAAGGCTTTGAATAGGGAACATTAATGCAGGGAGTCCCCAACTTACAAATCCGTTGTGTTCCAAAAGTTCATTTGGAAGTTGGATGCTCATAACTTGGAATGCATATAGTTCCTATGAGGGACGACTTGCTTGTATGTGCAGGTTGGTGTTTGTAAGTTGGGGACTTCATTAATTTAATACATTATGGAGCTTTGTTTGTAAGTATGGGTCGTTTGTAAGTTGGGGAGTGCCTGTAGTTCTTTTGGCAGCATGAGTTTGTGCTGTCAAGCAGAACAGTGCAGCAGTTCCCATTTGGTCTGTACTATCAGGTTCTCTTGAGGGCAGAACCCCCTTGTCTCAGCTGGCAGCACCACCAGAGCTGGTAGCACCCTATGTCGAGCTCTTCACACATAACCCCCTCTTAATAAGGGACCACATGCCTCTGAGTGTTCTTCAGCCTGGATTAGAATCTAAAAGAGCAGCCACTGTAGGTGGTGACATCCGGGGAGGTTTGCAGGAGTGGTGGTGGTGGTGCTGGTGCTGGTGCTGCTGCTGCTGCTGCAGCAACTGCTGTATTAACACAGTCCTGTTGTGACTGTGCTGTCTGTTGAATGCTGACTGTTGAATTTGGGTTCAACACAGCTGCCAATAACTGATTTATTTACAAGATTCTATACAACTTCCTGCACAGGCTCCTAACACAGGCCTGCACCAGTTTTCTCATAGTCAGAGAGAGGGGAGGCTGCAATCTTGCCTTTGCTTAAGGGAACAGTGCAGAGTTAATGCAGGGTGCCCGAATATAGCATAGAAACGTTGTTCGCATGACTTTGGCTCCTGCCTTCCCTCCAGATGAGTGGCAGCCATCTCAGGCTCTACTACGCAGCACACCCACATGAGTGTGGCGGAGTCCCGAGCTAGGATTGGGAGGAGGAAGTCTTCCAGTGTGCCCTGCGCAAGCAGCAGAGTAGAGAAGCTGTTAGTACCTGCTCTTAGTAGAGCAGCAGCTGTTCCGCTCGGACCAGCCACTCCTCCCCCAAAAGCTCGCTGCCCAAAACGGCGATAGTCCGGGGGGAAGCCCAGCTACCCAGCAGTGATAGTACAGATGCTCACCTGCTGAGGTAGAAGAAACCTATAGTTTGTTCTATCTTGGTCAACGCCGGGTAGGAAAGGTGGGCTACCCATGACTGGAACAACAGGGAGCAGAGGGCCCCCAGTGCTCCAGATGACACAGGCACTTCATGTCATGAGAATGCCCTCAGAGACTGTGTGTGTGTGTGTGTGTGTGTGTGTGTGTGTGTGTGTGTGTCATGAGAGTAACTGTCCTTCCTCCAAAGGCCAGTCTGACCAAGCCACCTACTTATCCCTTCCAGCCACAGACTGGCACCCCTTGACTGGTCTCTTCCACAAAGAGGAGGAAATTTAACCCTTCCACCCAACAAGCCAAACTACCAGGAATCAGCAGAGCTCGCAGGAATGTTGTCAAAGATTAGAAGAGTGCTGGCTATTTCATCAGTGAAAAAAGCCCCTTGTCTTGAACGTGCTCTCCTGGGGAAAGGGACAAGTAGTGATCCAAACAATTTCATATGCCCATTTACCCTGGAATTTGTGGGGTAAGCAAGATCTTGAAGGAGCTTAAAGATGATCTGCCACTTGGGCTGGATTCACACAATTGCAAGGATTCTGGTTTTTTTTTTTAAGTTACTCAGGATTTGTGAGCCCAGCAGAGCTGATTGTGTGAACTCAGAATTTCAGGGCAATCCTGGTCAAACTGTTCGGGATAACCAGTATTTACCCAGGATAGATAACCTATAATGGTGTCCATGAAACATATTTTGCTTCCATATCGAGTTCGGAGCAGAACGCAAAATGTCCAAAACATTCTGCTGGAACAACTGGGTAAGCCTCTTGCATGGTCTGCAGTACCACACAAATGGCCACCACACAAGCACGGAGGCTAAAAAGACCATTTTGGAATCCAGAATAGTGGTCGGAATGGTCAGAACATTCCTACCGAATGGGGTCATTCTGTTCAAAGCTCAGAACAGCCCCCCCCCCACACACACTTTTAGGAGTGTTCTCTTCCGAGTTTGGAACACTTGAAACGCCCCATTTCAAAGTGGAACGTTCCAGGAACAGAACTTTCTGCACGTCTCTAATAACCAGGATTCATGGTTAAATGCTGGTTAACTGGAGTGGTTTGACCAGCATTGCCCTGAAATTCTGGGTTCACACAATCAGCTCTTCTAGGCTCACTAATCCTGATTAACTTTTTAACAGGATCCTTGTGATTGTGTGAATCCAGCCTTATTGTTTGTCACATGCGAAAACCAGCTCAGCACCACTGCTTTTAGCAGAAGTATAAGGAGTTTGGGCTATAGATCAATAGTAGTGCATATGCTTTCCATGCAAAAGGTCCCAGGTTCAATCCTTCACATCTCTAGTTAAAAGAATCAGGTAGCAGGTGATGGTAGAGACCTCTTCCTGGGAGAGCCACTGCCAGTCAAAAGAGCATTTTCTCTGTTGCAGGATTAGCTAGGTGGCCCCAAGTTTGCCCTGCATTTTACACTAGGAAGGAAAGGCATGGCAAGTAGGGTCAGAAAGAGTGTCATCTCTCCACATCTGACATATAGCATTAAAGAATCCCTGAGCCAGGCAGGCTGCACCACCATAACAGCAAAGGTAATGTATTTCTCCATGCAATACAAGAATTCACTGCATAAAATTATGGCATCAATAAAGTGAACTTGCTGAAAGAGCTGAAGATAATGAGGAACTTTTGAAAATCCTCCTTCTAATGCCTATGTGTGCTGAATTGCCTCTTTGAAGCTAGTTTAGCACAGCAGTATTTGGCATGTGCACACACACACACTCATTTCTTTGGCAGGTCACCTTTATAATATTGCCCCATGGCTTATTCTCCTGATAAGTCTCATTCTGCAGACTGAAGCTACAAAGGATGGTAACAAGAATTTCAATATTTAGCTAAGAGTTGCCTAGCTTGTCGGGGCCAAATGACACATGATTTTAGATGCATCATTCTCTCTGACGGACTTCGTTTTTCTTTTGTCAGTAGCAGCCAATGGAGGAGGGAGGCAGACTGAGACTGAGATTGAGATTGTGGTGAGGGGGCTTTAACTCTTTGCTTCTGCCATAGGCCCATTCTGGATCGGGTTTCAGAATGGCTATTGCCCCCCTCCCCCGGAGGAAATCTCCTATAGGCACCAATGGAAGCTTTCTGCCTGGGACAAATAGCAGCTGTGCTTTGAGGCAGGGAGGGAGAATCTGGACAGGAGCCATGGAGCGGGGGAAAGGCTTAAAAAAACCCTCCCCCATGGCCCCAATCCTGATCCCTCCTGACAACTGCTATGGGCAAAAGCAAAACAGATGGTGGTGAATTAAATAAGGAGGAAGACTGGGGAGCTAGCGGAGAGGCCGGGGACTCTTTTTCCCATCTGAATCTCTCTAGCCTGTCTCCTCCCTTCAGCCTTGGCCAGCAGAGAAGTCCTGATTGCCCTGATGAACTGCAGCTGTGAGGGCCAGTTTCATCAGCCAAGCTCCAGAGTCCACGTGAGAGGTGGGGTCTGGGGAGTTTGGCTTAAAAGGATGAAGGCAAGTCAGAGGTGTACCTGCTGGTGCAGGTGCCTGGCAAAGAGGGACAGCCTTTGGTGCTGGGATTTCGGTGTGGGACTGAGAATCCCTCTGACAGGGATTCCCAGATGTTGTTGACTACAACTCCCACAATCCCCAGCCAAAGGCCACTGCAGCTGGGAATGCTGGGACTTGTAGTCAACAACTTCTGGGAATCCCTGTTAGAGGGAACACTGCTGAAGTCTGAGGGGACGTTATGCTCAAAATCCTCCAGGTTTAGTTTTAGTTTTGTCGTAGTGATTTGTGCCAGGCTGCTCACAGGGATGTGTTTGAGTGCTCTTGTTAAGGATGGGAGCAGGGGGTGCATTCAATGAAATTGAGGCAGCTATTTCAGTAGTGGTGAGGAATAGAGGATTGGGCATTGGTAGGCCAGCATGCTGTTACAGGGGAAGGGAGTCCAGTAACTTAATTACTGTTTTCCCTTCCAGCTGCCCTATCAGCTCTCAGGCCTCGGGGAGTAGATCCAACTCCCCAGCACTGAACCTAACTATGCTCCTTTGTAATGTCAGGTCTGTTCAAGATAAGATGGAAATCATCCATGATTTGATCGTGGATGAAGGAACTAACCTGATCTGTATAACTGAGACCTGGTTGTGGGGAGGCTAGTGGTCCTGTATGGGCCCAGCTTCTTCCCCCAGAGTACTCTGTTGCTAAGCAGGTCAAGGGAAGTGAGGGGTGTGTGTGTGTGGAGTGGCTGTGGTCTATAAGAATAACAACTCCCTTGCTAGGATCCCTGTGAGAGAATTGACTTATATTGAGGATGTGTACTTTAGGTTGGGGACTTGGGATAGTTTGAGGATTCTTTTGGTGTATCATCCACCCCACTGCCTAACAGACTCCCTAACTGAGCTGACAGAGCTGGTCACTGAGTTGGTCCCATGTCCACATGGGGACAGGCTTGTCTGATGCTGCTCGGGAGTTCATAGGAGCCATGACAACTATGGGCCTATCCCAATTAGTCCTAGGACCTAGTCCTAGTCCTGGTCACACACTGGACTTGGTCTTTTGCTGGGATGGGGTGGAGTCTCCTGTAGTTTCCCCATTGTCATGGATGGACCACTTCCTGGTTAAGGTTGATCTCATAGTAAAGTCTGACCCCTGCAGGGGTGGTGGACTAATTAGAATGGTCCACCTGGGAAGGCTGTTGGATCCAGTAGGATTCCAAAGGGCCTTGGAGGAGTTTGGAGTTGGTTCTGCAAGTGATTCTGTTGGAATCCCTGGAACAGGGAACTTTTCCCTGGAACAGGGAACTTTTTTAAAAAAATAATTGTTTTATTACATGTTTTTGATTTCAGTGTAAACCACCCTGAGCCACTTGAGGAAGGGTGGTATATAAATTGAATGAATGAATAATGTCATGTGTAGTTTGCCTCTTAGATGCGGAGAAGAACATTAGCTTAATTCCTGATCAGGTAAGGTTTGGGAGGCCACTTCCCTTGGAGAAGAGCATCATTTACTAGGTATAGTTCCAATTTTCTGGAACCTACCCCTGCTAGACAATTGCCCCTGTTTCCCCCCTATTAAAATTGTTACTAGGATAATCAGTCTTCTGGGTTGGGCTCCTTCCCCCAGGGTCTCTAGAAGTTAAATGTCTGAGTGGGGAGGTATTCGTAGTAGGGATGTGCACGGAACAGGCTCCCTTCAAGCCAATGGTGGGGTGGGCTGGCTTTAAGGATGAGGGAGGGTGCATTTACCCAAACCCCACCCCCCACCATGCTTCCCCCTCCAGTGCTCTGTGTATAAATAGTCCGGTGGGGCGGCAGCGTGCCTCCTTGACACCCTGTTGTTTCACAGACCGGAAGTGAAGTCCGCGTGTCACAGGCAGGCACACACATGTCATGTGTGCAACATGTACGCGTGCACGCCCGTGAAACATGCATGCGCGCACAGCACTTCCAGTCAGTGCAACAACGGGGTGGCAAGGAGGTACATTACCACCCCACCAGACTGTTTATACACAGAGCACCGGGGGGGGGAGTGCACCCTCCCTTGTCCTTAAAGCCACCCCGCCCCCGTGTTCAAACCGGTTCAAACACAGGGATCCGAACCTGTTTGACGTTCTAAGAATAGTACGCCAAACAGGTTCATACATATCCCTAATTCGTAGATGTATCTTACGTCTAATGCACTTGAAACAAACACAAATGCAAGACCATTAAAGTGTCAAGTAGTACGATCTGACGTTTCACACTGGCACGGTTCATTCTGATCTGTTGATCGTCTATTGGGCAAGTGTTGGTTTTCCAGCGTATGTTTAATCTAAAGCACAAACCCCTTCCTGGCTTTTTAAAACAGTGCAGAAAATGGTGTTTCTAACACATAAATAGAGCATAGAACAGGAGATGCAGATCTTTCAGCAGTGTGGCGGGGGGGGGGGAGGAGGTGAGGGGCTGGGACAGTAATCCCTGGTATGAGATGAGGGGTGCTTACAAATATGTTCCTATTTTCATCTGTGAAATGTTACAGGGTATGCTGCTTAATCATGTGATTGCTAGCACTGGTCAGCATGGCCCAGAGTAATAGAACAGATTGCAGCAATGGCAAGCAATGAATTTTAGCACACAGGAAAGTCAAAATAAGATTTTAAAAAATACAGTGCCCATGCCTTTATCTTGTTCATTTGAATGCACAATTCCTGATGCTGCATGTGCAAGCCCATGTAAGAACTCCAATGCAGCTGTAGCAGAAGCAGAGGGAATGTTTGTTTACAGCCCCTGGTGGCGCAGTGGTAAAACTGCTGCCCTGTAACCAGAAGGTTGCAAGTTCGATCCTGACCAGGGACTCAAGGTTGACTCAGCCTTCCATCCTTCCCAGGTCGGTAAAATGAGTACCCAGAATGTTGGGGGCAACATGCTAAATCATTGTAAACCGCTTAGAGAGCTTCGGCTATAGAGCGGTATATAAATGTAAGTGCTATTGCTACATGGGCAGGTAGCCCCTATGTGAAAATGAGGAATGTTTTGATGTCAGAGTGGGCATGGTAAGAACTATTTGGCTTGTCTCAGAAAGTGATAGTTACAATGCCTGGAAGACGATGGCCAAAACCAGACCTTTTCATTCAAAACTAGTCTGTTTGAAATGCTGGATCTCAATGTGTGTATTATTTATTGATACATTTTGTGGCTCCTTAGCTGGAAAAGAGTTGCATTGCAAAAATTCTGATATTTCAGTGAATCGTTTAAATGAATAAACAATCCATTAATTTGCTAATGATACATTGCTAAGCCAAAGACTAACACTGATTTACAATGATGTGTCACTGAAAAAAGGCAACAGCTATCATGAACTCAGGGGAGATGAAAGTGGTGGGGGAGAATCCAAGGATGTCAATGCAAATTACAGCATCGTTTCACTGAAAATTATGTGAATGAAATCCCCAAAGATTTGTTGCCAGAAAGGAAAATGAAGCCCAGTTTGAAACAAACACAGGAAACAAAGAATAACCAGCATAATAAGATGCCTTCCACAGAAGAAAGCACAAGCAATTGTCAGAGGTAAGTGGGCATCAAACGATTGGGGGCGGGGGAAGCATAGCAGGGGGAAGTCACTGTGGGGGGGAAGAAATGGTAAACAATAAGACTTTGAACAAAAGCAAAATGGATATGAGGCCATGAATAAAAACTAGACTTGGGGCAAATATGCCCCCAAATATTCTACTAATATAAAGTGAGAAATTCTAAGCAATTCCTGCAGCACTCTAAATATTCAGAGAATATTTTCCAAAAAATTCTCCCCTGCAAAAAATCCTTCCTCCCTGTTTGTTTGTTTGTTTGTTTGTTTGTTTTTTGCTATCCGACCAGAAAGATGAGATATCCCTAAATGTCGCTAAGTTCTGTTTGATTGCTAGCAAAATTAGGCAACAAATACTAGCTTCCAAATAGCGGGCTCCGGTAACAAAAGGGGTTCAAATTTACTCTGTATAGTATAGGTAGATACTGTTAGGTATAGGTCCAACTATTCTACTGTCTTATATTTATTCACTTGTTTTCTTCTGTTTGACCTATACTGGCCTGTTTGCTGGTCTCTGACTGTATCAGTAAAGATTGATTGATTGACAGTGCATGTTTGTATGAAAGGGTCATAAGCTCAGTTCTGAGCCCCCAATCTAATTCCTTGTCTGAGTATGCGCTCAGAGGCATTCTGTTCTTTCATTCGAAGTGTATGTCCACTGCCATCCTACCCTTCACATACCAAGTCACTATTTGGTACATGGCTTTGGCTGATGGACCTTGAGATTCTGGTCAAAGACAATGGCAATCCTGGAATTCTGAATTCCCCTATCCCTATAGATTGCATCCCCAAACCCTATGCAAATTGCAGGTGTTCCATGATAAACATGCAGGGGTTCCTTGACAGAGCAGCCACCCTGGAAAGGATTATCACAAGGTAGAAATTTTGAAAATTCCTATTCTTGAGAATTGCATGGCTGCAATAATTTAAAAAGTATAAAGACCAGGATAATCTATCCAAACCAAAGCAGAGGTAAAAGCAAAAGGTGTGAATGAATGTGTTATATAGCACAGCAGTCCCAATGCATTTTGAACTCCACTGGATTCTTCTTCAGGGGAAATTTGAAAATCTAGTTAGCGAGAAACTGCTACATTCTTCCATAATACTCTTTACCTGAAAGAGCTGGGACTGCTGTGCTACATAATAAATTCATTTGCACGTCTTGATTTTACTTCTGCTTTCCTACAGCCACAATCTCACCACGAATAATAGATTATTTTTTTTAAAAAAATCTGCAGTTTAAGAGCTCCATCAGAATGTTACCTGGGTTGTAATCCTGTACACACTTACCTGAGAGTAAATCCCTTTGAACGCCATGATACTGCTAAGGAAGCGCACTGTTATTCATTTATGCATATATTTCTATCCTGAAGCTGTTATGGCTCACCAGGGTGGCTCACAATAAAATAAAGTCTAACAATAACAGAGAGATAACAATAGTTCAAATAATAAACTTTTGAAAAAAAATCAATTTTTAAAAATAGTTCACAGAGTCATTAAAGCTAATCAATGCATCAAAAGGTCCTTCATATCACAGAGACTTCTGAGAGAGGAAGGTATTTGTTAGCTAGCCTCCTAAAACACTTTTACTTTTTTGTTTCTTTACTTATTACATTGCTATTCTATGCTATACCACAAGCCAGCATGGCGTAGTGGTTAGAGTGCCCGAGTTCTAATCCGCATTCAGCCATGAGACTTGCTGGCTGACTCTGGGCCAGTCACTTCTCTCTCAGCCTAACCTACTTCACAGGGTTGTTGTGAGGAGAAACTTAAGTATGTAGTACACAGCTCTGGGCTCCTTGGAGGAAGAGTGGGATATAAATGTAAAAAATATAAATAAATATTCTGATCATCTTCTATGGAGCACAGAACAGCAAACAGAATATTGTCCCCTATAGCTTCCCAATAACATTGTAAGCTAGGTTACGCTGAGAGTTAATAACCGGCCCAAGTTATCCAGTGAGCTTCTTAGGTGTGGGATTTGAACCTCTGTCTTCCCAGTAGTCCAATCATCTAACTATACCACAGTGACTGGCATGACTAAGCCTGATCCTGGTAAGTCTTCTAGGAAACATATTCCATGTAAATTGAGTCAGCACCGAAAAGACATTACTCCTCAGAGTAATCTGGTTTGATGGTGACAGCTTCAAGAATAGGGTCTCTCCTTAAGCTATCCCAACTCTTTTACAGAGTTCTGAAGGATGAAAGTCAGCTCCCTAAGTGCTAGGAACTAACTCCTAAGTTCTCTTGCTTTCATCTCACACATGCGTAGCTCTTAACATTCCTGCTAGGGGTGTGCTCGAAACAGGATTCGGCTTCCAAATCATGGCGCAATCCCTTTAAAACGAAGGGCTTCCGCAGACCCTTTAACGCAGAGGAGAGCAGGTCCATCCCTGCTCCTCCTCCACTTGCCGCCATTGCCGTACTTGCAGCATTCCACCACCACCACCACCCACCCACACACACAGAGCTATCAGTGCACACTGGCAGTGCTCTCCTCCAGCTGCCCTCGTGTGGTGGCGGCGGCATGCACATGGCCTCTACACATGTGCAGTGTAGAGCACAAGGGGCCAGCAAATGGCAGATGCCGATACCACTGAGCAAAGGCCCCTCCTCCCATTCTTGTGGGGCCCAGAATTGGACACAGTACTCCAAATGAAGTCTGACCAGCGCTTCTCAATGCAGCCTCAGACCCAAAGGATAAATGATCATCTCTATTAGTAAACCAACTGCCCATGCTCAAATATATCTACATTTTTCTCACCACAACCCAAACGCATGATCTATGTACCACCCGAGGGAGTTACGGAATCTTCGGGTGGCTTGCCTAAAGAAAACATGTGTTTCATTTCCATTTTATACATTTGCAAGCCCACATGCCATGGTGGCCCCTAGCACAGGACTTCCCATTCTTGGGTCCTCAGTCCTCACATGTAGTCCAACTACATCTCCCAGCATCCCCAGCAACAATGGCTGGAGGTCGGGGATAATAGGAGCTATAGTCCAACAATTAGGGATGTACACGAAATACTTTGGCAACATCCCGGGGTGGGGAGGGTGCCTTTAAAAGGAAGCAGGCAGGTCTTACCTGCCCTTCCCTCAATCCTCCACTGCCCCGTGTCACCCCTAAGCAAAACTACTTCTAAGCAAAGCTACTCTGTGGAAGCAGCAACCCGTGCCACTGGCTCCTTTAAAGCCCCGCACTGCAGCGACGGGATGCTGCTCCCAGCATAGGAAAGAGTTTTTTCAACCAGAAAGAGTTCTCAAAGTGGTTTACTTTGCACAAGGAATGAGAAGATCGTCCCCTGTCCCAAAGGGGCTCACAGTCTAAGAAGAACCACAGGAGAGACATCAGCAATAGCCTCAAAAGGATGCTATGCTGAACTGATTAGGAGATCGTTTCTTCCCACCCTGCTAAATATAAGAGAGCCAGCACTTTAAAAAGTGCTTTGCTCAGTTAGCAGGGCGGAAACCCCAACTCTCTGCCATAAGAAGGCCTGAAGATGCTTCCTTGTCCCAAAAGGATTCACAAGAATGTCTGTGCGCACACACAACACCAAAAACAGCCAAGTGGCTGAATAGGGACAGTTGCTTCCCCTCTTACTAAATATGAGAACTATCCACTTCATAAGATGCTTCTTTGTCCAGTTATTCATTCATTCATTCAATTTCTGTACCACCCTTCCAAAAATGGCTCAGGGCGGTTTACAAAGAGAAATAGCAAACAGATAAGATGGAACCCTGTCTCCAAAGGGCTCACAATCTGAAAAGAAACGTAAGGTAGACACCAGCAACAGTCACTGGAGGTACTGTGCTGGGGGTGGGGAGGGCCAGTTACTCTCCCCCTGCTAAATAAAAGAGAATCACCACGTCAAAAGGTGCCTCTTTGCCAAGTTAGCAGGGGTTATGCCAGTTATCAGGGGTCTAGCTAGTAGCAGATAAAGTAGATTTTACAGGAAACCCCCCTAAGACTCCTCCAAAGGGAAAACAGGGAGGGCAGGGTTGCCTTTAAAACTCCTTGCCACTTGATGAAGTATAAAAATTAAAACTGTCAGAATATAAACATGATGTTGTATAAATTAAATAAAATATTATCTATCCAAACATTAAATGAATAATCAGTGTCCTATGTATTTAACCTTTGGATAGATAATATATTATGTTATGATTGGTTGTATTTATACATCACGTTTATATTCTGACACTTTCAATTTTTATATTTCTATATCACATATATGTGTATTCCTCATAGTAAATTACATATTGTTTTGTATCATTGCCTCTGAAAAAGAGCATCGGCTCAAAATGTGTCAGTCAACACTGAACTAATTTCATGAAAATGTATCAATAAAAACATATTGAAGAATTCCATCAGCACCTTGGCGTTTTCCGGACTACGAGGTTTGCGCTGGTTAAAGTGTTGCAAAGTGCGACAATATGAATCAGCAGCTTGAAACCGCGAGTACAGCATTTCTCAATGCGTTTTTCAATGCACCACGACAGGGTTTTGGCCGTTCATATTGCCCACCACTGCTATGGGTTTTACAGACAGGGGGTGTCCATATTCCACTTGAATCACATTCATTGCCCTGTCCTTCTCCTCCATTTCAGGCCAATAGGGTTGTGGCGGGGCCGGGGAGCCAATGACACAATTAACTCTTTTTTTAAAAAAATCTCAGTGCCTTTGCGCAAAGCCACCAGCAGGTAGACATGCAGCTCAACTTGCTCTGCTTTGCGCTAGCAAGAGCATAAGCTACAGCTGAAAGCAGAAATGAAACAGAGTAGAAATATATTTTTAAAAAATACATATCAATTTGTGACAAATGTGATCAAAAGCTAAGGCTGCAAGCTGAAATGAGAGTGAGAGGAGATAAGTCTGATAAAAAACAAAAACAAATTCGATCAAAATCAAAAGCCAAAAGCAGATTACAATCGAGTTGCACCTTTGCGCAAGAACCTGGGTGGATTTTTTTTTTTTTTTAATCATTTCATGAAAAGATTATTTCATGAACGGGATGGAAAGGGGCTGTAAAATCAACAATTGGTTGCACCATGATTTGAACCTCACCACACTGCAACACATAAATGATGGAACAAGCCTCCTACAACGGAAAAATACAACTACTTTCCTGCAGTGGATATACATTATAGGGCTACAACGCATCAATAAAATCCTAAACAAGGCATTGGAAATATGAATGGCACCCTGGTGACAGCGCAGCGACCATGATGCTGAAACATGGGCAATACAGAGGGGCACTTAGCGGACACTTTGCAAAACTGTTGCCGCATGTAATCTGGAAAACACCCTTGGGAGTTTCCCCCTCCTTTTTATGTTTTTGATTTGTTGGTGATGCATCATTTTTCTTTCCCTCCCCCTTCTTTTGTTTGTGGCCTATAGCCACCAGACTAGTACGGTAGTGGCTAGCTCAGTTCTTGTCAGCTATCCTCCAGGCATCATTTTAAAAGCTGCTCTGCAACCTTTTTTATTTTAAGCACCAGCAGTCTGGTTCTATATTGGTTGAAGTGGAGTCTGTCCCAAGACAGGCTCATCTTGTCCCAAAATGTATACCAGCACCTAACAAATCTAAACCCCTCCTCCTGACACCACTGTCTCATCCATGCATTGAGACCCCTGTGCTTTGCCTATCTTCCTGGACCTGTATGTGGACCTCCGCCTGTCTTGCTGGACCTGTGCAAGGTAGCATTTCTGAGAATGCTACCTTGGGTGTCTTGGGCTTCAATATGCTACCTAGCAGCCTAAATTCGGCTTGCAGGGCTTCCCAACTACATTTCCCAACATAGTTGGCACTGACGTGCAGTATGACAGCTGACTCCTCCCCAGCACTGCCTAACAGACTGTCTAGAAACCACAAGTCTACAACCTTTGCACCAGGCAAGCAAGTCACCATGCAGTCTACACATGGGTCACAGACCCATCTCTCTATTCTCCTAATGATCGAATCACCCTCTTCTAAGAGGCCCCCACCCCCTGGGGGAGTATTCCCTGTATGAGAGGATATGGGCTCATCCATGGAAGGGTTCCCTTCTAAGGGAGCATTTCCCTCTTGCTCGTAATGATGTCCTCCTTTCCTGAGACCTTCATTCTCCCTGACAGCAGAGGAGCCATCACCCTGGGAATGAGATGCCTCTGACACATCCCTGAAGGTCTTGTTTATGCACCTATGTCTTTCTGAGCTTCTCCAAATCAGCCATCTTGGCTTTGAGTGAACAAACTTATTCCCTGAAAGCCAGGAGCTCCTTGCACCAAGCACACACCCACAACTTCTGCCCATGCAGACATGCAACAGTGTGCAATACACTTGGAAACGTCCCCTCCATTACAGGCTTTCTGTTTTCTACCTCCTACTTCCTACCTTCCCGCCACCTATGACATGCTATATAAATTTTATATTGACGCACTTTAATGGAAGAATGAGGCACTTATGATGTATAACACAACAGTGGAATTAGTTGTAAATTCTTAAGGATTTAACACTTTGGATATGGGGTTTAGTAATAGAGCAATCCTATGTGTGTTAACTTGGAAGCATGTCCCACTGAATTCAATGGGATTGAAAACCACATAACTGCATCTGACTGCAGCCTAAAAGACATGAATCATAATTTGTACGAATTGGGTTAGTGTAATATCCATCAGTGTTGTGCAGTCGGCTCAAGAAACTCAAGGTCTAGATATTTTGTGGTTGACACCGACAGTCCGCAGTGACTCTCTTTCCAAAGTAAACCAGAATCTATGGTATGCTGTGAACTCCTGGGACTTCTCACTGCTCAGGGAAGCAGGGCAATCAGAAGAAGCATAATAATATAATTACAAGTTGCTCTAGTAAGAACTAATCATCCTACCTTCCTTTCACTGTCTCTACAGCTGGACTAAATTTGGTGCAAATCAAGGTCCACAAGTTAGATCTCTTGCACCTCAAATGTTCATGTGTCCACCATCTTGAATCGGGGTGGATATCATCATTACAAACTGCACCATTGAGGTATCCCTGTGTGTCTTTCACTACAGCTGTTCTAAATTTGATTCCAATCAGTTAGACAGTCCTCAAGTTAGTGCACTTGTGCCTCAAAGTTTTATGCATCCACCATTTTGGATCGGGGTGGTCGACATCATCACAAACTACACCATTGGGGCATCCTTATGTGTCCATTCAGCTGTAGCAAATTTGGTTCAAACCGGTTAGACTGTCCACAAGTTAGTGCACTTGTGCCTCCAAAGTTTACATGTCCACCATCTTGAATTGAAGTGGAAGACATCATCACAATCTTTGCCATTGAGGTGTCCCTATGTGTCCCTACAGCTGCAGCAAAGTTAGTTCAAATTGGTTAAGCTGTTCACAAGTTAGCCCACTTGCACCTCAAAAGTTTATGTGTCCGTCATCTTGGATTGGGGTGGATGACATCATTACAAACTACGCTGTTGAGGTGTCCCTATGTGTCACTCACTGCAAGTGTACCTAATTTGGTTTAAATTGATTAGACAGTCCACAAATTAGCTTGCTTGCACCTCAGATGTTCATGTGGCTGCCATCTTGAATTGGAGTGGATGACATCATCACACACCACAACCTTTGGGCATCCCTATGTGTCCCTACATCTGTAGCAAATTTGTTTCAAATCAGTTAAGCGGTTCACAAGTTAGCCCACTTGCGCCTCAAAGGTTTATATGTCTGCCATCTTGTATCGGGGTGGATGACATCATCACAAACTATGCCGTTGAGGTGTCCCTATGTGTCCCTACAACTGTACCCAATTTGTGTCATATTGGTCCAGGCGTTGCGAAGTTGATAGTGGGGAACACACAGACACACACACACACACACACACACACACACACAGACACACACAGACACACAGAATGCCGGATGATCTCGTAAGTCTATGTAGGCTAAAAATGAAAACAATACAACCATCCAAACAAGCAATTTAAAAGCAGGAGATAACATAGGTTTTATCCCAGCAGTTTGCACCATTTCCTCAAATCAGGCTTTTTGTCAATCAAGGTTTTTTGGAATTGAAGACCCCAAGATGTGCTGTCTTCAGTTCCAAAAAGATGAAATCCAGCTCTGTTAGGAAGAGCATCTCCAAATAAACATCACATCATCATGAGTGCCTGCTGTTTATGTTACTATTATTAATAATTTATATTAATGAATACTGGGCATGGCTATGTCACCCCCATTATTTCCAGTGGGCTTACCCTTGTGTAACATCATTTGCACAATTTTTGCATATGTGCAATTTGCGCAGATACACAACTTGTGTGCACTCAATATTATTGAGCTGATGGAATCTGCACCGCATGTCAGCCATCATATTAAAGCAAGTGGAAAGTAGCTTCGATTTGTTCTACTTAGAATTACTTGTTTGCAGAAGTGCTGGACAAGATTATGCACTATGTCTGGCCTGGCTCCCAGCCATCACCCTGTTTCCATTCCTTTGCCCTCCTGCCTAACCTGTTCCTTTTCCAGCCCCATTCTTCAGTTAGCTGGGGGTGTTTTAAACCCAGATGAGGCTCATGCATCTTTCAAGCTTTGCATGGTGTGCAGGGGCAGGGAGGGGCTGTGAGAGACAAAATATGACAATTGTAAATTATCTTGGCCAGATCATGATATCTAACATGTTTAGTGGTGAGTAAACTGAAGAACGTCTGAGAGGTATCAGACCCTGGATGGCATCCCATATGGTTAATAATTAAGGGCTTTCTTTGTATTGTTGTGTTGTTCCAAAAGGAATGAGATCCTGATGTCTCTGCAAAGCTTGTCAGCATGCAATACAAGAAGAGAGAAAATAATTAATACTACATGATTTAAGAGCCACAAAGAAAAGAGGTTGTGAAAAGAAGAAAGCCAGATCTGTCTAACAGCTTCTTGCTTTGCTGTTCCAAATGTTCCCTCTGCCATTCTTTTCCCTTGTTACTCCTGATTACCGTAAATCCACAATTGCCCAGGCACTAGAGAATCCCATGTTAATTTCATGCCATATGCTATAGGGTAAATGGAATTGAGGAGACAATGGCACACACTGCACATAAATCACTCTGAAATATACATATGATGGAAAGGGAAGACGGCCATTTCATTGCTGTATATTTCCATCAATGCCTTACAATGGGATTCTTTATTTTGTTCTGGTCAGGTTGGGTTGGGGGAGAAGTGTACTTTGGGGGCAACTTTTATAGAGGACAGGAGGGCTGCCTGGCAGTTGGCAGGCAGGGTGCTCTTTATGCAAGCTGGCACACAACTAGTGGATCTTTTCAACAGGGATGGCTGCGTTCTCTTACGTATCTAAATCCTTTGGCATTTGCCTTGTTGCCAGCACACCTGCTGCTGCTCCCCTCTCGGAATATGATCAGCTGCTCCTAGATCACATAATATGAAATATGGACAACTGTTGAGCATATTCTACTGTGGACATTACAAAAATGGGAGGGGGGGATTCACAGGTAAATTCTGCTAATTTCTTAACATTCCTAAATGCCAATACAAGTGTGCAAGCTGTTAGGAAAAGCCAGGCTAACTAACAGAACTGACCTTGGCCAAATAATCTGCCTTCATCAACAAGGAGTGAGAACTACCTAACCTTGCTGAAGCAGAGGGGGAAAGATGCCATTTGGCCATCAAAATTATGCATACAGATTTCTTCGGTTCTTTACAAAACTAATTCCTAGATCATGACAAAGGAGTATTCACATGTCCACTTGAACAGTTTGGTCAAGATGACCCAGGCCACAACCTAATATGAGAATTGCTGAATTATGATTCACACAGACCCTTTGCAGCATGCCTACAAGTTATTCTGTATTCACCCAGATTTCTTCCAGGTCAGTCAGAAAGTAGTATGGAATCGGGTTGCCTTTGGGCTGATCTGGAGCCCTGACCCAACGTCAAGGCGCCACAGCCATGAGGAATGCTCTGCTGCCTATATAGACAGAAAGATCTCTGAACTTTAATTTGCCCGTCTGCCCCACAAATCAGCTTATTAGGGCTGAATAAGGTGTATGTGTGAAGTTCAGGGCCGCAGCTGACCTAAGGGGCTTTGGTACCCAAGGCACTTTCCACCCTCACCACATAGCATAGTCATCATCACCTTTTCTTGTTTGAATGCAAATGGTTGCGCTTGCATGGTCTTTGCTTGCTGCAAACAGATACTGGAACTGCTGAATGATGACAAGACAGGCAGCTCAGCTTGTGAGAAGAACATGCACGGGGAGGGGGAGCACAGGGGGCGGAAAGGATCCCTCCCTGACAATTGGAAACCTGGAGGGGGTGCAGATGAAGCAAGCAGGCATGAGCTGCCACACAGCTGATAACAAAGAACAGGACCATGGTGTGCTGTGGAAACATCAAACACATGGTGAAAGCAGCAACATTGTGAAAGCAGAGGCCCCGGCTGCTCTGAGGGAGGCCGGCACCAGTGGAGGTGGAAGTTGTGAGTAGTAAATGATTCCCCTCCCACCTGGTCTACCTTTAGGAAAGCTCCCCTGCGCTTCCCCCCGCCCCGCCACACACACACCTTTACTGGTTAAGAGGAATTGTTACCGGATTCTCCTTTACCAGTAAAGTTCCAAACTGGTTCGAATCGGTTCAGTGGTCGAACCGGACCAAGTCCAGTTCTACTGGAACCAGAACTGGGCTGGGTTGGCTTGAATACGGCTCGGATTTGAGCCGAACTGGCCTTGCCAGTTTTGTGCACATCCCTACTTGTTGCCTATACGATGTAGCTGGCCTTGACAAAGTTATCACAAGGGGGAAGCATTTCAAACCTGATGGCATCCAGTACTTTAAATTCAATTACTATCCAGTTTTTAGTTCAATTAGCTTGTTGGGTTGTTGGCTAGTTTGTGTAAAGCTTAAACTCACAGACCTCTACATTTGCAATTGTACCACAGGAAATAAGGAATCTATACCATTATCTGGTTCACTGGCAAGAACAGGAAATAGGAATCCTGAGCTGGAGATTCATATGGAAATACTGCAGAACAAACACTACCTCCAATCTGAAGGTTGCCATTGATTAATAGCTAAGGTAAGTGAAGCATACACAAGGTAAAAGCAAAATGTCCATTAACCTTAACAAGTTCAAGGTTGCAGGATACATGCCATAGTAACTGCTGAAATGCTGTGCACGTTTACTTGGGAGTAAGCTAAAATGAACAAAGTGGGACTTAATTCTGTGCAATGAGAATGAATTTGGGGCACCAGCTAGATTTGCACATGCTAGGTAGTATTGGTGAAAGAATCTGAGTGTTTTGACTGTAAAGCATTTTGACTATAAAATTGTCAAAATATTTTTCTCTAAGTGTTTTGATTTTTAAATTATAAAGTCTTTTTATAAAGATTTTTAAACTATAAAGTCAATCCAAAGAAAATCTTATTCCTATTTGAGAAGATATACAGATATAGGTATATAGATAAATATAGAAATAGAGATAGATATTTTTACTCTCCATTAATTTTTATAGTCTGTTGTGGCATTCATTTCTACAGCTGGGCATGAGAGCTGAGGATGTTCTTTTGAAATGCAATCAACAGCACATTAACCTCACAAATGGCTGTCCTGTAGAGGTCCAGTACAAAAAAACGTATCTCTCTATCTCTCTGTCTATTGGTCAATCTAATTTTAAGGTGACGTTTTGAGCTCTGATGTCCAGCTGTAGAAATGAATTTGAGTCAGAATAAACCAGAAAACTTCATGGAGGGCAATAATATCAAGAGTAAGTCAGTACTTCCTTGATCTTAGGATGTCCCTAGGTATTACACTGTCAGACACTTGTGATAAACAATTGCCAAATGTAGATTCCATCATTATCATGCCAGTGAGCCAAAAGAGACACAAAGAGTCGGTTTTATGGATCTTTGTTGTGATCTAATATAAAGATCACATTAGAAACCAACTATTTTCCCTTAGGGATGGAGCTGCAGTTCTTCTTTTCACTCTGTTGTCATTTAGGACAGGGTAGAAGGTTCATTTGTTTCTCAGCAGGCTTCTCTGAGAAGGCGAGTGGGATGTAGTTTACCAAATGGAATGGTTCTCTTCCCTTCCAAACATTGCAGATTGCATTTGTATAATTAGGTACATTCAGCAAATTAAAGAAAGTAGAAAGGGAATTAATAATTAAACCCTACGAATTCCATTTAGATTCTCACAGCAGTCCACTTTGGTAAGTGATTTATTTTTGAGGAAATCATGTTTCATCACAGTGATGGTGAACATGTGCCAGCAGAAATATGTTCTTTTGTTCAGCCTTCCAATGTTGTGTCACTAAGCAACCTTCTAGAAGGCTTTGTCGTGGTTTCCTTCTTGGGCCTACCAAAAGCTGCTATTAGCTTTCCTGACTCATATTAGCAGAACCACATTTTTTTAAAAGAAAAAAGTAGATTCTACAATAATATATTTAATGGACTAACAAGAGTGTTACCACAAGGACTGGACTTGTGTTGAGCTGGTTTTATTGAACCTAGGTATCCAGAGTAACACCAGTGAGCAGAGTTTACAGGATGTCAGGGCAACACAAAGGCACAGAGTAGGGCACCATCTGGACAGAAACAAAACTGGTATCACAGGAGAGAGGCCACGATCCAAACCAGACAGTTACACTGAGTCAGATTTGCAGAGCTACATAGCAAACCAGAGTGAGGAACAAATCAAGAGAAAATGACATGCTCTGTCGAGGCAGAGACAGGTATTGTGGCTTTTAATGACCAGAACATAAAGGATTCTTCACAACCAAACTGATTGGTTGAGCAAACAAAACAGAGAAAGGACTATATTAAATGAATAGAGAGAATTTACTAAACATTCAGATTGTTTGAAAATATCACACAGTCAGATTACATGATGATAGAAACAGCTTGCCGTGAAACTAATCAAGACGAAAGGAAAAAACAAATCAAAGGATCTTACACTCAATGAGACTGGAAGAAGCATTATTTGTGAGGCCTAAATCAGCCCACCATGTGCATGTGCTTTAAGGGGGCGTATGATGAAAAAGACCTATATGTGCCTTTTATGTTTGACAAGGAACACCATGTATATTTTGGCCGTGCGGAGTTGCAGGTGCCAAGATACAAGCGTGCAGTGCAGTGTCAGTATCCCACCAGTGATGGGTGGGTGCTGAAAGCAGCCGGCATTCACACACAGTCAGTGAAACAGAGTTAAGGGAGCATTCGCTCCCTTAACCTCGTTTAACAGCTAGGCTTCATAGCCACCGGGTCTGCCACTGAGGCACTACCAGGACCTGCGCGGCTGCCAGTGGTTCTCACGGGCAGCCAAGCCCGGGCTTTGCCGCTTTAGCCATTTCTTGGCTGCCCATGAGAACAGCCTCAATGATGTCACAGTGGTAACAGAGACTTGGAATCTGAGTAGATTCCAGAGCAGAAGTCTCTGTATGATGGAATTGTGGTTATTTATTTTATGGGCAGCATGTGGGAAAGATTGGCTCCTCAGTCTGTGAATGGAGAGTTTTGCTAAAATAATTCAAAAAATCCTGATTTGGTCAAATCACGGGGAGAGAGAAAATGAATGGGTTGCAATATATACAGTAGAAAGAAGATTAAGAGAATTTATAGAATTGAATTGCAGATGGCTGCATTATGGGTGTAAATGCTGTAAACTAGTAGCTGCTGTTTACAGCTGGGGAAGTGAAGTTAACACTGGTTGTTCGTTTGTTTTTTCAATCATCAAAGAGTCCGTCAGTCCCATGAAAACTGAACGATGGTCTCTTAGATCCAAATCCAGTCTATTTGGCCAAATTTGTTCTCCTTAAAGCTTCGGCTTTCAGAAAATGAAATAAACTTTAATAACACAACAAAGAAATTTCAGAAACATAAAGTTATTAAAGTGCCTGTTGGAAGTAAAATGAAAAAAGACTGATTTTGCGGTTTGCAAATCTTTGCAAATATCTCCCATTTTATGGCATTCTATATATACCTGCCAGAGTCTTCAGAAACAGATGAGATGCTTAAAGTCATGGTAATCAGGGCTGTAGAATCAAATAGGTATAGAGATGTGAGGAAACTACTACTGGGCCCTAGTCAGCAATCCATTGTTGAAAGATTAACAGCACAGTCACCTAGCAGCCGAACATAATAGGGCATAGTTTTTGGAATAGCTTTCTGAAGAAAGAAAGATGGAAAACTATAGTTCCCACAGCAACTGTAACTCAGCCTTGTAACACGCATATATATTAAAGCATAAATTTAACACCATGTATTTTAATATAAAATGCTAGCACGATGCAAGAGGGACAGATTATTACAGCTGACAGAACTGAAACATTAGGTTGCTATAGCTTACGCATCATCAACAACATAGGAAGACTTTTTGGCAAATCATGTGGAAATATACGCACAGGCAGAAGACTCTGCATTCATGCACAGCCTCATCATGCGCATGCACAAACACTCACATCAATGTTTGTTTCTATGGCAATGTTCAGAGACGTAATGACTAACTGCAGTTAATCATGGCCGGGGTTCCAATTCTCAGCTCCAGTTCGTGCCACAGACATTCTCCAAACCACGGCCAGCCAAACTCCAGTTTCAGGAGAGGAGAGCCCTTCCCTGCTGCTCAGCCTCCAAGGCCAATCCCAGCCAGCTCCGTGGCCAGACTGTGTGCAAAGAGACAGCAGCTCGGCCGCAATTGGCCACAATCTCTGAGGTGGGGGGATTACCAAGTGAGACGGTGCCTTTTCAGAGCACTCCTCCCGCCTGCAGCAGGGAAAGGGCATTCCGAGCCCTTTAAATGCCCTGCAAGACCAGCACTTTTTCTGCCAGCCATGACACCACTGCCCCTGGTCTGTCCTTGTGCCATATGCCCAATGGGATTCCCAGGAGAGGAGAGCCCCCGTTCCCTGGCTACCATGGAACAATGGGGTCGGGTGGCCATTCCAGGGTGCTGGCAGGGGTGCACATATATACATGAGTGGGTTGGCAGAGGGCCCAGCTTCACAGCAGCTTGGCCGTGGTACCCAAGATGTGGAAAGCTGTCTCAGGGGCACCACTCCCAATGGCCACCATCCAAAAAGCAACTATGCTCTATTTAGAGCCCCAACGGCCTGATACTCTAGTGAGAGGGCTGTCCATGGGAGAAGGGGATGTTTTGACATCAATTATCATGACTGAATTTGCTTAGCAATTCCCCTCCCCTATGATGGTCCTACTCATGAGTTGCCTGGGAATGTTCCCATGGCCTGGCACTCTTGAGCAGTGGCTTTTGGCGCAGGCTCCAATACCAGAGCATTGCCAATCCAGCTGCCTGGCCCTGCAAAGTAGAACTTGGCTGCTCCTGAATCCCTGCTTGTTACAGCCCCTCAACAGGAGCATCGCTCCACCCCGAAATATTTGCTCCCCAGCTGGAGAGGGGATGCCCTGAACATGCTGGCTATCTTTGCCATGAGGGGGGCAATTACCAGGGCATACCACTTGTGTGGATGGTGTGGACACAGGAACACAGGAAGCTACCATATACTGAGTCAGACCATAGGTCCATCTCGCTAAGTATTGTCTACACAGACTGGCAGCGGCTTCTCCAAGGTTGCAGCCAGGAATCTCTCTCAGCCCTATCTTGGAGATGCCAGGAGGGAACTTGAAACCTTCTGCTCGTCCCAGAGTGGCTCCATCCCCTGAGGGGAATATCTTGCAGTGCTCACACTTCTAGTCTCCCATTCATGTGCAACCAGGGCAGACCCTGCTTAGCTAAAGGGACAAGTCAGGCTTGCTACCACAAGACCAGCTCTCCTCTCCTCTGTGCTTGGGCACAGACTTTTAAACCCATTCAAAGCTCCCGGGCTGTCCAACATGGCACCATATGTAGATTTCCAAGCACATGGATTCCTGGGAGTGGAGAGCTCTGGTTCCCAGCTGGCCAGGGACAGTGGCATGCATCCCCATTTTGGCATGTGGGCTGGCAGGGTGCAGGGTTTGACAGCAGCTTGGCGGCAGTTGCCAGGACCAGTACAGCACTCGCTCAAGTGCCTGTCCCCATAGCTTTCCTGCACAGAGCATCCTCCCTTTCCTGCTCTTAACAAAGAGACACCTTTTAAAGTGGTGGTTCTCTTTTATTTAGCAGGGGGAGAGCAACTTGCCCTGTCCAACCCCAGCACAGTGTCCCTCCAGTGGCTGCTGCTGGTGTCTACCTTATTTTTCTTTTTAGATTGTGAGCCCTTTGGGGACAGGAGACCATCTTATTTATGTATTATTTATTTTTCTATGCAAACCGCATTGAGAATTTTGTTGAAGATTGGTATATAAATATTTGGAGGAGAAAGAAGAGAAGGAGGAGTTTGGTGAAGCTAACTCGAGGTAGCTTTCGGGCCATTATTGTGGTTTTGTGCGTTCAGGCATAACAGAGTTATCACCTTGGCCAGGTTTAACTGCAGTTAGGCGTTAAATCTGAATGTGGCCTATGTATAATTTGCATCCTCAGCTCTCTGTGTAGATAGTCAAAATAGCTATTTGTGGGTTGAGGACAGGGGTCAGCAATGGAAGACCTCAGGACCAATCCAGCTCCCTAGGGAACACCAGCAGGCTCTTTAGTTGCCCACCCAGAGGAAATGGGGTTCTTAGAGCTTGTGAGAGCTCTGACAACAGGGCATGTGGGTAGTGCAATTTGGGGGGGGGGGAATTGGGTTCTGATAATCCTTTCACAGAGGAAACTTCATCTAAAAAAAATGGTAAGCAGAAGTCCTGTAGGTATGCCAAAACAAAAATGCTTTGGGGCATGCCCCACTTCCCCTTCCCAGGAAAAATATGACATATGCGTTAAACAGCTGCTGAGGTTAGTATGTGCATGCTAGGAATAGACCAGACTGTGATGGAAGGAAGTTGATTTGATATGTTAGGCTGGGAAGGAGCAAGTGAACTGTCACACACACTCATCCCCAGTCTAACTTGAGCCCCCATAGTCCATTTGGGGAATTGAATTGGCTGCATTATCTTCAACTGCTCCTTCAAACCCCCCAAAACATCAGCATTTGGCAAGTTCTGTCTTTTATAGGAGGCAGGCTCAGGAGGATTCAGCCACCACTATTACCAGAACACTACTCAGCCCAGAGTTCCTGGGCTTTGGGCAGTAACATGGGGAGGGCATAGGTGGCCCGTGTTTGGGCCACTTGTCCCCTCAACCTGACAATGGCAATAGCTGAGTGATGGGCTGCTTCCTCAGGGAGGCAGCTGCTCCTGCCACATGTGCAGCAGGGATGAAAGAGGCACCCCATCCATGGCAGGGGAGAAAAGGAACATTGAGGGGTGCTGCTGGGTACTCATCGTGGTGAGGAATTACAGCTCCGTCCCTGGCTTGTGGTGGCTATATCAATATATGGGAACCAAATAAGAGGGTTAGTGAAACAGACAGGAGGGCCGACAGGAGGACCCAGAGGGAGTACGTTGAATAAGGAAAGATTTGACTCAGTTCAGGCAGCAAGGAAAACTAGCAGGAGGGAACACAGAACAGCAGAAATGTTGAAAAGGAGAATTTCTTCATTTGACTACTGACTGACTCTTAACTATTAACAGACACCACTTGAAACCATGGCTGATGTAATAAGGAAAATTCCTCAAAGTAGTCATATTAAACTTAAAAGGACAAGTTCAGGAATGACTGGTTTGTCCTTTTAAATTCACTGAGACTACTTTGTCATCATGTCTGACAGTGGCCACACACCCTCGTTCTCTCTCCGTATTGTGAGACTTGCATGTCACTGCTGCAAGCCTGCTCAGCATCAGGAGTTTTCAAACTTAACCAAGTGGTGTCCTCTGGAAAAGGCTGCTTATTGTGCTTCCTGTACACCGACGATGTATTACTGAGGCCTTCACTTGTCCTGTATGTCTGTATTTGTTTATTTCGGCCCAAGGCCAGCATATATACAAAAAGAAAAAGAAACAACAACAACAGCAGTAAATACATAAAACACATAAAACATTAATACCTTCAGATACCGTATACATGGCTAATTTCATTCAAATAAAACTGGTTAATCTGAAGTGCACAACCCAGCATCTCGTGCCTCAATCACTCTAAACTGAATCTTGCTTGCTATGAAGAGAAATTTTGCTACCCTCCTGTAAGCATACTCTGGCTTAGCAGTAAGCAGGAAAAGGACCTGATCCCCATCAGAAGGGCAATTAGAATTGTAATGAGTTAGTAGTAGGGAGAGAAGCTTTCCCCTTAATTCAGTATAAAATCTGCACCAAACATCTAAAACATCAAGTCAAATCAACCATCTGCTGTACATGGATGATCTGAAGTTGTATGGAAAGTCCCAGTCAGAAATCGAATCACTGCTAAACACTGACCGTATATTCAGTAGCGATATAGCAATGGAGTTGGGACTAGACAAGTGTGCTGCATTAATAATGAACAGAGGAAAAATAACAAAAACAGAAGGAATAGAACTTCCCAATGGAAGCAAGATCAAGAACCTGGAAGAGAAAGAACATTACAAATACTTGGGCATTCTCCAGGCTGATAACATTGCACACACTGAAGTTAAAAGAAAAATTGGAAGTGAATACATCAGGAGAGTTAGAAAAATCCTCAAGTCCAAACTCAATGGTGGGAACACCATACATGCCATAAACACCTGGGCTATACCTGTTATCAGATACACTGCAGGAATAATAGACTGGACCCAGGCAGAGCTGGAGATGCTGGATCGTAAGACCAGGAAAATCATGACCATCAATTGTGCTCTGCACCCCCGCAGTGATGTAGATAGGCTATATCTCCCTCACAGCTCAGGTGGAATGCTGCAAGTCCATCAAACAGTAGAGGAGGAGAAAAGAGGCCTTGAAGAATATATCAAGGACAGTGAAGAAGATGCACTTCAAATGGTCAATAACAAGAAACTATTCAACACCAATGAAAGAAAGCAGGCAAGAAAGAACGAGTCAAGAACCGAGCAGAAAAATGGAGAAATAAGCCCCTGCATGGTCAATATTTGCACAATATAAGTGGAAAATCAGACATCACCAAGACCTGGCAATGGCTTAAGAATGGCAACTTGAAGAAAGAAACAGAGGGTTTAATATTGGCTGCACAAGAACAGGCACTAAGAACAAATGCAATAAGAGCAAAAGTCGAAAAGTCAACAACAAACAGCAAGTGCCGCCTTTGTAAAGAAGCAGATGAAACCGTGGACCACCTAATCAGCACAGACTGACTACAAACAAAGGCATGACAAGGTAGCAGGGATGATACACTGATACATCTGCAAAAAATACAAGCTACCTGTAGCCAAAAATTGGTGGGACCATACAATTGAAAAAGTTGTAGAAAATGAAGATGCAAAAATATTATGGGACTTCCGACTACAAACAGACAAACATCTGCCATGCATTACACCAGATATAACTGTAGTTGAGAAGAAAGAAAAACAAGTTAAAATAATCGACACAGCAATACCAGGGGATAGCAGAATAGAAGAAAAAGAAATAGAAAAAATCACCAAATACAAAGATCTACAAATTGAAATTGAAAGGCTGTGGCAGAAAAAAGACCAAAATAATCCCGGTGGTAATTGGCACCCTGGGTGCAGTTCCAAAAGACCTTGAAGAGCACCTCAACACCATAGGGGCCACAGAAATCACCATCAGCCAATTACAAAAAGCAACTTTACTGGGAACAGCCTATATTCTGCGACGATATCTATAACAACAGCAACAACATTGACAATAAAATTCAGCCATCTCAGGTCCTTGGGAAGGACTCAATGTTTGGATAAAACAAACCAGTCAATAACACCTGTCTGACTGTGTAAATAAATAAATAATAATAATACTTATATAACAGAGTATTTCAGGAGCTAACTCACTCCCATTATAGCAGAAGTTAACAGGGTCTCCAGGACAACAGCTTGTAAGTAATAAGCATGGAGATTGATTTAAGGTTAAACTAATCTACTTTATTCAGAAATACATAATGATAGAAAAGACCTATACCTAACTGCTGACTTCATCCTGGAGAGAATCTATCTATGTGGTCACTAAGAGTCAACACTGACTTGATGGCACTTAATCAATCAATCAATCAACCAACCAACTGCTGACTACATGGTGGTCAGAGAGAGACCTACAGAAGCATGGTGCTCAGAGAGAGAGCTAGAAGCATTCTGTGGGAAACCTGTAGAGCAGGGCTGCTCAGCTTCGGCCCTCCTGAAGATGTTGGCCTACAACTCCCATAATCCCTGGCTATTGGCCACAATGATTGGGGGTTATGGGAGTTGTAGTCCAAAACCAGCTCGGGGAGAGGCCTAAGTTGAGCAGGCCTGCTGTAGAGAGTGCTGGGGGTGGAGTCAGAAAGGGAGGAAAAGGAAAAGTGGGGAAGGGAATTGTTTATGAATAAAGCTTAGTTAAACAAACATAAGATTGTTTTGTGTTTACAAGGGACCTACAAAGTGCTACAAAGACCTAGTACTACTGTTAGGGTCAAACTCTATATAATGTTAAATACATTAATCTAAAGAGGGATTTCCAACCCTTAATTGGTGGTAGTTTACAGTTAGAATAGTGTCAGTTTCTGTCTCAATACTGATTTGAGTTCCTGAAAGAAAAACACATCTGGATTTACAAGTGCTACATATTTGTACCATGAACATGCTATCAGTAGTAACCACAACACATTGTTGCAAGGTTACAGACTTAGCTGCAACATTGCTTTTAACAGGGCAGTCAAATTCTTCCAGGCAGCAGAAGCTCTTGGGATCCTGAAGATCTGATTAGCTTTGTGGAGCTCCTGTTTGATGGCCAAATCTGCCACTTCTCCCATACTTCACTCTGATGTCAGATGCTTACATACTCCAGAAGGTGAGGTTAAAAAGTGAGCAGAGCACAGCAGCCCCATGGTGAACTGGGTGGCCGCTTCCTGTGTTTAGAAGGGAAGCAGCTATAAAGAACTGAGTCTTAATGAATAAGGACAGAAGCAGCTCACCAGGGCAGGAAGTCAGCAGTTCTAGACTGCAACAATTGTATGGAGCCCAGAAACAGGAATACAGATCATGGAATGTTAAGAGTTGATAGGGAGCTTGGAGGTCTTATGGTCCAACTGCCTATTCAGTGATGGGAACTGCTAGAGCATCTCTGACAAATGGCTGCCCAGCCTCTGTTTTAAAAACCTCCAGTGAAGGAGAGCCCCTCACTTCACAAGGCAGACTGTTCCATTGCTGAACAGTCCTTACAGTCAGGAATTTTTTCCTAACTTCTAGCTGGCATCTGCTTCCTTGAAGTTTCAAGTTCTACCAACTGAAGCAACAGGGAACAAGTGCACTCCCTCTTCTGCATGGCAACCCTTCAGATATTTGAACACTTTATCATATCTCTCCTTGTCCCCTCTTCTCCAAGCTAAGCATACCCAGCTCCTTCAACCATGTCTCATAGGTTTCCAGACCCCTCACTATCCTAGTTGCCCTCCTCTAGTTCATCAATGCCCTCCTTAAAATGCAGGGCCCAGAATTGGACACAGTATTCCAAGTGATGTCTGACCAGCACTGAATAGAGTAGAACGATTACGTCTCATAATCTAGACACAATGCTCCCGTTAATGTAGACTAAGATTGCATTCACGTTTTTAGCAACTGCATCACACAGCTGGCTCATGTTCAGCTTGTACACTCACACACCTAGGTCCCTTTCACATGTACTGCTGCCAAGCTGGGTCTTCCCCATCCAATACTTGTGCATTTGATTTTTCTTATCCAAGTGCAGGACTTCACATTTGTCTCTGCTGAACTTCATCTTATTGATTTTGAACAAACAGTTGAGCCTGTCCAGACCATATTGAATCTTGATTTTGTCTTCTGGGAAGTCTCTGTTATCTGATCCATTGGTGCTTCCTGTGTAAGGATTTGCATCTTTGCAGAATGGCTGGCTTCCACTGCTGCCCAAACAGAATGTGAGCCAGAGAATCAAGTGGTGAAGTATTTTCTGGACTGTACCACTCCTGGCTGCAAGTAGGGGAGAGGGATTGTATGTTTAAATATTCCCCCAAGCGGGAAGAAATCCATTCTCGTTAATAGAAAAACAGCTTATCAGGGAGACAGCTGGGTTGAACCTTCTTTTTTTGCACATTTTTATGTGTTTATGTTTCTTAGATGGAGAACATTCAAACATGTAATCCATCAAGAAGTAATACAGTCCAAAAAAACTTTACCACTTGATTTGGTTAAATGTATAAACTGACCTTTAGGGATGTGCAGAACATTTAGACAGTGAAACATTGCTTCCCTCCACGCAGGAGGGAAGGAGCTAGCGACAATGGAGCGAGAGAGGCCAACCCCAAGGTACCCGGTCCCAGCCAGCCCCACCTATTCAAATAGGAGGCGCACACCGCACCTGCAGGCAGCATGGTTGTCGAGGAGAAGCCAGATCCCAGCCCGAGGGCTGAGAGTCCCAGTGATGGAGAAGTCTAGTGGCATCCTGGAGCAGAGACTGATACCCCCATCCCAGAGCGCCTGCAGGAGGCAAGTGACCAAGAGAGGGGCTCTACGGAGGAGAAAGTGGAGCCAGCAGAGATGCCAGGAGCAGCCAGCAGCAGCAAGGCCGAGGAGTTCTGGAGAGAGCAGGAGGAAGAACCAAGGCTGGTGCAACTGCAGGAGGGGGTAAGCCCCAACTCACCACCTCTCAGCGAAACGCTGAGCTCCTGGATCATCATCCAGAAAGGGTTGCTGTACCGTTAGTATATCCATTCAACTCACAGGGAGGTGTGTAAACAACAGAAGCAACTTATAGTGCCTAGGACACACACTGGTTGTGCATCTTAAAAGTGATGCATGCCCACCCAAATGGACACATGGGGGTGAAGAAAACCAAGCAAAGACTAAGGAAAAACTTTTACTGGACTGGATTTGGTCAGGACATGACTGAGTATATTAAGTCATGTGACGTTTGCCAGCGGGCGGGGAAGAGCCGGGACAAGGGGCAGATACCTGTACAATCCTTGTCTGGCCTAGGCACACCATTTCACAGAGTGGCAATAGACATCCTGGGACCTATCCAACTCAAGACTCCTAGGGGAAAAGAGTACATACTGACTCTAGTGGACTGTGCCACTAAGTGGCCCGAGGCGATTGCCCTGAGCCAGAAAGATGCAAAGACTGTAAGTCAGGCTCTGCTGGACATTTTTGCTAGGATTGGTTGGCCAAAGGAAGACCTGACTGATGCAGGTGCCAAGTTCATACATAGGGTGATGAAGAAGCTTTGGAGCACCAATGGCATGGAGCATCTTGTCCCGGTGTCTAGCCAGCATCTGACAAGTGGATCAGTGGGAGAGGCCCAAGGGACTTTGGGGGCCATGAACCAGAAGTTAATTAAGGAACATTCCAAGGACTGGGACTTGGGGCTGCCACAGCTATTGGATGCCTACAGAGCTGTGCCACACCCAAGCCTAGGATATTCTCCCTTTGAGCTAGTCCATGAGAGAGACGTCAGAGGGAGTTTGAGACAGATGCAACATCTGTGGGAGGGGAAAGAAACCCCCCAGGAAGAAAATGTATTGAATTTTGGGGACAAACCCCAAAACACACTGAAAGAGACCAGGTCCCTTGCACAGCACAATCTGCGGGAGGCCCAAACAGAGCCAAAGGCCTGGCCTACGTGCTAGGGAATGATCTTTGATCCAGGAGAACAGGTGCCAGTCCTCAGGCCAGCCAGGACCACTAAACCCAATGTGAAGATGTGGTGGAGGGAGTGTCAAACTGCTTTTGAGGCATCAAAAGCAGCCCTCAGTACAAACCCCATCCTCCAAGCTCAGACTCTAAAAGAACTTTCACTCTGGCCACTGAGGCTTCTGAGAGGGGCAGTGGGGCAGAGATGATGCCATTGGGCCCAGACCAGGCCCCTCATAAGGGTGTGTGGTCCTTAACAAGAAGAGGTCAGTGGAGGAGAACCACTGGCTACACAGGGCTCAACACAAGGAGAAGGAGAAGATTGTGACAAGTGCCTTGTCACAGGGACCCTTTGAAGACTCCACAGGAACCTCAAGGACGCTTGGGTAGGATGGAGGCAACAGGA
Organism: Hemicordylus capensis; assembly: GCF_027244095.1. NCBI lineage: Eukaryota > Metazoa > Chordata > Lepidosauria > Squamata > Cordylidae > Hemicordylus > Hemicordylus capensis. Next base: position 265,738,898 of record NC_069657.1, on the reverse strand, counting down.
CAAGAGACTCCAAAGCGTGTTTTGACATGTTATTGTTTATTACCGTTTTGTATTAAGATCGTAAGTTAGGAACTTACGCTTTCTGTTCCCAATCCTTTTGAGACAGGAGCCGTCAACTCCCGTTTCCAGCTGCCTGTCTCAATTTAAGGAGGGCGGTGTAGTGATCGGCCTCCCCTCCCTCTAAAGAGCTAACTGGAAATGAACTCTTGTCTAGACTGACAGGCTGGTGACCTCCAGAGATCGCCCAATCAGTCCACCAGAGGAGCTGTTGCTGGGAATTATGGGAACAAGAAAGGAAGTCTTTGCAGGAGGAGCAGGGGACATGCAGCAATGGAATTTTGCTGCAGGAGGATGACTGTAAATCCTGGGAAGACAGGATTACAGGAGGCTTGATACTCATCTGGAATTTGGTGAGTTCAAGGGAAGGAGCCAGGGGTTATGGCTTCAAGGAGTGTAGTCTAGGGAAGAGTTTGTTTAGTCATACTTTGCATTAGGAACTTATATTTCTTTGGGGGCATTTTCCTAAGTTCTTTGCAACTGAGTAACCAAGATTTTTAAAGTGGGCCGCCCCAGCATCATTCAGGGTGCTTTTGAAGTATTCTTGTAACCTACTGAGTATTTCTATAAAAGCTGAGAAAGCCTCAGACGGAACTAGTCTGTAGTAATTGGAAAAGACTTTGTAACCATTTAAGTGTTCTTAAATGCAACCTAAAACAGCCTATTTTTGTAGCCTTTTGAATAGAAGTTTTCTTTTTCAGCTTGTTTTTTTAATAACTTTTTACAAGCCTCTCAGAGTGGGTTTTTAACTCAGTAGAAGGGGATTTCTCTGGTGCAAACACGTCCTCAGGAGCTCAGCAGCTCAACACGTCCTTGGGAGCTCAGCAGTTTTCTCACGACATGTAGGTGTACACATGGAAGATTTTGTCCTTGTCCAACAGCAAAATTAAGAGAGTTTTCTCTGGGTTATCCCACCCCAAGCCCAGAGAGTTTCTGTAGACAAAGGTGGGGCAGCATTTTGAATCTACTGGTAATACAGAATAGTTTTAGAAGAAGCCTGCCCAGGCAGCTCAGAAGGGATGACTCAGCATTTTCTCTACCACACTTGAGCTAGCTCTGAGACAAAGACTTTAATCCGCTACAGTGTGCCTCTCTTGAAGTGGATACATCAGGACAGGAATCAAGGAAAGTTTGATTTTGTAGTTTTCTCAGGACCAAGTATAATATGCTGTGTGATTGCTTCTATAGCTATCTGGTTTTGCTGGATCACAGATTGACAAAGGCAGAACTTGCCTGCCTTGACTTGTGGTTAGGTTTGTTTGGTTTTATTTGTGAGATAGTGTTGTGGCGAGAAATGGACAATGGCAGGTGTCTCTCTGTGTGTAAGTGTAATATTTCTTGGTGATTGCTGTGATGATCTGCATGTCTGGTCTTGAGAATAACTTGTGCTTCACTCACTGTTCTGCTCTACAATCTGCATTGCAAGGTGTACTCAGTCCAAATGTGACTAAGTTGCTCTAGTTGAGTTTATGGTATGCTTGCTGCTAAGGGTACTGCTGTGGCAGCTCTTGCAATGCTATGAAAAGGAGTCATAATTGTGTGAGAGAGAGCAACTTGTGCCAATGATGTTATTGCAGTGCGGGCACTGTGGCTGGCAGTTGATTCTGGGTCAATGATTCTTTTTTGCTCATTTTTCGACTGTATTTGAAATGTGTGTTCTGTGTTGGGATGGACAGATTCCCATTTACTGTGTGCTTCTGCAGTGTTTTTCAAGGCAGGGTTGCAAAATATATGGGTGTTTGGGGGAAAGGTTAAATATTTGTTTAAAACCACCCATTTGCCCATTTCTTTTGTGGGTTGGGTGGTAGGTAGCACCCATCATGCCTTACCATCCAACCCAGTTTGGTGTCCCTAGGAGCTACCATGGGGAACAATGGAGTGTTTCGAGTTATGCTATGGCCAAACACTTGAAACATTTCAAGTTTGTTACATCAAAACAACCGATTGGACCGGTGTTTCAATGGAACATTTTGGCCATTTGCATTTCATTTCAAGCTCAAAACAGAATGCAAAATCCATTTTGTGCACATCCCTACTGGCCTTCAGTGTATTCTGAAGCATGTTGATGAGATGCATGCTATATAAGTTAATAAATCAGAATACTGGTAAATTAGTACACTGGTTTTCTGACACCCAGGGATATGGTTGTAGTAAGAAAAATACTGATTGTGTGAATTGGTCACAAGTTGTAATGACAGTCTTTCTCCCTCTTTCTCCCTCCCCCCGCCTCTCTCTCTCACACACACAAATATTTGATCTGGCAAATCTGTTGTACATCTTTAGTTATTATTATGTTAAAGCTGAATACCTAGGTCCTCACAACATTTTCATAGAGAGATAGAGACTTTGCATTGACACTGCTCCATCTGCTGGTCTGATCACAAATGGAAGGATCTGCAGATGCCTCTCACACACAGGCTAGCACCAAAATTTATATTGTTGAGCAAAACAACCTGAGACAAAGGGGAAAGGAGTCGAATTTATGAACATCATAAAAAAGTGACATGGCCAATGTATGGGAGTTTATTGATCTTTCTTGTATTATCCAGAGCTGGGCTATAAAGTAAAACTGGGGAATAAAGCTAGTTGGTGGCTGTATACATTGTGGAAATGTTGGCTTTTATGAGGTACACCAGGCTCGTTCCATTTGATGCTGTTGAAATTTTGCCTGTGTAGGCAAGGTTCTTCAGGAAGAGAGGAGGAGAGGTACTGGCCAATCAGGGAGAAATCAAATAAAAATGTACCTGACAAACCTGGCAATGAACTAGTACTGCCTTAATCAACAGCCAAGAACAGTACAGGTTCCTCTTATTTTGACTGAAGAACAGCACCGATGGAGCACAGACATTCTGTGGTCTGGCTTCAAAATAAATCACGTTCTGTTCACTGAATAATACAAACAGGTCCAAAAGGAGTTGTGTGATGTCTTCTCTAGTGTTCCATTGAACAGGGAATTGCTTGACATGGTATACCCACATGCCAAAGGAGTTATTTAGCATGCTTCTGTGCTCACTCTTTTTCACAGGTTTGCTGTTATGCTTCATCCAATATCCTACCTTGATACTCAACACTAAAAGGCCATTTATTCATTTCACCCCCATGCATTAGCAATAGCACTTACATTTATATACCGCTCTATAGCTGGAGCTCTCTAAGCGGTTTACAATGATTTAGCATATTGCCCCCAACATTCTGGGTACTCATTTTACCGACCTCGGAAGGATGAAAGGCTGAGTCAACCTTGAGCCCCTGGTCAGGATCGAACTTGTAACCTTCTGGTTACAGGGCGACAGTTTTACCACTGCGCCACCAGGGGCTCATGAACATGTGAGAAAAACTAGCATGTGAGAGTTCTAGCCTCTACTTCACATGTACTTTTCTGTGTGTAGGATTTTTCTGTTTCTAAGAACAGCCCTGCTGGATCAGGCTCAAGGCCTATCTAGTCCAGCATCCTGTTTCACACAGTTGCCCTCCAGATGCCTCTGGGAAGCCCACAGGCAAGAGGTGAGGGCATGCATTCTCTCTTACTGTTCCTCCCCTGCAACTGGTGTTTAGAGATATCTTGCCTCTTAGGCTGAAGGTGGCCTAAAGCCACCAGACTGTTTTGTTTTTGTATGGTGGAGCATTCTATAATGTGAGCTCCCACTTACAGCCTAGAGTAGTCCAGCCAGAGGTGCAGCAAGGTTGGAGAAGGCCCTGGGACAAAAAGTGAAGTTGAGTCCCTGCGCCCGCCCCCCCCGCCACCTTCTTCTTCAGAGATGTTCAAGGAAGAGAGCAAAGAACAAGGTGTCCCCAGCCAGTGAGGTCCCCCTCCCTCAGGGGCCTAGGGACATTCTCCACCCCACACACCACTCGCCTTGTTCAGTTATACCTGCACTCCTGAGTCCAGTCCAAACACAGGACTGACCACCTCAGTGAGAACTAGGCCTCAGTTAAGAGGTACTAACTTTCCCACAGTGCCTCGTGTTATATGAACAAAGATTGTTAACCACCCCTCCCATCCTGGCTGTTGTCAGATAGATAGATAGATAGATAGATAGATAGATAGATAGATAGATAGATAGATAGATCCAGTATAGCAATAAAAACTCCATTTCATTCACTCTTCATTGGTCAGCTATACACAATCCCAACCCTCAGCCTCAGCAGTCAACTAAATTACATGAGGTGTGGAAGTTGTGGGTGGAGCTGGCAGAGGAATAAATCTCTTCTATTGAATTCTTATTTCACCACTCACCTTTCCCATTTCCTTTCCTCTCTCCTGCCTTCTCTTTGCATTGCATGAAAGTAACTGACATATGCCTACAGTGTTCATCTCTTCAGATGAACACGTTAATAGTGAGTGGTACAGGAGAGATAGTGAAGAGGAATGATTGATGGGCCAGGGGATAGGACTTCTATACCCAGTTTGGACAGTATACACGAGTATGCTGCCCTTTTAAAATAAGATCTGAAGATGGCTACCAGTGAGTCAGGGACATAGAAGGGAGAAAGTGAAATTGGAGCTGTCACCAGCCAACGGGTCCCCCTTCCCTACATCCAGAGGGACATTTGTCCCACCTTGTTCCATTATAGCTACACCTCTGGCCTGGTGTCATTTGTATCTTCTATTCCTACAGAAGGGAATGGAAGACTTTACACACTCTTCTAACAGCATGAGAGTTCTACCCTGCACTAGAAATTCATGTAAGACTCTGGGGACCAAACGACACATGGCGTTAGACCCGTCATTACAGTTCCAGAAGTTGACTGGAAATAGTCCTTTTGTCTTTAAAGATTTTCTGCAGGGGCCCCAGTTTAGCCCAGGATTGTGGTGCATGGTGAGGAGGGCATTAACACATTCCCCTTGTGCCATTTTCATCCCAAAAACTTCCACCCCAAAGCAGTAATTTGCCCCCAAAGTGGCAATTTCCTGCAAACCTGTTATATAAGCACATAAGTAGAGCCCTGCTAGCTCAGGCCCAAGGCCTATCTAGCCCAGCATCCCATTTCACATAATGGCCCACCAGATGCCTCTGGGAAGCCCACAGGCAAGACCTTAGAGCATGGCCTCCTGCTGTTTCTCCCCTGCAAGTGGTACTCAGAGGCATCCTGCCTCTGAGGCTGGAGATGGCCTATAGCCCTCAGACTAGTTGCCACTGATAAGACTTATCCTCCATGAATTTTTCTACGCCCTTCTTAAAGCCATCCAGGTTGTTGGCTGTCAACACATCTTGTGGCAAAGAATACTGTAGTTAATGTGTTATGTTAAAAAGTACTTTCTTTTGTTGGTCCTAAATTTCTTGGCAATCAGTTTCATGGGATAGCCCCTGGTTCTAGTGTCATGCAAGAGGGAGAAACATTTCTTTCTCCACACTATGCATAATTTTATAGACCTCTATCATGTCACCCTTCAGTCAACTTTTTTCGAAACTAAAAAGCCCAAGGTGTTGTAGCTTTGCTTCATAAGGAAGGTGCTCTAGGCCCCTGATCAGCTTGATTGCTTCTTCTGCACATTCTTCAGTTCTACAATGTCCTTTTTGAGATATGGTGACCAGAACTGCACACAGTACTCCAAATGTAGCCACACCATAGATTTATATAAGGGCATTATGATATTATCAGTTTTAGTTTCAATCCCCTTCCTAATGATTGCAAGCATGGAATTGGCCTTTTCACAGCTGCTGCACATTGTGTACACACTTTCAACGAGCTGTCCACCAAGATCTCTCTCCTGGTCATTCACTAACAGCTCAGACCCCATCGGTATATACAGTATGTGAAGTAGTCGGGGGGGTTGCTCCAATATGCATCACTTTACACTTGCTAACACTGAACTTCATCTGCCATGTTGTTGCCATTGACCCAGTTTGAAGAGATCCTTTTGGAGTTCCTTGCAATTTGTTTTGGATTTCATGATCCTAAATAGTTTGGTGTCATCTGCAAATTTGGCCACCGCACTGCTTACCACAAAATTTAGATAATTTATGAATAAATTAAAAAGCATTGGTCCCAGTACAGATCCCTGGGGGACCCCACTTCTTACTGCCCTCCATTTAAAGAACTATCCATTTATACCTATCCTCTGTTTCTTGACCTTCAGTCAGTTACTAGTCCACAAATGAACCTGTCCCTTTATCCCGTGACTGCTAAGTTTTCTCATGGGTCTTTGATGAGGAACTCTGTCAAAAGCTTTTTGAAAGTTCAAGTATACTATGTCAACTGGATCACCATAATCCACATGCCTGTTGACACTCTTAAAGAACTCCAAAAGGTTGGTGTGGCAAGATTTACCTTTGCAGAAGCCATGCTGGTTCTCCTTCAGCAAGGCCTGTTCTTCTATGTGCTTAACAAATTTATCTTTGAGAATGCTTTCCATCAATTTGCTCAGCACAGACATTAAGCAAACCAGCCTGTTATTTCCCAGATCCCCTGGATCCCTTTTTGAAAACCGGTGTTACATTGGCTACTTTCCAGTCCTCTGGTACAGAGCCTGACTGTAGGGATAAGTTCCATATTTTTGCAAGGAGGTTGGCAATTTCACATTTGAGTTCTTTAAGGACTCTTGAGTGGATGCTATCTGGCCCCAGCAATTTGTTACATTTTTCAGACAGTTTAGAACGTCATCTCTTATCACTTCTATCTGACTCAGTTCTTTAGTTTCTCTCCCTGAGAAGCTCGGTTCAGGCACAGGTATACACTTAGTATCCTCTGCCATGAAGACAGTTGAAAATAACTCATTTATCTTCTCTGCAGTCTCCAGATTCTCAATAATCCCTTTCACTCCCTCATCATCTAACAGACCAACCACCTCTCTGGCAGGTTTCCTGCTTCTGATGTATTTAAAGAAGTTGTTATTCCCCTTGATGCTTTTAGCTAAATGTTCCTCAAACTCTCACTCTGCATCCCTTATTGTCTCCTTGCATTTCTTTTGCCAGAGTTTGTGTCCCTTTCTGTTCTCTTCATTTGGGCAGCCCTTCCAATTTCTGAAGAAATTCTTTTTCCCCTTTATAGCTTCCTTGACTTTACTTGTTAGCCCTGCTGGCATCCTTTTGGACTTGGTGGTACCTTTCCTCCTTTTTGGTATGCATTCTAAGTGGTCTTCTATTACTGTTCAAACTATTATTCTTGGAACTCAGGATGCAGGGGTTCAGTCTCCATTCTGCATAAACCTCTTAGGTTAATCTTTAAAATTATTCCTCTTTATTTAGTTACTCAACCCTTATGTTTAGAAAATAAATTTATCACATCAGAGCTGGTCATAAATGAATTGCATAGAAATACAGTGCTGGCAGAATCAAACATAGTTTACATTAATGTACAATATATGCAATGGGGGATTTTAATATGAGTTGGTTTTTTTAAAACCTCCCATTGCAATTGTAAACCTTCCTATAAAGAATTGATAAAAATATTTTTTAAAATCTTCATAATTTCCAAGGAACTTAATCATTTTTCCTGCCTTCTCAGCCACCTCCTTGGTAGTTATTATGCTTGCTCTGCAAAACAGCTCAGCTCCTCCTGATACTTTAAATTAATTCATTTGCCATTTTTGTTGAAGAGTTTGCTGGAAACAGATGGGGTTGCTGTGTCTTATGTGACCAGCTCCAGCTGTTTCACTTTGTCTTCAAGGGCAGCTAATTTATCCTTGAAGGCTTTTCTTCAACTTGTAAGACTTTTGTCGTTCTGCCAGACTGGAGATCCCAGTTCACACTGCTCATAGAGGCACAGTTTGTCTAATACCAAACAATTACCACATACCAAACTGCCAGCTGTCCTTCAAAGTCACAAGTCCCTCCTATGTTTACCTCACTTCCTATGGCAAATTGAGCCTCCATCCAGGCTTAGATATAGGGTACTTCAGTTAGGAGGGATGTGCATGAAACGGATTTTGCATTTTGTTTCGAGCTCGAAACAAAAACACAGATGGCTGAAACATTTCATCAAAATAGCAGTTGAACCAGTTGTTTTAACAAAACAAAACTGGACACGTTTCAAGTGTTCTGGTCATAGGGAACAATGGGTGGACTCTAATAGTTAGTGTTAGAGTTCCCCCATTGTTTTTAGGGTTTAGAGTTCTCCCATTGTTCTCTATGGCCAGAACAAGCTGCACCTACAGAGTGCACACAAGTTCTGTACTGCAATTTGCAATACATTTTGCAACCCTGCCTTGAAAAACACCACAGAAGCACACAGTAAAAGTGAATCTATCCCTCCCGACACAGAACACAGATTTCAAACACAGTCCAAAAATGAATTGCTGATCCAGAATCCACTGCCAGCCACAGTGCCGTCATGGCACAGTTGCTCTCACACACAATTATGACTCCTTACTTCCTAGGATTGCAACAACTGCCGCAACAGAACCCTTAGCAGCAAGCATTGCCATAAGCTTGTTGCCAGCACTGTGATTCTGAAGGCTCCCAGAAACCTCTCTGCTTAGGTTTGGGACTACAGGCTTGTAGTTCTCACTGTTAACATGCTCAGGAGTCACATGGGGTCATTGGCTCCTTATTTTTTGGCATACTGAGGACAGGTCACTTAGCAGGCAGTGGGATGATCGCCCTCAGCTTCAAACAGCTGCCAAGCAAATTGAAAGATTAGCTTCACGCCTTTCCCTATATTAGGGAATGCCTTGGTAGACCCGAGTTAGCTTTAGAAGGTGTCAAAATGCAAAAATAGTACAGGAACAGTAGATAAAAGATTAGGACAGCAAGAGTACAAAAAATACAAAATACAAAAAGCAAACTTGCTCGCCTTCTGTGCTAAGGCCTAGCAGGCTTCAGTAAGACCAGCTCTCTCACTGCTAACTCCCCTAGCAGTTTCAGCCCAATCTTATACTGCTAGTGTTGTAGCTTCCTGGCTCACACAACATTCAGCTGCAAACTGATCTCTTCTCTCTACAAATACTCCCCCCTCTACTCCATCAACAGCCTCCTCTTGGCTGCTGCTAAACTCTCCCTTATATTCAGTTCCACATTGTCCAATCAAGGAGTTTCTTCTCTCAGGCAGCCAGAACTTTCTGTCTCTGCCTGGAGACAGCTATAGACAACCAATAGAAACCTTTATAACTTTCCCTCCAAAACTCTGTAGCTGACAATATTTTTACCTCAGACAAGGCTGTAGGTTGTTACAAGGTTGTTACATTTAGCACTTGCAGAGCCTGAAGAGGACAAAGATCAAGGCTGTTGGGAATTCTCTCCGGTAAGAGATATCCTTCTATTACAGCAAAGTGCACTGAGGCACAACACAGCGGAGTCTGCCCAGGCATGCGTGTATGCTGAGAGTAAAAGAAACTTGGAGCCAGTTTATAGTTTCAAATCAATATAAGAAGTCTTTATTGGTGAACTCCATTCTAGATAGTAAAGTGGAGAGATAGGATCTCTAATCTAGCTAGCTAGCTGGATGCAGAGGGATGGTTTCTGCATCTCTGCACACATGGTCCAGGGAAAGAGGAGTGTGGGTGTTGCAAGGGAGAAGAAAGGGAAGGAGGAAGAGGCCAGGCAGGCAAGAAGTCCATGAGAGTAGCAATCTACATATCAAAGAGATAGTGTCAGATCAGTAGAGAAAGGATGACCAAAGTCTTGACTCCTCTAGCCCTCTGACTCACTAATCTGTCCCCCTCTGTCATTGAGACATGAGACAGCGCAGAGTCCTTCACTTCCAACAAAGGCAATTACAATATAAACTGCAACCCATGAAACAAAGTGGAAAGGGATCATTTCTTCACACTCACAAACAAAAGAAACCACAACTCAAGGAAAGCAGACACCCAAGTTCTCCCTTTGTCAATCTGAGATCCAGCAAAACAACCAGATAGTTATAGCAGTAATCAAGAAGCAAGATGATTGCAAGCCAGTCAGAAGCCAGTGCCAGAAAACCAATCAGCAAGGGAAAAACAGGCCTCCAAAATGGCACTCGAAAAAATTGACATATTTCAACTCGAAATGGGGTTGTTTTGTTCCAAGCTTGAAACAGGCCCTTTATTTAAAGGGCATTCTGTTTCAATCTTGAAACACTCAAAATATCCTGTTTTGAGTGGAAATGTTTTGACATCTGGACATTTTGCACATCCGTATCTGTGAGTGCCAGGAGTCAAAATTGTCTTGATGGCACACTTTACCTTTACCTTATCAGTTAGCTACTTTGTCAGTTCATCTCTGTGTTACCACTATCATACCCTATATGGCTTGAACCTCAACTACCCAGAGGAACAGTCTTCATCACACAAAGGCTAAAAAGTCAATAAATCCAGGAATAAGAATGTTATGAAAACATCCAGACATAGTAAACAGACAATAAAGGGTAAATAGGCATCAGCATAAAAACAGCATCAGTGATATGAACAATTAAACAGAACATTGAGGAGATAAAACTAGGGGTTTTACTAGGGGCCAGAAAGGGAATAGGAGCATTATGTTCATCTCACCCCAGATGTGCCAGAATTTCATAGCTTGAGGTCCAAGTTCTCAGGGTCCCTTACATAGCTTTTGTACAGTACTTCCAGAACAAGCTTTTTTTTTTGCTTCCTTTGGATATTTCCTGATGAAGGGCTCTTTCATGTGAGCTTCCATGGGCTTGCGCAAGGAACTGCATGGGAAGTCATAACTGTTTCTACGTAGCAGTTCTTGCTCTAGCTCATCCCACTATTTTCTGTCTGCACTAGGGCCAAAGCATTGGGGAACACTATGGGTTGGAGTACTTCCCTGTCCTCCCACTGAAGTGTAATTTAAATGCCGTTGTGCACTTCCAGCTTACTGAAGTTCTGTAGCATTTGTCGGCCTCCTGATATTCCTGTGAAGTTTGAAATGAAAGATACTGTGTTTTAATAGGTTTTTCAGTGTCCCCTTGTTCTTTTAATAAATCACTTCTTTAAAATCCTGTTTAATAAATCCTTTCTAAAACCATGCTGAATTGTACCACTTTCCTCCTTCCTGATTGTCCAAAATGACTTGGCTGCAATCCTAAGAACACTTACATCCCATTGAACTTACTGGGACTGTCTTCTCAGTAAATATGTATCTGTTCTGCTGTTGAACGTGCAACTACAGTTACATCCTGTTTGTTTGTTTATGGTTTTATATTGCTGCCCTTGCACTCTTTCAATTGTTGGGGAGTGGGAAGAATAAGTGATATGGCACAAAGGCTGTTTATGTATTATAGACTATAATGAGAATTCACTAAAACTAGCTGGGCTGGGTGCAGAGCATCTGCACCTCTAGTTCTCCCTGCCTGGCCACCTGCCCCCACCACTGTTTCCTTCCCCCTGCTGTCGCCATTTTTGCCCACCTGCCCCGCCTTCTCCCAGCTGCAGTCCCGTCCGTCTCCACCTTCTCCCCCCTCCCGCCTGTTGGCGCCTGCTGGTGCTGTCGTTTTCCTGCCTGGCCACCCACCTCCGCTGCCGTTTTCTTCCTTCCTCCTCTCTGCCCACCCACTGCCCTTGCCTTCTCCACCTGGCTGCGGTGCCGTTGTTTTCCTGGCCGGCCGCCAGCCACTGCCATTTTCTTTCCCCCTGCCATCCCCATTGCTATCCTGTCTGGCAGCTCTCCGAACTCTCACGAGAGCTGCCATGCATGGGAATAGCCATGGGTATGCCTTAGCAAATTATATATAAAGAAGATGCTTATAGCTGGTTTACGTCTTGTCCAAATTGCAGAAAAATGCATGCATGGCTCTTCTGAAATCATGATACAGATGTATCATCTGAATTTCAGGCAGACAGGTGTGGGAGTTTTATGCATTCACACTTTGAAGTTTGAGGCTTGACCTTTGGCCATTTAAATCTCTGCAAATCTTGGAGAAATGAGAGGGAAACAATACTGTATTTGCCAAGCCTCTTTGATGTGCTTTTGAGTTCAAATTCAAGCACTGAACTGAAGGCAGCAGCAACAATCATTTGGAGGGACACAGAGAAAGGAGAACTGAGGAGAAGAAGGCTTCCCCACCCCCACCCAGAAGGCTAAGGGAGAACATAATTGAAAAATTTAAAAAATAAAAATAAAAGAGAGCCAAAATATTGTAATATTGATCAACTGGCTTGGTTTTCTTTCTTTCTTTATAGGATAATGACTCAAATGAGGCAAGAACCAGAAGAACAGTATGCTTAGGTGTGAAAACAAAGGGGCATGTGAGGGCATATCCTTAGGATCTATCCCTCCTATATATCACCATCTATGCAGATAGCCACTCTTCTCTGCAGGTTGTGCCATCATCCATATACACCAGATCCGGCCTGCAGATCTTTTCCCTCCAGCCTTCAAGTCTCTGACCGCTCCTCTGCCACCACCATTGATGAGCCGCTCCTGCCTTCTCCCTTCCATGCTATGCTGTGCTCCGCCGCTCTGTTCCTTCCTTTTCCACCACCCAGCGCACCAATGGCATGTCTGATGGGGAAGGTGAACTGAACCTTCCCCTGCCACTTGCTGAGCTGCTTCACCCACTCTAAGTACAGCTCGGAGCTTACAGAACCCTATGATACCTGTTGGAGCTGATGGGCAGCACATGGCCAAACGGGGGACTGGTGACAGAACAAGCCCCGGCCACTGCATGCAGAGCCAGCTGTCAACTTCCCTCTGAGGTCAGGCTGGACTTGGGAGTAGTGTTCCCTGTAAGAGGGAATCCCAGATGTTGACTACAGCTCCCAGAATCCCTAGCTGCAGTGGGCTTTGGCTGAGGATGCTGGGAGTTGTAGTCAAGAACATCTGGGATTTTCTATTAGAGGGAACACTGCCTGGGAAGCCCCTGAAAAGTGGAGCAAGAGCCGTTTGCCCAGTGGAGGAGTGTGACACACCCCTAATCTACACATTTCCCTCTATATGCAAAATCTTTCCCTTCCATGGTCAAGTTAGAAAAAATTCAGTAATGAAAAGACAGGTATTTCATGGATTGGCAGGCAGATTGATCAAGGAAGTTTTGAGATGTGCAAAAATGTCATCTGAACTGACTGCAAAATCACTCTTAGGCACAGTGCTCATGTTGGAATTCTCTCTCTCTCTGCCACCCAGATCAGTCAAAGTATTCCACTATCAGCCTCTCTTTCAATTGTTATACAGTGGCTACACATCTCTCTTTTTTTTTGTTTCTGGAGTGATTTTCCTTTTTACAGTCTTAAGCTCTAGTTTGTACAAATAGCAAGTACATTTGGTGAGCATCAGTTCTACTTTTACACATTTTACTATCATCAGGTGTTCTGTGCATGAATAGGGCATGGTTCCATTTATATAATCAACATTGTAGTTCCCCCCCCCCCATGAATGTGTGCATTTGTGATTTCAAATTAAAAATAGTAGTGAAGAAAGATTGTTTCCTCAGAACAGGAGTTCATCATCATCATCATCATCATCATTATTTTACATTTATATCCCGCTCTTCCTCCAAGGAGCCCAGCGCGGTGTACTACATACTTAAGTTTACCCTCACAACAACCCTGTGAGGTAGGTTAGGCTGAGAGAGAAGTGACTGGCCCAGAGTCACCCAGCTAGTCTCATGGCTGAATGGGGATTTGAACTCAGGTCTCCCCGGTCCTAGTCCGGCACTCTAACCACTACACCACGCTGGCTCTCTGGTAACAAGCTTAAAAATATCATCCAGTCTGGTGACAAGCTTGAAAGTCATGATGCTGCAACCCTGAAAGATCCCTGAGTTCTTTAACTTTGGACAAACCTTACATTTCCAAAGACTCAGTGTGCAGTTGTCTGCTTCAGTGATGGTATGCTACAACTCTGAAAGGTTAATCTTTTCTGCATTCGTCTTCTTGTTCTTTGTAAGGATACCAATATTTCTCTTTTTGTCTCCTAAAATTACTGTCCTGTTCATTATATTTTAGGAAGACCATCTGGTACCTTTTCATCACTAGTCATCTTCCCATATTCTGTTGGCTCTCTGCGTCCCTGGAGAATACCAATAATTGCACTGCTGTTGTACTGCTATCTTCCTATGCTCTCCTATAGCATTGTCCCTCATCATTGCAAAAACTCTGCCTGGAGCATTTTCAGACAGCAGGATTTACCATGAGTTTATTGTGAGACTTTACTATAATTTCGAAGTTGCCCCCCTCAAAACCGATGCAAACCGTGGATTCCACCCCCGACCCCGACACCGGATATAGATCAAGCTACACTCTAACGCACAGGGAAAACCCCGAATCGCATGTGAAGTGCTCCCTAATAGCTTGCAGGTACTTCAGGGTAAATCTGTCTGATATGTGAATGCACCCTCTCCATTCTGGAGGAGATGCAAACTAAAAGCCCTGTGTGAAAAAACTCCTGGTCAGTGAAATAAAGAAGAGGATGCTAGGCCACTAGGTTTAGTCTGAAGATGCTTGCTAGGGAATTAATTGCTGGTGCTGGCATATATTATTTTCCATGCAGTCTTGTCCAAGGCAAGCACTTTAAAAACAGCCCAAGGGAATATGCTGACTTTCAGTGGAAGATGGATTCCATAAACTGTCAGTCCCTTTTAAAGTTAAACTCCTTTTGCTTCCTTTATCTCGGAAGGCCTTCCTCCACTGCCTTGGAAAGTGTGCCATGAAACCATTTTAGTCAATGTGAGATATTCCTGCCCATGGCTTGTCAGCCACAGTAGCACCATGGCCCTTCTGTACGGAACAGATGGGGAACAGTCTAGCTGTGGGGGGTGGGGGTGGGGAACAGCTGAGCTGTTGTTTCTCTGTTTAAAAAATATGTGCCTGATCATGCATTTCCCCCAAACTCCAAAGAATGAAAAATAATATTGGCTGAAATGCCATGCATGCTTATGAGGGCAGAGCAAGAGCTTTACCCTTACAAGCACCGAGGACACTAATTGCGCACAAGGCTTGCCTTGCAATGCAGCACATGGGGAGGGGAAAGTGCAGCCCTCCTAGACGTATTCCTGGGTGCAAAAAGCACTTTTGGGGAATGAGAGACAAGCTTAAAGCGCTTTCACCAACCCCTCTGCCCACCCAGCACTGGCATTGCAAGCCTCACAACTAATTTCCTGGCTGCTTTCAAGCACAGAGCTCTTGCTCCACCCTCATAAGCCTGAGCGGCATGTCAGCCACTGTTGTTTTTATTTTATTATTGGCTGGCACAATGTACATCTTGGCAATTCTCAGAACCGTGTCAGGGCTACTGCAGCTGTGTAAGGCAGCCTTAATGCAATGGAGGACAAATGGTTGTAGTGATGATGAGAGTAACTGGGGCAGCAATGCTTGTGCAACCACTTGTCCTCCATAGTGTTGGAACTGCCTTATGTGTCTACATCAGCCCTGAAGCGATTCACAGCATTGCCAAGATGCTGTGTATCATGTCAGACATTTATTTATTTATTATTATCTTGTTTATACAGTCAGACAGGTGTTATTGACTGGTTTGTTTTATCCAGACATCGAGTCTTTCCCAAGGACCTGGGATGGCTGAATTTTATTGTCAATGTTGTTGTTGTTATAGATATCGTCGCAGTATATAGGCTGTTCCCAGTAAAGCTGCTTTTTGTAATTGGCTGATGGTGATTTCTGTGGCCCCTATGGTGTTGAGGTGCTCTTCAAGGTCTTTTGGGACTGCACCCAGGGCGCCAATTACCACTGGGATTATTTTGGTCTTTTTCTGCCACAGCCTTTCAATTTCAATTTGTAGATCTTTGTATTTGGTGATTTTTCCATTTCTTTTTCTTCTATTCTGCTATTCCCTGGTATTGCTATGTCGATTATTTTCACTTGTTTTTCTTTCTTCTCAACTACAGTGATATCTGGTGTATTGTGTGGCAGATGTTTGTCTGTTTGTAGTTGGAAGTCCCATAATATTTTTACATCTTCATTTTCT
The DNA here is from genome assembly GCF_027244095.1 of Hemicordylus capensis. NCBI lineage: Eukaryota > Metazoa > Chordata > Lepidosauria > Squamata > Cordylidae > Hemicordylus > Hemicordylus capensis. Next base: position 265,723,062 of record NC_069657.1, on the reverse strand, counting down.
TCAACTTTTTCAATTTTATGGTCCCACCAATTTTTGGCTACAGGTAGCTTGTATTTTTTGCAAATGTTCCAGTGTATCATCCCTGCTACCTTGTCATGCCTTTGTTTGTAGTCAGTCTGTGCGATCTTTTTACAACAGCTGATTACGTGGTCCACAGTTTCATCTGCTTCTTTACAAAGGCAGCACTTGCTGTTTGTTGTTGATTTTTCGACTTTTGCTCTTATTGCATTTGTTCTTAGTGCCTGTTCTTGTGCAGCCAGTATTAAACCCTCTGTTTCTTTCTTCAAGTTGCCATTCTTAAGCCATTGCCAGGTCTTGGTGATGTCTGATTTTCCACTTATATTGTGCAAATATTGACCATGCAGGGGCTTATTTCTCCATTTTTCTGCTCGGTTCTTGACTTGTTCTTTCTTGTAGGCCTGCTTTGTTTCATTGGTGTTGAATAGTTTCTCGTTATTGGCCATTTGAAGTGCATCTTATTCACTGTCCCTTATATATTCTTCAAGGCCTCTTTTCTCCTCCTCTACTGTTTGATGGACTTGCATCATTCCTCTTCCACCTGAGCCGCGAGGGAGGCATAGCCTATCTACATCACTGCGGGGGTGCAGAGCATGACTGATGGTCATGATTTTCCTGGTCTTATGATCTGGCGTCTCTAGCTCTGCCTGGGTCCAGTCTATTATTCCTGCAGTGTATCTGATAACAGGTATAGCCCAGGTGTTGATGGCTTGTATATTTGGACTTTAGGATCTTTCTAACTCTCCTGATGTATTCACTTCCTATTTTTCTTTTAACTTCAGTGTGTGCAATGTTATCAGCCTGGAGAATGCCCAAGTATTTGTAATGTTCTTTCTCTTCCAGGTTCTTGATGTTGCTTCCATTGGGTAGTTCTATTCCTTCTGTTTTTGTTATTTTTTCCTCTTTTCATTATTAATGCAGCACACTTGTCTAGTCCAAACTCCATTGCTACATCGCTACTAAATATACGGACGGTGTTTAGCAGTGATTCAATTTCTGACTGGGACTTTCCATACAACTTCAGATCATCTATGTATGGAAAGTTGTTGTTGTTGTTGTTGTTGTTGTTATTTCATCAATGTGCATTGCACCTGTTTCAGAGAGCCAGCATGATGTAGTGGTTAGAGTGCTGGACTAGGACCGGGGAGACCCAAGTTCAAATCCCCATTCAGCCATGAAACTAACTGGGTGACTCTAGGCTAGTCACTTCTCTCTCACTCTAAACTACTTCACAGGGTTGTTGTGAAAGAGAAACTCAAGTATGTAGTACACCACTCTGGGCTCCTTGGAGAAAGAGCAGGATATAAATGTAAAATCATCATCATCATCATCATCATCATCTGGGAACAGCCTATATTCTGCGACGATATCTATAACAAGTGACAATAAAATTCTGGCATCCCAGGTCCTTGGGAAGGACTCAATGTCTGGATAAAACAATCCAGTCAATAACACCTGTCTGACTGTGTAAACAAGAAATAATAATAGACAAAAAAGGCCCCTGCCCCCCAAGGAGCTTACAATCTCACAAAGTAATGCAGGCATGGAGAAAAGGTGAAGCATGTTCTTCATCATTAATTGCATTATAAACAATACCTAGTAGATACCTGTGATGTGTTGAATGAGATGGAAAGGGATATGCATGCCTGGAAGAGGGGTCAACATTCTTTTCAGTCAGGTAGTACAATTCAGAAGAACCCTTATGCAACACGACTCTTTGAATGCCGATGTGCTTGCTCTGTTAGTTGTGCACTGTTCTCTTCCACCAGTCAACCATCTTGCTCTGAAAGCAAAGCTCAAATATTTCCATTCAGATATGCTGTATGAAGCTGGGATCAAGGAAATGTGAAGCTTTTGTTGGATGGTTTACATTTAAAGGTGCAGATAATGCTGGATCTTTTGCAAAGGAAATGGCATTTCACTTGAAAGCCTTCAGAGAATCAACAAATGAAATACTTCAGTTGTATTCAGAAGAAATATGCCTGATGCTTTCTTACTTGCTGTAGAAAACTACACATGTCTCTTGTATAAAATAGGGAGAGCAACAGCATTAGACATTGTAGCGAATAGCGATTGGCGGATTTAAGCCCAGCCTTTATCTCAAAGCAAGCCCACACGAAGGAAAGAAAAATGCTGATTCCTTCCTTCCATGTTTGCTCGACAAAGTCTGTTCCTCTGGTAAGACTTAAAGCTTCCTCAGTAACTGATTCGCTGCCACCACACCCTAGTTAGAGAGTTTAACTCCTCCCTGGATTTGGGTGAGTGTCCAGGGAGACTCTCTTCCCCTTTACCAAATGGAAAAATACAAAACAAAACAAAACCCACTTGCAGCCTACACGTGGTGAGAAAACTTGGTAGGCTGCTGAACAATTAACCTTGATGCATGTCTGCACCAGAGTAAAACCTCCTTTCCCAAGTTAAAAATCCACTCAGAGGCAGATGAAATTACAAGAGAAATTAAAAGAGAAATCTTTATTCAAAAAACTACAGACTGCTTCAGTCTGAGGCTCTAGCAGCTTCAGTTACAGGTAACAGAGACACTCATTACTTGCAAGAATACATCAGAAATCACTCGTTTGTTTGGAGTGGCACAATTTAAAAATTGTGGTTACTCAGTTGCATAGAACATAAATGCAAGAAAATACAAAAGCCCCCTTGTTGGAAAGAAAGGGCTCAGGCTAGTGTTGCTCTTAGCTTGTTACGTTACAGATAAAAATACAATAAACCAGTTGTAAGGGCTTGCAATGCACAAAATCAAAGTGAAACCTAATGCAAGTAAGCTAACAAACTGTTCCCTCACTAAACCCCTCAGAAGCCCAGAAGCCCTGGCTTCCTTCCCCCTTGAAACTCACCCCAAACTCCAGGAGAGAATTCAAGCTTCCTGCAATCCTGTCTCCCAGGATCTGCAGATGTCCTTCCATGAGAGAGTTCTTCAGGCTACCTAGCTTTTGCCATGAGGCACAAACTCCATTGCTCCCCACTAAGCCTTCTGCCCATCCTACCTCATCTCGTGCCTGGCTCCAACTAAGACAACAAAGAATCCCTTCATTTCTTGCCTCAAGGCCTCCTAGGTCCCAGTCAATGTATGCCGAGTGGCTGATCCCTAGAGGTCACTGCCTGATGGACAGGACAGGGTTCACTTCTGGTTCACTCTTTAAGGGAAAAGGAAAAGCTGTTCCTGACTGATCACAACAGATATTTCAGGTTTTTTCTTGCTCGTAAGAGCTCTGAGTGACGTACAAGGTTCTCCCCCCACCACCTTATGCTCACACAAACCCTGTGAGGTAGGCTAGGTGGAGAGAAGATGACTGGGCCAAGGTCATCCAGCTTTATGGCTGAATGGGGATTTGAACCTGGGCTTCCCAAGTCCTAGTGCAGTACTCCAACCATTGTGCCACACTAATGCTAAAGGAAGATAAGCACATTGAAGATATATCAGCGGCTTTCTTATATATTGGGAAAGGAAGGCCATTAACAGCCACCAGTTTTGGAAACACAACAATCACATCTTCCACATATGGCACAGCACTCATCTGGATGAGTTGAGTGAAACTAGTGACTTCCCTTCTACCCATAGCAAATGAGCACAGCTAGCAGATCATCAGTTTGTTCCAATATACAACCTGAACAACTCCACTCCAGAGACCTGGTAAAATCACAAAAGTGTAACAGCAGAACTGGTGGCAGCACACACGTGTAGGGATGTGCAGAACCAGTTCAATTGTGAACTGGACTACCACGAACTGGGCTGCTTTGAGTGGTTCAGTCGCAAATCGCTTCAAACCGTTTTGAGCTGGTTTGTTGAACAAAATGGGCCAGCTGTTCAGTTTGATAGAACCAGTTTGAATACCTGCAGTTCAGTCCAAATTTGGTTTGGATTTGGACCAAACCATGCCAAATGGTCCATGCACACCCCTACACAGGTGGCTGTAAATCCAGTTATCTGCATTGCAACTATTTGTGTGGATCCAGAGACAACTGATATAATAGCAACTTCAACATCCCACTTGATCAGGATCCACATTTAGGGTAGTATTCTGTCATTTAAGATTCTTCTGCAACATTCCTCAATAATACAAGGAACACACTGAATTTTGGGATTACGTTCTTTTGTGCCTTTAAACTGAAATCTGCATTTTGAATCAAGTATATACTCCCTAAAGTGAAATTCATTGTTTCTTTATATCATAGTTCGTATGAAAAACTTGCTTGATTTTGCGTGCACCAGTAGGGGTTACATTAAAATCTTTTTCATACTTGGACAACAATTAAAGGTCAGCTTTGCAGGATGTCCTGAAGACAGTGAAACTGATAATCTGAAGTTAGCCAAATTTATAAAGGATGGGTTAACAAAAACTCTAATTCATCATTTTATGAACATTGCTCTTCTCAGCCACCCTCAGATTAAATTTTAAGCTGTGTGTTCCTCTTTTGCAGCACTGGAGAGCTCATCTGGCCCTTTAAAACTAAACAAAAACACTAGCAAATGGGCTGTCTCACAGCTTAGCTATTCTCCACCTGCAGCAGCAAGACTGTCCCATCATCCCATCAAAAGTGTGCGGGGGGAGGGCTGGAATCATAAGGCTCCTTGCAGTTGGAATCATGTGATGGTATCCAAAGGTCCCCATCTTTTGGAGGAAGGAGGTTCTTAAAAAGGAAATCTTAGCAAACAACACTTTTTTTAAAAAAATGTTTTTTTCCTCCCCCGCCCCCACTTTCCCAGCCATTATTTGTTCCATTTATTCAATGCATTTTACTTTTTGTTGCATTGTTATTTTCATTTGTTTTCACTTACTAATTCATTTTTGGGGTTTTATTTTTTTTTTTAAAGAAAAAAGAACAAAATTTGCAGATAACTCAGAATTGAAGTTGAATAAATCTGCAGTTCCTCAGACTACATCCAAATGCGGGGAATTGGAGTCCAGCGTGGTAGTGAAACTGAGGGTTCAGAACTGGAACTCCAGTCAGAACTCTCAGGTTTCATCGCCACAACCCGAAGTTCCTGGCAGCCTGCAGTACGTCTGAATTCGGAACCACAGGCTGCTTCCCCTGGAACTGTAGTTGTGGAAGCTACTCCAGCAGCTCCAGCGTGATTGGCTGTGCAGGCTGACCTTCAGTAAAAATGGAAGCCCACACAGCCAGCTCCCCTACCTCTCTGCAGCCTTGTTGACTGCAGAGAGACTGCTCTCCAGTACATACAAATTCAGACGGGAAAGCAAGGGGAGGCACAGAACCACAGGTCCATTGGACCCATGCTCCCATGTTACATGTGAATGCGGCCAAAATGTGTGTTGTTTTCCCCATTGGCTGTGGGGAGCACTGCAGCTCCACAAAAATATGGAATCAGGCCTGACCATGAGACTACAACCCTCATATTATGTACTATTTATAGTCTTGGAGAAATGCCCCCCAACTTCAAGGTACATCATTGGTGTAAGTAGTCTGCAAGGGGTGAGGGGTTGATAAGGGAATATTGAGACTTGCAGAGCACTACATACATCATTAGAGTTCTGTGTGGGGGAGGGAGGGGGAGAGGGGGAGGGCGGGAGAGAGGGGTTGTGAGGGTGGCTTCACACAATCACTACTAGGTCAGTAAGCTGAGCATTGGAAGTTCCTGTGCACTCCTGGCAGGGATGGCGTATGAATTGTTTTTGGTTTTTTACATTCATATCCCGCTCTTCTTCCAAGGAGCTCAGAGTGGTGTACTACATACCTTTTTTGTCTGTTATGATTATTATTATTATTTATTTACACAGTCAGACAGGTGTTATTGATGTTGGAGATGAACTTCCAGTGCATCGACCTTTTGCACCAACTGTCCTAATGACCACTAGGGGCATTGGGAGTAGAGACAGTGAGTAAGGGTCTCCCTATCTGTCCCTACTCTATGACCCCTGAACTGACTCTGCAGCACTTCCTGTGCTGAGTCACAATCCTTCCTTTCCTCCTAGAGAGCAGATGGAAACATCTCTCTCTCTCTCCTTACCTATCCACTATGTAGTCCTTTAGATTAAATATAGGTCTTTCCTATCTAAGTGTATTTAACCAATAAATGTTTAGTGTTTAGTCACACAAGGATCTCCATGTGTTTTCTCTAAATAGCTGCAATATCCAGACCATCCTCTGCTACCTACTCTGTAACTGGAGTGTGTGCTCATTCGTTAGTGCTCTACTGTTTTACCTATTGTGGGTAAAAATCAACAACCTCTAACAATTGACTGGTTTGTTTTATCCAGACATCGAGTCCTTCCCAAGGACCTGGGATGCCAGAATTTTATTGTCAATGGTTATAGATATCGTCGCAGAATATATGCTGTTCCCAGTAAAGTTGCTTTTTGTAATTGGCTGATGGTGATTTCTGTGGCCCCTATGGTGTTGAGGTGCTCTTCAAGGTCTTTTGGAACTGCACCCAGGGCGCCAGTTACCACTGGGAAGTGCCAAGGTAGTGCCTCACTGGGGGTCTGGTGATGATGATGATGATGATGATGATGATGATGATGATGATGATGATTTTACATTTATATCCCGCTCTTCCTCCAAGTCGCCCAGAGCGGTGTACTACATACTTGAGTTTCTCTTTCACAACAACCCTCTGAAGTAGGTTAGGCTGAGAGAGAAGTGACTGGCCCAGAGTCACCCAGCTAGTTTCATGGCTGAATGGGAATTTGAACTTGGGTCTCCCCAGTCCTAGTCCAGCACTCTAACCACTGCACCACGCTGGCTCTCCACCAGCGTTGGTAGTATGAACCCACCAACAGGTGGTTCTTGTGCTGCCTTATCAATTTCAGCCTGAGATTCATCCAAGATTTCTTAACTAGATTGGAAGTTGAGTGGAAAATCTTGGTAGAATCTCAGTAACTGGCCTGGGTATTGGTGGTTGGTGGGTTCACATCAGAACATGTGATATGCCCTCCAGGACGACATGCCTGGTGGGAACCTCCATTCCCAGCGTACTGACTTGGTGGCATCTGTGCGAAGCCGTCAAGAGAGGGAGAGGCAAAGTAAATAATGTCTGTCCACTCAACAGATTGTCTAGTAGTATTAGACTCAAGCTCTTAATCAAAGCAGATTAACTCCTGGATCATTTTCTTTCACCACAGGCCATGTTTAGCTCCTGCAGCCAATAAAAGTAATACAGTCACTTTCTGGCACAGGAATTAGGCCTAGAAAACTTGTGAGACAGAGAAAGAGAGAGAGAAATTTGATTTATTCACTATTCATCCATAACTAGTGCTTGTCACGGCATAATTCAAAAATAAATGTACATTTATATAAAAGTACAATAAAAGCATCACATTTTATTAGGATAAAATGCAATAAATTATTTGTCAAAGCTCTCAGTGGCCAAAGATGAAAAGCTGATGCTTAAAAAAAAAAAAGGTAAGGAAGGAAAAGAAAAAACTGGTTAGGAGGCAGGCTTTTAAATCTGCTAATCTCTCAGGCACCTCATTCGTATTTTGAAGGAACTGCACTGGAACATTCAAATGATCTGTAAAGGATAAACCGTAAACCTCATTTTTCAATGTCTACAGTATCAACATTACGACTTGATCTTCAATCTATGACAGCGTGGGTTGGATGTAGGAAGGAGAGCAGCCACCCACTGTGCGTGGGAAGCACAAACAATTCCAGTTCAGCCTCCTTCTGACTCTTAAGGCTCATTTCCATCACAATTCCAAATCCATGCAAAAAAGCATTTGTTTATTCCTGTCAGAGGTGATTCTGCTTTGAACTCCCAAAAAACAGTGCTTTCCCCACCATCCGTTTATCAAAGTTACAGTTTAATCAGTTCCTATGAGTTATTACTCACCTCCTGGCTCTCAGAGAAGTGTGGCACGGTATTTTAAAAAAAGTTAAATAGGTCCCATGTTTGTGAATGTGAAATGTTTGTGAAACAGTCACAAAGAAGTTGCAGTTGGGCTGTTCTTTTTAATTTATCCATCTATACAGAGAGAGAGAGAGAGAGAGAGAGAGAGAGCAATAAAAGACAGCAACGAGCAGCAAAAACACAGAGCAACCAGCACCCCCTAGAGGTCAAAGGTCTAAACACAAGGCCTTTACTTGCTTTTTAAAGGCAGAATGGGAAGCCAGAGAATGGACAGCCACCCGGGACTTTTACACACAGCAGGCTTTACTGGGAACACGAAGTTGTCCCAAAAAACCCCAATGAAAATAGTGGAATTTTTTTTTAACCTCCGATATATATCAACACCTTGAACTGGTTCTAGAAACAAATTGGCAGCCAGTTCAGTTCTTTCAAAATGGGCATAATATGCTTCTAGTGAGTGGCTCCAGAAAGAACACCAGGAAATGCATTTTGCACCAGCTGAAGTTTCTGAGTATCCTTCAAGGGCAGCTCCATGTAGAGTGCATTGCAGTAATCCAGCTGTGATGACTAAGGCATGGGTAACCATGGCCATATTCGCCTTCTCAAGAAAGAGGTGCAGCTGGTGCACCAGCTAAAAGGTAAGGGTGTGCACAGAACCACAGAGGCGTGGTCCAGCACTGGTGGGAGTGTAAGTACTACCCCCCCACACCCTTAAAGCCACACTCCCCCCGCCGGACCGGCTGAATTCCAAACATGGCCCCAGACCAGTTCCAGGCAAACTCCTACTAAAAGGCACCCATGGCTACCACCTCCGCCTGAAAATCCAAAAGGAGTAGCAGCAGTACCCCTAGCAGTACCTCCAGACTGTGTGGCTGCTCGTTCATGGGGAGTGCAACGCTATCAAAAGCCAGTCGAATAATCCCCTCATCCTGATTCGCTCTCCTGTTGACCAAAAGGATCTCCATCTTGTCCAGATTCAGTCTCAATTTACTAGCACATATTCAGCCCATCACTGCCTTCAGCCACTGGTTCAGAACATCCACCACCTCCCTAGGATCAGATGATACCATGAGAGAGCTAAGAAGCATCTGCATATTGAGGACACTCAGAGTGTAGACACCATTGTGTGAAGGGGTTCAAAGAACCCGGGCCACCAACGTTAGGAGCCGCTGAAGCACCCGGAGGGGGTGTGGCTTGAGCTCCAAAAGAGCCCCGAACGAAAAAACCCCGCCCCTGCCTGGGCTACCGGGAGTCCCGAGCGAGCACTTGCCTATCCTTTTCAGGCAGTGTTTGCTGCCTGAAAGCATCTGTTCCCCTTTCTCTGCTGTGATCTGAAATGACACCAGTCAAGTCATTCATAGACAGCTTTTGACCATAGTCACTCTCTACTACTGTTTTTTTTAGTAAGTTAGTTTTAGTGGGGTTTTGTTTTGTGTTTACAAGGAGCCAATGGAGGCTTCAGTGTGGGCGTACTTCAGAAATGTTCATCTGTGCCATCTAGCAGGATGGTGGGTGGGAACCAAGGAGCTTGGGTGGGTTGCCAAAGTCTCCTGTGGTCACACCCTGAGATGTAGAAGGCAAAGCCCAGGAATTAAGGGGTGGAGATAGGAGCAAACCTATGCCTTATGGTTTCTTGTGGGGATAGAATGTGATACTTGGCCAGTATGAGAAAGTCTGCATCTAATGCTTCAGGATGGAGCTCAGTTGACATGGCAAGGTGGCAAAGTAAATGGTAAAGTCCCTGAAGCCCAGCAGAAAATAATAGTCCCCTTCCTTGTTTCTGGAGCTTCACTATGAGATTATATGGTCTCACAGATACACTCCTGGATCCTTCCAATCAGTGGGTCATCAAGTCCAGCCTCTGGACACAGGAGCCCTACTCACATGTTCTGCTGAACACTCATTTAGTGTACACAGGTACAGATCTGTACACAGGTGTAGTTATTCACACATTATGTTGAGCACAGGTACAGCAGTACACTTCCTATCTGTACCACACATTTGAGGAGCCTGTTCACTTCTGAAATGAATGCAGGTACAGTCATCCACACATGAATGTGCAGACGTCTGTTCACTCATACAACATAACATCTGAACAGAGGTCATAATCATAGGATATAAGAAAAGCCCTGTTGGATCAGGCCAAAGGCCCACCTAGTCCAGCATCCTGCTTCACGCAGTGACCAACCAAGTACATCAGGAAAGCCCGTAAGTGTGTGGGGGGGTATTCACCCCCTCCCATTGGTATTCCCTAGCACCTGATGCAGCGCTTGCCCCATCTGATGCTGATGGAAATGTATAACTATCCAGGCTAGTCGCCACTGATAGCCCTGTTCTCCATGAATCTGTCTAATCCCTTTTCTAATCTAAATCCACAATCTCATCAAAACCTTCGCTCACAAACCAACTCACAAAACCTACAGGGTGCCATAAGCAGAAATCAAGAACAAGAAAAATACATCTGACCACACTATTCCTTATTTGATCTCTAGAAGACCCGAAAAGAGGTAGGCAACCTTGAAGTTTTTCTAAAAGGACAGGCAAGAATCATCTCCCTCCCTCCTCTCTCCCATATTAATCTGTAGGCTTTCAGAATGTTTTATTTCCATTTCTAAAAACCCAGTGAGCCTCTTAACTTCCAAATGCTTAAGCACTGACTCTAAAACAGTAGCGTTTGCCTGTTTAATGCCACATTAAAGTTACTTCTGTGACCTCAGATGTCGATTTTTATTTCCAGTCTTGGAGTAGTTCGAAAGTTTCAGATGTTACAAACTCAGATGTCATTAAAAATTGTTCATTTGTAGAAACCAGTCTTCTTATAAAGTAATAAATGAGGAGCTTTGGAGGAAGAGGAGAGAAGAAGCAGAACAGAAGGGCTGTTAAAAGTCTTGTTACAGACTGGCAAATATAAGCTCATACAGAGGGGAGAATGAAATGAATTCTTGGTGATACAAGATAAAACTAGGGAAGAAGAGAAGTCTTGTACTTTCAGCAAAAGAGTTTCTATTGGACAAACGGATGCAGGGGAAATGAGCTTCCCATGCCTTCTTCATGTCTACCTCCATCACTTTCATCATCTACAGTCATCGTCTCCCAAGCTACCACAGGAGACTCCAGCTACAGGTATTTCTCCAGTTATGGTCTGATCTGATCTGATGGTCCAGGGCTGAGGCTTGTGCTGCCTCCTCAGCAACTGAGTCACTACTGTGAGTAGGGGCAATGACAGTCCCCAGCTGTCCCTATTTACCAGAGACAGTCCTTATTATTTTATTTTTTAATCTGTCCCTGGCAAATGTCCCTATTACTTCCTGTCATTGCCTTGTTCAATTTTCTTTCATGTGAGTTGCTGGAGTTGTCATAATTCAGGATTCATCTCCCTTCCCCGAATCTCTAGAAATTAAACTTTCACATGGGTTAAGTGGATGCATCGTGTCTCTAGTGCACCTACAAGTAAATGGATGCACAACACCAAGGCTCTATGCGCAGTGCAGAGATGTAGCATGTGGAATCCTCAGCAAGGTGTAGTAGTAGGTTGGGGACTCGGGAAGTAATCATTAATATGATAATTGCTTGTTCAGTGTATCCCTGTTTTCATCTGTGAAATGTTGGAGGCTATCGTCCCATACTATACGGCAGAGTCCTCTGGGTCCAGTAGTCAGGTAAGGCAATAGGGCACAGTCCATGCAACAAACTGAGGCAAGGTCCAGCCAGTGATGCAAGGTCCAGGCAGGCCAGGCAACACTATGGACAGAGCCACAGCACATGTTAACCCAACAGCAGGCAGAGGCAGACTGACCTCAGAAATACTCCTGAGCCCAGTTCACTGCTGCTAGGTTCTGCTTCCCTGCTGAGAGAACAATTACTTTAACAGGGCAGCCTCCTGGCTTGAAGGCTGGCCCTCCTCCTCCTCTTCCTCCTCCTCCTCTCCTGTAGTTCCTGCCTTGTCTGCTGCTGGCATCGATACACAGATATTGGTGGGGGCAATGGAGGAGGAGGGGCTAGTTCTTCTGGTTGCTCAGGCTCTGAGGTGGTCACCAGGGAAGGTTTGGGTTCCTCGGGCACTGTTACAGGGGCTCTCTCTCTAGAGCTCCCACCAGCTCCAGTCTAGCATTGGGAGCTGAGACCAGACTGAGTTCTGGTCTGACTCCTCAGAGCAAGCCTCTGAGGTTCCTACAAGCTATGCACCATCCCTGGGCCAGGAACTGGATCTGGCATGGGTCCTGCTTCTTCAGGGCGAGCAGCCAAGCCCAGTACTGGCTCAGCTTCATCCTGGTCAGTCTCTGAAGCCGCCTTTGGATATAACGTGAAATGGGAGGCAAACGTGCCAGAGATTCGTGTTTGTGGTCATTTGAATGCATGAATCTGCAGTTTCATCATCCAACTGCAGCTTGGTATTTGACACCAAACCCTTTGAACCTTCAGTTTGTAGTGTGTTGCACTGCTGAAACCTCAGGTTTGAAGGTGGCATGGTGTTAACTGAAGCCTGCCGCCACCGTAACCTGGGTTTCGTGCACAAGCTCCTCTCACTACCAATGAGAAGCTGGCTCAGAGCAGCCCGGAAATGTGTCAGTTCTGGGGCAGCCATGGTCCTCACTGGCTGCCTCTTGAGGCTGATGCCACACCCTCCGCCATCTCCACATTCCTCCTGCCATTGCCTGGCAACAGGGATCCTGCATCCCTGGCTTCAATGCATTTAAAAGGAGAGAACCACACTGGAGAAAGCCTGCTTGCCACTGCATCTTATGGTCCCCGCTACTTGCCAATCTGCACAAAAAGGATGAGATGACAAGATGGACACAGCAAGAGAGGTCTATAGCAATCCAGGACTGCAGAAATATGTGCACAAAGACATGGGGCTCCAGTGACACCGGAAACAGAGAAATGCTGCTGTTTCCCAACAAAGGGAAAGGAATCTTGTGGTCACAAGCATGACTTGTCCCCTTAGCTAAGCAGGCTCCACCCGGGTTGCATATGAATGGGAGACTAGAAGTGTGAGCACTGTAAGAAATTCCCCTCAGGGGATGGAGCCACTCTCGGAAGAGCATCTAGGTTCCAAATTCCCTCCCTGGCAGCATCACCAAGATAGGACTGAGAGAGATTCCTGCCTGCAACCTTGGAGAAGCCACTGCCAGTCTGTGTAGACAATACTGCGCTAGATGGACCTATGGTCTGACTCAGTATATGGCAGCTTCCTATGTTCCTAAAGGGTACACATGCCAGGGGAGTGATACCACATCACTTGGCAGAAATGCCAATGTGCTGACCCCATGCATAAACCCATGGAAACCCTGGCCATGGAAACCTTCCTGTTGTCCAGTCATCTAAACAAAGAGACAACAAGTAGCCCCACAAATCCGGTGTCATTATCTGTCCATTTGGTTTGATCACTTGAGCAACCTGCAACGCACACCTAGGCACATTGCCCCGAATGCAGGACCTTTAATTGGAATCAACATACAAAACATTTTGACAGCTTCTTTCCGGGAAAGGGGAATGGGCACACATGCAAGGAACCCTTTCATTAATAACACACCTGATCAAATATGGCTGTCTGGCAAGGCATCCTTTCAAAGGTGTTGCATATGCAGTCGCATATGCTCTCTGGTTGGGCAGCAGGGTACTGGTTTCCCTGGATGCCTGGACAGTGTCTGTATTTTTAAGGTTCCCATGGATGGTGCTGCTCCCTCCAACTTCATAGAGGGGTGCCCTCAACTCTGCACATACATATGTGTGTGTATCCAAATGTTCAACCTTGGCCCCCTGGCTTGCAGGTACCCCAGACTGGTGCAGTACCATGGACACCAGCAAAGGAAAGCCTACCAGCAACAGAATAACCTGAACTTAGGGTTAAAAGATAGCCCCAAGCTTTTTTTAATGGTTCTGCCCAATTTTTTTTGGTAGCAGTTTGTAGGGGAAGGGGGGCCCAACCCCTCCCCTGAGGTGCAAACATACAGTCTCGGCCATACCTAATGAGCGTAACTGTCCAAAGGGAAACCAAGACAAGCTTGAGAGCCCTGTATGATGATAAAATGTGCAATAGATGCCTGTTGCCTTCTCCCAAGGACCGCTCACTCATGAGAGTGCCTGGCCATGGAGACACACTTGCAGGCTGGAGGGCTGTTTTATGATTTATTTATTTGAAATATTTATACCCTGCCCCTCCAGTATACTACTGCTTGGGGAGGCCCACAGCATTTATAAAAGAGATACAATGTAAAATCAGACTAATAAAATTAACCAAATTAAGCTAAACAAGTTAAAATCCAAGCTAAAACCACCGTCAGAATTACAGATTTTAAAATTTCGAATTAAATGTTATTTTTAAAAACTAAAAACTCAAGAACCTACCAGATATAAGCAACAGTTGAAACAGTAAAAAGCTTATTTAAAAAGATATGTTTTAGTTTTTTAAAAATACTGAGGGAGGGATGATAGCGAAGCTCTACAGGGAGGGTATTTCAGAGCCGAGCGGCCACAACCGAAAAGGCCCTGTCTCTAGATCCCACCAACCGGGCTATTGCCAGCAACTAGGCTGTTGCCACCCAGCCCAGTTGCTTGATCCACGCAAGCCCTGGGGAAGGGTACTCCAGCAACTGCCGTGAAGCAGGACAGTCTGCTCTCCCTGCAACACATACCTATGACTTTTGCTGCTGTTGTTGTCACCGCACGGCCACCTGGCTTGCCAGGGACTGCTCAAATCCATGGGTGCCCCATGGCAACCAATTTACATATGCCACAACGCCAGTCTCAGCCTGACCCATCTGGCTGTAGACATGTTTGTTTGTTTGTTTGTTTGTTTGTTTGATTTCTATACCACCCTTCCAAAAAATGGCTCAGGGCGGTTTACACAGAGAAATAATAAATAAATAAGATGGACATGTAATCCATTCCCAGTCTTTCCCAACTCTGCCCACCCAAAACCACTCGGACACATGGAGTAGAGCAGACTCCTTGAAAATCAGAGGGAGAAGGTACAGAATATGAGTTCTATTATTAACCAGAGATACCAGGAGCCCCACATCAGCAGGGCCCCCTAGAGTTGGATGGCCTACCTCATGAGAGTGCAGTCCAATGGAGAACCGAGGCTCATGGAGCCTCTGATCCTGCCCAGTGGACTGGCCCTCTCATGAGAGGGCTAATCCCCTGCTGGCAAGCCAACACAGAGGCAGGAGTGTGTTGGGGCTCCCTGGACTGCTTGGCTCAGGTCTATGAGTCCAAGAGCATCCTTTGTCACAGTGGACCAAACCCCATGATCCTTTGCCTGCCCACATATACATATTCCCTACTAGGAAGTCATCATGATCCCTTCCCAGAATAACAAAACTAGTGCCCCTCTTCATCCCCTGGTACCAGTAATTGTGCTTGTGTATAACTGGATGGTTACAGAGCTCTTGCATGGGCAGTGATGCAAGTGGTGTTTAAATGCCTTTAAACACCAAGAGCAAGAGGAAAGGGTTTAAATGCCTTTTTTTCTGCCAAGAGCAGGCGATCAATGCTGAAAAGGCTTGATTGCACTGGGCACGCCCCCTTGAAGATCATGGCCAATGGTTGCCATGCTACTGACATCCTGATGCCTTGCCCACAGTCTGGCGACATGAATGGGACAGAGTTTGTGGGGATGTAGCCTTGGCAGACTAGGAAGAAGAAGGGGTCCCTCTGCCCAGAAGCCAGGGATTTTGAAACTGTGGAAATGTTCACAGGGGAAATCCCAAATTTTTATTTGTAGCATCAGTACGAGTTCTGAAATAAAAAGCAAACTGCTAAATGAGAGCATTACTTATCCTCCTCCTTCTTTTTAATCCTCCTCCTTCTTTTTATATCTCTTAACTTACCCTTGCATTAATATTAAGAAAAAAGAAGAGCCCAAACTTTTTCTCCAAGATTTCTTTCCCATGTTTCCCATATGACATCCCACACCATGTCCCTTTTTTCTCACTCATTTTTAAAAGTCTTTTTGATTTTCCTTCCTTCTATTTCTCTCTCTCTTTCCCCCTTTCCTCTCCCTGCAAACCTCACACTGGCAGACGTGGGAGCAGGGGTTGCTACTTGATTTCTCAAAAGGAGAAATTTCTCAAAAGGAGAAATAGCTCAACACCTGGCATTTCATTCCCTCTTCCTTTCTCCTGCAAAACACAGAGCAAAACTCAGGAAATTCAGTGATCTTTGCAGCAGACTGCAATTTTGGTTTTCCTGACCAAAAACTCTTCCTCATCATAGATTCATCTAAAAATGCAGGCTCCACCCCCCACCCACCCCCGGCCCATACAAAAACAAATGTCTTTTTTGGAAAGCGATTTTGATTTGGACCTAGGAAAATATTGAAATGAAAACATGACATGTAACAGTTTTATCTTCTAACTGCTTGTCTTTGAATGCTTGTCATTCATTATGAACTGAAACATATCATTTATTTAAAATAAGCAAAGACCAGGAATGGCTTTTTATGTCAAAATATCCATGGCAATGAATACTTTATGTTCTAACCCAAGTGTCTAATGTTTAAAGCTTGTGTTGCTTAATTGTCTGCATATCATTATTGGGATTGCTTTAATGAAAGGCGGTATATAAATTTAACAATAAATAAATAAATAAATAAATCCCACGGCACCACAGTTTATCATTAGGAAAAGTAAATCAGGTTTTTGTCCATGTTTAGGATGAGGTACAGTATTAATGTGTTAAATATGGTTGCCTAGTTTAAGGCAGGATAATTTGCTCAATTAATTTCATAGTTTTCTGTTTGCAACATGTAATAATTTTCTTGTGTTTATTCATTCAGAATTACTCATGACTCATGGTAATTTTCTAGCAGTTCCTTGTGAGTCTTTGATATTCAGTATTTGACATGCAAGCTGTTTTGATTGGGTATGAGCATTCTTTCTGGTTTTCTAAATGAAGTTGCTGGCATTAATACACTCAGCTATGCATTCCGAGGCTGCTGTCTGTACATATTTTTCCCACATGCACTTGAAACATCTTTCTTGAAGGCCTGGTTTTTCGTTTTGCTTTTCTGAACACTGTAATAACAACTTCATAATCAGTACTGTCTGTCACTCCGATCCCACTCTGTGTTTTAAGAAGGTATACCTGTGTGACTAGCTGGGGGAACTCAGTGGTAGAGCACGTGCAGAGGTCCCAGGTTCAGTTCCTGGCTCCAGAGGTGCCACCCAGGCTCAGTTCAATCTCCAGGTAGGGCTGTGAAAGACCCTGTCTAAAACCCTGCTATCAAACTAGATAGACTGTTGACCTAGATGGACCAATGGTCTGACTTGGTATAAGACAGCGATGATCGTCTGGGGTGCACATTTGAATACATGTTCTATTGAAAGTAGCACCATGGAGGTAGATGACATTGGCACATAGATACACAGCAGTTTTATGCCTGTGGTTCCTGATCCAGCAAGGGCTATCCACATAGAACCCTACATATGTACACACATCTCTGCAGATGGATTGAGGGGATGTAATTTTTAGATTGCATTTATATATGCCTTGTTTTCGCTCTAGATTCTTGTACCAGTGGGTTAACTATTTCACCTCAAAATATTTCAAAGCTTTTTTTTCCTTCCCCAAAATAAAATAAAAATAAATCAAGAGCATGATCCAGCCAAAATTAAAGACTTCTAAATTCCATTGGTTTCTATGGAAGAGTTCCATGCACGCTAATAAATAATTGTGGTTGGATCATTTCCCAAACGCTTCCATTAATTTTTTTCCTACTAATTAGCATTTCCAATTTTCATCGCTCTGGTGCTTCAGAATGATACGGGAGGATAGATATTAAGCTATTGTTCTGTAAGAACCTCCTTCAGTGCACCTGCTATAGGCTTGTGCCACTTTGTGGCGCAGACTGCATGGGTTGAATGGCCAAGGCTGGTGGGTGGACGGAGGTTGGGGCAGGTTGCCTCTGACTTTCACAACCAGGAATCCTTTCTGTGTGATGAAGGAAGAGCTGCATGCACTCCATTCCATGATGCACTCAAAGTAATACAAGAGGCTTACGCTTCATATGGAGGCCCTTAAAGAGAGAGGATTCATTCACAGTATTCTCCCCCTTTTAAAAGTGGGTGGGGGGCAATCCAAATAAGGCTTGGGCACATAATGGATTGTGTGGAGTTCCCATATAGAACATATTACATGAGTAGGTGGTACAGTTAGGTATACTTGCTCCGCCAACAAATGCAAAGAGAACTGCATTTCACTCCATGCAAAGAGAACTGCCAGCCAGCAGGGGTGAATCCAGCAAGAAATTACGGGGTGGGGGGGGGTTATAGGGATCCCCCCCTAAAATATTTGTTTTCACATATAGTTATTGGGGCTTGGATTTTTAGTTCTCTTGCAAATGCATCATGCCAGGATTGTCAAACTCAGACTGGATTCCGCTGCATCTCTGGGGAGCCACACATAGTCTTGCACCACTTTCTGTTGCCTCACACACCCACCTGGCACCATCTTCCTCCTCTTTCTCTCTCATATTCCCTTTCTTTCCCCCACCCCCTTGCCCTGCCACTTAATTAGCTGGATTCACTACATTTTACACCAAAATATACGCGGGGAAATGTGTTTTGTTTTTGGTTTTTTGGTTTTTTAAGAAGAAATTCTGAACATACCTGCTGATACCAGATTTTGCATGGACAATCCTGCCACTCTGCCCTCTTCCGCTCTCCCTTGCAGAGGTGTTGCTAGGTACTTAAAAGATTTAGGGCTTGGGCCCACAGGGCCTGTCTGGGGCCCACAACCTCCCCACCTTTTGATCATTAAACCCTTTCATGCTCTCGTAAAGGTATCCAACACTCTCCTCCCCGCCAGTTCGCTTCACCACTAAAAATGCATCTCCTTTTTCTCCTGCATCAGATTTCTCCTGCAATCAGTACGCACACAGTTGAGAACCAGTGTGGTGTAGTGATTAGAGTGTTAAGACCAGGACTGGAGGACTTGTGTCCCCCATTCAGTCATGAAACTCACTGTGAGACTTCAGATGAGATGCTTTCTCTCCCCTCCAAACCTGCCTCACAGGATTGTTGGGAGGATAAAAGTTGGGAGGAAGAACATGTGTACTACCCTGAACTCTTTGGAGGAAGAACAGGATGCGTGTCATAATAAGAGACTTGCATTTTGGGCGGTATACAAATGTGTAAAATAAAATAAAATAAAATAAAATAAAATAAAATAAAATAAAATAAAATAAATAAATAAATAAATGTATATGTTGACTTTTAGCCACATACACTCCAATCCTAACAATGTAAACTCATAAGCAAATTCAAATAGTATTTTCTACACCTATCACAGCAGCAAGCAGCCTCATTTGATCTCTTACTGGATAGCAGAATGTCATACATGGAGTTACCTCAATTTCTTAGGATTTAAATACAACCAAGCATTTTATTGGCAAGGGAATTTTAAAAACGAGCTTCTTGTGATCTGATTTGCAAAGCCTTATTTTGAAGCAAGTGTGGAGGGAAAATGCTTAATGTTTATTTTAGGCATTTGTGAAGCAAATTTTAAGAAGTTGGGGTATTTTCGTCCATTAAAAGACAATTTGTAAGTTATTTATATATAAGCTACTGTTACAAGCACAAAGCAAAATAAAACAGTAATGATTATAAGGGGACACATATCGAGAAAGAACCATTTTCTCATATTTTGCTATTTAAGCCATTTTGAGAACTTTGTTGCTAAAAGAGAAGTATATAAATATTTTTAATAAAGGGAGGAGGGGAACCCACACACAGACCAGATTAGAGCTATAAGCAGTTTAGTATCTTCAGAAACAAAAGGCAGGAACAAAAACAAAAACAGATCCATTTTGTCAGAGCATTTTTTTCTTCCCTCATTCTTTTTAAAGCTTTTAATACTTTTGTACTAATTTCCTCACAAGAAGGCATATTGTTGGCATGGGGAATTTAAAACACTCTCTCACACACAGGAGGTGGGACCAGAAGAACCAGTAAGGCTGGGAGAGCAGGAAGAGAAGTTAACCCTTTTTTGACTCTCTGCTACTGCCGATCTCCATGAGACTCGATCCAAATTCACAGGAGGTGCAACTGCACCCTTGCGCACACACACCCCACTGGATCTGCCCCTGCCAGCCAGGTAAGTGTGTGAGCCAGCCTATATGAAAGTAAGCTCAAAGGGTGCCTTAACATGGGTGTTTCCCACACTCATGTTCCAGATTCTTGTCCTTGGAGTTGCCCATGGCAGCTGTGAATGAAAAGCAGGAAATGGAGCCCTCTGTAGAGCCATCTGGTCTCCAGTGTCAAAGACTGGATACGTTGCTAGAGGCCCTGGAAGGACAGCTCATGCGTTAGCCTTGCCCACCACTCAGCCCTCAAACTTGAATCCATATCGGTACTTTCCTCCATTTCTACACACTTTGCACAGCCCTTCCAGAAAATTGATCTAGTAGATCAATTCCAGGACCAAATGCAAACCAGACAGTGGGTTTTCCAGAACCTAACTAACTAACCTTTAGTTAAGGAAACTTGTAATGATATGTTTCTCATGTTGACTGACTTGCTATTCCTTCTCAAAGCTATGGCAATTCAGGGAGCCAAATTCTCTTGTGGTCACAAAACCTTTAATTAATTTCAATGACATATAAATGTGGTGTACCCCGCCCCCCAAAGTGTGAGTTGGAAAAAATGAGCCCATAACTTTTTATAATCACCGGAGAAGATTTACTGAGGTGCCTGTGTCACATTAAGAGAGCGTTACATGGTTCATTTTATGACAAATTTACAGATTTTATGTGTTTGGTAATATATTTTCTGCTGGAATTTGGGGACTAGAAAGGGTGGGGGAAAGTTATTAGTTACAAATTCTTCTCCAGGACAGAGGAGCTGCTCAAGAGGAAAATGGAGGTGAGGGGGAGAGATAGATGGATAGAGGGAGGGAGAGAAAGAGAACAAACTCTTAATGAAAGTACATATTTGTATAAACAATCAGCAAGCATCATGTTTGTGTGTTAAGCAACCACCTTGAAATTGATCTGCTTTAGAGGTCCAAGCAATTGTAGTCTACCTTAGCATGAATGATTTATGACATTCATGAACCTGGCAACTACATCAGTTTTTCTGAAGCTGGCATCCAACACCACCTGCATATTAAGTGAAGATTTATGATTTACGAAAGAGAGAGAGAACATCTCATTATGCAGAAGTGCATGAATTGTCTTATGTGTTCAGTATATGACTCTCCAGGTAGATGAAAAGGCCGCAATGTCACAGGATTTATGCATTCATGCTACCTCCAGATTGCGAAGAAAAAATAGAGACAAAAGAAGCTGGTCTTTGAAAGCATTTCTTAAAATGACCCTTTCCCACCTCAAATGCTGGAATAGTTAAAATAAAAGGATAACTAACAAACAGGAAGAAGCAGACAAAATTAACAACAAAGATAATTTGAAGTGGGCCCACAAAAGGGACTGAAGAAGACCTGTGCTTTCAAAACTCAGCACTGGCAGCATTCTAAGCAGCTTCTCAGAAACAGTAAGCACTGTTTCAATTGAAATTTCTCATTTCCCTCTCAAATTTGTGTGGTATCACAGTTTACAGAACTTGTACACGCAAAGGACTCTTACCATCTCCACCATGGAGCCCAAATCACGAGATGGAAAGGAACAGCTCTGTTTAGTTCAGTTAAAAAGGGGAAATAGAGGACGCTTTACACCCCCCAAAAAGTGTCCAAAAAGTCTCCACTTTGCCTAAAATCTGCATATGTTTATTGGTATTCTCTTTATACATAATTCTCTTAAACATACCCGTCGCTAATCCCATGCATGGCAGCTCACGCAAAAGTTTGCGAACAGCTGCCGGATAGGATAGCAACTGGGACGGGGGAGAAAATAGCTATGCTGGCCAGTGGCTGGAGGAGGCAGTAGCAGGCTGGCCCAGCTTGTGCGAGGAGGTGGTGGCGGGCCAGCACGGCTGCCAGGAGGAGGAGGTAGTGGTGGGCCAGCCAGGCCACCGGGAGGAAGAAGAGGAGGAGGTGGGCCAGAGGGAGGAGGTGGCCACTGCCGGGAGTTGACGGGTGGGCAGGAGGAGGTGGCGGCCAGCTTTCTAGTCGGCCCACCATCCAGAAAGCTCAGGGGAGCAGAGAAGGGAGGGAGAAGAAGTGAGCCAGCCAGCAGGCCGGGCTGGAGGGAGAAGAAGTGGTCCGGCCGGAAGCCGGACTGGCCGGTGGGGCGGGGGAAGAAAAAGGCAGCGGCAGTGGGTGGGTTGGCCGGGGGCGCAGATGGTCTGCGCCTGGCTCAGCTACAGTAGCATATGCATATTTTGATAACTGGCTAAGTTGAGACTACATACAACTCACCATTGTGAAGCTGATGACCAGGTGAGCTGTATGTCTGCTCAGTCTGCTGTCTAGGTGCAGAGTTCACAAGGCCCCTGCTTCCGAACAGTAAACTCATCTCCTGGTTAGGTGCACGACACACACAATCCTGGCAAGCTGCACCTGCCAGGCCTACCTCTCCATCCTCCTGCATCATGTGGCTCTGCAACCTGCCACTGAAGCAGAAACTCCCCTCTGGCTTCCTCCTTGGATGGATGGTCAGTAGGATGCTGGCAGAGGAAGGAGGCAAAGGAAGAGAAGCTGCTCATGGGAGCAAAGGGTTCTGAGTGAACAAAATGTACCAGCTGCTCCTCAGGACTTTGGACACCACAACAAATGCAAAAGAAGAAGAAGAAGAAGAAGTTGTTTGGTCCCCAAAATAGTCT
The DNA here is from genome assembly GCF_027244095.1 of Hemicordylus capensis. Lineage (NCBI taxonomy): Eukaryota > Metazoa > Chordata > Lepidosauria > Squamata > Cordylidae > Hemicordylus > Hemicordylus capensis. Next base: position 265,700,499 of record NC_069657.1, on the reverse strand, counting down.
CTATTCCTCCTAATGGGGGGGCATCATTTGGTCCCCCAAATAACTGCATGCCCTCTATACAAGTTCCTAGTTGGCAACCTTACTCCAAAATCAGAGGAGGGGAGAATAGGATCACTGGTAATGTTGATAGATAGATTTGTATCATTCCTAACTATCAATATTTTTGTTAACTTTATTCTGAGTGAGAAGCCTGTCTAAAACTGAAATATATATTTTTTTCCTTTTTCTCATCACTGGGGCTGTTGGAAATAAGACTTTTTTGGATTTTAAAAACCTCTTAAATGTTATCTAAATGTAATGTTTCTTTTTGAATTATATGTGCATCTGCCACACAGGGCTATTATCTCTGTATCATGCTGTAATTATTTACATGGATTGTTTACTCTCTGGGCTCAATATGTCATTCACAGCTGTTTCAATATATCAAACAAAGTGTCTCCAGGCTGTGGTCAGCAAAGTACAATTCATTAGAAATGCACATTGCTACATTACATGGGGGGAGACCATTTATGTTGGCTTGGCTCCCAGATTTTAGCTAAAACAATGATGGTCACAATATGTGAGTTGGGACAGGTTAGTGTTCTCATATAGACTCAAAACTCATGCAGTTTATGATTTGCCTGCTCAGAAATATAAACAGAAACTACCTTTCCACAGCTGCATGTGCAAATATGCAATAGATTCTCCTCAAATACAAAATCTATTACTGTAAACTAGAGACAGATTTTAGAGATAAACAATATGTTTGGAATCTGTTGTATTTCCTTAGTTCCTAGGATCTAAGTCTGAATAGTCAAACATTGGAATATTATTTATGCATTGAAAAACATCCACCTTTGGGGATAATCCAGAAAAGTACTGTGTAAACTGGAAGCATAATTGTGTGGCTAGTGAAACAGAGGATAGGCATCTTGATTCTACGCTGTGGGGAAATGCCGGAGACATAATTATGAGCAGGGCTTTTTTTCAGACCTTCATGGTCTTTCTCCACCCCCTCCTCCTCTTCCACACATGGTTGCTCAGTTCTCTTCTTGAGGCTTAGGTATCGCAAGCCACTACTCCCACTTTCTCACTTGTAGTGATTGTTCCTGAAGTTTCTTGAAATATTTCACTCAGGTCTCCAAGGGTCCCTACAAACATTCTAGTGTGAGAGTGGCAATTTCACTGCTTTGTAAACAAAGTACACTTTCTTCAGCATCAACGCATGCTCTAAAAAAAGATTATCCTTAAAGCACTCAAGTTCCAACCCATTTAAGATACCTTAATTTGAGCTGGAAATGAACAGATAAACCCATATAGGTCATATAGAATTGGTATTACATCCTCCTATTGAGCAGTTCCAGCCACCAAACTAGTGGCAGCATTTTATACCAGCGGAAATTTCTGAACACTTTTCAAAGGGAGCCCCACGTAAGCCCTATTCAGACATTGTGTTGCATGAATATAGAAATGTATGTACACTCGTACATGTTTTTGTGTGAATACAGGTACCTGTATTCATTTTAAAAGTGAGCCTGGATACAGGTCTTTCAAATGCATGCTACAGAAAGGAAGTGTGCTGCCATACCTGTGTTCAACATAAGGTGTGAACAATGGTACCTGTGTACAAATCTGTACCTGTGTACACTTCAGCTGGACTGAAGGGGATCATGGGAGAGAGTGAATGTGGACAGATAGGAGACAGACGCCTGGGCGCCCGGGGAAGTATGTAAGTGCGTGTGTCTTTATATCCCGGTTTTCTTGGAACAGAAAGATGGAGTGTAGCTTGTTCCATTCCATTCCACTCCACACGCCCTTTTACATGCTCATTAAGAGTGAGCCAGCCTGCCTCGTGGGAGGAGAACATGTGTGTGCGTGTCACTGTGGAGTGACTGACATCCCACCCACCCGCCTTTACATTGTGCCTTCTGGGGAGATGGCAACACACAAGAAATCGAGGTATCTTGTTGCAGCCCCAGATGACTCTCAGATAGGAGCAGTCCTAGATGGGGGGGGGGGGTTTGCAGGGCTTACAAGCCTCTCCTCCCCCACCTGCCCCCAATGAAGTTTGAATCTAAAAGTTGGGTTTCTCTGCTTGAACGCTTCTAGCTGTTTTTAGTCGTGTCTTTCAGTGTTTTGTATCCTCCTTACATGCTACATCTACAGATGGCGCCTCTGTTTTGGATTAGTTATCTGCCATTACCCAGGTATCCAACAATTCTATGCTTGCATTGCCTAAACATGGCTTAGAATCCCCCAACCTGTCACTGAGGGGTGCCTCCTCAGGCCCATAGCCAGCTGGTGGCATGGTGTGTACCTGTCACACCAAAATATTCTCTTTGCTCTCCAGTCTCACTAGCTGTTTTCACTGAACATTTTATAACCTACCTCCCCTGAATTCTGCAATCCCCCCCAAAACAATTTGAGACTGGATACAGGCCTGTGGCTCCTTAGAATTTTTTTTAAAAGAAGCATTAAGGAGAATGAATTGTTGGTTGCACTTTGAAATGCACTTAGGGTATCTTTCCTAGTGTACCACCTAATGGCACAGCAGGGAAGTAACTTGCCTAGGGAGCAAGAGGTTGCTGGTTTGAATCCCCACTGGTATGATTCCCAGAGGAAACACAGCAGTGATACAGGAAGATGCTGAAAGGCATCATCTCATACTCCGTGGGAGAAGGCAATGGTAAATCCATCCTGTATTCTACCAAGAAAATCACATGGCTATGTGGTTACCAGGAGTCAACACAGACTCAACGGCACAATTTTACTTATCTTTCCTAGTACTTAATTTAAACCTATGCTGCTGTCATTTAAACCAGGTTCCCTCCCTGGCATCTCCAAGATTAGGGCTGAAAGAGATTCCTCCTGCTTGCAACCTTGGAGAAGCCGTTGCCAATCTGTGTAGACAATACTGAGCTAGATAGGCCAATGGTCTGACTCAGTATATGGCAGCTTCTCATGCAGGCGCGGGCCATGAACGCGCCTCCGGAGGGGCGGCAGGCGGCGTCTTTAACTGGAAACGGAGCCCCACCCACTTGCGCTTGATGTCATACGCAGGGGGCGAGGCTTGGGGTGCTGGGGCTCATGATGGAGGCCTCCTAGCTGCAATTTGTCCCCTGGCCACTGGGAAGCTCGCTACGTCCCTGTTCACTACTGTACCCCAAATAGGTTTGGAGGGTGGATTTGTCCACTGAGGGTTGGATTTGGGTCAGGATGAGGAATTTTAGGATGTGAGTCCATCCTGGCCCCTTTGGAGTGACCCAGGCAGGCGTGGGTCATGAACGCGCCTCGTGGGCGGGGGGGCACAGCAGGCAGCTTCTTTAAGTGTAAACGGAGCCGGTGCTCCATGCCGCCCAGCAGCCCCCACGGCGGGGAATCGCCTCCACCACTCACCTGGCTGCTGGCGGGGGCTCGCCTCCGTGGGAGCCAGGTGAGTGGCGGAGGTGATTCCCCGCCGCGGGGGCTGCTGGGCGGCACGGAGCACCGGCTCCGTTTCCAGTTAAAGACGCCGCCTGCCACCCCCCCACCCCCCCGGAGGCGCGTTCACGGCTCGCGCCTGTTCTCATGTTCCTATGTTCCGTATGATTTACGTTCTTTATTATCCCCAGTTGTTTCCCTAAATCCTTTCTGATTTGCTAGCACCCTTCCGTTGTAGCACCCAGAGCTGGACAATATACTCCTGGTGTGGTTGTATCCATTGTTAGGCTCTTGAGCATGTAGCCTTGAGAAGCCTTGAACAGAAATTGAGATGGACTGCCAGAACGGTGGCGGCCTTGTCACTCTACAGCATGGCTGTTGTGGATGGCAAGAACAGGAGTTAACCAGGATGTTTGTTAAATCTCTCACTCATGTGGAATTAATTTGGATGAACATCTCCCCACATTAAAGCAAAGATACAAGTCAGTGGCTCCCTCTCCCTACAAGGCTGAGAACACAATCCTGTGCACACTTACTTGCGAGTAAGTCCTATAGAATGATTTTTAAGTAATCGTGCTGCAGGTTACTTAAGTTCTTGCTTGGCAAGAGTTCAGGTCCCAATGTTATGCAAGGTGGATGATATATAACTAATTAAATTGTCTACATAACATTAGCATTATAACAGTGGCGTATCGGGGGGGGGAAACGGTGCCCAGGGCAAGCTCTGGCCCTGAAATGGCGCCCCCCTGGCCCCCACATACCTGTGAAGACGCGGCGGCGCCCCCCAGGCAGCAGATCACCAGCGGTGGCGGCGATTCGGCGGTGGGTCACCTGCCGAGTGCAGCGGGCGTGCGGTGGCGATGTGGCGGGCGGCGGCGGGTCGCCCGCGGCCCGCCAAGTACAGCGGTGGCTGGCTGGTGTGGCGGCGATGGGCTGTAGCGCAGCCCGAGCGGCGGCAGTGGATCGCCCGCCGCGCCGAGGAGTGCAGGCAAAGCGACGCCAGGCCAGGAGGCAGGCTTGGCGTCGCTCTGCCTGCACTCCTCGGTGCGGCGGGCGATCCGCTGCTGCCGCTCAAGCCGCACTACAGCCCATCGCCGCCAGGCCAGCCACCGTCGTACTCAGTGGGCCGCGGGCGACCTGCTGCCGCCGCCTGCCATGGTGGCGGGCGATCCGGGGGGCGGGGGGGAAAGCCACTTTTTGGCGGCGCCCCCAAGTGACCCGCTGGGGTGGCGCCCAGGGCACGTGCCCTGCCTGCCTCCCCTATCGTTACGCCCCTGCATTATAAGCATTGTGAAGTAAGGTTAGATTAAAATAGGCTAATGATGATATGTGCTGATTCTATTATGTGAAAGGGGAAAGATTGCCCAAATGACTCTTCCCTATTTGTACTCTGTCAAACTAAGCTCTAGAAGTGGCTGTGTTCTGGGGATGGGCATGTGTGTATCTCCCTATTCATTAGGGATGTGCACAGAACTGCAGCAGGGAGGCTCGAAGGTGGCGGGGGTGCTGCTTTATGAGGTGCAGGTGCGTCGGAGACTCCCAGTCATATCCGGAATATAGGGGCTACGGGGCGGCAGGGAGGTACGCTGCCACCCCGATGGGCGGTTTTGTTTTATTTTTGCTTTAAATTTTTATTGATTTTAACAATATCTTGAAAATCTCATTACATCCAATTAAACAAAAATTGACTTCCAGCTCACCAATCAGTGCGAATCACTAACTATACAATTAACCCTTGCTATAATAATTCAAAACATATATCCTATATCTTACCAAACTCGATTTTAGTCTACTCAACCTGCCGATGGGCGTTTTTAAAAATCTGACGCTGGCGGGGGAGGGGGAAGCGGTGGGAGGGGTAAGTGCACCCTCCCCCCACTTTTAAAGCTAGACACCCCTCACCGTCAAACCGGCAGAACCGCCAGTTCTTCAAACCGGTTTGAAGGCCCATAAAGGGCCTCCGAACCGGTTCCGTGCACATCCCTACTATTCATGAAGGAGTTGTGGTCCATGAAGATGCAGGGCTGCCCCTCCTTGGACTTCGAGACGCAAGGGTGGCTCCAGAAAGAAGAAGGGAGCTCAGGCTAGTAGTTCCTCCCCTCCTGTTCAAGTTCAAAAGGATGTGGATATTTTATGTGCCCTTTTTGATATTAATAACACTAAATTTTGTTTGTATATTTTTGATGAGATACATTGTTTATATTACTGTTTGTTTTAAATGAAAAGATGGGAAATATTGGATTTTTTAAAAATCCCGCAATGCTACAGCCCTGACAAAAATTGTTACACTCGGAACAGAAGCTTCCTTTGGAACCCACAGAAACAGAGGAGAGCTGGTCTTGTGGTAGCAAGCATGAATTGTCCCCTTTGCTAAGCAGGGTCCTCCCTAGTTTGCATTTGAATGGGAGGCTACATGTGAGCACCAGGCAGGAGTGTGGCAGGCAGGACCTCCACCAGCCTGCAGCAAGGGACTCATTTAAAAATCTCATCCGCAGACCCACTCCAACCTTGCTATGCCCCTGACAATCAGTCCTACTATGTTCCATGGGGCACAATTCCAAGCAAGTATGCTTATAGGATTGTAGCCTCAGAACCAATACAGGAGAAGAGCCCAAGTGCTGTAGTGATTAGCCTGTGGGACTAGGACTGGAGTCACCTGGGACCAAATCCCCACTTCACTGTAAAGCTCACTGGGTGACCTTGAGCCATTCACCGCTTCTCAGCCTAGGCTATCACGCAGGGTTGTTGTGAGGATAAAAAAGGAGCGAGAACAATATATAGTGCCCCAAGTTCACTGGTGAAAGGGCAGAACACTCATGTCATCAATAATAATAATAATAATAATAATAATAATAATAATAATAATACTGATATAAAGTATTTTACAAGAAGGAAGTTGTAGTCACATATAGCACATTTTATCATCAAAGATCCAGGTTTATGACATCTGTCGGTATCCTATATAATAAAATGGTTGAGTACCTGCATCCGTGTCTTTTTCGGGTGTTCTGTGCATGCGTGGTGCGCGCGTGCGCAGAACACAGCGAAAGAGACACGGAGCGGGTGCCGGGCGCCATGTTGGGCGGGTGGAGGAGAAGCGAAGCGGCGGGCCGAGGAGAAGCGGCTGACGCCGACGCTGGGCAGGGGGAGGAGCAGTGGCAGGCCGAGGAGAAGCGGTCGCCGCCGGGTGGGCAGGCCGAGGACAAGCGGCCGATGACGACGCCGGACGGCCAGGCGAAGCTAGGAGGCGGCAGGGGAAGCCGGGCGAGGCGGCAGCAGCCCTGGGTGGCGCCGGCCCCGGCTGGAGGAGGCAGTGGGCCCGGGCGGGAGGAGGCGGCGGGGGAGGGCAGAGAAGGCAGCGGGCCCGGGGGAAGCCGGAGCCCGGGGGAAGCGGGCCCGGGGGAAGCCAGAGAAGGCGGCAGGCTGGCAGCCAACATCGGGCTCCGCAGCGGCGGCGGGGATACCGGGCCCAATGGTGGCGGCGGGCGCACTCGGCCCCTCCGGAGACCGGGGGGGGGGAGAGAAAGTTAGCTGGCCCCAAAGGTCTACTAGCGTCCGTTAATTTAACGGGCTGAAAGTTACTAGTATTTACATGAAGGCTGAACATTTTTAACTGGCAAATTATCGTAATATAATTGGTAAATTAACTTAAATTGTTAATTACTCTACTAAAACTTTGTGAATTAAATGTAAACTTTTTAAAAATTGATTACTATTATTGATATACCACTTTTCAACAAAAACGTTCTCAAAATGGTTTACATAGCAAAAGGAATAAGAAAATGGTTCTCTGTCCCAAAGGGACTCACAATCTTAAAAAGGACACACCAGCAAAAGCCACTGGAGGGACTCTATACTGGGTTGAATAGGGATAGTTGCTCTCCCACCATATCAGAGAGTCATCACTTTAAAAGGTGCTTTTCTTTTCCTAACTCTTTTCCTAGTTAGCTGCATTTGGTGGTGAGCCTATTATACTTCCAATGTGCTGGTGTAATAGGGAAATAACATATTAACAGGATCTTCCCTTCAAATGGTTAGCTTTTGTTCATCCAATAGTAAATTATCTTACATTTCCTTCAATATCTCAAAATATCTCAATAAGGCATCAATACCTTGTATTGTAATATACAACTTTATAACGTTATATTTAATCAATCAATTAATCAGTCTATGAAGAGATAGATGATAACCCCCTTGTTGTGCTGGTCATAGACCGTAATAAACTTTGATTGATTGATTGATTGATTGATGATAAATTAACTAAAAATTATTTTATTTTAATATCCGGAAACTGCAGCTAGGACAAAATGCGGCAGCTAGGGTTTTATCTGGAGCTGCCTGGTGGGAGCACATCACACCCATTTTGAAAGAGCTTCACTGGCTACCAGTTTTTTTCCGGGTCCAATTCAAGGTGCTGGTTTTGACCTTTAAAGCCCTAAATGGTTTGGGCCCGGGATACCTGAGGGACCACCTGCTCCCAAGGGTTGCTGCCCACTTGACAAGGTCATCTGAGGGGGCTCTGCTCCAGGTGCTGACAATGAGGGAGGCTCAGTTGTCATGCATGCGGGACAGGGCCTTCTCTGTTGCTGCCCCCAGACTCTGGAATGCTCTCCCGGTGGCTATTCGCTCCTCAGTCTCCATCACAGCTTTTAGAAAGCATGTTAAATCGTGGTTTTTTACCCAGGCTTGTATTTGATTGTCTCTGCTGCTGCTCTTTGTACTCTGTATTGCTTTTATGCTTTTGTTTTAAATTTTTAATCAGATTTGTTTTATATTTTTAGCTTACTATTTTAATTGTGTCTTTTTTACAATCTTGTTTTTAAATTTTGCTGTAAACTGCCTTGGGATTGTTGTAATGAAAGGCAGTATATAAATTTAACAATAAATAAATAATTGGCTGGCAATTATATATACATGTCTGTGTTTTTTTGTCTTGTAAAAATTAGCACTGACTTTTAGGAATAATGTCAGGGTCCTGCTGCTGCGCTCCGTCTACCGGTAGGGATGTGCATGGAACCTGTTTGGAGATTCTTTATGGGCCTCCGAACCGGTTTGAATGGTGGGTGGTTTCACCGGTTCGGCGGGGGGGTATATGCAGCTTCAAGGGTGGGGGGGATGCACTTACCCCCACCACCACCACGTTTCCCTCGCCAGCACTCAGTTTCTTAAACATCCATCAGGGTAGCAGAGTACTTCCCTGCCACCCCCTTTGCTACATTTTCCAGAAGTATCCAGAAGTAATGGATGCGCCTGCACACATGCACACATTGCACGTCTGACGTGCACACTTGCTAGCACGTCCACTACTTCTGGGTACTTACGGAAAACGTAGTGAAGGGGGTGTCAGGGAGGTATGCTGCTGCCCTGACGGATGTTTAAGAAACCGAGCGCCAGTGGGGGAAATGCAGAAGGGGGGGTAAGTGCATCCTCCCCCACCCTTAAAGCTGCACCACCACCACCTGCCGGTTCCGTACACATCCCTATCTACTGAAGCAGTCCTCTCTCTACACACTTGGGCTGCTAACTTACCCCCGAACGTCCATCATTGCCCTCCAGTGGGCCCGTGAAGCCCCCTCTGGCTCCCCTGGCCAAATGACATACTGTTGGCCGTAATTAGTGAGATCTCGCAAGACCCGGGATTCGGCTCGCGAATCCCCATAACAAACTCTTGTGAGGCTGGGAAGTCTCGAGAGCGTTCTGACAGGACGGGGAAATCTCACGGAAGTTCCTGTGAAATTTTGACTGTGTATAAGAAAGAGCCGGCCAATGATGCTAGACAGGCGAGAGCTGCCCGGGGAGAGGGAGCTTGAGGCCTAGAGGCATGAGGGCAAGGGCCACAATACCCGATGTCCTGTGGAAGTAGCAGGCCCCTGGCACACAAACCCCAAAGCCCCCCTCTCTCTGAGGCCGGACTCTCAACCCCCTCATGGTTGGCACAGAGGGGATCTCACAAATACGTACCCAACTTTGACAAAAGCTTTGGTGAGCAAGGATCCTCTTCATCAGATGCATGAAGTGCATCAGGGCCAAACAAGGTGCCATTTCCTTAGATTGAAAACAGCCACAAGGTTCCCCGTATTGTACTTGTCCTTTCCCCCCTCTATGGAAAGCAGCAGTGGTGCTGGGGTTAAATCAGGGAAATGGTACAGGAGGAAAAGCTACTCCCTCCTGCAGCTCCTGCACCACAGCTCTCATCCAAATTAAAGCCACCCTTCCTGACTGGCTTTAACCAAAGAAAATGTCGATGAAAGATCCACTCTCAGATCTCCGAGATCACATCTTGGCAGGGAGTCCCCTCCTTCCGGTGCCCTCTCCACACCAACAGCTAAGGCCCAGCACACCTGACTCACAATCTTGCCAGAGCAGACCTGACCTGGCAATGTCACCTGATGCACTTCTGGCCAGGCATCATGGGAGGAGGGCAATGTGTTGCCTCAACCATGCATGTCTGGCCATGCTCAGTTAGCTTCCAGGGCAGCTCAGCCAATCCCAGCAGCACTTAGTGACAGGAAGCTGCACAAACCTTACAAGAGTCAGCAGATGGGTGGTGGGGTTACAAGGAGCAGGGGATCTCCCAGAAGGCAAATTTATTTCAAATGTCCCCAGGAGTGATGGGTATGCATTTGTACATTGTGGGGGGGAGGGGGCAGGGATACCTCAAAATCACTGCAAGGTATTGGGCAGCACTCCATACACAATTCAGGTTTTGGAGCTTAGCCCGAATTATCCCCGTGCTAAAAAGTTTCACTTTCCACAGTGGCTTTTTGGGATATTCCAAAATACTCTGATGTTTCTTCTGAAATGTATGGAGGGGCCATAGTGATAGAATGGCAACTTTTTTCTTTGCATTTTTTTGTTTAAAAATCACTGGGTGATCTTGCAGAACAACAGCAAGACCTCCGTCTCTGCCGAGTTGGTGGTCTTCCACAAGACCATCGACCACTGGGTGGGGGATAAAATAAAAGAGAAAGAAAAAAGGATCCAGACACCCACCTCCGTGCTTCTCCGCCCACCCGGCTGGCTTGGCTTGCTCTCCCCACCTCCTCTGCGGCTGCTGCTTTCCAGTCAGGACAGCAGGCGGGGAAGGATGGAGGGAGCTGAGTGATCTTGCGGTGATCTTCCATCCCTGCCAGCTGGGTGATCTTGCAGAAGACCCCCTAAAAACAAGTTAATTTTTTAAAATATGTTTTTTATTCATTGAAATGAAAGTTTTTAGAAGTGCACACCACACATGTGCAGTGGGGCATCCCGTCTACTCTAGAAAGCCATTGGCCAGAGAAAGACCCAGGAGCAAGCAATATGAAAAATCCATGGGGGAAATTTGAACAGAACAGAGGGGACACTGCATCAAAGCAGCCCTATGAGAACACCCTCAGAATGGTTATGGTTTCAGGCTGTGGTTTCAATGCGACTAATGATTAGTTGCATAACCCCACAATTAAGCCTGCCATCTGAGAAAGCCCCAATGGAAGGAGGCTGAGGAGGAGAAAGGAAGTGGTGGGATGGCTGGACTCCCAGGGGACAAGTCAGCTGAATGAGGTAACCGCACATGAGGAGAAGGAAATGGGTGCAGATCAAACCATCTTTACTCCAGTACTGAGGTATCTGGGGGAGGGAGATTCCACATGCTTACTTTGGCCTTCAGTTGGTTCTCCTTGGTTCTGCTTAAGAAGCAACCACAGTTTCCTGTTAAATCCACACCTGGGAAATTGTGGTTTATTCTAATTCTAGTTAGTTCACAAACCAGGATTGGAAACCACAGTTTGATCCTGGCCTCATGTTCTTGCTTATAAACGAATTGTGATTAGAATAAACCATAGTTTACTGAATTTGGAAGGAAGAGGACCAAAAGCCTTAGTGTTGCATCTACATGTAGCCTGTGTGCATACCTGTTCCTTGTACTGCTGGCCCTTCTGGCTTCTCCCCAACCCTCCTGTTCTTTCATTTGTATCCAGGAATATACACATTTCTGTAAAGGATAACACCTTGTACATAGGGCCAAGTGGACTTTGACCTACAAAAGTTTGTGCCACTATGCATTTGTGTTTTAAAGGTGCCACCAGACACTTTGTTGTTTTTCTGCTATAGACTAGCCTGGCTAGCCCTCTGGATTTTACCTTCCTTTGAAATCAATCTCATTAAATAAGATGACCAGTTGGGCAAGTTGCAGCCCGGTGGTGCAGCTCCTTACTCTGGTGGCTTGAGCAGGGGCACATGCGGTTCAGCCTTGGGCTACACAGAGCTATTACAAAATAAAGAAAAACTCAAACAACTTTTCAGGTTGTTACAGCTTCTCGAGGAGCATGGAAATTGATTTTCTCCACAGCTCTGTTGATAGCAATCTTTGCTGTGAGTGGGACTGAGCCAAGAATTAAAGCCTCGTTTTAGGAAAGATTTGACATCCATTCTTTCTAGCATTGACTCTCAAATGGAATGACAACAAAGGGGAGTTGTTATAAACAAAGCCTTTGGGTAGCTCCCCTCCCCAGCATGCTTTTGCTTTAATTACAGTCTGTCAATACTTGCATGCCATTTGTCAGTGATTTGAATTAAGCTGTCCTTTTTGCATGGCTCATTATTCACCGGAGAGCAGTCTGAAAGAAAGAACATTTCAGATAGCTCCCTGCTGCCACTCTCTGGCGCAAGAGTATTTCACTTCATGTCATTTTAACATGAGTATTTGTCTCAGGACTGAGTTTTATATTGGACGTTGGCATGTAACAGTTTGCATAAGGGCCATCTCTCATTAGCACAGGAACACAGGAAGCTGCCTTGACCCAAATCAGACCATTGTTCCATCTAACTCAAGCCCGGTTCATATGTAACACAGAACAGCAGATCCAATGGACCTGCATTTCCATGCCCCGCCCTACCCTCGCTCTCCCATGCAGATGTTGGGGAGAGCATCTATCTGCAATCAGCAAGACTGCAGAGAAGCAGGGGAGCTGGCTGTGCAGGCTTCCTTCTTCACAGATGGGCAGTGCGCACAGCCAATTGGGCTGGAGTGAGGGAGGAGCTTCCTCCCTCAACTCCGGCTCTGTGGGGCCCAAACTGTGGTGCCAGCATTCGTATTTAGCGCTGGCACTGCAGAAATGGAGTTTGTGGCAGCAAAGCTCCACTCTGACTGAATGTTTATAGTGGAGTTTGGTGAGGGAAACTGCTGGTTGCTTTGCCCCGCAAACTCCATTTCCCCAGGTTTGGACATTCAGGTTTGGAAACCGGAGGTGAAATGACCTCCGGTTTCCCATTATGTATGAACCGGGCCAAAGTATCGTCTACACTGACTGACATCAGTTTTCAAGGATTTCAGGCAGGAGTCTTTCCCAGCTCCACCTAGAGATGCCAGAGATTGAACCTGGGACCTTTTTGCACACAAAACAGATGCTCTACCATTAAGGTATGGCCCCATCCTCAGCAGTATAACATACGAGGAGGAAAGTCATGCAAATATTTCCCATGAATAAGGGAGCTCCTGTTTACAGAAGCTGCTCTTGCAGTATTGTATGAATCCCCTCCTCACACATTATAGAGCTCATGCAAATAGATTGTTTGCATTCACTGATAAATGCATAAACAGAACCAATGTTATCTTATGCACTGACTCTCAGTACTAACATCTTTTCTCACATTTTTTTTAAAAGTTTGGGTTCATTATAAGCTTTTGCGGGGGCTTAGTAAAACAGCAGAAGTAAAACTAATAAATCAAACAGTCATGACATGAGTGATAGTGACATTACAGTGATCAGTATACATCACAGGTGACATAATAAATGCAGTTTCTAGGCAAGATATTTGATATCAGGGGTTCCTAACTTTGGGTCCACAGATATTGTTGAACTACAACTCCCAATATCCCCTGCCACTATGACCTTTTGGCTCTCAAAGTGGTTTACATAGCAAAAGGTATGAGGAAATCTGAGCATTCCTAGGGCAAAACCATTGTGAGAGGCCCCTCATAATCATCATAACCCAAATACATAACAATCTGCAAAAGTCAAAAGTGGGGGGCCAGGCTGGGCTGTCATTTGGGAGGCCAGTGGGAGGGTGGAAGGAGCCCTGCTGCTGCCTCCATCATCCCTGGCATGGTGGCGGCAGTAGCAGCAGTGGGGGCTCCTTTCCACTCTCCCACTGGCCTCCCAAATGATAGCCCAGACCAGCTGTGGCCCATTTGGGGACTGTACATAGATGTATGTGTGTGCAGGGAGGCCCAAAATGTCCCACAGCTGGCCTGGGCTGGCATTTGGGAGGCCACCAGGAGGGTGGAAGAAGCCCCCACCCCCGCCTTCGCCGCCATCCCCATGGCTGGCGGCCCGCCTTGCCACCATACAGAACCAATCAAGTTTGGCGCAGTGGTTTGATTGTTCAAGATAAAGGACAGCCTTTTCCCTGTCCCACACCCAGTACTGGGCCAGGTCAGGCTTGATCAAGCCCGAGCCACCTAGGGCAGCTCAAATCCAGTCCAGATTTGAGATGAATCAGGCAATCTGGTTCCAAGCACAACCCTAGTTTTCACAGGAGTATCAGGGCATAGCCACCATATTCCAGTAGCCATTTTGTTTTATTGTATGTCTAGTAGTGAGCCACCAATGCACTGCTGTCAACAAAATGGCTGCCATGATTCAAAATGGCCACCGGTAGGTAGTGACTGCAACTGGAACTCTGGTTCAGATCCAGCATTTAAATTTAAAATAGAAAATGACATTTCACTTTTTCTTTTTTGCCAAAGAGAAACAATAATTAAAAGAAATGCCCATTACTTGGGAGATTAAAAGAGAAAAGCCTACTTTTTGCCATTTGTTGGGGGGGAGGGGATCTATTTCTGAGTGAATGGAGACAAAACAGAAAGGGAACCCATTTGTACTTCTATTTCTGTTTGTTCAAACATGGAATGACTATGCCTATTAATGTATAGTTTGGCCCCAAGAGGAACCAAACTGGATTAAATTTCTTAATCCAGATGTCCTCTTCTCTCCTATAGAATAGGGTTAGAGTGCACTTTCAAGAGTGGAAGACAATGTAAGTCACAGAATCAGACGTGTGGGTCCTCCATTGTGTTGTACAGGACTCTGGGCTTTTGCATAAGGAGATGGCCGTTTTCTACATGAAATGCCTCTTTGACACCTAGCATATTTGCCAGAAAGACCCTCTCGCCACACAAGAGGTATCTTGAGAACCATTTGATGTCTCATATCCAAGCTACACAAACAGGTAAAGGGGGAGGTTTAGAGTGCTGGGTTAGATTAGGTCTGATCAAGCAGGGCTCTTCTGGGGGACTCATGCCACTGCGTGTTGTGTCTTGTTTCTCATTGCAGTGTCTTGAAACCAGAGGACGATGCTGATGAGATGCTGCTTGATACTACTGCCACTGAACGGTCTTGGGAGGTAAGGGATGATAATCCAGCCCCGTACAGAAGGGCTGCACAGGAGGAGAGGGGAAATTGCATTCCCACTCATAGCAGACTGACTGTGGGATGGATCTAGATCAGGCTTCCCCAAACTGCGGCCCTCCAGATGTTGCTGAACTACAACCCCCAGCATACCCAGCCACAATAAATTGTGGCTCGGGATGCTGGGAGTTGTAGTTCAGCAACATCTGGAGGGCTGCAGTTTGGGGACGCCTGATCTAGATTGTGGAACAAATGCCTTGCCATGCCCCTGTGCCAAATCATCCTTCCCCAGCATTGTTTTTAACTTCCTGGCCAGGAAAGGCCGACTTCTTCCTGAGCAAGTCCCAGAAGGATTAGCAAGAGATGAAGGATGGAGAGGAAAGGAGTCTCCCCTCAGGAGAAGCAGCCCTTTAACTATGTCCTGAGAAAGTGGGAGCTCTGTGAGGCGAATTGGGGTGGAGTCAGTTCAGTTCAAGGGAACTGGCACAGGGAGAAAAATTTTATTAGATAAAATGATGGAGCATTAGCAATGAGGTAAATTAGCTTTGAGGGGAAAGTGCTAACCCAGCCCATCCTGACTTCATTCCTTCTCTGAAACTGTAACAAGCAAGTAAACCCAGAAGATCCTATATTAACCCAAAGCTTCCTTTTATTCTGATCCCTACAATATTTTGTTTGCTCTTTTACATCTAGTCTCTGCTTTTCTACTCCTGCCTCCCACACTGACTCCCATAAACCACATTGCACAGGGTTGTGTGTGTGTGTGTGTGTGTGTGTGTGTATGTGTGTGTTTTAAGGCATTATTTTTCTTCCTAACCCAGAGTGGGCTTATATATATAAATAATTGGGGTGGGGAAATATATAAATAATATATAAATAATTGGGGTGGGGAAAACCACTAAGAAAAGCGTAATGAAAGGATGTGTGGCAGTTGGAGAGTGAGATGGAAGGCTGGGCCAGGTAGAGTGATTGACAGGTGCGAGTGACTGTTGAAGGACCAAGGCCACTAAAAGAGGCTGGCGAGGAGGTAAACTGACAGAAGAATCATACCGGTTATTGTATGAGTTAGAAACACGACTTCCTGTATTGATTAACTGAGTGCCAGTTCCTGAATAAATCCTTTACTCTTGAAAAGTGGCCAGGGTGTACTGGGACTGGGAGCAGAGGAGTAGCAGGGGTGGAGGGGTGCCTAATCCTTCCCCAACCATCACTTTCCCACTCTAACTCCCTTCCCAGTCTGCTTCCTTGTATGTGGTTTGTGGTGTGCAGTAGTCCAGGTCTAGAACCCTGAAGGGAGGAAGCAATTTAGGCAGGAAAGCAGAAAGAAAAAGCAAGGGGTGGAAGAGAGTGACACGGACACCTCTTTCTTCTTAGCACTCCCCAGTCCCAAATCACCCTGGGTGCTACTTCCACCACAGTGAGGGTTCTACATGTTTGCATGAGTAATGTGCAGCTGAGTCCTGAATTTCATCCCATCCTGCCCACCAAAGTTCCTCATAGCCCGTAGCTTCTTAAACGGATCCTGTCCCTCTATTACCGCTGAAAATGGGGTCTCCCCTACCCTCTCCAGCCCTTCCAGGTACGGACTAGATTCTCATCCCTTACCAAGGTAATCGGTGACCATTTGGCACTTCGGGTCACGGAGCGCTTATTAGCAGATTCCTGTGGCTCTGAGAGATGAAAAAAGATAAAAGATATGGGTGGGTGAGTGAGTGAAAAGAATCCTGCTGGTTCAGACCCAAGGTGCTTCTGGTCCCCTATCCTGTTTCCAGCTGTGGACAGTCAGATGCCTCCTGACAAGGCATCAAGGCAACACACGTGCCCCAGAAACTACAGGGCAGCTAAAGGAGGGGGGTTTCCTGTGCCTTTGCTATCATTTGTAGGGTGTGGGAGGTGCAGCTTTTCTCACCCCTGCGGCCCTCTGGAGTGACAAGCAACACCTGCCAAAAGTCCCTCTTCTCTCCTGGGCCACAGCTAAGGAAGAGGGCTGTAGCTCAGGGCCAGAGCTGATGGACTGTGAGCCAGGCACACCAGCACTAACTGCTTTCTAGCCCCCATTGTCACAGAACAGACTAGAGGACATAGGAACATAGAGAGTGTCACACATCTTTATTTTGAACCCTGGGCAGCTAAATGTGTATGCCCCACTCCCCTACCGCTGAGCCTTAACACTGGATCTTCACCTCAAGCCCAAATCGATGTAACTACATTTGCTCAGGATTGATCCCCTCCTCTTATCTCCTTCTGTCTCCCTCTTTGCCTGCCCTTTCAGCCTTTCCAACAGACATAATTTAGGTGGGAGTTCCTTGCAGGCAGGGAACTATCTTCCTTGGTTTAGGAAACCCTGTCAAGTGCCACCTTTCCTGAGAGTACCAGAGGCAGTAGGCTGCACAACTTTGGCCCTCCAGCTGTTTTGGGACATAATCCCCAGCCACAGTGGCCAATAGTCAGGGATTATCAAAGTTGTAGCCCAACAATTGCAGGAGGGCTGAAGTTGTGCAGCCATGCAGTGTTCAAATGTAATGACAAGGAAACGAACAGTAAAATAAACAATTGATCCTAATAATCCATGGGGAGCAAGATATCTTACCAGAGGGGAGTCCCAGGAACTTCCTCTTTGAGACTGCCCACATCCCTGTCCCATGCCCTACGAAGAAGAGAAGAGAGCAGAAATCCATCTGGGTTAAGAAGTGAAGATGGCCTGGATGAATGAGGGTCC
Organism: Hemicordylus capensis; assembly: GCF_027244095.1. Taxonomy (NCBI): domain Eukaryota; kingdom Metazoa; phylum Chordata; class Lepidosauria; order Squamata; family Cordylidae; genus Hemicordylus; species Hemicordylus capensis. The sequence goes on along the minus strand of NC_069657.1, from coordinate 265,682,994 downwards.
ACCTGGGTCCAGGCACGGGCCGTGAACGCGCCTCCGGGGGGTGTGGCAGGCAGCTTCTTTAAGTGTAAACAGAGCCGGTGCTCCATGCCGCCCAGCAGCCCCCATGGTGGGGAATCACCTCCGCCACTCACCTGGCTCCCATGGAGGCGAGCCCCCGCCAGCAGCCAGGTGAGTGGTGGAGGCGATTCCCCGCCGTGGGGGCTGCTGGGCGGCATGGAGCACCGGCTCCGTTTACACTTAAAGAAGCTGCCTGCTGCGCCCCCCCCCCGCCCACGAGGCGCGTTCATGACCCACGCCTGCCTGGGTCGCTCCAAAGGGGCCAGGATGGACTCACATCCTAAAATTCCTCATCCTGACCCAAATCCAACCCTCGGTGGACAAATCTACCCTCCAAACCTATTTGGGGTACAGTAGTGAACAGGGACGTAGCGAGCTTCCCAGTGGCCAGGGGACAAATTGCAGCTAGGAGGCCTCCATCATGAGCCCCAGCACCCCAAGCCTCGCCCCCTGTGTATGACATCAAACGCAAGTGGGTGGGGCCACCTAACCCAACCAAGCTTTCCCCTCTGCCAGTTTTTGAACTCACCTTCTGCTCGGGCTGTTTGATGCAGAGTAGGGGAGTGGCTGCCACTGTGGCCAGCAGGGGGCCACAGTGGGTCACCGCCCTCCACGGGGGGTGGAGGTGGCAGACTGCGGCGGGCAGCATGGCTGCAGCGGCCAAAAGCAGCAAAGGGTGGTCTGCTTGGAGAAGGATACGTGGGGTGGGGGGAGGAAGGAAGCCCAGCCCCAGAGCACTTCTCTTGCTGTCATGCATGGAAAGTGCACGTGAGCAACCAGTGTAGAAAGGGCAGCAGCAGGGCAAACCCCGAGCCTGGTATGCCCCGTGACCCTCCGGGCTGGGGGACAAATATCCCCCTTGTCCAAAGGATGCTACGCCCATGGTAGTGAAGATCTTTGAATTCCATCCTTGAGGCCACGTTCAGCACTTCCTCACAGCCAAATAGGGATTAAAAAACTGGCATGAGCAGCAGGAGGGACCAGAAAGCCCTCCTGCGAAGAGCTGAGTCCAGAGAGTCCAAGGGCAGCAGTTGAACCTTCAGTCTCCATCACAATCCATCAGAACCTCAGCGCCATGGCGACCAGGTAAACTACTCAGCCCTGGGATCTAGCACAGCAACTGCTGCATTTTTTAATCTATACCAGTCTGCTGGGACTCCCTGGTCCCAGTTGTGGGATACAGTACATGGGGAGGCTTCAAGTAAATGTGGATAACAGAGTTCCTGAGGAGCAGAAGGCTTGGGTTCCATCAATGAATCTTATTTCTGGATCATAGCAGGCTTCATTCCTAAGGTAGGCCTGCATAACTGTGGCCACTAAGCCCAGCGCAGCAGATGGCCAGTCAAGTCTAATGTCCTTCTAGGTGCTTTGCAAGCCTGCTGGCTTTGCGCCATCATCTTCAGTCCCCTGGGAGGAGAGAATGAAAAAGTGGATCAGAGAGATTTCAGGGTGATCATTTGCCCCTTGATCTACACACACACACGCACGGTGCTGCTATGTTCTAATCCTGAGAATCCATAGTTTTGTGGCTTGTCACACTACAAGGAGCCTCTGGGACTCACCAATGCAGCACATGCTAGACCTGTCCTTCTCCACAGCAATGGTGCCTTGAAGAGCAATCCCTTTCCCCCCCCCCATGTCAAAGTTCTCATAATACCACCAGGATCTGAAGCACTTCATTCTATAATGTTGACCTTTTGACCAGGAGGGAGCCTGGGTTCTGTGTACGCTTCCAACAGAAGCACCTGGTCCATGGCGGCGGTGGTGGTGGTCCTGGTTTGGAGGTGTCTCAGGTTTGCACTTGCTGCAAGGTAATGTGTTCTCTGTTACAGACTTGGCAATCCCAAGTCAAAACTGGTTGAGCAAAATAGAGCATTTGTGGCAATGCTGGGCACTCTCTGTTGGGTCACACCAGCTCTGTGCTTGCAAGCAGCCAGAAATCCAACTGAGCATGAAGCTTCCACTGTAGCTGCAGTGCAATGAGAGGGGGGAGCCATGCTTGGTTCTCACCTCTCCCTGAGAAAGCCCTTTTTTCCAACCAGGAATATGTCCATGAGCACTGTGCAGAAAAAGGACTTTTCCAGGGAAGGGAGAGAAGCAACCCCCCAACAAAACACACACACACACCTGCCAGGGAAGCCTTGTGCAATGGGGATTTTCCCTAAATTTCAGAAACCATTTCATTGTCAACTGTTACACATACAGTACCTATTGGGGGGATCATTACTCTAGCTGTTATGGATTTTCTTTAAAAAGTACTTTAAAGTTAGCTGAGAACTGCAATCCTAGAAAAAGACCGAAAATGCACTCACATTGGCAGATGTGATTATTGTATTAAAAGATCACTTTCCTGATCCTTTCTGGGGCAGAGAGAATTTCCTTTGCAAAATTGCTATTGGCAGAGGAAATTTTGGTAACAAAGTGATCCACATTAGCTAGAAAACAGCAGCTCTTCAAAGTCTGCAGAGTTCCAGAGGCTTGCATAAAAAAACCCGAAATCATTTCGATCATGTGTCATCCCAATTATTCTGTCAGGTAGGTTGTATAGTTTGTTTTTTAAACAGAACAGAAAGTTTGCAATTCATATTAAAAAGCCACGATCAGCTTCCAGAGGTTTTTTGTTTTGCTTTTTTATGCCCTCAACCTCAAAGTGGCTAAGTCTCTTCATTTCTTGTGAAGTTGGTGAGGACTTTTCTTTATCGCTTGTGAAACACGCACCAACAAATGCCGGTAGTTACTAAATGTCTTATTGCAACTGCGCCTGCTAAAAAAAAGAAAAAAAAGGCCTGTAAACCTTGAAAGGTCTAGCACGCACGCGCGATCATGTCCCACCTTCCTTCTGACGCCATCAATCAATCATTACCCCACTCTTTGACCTTGGGCGTGCGGTCGTCGGCCAAGGACCTTTAAGTCTGTCAAAGAAGAATGCCTGTTCTGGAAGAAGTGTTTTTATAGTCCTTTCCATTGGAAACAGGATTTAAAAGTCTGGAACTGTTCCCTTAAATTGGAACCCGCTTTTTGAAAACCAGAGCTGCAGAGTAATTTTCATAGGCCGTTCGGTTCATGGCTTTCGGTTCGGGCGTTTTCATAGGACGAATATAGAAGCGAAAAGTCCCCGCTCGCGCCCCCTCAGCCTACCCACGTGGCTGGAGACTTCCAGAAAAAAAGCTGCTGCAGGCGCTGCGCGCGACCCTTCTGCTCCTGCCTGTCTGCTTCTGCGGCCCCGTTCCGGCCTTCGCCACCATGTTGTGCGCCGCTCGCCTGCTGCTTCCGCGCCGTGGAGGGAGCGTCCTCGGGCCTGCCCAGGTGAGACACGCTGGAGGGTAGGATGAAGGCCGGGGAGAGAAATGGAGGCCAGCCGACTGGAGTGGTTGGTACCTTTCCGGGCAGGAGGAATAAAGGGCGTTGGGAGCCCCGTAAGGAGAGCTTTGTATGCCCCCCCCCCCGCAGTTGGTACTCGGAGGTATACTGTCTTTTGATCTGGAGGCTTTATCTGTCATGGCTAGTAGCGGCCGATGGATCTGACCAGAAAAGGTCATCTAATCCAGATCGCTCTTCCGTTTCCAGCAGTGGCTGGTCAGGCGCCTCTCAGAGGCCCGCAAGCAGGACACGAAGGCAACAGCCCTTTTCTCCCGTTAACCTCTCATTCTTTCTCTCCCCCCCCCGCCCGCCCCGCGAAAATCTATTCTTATCTTTATAGAACCTATGATGTCTGAGACGTTGTATATATGTTTGTATTTTTATTTTTATTGTAGCAGAACTTAGTTTCCTTTCATTACTAGTCATCACCAGTGTTTGCAATTTCCGGCAGGACTAAGCATTGTGTGTGAGAGCACGTGTGCCTCTACCGGTTATGGTAGTACCACTGGTTGGGAAGGGGGAAGGCTGTTTTTCATTAAAGCAGGTGCTGAAAAACTTTACTAGGTTGGTTAACTTGTGCATCTTTTAATTATCCTAACAAATGGATACATAAAAGCTCCAATTCTGATTTATTGGAAGAGGGGGAATGCTAAAGGCAACGCAGCCAGTCAGATGAACCAGAATGCTTGTGCATGTCTTCTGTGATTTCTGCTGAAACAGAAAAGACCACTTCTTGTGTAAGATGGGAGAGTTCTCAACCTAAACATTTGGGTTGTATTCACATGTCTCTTTTCTCTGGAGGAAGTAAGCTTTAGGATACAGCCCTCTAGTTCTTTGAATATACAGTCTTTGCAAACCGTATAGTCTGTAGTGCAGAATTGCTCAGAATTGCATCATCTTCTTGATGTCATGCTAACACTAAGACTGCAATCTGTGTGCACTTACTTGAAAAAAAGCCCTGTTTTATTTGTTGAGTCATCTGCTAGGGTCAAGGTGGAAATATTTGAATGCCTGCCTGCAACAGTAAGCCTGGATGCTTGATATGTCTGGAGGGCATGTTCTTTAGGTGTAAAGACACTAAGAATGATGCTAGAAAACGGTTCATCTGCATTGAAGATTGTAATAATTCTTTGCAAATGCATTTTACCAACATTTTTGTGTTATAGGTTACCTGGAATGGAGTAAGTCAAAGTATTCTTAGAGCTGTAGCAAGCAGGAAATATGCGTAAGTATCTAGCTGAGCAAACAATAATTTCCTCAGTGTAGATTGAAGTAAGATTGCTAAGTCATTTACTATTTGAAGTTTTTAAGGAGAGTTTCATGAAGATGGTAATATGTTCTTGTTGCCACTTAAGGATAATATGGTTATTCTTAAATATTCTTACCCATGCATGGCCCATTTGTTTCAGGAGAGTTCTGGAATAATCTCTTCTAGCAGAGATAGATGAAGGCGAGCATTAAAGAGAATAAGTGGAAGGAGGGTTGTTGGATGTTTTGGGGAAATTGACCCTAATGTTGAAAAATTACACTCTAATGTAGAATGCAGAATAAGTATTTGGACAGAGAGTACTATCTGAAAATCAACATAACACCTTTGCTTTAAGGTTTACCCTGGAGTCTTTAGTGCATATTTTATAGTTTTATGCTTATTTTATGATGCTTGTGTTTTACGGATAACACGGTAGGATATAAATGTATCAGAAAATTCACATTAAAAGATATTTGCAGTGGAAAGGCCTATAGACCAAATGAACACATTGAAGTATTAGGTAACTTTCCCCTCTTTTCTAGAAGTTTTCTAGAAGACTGGAAATCCTCTTTGTGGTACAGGAAAAACAATGTAAATTTGGACCGATCAATGGGGCCTGAAATGCAAAAATAACAGTCGGGGAATTTGTTTGAGAAATGAACTAAAGGATTATGATGGCATAATGTGAAGAAAATATTTATATGAGAGCAAATATAGATGTTACAGTATAACTATGTTGAAAGATGAACTGGAAGTCACATTCGTATATAGAAAACCAATACAATATAAATGCAAAAAAAGAAGTATTAGGTAACTTTCCCCTCTTGTAACAGGGTGGAAAAGCCCTTGTGCTGCTTTTACAAAGCTGTTTTATGCTTGGTCGGACTCTAGGTCATTATTGTGTACACTGTGATTGGCAGCAATTCTCCAGGGTTTCAGATGGGGATTGTTCCCAGCCTGACTTGAAGATGTCAGGCATTGAACCTTGGACTTATATGTGTAAAGTATGAAGCCTACCACTGAGCTACAGCCCCTCATCTACCTGCTTGGACACTTCTGTCTTCAGCAGCATGTGAAAGAAAGTAGTTGGGACTGTGCCCACAACATCAAGAAACAAAAGAGCATAAGAGACATTTGTGCACATCATCAGCTTTCTGAAATCCATGAAAACCAAACTGAAGGTTTATGATTGGAAGCAGTGGAACTTTGGGACATGGATTCTGGTTAGAAAAAGGAACTTAAGACATATTTGTGTTTTCAGTAACCTTATTGGCTATTTAAATGATTCAATTGCATAACACTGGTTTTGCGTACAGTTAAAACTTCTATGTAGAACTGTATGCTAATAAAGAGAGTGATATCTTAGTTTGGCTAAATTTACTTCTAGTCCTTAACAGTATGATCTGTTAATTACATTATAGAGACGTGTCAGTCCCCCACCCCACCCCCAAACGTTTCCTTTGGAAACCTGAGCTTCTGTTTCCTGCATGACAGAGTTGAACTCTACAAATTATTTCTAAGCCCAAATAAAACCTTCCTTTCTGTTGACCACAGTATTGCCTTCTACTTTCAACTTTCTTTTATCTGCTAAACTAGTGAAGAGATGCTAACTTATTAGGGCTGTGTGAAGCTTTAGACTCTTCAGACTCTAGCTGGCCTGGGCCAAATCGAACCTGATCGGACTGATTCAGGTATTCTAACACAGCTTTGCTTTGACCTGCCCCCTGCTACTTCGCAGATCTTTAAAAGTATTGGGCAGGGAAAAGGCTGAAGGTAGTTCATCTTGGTCTTGGTGGTGGTAGCTTGTGACTTAAAACCGTCGGGCTTTTTCCTGCAACCCTGGAAACTATTCTTTGGGGCTGCTAAGACAAAAGTTCCCTAAAGCACCTGCAACCTTCCCAGGTCTGCAGGGGGGAACACTGTTGGAAGTTACTTTAAGTCACAAGGTGTTGCTGGGAGCAAGGTGAACTACCTTCAGGCATTGGGTCCATCTAGCTCAATATTGTCTACACCAGGGCTAATCAACTTTGGCCCTCCTACAGATGTTGGCCTACAATTCCCATAATCCCTGGCAACTGTGGCTGGGGATTATGGGAGTTGTAGTTCAAAAACAGCTGGGGGGGCTAAGTTGAGCAGGCCTGGTCTACACAAACTGGCAGCGGCTCCTCCAAGGTTGCAGGCAGGAGTCTCTCTGAGCTCTATCTTGGAGATGTCAGGGAGGGAACTTGGAACCTTCTGCAAAATCTGCATGCAAATGCTCTTTCCAGAGTGGCCCCATCCCCTAAAGGGAATATCATACAGTAGGGATGTGCATGGAACCACACCGGGTGCTCGATGGCGGTGGGGGTTTGCAATTTAAGGGTGGCGGAAGGTGCACTTAACCCTCTCTCCGCTTTCCCCCCGCTGGCGCCCAGTTTTCCTCAAGTCCTATGGGGTGGCAACGTACTTCCCTGCTGCCCCGTTCACTCTTTGGCTGGAAGTAGCTCGTGCGCCCGCCACAAGCACCCGCCCGCCAGTTACTTCCACCTGAATGGGGTGGCAGGGAAGTACGCTGCCACCCCATAGAACTTGAGGAAAACTGGGCACCGGCCGGGGGAAAGCGGAGGGAGGGGTAAGTGCAACCCTCCATCACCTTCAAACTTCGAACCTCCTGGTTCTCGAACCTGTCTGGAGACTCGTAAAAGGGCCTCTGAACGGGTTCATGCACATCCCTATCTTACCGTGCTCATACATGTCTCCCAATTCAAATGCAAACAAGGGCAGACCCTGCTTAGCAAAGGGGACAATTCATGCTTGCTATCACAAGACCAGCTCTTCTCCCTGCAAAGGGTAGGGTTGTGTGAAGCTTGGCCAAGAATATTGTACTGCCATCCCCCCCCCCCCCCCCGATGTTGATGGTCATAATCTCACCTTTGGATCCAACATTGCAGAGGCAGTTAAAAGTACAGTTAGATTTTTTTAAATGTGTATTTTAAGTGTATGCAGAAGTAAATATTTGGCACAGATTAGAAGCTAGAGAAGAATAAAGAAAATATTGTGCTGCTGCATTGTCCCAGATATTGGGTGGTACAAAATGAGTAAATTGATATCCTTTGCTGAATCCACTTCAGGGCAAGTGGGTCTAGTGAAAGATCTTACATTTATGTATTTATATCAAAACTAATTGGGGGGGAAGATAAAATGGAAGCCTAGTATCTATAGCCAACTCTCCTCTTTTTGTAGTTCAGATCTTTTTGTTCCACTTAAATCCAGTCATTTTACTTTCTTAATTGTAGTAGGAATTAATGAGGTCTGTGATACAAAGATGCCAAGTTACAACTGTATTCTGGTACTAGATTTAGAAGCTTATGTTTGGCAATAGTAGAGCAGCTGCTGTCTAACATGCACGCACACACTCTCTTATGTATGCCAATTTATTTTTATTTTATTTATTGTTAAATTTATATACTGCCTTTCATTAAAGCAATCCCAAGGCGGTTTACAGCAAAAAAATTAAAACACTAGATGGTAAAAATGTGTATGTAGATGTTGTTGAGCAAGTGAAAACATTTGCTGAGCTAGATGCCAATAGCATTTTAAAGCCTCTTATTAAATTCTTTGTAAATTTACCTTTTAGCTCAGAAGCAATCAAAGGTGCTGTCATTGGTATTGATCTTGGCACAACCAATTCTTGTGTGGCAGTTATGGAAGGAAAGCAGGCAAAGGTGAGTTAGAAATAAGGTTGCTTCAACTTACAAAGACTACCATCTCAGCTTCAGCCATGCTTACCTGTTGATTCTTCTCTTTTTCTTCATAGGTGCTGGAAAACTCAGAAGGTGCCAGAACTACCCCTTCTGTTATAGCATTTACAAATGATGGCGAGCGATTGGTTGGCATGCCTGCTAAACGACAGGCTGTGACAAATCCCCATAATACCTTATACGCAACCAAGCGGCTAATTGGGCGACGATACGATGATTCAGAAGTACAGAAAGATATGTAAGCAAGTCTTTTTGGCTTGGGGAGAAGATCACATGAGCTGCAAACTTAAATATTAATAATAATAATTCAATTTCTATACCGCCCTTTCAAAAATGGCTCAGGGCAGTTTACACAGAGAAATAATAAATAAATAAGATGGATCCCTGTCCCCAAAGGGCTCACAATCTAAAAAGAAACACAAGACACTAGCAACAGTCACTGGAGGTACTGTGCTGGGGGTGGACAGGGCTTATGCTTTTGCTTGTAGAGCAGGTCTGCATAACTTTGGACTCCCAGCTGTTTTTGGACTACAACCCCCATCATCCCCAGCCACAGTGGCCAATAGTTAGGAATTAGGGAATTGTAGTCCAACATCTGCAGGAGGGCTGAGGTTGTGCAGCCCTGTTGTAGAGTGACATCAGCTCAGCTTTCATTAGGGCTGCTGTTGTGCAATTTCAGGAATTGCCTAAAATCTAACTGAAATGAGAGAAGCTTGATCTGTCTGATGCTTTGTCAATATAATTGTGAGGATACAGCCTGTAGGTATTTCAGAAATGGGAGGTTTGTTTATCATATTTATATAGCACCTGACTGATATTTGTTTATACAGATAGGCAGTGAGATTTGGGATTTGCAGATGGTATATGGGCTTACAAGTAACCATATCTGTGGTCATATGGTGCACCAACTCTGCACACCACTCAGGGCTCCTTGGAGGAAGAGTGGGATATAAATAAAAATAAATAAAAACAAAAACATTCATGTGAGATGGGGTGTGTAGCCTTCATAACTTTAAAGCTCTGTGAGGTTTCTCATGGGAGAGGGGAATCAGGAGAAAAATAAAACAGTCCTATATGATGTCTTTAAAATGGGTCCTTTTTCTAAGAGCTAGGGATGTGCACAAAACTGGCGGGGCGGGTGGCTTTAAGGGCTGGGGGGTGCACTCCGTTGCCGCTGCCGTTTACCGCGGTGGCAGTGTACCTCCCTGCCGGCCTGCGGCGCTGTTTACTGGATGTAGCTGGAAGTAGGAAGTGCGACTGCGCGCGTTGCTCGTGCACATCACACTCGATGTGTGTGAACATGACATGATGCACGCAGTTACACTTCCTACTTCCAGCTACATCTAGTAAACAGCGCCCCAGGCCGGCAGGGAGGTACACTGCCACCCCGACAAGCTCTTAAGGACTCACGCACCTGCCGGGAAAACACTGCCGGGGATGTGTGCACCCCACACCCTTAAAGCCATTCCTCCACCGCTGAACCTTTGAGCTGGCAAGGGTCCGAACCAGTTCGGAGGCCCATAAAAGGGCCTCCAAACCAGTTTGTGCACATCCCTGAGAAGAGCTCCACTTTCAACCCTGCCTAGAAAAGCTGTGTCTTCAAGTTGTGTAGCTAAATGCTCTAAAGCTGGAAGAGGAGGGATAGAGAAGAGGTTCCATTAGCTCTGTGTCGTGGAACCATAGCGTCATGCTAATGGTAGCTGCCCCTCCCCGCACTGTTCAGCGAGACTTACTGATGGAACTTGTCCACGTAAGTGTTGGAGATGATTTTGTAGAAATAAGGTTTCTCATACATTGTTACGGATCTACCTACTTTGAACCTGTATTAAAGAGTGAAAACCAGTGAAGTTTGAGCATGTTGCTGGAATGAATTTGTTGTTCAGATTCTAACCTTTGGAAAATATTTATGCTTTCAGCAAGAACGTTCCTTTTAAAATTGTCCGTGCTTCTAATGGCGATGCCTGGGTCGAATCTCATGGAAAGCTTTATTCCCCAAGCCAGATTGGTGCCTTCATATTAATGAAGATGAAAGAGACTGCAGGTTTGTACAGCAGTGTGTTTGAGTTAAGCTGGCATGAAGAATGCAGATAATATTGGCACTTGGGATTTATGTGTCTTGGCTTTGAATTGCATGCTCTATAGTTCTCGTTTAGACACACATTAGTGGGTCATATTGATGGTTGCAATTGATCAACATAAAGAGGTGAAGTCTAGAAGTGAATTGCACTATATGGCTATTGCACTTGAATTTGAACCTTTCTGCTTTGTGGAGTAAGGTCTGTTTTTATTTACATGTTTTACATGCTGTTCCTAAACATCTGTGTAAATGTAAGATTGGTGCTGATGGTGCTAAAGTCAATAAACATTAAGATCTACACAGTGAACAATAACATCTAAACAGTGTTTTCTTGCACAAACTACTTTGCATACCTTAGCAAATGTCTTCCTATTACAGCTGTCATTTTTACCACCTAAAGGTGATTGAGGCAGTATTAAAATGTAACTATACACAAATGTGTTATATATGTTTATCAAATGATTATGCAGAATGCTCATCACTTATAAATGCTTCTGAAATGTAATGCTGCTTCTGAAACCTGCAGTACATTTGTGAAGAAACCTTGCCAACAGCTTCATTGTTAAAATAATAATTTTAACTGCAACTACTGGCCTAGATAATAAGATGCCATTAAGTGTGCTGATCAGCCCTTAGAATCAAATGGATGCTACATGTCCTAACAAAACTGTGGGCTGTATCTCACCTACTTGAGAACCAAAGAGTCGGATATGTAGTCATGGAGACATAGATTCCGATTCCTGCCCAGCTATGAAGCTCACTAGGAATTTTTGCCAGTCTTTGTTTTTCTCTTAGCCTAACCTACTCGCAGCGCAGTTGAGGAAGAAAAATGTGACAGCCTTCTGTGTCTCTTCATTACTATTGAGGAAGGGCAGAATACAAATATTTCAAACGCTAATCTTCCACTCTTAACTTGATTTGGAGAGTTGCTACAGGGCAGGAACCTACTCAGATTGAAATTTATGCCTTGTGAATGATTTGATAGCAGTTTTACTTTAATAGCTGCATTCTGCTTGCTTTCTAGAAAATTACCTGGGGCATCAAGCAAAAAATGCTGTGATCACAGTCCCTGCTTATTTCAATGATTCTCAGAGGCAGGTAGGTTTGCTGAAACCTGGGGTTCCTTTCTGGCTGTTTCCAATGTCGTGTGTCCTTCAGCAGGAGTGCATTTCGGAATAATTTTGCACACACTTTTCTCCATGGAAATACTGTGCCAAGATTCAAATTGCATGTGTTTCCATTTGTGATTCTTAACAGGAAACTCAGAAGCATTCCTGTGGAGGAAAAACATTCCCAGAACTGGGCATTATCAATATACTAAAATGCTTAGGTGACCCATGGCTAGTCTCGGTAGTATGTGGCACATCTCACGAGAGTTCTGGCGCGAGAGAGAAGGCAGGGAGGAGGCCCGGCTCAGCAGAGAGGAAAGGGCAAGTGGGTGGTGGTGGGCAGAAGGGTGAGCGGGGGCGGGAGGGCTAGCAGGGCCTTCTGTCACCCCTCCAAGTCTGGGATGGGAGTCCGAGCAGGAGGGGAAGTCCGAGTGAGGGGGCCTTCTGTTGCCCTGCCAAGTCTCTGGGGTGCGGAAGGCCGAGTGAGGTGGTGGGAAGGCCGAGTGCACTAGCAGTAGCACAAAGATGCTCTGTACGAGTTCAGCTAGTGTGTCTTAAAATGTTTAATGTTTTGATTTCTCCCCCCTCCAAGGCTACCAAAGACGCTGGGCAGATTGCTGGACTGAATGTTTTAAGAGTAATAAATGAGCCCACAGCTGCTGCACTGGCCTATGGCTTAGACAAAGCTGAAGACAAAGTGTAAGTTCATGCTTCTCTCATGCCATGTAAAAATGCCATTGCGTCTCTTCTAGAAACTTGAACCTTATTATTTGATGATCCCCTCATTGGTCAAATGCTGTGCTGACTCATCTAGTTGGCAGCTTCTGAACGTAACTGTGTATTGGAATCACTTCCACAACAGTGCTACTTTGAGGCAAGCCATGGAATTGGAAAGCTTTTAAGTCCATTTCTAAATGAATCCCATTGTGTTTACCATAGCAAGCAAAAGAAAGCTGGCTGTTGCCAGAGTGATAGGAAGCACCTGACGACACTCTTTGATAAGCAGCAGTTTAAAATATGGGAGCCCTTATGTTAAAGAGTTGACAATCCCCGTTTGGTTCTGTTATCCCCACCCTGTAAGAAGCTATTTCCAGTTGCATATCAAAGTATCCCTAAATGAACAATTTGTACATGTTCAGATATTGGGCATGCTCTGAAGTTCTATATAACCCATGTGGGGTGAGGTGGAGATTGAAAGTAGTTGAATTATGAGGCAATTTATGCAACCTCATTCTTTGAAGATAGCCTCTAATTTGATATGGCAAATATTAGAGGTCCCTAAATCTCTCCTTGATGTTTGTGCAGATGTATTGATGTGTGCTTTTCTTTTCTTCTAGTATTGCAGTTTATGACTTGGGGGGTGGTACTTTCGATATTTCTATCTTGGAAATTCAGAAGGGAGTCTTTGAAGTTAAATCTACCAATGGTGACACTTTCTTGGGTGGTGAAGATTTTGACCAGGCCTTGTTGCAGCATATTGTAAAAGAATTCAAGAGAGAGGTGAGCAGTCTGTCCTCTTAGTAACGTGCCCTGAGTTGAACTTAACAAAGATATCTGAGATAGCTGCACAGGTTTGTCAGGGCTGCAACTGAGCTTCAGTTGACTACATAGCAGAATGCCCGCTCTGGTTTTCAAGTAAGTAAAGGCACACACTCGACTCCCTTGTTGCTGGCCTCATTGAGTTGAATCATCCTGCAAATAACTCTCTTCTATGCTTCATCTAGTGGATTTAGTTCAGGAATGGCAGCATCAGTGAAATTGGCATAATATTTAATGCAGTATTTGGGGCTGGTTCATGTTTTATGGCAGTAGACTTGTTTCTTTTTGTTTAAACTGGTGCTTCCTTCCTGGAAAGTGTGAAGGGGAGATGCAGGTTTCTGAGTAATTGAGATTCATGGTGAGCATCTGTTAAAGACCTGTGGCTGGCTGTGATTCCCTTGCATGTTTTGAAACATGCATCTCTGCTGTATGTGGCAGGCATGTTTTCCATCCTTTCACATGTTTTCTGCAGAGACTATGCTCTTGGATCCAGGTCTCACCCTGGTGCTTCAGGTTGAGGCTGTGTCCAGGAGCGCTTTTTACCAGCTGTGGCTGATTCGACAACTCCAACCATTCCTTGAGGAGAATGGCCTGAAAACAGTGGTGCACCAGCTGGTAACCTCCAGGTTGGACTACCGCAGTGTCTTTGTACATGGTTTGTAAAAATTCAGTTAAAAATGCGGCAGCCAGATGTGTCTCTGGGGTATCCTGGAGAGACCACATTTAGCCTGTTCTTAAACAGTTGCGCTGGCTGCCGATATGTTTCCGGACGAAGTCCAAAGTGCTGGTTGTTACCTTTATAGCCCTGAATGGCTTAGGTCTTGGTTACCAGAGAGAGCACCTTCCTCTCCAAGATCCCCACCGCTCATTAAGATCATCAGGAGGGGTCTGTCTTCGGGTGCCACTGGTTCATTTGCTGGTGACCTGGTATCGAGCCTTCTCAGTTGCCGCCCCTAGGTTGTAGAATATTGTTGTAGAATATTGTGAGAGGATTATCTTTCTTAGAGGCCTTCGGGAGAGCCTTAAAAACCCATCTTTTTAGCCTGGTTGTTAATGATACCTAGTTTTAATTTTAATCTGCTTTAAATGTTTTCTGATTTTAACTGTTTTATTATGTGTGTTTGATTTTAATGTAAACCACTTTAGGAAGGATGATATATAAATTAAATAAATGTGTGATGTGTGAATTAATACTGAGGCTACAAGTGTAGACAGCACTGTTCCCTCTAAGATGTGCACGCGCTCACACATTTTCTGGTGACCGCTCAGTTAATTTTAGAGCCCGCTCAGGTTTAATCAGGAAGGTCCCACTCTAAATGCACATGTGCACACACTGCCTTGATACTGCTGCCCAGAACAAAACTCATTCCGCACACAGGTGAAAAAAATTAGAACACTGGTAGACAGTACTGAGCTAGATGGACCAGTGGTCTGTGGCAGCTTCCTGTGTTCCTATGTAAGTGAATGGATGTAGAGAGAAGGCCTGTCTCTGAGCAGTTGCTTCCGTGGGTGTGTGTGATGCAGCCTAGGAGAGGTTAACACCTTCCTTTATGGATGCAGTTAGAATTTTAATGAATTTTGTTAATGATATCAGAGAAATGTGTTGGTGAATCAAATCCAGCTTTATGGAGTTGCTTAATAGGACTACATCCATAAGGGCTCAGACCTCAGTAGATGTGTAATGACATATACCTGCTGACATTTAGCAGTTAATGCAGACACTATCAGATTAGTTACACAGAATCCAGTACAGTTTCACCTTTTGATTGCATTTTGCAGCATTGGCAGGTTTTGCCTTTTCTTACTGAAATAGAAACAGAGCTTTGTTGGAGGTGGGATTTAATACATTGGGCGAGACTCAAGTGGGACTGGCTTCACCAAGGGGGCACTGATCTTCCAAAATGGAGGTACAGTCTGGGATTATTTCTGATGGGAAGCAAGCTCAAAGGCATTTCTTCAAATGTGCACTTGGAAGCATCAGGTTTTAACTGAGACTTTTTGATTTGCAAAATATTACAGAATTGCTTTGGGCCAGGTAAAACTCTTGTATGCTACAATCATGCTTGTGGCTGAATCCCTTACATTGTTGATCGTTCTAAACTACACAATGTTAGGGTCATGGTTAATACTTAATTATGCTATGGTGCAGAGAAATCTCTCCCAAAGAGCTGCAACAGGTTGTAGACTTGGGCGTATTGTTTTCGCCCTGATTGTAGAAGACACTGAAAGTGTATTCTTGTCCCCTTTTAGACAGGTGTTGATTTAACTAAAGATAACATGGCTCTACAGAGAGTGAGAGAAGCCTCAGAAAAAGCAAAGTGTGAACTCTCTTCTTCAGTCCAGGTAAGGAGTTGAATTATTTACATGGCACGCTGTCAGGAAAGACCAGATTGCATTTTTATCTATTAATTGGTTAGAGTTAATGCAAAACCAAGAAAGAAAAATGATTGTGCCGTTGAGTCGGTGTTGACTTCTAGTGATCACATTCCATGTGATTTTCTTGGTAGAATACAGGAGTGGTTTACCAGTGCCGCCTCCTGTGCAGTATGAGATGCCTTTCAGCACCTCCCTGTATTGCTGCTGCCCGATATAGGTGACTGCAAATGTATTTACTAGGCACAGTCTGGGCAGCACACCATCAGGGATTTGAACTAACAGCCTCTTGCACTCTAGGCAAGCTGCTTCCCCACTGCGCCACCACAGCTAACTGGGTATAATTTCAGCATTAGGAAAGCAAACTAACATTTCCCCTGCTTATTGCATCTGTTTTCTAACATAGGCCAATTAATTTGAGGCTTAGTTACAGCAATGAATCCTGTTTCTTATTTGAAACATTATTTAAAATATTTTTCTGCCTTTGGGGGCAACATCCAAGGGTGGCATACTGCAGTTGAATAGAAGCAATACAATACAAATTTAAAGCTCAGTTAAAAGTTAGGATGGCAAATGACTGGGAACAAAGCATCCGAGGGACAAGAACAGCAATCAAATGCACAGCAGGGCTAGATTTAGTTTTTGGTGGAGGAGCGTGGGTTGGGTTTTCACCAGTTGCAAAGAAGCAAGTTTAACCCTTTCCCTTGTATTGTCTCTGAGAGCAGCCATTTAGTTTCTCATATGGTACAGGTGGCTGCAGAGAGGGAAGGGGGCCATCGTTGAAAATTGGCCCTCCTTTGTGCAATGAAAAACACTTCTGCAGGCATGAGATTAGTCTGGATGTTGACCAGTGTTCCGTGATCTTTTTCCCGTAGCCCAAATCATGAGAATAAGTGGTATTTCGTGAGAGCTAGAAAATCTGCATTTAGGGGTGAGATCCAATCCCCTCTGTGCATGAGTGGTGGCCATGTTTGCACATGGGAGGAACGGCAACAATTCCAGTGGCAGCCCCTCATGCCTTCTCGGGTGCTGCTGCAGTGACACCGCCCCCCCCCCCCACACACTTCAGGACAGAACTTTGCAGGGAGTGTGACAGGCTGTCACTTGAAGTGAGTGAGCAGGGGGAGAAGCTAGTCAATTTGCTAGGGTTGCTGCAGTGCAGCACAGTTTTATTGAACTGGTTTCTAAAGGAGTAGAATATTCTCTTGACAACGATGTTATTGAAATGCAATGAGAACACAAATCTTAGCAGCTATCCTCCTTGTGTGATTGTGTTGAGAATTTACAACTGTCCTTGATCCTTGTCCTTGTTTGGAAGCTTAAAAGCCTCCAGGTGCAAGCAGAGCTGCTGCTAGCTCTAGTCTGTATCTTGCCCATTGCAGTCTTAACTGTGTGACAAGTACCATAGTTTTCAATGCTGTTTGACCAGAAATCTTTCTGGCTACAAAGTGGATTTTTCTCTTCCCCCCCATCCCCAGATTTTACACTGACCTGTTTTGACTCTGTGTATGTTTAAGTTCCTTCTACATATTACAAAACTTGGCTTGAGGAGGGTCATTTTCTGCTTTTCTGGGTGGAATAAATAGACTAGCAAAATGGGAACAGGAATTTAGTACAGGGGGATCTTGCATTCTCTTCATTCTTACCTCATTTCTAGTGTTTGATGTTAATTCTTTCTATTGCAGACAGACATTAACTTGCCATATCTTACAATGGATGCTTCTGGGCCAAAGCATTTGAATATGAAGCTGAGTCGCTCTCAATTTGAAGGAATTGTGGCTGATCTGATTAGGAGGACAGTAGCCCCTTGCCAAAAAGCCATGCAGGATGCTGAAGTCAGCAAGAGTGACATTGGAGAAGTTATCTTAGTTGGTGGCATGACCAGAATGCCAAAGGTATCGTAGATTTCCAGTAACTTGAAATGTTTGAATCCCATAATCTTGGAACTAGTCATGTGCCCTTTGGACTTTGTTAAGCTCTTCTGCTGTTCTTAAAAATTAATAGAACGTGTTAAATCAACAGAGGAGGTTGGTATAAAACGAAATGTTACCCTAGGAACATAGGAAGCTGCCATATACCGAGTCAGACCATTGATCTATCTAGCTCAGTATTGTCTTCACAGACTGGCAGCGGCTTCTCCAAGGTTGCTGGCAGGAATCTCTCTCAGCCCTATCTTGGAGAAGCCAGGGAGGGAACTTGGAACCTTTTGCTCTTCCCAGAGCGGCTCCATCCCCTGAGGGGAATATCTTACAGTGCTCACACTTCTAGTCTCCCCTTTCGTATGTAACTAGGGCAGACCCTGCTTAGCTAAAGGGACAAGTCATACTTGCTACCACAAGACAAGCTCTCCTCACCCTAGATATGTAGGAGTGGGGGTCATATTGTTAAGGAGCCACCTTCTTGTTTTCTGATTTTCATATGTTTCCTGTGTGGTTTTGCTTGTGCATAAATGTTTTGACCAGAACTGAGATTGTCATCTGCCTACTCCATAGGGTAGAGGCATCATAGTTCTTCAGAGAAGGATAATCTGTATAAAAGATGAATGAGGTAGACCTAAGGGCTGCAAGTTTTCTGCCTGTGTGGTGGTTGCATGTCTCCTGTAAAATGCTGTGTGCTTCTGGATGTTTACAAGGCATATGAAGTTCAAAACTTCTGCTCTGATGATACACCAAAAATATGTATAGTAGTTACAATTAGAAAACTGGTATTGTGTCTACTGTAGAATTGCAGCTGCGGTACTGTATTAAGTATTATGTCACAGAATTCCCCCTCTATACTGCTCTTATGTGCTTTATATCTATTTAGGTGCAGCAAACTGTACAGGACATGTTTGGCCGTGCCCCTAGCAAAGCAGTTAACCCTGATGAAGCTGTTGCTATTGGCGCTGCCATCCAAGGAGGCGTGCTGGCTGGTGATGTGACAGATGTGTTGCTGCTGGATGTGACTCCTCTTTCCTTGGGAATTGAGACACTGGGAGGAGTGTTCACTAAGCTCATCAACAGGAATACTACTATTCCAACCAAGAAGAGCCAGGTGAGAAAGGGACTTGAATGTTAATTTATTTGAAATGGGCCCTGTGCTCTTTTTCCTACCCTTTTTATTATCTTTGCCAAGACCACCCCTCAAAAGTATTCCTCCTCATTAGGGATGTGCGGAACCAGTCCGGGGGTTCGGTGTTTCGGTCCTGCAGTTCGAGGTCAAACCGAACCCTCTCCCCAGGTCCATCTGGACCAGAACTGAACTCCCATGCAAGTCTGCAGGGGTTTTTGCAAAAAAAAATTTTTTTAAATTACATTCAGCCCCTTTGGGGGGCTTCCTGTAGGCCGGGGGGGGGGATCCATCAGGGTTCCCCCTCCCCCCGCTGGCCTCACATCACTGCCACGGCCCATCCGGAGCCTCTTTTCTGGGCCTGTTCAGTCCTCCATAGATCGGCGCAGCAGCCGTTTTGGAGGCCACAGTGCATGTGCAAATGGCCTCTGCAGGGCTGACCAAACTGGACCGGGGGGTTTGAAGGGGTGCTGGACTGAACTGGTCCGATCAGGTTCGAGTTTGGTCTGGACTCGAACTGAACCGGGCCAACTGGTTTTATGCACACCCCTACTCCTCATACCCTCTCCTGTGACCAGAGCATCATGCTGTTAGTTTTTTAGCATACTCTGAAAGCACTGAAGGTTTTAGCATCTGCATTTCATCTCTCTCCATCAGGTTACAGGACTTGGCTACTGCTTCATTGTCAGAGGCCACAATACCTACCAATGTCACTACACAGTGGTGTATATATGCTCTCGTATTTAGCAGGGGAATAGCAGCTGTCTTCATATGTCCCTCTCCCTCCATTTCCAATGGCTTTTGCTGGTGTCTCCCTTTTTTTTTCTTTTTAGATTGTGAGCTTTTTTCGGACACGGAGCCCTCTAATTACTGTTTCAACTGATTTTAATTTTTATTTGGTTAAAAAAATATTTATATTCAGCTTCTCAATAGTAGTATTAATAGTAATAGTGGTCCAACTTGTGCATGTTGGTTAGCCACATGAGAAGAGCTATCAGAAGCTGTGGTTGGTTCTTTCCAGGAGAGTGCCAGACTGTCCTTTAATGTCTCTGACTGGAACGACCAATTAAGAAAGTAATGTATAAAGTCAGTAAGTTTCAAGAAGCTTTGGGATTTGGCAGACACTGACTATGGTAGTCAAGCTTTAGATTTGAAGATAATTTGTGTGGAGAGCATGTGCACAGCTGAAGGTGACCCTTTTTGCAGGTAAAGGGTGACTCAGAGAGAGCTTCTCATTAATTTCTACAGATTTTTTGTAAGAGATTCATGGGGCATTAGCTTGTCTTATGCTACTTGTATAGTAAAGGATATGTAATGTATTCTCTGAAATCTAGCTGCCTGTTAATGTGTTTTGATTTTGAAGAGCGTATAGGGCAGAGGCTCGGACAAGGTATAGAACTACTTGGGAGAAAATTTGTTCCATTTGGTTTGACTAATGCATGTTCTCTTATGTGCTATTCGGCTGTACATTACTCCTCATGACACTGTCCAAATGTGTTCGCTTCTACAGGTATTTTCTACAGCTGCTGATGGGCAGACCCAAGTGGAGATTAAGGTCCATCAGGGTGAAAGAGAAATGGCTGGTGACAACAAACTACTTGGCCAGTTTACTTTGGTATGTTGGATGTCTGTGACCTAAGTTATTGGCACCTTCAGTTAAAGAGACATTTGAAAAGCAAGCTGCCTTCATACTTAGTTGAAGAATGCAGATATTTAAAGGCCCTTCTGGAGGTGTAGGCACCATCCCATTATTTAAGTAATGGGTAGTATGAAGGGCAGTTCAGATTTGCATGTGGTGAATCATAAGTGACCCTAGCAGGTATCGAAGTGGTTAAAGCAGAAGAATCTGGATATTGAGTCCTGTACCTTTAAGGAGTAAATATGCCCCTGCTAAAATCACTTGTAAAAATCTTCCTATCCTAACATTTCCTCAGTTGCAGTGGTCCATCCAATGATGATTCCATCTCAGTCTGAATTGCATGAGTGCTTCTAACCTCCACCAAACCACTGCTTTCCCATCTCCTCCTCCTTGGCATTCAGGTGTTAGCCTTCTCCTCTCCTGAAATTGCTTTTGCTAAATTCCAACACAGCCATGTTAGTTTGTAAAAGAAAAAAATATGGCATCTTGTGACACCTTAGAGAAGAAATGATTTATTGTGGCCTGAGTTCCCATAGCTTTCTTCATGTTATGCGTAAAGTGAACACATTGAGGTAAAGGTAAAGTGTGCCATCTAGTTGGTGTTGACTCTTAGCAACCACAGAGCCCTGTGGTTGACTTTGGTAGAATACAGGTCAGGTTTACCATTGCCATCTCCCGCTCAGTATGAGATGATGCCTTTCAGCATCTTCCTATATCGCTGCTGCCCTATATAGGTGTTTCTGATAGACTGGGAAACATACCAGTGGGGATTTGACCCGGAAACCTCTGGCTTGCTAGTCAATTCATTTCCCGCAGCACCATTAGGTGGCTAACACATTGAAGTACAGAGGGAAATAAACTAACATTATACCATGTGTTGTCTGGCCCCTGCCCCACAATAACACTGCATTCTCATACTTGGATTGCTATTCTATCCCCAGTACTCATTTCTTGATTCCTAGCTTCATCTGTTTCCTCTGCTTGTCACCATACAGTGCTCTGGACAATGCAGTGCTCTCCTTCACTAGGAGGCAGGTTCCTTCCATGAAAGGTCTGGCCACATTCTGGGCCAGGAGTCAGTTCTTGCTTACTCCCTAAAGCCAGTTCTTCTGCCTCCACAGTGAGCAATTGCAGGTTTATTTATTTGTAAAAAATATCCCGCTCTTCCTCCAAGGAGCCCACAGCAGTGTACTACATACTTAGGTTTCTCCTCACAACAACCCTATGAAATAGGTTAGGCTGAGAGAGAAGTGACTGGCCCAGAGTCACCCAGCTAGTCTCATGGCTGAATGGAGATTTGAACTCAGGTCTCCCCGGTCCTAGTCCAGCACTCTAGCCGCTACACCACGCTGGTTTATGACCTTGTTAGGGTCTCTGTACAGACACTACAATCCATTCAGTAACTTACAATTCTAAATTTATAGGAATGGGTATAATGAGTTGTGAAATGAATTAATGGCAGCAGCCTACAAGAATGTGTTCTGGTTTCTATGATGGTGTCCCGATCAGCTTTTGACACTTGCAGTAGCTGCCTAGATTTGATAGGAAGTAGCCTCTAATGGAAATCTCTCCAATTAAATGTTAGTCTTGTCAAAGTGTGACATCATAGGTAAGAGTCTTTTTGTGTGAGACTGGCTTGCTGAATAATCTGTTGATCCAATACTTGGTTTCTGTAACACTTGCAATGCCAACACTGATTAATGACTGGATCCTATGAGTTGTCAACAAAGTATTTTGTGATTCCAGGTTGGGATTCCACCAGCTCCACGTGGAGTACCCCAGATAGAGGTCACTTTTGACATTGATGCTAATGGAATTGTTCATGTTTCTGCAAAAGACAAGGGCACAGGACGGGAACAACAAAGTGAGTGCACGGATTGCTGCTTTAAATTAAAGGGAGTGGAAGATGGGATGAGTGGTTATCTAGAAATATGTCGGTGAGAGGGCCAAATACTGCTAGACTAATGAAGTTGGAATAGTTCACAATAGACAGCTTGGAGATGTTCACATCTCCAAGACCATTGGATGGATAAATGGCATTTGCTAGCCCAACCCCCTACACTTAGAACCTAGGCAGGAGACTCTTCCCCATCTCTCCACAGCTAACCAATCATGATGGAAAGAGAAATTTCACAACTGGCTTTCTCATTTGAGTAGTGTAACATCCAGTAAGGATGTTATGGAACATAGTGAGATTATGATCTTCTCATATAATTTTGGAGCCTTGGTCTTTTTTCTCTTACTGGCGCTATTTCCTCATACCATGGAGACCTTGTTTCAGTAGTCCTAGGCACCTAGGTGCAGCAGAGTTCTGTTCCATAAAATGGCTCCTTGACATCATAAAGGCTGAAGCCTGGTCTCAGCTACTACAAACAGACTGACAATAGAGGTAAAGATGTGCAATCTGTGATCAAAAGAATGTGGGGCCTCCTAGCTAACTCCACCCCCTCCAGGCAGGGACAAACAAAAATATTGGAGTTTGCTAGCCCTAGCAAATCAATCTCTCTCTCTCTCTCTCTCTCTCTCTCTCTCTCACACACACACACACACACACACACACACACACACACACACACACACACTAGGACTTATCCCTTAAAGAGAAACCAGTCCCTGAAAATCTCCCCTCCTCCTGTTAGTTAGTTTGAAGGGGGGAAAGGCTAGATGTTTAGAAAAGCTTGCTCACCTCCTCAAGCTGTGTCTGCTCTTTACAGAGCAAATAGATTCTGGAGAATAGCAAATAGATGCTACTCTAAGAGCTTTGGGTGGAAGGATACAGCAAGAAGGAGAGTGACTCTAGCAAATATCTTCTTTCAAGCTCAAACCTGACTGTTAATTAGATGCACCTCCTTGTGAGATTTAATTCTCAGTAGTTTTCCTGGAAGCATTTGATAAGATCTCCTGAACTTTGAGTCTTGACCAGAAGCAAGCAGGCAATGTGTGTGTGCAGTGATGGATTTTATCAACGCATCATTCTGAAACTTTGTGTGGAAGATTTCTGACTGAGCACAACACAGCTAGGAAGCTTGTCTCCCTGGTTTTGAATAGGGAATAGTCTTGTTCCATATGTAGCAACACATTAGAGGTAAGAGAAATTCGATAGTATAAAGTGCTGAATTATGGAAGTGGGATGTAGCTCTTAAACCTGAAGACACAGAGCAGAAGTTATTGTAGTTAACATTAAGCAATCAGGATATCTTTGCACTCTATTTTATAAAAGCATATTGCAATAAGAAACCACAATTCTGAGCAACTATGCTTTTCATCTAGCTGACCAGTATGTTTAAAATGTATTGAAAGATTAGTGCATTTTAAATGAGTGCAAATGACTAGTTTTAAAATGGTGATTTATTAGCATAGAACAAGTCTTGTAGGAGGAGGGCAGCAGTGCTGATAAAACCTGTAGGATCTTTTGCAGGTAAACTCATCACTAACTGGGCTTGGGTGTAGTCTTGCTTTCTCTGGTATGTGTTAAAACAGGTGGCATTCTATCTATAAATAAAATAACTTTCACATCTATGTAGTTGTGATCCAGTCTTCTGGTGGCCTTAGCAAAGATGACATTGAGAATATGGTGAAAAATGCAGAGAAGTATGCAGAAGAAGACAGACGAAGAAAGGTAATTTTGTAACGATGACTTCTAGCTCACCACTCTGAAATCTTTGTTCTCAATATTTTTAGAATGAATGAGTTGACATCTAAGGTGCCAAAATAATGTTCATGACTATAAAGGTCTATAAATGACATTTATAGTCATTTGTGGAGGAAAATACATTTCTGTGCCTAAGTGGTTACAACTTGTGTTGCAGTAATTCATCTTGAAAAAAGCTTTCACATACATATAGTAAATGTATTGCTTCACAAACTGGCACATTTCCCCTTACAGGAAACTCTGAAATCATGTACAGTATTACTCCTGTCCTGGTATCAGCATCTCTTTTGTATATCTATGGGACAGAATTCCATAATAATAACTGGGACAGAATTCCAGCTGCCATAGTATGTAAACTGCAAACAGCTGGATAACATGGTGATAGCTGAAATTCTGTCATCAACAAAAGGTCAGAATTTGATTACTGGAAACTTAAGTGCACTTAAGTAGTTAGGATCAAGGAAACTGAGGATCAATCTTGCTACAGAGTTTATTGTTTAATGTGGCCATTGCTTTTAAATTGGCCAAGTGTAGAACACAGCTATGAAATAGTAAAAAAAATGAGGAAATGGATACTACTAATCGTATTTCAACTTGGTTTTTTATGCTACTTTTCTTGTTTTCATTGGCAAAATTTCTGACCTTAGTATTGAAAATTCCCGCTTAACTACTATAAGGACTAGTTTTACAAATAGACAAGATGGCTAGGGAACCTAAATCACAGAGATCAGATTTAATTCAGTCTTGCTGTATATACCTCCCTATTTATAAATGAGTACCTGATCACTGATCTGAAGAATCAAGATGTAATTGGATATGATCTTGGTCACATCTCCTTTTCATCATGTTCCAGAAAGTTTGAGAACACCATTAGTAGATAATAAAGTGGATAAACACTCTTGCTGTGAATATGAGTAGGAAGGTTGTCTTCAGTGTTCCCTCTAACAGGAATTCCCAGATGTTGACTACAACTCCCATAATCCCCAGCCAAAGGCCATTGCAGCTGGGGATGCTGGGAGTTGTAGTGAACAACATCTGGGGATCCCTGTTAGAGGGAACACTAGTTGTCTGACAGACATCACAACTTCTACTCCTTGTGTTTGGTGTCCTTGGTGTCATATTCAGTCATTTATTCTTTTTTACAGTCAGTGATGAACAAAACAAAATAATTATACAAATCATACATACATCACTGATTATCAATGATTATATCACTGTTACTCATTTTGATTAGACAAGTATATGACATGCCCTAGGTCAGGCTTCCTCAAACTGCGGCCCTCCAGATGTTGCTGAACTACAACTCCCAGCATCCCGAGCCACAATTTATTGTGGCTGGGTATGCTGGGGGTTGTAGTTCAGCAACATCTGGAGGGCCGCAGTTTGGGGAAGCCTGCCCTAGGTGCTAAAAAATAAAGTTTAGCTACTTTATAGGTGACATAGGAATCTCTAGCCTCTAAAAGAAACTTAACATAAAAAATCGTCCAAATGTCCTAAGAATTTCACTAATGGTAAAATCAAATCAAACCTTGATAGAAACATCACAAAAGAACATGAGATCTTTGAAGTGATCCATATGGTATTCATAAGCCTGGGTAATTGGGATG
The DNA here is from genome assembly GCF_027244095.1 of Hemicordylus capensis. NCBI lineage: Eukaryota > Metazoa > Chordata > Lepidosauria > Squamata > Cordylidae > Hemicordylus > Hemicordylus capensis. The sequence goes on along the minus strand of NC_069657.1, from coordinate 265,657,544 downwards.
TGTGAGCTTGACGGTAGCCCAGTTCGGCTTAAACTCAGACCAGATTTGAGCCTCCCTGGGTGGCTTGGGCTTGATTGAGCCCGGCCAGGTCTGGTCTGTGAGCCTGCTGAGCTGGCTCACGGGGTATACTTGTAAAGGGGAATCTGGCTAGGATCCCCTTTTATGGGATTTCCTAGCCTTAAAAGGCTTCTGTTTTAACCTTAAAGCGGTGGCGGGGTTGGGTCAGGGCCATGAAAGGATTTCTTTTACCTTTTTAAAATGAAGCCCCACCACCGGTGGGGGTGACCACTGCGGCAGCCATTTGGTGGTGGAGGCTTGGGGGGCAGTGGCAGGGGCTCCTCAGCCTGCCCTGTCTGCCTCCCAAATGATTGTCCAGGCCAGATGCGGCCTAGTACAGGCCTCTAAACATGCACCGAGGTCCGGACCAGGCCAGCCTGGACAGTTATTTGGGAGGCAGGTGGGGCAGATGGAAGAGCTGCTGCCTCCCCCTCTGCTGACAGGGCTTCATTTTAAAGGTAAAGGAAACCTTTTCATCCCACCCCGCACGCACACACGCTTTCTGCTTTAAGGTTAAATGAAATCCTTTTAAGGCTAGGAAATATCCTGTACTTGTAAAGGGGAATCCTAGCCAGATTCTCCTTTACAAGTATACCCCCGAGCCAGCCCGTGAGCCAGTTCTGTGAACTGGGGGTGGGGGGCGGAGAGTCCAGTTCGACCTTGGACCGCCGAACCAGGCTGACTCGATGCAAGCCAACTCGCACATCCCTGCTGGGTAATGTGCCTGCACAGAGCCTCATAATGCCAAAGGGAGGGCATTGAAATGAACCCTAGGAAATGCTGAGTGATATATGGAGTATGTCCGAGATGAAAGATTGCTAGTGTGATTTTAGAGGATTCTGTCAGTATCTTATAGGAGCTAGGCAGCAGACTTGTATCATTCTGCTGTTCAGTATCCTTTATGCGCAATTGAATAATTTCCTTTGATCGTTCATGGAAAGTAGAAAATGAGAAAGACCATAGAAAAACTCCTCATTCTCTATACCCCTCTGCCAGGCAGATTAGAAATTATCTGCCAATATAAAGGGTGTCAGTCCTACAGGAGTAAAATTAAGCTTAAGCCAGAAATTAATAATGGCCATCCGGATTCTGACTTCTACTCTAATCAAACCTGCTTCCCGTTAGTGCAGCATTGGCAACACTGGTGGCAGCGGGCCACAAAACGCCCTGAGGAGGCAGCCTTGCCTGACTGGTGGTGGCAGGACGGCCTGTCCAGGCCATCCCGGGTGGGTGGGGGGAGGAGGCGGCAAAGGCAAAGCTCGGCCTGTCCGCGGGAGGAGGCGGCGGGACAGCAGGCTGGCTGTCCCGGGTCAGGGGGAGACGGCGGCAAAGTCTGGCCTGTCCACCAGAGGCAGGATGGCAGGCCTGTCCACCCCGGGTCAGGGGGAGGTGGCGGCAAAGCCTGGCCTGGTAAGAGAGAGGTGGCGGCGGCAAAGCCCAGGAAGCAGTGGAGAGACTGGAAAGGGGGTGAGTGAGAGGGGAGGGGAGAAGAGCCAGCCCCAAATAATGCACAGATGCTCTGTGTGGGTCAGCTAGCTGGACATTTAATCTCTGAAACTGATACCAATATGCTTCCAACAAGAAGTATATTGATATACTTCTCTCAAGAATTTCTCGATTTCTGGGGTGAAAGTGGCAAAAACTTTCTATGCTGCATATTTTGAATACACTACTCACAAGCAGAATGGAGAGCATGTGAATGTTGCACTGAGTGGGAGCTGCCCTGCTGTGTTTAGACAGATACTGTGACCTTTTCAGTGGTCTGTGCTGTGCTCTCTGCACATCTCACATGCATCATTTGGGGTCATGTGGTGAAGTTCAAAACCCATGAGTTCATATTTGAAATTCTTCTTTGCATTCAAGCAGGGATGTAAGACTTGGCAAGATTAGTAACTGGGAAGATTTATTCCTTTAGGCATACTAGGGTGTGGTTCTTAAAGATCAGTTTTGTGATCCCTGTTGAATAGGAAGGCTGGTTATAGGTACAAGTTAGGTATCGTATCCTCCCTCATCCAAGGTGTTGCTTTACACAGGAACGTGTTGAAGCTGTAAATATGGCAGAAGGAATCATCCATGATACAGAAACAAAGATGGAGGAATTCAAAGATCAGCTGCCTGCTGATGAGGTAGGTGTTCCTCTGGTGTCATGTGATGATTATCTTCCTCCTTAATCTAAGATGAAAGTTGGGGTGGTATACAAATTTGATTATTTAATTAATTAATAATGTTGATGTATATGGATTTGATGTACCATGTTTACTTGAATTGATTCTCTCTCCCCCCCAGTATTAAAGTTAATTCCTTCTAAACTCTCATCCTTTATAGCATTTTAAATGTGCTAATTAATAACCAGAGATATTAAGTTATAATTATTTTTAAGTGATCGTGCCAGCCACTCTCCCAGCATCCGTGGCAACATTGCTGGCACACACCAATCACAGTGAGACATACTGATGCCCCCATGTGGGTCAAGCAGGGAAGAAACACATCCACACATGGTGATGGGGAGACACCCCATTGATGTTGCCCTGCCCCATCACACATAACATAGCAAGCACAGGAACACCATAGCACTCTGCACTGCATAAGATACTGTAGCAAAGCAGAAGGAGGCCAGAAATTCCAGCACAGAGGGGTTTGAACCCTTATTCCACTCACATACTCTCCACCTGCCCCTCCTGAACCACCCTTTTGATTCACACCACGCAAGGGAAGGAAGATAGCTCCAGGGGCAGCACAGGCCTCCCCAGAAGGAGTCTGCGCCTCCTTAAGAGAGCAATACTCACCTGAGGGGAATGAACCCTTTTGTTTGGGAGGAACCAAGATAAGCAGCAAGAGAAACCGCAGCTACAGTATCATAGGAGCAACCACCTTTGGCTCACTGAATAAAGCTCTAGGCTAGAAGCCAGGCAAGCCAGCTCTGAGCCCAGCCAGAGGGAATGGTAGAGACCGTGCCCAGCTCAGCTTTTGCATGCCTAGTCAGCAACAGTCATGCCAGAAGCTGTCCTGAGCAGTAATGCACTGGAGGGATGGGATTTAAATATAAGAAGCAGGCAGAACTAACTCATACTGTACACATCACCGAGTAATGTTCTAACCTTCTAGCCATAGCAGCAGACAGTTATGGGGAACTGTCATTCCCCAGCAGCCTATCTGAAGACCTAGTCATATACACTTGGTTGTGCTTGAGGAGTCTTTCCACTGATTTCACACCCATATGGTCCCTCTGCAAACTCTGGGTGCAGTGTGGTACCTGGGCCAATCAGGAAGTGCTATAGAGGCCAATTGCCTGGCCCCCACACGGACTGTTCTATGTTTGGGGCCACCTATCCCTTGGGCAACGCATGTGATCCTTCCAGCTGACCTAGATTAATCTAAACTAATATTCTCCCCGACATGCTAGTTTTCTATATGCCAGAGTAGGCTGTGTGGAGTATTGTCATACAAGCCCCCACTTGCAATCTGGCCTCCCAGACACAGGCTTACCACATCAATGAAGGCAAGGCTTAGGCCATCTTCCTTTAGGTTATTCTCTAGACTTTCTGTGCCTAATTGTGCCAGGGTACTGCTTGCCTCAGAAGTATGAACTCATGCATTGTTTTTTTTTTGTGGACCATTAGATTGGAGGGGAAGGATAACCCTCTGATCCCTCTTGTCTCAGATCTGAGCAAAGAAGCAGCAGGATATCTAGGTTTCTTTCCCTTCCTCCCCCCCCCCTTTTTTTTTTGGTCTATTATGATTTAATGTTTGTCTAGCTCATGTTTTAATGTTGTGTTGTAAACTGCCCAAAGGACAATTTGTTATAAGGTAGCTAACAAATTTTATTCTTTTTTTGCAGTATAATCCTTTATTAAAACCAATTCACAATGCTAAATAATACTGATCCATTGCAAACAGCAAAACATAATACAACAAACCACAATTCATCAATCCATCCATACTCTAATATTGTCTGTGATAGGGAAACAATCATTTTCCCTATTAGTGTAAAGAATAAAATCTGACCAGATTATATAAAAATAATTATTTGTAGTCTGGTTTGCATGGGCTATAGCTAGCCTGACAGCAGTTACCGTAAACACAATTAATTTTTTGGATGTCATATATGTATTTACCCCAGAAAGAACATTTACTAATACCAGCTGGGGGCATAATCCTGTCTTCTGGTTTGTAATCCTGCACATCTCTGTGAAAACTTCTGTCCATAAGGATAGAACCCTAGGATAGGTTCTCCAAAGATGAAATTAGATTCCCTTCATCCTACAACCACTCTAGCAAAGCGGGCGGGGGGGAGATGATGATGATGATTTTTAAAACTTATTTATTAGCAATACCACTGCTGATTTGTCTTCTCCAAAATAGCAGGACGGCATGTCTAAGTCGTCATGTTTCTGCCCTTCAAAACTACAATATCAGCTCCTTCAGGAGCACTGTACTTGGTTCATAACAGCTAGATGCTCTCTCACTTAGTTTTGTGAAAGCTTCTGTGCTACAATAGCCTCTTGAGTCCATTCTAGGTGCTAAAATTGGGAATGGGGTGAGATGTAGAGAGGCTGATGGAGAACCATATTCTTATTCACATGGCACAGGGAATCTCTTTTGGAATGACTCTGCAAGGCGGCATAACTTTAGCTTTTTCTTGTTGATACTTCTGAAATTGAAACTTATTACATGCTGGTTCATTGTGATGAAGCAGAGCAGTTTGGTCTCCATAGCCCCGTTGGTGAAGGAGCCAGTAAAATCAGCTAATGTTAGTAGTGGGTATTGTCTACACCCATCCAGTGGGAGCAGACTATGCTGTGCTGTTCACTGCAAATTATGTAGCTTTACTGAGGTTGAAGTCTACTGCCTTTGGCAGAAGCCAAAATGGTTATGGATGTGTTTTGCTTTATAGTGCAACAAATTGAAAGAAGAAATTGCAAAAATGCGAGAGCTGCTGGCTCGTAAAGATAGCGAAACAGGCGAGAACATCAGGCAGGCAGCATCCACCCTGCAGCAAGCATCCCTGAAACTTTTTGAAATGGCCTACAAAAAGGTAAGAGAGCTGAATATTTGAGTGGGCAGGGAGGGAGGGAGCTGGTTTGAAAAGCCAAGAGGGTTTGTGCAGCTGGTTTTGAAAAGAAACGGAGTAAGGCAAATTAAACAAAGCTGTTGGGTGCAAATGGAAGTTCTGTTGCAGGACACCTAGTAGCAGGTTTTAAAAGGGACCGCAGTTGATCTTGGGAGTGAGACATGTGGTTGAAAAGCTTTACTGCTTTTCTGATTCTGTATTCTAGAAATAGCCTTTAATTATTACTAATTTTCTCAGTTAACGTGTACAAAGCACCACAAGTTCTAAATAAATGCATTTATCTTGCATGCTGATGACCAGGGTTAAAGGATTCAGAGCTTAGCTGAGTAAAGTAGTAAAGAAACTGGATCCCTGTAGCCACATAATGCCATCCCATGGAGTTGCTTGGTCCATGTAATCTGTTGCCTCCTGCTCAGATAGCATCGCAGGCCCACAATGACTCTTGCTTAAACTCTTGAATTAAATTTGACTCTTGGATTAAATTGTTAATACATTCAAAGTTAGAGTCAGACTAGGAGTGACTAAGCATGCCTTTTTATTTTTATTTGTTGGTGCGGCGGGTGGGGTTGGGGGTAAATGGCAGCCATAGTGATCCTGATCCGGATCAGGCCCCATGGCTGTTTGGTCCCGGTGCGAAGTTGCTATTGGCACCAATGACAGTTTCCCTCCCAAAGCAACTAGCTGGAAGGGCAGAGAGTTAAATCTCCTCTTACCCCTTGCTTTGATCCTGATTGAGGGCTCCACCACTGCTATATATGAGGGAGAAGAAACCACAGGACCAAGCTATATGTTTAAAGTCACGTCTAGTTTTGCCCATTACAGCTGCCTTGTAAAACCCATTCATGCTGGGAGTATCTGTAGCACCAGCCTGGGGCAATTGCATGGATCAGTTTCAGGTTGTTGCTTGAGGATATGGACAAGGTGCATGGAGAGTTACAGCAAACAAGCTGCCCATTGGACCTTTGCCCTTTGCGGCTGATTACTCCTTGTGGTGAGCCCTGTGGGCAATGATAAATGCCTCGCTTTGGAAGAGTTGTCTGTCACTTAGTATTAAGAACCAGGGGTTGATCCCTGCTGCAGAAAAACACAGACTACCTTGAAGGATTTGGGGTCAATTGCACATTTGCCTGTTTGAAGGCAAGGCAATGGACTGGAGCGGCATCGTTTTCTAGATGCATTTTGATCAAGGCCAGGGGGAATTTTGGTTAAGAATTGTTCTAATAACAGACCCTCCATGGGAAATGGATGACAGATTAAATCCAGCTAAAACCAAGGATGGCTGATTCGCTAACTGTAGAAGAGTTGGAGTTTCTTCTAGACAGGGTTTACATTCTTTCAGCATGTTCAGTTTGGGTCTGTTGCAGAACCTGGGTTTGTAGGTGCTTCTGCTGCACAGCTCTTGTGGTAGCAAGCATGAATTGTGTCCTTTGTTAAGCAGTGTTCACCTTGATTTGCATTTGAATGGGAGACTACATGTGAGCGCTGTAAGATATTTCCCTTAGGGAATGGGACTGTTCTGGGAAGGGCGTCTGCATGCTTGCATGCAGAGGGTTCCAAGTTCCCTCCCTGACATTTCCAAGATAGGGCTGAGAGAAACTCCCACCTGCAACCTTGGAGAAGCTGCTGCCAGTCTGTGTAGACAATACTTAGCTAGATGGACCAATAGTCTGACTCGGTATAAGGCAGCTTTATGTGTTCCTATGAGCTAACACTGTTTCTTCTTTCTTCAGATGGCATCAGAGCGGGAGAGTTCTGGAAGCTCTGGAGATCAGAAGGAAGAAAAGCAATAACCCAGTCATGCTTAGACTGGAGGAGGAAGAGGGCAAATGTTCCAAAGCTTGGGAGCCAGAGGACCTTCCTGAGCAGCTGTGGGCAGATTTTCATCTTACTGTGTTTTTGCAGTATTCTATTCTATACATAATTTCCTAAATGTATAAATTTAGTGATGTGTCTAGTAGTGAAATCTAAAGTAATGCAAGACAACTCCCCTAGTTCCAGTGACATTTTCAAATGCACCCTGAAGATTCATGGAGCTCTTGCCTCCTAAGCAGGAGTAAACCCAGCAGTAATTCCCAGAGGTTTGGTAACCATGTCACAGATTCTGGGTGGGGCTTAGAGCCCCAGTCCCTGAATTGTAAGTTCCATCATTAATAATGGATCCTCCTTTTGGGAACAGATTTCTGCTCTGTAGTGTGAAGGGATTAGGATGGAGAACTGGGTTCAGCAGAGGTGGGGCTTTCTATTCGGGTAGAGAAGATACAGATCTGCACCTTACCTTAATATCCTTGTACTGAAGGAAATGGGTTGCTTTCATGTAGCTGTGACTATAAATAAGGCTACTCTGAAGCTCCATGCACTGCTTGTCTAGGCTTTCTGCTCTACCCAGTGTCTTTTCTCCATACAGAAAAACAGCTTCCTTACTATTAATAAAATGATTCTTATTGGATCTGTTGTTTTTAATAAAGGTACAACTTTCATTTCCCCCCACCTCTGCCCTAACCTGATGTTACTGCTACTGTGACAATATGAAATGGTCATACGTTCTAGAGACCCCAAACTCAGGTCATGGGTTGGGAGGATCCCTTCCCAGTAGTACTGCTCAACACTTGCTATTTTACTCATGCTCACTGCATCAGTTACAAAGCCTGGCCCTATGGAAGTCCTTCAGGACTGTGGTGTGGTTGGAAATCATTGCATTGTTTCATGCAAGCAGTTGATTATGTGGATCTATCTCCAAGAGTCCACAAACTCTGGCAGCCAAATCAAAGCATCTTGCTGCCAGAACCATGCCCTTTCCCTGACCTCATGCTGGGCCTTGGTTTCAGTGTCAGGGACAATCCTTGCTCCTCCAGGTTTGGAGTTGTAGGTTGGGGTGGAGACCCACCAGCAAGCCTCAGCCTTCCTCTTCACCTTGAATCTGCAGAGGGAAGCTCAGCTGTTGGCCTTAGTTGTGCTGCATGTCCCAAGTGGGAGAGGAAGGCTCTGCCCTCCTCATTGTGGTTGTCGGGGGGACTATGGATCACTTACTGTGGTGGTTCAGAGTGCGGATACCAGATGTGCTGCTACATGGTTTTCAGCTACAACTATTACTACAAGGAATGTAGCAAGTGGACGAGGAAACTCTTTTCAGCAATGGGTGAAGAATTGGCAAGGAAGGATGGTGGCAGTAATGCTTGCTTATTCAGTTAATTTAGTGTAGTGGGAAGCCAGGGATGACCTGAATGACTTTGAAACAGAGCAGGAATGGCAGCAGTCATTACAAAGCCCAGTGGCCACACACCAGGACTCGAGAACCATTCAGGGTGTGTGGTGTAATGCTGTCAGTTGGGGATCCTTCTATTTCAACATTCATTAAAACATTTAGGCAGAACCAAGGAAAAATATAGTAGATCCATTATAAACAAGTTGGGTCATAATGAAGTACAATAAGGGTTAGCTTACTTAATTGGTGGATTTATCATATTTTAGGGACACGTCATTTTGTCAGCTTAATTGTAAAACATCACTAAACGTTGCCTCTTTGCCTGCAGCACACATTTTAAAAAACATTTTAATGCAAGTACAAATAAGATTCCTTTCAGTGTCTGATAGCCCTAATATCTATTCTATACCACCTGTTATGGTATGGGAAAGATGCTAGCAGAAGCAAGCATTCTCCCCCCACCCCCTTAAAAATAAACAATTTACTCAAGCTTTTAAAAGCACAAAACCCTAATGTAATAAACCTAGATCTTCATACACAAATTATTGACCAAAAATACTGGAAAGTATAATTCACGTAAAAGGCCCAGCAACCCCAATCTGTCTTCAACTAGAAAGAAAATACACATTAATAGCAATTATACTGCAGCTTACATGTTCATAATGTTAAAATTTACATTCATTTAAAATGTTTAGACTCAATATTTCAGTCCTCTGTTGTTCTCTAAATAGTGTAATACAAACTAGGTGTGTAATTCAGCAGTGGCCATAACTCCCAAGAGGTCAGTTTGCTGAGAGGAAGAGAAGGCTGGGAAATGGAGCCTTGCCTGGTGTCACACACTGAGCTTGTAGCTGAAAATGGCATTGCACCTAAGTTGCTTCCATCTTTGCCCCAAACTACTCACTATGTCACCTTGGTTCATATTCAGAAATTGCTAATATGTACTGACCTTTTTAATGTGGCAAATTCAACACTAGTGGATTGTAGCTGCTCTAGCAAATAAAGATTTGCCATACCCTGAAAAAACATTTCAAGAGCTCTGTGGGAACTGGTTTTCTATGGGTGCATAGCTAATACTATGCAGAAATGAGTGGGTACATATAGAAAGTTATTGCCTTCATTCCAGAAAGAAAGATGGCTTTGCTCTTAGATTACCTTGGCTCTGAAGGCCAGAGGATCTTTAAGCATCTTCCTCCTGTCACTAATTTGCCACAAGATGTCACCTGCTATAAGGCTGCAATATAGGTCCTAGAGAGATTTTAACATACTGATGAGTATTGTAACAAAATGTTCTAACTTCTGTTCTAATTCTCAGCCCATAGACAAATGTATGAGTGCAATATGTGTTTGCTACCATTGTAGATGAGTTCAGGTTGTCATGAAGACAAACCAAAAATCTGTTAGCAATTCCTTATGGTTAAATATTTTACTTTTTAAATAAGTAAAAGTAAATAAGAGCCAGTGTGGTGTAGTGGTTAGAATGCTGGACTAGGACCAGGGAGACCTGAGTTCAAATCCCCATTCAGCCATGAAACTAGCTGGGTGACTCTGGGCCAGTCACTTCTCTTTCAGCCTAACCTACTTCACAGGGTTGTTGTGAGGAGAAACTTAAGTATGTAGTACACCGCTCTGGGCTCCTTGGAGGAAGAGCGGGATATAAAATGTGTGTGTGTATGTATGTATGTATATAACTTGAAATTGCCCAGAGGTGCTCTTAATGTGCGAAATTACCAGACTGGATGCAGTGCAGCATACAGGTGAAACTTGAAAAATTAGAATATCGTGCAAAAGTTCATTAATTTCAGTAATGCAAATTAAAAGGTGAAACTGATATATGAGATAGACGCTTTACATGCAAAGCGAGATAAGTCAAGCCTTAATTTGTTATAATTGTGATGATCATGGCGTACAGCTCATGAGAACCCCAAATCCACAATCCCAGAAAATTAGAATATTGTGAAAAGGTTCAACAGTCTAGGCTCCAGGTGTCCCACTCCAATCAGCTAATCAATCCATAACACCTGCAAAGGGTTCCTGAGCCTTTAAATGGTCTCTCAGTCTGGTTCATTAGGAATCACAATCATGGGAAAGACTGCTGACTTGACAGTTGTGCAGAAAACCATCATTGACACCCTCCATAAGGAGGGAAAGCCTCAAAAGGTAATTGCAAAAGAAGTTGGATGTTCCCAAAGTGCTGTATCAAAGCACATTAATAGAAAGTTATGTGGAAGGGAAAAGTGTGGAAGAAAAAGGCGCACAAGCAGCAGTGATGACCGCAGCCTGGAGAGGATTGTCAGGAAATGGCCATTCAAAAGTGTTGGGGACTTTCACAAGGAGTGGACTGAGGCTGGAGTTAGTGCATCAAGAGCCACCACACACAGACGGATCCTGGACATGGGCTTCAAATGTCGTATTCCTCTTGTCAAGCCGCTCCTGAACAACAAACAACGTCAGAAGCGTCTTACCTGGGCTCAAGAAAAAAAGAACTGGTCTGTTGCTCAGTGGTCCAAAGTCCTCTTTTCTGATGAGAGCAACTTTTGCATCTCATTTGGAAACCAAGGACCCAGAGTCTGGAGGAAGAATGGAGAGGCACACAATGCAAGATGCTTGAAGTCCAGTGTGAAGTTTCCACGGTCTGTGTTGATTTGGGGACCCATGTCATCTGCTGGTGTTGGTCCACTGTGCTTCATTAAGTCCAGGGTCAACGCAGCCGTCTATCAGGAGATTTTGGAGCACTTCATGCTTCCTTCCGCAGATGAGCTGTATGGGGATGCTGACTTCATTTTCCAGCAGGACTTGGCACCTGCCCACACTGCCAAAAGTACCAAAACCTGGTTCAGTGACCATGGGATTACAGTGCTTGATTGGCCAGCAAACTCGCCTGACCTGAACCCCATAGAGAATCTATGGGGCATTGCCAAGAGAAGGATGAGAGACATGAGACCAAACAATGCAGAAGAGCTGAAGGCCGCTATTGAAGCATCCTGTTCTTCCATAACACCTCAGCAGTGCCACAGGCTGATAGCATCCATGCCACGCCGCACTGAGGCAGTAATTGCTGCAAAGGGGGCCCAAACCAAGTATTGAATACATATGCATGCTTATACTTTTCAGAGGTCCGATATTGTTCTATTCTACAATCCTTGTCTTCTTGGTTCCATGTAATATTCTAATTTTCTGAGATTGTGGATTTGGGGTTCTCATGAGCTGTACGCCATGATCATCACAATTATAACAAATTAAGGCTTGACTTATCTCACTTTGCATGTAATGCGTCTATCTCATATATTAGTTTCACCTTTTAATTTGCATTACTGAAATTAATGAACTTTTGCACGATATTCTAATTGTTCGAGTTTCACCTGTAAAAACATTAGCAAAGAAAATGCCTACCATTCCCAGCCCTTTGCACCCACAAACTATCAATGCTAATGGTGTGGAAATCCTAACCATAATGCAGATTTGGAAGGATTATACAATCCTGCAAAGCAAACAATATGCAAGAAATGCAATTAGAAAGGACACTTTTTTAGAATTTACAAGTCTGCAGTGCATAGGGTATCAAATTTCCACCAATGTTTCAGAGTATCAATTTTCTGCCACAAACTTAAGTGCTACTCAGAACTATTCTCTTCATTGCCTAGTGGAAGTTAATGGCCATGAGATGAAAATCCTAACAGATTCTGGCTCATCATACACCATTATTCCTTATCCTTTGTAGTATTTGCTACCATTTCTCCATCTTTACATCCTTCAGATACTCCAGGAGGATATGAGGGTCTTGCATAATTATCAAAGGCTATTTCTAGAATATAGAAGTCACAATTCTCCTAAGAAAATGCATGTTGCCCATAAGGGTGTGTCTCTACTAGAAAGAAACCATTAAAAAAAACTTTCAGGTAATTCTGGATCCAACTAGTGTAGAACCAGTCCTACAAAGTGCAGAAAGCTCATATGAAGGAATTTGTGCTGCATTTCTATGAGCCTTCACAAATGCTCTAGGGATTGCTAGAAGGTGCAAGCACAAGATTGGGATGGGGATGCTGTGCCTTTATAACACAAAGTATAAAATGTCCCTATTGTGCTGAGCAAACCACTCAAAGAAGAAAAAAGAAAATCCCAAAGTATGCAAAGCTGATATTGAGCCTGTTGATGTCCCAGAAAAGGCCGCTAATTGTCTTAGACAAGAAAGCTTAATGAATCCATTTGTATGTGACTTAACTAAGAGAGCTCAACTCAAACATTGTTGTGGAGACTATCATGCTCTGCACAATATCAGTTTGATCCCACTTACTCTTAAAGAAGCATATGATCAACATGATGAGGGAAATTATTCAAGTAAGTCTCACTGAAATTAGAAGGACACGTTAGGAAATGCCTAATTTGTCCATTTAATTTTTAGTAATTTTCTCATCGTGTAGGCCAAATGTGTCTTTACAACTCTGGACCTCTCACCAGTCTAGCATCAGATCTCTTAAACACAAGAATCCTATATTTCTTTCATCACTCCAGAAAGCATGTTCCAGTGTAAACACATGCCATTTCATTTGGCTTCTGCTGCATCATTATTCTGGATAATGATACATGTGATATTAGAATAAAGCAGACATGTTCTATTTGCTACCATAAGAGCCCCTGGTGGCGCTGTGGTAAAACTGCCACCCTGTAACCAGAAGGTTACAAGTTCGATCCTGACCAGGGGCTCAAGGTTGACTCAGCCTTCCATCCTTCCGAGGTCGGTAAAATGAGTACCCAGAATGTTGGGGGGGCAATATGCTAAATCATTGTAAACCACTTAGAGAGCTTCCAGCTATAGAGCGGTATATAAATGTAAGTGCTATATACCTGGTGTATGACAGATGAGTCTGAACATGATATTACCCTGAAATCTTAGAAAGGCTTTAGCAACATGGCCTAAGAAGGCAGGATCCAGACTAAGTCATGACCAAGCACCATTTAAAAAATGAGAGAAGTTATCTATGACTAAATTAAGTCCCATTAATTTCAATTTATTTATTTATTTATTTATCATATTTTTATACTGCCCAAAACTTAAGTCTCTGAGCGGTTTACAACAAACCGCCCAGAGTTTGTTTGACATTATGACTATCTTAGACTGGATCCTGCTCAGTATCAACAAAAAGAAATATCAATTTAAGATGGTCTCGGAGACATACTCTAGCACATACTATATTCCAGAGAGCATCACATTAAAATTTGACTTTATAAAAGTCACTTATGAGGCATCAGAATCAGTCAACAAAGACAAACTTATATTTCCCCCCACCCCTAGGGGTTTGTGAGTACTACTAAAAGTTTGTACAGCAATTTGCCCCTAAGATAGCTCCCTTGCATCCTCTCCCAAAGAAGGATGTAAAATCTGAGTGGGACAGATAATACCAAAAAGGCTTCTAGAAGATTAAGCACTCACTTCCCACCAGCCAGGATATAAACCCTTTTGACTTTGAGGAACAAACTGTCCCTATGGATGAATGGGTTTGCTGATGTCTTGCTTCACTCAAAATTGGGTGAGAGACCAAGGTTGCATTTGCCTCCCGAACTCTTACTGACTCAGAAAATTTTTACTCAGCTATCAAAAAAGAAACTTTGATATGTTTCTGGTCCATGAGAAATTTTAGGACCTACTTGTGGGGTACAAAATTTATTCTGAGATCTTACCATAAACTTCTATAACCCCTCTTTACCATGAGTTCTGGTCAAACCAGTTCAAGAATAGCTAAGCTAAATGGGCTATGAAACTGGTAGACTTTGATTTGGGGCCATTCCCATGACTGGGCAGGCGGATGGGCAGATCAGTTTTAGCAGTTCAGTTTTAGCTGCTGTGCTGGAGAGGGTAGCCCAACCTGCTGAAATTATTTCACAATTTTCTGCGTGTTGATGATGTGAGCATCATACAAAGAATGACCATGTAACTTTCTGTGAAGTGGCAGACAATGAGGCTATTCACACAACCAGGCGGGTGTGAGTGGAAGGCTTTGCCAACTTACCTTCCCCCCAGATGACCAGCAGACTGCTCCTTGGAGTGTGTCTCACGCTCCTAGATGATCCACACAGCTCCAAGCAGCACAGATCTCTGGTGGCTGAGACAATGTGTCCCAGCCTCCAGAGAGCCCAAAATGCACCATGCGATGAGTGTGATGCATTGAGGTATACCCCCGTGAGATGGATGCTCTAGGTGCCCATCTGTGTGTGTGTGCCCGGCACACACACACACACTCCATCCATCCATCCATCCTGGCACCCAGGTTAAAGGCATGCTTGTGCCCTTAACCTCAGCTAAAAGCTGGGCTTTGAAGTGGGGTTAGGTGGGCAGGCAGCACCAGGATCCACATGTATAAAAGCAGCCTAACCCAATCTGGGCTGCTCTAGCCTGGGTTGGGTTGCTCACAAGAACAGCCTTCATGTATTCAGACAACTTCAAATAGAATCATCAAAGCAAAAGGACTGGTGTTGTGTTTGATATATACCAGCTTCTTCTGGGTAGTCTCTGCCCATCATGCAGATGGGTTTCAGTTGGAGAATGAAGGCCTCATAGGGAGTTAGCAAACTTCCTCATTCTCACTCCTGATTGGCTGCCCCCCACTCCAGTACCTATAAGGTCACCTGGCCACCCCTACCTCCTCAGTTTTTCATCGTATGCTTACAGAGAAACACCTCAGGCTAGTCAGAGAGTTTTGTTTTTTCTTCTTGTGTTCTGCCATCTCTCTTCTGCCAAGGAGAGGAGCAGATGTTACCTTCCTTTACAACTTTTTGTTCTACTTTATTCTCTTTCTCTCTCTCCTCCTCCTATCCTCCTCTATCTCTAAACCCCCACCCCCACCCCAAGCCCGGGGATGCTTACCCTCTGGAGAAAACTTGGCTGTTTCTTGTTTTTTATTTATGGCCGCTGACGTTACTTTTAAGCACTGTTCCATCTGCAGGGCTAAGTTCCCTTCCTCTGACAAACATCAGTTTTGTCTTTTTTGTCTGGGGGAGACAGTACTGCGAGCCCTGTCAGACATTCACCAGACAAGCATGCCATAATAGGACTACCAGACTGCTGTCTGTTTTGTGGGGAAAGGCTGTAGGGATGTGCACAGACCGGTTCAGAGGCCATTCTACTGGCCTCCGGACCGGTCCGGACATGGGCGGTTCAGGGTTCGGAAGGGTAGGTTGGCGGGTTCCATTAAGGGCGGGGGGGGCTTTACTTACCCCTCCCGCGCTTTCCACCTTTGGTGCCGTAATTATTGTAAAAATCCCGGCGGCAGGATCCCTCGCCGCCCGCTTCAATCGATGACGATGGCTCCTCCATGGTAAAAAAAATTGGGCGGCAGGATACTTCCCTGCCGCCCCCTTGAAGACCCTGCTGCTGCCACCCCCTTGAAGCCCCCTGCCGCCCCCTTAAATCTCGCCCCGGACCCGACTGCTCGCTCTCTAGAAACGGGCGGGCATCAGGGGGATGTCCTCCTGCCCCCTTCCCTGCCAGGCTACAAAAGTCTTTAGGAAGCCTTCTGCGTGTGCACGTCGCCGGGATTTTTACAATAATTACAGCGCCAACGGTGGAAAGCGCGGGAGGGGTAAGTAAAGCCCCCCCGCCCTTAATGGAACCCCACACCCCAGTGCTGGACCGCAGCTCCACGGTTCCGTGCACACCCCTAAAAGGCTGTATTTGACATGAGCGCTATGGACTTCTCTGACCACACCGTGGGTGATCCTGGGTGTCCCTCTGCATCAGACACACCAGGCACCAAACCTAGAGCCTTGCCAGTTGAGCGTGCCTTGGCTCCAATATATGCGGTGGCTCTGCCTCTATAGGTCTCTTATTTTTATTTATTTTTATTTATTTAAAATATTTCTATACTGCCCAAAATTTACATGTCTGGGTGGTTTACAATTTAAATCATTTAAAACATTAAATCAATTAACAATTAAAACCTTTTAAAAGATTAAAAACATTTAAAACCCAGTATTAAAATTATTTAAAACTATAAATCTAATTAAAAGTCTGGGTGAATAAATGTGTCTTCAGTGCCTTTTTAAAAGTTGTCCGAGATAGGGAGGCTCTTATTTCAACAGGGAGCGCATTCCAAAATCCAGGAGCTGCAACGGAGAAGGCCTGTTCCCGAGTAGCCGCCAGATGAGTTGGTGGTGGCCGCAGGCGAACCTCTCCAGCTGATCTTAGCAGGCAATGGGGCTCATGGAAAACAAGACATTCGCTTAAATACCCAGGGCCCAAGCTTAGGGATTTGTAGGTAATGAACAGCACCTTGTATTTTGCCCAGAAAGGTATCAGTAGCCAGTGCAATTCCTTCAACACAGCAGTAATATGGTCTCTCTGAGATGACCCAGAGACCAAACTGGCGGTTGCATTCTGAACCAACTGCAGTTTCCGGACTATGTACAAAGGCAGCCCCACATAGAGCGAGTTGCAGTAATCCCACCTAGAAGTTACTAGCAGATGTACCACTGTTTTGAGGTCGTTCATCTGGACGCAGCTGGCGTATCAGCCAAAGCTGATAAAAAGCACCTCTGCTTAAGATTGCCAACTACTAGGCATGTATCTGTTTGGGGAAAGGCTCTTGCCTTGCTCTGGACTCTTTCTCTTCAGATCAGAAGGAAGCAGTTTTTGCCTTGCGGTGGGAAGCCTTCTGCCTCAGTAAGCAACTTCTCCATATATCCAGATATGTAACTGACTCTGCACTCAATCCATGGGCACCCAAAGTGGGCAGAGAATAGCATCCAGCTGTTCAGCCGGCAGGGGCCAGGCAGGGGCTGTTCCCACTCATGAGGTCTTTGCTTCCCATGACATCCTCTGGGTTCCAGGAGGTGACCTCTAGGAAAAGGAAGTGATCTTGATGCAAAAAACCCAGAAAACATTGGTTGCTTACCAGGGTGAACTTCTATCTCAACACCACAGGGTGTTG
Source organism: Hemicordylus capensis (assembly GCF_027244095.1). Classification (NCBI taxonomy): domain Eukaryota; kingdom Metazoa; phylum Chordata; class Lepidosauria; order Squamata; family Cordylidae; genus Hemicordylus; species Hemicordylus capensis. Next base: position 265,640,290 of record NC_069657.1, on the reverse strand, counting down.
TTGCATCTGGACATTGCCTTTCTACGCCTAACGGCCTGGAGGCTTCTTCCACTTGAATGCCTGACGTTGTGGCTGTACTCTCTGCCTCCAGGAAGCCATCCATTCTCAGGTCTTACCAGGTGAAATGGAAGCGGTTCACACACTTTGCCCTCTGCCATGATGTGCAGGAGCCATCTATAGCCCCCCTACTTTGATCCTCTCTTACCTTTTGGATCTCAAGTATTTGGGCCTCTGTATGACTTCCATTTGGGTGCATCTGGCGGCCATCATGGCATTCTGGTCTAATCCTGACTGTTCCTCCCTTTTTGCCCTCTCAGAGGTGTAGCACTTCCTGAGGGGTTTAACCCATTTTTACTCTGATCCTCCTGCTTTATTTTGCTTTGTGCTTGTAACAGTAGCATACATATAAATAACTTGCATATTGACTTTTTAATAAGTTTATATGGACTAAAATCTGCATTTCTGCAGCGCTACACATATTTTTGTGATGCCCATTAAAAGACTGTTTCAAAGAGAAAAGGAAAATAAAACACCACCTGTGGTGAGTTGAAGCAAGGAGCAGATTTTGGTGTTGTTAAGTTGCAGTACACTTTCAGGGGTGAAGCAAGAGGGACAGATTATTTATTTATTTATTTGATTTTTATACTGCCCTTCCAAAATGGCTCAGATTGAAGAAGGGCTGGGGGAAGGGGGAGGAGAAGCAAGCTGTGGTTTGATATTCTTGTCTGTTATTGTTTAGTTATTTTTATTTAACAAACAAAAATGGTAAACAAAGAATTTCAGTGCACATGTACATGTTTTGCTGAATCATGCCCATTTTTATTCATGGTATTCCTGCTTTTATGGCAGAAGCAAAGCAATACACTTGTATGCTTTACAAAGGCATGCTTTACAAAGTGTTTTACTGTCAGTTTAAAGATGAAGATAGGAGCAACTCTTATATCTGGGTTTCTATCCAATATATTTGACTAGTAGGTGAGGCCTGTTGTTGTGGGCAAAGACATTTTGCGTAGATTGCATTGACAAAGGATTTAAATACAGGTAATAGTTTTTTTTTTAATTAATGTGCTTGCAAAAGGGAAGTAAAAGAAAAGTTTGATATGTGTAGCATTCAACATCAGATGTTTTTCATTTTATTGAATAATGTGTATATTTTATTTGTTTGTTCATTCCTTCATTTATTTTAAAAACATTTATATACCACCCAAAACGCAAGTCTCCAGGTGGTTCACAACAAAACAACAAAAACAGATGAAAAGATTAAAACATCGCAACAATTGAAATTTAAAATGTTAAAACTATTAAAAACACAAATAAAACAATATCTAATTAAAGCCCTGGGTGAACAAATGCATCTTGACTGCCTTTTTAAAAAACGTAAGAGATTGGGAGGCTCTTATTTCAGCAGGAAGTGTGTCCCAAAGCCTCGGGGCAGCAATGGAGAAGGCCTGTCCTTGAGTAGCCAGCAGACGAGCCAATGGCAACTGCAGACAAACCTTTACAGATGATCACAATGGGCGGTGTGGTTCATCGCAAAGAAGGCATTCTCTTAAATAACCAGGGCCCAAGCTGTTTAGGGCTTTATAGGTTATAACCAAAACCTTGTATTTTACTCAGAAACTTATCAGCAACCAGTGTAGATCTTTTAAGATAGGAGTGACATGGTCTCTCCCAGATGACCAACCTGGCTGCCACATTCTGAACCAACTGCAGTTTCCAGACTACATACAAAGGCAGACCCACATAGAGCGCATTGCAGTAATCCAGTCTGGAGGTGACCAGCAAATGTACTACTGTTCTGAGGTAATTTATCTCAAGAAATGGACGTAGCTGGCGTATCAGCCGAAGCTGATAAAAGGCACCTCTGGCCACTGCCTCAGCCTAGGATACCAGAGAGAGGTTTGTGTCCAGAAGCAACCCCAGACTGCATACGTGTTCCTTCTGGGGAAGTGTGACCCCATCCAGAACTGGCAGATAATAGGGATGTGCGAACATGTTCGATGTTGAACCAGTTTGGTTTGACCATTCGGGGTCAAACTGCACCATCCCCTGTTCGGTCTGACCCCGGACTGAACACCCCCCAACTGTTCGGGTTTTTGGTTTTTTTGCGAAGAAAGATAGATAGATAGATAGATAGATAGATAGATAGATAGATAGATAGATAGATAGATAGATATAATTTTTTTTAACTTACCCCCTTTGGGGGAATGTTTGGAGGTTGCGGGGGGGGTTCATGGAGGTCCGCTGTCCCCCGCTGACCTCCCTTCATGCCCATACTGGCCATCTGGCCGGGCTGGTTCAGGCCTTCCCCCTCCAGTGTGCCGGCCATTTTGGAGGCCGCCGCACCTGCACAATTGACCTCTACATGACCAGGCCACACAGAGGCCAATTGCGCAGGCGTGGCGGCCTCCAAAATGGCCACAGCACTGGAGGGAGAAGGCCCGAATGGGCCAAAGAGCCAGCCGGCTGGTATGGGCATGAAGGGAAGCCAGCGGGGGGAAGGGGAACCTCAACAGACTCCCCCCCAGCCACCTTCAACCATTCCCACAAAGGGGGTAAGTAAAAAAAAATTTTTTTTAAAGAAAAATTGTTCGCAACCCCCTCCGAACCAAACCAGGGGGGTTTGAGGGGGTGCTGGACTGAACTGACCCGGTCCGGTTCAGGTCTGGACTCAAACCAAAATGGACCCGCCGGTTCTGTGCACACCCTAGCAGATCAAAATCATCTCTTGAGTTCCGACCCCACACAATAAGTACCTCTATCTTATCTGGATTCAGCCTCAGCTTGTTACTTCTCATCCAGCCCATCACTGCCTCAAGGCAGGCATTTAGGGAACTTATGCCTTCTCCTGATGATGTTGACATGCAGAAAAAGATTTGGCTGTCATCAGCAAACTGATAACATTCTGCACCAAATCTCCTGATGATCTCTCCCAGCAGTTTCATGTAGATGTTAAACATCAGAGACAATATGGAGCCCTGAGGGACACCATACCAAAGTCCAGTTTTTGAAGAACAACAGTCTCCAAGGGACATCATCTGGAATCTGCCTAAGAGGTAAGTGGAACCACTGCAAAGAAGTGCTGCTCACCCCCAGCCCCCTCAGACGCTCCAGAAGGATACTATGGTTGATAGTATCAAAAGCCTTTGAGAGGTCCAAAAGGACCAACACACTCCCTCTGTCAATTCCCAGTTGAAGATCATCGATCAGGCCGACCAAGGCAGTCTCCACCCCATAGCCCACCTGAAAGCCGGTCTGAAACAGGTCTAGATAATCAGTTTCATCCACGATTGCCTGGTGTTGGGAGGCCACCACCCTCTTATTACCTTGCCCAACCACAGAAGGTTGGAGACAGGTCTATAGTTGCTCAACTCTGAGGGATCCAAGACAAGCTTCTTCAGAAGTAGTCTAATAATTGCCTCCTTAAGACGAGGAGGCATTCTGCCCTCCCTCAGAGAAGCATTTATGATCCCTACTAGGCCTTCTACAACAACTTCCCTGCCACATAGTATTAGCAAGGGTCAAGAGAACAGGTTTAGAATAAAGCAGACATGTTCTATTTGCTACCATAAGAGCCCCTGGTGGCACAGTGGTAAAACTGCCGCCCTGTAACCAGAAGGTTACAAGTTCGATCCTGACCAGGGGCTCAAGGTTGACTCAGCCTTCCATCCTTCCGAGGTCGGTAAAATGAGTACCCAGAATGTTGGGGGCAATATGCTAAAATCATTGTAAACCGCTTAGAGAGCTTCGGCTATAAAGCGGTATATAAATGTAAGTGCTATTGCTATTGCTATTGCTATATATAATAGATTGTTTAACTACCGGTATAACCTACACTCAGTGGCTACCATCCTACTTTTGAGTTAAGTGTTGGGAATCCAAGTGTCTTCCTTCAAATAAGATTTTTTTTTTTTTTTTGCAAGAGAATTCAGGTTTGGAATGCAACTATGTTAAACTGTGTATGTTTGTGTCTGTGTTTTACATACTATGCATATTATATTAAAACTAGCTGATCCCACACAGAGTATCTGTGCAGTTGTGTACTGAGCCTGTGACATCCCCTGCAGCTCCCTTATCTGCATAGGGAATCCCCACTGCCCAATCACCATGGTGCTTCTGCTCTCACAGGCTCCTTCTCCCTATCTGCATATGGAATCCCCACTGCCCAATCAGGTGCTTCTGCTTGCAGACTCAGCCAGTCGCCTCCTTCCCACCACATCGCCACGCAAGGCCCATCTTGGAGAACAGCCAATCGCCTCCTTCCTACCATGTCGCCGTGCATGGCCCGTCTTGGAGAAATAATAATAGAGATGTTAAGGGGGCCCCACACATGCTGATCCACCCCCAGCACCATGCCCCTGCCCCTCAGGGACAACCCTGAGAACAGGTCTCAAAAATCTTAAATTCTGAGATATTTTGTCAAATCTGTTCTGCCATAATAAATAGTACATTGAATAATTCAAAAATTAGAGCAGGTTTACTCAGGCTTTGCTCCCACTATTAACTTCAACTAAATCCTCAAAATCCATAGGGCATATTCTGCCTTCTAAATCATGGTTTGATCTGGAGTGTCAAATTGTGAAGAAGTCGCTTATTAAATCATTTAACTTGTACAGGGAGAATCCAGTTTCTTAGACCTCTTAAGAATTAACTAAGCAAAAAACTGCAATATAAATCTCCTTTAAAAATTAAAAAAAGGGATGCCAATAGATCTTTTTGGCAACAACTTATCTCTGCTACACATTCAAAATATTTAGCCGTATTTTGGCATCTTATAACCTCCCATCCATACAACAGACTTCCCCATCCCTCTCACCATATTCCTGCTGGTGTATGGGATGGACATTTTTGGGAGGAAGACTCCAACATAGTTTTAGACCTTGATCCTGGGTATCTCCCCAAATGGCCCTCTGTGTCATGTGCAGAAATTGCTGTTTTGGTTAAGTAACTTAAATCAGGTAAAGCCCACTGTGATTTTATCTCATCTGAAATGCTTACTAATAATCTTGAGTGGTAGACTCCCATTTTAGCTTCTCTTTTCACAGCAATCAATCGTTCTGCCTCACTGCCAAATGACTGGGGTTAAGCGATAATTATTGCCTGCCATATACAAGAGGCAAAAGCGACTTACCAGTAAATTATCATCCCATTAGCTTTCTGAATGTTATAAGCAAGATGTTAGTTCTTAAGAACCTGGCTTGGACCTGCTCCAGGAGGGAACAGTTAGCATAGGGTCCCAGCTGTGCTCCATATAACATTTGAGCCATCTACTTTCCCTTGAATAAGTTGATGGCAGCTGAAATGAACATCCTTCCTTGCCGACTATGGAAGCTGAGAGTTGATGACACACTTCTCTGTGCCTGAGCAGCAGAATAATTGATTTGGGTTTCATCCCAGATTTCTTCATCCCAGATTCCTGAAATATGACCCCCAAATACTTAAAAACATTTAAGCTCCTCTAATGGTGCAGTGGGAAAATGGCTTGACTACCAAGCCAGAGTTTGCCGGTTTGAATCCCGGCTGGTATGTTTCCTAGACTATGGGAAACACCTATATCGGGCAGCAGTGATATAGGAAGATGCTGAAAGGAATCATTTCATACTGTATGGGAGCAGGCAATGATAAACCCCTCCTGTATTCTACCAAAAAATAGGCCAAGATTTTTGTTTAAGCAAGATGTTTGCAAGCCATTTGCTTAACAAATTTCAGGATTAAAGCCCAAAATTAATCCTGATTAGAGAAAGAACAGACATTGGCTGAGGAGCAAGCCAGCTTTAGGGCTGGTAGCTCCCCAATATATCAGGCTTTAATTTTACAGCACTTGATTGAAAGCTATTCATCTAGTCCAATACTGCCTTATACGTCACCTTCATTGATTTCAGATTTGCCTTTGATTTAATCTCTAGAGAAAAGTTGTGGGACAAGATTTTAAATACATCGATGAACCACCAATTACAAGGTTTTTTTACTCTACAGACTACGTGAGAACTCCCGTTTGAAGGTTCGTTGTAGTGCTGTGTAGTGCATTACACAAAATTAATTCCAACATATAGAGGAGTTAGACAAAGCTGCATCTTGGCCTCATCAATGCTCAACTTTTACATTAATTCCACAGTTTCCCATATGAATAATTGGGCTTTCCATCTGCCAAAACTGGCTGACATCTTACTATCCTTCTCTTTGCAGATGATGCAGTCATTCGTTCACAGACGCTGGTGGGCCTCCAAAAAGCCCTACACTCCCTTGCAAAATTTTGACAAGAACAAGCATTAGAGATTAATTACACCCAAACTAAGATACTTACTTTCACAAAGTGCCCAAGATTACAAAATTGGTCCTTGGATGGACACAAATTAGAACAAGTTAAGCGCAGTACACATCTCCAATATGTAATTCAAAATGCCCAGAAGTCTGTATTAGCCATCCAAACCTTTTTCAGCTCTGGTGGTACACATTTTGTTCCTGCTGCGATTAATTATTTTTAGCTAAATCCCGTGCTCAACTCCTTTATGGAGCAAGCACAGCTTGGTCCATATAGCAATCCAGCAGCACTAGAGTCAGTTCAAATGAAATTCTTGAAAAATATCTTTTAAGAGTCTCGCAGCGCACCTAATGTAGTTCTTCATTTGGAAACAGGTGGTTCCAATGTTGAGTCCACGGTACGGTTAAGTATCTTTGAATGCTGGTTAAAGTCCAATTTCTATCCTATGGGCTTAGCCCCCTTAATATTAATAGACAACTTTAATTTATCCTGGAAAAGAGCAGTTTGCAGAAGCTAAATTTATATGGATTTAACCATATAAATTTATATGGATTTATTTTATTAAGAATGGGATATGCCCAAGTAAAAATGGTACTTAGACAATGTGTTTATTTATTTTAAATTTATTTAACACACTTCGATACCACCCAAAACTCACGTCTCTGTGCGGTTTACAACAAGCAAACAAAAAGTTTAAAAATTAGTTAAAATGCATGACAACAAAAAAACTTAAAACAGTAGTTAAAACAAAATAAATGACATAGTAAAAGTTAAAACATTACAACAATTTAAATTTTTAAAACAACATTTTAAAATGATAGAACTGTTAAAACAATATTTAATTAAAAGCCTGGGTGAATAGGTGCCTCTTTAAAGACTTTTTAAAAGTTGTCAGAGATGGGGAGGCTCTTATTTCAGCAGGGAGCACGTTCCAAAGCTCTGAGGCAGCAGCAGAGAAAGCCTGTTCCTGAGTAGCCTCCAAACAAGCCAGTGGCAACTGCAGACGGACCTCTCCTGATGATCTCAATGGGTGGTGGGGTTCATAACGAATAAGGTGTTCTCTTAAATACCCAGGGCCCAAGCCGTTTAGGGCATTATAGGTTATAAATAGCACCTTGTATTTTGCCCAGAAACTTATCGGCAGCCAGTATAGATCTTTCAATACATGAGTAATATGGTCTCTCCGAGATGACCCAGAGACCAACCTGGCTGCTGCATTCTGAACCAGCTGTAGTTTCCAGACTACACACAAGGGCAGCCCCACATAGAGCGCATTGCAGTAATTCAGTATGGAGGTTACCAGCAGATGTGCCACTGTTCTGAGCTGGCATATCAGCCCAAGCTGATAGAAGGCACTTAGTGTTTTAGCATGGATAGGCAAACAGAACAATCCTTGATTCTCAAAGGATTTTTTCTCGGAAGCCAACCTATTAGTTCTCATCCTGCTAGATATTTAACTCAAATTACAGTTCCCAAAATATCGCAAGAGGTTTACATTAGCTCGTTTTAATGCATTACCCACTGCAGTTCTGGAAGGAAAGTTTAGAAAAATCTCACTGCTCAAAGATGGTGTCTTTGTGCAACAGGCATCATCGAAACCACATCCCATGTTTTATTATATTGTGAGTTATATAGGGACTTTAATCAACATTACATTTTTCCACTTTTAATTAATTTTTCCAGGCCACACGGATTTATTTTATGTAAGTTTTTTGCTGTCCGACCAGAAAGTTGAGATTTCCTTAAATATCGCTAAGTTCTGTCTGATTGCTAGTAAAATTAAACAGATACTAATTTCCTCATAACCGGTACAGGTTGCGCGTAATGAGTTTAAACTCACTCTGTATAGTATTGGTAGATACTATGCCAATAGTTTTTATGCCAATTGAGCTTATTATATTATTTTCACACACTTGTTTTCTTTTGTTCGACCTGGACTGTGGTTGTTTGCTGGTATGTGACTGTATCTGTGGATGGGGGATCCAGTGGTTACCCCATTGTCATGGACGGGCCACTGCCTGGTTAAGGTTGGTATCACGGTCACAATCCACCTCTGCAGGGGTGATGGACCTATTAGGATGGTCCGCCCAAAAAAGCTGCTAGACCCAGCAGGTTTCCAAAAGGCCTTGGAGAGTTTTGATGTTGGTGCAGCTGGTGATTCTGTTGATGCCCTGGTGGGAACCTGGAATAGAGAACTCACCAGGGCAGTAGATATTATTGCTCCTAAGCGTCCCTCCAGGCCTGCTTCTAAGATGGCTCCGTGGTACACGGAGGAGTTGCGGGGGATGAAGCGGTTTGGTAGGCGACTGGAACGCAAGTGGAGGAGAACTCGGCTTGAATCTGACAGGATGCAGCATAGAACCCATTTGAAGACCTACGCAATGGCAGTGTGCACAGCAAAAAAGTGTTTTTGGTCGGAGCGCATTGCGTCTGAGGGTTCACGCACCGCAGAGTTATCCCGGGTGGTGAGGAGTATAATTTATGTTCCTTCTGCCTCAAATCAGCTCCCGGAGATACTCTGCTGTGACGCCTTTAGTGGGTTCTTTGCAAATAAGATCTCCTGTATTCGGGCTGACTTGGACTCTACTATTCCTGCAGGGTCTGTGAGGGAGGTATCCTGCAATCCCTCTTGCAGTGTTAGGTTGGATCAGTTTCAATCTGACTCCTGATGGTGTGGACAAGCTGCTTGGAGCAGTATGGCCTACCACTTGTTCTCTGGATCCTTGCCCAGCCTGGCTGCTTCGATCTAGCGGAGAGATTGTTGGAGATAGCCTAGTCAATATCATAAATGCATCACTGAGGGAGGGCAGGGTGCCTCCCTGTTTGAAGGAGGCAATAGTTACACCGCTTCTTAAGAAGCCTTCCCTGGATCCTTCAGCGATGGATAGTTATAGGCCAATCTCCAATCTCCCCTGGCTGGGCAAGGTAATCGAGAGGGTGGTGGCTAACCAGCTCCAGGCGGTTTTGGAGGAAACTGATTATCTAGACCCATTTCAAACTGGCTTTAGAATAGCCTATGGGGTTGAGACAGCCTTGGTTGGCCTGATGGATTACCTTTACCGGGGAATCGACAGAGGGAGTGTGACTCTGTTGGTCTTCTTGGATCTCTTGGTGGCGTTCGATGCCATCAACCATGGTATCCTTCTGGGTCGCCTGGGGGAGTTGGGGACAGGGGGCACTGCTCTGCAGTGGTTCCGTTCTTATCTCTCAGGTAGATCCCAGATGGTGGAACTTGGTGACAGTCGCTCCTCAAAGCAGGAGCTGTTATATGAAGTCCCCCAGGGCTCCATTCTGTCACCAATGCTTTTTAATATCTACATGAAACCGCTGGGTGAGGTCATCAGGAAATTTGGTGCTGGGTGTTATCAGTAAGCTGATGACACCCAAATCTACTTCTCCCTTTCATCTTCAGGAAATGGCACTCATCCTCTAAATGCCTGCCTACAGGCAGTAATGGGCTGGATGAGGGATAACAAATTGAAGCTGAATCCAAGCAAGATGGAGGTGCTCATTTGGGTGCTCAGAATCTGAGGAATGGGTTAGATCTTCCTGTGCTGGATGGGGTTACACTCCCCCAGAAGGAGCAGGTGCACAACTTGGGAGTACTCCTGGATCCAGGCCTCACCCTGGTTTCTCAGGTGGAGGCCATGGCCAGGAGTGCTTTCTATCAGCTTCGGCTGATTTGACAACTGCGTCCATTCCTCAGAGAGGATGACCTCAAAACAGTGGTGCACCAGCTGGTAACCTCCCGGCTTGACTATTGCAATGCGCTCTACGTGGGGCTGCCTTTGTACGTAGTTCGGAAACTTCAATTAGTTCAGAATGCAGCAGCCAGATTGGTCTCTGGGGTAACCCAGAGAGACCATATTACGCCTATTTTGAAACAATTGCACTGGCTGCCGATATGTTTCTGGGCAAAATACAAAGTGCTGGTTATTACCCTTAAAGCCCTGAACGGCTTAGGTCCGAATTACCTTAGAGAGCGCCTTCTTCTGTGTGATCCCCACCGCACATTAAGGTCATCTGAGGAGGTCCGTCTCCAGTTACCACCAGCTCGTCTGGTGGCGACTCGGAGACAGGCCTTCCCTATAGCTGCTCTGGGGCTGTGTAATGCGCTCCCTGCGGAAATCCGCAATTTGAATTCTCTATTAGCCTTCAGGAGAGCACTTAAAACGTATTTGTTTGGCCTGGCTTTCCAGGGTTTTAAAATCTGTTTTAATATTCTAACCCGATTTTGGGGCTTTTAATCACTGTAATTGTTTAATTGTTGTTTTAAAATGTTTTTAAATTGTTAATTGTTGTTATATTGTTTTTAATTTGTTTTAGCTCTTTATTGTTTTAGTGGTTTGTTTTAATTATAAACCGCCCTGAGCCATTTTGGAAGGGCGGTATACAACTCAAATAAATAAATAAATAAATAAAGGTTTTCTTGGTCATATTTTGTTGGTGCTTAAGGATCTTCACTGACTTCAGTTTTCAGTATCTTTCCAGGTGCAAATGATGTGTGTAAATTTTTGTTTTGTTTTGTTTCCCCAGGCCTTTGGAGTATAGATCAGTTCTGGATATTTGAAACTTTATCTGTTTTTAGATTGCTGCTTTTATGTATTGATTTTGTGAATATTCGTATTTATTTCTATGGTTACTGTTTTTAACTATGTTATTGTAAATTACATTGTGCTTGTTTTAACAGGGAAAGGCAGGGTAGAAATGAAATAAAATGCAAAGTGCTGGTTTTGAACCATAAAACACACTGGTCCCAGGTTTAGTATCTGAAGACCCACCTCTTAAGCTTCACTTGAGGATACCATGAGTGGTCTGGGAGGAAAAGCTGATGCAGCAGCACTGCTGAGGCTATACAGGTGTGGCCCCATAGATGAAAGCCCACTGCAACCAATACAGCATATTATTTCAATAAACATTTTAAGAAACTTTTTTTAAAAATCCCTGTCTGAATCCAAGTGCGCCTGGATTAGACGGCTAACTTTTAGAAATTGGCCTTTTTCATGGTAGTGCCCTAACAATAGAACCCTCCTCTCCCACATTTGGTTGGCACCTGTTCTTTTATCCTTTAGGTGCCCAGTTAAACCCGTTGATGAATGGTAGCTTGTCTTACCTGCTGGTAGCTTATCATGGTAACTTGTCTTACCTGCTGCTCTTTTGCTGCAGGCTGTGTTTGTAGCTTTAGAGTATGGCTTTAACTTTCTTTGATGTGTAATTTTGAATGGTTTTACCAGTTTTCATGTAAGCTGCCTTGAAAATCTCAGGGTTGAAAAGTGAGATATGTACAAAGTGAGTTTTAAATCAAGAAATAAAATAAAATAAACATCCATCTACAAAGGCAGTGTACTACCAGACACTGGGGATATACACGGGAAAGTCTTAGTATCCTTGTGGACTTCCTGGGGCATAATCTGACTGGCCACTGTGGTAAACTGGAAACTTACTAGATGGCCCCACCTTGGTCTGTTCTATTATTGCTCTTCTTTAGACCCCATCTTTTTAAAACCACATCAGATCATGCGAATTAGCCCCCAATCAGTTGAAATGTGATGGTGAACAGTAGGCCAACCCGTCCACGTGTAATCAGTGGCTGCTGCTGTTTTATTATATTATAGCTTCTGGATTCGGCAATGAAACTTTGGAAAGTGCCTACATCCAGCTTCGTTTATAAGTTGACACTGACGAACGCACTCCCAATTATTATTATTACTACATTTATGTCCCGCTCTTCCTCCAAGGAGCCCAGAGCGGTGTATTACATACTTAAGTTTTGCTTTCACAACAACCCTGTGAAGTAGGCTAGGCTGAGAGAGAAGTGACTAGCCCAAAAGTCACCCAGCTTGTACTATGGCTGAATGGGGATTTGAACTCGGGCAAGCGCCCGGCCCCACCCAGCTTCCCTGTGGCACTCCACCCTGCGGAACGCTTTGACTCATGGTTCCACGCATTCCCAAAAAAGGTGTGCGCGTCCTTTTTAAAGAACTCGCAGCCGGACGCAACCAACGAACGAAGCTGCGGCGGACAACGCGAGGGTCGTACATCCGCCCTGAGTGACCCCTCGAAGAAACTACCTCTCCCTGCATGCAACGCGATACAGGCAATGATGGCGGAGCTTTCGTCGTCCTCCTGAGAAGCCATCCAATGGAGAGAAGGTTCTGAAGAGAACCGCAGCCAATGAGAGAAGAATAGGTGGCGGAAAGATCATCTTCCGCCCTCATACACGCGTTTCCTTTTTATTTCCCCCTTATTTTTTTGGCTGGGGACCGGAAGTGATGTCAGAAGCCCCATGTGAGGCGATTGCAACACATGCAGCGCGGAGGAGAAGAGCGAGGAGAGAGGGAGGGGGAAGAGCAGGAGAGGCGGAGGGGAAAGGAAAGGAAGGAAGAAGCCGGTTAAAGACGTCACAAGCGCCGTCGCGAGGAGCTCTTCGCTGCCGTCCAGAGAAGGAAGGGGAGAAAGGCGGCGGCGGCGGCCAGGCCTGAGGTGAGCGCGCGTGCCGGCGGGAGGCTCCCTCCCGGTCAGTCAGTCAGTCGGTCAATGGAAGCGCGGAGGCAGGACCGGGGGGGCGCGCGCGAGTGGAGGTGGGGGGAGCGGGTGAAGAAGGGAGGCGGCGAGCCGGGATTAACGGCTTTACTTTCTTCCCGTCCTCCTTCTCTTTTCTCCCGTCTCTTTTTCTCTCGCTCTCCCACCCCCCCCTTCTCTTTTCTCTCTGTGTCGGCCTTGCTGCTTTACTGCAGCCGCAGGAGGGGCGGTGGAGGAGGAGGAGGAGGGAGAAGATGGCGGACGATCCCAGCGCTGCCGACAGGAACGTGGAGATCTGGAAGATCAAGAAGCTCATCAAGAGCCTCGAGGCGGCGCGCGGGTGAGGAAGGCCCAGGCGGCGGGAGTGGTGGTGGTGGTGGCGGCGGTGGTGCTGGGCCTGCGTCTGGCTCAGGGGGCCCAACCTTGTGCCTTGCGCTGCTAGTGCGAAGAATGGAGCTTTTCTGTGCTCATAGCGGCTAAAAGCCTCCTCGGACCTCCCCACAGGAAAAAGAGCGTGTCGGGGAGAAGGCCAGGCTAGAATCCTCCCGGACAATCCAGTTTTCTAATCTGTAGCGAGTTCAGTTATGGGAGGCCATCCCCCCCCCATCTCGCTCGAAATCTGAAGTGTTACTGCCCAAGCATGAGATGGGGCTCCCTCACTGAGAACTTGGTCTTAGCTCTTGCTAAGTGTGTAACTTTTTGGGGAGACTAGATCCATATGGATGCTAGCAAATAAGCATATCAGGACAATGTGTTCTTACATAGCTTTTTTGCTATACTATTTTTTCCTCTAATCTACAACAGATATGCTAGTTTTCTATGTGCAAATATTTTATTTTTTTTGGTACAGCAGATCAGTCCATCTTGTAAATTGGAGTGCTGAAGTCCAGATACATATTGGCCCCCTTAGTCACAAATAAGTTCTTGCCTTACTTGGGAGCTGCATTTGCAGATGGGTGCATGCATGCACCACTTGACTGCTTTTTTTAGCTTTACTGTTTTGTTTTTTCTCATGAGGTTGGCTACCAATAGTAGTTGGGTGACATTTTAAGTGTTGTGGAAGTGATTTGAACATACATTTCAGCGCTGAAAACATTTACCTTGCTATGCAGCAGATGCACCTTCCATCACTTGATACCTAGTTCTCTCTCTTTTCTGTGCTCCCCCCTCTTCCCTCTGTTCTGCTATATAAAGCAGGCACTTATCAATGCCTCTCTGTCTCTACAAAAATATCCCCCCCCCCTTTTTTTTTTTTTTGCAAAAAAGTGTTTGCCGTTTCAGTGCAGATTTTTTAGATGGGACAGTCCTCCCTGATCTTATTGGCCTTGTAGTAATGTATGTGGCTAGGTTGGCAATAACGCTTGTCTGTAAGGGGAGTTATTTGGGGGAAGGTGGTATTCGCTACATAGAGATCAAATCTGGGCCTGAAGCACAGCTTTTTGATTATAAAGGAACACTCCTCCCTGAAATAGTGTTTTCCTCACCCCTTTGCAATGTGTTTTATTTACACAGAGAGCTGTTGTTGTGCTTAACTTCTCCTTATAAAGGCAGGTGTGATTTTATTAGTTGACTCTCCAAGAATAATAGCAAGGGACAGGAGTTCCACAAAATGCAATTGTCAAATGGCCAGTGGCATGCACTTGTCCCTTTTTCAGCACAGTATGAGACTCCTCCTCTTAATTTCTACAGGGTTCTCTGTACATCAGGAAAAAGATGAGGTCTGTTGCTTAGTTTTGAGTAGGAAACACAAGGCTTGCCGCCTCCTCTCTGTCTCCGTGCACAAAAGATTTATAAGAAGAGATCATCTTCTTGCTTTGGTAGTGCTCTAGAGTTGCTCAAAAGTAGCAAGACGTTCTCTTTTCCTCTGAATATCTCCAAAGCATGACTTGAACTGAGAAACAGATCTCTCCCAGATCCTCTGTGTGTGCCAGAGCTTTTATTTCAGTGGTGATTACAAATAGTGGCTATCAAGGCCAGCCTAAACTTATGGACCTTTGGTAGGGAAGATGGCCTATCTATAAATGCTTCAACAGCCCAAGAGAATCATGCTGAGGCTGCTGACTGGCAAGCGAATATCCTTGATTCATGTGGCTACTTCACATTTACCATTTTGCTGTGTTCTATATAGTATTCATTAGATATATTTGCTACTAATTTTCTTGCCCTTGTAGGTTTACATGTAATTATCTGAAATTATGTAATATGGCAGGCAACCTGAGTTGGGAAAAGCATATGGAACATCTATTTTTTTAGTACTATGTTGTGTTAAATCCTTCCTCACTTTAAAGCTGTTTGATAATATGTTTCATATGAGATGGATAGCCTGTTGGACTTTCAGATTGATTAGCTTTACTGGAAACTTACTAAAACAATTTCTGTAGCCTATTAAACATTATTACACTCTTCTTCTTTATATTCTATTTAGTGTATGTCCAGCCTCATAGTTTTTGAGGTTTGGATCAGTTGAATATTTACCATGGGAACTGGTCACTCTAGCTTCTCATTATGGATTTCTTGTTACTTCTTCAGAGGCTGTAGTTAGATCCCAGTGGCATAGATGAGTCAATGGTGTGATTCACTGGCAACTGGCTAGGCTTATTAGAAATGTGGCTACTGCTGTCTTCATTTATATTAGCCATTTGTCTGTCTCAAGCAGGAAATGAAAAAAAAAAGTATATAGGCAGTCTTCTCTGCTTCAAGTTCATAATTGGAACCCACATATAGGAGAATCTTGTTCCGGATTTCCACTGTCATGTCTTAATGTGCTTTACCTGAAAAGATCAAGTTGCAGTGGCACAGGATAGTAGGAAACCTGAACTATTTAAATGTTAAGGTGGGGTTGAAATGTAGATTCTCTTTTCAGTGAAACATTTCAGGTTCTAAAGTAGTATATGTAGTGTTATGCATAGGGGAGCTCCCATTTCTGGTAGCAGCCTCCTGAAAAAGTACCTCTCTCCACTCCCCATGTCAGGGTCCTCTGGATCAGAACCCCATGAGGTGCAAGGGGCTGCTGGAAGGAACTGTCCCCTTGCACTGTGTGCACACAAGGAAGATCTTTGTGCATGTGCACTGGGCTTTCTGAATCCTGGTCGCTGTATTTAATTGCAGACAGTTAAATTAGCCTTTAGGTGTTTGCAATTGATTGGATACTTTTACCAGACAGTGAACTTTTAGAGGTCTCCTCATGATTGCTAATGGTTGCTGTGCAGTGTTTTAGGCTGCTGAGGCTTCAGATTATAAAGTTTCTGGAGCGTGGTGTTATCTGTCTTTCAAGCAAATAATTTAGGGGTGTGTGCGTGCACATACATGGTCACAATACAGTGAAAAGCAGTAGAACAAGACACAAGTATCAGGGTGATGTTTTTCAGTAGGGAAAAATATGTGATGGGAATGTCAGAATAACTGGTGTATCTGAAATAGAGATGCCACATGCCCTACTAATCCGATCCCTCTTTCTGGGTGTGGCATTGCTAACTCTGTGGCCCATTTGCAAGGTTTTGAGAGGAGTCTCATTCCACTAATATGTAAGGCTAAATTCTACCAATTGGATAGGGAATAGGCAAGAAGAAAACTTTTGAAGCCTGAGTTTTGAAATCTTGTGAGTTTTAATGTCTGCTGCTGTGTTTTGCCACTTTGCAAGCAACGTTTCCATCATAGCAAATATTGCAGTTTCACAACTCTTATAACTTCTCATGAATTGTTCTAAAAGTATAGATTAGGGATGTGCACGGAACTGTTTGGCGCTCCATTCTAGGGGCACTGAGCTGGTTTGAAGGTGTGGGGGGTGGATAACTTAAGGGCAGGCGAGGGTGCTCTTACTCCTCCCACCACATTTTCCCCACCAGTGCTGTGTATTCAAAGGGTCCAGCAGGGTGGCAGCGTACCTCCCTGCCACCCCATTGCTTCCTCAGACTGGAAGTTTCCAGCACTCGTATGCATGTGCATGCACATGCATACGTACATCATGCACACACACTGGGAACTTCCGGGCACTTCTGGTTCGACGAAGCAATGGGGTGGCAGGGAGGTACACTGCTGTCCCGCCGGACCATTTGCATACACAGCGCCGGCAGGGGAAACGTGGCTATCTCCCCCCCCCCCCCCGCCACCTTCAGACTGCCAGGTGCCGTTTCCATGCACTTCCCTAGTATAGATGTACTTTCTCAAATCTTTGGCAAGCTGTAATCAAATATTTGTTCATCAACATTTTGGTTATTTGAGGAAACGTTTGAAATATTTATGCAGCACATATGATTAACATGACATTTTTATTAAATCCAATCAATTTAGGCCTTTGGGAAACTTTCTGGAAACCTTTCAAATTCAAAACTTTCAAAAACAAAAAAACCTTATCACTGAAAGTATTTGAGCCAATAGCTCTTTAATCCATGGCAATAATAACCATTTTTTGATTTTTACTCTGTAACCTATGTTCCAAAGAATACTTAAGGTAGATTCTAATGTTAGCTTAAAACAGTGTTAGAAAACCTATGTGTAGGGATATGAGAATAACTGGGAGACTAGTTTGTCTTTGCTTATTGCTTGTGTTAGACTTGTATTTGACCATTCCAAGTAATGTTTGTAGGACTAGAGTGTCTGTGGTTTAGCTAAGAGCATTGTTGAATGTGCTGAGCTTGTGGAGACCTGTCTCCTTGTGTGGGTTCCAATGCATAGCAACATGTGTTAGGGTACAGAATAAAATGCCAAAATAGAATGTCCACTCAATAGGCTAAATTTTCAATGAGTATCAAATGGAGGTTTAAATTAAATAGGAAGCTCAAAATGTTACAGGTGAGTAGAGATTCTTGCTAATCTACTTGATGAAGTCATGCACCCAGGAAATTTAAAACAGTGTGGAGCACTGTCAGGCTGTGTACCATGCCATAATTATAATTTCATACTGATCTGAGTTTTGTTGGCTAAGCAGAATAGCATCCCAGGTATTATTTGAAATAAATGGATTCTGGCAAAATAATACCTTGCTACCAGGTAATAAATGAGGGGATAGTGCTGAAAATAAAAACTCTCAGTGTTGTAAAAATAAAGGTTTGGGTGTAGAAATAGTACACAAAGATTATGGAGGAAGAAATTTATGTTTCTAGAAAAACCGCTCAGACAGGGAACGCACCCAACACCAATCATAGTATTAAAGGTAGCAGTAAATTTGGATTCTTGGCCAGAATGCAGCATACCTGCAAGATAGAAAATTGAAATCGATAAGTAAAAGAGCAGGTGAAAAACAATCTTAATATTAAGGGGAAACATGTGTTCTCCATCTCTCCTGTAGAAAACACGTGGAAAAGTACTTTTTCCACAAGTGCCAATGTGGAAAATTTAAGAGTTCAGAGTTGGAAGGTGTGGAAAATAACATTAAAAATATGGACTATCGTACATTTTGCAAGAACATAGTGGGCTCGATCCAAAGGTTTCTTGCATGAGGCACTTCCACGCATGCAAGGAAAAGCGCCCCCTTGCTGATTCTTCTCTTCAACTGCAGCCCCTCACATCACATCCTGTACCATTTCTGACTCCTCCTCAAACTTCAGAATTGAATTTTGGGGGGCACAGAGGACCTCAGCAGGAGGGGGTAGGAAAGCCCTATTTCTTGAACAGAATGCTGGCTGCTTGTGATATTTGCAGTGGTAGTTGTAGTTTTTCGGTTCCAACCCATTATTATTTACTGCTTAAATGTCAGGATACTAGATTTAAAGTGGCAGGTTTTTATCTACACTAATTGCCACTCAACAGTTATTGGGATGTTTTGGCTAAGTATCCAAACTTACTGCTACCTTTTAATAATATGATCTGTTAATTGTGTTGGGCACGTTTTCTTTCTGAGCGGTTTTTCTAGAAACATAAATTTCTTCCTCCATAATTTCTTTGTGTACTGTTTCTTTATTTTTACCACAGTGTTGATAGTTCTTATTTTCAACACTTGTTGATCACTTATTACCTAGTAGCAAGATATGCTTAAGCAAAGAAGGACTATTTAACATTCCACCTGATGAAAAGTTCTGGAGAACTTGAAATCTTGCTGCTTACAATTTTGTCATTCTGGTTGGCACTAATAAAGGTACAACCAGACTGACTTTTAGACTTGTTTTAATGTACTGACACTGCTACCTAGGCTTAAGTAGCTTCGGTTCGCAGGGACGTGGATTTTGTGGGAAACTTCAAATTGTAAAACACCCTGATGTTTCTTTAGCGTGTTTGTAGTATGTGCACTTCAGGTTTTAATTTAACCCCCCTCTTCTAATCCCCTTCCCCCATTTGTCATTGAATAGATAATGTGTGTGGGAGTGAAATACACTTAATTTTTGAATATATAGATTTGTTTTCTGGGGATAGTAATCTGAAAAACTTTAATCACAATTTGGAAACAACCATTTATAAAATGCTGAGTGATATCCAGACTAAAGCTCCATCAGCAGACACACCTCCCATTAACAGAGCCTCTCCTTGATTGGAGGGAGGAGTCCCTGCAGGCTCCATGGCATACCATTGGCCAGTCAATGGATATAATCTGTGAGGCCACACCCATGTTCCAAATTATAGTTAGCTTCTCCTCATCTCAAGTAAATACACAGATGGTAACTGACTGTGATGAGAGCTTCTCCTGGGGGAGCAGTAGTCTGGATGCCGCTCGGTGTATTTTTGGAAACAGACTTCTCACCAGGAAAACGTTACCACACATCACCCCCTTAGAGTTCACGAAACAGGATTAGATGAAAAAAAGGTTGAGATTAGTGAGGGGGCTCTCTCTTGTCTTTTAGGTCCCATTTGACAACTTCTCCATCTATAGGAGAAGCTTTATGTGTCTGTCCAGCACCCCATACCTAATTTTGCCTATTTCCCCTTTCTTTTGCATCCAATTTTAATGGAAGCTCAGGTGGTATAAAATTGGGTGGAATGTTAGGTTGCTGTTTGTGCCATCCCTTAATCTAAAATGGTGGCAGTAGAATGGGGCACATTATCCTAGAGCCAACTGACAGTTATCTAGGCTGTACTTTGCCTGGCCTGCTAGTCGTTTGTGAGTGAATGGAAGAGAATAATACTTCGATTGTGAGTGTAAGACATTTCCCCATCCTACAAGCACCATAGCCTGCAGAATAGGACTAGGACTTGAGGCTAGCTTCACTGCTGGAGTACCAGCAGTTGCTTCTTGCACTTGCCCCGCAGCCCAGCTTGCTGTGCAAGAGCAAATCACTTCTGGTATAGTGTGGGGGATGGTGCTTTCCAGTTTCTTCATATGATCTCCCCAACCTTCCTGGCAGTGTTCAGAGTCTTGAAATGTTTTGAGACTTCCCACACAATGTAGAGATGTAAAATTTGCAAGCAGAAATTTTTGCTTAAAATAAAAAGTAGTGCACAGTCTTCTTAGTAGCTGGGATTCAGATGCTTCTCTAGGCCTAAAGTAACTTGTAGGGGGTTTCTTATTTCTTTGTGCCATGCTAGGTGGTTGGACCAAGTGACCTTTGTTCCAGTTCTGATCCTTGCAGTCCTGTAGCTATAACCTGGAATTTTAATCTGTTAATAACAGGATCAGTTCATTTGTGCCCCTCCTTCACCAAAAATTTGAAGCAGTAGCAAAAGCAATATGTGTGGTTTTAGCTTCCTTCTTGCCATGTTTTTGTCTAAGCCCTGGAAGTGCCCTTGAAACGCATTATTTGAAATGTTCCGGCTTAATAAAGAAACCTTGAAGCATCTGAGGGTTCCATTACAAACACACACACACCCGGTATACAAAAAGGTTGGTGATAGATGGTTATAGTTGGATTTCATACCATGTAGATAAAACACTAACTGAATAAATGTTAAGAGGCTGACAATCTGAACTGAGTTGCACATGGGTAGGCAGGGGCAAAGCTCCCCCTTTCCCTATGCTTTCCCTGTGGAACTATGTCCCCGAAGATCACCTCTATTCCCCTTGTGAGCAGAAGTGTTCTTCATGTAGTACTATTAGTTTGGTTGTTATCCATTATCTGCATATGTCCCAAAGATGATATGACATTGTTCCTGTTTGGATGAATATGGGTATGTTTTGGAAATGAGCAGAGCTTGTATTCTTCCATCCACTTGCCTTTAAACTGACTTCTGTAGAGGCTTATGTCTTCATTGAACTAAAGCAGAAAAGATGGAGAATAGCTGTAAAGGTCACTAAGCCCAGGGGTGCGAATGGAGTTGCAGGGACTGCTTGCCTATCTGCCGGGGACTCCTTGTATGTCACTTCTGTGAGCTGAAGCAGCTTCCATGACTCTTAACTGGAGGTACCAGAAACTGAACTTCAAACTGTATGCGTACAAAGCATATCCTTTAACAACTGATACAGGTCTTCTCCAAAGCTCACAGTTATGTACTAAAACACAGTTGTTGTACAGATAAACTAAATATGTTCTATTAGTCTGGTTTATTGTAATCATTACTTTAATCATCTAGAATATTACTACAGGAGCTAAAACCAAAACAATCTTCTCTATATATAATTCTCGAAGGCATACCTGTGGCTAATCCCATACGTGGCAGCTCTCACGAGGGTTCATGAGCAGAAGCACCTGATTGGGCAGTGGGAATTCCATATGCAGATAAGCAGGAGGAGCCTGTGAGAGCAGAAGCACCATGGTGATTGGGCAGTGGGGATTCCATATGCACATAGGGAGGAGGAGCATGTGATAGTTAAGGTCAGTTGGAACACAACTGTTGCTTGATTGTAGAGGAGAGGAGTCTATATACCCCTGCTAACTGAGCAAAGAGGCAACTTTAGAAAAGTGGTGATTCTCTATTTAGCAGCGGAGAGCAACTAGCCCTTTCTAACCCCAGCTCAGTATCCCTCCAGTGGCTGTTGCTGGTGCCTCTCTTTGTTTCTTTTTAGATTGTGAGCCCTTTGGGAATAGGGTGCCATATTTATTTATTTATATCTATGTAAACCGCTTTGAGAACTTTGGTTGAAGAGTGGTATATAAATATTTGTAGGCGTTGTAGTATATGAAAGGATATTGGGCAGGGGTCTGCAAAGAGAGGGGTCATGAGGGAGGAAAGAGCCCCTTCAGGAGAAGGAGGCTGCCATTATGTGAATTATATGAGGAAGCAAGATCTGTTAAATCACAAAGGGCGGGGGGAGAGAAAGAAAGAAAAAAAGAAGGGAGGGCAAGAAAGACAGAGGAGAAGAGTAAGTGGGAGAGAGGGAAAAGAAGGGAGTGGGGGAGAGAAAGAAGGGTGAGGCACGGGCCTGAGCCTGACAGCGGCTTGAGAGGAACGAGCAGCTGTGGCAGCAGTAAGGAATGGCCCAGTCAACCACTGCTGCTGTTTGGGGCTGTGGAGGGATGCAGGCAGCCAAGGGATGGGTCCAGGTCTGTCATTGGTGTGAGGGGAATGAGTGGCCGTGGCTGTGTTGGCAGTGAGGAAGGACCTGGTCAACTGCTGATGCTCTTGTGGGGAGGAGAAAGAGCGGGGCTTGAGTAAGGGTGGGGAGGTCTCTGCTGATAGGGGGCTGCAGCTTGGCCAATAGGCACCAGCAACGCTGCAGCTGCGACCAAGAAGAGTGAAGGAGATGGAGCAAAAGGATTGAGGAGTGACCAAGAAGGGTGAAGGGGATAGAAGCAACCAGATGGTGGAGGAGGAGCAGGAGCATGGCTCGGGTGAGGGTGGAGAGATCTCTGAGGTGAGGCGGGCTGTGACGGGGTAAGGGTGAGCAATCAAATACTAGCGCACAGATGCTCTGCACGAGTTAAGCTAGTACTAGCTAAACCACACAGAGCATCTGTGCTTATCTCCAAATTCCCCATTCAATCTCTCTTTTCCCCTACCTTGTTTTTTTCTGTGCCGTCCCATTGGAGCCTGCATGCCCGGCTTGCTTCCTTCCTCACAGCCCTTGGTGGGAGGAGGCACCTCCCTGTGCTTATAGGGGAACCTCATACCCTACCCCAGGACCCCTCAGCTTCCCCACCACATGCACCCCCAATCCTACTCTCTCCTCCCTCCAAAGTACTAATCCCTCTAACCCTTCTCTTCTTCCTAGGAGGCATCTCCTCCTGCCGCCTCTCCCTTCTCCAGCTCCAAGGCTCGCTGACTCTCAGCCACCTCCTTGCCCTTCACTCACTCGCTCTTTCTCTCAGCCACCCCCCACCTCAAGGCCCTGCCCCCAGCCCACCTCTTCTGATTTCCATGAGCAGATGATTTGCTTGTGAGCTGGGAGACTCTCCACCCACAGCAATTTTCCCCTCTCTTTCCTAATCTCCAGCCTCTGTCACCCTGCCAAGTCTCCTCATGAGGACGACAGCTGAGCCAGGACTTTCCATCCGGCCTGCACAGACGGCATTCGTTGCGTTCTCCTGTCTTGGCTCAGCTGTCCTCCTTGTGAGGAGACTTGGTGGGCTGATGGAGGCGGCAGTTGGAGCTGACCTAGGCAGCAGTGGCCCCATTCTATGTCTCTGTTCTCTCCTCCGCCCCCCTGTTCCTCCTTGGTAGCAGCTGCTCGTCCGTCAACCGCTCAGCTCTCCTCCATGGCGTCTCATCAGAACTCTCGTGGGATGTGCCCCGTATACCCGTAGCATTTTATACCTATATAGATTTGCTGTTTGGATTTAAGGGAGATTGTCAGTTTCATCAAATCCCCTGTTCAAATAATAAATAAGTTCTTCAAAGGTGCAATCATAGAACTGACCTTTTTATTTACATTTTTAAAGCTGGTTTTAGGAGAAAGCTAATTGTACTTTTGTTTCTGGCACAAGACACAATGATATTTTATTTGCGTAGATGATTGATTCTGAATTTCATACCAAATTTTTACACAATAATACTGCTGATTTTATTACAGAATCACATAGAAATGTCTTATGTTGGCTGAACCAACATATTGGGATATAGTAGTTACAGAAAAGTGGGGAGCTGTACAAAGACGCTGTTTTCTAATCAGCAACAGCCTTGTACAATCATCTTTGGTTTCTGATCCTTTATCAGACATTGTCCACACATACCTGAAGTACAGGAAATGAATCGTTGGTACTCACCTGAAAGGTTATTCTCCTCAGAAGTATAGATTGTATCCGTGAGGAAACACTCAGGAGATGGGCCAGGGCACACCCCCTCGAAATGTGCCCTATACTTAGTATCCTCCAGAGTGGGGTCCAACCCGTGAGGGGAACTGGCATACGAAACCAACCCAGAGAGTTAGGGCCAGGGGTACGTGCCAGGAGACCAGAGAAGCTAGAGGGTGGGACGGATACAATCCATACTTCTGAGAAGAATGGCCTTTCAGATGAGTACCAGTGATTCATTCTCCCTCAGAAGAGGATTGTATTGGTGAGGCATTATGGGACCTACCAGGACCTTGCGATCGGGTGGGAAGTCTGGTCTTAAGTAGGGACTACCTTTTGTAGGACGTGCCTGCGAAAGGCTGCATCCGCATATGTCCAGTCGTGTATCTTGTAGTGCCTCACAAATGTGGAGATGGAGGCCCAAGTGGCTGCATGGCAGATGTTGCCCGGAGGGGCCAACATGGAGAAGGTGACAGTAGTGGCAGCGCTCCTGGTGGAGTGAGCCGTGATTCCTTCAGGAAGTGACGCGTATGAAGCTGTATATGCCAACTGGATACATGTGCAAATCCAGTGGGAAAGGGAGGACGTAGAGACCTTCTGTCCCAGGGAACAATCCCTGAATGACACAAAGGACTCTGACTGCCTGAGGGGCTTAATACAGCGGAAATAAATGCACACAGCCCTGCACATGTCCAGGGTATGCCACTCCTTCTCCTTAGGGGGAGGAAGGGCTGGGGCAGAAGGAGGGAAGCATCAGCTCCTGAGCCCTATGGAAGACTGAATTGACCTTAGGAACATAGGTTTGATTGGTACAGAACAGCACATAGTTGGGGAAGACCAGGCACAGTTCTTTCCGAACTGACAGGTCCCCCAGATTGGATACTCACCTGGTGGAAGTTATTGCGACCAAGAACAAAACCTTCAGGGTGAGGATCCTCAAGGGGACCAACTGCAGGGGCTCAAAGGGTGGCTTCGTGAGGGCCTTCAGGACCAGGTTCAGGTCCCAAGTCGGGAACCTGTGGGTTATGGGTGGATTGAGGAGCACTGCCCCTTTGAGGAACCTCTGAACATGAGGATGCCTGGCCAGGGAGGAGATCCCCGGAACCTGCAGGACTAAGGAAATGGTGAAGACTTGGCGGCGAAGGGTATTGTGATGGAGACCCCTGTCTAGTCCCCTTTGCAGGAACCCCAGGACATGAAACACTGATGCGGTGAGGGGGGCAGTGCCCAGTGAAGAGCACCAATTGGAGAAGGCTTTCCAGGTTGATTGATAAATCCTGATGGTCGAAGGGCGGCGAGAGGCCAGAATGTTGTCCTGGACTGCGGCTGAGTATCCACATGCTCCTAAGGAGCTCGGCTCAATCTCCAGGCAAAGAGATTGAGCCAGACTGGCTCCGGATGGAAGATCGAGCCCTGACTGAGCAGTTGAGGATGGCTTCCCAGAGGCATTGGCGGCTTGTTGGACAACTCTACTAGGTCTGAAAACCACAGCTGGTGGAGCCAGTGTGGAGCCACCAGGATGACTTCCTCCTGTAGCTGGTGGATCCTCCAGATCGTTTGGGGAATTGAGGCCGGAGTTTGGAAGGTGCAGGCCAGACCGACAGGCCATGGAAAGGTTAGGCATCCACCCCTTCAGCTCCCTGGGAGAGGTAACTGGAGGGGAAGCGAGCCAGTTTTGCGTTTCCCAGAGAGACAAAGAGGTCTATGATCAGGAGACCGAACCTCTGCACAACCTGTTGGAATATTCGAGGGTCCAGGGATCACTCGGCCTGATCTATCTGTTCCTGACTCAGCCAGTTCGCCACTGTGTTGGAGGCTCCTCTGATGTGGTCAGCTTCCAGAGAGAGAAGATGTCTCTGCCAAGCGAATAAGGCTGTGGCCTCCTTCATTAGGGCCTTGGACCTGGTCCCACCCTGGCGATTGACATGTGCTTTGGCCATCGCGCTCTCTGTTCTCACCAGCACGTGCTGGTTCTGAACTGCGGGGAGAAACTCCATGAGGGTATTCCTGATCACTCGGAGTTCCAGCCAGTTTATGGAACGTGACCTTTCGCTCTGGGACCAGAGGCCCTGGGCTACGAGGTTCTGGCAATGACTGCCCCAGCCCTGAAGGCTGGTGTCCATGGTCACCCGGATGTGGCTTGCTGGGAGGAACCTGCTTCCAGGGAAGAGTCGGCCATGAATGTGGCTGCTTTACCCAGCTTGTTCAGGCCTTACCTAAGTGCGGTCATCTCTGGTGACACTAGGGGGCTCAGCTCCCTGACCCACAGGACAGCCACTCTTGCGAACATCAAATTGGCTGTGGAGGCCCTGAAGGACAGGGCTGGTGCCTCATGCGACCTTCAGAGGGCAGTGTCACACTTCTTGTCTGTTTTTCAGGACCTTATCCCCATCCTTGGTCAGCCACGCCCCCATTATCAAGACAGCCACCTCGGCATCCACAGGTGGTACCTGGAGCTTCTCCATGACGGCTTTGGTAGAGTTGCAAAGGTGTCGTACTCCTGGTCGGGGCCCTTTGCTCTCACTGGGTTTATCCCACCCATTCTGGAAGAGGTCCAGGAAAACCTGGGGACAGGGTATGGCCACCTCCAGCTGCTTTAGTGAAGGCGAAAAACTGAAGACTGAGGGGATTGCCCATTCCTCCTGTGGGAGGCAAAGTCTTCTGATTGGCCCTGTTTGGAGCAGGAGGTCGCTGTCAACCCATAATGCCTCACGGATACAATCCTCTTCAGAGGGAGAACGTTGTATTATGCTTATATATTAGTTTAAAACATCCCAGATTTATTAAACTTGTGTTCAGGGCATCTTTTAAAAGTATTTTCCTTGACTGGGGACTACCTGGCTGCAGTGATTCCATTCTTATTTCTCAGATGACTTCAAAGAGGTGGTAGACACTCCTGCTCGCTCTTTAGGAATTGCCTTATGGGGAACTGCATGGTGTTCGGTTACCTTGTGTGGTTTTCATTACTTGTATGAAGTTACTGAGAGATGGTGGCTGACAGACTAATATTGGGTGTGCCAAATAATTTCTTGAGGATTCAATGGGGATGGTTTTTGTTGTTTGCTTTGTGCCTAGAGATGTGAAGGTCTGTAGAGAAACATAAATTTGGGGAGAATTCTTTTCCAATTTTGTCTCAAGACCAGAGATGGAGAAAATGAAATTTTTGGAGTGTCAGTATGGTGTATTAAAGAGTGTTGGACTAGGATCAGGGAGGCCCAAGTTCAAATCCCCATTCAGCCATGATACTCATTGGGTTGTCTGGGTCAGTCATTTATCTCTCCAGGATCTGTCTTCAGCTTGGCCTTTAAGGTGTCTCAGTGGGGCATTCATTGCTGTTGTAATCGAGTCCATCCACTTTGCTGCTAGTCGTCGGCTTCGTCATCATTATGGACTTCTCAAGGGAGCTGGGTTTTCACATAATGTGTCCGAAGTATGATAGTTTGAGCCTGGTCATTTGTGCCTCAAGTGAAAATTCTGGATTGATTTGATCCATTTGTTTGGTTTTCCTGGCTGTCCATGGTATCTTCAAAAGTCTTCTCCAGCACCAAAGTTCAAAAGCATCAATATTTTTCTATCCTGCTTGTTCAAAGTCTTTGTAGGTATAGACTCATCATGGCATCTTCTATCTATCTATCTATCTATCTATCTATCTATCTATCTATCTATCAAATTTATACTCCTCCCAAACTTATGTCTCTGGGCAGCCTAAATATCCTTTCCAGGGCCTTCATTGCAACCTTACCAAGTGCTAGTCTGCGGTGTATTTCTTGACTGCTGGATCCTTTACTGTTGACGGTTGATCCTAAATGGCAGAAGCCATCCACCACTTAAGTGTCTTCATTGTCAGTTCTGAGGCTGGTTGCTGTACCCTTTGTCATTAGTCTAGTCTTCTTTACATTTAGTCATAGTCCCATTTTTTTCACTGTGCTCCTTGACTCATTAATAGAGCTTGCAGATCATCCGCATTCTCCGCTATCAGAGTGGTGTCATTAGCATAGCGCAGGTTATTGATGTTTCTTCCTCCAACTTTAAAACCACACTCATCTTCCAGTCCAGCTTATCTCAGTATATGTTCAGCATATAAGCTGAATAAATAAGGAAAAAGTAGACAGCCCTGCCTTACTCCTTTGCCAATCTAGAACCAGTCTGTTTCACCATGTTCTTTTTGGACTGTGGCTTCCTGTCTGTGCTTGTTCCTGGAGGGTTTGGTAAATTACGTGCTTATTGCTGCCATGCGCTTTCCATCGGGTGGTTCCTGAAAACTTCAGAAGCTGCAACTGGTATAACATGTTACCAGACACTTTGCTGGGTTTAAGTGTAAGGAGCTCTGGGCTCCTTGGAGGAAGAACGGAATATAAATGTGATTAATTAATAAACAAATAAATAAATAACACATGTACTAAAGAAGCTCCACACTGGTTGCTGCTTCGTTTCTGGGCACAGTTCAAGATGATGGTTTTGATTTTTAAAGTAGTGAAGGAAGAGCAGTGTATTTATTCAGAGTCACTTTTGGTGTTCTCTGAACCTGATACTGAGTGGAGACGGGATGGTTTAGGAGGCACACAAGAGTGGAGGGGCTGGGACAGTGGTGACCAAAAACAATGGGTGGTTACTAAGCCTAGTCAGTTAGTGGACCTCCTTAATGTTTAGGAGAGCTTCTCTTCCATAAGCATGTTGGTTTTTGACAAGTGACCAGAAGTGGTGGGAGAGGAGAATGAAGTGGAAGCTTGCAGAGTGATTGGACAAGCTGGCATGTGCATACCTGAGCAGGCATCTATCTAGGATATGTTCACTGATAGGGTATGGGATATATTATTTTATTTATTTAATTAATATACTGCCAGACTCTGAAGTCAGTTCATAGCCATAAAAACAATACAAGCGCAATAAAACAAACTATTAAAACGAGTCAAAAACAACTTAAAATGTTCCAAGATTACTAAAAGCCAGGCTAAAAAATGTGTGTTAAGGACTCTTTTAAAAGCTGACAAAGATGTTAAGCTGTGGTTATCTATAGGGAGCACATTCCACAGCCCAGGAGTTACTACAGAGAAGGCCTAGCTCCTGAGTTGCTAGCTCCTGAGTTGCTAGCTCCTGAGTTGCTAGCTCCTGAGTTGCTAGCTCCTGAGTTGCTAGCTCCTGAGTTGCTAGCTCCTGAGTTGCTAGCTCCTGAGTTGCTAGCTCCTGAGTTGCTAGCTCCTGAGTTGCTGCCATCCAGAGATGGACCTCTCTCAATGATCTGAAAGTGCGATGGGGATCATTCAGAAGAAGGTGTTCTCCCATGTAAACCGGTCTTAAGCCATTTAGGGCTTTAAAGGTAATAACCAGCACTTTGTATTTTGCACGGAAATCTGTTGTCAGCCAATGCAGTTGTAAAATAGGCATTATGTGGTCTCTCCCAGAAGCTCCGGAGACCAATCTAACCGCTGAACTTCCAACTGAAGTTTCTGAACCAATTGCAAAGACAGCCCCATGTAGAGCGCATTGCAGTACTAAGCCTAGAGGTTACCAGAGAGTGCATCAAAGTTCTGAGACCATTATCTTAGATAAATGGATGCAGCTTTCAAATCAACCAAGGTTGATAGAAAGGGCTCCTGGCCATAGCCTCAATCCGAGAAACCAGAGTGAGGCCTGGGTCCAGAAGCACTCCCAATCTACGTGCCTGTTCCTTTGTAGGGAGTGCAACCTGTCTAGAACAGAAAGATCTATCATGTCCCTCTAAGTATGATCCCTTCAAGGTTTACCAGCAGTGTGTGGGCCCTGTGGCCAGTTGGAATAGGCCTATAGTTGTTATGCCACTATGAACTCCTGTGCTGTATGAGACAAGCCAGCCCCGAATGAATATTGAAGGATATAATAGCCATAGGGAATCAGTGCTTTGGGGCTGTGTAGAACTGAGGGTGTGTAGCTTTGTTTCAAAGGATTTAGAGAAGAAAGACATAAAAATAAGAGATGAGATGTTCTAATAATCCATATCTTGGTGTGCCCTGTCACACCTGACCTGGTTTGTTGGCAGAGGAGTACTCTTCTCCATGAAATGGTTATTTCCCACTGTCTTTAGTAGGTCTGCAGACTGCTGTTCTTATTGCCTTCTAAGAACTCAGTAATGATATCCAATGTAGATGCTTCTTTGCTTTTCCATAGGGAAACTGCTTTACCTGGTAGTTCTTTGACTCTGCCTGTCAATGCTGATGCCAGACGTCTAGCTGAAAGAGCTGCTACTTTGATCCGGAGTACAGCTTTGAAAGTGACTCATGCCAACTGGATGCCTGGCCATCCTTTTGCTCACTTCTTGAATGTGCTGATTACCTTGGTAAAGGGTTTTTTAAAATGCAAGCAGTTCTTCTTTCTTTGCCAGTAGGCTAAAAACCATTAATCTTAATTCTATATTAGTGTATCATGTAACTTATGCATATCGGTGTAGCAGGATAGACCTCATCTTCGTGGAGTGCTTGTTACAAGAGCCACCTCAGAAACAGGCCCTGTTTCTTTCTGAATTCATGTTCTAACTGGAGTCTTAAATTGCCATGTAGCAATTCTATTTGTATGTCAGTTTTGTAAATAAGATTAGTCATTGTTTTCCAAATACTTTCTCTTGACTGAAGTGTTGTGCTCCCTGAAGCATAACTACTGTACATTGTGTGCCACCTCCTTGTATCTGCTGCTCCCTTGTCTCTGGATGCTCTTCTGTGTTGCTTTACCCTTTCATGACTACCTATTTACTTCCTATTTCTTTACAAAACATCTTTCTATAGCCCTTCCTCTTTATTTGTGTACACCTTCCTGTGTCTGTACCAATGTGTTGCATTTTTTTAAATTCTGGAGCTCTTAAACTAAGTGCATGGGATGAATGATTTTGAAGGGGGATTTTGTATGCAGTCCTGTTGTGGGGCAGCCCCAGTGATTGCACCCTGCCCAATTGTGAGGGGATCAACTTGTTTGACAGTACATTACTTCCCTCCAGAGAACAGAGTGGTCCCCAGGAACACAGAACTTGGATGATTCTTGGCAGAGCTTGCTCTTTCATCATGTTTCTCGCACGGTAGAGGACAAACATTGTGCATGTGTATGTCTTCTGCAGGTTGGCAACTTCTACTCTACTAATATAACCAAAATGGATGGGAATGGTGTTGCCTTGGCTAGATTATACAAGTTTCCTGTTTGGGGGCTAGTAATAGGCATGCATTTTGAGTCAAATGTTGATCCATAACCTAGCTAGCATATGCTGAGAGAGTAGCCAGCCTATTTATTAACTATACTGAATGTTTGTGCTTAATTGAAAATGCTATTGGTGCGCTCTGTGGTGAAAGAATAGTTTGTGAAGACAATACTGAGCAAGATAGACCAGTGGTCTGACTCAGTATATATGGCAACTTCCTATGTTCCTATGTAATACTGGATTTAGGCCTGGGAAGCATAGGTTCAGATCTCTGTAATGAAACTCTTTGGGTGACCATAGGTAACTCCTCACTTGTGGTAAGAAGAGTAAACTGTTGCAGAGTGCTTCAGCATACACCTCTTTGTAATCCATACAGGAGCCCCAGATAGGCCATGTTTTTAGCAACAATGCTATAACAGACACTATAAAGCGCCATGTGTGTATGTTTGAAAATGCTAAGTAAATAATGTATAATAATTCAGACTTGCTCTTTTTTTCCTTAAAAGCATGAGCATATCACTCTTTGGTCCTAGAGAGGTGGAAAGTATTCTTACTGGTAGCCTCCAGAAACACTTTGCCTTTAGCCAGTGTTGTAATTACACATCCATTCAGCTATTTTAGCATAGCTGTAGCCAGATCCCCTGTGTTCTAGTTATTGGTACATAAGCCAGTGGAGGATTCAAAATATTTTGAATAATTAAAGGTGTGCAGAGATCAGTTTCCAGAGCAGTGAAACTACAGAACATTGAAAGTTAATCTGAATCTTGATTAAAGTGGTTTAGATCTGATATCAGTCCTCTTGATTGCAGTTTCTCTTGACTGTCCAGTTTGCTTTTGCAACCAGCAGGTGGTAGCAATGTGCTCTACAAGATGGCAATTGGTGTTTTTAAAAATGTCATTTAAGTAATTGAGTTGACTGTCTTCTTGCATCCAAGTGCTTTTGTTGTCTCCTTGAGCAGTTAGTGACCTGTGCTACTAGGGCATGTTATATTCAAGTGGAGATGTGGATTGAATACAGGATTCTGTCAGTCTGAGCTATATAGGAGTGAATTTGGAATTTCTGAAAAGTTAAGCGAACACAGCCCACATTGAATATGAGAGAGAGAGAGAGAGAGTATATATTTATATATTTATATATATTTGGCTTAACTAATAACTAGAGCCTGCTGAAGCCTCTTCTCATGGACTGATCTGATGCTTTTTGAACTAGAAAACACATATTCACATTCTGCTGTAATGGGCTTACTGTACAGGCTGGGACACTAGATGAAGCATGCACAGATGGTATCCACCTCCAGCTTCTATGTGTCTAAATCATGTGCCTAGATACAGCTAAATGAGTTTTACAGTATTATGCATTTGTAAAGGATGCCACGGTTGATAGAATCTGTCACAAGCATCTGTTTGGAACAGGTCATGAAGCATAGTCACTGTGTTACAAAAATGAGGAAGAGCAGACTCTTGGAATGGAGGCTAATGGGATGGATTAGCTTTGCAAATAGGTTCTTAACACTGCATACATTCTCTCATGGCCCCTGCAGTCCTGAGTTTCAAGGGGAGGAGCAAAAATACCCATTTCCAACTTGTTCCAGTAATTGAGGTGCTTGAATTGAATGTACCAAAATTTGAGTTTCTGTTGATGGCTCTGTTAGTTTCATAATACAGTAATTTATTTATTTTATTTATTTAATACCTTTATATACCGCCTCAAATCAAAGTCTAATTGAACTATAAATCTCCTGTGCACTTGGAAACTTGATAGTCCCTAGGAGATAATGCTTTCAGAAAAGGTAAATTTCTCATAGAAACCTCCTTCACAGAAGTACACGCCCTGTGAAGACTGGTTGAGTTGTGCATTCTCTTCTATCTTTGAAACACACTGACTGGGAATTTAAGCTTTTAATGCCTTATAAAGTGCATATACTTCACTGAGTTAAATAAATACTTTAAACAAAAGGTCTTTCGCACTTCAGTGACTTTGAAGATCCTTTTAGGGAGAAAACTTTCTAAATGTGCCCCCTCGGGTGTTTCTAATAAGACTTTAAAGATATAGCATCTGCTTCTTTTTGAAGGGAGGGAGTAGATTGGAAACTTGTTGACTTGATGGATTGAAATAAAAAACCAACTTTTACACATGTTTTTGAGTGGTGATAAAATGTTAAACATTCTTACAAGAAAATAAAATGATGAACTTGCTAATATCATGGCAGGGGAGATCTGTTGTACAAGTATAGAGCAAAACAGTACAAACTAACTTGGACCTTAAGTCTTTTAGAACAGATCAATATATTCTAAGGTAGGGGTGTTCTTGCTGCCACTGATTTAAATTGAAGGCTCAACAGTAACATAATGTCTGAACTGTAGATTATGCCTAGCAACCAATCAAGTGATTTGTCTTATTTCCCCTTCCTTGTCTATACATAATTATTTCTGAGTTCGCAAGTATGACAGCTTGGAAAGTTACACTGCTGTTGCTCAGTTTAAAGTGGCAGCAGCAGTAAGAATAGCATGAGCAATTTATCCTTCCAGCCCTCTCACCAGTAAATAGCTGGAGAGCATTGCATGGAGGGTGTGTGTGTGTTGTGGGGGAGGTGTGACAATGCAGGTTTCAAATCTGTTCATCCCTGTTCTGAGGAACTATCCTGGCTTCCAAATGGCTGTTAACTTAGCACTACATAAATAGGGCATGTACACATACAAATTATGTCATGGTAGAGGCTGTGCCTCACTACATCTGGTGGTGTCCTTATTTCAGAGGGACAAGTTGCACGTGGTAGGAAGAATATCCAGTAGGGATGTGCATGAAGCATTTTGGCATCTCTAATTCAAGACACCAAAATGACTTGAGTTCCCAGCTGAATTGTTTTGACTGGGGGTGGGGGAGGCAGTGGGCACTTTAAATGGAGAGAGGCATATAGGCAGGCCTTACCTGCCCCTCCGCCACCTCATAGTGGCACTGTCCTTAACAAACAGCCCCGCTGTCCATTCTTTCAAGTGACTCCATACAGGGGGTTCCACAGGGGGTTCCCTGTTCCCAGCATCCCGTGGGTGTCGTCATCACGTAAGTGGCATTTGCATTTGTGCAACACTGCTGAGCTTGCAAGATGGCATCTGTGCATTTGCAGACACCATTTACACGATGAGGATGCCCATGGGATGCTGGGAACTTCCAGTTCCCAAACAGGAAGCCACCACATGGCATTGCTTGTAAAGAACTGACAGTGGGGCTGTTTGTAATGGACAGCAGCATGCTGGGGCAGCAGAGGAGTGGCGGAGGGACAGGTAAGACCTACCTTCCTCCATTTAAAGTGCCTGCTCGCTGCCACCTCAGATATGCACAAAACGCTTTGTGCACATCCCTGATATCCAGTATGAAGGGAGACCCCTGTCTTGTTCAGATTTAAACACACATTCTCTTCTCTCCCCCCCCCCCGTCCCATATGTAGCGACACACATTGTGTTAGTTTGTCTAAATGTTGTTTTTTTCCTTTTCTCTTAGCAATGGTACCAGCATGATATCATTGATCATTCCCCCCAAAGACCAGATTTCACGAGTGGCAAAAATGTTAGCCGATGAGTTTGGTACAGCATCAAACATTAAATCTCGAGTGAATCGCCTTTCAGTCCTTGGCGCCATTACGTCTGTACAACAACGACTAAAACTTTATAACAAAGGTAAAAAAAAAAATTTCCTGGTTGCACTGTGCATAATTTGGCATATTCTTCAGCCTCCTCTAAGCTTGCACCCTGTATTCTTTACAGTACCTCCAAATGGTCTGGTTGTTTACTGTGGAACAATTGTGACAGAAGAAGGAAAAGAGAAGAAAGTGAATATTGACTTTGAACCTTTCAAACCAATAAATACATCTTTATATTTGTGTGATAATAAATTCCATACAGAGGTAAGAGTCGTTCTGTATTTCTAATGAAAGAGTTGCTTTGGTACATTATATGTGGTTTATGTAATCAATCATGTCCTGTTTGCTCATGATTTGTGTCAAGCTGCACTTGGGCACAGAGAGCAACACACATGGTGTGTTACCTGGATTTCTGTTTGTGTTCACAAGAATACTTAACAAGAACACTTACTTGCACTTGCAACATCCTAACTAATACTGCGCTTGTGCAGTGATGTTGCACCAGCACAAAGCGGTTGCGGGATTTACTTCTGTCATGTCTGGAACTTGCATTCCAAACATAGAGTGAGCTTGTTTGTGCAACGTTTGCACAATCTGTGGCACACCTTGTTTCTTACAGGAAAATTTTGCACAGTGGCATTCTGAAAATCCCTGTGCCTTCACGCAGCTACCTGATCTTCTTGGGCTAGTCCACCTTTACTCGTTGTGCAAGCACTGTGTTAGTGTTAGCCACAGTCTAGAATTTTCCAGAAGCAAGGGCTGATAAAGTGGTCAAGACTCTGTTTCTCTGAGATGGGACACACACATTCATTTTGTTGATAGGCAACTTAAAACATTCAGAATTCTTATTTAATAAATGGCAGATGTTTGGAGAGCATAAAATAATATGAGATCACCCAAGTGGTGGACTGTTCTGGTGAGATAAGCAGAGATTGAATCTCAACACCTGCCTTTCAGTATTAAGCACATAATAAAATATGTTGTCCAGCTATGGGGTAGAAAATTCTCCATTTCTAAAATTTCATTTACTGACATCTGGACTAGCATTTCACACATGTAGCCATTCAAGTATCAGGCTACCACTGCATTCTCACTTGAGCAAGGTAAGGGGTGTGTTTGCCAGTCTTCCCTTGCCTCTCAAGCTATTTGTGTGTCACCAAAATATGTCCCTGAGGGTTGCTTGAGCCTCAGAAACATATTTTGGTGACTCAAGTGGACTTCAGAGGGAGAGGAATATGGGTGAAAATCACCCCTTCCCCCACTAATAAGAACAAGAATATAGGAAGCTGCCTTATACCGAGTCAGACCATTGGTCCATCTAGCTCAGTATTGTCTACAAAGGATGGCAGTGGCTTCTCCAAGGTTGCAGGCAGGAGTCTCTCCCAGCCCTATTTTGGAGATGCCAGGGAGGGAACTTGAAACCTTCTGCATGCAAACATGCAAAAATTGATGTTACTCATATCATTTGCCCTTGTGTACATATGTATCCCCTCCCACACACACACACGCATGAGGAAATAGCAGCTGATGGGGGCAGGGATTAGTACTGCAGCAAAGGGGAAGGCCTTTCTGTCCCTGTGATGCTTCTCTCCACTGCTTGCTGCTTTTTGCCTCTGGAAGGAAGCTGCCATTGGTGCAAATGGCATCTTTCTTTCCAAGACAAACCACAATGGGGATATTTTTGTTGGAGTTGCAATACAGGGATAAGAGGTGTTAAAAGCTACCCAAAAAATTCCACCTCCCCTTCATGATGGTCTCAATCTTGACACCTCCTCTCCCTTTGCCATTTTCATTTGAAAAAAACAGACAAGAGCCACCGATGTGATTAATATCATGTCTGTTTTGGTCCTCAGATTGTAAATCTACAGGTAGGGACTGTCTGTTGTTGTTGTTGTTTAACATATTTCTAAACTGCCCCAAACTTGTGTCTCTGGGTGGTTTACAACTAAAATCATTTAAATATTAAAAACATTTAACATTAAAATCATTTAAAGGAAAGATTGTGCCATCGAGCAGTGTCGACTCCTGGCAACCACAGAGCCATGTGGTTTTTTTTGTAGAACACAGGAGGGGTTTACCATTGCCTCCTCTTGCACAGTATGAGATGATGCCTTTCAGCATCTTCCTATATCACTGCTGCCCGATATAGGTGTTTCCCATAGTCTGGGAAACATATCAGCGGGGATTCAAACTGATAGCCTCTTGCTCCCTAGGCAAGTTACTTCCCTGCTGCACCATTAAGTAGCTAAAATAATTCAAAACCCAACATCAAAAGTATTAAAACTATAAATCTAAAAGCGTGGGTGAATTCATTGCCTTTTTAAAAGTTGCCAGAAATGGAGAGGTTCTTATTTCAACAGGGAGTGCATTCCAGATTTCAGGGGCAGCAACAGAGAAAGCCTGTTCCTGGGTAGCCACCAGGGCCTACACTATTTATAGCTTTATAGGTAATAACCAGCACCTTGTATTTTCCCTGAAAACTTATCGGCAGCCAGTATAGTATTTCAACACAGGAGTAATATGGTTGCTCCTAGATGACCCAGAGACCAACCTGACTGCTGCATTCTGTACCAACTACACTTTCCAGACTATGTACAAAGGCAGCCCCACATAGAGTGCATTGCAATAATCCAGCCTAGAAGTTACCAGCATATGTACCACTGTTTTGAGGTCATTCATCTCAAGACACGGATGCAGCTGGCATATCAGCTGAAGCTGACCAGCTTAACCTGGGACACCTGGGAGAGGTTTGGATCCAGAAACACCCCCAAACTGCATACTTGTTCATTCTGGCGGAGCGTGACCCCATCCAGAACTGGCAGATCAAAATCATCTCCCGAGTTCCGACCTCGCACAATAGTATTTCCGTTTTATCTGGATTCAGCCTCAGTTTATCCCTCATCCAGCCCATTACTGCCTCCAGGCAGGCATGTAGGTAGGTTATGCCTTCTGATGATACTGACATGGAGAAATAGATTTGGGTGTCATCAGCATATTGAAAAAAACCCACACTAAATCTCCTGATGATCTCTCCCAGCAGCTTCATGTAGATGTTAAACAACATCTGAGACAGTATAGAGCCCTAAGGGACACCATATGAAAGTTCAGATTTGGAAGAACAACAGTCTCCCAGAGACACCATATGGAATCTGCCCGTGTGGTAGAAGTGGAACCACTGTGCCTCCTACCTCCAACCCCCTCACATATTCCAGAAGGAAACTATGGTCAATAGTATAGAAGGCTGCTGAGAGATCCAAAAGGACCAAAAGAGTCACACTCGCTTTGTCATTTCCTAATTGGAGATCATCCATCCGACCGATCAAGACAGTCTCCACGCCATAGTCTGCCCGAAAGCCAGTTTGAAATAGGTCTAGATAATCTGTTTCCTCGAAGACCATCTGGAGCTGGGAGGCCACCACCTTCTCAATCACCTTGCCCAGCCACGGAAGGTTGGAGACAGGCCTGTAACTGCTTAACTCTGAGGGATCCAAGGCAGGCTTCTTCGGAAGCGGTCTAATGATTGCCTCCTTAAGACAAGGAGGTATCCTGCCCTCCCTCAAAGATGCATTTATAATCGCAACCAGGCCCTCTACCACAGCCTCCCTGCCAAATAGTATAAGCCATGTCGGGCAAGAATCAAGAGGGCAGGTGATAGGCAGCACCATTCCAAGCAACTTGTCCACATCCTCAGGAGTCACAAACTGAAACTGATCCAAAGTCATCACATAAGTGCAACTGCTGGATACCTTGGCATTGGACACTGTAACAATGGTAGAGTTTGAATCCAAGTTGGCTCAAATATGAGAGATTATGTCCACCAAGACCCCCACAAAAACGTCACAGCAAGCAATTGTTGGTTCCAAGTACTGATTCAAGGGGGGAGGGGCACACAGCCCCTTCACAACCCTGAACAACTCTGCTGGTCATGAACTTGCGGACATGATATGGATGGAGAATAATCCCTTTGCCGCACATATTGCCTGAGCATAGATCTTCACATATGCTTTATGTAATAATCTGTCGGATTCAAGTCGAGTCTTTCTCCACTTGCACTCTAATCGTCTACCACACTGCTTCAGCCCCTGTAGTTCTTCTGTATACCAAGGGACCAGTTTTGAAGCAGGTCGGGGAGGACGCTTAGGAGCGATTGTGTCCACTGCCCAGGTGATTTGATCATTCCAATTTTCCACCAGAGTGTCGACAGGGTCACCAGCAGAGCCAACACTAAATCTAAGGCTTCTTGGAATTCTATTGGATCCAATAACCTTCTTGGGCAGACCATCCTAATGGGTCCCTCCCCGCTGCAGAGGTGGGACATGGTCATGAATCCAACCTTAACTAGATGGTGGTCTGTCCATAACAATGGAGAAATCATAGGAGTCCCTACCCATGGAGCACCACCTGTTCAGAGTGAAAGACCAGAATCAAGTGTGTAACCAGCAAAATGTGTTGGTCCTAAGACTACTGGGGATAGACCCATAGTTGCCATGGCCGCTATGAACTCCTGAGCCATCCTGGACAAATTGGTCCCAAAGTGAACACTGAAGTCTCCCCCCCACCCCAAGCCTGGGAGACTCCATTGCCAAGCCCGAGACCATATCTGTCAGTTCAGTTAGGGACTGAGCAGTGGAGCTATCGATATACCAACAGAAGTCCCAGTGTATCCCTGGTCCCCAAATTAAAGCACCCACATTCAATATGGTCAGATACTTTGACAGGGATCCTGGCAAGGGAGATATTGTCCTTAGAGACAACAGCCATTCCCCCCCACCCCCACGTCTCCTCACCTGCTCCTCAACAGAGAACCCTGGAAGAAGAAGCTGGGACCAGATTGGGCAGCCAGCATCCCCCAACTAAGTCTCTGTGATACCAGGTCAGCCAATTCATCCAGAATAAAATCGTGGATGAGTTCAGGTTTATTCTGGACCAACCTGGCATTACAGAGGAGCAAAGTGAGGCTCTGTGGGAGGCTGGTACTGCTTTCCAAGGTGAAAAAAGCTGGCAAGGCAGCCACAAGGGGAAACAGCAATTAAGTTTCTGACTTCCCTTCCAATGG
Organism: Hemicordylus capensis; assembly: GCF_027244095.1. Lineage (NCBI taxonomy): Eukaryota > Metazoa > Chordata > Lepidosauria > Squamata > Cordylidae > Hemicordylus > Hemicordylus capensis. The sequence goes on along the minus strand of NC_069657.1, from coordinate 265,600,620 downwards.
TCTGCTGATCTGCCAATGTTACTACTTCTATTTCCCACCATCACTGGAATAGCTGCCCCACAGTCAATGGGCCATGCCCCCTGTCCAGTGGTCCCTCTAATTTTTTTTATCATCTCTATGCAGAATGAGTTTTGTTCTGGGTGGCAGTATCAAGGCACTGTGTGTGCACATGCATTCAGAGTGGGGCCTTCCTAATTCAGCCTGAGCGGGATCTTAAATTAATTGAGCAGACATCAGAAAACGTGTGAGCACGTGCACACACCTTAGAGGAAACAGTACCCCTGTCTCCCCATCTCCAGACAGACCCAAATACATTAGACTAACTTCATCCATGATTCAATAACAAAAGCTGGCTAGACACCTGTTACAGCTCCTAAAATAGCCATAAAGGAATACATTGTGCCTCAGCCCTCAGTCCCACACCAAAGGCCAGCCCCCTTTGGTGGCTGCCTCCTGTGGCTGTGCCGGCAGCTGAAAACCCCTTCCTTATAAGCCGCCAGAATCCGTCCTCTCACAAGGGACTCTGGGTGGGGCTGGTGTAATCAGTGCCACAGGTGTTAAAAGGGAAGGGAAAGCCCCAGTCAAGGCGACAGAGCTGTGCTGGCCAGCAAGTGAAGGGCGGGGGCGGGGGCGCTGCTGTAAATCTTCTGGCCATCAGGCAAAGGAGACATATTGGCAAAAGTCAAAGGCTCTCATTCACCCTCTGTGGTCTTCTCAGATGCTGCCTGCCGCAGCCCCCTTCCTTATAAGCTGGTATATCTCCTTGTTCTTTCTAAGGTGCCTGGTCTGTTCTAAGGCACTTGATCAAATTGAACTGCTGAGAATAATGACACATCCGTAAGCTTTAAAAAAAAAAAAACAACCCTACACTATCTGCTCAGGTGAGCTCAATCTGTTTTAGTCCAGAAATTAGATTGACTGGATTATTTTTTTTGGATGTCCACTGAATATATCTGGTTTGTTCAGAGTTGTTCTGGATTAGGCAGCAGTAGTAACACAGGTTTACCTTGGTACAGGATGATGTACTATCTCAGTGATGATCTGATCCAACTACGATGACACACTGGGTTAGTGAGAGTTGCTTAACACAGCATCTCTGGAAGAAACACCTCATTGTTAGCTGCTGGGAAAAATGCGCATGTCTGCAGCCCAGTTCCCAGACTTGCTGCTCATGTAGGTTCCAAGAGTGTCATGTTTCTGACAGGTTAGTTTTGCCAGCATACAAGCCGATTTCAATTTGAGGCTGCTTTGACCTCTTGAAATTCCTTTGTTTTATTTAGGGGTGGGTTCAGACATCATGGCAGCAAGTAGGAGGGAGCCATGCAACAAATAATGATCCATTAAAAGAGAGTGCAGTGATGGTGATTCAGGCTCTAAAAGCACCCAATTAACTTCAATTTTTTTTAAATGAACTTGGAGTGAGACAAAAGGTTCTTGAGGTTTATAATAGCATATTTCTTCAGGTTAACCCCTTGCCCTGCTAATTGTATAGACTTCCCATAAGTTCATTATTGTGGGGTTTGTTTTAACACCAATTTCTGTTGTGTTGACTTTCAGGCCCTTACAGCACTACTGTCAGATGACAGCAAGTTTGGTTTTATTGTAATAGATGGTAGTGGTGCACTCTTTGGAACTCTTCAAGGAAATACCAGAGAGGTGCTGCACAAATTCACAGTGGATCTCCCAAAGAAGCACGGTAATGTGTAAAAAACAAATATTGCAAAGAGCAGGTTTGTCTGATTAGAGCATATCTAGGAAAGAGAAACTTGATTGGGGGTTGAAGGGATGGATTGTAAGCAGCTCTCTGATTGATCAGGGTAAGCCCAAATATTTTTTTTCCTTGAGTATGCTTTCTGTTTGCAGTACATTGCTGGCAGTTACAGTAGTGTGAGCCAACTTGCAGTTGTTTAAAGAGGCATGGGCTTTTATTTCCAAATAAGGTGACCCTCCTCAAGATTTTTTTCACTGAAAGTCCTTAAATTTCAGTGGAATCATTGCTGTATTGTACACTTGTATGAGAACTTAGTGAGCAAGAAATTTCTGCAGCAAGAAAAGCCATAAATGAGAAGCCCAAACACTTCAATGAACTTCATTTTCAGTATGCCTAGTTCTGTGTTGTGTGTAGAACATGAACCATACTATTGCTGCCTGACTTCATGTCAAATGTAGTAACCTTTCCTAAATGATGCTTACCTTGTGCTGAATGTTTTCCTATTCATGACTTTTGGCCACAATCCAACACAGATTTGAGCCATTTGCAGAGGGTACTTCCACCCAGTTTTCAGCAGTCCTCTTGCATCTTCCTGTTTGTTATCCTACCCTGTTCTTTTAGGTCCCCCCAACTCTCAGGGATGAAAGTTCGTTTGTGCAGCCTTCTTGAAGCAGCTGAAATTTAATATAGGAGTCAAGTTTTGTGTGAACTTGGATCATGGTTTGATAAACATATGTGGTCTAGGCAGTTGAGTCGAAAGAATACTAAGCTGTGCATTAAAGTACAGGGGAGGGATTGGTTGAGGATGAAAATGGCTCTTTCAGTCTTGCAACATGTTTACTTTTGTGCTCTTTAAGGAAGAGGAGGTCAGTCTGCCTTGCGTTTTGCTCGTTTGAGAATGGAGAAGCGGCACAACTATGTAAGGAAAGTAGCAGAAACGGCTGTACAACTGTTCATTTCTGGTGACAAGGTGAACGTGGCTGGTCTTGTGTTAGCTGGGTCAGCTGACTTCAAAACTGAATTAAGCCAGTCGGACATGTTTGATCAGGTAAATGGAAGTGACCTTGTATTGGCAGTATGCATGCCTAATGGCTCTGTTACCATTTGGTCATAGTTTCTGCAATGCATAGAGATTGGGGTTAGGTTTTCAAAATGGGGAAGGAGAAGAAGTTGGGCAGGCAGTGAAGGCCCACCCTTTGGCCATCAATCATTTGGATAACGTTCATCTGGATTCTGCATGTTTATCAAATAATGCTGACATATTGGCATTATTTGCACAAGTTAAGAGGGTTTCACGCTTGTTTGTTCTGAAACAATTGTTAATGGTCTCCCTTTAGCAGTGAGATTTCCCTTTCTTTTTCAAGTGAAATACTAGGTATTCTAGTGACCCAGCACCAAACTGCGCATGACATCTAAAAAGCCCTGATGTACTTGGCTTTTCTTTATATAATAGCATCTGGATTGAGGTCCTGCTGAGCATCACCATGGGGAGGGGTAGGTGGCTGTAACCCTATTCTGCATGCTGCTATGTTCTCAATCTGGCGGAGCCCCTGATCTGGTAGCCGTTTACTTCGGGGGAGAGGGGGAGAACTCTTGTCACCAGTTGGAGATTCCACCTGCCCTGGGTAAACGGTCAAATGGGGGCTATGGTTTGGGAATGCAGCAGAGAATAGGGTTAAAGCCCTTCCCTGCTATGGTTTGAATTTATGGGGACTACTGTTTACTAAAAAAGAGAGAGAGAGGAGCATATCCGGGCTAATAATGCTTTACATTATTGTAAACAATGCTGTCACATGTAGTCTGGCTCTCAGATTCCCTGGGCTTTTGTTTTGGAGTCTGCTGTTTCTGTGTGTAGTATCGGTATTTGCATCCCAGAGATTCTGTATTTCCTTCAGTATTGGAACACTTCTTCAGGCTTTTAATTTAGCTTGTTTTTATACCAGCTTTTCTGACATTTGTTTTTGCTTTTATAGCGGTTGCAGTCCAAAGTACTAAAGCTAGTTGACATCTCATATGGTGGAGAAAATGGATTCAATCAAGCAATTGAATTGTCCACTGAGGTCCTGTCTAATGTGAAATTCATTCAAGAAAAGAAACTAATAGGTACAAATAAAGTGCCCATCTAACATTTGCATGCCACTTGCTGCATAAATAAAAAAGAATTGCACAAATATTGTTACGCAAGTCATAGAAGGTGGGATCTACATTAGTGCAGTAGAAAATATTAATCGGATGTGGGGGTCTGTTATTGGCTACTAGTTACTTTAGGTTTAAGCCATCATCTGAGATGTTCATTAATCCCTGGTTAAAATCTAGAAAGGGGAAAGAACCTTCAAAAAATGCCAAGTGAAAATGCAAGGCACTTTCTTTTGATTCTGTATTTCCCTGTTTGGGTCTTTTACTTGGGTCACCTTTTAGTTAGGTCACTAAAAGGTATGGGCAAATTTTTGCCCACAACTTTCTTACTGCTTACGGAATGGTAGTTTCAGATTCTTATTCCTGAATTGGGTAGCAATTTGTTCTCATGGAGCAAATGCATCAAGGACAACATCAACTTTTACTTCATTAGGTGACTGCTCATGCATCAGATCTTGCCCTTCTCACATGTAGTACATGTTGAGGGGTGTGAGGAGAACCATTAAAGTCATCACACAGCAGAGTATGCTCTAGTGGTAAAGAGGTTTAGCCCAAGAGATTGTCTGGAGACATAGGTTGAGTTAAAAAAAAATAAAGAAGAATAAAGGTTTATTAAGAAACTAAACATCACAGTGAGAGAGACGTAGAACAACATACCCAAACCGGCACTAGCCTTCAGCAACAACTGAACAGTTCTGACTTACCAAGACAGATCTATTAACATCTCATCATGCCTCTAGTGGCCAGAAGAGAACAGTGCTAAGAGCAATGTTTTAGAATTCTCACTTCTAGCAGTATTCACATCCGATAACTATGAAAGTGTCAGTACCAAAGAGCTGGTCATCCATGCTGCCAGTCTTCCTCAACAATACAGCGGTGTTTCCCTTTGGTCACAGTAATGTAGTCATCTTGGCTAAACTAAGCTGGTTTTATGTTCAAAACAGCACTGATTTAAAATATGCACAGCACGTTCATTCCCATCTCTTTCTGATTTGCCTTGAATATAGGCCGATACTTTGATGAAATCAGTCAGGACACAGGAAAGTACTGTTTTGGTGTTGAAGACACTCTAAAAGCCTTAGAAATGGGAGCAGTAGAGATCCTGATAGTTTATGAGAACCTGGATATAATGAGATATGTTCTTCATTGCCAAGGCACAGAAGGTATGTGGTTCCCCTTAGCCAGATACCAGGATTTGTGGGGTAGGGAACTGTACATTTTTTTGGATTGCGGTCAATTGCTTAGCCAGATACCAGGATTTGTGGGGTAGGGAACTGTACATTTTTTTGGATTGCGGTCAATTGCTTAGCCAGATACCAGGATTTGTGGGGTAGGGAACTGTACATTTTTTTGGATTGCGGTAAATTGCTTTGTGGAGCAGTTTTGCCGTTAAATATTGGTGATTATGGAGATTCTGTACACCGTTCTCAAAGGCATCTTCTGACATTATTTTTTTTACAGAATCTAAAGTGAAGCACATAAATGCCATTAAATTGGGTTATACGTTGGCCTGCCCTCTTTGCTTCTTGAGTCAGTATTGATAAAACTCTTGGAATAAAGTGAGATTGACTGTCTAGGCATTCTTGGGTGAACACTTGCACATACCTACATTGGCATTTGTAGAGTGAGATGCTTGCAAGTTGCCCTTTATCTACAGAGATGAAGGCATAGGCAGATGGGGTGGGGGAGGTACCTAGAGCGGCCTGACTGAGCACTCCTCACAGATGTAACTCCTTAATGTTTGATGTGTCCAACTGTATAGTCCTTGCAAGATAAGAAGTCTGAATTCATGTTTCCTGTCTTGGAGGAGAAACATGTGTATTTGTGTCTCCGTTCACAGTTTGGAACAGATTTTCTTCAATCTTGAGACGTCTTCTCCCCCCCCCCACTTCCTAGAAAGGAGCAATAAACCACTGTTACCACCTCATGCTAGCATTCTTGGGGAGCAGCAACAGCAGCTCTCCCCTGAGCAGTTAATAAGAAAGCAAGATGCCCAAGATGGGTCACTTTGAGGTGGTAGCAAAGCATGGGGCTGCCTCTAGCATGAAGCTTACTGGGTGATCTTGGACCACCTGCTATCTCTTGACCTAATTTACCCCCACAGGGTGGTTGCAAGAAGGGAAAACAAGATAACAGATGCCTTCTTGAGCTCCTTTGGAGTGGGGGACAGGATAAAAATGTTGTGTGTTTTTAAGCCAGTTCTGCATACCTCACCAGTCATCTTTTGACCATTGATGGATAAGAGCTACGCTCTCTCCTTTCTACATTCCAAAATGGATGAAGGGGAAATGAGAACAAATGGCTTCCTCATTAAGAAGTTAACTGACCCAGACTGGTCTTGGTGCCTCTAGTCTTCTCTCACAGTCTTGTTTGACCAAGGTGACATCTTAGTCTCTACTTTTCTCTATAGAACTCCATATATTTGGGCTAGAGTGCATGTGTACTCTAGACTGCAGAAGTCAGTGGAGTTTCTCATCCTCTTGTGTTTAGTCATTTTTAGCTTTTGCACTTGAAGCAATCTAATGTGATTTGGGAAATTTTACTCAGCATGTTTAATGTGTTTTTCACCAGAGGAGAAGATTCTCTATTTGACACCAGAACAAGAAAAAGATAAATCTCACTTCACAGATAAAGAGGTATTTCCTAAAAATCACATCCTTTCTGTCTTTGTAGACATGAGGCAAACTCTGTGGCCTGAAGCAAATCTCTCTCTCTGCATAGCCTACTTCACAGGTTCATTGTGAGGATAAAATGAAATTTATGACCATCACAGCTCCTTGGAGGATGGGCAAAATACTGATGTGATGTGTTCTTTAGAAAACTGCTGCCCAGAGCTCAAGAATATAGGGGATGCTGGTTGTCTTCTTTTTTTCACCCCTGCTAGAGATTCAGATATATGCCAAGTATAAATAAAATTTATGTATTATTTCTCTATGTAAACCGCCCTGAGCCACTTTTTGAAGGGCAGTATAGAAATCAAATAAATAAATAATAAAATAAGTAATTGTCTAATTGGCTGCCTTGGGATTGGGATGTACAGTCTGGTATTTACAGCCTGTTTTGTTCATCTTGGTGATGTAGCCATAAGTGGGGAACTTTTCAGGAGCTGAGGCTCAGAGGCACCCTTAGAAAAGGGTGCATGCTTTCATGCTCACTACTAAATACGCATGCTGCTGCCTGATACTTCCAGCTGGGAGCAGTGGAACGGAGCAGAAGGGAAGCCACTGTTCTTCATTCTTCCATTGTAGGCAAGCAAGTCTGTGTTCTGCAAACAAGCAGAATAGTTGGGAAGTTGAGCAGAAAGAAACCTAGAATTAGGGTTTTCCTCGGTAGAAGAGAAGTATGCCAATAAATCAGAAAAGGGGAAAGTGGAGTGAGAGTGTCATAGCTTTATTTTAGGTACTTTGAGAACTTGATGCTTTTGAGCTGCAGTTAAGAGGGAAAGAGAATCTTTATAAACTACTTTAAGTGAGCACACTTGTCTTTTTAAAATGAGTCTGTACCTTCATTTTGATGAGAATACTACCAGCACTGTATGCTTGTTAGCTGTGCAAAGTAGGTGAAAAACATTATAATGTTTGTTACTTGTCAAGTGCTTGACTACGTCAATTGGCAATTGGTTACTCTGTTCCTAGTGGAGTAAAAAGGAAGTTGGAATTTCTAATCAAGGTGCAACACATAGAATTGCTCACTATTTCTTCAATTTTCATCTCCTATAGACTGGACAGGAACACGAGCTGATAGAAAGCATGCCTCTCCTTGAGTGGTTTGCTAACAACTATAAGAAATTCGGAGCTACATTGGAAATTGTGACAGACAAGTCACAGGAAGGATCCCAGTTTGTGAAAGGGTTTGGAGGAATTGGAGGTAAATGGAAAAGGAAAACATAGTACACAAAACTCCCCTTTATTAACATACTTACAAATAGGAGAGTATTGAAAAGGACAAGCATTGTTCAGTGGTAATATGAGTTGTGTGGTGGGCATGATTACAGTCTGCAATACACTACATCTGATTTTTCAATTTCAATTTTATTTGGTCTATAACCAGTATAAATACACTACATTTGTGCAGCAGTTTTAATTTGTGGCATCCCCAGTGCTATTGCCTCTGCCTTTGGGGATCATACAACTTTTTCAAAATGTTTTTTCTATGTATGTGACCCTAGTGACAGTGCAAAGGTTTCACATTGATGAAAGGAGTCTGTAGCATCATCTTTAAAAAGTGGCCCACCAAATGGAAAAATAGTTTTTGTTTTGTAGACAATGTGAGCAGGACAACCATTTTTACTGAAACTAGCCCACTATATTCCTTTTTTACTATATTTAGCATACATTTACTGAACCATGATACATTTTGTTCAATTTATTCTCAGATCTAATGCATAACTTCTGTCAATCTTCATTTTCAAACTAAAAGTATCAATTGAGTTCTCTTTTCCACCTCTCTTTATGCAATTGTTTTCAGTCTAAAAGTGATCTATTTTTGTATGTTAGTACGTTTAATACTAATTCAATATGTGTAACTCATTTCTATACCACCCTTCAGTGATACCAGAGCAGCATACAACAAAATTGCAGTAAAATGTTGGTCGTTTCTACCTTATACAAATAAGCCAATCCCAGTGCTTTGGGAGAATATGTCCAGTCTGGTAATTAAAGTCCTTCACTTTCCTCCAGAAGTTATTTAACATAATCACCAACTGGAGGTGGTGTTCTGTTTCTTGTAAGAAAGTATCAAACTGTAGGTTACATATAAATGACAGCAATGAATGTACCACTGAGAGACCTAAAAGGCCAAGTTGAAGACAGATCATCCTGGAGATAATCTATGTGGTCGCTAAGAGTCAACATGGACTTGATATGGCACTTAATCAAAAGTTTCCCTCATATTTGAGGTGATTGTATTACATGGTCCATGATACATGTACCAAACAGCGGGTATTTGAGATGTCTCGTGGGTGTCTCCATAGTTGGTGGTTTTTCTCAAGTGCTCTGTAAGAGTTTGCAGAATACTCTTGGAGGAGGTGCTCCTCCCAAACAAGCTTATCAACACAGAGTGAGGAGTTGGGGTAGGGGTGGAGAAGCAAAGTGACTCAAGATACTCTGCTTCCTCTTGAGAGAGATAATCCCTCATGTGGGACATCAGAGATGGGCATACTAAAAAGCCAATGTAAACAATGCAGGAAAAGTCCTTTCAAAAGAAGGGAGTGATTAAAATGTGTGTTGTACATCCATTAACTTTTCCAAAATTTCAACCAATTAATCCACATTTCCCCAGCACCCTATCCAAAGATGTGATTTGGAACAAGGGAACTACCTCCTGCGTAAGGGCTATAAGGCTGTGGCTCGGGTCATATGTGTTGAGTTTGATGATGCTTGCTTCCAAGTAAATACATTCAGAAGTGCTAGCTTCTGTTTCTACTGAAGAAAGATTCCTCTTTAGTCAGTACCTCTGATGTTAATAAAATATATAAGATGCATTGATTGCTGTGCTTCAGCCAGTGGTACAAGTACCACTGATGGCATTCCGTAGTATGTCAGGTGGTACTCGGCCCCACTGCCATGATGCCCACATGTCATTGTTCTGCCTGGCCCAGCCCCACTATTAGTGGCGGTGCAGCAGCAGTAAAGTGTGGCTCTGCAGACCTGGCCCTCAGGGCAGGCAAAGAAGAGGACAGGAGTCAGCTGTAAGTGGAGATACCCCTCACCCCACAGGGACAATTGCAATAAACTGCTTGTTTCTAAACAGAGCAGCCATTTCTGGTGGCTGTAGTACTTGTAAAAGGTGTCACTCACAAAAGAAGTTGAGAAGCCCTGTGTAGAGATCACACATGTCAAGTTGACAGCAGACTTTCAAAAGACCAAAGTGGGGGAAGAACAGGAGACATTGCATCTAAAAGCGGGGTTATCATACACTATTATGGCTATCTTGGTGCAGTGATGCTACTGCACACTTTTGAGCAGAACACATTCCACAGATAAACAAGTGGGAAAACAACTGGGGGGAAATGGGATACATGCACAACTCATCTTGCACAAAAGATAGACCCAAACATGGGGAGACGGCTCTCCCCAGATGCATGCAGGGGTGCTTCAGTGATACTACGTATCTAAGGTAAAGGCTCTCCTCTTGGATGTAATTGCTCCACACCTAATTGGTAACTGGTAAAAATGACAGGAATTTAATGGATGTAAAGAAAAGGTTGTGCCGTCAAGTTGGTGTTGACTCCTGGTGACCACAGAGCCATGGTTTTCTTGGTAGAATACACGAGGGGTTCACCATTGCCACATGACCTGAATTTGAAAACTTGCTTTTCTCTGTGGACTCTTCTGTTTGCATACTTTGGTTTTTTGTAATGCTTCCTCTGTTACCCCATATCTTGAGTTTCGCAGGCTCTTCAAATTCAGTTGCATCGAACTGTTGACCACTTATTTGTTTGAGGCAAATAATTCCTTACCTCTTCTCACTTTAAGTTGGTCTTGTCAGCTAAATGAAGGATTCAGCTACCAGTGTGTTCTTAAGTATGTTCCCGCAGCTTTCAATATCTCTCTTTCAGAAGTAGACATGTAAGCATCTTCCTTGTCTCTCACTGCAGTTCTTACCAATTTTAAATACCTATTAATATGAATCAAAGCTACTCAGAAGTTGAAAGGAATTGCGTAAAGCTTGGTTCAACATTGAGTCTTGTGCCAGATCCTTTATATAAATGAAAAGTGATGATGATGTCTGTCTTGGCATTATTTCCTTAGGTATCTTACGGTACCGAGTAGACTTCCAGGGAATGGAATACCAAGGAACAGATGATGAATTCTTTGACCTTGATGACTACTAGGTAGTCGACCTGGGTCTGGCAAAACGTGCCTCACCCCTCCAGCATCCAACCCAAGGAGAAAAATCGCGATGGAAAACAAATGGATCCCTGCCTTAGAATTGGAGTATTTCCAGAACTTTATCCAGAAACACTGGGTTTAAAAACAAGCAAACCCTACTGATTTGTCATAGTGTCAGTACAGCAGCAATCTACTAAGTTTCTATAATGCCATTTTGGACTAATTTAAAAAAAAAATCTCCCAGTTTTTACTTTTACTTAATGGTGAAATTGGTTGCTCTTGTATTTTATGAAAATGATTTTTTTAATCTTCATGCTACATTAACTGCTGTAAACCTTCATTTGAAAAAAATTAATAGATTATACTGGTTTGTTATTTTGATTGGAGACAATTTATTGCTGCGTTTTGCAGTGATATGACCCATTTACATGGCGTTCTTGGCTTAGACTGCAGAAGAAGAAACTTAGGGAGACACTGTTCAGTCTACATTGGTGGAAGGTTAAGGAATTGAGCTCTATGGCATGCCAGGTTGAAAGGTGTGACTTGCATATTCAGACGGTCTGGGAAGTCCACCCACTTTATTCTTAGACTGCAAAAGCACTGCTTGTATAAATCGGGAAGTATGTTTCATTAATGGCAATTCAAATGCCAGGGTCTTGGCAGACTTGATTGGGGTTTTGAGTTGTGTGGCCTTCACTCTTCCCTCTTCTCAGTCAATAAACAGTTTCCACAAGCAAGCTAATGCTTCTTATGCTTGATTCTATTCTTTGGGTTTCTTAGGTTTTCTTTTTCTTTTTTGGCTTTGGGACTGCATAAGATGCCTTGGTCAGAATTTCACAATCTGCTTTAAATGCAAGTAGCTAGCAAAACGTGATTGACTTAACCCTTGGCACTGATGGCTGCAAAGCATCTGTAGAGATTGGTAAGTTTTTTTAAAAGAAGTCTAGCGCCAAAGGTTCACTTTCAACACTGTGGCATAGCACATGCAAGGCAGATAGCGGACTTACCTGCGTTTCCCTGGAACTGGCTGGTTTTCTAAAGGATACTCTGATATTTTAGTGCCTAGCTCTGTTCATCTTTTCCTCTTGTCACTCTTGTATTGGTCAGAAGCTCCCCAACTTGCAAACTGTGCATATCGTTCCAGAAATCCTGTCTCACTTGAATTGAAGGGAGAGTTTGTCTTAACTAAGCCTTCTCATCACAGTGTATTAAGAGGTCCAAAATGACTTTCTGTCAGTGTGAGCAATAGAATTTGTAATTTTTTATAATCCAGCAAGCAGGCAGTGTTTGCGATTGTCTAAAAGTAGTTTTCACATTGGGTGGAGTCTAAACGGAAACCCTTTGTGAGTCTGGGTATGCAATTTGACTTGCGGAACGCCTGATCACAAGCATCCTGGTGCTCTTCAAAGCAGTACACTTTGATTTTGCCATTGTAAATGGGTCTGCTGTGACATGATGAGCAGAAGAATTGGGTGTAAATTTACATTTTTGAATATACTGCTTGTTTCACATTTAGGGTATGCAGCTCCTTTTTTTTGTAGTTTTATTTTTACTATTTAAGTTTGGAAATGATGCCAAATTTTTGTATCTCTTTAATCAATGTGTTATCTCTGGTGATATATATTGCATTATATATTGATGTGTATATCAATATATACTGATATGTATTACACTTACACAAACACATTAAAAGGGTGAGAATCCTAGCCTTTTGCATACTACGTAGCCTCTTCAGAGCGCTCCCAAGCAGTGATATCTTGGTGTTGTGATGTACAAAATGGAGAAGAGTATTAAACCATATTTAAGAATATAGCCTGGATTCCTGATTTTATTTTACTTGGGGAAGGGTTGCAGTACTGGCTATCGCTCATGCCATAACTTCCAATTATTCTTAACAGAATGCTGAGATCTCCTAGCAAACTATTGGCACCCAGTTCCAAACATTACACTATATATCTGCTTGCAAATCAGTGGTACCTTCAACTCCAGCATATGGCTTTTCAAATTCAGCAGCATGGTGAACCTGAGCAAATGTCTCTGAAGAACTGTCTGCTTAGCCCTCTCAACAGAGTAACAGTCACTAGTAGCATTGTGGATTCTGGCCTTTGAAGGCTTTGGCCCCATTAAATTCCTTCTCTAAGGTTCCATGAGACTCTCTGTTTTTGCTACTCCTTTGGAATTTGTCTCAAATGCAGCCTGCAATATCTTCCCACTAGTTTAGTCATTACTGGGGTGCTTCTAGGTCATGTCATGTACATGCCCTGCCTGTTAGCAGTTGGACAGAATTATTGCCATATTAATCATGAGAATTAAAACACGGTAGCACTGTCAATCTTGTACATTACCTTTATCAGTGCATTCCTGAATGCCTGTCTGTGTACCAGACTCTTTCCAGGCAGTAGGATCTGGTCCCCTGGCTGATCATGTAATATGCAGACATTCCATATCACCTACTCTGCAACCATGGAGGTAGCCAGTTAAGCCTTGTGTAATGTTCCCCTCAAACTCCCTCACTGGCTCAATCCAACCTACTTCTTCCTAGGTTAGTGGGGCTGTATGCTGTTGGTAGGCATGGGGAAGAGATTGGGTTCTGGGCAGGGAAAGATGCCAAGGGCTAGGGAAGTTGTGGGGGAGATGACTTGGGAGGTAGGAAAGATCTCGCTTGAGAACCCAACACCAGGGTACTTAAAAGGAAGTAGACTCCAAGCAGAGGCCTGAGGGAAGGCTTGGTACATGACTCTAAAGGCAAAAAACCCAGCTCATCTGGATCAGGCCCAAGGTCTATTTAGTCCAGCATCCTGTTTCACAACAGTGGCCCACGAGATGCCAGAGTTGATAAAAGTAGTGGGTTTCTAATCCTGTGTTCAAGACCTTGTCAAAGATTGAACATGGGGTCCGATTCAAGGTTGGAATGTTGACATGGGAGTATGTAAAGGTGAGATGAGCAGTCTTTGCTCCCCCTTCTCATAGCAATATTTACATCTGGCAATCTTAAGTTTTCATTTATGTGAGCAATGCTTTCTAATTACCCTATCTCTTATCAGCTTTTCTAGATTAAGCTATTGGCAAGAATTTGTATTTTGTACAGTGCCTAGTGTAATATTAGGCACTCTTTATTAATAATTTTAAGACAATATAGAGGGACCATATAGAGTCAGATGTGCCCATCACAGCCCTGTGTGCCATGACATAAGTAGGCAACCAGGTTTATTCCAGGGAGCAATTACTTTGAAAATCAAACCAAAACCAGAACAATGCTCTGAGAATTCATCAAGAATGGGATGCACAAGATCCCTCCATAATGTGTGTGATCAGCTGTTAACTGGAGGAAGCTGAACAAAAGATGAGCAGGTGCTAATGGTTACCTGCATGGCAAAAACAAGTGACTGACCTTACAAGTTCATAATCCTTCCTCTGTCCAAGGCTGTATGCACGTCTAAAGTGGCACACATTTAATAAAACATGTACAGAACAGAATATGTAATGAGCCCAGACCTTATACCATATACCCCAGGGTAATTTGAAAACCTGATACAAGTCAGGGTACTGGGCAGCATCTTTAAATGGGTTTTTACTAAATAAATAAATAAATAAACATTTCTTCAGCAATCTTATAAGCCCTCTTTTGTAAGAGGCTGAAAACGCACCACTACCCCACTGTCTCCTGTAATCAGTGAGGCTATACTCATGATGGGGGAAAACCAAGCTGGTTTTCCCCCATCGTGAGAACCCACAGGTAAGCCTGGTGGTTCTCTGGCAGCTAGCCTGCTAAAGAAGCCCTCCCCTCAGATGGGGTTGGTGGAGCAAGCACTCACTAACCCCGTTTTCCCAATCATGTGTTGCCACAGTGTGGCTCTGTGGCAACTTGCAAGGAGATCCTTGCGGGGAGGCTAAAACAAGTCTCCCAGTCTTGGGGAGTCTCCCCAGGATGCCCCATGCACTTGCACGGGGCATCCTGGGACTTCACCCCTACCGGCTCCATGATGGAACCAGTAATTGTGTGGGTGTCTTTCTCCTCTGGGGAGAGCCTCAGTGTCTTCTGTTCTCCCAGCCAAAGTCAACCAAGGTTACTCTTGTTACCATTACCTCAATCTAGGCTGCTGTAGGAAAGTACAAACAACTTTTCCTCAGGTGTGAAGAGTGTGTGTGAAACTGACAAGGTCTTCATTGCTAATCATTAATTACAGGCTTTCCCCGAGTCAAACACCTGGACCTGCAACCAAAGCTCCATAAAATATTATATTAAGAAGTCCCCAGCTTAACACATACAATCAAGTTGTCACTCTTGGGAACTATATGCATTCTGAGTTATGAACATTCAACTTAAAATCAACCTTTGGAATACAACCCATTTGTATGTTGAGGACTTCCTGTGTTTTTAATTATGCATAGTATATATCCATTGATGGCTGGTGGTTCCTGGAATGGGGAGCGAGGTGCTAGGCAGAGCAGGTGATGAGCCATAGGTAGTGAGAGGTGAAGCCAGGACTAGTTGGAGCCATTTTGGAGGGGTGGTATATAAATAGTTGCATGCCTTAGCAATAACTGGCAAAGTGTAGACTTGTAGCTGATGAGTGGGCTCAAAATACAAACACATGCACACAAATCTCAATTGCTCATCAGCAGAGATATAGAGAAATAGGGAAAACATCAGTTGCTTTGTAGTGCTTAAAAGGACTACAGTCGTGTGTAGATTTGTATCCAATGTGGCAGGATTAAAACACAAGTGCATGTGTACACACAAACACAAAAAAGAACTGTACAAGCCACAAGAAAAGCACAGACCAGCTACAAAAAGCTGCTTCTGTGGAGAGTAATTGTATTCTGAAGTCATCAGAGTAGCTCTGCTTGATTACTGTATTGCAAAAATGAATCCTATATAATAAAAGGCTAAGTGAGTGGCCGTGGCTTTGGAACGTTGGGGATCTGCGTCCCTGCCTCCCTGGGCTGTTCTGGGCCTGCGCGAAGCGCAGGCCCAGAAGAGCCCAAGGGACACAGGACCTCAGACACCAGTGTCTCACAGCCACGGGTGGCCATTAGCCGGTGTGTGGCGGCGGGGGAAAGTGGCCGAGGCGGCGGCGGAGCCGCCGCCTCAGCCATGAGCTGCGGCACGGCGAGAGGAGGCCGAGGCAACCAGAAGCAGCCGCCCTGAAAAAGGCGAGGGCAATGGCGGCAGGGGAACACCGAGACGGGGGAAGCTGGGCGAGGTGGCGGCGAAGCCGCCAACGAGGCCCCCGCCCGCTCACAGCCGTCGCCGCCGCCTGCTCACCCGCCCTCCCAGCTGCCCAAAATGAAGCTGGGCGAGGTGGCGGCGAAGCCGCCAACGAGGCTCCCACCCGCTCACAGCCGCCGCTGCCGCCTGCTCACCCGCCCTCCCAGCTGCCCAAAATCACCTTCCCCACTCCCCCCCAAAAAAGATTAAGGGCCAAAATGGCCCATGAGACGGTCGCCGCCCCCGCTTATCGCCCTCCCAGCTGTTGAAGACCACCTTACCCGCTCCAGCCCGAGGGAAAAGCGAGGAGCTCACGAGCAGAGCTCCTCTCTGTGCTAAGTCACTGCTCAAACTGCCGCTATGGACGCAAAGGACGCCTATTGCGTCCATTGCGACAGTATAGGCAGCAGCTTAACACAGAGAATAGCTCTGTTTCCGAGTTCCTCTCTTCTCCTTCGGGCTGGAGCGGGTAAGGTGGGCTCCGGCAGCTGGGTGCGCGGGAGGGCGATAGGCGGGGGCGGCCACCTTCTCATGGGCCATTTTGGCCGTTATTCATCCACCCCCCCCCCCAAAAAAAGTAAAAGCAAAATAAGGAAGAACAAAAACAGAGACAACAACAAAACAAAAAACAAAAAGAGAGAGGGGACAAGGGGGGGGGGGAAGAGACAGAAAGAGAGAGAGAGAGACAGAAAAGACGGGATAGAAAGCTAGCGCCCGTTATCATAACGGGCTTAAAAATACTAGTACTAATAATAAATAACAAGAAGAAAAAACTCTGCCAGAGTGGAACAGTGGTTAGTACACTGGGGAAATCCAATTTCAAATTCCCATTCAGCCATGAAACTCACTGGGTGTCTGGGACAGTCACCTATCTCTCAGCATAACCTTCCTCATAGGGCTGTTGGGAGGATAAATGTAGCCATGTTCACCACTCTGGGCTTGGAGGAAGCATAGGCTATACATGCAAAAGTAAATCTATACAAGCCACAGGTAAAGCAGTGAGCAGCTACAAAAGTGGAGAACAAATGCATTCTGAAACTGAAAGGGCAGCTCTGCCTGTCTATTTTAAAAATGCATACATAAATAATATAAAATCACAGGTTTTCAATTATGCTTGTAGCTATGGCCCATCTCTTGTAACTTAAAGGACACCATGGGAAGCAAAGATGCATGGGGACAACCTCTCTCTACTCCATGACTGCTGAATAGCTGGGTGCCACCCTCTACCTACCTTGAGTGCTGGGTGTCCATCCCAGCAAGCAATAAAGGTTTTTTTTGTTTTTGTTTTTTTAATTATGCAGCTGCAGGCAAGAGTAGCAGGGAACAACAGGGGGAGGAACTAGGCACACAAAATGGAGGCATCGACAACATGACTGACTGAGAAATTTAAGGTGAGCACTGTGCACTTGCCCATAGATAAGATCGACTCCAGATTATATCCTAGATTGAGCCTACCTATGGAAAAAGCCACATAGTGCATATGCGTGCGTGTCATGCACACCCACAGGTTTGCCAGCAGCAGGATGTTCAAGGGTGAGCTGAATGCTATTTGGTGCTCATGTCTGTGTATATAGATGCACAAAATAGTAAACAAGCTGTTTTCCCTCCTCCCCCAAGACTGGATATCTAATTCACAAAGAGCTGGGGTGGGAATGGAACTGAAAATTACACAGCCTTAGTGCGTGTATGCACAGTTAAATAAAGCAAGCAGTCACTACTTCCAATATGAGAGAGACTTATTCTGGCAATCCACAAGGATACCTTTCCAGCTGGGCTGGGGAAATGTAGAGAAGTTGGCAACCTTAGGTTCCCCACATCTCTTGTGTATCCCTCCCAAACAATTCCACAGAAAGCAGGCCTCTTGCATGGGACTCTCCTTTGGTTTGCTCCCCTCCAGGGGCTTAATAGTCACCTAAGTAGCATGATGTCATAGTGGCAGGTTTATGATGGAAGGCAGCCCCTTCACTTGTGTGGTGACATGGAGTAATTAATTCCTGAGGGAAGGGCCAGGCTGCTTACATTAAAGCTGGCTAAACCTTCTAGGGCTAAAGACTTTTAGTGTGTTTGATATAAGCTAAGCTTGGATGTCTTCTCAAAAGGCAAGACTTCCACTAGACTGTTGAGACAACGCAGTTTCTACCACAAGCAGCTGTGTAAGGACTTGTTTCCCCAAGATCTAATGAAAAAGGCCAGATAAGCTCATGAAACTCAAGTCCATTGGACGGTGAAACTGAGTTTATGACAGAGATCTTTATATAAGAATTTCTTACAGTTACTTTCAGCAATTCCACTGGTGTGTACACAGACTTCCCCAGTAAAGGTCTTCTCTTCAGGCTTATTGGCATGATTTTTTTGGGAGGTGAATTAACAAGTGATAGGCCTTTTGGATATCACATGAACTCCAGAGTACTAGCAGTTTCAAAACTGTTCAGCCTGTGAGTATTTTCTTCCTCTCAAGTTTCATAAGTACCCCAAATGCCTTCTCCCCTTGTCCATTGCATAAATCATCAACTAGAGAGAAGTAGGTACAGATCCTGGAAAGCATAATATAGAAGGGGAACTGTGTTAGAAATCTAGCTATGAAGGAATTTGCAAACGTGAAAAAACCACTCCTTGCCACAACATTCTATGAGAGAGTATAGCTTCCAATGAGGCTTTTAGATATGTACATATATTGCGGAGTTCTGCATCAGCTTGTGCTTTGCTTGCTCTTTGAGAGCCATCCTACTATTTCTTGGAGTCAGGGGTGGTGTCCTGGATTGGCTAAGTTGGGCACCAGCCCAATGCCCATCAGAGGGCTCACTCATCAACCCCTGAAGCCCCAGGATCCAATGGTGGTGATGGTGCAAGTCCACCAAAGACTCATGCTACCTCCATGTTCAAAATCCCCCCTCAGCTATGAAGCTCACTGGGTGACTTTGGGCTAGCCATCATCTCTCAGCCTAACCTACCTTACAGGGCTTTTGTGAGGATAAAATAAGATGGAACTTTGTATTATGTACTATGCTCCTTGGAGGAAGGGCAGGACAGAAATGTAACTACTGCTACTAAACATTATTATTATATTGATCTATTTAAAACACACACAGCCAATGTCAACCAACCTGTAGGTGGGGGGAGGAGGGAGAGATTCATCCTAGAAGGGAGGAGAGCTGGTCTTGTGGTAGCAAGAATGACTTGTCCCCTTAACTAAGCAGGGTCCACCCTGGTTGCATATGAAAGGGAGACTAGAAGTGTGAGCACTGTAAGATATTCCCCTCAGGGGATGAAGTCACTCTGGGAAGAGCAGAAGGTTTCAAGTTCCCTCCCTGGCTTCTCCAAGCCCTTCCCTTTTCAAGATAGGGCTGAGAGAGATTCCTGCCTGCAACCTTGGAGAAGCTGCTGCCAGTCTGTGAAGAAAATACTGAGCTAGATAGACCAATGGTCTGACTCAGTATATGGCAGCTTCCTATGTTCCTAGAAGATAATTCTCGGGAAAGTTCTTAGCCCTCCTCTGCCAGGTGCTTGCAGGCTCCTGGGGAATGCTGCTCATAAGGACATCTGCCAAAAATCCCCAACAATGCTCCAGGCACTCAGTACCTGCTGTGTCATCACATTTCATCCTGAGTGCCCTTGACGATCCATAGGGCGCCCGGAAATGTAACTGTCAGTTTCTGTCCCTCTGCTTATTAACACAAAATTTATCTAACAGCTTATCTTTCTGTCAGGGTACGCAGGAGAGCAAACCGGATTACTCAGCCTGCATCACGATGATGGGACTGATAAAGGGCCATGACTAGCAGACTGGGAGCAGGAGCAGACAGCAGTGGGAGCTGATGGATGTTTGGAAGCACAACCCTGGGCTAACAATGAACTTTGCGACCGCTGAGATCGGATGGGGTCCACCTGCCACCACTCTGCTGGCAAGCTGTGTCAGGATTTCCTGGTGAGTGGACTGTTCCTCAGATCCCCGCTACAAGTTCTGTCAGAGGTATTCCATCTAAACATAACCTAGATGGAGACACCTCTCTGAAATTCTGAGTGCTACAGTATGTATAGTTAAAATAATGGGGCATTAGCACTAGCCAAGCAAATCTTCCAGTGTCCTTGAATCTCAGAACTGGCTCTGTATACTCTGTTCATCTTCATTAGACGGTCTATTGCAGGATCATTATGCCAGTGGTTCCCAATTTGAGGGCCTCCAGATGTTGCTGAACTACAACTCCCAGTATCCCCAGCAAAAATTTATTGCTGAGGATTATGGGAATTGTAGTCCAAGATCTGGGGACCAAAGGTTGGGAACCCCTAGTCCAGTAGGCAACCTTGGCTCTCCAGCTGTTGTTGAACTACAACCACAGCCAAAAAATTGTAGTTCAACAACAGCTGGAAAGCCAAAGTTACCTACCTCTGCCCTAGTCTATGGCCTGCTCTACCGAGAAGCAGAATGGTACAGTGGATTGTACCACTTCAGATCATAGGTGGAGGATACTATTACTGAATGCTTCCCATGTTTAAAAACCACCACCACCAAAACCTTGCAAGCAGCAAACTAGCACAGCAAGGAGAGGAGTGGGCTGGGTTAGGAAGGAACTGTTTCCCTTTGGTGCTAGTTAGGGAATATCTTATATAGATTAACAATTTTAAAAGTCCCCCATCCACCACACTCTGAAACGATATGGTCCACATCTCTACCATCTCAGGATTCTACCATCTCATTGTGCAGCGTATGTAGATCAGGCCTAAAATAGCAGCATTTAAAATTTTGGCTGAATCTCCCTGATGATTGTCAAAGTCAAGGGGACCTCTTCCTTTTACTAGCTGTGTGGCAGGAAGAAGTAAAGGGACACCAGCACTTCTACCTTCCAAACTTCATGGAGATATTTAAGAGACAAGAACTACCACAAGCTCAGAAGCTGGCAACACCCTACTCATAACCTTAGATACACTTTCATTAAAACCTTGGCCAAGCAAGATATGGATAAGTGTAATGCATAAATGCACTCACTCTGTTACTACCAGCAGTGTTAAAGTGTTAAAAGCAACATTGGAATTTCACAAATAAGACAATTGCTGAAACAGGTTTATATATTACCTTCCCAACAGGAGAATATTTACTAATTGTATTGGTCTTTACTAATTTGCTTCACATGTACAGCTTGCTATAGAAATACTGATTTTGTCTTCAGCCTGT
The DNA here is from genome assembly GCF_027244095.1 of Hemicordylus capensis. Taxonomy (NCBI): domain Eukaryota; kingdom Metazoa; phylum Chordata; class Lepidosauria; order Squamata; family Cordylidae; genus Hemicordylus; species Hemicordylus capensis. The sequence continues at coordinate 265,579,558 of NC_069657.1, read as the reverse complement.
CCACTGTAGTGATTCTTCTTCTAATTTTATATTGTAACAGTTGGGATTGCTTTCTCTTTTCTCTTTGTTGCTTTGCTTCAACTTAGATGATATTTGTTACTGTGGGTTCCATTTAATATCAAATTGGCCCTGACATTTGTATACAGGCTTGAACCAACTTTGAGAATTGTCAATCGTCCCCATTCAGACCTACCGTGTTTCCCCGAAAATAAGTCAGTGTCTTATATTAATTTTAGCCCCCCAAAATGCACTAGGGCATATTAGCGGTACATCAGAAATTACTGCTAGGTCTTACTTTCGGGGTAGGTCTTACTTTCGGGGAAACAGGGTATGTATAGTAATGTACTTCTGGGTTTTTTTGTTTTTGTTTTATTGAATCAATTTTTACTTCACTTATAAGAATGTCTCCAAGTGGCTTACACAATTAAAATTCCTAAAACACACACAAATGATTATAAATAGCAGCAATTTAAAACAGCTTACCTTTGCATATATGAGAACTTAAATATGCATATTTGAATAATATGCTAAATGAGTTATGAATTCATTGCCAGCCCAGATAACTGATGGGATTATCTGGGCTGGCCCTAGACCTCCTCCTCCTCATATACCACTTTTCAACAAAAGTTCTCAAAGTGGTTTGCATAGAAAAATAAATGTCCTAAAGGACTTACAATCTAAAAGAAACATAAGACATCAGCAACAGCCACTGGAAGGATGCTGTGTTGGGGTTGGCTAGGGCCAGTTGCTCTCCCACTAGATCCATGACTTTAAAAGGTGCCTCTTTGCTCAGTTAGCAGGGATTGACTAAATGGCATCCCAGGTGAAGAGGATATTTGGTGCTCCCCTCCATTTGTCCAACTTTTGAATACCATTTTAAAAAATGGCATTTGTAGTCTCTTTCCTGACGTTGATGCTTAATCTACATGGATGTTTCATTCCTATCATATGGGATGATGAATTTGTTTGCATGGATCTGAATCTATTTGTGCCACATATACACAAATTAAAAACAAGCATGTTTCCTCTTAGCGTACAGAAACCTTTCAGTGTTAATGCCTAACACTTCACTGGGTCACTTGCCCCTACAGGCCTTGGGTGCTGTACATATAAATCAGTCATGCATATGAAAGGTCAGAACTTCAAATAGGAATGTGTTTAGTTGGACCTAGGGTGTTGTACCTTTGGGTTTTTATACTTCTGACTAATAATGGATCTCATCTATGGTCAGACTCATGTCCTGAGATGAATTATTGGAGGACAAGGTTCTAACCACAGGTAAAATCTGTACATATATATTTTAAGTGTGGAAGCAGAAGCTCAAGTGATGAGTAGTATCGGATAGCAGTAAGCTTTCCCTGGTCCACCTCAAATGTGTGGATCAAGTAACATGAACAGCTGAATAATAAGATATGAAGCTGCTTCATGCTGAGTCAGATCACTGGTCCATATACAGGCCTGCTCAACTTAGACCCCCAAGCTATTTTTGGACTACAACTCCCATAATTCCCAGGCACTGGCCAATAGCCAGAGATTATGGGAATTGTAAACCAACATCTGCAGGATGCCAAAGTTGAGCAGCTCTATCTATATAGGTCAGTATTGCCTACCATTGTTCCTTCTAAGGCATGTGCATGTGCATACGCACACAAGTTTTTGGATGTCTTCTCAGTTGATTTAAATCCCGCTAAGGTTGAATCAGGAAAGCCCATTTCTGAATGCGACTGCACACACTGCCTTGTTACTGCCATCTAGAACAAAGCTCATTCCACACAGACATGAAAAGAATTAGAGGGAATTGCCTACATGAACTGGCAGCAGCTTTCCAGGATTTCAGACGGAAGATCTTTCCCCTGCCTTACCTGAATATGCTGGGGATTGAACCTGGAATCTTCTGTCTAGAAATGCATGTGTTTGACCACTGAGCTACCACCCTTCCTCAAGACTCATTGATATCACTGAGGGGCCTTTGGGAAACCCTCCTGCGGTGTGATATTTTACGTCCTTGGAATTCCAACCATTAAAGAACTGTCTTGGAACAAGGAGAAGCCAGTTTACTGCCTTCTTTTTTGGATCTGACTGCTTCACTGGGGCACTGAGGTGTTTGTTTTGTTATAATGGTGTAATACAACACATATATGTTGAAGTTAATACAAGCTGCTGTTTCTACAGTGTATTGACCTGTTGAACCAATCTTGTGATTTGTTCAGCGGGTTTCAGAGTGCTGTTTGTTCCATAAACCCTGTGAAGTCTTAGCAAAATTGGTTGGAGAAGGATGTGGTCAGTTAGTCTACAACTGAGGGTTAGAGGGGGTGGGGCGGCCTTGCCTAAGGCTACTTGCTGAGTTGATGACAGAGGTGAAATCTGAACCAAGGACTTCTTGTTCACAACTTATGTAGACTGCAATCCATTGGATTGCATTTACTTGGGAGTAACGTCTTGGATTCATACTGTTAGGCAAAACTGCCTAGGATCTCACTGTTGCAGGGGCAAACTACATGTGTGATGCTAAATGTGTCTGCATGTAGTGACAGGCCTAAGCTAAGTCTTCAGTAGCAGTTAAGCATGGCTGCAGTTTGGATGAAAAGCACACAGCATGGAGGTGGCGGGTATTTACCCGTGTTGTTTTCCTGTAGAAACTGGACCTCCAAATTGGCTAGCTAACTACTAGTACAGAATTAAAAGGCTAAATACATCCTACCATGCCACAGCCCCGATCTGAATCATGGCCCCTGTGTGGCTGCTGATTGTGAGTAAAATTAAACCTGTCACTACCTGCAAACACCTGTACCATCCTGTGGTTTGACGGTTGCAGGCAGGAATCTCGCTCAGCCCTATCTTGGAGAAGTCAGGGAGGGAACTTGGAACCTTCTGCTCTTCCCAGAGCGGCTTCATCCCCTGAGGGGAATATCTTGCAGTGCTCACACATCAAGTCTCCCATCCATATGCAACCAGGGCAGACCCTGCTTAGCTAAGGGGGCAAGTCATGCTTATTACCACAAGCCCAGCTCTCCTCCAATGTAATGCTGGTGGCAGGCGCTGTACACAGTTGAAATGAGATACGGACCCTGCTCTCAGGCTTGCAAAACAGACGATATACAAAAATGGAAAGGGAACGAAGGGGAGATCACTCTCGACGCTATCAGAACAAAGTGGTGACTTGTCAATATTTATATCCAGCATAAAAATGGATATCCCATTGGGACCAAGCTGATCTCCCCTTTCTGGCTGGTGCTCTTGCTTGTAGTCCTTGTCCTTCTGGCTTGTTCTTCCAACAGGTTTATGGACAAGGCTAAGAAGGCCTGAGGGAAGGAGGGAAGCACGCAAGCGCTGCCCCGTAAGAAACACGCGGCTTTTTCTTCCTCCTTCGAGCAAGTTCCAACAAGGAAAAAGCGGAAGCCCCATTGCATGCTGGGAAACAATCCGTCCGCGCCGATGCCGCAAAGGAAGCAGGGTATCGAAGGCCTCTTTTGCGGCGTTGCCGCCGAGCATGCCGGCCATTGTAGTCCTTTCCCGCCGGCTGCCGCAGAGCCTCTCGGGAGCCGTAATTACCCCCTCCCCTAGTGGAGGTTGCCGTTCCGCAGCGGCCACTGAGCGGGAAGGCGACGTCGACGTTGCGGCAGCTACCCCCGCCACAGCGTCCTCCTGGTACCTCACTTCCTCTTCCGGGCGCGCGACCGAGGAGGCGGCGGCGGCGGGTCAGTCGGTCGGTCTGTCAGAACCGGCCTCCCCCTCCTCCTCCTCTTTCTCCCTGGGTTGAAAAAAGGGGGGGATCAGAACGGGGTTTGCTTTCCCCCGCCGAGGAGGAGCCGGCGCCGCCTTCACCACAGCCGCGATGGAGCCGGAGTCTGTGATTGAGGACAAGACCATCGAGCTGATGGTGAGTCTGAGGGGCGAGGAGGAGAAGGCGGAGCCGCCGCCGCCGCGCCGAATCCGACGCCATTCTCCCCCCCCCCGCCCCGGGAAGGAGCGGCCGCGGGGGAGGGGAGGGGAGGCGGGCAACGGGAGACGCCACAACTCTGAAGCGACGACGGGGGTTCGGAGGAGGAGAGGAGAGGAAGGGGAGGCGCCGGCGCGGGGGGAGCTGGTCCTTGTAGGCCTCGCTCGGGCAGAGTTGCCTCCCCGTCGCTCTCCCCCCCCCCGCCCGTGAGGGAGGAGGGGGTGGGCCTTGCTTTTCCAGGTGCGCCGCCCTCCCCCCTTTCTCCCTCGATCATGGAAGGGATCAGCTCGGTTCCCTGCTTATTAAGGGGGCGTCGACGGCAACGGATTCCTCGTATTCTCTCTTCCCCTCTCGCCACCCGTTATATTGAGACGTGGACCGGGGTGGGGGGCGGCCTCTTCCCTGCCCGGTCGCTCTTCCGGCGCCCAGCCTGGCCGCATGCCAGGCAGCCAGGACAAAGGCACGCCGGGGGGCCATGCAGGTGCAGGCCCTCTGTATGTGTCCGTCCCCCCCTCCCCCATTACCGATTGAAGGTGACATTTGCCTGATTTTCTAAACTCGCTTTTGGGATGCTCTGAGCTTGCAGAGTTATTTTGTGATAAAGAGCTTAGTTTTCGCCCTGCCCTTCTTAAAAACCAAGGGGCCAGTTGGGAGGATTGTGTGGCTGAAATGAAAGTATTCTGTTACATTCTCTTTAGAACTGCAGGCTTTGATAGATCAATCAGGATGATTAAGAGACTGTAGGTTTAATAGTGGATTAAAATTCTCCCCCTTTCCCACTCACTATTTGGGTGGGCAACAAGATAGAGCCTCTGAGGCCTCTCAACTACCAAATGGCCTATTGGTTATGCAGGCTTGCACAGATGCACTAATACAAGATGATGTTGTCCTTCCAGTGGTGTAACTACTATTAGGCAAGGGGAGGTGGCTGCCTGGGGGCCCCCACGCCTCGAGGGGCCCCCCAGAGGCAAGTCACATGGCTATATATTGTGAAGTGTGTGTGTTATCAGCGAGGGGCCCATTTTAAAATTTTGTCTCTGGGCCCACTCCAGCCTTGTTACGCCTCTGTGTCCTTCCGTAGTTGCTTAAGATTTCATAATCAAAAGAATCACCTTCAAGAGAAGCTGGTCCCTTCCTTCAAAAGCATCTTTACTGCATATATTGTAATAAATAGAACATTTAAATGTAGTGATTGATCACATTGATGATTTGAACACTAAGATGCTAATGTTTACTTGATTTAAAAAGTATTTGGTATTGGCTAACAACCTTGGTTCTCTTTGGACTTGGTAATCTGATAGCCACTAGTCAGACCCTAAAGGTGTGGAAGGTAGCATGCTAGGATTTTTCTGTATCTAAAACTTAAAAAACAACAACACACGGAGACTGACAATCAGTCTTTGAGATCCAATCACTTATGTAGAATAGGGAACTGTTCTTAATGTGGCATTGTGGAGCTGTGATGTATCTTTGTATGTTGCATTGTGAAATATGCAGTGGTTTGAAATAAGATGGATTGGTTCATTTCATATATAACCTTCTAAATATGAACCTTTAGTATCATCTGTATGCCATTTAAACAATATTGAGTCACCCTATAAAAAACAAACACCAAAATGTTGATAAGCACATCAACATAATAGCAAAATAATACTACTACTTGCTTTTTGAAGACCATTTAGGAAGATCTTAGTCTTATACAAAACAATGAAATGTACCATTTTTAGCATAAAGCTTTCTTTGCTCATAGAGATCTTGGTGGTTGTTTGTTTTAAAACATGAATTATGAAAGCAGTCGCCTAGTGGTTCATTGTGGAAGATGTACACATGGGAGGAGCTTCTCATTTGTTGTGGTGGAGGAGGATGGCTCTCCATATATTCATTGGAACTCTCCATTGGGGACAACGCCTGACTCATTTTAGTTGCTCTCCTGAATTGTTATCATATATACAAATAGCATCTATTACGTGAAGAATTTGAACCATAAATATTCTTTGATTAGTTATACATAATTTTGTTTGTGTTACCAAGCTCATTTTCTGCTTTGCAAATTGCAGCATTAACTTAGAATATTAAGTCAACTTATCTTATTTTACATAAATGTGTGGTAATTAACTCAGTGCATACTTGGCATACTTTAATGAACTTTGAGTACATTACTGCTTAACTTTACATTGTTGGAAGATTGTGAGGTAGAGAAGATGGCCACAGGGCAGATTACAGCAGTGACATTGCTACAGCAAACCAGAAGGCCAAATAATAAAATGGGATCAACTGAAATCTTAAAAAAAAAAAATTAAGGGGGAGAAGCTATTTGGCCATGATCAGAAGACTGAGATGAATTGTATGCAATGTGTTATAAAATAAAACATTTTACTGAATGTTTGACTCTAAACACTTAGCTGAAAAATGGACAGCATTTGGAATTAATCCATCAAGCAAACTGCCAGTGTTAGGAAACATGTGAACTCTTGAAGAATTCATCTTGTAGCTCAACACTTACACTGTATTTTGTTAATGAGTATCAGAAATTCACCTCTATACAGTTATTTGATCGCCATGTGGGGTTTATTTTTGCATTATTCTATTTTCTTAATACCCATTGATTTAGTGATGTCATATTGCAGAATTCACACCAGTCACTGTTGTAGGATCCCAGAGCTGAGTATTAGAATGCAGCTGTGAATTTACAAGGTACCAGATTCAGTCTGGTATCTTCAATTAAAGGTCCTGGTCAGTGGTCCCTCTAATTTTTTCCATCTCTGTGCGGAATGAATTTTTTTCTGTGCGGCAGTATCAAGGCACTGTGTGCGCACATTCATTCAGAGTGGGGCTTTCCTGATTCAACCTGAGTGGGATCTAAAATTAACTGAGTGGACATCAGAAAACTTGTGAGTGTGTGCACGCCTTAGAGGGAACAGTGGTCCTGGTGGCAGGACTGGGAAAAACCTCTGCCTGAATATCTTGGAGAGCTACTGCTTAATTACCAGTGTGACTCTAATGCAGGCCTGCACAACTAAAATGCCCTAATGGGCTGGAACCATCCACAACTTGGCGTGCAGGGGCTGAGGTAAATTTTTAGCACATTACATTGAAATTAAAAATATTATTAGTTACTTGTGGATCTATTCCCCCTGTCAGTGGACCCACAGTTTCAGTCGAAGGATAGTGGCCAGAAAATAGGTCCTGTCCCTGTTCAATCAGTGGGGCCCCTGAAGTGCATGTCAGCCCCAAACAAATGCCAAGTCCTCTCCTCTCTCTAAACTGTCATTGCTTTCAGGCTGCAATCCTAGGCTTGCATACACAGGAGTAAGCCTCGCTGGGAACACCATGGAATATATTTATGAGAAAAGATGCATAGGATGGCGCTATAAGGCAGTTTCCAGCTCCTGTGTTGCTGCAGGATACCTGGGGGCCAGTAAAATAGTCCCTGGGGGCTGAATCCGGCCCCCAGGCCTTATGTTCTGCAGGCCTGCTCTAATGGCAGAGCCCAGAGGTGGGGGGTGACTTGAAACAAGGGAACTAGCTTCTCTCTCTTCCAGAAGGCTGTAGCAGGGTGTGTGAGGACTATGTCAGGAATTGGTGGGAGGGTTATTTTCCTTTCCAGCTGGCTGAAACTTAGGGTAGCTGGTTTTGTCCTGGCTTTTTCTCCCTTTGGGATCTGTGTGCACTAGCACAAAAATTCCGGAGGAGGAGGAGAAACATTTGTCATATAAGCTCTGGTTGTCCACCCTAGCCGTCTACTTTATGAATAGAGAGCACTTGGTTGTAGATAGTGAATTCGATTTCACAGCTGGGTTAATGGCTTTTTGCCAGACTCAAATGATTCCTTACTGACAATATGTCATCAAATGTTACGAGCATGGGGAAATCCAAGAAGCAAGTCATGGCAATGCTATGCAGTAGAAGGAAGTTCATAGTTGTCTTGCTCTGAATGGCCTAATAGTTTTTCCTGTGTGTTGCATATGAAAAAAGCATAGTGCTGTGAGGACTTGGAAAAGTGTTGTACAAATAAACCCTTACAAATAGCACTACAAATTCAAAATAAATGATTGAATTTCAGGTAGTATGGATATTCACTGCTAGGGATGTGCACGGAACCGGTGACTGCTGTTTTGAAGCGGGTGGGGGGGAGGGAGATAGCTTTAAGGACTGGGGAGGATGCCCCCTGGCACTGTGCTTTAAAAAGGCCCTGCGGAGAGGCAGCATACCAGGGTGTGTGGCAGACTGGAAGTTCCCGGTGCGTGCGACATGTGCATGTGCACTGGGTGCTTCCAGTACACCCTGCACTGGGGCAGCAAGGAGGTACACTGCCTCCCCGCAGGACTGTTTTAAAGCACAGTGCTGGCGAGGCAAATGCAGGTGTGTAAGAGCACCCTTCCTGGTCCTTAAAGCTATCCCCCCGCCCCAACCTTCAAGCCGCTGGACTTTCGAACCAGTTCGGAGGGCCATAAAAGGGTCTCCGAACTGGTGTGCACATCCCTATTCACTGCTGGTTGGTACCTCTTGCACTGATGCTCAAGTCATTTTAGGCCAAGTGGGTTGTTGTCTGTAGAAGAGCTACTCTTGTAATTTCTACTATTTTTCTTTGAGTGCGATTGTGGTCAGCATTTATTTCACTGTTTTGCATTAGATTTCTAGCTCAAAATAATGGAAATAAAATATTAACATTAATCGTTTTGCTGAAAAGCTGACTCTGAACTTCTCTCCAACTACAAAGTCAAAGTTTGCCTTTGTAATCGGAAATGTGACAATGTTTTTTCAGTTATTCATGAATTTATTGGTTAGCTGGAGTAGTTAACTGATAAATATGAAGAAAATTGTGGAAGAGATTGTTAGCATAAATATTGACAAACATTAAACACTGTACTCTACAATTTTGAGAATGCATGAGCAGATTAAAAAACAAAAACAGGTTAGACTTCACAGTACCCTGTAGAAATCTTTACTGTAGAATAAGCAGGTATGATAAATCAAGCAGACTACTTCAAGTGACACTCTAACATTGCTAATTTTAAGCATTGGTGCTAAAATTGCAACTAAATATAGATTGTTTCAATATGTTTGTATTTTAGAAGTTATTTTGCGTATGAAAAAAGGACAATGCATTCTGAACCCAAGAATCAAGCATGACAAGGTGATATAGCAAATATACAGTATAGTTTCTTACCATCTCTTTCTCTAAAGTTGAGAGCAAATGTTTCTTTTAAATCATGAGTTAAGGCTGTTGCTTAATTAAAAGAGCTGTAGTTGATTGATTATTGGCATATGAATAAATTTTATGCTTAATATTTATAAGAAAACTAACATTATTAGACATACATTTGAAAAAGCAAAGAAAGAGAAGTTCTCCTTAGATCAGGGCTGTGCAATAGGGATGTGTGGGGCGGTCTTGTGGTCCGGTCTGGGGGTTCAGGGTCAAACCGAACACGCACACCCCCGGTTCCATCGGACCGGGACCGGACTGCCGGGTCTTGTCCGGCCGTTCAGTGAATTAAAAAAATAAATAAATTAGATTTTAAGTACCTTTAGCCCCTTTGGGGGGCTTGCTGAAGCCATGGGGGGGGGGTCCACACAGGTTCCCTCTCCCCCCCACTGGCCTTCCTTATCGCCGCCGCGGCCGGGTAACTGAGCATTTTCGGCCCTTTCAGGCCTCCGTACGAGTGCGCGGCCACCACGCATGCGCCAATGCCCTCTGCGCGGCCTCGCAGCGGGCATTGGTACATGCGCGGCGGCCACCTAAATGGCGGCTGCGCGCTCGTACGGAGGCCTGAAAGGGCCAAAAATGCTCAGTTACCCAGCCGTGGTGCTGAAGAAGGCTGGCGGGGGGAGAGGGAACTCACTCGGACACCCCCTCCCCCTGTGGCTTCAGCAAGCCCCCCGAAGGGGCTAAAGGTACTTAAAATCTAATTTAATTTTTTTTTTAAAAAAATTGTGGACCGGAGGGTTCGATGGGGGGCCGGACCGAACTGGCCCGGTTCCATGCACACCCCTACTGCACAACCTTGGCTTTCTAGCATTTGGACTGCAACTCCCCAGCCACAGTGGCTAATAGTTAGGGATGATAGGAGTTTCAGCCCAACAGCAAATGGAGGGCCAAAGTTGTGCAGCTCTGCTTTAGAGGCTTTGAGTCTTGGAACACTAGACACTGTAAATTAAAAGAACACAGGGTTACAATTAGCTGTCATCCTTGATTGCCTGAGAATAGTGACAAGCTTTTTGTCAGGCTAAATGTAAAAGAAACCAGATAGTGTATTTAGACATGAAGGTTCCATTTGGTTTTTTAAAAAACAAAACAACAACAACAATAAAGAACAGAACTGCCCAGTGGGGTCATTGCAAACATTAATTTCTGTTTCCAACAGTGGCCAGCTATATGCATGCAACTGCCTCCATATCCCTAACAAAGAACACGATTCCCTTCATAGAGTATCCTGTTTTCTTCCAACTAACTGCAACCACCCTCCCCCAACAAATATTGTAAGGATTGCCTTTCTGTGGAACTGTTAATCAGACATATCCAGTCTTACTGCCTGGAGTGTCCTCAACTGGGTAATGAGGGGAGCTGTTGAGAGTGGAATGTGCCATTCTTTGGCTTCTTTAGTCCAGGCAACAGAGTTGTGTTCTTTGTGGAACCCTCCCATCAGGAAATTGTCCCAGAGGCCCCTGCAGTGGCAGATGTACCTCTGTGGCACTTCCCTACTTACTGATGGGAGGTGCACTGAAGGGATGAGAACATGTCTAGCTTGCTTGTCTTTTAGCCTCAGCAGAGAGATGCTTGTGTTCTGCTGCCACTCAGCACACCCGGAAATTGGAGTGTGTTCTTCCTCAGACACTGCCTGTGACTGGTACTAGTGGGGGGAGAGAGAGAGATGTATGTGCACATGCATACATCAAAATGTACAAAGTTGGCTAAGCAGTCAGGGTGTTTACATGGAAAGGTCTGGCCTAATTAATTTTGAATTAGGCTAATATTTTGAATGAGACAGGATTTTTTGATTGATAATGTAGCGGTGTGTGTGTGTGTGTGTGTATGTATGTATGTATGTATTTATGTATTATATTTGTGGAGCTAAATCTACAGATCCCCAAATAATCAGTTGACTTTTGACATTGTTGATCCACCAGTGGACCCAAATAAGTGATTGCTGTAGTTTTTTTTTTTTTTAATTTTTGCATTTATATCCCACTCTTCCTCCAAGGAGACCAGAGTGGTGTACTGCATACTTGAGTTTCTCCTCACAACAACCCAGTGAAGTTAGGCTGAGAGAGAAGTGACTGGCCCAGAGTCACCCAGCTAGTATCATGGCTGAATGGGGATTTGAACTTGGGTCTCCCCGGTCCTAGGACAGCACTCTAACCACTACACGCTGGCTCTGGCCATCTGCTTAATGAGTGGAGCCACAGTGATCAATTCACAAGCGCTTAGGGTGCTGAAGAGAGATTTGTATGTTGTATTTCATCTTGCATATATCTTCTTCAGAGGTTGATCTTAGCATGACAGCTTGTTTTCACGTGAAGATGGTCCTTATTAGATTGGGGTGATAACATGCGAGAAGGCAAAGGGAGTGGGGATGATAACCCAGGAGAACTAACTAAATAGGGCAGATGAATTTCTTGATATGTTAAGTAAAATGAAATTTATTTTATACAGTTCACAAAGGCTAATAAATGACCCCTTTAATACGCAGAACCAGGATGTTATGCCAAAAAGAGCACTGATGATGGCGTTTTACACAGCAACATTTGCTTTGCTCACATGTTTGTAAGTTGGTTTTAACATCCTGTTTTTGCACATTAAAGAAGTAATTTTCAGCTTTCGTGAAGCTTTTTCATTGCTGTTAAATCATTTTATACAGTTGGTAGTATTAATGTCTCATCTTTCCAAGTGATATTTTAATTATTTTTTCTACATTTAATTATTTTGTTCCAAATTATAAATTTCACTACAACAGTAACTATACTGGCTGACATCCAGAGTTACTCATAAGTTGTCCCACTGCAATTGTCAGTACAAGTTAGTAATGTCTAACTTGTCCCATTAATTTCAATAGGACTACTCATGAGTAACATTCTGGATGTTGGTTGCTGTAATCGGTGTGTCATTCAGCAAAGCATAGTATATTCTGTTTGTCACTCTTACATAATATGTTTGTCATGGTTTGTAAGCTTGCATGTTTTCTTTATTTCTCACTTTGCTCCTTTTTTTCCTTTTTTTGGGGGGGGGTGGTTGGGCCAGGCAGTAGTTTATGGTGCACAAAGACTCACTAAGTATAGTAGAAAAATTTACTGACAATGTTATAACATGCACTACTGTATGTATATTTAAAAAGCAAATAGACAACAGCCAATTCCCTGAATATAGTAGAATGTGTTTCCATTTAATCTTGGGGTTTGGAAACCACCAAGCATCCATTTTGTCAAGACTGAAGTTCAGTGGAATTCAGTGATGGTAATCCTATAGCTTTGTGTTATGTGTGTCTTTATGTTTTACAACCTTTGTTCATTGTCCAGAACATCTTGCTTATCTATATGAAATACAGTAGTGTAGTAGGAGGCCTTTGGAAGGATATGTAAACTTAATTTTTTGTAAGTTTTCTGAGTTCATTGCTTCTACTTACATTCATCAAATATGTCCTTTAACACTTTGGAGTTCTTGCACAGCAAAAGTAAAATAAGCAATATAAGAATCAGTGAAATGTCTTCACCACTATACCCGTCGTCTTTCTCCCGCTGTCTGACTACCTAAAGTCTGTGAGACAATAGTTTTGCTTTGTGTCATAAAAACTAGCCAAAGTCCAAATGGGGGTGAATTCCATGTCAAATATCATCAATATCATCGGTTTGTTGTTGTAAACCGCCCAGAGACATGAGTTTTGGGCGATATAGAAGTGTGATAAATAAAATAAATATTCTAAGCAATACTTGTTTCGGCATATTGTACATTAGGGAATGGCACTTGCCTAGTTAGCAACAATCAGAGGTAGCTGATAACTTGTTTGGTGGACTATTAACTTCCAATAGGTACAGAAATTTTCATTTTGCAGCCAGTCTGCCATTTTGTGGGTTTATGAAACTTATGAATAGGACTACCTTTTACAAAGTTGTACTGAAAAGCTGGCTGGCTACTGCATTCTGAATAAAATTCTTACTGATTGGTTCTAATGGTTAATCCCATGTGCCACGTTGCAGGTACAACAGTATCAAGGTAATTGTTGTTAATCATGATTTGTATATTTGAGAGAGAAGCCTAAATCTTCCTTTAGTTGCTTGCTTTATTTTATATAAACTAAGCTATTAGATCTCCCAATGCTGATTGGGAAGCAGAAGAGTACACTGGTGCTATTAATCAATCATGGGTTTGTCTTTCTTGGATGATATTCCTCATTTTTTAAACTTGTCTTCAGCCAAGATAGCTGTTGGTCCTAGCATGAAGTTCTAATTCAGGTTTTGTACTATGGATAAAACTTAACCATATTCATATTGATGATGATATGTGATATGGCAGCATGTTCCACGGTTCATTTTTGTGTAATGGTGGATGGAATAGTTGCACTGTATTTGAATCACACACACTATTGTATTCTACTTCTCAAAATATGAGAAGAGCCTTGCTGGGCCAAAAGTCAGTCTTGTCCAGCTTTATATATCCAGGTGCTTCCAGAAAGCCTGCAAGGGGAACATGAGGGCAGCAACTGTCTCCTATTTGTCTCCAGCCTTTGATATTCAGAGGTATACTGTGTCTGTACATAATGTTCATACTGATAGTGACTGGATGGATCTATTCTTCATACCTTGTCTAATCCTTCTTACAGTGCCATCTAAGCTAGTAACCATCACTGTATCTCGTGATAGTGAGCTCCAAAAATTAGTTGTGCATTGCATGAAGTACAGCCTGTCCTGAACCTATTGTCAATCAACTTTGAGTTGTTTGCAACTTCTCTAGTTAGCACATCACCCTTTTTCCGCAGTTGTCTGAGTTCATCCAATATTCTGGGTTGTATTCCAAATCATGCCTCAGGAGACAGGAAGTAGAATCCAAAACCTTTGCCCAATGTCCGGTAGTTAGGTAGGAGGCACCAGGAAAACCCCAGTTCCTTCCTTTCTCGCCTCAGGGTTGGATCGTTTTTTGAGAGAGCTCTGCTATCTAATCATTCAGGCTGGTTTGCTGCTTACCTTTTTCTCCCCCCCCCCCTCCCTTGTTCTACTTGGTGGGCAAAGCTGGTAGGGGAGTTTTTTTGCTGATTGGCTTTTCTTTATCTAAGCTAAATAGTTTTCTTCACAATCAATTAGTCCTTTTGGCTCAGCTTGTTTTTTCAGTTTGTTTTACTTTCGGTTTTACCCCTCCCCGCTCCTATGGGGCCTGCTTATACAGGGGACCTCTTGGGAGACTCCCTATCTGCCGAACTCCCCCCAGACATATGGCTCTCTGTTAGTGGATTGACCTTGGTGTGTCCTCCACTACGAAGGTCTCCACCAAGTTTGTGGTAGCCATAATAGACAAAGTGCAGGTGGAAACACTTTACTTCCTTCAGCATTGCATGATCTCTGAATCTGATCGGTGTCCATCTCCCAAACCTGCATTGATATGTATCACACACTACACTTTCTGAGCCCTACAGCTTCATGATCAACGACCAGAAAAGCCTCTCCAACCTCTTCTACTCCCCAACCTCTTCTACAGGTGGGAGCCATCTTCGACACCCAACTGGAAACCAGAACAAGATAGCATCATTAATCCTCTATCATCCAGAAACTCATCATTTTCCTCTGCTGACGAAGGGCGACATTTTCTGTACTGACGGGTCTCTCCTGCGATATGGTCAGGCCTACTCCTCTCATCGCTGGATGGGATAGTTATTACTACGGACACAAGTCTAGCCGGATGGGCAACACACTGTATCCATCAACCAGCCCAGGGAGTGGGGTCTCCCCACCAGGTTTCATGGAGGTCAATCCACTAACAGAGAGCCGTATGCCTGCCCCTCAGAGAATTCAGCCACCCTGTACTGCACCAAAATGTGCTTATCGCACAGACTATGTAGCAGCATAAACTCACAAGATGAATCAGAGAGGCACCAGGTCTTGCAGCAGGATGAGGGAATCCAATTCTACTATCCTCTTGGGCAGAATTCACCTAAAGCTTTGCTCGCAGCAGAATGCCCCAGTGGGGCGACCTACTGACTGTGGATTGACTAAATTCCCATTCCACAGTAGGCTTCCATTAGGCCACGACAAAGTCAGCCCTCCTAGTAGTGGACCTTTTTTTTTTTTTGCGTCAACAACCTACCACCACCAGAACCATTGTTTGTCACCAATTCCTCTCTCCAGTAGCGAACGCGACTGACCTGCTCACTGCCCACCTGGTTTCCTGGCCTACTGTAGGCCTTAATAGCAGAGTAATGCAAAGCTGATCTTGGGGGAAAAAGCAAACATAATCCTTATTGCTCCCTCTTAGCCAAGAGGACCGTGATTTGCGGATCCGGTTTTTCCTTCCCTCCAGGAAACTGTGGCCTCTACCTCTCTGCCCAGAACTACTCTCTCAGGGCCCGGTGCTCCATCCGCAACCGACCTGGCACCAACTGTATGCATGGAGGGTGAGTATGCCTTGATGAATCGGGCAGGATACACAAAGGAGGGTACAATCCACCATTTTGGCATCGAGAGGACCCTGCATGAACAGGCTCTATGAAGCCAGGTGGGACGCCTTTTTCCGAATGAAAACTCCCTTCCTCTATCTCCTCAAGGGTACCCAAGGCCCCATCATTCCCCCAAGGAGGCATAGGAATGGATCTGCGCCCCAACCTTTTCCGCAAATTAGTCTCCCATTGGCATCCGTCCTACAGTTGACAGTCTTAGTCCTCTCTCCCTTCACTCCTCCTAAAAGGGACAACCAATCAATCTCACTCCTCCGCCTGTTCATATACTTTCACCCTGGGAATTCTACAGGTCCTAAAGGCCCGCATGCGCTACCCCTCCGAACTCTCAGTAAGGCTCCCCTAGGGATTCGGTCATGCAAAGTACAGTTTCAGGTAGCCAGCTCCTTGGCATGCAGGTTTTCCAACCTGGGTGTCCTCTCAGCGTGCAAGGAACCTTGCTCCTTCATTGATGAGGCCGTCATTTTACAAATGGATCCCACCTTCGTTCCTAAGCGTAACTCCACACTCCACAGTTCGAAAGAGGTTGTTACACCATTGATTTACCTGGAGCTGAAGCATCTCAAAGGAAAATGATAGTGCACACACTGACTAGAGGTTCTTAGGGCACTTCGAGATTATCTGAATTGCTCAAACCCCAGCACAACTTTGTCTGTCTTCCCTCTAAAAAGTCCTTAGGACAAAATCTCCCTAGGTGACCCTGGTCTAAGGGATCAGAGCCACAGTCCACCTGGCATACCAAACACTCAACTTCCCAACTCCAGGGGCAAGCACGGCTCATTCAACCTGCAGGGCCAGTACTTCGGCGGCTCTTTCAGCCAATGCTCCCTCTATTTCATCATTAGACAGCCCTTGGGCATCTATCTCTCCATTAGTTTAAAAATAAATAAAAACAAAACAAACAAATAAATAAAAACAAGCAAGCAAGCAAACAAACAAAAAACTATAGGGTATCACCATTCCCTTCTGCTCAAGTGGCCATGGCCCACATGGTTCTACAGCAAGTAGTCTGATAGTCCGCTTTTCCCACCCTGTCTTTTTATACGGCTTGGGTATGTCCCAGAATATTGGATGAACTCAGACAACTGCGGAAAAAGAAACATTGGTCTTACCAGTGAAGGGTTCTTTTTCGCAGTTTCTGAGTTCATCCGCCCCGCCCGCGGACTTCACTGCCATAAGGATGGGGGTACTGTAGTGGGAGGCAGTTTGCCTACTGTTTACTGCTTCCTCTTCTCTTTGCTTGCAGCCTTCCTCATTCATGTGATTTCTCCTTTTAACCAGATCTGCTCGCTCTCTCTACTTAGCACTGTTGAAGTTTTCATTTTATAGCTCTACAAAGACCTGGCTCTACAGTCCGGAACTGGGGTTTTCCTGGCGCCTCCTACCTAACTACCGGACATTGGGCAAAGGTTTTGGATTCTACTTCCTGTCTCCTGAGGCATGATTTGGAATACAACCCAGAATATTGGATGAACTCAGACACTGTGAAAAAGAACCCTTCACAGGTAAGACCAATTTTTTTTTCCTCTTCACAATGGAGACAATACTGGTTTCACCAGTATCCTTCAGCAAGAGAGTTACACATTGTCATGTTGCAAACTATACATGCTGTACCGTTGTGTCACCACAGATGCTTGTGCTTGGCTGTGAATTTTTCTTGTACATGGCTGATGCAGGTTTTGCATTCCAGGTGTGTTCAAACTGCCAAGAATAATCTCTTTAATGTGTCTAGGATTGCAGGGAAGCATGTTTCAGTAAGATCAATGAGATTTGCTTCAAAATGTATTTGTTTAAGACTAGGATGTCACTGTATTGCAGTCTCTGACTTTTTAGTTTAATAGGGGCCTTCTTATTTTGATAGACATTTATCCTGAGAAACAGTATTAGGCTATTTTAAGAATATGTTAAACCTGTGCAACCACCTGAAATACTAATATTCTTTATGAGAATACAATAAGGTGTCGTGATAGAGAAGCCTCTACTATTAGCTGGATACTCAAGATTCTGAAGTAGAACAGAACCTGTGAAAATGTAGAAGCATCATGGGGGAGTGTCTTGAGATTTGGGAATGTGGGAAAGAGGATAAACAGAGGAGACAGCTTATGGCCAAGAGTTTCAATTAAGGAATTGTTTATTGATTTGATGTGATCAACTAAATAGACTTCTAATCTTGTACTGTTACCTTATCTTTGCCAAAGAGATTATATGCGTTAGAAAACCTAAGTAGATGAAAGTTAAGGTATTGGTTGTTTACTGGGTCATTTTAAGCACTTGATTTAGGTTGATGGGATCTAAACAAACAGTGTCTAAGCCAAGACAATGGTCTGGTAGTTATAGTAGATAGCTCAGTGAAAATGTCATTTGTAGGTGACCATGGGACCTTGAGGTGAAAAATTAAAGATGGTGCAAATTGACCAAAGTTCTGATTTTGTGGAGAAAGGTTGAGGCCGTAGTTCAGTAGTAGAGCATCTGCTTTGGATGCAGAAGATCCCAGATTCAGTCCCTGGCATCAGCAAGTAGGGCTGGGGAAGACTCTTGCCTGAAACGATGGACAGCCCCTATCAATCCAAGTAGGCAATACTGAGTTAGATGGACCAATGATCTGACTTTGTATAAGAGAGTTTCCTATGTTTGAAGACCAGTAATTCATGTATGTTTAACCCCGGCTTTGACTATGTTATCGGCCAAGAAGTTTGGAACAGAGAAAAATGTAGTGGCTGAAGTCCAGGCTGTCACATCAGCACAACAGCATTTTCTGTTACGCAAGGGGATGTGTGTGAGATTTTCAGCAACTCTCCTTTCCCTCTGCATTTCTCTGACGCCTTAAAATAGGTCCCTGAAGGTTGGAGGACCCTCAAGAGTATATTTTTGGGAGGCGCATTTGGTTGTAGAGGGAATGGGGGATTGCTGTGCCTCTTCTCCCTGCAATGGAAAATACTTTGCATTGATATAAGCTACTCTGGATGACCAGAGTTCACAGACAAGAAGGAATCAACTCATTAAAATATGAGTAATAATTAAGCTACATTAAACATGTTTGCTGAATCCCAAAGAGGCTACTTAGGTCTTTATTTTAAGTTTTAAAAAATATGAACAAGGATAAATGAGCACTATAAACACTGTGAATTATATAATAGTGATTCAGTTACCATATAAGTGCCTAAAATTATTTGAGTAGCCAGTTCACAGAAAAATCCAAGTCATTGTAAGCAAAGACAGCTTTCATGACTTAACTTGCCACAATAGCTTGCATTATCCTTTTGTCCCCCCTACCCCCTAAAATGAATGGTAACGATCATTGTGGCTTTAGTAATGGAATCAGTTATTGGACTATTGATGATTTTGCAGATAACTTGAATGGATAATTGTGGTTAAATTTCTGGGTCTGATTAGACATGTGGTTTTTAACACATTTGTTACACATATGTGTGAGAAATTAATGTGTCTGTGTATTCCTCTTGGCTGTTTTTATAAATGTATTGAAAGCTTTCGATGGCTGCAGACAATTTATTGATCTGCCTATCAAGGCTTTACTAATATTCTTTTGCCTAGATGTGTAAATTTTTCTGCAAATATTTAGAAAAGGAGACTCTGTTTACCCAAACTGAGAGGTATCAGTAAATTTGGCCACTTGCTGAGGAGCTGGACACAAAGATTTTGCTTTTTTAATATGGCCTAGTAATACCAGTTCTGTTATCTGTGGGTGTATATAATACCAACTAAAACACTGACTCATGGCTTCAGTAATTGCAACAGTAGTAGTAATTAAAAACTTTGATTCCATTACCCTTTTAAATATGAATATGACTAATATTTATATACCACTTTTCCACAAAAGTTCACAAAGCCGTTTACATAAATATAAATAAATGTGTGATAGTTTTACCCTTGGAATTGCCCAATGGGGAAAAGGCAATTCCATGTTAAGGATTATCAGGAAATCCAAAATTAAACAGCTAATAAATACTGTAATTCATTTTTATAAATATATGATGCATTTGTATAAATATATATGATATGATCACAAATGGATGTTATAGAACTGCAGAACAGGGCAACCAAAATGATCAAGGGGTTAGAGCATATTCCCTTGATATGCATATTGCATATTGGAAGGCAAAAAGATAGAGAACTGTAAAAGAATGCATGGTAAGGATAAAATGAGTTGATATTTTTCTTTCAGTGTTAGAGCTTCAGTGTTAGCAGTCAGGACAGGCAAAAGGAAGTTCTGCTGTGCAAAAAGCATAATGCATGGAATTCACTGCAGCAAGATGCAATGGTGGCCAGTAGCTTCAGTGACTTGAAAAGGGGCTTAGAGAAATATGGGGAAAAGTGCATCAAGGTTTATTAGTCATGAGTTCATTAGTGCAGGAGGGCAACAAGTGGGAACCCTCTTGCACCTGCCTGTGGATTTGCCTGCTTGTGAATTTCTCAGAAGCATCTGTCTGGTTACCTATAATCTAACATCCCTGCAGTTGGGTCCTGTGATACAGTGGTGGGGCTATTGCATTTATAGTTGTAAAAAATGGTGGCAACCAGTATAACTGGCCCCCACCCAACCCTAAGGGAACTTGCAAAGGCATTTACTTGAGAACCCTTATGAACGTTTATGTTTTGAATTAAATAGAAGTTGACATGAAATGTCTGTTAAATTTGGGTTTACATAAAAATGACATCAGGTACAGGTAAAGAAGGATAATTCCTGATCCTAGTTCTAGGGAGTATTTAGAATTACAGTTCAGTATGCACAGAGTGCAGTATGTGGCAGCTCTTTACTTACAATTTTTTTTAACCTTTCCTCTTTATTTTTTGAGCTGATGCAGCAAAATAAATAAGGTGTTCCCGTCAGTCTTTACTTCATGAAAGCTCTCCTTATACTATACCTGATAGGCAACAAAATAGGAACCTTCAGTGAACCTTATAACAGTTGTATCTAGAGAGAAACTCTCTTGGACAAAGTCTTTAAGGACTATCTAGTGACTCATATCAGTAATTAACATAACAGCCCTGCTAAATCAGGATCGAGGCCAGCATCCCATTTCACACAGTGGCCCACCAGATGCCTCTGGGAAGCCCACAGGCAAGAGCTGAGGGCATGCCCTCTCTCCTGCAACTGGTATTTAGAGGTGTCTTGCCTCTGAGGCTGGAGGTGGCCTATACCTCTTGAACTAGCAGCCATTGATAGATCCATCCTCATGAATTTATCTAAACCCTTCTTAAAGTCATCCAGGCTCTTGGCTCTCATCGCATCTTGTGGCAGAGAATTCCATAGGTTGATTATGCATTGTGTGAAAAAGTACTTTTGGCCCTAAATTTCTTGGAAATCAGTTTCATGGGATGACCACTGATTCTAGTGTTATGAGATAGGGAAATGTCATTTTCCCATGCTGGAGCTCATCATTATGGGTTAAGTACGGAGCATGCTTGGAAGACAGGACTGATGTCATTGTAGTTTTAACTTCCTGCCACTAGGAGGCACCTAGACCCAAGTTCCAGTCCTGTCTTTATTCAGAATACAGCATATGGAGAGAGCTCTTGCAAATTTAGGTCTTCAGGTCTTGTATTTTCTTTTCTTCTGCTCCTGTCTTCCCCACTGTTCCCCATAGATTGTGCCAGGGTGGGAAAGGGCCGACCTAGTTCCCTTTTTGTTTTGAAAAAAATACCTCAAATCTTTTTTCTTTTCCAATTTGACCAATTCGGATTAGCCTTTTGTTTTAGTCACTTACTTTCGGTTTCCCTTTCCTCTGCTTATGGAAAAAACAAGCTGAAGATCTTTTGGCGGGTTCCCTTTCTGAAGGTCTCCACGTGACTACAAAGACCATCCCCTGGCAGCCCTTTAGGGCAAAATCGCTATCCCTCGCTCTCCCCAGTCACCCTTCCCTCACAGAGCTGGCGGGGACACACGAAGTGGTTGCGAGTCAGCGAAAAGCCTCCCAAAAAATCCAGGCACCTTAAAGAGGATGCTCAGCCACCAAAAAAGAAAAGACTGCCTGCTTGCCTGTGCCTTAGCGAGCACCTTATCATTAAGGATTTATGTAGGTGCACCAAACCACACCTGAGAAGCAGCACAGCAGAAAGCGGCAAAAAGGGGGTGGACGGCTAGGGTCCTGCTGGCAATTCTCTGATGTCCAGTAAGATCACCTCTGGGATGATTGATGTCGAGGGGGAACTGGCTGGTCCACGGTGTCCCCCGCACCAAAATCCAGTGCTCATGAGAAGGATGGCTTGGCCAGACAAGCCAAATCAGTCTGCCGGTGACTAAAACCTAGCTTCACCTACGGAGGCTTTTCCAGGAACGCCACTGGATGCTCCACCAGCAGGCCCGAGTGGCAAACCATAGATCCCAGTAAGTAACCCCGTGAACCCTGTTCTAGGGCCACCTGATGTAGCTGATTGGCTAAAACTACTTATGGGGGAGGGTGGCTCAGCCTTGCACAGTGCCTTAAACTTGCCACCTGCAATGCCACCTCAAGATCCTGGGGCACCCACTGTACCCATGAGACCCAGACTACCCAGAAAATGATTGTCATCTTCCTCTCCTGACTCTAGTCCATGGAGGGAAGCTATTCCATCATCTGAGTGCTTTTTCCTGCAACAAAAATTGGGGGCCAAACGTAAATGGAAAACACATCATTATTACTCTTCTGATTTCCCCTCCCCTCCTAAACATCCCCTCCCTCTTCCATCCAATCGTTGTGACCCCTCCCCCCCGCACCACCTCCCCCTCTACCCCAACCTAGCCTACTTATAGTGCCTCTCTCCAACCAGCCATGCCTAGAGACCAGGTGGGTGCCTATCGAGCCAACATCCAAATCCGAGTCTAACCCTGATTCACACCCCCCCCCATCCAGATGGGTCTGATAAGGAAGAAGGGGAACTATTGGGGGAAGAGTTAGCTCAGCCATCTACAATATCTGCTCGCCTTTTTTCGTTGTCTGATTTCGATATCCTATTAGCAAATGCTAAGAGCCATCAATGATGTGGCCCTGGCAGAATCAATTTGAGTGGCTACCAGTCTGGATCAAAATGTATTCCCTGCTGCTGACTCCCCATCTCCCATGGTCCCCTTCCCCAGCAGCTTTCGTAAGGTCATGCTTGCAGAATGGCAGCAACCAGCCTTCTCTAGGCCAGTAGGCAGCTATCCCAGAAAACACTGTTTCCTGCCCCAGGATGTGACTTCCTTCCTGGCAGTACCCCACATTGACACCCTGGTCGCCCAGATGATGTTTAGGGTGATTCTATCTACTGAAGGGCATGATCAATTAAGATCTCTTGAGGGCAGGAAGTGTGATTCCTACCTTAAGAAGGTGCACGAAGCATCAGCAACAGTCATCAAAGCCGCCACTACCAACTCTAGCTTTGCCCGAGCTTCAAGGAACTCATAGCCCTGGTCCCTCCTGAAAATATGCTAAATAAATAAAATGTCAAGCTTTGCCAAGGCATTAATAAGCTAGCCAAGGCAGTGGCCCTAACAGTGGACTCCAGCCTTCATTGCCTACAGCAGGCCTCCAGGTCCATGGCAGCCGAGGTGGCTGTGCACAGATCTCTCTGGCTAAGATCGTGTCAAGTAGACCCCAAGTCCAAGATAGCGCTCACACCATCTACCGGATCAGACCTCTTTGGTACAGCACTGGACCCCATTTATGTAGAGATCAAGGACAAAAAGAAAGCCATGTCTTTGAGCAGGGACTCACGCAGACCATTTCACAACGCTACACAGACTTCGATGTCCCCTTCCTTTTGCCCCTTCAGGCAGTACCAAGGCTCCTTCCCCTCGCAAGGGAGGGATGACTTCAATGGAGGCAGTGCTTCAGAGGCAAAGGCAGGTCTCAAGGCTTCCGAGGACCTTCATCTAACTTCCAACACAGCAGAAACCAATGATGCTGGTCAGGTCAGGGACATACTACACCTTTTCTCCCCCACCTGGAAGTCTACCACCCAAGACCAATGGATGATAGAAGCAATCTCCCTCAGGCCATAGACCTCATGACCACCCCACCGGACTCCTTCATGGGCACTCCACCATCCACAATAGCATCCAAACATCAACTGATGAACGAGGCCATACATCATCTTCTTCAGATTCAGGCAATTGAGCAGGTATTTTCCACAGAAGAATGTTCTGGCCTCTACTCACTGTTATTTCTGGTCCTGAAAAAAGATGGATCCTGGAGGTCGGTCCTGGACCTAAAACGCCTGAACAAGTTTGTCATGAGGAAAAAATTCAGGATGGTATCTCTCCACTCCATCAAGGAGGCCATTTGACCAAATGACTTCCTGACATCAGTGGATCTATCTGAAGCATATCTGCATGTGCCCATTTGTCCCTTATACAAGAGGTACCTACACTTTGTCTACAATGGGCAACATTTTCAATAAAGGGCCCTCCCTTTTGGCCTGTCATCAGCACCCAGGGTATTCACAAAAATCATGGTCACACTGATTGCATGCCTATGCCTTCAGGAGGTGCATATTTACCCGTAACTTGCCATTCTCCTCATCTGGCCTCCTTCTCTCCGACAAGCCAAGAGAGCAGTTCACCACTCACTTCAGTACTTCAGAAAGTGAACAAAGAAAAAAAGCCACATGATACCTGTCCAAATGCTTCAACACAGCCCAGGACTTGGTCTTGCTACCCGAGGAATGGAGGAACAAACTTGTGTCTCTTCTTTAACCACTCCTGTGATCCTAGACTACAGACCTCATGCTCCTCTCAAAAGTGTTGGGATACATGGTAGCGTGCATGCAATGGTCCAGGTGGCACTCCCACTGTCTACAGTGGCTCCTCTTGCCACATCAAGATGACGTCATGGCTGATATGCGCAAACAGGTCACTCTTCCCAAGAAGGTACACAGGTCCTTTGAATGGTGGATGTCTCTGGCTATGAGCAGCGGCCTACCACTACCACTAACAATTCTACAACAGATCTCAGTGACCATGGATGCCAGTTTGAAGGGATGAGGTGCTCACTGCCTAAGCATTCTAGCCCAGAGCTCATAGTCACAGGTAGACACAAACAGGAACATTAACTACTTGGAACTCAAAGCAGCAAGACTTCCCCTGTTAGAATTCCAATATCTTTTTCAGGGATGGCATATTCTCATCTGAACAGACAACAGCATGAAGGTTTACATCAGCTGCCAGGGGGACACAAGATCGTGAGCACTGATGGAGGAAACAGACTGCTTTTTTCAGTGGATGGAACTTCAGTTGCTGTACATCACATCGGAACACCTAAGTGGGACAGAGAACGATTAAGCCGACTGGCTCAATCGAAGGACTGTGGACCTGGCAGAATGGTCCCTCCACTTTGATCACAGCACACCTGGGCAAGCCTCTAGTGGATCTCTTCACTTCTCCTTTGAATCACCAGCTCCCGCGCTTCTTCTCAAGATGCCACTCTCCAGCGGCAGAAGCCCTTGACAGCAATTGGCCCAAAGGTCTCTTTTTTGCCTTTCCACCGATGGCCATCACCAACAAGGGAATAAGAAATCTGATCCGAGAGTGGGCCCACCTGATCCTCGTGGCCCCTCACTGGCCCAGGAGGCCATGGTTTTCTGACCTAGTCAACCTGTCCACATGGCCCCTGTGTCATCTCCCAGTACACAGGGACCTTCTATCCCAGGGGCCCATTCTACACCTGGAGGCGGGATGGCTCCAACTATGCGCCTGGACATTGAGCGCAACAGACTAGCAGCCAAGGGGTATTCAGCCCTGGTTGAAGATACCATCCTAGCCTCCCACTGTCCGTCCACCCAGCGGATCTACCAGGCTACATGGGTGGCATTCTCCAGATGGGCCCGCAGGAAACATTTAAATCCACTCACTGTGAGGGTTCCTGATGTCCTAGACTTCCTTCAGGCAGGCATAGGTCTTCACGTTAGGCCCAGTACCCTTAGATGCCAGGCTTCAGTGCAGGCCTCTGGCCTTGACTTAGCAGAACCTGGCCTATCTTCTCTTCACTCTTATATCTCTCACTTCCTAAAAGTAGCCCTTAACCTTGCGCCTCCCCCTATCCAGCGTTTTCCATCCTGGAATCTGAATAACATCCTGAATGCACTGACCCACCCCCACTTCAAGCCTCTGTCAGACATCAGTCTCAAACTTCTCTCTTACAAGGTCCTGTTCTTGGTGACTGTAGGGTCTCAGAGTTGGGGGCTCTGTTGGCCCACAAGGAATTGTGCCTGTTCTAGCCAGAGGCCGTGGTGTT
The DNA here is from genome assembly GCF_027244095.1 of Hemicordylus capensis. Taxonomy (NCBI): domain Eukaryota; kingdom Metazoa; phylum Chordata; class Lepidosauria; order Squamata; family Cordylidae; genus Hemicordylus; species Hemicordylus capensis. Next base: position 265,553,750 of record NC_069657.1, on the reverse strand, counting down.
GAAAATGGATCCCACATTCATCCCCAAGGTCAATTTGACTTTGCACCGCTCCCAGGACATTGTCCTTCCCTCCTCCTGTCCAGTGCCTGTCCACAGCAAAGAGAGGACTTGGCATAAACTGGATGTATGCAGGGCTCTGCTCACCTATCTCCGCCACATAGTGGAATTTCGCAAGCCTGAGTCCCTTTTCGTCTCTTTCCATCCTTCCTCTCTTGGCCAAAAAGTATCTAAAGCTACGTTGGTTCGTTGGCCCAGGGAGTGCTTCAGCATTACATACAAGACCCTTAATCTCCTGGTACCAGGGGGAATCATGGCTCACTCCATGCGCAGCGCTGCTATGTCAGCGGCTTTCTTGGCCCAGGTGCCGTTATCTGACATTTGTAAAGCTGCTACCTGGTCCTCTATCACTCCCTTCATTTGACACTATAAGATTCCTTGCCCCCATGCACTGCAGGCAGCTTTTGGATGCTGCATGCTTCAACAGGTCATATAGGTACATCTCTCTCCCACGTTTAGGCTGCTTGGTCATGTCCCGTAATGATGAGCTCCAGCACAGGGGGAAAAGGAACACTGGTCTTACCTGTGAAGGGTTCTTTTCCCCTGTGTCTGGAGCTCATCATGCCCACCCGTATGTATGTGGACATTACCTTCTCTTACAGCCATTGAATAGTACTATGGGTAACCACTTTTGGGTAGAGTCAGCGCCATGGGGTTATTAGTGGACAGTTTTCCCCTGCTTTTGGTCCTTCTTCCCTACATATGGTACTTCTATCTCACTAACTTCTCTGCCCTTATTTCTCTCAAGTTGTGTATACTTGTTTTTCCTCAGAAGTTTAGGGAGCTCTCTCCTGTATTTACTACTGCCGCTCCTCGCTATACTCCTGGATCTGGGGTCTAGGTGCCTCCTGGCGGCAGGAAGTTAGAACTACATTGACATCAGTCCTGTCTTCCAAGCATGCTCCGTACTTAGCCCATAATGATGAGCTCCAGGCACAGGGAAAAAGAACCCTTTACAGGTAAGACCAATGTTCCTGTCAACTTTATCCACTCCATGAATGATTTTATATACCGCTGTCCTGTCTTCCCTCAGTTGTCTTTTTTTCCTAAAAAAGCTTCTTCTTCTTTTTTTTTTTAAGCCCCAGATGCTGTAGCCTTCCCTCGTAAGGAAGGTGGCTTAGGCTCCTGATCATCTTGGTGGTGTGTGTTTTCACTGAGATCAAAGAATTATAAATTTGTACTGGTAGTAAGAAAAAACAGAGATCAGAACATTTGTCAAGAGGTGGGTAGCAGGCATATCTCGTTGCATCAAGTTAAGTCAGGATATAATTATCCACCTTAGTCAAAACGAAATTAGCTTGTTTCAGCTGGGATCACAGTAGACTGTGTCCTCCATCTCTTAGACTTCTGGCAAAGCTAAGATGCCATTGGTGCTTTGGCTTAGAAATGTTTGCTTTGGGTTTCTTCTGTACTTAGGTTTTTCAGAAAGATGATAATAGTGCTATCACTTCTTTGATGGCATAGTCTGACTTTACTGGACAACAACAGCACATCAGGATGCTGATACCGGATGTTGTGCTTAGAGAGAAGGGCTAAATTGTGTGTATAGGCTGTGATCTGGAACTGAGCAACTAATTCTGTTCTCCCGAGGGGACTTGGGCTTGTATTTTTTTCAATAACAGGACACCCCACCCCGCTGGCATTCTAAATGGCAAACTTTTTTTGAAACTGAGGAGGGTTCTAAAAGCAGTTTCTTATGGCATGCTTGTCTGTTGTTCAAAGAGGGAAAGTCAAAAATCCCTATGGGCACTCTCAAATCTGGTACACCAGAAGTAGGTCTTTTAATATTGACCACAGTGTTCAGGTTTGGTACAATAGTTTATCAATTGGTACTTTACATTTGAAGAAGATACACGCATTGTTTCAGTGTTGTAGAAAACATAGATAATGCCTAATCTTGGCCTGAGCTGATGTTTGATATGTCATGGCTGGCTATCTGTCTTTAAACACGTGTATAGGGAATAATCAAGAATGTTTGCTCTGTATTGGTTAACTCCGATATGGAAAAGTGCAATTTCTTGTCTTTAATTTAGTTTCTTGTCTTAGATCCACCAATCCGGTGACCCATCTGATTTAATGGCTACTGGTCTGGAACCCTGCTAGCTGTACAGGTTTCCTTGTTTTTCTAACAGCATTAGGAGTGCATATTGGGATTTCGTTCAAGAAAGAAGTAGATACACCAAGCTGAAGATGATTGGCTGCTCTCTTTTGACAGACAAGTGTGAAAAGGAAACCCCATTCGAATCCCCATTCATTCTGGATTGGTGGATCTGAAGCACAGAAACAGAGTTTCAGGTAAGAAATTCCCTGTACTAAGTAGTGTTACTAATGCGTAATTTGGTTAACCAAAACCTTTTGCTGCATAAACATTTCCAAAACATGAAAGGTTAAAAGATGAGAGAGGTCATGGAAAGGACTAATAATTTACTTCACTATAACCCTTTCTTCATGGATAGGATTTCTAAATTTTCTGCCCTGACATCTATTGTGGGGTGAGCAAAACAGCTTTGAATGTATGCTTCTCCTTTTACATGGAGAAAGGAAAGTAACCAAGAGTCCAGTTAGGCTTTGTAGTGTGGATTAGGCTTTACCAACTCTGATTTTTTTTTTATAGTAACAAGCAAGGGTGTTCTACTGTACATAACTTCTACTTTGTTCAACCCATGCTAAAATCATGCAGCACTTATTTCTGAGTTTTACAAAACGTACAGAATTAAAGCAGCTCTTATACAGGGTGGACCCTTTTTAGCTAAGGGGACAAGTCATGCCTGCTACCACAAGACCAGCTCTCCTCCACTGCAACTATCTTTGCAGTGCATAAGGAAAGCAAAGGGAATAGCTTGTTTTTGTGGAGCACGATAAAGCCATTTGCAGCTGCTCTGTGAAATACATGAAAAAATGCAAAAAGAGCTTATAGAAGCCGTTTCAAAAACAAAGTTCTGGGATTTGACTCTAGCACCTGTCATTTTAAAACCAGAGAACACCAGCCCCCTTTTCATTTGGAGCTTGGTTGGTATTAAGGTTGGAGTCCTTCCTAGATATATAAAATATACTAACAAGAGGAAGAGTTTCCTGCTTATCCTGGAAAGTCTGTTTTCTAGAGTTTACTTCCATTCCAAGCATGGTTCTCGGAACTAAATGCTTGCTGCAATAGCTGGATCTGTTGCTGGACAAAATTGCTGCTTTCTATCGTGAATCATGAAGCCTTGCACACTTTGTGACTTACTGGTTGTGCTTCCATAGATTTCAAAACCCCATGAACAGTGCTGGCGGCTGTGCTATGAATATTGGTCATGCCACTGCTTTTACAGATGACTCTTAAATCGCTGGACTGTATAGTAATAGTGGTGGTAGTCGTCTCTAAACCTCCTTTGTTGCAAGGGAAGCGTATATCTGAATGATCAGTGTTTACTGCAGGATCTTTTGCATTCTTGATTGTCTTGAATAATACTAAATTCCTGGGCCTGAAAAACCGATTCCAAAAGTTTATTGCTACTTGCATAAATTTCTTCCTAGATGAAGACACTGTGTCCAAGATTCACTTATCCACTCCTGGGCATGTCAGAAATAAATTTTAATGAGCTGATTGACCAGAATGGCAGCTCACTTTGCCAGTAGATAGAATTTCTGTTCAGTTACTTTCATCCCGATCTTTAAATCTAAAGTGGCACTACGGTGTCAGAAGCTGCAGTAGGAAACAGACCAGTGAGTTTTGGATATACACCCACCCACACACCATTATTTGTTAAAAAGGAAAGCCCCACTTGTGGGCAGATTTTCTAACATACTTTTAAAGGTTAGCATGTTCTGCCCGTATATCCATAGTCTTTCATAGCCTGCCAAAGTTTTCTGCCAGCACAGCTCCTTTCTCTGCAACCTGTGGATCTAGCTGTTTTTTATTGAAGGAATAAGAGCGCGTATGTTTTTTCTCTTAAAACTGTTGGCTGGTTCTCTTCTTTTTAAGATACCGTGAGAATGATATATAGTTTATATAAATACAAGAATTTACATACAAATAAGGACTGCTAAATGGAGTGGCCCATTTACTGAATAATTTTTGAGTTTTGGGACAAAGTAGATTTACGTGCACACAGATTGCACATGTGGTGATTTTTCTTTAAAGGGAGGCTTCTTAACACAAATGTGCTGACTTCAATTTTCAGGAAAATGCACACATTGCTATATTCAGCATATGCAGATAATTTCTTTGCTGGTGTGGCATAGTGGCTAAGAGACTGAGCTACAAATAGGGAAGTCCCATGAATTCACTAAGTGGTAGGCAAGCCACTGTTCTTTAGACCCTCACATTTTGCATATCGTAATACAGTACTGACTCACCTTACAGGTCAGGATTACAGCAAGATCATATACATGCAGGACCTTTGACAACTCAAAATTGCAATGCACAGTAACTACTAAGCATTATCATTAGAGTAAGTGCTTGATTGCTGTGATCAGTTTCTACTTGCCTCAGCTGAGATGCTGTTTTGCACCCCTGTTTTAATCCCTTGAGTCTGAAATTGTGTGCTATTAGCTTTGTTAAAGCTGACTAATGCATATGCACAAACTAAGCAACAATAAACTTGCATTGCCCATGGTTTGTCTGCATTTTAATTTTGCAAATCTAAGTGTTTAAATTTTACTATCAAGGAAAGATCCTTCTGTTTTTGGAATAAGACAATGCCACCCCAACCCCCAAACAAAGTGGAATATAGCTATGAGGAATGGAAACATATAGATGTGGAAACATAATTACACAGTTATATAGACAAATGCAGTTATTTTTATTCTTATTATAAAACATTAAAGTAGAAAGTAGAGGCTGCTTTTGAGCTGGTCACAATGCAGTGAGAGTGTGTAGAATGTCTGTGCTCTTGGGATGCTAATTCTGCATCTGGCAGGAGATTGGCCACACTTGTCTCGCTTCTCCAATGTAGTGACATCAGAATGTACCCTAGGGGAAAGAACATGTTGATGAGTTTGAATTAGACAAGATGGTGCCAGGCCCATTTTGTTGAAGTCTGGGTCTGCCCCAACGATCTATAAAGAGCAGGTTGGGAGTCTGACTCTTAGAGCAAAAGGAATGAAATGAGGTGGGTGGGTGTGTGCGTGCGCGCATGTGCATGCATTTGCTAAAATTGTTACCTGTCTGTGCCTTATCTCTCTGCAGTCTTGCTGGATCAGACCTCAGGCTTATCTAGTCCACACTGATGAATTTGTCTATTAGGTGCTCTTCTTTTCTAATGCTGGAACTGATCTCATCTGGGAGAAAAGTGCTATGAGGTGGCAAGCAGCCATTCCCCTCATCGATGTGCCCCTCTTGCTTTAAAAATCAGCGTGTGCCCCGCCCCGCCCCCCATTTATGTATTTGGGCCACGCCTTGTTTAAACAATTGATCTGCTGTTGTCTTGTCCTATTTGAAACCTAAGGAACCCAGGAAGTCTAACAATTTAATTGGTAGTGCTGTTTAAAAGATGCAAACTAAGCGCCCCCAAGTCTTCTGATAGTTCAAAATGTCTCCTTTCTCAGTCTGGTCTGGCCCTTCCTTGCTTCAGGACCTGGGCTGCATCAGGGAGAGGAGGGTAAGCTTTTAGCCTTGGGCTGTTTGTAGCTGGTGGCATAATAATTTCTGACACAGCTCCTGGGAGCAATGTGGTTCTTTTGCTATTGAGTGACCACAGATGTCTAAAGTAGACCTTTGCAAGGAAAATAAACCATGGGAAAAGTTGTGGATTGAAAATGTTCTGGAATATTTTTTTTCATTTTAAAAAAATAATCATTTCATAAAATTAATTTGTTACAACGAATGGATACTGTGCAGTGAAGTATTAGGCAAACTTTGCAGTTCCAAAGTTTCAGTTAATGTTTTTCAGGTTACTGTCCCTAGGAAGTGTGTGAGAGAGTGCATATTTGTTGAATATTACAGACATAAAACATGTTGAATTTGTTTTAGTATAACACTTTAAACCACCTTAAGTGTCTTCATTATTTTCTCTCTTCAATCAAAATGTAGTTGCAGTTCAACTACATCAAAAACTTTCAGATACAGTGTGGGAAATTAATATGGTGGCTTAAAAAAACTAAATAACATAGGCCAAATAACATGCCAAACCAGATCGAATCTATTTAGGGAAGGGTTGATTTGATTTAAATCACTTCACAGAAGATAAAGGTAAAGTGTCAAAGTTGATTTCGACAAAAGTCAATTTCGAAACCGTCAAGTCGATTTCAACTCCTGGCGCCCACAGATGTGGTTTTCTTTGGTAGAATACAGGAGGGGTTTACCATTGCCTCCTCCCATGCAGTATGAGATGATGCCTTTCAGCATCTTCCTGTATCCTGCTGCCCAATATAGTATCAGCGGGAATTCGAACCGGCAACCTTCTGCTTGTTAGTCAAGCATCAATTTTTAATGATTTAAATAACTAGTCATTAACCATCATTTTCTAGCAAAAGTACATTCTTTTTGTCCAATATCTAATATAACCTTAATACATATCCAGCGATGTGGATTTCATTTTTAGAAGGTAGATACCCACTTCTCATAATGCTATTTCATCCGGGCAACCAGGCCTTGCATTTCTTGGTTGCACTGTTTGCATTTTGCACACATGCCCATCTTACCTACAGGTACAGAAACTTGATTAAAAGATTCCCAAAGTGGGGTCTCTTTTTTATGGCCTGTTGCCATGATTGGTGTTTCCCTTCTAAAATGGAGAATTCACTCAGAAAACATTTCCTCCGGACTGCAGGAATACATTCAGTTCACTTTTGGTTTCACTTTCTATTCCCCTCCCCTACTGCTTGCATTTATTCCCCTACCTGATCTCCTTACTCAGATCTATTCCATCCCCCCTAAATCCTCTATTTATTTATTGGCCATCTTTAGCCCGATTCAGACATCATGCTGTGCAGTGTATAGATGTCTGTAGACTTGTTCATGTTTGTGTGAATTACTGTACCTGGGTTCATTTTAAAAGTGAATCTGGATACAGGTCCTTCAAATGCATGGTACAAATAGGAAGTATACTGCTGTACCTGTGTTCAACATAACATGTGAATCACTGTACCTGTGCACAGATTTGTACCTGTGTACACTGTACACTCTCATGAATGTTGAACATAAGGTGTGAATGGGCCTAATGTTTTTGCACTTGTAGAGAGGGAGAGAGGGCAAGGGCTTGTCTGTGTTGCATGCTGCTTCTACACCACCTGCAGAATAGAATTTATCAGCTCTGTTATCTCCTATACTCCTATAATAACAGGTTCACATAATATAATTAGGAGTTATGATTATCAATCATGGTATCTATGACCTAGGTTCTTTTTAAATAATTAAAAAAAAATTAAAATCCACTTTATAAAAAAATTAAATACAAATCTGATTTAATTTTTTTAAAAATCATCTATTTCCATCAACTCTGATTTAGGGTATCAAGAAAATTTCCACAGTAAACTTTTCTGAGAAAAATGTTTATGTCCATGAGAAATTGCATGATTTCCCCCCTGGAATTTTTATATTAAATCTTCGAATTCAAAATTTTCAAGACCACTACACGTTTAATATTATCTTTGAAATATTATTATATTAGGTGTTGAGTGTTTGGGGAAGTTTATGATGTAATGGACTTATATTTCAGTCAAAAGAAGAAAACATCTTCTAGTTTTTACTTTTCTTCTTGGGATGACAGACACAATACTTTCCATACTTACAGAGGATTTAAAAAAAAAAAAAATCCCTTGGATTCAAATTGCATTTCATGAATCTTTACAAAGAAATAATGGAGTGGAAATTCATTGCTATATCAAAGTTCTGGTTTTTGTCTTAATTGAACAACTAAATTTCAGAATACAATTTGTGGCATATAATCATTTAAACTTTGAAAGCAGAATGTTATTGCATTCTTGCTGTGAATTTGTATTTTGCACCATATAGAATAGCTCATAATGGTTAGACCCTTCGTAAAACAATTAGCTAGAGGTAGAGGAAGCCCTAAAACTGAGTATTAAGTCCTTCAAAAATGGAAGTCAAGCACAGTGACCTTAAATGTATTTTGGGGTTGCTGGATTATTGCTGCATATCATTACGATGTTTTTAATTGTTGACTTTTTAAAAAAATTATTAACTGATTTTAATGGTGTTCTAATGTAAACCGCCCGGAGCCTTTTGGAAGGGCGGTATAAAAGTTTTAATAACAACAACAACAACACACCCTAGTGACCAAGAGCAGTTTTCTCTCATTTTTTTCATCTGTGTGCAGAATGGATTTTGTTTTAGGCGGCAGTATCAAGGCAGTGTGTGCGCACATGCATTTAGAATGAGGCCTTCCTGATTCAACTTGAGTGGGATCTAAAATTAACTGAGCGGACATCAAAAACTGTGTGAGCACACGTGCACATTTCACATAGGAGGCCCTCAAATATTGTGGGGGCTATGTTCCACGGTATCACCATCAATTACAAAACTGCAATAATTGAAACCTTGTGCCTATGGGAATGATGGGGTTAGGTTCCTTGGTTGGAGAAAGAACATAAAAAGTACAAAAAATTACAAAAACCTATAAATCAGGAACAGTGTTTTTTCTAACTTTTCATCTGTGTGCGGATTGAGTTTTGTTCTGAGTGGCAATATTGAGGTAGAGTGGGCTTTCCTGATTCAACCTGAGCAGAATCTAAAATTAATTGAGCGGACATCAAGAAAGCGCGAGTGAGCACACACGCCTTCGAGGGAACACTGATCCAGAAATAAGAGAGGACCTAATGGTGCAGCAGGGAAGTAACTTGCCTAGGGAGCAAGAAGTTGCTGGTTTGAATCCCCGCTGGTATGCTTACCTATATCAAGCAGCAGTGATATAGGAAGATGCTGAAAGGCATCATCTCCTATTGTGCGGGAGATGGTAATGGTAAACCCCTCCTGTATTCTACCAAAGACAAACACAGGGATTGTACCTTGGCCTCTCTAGTTGCTCCAAGAATTGCCCATTTCCCCTCTTTTTTACCTGTGCCACCATCTGTTTCCAAGGGTTGAGGGAAACCTTCAGGGGGATGCAGGGGGCTTGAGAAAAGGGAGGAATTAATTAAAATCACCCTTTCCATCTTTGTGCAAATGGACTTCTTCCATGAATGGAAGAATTTCTGAGGATACAGCACATTAAAACAGAAAAAAACTTGTATCAGTCCAGTTAATCCGGCCTGTTATATATGAAATGCATCACATGTCTACACTGCACTTTGTTTCCCTTCAGTTCTCACAAACCGTAATCACTACTGATGTAGCTATCTTCCTGCTTCATGTAAATGCCCAAATTACTTGTTGGGTATACCTCATATGAGCGTACATGTTCTGCCTATCAAATAAGGGCATAACTTAATTGCATTGCAGGCCCAGAACCTGCATGCAGAGGAGGGTTTGTTTTTTTTGTTCTTAAAGAGCAGCGAATTGTGCAGGACTGCTGGAATTATTGGTCTGCTGGGCATCCACACAAGGGAAAAGGTAGACCTGAAACCTGAATAGGCTAAGAAGCAGGCCATGTCTTTCCTTATTATGCCTTGATGAACAGGCCATAGGAGTGTTGGCTAAGTTGACAAATCCATTGATGTGAGAGAAGATTAAGCCTGAATAATATTTAGAAAGGGAGTCTTGGTTGACTTAATACTAAATTAACCTGGAAAACAACACTATCCTACAATGTGTGTAAATGGATTGGAAGCAAAAGAGAAAATTTAGAAATTTCTAGAAAGATCTAAATTTAGGTAACTCTATTTCCTATAGTTTTCCAATATTTGAATGCTAAAGATTCTTATCCATGTCAAAAGAAAATGACAGCCTCACTCTGAGAAACCAAGCTTGTTTTGTGACCTGAAAACAAGATGTGGCATCCAGACTTTTCATATAGTGGTGCATCAGGAGATGCTCCTTCTGTTCATGGAAGGAATTGGAGTGTTGTGCTTACAGAGTTATTTCAAGAGCAGAAGAATCTCTTACCTAGATGCAGTGCTTCAGTGAACAGGAGGAGCTTAGGCTGATGGAACACTGCTCTGCAGAACGTCTGAGTGCCACCCATTGTGCCTAAACACCATGTTAACCTTTTTCACTCTTATAACAGTTCAAAAGATGAAAATTTATTTTCACATAATAAATAAATAAATACCAGTTGAGTGGAACTAAAATGCAACTAAAAACTCGCACAACATGCCACAACATGGCACAAAGAGCATTCCAGTTTGGTACTTCAGTTCTCCTTATCATGCTTGGCTTGTGGTGTGTGGTGTGTATGTGTTCCTGTCTTCTAGGCAGGGATGACTTGGCTTGTGTGTTTTTTGCGGGGGAGGCATTCTATCCTCCAGACCATGATCTGGGATTTAGAAATGTGTTTTGATACACAAATTAAATTGTTGCTTCAAAATGGTTTGTGTGGGGCTTCTGTAAAGTTTTGTGATGCATTTTTAATTATAACCCGAGGCTCCCTGTCAGCTGTGGTGATGTTTGATGTGTAGTGAAGGGGAGAAGACTTTTTTCACTCAGTGTAAGAGGTCATCAGTAACAATGGGGTATCATGGTATTTGCTCATGGTAGACAAATTAGATTCAGGTAGAAGGATCTGGTGACAGGAAGGCCGGCCTTCCTTCCAGCAGGCATTGGGAGCAGGATACGCAATTCCTTTACTGTCTTGCTCCTGACTAAATGCATGAACTGGAGCTCCTGCTTCCATTCCATGCTGTTTCCGGTTTTCTCATTCTCCTTTTCCTCTCTACATTTCTATGGTGTGGTGAGCTTAATTTTTTGTCTTTGGTTTCTCTTTGTCCTCCTGCTTTCCTGCCAAAAAAATAAAACAAAAACCACGCCTTTTAAATTTCTGATCTGCCTGTAATGTCCACCTTCTCCTTTTCCCTCTGCCTTGTGGAACCTTCCATGACAGAGGATATTTTGGCCAGTTCCCTCTCCAAGGAACCCACCTCTTGAGGAGTGAGGCTGGGCCCCTGCTAGGCCAGTGCTTCCAAGAATCACCACCATCGTTTGACCTCTCCTCAGCACCAGCAGCCAAGGTGTGAAGCCTTAAGGGTAGCAGTGCTATTTTGAGGTGGGAAAGGGCAAAGCCAAGAGTGAAGGCCAGACCTAAGCAAAATGGCACCAGACAAAGCGAGCGCCTGCTAATTCAGACCATTTGCAGCAGCGTGTGGTTCCCACAAGTGATTGGGAGACCCAGAGCAATCTGCTCCTTCATCGCTGCGTCAGCATTCTGCCCCAAGCAAACAGGCGGCCACCCTTTGTCTTGCCACTGCAAGCCACACTAGGCCCAACACCAGTTCCTCCACCAGGCCTTCCACCCTCCACTAGCAGTTCTTTCTCCAGCAATGTTGGCTCCATGTGGCCTCTCACCCAGCCACCAGTTATGCTGCCGCTGCACAGCATCAACAAGGCTTCATATGACTTTGACAGAGCTTCCAGGCTTCTTGCTCAGACTTTCCACCATGTGGCTCCACATGACTCTGACAAAGCCTCAGAGCCTCCTGCTCAGAAGCCAGCTAAGTTGCCTCCACGTGGCCTTGCACAGGTGCTCCAGGATAATTTGCAGCAGCCGACAGCATTGCTGTTGGACCTCTCAGTGGCCTTGGAGTGGAGCAATCCTGCTGCCACACTCCCATAACCAGGACTCCAGGATTTGACAGTGCAGCAGTGAAGCCTCTGATAACCTGGCCAGGTGCAGTGCTGGCACAAATACTTCTGACTCCAGCTCTCACCAACCAGGCAACAGTGCTGGTGCTAGGGCAAGGGCAGCCAGACTCGACCTGTCAGCTGGTAAGTACACCGTGCTGGGATTGGAAGTTGCCACAGGATCTCTCATTATAAAGTAGGGACCTGGTGACTAAGGGTTTAGTTACTGCTACTGTGGCCCAGTTACTTCCCCCTTTACATTCCACAGCAGGCCCCTCAACAGGGCCAGTGGATTTGGGCCACAGACCCTGATTAGTACAGGCCATAGGCACCCATGATATGACCCCAATAGGTCCTTCATACCCCAGTCATCAGCAGAGGCAGGTTCAGTGTCTAATCTCACCACTCTTGTGCATTTGAACTCTGAACCGGTCCAAAGGAAGGTGAGCTATTGGAGGAAGAGATGGGGGCTGTAGCTCAGCAGTAGAGCATCTGCTTGCATGCAGAAGGCCCAGGTTTAATCCCGGGTGTCTCATCACCAGGTAGAGCTGGAAAATGCTCTTGCCTGAATCCTTGGAGGGCTGCTGCAAGTCAGTGTAGACAGCACTGAGCTAGATGGGCCAGTGGTCTGGTTTGGTATAAAGCAGCTATTTCTACATCTCTACAGGGGATTTGGATTTCTTACTAGCAAAGGCCAGGATGGTCAGTAATGTTTCTTTGTCTTCCTCCAAGCCATCAGACACAGCCTTGGCCCTTCAGCTGAGGTCTTCCCTTTGCCCTCCCTACAGGAAGCCACCATGTTCTGCCTTAACCAGTGAAGCCATGTTTTCAGTTTTTCGATTCCAGTCATCGATGCTGCAGTCGTTGCCCAAATAAATAAATAAATCCATCCATCCATCCCTGGAGAACCCATGATTTAAGATGGTGATAAATGGCTCAAATCACCCGACAAGAAAAATGACACACTCCTTCGTAAGTTACACGAGGCTTCAGCCACTGCCATCAGGGCCCCAGCCTTTGCTCGCATCTTAGCCAGGCTATCTATCCTCTGGGCAAAGGAGCAATTAGTGACCTTTCCCCACAAACAAAATAGTTAAGGCTGCTACTTTCATGGCACATACCAGCCTAGACTGACTTCATTCTTTCCCCAGGGCTATGGCTCTGATGTGTCTGTCCATAGGTCCTTGTGGTTGAACTACTGGCATGCTGACCACAAGACAAAGATGTATTTAGCTTCACCCTCACTTCAGGGGGAGCAAGCTATTCAGGCTATTTGGGAAATCCCTAGAACCAGTCCTGGCAGAGACACATGGCAAGAAGATGGCCATAGGGAATTGTGCAAGCCTTTTGCCCTACCAAACTTCCTCTCTCCTATCCAGGACCCTCACTCAATTGAAGGGCCATCAGTTCTTTGATCCACTGGCACCCCAGTGGAATTCCAAAAGGATCCACACCCCACTTACAGCCTTCTTCTGCCAGGCCAGGCCCAACTTTTAAGCATAACTATTTCCTCAAAGGAGGCTTGCTGTGGTACTGTGCCTCAAGGTGGGACTCCTCCACTTACAATTAGTGGGTTCTCAAAACTTACCATTCCTTAGATGGGCTTCCATTTCCCCATGCAATCACCTTATCGCCTCTCCAGTCTCCAAGAATCCAAACAAACTGCAGGCAATGGATCAAGCCATCCTTCGCCTGTTGTAGATCCAGGCAATGGAGCCTGTTCCCTGGGCAGAATTATGTCAGGACATTTATTATATTTTATTATTGGCACCTAAGAGAGGCAGAACAATTATAGATCTCAAGCGTCTTCTTCAGCAAACCCTACACATCTCGGGCTTCATTCATTACCATCCAAGCGATCTTTCTCCCTTTCCTCAGGCCAGAAGGGACAGGATCTACTACCTCCTACCTGATGTTCTCCCAGAGGTTTGCCTGAATTGAACACACATCTTGGTCCTACTGGTGCACACATGACTCTGGTGGCTGCTGCTTCCATTTTGAGCATAGAGCATGCCATGCTCCCGTGTGTCAGTCCACCAGCCTCTATGGTGGTAGACCTCCCCAGCACTCACCAGGGGTCTCCCTCTCAAGGAGCCTTTCTGAATTCTGATAACCTCCGATGCCAGCCTACTAGGCTGGGGAGCCCATTGCAACAATTAGGTTGCCCAGGGGAGGTGGGACCAATCGCAACACCAACACAGCATCAGTTCACTGGTGCTGCATGCACCTTGGCTGGCCCCAATCCAATTCCTACACCTAATACACCAGTGCCACATTCTCATTTAAACAGACAACTAGGTTGAGAGAGGAGCCCCACCTCCTCCTCTGCTGGGCAGAGACACACCTAATCTCCACCAGGGCAGAGCGCCTAAGGAGTACAGACAATACTCAAGCAGACTGGCTCAACCAACAAACCTTAGAATTGGCAGAGTGGAGCCTCCATTTCAAGGTGTTTCACCTTATTACCATGCACTTCAGGGAACCAGTGATGGGCCTGTTTGCTTTGCCATCCAACTACATAGCCCTCATCATGAAGTCACTAGCAAAGTTGCAGACTGAAAAAGCAGGAAATAATATTGGTGCCCAGTACTGGCCCAGGCACTTGTGGGTTTTCGATTTGCTGTTCCTGCCAACAACTCCCCTATGCTATCTCATTCTCCATCTAGACCTTCTCTTGCAGGGGGTACTTCTGCACCCAGACAAACTACAACATCATTCTTGGACGTTGATCTCTCCATCCTAGAGATGGTGGGATACTCCAGAGTCATTCAGAACATTATTCTAGCATCTTCTGCCAATCATATTTATCAGGATACCTGAGCTACCGTCCTCCAGTGGATGAGGAGAGGAGAAGATCTGCCTTTGGTCTCTGTTTCCCAGGTTCTAGCTTTTTTACAGGCCAGCTTTGACCATGGTCTTGGCCCTAATACCTTAACGAGCTGGGTTTCAGTCCCTTCCTCAGTTCTCATGTTCAGACAGTCAGGCTCCTCCTCACCCCTTGTCCACATTATGCATTCCCTACAAGGGTCTGGAAACGTTTTCCCCACCCCAGTCCACAGATTCCCATCCTGGAATTGTATCAGGGTCCTTAACGCACTCATGTGTGTCTCCCTTTGAGCTACTTTGGTATATCTCTCCAAGGCTCCTCTCATAAGGTCATTTCTCTGGTCTCTGTTACACCTGCACACAGGTGTAAACTGGGGGTGCTCTAGGTGAAGAAATAATTCTGCATTGTCTCAGACTCTGTGATCCTGAGAACCAATCCTTCCTTGGGGAACCAATCCCCAAAGTCAATTCTCCTTTTCACTGCAATGGGATGTTATCACATCTCCTTTCTGGCCATCTGAAGGGGGATTTGCAAACTTGGTCTTTGATCTCTCCCTTCATCAAGCTCTATAAAATTAATGCCTTTATCTTGGTACAAGCTACTTTTGGCTACACTGTGCTACAGCCAGTAGTCATAGCCTGATCCACTCCCTCCCACATTTTACCACTGTGGCATGTCCCATTGTTACTGATTACCTCCTACATGGTGTGAGAAAGAAACATTGGACTTACCGTGAATGATTCTTTTTACACAGTGTACGGAGGTCATCCGTCCCATCCATGGATCAAGCAAACAGGTTCACCGGTGGCGGGTCAGCTTTCTTTCTATCTGCCTCCTTTTTGTACCTCTCTATGTACACTACTGCAGAGCTGCAACAGTTCTGGAACTGGGGATCCTGCCCCCAGTGCCTGCTGGGAGGGAGTTCAGACTTCCTGCTACCTTATTCTTCTACCTGAATCTAACCTGTCTACCAGAGCAAGTAGAGGATAACTCATTGTTACTGATGAAACAGAAGGAACCATTCACAGTAAGTCCAATGTTTCTCTCCCTTCTCCATGATGGCAGTAGCCGTGTTGCAGCTGAGAGAAGCTCTTCTGCTGCTGCCCCGATGGGATTTTAAACAAAATGCTGTAGGAGGGGGGTAAGCGGAGGGAGGAGTAAGTGCACCCTCCCCCGCCCTTAAAGTGGCACCCGCCGCCACCTTCAAACCGCCCGCTGCAGTTCCGTGCACATCCCTACTTATCACGTGCTGTAGGATTTTATAAAACAACTTATTATATCCTTGTAGTCACATGTATTTGACCATTTTGCTAGAGCATAAAGTTCCAGAAGCAGTCTTTCTATTTTATTGGTGCATAATGTCCAAAGTAGCTTGACAAATACTGTGGAAAAATACCTATATTGGATTACTGAGTTTAAATAGCTAAGACCAGAAATACTGTAAGTGAAGCAATTTTCCCCCCTGCCCTGAAATGACAAATATAATTTCTGTAAAATGGCAGTAATTATGGGAATTCAGAACTTGTCAAAGATGTGACCTCCAATCCATCACTTTGCCTCATTTTAAAGGCGATCAGAAAAGGTTAGGCGACTGGAAGAGGCCTCTTTCTTATACCAGTCAGATAAAACTGTATTTGACCTGATGCAATGTGTGAACCCACATGCTCCTCTCAATTATGCAATAAATGCTACTTGATTGGATTTCCATACTCAGCTAAGAGCCTTCTCCTTCACTTGAAATTTTTTTTGCTGCCCCACTGACTGGAACGCCCTCCTAGGATTGTTATGTGATGTCCTGTCCCTCTTCAAATCCCTCCTGAAAATCCACCATTTCCATAAACTTTATTGTTTAATATCCTCTAAAGATTAGTGTTTAATCATGCCCTCTAAAGGTGAAGTTGTGCCGTTAAGTTGGTGTTGACTGCTGGCGACCATAAGCCATGTGGTTTTCTTTGGAAGAATATAGTAGGGGTTTACCATTGCCATCTCCTGAACAGTATGAGATTATGCCTTTCAGCATCTTCCTATATTGCTGCTGCCTGATATAGGTGTTTCCTATAGTTTGGGAAACATACCCGCGGGTATTCAAACTAGCAACCTCTTGCTCCCTAGGCAGGTTACTTCCCTGCTGCGCCGTTAGGTGGTGTTCATGCCCTCCAGAAACTAAATGTAGGTGTAACTGCATTTTACTTTAGAGTTGCAGTAGTGCCTCTGTGTTTAAAGTGAGGAGGAAAAATAGATGTTTCCCTCTATAAATTTTCCTGCAGTGCTTACATTCTTTTCATATGTAGTAGAAAACACTATTGGGTCTCCAGATTTGCTCAAAATGGGACAAAGATAACATTTAAAAGTTATCCTATATATGCAGTGTTTTATGCTCAGGTTTATGTACCATTCTTACTTTTGAAATAAGCAGTTCCACTCTGGGATCAACTACATTATTTTGTGTCTCAAATAATATTGCATATTGTTTTCTGGTTCTTATTTTTTACTAATTAATTAAAAGATTTAATATACAACCCAATCCACAGACTCAGGGCAGTGTACAAAGCTTATCAGCTTTTAAACTCCTCATTCTTAGTTCCTATTTAAGTATGGGCAAAATGCTGTTCATGGATAACTAAGTTACTTGTGGCTCCTGAGTTCAGTGTTCTGCCCACAACAAATGTGAAACTTCAATTTCTGACAAGTTTCCTCCATGTGACCCCCCCACCCCCACCCCATGATGATGACTGTGTTGATCTTTTTTCTCTGTGACTATTAGGGCTGTGCAAAGCATTGTGGGCCTATTGGGTTGGGGCAAGCACTACCAAAGCATAGCAGACTGAACCGCAGCCCTAAAAACTCACAGGACTAGGCAGTGTACAGGCTGCTTTCCTGTACATTTGCTCCCAGAAATGAGAGTGCAGGCGGCAGCATCTTCCATAGTTTGTATTGTATTTTAAAATGTCCGGTGCTCCTGGGAAGTGTAGCTTTTTGCTGCAACCCCCAAAAAGGCTGTGGTTCCCAGGATCCTAGAATTCCTGGGAAATTAAAGGAAACATCATTTTAAAATGCAAGTTGCAGAAGTTGCTGTCTGAATTTCTGATGACCTCTTTGTATAGGAAGCCACTATTTAAGGTGTACCTATTGAAATTGTTGATGTACATATGATTCATGAGGTAAAGATGAAAATGAAAGAAGAAGCTAAAGTGTGGGTACATGGAGTGTAAATTACAAATAGAGAGTAATATGGGGAAGTAAGTAAAATGTGTATCTGTTCTATCAGGTGAAAGTAGTGCACATTAGATTGGATTTTTCATTTTTCTTAAGTTTTGAGTTGCAATGAGGCTCATTCTAAATACTTTTTAAAACTGAAGGTTTTTCATTATTTTAAATATCCGTATAATGTAACTTTTCACATTTATCTCTTGTTATCCCTTTCCTTTTTTGTCTTTAACAATATCAAAATTTAGGTTTTGTCTGCTTTGTTCATAAAACACCTGTACATTTGATGGCACCAATAATAATTCTGTTTAATAAATTTGTACTAAGCATCCACTGAAATTTATTTCATCACAACTTTAACTATGTGCAGCAGTCTTTGAACTTGCCTGATCCCTTCCCTGCACTGCAAGGAGAATGTTTAAGTTGGGAGCTCCTGTGCAGTGTTCTCTAATTTGTTTTCATTATATGAGTTCTGTTCTGGGCGGCAGTATCAAGGCATTGTGTGCGCATGTGCATTCAGAGTGGGGCCTTCCTGATTCAACTTGAGCGGGATCTAAAATTAACTGAGCGGGCATCAAAAAAACTTGTGTGTGCACACCTTAGAGCAGGGATCCTCAACGTTGGGCCCCCAGATGTTATTGGACTTCAGCTCCCATAATCCCCAACCAAAGGCCACTGGGGCTTGTGATTATGGGAGTTGAAGTCCACTAACATCTGGGGCCTAACGTTGAGGATCCCTGCCTTAGAGGGAACACTGCTCCTGTGGATACCGTATTTTACGGACTATAAGACGCTACAGACTATAAGACGCACCTTAATTTTAATCCAGTTTTTCAGAGTTTTAACATATTAAACTGTTAAAACATATAAGACGCTCCTGAATTTTGGCAGATATTTTTCGAGGAAAAAAGTGAGTCTTATAGTCCATAAAATACGGTATTTGACAGCAGCATCTCCCCTTACTTTGGCAAGTCTAACCCGCCTTAAGAAGTTACACCTAAACAGCCACCTATTGAGCTTTAGGAAGCTTTCCTTTTCTATCTGATGTCTCCATTTTTGCATAATCTGTTGATCAAAGATTCAAATGCATAAAAAGATCCCTTGACAGAAATTGCAAATGGTTCATCAGTAGGCAACAGATTTGAAGGTTTTCATTCTTGCCACACCTCCTTTTCTCCAGTGTGAGGGAGCATAGTGGTTGGGTACCTACCAGGGATGCAGACAGTCCTGGGTTCAGTCACATTACCTCTAGTTAGAGGATCTTGAGGAGGAGGGCTGGGATTGCTAACCACACTGGGCTCAAAATGGTCTGACGGTAGAAGTTGGCTTCATTTTAATGATTTGTTTTTACATTTATATCCCATTTGAAGAGCTTGTTGAACCTAAATATGAAAATGGACTGCAAAACTAGAATAAATGTTATGTTAGTGCCTACAGATGTACTAGTTGCATTACATAGAAATGAACAGGTTTCTGCTCCAGATGACTTAGTCGAAAAACTGTGGCTAGAGAATGAGATTAGTTAGCAAGTTGTTCCCTTCATAAAGTACAAGATGACATAAAATGTTCATTAACTTTTTAGAAAAAATTAGCTCATCAATTGATAGAATGCAAAACTGCAGACCACCTGCCATTATATTGTTTTGCCATTTTGACTTCATCTGGAGCAAGTTGCTTGTTATATAAGGTAAAATATTAGAATGCTGTTCTGCACAAATAAAAATACATCAGTTGTGTTAATTTGAAATCACCACTTGAAGCATGTCCAATTTATGATGCAATAATTAATTCCTGTAGCCACACCTCATACCATTCTCCAGAATGTTCACATGCTTCCTTAAATGTGGCATGAAATTATGTTTGGGCTGCTCATTTCTTTTTGTCTGCATGTCACCTTCTAGTATTTTTTATTAATGCTGAAATTTAGTAAAAAGCAAGCTAGTCTCTTTCCTTTTGCACTGCCAGGGTCCCATGCTAATTGGACAAAGAGGCATTTTCAAAATGATGGTTCTCTTCTATTTATCAGAGGAAAGCGACTGTCTCTATTTGACCCAGCATGACAGCTCTCCAGTGACTGTTGGCTGGTGTCTCCCTTGTATCTCTTTAGATTGTGAGCCATGGAGCCATATTTTCATTTTATTTGGTAGTAAACTGCTTTGACAATTTCTTTTATTGAAAAGTGGCATTAATAATAAAAAATAATAGGGCATCTAAAAGTCCATTTGTCAGCTCACCAATCATGAGTGCTCCTAGCCCTCTGGCAAATAGGACACTTCACACCGCTCAAATCTTAGTAGAGCTCTCATTTCCACAGCCATTTGGGGGAAGGTAAGAAAACTCAGATTGTACAATATGGTGCCATGTGCTAGCAGGGCATAAATGAGGGGCATTTGCTCATGCTCATAGACTAGCTGGCTGTCATATTTTGGACCGAGAGAATATTCACACAGACCAGGTTGAGCTATGATGTAGGGGGTGGGTTGGTACCTTTTTGCTTTCACTTGTTGATGTTTGGCTTCACTTTGTTGCCTTGAGTCACCTGTGCAAGCACCAGCTTTGCTTCATGGTCCATTTTAATCTGGGTTAATTAGGGGAGAGGGAATAGAGGATTCTACCTATGTTGACAGGATAATTCTTCAGACTCTTCAAAAGTCAAATACCTAAAATATTTAAAAGGAATAAGTGAAATAATACTTCAGCTACTTAGGAATAAAATACTACTGCTTGGTTATAACATTAGAATTAAAGAAAAGTAATCTTATTTTTCTGTGAAGACAGTCCCAAAATTGCTTCGGAACTTACCCTTGATCTTGAAGCTACTTGCTTCTGGTTCAGCTCAGGTCTTCTATGATCAGTAAATGTTACCAAACAAAAAACTTACTAATTTTGTTTATTATTTAACATATATCCAGCCTTCCTCCCATCATGGGACTCAAGTGTATGTGGGTTCCCAGGTGGTCACCCATCTAGGCACTAACCAGACCAAGATCTGCTTGGCTTCAACAAAGTGCTTTCTGGGCCTTCAGACTATGCACTTGGACTTATTACACTGCCACTCAATATTGTGGCCTTGGATTAGAATATTATAGTTCAATATTTGGTGCATGAGTCAAAGCTACTTATTTGTCATCATTTGATTTTATTTGATTGGTTGATTTCTATACTACCCTTCCAAGAATGCCTCAGGGTGGTTTTCACAAAGAAATAATAAATAATAAGATGGAGCATATTAAACTATGCTTCTGTTGGTGCTGTAGTATTTTAATCTTGGAGCAAAATGATTTTGTTTGTGAACTTCAGTATGGAAACAATACATACACCTAGCATTGTTTGTGTACAGATATAACATTGCCTTATACTGTCAGACTGTTGGTCCATCTCACCCAGAAGAACTGACTAGCAGCAGCTCTCCCATACCCTAGGTAAAGGTCTTCCCAGTAGATTCCTGGTTTTGTGAGTTACTGCTGCTTTTTTTCTTTCCTGTTCATTGGCTACCTTTCCCAGCCCTGCCATCTGATACCCCTTGATCTGGAAATGCCAGGGATTGAACCTGGGACCTTCTGCATACAGTATTCTGTTACTGAGGTATAGACTCTGAAGTAGAAAATCTGAGTAACACTGATATCAATCTTTTCTCTCCCCCCCCCCCCCCCGTATTTACCTTGGAAGTATCAAGATAGGTAATTGGGAAAATTGAGAGGCATGGGTTCAGCACCTGTGTCAGAGCCTTCTCCTTTGTTTCAGTACAGAAATAGCTTTTCAGAACTCTTAGTTATATGCATGGTGTGTTATCTGTTGTCTACATTCTCTCATATGTACCTAATATATACAAACTGAGGTTAATTTCAGACAAGATGGAGGTGCTGCTGGTCAGTAGAAAAGCCGTAGGGTGATTCAGCCAGCTCCCTATGGGTTGTACTCTCCTTGAAAGAGCAAGTTCACAGCTTGGGGTGTTGCTGGACCCAGCCATGCTTTTGAATGCTCAGGTGGAGGTGGTGGCCAGCGGTGTCTTTGCACAGTTTTGGCTAGTGTGCCAGCTGTGTCCCTTTCTTGAGAAATCAGATCTGGCCATGGTTTCCCATGCCTTAGTCACATCATGGCTAGATTACTGCAATGCACTTTACGTGCGGCTGCCTTGAAGAATATTCGGAAACTTCAGTTGGTGCAGAATGCAGCTGCCAGAGTTCTCTCTAGAACTGCTAATTCAGTGCATATTACATCTATTTTGAAAGAGCTGCACTGGCTGCCAATCTGTTTCCAGATCCAATTTAAGGTGCTAGTTATTACCTTTAAAGCTTTAAAGCAGGCATCCCCAAACTGCGGCCCTCCAGATGTTGCTGAACTACAACTTCCAGCATACCCAGCCACAAAGAATTGTGTCTAGGGATGCTGGAAGTTGTAGTTCAGCAACATCTGGAGGGCCGCAGTTTGGGGATGCCTGCTTTAAAGGTTTGGCCCTGGATACCTGAAGGACTGCCAACTCTCAAGGGTTTCTGCCCACCCAACAAGGTCGTCATGGGGGCTTTTGCTCTGTGTGCCAAGGTTGAGAAAGGCTAAACTGTCCTGCACGTGTCACAGGGCCTTATCTGTTGTTGCCCCCATGCTCTGGAATGCTCTCCCAGCAAATATCCACGCTTTGACATCTGTGGTTTTAAAAACAACTAAACACCTTTTTATTTGTTCAAGCTTTTACTCCTTCGGGGTTGCCAGGCCTCTCAGCTCTCTTGCTACTGTTGTCTTTTTTAATGGTGGTTGAGTTTTGGTGTGTTAATGGTTTTTACTACATGATTTTTATGGAATTTTATTTTATCTTTTGTCAATCACCTTGGAATGCTTTATGAAAGGCAGTATAAAATTTGAACAAATGATCAATCAATCAATATGCCTTGCAGTTAAATGCACACCCACCGATTTTCCTCCAAACTATTAATTTACCTTTTTAAACTTGACATAGTTTTAGGATTGAGTAGTTCAATATGGAACAAGCTTGAGTTCAGCCGTTTGTGCATTGAGAATTAGTTTTGCTGTTTTTGACTACAACTCCAGAGAACTGCTGAACCAGTTCCATAGAAGTCAAACTTACAAATTCTCATGTGGCATTTGTGACCCTCTGGGATATATGCAAAGTAGCTTTCTAGATTATGGCCATTTAGCTTTATATAAACCTTGACTTCGGAGTTGTAGTAACAGTTAGATATAGTAAGTAGATGGAGACATTGGGATTAGAGCTGGGGCAAATTGTACTTGCTTACCTGCTGTTTATTGGCAGATCACTAATACACTTTGTATTTAATAGGGACCCGAAATCCATTTTTAAACCTTTAGTATCTTTTCATCTGAAACTTATTTAGAGCATAAACTTGATCAGTTACTAGATCCTGAAATCAGCTGCCTTTAATGTGGCAAGGGATAATGCAGGACTGTAGCCTGATTGAGTTTATATGGCCAGTCAAGTATATATTTTACTTCTAAAATGTTTGTACAGTTGATAGGGAGCTTGAGCAACTTAATACTCCCTTAGTCATTTACTGCCTCAAAATCAAACAGATGTATCTGACACTTAGTAGAGTTGCTTAGAAGGTGCCACTTTTAATACCCTTTCTGCCCATAAAGGCATAAGTCTTATGTAGGAGGCTTGTCATAAATGCTTGCAATATGCAATGTAGTTTCCTTCCTATGAAACTTGGAAATGTATCATTAGAAAGAGAAATTGGTGATACCAAGTAAGACGTAATGCAACAGCAAGTTGTTTTAGTATGCTTTTACAATAGCAGCGAGAAACCTACGAATGTTCCCCAGAATCAAGTCTATATCCTGATATATTGCAAGTTTATACCTATATCAAACTTAAAAATTACTTCGGTGGTGGGTATATTGTTGTGTATAAAGCAAACGAACTTTTAAGGAGGCACTCTGGGGTCCATTTTCAAGGACACAGTTCCATTTTGTTCTCCCTCTAAGCTCATAAAAACAGTTAGACCAGTGAAGGCCACTGGATAATTTGGAGTACAATCCATGAAGTGTTGCTACTGAGCAATCTCCATTTCGTTGGGTTTCATAGGTGAGCCCCAAAGCACATTTCAGAATGAGTACTGTTATATATATATGTAACAGTAGTGCTTTGTGGATTGTGCTCTTGATTGATGATCTGGCTGAGCAGTTAAGAATGGGACTAGATATTGTTGTTTGCTTTCTATTGGTTAAACAGTACATATCCACTTTAACTTACTAATAAGTTGCCTGCGTTCAGTAACTTGTGGCATCTAACTGCTTCTTCTCTTCCTTCCTTTTTGTCATCCTGCAGTGTTCTGTGCCAAGGTCTTTGTGGCTAGGCTGCTCCAACCTGGTAGAGAGCATGTGCGCACTGAGATGCCTGCAGAGCATGCCCAGTGTCAGATGTCTCCAGGTGCCTTTCTTCTTTCTTGTTGTAAATGTGTTATGCGTATGCTGTGGTCACTGTTAAACTCTCTCTGGATTCAATTTAAATTGCTAAGTCTCCTGAATGTGTTTTTGTATTACCCTCTCCCAGTTTTTGAAGGAGTCCTCCATAAGAGGGCTTAATGATACAAATCATTCTAATTTGGATATGGTAAGCATTTTGCTCTACCTGTTTTCTTAAGTAGCAATGCAAATCAGACTTGCATGTTGCCTGTTCTTGTTTTGAGTTTTATACATTTAAATTTTTAATCAGTTTCGTTTATTCAGTTTGACAATGTGAATTCTCAATGTGCACTCCAAATGGACCTGAGAGGGTTTTTGTAATGTTTAGAGAAGAGGGATAAGTGGCTCTTTGTTGCCAGTGTTGTGTTTACATGGAACCCTGTCGATTGGCTTGAGTTTTCTTCTAATAGAAGAATGTTCTACTTTTTAATTGAGAAGGGTGGGGACACATACAAATAACAAATTACTAACTCGGATTCCTTTAACCATTGTACATTTAAGTTTTGTACAGGCAGTGTGGTGGTAACTATTAACTTCTGATTGTGTTATTTGATAAAATAGCGGAAGCAAGCACAAGTCTTGTATTATTGGTATGAAGATTTTAGAATCCACCCTAGCGTAGAAAATAACTATTGATCAGGTGCCATTACCTTTACAGCATATTTCTAAAGCCTTTTGTGCTGATAAATTCACCAGTAAATCTTTAAGAGTTTAAACATTATGTAGCTATTTTAATCTGTAGTTCTCAAGGTTGTTTATCCATACTTTTCAAACGATATAATTTTATGAATGAAACTGACAGTTCAAAGTTATTCTAAATAGCTGAACTCAGTGGTTGTACTTTCTTTTGGACATGGGGCCATTTTAAAAATATCTTTAGTGACCAGGTCAGGTGGCTTATCCACTGTTACTTTTGTGGTGTTCTGTTTATATAGTTCTGTGTTGCAATACAGACTTGAATGGGTTTTTCCACAATGTGGTGAAAAATAATAGCTGTCAAAATAATAGAGGCCACATGCTATGCAATCTGTAAACTTGACCATGTTTTATCAAATAGGGGGCTGTGTGTGGAGCTTATGTAGTTCCTTCCTCTGTCATCAAGAGAATTGCAAGGCTTCTTGGGACTTTTCTTCTTGGCCTCCTACAGCCTAGAAATAATGACTTGCTGTAAGATTTCAGACATAAATTTTTGGTGTTTGCAGATAATTGTGCAATGTGGTTCATCATATAAAGCTGTAATTATCTGTGGCAGCAAAATGTGTGGGACATGACTTTGATATATTTGACAGAGTCATTTGGTATTGTTTGGAAGCTTCCTGGAAATTTAGGGAGATAATATATCTTATTCTTCCCTATGTCATGCTATATAGTGAGATAGACGATAGGTTGCCAACCTAAAACAGGGTTCAAATACAATAAATCAAGGAGTAATGGTGGTAATGTTACTTCTCTGTCTAGCTTTTTCCGCTGCACATTGCTAATGCTAACCTATGCTTTGGTCTCTGACTTCACTCAAACACTGGTTCTCTCTTTCCAATGACATTATGGACCATTCCCACTAAGAACCTCGTTATCTATGGAACCACTATTCGCAGCACAGTGAAGCTGTGGGGTGTCTAATAGACACTTGTTTCCATTATCCATGGATACGATAGGGTTAAAACCCACGTATCCATGGTTCCTAGAGGGCCGGAAGTTACCGTGGAGGACACTTCCGCCCTCAATCTTGTCTAAGAGAGCCATTTTGTGGGTCGCTCCTTCAAGAAATCGGACTTCCCCTCACGATTTTTCATGGTTTTTGGAGCCATTTCATCCTTTGGGGGGATTTCTGGAAACATGGGATTAATTTTGCTCATTTATGGTTAGTTTTAAAGAAACATCAAAACAGCTGTCATCATACATAAAAATGACTATGCGCTCTTCTTTTGTTATAGTATATCAAATGAAGTGTTCAACAGATAATGCATGATCATATTAAATCATAATTATTCCAGAAATGTCCGTCTTCCATTCTTTGGCATCTTGCTTTTGTGATATTACATTCAGAATATAGACGTAGGTTTGTGTCTGATGCATTTATTTTATCAGCTCTAAAGCTAAATGGTCACTTTTGTTAACACTGCTCTTGAGAAATTGAAGGCTCCAGGGAGTTGTGGGGACCTAGACTAGGATATTCAGAGGTAGTTATGTAATAAAATCTTTATTTGTGCCAGGCACACTTGTTTTTGCTTCAAGTACATTACTTGTAAAGGGATAAAGAGAAGCCCATTTATTCTTCCCCTCCACAAAGTTGTAAAGGATCCCTGCTGTTTCTTACCTTCTCAAGAATGGCAGTGGGAATTAGACCTCTGGTGAAGTGATCTGTTAGGGGCTGGGTGTTCTACTTGCCAGAAGGGTGAGGGTACTCACAACTTGTGAGCTGGCACGTGGATTTGTACAAGCTTATGTAAATGAGAATCAAAGGCTCAGTTCTAGGGTTCCCTACAACAACTACTTATTCCCCTACTGGGTAATTGTTTTTCACTCACCCCCATTGTTTTTTACTCACTCAAAATCTTGAGTCCACCATGAATTCAACAAGCCTCAAAAAATATTGTATGAAAGATGGTTGGGGAAATTGGTCCCAACACACACCAATTAGATCTTGCCTTGGGGTAAATCCGAAAATGCATGCATCTTTTGAATGTTTGTGGACTTGTTAATTAGTTGAAGGCAGTTTTGCAAAGATGTAGGTAGATAATGTGGCACAAGTGATAGGGTTGAATGCAAAAAACAACTTGCAGTGCTGCTTTAAGCCTCTCTGTCTGTACCTACATATTTTCATTCCTCTTCAAAATCTTAAGCCTGTTTTTACCCTCAATTTGATGCTGTTGGCTCCCCATACCTATACTACCCTGTTTCCTCTATCCATCCAATAACTTCAGTTGCTTTAAATTCCTCTTAAGCAGATTTCACATTTGTCACTTGAAGCCCTTTTGAGGCTCTCTCCCTCTAGCTATTGATTTACATGTTTGATAGAAGTATATTTAAATGTATCAAGCTTTTACATTGATAGTCATTCTATAAGGTACAGGTATTTAAGGTTTAAATATGTTTAAACCTTTCTGCATATCTTTGATGTTGCCTGATGAACAGATGTGTTCTACTTGAAGGGATTCCCAGATGTTATTGACTACAACTCCCAGCATCTCCATGTGCAATAGCTTTTACTTGGGGATTATGGGAGTTGTAGTCAACAACATCTGGGAATCCCTCTTAGAGGGAACACTGGTTTTTAGTCTTCCACCTACCAATTTTCCATAGAATTGTGCACATTTGAGCATGGTCTTTCACATTTTTCCTTCCTATACAGAAGTGTGAGTGGAAAACGTCAGTTTCACCAGTGCAGCTTTCCTTCACCTACCTCCTCCTCCTCTATTCCCCACAAATGGTTTTGGGGAAAGTGTTGTTGGTTTCACCCGTGCTAGCAAAAACCATGCCTGTCTACCCCTTTTTCCTGACACCATTTCTGTTACTTTGTAGAAGATGGGGAGTGTGTCCCCTTCAAAAAGGCGTTGCAGACCAAAACGGCGGAGAGTAATGTGTTCTTAAAAATTGGCAAGGCCAGTTGGTAAAACTGGGAAAGGTTTCCCCAGGCAATCTGTTTCACTGGAGAACAGAAAGAGGTACAGTGAAAAAAAAATGACAACTGGGTGTTCTGGAAGGATACTTGTGGAATTGTCCTGGAGTTTAGCTGCAGGGCAGCATGAGCCAGCATCCAGGGTGGGGCCCGCAGAGGAATGTCTTCTGGAACCCTTGCTAGAAGGGGGTGTGATGACACTTGAAAGTAGAAAAGTTATAATTTATGGGGTGTGATAATGTGTGAAACTGCCCTTGGGGAAGATTCTGTAGTGGTTAGAGCATTTAAAATGCATGTCTGATTTCAGCCTGAGAAATCCCTTTTTGCCCCCCATAAAGCCTTGTCTAGGCTTCTTTTTGTTCTTCAAATGACACCTGCATCCCCTCACTCTGACCTGAAATGGTCCAGTTCCTATTTTGTCCTCTTGTACACTTAGATGGTAAAGCCTCTGAGTGGGAATAATGATAGTTTTGTATTTTGTTTCACTGCCTTTTGCAGCCTTTATTGGTGTGAAATAAAACTTGTAACGCTGTTCTAAAAACCAAATATTCATATCTTGGGAGTGAAAGTTTTTAATTTAAAAGAAGAAACATTTTTATTCTTAGTTCTGAAATTTATGCCAGAGTGGAGGTGGTAAGGTAGATTCCCAGGTTACTTTGTGTTCCACTGACCTACATTTGCTGTAGTAATTGCGTGACAAAACTAGGTCAGCTTCTGTTTCTGTTCTTACTACACGTTGTCCTATTTTAGTTTCGTAGTGGGGAAAGATGTCAGGGCTATGTGAACCCTGGTGTCTATCCAGATAAATTTTAAATCCAGGTATTTGCTATTGTAAGAAAGCAGATGACATTCTTCTGCTTCTAGGGTAGTGTTATAGAACAATAATCAAACAAAATTTTAAAAATGTTAATCTAATTTAGCACACATTGAAGAATGCGCTGAACTATTTTAATTCTATTTTCTGCAGTAGCAGCTTTTGAATGGCAAGCTCTTGTTTTGTTCTCTGAAGGGAAGAAAATATCCTGCTTTAAATTATAGGGAAGATGTCCGAATTGATCCTTGCATGATTGCTTAAAACTGTACCATAGAGAGAGTGTTAAGGCTGGTGTTGATGTTGAGCAAAGCTGACCTGCTGTGGTGACTTGGTTCTTGACCTTCAGTTTTGAATTGGCGAGGCAAGAAGTGTAAAGTTCAGTATGATAAAACTTACTGTAGATAGCTGATAAAAATTATCTTTAGAATAATTTAGAATATCAGTTCTTTTTCTGGAACATTTCTTATATTACTGTGCTCAGTCACACTGGCTTAGTATATATTTAAGAAACTTGGAAAACCTGTAATGAAATTCCCTGTAAGCCATGAAGCTCGCTGGATTAACTACTACATTATAGCTTTTGTCCCGTGTATGCTATCCTGAGCCCTTTGGAGGAAGAGTGTGATATAAATAAAGTGGATAGTGTTGGTGTAGTTAAAAATATGTTTACTATGCATTTTTGTTGTGTCCCATCCCTGTTCATCCACTACAAAGATGACTCAGGCTGATAACTTTTAAGGGAAAAAAGTTATATGCTGTGTACATACATTCCAATCTCTCTGCTAGGTTCCCTGGACCTGATGTATTAATCCCCCTTTTCTGGCTTGGGGTTGCCTCATTCATTGTGTATTGGAGACATTCAGATGTTTTAAAGTATGGTATACTTAACAAGATGCTATGTGTAATACAAATGGCTTGCTTTTGGAATTTTTGTTGCTTTAATGACTCAGTAGTTATAATTCTCAAGGGACCCTTTGCTCCTGATTGCTAGGAAGGGCTAGCAACTGGAAACTTTCTTCCCAGGTGAAACTTGCAGAGTAAGGGATTTTCACATATAATAACACAAACTTAATTAAGATTATTCAGCACTTACATCATCTCTTTTAATAACAGAAAAGCTGGATTTGAAAAGGTCTTTATATCCTGTATTTTTCTGCATGCTGGAAACAGCCCTTCTCTCTCATGGCCTGCAGTCTACAACTTTGTAAATGTGAGCTCGGGTCAATCTTGACCAGAAATAGGTCTGCAAAAAAGTAATAAGCACAGTACAACACACATATGTTGCATGAAATATACAACACAGCAGACTGGAAAAAAGTGATCATAATTGTAAAATCCCTTCTTACGTTAACTCTGAGAGGAAACTATATTAGAGATTATTATTTCTCGCTGACATTCTGACTAATGTCAGAATGTAGTTTGCCATGTAATGGCAAAACACTGTCCCTGCTTCTGAAGGTCAGGCGCCTATGTGTGGGAGGGAATTTTTGCTGAACTTGCCTTTTCTTTTGTGTCTACTCCTAGTTTTCTCCTTTCCTCCATTTTTAGTTAGCTCCAAAGTTTGTACTTATTGTATAACCTTCACTCCATGCCCACTTAACCCCCATTCCCTTTGCTTGACAATCAGACTGCTGAAGAGTTCTGGAGAACCCACATCCTCATTTTTGCAGCAGTTTTTAGATAGAATCCCCATGGGGACTGTCCCCACTTAGAACCTTCCCCACTGGTTCTAAGGCAGTCCTGGTGAGTTTCACAAAAGGTCTTGGTGGGCTGCATGTGGCTCCTGGGCCTTATGTTGTGCACCCCCGTACCAAGGGCTGCAATTCAGTCTTTTAACTCTGCAAGACAAAAAAATGAGAGAGCCACAGTGCATACATGGCTCTCGAGATCAGGTCCATTGGAAGTTTCTCTGCATTGTTTTTAAACTGCGCATTGTAAGTACAAAAGCTTTAATTACTGTGCTAAGCTTAGGAACCTAGAAACATAGGAAACTGCCATATACTGAGTCATACCATTGGTCTATCTAGCTCAGTATTGTCTTCACAGACTGGCAGCGGCTTTTCCAAGGTTGCAGGCAGGAATCTCTCTCAGCCCTATCTTGGAGAAGCCAGGGAGGGAACTTGGAACCTTCTGCTCTTCCCAGAGCAGCTTCATCCCCTGAGGGGAATATCTTCCAGTGCTCACACATCAAGTCTCCCATTCATATGCAACCAGGGCAGACCCTGCTTAGCTATGGGGACAAGTCATGCTTGCTACCACAAGACCAGCTGTCCTCTCCTACGCTTAGAAGTGTATTAAATACACAGCCTGGGACAAAATCGCCATGCCTGTTCCGAAGTGGTTTCTCACACGTATATGGGAGAGAGGACAATCGTTCCTTCTGGAAGCAGCCCCTTACTACTTACGCTGCCCAGGGAACCCTGATCATGCAGATATTTTCAAGGGCATGGGAGGCTGCTGCTGGAGGGGGAAAGCTTCAGATTGCCTATGAGCCATTGGAAGATTGCCAGTGGTGGTTTGGATCCTGCTCTGTCCCTATTGATAGCAGTCATTCTGGTAAAAAGTGATTTTGGGAACTGATTGCATGGGTGGTAGAAAGGTCTGCTATAGCAATATATAATGTAAGTCCCAGAAATCTTGTTGCTTATGAAATTGCAAAGGATGTATTCTAGCATGCACCCCAATGGGCAGTGTTGGATATTGACCTTTTGAAAGCAGAAGTGAGTTTTTGCTGCAAGCTGATGTGTTGGAGATCTGCTGTGTGCAGGAATTGTAAGAAGCAATGAAATTACAGTAGTAAAACACATGCATGCTGAAGTGTGCTATGTACATGACTGGGCAAATATTTCAAGCTTTAGGAAACAGGAGAAACAAGCTGCATAGAATCACTGCATAAATTTACTTGCGTTGTTTGAAGCCATGTGCAACAGACTTGGGGGGTTTAAATATGCTTCCTGGAATCTACCTTCAGTAGAGATTGATCTGATCCCACTTTAGGAGCAAGCCATTACTTCAGGGTAGGTCCCCACCAGTTGAAGACTGATCTAGAGTCGCTGACCATACTTGGATACAGCTATAGCAACCCTAGAACTGACCAAATTGGGACGTACTAGCATAGTGCAACCAGAGTCCACAGAACCCAGGTCTAGACAAACAGTAAATATGAGATATATGGTGTGGGAAGAGTGTTGCAAGTAATCCTCTAGAACCTTTTAAAGCTAGACTGAAGTTATTTCTAATATGAAATTGCAGCAGATTACCAGCCTTTGTCTCAGAGCCAGCCCATGTGAGGGGAAGAACAATGCTGAATCATCCCCTCTGTGCTTTCTGAGCAAAGGCTTCCCCACTCTTTCCCGTAATCCTGGTAGGATCTAGGCTGCCAGTACCACCCAGTTATCGACAGAGTTTAACACACACATACACCGGGCTTGTGTGGAAATCCCAGGGAAAACTTCTTCTTTTGCTATTGGAAAAGTATACAAAAACCTTACACATGCAACCACGGTGAGAAAACTAGTATTTGCTGAACGTATGAGGCGTGTTGCACTAGATAAACCCCGCTTCCCACCTCCCGCTTTCCTGAATTAAAAATCCACTCAGTGGGGCTTGAAAAATGCAAAGAACAAAAAAAAAGGGGGGGCTTTATTTAAATGCTACAGACAGCTTCAGTCAGGCTCTCTCAGCTTTTAGGTACAGGTAAAGGAAATACTTAGTAGGTTACAAGAATACTTCAAAAAGCACCCCAGATGATGTTGGGGTGGTACACTTTAAAAATCGTGGTTACCCAGTTGCAAAGAACATGGATGTAGGAAAATACAAAAGCATTTCTAAAAGCTTACAGATAGACCATCCTAGAACAGTATCAGGGTTTACAAAGCACATACAAATATAAGTTTCTAACGCAAAATCTAACAAACCGTTCCCTAAGCTGAATCCCCTTCCCCTTGGAAACTCACCCACCATCTGATGAGAATCAAGCTTCCTGCAATTCTGTTTCTCAGGGATCTGCAGTTGCTTCTACAGCCATCCTCCATGGTCATACATCCTGCCCTCACCCCCAGCCTGCTTCTTTCTAACAAAGAAACTCTTCTCTTCCCCCCAACACTCTCTAGGTCCCACCCACCTGGTGTGCTGATTGGCTGATTCCTGGAGTTCACCAGCCTGTCAGTCAGGACAGGGTCACTTCAGGTTAACTCCTTAGGGGAGAGGAGGGCCTGGTCACTACAGAAATGTATTAAGAAATAAGAATTGGGGAAATAGGAATGTAAAAGTATACACAGGAGTATAAAAAATTAACTAGTACTGAGTTTTACCTTAGTTCAGCAGTTAAGTGCATCCCTAGCTGAGAGAATGTTAATCTCAATAGTGTCTCCCTTTCTGGACACCAGTAGCAGATGGAAAATTGTGACCTTCTGAACACCAGATGGAAGATGGTGAGAAATTGCTAGCTTTGGGGCCCCAATATTTATAAGGTTTAAAGAGGAGGAAGGCTGCCCCATTCTTCCAGAGATGGGTCCAATGAGAAGATCTAGCATTTATCTGATGTAACTCTGGTCTTGGGCCAATCCAGATTTGAGGTTTTCCCTCCAAAATGGAGGTTCCTTCTCCTAAATAGGTATTAATTTACATAACTAAAGGTGGATTTGGATTGAGCTGGTTATCTATTGTGAAGAAGGGATTAAGACTGTACTTTGATGTCTGAGTACCTTCCATTCAGTAACAAAAAGGAGGAATGTCCTCATTCAGAGCTCTGAGCTAAGATGGTCTGGTATAGTCATACCATGTCCAGAAGCACATTTAGCTATGGACCGTAGGGACCGGGTCTGTGACCTCCATCCTCCTGGGGCCTCTCCATATCCCTGCTGCTCCTGCCCCACCGCTACTCAGCTGTTTTTCTGCTGCTGCCTCGCTGCTATTTTTCACTCTTCACTGTCAGTGGTGGGGGCTGAGCTGAGTTGAGCAGGCCACGGCCACCCTGCAGGCACAAGTGGACCTCCTCAGATGGCGCAGTCTGAGCTTGGAGTGTCGCATGCCCGTGACGTCACAGGCATGTGATGCTCTGAGCTCAGACTGTGCCAGCTCCTGTGCCCACCACAGTGGTGGCCATGGCCTGCTGGGCTCACCACCCCCCCCATCCCCTGGTGGTGAAGACTGAAAAATAGCAGTGGGGCAGCAGCGGCGCAGCAGAGTAGCATTTGGGTTATGGGGAGGCACCCCCGATCATTTGGAGGCCCCCCAGGAGGGTGGAGCCAGCAGTGGCGGGAGAAGGTATGGACTGGTAGTATCCTTTAAAGGGGGCGGGGGCGGGGGCGGCTTTGAAGCCCTTCAGGTCCGGGTGCCAAAATTACCTAGGTGCACCCCTGACCATGTCTCAGTTCTGTTGGATGAGGATCATGTCAAAACAAAAGTATAAGGCAAAAAATAACAAAAACCTTTGCATTTGAAGAGCAAGGTGCCTGTCAGTGAAAAAGAAAGGAATCAAGAAATGGAAGATAGAGCCAGAAGCGCACACAGTCTCTAAATATAGAATAGTTAATGAATATGTAACTTTTGTACTCTGAATTAGGGTAGCTGTCACTATGCAAGGTGATTTTTTTTTTTTGCACTCTCAGTGCTTGTTTATAGGTGGAGTGCAGATCCTAAAATTAATAAGGCTTAACTATACATTTCTGTGTGCGTTAGTTTCGTTAGACTGTGTTATTTAACTAAGCATCTCTGTGAGTAAATTGTGGCTTAAAAGAAAGAAGCAGTTTTTGCATAGCATCTCAAAATGGCAGATCTTGCCTAATAGATGTTTTATTTATTTAGAATATGCTTAATTTATCAAATTCTAGATTGGTAGTGAAAATGCTGGATAATAACTTGCAGGCACTTCATTGCTCTGCAATTGCACTTTCTCGTGCTCATCAAGGTAGTGTATTCTCTTCAGTTAGTGTTGAAAAGCATTTAGCTGAATAATTTACTTATGGTTTACAAAAAAGAGTAAATGCTACTTCCGGATTGTATGAGTTTGGTCACTCTCAAACAATTCCTTGCATTTTATATCGTGTGTGTGTGTGTGTGTGTGTGTGTGTGTGTGTGTATGTATGTATATATATGTGTGTGTGTATATATATATATAATCATTCATTCACACTGTGCTGAAGGAGGCAATGGTAAACACCTCTGTAGTCTACCAAAAGAAAACCACAGGGCTCTGTGGGCGCCAGGAGTTAAAATTGACTTGATGGCACACTTTACTCTGCGTGTGTGTGTATGTATATATTTCCATTTCCATATTTTTCATAGTAGTTATCCAGGGATCCTTTTTATATTCTTAAAAATCTATCATATTTTTATTCCACCTGATATGCACATCTCTAGGCAGTGTACAAAATGTAAAAGAATATTTAAAAATCAGCACAGATTAAAATATACAAAACAATTAAAACAGTAGCATAAAACAAATAAAAACATCATAAAACAATTATTAAAACAAATTATTAAAGTTAAAAAAAATTATATTTCTACAGATCTTGATTCTTCTACAGGTCGAGTATCCTTTATCCAGACACCCGAAATCTGGAATGCTCCAAAATCCAGACACTACGGCGGGGGGGGGGGGGGGGGAGCCTAAGCTCATTTTAAAAATGTGGTCAAGCCGCCTTACTCAGGGCCAGGGCTGTCCCGCTGTCTCCTTCAGGGTTGGGCCGGGCTGCCACCGCCGCCTCCCACCTCCTCTTTAGCCATCCACTACTTCGTTGCTGCCATTGTTTTTCGCTGCCACCTCCTCTCTCTGCCTCGCCGCTCCCATTGTTTTCCTTTCCCCCCGCTGGAGCTTTCACGCGCTCTTGCGAGAGTTCCACTGTGTACCCTGCCCCAAAGTCTGCTGTGGCTATTGTTCTGAATTGTTTCCAGCTCAACAGATGGAAGGGCAGAGGGAGAGAGGAGAAGGAGGGAGGCAGCGAGAAGGAGGTCTTTATTACGACGCTGCACAATGCCCAACACCTATCAATGGATGATTCTGAAATCTGGAAAAGTCCAAAATCCTGGAACCTGTCCGGTCCGAAGCAGTCCGGATAAGTGATTCTCGACCTGTACCTTGTGTTTTCAGTGTAGAGATGGTGCTGCTCTAGTGACCATGGGAAGCAGGAATTGTATGGCTTCTTCTGGGAATTTAACAGGCTTGCAATTAAGCATTTGGTCATCTGTGGAGAGCTGACGCTAAGGGAGGCAAACAGCCCATAAGCAGTACTATGTAACTAGCATTGGCATGGTATCTGTATGAGGAAGCTCTGCATTTTATTACAAGATTTCAGTACCACTTTTTAGCTGACATTCCCATAGTCGTATAAAAGGCAATAAAACAGTAAAACAATTAAAGTTCTATTAAAATAACTACAAATGGGTATAAAACATCCCATTTAAGAGTAAGAGGGGGTGTAAGAAGGGGTGCTAGGGTTGGCATGCCAACCCTGTTCATGTGAAGCCTTGATGCTTAAAGAACTGGTCTGCTGCCTAATTAGCATCATTGCATTTAAAAAATGAACATTATTTTTAATTGCTGCTCCATTGCTTTTTAATTTTGTTGAATTTATTTATCAGGCCTTGACAAATTTTCTTTGGATCTAGCATGCAGAGAAAAATTACTCAACAAAATTACTGGATTAATGATTAACATCTTGGAGGGAGAGGGTAAATGGATGTCTCTTTATCCCTTTCACAAGCAATTTATGTAGAACAGAAACAGCTGGCTAGCAGTGTTCCCTCTTAAGGCGTGTGTACATGTGTGCATTCACACAATCTTTGATGTCCGCTCAGTTAATTTTAGATCCTGCTCAAGCTGAATCAAGAAAGCTCCGTTCTGAATGCACATGTGCACAGCCTGCCTTGATACTGCCGCCCAGAACAAAACTCATTCCCCTCACAGATGAAAAAAACTTAGAACACCAGGAGAGGTCTGTGTCTGTCTAGACATGATAAATAAATAAATGCCCATGGGCATACCCATTCCTCATAAGGAATCTGCTTAAACCTGCCCTCCAGAACCGCTGAGGGGAGAGCATTAAAACATGCCAACGAGAACACACTTCTATACTTAGGCACCATACCTAGCTGATTTGGAGTTCTATATTTGCTCCTCAACTTACTTGTAACATTACTTGGATCATTTTGCCATGCAATATCTATGAGCCTTTGTTTGAGGGCTAACTTGACACATTCATGTCTCCGTGCTATCAGTAGTTTAGGAAAGAATACAAGCAAATAGAATTTCTTCCCTATTAGTAATTTAAATTGCAATTAAAAGGCATCCTTCAGTATCAAAGGTGCCAAATCCTTAGCGAAAAAAATAAGCTTTAAGCATAAATTACATACTGCTAGCTGGACCCTGGTTTCCACACTTGGTATATACCTGCCTCTAAATGCAAAATCACTTTAGGCACACAGCAAGACACTTGAAATAGACTTCTCAAAAACTTGGTTTGAGTTATTTCTAAGGCCACGAAATTGGGATTTAAGGTGATCTGGGGTATTTTGCTGCTGTATTAACCATTATTTGTCATTGTATGTTACCACTAAAGCAGTCCAGACAAACCCATGACAATTAAAAATGAAACAGAATATTCATGAATATCTCAGTAATGTTGCTTGTCTTCAGACTACTTTATTTAATAAACTTTAATTACTGTTCTGTAGCCACAAGTCTTCAGACTGAGATTTCTGGGATTTTTTGTGGTGGGAATTTTATAATTGCCATAATTACTTCAAATTCAGAGTACCCACTTTACTTAGCCTCTCTAACCTGTTTTCCAGGATTTTTTGTTGTTTTCTTGGTCCTCACTAGCTTGCAGTTGTACATGGAGCTCAAGAGTCTTGATCACCCCAATGAAAAAAGCTCTGGAATAGCAACTAGCTATGTGACTTCTAAGAAATTGCCAACAAGTTGTTTAGGGTGGGTATGATGTCATCCACTTGAGATGGAGGAGCACAGGTCTGTGATACCCTGTGGAGCTTTCTCACTTGAGTATAAGACTCACCTGGTAAGCAATAACATTTTGCCTCCAGGTGAAAATATTCCTCCAGTATTCAGATTTTAGCTGCAATGTTTCATTAATTTTAGATCGGTTCCAAGAAAAGAAATCACATCTGATTTGCCTTGAAATCTTTTCTCTGGAATTAAAACTGCTGTCTTTCCTTTGTTAGTGACTGTTATTTTTCCATATTTCAGGAGGCCATCCATAACACTGGGTTGGGCACTAAGGATGCTCCACAGATAGGACCCAATATTTTGAACTGTAGGTGTGGCTAGCTTCTTGCCTGGAAGGTGGGCAATCCCTAGTTCTAGTCCTGTCTTACTCCAGAACACAGGGCTGCGAAGGAGCTCCTGGCTCCTTGGTTTTTTGTGGCTGGCTTTAAAAAAAAAATCCCTTTCTCTAAACAGTTTTGCCAGAAAAATTGTACATTCTACCTCAGGATGTTTCTTCCATGATCACTGTTCCTACTGTAGACCCACCAGTGGCACAGCTGGTATCTGGGCAGTCATGGTTAAGGAGGGTGATGAACAGCTTAGGACTCTGGAGAGAAATATGTGATTTACTACTCTGCAAAAGTCATACAGCAGCAGTCACTGTCATCAAGGTTGCCACCACAAATTCGGTCCTCTGGACAAAAAAGATAGCTCAATATGTCCCTCCTAAGAATACTAAACTTCGTCAAGGGCTCAACAAGTTGGCTAAGACTGCAGGCCTCTTGGTTGATTCTAGCCTAGATTGCATTCAGTATGCTTCTAGGTCTGTGACTTCTGATGTGGCTGTGCGTAGATCGCTCTGGCTGAAATGTTGGAACGTTGATTCCAGATCTAAGATTAACGTGGCTGCCACTCCCTTTTTGGGTTCTCCGTTATTTGGGGAAGCGCTTAACTCTACCTTAGTGGAGACTCAAGATTAAAAAAAAGCATTACCAACACCTCAGGGGGACCCTCATAGGCCTACTCGTACTAACTACCAGCCTTTTTGTTCCTTTAGAAACTTTTCTAGTTCCTCATTCCAACAACTTAGAAACAATTGCTCTTCCACTTACAGATTCACCTGGCATAATCAGTGGCACCAGCAGGGAGGAGGGTCCTCCAGAGGTCGAAACTCAGCTCACCAGTTCCTCTCAGCCCTCTCAAAAGCAATGACTACCCCCCCAGTGGGGGGCAGGCTTCTCCTTTTCTACCCGCAGTGGGAAGCCACTACCCAAGACCAGTGGGTGCTTTCTACCATTGTCAACGGCTAACGCTTTGGATTTTATCTTCATTCCACATGACCATGTCACCCTTACCCAGGAATTGGATCAAACATCGTAGGATGGAAGAGGCTATTCATTATCTTCTTCTGATCAAGGCAATTGAACCCATACCATTGACGGAATTATGCCTTTGCATTCACTCACTTTTATTTCTCGTCCCCAAAAAAGATGGATCTTGGAGAGCAGTTCTCAATCTCAGGCACCTCAACCACTTCATCAAGAACTGAAAATTCGGATGGAATCTCTCCACACAATCAAAGAGGCAGTTGCCCACAACAACTTATTGGCATCGACAGATCTATTTGAGGTATACTTCCACATCCCTATCCTATCCATATATCACAGCTACCTTCATTTTTGTTACAAGAAGTCCCATCTCCAGTATTGGGACCTCCCATTCGGCCTCTCTTCGGCCCCAAAGGTCTTTTTAAAGATCATGATTGCTCCAGTAGCCCACTTGAGGATGCTTGGAGTTCAGGTACACCTGTTTCTGGACAATCTGCTGGTCTGAGCATCTTCTCTGCCTCAGGCTATATGGGCCCTTCAGCTCAATCTCATGACCCTCAGAGAGCACAGTTTTCTGAGAAATTACCAGAAGAGCTGTCTTGTCTCAACATCTGGGAGAGGTCTTCGACAGCTCAGGGATTAGTGTTCTTATCCCCAGATCCGAAGAAGTTGGTTCGTCCTCTCTAAGAAGGAACTCTACAGATGTTATACTCTTAGTTCAACTGCTAGGATCCATGATCGCCTGCCTGGAGTGCACATCATGGGTTTGCTGGCACTCTCGGCCACTCCAATGGCTTCTTCTACCCTTGCAGGAGCACATCATGGCTTGTATGCACAAGGCGATTCCCTTAAATCCCTCAGTATGGCGTCTCTGTGTTGGTAGCTGTTGATAGCCCTGGACCAGGGTCTCCCACTGATGGTCTCGCAATGCATCATCGGCACTGCCGACGTGAGCCTTTTAGGCTGAGGAGCCCATTGCCTAGGCCAATACGCCCAAGGCACTTGGTCAGCCAGAGAAGCGATTCATACCTTAAACTGGCTTGAACTCTGTGCAGTACACCTTGCTCTTTCTTCCTTTGGTCACGAATGCTCACATTTTGGTGTGCACCGAAAACATAATAGCCAAATCACACATCAGTTGCCAGGGCGGTACATGGTCACAGTCCTTGATGGAGTCATACAAACTGTTTCATTGGGCGGAGATTCATCTTGTGTCCATCATGGCAGAAGAACATCTACGGGCACAGCCAGTTCCCAAGCCGACTGGCTCAGCCGTCAGAGCATATATCCAGCAGAATGGTCTCACCACCTGTCAGTATTCAACAGACTGTACCTCAGTTCAGCCTTCCCGAGGTGGACCTTTTTGCCTCTTTACAAACATCTCCTTCCCAGATTCTGCTCACCCCAGGCAGAAGAACAGAAGCCTTAATGGCGCCTTGGCCTCAGGGTCTTCTATATGCCTTCCCCAGCTATAATCAGCAAAGTACTTCAGAAGCTTCACAGAGGGTGGGCGGAGATCATCCTATTTGCACCTCGAATGCCTTGGTTTCCTGATCTCCAAAACCTGTCGGCCGGCTAATTTTGACATCTCTCTCTACGTCCACATCTCCTGTCACAAGGGCCTCTTCTGCACCCAGTTCTTCAGTGGCTCTGATTGTGCGCCTGGAAACTGAGCATTCCATCCTAGTTACGAAGAGCTACTCTAGGGCTGTGCAAAAGACCATCCTGGCTCTCGGAGGCCTTCCACTAATTGTATTTACCAGGCTACATGGGCGGCTTTTTCTTGTTGGGCTCGCAGGAAAGGTATCCATCCTCTTTCTGTGGGCATTCCCAAAGTTCTAGGCTTTTTACAGTTGGGTCTAGGCATGGGCCTATGCCCCAGCATGCTTAAACAGCAGACTAAGGCTTTTTCTTCCATCCCTTCTCCTTTAGCTAAAAACTCCTCCCTTCTGCAACCCCATCTTCAGCATTTTCTCAAAGGAGCCATTAAGTTGGCACCCCGCTTTGCACACAGATTTCCTTCTTGGAATCTGGTGCTCATTGCCCTTACCCAACCTCCATTTGAACCCTCTTTGAAGTGTCTCTCTTATAAAGTTCTCTTTCTAACGGCTACCACTTCTGCCCATATGGTCTCTGAGCTGGGTACGCTTTCTGTTCAGAAGAAGTTATGCATCTTCCAACCAGATACTGTAGTGCTAAAGACTGACCCTACTTTATTACCTAAAGTTAATTTGGCTTTCCACTGATCTCAGGATATAATTCTTCCATTTTGCCCACCCCCAGTCCCATCCTAGTCAGAAAATATGGCATACTCTAGATCTTCAGCGTGCTTTGAGAATTTCCATCAGGAGGACCAGGGCGATCCACCAGTCCAACTCCATTTCCTTCAGTCAGTCTTCCCTTGGGAACAAGGTGTCTAAGGTCACCTTGTATAAAAGCATGCTATCTACAAAGCCAATCTTCCCATCCCCAAGGGAATTACAGTGCACTCTACCTGCAGTTCTGCCACCTCAGCAGCCTTTTCGGCTAATGCCTCTCTGGTGGAGAGCTGTAGAGCAGCAACGTGGTTTTCCATTACATCCTTCATTCAACATTATAAGATTATTATCTTTCCCCTCTTCATATATCTGCGTGCCTTCTTCCAATATTCCCTGATTTTTATGTGGTAATCTATACATAGCGTTTTCCAGTATCCTTGTTTGGTGTAACAGTCCTGGAACTGGAGATTGCTCGCCTTCCAAGCAGGAAGCTAGCCACACCTACATTTCAAAATATTGGGTCCTGTCCTTGGAGCATGCTTAGTGCATAACCCAGTGTTAAGGATGACCTTCTTAACTATGAAAAAGAACCCTTCATGGTAAGTCCAACGTTTTATTCTGTTTATGGGGCATTAATGTGGGCAGGTTGAGCATACTAAAATGTGCAAGTTTGGTTGTTAGTGCTTTTTGTTTTTATATAAGGGAACTATGTTGATCTGTTAAAATATTTACAAGTGTTCATGTAACAATAATTTGAATTTGAATTGAAACTTTGAATTTGAAAATAACCTTTAAATCATATTAATTTAGATTTCTTCTCTCTAAATATTTTTTCAACTACTTTTGGCTATTGCAAAACTATTTGGGTTACAGTTGTCACTCGCCAACCACGGATTTGAGAATCCATGACTGGCAAACTGTCACCCCTGTCACAACTTGAGTATTTGTGGTTGGTGGCCATTTTCCAGCCATTTTCCGGCATCACGGGGTTATTTATTGGGGTCAGGGGCGATTTGGGGGGCTTGGGATGATTTGGGGAGTAATTTCCGGGGGTCAGGTATCATTTCTCGCGGTCAGGGGGGATTTTTGACCCCTTTTTGGTGGATTTTAGGCACTTCGGCACGCGATTCCTCAAACCCCCTATTTACAATGTAATCCTGTACCTCACCAAATGCGAGGGTTTCCAGGAACGGAACCCTCACGGTTGGTGAGGGACAACTGTATTTAAAGAGCATGTAAAGTTAACATAAAATACTTTGCGGGGGTTAGTTGTCTTTGCTTAAATATGTTTAGGATATGGTCTTAGTCTATATAGGGCATTGGGAAATTTTCGACTCTACGTTTTTCAGAAAACCTACATCATTGGCCAGAGACGTGAAAATTGTGTTCTTCTAACATGCTTATCCGCTGTTATAGGAAGTGGAGTCTCCCTCAAAATTTAGTCTAGTCTCCCTCAGCTTTTGCAGACATCTTGCATAAGAAGAAATCTCCAAATTTATGTTGAACTTTGCTTTAAAATAGAATTCAGTGGTGGCTCTGTTGAAAAATCTTTTTCCTGATATGCTCTTTGGTGTTTGGATTAAAAACAAACAGAAGCTCATATCCACAGAGCTCCTGTATATGTGCCCAAAGGCTTGTGTACAGCAAGAAGGATTCTTAAAGCAGTATTGTGTGAAAAGCAGCCTTCCTTGGTGTTCATGGAACAACGCAAGCACAAGCCATTTCCCCTTCTCCCTCCTTCTTGCTACAGCCCCCTGAGTCCCATCCCCCAGCCCAAAACTACCCTGCGGGCCCCTTAATCATGGCTGAAACAAGAGGAACAGGTTGTAGGCTCATGGAGTTCCTCCCCCAATCTCTCCCTTAATTGAAAATTCTCCCCCATCTGGGTAAAGGTAAAGTGTGCCGTTGAGTTGGTGTTGACTCCTGGTGACCACAGAGCCCTGTGGTTGTCTTTGGTAGAATATAGGAGTGGCTTGCCATTGCCATCTCCCATGCAGGATGAAATGATGCCTTTCAGCACCTTCCTATATTGCTGCTGCCTGATAAAGGTGTTTTCCATAATCTGTGGAACATACCAGCGGGGATTTGAACTGGCAACATTTGGCTTGCTAATCAAGTCATTTCCCCGCTGGGTGCCTGCCCTTAATATGGTTTTTAACTAGCTGCAAACCTTGTCTTGTATGAAATCATGGCTAAGGTAGGTGCAGGCACAACATCGAGCTACAGGTAAGGTCGTTGAGGGTGAGGAAATAATGTGTAATCCCACAGCTTGTTTTCAAGGCTTGGTGCACATCAGTCACCACTATCTCATTATGCTAATAGTTTGTTGTTCTGATGTTTAGGCTGTCTAAGAATAATAGTTATCTCCACTTTCGGGGCATCTTACAAAGCTCGAAGATGTACCGCATTTGCTCTCTGCAGAATCTAAAAGGAATGTGATTGGTTTTGTCAACAGCCTTGTGCAGCTTGGTTGGTTGTTTATAGCATAGTTGAAAACCACAGCTCTGTCAATATGAAATGTATAGTAATATCACTTCCTAGCTATTGAGCCAGCTGGCAAAACAGGGTGAAGGCCAGTCTTCTCTTTAAGCACTTACCTGGTTGTCATAGATAACCTGGAATTTATATTAGGTTGTTGTTGCACGTCTCCAGGCAGCGGCAGCTTCAGCAGCTGAGAACATTCCTGGTTGCCCCTTTAACTTGCTCTAGAATCCCTCAGGAAATAACCCTACTTCATATAGCATTCTGGAGAGGGGGGAAAGGTGGCTTGAAAGAGCCAGTTACTGGGAATGCTACCAGTACTTCCAAGTCTTGCTGAATCTACTACTGCCCCTTAAAGTGTGATTTAAAAAAGAGAGAAAGAATTATGCCCCGCCTACACCCCTACTAAGAAGGGCAAGCCTTTCCAAATAGTTGCAGGTGGGTCAGTTTTGTGGATTTAATTACAAGACTGCTGTAGGCTTGAAAGGTATTGTCATGATTTGATTAGCATCAGTTACTTCAAGAGGAAGTATAGAAGATGTAGTTGAGTACATGGAGAAGGAGGAATGATATGAATAACAGAAGAGTTGCAGTGTGGTCTAATACAGAGAAGCAGGGAGGTGAAGTGGGGAGAAGAACAGCACAAAGTAGCAATGTACTAAATGCTATGTTTTGAAAATGACAGTTTAAAAGCTTGCATAGGTTTGAATCAAGTACACCAATTTTAAAAATTGTTTTGGTGTGTGTGTGTATGTGTGATGCTGTTTACTAATTTTTAGTGTCCAGTCTATTGAATGAACAGGGATGGGGTGAGGGGAGCTTTAGAGTTTGTGCTGTATTTTGTTGCTGTGGATGGGCTTACATGTTGGCTTGCAACATATAAAAACTCCTGAAGTCAGTGGAAGGAGGACACTGTTCCTTCAACTGTGATTGCTGTGACTGGTGGCCATTAGAGGTCATTAACATATTCTTTTGTTTTTAGGGATTATTTCAGAATGTTGCTGATCAATCAGTTTATTATTTTAGTTTATAAACGGAAAGAACCAATTACTGTGTAGTTTAAATCTGTATTAATATCTTTTGAGTGACATCGATAAGATGTGCCATTTTGATTTTACTGCAGGGTAGTAACCACCATAGATAATGAGGATCAGATGCCTACTTAAAATCACTAAAAGTGTTATATAAGCTAAAAATGATGTAAGTATTTAGATGTCTTATATGGCAACGAATGCAGCAGATAAAGATGGTATATGCTTATGCTCCCCCCCTCCCCCCCACCCGACCAGTCAAGTATAA
This sequence comes from Hemicordylus capensis, assembly GCF_027244095.1. Classification (NCBI taxonomy): domain Eukaryota; kingdom Metazoa; phylum Chordata; class Lepidosauria; order Squamata; family Cordylidae; genus Hemicordylus; species Hemicordylus capensis. Next base: position 265,508,816 of record NC_069657.1, on the reverse strand, counting down.
ATTTGTCCCACTTACATTAGCCTTGTCTTTAGACTTGGGAATTGACAAAAGTTCTTCCTTAAGATATCATTTTTGTCTTCAACAAATGTTCATATGGGACTATTTGTGGAAAAATTGTTTACATGGAGTTCATATTCGTGTTTAAGAAAGAGAGTGTACAGAATGATGAATGGCATCATAAATTGATCTGACAAAGTAATGAACTGATAAGAATTCTGTATGACAATATTAAAAAGTAATATGTATGTATAACTAAGAAGCATGTTCTCTGTAGGACTGTTTTCAAAGTGTACAATCTAGATGGATGGATCCTTCTGAACCAGTTGGACGGCTTTCAAATCGAATGGTGAATGCCTGGCAAGATCCTAGAACAAAATATTAAGCTGTCTACTTTCCAAGTTCTCATAATCTGGTGATTAGTTGAGCCAGCATGGCTTTTTCAAGAACCAGTCATGCCAGACTAATCTCATCTCTTTTTTTAGCCTACTTTCCAGTAGGCTTATGAGATAACCCAGCATTCTGTGTCCGTCCGTCAGTCTGTGTCTGTCGTCCCTCCCCCCTTATGCTGATGCTCCCCTCCAACTTTGCAACGTCTGGACCAATATGAACCAAATTGGGTACAGCTGTAGGGACACTTCAACAGCGTAGTTTGTGATTATGTCCTCCACCTTGATCCAAGATGGTGGATGTGTTAACTTTTGAGGGGTAAGTGTGCTAACTTGTGAACCACCTAACCAATTTGAACCAAATTTGCTACAGCTGTAGGGACACATAGGGTCACCTCAGTGGCGTAGCTTGTGATGATGTCATCCACTCCAATTCAAGATGGCGGCCACATGAACAACTGAGGCACAAGTGGGCTAATTTGTGGACTGTCTGACCCATTTGAACCAAATTGGGTACAGTTGCAGTGAGTGACACACAGGAACACCTCAATGGCATAATTTGTGATGATGTAATCCACCCTGATTCAAGATGGTGGAAGCATAAACTCTTGAGGCGCAAGTGAGCTAATTTGTGACCCGATAATTGATTTGAACCAAATTTGCTACAGCTGTAGGGACACATAGGGATGCCTCAGTGGTGTCATTTGTGGTGATGTCACCCACCCCGATCCAAGATGACAGATGCACAATTTTTTGAGGCGCAAGTGCACTAACTTGAGGACTATCTAACCGATTTGAACCAAATTTGGAAAAGCTGTAGTGAGTGACACACAGGGACACCTCAGTGGTGCAGATTGTAATGATGACATCCACCCCGATCCAAGATGGTGGACACATGAACATTTGAGGCACAAGAGATCTAACTTGTGGGCCTCGATTTGCACCAAATTTAGTCCAGTTGTAGAGACAGTGAAAAGAAAGTATGGGGAGAATGTGTTGGGAGTATTATTTATACCTCAACTTGCTTTTAACAAGCACCCAAAGCAACTTATATAAAACAAGCAAGCAAAAAAATCAAAACCAAGCACAAGATTAGCTACACACCATAAAATAGCAGCATGGAAGGACATGTAAACACCAAAATAGTAACTAAAAGCAGATCATTCAACATTAGGTGCTTGCTGTAGACACCTAAAAGCATACAAAGAAGCAGCCCAGTGAATTCCATCAGAACGCCATTCCTGAGCTCTGGCAGCAGCACTGAAAAGGCCTTGTCTCTTAAAACCAGTTTCACCCTCCTAACAGAGCAAAGAGGCATCTTTTAAAAGTGGTGATCCTCTTTATTTAGCGGGGGGGGGGGGGCCTGGCCCTATCCATCCCCAGCACAGCATCCCTCCAGTGGCTGTTGCTGGTGTCTCTTATATTTCATTTTTTAGATTGTGATCCCCTTTGGGGACAGGGAGCCATTTTATTTATTTTTATATCTATGTAAACCACTTTGGAAACTTTTGTTGATAGTATATTTTCATTGTATTCATATCTGATTGCACAGGGTAACTTGACAGAGAAGCTGAAGCTATATTAGCATTTGAGTAGTTTTGGCGGTTCTTGAGCCAGCTGGTCCCAGACTCTTAAGGGCTTCAAAATCTAACTCCATTGCTTTAAATTGCCTAGAAACAAATAAGTAGGCTGAAATGCCAATTTCACTGTTAAATAATGATTACAAACTTTTTGTTGCCATTTTGGCAAGGAAAATGAAGGTTGTACTAAGAGCTTTTATTCATGAAGATCAAGCAGGCTTTTTGCCAAAAAGGCAATTAAGAGACAATGTGAGAACAGTCCTGAATGTATTGGAGTATTATGAAAAACACAATGATAAACAAATAGCTATGATCTTTCTGGATGCAGAGAAGGCCACTGGTACACCACTGGTAGGCTCACAGCTGGAAGTGGTGCCTGTCTGTGCTCCAGATGGATAGGAATAAGAAGATATGCCTCTTTCAGAATTCCTGTGGCCAGACAGCCTCTAGCAGACAATAGTGCCAAAGATCCACATGAAAGCTGAATGCTTTAAAATCCTGGATGCCCCAAGCCCTTACTAGCAGTTCTTGTTTTTTCCAAGTGCCATGATTAATACACACTACACCCATGCTGTAGTAGAGACACTGTTCTTTTTTTTCTTTTTTCTTTTTTTGCTTGAATGCATTTCAAGAGCCGATAATGGCCTCTGACACTTTTGCATGCTTCACCAGGTTCCCTCAGAGGACAGGATGAACCAGGGAGCTAGGAAATTCCATTTCATAGTCCTTGGAGACAGTAATGAGTGTCCACGTCACCAGTGGATTCCAGCCAGGGATGAATAAAAGAGGAGCCAGCCCCCACTCTATGGAAGTTCTGTCCCTCTAGTGCTTGGCATCAAGTCCGAAGAAGTCTGCATTGCTTTGTTTTATTGTCTTTGTGAGCTGTCCCAAGCAGTATTGTACTGGAAGAGAATACACATATTTTAAATAAAACCAGTAGAAATAGCTCCTTGTCTTCAGAGGGATGCCACCTCTGATCTGGATGGAATATACAGGGTAGTAGCTGTTGACAGCCCTATTCTCCATGAATCTGTTTAATGCCCTTTTAAAACTGTCTAGAAAGGTCGCCATCACCCGTCGTGAATTTCATCATTTATCTACATTCCATAAAGTAGGACTTCCTTTTGTCTGTCTTGAATCTCTCAGCATTTATTTTCAACGGATGACCCCAGTTTCTAATGTTATGTAAAATTTCTACCAACTTTATCCACACTGTGCAAAATTTTATACAGCTCTATGTCCCCCTTTACCCACCTTCTTTCTAAACTAAAAAGGCCCAAAGGTCTTGTTTAAATCTGCTTCCTTGACATTTCTATCCATTGGTTCCAGTCATACCCTCAGGAGCAATAGAACAAGCCTGCTCCTCATATGTGACAGCCCTTCAGATATTTGAAGAGGGTTATTCATTCCTCCCTGCCTCTTCTCCAGGATAAACATATCCAGCTCCTTTAACCATTCCTCATAGGACCTTTGTTGCCTGAACCAGTTCCAGTTTATTTATCATATTTTTATTCCGCCTGATAATGTACATCTCTAGGTGGTGTACAGAGTTAAAACACAACTATGTGAAACAGAACACACAGAGTTAATAATTCACAAGACAAATAAAACCACTCCCATAAGATCTAACTAACTAAGGGTCTAACTAAAAACAAACAGAGGAGATGCTCTTATTTAAATAGGGAGCATCTTCCAAAGCCCCAGGGCAGCCACAGAGAAGGGCCAGTCCTGAGTCACTGCCACCACATGAACCGACCGCAACCATAACCCGACCTCTCCAGAAGATGTTAATGGGTGGCAGGGTTCATGACAGAGGCTGCTACATATGGCCCCAATTGTAGTTTCCAGACTATGTACAAAAGCAGCCCCACACAGAGTGCATTACAGTAGTTGAGCCTAGACGTTATCAGCATGTTTGTTCTAAAACACCCAGAGATGTGTTTGGAGTGGTATATAAACGTATTAACTAACTAACTAACAATTTGCCACTGGTTTAAGGTCATTTACCTCCAGAAAAGGATGTAGCTGACGTATCAGCCGAAGTGATAAAAAGGGCTCCTGGCCACTGCCTCAACCTGAAAAATCAGACAGTTTTGGATCCAGGAGTACTCCCAAGCTATGTACCTGATTTTTCAAGAGGAGTGTAACCCCATTCAGAACAGGCAGATCTAAACCATCTCTTGGGTCTTAACCCCGCCACCATCAGTATCCCTCATCCAGCCCATTACTGCCTCCAGGCAGGCATTTAGGGAGGATATGCCATTTCTTGATGAAGTTGATATGGAGAAATAGATCTGCATGTTATCAGCATATTGATAACACACTGCATCATGTGAGCCAGTGTGGTGTAGTGGTTAGAGTGCTGGACTAGGACCAGGGAGACCCGAGTTCAAATCCCCATTCAGCCATGATACTAGCTGGGTGACTCTGGGCCAGTCACTTCTCTTTCAGCCTAACCTACTTCACAGGGTTGTTGTGAAAGAAACTCAAGTATGTAGTACACCGCTCTGGGCTCCTTGGAGGAAGAGTGGGATATAAATGTAAAAAATCAATCAATCATCATCATCAAACCTTCTGATGATCTATCTCAGCAGTTTCATGTAGGTGTTAAAGAGCACTGGAGACAGTATGGAGTCTTGTGGAACTCCATACTTTGTTCTCACTTTGCAGGGCAACAGTCTCCAACTGACACCATCTGGAATCTACCATAGAAACAGGAATGGAACCAATGTAAATCAGTGCCGCCCAACCCCACCTCTCTCAGGTGACTCAGAAGGATACCATGGCAGATGGTGCTGAAAGCCACCAAGAGGTCCAAAGGATCAGCAGTGTCACACTCGCTCTGCCAAAAGCCAACTGGAGATCATCTATCAGGTCAACCAAGGCGGACTTAACTACATAGCCCACACAAAAGCAGGTTTGAAATGAATCTATATAATCTGTATCATCCAAAACAGCTTGGAGCTGAGAGACCACCACCAGCGTCCTCCTTAAAAGGAGCAACCCAGATTTGGTCACCGTATTACTAGTGAAGTCTAACCAACACAAAATAGAGTGCAACAATTACTTCTCATAATCTGGACATTATGTCTCTGGTTATTGCTGCCTAAGAGTTATTAGCATTTTTAGCAGCTAAATCACACTGCTAGCTCATGTTCACTTGTTGCTCGTTGTCCACTCAGAGACCCAAGTCCCTTTCACATATACCACTACCTAGCCAGGTCTCTCTCATCTTATACTTGCACGTTTGTTTTTTCTTGACCAAATGCAAGACTTTACATTGTCTCTGTTGAAATTATGCTTGTTGGTTATGGCCCAATATCTTGATTTTGTATTCTAAACTGTTAGCTATCCCCCGCCTCCAGCTCTGTGTCATCTGAAAATCTGATAAGCATCCACTCTACACCTTCCTCCAAGTCATTTACAAGAATGTTAAATACTGTGGTGTCTAGGACAGAGATATGTGATACTCCTCTAGATACCTCCCTTCAGGATGACATGGTACTGAGTCTGGCTGTTCAGCTAGCTATGAATCCATCTAACTGTAGCATCATCTCACAAACATTTTACCAACTTGTCAAGGAACGTCATGGAAGACTGTCAAATGCTTTGCTGAGCTCAAGATACACTATGTACACAGCATTGCCAAGATCAAAAACTAGTACAGTATATCAACAAATGGTTCTAGTAATAACTAATCAGCATGAATATTACATGAAACCAATAAAACAAGGATTGTCAATAGAACAATATCGGACCTCTGAAAAGTATAAGCATGCATATGTATTCAGTACTTGGTTTGGGCCCCTTTTGCAGCAATTACTGCCTCAGTGCGGCGTGGCATGGATGCTATCAGCCTGTGGCACTGCTGAGGTGTTATGGAAGACCAGGATGCTTCAATAGCGGCCTTCAGCTCTTCTGCATTGTTTGGTCTCATGTGTCTCATCCTTCTCTTGGCAATGCCCCATAGATTCTCTATGGGGTTCAAGTCAGGCGAGTTTGCTGGCCAACCAAGTACAGTAATCCCATGGTCATTGAACCAGGTTTTGGTACTTTTGGCAGTGTGGGCAGGTGCCAAGTCCTGCTGGAAAATGAAGTCAGCATCCCCATACAGCTCGTCTGCGGAAGGAAACATGAAGTGCTCCAAAATCTCCTAATAGACGGCTGCGTTGACCCTGGACTTAATGAAGCACAGTGGACCAACACCAGCAGATGACATGGCTCCCCAAATCAACACAGACTGTGGAAACTTCACAGTGGACTTCAAGCATCTTGCATTGTGTGCCTCTCCATTCTTCCTCCAGACTCTGGGTCCTTGGTTTCCAGATGAGATGCAAAAGTTGCTCTCATCAGAAAAGAGGACTTTGGACCACTGAGCAACAGACCAGTTCTTTTTTTCTTGAGCCCAGGTAAGACGCTTCTGACGTTGTTTGTTGTTCAGGAGCGGCTTGACAAGAGGAATACGACATTTGAAGCCCATGTCCAGGATCCGTCTGTGTGTGGTGGCTCTTGATGCACTAACTCCAGCCTCAGTCCACTCCTTGTGAAAGTCCCCAACACTTTTGAATGGCCTTTTCCTGACAATCCTCTCCAGGCTGCGGTCATCCCTGCTGCTTGTGCACCTTTTTCTTCCACACTTTCCCCTTCCACATAACTTTCTATTAATGTGCTTTGATACAGCACTTTGGGAACATCCAACTTCTTTTGCAATTACCTTTTGAGGCTTTCCCTCCTTATGGAGGGTGTCAATGATGGTTTTCTGCACAACTGTCAAGTCAGCAGTCTTTCCCATGATTGTGATTCCTAATGAACCAGACTGAGAGACCATTTAAAGGCTCAGGAACCCTTTGCAGATGTTATGGATTGATTAGCTGATTGGAGTGGGACACCTGGAGCCTAGACTGTTGAACCTTTTCACAATATTCTAATTTTCTGGGATTGTGGATTTGGGGTTCTCATGAGCTGTACGCCATGATCATCACAATTATAACAAATTAAGGCTTGACTTATCTCGCTTTGCATGTAATGCGTCTATCTCATATATCAGTTTCACCTTTTAATTTGCATTACTGAAATTAATGAACTTTTGCATGATATTCTAATTTTTCGAGTTTCACCTGTACTTGAAGATATCCAGTATGAATGGGGGAAGTGAGCAGTCTCCCAGGTGGCACAGTGTGTCCAGCCCCATCGGATAGCTGGACTGAAATGAGGTCAGGGAGCACTCACATCATGTGATGGTTGTAGTGGACCACTTAAGTCTGACATCTGCATTGGCATCTCTCACTGCCTTAGACTGAATAGTGTTATGGCCCGGTCCCACACTGGGAACGATGCATGGGCAGGTCAGTCCTCCCATGGCTGTGTATGCTGCCTTTGGCTTCAGAGCAGTTCTCTAGTATCTTAATTGATTTTTATGATCTAATAATCTCATTGAGGTTCCTGATCTTTTTATAAAGGGGGTGGAGAGCAGGAAATGAGAGCAAGATCTGCTCTGGGCTCCTTGGAGGAAGAGTGGGATATAAATGTAAAAAATAAATAAAAATAAATTAGATTTTGTTAAGGTTTTAAGTTAGCATGGTCTTTGGTAGTCACATTCAATAGCACTGAGAAGACATTTTTGACAAAGGTGTCGAAAGAAACATAAGATAGACACCAGCAACAGTCACTGGAGATACTGTGCTGGGGGTGGATAGGGCCAGTTACTCTCCCCCTGCTAAATAAATAGAATCACCACATTAAAAGGTGCCTCTTTGCCAAGTTAGCAGGGATAAATACCATTTGCTAAATCCCATTGCCAAAGATGCTGTCCATTCACTTCATAGATAGGACTTGTTCCACTTTTCAGATCAGAGCTGTCAAAACAGTTTATATAAAGTTTTAAAAACAGATATCAATCTGTCAAAACAAAAAGGTTAGCAGGGAAACAAAGCCAGATAAAAACAGAACAGAAATGTCAAGGAATGGAAGAGGGGAAATCCTCTCATCCATAGTAGTCTGCACTTCAGTCCGATATCAGGTGAAGATCAATAGTTGTTGAGAGGTAAGGCATGGCAAGAATAATTGAGGTTGGCATGTGAATGGCAACTTGCCCTTTTATTGTTCTGAGTTGCCTTCTTTCAGTTCTCTTCTTTGTCTTCCTTGAAGGATGACTGTTCTGCTCTTTTCATATTGATCCCTTGAGTTCTAAATGTATTCTATCTTCCTCCGTCCCTCAGGGAAAGATGGTTCATCAGTCCCAGGATGGTAGTTTGAGGGAGGGAGGGGCCGCCAGCACAAGGCCCCCCAGCACAAGTGGAAAGCTGAATTGCAGGCAGCTCATCAAGCATTTCTCTCTCCTCTCCTCAGGGCTAGGTGATGTTCTTATCTATAGGTTTGTTTGGTTGGTTGGTTGGTTGTTGCACTTATATCCCGCTCTTCCTCCTAGAGCTCAGAGCGGTGTGCATGGTTATTTTTTAAATTTATATCCTCACAACAACGGTGTGAAGTAGGTTAGGCTGAGAGATACATGATGCCCAGAGTCACCCAGTGAGTTTCATGGCTGAATGGGGATTTGAACTCAGGTCTTCCCAGTCCTAGTCCAACACTCTAACCACTATTCTATGCTGGCATATCAAAGTGGCATATAATATCAAAATGGGTTGACTATTGGAAACCAAATGGTAGTATTTGGGGATGGATTTGGTTCCTTGGCCACCTTTGCTGACACCTCTTTCATCTCTGAATGCTTGTATCTGTTTAATTACCAGCTGCATAGAATGGTTCCAAGTTCTGAGAATACAAGTGCAAGAGACATTTGTAGTTGAGCTGATTTGGTATCACACAAGAAGCGCACAGATACTTTATTGTGATGTTAACCATTTATTCTTCCTAAAAGACTTGAACATCCCTTCTTGGATGCTCATAAATCATTCACAGATTTGTGATGCACAAGCTTGGCTTTCTGTATTTCATGATTTTGTGAAATCACAGAGGAAACATGGGGATCTTACTGGGTGCAATATACAGTGTCTTGTATGTAACTTATTTTTTGTTAAAATCCTATATCTAGCTCTTTTGGTTATGACAATAGATTTGGAAGTACCTAGTAGATTCTTTGAAACCAGGGAGATGATTAGTAGTCTTTCTGGTGATTAGAGATGTCGTCTTAGTGTCCTGTTTTATCTCCTTGCCTCACTTGCACACTTATTTGTAAGATAAGCAGATGTAGGCAACTTTTGTTAATTTTACCTAGTTATTATGTAACGAAACAAGCTATTATTAGCATAACATATGTATTCAGTGTCACTGAATTCCTTTTTGGCCGAATTTGGGTATCTCGGGTACAGAATTGGTTTTTAGCTCAAAATATACAGTTGTGTAGATATGGCAGTTTGATCAGCCTTGGCAGGTATTTGCAAAGCTATGTTTCCTTGAGAGACCTCTTTTCACTTTCTGCAGCTCCTTCAATTTGCAAAAGCATTCTTCAGACTGTTGAGAAGAGGAAGGAAAGTGGTGTACGTGTACTAGGCCTGTGCATTCAGAAGATTCGGATCTGACCCAATCTGATTTTGACAATGTCCGATTCTGATTCTATGGGCTCTGGTGTTGTCTAATATTGGATTGGATTTGGAATCTGAATTCTGACAAATTCGGATTCTCCCCCTTGGTGATCAATGGGGAAATGGGGGGGGGGGGTTTCCACAAAAAATCACCGGTTGGTCTTCGGGCCTTGAAACTTGCCACACATGTGGGGAAGGAGGTCAGGGCATCCTGTCATGAATTTGAAGATAATTGGTCAATTCCTTGATTTTTGGTCATTTTAAAAAAATGGCTAGAAATGGTAATGTCTGGCTTGAAACAAGCCAGAACTTTACAAAAAGGTCTGGATCTGAAGTCCACCCCCATGTGGAGGAAAAATGACATTGATTTTTATATTAATTTCCTATTGCAGAAATAGGCAGACCTTTTAAAAGGAATTTAATGGACTTCACAACTTTTAATCCTTCGATGGCTAGAAGGGAAAGTAAGAAATTATAACTACAAAAATAGAAACTTTCACAGGCTCCAGGTGGTTCGCAAATATAAAATCAAAGGGCTGGGCTTTTTCTTCCACATGGGGGTGGAATGATGGCCCCAGGGAGGGCTCCAGAATGTTTTGTGCATTTCTGGCTTGAAACAAGCCAGTTTTAGCCTTTCCCCCCCCATTTCTAACCCACCCAGGATTTCTAACCCAGGAAAAATGAGTCCTGCCAATGTGGACTTCATGTGTGCAGATGCCTACATATGGGGATGGAGTGATGGTTCAAGGAGGAACTTCAGTTTCAGAAGTTCAGTTTTATAAAGTTTTTTTTTGTCTGAAACAAGCCAGGTTTCACAATTTTTAGCCATTTTTACAAAAATGCACCAAACATCATGGAATTGACTGATTCTCTTCAAAATCTCTACAGGGGGTCCTGACTTCCTTGTCCATGTGTATGGCAACTTTCAAGGTTCTAGGACCAACTGGTGATTTTAAGTGGACCCCCCCCAATTTCATACCAGTTGCAGGGGAGCAACAGCAGGAGAGAGGACATACACATACCTCTTGCCTGTGGGCTCCCCAGAGGCATCTGGTGGGCCACTGTGTGAAACAGGATGCTGGACTAGATGGGCCTTGTGCTTGATCCAGTAGGGCTGTTCTTATGTTCCCCATTCTCTTCTATGGGGGGCGGGGATGACCTGTTTTTTTTTGGTTTTTTTTTTGGAAGAGTGCCATTTTGTGAATTCAGAAATGGATTTCCAACATTAATTTTGACATTTTGGAAATAATTCTGACTTCACCAATCCAATTTTTTCTTCTTCAAAAAACAAATTAGGATTTTCCCTCCCCCCTCCCCTTTGCACTTTTGGATAAAATCCGACTTTTGGAATCTGAATTTGCACAGGCCTAATATTCACCCATAACATGCAGAAATGCATCTCCTTGAGTTGGGATTGTGATTCTCCTCTGCTTCCAGAATCATTTTATCTTTGTTTCCGCATCAACTGAGTAGAGGCCATATTTATATTTCTATGTATATCTAATGCATGCGCACATATACTCACACAGAGCGAGCCATGGTCTGCCATTCTTTAGGATGGCCAAGTATGGTGGAGTAATCTTTTCTGCAAACATGAGGTGTTACTTTCTTTCTTTGGCCTATAGTTTTCACAAACTAACTAAATTACTAATATCGTTAAAGTTATCATCTTGGGACAGGCAAACTATCCAACATAAAAATGTGGATCTTTTCTGGTATGTTGAAAGGATCTTGATAAAGAAGGCAATCCTGTATATACATAGGTTCAGAGTTTAGTAACATTTTGTTGCAAGTTGCAAAACAAAACACCTTTGTAGTTTGTTCATACAAACAAGGGGCGGGGGAGTCTAGTTTTTCTCCATTTTTTTTCATTCAAAAATTGACTCCACTGGAAAAGCTAGATGACAAATCGATAAAAGAGATTCCATTTCTGATCTCTCCTTCGTCTTTGGTTTACTGCTAAATGCACACATTCATGATGAATCTAAATAATTAGGCATCAGTGTCTAGAAACTCATTAGTTTATATATATCTTCTGTGACTGAGAATCAAATGTACAGTTTGGGGATTTGGAGTTCATGCAGAAGAAAATGCATTTAATGTTTCTACTCTCTTCTCCTAGAACACGTCAGTAATGGAGGATCAGAATGAAGATGAGTCTCCAAAGAAAAACACACTGTGGCAGGTAGGTCAGATTCTCTCTTCTCTTTCACTCTCTGCAACCTTTTCCTTTAAATTTTCTTTAAAATGCATCAAATAGATGTGTATCTCCTTTTAAAATACTCTTAAAAGACTTCAGTGGGTCCTCTCACTGCATTGCTGCCACCTAGCATTTCTCTGTAGATGGATGAGGCATGTTGGCCATGTGGTGATAGCTATAGGTGCTATGGTTCTTCGACGTGGTCTCTGTACTTTACATGAATGGGCTTTGCGCCTGCGCAGAGACCACACCGGAGCTTCCAAGCTAGAGTTCTAACTTTTTGGCAGTAACCCCGCCCCCACGGTATATAGGTGGCTGCGCAGGCTTCCGTCTTCAGTCTTTCTTCATCCGCAATAGAAGACACATTGAGCACTCCTTGCTAGATCGCGCTGTTAAGTATCTACCCTTGCCGGTTTTTCCTATATTTTGTTTAGTATTCCCCTTCATTAGCATTTTTATTTCATCCCCGGTACCCACCCCCCTAACCTCAAAGTTTCCTTGGATTTTTGCTGTTCCGTCGTGGCCCTCGGGCCCAGCATGCTACCGTTTCCTTGATCCTATGGCCAAGACTACAAACTTTAAGCAGTGTGGTCACTGCAGTTCTAAGATCCCCTTGACCGACGGCCACAAACTTTGCCTTTTTTGTTTAGGTGAGACACACAAAGTTAGTTCTTGCCCGCACTGTGCAGCCTTTACCAAACAGGCACACAAGAACTGAACATCATGTCTTCGTTCTTGGCTTTAGGAACAAGCCTTCAAGTGTTTGGGCTTGGACAAACCACCTATTATGCAGGCCTCTTCGAGCGCTTCTCCTTTGGCCCGGGGCTTACAGCCCGTTTCCTCCCCACCAGGGATCTCAGTGAACACACCAGAGGCCTATGTACCGGTCGATCCCGTGGCTCGGGTTTCGACCTCTGTACCGAAGAATTCTGTGGCAGTGTCGATCTCGACAGTGGCACTCATTGAACCATGCTCTGTCCAACCAGCCAAGAAAAAGAGAAAGAAGGCCCGTCATGCTCTGGCGGAGCCCCCTTTATCGACGTACGATACCGATCACCGATCCTATATGCTCCAGACGGAGACTATTCTAGATGCTGAGGTGGCTTATGTATCTAGTCCCCACGATCCCATTTACGAATCTGAGTGGGATTCTGAACCCGAGGCTCTTCCACTGGAACAGCTCTATCGATGGTCTAATCAAGAACTTGAGGCAGCCCTCGATGAGTGCTATGCCCATCAGGTTGAGGATGAGGCGGACTATTTTTATGCCCACCAGAAGCTTCGCCAACACCGCAGAACCCAGGCAGCTACTGAACCGCCCCATCGGCGTTCTACCTCACCCCGGCCGCCTACCTCGGTACCAGCATCAGTACCGAACCCTCATTCGGAGGCTACACCTCTTCCCGCTCTGCCTCCACCCAGAACCACATCTCTGCTACCACTGCGGGTTCCACCGAGGAGTTCTCTCGTGCAGGCAGCCACGGCTACGATCACCCCGGATTCTAGACCACCTCCTACTCGTCTTCGAATCCGACTCCTCCCTCCTCTGATCTTGAGCGACTCCTCAGATTCGTCTTCGGATGAAGAGGGACCAGAGTCCTCGATTCCAGACAAGATATCGTTGGGCTCTTCACCCCCTACACTCATTATGGAAGCAAGGCCTAGCTCCCTGTCGGAGGATTTCCGAATATACACTGACTTTGTCTCCCGTATGGCTACCTCCTTGGGAGTTCAGCTTTCTCAAGGGGATAAGTCAGAGCCAGATCCTCTCTTCCAGTTGATTGAAGATGATGCCTGTCCTTCAGTCTTGCTGCCTTTGAATTTCTCCATCCTCAAGGTCACCAAGGCCTCTTGGTCAAAACCCTCCTCCCTCCCCCAGACATTGGGAACTTGATTCCTTTTATAGGGTACACACTTCTCCTGACTAGGATGACTTCTTTCTAAAACAGCACCCTTCTACTGACTCCATTGAAGTAGAGTCCTCACACTCTAAGTTCCATGGATATACTTCGTCCACCCCACTCGACAAAGAGGGGAAGAAACTGGACACATTTGGGAGGCGTTTGTATTCAATTTCATCTTTATTGACCAGAATTGCAAACTATCAGGCTTACTACGTCAGATACCAGTCTTTTCTGTGGGACCATGTTGCCCCCTTTTTGGACCATTTGCCTGAGAAACAACAAGGTACAGCTAAAATTTTCTCAAAAGTTTTCCCTGTCTCAAAACAGGAACTTCATGCAATTCATCACTTAACAGAAGGTGCCTCTAAGGTGATGGCAGCCTCAGTCGCTCTTTGCCGCCACACCTGGCTCAGATCTTCTGGACTGGACCCAATGCTAGGAAGATCTTCCCTTTGATGGCTCATCCCTATTTGGAGAATAGATGGATGATACCCTTCAGAAAGTGTAGAAACTTCGTAACATGGCCCGCTCTATGGGGCTCTAACAGTCCTCATCCCGGCCTTATAGGCCCCAGAATTGGCAGCAAGAGCTATACTCCGCTAAACACCAGTACTACCAACCACAAGACCAGTCCTTTTGTTCTACCAGGTATCAACCTTACAGAAAGCGCTCCAACTTCACCGGCTCCTAGCAGCAGCACTCTAAGGGGTCCCAGCCCCATACTAAGAGACAGTGACTTGAAAACCCCTCCCAGATGGGGCACCAGGCTCTCCCCCTTCATCTCCACCTGGGAAAATATCACCACCGACTCCTGGGCTCTTACCATTGTGAGAGTCGGCTATGCTATAGAGTTTGCATCCACCCCACTATACAATTCTCCACTCCCCACACCAGCCACCCCGGCTCTCCTTTCGGAAGTCAACTCTCTACTTGCAAAATCTGCAATGGAACTGGTTCACAACCCATAATCCCCAGGTTTCAATTCCTGATACTTCACGGTACCCAAGCCGGATGGCTCCCTCCGACCCATCCTGGATCTCCAGGAGCTGAACTCCTATGTCACATACCAGAGGTTTCGTATGGTCACCATTCCCACCATCATCTCCCTCCTGCGCAGGATCCAATGGTTTGTCTCAATAGACCTCAGGGATGCCTACTATCATATCACCATCAGACCTCAGCACCGCCGTTTCCTCCGCTTTCAGATAGCAGACACCACTTACCAGTTCCACGCCCTCCCCTTCGGGCTGGCATCCACTCCACGGGTGTTCACCAAATGCATGGCTCCAGTGGTGGCGGCCCTGCAGCAACAAGACATTCAAATTTTTCCATTCCTTGACGACTGGCTCATGGTAGCCGACAACCCACAATCCCTACTGAGGGATCTCCACATGGTCATCGACCTCCTTTCCAACCTGGGGCTCCAGGTGAATTACGAGAAGTTGAAACTCAGCCCTTCCAGAACCATAGAATTTTTGGGGATCATCTTCGACTCCATTCAGTCAAAGATTTTCCTTCCTCAATGCAGGATCCAGGCTATCCTGGATCTGTCATCCCACCTACTCTACCACCTGTGTCAGTCTGCAAGTACAGTCCAGTGCCTGCTGGGCCACATGGCCTCCACCACCTACATCCTCCCTCAGGCTCATCTGCATGCCAGGACTCTTCAACACTGGTTCTTCTCCTTATTCTCCCCACACGAAGATTCCCTCACCCACACCCTTACGATTCCGCCTCAAGTCCGCCGTTCCCTCCTGTGGTGGATGGACCTTGCCAACCTCAGCGTCAGCTCCCCCTTCCAGCCTCCGCATCATACCCTTCTACTCACTATGGACACATCCATGGAAAGCTGGGGTACCCATGCCAACAACCACAACATCCACGGCACCTGATCGCCAGCCAAAGCCTCTCCCCATATCAACTACCTCGAACTGCTGGCCATTTTCAAGGCTCTAAGAACCTTTCTCACTCTGATACGAGACTCTCACGTTCTGGTCCCAACGGACAGTACTACTGCCAAGGCCTACCTGAACAGGCAAGGCAGCACCTCCTCCAGCTCCCACCTATTCCTAGCCATGGAAATGTGGTTCTGGTGCATTCGCCACGGCGTCACCCCCCTGGTGGTCCATACTCAGGACCAGGACAACGTCATGGCGGACAGGTTGAGCAGGACTCACTCAACGTCCCATGAATGGCAGCTACATCCCCCCATGCTCCGCTCCCTCTTCTGCCGCTGGTTCCTCCCAGAAATAGACCTCTTTGCATCAGAGACGAATGCACATTGTCACCTGTATTGCCGGGATCGGTCCCAACTCCCTCGGGGAAGCGTTTGCTATGAACTGGGTGGGAATTCTGGTCTACGCCTTTCCCCTGATTCCTCTACTTCCTCGAGTTCTTCAGAAAATCTCCCAGGACCGACTACACTGCATACTCATTGCCCCGTGGTGGCCCAGGAGGCCCTGGTTTCCCCGCCTCTCCAATCATCAATACCTCCACCTGCCACACAACCCTCACCTCCTCTCCCTGCAGAACGGTCGCCTCCTCCATCCAGACCTACAACGTCTCCATCTCATGGCTTGGCACATAGTCCCAACCTGCCCGTAGACCTACAGAGAATAGTTAATGCTTCACGTAAACCTGCTACCGTCGCCTCCTATTCCCATGAATGGACACGTTTTCAGAACTTTCTAGAAAACAGGAACGTTCCCTTACACTCTATCTCTGTAGAACATGTTTGCTCATACTTACTGTCCCTCAAGGAGGCTGGACTGAAGATGCCTTCCTTGCGAGTTCATCTTGCAGCCATAGTGGCTAATTCTCCACCATCTATGCCGTCGTGGTTCCAGCACCCCACGGTCAAACGTTTTCTGAAAGGCCTCACTCACCTTTACCCGGACCTGCCAGTCATGGCACCTGCATGGGACCTGACCTTGGTGCTCTCCTCTCTCATGTACCCTCCCTTCGAATCCATGGCCATGATTTCTCTGGACCTCTTTTCCTGTAATGTGGCCTTCCTTATGGCTATCACTTCCGCCAGGTGGGTCAGTGAACTTAGAGCACTGAGTTACTTCCTTTCATCGCTCCCAGCCGATCTCCGTACCTGCATTCTTCTCTGACCCATCGTCTGAGGCCGAACGATGTTTCCACACACTCGACCTTCGTAGAGCGCTCGCCTTCTACATAGACCGAACCTCTGCTCTCCGCACCTTTACCTCTCTCTTCGTGCTTCACTCTGGACCCAACAGAGGCAAGCAGGCCTCTGTACAGACCATATCTAGATGGGTGGTTCGCTCCATCACTTTAGCGTACCAGCTCTCCAAAAAGCCTCTCCCATCCTCCATCAAAGCACACTCAAGAAGGGTGGTTGCAGCTTCCACTGCCTTTGACAGGTCCATTCCTTTGGACGTCATCTGCCAGGAGGCTATGTGGGCGTCAAAACACTCATTTGTGCAGCACTACGCCCTGGATGTTCAAGCCAGAAAAGACACGGCGTTTGGCAAGGCGGTGTTACAGTCCATCTTTGCCTCATCCCTCCTCCAGGTGAGCATGGCACGGGTGCAGCTTGCTATGTGCCCATTCGTGTAAAGCACAGAGAGTTCTTCAATGTAGAACGACAGGTTGCTTACCTGTAACTTGGGTTCTTCTAGTGGTCATCAGTGCTCTTACACGCCCTCCCATCCTCCCTTCTTTTAATGCCTTTTCTGCTAGTCTTTCAGATTGGTGGACTTAGAAGAATGGAGAGGGAAGCCCGCGCAGCCGCCTATATACTGTGGGGGCGGGGTTACCGCCAAAAAGTTAGATCTCTAGCTTGGAAGCTCCGATGTGGCTCTGCGCAGGCGCAAAGCCCATTCGTGTAAGAGCACAGATGACCACTAGAAGAACCCAAGTTACAGGTAAGCAAGCTGTCGTTCTGAGGTGTCTTGGATGGAAGGCAGGGCAACACAGGAAGTACAACCCTATCGCAACTGCAGTTCCAGTGCTTTCCTAGTGATTTTTTTTAAAGGCCCAAAGACCATAGGTTCCAGACCAAAAATGTAGCTTGTTGTTGTGGTGGTGGGAAAGTGGGGAGGTACAGTTGACCACTTGGTTCTCTGTGCAATTGGGTGGGCGAGGCGGGGTGAGAGAGCAAGGAGGTTTCAAAGTGCTTTAAATAGGAGGAAAAATATTCCTTGTCTCAAAGGAACTCACAATCGAAAAAGAAACCCAAGCGCAAAAATAGCTGGTTATGCTCAGTTGAACTGTAACACTGCTCTCTGCCCCCTTCTAAATATAAGAGCTATCACGTTAAAAGGTGCCTTGTTGCCCCTGTTTAACAGAAGTTGTGCTGCAATTGCTGCTCCCAAAGAATTGTAAATTGCATGGCTGCTATAAAAGTGTTTTCCTCAAGGCTGGTTTTCCTATAGTGTACAGCCATCGACTGGAGGATCAGCTGAACAGTTTGTATTGATAAACTTCAGGAGGTTCTTCCTGAATGTTCTGAAACATATACACTTTTCATATGTCCTTGCTTTATCCCTGAGGCCCCAATGGGTTAATCTCAGAAGTTCCCTCTGCATGTTCAACAAAAAATGGTGCTATCTTGTGTGTTTTATGGGTGGCACTGTTTACTATCTTAATTTCATATTTTTTTGATCACATTTTCAGAGTTCCTTTTTCTGGATTGTATGAAGTATCAATGTATTTTGCAGTAATGCTTACAGTTATTTGCAGTCACTAGGTGGTGCTGTGAGTACAATGATAGAAAGTGATACGAAATTGAGTATTACTTTTTAGCCTGTTAAATAGCAGAGGAATGAGCACAAACATTTTCTGTTTTCGTTAAATCATATTTTGTAAAAAGCTTGTAAAGGGATTAAAACAATTTGCACAAATAAAAGTAGTCAAGCTAGGATAGTCAACTGGTGCTTGTCTTGATGCAAGTTTCATATACATTCTTCACATGTTTGATTTGGTAGCCGACCCAATACATTATTGGCAGATTTACCCAACCATGTTAATTGTGAGAGCGGTTGTATGAAATCAAATCAAGCTGTTGTAGATTTTTTTGTATCTTGGTCATAGATGTATGTTATCAGTGGCAGCTAGTATATCTAGTCAGCTGGTTTAACATATAAACCCAGTTCATGTGACAGTGATGACTAAGCAAGGCTTTTGATTGTCATCAGGAAGCACTGATCTTAAACTGCTGCTAGGACAAAATACAGCAGTTTGCTCAATGGTGTGTGTATGTGTGTGCGCGCGTGATGGGTGGGGAGGGAAAACAGCTGAGAATTCAGTGCTCAAAATCATAACAGCAGACACATGAAAGGAAATGTATACGAATTAATGCTGAACAAGAGAACTGTAATCCAGCCTCGAGAGAATACACCAATGGTTTTGTACATTGGAAAATTAGGTTTTTAAGAGTAATTTTGTTGTGTAGAAAATTTAAATGTCCAGTATATCATTAAGCATTCTTAAAATGTGTTAGAAATTCAAGTAGAACTGTAATAGTTGACATTGTCTAACTTTGTTTTTCTGCCCTTAAAAAACAAACAAAACCCAAACAGATAAGCAATGGAACTTCATCTGTGATAGTCTCAAGGAAACGACCATCTGAAGGAAACTACGAGAAAGAAAAAGACTTGTGTATTAAATATTTTGACCAGTGGTCTGAATCGGATCAAGTGGAGTTTGTGGAACACCTTATTTCACGAATGTGTCATTATCAGCATGGACATATTAATTCTTACTTGAAGCCCATGTTGCAGAGGGACTTCATCACTGCTTTACCAGGTATGTTGAATCAGATCTAGGAGAGTAAAAAATGGATTGTGGACTGTTCTGTCACCTGATATTACTTTTTAATAGAATCAACATGTTGCATATTTCAGAACCAGTTACATCTGTATAATTGCAGTGGCCACTGGATGCCAGTATTGTTCCATCTAAACACAGACTGTGTTTTTCACTGTTGTATCTGGAGTGCAAACTGCATCTTTAACTTCTTCCCCTGTTGAATCTAACTGAAAGATTTGACATGTTTTGTACACCATTTTATTCTGTATCAGGTGGCATCTGTACTTTGGTGTAGAGGTGCACTGTTAGCAGAAGCTCCTTCCATAAACAGGAGGAAGGTCCTTGTGGAACTTCTTTTATTCATGCAAAGAGCTTCTGCTGATGGGATACCACTGTGCCAAAGGTCTGGATACAGCCCACCCTGTCTCTCCTTTTTGCATTTTAGAAACTAGTTCATAAGTAAAATAAGTGGTAAGTGGTAAATTGGGTTGCAATTAAAAATCATAAAGAGAGAACCTAGGTCAAATATATAATCATGAATATTAATCATAACTTCTAATTATATTCTATGTACATGTTGGCAGTAGATGGGGATGGGAGATAACATCTGATCAATCCTATTCTGTAGGTAATATACATGCCTCACACACACTCAAGTGCTTGCTCTTCTCTCTTTAAAAGTGAAAAGACAAAGAAGGTCAATAAATGGTGGATTTGAGGGAATGGAATACATCTGAGCAAGGAGGAGGAGTCCGGATATAAACATATAAATTAATAGAAAGTGCACAGAACATATCCATGCAGTCCTGAGGAAACATTTCAGATTGTATCCTCCATTGTAGAAGGGAAACGCCTATCATGGCAGCAGACTGCAAAAGAGACCCCACTTGGGAATATTTTAATGAAGTTCCTGTACCTGTGGGTAAGATGTGTGCAAAATGCAAACAGCGCAAGAAAGAAATGTGAGGCCTGGTTGCCCGAATGAAACAGCATTATGAGAAGTGTGTACCCACCTACATCTCTGAATATGTATTAAAGTTATATTGGACAACAAGAATGTACTTTTGCTAGAAAATGATTAATGACTAGTGATTGGAATCATTAAAATTGAATCTTTCCACAAAGCTATTTATATCATGATTTAAATCGATTTGATTTATATTAAATTGACCCTGTTTATGCTTACACCGGGCTTCATATTGATTGAATTTCTTTACCACCTAATATAGAAATCTTTAGGTGGTGTGTATGTGTATATATATATATATATATATATATATATATATATATATATATATATATGTGTGTGTGTGTGTGTGTGTGTATACACACACACACACACACACAAAATATAAAATATAAAACACTTAAAATGCATAAATATCACAATAGATAAAAACACATTAAAATTTAAAACTTAGATTTCAGTTAAAAGCCTGGGAAAATAGGTACATCTTCAGGTTTCTCCTAAAAACAAACGGAGAAGGAGATGCTCTTATTTCAGCAGGGAGCACATTCCAAAGCCCTGGGGCAGCTACAGAGAAGGCCTGGTTCCGAGTTGCCTCCAATCAAGTTGGTGGAAACTGTAACCGGACCTCTCCAGATGATCTTAATAGGCTACAGGGTTCACAACAGAGAAGGCGCTCTCTTAAGTACCCTGGACCTAAGCCGTTAAGGGCTTAAGGTAATAACCAACACTTTGTATTTCGTTTGGAAACATATCGGCAGCCAGTGTAGTTCTTTTAGAATCAGTGTTATATGATCCCTTTGGGTTGTCCCAGACACTAGTCTGGCAGCTGCATATGCTCCCAATTGTAGTTTCCAAACTACATACAAAGGCAGCCTCTCTACATACAAAGGCAGCCCCATGTAGAGTGCATTACAGTAGTCAAGCCTAGAGGTTACCAGCTTATGTACCACCTTTAAGGTCATTTGTCTCCAGAAATGGATGTATCAGCCAAAGCTGATAAAAAAGCACTCCTGGCCACAGCCTCAGCCTGAGAAACCAGGGAGAGCTTGGGATCCAGGAGCACGCCCAGACTATGAACTTGATCTTTTAGGGAAAGTGTAACCCCATCCAGAACAGGCAGATCTAAATAATCTCTTGGATCCCGACCCCCTACAGATAGTACCTCCGTCTTGTTTGGATTCAATTTCAGCCTGTCATCCTTCATCCACCCCAATATCGCCTCCAGGCAAGCACTTAGCGGGGTCATGCCATTTCCTGATGAAGCTGATAGGGAGAAATAGACCTGGGCATCGTCAGCATATTGATAGCATTCCAGACCAAACTTCCTGATGATCTTTCCCAGCGGTTTTATGTAGATGTTAAAAAGCATTCGAGACAGTATGGAGCCTTGTGGAACCCCACACTTTAGCTCTCGTTTTTCAGAACAGTCTCCACGTGACACCATCTGGAATCTGCCAGAGAGGTAGGAACGGAACCACTGTAAAACAGTGCCATCCAATTCCACCTCCCTCAAGTGACGCAGGAGGATACCATGATCAATGGTATGAAAAGCCACCGAGAGATCCAAAGGGATTAGCCGAGTCTCACTCCCTCTGTCAACCGCCAATTGGAGATCATCCATCAGGCCATCCAAGGCAGTCCCACCTGAAAGCCCATTTGGAAAGGATCTAAATAATCTGTTTCATCCAAAACTGCCTGTTGCTGAGAAGCAACCACTTGCTTAATCACTTTGCCCAACCAAGGAAGATTAGAGACAGGTCTGTAATTAGCTAACTCTGAAGTATCCAGTGCAGGTTTCTTCAAATAAGGTCTGATAATAGTCCCCTTAAGACAAGGAGGCATCCTGCTCTCCCTCAGAGAAGCATTTATCGGCATAAATGTCTTCTCTGATAATATGACTGCCAGATGAAATAAGCCAAGTTGGGTAACGGTCAAGAGAGCAGGTGGTGGGCGTACAGTCCGAAGGAGTTTGTTCACATCCTCAGAAGTAACACTGAAAGTGGACCAATTCAGCCCTATTAGATGGGTTGCTGAGCACCTCTACAATAGACTCTGTAGTAACTGTGGAATCTAGTTCAGCACAAATACAAGATATTTTATCTGCAAAAACGTTAAAAACATCACAGCGAGTGATAGATGGTTCCAAGTTGAAATTCAAGGCAGAGGGGGCATTAACTAGCCCCCTCACAACCCTAGACAACTCAGCTGGACGTGAATTTGCAGGAGCAATGCGGGCAGAGAAGAACCGCTTCTTTCCGTCTGCACAGCCAGAGCATAGATCCTCAAATGAGCTCTGTGTTGCAATCAGTCAGATTCGTGCCAAGTCTTCCTCCACTTGCGCTCTAGTTGTCTACCTTGCCATTTCACAGTTCATCCGAATACCATGGGGCTGACTTTAAAGTAGGTCAGAGAGGACACTTAGGAGTGCTTGTGTCTACCGCTCTAGTAAGTTCATTATTCCATATTTGTACCAGAGTATCAACAGAATCACTAGCAGAGCCAGCTTGAAACACTTCCAAGGCTTCTTGGAATCCTATTGGATCCAATAACCTTCTTGGGCAGACCAACCTAATGGGTCCTTCACTCCTGCTGAGGTGGGTTGTGACTGCAAGTCCTACCTTAACCAGATGGTGATCCATCTGTGATAGTGGGGCGATAACAAGGGTCCCCACACACGGGACACCACCCTGATCAGAGCAAAAGACCAAGTCGAGAATGTGACCTGCATTATGTGTCGGTCCAGAGACCACTTGGGATAGGCCCATAGTCATGGCTGCTATGAACTCCTGAGTGTATTATTATATCCTGACAACCTGGTCCTGAAATGGAAATTTAAGTCCCCCACTGCCAACAACCTGGTACACTCCAATGCCAACTCCTCAACCAGGTCCATCAGCTCAGTTAGGGGTTGGACAACGAGATGATCGGTATAGCAAAAGAAGTCCCAACTATCCTTGGTCCCTAGACTTAGGAACACACATTCAATATAGGCCAACTCCCTGACAAGGATCCTGGTAGGGGAAATAGTATTCTTATTCTTAAAGACCACAGCCTCCGTAATATACACCAGATTGGCATCTTCACCCAAGACCAAGTCATGGATGATCTCAGACTTATTTTGGACCGACCTGGCATTACAGAGCAATAAGGTGAGGTGCTGTGGGTTGTAGGCACTGCTCTCCAAGGTCAAATAGGTGGTAGCCCTGATTGAGGGGAAAACCACAATTGAATGACTAAATTCCCTTCCCATATTATGACCTGCTGATCTGTCAGCATCAAATCTTGGCCAATTCCTCACCACCATTGCAATAGCTGCCCCAGAGACACCCCTTGCCTCCCCATCTCTGGATGACCAAAAAAACATACCTACTCCAGAGCAAATTAGAAAGGGAGGGAGCCAGAGGGGTGGAAAGGGAGCCTTTGCACAGCCTGGAGCTAACCTGTCTACCCCAAACAGGGAATAAGGGGGAGGAAGGGAGATGACATACACACAAACCTCCTCCTGACGTCCCCTACCAAGTGCCAACACAAAGCAGGAGACGTCTGAGCAGAAAACTGTTGAGCAGAAGATACAAGGAAGGTGGCTTGGTCAATGTTTCATGCCCGATATAACGATTAAGTAATTGACTTGGAGTATTATGAAGTCCCACACATGAGAAAGAGAGAGAGACGGTCTAGTACAGCAGTTCTGAGCTTCTTGTTTTCTTTGCCTACCCATTTTCCAAAGAGCTCAGAGCAGCAGACCAGGGGTGCCCAGACAGTACTCCCTCGCCAGGTATTGATCTGATTGACACAAAAACCAGTTTGCATTTTGAATACACATCTCAGCTAGTGAGCAGTCCTGAAACATAAATATGTATGGCTGCCTCACCACAAAATCTCAGCAATGAAACATGCCAAAAGGGCCCTTGAATTCAGAGGAGAGAAAATGGCAGCTCTGTAGGAGAGTTCACAGTCTGTGTTCTAGGCTATAGGAGGAAGAGGAGGATTTGGATAACTTCATGGAGGTTTGGATAACTTCGTGGAGGAGAGGTCTATCATCGGCTACTAGTCAGAGGGCTATTGGCCACCTCCAGCCTCAAAGGCAGGATGCCTCTGAGTACCAGTTGCAGGGGAGTAACAGCAGGAGAGAGGGCATGCCCTCAGTTCCTGCCTGTAGGCTGCCAGCGGTATCTGGTGGGCCACTGTGTGAAACAGGATGCTGGACTAGATGGGCCTTGGGCCTGATCTATCAGGGCTGCTCTTATTTGAGGAGGCAGAACTGTTGCACTTTTGCTCTGGAAACTTGAGTTGAACTTGTAGTGAACAATAGAACTCTGCATCGGGTGGAATGGGAGGGAGGGGGAGAGAGCGTAAGTGGCACTGCAAGAGATGCATGGCCTAGAATATGAGGATGGCAGAATGGTGGGATTTGTCCAAGCAGATCCTCAGCCTAGAAATGAGCAAAAATTCAAAATTATAAACTGGCAGATTGCCAGACTCCTCAATGTTAGGCTCAGTGGAAAGGTTTAAAAAAAATGGCCTAATGACTGTCAGTGGACTTGTGTACAAAAATTCCATCTGTGTTCTTACGGCATGTTTTTATTTTATCCATTCTAAGTCTTTGTCATCATAGAAATCATAAATTCCCTATAGAGATGCTCTAAGAGTTCACCATAGAAAAAGTTTATATAGTGCAGTATTGCCAGGAAGATTTTTTTGAGGGAGAGAGAACAGGCTTTGTCCAAGGGTATATTTCTAAAGCTGAACTCCCCTGAGGGTTGCCTAGCTCTGTGTTAGACAATTAAGGTCAAAAGGCACTTAGTTTCCTGTGCCCAAATGAATGTGAGGGCTAAGTGTGTGTTAGTTTCCTTCTTATCACTTAATGATAAAGGGGAGAACTACCAGGACCTCTTTCTCTCACATACCTGTCCCGCTGGCCTCCTGCATGCAAATTTCCAAAGATTATGGTAGATTTATCCTTGCTGAGTAATTAAAGGTGTGTCATTCCTTTGGGATGTGTGAAACTCAAAATGCAATACAAATTGTGCATTATATATGAAGAATTGTTTCCATTTTCTGTGACACGCTTAGTTAGTTTTGCAATCTTAAGGGTAGTATTGTATTACTACTTTTTGTGAGTGAGTACTAATTGGCATAGAAAGATTTATGTTCCAGTGCAGTCTTAACATCTTACAAATCAAAGAACATATTGATATGTTTGTGCAGTCTGATTATGACACCTCAGTGGCTCGGACCGTTTATTCTTTTAGCTGTTCTGAATTAAACCCAATAATTGGCTAATACTACATACAAAACATAATGTTCTGAAAAAGATCAATTATATCTGAACTTAAAGAATGCTCAAGTAGCTCCCTCTTGCTACCATTCATTTTAAATTTTGCACCTGTCCACATGCCTACAAAGTGGAAAATATTTGTGGTCTTTGGCTTCCTTTTAGTGGGAAAAGTGATAATTATGATATGAACTTTCAAGAAATGGTGGTATAATGTTTAGTCTGCATAGTCTGTTCTTGTCAAGTTAGCTTGTGGTTAGCATGTGCTGATGAAGGCGTATCCTTCCAACTTGGGGCAAGATGTAGTGTCATGTTGTAAATAAAATACTGCTGAAGCGGAGTCTGTAATTGGACCAGCAGGTGTTGGCTTTAGATGGCATCAGATCCTCACAGGGCTGGGTTAGTTTTTGGAAATTTCTCTCCAGTGTACTTTGTTGTGGAGCACCAGAGCTTTGTTATAAGGTGGAGAAGTTCTGGAGCTGCATCACAGTGCCCTTTTTTCTGTTAAACTTCACTATTTTTCAGAGAGTGTTTTGTGATAGACCTAACTATTGTGAATTACCCGATCTGAACTAGTCAGTCTTGGATTGAAAGACTATCTTGCTCAGTAAGGAAAAATAGCCACACAAATTAGATCTTCTGCTCTTGAATTTGGGTGCCATGGTTCCAGAGAAAGCTCTGTGGTGACTCAACACGCTGAGAGTGACCAACCCTACCCCACCCCAAACCACTACTTTTTATGTTTCAAAATACAGGAAATCCTCCAGTATCGCAGGGGTTACGTTCAGGAAAAGTTCAGCAAGTGGTGAATTCATGATATTGGAGTGCGTAACCTACCCCCAAAATGGGATTAGGTTCCACACTCGGGCATCACGAGTGGCTGAGACACTTAGTGTGTCCTAGCCATTTGCATCACCTCTTGAAGCCTCCCTACATGGCGACAGGGAGAATGACTATTTAAACTTTTAACTCCCCTCCACCCATCAGCGTATGGACAGGGAGATTTAAAGTTTAAATGGCCACTCTCAGAGCTTCCCAGCTGGCATGTGGAGAGTTGTAAAGAGGCAGTGTGAGTGGCTGGGACAATTTAGTTATAATGGGGGCTAGACCCTCAAATAACTGAAACTACCCCCTGAAATAACTAAATTGGTATACAGGCAAGTGGTCCATGAATGAGTGAAACCACGGGTATTGAACCTGGAAATATCGAAGGCCACCTGTTAGCTAATTAGTTGGTAGCTTATGTGGGATACCTATCATCACCCAGTCTCTTTCTTTATATAGTTAGAAAGATGAGGATTCCTTGGAGTGGGGGCTCATCTCTGAGGAATACAGCAAATTTGGGTCTGCTTATGTACAGCTTTCTTTGTTTCCTTGCCAACTGTGTTATTTAGTCCTCAGATGTATTGGGTAGCATCCACAGTTGTCCTTTGTCTGGAACAAGCCTTTAGTCCAAAATAGTACTACTTACTCCAGAGTAAGGATTCTGTTGGGAAGGACAATTGTGGATGCTACCCATTGTACTGAACAAAGTTTCAAACAGCCATGACCTTTTTTCTGGGCTGAGGTAAGAACTTTTGAACAAAGAATTAGTAAACAGAGGTTTAGATATATTTTAAAATTTGGGCAGACAGTACTGTTCTCTGTTTCTTTATATCTAATACTGATAACTTGAGATGTTAACTACCATAAGCCTGGCATATTTTACCCAGAAATCAGTGCTGCTGCTGCTTCTCTCTCAGTGGAGCAGAAAGGCAGGTGTCTGTCTGTCTGTCTTATCTATCTATCTATCTATCTTATATACTGCCCAAACTTTCTTCTCTGGGCAGTTAACAATGACATAAAAACCATTAAAACAAATATAAAAGGTTAAAACAGTTTAACGAGCTGATGGTAACGGGAGATGGACCTCATCAAGTGACCACAGTGGGTGGTGGGGTACATAATGAAGAAGACGTTCTCTTAAATACCCAGGGCCTATGCAGTTTGTCCATAGCAATGGTTTTCAAAAACAACCTGAACACTAGCCACAGTCCGCTATACAATTTCCTTATCTGGTGGGTGCATGGGGACCCATCCAGAATAGAGATATCCACAACTGGCCAGGCCATAGGTCTGTTTAACTGTTTCTCCAGGGATTAGGTCCAGGGCATGGTCAGAAGGCATATCATGCCAGCCACTTTGCTGAATCTAAACTGGGCTGGGTTCTGGTCAGGGTCTGAATGGGAAACCATTCAAGGTACCCCAAGTATGCCATCATGTGGTGTCATGGAAGAAAGGTGAGAGATAAATGTAACAAACAAATATTTCTAGTTGCCTCCAGTATGACAGGTGTTGTAGTGAGTGGTTGCAAATTGTGTGTGCGTGCACGCACCCACACACACACCAGTTTTTCCTCAAAGGCATGAGTGTGTGTGCATGCTCACATTTTTTTATGTCCGCTCAGTTAATTTTAGATCCTGCTCAGGTTGAATCAGGAAGGCCCCACTCTGAATGCATGTGTGCGCACACTGCCTTGATACTGCCGTCCAGTACAAAACTCTTTCCACACACAGATGAAAAAAGTCAGAGAGAACACTGGTGTGTGCACGCACACACATACATGCACACACCTTTCCCACAAAACATGGTTTGATCTAAGTCAGGGATGACAGCCCAGGATGTCTCTAAACATTAATTCTAGCTTACGCTGAGCTAGAGCTGCTTTGTCTCTTTCCAGCTAACAGCTCAAAAACCACTGTTCCAGAAAATGGTGGTAATTGGGCCAGAAGTAGCAACTGAGTCCCATGCACTGCTTTTAGCCTAACCAGCACTGCTCTTTGAGCAAATTGACACAAGAAATACTGTTTTAGGCCTGAGCAGCACTAAAGCAAGGACTTCTGCTTCCATCCCAGCAAGTATCCCTTCCTTCATGAGATGGGATGGTGTCCCAGAAGCCTCTGGAGTATCCTGTTTCCTGGCACAGGGCGCTTTCTAGCTTAGAATCAGCTGCACATGTTGCTTTTGGCTAGGGCAGTGCCACATCCCAAGTTATTTTTCTTGCCATCCTGCATTCGACCTGACAGGTACTCTGTACTGTTTCAACACATTCTTAAGCACTTCTCACTGTCAGGAAGGAGTCAGGGATGTGGGATGGGAGATGCCTCTTGACCTTCAAGTCTGCTTATGCTGGTTCAGCCTCCACGGTAGCTTTGATATGTAGAAGGCTTCTGATGGGACTGCAGGTCCAGAGGTTACAGGAATGATTTCTTTGAACAGACATCCATGACATGTCATACGGTGCTTTTGAAACTGAGTTTCAGAACAGTTTGTCATGTTACGAGGGCTACTGCTACTCAAACTCCCAAGAGTTTCAAGTAGTTGGCCAGGATCCAACAATACCTTCATGTTGTCTGTCTAACCCTGCGTCTCTTTCCAGTTGCAGTGAATCAACTGAAGATAAGGAGACCTTCCAAGTCTTGGCATGTTAGAATTCTGGCAAGCTAGCCTTCTAATAGCCAGAGTTAGTAACAACCCATATGTTAGGACTACTGGCCAAGTTCAGTAGGAGATGGATTGGACTACTTTGAACTGCTATGAATATAGCTTACTGTAGAAGCTAAAGTATTTCACTTTTTAATTTGAGGTCTGATTACTCATAAGCCGCAGTCCCAGCCTATATAAGCAACCAAATGTCCGAAGTTTTACTGTTGCTGTTGGAAAGTGAGCTGCTGTTAGCTTCCATGATAAAGTCTTAGTTTCACCCATTAACTTTGGATTATAGAATTGTTTTGAGCTGCTCAAAGCCAATTTTGCTTTACCACAAGAGAGAGGATGCTTGTGAAGTCTGAAGGAAATTAAACTGTGTTTGAAATGCACAAGCTGTTAACATTTTTAAAATGTTTTTGTCATCTCTCAAAAGCTTATTGCCACTTCCGTCTTTCCATCTAATAAAGTCGCCATGGAAACTTGTGCTGGTTACATGCTGCTGGCACACTATAATATGCATAGCTTTTGTGGTTGGTATTCTTCCTTTCTGCTTCTATTGATGTTGAGAGGAAGGCTTTGGCCTTTAATTTCCAGCAAAACAATATAATGTTCAAGAGCACAACACCTTGAGATGTGGGAAACATGGGAAGCATATGGTGGTCCTGCCAATAGTTGTAGGTTTTCTAGGTTACTGTTTTCTATTATGTACACACTCAGGTAAATGCCTTCTGTGTAAACATGTAACATGGGAATGCTGTTTTAATTAATTCAGTGAACGTTCTAGCTGATCCCAGTATCCACAGTGGCTTTTCACAGAAAGCTACATGTAATCAGCATTCCCGTGTTTCACTTTCAGGTGCCTTTTCGAAACATTCCTTGGGAAATATTAATGTGGAAAGTGGGTCTGAATGTCCTTTTGCTGTTCAAATGTTGTATAGACGAAGGTTGGTTTCTGAAACTATGTTCTAGCCCCACCTGTTGAGGTACTAACTCTTTGGAGCTATGGTTGCTCCTGTTCATGGATGGCACCATCTCTCTTTCTCTCGATCCATTTTATTAGTTTGCATTCTGATGATTCCTCTTCCTCTTAAACCAAATTGAGTAGTTGAGCTCCCTACTAAAACTTTCTCCTTGGATGCCAGAATAGTATTAACAGGGTTGTGTGTGCTTAAGATTCTCCACCAAGAAATCTCAAATTCCAAGGCTAGCACAAATCATGCGAATTAAGTGATATTTTTGCAGCATTCTACCTTTAAACATAAGGCGGGACAAGGACAGCACTGAAGCCTGTGCCTTGACCCTGGAAATCTTGAAGTGCCACTGGGCATTGTTCCTGAAGTGTCACTGGGCATTATTGACATATCTTAAGCCTATCTTCACTGCTCTTTGTACTCTGCATTGCTTTTATGCTTGTGTTTTAAATTTTTCATCAGATTTTAAAAAATATTTTTAGCTTAATATTTTAATTGTGTCTTTTTACAGTCTTTAAATTTTGCTATAAACAGTCTTGGGATTGTTTTAATGAAAGGCGGTATATAAATTTAACAATCAATCAATCAAGAAAGAAAGGCTAGAAACCTTTCTGAGCATGAAAGCAAAGATTCTCAGGAAACTCAATTCTGAACTTAGCACCAAATTATGTGGTCATTTTTCCTGTGTTGGTACTGAATATACACAGTATTGATTGTTAAACTTGTGCATGTAGAAGTTTAGAGACAGTCTTTCTGTATAATTAACTTCTCCAAACTTTTATGTGGTGTCCTCACATTCCAGTGTATGGCAAACGAGAGCGTAATATTGATCTCCTGTCTTTTGAAATAAGCTATCCTAAAAAGCACATTTCATACCCTAAAGAGACATTTAAGGCTAAGAGGACTCTTGAGATATTACTCATAGCCAGCTCCTATATTCAGGAGTCCACAAATGTTGGCTGGCTATGGTAGCCAAGCCAAAAATTGTTGTTGCCAGAATCCTGCTCCTTCTCTTGTCCATGAGTTCATGCTACACTTCTGTGTGAGTTTAGGGGCAGCGTGCTGTTCTCCTCCCAATCTCCCAAGTTTGGAACAGGAGTGGTTGGGGTGGGGGTTGCGTCTGCATCTGCAGAAATCCAGCATAACTATAAGGAATGGTGCCTGCTCCCCTTCAGAGCGGAGCAGGGATTATTTACACTGGGCTGCTGAGGTGCTCAGATTACCTGCCCAAATATGAACTTGAAATAATGTGCACAGTGTGCTGAGGATGATCTTTATTGATGATGATCTTTATTGAAAAAGTTTGCTTTAGTGAGTGAGCAGATAACTTCTTAGGAAGCTTAGATCTACAGCTAGATCCTTGTATACTAAAGGAATTTAACTGTTCAAAAGCCAGAGTATCTAACTGTACTGGCATTGGACATCAGGCAGATCAGATTGTCTAATTGGGTTGCTGTGATGGAACACTCCTGGCTTGCACAGGATAAGTTAATATGCAAGCTAAAAGGAAGGCGTGCAGATTTTTGAATCGTCTCTGCTGTGGCTTGGGCTCAATCAGTCCCAAACACTTGACTACCTGGTAGAAGATATCTGGAGACACCCATTACAAATTAAGCACTTTTCTGGAGCTAGGCCCTAGCGTATGGGTTCCCATAAATCTTTGTTCTGGGTTGCAAAATGGCCCATTGGACAATGCTATGTCTGCTTTTTAAACATTCTTAAAGCAGTAAATATTGTTCTTGTTGTAATCACCTATAAAGTAGGCTAGTTGACAGTCCATCCCTAGTGCAAAGAACACTAGGAAAAGGATTATCAGCTTTTCTGTCTACTCACAGAATAGATTTTGGATAACTATTTTCTAAACATCAGCTTATATCATAAGATTATATCCTCTGTATTCAAAGGTATGTTCTGTGTAAATCAGTTTCCATAGTTGTAAAGCTTTGTGCTATCATAGTATGAAACAATTAAGTTAACTAAGCTAACAGTGTTATAATGTTTCTTCCTGTGTTGATTCCAGAGAATACAAACCTCCTGTTGATATAAGGGACTCTTTATGCAAAGTGAAAAGTTCCACTAATTTAAGGATGATTTTAAAATTATTCTGATGTATTAAATGCATTGCATTCCCAAGTATTAGAAAACACAAAATAACTTTGGAAACAATCTTGAAGAATCTATAAAATAATTTAAATTAAAATGGCAAATTCAGTGAATTGGTGGTTGATTTTGAATATCTAGTTTGATGCCAATGACTAGCTTTCTTCCTAGTAAATGCAGTCATCTTCAATGAAGCTGCCATTTTGGACTTACAGTTGAAAACCTCCACAGGATAGAAGCTTTCTTCCTAGGTTTTCATGAAGATAGTAGAGAATAGGCCTATGCTTTGGTGCTGCCGAGGCCAAATTAGCAGCACAATTGTGTCAGTGTTACATGGTGTTGGCTGCTTGCAGCACAAAAGTCTCTATACAATACTGTGTGCTACCAGTGCGGGGAGTGGGGCTTCTTTATGGGAAACAGAGCTCTGTACTAATTCAGTGGTGGCTGGGGCAGTGTATGGGGTGTAGTGGGACAGTGTGCACAGGAGGGCTTGAGGGGGTTTCTCTATGGGGAAAGGACTGCCTCTCTCAGCACTCCCTGCATACATCTTCCACTATACCCCACATGCTATCCCAGCCATTGCTGAGGCAGTATGATGGTGGCAAATGTTGCTATCCACAGGGTCTTTTGGTCAAGAACTGGCAGGTGGATGCTAGGTCCAAATTTAATTTGGCTTCCACACCATTCAAAGGAGGTAAGCTGTTTGGGGGATCACTTGAACCCATCCTGGTAGACACCCAGTACAAGAAGAAAGCCATGCTTTCTGAGCATAGGGTTGTATGTAACCGGTCCACCCTAGCCGCAAAGTTTTGAGGGAGATGCAGCTTGAAAAGAAACTATCCACGTCTCCTAATGGAATGAATTTCTCTTTTCTTCCTCAGAGTAGGAGGTCATCGTCCACAAAGGGTTAATTTCCACCACTTGCTCCTGATGGACAGGGTAGTTTCAGCTAACTTCTCAGGTAACTGGATGTCCAGCCCTCCTCCCAGCAGGCCCTGGGAGCTGGATCTCCAGTTTCTTCCTGTCTTGCTCCTGGTAGGACACATCTGCTGGGGCTCCTGCCTCATTGCTATATAGGCTCAATCTTCCCCTGCTTCTAATTCTCTTCAGGCTTTGTTGGTGAGCGTTCCTTTCTCATTTGTTTTCCTTCTTCCAAAAAACGGGGAGAGAGGGGGGTTTTAATTAAAATTAATTTGATTGGCAGCTCCTTCCCCTCCATGTATTTATCCCAGTTGGCAGAGACTTTGATCGGGTCACTCTCTGAGGATCCTGGCACTGAGGACTAAGGTATGGCTTGGATTAAGGCCAAAGTCTCTAATAGGCACTGCCATTTTTCGGCCTCCCCTCAGCATAGGCCAGAGCATAGAAATAAGAAAGAGGTGGCTGCCATTAAAAGGCATGAACAGGCCTGGACAAAGCCCAAGCCCATCACACAGACCTTGCACAGACAAAGCAAGCACATTTTACTTTAGGTTGCCTGCAGTAACTCGCTGGCTCTGCAGATGCAAGGTGGGCAGGGGGATCCAAGACAGCCTAATCAATTTTCCCCCTACTGCGGGCTGCACTGGCACTGCACTGGTCTCTGCATCAGCCCTGCTGGCTGGGAGAAACAGCAGCCCACCCGTCCCACTGCCAGGCTTTTAGCCCATCCACCACCAGCGCTTCGTGGCTTGGGTGAAGCCCCCGGGCCTCTCACCCAGCCTACTGGCCTGCCAGCAGTTGTCTGCACCGAGCAGACATCATGTGGAGCAACCGAGGCTGCACACTTGCCCACCCAGCAGCCAGCTGCACCACGTTTCCACACTATTGCCAAAGAACCACATGGTTCCCCACTCAGCTTTGCTGGAGTTCTGCAGGAATTTCCAGAGCAGCCCATATGGATTCAGGATGAGGTAATGGCCAGGCTTTCCAGGGTATCACAGACTGAGCCAGGGTCTAGCCAGCAGCAGGTGCTGCACACCAAAACTTCATTCCAGCTCCTGGTGATTAATTTCTGCTGGGAGTGGAAATTTCCCCAGAACATATCTTCCTGGATTAAGGAAATAGTGGCTAGAGAGCTGAGAATACAACCCAATCTTTCCCAATCTCTTAAGGAGCTGGTGGCCAAGGAATTGAGGGCACTAACAAGCCCTCAGGGTTTGGCCCCCAAAACCTATGCCCCCTCCACGACCGGCATCTACACATGCTCTCACATCTCATCTAGGGAGGCAGCTTTTCCTTTAGACAGCATTTCGGACAGGCCCAGGGTCTCTTGGGCCAGGGGGTGCAGGAGGTGGCACCATTCATAGTCCAGTTCCAGGCCTGACTCCAGAACCCAGGCGTCTTTGCCATTTTGAACGGGATGACAGGGACATACCTGGCCCTACCAATTTAGCTGCAGATGGGTCCTCTGCAGTGACGGGACAGAGGACAGATTCTGAGCCTGAGGACACTGTTAACCACAATGCTACAGACAGAGAGGAGGGTGAGCTTTTGGAGTAAGAGTCCTCCCATCTGGCAAACCCTATTTTGTGGTTATTCTCACAGGATTCATATGAGGTTGTCTTGGCTGAGGCTAAGAGTCATTAATGCTGCTTCTGTCCCGGGCCTACAGAGACAACAGATCTTACAGCTCAATCCTCCTTGTCACAGGATGTCTTTCCTTCTACTTGTCACCAGCACCCTGTGGTTCCTTTTCCCTCCCTTTTTCGCAACACCATGCTCGCAGAGTATGTGGCTCCTTCCCCCAAAAAATTCTGTGTTCTGCCCAGCGAGGTCATGGTGGAACTTTCCATTGCTATGATAGATGCGCTGGTCGCACCAGGTCTCCTGTGCAATTATGAACAAGGGTGTAGCCAAGCAGCTTAGGACCCTGGAGGATAGAAAGACTGACACCCTCCCTCATAAGGCCCATGAGACGGCAGCCATTGCTATCCAGGCCTTGGCTTCCACTTCCATTTTTGCATGAGCCTCCATCTTGTGGGTCAAGGACCTGTTGTCAAAGGTTGAAAAAGACACAACTGCCTCGTGCCAGGTTCTGAACAAATTGGCTTAAGCAGCTGCTAGCCTGGACTCAGTTCAGGCGACCTCAATAAATACTAATACTAATAATAAACAACTTTATTTGTTAGCTGCCCCATAACAAATTGTTCTCTGGATGGCTTACAACACAACAGATTAAATCATAACAGACCAAACAAGAGAGTGTTTGTGTGTGGCGGGGGGAGAAAATACAAAATACAATACAAAACAATTTAAAATAACTAAATTTTAAAAGCCTGAGTGAACAAAAAGGCCCTCCAGCCATCCCCAGTGGGGAACTAGTAACCAATGAGGAGCCAGAAACAGGACAGGCTTCCAACAAACGTCTCAGCACCACACCCCTCCAGCCGGAGCAAAGCCCAACTGCAAGCAGAACTGACTCTCTTCTCCCATAGGAGATAGGTTGCAGCACTATTTTATTCTTGGAGCCCAAGACAGATGGATCATGGCATGCCATTCTAAACCTCAGGAGACTCAGTCGCTTCATTAGCAAGAGGTGGTTCCGCATGGAGTCCCTACTGTCCATCAAAGAGGCCATAACCCCAGGTGATTACTTAGCCTCCATAGACCTGACAGAGGCCTACCTCCATATAGCGACTCTGCCTGCCCACAGGAAGTTTCTGCTACAATAATAAATACTTCGAATACAAGGCCTGGCCATTCAGTTTCTCCTCTGCGCTTACGAGTGTTCACCAAGATATTGGCAGCGCTTATGACCCATATGAGAGTCTGGGGGCCTGTGGGTGCATGCCCCATCCCTATCCCAAGCAGAGAGTGATGTTTGCCAGGCTGTGCAAGTACTCCAGTCACACAGGTTCCACAAAACCTAGAGCCATCTGACTCCATCTCAGATGCTATAGCATCTGGGAGCCTGGTTCAATACCATCTCTGCAACCATCCCTCTTCCCCCCAGCCAGGAGAGAGAAGACCCACAAACAAATCTAGCCACTTCTACGGCACTCTCGGACAGATCTCATGGTATTGGCTCAGGAGATGGGCTCCATGATTGTGTGGTGGCATGCACGACCTCTATAGTGAGCTCTCCTTGTGTTTCAGAACCAAATTGCATATCATACCAACATGATGGTGTCCTTACCGGCTCCAGTTGGTCAGTCCTTACACTTGTGGGTTTCTTCAGCGA
Organism: Hemicordylus capensis; assembly: GCF_027244095.1. Lineage (NCBI taxonomy): Eukaryota > Metazoa > Chordata > Lepidosauria > Squamata > Cordylidae > Hemicordylus > Hemicordylus capensis. Next base: position 265,472,481 of record NC_069657.1, on the reverse strand, counting down.
TGACAAAGAGCATCCCCTCAGGGTCATCACTACGGATGCCAATCTGTTGGGATGGGGAGCTCACTGGACAACCACATGGCATAGGGGTGGCGGAGGCCAGCGGAGCCACAGTATAAATTGGCTGGAACTGCGGACCATCAGACTGGCTCTGGTGCACTTACTGCTGTTTCTGCGCAAGGAGCATATACTGATTTGGACAGACAGCACAACAGCCAAATCTCATGTGAACCATCAGGGAGGGACTAGGTCCAGAGTTTCACTGGGCTGAGATTCACCTGGCCTTTATCACAGTGGAACACCTCAGCAGCTCTGCCAACACTCAAGCAGACTGGCTCAGCTGCCAGACAGTGAACCCATCAGAGTGGGCACTCCACCACAAGGTTCTCCTGAAGATTCAGCATCTTTTTGGTGCCCTCTGGTAGATCTGTTTGCATCCCTGACCAACCACAAATTGCCACGCTTTAGGCATTTTCAACATCCCCTAGCAGAAGGCATGGATATACTCACAACCCCTTGGCTTCCTGCCCTTAGCTCTCATTCTGAAGGTGCTGGCAAAACTAAGCATGGAAAGGGCAGAGATTATCTTGATCAACTCTCTCTGGCCTCAGTAGCCGTGCTTCACTGACCTGTTGGCCCTTTCCTCTACTCTGCCATGGTGTCTTCCTCAGTGGCTGGACCTGCTATCCCAGGGCCCACTACTCCACCCGGACCCAGACTGACTACAGCTCCACACCTGGAGGTTGATCACACAATCTTTGCGTCAGAAGAGTACTCCAAAGCAGTACAAGATACCATTTTAGCTTCCCACTGCCTGGGCACCAATTATATTTATCTGGCTACCTGGCTTGCTTTCCTTAGGTGGGCAAGGAGAAAGCGGATAGGTCCCCTCACAGTTACTGTCCCACAGGTGCTGGTCTTTCTCCAAGCCAGCCTGGACCAGGCCTAGCACCCTTAGACGTCTGGCATTGTCATTATCCTCGGTGCTTAAGCTCAAAGGAGCCAATGGTGCACTCACACATATTCCACTTTTTGCATGGGGCCATCAGTATCGCTCCATCTCCTGAGAGTCCTGCCCACCGGTTTTCCTCCTGTAACCTTAAGGTCCTCCACATATTAATCCAGTCTCCTTTTGAACTGTGTGCCTCTTGCCCCTCAAGTATCTTTCCTACAAGGTCCTTTTCCTAGTTGCTGTCATGTCTGCTCACCTTTGCCCGGACTTCAAGCATCCGAAGGAGCATCTTTGGCGCAATCTTGACATGCATAGGGCTCTGCGCATATATGTTCGGAGAACAAAATAGCTACTAAGGTTGGATGCGCTCTTTGTTTCCTTTCTCTCTACATCCTTGGGGTCTAAGGTCACCAATGCCACTCTTGCACGCTGGATTAGGGCGTGCATTGCCACAGCCTATTAGGTCTTATCCCTTCGTGTACCACAGGAGCCAGCGTGGTGCAGTGGTTAGAGTGCTGGACTAGGACCGGGGAGACCCGAGTTCAAATCCCCGTTCAGCCATGATACTAGCTGGGTGACTCTGGGCCAGTCACTCAGGCTCGGACTGGCCATTAGGTCAACAGGGCATATTCCCGGTGCGCCCTACCCACGCGGTGCCCCTGCGCCCCAACTCTCACCCTTAATTACCTATTCTGCTCAAAACCTGGCGCCCTTCCCATATACATTCTGGCGCCCTCCCCACATACATTCCGGCGCCCTCTCAGTGCCCCCAGTCCGGCCCTGCAGTCACTTCTCTCTCAGCCTAACCTACTTCACAGGGTTGTTGTGAGGAGAAACTCAGTATGTAGTACACCGCTCTGGGCTCCTTGGCGGAAGAGCGGGATAGAAATGTAAAACAAACAAATACACTAGTTGCACAGTGCCTCTACCACAGCAGCCTTCGTGGCACAGACTCCATTGGCAGAGATCTGCTGGGCAGCTACAAGCATTACAAAATAAACTCCTTTTTCTCTGAGCAGGCTGCATTTGGGCAGACAGTGTTCCAGCAAGTAGTCAATGCCTGATCTACTCCTGCCTGCATTTTACCACTCTCGTATGTCCCTTTGTGGACTATGATCTCCTACTCTGAGGGAGAAAGAAATGTTGGTCTTACCGTGAACTGTTCTTTGGAGTATGGGGGTCATCCAGCCCACCTGTGGATCAGTCAGATGGTTCACTGGCAGGTCAGGTCTCCTTCACCTGTCCTTTCTACCACTCTGTCCCTCTCTGGACCTCCATGGAGCGTGACAGTTTTGGAACTGGGGATCCGGCTCCCAGGGCCTGCTGGAAGGAGGGCTGGACCTTCTGTTACCTGAGAATTTACCTGAAACTATCCTGTTTACCAGAGTGAGTGGTAGAAGTTAACCCTTTGTGGACGATGACCTCCGTACTCTGAGGAGAAAGTACCTTTCCTGGTAAGACCAACATTTCTGTCTCCCAAATATGATGGAAAATGCAAACAGTTATTTCAAAACCTTTTTTGCAGCTGCATAGCTTTGTACTTTTCTGGCAGCATGTCTGTGGTGACAAACCAAAAAAGGTGAAGGGAAAGTAAATATGCATCTTAGGACATCTAAAAGGCAACTAAATCCATTAAGTATTATCATAAGTAAACCAAAGCAAAGACCCAGAAGAATTCTAGACATGTGGATGCTGAGAACACTGTCTATTGGTTGAAACTGCTCTCTTCAGGACAGTTGTCCCCCAGATTTTAGCGCAGAGGACCATGGTGTGTTTGTTTTTTGGCCCAAGAATCTCTTGTTTAAGCAAAGGTTAGGGAGCTACCACAAATATTTATTCTAATTGTGTAAACTAATTGAGACCTTGTTTAAAAGGTTTTTATCTATGCAGTATTTGTGCACTAAAGTAAAGGTAAAGTGTGCCATCAAGTTGGTGTCAACTCCTGGTGATCACAGAGCCATGTGGTTTTCTTTTAGTAGAATACAGGAGGGTTTTACCATTGCCTCCTCCCGTGCAGTATGAGATAATGCCTTTCAGCATCTTCCTATATCGCTGCTGCCTGATATAGGTGTTTCCCATAGTCTGGGAACCATACCAGCGGGGATTCAAACTGGCAGCCTCCTGCTTACTAGGGAAGTCATTTCCTCGCTGTGCCATTAGGTGGCTGAGCTACATGCCACTTCAATAATTCAGCACTTGGGGGTGTGCAATTCGGGGTGTGCAATTCGGATTTTTGGTGATTCGGTTCGGGACCCAAACCGAATCACCCCTGTTCTGTTTTGTGCCCGAATATGGGCCACCCGAATCACCCTTGATTTGGTTCGGATTCGGATTTAACCCAAATCCGAATCGATTCGGGGGGGAAAGGGCCCAGGGGCAAAATTTTGGGGTGGGGTGGTAGTGCCCAATGGGTGGAAGCTACCACCCCAATTTCAGGGGGATTGGGCAAAGGGCTGATTTTTGGGGAATATTTGAAGTTTTAGTGACTTTGGGGCAGTTTGGGGGCATAGCATGGGATCTGGGCAAAAAGAGTGGGGTGGGGTGGTAGTGCCTAATGGGTGCAGACTACCACCCCAATTTCAGGGGGATTGGGCAAAAGGGTGATTTTTTGGGAATTTCTGAAGCTTTCGTGTCTTTGGGGCAGTTTGGGGCAGAAAGTGGGGCCTGGGGCAGAAGAGTGGGGTGGGGTGGTAGTGCCTAATGGATGGCGGCTAACACCCCAATTTCAGGGGGATTGGGCAGAGGGCTGATTTTTTGGGAATTTTTGAAGTTTTGGTGTCTTTGGGGCAGATTGGGGGCAGAAAGTGGATCTGCCCCAAAAGAGTGGGGTGGGCTGGTAGATAGTGCCTAATGGGTGGAGGCTACCACCCGTCCCCAATTTCAGAGTGATTGGCCAGAGGGCTGGATTTTGTTGATTTTGTTGAGGTTTTTCTTCATAACGTGCAGTGTGGTAGATTGATTCATTCATCATATTCATAGTAAGTGAGAGTGTGAAAAAAGTGAAAGTGGGGTCATGAGAGTTCTTTACTTGAAAAAAATCTCATTTGCTATCATTGAATGAGAATTCACACCTCAGAAGTTTTTCTGAAGGGATGTTATTCCCTTATTTTCTGAGGTGTGAATTCTCATTCAATGATAGCAAATGAGATTTTTTTCAAGTAAAGAACTCTCATGACCCCACTTTCACTTTTTTCACACTCTCACTTACTATGAATATGATGAATGAATCAATCTACCACACTGCACGTTATGAAGAAAAACCTCAGGAAATCAACAAAATCCAGCCCTCTGGCCAATCACTCTGAAATTGGGGACGGGTGGTAGCCTCCACCCATTAGGCACTATCTACCAGCCCACCCCACTCTTTTGGGGCAGATCCACTTTCTGCCCCCAATCTGCCCCAAAGACACCAAAACTTCAAAAATTCCCAAAAAATCAGCCCTCTGCCCAATCCCCCTGAAATTGGGGTGTTAGCCGCCATCCATTAGGCACTACCACTCCACCCCACCCTTTTGGGGCAGATACACTTTCTGCCCCCAAACTGCCCCAAAGACACGAAAGCTTCAGAAATTCCCAAAAAATCACCCTTTTGCCCAATCCCCCTGAAATTGGGGTGGTAGTCTGCACCCATTAGGCACTACCACCCCACCCCACTCTTTTTGCCCAGATTCCATGCTATGCCCCCGAACTGCCCCAAAGTCACCAAAACTTCAAAAAATCCCCCAAAATCGGCCATGAGCCGAATCACCCAATTTTTTTGGCCCCGAAATTCGGGTGATTCGGTTCGGCCCTGAATCGCCCGAAATTGCTCATTTCGGGCACAGATCGATCTGTGCCCGAAATTTTTTGCACATCCCTACTTTATACTACTGAATTTCTCTTACCTCTAATGTCTTGCCACATACCGAACAAGACTATTCCCTGTTCAAAACCAGGGAGACCAGCTTCCTAGCTGTGTTGTGCTCAAGTCAGAAATCTTCCACACAAAGTTTCAGAATGCCAGCCAGTGTCTTACTGATCTGATCAGTTAAAAACTGTTATTTCAGGTAACTAAGATTGGGGGCTGATATGCCAAGAAAATCATGACTTGACCAAGCCCCGCCTCCAACAGAAGTCATTTAGGTTCCATGAAGGGGCAGCGTGACAAACAGTAGCTTTTTCAAACTGAGCTTGCAACCCTGCTCAGGGTAGTTCACCATCTCACCATTTTGAGATAATGTATTCAAGTGTGAAACTCTTGACTGAGGTTGTGTCATGTAAGAAAAGGCTGGCAGGAATGAAGCATCTGGTTTGTTCATCACTTTAAGTGAGTGTCCTGAAAAAAAGTACTTGAAGTTTGGATGTAGATTCTGGTCTGATCCAGCCACTGCTTAAGTGGTTTGCTTTTGATTTAAAAACTTGTTTTGAGTGCTGATAACCAATGTGCATAAGAAACAAAGGCCACAGGGCTCAAAGAACTATGCAACTAGTTTTGTACACTCCAGGGGCGCTTTGTGCTGGAACAGCACTCTTCTCTCTCATATGGCAAGCCACTTTTTTGAAACTGAGCGTTGTTGTTTTTTTAAAAAAAGGTTTGATATGACACTGGCAGTGTTCTCCCTAATTATTTTCATCTGTGTGCAGAATGAGTTTTTCCACCCCTTCTGGGTAGCAGTATCAAGGCAGTGTGCATGCACATGCATTCAGAGTGGGGCCTTCCTGAGCGCGATCTAAAATCTGAGTGGACATCAGAAAATGTGTGAGCGTACCTTAGAGGGAACTGTAGACACTGGAGTGGGAGTGGGGCACTTGTTTCCATTTTTTTAAAAATTGAGATAACTTCATTGGGTGCAAGCCAACCTTTTGGGGCATGTTTAAAGTAGCTCTCTGGAGTCCATAAAAATATTGTTTGTTTTATATAACATTGCTGGATAGACAATGCTGTTGCAGGTTGAAAAGGAGTTTGCTGTGGCGGGGGGGAACTGACTTTATTTATTTTTAATTTTTATTTAAAGAACAAGGTTTAGATCACATAGCAGAAAATATCCTATCCTACCTTGATGCCCGATCACTCTGTGCAGCAGAGTTGGTTTGTAAGGAATGGCAGCGAGTTATTTCAGAGGGAATGCTATGGAAGAAGCTAATTGAGAGAATGGTACGAACTGATCCGCTCTGGAAGGGGCTATCGGAAAGAAGGGGCTGGTATGTATCTCTTGCACATTTTCTTCCATGGTCTTTAGAGCAAAAATGCCCTTCATACACACTGGCCACATCTAGACCAGGTTCAGAGAGTATGCCAACCCACAGTAAACCATAACTTGGTTTCTTCACAAGCTGCATTTAGAACAAATTGTGATTTGTCAGGTTCACATGCCCAGACGACTCACAGTTTGTGTGAAAGCTGAAGCAGCAAATCTTCCTTCCCTTGATGCAAAGGTGAGGCAGGGAGCATGTACGCTTGAGGCTTGTCTAGTATTGCTAAATCTTGGTTTAACCATGGTTTAGCTTTACTTCTGTACCTGGCCCTAATCTCATGGTGGTCCTTCTAAACTCTCAGTAGAAAAACAATCCATTTTACAGACATTATTAAACATGCACTTGGATATTTGTATTCATTTGAACATGCATTTGTGTGCTGCTGTAATTCCGCCAAGTGCCTCCAACTAATTGAAGTGGAATCTGTGAATTAAGTAAACTGCCCATTGTGTTTAGTGTGCAATGTGATTGTGAGAATGTGTCCACTAAATAAGCTGCACATGAATTCATGCTCTCTCTTTTGTAACCAAGTTATGGGAGGAGCTGTGTGCAGTCCACAGGTTCTTGGGGTCTGCTGATCTCCTTTCTCTTGCTTTTGGAGCAAGGAAGGAGAACAGTTGGAAGTGGAGACAGACCTTGCAACGAAAAGAAAAGGGGAGGGGAGGGCTCACTTCTGCAGGGAGGGAAGGGCTCACTTCTGTTCTTGCCCCAGAGGCAGAGTACAGCCTTGGAAGCTGCTTCTAGAGCATGAGCAGGAGGGTGCGCTGGGAGAGGGAAGCATGGCAAGTGGAACACAACCACCTTCCCTGGCTAGTCCTTGTCTTCATAGCAGATGGCATGCCAAATAAGCGTAATGGGACCCGCTGATGTTGCTGCTTTTTTATTCTCAGTGCATATGTAAGAATTTTTATTTCTAAATGCAACACTTCTTTTTTTCTCTCCCCCCCACCCCCCAGGGATCAGTACCTGTTTAAAAATAGACCCACAGATGGCCCTCCCAATTCATTTTATAGGTCACTGTATCCAAAGATAATACAAGATATAGAGGTATGTTTTCAAAAACATTGTGTTAAATCGTTTTGAGCTTGAAGCTCCATTTTCACGAAACTTTATTCTCTTGTTATGCTTTTGTGAAATGTGTTTCATGTTATAACAGGACCTTGTCCATGGTTACCCTAGAATTATTGTACAAGTATTTGAAGTACTATTAGCAGTGAATTTAGGTCTAAAACAGGATGAATGTAAGCAATAGATACAGAACTGAGAAATATGAAAGTACTGGCATTAAAAAGTCTCTGTAGTAAATTCAAAATGATTGAATTGAGGGAGGAAAAACTTGTTGCACATTTCTCCAGATCAGGGTGTTTGCCTCAGTCGTGGACATGGAGCTATTTGTTGCTGCATTTACTTCAGGGGGAGTCAAAATATAAATATGGATGCACATAATTTTATGTGCATCCCTTTTGTGTTCTGTGTTAGCCACAGGAGTGCTGCATATATCAGTGTTTATGTGTCTGAAAGATATTTGGTTCCAGTCGTTTAGTGTTACTGCAAGCTGAACAAAACAAAGCTTCAGTGTTTTCAAATCTCTTTCTCAGTTATAACTAGTGAGATATAATGCGGTAGAACTTAGTTTAGCTGTTACACTTGCCCCAGTCACCAGAATAGGGCCCAGTATCAATTTCTGCTAAAGATGTATTAAAACACTAAATAAACACAATTTATTGTGGCTGGGGATGCTGGGAGTTGTAGTTCATCACCATCTGGTGGACTCCATGTTAAGAACCACTGTACTAAAGCTTAGAGCATCAGGCTTCTCCTTGGGGTTTTGATAAGAGTGTCTCTATGTGTGTTGTGTGTGGGGTTTTTAAAGAACTCCTCCTCATACTTGTTGCAAATCTGATGGTGATCAGGGTATGTAGGCCCCCAAATGTTAATTCATGAAAATTTCAGAGAGTACACTGGTTCAAAACTGGAGAAGAAGAAAGGAAGGATTACTCCGCCACCCTGTGTCCAATCTCCCAACTCTGTTGCAGCTGCAACGGAGAGGGGGAAACTAGAATGTTTTTAACGTTGGGAACCTCTGCCCTAGGCTACTCACACAGAGTTGTTACTTGCCATGGACATGTGTCAGATTACAAGGCTGGATCAAGACATGGTGCTATTGACTGACAGGATAACACAACCAGTAATTGTATATTTTACTCCCATGCTTCTGTGGAAAGAGCATTCTTCTCTTGTATTTAGGACACTTGAATCCTGCTCCCACATCCTTCCCAGATACTTATAGTTTGCATTATTTCAAGGGCAAACTTTGGATGTGTTTTCTTAGTGATTAAATGCATATATATTCATGCAGGTAATCGTGCATCCCTTCTCTGGAAGGTTTTTTAGTCTTTCTGTGCTTGTAAAAAGTGCTTGGATGACAATTAAGTCATAATTTTTTAAGATATAAAAGATATATCTTTGTAATGACCCCAATTTTAATATAAACATAAGACATTGTTTCTGGTACAAAGGCACCTATATATTAGAACTGTAATGTCACCGACACCTTACTTGTGCACTTCTTCTCTGCTTCAAATTTCTGGATTTTAACTGCTACATCAACATGAATAGCTATTGTAGTTTTCAGATGAGTTTTCACCATGTTGGGATCATATAGACCCCAAGAGTAGACACTTGGATGTGCACTGTTTCATCATCCTCCCCTCACTTGCTTTAATTGGAAACTGACTCCATACCCTTTTAATGCAACTCTTAATTTAAGCACATGCACCTGCCTCTATAATGAAATAATATAGAAGGGCCAATATCCTTATCATGGGATTATCATTTGCTCTATTGTGGGAGAACATATGATACTTGATTTAAATAACTGCACAACTAATTCCATGTGCTCAGAAGAACGCTTGACTTAACATTTCTCAAATGAGAGTTCTCAGTGCTGCATGACAAACTTCTCTTAAAGCTGAGAAAAAGAATTTCAAAAACCATTTCTTACATGGCACAGGGATTTGGCTGCTCAGTCAAAAATGGCACAGGGCATGTCCAAGCCCTGAGGCATGCCTAAGAGGTAATGCTTTAATTTCTAACTATGGCACATGAAGTGGCACTGGTTCAAAAAGATAATCGCCTTATGGTACCTTGGACTTACAGACCTCTGGCACAAGCTGTTGTGGGCCAGCAGACAGAATCTTTTGCCACAATAAATTAATTGGCATTTAAAATGCCATAAACTTATAATTGTGATTGCTGAAACAGACTAGCAGCTACCTTTCTGGAATTGGGGAAAATGTTTTTTAATTCCTTTCGAGGGGTTCAACTATGAGCATTAAACGTTCCAATTATCCTTTGAGAAGACATGTTTTACGTAATGCAGTACAAGCGATTTTGTGTAGTTATGTTTACAAACTTTCCCGATTGCTTGGAACTTTGAAGTAGCTGCAGGGTTGATAAAAATCGATGATTTAAACATAATAATAATAATAATAATAATAATAATAATAATAATAATAATAATAAAAAAAGAACCTAGTTCAAAGATATCATGGTTGTTTATCATAATTCCTAATTATATTCTGTGAACTTGTTAGCATTATATGGGTATAGTAGATAACAGACAAGCCCTTGCCCCTCTCTACCTCTCTAAAAGTACAAAGACATTAGGCCCATTCACACATTATGTTCAGCATACAAGTGAACAATGTACACAGGTACAAATCTGTGCACAGGTACAGCAATTCACTTGTTACGTTGAACACAGGTACAGCAGTACACTTCCTGTCTTTACCATGCATTTAAAGGGCCTGTATCCAGGTTCACTGAAACGGAACCCAGGTACAGTAATTCACCCAAACGTGTACAAGTGTACAGACATTGTACAGCATAATTAATGCCTGAATCGGGCTAAAGAAGGCCAATGAATGGAGGATTTCGGATGATGGAATAGATCTGAGCAAGGAGGAGGAATCTGGATATAAATGCAAGAGATGGGGAGGGGAATAGAAAGTGAAACCAAAAGTGAGCAGAACATATCCATGTAGTCCTGTAGAAACCTTTTTCAAGTGTATTCTCCATTTTAGAAGGGAAACACCTATCATGGGAGCAGGTCATAAAAGAGACCCCACTTGAGAATATTTTAATCAAGTTCCTGTACCTGTGCATAAGATGGGCATGCAAGCAAAATGCAAACAGTACAAGAAAGAAATGTGAGGCCTGGTTGCCCAAATGAAATGGCCTTATGAGAAGTGCGTACCTACCTTCTAAAAATGAATTCTACATCTCTGAATATGTATTAAGATTATATTAGGCAACAAAGAATGTATTTTTACTTAGGTGATTTAAATAATAGGAAATTTTTAATTTTAACTCGCAGTCAAATATATTCCCCTCTTACTCATATACACTTATAATGGTGGTTGGTCTATCTTCTTGATTTAAATCAAATCAACCGTGAGTAGCAGTAACTCAGGTTTTAGAAAATGGGTTGATCTCCTTGTATTCAGTAAGCTTTGTCTCCTCCTCCCATTGAAGCATTTTCTGGTGTTTGATTTTTCCCATGGCTGTGTACATTTTAATATTCCTAGCTTGTCCAGAAGATAGACCAACCACCATTATAGGTGTATATGAGTAAGAGGGGAGAATATCTGACAAGGAGTTAAAATGAATATAATTTTAAAATTAATGTTAATTAATATTAAATATTTGCCATTAAGGTAGAACGCAATGCAGCTCTTTTTTAATTATAGCCACTCTCTCCAGAGCACTTAATAGACCTTTATTCTGTTTGTTTAAATCCGAACCCTGCTCAGCAGCAAAGATTTGGGGTCAAATCTCACTTTTTCAAAACTAGCAGTAGAAAGCAAAACATGACCAATGCTGAAGAGACCTTTACCCACCCACTTACACCTACCACTAGAAGCTGACTAGGAAGAAAGGTTTTTTAAAAGATCTTATCCTTTGGCAGATCTCCATGGAGTAAAAGTTCCACAGCTGTAGTGCAGCCTCTCCCAGTGGGGCACAGAGAAGATGGTGTACTGAGGCAAATGTTTATCCTCAGTGCAAACTGCGAATGTGGACAGAAACCACATTAATGCATCAGATATGTTAATGCATTGATAATGTTTAAAATGTGACTTTTAAAAGAAATGGCAAAGAGAAATTATGGATAGTAAAGATCAAATGTAAACTCATCCCATTTGAATTTGAGTCCAAAAATCCATGAATTGACAAATTTGTCTTTTAAGCTTTACGATCGTGCATATGTACTCCCCATCAGACAACTTGTAAGAGCACAGTCTTGTGCCTTAAACTTCTCAAGAATTGAAGACTAATAGGAAGGACATAAAGTTATGGGGCAACTTTTTTTGAAATGGGTAAGTTGCTCTCTTCTACAGTGGTGAACAGTTGAGGGCAGTTGTTTAGCAAGAGGCCTAATTGCATTGAGGGTGGCCATGTAACTTCAGATATTGCCTGGATCCATTGTGATGACCTGCCAGATTTAACTGCTTGAGGAACTCCCTTAAAGGGAAGACTAGTGCTGGGTTCTTCCCAGGAAATTTTATTTAGGTATGCAAAACTTGTTTTTGTGGAAATCTGACTTGGTTCAGTTAATCATGTGCTTGGATACAGTCCCAAAATATTGTAGTACAATTTGACTCTTATTAGCAGACTGTGTTAATAGGCAGATTGCCAGGTGTACTGTTGATCTCCCCCACCCCCAGCTCCAAATCCCTGGGCCTTTTCCATATTATCCATGATGCTGGGCCAACTGCCTAGTTATTCCTTTAGAATTAGTACAGAGATAATTTATTCCTCATGAGCAGTCACAAATACTTTTTTCTGTTTTAAGCATCCTCCATTTTCCCCCTATGTAGATGTTTTCTGCTCAAATTTTGAGATCTCCCACCCCTACCCCCACCCAAGTTTGGGGGTTAGGGGAAAAGCTTGGCCATGTATTCACTTCCAAACAAGGGGAAAGCTTCTTCTACAAAAAAATCAAATCAAATCTGATTTGTTTCCTTTTAAAAAGAGACAAGATGAGGAATGGAACCTTTCCATTCAGATACTACTGGGCTGGAGAGGCCAAAGAAAGCGTATTAATCTCTACATGACCCTTGGGCACACTTATTGCTTGATTTTCAGAATAGGTATTGTTACTTTCTAGCAGGTGAATAAGCTGACTAAAATAGATCTGCAGCCTTGTAAATAGCTACTTAGACTGCTTCCTCCCTGCTCTGCTCACCCACAACATTCTTCCTCCTTCCACCAGCAGCACAGGGACATTCCTCTAGCAGCTGCTTTTATAGAGCTGCCTCAGGTGGTTGTCAGCGACTTCAGGTGGGAATCCGGAAACAAGGACAGAGCTAAACACCTGCAGCCTCCTTTGTGCTACCATGTCTTACACAAGGCAGCAGTATGGAAGTGATACATGTCTGTAGTTCTTCTTTCTAACCCGAGTGCCTGGAAGAAAGATTGAAAGCCACACATGTAGCCTTCACATCCCTGTCCTCTTTATAGATGCTCCATTCATTCTCCTCCTAGCTGAAAATTAATAGTTCTAAGGCCTTGTTCTCCTCACTGAGATGGTCAACCTGTATCTGGTGACATGCCACTTCATTCTGCAGGTTCAGGCGCATGACTGCTCTTGCATACAATCCACTCTCCTGTGTGCATAGAAAATTGGGGTATTGGAAAGGCTAGAACCCTTCTCCTGGAGAGGCTAGTTTGCTCTGTGGAGTTGTTGTTTTGGAGGAGCACTCTATCGCATTTATTTATTTTGTTAGTTAGTTATTACATTTTATACTGTCCCATCCAAAGGCGCTGGGTGGTACTTTTTATCTGAACTTGTTCAGCTCAGACACAGACTTTCCATCTCAGTGAGAACTAGTTATAGCTAGAAGGGAGAAGGTGCCCCACATATGTAATAGTCATAGCACAGCCAAATGGACCCTGCAGTGTGGTTGTGCAGTTAGCCTCCCAACGACAATTATTGACAGTAGACATGGTCCGGTAACATCTAGCATCTCCTAGTGAAATGATGATTTTCCATAGCTACAGCCAGGGCTGCGAGTGCCCCTTGCTTGGGGGCAGGGGAGATTGTGTTGAGGTAATTAAATTATGTCCCAGGAAAAGCTGGATCCTGTGACTGATATGAAGTATGCAAATTTGCATGAGTCTACCATTTTTATTGCATAATTTATTCTGGATTTAGTAGTAATGACTAGGCAAAGAAGTATATAGGGCACTGAAATTTTTCTGCAGATCTCAATAAGAGCAGGAGACTGGCATGGTGAAAGGTGCTCCTTAATGCCTAGGGCATATAGGTCTTTATAGCTCAGATCTGGGTTTGGAAGTTGTGGTTTGGACTAGCCACGGTAGTGAAAACATCAGTGTAGACAATAACACAAACCATGCTAATGTCCACAACTGAAAGTGAGAGGAGGGGAGGAGTACCCAAGTGGCAAGATGCTGCTAGTTGCCAAACCATGGTTTGGCAATTGGGTAATGTTTTGTCTGCATGTATTCGATGGAAAACTGCATACAGCAAACTACTAGGTATATGGTTGCAACTGGCCTTTTTCGGATGCCCACCCACTCAGCTATATTTAGTTCTCTACAATCTTTTTTCCTTTGTACTCGCATCTGTTTTTACTTCTGCCAATTTCTGTGCAGCTGTATACTTTTTGTGTATTGTGGCTACTTTCCCACTATACTGGCAATTGACACAGTAAAGGGGATTTTACAGATTCTCAAAAATATGAAATATTTTCCCACAGCAACACCACAGAATGTCTCTGAAATCACATCTACTCTAAGAATTAAGCTGTGCACCTGCATGAATCTTACTGATTCACGGCACTCTGGCCTAAGGATGAATAACACATTCCAATTGCTTTGATTTGCATCCCACATTTACTTCTGGTAACTTCATAAAGGAGTTTTGAAAAGTCCTGCAAATTGCACTAAATGTAAAGCATGTTTCTTTCTAAACGTTAGGTAGTTAATTTGACTAGTGTTTTATTTGATGAACTGGAGCTTAATGTGAATTATTTCAAGAGTATTTGGGCCAGCTTAGATAGTCAGCTTGCTATCTGTCTAGTGCAGGGTGAGTTGATTTAAATCAAGGGCGATATTAATGAATGGCTTAAATTGTCAAGGAAAATAAAGCACATAATATGCTTAAGCAAGATGGGTAACTGTGAAATTAGTGGATTTCACTTTGGCTCTGAGTTCACATGCAAAGATCACTAAGTAAGATAGCTTACTTGAATACAGGGACCACAATCCAATACAGAACTTTGTGAGCCCAGTTGTGACCAGAAATGTCTGGAAGTCTATAGGGTAAAACTATGGGGTAAAATATGAGATGGAAAGAAAATGTTCAGTTTGGTTGATAGTCATAAGTATTCTTAATTTGCCACAACAATAAGCATGTAACCCACTGGATCATGCATGATGCTTGCCTTTGAAGTTAAATATTTTTTCCAAATATTTTTGCATAGAAAAGTAGGCTGTAATTCATTGTGTATGATAGAACCTCATGAATTAATGTTTCCGAGTACAATCTAGTAAATTTGTCTTAACTTGGTTTTTAAAAAATGTTAAATGTCACAACCATTTATGTTTTAAAAACCCAAGATTTAAAATGTTCCCTTCAAGAATTGAGAGAGAAATTTCCCTTTTAGATTTGTATTTGATTTTGAAGTGATTTTGTTATGTTCTTTTGGAGATTGGTTGAGCAGTGTTCAGTAGTTTCCCATAGCTGGACAAACTCGATTTGCAAATAAGAGTCCTGCAGCCCCAAAAAGAAAAAAATGCATTAAATCATACAAACTTATTCATTCAGGTGTTAGTTTCTACCTGGTATGACATAACTCTACCTGGGTAGAATGTAACACATTAGTAGGACCTCAGATGTTCTTTGAGATAGAATAAAAAAGTATGCATCATTGAAATACGAGTGGTAATAAATTGTACAGACTTGTCACATCATACAAGCTATTTTTGTTCTCTTATAGACTATAGAGTCCAACTGGCGATGTGGAAGGCACAACTTGCAAAGAATTCAGTGCCGTTCTGAAAATAGTAAAGGTGTTTACTGTTTGCAGTATGATGATGAAAAGATTATCAGTGGCCTAAGGGATAACTCCATCAAGGTAAAAGCATTTGTTGACTACTTGGTTTGCTGATGAGTCATGTAATATCCTGGCCTGGTATTTTCTGAGGGATGTTTCCTGTCATATCTTGGCATTATTGAGGTTTTTTATCCACTGCTTGGTGGCAGCTGGGTGGGGGATGGGGATGGGGATAATCAAGCTGTTCCTAGTAATACTACAAAAGGTTGACCATTAAGCCTCTGCTTAAAAACAGAAGAGCTGAAAAATTTATGGTACTTGTGATATTTCTTCAAAAACAATGCACATGTTAAGATTATTTGTGACCATTGGAGCTTGAAAATTGCTTTTTAAAAAGAGGAGGGGTGAAATACCAACCTACTAGGGAACTGAGACAG
This sequence comes from Hemicordylus capensis, assembly GCF_027244095.1. Lineage (NCBI taxonomy): Eukaryota > Metazoa > Chordata > Lepidosauria > Squamata > Cordylidae > Hemicordylus > Hemicordylus capensis. Next base: position 265,456,780 of record NC_069657.1, on the reverse strand, counting down.
TCCTACTTTTTCAGATCAAATTTACAATCTTGTTTTGTGTTCTCCATGATTTGGGGGTCCTTGCCCATGTTCAGCATAGTAATGTTGATACTCAGTTTCCTCAGGTGCTTATGTTGTCCCTGAAAGACAGTACAGAAATGAAATGAACAATTGTACAATGAATACGTCGAATATTTATATACCAATTTTCAATAAAAAGTTATATCTATGGTTTACGTAGATATAAATAAATAAAATGCCCCTGTCCCCAAAGCGCTCACAATCTTAAAAATAAACATACGATAGATGCTATCAACAGCCACTGGGGGGATGCTGTGCTGGAGATGGATCGGGCCAGTGGCTCTCCCCTGCTAAATAAAAGAGAATCACCACTTTAAAAAGGTGCCTCGTTGCTCAGTTTGCAGGGGACTGCTAAATTGTTGTTCTTATAGACAAATTTACGGAGAACAGGTCTATCATTGGCTACTAGTCTGGTGGCTATAGGCCACCTCCAGCCTCAGAGGCAAGAGGCTGATAAATAGCAGTTGCAGGGGAGCAACAGCAGGAGAGAGGGCAAGCCACCACCCCCTGCCTGTGGGGTTCTCAGAGGCATCTAGTGGGCCACTGTGTGAAGCGGGATGCTGGACTGGATAGGCCTTCAGCTTGATCCAGCAGGGCTGTTCTTGTGTTCTTAATGAGACTACCCGTGTCCCCTTCTGACAACTTATTGCAGGCTCAGTTTGCTATTGCTTTACAGCTAGAGAGAAATTGACTTCATGTTTGAATAACTCAGCTGCATTTGTGTTTGGCAGATTTGGGATAAAACTGTATTGGAATGTTTGAAAGTATTAACAGGACATACTGGCTCTGTCCTATGTCTGCAGTATGATGAAAGAGTCATTGTAACTGGATCTTCTGACTCCACTGTGAGGTGAGCATTTGTATACTTACAAATATGGTGAGAAGAAGATGGAGGTAAAGGAAAAACACAGCTAGTCTTCTTCACTCTTGAGTCCCATCACCCACTGAGATCATCCAGAGTGGTTCATCTACAGTTGCTACCAGCTTGTCTGGTGGCTACTCAGGGGCAGGCCTTCTCTCTTGCTGCCTCAAGACTCTGGAATGTGCTCCCTGCTGTGATGAGAGCCTCCCCATCCTTAAAGACACATTTTTCCACCCAAGCTTTTTAACTAAACTGTGGTTTTAAATATGTTTTAAGCATTTTTATTTCTGTTTTAACTTGGTTTGTGGTGTTGTGAACTGCCCAGAGATGGAGGTTTGGCACTGCATAGATACAGGTGAAACTCGGAAAATTAGAATATCGTGCAAAAGTCCATTAATTTCAGTAATGCAAATTAAAAGGTGAAACTGATATATGAGATAGACGCATTACATGCAAAGCGAGATAAGTCAAGCCTTAATTTGTTATAATTGTGATGATCATGGCGTACAGCTCATGAAAACCCCAAATCCACAATCCCAGAAAATTAGAATATTATATGGAACCAAGAAGACAAGGATTGAAGAATAGAACAATATCGGACCTCTGAAAAGTATAAGCATGCATATGTATTCAGTACTTGGTTTGGGCCCCTTTTGCAGCAATTACTGCCTCAATGTGGCGTGGCATGGATGCTATCAGCCTGTGGCACTGATGAGGTGTTATGGAAGACCAGGATGCTTCATTAGCGGCCTTCAGCTCTTCTGCATTGTTTGGTCTCATGTCTCTCATCCTTCTCTTGGCAATGCCCCATAGATTCTCTATGGGGTCAGGTCAGGCGAGTTTGCTGGCCAATCAAGCACAGTACACTGTATACTTTTCAGAGGTCCGATATTGTTCTATTCTACAATCCTTGTCTTCTTGGTTCCATGTAATATTCTAATTTTCTGGGATTGTGGATTTGGGGTTTTCATGAGCTGTACGCCATGATCATCACAATTATAACAAATTAAGGCTTGACTTATCTCGCTTTGCATGTAATGCGTCTGTCTCATATATCAGTTTCACCTTTTAATTTGCATTACTGAAATTTTTGAAACTTTTGCACGATATTCTAATTTTCCGAGTTTCACCTGTAGATAAGATAGATAGAGGCTTTCTGGATTTAGCCTTTTTTAAAAAAAGTGGGGTCAGGGGCATTGCCCACATGAATTAAGAATTGCCTCTGTTTTTGGATACTTGCCAGTCTTGGACTTGAAAAGGTATTCTTCATTAGATATTACCTCAAAAGGTGTGTTTACCCCTGCTTTTTCCCCCTTGAGTAAGTAAGTAAAACTTTATTTCGGTCATAGACCAGCAATACAACAATATAAAACAAATAAGATAATAATACTACTACTATGAAATCAGACTACATTTATACGCATTTGGCATATTATATAACAATATTTGGCCACAATATGAATAATGTCCGAATTAGGATTGGTGAGTAGATAGTTTGAATGAATGAATGAACGAATGAATGAATATTATTGAGTATTATTGGTGCAGTTTATACTATGTTCCAGGTAGTCAGGAAAGCAAATCTATCATTCAGACGGCGTTGACCTCCCCACACAACCTTTGAATGGACCTTGCGAGAGCCCTTGGATTTACTCCTGTAGAATGGCTGCAGGTCTGCTGGCTAGGAGGTTTCAAGTAGCTGACTGAAACACTCTGCTCCTGAATCTACTCATGAATAAGCATCTCATCCTACCTTTTCATATGAGAGACTGGAGTGTTTGACTTATCTGCACTCTCTTTGCCACACACCAGCAAAGAGCAGCATAAGAACTTACAGGAAAATGTTTTGTTTAATGTGATGCTCCTTTTTTGCTCAAAACAGCTTACAAAGTGATATGAAAATGTACGCAAGTCTTAGGAGCATCATGAAGGCTTTCATGTGTCAATTTGTGTGCCGTCCCAAAAGTAGTTGGCTGATGTCGTGATCACACTGCTTTGACTGTTCTGAGCATCCAAAAGTACACACTTTCTGGCAGGCACAAGTTTGGGACCCTTGGTCTTCACTCAACAGCTGCAAGTGGGGAAGTGTTCAGTGACCACCATCTCCGCATCATGTAGTGTGGCAAATGTCTGGTATTGTGGGGAGCCAGAGGCAGCTGCAGCTCTCAGCCACTACTTTTCCATTGCAAGTTGTCCCATCATCTTGCTGTTTGCAGCACACAGCCCGAGGCTTGAAATAAAGGTGTTTTTTTCTTTCCCCCAAGAAATGAACTTTCAGTGTACTAGAACTTGATTTAGGATTGATTTTATTCTCTTGCAGAGTTTGGGATGTGAACACAGGCGAAGTCCTGAACACACTGATTCATCACAATGAGGCAGTGCTTCACTTGCGGTTCAGTAATGGCTTAATGGTGACCTGTTCAAAGGACAGATCTATTGCTGTCTGGGATATGGCCTCCCCAACTGACATCACCCTGCGTCGTGTATTGGTTGGCCATCGAGCTGCTGTTAATGTTGTAGATTTTGATGACAAGTATATTGTATCTGCTTCCGGTGATAGGACCATTAAAGTAAGTTTCTCAAAAGAACAAATCCATAAAGACGTGATGAAAATGTCTGAAATGATCCATTCCCCTTTGGAGTAATGACCAAGGTTCTGTGATTTGTTCTTCTAGCATTCATCTAGTGATCACACTATTGCTATAAGGGTAAACTCCCTTATAAGCTCCAGTTAAACTCTTAACCTTGGACAATAGTGTGAACACAGAAGTGTTAAGCATCTGAGCTTTCACACACCAACACCTAATAAAGTAGAGGCCACTAGATGAAATCTACCAAATACTTCAAAAGGCAGCTTCCTATATTTCCCCCAAATCATGAGGTTTTTAAAAATGTAGATTGGCATTCCTGTTCTCTTCTCCTGTTTCAAAGTAGGTTGGCATTCCTGTTCTAAGCACAACTTATCTGTAGTCTTTCTTCAACAGCAACATTATCTTGCTGTCTGAAGAATTTAAAATACTGTGTTTGAAGACCACATTTATGTTAAACATTTTTATTTATCCAAAGGCATATAGTATCTGCCACCTTCCAGAAAAGCTGTTCAAGAGTAATTCTGCTAGAGCTATGTCCCAGAATTCTTCTGCCCAAAGTATTGCTTTCTATGATTTAAAATGATCTTTTTTCATTTTTACTGGGGTTTGATGAAGACTTGTAATTTCAGCTTTATTTAAGAATGCATAATTTGCAGCAATAGCAATATATATTAAAATTACCAAAATTATACCAAATGTGGTAGCTGTGAGGGTCACACTATCTCTCTCTCTCTCTCTCTCTCTCTCTCTCTCTCTCTCTCTCTCTCTCTCTCTGTCTATCTATCTATCTTGCCCCCCTCCAGTATACTACCGCTTGGGGAGGCTCACAACATTAATAAAATATACAGTGTAAAATAAAAGACTAATAAAGTTAAGTTAAAAGACCAGTCTAAAACCATATTTAAAATTACATTTAAAAAAAGGTTTCACATTAAGTTATTAATAAAAAGCTAAAAATGGATAACTATAAAAACTAAAGAAGCTACCAGATATAAGCAGCAGATAAAACATTAAAGAGCCTCTTTAAAAAGATGTGTTTTTAGTTTTAAAAAGATACACTGAGGGAGGGAGCATGCGAAGCTTTTAAAATACTTTTTAAAAGCTGCTGATAATGTAATTAGGATTAGATGTCTGGCTTGAAAACAGATTTCATTTTCAGTAGCATTTTTTAATACTGCTAAGCCATATTTTCTGTACAGAATTCTAACACATTCAAGTTGCCCCTATATATTGTTGAATATTTGTTTTCCCTACAGGTTTGGAGCACAAGCACATGTGAATTTGTTCGCACTCTTAATGGGCACAAGCGGGGCATTGCCTGCCTCCAGTATAGGGATCGACTTGTCGTGAGTGGATCGTCAGACAATACCATTAGGTAAGTGGCAGACTTGCTTGTATTAGGAGAAAGCTGTAAATGGAAGTAGGATTCTTTCTCTGAGTCCAGCCCAGCCTATAGATGATGTTTCCAATACTGTGTTCCCAGTTTTTTGGTGCCATGTTCTTGCTGGATTTTTTTGGCTATTAGTTTGAATTTATGCCTGACTCTGTGCTTGAGGGTCAGGAAAGCCACCTCCACCCGTTCAGGTGATCTCATTCTCATGGAGGGGTGTATCGCTTCCTTTTTCCATCATCCCTTGTGCTCCTTTTACAGGTGCCGGCATATCTGCTCAATAGTGACAAGTGCCCCAAACTTCTGCCAAGAAAGGTCCCCAGCAGTATCCCCTTGACACTCTGCCCCCCATTTGTACTGGGGCTTGGAGAAGATAATAAACAGCAGGGATGTCTCATACTAATTGTCTTCTCCAAACCTTGGCACAAATGAAAGAAGATGCTGGCATTCCCCCAAGCCCTTTGAGCATGCCAGAGGACTTGGGATAGGGGGTGATGACAAGTAGAAATAGAAGCTGTCTAGGAAGTCAAGCCAAACATTTACAGACCCTTCTTCCTTTACTTAATAGTTCCCTATCCACCAGGAGCCCCTGGTGGCGCAGTGGTAAAACTGCCGCCCTGTAACCAGAAGGTTGCAAGTTTGATCCTGACCAAGGGCTCAAGGTTGACTCAGCCTTCCATCCTTCCGAGGTTGGTAAAATGAGTACCCAGAATGTTGGGGGGCAATATGCTAAATCATTGTAAACCGCTTAGAGAGCTTCCAGCTATAGAGCGGTATATAAATGTAAGTGCTATTGCTATTGCTGTTGCTATTAACATGATGCCTCCACTTGCTCCTTGGTCACTACCAAAGGTAAACCTTTAGCATGCCTATTCCCTAGTAGTCACCAGACCCTTTACAGAGCTTGACTCTGCCACAGGCTCTTTGAGCTTATGGAGTTGATTCTGTACCATATGCCTTTCCCTCTGCTCTCTGCACCTGGGTCTGTGCATTCGCCAGTGGTTTCAGTTCTAGGGGTGGAGCTAGCAAGAACAAGCCAGGGTCCTCCAGGGATCTGTACTTGGACCAGTGCATTTTAGTTTATTCATCAATGATCTAGAAGTTGGGGTAAGCAGCGAAGTGGCCAAATTTACAGATGACACTAAACTATTTAGGGTACTGAAATCCAAAACAGAATGTGAGGAGCTCCAAAAGGATCTCTCCAAACTGGGTCAGTGGACAACAAAATGGCTAATGCAATTCAATGTTGGCAAGTGTAAAATGATGCACATTGGGACGAAAAACCTCAACTTCAAGTATATGCTGATGGGATCTGAGCTGTCGGTGACTGACCAGGAGAGGGATCTTGGGGTCGTGGTGGATAGCTCGTTGAAAGTGTCGACTCAGTGTACAGCAGGTGTGAAAAAGGCCAGTTCCATGCTAGGGATCATTAGGAAGGAGATTGAAAATAAAACTGCTAATATTATAATGCCCTTATACAAAACTATGGTGCGACCACACTTAGAATACTGCATACTATTCTGGTCACCACATCTAAAGGAGGACATTGTAGAACTGGAAAAGGTGCCGAAGAGGGCAACCAAGATGATCAGGGGCCTAGAGCACCTTTCTTACGAGGCAAGACTACAACACCTGGGGCTTTTTAGTTTAGAAAAGACAACTGTGGGTAGACATGCTAGAGGTCTATAAAATCATGCATGGTGTGGAGAAAGTGGATAGAGAGAAATTCTTCTCCCTCTCACATAACACTAGAACCAGGGGTCATCCCATGAAATTGATTGCCAGGAAATCTAGAACCAACAAACGGAAGTACTTTTTCACACAACGCATAATCTACTTGTGGAATTCTCTGCCACAAGATGTGGTGACAGCCAACAACCTGGATGGCTTTAAGAGGGGTTTGGATAACTTCATGGAGGAGAGGTCTGTCAATGGTTACTAGTCAGAGGGATATAGGCTACCTCCAGCCTCAGAAGCAGGATGCCTCTGAATACCAGTTGCAGGGGAGTAACAGCATGCCCTCAACTCCTGCCTATAGGCTCCCAGTGGCATCTAGTGGGCCACTGTGTGAAACATGATGCTGGACTAAATGGGCCTTGGGCCTGATCCAGCAGGGCTGTTCTGTTATTCTTAACCACTCTGATTGCTGAAGACTTAAAACTGAAGAGGGTGCAAGAAAAGCTCTGCTGTGTACCTAAGCAAACTTGTATTCATAAGTGTGATTGTGTATCGTTCTTGTCTGTGTGTGTCTGTGTGTGTAAGTGTAAAATCATGATAGATCTAATTGTTAATAATAAAATAATAATTATTATCATTATTATTTTATTATTTTAAAAAGTTGACTACAAAGTTAATGTACAGATTCTGAAGTTTTGATGTGAAATTAACTGGAAAAGTTGGGATCCCATTTGATTGCTTCCTCCATTTCTTGTCCAGACCTGTCATTTATGTGCCTTTCTTGGTCCTTGTAAACGAGGCTTTCTGTATGCTGCAAGTTTGCTCCCCTGGAACAAATAGCAGTGGCCTCTCAAGGAGCCTTGATGTGCCCAACTGCATTCTCCCTTTGGCTGCCTTCTCAAAGAGAAGGACACAGTTTTATGTTTGCTGATAGCACAAAGCTTGTTGGCTTTTTATGGCCAAGAGAAGGATGAGGGCCCCAGGATTTTATTTTCCTGTGCGCAGCCAAGTGCATGCAGCATTCTTTGTTGGTGACGAAGGGGCAAGGAGCAAAAGCAAGCAGGGCAAGGGGCGAGTAACCTTACTCAGATCACTCCTTGCAACATTGTGTGGAGGTTTTAGTAATACAAAAACTTTGTCTTATTCAAGCATGCCTTAATACATACATTGTGTTGAGCCTTTAAAAATTGAAGCCTTTATGGAGCTAGCACTGAATCTGTTGAGGAGACTGGTGAACATTGGCTGATACTCTGTTCAGCAAGCCATGCATCCACAGATTTAGGTTCTCTGCTTCCACAGCACTCACCATCCAATAATAATAATAATAATAATAACAACAACAATAACAACATCTGCAAAAAATACAAGCTACCTGTAGCCAAACATTGGTGGGACCATAAAATTGAAAAAGTGGTAGAAAATGAAGATGTAAAAATATTATGGGACTTCCAACTACAAACAGACAAACATCTGCCACACAATACACCAGATATAACTGTAGTCGAGAAGAAAGAAAAACAAGTCAAAATAATCGACATAGCAATACCAGGTGACAGCAGAATAGAAGAAAAAGAAATAGAAAAAATCACCAAATACAAAGATCTACAAATTGAAATGGAAAGGCTGTGGCAGAAAAAGACCCAAATAATCCCAGTGGTAATTGGCGCCCTGGGTGCAGTTCCAAAAGACCTTGAAGAGCACCTCAACACCATCGGGGCCACAGAAATCACCATCAGCCAATTACAAAAAGCAGCTTTACTGGGAACAGCCTATATTCTGCGACGATATCTATAACAACAGCAACAACATTGACAATAAAATTCTGGCATCCCAGGTCCTTGGGAAGGACTTGATGTCTGGATAAAACAAAGTCAATAACACCTGTCTGACTGTGTAAAATAATAATAATAATAATAATAATAATAATAATATTGGCACTCCTAGCAAAGACCGGGGAGGTTCCATGTTAACAATGCTGTCCATCATCACTGCTATGATCAGCTTCCATCATTCTCAATGGGAGTAGGTTGCAGCAGCAATGACGCACAGCATCATTCTCACAGACCCTCCCCTGCCTTCAGTAGGAGTGCCAACAGGCTGGTGAGTGCTGCAGGAGCAGCAGACCCTCATCCAGAAGGGATCTACAGCTTGCTGAGCAGAATGTCAATCACTTTCCCAGGGAACACACACAGAGCACTCACAGAGTTACCGTTGTAGTTCACGTTTTGAAAATATCCATTTGTGCTAAAAGGCAAATGCAAAGGGAGATACATGTTAGATGCAAGCTTTATAAAAAAGCTGTGTGTGATGTTTCCTTAAGGCTTTGGGATATCGAATGCGGGGCCTGTTTAAGAGTGCTGGAAGGACACGAAGAGCTGGTGAGGTGCATCAGATTTGATAACAAGAGGATTGTAAGCGGAGCCTATGATGGGTATGTACTCCAAGCAAGTTGTGTTCCACTTTTGAAGCTTGATTCTAGGACTTGTGTGTGCACATAGATTTCTCAACAACCTTCTCTTGTCACTTCATAGCAAAATCAAAGTTTGGGACTTGCAAGCTGCTCTTGACCCTCGTGCCCCAGCAAGTACGCTGTGCTTACGCACATTGGTGGTATGTAGATATTGCTGTATTTGTAATTTTTACAATAGCTACTTTTGATCATACGGATTTCCAGCCCCTACTGCCTCAGTATGCCTAAGGCACTACTAAGTACCTTATAATAGAGATAGAATTCAGTGCTTATTGCAAGTTGATGATGATTAATGCTGAAAACAAAGAATTTCTATGTTAGAGAAGTGAAGCATTAGATTCAAAATTATCTGAAAAGTCATTGATGTGATCAGGGCTGACGAGTGGGGGAAGCGGTCTAGAAGGGGGCCCTGGAGCCCAACTAGAACATCGACACTCTATTCAGACTGTGCGGGCGCCTTGGAGCACCTCGCAGTTCTCAAGGGCCACTGGGCCAGATGGTCAGGCTCAGCAGCCGCTCCGCCTGCTGCTGCCATGGTGGGGGGCGGGGCTCGGCTCACCCCCTGGCCGCACATAGGTCAGCTAGAATTATTTTAAAGATGGGCGGTTCGACCTTGTGCCGGAAGGGGGGTGGGGTACGTGCAGCAGGGGACCAAAAATTTTTTTCACTGGGGCCCAAACTTGCTCGCAGCTGTCCTGGATGTGATACATGACTTCAGTTATTCTTCTTCTATTATTATTATTATTATTATTATTAATTCAATTTCTATACCGCCCTTCCAAAAATGGCTCAGGGCGGTTTACACAGAGAAATAATAAATAAATAAGATGGCTCCCTGTCCCCAAAGGGCTCACATTCTTAAAAAAACACAAGATAGACACCAACAACAGTCATTGGAGGTACTGTGCTGGGGGTGTATAGGGCTAGTTACTCTCCCCCTGCTAAATGAAGAGAATCACCATGGTAAAAGGTGCCTCTTTGCCCAGTTAGCAGGGGATAGTAACCTCTATGTTGCTTCTCCTAGCTTTATTAAAATGTTCCATATTTCCTCTTTGTTTACATCCCTAATCTTGTCCCTTAGTTCTAGAGTGAAAAGCATAAAGAGAGGAGAGCTGGTCTTGTGGTAGCAAGCATGACTTGTCCCCATAGCTAAGCAGGGTCTGCCCTGGTTGCATATGAATGGGAGACTTGATGTGTGAACACTGCAAGATATTCCCCTCAGGGGATGAAGCCGCTCTGGGAAGAGCAGAAGGTTTCAAGTTCCCTCCCTGGTTTCTCCCAGATAGGGCTGAGAGAGATTCCTGCCTGCAACCTTGGAGAAGCCACTGCCAGTCTGTGAAGACAATACTGAGCTAGATAGACCAATGGTATGACTCAGTATATGGCAGCTTCCTATGTTCCTAACCCGAAAGAGAAGGACAGCTAGAGAAGATTCTAGATTGAATATCAGTTTACAGTTCTCACTTTGCTATGGGTAGCTCATTAAAACTGAATGGTGTCTGCAATTAAAATTTGGCATTTGTTCTTTAAAAAAAAAAATCTAAGAATTTGGATTTAGTTACTTCTTCCAAGTACTTTTTACAGATATGTGCCAAATTTTACACACAATTGCTCCCTTCGAACTGATCAGGAGGAACGTGTATTTTGCACTCAGGAATCTGTACTAGAGTACAAAATGTAAAGTGAGTCATTCCATAAACTCCTAATTGAGTCATTCTGTGTGAAATTGACACCTTGCATCATAGTCATGGATTTTTCAGACTTCTTCTGAAACCGTGGAGAACTGCTATCAGCCAGTGTAGACAATACTGAGCTAGATGGACCTGTGATTTGATTCAATATAATTTATTTATTTTATTTATTTAACATAATTTATTTACCACCCAAAATGCAAGTCTCTGGGTGGTATACAATACAGCAGCTTCCTATGTTCACAGGTTCTTTCCAACTTCATAAAGAAATTAATATTTGAGTACAAGTATGAATCTAGGGAAAGGAATCTTCCGTCCCACTAACTATATATCTTTGCAATATTTTAGGAACATTCAGGTCGTGTGTTTAGACTCCAATTTGATGAATTTCAGATCATTAGTAGTTCTCATGATGATACCATTTTGATTTGGGATTTTTTAAATGTGCCTCCCAATGCACAAAATGAGTCACGCTCTCCATCCAGAACATACACTTACATCTCCAGATAACAGTCTGCAATTTACTACTTTCCAAGGTAAGCCTTATTTTTGTACCTGTTGCTGCTGCTCGGTTCTCTCTAATCTAATGTTTATATAATAAGAAAGTTTAATGGGGGGTGGGGGGGGGGTTTCAATTAAAACATTAACATTTTAGTTTCTTCACACAAACCTAGAACACACAAACCTAGAACACACAGCAAGTACCAAAAGAGCATACAGGAGAAAAGAAATGGTTGGGAAAACGCATTAACTACGCTATCTAAACTTGTCCCTGAGAGTCCTCTTTGTTACCTTCTCTTGCCAGCAATTTCACTTGTTCCTTCTGGTCATAGTACAGGCCTTACTGTGAGCCTGTACTCACATCCTGGTCACAGTACAGGCCTGTGGCTCAATCCAGCCTGGTTTTTCTGTGATTTCAACTCTGGTTGCAGCCACAGCACTGAATGTTTCAGTGCTGGTCTTGTGGTAGCAAGCATGACTTGTCCCTTTAGCTAAGCAGGGTCTGCCTTGGTTGCATTTTAATGAGACCCCACATGTGAGCACAGTAAGATAAGCCCTTCAGGGGATGGAGCCACTCTGGGAAGAGCAGAAGGTTTCAGATTCCTTCCCTGGTTTCTCTAAGATAGGGCTGAGAGAGATTTCTGCCTGCAACCTTGGAGAAGCTGCTGCCAGACTCTGTAGATGATACTGAGCTAGATAGACCAATAATCTGACTCAGTATATGGCAGCTTCCTCTGCTCATGGTAGTTGCACTGTCAGTAAGATGACATGTGGTAACCAATTAATTGATTAACTTTAGAATAAAATATTCACATTGGGGCCTCCTTTGTTACTCTTTCACAATTTGTGGCAACTTGGTATTTCTCCAGTGCAGTCTTCATGGGTCTACTGGTATGGATTTCCATGTGCACAACTTCATACCCCTTTCAGCAGTGTCTCCTGTGAGCTGTATTTATGTATGTGTGCCTTACCTTGTTAAGCAAGGATAAACAAGTTAAAGCCCTGGCCTTTTTTCATGGTACCTGCTGGATTGCATGCATCAATTCCTGTTCCTTGCTACCACTTAAACATGGATGGGAGGATTCCTCATATTTTCAGTGTCCAGAATAATAATTTAACATGCCATGAGCGTTTTTTTGTAACAATTTGAACATACCATTCCAAATGTTATACTGTTGCTTTGGTATTAGAGGTAATGCACAAAACCAGATCTTGCAGTTTGATTCAAGTTCAAACTGGACTCGAACTGGGGTCCCCAGTCCGAGTGTCAGTTATATCGAACCGGCCGCTGGTTCGGTTCTAATTCAAAACGGGTTCAATCTGTTTCAAAGTGGTTCTGCCATAGGGGATAATGGGAATTTCAACCAGCCCTTTATTCTCTATGGTTAGTGCCTAGGGACACCCAAGTAGGTTGGGTGGTATGTAATGATGTGTGCTATCTACCACCCAACCTGCAAAGCAATCGAGGCTACTTGTAATGAATTTTTGAATTTATTTGGGGTCATCAGTAGGGCAAAACCTTTGTCCTATTAACCCTGGAAAAAATTCAAAAATTTTATTTAAAAATAGTCTGATTGCCCAATTGCTTTGAGGGTTGGGTGGTAGTAGCACACATCATGATGTACCACCCAACCCGTTTTGGTATCCATAGGCACTACCCATAGGGAATAATGGGCCAGTTCGACTTCCTATTATTCCCTATGGCAGAGCCAGAAACAGCACTGCACACTTAAGTTCACACAGAGACATTTTAAAACTAGATTATTTTTCCCACCCACAGAACGCAGTGCAAAGCCAGACCAGTAAAAAATCACTGACCCAGATTCTGTGCCACTGCCAGCCATACAGTGCCAAGTGCCCACCAAAACATCATTATTGCCACAACCTGCTCTCCAGACACTCCATAGCAACAGCGGCACCCTTTTGACAAAAGAACATAACAGCCCTGCTGGATCAGGCCAAAGGCCTATCTAGTCCAGCATCCTGTTTCACACAGTGGCCCACCAGATGCCCCTGACTCTTAAGTGTGTCATCTGGATTGAAGAATGCACAGAGTCAGACCACCAGGTCACAGCCCACAGTGTGCTGTGCCGCTGCGTGGACAGACACATGTCATGGAACAAATCTCACACTGAAAATCAACAGCAGACAGCGATTTCACCACACCAAACAAAACCGCAAGTCTCAGGAAGGAAGAGCAGGCAAACTTGGCAAGGCAACCAAGTTCTTCTGCCTTTGTCCATCTGAGATCAAGCAGAACTAAATTTATCTATCAAATTTGTACACCACCCCAAACTTTCATCTCTGGGCGGTTAAATTGTGTGTGCATGCTGAGACTGAAAAAAGAAAACCACATGAGAAGTCTGCTTTATTTTTGTGTGAGCTGTAAGTTGGCCTCAGGTAGGGCTGGGCCCTGGCTGACAGTCTGCAGGCTGATGCATGTCATGGAACCAGTCTAGACTCATCATTGACCAAAAGTGTGCGTGTGTGTATGTCTGGTTGTGGTGCTGCAGCAAACAACAAAACAACCAACCAAAGCAACCAACACAATTCAAAGCCTGGAAACCAAAAGAAAACCCCCACCTATTCTGCATCACAGCCTCCGATGGGTGCTGGCCCAGGAGCAGCAGTCCATCATCACAAGCCTGGCAGTACCGATATAAGCCAGCAAGCAAAAAAACAACACACCACCTATACTTTTCCATAGCCTTTGATGGCTGGTGGCCCTGGAGCACCAGTCCATTATCTCGAGCCTGGTGGTGGCATGCAAGCATGCCTGCATGTGTCAGCAGCACAAATAGTCAGACTGTGACACGTTCAGGTTGGCCACGGTGAGCTGGTGTTGCAGTGGGTGAGGGTGACCATGAGTCACCCCCCACCCTCCACATCCAGCTTGGGATAGCCCAGCTGGGGAGGTTGGCCTTGAGGAAGACCTGCCACTCCACCAAGCCAACATCCAAGTGTGAGCAATGGGGTGTCACCACGTCCCCAGCAATCCGGTCAGACTTGACGATGCATTGCCTCAAACTGGACAAGCTCCATCTCGGGGTCCGCCACCACCAATGGTTCCTGGAGGTACTGTAGAACACTCTGTTTGGCACCACTGTAGGGTGCAGTTGGCACTTCCTGTACCCCTCGCAAGGCTCCAAGGTGTCTCCATTTGAACCACAGGGTGGAACAAACAGGTGGAAGTGCCAGTTGTCTTGATGCTGCCAGGGACACCACGCTACTGGACTACGGAGCAATGCCGATGCTGAGCATGGGCTGTACACTAGAAGTTGGCACTCGGCACCCTCCTCCTGGTTCTGATCCAGCCTCCTCTCCTCTGTCTGCCTCATCTCTTTAACCAAGAGGGCTCTCCACTTGGGCAACACGTCAGAAGTGGCGGCATTGTCCTTCATGGTTGGGTCACATAGACATGCCAAAACATGATCAGCACCAAGTTCGGTCAACTGGCAGAGCGCTCCACAACTCCAGTCCTCAACTGACCTGCCAGGACATGTGCCTCCCCAGTGGTTAGAATGGTCTGGTGCTTGCCGATCATCTTCTCCAGGAGTAGAGCGGTGGGCATTGCCTGAATCTGAGCTGCAGAGGAACAGCTCCAGTGCCAAGACCAGCCCAGGAATGCACTTCTAGTTTGCAGTAGACAGGTCACACACTCCCAAGCCAGAGTTCCTCACCAGGGCATGGATGGCCACCTTTTGCTCCTTCCAGTTTTCCTTTCAAACCAGTTTGATTAAAACCGGGTTCGATTATGCAGTTGACATAGATTTGTCGCCTTTTGTAGAAAAGGCCTAAGCTTGTTCTGGGCCAGCCCAGGCATTGATGACGATACCACCCCTCCAGCCTGAAAAACTAAGGCTGCAGTCCCAAACATAAATCCTTGGGTGTAAATCTCATGAAACTCAGTGGAACATACTACTGAATAGAAATGGATAGACTTGACCTCTGTCAGCTGGACTATCCCTACCCTCTCAGCTCAGCCTGTCCTTTCTTGAGCCTTTTAAAAGGAGAAGGGATCCCAAAGAATCCAAGGTTTCAAGAAAGCCAGAGTTTTCAAGCTGCTCTATCAGAAACACCTAGTAAGGTTATGCTTAAGTCTTTATTGAAGCTGAGCGGATATACTGTGTTTGTGTTCTCTAGCTACGAACTTTGTTTAGCGAACAAAAGGGAAAGTAGATCAGTTTCGTATGATTTTCTGTTTCCAGTTCCATACTAGATACTAACAATTGCCCCATTTTTAATTTTTTTAAGGTATTTACAAGCCAGTTATTTGTTTCTTTGTTCAGTTTAATAACTTATCCAAAGCTGCTGGTCTTACATTTTTCCTTTCTCTGATTTTATGGGATCTGTTCTCCAATGGATGTACTTGTTAGTGCCATATCTTGACTCATAAGGAACTATTTTTATTTTATTTTATTTTATTTTATTTTATTTTATTTATGGCTAGACTGAGTTAGATGGACGTTATAAGCTATAATGGCAGCATATTCTTTCTATTCACTGGACTGAAGCTTGCTAGCTTGATGCACAGTGCCATATGTAGACTTTGTTTTACCTCTTTCGTGTTGTGTCGAAGGGATATCTGAACTTTGACTTTTAAGCAGTGACTAGAAGTAATTCACCAGGGATAACTGAGGCACAACTGATCAGATACAGCGCTGTAGGAAGGTGCCAAAAGGCATCATCTCATACTGCGTGGGAGAAGGCAATGGTAAACCACTCCTGTAATATACCAAGAAAACCACATGACTCTGTAGTCGCCAGGAGTCGACACTGACTCAACAGCACCATCTCTGTTTGAAGTAGGGACCCTATCCTGGGTAAAACAAATTAAGATGTGATGGAGGGGTGTGCGTGTATCCAGGTTGTTGAAACAGAGTGTTCAGTGGTATACACTCCCCTTCATAAGGGAAGATCTACCACTGTGTTGAGTGGCCAGCCAGCCAGTTTATATATGTAGCTAATGACAGTTATAACAGTTGAGTGGTAGAATGCATAGTTTGCAAGCAGAAGTTCTCATATTCCAAGCCTTGGTGTCTCTGCTTAAAGGATTTTGGGTAGTGGAGCTGGCTCAAGAACCATTGCCAATTGGGGAGTAGTCACCACCCGGCTGGATGAACCAATGGTCTGACTTAATAAATGGCAGCTGCAGTGTTTTCCACATGACAGAGCAAAAGCTTATCAGATAAAGTTGCAAAATAACACATATTGCTAATGTAGAGAAATAGTTTTATATGCTCAAATTTATTAATTAATTAAAATAAACAAAGCAAGCCTACAGCCTCTTTCATAATGTCCCAAACGAATATGCCTCTTATCATTTCTGACAAGCTTGGCACTCTTGGCTATTTTATTGCCTTCTGTTGAATTCCATATTTTATTGTAACAAGATCAAAATTGTTACCATATGATGATCTAATGTAATCCTTTATTAAACATTTAAGTATAAACCAAAAAATGCTTAGCAGTGAAACTCCCATGGCCATTGCTGAACACTAGTCTGTCTCTCTTGGGGAGAAAGAAATTTTAGATTAGACTTAATTATTTTGTGACCTTTAAGAGAAGCTTCCAATTTATCTTACTTAAAAAAAAACAAAAAACTTTTCACTTTTTTGAAAAAAGATATTTTTTTCCAAATACATTTAATCTTTTTTGATAGTGGTATGAGGCAGTTCATTTAAAATGTAAAGTGGACTGTTAGGGGCACTGTAGAAATTGAGACCTTCGTTGGGGAAATACATTTAAATTATTCCCCAAGCTCTGGAGGTAGCTGTGGAAGTGTTTACACCTGTATTATTTTTTGTGTGTTGGGGAATAAGGGAAAGGTTGTTTCATATATTATTTTGAAATACCTCACTCTGCAAATTCCAATAGAAAAGCACCATGCCTTTCTTTCTTCTTGCATGTTTATTGTGCTTAATGATAGCTTCTGGTGTTTCTAGAAGTGTATTCAATTGCCAAACTTCTCTTGCAATTAATTCAAGTTTGTCACTTTCTTCTTGTAGGATTCCACAGTCTTTGAACTACTGGATATTTGGCTCTTACATACCTGAAGACCTTAGCCACCGCTAAAGTCAGAAGTGGTTCTAGATGCTGTGTAGATGCGAAGCAGCACAATTCTATATCTAAACTTATCTTTTCCAGTCCTTGGTCACTCAGTGGCCTCCTCCAAGGAATTGACTAGGAATTCACTGAGTTCAAGTAGAAGAAATTCAGTCTATCCTTCACTACAATGCAAGATCCAAAGCTTCATGAGTAAATTGCCCATATACACTGAACTGATGGCTTGTTTTTCCAGGAGTAAATCGGATGTCAAGGGAGGACTTGACCTAATTTATATTTGCTTTGCACTTTTATCTGACTCTGAAGAAGAAAAACATTCTCAGTGAAATGTGGGTGCCAAACATATACCCAGAATGTACAGGGCTTTGAGTTCAAAGTCGTCATCCACCTGTAGACTTTACGTTTAATGACAGATGCGGATCCTGTTTTGTTTGCTAGGAGTATCAGTTGGACTGGTAGAAATATTTCTGGATGAATTGGTAATATTTTGGATGATAGTTTACCTATTTCTGCACCAGTAATTTGCTTTAATTTAAAGATTGTAAATTGGGCTAGATGATCTAAACTAGATGTACAGCACTGTCCTTTCTTTTAATTGTGCTCTGTACTACAGCCGTCCTACTCCTTCTAACATTTGGTATAGTTGGATCCTTCATGTGTGCTTGCCTCATTATTTCCAATACCGTAACTGTATAAGCATGTAGATATTATGTACATAACATTGTAACCTCCAAGTGCTGGGAGTCAGGGTCTCCTGATACTGTATACAGATGCCAAGGCATAAGCTTTTAAGCATCAAGGCATTCTAACTACTGGCACCGAATGGGGTTGAGATGTGTTACTTTAGAAACATTTCTCTGTGAAAAGGAGGGTTTTAGTATTCGTTAGGATTTTTCCTTTTTAAACAAAAATGGGATGAAATATCTTAATGTTGCTTCTAAAAAAAATTTAAAAACTAAACGTTAAATTTGGTTTTCTTTTCCATGCTGCAATATTTGCAAATCACCTTCAGCCATTGGCCAGAGTTGCATACATGACTAACATCTTTTAAAATCCACTTGAAGAATCTTTGAATTACCATGCTGATAAATCAAATTAAAAATGAACTTCTAATCCACTGTGACTTTAAGGGAGATGATCGGTGTTCCTCATTTAATTTTGAGAAACCTAGTTGTTAGGGCACACGTCATTGGAACTTCTCTCTTTAAACTTGTGATTGGCCATGGTAGTTATACACTCCCCAATAAAAAAATAAATTCCCTACAAATGCTGTATCTGTATCTTTACATTATTGCTGGGCAACATCGTTTAGTGGCTTCTTCTAATGCTCGTTTGAAATGTATTAACTAATAAAGTATAATATTGGTTGATTTAGGAGAAGTAGTTGGCCTGGATATGGACACTGTCATTCCTTAGTCATATGGTTTTGTATTTGTTTTTCCTTTTTTGTCACTCTTGATTTTTCTTTCTCCCCACCCCCCTTTGGTTGAGAGGTCAAGGAATGTTGATAACCAATTAAAATGACCAATGAATGAATATTGCTTATTTAGTGGAACAGCTGTGGCTGGATATTTCACTCGCACACCTGCCAGCTTGTCAGTCAAATTTTAAAAATGAAAGCACATGTCAGATGTTTAAAAGGTGCAACTTGAGCTGCTTCTGGTATTCCGCTCTTTGCCTTCCTGAGTGTTACAAATCAACAGTTTGAGTTCATAAATTCCCTTTCTGAACACTGCTGCAAATACTTGTTACATGGATATGATCAAACCCCACAAAAAATATAAGGGGGACACATTCCCATGTTCTCAGTTTTTAATATGGTTGACGGTTGTGGAAGTGGCTTATCTCCCCCCCCCATGTCATCTAATGGCTGTAAAATGAATGAATTTCTATAGCAGCCCTGAAGACGAAGGTATTTATGGAGAACTGTCCTTTTTAATGCATGTGTAAGATTAAATTCATGTTTTTCCATGGGAAATAATGGTATTTGAAGATGCAGCCTAAACTACTTTTGATTGTGCTTGGTGTAACATAGCCGTGGAGTTTGTGACTGGCACCCAAGGAACTTGGCTCCTGGGATTAATGATAGTGATCCTGGCTGTACTCTGGACTTTGTTTCGCTAATCATAACTGAGCAGCTGTATGTTACTGCTAGATTAATGTTTCAAAGCACTGGGATAGTCTTACTCTAACTTGTAATTATGTTTGCCAGTTACCTGTTTGGAAAGTTTGTGTATGAACAGCTTATTTGACAACTGTTGAATTGTACAGATATTGTTCATGATATAAGGCTTTGTACGTGGAATGTGCTTAATAAAAAAAATTTAAACTTCGCTTGTTTCATATCATTAACCAAGCTCTGAAGTATTGTTAAACTGTACAAGTTGAATAGAATGGTCCAAATTCTGAACTCATAATTTAAACAAAATGTTCCTTGTGTTTCTCGAGTAGTCTTGAATATCTCCCCAGCCAAATATATATTGATTCTTTTGAGTAAATGAAAATAACAACTTCATAGGGACTTGACATTACCGAAGCATAATACTTTCATAACCCAGTGGTTCCTGCATATTCATTTTTGCCTTTTAGTGTCCATGGGAGATAAATTGCTGTTGCAAAAGTCTGTGGAACTGATTTCAATGATAGAGGCAGAAAAATAGCATTTTAATTCAACTTAAAGGCTTTACTATGAGTATTTTGCAGGCAACAAAATCTAACCCTATACAAGGTCTTTGGATTTCTTTGTGTTGCTTCTTAATTTGTAGCCCAACAAAAAAGGAGCGCCCAAACAATGCTGAGCAAAGAAATAAGTCAGTGTTAAGGGACAAATTATTATAACGTATGACATCTGTGTTTTGAACAGCACACAGTTCCTCATCAGGGGAAATTTTAAAGGTAAAGTGTGCCGTCAAGTCAATTTCGACTCCTGGCATCCACAGAGCCCTGTGGTTTTCGTTGGTAGAATACAGGAGGGGTTTACCATTGCCTCCTCCCATGCAGTATGAGATGATGCCTTTCAGCATCTTCCTATCGGGGGTTCAAACCGGCAACCTTCTGCTTGTAAGTCAAGCATTTCCCCAATGCGCCACTTAAAGTGACTAGGGGGAAAACAAAATAAGCATTGGTTCCTGAAATGTTTCAAATCAGCCATTGAACATTAGTGAATCTCACCTCTTCAGAACCTGAAATGGCACCCCTATTCTGCAGAACCTGGGCTCTGCCAAATATTTATAAATATTCAGTATCTCGCTTCCCCCTCCATCAGAGGTGCCCAAAGTGGCTAACAATCTAATCAAAACAATACAAAATTTGAACAAAATCAGACAAATCAATCAAAAAATGAACACACCACTTAAAATGCTGCCACAGAAGCAAGCCAACCAAAGGAAGTCTTATAAAGCTAGAGATGCGGGTTGGACCCAGTGGGGGAATCCTAGAGATATATTCATGAGCTAGGATTTGCATGCTGGAGGTATATGGAGGTCATATTATGTGTTCATGGTACCCCATGAAGCCTTGTGTTTAACTGAACTGAACTTGGAGCTAGACAACAGTTCCATCCCTGCACTGGTGCTTTGAGCAGAATGAAGGAAATGACCAAAAAAAGAAAAAGATCTGCACACATTTCTTATACTCCCCTGCTAAATGGGCAAATGAGCTCCTTTTTCAAGTGATGGTTCTCTTATAGTTAGCAGGGGACCTTTTAGACTGTGAGTCCATTAAGGATGGAACCATCTTCTTCCTCTTGCTATGTAAAACTACTTTGAGTACTTTTTGTTGAAAAGTGTATAAGTAATAACACTCCCAGTGGACTTTTTCTCAAAACTGCAAAATATGCATATCCTGTTTCAAGGTGTGTGTGTTTAAAAAATAAATAAATCTGACTTATCCAGAAGCAAAATCTTGGTACATGGATTCTTCCACAGGATTTTTCCAGTGAGTAGCATCCTCCTCTCTAGATTCACAGAATATGTATATGTATTGTGCCTTTATGTGTTCCTGTCCATGGTTAATTTCAGTCCATGGGGGATGTGGATCTGAGGGAAAGAGGTGAAGTTTCCTCTCCCTCCACCCACAGCCCAAATCCCAAGTGGCTGGTTTTAGCCAAAAACAGATGGAGCATTCATGCATCTCCAGCATCCTGTTTCGCTTGCACTAAAAACTGAGCTGTGAATTGAAAAGCCCTTGGTTAGAATCTTGCCTTTGCCATGAATTCACTAGGTGGTCTGAAGCAAAGTACTTTTTCTCAGCCCTCCATATGAAAATGGGGATAAATACCCTACCTTTATAGGTTGTTGTAAGGATTAGAACACACTAACCATGAAGTGGTATATCAACCTGAAATATTCAAGGGCAAACCTTACACCTAATAGGCCTCTTTCTTGTTTCTCTGGCATCTCAAAACTAATTTCATGGGAACCTTTTGGGTCAAGTTGCTGCTGCTTGTTGTGAATGTAGGGAGCTACCTTATACCAGCTCAGATGAATTGGGCCATCTAGCTTGACAGGCAGCAGCTTCTCTAGGGTTTCAGGCAGGTGTCTCCCAGATCTCCCTGGGACTTTTACACATGGCAGGCTTTACTGTGAACTTGAAGATGTCCCCCAAAAAGATGCAAATAGTGGATTCTCCCTCAGAAGAGGGCTGTACCCATGAAGGATCATGGGTTGTCACGATCTCCTGCTCTGAAACAGGGCCAATCAAGAACTTTGCCTCCATCAGGAGGGAGGGGCAATCCCCTCAATCTTCAGTTCTTCACCCTGTCTCGCTCCAAGCAAGTGCTCCGTCTCTGTTTTCCATTCCTCATTCTTGTTACTGATCCAGCTGAGATCTGCAGTTCTCCTCATCTCTCGTCTGCCTTGATTTTTACCTGTGGGCCCCTAGGCCACGTTAGGAGGGAACCAAGGAGACAGAGCACAAGTGCATCATCCTCAGCTGTGGCTTGTAGTATGCCTTACACATGACACCTGAGCCTCCGTGTGGTGAGAGGAAGGTTTCTTCCTCCCTCTCCAAGGATTCAATGGTGCACTCTGTGCCAGGCTGAGTGGGCAGCGGCAACCTCTCTCGCACCTGGAGTTCGGCATCACAGCAAGTCGGCCAAGACCGCCAAGGCCAAGAAGTGGGACAAGTCTGCTCCAGAGGCCAAGCCGAAAGGCAGCAGTTCCTGCCCCACAGTTTCTAAGTCATCCTTGCGAAGAGGCGTGCTGGTGGAGGGTGAGTTCAGGGCTTCGGCTCTCCCACAGAGCGCTCCGGAGTCACCGGGTGGTTCGGGAGGTGAGCCGTCGCCTGCACTGGAGGGGGTTTGGGGCTTGGGTGATCTCTCTGGCCCCCCACCAAGCACTTCTGCACCTCTGCCCCCACTTCGGCCACAGCTGAACCTGCTGAGGATGACATTCCTCTGGGATTTGCGGTCTTACTCCACCGCATTGTCATGGAGGAGTTCAGGAAACTGCCCTGGCCACCTCTCCCAGTTCCTGCCTCTTTCCTCCTCAGCCCAGAGCTTTCCCACCCAAATGGCTGTGGCAGCCATTTTGGGCTCAGCTATCAGCACTTTGTGTACCGTTGCAGTTGCCTGGCCTGTGAACAGCACTGCCCCCAGTGGGGATGGAGGGCTGCCCACCTTGTCCCCTTCTCGCTCTCCCGGTCCCCCCATGGGTCCTGTGGTCCCCTCACAGCCTGTTAACCCATTACCCGGCGATCCATCTGAAGCATCAGATTCTGATTGGGCAGAGGGAGAGCTTTCTGGGGATGAGGCAGATTCAGCCACCCCTCAGCAGCCCCAGTACTGGCTATTCTCCCAGGCCGACTTTTCTGTCCCGCTGCATAAGGCCTGCAGGACCTTGCATCTGGAGGGAGTTGCCCAGGCTAGCGCGGGCAAGGCCGAAGAAGACCCAGCGGTGCTCCCTTCGCTGAAGCCACCAGAGGTGTCTGTGCTCTGCCCTCAGGTATTCTTAGACATTTTTCAAAATGAGTGGGGCAAGCTCACCGAGAGTAAGGGGCCTCTGCCTGCGATTCAGCGCCTATATAACTCCAGTAGCATCCTTATGGAAATTCTCCAGGTGCCACCCATAGATGCCAAGGTGGCTGCATTGGTGATGGGGGCTGTGTTCCACAAGGATGGGGACAATGTCCTAAAAAACCTGGATGACAAGAAATGTGATGCTACCCTTTGAAGGTCTCACGAGGCATCAGCTCTGTCTCTCAGGGCCTCTACAGCTAACTATATGTTTGCAAGAGTGGCAGTCCTGTGGGTTAGGGAGCTCACTCCCCTGGTGCCCCCAGAATTGACCATCCTTAGGCAAGATTGAAATAAGCTGGGGAAAGTGGCCACATTTATGGCCGATTCGTCCCTGGACGCGGTACAGCTGTCAGCCAGAGCTCTGGTGTCAGATATTACCATTAGACGCCACTTCTGGCTTAAGAATTGGAAGGTGGACCAAAAGTCCCGGTCCAACTTAGCCAATTCTGTCTTCAAAGAGGGAAAGCTGTTCGGAGAGCTGTTGGAATCTGTTTTAGTTGAAACAAAAGACAAGAAGGCTATGCCTTCCATGGTCCAACACCCTGAGCGCCAGAACTTTTCTCCTTCATCTTCTTCCTCCAGGGGCTTCAGTTCATCCTTTTGATCCCGCCAGAATAGGCAAGACAGGTTCGCCTGGACCAGGCCTCAGACCAAGGGCATCCATCTTTACCTATATTTGGACGACCTACTGATTTGGTATCCATTGTTCCATGGGGCCAGGAGGACATCCGCTTGGTGTTGGCAGTTCTGGAAGCACACAGCTTCATAGTAAACTTCCAAAAGAGTTCCCCAGTGCCCCAGACCAAGATCACTCACCTGGGGGAGCTGATCAACACAGACAAGGGACTGGTGTCCCTCCCCGCCAAGCGCAGGAACACACTTCTCTCCAAATGTTGCTCCCTGATCTCCCGCCCAAGGTCGGACGTGCTATCCCTGAGCCAACTGCAGGGTCTTATGATATCGACCATAGGTATAGTGCCCTGGAGTTGGTTCGACTCCAGTCCGCTCTAGTGTGTGTTGTTGCCTTATCAAGAAGAGATAATGCGCAGGTCCAGACTGAGTGTAAGCTTGCCGGCTCCAGTTCTGCAGTCCCTGAATTGGTGGGTCTCCCCTGCCATCGAGAGGGGTGTCCAGTTCTTTCCGGTCAGCCGCATCTAGGTGACCACGGATACCAGCCCTCAGGGCTGGGGCGGTGATTGTCAGCACCTTGTAGCTCAAGGCCTCTGGTCTCAGAGCAAAAGGTCGTGCTCCATAAATTGGCTGGAACTCCGAGCAATCAGGAATTCCTTCAAGGGGTTTCTACCCATGGTCCAGAACCAGCACATGCTGGTACGAACAGACAGCATAAAGGCCAAGGCACATGTCAATTGCCAGGGCGAGACCAGGTCCAGGCCCCTGATGAAGGAGGCCACAGTCCTGCTAAACTGGGCAGAGAGACATCTTCTCTCCCTGGAGGACGATCACATCAGTGGAGCCTTAAACACAGTTGTGGACTGGTTGAGTCGGGCTCAGTTAGCTCAGGCCAAGTGGTCCCTGGATCCTCAGGTCTTCCAGCAGATTGTGCAGAACTTCAGTCGCCTGGCCATAGACCTCTTTGCCTCCTCAGGAAACTCAAAGCTGGCTCGCATTCTCTCCAGGTATCAATCCCACGGAGCCAGGTGGGCGGGCGCCCTGACGTTTCCATGGCTGGTTGGTCTTGTTTATGCCTTCCTGCCCACAGCCATAATTCTGCAAACAATCCAGAGGATTTGTCAATTACGGGCAGAAATCATTCTGATGGCCCCACACTGGCCCCACTGGCCATGGTTTCCGGACCTAGTGGAGTTGTCCAGCGAACCGCCATTGTCCCTGGGATGCCATCCTCACCTTCTCAGTCAGGGCCCGGTGTTTCACCAAGAGCTGGACTGGTTCAACTTCTTCGCTTGGAGAGTGAGTGGAGTTCCCTAGGGGCATGTGGATATTTCACTGTGGTCCAGGACACCATACTGGCCTCCCGTTGCCCTTCCACCATCAGGGTTTACCAATCAACCTGGAAAGCTTTCTCTAAATGGTGTTCTTTGTTGGGTGTTGCCCCAATTTCAGCATCAGTATCTCATGTCCTGGGTTCTTGCAAGGGGGTCTAGACAAGGGTCTTCAACCTAATACCTTTCGCTGCCAGGTCTTCGCCATATCCTCAGTCTTACAGGTTCCAGGGGCTTCCTCTCTCTCTATGTATCTGCATATTCAGAGGTTCCTTAAGGGGGCAGCTATTCTCAATCTGCCTACGATTCACAGGTTCCCCACTTGGGACCTGAACCTGGTCCTGAGGGCCCTCACGAAGCCACCTTTCAAACTCCTGTGTTGGGTGTCCTTGAGGATTCTTACCCTAAAGGTCTTGTTCTTGGTCGCAATCACTTCCGCCAGGTGGGTCTCCGACCTGGGGACCTTGTTAGTTCGGAAGGTCTTCCCCAACTATGTTTGGTCTTCCCCAACTTTGTGTTGTTGTGTACCGATCCAACCTATATTCCCAAGGTCAGTTCTGTCTTCCTTAGGGCCCAGGAGTGGATGCTTCCCTTCTTCTGCCCTAGTCCTTCTTCCCCTAAGAAGAAGGAGTGGCATACATACCATGGATGTGCGCAGGGCAGTGCGGATCTACCTGTGCTGTACTAAGTCCTTCAGGCTGTTGGAGTCCTTCTTTGTGTCTTTCAGGGTTTGTTCCCTGGGTAAGAAGGTTTCTGCATCTTCTTTTTCCTGTTGGATTTGCTCATGTATTCAGTTGGCATATATGGAATCAGGTGTGCATGTCCCTGAGGGAATCATGGCTCACTCCACCAGGAGCGCTGCTGCTATCACCACCTTTTCCATGTTGGCCCCTCTGGTCGATATTAGCCATGCTGCCACTTGGGCCTCCCTCTACATTCATGAGGCACTATAAGATCCATGACTGGACATCTGCTGATGCGGCGTTTGGCAGGTGAGTCCAGCAGCAGGTAGTTTCTACCTAAGACCAGAGTTCCCACCTGATTACAAGGAGGGGCTATGGTAGTTCCCATGATCTTTCATGGATACAACCCTCTTCTGAGGGAGAATGAATCGTTGGTACTTACCTGAATGGTCATTCTCCTCAGAAGTATGCGTTGTATCCGTCCCACCCGCGAGTTTGTCTGGTTGTCTTGTCTGTCTCCTGGTGTCCTTGTGTTGTCTGGTTTTATCTATATTGGGCAGTTTCCTTTCTGGGGTGGACTGTTCTCCTTGGAGGATGTTGAGTTAGTACTAGGGTATGTTCCCAGGGGTGTGCATTGCCTTACCTCCTGAGTTCCTTGCTGTTTATTCTGATCTGTTCTTTGAGTTTCTTTCGGAGCTAATAAGAGCTGTCTACAAACTGAAGATTGAGGAGATTGCCCCTCCCTCCTGATGGAGGCAAAGTTCGTGATTGGCCCTGTCTCGGAGCAGGAGGTCATGACAACCCATGATTCTTCATGGATACAATTCATATTTCTGAGGAGAATGACCATTCAGGTAAGTACCAACGATTCATTTTTTTTAACCACAGATATAAATTGGGTTACACTAATGTGCAGTGAAAAACCCAAATTTTGTGTGAACTGCTCCCCTATAATTCGCAGGGACTTTGGGGTAAATCTGGCAGATATGTGAACATCCCCCTCCCTTCTGGAGGAGATGGGAGTTAAAGGGCTTTAAAAGCCCTGTGTGAAAAACTTTCTTGAGATGCCAGGGATTGAATCTCAAGCTGTCTAGATGCAAAGCAAATGCACTCTCACTAAGTTATGGCCCCATCCCCCAAACTGAACCATTTGCTTCTCTGTGGGCTTGGTGGTTTGATAACAGAAATGTCTTGCCGTTCCTCCAAGGAGATGAAATCAGTGGCTGACATTCAAACGTATCAAGCACCAACACTTCTGAAGAATTCAACTCAGCTTCACTGCTCATGTAGTGCGGGTGGGGAGCAAATTTTGATAACCTCCCATTCCCCCAGAAGCTCTCTTGCAACCCCAACAATATGTCCCTGAGAGCTGTGCAGCCTTCAGGAAATATGTTCAAGTGGCACAAAGTGTTTCTGGGGAAATAGGAGGTTGTCTGAATCCCACCCCCACCTGCACTAGCACAGGTATAACATTAGTCTGGAATTGTTTTGAACCACAGGTGCTTCTTCCATAACACCAGTGCTTTGTTAGTCTGGATGTCAGCCTATACGTGTTAGCTGGTGGTATTAGCCCTATTCAGACATTGTATGAGTATACATATGTCTGTACATTTGTACATGTGTTTGTGTGAAAGACTAGACCTGCATTCATTTTAAGGATGAACCTGGGTACAGAATAGTATTCCCTCTAATATTTTTCATCTGTGTACAGAATAGGTTTTCCTCTGGGTTGCATGATAAAGGCAGTGTGTGCATAATCAAGGCAATGTGGGCCTATGGCAAAGAAGATGTTTTCTTAAATACCCAGGGCCTAAGCTGTTTAGGGATTTGTAGGTAATGACCAGCATCTTGTATTTTGCCCAGAAACATATCAGTAGCCAGTGCAATTCCTTCAACATAGCAGTAATATGGTCTCTCCTAGATGACCCAGAAACCAACCTGGCTGCTGCGTTCTGAACCAACCGCAGTTTCTGGACTAAGAGCCCCTGGTGGCGCAGTGGTAAAAATTGCTGCCCTGTAACCAGAAGGTTACAAGTTCGATCCTGACCAGGGGCTCAAGGTTGACTCAGCCTTCCATCCCTCCGAGGTTGGTAAAATGAGTACCCAGAATGTTGGGGGGCAATATGCTAAATCATTGTAAACCGCTTAGAGAGCTTCCAGCTATAGAGCGGTATATAAATGTAAGTGCTATTGCTATTGCTAAGTACAAAGGCAGCCCCACATAGAGCTGATTGCAGTTATCCAGCCTAGAGGTTACCAGCAGATGTACCACTGTTTTGAGGTTGTTCATCTCAAGAAACGGACGCAGCTGGCGTATTAGCCAAAGCTGATAAAAAGCACCTCTGGCCACTGCCTCAACCTGGGACACCAGAGATATGTTCGGATCCAGAAGCACCCCCGGACTGCGCACCTGTTCCTCCGGGGGAGCGTGACCCCATCCAGACCTGGCAGATAAAGATTGTCTCCCGAGTTTCGACCCCGCACAATAAGTACCTTCATTTTATCTGGATTCAGCGTCAGTTTGTTATCTCTCATCCAGTTCATTACTGCCTCCAAGCAGGTGTTTAGGGAGGATATGCCTTCTCCTGATGGTGTTGACATGCAGAAATAGATTTGGGTGTCATCAGCATGTTGATAACACCCTGCACCAAATCTCCTGATGGCCTCTCCCAGTGGTTTCATGTAGATGTTAACATCGGAGACAATATGGAGCCCTGAGGGACACACATTCAATATGCTCAGGCACTTTGACAGGGATCCTGGCAAGGGAGATATTGCTCTTGTAGACCACAGGCACTCCACCTCCCTGCCCATTTCCCCTTCCCTGCTCCTCAAAAGAGTACCATGTTGAAGAGCGGGGAGGACCATGCACATGCTTTAGGGGGAACCTTGCGTCCTTTGCGTCCATAGCGGCAGTTTGGGCAGCAGCATAGCACAGAGAGGAGCTCTGTTCCTGAGCTCCTCACTTCCACTGTGCAAATAATTTTTTTTTTCTTCGCCCGACTATCGCGGGCTGGAGCGGGTAAGGTGGGCTCGGGCAGCTGGGTGGGCGATAGGCGGGGGCGACGGCCTTCTCATGGGCCCTTTTGGCCTGTAATCAATTGGGGGGAGGAGCGGGGAAGGGGATTTTGGAAAGCTGGGAGGGCGGGTGAGCGGGTGGTGGGAGGACAGGCTTCCCCTGCCGCCTCTTCCCCCCTCAATCACCGGCCGGGCGGTCTCTGGAGGCGCCGCTGCCATCCTCCGCGGCCGGCCCGGGCGCTTCACGGTTGGCTCTGTCCCGCCGGCCTCCGTTGGCCTCCATTCCGTCCCCCGTCTCCCCAGCTTGGTTGCTGTCTCTTCTGGGCGAGGCGGCGGCTCTGCCGCCGCCTCGGCCAGTTTTCCCCGCTGGCGCTTCTCCGGCTTCTTCAGGGCGGCCGCTTGTGGCCGTCCAAGATGTCCGCCGGGTGCTGGCGGTCGTGTCTCCCTTGCCCTGTTCTGGGCCTGCGCTTCGCGCAGGCCCAGAACAAGGCAGGGAGGCACGAACACACACTTGGTGCCCATCAACGGATGGACACCAAGCGTTTTATTAGAGAGGATAAAGAAGAACTGGCCTTGCTGAAGGAGAACAGGATCATAGCTTCTGCAAGAGAAAGTCTTGTTTCACTAACCTTTTGGAGTTATTTGAGAGTGTCAACAAACATGTGGATGAAGGTGATGCAGTTGACAGTACACCTGAACTTCCAAAAAGCTTTTGACAAAATTGCCTATCAAGGCTCTTGAGTAAACTTAGCAGTAATGGAATAAGGGGACAAATTCATTTGTGGATTGGTAACCGTTGAAAGGAAGGAAACAGAGTAGGAATAAATAGGCAGTTTTCACAATGAAGGGAAATAAGAAGTGGGATCTCCCAGAATCTATGCTGAGACCGGTGCTTTTTTAATTTATTGGTAAATAATCTAGAAATTGGGGTAAGCAGTGAGGTGGCAAAATTTGAAGATGACACTAAACTATTTAAGGTAGTGAAATCCAAAACAGATTGTGAGGTGCTCCAAAAGGATCTCTCCAAACTGGGTGAGTGGGCAACAAAAAGACTAATGTTACACACATACACACATACACACACACACACACAGAGCGCACATTGGGGCATAAAAAACCAGCTTCATATATACACTGATGGGATCTGAGCTGTTTGTGACTAACCAGGAGAGGAAACTTGGGGTTGTGGTAGACTGCTTATTGAAAGTGTTGACCCCATGTGTGGGATTCCCAGAGGCACATTGCTGGACTAGATAGGCCTTGGGCCTGATCCAGCAGGCCTGGTCTTATAGGCTTGGTAGTCCTTCAGCCCCATTAAACTGTGATCAAACTTCAGTCTACCCAGAATCTGCCCATCACATGCTGCTGTGCCTTTCCCTCCAATGCCCATATAGCAATTCCTGCTTTAACAACAAATAGGCAGCCCTGAAAAAAACTTCACATTTTGATCCACTCGTGCCAAGAATATTGCAGTTTGGTTCTTTCTTGGGGTGTTTCCCCTCCATCTGCATAAACAGAAATGGGCTAGCTTTGCACCTCAGGAATGAGAAGATAAAAAGGAGATTATTTATTTTTCCACCAAAGTTAGAAATATTTTATAGAGGTTGCTCAAGTTTTTGTTTCAGGAAATTTCATCATGTCTCCAGGAAAAAGAACCCCTAATTGGCCTCAGATTTACTAATAACCTTTTCATTTTTGTAATTTGAGGAGTTGTAGGTCATCTTGAGGTGACTGTAGTTAGGGTTGGTTTAGTTCCTCTGTGAATACCTTGTCTCTGCCGCAGTTTTTCCCTCCTTAAAAAAGAAAAGAGAAGGAAAAAAAGCCATGCTGGCCTGCTGTTCTAATAGCCCGTTTTTTTGGCAAAGGGCTTGCATACCTTTAGCATATGGAAATATTTTTAAGAACACATACCAGGCATTCAGTCTTAAAAGGGAAATGTTCCAAAAAAATTAACAAATGCATATATAGTATAGTATTTATTTAATTTTCAAAGTTATTTTTCTTTTTTTAAAAAAAACCCTCTATATATCTCAGTGTGTTATAAGTAATGGCTGACATTTTTGGAGTTTTAATATGCAGTAAAAATTAGTAAAACTATGAAACTTTGAAGAGGAAGAACATAAACAAAATTCTACTGAATGGCCCAGCATCCTGTTTCCAGCAGCAGTTCAATCGATACTTGTAGGAATCATACAAACAGAAAGTGAAGGTAACAGCCCCCCAACCCCAGCAATTCGTAGATGGTGATATTCTGCCTTTTATGTACTAGTTACGTAAAATAAGCAACCAACGGGAATTACCTATGAAAAAGACAGGACTTCCTTTTCATGACTTCTCTGAGTCCACTTAAACAGCGGACCATCCAGTTAAGAATCTGACTCCTCTTAACTGGTAAGAAAGGCATTCTTCATCCTGTCCCTTTTGATTGTTTTTTTTTTTTTAAAGGGGAATGGAATTTATTCCAATACTCCATCTCTTCTTGTTCCTCCATTGCATAAGAACCAATCCTATCAAAAGGATTAAACTAAAGAGTAAATACATTTATTTATGCAACTCTCTTTAGGTTGTTCTTCCACAAAACGTACCAAAAAAGAGACTAAACAAACTTCACTTCTGTTATCTGGAACTCCAATGAAATTCACATGGTGGAATTCCACCACAGCCCACAGGTAATGTGTGTGTGGGTGGTGTCATGCATATTGTTATAGCCATGCGTTTGGGTTATGGCAAATGCCTATTTCCCAAGGCTTAATGTGGTCTTGATAGCACATGCTAAATGGCCATTAAGTTATTCTTCCACTGAGCTGCTTTGGAATGGAATGAAGCCTAAATGGGGCTTGAAAAGCAGTTTGGAGTTGGTCTAAAGGGGGAGTGTGGTTTAAGGGAGAACTGGAGACAGAGGGGTGTATGTGTTTTTAGCAGATTTTGGCTGGAAAATTGCTAGGATCTGTACAGAGGGCAGCATGTTTTGTGGATTCAAGGTGCTGACTAAGACTGCTGAGAGCTTGCTCAGTGTTACTTGCTCAATTGTACATCTATAAATAAGAGATTGATGCACAAGTGTTTGTTTTTAGAACTCTTCCCTGCAAAGGAAGCTGGCTCTATAAAAGCCAATGAGCACATCCTGCCAGTTTGAAAGGGGAACATGAAGCATTGGCCACAGCCCAGCACAGGTGCATTTAAGCCATTTGGAAATAAATGGGCTTAAGCATGTCCAGTTCCATGCTGAGTTACGGTCATAGTTGATTCAAGAAACCTGCAATGTGTTAAAGGGTTTGGCTGGTGCTGGAAAGTTCAGGTGCTCTATCTGCCACATTCGGTTTGAGAGATTAATGGAATATCCAGGGAGCAGAGAGTGTGGCTAGACATGGCGAAGGGATGGGTTAGATCTATAAGAATATGACAAATTTTTACATACCGCTTTTCAACAAAAGTTCCCAAAGTGGTTTATATAGATATAAATAAATAAAATGGCTCTGAACAAGAGCTTTCATTATCCGACCAAAGGTCTGTCTAGTCAAGTATCCTGTTTCCAGCAACCACCACCAGACAGATGCTTTCAGCAGGCCCACAAGCAGGACACAAAGATAAAAGTACTGGCCTCTCTGTGTTGACACCCAGCATCTATAGGTAGGCTGCTTCTCTTTCTCCACAAACTTGCCAACTCTCTGTTTAAGTCATCTAGACACTGGTGGCCATTCCTGCACCTAGGGCAGTCATTCCTGCAAAACTAGCTGCCCAATCCATGAGTGCAAACGAAGCACATGAAGTAAGAAAAGTAGTGTGCGGAGGAGAGCAATGGAAAGGATCCACTGCAGGGAATAAGAGATGGGAGAAAGTCCTAAATGGCAGAGGAGCAATTGGATTAGGAGGAGAAAACATAAAGTACGTCATGACTGATAGGAAAATGTAAATGGCCAGATTAATAACAACAACAACAATAATAATAAACAACTTTGTTAGCCACCCCATAACAAATTGTTCTCTGGGCGGCTTACAACAGAGGATTAAAACACAAAATAAAAACACATAACACATTAAATCATAACAGACCAAAAAAGGTGAAAAGAAGATACAAAATATAATACAAAGCAGCTTTAAAACTACTTTTAAAATAAGTTTAAAATCAGAATCAAATCTGAAAAAAACTGAATTTAAAAGGCCTGGGTGAACAAAACGGTCTTTATTTGGCATCTAAACAAGCAAAGTGATGAAGCCAGGAGTACCTCACTGAGGAGGCTATTCCATAAACAGGGTGCAACCACCAAAAAAGGCCCTCTCCCTGGTAGCCACCCACCTCATCTTATTTGGCAGGGGCACATGGAGGAGGGCCTCCGAAGAATATCTTAAAGTAAGTTAGTAAGTTAAAGTAGTTAGTAACTTAAAGTAAGTTAAAAATGCTTAATCAGTAGAAAAGGGCACAAAAGTGGCATTTATTTAAATATTGTTGAGCATAAACTTCTTGTTTTGCTCCTACTGGCCCTCTGGAAACCAGACCCCAAGTCCATCTGCCTCTTCCTCACCCGCTGGGAGCAAGCAAGTTGACTGGGATGGCTGCTACTGTTGTCATTTTCTTAGCAAGCCTATATTCATGAAGTCTGTCATAAGAACATAAGAAGAGTCCTGCTGGATCAGGCTCAAGACCTATCTAGTCCAGCATCCTGTTTCACTCAGTGGCCCACCAGCTGCCTCTGAGAAGCCCACAGGCAAGAAGTATGTGCTTGCCCTCTCTCCTGCTGTTGCTCTCCTGCAACTGCTATTTAGAGGCATCTTGCCTCTGAGCCTGGAGGTGCCAATCCACACATGAACCTGTCCCCTTATCCCATGACTACTAGGTTTTCTCAAGAATCTTTGATAAGGAACTTTGTCAAAAGCTGTTTGAAAGCCAAGGAATATATGGCAACTGGATCACCTTTGTCCACACACCTGTTGACACTCTCAAAGAACTCCAAGAAAAGGTGGTGAGACAAGATTTACCTTTGCAGAAGCCATGCTGGTTCTCCTTCAGCAGGGCTTGTCCTTCTATATGTTTAACAATTTTATCCTTAAGAATGCTTTCCATCAATTTGTCTGCAACAGACGTTAAGCTGACTGGCCTGTAATTTCCTGGATCCTGCCCTGGATCCTTTTTTGAAAATCATTGTCACATTGGCTACTTTCTAGTCCTCCGGTACAGAGCTTGATTGTAATTTCACATTTCAGTTCTTTAAGGACTCTTGGGTGGATGCCTTCTGGCCCTGGTGATTTGTTAATTTTTAATTTTTCTAGACAGTTTAGAACAGGTTCCCTTGTTACCTCAAATTAGCCCAGTTCTTCAGCCTACAAGCCTGAGGAGCTTGGTTCAGGTATATGCTCAGTATCCTCTGCCAGGAAGACAGATGCAAATTCATTTAGCTTCTCTGCAATCTCCATATCCTCCTTAATAATCTCTTTAACTCCCTCGTCATCTAATGGACCAACCACCTCCCTGGCAGGTTTCCTGCTTCTGATATATTTAAATATGTTTTTGTTATTTCCCTTGATGTTTTTAGCTAAATGTTCTCCAAACTCTCATTTCACCTCCCTTAGAGTGTCCTTACATTTCTTTTGCCAGAGTTTGTGTTCCTTTCTGTTCTCTTCATTTGGGCAGGCCTTCCAGTTTCTGAAGGAAGTCTTCTTCCCCTTTATAACTTCCTTGACTTTACTTGTTAACCATGCTGACATCCTCCTGGATTTGGTGGTACCTTTGAATGAATGAATGAACTGTTTATTTCAATCACTGATCAGAATTACACAAAATCCCAATAAAGAAATGCAAAATAAAGAGATCGCTTTAAATCCATAATTCAATTAAAGATTTAGCTAATAGTAACACCACCATTAAAACTATACATTAAACTGATACCAGCTTCCGGTGGACTTTCCCAGCTATTGAACAAAACTTGGCAAGATTTAAAGAAATTTCATCAGATGTATCAGCTAAAAGCAAAATAAGATAAAATTATTTGAATGGCCTGGAAATTCTTTTATGAGGGGTAACAAATAGTAATCTTGAATGTCCCTATAAAAATTACAGTATAGCAGTAAGTGTGCTGTTGTTTCTGTACTATATATCCACGGATACAAGGGCAAAATCTCTCAGCATAAGGTCTTTTATTGTACCTTCCTTCTCATACAGACGTTTGAAGTGCATTGAGACAAGCTAGTGTTAGAGCTTTGTGATACTTGGGAATAGTTACTATACTAAGATATCTAGCTGGTCTATTATTGACACCTTGGTTTCCCAAGAAAACACCTCTGGGCATGCGACTAAGCTCTATTTGCTTCTCCATATCTAATACACTTTGCTTAACTACTGACTTGGCTTTAGAAAACTCCATAGATTTTAAATAACCTGGGGATAACCCATGGTACAACTTCTTTTCCACAGCTTGTTTCCAATAAGATTGAAAACCATCTGTGAGTACCAGTGCTACCAAACCAGAAGGATGGAATTTAATTTTAACCATAGATCAAAGATGCTTAGCCATTGCCATATCTCACTTTTGGAAATCCCTGCCTCTAGACCCAAGTGCCACATTGGGTACACACCATGGTGCCTGAAAGATACTCCTTAACAATTTTGATAGAAGAACTTCTAATTTATTTATTTTTTAAAAAATGGTGGTCCAATTTGAGCTCCATAGAGTAACTGCATAGAAGATTTGCAGCAGGTATAAATTGAGAACCTCTGCAATGAAAGAAAGAAAAAATAGCCCTTTGTAGAAATCTGAGCATTTAGCAGCACATAATTTAGGTGAGCATTTCTGCTGCCTGATGCTTCAAAAACTATGACTAGATATTTAAAGCAAATAACGTTTAATTTTATGATTATTTATCTTCCAATTTTGAACTTTGTTCCCTTTGGAGAACACCAGTACCTTGGACTTATTGTAATTGATTTCTAAGTTGTGATCCTTGCAAAAAGAGGAAAGGGCATTTAAAGCACGTCTAAGTCCAATTGGTGTTTGAGAAAGAAGAGCAACACTTTCTGCATGTAGTAACATTAACACATGTCTATCAGCTAACTTAGGTGGATGATAATTAGGATTATTTACATAAGTAACATGGGAATTAATTATACAAATTAAAAAGAGTTGGGGCTAAAATGCAACCTTGCCTTACTCCTCTTTTGACTGGAATTTCTTCTGTAAGATGACCTTGCCTGGTGGTACCTTTCCTCCTTTTTGGTATACATTCTAACTGGGCTTATATTTTTGTGGATTTAAATTGATTGATTGATTGATTGATTAAGTGCCATCAAGTCGGTCTCGACTGTTAGCAACCACATAGATAGATTCTCTCCAGGATTATCTGTCTTCAACTTGGCCTTTCAGGTCTCTCAGTGGGGTATTCATTGCTGTGGCAATTGAGTCCATCCACTTGCTGCTGGTCATCATCCCCTTCTTATCTTTCCTTCAACTTTTCCCAACATTATGGACTTCTCAAGGGAGCTGGATCTTCACATAATGTGTCCGAAGTATGATAGTTTGAGCCTGGTCATTTGTGCCTCAAGTGAAAATTCTGGATTGATTTGTTCTAGGATCCATTTGTTTCTTTTCCTGGCTATCCATGGTATCCTCAAAAGTCTTCTTCAGCACCAAAGTTCAAAAGTGTCAATATTTTTTCTATCTTGCTTCTTCAAAGTCCAGCTCTCGCATCCATAGAGTATCACAGGGAAAACCATTGTCCGAACGATTCTAATCTTTGTAGGTGTAGACACATTACAGCATCTAAATATCCTTTCCAGGGCCTTCATTGCTACCCTACCAAGTACTAGTCTGCAGCGTATTTCTTGACTTCTGGATCTTTTACTGTTGACAGTCGATCCTAAAAGGCAGAAGCTATCCACCACTTCAATGTCTTCATTGTCAATTCTGAGGCTGGTTTCTGTACCCATTGTCATTAGTTTAGTCTTCTTTACTTTTAGTTGTAGTCCCATTTTTTCATTGTGTTCCTTGACTTTCATTATTAGAGCTTGCAGATCATCCACATTCTCAGCTATCAGAGTCGTATCATCAGCGTAGCGCAGGTTATTGATGTTTTTTCCTCCAACTTTAAAATCACACTCATCTTCTTCTAATCAGCTTCTCTCAGTATATGTTCAGCATATAAACTGAATAAATAAGGAAGAAGTAGACAGCCTTGCCTTACTCCTTTGCTGATCTGGAATCAGTCTGTTTTACCATGTTCAGTCTGGACTGTGGCTTCCTATCCTATGTATAGGTTTCTCATGAGAACAATGAGGTTTTCTGGGACACTCATTTTCCTAAGGATATTCCACAACTTGACATGGTTGATGCAATTGAAGGCTTTTCTGTAGTCAATAAAGCACATATTGACTTTTTTCTGGTATTCTTTGGCTTTCTCAATTATCCAGGGTGCATCAGCAATGATGTCTCTTGTTCCTCAGCCTTTTCTGAAACCAGCATGAACATCCGGCATTTCCCTTTCTACGTAGGGTTCTAATCTATATTGGATGATCCTGAACATTATTTTGCTAGCATGTGAAATTAAGGATATTGTGCAATGGTTTGCACAATCTGTTGAGTCTCCTTTCTTTGGTATGGGTATGTAGACTGACCTCTTCCATTCTGTTGGCCACTGTGTGGTTCTCCAAATTTGCTGGCATAGTTTGGTTTGAGCCTTGACTGATTCTTCTTCTGTTGTCTGCCATATTTCTGTAGCTATTCTGTAGCTGTAGCTTTAGAGATCAATTATTCTAAGACCAAGATAATGGTGTTTTCAAAGCACCCCAAAATCTTTAAATGGACAATAAACGGGCATAGTATTGAACAAGTTACGGTTTTTAAGTATTTGAGGGTAGTATTCCACCAAACTGGAACATGTAAAGCCCATCTTGATTATATCTCCCAAGGTGCTCAACAGACGGTAAATATGATTAAGTCCTTCTATTACCTTAGGGGTGCCTTTTTCGTACCAGCGGCTATAAAATTGTTGAAGGCCAAGATATATCTCAGCTTGAAACAGTACAAACCAAATTGCTGAGGGCTATTTTTCAGGTACCCAGGGGTACAGCAAATGCTGTCCTTCGTAGGGAAGCAGGGGTCACCACTCTGAAAGCAAAAGTATGGTTTTGCATAATTAAATTTTGGTTAAGCCCGATCTTCTTTGCGGCTGGTCTCACCCCTTTAGTGTTACCAGACAGTTTTGTTTCCAAATGGAAATCAGCTCTGAAATTAAAATTGCATCACTTGGGCACATCTCAAGAACATCTTATTGGGCAAGGATTAGAGCAGGCGCTTTGCTTTGTGAAGCAATGGCTCCGAGATATAGATTTGCAGGAGGAGTCCGCACGTTTACCCAAGGGAATTTACTTAGGTTCTCAAACTTTTAACTATAAACCGGCTGAATATTTAGACCAGATCTTGGTACCAAAATTTAGGAGATTTCTGACCCTTGCGCGATTGAACATTCTCCCTTCAGCAGTACTTGATGGTAAATTCAAACTACTTCCTTATGATCAGTGCTGTTGTCCCTGAGGCTCAGGGGATATAGAGTCTATCACCCATGTTATTCTTTATTGCCAGTTTTATAAGGATGCTCACACCAAATTTATTGCTCATATTTTAGCCATTTATCCTGGTCACACAGACCAATTTTATTTGGAAATTATGCTGGCCAATTTTAAACTTGTAATTTCAGATGATGTGGCAAAGTTCTGTTTCATGGCGTTGAAGCTCCATAAAGACTGTATTAGCAATTTGAATGGTTTGTGATTTTGTAAACATTTGAAATGTCTGAATTTTCGTATTAACGCTATTAATTGTTAGTGTTGGTTAATCTGGTCTGTGACCGCAATAAACGAAAGCAAGCCTGCCATATTTCTGTAGCTATTCCATCAATTCCTGTAGCCTTCCAACTTGGTAATGACCAGAGTGCTGATCTAACCTCATCTTCCCGTACTAGAGGTTCTTGCAAGTAGGGAATATCTTCTAGAGTATCTTGGAAGCTGACATCTCTGCTGTACAGATTTTCAGTATACTCCTTCCATCTCTGTTTCATCTTCTCAGAATCAGTTACTATCTGTCCTTTGGTATCCCTTAATATACCAATTCGAGGTTGGAACCTCCCTCTAATTCAGGAGATCTTTTGGAAAACTTGCCTTGTTTGCCCGTGTCTATTTCTATGCTCAAGGTCTTTACAGATGTCATTGTAGTACTGCTCCTTGTCTCTTCTAACAGCTTTCTGAAATTCCCTATTAAGTTCCTTTGTGAGGTCTTTATCTTTCTTGACTTTGGCTTCTCTCCTCTTCTTGGCAATTTCCACTGTCTGTTCGGACATCCATTTTGCTTTCTTCTGTTTCTTGGTCTTTGGCAGTCTCTTTTCACATTCGTCCTTAACAACTTCTTTGATTTCATTCCACAGTTCTTTTGGTTCCTTATCAATGAGGTTCAGAACTTCAAAGCGGTTCCTGATGTTCTCCTTGAAAATGGTGGGTACATTCTCAAGATCATATCGTGGGAGCTGGATAGCTTTGTTTTTCCACTTTAGCTTGACTGGGAACTTGCATATGAGCAGTTTGTGATCTGTTCCACAGTTGGGCCCTGGCCATGTCTTTGCTGTTATAACTGAGCTCTTCCACCTCCTTGCACCAATAACGTAATCAATTTGATTTCTATGTACTCCGTCTGGTGATGTCCTTGTGTATAGGCGCTTCGGTTGTTTGAAGAATGTGTTAGCAATGAAGAGATCATTGGCTTGGCAGAAACTAATAAGTCCTTCTCCTGCTTTGTTTCTGTTGCCTAGGGCATAGAAGCTGACTATGTTTTCCTCCTCGACTGTGTTTTCCTCCTTACCTTTTCCAACTCTGGCATTCCAGTCTCCAACCACAAGCATCACGTCTTGCTTGCATGTTCTGTCAATTTCAGACTGGACTTGAGCATAAAACTCATCAACTTCCTCTTCTTCTGCATCAGTTGTTGGGGCATAGACTTAAAGAACTGTCATGTTAAAGGGATGTCCACGGAATCTAATTGATATTAGTTGGTCACTGACTGCATTGTATCCAAGCACTGTCATTGCTATATCCTTCCTGACTATGAAAGCAACACTCTTCCTCCTTTGGTTTTCGTGACCTGAGTAGTAAACGGTATGGTTTTCTGACTGAAAGTGTCCCATTCCAGTCCATTTCAATTCACCGATGCCCAAGATGTCAATCTGTAGTCAATTCATTTCATCTTTCACTGTGTCGAGCTTTCCCATATTCATACTTCTTAAGTTCCACATTCTCATTATGATTCTGTCTTTGCAGCTTCAGATTTTCTTTTCCCACATGGCAACATCAGCTGCTAGATATCCAAAGGGCTTTAGTCTAACCATGTCATAAACACCATCGGTACTCTGAGAGATCCTCAGCTCTTCCTCAATAGCATGTTGAGTACCATCTGACCTGAGGGGCCCATCATCGAGCACTACATCGACAATCATTCCATTTTGTCTATGTGGTTTTCTTGGTAAAATACAGGGGTGGTTTACCATTGCCTCCTCCCACGCAACATGAGATGAAGCCTTTCCGCATCTTCCTATATCGCTGCTGCCCGATATAGGTACCAGCGGGGATTCGAACCGGCAACCTTCTGCTTGTTAGTTAAGCATTTCCCCATTGCTCCACTTAAGGTCTGTACATTACATTTAAACACACATTTAAATGTTTCAACAGGTTTAAATGAATGTGTTCAAATGAATGTTTAATGTGTTGATGTAAATGAAAGTGTTTAAATGAATGAACAGCAGCATTGGGAGGCTGTGAAACTGAGTGGAAGTAGTTGAGGAAAGTGGTTTGGGGATGGTGGTAGAAATACAGCCAATGAGCTAGCTCTCTCTCTCTCTCTCTCTCTCTCTCTCTCTCTCTCTCTCTCTCTCTCTCACCAGTCAGCCTCTTGAGGATGCTGCTCATAAAAGCAAGCAAGCCTGCCTATTGGGGATTCTTTTACATGCTTTTTATGTATATTATTCATTCATTCATTCATTCGTTCATTCATTCATTTGATTTCTATACCGCCCTTCCAAAAAATGGCCCAGGGCAGTTTACACAGAGAAAGAACAAATAAATAAGATGGCTCCCTGTCCCCAAAGGGTTCACAATCTAAAAAGAAACCTAAGACAGACACCAGCAATAGTCACTGGAGGTACTGTGCTGGGGGTGGAGAGGGCCAGTTAGTCTCCCCCTGCTCAATAAAGAGAATCACCACATTAAAAGGTGCCTCTTTGCCAAGTTATGTAATTTGCCCCAATATATTCAGGGCATTTAAATAATCCCCTGGACAGCTTTTTTGTTGTCATTCCAGCAGAAGATGCCCAATGACTTAATAACAAGTCTTTAGCTTACTTTCCTTAAGGAAACTAAGCTTATGAGATCACCCGGCAGAGAGTGTGTGTGTGAACAAAGGGACACCTCAATGCCATAGTTTGTGATGATGTCATCCACCCCAATTCAAAATGTCAGGAACATGAACATTTGAGGCATAAGAGGGCTAACTTGTGAACCACCTAATTAATTTGAACCAAATTTGCTACAGCTGCCGGGACACACAGGGACACCTTGGAGGCATAGTTTGTGATAAAGTCATCCACCCCAATTCAAGATGGTGGACACGTGAAGGTTTGAGGCACAAGCGACCTAACTTGTGAGGATGGTAATGATAAATTAAGATTATAGTGCAAAGAAAGTAGGCAGAGTAGTTCTTACCAGAACCACTTATTTCTTTTTTAAAGGATTTAGATACTGCAAGCCTGATTTTCTTCAGTGTGAGTGGGAGAGAAAAACACAATGTAGGTTTCCACCCCTCACACAATGTAGGTTCCTCCCCCCCGCCCCCCGGATAAGACTTGACTATAAAACTTAAACAATTCATTAGGATATTTATGTGATCTTCTTACAGAAGAGGCATTTCCATCTTTGTTAGGGTTAACCAATCTTCACCCCCAGGGTGTCATTCAAAATATCTTTTACATGGCTTGCTCACAGGCCACAAAAAGAACCAAAATTCTTCCCAGTTGTGATCAGTTGTTAAAAGGCTCTGTGGGACATGTGACTCTGACATCAGAGTAGCTAACTTTCTTTTATTTAGTTTATTTTACTTTTATACCTCCCCCTCGAATAGAACTGGGCAGTTTGAAACTGAAAGGCAGCCAGAGGGTTGAGATTCATCTGCTCAGCCACGTTAGCAACTCAACACTGGAGAAAACATTTAGCATAGACCACTCATTCCCAAATTGTGTGCTAACCAGGAGAGAGATCTTGGGGTTGTGGTGGACAAGCTTGTTGAAAGCATCTGGGGCTTTTTAGTTTGGAAAACAGGCAACCTTGGAGTGATATGATCGAGGTGAATAAAATTATGCATGGAGTAGAGAAAGTGGACAGAGAAAATTTTCCCTTTCTCTCACAATACTAGAACCAGGGGTTAGGGATGTGCATGGAACCGGCAGGGGCCGGTTTGACGGCGGGGTGGTGGTGGCTTTAAGGGCGGGGGAGGATGCACTCCCCCCGCCA
The DNA here is from genome assembly GCF_027244095.1 of Hemicordylus capensis. Taxonomy (NCBI): domain Eukaryota; kingdom Metazoa; phylum Chordata; class Lepidosauria; order Squamata; family Cordylidae; genus Hemicordylus; species Hemicordylus capensis. The sequence continues at coordinate 265,414,260 of NC_069657.1, read as the reverse complement.
CATATTCCCCACTGGCGCACGTCTCACTAAAAGCCCACTGGGGCAGCAGCATACCTCCCTGCCGCCCCGCTCTGATATCATCCAGAAGTAACTGGAAGTAGCAGCTGTGACTGCGTGCAGTCACAGCTGCTACTTCCAGATAACGTCAGAGCAGGGCTGCAGAAAAGTATGCTGCTGCCCCGACGGGCTTTTAGTGAGATGTGCGCCGGCGGGGAAAATGTAAGTGAATCCTCCCCTGCATTTAAAGCCAACCCCCCCCCCCCCCATTGAACCCTCGAGCCAGGCAATATTCAAACCAGTTCGGAGGCCCGTAAAAGGCACATCCCTACCAGGGGTCATCCCATGAAAATGAATGTCGGGAAACCTAGGACCAACAAGAGGAAGTAATTTTTCACACAGTGCATTAATCTATAGAATTATCTGCCACAGGATGTGGTGATGGCCACTAGCTTGGATGGCTTTAAAGGGGGCTTAGACAAATTCATGGAGGACAGGTCTATCAATGGCTACTAGTCTGGTGGCTATAGGCCACGTCCAGCCTCAGAGGCAGGATGCCTCTCAATACCAGTTGCAGGGGAACCACAGCAGGAGAGAGGGCATGCCCTCACCTCTTGCCTTTGGGCTTCTCAGAGGCATCTGGTGAGCCACTGTGTGAAACAGGATGCTGGACTAGATAGGCAAACTAACCTTCCCTCCAGACGTTACAGCAAACGTTGCTGGGAATGTGGAGTGTGCTCCTAGAAGATCCACACTGCTCTAAGCAGCACAGGTCTCCAAAGGCCGGGACAATGCATTCCAGCCTCTGGGAATCCCACAATGCACTGCATGCTGAGCATGATTCTCCCCATCAGCAGTGCATTGGGGGCTTCCCTCCATCAGACAGGTGTTCTAGGTGCACATCTCTGAGGAGACACATGGTCCCAGAAGCCAGGTTAAGGGAGTGCTGGCGCCTTTCACCTCGGCTAAGAGCCAGGCTAGGAAGTGGGTTAGGCTGGGTGGGGGCACCAGGATCCATCCAGATCTTGGCACTCCACACAAGCAGCCTAACCCAGGCTCAGATGCCCTAGCCTGGGTTAGGCTGCTCATGGGAACATTCTTGTAGAGTTTAATATTTGGGTTCATTCTTTGCATATAGCAAAAAGCACACAACTACTCTTCCTTCAAGAATCCCCTTTTGTTCTTCCAGTCTTGGGATGGACTAGCCTGAGATTAAACAAGGACAATACTGGCCTGGATTCACGAGTGGATTTGTCACAAACATCAAACACAATAGCCCTGCAAGTGGTTTTATGTGTCTGTCTTTGTATATTTCCAGCATCTTAAAAAAAAAAATTATTATTGCATCCTCTGATGAAGGGCTCTGTGCCTGAAATCCGTTGAGCTTTTTGAAATATTTTCTTGTTAAAACTTTCTGCTTCACATGGTGAAGTTTTATTCTGCTTCCTGCTTTTTTGGTACTGCCCTCTTGTCATCTTGCACAAACATCACACCACCTTTCAGTCACGAGTGACATCTGAGGCGGCTCACTTGATCCAATCAAAACATGAAGCACATGAACAAAAATAAACATGCTAAAAAGACCAGCAAAAAAAGAAAAGCCAGCCCAAAAAGAAAGCAGCAGCAGCAAACTCAACCCACATTCTACAAAGCACTCACTTCCACTACCTCCAAAAGCATTCCAAAGCAGCCACTTTTAAACCAGTTGCCAGGAGGCCTTCATTAGGAGATCACCCTACAACTGAGAGGCCATGTCCAAAAACTCCCCTTCTCATGTAGCCAGCCAGTGTATGATCAAAGAAGGCAGGAACGAAGGCAGGTATTGCTAATACTGGGCAGAGGAGATGTGTCCCAAGTATCTGACTAGTTGTTCCCCCCACTCAGCTTGTTTGGATAAAGCAGGAAGCAGAGTGAGGGAATATATTCTGGGTTTGATTAAAAATTGCAGCTCAGCCAGTGCTCCCCCATCCAGAGGCGTAACTAGGGAAAATAGAGCCTAGGGCAAGCACTGAAATTGCGCCCCTGTCCAAACAGGAATGATGGGACTTGTAGTCAACAATATCTGGAAATCCCTGTTAAAAGGAACACTGTACCATCTAGACATGGTTGTTGATCAAAACCTGAAAACATGAGCCATCTCTGTAAAAGACTTAGAACAACAGTCAGGAGTTATGCGAGGATTCCAAGTGTCATTTTCTCTGTCTCCTCTCATTCTTTTAAAAAAAACATGACTTTGTCCTAAAGGATCACCTGCCCAAATAGCCACTAGCAAAATAGGGGAAGAAGAAGGTGGTGGTGGTGGTGGTGGTGGGTCCATAAACCAGTGAATGATTCCTGCCAGCCTTTGTCTTATGATGACTGTTAGTTCATGATGGGGTATATGTGCATTCACCACACTAGTGCTTACTTTGACACCAAGAGGGGGGAGGATACATTAGTTTGCCACACTGGACAGAAGAATTTGCAACAGGAGCAGACAGCCAAGTTCTGCCAGGGCCAAAACCAGCCCCTTCCTGTCACAAGCAGTGTGCTGTTCTTTTATTATTAACTCTAACTCTCAGATACCCCAGTCATGGATGGAAAATTCAGGGTCAATTTACAAGAGACACATTTTCTACATGGAAGTTTCTTCTGTGCAGGTGCTGTGCAGAAACCCATGTGTAGTGACCGCCAGGGGCATAGCAAGGTTGGAATGGGCCAAGATGAGATTTTAAAATGGGCCCCCAGCCCCTCAAAGTCCAGGGCCTCCACACATCTCAGGCCCCCAAGGATTTAAGTCTGCTATTTCAAAATAAGTATGCTGCCTGGAAATACATTTCACTGAATACACACTTCACAGTATATAGTGATATACATTGAGTACTATATATTTGTGCTATTTTTAATGCCTAGAACACACTAGCAATGCTAATTATTAAAATGGCCCCCTCGCTGCAGATTAGCAAAGGAGACTTTCAACCATGCAGTGTGAGCCTATGTTTGTTTTCTCAGAATTCTGAAGAAATTCAGTAAAGTTTGATTCCAGGAGGTTTTTCACACGGGGCTTTTAAAGCCCTTTAACACACATCTCCTCTGGAATGGAGGTGCTGCCTTCACATGTTGGCCAGATTTACCCTGAAGTCCCTGCAAGTTATTGGAGAGCAGTTCACACACAAGAAAAATAAAATAAAATAAAAGCACAACACATGCTTCACAGTTCTCACTCAGACCTTCTGGGTTGCAAAACAACTTGAACATAAGTGCATTTATAAATGAATGAAAGAATGAATGAATAAATAAATATTTGTTCCAGAAGTTTTTGTAATTTTCTGACATGAAACAAGCCACTTACAGGCCTTAGATAGTATTTGTTTTTAAAGCCAGCACATTTCCCAGTCTGTTTCAAATTAAATATTCAGAGACTTCTCAGTCTCGCCCCACCACCCATATCAAAGCCCTATGGCAAGCAGATCCCAATATACGGGGGTAACCACAAAAAGGAATTCACAGCCTACCTTGCAAAAGCTGTGCTGGATGGTCTGGTCTGCTGCAGGGAGCTCTGCCAGCCTCCTTCCGGGCTTGCTGGGGCCTGCTGAGTTCAGGCTTCAGGGAGGCCTACTCAGAGACCTCTCTGGAAGCCCCGCCCACCCGCCTATCAGCTGAGAGGCAGGGAGAGAAGAGCTCTGCAGTTTGCAGGCTGCTCCGATCCTAGGCCGGAGCTGGAGGCAAGTGGCTGCTGAGAGGCCCTGGGGCTGGGCAGGTGGGCAATGGGGTGGGGGTGGCAGGAACTGGTGTGGCGCCCCCACCTCAGTGGCACCTAGGGCACGTGCCCTGCCTGCCCCCCCAGTTCCGCCTATGCCCCCATCTTTTCCTCCTCCATCCTTCCCTTGGTGCCTTTTCCCCATTTCCTCCTCCAGTATCTTTCCTTACTCTTTCCATTTGTGTATTAAAGGGAGGGGAAGACAGTTGCACTGGGGCTGACTCTTTTGGCATGTGGGACCCTTGGCCTCATGCCCAGGAGCAACCCAGCTGCTGGGCTTAGTGGAGGAGGTGGTGGGTGGCCCTCACACCCAGTTCATGGAGGGAACAGTTGTATGACTTGGGAACAGAAGGGGGCTAGCCAACCCCCCACTCCCAAGTACTATTATTAAACCTCTGTTTCAGACATTTGCATGTGTCAACGCTGCCATTTTTTAAAAAGTTTGAGAGGTGATATACTAATGCATAGTAATACCCCCCCCCCCACCACACACAAAATCAACGTGATGGCAAGGCCACTACAAGATGTGATTGCAAAGGGAAAGGGAATTTAAGAACAAACTATAACAAGGATGTACTGGTGATTAATGGCGTTAAAGAACTGGAAGAGAGTGTTGGGTTTCTTTAGAGGGCCTGAGAAAGTTTAATTGTCAAAAGGAGAGGAGACTGTGACCCTGAGCCAGGCTCTGTGGGCCTGCATCCCAGATCTTTCAGGTACCCAGCATTGTCCTTGGCAAGAGCTCTGAAGCTGACAGAAAAGTTCAGATAGGTACCCATGGGAGGGGAGGTGGTCTTTCAACAATGGCATTGCTGGAAAAGCAAGTCTATGTATATATTGGTCATCTTATAACCCTATGCCCACATCTTTGAAACAAAGGCTGCAATTCTAGGCACACATAACTTTGAGTAAGCTCTGTGCAGTGTAACTTACTTCTGAATATGTGTGCATCGGATTGTACTGCATGGCCCACTGAGCTCAACTGGACTTGTTTTCAAGTATTGAATTACTAATGCATCACTTGAAAAAGGTTTACTTCAACAATGTGTAAGAATAAAGGATGCCGCCAAAATAGCTTTTTTAAAAAATGCCTTTGCTATCACAAGTCTGGGGAAGACCAAGACAGACCACGGGGCTGGTTCACAAGTCGAGCTTCTACATATATCCTATGTGCATTGACTTGAGCACATGTTGAGAAAATAGTGCATATGCATGCCCTACTGGAAGCATATGCATGAATGCTTCCACCCATTGGCTGTGACTCTTACAATGAAAGGGAAGGAAAAACAAAGACCTCTCTCACTATCAGAGAGGTCTCTGAAAAAAGGCTCCCATGATGGCAGAAACTACAGTTATTGTGTTCACATGTTATTTCTGTCATGGTGGGTCTGAGGCCACCCATCGGCATGCAGATGAGTTGCCAAGCAGTATTGCCACAAACATGGCTTGGTCCTGTGAAGAGACACTTAGCTACCATTGTACATTAGTGATCATTCAACGGTGATATGATTGGATTTTGTAAGAATGTTGTTTTTATTTCCTCCTTTAGAGATTTTTTTTTTAAAAATTAATTTCTACATCACTGCACATCAACCTTAATGCTTAAACAATGCTCCTCTTGGCTTTCAGATAAGGTGAACGCTACTTGATTTGTGTGTCAATTTACATAATTCAGATCAGGATGTGCTTTCAGGGAAGATTTACTTTATTTATGCAGAGGCTTAACCTCTACAGCCACCACAATGATGGCATTACAATGATATCTTTATGAAGCTGATAAGGGATTTGTTTGAAAGGATGCTAACATATAAACAGAACTTAATTTAGGAAGAATCTAGGAGGAAAACAGAACAATTACAAGCAATTATTTTAAAAGCCCACTGACAGAAACTACTTATCTCAGAATGACAGCCACTAGACAGAATATACCTTTGGGACAGTTATAGCAGTTAGCAGAAATTATGTTTGCATTCAGGATCTTTAAAAAAATCTCTCCAATTGCAATATATCTTATTAAATTGGGATTGCCCTCATTAAATTGTAGAAACAGAATATTAAAGGATTTACTACGTAACATGTGATTTCTTGTTTTTAAAAAAATTTTATCCCACTATTCTGCTTGAAGTGTTTTCAGAACAATAATTTATTCTTATCCTTTTTGTTGTTGTTGTTGTTATTTATTCAATTTTATTTGGAAGAGGGGTCCTACACCATCACCCCGCTGTCTGAGCAAAGAGGCACATTTAAAGTGGTGATTTTCTTATTTAGCAGGGGGAGGGCAACGGGCCCTATCCAACCCCAGCACAGCATCCCTCCAGTGGCTGTTGCTACAGTGTCTACCCTGTGTTTCTTTTTAGATTGTGAGCAGTTTGGAGACAGGGAACCATCTTTATTAATTATTTTTCTATGTAAACTACTTTGAGAATGTTGGTTGAAAAGCAGTATATAAATATTTGTTGTATGTATGTATGTGTGTAACAAAGAGTTTATTTCGGAATAGAAAACCCTTTGCTACATTCAGAAAGGACTAGGAATTTAAGGGAGCAATTAGTACACAGAAATATATAACTGTTAATCCCCCTGCTCAGTATATATAAAATAACCTGAGGCAGCCTCACCATGTAGCTAATTCTTTCCTGTACTGTGTGGGGGAACTATGCTCAGTGTAAACTTATTGGGAGCACTTGTCTAACTGAAACCTCTACGTAGCAAAATTAAATACTTAAACACTTCATTACAAATCAGTCACCACATATCATGTATGCCATGCCATCAAGTTTGTTTGTTTGTTTGTTTGTTTATTTGAGACATTTCATATACCACCCACTCCGAAGACTCCGGGCGGTGCACAACAAGATGCAAACAGGCAACATTAAAAATTACATTCTGAATTAAAAACTAAAATAACTACCAAAGAACAGAAAGATAAACTAAAGGGCAAAAGCCTGGCAAAAAAGAAAAGTCTTCAATAGTGATTTGAAGATCGGTAAGGAAGGGGCTAGCTGGATCTGTAGGGGGAGAAAGTTCCAAAGGAGTGGGGCAGCAACCAAAAAGGCCCTTTCACGGGTCCTAGAGCCCCGAATATCTCAGAAATCAGGGACCAACAGAAGGGCCATCTGAGCTGATCTAACCGGACGGGATGTAACTGGATGGGAGAGACGGGTCTGTAGGTAGACAGGTGCCAGGCCCCTCAAGGCTTTGAAGGTCAGAACCAGGACCTTAAATTGAGCTTGGAAGCGAATAGGCAATCAGTGCAATGACTTAGGAGAGGTGTTGCCCTGTCATATTTTCTGGCACCCATGAGTAGGCGAGCCGTGACATTCTGGACCCGCTGCAGCTTCTTGATCGTCCTCAAAGGTAACCCTAGATAGAGAGCGTTACAGTAGTCTAAACGGGAGGTAACAAGGGCATGGGTCACTGTCATTAATGCCTGCCGATCAAGGTAAGGGTGTAATTGGCGAACCAGATGAAGCTGGGCAAAAGCACTTCTGGCTGCAGCCTCCACCTGCTGCTCAAGCAGGAGGCGCGAGTCCAAAAATAATATCAAAATTATTTAATTTGTACAATAAATTGCATTTGATGGAAGATATATTTTAGGCTTCCTTTTTGAGAACAATCCCTATTACTTTTCTTCCCTGTTCTCACATTAACACATGCAAAGCCATCCCAGCCTCATGAGACAATTTGACCTGTGGATCAACTCTCCGCCCCCACGTCTTTTAAAAGAGAATTCAAGAAGAGTACACTTCCACACCTAGGTGGCCAGATTTGGCTTTTAAAAAGCCAAATTCTGGCTTACGGCCCATTTGACTCACGAGTATACCCCTTAGATTCTGGCACACCAACTGAAATGCTGTCTCTAGGCAAATGGATCTGCTCAGGAGGGGAAAGGAACCTTCAGCTTCGGGAATTATTGGTGTGTGTGTGAGTGAGTGAGAGAATGAATGGTTCAGCAATGTTGCAAGAACCTTTACAGTTATAGTAGTTCAACGGCACCCGAGGTATGGTTTTGGAGGATATTAAAGAGATAATTCACAGCTGTGGGTGTGGCTTTGGCATAATGTGTGTGTGTCTGTCAGGAGATGATGTGGTGCTTTTGCACAGGAGGGTGTGATTGTACTGTGCCTATGTCCCTGTGCCTGGAGTTACAAAGGTAACTCCTCTGCAAGTGCTGGGAGACAAGCCATGTATCTTTTACAAGATGGCTGATGCCCTCTCTTCTGGATGACAACTGCCAGTTAATGTAGACAAGAAGCCAATACTTTCACATTCTGGAAAGTTAAGCAGACGACTTCGGCCTAGTGCAATAGAATGAGACAGTAGAGTTCTGAGGTGGTATCATGGTCCATACCATTTTAAACAACAGGAATGGCATCACATTTCCAAATGCTACCCGAGTTTTAAAACTCCCTGCATATAGAAAACTAGCACCGGCTGACAGAAGGCTGGAATAGAATCTTCCTCCGTGTTGTGCTAGTTTTCTGTTAGCACTGAGTTTCTATTTTACACAGAGAAGCATTCAAAACTGGAATTCCACACCTGCAATCTGAAGTGGTGTCACCCAGGGGAGACAGCAAGGGGCCGGGCAAATGCCTGGGGGCTGCCTGCTGCTCCCCTCTACTGGGAGCCTGGCCCAGTGCACCAGCCATTCTCCAGGCAGCTGTGCTGGCTCAACAAGGCCAGGCTGCCCCAATGTCAGCAAGAACAGACCTTAAAGGGGCCACCTGTTCTCAGCCTGGGATCAGAGCAGCTCTGCCCTGCTGGCTCAGTAAGGCAGACTTGCCCTGATTCCAGGGAGAAGGGGTGCCGCTTTAAGGCAGGCCTGCTCTTTCTGGCACCAGGGCAACCCTGCTTCACTGAACCAGTGCAGCTGTGTCAGCTCAGTGATGTCATCCGGCTGTGTTGGCTCCACTGGAGAGCGACTGGTCCAGAGCTGGAGCTGAGTGCGGCCAAGTTAGGAACTGGAGAAGATGGGAGCAGTAGGGGCCCCATCTTCAAATCTTGTCCCTCTCCAGCCTTGCTATGTCACTGGGGTAGTCCATTCTGCCAGTTCAACATTCTCCCATCTCATTCTCCTGGTTGTGTAGATCAGACCTCTGTCAAACTATTGGTTGTTGCTTTGTAAGGCTGAAATATAGAGGTAAGATTCCAGTGGATGTGGGCACCAGATTCAGTAATAAGGAGGGACATGCAAGAATAACTTGGGTTTTTTTTAGCTCAGGTTACAGACAAAGGCATGAGAGCCTCACCCCATAATAAATAAATTATATCAAGCAGACTAAAGGAATAATGAAGAGGGAGGGGTCAAATGAGTAAGGCAGTGAGGGGAAAAAAGAAAACATAGTGAGTAATACCCAGACAGAAGTCCATGGTTGACCACATTAGATAGCACAACTTAGAGCTTTAGTCTGGCTCCAAGTCTAGACGATAAATCAAATGGATTTTTTTGTTGTTATTGTTGATAAAACACATTTTCTCCACAGCAGTTGGATTTAATATTTCCTGGATCTGTAACAGTCTTTCGGCTTCGAGTGGCAGATACTTTTCCAGGACGGTGTTCCTGGTGGCTGAGATACCACAAGAGAAACATGGAAAGGGAGTTCTTCTGGGGCATGTTGCAAGAGACCATGTGGGGGCAGGGAAGCATCTTTTGTCTTCCTTCCTTCCTGTTCATCGTTTCCTCATTCCCCACCCTTGCCCTGGGTTCATTCTCCTGCTATTTCTCCTGCTTGATCTCTTTCCTGGCTTCTCATTTGTTTCCATATTTTTGGTAACTTGGTGTTTCATTCCCTTTGTGTCTCTTGGCAGGCTTCTCAGTTGCTGTTGAGTGAAGGAATGGCCGTTTCCTCACGCAGAAGATGAGAACTGCTATACCTTGGGTTTCTGCAGAACCCTGTCCCTCCTCATGAGAGCCTGGCTATAGCAACCTGTAGCTGTACCAGAGCCAATTATGTAACAAGGTCATAATGACAAACCAGGTTGATAGCACTCTAAATGTGCAAGTATTTTACATTCCTAATCTCACTTGATGGCAAGATTTGATCCTCCCACTGTACCATGTTAGGAATGCAACAAAATCCTAACGTGCTGTGTTTCTGAACCACCTTTTAGCCCGAAGACCCACAATCATCCCTTGCCAACCACGGTTTTGAGTATATGTGAATGGGAAAGTGTGACAGGTCTTGCCAACTGCGACCCGAGGATCTATGGTTAGCAAGGTGGTTTTTTGGGGTTTTTTTTTTACTGCTTGAGGGGGTGTATTTAGCAATTTTGGGCAGGATTCAGAGGTTCAAACTGCTCATTCCTCTTGGTGACCCTTGCTGATTTTTCTGTCCATTGCCGATTTAAAATGCCCTTGAGTGATTTTGGGAGGTTTAACAAATTTCTAGAAGTTCGATCTGCTCATTCTTCTTGGTGACTCTTGGCGATATTACAAGATTTTTTGTGATTTTTTTTTAGCATTTGGGGGTATTTTTCCCTTTATTTTTTAGGTCTCTTTGCAGTTGTGGTTCCCCTAACCACGTGTTTCCCATAGACTTCAATGCCTCACCAACTGCGAATTTGCCAACGGCGAGGTTTTGCCAGAACAGAACCCTAGCGGTTGGTGAGGGATGATTATTTGTAGAACGTCATCTATGTCTGTCACACTTTACAGAGCGACAGCATTTAAAAAACAATGAAACACCCTTGGGAGTTTATAGTCTTGTTTTGCAGTGAAATCCTATGCATGTTTACTGAGGGGTAAATCCCACTGTGTTCAATAGGGCTTACTCCCAGTGTGCGTAGGCCTGCAGCCTTGGTAAAGGCAGGAGCCCAATATGACTCCAGGGATATGTCCTGCTCACATAACTCTTTCGTTGATGGCAGACATTTAGTCCCGATGCAAATATAAGAACAAAAAATAGGTTGAATCTGCTTTGATTAGGCAGGCAATGTTTCCATTTGTAGTGTGTACAATCAAAATTAAAATACTTTTACTTTGGGGCATTAAGATGAGCTTTCATACTGCCACAACTGATGCTTCCATTTCGCTGAGGATGTTTTCTTCCTTGTGAAGTAGCATGTGTATTTGCCTCATGTTGAGGAGTCACACACTTTGCGATTTTGTAAAGGACTCAACATACTTCTGAATATAGGTGTGTTCAGTTCATCTTGTGATAAACCTGAATGAAGCTGCTTATTACTGAGTCAGATCATTGGTCCATCTAGTTAAGTATTGTCTGTACTGCAAGTGGTTCTTGAGAGTACCTGTCTTTCCCGGATCGACTAGGAGATGCCAGGGATTGAATCTGGGATCTTTTGCTTTCAAAACATGTGCTCTACAACTGAGACCAAGTGGTTGTGTGAAATTATCTCAAGATTCTTCCATGAAGAAGTAGCTGAAAAACTACATAGTCAGTATTATGGACCCATTTTGTTCCCATCTTGAAAGGGGAAGTTCCATATGAGTTTTGTTAAGTTTCAAAGCAACATTTGCCTGACCTTGGAGACCAAATTAAGCAACATAACATTACCCAGATTGGCATGTTCCAAATTGACCTTGGATTCACCTTAGGATCAGAAGGTGGCCCAGACGCATCCAACTCAGTTAATTCACTAGCATGCAGTACGTTGGGAATACCTCCGAGTCTTGACCCTAGAAATCTACTGACATTCTTACAGACCATCTTCAGAGGCAGACAGGAAAAGCAAGAGTTCACTGAGAAGCAATAAATCCTTACCAGCTTCAGAAGGATGTGGGATGCCAGCCTGAATTCCTGACATATTAACACCACCACACCAGCTATTGGCCAATGCCTGTCTGGCCAGGCCAGGCCAAACAGAAAAGTTCCTTTCAGAAGTTAAAATTAGAAACCAGATATTGTTCAGCTGGACTTCACAATAGTAAAAATTGCTCATGGACTTGCTTAGCAGACTTAAAAACCAGCTTGTGCTTAGCTCTAGATAGAGGCTTATATTTAATATCATTGTGTTCTGCACTTAAGATGCAGTTCAGTGTATGGTAAAATACATTCCAAGATTTTCCAAGCAGAAATAGGTATGCTTGTTATACATGATTGCCGTGTTCTTGGCATACTGTAGTGGCTAACAGACTGAGCTGTGAATCAGGACCTCCCCAGTCCAAATCTCCCCTCTGCCATGAACTCATAAGGTGCCATTAGGTAAGTGCTTCCCTCTCAACCTGCTCTGCTGCCAGGGGTGTAGCTATAATTGAGCGGATGGGCTAAAAGAACTTGGGGGGCCCAGCTCCACCCCTCCCTATTTCCTTCAATATCTCCCTCACTCTGAAGGGCCTCCAGGGAGAGGGGTGAACATGGGCCCCTTCTCCCCTAGCGACACCCCTGTCGGCTACAATATGGAGACAACAATACTTATAATTACCTTATAAGTATTATATAACAATTACCTTATAAGGTTGTTGTAAGGATTACAAAAAGATAATGCATGTAAAATGCTGTGGATACTCAAAGGCACTGTATAAGTGTGCCAGATTATTACTGATCCACCAAACCTATTTCTGCATGCTAGTGTGTAGACAGCACGTAATGCAAATAAAGCTTTTTATCATGTAAATTTCACAGGCATACCAAAAATACATTTTTAAATTTGATACCACATATCTGTATTTTTAAAGTCCCAATTCCAAATGCCATAATTTTTAGAATTTCGAAATTGAGATTATTTTTTAATTTATTTAAAGAAATATTTGAAAAACAGCCAACACAGAAAAGGAGGAGGGGGAGGAGAAAAGAAACATATATGACTTCTCATGTTAATCAAATACATCAACTTGGATTCCAGTTCCCTATCATATCTAACAACTCATTCTAACCCAATGGTAGCTGAGTAACATATCTTCTACGCATCGATACAAGCATCAAAAGATATATGGCCAAGTTTTTTTAAAAAAGCCAAATCTTGGATGTAGCATTAACCATGAACCTAATTATAATATATAAATGGTTCCCACGTTGAAACAAATTTATCCTCTGATCTGTTCTTCATGTATGAAGTAATCTTAGCTGTTGATGCGTATTCCCAAAGTTTAAGTTGCCACTCTCTAAATTGAGATTAAAACAGTGGATTTGCGGGAACTGTTGCTAAAGTTCATATTCGACTTGGTACATAAAAGTAGTTTTATTTTATTTATTAAATTGATATGCTGTTTTTGCCTCATGGCCCAAAATGGCTGAGGGAATGAAATAAGTGCACATGCATCAACATGTTCCACAGTTTTCCAAGGGTGGAGCTAGATCTCTGCCCACACTCTAATGGCCTCCACACTTGCGCAGAGGCCCAAACTAGGCCCCCGCTGGCCCGCACTGATTGGGGGTGGGGGCATGCAGCAGGGCCTAGAGGAGCCACTGCCGGCCTGCCATGGCGCATAAAGTAACCTCCTGCCTGCCTCCCCTCCCACCTTTTCCATAAATCATTGGGTTTCTCCAGGACTTGTACCCTTTGCAAGCACTAGAACTGGGTCGAACTGGTTTGAACCAGTTTAGCTTGGTTCTAGGCATGAACTGAACTGCCAGCCAATTCTAACAAACTGGCTCATGGACTGGGTAGTTTGGTTCAAGTTTGGTTTGAACTCAAACCGAAATACCTAGAGTGGTGCCATGCACACCCCTAACCCCTAACTTATTGTAAACCGCCCAGAGATGTAAGTTTTGGGTGGTATAAAAATGTTTTAAAATAATAAACAAATAAATAAATAAAATAAAATAAAATTAATAACCCCCAGGCTTGTTTCTCAGCTTGTTGCAAGAGACTTGGCACAAAGCAATCGAGAAACAGCTGTGGATTGGGTGAATGGTGGAGGGAGGGGGAAAGCAAACTCCTGACAGGAAAACAAACCATGCTTCTGTCAAGTCATCTGTGGAGGGAATTCTCTGCTTGTTTTTAGAAGCTTGGTTAGAAGCTTCCATGGCTCCTCATTTTGTCTGACCCTTAGTTTGCTCTGAGAGCAAACTCTAAAAAGAGCGACAGTAAGTCCTGGCTTCCTGATGAGCATATCTTATGATGCCTCCTTTGGTCACATTCATGTTCCACACCATTTATTTTAATTTTTATGCCACCTAAACCATATGGCTCTAGGAGGTTCACATGAATAAAAATAAAATAAATAACCCATTAAAACAATTTAAAATCATTTAAAAGTCACTGAAGGCTGGGCTAAAAAAAAAATTTAAAAAGGTAGAGCTCTTTTAAAGGCTGCTAATGATCAGATATCTATAGGGAGCACATTCCACAGCCCAAGAGCGACAACAGAAAAGGCCTGATCCCAAGTCACCACCAGGTGAGCTGGCGGTAGCCAGAGATGGACCTCCCTCAATGACCTTAATGTGCGGTGGGGCTCATGCTGAAGAAGGCTGGTGCCAGGGGTCAGCATAGACACCGAAACAATATAATGTAAAGACTGGCTCCCAAAGCCAAGGGCTGAGGGGGAAGACTCATTTCTCAGTGACAGAACATGTTTTGCATTCAGAGGTGAGGGAGGATATTTACCCCTTCTGTTTTTCTGTTGCAGCTCTCCTCCCTGCAGCTACTTTCTGTCCCATGAGGTTTTAGTTGTGCTTTTACAATTGCAAATGTACACCTGGAACACCATGAGGGGAAGAGCAGTGTGTGGAGGGAGAGTTCAACATGACCTCCTCCACCTCCTCAGCTGTTTCTCTGCTTCAAATCACAGTAGCAGCCCCTCCTCCCATGCCAAGTGCTTTGCCGTAAAGGCTTTTGTTACATACATTTACGTGTGCAATGTAGTTCCATCCTCAGTGACCTTTTAAAAAGAGTCAATTAATGGAAGAGTGGTTACTACCGTGTGGCTTTTCGACTGTCACAGGCTGCCTTATGAAACCCAGAGAAGAAAGGAAGCTGTGGGATACCCAGAGGCTGGGACGCATAGTCCCAATCTCCGTATGTCTGTGCTGCGTGGCACAGCACATATTGTCCGGGATCATGGTCTGCCCTCCTAGCAGCATTTCTGCGTGTGCATGGGGGAAATGTGAACTGAAGCAGCCTTCCCACCCACCTGGTCATGTCAAGCAAGGCCCCAGATTTGCATGCATATTTTGAAAGTTCAGGTCATTTCACAAAGTCCAAGATGGCTTTATCCACATGATCTCAAAGTTTACAAGGCCCAAGAGCAGCCCATCTGTCTCCTATGCAGCCATATAGTAGGAGGAGAAGCAAAAGAGAGTATCCTGCTGAACAAATCTCTTCTTTAAAAACAAAAAACCTTGCAAGACCAACCATGGTAACAAGTTCATAACTCCACAGACTTCTGGTTCCTGGCCCAGTTAGAACTAGGCACATCACCAATGATGTCATTAGCCAGAGCTGGGGTAGCTACCTTTCAGCCCAGTATCAAACCTATTAGCATTTCTATGGAGAAAAACATGAGTTTTCCCAAAAATTCTGAATCCACAAATTTGCTCCAGAAAGAGAGAACTAAACAATAAAACATCTATGGATACTAGTTAGGATTGACTCTTTTGCAAGCTTTAACAAAAGGGTTTTGGGCCCTGTACATATTCATTTATTTATCTAATACATTAAAAGTGGCAATAATGTCAAGCAAGCCATATCGCCATCATATGCTTCTGCAGGATGTACATTGAAAGATCAAGAGTGATGCAACATTGGGCTAATTGATAATACATGATGGAAATTATAACAAGGTACATACTAAGTTTATTCAGACATATGCATGTTTTTTGTGTGAATAACTGTACTGTGTTCATTTTAAAGGAACTGGATATAGCTCCCTCAAATGCATGGTACAGATAGGAGGTGTACTGCTATACATGTACTCAACATGATGTGTGAATAGGGCTACTGCCATCAGTACTTTGCAACCTGATGCTTGCAAAAGTATTTACAAGTTATTCTAGTAAGAACTAATCTGCCTACTAACCTCTTACACCTCAAATGTTCACGTGTCCACCATCTTAGATCAGGGTAGATTACATCATTACAAATGACACCATTTAGGTGTCCCTATGTGTCACTCACTACAATTGTACCAAATTTGGTTCAAATTGGTTAGATAATCCACAAATTAGCCCACTTGTGCCTCAAACATCTACGTCTGCCATCTTGAATCAGGGTAGATAACATAATCACAGAGTACTCTGTTGGGGTGTCCCTATATATCCCTATAGCTGTAGCAAATTTGGTTAAAATCAGTTAGGTTGTTCACAAGTTAGCCTACTTGTGCCTCAAATGTTTACATATCTGCCATCTTGAATCAGGGTGGATGACATAATCACAAACTATGGCATTGAGGTGTCCCTGTGTGTCACTCACTACAACTGTATCTACTTTGGTTCAAATCAGTTAGACAGTCCACAAGTTAGCTCATTTGCGTCTCAAATGTTCACACGTCCGCCATCTTGGATCAGGTTAGATGACATCATCACACTACACCATTGAGGTGTCCTTATGTACTGTACCTGATTTGGTTCATATTGGTCCAAGCATTGCAAAGTTGATGTGGGGAACGGATACACACACACACAGAGAGAATGCTGGATGATCTCATAAGCCAACTGGAAAGTAGGCTGAAGAAGAAGAAGAAGAAGAAGAAGAAGAGCTGCAGGCAGAATCAAGGTGACCGCTGCAAATGTTCTTAAAATACACAGGTTTTGCCATTTTAATGATGAATATATTGAAGAGTAGGTCCTTGAATCTTATAGATTCAAAGATCCACCCCACCCCACCCCACCCCACCCTGAAATATCTTTGCCCTCCCTCCATCTGAAACCTGAAATGATCCCTCTGCAGGCCATATATTCATGGGGAAATGAGGCTGCTTTGCTCAGTCAATGTCCAAGAAGTAATATCTGAAAGCTGTGATGCGAAGACAGAAGAGATGCTGGTTAGGTTCTGAGCAGTAAAAAGCCCCTCTAATGAGAGGGGAGAATATGGAAATACTCATAACAAAGAGTAAGTGCTGCCTGTATCGAAAACACTATGTGGGGATGATGGTACCAGCCAGGGGTGGTCCAAGGTACTGCTGTGCCTGAGGTGAGGCACCAAATATTGCCTTTCCCCATAACCCGTGTGGGCGCCAGCCCCCTTTTCAAAATGGACTCTTGCAAGCTTTGAAAGTGGCATAGGAGGTGGGAAGGAGGGGAGGTTGCCAGCAACCTTCCCTTCTTGTGCTTCTTGTAAGCTTTGCAAAGAGTGAGGGGAGAGGTGAAAGCTTGCAAGGACCAGACCAATCCCAAAGAGCTGCTCCAGTGGTGGCGGGGGCACTTTGCCACCCTGCTGGTGCCCCAATAATCTGCCATCTGAGGTGACTGCCGTACAGTGAGCCCTTTCTCATGGTCACAGGGAAAGGGCTCCGATCTACAGGGGAGGAAGCCTTGAAATGATTACCTCCCCGGCAGACGATCGAGGGCTCCTTTGTGGTTGGGTGGATCGCCTGCCCAGATGATTGCTAGCTATTGCTGGCTGCATGGAGGGTCATCATGGATACGTCTTCCCAGCCCCTGAAACTCCTATAATGCATCATGCAAGAGCACAGTGCATTATAGGGATCCTCCTGGCACTGACCGGAGGCTACTTGCTTGTAGGTGCCATGCAGAGCTGTGTACAGGACTGACACATGATCAATTAGCCCGGTTTCTGGGCACCCTCACACCCAAAACCTGGGCTAAGTGGTGGGTTTCCTAAGCGGATTTGCTGCCGCGCTACTTCTGGGAGCCGTGCTACCACCGGCTCAAAGCAGTTCACATACGGTGGCAAAACTGGGCTTGGCTTCCTTAGCCTGTTTTTGCCTGCACGTGTGAATAGCCCCTTTGCCTCATGAAAGGGATGCACTTGGTACCAACCAATAGAGGTGTGTTGTTGGTAGGGGTGTTGGGTTCGGTTCAAAGGTTTGGGATTGAGCCGAATCACCTCCCTGTTTGGCTCGACCCCGAACTGAATAACCCCCCTCCCCCCATTCTGGGCGTTCAACAAACATTATATATATATATATAATTGTTAGCAATTGCTAGTTAAGTTTTGGATTTGTACTGTACGTGATTGATGTTTTATTATTTTCTAGCAACTGTTAACCTCTTGTTAGCCTATTTTATTCTACTGTTTCTAGATGATTTGTAAGCTGACCATGGGTCGTAAATAAATAAATAAATATACATACATACATACATACATACATACATACAAATATAAATATAAATATATAGTTGTTTGTTTGTTTTTTAGAAAAATTACCCTCTCCAGGGGGTTTCTCCAAAGTGGTGGTGGAGTATCCATGGAGGTTCCCCCTCCTTCCGCTGGCCTTCCTTCTATTAGAAATCGCCCAGTTCGGGCATCTTTGGTCATGACCCAGGCCATGTAGGGTCCTACTGCGCAGGCGCAGTGGCCTCCAAAATGGCTGCCATGCCAGGGAATAGGCCCAGAAAGGGCTGAAGATGCTCAAACTGGGCAATTTCTAAGAGGTGGAAGGCTGGCGGCAGGAGGGGAAAACTTTGTGGACCCCCCACCCCGGAGGGGATATGTTAAAAAATATTTATTTATATGAAAAAAGTTCACTGATCCCCCCACCCTCCACTGAACCTAACTGATGGGGTGGTTCAAAGGGGGCCAAAACCAAACTGGCCCGGTGTGGTTCAAGTTGAGTTCAAACTAGAACCAAACTGGGCCACATGGCTTTGTACACATACCTAGTTGTTGGCAGTATTCACTGTGAAAGGCCTTCCATGATCTCAGCAGACAAGCCCATCTGCAAACAAGCAATCACTATCCTATGGCCATGTTGTGAGATTTTCATATCAAATGCTTGAGGTTTGCCCATCGCTGCTTAATACTTCCCAAGAACATAGATGCTCATTATAAAATATAACCAGACATGTTCCTGACTACACTATGGTTAGTTTATAAGGCTGTATCCAAAATTGCTGGGAGTGTGCTCTTGGAAAGTGGCTTTGCAGCAACGGGGAAACCTCAGACATTTTGGAGGTTTGTTCTGGAAACCTTTTTGGCTTGGAAATTGGACAAGAGTTTGCCACAGAATGGTTAGAGGTCTGGGTGGGGTTGATGTATGGGGATAAATTGCAGACGCTACGGATTGTTTTGCTTGGGAAGAAAGAGGCTTAGATGGGAAGTTATGAAGTGTTTAAAACTAGCAGAGGCAATATGGAAACGGTGGAGTCTCCTTATTTTAAAACTGATTCAAAGTGTCAGCCAACATTATGCATTCTTCATGGAATCCCCCTGAGGTTGATGATGAAACTGTAAAACAACTAAGCTGATTTGTGGGATGCAGAGGCAAAAGGATCCTATCGTCATGTGTCCCCAACCCCATTTCTCCGAAAGGTGAGACTTCCAGGGCTGCAGTGCTACTTTGAGTTCTGGTTTCCCATGGAGGACAGATCACAGAAGCCTTATAGTGTCTTTGTAATATTTGTGTTATTTCAAAATATACAAGCTGAGCATTAGATGGAGCTGAAAATAGCAGAGCACTCCTACAAGGTAGTGATGTGCCCGGACCAATCCGGAGGCCATTCTACAGGCCTCCGGACCGGTCCGGACACGGGGCGGTTCGGTTCAGAAGGATTGGGGTGGGGGGTTCCATTAAGGGTGGGGGAGAGTTTACTTACCCCTCCCGCGCTCCTTCCCCTGACAGGAGATCTCTCGCTGAACTCCGTGTGAGTGCCAAGAGATCTCCTGTCGGGAGAAGGCACGCAAGAGGAGAAGGAGTGGTCGCAATGCCTTGGCAGCGGGATCGGGGGCCGGAGGAGGGGAGGCAGCCAAAGCACTTTGGAGAGCCGTTGCAAGGAGGAAGAAGCTCTCTCTGCATGCCCACACACAAACCCACCCCACGCGCACACACTGAACGCTGCTTCTTCTGCCTGCCCCGCAAAAGCCTGCTCTGCTGCTCCTACGTAGCTCTGCAAAAGTCTGCCCCCCCCGTCTTCCCTGCAGCCAAGCAGGGAAAGGGGCGTCAGGGAGGTATCCCCCAAAGTTCCCAGTTCCCCAAAGAGTCAGTCCTTGTATTCCAAGGCCATAGGAATCTAGTAAGCTGCCTTATTCTGGGTTGGACCATCCCTTGGTCCATTTAGCTGAGTGTTGTCTACACAGACTGGCAGTGGCTCTCCAAGGCTTCAGGCAGGAGTCTTTCCCAGCCCTACCTGGAGATGCCAGGGACTGACCCTGGGACCTTCAGCATGCAAAACAGATGCTCTAACCCTGAGCTATGGTCCCATTCCCAATCCTGCACCTTCCATTCTCTAGGCCAGGGCTGCTGAACTTTGGCCCTCCTGCAGATGCTGGCCTACAACTCCCATAATCCCTGTCTATTGGCCATTGTGGCTGGGGATCGTGCGAGTTGTAGTCAAAAAACAGCTGGGCCTAAGTTGAGCAGGCCTGCTCTAGGCTCTCCCCAAAGCTCTCTTGCTCTCTCTCAGTCTAGCACTTAATCAGTTTGCTGCTGTTTCCTTTCTCTGATTATACAGATGCCTCTGGAGGGGAGGAGAAAGGATGACGATGATGTCACACATCAGCCCCTGCATCAGGTGGGATACATGGCTCTTACATGACCCTTCATGACTTTCCCCACTAAGGATTTTTTGACACTTAAATATCAAGTTGTTCTCCATGTCTACACCATGGTTGCACCATTTTCTGCCCAGATTGTATGGGGTGTGAGGAGCCAGGCACCTGCAAATGCATACAGGGAATATGGGGTGTGAAGTGCAGGCCCCTCTTTCACCCAAGAAAATGAATTCTGTATGTATGTGTGGGTTTGTGTGCACCTGTAACAGTGGGTTGTGACTGTCTGCCCCATTGAAGCTCAGCACAATAAGGTCACATCCATATGTAGCATGAAACTGGAGGTCAACAAACCTGCAGTTTCAATTTTAAACCATAAATTGCATCACAAATGTTCATCCAACTGCGGTCCGACAATCTTTGGTTTAAGGAGAGGGGAGCCCTTCCCTCCCCCTGGTCTGCCAAGGCCTAGCCCTGGAAGCTCTGTAGCACTTGCATTACCAGACTGTGGGCAAAGGGGCTTTGGAATATGCTCCCCACTGAAATATGAGCATCTTCTTCTCTCTTTGTTTTCAGGAAGACCCTCAAGATTCAACTGTTTTTGCAGGCTTTTAATTATAATTAATTTTAATAATTTGTTTTAATTACTTTTATGCTGTTTTTATTGTGTTTTGTGGATTTCAATTTGTGTTATATTGTTTTTAAATTTTGTACACTGCCTATTGATTGATTGATTTGATTTGATTTGATTTCTACACTGCCCTTCCAAAAATGGCTCAGGGCAGTTTACATGAAAACAACACTAAAATCAATTAACTGTTAAAATCGAAAAATATATAAAAAAATAAAACAATTATTAAAACAATTAAAACAGTTTTTTAAACCCTGGAAAACCAGGCCAAACCTTTACAGTTTAAAAACAGTTTTAAAACCCTGGAAGGCTAGGCCAAACAGATAGGTCTTAAGGGCTCTCCTGAAGGCCAATAATGAACTCAGATTACGGATTTCTGCCAGGAGAGCATTCCACAATCCAGGAGCGGCCACAGAGAAGGCCCGGCTCTGAGTCACCACCAGACGTGTTGGTGGCAACTGAAGACGAACCTCCTCAGATGACCTTAATGTGCGGTGGGGATTGTGCAGAAGAAGGTGCTTTCTAAGATAACTTGGTCCTAAGCCATTCAGGGCTTTAGAGGTAATAACCAGCACTTTGTATTTTGCCCAGAAAAATATCAGCATCCAGTGCAGCTGTTTTAAAACGGGCATAATATGGTCTCTCCGGGTTGCCCCAGAAACCAATCTTACTGCTGCATTTTGAACTAACTGAAGTTTCCGAATGACGTATAAAGGCAGCCCAAAGCACATTGCAATAATCAAGTCTGGAGGTTACCAGCTGATGCACCACTGTTTTGAGGTTGTCTAAGGAATGGACACAGCTGTCGAATCAGTCGAAGCTGATAGAAAGTGTTCCTGGCCACAGCCTCCACCTGAGAAACCAGGATGAGGTCTGGGTCCAAGAATACTCCCAAGCTCTGTACCTGCTCCTTCTGGAGGAGCGCAACCCCATCCAGTGCAGGAAGGTCTAACTCATCCCTCAAATTCTGAGCTCCTACAATGAGAACCTCTGTCTTGCTTGGATTCAGTTTCAATCCAGCCCACTCCTGCCTGTAGGCAGGCATTTAGGGAATGAATGCCATTACCTGATGATGAAGATGAAAATGAGAAGTAGATTTGGGTGTCATCAGCATACTGATAACACCCAGCACCAAATCTCCTGATGACCTCACCCAGCAGTTTCATGTAGATATTAAAAAGCATTGGTGACAGAATGGAGCCCTGAGGGACTCCATATAACAGGACCCATTTTGATGAGCAACTGTTACCAAGCTCAACCATCTGGAATCTACCTGAAAGATAGGACCAGAACCACTGCAAAGCAGAGCCCCCTATCCCCCGATCCCCCAGGCAATCCAGAAGGAGTTGCTGGAGGTGATAGGCAGTCCGCAGAGGCCCTCCCTCCCCCTGCTGGCTTTACTTATGTACCCCTCTGGCTAGTTCGGCTGCTTTTTGCCCACTTTTTGGCCTTCTCCCGGTGGCACGTCGGCCATTTTGGAGGCCAATTGCGCAGGCACACAGCTTCCAAAATGGTGCAGTGCCACTTGGAGAAGGCTGAAAAGTGGTCAAACCAGCTGTTGTGCCAGTGGTCAAACCAGCATAGGTAAAGTTGGTGGGGGGAAGGCGAATCTCTGTGGACCCCCCTACTACCTCCAGCAATTCCCTGGAAGGGAATAAGGTAAATTTCATCTTATTTATTTATTTATTTATTTATTTATTTATTTATTTATTTATTTGTAAAACATTCGTGAACCCCCTAAACATTTGGGGGGGGTGTTCGGTGCGAACAGGGGGTGGTTTGGTTTGACCCTGGACGTCGAACTGGCTTGACGTCGAGCTGGTTTGCACATCCCTAGTTTGAAATGGATCTAGATAATCAGTTTCCTCCCAAACCACCTGGAGCTGGTTGGCCCCAACCCTCTCAATTACCTTGCCCAACCAAGGGAAATTGGAGACTGGCCTAGAGAAGTATATATCAGGTGGTATAAAAATATGATAAATAAATAAATAATAAATAAATTGTCAGCATATCACAAGAGTGACTGAGATTAGCCATGATCTTGAAGGGGGTGTGCCAAGAGTGATTGTGTCTCTTTGGAATGGTCTGCATGCCCTCAGCATGGAAAGGGCATTAAAATCCCATTAAATGCCATGTTGTGCCAGTGCTTCTTCTGACAGCAATCGCATGCTCACCTCCAAAGAGCCCTGCAACACGACTGTTACACACAAGCACAATTTGTGTGGGGGGGATGTAACTTGGGAGGGCACTATTTCCCTGTTACTCAGGAAAGGTAAGGGTACATGAAGACTTCCTAGGAGGGGATATGTATATGAGGGAGGGCAAAGGATCCTGGGGGAGGGATCTGTCCTGCCATGACCTAAGTTGCTCTTGTGAGGGCTCACCCCGGCAAAGCAGTCCATGCAGACCAAACCACACTCCTGCTGCACAGCTTGCTGTCAGTAGACTAGTATTCTCATGAGAGAGCCAGTCTACTGGGGAGGACCATTGGGTTAGAAACCCTTAGTCTTCCATTGGACTGTGTCCTCATGAGTTGAGCTATCCCAACAAAGAGGGGCCCATTTGTGTGGGCCCCCAACTCTCTCTAGTTAAAGATAGAACTTTTGCACTGCAATCCCCTCCTCCCCTGGGAAGCCTGCATAGACCCAAAGGAGATAGCGACGCTCCATGTGTCAGAGCCTAGCCATGTGTGTAGACTGGGGGAACAGCATGTGCAGGGACGGATCTTTACTCCCATTCAAAATTCCTGTGTTTAGGCTGGCATTGTGCCATATGCAGATCTGTTGCCATGGGGAATCACGGGAGGGGGTGCCCCAATTTCCAGCAGCCACAGGAAGCAGGGTCACTGTTTGGGGGCACAAGCAAGGTTGCACATGTCCACATGGGCAGACGGGTTGGCAGGGGGCACACTTTGATTTTTGACAAGACAGGGAGAGTAGTTGCTGGGGCACCCATCCCCATGGCTTTCCTGTATAGAGCAACCTGGCTCGGTATAAAGTCCCCCATGGTCTGACACTCTTGTGAGAGAGCTACGTGAATCACTGCATGCTGAGAACAATAAAGTTATTATTATTTATTATGATGATTGTTATTGATTGTACTCTCTTGTATTATGCCATTGTATCGTTATGTGTTCCCCCCCTACCAAACAGCAAGGAGTTCCAGAGACAGCTCTACTAGGTTTCGCTTTCTCTGCAAGCAAGAGCACTGGCGATGCATTGTTTCTTGCTATTATTTGCTTTATGTGCAAATATATAAGCAGAGCACAGAGATAGCAAAGAATTATTTTGGGCAGGCCGCAGTTCTTCATAGAGAGAGCTACTGTAGCAGCCTAAGGTGCTTCACTTCCAGCCAACTCACAGACCCAATATTTCTTTCTCATAACTTCCCAGCTAACCCTGCAAACTCCTTTTAGCTACTCCTCTTCTTCTTCTGCTTAGCTGAAGGATTGTGAACTGTTCCACATTCTTACAGGGATCACATTCCAAATGTTGGAGAGAAATTTTCAGTTATTAGGAGACCATCTCCTGTCATTAGATCCCATGGAAACATCAACCAATCATCCTGGACTATTCGTTTGCAAGTAGCTATGCAATCGACAGTCAGTCAGTAGCCATAACACCATTATGTTATTGTGCCAGATTTGAGAGTGCCCATGATGCCCTTGTCTCTACCTCTCCCTTTCTCCTGCCTCTAGATGGGGTTACAGTCCCAACTTCGGCCTGCCAGCTGTTTTACAAGCATAGCCCTCAAACTGGGTCAAAATGGTATGTATTGGACTGGGTCCAGTATAGTTTGAACTCAGACCAGCTGCCCTTTTTGGGAGAGCTGGTCTTGTGGTAGCAAGCATGACCTGTCCCCTATGCTAAGCAGGGTCCACCCTGGTTGCATATGAATGGGAGACTTGATGTGTGAGCACTGCAAGATATTCCCCTCAGGGGATGAAGCCGCTCTGGGAAGAGCAGACGGTTCCAAGTACCCTCCCAGGCTTCTCCAAGATAGGGCTGAGAGAGATGCCTGCCTGCAACCTTGGAGAAGCCGCTGCCAGTCTATGAAGACAATACTGAGCTAGATAGACCAATGGTCTGACTCTGTATATGGTAGCTCCCTATGTTCCTGTGCACGCCCCTAGCTGTCATGTCTATAAACCCTCAGGAGACTATTTTCAAGAGTGCAGGGGATTGTAGAGGGAAGGGGAATTGGCGAAAATCCTCTCTTATGCAGACAAAAGTGTCTTCTATTTGTGCAAGAAACACTTAGGATCCATCCCAATGAGATGTTTCTCTTTCTACTCTTTTTCTATCTCCATAGCAATGAAGCACTGTAGTATTTTAGAGGCCTGCTTGGTCATTGCCTGTTCTCCTACCGTGCAAGGCGAGAGGGCCGCATTTGCCTTTCTGGCTCTGTTTCCTGTTTCCCCTCCTGTGGAGGAGCTTTATTTTCACCTCTCAGCACAAAAGCCATGCTTAGCGTGGGACTGGGGAAAGATGCTTCACATTATATCCTTCCTTTCTCCCTCTTTCCCCAGAACCCAGCATTTGCTTTGGGGGAAGGGAAAATATCACCAGCATATTGCTCCTCTTTGAAACCCTGGAGCTACTTTTGGAAGGAGGAGGGGCATTATTCTCAGTCTCAAGGAATCCTTGCTGGTAGTCCCTGCAGTGTCCAGGGTCAAAAAGCTAGTGAGAGAAATAGCATTGTCCCCACATGCTGCACTTTACCATAGGAATGAATGGCAACCAGTAACTTAATTGAGTAAAAAATAAAGGTGTGTTATTGGGGTGGGGGTTAGTCTTGCCCTCTGCTCTGCCCCTGACTGGAGGAAGCAGCAGCTTATTTATTTATTTATTATTTACATTTTATATCCCGCTCTTCCTCCAAGGAATCCAGAGCAGTGTACTACATACTTAAGTTTCTCCTCACAACAACCCTGTGAGGTAGGTTAGGCTGAGAGAGAAGTGACTTGCCCAGAGTCACCCAGCAAGTCTCATGGCTGAATGGGGATTTGAACTCGGGTCTCCCCAGTCCTAGTCCAGCACTCTAACCACTACACCACGCTGGCTCTCAGCTCCCTCTTTTGCTCCTTCTCAGCTATGTCCCAGCCTGTTTGTTTATTTTATTCATGAATACCTAGCCTATTGGCCCATACCAGGCCTTTAAAAAGGGGCTCACAACATTAAAAGAGTACCCCACTTAAACTTTATAGCAACACCATTGGCATGAAGCAACAGTAAAATAAAGGCAATAGCCATGAAAATAAGCTCAGTTGCAGCATGCTTGAATTCTTAACCACACACTTTTGGAAATAAAGAAGTTAGCAAACGACTAAAACTGTTACCTGAACAAAGAGGCACTTTGAAAAGTGGTGATTTTCATACTTAGCAGAGGGAGAGCCATTGTCCCTGTCCACCCTCAGCATAGCATCTTTGCCAGTGGCTTTTTGCTGGTGTCTCCCTTGTTCTTCTTTTTAGATCGGGACAGGGAACCATCTATTTATTATTTATTTTTCTTTGTAAACCACTTTGAGAACTTTTGTGGAAAAGTGTTGTATAAATATTTGTTGTTGCAGTTGTCATCATAGTAGTAGTAGTAGTAGTAGTAGTAGTAAAAAGCTAGCAATGGGCTACACATGCCTCCTTAGGGCAGCAGTTAAACAGGCTGAGCACCCCCAGTGAAAACCCTGCCCCTTGAAGGCAATAGCTTGACTCCTGAAGATTATGACACAGTCATGGCTCTCTTGTAGACTCTCCCATGTATTTGGCTGGTGTGTGTGTGTGTGTGTGTGTGTGTGTGTGTGTGGTATTTTATGGGAGAAATTGCTCCCTGAGATATGCTCTCCCAGTGGCCATCCATCCCTCTATCACAGTTTGTAGAAAACATGTGACATCTTGGCTTTTTACTCAGGTTTTTATATGCTTGTTTCTATTGCTGCTGCTTTGTATCTTTCATGGTTATATTGTGCTTGTTTTTTTAACCCTTTAATCAGATCTGTATTTTTATATTCTAGTTAATATTTTAATTGTGTGATTTTTGTAGTCTTGTTTTAACTTTTGTGTGAACTGCCTTGAGATTGTTTTAATGAAAGGCAGTATTGAAATTTAACAATCAATGAATCAATGTCAGTCATGTTTCTTCACATTATGCATCATTCATTTTTGGAATTTGTGGCTGCAAAATGTGTTGAGGACTGCCACCTTTTCCTCCAAATTCCTTCTTCCAAATTACAATTTCCATGAAGCCTTTGGCACCTTGGAGAAGCCACTGCCAGTCTGTGAAGACAATACTGAGCTAGATAGACCAATGGTCTGACTCAGTGAGGCTATTCACACGATGGGACACAATCGGGCTAGCCTCCGCTAGCCCGATTTCTTCCCATTGTGTGAACCACTGGGCTCGGCTGCAAGCCCGGTGGTTCCTGAGCGGGTAACCCGCTCAAGTAACCCGATCCTTAAACCGGGTTTGCGGAGCGAGCGCTCCACAAACCCGTTTTTTAAAATTGTGAGTAGCCGTGGCTACTCACGAGGAGACCCCCGACTGGGAGGCTTAAAAGCAGCACTCGCGCAGGGCATACGGGAGCTTCCAGGGGCCGTGCGACCCCCGATCCTCCCAGCCCCTGCTGGCTCCGTCATGGAGCCGGCAGTCATGTGGGTGGCCGATCTGGCCGCCCAGGGCTGCCACCCTGCTCGTCTGCGGGGAGAGCGGGCTTAGCCCACTCTCCCCACTAACCTGGACAAAGTGGGTCTCACTGATCGTGAGACACACCTCAGTATATGGCAGCTTCCTATGTTCCAAAGCCTTCATCCCCAAACCTAATTTGATTAAACTTAACATGTAACAGAAGCAATGGCATCTTCTTCCCTCTGCTGACCTCTGCCTTCATTTTCTCCCCCTTCCCTGCCTCTGTCCCTCAGGGCAGAATATCCCTCTCATTCCTTATGATGTGTCATGTATATAGAGGTGATGGTGCTTATAAAACACAACAACAATATCATTAGATAAATTCATGAAGGAAGAGAAATCCATCAATGGATATAAGCCATGCTATCTAAATACAATCTCCCAGTTTAGGGACAGGATGCCAATGAATATCAGTTGCCGGGGGTCAAACTGTCATGTCAGGGAGGGCTGTTGCCTTTACACCCCTCTTGCCAGCTTCCCAGAAATCTCTGGCTAGCTACTATGGAAACAGGATGCTGAAGAAGATGGACCTCTGGTCTGATCCAGCAGAGCTGTTCTTGTAGTCTTAGGGTCCCAGGAGCCTTTAAGGTGTTTAAAGGCACAAAGTAGTACTTTGAATTGCACCTGGAAGCTAACTGCCAGCCAATGAAAGTCTTTGACCGTGGGTGTAATATATTCGCTGTAATCTGCCCCACTTAACCACACTGCCAAAGTGAAGAACCATTGGGGGTGGGAGCCCATCCGTGACTAAAGGCAGCAAGAAAGGTCATCTGGTTTTAGAAGAGATGAAGCGTTGCTGGTAATGGAAGGAAAGAAATCTCCTGTTCAAGAGCAGGATTAGGTGGGGCTGTTTTTTATTTTAGAATTAGAAAGTGTTCATCAACAGTACTCCCCCACCACCACCACTGACTGCCCTGTGATTAACAGAACTGTCCGCTGGATGTCATTGTTTCCCTACTGAAAAAGGTCCAAGGGCTCTTGCTGGCAATAAATTTGGATTGACTAGTAATATTATTAGCTCGGTTAACACATGGAATTTTCAGGTGTTTGGCACCTTTTCCACTTGGCTGCAGTCAGCTCAGGAAACAGGTTATGCTTCTTGTTTGCTTAGGGTGGAGAAGGGTCACAGTCTTGAAATTACTGAAGTTCTATCACTTGGCTAAAATCCTCAGCAGGTGTAAACTAACATCAGGGCTACTGCAGCTGTACCAGGCTGTGCCAGATGAACATTTTGCCATACCATGTGTTCCTGTGTGTTCCTCTTCTCATGCAAACATACTCTGTTCCCTCCCTTTTCCTTCCTAACTTATGACTTACTGTCTCCCTCATTCTGTACCCCATACATTTCCTGACCCAATCCAGGCTTTCCTTTCATTCCCCCTTTCAGTACTTCACAGCACTGGTTTACAGCAGAACACAGTGATGTCTTTTAAAAATAGATTGTGCCACTTCAAATGGTAGGGGCTAGGGACAATTACATATCTGAATTGTTCACCCATATTAGAAACTTGCTGCATATAGAAAATGAGCATTTCAGGAAGAGGGGTTCAGCCTAGTCTTTTCCTGGTGTGCTACTCCTTGGAGGAAGGTAGGATAAAAATATGCTAGATATTTTTCCATGTGTAGGAAGATCCCCCCCTCCCATGTGGGAACATTCAAACATGCAAACCTCTTCCTTCACCACTTATAGCCTGAACTGGTACAGCCCAAGAACAACAGAGGCACCAGGGCAAAAGGGGGTGGGTTGGTGGGCAGGCAGGCAGAGAAAGGGGGAAAGCAAATTTTGAGGGGGACTAAAAGAAAAATAAGTGCTCCCATCCTGAATATAAATGAAGGCAAGCCCCTTGGGAACGGCTCTCATTCAGACCTGCACCGAGATGATAATAAAGAAAAGCACTCTGAGTATGTAAAAAGTGCCTTTCCTTCAAGTTACCACAGAATTCATATGTATACAATTACTATATTTGCAACATTTTGGAAACCTATCGTTCTATTTACGTTTACATTTTATTCATTTTACATAATTTTTGAGGTGTGAAGTAGCCCTAGATACCTCAGTTTATATATATTGGGCTACATTCTGCACAGTCCCCCACTGATGCTAATGGGAATGGTGCACAACTTCAATATTTTGTTCATATTCAAAATGGAATTTTAGTTCCTATCATTTTCTGTGTACTTTCCAAAGGGAAGAAGGCTTGTGATATCATCAAGTCTCTGTGTGTGTGTGTGTGTGTGTGAGAGAGAGAGAGAGAGAGAGAGAGGGCGGGAGGGAGGGGTAACTTTTGTGCTTACAGTCAGACACAAATTAAATTTACAACACATGGAAGAGCCTTAGGGGGTCACTGACTGGCATATTGTTTTCTATCTGCCATCTTGGTTCAAGATGGTGGCCCGCCAAAAGATAAGCACCACCCCTTTAGAGCTTATGTATTGACAGTTTGATACAAACCAAATTCTCAGCATATAGGAGGGTCCTAGGGGACTCTGATAGGGATATTTTCCTTATCTGCCATCTTGGTTCAAGATGGTAGCTACTCAAAGGCTACACACTATCCCTTTAGAGCTCATATATGTCAACTATTTGTTATAAAACCAAATTCACAGCACATGGGAGGATCCTGGGGGATTTCTTTCCCAACTGCCATCTTGAAACAAGATGGTAACCCCTCAGATATAAGCCCTTTTGAACTCATGTGTTGACAGTCCAATACAAGTCATATTCACAGCACTTAGGACAGGATCCTAGAGTATCTTGACAGGCAGGGCTGTCCTTAGAGAGCCCTGGTGGGGTGCAGAGCCTGGGGCAAATCAGCCAGTGCAGGGCCCCCTTCCAGTTAATTCTAATGGGGGTTAAAAGAGCAGGGCCTGGGGTGGTCACGCTGCTTGCCATGCCCTAATCTTTTTATTAGAATCCACCATCTTGGAAACAGAATGTAGTCACATATGATAAGAAATCCTGCTTTAAAACTGTATTTTTAAAAAAGAAAATTGGACAAGCAAGCCTAATTTCCAAGAATGCAATCAAGTACTATCAAATGTAATTGATAACCCTTAATATGACTTCAGTGTTGAATGAAGTAGAAAGTAAGGCTCCACTAGTTCTACTTAGAATTTATTTGTTTTGCATGGGTTTGGTTACCATTTTAAATGGGTTTTATTACTCCGTATATCAGTTTCCATATTTTTCTATTTCTTTGTTTTTAAGATATATAAATCACTACCACATCACTAAAAAGTGTTATATAAAATATATTGACTTGGATCCAACTAATAGTGAGGGGAAGAAGAAAACGTCATTGTGTGCTAGCAGAAAATATCTCACAGCAAAAAGACACAATATACACAGACTGTAAATGAATACAATGGATATAATACTGGCATATAGACATGCATATAAAACACATATAAACACTTGTGGGCCCTTAATTTTTCTTTCTTTGTTAAAGAGCTTGTGGAAAGTCCACTGCAGGAACTTGTACAAATGAAGAAACTACTCTGGATTTGGGGGTCATTTTTCTCAGGCAATGCTCTTCCACTGAGTCAGCAGGCCTTTCTGTGAGTAGAACAAAACAACATCAGACAATTTAGAATAATAGAATTTGAGAGTTGGAAGGGACCTTGAAGGTCTCCTCGTCCAACCCCTTGCTCAGAAGTCTCCCAGCTAAACCCTCATTAAATAAATCCTCGACAGATGGCTGTCCAGCCTCTGCCTGGACATCTCAAAAGAAGGAAAACCCACCATTGCATGAGGCAGGCTGTTCCACTGGGTAACAGCTTGCACAGTTTGAAAATCCCTCCTATGTCTAGCCTGAATCTGCTTTCTTTTAATTTCAACCCATTGGTTCTTCTGGTTCTGCATTCAGAAAGGACAAATCAACTCCTCCTCTGTGACAGCCATTCAGATATTTGAAGATGATGATCATATCTACCTTTAAGTCTTCTCTTCTTCAGGCTAAACATACCTAGTTCTTTCAACCATTCCTCATAGGGATTTGTTTCCAGATCCTTCCGTATCTTTGTGCCCTCCCCTGAACCCATTCTAGTTTATCAATGGGCCAGTTTAGACAGCATCCTCCCACCCCACCCTACCCCGCAACCAAAATTGGCCCATGTGATTAAAAGGATGACACACTGGGAGTGTATCCATCATCATGTCTTTTGAGCATGTTCTGACAGAGTTCCTTCATCGCTTGGGGGCAGGTAATCTGAGCTGCCACTCTACACATGTTCCCAACACTCAGTTTAAACTAGTATTTGGAGCATATGTAGCGGGGCAGTTGAAATGATCCATCTTGCATACACAGTAAAGGAGCATCCCAGGAGGGCATTAGGATGTCCCCCCAAATGTTGCCAATGGGTGCTCTTTTGGAGCATGTGTGGGCTAGAAAAAGTATTGTCTGAACCAGACCATCATCCTTCTTAAAAGGCAGGGCCCACAACTGGACACAGTATCCAAGTTATATCTGACTAGGGCAGAAGAGAGTAGAACCGTGACTTCTCATGATCTGGATGTTATGACACTGTGAAAATTAAATTTACCATTTTTTTTAAAAAAAAGTCTAATTAAAAATGAGAACCATATGTGCACTAACACAAATAATTAATCCAGGCAGACAAATAGAACTATTAGATTTGCCTGAGAAGAATACATTCCCTTATGATGTGGTATATTGTAGCTTCCTTCGGCTAACTGGAATCCCTTTTTGTCCTCTAAGCAAATTTGTTTCAGAAGTGAAAGTGGTCACTCGTCCTAAACATGTAAGGTGGACTTTGTTCCTTTGATGTTGCAGAAATATGATGGTATTATCAGTTTGATGCCATACATTGTGAAGCTGCACTGCTGTAACTGTTGATCCGTCCCATCAAAAGCACTTAAATTAGCTAGTGTAGCACTATTGCCTGTTTGGATTGGTTTATGGCATCAGCAAGCGGCAATAACAAGTGAAGATGCGCTTCCTGGATTGTACCACTTAAGGCTGCTGAAGAGGGGCTGCATTTTTTTAAAAAAATATTCCTGTATGGAAGAAACTCCACCAGGGGTGTAACTATAATAGGGCAAGGGGAGACAGTTGTCTGGGGGCCCACTGCCTTGGGGCCCCCTCAGAGGCAAGCCACATGACTGACTCCCCCAGCCGCGCACCTGCACAGGCTTCCTTCAGTTGTATTCATGCTCCGAAATTGAGGTGAGTGTTAAGACCTGGAGCTACCAGAACAGCATGTCTTTCTCTAGTAGCATTAAATGACTTGCATCGTCCACAATTTACAAAACCTTTAAAAAAAAATTTAGGATGATGTTCTGTTGTGGCACATAGGGTGTGTGTGTATGTATAAAATTTTTTACTCTGCTTTTTCTTACCACTATTCAGCCTCATTTAAGATTTCTTTACTTCATGAGCTGAGCTTCAGTGAGGGGGGCGCATTTTAAAGTCTTGTCTCTGGGCCCACTCCAACCCTGCTACGCCCCTGAACTCCACCCTCTGCATAAAGAAAACTTGCCTGTTTAAGAAAGCATTGTAGCCTAGTATTTTTCTTGACATGCTCTCTTTCTATATGTAGGGAGCTTTTTGATGAGGGAGGGCATTCAGACATGCAACCCTCACCCCACACATATCCAGAGGCTGAAATAGCCCAGCCCAGGGAAACTGTTATGAGTCTTTTGAACTTTTTATTAAGGTTGTCATTTAGCGACTAATGTTTAACAGGTTGTTGGTTATTTTAGCATTGTATATTTTCATTTATTGTATCAGTTGTCATCCAAAGATTTGTGTATTTTAACATCTGCTTTGGTGGATCCAGGCAGCATTCCGTTGAGACTGAGCCATAATCAGAGCTAAAATAGGCAACAGTGCAAATGCCAAATTCTGCTTTCCTTGGTGACACTGGCTATCCACGCATGGCAGAGGGACAGCAGGACTCCTGGAGGGGCGAGTGAGCTGGCGGAGCAAAGCGGTGCTGAGATCAGTTATGGTGTCAGCCTCCAAATTGGCTGTATATTTTTTCCCTGGCTGAGAAGAGGATTTGGCATTTAAATGCGTCTCTTTATATCTGGAAACTGCTGAATAAGTACAAGATCAGAAAACAGCTGAAAACATCACTGCTGCAAAGACGATCTGAAGAAAGAAAGAAAAAGGGACAGACATAGTTGGACAGTTGCTTCACTTAGAATTAAAGTCCCAGATGCAAGCTAAACAGTTAATGCTACATAGCTGGTTTTTTGAGCCTATCACATGACTGTTGTCTTTTTTTAATTGGAGTGAAAAAACTGCTAAAAAGCTTTTTATTAAGTGGTATTAAAAGAGCCAAGTTACTGTGACTGCTGTTGTGAGACTCAACTAGAATAGCTCCAGTCTCTGTTGTCTTTTTTGTTGGGGCGGGGCGGGGGGGGAGCTGTCTTTAAAGAAGTTACTTTATTATTTCAGCTGTTGTCCTGTTAATGTTGCTGTTTCAAAAAACGTTGGTGGCTTTTTTGCTTTCTTCAAAGACATAGCAGCCACTCAGATTTGGCAATGAACATGTTCTAAAAGGGTTACACTGCTGAAGTAGTGTGCTACTAGTTATCTCAAGACAGTTGTATATAACAGGAAAGAAGTTGGGGGCTGATAGGAAATATAATATTGTGATAGGCTCAAAATAACCCACTATGGTCCGGTTCGGAATCTCAGGCAATAGTATGTGTTAGACCATTGTAAACGAACCGCTACAACTTCTGGACTTCCATGTTTCTCCTCCATTGGGCACAAGGAGAGAAGAGAATGGCTGCATCCGCATGTATTGTGAAACCGCAGTTAAACAGGACTTAGGTTGGAACTCCATTACTGCATACAACCGTGGTTTTGTGGCAAGAGCATCCTGTGGTTTGCCTCACCAAACTTCAATTTGAACCTTTGGTTTGCAGTTGTTGGAGATGAACTTCCAGTGCATCGACCTTTTGCACCAACTGTCCTAATGACCACTAGGAGCATTGGGAGTAGAGACAGTGAGTCAGGGTCTCCCTATCTGTCCCTACTCTATGGCCCCTGAACTGACTCTGCAGCACTTCCTGTGCTGAGTCACAATCCTTCCTTTCCTCCTAGAGAGCAGATGGAAACATCTCTCTCTCTCTCCTTACCTATCCACTATGTAGTCCTTTCGATTAGAGATAGGTCTTTCCTGTCTAAGTGTATTTAACCAATAAATGTTTAGTGTTTAGTCACACAAGGATCTCCATGTGTTTTCTCTAAATACCTGCAATATCCAAACCATCCTCTGCTACCTACTCTGTAACTGGAGTGTGTGCTCATTCATTAGTGTTCTGCTGTTTTACCTATTGTGGGTAAAAATCAACAACCTCTACAATTTGAACCTTTGGTTTGCAGTAAGTTTTGTCACCCCAACCTGAGGTTTGGTGATGGCAGCAGCATTACGTCCAAACGTGGATGGAGCTATAACTGCAGTTTCTTTTGCTTTCTGGAGCTGCAGTCATAGAGAAGGTGGCATAGACCCACCCAGGATTGCGGCTGCTCCATGCCTATGGCAGTTCCCGCTGGCCTCCTTTCTGAGCATTCACCCTGCCCCGCTGTCTCCAGTCCAACAAATCAGTTGCCCGGCAACAGGGACTCTGCCACATCTCAGCCCAAGGTTGTCAGCTTATCACATAGCCAAGTCACACAGGGGCATGCCCTCTTCTCACTCTATCCTTTGCTCCCTCCTCCTGGCAAGCAGGAGAGAAAGGGGGCGGGATGACAGGATGGGCACGAAATGCCTTGTTCCCCGAAATGAAGCGATGTTTGTTCATGAGCACAAGCACTCCAGGTGGCAACACAGGCAGGGCAACCCCGTAAGAGCACTGAGGCAGCAACATCAGACGGCGATCCCTGGGGCTGGGTTGAAAAGGCAGCCACCACCAGGGATTCTGGAATAGCTAAGGTCTATTTTTTGTGTTATGTTGGGGAAAGGGGGCCTAGCCCCTTAGGGGTTCCTGTGCGGTCCCCATGAGTGCGGTCCCCATGAGGAGGTCCCTTGCTCGTGAGAAGGGCTGGGCAGCAGGATCAGCATTGTCCCAGTGAAAGGAGCAATTTGACATGTGTGATGAAGATGGATGCTGATCCTGAGCAGTCTGCCTGAGAGTGTAAGGCCACGAGGATACCCCTCATGAGAAGAATCATCTGTGGGGACAGGGGTGTTGGGCAGAATCTCTAAAAGTTTGCGCCAACAACCCCCCTTCTCCCACAGACTGCTCTTTCATGAGAGGATCAGGCCATGGGGGCCAGAGAGCAGATGTCACCCAGCCCGGTTGCTCTATATAAGAAAGCGGCAGGAATGGGTACCCTGCCAACAGCTCTCCCTGTCTTGGTGACTGCAGCCAAGAAGCTGTCAAAACGTACCCTCTGCCAGCCCACCTGCCCATTTGAACATGTCCACCTTTGTTTGTGCCCGGAATGGTGACCCCCTCTCCTGAGATTACTGGAAATACGGGCTCCCTTCTCCTGTGATTCCCCACTGCAGTAGATCTGCATACAGTGCAACAGTGGTCTGAACCTTGGAATTTTGAATGAGAGTAAAGAAACCCAGGTCTTTACTCTGCACACACGGAGTATCAAAATCTCCTCAGGGTGCGCGAAAGGCTTTCCTGAGGAGCAGGGGGTAGCTGGCAAAAGTTCTATAGTTAACCAGAGAGAGCAGGGGCCCCATGCAAATGGGGGGCCCTTTCTTGGGTTAGCTCAGTGCATGAGTAAGCAGTCTGACAGAAGACCAAAGGTTTTCGAGCCGAAGGTCCTCTCCCGGAGACTGGCCTTCTCACGAGAGTGCTAATCCACTGGTGGCAAGCTGCCACAGGAGCAGGTTTGGTCTGCATGGACTGCTTTGCTGGGGTGAGACCTCACAAGAGCATCCTAGGTCATGGCTGGACAGACCTTGCCCCCCACTGCTCCCCTGCCCGGAAATGGGAGGTTGCCAGACCACGGTTGGAGAAATGTCTGTGATTCAGTTCATGGTCCTGCAACCTCCAGTTTCACGTTACATCTATTTGTGGTTTTGAATAAATCACAGCTTCCTCTTATGAACTTGGGAAACTGTGAGGCTATTCTCACGACCACTGGAAAGTGGGCTAAGGGAGCCCAGCCCGCTTTCCAGTGGTCGTGTGCTGCAACGGGAACCTCTCTAAATACACCCCCACGTTAAACGAGGTTCTCTGATCATGAGTCGCCATGGCACACCTCCGCACCATGGTGAACCATGAGGAGACCCCCAACCGGGAGGCTCCAACAAGCGTCCCGGCACGGGGGTCTCCCCAGAATGCCCCGTGTACTTGCGTGGGACATTCTGGGACTTCCAGGGGCCGGGCGGCCCTCTATCCCCACAGCCCCAACCAGCTCAGTGACAGAGCTGGTTGTCATGTGGGCAGCCAATCCAGCCACCCAGGACTAGCGGCATGATCGTCTGCAGGGAGAGCAGGCCAAGCCCGCTCTCCCTGCCAACCCCCATCCAGCTCTCCACACTGCTCATGTGGAGAGCCTCTGTGATTGATCCTCACTGTGGTTAGGAGAGATAACCCTGGATCAAACTGTGTTTGGTCTCTGACCAACTGCAGCTTGAATAAGCCACAGTTCTCTGAGTTTGGACTGAAAGGGAAACTGAGGTTTAGTCAAACCCAAAGTAGAAACTTTCAACATCTTGCCCTCACTCAAGAAAGAAGAGGAGAAGAAAGGGAAGTGCATGAGTCTGAGGCTTGCTGCAGCTCATTCACAATAATCTAAACCATTCTTTAGATGAGTGTCTGAACTGGAACTATGACTGACAATAATTATCTAATAATTTGAAGCTTGATTTTCAAAACTCTTGACTATTTGGTTTTCCTGTGCTTGCATGAACCTTATAAAACAACCCCATGCTTCAGCATGTTTGTTTCTTCAAATATCAGACTACCTGAATGCCTTGGATATTGCTTGGCCAAAGAGGCTGCTTCAGTTTTA
Organism: Hemicordylus capensis; assembly: GCF_027244095.1. Taxonomy (NCBI): domain Eukaryota; kingdom Metazoa; phylum Chordata; class Lepidosauria; order Squamata; family Cordylidae; genus Hemicordylus; species Hemicordylus capensis. Next base: position 265,376,759 of record NC_069657.1, on the reverse strand, counting down.
TGCTGCACTCCATCCACAGGTTGAGTGTGACCCCTTTCAAGGGCAGCAGCAGAGGAATGGTAAAGCATGCATTTCTTTTCACTTGGTTGGTTTGAAGAATAATGAGTCTGTTACTTAGTATGTGACTTGTGAAAGATTGATGATGACATTGGTAATTATTCATTTCCTTGCTTTTAAGTGCTTGGACATTGTAAATGCATCATTGTCACTTAGTAACTGAATGTGCTGATTTATAACTATATAGATTAAATGAAGACAGCTATTTCACAGGAGAAAAATCTGAAGGTGCTCACTTTGCATTTGTGAAAAACCTGGGCTGCGCATTTTGCTCACAGAACTCAGCTTGTCCCTAGGAGGCAGTTGATAAATTAGGATCATTTCTCTAATAGGTCGGATCCTTTTCATTTCGTTCTTGGAATCTGTGTGTGTTGTATACACACAGCAGAGCAGGAGCTGGCCACACTGACACCAGGTATGATTAACTGAGCTGAGACAGGTCTGGCTTACCTAAGTGCTTTATTCCCGCTAACTCCATAAACATTGGTGCCCCCCCCCGATGACATAATCCATCTCCATCCCTGGACAGGAGATCAACTCTTACTACCGAAGAGCAGTGAATTTTGAAGGAAGAGTGTTTCTCGAATGGACCAGTCTTTAGCAGCCGTGCTGGTCCTACAGAACAAGAAATGTGGAGCAGGTAAGACCATGAGGCTGTTCACAGGAGCTAGGGCTGCCCTACCTGGGTAGGGCTGCTTGTGTGAAGTGTTGGGAATGTGGCCAGTCCTGGTGCTGCCTCTTCAGGTAGCCCGGGGTTTTTACCCTGGCCTTTACTTGGGAAGAAAGGCGCAAGCGTGCCCTTCCCCCTGGGTCCCTGGCCGTGTGTCTGCTTGGGCTACCTGCAGCCACAGAGCTGGGCATCTAGAGCAGGGATCCTCAACGTTGGGTTCCCAGATGTTATTGGACTTCAACTCCCATAATCCCCAACCAAAGGCCACTGGGGCTGGGGATTATGGGAGTTGAAGTCCAATAACATCTGGGGGCCCAACGTTGAGAATCCCTGATCTAGAGCACCTGAGTATGAGAAAATCCCTCCATGCACTGCGCTCAGCCCGGACTGTGTTTTCCCTCGCCTCCAGATGGCTGCACAGCACCCAGGAAAGCTGCTTGAGTGGGCACAGAAGCTGCGTGGCCAGAAGAGGACTGGAGATCATCGGGGGTGGGGGGTGGGGAGATAGGTGCTATCCTGCGTTCCCCCCACCCTCACCATGTGACTTGAAGGTCGTGTGAACAACCTCACTATATTTTACTGGGCCAGGCTCTGTTCTAAGGTGGCACAGAATGCAAGCTTGTGAGTGTCCCCAAACTCTTCTTCAGCCAGAATATTGTAAGGGGAAGAAAATGGAAGGATGTTGCCAAGGCCAAGTTGTGTCATGACATTTATCCAGTCTTCCCTTGTCTGCAATACAGAGAAAATGGGTTGACACAATTTACAAACAGGTCATGTGGCACAGTAGCCTCTGCGGGTAGAAAGGTAGATGTAAAATATGTGTACACTTCAGAAATAAAAAAGACTGTCTGGGATACTGTTGCACAATGAAGCTGCAGAATAGGTGACAATAACCTATTCTGTAGATGGAAACATTTTAGTCCACGTTGAAGGAGATTGCAGTGATCAGCCACTGAGAAGCCCACAAACAGCTCTCTAAGGCAGTGGCCACCACCACATCGCATGTCAGCAAATCCCATAACTTATCCTGTTTCCCCAAAAGTAAGACCTACCCCGAAAGTAAGACCTAGCAGTAATTTCTGATGTACCACTAATTGCCCTAGTGCATTTTGGGGGGCTAAAATTAATATAAGACACTGTCTTATTTTCGGGGAAACACGGTAGCTGTGTGTGATGTGTTTTCTTTTGGCTGCAATGAACCCAGGAAGCTGCTTTATACCCAGTCAGACCATTGGTCCATCAAGCTCAGTATTCTCTCTACTCTGACTGGCAGCAGCTCTCCAGGGCTTCAGGCAAGAATTTTGCCCAGCCCTAACTGGAGACGTCAGGGATTGAACCTGGGACTTTCTGCATGCAAAGCAGGCACTTTACAACTGAGCCACGGCCCCATCCCAACCTACCGCCAGCTAGGGGTGCTCCTTGAGTTATTTAGCTGCACCCTTGCATTGCAACCTGTGTTGTCTCTCCCTGGTCAAAAAGACCCATGATGTTGCGTCACCACTATCAGACCTCTGCTGCAGACTCCTAACACCATTGTACTTCCCCCCACCCCACACACACTCCTGCCATATGTTAATGCAGAATCAGGCGCAGAGGGAGAATGGTGGCGGCCCATGTTCGGCTACTGCCACGGCCCCCTGGCTCTGCCCCCGTGTCTGATATCAGGTGCAGGGGGCCAGCTAGCCACACCCCTACATCTGACATCAGATGTGGGGGCATGGTCTCCCTTCCAAATGGGGCCAAACGGTGTTGGGCAGCGTGGGCCGGAACAACTCCCCTGCCTTTAAAGCAGGCCTGCTCAACTTAGGCCCCCCAGCTGGTTTTGGACTACAACTCCCATAATTCTCAGCCACAGCAGCCAATAGCCAGGAATTATGGGAATTGTAGGCCAACATCTGCGGGAGGGCCAAAGTTGAGCAGGCCTGCTTTAAAGGCAGGGAGAGCAATTCCAGCCATGCAGCCAATGCAGCATGGGCTGATCTCCCCCACAAACAGGGCCTCACAGCGCAGGCCAAGGCAGGCAGAGTCACTCTGGCCGTGCAGCCAATGCAGCACGGGCCGATTTCAGTCCCAAACGGGGCCGTGCGGCCCCATCTGGCAGCAAAATACCCCCCCCCCCCCCGCATCTGACATCAGACGCGGTGGGCATGTCTGGGGCTGTGAGGTGCACGGCCCCTGGGGGCGGTGGCCCAGGTTCTAAAACACAGGGATAAAATCCAAAAGAAGGCATTGGAAATGTGAACGGCACCTTGCTGACAGCCCAGGGACTGCGATGTCGAAACACAGGCAGTATGGAAGCACACTTAGTGGACAGCAGTGACAACGTTGTTAGGGTGTAATCTGGAAAGCGCCCTGGATGCCTTGGCATTAGACCCATCCATGAGGCCAGCTGAAAGGGATAAGAGGGAGGTGTGGCTCCCTTGCTGGGGTGACAGAGACACTTCCTCTTCTGCCAGGAAACCTTCAGGGGGTGTGGCTAGGGAGCAGGACTCCTAGCAAACCTAAAGCCAGCTATTCATAAGCCAACCAGGCTCTGGCTAGGGAAGGTCAGCCCCAGAGTCTCTAGCAGCCCAGAGACAGTGGGAAAGAACAGGTGTTTTAAAAATAAATTTCAGGTTTTAGCTTTTTAAAATAACTTTTAATGTGAAACCTTTTTTTAAAATGTAATTTTAATTGTGGTTTTAGCCTGGTCTTTTTAACTTATTTAACTTAAATTTGTTTAACTTTATTAGTCTGATTGTATATTTTATCTATCTTATTAATGTTGTGAGTCACCCTGAGCAGTAGTGTTCTGGAGGGGCGGGGTATAAATATTTTAAATACATCAAATAAAATAAAGAACAGATAGACAAGAGGAGAACTCAGGGTGACTTAACCCCCTTCTTTCTTTCTTGTGACTGAGGCTGGAAGGAACTGAGAGTGAGTCCCACAGGAAGCTGAGCTAGCTACTTCCCACCCAGCCCACTCCCTTGCTCAGTGCAAATGAATATGGAGGAGTACTTCTTAATATAGATTAAATGGATACATTAGTATTCATCAGGGATTATAATTTTGTCCTTAGGTTTTCCTGAGGTAGTGTTGTTCATTGACGTTGACCCCTAGCCAGAATTGCTAGGGATGGGTGGCGTTAATTCATGGCTTTTGTTGGCCAACCCATTGTTTTGCAAGGAGGAAGAACTTTCCCTACTTAGGGTACCAGATGTGGCCACTAAACCTGGTTTCAGGTTTCTTGAGCTCACTTGAATTATGCATACATGTCCCTTCTCCTGGTAGCTATATGCTTGTCTTTCACCAGATCGTTTTCATATTGATCCAGTTGTTTCTCAGGATATAGTCAACCTGCATAAGTTGCACGAGGTGGGGCTTTGAATTCCTGCTTGGGTTGTAGAAGCAGGCGGTGAAAGGCAAACGGTAATGCTGCTTCCTTTGGCTTGCCTACTTCTCCAAATTTTAGCTATAGTCATTTGTTTTATGAGAAACATTAATGTAACAGTTATTCCCTTTTGCTTGTCTGAAGCACAAATGAGGCATGCAGATCTGCTTTATTTGTGAAATCTCTCTCTCTCTCTCATATCCTAGCGATGCTATATCTGATACTGCCCCACTCCAAGACCATCTGCCTCCTTTTCCTGCTTTGCTTAATATGACTAGATTTTGCTGATTCTGCTTTCCTTGTTTTGTTTCTTTCTGCTGACACAATGTTCTCCCTTTCCTTCTCCTCCTGCTCTTTCCTTCATCCCTCCTCTGTAGTCGACACTCCAGAAACTTAATCTCTCAGTCAATGTCTTGCTTTAATCAAGTCTCTGTCATGCCAATTATATCACACTTCTTCCCTACGACATGTGCTTCTAATTCAGTTGTGTTATTAATGCTCAGCTAGCATTTCTGTGAAATGCATTTCGGGACTAATCCCTCCTTGGCTGAGTAGTTGGGAGTGCATCGTTTTTCCATGGATCTTCTGTTAGAGAGGTCCATTGACCATAAAGAATGTGTGAGCACTCTCTTGGGTGGCAATATGTGCTCCTCAGCTGTGGTAGATGCAAGTGTTTTCCCAGTTGGAGATGGTGCTGGACCATACTGAAGCCTTATTACCCTCTATGGCTCCTACCTTTAGTGAGCAGAAGGAGCATGCAGCATTCTAAAGCAAATGCAATCCAGAGAGCCTGGATCGGGGTGGGGGCGGGGGTCCTCTGTGAAGAGCATCATACATTTGTCTTTGGAATCCGTGTCCAGCCCATATTGCTTATTATGCAAGCACCTCTCTTATTGCTCTACTTCATACTCACCTCTTTTCTGCTTGTGGCCTACCGTAATCCTTGGAATAACAGGGCTGCTGTGTTGTGAGTGGCACTGTGTCTTTGTGTAAGGATCAGTGTAGATGGCCAGTAAGTTTCTTCCTCCTTACAGTTTTAAGACTGGAGTCAACAGGAGTCGGCTGTGTCCAAATGATGCAAAATTTCTTAACCTCTTATTGTACAGTCTGGATGTTATGCATTTCTTGTGTTTGACATGCCTACAGGCTTGGAGGAAAGCTTGTATATTTTCTTACTTGTGTACTGATATAATAAGGAGTGATGTCTGAGCAGCTAGAGCAGTTATGTACATACCTGATGACTGTGGAACTGAGTCTCATGTTGGCTGGCATTTTTGCATTCCACCAGCTGAGCAAGGTTGTATGGCCACTGGGTCATAGTGATGAGGTCAAAGTGATGAGGTATGGTGCCGAGGGCTGGACACATTTCCTCGTGTGTGGCATTGTCATGAAAATGCATGTGTTCCAGTTTGCCAGCTTGACAGGGTTCTTTTTGGTGGTTTTCCTGAAAGAGCAGCAAGCTGGGAACAGCTACTCTCACTGCAGACTGGCATAAACATGTAGGAGTAGATGTCCCAGTATGGTTCATCTAAGCTTTGCTTAAGCAGGAGATGCACTATTTCATCTCCCCTGATCTCTACACCAGCAAGAGGTTGCCCATGTGGGCCACTGACTGACATTCTGAACCCTTCCTGTGAAAGAAGAACCCAGTACGTTGGCTTTGTGTTGATGCTTGCTGGTGATTTTGGGGGAAAGATCTGCTTCCCAATTAAATGACTGTGTGGAGAGAGCATGAGAATAAAGGAAGCTGCTGCACACTGAATCAGACCTTTGGGCCATCTAGCCTAGTACTGTATTCCCTGACTGGCACTGACTCACCAAGGTCTCAGGCAAAGCTCTTTCCCAGCCCTGATACCTGATATCCTTTTCAGGTGCCAGGGTTTGAACCTAGGTCCTTCTGCATGCAAAACATATGCTCTACCACCGATTAAGAGTCCCTCCCCTTGTATGATGGGTAGCTGTAGAATATAGAGTAGCCAGCAGTGCTAGATAACATGCTGCCAGATCACTAAAATATTGTTGATAATGTTCAATGTGTGACTGAAGTACTGACAGACTTATAATATTTGAAATCCTAGTGCCATGTTGCATTTACAATTTTATACAAGCTAGCAAAATTCTTTGTGCCTTGGTGAATTAGTATAATTGCTGGCAGATGTGAGTTTTCGATTAGTATTCCCAAATTACTCACCATTTCAAGGGTTCCCCTGAAACCAAGCTAGAACACATAGTTGAGAGATGGAAGAAGAAAGGTTGCACTCCTGCTAATGGGAACTGACAGGTGGGAGTGACTTTCCTGCCCCTCGGAAGAGGCCAAAATCTGTAATACTTTTTAATGCCTCGTGGAAAAAAAAAAAGACCTGGCAAACGTCCTAGCTGTTCCTTGTGAAATGACACCGCTTTGACAGCTTCTCTTACAACTTGATCTCCAGATGTTAGACTGGTTTCAAATAGATGCCACGATGGTGTTTTTAATAGTTGAGGATTACTGTTGAATTTACAATCCGTCACTCTACTATTCCATGACCCTGTTGTTTATGTAGAGATGCATCTCATCTAATGATAGACACATGAATGCAATTGCATGGCAAAATGTTACCTATACTTTCCATCAAGTATGTCCATCACAGGTTATCATGTAAGGGTGGATTACAGCTCATGTACTGTGTGGCAAGTTCTACTAATTGAGGGCCAAGAATCGAGGGGGGTTTTACTTCTGAATTTCTTTGTGTGTGGACAGTTGTGAGTATGTGTGTATTAATCATGTAGCCCCTCTGTATATATCTCATGCACTGTGCTACTGAAGGCACATGGTTACTGGTATACAAATTATATACAGATATGAGTGCATATTTAGCTCCTTAATCTAATGCTTCTAATTCATTCATTCATTCATTCATTCGATTTCTATACCGCCCTTCCAAAAATGGCTCAGGGCGGTTTACACAGAGAAATAACAAATAAACAAGATAAATAAGATGGAACCCTGTCCCGAAAGGGCTCACAATCTAAAAAGAAACATAAGACAGACACCAGCAACAGTCACTGGAGGTCCTGTGCTGGGGGTGGATAGGGCCAGTTACTCTCCCCCCTGCTAAATAAGGAGAATCACCATGTTAAAAGGTGCCTCTTTGCCAAGTAAGCAGGGGTAGTTCTCAGTGTTGACAAAAAAATAATCACACAATCCTCTGTACCTTGCCCTTGTCTTTAAGCAAAATATAATCACCAAATCCAGCCTCCTAAAAACAACAGAATGTGTTACTGTAATCCTAGACAGCTGCATTGGGTGCGTGAAAGGAGCAATCCATAAACATTAAAATCAATGAGAAGTTGATCACTGATTTCAAGTGACATGGATTCTGTCCAAATACAAGGAAGGGTAAGGATTATAGCAATGTGGTGCTTCTGAGGACCTGTAACAAGAAATATTTCAAAATATTTGTGGCAGCATGGAAAGCAGAAGAAAGAAAAAAGATTCAGCTTTTCATTTACAGGTGAAACTCGGAAAATTAGAATATCGTGCAAAAGTCCATTAATTTCAGTAATGCAAATTAAAGGTGAAACTGATATATGAGACAGACGCATTACATGCAAAGCGAGATAAGTCAAGCCTTAATTTGTTATAATTGTGATGAACATGGCGTACAGCTCATGAAAACCCCAAATCCACAATCCCAGAAAATTAGAATATTACATGGAACCAAGAAGACAAGGATTGAAGAATAGAACAATATCGGACCTCTGAAAAGTATAAGCATGCATATGTATTCAGTACTTGGTTTGGGCCCCTTTTGCAGCAATTACTGCCTCAATGCGGCGTGGCATGGATGCTATCAGCCTGTGGCACTGATGAGGTATTATGGAAGACCAGGATGCTTCATTAGCAGCCTTCAGCTCTTCTGCATTGTTTGGTCTCATGTCTCTCATCCTTCTCTTGGCAATGCCCCATAGATTCTCTATGGGGTCAGGTCAGGCGAGTTTGCTGGCCAATCAAGCACAGTACACTGTATACTTTTCAGAGGTCCGATATTGTTCTATTCTACAATCCTTGTCTTCTTGGTTCCATGTAATATTCTAATTTTCTGGGATTGTGGATTTGGGGTTCTCATGAGCTGTATGCCATGATCATCACAATTATAACAAATTAAGGCTTGACTTATCTCGCTTTGCATGTAATGCGTCTGTCTCATATATCAGTTTCACCTTTTAATTTGCATTACTGAAATTAATGGACTTTTGCACGATATTCTAATTTTCTGAGTTTCACCTGTACATCATCATCTATAAAGTCAATGACCTTAAGATACACATTTTCAAATGCCTCAGGTGCTTTTTCAAACCTAAGCTATCATACAAATGGTCATTTGCAGCAAATAAATTGCCTTTATCACTTGCGCAAATTATGTTTCTTTTCTTGGGTTGTTTTAATCCATAGTCTGCTCTGTTCTCTTACCATATTCTGTTAAGTGCTGAGTAGTTTCTTTTATGTCTTTATAGGCTCCTGGAGCTCATTTTTTGAGCTGGCTGACATATCCATGGAAAGACTTAAGCCCCTAATCCCACTGCTAAGGTTTTCACAGATTCTTCTTGATTGAAAGACTGTTTAACTCCATTTGGTATCATAGTTATATCTGATTATGAAATGAAGATTTTCTCTGCGAAGTTAAAAAAAAGAAAACTACACAAGGCTTTTGATCTGCAGGTCAGCTTTAGCTTTTCCACCCTTGAGAGTTGTTAGAGAGGTATTATTACATCACCTTCATTTATGCTCTGAGAATGAGGTTGGGGGATTTTATGTAAATATACTCAATCAACAAGCCATTGTGTCACAGGAAACTCTTAAAGATGCTCAGTGGCATAACTGGCAATGCCAGCCTGGAACAAATGCCTGTGATTTATAGGCTACCAAAACATGAAGTCTTTAGGGGAAATGGTGAAGTACTTAAAGGATCACCTTTATTATTTTTCTACTACTTTATTCATATTTTTATATTTTCCCCCTACTTTATTATTTTTCCTACCATAGATGCCCCTGACCAGAAGTTATGTCACTCTGCCCATATGCCTAGGCATTATTGATTGATTGATTGATTGATTGATCATATTTGTATAGTGCCTGATAAGTACATCTTTAGATGTACTTTATTATAGCAGAATAAAGAAATCAGTGGCTGCATTTGCACGTAACGCGGAACTGGAATTTAAGGGAGCAAAGGTTTTCATACTGTTATGTCTGAATTCAGGAAACTCCAGTTCCACAAGGCGAGCGACCCAAAGTTCTGTTTCTGAAACTCCACTCTGAACCCTCAGGTTGTAGTGAATTTCATCACCCCAACCCAAGGTTAAATGCAGCCTGCGTTGCATCTGAATTCAGAACCGCAGGTTGTGTTCCCTTCAACTGGAGGAATCTCCTCCCTCTCTCCTGCCATGATTGGCTGTATGGGTTGTCCTTCATGCCAGAAGAAAGCCCATACAGCCAGTTTTCCCTCCTCTCTGCAGTCTTGCTGACTGCAGAGAGAGTGCTCTCCATGATGTCTGAATTTGGATGGGTTGGTGAGGGGAGCGGAATGTGGCCATTGTATGTTTGACTGATTACCATTCTTAGATTTTTTTTGGGGGGGGGGCTCTCAGCCTCAAAGGTGGTAAATTGAGGAAAGAACTCAGCAAAACAAAATAGCAGCAGTGAAGAAGACAACTGAAAGAACACATTTAGCCAAATATACCCGATATTTAAAAAACTCAAGGGTTAGCTAGCAAGGACATTTCTTAGCTTTCCTTCCCTTTCAAGGCATTCACCATTCAGGAGGAATGCTCCATACCATTTAGCTCTATGTATACTTATTATAAAGCAGGAATATATTAGAGTCTTGACAAATTCACTTGCCAGCTCACCAGTGGTTAATGCCCCCAGCCCTCTGGTAAGCAGCATCACATATATCTCCTTACCAGAAACCTCATTTCCTCTACCATTTTGGAGAGGTAAGAAACAGCAGTTATACTTTTTCAGAGCAGCAGGAGAGGGCTCCCACCACTTCTTACCATCTCCATATCCCAGTGCAAATCACAGAAGACAGCTTCTTTTTGAGGACTGTCCTGTGTATCAGAAAAGAAACTCAGGGAAGAGTAGGAATCGAAGGTGACCACAAATAATGGCTAGCTAGTGAGCTAAGCCTAAATCTTTGGATCCCATAGTGGAGTGGAGTGAAGTATTAGAGTATAGTATAGTGTCAGAGAATAGTATAGCACAGTAGAGTATTAGACTATAGTAGTTATTAGAATATATTATTTCTTGTTTACATAGTCAGACAGGTGTTATTGACTAGTTTGTTGTATCCAGACATCGAGTCCTTCCCAAGGACCTGGGATGCCAGAATTTTATTGTCAGTTGTTATAGATATCATCGCAGAATGTAGGCTGTTCCCAGTAAAGCTGCTTTTTGTAATTGGCTGATGGTGATTTCTGTGGCCCCTATGGTGTTGAGGTGCTCTTCAAGGTCTTTTGGAACTGCACCCAGGGCGCCAATGACCACTGGGATTATTTTGGTCTTCTTCTGCCACAGTCTTTCCATTTCAATTTGTAGATCTTTGTATTTGGTGATTTTTTCTATTTCTTATTCTTCTATTCTGCTATCCCCTGGTATTGCTATGTCGATTATTTTGACTTGTTTTTCTTTCTTCTCAACTACAGTGATATCTGGTGTATTGTGTGGCAGATGTTTGTCTGTTTGTAGTCGGAAGTCCCATAATATTTTTACATCTTCATTTTCTACAACTTTTTCAATTTTATGGTTCCACCAATTTTTGGCTACAGGTACCTTGTATTATTATTATTATTATTATTATTATTATTATTATTATTATTACATTTATATCCCGCTCTTCCTCTATGCATATGTCTTATAAAGCAGAAATATAGTATAGTATATTAATCTGTAACTTGTGTATATTAGTTTTTATAATCTAATCTATAATCTAATTCTATAATCTAATATAGTAGTTATTAGAATATATTCTAGTATGCTCTATGCATATGTCTTATAAAGCAGAAATATAGTACAGTATATTAATCTGTAACTTGTGTATATTGGTTTTTGCTATCTCTTTGTTGACTTTACTGGCTGTTTTACTATTTTGGGCTTTTTAATTGTTTGTTTTGAATTGCACTAGTGTTTCTAGGTTTGATTTTGATGCTGTGTGTTTTTCTTTTGATTGTAAACCAACCCAAGGGTATTGGTCATTTGAGCCGTATACAAATATTAAACAAACAAACAAACAAACAAAATAACCATGAGTGAGCCTAATAATAGTTCAACATTTCACTCACAATGAATACAAATGGAAGATTTCCAGTATTGTTCCCTCCCCCACCCCAAGTTTGTGGTGAGGGACTGTTGTCTCTGGAGAAGACAAACAGAATCCATTCCCACAGTGGTAGGTAAGAAAGCTAACCTCAGGACTCTGCAGAAGGGGGGCAGAGGTGTAACATGGTTACTTGCCCCCTGGCCGCCACTTCCTCTTCCTGCCCGGTGGCCAGGCCAGCCTCCATTTCCTCTTCCCACCCAGCGGTCTGGCCGGATGCCACTTCTTCTTCCCACCCAGCAGCCAGGCCGGTCGCCACTTCTTCTTCGCACCCAGCGGCCAGGCCAGCTGCTTCTTCCTCTTCCCGTCTGGCAGTCAGGATGGCCGCTGCTTCCTCTCACTGCCCAGTGGCCAGGCCAGCCACTGCTTCCTCTCTCTGACAATGACCAGGCCGGCCACCGCTTTCTCTCACTGGCTGCTCGCCTTCCTCTCCCCCTCCCCTTGCTTGTGAACTCTCTCTAGAGCTGCCACACATGGGATTAGTCACAGGTACATTTTAGCGAATTATGTATATAGATTATCTTACATAAGCAGTGGTGGTGGTCTGTGTGTGTATAATGTACTGAAGAGTTGGTTGGTTTGTGAGAAATAAAGTCATACTTCCCAATGACCTACAGATACTAAATTTTGCATTTAGTATCCACCAAAATTACCTGAATGCACTACTTGTTACACCAGAATATGCTTGGTGAAAATATTATATATTTATTTTTACAAGAGATTTTGAATATCATACTTTCTGGTTACCTGCAGACACCTAATTTTGCATTCACAATCCTGCCACTTAAATTAGCTGAATGCACTGTTTTACATCAGAATATGCTGGGGGAAAGGTTTAAATGGATTTAAAAAATATTTTTAGAAGAAATTCTGAATATAACTGTTATTGTTCTCAACAGATTTTTAATACTCAATAATCAGACTAATAATTCCAAAATGACATCATTCCCGAGAGAAGTAGATCTTTCTCAGATCCAAATTTACGTTGATTCAAAGTTTGAAGCCTATGCTGGGAAGAACAGAAGCAGCTTCAGGAGGTGAGCAAGGTTTTCTAAACAGAACAACATCTAGCCTTTCCCCGCTTCAAAATAACTAACAGGAGGAGGGGAGATTTTGAGGGGCTGGTTTCTCTTTAAGAGATAAGTCCTAGACTGTGTGTTTGTTATTTGCCAGGGCTAGCAAACTCCTGTGGCATCCAGTTTGTGTTTGTCCCTGCCTGGAGGGTGTGGAGTAAGCTAGGGCTGTGGATGCCCCACATCCTTTGAGCCAAATCCTGTGTCTCAGTTTGAAGCCTACTCTCTACATAAGAGGTGAAGGCCCAAGAGCATAGCCAACAAAGCACAGCCAACAGTGATAGCAAACAGGGCATTGGAGTTTTGCGGGAGTTTAGTAAGAAGTGTGTGCAGGAGCCTGGAACAAGTCCCTGTGATCACAAGAAGCCCGGTGGAGAAGGGAAGGTTGGTACAAATCCCTTCCTCATATAAGTACTGATCCCTCCCTCATATTCCTGAGAAAGGCTGTTTGGACAGTTAAATAGCTGACTAATACTACCTCTAAATACTGTAAACAGCCAACAAAACCAGTTATGAAGACAGAAAGTCAGCAGGGGAGGGGGCACTTCCCAGTGTATTGCACAGAGTGTCACATACTATTTTGGACTATTTGCTCCATGGGCAGAAGTCATGGGTGTTGCTTGGTGCAAGGAGCTCCTGGCTCTCAGGGAACAAGTTTGTTCCCTCAAGACCAAGGTGGCAGATCTGGAGAAGCTCAGAGAGACAGAAAGACATGTGGACGATAGGGGTGTTCAAACAGTTTTCACATTGAACAGGTTCGATTCGACTGTTTGGTCTGAACCTAGACCGAACACCCCCAAATGTTCGGGAGGTTTGTGGACCATTTTGGCCCAGGTCATGCAGAGGGGCAGTGTGCAGGTGCGTGGCCTCCAAAATGGTGGCCACGCCACCAGGTGAAGGCCAAAGAGCGCCTGAATGAGTGAAGAGCTGGCATTTTAAAGGCCTGCAGGGGGAAGGGGAACCTCCGCGGACCTCCCCGCCTCCTCCCCCAGCAACTCTCTAGAGGGGAGTAAAGGTATTTTTTTAAATTTTTTTAAAACAAAAATGGGTTACTAGTTTCGTACTACAATCTTTTAAAGATCAAATATTACAGCCTTTGCAATGGATGATGAATGATATTTCGCAAAGAGGAATTGTGCCGGAATCTTGGAAGTATGCCAATATTGCAGTAATTTCAAAACCGGATCAAGATTTAACGCAAGTCGAGAACTACAGGCCAATCTCACTCTTAAATAATGATTATAAACTTTTTGCTGCCATTTTGGCAAGGAGAATGAAGGTTGTATTAAGACTTTTTATTCATGAAGATCAAGCAGGCATTTTGCCAAAACGGCAATTAAGAGATAATGTGAGAACAGTTCTGAATGTATTGGAGCATTACGAAAAACACAATGATAAACAGATAGCTATGATCTTTCTGGATGCAGAGAAAGCATTTGATAATGTCTCCTGGCAGTTTATGTGGAGGCTACTGGATGTAATGGGAGTTGGTATTAATTTTATTAGGGCTATTAAGACAATATATTCGGAGCAATACGCTAAAATTATTATAAATGGGGAACTATCAGATTATTGTAAAATACAAAAAGGAACTAGACAAGGCTGTCCACTTTCCCCATTACTTTTTATATTAGCACTGGAAGTGCTTTGCAGAAATATCAATCAATCAATCAAAGTTTATTACGGTCTATGACCAGCACAACAAGGGGGGAAAGACAATACAATTAAAATATAAATAATTTTAAAAAAACAAACAAGTCAACAGTCTAACCCAATATTATAACTGAAAGGTTAAAGAGCAGCACTAGGACTGTTAATTAAAAACTGGCGCACTCTTCGAGCTGCTGCACAAAAGCCCGCCACTTTCCGAGTAATGGCAGGTATGCTGTCCTCAAGCAGGAAAGCCACTTGTTGACGAATTTCCTGGGAAACGAGCCAACAGTGGAGATATTCATTCTAAACTTAAGTCCCTATAAAAGGAGCAATAAAGCAAAACATGTTCGATTGTTTCAACTTCCCCATCACCACAGGGGCATAGACGCTCCGCATAAGGAGTCCCACTGAAACGACCAGAAATATTAGAGAAGATGATCAAATACAAGGCCCGAAAGTTGGGAAACAGGAGTATAAACTTAGAGCCTTTGCGGATGATGTGGTTTTTTTTCTAGAAAATCCATTAGAGAAGATTGGAAGACTTTTGCAAAAAAAATACAACAATTTGGCCAACTGGCCGGGTTTTATATAAATAAGACTAAAATGAAGGTTTTGACAAAAAATATGGCCCAGAAATCTAATGATAGATTTTTTGAAATAAGTGAACTGAAAGTGGAGAAGAAAATTAAATACTTGGGCGTCTGGTTGACAAACAAAAACTATTTGTTGTTTTTAAATAATTATATCAAAATATGGAATACAGTAAAAACCAACTTGCAAAGATGGACTAGAATGAACTTATCTTTAATGGGAAGAATTTCAGTTGTGAAGATGAATGTTTTACCTAAAATGTTGTTTCTTTTTCAGACCATTCCTATAATTAACACATTAACTTGTTTCAAGCAATGGCAAAAGGACATGACCAAATTTGTTTGGCAAGGGAAAAGACCAAGAATTAAATTTAAAAATTTAACAGATGCTAAAGAAAGAGGTGGTCTTACCCTGCCGGATTTAAGGTTGTATTTTGATGCTGTTTGTTTGACGTGGTTAAAAGAATGGATAACTTTAAGAAATCCCAGAATACTTGATCTGGAAGGATTCGATAGAAGGTTTGGATGGCATTCGTATCTGTGGTACGATAAAAGTAAAGTGCATAAAGATTTTCTTAATCATTATGTAAGGAGGAATCTAATGAGAGTGTGGGTAAAATATAAAAAATGGTTGGAACCTAAAACTCCATTATGGTTATCCCCAATTGAAGCTTTAGCACGTAAAGAGACAAATATGCAATCTGAATGGGCTACCTATAGAGATTTGTTATGTTTCCAAGAAAAGGGCTGTAAATTAAAAAACCTAATTGAAGAACAAAATTTGGTCAGTAACTGGTTTCAGTACCATCAGTTAAATGAAATCTAAAAGAAGGATCTTAAAGTTGGATTTGAGGATCAAATGTCGAGATTTGAGAAGGAGCTGTGTGAAAATGATGAAAAATTACTTTCTAAGATGTATAAGCTGTTGCTTTTGGAGTAGACAAGAGATGAAGTGGTTAAAATGACTATGATAAAATGGGCTCAAGATGTGGGTCATAATATAGAGATGGCAGCTTGGGAAAAATTATGGAAAATGGATTTAAAGTTCACTGCATGTTATGCTTTAAAAGAAAATTATTATAAGATGATGTACAGGTGGTATTTGACACCCAAAAAATTAGCATTAATGTATAAAAATGTTCCAAACAAATGTTGGAAATGTGGACATTGTGAAGGAACTTTTTTTCATATGCGGTGGTCTTGCGGGAAGGCAAAGGCCTTTTGAGATATGATATATAATGAGTTGAAGAAAAATTTTTAAATGACATTTCCTAAGAGGCCAGAATCCTTCCTACTGGGAATAATGCAAGGAGAGTTTTCCAGAAGAAACTTAACATTTTTAATGTATGCAACCATGGCGGCCAGAATAGTATATGCGCAGAAATGGAAGGACAATGAAATGCCCTGAAAAAAAGATTGGTTGATAAAAATTTTGGAATATGCTTAGATGGCAAAATTTACAGTACTGATAAGGGATGAAAACTTGGAATCTTTTAAAGAAGATTGGAAACCATTCTTACTATACTTAAAGAACTATTTTTCTAATATGGACCTTTCAGCAGGGTTTGAAATTTAGTAATAATAGCAGGTTGGGTAGAGTAAAATCGAGTTTGTAATGTGTAGGATATATGTTTTGAATTACTATAGCAATGGTTGATTTGTATAGTGAATGAATCGCACAGATTGATGAGCGGGAAGTCAATATTTAATTAATTAGATGTAACAAGATTGTTAAGATATTGTAAAAACCAATAAATTTTTTAAAAAGCAACAAAAATGGTCTTTGAAGCCCCTGAAGGGGGGGGGGTTCGAGGGGGTGCTGGACTGAACTGGCCCGGTGCGGTTTGAGTCCAGTCTGGTCTCGAACCAAACCATGCCAGCCGGTTCCGTGCACGTCCCTAGTGGATAAGACTTTCAGGGACATGGTAGAGGCATTCCACTCCTGGTGCAAAGGTTGTGGACATCATGCAGCATCTAGATAGGCTCTTAGGCCGTGCTGGGGAGGAGACAGTTGTTGTGGTGCATGTTGGCACCAACGATGTGGGGAAATGTAGTCGGGAGGTCCTGGAAACCAAATTTAGGCTGATAGGTAGCTTATTGAAGTCCAGGACCCACAAGGTAGCATTCTCAAAAATGCTACCTGTTCCACGCGCAGGTACAGTGAGACAGGCAGAGCTGCGGGGTTTCAATGCGTGGATGAGACATTGGTGCTGGGAGGAGGGGTTTAGATTTGTTAGGCACTGGGATACATTTTGGGGTAAGCAAGGCCTGTAAAAAAGGGATGCACTGCACTTGAACCAAGATGGAACCAGACTGCTGGTGCTTAAAATAAAAAAGGTTGCAGAACAGCTTTTAAAATGACGCCTGGGGAATTGCGAACAGGAGCTGAACAGTATCCGGTTGGGCAAAAGCCATCCTTTAAAGTGTGAGGGTGCAAAGGATTCAGATAAAACAGAAGGGGACAGAGCAGAACCACATAAAGAGCAGACAGAAGGCTGTGCCAGCTGGTCAAAGAATCAAAAGAAAGATAGCAGACACCAGGGAAGAGATTCAGCATATAGGTGCTTATATGCTAA
The DNA here is from genome assembly GCF_027244095.1 of Hemicordylus capensis. Lineage (NCBI taxonomy): Eukaryota > Metazoa > Chordata > Lepidosauria > Squamata > Cordylidae > Hemicordylus > Hemicordylus capensis. The sequence goes on along the minus strand of NC_069657.1, from coordinate 265,359,409 downwards.
TACCAGAAGCCTCTGAGCCAAGATGGGTGAGCTCGAATGCTTTGTTGCTAACACAGAAATAGGTATAGTGGGCATAAAAGAAACATGGTGGAATAGTGAGAACCAGTGGGGCACAGTTATCCCTGGATATAAACTCTATGGAGTTTATATAAAGGCCAAGGAGGAGTGCCTTGTGGGCGGAGTAGCGCTGTACGTTAAAGAAGGGATAGAATCTAGCAAGGTAGAAAACCTAGGTGGCCTGGAGTCCTCCACAGAAACCCTGTGGGTGACTATACAAGGCCGGAAAGGGAACGTGCTACTGGGGATGTGCTATCGCCCTCCAGATCAAAACGCTGACAATGACTGGGAGTTGCAGGCAGAAATCAGGGAGGGGTCAAGGAGAAGCAGGGCAGTAATAATGGGTCACTTCTTAGACTGGGTAAATTCACAGTCAGGTAATGACAAAGAGGTTAAATTTCTTGATACGCTGAATGACTGTGTCCTAGAACAGTTGGTCTTGGAAACAACCTTAGAGAAGGCAACCTTGCACTTAATCCTGAGTGGGACCCAGGACCTGGTGTCACTGACCCTTTAGGGAACAGTGATCATTGTGTGATCAAATTCAGTATACATGCGGGAGAGAATCACCAAGGAAGTCTACCACAGACACTTTGAATTTCAGAAAGGAAACTTCTCCAAAATGAGGAGCATGGTGAAAAGAAAGCTGAAAGGGAAAATCAGGAGAATCACTTGGCTCCAGAATGCATGGAGTTTACTCAAAACCACAATACTAGAAGCCCAGTTAGATTGTATACCTCAAAGGAGGAAAACTACCACTAAGTGTAGGAGGATGCCAGCATGGGTAACAGGTACCGTCAAGGAAGCCATAAAAGGGAAGAAGACTTCCTTCTGAAATTGGAAGGCCTGTCCAAATGAAGAAAACAGAAAGGAACACAAACTCTGGCAAAAGAAATGCAAAGTGACAATAAGGGAGGTGAAAAGAGAGTCTGGAGAACATTTAGCTGAAAGCATCAAGGGGAATAACAAAACCCTCTTTAAATCCATCAGATGCAGGAAACCTGCCAGGTAGGCAGTTGGACCATTAGACAATGAGGGAGGAAAGGGATTATTAAGGAGAATATGGAGTTCTAAATGAGTTCTTAGTGTCCATCTTCATGGCAGAGGATACTGAGCATATACCTGTTCCTGAACCAGGTCTTTTGGGGATGGATGCTAAAGAACTGAGCCAGATAGAAGTGACGAGAGATGATGTTCTAAATTGTATGGAAAAACTGAAAACTAGCAGATCGCCAGGGCCGGATGGCATCCATCCAAAAGTCCTCAAATAACTCAAATGTGAAATTGCCGACTTCCTTGCAAAAAATATATAATTTATCCCTGCATTCAGGCTCTGTACCGGAGGACTGGAAAGTAGCCAATGTGATACTTATTTTTAAAAAGAGATGCAGGGGTGATCCGGGAAAATACAGGCTGGTTAGCTTAACGTCTGTTCCAGGCAAATTGATGTAACGTAAAGCATCCACAAGGATAAAATTGTAAAGCACATAGAACAGCAGGCCCTGCTGGGAGAGAACCAGCATGGCTTCAGCAAAGGTAAATCTTGCCTGACAAACCTTTTGGAGTTCTTTGAGAGTGTCAACAAGTGAGTGGATCAAGGTGATCCAGTTGACATAGTATACCTGGACTTCCAAAAAGCTTTTGACAAAGTTCCTCATCAAAGACTCTTGAGAAAACTTAGCAGTCGTGGGATAAGGGGACAAGTACATGTGTGGATTGCTAACTGGCTAAAAAACAGAAAACAGAGGGTGGGGATAAATTGAGAGTTTTCATAATGTAGGGAAGTAAGAAGTGGGGTCCCCCAGGGATCTGTACAGGGACCGTTGCTTTTTATTTTATTCATAAATGATCTAGAAGTAGGGGTAAGCAGCTAGGTGACCAGATTTATTTTATTTTATTTATTTATTTATTTATCAAATTTGTACACTGCCCCGAACTTTCATCTCTGGGCGGTTTACAATAACATAAAACCAGTTAAAAACATATACAAAAACTTAAAAACAATTGAACAATTTAAAAATAAACCAGAGATTAAAACCCCAAAATATTAGGAAGCTGAGGAAGCTTGGGCGAAAAGATGAGTTTTCAGGTGTTTTTTGAAAATTGCGAGAGATGGGGAGGATCGTATCTCAGCAGGGAGCGCGTTCCACAATCTCGGGGCAGCGACCAAACGAGTTGGCAGTAACTGGAGACGGACCTCCTCAGATGGCCTCAATGGGCGGTGGGGCTTGTAATGAAGAAGACGCTCTCTTAAATACCCAGGGCCTAAGGAGTTTAGGACTTTGTAAGTTATAACTAGCACTTTGTATTTTGTCCGGACACCTATTGGCAGCCAGTGTAACTCCATCAGTAAAGGAGTAACATGGTCTCTCCGAGATGACCCAGAGACCAACCTGTCTGCTGCATTCTGAACCAACTGCTGCATTCTGAACCATACTGCTTCCAGGCAGGCATTTAGGGAGGATATGCCATGACCTGAAGACGTTGACATGGAGAAGTAGATGTGGGTATCATCAGCATACTGGTAACACCCAGATCCAAATCCCCTGATGATCTCTCCCAGTGGTTTCATGTAGATGCTAAAAAGCATTGGAGAAAGTATGGAGCCTTGAGGGACACCATACTTCTTTGAGTTTTGTTTGGCTACAAATTTGGCTGCAAAAGACTGCAAAACCAGTCTTGTTTGGCTGCAGATTTGCAGATGATACCAAACTCTTTTGGGTAGTGAAATCCAAAATGGATTGTGAGGAGCTCCAAAAGGATATCTCCAAATTGGGTGTGTGGGTGACAAAATGGCAAATGCATTTCAATGTTGGCAAGTGTAAAGTGATGCACATAGGGATGAAAAATCCCAACTTCAAGTATACACAGAGGGGAACTGAGCTGTTGGTGACTGACCAGGAGAGGGATCTTGGGGTCATGGTGGAAAGCTCGTTGAAAGTGTTGACTCAATGTGTGGCAGCTGTGAAAAAGGCCAATTCCATGCTAGGTCTCATTAGGAAGGGGATTGAAAATAAAAACGGCTAATATTATAATGCCCTTATACAAAACTATGGTGCAGCCACGCCTGGAGTACTGCATACAGTTCTGATCACCAGATCTTAAGAAAGACATTGTAGAGCTAGAAAAGGTGCAGAAGAGGGCAACCAAGATGATCAGGGGCCTAGAGCACCTTTCTTATGAGGCAAGGCTACAACACCTGGGGCTACTTAGTTTAGAAAAAAGATGACTGCAGGGAGACACGATAGAGGTCTGTAAAATCATGCATGGTTTAGAGAAAGTGGAGAGAGAGGAATTCTTCTCCCTCTCACATAACACTAGAACCAGGGGTCATCCCATGAAATTGATTGCCAGGAAATTTAGGACCAGCAAATGGAAGTACTTTTTCACACAACACATAATCAACTTGTGGAATTCTCCTCCACAAGATGTGGTGACAGCCAACAGCGTAGATGGCTTTAAGAGGGGTTTAGATAACTTCATGGAGGAGAGGTCTATCAACGGCAACTAGCTGGAGGGCTATAGGCCACCTCCAACCTCAAAGGCAGGATGCCTCTGAGTACCAGTTGCAGAGGAGTAACAACAGGAGAGAGGACATGCCCTCAACTCCTGCCTTAGGCTTCCAGTGGCATCTGGTGGGCCACTGTGTGAAACAGGATGCTGGACTAGTTGGACCTTGGGCCTAATCCAACAGGACTGTTCTTATGTTCAAATTTACCATATATGGTAATTATTCAATAAAATGAATAATGTTTGAAGTTGAAATTCTATGACATATAGAAGTGGCCCTTGAATATTGGTTTTGCCTATTTGTGGGCAACCTGCTTTTAAATTAATTTAGTTATTGTGTGTGGGTGGGTCAGAGGCATATCTAGGGAAAATAGCGCCTAGGTCAAGCACTGAAATTGTGCCCCTTGTACAAATATCTGACACTCATCTTTCAGATAACTTTACCATAATGTCAGTTGAAAAATACAAGTCAAGCTTGTTAATCTTTTAATATTTCAAAAACTATTTAGCAGTGGATGTAGCCAGACCAAAAAATGCTGGAAAACTACAAATTTCAGTATGCTGGGGCTCATGAAATACCCAAATACTATATGGAGGTATACTTGGAAAACTAAACAGAAGTGCCTGTCTAATTCTCTACTATGCATTGTAGCATCACTATTACATAAGTTTTAAAAATACATGGAGAATTTGACTTTTCCCAGATACTCTGAAAATAACTAAAGGATATGCAGAGTAAACTGTGTTACTGCTTGGAATATATTCTAGTATTTCAGAAAGACAGTAAAAATGAGAGAAAAAGCGCAAGAAACTCCCAGTGGGCCTTAATACTAAGGATTTCACACTGATTCAAAGACAAACTCGCCATTAATAGCCATATTATTAAGACATCACATTTAACTCACTTATCACAAGAAGCAAAGTAAGAGCAAATGAATACAATCCTATCTCTTAAGCTTCAGCTCAGTATTCACAAGCCCTGATTCTCTGTACATAGTGCCAAATTGAATATGTGTACAGTGACTTACATTATATTAATTTTTTTTAAAAAAAATTCACCTGTAGCTCCTTCGGGGGGCTTCCTAAAGGCCATGGGGGGGCCCCTGCAAAGGTTCCCCCTCTCCCCACTGGCCTCTAGGGCCTCACAGGGACCATTTGAGCATGTGCAGTGGCCATTTAAAAAAAAAAATTTAATGGCTGCTGAAAACAAAATGGCTGCTGCATATACTCAAATGGCCTTTGTGAGGCCTGGCATGGCTTAGGGCCTCACAGAGGCCATTTGAGCATGTGCGGTGGCCATTTTGTTTTTAGCGGCCATTTTTTTTAAAAAAATTAAGAAATGGCGCCTCCCTTCAAGTGGCTCCTGGGGCACATGCACTGCCTGCCTCACCCTAGTTACGCCCCTGGTGTGTGTGTGTGTGTGTGTGTGTGTGTAGTTTCTGTTATTCAGGTCTTTCTACTCCCCACATTAAAGTTGTGTGCAGTTTAAATAGCCACTCTACTTGCTTCTCAGCTGGTGTGTGGGGAGTTCTAAAGAAGTGGCGGGACAGGCCCAGATGGCTTCATCCACTCTAGCCTCTTTTCACTTCCCTGCACATCAGCTGAGAAGCAGGGAGAGTGGCCATTTAAACTTTACACCTCCTGATGTTTCTCGGGGAGATTTAAAGTTTAAATAGCCACTTTCCCTGCACAGGCTGCTCCATCCATTCCTTCCGTGAGAGTGGATTTTTTAGCTAAGGAACCTAACTCCATCTTTTGGGATTAGGTCAAGCATTCGAATATTGCGGTTCTGCTTTAGCGGGCCCCCTGGATTTCATTTCTTGAACTTTCCTAGCTATGTAATCTACACAAAATGACTTTGCCCAGTCAACAATGGGCCTCACCTGTGTGTGTGTGTGTGTGTGTGTGTGTGTACACACATACACAAATGTCTTGCTTTGATATGCTTTCAGCAGTGGTTAATTTGTTCCCTTTTTTAAAGACTGCAGCTTGGCTTTGTGGATAGTTATGGTCTTGTTTTCTGTGTTGTTTTATGTTTATTGTTGGTTTTTTAATTTTTAATTTTGGCTTATTATTGCTGAATTCTGTGTTGGGCTCTTGGGGGCTAACAAGTAACCCATAAATGCTACAGTTAATATTTTATTGAAGGCTTCCCCCCATTACAGTAAAACAGCCTAGAAGTTTTAATAAAAAGAAGTAAATAAAATGGAGTTGCTGACATCCAGATTAGCATTGTACTAGTGCAATGAGAGAAGTTGCATGCACTTAGAAGTTTGTGGAGCTGCACAAAATTGCAGTGCTCTGTGATGTTGCAGAACTGCTAGCGGAAAACCTTCTTTGGGACACATACAAGGTTGTGTGATGCATTGCACATAGTGTCAACATCTTTCACTACCACCAAAGTTACCTGGGACAGACGTTCCTTTCTTTGTGCAACATCCAAAATGGATTGTGAGGAACTCCAGAACGATCTCGCCAAACTGAGTGAGCAGGCAACAAAATGGCACATATGGCTCAGTGCATAAATAAGTGTAAAGTGATGCATAGTGGGACAAAAAAAAAATCACAACTACACATATAGACTGATGGGGACTGAGCTGATGATGACCCGGAAAGAGATCTTGGGGGTCATGACGGATAGCTCAATGGAAAATGTTGACTCAGGGTGTGACAGCTGTGAAAATGGCAAATGCCATGCTAGGGACCATTAGGAAGAGCACTGAAAACAGCACTGCTAATATATCATGCCATTATACAAATCTGTGGTGTGGCTGCATTTGGAATACTGGCTGACATCTGGAGTGAGGAAGCATCAGTACAGCGAGAGGAGGAGACCAACAACACTTAAAGACTAACTGCACTAGGGTGCTGAAGAAGGGATGATTTTTGACATCCTCTCCTTCCTCAGGAAGCCCTCTGTGCCAGCCAGAAATATGTCCCTAAGGGCTGTGTAGGGTAATTTGCAAGAGACATCTCTGCTTGTGGTGTATATATTGATCCCACTTTTACTTCTGGTAAACACGGTTCGAAGGTTTTAATATTATTTCAAAATCCTGCCTATCCCTCTTTGGCCAGAGGCAATATTGAAACAAAAGAGATGAGCAGACATTATGGGAAGCAAAGCCTCTCTTGAATCACTTTCAGCCCTCTAAAATAAGGCCTGCCTTCAGTCTCATGTGAATAAAGTGCCTGTGTCAAATATAGACAGATAACATTTGGCAGAATATACTTGGAATTTTGGTAAAGCATTCTTTTAATTGAGTAATCTGTAGTAATCTTTTTATTTTTTATTTTTTAAAAAAGCTCTTCCTATGAAAAGATCTAAGAGAAATATCCCATGCAAAGTTTTTCTGTTGGATTGTTTTACAGACACTAAGGAAACAGTAAAATCTTAAGCCAATGAACATGAGAAGAAGTGTAGCATAGTGATGGAAGATGATAATAAATAACCTTAAGAAAATGAAGCTAAATGAAGAATAGCTTATGTCCTTTTGCATTCCTTTGGGTATGTTTTGGAATAGGTTCAGTTCATAAATTATAGATTCTATGACTGACTTGGATCACTGCAACATACATTCCATAGTAGCCTACACGGAGTCAGTTTGACATGGTCCTTTGGTGGTGCTTTTTTCTTTCTTTCTTTAACTTTGTTGTAAATAGTTCCATATGTCACAGACCCTTAAATTTTCATTTTTGTGTCTAATAGAAGAGACTGTTTTATAATGCTTGTTGGTATGCACTAAAAGAGACAATGAAGAATGAATGGGCAAATCCCTTGGTTTGAGGTGTGATCCTGTCCTCTCTCCATGGAGGACATGTTGCCAAGGCTCCTGATGTGTTGTATACACAGCAATGCATTAGGCAATGACATGGCAATCTCAGGCCTCCTTCTGGTAATCCAGTGGCCCCGCCTTCCCCCAGTTCTGACATCTAGGCCACTCCAATCAAAACTTGCAGTAAGCTCCCCACAGAAGAAGGGACAGATAGCTCAATGGTCTTGTAAAGAGGAGCAGTCTTCCCAGGTAGGTGTCTGGCAAGCAACGGAGGAAGGAGAGACTTTGTCCAATAAATCTTAGCAAATGTTTCCAGCATGTTTTCCCCCCCTTTTGGTGGGGAGGACCAGCAGCTAGTCATAATTTTCCAGCACTGATAAACAATTCCATACAGATCTGTTTGTGAATGCGTGCCACTCAATAAATCACAAATCATGTGTGTGTGTGTGTGTGTGTGTGACTCTTCTAATCTACACCCTTGGCCGTGACTGTGTGAACAATGACAACAATCTCACATTTTTATGCATAAAGCAGGAGACAATAACATGAAATGACACATGCTAGGGATTCTGATTAAATTTGAATTTACATATAGTTAGAACCAATGAGATCTCCTCTACTAAATGAGTATGGAGGCACATTTTAAGTGCATAGGAACATAGGAAACTGCCATATACTGAGTCAGACCATTGGTCTATCTAGCTCAGTATTGTCTTCACAGACCGGCAGCAGCTTCTCCAAGGTTGCAAGCAGGAATCTCTCTCAGCCCTATCTTGGAGAAGCCAGGGAGGGAACTTGAAACCTTCTGCTCTTCCCAGAGCGGCTTCATCCCCCGAGGGGAATATCTTGCAGTGCTCACACATCAAGTCTCCCATTCATATGCAACCAGGACAGACCCTGTTTAGCTATGGGGACAAGTCATGCTTTCTACCACAAGACTGTTCCTGTTCTTCCTGGGATAGCATCTTCTCTGGTGTCTCTTTGCTGGTGTCTCCGCTGTTTGATTGATTGATTGATTTTACAGTTATGAGCCCCTTTGGGATAAGAAGTCATTTCTTTTGCTATGTAAACTGCTTTGTGAACTAATTTAAAAGAAGCACATAAATAATAATAATAATAATAATAATAATAATATAAAATAAATAATAGCATCTCAAAATAAAGTACAACCTGTTCAACAGAAGGATCTTGGATAACAACCCAGATGAATAGCCAGAGATGTTGTATATTTTCCAGACAACTGGCCTGCGAGCAATGAGTCAATTTTCTATATATAGAATACCTTGCTCACAGATCCAAATTGAATGGATTTTGTGCAAATTATATATTTAGATAAAAAAAATAGCAGTGCTTATGGCCACTTCCCAAGTGTTTCAAATTTCTTCATTTTTCACCTCTTTTTCTGACGCGGTTGGCCTGCTAATGGGGCTATATAGTTGCCACGGGTGATGGATTGGTGGAGGTGGCAAATTGCTGCACAAGATTTTGTGTCTTTTTGGTTTGTCTTAACAAAGCTATTCTTTTATTATGGCCTTTGGATTTTTTCTGATGGAACCAAAAGGCAACCTATGGGTTTTTCGGTAGATCAGTATCTTGAGCTTGTGAAGTGAATTCTGAAAAAGCACTTCATTGCACTGTGTACATTGCCAAGCAGGCAACGTAGCAACCTACATGGCCAGACCACCATCAAAGGTTTCTCTAATGCAGTAGCTCCCAACTAGGGTTCCTCCAGATGTCGCCAAACTACAGCTCCCACAATCCCCAGCTACAATTTATTGTATCTGCGAGATGCTGGGAGTTGTAGTTCAGCAACATGTGGAGGAACTCTTGTTTGGAACCACTGCTCTAATGCATCAAAAATGACCAGATGTTCTGGTAACATCCATGAAAAATGGTATTAAGATCAGCCCATAGTCCAACCCCAAATTTGTCAGATCTGCAAATGATAAAATAACCAATCACTAAATGTTTTTGATATACTTCTCAATCCATTCTTGATTTTTAAGTTTTCATCTGCTTGTAAGTACAAACTACTGTTTAAGTATGTAGAAGATGACCAGCAGCATTGAATTGTGGTAACATCTGTTGAATATTGTACATACATAGTTTCCAGCCCTCACATTGCTGTGATCACAGCTGTCTGAGCATCCCGTGGTGAAAACACTGCAACTATAGAGTTTGAAGTCTGGCTTTCAGCTTCCTCTGCCATTCTACTATATTATTATTATTATCTAACATAGGGCCTTGCATATTAAAAACAGCAACACAGTCCCTGCTTGCAAGTTTGTTATCTAATAGAGAAGAACCAATGAAAATAAGCAATTGAAGTACCAGTTCTTACGTAAGTTGTTAGAATAGCCAAGTGGAATGTCCTCTGATGGAGAGAGCTTTGGGAGGGGACGAGCCAAATAGCAGCTCTTGATGGAGACAACAGTTCTATAAGAGGAGGAGTAACCAAATGGCAAGTGGTCCCAGCTGAGTTGATGGAGGGGGCTTTGTTGTTGTTTCACCTACTGCTACTGTGAATATTTATATACCTCTTTTCAACAAAAGTGCTCAAAGCAGTTTACACAGAAAATAAATAAATAAATAAATAAATAAATAAATAAATAAGATGGTTCCCTGTCCCAAAAGGGCTCACAATCTAAAAGGATATGTTAGGCAGAGCAAAGAGTTATCCCTAGTTTTTCCCTGTGATGCAGCCAAGTGAAATATATCAAGTTGGTTAATCAGTCTCTTCATTACCACAGATTCAGCAACATACTCAGTGAAATGTTTTGTCTATCACATCAGTCACTGAAGGTCAGTCTTCATTATATCATCACATCAGTCTGAAAGTATTGGCTTTCAGCTGATGACAACTCCTATGTGAGTGAGTGGGTGAATCCTACTGCTTAAGCATACAAATATCTGCTGTTTATACAATGTATGGAACTGTTTGTTTATTTTGAGGTCTTTCATACAACTGAAAATTCCATACAGGTCCATACAGATTCCAAGGCCATGTGGCTTGGCCGGGGTACTTATACTCCAAAACATGCCTGGAGGCAATTACAAAGCCATGCTCCGTTCCTGGAGGGGCAGAAATTCAGGTAAAATAATGAAGTTCATAGTTGCATAAAATAGTCAGTCTTGGGTATGACTTGCCAAACAAAAAGCAAGAATAGCTTGTGGAAGTGTATGTGTAAATTTGAATAGCTGGGCTTAAGGTTTATCTTGAGACGGAGATGACGTTCCAAGTGTAAAGATATATATTTTAGAATTTAAACGACTGCCTCTGTTATGGTTGTTGACAGCCAATTAAACCATTGATGGTGGGCTGAGAAATGTTGCCTTTATCTGAGTTGCTGCAGAGAGTGCTGGTCATGCTATCTCTCTTGTGAAAAGGGAATATTCTCTGCCCTTGAGGTATACCTTTTGAATTAGTTCTACTTGCTGCTGGCTGGTTGCCTTCTCTTGAGATAAGAGAGAAAGGCTGGGGATGGCCCCTTGCAGTCTTGGCTATTGTGACCTCGGGGCTCCATACTTTGTTCATGCCAAGTGACCAGCTGTGAGTCTTTGCCAAATATGGGCAGGTGAAGAGTTCATGATCCCATAAACTGTGGTATCCAAAATGGAGACTGTGAGCCCACCATTCCAATTGCACAGAGGGGTGTTTTCTGTGTCACCCCAAAATAGAGCTGTTCTGGCAACAGGTGATAGGAAATGCAAGTTTTCTGAGGCACAGACATTTTGCCTCAACCATTAGGTTCTGCATAAGAACTTACCATTAAGAAGACCTCAGTTTTAACTGTAAGACACTTCCTTTGCAATTCTAGATAACACCATAAAAACTAAGGTTTAATCTGTGATGTAATGGCTTCCTCATCAAAGTAACCAAAGGGGTAGTACTTGAAAGTGACTTTGGGTTCATACTTTGCAAAATCTGGCAACACCTGCCATATTCAGCAGCTATACTATCCAGTTGTCCAACCTATAGTGGAAATTTCTGAGTTTTGTCTGCTCTGTGAATACATATATAAAGTTTCAAAAGTTCTTCTCAAGATATTTTTCTAGATTTAGGAATACAGTCACTTCAGTCATTTTTTAAAACAGTTGACAGAACTGATAATCTCAGTTTAAATAATAAAAAAGGTACAGTTCTATAATCTTAAGAACAATATGTTATATGGAACCCACTATGTATGGGAATCTAGGTGCAAAAGGACTGAGGCTAGAAGATGGCAAATGCCCGCAGAAGCAGCTCCTTTGTTGCTCCACAGAATCCTTTGAGCCCTGGTAGCCAGTAAGGCAGTCTAGGTTCTCAATTCCTCCCTCAGAAGGAGGAGGCAAAAAGGGCTGGCTGATGGCAAAATGGCAGCCCTCAGAAGCAGCATCTCTGCTGTTCTTCAGTCTTTTGAACCCTGTCAGATGTTGATGTAGTCCAGGTCCCAGGTCCCTCCTTTCAACGGGATGGGACAGAAGAGGCTTCAGAGGGTAGGGAAGTTGTATGTTTATGTTTATGCAGAAACTGAAGATCCAGTCACTTCATCACATGGTCAGCTTTCCCCAAGGGTGACTAATTTGTCAGTTTCCTTTATAATCTGGCAACGTTAATTGAAAAAGCAAACACTTTCTGTTGAAATCACCTCTTTTTGGTGTCAAACACACTGGAAAACGTGTAGAGATTATGGGCCAATTTCATCTATCACTGTGTGGCTCTGTGAAATTACATCAAACTTCAGATTGGTCCTTTAAATGCCGCAAGAGCCACAAGTCAGATGTTACAAATGTGGTCAAGGACTTGGCATACAGCGCACAGCTCTTGGCCTGTACATCATTAACATCATGAAGCATTTAGCAGGCATTATTAAACATTATGTGAGATGTATGGCGGATGTTATGAATGTTGTCAAGAACTTGGCAAAGGATACAAACCTTGTGAAGCTAATGAGAGGCATTATAAATGTCATCAAGCATCAGGCAAACATTTAAACACCAGTAACTACTTGACAAACATTATTACATGCATTATGGGCCTTTTTGCACAGATTTGTTAATGCCAGTTTCAAAGGAGGTGACTTACCTGTGGTGAACACGTGAGCTATTTGACCTTAGTGAACTCTATTGCCTTTTCAGCTTATGATTACCTAATTCACAAATGTTGCACACTCTAGGCCAGTTCAAACAAGCACTGCCTGGCACACATTGTAAGGTTGGGGATGTGCTGAGAACATGCCCACCTTGCCATCACAAGAGGGCGTCCCTTAATTGCATGAGGGAGGTGTTCATCTGAATCACCACTCTGTGTTCCAAAACCCTCTTTAAATGGGTTTTGGAGGGTATATGAAGGGGAGATTCAGATGAACATCCACCTCACATGATTAAGGGACATCCTGAGAGTGCATTGGGTCATCTTCCTGTGATGTCGGGGAGGTGTGCTCTTGGTGCATCCCTGACCTTATAGTTGGTGCTCACCCAAACTGGCCCACTTAACTGTGACTATCATTGCATGAGCCAGGATGTGAATTCTTTCCCCTCTACACACATTCAATTCAGTTCAAAGTTTATTACAGTCTATGACCAGCACAACAAAGGAATAGAACAAATAACACAGTTATTCTAAGGAATAGAATAGAACAAATAACACAGTTTAAAATGAAAACATAATACCACTTATATCACAATACCCTCGGGTATAATACTGAAACCACCAAAAACCTCCCAATCTTAAGAAGGGAGTTAATTACTAAAACTCCAAAATGTATACATAAGACATAATGAATATACAATTAAATAAAAAACATAAACAATTAAAAAGGATAATAGGTCAACAGTCTCAAAACCCACCAGAACTAGAAAGCTATAAGGCAGCACTGGATTTATTAATTAGAAGCCGACGCGATCTTCGAGCTGTCGCACAGAAACCCGCCACTTTCCAAGTAATGGCAGGAATACTATCTTCAAGCAGGAAGGCCACTTGTTGGCTTGGCAAATTTCCTGGGAAATATTAATTCTAAATGTAAGTCCCCATAAAAGGACCAATAAAGCAGAACATGTTCGATTGTTTCAACTTCCCCATCACCGGAGGGGCATAGACGCTCCGCATAAGGAGTCCCACTGTAGCGACCTTCAAGGACAGCAGAGGGAAGGCATCTACATCTGGCCTGTGTGAAAGCCAACCTATATTTGAGGATGTCTAATTGTTGCAAGTAAGTTAAAGGAGCAACAAGGTACCTTGTAGTATCATTACAATAAAAACCCGAGGACTTAGATAAATCTTCCTGCCGCTCCATGTCTAATATTTTCTGTTTCACCAAGGCACAGGCTCGTTGTACTTCCATTTTAAGCAAGGTAAGCAGAAACAACCCCAATGTTGCCAATTTAGTAAGTGTTTTACGTTCCCAGGAAGCATGAAATGAATCTTGTAGTGTAAGAGATACCAGACTGCCATGGGAATTATGGATCTTAATCCAATAAAAAATCGTAAGTATCCAATATCTAGCCTCCACCTTCACTAGACCCGTCTCCAGTCTCAATCTGGCATTAAAGACACAACAGGGGATCGAAAGTACAGCTCTAAGGAATTTAGATTGAATTCTCTCCACCTGCTGAAAACTAGATAAGGGCCCTAGCTGCACACCATATGTAAGCTGAGTGAGAGATTTGGCAAGAAAAAGTTTAATGGCAGAAGGTATAAAACGCACACACACCCTTTACTCCAGAAGAACCTGAGAATAGCAGGCAAACTCCTCTGAGCATTCTGGGACACAATTGTTTCATATGCAGTAAAGTTATAGGACAGCACCTAGACTAAGTTTGTCACAATTAAGTGCAATTGGAATTAAGTTAGTCATGACTAACTTGTCTCATTGAGTTCAATGGTGCTTCATCATGACTAACTAGTCTAGATGCTCCCTGCAGAGATTACACAGAAACGGAAACTTAATGAAGTTGGGCTTTGTTTTACAGGTGGCCCTCATTATCTGTGGTCTCGGCACCCACAGTTTTCACATTGAAAACAACAAAACCCAGTACCCCATGGGCTTGTGATTTGGGGTGGTGGTGGTTGGCACCCTATGTGCACTACACCACAACCTGCTCTGGGCCAACCTGGTGCCCCTCAAGTTGAGTTATGGGGCTGATGAAATCCCCATTATTCCCTATGGGAAAAAACTTAAAGATGCACCAACTTCAAACATTTTTTTAAAAAATCACCCATTTCACCAATGTCTTTGAAATCTGGGTGGTAGCAGGCACCCATTGGGGCACTACCACTTGAACCACTCTTCTGCCCTCCAGAACCTCTCTTCTGCTCCCCAAATCACCCCTTTGCCCAATTTCTTTGAAATCTGGGTAGTAGCTTCCTTTCACCCATTGGGCACTACCACCCACCACAACCCACTCTGGGCCATCCTGATGCCCCCCACATGGAGTTATAAGGCTGCTGAAATCCCCTTTATTCCCAATGAGAAAAAGCTTAAAGACACATGTACTTCAAAAAATTGTTAAGGAACATCCCTTTGCCCAATTTCTTTGAAATTTGGGTGGTAGCTTCCACCATTGGGCACTATCACCCAACCCACTGTAGCCACAAAACAGAGGTCCAGATCCCTGAATTTTTTTGGTCTGAATCTGAGTGATTTGTTTTGTACCCGAATCTGGGTAATTGAGCACAGGGGCAATTTGTTCTGCCTACAAATCGCCTGAATCAGCTAGATTTGGGTACAAATCATTTTGTACCTGAATTGATTAGCATGTCCCTAGTTATCTCTCTAAAGACATTCCAACAATGTCTAGATCCATTTCAAACTGGCTTTCAGGTGGGCTACGAGGTGGAGACTGCCTTGGTTGGCATGATGGATGATCTCCAGCTGGGAATTGACAGAGGAAGTGTGACTATGTCAATAGCCTTTGATACTATTGACCATAGCATCCTTCTGGAACGTCTGAGGGGATTGAGGGTGGGAGGCACTGCCTTGCAGTGGTTCTGCTCCTACTGCATGGGCAGATTCCAGATGCTGTCCCTTGGAGACTGTTGTTCTTCAAAATCTGAACTTTCATATGGTGTCCCTCAGGGCTCCATATTGTATCTGATGTTGTTTAACATCTACATGAAGCCAATGGGAGAGATCAGGAGATTTGGTGCAGGGTGTTATCAGTATGCTGATGACACCCAAATCTATTTCTCCATGCTAACATCATCGGGAGAAGAGATAATCTCCCTAAATGCCTGCCTAGAGGTGGCGATGGGCTGGATGAGGGATAACAAACTGAGGCTGACTCCAGGAAAGACGGAGGTACTTATTGTGTGGGGTCAGAACACATGAGACAATTTTGATCTGCCAGTTCTGGATGGGTTCACACTCCCCCAGAAGGAACAGGTATGCAGTCTGGGGGTGCTTCTGGATCTGAACCTCTTCGTGGTTTCTCAGGTTGAGGTGGTGGCCAGAAGTGCTTTCTATCAGCTTCAGCTGATAGGCCAGCTGCGTCCATTGCTTGAGATAATGATCTCAGAACGGTGGTACATATGCTGGTAATCTTCAGACTGGACTTCTGTATTGTGCTCTATGTGGGTCTGCCTTTGCATGTGATCCGGAAACTGCAGTTGGTACAGAATGCAGTGGCCAGGTTGGTCTCTAGGTCATCTCAGAGAGACCATATTACTCCTGTGTTGAAAGAGTTACACTGGCTGCCGATAAGTTTCTGGGCAAAATAGAAGGTGCCAGTAATTACCTATAAAGCCCTAAACAGCTTAGGCCCTGGGTATTTAAGAGAATGTCTTCTTTGCCATGTGCCCCATCGCCCATTGAGATCTTCTGAAGAGGTACATCTACGGTTGCCACCGTCTCGACTGGTGTCTACTTGGGGACAGGCCTTCTCCGTTGCTACCCCTGGGCTTTGGAATGCACTCCCTATTGAGATAAGAACCTCCCCATCTCTGGCAACTTTTTAAAAGTCACTGAAGGCATATTTGTTCACACAGATGTTTAATTAGATTTATAGTTTTAAAACTTTTAATGTTGGGTTTTTAATGATTTTAATGTTTGTCTTTATGATTTTAATTGTAAACTGCCCAGAGACACAAGTTTTGGGTGGTGTATAAATATGTTAAAAATAAATAAATAAGTAAATAGAGGTGTGAAGCAAGAATGTATCCTGGCTCCATTATTATTTAATTTTTCTATAAACACTATGGTTGCTTCACTGACTTACTCAGATATTCACCCCACAATATTAGTCTCTAAACTTGTAGCCGTGTTTCTGTACGCAGATGACACTGTAATATTTTCACAGACCCCTATTGGCTTAATTCCCTCACTTCTCACTGTAAAGATCATGTCCTGCAGATTAACTACTCTAAAACGCAGATTATGAGTTTTGCTACGTGCCCCAAGCTTTTATGTTGTTCTATTTTATGTTGCTCTATCTCTCCTTGTCATCTGATCCTAGGGAGGCAGTGGATGTCCTGAATCGGGGGCTGGAGGCCGTGATGGGGTGGATGTGGGCTAACAAACTGAAATTGAATCCGGATAAGACGGAGGTACTGTTGGTCAGTAGGAGAGCCAATCGGGATGAGGAGATTTTACCGGTTCTGGATGGGGTTGCACTCCCCTTGAAGGAGCAAGTACGCAGCTTGGGGGTACTACTGGACCCGGCTCTGCTTTTGGAAGCTCAGGTGGAGGCGGTGGCCAGGGGTGCCTTTGCACGGCTTCGGCTGGTGCGCCAGCTGCGTCCCTTTCTCGAGAAGGCAGATCTGGCCACGGTTACCCACGCCTTAGTCACGTCGCGGCTGGATTACTGTAATGCGCTCTACGTGGGGCTGCCCTTGAAGAATATCCAGAAACTGCAGCTAGTGCAAAACGCGGCAGCGAGGGTTTTATCCGGAGCTGCCCGTTGGGAACATATCACCCCCATTTTGAAAGAGCTGCACTGGCTGCCGGTTCGTTTCCGGGTCCAATTCAAGGTGCTGGTTTTGACCTTTAAAGCCCTAAACGGTTTGGGCCCAGGGTATTTGAGGGACCGCCTGCTCCCAAGGGTTGCTGCCCGCTTGACAAGGACATCTGAGGGGGCCCTGCTCCGGGTGCCAACAATGAGGGAGGCCCGGCTGTCGTGCACTCGGGACAGGGCCTTCTCTGTTGCTGCCCCCAGACTCTGGAATGCTCTCCCAGTGGCCATTCGTTCCTCGGACTCCATCACAGCTTTTAGAAAGCTTTTAAAGACTTGGCTTTTTACCCAGGCTTTTACATGATCGTTTTCTACTGCAGCCTCTCTGTGTTTTTATTTGTTGTATTTGTTGTATTGTATTTATGCCTGTTTTTATATTTTTAACATGATGTTTTTATTGTCTTTTTATTGTATGTTTTTAACTTTTGTAAACCGTCTTGGGGTTATCTTTTTAACGAAAGGCGGTATATAAATGCAAAAATAAATAAATAAATAAATAAATATTGACAGGCATAAGCTCAAGCAGGTCAGTTGCTATAAGTACTTAGCCGTTGTATTTCAGTCCACTGTTAGTCATCGACCCCATTAAGAATATGTCATCCAAAATGCTCAAAGGTCATAACTGGCAATATTGGCGTTTTTCTACTCCAGAGGTGGTCTTTTTATTTCTGCAGCCACAGGACTATTTGAGTCCAAGGTGCTGGCTTATTTGTTTTATGGAGCACAGCTTGGCCTTTATCCAAACATCTATGCCTTAGAAGATGTGCAATCTAAATTTCTTAGAGAGCTGTTTCAGGTACCACGGGGTGTTCCTAATGCAGGCTTTGATAGTGGAGGCAAGTTTGATAAATGTCGAGTCTAAAATCTGATTTTTAATATTCAAATTTTGGCTAAAAATAAATTTTAATCCCACTGGATTGCTACTGCTTACGACAGCAGATAAATTCACATCTAACTGGGAAATGGAAGTTAAAAAGAAATTGTTCTCTTATGGGTTTGCTCCCCAGTTATTGCTGACAATGAATCTTGATGAAGCCAGCCTGGCGCTCACCCAAAGAATTTGTGATGCAGTGTGGCAATCCAGTAGTAGTTCTATATCAAGGAAATTAATGGTGGGCAACCAACTTTTGAATATGAAACCTGCTAATTATTAAGATAAGCTTACAATAGCATAATACCATAGAGCTTTTACACTAGCACGCTTTCACATTTTACCTTCTGCTATGTTTGAGGGTAGGAATAAACAAGTCCCTTCTGCAGAGCAGTTTTGTTCTTTCAAGGCAGGAGCTATTGAGATACTATTGCATGTGCTACTATAGTGTAGTTTTTACATGGACACATACTATGAATTAATACTGCCCAAATTACCCTGGCTGCACAGATGAATTCTATGTTATCTTTTTTCTGACAGCTATGACAAAATCACTTCTGCAGTCATGAAGTTTTGCCTTGTTGCCATTAGAATTTGTAATGAGAGAGTACCTGTATAGTTTGATTTCATGAGGTTTATGAATAGCTGGATTAGTTATTGTTACTGTTTGGACTGTAAGTATAAATTTTTCTGGTCAGCAACTGCAAATAAACTGAACTGAACTGAAAAGAATAAAAGAATAAATATGTAAAATGGCTATACCACTCTTACTACAACAACAAAAAATATTTATATAACGGTTTTCAACAAAAGTTTCCAAAGCGGTTTACATAGAGAAACAAACAAACAAACAATAAACCAAGATGGAACCCTGTCCCCAAAGAGCTCACAATCTAAAAAGAAACATAAGATAGACACCAGCAACAGTCACTGGAGGTACTGTGCTGGGGGTGGATAGGGCCAGTTACTAACCCCCTGCTAAATAAAAAGAATCACCATGTTAAAAAAGTACCTCTTTACCCAGGTAGCAGGGGTCTTTCATTTTTTGGCTATTTATAAAAGCAATTAAACATGGAAGAGCAATAGGAATCTCACATTTCATGGTCAGTGTGTGTGTGTGTGTGTGTGTGTGTAGAAAATAAATATGTAAACTCATACTTTAAGGCTGTACTAGCTGAACCCACACAGAGCATCTGTGCGGTAGTTCACTTCCTTTTGGGGGTTAGTTGGGATAATTTGTTTGGCTGGTCCTCCCACAGCTATCTCACTCGCTCTGCCCCCCCCCACAACAGTTCTCTTGCTCACTCTGCCCCCCACACCGCCTCTCTCTCGCGCTCTGCCCCCCACACCGCTTCTCTCGCTCGCTCTGCCCCCCACCGCCTCTCTTGCTTGCTCTGTCTCTCTCCCCTCCGCGCCTCTCTCACTCGCTCTGTCTCTCCCCCCACCGTGCCTCTCTTGCCCTGTCTCTCCCCCTGCCTCTCTCGCCCTGCCTCTCCCCCACGCGCATCTCTCGCTCACCCTGTCTCTCCCCCCGTGCCTCTCTCGCTCGCGCTGTCTCTCCCCCTGCGCCTCTCTCGCTCGCGCTGTCTCTCCCCCTGCGCCTCTCTCGCTCGCACTGTATCTCTCCCCGCGCATCTCTCGCTCGCGCTGTCTCTCCCCCGCGCCTCTCTCGCTCGCCCTGTCTCTCCCCCGCGCGCCTCTCTCGCTCGCCCTGTCTCTCCCCCGCGCGCCTCTCTCGCTCGCCCTGTCTCTCCCCCGCGCGCCTCTCTCGCTCGCCCTGTCTCTCCCCCGCGCGCCTCTCTCGCTCGCCCTGTCTCTCCCCCGCGTGCCTCTCTCGCTCGCCCTGTCTCTCCCCCGCGCCTCTCTCGCTCGCGCTGTCTCTCCCCTGCGCCTCTCTCGCTCGTGCTGTCTCACCCCCGCGCGCCTCTCTCGCTCGCGCTGTCTCTCTCCCCCCGCGCTTCTCTCGCTCACGCTGTCTCTTTCCCCGTGCCTCTCTCGCTCGATCTGTCTCCCCTCCCCCGCACCTCCCTCGCTCGCTCTGTCTCTCCCCCGCGCCTCTCTTGCTCGCTCTCTCTCTCTCTCCCCCGTGCTTCTCGCTCTCTCCCCCCCCCCCCGCGCCTCTCTTGCTCACTCTGTATCCTCCCCCACCTGCTTCTCTCGCTCGCTAGAGTCTGCGGCCACCACCGTGGTCTTTTACACCATGCTTCTTTTACAATATAAAGACAAAAAGGTGTGAAGAATGCAACTATACAGGATGCAGTGAAAATGAAAACAACTTTCTTACTCAGAAGGACTATTGGAAGGTCTGTCGGAAAGCAGGGAAAGCAGGTCTGTCGGAAAGAATTTTCTCCAGGCACACCTAGGAGAAATATATATACAGTATATAGATTGTAAACCTGCATTTTCAGTGCCAGAACTGACTCTTAATGGTGTTAGTGATTGTGAATACTGAACTAGATCTGGTAGTTATTTCAGAAGAATATGCCTGAAATAAGAAAAGAATGGTTTGAAAATGTGTCCCTACATGTTCTGCTTCTGTTTCCAGGATATCATGTTTTCATGTCACAGTGTATTCTGAGAAGTAGACTTTTTGGTAGAATTCTGCCTGTTTGAACACTACTGGATGGCATTTCCAGAATATGAATTATATTAATGTTTACAAAATGGCAGGAAAATGGGTAGCACACAACAAAAATAAATTCACAATGATAACTGAAATCCCTCTGCCTCTAGCCTATTCAAATAGTCCTGATAGGCTAGGCTGTGGCTCCAAGGGCAGGATACTAACGGGCCAAACTTGTAAACTTGTTCCATTAACTTTGATAAGATTACTTTTGAGTTACTTAATCTAGATGTCAACTAGTGACTGAAATAGCCCATCTCATAACTGTAACATTTAAATTTGTGTGTGTGTATATACACATATATGCATTAAAAACACAAATTTGTGTGTTATAGCTAGGAAGATAAGCTATTCCAATCACTGGCTCGTATCATAAGGAGTCTTAGTGAAATTAATAGGACAAGTTTATTTATCCTATTAATTTCAATGGGAGTATTCAGTGCTAATTTTCTGAAGCCTGTTGGGCTGAGGGGCGGAGTTCATTGAGCGTCAGCATTTAGCCAGCCAATCAGGAGCAGAGGATGGGTGTCTTCACTCTCCTCCCTCTCCTTTTGAAGTGGACACATAGCTTGAAGCCGACAATTCAGCTGGCAATTCTCAGATGGGGAACAAATAGCATGCCCGCAAAGTGAAGAGGCAGCAGGGCTCTGAGCACTCCCTGGGAGTTCTTCAAGTGCTCCTACTAGTACTGCTGTTGGGAACTCCTGTTGGGATGGTCTCTGTCCTCCAGAACCTTCTCTGAGCCACGTGAAGATCCAACAGAATAGGAGAAATAACGCAATGCCAAAGCATCTAGTTACTCAGATAAGAGAGCATCGACTTCCCCTTCACTGTTCAAGCTGGTTATTTAGAGGCAGGCCTTGGGGTGTTGTGGTTGTTTGGCACTGCAGAGGTTTATCACTGGAAAGCCAAAAGAGTCTCTGCTTTGCCAAAACACTGCACAGTTTACACACCTTTCCTCTTTCCCCTCTTCAAAATAAGAGATTTTTCACAGGAGGCAGTTTTTAAAGAAGGAATTGCAATTCCCTTCTAGCAATTTTGGTTTGGACAGCCACAAAATACTATAAAACAAACAGTAATTAACTGGGGCTTGTTGAAATAACTATCATGCAGATGGATCTAGTAATTACTCTTCTGCCTGCTGCATAGTCTTCCTGTTGCATTCAGCCAAAGTCTGGGCTCTCTAGTCTGTTGGCTTCAGCACTCTTGTGTACTGCTAACTGGCTGTTGTATTCGAAATTCTTGGAAGTAGCTATCCTTCAGCAGGGTGTTAAGTTATTCTGTAGCATTTCAAAAAGTTCGTAAAGCATTTGGGGATTTGGCAGGGTAAAGCATAGGCCCACACAGAGAAGTATAAATAGTTACAAATGGCATTGGACCTGCTCTGTGGGACAAAGATCTGTTTAATTTTCCCTAACGAGACCTCATCACCACTGCATTAATGCAACTGCTTTGCTTAAATCCTTAAAAACAACCGCCTATGCATAATATTCTAGATTTGTGTACAATGACTGTCTATACTGTACACTGCTTTATAATAATAATATAATAATAATAATAATTCAATTTCTATACCGCCCTTCCAAAAATGGCTCAGGGCAGTTTACACAGAGAAAGAACAAATAAATAAGATGGATCCCTGTTCCCAAAGGGCTCACAATTGAAAAAGCAACACAAGATAGACACCAGCAACAGTCACTGGAGGTATTGTGCTGTGGGTGGATAGGGCCAGTTACTCTCCCCCTTCTAAATAAAGAGAATCACCATGGTAAAAGGTGCCTCTTTGCCAAGTTAGCAGGGGTTCTCGAAGTGGTTTGTACAGAAGAATAAATAATAAATAAATGAAGATGGTTCCCTGTCCCCAAAAGGCTCACAGTCAAAAAGGAAACACAAAGTAGACACCAACAACAGCCACTGGAGGGATTGGGCTAGATAGAGACGTACAGGTGAAACTCGGAAAATTAGAATATCGTGCAAAAGTCCATTAATTTCAGTAATGCAAATTAAAAGGTGAAACTGATATATGAGACAGACGCATTACATGCAAAGCGAGATAAGTCAAGCCGTAATTTGTTATAATTGTGATGATCATGGCGTACAGCTCATGAGAACCCCAAATCTCCAATCTCAGAAAATTAGAATATTACATGGAACCAAGAAGACAATGATTGTAGAATAGAACAATATCGGACCTCTGAAAAGTATACAGTGTACTGTGCTTGATTGGCCAGCAAACTCGCCTGACCTGACCCCATAGAGAATCTATGGGGCATTGCCAAGAGAAGGATGAGAGACATGAGACCAAACAATGAAGAATTGCTGAAGGCCGCTAATGAAGCATCCTGGTCTTCCATAATACCTCATCAGTGCCACAGGCTGATAGCATCCATGCCACGCCGCATTGAGGCAGTAATTGCTGCAAAATGGGCCCAGACCAAGTACTGAATACATATGCATGCTTATACTTTTCAGAGGTCCGATATTGTTCTATTCTTCAATCCTTGTCTTCTTGGTTCCATGTAATATTCTAATTTTCTGAGATTGGAGATTTGGGGTTTTCAAGAGCTGTACGCCATGATCATCACAATTATAACAAATTAAGGCTTGACTTATCTCGCTTTGCATGTAATGCGTCTGTCTCATATATCAGTTTCACCTTTTAATTTGCATTACTGAAATTAATGGACTTTTGCATGATATTCTAATTTTCCGAGTTTCACCTGTAGTTATTCTCCCTCTGCTAAATATAAGAGAAGCATCACTTTAAAAGGTGCCTCTTTGCTCAGTTAGCAAGCTAGGCAGATTTAAAGGATTTGCTTTTTTCTATTAGAACTCCAAAATCCACTAACCTGAATCAAGTGCAAAATGGTAGCTGGATGCTGGTGGTGGTGGGGAGTTGGATGCAAAATGGTGACTAAAGGGGCAAAGCTAATTATCTACTGCAAGGGTTCCCAACCTTTGGTCCCAAATGTGGTTGGACCACAATTCTCATGGTCCCCAGACACAATGGCCTTTGGCCATTAAGAACATAAGAGCAGCCCTGCTGGATCAGGCCCAAGGCCCATCTAGTCCAGCATCCTCTTTCACACAGTGGCCCACCAGATCCCATTGTGACTGGGAATGATGAGAGTTGTAGTTAACAAACCAAATAATTGGTTTGTTAACTACAAACTCTTTTTGTTCTTTTCAGACCAAATTCTGTTCAGACCAAGTAATGGGAATGCCTGCTCTACTGTACTCAGGGAACCACACACCCGTATGACTTGTATACACAAGTACAAATCTATACCTGAGTTACTACAGATCAAGAATTCTAACATGAAACTGTACAGCTGGCCAGCAAAGCTGCACAATGACCTGTTCAAACACAAGCAATTAATATTCACATTCAGGAGTGCAGCAAGGTTGGGATGGACTCTGG
The DNA here is from genome assembly GCF_027244095.1 of Hemicordylus capensis. Taxonomy (NCBI): domain Eukaryota; kingdom Metazoa; phylum Chordata; class Lepidosauria; order Squamata; family Cordylidae; genus Hemicordylus; species Hemicordylus capensis. The sequence continues at coordinate 265,335,227 of NC_069657.1, read as the reverse complement.
GCCAAAAAGTGAAGAAAGGCTCCTTGCCTTCTTTAGTGTGGTGGGAGGGGAAGAATGAAGAATAAGCTGTCGCTTAGCTGGTGGGTCCTCTCTCCTCAGGGGTTCAGGGACATCCACCCATCCCTTCCAATTGTGGCTACATGATCCCTGCTCATATTGTAGAAGGGAGGGACACTAAAGCTGAGAGAGAAGCCATTACAAACATAAACCTAACTAGGACAGATAACATTTTAGCCTGCAATTTTATCGGTTACTAGTGAAGAACCAAGAGTCAGAAACCCTTGTCTAAGTAACTACAAATCACCCAGAACTCAAGCAGTAGCCCTTAGTCAGGCTACTTGTATCCCCTGCTCTAGATTAGTTAAAGTGGAATTCATGTACCATGCCAGAACTATCTTTTTTTGGAATACACAATCACTGAGATTTAAAAATAGTAAAAGATCAGTGCTTTATTTCTAGAATAATAAATGCTGGGGCTCAAGTCTCTTTTTGAAAAAAACAGTACCTGCTGATCTGGAAGTCCTTCCTCCAGACCCCAAACTCATGAAGATTCTTATCTCAGTGGTGAGGGAAATGCCCTCGACACCTTCTGTTGTTACTTCCTTCAGAAATATAATTGGGAAGGAGAGGATTTTCAGGACATGCCAGCAGTATACTAGTGCTAGTCCTGTCCTGAGGCAATTGTATGATATCTAGCAGGAGTGTAGCAAGTTTGAAGTGGGCCCTGGGACAAGAGGTGAAGATGGACCCTTGGACTCCTTGCCTTCTTCTCCCCCCACCCCTCATGTCTTTGCTGCATGAAAACGAAACGGACAAGCTGAAAAACACAACGTTCTCAGCATGCCCTTTCTCTTGCCCTTATGCAACGAATATCACATACTCCTCGTGCTCTGATGTGGAGCCAGTAGCTTGCCAATGATTCAAGGAGGTGGCAGGGGAGAGTGAGGAGTAGGCTGTTTCACAGCTGGTGGCCCCCCCCCTCATGGGCCCAGTGACATTTGTACTGCTTTTTCAATTATAGCTACATTCTGATTTTTATTTAGCGTGGTGTAGTGGTTAGAGTGCTGGACTAGGACTGAGGAGACCTGAGTTCAAATCCCCATTCAGCCATGAAACTAGCTGGGTGACTCTGGGCCAGTCACTTCTCCCTCAGCCTAACCTACTTCACAGGGTTGTTGTGAAAGAGAAACTCAAGTATGTAGTACACCGGTCTGGGCTCCTTGGAGGAAGAGCGGGATATAAATGTAAAAAAAATAATAATAATTTTATTTAGCATATTTAAATATTGCCCCAAACTAACATCTCTGGGTGGTTTGCAATAAAATGACACAGATTAAAACATTAAAACAATTTAAAAACAATGATGTATTCCAGGGTTTCTTAACCTTGGGCCCCCAGATGTTTACAACTCCCATCATCCCTAGCCATGCCAATTTATTTATTTATTTAAGATATTTATACCCCGCCCCTCCAATGCAATACTGCTCAGGGCAGCTTACAACAATAACAAAGACACAGATATACATAATAATTTTTTTAAAAAATCAGATTAAAAACAATTATTAGGTTCAAATTAAAACTGAAAATTATAAAAAGCTAAAGAAGCTAAAGAACCTACCACATTTAACAAAATAATGATATTTAAAAGCCTCCTTAAAAAGGTTTGTTTTAAGAGGGTGGGATCATGGCATGGCTCTTCAGGGAGGGTATTCCAAAGCCGAGGGGCCACAACCAAAAAGGCCCTGTCTCTAGTCCTCGCCAACAGGATCTCTGTTAGTAGCAGGGTCATGAGCAGGGCCTGAGATGATGATCAGAGGGCCCTGGCAGATGATGATCCATTGTGGCTGGGGATGATGGGAGTTGTAGTCCATCAACATCTGAGGCCCAAGGTTAAGAAACCCTGATGTATTCTATAAGCTTAATTAATCTAGTCACCATCTGTTAACAATAACCCCATCACTTTTTTGGTTGTCATCTCGCTTGCTCTGAGCAGAATTGGTGGCGGTGGGGATTCTACTCTGTGCTGGGAGGGAAGAGGGAGAGTGCCAGCCTAATGCCACAGAATGGCAAGAGGCACTAACTCCTCCCCACACCAGGTCCATTATAAATGGCACTGGCTTTCCACCCCACTACTAGTATGGGAGAGTGGCCAAAGAATCCTCTTGGTGATGAGGGCAAAGTAGGCACTGGTCTCTCTGTTTTGAGTTTTTCTCCAGAGGAAGCTTATATGGTCCAGTAGCTTAGTGCTTAACATGTTAGTGTGAAAGTCAACCCCAGCTGCTTTTCTCCCAATCAATTTTCAGAAGAAAGTTTATTATGTACTTCTGCAACCCCATGGAGGCAGTTGAAGTGACAATATTGGTTATAATACTCTTAAGGGGTAACTAAGGGGGAAGACAGCTATATATTCTAAGGTGGAATGGGAGGAATTTGAACATATATTGTCTGCTCTGAAAACAAATGCCAAGACTTCATGTTGAAATTAGTTCAAGCACACTTCAGAATGTTATGTTTAGTAGGGCTGTGCGCTGGTGAAATGATCAGAAACAGTCCCAATCCGATACCAGTAATTACTGCATCTTGTTGATGAAACAGTTGAGGGGATGCATCAAATTGAGCTGACAGATCAGATTGGTTTGATGCATCAACGTGTGTGTGTGTGTGTGTGTGTGTGTGTGTGTGTTGTATTGTGTGTTGTGTTGTCTGTATAGGGGCATGCTTACCTGAAACCATGAAGCAGGCTCCCTCCTATCTCCTACATGGAAATTGGCTGCCTTCCAAACAGCAGAAGTGGTGAAACATAACACTGCCTTTTGTTAACAGAACTGATTTGGAGCAGTGGTGGAATGTCCCAGGACCACTTTTTGGGCTTGTGTGGGGAATTAGCAAGACTATAGTGAACAGCGTGTTACAGTATCAATTTGTGCAAAGTTTTGGTCTGGCAATAATGGTAGAGATAGAGTTGTGCTGCAATCAGATTTATTTAGGGATTTGGGGTACAGGAATAGAAAAACTGATTAAGCAGGCAAGAAGGCAATAACATATTGACTAGTAGTGCTAATTTGGACTCTCACAAAAAGGCATTTTAGCTTAAGGTTTGAATTGTTAAAAAATCAGCTCAGGGCTGGCTAGAGAAAAGGTCTGAAGAGCAGATTTGGCCTTAAAGAGAAAAAAGAATGGGGCGAGGAGAGTAAAAGAGAAGGGAGCGGGGAGAGTTAGGGAGATAGGCAGTTAGTAATACCTAATCCAATCTCCGGTGGTGTGTTGGTCATCACAGAGGAGCTTGCGTTGGTGAGTCTCCTTGCAGGGACAAGGCAGGAAAAAGGAGAGGCCAGTGTGCCACTCACAAGCCAGGGAACCACGATAGGGTCTGATTCCAAGAAAAGTCCAGAGGTGGTTGTGACTCTAAGATCTAAGTCTCTAGGCCAGCTAAGCTTGGTGCATAGTTTGGGTCTGGAGGCAGGTCCAAATCAGAGGCTGGATCCGAGCTGGAAGAAAGACTGGAGCAAAAACTGTACTGATGGTATGGCTATAGCTAAAACACAACATTTGTTGGTGTTTAGGCTAGAAATAGGCAAAACCATGCCTTCAGAATATACTTGGGTCACACATCCTTGCTATTGGGGCTGACATCTGTGGTTAACAAAAGAATTCATGTTGCTTGGTTTGATCACCAGTATGTGTTATCTCAATGAACAATAAAGTGAAATGGTTTGAGCAACCTGTATGGGCTGGAGTGAATGGGCGAGTTCAAGGCTTAGCTGGCACACCAGGAACACCTTCCAGGTGGGAAGATAAAGATTTGTTTGAAACTAACTACTGTTCCAGCTGGACCATGCCAGATCATTAGTACAGCGACAGTGGGGTGGGCATGCTCAGTCTTATATGAATTCCTGTGAAGATGATTAGTGAAACGAATCCTTCATGCCGAAAGAGGATTTACTATTCTCTAGAGAAACAATCCTTCTCCTTAACTCACATCTGCTCAGCCAGCCTCCTTCTCTGAATAGAGAAGAGTCATAGGGTCATACCTTACAGTTGCTTGTTATCCTGACCTTGGGTAACAGTTCCCCTATGCTGCTTGTGCTAAGCGACCAACTTGAGAGCTTTGCCAAATATGGGCATGTGTAGAGTTCACAATCCTGTGAGCTCATCGCCAAGATGGGGACTGCAAGCCTGTAGTTCCAAATCACATTGTGGGGTACTGTTTGTAGCCCCCAAAACAGTGTTCTAGCAACACTTTCCGCCCTCTGAATCACCCAACAATGCCCCAGACAATGTTGTGTCTTTCCCTCAGTGCATTACTAAGGGGGGAAATGGCCGCTCCCATTAGTTAGAGGGAGCACCTTTCCCTGCCCCCATCCCCAATAATGTACCAGAGAAAAGACATAATGTTGTGACATTTCTTCCTTATGTAGGGCATTGTGAGGTTATTCCAGAGGGGGAAAGCTGGTGTTTTAAAGCACCACTGCTGTGGCTGCCTGGAACATAGCCAATTTCCATGTAGAAGGTAGAAGGAAGCCTGCGCCTTGATTTCACCTAAGCCTTCCCACCCGACACCAATAGAGTTTAATACAGTACAGTACCATACTGTATTGTATTGAACTACATATTTTGATCAAAGAACTTTTTCGTTGGATCATATTAATATCCATCTTGCTGTGCAGATAGGACTTTGCACATGTGAAGGTCAGCAGGTGTAGCAAGGTTGGAGTGGGCCTGGGGATGAGATTTTAAAATGGGTCCCTGCTGCCCTCCTTCTCCTGGCCCCATGTCTCTGCTGCGGAAGAACATTAAAGGACACACATAATATAGTGTACAATGATTATGGTATTAAATCAACCCATCCCTATTAGGATTTGTGCAATATTCAGTGGAATCACATCTGTATAATTGTATTACACATTTTATTGGTCCTTTTTATTTTCATTTACATCATTTCTTTATGTAGTTTATGCAGATTTAAAGGACCAATAAACTGCATAATACTGTACAGTCAATAGTTTTGAAATGCAGACCAGTGAGTTAGTACAATATCAGATCACCAGGCAACCAGTGGGATCAGATATTTGGAAAGCCCTTGGGCAAAGATCCATCTTTCTTTCTTATTTTTCTAGATCTCTTCTATGAACTACATTTAAGTGTATGTCTATCCACTACAGAAGGAAAAGCCACCAATTTTGTTTCAAACAGGGTAGCAGAATTTCCTATATGGAGATACTCCAATTTTTTAGCATTTAAAAACAAGTCAGCATTTAAAGGGCTTTTAAAATGGAATTTCCTGTGATGGAGCAAGTGTATATAAATAAGACTTTTGGTGGGGAAGGGGAAAATGCTTAATGTTCATTTTAGCAATTTGTGAAGCCACTTTCAATAAGTTGGGGTACTCCATTACAAGCATATGAAAAAGACAATATATGAACTACTGTTACACGCACAAAGCTAAATAGAATAATATTTATTATAAGGAGAAACATATTGTGAAATAGCCACTTTCTCATATATTTTGCTATTTAAGCAATTTTGAGAACCACTATGTTGCTTAAAAAAAAAGCAGCACAGAGTATAAATATTCTTAATATAAACCCAACAGCACATGCTAAACCAAAAGGCAGGAACAACAACAGATCTATTTTATTAGAGCATTTTTCCTTCCCTTTTATTCTTTTAAAATTTCTTAAAACCTTCACTGACTAATTTCCTCACAAGAAGGAATATTGTTGGGCTGTGGGGAGAATTTTCATTAAAAGTTTGTAATGGAGAGAGAGAGAGAGAGAGAGAGAGAGAGAGAGAGAGAGAGACTTTCATACCAGGAAGGGAACCAGCCGAGAAAAAGCACAAGTAGACTGGCTTTCGAAATGCAGGAACATACAAGTTTTTTCCAACTGGGAGGGAAGAAACATGTGCATGTACACACATACACACACAGAGGATCAGCCACCCACACGATGACTGGCTCCGTCACAGAGCTGGTAGGGGCGGTGGGGATCGGGGACCACCCGGCCCCCAGAAGCCCCAGGATGCCCCCGAGTCCAGGAGGCTTGTTTTAGCATCCTGGCGGGGGTCTCCTCATGAGTGGCCACAGTTTTACTGTCCTCGAGGAGAGATGAAGTTCACAGCCCCTCCACTTCCCATCCGGCTCCCTCCTTGCCTCCTGTGATATTCCGAGCGACCAGGAAGCCGCTCAGAAATGCAGCTGAACCAGTTAGGCTGCTGGGGAGAAGGGCGGGACTCCCAGGGTTAACCCTTTGCTTACAGTCTGCTGCTGACGATCTTGCTGCTGCTGAATCCATGTTCCGTGCAAGCTTTCTTAAAACTGGGTGGGTGGGTGCGGGAGAGGGCAAGGGGGACTGGCCGAAGGGCCTTGGGGGGCCCCCAGACCCTGTGGGCCTGGGGCCAATTGTCCTCCCTCCCTTGTCCAATGTACTCTGCGGCCCTGGATGAAGGAATGTCAAGAAGACCTTGTAGATAGTTTTTGCGAGGGATCTGAAGGAACAGAGGGAGGTGGGCCACATCGATGTAGTGTGCAGCTCCGTGCAGTATTTTGAAGGAATCAAAAGTTTCACTTTCTGAGTCCTATTTTACTTCAGTGGTGTGTTAATGTTTCCCCTCTGCCTCCGACAGTGACTTGCCTTTAAAAAAAAAAATTAAAAATTAAAAAGAAGACCCAATGAGTTTGGAAAATGCTTTGCTTTGATTTTTGTTCTCCTTTTGCTAGAGCTTTAACCATTCTTAAAACCTGCCAGTCCTCCTGTTAACCCTCTGCGGATGTTGCAAATATGTCAGGCAGGTGTTTCGAAAGTACCTTATGCTGCAGGGAAATATACTGTGATGTAATCTGTCTAATTTGGCTCTTTGAATTACTTTCAAGAACACTTGCTGTTTTGCTATGGAAAGAGCTCCCCAACCACTTCAGAAAGACCTTTGTAATGTGAGCTGGTAAAACTCTGCAGGTGTAGCAGTCTCCCCCCGACCCCACCGCCGCCCCCACACTTAAAAAAAAAAAAAAGCACATCTTGGATTTGCTTACTTTATTGCACTACTGAAAAAGTGACATAAAAGCAGGTTTAACAAGCCATTTTTCATTTGAAAAATATTTCTGGTTAAGAAAATCCACATCCAGCATTCTACTCAAGAAGTGAACTACCGAATCTGGGAAACCAAGAATTACCCACAAGAATATATTCCCTCAGGTTTAAATTCCCTCAATTCAGGCAGGTTTTTAAAGGGATTTGTACATACCTGAGATATTTTGGCTTAAGTGGCAATTAAAAAACAGGAAACTGTGCTTTCCTTGCTAATTCTTGGTTATTGAGTGAAGGTTTCAGATTTTTAAATATCAATACATCTGGGTTGTTTTTTGTTTTGTTTTGTTTTAAGTCTGCATCTTCTGACTAGGAAAAAGACACATGGAAGTTTCTGGTATTGGCTACACATAAATATGATTGAGGGATTCATTCCAGGATAAGAACTTTGCTGTGAAGAAAATGAAAAGCAGATGCAGGAGACAAATCTATTAAGAAGGATCAGGTAACAGTCCCAACGTGTTTTGAGCTTGGTGCTTTTCATCAGGAGACTAAAAACATCACAGAAAGAATAATGAACAACAATGATGTGTTCTCTGTTAAAAATATATATACTAGACACATATAATCAGTTTATATAAAACAGTATAGAAGACACAAATAATATAATAACATGGAAATATCCTTAAATGGGAAAGGATAAAGAAGACATAAGGGCCAAACAAAATGGAACTAAAAGGGGAAAAAAACGTGCTATACATTCCAATAAGCCACCCAATGGTGCAGCGGGGAAATTATTTTATTAGCAAGCCAGAGGTAGCTGGTTCGAATCCCCATTGGTACCGCTATCGGGCAGCAGTGATATAGGAAGATGCTGAAAGGCATCATCTCATACTGCACGGGAGGAGGCAATGGTCAACCCCTCCTGCATTCCACCAAAGACAACCACTGGGCTCTGTGGTCGCCAGGACACCGACTTGATGGCACACTTTACCTTTATGCATTCCTATACTCTAGGATAAAAAGAAAAAAAGATACTAAGTGTACTTTAAAATGACAAATAAAAACCAAAGAAGTCCCCACCAGAAAATCTGAACATGTACAGTAATAATTTCTTAATGGATTGGCTCCAAGGATTGCTACAGCCTCCCAGAAAAATGGCTGATAAATACTTCCTGAGAAGGCCAGGCCATATATTATTTGCAGCATCCAGATGAACCTGCTCCTCGGGGATGGCTCTTTCATGAGGCAAGGTGAGGCCTCAGGCAGCACCTGCACCATGAGCAGGGAGTGCAGGCATCTTGCCCTGGCCCTCACCATCCACAGGCAATAGGTAATACCAAAAGCTTCCATGTATCTTTTTTCTAGTCAGAAGATGTAGACTTAAAACAAAACAAAACAAAAAACAACCCAGATGTACTGATATAAGAAATCCGAAACCTTCACTCAATAACCAAGAATTAGCAAGGAAAGCACAGTTTCCTGTTTTCTAATTAGCAATAGCAATAGCACTTACATTTATATACCGCTCTATAGCTGGAGCTCTCTAAGCGGTTTACAATGATTTAGCATATTGCCCCCAACATTCTGGGTACTCATTTTACCGACCTCGGAAGGATGGAAGGCTGAGTCAACCTTGAGCCCCTGGTCAGGATCGAACTTGTAACCTTCTGGTTACAGGGCGGCAGTTTTACCACTGCGCCACCAGGGGCTCTTTGCCACTTAAGCCAATTTTTTTAAAAAAGGTTTGATGAATGCCGCCCCACCCCCTAGGGGTGTGCACCGGACCGCGGACCTGCGGCTCGGCACTGGGGTGGGGGGTTCCATTAAGGGCGGGGGGGGGCTTTACTCACCCCTCCCGCGCTTTGCAAGTTTGGTGCCATAATTATTTTTAAAAATGCGCCGCAGAATTTCTCGTTGCTCGCCGCTCCTTCTTGACTTCAAAATCGGGCGGCAGGATACTTCCCTGCCGCCCCCGAAGCCCCCTCAAGCCATTTGAGCTCTTGAAATCTCGCCCGGACCGAGTGCCAAAGCGCTCGGGCGGGCGGCGGGGAGATGTCTGTCCGTCCGCCCGCCCCCTTCCCTGCCTTCTGCGAAGTGCAGGGAGCCTTCTGCGCGCGCGGAAGTGCAGAAGGCTCCCTGCACTTCGCAGAAGGCAGGGAAGGGGGCGGGCGGACGGACAGACATCTCCCCGCCGCCCGCCCGAGCGCTTTGGCACTCGGTCCGGGCGAGATTTCAAGAGCTCAAATGGCTTGAGGGGGCTTCGGGGGCGGCAGGGAAGTATCCTGCCGCCCGATTTTGAAGTCAAGAAGGAGCGGCGAGCAACGAGAAATTCTGCGGCGCATTTTTAAAAATAATTATGGCACCAAACTTGCAAAGCGCGGGAGGGGTGAGTAAAGCCCCCCCCGCCCTTAATGGAACCCCCCCACCCCAACCCTCCCGAACCAAAACCACCCCTTGTCCGGATCGGTTCGGAGGCCAGTGGAATGGCCTCCGAACCGATCCGTGCACACTACTACCACCCCCCCCGGCCAACCAAACCAGACAGTGGCAGGGGTGGGTGGGTGATGGGGGGCAAAACCAAACTAGTCCGGTCCGGGTCTGGTTCGTACTCAAACCAAACCGGGCCAGGTGGTTTTGTGCACACCCCTATTGTGTGGAAGCAAGGTAGGAGGAAAACCTGAGTAGAAGTGATTGTGTGGAAGCAAGGTAGGAAGAAAAGCTACCCAGGTTTTTGATAGTAGGAATGACTTCATTATTATTATTCTGATAGGACAAAAATCTGCTTGTATGGCTACACAGTTATTTATTATATTGGGATTATAAATCTGTGCCAAAATAACTGTAAATTATATCAAAATCTTATTAGGCCACTGCTCAATTTAAACCAGTGTCTGCCATCATGGTTATTGACAGCTTTGCCTCTTCAGACTAATGCTGCTGTAACTGTGATCAGTGTGGTGAGGGAGGAGGTGAGTGATACTCCAGGGTGAGACAGCTGACCCATTTTGTAATGTTTTGGGGCCTTTTAAGCTTGCCATAGTTTAGGGCCTCAGCATGTCTTAATTTGCCTTTTCTATGGGGAAGGCAACTGGAGGAAGATATTTAGGTCTACCCAGGATGAATGCTTGTTCAGACCGGCATTTATACAGCAAGGAGTGGAGGAAATGAGTAAGAAAACTGCTTCCCCTTACTGTGGGGGAGGGAACTGAGCAACCTGACAGAGTTTACTTTGTAGCATCCAAAGCTCTTGCTGCAAAAACACTTGTAGAGCATTCAAAGACATCACCAATGGCTGTTTCCTCCACGTGAGGTAAGGTGCTCATTCTGTAAGCAAAGCATTACTTATGGAATGATTACCTTACCCTGCATGGGGGAAATAGCAGAGTCTGAAGCTTTAAATCAAAGCCATTGCTGAATTATCCAAACACCAAAATGTGGGGAAACATTAAAAAAAAGTTGACAGCCGAAAGATTTTTCCACAGCCATCTACTCAGAAAAGCAAGGCTGAGTGGAATTAAAACTAAACTTTCTAAAAGTATTCCCTTCTGGCATACAAATTTTCCAAGCTGCTGTTTGATTTTTACGTTCATGCCCTTTTCATTGTTACATTATGAACCTTTTGCACGGACAGGACATTTGTTGCATTAACAGGGAGTGGTGCTTCTTCATATGAAAGACTTATAATTGGACATGAAAGGAGGATTTAGTATGTGCTATTTATTATTCTCCTATTTTTAAATGTTGGCCATTCAGCCAGGAATCACAAGGAACGCCACATGACTTAGGTGACCTATTACGCAACATCAATAAATTTTTAGACAACGATGTACCTGCCAACACTGAAAAATCCAAACATTTAGCCTCCTTCCTCCAAACACTAGAAGCCCTCATCTCTGTCACACCTATCACCTACACCCTTAGTCATGCTGGCTTTTAAGCCAATAAATCTAGGTCAGATATTTTAATTTATCTGAAGTGCAAGCCGAGTATGTTTAGGAGTGGAGAAATATGTGGTCGGGTGAGGATGGGGGAAGCAACACATTTGGAACCTCATATGTACAATTGGCCAGAGATTTGGAGTGGAGGCGCCGCAGCAGACAGGAAAAGGCTTAAGGGCCTCACCTCTGCTGCTTCTCTGCTCCACATTGCCTCCTCCTCCAGCTGCTTTTGTTTCAAAAAGACAGCTGCTTGTTACCTGCACAGACATCTACTGTGCAGTTAGATCCTTAGACTAGCCCAGGAATTTCCAGCCTTGAGTCCCCAAATGTGGTTGGACTGCAACTCCCACAATCCCCAGCTACAATGCCCAGAATTAGCCATTAAAGCGGCAATCTTAGGCACAATCTTAGGTCCAGAATGCAGCGGCTCGCCTACTCATGGGTGCCAGAAAATATGACAGGGTAACACCTCTCCTGCAGTCATTACACTAGTTGCCTTTTCGCTTCCAAGCTCAATTTAAGGTCCTGGTTCTGACCTTCAAAGCCTTGCGGGGCCTGGCACCTGTCTACCTACAGACCCGCCTCTCCCATCCAGTTACATCCCATTAGATCATCTCAGATGGCCCTTCTGTTGGTCCCTGATTTCTGAGATGTCCGGGGCTCTAGGACCCGTGAAAGGGCCTTTTTGGTTGCTGCCCCGCTCCTTTGGAACTCTCTCCCCCTACAGATCCAGCTAGCCCCTTCCTTACCGATCTTCAAATCGCTATTGAAGACTTTTCTTTTTCGCCAGGCCTTTGCCTTGTAGTCCATTTTTCTGTTTTCTGGTAGTTACTTTAGTTCTTTAATAATTTTTAATTATTAATGCAATTTAATTTTTAATGTTGCCTGTTTGCCTGTTGTACACCACCCAGAATCTTTGGAGTGGGCAGTATATTAAATGTCAATAATAATAATAATAAGAAGAAGAAGAAGAAGAAGACTCGATGTCTGGATAAAACAAACCAGTCAATAACACCTGTCTGTGTAAACAAGAAATAATATCACAAAATACAAAGATCTACAAATTGAAATTGAAAGGCTGTGGCAGAAAAAGACCAAAATAATCCCAGTGGTAATTGGTGCTCTGGGTGCAGTTCCAAAAGACCTTGAAGAGCACCTCAACACCATAGGGGCCACAGAAATCACCATCAGCCAATTACAAAAAGCAACTTTACTGGGAACAGCCTATATTCTGCGACGATATCTATAACAATAGCAACAGCATTGACAATAAAATTCCGCCATCCCAGTTCCTTGGGAAGGACTCAATGTCTGGATAAAACAAACCAGTCAATAACACCTGTCTGACTGTGTAAACAAGAAATAATAATAATTATTATTTACTTTAGAATAAGTGCCACTGAACTCTGAGGCTTACTTCTGTGTAGGTTTCTTGGGCTAATCTCCTTTAGATTATTTCTCCCCTTTATTTTTGTGTTTCTTCATGGTTTTTTTGTTTGTTTTGGTCGCTTGAATGTGGGTTAGGAATTGGTATGCTGTATAGAGGCAGAAAATACTTGCTTCTATTGGTAGAATTAGATAGTGTTTCCCAAAACCATTTAATAAAACCATTTCTTCAAATGATAGCTGATAGTTCTTTCAGGGAAATATCTGAAATTGGAAATTCAAATTCATTTAGTAATATTGCAGATGTGGTCATGAATAAAAAAGCCAGCCTCCTCTTCAATAGCTGTAAATAAAAGGTTGCACAGTCCAAAAGTTGTAAATGACATCTTCTGGCAGCCAGATATTTGAACATGGCTCCCATAAACCCTCTTATGCCTTATCTTGCAGTAAGTGGTGCATGGAATTCTAGGGCTGGATGGGATCAAACCGCTCTCTGCTCTGGCCAAAGGCAAGACCAGCCATCCTAAGTGGGCAAGTGACTGGGCAGGCGCACACTGGGATCCAGGCCTCAGACTGCACAGAGAAGAGCAGGCTGGAAGGGGGCTGTGAGAAACCGGTGGAGGTATTGTTTCTAAATTAATGTAGGATACTGGCCCTCATGTGTAATAGTAAGAATAATGGCTCTGTGTATGGAAAGATTCATTTTCTGCGGCAGTAAATTTCAGCTGGAAAGGGTTGCTCAGTGGATATAGAATGTTCCAGATTCAACCTCTGGCATCTCTGGTTGAAAAAATAGGGAAGCAAAGACCCTCAAGAAGCGCTGTCTAGTCAGACTAGACAACTCTGGATTGAGGAGACAGAAGGTCTGACTCAGCCACTTCACATATTCAACAGCAGGGGTGCTAGAAGCACACGGACTCATTCTATACAACATGCCTCCCCTCTCTTTGGGAGGGATTTTTTATTTATTTATAAGAATGGAAAACTGTGCTGTATAAACATAAACCAGAAAACCTGCCAACACATGGATGAGGGCAAAGATTCATTTTGCTCCATCAGTGTTCTCTGATACAAGGCAAATGAAATAATTCTCTTTCCTAATGCTAGTGGCTAATCTGCAGCTCTCTAGGATTTCCCCCTTGTCCCACCGGAAAGGAATATCTCCTCTTCTCTGGACCTAGGTGAATGCACAGTAAACACATTCCAGACATACCTGCAGTCCACACCTGCAGCCAAGCAAAAAGCACCCCCCCCCTTGGGATTCACATAACCATATAGAAGATTTCCAACCATTGGAGTGTAGGAAACCATTAGCATCTGCCTGCCTTAAAGAAGGAATTCTCAAATATTTACTCTCTTATGCTGTTTCCCAACACCAACCAAGATGAGGCAGACTGATTTTTTTGCCATCCAGATAGGGAGGCTACTCTATAGAAAACAGGAGTCAAAGGTATCTTTCTGCACCTGTTTCCAAAATCAGCCCTGGTGCACTGCTTCAAAGTAATTTTCATTTATATGAATCGGACTCCTTTTTTTATTATGGATTCTGTTCTTTAGCTGTATAATCCAAGTCCTGTTACATTTAGCAGAAGGTACAACCACATCTTCTGAGTTTCGAAAGCAAAACAGATATTTTTCATATGGTAATTTAAGGAATTTCAGACCATTTTGTATTCCTCATTGTTAATAGTATAGAGCTCCCTTAAACATGTTTGGGAGCTAAAGTATTCTGCCCTTCTAAGCCCTGAACACTGGAAACAATGGGATCAAGTTCTCTAAATCCAGGCACCCTAATTTGCATATCATGCAAATCAGTTTGCAAATAATTTGCAAACATGAAAATAACTTGCACATTATGCAAATCAACAGATGCACTGTCCAATTGACTTGTATTTGCTCTGGATTACCAACAATAGTTTGGGAAGTCTGACTTTACTTGCCCATTTGCCTGAGCATTAAAACACCCAGATTTCATATCCCAGCATGTTCTAATATACAAATCCGGGTTTTAACCTTGTCTAATTAGCTGTGTGTAGTGCTGTCATGGATTCCTCATGAACTGCAGACTACCACCCCACTCAGTTTTATAATACCTGAATATGCTATTTATTGGTTTAGACATGCTAATTTAAATATGCTATTTACTGGTGAAGGTGAAGATACCAGATAAGAGTGGTGGAGATATCAAATCAAAGCTCACGCTGAGGAGCAGTGCTGAGTGTATTTTCATCACCACTAAATACAGGGTCTGGTGACTTGCTTTGGGAATTGCTGGGTCAGGTTGTAATGGATTTGTTTCAGCTGCTGTAACCTGAAGAAGTGGACAAAATCTTGTTTGCAGCAATGAGAGCAACATCTTGCACTCTTGACCCTTGCCTTTCATGGTTGATAAAAGCTGCTAAGGGAGATACGGTCAGGTGGTTGAGGGAATACCATTGAATCCCAGGCAGGCAGTAGCAAGAGCTCTTTTTAAAAAGCCTTCTCTTTATCCCTCCAACCTGGATCCCTCTAACTGTATCAAATCCCCCTTTTGGGGGCAGGATGATAGAGTGTGGTACTCCCTCAGTTGTGGAGGGTCTCAGATGGCATGGATTATCTAGGCCTTTTTCTGTTTTGGCTAAAATTGGTTCTTGTTCAAGAGGTTTTAGCCTCCTTAATAATGATGGATGGCTACAAATTTAAGTGGAAGTCTTTAGTCATAAATAAATTAACTCATTACTGACTTTCCCCAGTTGAATTAATTGACCTAGGACTAAATCAGGCCACAAATGTGATTAAACAACACATTTTAGATATAGAACTACAGGATGAATTGGCTGGCCTCAAGAGTGGTGTGTGTGTGTGTGTGTGTGTGTGTATATATATATATATACAGTGGTCCCTCGACTTACGAACTACTCGACATAAGTATTTTTCGAGTTACAAACGGCAGTTTTAGATGCGGTTTTTTCGACTTACAAATTTTTAGATGGGGTTTCCTCGACTTACGAATTTTACATGCGGTTTCCTTGACTTGCCTGCCTGTTTACTGCCTGTTTATTCTTGAAAAGAAATGTTCCTGTGCAGTTTGCAAGCCTTACCGGGGGTCTGGGTCTTTTTTCTAGGCTCCGGAACGCATTAATCCATTCCCAATGCATTCCTATGGGAAACCGCTTTTCGACTTACGAACTTTTCGACTTACAAATGTGCATTCGGAACGGATTAATTTCGTAAGTAGAGGGACCACTGTGTATATCTATCTATCTATCTATCTATCTATCTATCTATCTATCTCTCTCTCTCTCTCTCTCTCTCTCTCTCTCTCTCCAAACTATCAGCTTTAAACCAGTGGAATATCTCTGTCTAAATTTAGGCATGCTCTTACTTTAGCACGTCTTAATGCACTACCTATGGTGGTTCTTGACGGCAGGTTTAGAGGGATACCTTTTTCCTCCTGACTGTGCCCATGTGGCACTGGGACAATAGAACCACTTCACATGTTATCTTATATTGTTTTCTATAAGGATATTCATTTAATATTCATTTCCCCTCTATTGGAAAACCTCCCTGGACGTCCTGATGACTTTTATTTAAATTTTTTATTAGCAAACACCAATAAGGAGATTATTTGCAGAATGGCTAAGTTTTGTTATACTGTCTGTAAAATTTGTTCTGAATCTATGTAACTGTACTCTTTTACTGGTCAATGACTGCAATAAAAATCTATCTATCCCTCCTTGAAAGAATTACTCTGCCTACCAGTGTTTTTCCAGGTGTAATCCAAGGTGCTGGTTGTTACCTTAACGGTTTGGGCCTTCAATATCTGAAGGTCTGTCTTCTCCCAATGTTATGACCCACCAAACAGAATTGTTTGTAGGGAAGGGTGCTTTGTGCGTCAATGCCGAGAGAGACTCGGTTGTTGTGCAAAGGGACATAGGCCTTCTCTCAGTTGTTGTTCCCAACCTTTGGAATGCCCTCACTGGGGAGGTTCACTCCCTACCACCCCTCCTCACCTTTTGTGAAGACCATCCTGTTTACCCTTAGTAGGATGGATTTTGCTGTTGCTTCTGCTGTTCTGTTTATGATTGCTGTTTCTATTGTGTGGGTTTTATTGCTCTAATGATTGGTTTTTATTATTTTTATTGTAATTTGTGGCTTGTTTTGTACACTCTTTTGACTTGATTGTTGCGAAAGGTGCTAACCAGTGTGGTTTGTTCACAAGTGTTGTGGGAATCCAATTTATTGTGGATGGGGATGATGGGAGTTGTAGTTCAGCAGCATCTGGAGACCCACAGGTTGGGAACCACTGATCTATACAGCTAAATATAAGTCAATAAATATAAACAAATAATTCAATGGGGAGGGATCACAGCTCAATGGTGGAGCATGTGTCTTGTGTGCAAAATGTTCAGTCCTTGGCGTCTATTGCTAAAGGACCTCGAGTAGCAGAGATGGGAACAAGACTCTGCTTGAGACCTGAGTCAGAGTAGACTATGCTGGACCAATGGACCAATAGTCTGACTCAGTATAAGGCAGCTTCAGGTGGTGTCTTTTTAAATGCAAGGCTCTCACTATGGAGGAATTCTTCAGTTCTGTTAACTTCTGACAGCCTCCATTTCTCTCCACCAGGCAAACTGTTCCAGAGGTGGTGGAGTCTCCCTGCCGGTGGAACTCTTGTATTCTACATGACAACTTACAGTGGGAAGCTTGTGCATTTTCCAGGTGGTGATTGCAGAATCTTTACATTGTCCCCCAGGTTTCTTGCTTTTATAAGTTATATTTTGTTAGTGGATCACTCAGAGAGCGTATTTGTACTGGTGACTTCAGAGTTGAGGAAGGAATAATTAGGAAAGAAAGACTGGAGTGAATAATGTTACTACCTGTATTAAAAAAGAATTGTGGTCCTTTGCCAAGATTCCAGGGGTCTGAAATAAAATCAGCCTACAAAACATTAGACATGGATTAAAGCTGCAGCTGGCTTAGTTCAGACACTTGGCAAATTCATGTCTTCTGGCTAGCAACATGGTCTGAGCGATTAGCATTGTGCTAAGGTCCAAATCATATTTTGCAAGTCTGTGAGTCTCTGATTGCTTACCTAGTGCAATATTTACTGGACATATATTCTTTGACGCTTGAATCTAAGGCTGCTTTGGCATTCTGTTTTGTAGAACCCCTAGAGAATATCTTTGACAGGTTTCATCTAGTTTGAAAAGATGAGTCTAGATAGCATACCACTAATCTAGAGCAATCTGGAGCAACTTGCTAATGCAATGGTTTTGCACCAGCATAATGCCCTTCCACAAGTGGTTTGTTGCTCTGGATGCCACTGCCCCCATTTGGTCCTTAGTTTTGCTTCTGGAGAATGTCTTATCAAAATGTTTAGTGTGAGCTTGTTAGATTTCTTATTCTTTCTGAAATATATATTTCAGCCCTCTCCTCCAGGTTTATGGAGGAGTTTATGGAGGACACAAATCTTTCAGTTGTGTGTAGATGCATCTTGTGTCTGGTGCACAAACATGTAAACACTTGACTAGGTCGGCTGGGAGAGCTCTGTTCTGTGTGCCATCGCACTTATTAACAAAGCTTGTTTGTTAAGCATGCAGGACAGGGCCTTCTCAGTGATTGCCCCAAGGCTGTGGGATTCACTCTGAGGTGAGAGCTACATGGCTGCTTCACTCCCAGTCTTTCAGAGGAGATGGAAGACGGCCTCTTTTATGTGGAACTTTGGCTAGTGAGGTCATTTGGCTGCTGTTTAGTTTGTTTTGTAGCTTTCTGGTTTTGATTGCGTTTTTTTAAATTGTATTTTTAATGAAATCTTTATAATAGCTTCAATTAGTCTGTTGTTTAGTAATTTGTGGTTCACCACCCTGCGGTCCCAGAACAAAGGGCAGTAAGTAAATAAAAGAAATGCACACAAATGAACATTAAGGTGCCATGTAGTGCAGAGCTGGCAGTTTCAGCTGTTGGCAATACTCATTCAGAAAAGTTGATAAAAGTTTGTAGGGCAATGTGCCAGTAGAACTGGTGTCATTCCCTCATTTTGCACAGCACTCACAATAGTAATGGCTGCCCTAGGTGGGAAAGAATTGCATTTTCTCAGTAACAAGACACTATAGCATCAGTGCCAGGGAAAATGTGATATTCCTTAAGAACAGGATTCCTTAAAGGATGACGTTTGGGTGCTGCATGACAAATGAGCAGCTGTGTATTTATTATGCATCTGGAACTGCTACTTTATGATGAAAAATACAACTTAATTTATTCAAATGCCTGCATGTATGTATGTATGTATGTATGTGTGTGCACACAGCAGGACGAAATGTATCCCATGTTGAGAAAGTAATAAAAGTAGATAAATAGAATGTAAACGGGCGGGGGGGGGGTAGTTAAAAATCGTAGAGGTATAAGCTATAATGTCATTAATATCTGTCTCCTTTTGGCTATGTTGGTGGGGTTTATTATCCAAAGTACTGCATTAAGAAAAGATTACCCTTCCCTGACCTCCTGCTCTTCCTTTTCCACCCAAGAGAAAAAGAGGAAAGTGAGCCAGTAGGCTGTGATTCAGATATAAACAGACATGCTTTGAAGGCATTGTGGTATGCTTTGTAGGCTTTGTGTTTCTTCAGGAGGAAGTAAAATTCAGAGTAATGTGTCTGAGTGGCTCTGTGGCATGAAGATAAGTGTGAGCCTAATTCAAGAAAGCACAGGCCTTGGAGCATGCATGGAGAGGTGATGGTCTGTGCTCATGAAACTCATACTGAATTTTAGCTATAGTAGATGGAGGCCAAGAAACACATGGCGTCTCAACGTGAACCACTGGAAATTCAGAATGACTTGGGTCCAAGTCTGTGATTTGGAGCCACTTCAGCCCATTGAAATACCTCAGAGCAATAGGTGTGCTTGAATTTATAGCTGTCTAACTCACAGAAAAGGGAGGCCAAAGTCTGCTATCAATCACACACAGGGCCAGCTCATATATGCCTGTCCATCACTTGAATGCTAAGCACCTGAAGACTCAGAGATTAATGTGTGAACTGACTCCACAGGAAAGGATGGTGATGGTGTTTGATGTAAGATGAGACAGAAGAGACAGAAAGCCCATTTGCGGTTGATTTCTGGTGGCTTATTCACACTTGCGAGTCATCATTGGATGTCACAGTCAGCGAGAGACTTTGGATACAAATAGACAGGACAGCCGAGAGATCCATGATCGAGTCCCCTGCTGATTTTAAACAGCACTATAGCAGCTGAATCCAACTGGGACTGTAGTATGGGGTGTGAGGGTGAACCTTACCCCCCTGCACTGTTTTTCCAGTCAGAATAATCCCCTCTGAAGTTGCTATTTGTCCTGTAGGGGAAAACATTCAGGTGCCCAGTAATGGGTCCCCTGCAGGGAAAATAAAATCTGTGGGGTGTGTGTGTGTGTGTGTGTGTGTTGCAGTGGTGGAGGTGAAGATTTTCATCAGATCAATGATGTGGCAAAGGATTAACCCCTCCTTTCTCAGCGGCACCACAATCCCAGATGGATTTGAGAAGCCCTGCCATTGCTATTGAGCTGTACACACACACACACACACACACACACACACACACACACACCCCAGGGAAATCTGATCATGGCTCTCCTGCTGTCACGTTTTGTTTGGCCCCCAACATGCAAG
Organism: Hemicordylus capensis; assembly: GCF_027244095.1. Taxonomy (NCBI): domain Eukaryota; kingdom Metazoa; phylum Chordata; class Lepidosauria; order Squamata; family Cordylidae; genus Hemicordylus; species Hemicordylus capensis. The sequence continues at coordinate 265,315,235 of NC_069657.1, read as the reverse complement.
TGTGAAGGAATACCTTGAATCTCACTACAGACCTTCCTGTGATTGATGTGGTGGACTGCAGCCTTGAGCTGTCTAGGACAAAGGAAGCAATACGTTGGAGACAATGCCAGAAGTGGCAGGGGCGGGGGGAAGTAAATCATATGAAAAGAAAAGCCAGGAGATGTTTCCTTGAGTTTTATTCTCATTAAGATATGATAACCTGGAAGTATGTTGATTGCAGAAATCCACAGCAGAAGTTTTAGTTTAGTCTCATGGGGCGGGATGCCATGCAGAACTTATCCAAAAGCACTTGACAGTGCCTTCAAGGTTTTATTTTTCTTGGGCTGCTCATCGATGGTATCCCACAGCCAGTGTTCTAAGGCATCAAGACCTTCTTCCAGCCGTTTAATGAAATGGAGGCACTTACCTTGCAGTGCTGTTGCTTGTGCTCTTCCTAATGTTTGTACCTCTGGACCCAAATGTAGCAAGTTCCAGCCATATTTCTGGGAAGGTGCTTCTTTCACTGTAGCATACCCCTTTAGCCATTTACTGATGGTTGCTGTGTAGTTGTCCAATAACTGTCCTAGGATTTTGATTTGGTCTTCTAAGTGTTGGTTGTGAATTTCAGAATAGTCTTGCAGTGAGCTGCCCATGTGACTGTCCTGCAGTGTGTTGTAGAAGCTCAGAGGATCTTCATCCAACCACTTGTACAGAGTAATGTTGATGTAGTCCAGCCATGTGTCTGCTTTGTCAATATGTTCCTCCCAACATTTGTCATGGACTAGGATCTCTTTGCCCAACTTATAGTCAACATCTTCAGTATATGGGTCAGGATCTTCTTGGAGAGTCCAAAAGTACATATTAAGCCACATACTGAGAGCCTTGATATATCCCTCCAGCCATTCCTGGAACTTCTTGACATGATCATTTACCAACTTTTCTAAAAACCCCAGATGCTCTTCCATCCAGTCATCAAGTGTTTGCAGTAGATGATAAATGGTCCTAACATACTCCTCAAATTTCTCTCCCATTACCTAGTGAACAGAATCCATGTGAAAGGAATTGAGACAACAATAATAATTATCTTGGGTATGTATATATAAACCCACACATCTTCTGTATTGTAAAGGAAAGCCATTGTTCCTAGTAGCTGTCTAAGAACAACTTACCCCCAAGTCTGACTGAATATTCTTCTTCTTGCGAAATGGGAGGGCTGAATTAAGGGTATCCCTAAAAGTGACAGAGTGAATAAGCAACACCATGCTGACCACACATATGGTGCCCACGCACGCATGGTTGTCTTGTGCATCCCGGCACCACTCATGGTTTTCTTGGGGGAAGTGCTGTCGCAGCAGGAAGCTGCATGCAGCACTGGAGTGCAGGTAAGGACCTGCTCTCCTCCTTTCTAAAAATCCTGCTTGCCAAAACCCCCAACTAGTGGTGTGGAACCTGCGCATGAACCTCAGTTGGTGCACATCCCTACCCTCCAATGTGCTGAAGATCTTGCCCACACTTCATATTTGAATGCAAGATGTACAATGACCTCTGTGCAAAGTATATTCATCCACTACTAGCTTCAGGGATATTCTTCTCAAGCTATGCTGTTTTTGTTAAGGGATACTGTAAAGTATGTCACATTTAGGAGAGCAAAGTTTCTTGCCCAAGCAATGTTATTGTGTTCTAAGGCCAAAGGAAATGCTATGGATAACTGTGGACCATTATAGAGTTTTTGGCATTTCCCTGATGTCATGATTTTTGTAATAATTTGCAATACTTCTAAATGCTCAATATGTATGGTTTGTTTTCATCTTGTATGGTGGGCATAGTATAATAGCAAATTGCTATATTAAAATAAATGGACTTGACTTGACTTAAAAAGTAGCTGTTATATATGTTGGACAGAAGATACAGCACCATAACTTAGTGGAACAGCGCACACTTGGCATGCAGAAGATCCCAGGCCAGTGTCCAGTTAGAGGATCTCAGGTAGTGGGGTGGGAAAGGTCACCTAGATACACTGTCTGCATATTGGTCTTGATGGGCCAATGGTCTGACTCAGAGTAAGGCAAGTTGACACTTCACACTCCCTAGGAGTGTTTGCACTAAAAGGTAGCTGTGCATGCATGAGCTTTATATTTCACACCACTTTCAGACTGACTTTCAGAAGAAGTGGGTTTTTTAAAATCCTAATCGACCAGGTCAATGCAAGGGGTAAACACAGAGAAGTGGAAATGACCCACACCATATGGCTTCTTTTCTCAGCAGCTTATGTTCAATAATTTGCTCAGAATTTATTTAATTTTCACAAATCAGTAGAATATGAAGCCCCTCAAAAGGGCATTAGGACATGGATAGATGAACCACACAAATACACTTGTCAACTCATCCCCACCCTCTTTCCCAGTTGTTCCTCTGCTGCCAAAGATGGAAGAGATGCTACCCCAACACCTCTCTCATCCCCTGCCTCTTCTATGGGCATCCAGCACAAGAGCGGGGAGGAGGAGGGCATGCAGCTACCTGCCCACCTGCTGACTAGGTGCAACACACAGCTGCTGCTATTGCTACTGGTTACACCATCAGGTGAGGTGGTGGTGGAGGAAGAGGGACAGGGGTCAAGTGGGTAGAATGTGGTGCCCCACTTCAGGTGCCAATGCCAAGATATGTTGGACTGCTCTTGGCCTTGGTCCCATATTTAATTTTTAAAAAATTCTCTGTTCAATGTTAGGTTATGAAGGGCATGCATACATACTGGAGGGATCTCTCTCTTGAACAGAAGACAAAGGATAAGAAGTGGGTTGCTAGAAATCAGACTTTCCAGGGAGCACTGAGACTCAATCTGTAAGTACAATTCTGTGATTCCTTCCTCTGTGACATTTTTTACCCCAAGCAGCTTGTGGTGGGGTTACATATGAGCAGAAGATGGGCATGGTGAAAGAGGTTGCTTGACCCCTTCCCCTTCAATGTTTTTCAGTGCACAACCCCCCACTCCAATGTGCTTTTTCACCTGTGGAGGGAAAGATATATAGTCCCTGTATTGTTCACTTGGAGGGGTGGGGGGAGTGATAGGAGGACCATGAATCTTTCCCCTTGTGGATGAAAAAGTGGCTGGAGTTTGAGCTGGAAAATGCTGCCCTCTTTTTAGAAGGCCTCAGGATGAGACAAGCCATGCAAGAAACTAGAGGAAACTGTTTCACTTTTGCAGCAGGGGTCCCTGTGTGAGGTTGAGCCTATATGATCTTCTCAGGGCCCTGGACTAGGTACAGATGGGCTGGTAACAAGAGAGTCCTCAGAGAAGTTATTTCACCTACCTTATTGTTATTTCACCTCCCTTAAGTTGATCTGACCTAGGCCTTTCTAATGAGTTGTAAACAATAGTTTGAGTTATTAGAAGTCTAATGTATACTGCTGTTCTCCCATATTCAACAAAACGATGAAGCACCTTCCCTCTGAACCCTCTTCTTTTGTTCACAGCCACAAGCTGGTTCAGCTTTTTTAAAAAGATGTGAGGAAAGAGTCACAGGATTCCATGTAATGTGCAGTTTGAGCCTTAACACACCTTTCAAGGTTAAATAAGTTTCCTCCCACCTTGAGTTCTATGGATTTGGTGAGGAAGATCACAGGTATTCTATGAGTCCATTGATCAGTTATAAAATTCTATGATACTCCCAAAATGTCTATACAAATGCTTGCATAACCGCTATTTAAAATAATAGTATGAACAGAAGATGCAATTGTTGAATTGCTGTTTCAAACCATACCTGCAGAGAGTGGCTCCATGAGTAACTATCATTATGAGCATCTTTCCAGGGACTCCAGCTTCTCCCTAGCACCAGGAATGAAAACTGTTGACGTGAACTGTTGCCTATTATTGTAACTTTGAGGAATTACAAAGCAAAGCTAAAACTGGATTTCTCTATACTCAGAGGTTGCAGTCTGCGTGTAACATGTATTGACTCTGATTAACATTTAGGGGTACAAATCAGCTGGATTCTTCAATGTACAGGATGAGAAATGTATGTTTCAATCTTACTGTTTGCTTTTGACGTGGAAAATCTTTCCCTTTTTTGTCTGCAGCTTGACACTCAGAATTGTTTTGGATAGCACTTAGTGGCTACTAGTCCAATGCCAACGGCAGTAATTTGGAACAACCAAATAGAATCTCTTTTCAAATAAAACAATCCCCTTTTGAACTGGATGACATGGAAGAAGTAGTACACAAAATAAACAGAGGACCTTTCCATACAATTGATTAAGTTTTATCCTGTCTTTCCTCCAAAGGACTCAGGGCAATGGACATTGTTCTCTCCTTTACCCTCGCAAGGGCCCTGTGGGATAGGCTAAACAGAGAGACAGTGATTGGCTTAAGGTCACCCAGTGAGCTTTATAGCTGAGTGGGGATTAGCACCCCTCAGTTCTACAAGAACTACGAGAACACACTGGCTCTGTATAAAGTATTGAGAACATTAGTTAAACCATTAAGCATGTTGGGACTGATCTAGTCCTTTGTTGCATCCTTCCAGAGACAGTCCAAGATATGTTGCTGCCTGAGGCAAAGGACAATAATTCGTCCCCCATCTGCAATGTTCCTGTGGTGGCAAGAGGGGGGCAGTAAGGTCACCGCCCCCTTGCCACCACAGGAACACTTACTGCCCCCTCCCATCTGTGGGTGGGTGCTCCTGTGATGACAAGCGGGCAGTGACCTTGCTGCCCCCTTGCTCCTCTCCTCACCTTGCCTCTTGGAAGAGCCACCCCTGCATCCTTCATCCTTCCTTCTTATGTAGTGCTCCTTGCAGAGGATCCCTCTGCTGCTCAGAGATGCTCATCCATGAGGTGAGGTGACAGGCTCAGGCAGTGCCTGAGCCCTGGGGTGGCAAGTGTAGACATCCTGCTCCATCACCTGCCTGGGGGCATTGCTTCACCTGCCTGCTGCTACTGCCACTCCCCAGCATCTTCCTGCCACCACTTTCTGTCCCTCCATCTACTGGCCCTGCTCAGTCTCCTGACTGTGATTCTAACTTTTTGTGTGTGTGTGTAGTAGTAGTAGTAGTAGTAGTAGTAGTAGTAGTATCTTCCCCATCTCCTGGCTTGCACTCTGTTAGCTGCTTGGATCACTCTCTCTCTTCCCCCACAACCAAAGAGAGTGTGAGAAAAAGCCATATAGTTAGCTAGCAAAGTGCTTGCTATCCAGAAGATGGGAAAGAACAGCACCAGCTAGGGAGGCAGGATGGCCCCACCTCCTGACACCAGCATGTTGGCATCAGGACCATGGCCAGTGTTGGAGGTGTGGCCAACGGTGTCTTGGCTCGAGCCGACACTGCTGCTGGCCCTCTCCCATACATGGAGAGTGGAGCTTACGAAACAGCTGTACACATGCAGGGCGTGGAAGGGATTGTGTTCAGTCTGCAAAGGGAAAACTGTTCTGGCTGTTCAACAGTGATTCATCACTATATTATAGTCAGCTGGAATGTTTGCTTTCTATGCTCAATGAATAAGAGAGAGCATTCCAGAGTTGGCTCCTCCTGTACAGACATTTTATGTACTGGGTTTATTTTTAGTGTTTTACTTTTATGCACGTTTTGTATTGGGCAAAAGCTAGAAAACTGTACTTTAAAATATTTTTTTAAGCGAAGGCATTGAGCAGATGCAGTCGTCAAAACCAAGCAGGCGTCTATTCATCCATCCATCTGAACAAGCAGGTGGCTGCATTTCAGTGCAAGTTGATGGCACTGGTGAACACTCTGTGCCGTGGAACTCCTGCATTAGGGAGTTACTGAGGCTGCTGTGCATGTAGCAGGGCAGCCCCAAGAGTGTTGCGCAACAGGACAGTTGACCAATGACTTCAAGTAGCATCTGCCCAGTTGCACAGGACTACTTCCATTCCCAGGGCTTGGGGTATTCAGCTTCTGAAAGAACCAGTCCTCACCCAGCATAAGCCCTTTCCAAAGCCTGTTTGTCACCTGGTTTTGTTCAGAAAGCTTCTGTTCAGATACTTAATGCCTTGGTATGGAGATGTAAATGTTTTAGGGAGAGGGGTTGAGTTTCAAGACCTGGCTGCAGCCAATGACACTCACCAGGAAAGAGCATAATCAAATGCACCACCAGACATAGTGGCAGCAACATGACAACAGCACCTGTGAGGATCAGAGAGAGAAAGAGAGGATTCAGTGTACAAGCTCAGGTAGATCAGGTCCAATCTTATACTGAACAAGTTGGATGTTGCATTTGGTAACTTCTGATGCATCAATGACCCTTTTTGGGAGGACAGCTAAGCTTTTCACATGTAAGCTAAAATTAATTTCATTCTGACCAGAACGTCAAAACTATAAAGATACCATCCAAATACCTTGACAGCCACTTAAAACTAGCGCTGAGCCAAAAATTCTTATTAATGATTTTGTATGTGTGTGTGTGTGTCCATGAATTTGTGATGGAGCACTAAATTTGGAGGGACTGAAACCGGGAAATGTTTTGAGGGCAGCCTAGAGACATTCTGACAAAAGCTTTGGTGGCAAGTGGTTGTCCCTTTTTTCTTATTTCCCCCCTTTGCTTCATTGGTGGTGGGTTGCAGCAACAGTAGTATGGACACAAATCCCCCCTCCCCCGAAGGCTTTGCAAATGATGGCACATCATGATGTTGTATCATTCTGAGGAGGCTTCTGAGGGGAAAATGGCAACCACCATTTCTCAAAAGTTCTTACTGAAATTGCGCCCCATTTTGCCAAAGGTTTGAGGGACATGGGATCGGCCTTACTTCAAACATATCTTTTCTACAAGGGAATATGCAGGTTAATGGGGGAAAGTATACAAACATCTTGGCACCTATGAAGATCACACAAGTGCTTATTTTGCCAGGTATGTGGTCATTGGAAAGCTTCTGCCAATCACAGTTTCTAAACATGGTGGCTGCCTGCCAGCTGGGGAGGGACTCGCCATCATCAAGGGCTGAGGCTTTCTCCACCAATCCTGTGCCTGCGGGGGCCTCAAAAGGAGCATGGCTGCCTGTCAGGGGTGTCTCTTCTGCGAGGCAAGGCGAGGCAGTCACCTCGGGCAACCAGTTATTGGGGCACCAACAAGATAATGCCCTCCTGAGCCCCACTTAAAAAAAAAAAAAAGTGGCTGGAGAAGGGTGTACATGGGGGCGGGCAGTATTTGGCACCCTGCCACAGATGCACAGAGGTTTTGAGTTATCACTGGAGAGTGTCCAAACATCGGCTCCCCCTATAAGGACACACCTGTGCAGAGGGAAATGGCCTGAGTCTGATTATTTCCTTCGTGCAAATTGTGATGTACAATATGGCATTCTGTGTCTGTTGGTATATATTGTGCAGAGATATCAAGGGCTGTCAAGGTACTTGGATGGAAAACTTAAGAACCACATGTTTTATTTAACTTAAATGTTTATTGAATGTAGAGAAGTAATATCTGAGACTAAAGTCATATATCGGTCACCCTTTCTTAAAATAAAAACCAAACTTTCATTTTAAAGACTTCTTTAAAATACGTCCCCCCAGTAATTAAAGATATGTGACATTTTCTATGGCCCACTCAAACCACTGGTGTTGTGCTATTTAGAATGAGTTTATGCTCTCTTTGCAATACTGTGTAGTGCCCCCCCTTTAAGTGGTCCCCCTTAAGCACATTTTCTTTCATGGAGTCTGGGTTAAGCTCTCCCTCCCTCACCAGGGGCCCTTTTGCCTGATGATATAGAATATTGATACCTCACAAGGTCTATACTGTATTTATGTGTCCTGACTGGTGACCCTCCGCACTATAAGCTGAAAAATCTGTTAGGGATGTGCATGAATGGCGATTTGAAGAGTGATTTGGAGCACAGCCTCGGCACCTAGAAAAGGGAGGAGAGCAGGGCCCATTCTTGCTCCTCTGCCACTTGCCATAGCTTCCTGAATCAGCGGTACTCCCCCAGCTACCATCACATGCCAGCAGGGAGCACCGCTGGCACATGATGGTAGGTGGGGGAGCATTGCTGATACAGGAAGCTTCAGTGAGCAGCGGAGGAGCAGGTATGGGCCTGCCATCCTCCCCTTTAAAGGTGCTGGGGCTGTGCTGAGAATCACTCTTTGAATCGTGATTCATGCACATCCCTAACATCTGTCCCCCCCCCCAAACACCTTACCTGTTTGCTACTGTTTATTAACAAATTAGCTTAGAAATCATATTCTCCTCTCTTCACTTCTTTCCCGGGATGGGTTGCTGGCCCTCAGGAACAGCACAGCTTGTCAACTGATGCAAATCCCCAACCTGCACCTGTGGTCCCCATGACAACTGGTGATGTTATAAAGGCCAGTGCCACTAGGTCAGGGATTCTCAACGTGTGAGTCCCCAGATGTAATTGGACTTCAACTCCCATAATTCCCAACCAAAGGCCACTGGGGGTGGGGATTATGGGAGTTGAAGTCCAAAAACATCTGGGGACCCACACGTTGAGAAACCCTGCACTAGGTGGAGAAATAAGAGGAAAGAAAACTCTAGGTACCAAGGGTTTCCAAGCTGACCTACTGAATGCTCTGCATTTTGATCCTGGACTTTCTTATTGCTTATTCCTTGCATCTTCCCTGTTCTACTACATCTTCAAATGCAAAACCTATTTTAATGAAAAACACAATACTCCATGATTTTATTATTATTATTATTACTATTACTATTAGTAGTAGTAGTAGTAGTAGTATTACATTTATAACCCACTCTTCCTCTAAGGAGCCCAGAGTGATGTACTACATACTTGAGTTTCTCTTTCACGACAACCCTGTGAAGTAGGTTAGGCTGAGAGAGAAGTGACTGGCCCAGAGTCACCCAGCTAGTTTCATGGTTGAATGGGGATTTGAACTCGGGTCTCCCCGGTCCTAGTCCAGCACTCTAACCACTACACCATGCTGGCTCTTCTGAACTATGTTTAAAAAAATGGTGAAAATTTCCAACAAAATGATGGGAAGTAAATTTGAATGGAAAAGGCCTCCCTTTTGATAATGAATGAAAGTGCATTCTATCAAAACATGCAGGAACTCTGCAGCATACCCAAGATAATCAACTGAAAAGGTAACCACCTTTCTGACAATTCCGCTAATATTAAAGTATATTGTGCAGTAATAGTTAGTTAGTTAGTTGTTTATTTACGATCTTAGATCAAACAACAATAGAAACAGAATATACTCAGTAAAGAGAGAAAAACAGAAACAAAAACTAAAATGTTATCACATACAAAAAATCAAGAACCTTTGGCAGTAGCTGATTGCTGTGCTCTAGCCTCTCTTATTTTGGTCAAAATATAACAGAATTTGGCCAACCGCCAAGGATATTGTTGGGTCCCTATCTTCTAATAAACATGTAAGAATCGTCTCCTCCGAGTGGCTTTTGAGACCTTTCAGGTAGTGGGATAAAAATAAATTTCTTTCAACTATGTAAAGTGGGCAATGCAACAGTGAATGTTTCAATGTTTCAGGAGCAGATCCTCAAGGGCATAGTCTCTCATCATAGGGTTTTCTCTCAAATTTCCCTGATAACATCGCTGAGGGTAGAGCATTCAGGCGAGCTCTTGTAAACGCCCAGCGAAGTTTTGGTGAATAGATTGTGTAAAAATAAGAGGCTATGGCCCAATCTTTCTTAGTGCTTAGCAGTTGTGGAGGCCTATTTATAGAGGCCCTTTCCTCTTGGAAGTTTATGTCCCTGAGCCTTTGTTTAACTAGGCGTCTTGCCGTTGACTCACCATGCTCTAACAATTGTGCTGGGCAGAAGCCCATCTTCCGGAGCCTCTCCTCAACCGCCTTACACCAACGGGGTTGTGGGGTAGCGGCAAGGAGGTGAGGTATAGTCCTACCTGGTAAAGATAAGTCTTACTCCAATACAGGATGATAAGAAGCCAGGCCCTAGTCTCCAATTCCAAAAGCCCAGTCTCCAGCCGTATTAAGGAGTTCAGGACACATTTTGGTACCCCCAGCAGTGATCTCAGAAAGCCTGATAGGACTTTTTCTAAAGCTTGTAGGTCTTTTAAAGGTCTAAACTGAACCCTGTATAGCAGCTGAGGTATCACTTTAGCCTGAAAGGCTTTATTTGCTGCTGGAATGTAGCCACCACCTTGTGCCCAGAAAAATTTCCTAATTGCCATAGAAGATCGGGTGGCATTCAATTTAGTGGCACTGGTGTGCATAAAAGTACCCCCATTGAACTGGAACACCACCCCCAGGTATCTGTAAGACTTCACCTGCTCTACTCTAGCTCCACCTATAGACCATCTAAAGATCTGTTGCTTCTTTGCAAATCTCACGATTTTAGTTTTGGTATAATTAATTTCCAAAAATTCCTCTTTGCAGAGCAGACTCACGCATTCTAGCATTCTTTTTAGGCTGACTCTGGTCTGTGACAATAAGGCCGTGTCATCTGCCTGTTACCTGGGAGACCCCAGTTACCACAAACCAGACAGACAAGGATGATTGAAGGAAGCAATAGTCACCATTTATTGAACCAAAACCAGCGCTGGTGGCTCTTTCCTGTGCCTCGTGGCCTACCAGGAAAGACGCCCCGAATCCCCCGGTTTTTGGGGTTTTAAACCTTGGCATTGTTACACATCTGGGCGTTAACATTTGGCCCAAGAACCAATTAGTTCATTTCATTAACACATGTGTTTGCCTCAGGGCTGGACTTTGCTCTGAATTCCGGTTTTAAGGAAAAGAGATAAGCAAATTAAGAGAAGATTCTTTCACATTCTAAGAAGCAGGGCAGTTTGGAATAAGCCGATCATTCGATGCCTATGCTAATGAAGTTTGCAACACCCGTACCCTCTTCCCCCACCCTGTCTGTCCTTGGCAGATAAGTAACTCAGCAAGGAATTTTCCATTCCACACTTGCAAACTCTATTAACCATTTCTTGACCAGTGCAAACCTGAGTTCTGTCTCACTCTTTTTGCAAAGACACTTTCCCATTCCATGAGAACAAAGTAATTACAAAGCAGCTTTCAGAAAAGGCATTTCCCCCTCATTCCACATTTCCCCCCTTAGAAGCCATTTTATGGCTTCTCTTCCTGAGGTACATAGCCATTATATGGGGGGCAGTTTCTTTTCTTACTATCGCTGAGATAGTGGATTGCAAAGCACTGGTTATACATAGTATTATGCAGGGCAACAGTATCAGTATTAACACAACAATAGGAAAGATCATAAACGCAGATTTCAACCAGTTTAGATCCAGTGAGCCAATTCCATAAGTCCCAGTCTGTCACACTGCCGATCCTCTGAAGGCTCCCCTTCCTTTCACTTGACCACTGCTTTGGTCTGTAATAGAAAGACATCCCTCTCGGGAGAGACAGTTCAAGGCAATCCTGCTTATGCTAGAAATAAAAGACAGATGCATGTTTTACCAATTTCCCTCCCCTGGGTAGGGACAACATGCTGAAACTGAGTTCCTGAGTAGCCCAATACAATAAATAAACCTGAGGCTATTTTCAATTTGATCTTTTGGCATTTTCTTTCCAATTTATGTTCTTGTTTTCCTGCTTGCCCTCTTTTCTCCCCCCGAAGTCCAAAACAGAAGATAATGACTTCATTTACTTCACCTGATGAGCAATCCTGAGCAGGAGGCAAAAACAATGAAAATCAAAAAGAGAAAATAATAATGTTCACATCCATACCCCCTTGTGGGTTCGTTGACTGTAAAGGCATTAAAATCCGACAGGTCAAACAGTCTTGTCTCTCGAGAGGCCACAACATAAGCTCCAGTGCTCGAATATCCAGCTGTTTCTCCAAAAAGTCCAGAGCGGTGTACTGCATAAGTCTGCTCTTTCACAACAACCCTTCGAAGCAGGCCAGGCTGTTTAAATAGCTGGCCCAGTGTCACCCAGCAGTGTGGTCGAATGAGGATTCAGACTCAGGTCTCCCTGGTCCTAGTCTACCACTCTAACCACTACGTTGGCTGCCTACATACTTACAGACTTCTGTCAGGGCAATCAATCTCCATCCAGTGTATCTGACTTCATGATTCGTCAGTGACATCTGGCCTTTGGGATTTTAACTGCCCCCATCTAAGCCACGTGTAGGTAGTGTTCCAGCTCTCCATCTTCAGCCTCATCACTAGCAAGCTTGGTAGGGCAACAATATCCTCAGAAAAACCTATAAAAGAAACAGTCCTTGCCCCCCAAGAAAAATACTATACCTATTGAAACAGGATCAAAACCCCTTACGTGAGGTCCAGTGTCTCATGAAACAAACAGGCTTCCTAGTTAAAAGATATCATCAAGAAAAATGTCCATAGTTTCGCCGAGGAGTGAAGCCTGTGATAAACACAGTCATTATCCAATCTCTAGTCAGGAGCTGTGAAAACAGGGTACGGATTGTACGACAACACACAAACTTGATTCCTATTAAACTGGGAGGTTTTCCAGATAACATGCAAACCAGTCTTGTGGAACTCCCTTCCACTTGCAGGAGTGGCAAAACAAAATTCCTTTCACCAAATCTCATGTCTGGGATCTGGAATTTCAAGATCCAGCTGCTGTGAAGGCAAAGCAGGGCTGGCGGTGGGACGAATTTATAAATTTTGAAGCCTCAGACCCATTGATAATAGTTTACAGCAAAATCAATTAGCAGAAACATTTCATACATATTACAAAAATATAAAACAATAACTGCATTTGACTATCTGACTTAAAATCTCTTTTCCTTCTTACCCACAATGACAAGTTGCTGTTCAGAGATCTTCCTTTTCACTCAATATTGGGAGTGAGGAGACTACACTCCAGTCATAATTTAGCATTTGCATGTTGGAAACACTTTTCCATGTACAGTCTATACAAAAACAACTGAAACAGAGTTAGAGGAATCTAAGAGCCCCCTCTTTTTAGTCAAGCAATTTCATTACAGCCATAGGCCATACAGAAAATGTAAAGAAAATTAAAAGTATACATTAATACAGAACTTTTCTCCAAGCTCCCTTTAGCTCAAGAAAGTATTACAAGTTTGTAATAAGGAAACCACCATAAGCCAATACTACAGTATAAAATCACATTTGGCAAAAACAATTGCATCTGAATGACAAGGACACACACAATCAGACATTTGGGAGAATGGAGTGGACAGAACTCGCCCTTTCTTCAGCATATATATACAACCCAGCCTCTATATAGCAAATTACCAAAACACTCTCACATATATGACAAAAAAAACACCCATCAGCAAAACAAATAGGCAGAAAGGCAGAATACCCTCTGCATTTTATCAAAACGTGGAATTTCACACAAAGCCTAATAGAAACAGAACTGAACAGAAATAAAGTTCTCAGGAACAGAATCTTCACAGAAGCATCTCTGGACACCCATAGAAACATACACACATATACACACCCACAGCTCCCCTGAAATTAGCATCAGTCACAGTTAACATTTAAACAAACATTTTTGATGGAAAACAGGGAAGTTCACATTTTAAATATCATTTTAAAAACACAACAAAATAAACAGCTACATATTTCAAAATGCATTTAAACAAAATAAACTGTGATATAACATTTAAGTCTGTTTAGGGCTTAACCCATGAGCAAGTTAACCAGTCAAGCGGAACAAAGAAACCCCAAGAAAACACAGTCACTAGCAAAATGGTCTATAAATCAACATTCTTTTCATTCCGTTGAAAACTTCCCTTTTGTCAACACCCCGTGTTGGTGTGAGCAGGTGCAGGGACTTGGTGAACTGTCCCTGCCCCGGGAAATCAGTAAGTCAATTTGGATATACTCAATTAGGCCTGCCTCTACTACCTGAGCCCCAAGGAGCAGGGGCGTAACTACTATTAGGCAAGGGGAGGCGGCTGCCTGGGAGCCCCCACGCCTCGAGGGGGCCCCCAGAGGCAAGTCACATGACTATATATTGTGAAGTGTGTGTGTGTGTGTATCAGCGAGGGGCCCATTTTAAAATTTTGTCTCTGGGCCCACTCCAGCCTTGTTACGCCCCTGCCAAGGAGCATAACGGGCTCCTATCCTGGCACATGTCACGTAACGTGCACAAGCTTTTTTCCCCTAAGTAGACATGTTGCAGACATGTAGGGATTCCTGCAGTAGCCTTGCGGGGCCATTTCTTCCCCTGTGGGTGGACTGATGGTAGTGTTCTACCAAAGTGTGTCCGAACCCTCTGGGCATTGCCTGCCTGCTGTCTGGCTGAAAGGACCAGCCCTGGTCCCTGGCTGGTGATTCAGCCATCCTGGTTTCATCCTCTGGGTGTTCTGTGTGCTGTGAGTCCCAGAGATCTGTGAGTTTGGACAACAGGATCCCCTGTCGGGCTGGATCTGCTTGCAGACCCTCAGCCACTCTTTGGGCTGCCTGGTCAGCCCTCCTGTTGCCTTGTGCCTTCCTGCCATCCCCCCTTTGGTAGCCCCTGCAGTGCATAACAGCCACTTGCTGGGTACACCAAACAACCTTGGGCAGGCAGAAGATCTCCTTACTGTGTCTCATCTTCTGGCCCCTTGTGCTGATGGTAACCGGTTTGTCCTCGCCCTCCTTGGGGAGGCCAGGCTGACAAAGTCTCCTGGCTCCTGCCTCTCGGGGGCCCCTGTGATGGTGGTCTTCCAACACCTGTCCCTGTGGCATCCTTCTGCCAGACTTGTTGTGACCACCGACCTCCCAGGCAGGAGTTTCCGGTTTCTCGTGGGGCACTCCTTTCCTTCCCTGTGACCCTCCTCTCTATCCTGACCTGTTCCTTCTCCTGCTCAACTTACCCATGCCTTCTGAAGTGGTGGCCGCCAAAAGTTAAACTTTTGTCTCTGGCCATGAGCCTTTCCTTGGGCATTCTCTGCCCAAGCCTACTGGAAGGCTCCCGGCTTCGTCCTGCGCTATCAGGACTTTGGTGGCCTCCGGTTTCCCGTCCCACCACGCCTTCCACTTCCTTTCTATCTCCTCTCCCCTGTCTGCTGCTTTCCTTCTCTGCTCTCCTACAACCCTGCTTCTCCACCTTCTGTCTGTCCCTCCTTGTCCTACAACCACCCAAACATTACCTTCCTGGCTTCACAACAAGCAACTCCAAACAACATGCCAAACCTTCAGTACTTCACACTTTTCCTTTTCCTTCCCTTAAACCAGCCTCTTTCCATCTGCCTTTCAACAATTAACCAGCCTTTACATCACATGCACCAAATAAACCTCCTGAAACATCTCTACCTCTCTGCACCTTTCCAAGTGAATGTGTGCCAATCTCCTGCAACTTGCACTTCTCCTCTTGAGATTTACCTCCATCTCTGCTGGGCAAATGGTCCCAGCCTGCTTGCCTGGGCCTCTGCCCTCATGGCTACTCAGGGGGTTGCCTGTTGCTTGCAACAGCTCCTGAGCCTGGTCTCAGGGACCAACCTGGTACCTATGTTCCACGCCTTCTGGATTCCTAACATCTTCAGTGGGCCAGGATCAAAATGATCCTGCCTTCCTGATTTCTGAGTTGGGGGAGAGAGCAAACTGCCTCCTTCCTACCGTGTTCCTAATTCCCACTGGCCTTGGGGATACGGAACCCCAAGTGCTTCACACGGTCCTGGCAGGCTTGGGCCTCTGGCTCTCGGGACTATGTAACCTGTAGTCCCTCAGAGCCCCCCCCAAGCCTGGCTTGAAGCTCTTCAGCATCGACCCTTCCCCTCCCATTGTTTTCCCAGAGGCGTGCTCTCTTACACTCTGAACAAACAGACAAGTGGGGGGGGGGAACGGACTGTGGGTAAGGGATCCACGCAGTGAGGCACAAAAGGATTTTAGACAGACAAATTCACACTTCGCACCTCCAGTTTCCGCTCTCCTCCCGTCGCCGGGACAGAAAACGTACTCAGGAGTCCCGCCTCTGCCAGTGCAGGGCCACACTCGGGGTGGGTTTCCCCCTTTGGGGTCCCCCTCTGCACTCACCAAACTTTCAAACTGCACACATTCACACCAACTCCTCCCTTGTTCCTCCTCCCAGAGCCTGTCCTGCTTTTAGGCAGTGCCCTCTGCCCACAGCGGCTCTTGACCTAGGGTGGGCTATTCCCTTGGTCTCCTACCCGTCCCGGGACTCCCAATACTTCACCTGTCCGGACCCCTTGCGTTGGTGTGCCTCGTTCCGCGCCCGTCTTCGGTGGACTTGGGAGTCTGGGTCTCACGTCGCGGGGGTCAAAACCTTCCTTCTTACAATGGGAGAAGTGGCGCCGAAGGGTTGCTCTCCCACGACGTGAGAAAGGGACCCCCAAGTAGCCACCGATGGGCAGGTAAATCACCAGCAGACCATCCGAGCTTGAACGGCACCAGTTTATGTTACCTGGGAGACCCCAGTTACCACAAACCAGACAGACAAGGATGATTGAAGGAAGCAATAGTCACCATTTATTGAACCAAAACCAGCGCTGGTGGCTCTTTCCTGTGCCTCGTGGCCTACCAGGAAAGACGCCCCGAATCCCCCGGTTTTTGGGGTTTTAAACCTTGGCATTGTTACACATCTGGGCGTTAACATTTGGCCCAAGAACCAATTAGT
Source organism: Hemicordylus capensis (assembly GCF_027244095.1). Lineage (NCBI taxonomy): Eukaryota > Metazoa > Chordata > Lepidosauria > Squamata > Cordylidae > Hemicordylus > Hemicordylus capensis. The sequence goes on along the minus strand of NC_069657.1, from coordinate 265,298,787 downwards.
TCATTTCATTAACACATGTGTTTGCCTCAGGGCTGGACTTTGCTCTGAATTCCGGTTTTAAGGAAAAGAGATAAGCAAATTAAGAGAAGATTCTTTCACATTCTAAGAAGCAGGGCAGTTTGGAATAAGCCGATCATTCGATGCCTATGCTAATGAAGTTTGCAACACCCGTACCCTCTTCCCCCACCCTGTCTGTCCTTGGCAGATAAGTAACTCAGCAAGGAATTTTCCATTCCACACTTGCAAACTCTATTAACCATTTCTTGACCAGTGCAAACCTGAGTTCTGTCTCACTCTTTTTGCAAAGACACTTTCCCATTCCATGAGAACAAAGTAATTACAAAGCAGCTTTCAGAAAAGGCATTTCCCCCTCATTCCACATGCCTACATGAGGATAGGTAAACACCTATCCCCTATCTTTGGCACATGATTTTCAACTTGCCATAGGCGGGTGATTAGACCGTTTACGTAGAAATTGAAAAGTAATAGTTAAGTAATAGTTAATAGTTAATAGCAGTAATAGTTAAGGCAACAATGAAATTTCAGTAGTAAATACTTGATAGATTGTGTTGAGCTAAATGGGGATGGATGTCTCTGTTTTATTCATTAACTAGCTGGCCTGGGTGCAAAGCATGTGCACCTCTAGTTCTCCCCGCTCCTCCCCCCAGCTCTCCCCCCATTCTCAGCCTCCCCAGCCTCCACCACTGCTTTCTTTCCTGCTGTCCTCGCAGTTTCTTCCCCCTGCTGCTGTTTCCTCTGTTTGCTGCCACTTTCCTCTCCCCCTCCCAGCAGCTCATTCATGAACTCTTACGAGTGCTGCCACACATGAGATTAGCGACGGGTACATCTTAGAGAATTATATATGTATATAGATTATAAAGATGCACACTTTTGCAGTTTTTCACAACCCTTAGTGAAAACTAAGGGCTGTGGATGTTGGGGAAAGGAAAGACAGAACATTTCCCATTGCTAGACTCTTCTTGTGCATACTTATTATGTGCATTCTTTCCACTGACTGTAATGCAACATCTGTATGCCATGTGGATGTTGTTTTTCTCCACTCCATTGCTTTCAAGGGATGTGCATTGGGGATATGCATTCCAGTGAGAGGGAGCGTTGGCCTGGTTGCCTTGGGCAATGGGAATGAGTTTCTCTTCCTCCCATAGCAGTAGCAGATCAGTGACTGTGAACAAGCATAGAAAATGCATGTAAAAGTAGAAGGGTGTTTTGGTAGGTTTTTTTCAAGGGGTGGGGAGAACATCTTTATGCCTTCTGAAATGGCAACTGTTGCAACAAAAATTGAGCCTAATGAAAATTCAGCACAGCAGTAGTTGATGCATTCCCATGTTCTGAAACTGATGATACCTGTCACTAAAGCTAGAGAACTATCCTATCCTAAGCATCATATGTCCAACTTACATGTCTTAGTGAGTGGGTGTCTTCTGTCTTATGGCCCATTGCCAGCTGAAAGCAACATTGTTGATGCCTGTGATGGGATGGTCTTAAAAAAACAACAAAACCCTTCCCGCCCCCCGAACCCTTCCTTTTATTTATTTTTTAACTCACTGCCAATATCTATCCACACTGTAGGATAGAAATAAAATTAATTCCTTTTTTAAAACACTGGTAAAGATATGGTTGAAGACAGATAATCCTGGAAAGAATCTATCTATGTGGTTGCTAAGAGTCCACACCGACCTAACGGCACTTAATCAATCAATCAGTCAATCAGTCAGTCAACGACATGGTGACTCATACTTATCTTCACGCACCCATGAATTACCATGTCGTTACCAGGATTTTTAAAGAGCAGGCTCCAGTGACTGTCCTGGGGTTTCCTTCTTCAGGAGATTTACAAAACCATGTGTCCTGATCATTGTCTGGAAGTGATTTGCATTTCAAAGATAAATAGGAGATATCTGTGCTGTACGTTTATGTTGGAATATATTGTATATCTTTCAAAAGCAATTAATGAATCTCACTGTACAAGCAACTTAACTTGATACTTAAGGGAAGGGACAAGTGGCAAATCTAAATAAATGAATAATACAGGAATTAACTTTAGATCTCAGAATGATTTAACATTGTGATCTTCCTTCCGGAATGACACAACAAATTTCCCCCTCCAAATTTCTATATAACGTCCCCAAATTTTGTTCAAGCTTTTGAAACCTATAATTATATAATGTTCTTGACTTGGCCCCTAGTGCAGTACATTGAAATATTATTGTTAAATGTGCATAGCACATCTAAAGATCCCTGGCAGTATGTACATACTTAAAATGCATATAGAAAATAATTAGTGACGTGCCTGGACCGGTCCGGAGGCCATTCTCAAGGCCTCTGGAATGGTCCGGACCTGGGCAGTTCGGAGTTTGGGTGATTCGGGTGGGGGGTTGCTTTAAGAGCGGGGGAAGGGCTTACTTACTCCTCCCTCCGCCTTCCCCCTCCGTCGCCCATAGGTTCTCTAGTAATTGGGGCCGCAGTATACCTCCCTGCCGCCCCTTCCCCTTGAAAAGGTTCCCAGACCCAGAAGTCTTCTGCGCATGCACGCACACGTCTCCCGTAGTTTCTCTAGTAATTGGGGCAGCAGGATACCTCCCTGCCGCCCCTTCCCCCGTTTCGCTTGAAAAGGCAACCAGAAGTCTTCTGCGCAAACGCACGTCATGGAGACGTGAAGCGTGCGCACGATGTGCGTGCGCACAGAAGACTTCTGGTTGCCTTTTCAAGCGAAACGGGGGAAGGGGCGGCAGGGAGGTATCCTGCTAACCCAATTACTAGAGAAACTATGGGCGACGTGTGCGCACACAAACAGACTTCTGGGTCTGGGAGCCTTTTCAAGGGGAAGGGGCAGCAGGGAGGTATCCTGCCGCCCCAATTACTAGAGGAACTATGGGTGACGGAGGGGGAAAGCGGAGGGAGGAGTAAGTAAGCCCTCCCCCCGCTCTTAAACAACCCTCCACCCCAGTGCCGGACCGCAGTTTGGCGGTTCCGTGCACAGCCCTAAAAATAATTCCTTGGCATTTTTGACAGTTTCTTTCTAGAATTGCTCAGCTTACTTTTAGTAGCATATAACAGTCAAATAAATATATACATATAAATATAAAGAAATAGTTGCCGCAGTACATTTGGCTAGAACAGTGTTTCTCAACCACCGGTCCCTGGACCGCTGCCGGTCCCCGAAGGCTTGAGTGCCGGTCCCTGACTGGGAGTCAACTCCCCCCCAAATTGAAATCAAGGCATTCACTTCCTCAATTTTGCACATGGCACGGAAGAGGAAGAGTATCATGGAGGCATGGGACCCTTCTTGTGCTTTGCCTCCATGTGCTGCTGAGATCTTCCTACATCTATCTTATTCCCTATCTTTACAGCTTCAAACTGTATGCGGTGCGGGGGCATGGAGGAAAAAGTATGGCAGTGGGCACCACTTGAAGGGCTGCTGGTTCTTGCATGCTCATTATTTGCAGCCAAAGGTTGGTTGGTTGAAACCCAGCTGCCTGTTGTGGTCGAGGTGCCTTGAGAGGGAATGCTGTTTCCCTCTTGCATCAGTGGGGCTTGCTTGTATGTTGTTTTCATTGGCCCCATGTAGCTTTTGAATTTTTCTAATGGCCCAACATACCCTCTCCACTGAGTAATCAGAAGCACCTCCACCCCCACCCCGCACATACTGAAGACATACTGGAGACAAATTTGTTCACCCAGGCTTTTAGATTCAGGGGTTCTCAACCTTGGGTACCCAGACGCTGGTGGACTTCTACTCCCATAATCCCCAGCCATAATGGCCAAATGCCATTGTTGTTTGGGGTTATGGGAGTTTAACTGAGGGACCCAAGGTTAAGAACCCCTAATATTCCATGTTTGCAAAAGATTCCAAATTTAATTATTTTAATGCTTATATTATTTTCATTCTAAACTGCCCAGAGATGCATGTTTGGGGCAGTATAGAAGTCTGATAGATAGAGAGATAGAGAGATAGAGAAATAGATAGATAGATAGATAGACTTGAAACCCCTTTACTAACTGCTGGTCCAGGAAACTGCGCATGAAGAATGTAGCGGTCCTTGAAACTCTGCACGAAGAATTTAGCGGTCCTTGACTCCAAAAAGTTTGAGAAACACTGGGCTAGAAAATATATATAATTTTTTCTGCTTCCCTGATCTTTAAAATGATGAATTTCAACGGAGGGTTTGGTATTAGTGCAGAACATTTCTTGAAGATTAAAGCGAGTATGAATTCTTATCTTCTGTGGATATCTATCCCAGCTGTTTGTGTATACGTTGTATCTGGACATATCACAAATAGCTCATGCTGGCTATTTTTCAACCCAAGTCCTGTTCTTGATTAACATGCTTTTAGCATGTATGTTAATATCTCATTAAATATATCTGTGCAATGTATGCGAATGCGACCAATATTCATACACCACTTTTCAACAAAAGTCCCCAAAGCAGTTTACCCCTGAGAATTGATGGACCCTCAGGATCAGGGATGCAGAGTGGGACAAACTGCCCCAGAGACACACAAGGCTGAGGGTCTCCAATATATTCATTCTTGGGGCAGAGGCCCCAAGACTATAGGGCTGTTAACACGACCACAAACCTAGCTTTGGGATTTGTGTGAGCTCCCAATTTTCAGTCACATGCTTGCAAAAACCTAGGTAGGAGGCAAGGAGTGTGGTCATCTGTCAGGCATCAGCAGGATGGTCCCCCCACGTACCTCATTCAAATGCTCTAGCCAGAATCTGGACAGGCCACTCTCATCCTACCCAGCCAACACCTGACAGATTATCATGCTTCTTGCCTCCTACCCAGGTTTTTACATGCACACAACTGGTAATTGGGAGTGCACACAGATCCTGAAGCTGGGTGGGACACTTGGGTAGCTCTTGAGGGGGCAAGCATCCCCAGCCAAGTAGTTTGTCCCCCATTTGCACCCCATTCTATTTCAGAAATCTAGTAGGTTGGACACAGCTCGCCCACCCATGCATGCACTTTGCCTCCTCTGTGTCCTCCCCACTCAGTTTTTCCTAGTGCTGCCACGGTTGTCCTACCTAGTTTATGGCAGTGAGAACAGCCCTGAGGCCTGACTTACCTCTCTGCTTGGGATCACCATAGGATACAGTGCAAGCACTTGTAGTGGGAACGGGGAAATCCCCCACCAACTGGGTGGAAGCATCTTTTCAGGAGGAAACGGAGAAGAACCTTCCATGGAATTTGTTCCATTCACACAAGTTAGAATCCAGCCTATTTTTGTGGGCCCAATCCCCTCAGTTTGTGTTGTGGCTGAGTGGGGGTTTGAACAGGGGCCTCAGTTAGCACTATGCCCCATGGGCTGTCTTTTGACTTGTTTAACCACCCTGAGTTTCGCAACACTTTAGTGATTTTCATGATCGCTGAGAGCAGGTGGGAGGGGTGGGGAAGGCTCCAAAGAGCATTGATGGGTGCCCGCCTGTAGCTGAGGGGATTCCCCATGCAGTGTATGGTGGGATCTCTGGTGGCTGGAACAAGAAGTTCTGGCCCCGGATCCCTCTGCTCTGCTTTTCCCCCAAAGAGCTTCCCTTCCCTGCTCCATGCTCCTCCAACATGAGCAGCAGTGCTCCACGAAGTATGGAGCAGGGCAAAGGAATCTGGGGCCATAACTTCTTGTTCTGGCCCCTGGAGACCGCACAATGCACTGTGCAAGTATGTGGTGCATTGTGGAGATTCCCCCAGTGACAGATGGGCACCTGTCAGTGCTTCAGCATCAGCTGAAAGCAGCCGGTACTGGCACATGCTCACGTAAACAGGGTCAAGGGAGTGCTCTCTCCATTCACCTGGTTTAAGAGGTGGGCTTGCTAGGCGGGTTTGCCGAGCCACTCAGCTCCCACTGGTTCTCATGGGCAGCCAAACCTGGGCTTGGCTGCCATAGCCCAGTCTTGGCTGCTCCTGAGAACACTGTCTATGTATTTATGTATGTATTTAAAGCAAAACAAAACTCTGGTTATGCGCATATTCACCTACTAACTGATCACCAATACACGGGGAGAGGTTTCTGTTTGGGAACTTGGAAAATTCCTTCCAGCCAGAGTAGACATTACTGGCCTAGACAGACCAATAAGTGTACTATTATAATGCTGCTGCATATTCTTAGAAACCTGACATACTGCAGCATGCTAAACCCTAGTCTTGAAAGACTAGACAAAGCTGCATGACCTACACTGGGTGGCATCTGTCCCCTTGCCCTTGCGCCCTCAGATTCCTGGAGCACCCTTGTATGCCTTGCCTCTAACAAACCTTGCAGAATGTTAATGCCTGATAAAATAGTAGAACTTAGTGTTGGAACCAACTTGGGAGGTCTTCTAGTTTCCTGTTCTTATCCAAGACCAGGTGGCAGGAAAGACTGGGGTGGGGAGAGAGGTCAGTACCAGGCCATCTTAAACCTGCAGGGGTGATGACCCTGAAGCCCCCTGCACCCATGGTCTCACCCAGCCCAGTTCCTGGCCAGGAAGGAAGCTAAGGGGCTGACCTGACTCCTGGGAAGCTGGAGCAATCTCCTACCTACTTGGCCGCACTGGATTCTGCTGCTTGTTCTGCATAGAGAAGTGAGTGAACAAGGTACTTGCAAACAACAGAAGTCTTCAAAAATAATTAACTCAAGCTATAGACCATAATATATGATGACTGTATTGTTTGGCACTTTGCTGTAAAGTTCCAGTCTGGTAGATAAGGGAATGAAAAGGGGAGCAGGAAGAAATTTGGTGGGAGTACCTGCTACGCCTTGGAATCATCCCTGAGCAATAGCCAGGCCTTTTGGCTTCTACCTCACCTTCTGACCATGGCATATGCTTCTTGGGACCTATAACATGTGTGTGTGTGTGTGTGTGTGTGTGTGTGTGTGTGTGTGTGTGTGTGTGTTGGTGGGAGATCATACTGAAAAAATACCCATGCAAACGGAACTGGGAACTGCGTGACTGTCCATGGGAATCAGCTCTTCAGCACCAGGAAAACTCAAATCAAACTGAGGTTATATCTTGAGTCTTTGCATGTGCCTGTTTCTGAATGGGGCACAGATTGAATGACAAGACCACACAGGAACTGGACGGGCTGGGTCAGAGCCTTGTGGTCTGACAGGGCTCTGTTCACTCCAAAGGGAAGCAAACCAATATGTTTCATTCAACAGTCCTAATCTGGATGTTATTTTTAGTATTAAAAGCTGATTTTCACAGGCCTGGTTAGATTTGTTTGATACTGGACCAATGTGTAATTAAATTATTCAGGGAAGGCTGACGTGGTGCTGACATTTCATCTCAGTCACACCTTTTTATGACTACTTTCTCCTTAGTATTAAGTTTCAATGAAGGATATTGACAATAGCAGTGTGGGATTTCATTCCATGTGGCAAAGCAAACTCAATTACATTCTCTGGAAATATTTTATTCCTGTTATCATTGCCTCTGCCTGAGATCTCTTAGGAGCATCACTCAAGATAGAGCTGTTACTTGGTCTCACACGGAAAGGAGCTGAGCTACCAGGGTGGGGGCTGGATTCAAAAACCCATCAGGAGGAAAGTAGAAATTGAGGGAATAAAGTAGCTTGACGTGTTACAAATGCAATTCATTCTTGCCAGAATGTGACCATTTCTACAAGAACGATGTGTTCATACATTTCTGATCCCCAAGGATCTTAGTTGAACTTACAGAACTGTGTGTGTCAAATGAAGGTCTGAAGGTTCAGTTTTCAACTTGGATGATGTAGATTGGATTCCTCGTTTCTTGTAGAACACATTCTTTTACTGTGGTATTCCAAGATGCAGAATGTGGTTTTAACCCCATTTGCAAAGAAGCATATGTAGGACACTACACATAATGTTGGAAGTGTCATTTTGGCTCTGTGTTTTTTAAAAATTGCAGTGGTGGGGGGCCTCTGTTTTCCTGATGAAAATTGCCCTCATTTGTCCTGGGAGAGAAGCTGCTATTTGTGCCACTATTGGGGGAGCAACTTTCACTGGGATCACAGCATGGTGGGAAAGGGTTAAATACTCACTCACCACATATTTGGATATTGCACTACACACACATGCACATGCATGCGCACCACCACCCCGCACCACACACCTGGTTTTTTAAAAAAAAGAAAGAGGAAATTGATATGACATGTTTAATGTCATGCATAGTTGGACCTTTATTTGTGCTTCTGAAAAGTCATATTAGATAGATATTGGAAAAGAAACCCATTTATTCTTATGATTCATGTAACTCCAAAGAATTCAATAACTTGCACTTTATAGGAACAACGGGACAAATTTTGTGTTGTTGATTGAACTACTTGATCCATTCAGTTTTGCAGTAGGGCTGTGTTGCCATGTACATAAGAAGCCTGAGAATAAAAGGTAATATATTGTGTTAAGTGCTGCATTGTCAATTTTTACATAGGTTGCCCATGTTTGACTCATAATTGTGAAATAGGAAATCAAGTGGGCTGGCTGTTATAGCCAAGGATTAATGTCATTGGCAATTCATCATGATCTCAGTCAACATTCCCAGGAACTTATAACAATTTTTTCCACTTCATTGCCCCAATACAGTATAAACCAAAAGCAAAAACTCTTCTCTTCTGAAAAAAGCTTGAGTATATTGGTAGCAGATATAGAGTCTTTTTGAGATTTGTCCCTCTTGGGACAAATCATGGTTGTTACTAGCTCAAATTTTTGAACGATAGATTAGGACAATTTTCAGAAAATGTGGATGCATCAGGCTTTTCTAAGGAAAAGTGGCATACCAGTTTCCCCAAAGTATTCAGGTATTTTTCAGCGCCACCTGCTGGCCAGCTCTTTCTTTTGAATAGGAATAGTGGATTTACCACTTTTCTGGCAAATGGAGAACAGGGCTAGTTCTTCTCAGGTAGCAAGTGCTGATCAGCTGGTGGCACTGCAAAAATCAGATGAGGACCCTGCTTTATTCACTGTGTGAATTTTCACTGGGCAGGAGAATGGAAACCTGTGGTAATGTATGGCAGGTGAGTAAACCAACACTTGAAATTTGAGTGCAAGCTTTCTTTGTAGCACAGTTTATTGCTGTTTGGAAGGATCTGAAGATCTGAAGCATCTTGATGGCCTCATTTGAGAGCCAGCGTGGTGTAGTGGCTAGAGTGCTGGACTAGGACCAGGGAGACCTGAGTTCAAATCCCCATTCAGCCATGAGACTTGCTGGGTGACTCTGGGCCAGTCACTTCTCTCTCAGCCTAACCTACTTCACAGGGCTGTTGTGAGGGTAAACTTAAGTATGTAGTACACCGCTCTGGGCTCCTTGGAGGAAGAGTGGTATATAAAATGTATAAAATAAATAAAATAAAATAAATTTGGAATCAGAATGGTGGAACAGAGTTGAATTCAGCAGGGCTCCAATTCAACTGTCCTTTGGTTGAATTCAGCAGGACTTCTCTTATGTTATATCCTTTTATGTTACAATAATATTCTTCACCAGGCTGAAGCACAGGGTGAAGCAAAGCAGTACAGTCCTGCCACTGGCCTGAAGATGATCACCTGCCCCCTCTTCATTTTTTTAAAAAAAATTCCCTTTAGGAAAAGGATTTTCAAAAAAGCAGTATGCTACTCTGAGCCTGCGGGATAAAGCAGGATACCAATCAATCAAGCAACCAAATAAATATCTACTATATACAATGCTACAGACCATCTGCTTAGCCGTGTTGCTAATATTTGCTGACATGATTCATAGTTCTAATGTCTCCTGTAGAATACGTGCTGCTGCTGCTTCAGACTCAGAAATACCATTGTAGAGAACCACTGGTGGTGCTACTGACATTCCTCTATTCCCATTATAGTGGTGGGGGAAAGTGCGGTAATGCTGGTAGTGCTACCTCTGGTTCTCTACAGTAGTGCTGCTGCATCTGGGTCTGCAGAAAGAGTGCCACAAGTTGTACAGCAGATGCTAGAACTGTGCATCATGTTGGCCATTTAGAATATTTGCACACTGCTTTTCAACAAAGTGCGGTTTCCATAGCAAATAAAATGATTCCCTGTCCCAAAAAGGCTCACCATGAAGTTTTCCACACTTGGCTTTTAGTTCACATCTCCTCCGGAATGGAGTGGTGCATTCACATATCGGCCCCAAAGTCCTTGTTAGCTATCAGGGAGCACGTCACACAAAATTGGAGTTTTCACTGCACGTTAGAATGTAACCCAATTTATATCTAGGGTAAAAAAAAAAAAATCCACTTTTTGCATTTTTTTTTTTTTTTTGGCAGCTTCGAACTCCCATCAACGCCTTGCAGTAAACCCATGGTAAAGCCTGCTATCTGGGAAAGCTCCATGTAAAATGAAATCCAGCAGCTTCCACTGGAGGGATGCTGTGCTGGGATGAACAGGGACAGTTGCTCTCCCTCTGAGCCACCACTGGACAAGATGCCTCTTTGCCCAGTTAGCAGGCTTAGTGCTCTAATGCATATGAATGCTGGCCATTAGGAACCATTCCAGCCGTTGCTCCCACATGACTCCCATCCAGGGGCAGGTGCCAGGAGCAGCACCTCCTTCCTGTTGTTGAGTCTCTGAGCAACGATCTGTGGGGAGAAGCAGACAGGATTAAGGCACTTTGCCGTGTGGCCAGCAGCACTGGTAGGGCTGCATGCCTAGACAGACGTACCTTGATATCCAATTATGCTCTTTTTGAGCCTGCCAAATGCTCTCTCTTTTATTGTTCTGGGCAGCATATGTCATTGGCATTGGTAATTTATTTCGATTAGAATTTCAAGATCAGACAGAAAGGTCATTTTCCATTTCAACAAAAAGCTGAAAGCGGGGGAAAAAGCAGAGAGGCGAGGTGGAGAGAAGTGGAAGCAGAATTAATATTTGGAAAGTGAAAAATATGTTTAGAATGTTTTGTTGGGGAGTGGGGAGAGGAAAGAAGAGTCCTGTTGCCAAATAGTCCTTCCACTCTGCTGCTGGCTGGTCTCGGAGGGTTCTATTCCAGAATGTCTGCAACTGAATGAATCACACTATGCTCTTGGGAACTCTTGCAACCGCATTCATTATTCTATACAGGGCATCAGACATCACCTGTAGATGAAGGGAGTGGAAAACTTTGCAATTCCTAAAGCTCACCTCATTATACCACAGCGTACAATTAGCCATGTGCATGTGTTTAATAGTTCCCCAGAGAACATATGTGCACGACAGAGAAAAAAGCCAAGCAAGCTTGTACAATTCACAACATTACTTGCTGTTGACAGTGAGACTGTTTTGGAGATTAACATACTAACTAGAATTTTTTAAGAGGTTATGGCCAACCAGATTGGTTTCTGGAAGAAAAAGCAATGTAGGCTAGCACATTCTTTTTATTTTTAATGGCGAGACTAAAAGCAAATTTTGCTATTAAGATATATAGCTATAAAGACACAATTTTGAAAACTTGGCTCTTTTTCACAAGTGATGCTTACATTGGTGTTTTTTTGGGGTTTTTGGTATATGTGTTTCGTGCACCAGTAAATCAAGATAACATTACATTGACCTGAATATTAATTTGATGTTAAAATCTCCCCCCCATTAATAATATTATCAAGTATTATATTCCAGTCAAATTATAATTTTCTAAGGTTTCTCCTCTTAGTTTTTATCAATTCCAGATAAAACTATTAAATAAATGAATGAATAAATAAATAAAAAAATTTAATAATAATAATAATAATAATAATAATAAATAGGATTCAGTGACATCTTTTTAGATTAATTCATATAGCACAGTTTTCTCTAGATTACACTTACTTCTTTCAATGCAATAATAGTGGAACAGCTGCCAGCAAGCTAGTACAAGGTAATCAGGGTTACCACCTTCTTTGAAGAGGATTCCTGGACACAACCATAAAGTGTGGGGGCAGGGCAGGGTGCACATATTTAAAAACTCTTCTTTTTTTGACTGGGATTGGAAGGAGTTCTTGACAATGGAGCCTGGGAGTTATTTACACATGGCTTTATGCTGTGGGATATCCAAGGAGTGAATCTACTTTGCAGTAGATTCAAGGCAATTTAATTCGGGGATTAGATGGATAGTTCACATAACCATGGGCTCCTCCATGCACTCCCTGAGATCTTTCTCCTATGTGCGCTTCCACTGCTGGTTCTGTTTTTCCCTCCTCCAACCAATCACATCCCAGGAAGAGGCTCAAGACGCTTCCCTTCAGTATTACTTTCCTTTGCTGACACTTCAGGTGTTATGAAAGTCATAAGAACATAAGAACAGCCAGGCTGGATCAGGCCCAAGGCCCATCTAGTCCAGCATCCTGTTTCACACAGTGGCCCACCAGATGCTGCTGGAAGCCTACAGGCAGGAGCTGAGGGCATGCCCTCTCTCCTGCTGTTACTCCCCTGCAACTGGTACTCAGAGGCATCCTGCCTTTGAGGTTGGAGGTGGCCTATAGCCCTCCAGCTAGTAGCCGATGATAGACCTCTCCTCCATGAAGTTATCTAAACCCCTCTTAAAGCCATCCACATTGTTGGCTGTCACCACAGCTTGTGGCAGAGAATTCCACAAGTTGATCATGCGTTGTGTGAAAAAGTACTTCCGTTTGTTGATTCTTGATTTCCTGGCAATCGATTTCATGGGATGACCCCTGGTTCTAGTGTTATGGGAGAGGGAGAAGAATTTCTTCCTATCCACTTTCTCCATACCAAGCATGATTTTATAGACCTATATCATGTCTCCCTGCAGTCGTCTTTTTTCTAAACTAAATAGCCCTGGGTGTTGTAGCCTTGCCTCATAAGAATGGTCCTCTATGACCCTGATCATCTTGCGCTGACCTCTTCTGCACCTTTTACGGTTCTACAATGTCCTTTTTTAGATAGGGTGACCAGAATTGTACACAGTACTCCAGGTGTGGCTGCACCCCAGTTTTGTATAAGGGCATTATAATATTAGCAGCTTTATTTTCAATCCCCTTCCTAATGAGCCCTAGCATGGAACTGGCCTTTTTCACAGCTGCCGTACATTGAGTCGACACTTTCAACGAGCTGATCACCACCACGACCCCAAAATCCCTCTCCTGGTCAGTCACCGACAGCTAATATCCCATCAGCGTATACATGAAGTTGGGTTTTTTTGTCCCAATGTGCATCACTTTACACTTGCCAACACTGAACTGCATTTGCCATTTTGTCGCCCACTCCCCCAGTTTGGAGAGATCCTTTTGGAGCTGCTCACAATCTGTTTTGGATTTCACTACCCAAAAGAGTTTGGTATCATTAGTAAATTTGGCCACTTCACTGATTACCTGAACTTTTAGATAATTGATGAATAAGTTAAAAAGAACTAGTCCCAGTACAGATCCCTGGGGGACCCCACTTCTTTCTTCCGTCCATTGTGAAAACTCTCCATTGATCCCTACCCTCTGTTTCCTGTCTTTCAACCAGTTAGCAGTCCACACATGTACTTGTCCCCTTTCCCCATGACTGCTAAGTTTCCTCAGGAGTCTCTGATGAGGAACCTTGCTGAAAGCTTTTTGGAAGTCCAGGTGGACTATGTCAACTGGATCACCTTGATCAACACACTCGTTGACACCCTCAAAGAAGTCCAAAAGGTTTGTGAGGCAAGATTTACCTTTTCAAAAGCCACGTTGTTTCTCTCCCAGCGGGGCCTGTTCTTCTAGGTGCTTTACAATTTTATCCTTAAGGATGCTTTCCATCAATTGGCCTGGAACGGACGTTAAGCTATCCGGCCTGTAATTTCCCGGATCGCCCCTGGATCCCTTTTTGGAAAACGGTTTTACATTTGCTACTTTCCAGTCCTCTGGTACAGAGCCCGATTGCAGGGATAAATTATATATTTTAGCAAGGAGGTCAGCAATTAAACATTTGAGTTCTTTGAGGACTCTTGGATGGCTGCCACCCGACCCTGGCGATTCGCTAGTTTCCAGTTTTTCCAGACAGTTTAGAACATCATCTCTTGTCACTTCTATCTGACTCAGTTCTTAAGCCTTCATCCAGCGAAAAGCCAGGTTCAGGAACAGGCTCAGTATCCTCTGCCGTGAAGATGGATGTAAAGAACTCATTTAGCTAACTTCTCTGCAACCTCCATATCCTCCTTAATAATCCCTTTCACTCCCTCATTGTCTAATGGTCCAGCTGCCTCCCGGGCAGGTTTCCTGCTTCTGATGTACTTAAATAAGTTTTTGTTATTCCCCTTGATGCTTTTAGTTAAATGTTCCTCAAACCCTCTTTTTGCCTCCCTTATTGTCACCTTGCATTTCTTTTGCCAGAGTTTGTGTTCCTTTTTGTTCTCTTCATTTGGACAGGTCTTCCAATTTCGGAAGGAAGTCTTCTTCCCTTTTATGGCTTCCTTGACACTACCTGTTAGCCATGCTGGCATCCTCCTGGACTTAGTGATACCTTTCCTCCTTTTGGGTATATAATCTAATTGGGCTTCTAGTATTGTGGGTGTTTTTTTTAGTAAATTCCATGCATTCTGGAGCGAAGTGACTCTCCTGATTTTCCCTTTCAGCTTTCTTTTCACCATACTCTTCATTTTGGAGAAGTTTCCTTTCTGAAATTCAAAATGTCAGTGTGGGACTTCCTTGGCGTTCTCTCCCCACATGTATGCTGAATTTGATGGCACTATGGTCACTGTTCCCTGAAGGGTCGATGACACTGATATCAGGCACCAAGTCCTGGGTGCCACTCAGAATTAAGTCTAAGGTTGCCTTCTCTCTGGTTGGTTCCAAGACCAACTGTTCTAGGACACAGTCATTCAGTGTATCTAGAAATTTGACCTCTTTGTCATTACCTGACTGTGAATTTACCCAGTCTGTGTGTGGGTAATTGAAGTCACCCATTATTACTGCCCTGCCTCTACTTGACACCTCCCTGATTTCCTGCTGCAACTCCCAGTCACTGTCAGTGTTTTGATCCGGAGGGTGATAGCATGTCCCCAGTAGCACATTTCCTTTCAGGCCTTGTATTGTCACCCACAGGGCTTCTGTGGAGGACTTCAGGCCACCTAGTTTTTCTAGCTTATTAGATTCTATCCCTTCTTTAACATACAGTTCTTTTCTACCCACAAGGCACCCCTCCTTGGCCTTTCTATAGAGTTTATATCCAGGGATAACAGTGTCCCCCTGATTCTTGCATGCACTCAAAGGAGCATTTGGCACTCTGTGTGTCAGACACTGGCTGCATGTAGAGATGCACGGGAACACCGGGTGTGTGGATGGTGTTGTGCCATATTTAGGTCTGAAAGGGAGAGCCGGGTGTTCTCCAAAACACCAGTGCTCTAGCGAAAAAATGACTGGCTATCCTCCCCACACGTGTGGGGAAATGCAACTATTGGGGAGCCCAAATGACTTTTTCTTTTTTGCTTTAGGAGGAATAGAGTCTATTTGGGGGGACCAAACAACTTTTTTTGCATTTGTTGTGGTGTCCAAAGTTTTAAGGAGCAGCTGGAACATTTTGCTTACTCAGAACCCTTTGCTCCCATGAGCAGCTTCTCCTCCTTTGTCTCCTTCCTCTGCCAGCATCCTACTGACCATCCATCCGATGGGGAAGCCAGAGGGGAGTTTCTACTTCCGTAGCAGGTTGCAGAGCACCGTGATGCAGGAGGGCGGCTAGGTAGGCCTGCAGGTGCAACTTGCTTCCTTCATGTGGCAGTAAGAATTAGCAGTTAGCTGACTAACTTGACTCAGCAGCTACCCCTGCCAACTGAGTAAAAAGGCACCTTTTAAAGTGGTGAATTTATCACCACTTTATCATGGGGAGAGCCACTGGCCTTATCCAGCCCCAGCAGAACATCTCGTCAATGGCTGGTGCTAGTGTTAGACATTTCTTTTTAGACTATGAGCCCTTTGGGGATAGGGGAGCATCGCCTTCTCCTCCTTCTCCTTCTCCTTCTCCTCCTTCTCCTTCTTCTTCTTATTAACCACTGTGAAATCTTCTTTTGAAAAGCAGTATATAAACGTTTGTAGTTGTAGAGAACAAGAAGTGGGTGGGAGACCATGTATGCACCACTCTGCCAGCATACAAAGAGGCTGGCTCAGTAGCTAGATGGCTGCCCTGCCTAGAGTTGAGCCAAGAGGTGAAGCTGCTGGCCTGGCTGGGGAGAGTAGGCTGGGTGAGCTGTGTGTGTGGGGGGCGGGGGGGGGGCGGGGGGGGCAGAGGCTTGTGTGTGTCGTACACCTAACCATGAGATGAATTTACTGTTTAGAAGCAGGGGCCCTGTGAACTCTGCACCTAGACAGCAGACTGATGTTAATGGAACTTTTCCCGGGGAACTGGCGGGGACCCCAAGCTACACTTTCGGCTTATGTGGGGGAATTAGCTAGCTTGGAATGGAGCATCATAATAAATTCCCACCTTAGGAATAAATGTGTTCAAAGCCTCAGTTGCGGGAAGAACTGAGTGCTGAGATTAAAGTTCAAAATAAAATGAGGCTTATTGAAGAGCTTTTGGGGTACATACATAGAAAAAAATGGTTAAATGAGCAACATTATTTAACTAGCAGGACTAGCAAGACCAACAAATTACAAAAGACTTATGTTACAGCTCACAAAGAGGCAATTTGGCTGGAGTTTCTGAATTAAGTTCACTTCCAGCTGAAGAGAGATAAACAGGCAGTTTTGGATTTTAGGAGAAATGAGAAAAAAGGGAAGTAGAGTTCTGAATGGGGTTATATACCGCCTCGCTCCTTCCCAGAGGACTGCTGTGAACTCTTGCAACTAGGTCATTACTGAGAGGCTTCTCTCCTCCAAGGCAGTCAGGAAGGCAGGAGTGGGAACCCAGGGACCAGGCAGAGGTCCAGGAGCCAGAGGACTAGAATCTTGCAGCCAGGAGTGCTGTGCAGACTGGAAAAAGGGCTGGTCTAAAGGTGAAAGGAGCGAGAGTCAAGGCAGGGCAAAATGGAGGTGCTTGCACCAAGATGTAGGGAAAAGATGGTGGATCTGAGGAAGAACCACCTGGTGAATCTGAGGTAGGAATACAAGTTGCCCAGGAGACACACGGATTGATGGTGTCTTGATCTCTTATAAGAAAATTCTTGCCCATGGGCAATATGCGGACCGCACCTTGCAAAGGTGGACAAAAAGGATAAAGGACAGGAGACAACATTGTCCTATTTAAAAGTGAAGAGTGGATCTCTTCTTGAACAAAAGACTAGGGAAGGTCTGAAAGACCCATGTAGGAAGAAGCAAAATGAACACATCAAGGTTTATCTCTCGTGTCTTTTAGAATATATGGGGGCAGCTAAAATGTAAACAAGCTAGCTTCCATCACTTTGAGCCAGCCATTAACACTTGTTAGCAAAGGAGATGACCTATTATTTTCTTATCATTCCTTCCTGAGGAGGTGATATCTTGACCTGATCCGCTATGCCAACACAGGGAGAATACCTGGCTGATTCTTTAAAGAATAGCTCTTGATTAAATGGCGTCTACTCCAGCTTTCCACCTGTGAGTAATTAGGTGGTAACAGCATGGTGAGGTCCTCCTGCAGTCCTGTGCTTTGAATGTGACCTAAGAGTTCCTTCTCCCAAGCTACATGCTAAAGTGACATGCTCTTTGAGTTAGCTATAGGCCAGGGTTTCTCAACGCGTGGGTCCCCAGATGTAATTGGACTTCAACTCCCATAATTCCCAACCAAAGGCGACTGGGGCTGGGGATTATGGGAGTTGAAGTCCAATAACATCTGGGGACCCACACGTTGAGAAATCCTGCTATAGGAGAAACCAAATTGAGATCTCATGGTCCCGTGGGATCCAGAGTACAAACAGTGGTCACTACAGGCTTGTAGTTCCAAATGTAGATGGGTGCTCCTTGAGGGAGCCCCCAGACAGGCTCTCTCTGTAACATTAAGCAGACATACAGCTCACATGTCATCAGTTAATCACAGTGGTGAGCTGTATTTATTCTCAAATTACCCATTTTTAAATGAAAATATGTGTATATAATACCAATAAACATGCAAATTTTATGCAAAGTGAGACTTTTTGAATACTTTTTTGGGTGAAAAGCGCCCTCTATTTCCACTTTTTTGGTGAAGGATATTAACCTTTTTCACCATCTGGACCTGGCAACCCTTTATGAAGCTATACATTTCCCCCCGGGACCTGAATCTGCTGAGCATGTTAAAAGTCTGTCTGAAAATGTTGGCATGAGAGTTTAGAAGGAATGTGTTCAGAGGGCCAATGATCTGAAAATGCTCCTTGCCAGCAAAGAGACAACTCTTCTGGGTGAACTGTGCATGCTTGTCTCTGCTTGGCCCCAAGCAACTGGGCCATTGCTAAATTAGCTTTTGGACCATTTCCCCCTCAGCTAGATCACATTATCTGGGATGTTTTCAGGCACGAATTTTCTTAACAATTACATTGAAGCATAAAATGTTGGCATGCATATAATTTTAAAAATAGATTAGCATTAGAATGAATCAGGAGGAAAGTGAAATTAAAAATATAGGAGTCTCTTGAAAAGCAAAGTGGCCTTTATAAAAAAAAATACCACAAATGCCACAGCCTTCAAACATGATTTCCTGTGTACTGGGCTTTGTAAAATAAAAAATAAAAATTGGTGATGTTACAACGTACTCTCACATGAGAAGGCCAAACAGGAAAAAATAAAGCTTCGTTTAGACTTGGGAAGTGAATGAATTTCATCCAGTGGTGCCCATTTTCTGATCTGAAACTTCAAATATTTCAGATGACTGTTTTCCATTCCATAGATGTTGGCACATCTGTCCCTCCCTCTTTTCCACCCAGTTTGTGAAAAGATAGTGCTGACACTCTTCCTGTTATGAACTTATAGGTGCAGGTCCTGAGCATCTTGGCCTTCAAAGGCCATGTGGGTTGGGCAATGAACTTCAAAGCAGCTTGGCATATGGTGGTGGTGGGGGGGAATCAAAGGCAATTTGGTTGGTTCCCAAAACAACCTACTCCAGGCAAGTCAAAGAAAGCTTACATTATCTCATGTTAAAGTTCTAGTTCTTTTAAAAAACATACCAGAGATTTATGAAATAGTACTAGCTGCCAGAATGAAGTGCCAGATGTAATCACTGCTGGCAAATGTAAAAGGGCGAAAACATGATGCAAAAATACCAGTTCCAAATTGCCTAAGGACTCATTCCGAGTCTGCATCATTTTAAGTAGGCTAAACCTGTATTATATGGAGGCTTACTGTGAAAGTCTGAAGAGTTGCAACGATCAACATTTTGACTCCTCCATTTTTTTTAAAAAAGGCTCTTGATCCTGAGATACCCCTGAGAATATTGTCAGAAACATTCACATGTCTGTTTTAACTAGTGAATTGACAATCTGAGAATTGTACAGTGAATGCCTGCCTGCCAAGCATCTCCCCACATTCTCTGAAATACACCTGTAAATGGTGGCATGTGGTACTTTGATGCGTTCACTGGTGTGTCTCTAGAAGATATCAGTGAGAAAGCTGATTAACTGATAAAAAAAAGTCTGACCTGCTGAAAAGATGCCCCAATTAATTAAGCAGCACATTAAAAACAAAACAGAAACCAAGTACTTATAAAAACTATAGTTGGTAAGTATTATCTTTCAAATAATTCCATCTCTCTGCAGAAGAAAATGCTTCATCTAAGGCAGGGCTGCTCAACTTCGACCCTCCTGCAGATGTTGGACTACAATTCCCAGAATCCCCGGCTACTGGCCACTGTTGCTGGGGATTATGGGAGTCATAGTCAGTCATTGGACTGAGTTGTCAGCAATATGAAGATGACACTCAGCTCTATCTCTCCTTGTCATCTGATCCTAGGGAGGTAGTGGATGTCCTGAATCGGGGGCTGGAGGCCGTGATGGGTTGGATGTGGGCTAATAAACTGAAATTGATTCCGGACAAGATGGAGGTACTGTTGGTCAGTAGGAGAGCCAATCGGGATGAGGAGATTTTACCTGTTCTGGATGGGGTTGCACTCACCTTGAAGGAGCAAGTATGCAGCTTGGGGGTACTACTGGACCCAGCTCTGCTTTTGGAAGCTCAGGTGGAGGCGGTGGCCGGGGTGCCTTTGCACGGCTTCAGCTAGTGTGCCAGCTATGTCCCTTTTTCGAGAAGGCAGATCTGGCCACAGTTAACCATGCCTTAGTCATGTCACGGCTGAATTACTGTAACACGCTCTACGTGGGGCTGCCCTTGAAGAATATCCGGAAATTGCAGCTAGTGCAAAATGCGGCAGCTAGGGTTTTATCTGGAGCTGCCCGATGGGAGCACATCACACCCATTCTGAAAGAGTTGCACTGGCTGCCAGTTCGTTTCTGGGTCCAATTCAAGGTGCTGGTTTTGACCTTTAAAGCCCTTAACGGTTTGGGTCCTGGGTATCTGAGGGACCGCCTGCTCCCAAGGGTTGCTGCCTGCTTGATGAGGTCATCTGAGGGGGCTCTGCTCCAGGTGCCAACAATGAAGGAGGCTCGGCTGTCATGCACTCGGGACAGGGCCTTCTCTGTTGCTGCCCCCAGACTTTGGAATGCTCTCCCAGTGGCCATTCGCTCCTCAGACTCCATCACAGTTTTTAGAAAGCTTGTTAAATCTTGGCTTTTTATCCAGGCTTTTACATGATTGTTTTTATTGCTGCTTCTATGTCTTTTTACCCATGTATAGTTTTTATACTTTTATTTTATAGATTTTAAATTTGGTTTGTTTTTATATTTTTAGCTTAATATTCTTATTGTATGTTTTTTTTTTAAACTTTTGTAAACTGCCTTGAGATTGTTTTTAATGAAAGGCGGTATATAAATCCAACAATAAATAAATAAATAAAAACAAATAGTCCAAAAACAGTTGGGGGGCCTAAATTGATCGGGCCTGATCTAAAGTGATGCATGGTATGACTAGGGCTGTGTATGGGACAAATTACTGCCCCAATCCCAATAATGATCCAGGCCATTCTTGCTTCATGAACACAATGCAGGAGATGGTCTGGATCACAGAGTCAATAATCAACTTGATGCATTGGGATGGGGTGGGAGTAGTGCCTACTTTTTAATGAAGACTTGGCTTCTCTGAAGAAATCAGCTGCCTTCTGGGCAGTTACAGCAAATGTTGGAGATAAGTAATATTTGAAAATTGAGCCTTGGGCGCCCAAACCTGTAAGGGTTTATGGGCAGGCTACACCAGTATACTGTATATAGCAGAGTATTACAGGAGCTAGCTTACTTCCATTACAGCAGAAGTTAACAGGGTTTCAGTAGCAACAGCTTGTAAATGATAAGCATGAAGACTGATTTAAGGTTAAACTAATTACTTTATTTAGAAGTACAGGATGATAGGAAAGATGATAGGAAAGACCTGTACCCTAACTGCTGGCTACATGGTGGTCAGAGAGAGACCTATAGAAGCATTCTGGGAAGAAGAAGAAAAAGAAGGAAGTCACTCTCAGGAAGTTCCTGAGTACATTATATCAATTGAGGGATCATAGAGGCAGATATAAACAGGAAAGAGAAGAAGACCCTAACTGACTATCTCTACTTCCAATGTCCCTAGTGGTCATTAGGGTTATGGCAAAAGGTCGATGCCATTCTGGAGCTGGATCTCCAACATCAGTGACATTGCAAATTGCTGTCTTTCTTTCCCAAATCATGCCCCATAATGCACCAGGGAAAACAAAGGAATGTCATTATGTCATTTCCTTTTCTTGGTGCATTATTGAGGGGGGGAAATCACTATACTCTGTAACTGTAGGCAATGCTCTGTAACAATGTTTTCCATATTAACGGTGATAGTTATGAGTGGAACCTCCATGTTTAGAAGCAGTATACCCCTGAATACCAGATGCAAACATGAAAGATTTCAGTCAATTTATCATTTTCTTTTTTTCAGAAAGAATTGAATACTTTATGCAAACTCTACTATGCAAATACAAATTTCATTTAATGTAATTACTAGAACAGGATGAATGATTAACTTTTAAAAATTGTGGCAGCCGTAATGCCAGCATTCTTACCTGCATCCCTGGACAAAGTGAGTTTTGCAGGTGATGTCAGTCAATGCAGATATTGACTGCTGATTGTCAACAGCCACAGCTGTTCAGACTTTCACAGTAACATTATTTTGCATTACATGCTTTATTATGTTCAACTTTGTAAAAACCTGGTGAGATAGGTCATTATTTTTCCTTTCCCAGGTCATTATTTTTCCTTTCCCCTCCAGGATAGCTGACTATTACACCAAAGTCAGATGATATGCCTATAGTGCAACTGGAGCCTGCATGCTTGATTTTTCAGTGTAAATATCAGCCACATGGAACCCTGATCTGGACTAGGACTCTGATGTAGAAGATGATTTTAACCCTTTGCCCCCACCTTGGTTCCGATCTGAATTGTTCCTCTCCCCATGGCTGTTATTTATAAAGTAAACCATCATGGGTAAATAGCAGTTGAGGGGGTGGGTGGATCTGGGGGGACTGGTTTAGTATTGGGGGGGTAAGGGTGAACACCCATCACCCTCAGACTGTGGTCCTAATCCAGAGCAAGGTCCCATGTGGTGGCTATTTACATTTTTAAAAATGAAAGCACGCAGGAAGCTATCATGTGATAGGTGTATCATCTAGTCTGGCCTTGTGGTGGAGGGCAGATCCTGATGGGGAGAAGTTTAGATCGGTAGAGAGAAGGTTTTGACAGCTGCTCGGTTCATTTGGTTAAGGTTCTCTTTGATCTCCAATAGCTCCCCAGTTTACCCACTGCCGCTGATCTGCTTTACCTCTGCCCCAGGGTTTCATTATCATGCAGCTTCTTGAATCTACTCTAAAGGTTCATGCAGGGGCAAGGTGTAAGGCTGCCTGCTGTGTTTTTAAAAACCGAGTGACAGCTGTAATGCCAACATTCTTAACGTTAACACAGCAATCAGGTCTAGGCACTGTTTCGTTATCTGTGGCTGGCAGTGAGGCATTAAAGACTTGCTAGCCTCTAGTGATGGATTGTTGCTTGCAAAATCCATAGAGCAAAAATGGCTGGGCCATCAAGTGTAGAGCCAAAATGCAGGTGTGCAAATGGAGGGGAAGCTTGAAGAGCAAGTCTTTGCTTTAAAAAAATTGGGTGGGAGGAAAGGCACTTTTGAGGAGGGGAGATACAGCTTATTAAATCTGGCTGTGAGGCAGAGTGCAGTAAAATTCTTCAAAAGTTTAGGAGGCATCGGCACCGCTGCCAAAATGTATAATGGCCATTGTTACTCTTATACCTATGTGGAAATAATTGCTTTGGATAATTGCACAGTGATGTCTCTGACAGGATGGACAACAAATGTCTATGCAACTGTTAAGCATATTGCATCTACCTTAAAGCCACCTGCTAGGCTTCAGCTATAAATTCAAAAGTGTATGGGGAAAGTTAATTGTGCATGGTTGTGAGAACTGCCGGACAGTCCAGGAAGGCAGGTGGTGGAGAGGTGGAAAGTGTGAGTCCCACGCAGGGACTAATGAGGTGCCACAGAGGAAAGGCCAGAGGCAGGGCTAGTTCAGGGGAGGAACCAGAAAATGTTTATGAGAGTGTGAATAGGGCCCCGTGAAACCAGATACCTCCCATTGTTTTAATCTATTTTTAGCATGCACGTATAAAACAATGGACTGAAGATGTGAGGGGGAAAGGATCTCACACACGAGGGGAAATATATTAAAAAGCAGAAGGTGATAATTAGCAGGTGTTAACTCAGTAGATGAGCTTCACTATGGACCTTGTGTGAATGAAAGTGATATGGTAGGGCTCTGTGTGTGTGTGTGTGTGTGTGTGTGAGAGAGAGAGAGAGACTGAGACTGACTGCGGCCAGCAGTCTGAAATATAATCTGTGTTTGGAATGGAGAAAGTTTTCTATCCAAAGAAGAAGATAACTCAAAGCATTCTTTGGATGCAGAAGAATGGAAAACTGAGTTCTGGGAAGAGGACAGAGAGATACTTACATGGAGGCTGATGCATGTGCTACGCAAAAGGGGTGAGATGAGGTATCAAAGATGGAGCATGCCAGGGGTGGAGTAAGCTTTTTGTCACCCGTGGAATTTTTGAATGGCATTAACCATTTAATTCAAATAGTTGGGTTTTTTGGGGTGGTGGTGGTGGGTTTGCTATTGGCAGGGTTTGAAAGGCAGCCCGCCAGCAGGGATTCCTAAGCAGCCAAGTTCTATTTGTTTCACAGAAAGGTTGGATAAGGGGGCCCTAGCCCCTTCCCTATTGGGGGGTTTGTGCCACCTGACCCGGGGCACACTGGCCAGGCATAAGAGGAAAAGGCCATGGGGACACCCACACACACAACTCATGAGGTGGGGTGGGGGGAGAAGATTACCTGGACAAATCTGAAATGATGCCAGATGGCAAAACATCCCCTTCTCCCAATCAATCAATCAAAGTTTATTACGGTCTATGACCAGCACAACAAGGGAGAAAATACAATTAAAATATAAATAATTTTTAAAAACCCAAAAAACCCCAAGTCAACATTCTAACCCATCAACAATGTTATAACTGAAAGGTTATAGAGCAGCACTAGAACAGTTAATTAAAAACTGACGCACTCTTCGAGCTGCTGCACAAAAGCCCGCCACTTTCCGAGTAATGGCAGGTATGCTGTCCTCAAGCAGGAAAGCCACTTGTTGACTAGGCGAATTTCCTGGGAAACGAGCCAGCAGTGGAAATATTAGTTCTAAACGTAAGTCCCCATAAAAGGAGCAATAAAGCAAAACATGTTCGATTGTTTCAACTTCCCCATCACCAGAGGGGCATAGACGCTCCGCATAAGGAGTCCCACTGTAGCGACCTTCAAGGACAGCAGAGGGAAGGCATCTACATCTGGCCTGTGTGAAAGCCAACCTATATCTGGGGATGTCTAATTGTTGCAGATAAGATAAAGGAGCAACCCCTTCTCCCACTAACTCCTCCCTCATGAGAGTGTGAGGCCACGGGTGCTCTAAATAGAGCCAGGTTGCTGTGTGCATGGGAGCTGCGGGGAGGGATACCACGGAGCTAGCTTTCCCTGTCTTGGGGACTGCAGACAAGCTGCTGCAAAACCATGCCTCCTGCCAGACCACCTTCTCATATGTACATGCGCACCTTTGCCAGCGCCCCAGAATGGCCACCCCACTGACTCAGGGTGGCCAAACAATGGGTGATCCCTTCTCCAGCATTCCTGAGCCTAATTTACATAAGGTGCGATGACGGACAGGACCAAGGGTTATTATTGGGTTTAAAGGGTCCGTCCCAGTGTCTACCCCCACCCCCACCCCACACATCCGGGCAATGACACATGGAGTGTCTAGCTATCCTTTGGGTGCACAAATGTCTCCACAGGGAATGAGGGTGGGGAGGTTTGGGGTATTGTTCTATTTTTTTAAACCAAAAGGGTGGGGAAGTGGGGCCCAGCCACTTCCCCTTGGGGCTGGGGTGTTTACAACCCAGGCTTACTCATGAATAGGGTGGGGGCAGCAGGATCAGCATTGATCCAGTTTTTGGAAAGATCCTTCCTGTGCAATAAGGATGGCTACAAAACCTGATGTGTCCACTCACAAAAGTGTCAGGTCATGGGTGCTCTAAGTATAGCTGTGTTGCTGTGTGTTGAGAAGCAGTGAGCAGGGGTATCTCTGAGACTGCTTTCCTGATCCTGGGGACAATGGCTAAGCAGCTGTGGAAACATGCCCCTTGCCTGGCTGTTTGCACATGTGCACAGGGCCCCCACGCCTGCAGCCCTTGCAGACAACCCTGCTACCCCAGAGTTGGGGGAGAAGAGGAAAGTGCCCTCTCTCACGATTCCCTGCACCCACTTATCTGCATACATTGCAATGAAGCCGACCCGGGAATTTTTAATTTGTGTAAATGTATGTTAGCACCCTGGCTAACCTGGCAAAGAGGCACCTTTTAACATGGTGATTCTCTTTATTTAGCAGGGGGAGAGTACCTGGCCCTATCCACCCCCAGCACAATACCTCCAGTGACTGTTGCTGGTGTCTATCTTGTGTTGCTTTTTCGATTGTGAGCCCTTTGGGAACAGGGATCCATCTTATTTATTTGTTCTTTCTCTGTGTAAACCACCCTGAGCCATTTTTGAGAAGAGCAGTATAGAAATCGAATAGATAGATAGATAGATAGATAGATAGATAGATAGATAGATAGATAAAATAATGTCGGCCCACTCCACAGCTGCGCATGTGGCTAGGCTACGGCACATGGGGTGTCAAAATCTCCTCTGGGATACGTGCAAGGCTTCAGAGGGATTCTGGGAGAGGGATGTAGTAGATAATCTGTTCTATTTTTTACCATAGAGAGCTGGGAGCTGTACTAAAGTGGGGTTCCCTTGGGTGCCTTGGTGGTTGGGTGGGCTGGCTCAACTTGTGAGCTCACAGTCTGTGGGCTGGGCAGAGCTTTTACATTAAGCAGCCTTTCCCCAGTAGACTGGCCCTCTCATGAGAGGGCTAGCCCACTTGGCAGCAAGCTGCCAGACAGCAGATATCATTTGGTTCTGCATGTACTGCTTTGCTGGGGTCACCCTTCATGGCATCTTCCATGGTTTTGGTGGGACAGAACCCCCAGCATCTTTTGCCCTCCTCCATCTACATATTCTCCCCCATATCTCCTCCCATACTAGCAAGTGTGGATTTCCCCCTCCCCTTCCATAATGAAAGTGGAATTCCACCTCCACCAGCCCCAAAACTTTGTGTGGTGCTTTCAGGGTGCAGGGCTACTTGGGGTGGTGGTGGTTCTCTGAAAAGGCACGATTGCACTTGGCACACCCCCTTCGAGATCGTGGCCATACGTGACCACCCCACTGATGAGCTGGCTGGGATTGGCCTTGGAGACCAAGCAGCAAGGAGGGGCTCCCCTTTCCTGCAACTGGAGTTTGGTGAACGCCAGCAATGCAATTTGGAGTTTCAAATCAAAACCTCATCCACAGTTGCATCTGGTTAGACATTATGTCTGAATGTGGCCTTTGTCTACATTGCCTGACATCCTGACTAATGAAGCGCTTGCATAACAAGCAAAAAGATCAGGTAGTTGTGCTAAAAACCCAGGGATTTGCACAACTGCACAAAACTTCCCTTTAAAACAAATGGGGTGTGCTCCAGTCGTGCAAATGCAAGCTTTCTTACAGTAGCACAACACTAGTCTGGAAGACATGCTCAAGACTTGGTGCAAGTAGCTAACACAACAGCTTTGCACTAGTGCAACATCCTTCCAAAAGTGCTTCCTTAGAATGTCAGTCAGTGTTTCCAGGGGCGTAGCAAGGTTGGAGTGGGCCCAGAGACAAGACTTTAAAATGCCCCCTCACTGAAGCTCAGCTCATGAAGTAAAGAAATCTTAAATAAGGCTGAATAGTGGTAACAAAAAACATAGTAAAATGCTTTACTAGTAAATGCTTGACTTTACATAGTAAAATGGTTATATATATAACCTATGTGCCGCAATAGAACATCATCCTAAATTTTTTTTAAAGGTTTTGCAAAATGTGGACGATGCAAGTCATTTAATGGTACTAGAGAAAGACATGCTGTTTTGGTAGTTCCAGGTCTTAACACTCACGTCAGTTTTGGAGGATGAATACAACTGAAGGAAGCCCGGGCGGGTGCGTGGCTGGGGGAGTCAGTCATGTGACTTGTCTCTGGGGGGGGCCAAGGCAGTGAGCCCCCAGACAACGGTCTCCCCTTGCCCTATTATAGTTACGCTCCTGAGTGTTTCTAATACCCACTGCTGGCAGCTCAGTGATCTAATGACCCCCATACAAACCTTCATGGATCCACCAAGGGGATGTCAAACATTATTCTGGAAATTCTGGACATAAGATGATTCTTTCAGCAAGTGTCTTGTTCCCTCCACCTTGGCTCATTAACATTTGAATACACAAACTTTCTATTTCCTTCCCAACTTTCAACAAAAGTGGAAAAACATTGTGGATGACTAGAAGGTGGTAATAACATTTCTATACTATTTCAAAATTTCTAATCCCAAAATGAAGCAATTAACAGAAACCTGACCACTAGGTAGAACTGAGCCAGAAATGTGAGCAATGATAATAAAGCTGAAAAGTGATTTCATGAACATTGTACAAAGGATTTTTAAAGAAATCAACCAAAACAAAGACCAGGAAGCATGTAATGACGGGGTGCCCTCCAGCAAAAATGTCAAGTTAGATGGTAGTTGTGGCAGGCATCCAGGCTTCTTATTTGTTGACCTAGTTTCCACCTTCTCATTTAAAACTTGTTTGAGTGCCTGTGCAACTTGGGGCACAGAATGAGCATTATATCCCCTCTCATCCACAGGGTAGAATGCAAACTTGGGGAAGGATTAAAGCTGGCATATATAGGTCTAGCTCTTCAGGGCTGCTGGGATAAAGAGAGAGAGAAGGGGCTGGTTCAGACTAGGGATGTGCAAAGGTTCAACATTGAACATGTTCAACATCGAACTGATTTGGTTCGACCATTCGGGGTCAAACCAAACCATCCCCTGTTTGGGGCGTGACCTGGGCCACACAGAGGTCAATTTTGCAGGTGTGGGAGCCTCTGGCCACTGCATTGGAGGGCTGAAGAGCCGGCTGAAGGGAGGCCATCAGGGGGAGGGGGAACCTCCGTGTACCCCCCTCAGCTGCCTCCAACAACTCCCCTGAAGGGGGTAAATAAAAAAAGATTTTTAATTTTTAAAAAATGTTTGTGAAACCCCCTGGACTGAACCAATCCAGGGGGGCTTGAGGGGGTGCCAGACCGAACTGGCCCAGTCCAGTTTGGGTCCAGTCTGGACTCGAACCAGACCGGACCAGCCGGTTCCGTGCACACCCCTAGTTCAGACATTATTTGCCCACCCCGAACTGGCCTATGCAATTCTAAGTATCTATTTATTTATTTTTATTTGAAATATTTATACCCTGCCCCTCCAGTACACTACTGCTCAGAGCGGCTCACAACATTAATAAAATAGATACAATCTAAGCAGCACACAAAACATTAAAAAGCAATTATCAATCAATCAATCCTTTTACAGCCAAAGACCAGGATAAAGTATAGGGTGAAAGACGGGTAAAATGGCAGAATACATAAAAAGCATAAAAGCATAATAATACAGCAACATAGCTAAATTGACCTGATTGTTATGGAGCTGTTAAATTTTAAAAAATACAAGAATGAAAAGGTTTTAGAGTAAAAAGAACTAAGAGGTTTTAGGTTAAAAATAAAATAAATTAAGAAACAGTTACTATGGGTTTTTAAGCTATACAATTTTATGCTTTAAAAACCCTGTGAAAATGATAAAACCGCAAAAACCCATTGGGTAGTAAGAGTATGGAGCCTAAAACTGCAAGGCTGCCAAGCAGAACCTTTGTAGTGGGTCGCCAAGCTACTTGCAGCCTGTCATTGTCAGATGAATTATAGTCGCAGCTACACAGAACCTGGCCACATTGTGGGTGAAATTTGGGCCTAGCATCAGAAAGCAACAGAGAAGTATAAAAGTGGCTTGTATGACCTAGGTACTTCTGTATCAATGACAGGATGAGGGCAGCACGAGTGTCCATGTAGTATGGGCAGAGGATGAGGATGTGCACCATTGTTTCAACCAACCCTGAGTCACAGGGGCACAGACATTCCAAGAATGGGATCTTCCATAGCTGAAAGGGAGCATCGCTGAAGGGAGGACATGGTATTGGGCCAGTGTGAAGGCCCTCCTATGGCTAGGCACCTCCAGTTGTGTTCGGTACACCGCAGGAGTGGTAAGCAATTAACATGGGAATGTACCATGAGTGTGTACATCCTTCCCTTATGTCTTCCCAGTCCAGGACTTGCTTCAAGTAGCATTTTCCAAGCATGTAGAAGGGTAGTTTGGACAAACCCACCCACCCACATGATTAAGGAACTCATCGAAAGGATGTCAGGATGTGCTGTGAAAATATAAGGTTGTGCATGCTCATGGTGTTTTACCATTACCGGAGTCACATGAGTTGGATCAGAGGAGGGAAATGTTTATTTATGTATTTAAAATGTTTATACCCCGCCCCTCCAGTATACTACTGCTCGGGGTGGCTCACAACAATAAAATAGATACAATATACAATAAAAGTAATAAAATTATTTAGTTATATAAAATATTTTTATATTTATTTATTTAAAATATCATCCAAACCATTCCAGAGAGAGCAAGAAATGGGGGAAGACCTAAACTATAACTGAAGAAAAACAAAAATATACCCTATACACTATAATTATTACCAAATATTAACCACTGGCATAAGCCATGTCCTATCTAGCATCTCTAATTGGCTGTTGCTGGTATCTAACTTGTCTTTCTTTTTAGACTGTAAGCCTTTTGGGAAAGGGAACCATCTTATTCCTTTTTATATGTAAACTGCACTGAGAGCCTTTTTGTTGGAAACTGGTATATAAACAACAACAACAACAACTGACAATAAAATTCAGCCATCCCAGGTCCTTGGGAAGGACTCGATGGCTGGATAAAACAAACCAGTCAATAACACCTGTCCGACCGTGTAAACAAGAAATAATACAAAATAATAAAAAACATGTATATTATATAGTTAGATTCAATGTCAACAATGAAAACAATATGAGGAAATGTTAAATAATGAATACCAGCAAGGACAACTTATGCTAACCAAATCCCCTCCTCTCCCCCTACCCTCCCTGAGGTCAGCCATGGCCATGGCCATGCCTCCCACCAGCGATCTTTAGGTGGGGAACCTCCCCCTCGCCAGATCGCCCCCCTCCCTGCAGCTACTTAAACCCAATCAAAATCCCTGTGTCCAGCCAGGCATGCGCTATATGCAGATCTCTTGGCATGGGGATCAGCAGGAGAGGGAAGCCCTAGTTTCCAGCTTCCCTGGAAACAGCGATGCCCTCACCCTTGGAAGGGCACAGGCAGGGGTGCACATCTCCACATGAGCTGGCGGGCTGGCAGGTGGCACACAGCAGCTTGGCTGTAGCACCTAAGATTTGGAAAGCAGTCTCCGGGGTACCCCTCCCCATGGCTTCCCTCCACACAGCAACCTGATTCTATTTAGAGCCCCAATGGCCTGACACTCTTGTGAGGGAGCTGTTGGTGGGAGAAGGAGGTGTTTTGTCATCTGGCATCAGTTGTGATTTAGCCCGGCCATTCTTTCTCTTCCTCTCTGATGGTTCTTCTCATGAGTTGTGTGAGGGTGTCCCCATGGCCTTTTGCTCTCATTATTGAGCACTGCGCCCCGGGTCAGGTGGCTCATTCCTCACAGAAGTAGTCAGAGGTGCTCTAAGCCCCGGGCCTTGGGGACCCGGCCCGTGGCCTCCAAGGCCCAGGGGGCTCCAATGGACCGGGGGACCCTCTGGGGGGCCTCTTACTCCCACCCCGCTCCCATCCTGCCAAACCACGTAGGGTTGTCAGCAGTCCCGGATTACCCAGGATGTCCCATATTTCCAAGGGAAAATGGTCCAGGATACCATCCCCCCTGTATTTTGGCTCTGCTGTGTGGAGATTACACCCCAGGAAGAGCATCTGTGTGGCAGGTGGGTGGGCGAGTGAGCCGAGGGGAGGGAGGAATAGCAGGCGGGGCCACACAGTGAGAGCAAGGTGGTCAGGAGGCTGTGGGCCAGTGGTGTGCCTTAAAAAAGCATTCCCTCCTTTCTGGTTTCTCCAGGAGAGTTGCAGCAGCAACAGTGAGCTTTGGGATAAATGGGAAGAGTGTCTGGCAGGCAGCATGTCAGGAAAGGAGGCTTCCCATGTCAGGGAAGGAGGCAGCATGTCAAGGTATGGGCTTCCGATGCCATGCATTTTGTTTCAGCCAGCCCACTGAGGGGTTCTGCTGTGCAGGAGTGTAAATGGAATGCCAAGCCAGGAGTGGAAAGTGGGCTGAGGAGGGTTTGCTTGGGTGGCACCTTTCACTTTTGCGGGCTGCTGCTGCCCTTCTGCTTGAGGCTCCTCTTTGGCAAAATTCAGCTCCCCTGTGTACTGAGGAGAGAAACAGTGCCTTGCAAAAGCTGACCCTTGGGAGCAAAGGCATGCAGCGAGTGACGCCCTTGTTTGCAGAAGTGTTGGAGCCAGCATTGAGCTGTCGCTTTGCAGGGGCAAGGCTGGAGGAATCAGGAGGAATGAGGCAAAGGGAGTGGAGGTTCCTAGAGAAGCTTGGGAAGGGCTGTGCACTGGAAGATTCTCCTCCATCCTACCAAATCCCACCCTCCAGGAGACTGCTTTTCCTATGTGCAGCATCAGTCCCATCCAGGTACATGGTGACTGAAAGTGTAGGGTGCATTGCAGCAGGTGAATGGGGCTAGGAAGTGCCATGGGGATTGAAGCGGGAGGAAGAGCGTGCACAGAAATGATGGCCATGCCCCTGAGATGACCCCGCCCCTGACTTGTGTCTTGTACTGGGGCGACTGAATGTTGGCAACCCTAGGCCCAGCGGCCACCCTGGCCACCACTGCCACTGCCACAGAGTGTGGGGAGGCCTGCTCGGCTCACCCTTCACCACACACATTGGCGGCTAAAGTAAAGTAACTAAAGAAAGATAACTGTGATTCGGCGTGGTGGGGCAGTGGTGGCAGCAGGAGGCCCCCCAAATGCAGGGGGACTCACGGTGGTGGGGCTTGCAGCAGGGGCAGGCCTTGCGGCAAGGGTGGTCCAGGCACCAGTTTTGCCTAGGTGCAGCCCTGGAAATAGAGCTGTCCTCTGGTACTGGGGCACTACTGACACTGGCCTTGATCATGAGTAAGCCCGGGGAGCAAGAATCCCCAAAAGGGCCTGGGGCTGGGCCCCTTCCCCAGCCTTTCTGTGGAAAAAATAAAACTTGGCTGCTCCAGAATCCCTACTTGTGGCAGCCCCTCAAACCTGGACCTGGACCCTCAAACCTAAAAGCGCTCCCCCAACTACTTGCTCCCCGGCCAGAGAGCGGATCCTCTGCTCATGATGGCTAACCCTGACATAAGAGGGCCCTTTGCCAGGGCCTACCTGCTTGTGTGGACGGTGTAGACACAGGGGTCAGGCACGGACCTTTAAACCCGTTCAATGTTCCTGGGCTTGGTCCGGCATCATGCCATATGCAGATCTCCCAGTGTGGGGATTCCCGGGATTGAGGAGCCCCATTTTCCAGCTGGCCCAGGAGATTGGGCTCGCCCTTGGGGGCTGCGGGCAGGGGCACACATGGGCTTGTGCAGACTGGCAGGGCGCAGAGTTTGACAGCAGCTTGGCTTCAGTCATGGAGACTGGGACAGCACTCGCCCAAGTACCTGTCCCTGTGGCTTTCTTGCATAGAGTATCCTCCCTCACTCCCCTTATTCTGCCACTCTTGTGAAAGAGCGGTCCATGGGACAACAGGCTAGGTCTCCAGCATGGTGATGGCTCTTTTCCATACAACAGGACTGCCAACTTGTGCATTTGCACTTAGTCCTCACAAATGGTTCTTCTAATGAGCAAGACTAGGGGTCAGATATTCCCATCTGGGGAAGGGGCAGGAGGCCCCTTCCTCAAACCTTATGTTAAAAAAATAGAACTTTGCTATTCCAGGTTTGCTGCTTGGATCTGCCTTTTATACCTGACACTGGGTCCCCCCCTCCTCAGCCATTTGCTCCCCTCACTGAGCTGTGATGGGGTGCCCTCCTTATGTTACCACTTGGAGCGCTTGTGAACATACATGACTGTTGCTCTCTTCTCGGGCAGCAAAGCACTTAGTGCCCATCCTGTCATCCTGTGCCCTCACCCTACCACTTGCCAGCTGGGGGGAGCAAGGGACAGAGTGGGAAACGGGGATTCCCCTGAGCGACTGTGCAGCTTGGCAGGCTGACAAGTCTGGGATGGCGCGTGGTGTCATCCCTGTAGCTCCATAGCTCCGTATGTAGCTATGTAACTCCATAGCTGCATAGCTGATGGGAGGGGCTGGTTTTCTGAGAGGTTGGCAGCAAGAAGCACCGAGAGCAGCCATATCCTCAGGAGGGTCTGCACCACTACCTCTATGGTTGCGGTTTGAAAATCGGTGTGAAACTGCCGTTATAGCTGCGCCACGATGTTTTGGCGGCAAATTTCCACGTCTTGGCAGTAAACCTTATTGATCACTGAAAGTTCAGATTGGAGTTGAGCGAGGCAAACCAGAGGTCACTTTCATTTGAGCATTCAGGCGTAATGGAGTTACAACCTTGGCCATGTTTAACTATGGTTTGCCATTACGTCTGAATGCGACCAAAACTACCTGAATTTTTTGATCAGGTCATGATCTTGAAATTAACCTGCTTCCTTTATAGTGGTACCAGCATGGCTGGGTAAAAACTGGCCTGGCGGGGCTCCTGAGAGGAAGGTAGTCCTAGTACCTGCTGTACTAGGCCAGGAGACAGCAGTGGGGCCCCTGCCACCTCTCTTTGGTCCTCTAAAGAGTGGCTCTGCTTTCTCCTCTTTCTGTATCTGCAGCAGCCAGCAAGCTTTTCTGTCTCCTCTTCCTTCTGGAAGAGAAAATCAGTAAAGAGGAAGACAAGTATGGAGGACATTCTAGCTAGATCATCCCCAATATAATATCAGTTCTTCACCACCATCTCTTCCTCGTCCTTCTGGAAGGAAGTTATTGCCAATAGATTGTGCCCCCCCCCATCTACTTACAATGTACTGGGCCCAGAAAATCCTGTTAGCATCCCTGTGACCTGGTAAACTGGGCAGGCACCATAACCTGAATGGCAACATATGTTAGCATTTCTATTTTTCTGAATGTCTGGCCTGCGAAAGAGTCCCGTGTTAGAAATGATTTGGAACCAAATCTTGCTTCCAGCATTTAAGTACTAGCTGATCCAAATCAAGATTATATGTTTCTTGTTCTTTGAGATCAATGCATTACAATGTTCATTTTTCTAGGGATGCTTAGTAAAAGGTTTGGGAACAACCGCTGCCATCAGCAAATGCCATGCTTGATGCACTTATGGGTTGCTTGCTAAGTTTTTCCATTGGTTGTGGATAATGCTATGTCGCAGGCAGTTTCTAAAGTACCTTTCAAAGAAACACACTCACAAAGCATGAGAGAGCTGACAGGCCGTTCCTACATATGGTCATTATTAAGATGATGAAGGTGCTGGTTGCGGTTAAGCTGCAAGGATGGAACTGAGTTTTGTGTTTACATTGTAGAAACAACTTTGCCTTAAACAAAATCACTTTTGCAAGTTGTAGCCAAGCACCTTGAATCCAACAACTTCTGGGTGGCCATAAACTCAACAATGTTAATGAGGCCTTCTTGTCAAATTAGTTTATGGCTTCTGATTGTTGTTGAACAGTTGTTGCTAAGGACTGGAAATTCAACTATGGTTTGCAGGGGGAAGAAAAGAAAGAGGCGGACATGAATCGCTAGAAATAAGCAAGCCACAGCTTTATTAAATGAACATGGCATAGCGTACTAGACATTTAGGCCAGATGGTTGTAACCCATTATCTGTGAAATAGATGGATGTAACCCATTCTCTTAAGACGCTTAGGGAGACTGGCATGGACAGGCACAACTGAGCTCCTCCTGAAACTGCACCCAAGAAATTAACCATTCCCATTGCATGAAGAGGTAGAAGTGAAGTAGATTTCCAACTGGAGTCACTGCAGTCTCTGTTGGTTGCACGAAGCCTTCACCATCTTGGAAAGCAATCCTACTTGTTGGTGGATCTGGCCTAGTGAGTGTCCTGTCAGCCCCCACTGCAGTCTAGATGGGTACCCTTAGCACCTTCCCATATCCTGCTACTGCTGGGATTTTCCACATCCATTGGTGAAAAGCTGTGACAACAAACCAAACGCAGCCAATCACAATCAAGACCCAAGCCAGGAGAAGGAACATCCTAGAATAAGCAAACAAAACTATGCCAACCTGATAGCCAATGAGGGTTAACATAAAAATTTCCTTCCATCTTCTTTAAAGAGTGACTAGCTTGAGCCCAGAGTGTTCCTTCTCCCATGTACAGTAGGTGGGCAGCACTGCCTGCCTTCTCCCATTCACAGTCAGGAAATGCAGGAATGACTGAGTCCTTTAGGACTCATTTCTGTCTCCTGTCCTCAAGACTTGCGAGACCTGGGAACCACCCTCAGATCTTGTAAGATGTACAGTATGGTGTATTCCTGATCATCATATATATATATATATATATATATATATATATATATATATGCACAACCCTTGGAAAAATATATGGGCTAATTTGTTATTAAGACATGCCATGCAGTACAAAACTAGGTAAATTATATCCAATTGATATTGTAGCTCCTTACTGAGATATGACCTTGATAACCCTCATTATAAATTTTGGCTGAAATGCAGACAAGCTATAGAACAAGTGCCAAATGTTTATTGCAAACACACTCTGACTGATAGCTCCCTTAGACAAATAAAACAAGCAATCCGATCCAGGGACTCATGATAGATACTCCACAGTTATAACATTTAGTTCAAGCATCTGGCCAACAGCCAACGAAGATGATCTCATGCATTTTTTGCTGTGTGGAGTTTGTGATCTGAGAAAAGAGAAAGCGAGGTTTTCCTTTTGCCCTACATTTCAGGGGCCCCAAGGGCTAGAACTGGGGGTCTTCCACTTTATGTTGACTGCCCTGTTCGAAATTATTTGCTAATTTATCAGTTCTATGAGGTGTTGCTGTGCCAGCTTAAAAGTGGCAGCTGCCATTTTTTTCATGGTGGTGTGTCCGTTTTTTGTTTTTTTCTAAACCAACATTGCCCTTGGATAATTCTGCTTCTTAGGGCAGTTATGGGTATTCAAAATGGCACCTGCCAGCGTATCCATCCCCCTCATTTTAAAACCACCCCACAAACACATGGGCAACTAATAGGAGGTTTAGGACTGTCATATAGAAAATAGGACAGGGTTCCAGTACCTTTAATAGATGCACAGCAGAGGGGATCTTGGCAGGTGCCACTTTTCTTTCCCCTGCATAACAAGCGCCATCAGCTGAAATTCCCTCGCCACTTCAAGGTGCAGTAGATCTGTTCTGCGTCCCATATGGCAGCCCTAGGAGTTCCTAAATGTGCCTTCCCTTTTGTACCATTCATTCTTCATACCATTCATACTGAAGCAAATGGTACCTGAACCAAATGGGCCCCATTCATCCCGAAAATTAATGCACACCTCTAGCACCTGTCTCTCCAGTCTTAGACTGTACTTGGCTCCTGTTGGCATTTTGGGACCCAAGTATCTTTGCTCTTGATAGGAAGATGTTTGTTTTTTCTACCCACCGTTGCAGTTAACTGGGACCAGACCTCTACCTGTTTTCAGGTCAGAGTATTCAGTAGTGGAGGGCAGTGCTGCTGGCTACAGGTAGAGGCTGCATGGTCACACCAGAGGGCCTTCAGATGTGCCCTAGATGGTGCCAGGGTGGAGGTATATTGAAGGACTGGATTTTGGTCAGCTTTATTCTTTTGTTTGTATCTTCAGCAACTGATTAATTTACAAAATAAAAAGAACGTCTTTTTCACTAGCCACATTTTGGTTCCAGACTTCTTATTTGGAATGCCTTAGTTTGGATGGAGCTTATTTCTTTTTGTGAAGTTTGATTAACTGAGCATGATTTGAATTGATGGGTGGGAACTTTTATTGGAACATAGGAAACATAGGAAAATGCCATATACTGAGTCAGACCCATTGGTCCATCTAGCTCAGTAATGTCTTCACAGACTGGCAGCGGCTTCTCCAAGGTTGCAGGCAGGAATCTCTCTGAGCCCTCTCTTGGAGAAGCCAGGGAGGGAACTTTGAGCTTAGATGCTCTTCCCGGAGCGGCTTCATCCCCTGAGAGGAATATCTTGCAGTGCTCACACATCAAGTCTCTCATTCATATGCAACCAGGGCAGACCCTGCTTAGCTAAGGGGACAAGTCATGCTTGCTACCACAAGACCAGCTCTCCTCTCCTGCTTGAGTTGAATAGTAGTTCAAATATTAGTAAATAATTGATTGCACTGTGAACTGGGAGGAGAGCTGGTCTTGTGGTAGTGAGCATGAATTGTCCCCTTTGCTAAGTAGACTCTGCCCTGGTTTGCATTTGAATGGGAGACTACATGTGTGAGCACTGTAAAATAGTCCCCTCTGGGGATGGGGCCACTCTGGGAAGAGCATCTGCATGCTTGCGTGCAGAAGGTTCCAGGTTCCTGCTCTGGCATCTCCAATAGAGATACCAGCGTGGTGTAGTGGTTAGAGTGCTGGACTAGGACCAGGAAGACCCAAGTTCAAATCACCATTCAACCATGATACTTGCTGGGTGACTCTGGGCCAGCCACTTCTCTCTCAGCCTAACCTACTTCACAGGGTTATTGTGAGGAGAAACTTAAGTATGTAGTACACTGCCCTGGGCTCCTTGGAGGAAGAGTGGGATATAAAATGTTAAACAAACAAACAAACAAATAATGAGGAAAGACTCCTGCCTGCAACCTTGGAGAAACTGCTGCCAGTAGACAATACAGTAGAAACAGTAGAAACCTCTGTGCAGACAATACTGAGCTAGATGGACCAATGGTCTGATTCGGTAGAAGGCAGCTTCCTATGTTCCTATGTTCCTAACTGTAGTAGGTTGTTTTGTTTAATTGGGTGCATTTAAACTTATTAATGCCAGGAGAAAAGAAGAAATATACTGAGATCCCAACTGCCTATTTAATTTGAGTATAGATGTGATTCAAAAAGATATAGATAACAGTGTGGATGTTTCATCTACAATTACTTTGCAAGAATTAAGATAAATATTTTCAGGCAAACTTGGCAGGTTTGACTACCTTATTAATAAAACATATTGGAGTATTGGATAAGCGAGCTAAAGATGGAATGAAAAAAGTGAAAAATAAGTTAGATATCCTGGAAAATAAACCTATTACTTATGACAACCTACAGTAGGATCTTGTAAGAATGAATGTTAAATGGGCTACAGAGAAGTAATTATAAGCTGCAAATTGTTTAGGAAACATGGACTTGAAAAACAATTTGCTAATGAGAGCTGTCATTGATTTTCTATGATCCTCCCTTCCTGGTGCAGCTACCTGTATCTCCCAAAAATATGTCCTGGAGGGTTCCCCAACCTTCAGGGACATGTTTTTGGGAGGCATAGAGGGCTGCAGCGGGAAAGAGGGATTGCCAAAAATCATACTCCCTCTTGAACAACAAAAAATGCTGTTGCACTGCTATGGTCTTATTTTGAATATCAGCCGGTGATTATACACAAAATCGTGTGAATGCAGCAAATCACTATATTTTTAGACCTTGCCAAGAAAATCTCTGAGGCGAGTCACATGAGCAGTGTGAGGCACTGAAAGGAGGTCTGCAGGGAGAGCGGGCTTAGGCCTCTCTCCCTCCAGACAATCCAAAGGCAGCCCTGGGCAGCTGGATCGGCCGCCCACACAATTGCCGGCTCTGTCATGGAGCCAGCGGGGGCTGTGGGGAGCGGGGGCTGTGCGGCCCTGGAAGTTCCAGGATGCCCTTTGCAAGTGCGTGGGGCATCCTGGAGAGACCCCCGAGCCTGGAAGGCTGTTTGCAGCCTCCCGACGGGGGTCCCCTTGTGTGCCACCATGGCACGGAGCCACACCATGGCGGCACATGACTAAAAAGATGAGGTTAATGGAGCGCTCGTTCTGTTGACCTCGTCTAAGGGGAGGGGTATTTATGGAGGTTTACTGCCGGGAGCTGCGTGGCTCCCGTTGCAGCACACGATCGGCCAAAAGTGGGCTAGGCTCCCTTAGCTCGCTTTGGGGCGATCGTGAGAATAATAGTCTGCATTACTCATAGCAGATGGCAAGGATTTGGGGCCTGGCTCGTAGATTAATGGATTTTAAATTAATCTATTTAATTTATTTAAGCTTAAACTTCCAACAAGTAGAAAAAGTTAGGGTGGATTCAGAGTTTATACTGAAATTTTGATATACTGACCCAAATAACTTCCAGAGATATTCATTTAAACTAGGATTTGATGATCGTTTACAAAAGAGGATACAGAAGTAGAAGCCTAACTTGATTATTGGTCAGTCCCTAATTTGGATACTGTCAGATACATCATATCACGAGAAATATCCTGAAAGCAATATAATCATATCATAACAAGATTTGTGGAGATAGCCAGATGATGTATCTTACAAGACTGGAAAGCAAGGAGCACATTGGAACTTGGACAGAAAACTTCTCTGGCAGTCAAGGAGCATGTGGCAGTCAAAGAGAATGTGGCATAATAGATGAGATGCTAATATTATTAAATGTTTTAAATACATTTGGTCAGAGTTCCTGGAGTGATCTGAAACTTGATTTCTTGTACTCGTGCATATAGGCTCCCTCCACACCCCACCCCACCCCACCCCACCCCACCCCTATTTCCTCTTTTGTGTGTCAATTGATAGTTTGGTTAAGGATTTAATGAGTGGGGAGGGCATAGTCTTGTAAAGAGGGCATAGTAAAGATTTGCTTTATCCTTTTGTGTAAAAATGTCTTGTTAAAGTTTAAATCAAAGAGAACGTGAAGGTTGTTAAAGAGGTCACTTCTATATTTTAACAGGAGATGAACCATTGATGGAGGTTCCATTTTAAATTAATTATTTTTTCAAACGATGAGACAGCATATATTTCTACTCATGGGAAAGGATGACATTCTGTTTGTGGACAGAATTAATGCAATGGAACAGAATGGTTGAAATAGGTTGAAATAGATATACTTAAATTGATATTTTGCATGACTGTTTTGAATGGCTACATCTCCTGTGCAAAATGTCCCCCACTCACCTGTTCATGATGTTTATTCTTGTGGTCTGTGTATATGTATTTACATGTTGCTTTATTCCTTATACTGAGGAATCTGATTGAACTTCTAGCTTTGGAAAAAGAAATTAAGAAAAATCCTGCTATTGGTCTCCTGCTATTGGTCTCACCAAGGGAAGATTTTATGATCTTTGTATTTTGCTACATATGACACTATATACATAGCAGAAATGTGAACACTGAAAAGCTTTGAAGGTTTTGAGAAAGAGAAAGAGAGAAGGAATATCACTGGGTTGTGGCGGGATGGGGGGACCCTGTATTTTATTGACATATGTAGAGTGATGTGTATTTTCTCCCACAAGTACCTATATTGGGCAACTGCTGCGGGCTCCCTTGGGTAGGAGAATATTATGGAATAACTCAGAGCTACCTGGGACTTTTACACACAGGGCTTTTAGTTTGCATCTCCTCCAGAATGGAGGGTGCGAGTCCACATATCACCTGGATTTACCCCCAAAGTCGCAGTGGGCTATCAGGGACCAGTTCACATATGATTCTGCTGTCCCCTGAATTACTGCTGCACATTCTATCAGCCCAAATTATGTCTGGGGTAAAAAAAAAATCTCTATTTGCAGTGGCTTTTTGTGGGGGGTGAGCTTTCTGGTATGCCCCGACACTTCTCTTGTGATGTGTGGAGGGGCCATTGCCAATAATTCGACTTTTTTCAAAACCCACACTTTCATGGGCTTTTTATAAAACTTCAGGTTTCACCAATCAGCTTCAGAAAGAGCCTGCAGCTTGGGAGGGGCTTTCCCTGGGGATCAGAAGAGGAGGTGTGAAGCCATGCCTGCCTGCCTGCCCCCAAAACCAGCCATTGCTCCCTCCCCACTTTGTTTTTCTCACCTCCTGCCAAGGTGGGTCTGATCAGTTCAGAGAGACTGTCCTATTGCACCCTGACACCCGCCCTATGCCGTGCCTGCGGACAGGAGGGGGCTGGCAGTGGGATTGACTATCTTGAACCAATAAAAGCTGCTTCTCTCTTCTCTCTCTCCCCACGTCCCCCCACCCTTTGCTGAATTATTGAGCAGGTCACTCTTTGCCAAGTTGATTTCCAAAAATATTTGAAGGCAACGGGAGAGTCTCGCAGTTTGCAAGGAACTGGAGACTTGGGGGTGAACTAGCAGAATGCCAAGTATCAGCAGAAGGCACTTTTTGACAACTTGTCTCGCTGATCTTCTGCAAGGCTAAATGAAGGGGAGTTTGACAGTTGTGATGGGTATCAGTGTTCCCTCTAAGGCATGTGTGTGTGTGCGCGCGCTCACATTTTTAAAAAATGTCCACTTAGTTAATTTTAGATCCTGCTCAGCCTGAATCAGGAAGGTCCCATTCTGAATGCATGTGCACACACACTGCTTTGATACTGCTGTACAGAACAAAACCTATTCTGCACACAGATGAAAAAAGCATTAGATAGAACACTGTTCAGTATGGTCTGCTCTTTGAGTGATTTGCAATTTCGAGTGCTGGGGGTGGTGGGGGGTTGTGACAGATTGGTGAAATTCTGTGGAGGGAGTCCAGAAGGGGAGGGGGGTGAGAAATTCCTTAGTTAAACCGAAGCACAAATGGGAATGCAAAATGTTGGCTTCTTCTGCTGTTCCGAGCCTTCATGCTTTCTGTCCCTCTAACTAAAATGTAAACTGCCCTGAGCCATTTTTGGAAGGGCGTTATAGAAATTGAATAAATAATAATAATAATAAATAATAATACCAATGGGTCAGTCTTAAAGGCTTTCTTGGAATGACATAGGTCTTCCTATGCTTTCAACTTGTACAAGATCCTTGCTAGTGCTACTCCAGTCTTTTGGCTACTTTTAATTCATATATGAGTCTCTGGCTTTGTCTTATTGAAGCCTGGTTACCAAAGGAACATAGACGCTGCAAATCAGGCAGATAGACAGGTTTTACATATGCAGATGTTGTTGGAGGATGCCTGGAAGCTTGACAATGGAGACTACAGGTTCAATGTAACTGAGCCCTTTGTGTCTGAGCTGATTACATGAGGCTGCATTTTTCTTCATCACAGAGAGAAAACAATGATTTCTACTTTAAACTTACATGGTCTCTTTTTGGGGGTGGGGAATATGATGGGGGTGGGGAATATGAGGTGATGAAGGCAGTCACAAAGACAAGTTCATTATAAAAACCAGCAAAGATTTGGGTCAGATTTAGCAGGTTAAGTGTTCTGTTGTTTTGACTAGTCAATCTTGCAGAACACCGACTATCAGAAAATAAAATAAAATGATGATGATGAAGGGAGGTGCCTCTCGCCTCCTCCTGTGATGCTTCTCTCGCCTGCTCCTAGAGCAAGCTGTGGAAATGCACACAGGAAAAGGATCCGCAGGGAATGCAGAGAGTATCCGACCCTATGTGAATGGTCCATTTAATCATCCAAATTAATCAGCTGCGAATCTGCTGTGAAGCAGACTCGCTCTTTGGATACTCCACAGCATGAAGCCATGTCTGGATAAGTCCCTGGGGACAAATAGCTTTACTCTTTTGAAATCCTCCGAAAGAGGTCACTGAAATAAAAAAATGGACATTAACTATGCGTTAAAACTGGACTTATGTAGTTGCCGTATGGTAACATCTTTTTGGCATGAAGTTAGGGTTACCATATTTTCAACTTGAAAAATGAGGTCACTCTCCTGACTACCTTTAAATACACACACACACACACACACACACACACACACACACACCCCTAACACGTGAATGGGCCAGATCTACTAATTGATCCATTGTTTTGGGTGGGGAGGTGCCCTCCATCACCTGCGCAGTGGACCAGGCTGTGGAGTGACAG
Organism: Hemicordylus capensis; assembly: GCF_027244095.1. NCBI lineage: Eukaryota > Metazoa > Chordata > Lepidosauria > Squamata > Cordylidae > Hemicordylus > Hemicordylus capensis. Next base: position 265,255,333 of record NC_069657.1, on the reverse strand, counting down.
GGACCAGGTCTACCAAGGGCCTCTGTGTTTGGTGGGTAGGCCTGGCCTCCCATGAAAGGGTAGCCATAGCCACTGGTGCAAAGGCGGATGGTCTAATTGCCGGCTGGTTCTTGGACTGGTAGCCCTGGCCTCCTGGAACTGGTAGAGGTGGCTGCTGGCTTAAAGGGGGCCAGGTCTACTAGGCAGCTCATGCATGGGGACAGCAGCCAAATCCTGGAGAGTTTGCCTTTCATTAAGGACATCCCCCTTTTTCATGGAAATGAACACATATCCAGAGGAAATGAGGATGTGTGGTAGCCCTAAGGTTGATAAAGTAATAAATTATAACTTATGGTAATGTAAGAAGTTATGGTTCAAACACCAGGCAATCTTCCCTTTATAGAGCTATTTTACATTCTGTCTTGGCAAACTGGGTAACAAAGCATCATCGTTAAGTGGTTTCTCTTGAGAGCATTGCTAACAGCCTAAATTATTATTATTATTATTATTGATAGCCTGGAAGTTACGAATTTCACTGAACATGAATGAGTGGCAGCTGGACATGCTTGACTTAGCATTACATGGGAGGGTCATGTACCATAAACATGGGTCCCCAGACATCTTTTTAAAAAAAGCCCAGAGGAGAATACTGAAGCTTCTTAGGTATGTTACTAAAGGATTTATGGATATAATCCCCCCCCCATTCTTTATTTTGTCTTGTGTTAATCCTAAAGTTGGGGAATAAACAGGATGTGTGCTGCATTCAAGGAGTTAATGTTTTGGGGGGTTTGGGGGGGGGATAAAATGATGTCATAACAAACAATTCATGAAAATATTGGACTGCTATGAATTTGATGTTCCTCATGACACTTACATGCAAGGAGCATCTGTTTTGTGTGTGAGAGTGAGAGAGAGTAAGCGAGAAGAAATCATTCTGGGAAGCGTGTTATTTGAATGCATTCCATTTCTTTTTCCATTATTTCTTGTGCCTACTCCACAGGGATAGGATTTGGAACCTAACATGTAGATGGTTGCTTTTGAAGAAGATTCTATTATGCAGATAAAAAAATCAGTGCCTTCCAGAAGTCAAACACATTTGCCTCATGACATGACAAAGTTCAAAGTAGCCTGAGGAAGTTTATGGGAAGCAGCTGTTGGTTGTCGTGGCTAATTAAGAACAGGGAGAACTTGAGAATTTGACACAACAGGTTTACACAGTGTTATTAGGTAAAGAAAATTAATGTCTGTTTTTAATAACAGCAAGTAGCAGAGGTGGCAAAGTGTTTTGAATGACATCATACACCCAGCTGTTTTACACATCTGTAATGTGGAACATCATTCCAGTTGTATAACACTTCATCCTTGCTCTTCCACAAGTTTTGGATGAGAGGGGTAAAGTTACCTCTTCGGTGGGAAAGCCTGAGGGACGGTTGTGTTTGTGGTTGGGTACCAGTGTGGTTAAAATTAAACATGGACTAAACTTTTCATAAGTGTGCCACATCAGGCATATATATTTTTTTCAAACTGCTAATTACTTCACTGTGTTTTTGGCACTTCTGCAAGGTTCCTTGTGGTTCCAGCCAAGTTTACATCTACAAATCAAACATTTGCTACAGCTGCAAAAATGTTTTTACTTATTTATAGCATTATAATATTTTATAGCTATGAATAATGACAAGTGCATAAATCACTCATTAATTTGTGTAACGTGTATGTTTTTTGCATAGAATTATTTACCCGGTGATGGCATCAGGATGATAAAGACACACTGCTATATAACATTGACTATGAGATTTATTTATTTATTTATTTGATTTCTATACCTCCCTTCCAGAAATGGCTCAGAGCGGTTTACACAGAGAAATAATAAATAAGATAAGATGGACCCCTGTCCTCAAAGGGTTCACAATCTAAAAAGAAATATAAGATAGACACCTGCAAAAGTCACTGGAGGTACTGTGCTGGGGGTGGATAGGGCCAGTTATTCTCCCCTTGCTAAATAAAGAGAATCACCACGTTAAAAAGTGCCTCTTTACTTCCAAGAGTGAGGCTGTTCTGTGGCTACTGAGAGTATGTCATCACACTTGCAATGCTGCTCCCATATTTCCCAATGAGAGTAGCATCAGAGGTGCAACAACACATCCCTTGGTAGCCATGGAGTAGCCCCACTGTATGAAGTAGAGCGCTCACCTCTCTCTTGGATTGGCGGCTTACTATACAGAATGGGAGCCATGGATGTCCACTATGCCTACAAATGAACTAAATTTGGTCCAAATCACTTAGGCAGTTCAAAAGTTAGCCCACTTGAGCCTCACACGTTTATGTGTCCACCATCTTGAATCAGGGTGGATGAGATCATGACAAACTTGAGCCAACCCTATGTGTCCCTACATCTGTAGCAAATTTGATTCAAATTAGTTAAGACTGTTCACAAGCTAACCTACCTGCACCTCAAATGTTCACGGGTCTGCCATATTGAATTGGGGTGGATGACATAATCATAAACCATGCAGTTGAAGTGTCCCTGTGTGTCACTCACTACAACTGTACCAAATTTGGTTCAAATCAGTTAGGCAATCCATAAGTTAACCCACTTGCACCTCAAATGTTCAAGAGTCCACCATCTTGGATTGGGGTGGATAACATCAATCACAAACTATGCCATTGAGATGTCCCTGTGTGTACCTAAGCTGTAGCAAGTTTGGTTCAAATTACTTCGGCAGTTCACAAGTTAGCCCACTTGCGCCTTAAATATTTACATGTCTGCCATCTTGAATTGGGGTGAATGACACCATTACAAACTATGCTGTTGAGGTGTCCCTATGTGTCCCTACAACTGTACCCAATTTGGTTCATATTGTTCCAGGCATTGTGAAGTTGATGAGGGGGACACAGACACACAGACAGACACGGAATGCCTGGAGATCTCATAAGCCTGCTGGGAAGTAGGCTAACAAAATTCTACCATTATAAGCCCTGAACATTCTATCAGCTCTAAAATCCAAAGCATCTGTCCAATCTAGTTGATATAATTGGCATGGAGCATCTAGGAAGTTTTTCACATGGGGCTTTAAAAGCCCTTTAACTCGCATCTCCTCCGGAATTGAGGGAGTGCATTCACATATCGGCCAGATTTACCCCCAAATCCCTGTGAGTTATTGGGGAGCAGTTTACACACAATTTGGGTTTTTCACAGTGTGTTAAGAGTGTAGCCCGATCTATATCTGGGGTTAAAAAATCCACTATTTGTGTCAGTTTTTCGGGACAACTTCAAGTTTGCAGTAAAGCCTCCCAGTAAACTCGCGGTAAAGCCGGCTGTGTGTAAAAGTCCCAGGTGATAAGATATCATCACTTCTCCAAATTTTGTGCAGATCCATTGAGAAATGCAGCGCTTTCAAAATTGATCCCAAATGAGCACATTGCAATCTCAAGGCAACCATAATATGTTGTCTATTCCCCCTTCCCCACTATATTAAAAATCAGGTTAGTAGAGGGGTACATGCTTTTGTTTGGGGGAGGGTGAAAAAAAGTGGTTGAGAATTTCTAGCATGTATTTGTTTGAAATCTCCCTTATTTTAATAGCAGATTAAGTGGGCTCAGATTGCTGCACATGGTGGAAGTGGGACTTGGCAATTTTGTGACAGAAATTCCCACCCCCCTGAATAGTGATGTCTGCCTGCCCAGCTGAATGTGGAGAAAGTCATTTGAAGAACACTCCATTGGTCATAACATCCAAACCATTCACTCAATCTGTCTGAAATCTGGCACAGAGTGTCAAGCACCACCAGCTCCCTAAATTTAGTACATTGTCAACTGATCAAGACGCAGCAGTTTGAAAAGGCACCCTGTAGAAAATTGTATCTGTGTTTAAAATAGTATGTGTGTTTTTGGTTTTTTAAAAAAAGTTTGGGGGCAGTGCCAACATATTTGCACTTGTATTGTATTCATACTTATTCTACTACGTGCATGAGAATACTGGTCTAATTAAGGAGTAAAGATAATAGCCCTATTCACACATTATGTTCAACACTTGTACAAAAAATGTACAGTGTACACAGGTGTAGTGATTCATTCGTTATGTCAAAAATTCAAAAAGATTCGACATAAGGATAGCATAAAATGAATAGCACACTTCCTATCTGTACCATACATTTGAGGGTCCTGTTGTACTCAGGCTCACTGTTAATATAAATGCAGGCACAGGTTCTGTGTAAACCACTTGGAGAGCTTCTTGTTCAAAAGCAGTATATACCAGCTTACATACAGCACAGTGAGCCCATCCCCTCTGTGTGTGCACTAAGCCTGCATCTTCCCTCCTGTGCTGCTCCAGGGTGGTTTGGGCAAGGCCTGGAGCCCACAGCAGCTCCCTGAGATCACCTCTGTGTTCATTATCTTTATATGGTGGTGGAGTAGTGAGTCTCTTGGGGCCCACCCAGGTAGGGCAGGGCCCAGGGAAGGTAGCTTGCCAAAGACCCCTGAAACCTGGAACCAGAGCAAATTACATGGAGATGGAAGGGACTTAAACTGGCCCTCAGGGGCATAATTATAATGAGGCAAGGGGAGACAGCTGTCTGGGGGCCCACTACCTTGGCCCCCCCCAGAGGCAAGTCACATGACTGACTCCCCCAGCCATGCACCCGCCCGGGCTTCCTTCAGTTGCATTCATCCTCCAAAATTGATGTGAGTGTTAAGACCTGGAGCTACCACAACAGCATGTCTTTCTCTAGTACCATTACATGACTTGCTTTGTCCACAATTTACAAAACCTTAAAAAATAATAATTTAGGACGATGTTCTGTTGTGGCACATAGGTTATATATATACATTTTACTATGCTTTTTGTTACCACTCTTCAGCCTCATTTAAGATTTCTTTACTTCATGAGCTGAGCTTCAGTGAGTGGGGGGCCAATTTTAAAATCTTGTCTCTAGGCCCACTCCAACCTTGCTATCCCCCTGCTGGCCCTCCTGGATTGAAAGTACTGAGCTATGGCCTCATCCCTTTCATTACATGGATTTATGAATTTCCAAACCAGGGGCATTTCTATACAATATAATCATAGAGACACTTCCTTCTGATTGAGATGAGAACAAAAGAAAATGCTAACAAGAAGATTAGAGTGGCACAAATATATGATAATTCAATTATACTTTGAATATATTAGACTTCTCAGACACCTAGAAAACAGCAAATGGACGCAATTGTTTAAAGTGTATAATCCAAAATCTTAATGACATCGCTTATAAGGTTCTGGATCCATTCTCCGCTCAACCTCCCATAGCTGGTGTTTAATAGGAGCCGCTTGTAATCTACGGTACTGCAGTTTTTAATGAAATATGGTGCTGAGCTCACATTCTTATTCTGCTATAGCAAGATGCTGAAAGGGGAGGGCTCAGTTTAGCTATATTTCCTCCTCTGCTCATAACCGCCATGATTCAAGCCATTATCTCCCACACAAAGAGATACTGGCAGAATGGAATCTTCTTAAAATGCAACACTGTGCAATTCCAAAGGGTGGCTAGCAGCCAAGTTGTTTAACAAGCTGCTTATTTTTGCTGAAAAGACAGATTGAAAAGTTAGAACCACCTGATTTTTACACAAAATCTGAAGGCAGGCCACTTGTTAGAAGTTAGCAATAGCATCAGCTGTAATTAAAAACATGCCAGGAGGAGAGAAAAAAAGAAGGTCCATGAGAAGAAACAGATTTCCCTGGAATGTGCCTGATGTAGCAAAACATCTAAATGGAAACTGCTAATTTGCCTAATTGATTTAAATTAATGGGGAGATTGCTACAGTGCTTCTTTCTCAGCATAAGTTATAAAACTGTGTGCTGCTGGCTTGCAGTCCAGGTGTGTGTGGCCTTGGAATGTCCTTGTTCATTGGGTAACTGTTTCAAGCTGTACCGTTGCATTCCAACGCTTTGCTGTCATGGCGTGTGCACCAAAACGCTTGTTCCCAGACTGGGTTGCAAGATTTTCCCTTGACAGGACTCTGGCTAAACATCTCATAGAATTACACGAGGCTTACTGCACTTTTGCAGATCATTCAATATATGCAACCTTTATATAATGCAAATTGATGAAAGTTTGACTGCTTCTGAGTATATTAAGATAGGCGATTTTTTTCCTCTTTAAAAGGCTGTAAACTGAAATAGACTTACAGCATGATCCTGTGCATGTTTACATGGAAGTAAACCTTAGTTCATAATCTAAGTTTGAAGAGCAAATATAATTCATACTTTGCACCAGTCAAATCAATGCAAAGGAAATTTGTAGGGTTTTTTTACAAAATCAAGAAGAGTTCTCAGGATCTGAGACGAAGTTCTCATGATCTAGCTATATTAGCAGTTCTCACGATCTGGCTATAAGAGCTGTTTTGCAGAATATAAAAATATGATGAATATGACAAATATTTATATACCGCTTTTCAACCAAAGTTCTCAAAGTGGTTTACATAGATAAAATGGCTCCCTGTCCACAAAGGGCTCACAATTTTAAAAAGAACATAAGATCAACACCAGCAATAGCCACTGGAGGGATGCTGTGCTGGGGATGGATAGGGCCAGTTGCTCTTCCCCTGCTAAATAAAGAGATTCACCACTTTAAAAAGTTGCCTCTTTGCTCAGTTAGTAGAGGACATCTAATACCAGGTGGCAAAAGGTTGTGATTGCACCCCAAATTCCTGATTGTCTGTCTGTGCAGTGAAAATATCCAGGAAGTGATTGTGTGCAAGGGATCCATCGTGGTTGCCAACTTGCCAATGGATCCTTCATGTACGATCACTTCCCAGTCCTTTTCATGATGCAGACAACTGGGAATTGGGAGTGCACACAGCTCTGCCTGACATTTGGCAGCATAAGAGCCCCTGGTGGCGCAGTGGTAAAACTGTCGCCCTGTAACCAGAAGGTTACAAGTTCGATCCTGACCAGGGGCTCAAGGTTGACTCAGCCTTCCATCCTTCCGAGGTCAGTAAAATGAGTACCCAGAATGTTGGGGGCAATATGCTAAAATCATTGTAAACCGCTTAGAGAGCTCCGGCTATAGAGCGGTGTATAAATGTAAGTGCTATTGCTATTGCTATTGCTATAACTACAATTTCTAGAATTTGGAACTGACCTGTTTTGTGTGTGTGTGTGTGTGTAGAGGCGTATCTAGGGAAAATAGTGCCTAGGGCAAGCACTGAAATTGCGCCCCCTGTCCAAACATCTGACACCCATCTTTCAGATAACTTTACTATAATATCAGCTGAAAAATATAAGTCAAGCTCGTTAATCTTTTAAAATTTCAAAAACTATTTAGCAGTGGATGTAGCCAGACCAAAAAAATGCTGGAAAACTACAAATTTCAGTATGCTGGGGCTCATGAAATACCCAAATACTATGTGGAGGTGTACTTGGAAAACTAAACAGAAGTGCCTATCTAATTCTCTACTATGCATTGTAGCAACACTATTACATAAGTTTTTAAAATAAATGGATAATTTGGCTTTTTCCAGCTACTCTGAAAATAATTAAAGGATATGCAGAGTAAACTGTGTCACTGCTTGGAATATATTCTAGTATTTCAGAAAGATAGTTAAAATGAGAGAAAGAGCGCAAGAAACTCCCAGTGGGTCTTAATACTAAGGATTTCACACTGATTCAAAGACAAATTCACCATTAATAGCCACATTATTAAGACACCACATTTAACTCACTTGTCATAAAAAGCAAAGTAAGAGCAAATGAATACAGTCTTAGCTCATAAGCTTCAGCTCAGTATTCACAAGCCCTGATTCTCTGTACATAGTACTAAACTGAATATGTGTACAGTGATTATACTATATTATATCAATTTTTTTTTAACCTGGAGCCCCTTCGGGGCGCTTCCTATAGGCCGTGGGAGGGGGTCATCTGCAAAGGTTACCCCTCCCACTGCTGGCCTCTAGGGCCTCGCAGAGACCATTTGAGCATGTGCAGTGGCCATTTTTTAAAATAATTTTTTTTAATGGCTGCTGAAAACAACATGGCCACCGTGCATGCTCAAATGGCCTCTGTGAGGCCTGGCATGGCCTAGGCCTCACAGAGGCCATTTGAGCATGTGCAGTGGCCATTTTGGTTTTGGTGGCCATTGTTTTTTTAAAAAAAATAATTTTAGGAATTTGCGCCCCCCTTCAAGTGGCGCCCAGGGCACGTGCCCTGCCTGCCCTATCCTAGATATGTGTGTGTGTGTGTGTGGTGTGCTAATCCAAGGGACTATCCAGGCTGTTCTCAGACAGCCAAACCATAGCTAGGTCTCTGAACTGAGCCCGTGATTACTACTGTGTTTGTGAAATTGTTAGTTCTCACATTTCTTCCAATATTTCAAACCAAAATTATTAAATGTAATCAATGAATTAACTGATTGTCTGCCAATTAACTGATTTTTTAAAAAATAAATTGCACTAGATTAAAAAATATCTTTAAAGCTGACTTTTAAACAATTGAACAGGTTTTATTTTTAATTACACTGAATGTTTAATGTTAATATTCCAATAATAGTGGTTTTTTTTAAATAAAAACTTTAAAACAAAATCTGAATGCTTATTTAATAGAATGTCTATACTGGTTTTCCCCCCTTCAAGTTTAGACAAACCATTGCAAACCCATACTTCAAACTCCACAAGGGAAAAGTAGTTTGGAGGTACAATTTGGAGTGGAGAAGCAACAGTTGGAAGAAAGTTATACCAGCTTCTGCACTCCAAATCTACCCCTTTTAAAGTTGCCTTTAAAAAAACCCAAAACCAACCAAATCTGGGCAGGGCTCTGTTATACACATTTGTGTGTAGTGTGTAGTTACATACTTTTGTAAGGCCTTCAAACAAACACGTTCTCCCTTATCCAGCAATATATCAGGTGCAACTGATGCTGATGCTCATCTGAGCTCTGTGAATATGGTGGATGCATCTAATGTGGAGGGACATTCCCATTTAAGACAAATAGTTGTGTTCAACAGAGCAAAGCTTTTCAAAACAACTGTTATTAATTTGCTTTAATTTAAAGCCTGTCCAATCCCAAGGAATTAGTGTTCATCATAAAATGCTCATCTAAATTGATTAATATCCCTCCTCCACATCCCTGGCCACTAAAATCCTGTTTGAATAAAAAGGTCTTGCATTGTTATCAAAATATACATAAGCCGCATTCTCACATAAAGTGGTACTGCAAGTTCCACCTCAGCCCCCAATCTCCTGTCTGCATTTGGACAAAACAGAGAGTGGGTTCTCTGCAGTCAGGGAGACTGCAGGGGGGGACTGGCTGTGTGGGCTTCCTTCGTGCTTGAAGCACAGCCAATCACACCCAGAGAGAGGGAGGAACTTCCTCCCTCAACTCTGGTTTCACTGAATGCAGCCTCCAGTGCGGCATTCAGACGACACATCACAGCTTAGAATCCCAGTAATGAGCAGCAAAACTAGCTACAAACCGAGGGTTCAAATTGGAGTCTGTGGAGCACAACCTCGGGTTGCTAGATGAATGGGACTGGAGCTGCATGCATTCAGACACAACAGTAGGGAAACCTCTGGTCCATGGAACTCCAGTTTCATGTGATGTGCGAATGTGGCCAAAGACTTGGACTTTGAGTCTCTAGAGAAAAAGAGTGCTAGACTTGGGTGGGGGGGGGACAGCCATTGAGAATGCCTCTTTCCACATTGGCTGTCCATTTTTGTGTGTGTTAATTACTGGTTGATGGTTGATGATGTTTCCTGAATGTCTGCTAATGGCTCTGACTGTTCTGAATGCCTGATACCATGGTGGGTCTGACAAAAAGCACATAGGACCCCCGAAAGGTATATGTGTGTAGGTGCCATCACGGTGACCCCTTTCCCCCCTCCCCTGCAAGGTGTGTGTGTGTGTGTGTTTGTGTGTGATAGATATTAAACTGTGGTTTAAACCCTGTAATTAAGGTCTGTTCTCAACATTTTGACTCCGTGTTATTGTGCAGAGTTTGGGATGGCACACCAGGGGGCGGACTTTCCCTTCACATGCAATGGGCCACCCCAGGATAGTTTGTCTGAACCAACTTGTAATGTCCTTCTAACGGGGCTTCTGGGGTAAAATGGTCTGAGAAAGTATTCAGTATGTTTCTCCTGTTAAAACTTGTTTGAACCAGTGTGATAATTATAAGACTTGGGGGGGGGGGGAGAGATTTACCTTGGAAACAAATTTGCAAGTGTGGAATAAAGCAGTGCAGTCTAAACACAAGTAAATATGAGTGTTATACCCCTAGAAGAGCAACAGATTCAGAGACTAAGCTTTGTGAAAACAAAACGGAATTTTGTTGAGATAACAGAGGCAAAAAGCAAAATGGGAGTATTTGGCAACCAGTGCTAGGAATACAGACTAATTCTGCAGACAAAACTGTAAAGGACTCAAATGCAAGGAGGAACAACTATGTGAGCAGGGGTGTAGCTATAATTGAGCGAAGGGGTTCAAAGAATGTGCCCCCTCCCCAGCTCCTGAGGACCCCCCAGCTCCACCCTGCCCTATTTTCTTCATTATCTCCCTCACTCCGAGTGGCCGCCAGGGAGAGGGGTGAACACAGGCCCTCTCTCTCCTAGCTACGCCCCTGTATGTGAGCAAACCAAAAGTGGGGGACAGCAATTATGTGGAGAAGGAGGGGGAACAGTGGAGATCGGGATAGAGAAAAGACCACAAAGTCATAAGAAAAGAGACTGTTCTGTATACCTTTCCTGGATTTTGCTGATCTCTTGTACGGTTTTTAAAATGAAAGGCAGTATAAAAATTTAAAAATAAAATAAGATAAAATAAAATAAAATAAATGCCAAAGATTGCAAACCCCCCCTTTAGGTCTTCTTGGCAGACAGTAAAGATAGGTGGTGGTGTGCAGAAGTGAAACCCAAGACAAGAGCTCTGTGTGAGCTTGCAGCAAGCTGAGAGCATGCTGAGAGGCTCTGGCAGCCAGGCCCCAAGTGGAACCTGTGGTGAGCTTACTTTGGGAGAAACTCACCCTCAAAAGAGTCCTCTCTGGGTTTTTTGCTCAGGGAGTCCTGGGCTTTTCAGCTGGTCAAAACACAAGATTAGATCTTGAGGAAGCCCATTGCTAAGCGAGTTCCTAGGGACTCAGGGTGCCAAGAATGGAGAAGGCAATACACAAGTGTCCCATTCAGGGCATGTTCAGAGGCCAGTTAGTGGCCCGTGCAATTCTGGATCCCGCGAAACAGGGTCCTAACAGTGACTTGTGATTTCAGCTCAAAAAGGTTTAAAAGCAAGACTGGCTCTTGGTGGGGAGAAGCTCTAGGGTAGTGGTTAGCAACACAGGCTGATGAACTTCCATGGATGGTTTGCTGACACTTCAGCTGTGGGAACCCTTTTGCCCATTTAGCTGATGCCTCAAACAATAGGGTGTTATTGTCTCAGTTTTCGTACTCAAAGGGAGTTTGATTGTGCCTTAAATAAATAAATAAATAAATAAATAAATAAATAAATAAATAAATAAAAATACACTCAGAACAGAGGGTGGGCTGCCAGGTCCAGATGGTGAAAAAAGTCAATATCCATCACCACAAAAGTGGCAATAGAGGATGCTTTCCATCAAAGAAAGTATCCAAAAAGTCTCAACTTTGCATAAAATGTGCATATGTTTATTGGTGTTATATATGCGTATTTTGATAAAAATTGGATAATTTAAAAATAAGTACACTTCACCACTGTGAAGCTGACAACCAGCTGAGCTGTATGTCTGCCCAGTCTGCTGTCTAGGTGCTGAGTTCTCAAGGCCTCTGCTACTTAACCATAAATTCATCTCCTGGTTAGGTGTGCCACACACATAGTCCTCTGTCCTCCCTCCGCCGCAAGGCTCACCCAGCCTCTTTCCCCAGCCAGGCCAGCAACTTAACCTTTTGGCTTGACTCTAGGCAGGGCAGCCAGCTAGCTACCGAGCCAGCCTCTTTGTATGCTGGCGCAGCAGTGCATACATGGTCTCCCACTCACCTGCTGTTCTCTACGACTACACACACACACACACACACACACACACACACACACACACACACACACATACTGCTTTCCCACAGAAGGTTTTCACAGTGGTTTTCAAAGAAAAATTAATAATAAGATGCCCCCCTGTCCCCAAAGGGTTAACAGTCTAAAAAGAAATGCAAGCTAACACCAGCATCAGCCATTGACGGATGTTGTGCTGGGGCTGGATAAGACCAGTTGCTCTCCCCATGAAAAAAAGAAAAATTTCTCGACTATAAAAGGTGCCTTTTTACTCAGCAGGGGTAACTGCTGAGTAGACTTAGTTAACTAACTGCTAACTTCTAATTGCCGCCACCATATGAAGGAAGCAAGTTGCACCTGCCAGGCCTACCTAGCCGTCCACCTGCATCACGTGGCTCTGCAACCTGCCACTGAAGCAAAAGCTCCCCTCTGGCTTCCCCATTAGATGGATGGTCAGTAGGAAGGGGGAGGAGACAGAGGAAGAGAAGCTGCTCATGAGAGCAAAGTATTCTAACAAAATGTTCCAGCTGACCCCCAGGACTTCGGGCACTACAGCAAATGCAAAAAAAGTCATTTGGTCTCCCAAATAGTTGCATATCCTCCACACAAGTCCCTAGTTGGCAACCCTACTCTTTTGGGCTGGAATGCACTCCGGACCTTAACATTTTCTTTTGTGCTGCAAAAAAAGCTACCCAGGTTTCCCTCCTAACTTGCCTCCACATAACCGAAAATTGGGAGTACACACAGCTCCCAAACCTGAGTGGAACACAGTTTTTGATTGTGTGAATGACCTCAGTATATCCTGCAATATGTTATGTCCACATGTTATGTTCAGTACTCATACAATGAGTGTACAGTGTACACAGGTACAGATCTGTCTACAGGTACCGACATTAACATGTTATGCTGAACACAGGTACAGAAGTACACCTCCTATCTGTACTATACATTTGAAGGGTCTGTGTCCAGGTTCACTTTTGAAATGAACACAGGTACAGTCACACAAACACATGTATGAATGTAGAGACATCTGTACAGCATGATGTCTGAACTGGGCTTAAATAATATAGAAATCAAAATGTATTAAGGATAACTGATCAAATAAAAAACATAATCTGAGAACTTGGGAGCAAGAGTAACTGAGTGATTGAGTAATGTTTAGTTTGTGAGCCCTTTGGGGACAGGGATCCATCTTATCTATATATTTAATTAGCTAAGGCATACTCATGGCTAATCCCATGTGTGGCAGCTCTTGTGAGAGTTCCCAAGCCGAAGCACCTGAATGGGCAGTGGGGATTCCATATGCAGATAGGGAGGAGGAGCCTGTGGCACCATGGTGATTGGGCATGGGGGATTCCATATGCAGATAAGGAGGAGGAGCCTGTGATGGTTAAGGTCAGTTTGAATGCAACTGTTACTGGTCGGAAGATGTTCTTGATTGAAGAGGAGAAGAATCTATCTATCTATCTATCTATCTATCTATCTATCTATCTATCTATCACATTATTATTTATTTGATTTCTATACAGCCCTTCCAAAAATGGCTCAGGACACAGAGAAATATCAAATAGAATGCACAGAGAAATAACAAATAAAAATAAGAGATGGCTCCCTGTCCCAAAGGGCTCACAATCTAAAAAGAAACATAAGACAGACACCAGCAACAGTCACTGGAGGTACTGTGCTGGGGGTGGATAGGGCCAGTTACTCTCCCCCTGCTAAATAAAGAGAATCACCACATTAAAAGGTGCCCCTTTGCCAAGTTAGCATGGTTTTAAAAAAAGGATAAAAGGATAGCAGGCAGGGGTCTGCAAAAGGAGGAGTCATGAGGGAGGAAAGAGCCCCTTCAGGAGAAGGAGGCTGCCGATGTGTGAATTAGATGAGGAAACAAGATGAACAAGATCTCTTAACTCAGGGAGGGAGGGAGGGAGGGGGAAGGAAGCTTGAAGGGAGGGGGAAGGAAGAGTGGGGAAGAGCAAGTGGAGGAGAGAGAAAGAGAGAAAAAGAAGGGAGGGGAAGAGAGACAGAAGGAAAGGTGAGGGACGGGCCTGAGCCAGTCAGCAGCCTGAGGAGAATGAGCAGCCATGATGACACCAGCAGCAAGGAAGGGTCCAGTCAGCCACTGCTGCTGTTGGGGGCTTCATCAACAATATGGTAAGACATAACTTTAATAAATCTATACTGGATTGGTCATCACCCAGGTCAACAAGGATGGCGCCAGGTGCTGGAGTCCCTGGACATCTGGTGGCAAGCGGACTACAGGACTCAGGATCTTCAGTTGAGCAACCAGGGCTGGAGACTGCAAGGTTACTGGAAGAAATGTTGCTTAACCGAAAAAAATATACGAAAAATGCCAACAAGGAAATAATGATCTGCTATTACAAGTCTAGTCCAACTAGAAGAGGTTGTTTAAAAAGAATGTACCAAATTTGGAAAGAGAAGCATCTAGATATAGAAATAACAGAACAAAGTCTAGCAGACCAGAGAAGATTCATAATAAGAAAAAAAGTATTCATAGAAGTTGAGCTGGAAGAACTGCAAAGAGCAACGCAGGCTCAAGATATGGAAGAAGAATTACCACCATCTGAAGAAGATGCTCAGGCGCAGGGGGAGGAGGTGTTGGAAATAGAGGATACCACAGTTGCCAAACTGTTTCAAAATTAAAACCAGGCAACCTCCCCTTTGCCTTCACCTCAAAAACCCGAATGCCGTTTAACGGCATTCTTGTTGCAGAAAAGCAACAAGAACTAAAGCAAAAAAATAACTGAGCACATGAACCAAAACAACCACCAGGGTTCAACTTCCAGCTCTAAAAACAGTTGTCAAAAACCAACTTGCTCAGGCATTAAAAGATGTCAATGCTGCACTTGCAGAAATAACAACCAATAATTTGCAAGAAACAAACCAACTAATGTACAGTGCAGCAACAATAACAACACAAGAGCTCGGATATAAGATCAATGGAACTGTAAAAAAAGAAAGTAGTACATCACTTAAATGGAAGATTAGATTAGAAAATAAAATCGCCACGCTTAGATCAGATGCTAGTAAATTGAAAGATATGAAAGACAAGAAGCTGAAGAATGAAAACACCAAACAGTATCTGATCCAAAAATACCACCTAGATTCAAGGAAAATTAGAGAAGTCCTGGAAATATAAAGCACAAGCAGCAAATAACAGCAGTGTCAAAGAAGATTAGCAGATATGAAGCTAGAATTACACAACACAGGCAGAATCTCCAATTCCAGTAGAATCAGAGACGTTTCTACCAAAGCATAGAAGGAGAAACTGCAAGAAACATAGAAACATCAAATAAAGAAGAAACAGTGCAATTCTGGGGGAAATTATGGGACAATCCAATAGAATATAATAAAAAAGCAGGCTGGGTGAAAGAGGTTGAAAAATGTAACCAACAAATGCAAGATCTAATAATAACACCAGAATTAATAAGTGAAAGAGCAAAGGAAATTAAAAATTGGATTGCACCAGGCGACGATGAACTGCATGGCTTTTGGCTTAAACACCTAACAAGCCTTCATAAACAACTATCAAAACAGTTCAATCACGTTTTGCAAGGACGTGATATTGAACCATGGCTAACAACTGGGAAAACTCATCTCATCATGAAAGACCCAGCAAAAGGTGCACTTCCAAGTAATTATAGACGGATAACCTGCCCGCCAACCATGTTCAAATTAACTGGAATAATAGCAGATGAAGTCATGCAACACTTATTAACTAATAAGCAGCTTCCAGTTGAACAGAAAGGAAATTGCCCGAACACCAGAGGCACAAAAGACCAGCTGCTGATTGACAAAATGATTTTGAAAATTGCAAGAGAAGAAAAACAAATCTAAGTGTTGCATGGATTGACTACAAGAAAGCCTTCAACACATTGCCACACACATGGATACTAAAATGTTTAGAAACAACTGGTGTCAGCAAAAACATTCAGATATTTATTTTAAAAAGCAATGAGCATGTGGAGTACACAGTTAACAATCAATGGCAAGACACTTGGACAGGTTAGGATTAGAAGAGGTATTTTCCAAGGGGACTCACTATCCCCTCTGTTGTTTGTAATCACCATGACTCCACTTTCACAAATACTAAACAAAAAGGGCCTCGGATACCAAATATCTAAAACATCAAGTCAAATCAACCATCTGCTGTACATGGACGATCTGAAGTTGTATGGAAAGTCCCAGTCAGAAATCGAATCACTGCTAAACACTGTCCATATATTCAGTAGCGATATAGCAATGGAGTTTGGACTAGACAAGTGTGCTGCATTAATAATGAACAGAGGAAAAATAAGAAAAACAGAAGGAATAGAACTGCCCAATGGAAGCAAGATCAAGAACCTGGAAGAGAAAGAACATTACAAATACTTGGGCATTCTCCAGGCTGATAACACTGCACATACTGAAGTTAAAAGAAAAATTGGAAGTGAATACATCAGGATAGTTAGAAAAATCCTAAAGTCCAAACTCAATGGTGGGAACACCATACAAGCCATAAACACCTGGGCTATACCTGTTATCAGATATACTGCAGGAATAATAGACTGGACCCAGGCAGAGCTAGAGACGCTAGATCGTAAGACCAGGAAAATCATGACCATCAATCATGCTCTGCACCCCCACAGTGATGTAGATAGGCTATACCTCCCTCGCAGCTCAGGTGGAAGAGGAATGCTGCAAGTCCATCAAACAGTAGAGGAGGAGAAAAGAGGCCTTGGAGAATATATCAAGGACAGTGAAGAAGATGCACTTCAAATGGTCAAAAACAAGAAACTATTCAACACCAGTGAAACAAAGCAGGCCTACAAGAAAGAACAAGTCAAGAACCGAGCAGAAAAATGGAAAAATAAGCCACTGCATGGTCAATATTTGCACAATATAAGTGGAAAATCAGACATCACCAAGACCTGGCAATGGCTTAAGAATGGCAACTTGAAGAAAGAAACAGAGGGTTGAATACTGGCTGCACAAGAACAGGCACTAAGAACTAATGCAATAAGAGCAAAAGTCGAAAAACGAACCACAAACAGCAAGTGCTACCTTTGTAAAGAAGCAGATGAAACCATGGACCACCTAATAAGCTGTTGTAAAAAGATCGCACAGACTGATTACAAACAAAGGCATGAAAAGGTAGCAGGGATGATACACTGGAACATCTGCAATAAATACAAGCTACCTGTAGCCAAAAATTGGTGGGACCATAAAATTGAAAAAGTGGAGAAAATGAAGATGCAAAAATATTATGGGACTTTCGACTACAAACAGACAGACATCTGCCACACAATACACCAGATATAACTGCAGTTGAGAAGAAAGAAAAACAAGTCTAAATAATCGACATAGCAATACCAGGGGATAGCAGAAAAGAGGAAAAAGAAATAGAAAAAATAACAAAATACAAAGATCTACAAATTGAAATTGAAAGGCTGTGGCAGAAAAAGACCATAATAATCCCAGTGGTAATTGGTGCCCTAGGTGCAATTCCAAAACAGCTTGAAGAGCACCTCAACACCATAGGGGCAACAGAAATCACCATCAGCCAATTACAAAAAGCAACTTTACTGGGAACAGCCTATATTCTGCGACGATATCGATAGTAACCAACAGTATTGATGATAAAATTCTGGCATCCCAGGTCCTTGGGAAGGACTCGTTGTCTGGATAAAACAAACCAGTCAATAACACCTTTCTGACTGTGTAAACAAGAAATAATAATAATATTGAAATTCTTATCTCAAGACTAACTGGCTACAATTTTCTCCATAGAATAGATGTTTGTATTTCTATATGCCCTCTCCAGGCATTATGCTTGACACTTACAGTCAAAGCATGTGGGAGCAAAATGTAGTGCACTGGCTAGCCATGCCCCTGTGCCAATGCAATTGGTCAGGTTTCTTGGGCCTCTGTGCATTTGGCATTTTAGTACTGTGGAGAACTGATATAATAGAACACTTTGCGTTGGTGGCTATGGATGGAGGCTTGGGCTTAGCAACAGTTGCTAGGGGTGTTGCTAGGGAGTGTGGGTTCAACTGGGTTGCTGAGGTTACTATTGAGGAGGGGTGGAATGACAATTGGGAGTTATCAGTTGGAGGTTACAGCTGCCTGAGGATGAACAGGGAGAGCCTTTGAATCACACTCGTGGCATTGAGGGAAGTAGCCCCTCCCCTCCGCTCTTGGGTTTTGTTTTGATGCAAGTTCAAATGGGATGCCTCTATGTTTTCCTTCTAGCCAATGCGGGGGGAGCTTTCTAAAGAGTTACATCTGCATTTCTGAAGAAAGTATCCCTCTTATCACGCTCATGATTCTGCGTCAGTGCCTCTCCCCGTTTGCTCGGGCGTTTTCAGAAAAAGTAGCTTAAAACCAGCATTTAAAAACCCCAGAAATACACTGAGATAAGCTAGAATTCACAAGACAAAGACCGACTTGTGTGTGGAGTGGGTCCAAGGATCTAGAAGGGACTTCGGTGTAAGTTTGGCTGGTGTGTGAATGCACACACTCTCTTCTGAAGGAGATTTGGGGTAACAGCCCTAAAGTCTGGTGAAGTGAAGCAAGGAAAACCAAAGGCGGAGGCGGAGGTTACAAAGAGGAAATCCCAGAGATACTGAAAGGGGAGTGATGAAGGACTGGGGAGACCCGAGTTCAAATCCCCATTCAGCCATAAAACTAGCTGGGTGACCCTGGGCCAGTCACTCCTCTCTCAGCCTAAACTACTTCACAGGGTTGTTGTGAAAGAGAAACTTAAGTATTTAGTACACCGCTCTGGGCTCCTTGGAGGAGGAGCGGGATATAAATGTAAAAATAATTAATAATAATAATTTAAAAAATGATTCCCAAGGAGAGGTTTCAAAGGTAAGTACTGATAAAGAGTCAGTACAGGAAGTGACAGACCAGCTTCCTGTTTTCAGGAAAAGGATAAGAACTGTAAATAAAAAGGGGAACTTGGTAAGTGGTACTTTACAGGGTGAGTGACTGGATCCTCAGTGAAGCTACAGCCTTATTAGTGTATCTGGAAGGCATCTGGTTTACCCCGTACAGATGTTCATAATGGTCTGTAACCCAATGGAAAAGAACAATCATTTTGTTTTGATTAAGAATAAGGTGGTTTTAAAACAAATTAAGAAAACAGTTCTTTTTTATGGTACCAAACCATGCCCAAGAAAAACTAGCTACTGGCAATAACAGTTTTATACTTAAAGGAGGTTAAAGGTACAGTGTGCCGTCAAGTCAGTTTAGACTCCTAGCACCCACAGAGCCCTGTGATTTTCTTTTGGTAGAATACAGGAGGGGTTTACCATAGCCTCCTCCCGCACAGTATGAGATGATGTCTTTCAGCATCTTCCTATATCACTGCTGCCCAATATAGTACAAGCGGGGATTCGAATTGGCAAGCTTCTGCTTGTTAGTCAAGCATTTCCCTGCTGCACCATTAGGTGGCTTTAAAGGAAGTTAAAGGTAAAGTGTGCCATCAAGCTGATGGTTATATTGGTGGCAGCAAAGAAAAGGTGATTCTGTCACAGTACCCTCTTCAAACAAGAACTGAATCTGCAGATGTCTTAGGGGCATGGTGAGCAAGCACGCTAATGGCAGCTTCTCTCACAAGGCAAATAGCATTGGGGTTGTCATTTATTTATTTATTTATTCAATTTCTACACCACCCTTCCAAATAGACACCAGCGACAGTCACTGGAGGTACTCTGCTGGGGGTGGAGAGGGCCAGTTACTCTCCCCCTGCTAAATAAAGAGAATCACCACGTTAAAAAGGTGCCTCTTTGCCCAGTTAGCAGGGCTTGCAGTGCATGAGGGGAAGAGTTAAACCTCCTCTCCCCCAATGCTATGGTTCTGATTCAAATCACTCCTCACACCCAACAGCAGCTTCTTTTTCAAAAGAAGATGGAAATGCAAAGATGCATAAAGATCATGTGTAGTTTCACCTTCAGGTTTCAATCCTATGCACACTTACTTGGGAGTAAGTTTCATTGAACTCTGTGGAATGGGCTTCTGAGTAAACGTGCTTAAAATGGAGCTATTGGATTAGCAGCTGCCATGTCTTTGGAGTCACTTCTGATTTGCATTAGCTTCCAAAAAGCAATCCAACACTATCTGCATGCCATCCCATGAGACATGCTTTGCAGATAAAACCCATTCAAATCCATTCCATTCATTTGTAACATCTACAAAAGCAAACTGTGTGAGACATATTGAATTTGAGATGTTTGTTTTATAAGTCAAAGTAAAACATTTGTTGTGTATGGAACATACATTACAAAATGCAAATACAAAATTAAAACCTTAATAAAATCCTAAACCAGAATTGTACCCATACCCATTCAAACGTGCAGTCATAAGCCCAATCATTGTTCCATAATGATGGCCTTGGATTTGATTCAAATCAGATCAAGTTTTAATAACAGCCCACAGACCTTCAGTATGATTAATTATATTGTTTCATTTCTCAACTATTTTGTTCATTAAAAACATGTTCATCTGTTCAGATGGGAAAGGTTTTATTAAAGGACAAGCAAAACCTGGGACTTTTAAAACAGGCAGCATGTCATTAATTAGTGCCCAGCATCATATAGTAAGAATCTCCAAATAAGAACATTTAACATTGTGAGATTCCATGTTTCCTTTTGTCTTCTTTCATGGCTTATTGATTTGTGTCTTTATCATTTCTAGTGTTTCTTTTCATATTCTGAAATAGCATTTTAATACATGAAATACATCATTTTGTGACATTGTATACCACAATTGTTATGTTGGATCTTGGCTTTCCCAAAGCAAAGAACTGGACTATCCTTGGCATTTCACTTTCATGCCAACTTGTGCATGTTTGTTCATTTTACATTTATCCTTCCATGTTTCAATAGAAAGCTTGATTTCACGTCCATTTTCCTTTGGTTATGAAGTGTCCCTCTCCACACATCATAACTCACTTTTATATTGGTTTCTATTGCACCTCATAATATTTTGAATTTCCTTCTCACTCTGGTTATAACAAGTCTCACATCACATCAGTGTATAATGCTTTTGGGTTTGGAAAATGTTATTATCCCAGATTAACGAGTCTCTCATCACATTTTACATTAACTTTACTGGTTTCAGTTATGCATTGTAATTCAATGAATTCCTCGTTTAAATCATTGTATGATTTTATGGCTTTCTGTTGTGCACTCTAGCAAAACAGGGCTTTCATGTTTTATATATATCAAAACAAAGTTGTAACATTAGCTCTTATATGCTAAGGACAGCGAAGTCCTTCTAAGGTGCAACATCATGCTTGCTAGTTTCTTGCACTTTCAAACTATAATGCAAATCATATTGACTTTTACTGCTTATTCTGATAAAGTGAGTGCCAAATCATATAATATCACCAGGCTGAGCAGCTTCTACTAGACATCACATCTTTGCAAAACTCTCACACTTTATAATCTTTCAGCATATACCTTCTGTCCTCAAATCCTTGAAAGTTTGATTTTAAAAAATTTAAATGAATGCAAGCTTATTCAAGAGACTTTATCAAACTGCATGACTTTCCCTGCCACCATTTTGCCCTAGTTCTCAAAGGCGAGGAAGTAAACCTCTGTCTGGGTTCTATCTCTTCAGACTGCAGGTGAAAGGAATCTTAAGATATGATCCACCATAAAAAAGCAAACACCCAACTTCCAGATCCCCATGCACAGAAAAGTAGTTTGTCATGGAGAAAGGTTCTACTCTAGCCTTTTTCCTGACATACAGTTTTCTTTTAGCAGGGATTTTATTTTTGTACAGAGAAGCCTTCAGCCAGTAGTCTGAACTGGCGCAACCATAGATTGAAGTGGTATAGCTGATACCAGGGGCAACTCCAGCACAACTAGTTTCAAGGAGCAAAGGGGTGGCAAAGAACATTATTAGAGGAGTGCTATACATTAAATACTTATAGAAGTAAGGTAATTAATGTTGTTAGTTCATTTACTGTATTAATGAAGCTTGCTTGATATTTTCAGACTTATTTAGTAAATGGGTCAGATTCCTCCTAGAAAATACTGAGATCATTCTCACGAGCAGCTCTACCCGGGTAGCAATGTATTAGCCCTAATAGAGCTGGCCATGAGGAGTGCTGAGATCATTCCTGATCCTAGAGCTCCTCAACCGGGTAGCCTGGGTTTTGTACATGGACTCATGTAGGAGGGCATGCGTGCACCCTCCTACTCCACTCCCCGGTCATGTGGACGACTGGTCTGCCAGCAGCCATTTTGACCATAGAGGCTCAGGGAAGGAGAGACTCAGCCTCAGGAATTTCTACAATGCACTGTGGGGTTCCTGGTGGCTGGGCATCCTTCCCCCACCTCTCTCTTGCCATGCAACTTAGCGCAGCGGCGAATATGTGGGAGTACAGCATGGTGAGCAGGGTGCAGTTGTGTGGGGGTAGGTATGACCGATTCTGCCTTCTCCCCAGCCCTCCTTGGCCCCAGGAAAAATGGTTGTGAGAACGACCTCACTATCTTTTTGGATTAGGCCAAATTTTCCAATTCACTTTCCAGGCCAGTTTTCTCTTCAAGTTGCAGGAAATACCATTTGGCAGGAAAGACTGTGGTGGGGAAAGAGGTCAGTATTAGACCTGCTGAAATCTGCAGGGGAGATGACCCTGCACTCCCATGCACACATGGTCTCACCCAGCCCAATTCCTGGGCAGGAAAGAAGCTAAGGGGTTGGCCTGGCTCTTGAGAGGCTGGAGGAGTCTCCTACCTACTTGGCTGCACTGGCTTCTGCTGCTTGTTCTGAGGTAGAGGAGTGAGTGCATAAGGCTCCTTTAAACAACGAAGGCCTTTGAAATAAATAATTCAACTACAGGCCCATAATATACTGTACAACATCTCTCTGTGTGTGTATACACACACACATACGCACGCGCACACAATATATATGCCTGACACTTTGCTTTACAGTTCCAATCTGGTGGAGTAAAAGGGAGTAAAAGTAGATGTGGAAAATATATCTGGGGGAGCACCTGCTACCCCTTTGAGTAATCCCTATCTTGTATACTGGTTTATCTCAACTGGCGTTTGAGGCCTTAAAGTGAATGCCTAAAATCATTTGTGGGGGTTATTCATCATCATAGATTTTTTTCAGGGGTCAGGCCAGAGTGAATCTGGGTATGATGAGTGTAGCGATTGGCTAGTAAACACTGTCAATCAAGAGGAATTTAAACTTAGGAACGTCCCCTGGAGATAATTCCTCAGGGAGGGGCTTAGGAATGGAGTGAACAGGGGGCTCTAAGATTCAGTTGGAGTTAACTGACAGTTCAGACAGGGCTTGGAGGAGCCAGAGATTGGGATGGTTAGGGCTAGAGAGAGGATCTCTGGCTAGGGTCTCTAGGGTAGGGCTGAGGGTAGAATAGGGAGGTTGGTGGGTAGGTTTTACACACCAGGCAAGACCTCTGTCGAGCAAGCTTGACTATCAAATGTAAATACTGGGAGTGTATGCAGGGGCGGAGGAAGGCCAGAAGCGGCCCGGGTTCGGCCGTGGCGGCGAACCCCTGCCCCAAGCATCCTTTAAAAGCTGTAATTTGGAAGAGTGTTGAAAATGGAAAGTGTGGGATATTCTGACATTTCTGTGAAGCCATGTAGAAAACCCATGAGGTGAAGTGTGAGATGAAGGAGTGCCTGGCTACCTGTCTCTGAGTGACTTTGGGGAGTGTCAACTCTGCCTGCTACAGCTCTCAGTTCCACTCCTGGGCAGACTTGCTTCCTGAATCCTCCATATAATGCTGATTTTTTAATTTTTTCCTGGTGTTCTAGCACTCTAACAGTAGCACACTAGAACAAGGGGAAGGTCCAGCTACTGCAAAATCCATAGCAGGTTTTATGTTGTGTTGTGGAGGGATGCAGGGGAGGTTAGGGGTCTTGTAGGGGGTTGGAAAGCCAGTTCCAACCAGTTAGGGTGTGTGTGTGTGTGTGTGTGTACACACACACACACACACACACACCCCTCCATGGTGTTCTTGTGCAAGAACACTAATGCATCAGAGTAACCAAGCAACATTCCTTTCATAACTGAGAAAGATGTTAACAGCAGTTCTGTAGTGTCTGGGGAGGGGGCATGCCTGGTGCTTTGCTATCCTATGAGATATTGTTTTCAGTGAGGTGGTGATGTGTGTGGTCCTCCCCCCACCCCACACACCTCCATGTGTGCAAGAACACCAGTACATCAGAGAAACCCAACTAGGTTTCCTTTCATAAAGAAAGAAAGAAGGAATAACAGTTCAGTGGTATGTGGGGAGGGGGGCGTGCTTGGTACTCTGATGAGATATTAAGGTCCTGCATACAACCATTTACTGCCGGTGGGGAGAGTGCAGGGGGAAGGCAAGATTGAGCTTTCCATTCCCCCCCAGACAATTCTGCCTGACTTGTAGGATGCACTGCGCATGCACCAACATGATCTGTGCTGCTCCTGGTAGCGTGGATCTCTGGAGGCTGGGAAAACAAGTTCTCGCCTCCAGGAATCTAGGCGCATGATTCTGTGTATGCTCGGGCTGCATATCAGGAAATTATTATTTTTTTAAATCTCCAGGTGACAGTAAGAATGGAAAGTGCTTCCATTCCAGCGGGAAGCTTCCCACCCCACCCCTGGTCTCTGCCCCCAGTGAGACTGCAAAATGTGGTTTGGAGTTAGTGCTCCACTACAATAGCTGAACCTTCTCATTGATCCGTGTGCAGTTATTGTTGTGCAAGAACACCATGATAATATATTTTTTTAAAAGACAAAATTAAATTTGGAGAGGGGGGATCTGCAGACACCAGGCATGCACACGCACATGTACTGTGTTTGTACTTGCCCCATTCTGTTCACTATCTGGCACAGGTGAATGTGCCAATCAGAAGCAGGAGGTGGGAGCCCACCTCCTTTACAACTCTATTGGCTAGAAATGGGCAGGATGGATAAGGAGATGCCTGCTGTGTGGACTGACTGAAGGAAGAGAAACTGTAACAACCCCTGTTAACTTGGCAAAGAGGCACCTTTTACCATGGTGATTCTCTTTATTGAGCAGGGGGAGAGTAACTGGCCCTATCCACGCCCAGCACAGTACCTCCAGTGACTATCTGTCTTGTAAGAACAGCCGAACATAAGAACAGCCCTGCTGGATCAGGCCCAAGGCCCATATAGTCTAGCATCCAGTTTTGCACAGTGGCCCACCAAATGCTGCTGGAAGCCAGATAGGGCGTGCCCTATCTCCTGCCATTACTCCCCTGCAACTGGTACTCAGAGGCACCCTGCCCTTGAGGCTGGAGGTGGCCCACAGCCCTCCGACTAGTAGCCATTGATAGACCTCTCCTCCATGAAGTCATCCAAACCCCTCTTAAAGCCATCCAGGTTGTTGGCTGTCACCACATCCTGTGGCAGAGAGTTCCGCAAGTAGATCATGCATTGTGTGAAAAAGTACTTCCATTTGTTGGTCCTAGACCTCCTGGCAATCAATTTCATGGAGTGACCCCTGGTTCTAGTGTTGTGTGAGAGGAAAAAGAATCTTTCTCTCTCCACACCATGCATGACCTTATAGACCTCTATCATGTCTCCCCGCAGTTGTCTTTTTTCTAAACTGAAAAGCCCCAGGTGTTGTAGTCTTGCCTCATAAGAAAGGTGCTCTAGGCCCCTGATCATCTTGGTTGCCCTCTTCTGTACCTTCTCCAGTTCAACAATGTCTTTTTAAAGATGTGATGACCAGAATTGTACGCAGTACGCAGTACCACAGTAAGTGTGGTCGCACCATAGTTTTGTGTAAGGGCATTATAATGTTAGCCGTTTTATTTTCAATCCCCTTTCTAATGATCCCTAACATGGAATTTGCCTTTTTCACAGCTGCCGCACATTGAGTTGACCCTTTCAACGTGCTGTCCACCACAACCCCAAAATCCCTCTCCTGGTCCATCACCGACAGCTCGGATCCCATCAGCATATAATTGAAGTTGGGGTTTTTTGTCCCAATGTGCATCACTTTACACTTGCTAACATTGAACCGCATTTGCCATTTTGTCGCCCACTCCCCCAGTTTGGAGAGATCCTTTTGGAGCTGCTCACAATCCATTTTGGATTTCACTACCTGGAAGAGTTTGGTATCATCTGCAAATTTGGCCACATCGCTGCTTACCCCTACTTCTAGATCATTTATGAATAAATTAAAAAGCACTGGTCCCAGTACAGATCCCTGGGGGACCCCACTTCATACTTCCCTCCATTGTGAAAACTCTCCATTTATACCTACCCTCTGTTTCCTGTCTTTCAACCAGTTAGCAATCCACACATGTACTTGTCCCCTTATCCCATGACCGCTAAGTTTCCTCAGGAGTCTTTGATGAGGAACTTTGTCAAAAGCTTTTTGGAAGTCCAGGTAGACTATGTCAACTGGATCACCTTGATCCACACACTTGTTGACACTCTCAAAGAAGTCCAAAAGGTTGGTGAGGCAAGATTTACCTTTGCGGAAGCCATGCTGGCTCACTCCGAGCAGGGCCTGTTCTTCTAGGTGCTTTACAATTTTATCCTTGAGGATGCTTTCTATCAATTTGCCTAGAACGGACGTTAGGCTAACTGGCCTGTAATATCCCGGTTCGCCCCTGGATCCCTTTTTGAAAATCGGTGTTACATTTGCTACTCTCCAGTCCTCTGGTACAGAGCCCGATTTCAGGGATAAGTTAAATATTTTAGCAAGGAGGTCAGCAATTTCACATTTGAGTTCTTTGAGGACTCTTGGATGGATGCCATTTGGTCCTGGTGATTTGTTAGCTTTCAGTTTTTCCAGACAGTTTAGAACATCATCCCTTGTCACTTCTATCTGACTCAGCTCTTTAGCCTCCATCCCTAAAAAGCCTGGTTCAGGAACAGGTATATGCTCAGTATCCTCTGCCAAGAAGACAGATGCAAAGAACTCATTCAGCTTCTCTACAACCTCCATATCCTCCTTAATAATCCCTTTCACTCCCTCATTGTCTAATGGTCCAACTGCCTCCCTGGCAGGTTTCCTGCTTCTGATGTAGTTAAAGAAGTTTTTGTTATTCCCCTTGATACTTTTTGGCTAAATGTTCCTCAAACTCTCTTTTTGCCTCCCTTATTGTCACCTTGCATTTCTTTTGCCAGAGTTTGTGTTCCTTTCTGTTCTCTTCATTTGGACAGGCCTTCCAATTTCAGAAGGAAGTCTTCTTCCCTTTTATGGCTTCCCTGACGGTACCCGTTAGCCATGCTGGCATCCTCCTGGACTTAGTGGTACCTTTCCTCCTTTTGGGTATACAATCTAACTGGGCTTCTAGTATTGTGGTTTTGAGTAAACTCCATGCACTCTGGAGCGAAGTGACTCTCCTGATTTCCCCCCTCAGCTTTCTTTTCACCATACTCCTCATTTTGGAGAAGTTTCCTCTTCTGAAATTCAAAATGTCTGTGTTAGACATACTTGGTGATTCTCTCCCCGCATGTATGCTGAATTTGATGGCACTGTGGTCACTGTTCCCTAAAGGGTCGATGACACTGACATCACACACCAGGTCCTGGGTGTCACTCAGAATTAGATCCAAGGTCACCTTCTCTCTGGTCGGTTCCATGACCAACTGTTCTAGGGCACAGTCATTTAGCGTATCTAGAAATTTGACCTCTTTGTCCTGACTTGAATGTGAATTTACCCAGTCTATGTGCGGGTAGTTGAAATCACCCATAATTACAGCCCGGCCTCTCCTTGATGCCTCCCTGATTTCCTCCTGCAACTCCCAGTCACTGTCGGCATTTTGATCCGGAGGGCGATAGCATGTCCCTAGTAGCACGTTCCCTTTCCGACCTTGTATAGTCACCCACAGGGTTTCTGTGGAGGACTCCAGTCCACCTAGGTTTTCTAGCTTGTTAGATTCTATCCCTTCTTTAACATACAGTGCTACCCCTCCTCCAAGGCACTCCTCCCTGTCCTTTCTATAGAGTTTATACCCAAGAATAACAGTGTCCCACCGGTTCTCACTGTTTCACCATGTTTCTGTTATGCCCACTATATCTATTTCTGCGTTAGCAAAAAAGCACTCCAGCTCACCCATCTTGGCTTGGAGGCTTCTGGCATTGGCATACAAGCACCTATACACTGAATCTTTCCCCTGATGTATGCTATTCTTTTGACTCGTTGACCTGCTGGCACAGGCTCCCGTCTGCTCTTTATGTGGTTCTGCTCTGTCCCCTTCTGTTTTATTTGAATTGTTTGAAGCCTCACACTTTAAAGGATGGCTTTTGCCAAACGGGATACTGCCCAGCTCCCATCTGCTGTTCCCCAGGTGTCATTTTAAAAGCTGCTCTGCAACCTTTTTGATTTTAAGCACCAGCAGTCTGGTTCCATCTTGGTTCAAGTGCACCCCATACCTTTTGTACAGGCCTTGCTTGCTCCAAAATGTGTCCCAGTGCCTAACAAATCTAAACCCCTCCTCCCGGCACCAACGTCTCATCCACGCATTGAAACCCCTCAGCTCTGCCTGTCTCACTGTACTTGCACATGGAACAGGTAGCATTTCTGAGAATGCTACCTTGTGGGTCCTGGACTTCAAAATGCTACCTATCAGCCTAAATTTGGCTTCCAGGACCTCCCAACTGCATTTCCCCACATCGTTGGTGCCAATGTGCTCCACAACAGCTGTCTCCTCCCCAGCACTGCCTAGGAGCCTGTCTAGACACTGCGTAATGTCCGCAAACTTCGCACCAGGCAGGCAAGTCACCATGCGGTCAACACACGGGTCACAAACCCATCTCTCTAGCCCTCTAATGATCGAATCACCCACTACAAGGAGGCCCCCACCCCCCAAGAGGAATATCCCATGTGCGAGAGGTTATGGGTTCATCATCCACGGAAAGGGTCCCTTCTAAAGGAGCATTTCCCTCTTCCTCAAACTGATGTCCTCCTTGCCCAAGACCTTCATTCTCCCTGACAGCAGAGGAGCTACCAGCCCTGGAGTGGGATGCCTCTATCACATCCCTGAAGGTCTCGTCCACACGCCTCTCTGTCTCTCTGAGCTTCTCCAGATCCGCCACCTTGGTCTGAGGGAACGGATTTGTTCCCTGAGAGCCAGGAGCTCCTTGCACCGAGCACACACCCATGACTTCTGCCCATGGGGCAAGTAGTCATACATGTGGCACTCTGTGCAATACACTGGGAAGTGCCCCTTCCCCTGCTGACCTTCTATCTTCATACTGTTTTAGTTGGCTGTTTACAGTATTTAGGGAGCTTATTGTCTGTTTATTAGATAGTTTATTAGGATAGGTCTCAGCTGTAATGGTCAACAATTTAACTGTCCAAACAGTCTTTCACAAGAATATGAGGGATACGAGGGAGGGATATGTACTTACGTTCTCTTCTTCACCAGGCTCCTTGTGATCCTTGTGATCACAGGGGCTTGTTCCAGGCTCCCCTGCACACTTCCCGCTAAACTCCTGCAAAACTCCTATGTCCTGTTCGCTATGCTCTGTTCGCTATGCTCTCGGGCCTTCACCTCATATGTAGAGTAGCCTTCCAACTGTCACACAGGATGTGAGTTAAAGGGAAGGAATGTGGGGCCTCTCCCAGCCCTAGCTGACTCCACCCCCACCAAGCAGCCACTAAGTAAACACTGCCTTTAGGTAACCCTAAGAACTCCTAGCCCTGTGATATCTTAACCCTAACAAGTAACCCTAACAAGTAACACACACAGAGATAGAGAGACTAAGACCTACCCCTTAAAGAGAAACAGCCCCTGCAAAACTCCCCTCTTCCTGTTAGTTTGAAGGGGGAAAGGCTAGATGTTTAGAAAGGCTTGCTCACCTTCTCAGCTGTGTCTGCTCTTCTCAGAGTGTTTCTGTGTTTCTTTTTAGATTGTGAGCCCTTTGGGGACAGGGTTCCATATTATTTTCTTGTTATTTCTCTGTGTAAATCGACCTGAGCCATTTTTGGAAGGGGGGTATAGAAATCAAATGAATGAATGAATGAACAAACCGTAATAAAAAGCAGCAATGTGTATCACCCATACTGACTCTGATTTACACATATATATGCTTTATATACTCATTTTCTAACTTACAAAGCAGAAAATTCTTTAATTGTGGGGAACCAGGACATTTGAAGTCACCAAGTCCAAAGCCCTGAAAAATCAGTTCAAAAGCAGTGATTTTAGTTAGCTGGGCTGAATCAGACCTTCCTCCTGTTAAATCCTCACTGTTAAATCTACTGCCATGTCAGTCCCTGAAGACACTGTAGAAGAATTTCATGAAATTGAAATTGAGGGTGATGTTCCTGGGGTGGAGGGACTCTAGAGGTGAGATGACCCTGGCTCTATCTAATCTGGTGGGTCCTAACCAATTTCTCCCAGGAAAAAAGATGATAATTAAAGGACCGAGAGCACCCGCTGTTCCTGTTCCTGTGGCTAAGGTTCAGATGAGGTATAAAAGATGGAAAGGTACATGAGAAGTGGAAGTTCATGATGAATTTCCTAATTCTATATTATTAAGGAATGACTTGGCAGTGAAAGTGTGCAAGGTAAGACTTATAGGAGCTAGGAGAGTCAGGATGGGATACAGTGCACTATATTTGTTAGCAGGGAAGATAAAAGTCCTTGCAGGCATGATCAGAGAAAACCATAGTGAGGGAGAGCAGGGTCCAACTACCACAATCCTTTTGAACTCTGCCAAGAAACAACCCTCCCAAGAGTTCCAGCAAGAGCAACAGATGAGTTCCAGAGGAGAACTTACAGAAAATAAGGAATTTTGCCTCACAAGAGTTCCTCCATTTCTCTCAGATGCTTGCAAAGTAAGGTTGGGGTGATAAAAGGGGTTATTATATTGAGATATTCTTCCTAAGGGGTATAAAGCTGTGTGGGAATCCCATACTCACTCAGTGGTATCCTAAAGATAAAGGTGATAGCTATTACACCTTGCTTATAAAACTCCATTTGCTGGATTTTTGGAACTAGCCAGGACTAAAGAACAGTGGCTGACATACATTGCAAGAGTACTTCAGGCTAGTACTATAATGTTGTACTTGGACAACTTGTGTAACATCTTTTGCACAACTTGCACAAATGCTCTGCCCGCTGCTGCCATGGGGTGGGGGCAAGCAGGGTCGTAGCAAGGTTGGAGTGGGCCCAGAGACAAGATTTTAAAATCCCGCCCCCCGAAGCTCAGCTCATGAAGTAAAGAAATCTTAAATGATGGACGATGCAAGTCATTTAATGGTACTAGAGAAAGACATGCTGTTCTGGTAGCTCCAGGTCTTAACACTCACATCAATTTTGAAGGATGAATACAACTGAAAGAAGCCCTGGCGGGTGCGCGACTGGGAGAGTCAGTCATGTGACTTAGCTCTGGGGGGGGGCCAAGGCAGGGGCCCCCCAGACAACTGTCTCCCCTTGCTGTATTATAGTTACGCCCCTGGGGGCAGGCCTGCTTGGCTCACCCCCCACCCCGGCCGCACACATTTGCAGCTAAAATTAAGGTAAATTTGGTGGTTCGGTGCTGTGGGGCAGGCACAGGGTGGAGCAGGACACGCCCCCCCCCAATTCAGGGGGGTCTCACGGTAGGGGTGGTCCAGGCACCAAAATTACCTAGGTGTACCACTGGTGGTGAATTTGCAAACCTCACTATGGTAACTGATGACTTTGGCTAAAGAGAATCTTATCAATCACAAGAGCACCAGAAGCACTGGTATGATAAACATGTTCAGACTAGACAATGGTCCAATTCAGATGCAATGCAGAAGCTTGGAAAAATTATAGCATTCTCTGCTTGTTTTTCATCTGAATGCACCTCCCTAACTCTACTGTAGTTCAATTTGACCTAGCAAACCGGACTTTGAAACTAAGACGTGTAGTTGGCTTGTTTGTTTTAAGCATTGCTGAATTTGACATTGTGTTGTGTCTGAACTGACCCCCCAGTCTTTATTCTTGGCTTGTTGCAAGAGGCATAGAACAGCTGAGAAACAGCTGTGGATTGGGCGAATGGCAGAGGGAGAGGCCAAAGAAACCACCCAGCAGCAAAACAAACAGCACTGCTGTCCATCATCTGGGGAGGGAATTCTACACTTGTTTTGGGGTGCTTGGTTAGAAGATTCTGTGGCTCCACATGGTGTCTGATAGGGCCCAGTGTGACAGTAGGGATAACATTATGGCTCCGAAACCTTTGAAAACTAATAAATTGCCAGTGGCATAAGAAGGCCCTACAAAACTATGATTTTGGCATTATACATGTGAAAAGGTGAGAAAACATCTGGTGCAAACATGGAATAACGAACTCACTAGAGCAGTAGACACAATAGCTTCTAAGTGTCTTCTCTGACCTGCTTCAAAATGAGCCCCATGGTATTTGGTAGAACTACGGGAGCTGAAGTGGTAAGGTAGACAACTAGAGTGCAAGTGAAGGAAGACTCGGCACGAATCTGACAGATCATAACACAGAGCACATTTGAAGATCTATGCTCTGGCAGTGTGGGAGGCAAAGAAGTGGTTCTTTTTTGTCCACATTGCTTCTGCAAATTAATGTCCAGAAAAGTTATCTAGGCTTGTAAGGGGGCTAGAATGTGCCCCTCCCCCTTGAATTTGAACTTGGAACCATTAGTCACTCGCTGTGATTTTTTTGTGATAAAATGTCTTGTATTCTAGCCGAACAAGATTCCATGAGGATGTGGACAAACTGCTTTGACTGTACATCCTACAACCTGTTCTCTTGACCCTTGCCCAACTTGGCTTATTTCATCTCATAATTGTATCATAAGAGAGGGTCTGGTAAATATTATAAATGCTTCTCTGAGGGAGGGCAGGATTCCTCCTTGCCTTAAGGAGGCTATTATTAGACCTTATTTGAAGAAACTTGCATTGGATCCAGTGTTCTCTCTAATTCTTTTCATCTCTGTGTGGAATGGGTTTTGTTCTGGGCAGCAGTATCTTTTTGCATTTCACTTTTTAAAATTTTTATTGGTTTTTACAATATCTTAACAATCCTGTTACATCTAATTAAGTAAATATTGACATCCCGCTCACCAATCTGCGTGATTCATTAACTATACATGTCAACCATTGCTGGGCAGCAGTATCAAGCCAGTGTATGCACACATGCATTAAGAGTGGGGCCTTCCTGATTCAACTTGAGCAGGATCTTAAATTGACTGAGTGGACATAAAAAATGTACACATGTGCATGTCTTAGAAGGAACACGGATTGGATCCCTCAAAGTTCACTAATTACAGACCCATTTCCGGTCTTACATGGTTGGGCAAGGTGACTGAGTGGGTGGTGGCATCTCATCTTCAGGCAGTTTTGGATTATATAGATTATCTAGACCCCTTTCAAACCAATCCCTTTCTTATATGGGAAGAGAGCTGGTCTTGTGGTAGCAAGCATGACTTGCCCCCTTAAGCTAAGCAGGATCTACCCTGGTTGCATATGAAAGGGAGACTAGAAGTGTGAGCGCTGTAAGATATTCCCCTTAGGGGATGGAGCCACTCTTGGAAGAGCATCTTGGCTCCAAGTTCCTTCCCTGGCATCTCCAATATAGGCCTGAGAGAGATTCCTGCCTGCAACTTTGGAGAAGTCACTGCCAGTCTGTGTAGACAATACTGAGCGAGATGGACCTATGGTCTGACTCAGTATATGGCAGCTTCCTATGTTCCTATGTTCCTATGTTCCAGCTTTTGAGCAAGCTGTGGGGTTGAGACTGCCTAGGTTGGCCTGATGGATGATTTCCAATTGGTTATTTACAGAAGGAATGTGACTCTGCTGATCCTTTTGGATCTCCCGGCAGCTTTTGATACCATTGGCCATGGTATCCTTCTGGGGCACCTGAGTGGGGTGGGTTTGGATGGCACAGTTTTACAGTGGTTCCATTCCCACCTCTCTGGTAGATTCCAGATGGCATCAGTTGGTGTCAGCAATCTGGCCACCCAGAAGGGAAGTCCAGGAAGATAGACCACAATACAAACTAGGCTGCAGAAACAAAACACGGCTCGGAATAGTTCTCTATATCAGGCTCGGGCTGAAAGCTGTCAACACGAGGGTTGAAAAATGTTGTCTTCCAGCAGCTAACAGAAAGCTGTTGACGTGCTTTATAGTCCAAGCTGATAACTCTCAGCTGGCAGGGATTCAAGGCTTATCAGCCCTCTGCAAGAGGCATTTACTACCCTTGATAGTTTCCAGCTGTGCTCTTCGTTTTGTGACATGCCGTTGCTGTGGAGTCAGTGGGGGTTGCCCACAAAGCTCATCCTCTAGTCTGTCCGTCACTGTCTCTGCTGCCCCAGACTGCTGTGCCTGCTCTGAAACATTGACTACCAGTACATTCCAGAGCGAAATACAAAGTGCTAGTCATAACTTATAAAACCCTTAACGGCTTGGGTCCAGAATAATTAAGAGAGTGTCTCTTTTGTCCTAGGTGCTTTCCAGACTAAAATGCCTCCGTTCGGGCAAGTTACATTTGAAACATAAACAGTAGGGGAAGCAGTCACACCGCAACTAACAACAACAACAAAAACCCACCCCGCAACTGGGAAAAGAGCAACTTTTTCATGCCAGATATACGACATCCTAGCTCTATATCGCAGTGATTAAATTTGAAACAAGGCATTGGAAATGTGAACGGTACCCTGCTGTCCGTGTAGGGACTGCGGTGTCACGACGCAGGAAGTGTGGAGGTATACATCCAAGATGCATCCTGATCCCGTTGTAGGGTCTAGTCTGGAAAGTGCCATGAACCCTGTCACCTATTAAGATCATCTGGAGAGGTCCAGCTATGGTTGCCACCAGCTTGTTTGTTGGTGACTTGGG
Source organism: Hemicordylus capensis (assembly GCF_027244095.1). Classification (NCBI taxonomy): domain Eukaryota; kingdom Metazoa; phylum Chordata; class Lepidosauria; order Squamata; family Cordylidae; genus Hemicordylus; species Hemicordylus capensis. The sequence goes on along the minus strand of NC_069657.1, from coordinate 265,220,581 downwards.
ACTAGGCCTTCTCTGTGGCTGCCCCAGGGCTTTGGAATATGCTCCCTGTCAAAATAAGAGTATATCCATCTCTAACTGCTTTTAGGAAGACCCTCAAGGTACACCTGTTTTCTCAGGCTTTTAACTGAAATTAATTTTAAACTGTTTAATTGTTTTTATCCCATGAAATTGTTTTAACTTGTTTATTTTGTGAAATTGTTTTAATTGGTTTTACATTGTTTTATATATGTTGTATTTTGAACTGTGTACACTGTCTAGAGATACACATATCAGGTGGTATATAAAAATGATAAATAAGCAAACAAAACATTACAGTTGATGCTCTATCCCAAAGGCTGGGAGGCCCTCGAACCCTGCTGCTCCAACCAGCTCCATGACGGAGCCAGTAATTGTGTGGATGGCCAATCCGACCACCCAGGGCAGTCTGCCTGCTCATGTGTGGGGAGAGTGAGTCAAGCCCGCTCTCTCCACTAAACCCATTCTGTCACTTCACACTGTTTGTGTGAAGCACCTCAGTATACTAGATACTGTCCCTTCATGCCTCCTGAAGAGCCTCTATCTTGCTTGCTGGTCCTCCTTTCCTTGCCAGCTCTTTGGCTGCAAGTTCCTACTGCTGGGGGACTTGGCAGGTGGATATCTTCTCCCTTAATGTAAGCAGAGGCTCTTCTGGAAGAGAGTGAGGCGGGAATCTTCACGGATCCCCCCCGGTGGCCTAGAGGAAGCCCCCCGGAGGGGCAAAAGGTTAAAAAAAATCCCCCCACTTTGCGAACCCCCCCAACCAAACCGGGGGATCTAAGGGGTGCCGGACTGAACTGGTCCAGTCAGGTTCGAGTCCGGTCCAGACTCAACTTGAACCAAGCCGGGCCAGCCAGTTCCGTGCACATCCCTATTGCTGGGCTGTGGTTGAATGTGATGTGATGCGATTCACAGTTAGAACAATTAAGTGCGTGTTCAGCAACTGTTGGTTTCACGTTATGTGCAAATGTGGCCAGAGTAACAATCATCTTTATTACAGTTCAAGACCAGCATAAGATAGCACAATAGAGCATGAATCATTATCAAATTATACCAAAACAGCAACTAAATAGCAATAGCAATAGCACTGACATTTATATAAGCCGGAGCTCTCTAAGCGGTTTACAATGATTTTAGCATATTGCCCCCAACATTCTGGGTACTCATTTTACCGACCTCGGAAAGATGGAAGGTTGAGTCAGCCTTGAGCCCCTGGTCAGGATCGAACTTGTAACCTTCTGGTTACAGGGCAGCAGTTTTACCACTGCACCACCAGGGGCTCTTATAAACAAAGGAAAGAACAAAATGAGATCAAAATGCACCCAAACTGACCTTTTTAACACTGGGCCCTAACTTCAGAGTCCTTACCCAGAGATTTCTGCAATCACCTCAGCTTCTCCAGCAAACCCAGCTTGTCCCTTGTTTAGCCTTAAGTCCTGCTCCACAGTTCTAGAGTTTCAGTCCCAGACTGCTGGTGAGTGATTCAGCTCTCCAGAGAGATTGACTCTCTCCTAGTGATTTTTCAGCCCCTGATTGGATGGTTTGGAAAATTGGTTGGAGAGTTAGAGAATATAAGGAGGCTGCCTTCAGCAGAGTGTGTACACAGTGCAAGTTGGAGACCTGAAGAGAGAGAGTGTCAGAGTGAAGATCAAGTGGACATCAGAGCTGGAAAGAGTTGCAGAGCTGGAGTGGAAAGAACTGAAAAGAGTTGCTGAGAATCTTTTCAGTTGTTTCTCCCTCCAGCTCTGCAACTCTTTCCAACTCTGATGTCCACTTGATCTTCACTCTGACTCTCTCTCTCTCGTCAGCTCTCCAAGTTGTCCTGCACGCACACTCTGCTGAAGGCAGCCATTTTTCCAAACCATCCAATCCAAACCATCCAATCAAAAATCTTCCATTTTCCCAAACCATCCAATCAACACAAGCCACCTCCATTTTTTAAAACATACCCAATAAAATCAAACCCTCTCTTCCCTCCAAAATCGAACCAGTATAATTCATCTCCCGCCAAAGCCAAACTGTAGAACAGGGGCTGTGATCTTTTGATCCCATGCACAGCCTTTTAACATAGGGGGTAAGCAAAGCAATTGCATTACAGAAGTCTTTTATACAAAAGAGGAGGTTCAGGCCTCATTCCTTCACAAATACCAAGAAGTTCCTCCTGAGGACGATCTTTAACTTAACTTTACTAAGTGAAATAAATAACAAACTTTGAAAAGGTCCATAAGAAAAGTAACTCCGGCACAGGGACAATGTTAAAGGTTGTATCTTCTTATTACAGAATCCTGTTTGTATTGTATAATTGCTGTGATTGGTGTTGTTGCAAAGTCTCCTGGATACAGGAGAGGAGTCATTGTGGGTCACAGTTAGGAACGAAAGGAACAAGACTATGGTTCCACACAGGTGGCTTTGCACCAATCTTGATAGAAAGATTAAAGCATGTGCGGTGGTGGGAATGATGCAGATAATTGCTCGGGTGAATGCAGCACAGGGACAGTTATGGGCAGTCAGAAATAGTGCAAAGTTCACTTCTCCAAAACAGCACCACCACTACCACCACCACTTCCAGGGGAAAGAAACATTTGTGTCCTTTAAGCACTGAAGCATGCAGAAGGCAATGTTCCACAGAGGCAAAGAAAACATGCCACATATAAGTGCTAATAATGAGAAGAGTAGTGCTTCCATCCCAACACTGAGCCTGCTGTTGTACTGTACCCTTCCAGAGTCTGAGGGCCACATGACCTGCCCCTTCCGCCGGAGCAGGGCCTATCATGTCGTTTGTGTTCTGTCACTTGGTGAGCTCTTTGTTGGCCACTCAGATTGCTGGTTGGGATTTCTGAGGTAACCTACCCATCCTCTCTTTTCAGCCTTAGCCCCACTCTCGTTTTGCAAGCCACTGGGGAACATCATCATGTGTCTGCAATTTGGCAGGCTACCAAGGCATCTGGATGCCACATTTCTGCTCAATGTGAACAGGAGATAGAGTGAGATAATGGACTGTTCAGGGAGGGCAGCATGCATGCCGCGAAAGCAATCGCTACATGGAAATGGGATTAGATGATTGGAAATAATGTAAATCAATGATGTTCTGAAACCAGACTCATATATTGCAGGGCCATGATGGATAGAGTGGAAGAAAGTTAAATGAATCCCTCTCTTTGAACACCCTACCCATCAGTGTGCTGTACAAACTGACTTTCCAGGAACATTCCACAGATAATATCAATCTCTCCTTCCGCCTCCGTTAGTAGAACCCAAAGGAACAGCATTGGCAAACAAATGCGTTACCTCAGCTTAGAAGTCATGGTGGAAGTGTGAACCCACACCATTCCATAGTCCCTTAGGGCAATGCCTCTTCTCTCTTTGCTCACCAAAGTCAAAACAGCAGTGTGTCAGCACAATAAATAAGGAGCAACTGCCATAGCAGAAAGCTGAACTGGGAAGGAAAAACACCCAAATCCTAAACGAGTCAATGCAGAATGCCACACTGACAGTAAAAAAGGGCAATGATATATTTTATTTTGATTCACAGTAAATACAGGGGTTAAACCATGAGGCGGTTCTCATGCAGAGCCTAACCCAGGCTAAGGAAACCCAACCTGGGTTACGCTGCACATGAGAACTGACGGGATCAAGCCCGATCCCTTTGGGGGCAGCGCCACCTAGCCTGGCTTTTTTAGCCTGGGTTAAGGGTCCGAGCACTCCTTTAACCAGGCTCCATGGTTGTGCACTTAGAGCAGCCTTCTCTTGGGGGAATCCCCCAATGCACTGCACTGGGGGATGCATTGGGGGATACCCAGAGGCTGGGACACATCATTCTGGTCCCTGGAGCTCGTACTGCCTGGCATAGCAGTGGATCATCTGGGAGCTCTGGGTCATCTGGGGGGGAAGGTAAAGTTTTGTTGCCTTACCTCCCACCTGCCCGCCCTCCTGACCAGTCGTGTGAATGAATACCCTTCAGGAGTTGCTCCGTCCCTGCTTTGGTTCAACAGAACTGATATATTCGGGGAAAGGGTTGATAGGTGCTAGGTCACCACTGGGAACCAGTGTGATAGAGATGGATACAGTGCTGTTTTAGGAGTGAGGAGACTTGGGTTCAAATCCCCATCCAGCCATGAAGCTGACTCAGAAGCAATCTTGTCGCCTAACCTACTGCACAGGTTCTTGTGAGAATAAATGGGAGTAACCCATGTATGCAGCCATCTGTTTTTTGAAGGAAGGGCAGCTATAAATGTAAGCAATGACAACTTACTAGGAAAAAAAGAATTAGTTTTTACTGATGATCCTGTAATTAAAGGACAAAACAAAGCACTAACACACTTCATATTGCAGTTGACAAAGACAGCATCCAAAGCAAAGGGTTTTCCATAAATGACAATAGAACTAGAAACATGTGGAGACCCTCTGGAATTAATCTGCAGAGTTAATTAATTAATCCCCCTAACATTGCCTCAGGGTCAAAGGGGCACAGAGCCCCATTCCCCTCTGAAGTGACCACAAGGGGGAGAGAGAATGTGGGTTTGGCATTATTTCTGAGTCCTGTTTTTCTCTCCGCATGCTCTCTTCTTGATGCTCACTTCAAGGGGAAAGGAAGCCCTCAGCCTCTTTTTGCCCCAGAGACAAACACTGAGGGAAGTAATTTGGCTTCAGAGCCTGATTCTTTCTTCCCTCCTTGGTTGCTTTGCAAGACACAGCCTCCCTTCACCCCCACAGCAGCTGTTGGGTGAAGGCATGATCAACTTGTTGAGTTGGTTGAGGGAAGTAAGCTTCTTGCTCACCCTCAATGAACACATTTATAAAGCTGCATTATGCTATCATTGGTCCATTTGGTCCAGTTGGACTTGTAAGGACATATAGCAGAGGGTTAGGGTTTTGCAACTTTGAAGACCAGTTTCCCCTCATTTAGAGATTCTTTTGATAGCAAAGAGGGACTCAAGTCACCTTTACTGCCAAAAGGATGTGAAAGGAGGAGAAATTGGGTGCTATCCCTGGAACTGAGGGATGTGTGTGTCTCTGTTAATTATGTTGGCTGCCTTGAAACTCAATTCTCTGCCTCCTCAGGTTCCTTTCAGGATACTGAAAGGAGTCCAATCTCCTGGTCAGGGGTGTTGCAAGACTGGAGTGGGCCCTGGGACAAAAAGTAAAGATGGACCTCTGTCCCTGCCGCCCACCATCTTCCTTTCACAGTCAGCAGGAGGAGAACAAAGAGTATACTGATGATCAGCTTGGCTGACCCACCTCTCCCTCAGAGGCCCTGAGACATTTGTCCCTCCTGGTTCAGTTAAAGCTATGCCCCTGCTCCTGGTAGCTCCATGGAACCAATAATTTAGAGGATCTTGGGGAGGCTGGTGCCACATCACGGGAGCCCTACAGCGAGAAATATTAACCTCCCTTTCTCCCAGTCTCAGGGCTAGCACCTGTACACTCCCCACTTCTTATAGGGACATTATCTGCTGGCATGTGTGAATATTTTCTTGGGTCAGTTCTGGATATGGCCTAGGTTCATTCTGAAAGTTGAAAACCTCACCAGTCTTGCAGAACCCCCTAGTTGTTTAACCTTAGTGTCTGCACATGGGTCCTGGGGCTGACTAATAGGGATGTGCATGGAACGGGATTTATGTTCCGAGCTGGAATGTTTTGAATGGTCTGGCCTGTGAGGGCGGCACCAGGGTGGGTGGTGGGGGTGGTGGGAAGTACCCTTAATTATTATTAACTGGTTACTGCTCAGCCCCCATGAGCAATGGCACCCCTGCCCAGCATCTTGCATTGAGGCCCTGCCTATGGTGCTCTTCTGCACATGTGTGGCATTCATGCAAATAGCTGCTGGGCATATGCAGAGGAATCGTCCCTCAGACAACCATCTGGCAACCTCCAGTTTCTGGGTGGAGGAGCCCCTCCTTCTTCCTGGTCTGCCGAAGCCGCCTGCTGCTTGCGTTGCCAGACTGCAGGCAGGGTGTCAGGACGTCGTTAAGGCGGCTGCCATTGGGCACAATCTCTGAGGGGATGTTCCTGGCATGCTTGTGCCTTTTCGGCCTTGTTGGCCACCTTTGACAGTGCGAAGACATTTCCTTCCTTGCTACACTTGCAGCAATGCCCTGGCATGAACTTCCAAGCCACACAGTCATTCAGAAAAAAAATACTGGTACCCATGGAATGCCAAGGGGCACTTCCAGCAGGCAATGGGGTCTTGGAGGATTTCTGCAGAACAACAACCAACCGATAACTTGGGATGAGTGGTGGGCTGGTGGCTGGGGGTGAGGGAGATGTGGCGCACCAGAAAGAGTTATCCCGTGACACAACTGTGCAGCTGTCCTGCAGCCCAGGGCAGGTATCATGCAAATTAATTGGCGGCAGTATCTGGGTGATGTTACCTGGGAGATGTTACCTAGGAGTTTCTGGGAGAGGTTACCTGCCCAGAAAGGTGGCACCTCATGAAGGCATGTGGCCCTCACCTTTGTTCTGGGGGATTGACCCATGTTCTCTGCATCCAGACTTTGGGGGTGGGGCGTGCATTCCTGCATCTGTTGTAGCATTGGAAAGGGCTATGGTGGGGATGGCCACCTGGCAATCCCTGTGCTGAAGCATACCCAGCCATTCAATGGCAACCTGAGAACAGCAAGGGGACTCTCCCAAGGGGGAATTTGCTTGCCAGCCACCTGGTCATGGTTATCAATAAATAGCCATGAAAATGGTTATTGATTGATTAATAAGAGGATCCCTGCATCCCCCTTGTGGGGATCCTCTTAATCTCCCTGGGGGAAGACAAACTGTCTTCCCCGGTTGGGGAGGAAGGGACTTGGGGCCCCCTTTCTCCATTCCCTCTGGGAAGGGAAGAGAAGAGAAGAGAAGAGGTCCATAAGATTGCTGTGTCATGGCTTCTCCCAGACACCCCTGTGCAGACTGCCCATGGAATCTACAACACCTTGCAGGGTCATAGTGTAGTAGTGTTTGTGGCTGTAGTACTTGTCATGGTGGTGGTGGTGTGCTAAAATCTCCATGTGTGTCCCATCTATACAGCCAAAAACACTGGGGAAACCCTTCTGCAGGAACCCTGCCATTAACTCCTGTGGGTCGCCCACCAGGATCATGTCTTCAATGAACTGTTGGACCAACAAGCTAACCACTTCCCTGAAAATTTCTCATGCCATCAAGGTGCCAAGTGCAAACAGATTGCTGAGCATCAGGTAGTTGGAGGCCAACTTGTACAGTGTGATGGCAGGGTGCTTACACACTGGCAGTGCATGGTGCATGACTGTGTCCTGGCAATGGATTATTTATTTATTTATTTATTTATTTATTTATTCGATTTATATACCGCCCTTCCAAAATGGCTCAGGGCGGTTCACAACATGATAAAAACAATTAAAACAAATTAACAATTAAAATCAAACTATTAAAACACAGTAAAACCAATAAAACAGCTAAAAGCCCTGAAAATCAGAGCAACAGTTTAAAACAGTTTAAAACAGTTAATCATTTAAAACTCTAGAAGGCCAGGCCAAATAGGTAGGTTTTAAGGGCTCTCTTGAAGGACAGCAATGATCTCAAATTATGAATTTCTGCCAAGAGTGCATTCCATAGCCCAGGAGCAGCTACAGAGAAGGCCCACCTTTGCATTGCCACCAGACGAACCAGTGGCAACTGGAGATGGACCTCCTCAGATGACCTTAACGTGCGGTGGGGATCATGTAGAAGAAGGCGCTCACTTAGATAACTCAGACCTAAGCCGTTCAGGGCTTTAAAAGTAATAACCAGCACTTTGTATTTTGCCCGGAAACATATCGGCAGCCAGGGTAGCTGTTTCAAAACAGGCATAATATGGTCTCTCTGGGTTGCCCCAGAGACCAATCTAGCTGCCGCATTCTAAACTAACTGAAGTTTCTGGACTACCTACAAAGGCAGCCACATGTAGAGCGCATTGCAGTAGTCAAGCCGGGAGGTTACCAGCTGATGCACCACTGTTTTGAGGTCATCCTCTTCAAGGAATGGGCGCAGCTGTCGAATCAGCTGAAGCTGATAGAAAGCACTCCTGGCCATGGCCTTCACCTGAGATACCAGGGTGAGGCCTGGGTCCAGGAGTACTCCCAAGCTGCGCACCTGCTCCTTCTGGTGGAGCAAGATGGTGCTTGATGGTGGAGATTGGGATAGACTGCATGACAGAAGACAATTCAGAAACATATATATGTAAACTAGGGGTGTGCAATTCGGATTTTCGGTGTTTCAATTCAGATCCGAACCGAAACACCCCTGTTCTGTTTTGTATCCGAATATGGCCCATCCGAATCACCCCTGATTCGATTCGGATCTGAATTAATCTGAATCCGAATCAATTCGGATTTAAAAAATGGGTCCCAGGGGCAAAACAGTGGGGTGGGGTGGTAGTGCCTAATGGGTGGAGGCTGCCACCCCAATTGCAGAGGGATTGTGCAAAGGGCTGATTTTTGGTGAATTTTTGAAGTTTTAGTGTCTTTGGGGCAGATTGGGGGCATAACGTGGGATCTGGGCCAAAAGAGTGGGGTGGGGTGGTAGTGCCTAATGGGTGGAGGCTACCACCCCAATTGCAGAGTGATTGGGCAAAGGGCTGATTTTTGGTGAATTGTTGAAGTTTACGCGTCTTTAAGATTTTTCCTCATGAGGTATAATAATGGAGCTTTCAGCAGCCCCATAAGTGCACTTGGGGGGTGCTGGGGTGGCCCAGAGCGAGTGGTGGTGTAGTGCACATAGGGTGCCAACCACCCCCTTGGATTTCTTGGTACCCATGGGGTACTTGGTTCTGTTGGTACCCATGAGGTACTTGGTTCTGTTGTTTCTGAGGTGTTCTGAGTGTGGATTCTATGATAGCAAATAAGAGTGGATTCGTGGTGTCTCATTGAAAATCTCATTTGCTATCATAGAATCCACACTCAGAATACCTCAGAAACAACAGAACCCTGTACGTCATGGGTTAGCAACCCATGGGGGTGGTTGGCACCCTATGTGCACTACACCACCACTTGCTCTGGGCCACCCCAGCACCCCCCAAGTGCACTTATGGCGCTGCTGAAAGCTCCATTATATTATAACTTATGAGGAAAAACCTTAAAGACGCGTAAACTTCAACAATTCACCAAAAATCAGCCCTCTGCCCAAATCCTTTGAAAAAATTCAGGTAGCTTCCTTGCCCCTACCCGGCACTACCACCAACCCCACACCACTCTAGGCCACCCCTTCCCCCCCCCGATGTGAAGCGATACACCCTCCATTATACCTAATGGGGGAAAACCTTAAAAATGCGTAAACTTCAGAAATTCACCAAAAATCAGCCCTCTGCCCAATCACTCTGCAATTGGGGTGGTAGCCTCCACCCATTAGGTGCTACCACACCACACCACTCTTTTGGCCCAGATCCCACGTTATGCCCCCGATCTGCCCCAAAGATACCAAAACTTCAAAAATTCACCAAAAATCAGCCCTTTGCCCAATCCCCCTGAAATTTGGGTGGTAGCCTCCACCCATTGGGCAATACCACCCCACTATTTTGCCCCTGGGACCCATTTTTTAAATCCGAATTGATTCGGATTCAGATTAATTCAGATCCGAATCGAATCAGGGGTGATTCGGATGGGCCATATTCGGATACAAAACAGAACAGGGGTGTTTCGGTTCGGATCTGAATTGAAACACCGAAAATCCGAATTGCACACCCCTAGTTTACATATATATGTTTCTGAATTGTCTTCTGTCATGCAGTCTATCCCAATCTCCACCATCAAGCTATACTTGAGAGCCAGCGTGGTGTAGTGGTTAGAGTGCTGGACTAGGACCAGGGAGACCCGAGTTCAAATCCCCATTCAACCATAATACTAGCTGGGTGACTCTGGGGCAGTCACTTCTCTCTTAGCCTAGCCTGCTTCACAGGGTTGTTGTGAAAGAGAAACTTAAGTATGTAGTACTGGGCTCCTTGGAGGAAGAGCGGGATATAAATGTAATAATAATAATAATAATAATAATAATAATACTTCCAGAACATTAAGAAGTTTACTAATCCAAGGTTGCCATTGATTTTCACACTTGCCTATGTGTTGATTATGTTTGTTAGTGCAGGCACGCATCCTGGTTTTCCTTGGAGCTATAATTAGTTATATACCATGAATTACATTTCCCTTTGGATTTCTTATACCTGAGCTTTCTCTTTATTCTTGCAAAGTATCATTGATATAATGAATTTAGTGGGTCTTAATTACACATTTTAAGCCACCTAATGGTGCAGCGGGGAAATGACTTGACAAACAAGCCAGAGGTTGCCAGTTCAAATCCCCGCTGGTATGTTTCCCAGGCTATGGGAAACACCTATATTTGGTAGCAGCGATATAGGGAGATGCTGAAAGGCATCATCTCAGACTGCACAGGCGATTGGCAATGGTAAACCCCTCCTGTATTCTACCAAAGACAACCACAGGGCTCTGTGGTCGCCAGGAGTCGACACCGACTTAACAGCACACTTTACTTTACCTTTAATTACACATTTATCAAGTTAAGGACATGTAGAAATCAGATCCAAAATCGTATCTTCAAGGTAGGCTTCTGCTCCAAGTTTCCCTTCTGCCATGGATCCATCTATAACCTTAGAAGAAAGATATAAATCAGACTGAATCCTTCCCCAATGCACACACATACACAATCTAATTGTCTTAACAAAAAAGAAGAAATTAATTGCAACTGAGATGGTTTCATTTAAGAAATAGAATATTTGCTTAATACAGAATATGAAAAATGCTTAGGGCATGATCTAACCAAAGTTAAGCACTTTTAAGCTCCATTTATTTTGATAGGAGTGTTAATCATGTGCTTAAGTTTCCCCTGCTGAAATCAGGAGGACTTAAAAGTGCTTAACTTTGACTGGATGGTGCCCATAAAGTTTAATTTGTTCCTTTTGTTCTGAGATTGACACATGTTGCTGATTTTGGCAGCAAATATCAAGTATAAATTATACTGATGGGGAAACCTACTTCCATCAAGAAATCAACATGTGGCTGCATTTAGAAGGATCTGTTTTGTTTGTTTATTTGTAGCCACTATGTAGCAGTAATTTCAGTCACATTGACATCTTAAATGTCAGATCTTTGTACATTTTGATTATTTTGCTTAAGGATGTTCTCCTTGCCAAGCACATTTTCTGTCTCCTCATGATGGAAATATTTCTTGATACTGCTCCCAAATAATTTTCCAGTGACCAGAACTGATCTCTGTAACTCTTGTTTAGATAAGAATGGTGGAGAAATAAGTAGTGACTGACATAAAATAGTCACTATTGATTTATGTGAACCAGCCATGTCAGTTCACATGATGACTGTCACTTCCCATCCTACCAGAAGCCACATCATTCATTCATTCATTCATTCATTCATTCATTCATTCTCTTTGTCTCTGAGGGTTCCTGCCTTTCTCATAAACCCTGCTTCCTTTTGTCCTCCTTGTCCTTTTGCCATCTTTGAGTTGTCCTGCTTCTACGATAATGTAGTTGACACCCTCTACAATGCAATCTGTTTTAACCTGAACATTTAGGAGTCTAGGAGTTCATCCTCTCCTTTAATTATAACAATCCAGTTCCCTCAAATCTATTCTTGCTATGAACGTTCTTGTATAATTTTATTATACCTACTTCTCTCTCAAAAAAATTAAATCCTTAGAGGCCTATTGTATCACTAACATGAAGCCCTCATAAATGTTGCCAAGGAGAAACTGAAAATACTTGCAGAAGATGAGTGTCACCAGTGCCACATTTCCACACTTGTCTATATGTTGAATATGTTGATCAGATAGGACCCCACATACATAATAAGCATTCCTTTTCAACTATCTTGCAGTTCCTTATTTAGTTTTAGCCATTTTGGAAAGGTGGTATAAAAATCAAATAAATAACTAACTAAATAAATAAATAAATAAATAATTTTAAAAAAGGGTGACGAGGTGGGAGTATGATACAACTGAAGCAGTGGTAATGAGAGAATTTAGGATGAATGTGAATGATTAAACTCATTATTTCAGTTATTGCAGAAGTTAATCATGACCTTCTCTCCTGACGTTTTTGTCCAACATTTTACATAAATACTTTGAAAAGGTTATGCTTAACAGATATGTGTGAGCAGCAGCACCAAGGAGACCTTTTCTAATAACTCGGCTATTCATTAGGGCTGTGAAAAGTTTCAGCAGCTGAACTGGGGCTGAACTGAAGTAGATTATTTGTCCAAATTTGGCATGACTTGATCCAAATCTGTAGGTGAAGAATAGCAGCTCAGTCCCCAAATAGCAGGACAAAACCAGTTTGGTAAGAAAGCAGCAAAGCAAGAGGTCTTGAGACAGTTCTTTAGTATTGAAGAACTACAAGGATTTATTTAAAGAAAAGGTTACAAACAAATGTGAAAGAGCTTGCAGCTTATTTCAGCTGTAGCTCATGGCTGAAGAGAGAGACCAAAACAAACAGCCATCTCTGGAGAGACAAAAAGGAGAGTAACCCTGGAAGAACAAAGGAGGGGGGAGTCCAGCACTTTTTATCCATGACCCTAATCCACCCCCGCAGTGGTCACTATGAGACATTGCAGCTGAGAGCTGATGCTGCCAGGGTCCAAGCTCCAACAAAATCATCATCCAGTTCAGGTTGAACCAGACTGCATCAGACCTGATTTGGCCTGCTTCAATTTGGCAGTGAGGGGGGAAAGGAACAGTAGAGCAATTTACTCAAATAAGGTCCCAATGCCCTTTGAGGACTAAACTCTTCTTCAGGGGAAAGTATACAAAGATGAAAAACGTAACCGCTGCTGGAGAGAATTTTTTCTTTTCATCTTGATATAATTTCCCCCAAAGAAGAGGTTAGTCCTCAAAGGGTGTAGGGACCTTGCTTGAATAAACTGCTTCAGTTTGGCCCCAATTTGGCAGCTTTGGCCCCTCCCCCCACCTCATCACTTTTCCAACCTCTGTGCAGATCTCACAACCCTGGTGTTGACTTCCTGGGCCGGGCAGGAGATGCAGGACAGTGGTGGTGCTGAACTGGCTGCTGCTGCAGCTTCTCTGTTAAAAAGGCTCCTGGCCAGCATTCCTTTGCAGTTCTGGGAAAGGGGGAAAGTTATCTTCAACATTCCAAAATACCCCACAGCTTTCCCAGGACTCCCGGGCAATAACAAAAATTAAAGCTTGGCTGGAAACACTTAAAAAAGATAAGCTGTGATGGCTGCTGTTCCATCACAGCCATATCCTGTGTCTTCTGTCTAGTCTGAGAAGTCAATACAGGGGTCAGGCGATAGTACAAGGATGAGGGGAGTTCCTCCAGTTCTCTCACATGACCGTCTGCTCTTGAAGCCTTCTGGGCATATGTCTTAAACTGGCAGTACACAATATGCTAAATGAAGTCACAGTCAAAGCTGCTGCTAATCCACATGTACATTTGGCTATGGATGTACCCTAACTACGCCAATGTTTTCATTCTCTTCTTTCATTCTGTAGGTAATGATGCTGGAATTCATTCTTCTCAACCTCCTTATCCTGTATCCATACGGTAGAAGTCCAGTCTGTAAACATTATCTTCATGTTTCATTTTCCCATTTAAGCTTCTTCACCTGCTATATCTCTTGCTTTCATTCTCTGTCTTACGCAGATGGGTAGCAAGTTTAGGTCAGACAGTACTGGCCTCAGCCAGGCTGGTTTTCAGTAATTTCATTGTACTTGTACTGTGAAAAGTCCCCCTCTCTCTTTTAGGGTTGAGTGGTTTGACTCCTCCTGTCCTCCATTATGTTGACAGACTGGTCATTACTTTATTTATGGAGCTTTCCTCTTGACTCACACAGCCATTGTGATAAGCTAGTTTATGATGCCCTATGCCATTGTTAGGTAGTCAGGCCTTGCTCAAGAGTGGGACTTGACAAAGTCTATTGCCACATTTCAACCTTTCTCCTGCTCTCTAAGCTGCCAGGTATTTTGAATCTTTCCGGTGCTCTGATTGTCACATTTGGGGTCAGGGAGGAATTTCTCTCAGGCCAGATTAGCTCTTTTCATCCCCCTTCCCTGAAATATTTGTCTTAGGTTGCCTATGTGAGTCAACACACACAGTGCACTCGGTGACAGGGTTGATGCAATAATTATTGGAGCAGTTTTTACCTCAGTTAGCCCCTAAGAATGCTTGAATTTCTCTTGCATGGGGAAAAGAATAATTTGGACTTCATGTCTGGCACTCGTGGGAAGATTCCTTTGCAACAAACCCCTTGATTATACTCATATGAAAGAAATATGTCGGAATTCAGTTTCCCACACAGCTGTTTAGGGATTATTCTGTGAGCAGGCAGAGTTCTCTACATGGCTGTTTGTGGGATCATATTTGGGAAAGCTATATGCATAACCATCCACAACAACACTTTTGAAATGTGCACTGATGTGATTAGCTCAAAACGGATGATGTGAACACTAACTGTTGTCACAATTTGTTCACAATTGTCCTGTTCGGGGGTTTATCCACAGTATGTCCTGTACCTCATCTTTCTCTTGTTGACTGGCCCTGTTTCAGACGTCATTTATCTTGAGAAACACCATTCTGTTTATCTTGAATATGGTAGACTCATTTCCCCCAGGTATGGTAGTAACAGGGTTTGCTTTGCTTAATCTACAACCAACACCAATCCTGTCAGTCTATACTGTATGTGATCTTTTACAAATGCCCTTTTTACTACAGTGCAATCTGTTTCTCACTGCCTCTCTCGAAACAAAGGAGAAGGGGTTCTCGAAAGCAAAGCTGTAAGTAAATAATTCTTGAGACCTGTCCAGACCTCAGCTTTAGCACCCAAGAAATTGCTTTCTAGGATTTATTTTTTGTTTGTCACAGTCAACATACAAATTCCATCTTACTTGCATCTTTTACACAGCTGAAGCCTGGGTGAGAATTCCTATTGCCCAGCCCTAATTGTACTACCACTTCAACTGGTGTGGGGACCCTGTGTCCAGAACCAAGGAAAACACAGTGTTGCCATCATATGTTCCCCATGCTTGGACTATGAAACTCAGCACAGCACTATTAAAGGGTGCTTAACCTGAAGTAACCCTTAAGCAGGGATATTGAAAAGTAGAAGTTTCAAGAAGTTCATAATTTTTTTTTTTAATGGAACTCTTAAAATGAGCTATTGTGACATAGGAGCAAGTGCCTTTTGTTTTCTTTAACTGTAATATGAAATGAATAACTTTTGCAAGATCTGGGGTGCGAGATCCAGGGCAAGACGAAGATGCGAGATCTGGGGGAAGATGAAGAAAAGCAAAGAAACCCCAGAGTCCTGGCTCCTTCAGACACACAGGTAATATAAAGGACATACTTGCAGCATATAGAGGAATCAAAGAAGATTGGGGATTAGAAGTGAATACCCCCCCAAATCCCTCCTGGCTCTCCCAGGAGCCAATGTGTGGCAGATACCAAGGTGAACCAATTAAGTCCAATGAACACTAATGACTGCCTACAGTTTTCCTCCCCAAAGGTGGATCTGACAGCTCCGTTTAAAATAAAGCCCCAAGTAACTAACAAAGCTGATAATCCCAGCGTTGACAATGAGAGTAAGATAGGTACAGGCCCAACAGAGGAAGATCTTGTTCTGGTACAACACAGCAACACACTTACATTAGATCTACAGCTGGATGAGAATGTGGCTCAGAAGCCCCCTTTCTCCCTCAGCCCTCACTTATCAAATACCTCACTCCCTTGGGATTCCTGGATTGATATATCAATCGTCAATTCTCCGGTGCACTCATCTCTGATAGAGACACATATACAAAATGATGCTGCTTGTGCGGAGGAGGGAACTCCAGTGGTTCTGGAAACAGACTCAAAACCCCTGTTTGAGACATTAATTGCTCATCGCAATGAAGTCCCTCCCAAGTCACTGGCAGAAGACATTGCAGAGACGGAAAATAGAGCTCAGATCAGTCCATCTCATCCATCCAAGGTGGCAAGGTGATCAAGGGGGAAAGTGACATTCACAAGTTACCCATGCCAACCAAACCATAAAATTACTTTCATGGAATGTTGGTGGTTGGCTACAAAAAGATCAGGACCCCGAGCTATTTGCATTTATTGATAACCACGAGGTGCTCCTCCTACAGGAGACCTGGAGGATGGACAACTTTGATTTCCCTAATTATGAAGCTTCTTTGGCTCCTGCTTCTCTGAGCACCAAAGGAGGCAGAAACATGAGGGGGGGGCTCGCAATAGGTGTTTCCCACAGGCTAAGAGCAGAAACCCTGGTTCTGCCTTGCTGCTCTAATATCACGATGGCAGTCCTGCTTCTCACACATGAAAAACAAATTATTCTTGTTAATCTGTATATGCCCATTTTACGTCTTAGAATACATAGTAAATCTCACGGGGGTGATTTTGAAAGATACCTTATGCAGCTGATGATGGACCATCTGAGGGCAGCAATAATGATAGGGGGCGACTGTAATGCCAGAATTAATGCTCTTGAGGACTGAGGAATGGGGGGTATGCCCCACCTGACATCAGAAGACTCTCCTCTTGCATCAGCTTGTATCCTGCTAGACCAGGGCAGTAACTTTACTGGCAGGCGGCTGGTACAGCTGACTAACAAATTGGACCTCCATATTCTTAATGGAGCTGTCAGAGGAGACTGCCCTGGCCAATTTACCTTTTTTCTCGGTACAAAACGTTCGACAATAGACTATGTAATGGTATCTAGGGGGCTTATAGACAAAATAATAGAGCTGAAGGTTATCCCAAGACCTGAGAGTGACCATTTCCCTTTGAAGGTCACTTGCCATCTAACCAATGAGGGGATCATAGAACCCTCATCCAACTGCAGGGAAGACCCAGAGACAAAATCCTCCATTTCGGGCCACAGAATTAAGTGGTCCCCAGAGCTGGAGGCCAGACTCACGAACTGGTGTTATTCAGAAGCAGGAATGGAGGAGCATAAAAATAATAATCCTAGCCTGCATTAAATGGTGCGACGGACCCGCCCCCAAAGGGGTGCAGGTGTCCCAGACTGAAGTGACTGCTAATTACGAAGCCTTGATTTCTCTACTTATCCCTTTACTGGTCAGAGGCACTCAAGCCAGAGCCGCCTTGCACGTATCTTACAATAAACCCTGGTTCGACCAGGACTGTAAAAAGGCAAAAAAGTACTGCTACAACTCTCTGCTGACCGCAAAATAAATAATACCTTATCCTTAGACACAAAATTCAAACAATATAAGGGAAGTTACAAGTCTCTGATTAGAGCCAAAAAGGAGGGCCTGAAAGAAAGACAGTGGCTAGAACTTATAACAGCCCTTAATAATAAGTATGAAGCCAGTTTCTGGCGCTTAGTATCCGAGGTTAATTCATTCCCTAGACAAATTTCAATCCCGGAGGAAAGATGGGTAAACCATTTTACTAAAATCTATGCTGCCCCACAAGTACACTTAACCTCTCCATCTCGGCCCAGCATCCCCCCCGAGGAATTGCCTGTATGGCCTCCAGTTACCACTGAAGAAGTGGAGGATTTGATTGGACAGCTAAAGTGAGGCAAATCCCCAGGAAAAGATTATATCCCCCCGTGACATTTTAAGGGCCAATGTTAGCTGGTGGGCTCTGCTCTTAGCTTCCATGTAAACTTACATAGACCTAAAAACAAATATGCCCAATGGCTGGGGACAGGCAACTGTCATCCCAATTCACAAAAAAGGCCTATCTGATGACCTGTCAAATTACTGACCCATAAGACTATTAAGCGTAATTGGTAAGTTATACGCTAAACATCTAAATTCCAAATTGTTAGACTGGATGGAGAAAGAAAACATTCTAGAACAAGAACAAGCGGGGTTCAGAAAAGGAAGATCAGTGATGGATCACTGTTTGGTCCTCCAATGTTTAATAGAGAAATACGTTGAGGGCAGAAAGGTGCTGTTACTGTATATGTCGCCTTTATAGACTTTAAGAGTGCCTTTGACTCAATATCCAGGGATGCTCTCTGGGAGAAACTTGCAAACTCTTCTATTGATAAGAGATTGCTAACTCTAATATATAAACTCTATGAGAACACGAGTCTGAGAGTAAAATGTGACCATAATGGCCAATTATCCAGAGAGATCCCTGTAGGAAGGGGGGTCCGGCAGGGATGCATATTAGCACCAGCTCTTTTCAATTTCTATGTAAACGGCCTAATCACCCACCTACGGCCAGTTGAAACTCACGTGCCAAAGATAGGGGATAGGTGTTTACCTGTCCTCATATATGCAGATGACACGGCCTTATTGTCACAGACCAGAGTCGGCCTAAAAAGAGAGTTAGAATGCGTGAGTCTGCTCTGCAAAGAGGAATTTTTGGAAATTAACTATACCAAAACTAAAATTGTGAGATTTGCAAAGAAGCAACAGATCTTTAGATGGTCTATAGGTGGAGCTAGAGTAGAGCAGGTGAAGTCTTACAGATACCTGGGGGTGGTGTTCCAGTTCAATGGGTGTACTTCTATGCACACCAGTGCCACTAAATTGAATGCCACCCGATCTTCTATGGCAATTAGGAAATTTTTCTGGGCACAAGGTGGTGGCTACATTCCAGCAGCAAATAAAGCCTTTCAGGCTAAAGTGATACCTCAGCTGCTATACGGGGCTCAGTTTAGACCTTTAAAAGACCTACAAGCTTTAGAAAAAGTCCAATCAGTCTTTCTGAGATCACTGTTGGGGGTACCAAAATGCATCCCAAACTCCTTAATACGGCTGGAGACTGGGCTTTTGGAATTGGAGACTAGGGCCTGGCTTCTTATCATCCTGTATTGGATTAAGACTTATCTTTACCTGGTAGGACTTATACCTCACCTCCTTGCCGCGACCCCACAACCCCGTTGGTGTGAGGCAGTTGAGGAGAGACTCCGGAAGATGGGCTTCTGCCCAGCACAATTGTTAAGAGTATGGTGAGTCAACGGCAAGACACCTAGTTAACCAAAGGCTCAGGGATATAAACTTCCAGGAGGAAAGGGCCTCTATAAATAGGTCTCTACAGCTCCTAAGCGCCAAGAAAGATTGGGCCATAGCCTCTTATTTTTACACAATCTATTCACCAAAACTTTGCTGGGCGTTTACAAGAGCTCGCCTGAATGCCCTACCCTCAGCGATGTTATCAAGGAAATTTGAGAGAAAACCCTATGATGAGAGACTATGCCCTTGCGGATCTGCCCCCGAAACATTGAAGCAGTCACTGTTACATTGCCCACTTTACATCGTTGAAAGCGGTTTATTTTTATCCCAGTACCTGAAAGGTCTCAAAAGCCACTCGGAGGAGACGATTCTTACATGTTTATTAGACGATAGGGACCCAACAATATCCTTGGCGGTTGCCAAATTCTGTTATACGTTGATCAAATTAATAGAAGCTAGAGCACAGCAATCAGCTACTGCCAAAGGTTCTTGATTTTATGTATCTGATAACATTTTAGTTTTTGTTTTCATTTTTTTCCTCTCTTTTTACTGAGTATATTTTGTTTCTATTGCTGTTTGATCTAAGATCGTAAATAAACAACTAAACTAAACTAACTTTTGCAATTGGTTAATATCTGAAGACTTTCAGTGCTAGAGTGACTCAAAAGATAGGGCTGGTGGGGGAAAATCAGAGATTAATGGATGATTTGCCCAGATTTCTTGTTAGGCTTATATGTTTAGTAAATAATCTTTAAAAGAAATCAAAAAGTGCCTAAGATGATATTCCAGGATGACAGGAAGTTGTTGGAAACCGGGACAGCAAATCTTTTTAACAGAGCTCTGTTTTGTCAAAAACACACAATTTGTTTTTCCTACTCTGCTTTTCTTTTTAATCATTAGCATTTGGATTAGAGCATTTTCCTTCTCATAGTAATTTTGATCTTGGTTTTTGCAGCACACTGTGCTTCACTTATATTGTCTTTTATCAATCTTAGCACCTCGTCAGCTTGTCTGAAAGCTTTGGATGCACTTCAGTTTAAAAAAACTGGCAAAACCCATCAAATGCAACTATATATCATTGCAGCACTCTATACATCTGATTACATCTGATTACCCATCTAGACATTTATGAGTTAACTAACAAGATGTAACCAAGTGGAGGGGAATCGTGAATTTATAAAAATGGGGTCATACACATAGGCTGGAACTGGGGGAGTGGTGGCTGATTACCAGACCCAATTTCCCGGACTGTCACTTGGTTGATTCTTACTTCTTTCTTCTTTTCTTTCTTAGAGGGGGAGGGTGGCTTATCCAGCCTTCTACTTCATCTGCACTCTTATTGCAAATTTCTGCCTCCTTCCCCTTTCCTCTTCATTTCTACTTTACTAATGGATCCAACCAGCAATGTTATTTAAGGAAAAAGAAATAGCCTAGCAGACTTCATACAAGAGAAACACTGTACCTGGGTACAGCGTCTCAAATGGGGCTAGAAGTCCTGCCTCAGCCTTGTCTCTCAGCTCCTCAGCCTGACACTCATGATTATAGTGGTGTAGAAGGTCCCAGACTCAATCCTAATATCTAAAGGTAGGGCTGGGGAAAAATCCCATCTGAACCCCTGGAAAGCCACTGCTGGATCAATAGCCTGACTCAATATAAAGTAGCTTCATTATTTGTGTAGGGCAGAATAAAATGATCAGTCTGGTGTGATGTCCTTCATTCTGTATTTTGTTCTTTTTGGTGTTCCTAGAGGGATATGTCATTTTCGGGGCTTATTTCCTAGATAAAATCTAATAAATATAGTTATTACTTTCCTGTCCCTCTCAGCTTTCTGACAGTACATCTTTTACCTCTACTAATGATGTAGTTCTGGAGGAATACAATGGACAAACTTTCTTGTACATTAATACACAAGATGTTTGCTTCCCCATCTGATATGTGCTGAAAACAGATGGTCTTAATAAATAAACATATGCAGCTTGATTGGGGTCAGATGTTCTGTCTATATCCTGTCCAGTGACTAACACTATGGGTGTGTGAAAATATATCTTTTTGAGATTGGTGAAGGCAGTTTCATTGCTGAGTACTCAAATGTACTTCTTCAGTTCCAATGCAAGCTCTTTTTTAAAAAGTCCACACCATTTGACTGGAATGGGGAGTATCTGCCTATGGAAGACACTTATTGGCCCGTGCTATAGTATCACTGATTTACTTTTCACTTCCACCCTCCAATCTCCAAGCAGTTTTGCACTCTTCTCAAAATCTGTGCAAAATACTATTTCTTTAATTAATAAAAGGCTGAAGGATGAATGGATAAATTGATAGACATGCATGTGGTGGTTTAAAAAAATAAATAAAAAGATTGGCAGCCTGGCTCAAAAATGAGGAGGAGAGGTTGCACAAAACTGATAGCTGATTCACTGGTGTGCTCATCTGTTACGCACATAGTGATACTGGGAAGAAGCTAAACTCATACTGCATGTGAAGAACTTGCAATGACTTCTGTGTTTACATTACATCTTTCTTCATCAGACATGTTCAAGATTTTGCCATCTTGTGGAACTTTGCCTGATGAACTGGTCCAAGAAGGATGGACTGTTGCATTTAAGGGCTTTGGCTTTTCTTTTTCTAGGAATATTTAATCTTCATTGTCTGTAAGAGTGCAAAGATAAAATTATAATATGCAAATCATTTATGCCATTCATTATATTTTGTTCCTTTGCTTGCTTGCTGACTCTTCCCTCCCTCCCACCTGCCCACCCGCCTGCCTTTCCTTCCTTCCATGACCTGTTCATATAACATTTAATTTTGCATTATTGTAAAATATGTACCTCACATCACCCATCTGTAGGCCTACCTCTCTTTTGAGGGTAAGCACATTTTTTTTACCAACATATACTACAGTATATCCCTGGCGGATTTTGACATAAGACTACCCCTTACTACTAAGCATGTGAATATTCACAGAAAATAGTGGCAGACATGACACAGGCAAATCTCTATCAACACTGGGAATCCATTGGAGCTGATGAGCAACTTCAAAGGCAGCCTTAATGGTGTAGTGACCAGGCTGCTTTAAAATGACTTCACACCACTTCTGACCACTACCTAGAAGTGGATTTTAGATATTTTGCAGCAGCCCTGTTACTACACCGTTGGGGCTGCCTTTGAAGTTGCTCAGCAATCTTGGTGTCTCCCTACCATCAAATGAAGGCTGTCCCATCATGTCGGTCACCAACTTGCAAACTGGCATTTGTGTTTGCTGCTAGCCACAAGTATACACACATGCACTGATTCAGGGTGTAGAGAATCCCATGTGTGTGTGATATTGTGCATAAATCAAAAGGTATCTTTCTGAAACTATAAATCTAGTGAATATAACAAGTGGATAAGATTAGTTATTCATTCCTTTCTTTATATAGCGCCATTATTGTGCATGGTGCTGTACAGGCATCAAAACATTTCTGCCCTGAAGAACTTAACGGTTGATGTAGAGAGTCAAAAGTACTTAAGTCCCATGGAAATCAATATGATTTCAGAATGCTTAAAGGTGGTCAACCAGATGGCTCCAGAAAGTCCACAAGCAAGAAATGAAGGGACTCTCTGCTGCTCCCCAGCAACTGATGTTCAACAGCACACTGCCTCTGAACCTGGAGGTTACGTCTAGATATTGCTCATATTGGCTGGTCCTCCATGTCTTTGTCTAATCTCCTTTTTAGCCACCTAAACCAGTAGCTATTATCATCTTGTGGCAGCAAATTCCATATATTAATTAGGTGCTGTGTGAAGAAGGACTTTCTTTTGTCTGTCCTGAATCAAAAGCTAATTTATTTTGCCCCTGCCTGTTGCTTTCTTCGCACGACCTGGCAGAATTTCTCATGCAGATTGTTTCTTGTTTTCCAGCTTCAAATTCTGCAATATGGTACAATTTCTATTTCTAATACCTTGGCTTAAGAACAAAAATCCTTCCAGTTTGGACAGTATGTTCTCACATATGGTTTTTGTCTAGCATTAGAAGAATCTATACACAGATGGCAAGATACAGTATACTCTTAGCTGATAAGCCACATTAATTTCTCTCTCTTTTGTGCAGTTGCAGAACTAGAGCAGCTCCATCTTCTTGTTTGCTCTTATAAGGTTCCAGACGTATGTGTCTTCTTTGGGTAGATAGTTTTGTATTACCATATCAAAATGTATCACAGCTTCATATTGGTGTCTAGTTCATTACTGAGGGACCTAATTAAAAATTTTAAGGTATTTGACACAATGTATTTAGACCTGTAAAACATGTTTGGCACAACAACAATAGCAACTATTGTTGTTGTTATTAATGAATTGTATTTGTGGAACAGGCACAGGCTAGTGGAGGGGAAGCTGCAACACCTGGGGAATTGTTGGCCTGACAATTGTGGTGTGTTTGCCCCACCCTCCAGAAAACCAATTGGAACAGTGTATAAATTCTGCAGCTCACCTAAGGAAGCTCTTCTCACAATCAGTGAGAAGAGCTTTGGGGCTAACTGTGGAGAAGGAGGGTTTAGCTTAACTTCCCCACAGACGATCGGTGTTCCATCTCTGGGTGGGCCAATCGCCCGCCCAGATGAGCAGTGGCTCTCCTACAGGCTGCCTGTGCCTCACTTGGTCGCCCCAGGGGTCAGGCTCAGGGAAGCACCGTTGCACGGTGACCCACCCCCCGGAGCCCCAATAATGCACCACGCAAGTGTATGGTGCATTAATGGGAGTCTCCCTCCCCCTGAGTGTGCCCGCCGTGGCTGCGAGCAGCCGCGGCAGACACACAATCAATTTAACAAGGTTAAGGGAGCACTCACTGACCTAATCACGTTTAATAAGGTGGCTACTCTGATGGGTTTGCCACAGTGTAGCCATTGGAATCGGGCACAATCCCGGTGGTTCACACAAGCGAACAAAACCGAGCTAGGCTCCCTTCGCCTGGTTTTGCTGGCTCGTGTGAATAGTCTCAAGAAGAACCTTGCTGGATCAATCCAAGCCCTTATCTGGTGGGCCACTGTGCAAAACAGGATGCTGGACTAGATGGGCCTTGGGCCTGATCCAGCAGGGCTGTTCTTATGTTCTTATCTAGTCCAGCATACTGTTTCATACTGTGGCCCACTAGATGCCTCTGAGAAGCCCACAGACAAGAAGGGAGGGCATGTCCCTTCTCTTGCTGTTTCTCCCCTGCAACTGGTATTCAGAGGCATCTTGCCTCTGAGGCTGGACGTGGCTCTGAATACCGGTTGCAGGGAAGCAACAGCAGGAGAGATGAAGGGGCCCTTACATCTTGCCTGTGGGCTTCTCAGAGGCATCTGGTGGGCCACTGTGGGAAACAGGATGCTCAACTAGATAGGCCTTGGGCCTGATCCAGAAAGGCTGTTCTTATGTTCTTAGGTGAGCTGCAGGGCTTATACGCTGTTCCAATCAGTTACCTGGAGGCTAGCGGAAACACAGCACTGTCAGGCCAGCAATTCCCGAGGCGTTGCAGCTTCCCCATCCCCACCAGTAGCTGAAGTGTGAGAGCCTAAGGGCTCGTCCCCTGTGGCATGAACCTGTGGCATGGAAGACAGGAAGAACTGTAGGAATAGCAGCAGGATCACTGCCCCATCTGTGAGTTGCTGTTGTTTTGTTTCGTGGAGTCTATGCCAGATCCCATAGCACCTTTTATTTTATATTGTCTGCAAATGTTGTGGAAGAAGGAGGTTGACATTATGGTGAGACTGACAGAGTGAAGATAACATGTGTCTTGGAGGGCAGAACGGGGGCCACATAAGAACATAAGAACAGCCCTGTTGGATCAGGCCCAAGGCCTGACTATACACTTGACTTGGTCTGTTGTCATCTTTGGATTCTGGTGCTCCATGAGTTACCCAGGAGGCCTTAGTGCCATGGACAGATCATTGTCTGGTGAACATTAGATTGAGGGTTGACTTAGAACACTTGTGCAAGGCTGGGAGACCAGTTAGGATGGTCGGGCACTGCAGTCTTATGGATCCTAAAGGATTCTGGGGGATTTTCCTGCTGAGAGAGCATATGACCCTGTTGACTCCCTGGTCTCCTTCTGGAATGAGGAAGTGGGCCAGGCAATCAACAGGGTTGTGCCTAAGCACCCTCTTCTGACCCACCAACCTCGGGCAACCCCATGGAATACAGGGGACCCTGTGGGCAATGAAGCAGGCTGGGATATGGCTTGAGTGTCATTGGCAGGAAACTCAGAGAGAACATGACCAAACACAGGTTAGAGCCCATACTCTGAACCTACCCTGTGGCAGTGATGTGATGAAAAAAACCTTATTTTTCTGCCACTGTGGCATCTGCTCAATTTCATTTAGCAAAGCTGTTTTGAGTGGTTTGGGGACTCTTGAATGAGGGCTCCATGGACCATCCGAACGAATTCTCCTCAGCCTCCTGTGACCAGATTGCTTTACATTTTGCAGATAATATTTCTCATATCCATGCCAATTTGAACACTAAGGTTTTTGCAGAGCCAGCATTGAATGCTCCCAATGTACCATCTCTTCCCATTGTTATGGATGAGTTTCAGTTTGTGCTGCCTGAAGAAGTGGACAGGCTGCTTCTAAGTCTACCATTTGTGTGCTTGACCCTTCCCCTTCATGGCTATTAAGGGCAGCCAGGCTGGGTTGGGGTCCTGGCTTGTGGAGGTAGTAAACGCTTCCCTGAAACAATGGGAGGTGTCCCCCCACTACTTAAAGAGGTGGCTGCCAGGCCCCTGTTGAAGGAATCTTCCTTGGACCCAAATGTCCTGAATAATTATCAACCAGTTTCTAACTTGCCATTTTGGGGCAGGTTGTTGGAGCGTGTGGTGGTGTCTACGCTTCAGGCAGTCCAGGATGAAAACAACTGTTTAGATCCATTTCAGTCCAGCTTACAGCCTGGGTATGGAACAGAAACTGCCTTGGTCACCCTAGTAGATGACCTACGTTGGGAGATAAACAGGGGAGTGTGATGCTGTTGATTCTTCTGGACCTCTCAGCAGCTTTCAATACCATCAACCATGGTATGCTTCTAGGTCTCCTCTCTGGCTTGGGACTTGGCGGCATTGTTTTACAGTGACTCTAGTCTTACTTGGAGGCTGTTCCCAGGGGGTAGTGCTGGGGAGTGCCTGTTCAACTTCTTAGCCATTGGTCTGTGGGGTGCACAGGGTTCTATCCTGTTGCCTATGCTATTTAACATCTACATGAAACCACTGGGAGAGGTCTTCCACAGATTTGGACTGCGGTATCATCAATATGCTGATGACATCCAGCTCTACCTATCATTTAAATCTGCTGGTGCCAGGGAGGCAGCTGATATCCTGAACCAGAGTCTGGAGGCCGTTCTGTGTTGAACAAACTGAAACTTAATCCAGATGAGATGGAGTTGCTTTGGGTCAGTAAAACTGGTGATCTGAGTAGTGAGGTAAATCTGGGTAGGGTTGCACTCCCCCTGAAAGATCAAGTTCATAGCTTGGGAGTTCTCCTGAATTTGGTGTTGCCCCTGAAGGCCCAGGTGGTGGTGGTGGTGGTGGTGCCAAGGAGTGCCCTCCATCAGCTGCTACACCAGCTGCGACCCTACTTGGAGAAACCAGAAGTGACCTCTGTCACTCATGCACAGAGGTGCTTTTACTCCTGGACTTTGGGGCCCAAGTCCAGGGCCTCTACAGCCCCTAGGGGACCCCAAATCCTCTTTAGTCTGTCCCAGGTGGTGTGGTCATCCAGTCAAGCATGATGATGCTTAATTTCCGGGGGGGGGGCTCCAGAGGCCTTTAGGTCCAGGCTTCAAAATTACCTAGGTGCACCTCTGCTCATGCATTGGTCACATCCAGATTGAACTAGTACAATGCGCTCTACATGGGGCTGCCTTTGAAGACTGTTCAAAAGCTTCAGCTGGTCCAGAGTGCTGCTCCAAGAATGTTTGTGAATGCTGGTCGCTGCACAAGTATTACACCTACAGCAACTTCATTGGCTGTCAGTTTGCTTCTGGGCCAGAGTCAAAATGCTGGTTTTGACTTTTAAAGCCTGACATGACCTTGGACTGGGGTATCTTTTGGACTGCATTTGCCCATATGAATCCGCCAGGGCCCTCAGATCGTCCAACGGAGCCCTTCTCGTGGTTGGCAGGAACCAGAGAGAGGGCTTTCTCCTTTCTTCTCAGTAGTGCCCCACCATCTTTGGAATGCCCTTCCAGAAGGGGTTCGTCAGTCTCCCTCTTTGCTCAGTTTTGAAAAGAATATTAAAACCTTCCTTTTTAAAGAAGCTTTTAAAAACTGGATGTGATTGTCATCTAGTTTTAATCCTGGCTGATGTTCTACTTGTCTTATATTATCTGCTCTTTTATTTGTTTTAGAATGTTTTAGAATGTTTTATTTTATTTTATTTTATTTTATTTTATTTTATTCATTCAATTTCTATACCACCCTTATTGCATTTTGTCTTTTACTCTTTTATTATTTTATCATGGATTTTATGTGTTTATACTTTTATTGTAAGCCGCCCCGTGCAGCAGTGTGTCAGAGGGGCGGAACATAAATATTTCAAGTAAATAAAGAAATAACATCCATGCAATAATAAGACATGAATACAGTGCAGAAGGTCTGCATCCCAGCTGTAGCCACACTAGGGGTCAGTCACTCATATAGCTAGATGGAATCATAAATCATACAGCTAGATGCCGTAGAATATGTTCCTGAGAACAGGTTCCTGAAATGTGGGGTTGGGGTATTCCTTCAGCGGATCAGACCTCCCCACCAAGTGATGTTATTTGGCCAGCAGACCACCCCAGAGGGGTGGCCTTTGCCTGTATCCATGCCTCATCTCTATCGACCATTAAAAATAGGTGGCGGGAACATCGCTGACGTTTTACTTCAGGCAGAAATATATTGATGGCCCGCACTGCAAGTTAGAGTCTTTGAAATATTTGTGAGGAGTAATGGGTTGGTTTCAATTAACCTAACAAAATATTTTGGGCAAGAAGCTCAGATATCATAATGAATTGTTGGTTTCAGATTTGTTGAAGAGAGTGTTTTGTGGTTTTAGAAAATAGCTTGAAAAATCAGAACAATTCAGGCAAAACTGAACCACAGATCTAAAACATCCTTTCAAACAACAACATCTCAGTCACACTTCCCAATTTTGTAAGAAAGAATAGATGTAAGTCCAATCAAACATTGTTATGTCACCTACCTAGGTTGAACAGATGACTTCTTTGGTACAACTGTGCAGTGTAGACAATCCAGGGCCTTCTGTCTCTTTAAAGTTTTTTTCAGCAAGGTTGAAGAACTCTCCAAAGCATTTGAAGAGCTCCCCCTACCTTTATTTTACGGACAACCCCCCCACACCTAATAACTCATATTTCCCACTCAAAAGTTCTTTCCTCCCTTCCCCCCTGCTGTTCAGTCTGATCTTTTGCATGTTTACTCAGAAGTAATTCTTGTTCAGTTAAATGGGAGTAAGTGCACCATGGATTACAGCCTTCATGAGTTGATGGTCTTCTTCAGCATGGCTGCAGTGCTCATAGACCTGGCTGAAGACGGATGTTTTGCTTCTCAGAATGTTGGTGACTTTTATCAAGCTAATCTCAGGTCATCTTTTGAGGTCAGAAGATGAAGGTCTGTGCTACAAAGGAAAACAATTGATTCAGCCAGAGTTGTAGGAAGAGGGATGAGGCTGCTTGAGAAAGCTTTGTTGCAAGGAATGGAAGGTTGTCATCCATCTGGAACCAAATCGTCTCTTTCACAGAGGGTATAACTTTTATCATGTGCTGACAGAATGCATCAACCCTGGATTAATGAGCCTAGCAGCTTCCAGAGGAAAAAAGGTGCATAAATCAACACCAATGTGGCAAAGCTATCTCTCTCCTCAGTGAGGAAATGCTCCCTTAGGAAACGCTTTCCACAGTCCAGGTATGATGTTACCACCTGCACCCTGACAGCCACACTTCCTTCAGCACATGCTGATTATTCCCCCTCTTGCCTGGGGAAAACCTTCAAATCTGATATTTACTGTCCTGTGTATAGCATTCCTGACATACTCTTTATAGTCTTTTAAACATTCATTAAAAAGATGAGGAGGGGGAGATCATAAGGATTCCTTTTCATTCATTCATTATTTGCTTCAATAACCCCCCTTCACTTTTTCAAGCCGGAGCCACTTTGGCAAAAAGCTTTCCATTGCAAAAGCCATATCCAACCACACTGACCTCCATGCAGTGCTGCACTTTCCCCAGCACCAGAGGGAAACCCTTCAAGAGAAATGGAGTCCTGTCAAGTCCAAGCACCATCTTGGAAGCATCAACGGATCACTGGGAAGTGTAGTCCTTCCCAGTGCATTACCATAGAGCTCTGTGGGGAAAGTGTTGGGAAGGATTATACTTCCCAGCATTCAGCACACATCTTCCAAGATGGCACTGGGGCTCCAGAGGGCTTGGTTTCCCTTAAAGAGTACTGCTGGGCAATAGCAGGGGGAATGTTCAGCTCTGCACAGTGCTGGTGAGGGAAGTATTTGTCTTTGGCTGGAGCTTTGCAAAAGCCTAACCAACAATTAGTCAGGGAACTACACTTAGGATCAATGGGAGCTAATACCTTGCAATGAAAAACACTGACTTGTTTACTCATTGACACCTTGCTTTTCTATGGCATTATTACCAAAGCTGCTAGCAAAAAAAAGAATTACAACATATTTAAAAGAGAAGTTAAAAACATCACAACAAAATTAATACAAAAATGATCAATGTACAAGCAATATAATGTACCCAGCAACCAAGATTAAAATGATAACTTGTGTATTATAAAAGCATGCTGGAACAAAAATGTCTGCATTATGTGCTTAAATGCAGATAAAGGGAGCCTGAGCAGATAAAGGGAGTGCCCTTGGGAGGGTATTCCACTACTGAGGCACCACTGCAGAGAAGGCCCTGTCTCCCAGTGCCACCTTTGCTGACACTGAGACACAGAGAAGGGTCTCCAAAACAGATGTTATAATTTCAGTGAGTTCATGAAGGATAAGGTGATTCTTGGGTTATTTTAAAGGTAAAGTGTGCCGTCAAGTCGATTTTGACTCCTGGTGCCCACAGAGCCCTGTGGTTTTCTTTTGGTTAGGGTTAGAGTTAACTGGCAACCTTCTGCTTGTTAGTCATGCATTTCCCCACTGTGCCACTTAAGGTGACTGGGTTATTTTAGGTTATTTTAGTCCCAGCCAAAAAGAGTGTTAATAATTAGTACCAGCACCTTGAACTGAGACTCTTCTCTTCTCTGAGACAGCTAACTAACTGAATCTGGGAGACCATGCTCTCACCATGGCTGAGCTGAACTTAGGAGAAAGAGGGAGGGAAGGCAACAGCGCAGAAACAATAGGAGAGAAAACCTTTAAGGTGCAGTAGAAACATATTATTTATTGGGGCCAATATATTTCAACAAATGACTTTTCCTCAGGGAAACCACTAGAAAATAGCAACTTTGTATATCGTGTGTTCTGTATAGGATATAAGCTTTAGATAGATAGATAGATAGATAGATAGATAGATATAGGATTGAGCTTAAACTGGACCCCCCCCCCGCAAGGGGGACTTGTTCAAGTTTGAGACGAACCAGGGCCAGTTCAGACCGGACTGGTTTGACTGGTTCTGCATGCTTGCAAAGTGGAATCTGGTAAGGATTTTCCCTTACAAGCAAAGGGGAACTCTATGGGCTTGAAAAAGGGTGGATGTGGGCAGGCAGGAGCTCACCTTTCACATGGCAGCAGTGGTGCAGCTCATTGGTGGTGACAGACTGCCAGTGGCTCTCCTAGGCCCCGCCAGCGCTCCCCCCTCATCAGTGTGGGCTGGCGGGGGCCCAGTTCGGGCCTCCACAAATGACCTCTGCACATGTGCAGAGACCATTTTTGTCACTACGGCTCTAGTGCACGAATCAAACTGCCAGCTGGTTCTAATGAACTGGCTCACGAACCAGGAAGTTGGGTTCGATTTCAGTTCAAATTTGAACTGAACTACCCAGAGCGGTTCTGTGCACACCCCTAACTTTGTATTTTTTGTGGCAAAAGAATTCTTAAGAATAAACCCGGAGCAGCCATAAGCCCCTGGGCAAAAAAGCCCCCCCCCAAATATTTACCTGTGTGGCCAAATAAGAAATAGACACAGGTGTTGCTTTCAAAAAGAGGCATGCTTCTACAGCTGCAAAACAGGAACCAGGAGAGCTCAGAGCAGGGAAATGTACTATATTCCCCTGTGCTAAGTGTGCTAACTCCCCCTGTGCTGCTAACTATAGTTCCCAGTTGTGCTGATGTCATCATGCCAAACGCAATTGTTTTGTTGGCAGACAAGATGAGGAGAATTACTAAAACAGTCCAATTGAAATTAAATGGAAAAGTTAGGCATTGTCTAACTTGTCCTTTTAATTTCAATGGACTACACTGAGTAGTTTTCCTCATTATGTCAGCTATTATTTTTATGTGAGCCCCCTCAGGGACCCATGGTGAATCAAAGGCTGTCATACAAATCTAACCAATAAACAGAATTGAAGAGCAGGTAGCACGCTTGAATAGTATAGTGCTCTCAATGTATGAAAACAAAATTGACTCAAAAAGATGGAATGTGTGTGTATTTGTATCTTTTACATGGTATGCAGAGGAGAAAAGATACTGTGGCCCATTGGAGTGTGCTGGATCTGGCTGTGACAAAAGCTCTGTTCAGACAGTATGCTGTACATGCATACAGATGTTTGTATACATGTACATGTTTTTTGCATAAGTGACTATAAATGCATTTGTTTTACAGTAGAATCTGGGTACAGGACCCATCAGATGCAGAGCACAGATAGGAAGTATGCTATTGTATATGCACTGAATATAACAAATGAATAACTATATAAAAGAAACTAACTATAACTATATAACTATATAAAAAGAAAGCAGTACATCACCTAAATGGAAGATTAGATTAGAAAATAAAATCTCCAGGCTTAGATCAGATGCTAGTAAATTGAAAGATATGAAAGACAAGACGCTAAAGAATGAAAACACCAAACAGTATCTGATCCAAAAATACCACCTAGATTCAAGGAAAATTAGAGAAGTCCTGGAAATAATAAAGCAGCAAATAACAGCAGTATCAAAGAAAATTAGCAGATACGAAGCCAGAATCACACAACACAGGTAGAATCTCCAATTCCAGTCGAATCAGAGACGTTTCTACCAAAGCATAGAAGGAGAAACTGCAAGAAACATAGAAATAAATAAGAAAATAAATAAATAAATAAATAAAATAAAAAACCAAATAAAATAAATAAAAAACCAAATAAAAATGAAACAGTGCAATTCTGGGGGAAATTATGGGACAATCCAATAGATAATAATAAAAAAGCAGGCTGGGTGAAAGAGGTTGAAAAATGTAACCAACAAATGCAAGATCTAATAATAACACCAGAATTAATAACTGAAAGAGCAAAGAAAATTAAAAATTGGACTGCAAAGAGCAAAGAAAATTAAAAATTGGACTGCTCCAGGCGATGATGAACTGCATGGCTTCTGGCTTAAACACCTAACAAGCCTTCATAAACAACTATCAAAACAGTTCAATCACATTTTGCAAGGAGGTGATATTGAACAATGGCTAACAACTGGGAAAACTCATCTCATCATGAAAGACCCAGCAAAAGGTGCAGTTCCAAGTAATTATAGACCGATAACCTGCCTGCCTACCATGTTCAAATTATTAACTGGAATAATAGCAGATGAAGTCATGCAACACTTATTAGCTAACAAAAAGCTTCCAGTTGAACACAAAGGAAATTGCCCGAACACCAGAGGCACAAAAGACCAGCTGCTGATCGACAAAATGATTTTAGAAAATTGCAAGAGAAGAAAAACAAATCTAAGTGTTGCATGGATTGACTACAAGAAAGCCTTCGACTCATTGCCTCACACATGGATACTAACATGTTTAGAAACAACTGGTGTCAGTGAAGACATTCAGATATTTATTTAAAAAGCAATGAGCATGTGGAGTACACAGTTAACAATCAATGGCAAGACACTTGGACAGGTTAGGATTAGAAGAGGTATTTTCCAAGGGGACTCACTATCCCCTCTGTTGTTTATAATCGCTATGACTCCACTTTCACAAATACTAAACAAAACAGGCCTCGGATACCAAACATCTAAAACATCGTCAAATCAACCATCTGCTTTACATGGATGATCTGAAGTTGTATGGAAAGTCCCAGTCAGGAATCGAATCACTGCTAAACACTGTCCGTATATTCAGTAGCGATATAGCAATGGAGTTTGGACTAGACAAGTGTGCTGCATTAATAATGAACAGAGGAAAAATTAAGAAAAACAGAAGGAATAGAATTGCCCAATGGAAGCAAGATCAAGAACCTGGAAGAGAAAGAACATTACAAATACTTGGGCATTCTCCAGGCTGATAACATCGCACACACTGAAGTTAAAAGAAAAATTGGAAGTGAATATATCAGGATAGTTAGAAAAATCCTGAAGTCCAAAGTCAATGGCAGGAACACCATACATGCCATAAACATCTGGGCTATACCTGTTATCCAATACACTGCAGGAATAATAGGCTGGACCCAGGCAGAGCTAGAAATGCTAGATCGTAAGGCCAGGAAAATAATGACCATCAATCATGCTCTGCACCTCCGCAGTGATGTAGATAGGCTATACCTCCCTCGCAGCTCAGGTGGAAGAGGAATGCTGCAAGTCCATCAAACAGTAGAGGAGGAGAAAAGAGACCTTGCAAAATATATAAAGGACAGTGAAGAAGATGCACTTCAGATGGTCAATAATGAGAAACTATTCAACACCAATGAAACAAAGCAGGTCTACAAGAAAGAACAAGTCAAGAACCGAGCAAAAAAATGGAAAAATAAGCCACTGCATGGTCAATATTTGCACAATATAAGTGGAAAATCAGACATCACCAAGACCTGGCAATGGCTTATGAATGGCAACTTGAAGAAAGAAACAGAGGGTTTAATACTGGCTGCACAAGAACAGGTACTAAGAACAAATGCAAAGCCTTTGTAAAGAAGCAGATGAGACAGTGGACCACATCAGCTGTTGTAAAAAGATCGCACAGACTGACTACAAACAAAGGCATGACAAGGTAGCAGGGATGATACACTCAAACATCTGCAAAAAATACAAGCTATCTGTAGCCAAACATTGGTGGGACCATAAAATTGAAAAAGTTGAAGAAAATGAAGATGCAATAATATTATGGGACTTCCGACTACAAACAGACAAACATCTGCCACACATTACACCAGATATAATTGTAGTCGCAAAAAAAGAAATACAAGTCAAAATAATTGACATAGCAATACCAGGGGATAGCAGAATAGAAGAAAAAGAAATAGAAAAAATAACAAAAGACAAAGATCTACAAATTGAAATTGAAAGGCTGTGGCAGAAAAAGTCCAAAATCATCCCAGTGGTAATTGGCGCCCTAGGTGCAATTCCAAAAGAACTTGAAGAGCACCTCAACACCATAGGGGCCACAGAAATCACCATCAGCCAATTACAAAAAGCAACTTTACTGGGAACAGCCTATATTTTGCAACAATATCTACTGTATAATAACCAAGAGTATTGATGATAAAATCCAGCCATCCCAGGTCCTTAGGAAGGACTCGATGTCTGGATAAAACAAACCAGTCAATAACACCTGTCTGACTGTGTAAACAAGAAATAATAATAGTGTGTGGATGGGGCTATGATGAGTTCCAGTTGTTAGCAAATCTACAACTCTTGAGCTAGTCAGGAGACTTCCTGATACAATTATCTTATTTGTTCACTAACAGAAGTTGGTCTAGCAAAATATTTCACATATGCATGTCTCATTCTCTGGGATGAACTTGACAGTCCTTCTCTGTACATGCTTGTCATGAGTATTTCTACATCTTTGGAGAGTTTTTTTTGTCTTGATTCTAGCAAGTTAGAGCTGGTGGTCTCCCTCCCTCCTTCCCTCTCTTCTTGCATAGCTAGTAGTATAATCTCTGCTGCGGATCTATGAGTCGTTTTGTTTTGGATGTTCATATGTATCACCTTACCTACTCAGTTCCTTGCATTGTTTGAATACAACACAGTAACAACACAGTACTTCCTCCAAGATGTTTTACCTCAGCACCAGAATGAATAAGCTGTCCACAATTCCTCAAAGAGATAATTATCTCAGCCTTTGAGGAATGAAGCTACCTGATCTGTGCAAAACACAGATGCTATGAAAGTGCTATGAAGATATCTGATCCCAAAGAGAGTCACCTTTGTACTGCCTGATACACTGAGTTTTCATTTAGAGGGAGGGGAAGCTATTACCTCATCACTGGTTTGATTAATGAGGTATATTTTCTGGAAAAGATTTCCCAACCTGATTTCTAGGTTTATGAAGCAATCTATTCTTTATGGGTATCCCAAAACCTGTTATCAAATGTATTGGTTATTTGAAACAGCAGGTTCCCATAGGCACTGGGCAGGAGCTTTAAGAGGCTGTTCCTCCTGGAACACAGCAATAATCCTCCTAAGGTCACCTGTACTAGCTTTTTGTTTGCCCTGTATTAGTCAGTCACTATGCACTTCTACCAAAACCCCTTCCCCTCTGAGAAAGCCTGCAACCTAAAGTAGTAGGGGCAGGTTTCTGCTGAGGTCCTTCTTATACTTCCCACCAGATCTGGGTACTGGTGCTGGATCTGTGAAAATTCTTGCTATTTCTTGTTCACTGGACATCTCTAACCCCTTGTTTGCATAACCCTATTGCAATAGTATTTGCATGTTTAAAGGCTACTTTATTAACTCAGTGATGCTGGTTACAAGACCTGCTCGCTTCACTATTTGGGGGTGCTTCAGTGTACCTCCTCAACTCAAGCCTCGGGCATTTTCTCTCTATATATTTTGCTTGGAAGAGAAATGTTGGCTGCATTCCAGCTACAAGGTCCTTCTGGCAAACTACAAGGTCCTTCTGGTCCTTCCTAAAAGGCACTTCTTGGGTTCATTGGCAAAGACCTGCGCAGCAGCAAGCCGGAGGAGATGCTCCTCCCTGATTGCATTAGAACAGCACCGGCAGGAGAAACACAGAACAGACCCATCTTAGAGTTGTAAAAGGAACAAAGGAGAAAGGAATGCAAGCTCTTCTTCTTCTAGTTTGATAAGAGTCTTCAGGGTTGAATTTCTTTCTTTCTTTCTTTCTTTCTTTCTTTCTTTCTTTCTTTCTTTCTTTCTTTCTTTCTTTCTTTCTCTCTCTCTCTCTCTCTCTCTTTCTTTCTTTCACGAATTGAAATGAATTGGAAAGAATTGAACTCTTTCCTCATCTATTCCTCACCATCGTTATCAGAAATAGCCAGTATATGCCAGGATGTGTGATGTTCCCTCCTCCCTTCTCTGTCAAGAAGGTGATTGCTCCAGCAATCTCCCTTTCATAAATATTCTTTGTCAAGGAACATATAGGAAGAAGCAATGGGTGAACCAATAATTCATGCCTTGTTGGTAGCAAGAATTCCTAAACTCAATCAAAGATTATCCAAGGATTGGTCTCTGCTAGGCCTCAGCCTCTAGTCAATGCTCCAGGGTATATTTTTGCCTATAAGAACCCCTTCAAACATAGAATCGTGTTGCTACTGCTGCTGCTGCTTCTCTCTCTCAATGGGCACATTTCCATGCAATGTGAAACTGGAGGTTGATGAACTCACCGTTAATTTTTCAAACTGTGAATCACACTGCAGATATCCGTCCAACCATGGTTCAGCAGTTTGAGATCTGGCTCCCCCCACTCCTCTTTGGCCTCCAAGGCCATATCCCAGGCAGCTGTGTGCTTCTCGCATTGCCAGACTGAGGGCAGGGCTTCAGCACATCATCCAGGCAGCCTCTATTGGCCACAATCCCCAAGGGGGTGTGTCAATCATGCTCCGTTCTGGCTCTGCCAGCCATCTTTGTCAGGCTGATGACAGTTTAATCCTTTCCTCACCGCCCTCCCAATGATGTCCTTGCTATTAATCTGCAGCAAAGCATTGAATCATACACTAATTCTTTGATAGGCAGGACTGCAGAGGGGCACATCCACATGTGGGGGTGGTTGGTTGGTGGGGCCACTCATTGAGATGGGGGGGCTTTATTCTTTAAACCCATATGCATTTGACTGGATGCGGACAGCATTGCGGGGGGGGGGGGCATTCCACATCCCATTCTCCTCTGCATGGTTGCCAAATAGTTCTACTTTCCCTCCCTCTGCACCTTGTGAACCTAAGGATCCATGGATCGATACACCTCATGGCTCATTAAAAGCAATCTCGCTTTGCACCATGTATCGCCAGTGCCATCCATTCAATACACAGCAAATGTAGGGGTGGTGTGGGGGAATATGTCCTCCCCTGCTGCATTCAACCACCTAAACTGCATATCACCCTCCTTACCACTGGCCACATCTTGGTGGGGGGGGGAGGGTTCTGCATTTCCATTCACACACAGGCTTATTTAAGACTTCTTTAACTTTATTTAACAGCAATACACTGGCAGTCTTTTAATTTGCACGGCAGGGACAGATGTTTCCAATTTCTGATCCTACTGATGCCGCAGCTGTGGACAATGATCCCATGCTATCATCACCAGTTTTAAAAGTGGAGCACCTTTCCAGCACCATACACTTGCCCACCTTGGCAGTGGGTTGGAGGGAGATGCTCCCAGAAGTGCCTTGCAAAGGCTGCTCTCACTGCCCATGTCTCCCTGCTGCTACCAACAGTCCTCAGGAGTGGGGCCGCAGGGTTTACCAGCTCAGCACCCCTGTCTCCGGCAGGCACCCCACAAAGAACCATACAGACTCCTCATGGGCAGCTGCTGCCCCTGCAGGCCCCAAACACCCTAGTTCCTGCAGCAAGCACCTCCTTTTCTGGGATCTCTGTCTTGTTTCCTCCTCCATGGTGCTCAGAACCATCTCCACCATGCTATGGACTGCGATGCTGGGTGCTGTGTCTGCCATGGCAAAACTATCCCTCTCTTGCCAGCAGGGAAGTAAGTCGATGGAGCATGCCTACATGGGTGCTTTAATTGTGCATGCCACCCACTTGGGGCATCCAAGGGTTTGGTAGTGGGCAGCAGTGCCTGCCCACCTAACCCACACAGCAGGCAGAACAAGGGGCAGTGTTCCAGAGAGGCCTTGTTGCGAACTCATTCTGGAGTTCAGCCTGCACACCCTCGCCTGCCTACAGTTCCACAAGCACCCCAGTCTCCACTCTATCCAAAGCTCGGCACAGACCTTTCTTGAGGAATCCCCAGCTTGGCTGCTCCCCATGGCACTGGTGGTGCCACTGCCACCAGTTGATGGTGTGGCAGCAGAAAAGGGATGGGACTGCATGGCTGCTTGGAGCATCTAAGTGTCCAGGTGTCACAAGTGGCCACCAAACCCCTGTGTTTTTGTGACTGGCAATCTGGGCGGGTGTATGGAAGGGGCCACATGTTGTGTGCACACGTGCAGCACTGGATGCATGTGGGTGTGGCCAGGCAATTACTCCATGCACCGTGGGAGTGGGCCAGGACATGCCCTCAAGGCCTCATCAAAAGTATCTACTGCCGACAGGCCTTGATAGTGCTGTAGACTGCTTCAAACTAAAGGGCAGCCGCAGGGCAATAGATACCACCAAGGACAACTAGAGTGGGCATTGATGACAGATTCATTGAGTGTTCATAGGGAGGAACAAGGTGAGTGGGGTGTGAGAATGCCAGAGTAGCCTTGGAGGCCCCCAGGCTCCACATCTGTGCCCTATTCTTGAAGTAGGACAAGTTTCCTCTCACAGAACAAGCCCCTCATCCAAGCATCCCTGCTGGTGTTGAAGTTAATAAGCAACCTTTCCCACATTGTGAGGCACATGCCTAGTGAGGACAATGGGAGATGGGGTGGCTCGCTGATGGGGGCCTCCTCCCCCATCACGGTCTTCACACACCCCCACCCAGTTTTTCCCAGATGTAGAATTTGCCCACAACAGGGTCTCAAAAGTTCAATGTGCATCCCCACAGCAGCAGCCTGCAGGGAGTCATATAATTCCACCTCACGTAAACCAGGAGGCCGTTAGACAGCACAGAATTAATTTTACAATGCTGCAGGGAGAGAACAGCAATCCCAAGCTGTGTCCCCTGCTTTTAATACCAAAAAAATCTTCCATTCAGCATCTGGAGAAGAGGGCCCTCGCTGTGGGTGCTTTTGCACCCCATGGCCACCACCTTCCATTGTAGCAGCTGCACACCTTTTGTGCAAGTATAACCTTTCCTATGCCTGGCCACCAATGTTAAGGGTTCACATGATCACAGCAAAGGTTGTCTGGCGAGGGGCATTGTTGTGTCAGGGACAGAACCCTCACTAAACTTCCTTGGAGACACAGCGATCCCAAAGAGGGGGCCCTGTTGGGGTGCATCATTGCTATGCAGTGGTGTGTAATGCACACCTGTATTTCAGCACAGACAGCTGCCATGTGCAGTGGTGGGTGGGATTGCCTCCCCACTTTTCACAGTCCTTGACATTCTCTCCTATATTTGAAGGGAGGCACCCTGTCCCTCTTGAAAGTGACAGAAAGCCAGTAAAACCCAAAAGGGTGATTTCTCTTTAAATACTCTGAATGCAGGGCCATGATGTCACTGTTGCCGGGCAGAGTCAGGAAGAGAAAGGAGGATGGTGGGTGCATGGCACTTTAGCCAAGAGGCAACCTTCGAGAGTCATGGCATGCATAGAGCTACCGTGTTCCTGGGTGGGTCTGGGGTTGCCTTCTCTATTATTACAGTTCCAAAAGCTGCATGAAACCAAAGTTATGGTGGTGTCCACATTCAGACATAACTCTGCCATCACCAAACCTCAGGTTGGAGTGGTGAAACTTACTACAAACTGAAGGTTCCGATTGGAGTTTGGCAAGGCAAACCACAGGTTGTTTTTGCCTCAGAACTGCAGTTGCACGCATTCAAACATAACAGAGTTCCAACCTCTGCCCCATTTACCTCTAGTTTAGCATTAATGTGCGAATGCAGCCTTTGCTACCTAGCCCTTTTGCTAGAGTTTTTGCCACATGCAAGTATTTTTGCCATTCAGGCTTTTGCCTTTTGCCACACTTGCTGCCTGTGTACCTGCATGCGCTGTGACACCAGACATGGAACCCCACGCTGCCCAGGTATGCCAATGAGCCTGCTCCATGCTTGAGCTCCACAGAGTCCCACAACAAGATCTAGGTAGATGTGACAAATGCCATCCCTCCCTCTCCCTCCCTCTCTCTTCACCCTCAAGCCTCTATCCCCTTTCCAAGTATAGTAACTTGGTAACATGTCTAACTGACCACCTTTTCTCTTTCTGTACCCCTACTATCCCTCAATAAAGCAACCCTTTCTTTTCAAAGTCACATCTCCACCCTCCTTCTTTCTTCTTCCACATTGCATGCAGCCACCTGTTCCACTCAGCTCTTAAGGTATTTTATTGCTGTTCATGGGTCTGCACCATTTGAGGCTGATTTCCCCCACTTGAGTCAAAACACAGTCACCGAGGGTGGTAGCTGACATGCCTCCCTCAGACCTTGTAACACCCTTTATATTCCTTTCCTTTCCTTTCTTTCTTTTTATTGTTTTGACAAAGATATAAACAGAGAAACATCAAAAAAGAAATAAAAAGAAAAAAGAGAAATAAAATAATTAAGCAAAGCTAGTACAATGATTCTCATTATAATTTGTATACATCAACCTGAATTCCTCCAACCAATATATGTCTCCCTCCCTTCCCCGACTCTGTAAAATATTTGACTGCAGAACTGAAAGATAACAAAATTGATACTCCTACTATCTGCATTAATTTCCTTTACAAGGAAAAACCGAATCTCAGATGAGGTACCAAACCCTGCAATATATTATATTAAATAAATGGTTCTCATGTCTGGAAAAAAATATCCTCAGATTTATTTTAATATATGCAGTAATTTTGGCCATTGATGCATACTCCCATAGTTTGAGTTGCCATTCATCTAAGGTCGGGATCTGATTTGTTTTCCAACAGGAAACATAAAGGATTCTTGCCGCCGTTATCATATATAAAGAAAGTTCTGTGTGTTTTGCAGGAATATACGGTTTAGTAAAATTTAACATGAAAATTTCCAGGAGAAAATGAAAATCTATATTGTCTGGCTGCTGCAGGTGCCTATTGGTTAGCACATGTGACAATGCTGCAGCAAATTCCCCCCAGCCCAGTCCCTGGAGTCATTCTGCAACTCTTTTTGAACATTTTTTCTAGTAAAGTCTGAACACTTAGGTGCCTCTTCTATTTTTTAAAAAACTGAAACACTACCTAGCCCTAACATGTAGAACAGAACAATACTTTATTACGGCCATAGACCAATATACCTAACATGTAGATTGATTGATTAAGTGCCGTCAAGTTGGTGTCAACTCTTAGTGACCACATAGATAGATTTTCTCCAGAATGATCTGTTTTCAGCTTGGCCTTTGAGGTCTCTCAGTGGTGACATACATTGCTGTCGTAATTGAGTCCATCCACCTTGCTGCTGGTCGCCCTCTTCTTTTTCCTTCACCGTTTCCCAGCATTATGGGCTTCTCAAGGGAGCTGGGTGTTGGCACAATGTGTTCAAAGTTTGAGCCTGGTCATTTGTGCCTCGAGTAAAAGTTCTGGATTGATTTTTTTTCTATGACCCATTTGTTTGTTTTCCTGGCTGTCCGTGGTATCCTTAAAAGTCATCTCCAGCACTAAAGTTCAAAAGCGTTAATACTTTTTCTGTCCTGCTTCTTCAAAGTCCAGCTTTCGCATCCATTGAGTGTCATGGGAAAAACATGTAGATAGTAATATCTGAACTGTGTGAAAACCCCTTTTTCATGAAGCAGCATGCATTTGCCTTCTTCAGGACTGACACAGGCCTGTGCAACTTGTGACCCAGTAAGCTGATCACAGTCCACCGGCCATTTATGGCAGTCTGAAGAAAGGCCTGTGCATCATCATCATCATCACACCTGCCTCTAGGAACCTGCTCCCTCAGAGAAACCCCTCCCTCTGGCCTTACTTTGAAAAGGCTGCCTTCTTTCCCACCAGATTTGTTGCACTTCGTTTTAGGAACTGCTACAGTGCGCACAGGTTGTAGTGATTTTCTAATATAGAGAATAATATGTCAGCAAGATGATTGTGGATTTAGACCAATATATACAGTTTCTTGTCTAAGGGGAACCATATGGTTGTAGGAGAAATCGTTTTATTTTACTTGGATAGACAGTAAGTAGAAACACATTCCAGATTCCATGGGGGGCCTTTTCTCTCCTCCCTCTTTGACAGCCAGAGGATTTCTAATACTTGGCCTCAGGTTGTTGCAACGATTCAATAGGAGTGTATAGTTTAACACACAGCCCTCGGAGCTATACATTATATTGCAACACCTGTTGAGCTATATGACTAATGACACCTCCTTGAGCTAGTCCAACAGGTTGCTCCTGCTGTTGGTGTAGCTATTAGTAGTAAAAGGATTCAAAAGGAGATGAAACTTGCAAGGAATGTACAGCTTCTCGGGCACTGAGAATTTGTATGTACAGTATTCAAAATCTGATCTCATCTAAATACTTTCAGAGAGTGGGAGTGGGGGGTGGGCTCTTCCTAGCAGATGAAGTAATTAGAAATATACCACCATTAATTCTCTTAACCCTAACCCGGAAGCAGTCGGTGAGGGTGGTGCTGAGTTTGTGTGTGTGGGGGGGCAGCGAGAGGTACTTTAAAAAAGTCATTTCCAGTCATTTAAAAAGTCATCACTGCTTGCACCTGCAAGCCACCAGGAGCAGTAGCGCCCCCAACCAGCACCCCATGCGGCAGCTGCCATGGCTACAGCATTCACTTGGCTGCCACGCATGCGCAGAGGCCAGGTGAGTGCTGTAGCTGCTGCAGTTGCAGCATGGATGCTGGGTGGGATGCCGCTTCTCCCGGAAGCTTGCAGGTGCCAGCAGTATTGCTGGAAATGATTTTTTAAAGGCACCTCTCGCCACTGGCCTCTTTCCTAAACATTGAAACATGCTTCTTCCTCTGCCCACTGACACAGACAATTCTTATAAAGTTTATTGCTGTTTATTGCTACAGGAATATCTTCCTTGCTGATCTGTTGGTAATTTAACAATACATTTTAGACCAAATCCAGGAAAACAATGTTGGGGTTTGTAATTATTTAGCAAAGTGCCAAGGAAGCTACCACTCCAGTTACAGAGTGTGGAGTTTGGTTGTTGAACCAAAGAACACACATAAAGATCATTGCAGAAGTTACTTAACTAGTTTATTGGTGAAATTCACTGAGAGAGGAATGACCTAATCCTATTGATCAACAACATAATGAATAGGGAGAGAGAGAGATGTGTTTCCATCTTCTCTCTAAAAGGAAAGGAAGAGTGCTCACTCACACAACAGGAAGTACCTGTAGAGTCAAAGCAGGGGTCACAGAGTAGAGGCAAGCAGGGGCTAGAAGGAGACTCTCAGTAGCTACCTCTACTCCCAATGCCCCTAGTGGTCATTTGCATCCTAGATGGTGCAAAAGGTCGATGCACTGGAACTCCATTTCCAACAAGCAATGGCCCTCCTGATTGCTCAGCTGGGAGGCCACTATGCACACCTTTGGCTTTGCAGTCACAGAGCTTACATGTAGACTGTATAACAGATGTTACAGAGCTCACGTTGAGGCGTGCAGAG
The DNA here is from genome assembly GCF_027244095.1 of Hemicordylus capensis. Lineage (NCBI taxonomy): Eukaryota > Metazoa > Chordata > Lepidosauria > Squamata > Cordylidae > Hemicordylus > Hemicordylus capensis. Next base: position 265,176,949 of record NC_069657.1, on the reverse strand, counting down.
GTCTTTGTTTCTGTTATTCCTACGGCATATGATATTTAATGGGGATATTTGGGGTGGTGTTTAGAATGTCTCCTCATTTGGGAAAGGTGGGCAAGTGTGACTAAGTGGCAAGGAAGTAGTTTAGGAATAAATTCTAATAGTCTGGGTTAGATTGTAAAACTAATTTAGGAAAGACCTTGGTTTTGTTTCATGTTTTGCAAAGTTCTGTGTTACCAATTATGCTATCAATCATCTAGAAAGAGTACTGCTGAGGTCATTTAAATCTGTTTATTTTTAGTTAAATATAAAGCAACACCTACTCATGAAGAAATATAGTGATTCAAATGAAATAAAATGTCAGGGGGACACTCAGTCAAGTGAACCTAAGAATTATTAAGGCTGTTCTCATGATCAGCCAAGCCCAGGGCTGCCTGTGAGAATCGCCAGGATCCACGTGGATCCCAGCACTGCTGCACTGCCAAACTCAGCTCTGTAGCCCAGCTGTTAGACAAGGTTCAAGGGGCAAGCACACCCTTCACCCTGCTGCTGGGATCGTATGTCTGCCCAGGGGAATCCCTCAGTGCACCACGTCATCCTGGCCTGCAGACATCTGTGCTGCTTGGCACTGTGTGGATCATCTGGAAGCGCAGTTTGTGCTCTCAGCAATATTTACTTCACCATCTGGGGTAAAGATCAGTTGGACCCAGCCTACCCCCGCCCCACCACCACCAGGGCTGGACTGGGGGCACTGAGAGGGCAGTGGAATGTATGTGGGGAGGGCGCCGGGTTTTAAACAGAATGGGTACTTAAGGGTGGGAGTATTCATTGCTGCCGAGTGTGGCAGGGCATACTGGGAATATGCCCTGTTGCCCTGTGGGCCAGTCTGAGCCTGCCCCCCACCCCCACACACCCTTCATTATAGGCCATCTAGTTCAGGAATCCTCAACATTGGGCCCCCAGATGTTCTTGGACTTCAACTCCCATAATCCCCAGGCCCAGTGGCCATTGGCTGGGGATTATGGGAGTTGAAGTCCAAGAACATCTGGAGGCCCAACGCTGAGGATCCCTGATCTAGTTCCTTGCTCAATGCAATAAATCCAGAGCTAGAGCATCCACAACAAAGAGTTGTCCAGGCTTTGTCTAACAACCACAATTGAGGGAGATCCACCCCCCACCCCAGGTAAATGATAGCCAAACTATTCCTAATGCCAAACTACTCTTAAAGGTAAAGTGTGCCATCAAGTCGATTTCGACTCCTGGCGCCCACAGAGCCCTGTGGTTTCCTTTGGTAGAATACAGGAGGGGTTTACCATTGCCTCCTCCCATGCAGTATGAGATTATGCCTTTCAGCATCTTCCTATATCACTGCTGCCCCATATAGTACCAGTGGGGATTTGAACTGGCAACCTTCTGCTTGTTAGTCAAGCATTTTCCCACTTTGCCACTTAAGAAATTTCCCCTAATGTCCTTGCAATGGAAGTTGTTGAAGTTATGATGGAATTTTTTAACAGAATATAGGATATTCTTGGTTTAGACTGCTGGGGTTTATCATCCAATATTTGCTCCTCCACATCTATAGGAAATCTTTCCATCAGTCTATGTAGTTCATCTTGGTATTTTTCCATGGGTCTGAGCTAGTGACCTGCAGAATATGGTTCTGGAAAGCTGTTTCGTGAACAAAGCCCAGTTTGTTCACAATGTCTATTTGATTTGATTTCATACTTTTATTTCATTTCATTGTAATACCATATACTTCATTTTAATAGCAGACTACTGCTCCTCCTTTGTCAGCCCCTTTCATTATGATATCAGAATTATTTCTAATGACCTCATTGCCTCTTTGCATCCCACACAGTGCATTGTGGGACACAGGAGGACTTCCTTCTCCCCAATCTCACTTTGGGAGTCTGCTGCCATGCCAGTTATGTGGGCACATGAGTGGCGGAGCCCAGAGTAAACTCCAGTTCATCTAAGGGAAGGCAGGTTGGCTCCTGGCTTTCCCCCTAGCTTACCCCTTTGTGGCCATGTGAGTGACCTTAATATATTATATACTTTGTATGTGATCCCAGTAATGTTCCATTTCACATGGAGGTAAAATAGAAATTTCCTGTATTGTGCACTGATCAGGTAAACTGAGTGCATATCTACTCATTTATAATTTTTTCATAGAGCAGACACATTAAAACAAATGTGATATAAATTAGTTTATTTTTGTACATTTAAAATGTATTTCATATTAATTTAATATTTAATCCCCTCTAAGCTAGTAATTTTGCAGATGCCATGTTGCTGAGAAAGTGTGGAATATTTATGGACAGAGGGAGAAGGGACAGCATGACAAGAATGCTAAATGGGTGATTGTGGCAACAAACCAACCAACCCCAACAACCCTGCCACATGCAAATTTCATTTTCAAACTTCTCTGATTATTAAACTCAAAGCTCTGTTTTGGAAAGAAAGTTTTGCATCTCTAAATCATATCATGCCATTAATGTATATACAACAGTAAATACTATACTGATAGGCAAAAATAATTAGATCCAGAAAAGAACTTATTCTGAGGAGTGTTGTACAAAAACATGGCCATGTTCTGTAGGGAAAAGATTTCTGTTTATTTCAACATGATATTTCGCCTTTTGTTGTGGTGAGGACCTGCCTTTTATTGCATTATTGAAATATCATCAAAGTCTGGAAACCCTAATGGCACTCCAATGAAAACTCATGCTTCAGTTGAGAAACCTAAATTCAAAGCAGCCTTGTAGACTTGGCAGGCCAGATAATAACAATACAATATGTGCTGAAAGCCTGTTAGAAAGCAAAATGGAAAAGGCATCAATGCTTCTGGTAATGGAGAGAGATCGGACCCAGATCTAATGATTCAGAGAGAGAGAGAGAGAGAGAGAGAGAGAGAGAGAGAGAGAGAGAGAGAGGTATATCCAAAGCCAAAAATTACCACAGACTACAGTTTGTTTGATTGTTTGCCAGTGTTCTACTCAACTCTTCCCACAGGTGTGCCTAGCACCAGAAACACTCTCCTGGAATGATGCCCAATGGCTGCTCCACCAGTACATGCCACAGGTAAGCATCAAAAGCACAAAAGAACAACTTCAAAGGACACTCTTGGAAGTGTCACCTTTTGGATGAGACTTGGGGTTTTGTTTATATTCTTGGTGTTGCTCTAGGGAATCCATTGAGTCTGTCTCCTTTGAAGATCTTGAAAAGAAGGAAAGAGATGGAGATTTTTTGAAGTTACAATCCAAGGCACATTTACTTAATAGCAAGTACCATATTTAACCCCTGCTAACTTGGCAAAAAGGCACCTTTTAACGTGGTGATTCTCTTTATTTAGCAGGGGGAGAGTAACTGGCCCTACCCACCCCCAGCACAGTACTTCCAGTGACTGTTGCTGGTGTCTATCTGATGTTTCTTTTTAGATTGTGAGCCCTTTGGGGACAGGGTTCCATCTTATTTGTTTGTTATTTCTCTGTGTAAACTGCCCTGAGCCATTTTTGGAAGGACAGTATGCAAATCAAATAAATAATAATAATGATTATGATGATGATGATGATGATGATGTAACAAACAAAAGCAAGATCTAATAATAACACCAAAATTAACAAGTGAAAGAGCAAAGAAAATTAAAAATTGGACTGCAAAGAGCAAAGAAAATTAAAAATTGGACTGCTCCAGGCGACGATGAACTGCATGGCTTCTGGCTTAAACACCTAAATAAATAAATAAAATAAAAAACCAAATAAAATAAATAAAAAACCAAATAAAAATGAAACAGTGCAATTCTGGGGGAAATTATGGGACAATCCAATAGATAATAATAAAAAAGCAGGCTGGGTGAAAGAGGTTGAAAAATGTAACCAACAAATGCAAGATCTAATAATAACACCAGAATTAATAACTGAAAGAGCAAAGAAAATTAAAAATTGGACTGCAAAGAGCAAAGAAAATTAAAAATTGGACTGCTCCAGGCGATGATGAACTGCATGGCTTCTGGCTTAAACACCCAACAAGCCTTCATAAACAACTATCAAAACAGTTCAATCACATTTTGCAAGGAGGTGATATTGAACAATGGCTAACAACTGGGAAAACTCATCTCATCATGAAAGACCCAGCAAAAGGTGCGGTTCCAAGTAATTATAGACCGATAACCTGCCTGCCTACCATGTTCAAATTATTAACTGGAATAATAGCAGATGAAGTGATGCAACACTTACTAACTAACAAACAGCTTCCAGTTGAAAAGAAAGGAAATTGTCTGAACACCAGAGGCACAAAAGACCAGCTGCTGATCGACAAAATGATTGTAGAAAATTGCAAGAGAAGAAAAACAAATCTAAGTGTTGCATGGATTGACTACAAGAAAGCCTTCGACTCATTGCCTCACACATGGATACTAAAATGTTTAGAAACAACTGGTGTCAGCAAAGACATTCAGATATTTAAAAAGCAATGAGCATGTGGAGTACACAGTTAACAATCAATGGTGAGACACTTGGTTAGCATTAGAAGAGGTATTTTCCAAGGGGACTCACTATCCCCTCTGTTGTTTGTAATCGCCATGACTCCACTTTCACAAATACTAAACAAAACAGGCCTCGGATACCAAACATCTAAAACATCAAGTAAAATCAACCATCTGCTGTACACGGACGATCTGAAGTTGTATGGAAAGTCCCAGTCAGAAATCGAATCACTGCTAAACAATGTCCATATATTCAGTAGCCATATAGCATTGGAGTTTGGACTAGACAAGTGTGCTGCATTAATAATGAACAGAAGAAAAATAAGAAAAACAGAAGGAATAGAACTTCCCAATGGAAGCAACATCAAGAACATGGAAGAGAAAGATATTACAAATACTTGGGCATTATCCAGGCTGATAACATGGCACACACTGAAGTTAAAAGAAAAAATGGAAATGAATACATCAGGGGAGTTAGAAAAATCCTAGAATCCAAACTCAATGGCGGGAACACCATACAAGCCATAAACACCTGGGCTGTACCTGTATCAAATACACTGCAGGAATAATAGGCTGGACCCAGGCAGAGCTAGAGACGCTAGATCGTAAGACTAAGAAAATAATGACCATCAATCATGCTCTGCACCCCCGCAGTGATGTAGATAGGCTATACCTCCCTCGCAGCTTAGGTGGAAGAGGAATGCTGCAAGTCCATCAAACAGTAGAGGAGGAGAAAAGAGGCCTTGCAGAATATATAAAGGACAGTGAAGAAGATGCACTTCAAATGGTCAATAATGAGAAACTATTCAACACCAATGAAAGAAAGCAGGCCTACAAGAAAGAACAAGTCACGAACCGAGCAGAAAAATGGAAAAATAAGCCCCTGCATGGTCAATATTTGCACAATATATGTGGAAAATCAGACATCACCAAGACCTGGCAATGGCTTAAGAATGGTTGCTTGAAGAAAGAAACAGAGGGTTTAATACTGGCTGCGCAAGAACAGGCACTAAGAACAAATGCAATAAGAGCAAAAGTTGAAAAGTCAACAACGAACAGCAAGTGCCGTCTTTGAAAAGAAGCAGATGAAACCGTGGACCACCTAATCAGCTGTTGTAAAAAGATCGCACAGACTGACTACAGACAAAGGCATGACAAAGTAGCAGGGATGATACACTGGAACATTTGCAAAAAATAAAAGCTACCTGTAGACAAAAATTGGTGGGACCATAAAATTGAAAAAGTTGTAGAAAATGAAGATGCAAAAATATTATGGGACTCCCAACTACAAACAGACAAACATCTGCCACACAATACACCAGATTTAACTTTCAAGAAGAAAAAAAACAAGTTAAAATAATTGACATAGCAATAGCAGGGGATAGCATAATAGAAGAAAAAAAAAATAGAAAAAAATCACAAAATACAAAGATCTACAAACTGAAATTGAAAGGCTGTGGCAGAAAAAGACCAAAATAATCCCAGTGATAATTGGCACCCTAGGTGCAATTCCAAAAAAACTTGAAGAGCACCTCCACACCATAGGGGCCACAGAAATCACCATCAGCCAATTACAAAAAGCAACTTTACTGGGAACAGCCTATATTTTGCAACGATATCTATAATAACCAAGAGTATTGATGATAAAATTCAGCCATCCCAGGTCCTTGGGAAGGACTTGATGTCTGGATAAAACCAACCAGTCAATAACACCCGTCTGACTGTGTAAACGAGAAATTAATAATAATAATAATAATAATAATAATAATAATAATAATAATAAGAAGAAGAAGAAGAAGAAGAAGCAGCAGCAGCAGCACCCCCGCAGTGATGTAGATAGGCTATACCTCCCTCGCAACTCAGGTGGAAGAGGAATGCTGCAAGTCCATCAAACAGTAGAAGAGGAGAAAAGAGGCCTTGAAGAATATATCAAGGAAAGTGAAGAAGTTGCACTTCAGATGGTCAATACCGAGAAACTATTCAACACCAATTAAACAAAGCAGGTCTAGAAGAAAGAACAAGTCAAGAACCGAGCAGAAAAATGGAGAAATAAGCCCCTGCATGGTCAATATTTGCACAATATAAGTGGAAAATCAGACATCACCAAGACCTGGCAATGGCTTAAGAATGGCAACTTGAAGAAAGAAACAGAGGGTTTAATACTGGCTGCACAAGAACAGGCACTAAGAACTAATGCAATAAGAGCAAAAGTTGAAAAATCAACAACAAACAGCAAGTGCCGCCTTTGTAAAGAAGCAGATGAAACAGTGGACCAGCTAATCAGCTATTGTAAAAAGATCACACAGACTGGCTACAAACAAAGGCATGACAAGGTAGCAGGGATGATACACTGGAACGTCTGCAAAAAATACAAGCTACTGTACCTGTAGCCAAAAATTGGTGGGACCATAAAATTGAAAAAAATTGATATCTGCGACGATATCTATAACAACAGCAACAACATTGACAATAAAATTCAGCCATTCCAGGTCCTTGGGAAGGACTCAATGTCTGGATAAAACAAAGCAGTCAATAACACCTGTCTGACTGTGTAAACAAGAAATAATAATAATATTTTCAACTTGAAAAATGAGGATACTCTTCCCATTACTTTTGGGTGGGTGGTGAGGGGAGTATAGCAGCTTGGCCTACCAATGGACTCAAATGGAGCAGCTAGTGCAATAGTCCTGGCCACTGGTGTGACCAACACTAGGTCTGTGAATTGAGTTGAATGGGCCAGCTGTGTTGGTAGACTTGTGGCCTCTGGAGCACTGGGCAGCCTCATCGACTCATTTTTTTGGGTGGGGAGTCACCCTGCCCCACTACAGCCTGCCCAATAGACTTGGCTGCTGGAGCCACATGGCCAGATCTGCTCAGAGCCTCCTATGTGCAGTGGGTTGACCTGGCTTCCTGTGCCAGGGTAGCAATGGCACAAAGGCAGCCAGGTCTGCCTACTGGCTTTCTTTCTTGGCCTGGTAGCCCTGGTCTTTGGGAATGTCTGCTTGCAGTCTGAAAGGGGGCCAGGTCTATCAGGCAGCTTGCACTGTGGGCAGGCAAATACCGGACAGATTGCCTTTCCTCAAGGACATTCCTCTTTTTCATAAAAATGAGGACATGTCGGAGGGAAATGAGGCAGTATTGTAGTTCTAAGTACACCAAACTCAGAGGGCCTGAGTAAACATGTTTAGCATCAGACTAAACTATTCTGTCTAGAAGTAGTAGCTTTTATCAGCTGGAAAGACTTGTTTTTATTTCATTTCCCTCTATTTATGGGTGTTATTTTATATTTAGTTGGGAATATGTATCAGTGTATTCCACTTGTCCAGAAACTATGGAACATAATTTGGTGTGATGTAATCCACTCTAGTGATGGGGGACTCTTTAATTTTTTAAAAGGTTAAGTAATATTTTAGAAACTTCCTTGAGCAAGAAAGAAATAGTTTCACTCCATACATCTATTTTTTGTCTGATTAGAGAGCCCCTTCACCACCAGCATCCCTCACAAAATCAGGACAAGCCGACATAACTCGTCGTCTCTCTTCTGATGCAAATAGTGGCTGATATTCAAAATGAAGATGAGCTGGTACAGTAAGAGTGCGGCCTAACAGAACTTCCCAACTAACTGCACTGATGCAGTGGGGAAGAGGCCATTTCTGATGCCCACCCCGTCCCCAGGAAGCCCTTTGTGCCATGTGAAAATATGTCACTGAGGGTTGGAACAGAGGAGGGAACAGAGAGGAGCAAACAATGAAAAAAGGAGCTGAGAGCCTCGAATCAAGAATATGAAAAAGAGGAAAGAGATGGGGATAGAAGAGAGAAGAGAAAAAGTAGTAGATGGTCGGGGAAAAAGGAAAACAAAAAGAAATAAAGGCAAGAACCACAATATGGCCAGCAGAATGGATTGATCCAAAGAATTAGATTATAAAAAGAAAGGAGATTAGAAAATAGCTGGATGGAATAGAGGAAGAGTCAAGATGAAGATGCAAGTCCTCTAGGAGAAGGATGGGCAAAAGAGAAGAAAGGAAGAAATGAAAGCTAAGTGATGAGATCTCTGTAAGGAAGAAAAAGAGGCCTTGGAGATCAGTAAATCACAGCTTATTTGGTAAGTAATAAGATTGGCATTAAGGGATGATCTTGTATCTCCATCACTCAGTGACTTGACACGGGATGATTCACAGCTGAACAATGCATAATGTCACCACTGGCATGGATTACATTGGAAGTGATTTCCAGTGGTATGAAAGCTCTGTCTCTAGTGATAGATCTATGTGATGACTGTTTCACACATGCAAATCATCATACGAATTTCCAGTCCTTGAGTAATAAACATATATGTGCCAACTCACCCTTTTATAGTTATAAAACAGAGAAAGAACTGATGAATATTAAGAAGGATTGGGCTAAAATGAATGTTTTGAGGTGATGACAAGTAATCAGTGAAGTTCTTTAAGAAGTCATCGAAAATACTTGGTATATAGAATCAACAGACTTGTCAGATTTTCCCCAAACCAATATGACTGAGTTCATCTGTGCTTATTAACCTTATTTTATTTGTTGCATTTTATCTTACCTTTTCTCCAAGGAGTGCAGGGTAACCTGCATGGAGAGGTGCAGCTAGATAATTTTGGAGCCTGGACCTAATGGGCTAACGGGGGTCCCCTTTACAAGAGATAAGCAGCCTCCCTCCCTCTCTCTCTCTCTCTCTCTCTCTCTCACACACACACACACACACACACACACACACACACACACACACACACACACACACACACGAGATCTGGCTAATTTCTCATTTGAAGACCCACTTGGATGTGCACATTTAGACATTATGACCTGCAGAATAAACTAATGTCTAATTAGACATTAGACCTGCAGAGACATAAACTAATGTCTAATTAGACATTAGACCTTCCTACACTTACAACGAAGTGTAGGAAGCAAGGTCTCAGAGGGCATTTGTTTCCTGCTCTTCCATCAGCTACATAGTCTTTAGAGCACATTACAACAGATCATTAAATAAGCAGAAAACAATAAAAATCAATGATGTATGTAGCCATGCTAGCTTTCCATAAGCAAGAACTTTTTATTCCCTTCCATCTTTAGCCCCTTGTTAGGCTGTTATCCAGGGCTGGCTGGGGTTTTGCTACAGTTTGGCTGCAGCCTGCTCATTTCCCAGCACTGTGAACATTCACGTTCTGTCGCCCGGCACAGCAATGGCTGCATGGGCCAGTGGATGCAGGCAAACATGATCTGGGGCCCCCAGGACTTGCCAAAGGCTGCAGGGGACCGGATTTCTGCCCCAAAGTCCAGAGGGAATGGTGCTTCTGCCTACATGCTGCTTTTGTCCTCACAACAATCCTGTGAGGTATGTTAGCTGGGAGAGGGTGGCTCACCTAAAGTCTTCCTCGGAACTTGATGGCTGAGTGGGGATTTGAATCTAGGCCCCAGTCCTAGTCTGACACTTTAACCACTATACTACACACTGGCTTTTATGAGTGGGTTAGTGATAAGCAGCAGGCTGTGTTTGAACAGGTGTTTGTTTTTAGTGACATACTGCTTCTTGGGGACACTTGACTCTTGTTACAGTGGGCATTTAAGGAAAGACGTTTCCTTGGATGACTCCGGAGGCTGATCTGAATTAGCTGATATACTGAGTGAAATGTTTGGCCTGCTCTTGCCCTTGGAAGGCACAGCCTTGGCGCTCAAACCGGAATCTTGCAAAATCCTCTCATGGAATCCCTGATGCTTCTGTTAGGCCTCCTCTAAGGTTTGGCTGGTACTCAACAGCCATGATGTGACAGCTGATGAAGAATAACAGAATCACAGGATTCTAAGAGCCAATTGAAGTCGTCGTCCCCTGCCCCTCCCCAGGCAAACAGCACACACAGGGGCTCAATCCAAATCAAAACCACTGTGAGAGGCTTAAAGCCCCCTATCCCTGCCATGGTCCCTGTCTGAACTGGACCCTCTGTGTGTGCTATTTGCATAAGAAAAGCAAGCATGACTGGGCTTATGACACAAAGCCACATCTGCTTTGGCCTAGCGTGAAGATCATAGCAGCTTCTTGCACTCCAGATATCCAACTATATGTACAAAGACCCCACAGCTTAACCTGCAACATTCTTGTGGTGGTAGGTACCAAAAGCAAAGGATGGGCATTTCTGCCCATCCCAAGGAACAATTCAGCAAAACAATCCAGGTGGCTCAGGTATTTGTGCTATGAGGTGTGGAAGAAATGTCCCAAATATATATCCCATCGTGACTGTATTAACTCGCCAGATCAAAACAGAACTTCTCTTTTTCTTTTGATGGGGTTGCACTCCCCTTAAATGAGCAGCTGTGTAGCTTGGGAATTTGCCTGGATCCAGCCCTGCACCTGGATACCCAGATGCTGGTGTGTGTCCTGGGAAGCTTTCCCCAGCTTTGGCTGGCTACATCCATTTCTGTCCCAGTCAGTTCTGGTCACGGTGATCCTTGGCCTCATTGCCTCTCAATTGTGTGACTGTCCTTGTAGACCCTTTGCAAACTTCAGTTTGTCCAGAAGACAGACATGAGGCTTTTGAGTTGTACAAGGCCCTCCAACATTTTTCAACTGCACTGGTTTGTCCTCCCTTGCCATGGGAAATTCAATAGGCCTTCTCTTTGGGGATGTTTTGACGGCTGACTCAAATTTTTCGGTTTCCTTCCCCTAAATTTCTTTGATGTCTGCATTTGTTCTCTCCACCTTTTTGTCCAATACTTTTAAAAAATGTTTTCTTAAATTGCTTTCATGGGCTGACATGATGTGCAAGGGTAACAGAAGACATCTGCTGTGTACATGGAGGCAACAGCACCTCTGTCCTGATTGGCGGTTGCGCAAGCTGCATCCCTGCAGTTTCTCCCATTCATTGCAAGCTGTATCCCTGCAACCACCCTTCAGGAGAGCAGTTCCACTGCTTTCATGTACACAGCAGCAGTGGCACCAATGTCTTCTGGCTATGTTACCCTCGCACATGAGATCAGTCATTTCTCATATGCAGCCAAGACTGGGCTAATGAAGCCAAGCCTAGTCTTGGCTGCTTATAAGAACCGCTGGCAGCCATGCGGCTGCTGGTGTCATCTCAGCGGCAAACCCACCCAAGAGGCCCGCCTGTTAACTGAAAAGGGTGGAAGTACAGCTGCAGTGCCGTGCAGCACCGACACAGGAGCAGGCTCCCAGCCAGCAATGGGGAGATCCCCAAAATGTACTGCACACTCACATGGTGCATTATGGGGTTTCCAGGGGCCAGGACGACATGTCTCAGCCCACGACCCTCCGCGCTGCCGGGGAAAGCTGGTGACCATCTGGGCGCATGTTCCATGTACCTAGCAAGGACTGGTGGATCATCTGCAGGGAAGGTACGTTTGAGCAGCCTCCCCTGCTGCCTGCCTGGTAGCCCTCTTATGTAATCGTGAGAAAAGGCATATATTTTATTGTAGTGTTGATTTTAAAAACCCCAGACCTGTGCTGTTATAAGTTACCTTGAGTTTCTTTTGAAATAAGGATGGAATATAAAATTTTAAAATAAAATAAAGTGTGCTGTGTCTTCAGGATTGGTACCGGGTATATTGCATCAGCATGTCTTGTGACAGCAAGGAGATGGGCTTGGGGTAGGTGCTGGAATGACATGACAAGCAACGTAGGTGTCCATCATTCATAGCTTCATGAGTACCACTTCCAGAATTCTCCTTGCCCATTATCGATTACAATTCCAGTTCCTGTACTATGGCCACATATGTAAGGATGGTAGAAGTAGGACTGCATAAATCCCTTCCTCTCTTTTTTGCCATCAGTTTCAGGGGGTGAAAATGGGGGTGGGGGGCTCTGCACTTTCTTGAAAGAAACCCATGAAAAGCTCTTAAAGTTTGAGAGGTTTGTGTGTTGGAGGGGTTCCTAAAGCAGTGGAGGAGTTACTGAGGGTGTGTGTGTGTGTGTGTGTGTGTGTGTGTTTAAAAGCTTACTTAAATTAGGGCCCACCACTTTTACAGGCAGCATCACTTGCTACCTGGCTGCCACCATTTTACTTAATGGAATGCAATGGGGAATGAGGTTGCATCATGCATCAGCATGAAGGGGGCAACCAAGATGATCAGGGGCCTAGAGCACCTTTCTTATGAGGCAAGGCTACAACACCTGGGGCTGTTTAGTTTAGAAAAAGACAACTGTGGGGAGACATGATAGAGGTCTATAAAATCTTGCATGGTGTGGAGAAAGTGGATAGAGAGAAATTCTTCTCCCTCTTACATAACACTAGAACCAGGGGTCATCCCATGAAATTGATTGCCAGGAAATTTAGGACCAAGAAACAGAGGTACTTTTTTCACACACTGGATACTCAACTTGTGGAATTCTCTGCCACAAGATGTGGTGACGGCCAACAACCTGGATGGCTTGAAGAGGGGTTTGGATAACTTCATGGAGGAGAGGTCTACCATCGGCTACTAGTTGGAGGGCTATACGTCACTTCCAGCCTCAAAGGCAGGATGCCTCTGAGTTCCCGTTGCTGGGGAGTAACAGCAGGAGAGAGGGCATGCCCTCAACTCCTGCTTGTAGGCTTGCAGCAGCATCTGGTGGGCCACTGTGTGAAATAGGATACTGGACTAGCTGGGCCTTCTTGGGCCTGATCCAGCAGGGCTCTTCTTATGTTCTCATTCCCCACTGCATTTTGGGGAAATAAAATGATGATACCCAGGAGGGAAATGGCACTAATGGCACTGCACCCACCACTACCTGCAGAGGCAACAGGTATGAGTTAAATATATAGGTAGATATAGTTATAGATCACAGCAACCCTTCCACAGCCTCAGGGAAGCCTTTCCACCAGTGTCCTCTCTCTCTTTTTTTCATCTGTGTGAGGAATGAGTTCTGTTTTGGGCAGTGGTATCAAGGTAGTGTGTGCGCATGTGCATTTAGAGTGGGGCCTTCTTGATTAAATCTGAGCAGACATCCCAAAACATGTGTGCACATGCATACGCACACACATGCACCATAGAGGAAACAATGCTCTCTACCCATTCTCAAGCTTTAAAAGAATTTTGTGAGTGACATGAAAGTGACAGGGATTCTAAGCCCTATTGAATTCCCCTCGAAAATTGCTACAGTTTCAGTAAACTGAGAAGGGGGTGTCAAAGATTTTGCTCATAGGTCTCTAGGAGAAAGTAAGATTACTTTCTTTTGCATTCAACATTTGCATGATTTGCATATTGTCTTTCAGTTTTTAGCTTCTTGGTCAATGTGCTCCAGCAATCTCTTTCCCAATTAGGGATATGCAGAAATCCCAGAGAAATGCCATCTCTCTTACAGGAAACATGTTTGATTTCACTTGAAAATGCTCAGATGTTTCTCCTGGGCTGGGGAGAACCCTGAAACTCACTCTGAATTTCACTGTGTGTGAAATGCTGGTGCCAGCCCTAGGGATATGCAGAAACCTCCTACGAACTTGTATTTGTCTTATAGAAACAAATTTGGCTTCCCTTGAAAATTCTCAGATGTTTCTCCTTGGGAAGAACCCTGACATTCACTCTGAATATCTCTTCTTTTGGAACTTTCAGTGCCAAGCCTTTAATCCCAGCATATTTAAACATAACCAGGTTGGAAGTTCTTGAAGGGACCAAGCATCTGCATCTTGGGCCAGCACTGCCAGGCACGTCACTATTTGTGACAAATAGCCAACACACTCCACAATGTCTGTTAATGTGATATGACCCCCATCTCTGTGCCGATAGAATGCTGGACCGTGCAAAGTTACCCAAGGGATGGTTCTGGCACAGAGAGAATAACTACTTGCCAGTAATTGACTGGCCTTGGGTTTTTGGCTCTGGCTTTTACAGCCGTGGAAGATTTGGGCAAACATGAAGCAAGAAAAAAAGTTGAAAAGCTGGCAAAATGTTTTCTTCTGCTACTGAGACTGAAGCAAGCCCAAAGATTGCTGTATAGCTGCCAGGCGAATCATAGCATGGCATGGAGCATTGTAAGGGGAGATACACTGTAGCTCTGTAACAAACTCCAAACGCTGCTTCAGAGTTTCCAGCTCAGTTGCAAAAGGACCCTGCAGGAGGGAAGATCCATGAGGACCAGATGTGCCAGAGTGAGGAGGATGTGCTGTTCTGTGGGCTTCTTTCTGACACAGGCGCTGGCTCTTTGAAACACACCACAGGCACATACCTTCAGTTCAGCATCAGGCTACAAAGGAATTGTAGTCCACGTGAGAAATAGAAACCAAGACCAGTATTGACTGAGATCTTTAATCCTCATGCTGGATGCCATGTAAACCAGGATACCTTTCAGAAGGACAGAAACAGAGAGGTGTGTGGAGAATGGTTTTAATTTTCAGGGTTATTTAAAAAAAAAACAAAAGCTCATGCATTTTTAAGCATCAGGATAATATCTTGGCTCACATGCGATTGCAGAGGAGACATGTTCTCCACTTGGCGTGCTGCCTGTTCACCCTCATGAAACCAAACACATCTATTGGGATGGAAACATAACAGGTCTTTATGCCAAGGAATAGGTCATATGTATTGCAGCCTACGGAGTGAAGATTTATGGCAGCATGTAGAAAATGTGGAGTAAAGGGAATCAGAGAAATGGATCTCCCCATAAATGTGCAATGTTTTGGATAACACTGGAAATATTTAGGTTGGGAAAATGCTTTGCCTGGCCAGTGGTTCACAAAAAAACCCCTGAAAATAAATTATAGTGGTATGAATGTATTGATGTGCGGCAATTGCTCAAAAAGCATTCGGCATAGTCTAGATCAGGGATTCTCAACGTTGGGTGCCCAACTGTTATTGGACTTCAGCTCCCATAATCCCCAGTCCCAGTGGCCTTTGGTTGGGGATTATGGGAGTTGAAGTCCAATAACATCTGGGGACCCAATGTTGAGAATCCCTGGTCTAGATGGCTTGATGGTCTAGATTGCTAGACAAGGGCTGACGTAAAGAAAAGAGGTCAGGTCTCTAGTCCCACAGAAGAGGGAATTTCAGCAGCTGCAGCTTTTCTTTCCCCTGCATAACAAACTGCACCTGCTAAAATGCCCTCTTCTGTGGATCAGGAGTTCTGTCCTCCTTTCCATAGGGCAGCCCTAGGTGGGGCCTCTTCTCTTGTATAGGTGGGGCCTCTTCTCTTGATCTGCATCGCTTTCTTGGTGTCACTGGCACCACCTTGAAGGACCATACCCTGATGTTCAATCAAATTAGCATTTGTGAATAGCAATTCATTAAACATACCAAGATTGGCAGGGGGTGCCCCAAGCCCCATACTAAAAATTCACATTTCATCCCATTTTGGTAGGATCCAGCTGTGCGGAAAAAGAACATTGGGCCAGTTTGGACTATACTTCAACTGGCCCTCTCAGTCATGTTGAAAAAGAGGGTGGATGTTCACATCTCCTTGCCACCTGGTGTCCCTCTATCACTTATTTGAGTGAGGGTCCTCAGTGTATAGATTAACTACTACTACAAAGTAGTACTTAATATGCACAGTAAAGGGCAGTTCAAACAAACTGCTCCCCCATATGAGATGGTGGGATGGCATACTGGGTGGGAAGGAGGCCCGCCCACCCATGCTTCTCCCCCACAGGATTACGATGGGTTGGATGCCATGTCATTCAGACTGGTCCATTTTGAGTAAAGGAACTTGGATCTTGTGAGCAAAGTAATAACAGATGAAAGTCCTCACTTAGGAAACTCATTGTCTCCTTTCTCCAAATACCCTTTAAGCTGAATTTTCCTTCTAAAGGAAATCCTGAGCTTCAGATATCTAAACAGTGGGAACCCAAAACAGTGGGGAAAACAGCTCAAGTGTTCTCACACCAACTTTGGCATTTCCTTATGTCTTTTTCACCCAACTTAACACTTCATTTCTAAACAGATACACTTAAAACAGTTGTTTTTCATTAGTACAAAAAAAGAAAAAGGATACATGTCTTCAGGGATTTAACCAGATTCTCCTATTGTTAATTTCACTATGGATCTAAAGGGTTTCTTTTTTCATGTCCTACCTCTGTTTTATTTTATCATTGCATGTGATTATGCTGTGGTAAGGGAAAGAAGAACCCCAGAGGTCAAGTTCGTTCACCATTCAGGTGGTTCAGTTTCAATTCTTAGTATCTCCAGTCAAAAGGATCTCAGGAAGTAGGACTGAGGAAGGCCCCCTGCCCATGGAGAGCTGCTGCCAGTCAGTGGACAGTACTTGACTGTGCAGACCAATCATCAGACACTGGGATGACCTCATTGGTTACCTGATATTGTTAATCATTGAGTGAGTTGGGTGATGTCATAATGAAGAGGTAAACAACCTGAATAATCCTATATCAAGTGTGGTATCATGATCTAATAATATTAAAAAGTGACTGAATTTCTGTTGCATTTCAGCAAGCAAGAGCTTCACACATATACTGTACATTAAGTTAATGGGAGCACACGTTTGATTGATAGAATATTTATTTATGCCCCAACAATTCAGCTTCAGTCAATAATAATCAAATACATGGCTGTATTAACCTTCTCCTTTTATCTGGCTGCTGCTTCCTCTTATCCTTGAAGCTTTGTGGCTGGGGCTCCCAGGTGTTTCTAGAGCATGAATAGGAGGTATGGCAATATTACACTGATGCTTGGATGGCACAGAAGCACAGCTGCCCTCGCTGTTTGGGGCAGAAAGGTGGAATTTTGTTCCTCTACTGCAGGTAGCCTATTCTCAGGAATACAATTGTCCAGAGAAATTGGCCCCAGGTAAATCATCTCAACTCTAGATGGATAAAGGACAACTAGAAGGGAACTTGTGGCTTCTTCTATTGTAAAGGGATTTTTCTCTCTCAGGAAGGATGTTTGTGGCCTCTCTTTATCATTCAAACCAAAAAGGTTTCCATGCATTTTCTTCCTTCATGTTCCCCTTCATTTAACTCCTTTTGATCTACCTTTCCCCTGCACATATATGTAATGGCAACTCTGAAATAAAACTAATAATATTGCAGATGATCTTAGCACATGAATCATAACAAGACCATAACAAGGCCATGGAGTCTTGGCAAGTCCCTTGGACAAACAGTGAATAGCTTCATGTACCACCTGCAGAGAAAAGCTAGGAAGGGAGTGATTTGTGATTCCCTGTGCCGACGACATTGGGAGCGGCGTGGCACATAAACAGTTCCACCTATTCCAGTGATAGTTTCCAACACAAACTGTGACAAAGAAACAATGTCATCTGTCCAAGTTCTAGAGTGCTTGTGGCCTTCAGAAAATGTTTAGAATATCTATTACTAGTAGGTGAGGCCTGACATAGACCGGGCAAAGTCATCTTGCATAGCTCACACTTGTACAACAGTGACCCCTTTTTCACACTGCCAACACTGCCTATGAAGGGTGAAGCAGCCCCATAGTGCAGCGTTATGTGTCTGTACCACTGTGCTAGATATCAGCCTATGACATTGCGATGCTGGCTATTTTATCTTTAGTCTCTTTCCTAACACCCCTAGCACTGAGCTTGCCTTTTTCATTTCCACAGTTCATTGAGCACATGCAGTAAGCTGTCCTTATTTCTGTTCTGGGTTGGCAGCCAGAGCACACTGCAAACTTAATATGGTTTAATTAAGTGTCAGTCTCTCTCCACAAGGAAAACGGGGAGCTGTAGTTCTGTGAAGCAAGCAAGCGATTTCTAACAGAAAAGTCTCAGCACCCTCACTGAGAAAAATACAGTTCCCTAGACTCAGAGCAGTTGTAAGGGGGCACAAAACAATTGTAGTGTAGATACACCCAAATGTGGGCTTGGTATGTCTAGGGACCAAAACGAAACATGAGGTTGGGAGCTCCATTTGGGGGAAAATCCCCCAGATTTTAACGTTGTAAACCCCTGGGACCCCTGATGTGGATTGGGACAATGATGCTGGGGTAAGGGGGTTTATCTGACCCCTGCTAACTGAGCAAAGAGGCACCTTTCAAAGTGGCAATTCTCTTATATTTAGCAGGGGGAGAGCAACTGGCCCTATCCAGCCCCAGAACAGCATCCCTCCAGTGGATGTTGGTGTCTACTTTGCGTTTCTTTTTAGAGTCTGAGCCTTTTGGGACAGAAAATCATCTTATTTATTAATAATAATAATAATAATAATAATAATAATAATAATAATAATAATAATTTTATAAACCACTTTGCAAACTTTTGCAAAGCAGTATATAAGTAGTAGTAGTAGTAGTAGTAGTAGTAGTAGTAGTAGAAGAAGAATCTACACCTTTCCCTCATTGAGTAAGCTTCATATGTTCAAGCAAATTAGGCACCTCTTTGCTCTTCTATTTTTCTCAAGTGGATATTTTTGATTTATACATTTGTACTAGCTTAACCCTCACAGAGCATCTGTGTGCTAGTACTTGATTGCTCCCCTCACCCCCTGCCAAAGCCCCACTCATCTCAGAGATCTCTCCACCCTCACCTGAGCCGCACGCCTCCTCCTCCATCTGGTTGCTGCTATCCCCCTCACCCCTCTTGGTCACTCCTCCGTCCCTTTACTCCATCCCCCTCACCCTTCTTGGTTGCAGCTGCAGTGCTGCTAGCACCTATTGGCCAAGCTGCAGGCCCCTATCCCCAGAGACCTCCCCACTCTTACCTGAGCCCCACTCCTGCTCCTCCCCACAGGAGCAGCAGCAGCAGTACTTGACCACGCCCTTCCTCGCTGCTGCCACTGCCATGGCTGCTCAGTCCCCTCAGGCCGCTGACAGGCCTGGGCCTTGTCTGCCTGCCTCCCTCCGCCAATGGCCTCGGTAGCCCCAAACAGCAGCAGTGGTTGACTGGGCCCTTCCTTGCTGCCAATAGTTGATGCCATGGCCACACATTCCCCTCAGGCTGCTGACAGGCTCGGGCCTGTCCCTCACTCTTTCTCTCTTCCCCTCTCTTCTTTTTCTCTCTCCTCCACTCGCTCTTCCCATCTTTCTTCCCCTCCCTTCTTTTCTTTTTCTATCTCTTTCTCTCTCTCCATTCCTGAGTTAGCAGATCTTGTTCATCTTGTTTCCATATACTAAAATCATTGTAAACCGCTTAGAGAGCTCTGGCTATAGAGCAGTATATAAATGTAAGTGCTATTGCTATTGCTATTATCTAATTCACACAGTGGAAGACTCCTTCTCCTGAAGGGGCTCTTCCCTCCCTCATGACCCCTCTCTTTGCAGACCCCTGCCCACTATCCAGATAGATAGATAGATAGATGGAGTCCTCTCCTCTACAATCAAGAACATCTTCTGACCAGTAACAGTTGCATTCCAACTGACCTTAACCATCACAAGCTCCTCCCTATTGGCATATGGAATCCCCACTGCCCAATCACCATGGTGCTATCGGCACATGGAATCCCCACTGCCCAATCACCACGGTGCTTCTGCTCTCACAGGCTCCTCCTCCCTATCTACATGTGGAATCCCCACTGGCCAATCACCACAGTGCTTCTGCTCGTGAACTCTTGTGAGAACTGCCACACACATTTAGCCATGGGTATGCCTTAGAAAGTTATATAGACAGATGGAAAATATTTTGGGGAATTTAAGGAAACAGGTGCTTGCTGTCTGCTAAGCAGATGGACTCCAACTGCCCAATAGTCTTGGTATGGAAGTCTTTGTTAAAAGAAAACTGAACTGGAGATCCTCTGCAGGGTAATGGTCAAAGAAGCATTAATTAGAGGGATGGTGGCAAGGAGGAGACTGCTCTTGAACTGACTGGTGGATCAGATATCATTGCACAGTTATTGGCTGGGGAACATGTGGTTGGTCTAGGCATGTTTTTGAGTGTGCATACACACGGTCCTATAATGGAAAACAATTAGTCGTCTCCTGGTCCGTATCTACACCTGCACTTAGTAGTGGTGGGTTCAGCCCATCTAGAGAGTGACATAAAAAGACCAATTGGAAAACTGCAGTGGAATATACGTTAACGATATGCTTGTAGAGTACATCAAACCTTTTTAACCCCATGGCAATGGATAATGAGGGAACCTTGCTAGGCAGTTTTTAAAGCCTTCCCAGCTCTGAATTATTTTAATGCTAAATGCATACTTCAAAGCCTGCAGGCTAGTTCCCATAATAGTCATCAACATGTAGACTTCCCTAGGGCTGACCATCTCAGCAAGACTTCAGCACATAAGCTTTTTGTGCACTCAAGTCTGACTTCAAGTGTTGTGGCCTTGTATGCATAAATCCCTGAACTGTAGCCTGACTTAAGCACATCAAGATTGTAAGCAAAGTCAACCCTTGAGGGAACCATCTGACCTTTGTATAACAAAAGCCCTGAGAAATTCTGCAAAACCCCACAAGGCTCTTTATGTATCCAGGAGTTTTGGATAATTGGAACTGAGTAACTGCAGCTTTTTAATCATATATTGTGTGAAATAAGGGCATAGAAACAAATGTATATTATTTTTAAAATATATATATATTAAATGACTATATTTTAAAATAGTGACTGCATAATTTAAAGTGCCTCAGGATGCAATCTTATGCATACTTGCTTGGGAGTAAACCCAAATGAACACAGTGCCACTTGCATTCTGAGTAAATATGTATAGGACTGCACTATCAGCCATGCAACATTCCCCCTTAAAAATCACATCAATACAGACAATCATGTTCCTCAAATGTGTTTAACCAGGAGGCTTGATTTGATCAAACAAAATCTCAGCTATTCGACAGATCTTGACATTTTCTGTAGAATGGTAAAGATTCTGACAGGCTCCTTCATGATCGGAAAAAGAAAGAAAGAAAACCCACGTTGGGAATATTGAGACATGCCAACAAACAAAGTAAAAACAGTGGCATCCTCAGAGCAAAATATCGAGAGGGGTGCACAAAAGGGGGGAGGTGTATTTTTGGTTGAGTAAGCTGTGTCCGACATGTTAGATTTCTGCATAGGCTTATCTAGGGTTACCATGCTGCTGCCAGTGCCAGTGGCATGCTGCTTCCCACCCCCTCCCCAGTTCAGGAATTTTATTTTACCTGTAGCCCCTTTGGGGGGCTTCCTAAAGGCTGCGGGGTGGTGGTGGTCTGCAAAGTTTCCTCCTCCCCGCTTAAATCACTGCCACTGCCCATCCCGGGATGATTTTCAGCCCCTTCCAGCTTGCAAAAATTGGTGCGGTGGCCATTTTGGAGGCTGCTGCACATGCTCAAATGGCCTCTACGAGGCCTGGCAAGGTTTAAGGCCTCACAGGGACCATTTGAGCATGTGTGGTGGCCACTTTGCTTTTGGCACCGCACATGCTCAGTAATTTTATAAGCAGGCCAGCATCTCCATTTGTTATTCCTATGTTGCAGATAAGAAATTTGCTGGAAGAAAGTCTGGTTTTGTGGCAGAGTGCTGGACAGTGGAATATGGGGCAATTGAAATAAGTTGAGAGGGCAGAGATGTGGCTACTTTTCATGGATGGGATCTGTGGCATTCAGAAGGAAATCCTGTCCATGACAACTGCTAGGCTAAACATCTAAGCTTGGACACCTTTTCAAAACACACAAGGAAGACCTACCTCTTTGAACCTGGCCTGTGGGAGCGAGTGTGAAACTGGAAAAGGTAAAGAATGTCAGTGGTATTACAAGGAGATTAATTTCATTATGTTTTGCCTTTTATTATCTGCCCCACACTTTTGATATGTTTGGGTTACACATCTAAACCCAAATCAAGACACAAACAAATGATTTAGAAGACACCCTGCATTTCAAAATAACTTTCTGGGATTTTTAAAACTTAAGATCTTTTGATAACAACTTAATATGTTTAATGTAGTATACATTCATCCTGATTCATTTTGTTAGCAGAAATGTTTTGCACTAGTCTTGGCTAGGATAGCAGGAACAGGTGGCAGTCAATCATTTCAATAAAAGGAGGTGTGAACACAACATTTCTACACAGAATTTAAAAAGCAAACACAGGTAGTCAGTCCGCATTTAAAGGGCATTGTAGCTGGGGATGATGGGAGTTGTAGGGCTGCAACCCTGGGAAACTCTGCAGTAAAGGATGGGAGCAGGAGAGGTGGATGCTCTGGGCAGACATGCACTTATGAGGGACATCACAGAACTTCATTACAGTGATTTAAGAGGCTGGCGGGAGGAGGGGGAACCTTTGCATACACCCCCCCCACCTGCGGCCTTTAGGAAGCCCCCCGAAGGGGCTACAATATTTTTTTAAAAAAATATATTATTTAATATAAGTCCATGTTTGGACAGGGGCACAATTTCAGTGCTTGCCCTAGGCACTATTTTCCCTAGATATGGCTTTCTGAAGTAGAAAGTGGGGGGCAGGTGGGGGGGCAACTACTTTTCTGAGAGAGCACTTTTTCACCATTGCACCCCTTCTGGAGCTGTCCTTCAGTAAAAGGATGAATAGTTGATCACTTACAGTGTGTGTGGGGGGGTCCTGTAATCAGTAGGGCTGACTACAAAACGTTTGGTAAATCATTTTAATAACTTCAAACACACAGCAGTAATAGCATATAGGGTAAAAATTAAGAAAACCAAGTTTGACTCCAGTAATCTTCCTCTTACACATTTAGTAGTTCCCAGAACACAGAAGAGGATGGCCAGCTAGACAAAATCAAAGAGAACAGCAACACCAGGGGCAACCTAAAAACCATCTTTGCTAGGAATGGGCAATCTTTTGCAACAAATGAAAATCTATATACAGTGACACTAAAACATCTGATGCTGTAATGTATACAAGACATGTGAAAGAGAGACATCAACATGTGCAGTGCAGGAATAGCCATGTTTGGAATTTGAACAAATCTCCCCTCTTATGCTGTCTGTGCCTTTGGGAGTCATTATGTCTCCCAATAGAGGAGGGAAGCAGGAGGAGAGGAGCTTGAGAAACATGTATGGGTCAAGGAACATCATGTGCACTAGCGATAGTAGCCAAGTCCACTTACCTTTAGTGGCCAGAGTATAACTTTCGCCCGTCTTGAGTGCAATAACGATGGGCACAAAAGAATTCATTCACTTAGCAGCTCTTCTTTCTGAACTCCGTTGACACTTTTTTCATCAAACAGCCTCATTGCTCCTTTGGCTGATTTCTGCTATGTGTTTCTGCTTTCTTCTTCTTTACATATTCATTTTCCTATCGTAACTATTTGCTTGGTTTCTTTCTCTGCTTGTTGTGTTGTCAGCATATGTCCTTTTTGCCAGGGTCTGTACTCTAGTTGCGTTGTCCTCACTGCAGGCCCAGGATCAGGGTTCAGCATACTTGACCAGATGTTGAGGGCTCAGGGCTTTCCAAAGGGCCACTGCCAATCCTGAAATCACCTCTGTGCCCATGTGGTGAAGCGGTTCTCTCAGCCCAGAGAGAGTCACCTCGTCTCTCCCATCTTATTCCCTGTTGCCAAACAGAGGTGCACCTAGGTAATTTTGGAGCTGGGACTTAAAGGTGTTTGGAGCCCCCGCCCATCTCCAGCTATTCTTGGAAATGCTTTCCCACTATTTTTGGGTGGCAAGCACCTGAGTACCACTATTAAATTTGATATTAATCCCCACAGACGGACCTTCTCATGAGCACGCCTAGGGACTGATAACCCCCCTTCCCCAACAGGTGGGCCCCCCTTCCCCAACATTTCTTGGGGGGGGGGATAGAACTTGACTGTTTAAGAATCCTTGCTTGGGGCTGCCTTTTAAACCTGACCATGGGCACCTGCCTCTGCCAAATCTTCCCCTCCCAGAACTGTGATGGGATGCACAGCTCATGTTGCCACCTGGAGTGTTTGTGCTTGTGCACATACATCACTGTAGCTCCCTTCCTGAGGAGGAAAGCACTTAGTACCTGTCCTGGCATCCCAACCCTTTTCCTTCCTGCTTGCCAGGTGGGAGGTGCAAGCGACAGAGTGGGAAGAGGGAATGCCCCCGAGTGGCTGTGCATCTTGACAGGCTGACCACTCCAGGATGGGAGGTCACGGCATTCCTGTTGCCAGGCAACTCTATAGATGCATGGGTGACAGGAGGGGTGGGGCTGGTTCTCCCAGAGGCAGCCAGCGAGAAGCACCACTAGCATAGAGCTGCTATGTTGCTGGGCGGGTCTGTGCTGCCTCCTCTATGATTGTGGTTTGAAAATGGGCATGAAACTGTGGTTATGGCAGCATCTAGAGTTAGACATAACGCTTTGGCGGCCAAACCAGAGGTCTCAGCAGTGAACCTTTGTGCAAACTGAAGCATAGGCGAAACTAGGGGGGGCAGCCAGGGCATGTGCCCCTGGCACTGGGGGGGGGGTGCCAGTACCATGCTGCCCCCACGCCCTCCCCAATTCACTGATTTTTTTTAATTTTAAAAATTATTTTTACCTGTAGCCCCTTCGGGGGGCTTCCTAAAGGCCACGGGGGGGGGGGGTGTCTGCAAAGGTTCCCCGTCCCCCCGCCAGCCTCTTAGATCACTGCCGCAGCCTGTCTCGGGCTAATTTTCAGGCCTGTTTTGGCCTATAAAGATCAGTGCAGTGGCCATTTTGGAGGTTGTTGCACATGCTCAAAAGGCCTCTGTGAGGCCTGGCAAGGCACAGGACCTCACAGGAACCATTTGAGCATGTGTGGTGGCCATTTTTAAAAAATTAAAAAAAAGGCTGCTGAAAACAAAAATGGCCACCGCACATGCTCAAATGGCCTCTGCAAGACCGAAGTCTAGAGTTTTCCCTGATCTAGGGAGTCAGAAGAATGCAAAGTTGTTAGCAAGGGACTCGAGCATTTAAAAAACAGATATAAATGACACAAAAGTAAGTGGACAAAACATCCCTTAAAAAGACAATGTTGGCTTAATACCTTGTAAGCTGGCAAAACTGAAGGGTGGAGGGGAGAGGCAAGGAATAAAATAGAAATATTCACTCGCATGCTGTTTAATTCTCTATACAGAGCTCTATTTTTATCTGAATATTTGTCAAGCAATCTGATTATAAGGTTTGTGAGATTTCAGACTTGGGAAGTACCTGCCTTTAACTTGTGTGGTGCTTTAAAAAAACAAAAACAAAAAAACTGAAATTTCACA
The DNA here is from genome assembly GCF_027244095.1 of Hemicordylus capensis. Taxonomy (NCBI): domain Eukaryota; kingdom Metazoa; phylum Chordata; class Lepidosauria; order Squamata; family Cordylidae; genus Hemicordylus; species Hemicordylus capensis. Next base: position 265,151,496 of record NC_069657.1, on the reverse strand, counting down.
CTGTTTTGCTGTTCTGTGGCTAGTTGCAACTTCCACCTTCTTCCTGATCAGCTGCTGCTGGATCCAAGCCTATTATAAGCTGCAGGATAATTTCAGATTGTTTGGGGCTCCTAAGATTTCCCATCGCAGCCATTTTCCTTTAAGGCAAAAGCTATTTGGGCAGAAAAAAACCCATCCCTGAATTTCTTGGAGGCAGCAACCTGTAGTGAGGTGTGCTGAGGTGGCAGAGCGTTTGCTAAAGAGAGCTTTCATTGCTTAGCTCTTTGGAGGCATGCCCAGCACATGGATGTGCTGTGTTTCCTTGGGAAGGTGACTGGCACATAGGTGCCACATGTGTGGTTGTATGTGTATGTGTATGCATGTGTGTGTTGCTTACAACCTGTTTCTCCTGAAAGTTTCTGATCTTGTATTTTTGAACTGATATTATGGTAAAGTTATCTGAAAGATGGGTGTCAGATGTTTGGACAGGGGTGCAATTTCAGTGCTTGCCCTAGGTGCTATTTTTCCTAGAAACGCCTCTGAACTGAAGGTTCGATTTGGCATTTGGTGAGACAAACAGGAGGTTGTTTTTGCCACAAAACCATGGTTTCATGAGTTCAGACGTAATGGACTTCCAACCTCAGCCCCATTTAACTGGTATTCAGAGGCATCTTGCTTCTGAGGCTGGAGTTGGCCAAATTGTCAATCAATTGTACAAATTAATAGAGACAATGGTGCTTGCTGTTTTGACTGGGAAGTAGAAAAGGCCCATTGGCCTTATTAATGCACACACAGGAGCTGGTATGGTAGGATGCTGGGATGGAACTAACTTCTTCATAGGGAAGCCTACAGAAGATTGACAGCTACGTGGTATTTTTAGAATTGAAGCACAGGAAGGCTGACTGTAGTTGCACATGGAAGTGTATTTTGCATTTCCAAAGTGCAGGTGCTTGACTGTACCATGTAACAGCTGTGCATGGAAATGTTGCTGGGGATGGTCCAGGGAAAGAGACAATGCAGGCTATATCTTTTCAAAAATCATGTCATGTCTGACTATTGCTGTTCCTCACAGAGGTTGCTGGAGAGACACCCACTGGCTCTGAGCATTTTCAGTGAGTCAGAGGAAGGTGACTGAATGTTGTCCCTGTTCGTGGCATGTTTTTGGAAAGAAGTATTGGAAGAACTGAGGATATTTCCCAAGCTCCCAAACATTTGTAGACTTCTAACAAGTGGAGTTCTTTTTCAGCCATGTCTTCCTTTTGCTCCATCCATCTGCTCATCTCCAAAGGCAACTCAGCACAGTGTGATTTACTCTCCCTGCCTGGAGCAGCCACCTGGCAGACTTCCAGCATTTCAGCTCAGCCTTCTCTCCTGAGTCCTGCCTCTCCCTCTTGATAGGTTTGATTTCCCCAGCTTCTACTGGTCGGGCTACTCAGGCTGGATCTGGGCCGAAGGACAATTATAGTAAACATGGCAGCATCACTTCCAGCAAATAAACCTGACTCCAGGGAATGACCTCTAATTATAGCCATGGCTTGGATGAGATGGTATTACAGTAACTTCATTTTGGCAGCAAATGGTTGTAGCCATCTATTTCTGATTTCCGACTGAAACTTGTTTTTACAGAGTTTATGTTTTGTGAAGATTGACGTTACTCACCTGCTAAGCACACACAAGAATGTAGTAGAAACAGTGGCTTGACTCCTAAGAACTGTAAGCCAAGCTCTACTCATGTAATGGAGCTTTTCTGCCCCCTTGGTTCCACTGTCAGAAACAACAAACACCAGGCTCTATAACTTTAAACAGTCAACAAATGCTGGACCATTTTATTGTCTCCAAATCCAGCTAAAGTTATTCACAGCTAAAGTTATTCAAGTTTCTTCTTATGTCCTCTAGCCTACTTAGTACAGCAGAAGAGATGAAATGGAGCAGCCTGCAATAAATAGGGATGTGCGAAACGTTTCGGATACAAAACGTTTTGTACCCAAAACAGCCTGTTTCGGGTGTTTTGTAGACAAAACAAAACACCCCTTTTCCAGATCCAAAAGTTTTGTATACAAAACAAAACGTCCCTGTTTCGGCTACAAAGCGTTTTGTTGTTTCAGACCTTCATTTTGTGGTGATCTCTGAGTCAGTCTCCATTTTGTGTTTGACATCTCTTTGAATTTCCCACCCTTCCAGCCTTCTGATCGGTGACCTAAATCATGGGCTGACCTGCTGACAATTCCCTCCTTGTTCCCCATTGGCTCTTTTGCTTCTTCCCACTCTTTACTGACCCCACATTGGCCAGGGGAAGGGTTGCTAACCCATGGGGTTCTGGGTTCTGCTGTTTCTGTGGTGTTCTGAGTGTAGATTCTCTGGTAGCATATGAGAGTGGATTCTTGTTTTTCACTGAAAATCTCATATGCTACCAGAGAATCTACAATGAACACCTCAGAAACAACAAAACCCAGTACCCCACAGGCTTGTGGGTATGGGGGTGGTTGGCACCCTATGTGCACTACACAACCCCTCGCCCCCCCCCAAGTGGAATTATGGGGCTGCTGAAACCTCCATTATTCCCTATGGGAGAAATCTTAAAGACACGTAAACTTCAACAAATCACAAAAGATCAGCCCTTTGCCCAATTCCTTTGAAATAATTCTGGAAGTTTCCTTGCCCCCATTGGGCACTACCACCCACCACACTGTGCTCTGGGTCATCCCTTTCCCCTTGATTTGAAGCGATACATTTGCTGGAATCCCCATTATTCCCTATGGGAAAATTCTTAAAGATGTGTAAACTTAAAAAAAGATCACCAAAAAAAAAAAATAAAAATCAGCCCTTTGCCTAATTCCTTTGAAATTTGGGTGGTAGCTTCCACCCATTGGACACTACCACCACCACCCACTCTTTTTGCCCTGGGACCCTTTTAAAAATCCAAATCGATTTGGATTCAAAAAATTTGGCTACAAAACAAAACAGGGCTGATTCGGAATTCAGAAAATTTGGGTACAAATCAAAACGGGGATGTTTCTATTCGGATACAAATTGAAACAAGAAAATTCCAAAATGCACACCCCTAGCAATAAAGGTTTTCTGGAATTCTGTCTAGAATCAAGGAACCATAAGATTCAAGGATTCTTGGCTGACTCACAAATCAAAGATCCACCATAAACTCTATAGACCCCACTTGAAAAACCTTTACAGAGGCTTATATGGAAAGATCTTTTCAAAGGTATTTGGTTTCATCATTATTAGAAAATTGGCAGACTGTGAGGTCATTCTCATTTGTACCAGGGCTGGGGAGAAGGCAGGACCGGTCCAACCTTCCCTCATCTGACCACTGCTGTCGCCCCACTAACTGTGCTGCGCTTCCACATGATCGCTGCTGCAGTGAGTGGTGTGGCGAGCGAGAGGCCAGGGAAAGGACATCTGGCCTCCAGGAATCCCACAATGCACCACATTGAGCAATGCTAAATGCTTGCAACTTCAGTCACAGCACCTGCTGAACAGCTGAAACCACACGGAGCATTTATGTAAAACTGTACTGCATTTTTACTTGTACAACTCTTTGACTATATCTATATGTAGAAAACCATACTTTATCAATAAACTATAACAATAATGATGGTTCATTAAATCCAGATATCATGCTAGATATCATTAACAGAGATCATGCTTTGCAAACCCTTGATTTCTGATTCTGGTTTGCTGGCTTGTTTCTGGTTTGCTGGGTCAGAACTCCAGAGACAATTTTGATCTGCCTGTCCTAGATGGAGTCATATTTCCCCAAAAGGAACAGGCATGCAGCCTGGGAGTACTTCTGGATCCACACCTCTCCCTGGTATCTCAGGTTGAGGTAGGTGGTGGCCAGAGGGACTTCGTATCAGCTTTGGCTGATACGCCAGCTGCGTCTGTTTCTTGAGATGAATGACCTCAAAACAGTGGTTCATATGCTGGTAACCTCCAGACTTGACTTCTGCAATGTGCTCTATGTGGGGCTGCCTTTGTATGTAATCCAGAAATTCCAATTGGTACAGAATGCAACAGCCAGGTTGGTCTCTGGGTCATCTTAGTGAGACCACATCACTCCTGTCTTGAAAGAGCTACACTAGCTGCTAATAAGTTTCCAGGCAAAATACAAGGTGCTAATTATAACCTATAAAGCCCTAAGCAGCTTAGGCCCTGAGTATTTAAGAGAACATCTTTTTCACCATGAGCCCCACCACCCATTGAGGTCATCTGGAGAGGTCCGTCTTCAGTTGCCACAAGCTCAGCTGGTGACCACACAGGGACGGGTCTTCTCAATTTATGCCCTGAGACTGTGGAATGCATTCCCTACTGAAATATGTTTTAACTTGTTTCATGTTATTGTTAACCACCCAGACATAAATGTTTGAGGAGATGTACAAATCTGATAGATACATAAATAAATAAGTTAAGCTGTGAGCGTGGTAATAACAAACAGTGATATCTTGGCAGCCACGCCCCTGAGCATCTGCCGCCCCTTTGAGAGACAGATGCTAAAGTGTACAGCAATGGATGTCAGACAGCTTCAGCCTGCTGGCTGGATATTAGGATCTTATTTACTTCCAGAAATGTGCTTATCTGCATTGTTTGAGTGGAGTCTTGGGTAAATTGCAGCTCAGTGGTAGAGCTCCTGCTTTTTATGCAAAAGGTCCCAGCATCAGTCCCTGGCCATTTCCAGGAAAACACCCCTGCCTAGAACTTTGGAGAGCTTCTGCTATTTGGGATAGACAATTCTGAGCCAGACCAGCCAAGAAGGCAGCTTCACATGATGCTCCTAACAGAAGGCAATAGCTCTTTTATTTACATTGTTATCTACCGGTATATATTTATTTCTCCTAGGCACAACCTGTCGCTAATCCTATGCGTGGCAGCTCTTGCAAGAGTTCGCAAGCAACTGCCGGATAGGATTAGCGACGGGGTCGGGGTGGGGGAATAGGGATGCTGGCCAGACTGGCCGGCGGGAGCAGGAGGTGGCGGCGGGCGGCCCAGCTGCCAGGAGGAGAAGGCGGCGGGCCAGCCCAACCCAGTGGGAGCAGGAGGCGGTGGTGGGCCAGCTCAGCCACCAGGAGGAGAAGGTGGTGGTGGGCCGACCCAGCCTGGCCAGCAGTAGTTGGTGGCCACTACGGGGAGTAGGCAGGCGAGAGGAGGTGACGGGCCAGCTTTCCGACCAGCCCGCCAGCCAGAAAGCGCAGGGGTGGGGCAGAGAAGAAGTGGGCCGGCTGGCCTGCCAGCCAGAAATGGTGGGGTGGGGTCGAGAAGCGGGCGGAGGGAGAGAAGGCGATCCAGCTGGCTGGCCCCCCAAAAGCCTGGGGAGGCCTGAGAAGCGGCTGGGGGTGGGGGCAAGAATTGGCCGGCCGACTGGCCAGCCAGAAAGCCGGGCCTGCCGGCGGGGAGTAAAAAGCAGTGGTGGGTGGGCCGGCCGGAGGCACAGATGCTCTGCACCCAGCCCAGCTAATTTTTAGTATTTCCTTAGTGCCAACAGTATGCTAACATCTATACAATATACAAATTATCTATTTAAATTGCTTTCCCAACATCTGTGTGCAAGATTTAAATAAACCACATTGGGCCTGATACAGCCCCTTCCCAGAGAGCTTATGATTGGCCCCTTCACACAACCCCGGAATGGTTATGAGAGCTGTTTCCCAATGGTACAATCCCACACCACTGAAAAGTGTTGGTCAGTGTTCCAACCATGTGCGTGGAAACCATCACAAGTTCTGCCCCTGTGGCTGGAATATTCGTATGTACTGCCTAGTACAGTGATCTTCACTAGTATTTTATCAGGGGCCACCAGGGCACGCGCCTTCTTTCCTCACTACCGGGACATGCATCCTCCCCCACTGTGGGCCCAGTGGCAAGGGGGAAGGGCACATGCTGAGGGGGGAGGATGGAGGCCATGCGTCGAAAGTGTGCCCCCAGACCCAGCAGTGGCAAGGCAGCAGTCCCTGCTAAAGTAAGAACAGGAGGAAGGAGGACATGCACCGAAGGAGCACCCCAGACCTGGCAGTGGTGGTGGTCCCCAGTGCGGAGGGGAGAGGGTGTAGGCTGCTTGGATAGACTGCTGGGCCAAGCACAGGCCTGCAACAGAAAGCACAAGGGAGGGGCGCACCCTGTTGGCGGGGGAGGGAAGACCAGCTATGGGCACCTGCAGAGTCTGCGTGGGTCACTCAGTGAAGAACCCCAGAGGCTCTGTGTGTGTGTGTATGTGTATGTGTATAAAGAGGGGGCCATACTGAATACAGAATAATTGCACCAAAGTAATTAGGAAGCATTGTATTTTATGTAATAAGTCAGTGTGCCAAGGCATATCTGAAGTTTGACATATTTAATGCCTTTAGAATAATAAATAACATTCAGCATCCCCAGATTTCTTTTTCTTTATCATCTGAAGACAGTTGTGTATTTGAGAGGGGGGAAAGAAATGGGAATTGCATTTTGAGTTTACCTTTGGATCATTTGGTACATAAAAGTAAACTTGAAAAGCAACCCACGTTTCTTTTATTGCTCTTACAGGATCCTGCACATGTAGGTTCTTGAGGATTCTTGCAATACACAACTGCCTTTGGGTGAAGAAGAAAAAGAAATCCTGGAACGCTGAATGCTGTTTATTATTCCCAACAAATTAAAGATGTCAGGCTTCAGATGTTCCCTGACACACTGTCCTCCTCATTATGTAGGAGAGATTTGTCTGTAACATAATCAACAGCAATGCACAAGGGGTCCCTTCCAAGCCACAAAGGGAGCCACCAGGGAATAGCTAGACCTCTCAGTTTGCAATCTGTGGTTTAATTGCAGAACAGAAGTCTTCATGAATCCTGCTTCTAACTACAGATACTTAGAAAAGTTGATATTTAAACAGCACTGGATGGTTTTGCCACCTGTCATTAGGGATGTGTGTTTCGTTTTGGATACAAAATGTTTTGTGCACAAAACAGGCCATTTCGACTGTTTTGCAGCCAAAACAAAACACCAAATGCTCAAAACAAAAAATTGTGTAGCCAAAACAAAACGTCCCTGTTTCAGATACAAAACGCTATGTTGTCTCGACTGTTTTGGAACTCCATTTTGCAATCGCAAAAAGTCTTTCTCCTTCAGTCTCGATTTTGAGTTTTGACATCTGTTTGAATTTCCAGCCTTTCCAGCCTGCAGATTGGCCAGCGAAAGCATGGGCTGATCTGCTGGCAATTGCCTCCTTATTCCTTTTAAGCAAATTTAAGGGTAAATTTTACGCTTATTGGCTAGTGGGGCAGTGTGCATTTACCCTCATTGGCCAGTGGGGCAGTGTGCATTTCATTGTTGATGTTTCACACTCTTGTGTGTAGATCAATTGCATTTCGGGCGGGGAGAATGTGGATGTGCATGACCTTTGGAAATCTGCCTGATTTTTTTCAAAGCTCTGCTGTTGTTGATGTGTGATGTTGATGTTATTTGGGGTGGATTCAGGGCAGAAAGGGGGCTTTGGGGGCAGAAGAGTGGGTCAGGTGGTAGTGCCCCAATGGGTGCCTGCTGCCACCCAGATTCCAAAGGAATTGGGAAAAGGGCTGATTTTTAAAGAATTTCTGAAGTTGACATGTCTTTGGGGCAGATTCGGGGCAGAAAGGGGGCCTGAGGGGCAAAACAGTGGGTTGGGTGGCAGTGCTCCAAGGGGTGCCTGCCACAACCCAGATTCCAAAGGAATGGGGCAAAGGGCTGATTTCTTAGGAATTGTTGACGTTTACGCTTCTTTAAGGTCCCCCCCCCGGAATAATGGAGCTTTCAGCAGACCCATAACTCCACCTGGGGGGCACTGAGATGTACGGGAGCGAGTGGTGGTGTAGTGCACATAGGGTGCAAACCACCCCCATGGGTTGCTAACCCATTGGGTGCTGAGTTCTGTTGTTTCTGAGGTATTCTGAGTGTAGATTCTCTGGTAGCATATGAGATTTTCAACGACAAACCATGAATCCACTCTCATATGCTACCAGAGAATCTGAATCTATACTCAAAACATCTCAGAAACAACAGAACCCAGTACTCCATACCACAACCCATGGTGGTGGTTGGCACCCTATGTTCTCTACACCACCACTTGCTCTGGGCCACTCTGGTGCCCCCCAAGTGCAGTTATGGGGCAGGAATTATGGAGGTCCATCATTCCCTATGAGGAAGAACTTTACAGATGCACAAACTCCATTACATCTTTAAAAATCAGCCCTCTGCCCAATTCCTTTGAAATAATTCTGGCAGCTTCCTTGCTCCCACTGGGCACTACCACCCACCCTACTCTGCTCTGGGCTACCCCTTTCCCCGCAACATAGGAAACATAGGAAGCTGCCATATACTGAGTCAGACCATTGGTCTATCTAGCTCAGTTTTGTCTTCACAGACTGGCAGCGGCTTCTCCAAGGTTGCAGGCAGGAATCCCTCTCAGCCCTATCTTGGAGAAGCCAGAGAGGGAACTTGAAACCTTCTGCTCTTCCCCGAACAGCTTCATCCCCTGAGGGGAATATCTTCCAGTGCTCACACATCAAGTCTCCCATTCATATGCAACCATGGCAGACCCTGCTTAGCTATACGGACAAGTCATGCTTGCTACCACAAGACCAACATGAAGCTATACTTTTGCTGAAACCTTCATTCTTCCCTATGGGAACAATCCTATACTTCAAAAATTAACCAAAAATCTGCCCTTTGCCCAATTCCTCTGAAATTTGGGTGGTAGTTTCCACCCATTAGGCACTACCACCCCCACCCGCTAGTTTTCCCCCAGGGCCATTTTTAAAAATCCAAAACATTTCAGATTCTCATTTTGCAATTTCGAACAAAGAACAAAATTAGTGTGTTTCGGATTGGCTGATTTCGAACAAAGAACTAAAGGGGGGTGTTTTGGATTTGGGCCAAAAACAGGACTGACCAACGGAGAACCCTTGGGCGGACTCGGCCGGAGAGCGGCTGGGCGGGACGGCCCTCCACAAATCTATCTGTCTGTCTGTCATATTATATTAGCATTTTTATTTTCAATTCTCTTCCTAATGATCCCTAGCGTGGAATTTGCCTTTTTAACAGCTGCCATGTAGGGATGGGCCTGGACCGGTCTGGAGGCCATTGAAAAGGCCTCCGGACCGGTCCGGACCTGGGTGGTTCAGATCGGGGGTGGGGGGTAACTTTAAGAGCGGCGGGAGGGTTTACTTACCCCTCCCGCCGCTTTCCGCTGTGGCGCCGTAATGTAATGAGTAATTGGGGTGGCAGGATACATCCGTGCCACCCCTTCCCCGCTGCTGGTCTGCAAAAACTCCCAATAATCCTTTGCGCGCGTGCACGTCAGTTTAGTGTCATCTTCAAATTTGGTCACTTTGCTGCTTACTCCAACTTCTAGATCATTTATGAATAAAGTAAAAAGCACTGGTCCCAGTACAGATCCCTGGGGGACCCCACTTCTTACTTCCTTCCATTGTGAAAACGGTCCATTTATTCCTACCCTCTGTTTCCTGTCCTTCAACCAGTTAGCAGTACACACATAAATTTGTCCCCTTATCTCCTGATTGCTAAGTTTACTCAAGAGCCTTTGGTGGGGAATTTTGTCAAAAGCTTTTTGCAAGTCCAAGTATACTATGTCAACCAGACCACCTTCATCCACATGCCTGTTCACACTCTCAAAGAACTTCAAAAGGTTAGTGAGACAAGACTTGCCCTTGTAGAATCCATAATGGTTCTCCTTCAGCAAGGCCTGTTCTTATATATGTTTAACAATTTTGTCCTTAAGTATGCTTTCCATTAGGTTACCCGGCACAGAAGTTAAGCTAACCGGCCTGTAGTTTTCTGGATCTGTTTTTGAAAAACAGAGTTATACTAGCTACTTTCTAGTTCTCTGGCACAGAGCCTGATTACAGGGACAAGTTACATATTTTTTTGCGAGGAGATCAGCAATTTCACATCTGAGTTCCTTCAGAACTCTTGGGTGGAAGCCATCTAGACCTGGTGATTTGTTAATTTTTAGTTTTTCAAGATAGTTTAGAACATCTCTCATCAAATTGGCCCAGTTCTTTCCCCTCCAAGCCTGAGAAGCTCAGTTCCAGAGTGGGTATATGCAATATCCTCCGCCGTGAAGACAGATGCAAATAACTCGTTCAGCTTCTCTTCAATCTCTTTATGCTCCTTAATAATCCCTTTCATGCCCTCATCATCTAATTATCCAACCACCTCCCTGGCAGGTTTTCTGTTTCTGATATATTTAAATAAATATTGTGTTATTCCCCTTGACGCTTATAGTGATATGCTCCTCAAACCTTCTTTTTGCATCCCATATTGTTTCCTTGCATTTCTTTAGCCAGAGTTTATGTTCCTTTCTGTTCTCTTCTTCCCTTTTATAGCTTCTCTGACTCTACTTGTTAGCTACTGTCAACTGTCTGGCAATCGTGAGATGATCATTGATCACCCTTCTGGATCAACAGCTCAAGGAGATTTATGAAGCACTTTTTTCTTTCCCCCTCACCTAAAATGAGGGTTTCCTTCACTAGGACACCTTCAGCTCCTCCACTCTCCCATTTTCCTTAGGGGACTGCAGCCTCCTGCGTTTCTGTAGGTATTCTTTTGGAATTGGCAAGATCTTATTTTGTAGAGCCAATCACTTTTGGCTGGTGGCGAAAGTGGTTTGGGAATGAATACACATGTACATTCTAGTCATGCTGCTCTCTGCTGCTCCCTGTGCAAATTTGGATTAGGAAATTCAGATTTTATCTGAAATTGCCCCAAATCAGTAAAAATAGGTAAACTCAGAATCAGGTTTGTTTTTTGAATTGGATTGGTAAAGTCAGAATTAATTCCAAAATATCAAAATTAATTTTGGAAATACTTTGGAATTTTGGAATTAGGAAAATGGAATAGGATTTTCCCCCGTAGAGGTGAATGAGGAAATCAAAATAAATTCACTAAAAATCACTGATTGGTCCTAGAGCCTTGAAACAAGCCACACCTGTGGGGAAGGGGGTCGGGGCACTCTGTTATGAATTTGAAGAAGAATTGTCTATCTCCTGATTTTTGGTGGATTTTTGAAATTGTTGTACAAAATGGTGAAATTTGGCTTGTTTCAAGCCAGAACTTTACAAAAACTTCTGAAATGGAAGACCCTCCTTGGAACATCATTCCACCAGCATGTGGAGAAATCTGACCTTTGCCTTCATCAAATGGGGTAACAGCATGCCCCTCCCCCCCGCTTTATATTTCTGGAACAGATGGGCATACAGTTATGAAATCTGGCACACACGAAGCCATGCAAATGGCTGCTGTGCATGCACAGAGGCCAGAAGAGTGCCATAAACAGGGCAGCCTTGGTGTGAGATGCTGTGTGGGGTGCCGCTGCATGTAGGGGCTTGCAGATGCAAGCAGTAACCAGGTAATAATTGTTAAAAGTACCTCCAGCTGCCCTTTGCCACCCTGCTACTGAGAACGCTTCGAAACCTGAGCTCATTCTGTCAGAACAATGGGCTCAATCAGTTGTTCCGATGCAATATTCCGGGGATTTGCGTTCCATTACAAGCTCGGAATGGAACACAAATCCCGTTCTGTGCACATCCCTAATGCTGGGTTGAATAGCAACTCTTCCCTTACTAAATATTAGAGCACCATCACTTAAAAGGTACCTCTTTGTGCATTTAGCAGGGTTTATATGGAGATTTATGTTAGGATGTGTAGGCTGTAGTCCCAAACATAAATAACATATTTATTTGTGTGATTTTGCCTGTGGATAATTTTAGAGAATGTAAACCAAGTTCTAATAATAGAACCTGAATCAAAATGGAAACTAGCCCTCTACAATGAAAATGATTCCTGTGTTTGCAATATATGCAGTCAGATGCAATAAAAATCATAAGCACAGTCCTCATAAATATCAAGAGTCTTTTTTATTATTAGCAGAAACGGATTGGCAATGGTATGCCACCACTCTATTAAACACAGATTAAATATACTGGACCAAAATCTTCTCCATAAAAATAAATAAGGAAGAGTGAGGGGAATTGTTTCACTTGAAATTTACATGGCGGCAAAGTCCAACTAATCTAGTAGGAGTGACCCTAGCTGTTCTTCGATTTATCTATCTATAGCTCACAGTAGAGACTGTCAGTAGAGAAAGCAGCTAGAAAAAGAACTGTAGAAAATGATTGTAGAAACTTCTAAAATTTGAAGTAGGCCCCAGATCAAGGCCACAGGTTGAGCGTTTTGATGGACAAAGATTAGCTAACAGCACTTGCACATCCAGAGAAGTTCATTTACCCTTTACTTTGCTATTATTAGTTAATGTTATGCTGGGAAGACCTTGGGAGCAATTTTGCTCAGAATAAAAAGGCCTACTGTACCTTTAAAGATTCATCTTTCTTGTATGTGTAACTGTGGACCTCACCTCAACTAATGCTTTAGACCTTGTGATGGAATCATAACATGACATTTGGTCTTCTTTACTATACAAGATGCCTGATTAGATTAAAACAATGCTCTCTCTAAAAACTCAGTTCTGTTTTCTCACAAAGAAACATTCCACAGTTCAAAAAAATTTAGAGAGAAAGTCCCAAAGGAGTTTAAGAATAATTCTTAATAGAAGCTCCACAGACAACATCCAGTATTGGATGTGTTTTGACTTGCTTGCCCTACTGGGCACTTTCCAGATTACTCGCTCAACAGTGGCAAAATGCTTCGGTTGAGGCAAATCGCATTCAAAACATAAACAGCAAAGCTACCGACCAGTAAGGGGAGCAGACTCATGAAAACTAACAACCAGAAAATACAGCAACCTTTTTATGCTGGACATACAACTTTGGGATGTGCAAACCGGCCTGACGTCGAACAGGTTCGATGTTGAGCCGGTTCAGTTCGATGGGCTAGGATCGAACTAACCCACTCCCTGTTCGGTCTGACCCCGGACCGAACACTCCCAACTGTTCGAGGGGTTCGCGATTTAAAAAAAAATTTAAATTTTTTTTTACTGTATCCCCTTTGGGGGAATTCCTTGGGGTGGTGGAGGGGGCCATGGAGGTTTCCCCTCCCCCACCGGCCTCTGTTACCACCACCAGTGGCCTGTTCAGCCAGTTTTTCGGTTTGTTCATGCCTTTGAACTTCAGTGTAGTGGCCATTTTGGACACTGCCACACCTGTGCAATTGGCCTCTGAGAGGCCTGGGTCCACAATGGCCACCGTGCCAAAGTTCAAAGGCCTGAACGGGCCAAAAAACTGGCTGAACGGGTCACTGGCAGTGATAATGTAGGCTGGCGGGGGGAGGGGGATCCTCCATGGACCCCCACCACCCCAAGGAACTCCCCCGAAGGGGATAAGGTTAAAAAAAATATTTTTAACCTAAATTCGCAACACCACCACCCCGGACCAGACGGGGGGGGGTCAAGGGGGTTCCAGACTGAACTGGCCTGGTCACGTTCGAGTCTGGTCCAGACTTGAACCGAACCGGGCCAGCTGGTTCCGTGAACATCCCTAATTCAACATTATAGCAATAAATCACAGTGATTTAATCCGAAACAAGGCATCCAAAATGCAAACAGCATCCTGCTGACAGCATAGGGATTGTGGTGTCACGACACAGGACGTGCGGAAGCACACTTTGCAGATATGTTGTGACTCTGTAGCAGTGGCTAATCTGGAAAGTGCCCTGGCTCTTTTTCAAGCAATTCAAAGCCTGCTTCAGGGGAAAGTTCTTCCTTTCCTCATTCTTCTTTCCTTCTTCTCTCTCCTGTTGCCTCCTCTAGTCTTAGAAAATAGTGCCATGGCATTAAAGGGAAGGAGGACAGAAATTAGATGTTCCCCTGAAAAAGCCTTAGAATAACAAATAAACACAAATAAACATGCTGTCCAGTCAGAGCAGCTGGTGCTGAGCTGGATGTTCCAATGGTATAACTCAGTAAAGAGCTGCTCCCTAATTGCTCATGACCCAGACCAGTGGCAGCCAGTGAGGGCAGTACTAGTGGGCGGGCGGTGAAAGGTACCTTGGAAAAGAGATTCCTGGCAGTATTGCCAGCGTCTGTAAGTCTCCACAAGCAGCTGTGCCTGCCAGGGACAACTTAAGGCAGTGGCCAAAGTGGCCCTGGCCAAGGGCTCCAAGGGTTAATGGATGCTGAAAAGAGCCATGGCATGCCCACAGCCAGGGCGCCCCCTTGCCCCCTCCTGCGTCCAACCAGTGGGTTCGCCTGCTGGGAAAAGAGGCAGCCCATCTTCTACCCACCCAGCCAGCATTTCAATTAAACACTGACTGAGAGGGATGGGTCCAAACAGACCTTCTCTCAGGTGGTGGCCACGCCCCCTGCATCTGACATCAGATGCAGGAATTGCTGGCCGGTATCTGCTTTCCCTTGGGAGGCAGGGAAAGCAGTTCGCCGTCAGTGATTCCATAAACCACTGACTGGGAAGTGCTGAGGGGCTGGAGGGCCCCATCCCTAGTATTGGCCCCACCCCCTGCATCTGATATCTTGGGGCACGCATTGAAAAACACTAGGGTGTGGGGAACTATTTTGGCCAAGGGCGACACAACTCCTTGAGCCAGCATTGTACCCCACCCAGCATCCCACATGGTGGTGGCATGGCTCCATGATTCACCGGGCCTCTGCGCCTGCATGGAGGCCATTTGCATGGTCAGCATGGTGTTGCTAACCACACAAATGGCCTCCGCACAGAGGTCAGGTGAGTGCCAGAGCCACAGAGCCATCATGCGGGAAGCCAGGCGGGGTGCTACTGCTTGTGGTGGCTTGGAGGTGAGGGCAGAACTGCCAGTAATCACTTTTAAAAGGTCCCTCTCATTACCTCCCAACCAAACACCTTCCTCACCGGCCGCCACTGCCCCAGACTATCTCTTATTCTGCCCGTCCTAGAGCACGTTATATTAATGCTGCTGGCACCATATTCCTTCCTTCCTTCATTCATTCATTCGATTTCTATACCGTCCTTCCAGATATGGCTCAGGGCAGTTTACACAGAGAAACAATAAATAAATAAGATGGATCCCTGTCCCCAAAGGGCTCACAATCTAAAAAGAAACACAAGATAGACACCAGCAACAGCCATTGGAGGGATGCTGTGCTGGGGTTGGGTAGGGCCAGTTACTCTCTCCCTGCTAAATAAAGAGAATCACCACGTTAAAAAGCTGCCTCTTTGCCAAGTTAGCAGGGCAAGACTGCTAACTGGCCAGGTTAGCAGGGCTGGCACATATTAGGGCTGGCACTGAAATTTTGAAAAAGTGAATGTCAAAGTGAATGTCAGGGTTCCTCCCTAGGAGAAACATCTGAATACCCCTGGTAACGGAGCAAAGAGGCAGATTTTAAAATGGCAATTCTCTTATATTTAGCTGGCACAGAGCAATAGTCCCTATCCAACCCAGCACAGCATCCCTCCCGTGATCTTTGCTGTGTTTTTTGTTTTTCTTTTAAAGATTGTGAGCTTATATTTCTTATATAAGTAGAACTTATATTTCTTTTTAGACTGGTGAGCCCTTTTGGGACAAAGAACCATCTTTATTTATTTATTCATATATTATTTTTCTTCTCTGTAAACCACATTGAGAACTTTTGTTGAATAGTGGTATATAAATATTCATAGTATAGTTGTAGCAGCAGCAGCAAGAGCAACAAATATTTATATACTACTTTTCAACAAATGTTTCCAAAGCGGTTTACATAGAGTAACAATACAGACATACATACATACGATGGCTCCCTGTCTCCAAAGGGCTCACAATCTAAAAAGCAACGTAAGACAGACACCAGCAACAGTCACTGGAGGTACTGTGCTGGGGGTGGATAGGGCCAGTTACTCTCCCCCTGCTAAATAAAGAGAATCAGCATGTTAAAAAGGTTTCTCTTTGCCCAGTTAGTAGACATAGTAGTATTTTCAAAGAAAATCAAATGAATTTCTGTAAGAAAACAGCACTTTTTCAGTAGTTTCTGCAAATATCCCAGCCATATTGGCAAGAAACTGCCAAACTCAGTTAATTAGCTATAAGTGGATGAACATATTCATAAGTCTTCAACCAAGGAGCTTTTTCTCTTCTGTTGCTTTCCCTTCAACAAGTCACAAAAATCCCTTTACACACAAAAATCTGTTGCTGTTGAAGTGTAATTTAGCTGTCCTTGAACTTCCTCAGGGTGTTTGCCTGAGTAGTATGCATCAAATTTGCCTCAGTTTGGTGACTCTAGCTGGAATCCAAATGCCCAGCATACCTGGCAGTGGTGTGCATGGAGGAAAAACTGGTAACTGGGACTGTACCTTGACAACAGTGGGTGTGCCTTGAGTTCCAATCTGGGAATGGTGAATAAATCTCAACCAGCTTGGCCTTTTGCTTGTCTCTCCCTTACCATGCCCCCGACCTCTCTGCTGAATTTTGGCTTTGTGCTGGCGTAACTGCAGTCACATAATATCTTGCTTACTGTGCCACTGCAGTGCCTTGAGGATTTCGCTAAAGGTTTTCAGTGGTGGTTAAACTGGTTCGTTTCTGCAGGACTACTTTCAAGCTGAGCAAAACAGTGGGCAAACCAATGGATACTTGCAGCATCCCTCATGAATACACAGTCCAAATGGCAGCAAAATAAATTTGGGGGGACATCATTGTGGAAGGAAAGTAGCCAGATGCATATCTGTAAAAACAACAAGGAAGCAGGCCTCAGGACCATCGGGACTATGAATCAAACTGCTTTCTGGGGTGTATCCAAAATTTTGCTACAGAAAAGTGTTCTGATCTGTTGCTTTCTCTTTTTTTCAAGTGCAGAAGCAGCACTTTTCTGGGAAAATCAAATGTTTTTGTTATTGACTTGACCCTCTCTCCCTTGTGCCTGAATAGCTACCTCTCTGTTACTCACAAGAGAACTGTCTATGCCAGAAATGGAAGCAAAGAGAGCCAAAATGATTCTGGCTACAGTGCCCTCATGGCACGACACTTATTCTGTACACTCTGCAATGGTTTTATTAAAATGCATTTGTCATTAAAAGGAAGAGGTCAAGAAGAGGTTTAAAGCAGCTAAGGAATATTGTGTATGGCGAGTCCATCCTGGTCTGAAAAAAGAAACGTTTAGTTAAGAAAGGCATCATAGACATGGCTGGTGTGTTTACTGGTAGCTGCTTGCTCCTCCCCTTACAGACAAGCAGGTAGAGCCTTTGACCAGACCGGCAAGTGATCAGACTCGGCAATGGCTGCTCCTTACAGCCATTACTTGCCCAATCCCCCCTGCCATCCCTGGTGCCACTTGCTAGAGATGTACCTGGTGAATTTTTGCCTGATGCATCTTTATAAGGCACAGAGCATCCCACCAGTGCCACCTGTTATAATAAATGTCCAGACAGAAATCCAATATTTATTATTTATTTATTTATTATTTACATTTTATATCCCGCTCTTCCTCCAAGGAGCCCAGAGTGGTGTACTGCATACTTAAGTTTCTTGTCACAACAACCCTGTGAAGAAGATTAGGCTGAGAGAGAATTGACTGGCCCAAAGTCACCCAGCAAGTATCATGGCTGAATGGGGATTCAAACTCGGTTCTCCCCGGTCCTAGTCCAGCACTCTAACCACTACACCACGCTGGCTCTACACCATGCTAGCAGCAGCAGCAGCAGCACTCACAATCATTTGCTGCTGCTACTTATGTACTGTTTTTCAACAGAAAAGTTCTCAAAGTGGTTACAGATGCGCCTGATGGATTTCTGCCTGGTGCACTGTGGCATTATCCACAGCATATGGGCTGCTAAGAGAATGTGCCATCAATAGCATGCAATAAATATGCACTTTCACAGTATCTTGGTGTAACCTTCAAAACATTTCCACTGGATTCTAGAGGCACTTTCAGTCTTGGAAATTTCTCCAGTTTGACACCAATTGCTCACACCTCAGCCAAAAAGAAGTATGAGCAGTTGAAGGAATTGCCGTAATGGTTATAGACATGAAGACAGTTTCATGTTGCTTTTTCGCTGTTTTGCATGTGCGTATGTATGTAAGTTACTAAAATAAATAAACTGAAGAGTAAGTCTTTTCATACAAAATTGGTATAACTTGCATTTTTGGATTATCTTGTTCATGCAGATATTTCTTCTTGATATTTCGTTTGTGATAACCATGCTGAATAGGAGGAAAACTGGAGTTCTCCCAGGCAGATAGACTTCTGTCAGCAAAATGGGGACTGTATCCGACAACTAAAAGCACTGCGCATGCCAAGATACACAGCAACTCCTGATGATTACACAGCTTTCAAGTACAGAGAATAATGGCATGGAAAGGGAGGTATCAAATGCAGAATCCTAAATGCCTGCTGGGCACAGTCAGTGTGTATTTAGACTCCGGTGGGATTATTCCACACATTCCACACATACAGGAAATATAACAAACACCAAAAGCATGTTGAAGAGTACAACAAGCTGGGGGACATGGAGACCAATTTAAGGGCTGTAAAAAGTCAGAGAGGGTCTATGTACTGCCCTCCTAACCCCAACAGGTAAAAGGGTTGTGGCTTTTCCATCAGCGTTAACTGTTGGGTGACATCAACAAATGGGAAATATTCTTAGCAGTCACTGGTGACTCAGTGACTACAAAGAAATTAAAACGAGGTCAATTTTCATTCGTTTATATTGGTGCCTTATTTAACTGCATCTAAATACATCATTAGTTCACACATGGGTAGTTAATTATTTTTGTATTTGTATATTTCCTGGATATCTTAGGGACTGCCTGTCCCCATATTATGGTTAGGGGACAGTCATATTACTCTGACGCTATTCCTGAAGAATCTTTTTGCCCAATATTTTCATGTCATCAGGTCATTAATATATTCAGGATTGCTTTCATTGTTCAGGTGGAGGTTGATGCTAATTCCTGAAGGCTCCAGGCCTGTTGCTGGGCGTTCATGGTCTATAACAGGGATTCTCAGCGTTGGGTCCACAGATGTAATTGGACTTCAATTCCCATAATTCACAACCAAAGGCCACTGGAGCTGGGGATTATGGGAGTTGAAGTCCAATAACATCTGGGGACCCAATGTTGAGAATCTATAGAATGCACCATTTTGGGGCTTGCTTATTTATTTATTTATTACATTTATAAACCGCCCCATCCAGAGGCTCTGGGCGGTGTACAATAACTTTTTAAAAGACATAAAACCCACAATTAAAACAATGCTAAAGCAA
The DNA here is from genome assembly GCF_027244095.1 of Hemicordylus capensis. Lineage (NCBI taxonomy): Eukaryota > Metazoa > Chordata > Lepidosauria > Squamata > Cordylidae > Hemicordylus > Hemicordylus capensis. Next base: position 265,132,366 of record NC_069657.1, on the reverse strand, counting down.
TATAAAAACAATTCAAAAATGATTAAAACCATTTCAAACCAATTAAAATACTTTTCAAAACATCAACACTTTATAAGCCTTGGAAGGCCAGGCCAAATAAATAGGTTTTTAGGACTCTCTTAAAGTCCAACAGCGAGCCTAAACTGCGGATATCTGCCGGGAGTGCATTCCATAGACCAGGAGCAGCTGCAGAAAAGGCCCGGTTCCGAGTCGCCACCAGACGTACCGGTGGCAACTGGAGACGGACCTCTCCAGATGACCTCAACGAGCGATGGGGATCATACCGAAGAAGGTGCTCTCTAGGGTAACCCGGACCCAAGCCGTCCAGGGCTTTAAAGGTAATAACAAGCACTTGGTATTTTGCCCGGAAACATATCGGCAGCCAGTGCAGCTGTTTTAAGACAGGCATAACATGGTCTCTCCGGGTTACCCCAGAGACCAATCTGGCTGCCGCATTTTGGACTAGCTGAAGTTTCCGAACTACGTACAAAGGCAGCCCCACATAGAGTGCATTGCAGTAGTCAAGTCTGGAGGTTACCAGCTGATGCACCACTGTTTTGAGATCGTTCTCTTCAAGGAATGGACGCAGCTGTCGAATCAGCCGAAGCTGATAGAAAGCTCTCTTGGCCATAGCCTCCACCTGAGATACCATGGTGAGGCCTGGATCCAAGAGCACTCCCAAGCTGCGTACCTGTTCCTTTTGGGGGAGTGTAACCCCATCCAGTACAGGAAGATCTAACTCATCCCTTAAATTCCGATCCCCCACAATGAGCACCTCTGTCTTGCTTGGATTCAGCTTCAATTTGTTATCCCTCATCCAGCCCATTACTGGCCGTAGGCAGGCATTTAGGGAATGAATGCCATTTCCTGATGATGAAGATGATGATGATAAGGAAAAATAGATTTGAGTGTCATCAGCATACTGATAACACCCTGCACCAAATTTCCTGATGACCTCACCCAGCAGTTTCATGTAAATATTAAAAAGCATTGGTGACAAAATGGAGCCCTGAGGGACTCCATATAATAGCTCCCATTTTAAAGAGGAACTGTCACCAAGCTCCACCATCTGGAATCTGCCTGAGAGACAGGAGCGGAACCACTGCAAAGCTGTGCCTCCTATCTCCAATTCCCCCAGGCGATCCAGAAGGATACCATGGTCGATGGTATCGAACGCCGCAGAGAGATCCAAAAGAACTAGCAGAGTCACACTCCCTCTGTTGATTCCCCAGTAAAGTTCATCCATCAGGCTGACCAAGGCAGACTCAACCCCATAGCCAGATCTAAAGCCAGTTTGAAATGGGTCTAGATAATCGGTTTCCTCCAAAACCGCCTGGAGCTGGTTAGCCACCACTCTCTCAATCACCTTACCCAACCATGGGAGATTGGAGACCGGCCTATAACTGTCCATCACTGAGGGATCTAGGGAAGGCTTCTTAAGAAGTGGTCTAATAATTGCCTCCTTCAAACAAGGAGGCATCCTACCCTCCCTCAGTGATGAGTTAATGATATTAACTAAGCCATCCCCAACAATCTCCCTGCTAGATAAAAGCAGCCAAGTCGGGCAAGGATCCAGAGAACAAGTGGTAGGCCACACCACCCCAAGCAGCTTGTCCATGTCATCAGGCATCACAGATTGAAACCGATCCACTCTAATACTGCAAGAGGGATTGCTGGACACCACCTTAATAGACTCTGCAGAAAGAGTGGAGTCCAAGTCGGCCTGAATACAGGAGATTTTGTCCGCAAAGAACCCATTGAAAGCATCACAGCAGAACAAAGTCCCCGGGGATTGGTTTGAATTGGAAGGAGCCTGAATCAAACTCCTCACAACCCGGGACAGCTTGCTATGGAACAGTCAAGTTTCCCTCTGTCAACCTGTAAGCATGGTTATGTGTTACTGGATCGTGTTCCAAAAAAAGGAAAGTTGTTTTATCAGCCTTCTTATCTCTACTGAATGCTGATTTGAGAGCAGAGCCTTGAGTATTCTGCATGCGTACTCGCCTGCCCCCAGGACCCACTAGGAAAGAGTAAATATTATACGCACAAACATCCATGTAGTTGGAGATCAAATGTGGAGGCTCTGCTTCAAGTTCCATAATAGTTTCAATAAGGTTTTCAATCTTTTTTGTACTGGGTGTTTGTGGAATTATTAGTAAAACACACATACATTATCTTAGCCCTTATACCACCTCCACCCCCACCACACACATATGTTTGCTGCCCAGACTCTCATTCCTATTTGTCCACTCATGACTCCCTGCTTCATATCTAGCCATCTTGTGTACAAGTCCAAAGAGTAGGAGGCTTATGGCTGGATGGGGAGCTCTCTATGGCTCCATAACACAAGAGCACACAGGAGACTGGAAAGGAGGAGTAATTTATTGGATCTAACAGATATCAGCCTACATATATTTTCATTTCTTGACTGGCCCAACTCTTCCAAATTACTTTTGGTGTTCCCAGGAATGTAATATTTCAATGTAAGAGTATTACATTACACAGCAGCTGACATTCATACTAGCACTGGTACAAGAGTGGCTGACATCCAGACTAAGATTGTGCTGTTGTGCAAGGGGGAGTGGCAACTTTTGACCTCTAAAGCCCACTGTGCCTCTTGTAAATATACCCCCAAGAGCTGCTTAACCCTCCGGGACATATATTTTCAGGAACACAGAATATAGTATAGTATAGCTACATGAGAATAATAAGTCTCTTACACATGAAACCAGATGAGGTGAGTATTAAAACCCTGCATTCCCTCACCAGCTGAAGTGGATCCAATAAAATATATTGCATTCCCTGAGTCCCCATATGAAGTTTCTCTGTGAGATCAAATATAACTTAGTACATAAGCTAAAGGCTGGGATTTTCCTCTTTCATGAAGAAAAACATTTATTTCTTAGCTAGTATTACCAGTGAACATGTGACTCTGCCTTACACCAAATCAGACCCCCTTGGCCCATCTCTCTCAGTATTGCCCAGACTGACTGGCAGCAGCTCACCAGCGTTTCGGGGAGGGTTTCCCCCCAGGCCTACCTGGAGATAGACAGATAGATAGGTTTATTTTACTTTATTGTTCAGTTTATATACTGTCTTTCTTAAAACTTATCCCAATGTGATTTACAAAGGTTAGTACAGTAAAATTCCATAAAATCCCATTAAAATATTAAAGTCAATTAAAAACATAAAAACAAAACAAGCAACAGCCATAAAAGAAAAACAGTGGCCAGAAAGGAGAGACTAGAAACCCCTAATGGGTAAACCTGCTACAAGATCAACTTCTACATCAGTGAGCACTTTCAAGATCCCAGAAATTCACTTCCCTCTGCTGGGTCACCGTGTTTTCTCTTACTACCTCATCTGGAGAGGTCTATCTCCAGTTACCACCGGTACGTCTGGTGGCGGTTCGGAACCGGGCCTTTTCTGTAGCTGCTCCTGGTCTATGGAATGCACCCCTGGCAGATATCCAGAGTTTAGGCTCGCTGTCAGCCTTTAAGAGAGCTCTAAAAACCTATTTGTTTGGCCTGGCCTTCTAAGGCTTGCAAAGTGTTGTTGGTTTTTAAAAGTATTTTCATTGGTTTTAAATGGTTTTAATCATTTTTGAATTGTTTTTAGCATTGTGTTTGAATTGTGGGTTTTATGTCTTTTTTAAAAAGTTGTTGTACTCTATCCAGAGCCTCTGGATAAGGTGGTTTATAAATGAAATAAATAAATAAATAAATACATACATACATACATACATACATACATACTATGTTGACTTCACGGTGTTGACTTTATTTGCCTGAACAAATCCACTCTCATTTGCTACCAGAGAATCTACTCTCAGAACACCTCAGAAACAACAAAACCCAGTGCCCCATGGACTTGTGGGTGGTTGGCACCCTATGTGCACTACTACACCACCACTCACTCTGGGCCACCCTGGTGCCCCCCAAGTGGAGTTATGGGACTGCTTAAATCCCCATTATACCCTATGGGGGGAGCTTAAAGATGTGCAAAACTCAGAAATTCTTTAAAAATCAACCCTTCCACCAATTTATTTGAAATCTGAATGGTAGCAGGCACCCATTGGGGCACTACCACCTGACCCACTCTTCTGTCCCTGAAACCCCCTTTCTGCCCCAAATCTGCCCCAAAGACATGCCAACTTCAAAAATCATTTTAAAATCACCCCTTTGCCCAATTTCTTTGAAATCTGGGTGGTATCTTCCTTGCACACATTGGGCATTACCACCCACCACAACCCACTCTGGGCCACCCTGGTGCCTCCCATGTGGAGCTATAAGGTTGCTAAAATCCCCATTATTCCCTATGGGGAAAAGCTTAAAGATGCATAAACTTCAAAAATTCTTTAAATATCACCTTTGATTTTCACCTTTGCCCAATTTCTTTGAAATTTGGGTGATAGCTTCTACCCATTGGGCAGTACCACCCACTGCACTCTTTTAGCCCCAGGACCCTTTTTTGATCTGAATCTATTCAGATTCAGATTCAGAAAATTCGGGCACAAATTGAGTCTGGGGTGATTTGAGGGGCTCAGATTCGGACTCAGAACAAATCAGGGGTGTTTCAATTTGGGTACAAATCAAAATGAAAAAATTGATTTGTGCACACCCTTAATGGCAAAAAGATGTAGAGCTGAGTGTTATCTGCATATTGATCTACATATTTATATTTGGACTGATATCTGCAGTCCGAACCTCCTGATGACCTCTCTCAGTGGTTTCATGTAGGTGTTAAACAGCATGGGGGACAAAACTGAGCCTTGTTGGACCCCATAGGACTGATATCTGCAGTCCGAACCTCCTGATGACCTCTCTCAGTGGTTTCATGTAGGTGTTAAACAGCATGGGGGACAAAACTGAGCCTTGTTGGACCCCATAGGTCAAAAGCCAAGGAGTCAAGCAGAAGTCCCCCAGCACCACCTTCTGAAGTCTCCCCTCAAGAAAGGACCGAAGCCACTCCACAGCAGTTCCTCCAGTCCCATACTCAAGAGGCGGTCCAGAAGGAAACCATGCTTGATGGTATTGAAGGCTGCTGAGAGGTTCAGCAGAACCAACAGGAAAGCACTCCTCTTGTCTAGTTCCTCGTGAAGGTAATCCACCAGGGTGACCAAGGCAGTTTTAGTCCCAAACCCAGGGTGGAAACCAGATTGAAAAGAGGCTAGATAATCTGTATCATCCAACATCCTTTGCAGCTGCACAGCCATGATATGCTCTATCATCTTGCTTTAAAAAGGGGAATTTAAAACAAGCCAGTAGTTATCAAGGTTGGAGGGATCAAGGGAGGGCTTTTTAAATAGTGGTCTTACACCACCAATGACATCCTGCCATTTCTTAATGAGGCATTAATAATGACCTCCAACCATCCATCTATTCCCTCCCTGGCAGATTGTATTATCCAAGATGGGCAAGGGTCCAGGGCATACAATGGGGGATGGAGCTGGGGTCCTTCTGTAAGCAAAATAGGTCCTTTACCGTTAAGAGTTGACACCAACTCGACAGCACTCACTCACTCAATCAATCAATCAGTCAGTTAGTCAATCAAACCACTGTGCTTCAGCCCTTCTCTGGCTAGTTAGGAACAAAAGTGTAACAAATTAGTGTTGTACAGTAGGTGTGGCAATTTAACAGCTGTAGCTGAGGTATACTATAGTGTCCACCAGAAAGATTGTTCATATAAAGGTTTTTCTTCTCTCTAATATTTGACTAAAGATAAAGATGAACGTGGTAGTAAAGAATGTGTTCAAATCCACAGTAAGGCTTTAAGTAAGTGATTTTTTTTTTGGCCCACATGTTCTCACATCAGGTCTGTGGAAAGAGATCAATTCCCATTTTACAGATGAGGAGCTAAGGCTGAGGTATCATGACTTGCCCAGGTACTAAGGAGATGAACCTCACTCCTCTAGGTGCAATGCTAACATACCACATGTTATGCCAATGGTGTGCTAGAAAAGCCAAACCATTCTCACACAGAGTGTAAGAATGCACGTAGATGACTCAGCCTGGCCACCTTCCAGCTTTCAGTGAGGCAAGGTTATCTTGGTGACATGAAAGAGTATCCCTACAAATCAACAACAATGTGTATCCCTACTCAAATGACGGCAGAAGGGAGCTGCTGCCATCATAATACTAAGCAAAATGGACCAATGATCTAACTCAGTGTAAGGCAACTTCATATGTTCCTTGAGAGTCAGTTTAAGGGGGATTCCCAAGTCAGCACACTTAGTCTAGTGCTGTGCCTATGACACTATCCAGATAGTTTTAGTATGTCAAAGAGGTCCTGGGATTCTAGCCTAAACCTGCCTAGAAAACAAGCCATTTGACATCAAAATCTGACCTCCAGCATTCCAGATGCATGAATGCTAGAATAATCTATAGTGATGGAAACACATTTTGCCCATGTTCAGACTATCATGACTTCTCCATTTCCAAGGCTGAGCCTGGGCTCTGAGAATAGCTTCCAGGTCTGGTGATGGCTGAAATGGCACACTGGCTGTCAGGTCTGATGACAAAGATAAGAAGAGAGGGTGAGTTTGCATACTTCCAAGGTTGTCATACCCAAATGACCACTAATGACTTGTTGCTACCATTGCTTTTCTGCCAGCTCCCAGAAGCCTCTCTGCCTATGTTTGAGACTACAGGCATATGGGTCTCACTTTTGACATGCTCAGGAGCCTCACAGCATCATGAGCTCTCCATTTGTTGACATATTGGGGAACAGTCACTCAGTAGGCAATGGGACAGTTACCCCTAGATTTAGCAGCTACAAAAGAGCCAAATTGAAAGAGGTCATCTCGTGCTTTCCCCAGGCTGGGATACCTGAGTAGACTCCCAAAGTTAACTTACAACAGTTAACCCTCCATTCAAGGTCTCTCTGCCCGATTGACCCTCCTTTGGTTTATGTCCCTGCCATAGATGCCTCAAATGAACAAAAAGCCTATTATCTCAGCAGGGAAATCAGATAAGGCTCCGCATATGGACGTCCCCTCCTTATCAGAAGAAGGCTGGAGAAGGTGATAGGAACTCAGAAAATGTACCCATTAAAACGCTGATTAGTTTACTAGGTGTTTCTGATAAAAAAAGAGTTCCTGTGTTTGCATGTTCAATCACCCAATTGGCACCATCCTATTCATGCATTGTGTTGTAGTGCAGCACAGCAGACAAAACAATGGGATCTTCTGATTCCCTGGAACTTCCCTAGCCAAGAAAGAAGGTCGATTGGAATGTCCCCCAGGACAGATTTTGGCCTGTATCTGCCCTTGGATTATTGAGCCAGGGTGCTCCCCTTGGTCTCCAGTGCTACCCACTTAGTTACCACCTTGTGGAGTCACCCATTACTTTGACACTGCAGCAAACACCTGATATACCACTTAGCGGTGTATTGCTCTACAGGCCATCCTCACTTCTAGGTCCTAGATCGGCACACTTGCTAGGTCGAATCTACATAGCCATTTTCACCAACACATGGAGATGGCTTCAAAAGAACAGATGCTCCTTGGATCTATCCCTGCTATCTAACTCCCTAGATACTTCACTGCTACTTGCTACTCCTCAGACCATCCCTGAGGAGAGAGGTCCTTCAATTGCTCCTGAGCCACGAGGGTCCAACCACCACTGAAGGAAGAACTGAGGTTGTATGATAACTGCTGCACCCCAATCTGGACTCTCTCTATCCCTAACTGGCCCTATCCACTCCCAGCATAGTACCTCCAGTGACTGTTGCTGGTGTCTGTCTTACATTTCTTTTTAGATTGTGAGCCCTTTGGGGATAGGGATCTATCTTATTTGTTTGTTATTTCTCTGTGTAGTGTAAACTGCCCTGAGCCATTTTTGGAAGTGCGGTATAGAAATTGAAATAATAATAATAATAATAATAATAATAATAATAATAATAATATCATCCCTGTCTCTCCTTTCCTAAATCCAAGAGCCAGTTTCTCTGAGCCTCCTTTCTCTGGCCAGCTTAGAAGTTGCTTCAATTCGGACATGAAGCTAAATTTCCTCTTAGCAGCAGTGTGGTTGGTTAATCTTGTAATGTCGTATTTTAGTAATAATATTGCTTTCAGAGACTCTCTTATTTCACTGTACCCCTGACCCTCAAATAAAACTTTCTCTGTTTTTGAACCTCTCTCTCTCTCTCTCTCTCTCTCTCTCTCTCTCTCTCTCTCTCTCTCTCTCTCTCTGCCAGTCATTTTCCTGTTATCAACACTTTGCATTAAATTTATTGTGATATGGAACTGCTCCACTCTGAGTTAATCACCCCACACAAAGCCCAAACACAATTTTGGGAGTGTTTACCAATCACCCCAGGGCAGTTCCATTAACAGATTGCAGACTAAAACTGACCAGAAGAGGTCTCCATTAGAAATGTGCACGGAATGGGTCTTGCATTCTGTTCTGAGCGCAGAACGTTTGGAACAGAATGCAAAATGGCCGGAACGTTCTGACTGAGACATTGGGGCAACCTGGTGTTTTGACAGAACAGAACTGTTCCATTTGGAATGTTCAATGTATTCCGGGTGTTGAAAAAAACAATTTCTAATATAGTGAAAGTGGCACTGGGAGGCGGTAAGAGAGGTACCTTCAACATTTAGTTAATCCAAGTTCTCTTACCAGTTATACCAGTCTGGCACTGCAAGCCCCCCTGCACTGGCCTGGTACTGCTGGTAAGAGAGCTTGGATTAATTTAATGTTAAAATCTTGCCACTCTCTTGCCACTCCCAGCACCACCCTCACTATGTTAAAACACATTTCTTTTAAGCCAAAACACTCGGTACGTTCCAAACAGAATTGGCTTATTCCGTTTCGGGCTCCGAACAGGCCCCTCAAATGAGGGGTATTCTGCTCCAAGCTTGGAACAATTGAAATGGCAAGTTCTGAGCTCAGAATGTTCTGCACATCCCTAATCTCCATATTGCTCAGCCTACATGCTGCTGAAGTCAAGGTGACAACAGTGCAAAAAGGGAGAGGAGAGCTGGTCTTGTGGTAGCAAGCATAACTGATCCCCATAGCTAAGCAGGGTCTGCCCTGGTTGCATCTGAATGGGAGACTTGATGTGTGAGCACTACAAGATATTCCCCTCAGGGGATGAAGCTGCTCTGGGAAGAGCAGAAGGTTCCAAGTTCCCTCCCTGGCTTCTCCAAGATAGGGCTGAGAGGACTCCTGCCTGCAACCTTGGAGAAGCCGCTGCCAGTCTGTGAAGACAATACTGAGCTAGATAGACCAATGGTCTGACTTGGTATATGGCAGTTTCCTCTGTTTCCTATGAGTGCTGTTAACGTAGTTCCACTCCTTCTGACACATCAGTAGCATTGCTATACTTGGTTTCATGGGTAGATTAAAATCCTCCCCTTCCCCAAAATTTTTGGGTTTAGAAGACCAATCAAACACACAAATCTATTGGGAGGGGTGCTGACATATGAGCTGCACAGACAATGCCCTCTTGCTTGCATCAAATCTGATTTAAAAATAAAATAGCTTCCCTCTTTCATCTAGCAACCTGTTGTTGCAAATGGGAGATACTCTGAAGTGTTGCTAATGCAACTGCTGATTCTTAACAGTGTTTGGGGTTACATTCTGAGTCTTCAGCAGCCCCAGCATGGAGCCTTGCATCTCCATATGATTGCAGTTGTGTCAGCCATTATATACATGTTGCAAAAGTTCCAAAAGGAGGCTTAGAGCAAGGGTGGAGAATTATGCCTCGGAGATGGAGGGGTACTCCTTGTAAATAGGGATGTGCGAACCAGTTTGAATTCGAACCGGGGTGGTTCGAAGGTTCAAATTCGAACCAAACCAGCCATCAGTGTCGAGCTGCAGGTTGGAATTCGAACCAAACAGGGGGTGGTTCAATTTGAACTAGTTTTAACCGGTTTGAACCAGTTTGAACCTCCAAACGTGGGTGGGGTGGTATCTGGCACCCATGGGTACCTACCACCCAAACCCCAAAGCAATCGGACACTCGTATGATTTTTTAATGAATTTAATGGTACTCGAACCAGCACATTATCTTTATTGTGGAGCACCCATGGGTGCCAACAACCACCCAAACCCCAAAGCAATTGGACACTCCTACGATTTTTTAAAATGAATATTTGAAATATTTTTAATTATTTTTCTCATAGGGTATAATGGGAACCAAACCAGCCCATTATCCCCTATTATGGAAAACCTAGGGGCACAAAAGTGGGGTGGGTGGTAGGCTCCAAGGGGTTTCTACCACCCACAAAAGCCCAAGGCAATCGGACACTCCTCTGATTATTGGTGAATTTTAAAAGTATTTTTGAATTCCTCACAGGGAATAATGAGGATTGCAGCAAATGTATAGCTTCACGTCATGGGGAAAGGGGTGTCCTAGTGCAGAGTGTGGTGGGTGGTAGTTCCCAAGGTGGGCAAGATCAGAATTATTTGAAAGGAATTTGGCAAAAGTCTGATTTTTAAGTGATTTATGAAGTTTACGTGTCTTTAAGGTTTTTCTCCATAAAGAAGCATGGAGGTGGCAGCAAATGTATAACTTCACGTTGGGGGCAAAGGGGTGGCCTAGAGCAGCGTGTGGTGGGTGGTAGTGCCCAAGGGGGGGGGCAAGGAAGCTATCAGAATTATTTGAAAAGAATTGGCAAAGGGCTGATTTTTAAGTGATTTTTGAAGTTTATGTGTGTTTAAGGTTAGCAATGAGAGTGCATTCATGGTTTGTCATTGAAAATCTAATATACTACCAAAGAATCTGTTTATTATTTATTTTATTATTATTTTATTTATTAAATTTATATACCGCCCTTCCAAAAATGGCTCAGGGTGGTTCACAACATGATAAAAACAATTAAAACAAATTAACAATTAAAATCAAACTATTAAAACACAGTAAAACCAACAAAACAGCTAAAAGCCCTAAAACAGTATAAAATTAAAAATACACATTTAAAAAGCTGAAAAAGCTTGGGTGAAGAGGTGGGTCTTCAGATGTTTTTTAAAAATAGTCAGGGATGGGGAGGATCGCATCTCAGCAGAGAGTGCATTCCACAATCTCGGGGCAGCAATCGAGAAGGCCCGTCTCCGTGCGGCCACCAGACGAGCTGGTGGTAACTGGAGACGGACCTCCTCAAGTGACCTCAGTGGATGGTGGGGCACATGACGAAGAAGGTGTTCTCTTAAATACCCAGGGCCCAAGCCGTTTAGGGCTTTATAAGTTATAACTAGCACTTTGTATTCTGCCCGGAAACCAATTGGTAACCAGTGTAGTTCCCTCTGCAAGGGAGTAATATGGTCTCTCCGAGATGACGCGGAGACCAACCTGGCTGCCGCATTATGAACCAACGGAAGTTTCCGGACTACATACAAAGGCAGCCCCACGTAGAGCACATTACAGAAGTCCAGTCTGGAAGTTACCAACAAATGTATCACTGTTTTGAGGTCATTGATCTCGAGAAACGGACGCAGCTGACGTATCAGCCGAAGCTGATAGAAAGCACCCCTGGCTTTGAGAAACCAGGGAGAGGTGTGAATCCAGAAGTACTCCCAGACTGAGGACCTGTTCATTTTGGGGAAGTGTGACCCCATCTAGAACAGGTAGATCAAAATCGTCTCTGGAGTTCTGACCCCACACAAGTACCTCCGTCTTATCTGGATTCAGCTTCAGTTTATTCTCCCTCATCCAGACCATTACTGCCTCCAGGCAGGCATTCAGGGAAGATATGCCATCTCCTTAAGAAGTTGACATGGAGAAATAGATCTGGGTGTCATTAGCATACTGATAACATCCCGCTCCAAATCCCCTGATGATCTCTCCCAGCGGAGAGATCTACACTCAGAACACCACAGAGACAACAAAACCCAGTACCCCATGGGTTAGCACCCTCTGTGCACTAGACCACCACTCACTCTGGGCCACCCCAGCACCCCACAAGTGGCTTTAAGGTTTTTCTCCACAGAGAAGAATGGAGGTTTCAGCAGCCCCATAACTGCACTTGGGGGGTGCTGGGGTGGCCCGGAGTGAGTAACAGCAAGGGTGCCAACCACCCCCATGGGTTGCTAACCCATGGGGTACTGGGTTTTGTTGTTTCTCGTACAAATGTCCGATTGCTTTGGGGTTTGGGTGGTAGGTATCCATGGGTGCCAGCTACCAGCCCACCCACTTTTTGAGGTTTGAACCAGTTTGAACTGGTTTGAACCGGTTCAAAATGGTTCAAATTTGAACCGAACCAGGGGGAGATTCAAGCAAAACCAAAACCAAACCTCCCCCTCCTGGTTTGAACCTAGTTCGAATTCGAACTGAACTGGGAAAACTAGTTTTGTGCACATCCCTACTTGTAAAGGAGTCCACTGTAAAACAGAGTGCCCTGAACTTTCATCATGGGCCAAAAGCTCTTGAAGGTCATTCACGTGTCCTAAGCCACACGGCTCAGGAGGACTGGAGCTTGCCTGCCTTTCCCCCAGATGAGCGGTGGCCATCTCCAGCTCCATCATGCTGCATGCCCACACTAGTGGAGTTGCAGCAGAGTCTCGAGCTGGGATTGGGAGGAGGAAGTTCTCCCACATCTCATTGTGCCCCGTGCAAGCAGCAGAGTGGCTGCTCCACTCCGCTCTGCGCGATCACTCCTTCCCTCCTGGCTCGCTGCCCAAAATGGTGGTGGACCAGGGAGAAGCCCAGCTACCCGTTGGTTCATTCTACTGTTGGTTCATACTACCTCAGTAAAAAGCCAGGTAGAAAAGGCGGGCTACCCAGGACTGGAGCAGCTAGGAGTGGAGGGTTCCCAGTGCTCCAGACGACACAAGTTGCCTGAGGTAACCCAAGCAGCTCATGTCATGAGAATAGCCTCTTGGTGTTTTTTTTTTTAGTTCCATATGGCTACCAGGGGTGTAGCTAGGGGAGAGGGGGCCCATGTTCATTCCTCTCTCTGGTGGCTCCCTCAGAATGAGGGATGAAGAAAATAGGGAGGGAGGGAGCTGGGGGCCCGTGTTCTTTGAACTCGTTTGCTCAATCATAGCTACGCCCCTGAGTCCAGATCCAGACCTTCATTGCCTTACTGGGTTTTACCAGTAGATGGTAATAGCACTCCCTCAAAACATCGATGAGGCTTATTAGTGCCTCTCTTCCAAGGCCTGATCGGGGATTGCTGCTTCTTCTGCAAGCCTCCCTCCACTTGGCTTCTCCCTCCATTTTATATCCGTCTGGGAGCAGGAATCACTTCATGAGGTGCTCTGCACTCTGCTTCCTGTTGCTTCCTGTTGCTCCTCCTCTTCCCCCATGCTGACTCATCTTCTGCAAATGCTGAGGTAAGGGATTCTTCTGCTTGGGATTCCTCCCACAGACCTTTTGGGGGGTTCTGAAGGGAGATGGTTGTTTGTAAACAAAAGAAAAGTTACAGTTTAACAATCAAAAGTGATTACTATCTTGAAAGAAAAGGCCATCCTTAAGCATTTTTCATCAAACTGGCAAATATGGAATCATAAGTACAACTACCTACCAGAGACAAAATGTGTCCATCATAGGATCTTAAAAGCCTGTAATTGGCTGACTGCCCTACTCAAAAGACATTTGGTTCTTATAGAGGTCCAATTGTAGCCTTGGTGTATGAACCTTTTAAACTGATATGGCTATCAAATGGATTCCTAGAAAAATATATTCACTCTTTCCTGTTGGTGAATCTACTTTAGGCTCCTTGACTAGCTGGGTCAGACAAGAAACATGATGTACAGACACCAGAGGAAACATAGAACCAAATCTGTTGCTTTGTGTGCAGCTACAAAAGTCCCAAAGACAATTAGCATCTGAACAAAGTGACCTAGAGGCTGTTGAGTCCATCAGTCCTATGGCTAGAAAATTAATGTATCCAGACATGACAGATGTATTCCACCCCTGATGATGCCCTTATTACAAATGTTGAATGCTCAGCCACTTTTTCCTGGCAGTAAAACCTTGACACTAGTTCAGGAAACCTACTGTACTTGTGAGAAAAAGTGAGGTAAGAAATTCCAATTACTCTCAGAAAGAAAACACAAACAATCTGCTACTGAATGCCCTTTTTATATTAAAAAATAAATCATCAGGAGTCATCCTAATTTATGCTGAATTAATGATTCCTTGAAGTCCTTTAGAAGAATAAGAAACGTCTGTCTCTAGTGCTAATTGGGAAACATGGAGGTTTCGCTATCAGTTCTAGAATTTGTGCCCAGCTTTGTTTCTTCAGCAATATGCCACTTGTTTAATTTGAACAGAATCTAAAGGTTAAACTGGAGGGATACATGGAACTGAAAGATCCTCCTTTTGTTTTGGTTGTTTTTTGTTTTTTGTTTAAACAGCCATGGGAGGTCAAAGGTGCACTTAGATAATTTTGGATCCTGGACCTAAAGGGCTTTGGAGCCCGCCCCCAGCTGGAGGCTCCCCCACAGACACAAGTTAAGCATCATCCCTACACACACACACACACACACTCTCACACACACACTCCGTGACAAAAAGTATTTTTAACACATGGGTTCTTGAGGGCACAAACAGCAACTGAACATACAAGAATGTAAGAATATAAAACAGGTATATTTATGCAAATATGTATTAGCAGAAACAATTCAACATGCAACTTAACATATTCCCATCCCACAGATTGCTTCTCCCGCACCCTGTCTCTAAAGCACCCGGCACAGGTCACAATCACACTCGGCTGCCTGGTGCCGTGCAGGCCAGCAGCGACCACACTACCCAGGACAGACTAAAGAGGATTTGGGGGGCCCCAGGAGGTGTGGAGGCCCTGGACTTCAGCCCTGAAGCCCAGGGTCATTTCTGCCACTGATGGGGGTCTCTAGGCTAAATGAGGTTAACTCCACATGCCATTATAGGGAATTTAACATTTATCTTATTTTGTGGTCAAAAATTGCCCTTCTGAAGGAAATCAGGGGCAAATAGCTGATTCGGAAGGGGCTATTTTATTTATTTGTTTGTTTGTTTGTTTGTTTGTTTATTTATTTATAACCAGAAAATGCTGTAAGGGAGAAGTATTAACCTTCCCCTCTTTCTGTGCCATTGTCCCACCTGACACTGGGGACCTCCGTGGGTGTTTTTAATGAAATAAGAGGCATTTTGGGAAATGCCTCAAAACCATGCATTTGTGTGCGTGTATAGTTTAACCTAAGCCAATGCTCAAAGAGAAACAAGCAAATAAGTGCTGTTTGTGATTTCTCAGTATTAATTTCAGACAGAATTAGGAATTGTGTCCCCAATTAAACATCCCAGTACAGTTAGGAAATAGATATACTGTGACAAGGATTAAAAACACAAAACATCTCTAGCTAGAAAACAAACCATTTGTCTCTCTTTTTCTATTCACAGTGTTTGATATAAGCCGAGGAAGTGCGCTACCCGTTTTAGAGCTTCTACAAGAATTCTATAAGAATGAGTTATAAATACTACAAGAATTTAGAATACTAAATTATGCAAGAATTTGTTGACTGATATACAATGGGCTGGTTCAGATGAACCCATGCCCCAATATTACAATTTTAAGTTTTGACCGGATTTTAACTGATTAAAAAAAATCTATATTAAATTGTTTTGTATTGTAGTTTGTATTTCTATGTATTTATTTTATTTTAACATGTACTGTAAAACTGTGTCTAACCAATTAGTTAATTATGATTATAGATTAGATACAGAACAATAAATAGCAATAGTACAGCAATATAGTAGAACCTATCTTCCCAACACGAGAAATGTTTCTGTACAATTAACTGTTACTATTAGTTAAATGCTGTTAGCTGCTGGCGAGTTTTAACTGCCAACACATAAAATTTGGCTACATTATGAGTAAAAGCTGGCTTAATATCTGATCTCCTCGGCCAGGAAAATTTAATAGCAATGGAGATCTAAATCTGTTACGATAATCATTATAAAAGGAACAATATAACGGAATATGCTGAATGGATTCGACCACACTCTAACCATCTCGCTGCATCTCCATTCTCATCCCATGAGCCACTGGAAGCTTGTCTAAACCAGTTTTCCGTAGTACTTGTTTTTAGTATCTTGTAATAGGGTTACCTAAGCACAGGAAACTCGTTTAATCATAAATAAGTCTCATCTAGCCTATACAGATACAAGAGAATCTTGAAAATATGAACCACAAAACTGTCAGAAATATCTTTAGAGGAACACCAGTGTTCTACCATGATGGATATTTTCTTTATGTATTATATTTATATATTGCCAATCAACTCTTAAAGGGTATATGTGGTGTAATTCTGAAATATATCCTCAAATCTTATATTTCCTTGAAATGCATGTAACTACAGATGGCAAGAAGATGTCTATAGATTCAGTCAACTTCCAGTTTCTGGTAATGTAAGCAAAGCATTAGTGGTGTCAAATCACAGTGTTACGACTAACGATGGGTGCACACTCCTCACCTTGGTTTGTTCAGAATTTATGAGCTTTCTCACCAAGCACTCAGATAAAGTTCATCTGTATCAGAATCCTCTCTCAGCTTGTGATATTAGCACATTCACACTTATGGAGTCTTGCACATGCACCTTATTGTATTGCTCCCTGGGAATTGTATTTCCTAGCACCAGCTTAGGCAGAAGGCCATATTGAAATTGCCCCCTCCACCCTGCATACACATGCACACACACTTCCCAAAACACACAGCAGAAACAAAAGAGGTCTTTAGACTAGATAAGAGACAGTATCCGCATTTGCAAGAAACAATCAAGGTAAGTTGGTTGCCCCTGCTAACTAGGGATGTGCAGAACATTCTGAGCTTGGAATGTTTTGACTCAAAATGGGGCATTTTGAGTGCTGCACGCTCAAAATAGAATGCCATTCAAACGAAGGGCCTGTTTTGAGCTCGGAACGGAACAACCCCATTCCGAGTCGGAAGGTTCCAAGCATTCCTACTGCCATTTTGGTGGGTTATTTCCCCCTCACTTCCTGTTTTTGACACTGGCTTCCAATTGCCGTGCAATCTCTTTGCTTCTTGGCTGGCTTGTTATCATACAAATCAACTTGATTTATATAACAAGCCAACCAAGAAGCAAGGAGATTGCAAGTCAATCGGAAGCCAGTGTCAAAAACAGGAAGCAAGGGGGAAATAGCCCGCCAAAATGATTCTCAGAATGCTTGGAACACTCGAAACTTCTGAGCTCGTTCCGCCTCTCCCAGCTGTTCTGACAGAATGTTCCAGGGATTTGTGTTCCCTTCCGAGCACAGTGATGACTCTCTTATTTTTAGTAGGGGAAGAACAACTGTTTCTATTCAACATGAGGTCAGCGTCTATCCAGTGGCTGTTGCCAATATCCAACGTCTTTCTTTTTAGATTGTGAGTGAGCTCTTTGGAGAGAGGGAACCATTTTATTCTTTTTTATAAACTGTATTGATACCTCTTTGTTAAAAAGTGGCATGTTTATGATAATGATCATGATGGGCAAAGAGACATCTTTTAAATTGGTGGCTCTCTCATAAACCCCTGCTAACTTGGCAAAGAGGCACCTTTTAACATGGTGATTCTCTTAATTTAGCAGGGGGAGAGTAACTGGCCCTATCCACCCCCAGCACAGGACCTCCAGTGACTGTTGCTGGTGTCTATCTTATGCTTCTTTTAGATTGTGAGCCCTTTGGGGACAGGGAGCCATCTTATCTATTTGTTATTTCTCTGTGTAAACTGCCCTGAGCAATTTTTGGAAGGGCAATATAGAAATTGAATAAATAAATAAAAAATAAAATAATAATAATTTAATGGGGGAAAGCAATTGTCCCTGTTGAGCCCCAGCACAGCATACCTCCAATGGCTGTTGATGCTGTGTTCTTTGTGTTTCTTTTAGATTATAGGTCTTTATGGTTTAGGGAACCTCCTCCTCCTTTTGTACAAATAGCTTTGATGATGATGATGATGATGATGTAAATAAATAAATAAATAAATAAATAAATAAATAAATAAATAAATAAATGATTGTAGCAGTCCACATTCTTCACAGTGTTAACTCCATCATCACAGAAAGCCAGGCCAAAGCTGCACTGAAGGCTTGCTGCACAGCCCAGCATGCAGGAAAGGGGATGGGGGAAATGATTTTTGCTTCTTTCCTCTCCCTGTAAAAGCCCTATCCACTGCCAGAATTATGTCTCTGAGGGTTGAGCAGTCCTCCCCACTAACACTGTGGAGAATGTGGGACGACGACGACGACGACGATGATGATGATCATCATCATCAAATAGGGAAGATAGTGATGAAACAAAAGGTGGCTTGGTCAGGTGATCTGTTCAAAAAATGTTCATTTATTAATATTTAATATAATACAGTAACTTTAAACATTTTAGACTACTTGTATTTTGACTATTCAAAATTTTGACTATTCTGGATATTCGGCATTCAGACTCTTCCCCTGCTCCACCAGGTGTACTCTTAGACTTTACCGTAACTTTTCTGGCTACAGATCTGATTTTGTTCTGCTCTGCAATTAGATAGTAGGACATCCAAAAGCATATGTTGAAGGGGTTAAAAGGAGAGAGAGAGCGACTGTAAGGAGCCATGGAGGACATGCTGATGCCAAGGACTTACTTCATGGCCTTGGCTATATCTGATGAAGGGAATGAGATGTGGAATGCTGAAGAGCTCTGCAGCTTAAGAAATTGTGCGAGTTGGATTGAGACACCCACATATGATTGATTTTGGTATGGATTGTAACAAATTCTTAAGGATATTTCTATCACAGATTTACAACACACAGTACGAATATGAATACGATGAATATTTACTACAGTAAACAGGATCAGCTACATCAGCTGCTGAAGCAAGGACACTTAATGAAACACTGCAGATCCTTAAAATATAAGAGAAAGGGCTTAGTTGTGGCTAAATGGGGCTTGAGAACACTATTGCTTGAGAACAGAACTTGAGAACACTATTGCAATTAGCTATGTCCATGAACATGAACTGATATTTTGGCAGACAGATTGGGTGGAAGGAACTCTTTGCCTCCAAAACAATCACATATAACTCCATTCCAATCCCGATGATCTTCTATCATGAAAATTTAAGTATGAGATGGTCTTCTAGTTCTAGTAGCCATATAATATGACATGACATTGTATGGCTTTGTGCCCTACATTCATTAGGATCAGTTTAGAACCTCTGAATTTTATTGAGAAAAGTCTTGCCCTTGTCCGTTCACATTCTGTATTCTTTTGCTTACATACCACACCCTTTTCCATTGGTTGTTGCAGTGCTTCTTCTAAATCGATATGTTAACTTCTTCCAATCCTCATGATATCTTCCGTGGAGTTACAGGATTGTATCCTAAGGTTTCCTTCCTTCCTTCTTCCAGAGGAAGGGAACCTCAGGGTACAACCCACAGTTTCCAGTGGATTGTAAAACAAAGTACTGTACATATCTTCCCCATATGAACTATAGATGTTTAAACCTCAGAGAAATCAGTAGAAATACTATTACTTTAAATTCAGCTGGGGTCAGAATTTAGTTGTCAAGTCAGAAAGGCTCACATATCAGAATACCTCGATGCAGCAAGAATTTTCCAGGCACAACAGCAACCATCATTGCAGGATGCAATCTGCATAATTTACACCAGGAAATAATGCAGCAAAAATAGCCATGATAATAATGATGATGGGGGGGGAAACCCATGCTGTACAAGCATCCAGGTTGTACAGCCCTTGGAGATATATTTTTGGCTGGCACAGAGAGCTTCCTGGGGAAGGGGAGGGCATCAAACATTGCTGCTTCCCTGCTACCTTGGTGCAGTTAGCTGGGAAGATCTATTGGGCTGCTCTCTTGCTGAACTCATGCATCCTTGCTCTGTATGTCAGCCATAAATGTATTAGCATGAAGAATATTTTAGGGGATCCATGATTACAACAACAACAACAGTGACAATGCAGCAAAGCATTCAGAAATCTGACTTCATTTTTTCACACACACACACACACACACACACACACACACACACACACACAGGGGTAATATGAAAAAATTGTTGCTTAATGTGAGAAAATCATGGAGGGCTGCTAAGTATCTAATTGTCCTTCCTTCCTATTACAGTGGTCCCTCTACTTACGAAATTAATCCGTTCCGAATGCACATTTGTAAGTCAAAAAATTCGTAAGTCGAAAAGCGGTTTCCCATAGGAATGCATTGGGAACGGATTAATGTGTTCCGGAGCCTAGAAAAAAGACCCAGACCCCCAGTAAGGCTTGCAAACTGCACAGGAACATTTCTTTTCAAGAATAAACAGGCAGTAAACAGGCAGGCAAGTCAAGGAAACCGCATGTAAAATTTGTAAGTCGAGGAAACCCCATCTAAAAATTTGTAAGTCGAGGAAACCCCATCTAAAAATTTGTAAGTCGAAAAAACCGCATCTAAAACCGGATCTAAAACTGCCGTTTGTAACTCGAAAAATACTTATGTCGAGTAGTTTGTAAGTCGAGGGACCACTGTATTTCTCTTAATTATATTTTATGTCAATTGTGAATGTTTAAAACTCTTGTCTGGCAGGCAGGCCTGCCAGCCTTACTAGGGCCTCCATGGCAACGTCCTCTGGGCCTGACAGAGCTCCGGGGGGCAGCCGGCAGCCTGAGAGGCAGGGAGGCGGCAGGGCATCCCGGCTCAAACAGGGCCTTGAAGGCTGAGGGTAGCACAGACAGACAGGCAGCTCCTGTGAGGGGGAGGCCCAGCACAAGGAAGGAGGAGATGCATCACAGTGACATCAGCGATGTTCCTCAAGGTAAAGGGAGGGGCTGAGCAAGGGGGGAGAGGGAGGAGGGGAAAGGGGATACCACAGCGGATACACACTTCATGGGGCTAAAAAAGAGGGGTGGGGCTCAATTAAGGGCGGCTGGAGTTGTGCAGCTTGTGAAGGAGCATTTAAATAGGGAGATGGCTAGTGATGAAGGACAAAGGAAGGGGAGTCACAGGCCTCCAGTTAGGGGCTGTGGCAGTGACCCATACACACCCAGGAGGAGGACTAGGGGGGTGGGCAACACCCTCCCCTGGTTTATGAGGCCTGACGCCAAAAACTCTCCTTGCCACTGGGGGCAGGGCAGACCCATTTGGACAACTCTTCAAATATATAATCTAGAAATAATCCATATAGCAGACCTGTAAGGTAAGCCATGATGGTCATTCCCCTTTCATAGATATGGAGCAGCTTGCCTGATGTCATCTAATGATTTCATGGCAGAGGTGTGATTCAAACTGGGGTTTCCTAATTCATAAAACCACAATGTCATCCAGGTGATCTATGATCATAACTTGCAAGTTATTTCAACTTTAATGTTTAAGTTATTTTTAAACTTTAAAACAGGCGCAAGGTGCTTAAAATGCAATCAGAGCAGTGATGCTGGAGGAAAATAGGATGTTTCCCCTTCCCTCCAGCCATTTTAGCCAATCTAAATTGCCTACATTGCTATTCAACCCATGAAGGTGGGGGAAAGACAGATTCAGAATCACAGCCACTTATTTAGTCTTCTATCTGTTTCCAAAAGAGCTGGAAATGATCCTTATGCATGCATAACCACAGTACCTGCGGGTGAGAGGGAGGTATCAGCATATGCGGGGTAACATATCATTGTGAAATTGTTGGAGCTAGGACCCTGGCAGCAGCAGCTCTCAGCTGCAATGTCTTATAGTGACCAGTGGGGGGCGGGGTTAAGGGTCATGGATACAAGTGCTGGAATCCTCCCCTCTCTGTTCTTCCAGTGTTAGTCTCAATTTTGTCTCTGCAGAGATGTTTCAGTCTCTCTCCCCTTTCAGCCTTAAACTCAGCTTTCCAATCCATTTGTAACTTCTAAATAAATCTTTGTTGTTCTTCAAACTTAAAGAACTGTCTCCAGACCTCTTGCTTGGCCGAATTCTCCCTAAACTGGCTTTGCTCTGCTCATGGGAATTGAACTGCCATTCCTCCCCTACAGAAATGATATGTCATTTCACAAAAATCTGAAGGGGGGGGTGCTAAGGGGGCAATCCAAAACTGCCCCCAAACTGCCCCACCTCCAGCCTCAGAGGCAAGATGCCTATGAATACCAGTTGCAGGGGAGTAACAGCAAGAGAGAGGACATGCTCTCAGCTCCTGCCTGTGGGCTTCCCAGCAGCATCTGGTGGGCCACTGTGTGAAACAGGATGCCTTGGGCCTGATCCAGCAAGGCTGTTCTTATGTTCTTATGTAATGGAGAAGAATGTTTGTGAACTCAGAAAGCACTTAGACAACCAGGTGGGTGGACCTCTTGGAACTCAGTGGCAAGGAGGGGGAGAAGGAGGGCTTGAACAGAAAGAGTGGGAAATTCCTCAGCTTGAAGAATGCTCCCTCAAGATCACAACCCCTTCTGCTTCTGAGGGGGAAAGATGTCTAAAACACTCACCATGCACAGGCACAGGTGACACAAGCACACCAGGGATATACTGCAACATTTTGTTTCTGGACCATACGTACTTGTATTTCTTAATTGTGTTGAGTAAAGTGCATGGAAACATGGAGATCAATACAACTAAAATGAAAAGCTTGGACAATTCAACCCAGTATATACATTCCCAGCTGGCCAGCTCTGCAGACATCTGTGGCTAGCCTCTTGATAATGCCCTCCACCTCCATACATGAATGAGAATGGAACAGACAGGGGCTATTCACTGATTTCTGTCTGCTCTAGAACTCTCTTCTCTCTGCAATCTACAAATGGCTGAGCCCAGTGATGCAGGACGTGTTTTCATTTTTAGTACATTTCATTTTATTTCGATGCAGTAAAATGCTCTGAGTCTCAGGAAAAGGGTGGGATATAAATTTAGCTGACTAACTAAATACACTTTGGATCATGTTAAGTACTGAACACCTAGTCTTGTCCGTTCTGGTAGTCAAATTCCACTGAACTCAAAGGAGCACTAAATCACCAAGAAAGAAAGAAAGTGGCACTTGGTGCAATGGAGAAGGACAGCACTGGGGCCAATTTACGCCCCTGCAACCTCCTCTGCTTAACATGGAGCTGTGGGTAAGAGAACATATCACAACATTTGGCCCCTTTTTTACTGTGCATTATTAAAATGAGCCATCTGGATTTCTATTTCTCTCCTTAAAAGCTATGTGTGAGTTGTGCTTGCCAGAGAGGCACACCTGGGAATATAATGGGGGCTAAGATAAGTGTCTTTCCATATGGCTAACTGATAAACTGTTCATTCTACAACATTCAACATTTAGGATAAATCGAGTGCTATTAAGTGCAAGCAATCTAAAGCCAAAGTAGGCCAATGGTGATTTCATCCTATGTTTTTAGTTAGCCATTCTTACATATTTCGGGGCAAACATATTTATTACGACAATGGTTAGGTAGATATTAAAATTTATGTTTGGTGGGGGAGGGAGCGCAGTTATTGATACTTCCTCAGGAGAATGGAACCAACCCAGCATTTCTGTTCAAAAACGTGTGCATCAACAATTACCAACAGGCTCTTTCCATGTGTCAATTCCATGTGATTAAGTCTCTGAACTTTGGTGTGTAGCCTGGCCTACTTCTGTGCTATGGTGTGGGCTGTCTACAATAACTCATATTGTACTTATTCACCAGCAGCCTGGTCTTACCCAAGCTTACTCAGAAATAATGATCACATTTCAGTGGACCTTGCTTCCCTAAGTAAGCCTGAATGGGATTACAGCTGAGGAGTGCGATTCACCCAGATCCCTTACCAGACATAGGACTCTGACGGCAACCCAGAAGAGAAATCAACTTGCTTTACCTATAATGTGTGACATATCGTGGCACCAAATCAACAAGACACCACACAACAACTTCTGTGATTACAATTCTAGCTATGTCTTCTATGCATTACAACACTTCAATGAGTCATGCTTTGATTTTAACAACATTTTTAAAAAAGAAAACTTCATATGAGAGCAGAACAAATGAATATAATATTTGATAAACGCATTACATACAAAATAACTCATATCAGTTTGAAAGCTGCATGATATCTGCAGAGTATTTTCCCTTTCAAATCCCTCTGCAAAGCTCACCGTTTCCATTAATCCTTTGACTTTGCTTCTTAGTCCTTGAGCCCTACTGATTAGAACTCCGGGGGAAAACAAGATTGGCAACACAAACACCCCTTTTGTGAGATAGGCATTGCAGAGCTAAGAAAGGCCTCTGTTGCAGGGATACAGGTATACAGGTGGCCCTCATTATCCACAGACTTCATATCTGCAGTTTTCTGTATCCACAATTGGGTCTTAGTTTCATGATCCATCGGCAGCAAAACAGGTGAAATTCACCTATCTGCAGTTTTAAATGGCCAGAAATGACCTGGACATGACTTTTGATGACATTTTTCTGGCCGCCATTTTCCAGCAGAGAACCATTTTATGGCTCTTTTTAAAAAATAAAGATTTTTTGGTGAATATTTGACCATTTTCAGGGTTGGGGGTTGCATTGCTGGAGACCTGGAGAATAAGGTACTAACCTCTTATTTCTGCCACCCTTGCTTTTTTGCCCTCCCCCTTTTTGGATAGGAACCTAATCCCCCAATTCCAAGGTTTTGTTATTTGCGGCTTCCTATAGGCAAGGGCCACTTGTACTTCTTCCTGGTGTGTGCCTGACATTTAGTCAGGATGTTGGCCGCTGTGTTTAACTCAGCTCTTTAAATGCATATGTACTATTCACAATTAACAGTGCCAACTAACAACTGTCTAGGGCAGTACTTTACAGGGAGCTACATCGATGGAAGGGATTATATATTCTCAATACCTGTTATTTTGGTGAACATGCTTCTATTATGCAAGAGCAACAAAGAAAGGAACAAGAAAAGGCCAGGTAGCAGATGGATAATGACAACAGAGTTAAAGCTGGGCAAGGAATCTCATGGACATTCAGCTCTGGGACAGAGGGATGGTAGAGTGAGCAGCAACATTCATCCTGACTGAGAAACAGCACCAGTGCTCCTCAAGCAGTACTGAGGAAAAGGGAAAATAATGGATGCTTAAAGGCTCAGCATGACACAGCTCCAGGTGAGGTAGATAAAGATGGCCGAGTTCCTCCATTCCTGCTTGCTTATTTATTTATTTATTTATTTATTTAGTTAGTTAGTTATTTGATTTCTATACCACCCTTCCAAAAATGGCTCAGGGCGGTTTACAGAGAGAAAGAATAAATAAATAAGAGGGCTTACTGTCCCCAAAGGGCTCACAATCTAAAAAGAAACATAAGATAGACACTAGCAACAGTCACTGGTGGTACTGTGCTGGGGGTGAATAGGGCCAAATTTGGCTTAAAGCCAAATTAGCACCCAGTCAGATTTGCACAATTATAAAACTTGCACAATTATTTTTTTTTAAACACCCATTTCTGATAGAGTTGAAGTTGACATCGTCAAGAGCCTGGAATAAATAAATAAAGCACAACTGAAGAGGTGTATCAAGGCAAGTGGGCAATCAACAGGCCATTTTGTCTTCTGACCCACTCTGTTATACCATGGCAGCCATGGTGCAACAGAGAGCTTCTTTGGAGCAGTGTTATATAAGTAACAGGGTGACAGCTGGAATTTATATTTTCTAAAAATGAGGAACCGCCATTATTTTTCTCTTCCCAGAAGCCTAGGATTCATCCTGAAATCAGTGCCTGACAGCTTGTGAGGAGAATCTAATTAAGTCTGTGCCACTTTTCCAACACTCCATCTTAAGACTGTTAAACTGCAGGTGTTGGGCTCCAGCTTTCCACTGCCCCCCCCCCCTTTTGGCTTTGCTTAACATCTAACCTAATGAAGGATTCTGGAGTACTTGAAAGCTCATTGCTCAAGGCTTTGTGTCATTCTGGTTGGTCTTGCTAAACATATTACTAGATGGAGGCATTTGGATTTCTATAAAAAGTTGACCTAGTGTCTCAGACTGCAACCCAAATTTGCTTTGTCCAGGCTAGCATTTTTAGCCTGCTTTCCAAAGGGATTTCCAAATCACCACCTCTCTCTCTCTCTCTCTCTCTCTGTGTATATGTCTCTATTACAGTTTTGTATTCACAGTGTGATATAAACCAAATTCACAGCACATGGGAAGGAATCCTAGGGGGCCTTAATGGGGGTACATTTTACCGATTTGTCTTGAAGCAAGATGGCAGCCACTTGTAGTACAGGTAATATCTCCTTGTAATCCATGTGCTGACAGTCACAAATTCAAACCAAATTCACAGCACATGGGAGGGGATCCTGGGTAAGTCACCATATTAAAGAAGGCGGCTCTGTTACTTATTCTCAGAACCACTAGTTTTTGCAGATAGGTCATAGGCGTAAAGGTATCTGACCTGGATGGGCTTCAGAGTAATAAGATTTTGATCCATTGGTTCCTACCTGATGCCACATTGGGAGGAGGAGCAGCCATCACCAGGAATGGTTATGGAGATGCATATGTGGGATGGTTCATGAGCTGGAGCTTCCCACAGTTCCAGTGCTCTTGAGGCCACTTAGCATACAGTACCTGTACAAAACCAGAACTCCAATGGGCGGGGGGAGAGCACTTCCAAGATGCTGTCTAGCATGCTAGGAAATACAGGCAAGGAAAAAAGAAAACCATGCGTCGAGTAGCCACCTTCAGAGATAGACAACAGAGAAATATGACTAGGCTAAAGTTCCATTTTCAATTCCAGGTGCAACCTATAGATGTTGCAACACAGGGATTTTTCTTTCTTTCTTTTAATTCTTTTTCAATATGAGAGCAATCCCAGGTGAGTAAGAGAGGTTGTATCTGACATTATAATAATACCAAAAAATTTTTTTTAAAAAAACCTTGCACTTGGTTCCAAATAGCTGTCTTACTCCTTATTCCTCTCCATTGAAATTTATTGTTGCTGAAAGTCTCAAGTATTTTAAAGTCTGCCAAAATGTAAGGCAAGTTGCTCACAGGTGAGCATTACCAGTACCAGGCTGAGTAAGTGCTCATGAGAAAATTAAAGAAGGAAATGCTGTAAAGGACAAGCCATTTGTTTAACTACTTACAGTGACACAAGGAATGTGTGATTTGAACCCCAAATAGTAAAAACAGGCAAGTGGAATCCCTTTGTTATATTGACTGGATCAGCACAGAAATGCCAAGCAATTTCCTATCCCTTTTCTACTATTATTTCACCTGAGATTGTGGCACTTTATGTTTAGTGCTATACAAGGTCAGTGAGGGCCTGTGCTGATCTCAAAGACAAATCTTACACCCAGTTCTGACACATATGCCTCAGCAGCATGAGAAGAATACTGTTGGTCAAGCTGAGCATCTGTCTAGTCCTGTACCCTGTTTCTGAAAGATGTTTTGGGATGCTATCAAGCAGGGCATGAAGCCCTCACCGATTCTTTGTCTTCTAGAAACTGGTATTCAGAGTTACATTGCCTCTAAGTGGAGGATGGTCCTTATCTGGCTGAAGTTATGCAAATTTCTTTTTGCCTTTTAATTAACTGCTCCTTTCCTTTTCCCTCCTGCGCCAAAGGCATCATCTCATACTGCACAGGAGATTGCAATGGCAAACCCCTCCTGTATTCTACCAAAGACAATCACAGGGCTCTGTGGGTGTCAGGAGTCGACACCAAGCTGACGGCACAACTCTCCTTTCCTTTCCTTTTCCCAGTCGGACTCAGTAGCTGGTTAAGGCATTGGGAGTAAAGGCAAGCCTGATCAGGAGATCAGGAGAAAAATAAGATGGTTTACAAGTTTAATTTTCAAAACAAAAGTTTCTTGTAGATTCAAAACCAACATAAGTATTCATACGTTTTAATTAGATGATGTTGATAACTCTCTTCTCAGTTCCTTATGGGTAGCAGCTGTTAGCTGAGACTTAGTGGCTGACATGCTGTACAATGTGACATGCATGTTGAAATGTAATGTATGAATCTATGGAATTCAATGCAATGCAATGCAATGAATCTATGGAATTCTCTGACATGGGATGTGGTGATGGCTTTAAAAGGGGCTTAGACAAATTCATGGAGTACAGGTCTATCAATGGCTACTAGTCTGGTGGCTATCGTCCACCTCCAGCCTTAGAGGCAAGTTGCCTCTAAATACCAGTTGCAGGGGATCAACAGCAAGAGCCCCTGGTGGCGCAGTGGTAAAACTGCCACCCTGTAACCAGAAGGTTACAAGTTTGATCCTGACCAGGGGCTCAAGGTTGACTCAGCCTTCCATCCTTCCCAGGTCGGTAAAATGAGTACCCAGAATGTTGGGGGCAATATGCTAAATCATTGTAAACCGCTTAGAGAGCTTCCAGCTATAGAGCGGTATATAAATGTAAGTGCTATTGCTAAGAGAGAGGGCATGTCCTCACCTCTTGCTTGTGGGCATCTCAGAGACATCTGGTGGGCCACTGAATGAAAAAGGATGCTGGACTAGATAGACCTTGGGCCTGATCCAGCAGGGCTGTTCTTAGGTTTCTTGTGTTCTTAATGTTTGTGCAGTTGGACAAGTGCATTCCTGAACAAGTGCACATAACAGTGTGGCCATTATTTCCATGTGTCGCAGAACTCCATTTGCTCATTATTTTTGCTTGTGCAAGAGCACACTTGTGTAACTGTGCAGATGTTATGTTGAAATGCACATGTAACACTGCACAGTATGTCAACCAGTGTCTTCCCATTTTCAATGTTAAACTCTGAGTTTGCCCTTCTGGAGTTTTCCTAACTCAGCTGCAGGCTTGTCTGTTAAAACAGGCTCCTCGTGACATAGCTACTTTTTACAGTATGTAACTGTATAATCTTGAAGCAAGCTCAGGCTTACCCTCTGAGGTAACTATGTCTCACCCTCTGGAAGTTGCTTGGAAGGTTTTAAAAGACTGTTTTCCTTTTCTTCCTCATTCTTACTTTGGCCTGACATCAGTTCTTTTTTCCTTTTAATCTTCCCAGCCTTTCCTTTTCCTCTTCCGGACTTGCCTCTTAGCTAACAATTTCTCCTGTCCTCTCACAACTCAAATCTCTTCCACTGCATCTGCCTCCCTGGCACCTCCAAGAGAGGGCTGAGAGAGACTCCTGCCTGCAACCTTGGAGAAGCCACTGCCAGTCTGTGAAGACAATACTGAGCTAGATGGACCAAGGGTCTGTCTCAGTGAGGCTATTCACATGTTGGGGCAAAATTGGGCTAGCAGAGGTTAGCCCGATTTTGCCCCATCGTGTGAACCACCGGGCTCGACTGTGAGCCCGGTGGTTCCTAGGTGGGTAACCCGCCTAACTACCCCTGCCCTAAAACCAGGTTTGCTGAGCAAGCGCTCCGCAAACCTGGTTTTAAAAATTGTGAGTAGCCACAGCGTGGCTCCGCGCCGTGGTTGCTCATGAGGAGACTCCTGGAGGGGAGGTGAAAAGCCGCCTCCCGGCTCCGGGGGTCTCGCCAGCATGCCCTGCGCACTCATGCAAGGCATGCTGGAGCTTGCGGGGGCCAATCGGGCCCTGCTCCCCCGCCAGCCCCCACTGGCTCCATCACGGAGCCAGCAATCGTGTGGGTGGCTGATCCGGCTGCCCAGGGCTCCCACCCGGATCGTCTGCAGGAAGAGCAGGCTTAGCCCACTCTCCCCACTGTGCTTCCTAAACCGGGTCTCACCAATCGTGAGACCCAGCTCAGTATATGGCAACTTCCTATGTTCCTATGTTCCTAACTGCCTCAGTTGTCATTCTTAGCTGCTGAATACTGTCACAACTCACGACAACTTATCCAACCTATAGCCACACACCCTTAGTAATGGCACCTTCCTAGAAACCACAATATTCTTATAGCCACTGCAGTACCACTACCAGAACCACATTAGCTCTTTGTTCTCTGTGCTTTCCTCAAAACACTTGATACTTCTGAACATGGCTATTTAGCTGCTGTGGCCAGTAGTCATTGACCTATCTAGCCTTCAGGCATGTGTCTAATTCCCTTTTAAGGCTATCAAGGAGAGTGGCCATCACTGCATTATACCATACCACCAAAGCGAGTGGCCATCAAAGTGAGTGGTTATTCATCCCACACTGAATGGAATTTGCAGTGGCAACAAATTCCATAAATTAAGAATGTGTTGTGTGAAGAAGTATTCTCTTTGCTTTAGCAAATGTCTGCTCACACATCCCAACAGATGCCACCTTCGAAGTGGCTCTCCCTTCCTTGTGAGAGAGAAAAGGCTCTGTCCCTCTTCTATGATGATGCTGGCCACCTGTCATTTTGGAAAGCGGTTATTTTACAGAAAATCTGTGCATGATTAATTGGGGGTGCCCATTCAATCAATCAAAATAATTTTAAGTAATTAACCAGTAAGTCAGCTAAATCTTGCAACCCTGATCAAAATCTATAGAATTCCTACCAGTAAACAATTAAATGAGGAAAGGGCTTGCATGAAAACTGCTGGAAATTTTACATAAATATAGAGAACTATACCTAGATCAGGAAGGACAGAGTCAGACACATTCTCTCAGCTCTTTGACTGGCTAGACAAAGCTCATGAGCATGACTGGAATAACTAGACAGACATGATGTATCATAGCCATAAATAAATTAGAACTTCAAAGAGGTGCTGTTATGGAAGCTGCTGTTAAAAGTTGCCAATAACAACATTTAAGATTTGGGTTCAAGAGTCCAGCCACAAAATAATTTCAACTTTTCCATGACTTAGTACAGAACTTACAAGTGCTATGCATCCGGCCTACGTAGAAGACCGAGACTGACCAAGATGTCTTAAATCTACATATACTGATGACAATGAGATAGGAGCCATATCCTCATGTTATGTTCAACATATATGCAATCTGTGTGTACATATATAGGTCTGGTTCAGATGTAGCACGGAACTGCGGGTCCAATGGACCCACGGTTTGGCACCCCCCTCCCCCCGCTCTCCCATCCGCATTCGGTCGTTGGGGAAAGAGGTCTCTCTTCAGTCAATGAGACTGCAGAGAGGCGGGGGGATTTTCTTTGAAAGGAAAATGTGGGCATTTCCCTTTTGCAGCAGCTCCCAGCAGCCAACTGCCATGTTGGTAATGCAGAGCAGCAGCTACAGGGGCTGCTTTGTGTACATGTGCGGCTAAAGATGCACCTAGGCCATTTGCCCCCTCTCCCTCCCCCGCACACACACACACAGCGCTGCAAGATAAAACTTATATCATCTCATACCACTATATCATTGTATGATACCATTATAGTAAACCACGGGCACCATATATATTGCAATCCCCAAGTTTTTGTGAAAACAGTGCCATTTACCACCATGTATTCTGCCAATATTTAAACAGCAGTGACAAACACAGATTAAATCCTGTCACTTAAATTAGCTCATGCCACAATATGCTTAGGGAAAGGTTGGAACTTTTTTTTTTTGTGGGGTGTGTGTGCTATTTTTAGAAGAAACTCTG
Source organism: Hemicordylus capensis (assembly GCF_027244095.1). Lineage (NCBI taxonomy): Eukaryota > Metazoa > Chordata > Lepidosauria > Squamata > Cordylidae > Hemicordylus > Hemicordylus capensis. The sequence goes on along the minus strand of NC_069657.1, from coordinate 265,101,045 downwards.
TATATTTTCCCCTGACCTACAGATACCACATTTTGCATGGATAATCCTGCCACTTAAATTAGCTGAATACATTACTTTTCACACCATAATATGCCCCGGAAATGGTTGAAGCTTAAATTAGCTGAAGGTTGAAATATCTGGAGGGGAATGTTTTTAGAAGAAATTCTGAATCAGACACTCTCTGGCCTGAAGAAACAAATTGTGTGTGGACAGTACAGCCACTCTCCCCTCTGTTTGGAGCCTGGGAGTGAGAACTAGCCACAGCAAAAGCAAGTGTGTGTGTGTGGGGGGGGAGAGAATCCAGCTCTTCGTCCAGCCCATTCCCACCTTCACCACTTGCCTGGCAATCAGTCCTCCCTTGTCACCAAAGAAACCCCTTCCTCCCCACCGCTGGATGGAGGAAAACGCTCTCCCTCTCCAATTACTGTCTGTTTGCCAGCGATGCTCTCTGTTCCTCCCTCCAGGGGCGTAGCAAGGTTGGAATGGGCCCAGAGACAAGATTTTAAAATGCCCCCCCCCCAAAGTCCAGGGCCTCCGCATACCCCAGGCCCCCAAGGATTTAAGTCTGATATTCCAAAATAAGTATGCTGCCTGGAAATACATTTCACTGAATACACACACGCACACGTCACAATATATAGTGATATACATTGAGTACTATACATTTGTTTTACTTTTAATGCCTAGAACACACTAGAAAAATGAATGATTAAAATGGACCCCTTGCTGCAGATTAGCAAAGGAGACTTTCAACCATGCAGGGTGAGCCTATGTTTGTTTTCTCAGAATTCTGAACAAATTCAGTCAAGTTCGATTCCAGGAGGTTTTTCACACAAGGCTTTTAAAGCCCTTTAACACACACCTCCTCTGGAATAGTGGTGCTGCATTCACTTGTTGGCCAGATTTACCCTGAGGTCCCTGCAAGTTATTGGGGAGCAGTTCACATATAAGAAAAATAAAATAAAAGCACCACACATGCTTCACAGTTCTCACTCAGACCTTCTGGGTTGCAAAACAACTTGAACATAAGTGCATTTATAAATGAATGAATGAATGAATGAATAAAATAAATATAATACTGTTTCTTCCAGAAGTTTTTGTAATTTTCTGCCATGAAACAAGCCACTTATAGGACTTTTTAGATAGTTTTTTTTAAGCCAGCAAATTTTCTAAGCTGTTTAAAAATAAATATTCAGAGACTTCTCAGTCCCTCCCCCCCCATATCGAAAGCCCTATGGCAAGCAGATCCCTATATATCCGGGCGGGGGGAGGTAACCACAAAAAGGAGTTCACACTCTACCTGGCAAATGCTGGGTTCAGCAGGGCAGCAAGGGGTCTTCTGCTGCAGAGAACAGTGGTGGCCACTCTGGCTGCCTCCTCCTTCCTGGCTGGCTTGGGCCCTACTGGAGTTCAGGCTTCACAGAGGCCTACACGAGGCCTCCGTGGAAGCCCCGCCCACCCGCCAATCAGCTGAGAGGCGGGAGAAAAGGAGCTCTTGGCAGCTTGCCTGCTGCTTCAATTGCCGGCCAGGAGAACAAGCAGGAGAGACAGCGAAGAGGGCAAGTGGCTGAGGGGCCTTGGGGCTGGGCAGGGGGCAATGGGGAGTCACGTGAGGTGCCTCTGGGGGGCCCCTCCAGGCAGTAGGGCCCCCAGACAACTGTCTCCCCTTGCCCGATCGTTGTTACGCGCCGGCCTCCCTCGTGTTTTCGTGGGCCACAGCAGTAGCGACAATCAGAAAGGGGCCGCCAAGTGCCAAGACGGGTCTAAACTCCCTTCAACTATTTAACTAGGTATCTGGGCTCATGTATAATGAATGGCTCAGCCCCAGCCTCCTGCCTACTCACTCAGTCGCTCACTTGTGGCGCTAAGGGGCCTTGTTTCCTTCTCCCTCCAGAAGCACTGCTGAGCTCCCCCTGCAGGCTGCGGCTGAGGCTGGATAGAAAATGCAGCCAACTCAGTGCAAGGAGAGAACCACCAGGGTTCTGACAGGCGGCTGCCAGGGGCTGGCTACAAGTCAGCCCTCTCAGCCTCTGGGCCGCAGCTGCACAGTGTGTGAGGAGATCAGGTGGGCTGTGAGTGGGGCGTGGGCTGGCCACAGCCCGCCATCAGCACGGTTGAGCATTTGCCTCAACTGCCTGGTGGCGAGTGGCAGTGCAGCCACCCCCGGCCGCCAGGACATTTTTGAGGGAATTCTATGGGGGCCAGGGGGCGTGGGTGACAGGACTTCTGCCCAGGAGTCCGGGGGGGGGGGGAGGCACCCCTGTGTGCTGTTTTGCATAGCTCCTTTCCTCAAAATAGCTGGAATAGGGCTGGGCTTGCCTTCTGCCCCCTCATGACCAATCAGAGGGCGGCTGATGCTATAATGGTGACCTCCAGTCAGCACAATGCATCCTGGGATAGCTCTTTCAATCCTTGGAGGACCCCAGCTCCCACATTCCAAAACAGAGGTCATCGCTGCGTGTGTGCGCTGGACTTGCAGAGCCGAACATATGCTTGTCTGTCAGTACCAGGCAGGGGCACACCTAGGTCCAATAGACCTGAAGGGCTTCGGAGCCCCACCCCGCTGCACTGCCCCCACCACGAGGCCTCTCTTAGTTTTTTAAAAAAATAACTACCTGCTGCCGCCCGCCACTGCTCCTGCCCCCAGAAATGGGGGCTCCAAATGATATGGGGGCTCCCCAGAGCCTCCCTGCTGCACCAATGCCCCATGCCAATATTTGCCATCTTCACCGCTGGGGTGGGGGGTGAGTGGTCAGCAGAGCAGGCCTCCCCACTGCATTGGCAGCCTGTCCAATGGGCATGACTGCACAGTGTGAATATGGAACGGCATGTGCCAGTGACATCATGGCATGTGACACTCCATATTCACATGGTGCTGGCGTGCCCACCGGACAGGCCGCTGCCATGTGGGGAGGGGGAGGCCTGCCCTGCTTGCCACTCACCCCACATCCCCCGGCTGTGAAGATGGCAAATATTGGTACATGACAGTGGGGCAGCACCTGGGCAGGTGTGGGCTGGGCGGGTGCGGGTGGGGCAGTGGGGCTATGGGGAAGCCCCCTGATCATTCATAGGCCCCGCAGGAGGCCACAGACCTGGTCCCCAAGGTTTGTGGATAAATCCACCTCTGGTACCAGGGTAGAAACTCTTTCCCCCACCCCAACGTCCCCCAGATGCTTGTGTGAAAGGCCTCAATGTCTGAATAGTGCTTTACTCACAAGTCAAAACATTTAGAATTGCATCCCAAATGCAGCATCTGGCAAGGGCTATGAAACAGCATCTGATTTATATCTAATAAGGGGTACAGACAGCTGAAGTAAGCCCCGTTTGGGCAAAGCACAGGAGAGTGCTCTAAGACTAACACTTGCTTTCAGAAATGTGATTTCCCTGTGCTCTTTTCTCCAAATCACACATTATTTCTCTGATTAAGACAATCGTCTATCTTGATTCAAGATCAGGAGCTTTCTTATTAAGTTCCTTCTGGGTCATCTACAGTTACAAAGTATATGCTGAGGCAACACACTCTGGGAATCTTGCCTGATTGGCTTCGTGGTTAGCATGTTATGCTGCCAGGGCAGGTTGCTACAATTAGGGGTGTGCAATTTGGATTTTCTGTGTTTCGATTTGTAACCGAATCGAAATAGCCCTGATTCGATTTGGATCCGAATCTGACCCATCCGAATCACCCTAAATTCGATTCAGATCCGAATTGCGGCTGAGCCGAATCAAATCGATTCGGATTTTGGATCTGTCCTGTTAATTTCCCCAGATTCCCAGCTTTCATTTTTAAAAAAAAGCTAAGCTCTAGCCCTTATAGAAGTGGAGTTATGGAGCAAAATGTGTGGTCACTATTTTTTAAGTGTTCGGATTCTTTGGTGTATAATAACTTTCACTCAGTGAATCCTTATGAGGATTCATTACACACCTTCATTTCTTCTATTCATTTAGACTGTCTTTTAGGCAGTGCCAATTGTCAACTGCCATGTGCCAACTACACCCCACTCCCACCCACAAGGCAGTGAGGTACTACTCAGTTTAAGTTAAGTGCCTAATGGGTAGAGGCTACCACCCAAATTGCAGAGGGATTGGGCAAAGGGCTGGTTTTTGGTGGTTGAAGTTTTCCATAGGAAATCATGTAGGTTTCAGCAGCCCCATAACGGGGGGGGAGGTGCTGGGGTGGCCCAGAGTGAGTGGTGGTGTACTGAACAGAGGGTGCCAGCCACCCCCATGGGTTTCTAGCCCATGGGGTTAAGGGTTCTGTTGTTTCTGAGGTGTTCTGAGAGTAGTCTCTGGTAGCAAATGAGATTTTCAATACAAACCATGAACCCACTCTCATTTGCTACCATAGAATCTACACTCAGACCACCTCAGAAACAACGGAACCCTATACCCCATGGGTTAGCAACCCCATGGGAGTGGCTGGCACCCTATGAGCACTACGCCACCACTCACTCTGGGCCACCCCAGCGCCCTCCAAGTGCACTTATGGGGCTGCTGAAACCTCCATTATACCTTATAGGGAAAAACCTTAAAGATGAGTAAACTTCAACTATTCACCAAAAACCAGCCTTTGCCCAATCCCTCTGCAATTTGGGTGGTAGCCTCCACCCATTAGGTACTACCACCTCACCACACTCTTCCACCCCAGATCCCATTTTATGCCCCAAATCTTCCTCAAAGACACTAAACCTTCAACTATTCACCAAAAACTAGCCCTTTGCCCAATCCCTCTGCAATTAGAAAGCCAGTGTGGTGTAGTGGTTAGAGTGCTGGACTAGGACCAGGGAGACCCAAGTTCAAATCCCCATTCAGCCATGAAACTAGCTGGGTGACTCTGGGCCAGTTACTTCTCTCTCAGCCTAACCTACTTCACAGGGTTGTTGTGAAAGGGAAACTCAAGTATGTAGTACACCGCTCTGGGCTCCGTGGAGGAAGAGTGGGATATAAATGTAACAACAACAACAACACCATAGGGGCCACAGAAATCACCATCAGCCAATTACAAAAAGCAGCTTTACTGGAAACAGACTATATTCTGCGACGATATCTATAACAATTGACAATAAAATTCAGCCATCCCAGGTCCTTGGGAAGGACTCAATGTCTGGATAAAACAAACCAGTCAATAACACCTGTCCGACTGTGTAACCAAGAAATAATAATAATAATAATAATAATAATAATAATAATAATAATAATAATTTGGGTGGTAGCCTCCACCCATTAGGCACTACCACCTCACCACACTCTTCCACCCCAGATCCCACTTTATGCCCCAAATCTGCCTCAAAGACACTAAACCTTCAACAATTCACCAAAAATCAGCCCTTTGTCCAATTCGGCTGCAATTTGGGTGGTAGCCTCCACCCATTAGGCACTTAACTTAAACTGAGTAGTACCTCACTGCCTTGTGGGTGGGAGTGGGGTGTAGTTGGCACATGGCAGTTGACAATTGGCACTGCCTAAAAGACAGTCTAAATGAATAGAAGAAATGAAGGTGTGTAATGAATCCTCATAAGGATTCACTGAGTGAAAGTTATTATACACCAAAGAATCCGAACACTTAAAAAATAGTGACCACACATTTTGCTCCATAACTCCACCTCTATAAGGGCTAGAGCTTAGCTTTTTTAAAAAAATGAAAGCTGGGAATCTGGGGAAATTAATAGGACAGATCCGAAACCCAAATCGATTCGAATCGAATCAGCCGTGATTCGATTTGTACCCTAATCTAGCCAATGGACCACAGGGGTGATTCGTTTTGTTTCTGAATCACCTGAATCAGCTAGATTCGGGTACAAATCGATTTGCATCCGAATCGATTCACACATCCCTAGCTACAATGCCATGAGAATAAACTTCAATGTCACCTCCCCACCCCCTGCCATTAGCTTTGTGCACAGTTCAATAAGTGACATAGGAAGAAAGTGGGTAAGTGATGAGTAGGAAGGGCTTATGCCGCTGTGTCAGAGGCAACTGAAAGCAAACTTATCTTTCTCAGTGTGTGCACAAGAAGTCATGAACTAATCTCCTTCCAGTGCTTCTCTTTTTCTCTACAAGAGAAAGTGCTACCTCTCATTTCCTTGCTTTTATGCCATTAGCTCCACCACCCTGTCTCTTTCCTTGGTGCCTTTAATTGCCTTTAATCTCATTCTGATAAGACGTTTGTCATCTGATTGATTCACAATTATTTTTACAAAAACAAAAACAAAAACACATCCCTGCATTAAAAAAAAAAATCAATGCAAAGCTAAGACTCAGTGCCAGGGTATATGGAATTCCAATTTAGTAACCCAATAATTTGCTGACTAACATGTATCCCTGCTCGAAGTTTACCAGAACACACTGGAAAACTTCCGATTTAATACCTCTGGGTCTTTTCTTCTACTAATGCAATTTACTGAAATACTAACAGGGCAAAGTATGTTGCAGGAAGAAATAACTCATTTTCCCAGGACGTCTCAAATGGCTATAGAGCCATTGTATTGATCATACATTCAGCCAATGAATGAAAGAGTGTGTGCCGGCCATAGTTTTACTCCTGGACTCCTTAAAACCTACATTCCATCTGAGGGAATCTCTGATCTCTTTTGCAGCACTTAGCCTCTGGTTTTCTTAAACGACATAATACATTTTGCAAATGCTCACCATTGCATAGCAGTAGTGCCCTATAGGACAAAGAAGCCCATTCCGTATAACAAGGCATTTCTCTCTATGAATCCTGAAAAGAGCAAATCTTATAATATGTATCTCACGTTTAAGAGGCTAGTCAAAGTAAACATTATTTATTCATTTGATTACTTACATCCATCTTACAGTTCTCAGAGTTTAGCTTTTTGTTAATAACTTTTAATTTGAAACTTTAAAAAAAAATATGTAATTTTAAATGTGGTTTTAGCCTGATCTTTCAACCTGTTTGACTGATTTAACTTGCTTAACTGTGCTGATGCCCTGCCCTCAGTTTGGTGATGCCAGCGGCAGGGGCATAGCTATAATTGAGCCAAAAGGTTCAAAGAACACGGGCCCCTAGCTCCTGAGGTCCCTCCAGCTCCATCTCTCCCTATTTTCTTCATTATCTCCCTCATTCGGGGGGGGGGGCTGCCAGAGAGAGGGATGAACATGCCCCCCCCTCTAGCTACACCCCTGGCCAGCGGCACACAGCTGCCGGAGATAAAGCTTTGGCGGCTAAGGAGGAGGGAGGGAGCACCCAGCCCTGAAACCAGAGCCTGCAGAATTGCAGTTGGATGAACATCTGCGATGGGATTCATGGTTTCACATATTAGCCAAGGGTCCATCAACCTCCAGTTTTGCATTATGTGCGAATGCAGCCAGCAAGTGGATGTGGATTGTGTGTGACCCAGACCTGAGCAGGCTGGGGCAGAAGGAGGTAGGCCTGAGGAGAACATGAGCCTGTCAGCAGGGCCTAATTGGGGGAGATGACAGGAGAGCTTCTGGGCTTTTTTACCCCCTTTTCTTTTCATTTTTCTTTTTTCTTTTTGTTTTCAGCAGCATTTTCTAATATTTCTTCCCAGCTTTAAAACGTATTCATTAATTTGGCTATTGGTGGGGCGGGGGGTGGGACGACCCCAAACAAAAAAACCTTCTATTTAAAAAAAAATAGAGAAGAAAACTAGAAATATTTGGTTTAATAAAAACTGTCATTCCGCCCCCGCCGATCATCTCTATTTGAAGCTGCCTGGAGCTGGCAGTTCCATGTTCTTGTAAATTAGAACTTTTTCACTTCTTTGTCTCGATTCCACCACTCCCACCCCCCACCCCCATCCCACTTTCCCTTAACTGTATTGCAGTAATTTGTTGCAGGTTTCATCATTCAAAATGGTTATTTGCATGTTTTGTTCATTTGATAATTTCTGACTTGCACACTAATCTAGTCGCTTTCAATTATTTTGACACAAAACATGCAACCATTTCAAAGGCAGGATTAAAAAGGACTAGTTCAGTAAAGTGACATATATTGCCTTGGCTGAATTCTTTGAGAAATATTTGAGCAATGCAATGTTTGTGAGAAGCAAATTCATTTTTTATGGTTTTGGAACTTTGGATAAACATAGGCAATCACACTTTTGAACATATCTATTTCCTTGTCCACTGGAACATATTATACCCAAGAGAAAAATGATACCTTGCCTTTCAAATAACTTGAATGGAAGCAAAGGGTTGTGTTAATATGTCCTCGCAACTCTCACCTTAATGCCCTTCGATTTCCACATACAGCATTTCAGACAATCTCCAGTAAATGGGAAGAGGGACTAACATACAGTATATCATCAAACATGTGTGGGTTAAGACGTGCTTGAAGGAAGAAAAGGCATATGGGAACCTGTTAGTCCATTTGGATGAAAGGAAATTACACCTGCCCTTAAAGGAAATGGGACTTAGCCTCTTCAGGATGCTCTATAACTCAAGCATGCCCTCAAATCTTGAATAAGATTTTTGTGTTCACTAACATAATAAAACTTAGGAAGAAATTTCTCTAAATAAGCCTACCTCCTGAAATATTTAATCCAGTTTGAGGTATAGGAGGAGAGTTTAATTTACTATAAATATTGAAGGACAGATGAATTGGGCCATATGTTACCAGACAGCTACCATGAAGTACATATCAGAAGCAGAGGGACAAAGTTGAATGTAATAAGAAAGCATATTCTGCCTCTATTTTTCCTGCTTCTTTTGATGCCATTAATTAATTATTATTATTATTATTATTATTATTATTATTATTACATTTATATCCCACTCTTCCTCCACGGAGCCCAGAGCGGTGTACTACATACTTGAGTTTCTCTTTCACAACAGCCCTGTGAAGTAGGTTAGGCTGAGAGAGAAGTGACTGGCCCAGAGTCACCCAGCTAGTTTCATGGCTGAATGGGGATTTGAACTCAGGTCTCCCCAGTCTCCAGCACTCTAGCCACTAGTTTTTCCTTGCAAGCAGGTCCCTTTCTTAAACATCTCCTGCATGATGAACCTCACCTAAAGGAATATTAAATATATATCCTATAGGAGAAGGTGGGGTGCCTTTTACAACTGGGGCAACAAACACATTTTTTAGTGATTTTAGGAGTTGCTGTGGTTGTGGCAAGATCTGGAATTTGTTGCTAAGTGTCATGTATTAGCTTGTCCTCCTTTTCAGTACATTATCTAAAGGTCCTTCCCTCTTCCCACTACATAACCATAATCCAGGATTAAACACCACGGCATGGTGTTTAAGGCACTAAGGTTTCAGAACATTTTGGTTTCCAGACATTCCTCAACCCCAGAATGCTTTACATGTGAAGCACATAAAACTTCCTATATAAAGCATTAAATACACCTTTTATTACTCTTGGTCCATTGGCATCTGTGCAAATGTGATATTTATAATTGTACATATCCACTTCATACAAGTTAAAATGTTTGCTCAGTGATGTATATCTGAAATGGAAAAAAGAAATACCTGTACGATCAACACTTTTGCCAATTCCAATGCTTACATGTATGGGTGTTTCTTCTCAGTAGTATCTAGAAGTACTTTAGTTGTGGGCATGTAAGGTGCAGCTGGTTGAAATTATAATAGCAAACCCAGATCCTGCAGAAACAGTTGACAGCAAACATCAGTGAAAAATGTGAGCAAAAGTGAACAATTCATTGCGAAAGAGTAGTCTAAAAAATAACACAAAAAACATTCCCTTCTGACTTCTGTTAGTGCTGATGGAAAGTGGCAACATATAAAAACAAAGTTTACAGTTGACCCGATTTTCATAGCAAGTGGAACAGATGGCAAATTCATCCCTACCAAACTTGGCACTTCTAACAAAAGGAACAATATGCACTGTGCTCCCCTAATTTTTCCCCCAGGTACCTTGCAGGTGACTGGAAAGTCTGATGACAAGAATGACTTGTCTAGAAGCCCCTGAGGTTCAGAACTGGTCTTCTATATGGTATCACTATTGTTTTAACCCATTACCTGTTCCCAACCAGCACCTGTTGTTATTATTTTTGGAGACCCCCTACTACCCTACCCCCAACCACCACCAACCAGGTATTGAGATTGTGTAAGAATTAGCAGCCTTGAGGAGCATGCTGCTAGAACCGGCCCACCTTTTAGTACCCATGACAAAAAGCAACTGACTTACATGGCACAACAAATGTTAGTTATGAAGCTGTTTTAGGTGCATTCACAATAATGCATATCACAATGTGAACAAAGAATTCAGCTGTCATCCAATGCTGTGTGACATGGTGGTTTTCTCAACTTTGATATTTCCATTGTTTTCATTAGTGAATAGACTTATGTTCTATTAAGCCCAAAATAACTTATATAGTAGTGAGTCAAATGTGAACATTCACTTCCCTTTGATGAAGCTTTCAGGTAGTGGTTCTCTTATGTTTAGCAAGGAGAGAGCAACTGTCCTTGTGTATTTCAGCACGGCAACTTCAGTGGCTGACTGGTATTTGTGTGTGTGTAGGTTGTGAGCCCCTTTGGGACAGGAAACAATGTTTTTCATTTTTCTACTATGTAGAACACTTTGAACTTTTTGTTGTTGAAAAGTTGTACATACACACATATCCAAAATAAAAAATAAACCATTAAGCTCAGATCTGATATTTATGAAGTCAAATAATAATGTTAATGAGTTACCTAATAGCATCAACCAAACAGTAATTCCTACTCAGAATTTTTACTTTTGTACTAGAAAGTACATATTTCAGTATTTCACATTTTGATTGAAAGCATGCAGACTCCTCAATCTGTGCTTCCCAAAGAGAGAGAACAAGATATGATGTGGGAAAGTATAGCCTCTCTCTGACTAAGCACAACTCCACTTCCTGCCCACTGTTTCGATGGCACTCTGGCCACATTTGCATGTAATGCAGAACCACTCCCCACCCCGCTATCCTGTCCAGATTTGGATGTCATGGAGAGCACCCTCTTTGTAGTCAGCGAGACTGCAGAGAGGAGGGAGAACTGGTTGTGCCAACTTCCTTCTGGCATGAAGGACAGCCTGCACAGCCAATCACAGCCAGAGGGAGGGAGGAGCTTCCTCCCTCAACTCCGGTCATAGTGAACACAGCCTGTGGTTCTTAATTTGGATGACATGCAGGCTGCATAGAAGCTCAGTTTGGGGTGACAAAACTCACTACAACCTGAGAGCTCAGATTAGAGTTTCAAAATCCAAACCTCTGGTGGATCACCTCGTGGAACCAGAGTTGCACACATCCAGTCATCATGATGAGACAACCTCTGCCCCTTAAACTCCGGTTCCACATTCCACGTGAATGTGGCCTCTGGCTGTACTACACAGCCCAGTGACATTATCTTCCAGCTTGAAAGGACTTTAGATGACATCGTTACAAACCTGCCAAAATGCCTGTGCCTTCTAGAAAGGTTATGGAAGATAGCCAGATAATGACTAGGTTTAATGCCTTTGTGACACCATACCTGACATTAGCTAGTTCTCAGGGAACATGCTGGAGGAGAGCTATGAAACCAAGAGAGGTATAGTACAAACTGATTGCCTAATTGCCACAGAGGACAATATGAGGTGAACACTGGCCCAGCTGCTTGGCAAAAGACACACTTCCATGGTCTCATGAGGAATCACAAGGGAACTAAGGAAGAAACAGGAGGTGGATGTCAGCTGAGCAAGGAGTAGGAGTGTGTGAAACTGGCCCCTCATTCCATGGGGTTTTCCACTTTTCTGTCCCATGTTCTTTGGAAATCCACAAAAACTCCATAGAGTGTCTTAGACATCTCTGCTTTTAGGAACTGCTGCTGGCATAAATCAGATACACATCAAAATACGCATCTTAATGTGCATCCTAAATTCAAAGGCAGTCTGCGGTACATCTGATGTATATCGACATATGGATGCTGTTCACTGCTTTCAATGCACATTTGGAGGTGTATCACCATTCTTAAGCCACTGACTAATTTGCACGAGAGTTTGCACATCTAGCTGCAGATCATTTCTGCCTCCCACAATAGAAAGTTTAGCTATTCTGTATTTTGAATAATTGGTTTGTATATTTGTGCGAAAAAGTCACCAGATTTTGCATGAGCAATCTTGCCACTTAGCTGAATGCATTACTGATGCATTACAAATTAGCTGAATGCATTACTTTTCACACCAAAATATGCCTGGCACATTTTAATTTTTTTAAACAAGAAATTCTGAATTAATCATTATATTTTAGCTGTTATTTTTCTCAACAGATTTTAGACATTCAGTAATCAGATCAATATTTCCAAAAAGAGACAATGCCCCCCAAAGCAGATCTTTCTCAGATTCAAATTTACCATGATTCTAATTTACCATATATGGTCATCATTATACAGTAAAATGAATATTTGAAGTTGAAATTCTAAACATTTCCAACTTTTCTTTGACTTCCCTTTTGCAATCACAATATATATATATATATATATATATATATATATATATATATATATATATATATATAGTATATAACCTAATTGAATTTCTTGAATTTTCCTAAAAGTGTAATCTATGCAAAATCACTTTGTCCAGTTGACCAGAGGTCTTACCCACTACCTGTAGTTGGTTATGACTGGACAGAAGGCCAGAAAAAATGCAGAACCAGACCAGAAACTGAACCTGCTGAGTTACTGTGGCATCTTTATATTATATACTAGATTTGGAAACAAGTAGAAGGAATTAGTGTAGAAAAATGGATGAACAGCACCCCAAATATTTGCTGTTTGGACATAGAACTAAGTGACCATGAAGGACTTGGAGAAGGTGAAATGAAAGCAGTGGGTAGAGGTAGAAAAAACAGACCATGGGAGATGGGTTTGTGAATGTAGAGATAGACAAGAGAAGGGCAGTGAGTGGAGCAGGACCAGTTGAGGAGCCTAGCAAAAGGAATAGCTATGTGTGGCTACAACAAGAATCTGAAGAGAGGAGTCAGATGAGGTAATGGACAGAGGCAAGTGGGGGCAGATATGGGCAAGAGGAACAGAGGAAGCAAAAAACAAGGGGTAAATAGAGAAAGCCAAGCCAGCCACTATCACTTGATCATTGGAACAAGCCATCAGGCCCCAAATGTGCAGGGGAAGAAGGAGATTTTCCCCAGCCCCAGAAGTCCAGGGTGTCATGACCTGGCCTGAAAATGTATTACCGTAGGAAGAAAATTGAGGCTGTATTATAGATCATGCTTCAAGATGTTTAAACATATTTATTTTCCCTATATCTGTCTGGGATCTTCCAAAAATATTGTGAGATGTATTGAAGCCAATCAGAATAAAGGGTTAGAACAGAACAAGCAACTTTCTTAACAGTAAGCTGCTGGCCCAAATCCTCCCCTAGAACAGAGAAAGAGAGAGTGTGCACCTGTATCAGAAATTCTCGAATGTAGTTTGAGAAAGAGAGAGAGAGAGATGGTTAGGTGATGTCAGGGCCCCAGAAAGGTAACCCTTGGGCTCAAGGCAAAACACAGGGCCCTCCTCCATAACCACTGCCCCATGCTGTCAGTAGATAACAATAGTAATAGTATGCTGAGGGTCTTCAGCCTTTGGGGTATTCAAGTAAGTTTGCCCCCTTTGACCTCCCTTCTGCATCCCTAGGTGACATGCTCTCTAAGAACTACATCTTCTAAAGCTGGGACTTCCAAGCACAGACTGGAGACGCCAACAAGGTGTGGCATCCAACTGGTAACAGGAGGGAGGGACAAGCACCACAATAACCGGAGACATGAAAATCCCAGGGACAATGGGAATCAGTGCTGCTGATAGGATTTACAGGCCCAGAAAATCTGTAAAAAAATGAGTTAGGCCTCTGGTCTTCAGAATGCATTAAAAAAACTGACAAGATCCTGTGCAGGGAAGAGTGTCTCAAGAGCGTTTTCACTTGTATACATGTCATACTACCATGTCTGGCTATTAATACAGATCAGGCTGCCAGAAATGGAAGGAGCTTAAACAAAGGAGCCCAAAGAAGCTAAAGGACATCAATCAATCCTCCAGTCAGGAAACTGAACTTGCATTGTACTCCAACTGCAAAATTAGCTGAATCTGCTGTGAATTTGTATTTCAGTTCTGGTAACAATTGACTGGTCTCTGCCATAAAGTAGTGGCCAGTGGAGATATATAATCATACCATGCTATGGAGGTCTCAATCTGTGTAGCACAGTGTGTGATTGTGGTAGTAAATGCAGACAATAGCTGGAATCCAATCCCACCTGTGTGCACAAAAAACCTTGGACATTCATCATCATATCATCGCAGGAACAGACTCCCATTGTTCAGTCAGCAAAAGTGTATCCCGAGCTCATAAAACCAAGTGTATTTCCCTTCTCCCGACACAGCCTTGTACGTTATTAGGAACTAACTGCATTAGGAGCAAATGTTTCATAAGATTTACCTTCTCTGGATAGACAACTTCACATTGTTCTGTATCTTATTGAGAAACCTGTATCCTTGCAAATTACAAGGAAATGTAAAATGAATTATAATGGGGAGGAAGAAGAGGGGAGGGGAAATTCTTGTTGAATGAGTCATACTAAATCTTATTCACGGGAGGTAAATAATATATGCTGACATACCACTATCTGTCCCAAGCTGTGCAGGGTATACATCTCATATCATACTCCACTTCTTATGTAATCATGTCATTAGGCCTCAGTGGCTGCAGACCAGCATTTTTCCATAATGCACAGAGCATAATTTTGCAATAGGAAATGACTCACATAACTGCTCCATGGACTAGATCATAAAATATGGACAGGAGAGATGATGCTAAGTACAGGATTCATAATCAACACAAAAAGGCTCCAGAATTATACTTTCCTATTAATACCACACACAAGGCTAAAACAAGGTTTTGCACAACATCTTCATCAACTTGACTTATATGGTTTCTAACCATCTTTTAAATAATACAGTGGAGGGAAGGAGGACATTACACATGGAAGAGGACAGGATGGTTCACAATGGCAACATTTGTATGTGTGGTCCTCATATATGTAGCATTTCCTGCTCCACCCCACCTCCTTCCATCTTATACATCTCCTATCTGTCTGTAAGCTTTTAGGAAGATGAGGTCCCCAATTGCTCCCCTCTGGACTTTTCAAAGCCATCTTTCTTGACACCAGAACCTATTTATTAGATAGATAGATAGATAGATAGATAGATAGATAGATAGATAGATAGATAACCATATTAAATGACGTTATTCTCAGGAAGCTTTGAAACAATTATATATATATTAAAAAGAGTAATACAATCTTTAAAAAGCAGACAAAACAGCAGACAAAAACGTAGCATACCACTGTCGATAAACTAATATTTAGTGACAAAATATTAGTTTTTCTAAGGAAATTATGAAAGGCTCAACAGACAGATTTTAGAATACTAGATAGGAGTTTAAAAAATATTTAAGTTTGGTCTGGATAGTATTTACCGGTCTCACAGAATGAGATGTGCAGTGAAGATGATACAATACCTTGAATATCATTCATTTCAAATTTCTATTGTGCCTTCCAGCCAGAATATTCTGAAGAAAGCTTACAACTTGCAGTTTAAAGGATACCAACAAAAGGCAGAAGCAGAAGTAGAGCTTGAAAGAGGCCGAATTTGGCCGTAACGTGAAACCGGAGGTTGAAGGACCTGCGGTTTCAATTTGAAACTGTTAATTGCATCACAGACATTTGTCCAACAGTCGTTTGGCAGCCTCCAGTTTCAGGGCAGGGTGGCCCCTCCCTGCTCTTGGCTGCTGAGGCCGTATTCCAGGCAGCCACGCACCACTCACACTGCCAGACTGAGGGCAGGGTGTCAGCATATCATCTAGGCGGCCGCCACTGGCAATGATTCCAAAGAGGGCATGTCAGTTGTGGCACAGGGGGCATGGCGTGAGGCACTGAGGTGCTGGCTGTGGGTTGGTGTGCAATGAAGGCCCCTTGGCTGCACTTTGTCCCTCGGCCACTGGGAATCCTCTCTACGCCACTGCCAGTAAGGGAGGTGGCTTCTATTATTTGTGCCCTTCCGAGGGCATGGTTTCAGCCAGCTGCTTCTGGGGCTGGCACACCTTCCTTCCAGCTTCATGCCAATAGGGTGCCTAGGCATAGGCCAATTTTGTCCCCCTTCCAGCACATCCTACTTTGTTGTTGGGGGAATCTATCCCTCTTGTTCTTAGCTCTGGGGGGCCCCCTCTTTCCCCCACATACCAAGATCTAGGACCTTGGACTCGCTCCTTGGCAGGGGAGTCTCTGCAACCTTCCCAGGTGGAAGGCTGCAATCCTGACTCCCTTTTCTGTTTCTCCCCAAAATACCCTTCAGGACATTGTTGGCAGGTCCACGCTTCTTTGTTTATACCTTCAGGGGTTCCCCGGAAGACTTTTTATGCCATCATTGGCATGCGCGCACACACACACACCCATTTTCTCAGTGCTTCCTCCCTCCAGCATGGAAAGGAACCCCCTTCCCCTTTGACCACAGGCAGTTGCTGCATGGGCTGAAAGAAAAAGGTGAGCAACAGCTTACAGAGCCAAGAATCAAGCTTTAACAATAACAAAAACTATTTATATACCGCTTTACAACAAAAGGTTGCAAAGCGGTTAACACAGAGAAATAATTAATTAATCTAATCTAATCTAATCTAATCTAATCTAATCTAATCTAATCTAATCTAATCTCTTTATTTCAGTCAGCGACCAGCATAAGGTTAAAACAAATGTAGAAGAGATAATAGTCAAGCTTCTACTACAAACAATAAAACCAAATAGACTTTAAAAAGTCCTTCTGGACATAGATTAATTAATTAATTAATAAGATGGATCCCTGTCCCCAAAGGGCTCACATTCTAAAAAGAAACATAAGATAGACACCAGCAACAGTCACTGGAGGTCCTGTGCTGGGGATGGAGAGGGCCAGTTACTCTCCCCCTGCTAAATAAAGAGAATCACCATATTAAAAAGGTGCCTCTTTGCCCAGTTAGCAGGGGTTTAGTCAAAGAAACAGACAAACTACATCCTCCTTGCTAACCTTTGAGAGGAAAGCAACAAACTTTGAGGATTTTAAACAAGGGGGTATGAGAGGAGAAGAACAAACTTTGGGGACTTTAAAAAAGTGGGTGTGGGTATTACTCTAGAAGCTCTGTTTGGTCAAGAAAGCTTGTTGTTTGGGGGCTTGCAAACATGTGCGAGTGGTCCATATCTACTGCTGAGTGCCATCGCAATGCAAGGCGAGGTGCAGCTATGCCCGCTACATGCCAACCTTCTGCTCTGGGGCACATATTTAGAGGTGGACTGGCAAGTCTATGTGGCGGGGGAGGATTGGGTGGGGGTTTCCTCAGAACGGCTGTCTCCCTCCTTCCTCTTTGCCTCTGAGCAGCCCTGGCAGGGGTGTGGCTACGCTGGGCCCCCTTGCACTGCAGCCTTCTTCTTATGAGGGGAGGATCAGATGGGGGTGGCACATTTCTGGACGTGTGCCCAGACCCCCATGGCTACCAGGCTCCTGGTCTGGGGTGGTATGATGTGCAGTAATCTTGTCTTGACAGGGGGCTTGTGTGGTGGCGGCTTTGGGGCTGCACCAGAAGACCCTTCTCCTGCTTGCATGGGACCCTGGGTTGTCAGGTGCAGAGGGGCTTGTGGTGGGTCCATTGGCTCCGTGCACACAGGGGTGCTGGATTGCTGCCCTGGCATGCCTGCTGAGCTGACACCGGACAGACTTGCACACTGACCCACAGAGGGGGTCAGGGGTGTGGCAGGCATGGCTAGCAAGAGGCCAGCCTGCGGAACCCTGAAGATCCCTTGCAGTGAGCCAGGGGGCTTCCGGGCCTGTACGTGCTCCTGCATGAGAGCAAAGAACTGCCCCTATGCTCCCTGGGAGGCCAGAGTGGCTTGGGAATGGCCCACTGGTGTGGGTAGGTAGGGCTCTAGCATCAGCAGCTGTGGTTTATAGAGCGGCTGCTGAGGGGCAAAGGGTGGCAGCTGGTTGGAGAGCCGTTCTATGGAGCTGGCCATGCATTCGAGGAAGTTGGTGTCGTGTTCGAACCACCTCTCAGTAGCTTCATCAGACCGCTCCAAGGCACCCACCACTTCCCTCATGATCTCTTTGTAGGCACACAATGTCTTATCTGTGGCCTCCTTGAAGACCTGCCTGTCATCTTTGCGCCTTTCCCTCTCTCTCTAGTGTCTATCTCACACAGTGCATCGCAGGTGGCCTGGGAGCTCTCAGCATGATGTGTGATCAGGTCCTTGGCAATCTGAAGGTGGTCAACATGCCTCCTGTTGTGCAGTTGAGCCACACACTTGACGATGGTCACTGGCCTGCATGGGGCAGGAGCTGGCTACTCCATGGGGGCTGGTGCCGCGGGCATGGCTGGCATGGCTGGCATCACTGGTTGTTCTGGCACTGATAGTGGCTGGCCTTGATCCTCTCCCTCTAGTGATGGAGGAGGCATGGTGAGGGAGAGCAGCATTAAGATGTAGCTAAAACAAACCCTGTTGCATTTCCTGCTAATGCACTGCCGGATCAGGAAATCTCTCCCTCCCCCTGCAAATGGGGCATGCCTCATCCCTGGCCTCACATTGCTCAGTATCCAGCTTCTGCACCTGCTACCCACCAGTGTCATCCACTCATAGTAATCCCACGGCCACAGCCATGTGCGGGAAGAAGAAGAGTATGGGCTGGGGTATCCATGCTTGCTGATCCTCTGAAAGTTCTGTTCACATGACTCCCGCCCTCAAAAAGTGGAAGGAGGAATTGCATGAGCAGCCCTCCAGGGACTGGGCATGATGTGCACACCTCCGTTCCTATATTACTTTCCTCATGCAGCTGTAGCTTTGCATATGGAATTGTTAAGTATATAAACCAGGGCACAGATTCAGCTAATGAGGATTCTGCTGTAATAAGTACGCACACTAACAAATATCAACACTTCAAATGTTATTTGGTTTGATATCACCTTAGCTGTCATGACTTTCCCCAAGTAATCCTAAGAACAATGTCTGGATAAAGCACTGAGAAGGATTTGTTAGAGAATCCAAAGTCTGCTCAGAGCTAACATCCCCAAGGCTTCATGGGAAGAGAAGCTCCCTGGTTCCCTACCATTAATGGTTCCCTATGATTAAACCAGTTTAAATCGATAATGGAGATATGCTGTTTTGGGCCTTCCCGTCAGCTCCTGGTCACACTCTGTGAGACCAATGCAAAAAATGCTTATGCTCTCGTTCACTCTCTCTATCTCTATCTCGATCTCGATCTCTATATGCTACCATTTCCCCATTTAATATCTATTCAATAATATTTGTTATTCTCAGTGTATAGGGGAAATTGTTAGATGAAGACAGTACTTGTCTTTTTCCATGTTCCAAAGCTGGTCTGAGCGACATTTGATGTATGTAGGCTAGCTGACATCATATCATTGGTCTCAGCAGATAGCCAGTGCTGTGCCAATAGCTGCACATAGCTCTGCCACATTTTAAAAGTGGGATACAATTTTAAAAATTAATTAAAATTTAATTTAAAAATTAAAAATGAGCAGAATGCTAATCAGATGATTTTTTTGAAATGTATTTACAGATGGGTACTACATACTGGTAATATGCTTCTGCGAGTCCAGCAGTCCCTAGGTATACAAGCCAGCATCCAGACACCTTTTCCTGAAATCATGGAGGAGGTGTGCAAAGAAGGACTGTGACCCTTTATTCTCTGGACCCAGACTCAGATCTGAGCATTCACAATTACAGTGAAGATCTTTCCCTGAGTACAGCATTTGTCTCCAGACAAATGCTGTATTTGTGGACAATGAGGAGGATATGGAGTGTGTCAGAGACGTCATGGTGGGGGGAGGGGGGGCTATGCAATGTGTTGGCATTGGCAGTTAGCGGGTGGGTTTCTTTTAGCCATCTACAGTGTATGTGGTTACGTATCGCTTGAAGGGGGCTTTTGTCATCTTTTCATTCTGACTAAAATACCATAATCCAGTGAATGGATTTGTGACAAAAGCCTCAAAAACCCAGACTGTTATCATTGTGTTAATAACAAGGCTAAGGTCAACATTCACCCTTACACGCATCTCTCTCTCTCTCTCTCTCTCTCTCTCTCTCTCTCTGAATGCAGCAAATGAAAAGATGTTTGTTCCCCACAGTGATCTACCTGCAGATTGCACTCAGATGCCCATGCGGAAGTCCTGCCCAGGAAGGAATTTTGCAGGACGTAGAGTAGCCTTCAGACTGGAAGTCCTTTTGTCACTTTTGTGCTCCAGACAATGACCAGCACACTCTTGAGACTAAACAGATGTTTAAGATGAGTTGAAGGGACCCAACAACCTTACTGGAACACAGTACTCATTGCAGTGGTCCAGGGTTGCATGGGGCTGCTCTTGGATCTGAACGGGGGTTGAAAGAACCAGAGAAAGGTTTTATGTCACTTGGGAAAGTCAAGACAGCATGTAACTCTCTAACTAAATATCTTCATTAGCAACATTTAAGTCACTTATAAAAACTGGAAAGAGATCAGTCAGAACATCAGCCTGCAGCTGTGCTGAACAGCTGCTTTGGAAATGGAAAAAGATGTTTGGGTTGAGAGGAGGGTAAACATGATGGATTCCATTAAATGGCGCTGTGCACTAGAGCTCGAATCCATGTTAACTGTGATGTTTGTTTTGGAACTAATTTGGTGAATTCATAAATGCAAATTATGCAATTAATCGGTGGATTTTGTTTACAAAACACACCATGTTTTTTAAAAAGCCTTAACACAAGGGGATACTGACTGACACGATGCACGCTGCCTGTAACAAAGCTGGACTGCCCTGTGTTGGGACGGCTGTGCAGCCAGAAGGCAGCCCCCACACTGGAGAGAACAGACAGT
The DNA here is from genome assembly GCF_027244095.1 of Hemicordylus capensis. Lineage (NCBI taxonomy): Eukaryota > Metazoa > Chordata > Lepidosauria > Squamata > Cordylidae > Hemicordylus > Hemicordylus capensis. Next base: position 265,080,215 of record NC_069657.1, on the reverse strand, counting down.
TGCACCATCAGTATTACTGTTGTTTCTCGCATTCGTTACAATAGGAGAAACAGTGTTGATGCGGTTTGTGCAACCAGTGTGGAGCATTCCAGCGCCACTACAGTATGCATCATGTCACCAGAGTCAGCTTGTGTGCAGCTTGCTTAGCTGTCCAGAGAAAGGTTCTCCCGTGCGGAACACAGTTCTGCCGATGTGCAGAATCATATTTACATGCGGATGTGGAGAAGAACCCCATGGAGAATTTTTGTTTGTTTCAGAATATTTCTGAGCATTAGGAGCTGGATAAATGTGTACTGCAAAACTTGGCAATTGTGAATGTGGGTGACATCACTCTTGGAACTGGAAGGTGTTTCCAATGGGGTCAGAAAGCTTCACCATCGCAAAGCCAATGAGCTGTGAGACTGTGGAACAGATGAGCCCAGGGGTGTCACTAATATTGAACAAGGGGAGACAAACATCCCCAGGGCCCTGAGGGAGCGGGGGGCCTTGCTCAGCTGGCAAGGTATTGCCAGCTGAGCAATACTTTGCTCTTGCTCTTGCGAGACCCATTTTCACTATTTGTCTCAGGGCCCACTCCAACCTTGCTACATCCCTGAATGAGGCCTAGAAGAGGTTCTACATCTACTAGGGGTGCGGTTCGAATCCAACCAGGTGTGATTTGAAGCAACCCGTTTTGACTGGTTTGAACTGGAGCTGAACTGGCCTCAAGAAAAGGTGACTGCTCTGAGTTCTAACTGAACCTGGCCTGGTCCATTACAGACCAGTTTGACCGGATTCGACATTTTGAGGGGCTATGCCTGTAAAGGAAAATCCAGTGAGGATTCCCCTTTACAACAAAGGGGAATCCTGCCTTTAAAAGGCTCCTAAGGGTGGCCGGTGGGGAGCAGCTAGAGGGCATCTCACCAGCACCGGCAGAAGCAGCAGCTCCTCTAAACCCAGGCACTCACCTCAGCAGTATGGCCCACATGGGGCCTCTGCACATGCGTGGATGCCATTTTTGTGACCTTTGCTCATGCACGGAGGCTATTTGCATGCACAGAGGTCAGCCATTTGCATGTGTGGAGACCGGAACCATGCTACCACCACTGTGTGGGCCATGCTGCTGAGGGGAGCACCGGGGTTTAGAGGAGCTGGCACCGCTGGCACTGCTACCTCATGCTGCGACCCCAGCCACCCTTAGAAACCTTTTAAAGGCAGGATTCCCCTTCACTTGTAAAGGGGAATCCTCACTGGAATCCCCTTTACTAGCATAGCCCCTCGAACCAGGCCGAATTAGGTCGATTCGGTTCAATTGAATGAACTGAACTGCCAGTCGGTTTGACCAAACTGGTTCATGGACCGGCGGTTCAGTTCGAATTTGGTTTGAATTTGAACCGAGCCACAAAAAATGGTTCCATGCACACACCTAACATCCACTACCCAAAGCACTGACAGTGCTTTCCCCGCCATCTGCAAGTGATTCCCCAAGATGCTCACTATTGTGAGCCCTTCACCTCTTTGAAGCTGTGACACTCAAGCCCTATTCAGACATTGCATTGTGCGTGTGTACAGCTATCTGTATCCATGCACGTGTTTTTGTGTGAATGACTCTAAGAGAACTTTGGTATAGGCCTCCTCAAATGCAGGGTACAGATAGAAGTGTATACTTATGCAGTATACTGTAGATCTGTATACTGTACACAGATTTACTTGCATAGAATATAACACGTCAGTAGGATGCTGATTAATAATAAAAATGGGCCACAATCTCATTCCATTATTATCTTCCCTTGCTCAGGCAGATCTACTAACTTAACTGCAGTGTGTGTGTGTGGCGGGCAGCGGGTGGATTCTCAAATCCAGTCTAATGTCATCTTAAAGAGGAAAGGCAAGCTGATAGCTAATCAAAATGTCAGAACAACTTTCAACAGCTATCTAATTTATCCATATTGTTAACAGCTGAGATCCTAAAGGCCACCAAAATACAGGTTTTCCATGATCAAGAACAATGAAGCAAAGATTTGTTCATGCCCAAAGCCAGTATCAAGGATTGGCATTGTTAGGCAGCTGCTGAGAGGCCTCAGATGGGCTCAGTGTTGATCCCTGAGATGATCTCTGTGCCCACTGCTGTCATGTGGCTTTGGCAGAGAGACTCGCTCAGGACTCACCCAGGTAGGGGAACCCATTGAGGGCTGTTTGCTAAGGACCCTCTGAAATAAGGGCGTAGGTAGGGGAGATGAAGCCTGTGTTCACCCCTTGGAGTGAGGGAGATAATAAAGAAAATAGGGAGGGGTGGATCTGGAGGGCCCTCAGGAGCTAGGGGATCCGGATTCTTTGAACCCATCCACTCAATTAAAGCTATACCCCTGCTCTGAAAGCTGGAGTTGGTTCTGCTCATGTCCATTACCCTTCTCTAATTTCCCCCCTTCCATACTCAACAGTGCTAAGTTCAGGCATTCATGAACTTCAGGACTGTGGCCAATCTAGGATTATGGCTTAGTTTGTTTTCACTCACAAGATAGACTTCTCGGAAATGCATACTAAATGTAAGATACCCTTCTAGTAGCATCTGATATAAAACAGTTATGTAGACATACATCTATATGGCAAGCACCATGACACTAATATCCAAAAGTAATATTTTTGAGGAGTTGTTGACAAGAATGCATTGTTGGATATTTTTCATTTCCATAAGAGGGAGCTTGTGGATAGAGGATTACTGCCTGGCACGGCTCCAACTTCTAAAGAATTGACACAATATCTCTGTACATTCTATGGACCTGGTGTTTGTGGGACACAGCTCAAGTGCTAGAAATTAAAATGTCTATGTTGGAAAACGTTTCCGTGTACATATTATTTTACATATTATTCACAGCTAGGTTATTTAGACTGCTTTTAGCTGAAACAGTTCAAAGGTGAGAGGTTTCATACAAGGCATGGCAGGTGTTGTTACTGCAGGAAAGCATGTGTTGGTATATTCTAGCCAGTGTAGGTTTTATGGCTGCACTGTAGAAAGTGGCAGTGCAAAAGGTTCTTTAGCCATTTTGAAAACCCCTATGACCTTCACCCTTGCACTTATATGTTTCCTGGCAAATGGGGTAAAGTTATCCAGTTCTGATCCATCTTGAACTTCTGATCCATCTTGAACCTAGACTCCATGGCTGATATTAGTCTTACAAGGGTGCTCAGCCTTCAGGGACATATTTCTATGAGCAAACAGTGCTTTTGCTGGGAGAAGAGAGAAGGGAAAATCATGTCCACATCCCCCTCTCTGCACACTGCCCTGTAAGACAAGCCTGAAGGGCAGGTAGTTTACTCACTTCTTGAAAGAGTTGTGGTGTTCTTGCTGCACCCTTGTAAGGCTGTGCAAATGTCAGCCAGTGATATTAATATTCAACAATCCAAAAATCTTTGTTTTAAGATGAGAGTTAATATGCTTTACATTTCCACCTGTGCTCTAAAAAGAATGGAAATTGCAAGTTAAGATGCCAATCTTAACTTCTGCGCCATATAAGCTGTAAAGGCTTTGTACAGTCTGATATATGATGAAGGCTTTAGAAATGAGTCTCCATGCACCCACACTTTGCCTTGAACTTTCAGTTGTACATTGGGCTGGGGAGGGATGCATCCAGGCAGACATTTTACAGGTGCCATTTCCCTAATCACTTCCTAGAGATGTCCCTGATGAATTCTGTCTGATGCATCTCTGATCGTGTGGGTGCTTTCATTTGCCTCTGAGTACCAGTTGCAGGGGAGTAACAGCGGGAGGGAGGCATACCCTCAACTCCTGCTGTAGGCTTCCAGTGGCATCTGGTGGGCCACTGTGTGAAACAGGATGCTGGACTAGCTGGGCCTTCTTGGGCCTGATCCAGCAGGGCTCTTCTTATGTTCATTTCTAAAGCCATCATCATATCAGTATCATCATCATGTGAGCTCAAACCACAAGGTAGAACTTCCTGATGATGACCACCAAAAACTTTGTAAAACCTTCCACTATGATAAAGTCACATTCCCCACCCCTGGGAGGCGGGGGGAATTAAATTAAATTAGTGGATTCAGTAATAGTGGCAGTGTGATTCCAAGTCCAACTCATGATTATTCAGCAGTGAATAAGGACATAACAAGAAGCAAATAATTTGCATTCACTTTAAATCTGCACTTCATTTTCTCCTTAGAACACACATACACACACAATGATCATTAAAAATAACAAATGCTTTGACAACCATGTCCAAAACTACAGATTATCTTCCCAGAAAATTTCCCATAGATCACAGAGTTCTCCTGCTTGATTTAATTTCCTTCAGGATAGTGTTATCAGTAAAATCGTGGTAGGCCTTAAGCCAGTCTGACTGAAATACTAAGCTTTAACCCTCTGAATTGCACCTTTTTACCCTGTATAGTGACTCATACTATACTTTATGAGTCCCCTAGAGAACAAAAGCCGCGCGCCCCTCCCCCCGATTCTTGAAACCCCAACTCTTCTAAGGGATGGAAACCTATAGGAGCCCTTATATCTTCTTTTTCTCCTTCCTTCACTCAGGACACGCAGGCCTTGAGCAGAAGCCCTCCCCACCCCTTTCCAGGGCCTGTTCTCTGGCTACAGTTGAGCTCCAAGGAGCTGATAAGAGCTCTTCTTCCTCTGTTAATAAAGTTGTGGCATGTTTGGATAATACTTATTAGTGTTTGTCTCTTTTCCTTCTGCCTAGAAAGCAGTCTATTTTAAAAGTTGTACACATGTGATATAGCCTCTGCTCTGAGCATAGATGGAGTAGCTTTCTTCCCTTTAAACCTCAGGCCTCCACTTGATGGTTAATGGCTGATAGGATAATGGCTTACTCAAAGTAGTATCATTGAAATTAAAAGGATATTAGGCATTCCTCAACATGTTCTTTTAATTTCAGTAGGATTACTTTGAGTAATGTTCCTCATGATGTCAGACACGGAGGCGCTTCACATGATGAGTGTGAAGTGCCAGATGGGGTTTGTGAGTAGAGAGTGGGCTTAGCCTGCTCTCCCTGCACATGAGCAGTTGCTTGTTGCTGGGTGGCCACATCGGCCACCCAGTCGACCAGCTGCTCGGGTTGGGCGCGCCTGCTACCGGCTGCAGCTCCATTTGGAGCTCCGGGGGAAAGCAGACGGAGAGTGCCACCGCACGCACACACCAGCCTCCCAAACACCAGGAAGGCACCGCGTAAGTGTGTGGTGCCTTCCTGGGGTCTCTCCCCCTTCCCCCCCACCTCGAATGTATCAGCAGCGGCTGCAGGCAGCTGCGGATGACACACGATCAAACCAACGAGGTTAACAGAGCGCTTGCTTTAGGGGTAGGGGTTCTTAGACGGGCTAGCCACCAGAGAACCACTGGGCTCACACGCCCAGTGGTTCTCACCATTGCTCAAAACCAGGCTGGGCTTCTGTAGCCCAGTTTCGAGCAATCGTGTGAATAGTTTCACTATCTCTTTCTTGCTGTATTTTCTACAAGCAGGAGCAGCCAGTGCAGGCGCTGCTGGGGGTGGTGGTGGCAAGAGGCGCCTTTAAGCACAAATTAATAGGTGCTACCGCTTACCTCTGCTCCAGCTGCAGCGGCAAACTACTCTGAGCAGCAGCGCCCTGTCCGGCCCTCCGGTGGGTCATGCACTGTGGTCTGTGCACCACGGCGGCAGAACGGCCACTGACTTCCATGGAGCCCATCCCACACCAGTGGCCAGGTGAGTAGCGGAGCCAATCCACTACTGCAAGGTGTGCCAGGCAGCATGCTGCTGCTTGGATTAGTTCGCAGCTGTAGCTGGAGTGGAGGTAAGCACCTATTAATTTGTGCTTAAAGGTGCCTCTTGCCACAACCCTCTCCCCCCGGCGGCACCAGCACATCCGCTCCTGTCTACAAGGTAGGAAAGGATGCAATACTGGCATTTTCGTTTTAAATATAAGAACAGATCTTAAATCCTGTGCGATGCTTTGGCTAATGTCCAATTCTTTGAGTACAATCTCATGTTGGCGTGGTCTTCCATTTTTCGGGCCATCGCCAGGCACACTTAAATTACATTGTGCAGAAAGCTCACTCTTCAGCGCATTTAATTAGATCTTTCTACTTTACAAAGGGGGCACTTTATATTCCAGCCGCTCTTAAATTATTTCACGCCAAGGTGTATCCACAATTATTATATGGTGCTCAGCTCGGCCCTTTTGGTAAATTTGTCATTCTGGAAGCTATCCAACAAAATTTATTAGATCTATATTACAGCTTCCTAGATGCGTTCCTAACGTTGTCATTAGGTGAGTGACGGGCCTTGGCTCTCTGGAAGCGGAATATTGGAAATGCATTTTTGCATTTTGGCTAAAAGTTTTTTCACAATCTGGACTTGTCCCCTTGGTATTAATTGATAATTTCGATTCTGCTTGGAAGCGTCTTGTTAAAACTAAATCCCAGTATTATGGGTTTTCACCTGATATGCGAAATAGTTTGGGCTACGACTACGCTAGGAAGCTGATTAAACAACAAATTTCTGACATCGATCTACAGCTTGAAGTCGCTAAAATCCCAAAAGGTATATACCTTGGAGATCACCTTTTCAGCACAAAACCTGCTGCATATTTAAATAATATTACCTTTTCTAAGTTTAGGCGGGCGCTATCTTTAGCTCAATTAAACGTGCTCCATACAGCAGTGCTTTATGGGAGGTTCAAGGGGATTCCTTATGCATCCCGACTTTGTCCTTGTGGGTCTGGTGATAAAGAGACTACTGAACGTTATCTTATATTGTGAACTCTACAAGAATCGTTCAACTCTTATTTTGCCTTATCTTGTGACGTTTCCTGGTCGCTCCGATGAATTTCTTTTAAAAATTTTATTGTCAAATTTTAATTACAAATACACTAATTCAGTGACTAAATTTTGCTATATTTTATGTAAACTACGTGCTGTTGTGTGAGATAATGCTTCTGGTCAATGACTGAAATAAAAATGACTGACTGAGTACAATCTGTGTGCTGGTTGGAGTGGTGGTGGGTTTATCTCACAGGATTTTTGCAGTGTTTTCCACTCACATTTTTAAAACAACCTCTCCATTATTCTCCCCTCCCCCAACACAATTTTCCAAGGATTGTTTAACTGCTCCCTCATTAGATGGAAGCAAGTCCCACTGAGTTTAATGGAATTTACTTCCTTCTAAGGGTGTACATAGAATTGCAGGCTCTGTTATCAAAACGCTGCTGGAAAAGCCATCCTCCTTCTCACAGCATCCTTTTCCTCACAGTGCTCATCTACATGCTTCCAGAAAGTTCCAAAGGAGTGCAACAAGGAAATCCCAGAAACCATTCCCACCCAGTGCCAACAAACTATTATGGTGGTATAGATTGACCTTGAACATGGAGGTTCTACATGAGAGCCAAACCACATGTGAATATGGAGGCTTCATTTCTTAAGTATGGTCAGGTGAAGCTTCCATAGTCACTGGCAGTTTGGCTCTGATGTAGAACCTCCATGTTCAAGAGCAATCTACACCAGAATGATGGTTTCTTGCTGCTGGATGAGAATCATTTTTAGGATTTCCTTGAGGTTCCTTCTTCAGAACTTCCTAGCATGGGGTCCTTGGTCCCAATACTATACATTTTTACTCAGAAGTAAGCCTCAGATGAATTAACGGGGTTTCATTTTCTATGCTTTGCTGAGGGGCTGGGAGGAAGGGGAAAAAGAGAACCCACATTCTCGCCTAGGAACTCTACTCGTCCTGATTCCTATGTGTGTTTACTCATAAGTAAGCTCCACTGGAATCAATGGACTTACTTTCTAGTAATTTATTCTAAGCTTTGCTGAGGACTTCTGCTTCCCCACTTTGGTGGGAGTTTGAGAAAAGGCAGAGGAAGAGAAAGGGGGCAGAGGGAGAAAACAAAGGAGGGGGAGAAATGGTTGTGTAAACTACACAAGTGCCAGAATGCTCATAGACTGTCAAGTCAAGTCAAGTTTTATTTACGCTCCTAGACCAAACAATCCATGCATACAAATAGCAGAATAATTTATAAAAAAACTGTCCTTACCAGTCACCTATATTCAGAACCAGGAAGTCACGCACTAGAAACTGTCACCAGGATTTGCCCCTCCTAACCTTGGCTTCAGAATTCTCAGTGGGCAGACTCAGTTATGCTCTTAGCTAATTTTCCCTCTTATTGTGTGGATTTCAAACAGTAATTATTCAAAGAATCACTAGATGGGTTTTTTTTCAAACCAGCAAAACGAGTCAGTTCCGTATGGACCTGAATTTTTGAGGATTGCTAAAAAGACATCAAACATTCAAAAATAAACATTGAGCCCTTTCTCATGATCAGTGAGAAAGGCTTAGTGGAGGGAGGTGGGTAAGGCTGCTCAAACGTACATTCCCCACAGATGATACTTTGTTGCTCCCTAGGCGAGTGGATCGCCCACTCAGATGATCGCCATCAGCACGGAGAGTCAAAGGATGAGATGTGTCCTCCCCCAGCCCTCAGAACTCCCATAATGCACTGTGCTAGTGTGCAGTGCATTGTGGGTATGCCAGCAGCGACAAGCAGGTGCCCGTTGCTGCTGCTGCAGTGCCGGCTAAAAGCAGCCTGTGATGCACATGAGGAGGAAATGGGGTTAAGGGAGCAAGGGTGGCTGTTCAGGCTGCTTCGCCACTGCCGCACTGCGGCTTCACGTGCACAGACAAGAGTGAGCTTGGCTGCCTTTGTCCCTTGTTGGCTGAGCGTGTAAACAGCCACATTATCTGTGGTGAAAAAAGATCACCAAAACGTTGAAACCACGTTTTAGCAGTTAAAAACCTAAACTGCTTTATTTCAGCCATCTTGCAATGTATTCACACCAAATTTGGAAGGCTGGTATCTCTTAACCCCTCGTAGAAGTGTGCACAATTGGATGGATTGGATGGATACTTTTGGCTTTTAAAACAATGGAATATTCAGTGTTTATAATGGTCGCATGTTGAAAATACTCCTCATCTTTACTGGCATGACTGTGCCAGCATTGTACAAAATTATACTGTTTTGATTGTTTTTAATGTTGTTTTAGAATATTGTTTTAAAAAATTTAAATTGTTGTGTTTTAAATTTCTTGTTTTTGTTTTTAGCTAATGTTTTAATGTTGTTTTTATCTTCTTGTAAACCGCCCAGAGACGTACATTTTGGGCAGTATAAAAATATGTAAAATAATAAATAATAAAATAAAATGATAGGCAGAGCAGTGTACCAGTTCTGCTATACTAGCAGCCTGCTAATGTAGCTTAGCTTAGTCAGGATCCTATGGTTCCCCAACTGGTGTAAATTGACCACAGCACTCAGTCCAACTGATTATGTTCCAAAGTATCCCCTTCCTATGATGTCACAAAAAATAATATAGCTACAATAGATACTCAAATGTGCTGGAGATCTGAGAGAACAGAAATACACTTTATTTCCAGTTTGTACAGAACATGGCCTCAGCTCTCCACCTATGGAAGGAGAGCTGGTCTTGTGGTAGCGAGCATGACTTGTCCCCTTAGCTAAGCAGGGTCGGTCCTGGTTGCATTTGAATGGGAGACCACTTGTGAGCACTGTAAGATATTCCCCTCAGGGGATGGAGGCGCTCTGGGAAGAGCAAAAGGTTTCAAGTTTCCTCTCTGTCTTATCCAAGAGAGGGCTGAGAGAGATTCCTGCCTGAAACCTTGGAGAAGCCGCTGCCAGTCTGTGTAGACAATACTGAGCTAGATGGACCAATGGTCTGACACTGTAGAAGTCAGCTTCCTATGTTCCTATGATCCCGTTTAGAAGGTATGCCTGAATTATTGCACATATATTGGCCAATATCCAGCCTAATGAAGCACTGGTGCATAGGGATGTGTACAGAACGGGGAGGGGGTGGCTCAAAGGGGAGGAGGGGAAGACTTTAAGGGTGGGAGAGGGTGCACTTGCCCCTCCCCGTGGTTTTCCCCTGCCGGCGCTGGAGTCCTGTAAAACCTTTCAGGGCAGCAGTGTACCTCCCTACTGCCCCTTCTCCTCTTCGGGCGGAAGTGGCCGGAAGTACCAGGCGAGCGTGTGCACGTCAGGGGCATGCACGAATGCCACGATCATACATGAGCCTGTCTGGGGAGGAAGTGAGGGGAGGGGTATGTGCACCCTCCCCCACCAAACATTCAAACCGGCCAGTGTTCGAACCTGTTCAGAGGCCCCTAAAAGGGCCTCCAAACAGGTTTGTGCACATCCCTTGTGCACACTGTGTTGGAGGGACAATTTATATCAATCTCCCCTTCCCTCGGAAGTCCACTGTGGCTCCCAGTTCAGAAGGCTGCTGCAAGGATGCTTGTGGGCACTAGGAACATAGGAAACTGCCATATACTGAGTCAGACCATTGGTCTATCTAGCTCAGTATTATCTTCACAGACTGGCAGCGGCTTCTCCAAGGTTGCAGGCAGGAATCTCTCTCAGCCCTATCTTGGAGATGCCAGGGAGGGAACTTGAAACCTTCTGCTCTTCCCAGAGCAGCTTCATCCCCTGAGGGGAATATCTTGCAGTGCTCACACATCAAGTCTCCCATTCATATGCAACCAGGGCGGACCTTGCTTAGCTATGGGGACAAGTCATGCTTGCTACCACAAGACCAGCTCTCCTCTCCACTAGTCACTACACATGTATCACACCTATCCTGCAACAGCTTCATTGGCTGCCAGTTTGCTTCTGGGCCAGATTCAAAGGCCTGTTTTTGACGTGTAAAGCCTGACACGGTTTGGGACCACGGTACCCTTTGGACTAAGCCACTTAATGGCGCAGTGGCGAAATGACTTGATTATCAAGCCAGAGATTGCCGGTTTGAATCCCTGCTGGTATGTTTCCCAGACTACGGGAAACACCTATATCAGGCAGCAGCAATATAGGAAGATGCTGAAAGATATCTCATAAAGCATGAAAGGAGGCAATGGTAAACAGAGGCGCACTAACCCCCGGACCTTGGGTCCCTGGTCTGTGGCCTCCAAGCTCCTGGGGATTCCAAATGGCTGGAGACCCTCCTACAGCCACCACACGCCTGCCCACCACGCCGCAGCTAAACTACGTGCCTTAAAAAAAAATTCACCACATGGCCGAGGGGTGGCTGTGGGAGGGGTGAGCCGAATAGTCGATCTCCTCCCCCCCAGCAGCAACAGTGGCGATGGGGGGAATGACTACTGTGCTCATCCTCACTGCCCCGTGGTTTCTGTGAACTGTGAGGCACGCCTGTGCAGTTCAGAAAAAGATTGTCGCAAGCCTGTGATGTCACAGACTTGCAGCGATCTTTTTCTGAACTGCTCAGGCATGTGTTGCAGTTCACAGCAGCTGCTGGGCAGAGGGGCCAGGGTTCGCTTCCCCCATTGCCGCCGCAGAGGGGGAGGAGGAGATTGACTACTCCGTTCGAAACCCACCCCCCACTGCCTCCTCTTGGCCGCGAAACGGCTGTGAAACAGCACAGAGGTTAGCCGCAGCAGGAGGTCCCCCAAAAGTAGGTTTGGGGAGCCTCACGGTGGGGGAAGCACCTGATGGGGGTGCCTCGCGGAAGGGCTGGCTTTGCACCAAAATCATCTAGGTGCACCACTGATGGCAAACCCCTCCTGTATTCTACCAAAGACAACCACAGGACTCTGTGGTCACCAGGAGTCGAAACCAACTCGACCGCATACTTTACCTTTACCTTTACCTTTTGGACTCACTCACCCATATGAATCTGCCATGGCAGGGGCGTAGCAAGGTTGGAGTGGGCCCAGAGACAAGACTTTAAAATGCCCCCCCTCACTGAAGCTCAGCTCATGGAGTAAAGAAATCTTAAGTGAGGCTGAATAGTGGTAACAACAAGGGTTTTGTAAATTGTGGACGAAGCAAGTCATTTAATGGTACTAGAGAAAGACATGCTGTTCTGGTAGCTCCAGGTCTTAACACTCACATCAATTTCGGAGGATGAATACAACTGAAGGAAGCTCGGGTAGGTGCGTGGCTGGGGGAGTCAGTCATGTGACGCCTCTGGGGGGCCCCCCAAGGCAGTGGGCCCACAGACAACTTTCTCCCCTTGCCCTGTTATACTTACGCCCCTGTGCCACGGCCCTCAGATCATCCAATCAAACACTCAAAGGGGCTTCCTCAGACTCCCTCTTTGCTTAGTTTTAAAACAAACTTAAACATCTTCCTTTTTAAAATCAGCTTTTAAGGACTGGCTGTGACGGTCATCTAGTTTTAATCCTGGGTGATGTTCTGTTTGACTTATGTTATCTGCTCTCTTTTATTTGTTTTAGGATGATTTGTTGAGCTTGTTCTCAGGACCAACACTATCTGGGCAGGGCAGTGCTAGCCTGGTAGGGCTGGTTGCAGGAACTGCCAGGATCGCTCTCAATCCCAGCACTCTTCCGCCAAATAGCCCAGGTTTGAAATCCAGGCTAAAAGTGATGTAGGAGGATGTGCACCTGCCTCCTCCCTCACTGCTCAGTCTTGTGCATCTTTGAGGCTCGAAGGATGACTGCTGGGAGCAGCGGCCATAGAGCCCCGACTGCAGTGCAGCCAGAGAGAGGGACCCTGCTGCACTGCAGCAGGCTGCCTCTCCACTGTCTGTGCAGGACTTCTGTGCATGTAGGACTTCCTACTCCTGATTCCACCTTGGGCAGCTGCTGCAGCGTCATTTGTGTGGGCGTGGGTGTGGCAGCACACCAAAAGAACTCCACTCCTGTCAGGGAAGGTAGGTAGGATCCTGCCTTCCTCCTCAGCCCTTCCCAGCCCAAGCCCCATGGGTCGTGGGAACGGCCTCGTTGTATTTTATTGGCTATTACTCTTCTATTCTTTTATCATGGACTTTATGTGTTTGTGCTTTTATTGTAAGCTGCCCCAAGAAGCAGTATGCTGGAGAGGCAAGATATACAGTACATATTTTAAATAAACAAATAAATAAATGTCAGCCCTTGTGTTCTTGATGCAAGAGTATTTGAGGAACTTGTCTATAAGTTTAGTCTTGAAAGTTACTCTTTTGTAGGGATGTGCGAAACGTTTTGGATACAAAACGTTTTGTACCCAAAACAGCCTGTTTCGGGTGTTTTGTAAACAAAACAAAACACCCATTTTCCAGATCCAAAAGTTTTGTATACAAAACAAAACGTCCCTGTTTCAGCTACAAAATGTTTTGTTGTTTCGGACCTCCATTTTGTGGTGATCTCTGAGTCAGTCTCCATTTTGTGTTTGACAGCTCTTTGAATTTCCCACCCTTCCAGCCTTCTGATCGGTGACCTAAATCATGGGCTGACCTGCTGACAATTCCCTCCTTGTTCCGCATTGGCTCTTTTGCTTCTTCCCACTCTTAACTGACCCCATATTGGCCAGGGGAAGGGTTGCTAACCCATGGGGTGCTGGGTTCTGTTGTTTCTGTGGTGTCCTGAGTGTAGATTCTCTGGTAGCATATGAGAGTGGATTCTTGTTTTTCATTGAAAATCTCATATGCTACCAGAGAATCTACAATGAACACCTCAGAAACACAAAACCCAGTACCCCAAGGGCTTGTGGGTATGGGGGTGGTTGGCACCCTATGTGCACTACACAACCCCTCGCTCTGGGAAACCCCAGTGCCCCCCAAGTGGAATTATGGGGCTGCCGAAACCTCCATTATTCCCTATGGGAGAAATCTTAAAACACACGTAAACTTCAACAATTCACAAAAGATCAGCCCTTTGCCCAATGGAGAAGAGAACTGGTCTTGTGGTTGAGCATGACTTGTCTCCATAGCTAAGCAGGATCTGCCCTGGTTGCATATGAATGGGAGACTTGATGTGTGAGCACTGCAAGATATTCCCCTCAGGGGATGAAGCTGCTCTGGGAAGAGCAGAAGGTTTCAAGTTCCCTCCCTGGCTTCTCCAAGATAGGGCTGAGAGAGATTCCTGCCTGCAACCTTGGAGAAGCCGCTGCCAGTCTGTGAAGACAATACTGAGCTAGATAGACCAATGGTCTGACTCAGTATATGGCAGTTTCCTGTGTTCCTAAATCTTTTGAGATAATTCTGGAAGTTTCCTTGCCCCCATTGGTCACTACCACCCACCACACTCCACTCTGGGTCATCCCTTTCCCCTTGATTTGAAGCGATACATTTGCTGGAATCCCCATTATTCCCTATGGGAAAATTCTTAAAGATGTATAAACTTAAAAAATTCACAAAAAATCAGCGCTTTGCCTAATTCCTTTGAAATCTGGGTGGTAGCTTCCACCCATTGGACACTACCACCACCCACTCTTTTTGCCCTGGAACCCTTTTTTAAAATCCAAATCGATTCGGATTTGGATTCGGAAAATTCGGCTACAAAACAAAACAGGGCTGATTCAGATTCAGAAAATTTGGGTACAAAACAAAATGGGGCTGTTTCGATTTGGATATAAATCGAAACACGAAAATTCCAAAATGCACACCCCTACTCTTTTGGCCTAAAACCATCACCTTCAACCTTTGGCCATTGTGACTGGGGATGATGGGAGTTGTAATGAAAAAACAAAAAACAAGTTACCCAAAACAGATATAGTGCGATAAGAAAGAGCTGTCTACCTTCTCTGTTATTCAGCATCTGTAATCTGGCTATCCTGTATCAAATCAAATCTTGTTGCAAATTCAGAAGTGCCGAAGGTGCTCTCCATGAAGTTGAAATATTAAATAGTGCAAACAAAGGAACAGTTTCTTCCCTTGCAGTTCCAACGCCAGAGGTTGTGCAGATTTTGTTAATAAAGTAGCTGGTCATCTGCAGTGAGGACAATCTGTACTGGCAAGTTCAGTCGTAATGCACCCATTGTTGGAGATGCAGCTCCTGATGGCATCAACTCTTAGCACTAGCAACCCTATCGGTCACTGGGGCACTAGGGGTGGAGATAGTGAGCAAGGGAATCCTCTCTCTACTTTACCTTTGTTCGACTGATAGTCTCAGGTTTCATTCTCTCACCTGAGAGAGAGACATCCTTCTTCTCCCTCTCCCCACTTCCTGTATGAAGCTAGCCATGATGCATGATAGGTCTTAATCTATCTCTGATGGGTTTCCCCAAACAAACAAACAATCAAACAAACAAAACAAACAAATGGATTTCCTAAATAAACTACCCCATGTCTCCAGACAACATAGGTGGTATATAAATTTAGCACTAAACAAACAAACAAACAAACAAACAAATAAACAAACATTAATGAGCAGTGCTCCCTTATTTGTGCACTTCTGCTGTACTTGGGGCAGAGAAAGAAATCTCCTCTCCTGAGCTCTCTAGCACCTAGCCGCTTGGTTGTGTCTCCCTGAAGTGTACCCATCTCCTCTTTGGGAACTTGTGATGTTTAGGTGATATGCAGAAACAGTCTGGTTTAGGCTTGTGCATTTTGATTCGGGTACAAAATGTTTTGTGCCTGAAAATGGCAATTTTGGAGGTTTTGTAACCAAAACAAAATCAAGAATGAAAAAACAGAGATTTTTGTTTCCAAATCGAAATGACTGTGTTTCAGACAGAATGCTTTGTTCTTCAAAAAAGCATTGCAATACAAAATGACTTCTCTGACTCTCTCCACTCCAGCTGAGGCGCTGAGTGATTAGCAGAAGATAAGATATGCAAAAAGCTGTTGAGCATGAATGGTTTTGTTAAGTGTTGCATTCAGTGTGATTGAAATGCAAACTGACCTTGCAAAGAGATTTGGAAGATAGCATTTTGAGACAGAAATACCCAAATATCTTTGGGAGCTCAATGCAATTCCAAAGCTCTTGCTAAAAGCCATGGTATAAATTGTGTGGAGAAGCTTTTCGAGAAGCTGGTTAGGAAAGTTCTGAAATTACACAGGTTTAGTTTAGAAAGAATCTCTCGACTTGTTTAGGGCTCTTTTGAAGAGCTATTTTGTTTTTCCTTCTGATTTTTATGAGTTATAGTGGTGTCTAAGTTTTGTTGCCCAAGTTGAGCAGTCTAATGTAATTTAGGCCACAATGTAATTTGGTGGGACAGGATGTCTAAGCCAGTGGTTCACAACTTTTGCCATTGCAGGGACAGGTCATCCGCATGGGACTACAGGAGACAAAAGGAGGGGGTGGAGAATACCCCTGCAATCTGTTGACATCCCCAGGAATCTTAGTTCCTTCTCTCTTTCTTGTAACCATGATCCATAGTTTTGCACTTTATTAAATGCAGTGATGATAAATCTCAACAATTCTGAACAGTAGGCTGATTTGTTTGGGCTACAGCTCACTCCACTTCAGTTAAATAAACATTTGAAGCTGTTCCATAGTACCAAGGCAGTTCATTCGTCTATCTTGCTATCTTGCTATTAGGGATGTGCGTTTCGTTCCAGATACAAAATGTTTTGTGCACAAAACAGGCCATTTCGGCTGTTTTGTAGCCAAAACAAAACTCCCAATGCTCAAAACAGAAAATTTTGTAGCCAAAACAAAACGTACCTGTTTTGGATAAAAAACGTTTTGTTGTTTCTGCTGTTTTGGAACTCCATTTTGCAATCGCAAAAAGTCTTTCTCCTTCAGTCTCCATTTTGATTTTTGACATCTGTTTGAATTTCCAGCCGTTCCAGCCCGCAGATTGGCCAGCGAAAGCATGGGCTGATCTGCTGGCAATTGCCTCCTTATTCCTTTTAAGCAAATTTAAGGGTAAATTTTACCCTCATTGGCTAGTGGGGCAGTGTGCATTTAACCTCATTGGCCAGTGGGGCAGTGTGCATTTCATTGTTGTTGTTTCACACTGTTGTGGGCAGATCGGGAGGGATATGGATGTGCATGACCATTGGAAATCTGCCTGATTTTTTCCAAAGCGCTGCTGTTGTTGATGTGTGATGTTGATGTTATTTGTGGTGGATTTGGGGCAGAAAGGGGGCTTTGGGGGCAGAAGAGTGGTTCAGGTGGTGGTGCCCCAATGGGTGCCTGCTGCCACCCAGATTCCAAAAGAATTGGGAAAAGGGCTGATTTTTAAAGAATTTCTGAAGTTGACATGTCTTTGGGGCACATTTGGAACAGAAATAGGGCCAGAGGGGCAAAACAGTGGGCTGGGTGGCAGTGCCCCAAGGGGTGCCTGCCACAACCCAGATTCCAAAGGAATAGGGCAAAGGGCTGATTTCTTAGGAATTGTTGTTTATGCTTCTTTAAGTTTTTTTCCTCCTAGGGAATAATGAAGGTTTCAGCAGACCCATAACTCCACCTGGGGGGCACTAGGGTGGCCGGGAGCAAGTGGTGGTGTAATGCACATAGGGTGCCAACCACCCCCATGGGTTGCTAACCCATGGGGTGCTGGGTTCTGTTGTTTCTCAGGTGTTCTGAGTATAAATTCTCTGGTAGCATATGAGATTTTCAATGACAAACCATGAATCCACTCTCATTTGTTACCAGAGAATCTGAATCTACACTCAAAACATCTCAGAAGCAACAGAACCCAGTACCCCATGGGTTAGCAACCCATGGGAGTGGTTGACACCCTGTGTGCTCTACACCACCACTCACTCTGGGCCACCCTGGTGCCCCCCAAGTGCAGCTATGGGGCAGGAATTATGGAGGTCCATCATTCCCTATGGGGAAGAACTTTACAGACACACAAACTCTATTACATCTTTAAAAATCAGCCTTCTGCCCAATTCCTTTGAAATAATTCTGGCAGCTTCCTTGCCCCCACTGGGCACTACCACCCACCCAACTCTGCTCTGGGCCACCCCTTTTCCCCTGACATGTAGCTATACTTTTGCTGAAACCTCCATTCTTCCCTATGGGAAAAATCCTATACTTCAAAAATTCACCAAAAATCAGCCCTTTCCCAAATTCCTCTGAAATTTGGGTGGTAGTTTCCACCCATTGGGCACTACCACCCCCACCCACTAGTTTTTCCCCGGGGCCATTTTTAAAAAATCTAAAACATTTCAGATTTGGATTTTGCAATTTCGAACAAAGAACAAAATGGGGGTGTTTCGGATTCGGGCCAGAAACAGAACAGAAGAAAAAAACGCCCAACCCTACTTGCTACCACGAATGACCTGTGGTCACTGTTCCATGGGGAGGGAGTGTTTTTATTGAAAGATTGCTTGAATCCACACATTGGTTGTGCTGCTGTGCTAGTGCAACATGGACAGGCTCACACCCTCTGAAAAATTCTCAAGTAACTGTGCCAAAAAATTAAGTGTCATTGTTGTCCATCATTCTCTTCACTCTTTCAACTTGTTTATGTGGGGCTTCAGGGGCAAAACAGTGCGTTGGGTGGCAGTGCCCCAAGGGTGGTGCACCCAGATTCCAAATAGGGCAAAGAGCTGGTTTCTTAGATATTTTTGAGGTTCACGTGTCTTTAAGATTTCCCCCCCCATAGGGAATAATGGAGGTTTCAGCAGACCCATAACTCCACCTGGGGGGCACGGGGATGGCCTGAAGCAAGTGGTGGTGTAGTGCACAGAGGGTGTCCACCCCCACCCCCGGATTGCTAACCCATTGGGGTACTGGGCTTTGTTGTTTCTGCGGTGTTGAGTTTAGAATCTTTGGTAGCAAATGAGATTTTTAATGAAAAACCATGAATCCACTCTCATATGCTACTAGAGAATCTACTCTCAGAACACCTCTAGAACAACAAAACCTTGTACGTCATGGGTTGGCAACCCATGTGGGTGGTTGGCACCCTATGTGCACTACACCGCCACTTGCTCTGGGCCACCCCAGTGCCCCTTAAGTGGAGTTATGGGACTGCAGAAACCTCCATTATAACTACGAGGAAAATCTGAATGACGCGTATCTTCATTAATTCTTTAAAAATCAGCCCTTTGCCAAATTCCTCTGAAAAAATTGTGGTAGCTTCCTTGTACCAACTGGGTACTACCACCATCCACACTCCACTCTGGGCCACCCCTCCCCCTACCATGTGAAGCTATACTTTTCCTGAAACCTCCATCTCACCCTATGGGGAAAATCTGAAAGA
This sequence comes from Hemicordylus capensis, assembly GCF_027244095.1. Classification (NCBI taxonomy): domain Eukaryota; kingdom Metazoa; phylum Chordata; class Lepidosauria; order Squamata; family Cordylidae; genus Hemicordylus; species Hemicordylus capensis. The sequence continues at coordinate 265,061,330 of NC_069657.1, read as the reverse complement.
CGCGCAAATTTCAAAAATTCACGAAAAATCAGCAGTTTGCCCAATTCCTTTGAAATTTTTGTGGTAGCTTCCACTCATTGGGCCCTATAACTCCCACCCACTCTTTTAACCATGTGACCCATTTTTAAATCTGAATTAATTCAGATTCAGATTGGGATTAATTCGGATACAAAATAAAACTGGGGTGACTCGGAAGGCTTAATTTTGGACAAAATACAAAATGGGGTTGTTTTGGATTTGGTACAAATCAAAACAGAAAAAATATAAAACGTGCAACCCTAGTCTGGCTGAGTTCAGTAATCATGTCTGTTTGTAAGGTGCTTTGGGATCCCTGGATGGCCTTGTGTTCTAGTTCATAAACTATACTCACGGTGGTGATTGATTTAGTTAAGCTAGTCTTGCATAAAACAATGTCCTTTTTTGACTTATGAAATAAGAGAAACCTCTGTCTGGAAATGAAGGCGACAGATAATAGTGAGATACAGTATCAAATCACAGTAATGTTTTTTCTTTGGTTGAAGACCAAAGGAGTGGTTGATCCAAAGAAAACTACTTAGCAGATTCAAGCAGCTGAAGGGGGGGGAGGGACCCTACATTTACTTGTTAATGTCTAATAGTCTCAAATTTCTGCAGTACAAAGGAAAGTATTTGAACAGCTTAAAAGTTTTATGCTTAAAATAACATTCAATAAAAAAATGCATTTTTGTGAGACTCGTTAAGAAACCACATAGTTCAAGGCGGGAATTCCGGGAAAACCCCTAGGGTGGCTACGTTTCTTTGAGAAAGGAATGGGGCAGAGGTAAAGAAAGGTCTTTCCCCTGCTAAGGAAGCAGGCTGCAGTCCAGGATGGTGGACGGGTGGAGGTCTTTCACCCTGAGAAATTACCACACCTTGCTCCCAGAAACCAAGGAAGTTTCATCACAAGAACTAAGAAGAAGCTGGCTGGATCAGACCAAAGATCCATCTAGTCCAGCATCTTGTTACCAGTTGCTCTGGAAAGCCCACAAGTAGGAGATGAAGGCAATACCCCTCTCCCACTATTGCTCCCCAGCAGCTGTTATTCAGAGACATGATGCCTCTGAATCTGGAGGCAGAATATAGCCATCATGTTGAGTAGTAATTGGCAGAGTTATTTATTTATTTACTGCCGATATTAATATATACACCAAGTTCTCAAAATAGTTTACATAGCAAAACAAAATAGAAGGGCGTGCTCTGTCCCCAGAGGGCTCACAATCTAAAGCAAAACAAACAAAAACCATAAAAGAGGCACCAGCACAGTCGCTGGAGAGACACTATGCTGGGTCAGTTGTTCTTGCCCTGCTGTATATTAGAGAACCATCAGTTGAAAATGTGCCTCTTTGCCCATTTAGTAGGGATAAAGAGGGACGTCCTCCATAAATCTGTAATCTTGGAGAGAGTGAACTTCTTAAAAACCAAAACATTCCTAAAAGAGATTGATATTTGTCAACATATTCAGTTATGTTTCAGATATTTGGCATATTGTATTTAAAATCTGATCCCATGCCAGCTTTAACAGAATATTCAGTGTGATGTACCCTCCATTGCTCAGACATATGTAGCCCCCCAAATCAACATGGATGAGCCCTATGACTTTTATTGTCTGACCATCGAAGGCCAATGCAGAGTGTGGATTTCTTCTGAGCCTAATTTGGTTTTGCAGGTGAATCAGCAAATGGATAGGGATGTGCAAACTGGTTTTGGGGTTCAGTCGTTCAGTTCAGGGGTTTGAGGTCAAACTGAAACACACACACCCCGTTCCATCTGGACTGGAACTAAACCCCCCACACCAGTTCACAATTAAAATAATAATAATTAAAAATTTAGTACCTCCTAGTTCTAAAGGCTGCGAGGTGTGTGTGTGTGTGTGTGTGTGTGTGTGTGTGTGTGTGTGTGTGTCCGTGAAGGTTCCCCCTCCCCCTGCTGGCCTCATTTATCACTGCCACGGCCCGTAAAATAATACTTTTTGGTCCATTCGGGCCTCTGTTATTCGGTGTGGTGGCCATTTTGCCTGCTGCCGTGCATGCTAAAATGGCCTCTGCGAGGCCTGGCATGGCCCAGGGCCTCATAGAGGTCATTTCTGCATGCATGGTGGCCTTTTTTAAAAAATTAAAACATGGCCACCACACCGGCCTATATTTAAAAAAATTATTATTATTATTATTATCATTATCATCATCATCATCATTATTATTATTAATAAACATACCCCCTCCGGGGGCTCTCCAAAGTGGTGGGAGGGGTCCACAGAGGTTCCCCCTCCCCCACTGGCCTCCTGGGGAGTTAAAACTTGCCTGGTTTGGGCATCTTTGGCCCTTTCCAGGAGTATTCCCTGGTGCAGTGGCAATTTTGGAGGCTGCTGCACCTGCGCAGTAGGACCCTGTGTGGCCTGGGTCATGACCAGGAGGCCAGTGGGGGGAGGGGGAATCTCTGTGGACCCTCACCACCACCTTGGAGAATCCCCCAGAGGTGATACGTTTCTATATCTATATCTATATCTATATCTATATCTATATTTATATCTATATCTATATCTATATCTATATCTATATATCTCATAGAACACCCCCCCCCTCCGGATTGGATCAAACTTGGTGGGTTCAAAGGGGGCGAAAACTGAACTGGCCCGGTTCAGTTTGAGTTCGGTTCAAACTCGAACCGAACTGAGCCATGTGGTTTTGTGCACATCCCTAATGCTTGGCTGCATTTATGCACCCCTGGAAGGCATGCAGCTCCCAGCAACGGCATAGCAGCAAACCCACTTAGGGATCCCGCTGCTTATTCAGGGTTAAAGGTGCAAGGGTGCCTTTAATCTGGGCTTAGTGCTCATGTGTCTACGCCATGCGGCACTGACACACAAGCAGGCTTCCAGCCAGTGCTGAGGGGATCCTCACAATGCACTGTGCACTCATGTGGTGCATTATGGGATTTCCAGAGGCTGGGATGATGCATCCTGGACCCTGGCCCTCCATGCTGCCTGGGGCAGTGGAGAATCAATCTACGCACCTAGCTCCCTCCATGGATAATCTGAGAGGAAGGTAAGATTACTGAACCTTCCACCCTGCCTGTCCGCCAAGCCCTTCTCCCGATCGTGAGAAAGGGCTTAGTAGTTTTAAAATACCCAGTTCAAAAAGAGAAATGTGGAGTTAGGCTTGCAAGAAGCTTCTGTGGCTTCCTGGCCAAGTCCAGTCCCAGCAACAACTAAAATCTAGGGAAGTGCCTTTTAAGGGATGGCACCAAGCTGCCCATAAAGAGAATAGTGCTGTCCTTTGATTGGGGGGCAGGATAAAGGGCCACATATGTCAACAGAGAGTATGGGGAAATGTATGTTTTGCTGCTGTTTTTAGAATTAAGTAGTTTAACAACTTTAACAACTTCTTGGGGTGTCTAGAGATAGTCATATAACAACTTTAAGCTGCCAAGCTTTTTGTATTGTGGGCAGCAAAAACACAAAAACACAACCCCTCAGGTCAGTGGCTACGGGTGCTGAGACAGAGCATAAACAATTAAACAGCGGCAAGAGTGACGACTTATGCCTTACCTTACCCATATTAATGAAACCACTAGTCTTAGAAAACTGGCTAGGTGTGGGACTGAGGGGGGTGGTCCAGGTCAGAGATAGCATTGCATTGCTGTCAAAATGCTTATCTTCATGTTTAAAACTATCAATATATGTTTTAATGTATCCATTGTTTTTATTACTATTGCTTTTTTTTAAACTAATATTGCTTTTAAAAAAAATTGTAACCTGCTTTGAAAACTCAGGATGAAAAGCAGGAAATAAAATCTAATAAACTAAATAAAATCAGAACTGACTAAAAAAGATGTATCCATAAATAACGTCTCTCCAGATATCCTCTCTACTGCACTTTCCCTCTTTTAAAAGTCTGTCTAGTCTAGGTAGCAGATCCAGCCTCTGTTTAGCTCTGTCCTCAGCTAACATTTCCTCATCAGGGTCTCTGATATTTTATTATCTATCCCTTTTACAAATGTTATGACAGCACAGATTTGGATGACCAATTGCATGAGGTTAAGCTGCACCTCTCCTGTACGTTCCAATGCTTAGGCATCTGTCTGCCAGCTGGCTTTTGCGACCAGCGGAACTGCTTTTGTTTCAAGACTGATGACAAACATATTAGTTCTTAAAATTGTACAGTTTTTACTACCCACTAATGTTTGAAATATGATGGAGACATATTCTCCAACTAAGTTGGTGGATGCTTGACTTCCTTTTGTGCTTGTTCCAAGCTGCCCATATGTCCCTCACACACAGTATATGGTGCTAGCAGCATGTCTAGTGTGTATGCAGGGCAGTGAATCATGAGTTTCTTATTGTTCCTGACATAGAGCTCATTCAAAATGGTGGTCTCTGATTATGTATGTGTCTCACTATAATAGTGTCCTATTAGCTATTTATGTATGTGTCTCACTATAATAGTGTCCCAATAGCTACCTAGCTATTGCAGTTGTAGTCATTAACTGGGGGGAAAATGAACATGACACTATGAGCTACAAAAATAGCACCATTGGCATACCGTTGGCATAAAGCAATTATGTTGCTCTCAGCTCTCCAATAGGCACAAATCAACAATATATTAATCAGTCTGTTCTCTAATTGCAAGCATAGGCTGGTGCCCTTCTGACCGCTGGACTATGAATATTTAAGCATCTTCAGCTGCAAGTGAGAATGCAGAACATCGCACCACCACCCCAAAAATTCCAAACCAAAAGGAAGGTGACAGATAGACCTGGATGCCTTTGCTGCAGTGAGCAAATGCTGAGTGAATGTGCTCAGAAAATGCTCCCAACTGAGGTTGATGGGGAATACAGATTCGATTATTGGTTCAAAAGGACTCACTAAGGGTACTCACACGACCGACACACAGGCAAGCAGGCAGAGGGGAAGGCAGGGCCCAACTCACCTTTCCCCAGATGACAGTGTGCCTCATCTTCTGGTGTGCTGCTGCATGCCCACATGATCCACACTGCCTGGAGCAATGAAGCTCTCCAAAGGCCCAGATGGTGCGTCCCGGCTTCTGGGTATTCCACAATGCACCAAATGGCAAACACGGTGCATTGGGGGATCCCCCCATGAGATGGGGACTCTAGGCACCCATCTCTGTGTGCACTCAGGCTGCAAGCAGCCAGAGCTTGCGCATGATCCTGGCAGCCAGGTTAAGGTCATTCTTGTGACCTTAACCTCGGCTAAAGGCTCGGCTTAGAAGTTGGGTTTGGCTGGGGCAAGAGCATCAGAATCCACAGGGATCCCGGTGCTCCACATGAGCAGCCTTACTGATTCATTGTCTTGATACATGTATACAGATGACTCATTGTGTCATGTCAGTGAAGAAGATCTGCACATGGGTAGTAAGGCCTATTGCATGAGGGAGCCACAGAAACACAACTTCACAACCAGAATGTCAGACTCCCAGGAGATGAGGTGGGCTCCTAGCTCTTCTTGAACTCCAGAATGACTGGAGCACCCCGCAAAAGGTCAGCCTTAGGAACAGCCAGGGGAAGAGGTTAGCTTGTCACCTGAGTCCTCCTCGTGGCTTGCTACTTTCAGCCAGTTCCCTCTCCTGGAGGGCTCCCATACGCAGAAGCAGCCCTCATGATCAGCTGCCTTGTCTTTGAATACCCCAGTGCAGAGCTGACAGGGCTTAAAACCAACTTCCGGCCCCGCCCCCTTCCTGACCTGGCTTCCTGTTTCCTGCCACACTCAACCTAGCTGTCTCCCTGGAGCTGTTTCCTACAGCTCTCCCTGCCTCGCCCTCTCAACCCCACTGGGATCCAACCAGCCTGGACCCTTCTCATCCCCACTGCCCCCTAAAGGGAACGAAAGCCTCAGAGAAGGGATGCCATGCCCTTCTACAGACTCCACGGGGCCACCCAAGTGACCAGGTAATCCCAACACAGAGCCTCCAAAATCTGAAAAGGATTTCATAGCCAGCGTATCTGGCCACAGAATGTAGGTTCCCTTTTCCAGAATAAAATTAGGTGGCTCTGCCCATCTCTAGTGATGAATGCTTTTAATTTGGTGAAGTGGCACCATCCAGGTACCACTGCACTCCCTTTTGACACTACTGCTACTGGCCTGTATTTGCTTATCTGTGGTGAGGTCTCCCTGCTTATACTGAGCCCCCGCAATTGATCTCTGCATCTGGGGAGTTGTCTACCATCCACAACCCGTGGACACACTCAGTAGCAGCCTGCTCTGAAGTCAGAAGGAAAGAGGAAAGAGTTTTAATCTAGTTTGATTAGCCTCTTAAACATCAGGTGTCAACTTTGCTTTGAAAAACAATAGGCTCTCCTCTGGAAATTAAATCATGAACAAAAATAATGATATAGATATCATGCTAGTGCAGTTATACTGTACTATAATAAATGCCAATTGCTTTTGACATATTCTTTCCTTATCCATTTCTTTAAAAGATATGAAGGAGGTTTGGGTGAAGGGTGTTTTTTTGTTTTGTTTTTTGTTTTAAAAGCTAAACAAACCCCATCAGTTTTCTCTGAAATCTGCCTGGTTTTTGCCCTTCTGTTGACATTTATTGTTTTTAAAACTTTTTTAAAAAATGTACTGATGAATTGCCCGTTCCCATCATTTTAAGTATGAAATGTTTAAAAGTATATAATATTTCATCTGGTGCCAGCACCAGGATCACAGCCAGCACTGGTTTGACAACCAGATGACTAACACAAAGGGGTTCCCCTTATGAAAACTCTCAGATTATGTGAATTGGCACTTGCAAGTAACTCACAACATCCCCTGCGGAAGGCTGATTGTAGTCATATGTGGGGCATATGGGCAGGCACACTGAGAACCAAAGTGCCACAGACCTGTGGAAAGAATGGACTAAACAATCAAACAGGTTGTTTTATAGGACATTAGTGCACAGATCTGATTGATGGAATTAAATAAGAACAGTTCATAAAGAACAAACAATATTTTCCCACATTCTGTTCAGCATACAGATTGGGAATATTCCACCTTTGTAGTGGAATAGACAAGACAAGCTTTAGTGACATCATTTGGTAGGGGATGGAGCTACCGCTTCCATAGAATGGGATATGGGATCTTCAGTGAATGCAAACAGTAACTTTAAAGAACCTCCCAGGAAAGCCCTGAAAACCAGGATGACTCACATTTTCCTTTCAGTATGACAAATCTGAGAGATGCTGACTCCTCATTCATTGAACAGGTTAGAATTTCACAAGTGACAAAAACATGCACTCTGAGAGTCAAGGTAGGCATGTCATGTGAGACACATCATGTCACAGGAGAGGAGAGCTGGTCTTGTGGTAGCAAGCATGACTTGTCTCCATAGCTAAGCAGGGTCTGCCCTGGTTGCATCTGAATGGGAGACTTGATGTGTGAGCACTGCAAGATATTCCCCTCAGGGGATGAAGCCGCTCTGGGAAGAGCAGAAGGTTTCAAGTTCCCTCCCTGGCTTCTCCAAGACAGGGCTGAAAGAGATTCCTACCTGCAACCTTGGAGAAACCGCTGCCAGTCTGTGAAGACAATACTGAGCTAGATAGACCAATGGTCTGACTCAGTATATGGCAGCTTCCTCTGTTCCTCTGTCTCCTATTATTTTTTAAAGGCAGCAGCAAGAGTCTCCAAAATTGATCAGCGCTGTGGGGGGAGGGGAGCTCAACCCTTTCTCCATGGGCCATTTTTCTATTCCATGTCACCTCCCCAACAAGCTGCTTTCTCTCATGGGGAAAGATATTGAGTCCATGCATCCTTCAACCTGTAGGGAGACACTTCCCATGTCTCCCATCTCATGCCTTATTAGTGTCTTATAACCAGGGCTGGTCCACCCACTAGGCAGACCTAGGATGTTGCCTACGGCACCAATTCTTGGAGGGGCACCACCATCCCCATCCTGAACAGTCACCCTCTGCCAGTTAGGGTTAGGCTTAGCTGGGGCATGAGGGGCAGCGAGGAAGGTTAATATATCTTTTAAAATCTGCAAGACTGCTGTTGAGGCCCCATACCACTGCCCAGCCCCGTGAGAAATCCACATGCCAATTTCTGCCATTCACTTGGCGGCGTGGCTCATGTGTGGCACCCATTTGAGGGGTTAGCCCAGCAAACTGGGGGGGGGGGGCACCAAAGTCATACTTTGCTTATGGTGCCAAAAACCCTAGGGCCAGCCCTGCATCTAATATCATGGAACTTAGAATGTAGTACCGAGGTTGTCAGAAGGAGGGATTTGAAAGATGCCTCTTTCCCTTCCCATCCCATGATAGAGGGGCCATCTTGATTGAGATGTCTAAAAGCAGCATCACTCAAAGGGGGAAAAACTCTTTTCCCCAAACTAATGTTCATTAGTTGAACAAGGAGACCCTGGTGGCGCAGTGGTAAAACTGCCGCCCTGTAACCAGAAGGTTACAAGTTCGATCCTGACCAGGGGCTCAAGGTTGACTCAGCCTTCCATCCTTCCGAGGTCAGTAAAATGAGTACCCAGAATGTTGGGGGCAATATGCTAATCATTGTAAACCGCTTAGAGAGCTTTGGCTATAGAGCGGTATATAAATGTAAGTGCTATTTAAGGATAGATACCTGCTAAAAACACTCACCTCCTAAAAGTTCCATCTGTGAAAGCTGGTGCCAAGGACTGGAGTCCATGTTGCTACTATTAAAGTCTTCAGAGAGGACATAAACCATCTCCTACAGCTGCATGTAAGGAGGGGGAAAGTGGTTTGGTGAGACAATTCTGCATTTAGAGTTAGGGTTTATCCCATCTGTCTGGGGACTAAAATCCTGTTCTAAACAATGGCTATGGCGGAGCTTGCTGGTAGCCAAGAGGTTAATATTGAGGCAGTGGAAATCTCCCAATCCCCCTAGGTGTGAAGACTGGGTACAGGACCTGCTTGAGCTAGCGGCACATGAAAAACGGGCCCTCTTAAAACTAAATAAATCAGATAAATGGTCAGAAATCTGGGACAACTTCCTTGAACTATTCTTAGAATAGAAACCCCTCTGATCTACCCACACCTACTAGTGCAATGGTGAGTATCCCTTCGCCTCTTCCCCCCTCCCCTTCTGCTTGCTTTCTCCCTCTTGAGGTTAATTCAAGTGTTGGCCTGAAGCACTTATCCTAAATGAACAACTCTTACATAGGGAACCTGTGGGAATGAGAGCCAAATATCCTTTATCTTAGACACACACACACACACACACACACACACACACACACACACACACCCTCTCCCATCATGGGTCATCCAGAAGCCAAGTCAGGAGTCTCCATAACAGGGCCTGAAAGCCAAAAGTCTCTATCAGGTATATAAGGTTTCCCAGGCAGGGAACCACTCGGCTGTGAGCCCGGTGGTTCTGATGATCACAAAAATCGGGCTAGGATTTTCCTAGCCCGATTTTTGTGATTGTAAGAATAGCCCCAAAATCTTCTGCTCATGCCAAGCATAGGATGATGAATCTATTACTTTGGGCTTGAATCCTATCTTTTGTCAACAAGTGTATTATGTATTCAGACTTCTAGGCATTTCTCTTAAAGATTCCTCATGAACAGTAGGAGTCTAGCCTGTATTGGCTTCCAGATTCTTCAGTCTGTGCCAAGCTGGTGATGTGTATGAAATGTTCAAGTCTGAATTCAGTTCTTGGCATGCCAATGCAAATGACTCCAATGCAGTGGCAGTGGATGCACTCAACCAGTCTGGCTGAAAGGCAGCATGAGACAGACATGCCCACAGTTCCCACATGTTGAAAAGGTAGTGGGAATCAGTCTGAAGCCAGCGACAGTTATAATCCAGTCATCGTATGGTTTGACATCAAACTAATTGCAAAAGAAACTGAATACACAAATGATGTCACTGCAGAAACTCTCTCCCAGCAGTGTGTCCAAGCTCTCACCAGATGAACCACAATTGCCTTTTCACCAGCTTGAAGTTCTGCTTTTTGGTCACTGTGGTGTTGTAGAAAACGTTTGCTTCTTCTGTAAAGTGTTCACAACTTCATGGCTGCCTCATCTGGTTCAGCTCAGTACTTCATGTCCACCATTTATTTATTGATTTGATTTGATTTGATTTGATTTGATTTGATTTGATTTTTTATACCGCCCTTCCGAAAAGGCTCAGGGCGGTTGATGACCATGAACTTGTCTCAAATGATACCTGGTTTCACAAATGTGGCAGATCATTCACTCGATTGGGTTGGGGGGTCATCAGTGGACAGTGGTGCTCTATGGATTATCCAGGAGGCATTAATACTGTTGTCATGGATGGACAGATCACTATCTGGTGGAAATTGGACTGGGGTCAACCTGGTACACCTCTGCGAGCCCTGAAGGCTTATGGATCCTAATGGATTCCTGATGGCTCTGGAGGATTTTCCTGCTGAGAGGTCAATGCTCTGGTCTCCCCCTGGTATGAAGATATTAGTTGGGCCATTGACATGGTTGCACCTAAGCATCTTTCCCAAACTGCCAAGCCCAAGCAACCCCCTGGTATACAGGAGAGTTGAGGGTGATGAAACAGGCCAGTAGATGAAGCAGGTCTGAGCATCGAAGGCAAAAATAATTCAGGATGAACATGATCAAACACAGGCTACAGCCAATGTTAGGGCCTACTTTGTGGCAGTGATGGCAGCAAAGAAATCTTACTTCTCCGCCACCATTGCTCCACCACCATCTGCTCACTGTCATTCAGTGGAGATTTTTTGAGTGGTTCAGGGTCTGCTCAGTGAGGGCCCCAAAGATGATCCAATCAAACCTTTGTCAGCCTGCTGTGACCAATTTGCACTACATTTTGCAGATAAAATCATTCGAACCTGGGACAACTTGCACGTTATGTTTCTTACAGAACCAGAACTGAATGTTGCTGATGTACCATCTGGTCCTATTGGATTGGATACATCTCAGACTGTGGTGCCTGAAGAGGTGGATGGGCTGAAACCTCACACATACAAGCTCGATTCTTGCCCTTCATGATTGGTAAAGGTGGCCAGAGAGGGGCTGGGTCCATGGGTGGTAGGGGTGGTAAACGCCTCCCTGAATCAGGGGATTGTGCCCCCATGCCAAAGCAGGCTATAATTAGACCCCTCCTGAAAAAGCTCTCTTTGGACCCGACCATCTTAAACAACTTTCGGCTGGTTTCTAACCTGCCATTTCTAGGCAAAGTATTGGAGTGTGTGGTAGAACACTCTTTCAAACAATTAGAGAATGAAATTACTTGCCCACCTATAGGGAAATTAGCCTTTGGGAGGTTAAGTATCTCCCCTGCACCACAGAGTACAATTTGTAGCCACAGGAGGGTTTTGCTAAATTGTTTGGACAAATTGAGCAAAGGTCACTGAGAGTGCTGACACCAGTCTTTATAACTACCAGTCTTCATAACTGCCGCTCCAGATGTGCTCACAATTTCCTTGGGTGCAGGATATTTTTGGTGTCGGTGGGGGGGCGGGGGGGAGGCAGGGTAAAGTTAACCTTTACAACCCTCCAGTATTAATTGCTGTTTCTTATCCTTAGAAAGGGCTACAAGGGAACTTGTCCCCTGCTAACTGAGCAAAGAGGCAGCTTTTAAAAGTGGTTATTCTCTTTACTGAGCAGGGGGAGAGCAACTGGCCCTATCCATCTCCAGCACAGCATCTCTCCAGTGGCTGCTGCTGGTGTCTATCTTATGTTTCTTTTTTCGACTGTGAGCCCTTTGGGGACAGAGAGCCATTTTATTTATTTATTTTTATTGATGTAAGCTGCTTTAGGGACTTTTGTTGAAAAGCAGTATATAAATATTTGTCAAATTAGTATTTGTACCTACATTGTACAGAAAAATGCACTGCCACACACTGATAGCAAACACTGCACAGATCTAGCTGAGATAATGGAAACATTGACAAAATGATGCCAACAACACTCAGGTCAGCTTCTATATGAGCTAAGAAATTCTTTAACAACAGAAAACGTGAGTTCATAAGGCAATGTTTGATAAACCATGCAGTCCTCTCAGAACTGGAAATGTCGGTGCATATTAATTTTTTTGAAATGAATGGTGGCAAATATATTTAGGAGTTGGGCATATCTTGGCAGATCGCGGCCACTGTTGCAACCTAACCTGTTTGCAGCTCCTCCCTTTGTTTGGCAGAAAGGGATGGGAGAACAAGTGCATTTCTTTTTCTTTTCTTTTAAGTGAAATCCAAAGCTAGAGAAAGGCATGGCACCAGATTAAAACAAGTTCCTCAAAGAACAGAGGTATGGGAGGGGGCAGCTTCATGACTGTACTGGCTTACAGCACAAGTCTATGCTTATTTTTTCAGAAGTAAACGACACCGTGTTCAATGGGGCTTATGGGTAAGTGTGCGTAGATTGCACTAAGTCACTAAATGACAAATCAAGAAGTTGACAGTTTCAAATATTGTCTCTGTTATTGAATGCCTAGGTGGTCATGGGCCAGCTACTGCCTACTTTCTCAGCTTAACATACATACTTCATGGATATATAGGCGACTGTCTTATATTCATTCAGGCCATTGGTCCATCTAGCTCATTAGTCCATCTAGTATTGTCTACTCTGACTGGTAGCGGCTCTCCATAGTTTCAGACAGAGGTTTTTCCCCAGCCCAAACTGGAGATATCAGGAAATGAATCCAGCATCTTCTGCATGGAAAGCAGGTGCTCTAATACTGAGCTATGCTCCATCCCTTCTGTAATATTGGATGAATAATAGTAATTTACCTTAGAGAGTTGTTGCAAGAATTACAAGTGAAGCAAGGTAACAAATCACTAGAGCAGCTGCAAAGGGTCCATAGTATAGCTACAACTGTGGCCAGTGGCACACCTAGGTGGCATAACTGTGTGCCTAGCGGCACACTCAGCTCGGACCTAGATTGCTTCGGAGGCCCGCCCCCCCCCACTGCGAGGCCCCCCTTATTTTTATTTTTAAATATATACCTTGCCTCGCTGCTGCTCCTGCCTCCTGGGGGGCTTCCAAATGATCGGGGGGGGCTCACCAGAGCCCCACCGCTGTAATGAGTATAGTGACACAAGCATGATTGTGCAATTTTATACATTAGCATTAGAGTGCTCTTGCACAACAGTACATTGTTTGGGGCACTCACAGTAGCGCAGGTAGTGCAGAACCACCCATGATATGCTGCATATCTTGTTAGCCAAGCGGCAGAAGCCTAAAACATATCAGATAAGTGAATAAACATTAGATCTGCTCACATTATTTCTGAGAGGAGGTGCCTAATGATATAGGCTGGGATCCAAATAAATTAAGAGCCCAGAACCAGTACAGTTGATGCAGTGCTAGGCACCTAAGCCAGCTTTGGTCTTGTGCTGATCAAACAGCAGTCCCTGAAACTCAAGGGACTTTAAAAAACAGTTTGTGATATGGCGTGTGGTGGACACCTTCATTAAAAAAATAGTCATCTCGAGCAAAAGGTGTAAAATAAATTCTCTGCCTCTTGAATTAAATATCTTAGGGCTTGATTCCCCTCCCCACATCCCCAAAAGCTGAGTTGCCCCAAATATTTTCAGAATTAGCCTTTAAAACATCTTCTTAAACCATGACTTTTAACACATGTGAGTCTAGCTTATAGTACACAACCACACCCAGGATAAATGCCTCTCTTCTGTATAAAGTCAACAGGTGAGCATTAGGCAATTTTGAATGTTCAGTCAAATGCTGTGGATCCTGTCACTTTGTTGAATAAACTCCATGCCTGAATTCAGTCCACCCTAACTGGATCATAGCACGTTGTCTAAATCTCTTTTCCATCTCCTTCTTTTGTCTTTTCATGGTCATATTTCTGGTAGGTAACTGTAACCCACCTGCCTGGTTTGTTTCAAACCCTGATTAAAACATCCCAGACATAATTACTTTACCAGCATGGATCTCGTGTAAGTAGCAGTCAGCAGCAGTTAAGACACCCAGAGACCAGGTTTTAATCAGTCTTGACTGAAGGCTGAAAATGATTCACTCCTGTCAGCACTGGGCAACACAACAAACAGCTTTCCAGAAAACCACTTAAGCAGAAATATGTTGGGATGTTTCTATAGTAACAAGGGGAAAATATTTCACACACGAGTCCATCTGCTGTAACATATAGAGGAGTGATCTGGCGAAGGATCTCACTATAAATTAATCTTAATGTGCAAACTTCATTTTATGGTCTCACACACATGGGCACATGCACAAAAATGCAGAGCATGAAAGAGTGGAAACACAATGGGTCTTAGGTATGTTTTGTTAATGAAGCAAAATGTAAGATGTTCATCTAGATATGTTGCCAAATTTCATATTTCCTATCTCAGAAATACAAATTTCAGTGACTCATAATCCTCACCTCAAATGTAATGCAAACATGATTACGCCAAAGATTCTTCTCTGGTTCAGATCTTAAACATATGGCTCCCTCAAAACTGTGCTAGCTGAGTTAGATGTTTATATCAGAGATCAGCCTTGGCAGTTTTGACTAAAGGGGTTCGATCCAGTTCAGTCTAATTGAAGGATCACCTGAGAAGTATATCCACAGTCCCTCTACTCATTGATTTCTCTTTGAAGTTACAATCTTCAAGAATAAAGAAATCATGGAGATAGAGGATCAATGGGAGAATATAACGTTATGATTTATGCAGCTGCTGTACAGGTGACTGTAACAGATCGAACTCAAGACTGCTGTAGGTAGCTGAGGCTCTTCTCATGATCGGCGAGAACAGCCTGGATGGGGTTTGCAGGGCGAGCGGGCTTGGCCATCTCTCCCCACACATGAGCAGGCAGTCTGCTCGTGTGGGCCGAAAGGGCTGCCCACACGACTGTTGGTTCCATTATGGAGCTGGCGGAGGCTTGGAGGATCGGGGGCCGCATGGCCCCCAGAAGCTCCAGCATGCCCTGCACAAGCACACAGGGCATGCTGGAGAGACCCCCGAGACGGGAGGCTGCTTTTCAGCATCCTGATCTGGGGTCTACTCGTGAGTTGCTGAAGCACAGAGCCACGTTGCAGCAACTCATTGGTGCAATTCTACATATAAACACATTAAGCAATCTTCATCACGTCCAGTTTGACCCTCCATTGGCTTTGGATTTGGCCATTAAATAGCACAAGTGCATAGGGTTGCGCTTTTTGTATTTTTTCTGTTTTGATTTGTACCAAATCTGAAACAACCCCATTTTGTATTTTGTCCAAAATTAAGCCTTGCAAATCACCCCAGTTTTGTTTTGTATCCGAATTAATCTGAATCCGAATCTGAATTAATTCAGATTTTAAAAATTGGTCACATGATCAGAAGAGTGGGTGAGGGTTATAGTACCCAGTGAGTGGAAGCTACCACAAAAATCTCAAAGGAATTGGGCAAACTGCTGATTTTTTGTGAATTTTTGAAGTTTGCGCATCTTTCAGATTTTCCCCATAGGGTGAGATGGAGGTTTCAGGAAAAGTATAGCTTCACATGGTGTGGGGAGGGGTGGCCCAGAGTGGAGTGTGGTTGGTGGTAGTGCCCAGTTGGTATAAGGAAGCTACCACAATTTTTTCAGAGGAATTTGGCAAAGGGCTGATTTTTAAAGACTTAATGAATTTACGCGTTTTTCAGATTTTCCTCGTAGGGTATAATGGAGGTTTCTGCAGTCCCATAACTCCACATGAGGGGCATGGGGGCAGCCTAGAGCAAGTGGCGGTGTAGTGCACATAGGGTGCCAACCACCCACATGGGTTGCCAACCCATGAAGTACAGGGTTTTGTGGTTAAAGAGGTGTTCTGAGAGTAGATTCTCTAGCAGCATATGAGAGTGGATTCATGGTTTTTCATTAAAAATCTCAATTGCTACCAGAGAATTTAAACTCAACACCTCAGAAACAACAAAGACCAGTACCCCAATGGGTTAGCAATCCAGGGGTGTGGTTGGTACCCTCTGTGCACTACACCACCACTCGCTTCAGGCCATCCGAGTGCCCCCCAGGTGGAGTTATGGGTCTGCTGAAACCTCCATTATTTCCTATGGGGGGAAATCTTAAAGACGCGTAAACCTCAAAAATTCCTAAGGAACCAGCCCTTTGCCCTATTTGGAATCTGGGTGCACCACCCTTGGGGCACTGCCACCCAACCCACTGTTTTGCCCCTGAAGCCCCACATAAACAAGTTGAAAGAGTGAAGAGAATGATGGACAACAACGACACTTAATTTTTTGGCACAGTTACTTGAGAATTTTGCAGCGGGCGTGAGCCTGTCCCTGTGACACTAGCACAGCAGCACAACCCATTTGTGGATTCAAGCAATCTTTCAATAAAAACACTCCCTCCCATGGAACAGTGACCACAGGTCATTTGAGATAGCAAGATAGACGAATGGGCTGCCTTGGTACTATGGAACAGCTTCAAATGTTCATTTAACTGAAGTGGAGTGAGCTGTAGCCCAAACAAATCAGCCTACTGTACAGAATTGTTGAGATTTATCATCACTGCATTTAATGAAGTGCAAAACCATGGATCATGGTTACAAGAAAGAGAGAAGCAACTAAGATTCCTGGGGATGTCAATAGAGTGCAGGGGTATTCTCCACCCCCTCCTTTTGTCTCCTTTAGTCCCATGCTGATGACCTGTCCCTGCAATGGCAAAAGTTGTGAACCACTGGCTTAGACATCCTGTCCCACCAAATTACATTGTGGCCTAAATTACATTAGACTGCTCAACTTGGGCAACAAAACTTAAGGCACCACTATAACTCATAAAAATCAGAAGAAAAACAAAATAGCTCTTCAAAAGAGCCCTGAACAATTCAAGAGATTCTTTCTAAACCTTTGGAAAGAAAAACCTGTGTAATTTCAGAACTTTCCTAACCAGCTTCTTGAAAAGCTTCTCCACACAATTTATACCATGGCTTTTAGCGAGAGCTTTGGAATTGCATTGAGCTCCCAAAGATATTTGGGTATTTCTGTCTCAAAATGCTGCCTTCCAAATCCCTTTGCAAGGTCAGTTTGCATTTCAATCACACTGAATACAACACTTAACTAAACCATTCATGCTCAACAGCTTTTTGCATATCTTATCTTCTGCTAATCACTCAGTGCCTCAGCTGGAGTGGAGAGAGTCAGAGAAGTCAATTTGAATTGCAATGCTTTTTTGAAGAACAAAGCATTCTGTCTGAAACACAGTCATTTCGATTTGGAAACCAAAATCTCTGTTTTTTAATTCTTGATTTTGTTTTGGTTACAAAACCTCCAAAATTGCCATTTTTGGACACAAAATGTTTTGTACCCGAATTGAAATGCACAAATCTACAAGTGCATGCACAGATCCCATGTTTGTGATGATGGTGCGCAGGGCTTTATGGGATGAACACCACTGCAGCAGGAAACTGGAAGGGGCAGCAGAGAGCAGGTAAGGGCCTGCTCTCCTTTCCTCAAAGTACTCTTCCTGATTTCCCTCAAAGTCCTAGGACCATGCTTCGAACTGCAATTTGGGCACATCCTATACCATAAAACCCTTCGTTGTGTGGCCATGCTGCCCGTGCTGCCCGTGTCTTTTTGGGCCGTTCTGGGCATGCACGGAGCGCATGCCCAGATCGGCCCAAAAAGACACGGCCGCCCAGGCACGGGCGGTCATGTTGGGGCCCGAGAAGCAGTGGCCTAGGAGAAGCGGCCACCGCCAACGGGAGAAGAGTGCTGGCGAGGCGGCGAGGTGGCGGTGGCCGCAGCGGGGCGACTGGCCCTGATGGCAGCAGCCACCGCCACGACGACAGGGCCGGGAGGAGGAGAAGCAGCGGGCCGAGGAGAAGTGGCCGCCACCAGCGCCAAAGGAAAGTGCGGGCCGAGGTGGCGCTGGCCGTGGCAGGGCGACTGGCCCCGATGGCGGTGGCTGCCGCCACAGCAACAGTGCGGGTGAGGCGGCAGCGGGCAACCCCCCCCCACACTAGAGCCCGACTTCCCCGCACCCCCCCACATGAACAAGGGCCAACATGGCCCAGGAAAATGCTTCCGCGAGGGCCGCTGCCAACCGCCCTCCCGCCCTCCCGGGAGCCCAATCCCGCCTTCCCCGCTCCCCGACACATGAACAAGGGCCAACATGGCCCAGGAAAATGCCTCCGCGGCTGCCGCCGCCAACCACCCACCCAGCTGCCCGAGACCTCCTTACCCAAAGAAGAACCAACCCAGACAAGCGAGGAAAAAGGAGCTCACGAAAAGAGCTCCTCTCTTGGCAAAGGCACTGCCCAGACTGCCGCTATGGACGGCCGCCCAATGCAACAGTCCGGGAAGAGGCTTGGCCGAGAAAGGAGCTCTGCTTGTGAGCTCCTTTCTCCTTCGCATTCAAAACGGTGAGTAAAGTTGCCAGGTGGGGGGTGGAGCGCAAGATTCTTCTGGGCAGGGGGGAGGGGGGAGGGCAAGTGGGAGTGGGGCAGGGGGGAGGGCAAGAGGGAATGGGGCAGGGAGGAGGGCAATAGGGAGTGGGGAGGGGAGGGCAAGAGGGAGGGGGGCAGGGGGGAGGGCAATAGGGAGTGGGGGAGGGGGAGGGCAAGAGGGAGGGGGCCGAGGGGAAGAGGGAGGGCCAAGAGGGAGTGCGTCAGGGTGGAGGGGCAAGAGGGAGTGGGGCAGGGGGAAGGGGGAGGGGGAGGGGGAAGGGCAGGAGGGAGTGGGGCATGGGGAGGGGAGAGGGCAAGAGGGAGTTAGGCAGGGGGAGGGTGAAGGGAAGGGCAAGAGGGAGTGGGGTGGCAGGAGGGACTGGGGCAGGAGGCTGACAGGAAGGGGAGGGTGAGAGCGGGGTGGGAGGGGGAGGGGGAGCGAGAGAGTGGGGTGGAAGGGAGAGGAAGAGAGGCCAGAGTGTGGGGCAGGAGGGAGGGTGGGACAGGAGAGAGAAGGGAACAGCCAAACAAGAGGGGGAGGGGCAAGAGCGAGTGGGGGAGGGGAAGGGCAAGAGGGAGTGGGGCAGGGGGAAGGGCAAAAAGAAGTAGGGCAGGGGCACGGGGCAAGAGGGAGTGGGGTGGGAGGCAGGAGAAGAGAAACAAAAGTGTGGGGCAGAGGGGAGGGAGGGAGAGTGGGGCAGTACTCTCAGAAAAGGACCCCCACTCTCAGCCAGAGGAGGCGACCTACTAGCGCCCGTTATTTTAACGGGCTTAAAAATACTAGTCTCTAATATCTTGCCCTGTTGACACAAAATAGACACTGAAGTCATTCACACAATCAAAAACTGTGCTCTAACCAGGATGTGGGAGCTGTGTGTTTTCCCAATCTTTGGTTGCGTGGAAGCAAGATAGGGAGGAAAACTTGAGTAGCTTTTCCTCCTAGCTTGCTTCCACACAATCACTTCTACCCAGATTTTCCTCTTACCTTGCTTCCACACAACCAAAAATTGGGAGCACACACAGCTCCCAAACGTAGGTAGAACACAGTGGAGCTATTCAGATGACCGGGGCAGGGGGGAGGCATGGCCAGGGATGGGTGGAAGTCTGTGCAGACCCTATCTTCCTCACAGATGAGTAAATGATCCCTGCTGGGAGCGCTGACCATGCTTCCACACGACCTGATCTCTGGAGGCTGGGACAACGTGAACTGGCCTCCAGGTATACCACTGCCAAGTGCAGTGCATAGTGAGATTCCCCCAGGAGACAGGTACTCTAGGCTCCCATCTCTGTGACCACATGGGCTGCAAGCAACCCACCCAGTCACACAATCTTAGAGCCTGGGTTAAGGAAGCGCTCGCTCTCTTAACCCCGAATTAAAGCCGGGCTAAAAAGCTGGGCTAGGCGGCACTGCCCTGCCAGGATTGGGCCCAATCCTGGCATTTCTAATGCACAGCCTAACCCAGGATGGGCTTCCCTAGCCAGTGTTAGGCTGTGCATGAGAACATCCTCGGTTTTTTATTGTGTGAATGACCTCATTACCCCTGGAAAACACTGCCACATTCTTTCTTTTTAAAAAAACCAAAAAAACCCAGAATGCATCTTCTGCAACTTTTTCTTCTAGGTGGCTGCTAGCAACATTTTCATTTGCCTGTTTGATTGTGTCTCTCTGTTTGGCAGAAGAAGGGGAGAAGGTTTTTCAAGGAGACAATTCCCTCTCTCCACAAAGAACAGATTCCACATCCTAGGTTGGTATTACGAAATTTGCAACAAATCAGTGTTTCACCTAGCTATGGTGACTTTAGCTGAAATTCTCATGTAAGCATTAAGTAAGTGCCTCCCATGACATATTTTACTCTGGGACTATTAAAATAGTTAAGAAGTGGTTCAAGAAATTCTGCTGATTAGAGAATTGAAAGGATACAAAAACAGCTTTCAAATGCTAAAGTGTACGGAATGTAATGGAATTCCAAGGTTTAGGGAGTATTTTTTAAGCATCTTTAAATCTATCTGTAAATATAAGTGATGAGAGTTCTGTATACTCCTTTGTTGGATGTAAAAATGTTGGAGGAGCCCTACTGGACCTGCCCAAAGTCCACCATCCATCTAGTCCAGCATTCTGTTTCTCAGAATGGCCAATGTTTCTGGGAAGGGCTTGCAGGCAACAGAGCAATATCATCACATGCAACATCCTTCCACTGCTCTTGCTGCCCCTAACAACTGGTATTCAGTAGGGCTGTGCAATATTGTCTGTGGTCAGGGTGGCCAGAACCTCAGGGGTATACTCGTGAGTCAAATTGGCCATAACCCAAAATTTGGCAAATTTGGAAACAGAGTGTGGGATTCTGGAAATGGCTCTACATGGGCCATTCCAGAGGGTATCTGAGATACTCCAGATCTGAAAGATTTTGTTTTATTTATTTATATGTCGCTTTTCAACAAAAATGTTCTCAAAGTAGGGAAGTGCTATTTTGGTCTGGAGTTCTCCAATATTGTTTGGGGAATTCCTGCTCATTCCAGAGCTTCATGTGGCAGAGGGAATCTGTTTTTCCCCTTCAGTTGTGACTGGTTTTGTGGTTCTGATCCGGATCCGATCCGATCTGGAATTTGCGATTATGCACAGCCCTAGCATTCAAAGATATGCTATCACTGAATATGGAGCTTCCACAAAGCCATCATAACTAACAGGCAATGATAGACATTTCCTTCATAAATTTGTCTAATTTTATTTTTAAAGTCAGTGGTCATCACTATATCCCTAAGCAGCAAATTGCATAAATTAATTATGCGTTGTGTGAAGAAGTACTTTCATCTGTCTGTCCTGAAACTCTGGTTTTAGAGCAGAGCTATTGTGTCCACAGACATTATATGGGAACGGGACATAAACTGGTCTTGTTACTGATGTTTTAATCAATTCAAACTGTGAGTCCCCAAATATTATTGGACTACAAGTTCCATCATCCCCAGCCAAAATGGCCAAAGGCATTGAGCTGTATTAATCCTTAACTTTTAATGTTGCTTGAAACCTAAATATGCACTTATTGCATTAGCTGATCACACGCTGTTGCCAGAGGCGCTGCATGTAAACGTTTTCATAGGCAAGAAATTTTGTCTGGAGCATTTGGATGTTATCCGAATGGATAAATGACTCTGAACTGAAAAAGACTTTC
This sequence comes from Hemicordylus capensis, assembly GCF_027244095.1. Lineage (NCBI taxonomy): Eukaryota > Metazoa > Chordata > Lepidosauria > Squamata > Cordylidae > Hemicordylus > Hemicordylus capensis. Next base: position 265,039,848 of record NC_069657.1, on the reverse strand, counting down.
TCAGTTAAAATGGGATATGCATGGCTTTGAATCAAATTCAAGGCCTTCACAAAGTTCAGAGTTTCTGCAGATCAGACTGCATCTTGAATGTCTGCTGCTCCTCCTTGGCCATGTGGCATGACTCAGTATGGGACTTCAGAATAACTTCAGAAAGAAAGACTGAATGACAAATCAATATTGAAATGAACACATAAATAGCAGGTTAGTTTCAATAAGCAAAGACAACTAAACTAAGGAATATGACAGGTTTAATAAAATTTGTTGTTTCTGATACTTATTTTGTCCCTAACTAGACTCTCAACTGGAATAAATGATTCTGCATTAAACACCCACACTTGTCCTTCAGGTTACGGTCACACAGCTCCAGGGAAAGGGACAAAACTGTCCCATCAACTCCTCCATTTTATATGAATTTGGCAGCAACCTGGCTCTTACATATGGGTTTGCAACTGAAATTTCTAGTTAGGACCTATATTGTATGCTTTGGAATATCAGAACATTTCTTTGCTAGATTTTATGTGCATTTGCACGTAACACAGAACCACTCTCTCCCGCCTTCTCTCCTGTCTGAATTCAAATATCACAGAGAGTTATCTCTCTGCAGTCAGTGAGACTGCAGAGAGGAGGGGGAACGGCTATGTGGGCTTCCTTCCGGCATGAAGGACAGCCCTCACAGCCAATCACAGCTGGAGGTGAGGAAGGAGCTTCCTCCCTCAACTCCAGTTGAAAGGAATGCAGCCTGAAGTTCAGAATTCGGTCGATATGAAGGCTGCATCTAACCTCAGGTTGCAGCGACAAAACTCACTACAACCCAAGGGTTCAAACTAGAGTTCGAAAAAGGGTACCTCGGGTTGGTTGCCATGCAGAACCAGAGTTTCATGCATTCATATGTTACAGTAAGAAAACCTCTGCTCCCCAATCAACTAATCAATCAATCATTTTTATTACAGTCAAAGAACAGCATAAAATAGAACTGTAGAGCATGATTCAAAATAATAAAAACAAATTTTGGAACCACAGACATACATTATTACTACCCTAATAGTATAAAGCTATATTATCTCTCTATATAATTCTCTAAGGCATACCCATGGGTAATCCCGTGTATGTCAGATCTCGCGAGAGTTTGCAAGCACAAGCACCATGAAGATTGGGCTGTGAAGATTCCATATGCAGATAGCGAGGAGGAGCCTGTGAGAGCAGAAGCACCATGGTGATTCGGCAGTGGGGATTCCATATGCAAATAGCAGAGAGGGGCCTGTGGCACCGTGGTTATTGGGCAGTGGGGATTCCAGCAGCTATGGTGGTGGCAGCAGTGAGGAAGAGTCTGGTCAACCACTGCTGCTGCTCCTGTGGGGAGGAGCAGAAGTGGGGCTTGGGTGAGCGTGCGGAGGTCTCTGGGGCTGCAGCTTGGCCAATAGGCACCAGCAACGCCTCAGCCACAACCAAGAGGGGTGAGGGGGGTGGAGTAAAGGGATGGAGGAGTGACCAAGAGGGGTGAGGGGGATGGAAGCAACTGGATGGAGGAGGAGGCACAGGAGTGTGACTCAGGTGAGGGTGGAGAGATCTCTGAGGTGAGGGGGGCTGTGGCAGAGGGTGAGGAGAGCTTTCAAGTACTAGCACACAGATTCTCTGCAAAGGTTAAGCTAGTAATATCATAAAGCTTCTACACTTAGAAAAGAGGGTAGCTATGAGATTATTAAAGAGCTGTATTAAAAAAATTATGAATATATAAAATGCAAAAAATGGTGGCTAAAACAGGGTATATAAAATAAAGTGTCTAACTAGGAACACTAAAAAAGATTAAATAGTGGTTTAAAACTATGCAGAACTGATGCAAGGGAATGGCCTGGCAGTCATGAGCCGGCAGATCCTAAATGCTGCCATGCAGAACTTGGCAGTGTTATACATGAAGGCCGGGTCTTCATCCAAAAGCAGCAACCGAGTATAAACATGGTTTGGGCAGCCATGGTACTTGCCAAGTAGCAGAATTATAATCTTGGCCCGGATGTCTCTGTAAAAGGGGGCAAAAGAGGAGTACATGTTCTGTGGTTTCTACCTCCCCAGTGTCACAGGGACAAAGCCTCTCTGCAATTGGTATCTTTCTGTATTTGCCTTCCAATACAGCGGAGGGAAAGGCGTGACAATGGGTGAGGGTGTAAGCCCTTCTATGGCTTGGGATTTCTAAGCTGTGACAGGGATGCGGTGGGGGGGGCAGATCACCTGAGCCTTTCTGAGGACAGGAAGGATGGAAGCCTGCCTAGGTCAGCCTGGTGCTCAGTGTCCATTATCCTCTGTTTGGTGACTGTTTTTGCCTGGTCATGTTCCATAGCCAGTGGGGGCGGTGGTAAAGCCCAGGAGCGATTTAGTCCACACGGCCCTTTTCCAGGAAGATTGAAAATTGTCCTGTAGGGTCAGAGGGGCCAAGCTCCGAGGGCTGAGGGATAATTTAAGCCACAGGTTAAAAATGGACAACCATACCCTGGCCTCAACCTTTATCATGCCTGTTTCCAAGCGTAGTGTGGCATTTGAGACACAGCGAGGCCCTTGGAGGGCTGCTCTTAGAAATTTGGACTGCACCCGCTCCAAGAGGGCAAGACTGGAGGGGGCCTCCAATTGGGCACCATAGAGGAGTTTCACCAAAGTCTTGGCCTCAAATAATTTGAACGCTGCGGGTACGTATTGGCCCCCTCTAGTCTGTAGGAATTTTAGAATGGTAGGGGAGCTCCTCCGAGCGGTGAGGGCAATATGGTCGCAGTGGGCCTTTCTTGAGCTATAGGTAAGTAGGACCACTCCCGGATATTTGAAAAAAGTGACCTGTTTGACCTTGTGGCCATTTGTACTCCAGGGACATGTCTTGGGTCTTCTGGTGAAAGCCAAAGCTTTAGTTTTTTGATAGTTGATTTCTGGTTGATTGTTCCTGAAGTACTGAGCTAGAGCCACCAGCACTCTTCTGAGACCTATAGGGGGTCCTAGAGAGGATTGCAGCATTAATGGCATAGAGCAGGGAGGAAATGCTTCTATCCACCAGCTTGGGAGGGTGAAGGTCTGGGCTACGAAGGTGTCTCACCATGCCACTGATGTAAAAGTTTGGGCCAGGATGCATCCTTGTTTGACTCCCTTCTGTGTCGGGACAGGGTTTGTGAGTGCCGTTGTGGGTTGCACCTTACCTTGAGGGTTGGGTCTGCATGAAGAATGCGGATCAGATAGAGCAGGTGCTAGTTGATCGAGGAGGCTTCCAACTTCTCCCATAGCTTGACTCGGGAGATGGAATCAAAAGTGGCCTTTAGATTAGTGAAGGCAGTGTAAAGGGAGGCTGAGTTGCTGGAAGAATATGCTGAAGCCCCAGGCATTGATCAGTTGTGGATCTGCCCTCCCTAAAGCCAGCATGAGAGTGGATTCATGGTTTGTTGTTGAAAATCTCATATGCTACCAGAGAATCTACACTCAGAACACCTCAGAAACAACAGAACCCAGCACCCCATGGGTTAGCAACCCATGGGGGGTGGTTGTCACCCTCTGTGCACTACACCGCCACTTGCTCCCAGCCACCTCAGTGCCCCCCAGATGGAGTTATGGGTCTACTGAAACCTGCATTATTCCCTAAGGGGGAAAACCTTAAAGTTTCCCCCCTTCAACTTCAACAGTTCCTAAGAAATCAGCCCTTTGCCCTATTCCTTTGGAATCTGGGTTGTAGAGGCACCCCTTGGGGCACTGCCACCCAACCCAGATTTTTCCCCTCAGGCCCCCTTTCTGCCCCAAATCTGCCCCAAAGACATGTAAAATTCAGAAATTCTCTAAAAATCAGCCCTCTCCCCAATTCCTTTGGAATCTGGGTGGCAGCAGGCACCCATTGGGGCACTACCACCTGATACATTCTTCTGCCCCCAAAGCCCCCCTTCTGTCCCAAATCCACACCAAATAACATCAAATTATTAAATTGTTTTAAGTTTATTGTATGTGTTTTTAACTTGTTTTGTGCTATTGTTAACCCCCCCCCCCAGAGACGAAAGTTTGGGGCAGTGTACAAATCTGATAAACAAACAAACATCACACATCAACAACAACAGCAGAGCTTTGCAAAGAACCAGGCAGATTTCCATAGGGCATGCACATCCACATCCCCCCAGAAATGCAATTGATCTACACCATCAATGAAATGCACACTGCCCCACACAGAGTGCACACTGACCCACTGGCCAAAGAGGATAAATTTTACCCTCAAATTTCCTTAAAAGGAATAAGGAGGCAGTTGCCAGCAGATCAGTCCATGCTTTCGCTGGCCAATCTGCAGGCTGAGGGGCTGGAAATTCAAACAGATGTCAAAACTCAAAATGGAGACTGAAGGAGAAAGACTTTTCGCTATTGCAAAATGGAGTTCCAAAACAGCTGAAACAAGAAAACGTTTTGTATCCGAAACAGGGACATTTTGTTTTGGCTACAAAATTTTCTGTTTTGAGCATTGGGTGTTTTGTTTTGGCTACAAAACAGCTGAAATGGCCTGTTTTGTGCACAAAATGTTTTGTATCCTAAACAAAATGCACACCCCTAGAGTCCACCACTCTATATTATTTTTTGTAAGCTTCAGAGGGATAAGATTTTCCCCAGGGGCCTTCCCTGCTCTGGTTTGGGAAATGAGAGACTCAATCTCAGCCATAGAGACTGGTGGCCACATGGGCAAGTCCTCTACATTTGTTAGGAGGGAACCATCTTCCACAGTGGGGTCTTCATACAGCTTCTGAAAGTGCATTTCCCAGATCTCTGATGGGATATGGGTGCCTAACTGAGCCAAGCCATTGCGGGTGGAGTTGGTTGTGACGTGCCAGAACATAGCTGAGTCCTTTGCTCTGACCACCTGAATGAGCCATGACCAAGTGGCCTTTATTGCCTCTCTTTTCTTGCATGCCACTAAGTGTTTACAGTATATTGCCTTTTAAGGTTGAGGTGTGGGAGGACCATTGCAGCATTGGTTCCTGAACTGGATTTGTGGATTTGGTAGGTGGAAAGAAGCGCTTTCCTTGCACCAACACAGTCTTTGTCAAACCACGGTTTGGATGGACACACAGGCAGCTTGGGGGGGTACCTCTGCTCCCCCAAACTCTGGTTCTGTGTTCCATGTGAATGTGGCCAATGGACACATATTGGACAGAACTCCAGCATTAATCTTCCTGGGGTTCAACTATTGTAGTTTATGCAAGTGGGTCCATCTCCTGTACTCTCTCTTACTCATATGTCTTTTGCATATTCCAGTCTTGTATTGACTCCCAAAAGGTGTATATGTGTCAGCTGATAATCTTTGCCATCTGGCTTGAGAGTGGTAGATTCCATATTCTGCATCTTCAAGGGTGCTCCAGTTTATCACTGCATAACCCAGAGCAAGTGGACATTGCCTGTGTGTGCTGGATGTTGAAGCATGGAAGGAGCAGGCAACAACAACAAAAAGTTAATTCAAGCAAATGCTTAATTTCTCACTTCAGAGCTGCTGGGGTTTTTAATCATTTTAATTTTGTTGTGTTTGTGAGATAATGAACTTACTTCTGTTTTCTGTGTATTGCCTAGTTTGGTGAGTGCTTCTTCAGCTAATGGTGAAAAATAAAATCTCATCAACCCTAAAGTTTTCTTACTGGATTTGCTTTTTTTATTTTTTCTACTTGATAGGAGTTGTCTGTTTTGTCCGGAAACCTTCCCTTTTTCCAAAGGTAATTCTTTACTGACATCTGTTCCCAGAGTCCAGCCACAAGTATTCATTTGGCTGAAATAATTAGTTGAACATGCTTTCAAATGGGGCAGACAGGATTCATTCTCTCACTTTCTCTCTCTCCCTCTCTCTCTCTTTTTCCACCGGGTTAAGTCAAGTCTGGGAAGGAAGGGAAATCAGAGTGTGGGTTTGTTTAATATAGATAAAAGGATGGGCCAAGCCCAACTAAACTTGAGAAGGCTCAGGGAGTGTCTGACCCACAACCCTGCAATTTGTAAGGCAGCACAGGCCATAATTTCATCCACAGCGAGGCACCTGCAAGAACTTTTATCTATCCCAGCAATCCCAAACCAGGCTCTCAGGTCGCTAGGCTTCATCACCCCACCCCCTCAGTTTCCCAAAAGACAAAGTTGGATAAGGGATTGGCTCACATTTTAATTTAAACCATTCACCCATTACTAATTTTGTGCAGAGGAACTCCAGACTCCTCTCAAGTACTGCAACAGCAGATAGACTCTGAAAGACTGTAGCAAGTACACATGTACAAACATACACATGACCCCACAACAGTTTTTCCCCACACTGCATGGGGACAAGCAATTTGTTAGTTGGGGACCATTTACCCTTGGTTTGTTTGTCATTTCCAAGTTACTCTGAGAAACAGGTCCAAAAGCCAAAGTGAGGCAACGACACCCTATTAGAAGCAATGGAAACATCACAAAGTCAGCAGCAAGAACTTTTAACTTCTTGAGAGCTCTTCATCATGCTAGAGAGCAAGCAAAACAAGGGGTGGGGGAGTGGAGAAGCTGGCAAGATGCTGAAGTCCCCAAGTCTTCAGTTTATAAGATACTTAAAGTACAGTGCAGGAGGACTTACTGTTACTGAGAGATAATCAGATTATCCTCACTAGGTGCCAGGAACTGATTTCAGGATGCACCTGGGACTACTGGGACAAAAAAGCAATAAAGGACAGCCACCCATTTAAAAAATAAAAAAAAATCTAGCGGTTATTTGGCTCTGTTTCCAGCACTAATTGGGACAAATGGGTCCCTTGTGATGCAGAGAGCAGAAGTAAAGAGAATCGTGGGAGTCTTTATACTCACAAAACTGGAGATCAATTTTAGGTGATGCACAAAGTAGAGTAAAGCAGATTATGAAAGTCAGGGAAATCAGGTGTTTTCTCAACTGGGGGGAAAAACCACAATTGTCAAGATGCAGTGAAGGTGAAGGTTAAGCAATTTCATATACCAATGATTTCAAAGGAGAATTAAACACATGCATTATGCAGCAAAGATTTTAAATGGGGCAGGATGGTGTCCATTATTTGCTTACTTGTACAATCCAAGATGAATGTCTAAGTGCCCCCATTTGAGGGTTACAATTACAGACAGGTGGATCCTCCTGAAAAGGGCTCAGAACCATTGCAAATAATTTGGGCTGGTTCTCACGATCCCCACTATAGCAGAGAAATGGGAATTGGGAGATTTGTGCAACATGTGCACTCCCAATTTCTGATCATAAGAAAGAACCCAGGAATATTTGTCAATGTCTGGTTGGCACCAGGGATGTAACCGGGATCAGCAACTGCAGATCAAATCCCAGATTACTGATATGTGTCAGGTTGGCATGATGCCACCCTGACATTGCCAAAATATCCCTGGGTTTTTACAACCGGAAATCAGGAGGGTGTGTGCCACATGAATCTCCCAATTCCCAGTCAGGAAACTGGGTGGGTCATGAGTAGTAAGCATTTCACTTCCTAAACTGTCATTGCAATCGTGATTTCCATCACAATGTCAGCACAATGTCCTCCCAGTGGGAGGAGAAAAAAATGAACTTGAGGGAAGGCAAACAAGGAGTTTGGAGTGGAACAAATTCCATGACAAGGTAATGAGAAATGAAACCTTGTTACACCAAATGTGCATTTCTATCCTTAAATTACTCATCCAAACAAAACAAAACAAAACCACCCTTGGGGGCTCAGAACTTTGCAAGAAAGACACACTCTCTGATCTGAAAGCCAAGTCCACAAAGTGTTCTGGTGACTCATTTAGGAGGAAATAGCACTATGCACATGTTCAAAGGTAAACTTTGTTTTCAGCTTGCATATTACCAAGCTAAGCCACAGAAAATGAGTACCAGAGCTGCACCTTATTCTTTATATGTGAGTATTTTCCATCCAAAACTCTCATTGAAATCCTGATCTCCACCAAAAATCTCTGGCTAAATGGGGAAAGAAAGAAAACGAATGTGTGATGGGGCAGTGGCAGCTGGTGGATACTAAGGCAGAGGGGTGGAGTATACCTTTAACAAAGCTCCTGCTGCCACTGCCTGGCGTTATGAGAGGCCAACCTGCTACATGCCCCACCCCTACCACTCAGCTGGCCAATGCACCTGCACGGTGGCCATTTGAGTGGTCAGCATGGGAAAAATTTGTGGAGACCATTTTTGAGTCCTAATGACCTCTTTCAGAGTCCCAGCCTAGATCACTTGATGTGAATCTCTAGTCCTTAAATATGACCAATTCCGCACACAGATTTACTTACTGAAATCAGCCCAGCTCTGCCCTGCACCCACAGCTGCAGCCTAGGTGTTTAAAATTCTATGAATTGGAACGGACATTGGAGGTATTCTAGGGTAGCCCCCACTTGCATAAATGAACGTATTTGCTGTTATGGATTGTTCTAGTATAAGAAAATCAGGTTGAGATAGATAAAGCACACTGTGTGCAATGCCCTCCTATACAGCTGTCTTTTTGTCATTGGTTCTGCCAAGCTCTGGCACTTGATATTTTACATACCTTACTTTAATCAAAGCCTATATTCTATTGCATGGAATAATTTGTTTAAAGATTCAGAGACAATATATCAAAATCCATTAAAATTTGAAATTTCACAATTTGGATTGTTATGACAAATACTGATTTCAAAATTCAACAGTGGAATTTTGAATACGAGTATGATGAATATTTATATTTACCACTTTTCAACAAAAGTTCCCAAAGTGCTTTACATAGACATAAATAAATAAATAAAATGGCTCCCTGTTCCCAAAGGACTCATAATCTAAAAAAGAAACATGATAGACACCAGGAACAGCCACTGGAGGAATGCTGTGCTGGAGATGGATAGGGCCGGTTGCTCTCCCCCTGCTAAATAAAGAGAATAATCACTTTTAAAAGGTGCCTCTATGTTCAGTTAGCAAATAGAAAGTTTTGATTGGTTAATGGATTAATGAGAGCAATATTATAACAACTGCAAACCAGTAACTGCTGTTCCAGGTCTGCTGTCAAGGCACTGTCAAAAACTGACAACTGCATGTCAGATACTGCTATATTGTGTGGACTACATGTCAGATATGACATATTGTCAAGTACTGCCTACTACTGTCAAAGTCTGGCTGCTCTTGCAAAATCTTTGAATTCAGATCCTTATGCTGAAAGGCAAATATCACTGACTATTAGTGCGGGTGGAGTACCCATAATTAAACTTTGCAGAAGAACATTTTGGGAGGGATGGGCAGAAAGAGGGATCTGTGTGCCCATATCTGCCTGGCTTGACTAAGTTAAAAAAAAAAAAGGAGACATAAACAAGTTAGCTGCTATTAGCTATGTATTATTCTCTGACAAGCCTGTAGGTGGCAACGGAAGACAGCAAAAGGACTTCTGAGTTCTTCCCATGGGTTCCTCAATGTCCTCAGGGATGTGTTACCTAAGTATTTCTTAGAGGCACGGAGGGTTTTCTTGCTCCTTTCCCTTTCGTCTCTGGTTCTCTTCTTCAGCTTGCCCAGGGCTACCTTTTGGCCCTTCCTAGAATCATTCCTACCCCTCTTTCTGGCACATGATTGACTCCTCATCTCTTCTGCTGTTGCCCCTGAGGGTGGCAGCCTAGCTCTCATTCTTCTGGCAGCCTTCAGAGCCAAGGTTATGCCCAGTCTCCCAAGGACTTTGTCAGAGTCAACAGATGGCATCCAGACAGAGGCGCTCTTACCCCCTGGACTTTGGGGCTGAAGTCTAGGGCCTCCACAGCACCTGGGGGCCCCCAAATCCTCTCTAGTCTGTCCCGGGTGGTGTGGTCACCCAACCGAGCATGATGATGCTTAGTTTGCAGGGGAGGGGGGCCTCCGAAAGCCTCTAGGTCCAGGATCCAAAATTACCTAGGTGCACCTCTGCATCCAGACTAACCTTGTTCCGGGGTAGATGTTTTGAGTTTGCATATAGGTGTAGCTTGTGGTCATGGTGCAAAGGAATTCACTTCTGTTCCAGATTAGTTCTTGTGCTACAGCAACGTGTTTCAATTATTGCACAACTTCTTGCACAAGCCCAGATATATGCCAACCGTGCAAACAGTGCATACACTGGGTGGTTCTTCTCTGCTAACAATCATGCTATTTTCCAGAGCTTTGCAACTGCAAAGAAACCTACTGTGATGGTACTGCAGGTGGTGGCACCCATTAAGTCCAAAGGGTTGGGGGCTTCCTTGTCAAAGGGAGCAAATTAATTGCAGCTTCAGTCTTTGGGTAAGTATACTCCAACTAAGAGATTCTATGAATCCTGTATCAAGGCAGAAGTCTGAGGCAGGAAGATACTATAGATACTCTGCAGTCCTACCAATACAATGGTCACTCCATTTGTTTGCATGTGTTGTTTTAATTTCACCCAGAGATGTGAGTTTGAGATGCTATACAAATATAATTAATAAATAAATAAATAAATAAATAAATAAATAAATAAATAAATAAATAAATAAATAGGGGGAGGTTGTGATGTGCAAAGCTGGCCTTCTTCTCCCCCAACCACTGCTTTTGCCATCTGATAGATATCCTATTTTTTAATTTATCACCATCGATACTGATGCAAGTAGGATTGTACAGGCATCCAGGCAGACGTTGCTGCAGCCTTCATTTTTCTGTCAAGGCTGATGAGTGTGGGGAAAGGAACTTCCATTAAACAAAAAAATCTATTGCCTTTCATAAAATTTTAAGCTTCCTTAATCATTAGACAACAAAGTATAGGAAACAAGAAAAATGTGCTCTAGTTAATATTTTTTTAAGCAAAAAAGGGCTCCCCCCGCCCCGCCGACAAAAACCTCTAGGAGGACAAAATGTTCATGAAATAATTCCTCACTCTTATCCCCACTTTAGCTCAAGTCAATAAATTAAATGGAGTTTATGACCTTAAAGTTTAAACCTTTTTGGACACTTCTGCATTGCTTTAGAAATAGGAAAAATATTTGCCAGAATATGCTGGAAATGTGAAATATCTCTTGTGACATAACTGTACATAATATCATCTTTACTGTCCTGCTTGGTGCATTCATTGCTGCCATAATCAAGTCCGTCCACCTTCTTCTTCTCTTTCCTTCAACTTTTCCCAGCATTATGGACTTTTCAAAGGAGCTGGGTTTTCATATAACGTGTCTGAAGTTTTCCTGGCTGTTCACGGTATTCTCAAAAGTCTTCTCCAGCACCAAAGTTCAAAAGTGTCAATACTTTTTCTATCTTGCTTCAGCTTTCGCATCCATAGAGTGTCACAGGAAAAACCATTGTCTGAACAATTCTAGTTTTTGTAGGTATAGACGCATCACGGCATCTAAATATCCTTTCCAAGGCCTTCACTGCAACCCTACCAAGTGCTAGTCTGCAGCATATTTCTTGACTGCTGGATCCTTTTCTATTGATGGTCGATCCTAAAAGGCAGAAGTTATCCACCACTTCAAAGTCTTCATTATCAATTCTGAGGTTGGTTGCTGTACCCGTAGTCATTAGTTTAGTCTTCATTACATTTAATCGTAGAGAGACCTTAAAGGCCAAGCTGAAGACAGATCGACCTGGAGGGAATCTATCTATGTGGTTGCTAAGAGTCGACACCGACTTGATGGCAATTAATCAATCAATCAGTCAGTCAAATGCACCTCTTAAGTCCTGGAGCTGTCACAATGGGGAAATAAAAGCCCAAGAACTATGAACTCAATGTGCCTATAAGGTTTTATGATGACAGGTGGCTGATACCAGTTGTTGGCTACATCCATCCTCATGATGGACTTGACTACTGCTCATTCTAACACTGATGGTTGCTGGTTTCAAATAGAAATGTGTTCAATTGGGCTGGGGAATGCAAAGGAGAAAGTATGAAACTGCTTTATGCCGAATCAGACCATCAGTCCCAGGTTTACCCTGTAGATAGCAGGAATTGAAGCTGGGACTTTCAACGTGCAGAGCAGGTGCTCTTCCACTGAGCTAGAGCCTCAGACCCAGAAATGGTTGCCAGTAGCCCATAAAGCTGAAAGGAAAGCTGGTCTTGTGGTAACAAGCATGACTTGTCCCCTTAGCTAAGCAGGGTCTGCCCTGGTTGCATATGAAAGGGAGACTAGAAGTGTGGGCACTGTAAGAGATTCCCCTCAGGGGATGGAGCCGCTCTGGGAAGAGCAGAAGGTTCCAAGTTCCCTCCCTGGCTTCTCCAAGATAGGGCTGAGAGAGATTCCTGCCTGCAACCTTGGAGAAGCCACTGACAATCTGTGAAGACAATACTGAGCTAGATAGACCAATGGTCTGACTCAATATATGGCAGTTGCCTATGTTCCTAAGTGTCAAACTGCAAAGTTGCCCAATTTAATATTTTGGAGAGGAGAGCTGGTCTTGTGGTAGCAAGTATGACTTGTCTCCTTAGCTAAACAGGGTCTGCCCTGGTTGCATATGAATGGGAGACTAGAAATGTGAGCACTGTAAGAGATTCCCCTCAGGGGATGGAGCCGCTCTGGGAAGAGCAGAAGGTTCCAAGTTCCCTCCCTGGCTTCTCCAAGATAGGGCTGAGAGAGATTCCTGCCTGCAACCTTGGAGAAGCCACTGACAATCTGTGAAGACAATACTGAGCTAGATAGACCAATGGTCTGACTCAATATATGGCAGTTGCCTATGTTCCTAAGTGTCAAACTGCAAAGTTGCCCAATTTAATATTTTGGAGAGGAGAGCTGGTCTTGTGGTAGCAAGTATGACTTGTCTCCTTAGCTAAACAGGGTCTGCCCTGGTTGCATATGAATGGGAAATTAGAAGTGTGAGCACTCTAAGATATCCCCCTTAGGGGATGGAGCCACTCTGGGAAGAGCAGAAGGTTTCAAGTTCCCTCCCTGGCTTCCCCAAGATAGAGACGAGAGAGATTCCTGCCTGCAACCATCGAGATGGTGCTGCCAGTCTGTGAAGACAATACTGAGCTAGATAGACCAATGGTCTGACTCAGTATACTGTATGACAGTTTCCAAAGTTCCTATGTATATCATCAATCATCATCCCTCCTCCTCCTCCTCCTCCTCCTTATATTCCACTTTTATATACCATATCAATATTATGGGGATTCAGATGCACTCTTTGATTCCTTCTGTTTGTTTTCTAAGAAAAGCTTATTTAAAAATTGTATTTGTGTCACAAGACCCAGATCTCTTCAGTAAACACAGCCCTTACTCCCAAAACAGATCAAACTATGATACTGTCACAAGGAGAGTATATTTCTTCTATGGCAAGAAGAAGAAGGGGAAGGGGAAGGCCAATTCCCTGCTTAGAATCATTAGGAAGGGGGTTGGAAATAAAACTGCTGATATTATAATGTCCTTATACAAAACTATGGTGATCCCCATCTCATAACACTAGAACCAGTGGTCATCCGATGAAATTGGCAAGAAATTTAGGTCCAACAAAAGGAAGTACTTTTTCACACAACAGATAATCAACCTGTGGAATTCTCTGCCACAGGATGTGGTGGTTGCCAGCAGCCTGGATGGCTTTAAGAGCAGTCTAGATAAATTTGATTGAGGACAGGTCTATCAATGGCTGTTAGTCTTAGGGTCATAGGCCACCTCCAGCCTCAGAGCCAAGATGCCTCTAAATACCAGTTGCAGGGGACTAACAGTAGGAGAGAGGGCATGCCCTCAGCTCTTGCCTGTGGACTTCCCAGAGGCATCTGGTGGGCCACTGTGTGAAACAGGATGCTGGATTAGACAGGCCTGGAGCCTGACTCAGCAGTGCTGTTCTTATTGTTCTGTGATTTTGTCTCTGTAGGGCAGAATATACACCATGTTGGTCCATCTGTATCTCTGGGACACTTTGCCCAGTGAAAAGGAGAGCACTTATTTTTGTTTGAACATGTGATTCTCCTTTCTAGAAATCCAAATAAAAGCCATTTATGAGCCATCCACTCTTAGCCAGGATAGACGGCATAGTCTGGTGTCAATTAACAGCTCTCGGCAAACACCTGGGAAGACTGCCGATGATTGAGCATGTAGACCCGCTTTTCTCTTTCTGCAAAATATTACACTAGGCAAAGAAGCATTTGGACTGAATGGAAGCCATCGTTCTAATTTTAGACAGTACGTATGAATGAAACTTGAAGCAAGCTGTGCAAGAAATTCCTTCCACTAGGTCACTGCCAGCTAGTATGTGATTTAACGCTAAATTAGGCAGTGCCTGAGAACAGGTTGCCACAAGAAGTTACTTAAAAGCTAAATTTGTTGTTTTTTTTTTTAAAAAAAATCCTTTTCCTAAATATACATTCAAACCATTTTGAGAAAAAGATCCCAGGTCCTGAGAGAAGACTTTTTTCTGCTTCAGTGTCCAAACTATGCATTCTCCATGGTTTCACAGTTGGGTTATGTGGCCCTGGTAGACCATGAGGCTGTTCTCACAAGCAGCCAAGACCAGGCTTAGGCAGCTAGGACTGGGCTTGGCTGCCCATGAGAACCACCAAGAGCTGTGGGGCTCCCAGCAGTGCTTCGGGGGCAGACCTGCCTAGGGAGCCCACCTGTTAGCCAAGGTTAAGGGCACGAGCATCCTCTTAACCCAGGCTAACTGCTAATGTGTCAGCACCGACAGCTCCCAGCCAGTGCTGACACAGGAGGGGGATCTCACAATGCACCACACATTTGCACAGTAGCATTATGGGATTTCTGGGGGCTGGGGCAATGTGTCCCAGTCCCTGAACCTCCATGCTGCCTGAGTCAGCAGCAGCTTGTCCGGGTGCACGATCCATGCACCCAACTCTTCTGGATTGTCCGTGGGGAAGGTAAGCTGCTGCAGCCTTTCTGCTGCTCGCTCTCAAGCCCGCTCACAGGATCATGAGAAATGGCTCTAGATGTCATTGGGTAGATCGCCACTCCTATAAGAGGAATCATCTCCAGCATAACAACTTGACAGGTAAGGTCAAGTTGGAAAGGAGGTATGAAGGAATATGTGAAGCTCTCTTACAATGTCATAGGTGCCTAGGAAGCTGCTTTATATAGAGTCAGGCAATTGGTACATGTAACTCAGTATTGGCTATACTGCTCTCCAGAGTTGGGGCAGGTGTCTCTCTCAGCCCTACCTGGAATTGCCAGGGGTGGAAACTGGGACTTTCATCATGCAAAGCAGATGCTCTTCCACTGAGCTATGGTATCCCCATCCCCAGTCAGACCATCTCTAGCCTTGTATCGCCTACTCTGTCTGGCTGTGACTCTCTAAGGCAGGGGTGGGGAAGCTTGGCCCTCCTGCAGATGTTGAACTACAACTCCCATCATCCCCAGCCACTGGATGGTGGGAGTTGTAGTTCAAAAACAGCTGGAGGGCCAAGCTTCCCCACCCCTGCTCTAAGGTTTCAGGTAGAATCTCCTTCCTTGCTGCTCTATGTAGATTCTTAACCAGAGGTGGCAGATATTGGGACCTTGTGTGCAGATGGGACCTTGTGTGCACAAAGCTATCAGTGAGCTATGTCCCCTACCCCCAGACTGTAAAACAGGGCACCATATGATGAGGATGCTACAGCATTGTGTTTTCTCTTCTCAAGCTCTTGACAGGGTCACTGGTAGGGTGAGGTAGAAAATATTTTGTGTTTTTTATGGCCACATCATACAAGCACAGAATTGGGTAGTAGGCCCAGAAATAAACATCCAGGGATCTCAGGTTTCTTTCAAACTATAAATATAGCTTGAAAACATCTGAGCAATGGCTGGTGAAATTTTACAATCAAGGGACAGGGTGGCTGACCAGGATTTCAAATGGTTGGGGCTGGGACTTCAGCACTCTGGATAGCTCTCTGTCCCTTGCCATGATTAGCAGCAACAGAAAATCATACACAATAAACAAATACATGCAAATTTGTTCCATTTTTTATTATTTATTTATTTATCAAACTTCTATACTGCCCAAACTTTCATCTCTGGGCGGTTAACATAAAAACAATTAAAACACACATAAAAGTTAAAACAAGGCATTTGCATTATATACTTTTCACAGAAAGAATTGCACTTTTCTACATGCAGAATTTGGGTTCTTATTTCTTTATTTTAAAATTCTCATATCCCACCTTCCATTAAAAATGCTTAGAGCTAAGAGTGGTTTGCCTTGGGGCAACCACACTGCATTTTTAGTTGAGAGAAATCTGCCAACTTAGATATCTACCCCTGCAGTACTTGAATTGCTCACAGGTATCCAAGTTCCCAACGAATGACAAAACCCAGGCCTGATTCAGAGTGGTGCTCTGAGGGCTTGATAGTTGCAATTGCTGCTTGTTTCCACAGCTTTATTTGCCTTAAACAGCTCATTTCCTGTTTCTGCATTGTTCCCATCCCTGTTATTACCCTACTACTACCAGTCTTCTTTTTTCTGAGACAAAGAAGGCCACATATTTAAACTTTGTTCATAAGATGCTTACCATTACTTGCTCTTCTTTGAAATTATTACAGTTGGAATTTGTCCTACATGGACACAGGTGACCAAAGCTAGACTCAATCTTCCAGATGTGCCATCATCAGTGTCTTGCACACGGTAAAGGTGAAGTGTGCCGTTGAGTCAGTTTCAACTCCTGGCGACCACAGAGCCCTGTGGTTGTCTTTTTGTAGAATACAGGAGGGGTTTACCATTGCCTCCTCCTGCGTAGTATGAGATGATGCCTTTCAGCCCCTTCCTATATCGTTGCTGCCTGATATAGATGTTTCCCATAGTCTGGGAAACATACCAGCAGGGATTCGAACCAGCAGCCTCTGGTTGATAATCAAGTCATTTCAAGTGCTCTTTTTACCCTTTCTAAAAATGCCCACTCTGTAAGAACTGAATACAACCAAATCATTCTGGAAGATCATAGTCATATGTGACCATCCAATGCCCCAATATCTCTTTCTCCCTCAGTCATTCTGCCTAATGAGCTCCAGTCAATAACTAGTAGTAATAAATGTATTGTTGTGACCACTGGGCATAACATAGCATGGCATAAAACATGGCATAAAAGAGGAACAAAGAAGAAGACCTCAACATACCATAGAGTTAGTTCAACAGTCTGCTTAAGCTGAAACCAATACTACAATTTAGGACAGAGCATGGCAGCTATAAATTTCTTTCTGAGTTTAAAAGAAAGAAAATAACTCAGCCATCAACAAGAAGCATATTGTTTTCCCTCAAATGTGAAGGGCTACAGTAGTCTCCTGACTACTACAAAAAGTCACCAATGCATCAAATGTCATCCCCCATTCTTTCAAAACTACTGAGCACAAAAAAGCATAAGATGCTGCTGCTAACTGATACGTTGCGCTCTACACAAAGCATTTATTGTCTTTCCTTTTACGGGTTCCTCCCCATCATGTAGTATGTGCTGAAATCCAGCTTCCTCAATATGACTCAGAATTCCTTCACATTTTCAGATTTTCGAAGGAGCTTTCTACAGTTTGTCTTAAAATTTTAATCTATATTACACGTGTATAAAATAATCAAAATTATTAAAATAGTCATATTTTAATTCAAATTGTTAAAATAGACATGGAGGGCATACAGTATCATGTTGCTATGCTGGTCTATGACCATAATAAAGATGATTGATTGATTATCTTGTTGCTATTATATCAGTCTAATTTCTCTGTGTAAACCACCCTGAGCCATTTTTGGAAGGGCAGTATAGAAATTGAATTAATAATAATAATAATAATAATAATAATAATAATAATTATTATTATTATTATTATTATTATTATTATTATTATTATTCCTTTTTAAAGGATACAGGTCTTTAGAAACACATCCTTACAACATTGTTATAGCTATATCAGGACTGTGTTTTAGGAAATGGAGATCTGGCATTTTCACATTTGGAAATATCATTTCCACTGTTTTAATTCAGCTTTCCTTGGCATTTGGTTTTTCCTCTGTTGTTACCTTTCAAGATGGGTTAAGTTATATACTTACTGCCCAATCCTCTGCAGAGTTACTCACTTAAACTATGGCTTTTAATGAGCACAGGCATGCCCAACTGAGCTCTACACCTGGTCTGGACTATTAAATGAATGAGTGTCGCTCTTATGAACAGGGATGAGATGCTTTTGAAAGAGTCAGTGTGGTAAGAGAGAATGAATGGCACCCCTGAGATGTACTGAGAACCACGTGGGAGGCTGGAGCTGCTTTGGTGTAAGGAGATCACATATGTCTGGGGGGAACATATGTACATATGTACCTGAATGGCCCATTCTCCCCATGTGGTTGCATCATTGCAATCCAGCCGCACAGAAAGAGAATGTGCTCCTGGCGTGATGCCGTTCCTCCTCCAGGTGCTCCCTCCAAGGGGTGGCTTGCTTGCCCTGCCCAGCTTCAAATGAAGCATGAGACATTTGGGGCTTTGGGGCTGGTTGAGGAGGACCAGGAAGAGGTTCAAGGCCCTTTACAGCATCTTCCTTTCCAGATCCTCATTCAGCACTAGAGAGGCATTCCTCTCCACCCCCACCCTGCCCTTGATTATAGCGTGGGCTTTGCCTGGTTTCCCTTCTGGGGACCCGGGTAGGACATGTTTGCTGTAAGATATTCCCCTTAGGGGATGGGGCCATAGCTCCATGGTAGAGCCTCTGTTTTGCATGTGAAGGTCCCAGGTTCAGCCTCTGGCATCTCCGGGTAGGGCTGGAAAAGACTCTTGCCCAGGGGCGTTTTTTGCCATCCACAGGCAGGGGTAAAGGCACGGTGGTGGTGGGGGGAGTTTTTAAAAAAATCACTTTTAAAACTGCTGCTGTGTGATGATGGCACAGTGGGGACGGCAACGAGAGATCCATCCACCTCCCAAACTGTGACAGGTGAGGTTGGGTGCTGGAGGCAGGTGGCAGAGACAGCAAAAGAGCTCCCCACTTGGGCCTGCCTTCCTTGCAAATGACACAGATTGGGCAATTTCAGCCCGTTTGGGGCCTCTGCATGCACACACATGTGCACAGAGGCCTGAAATCAACCAAATCTGTATCATTTGGAAGGAAGGTATGCCCATGTGAAGAGGTCTCGCTGCCATATCTATCATCCCTTTCCCAGCTCTGCAAACCAAGATCCTTTTAACAGGATGCTTGAGGGGATGTATGTGGAACCCTTTACACTCAAAGCACAGAGCTGGGTCCTCTTCTTCAAGGTCAGAGTCAAATAAGTACCCTGGGCTCACACTGTGATGCTCACGACCACTGTAAGAGGAGGAAGTCACATTCCTTTGTATGTAACTACTCTATAAAGAAGATCAGTTCATAGGACTTATCATATTATTCATGATGGATTCCACAGAATCTCAACAAGAGGACAAAACAAGGTATGGATTTGTCAGCATTAAATGGCACTTGAGAGAACATCCTTCATAAGGGATTAAGGCGTTCAGACTGTTCTACAGAAGTTTAGATGCAGCCAAAGCCAGGTAGCTTCACAACTGCCTGTGAAGTTGGCCAAGAAGCCAGATGCTGCTGCTTCAAGAAATCTCCTCCACAGTTCAGCACCAAGACTGTGCAATCGCCATCCAAATGGCAGCGAATGGAATGGGAGAATGGGAGGTTAGCATTAGCATACACCGCCATCCCTCCTCAGAAGCTTTGGGAGTTATAGGGAAAGTTCAGACATCACATTCTTGCTAAAGTATGCTCAGAGATACACAGGCATTTTTATTAAATAAAGGGAAACTCAAGCAATTACCAAGAACATAAGATGTTGCCCTTTCCCCATGAGCTCCCAAAAGAACGGGAGGTGCTTTTGCATGGTACAGTCCAAGGTGCAAGACCACAGGGTCAGTGCATTGATCTTTCCCATCCAGCTGGCTCCCTCCCTTCTAGTAGGGGTGCCCAATGTGTAAGAAAGGCCCACATTATTTATTATGGTGGACATACAGAGCAAGGATACATTCGGGAGGGACCCACCACCAGGCCATTATGTCCAGAGCATTCGTGCAGTGAGAGAGAAGCCTAACAGAACTTCTCAACCAAGGGCAAAAGTGCAGCAGGTAAGGGGCATCCTCAACTTCCCCAGGAAGCCTCTGTGTCACCCCAAAAATCTGTCTCTGATTGCTGTGTAACCCTCGGGGACATGTTTTCAAGTGGCACAGAGAGGAGTTCCTGGAGAAGGGGAAGGTGTCAAAAATTGCTACTTCCCCACTGCACTGGTGCAGTTAGTTGGGAAGTTCTGTTAAGCTGCTCTCTTGCTACACCACTGCACCCTTGCTCTGCATGTCAGCCAACATGTCTATCCTACCAAATATAGGCGTGGCAAAATAAAGCTATCAGCAAAATAAATTAACAAATCTTCAGATCTTGAAGGGTCAGCTAACACTTTGATCCTGCTATTCCATTAAAAAAAAAGTTCCCCAAGGCAGCTGACATCCAAGTGAAAATAAACATAAAACAATTCAAAAGGAAACAGCACGGAGAAAACCTGAAAAAGCCCTCACTCCCAGGCACAGAGCTTTCTTCTTCTTTCTCCCCCACTACCGCTTCTTGCTGGAGGATCTGTTCAGGCTGAAAGGCACCAGCCATTGCTTCACCAGGTGAGCAGCAGCTCAGAGGCGGTGCCAGTTTCTCACCTTGCAGCCCATCTGAACTACAATTCTTGGGCTCACTTTTGGTGCCTCGAAGGGCTGGGCTCGCAGAAGACTGCAGCAGAACTTCCTTATACATGTGGCTGCAACCTGCAAGATACAGGTTAGGGCACACATTCAGGGCAGAGTGGTCATCACAGAACTTGAGTTTAGCTGGCACTGAGTTTAGCTCTTCACTCTCATCTTTATTTATCTATTGTTAATCTATTAATGTCTCTTTTACCTTTTATTTATTTTCCTATGTAAACTACATTTAGAACTTTTATTGATGGGGGGAGGGAATAACAAGGGAGGGACCCACCATCAGGCCATTATGTCCCAAGTCTGAAATTAACCTAGCTGCACCTGGATGATAATATTGAAAACTCCAGGTGAACCTTCCTTGGGAAGGGAATTCCAAAGAGGGAGGCCACCAAATAAAAGGTGGCCTACCTTTCTTCAATAGTTTCTCAACCTGAAAGCAGTGGGATCTGGAAATGGGCCACTGAAGAGAATTTTATTTGCCCAGCATGATTAGCCCCAAGGTCACATATGGTCACAGCATACTCCTGTAGTGTGGGATTACACCACATGAAACCCGTTCCCACCATGTGAAACCCATTCCCACACTGCTGGAGGCATGTGTGGAGAGGGATCATTTCTTGCCCATATCAAGAAAACTAAGCAAGTCAACCACAAAACAGGGGTCATGAATTCTTATACCCTGTAAGTTTGGGTAAGGAATATTTGTGTTGGGTTTTTTTCATAAAGGTCATAACTTCCTTGTCTCTGTACCATTGCAAATGGAACATTTTGTAAATGTTTCCAGCATGTACTACATCACAGAAAAGTTCCTGAAGTCAAGATAAATAGAAATGATTCTTAATAATCACAGATTTCAGAGAGTTTTGAAATTGGCTATTCAATTTGCAGTGACCTTCCATCCATGATGAACCAAACCAACTTCCCCATCTCTAAATATTTGCACTGACGTTGTGTCATGTGTATGATCCAAATGGCCAAGATCCCATTTTCCCTCCTGATTTTGCAAATCTCACAGGCAACATTTGCATGGACATTTAGCAAGAAGCAAAATAAACCAGAAAAAGGCTGCAGTCCTATGCACATTTACTTTGGTGTTAAAGGCAGCCAATGTGAACCCTCATTTCTCTCTTTCCCTCTTCACCACCTCATTGCATCCATGATCTGGCTCTGTACTGAGCGTTTGAGTGCAATCAGTATCCTTTGGTCTTCCTGGTGCCTTGGAGCAAGAGCAAGAATCACAAGGGACCAAGAACAGCCATACCAGTGTGATAGCAGCCTCAGGGAATGGCAGCAAGCTGAATAATAAAGATTAAGAGTCAGCCTGGTGTGATAAGCGTATTGGCACTAAATCAGCACCCCTGTTTGAGGGAGTAACCAGATCGGGCAACAATGCAATTCACTGATTTTTGTTGTTGCTGTTTCCTCCCATCCCTTCCCCCCACCCGCCCAGCCCCAACCCCGAGCCTGACCTTCCCTCCACTAACCAGCCATGTTTTTGGTTGGGAGCCATCAAGGTCAGTGACCCTCCCTCTTTTCACAGAAGCTAAAGACACAACCCAGGAAGGGCTCAGAGAAGTGGGCAACCAACAGCTGCTGGGGGATGGGCTGGTGCAGCCCGAGAAGCAGCAGAGTGGTGGAGATGGAATAATGATGACGTCTGCCTCACTGCTGCAGCCCTGTGTGGAAATGCTAGCGAGGGGGTGGAGTTGGAGGGAAAGGCCCCTTGGGAGGCCAGAGATTGGGTGGCCAATCCGTTTGCCTGTCCAAGGGAGAAGGAGCAAGCTGGAAGGGGGGGAGGAGTGTCTTAAATGTAGGGCTTTATTTCAGGCTGGGGCTGCCAAAGATGAGATGATCAGCTGGGACGGGGGTTGTTGGTCCAGTGGGCTCCCAGGGAGGAGCACAGACCTTTATTCCCACTGATAGGTGGAGGAGTGGAGTGAATATACTTCCCTCCTCCCCAACTCTGAGGCAATGCCTGTGCCTGTAATTTAGTACGAGAGGGTGTGAAGATTAATTGGGGAATTCCTCCTCCCTAAACATGGACAGCACATTTGCACTTAATTCAAGCTAATTCCGCACACAGATCCCAAAAGCATTGTCACAGGGTGTGATAGCAGCCACACACCTGAGCAAACACGCTAATAAGGGGAGAGCCTCATTAAATCCTACTCAGTGGGATTTATTTCTGAGTTGACATGCATAGGATTGTGCTATAAATGACTTAATAGACAAATAAAAACACAGCCTCTGTTGGGGTACTTGTCTTGGCATGTGTTACTTAGTACTCAGTACTGCTGAACCTTTCCTAACATTTTGTTGTCCTCCCATCCAGATTGGTGGGATGGTTCTGGAGCTCTACTTAACCTTCTTTATAGTTTACTGTACTGGATATTGGCATCATCTCCAAGATCATCACCTTTTCTTCCAGTTTAGTTGAGAAGAAGGTTATAATCACATTGCCTGATACTATCTAGCCAGTTAAACACTTCAGTGTCCCATTATTTCAACAGGAGAAAACTAAGCATGTGTGATGAAAGAGCAAGCTCAGGGCTATTGCTTTAACTTCCGGCCCAAGCCCCAATCCTTTCCTAGGCCATCAGAGAGTACTGTAAAAGCCAGACCCCACTCCACTCACCACCATCAAGTGAAACTATCCCCTAGCCTTGAAAAGATGGGCAAATCGGTCTTGCATGTTAAGTACAACAAAACAAAACCCTTACTGGCCTGGGATTATTCCACGACATGACAGACCCTCAAAGAAGAGACATCCCTTATTTCAGAAAAGGGGAATGTGTCCAGCTTTGTAGCCTTTTGTTAGAATAAGAACCACCACACCTTCAGAATACCCATTGGGAAATTTTGATTAGCCAAAACCTCCTTCTCTAACAATTGAAATCTACCATCAACCTCTTCTTTTTCTCCCCAAGATTTGTTTAGAGTATTTCTTTAATAATTTCCCCTCCCTTGCCAAACATCACTAAGGCTCAACACTAATCAATTTAGAATTAAAAACAAACAGCAGAGAAGTCTCCCAAACTGTCCTGGTTTGAAGCTCCTCCTGGCTCAATTCCCAGTGCCCGCAAGTCCTCATTGCTCTGAGTCCTGACTAGGCCCTCTCTGTCTCCAGTCTCCAATTAAGCAGCAGTCACTGATTGATACAGCGGCCAGCACTTTGCAGAAACGGCTACGACAGGGAATGCAGGGAAAACACCAGAAGCAAGTCTATTCTGCTCAGTACCTTGGGATTTATTGTTTCTTTCTGATGGATGAGAACGCAGTTTTCTAGAAAGGAAAGATAAGAGGGTATGGAGCCATGCAGCACTGACCCATGCAGGGTTACACAGACATAAGCAGCAGGGCTCCCCCTTGAGGACTAAGGAGGCAATGGCCTCAGGCAGCAAGTGTGCCACAGGACAGAGAGGGCAGTCCCCCCACCCACTCCACAGGTGCCTGCCTCCTGCTGCTGCTGCTGCTGTCCCTACTGCCTCTGTCCTGCTGCTGCTGCTGCTACTACTACTACTACTACTACTCTTCAGGGGTGTCAACACCCCTGCTGCCTCTTTGCTTTGGGGGGGGCATATTTTGGGGTGGTGTAGGGCATTTCTAGAGGAAGCAGAGATCAGAGAATATCAGGCCCCCTCCTGATTTGGAGACTCTCTGCAGCGCGGGCATGCCTTCCTGGCATGTGGATGCTTTCTTAGTTGATATAAGTCAATATCTTATTTCTTTTTTTCAACCAATTCTCTATATTCATTCTAATTTTCCTATAAACATTGATGTATGAGTGCAAACATAACATGCACTTTAGCACCACTGCTCATGGAAGTCTAATTTTCTAAACAACAACAACAACAACAACCACCAAGCAGAATGCATAGAGAGTAGTTTTAAACAGTTCTTCTTTGCTGGGACTGATTTTAAATGCATTTTATACACATCTAGTCAGGCAATCGCTTTCCTCATACACTGTTTCCTCACATTCAGTGGCTGACCTGTTGAGAAAAACTACTCAAAGCAGACCCATTGAAATTAAAAAGGACAAGTGAGGCAATGCCTACTTTGAAAAATACATACATACATAGTGTCCTTTTCATGTAAATGGGACTACTTCCAGTAATTTTCCTCATGTCTGCCAATGAATGCAGAGAGAGCTGGTGTGAGAACGCACCAGCTAGCCATGCCTGCACAACATGCGCTCCCTGCACCACCACCGCCCCCAGCCTGGTGTCCCTGCATTCAGTACTTGTCTGCAGAAGCCATCACCAAACATGGAGAGAGTCCCTCTCTTGGCTGGAAACCTTTGGCTGAAGTAGCTGAGGGCTATGGCTAGAGAACACACCAGCACAGGAGTGTGGATACGTGGCACACAAGCCTTCTGTCCACGTCCACTGAATGTAGGGAGAGAACATAGTATATAATAATCCTGGTCAGATGACATCTCAGTTAAAAGAAAAAGGAAACAAAGCTGGCCCAATCTGCCACATAGTTGTCAATGCAACTAATTCCCAAAGCCAAATATTCAATTCGCAACCTTAAAAAAACAAAACCAACACAAAACCAGCATGCCCAAACCATATTAAAAAGTCGGGTCATATTAAAAAGCCAGTCTTTTACAGCGCAAAAACATTAAGCTTTACTGTTTTAGAAATCCTGGCCTTCCTGTGTTAAAAAGGGAGAGAGTCTCCCAATTACATGAGTGTGAAGTCCATGCCTTCTCCTGATCTTTCTGAGCTAAAAGCCTTAGTCATCCGCAAGGCACTTCTCTTCATTGCTTGTGGAATGCTCAGAATGCCAACACCTGCATTCTATTCAGTTTTACAATATTTAAATCCCCCTTATAAAATAAACAGCCCACTCTCTGGCACATTATGGCGAGGCTGTATACTTGGGCTGTGAGGAATTAAAACAAAAACAAAAAACCTTTTGGTGCTACAATGGACTTCAGAGAGAAATGGAGAAACACTTCCACATAGAAAAGTGGGAACACACATGAACCATGGTTAGAGAGAGAGGTGGTGGCTCACGCCTGTTTCTAATTTAGGATGAAGATTTCACAATGACTTCGTTGCTTTACAGCACACTACAGCAACAATGTGACCCCTAACAAACAAGCATAGTGTGTAATCTGTGTTGATTTATCCTTGCAAACTGTGTTCCTCATTTTCTCTTTCGTTGTGCTTGGAAGTCATCCGGAGCTATTTTTCTTCTTCTTCCACTATATTTACACTTCTCCATGTTTTCTGAATTTGCTTAAAAAGAATCTATGTCTGTGTTACTTTCTTGAAAAGAGAATTACTGTGCTTAAAAAAAAAATCTGATCATCTGGTTGTTTTGTTTAGCAATTACAAGGAATATCTTTTTAAACAAAAGTAAAGATATTCCTTGTAAATGCTAAATGCCTACTGCACTTTGCACTTTTGCCCTAAATGTCAGCCAGCCTACTGCACTTTGCCATCAACCATTATGATTATATACAGGCACAGTAGTACTGTATTCACCTGTATTTATATCTCAAATCCAAGGCTAGGTTTCTTCCAAGTTATTTGACATTAGAAATCAGAGGCTCGTCTTAAATTCAGTCCTCTTCCTTTCAAATAAATATAGGGCATTTCCCCATGATCAGTGAGAGGCTAATGGACGCGTGGGGAAGAAGGCTGCTGAAACTTACCTCCCACGCATTTGGGTCTGTGCTGGGTGTGTGGATCACATGCCCAGACTGACACCAGCTGCCCCTGGCAGCATGGAGGGTCGGGAACCGGTATGCATCATCCCGGCCCCTAGAAATCCCATATTGCACCACACGAGTGCATGGTGCATTGGGGGGATCTCCCCGATACTGGCCAGGAGCCGTGCAGTGTCTTAGCCCCGGCTGCAAGCAGCTGGTGCTGACACACACGCAGTTAGATGGCATTTGAGGGGGTAAGTAACCTTGGCTAACTGGTGGGATTCTTTGGCAAGTTTGCCACCAAGACGCTGCCAAGATCAGGGCCCATCCCAGCGGTTCTTACATGCAGCCTAAACCACACTGGGCATCCCTAGCCTAGTTTAGGCTGCGTGTGAGAACAGCCTCATAGTATAAACTGTATTTAACCTGTATTTTTAAAGGGGTCATCTTAAATTCAGAGTCTTCTATATGGGTAAAGACAGGTATATATAGTAATGCCTGTAGGGTCAAAGGTGAGGAGTAAAAATAGCATTTCACGATTATAAGTCCTGAACATTCTATTGTTCATAACATCTATAATATCCATTCAATCCCTGAAATTTTGCACACATCAACTAGGTGACAAGCACCAGCAGCACCCGAAATTTGTTGCAGATCAGTTGACAAATGGCTGTATCCAAAATCAACTTCAGCTGAGATGCCATCTAAGACTTTACCTGGACAGAGATAGCTTGACTACAGTTGCTCATGGAGGCTCTTCTCACAATCAGTGAGAAGAGCCTGGATGGGGTTTGTGGGGAGAGTGGGCTAAGCCCACTCTCCCCGAAGACGAGCAGTCAGTCTGCTCTGGGCAGCCGAACCGGCCACCCACATGACTGCCGGCTCTGTTACAGAGCCGATGGGCGCTGGTGGGATCAGGGGCTGCGCGCCCCCGGAAGCTCCAGCACGCCCTGCGCAAGCGTGCAGGGCATGCTGGAGAGATTGCCGAGCCAGGAGGCTGCTTTTAACCCTCCCAGTCGGGGATCTCTCCAGCATGCTGTGCACGCTTGCACAGGGCATGCTGGAGCTTCCGGGGGCCGCGTGGAGCCGCGCCATGGCAACTCACGATCAGAAAGCCCAGGTTAGCAAAGCACTCGCTCCGCTAACCTGGGCTTAGGGGAGGGTTGCTTAAGCGGGTGACCCGCTCCCGTGAGACTGGGCTCGGCTGCGAGCCCAGTGGTTTTCACAGTCTTGCAAAATCGGGCTAGGCTCCTTTAGCCCAATTTTGCATGACCGTGAGAATAGCCTCATGCTCTAGTAGTAACCGCTCACTTAGATTACTGCAATGTGTTGTACTTGGGACTGCCTTTGAAAACGGTCTGGTACAAAATAGGGCTGGTACAAAATAGGGCTGGTACAAAATACGGGCTGTAAGATTATTAACTGGGACTGAAGGGTTTGATCAAATTATGCCAGTGCTTTGTCAGCTGCACTGGCTCCCAGTCCGTTTCCGTGCCGATTTCAAGGTGCTGGTTTTAACCTTTAAATCCCTAAATGGCTTAGAATAGGGTTACTTGAGAGAGTGCTTTACCCCATATATCTCTACGCATACCTTAAGATCTTATTCGGAGGCCCTCCTCTGGGTGCCCCTGCCAAACAAGGTGAGGTGCGTGGCTACCAGAGAGACAGCCTTTTTGGTGGTTGCACCCCATTTATGGAATAGCATCCCCAGGAAATTTTTCTCATGGGGCTTTTAAAGCCCATTAAAACACATCTACTCCAGAATGGAGGAGGTACATTCAAATATTAGCCAGATTTACCCCAAAGTCCCTGCGAGTGATCGGGAATCATTTCACACAATTCAGGTTTATCACTGCATGTTAGAGTATAGCCTGATTTATATCTGGGGTAAAAATATCCACTATTCGTATTGATTTTTTTGGACAACCAAATTCATAGTAAAGCCTCCCAGTGGACCCGTGGTAAAGCTTGCTGTGTGTAAAAGTCCCTGTGAGGTTTGCCTAGCTTCATCACTTTGTTCTTTTTGATGACAGGTAAAGACCTTTTTTTTTTGTTCACCCAGGCCTTTTAAATTCAGCTTTTCAGATTTGATCTGATTTTTAACTAAATTTAAAATGAGTTTCTAAGCTGCTTTGTATTGTATTTTGTATTTTCTTTTTACCTTTTTTTGTCTGTTATGATTTAACGTGCTATGTGTTTTTATTGTATGTTTCAATCCTCTGTTGTGAGCTGCCCGGAGAACATTTTGTTATGGGGTGGTTAACAAATAAAGTTTATTATCTATTATTTCTTGTTTACACAGTCAGACAGGTATTATTGACTGGTTTGTTTTATCCAGACATCGAGTCCTTCCCAAGGACCTGGGACGCCAGAATTTTATTGTCAGTTGTTATAGATATCGTCGCAGAATATAGGCTGTTCCCAAAAAAGTTGCTTTTGTAATTGGCTGATGGTGATTTCTGTGGCTCCTATGGTGTTGAGGTGCTCTTCAAGTTGTTTTGTAATTGAACCTAGGGTGCCAATTACCACTGGGATTATTTTGGTCTTTTTCTGCCACAGCCTTTCAATTTCAATTTGTAGACCTTTGTATTTTGTTATTTTTTTATTTCTCTTCTTTCTGTTCTGCTATCCCATGGTATTGCTGTGTCAATTATTTTGACTTGCTTTTCTTTCTTCTCAACTACAGTTATATCTGATGTATTGTGTGACAGATGTTTGTCTGTTTGTAGTCGGAAGTCCCATAATATTTTTACATCTTCATTTTCTACAACTTTTTCAATTGTATGGTCCCACCAATTTTTGGCTACAGGTAGCTTGTATTTTTTGCAGATGTATCAGTGTATCATCCCTGCTACCTTGTCATGCCTTTATTTGTAGTCAGTCTCTGCAATCTTTTTACAACAGCTGATTAGGTGGTCCACTGTTTCATCTGCTTCTTTACAAAGGCGGCACTTGCTGTTTGTTGTGGATTTTTC
Source organism: Hemicordylus capensis (assembly GCF_027244095.1). NCBI lineage: Eukaryota > Metazoa > Chordata > Lepidosauria > Squamata > Cordylidae > Hemicordylus > Hemicordylus capensis. Next base: position 265,010,662 of record NC_069657.1, on the reverse strand, counting down.
GACTTTTGCTCTTATTGCATTTGTTCTTAGTGCCTGTTCTTGTGCAGCCAGTATTAAACCCTCTGTTTCTTTCTTCAAGTTGCCATTCTTAAGCCATTGCCAGGTCTTGGTGATGTCTGATTTTCCACTTATATTGTGCAAATATTGTCCATGCAGTGGCTTATTTTTCCATTTTTCTGCTTGGTTCTTGACTTGTTCTTTCTTGTAGGCCTGCTTTGTTTCAATGGTGTTGAACAGTTTCTCGTTATTGACCATTTGAAGTGCATCTTCTTCACTGTCCTTGATATATTCTCCAAGGCCTCTTTTCTCCTCCTCTACTGTTTGATGGACTTGCAGCATTCCTCTTCCACCTGAGCTGTGAGGGAGGTATAGCCTATCTACATCACTGTGGGGGTGCAGAGCATGATTGATGGTCATTATTTTCCTGGTCTTACGATCTAGCATCTCTAACTAGCTTTGCCTGGGTCCAGTCTATTATTCCTGCAGTGTATCTGATAACAGGTATAGCCCAGGTATTTATGGCTTGTATGGTGTTCCCACCATTGAGTTTGGATTTTAGGATTTTTCTAACTCTCCTGATGTATTCACTTCCAATTTTTCTTTTAACTTCAGTGTGTGCAATGTTATCAGCCTGGAGAATGCCCAAGTAGTGTTCTTTCTCTTCCAGGTTTTTGATTTTGCTTCCATTGGGAAGTTCCATTCCTTCTGTTTTTCTTATTTTCCCTCTGTTCATTATTAATGCAGCACACTTGTCTAGTCCAAACTCCATTGCTATATCGCTACTGAATATACGGAGAGTGTTTAGCAGTGATCCGATTTCTGACTGGGACTTTCCATACAACTTCAGATCGTCCATGTACAGCAGATGGTTGATTTGACTTGATGTTTTAGATGTTTGGTATCCGAGGCCTGTTTTGTTTAGTATTTGTGAAAGTGGGGTCATGGCGATTACAAACAACAGAGGGGATAGTGAGTCCCCTTGGAAAATACCTCTTCTAATGCTAACCTGTCCAAGTGTCTCGCCATTGATTGTTAACTGTGTACTCCACATGCTCATTGCTTTTTTTATAAATATCTGAATGTTTTTGCTGACACCAGTTGTTTCTAAACATGTTAGTATCCATGTGTGAGGCAATGAATCGAAGGCTTTCTTGTAGTCAATCCATGCAACACTTAGATTGGTTTTTCTTCTCTTGCAATTTTCTACAATCATTTTGTCAATCAGCAGCTGGTCTTTTGTGCCTCTGGTGTTCGGGCAATTTCCTTTCTGTTCAACTGGAAGCTGTTTGTTAGTTAATAAGTGTTGCATCACTTCATCTGCTATTATTCCAGTTAATAATTTGAACATGGTTGGCAGGCAGGTTATCAGTCTATAATTACTTGGAACCGCACCTTTTGCTGGGTCTTTCATGATGAGATGAGTTTTACCAGTTGTTAGCCATTGTTCAATATCACCTCCTTGCAAAATGTGATTGAACTGTTTTGATAGTTGTTTATGAAGGCTTGTTAGGTGTTTAAGCCAAAAGCCATGCAGTTCATTGTCGCCTGGAGCAGTCCAATTTTTAATTTTCTTTGCTCTTTCACTTATTAATTCTGGTGTTATTATTAGATCTTGCATTTGTTGGTTACATTTTTTGACCTCTTTCACCCAGCCTGCTTTTTTATTATAATCTATTGGATTCTCCCATAATTCTCCCCAGAATTGCACTGTTTCTTCTTTATTTGGTGTTTCTATGTTTCTTGCAGTTTCTCCTTCTATGCTTTGGTAGAAATGTTGTTGTTGTTGTTGTTGTTACAAAACAGTTTAAATATCAGCTTCTAGAAAGGGGAGTTTGAGTGTTGGTGATGTTTTTTCACCACACATAGTGTACCTTTTTAATTTCTAATGCCTCCTTAATTGCGTAAAAAACCAACAACAACCCAGTTCCATGTTGGACTATTGCCCTTTGTTTGAAAAAAATCCATCTAGTATTTTCCACATTATTAGTGTTCCAAATTCCTATCATGACAGGGTAAAATCAACTAAGGGCACAAATCAGTGATTTTTGCCCCCTAAGGGTTCCGAAGTCAGAACTTGGAGGGACAAGTACTGGCAAGTTCTGGACAGTTACTTCCTGGTTCTGAATATAGCTGTGTACAGAGAAGATAAGTGAGCATTCTGGCACTTCAGTCATTAAATAAATGTTTGCTTTCCCTCACATGCCTTTTACGTGCTTTTATTTTCTCCCTCTGCCCCTTTTCTCTCACAATCATAAATATATAAAAACCAAAACAAATATTCATATACTGCTTTCCAACGAAAGTTTCCAAAGTGGTTTACATAGAGAAATAATAAATAAATAAATAAATAAATAAATAAATAAGTTATGGGGTGTCACCTTTGTGCATAGAGGAATCAGTCATCCCCCACCTCTCTGTGACAGCAGGTATTCTTAGGAAGTGATTTTGGATCTGTTGGATTTCTGCCTGAACATTCACTATAGTGAGTGGCATTTGGGGGCAGCACTGTGCTTCAGACATTGAGGCTGTTCTCATGTGCAGCCTAACCCAGGCTAGGGGAACCCAACTTGGGTTAGGCTGTGTGTGAGAACTGTGGGGCAATGCTGCCTAGCCCGGCTTTTTAGCCCAGTTGTTAGCTGATGTTAAAAAGCATACGTTTGGGGGCGATATAAAAATATGTTTCATAAATAAAATATAAAATATGTTAAATAAAAGAAGGAGTGCTCCCTTAACCCAAGCTGCCTGTTCGTTTGCAAGCACTGGCTGTTTCCAACCTGGCTGCACACAGAGACAGGTACCTAGAGCACCTGTCTTTTGGGGGAATCCCCCAGTGCAACATGTCTGTCAATATACTGGGGGATTCTCAGAGGCCAGGATGCATCATCCCAGCCTCCAGAGCTGTGCACTGCACCACGCCGTGCTGTTTGTAAAGGAGCACAGGCCATGTTCCCCAAACAAGAACTTGCTCATCTGGGGGGAATGAGGTAAAACATCTGGGTAAAACAAACCTCCCCCCGCACTCGCTCACCGCCCTGCCCAGTCATGTGTATGTCCTCTATATAGTATATAGCACTACCACTGTTTGTGGCCTGCTTTTTTCAACTTGCGATGGAACCTGGCAGCATAAGGACAGAGCACAGGCATAAACTTTCAATGGGGCCTTTCACGTGATTATGTGGGGTTCGATTGGGAGGAGTAGAAAGCTCCTACCCTAGTAGCAACAGATGAGCATAATCTCCATTTGGGTCACCAAACTCAGCACACACACGATTAAGCCAGGAGAGGCCTCCATTGCTGAAACTGGGATCTAGAAGCATAGGCAGTCCACAGAGGGTTGAGAAAGCCTTCCCAGCATGCTTTGCACTGTCAGTAGACTGGCAAGTCTTATTACATCAGCAGCTTCCCTCTGATTGGTCACAAAACGGCAGGAGGTGAACGCAGCCCTGATAAAGATTCCGCAACTATAGGATCGTAGAGTGTGCTTTGAAGGCTGGGACATTAATGGTTGGCAGCCTCTGTAGTCATCGCGCTCTATTGTTTTCAAGCTTGCTATTTCTAAGAAGATGCTATGAAAAATAAATAGATCCACATGACCAAAACAGCAAGGTAGCTATGAAAAATAAATAGATCCACATGACCAAAACAGCAAGGTAGGAGAGCTCCCTTTTCCTCCTACCTGGGTTAAGAGCAGGGTACAGAAGTTGGGCTGCCCTGTTTTTACCAACATAGGTTGGAGGGATTTCCATGCATTCACACACCCGAGCAAACCAGAGTACAAGACCTCCTACTTTGGTGTTGATGATCATGTGAACAGGCCTAATGGGTTGTGTGGCTATTCAGCAAAAGGCAAGTAAGTCAGCAGAATGCCTCCCCATGCCACCTGAAGATTATTTCAAAACAAGAGAGTGAGGATTTAAATAATACCCAGCAACTTTTTTTCACCCCACCACTGGGGGTGGCAGGTTACATTTTACCTACACCTATGAAGACAAAAGCCTGTTCACTGCTTTATCATATTTTAGTTGGCCCTGATAAAGGTATGATGCCACTGTTGCTAACAAAATTAGAGCCTCCGCTTCTCTGGATGGTTTTAAGAAAAATCTGAAAACATGCCTGTTTAATCAGGATCTTAATTTATAGTTTTAAAGTTTTTATCTATATTTTAGATTGTTTTAATTGTGTTTGTTTTAATTATTGTTGTGTTTTAAATTGTAAACTGCCCAGAGATTTGTATATGGGGTGATAGAGAAATCTGCCAAACAAAATTTGTTTTAAATGAACCAACCTGACTGCCTGACCTGAATTCTTTTTTTTTTTTTTGGTCTATCCTGAAAATAGCACTGACAGAGTCAAAACAAACTTGCCCCCACCAACACGGAGCAACACCTGCCCTCTTGCCTGCATGCTACTTCCCATACAAAAGTTTATTATTATTCTTCCACTTTTCAGCATCAAAAGTTTTCAAAGCTTGTTTACATAATAATGATGATGATTAATATATTCATGCACCACTTTTCAACAAAAAAAATTCTCAGAGTGGTTTACATAATAAAAGATATAAGAAAGTGCTTCTTTACCTCAAAAGGGGCTTGCAGCGGAGCAGGGAGAGTTGCCCAGCACATGAGATTCTGGGCCATCTCTGCAGCAGTTTAGGCAGTTTTTAAGGTCATGCTCTCCTGTTTCTGTAGCCACTCCCAATAGGATAGTTTCGCTGCTCCAAGGAGCTTACCATCTATGAAGCATCAATACAAAAGAGACAACAGATTATGGGGAAAGAAATAGGAACATAGGAAGCTTCCATATACTGAGTCAAACCATTGGTCTAACTAGCTCAGTATTGTCTTCACAGACTGGCAGCGGCTTCTCCAAGGTTTCAGGCAGGAATCTCTCTCAGCCCTATCTTGGAGAAGCCAGGGAGGGAACTTGAAGCCTTCTGCTCTTCCCAGAGCAGCTCCATCCCCTGAGGGGAATATCTTAGAGGAGAGTGTGTTAATGTGGAAGGAACATGGGATCCTTTCAATTATACAGAGGGATGTGCAGAAAGCCCTTAAATTCCACTCATCTCATGGAAACTCATTTGGCTTCCTTTGAACATTCTCAGAAATGTCATGTTGTGGGAAACCTGAAAATTGATATGAATTTCACTTTGTATGAAATTTTGGAATAAAACCTAAGGATGAATGGAATTTGTGCCCACACACCCCACCCACACCCCAGAAATTTCATGCGGCTTCCCTTGAACATTCTCAGACGATTCTTCTTGGAGAAACCTTGAAATTCACTTCACTTTTTCTAAATTTCAGCACCAACCCTCAGAGGTGCACCTAGGTAATTTTGGAGCCTGGACCTAAAGGCTTTGGGAGCTCTCCCTCCCTGCAAATTAAGCATCCTCATGCTCCGCTGATCGACCACACCACCCAGGATAGACTACAGAGGATTTGGGGGGCCTCAGGGGCTGTGGAGGCCCTGGACTTTGGCCCAGAAGTCCAGGGGTAAGAGCAGCTCTGCCAATCCTAAAATAACAAGCCTTCATTACAATCAGTATACAGACTAGGAGGCTGACCATTAATGTCTAAAGCTGCCAGGGACAGAAACTGATGCATTCTCCTGTGAGTGAACTGTGGGCACTCCATCACAATATCCCTGTCTCCATGGCACACATCTCTGAATACACCTGAACAATCTGGAAGCAGCAAAGGCTGGGGCCATTTGATTGTATTTCAGCACTAACCATGGTCCCTCCATTTATGAGAAGCTGTAACTATCAGTTTCTCATTTATTCATGTCCTAATCACACACATTTAAGTGTTTTATTTATTTATTAAAGTTATTAATAATGTTATTTTATTCAGCATTGCTAATATATTCCCCGTCGTGCTGCAGAGGCCTTTGGCTGAGCTTCATTATACTTGGCCAGGGTCAGCTAGGGTGTGTGTGACGCTGCTGTTCAAATCCGTCTCCCACCACTACTGAGACAGCCAAGCACTGTTGGCCCTTGGTAGACATTGCTCAGCAGATTTTTATCAGACTTGTTCAAACAAAACTTTCTACCACTGACCTTCAAGCTATGAGTTCATGCCTCCCATTCAAAGATCCCCAGTTATGGTAACCTTAAACACACACACTGGACAGCAATTTTTTTTTTTTTTATGCCCCTTATGAGTTGTGGGGAAGAATGGCAGGGCAGGGGGAACTGGCCCTTATCAAGTGTTCTGATTACAAGAAGAAAGAAAGACGAGGCAGTATTTTGGAGAGCAGGGTGGTAATGGTGCTACTTTACTGAAAGCACAAAAAAGTAACTTTGGTTTCTTGACTTTCCTAATGAAAGGCAAAGCATGCAGAATTAGGCTGTGGTTTTGACTAATGCCAACTCACCTGTTCCTGAAGATATGAATGAGACCACCAAATATTCATCTTGGTAGTGGCCAAAACCACATTATACACATCCAGCACTGGCTTCCCACCAAGTGAGAATTCAGCTTCCAAAGCCTGATCAACATCACTGAGTCATCACCACAACATTGACTAGGCAAGAAGTATCATCACAACAAGATCAAATCTGTTGATCTAGAGCAGGGCCGTTCAACTTTGGCCCTTCTGTAGATGTTGGCCTACTACTCCCATTATCCCCAACTATAGGCCACTGTGGCTGGGGATTATGGGAGTTGTAGTTCAAAAACAGCTGGAGGGCTGAAGTTGAGCAGCTCTGGTCTAGAGACATGGGTCCCGAGTTCCATTCCCAGAGCAAACCAGGCCCCAGAGGAAAGACAGGTTGTAGCTTAATGAGTAGAGCACCAGAATCTTAGGTAGGAGGACTGGGAAAGATTCCTGCATGGGACTTTGGAGAGCTGCTACATGCCAAAGTAAATAATACTGTGCTAGATAGACCAGTCATCTGACAATTTATTCATGCTGAATCTTATCCTGCAGCTCAAATTGTGTAACGATGCTCTAGAGATATAAGAAGGTACATAGTGTATCTCTGCCCCTCAAGTGTACAGTCTGTATTAGACAGGGGGATAGAGGAGGGACATAAGGACCCCCGCTTCCCACAAACACCCCCCACCACACACACACCCTGAATTGAACCTCTTTATGATTTCTACTCAGGTCCCTTGTCTCAACAACATTTCTACTCAGCCTCCTTGTCTCTTGTTTGTACTCAGACCCATCTCGGCTTGAGTGACCAAATACAAAAAGGCACACCGTGTGCATTTTTAACACTTGTGTGGAAGAGAATATTTAGCAGCAGATGCACCATGGCATGACAAGGAGCAAAAGGGGTGAGAAGAGTCACCGCTGCCCAAAAGCCCTTCTACACAATTATGGGAACAGATGCTCTGCCTTCCATTTTCATCTGGCCATCTAGAGGTACATCAGTGCCTGTCACTGCATGGGGTGACTTGCTGTGCTCTGCTCTACCCCGCTCCTAGCCAGCCCCACAAGCCCAGTGCTGATGCCGCTCCATCCCCCGACTCGTTGGCCCCACCCCCAGCCACTCAACTTACCACTCCACCCACTAGGCTGTAAGCCCCGTGCTGATTGCCTCTCCTCTTCAATGGCACACAGCTCTCTGTTTCCTAGCTGGCGCTGCTCCTTGCTGTGTCAACCAGTGGGCATCCAGCTTTAAAGCTCTAAATGGCCCATCAGGGAGCTATGCTAAGTGATTCCAGGCCTATAGAAAGTTGGGGACAGTTGATGCATGGAATATTGAGGGCGTCCATAAACAATAAAAATAAAAAGGAAAATGAATCAGGGGGAGAATCAGTCAGTTTGAGACTCGAGCAGCTAATGGCTTGTTTAGGATCAGATGGATGCAGGCCATGAAGTTAAGGTTTCAGGTGAGGCACCTTTCCTTTCACAGCTGCCAGAAACCTTACATGCTACGATGCAGTGATAAAACACTCAGGTTCAGGCCTGGTGTCTCCAGAGTCCTATATAGCACAACAGTAGGGGGAGAATTTGCTTTTTTCCCTTTCTGCCCATCTGAAACCTCCCTACCATGAGCCCCAAACTGTGATACAGGGCTTGGGTTTCAGGCTGGCTGGAGTCCTGAACAGGATATACTCCTGTTAGGAGCTGGAGATACACTGCAACATTTTATTGCAGGTCCCCGTTTGTACTTCATAATAACTAGAGACGTGGTCTGAAATGCCATGTGTGAGAGTGCATATACATGCACATAAAAATTTACTATTTCTGTAGCTGAGTAGAAGTCACCCCTGCTAGCTGAGCAAAGAGACACCTCCTAAAGTGGTGTTTCTCTTATATTTAGCAATGGGAGAACAACTGGCTCTATCCAACCCCAGCACAGCATGCCTGGCACAGCTGTTGCTGGTGCCTACCTTGAAGCTATTCTCACATGCAGCCTAACCTGGGATAGGGACGCTCATCCTGAGTTAGGCTGCACGTGAGAACCACCAGGATTGTCACACACTTTCACCAATGTGTCATGTGCTGCATTGTGGGATTCACAGAGGCTGGGATGAGTCCCAGCCTGTGTTTACCAGCACTGCCGGCAGCAGTGTGGAGATTCATTCACGTTGCTTCACAGTGCTAGTTATATAGGTGCACAGCTTGTACACCGCCCAGGCTGCCAGCACTCGTCTGGGAGAAGGTAGGTTGAACCCTGCCCGTGCAGTTGTGACAACAGCCTCTTTATGGTTCTTTTTAGATTGTGAGCCCTTCTGGGATAGAGAGCCATCTGATTTATTTATTCTTATTTTTCCATGCTAATCGCCAAGAGACGGAAGCTATTATGTTATTGTTAACCGCCCAGAGATGAAAGTTTGGGGTGATGTACAAGCTTGATAAACAAACAAACAAACAAACAAACAAACAAACAAACCACATTGAGAATTTTGTTGAAAACAGATATAGAAATATTTGTAGCAGTAGGTGATTCGAGCAATTTGCCCTGACTCTCCCACACAAATGTTCTTGAAGACCAAGGACGAGGAAGCAGCAGTGACCAACTGCAGCCTCCTCCTGCAGGAGAGGAGAAGCCTAGGAGTGCAGCATATTATCTCAAGGATCCCTCCAGAAAAGCCACATGCGCTGGCTATAATAAATACTACATACTTGGAAGCACAACTTGGATCCCAAGCTGTTTTTGCTTAGCCTGGAAAGGACCGGACTGCACTGCAAAGGCACAGCAAGAGGCAGAGCTTGCTGTACCCTTGCAGAGAAGGAAAAATACAGATGTAGAAACAGGTGTTCAGGATATATCTTTCCTACCTCACATCCCCGTCCAAACTAATCTACATTTGAGGGCACAAAAGTGCTGTGAGCATTCCTTCTCCTCTTCATACAACTGCCTTCATTCTCTTAGCCCACAGCTTTCAGCACCAGGCGGATTCCATCCACAGAGAACATAGCTTGCATACCTCATGCAACCACAAACACACATCCTACTCACAGTGGCCCATGTTTCAGGGCGCAGGCTTGGTTAGAGAGTGTTATACCTCACTTAGGCTTTGGCTGGTGTTCTAGGGTATGTGTAGCAAAAGGGAGACCCTCTTTGTCTCTGCCTGTTTGTCTCGGGTTTCAAAAGCAAAGGGCTTTCTCAGCCTCCCCCCACATTTTCTGCTGTTTGTTATTGTTGTTAGGCAAAAAACAAAAAAACAAAGAGAGAGAGAGAGATGTTTCTGTGAAAGGGATGGAATTACAGTTGTAGCTACAAAAATAATGATGTTCCAGAAGAAGAGACATCTTAACGTTTATATCCAAGATTGGCACTGATGAGCTTTTGTCAGTTTATGTGAAACTGCTAACACAAACCTGGCGATGTGTGCAACACATGATCCTGACTCCGCAAATACATAGAGAACAACTTGTCCTTTTTCATTTGCATGGTATTTTTGAGCACAACATGCGAACAGCTCTGGCAAGGGGAGAAATATCCTCCTAGACTTGGGAAATCCCTGGGGAAGCAGATAGAGGGTGTGGACAGGTCTAGCCAACACGTCTGTCAACTCCTGCCCACCTTGGCTGATAACAGAGCTGGCTCAGACAGGCTGTCTGTGTCTTTTAAGGAGTTGGTTGATGCTTCCCTGCAGGAGGGTATGATTCCATTAAAAGGGGCACTGTTTAGATTGCTGGGATTTTCTTTTAGTATTAGTAGTAAATTCAGATGCTTCATTATCTACTAGGAGTGTGTAGGGCATACTGGAGAGACCCCCGAGCCGCATCCTAGCAGGATGCTCCCTAGCTCTCTTCAGATGTGGACTTGTAAAAATGCAGCAGAAGCATTTCTCGTCACAGCTATGAAAGCTTCCCTTGCAGAATGCCAGTGCATTCTGCTAAAGGCATAAAGGACCTCGGGTAGAGGGGCAGGAACCCCAGCAACTTTATTGTTTGTATCCTAAAGAATAGAAACCAAGGGACTTGCATGAAGGGGAAAAAATGATTTCCCCCCCCACACAAAAAAGCATTGTATCTGATATCCCAATTCAATACACAATCACTATGTTTGTTTGTTTGTTTATTAAGAGATTTAATCGAGCGCCCAATCCACAGACTCAGGGCAGTGTACAAACAAGTACAGCATCCAAGATTTAAAAATTTTAAGAGAGAGAGAGAGAGAGAGAGATTGGAGGAAAAGAAATGTCTTCGATAAGATCTTAAAGGCTGAAAGAGAGGAGACAGACCAAATTTGGGGTGGGAAGAGAATTCCAAAGTGATGGGGCAGCAACAGAGAAAGCCCTTCCACAGGCCCTAGTACTACGGACCTCTCTGAGACCAGGGACTGAAAGAAGGGCAACCTGAGAAGATCTCACAGGATGGGACAGAACTGGCCGGGAGAGGCGGTCCTGAAGGTAAGCCCTGAAGGGTTTTAAAGGTGATAACCAGCACTTTGAATTGGACCTGGAAGCAAATAGTTAACCAATGCAACAACCAAAAGAGAAGTGTCACACTATCATATGTCCTAGCACCAATAAGCAGGTGGGCTGCTGCATTCTGGACCAACTGAAGCTTCCAGGTCATCTTCAAAAGCAACCCCAGGTAGAGCGCATTACAGTAATCCAGATGGGAAATGACAAGGCCATGAGTTACCATTGCCAAGGCCTGCTGGTTGAGATAGGGCCGCAACTGGCAGACCAGCCAAAGCTGGGCAAAGGCACCTCTGGCCACGGCCTCCACCTGCTGCTCGAGCAGGAGCCATGAGTCCATGAGGACCCTCAAGTCGTGGACCACCTCCTTCAGGGGCAGCACAACCGCATCCAGGGAGAGACACAGACTCGGCAACTGGCAAAATTAGCAAAAGCAACTCAATCTTGGAGGGATTAGGTCTGAGCCTGTTTGGGCCCATCCAGACCCTGACAGCCTCCAGACACTGGGAGAGCACAGAAACGGCATCTCTGGAGTGCAATATACAGTTGCATATCATCAGCATATTGATGGAATCTCACCCGAAACTGACAGATGACTTGCCCCAGCGGTTTAATGTTGATGTTAAAAAGAATGGGTGTGAGAACCGAGCCCTGAGGCACCCCACAAAGGAGTGGCCACAGGGCAGAGCATTCGCCACCAATACACGGCAACTGAAAGCACCCACTAAGGAAGGAACAGAACCACTGCAAAACAGTGCCCCCAATACCTAACCCACGCAGGCGCTCCAGAACAATACCATGGTTGATAGTATCGAAAGCTGCTGAGAGATCTAAAAGGACCAAGAGAGGGGCACTACCCTCATCAAGGTCACGATGCAGGTCATCAACCAGAGCGACCAATGCCGTTTCCATCCCATGCCATGGCCTGAATCTCAACTGACAAGGATCTAGAAAATCAGATTCATCCAGAGCTCTCTCAAGCTGGGCACATACAACCTTCTCCAAAACCTTCGCAAGAAAAAGAAGATTGGAGATTGGTCTATAATTATCAAGGACCTCAGGACCAAGAGAAGTTTTCTTCAAAAGAGGGCACACCACAGCCTCTTTTAAGGCTGCCGGCACAGACCCCTCATAAAGAGATGAATTCACCAACTCCTGAAGCCAGGATCTTACATTCTCGTCAGCTACTCTAATAAGCCAGGAGGGGCAAGGGTCCAGGCTACAGGTCGCAGCACCCATACCAGAGAGAATAAGAGAGAATGTTATCTCCAAGCAACAGATTTTCCTCTAGCATGAATACCCCAGCAACGGACTATAAAGCAGAGATTGCTCAGCCTTTGCAAAACATTTAAAAGCCTGCATTAATGCAATCTATTACACACACACACATACACACACACACTGTTCATACAGTGACACACAAGTATGAGAAGGGGAACCCATAGTGCCATACATAGTCATCATCCCAAAAGTGCCATAACCCCCAAACATATTATACACATACCAACCTGAAACAGACTTGTGACTGTGAGCTGGTGAAAACAAGGAAATTTTCCCAGCACACAAAATATTGTTATTTTAGCACTGGCAATATACAGTTTCCCTGAAACAGATATTCTGTTAGCTAGAGGGAAAGACATTTGAATCCCACAATGCGACAGCATTACTGTTGCATCTTATTGAGAAGTAAAACAATACTCTAGAGAGGCCCTTAGCAGTCTGGAAGTCGAGGGAAACAACTGAATGTGCAGTCCATCAAGATATATTTGATGGTGTGTTTATACTTCAGGTGTGCTTATTACAAAGATGAATGTGTTGCAGAATAATTACTGATCCTCTGTAAGTAATTAAACGATAAGCCAACTTTAACTGGGAAACAAGAGTGTGATATTTATTGCTAACTAAACATAGGCTAAGATAATAAGAAACAGACTTACAGTCTCTTAGGCAGAGAGAGGGAGAACCTCTCAGTTTGAATTCAAGGCAATAAACAAGTGAGGAGCAGACAAACAAACTGTGACTCCATCCCCAAGCCAGTACATACATTCAAATAGAGAAGCCTGAGTTCCTCTGTATATGCCTTCTATAAAGAACTGAGACAATGGAGCTGTTCTCAAGAGCAGCTAAGTCTGGGCTTGGCTTCCTGTGAGAACCTCCAGGAGCCAGGCAGATCCTGGCGATGCTGTGGTGCGAAACCCAGTGCTGAAGCCCAGCTGTTAGCTGAGGTTAACTCGGTTCACAGGATCATGTGTCAGCCCATCCCCTAGAGTGCCTATTCCCTGGGGGAATCCCCCAGTGCACTGCTCCTGGCAGCGCTGGTCATGTGGGTACATGGCTTGCACACCACAGGGGCTTATAGCAGTTGTGTCTGCGGGGAGGTAGGTTGAACCCTGCCTTCCCCCTCACTTGCCCGACCACGCGTGTGGTCGTGTGAATAGCCCCAATGTCTGTAGCAAATCCTAACAGAATGGTGCTGCTTTGACACAGTTGCAGTATGTTTTCTAACGGCCATCAAATATCCTACCCCTAGATTGAGTATTTCCCCTTCCTTCCCTTTACCTCAAGTAGCTGACTTTCCCCTCCTTTTTCTTAGGTTAGAGGTAAGTGATCGACTTGCTGACTTTAGGATTTGACTTTCTTAGAAAGAAAATAGAGGCATATTTTTGAAAATCAAGAACGTATCAATAACAATGACCGTCAATTAAGCATCGTGTATGATTAATGTTTTAATATGCAAAGCTGTTTTGATGGTGTCATGGGGAGGGGAGGTGGGATGCATGTCAAAGTTCTAACATTCTTAATTCATGTGCCCCCACCACCGCACCAATCATGTTTTCCTGAATCACCTCAATAAGTAGACTCAAATCCTTTTGCCCCTGGAGAAGGCATATGATAAACCACAATGGGCACTTCTACATCTTTCCATTGAAGTTTTCTATTTCTGAGTATCATTTTGAGGCTTCCCCCTTCTTGGGGTCCCCTTTCCCCACAACTCTCCACTTATTTCTGAGCTGTGTCCTTGTCTGTCCTGCATCATAGTATTACAACTAGATAAGCCTTTATACAGACACCGGCTGCTACAGACTCTTTGGACAGAGGCCAACATTTTAATTAACTGAGAAGGATTTGTTTTTTCAACACGTCCAGGATTTTAATATCCAAAAAGCTTAATTTTCTTTAATCAAAACCACTGTCCATGCTCCTTTCCCCCACTCCCACAGCTGTAGACCTCATGACTTGAGGGATCATTATTGTGCTCCAAGAGATTATTGTGACTTAGAGTATGACCATGTTAAAGTTGGAAAGTTGACAGCACGATTTTAATTTCATATGTGGTGTCAGTCTGTACATTTATTATTTTTAAGCATTTGATTATATGAACAATTTGTAAGATACCATTTCTATAATTTTAGAATAAAAGATTTTAATCATCATCATTAGGAGGGGGGAGGGAGGGAGGGAGGGAGGGAGACTGACTTTCAAAATTTCATGGATTGCCACAGTGGGTGATTCACTGGAGAAATGTTTCAGGAGTGGGAGTGATCCACCCTGGACACTAGTGGGCTGCCAATGTAGCTTCACACAGGTTTGTACTGTGTGAGAGAAGATAGTTAGTAGGCCTGTGCAAAGTCAGACCGGTAAAACTGGACATTGCCCGGTTTTACTGAAATAAGAAAGGTTTGGAGAAAGACTGGCCAGTCCCGTTCGGGTCAGACTTCTCCAACCCCTTTTGAAAAGAATCAGAACTCTCCAGAGCTCCAAATGCGGTCGAGATTCCTCCTTACCCCAATCACAGCTTGTGGGGAGGGTCCATCTTCTTCTCATCTGCCTGCCTGCTTGCTTATGTGATTTTTAAAAATTGTTTTTAGCCCATTTTCCACTCATAAAGCAGCTGCTGCCAGCTGATTTCCAGGTTTCTTGTGTGACTCTCTAATGTTACATTACTTCCTCTTGGATTCTCTGTAGTTACATCATTTCCCCTGCGACTCTCTGGTGTTGTGTTACTTTTCTTCCGGGTTCACAGTAAGTATCTGCAGTTGTTGGGTTTTTTTAAAAAAGAGAGTTCTGATTGTCCCAACTCTGATCCTAATCCCTATCCAGATACCAACCCTGCCTCTAATCCTGAACCCAACCCCAACTTTAAGAGGGGTCCAAAGGACCCTGATCATCCTGGAGAGAAACTATCTATGTGGTCGCTAAGAGTCGACATCGACTTGATGGCACTTAATCAATCAATCAAAGGACCCCGAACTGACATTTGCAGGGTCGGAAAAGGTCGGGTCAAACCCGACTCCAACTTTAGGTCTGTGCACAGGCCTCATAATTCGTTTATGACATCAAAAACTGCAGGGAGAATCAGAGGGGATGCTGAGAGCATGAGCCTGGGGACTTAGAAATGTGAGTTGGGAAGACAGCCTCTCAACTTTCATTGAGGTTGCTGATGAACTTAAGGTAGAAATGATGAATAAATAAGTCTGGAAAATAATATATGTGGTATGAAAGGAAAATTCAAAAATATTCAGGATGTAAAAGGTATTGCAGTTGCTGTTGTTTTTAATGCACAAATATTGTTTTGTGATTTGAGAGTTGAATTTGGCATCTTACTGGTCTGCAGACTAAGGGTGCAATCCTACTCACACAGCTTGGGTGTACTCATGCAGACAGTAAATTGCAGAGAGACTCTTTGTAAAAGCCAAGCAGAAGCCCTACCTCTCTGCTGCCACAGTATTTGGTGAGCCATGGCTGCCACTGTGTGCTCGTCTGCAGCCAGACACTTTAATGCAAGCAGGAGGAAGATCCAGCAGTCTACTCATCTTATGGGCCAGCTCTGGTTCTGCGGAGAGCAGCCTCATCACACAGGCCTGAGGTGCTTTGAAAAAGCTTAGTTGGTGTTTTCTTTGGAAGCAGATAGTCTTGGCTACTTGCATTTGCCTCCCACACCTGTATTAATGTTTGCTGTGTATGTTTAGAGACTCCCGCCACAAGCTCCCTAGAGAAAAAGATGCGCATTTGAGAGGCCTTCACCATTGTCAGGTATGTGTTTGATGCCTAAGGAGATTCTAGCCAAGGGGATATTTGGAGGGCCTTGGCTTCTAATCTTTGCAGTCATCGTCCTGGACCTTTTACAAGTCATGAAATATAACTGGGTTTAATTTCAAGGTCATTTGTATCTAACAGGAATGAGTGTGTCACTAAAGAAATGAAAACAACACCACTGCAACAACTCCACAATTCTTCATATGAAAAGGGATGTATAGATTTGAGGAGCCTGGGGTTCAATCGGTTCTAGGTTCCAAATGACTAAGGATCAAACTCGGCGTGATGTGAAACACCTTGTCGCATTTTGTTGTACAACACCTTGTCATTTTGTTATGTTGTAAATTGCCCAGAGACTTGCATTTTGGGCGGTATATAAATATGTTAAATAAATAGTATGTTAAATAAATAAACAAACAAACAAACAAACAAACAAACAAATAAATAAATAAATAAATAAATATCTGTGCTTTTTTTAAAAAAAAGACCACAGTATGGGGGAGGGGCATTTAATTAGGGATGTGCATCAAACTATTTTTGCGATTCAATTTGATACTACTAACACATATAAAGTTTAAAGCATTTGGTTTCAGCAGGTGTTGTTCTCGAGTGCATTTTTCTTTGGTGGTAATAATAACAATTATTTATTTATTTATTTTCTTATTCCCCATGTGAAGTATTGAGATTTAATCCACCATTTTGGTGGCATTTGGGTGAGCCATGGCTGTCACTGCATGCTCCACTGCAGCCAGGCATTTTACTGCAAGAAGGAGGAAGATCCAGCAGCCTACTTATCTTCAGGTCCCTCACAAAGGCCAGCTCCTGGTTCTGCTGAGAGCAGCCTCAGTATAGGTCAGGCATGTGTTCCATTCTGGTGTTACATTTAAGGCATACAGCCAAACCAGCCTAAGCAGGCTGTGTGCCATTTTGGTGGCAGATTCAAACTCGAATCTGCTACCCTCGAATCAGGGTAGATTTTATTTGAATAGATATGAATTTGATTTTAATGGGTGAAATGGTAGCAAGGTGGGTTGGGTGGCAGGGCACCATGGATGCTGCCTATCACCCAAATTGCAAAGTGATTGGGCATATGGTTGATTTTTAAAGGAATTTTTTTAGTTTTAAGTGATTTTGTCTTTTTCTGCCATAGGGAATAATGGGGATTCAAAGTGGCCCCATTGTTTCCAATGGGTAGTTCCTAGGTGCTCAAAAACAGTTTGGGGGGTAGAGCATCATGCGTGCCAACTACCACCCAAGCTGCAAGGCAGGGCACCCTAGTGATTTTGGAGAAAAAAATATGTATTTTAGAATCTCTTGTGTTAACTTTTTCTCATAATGAATCCCTATGCAGAAGCAATGTAACATCTGAGAATCTAATGTGTTTAGGCTCTCAATGTTACATTACTTCTACATAGAGATTCATTATGAGAAAAAATTAGTTAACACCAGAGAATCTAAAATATATAAAAATATATATATAAATTCCTCAAAATATTACCTAAACACCCCACTGTCTTGCAGTTTGGGTTGTAGTTGGCATCCATACCGTCCTATCCCCCATACCTGCTCTGGAGTACCTAGGCACTACCCACAGGGAATAATGGGGCCACTTTGAATCCTTATTATTCCCAATGGCAGAAAAATACAAAATCACTTAGCACAGCAGTGCACCTCACTCCTTCAGCAGCAGCAGCGGCGGCGGTGGTGGTGGTGGTGGCAGCGGTGGCAGTTCTTCCCTCTTCTCTCTTGATGAGGCAGAAGGAAATGGCTGCCTCAAGGGACCCTTAAGTACATTTAAAAGTCCCTCCATCTGCCTCCAACACTCCCTTGTCCCTCCCCACAGCCAGTGCTGGCACGGTTACCCCTGACAACACAGGATGTGCAGGATAACAAGCCAACTAAGAAGCAAGGGGGATTGCCAGCCAATCGTTACACACTACAAGGAACCAACCAGTGTGGCAGAGAAGCTCAGAGGGACATGATGAAATGGCAATGACTAAGGGAAACCCAAATCTTGAATTGATTCGAATCAAATCTGGGGATATTCAATTCGCATTCTATTTTGGCTAAGGGGTGCCAGGGCAGATTTGTTTCGAGGTCAAATCACTTGAATCAACCAGATTCGAGTCGAATTGATTTGACCTCAAAACAATTTGCACATCCCTATTAACTCTTTATTTGTGCCCTTTTCTTAGTGGCTCTGTGTGTTGGAGGGCTGCAGTGGAACCACAAAGCCGCCTCAGTGGTGTTCAATACTGGACAAGCAATACTGGTGTCCAATACCGGACAAGATTCTCTGGTGTTCAATCCTGGACAAGCAACTGTCCCCACTGTGGCAAATGGAGATAAATATGGTGTTGCTGCTTGTGGAGCTACCAGTTTTTTTAAGAGTTGGGGCTCCCTTTGGCTTCACTTCAGCCCTAATACAGAGCCTTCTAGCTCCGTTAGACAGTGCATCATGTCAGCCAATGAAAACTGCCACACTCCCTTCTGTTAAGTTCTGCCACATCTGTTAAGTTCCGCCCCTAATGTTAAGGGCCAAACCAGGTTAGGTTAAATACATATTAGACTTCCTCTAAATAAATATTAGAGTGGGGGTGGGTGGGCTTTAATTCTTTGCCCCTTCATGGTCCCAATTCATATCCTCTCCCTCTCCCAGTGGCTGCTATTTGCCCTGAAGGCAAGGTCTCTTTGGGCCAATGGAAGTTTTCCTCCTGGGGAACAGAACAGCTGGGTGGAGAGCCTGATCAGGATGGAAACTATGGTGGGGGCAAAGAGTAAACATCCTTCTGCCCCACATCATGACTGAACTGGATTGGGGCCTCCAGCTCCTATCTAGGAAGGAAAAACAAGCAAATTCACATGAAAGTAAATTGAATGCGAGAGCTGGCCTCAGTAGATGATCTTAAGCAAGTTACAGACTTTCAGCTTCAACCTTATTTGTAGTATGAGACTGCAACACAAGGCCTACCTGATAGGGTTGTTGCAACACATTACTGAGACAATGTATATGAGTACCCAGAATGTTGGGGGGCAATATGCTAAATCATTGTAAACCGCTTAGAGAGCTTCCAGCTATAGAGCGGTATATAAATGTAAGTGCTATTGCTATTGCTATATGAAGTGCTGGCAACACTCAAAAACACATATTAGTATTAGGTATTGACTGCCAACCAGGCTGTCACAGGCCACAAAACGGTCTGCAGTGTAATAGCCATTGATCAAAATTCAAAGGGCTAGCAAGTTACAACATGTACTTGTACACGCACCATTCTCCAGCTCACAAATTCTTTCCCTTAAGAAGATTAACAAACTCTTCATTTGATTTCTCAGTGCTGGGTGTTTTTCCCCTCCTTCTGACGCAGCAGGAATCGACATTTCTTTTTATATTCACCCCATAAAGGAATATAGCTCTTTAAATTGAGCTAGTAGTTTCAAGTAATCCAGATTTTGTTTTCACACCATGTTTAAATAAAAACTGAACGAATTAAGCAAAGTAGTACAGGCTAACAGCCTTCAGAAATGTTACCACAGCAGCAGCAAGGCCCTGGAAAAATCCAAATTGTTATTAAAAACTTTAAACCTCAATTGTCTAGGCATTAGGCACATAGCTGAAATCACATGTTTGCCGAGTTAGTGTTCTTCTCTTAGCTGAATAACAAATTAAAATGATACTGCATATCCACTGCCTGATCACATGAACACAGGAGGCTGCCTTATACTAAGTGAGACCACGGGGTCCATCTATTTCAGTATAGTCTAATTGTTGATCAGCACCAGGCAGAGTTCTGGTCTAGCACCTGTCACCTGAGTTACTGGAGATGACAGAAGACCTTCTGCATGCACTGTGCTCTATGACTGCCCCTGGGTTCAAAACCCTGAGTGATTTTAAGTGAAAATGGGATAAAATTGGAGTCACCAAGCAATAGATGTGCTTGCCAAGGCTTTTCTGGAAAATCATAATGTTTAAGCTAACACTGTGGATCTTATGATGAAAAATATCTCTCCAATTTTTTTTTAAAGTCAAAAAACTGCTCTGGAGAGAGAGGGAGAACTGGTTTCATGACATCACAGAAAGCTAGCCTATCCTTGCTATGGACACCAGGTTTCAAGTGGAAAGAGGAAGAACAGGTTTCTCCTGTATTCGAGCTTTAAGAGAAGACTGTATGTCTTAACCAAAATGTGATGAGCGTGATTCTACATCAAGCTTATGGTTCAGGTTCTGTGTCTGCATGAACCTGATAAGAGACGAAAAATTGTGTGCAATTGTTTTAGGGTTAAATGAAAGGAGACTGACCCTGAATTTCTGTTGTCTTGTAATGGCTTCTTGTAGGCTGAGGGGTATATGAACATCTTGTCCCTGCTACTGTTTTTCAACTGGATCACCAACTTGAGCCTCAGTGAAGTGAATGAGAAACACATGTGAGGCTATATTTTCAAATGACTGTACTTTTACCATTGCAGTGAAAGGCGTGATTTTCACATACAATTAGTTGCACAGATGTAGACAAGCAACCACAAAACACACACACACAAACGTACACACATATATGTACACACACACACACACTGTTTTCATTAAGTCCTTCTGCACATTCACATATGCTCTGCACATGCAACATCCACACATAGCAAAGAGGCATGGGAAAGTATTTACATGCACAGCTTTTAAATTCCCACAGCAATGCCTGGGAATGAATTAGCACTAATTTTGTCAGTATTGTGGCTGTCAACAATCTGACGACTTTGCCACTTGGATATTGAAGGGTGCACCTCTGATGATCAGTAGTTATTATTAACTTGGAATTAAATTAAAGTGCTGCAAACATTTAGACTCAGAAGTCAATAGGTTTCAGTTAATCTCTGTGTTTGCCTATGTTTATAGCTGGCCAGATCCAAAGTTTAACACTACAAATCTCGCAAGGCAAATGAATTGTGCAGAAGGCCACATACTAAAAGGATCAATGAGGTTTTGCAAATATATTAATGCCAATGATTTCCCTTGCTTGTATTCTTAAGGTTCAAGCAGAATAGTTGTTTCCAGAATAGGGAACTTCACAGCTTCTGAGTCAATGTAGTGTTCATATGATACAGTGTAAGGGGTTGTCAAGGAATTTGTAAACAACGAAGCATGTAATAGTCACTTGTGATGAATGTGTACAAGTAAATCTGCAGTCCAAACTAGACTTGATGTTAAACTTGTCATTGCCTTTCCGTGTGTGTGTGTGTGTGTGTGTAAGTTCCTGGGTGAAAGACTGCCTGGGAACTAGGGCTGATCATAGGACCCAATTTGATGTGGGGTATATCAGACAGTTTTGCATCCATTTAGATCTGATGTAGCAGTGGGTTGATCACAACCGGGCCGATTCAAAAATGTCTAATATACCCAGGGGTGGAGCTATAAGTGGGCAGATATGTTCAAAGAACTCAAGCCGCCAATCTCCTGGGAGCCACGTGGCTTGCCCCTTGCCCCTCCCCTGAGCTCCAGCCAGCCTCTCACCTCCTTTTTCATTCAGAGATGGCACTGTGTTGCCTGCTGGTGCTTTTTTCTTTCTCTCCCTCACTCAGGAAGAAAAAAACACCCAGCTGACAATGAAGCACTGGCTAGGAATGAGCTACAGACCACCGCACAGGCCCTTATTATTATCGCTTGTTTACACAGTCAGACAGGTGTTATTGACTGGTTTGTTTTATCCAGACATCGAGTCCTTCCCAAGGACCTGGGATGCCAGAATTTTATTGTCAGTTGTTATAGATATCGTCGCAGAATATAGGCTGTTCCCAGTAAAGCTGCTTTTTGTAATTGGCTGATGGTGATTTCTGTGGCTCCTATGGTGTTGAGGTGCTCTTCAAGGTCTTTTGGAACTGCACCCAGGGTGCCAATTACCACTGGGATTATTTTGGTCTTTTTCTGCCACAGCCTTTCAATTTCAATTTGTAGATCTTTGTATTTAGTGATTTTTTCTATTTCTTTTTCTTCTATTCTGCTATCCCCTGGTATTGCTATGTCGATTATTTTGACTTGTTTTTCTTTCTTCTCAACTACAGTTATATCTGGTGTATTGTGTGGCAGATGTTTGTCTGTTTGTAGTCGGAAGTCCCATAATATTTTTACCTCTTCATTTTCTTCAACTTTTTCAATTTTATGGTCCCACCAATGTTTGGCTACAGGTAGCTTGTATTTTTTGCAGACATTCCAGTGAATCATCCCTGCTACTTTGTCATGCCTTTGTTTGTAGTCAGTCTCTGCAATCTTTTTACAACAGCTGATTAGGTGGTCCACGGTTTCATCTGCTTCTTTACAAAGGCGGCACTTGCTGTTTGTGGTGGATTTTTCGACTTTTGCTCTTATTGCATTTGTTCTTAGTGCCTGTTCTTGTGCAGCCAGTATTAAACCCTCTGTTTCTTTCTTCAAGTTGCCATTCTTAAGACATTGCCATTGCCAGGTCTTGGTGATGTCTTATTTTCCACTTATATTGTGCAAATATTGTCCATGCAGTGGCTTATTTTTCCATTTTTCTGCTCGGTTCTTGACTTGTTCTTTCTTGTAGGTCTGCTTTGTTTCATTGGTGTTGAATAGTTTGTCATTATTGACCATTTGAAGTGCATCTTCTTCACTGTCCTTGATATATTCTTCAAGGCCTCTTTTCTCCTCCTCTACTGTTTGATGGACTTGCAGCAGTCCTCTTCCACCTGAGCTGCGAGGGAGGTATAGCCTATAGACATCACTGCGGGGGTGCAGAGCATGATTGATGGTCATGATTTTCCTGGTCTTACGATCTAGCATCTCTAGCTCTGCCTGGGTCCAGTCTATTATTCCTGCAGTGTATCTGATAACAGGTATAGCCCAGGTGTTTATGGCTTGTATGGTGTTCCCGCCATTGAGTTTGGACTTGAGGATTTTTCTAACTCTCCTGATGTATTCACTTCCAATTTTTCTTTTAACTTCAGTGTTTGCGATGTTATCCGCCTGGAGAATGACCAAGTATTTGTAAGGTTCTTTCTCTTCCAGGTTTTTGATCTTGCTTCCATTGGGCAGTTCTATTCCTTCTGTTTTTCTTATTTTCCCTCTGTTCATTATTAATGCAGCACACTTGTCTAGTCCAAACTCCATTGCTATATCGCTACTGAATATACGGAGAGTGTTTAGCAGTGATCCGATTTCTGACTGGGACTTTCCATACAACTTCAGATCGTCCATGTACAGCAGATGGTTGATTTGACTTGATGTTTTAGATGTTTGGTATCCGAGGCCTGTTTTGTTTAGTATTTGTGAAAGTGGGGTCATGGCGATTACAAACAACAGAGGGGATAGTGAGTCCCCTTGGAAAATGCCTCTTCTAATGCTAACCTGTCCAAGTGTCTCGACATTGATTGTTAACTGTGTACTCCACATGCTCATTGCTTTTTTTATAAATATCTGAATGTTTTTGCTGACACCAGTTGTTTCTAAACATGTTAGTATCCATGTGTGAGGCAATGAATCGAAGGCTTTCTTGTAGTCAATCCATGCAACACTTAGATTTGTTTTTCTTCTCTTGCAATTTTCTAAAATCATTTTGTCAATCAGCAGCTGGTCTTTTGTGCCTCTGGTGTTCGGGCAATTTCCTTTCTGTTCAACTGGAAGCTGTTTGTTAGTTAATAAGTGTTGCATCACTTCATCTGCTATTATTCCAGTTAATAATTTGAACATGGTTGGCAGGCAGGTTATCAGTCTATAATTACTTGGAACCGCACCTTTTGCTGGGTCTTTCATGATGAGATGAGTTTTACCAGTTGTTAGCCATTGTTCAATATCACCTCCTTGCAAAATGTGATTGAACTGTTTTGATAGTTGTTTATGAAGGCTTGTTAGGTGTTTAAGCCAAAAGCCATGCAGTCATTGTCGCCTGGAGCAGTCCAATTTTTAATTTTCTTTGCTCTTTCACTTATTAATTCTGATATTATTAGATCTTGCATTTGTTGGTTACATTTTTTGACTTCTTTCATCCAGCCTGCTTTTTTATTATAATCTATTGGATTCTCCCATAATTTCCCCCAGAATTGCACTGTTTCTTCTTTATTTGGTGTTCCTATGTTTCTTGCAGTTTCTCCTTCTATGCTTTGGTAGAAACGTCTCTGATTTGACTGGAATTGGAGATTCTGCCTGTGTTGTGTAATTCTGGCTTCATACCTGCTAATCTTCTTTGACACTGCTGTTATTTGCTGCTTTATTATTTCCAGGACTTCTCTAATTTTCCTTGAATCTAGATGGTTTTTTTGGATCAGATACTGTTTGGTGTTTTCATTCTTCAGCTTTTTGTCTTTCATATCTTTCAATTTACTAGCATCTGATCTAAGCCTGGAGATTTTATTTTCTAATCTAATCTTCCATTTAGGTGATGTACTGCTTTCTTTTTTTACAGGTCCACTGATCTTATATCCAAGCTCTTGTGTTGTTATTGTTGCTGCACTGTACATTAGTTGGTTTGTTTCTTGAAAATTCTTGGTTGTTATCTCTGCAAGTGCAGCATTGACATCTTTTAATGCCTGAGTGAGTTGTTTTTTGGCAACTGTTTTTAGAGCTGTAAGTCGAACCCTGGTGGTTGCTTGGTTCATGTGCTCAGTTTTTTTTGCTTTAGTTCTTGTTCCTTTTCTGTTAAATGGCATTTGGGTTTTTGAGGTGAAGGCAAAGGGGTGGTTGCCTGGTTTTGATTTTGAAACAGTTCAGCAACAGTGGCATCCTCGATTTCCAACACCTCCTCCACCTGCGCCTGAGCAACTTCTTCAAATGGTGGTAATTCTTCTTCCATATCTTGAGCCTGTGTTGCTCTTTGCAGTTCTTCCAGCTCAACTCCTGTGAATACTTTATTTCTTATTATGTATCTTCTCTGGTCTGCTAGCCTTTGTTCTGTTATTTCTGTATCTGGATGCTTCTCTTTCCAAATTTGGTACATTCTTTTAAAATAACCTCTTCTAGTTGGACTAGACTTGTAATAGCAGATCATTATTTCCTTGTTGGCATTTTTCGTATATTTTTTTTCGGTTAAGCGATGTTTCTTCCAGTAACTTTGCTGTCTTCAGCCCTGGTTGCTCAACTGAAGATCCTGAGTCCTATTGCCCACTTGCCACCAGATGTCCAAGGATTCCAGCACCTGGCGCGGTCCTTGTTGACCCGGGCGAGGACTGATCCGGTATAGATTTATTAAAGTTACGTCTCACCATATTGTTGATGGGAGAGGCACTCTTTGTCTGGCTCCTCTGGTGAGACCTGTCCAGTATGGTTGGACCTCTGGCATAGCTCTCACCTTCCTCAGAGCACACAAGCCCCACAACCACATCAAGGTAGTGCCTCACTGGGGGTTTATTATTATTTTTTATTATTTATTTATTTATTTATTTATTTAACACATTTATATACCACCCAAAACACAGGTCTCTGGGCAGTTACAAGCACCTTCCAGGTGCTGGCCACACCACCTGCCCAGGGGGCTGCTGGGAGGGGGAGCAAACACAGGCCCATCCTCCTCTAGCTATGCCTCTGAATATACCTCACACTGAATTGGTACAAAGGAAGGCATTACATTTTCTCCTATTGTTTAAAGTTTAAAACATTGTATCTGTGTATCTATAACTTCCTAGGAATGGGGTGATTCTCAATATATGGAAAATACTGAGGGGGAAAGGCAAGGAGTTCCCAGATTGACATCTTTAGCTGGCTAATAAAAGGATGACTTTTCAGCCTTGCAGTTGTTGAAAGCATATAGCAGTTCATTGGTTTGAGTCTCGTCCTTTCTTTTCCAATCACAACTCCCAAGCAAAGCAAAAAATAATAATTAAAATTAAAGGGCGGTGAATGAATGAATGGATTTATTATTACAGTCGGTGACCAGCAATCAAGCAAATGCTCTCATCTCAGTTTGCATGCTGTGGCACAGAATCTTGCTACCCCAGCTGTAATTGCCATATACTGGTCTGTCAGAAGGAAGTA
This sequence comes from Hemicordylus capensis, assembly GCF_027244095.1. Classification (NCBI taxonomy): domain Eukaryota; kingdom Metazoa; phylum Chordata; class Lepidosauria; order Squamata; family Cordylidae; genus Hemicordylus; species Hemicordylus capensis. Next base: position 264,984,823 of record NC_069657.1, on the reverse strand, counting down.
TAATAGCACATGTGAGATGGACTCGATATTGCCCAAACCACATGGACATAGGCAGTTCCTGAACAGTAGTCTCTTAAATCTGCCATCCAAAATGGTGGAATGCAGGGCATTAAACCACATCAGCAAGAACACTCTCTTCTGATTTAGAGTGATCAAATTTGTAAGGTACACCACTGGCTGAGGGTAGTATGAGAAGCCACCTGGAATGCTACTAAGGGTGACAAGACTTAAATCAGATTGCTTCTCTATATCCACAATACGTTGTTTAATAATTTCTTTGGGGGTGTCATGTCCCAATGAAAGTAGATATTGTGGAGAGAGGCCATATCAGGTCAATTTATCATGAAGGCTCTTACACCAATTAGGATGGAACTCATCTTTCAATACTGGGGGGGGGGGGTAGGCCCTGATGGCAAAAATATAAATTGTTCCCCCCCCACCAAGAATTTTTGCTTTTATTAGTAATAGAAATAGAACCAGTTACATCTCTGAGATTGACATAATCATACACAAATAAGAGCAATTACTCATCCACAGCAAAGAAAGCAGGGAAAAGGAAAAAAGACTTGTACAGAGTGATAACATTTAAGTATACTTGAATGAATTAAGATAATCTGTAAAAAAAAAAAAAGAGAATACGTCTAAAAACTAAATCCAATCGTCATAGAGAAAATGAACCTTGAGCCTCACACAGAACTCTCACCTTGGCCTCAGAAGAACGATTTAAAACATACAAATTCAATGGAGAAGAAAATGTAAGAGTTAAAACACAGGTTCTACCAAAAGAAAAAGGTATGCATATTGTATATATGGAGCCACATATTCTCCAATATTTTGTAATCAAAATTCCCATCTCATCCCATACAGGTATGCAAAACGTCACAGTAAAGTAAGTGACAGAAATCAGTTAAACCTTCAGCAGTCCTCCTCTTCATTTAACAAACAAAAAACTGGAGAGATTAATGGAAAGATATTCTTTCATGAAGAGATAGACTAACTTCAGCCAAAACTGGTCTCTATAACCCACCCACAGGGAGAATAGGCTATCAAGCTATGTCACCCAGATCTCTCCCCATATATGTAATCCTTCTCAGTTTCCTTCTGATTGTTTGCATCACAACAAGCAGTTCATTCTACAATTACCATTATACAGTTTCCATAACAACCGGTGAAAGCCCATAGGAGGAAATGAAAATTTAAAAAGATACTGAGGGGGGGAAATAGGAATGATAAAGATATAGATATAGATATAGATATAGATATAGATATAGATATAGATATAGATAAATTTGAATTCAGTTAAAAGCTAAGGCTATCTAGTTAATTGTTCAAACCAAGACTTAAGACTACCAAAAAGTCAGACACTGAGCATCCTATCGGGTTTATCATACAACATCCCAATTCCTAATTAGGTTGTTATCAGTTTTAAACCGTTATATAGAGTCCCCTAATTGAAAGGCAGATTAATAAGGTATAATATTTAATTATACTCAAAGTTAAAACCTATATATTAAACCCTAAATTAGTTACATTAACTATCATTTCTTCCAGAAAGGTATATAGCAGTTCCTTAAGTCATTAGATCATTTGGGTATATCTTAAAAAATCTCAGTTCCTGAGTGGGTTATTTCAATGCTAAACCCCTATATAGAGTTCTCTAAAATTTAATGGTTAAAAGAAAGAAAAAAGGAGCAATAAACACAGGGGATACATTAAAATACAATAATAAGGTATATTATTTAATTATACTCTGTTAAAACCTGTATGTGAAACCCTAACTAAATCAAATGTCTCAAGAAAAAGAGCCACAAGGGAGGAGACCTCAAAAGGAAAGGAAGAAAGGGGGGGTGGGGAAACAAGCTCAGGAGGAAAGAAAAGTAAGAGAGGGAAGATAATTCCATTATATTAAATATATATCAGCAAAGAGAAATAAAATACTGATAGATACACCACTTTTCATTTATCCCAGCACAAAGACAGAAAGAAAGAAAAATTGGTAAACGTCTCAGCTGACTCACGTAACATAGGGTTAATATCAAATCTTAAAGCCAGTGTCCAAGGACACTCTCTCATTAAGGGGGAGACTGAACAGTGCCGGAACTTTTAAATGCCTGGGAAGAAAGAGTTATCAAGTTTCTATACAGTAAAATTCCTTCAGTTAGAATCCTTGCGCGCAAATCTCGCCGTAGCTACCTATCCGAGGACTAGGTAATTCTAATAAAACACACCCAAAAGACATATAGCTAAAGCAAATAAACTTTTAAATAAGATTTAAATACTTAAAAGATCGCTTTTTTGTAAAATCTTCTTAAATTATCTTAAAGTGAAACACCACTTAACAGTCTCCCTCCATGCCAATTTCCCCTCCCTGTATTTGGCAAAAAGTACCACGATTGCAACACCAGAATAAAAAATCATCATCACTCCATCTCAGCTGAGTAACAGGTTCAGAAATTCTTCAAAGTAAAGTCAAGATCCAGATACAAAATGCTAATTGACATGAACTGTGATTGAATGGCAGTTCCATCACTGGTACTGAACTACAAAAGACCGAGAAGTCCTGATTCCACTAAGAAAGATAGAATATAGGAAAAGAGTCCTCCTCTTCTTGTGCCAAACAGCCAGTTCTCACCAGTCATTTTCTTTTCATTTCCCCAGTCAGAGCTTCAAATGGTTAGTAATAGGAAGATAATTGTCCAGCCATAAAACACTTTGTCAGCCGTGCAAACAGAAGGAACTATAAATCCAGGGAAGATCTTTCGAGATCCTGGCAGGCAAATCCTCCCTAACGCAGATAAACCGAGTCTTTCCAGTTGGGACTTTGTAAGTAAAACTTAAGTTGGTTAAATGTGTAAATATGTGGCATTTCAAAGCAATTTTTAAAAGACCCATAAAAAAGCTGCTTTTCTCTCCAAGCCAATCTTCTTCGCCATTCCTCTTCTCCATTGCAGATGTCGTAACAAAATTCACAATCATCTCCGACAGATTTCGTGTAGGTTAAAGATCAAAATAAAATAAGTAACTGCTGTAGCCTCCAACATTTTAAAAGGATTCTTCAAAGCAAAACTAAAAGCTGATAGCATTTGAATGCTGAGCTCTCTGGTCAAGTCCATAGAAAGATTCAAAAATAGAAAATAGCAGAAAATAAGCAAAAGTTGACAGTAAAAGAAAACCATAAATCTGACAAACTCACAGCCATGCCGGGAAGTTCAAGGTGAGGTGGGGGAGATTCACGAAGAGAGAGGGAAAAGAAAAAAAGAAAAAGAAAAAAAACCCCATACTAATCTTCAACAAATGATATGAGTAGTTTAAAGTTTAAGATTAAAATATAAGTAATTGCTGGAATATCAGACATTTAAAAAAAAAAAACTCTTCAGAGCAAAACTGAAAGCTGTTAGCATTGGAATGCTGAGATCTCCAGCAAAGTAAAGATAGCAAAAAAATAAAAAAATAAAAAATAAGCAAGAGCTTTCAATGAAGAAGAAGCAAAAAAACGTAGATCTGCCAAACTCACGGCCGTGGCCATCTCAGAGATTTATTAGGAAATAAGATAAGAGGAATAGAGCAGGTCATCTGTAATTCGGTGATGAAAAGCCTCTCTTCATTCAGTCTGATGATCGTGGAAAGGTCTCTCCAGATGTTAATCCAGGGTTTTCCAGACTTTTTAGGGTCTGAAGGCCCCCTAGACTCCCACCTCTAAGAGGATGACCAAGCCCCGCACACATACCGACCTCCATCTAGTCGACAGAAGGTGATAAGACCAAACGATTGATGAAAGCCCTGACAGCTGGTTTAGTCAGGAGTTTTCGTTCCAGACGCCATTTTGCTTCTCACGCAAAAATATAATTTGAACCAGTAGTTAAATGTGTGAAGCCACCCCTGGACCTCGACTCTGGTTAAACCCACCTCTAGGCGTAGGATGGCATTTGAAACACATCTAGGCACCTGGAATATGGCACAAAGGAATCTAGACTGAACAACTTCCATGGGTTTGAAGTTGCAAGTGGAACAGATCTGGACCCCATATAACATTTGTGCCAGTATTTTGGCCTGGTATACCTTGACAGCCGCTGGGATAAAATAGCCCCCGCTCTTCCAGAGACAAGCCAGGGGCTCCCTCTCACACTAGGGATGGGGCAAAGGGCTGTGAGAGCTCTAGATTTGCACCCCAAAGTCCAGCCTCAATAGCACCACTGCCCACATCTTCAAACACTTGAAACTGAAACTGAAGTAATAAAGTCCAACACTGCCAGTGACCTCCAATGTTCTGACTTGAGGTGTGCACGGAACCAGTTTGGCCAGTTCAGTTAAAATCCAAACTGGATTCCAACCAACCCTGGTTCTATGTCCACCCAAACTGGGTCTGGTCAGGTTTTACCATCCAACTGGGCCAAATCGGTTCAGGGATATACTGTAAAGGGTAATCCAGTGAGGATTCCCCTTTACAAGTACAGGGGTGAAGGACCTTTTCAGGGGTAAGGGGAGGCCGGGGGGCAGTGAGTGAGTAATAAGCCGCTTACCTGGCTGGTGTGGCTGCCGGTGCCACCACTCACCCTCCCTGCAGCCCCAAACAGCATGCTTCCCTCTCTTTTGCCAAGCTACCAGCTTGCTGCCAGTTCAGTATATGAGGGGGGAAAGCACTGCTTGGGGCCGCTGGGAGGGCGGGCAGCAGTGCCGGCAGCAGCACCAGCCAGGTAAGCAGCTTACTTACTCACTCGCCACTGCTGCCCAGCCCGCTTATCATGCTGAACTGGTTCATCTAAGCTGGACCTGGTTCAGTTCGATCACGGACCAAACCGTTTGGTCCATGATCAAAGCAATGAGCCGGCCCTGGTTTGAGGAGAACCAGTTCAGCATGAACCGTTCGGGCAGACCCCTAATTCTGACTTAGATAAAAGATGAGGATAATTTTAAACGGGCAGATATCCTTGATCAAAGTTGTGAATCTGATACTCCCAGCACAAGCCAAGCTGTGAAAACAGATTTTTCTAAATTACAATTTGCAGAGTAGGCCTAATGGGGATACTGCATTTAAAACAAAAACAAAAACCCACACACCAGTACTTTACTTCACAGGTGGTATGGAAATAACTATGTGGGAGGTACATTTCTCTACCCAGATATACTTTCTTCCCCATGTGTTCATGAAATCACTTAGCAGAATTGCTGGTCTATGACCGAAATAAAGTTTTACTTACTTACTTTACACTTCGCAGAGAAAAGACGGGGGGAGACTCCCTTGTAACAGAGAATACATTTCATACCTTTAAATATTATTTTTGTAAAAGTTGTCTGAAGAGCACAACAGGCCAAAAAATGGAAACAATTTCATGATGCAGTCTCCATGAAGTACCGTTGCACATAAATCTTCATTTAACAGTAAAACCACTGGTTGAATTCTACATTTTTATAGAGATTTTGATGCTCTACAATGTTTATATTAAATATTTTCCCATGGGAGCAAGAGTTTGCAAAAAAATTATTTGGGGCCATCATTTTTCCCAAGATGGCAGCCAAAGCTCAACACAAAATGTTCAAGAATCAAAGCATGTTACTTACTATTCTCATCATCTGTACTGATTTTCAAAACTTTTGGAAGTTTCCTTCACTATTTACTCTAGAATGACTGGGTCACCCAATTGTATCAGAAAATTGATACAGTTGTATCCGAATTGGATCAGATCAGATTATCTGTTCTGTGCACAGTCCTCCTGGGAACGCCCTAAGCACCATGGAAGGAAAGCAGGTACAGTCATCCCTTGCCAACCGCGGGTTTCCCAAGTATCCACGACTGGGAAATTGTGGCAGGTCTCGCCAACCGTGGTTTGGCAAGAGTATCTGCGGTTTGGCAAGATCTTTTGGCAATTGGGGGATTGCAATTGGGGGGGTTGGGAATGATTGGGGGGGTCACCCCTCACTCCTCTTGCTGTCTATTGGGGATTTAAAGGGATTCTGGGTTATTTCTTTGTCATTTTTTCCCTTTGTTTTTAGGTATTTTCACTACCATGATTCCCCTAACCACCTTTTTACAGTGCTTTTCAATTGTTTGTCAACTGTGAATTTGCCAACCACAAGGTTTTCCCAGAACGGAAAATTCGCAGTTGGCTAGAGATGACTGTAACAGGAAGAGCAAATATTTTTATTCCAGCTGTGAATGCAAGATGTCCTGACATCTTATTGTTGTGCACCACCCAGAGCCATTTGTATGGGGCAGTATAATGTAACAAGCTAACAAACAAACAAACTATTCCATGGGTGAAGACAGACAGACATTCTAATGTATGGTGGAAGTATCCTGACCTGAACACCCATTTAGAGCATTTAAAGACTTGCTTTGAGGTCAGAGAATGTGAGTTCAAACCACTTCCACCAACCTTGGAACATATGTCTGTCTCACCCTTGTGGGGAAAACTGGTTTTCACAAAGGAGGGAGCATCCCTCATCCAGCACAACAATGGGAGCATCACAGCAGCCCACATCCACAATGGCAAAATGATGGATTCCACTGCAGAGTATTTATGGCAAACTATTATTATTATTATTATTATTATTATTATTATTATTATTATTAATTCGATTTCTATACTGCCCTTCCAAAAATGGCTCAGGGTGGTTTACAAAGAGAAATAAACAAATAAGATGGCTCCCTGTCCCCAAAGGGCTCACGTTCTAAAAAGAAACATAAGACACACACCAGCAACAGTCACTGGAAGTACTGTGCTGGGGGTGGATAGGGCCAGTTACTCTCCCCCTGCTAAACTACAGTCTATCCCTTTTACTTTCTCAGTATAGCGAAACTTATTACTCTCCAACACCATCTATTTTGTTTCCTTTTTAAAAGGGTTTAAAAAGAGTGTTTGCAGTTTATTTGGCACAGAAAAAGATGTAAAGCTCAAAGATGTACAATTGAAAATAAATTATTTAAAAAACCTTTTAACTGGAGAGGAACTGAGGGTCTATCAGAAAGACACTTCTTTGGCTTTGCTTTTATTGTAGATTTCAACCCATCCAAATAGAATTCTGGTTCTGGGGCCAAATATAACATCAAATAATGAAAAACTTCAATCACAAACATTAACACAAACAGGCATCAAGTATATTAAACAATTCTCAGAATGCAACAGGCCAAATCTGCAAATTGGGAACAGGTCCTTTAACTGGCAGGCTATTAAAGAAGGCTTTAGTTTGCCATGCCTGGGATCTGTACGTGAAGCACAAATAGTGCATATCTTCATTAAATGTTTACATTAATCCCTTGGTGTGTCATGCTGGAGTCAGGTGTTTGTTTTGGCTATAGGAATCTAGTTTTCAGTCACGGATGCCTTCAAGTGATGCTGGAGCTTGATGGTTACGTCAAACCAGATCCTGATCAGTACCAGGAACCCTGGATTTCCATCTTACATGCCCAGCTATTCAGAGCATCATACAGCAGGATCTGGACAGGGCTGTTCTTTGAAAATTAGACAAAAGATGTTCAAAATCTGGAGGCTAAAAAAACCATGTGTGTACCAGGCAAGTTCTTACCAGGAAGAGGCATTTGGGCTTTCTCCCAATTGCTTCTCTTTGTCCCAGTAAGTTTCTGCCCTATTCTTTTTTGCATGTAAATTCTACACATGCAAAGAGCAACAGGGGAATTACTTTTACCTGCCGGGTTATTTGCTGTTAAGTAAATCTACTGGTGGATGAGTGAAGCTGCTTACAAAACGAGCTAAAGTATATACCTGCTGCCATAGTCTAACAGCAGACCCCTTTGGAGGCAAGCACTGCAAAGCAACAAACTGCTCTACAAAGCAGCAAGCTGGAACAGTGAAAAACCTTCTCTATCAGTGGACTCCCTCCTATCCATCAGGTGTTCTGGAGTATAATCAAAGCCACTGGGTTGGATCCTAATCTCTCTCTCCACAAATGGAGCTCCTTCCATTCTCAGAAAGAGAGTTGCACTCCAAATTCCACACAAGGACCCCAGAGAGCAGATCTGCTAGGAAATAAAGAAGATGGACCACAGATGTAATCAATGCCTGGGTTATGAACTTTATCAAGATTTTCCTATACAATATCACTGCAACATCCAGGTCAAGTATTATACAAAAAGCTAGAAGAAAATTTTTTTGTGCTCAGAGGCTTTGTCAGTGAGTTATGTTTTAATGCAATTTAGCTGTAATCTCAGAGTATTTTGTTAGCTATAATTAGTAAAATATGTCTATTTTCTCTGTGCCTCAAAGACATCTGAACTCATGCCAGCAACCTATACTTTTTTCTGACATGGTGTAACAACTAGACCACCAAAATCTATTTACCAATAACTGTTTGTTTACATTCCATGAAATCTAATAACTATTGCTCCCTTCATTCTGGATAAATGTTGGCCATAGTGGAAAGCCTAAAAAAACAAACATTGACTTAATTTTGAGCCGAGGCCAGAGAATATTTTTGTTTTTACCCAATTTGCCCAGCCTGTTAGGCTTTTGGCATCCCACTACTTTGAAACTTCACCAAGAAAACAAGAAAGGAGAAGGAAATGCTGCAAGGTATCTTCCTTTCCAATTGAAAACCATAGAAAGATTCCACAGTCAGTTTTCATTTTCAAAATGCACAAGGATGATTTTCTTGTTTTTGGATCCCATGAACATTGGAGTATGTGAAATTATATTCTATATATGCATGCCCCACACCCAGTCCTGCCACTGACATGGGAACATGTCACCCAACATGACGATACAAGATTGAGACACCAAATCATGAGAAGCAATTTTTCACTGCCGATTTTGTTGCCTTGATAATATGAGAAGTAAGACCAGGTCACACGTAATGCCAAACAGTGGGCCAAATGGAATCAAGGTTCCACGCCCCCCCCTCCACCCACTTCCCAGACGTAATGCTCCGGAGGCTCTGTGCAGTCAGTGAGACTGCAGAGAGGCAGGGGAGCCAGCTGTGCAGGCTTCCTTCTTTCCTGAAGGAAAGCTTGCACAGCCAATAGGAGCAGGAGTAAGGGAGGAGCTTCCTCCCTTAACCCCGGTTTCAGAGCAGTGAAACTGTGTGCCAGCATTTGCATGTAACGTTGGCAAAAGAAAATTGGAGGCAAAGCAAAGGAAACTTAGATTGAACCAAAAGTGACAAAATGCAGTTTGGGGAGGGAAACCCTGGGTCCATTTAAAAAAGGACAACAACTACAATTGCCTGGTTCTGCATGTTCAGGTTTGAGAACCAGATGTGAAGAGACCTCCAGTTTCCTGCTGCATGTGAACCGTTTCTACTTTCAGTTCAGCTGCCCAGAAGGCTGACCTCATTATCAGGAACCAGACAGGCACACAAGAGCTCTTGGGAGGAGCTAAATATTGTTGTTTGAAACAGGCTTTTCTCTATGTCTTCACCCGATGGCAAAGCAGAAAGAGGAGATAAAGAGATTAAGGGCAAGAAGTGAGCTGTTGCAAACTTCCTTAAAAGTCCACACAAATATTTCATGTGCGTTTTGGAAATGTGTTTTGCTTTATCTTAATCTGATTGAATATTTGGTAATGCATCATATGAAACAGTGGCCTGCCTTCTTCTTCAAGGACAGGGTGGCATAGACATCCAAATAAATATGCAACCTTAAAACAGGAATGTTGGGGGTTATTTTCATTCTTGTTGTACAATTCTTCCTCCAGGTGCACAGGACATTTTGCTTGACTTCCTCATATTATTATTATTATATTTTATATCCCGCTCTTCCTCCAAGGGGCCCAGAGCGGTGTACTACATACTTAAGTTTCTCCTCACAACAACCCTGTGAAGTAGGTTAGGCTGAGAGAGAAGTGACTGGCCCACAGTCACCCAGCTAGTATCATGGCTGAATGGGGATTTGAACTCGGGTCTCCCCAGTCCTAGTCCAGCACTCTAACCACTACACCACACTGGCTCCATTGATTTAGGGCACAGATGCACTGCAACAATTTTGTGAGATCCACTGCTCTCGATAGTGCAACAGAGTGCAGGTGTTTACACCACATATTATTACCAGTTTCTGGAGTAGATGGGATAAGTGTCATGAGTTCCTTGCTAGCTCTCACTGCCAAGGTTGTTCCTCTAATACAGCAATATATTTATTATGTATCCACCCAACCATCCAAGGAGCAGTGGTTCCCTACTCCTGTGATAGCAGATCAGAAGAGTAAATTGCAAGCATGGCAGGCCTTCTGGAATTGGAATACACATCCGAGAAGCTGAGGATCAGATCCCTTGACTCAGAAAACCAGATGACACCAGTCTCCGGTGACATCTCCAGTCTCCATCTCCACCTCCTACAGAACTTCCTGAACATTGTCCATTTTTCATCCTGAGCAAATTGTTATAAGAATTTGGTCTGGTAGCCCTCACTAGACCTGTGCATACCAATAGGGCGGGTTCTGACAAGACATGGTGGTGGCACTGTTGGGAAGAGCCAGGTCAGCCCCTCCCAACTGTTGTGTCATGTGTATTATGAGTCAGAGATCCAACATGTCGATCAGGTCCTCTGCTGCTCCCACCTCTCCTTTGTCTGGGTGGGGGCTGTTAGCAGAGTTGGGTTCTGAAGAAACCGCTGGAATTCATAACTGTAAGAAACTTTACTTAAAATAAGAAAAACCTAGCTCTGTTTTGGATGGATAGAGAGAGAGGTCTGTGTGTGTCCAGGTGATACCAAGCAGATATACAGAGAATTCATTTACATATGAATCTCCCCCTTTTCAGGTCTGAGGTTGGATTAACCCTTTATTCTCTGACTGCTGGGAATAATCCTACCGCCATTGCCATTTCCAACAAGGGCAGGGGACAGGCTGCACTGCTCCAGAGGAAGCAGACCCTCAGGGACTTAATTTTGCACTGCACAGAGCTCTTCCAGGGGAAAGAGAGATCATAGAAAATTACCCTCCCACTGTACATCGGTGCCAACTCTGGTGAAGAGGGATGCTCCCACGGTGCACTTTTTTTTTTTGCTCCACCCACACAACATTGGTCTGGATGTTGGACAGTATCATTAGCACATATCCATATCTGACTGGCAATTGAATGATGCAAACCACCCTGAGCCATTTTTGGAAGAGCGGTATATAAATAAAATAAATACAATAAATGTGGCACATCTACATGATCCCCAGTTGGCTGGGCTCACCCCTCTTTAAGCAGAAAACAATTGAAGTCTACTCATAAATTAAAAGATAAGAATATTTGATCCACCTCTAAATCAGTGTTCCCTGTAACAGGAATTCCCATATGTTTTTGACTACAACTCCCATCATCCCAATATGCAATGGTCTTTGGCTGGGGATGATGGGAGTTGTAGTCAAAAACATATGGGAATTCCTGTTTCAGGGGAAACTGTCCTAGATAGTGTCTAGAAAGCAAGGCATGTGAGAAAGCAGTAAAGGTACTGGATGTATTTATAGGAAAGAAGAGAGGGAAGAGTGGCACAAAGATGGAGAACAATTATTTATCTGTTCCAAGAACAATATTTGTTAAGTGAAAATCCAAAAGTGAAATGTCTATATTAACATATGAACACTGACAATCCCAGATGCATTTTGTGAGTAGGAGTGTCCCCAAATCCAAAGATACACTGGTGACTCCTTTAAATAATGTGTTTGGTCATTTTCTGTGTACAAATTTAAAAAAAACATCAAGAATTGCCATGTATACATCATATTATATCCTAGACATATGTAAATAGCATCCATGCAAGGCCTTAATTCAGATTTGAGCCAAGCATGGGGTGAGGGAGACTTTAATCCTTGGCCCGACCTAATGGTGCAGCGGCGAAATGGCTTGACTTACAATCCAGAGGTTGCTGGTTCAAATCCCTGCTGGTATGTTTCCCAGACTATGGGACTATGTTTCCCAGACTATGGGAAACACCTATATCAAGCAACAGTGATATAGGAAGATGCTGAAAGGCATCATCTCATACTACGCAGGAGGAGGCAATGGTAAACCTCTCCTGTATTCTACCAAATAAAACCACAGGGCTCTGTGGTCACCAGGAGTCAACACCGACCCGATGGCACACTGTACCTTTACCAAAGGGAACTTCCCTTCTGGAACAAAGAGCAGCTGCGGGGGCCTGATTCAGACCAGAATTGCATTGGAGCAAAGGTTTAAAGCCCCCTCCCCTGCCAGGGCCCCAATGGGATTGGGGTCCCATCTGGCTACTATTTCCTTTTGAAAAACAAACAAATATGCATGCTCCAATCATGCAATCTGCGTATCTCCTTGTTTGGCACATAGTTGATAGATAGAATTTAACATAACAGAAATAAACCGATTAAAATTTCAACCTGTACTGAAGTTCAACCTGAACTGAAGCGGTAGTTCAGGACATGTTATGGTACAACTCATAACACATTTACTTATTTACTTATTTAATGTGTACACTGCTCCAAACACACTTCTCTGGGTGGTTTACAACAAACATAAAACAAATTTAAAAATCATATCTTTGTGTTATTTAAATTGTGATGATTCATTCAATGTTTCACAAAGGTAACCAATCTTGAATGAAAGTATTTTAATTGATTTTATCTATTTTGTATGTGGTTTCTCTGCATAACTAATTTCGACATATGCAACCGTCTACAGAGCCATCCTTGAGTGGACAACCCATCAACAGGTTTCCATTTAGTAGCACCCAGAATATTTGACATTATCAACCTATTTTCTATCCAGTTCCCCCAAAGTTGGCTTCAAGCAGTTGTGGTACCAATCTCTGAAAAGGGTTCTAAATTAAATCCCTCAGATTATAGCTCTATAAGTATCTATAATTGGCAAACTCTATTAGGTTATACCATAGAAGTTGCTAACATCATTACAGTCTAGCACCAAAAGATAAAACAGTGTTTTATTCATTCATAATTTCCAGCAGAATGAACTGCCTTCATTAGTGGCAAAATAACATGATCAGCATATAATGCTACAGACCATGTATCATCATCAAATCTTTTCCACCACCACACTTAAAAATGTTACATCTGTCTTCATCTTTAAGTGAACAAGGTCAGCATGTCAGCTCAGCTGAGATCTAACCAAAGTGAGTCTTTAAAATAATACCAAAATGTCCCCCAGGTTAGAGCTAAAAAGGTCATTAGTAAAGGAGAGTTTTCTGATTTTCCAGCTTGCATATGGCACTGTGTCTGCATGTTGACCGTCTCACCTCCTAAAGAACTGAACAAGTGCCAGCTCCAAAAAGATTGGTCCTTCTAGGGCAGGCATCAACTATGCTAGCCGTGTATTAGAACATTTGTGTTGCACCTGCCTGCAATACAGCTGGCCTGTGAATGAAGGAAAGTTTAATTTGTCTTTCTTGCACTGAGCCTTTTACCCTTCATGGGTCCTGGAACATATCACTTACAATTAAAAAATAATGAAACAAAATTGTGAGATCATTGCAGTTACTAACCTCAAGGTTTAGTAGGTTGCAAATATTTTTACTAAAGCTGAGTTACCGGCTTTCTTCTTCTTCAATATTCTGAATCCTTTAGAGATCTCAGAGTAATAAACAATCAAGTCAAATTCGAATGAACTTCAAATAGCACGAATCCTAGTTTATTAGGTGTCCAATTCACAGCTTTTCTCTCTGAAACCTTACTCCTGAGACAAGCTACAAAACAGGCTACAAGCAAAGGCAGGCTACAAAGAACAGACGTTTTTGGTGGCCTTGTAGCTGTGACCTTGTAGCCCCTCTACAAAAAGATGGAGGGAGAACATGTCACAGTCTTTTGTTGGGCAACCTCTAAGATTTCACAGCAAGCTTTCCGAGAAGGAGTTTAGGCCAGCATTCTTGGCACATTTGATTTCAGTTTACCATTCATTGGGCCCTTTCCCATGATCAGTAAGAAGGGCTACCTGGCATGCGGGGAGGAACACTGCTGAAAATCCCACACACAGAGATTATCGTTGGGTCCATGCTGGGTGTGTGGATCGCTTGCCCAGATGGACACTGGCTGCCCCCAGCAGTGTGGAGAGTTGTGGGGCTGGACACATCTTCCCGTCCCCTGGAAATCCCATAGTGTACTGCAGGAGTGCACAGTGCATTTTGGAGATCTCCCTGGTGCTGGCTGGGAGCCCCACAGTGTCTCAGTCCTGGCTGCAAACAGCTGGTGCGGACACACAAGCAGTTAGTCAGAGGCCAAGGGTGAAAGCACACCCTTAACCTCGGCTAACTGGTGAGCTTCTTTGGAGGGTTTGCCACCGAGGCACCACCAGGGCGCTTCCCAGACTAGACCCTACAACGGGGTCCGGATGTATCTCAGAAGTGTGCTTCCACACTTCCTGCATCAGGACACTCCAGTCCCTATGCAGACAGCAGGGTACCCTTCACAATTCCAATGCCTTGTTTCGAATTTAATCACTGCAATATAGAGCTAGGAGGTCGTATATCCGGCGTGAAAAAGTTGCTGTTTTTACGGGTTGTTAGTTGCTGCAAGACTGCTCCCCCTGCTGTTTACGTTTCGAATGCGACTTGCCCGAATGGAGGCATTTTGCTGATGATGAGCAGCTAGTCTGGAAAATGCCCAGGATCAAAGCCAATCCCAGCAGTTCTTTTGTACAGCCTAGCCCGGGTTTGGCTGCGCGTGAGAATAGTCTCATGGTCTCAAAATAAGTCTTTTGTGTGTTTTCTTCTTCCAGAACTACAGATTCCCTTTTTAAGTTAATATACATCAAATGTGCACATTTACACTTGTAGACCAGTACAGACACCCCCTGATAAATTTGTTCAGGTTTGTTGGGGGGAAACAGGGAACCCCAGAGGTGGAACTGGGAATAGTCCAGGTTTAGTTTCTGGTTTCTGCTAAAAGACATTAACAAATAGGGATGTGCACGAAGCATTTCATGCACATCGGTGGGGGGAGCAGTCACTTTAACTGGAGGAAGGCAGGTCTTACCTGCCCCTCCATTGCTCCTCCACTGCCCCCTGCTGACCCAGTGTGGCACTATTTGTATTAAGCAGCTGGGCTGACTGTTTGGAAAAGCCACACTGCTGCGGCTGTATCAGTTCCCATCAGCCTTTGGGCAGCATCTGGAAGGAAATGGTGTCTGAGCATGTGCTGACGCCATCTTGTGTGGTCTGCAGTTGCAGTCACAGCTGCTTAATACAAATAGTGCCACACTGGGGCAGCAGGGGGCAGTGGAAGAGCAATGGATGGGGTAGGTAAGTAAGACCTGCCTTCCTCCAGTTAAAGTGACCAGCTTGCCCCCACCGAAATGATTCAGCTTGGGCAGCTCAAAGCGTTTCAGTGTCTTGAAACAGAGGTGCTAAAACACTTGGAGCACATCCCTATTAACAAATGGAGCAAATAGGATTTCTAAGTGAATGGGTATGTGGGTACAAATTCACCACTTGAAACATTTTAGGTTAAAGTAGAGGCTCTTGTAAGGAAAGAATAGTGGCAGGACAATAGACAGGAAAGAGGATAGAGCAAGCCTCCCGTCTAGACTGATCATGACAAAATTACAGATCTGGGTAAAATGGTACATGATGCAATTCTAATTGGACCAGGCAAGGTCAGGCTAATTCATTCTCATACATATTTTGTTACTTGTCAGGAAAGTGTAAATCACAATTTACACAAGCTTTTAAAAGAAAACTTTATTTCCCTTTTCTTTGACTGCCTCTTTCAAAGAGAAACTGCAACTAGCATTTGCTAAGCTCTCACTTTATCACACTTCCCGGAAACATTTCAGAAACATCAACTCAGTATTCATATGTTCAAGTGCTCTTGAGAAAGGAATTCCATGTGATATCATTGCATTACCATACCTGCTTGACCATACCCTGAAATGCTAAGTGTGTGTGTGGGGGGGGGGGGGACATTCACAGGAGCAGTTTTACATCACAGTCGTCTTGTAGGGACTGAGAAGGTACTGAGCCTTGGCTGAGACAGAGCTTAAAATATAGTCAGAAACCACACTGACTGATATTTTAAATTTCCTTGTTAGCCACTTGGGGTCCTTTTTGTGGAAAGGCAGGATGGAAATATTTTAAACAAATATATTGGCTGGCTTCCTGACTAAAGCAGCAGCAACATCAGATGGCTACGAGTGCCTTGGAGGAAAAGTGGGATATAAGTGTAAAGATAAAATAAAAATAAAAATAAACATGTTAGGAAAATGTGCCCATGCTGCAGGAAGTTTTCTCTGCAGTGTAAAGCACAGGGGGCAATATTCATCTCTCTCTGCTTCCCCCAGAAATGCCCCGATCCCTCTACCTGCCCACAGCAGGTAGCATTTCCCCACAGAAATGCCAATCTGCCCCACCTGCCAGCTGGTCAGCAAAGCAACTAACATCTTGGTAGAATGTCGGGATGCAAGAGCACGCACTCCCTCCCAGTGGGAGTGATGTCTGAACCCACCCAAGTCCAATTACCAAGACTCTCCATCTGGCATTTTACCAACTACTGTACCCAAGATATGGAAGCTGGGTGAGGATTCTTGGTAAAATGCTGGATAGAGAGCATGGGGAACCGGATTTCAAACATCACACTTGAAGGGAGCACACACTGGGGCTATTCTCACGATCAGCAAAAATCGGGCTAACCTCCGCTAGCTCGATTTTTGCTGATCGTGAGAACCACCAGGCTCAGCTGTGAGCCTGCCATGGCTACTCACGAATAGACCCCCAGAAGGGAGGCGAAAAGCCGCCTCCCAGCTCTGGAGGTCTCCCCAGTATGCCTTGCCCACTCACGCAGGGCATACTGGAGCTTCTGGGGGCCACGCGGCCCACGAGCTCCCCAGTCCCCACCGGCTCTGTCACAGAGCCAGTAATCGTGTGGGCGGCCGATCCTGCTGCCCAGGACTCTCTCCCCGCGCACTCAGAAAAACCAGGTCTCACTGATCGTGAGACCCAGTCCACTCTCATGTACCAACATTTTACCAAGATGTTACCAGTTTATGGATTAGCTGGCAGTCATCCGGACACACACACACACACACACACACACACACACACACACACACACACACACACACACCTAGCCACCAATAGGTCATAATCAAGCTGTGATTACAGATCCTAATTGGTTACCAAATTATGGTTGGACTAAATGAAGTGAGCCACAGTTCCATGTTACAGACAAACCTGAAGTACTGTGACTTAATCCAACCACAGTTAGGGAACAAATTAAGGGGGTTTAGATGACAAACTAGGTAAGGATAATAGTTAGGGAACAAACTAGGATGTGAAACCACAGTATGATCCTTCTTTGCTCTACCTAACAGCAATCGGAATGATGTTACTATTCCTTGAGTTTATACATAATGCAGAACTGCAGTTTACATCAGACCAAAAGCAGGAGATTTTACTTTCCTCCTCTTGCATGGAGAAGAGGAGGGGGAAGGGGCAATGTATTAGGATCATGGCTCATAGAGGCAGCTCCTCCTCATATCTGGAAAGCATTGTTTCCTGTTACACTTCCTTGACTTGTCTCTATAGACAGGGCTTCTTTGATCATGGGGCCTAGTCGTTGGAAGTCTAGGTTCCTTTCCCTCTCTCGCTATTAACATTTTGAAGGCTAGTGAAGACCTACCTGTTTATGTTGGCTTTAAATGTCACTTAATGTGCTCCCCTTAAGTTTTTTTAATGGCCCTTTTGCTGACTAAGTGTTATGCTCTTTTGGGGAGTTGATGATCTTTATGATGTTTTTTAAATGCAATTGGTTGAATTTATATTTTATTTATAATTTATGCTGCTATGAAAATGCATATAGGCTTAAAAGCAGCTTATATATTTAAAAGGGGATATTAAACAAATAGCAAATTTGTATGCTGCTATTTTAGCTAAAGGGCTCTCAATAGGCTATTTCCTAAGAAAATCCAGCATCTGTCACTAGTCCTTCCCATCACTATCAGAGTTATCTGCAGTGATGAAATGCATTGAGGAATACAGAAAAATAAGGATTATTATTTTTTAAACAACCTCTGTATTTTAAGTTCCTGCTGATGTCATTATAACTACACAAATGGTGTGGGCACAGTGTGGTTATTTTGTATATGTGTTTGAGGTGTTGTGGTCAATCTGCATGCAAATGTGTCTGGGGGAACTTGCTGTTGGTGGAATGGGAATGAAATGCCCCAAATCATGTGGTTTCTGTCGAGCTCCCAACTTCGTTCCCTTTTCCAAGATGAGGGCTGCTCCTCTTTCATCTCTTGGATCCAAAAGCACCATAATAAATAAAATTCTTCCTGTCTGAAAGATACATTAATTTTGGTGGTCTCAAAAGTTATGAAAATAAATACTTGACTTGGCATGCAGAGTCCTAACTTGACTGGAGACCAGAATGTGTGTACTTGGAGCTGTTTTTACAAGAATATAAGCTTTAGAAAACGTTGGCTTATCCAGTCAACGTGCCTTGTTTGCAAAATAAGAAAAGATGAGATGTAGACAGTGATGTCTAATTAAAGAGGTCAGATGTGGATTAGTCTCTGGAACTAAGCAAGCAAAGCAAAGTGTCACATGGAAGGGTTATTGGAACTTAGATACAGCCCTGGCCACCAGGGACATGGCTCAGACCTTGCCAACTAAAAAACCCCACCACAAATGATGATCGTTGCCAACAACATCTGATATACTTGCCCTATATTAATCTGCCCAGCAACCTGAGTATAAACACATTGGTTGGAAGAACGTTCCCATTAATTTCAATGGAACTTGATTTCCAAATTATTGGTATAATCCAGCCAAAATAAAGCAGTTTAAGGCTGTGTTCTTAAACATATATATTTGGAGGTGAGGCAAGTCGAGATAATTAAGATCAAGTATTAAGATGAGTCAGAGAGGCCCTCCTGGTAGTGATGCATCCCTCAGTGGTTCAAGGCATGTGAGGGGGGGGGACATGAGAGGACCTTCTCCATGCTAGCCCCCTGGTAATGAGATGACCACCCCACTGAGGTGCATCAGGCTTCTTCATGGTACACTTTTCAACGATTGGTGAAGATGCACTTCTTTATCCTGGCCTTTGGCTCAAAGTAGGGTTGTTTTTGGCACTATGTTGTTTTAATCATTTAGTTGGTATTCACAGGTTAATGTCTTAGGATTTTTAAATGTTGTTAATATATTTTAATTGTTGTAACCCACTGAGACTGTGTGATATAGGGCAGGATAGAAATGTAAATACATAATAAATAGACTAACTCCTAAACAAATATGGTTAGGATTCTTACCATGAAAGTCTCAACAGTGAAACAACAAAATTAGCTATGTTGTTTGCAGAATTTTGGTTTTGACTTGCAATAGATCATGGCCAATTCAGGTTAGTTATTTAGTGGTCAAGTCATATGTTTCCCAGGTGACAAGCCAATTCCTGTGGTGGAGGAGCAGACATACACCCTGCCCCTTTCCACCATCTACCTAATCATGTAAAATGTGACATGGACGCTCCATGTGAACATGTGAAGGCCTGTATGTGTAGAGGCCTTTCCCCCTACCATAAAAAAGGAGTAAAATAATATATAAATCAGGCGTATCATATCATATGGAGAACCTACATCAAATATCACATGAGGTGTACGGTAGAAGTGAGTGTAGTCCTGTTCCAACTCAATGCTGATCCCCATGACCATGCTACCACAGTTTGGAGAGGTGTTGGGTTGTGCCCAACCTCAAGTGGGGGACACATGAAGCCTCCATCTTGCTCAGCCGAGCACGTGACCATGCTCAGCCAAGCAGAAGGAGGGGTAGACCAGCTCCTAAGGGCCGGGCCAGTCTCTCCTCCTCCCAATGCATTCGCTCTGCATCACAGCACCCACCTGCCCGTCTGTCTCTATTCTCAATGGGGGATAACTGGTCACCATTGAAGCCAAGTAGAAATTTTGGGGGCTGCATCTGATTGGCAATGAGTGTGGTCTTTTTTCGCCTACTTCTCACTGAGTTCTTCTGGCCCATGATAGGGGTGGTGCTGTTGAGAGCGTAGTTTTGGTCATTATGGCATAAGAGTGTGGGTGTGGGTAGGTAGGATTACCTATCAGTGTTTGGCTGGAGGACCACAGAGGTGAGGGGGGTTACCATGGAACAGACTTTCAGGGTTTTGCAGCCCGGAGGATTGGGAATGGATATACTTTCTTTGAAAGGTACTCTCAGTAGCTATCTACATTGGAACTATTATATTATTTAGTTTGACTGGGTTTAAATACTAGCAAAACAGAGTTTTAAACTAATTATTTTAATCTTACAGCAAAAGGGAATATTAGTATAAAAGAGGGACTATAATAATAAGCAATGAGAATAATCAGTTCAGATTTTTTAAATTGCCAATACCTTCATTTTTAGATATGATAACTTCTGAAACGAAGGAATACCAAATTTGCCCTGTTTAGTGATCTCTTTTAATATTTTAGATCTATCATCGAAACGTCTTTAGTCATTTAAATCAATTTTCTTTTAGATCTGATGAGATTTTTGCTTCAAGATATCTATTTACTGATCTAAACCCTGCTAATGCTCAGATTCTACTGACCATTGATTCATCTAGATTAAAATATAAGAATTTGGACTTTCTATGATGAATTTTAAACTGGAAACCATAACAAAAATCTAATAAGACATTTGCCATTCTTGAATCAAGTTTTCTGGTTTAGTCCATGCATTTTCCAGGCCAGAAAATCTGCATATTGGGAAATGTCATGCTCTAAGGACCTGTAAGCCTTTTAGAGATTCATTGACTGACACCCAGAGCAATGAATCACTGCCAGAACAAGCAAGATGTTAGCTTGATTGTGCTGTGTCCGGCCGAACCAGCCACACTTATCTTCGAGGGTGAGACCGGACAGCAGTCCAACGCCTCGGGGGCTGGCAGCCGGTGGGAGGGAGAGGAGGGCGGCATGCTGACAGGCCTGATTTCAAACCCGGCTAGCCTCCCGGTCCCCCAGATGAGCAGCACAGCAGACGGGGAGCTGAGATTGGGTGGGCTGAGGCCAGGAAAAGCTCCATGGGAGGTGTGCAGGAGTGAAGTCACCTGTGCGCCTCTTGAAGGAAGGGGCATGGAGGGAAAGAGGGAGGAACGGGGATGATAGGAAGCACAGCTTCTAGTGATAATGGGCTAATAAAGAGGGGCATTGGCCCCATAATTGGGAGTGGGAGGTGCACAGCCTGTGAGGGGGCATTTAAAGAGCCAGCCAGGGATGAGAGGCAGGTGGAGGGAGAGTGCTGGGTTCTCCGGAGAGAGGCCAGCACAAAGAGCAAACAGCCTGGGATGGAGGAGACTCAGGGTGATGTTTAACCCCTCCCCATCCCTACTCTGCAACCAGACTCTGCATGCTCAGGCAGGCTGGGTGAAGGAGACGCCAACGTGTAGCCGGACACGCTAAAAAAAGTGAAAATTTGCAGAATAATGCTACAACACTCTTGCACAAATGTTCCCATTAAAACAAATGAGACATGTCACAACTGCACAACTGTAAGCATGCTTTCAGTAATTCAAAAAGAAGAAAGATGGGGGCAATGCTGTTCAGTTGTCCAACATAGAACAGATCTATCAAAAACATATTAACAGTAATATTTGTTTCTGATTATCTTAATGATTAAACAATTAACATAGAAACAAAGCAAAAACATTTTAGATGATTGTGAGATATCCATTCAACTCTATCAAATGCTTTTTATATGTCTAAAAATAAGTCTATTGCTGGAATATGTTAAACAGAAAAATTTCAATAATTCATCTAATACCATCACTCATCTTCCTACCCTGAATATATCCAGTCATCTACAGAAATATAATTAGGCATGAATGAGTTTAAACAATGGACAGTAGCAATTATTTTAACATCTTGATTTAATAAGAAGATGGAGGAAGAGGAGGGAAAGAGATATTTTTTTACCAGTTTGCAGAACAACTCCTGCTACATTCTGAGAATTAAGAATCACCTCTCCAACCAAAACACTATTTATAACATTTCATAAACAGTTAACTGAATATGCCTCCAAAATTATCCTCATCCAAATTTCTCCCCAGATTTTAGAGTCCTGAATTACATGATCTTGTTTTCAAAGTGGAACTGATAAATTAGGAATCCTGTTATTATGTTTCTTTTTGTATACCTAAACATCCTTTAGTATTTTAGTTCTAGCGTAGTTCCTTGTTTTGTTCAAGATAACTGGAAAAATATGTTCTTGAGCCATATATTAAGGTAGTATTGCCTTCTATCACAATTAGTGTATTATGGGGGGTGGGGTGGCTTGTTAATATTTTCATTTCTAATTCTTCCCAGAGCTTGGCACAAATACTGTTGAATCCAATGTTCTTCTTCATTTCAATAACAAGTAAAATTTAAGTTATAGGTCTAAAATATCCTTTATGAGATCTGTCAGTTACTTGATTCCAGATAACACTGACTTTAAAAAAAAAGAATTTACTTGGTTTTTATTGGGAAATTAACCTTTTTAACATTTTATTTTCTTGTGCCACAAATTAGAAACATTAAGCACTAGAAATTTTAACCCACCCACTCTGACAACAGGAAACAAATATATCTGAGAAGCTAGGTTATCTTATTTATTTATTTATTTATTTATTTATTTATTTATTTATTTATTTATTTGACACATTTGTATACTGCCCAAAATGCAAATCTCAGGGTGGTTTACAACAAAACAATAAAAACAACAGATAAAAAGATTAACACATTACAATAATTAAAATTTAAAACATTAAAACCATTAAAAACACAATTAAAACAATATCTAATTAAAAGCCTGGGTGAACAAACGCATCTTGACTGCCTTTTAAAAAGTTGTAAGAGATGGGGAGGCTCTTATTTCAGCAGGAAGTATATCCCAAAGCCTCGGGGCAGCAATGGAGAAGGCCCGTCCCTGAGTAGCCATCAGACAAGCTGGTGGCAACTGCAGACAAACCTCTCCAGATGATCTCAATGGGCAGTGTAGTTCATAGCAAAGAAGATCTTTAAGATCTCATTTACTTGTTGAGCTTTCTCTATAGTCTAGATATTCTCTCAACTTTAACAAATACATCCAATTCAAATGTACAGTGTAGGTTGAGTTCTTTCAGTGGCAATGTCAAAAATATTAATTCTCTTTCTTTACCAGAAGCAAGATTCTATGCAAGTTTACTCAGAAGTAAATCCTTATGTTCAATAGTGTTTATTCCAAGGAAAGTGTATGTAGGATTGCAGCGTAATAATACGTAGATCTGAGAATACTTCAATACATTTTCGTCTGATCTATAACTTCTGTCAGTGCCTAAATGATGCTTGAATAACCTCCATAACTGCAATTACCATAAATTTAACAAGACAGTTTCAAAGGTTATTAAATCTCCCTGCATCCGACCCATTAATTCTCAAAGGCATGTCAATTAGCAATAGCACAGCCTTCATCTAAAAATCAAAATCCCATAATTTTTTTCAATACTAAATCATCTTTTCCAACTGTTTTAGTAACCTTCTTAATTTAAACTGAACTTTCTTGTTTCATTATCAATTCTCTCTATTCTATCCTTGAATTAATTATCTATTCCAGCCTTCATATCCATCTTGTATTCCCATATGTGCTTTGATTCATATGAACACTGCAACCTCATCATCTGCTTTAACCAATTTGATATGTTCGCTGTTTAAATTACTAACTCTTTGTCCATATTAGTTATTTTTGCTCCTGGCTCCAACATCTGATTTGATGAAATAACATTATCAAGTTCTTAGCCGATGATTTTGTGCTTTCTTCTAATGTACGATCTTCTTTTCTAATAGTTCATCCATTGTTTTGTATCTTTCTTTTGCATTTGTGACAAATAATGGCTGAAGTGTTCTGCAGCATAATGCAGGCATTGCAGACCCACCTGCACCATTAAAGGTAAAGTGTGCCGTTGAGTTGATTTTGACTCCTAGCGCCCACAGAGCCCTGTGGTTGTCTTTGATAGAATATAGGAGGGGTTTACCATTGCCATCTCCCGCACAGTATGAGATGATGCCTTTCAGCATCTTACCAGCAGGGATTCAAACCGGCAACCTCTGGCTTGCTAGTCAAGTCATATCCCTGCTGCTCCATTAAGTGGCGAAGTTACCTCTAAAGCACATTGTGAAATTGCTGCACAAGAGGACTGTTCCAGTACAGTTTACACCTGCATGATTGTGACTCACACTGTTATAATATTACTCCCCAAAGAAGCTCCTAGGAGGCTTAAAAGGACTGTTGTTTTGTGTGGGAGGGAAATCTTGTGATGAGGCTTTGTTTCCACAGAATAATTCCACAGGACCACTGTTTTATAGCTGCTTCCCTCACAAATACAAGGTAATCTGATATGGATTTAGGTAAACAACTAAATCAGAAACAACTCCAATTTCTAATTCAGAAGCAACTAGGGATGTGCAAAACGTTTCGGGTACAAAGGTTTTTTACACGAAACAAAACGTCCCTGTTCGGCTACAAAACGTTTTGTTGTTTCAGACCTCCATTTTGTGATGATCTCTGAGTCAGTCTCCATTTTGTGTTTGACATCTCTTTGAATTTCCCACCCTTCCAGCCTTCCGAGATCGGTAACCTAAAGCATGGGCTGACCTGCTGACGATTCCCTCCTTGTTCCCCATTGGCTCTTTTGCCTCTTGCCACTCTTTACTGACCCCACATTGGCCGGGGGAAGGGTCAAAGAAGGGGCAAGGATGTGGGGGGAGTTCAAGGAGGGGTTTTCAATTCATTCAACAAGTTAGTTACTCATTTGCCATTCTGCCTTTCTGCCTCATTGAAGAGAGAGAGAGAACTAGTTTGCACTGCATGGCATGCCTCAAGCTGCCATGATGATGCCATGCCATTGCCTATGCCTGCCTGCCTTGTTGCCAGCCTGAGCCCAGCCTGCCAACCTGCTATGGCTACTGCATGCCAGCCTGGGAGTGGATTTATCTGCTGCATTGCTTTTTTGTTCCAGAAGAATTTTTTTCACCCCCTTGAGAGATGCCATGCCATTGCCTATGCCTGCCTTGTTACCAGTCTGCATCCAGCCTGTAGATTCTCTGGTAGTATATGAGATTTCCAATGACAAACCATGAATCCACTCTCATATGCTACCAGAGAATCTACACTCAAAACATCTCAGAAACAACAGAACTCAGTACCCCATGGGTTAGCAACCCATGGGGGTGGTTGGCACCCCAGTGCCCCCCAACTGCAGTTATGGGGCTGCTGCAACCTCCATCATTCCCTATGGGGAAGAACCTTAAAGACTCATAAACTCCATTAAATCTTAAAAAATCAGCCCTCTGCTCAATTCCTTTGAAATAATTCTGGCAGCTTCCTTGCCTCCACTGGGCACTACCACCCACCCTACTCTGCTCTGGGCCACCCCTTTTCCCCCTAACGTGAAGCTATATTTTTGCAGAAACCTCAATTATTCCCTATGGGGAAAATCTTAAACTTCAAAAATTCACCAAAAACCAGCCCTTTGCCCAGTTCCTCTGAAATTTTGGTGGTAACTTCCATCCTTTGGGCACTACTACCCCCCACCCATTAGTTTTGCCCTGGGGCTGTTTTTTTAAAAATCCAAAATATTTCTGTTTCGGATTTTGCAATTTTGAACAAAGAACAAAATTGGGGGTTTACAGATTGGCTGATTTCAAAGAACAAAATGGGGGTGTTTTGGATTCAGCCAAAAACAAAATAGAAAAACAAAACAAAATGCACAACCCTAGAAACAACTCCAAATTCTCCTTATCCTTTCCCTCCCTTTTCTTTCCAACTCCACCGCACCCGTTCTCTACAGAATTCCCACTGGGACAAATTTCTGAACAACAAAACATAAAAGATACTGGGGCTATTCACACAACTGAATAAAATCAGGCTAGCCTCTGCTAGCCCGATTTTCTTCAATCGTAAGAACCACCAGGCTCGCAGCTGAGCCCAGTGGTTCTTGAGTGGCTAACCCGCTCAAGTAGCCCGCTCCTTAGCCTGGTTTTGCGGAGTGGGTGCTCTGCAAACCCGGGCTATTGGATCGTGAGCAGCTGCAGCGCGGTTCCACGGCGCGGCTACTTATGAGGAGACCCCCAGAGGGGAGGTTAAAAGCCACCTCCCGGCTCGGGGGGTCTTGCCAGCATGCCCTGCGCATTCGCAAAGTGCATGCTGGAGCTTGCAGGGGCTCCCCCCAGCCCCCGCCGGCTCCATCTCGGAGCCAGCAATCGTTTGGGCGGCCAGTCCAGCCACCCAGGGCTCCCTTCCTGCTCACCGCCCCAAACCGGGTCTCACGGATCATGAGACCCGGTCCACTGAATAGAATACAACACATGCATCCCTCTCCTTTATAACAACCAGAATTCAATTGATTTAAAATTCAGGGACATAGTCTTGAAGTCTTTTAGGTGGTCTCATTCACATTTCTCCTAATTTTGGGGTTCTCTGGCACAGGAGCTGTTACTGATGTTCTTTCTGGTAAAGAGCTCACCTGTGAGGTCAAAACTGGAGGCAAGATCAAAGTCCTTTCCAGTTCCTCTCTTGAGACCAAACTCCCTTCTCTCTTTTCTCATAGTTTGAGTGCTGGAAAGTCTCAAACTGTTCCATTTGTTTCCATCATCCAATAGGACAGAATCTCCTCAGATTTTGATTATTTGTTTTGGTCCAGAATATTTGTTTGTTTGTTTATTGTTAAATTTATATACCACCTTTCATTAAAACCATCCCAAGGCAGTTTATTGGGAATATCCTTTTATCACTTTATAAGGCACTCATACTTGAACAAAGTCCCCCACCTGAAATGTTCACTGTTTGACACCCTGTTTCTGATCCACCTACAATTTCTATTTTTGTTGCATCTCCCTTACCCAATCACAAATCTCTGCATCCTTAGTGAGATGGCATGGAAAGCCCTATCAGTTGTTACCTCATCAGTTGTTGTGTAAGTTTGGTGGTAGCTTTGCAACCCCTCTGAAGTTCAAAAGATGATTTTCCTGTAGTGGAATGGGGAGTAGGTTGATAAGCAGAGTTTTGCGGATTGCCTCTTTCCAAGGTTGTTGTTGCCTAGTAGCCAGCTGTAAACTTTCCTTCACTAGGAAAGAGTATTGTGTTTTATCCCATGGTTATGCAAACACTGCTCCATTTCAAATGAGGTAAGCTGTGTCCCATTGTCAGTCATTAGGACGACCTTCTCTCACAAAAATGGCTGCCATGAATTGGATCATTTTGTTTGTAGTAACGTTGTCAGCAGATAAAACTTCTGGCCACCCAGTATAGTAATCTACCATCACTATAACAATATTTGTTTTGTGAATTGGTTCTCAAAAGGCCCCATTATATCCAGAGCAAGTTTTTTCCAGGAACCATTGGGATACTCTACTGGAGTCAAGGAAGTGGCAGAAGTCTTCTGTGATTTGTCAAATACAGCACAAACCATACAGTGCCTGATCATATTTTCAATGTGTTTGTCCAAACACAG
Organism: Hemicordylus capensis; assembly: GCF_027244095.1. Lineage (NCBI taxonomy): Eukaryota > Metazoa > Chordata > Lepidosauria > Squamata > Cordylidae > Hemicordylus > Hemicordylus capensis. The sequence goes on along the minus strand of NC_069657.1, from coordinate 264,957,452 downwards.
CCACCAAAAACTTTCTCTGATCCGCCTTTTAGTCAAGCTTCATAGGCAATTTTGACCACTTTTGCTTGTAAGGAGGTTGGCACCATCAAATGATCAGTCCTCAGCCCCAGCTCATTGAGAAGAGACAGCTCACTTGCTACGAGCATGTATGGTTGAAGATGTTCAGGTACCTTGTTTCTGCATGGTCCTCCATTAGTTATGTAAGGTTTAAGTTCAGAAAGCAATTGATCAACAATGAGGGCTGCTTTCCATTCAGAAGACTTGATCACTCCATGAGTGGATGAAGCTATTTGCACAATTACAACTCCTTCAACCTCGTCTTTTGGGATCTTCTCTTGACATGGAAGTGGAAGTCAAGATAAACAATCTGCCGCTGTATTTCAGAGACTTGGAAGATATTCCACCTGGAAATCAAAATCCATAAGTCTGGGGATCCATTTGGCTATTCTTGGGGTTGTTTGACTTGAACCATAAAGTAAATTTCCTGCCCCACAAGTAAGTCCTGAAGTGCCTCACTGCCCAGAAACATGCTAGAGCTTCTTTTTCAATGACAGAATAAATCTTCTCTGATGCAGTAAGCACTCTGGAAGGATAAGCGACTGTAATTTTCCTGACCCCTTTTTGCTGGGTCAAGACAGTACCCAAACCATATTCAGACGCATCAGTGGTTAAAATAGTATGCCTGTTGGTGTTAAAAGAAGAGAGAGCTGAATATTCAGCAATGGCCGATTTGATAGTCTGAAAACTAGCCTTGCAGGATGCTTCCCAGTTAAATACTACATTCTTTTAAAAAAGAAGACACTATGGAGCAACTGTGGAGGTAAATTGTCTAACAAATTTAGAGTAATACAGAGTCCTAAAAATGAGCGCAGTACATCCTTGTAGTGTGGCTCTGGTGCCTCCCAAATAGCTTTCACCAAGTCTGTTTTTGGGATCTATGCCACTCTGAGATATTGTGTGTTCAAAATATGTCACTGATTGTGTGCAAAACTGACATTTCTCTGCAGAAAAGCAAGTCCAGGTTATCAGGGTTTTCGTAAGACCTCTCTCACTTTAGCATTAATCTCAGCATCAATCTCTTCAATGCTTTTGTCATACACTAAAATGTCATCCTGAAAGAAAGTGATGCCATCTGTAGTCCCAAAAACTGCATGCATCATTCGTTGAAATACCAAAGCTGCAGAGGCTAATCCAAAGCACAATCTTTAATGAAAAAGACCCTCTGGGGTAATGAAGGCTGTGTATTTGCAAGAACTCTTGAGCAGAGGAATTTGATGATAGGCTGAAGACAAGTCCAAAATTCCGAACACCGAGGTCTTTTTCAGAGTAAGAAGCATTTCATTGATACTGGGTAATGGATGACAACCCACTACCGTGTTGTAGCTCACATCTCTTAAATCTATGCACATTCAAAGTGCACCATTTGATTTCCTCTCAAGAACAATGGGAGAGACCCATTCTGATGAATCAACAGGCTCGATGATGTCAGCATGCTGTACTCTTAGGAGCTCCTTTCTAAGTGGTTGGCGCAATGCTATGGGTAAATTCCTCAGTTTGTGTTGTACAGGTATTGCATTTGCCTTCATCAGAATTTTATGTTTGAAATGTATGGCAGTGCCAGGAGTATCAGCAAGAACATCTGATAAATCAGCAATCATATCAGCATATGGATACTCCAACATCTGTAATACGAGTTCTGTGTTATTTGGGTCCAACACTCTCCATAGATCTTTCTGATGTTTCCAGCCCAATACTGAGCCTCCTTTTTGTGACATATACACTTTCCCTTCTGCAGTGTGTCCTTTGTATTCCAACACAGCAGTGAAGTATCCATTTATGGTAATAGGGGAATTTTCATATCCCCATGGGTGGATGTTTGAAAGGCTGCAGGCTCAGATCTGATGTAGTAATGGAGTCACTTGTAAAGTAGATGGGAAATGATAGCGTACAGAGAACCAGAATCAGCCAGCATCCACTCTGCATGGCTATGAAATTTAACTTGACAATGTGGAGAAGCAGGCTCTGATTCTGTCACACTTAAAACGCGATCCAGAATTGGTTCATTTGCCTCATCCTTATGATATAGTGAAGCAGTGATGGAGTGGATATCAGACTTGCAAACCTTAGCAAAGTGTCCCCTTTTCTTGCACCTGTTGCAAGTGACCTTTCATGCAGGACAGTGAGCAAAATGGGCTCTGTGGGCAGAGTCTCCACATTGGTAGCAGTGGTAGCTCCTCCTGCTGCCACTTTCTGGGGCAGTACCACATGAAAAGACTGGGTTTGGAAAGATTTAGCCTGAACAGCCTGGATTCCAGGAGGTTGGTTTTGGGGTACCAAATAGCGTGATATGGCACAGTACAGAGCATTTCCAGCCTCCTAGCCATTTCTATAACTTTGACCAAGGTAAGTTTCTGCTCCAATAGCAGTTTTTCATGCAGTTTGGAGCAGTTTGTTTTCATAACAATCTGATTCCTGATCAGGAAAGTTGGCAAACTCACAGGTTATTCTTACAGGTTACACTAGTGTAACTTACAGGTTACACTAGTAAAGTTGGCAAACTCACAGGTTACTCACAGGCACGCAATGTTGTGACACACTGATAGATAGATTCACCTGGCAGTTGGAATCTAGAACAGAACTTGTAAAGTTTAGCAATCACATACAAAGTAGGGTTGAAATGATCATCTAAAGCTGAAGAGCAGCCTCACAAGGTTGGCTTGGAGCGGTGCGGTCCACCACGTTCTCTGGACCCTTGCCCAACTTGGCTGCTTCGACCTAGCAGGGAGATTATTCAAGGAGGCCTGGTGAATATCATAAATGCATCGCTTAGGGAGGGTAAGGTGCCTCCATGCTTGAAGGGGGCAATAATTAGACATTTTCTTAAGAAGCCTTCCCTGGCTCCCTCGACGATGGATAGTTATAGGCCAATCTCTAATCTCCCTTGGTTAGGCAAGGTGATCGAGAGGGTGGTGGCCAACTAGCTCCCACCGCATGCTATGATTGTCTGAGGAGGTCCAGCTCCAGTTGCCACCGGCTCATCTAGTGGCGAACCAGAGGCGAGCATTCTCTGTAGCTGCTCCTAGATTGTGGAATGCGCTCCCTGCAGAAATCTGTAATTTGAATTCCTTATTGGCATTTAGGAAAGCCCTAAAGACCGGCCTGGCCTTCTAGGGTTTTGAAATTGTTTTAAAGGGTTTTTAATGTATCGGATTTTTATAAGGTTTTGAATTATTTTAATTTTTAGCTGCTTTATTGTATTTTAAAATTTTCATTCCCGATCACTGATTGATTTTAACTGTTTTATGATATTTGTGAACTGCCCTGAGCTATTCTGTAAGGGCGGTCAAGAAATTAAACAAACAAACAAATAAGGGTTGGCATCCCCTTCCAAGATGGCAGGAAAGGTGGCCTGAGCCATTTTGGAAGGGTGGTATATAAATCGAGGAAGGAAGGAAGGAAGGAAGGAAGGAAGGAAGGAAGGAAGGAAGGAAGGGAAGGGCAAATGATTTTATATTCTCTTGCCTTCAGGGCCCAGGCAATGAAGCAATATAGCCTTCTGCGCTGCTCAGCTGCAGTAAAATCCGGGGTCTGTACAGTGAGAAGGTACTTGCAGAAATAGGACCTCATTTGATTCCAGGGAAGAGCAGATTCTCCTGGGGTGGACAAGAAAAGATTCTCCTGGGGTGGACAAGAAAAGATTCTCCTGGGGTGGACAAGAAAAGATTCTCCTGGGGTGGTGAGATCTGAGCCATGCTACAGTGGGCATCCAGTGAGCAAAAGAGTGCAGGATTGATAAAGAAAAAGTTCCTTCAAGGATTGTGCAGGTCAGGAAGCTGGAGAAACAATCAGCAGCAGCAATAGAAGAAAGCAGTTCAGAATGGAGGGCCAGTAATACAAGGCTGAAGTTGCAGGAACGTTCATAAGCTTAGCAGGCTCGCATGCTTAGCTGGTTCAAAATCTCATCTCCAAATGTTTTAAATCTGCTTCCCGCTCAAACACAAGGTCATTCACACAATCAAATTTGGTATTCTACCCAGGTTTTGGTTGTGTGGAAGCAAGGGAAGAGGAAAACCTAAGTAGAAGTGATTGTGTGGAAGCAAGTAGGAGGAAAACCTAGGCAGCTACCTTGCTTCCACACAACTGAAAACTGGGAGCAAACACAACTCCCAAACCCAGGTAGAACACTGTTTTTGATTGTGCGAATGACCTCAAGCTAATCTTATATAGATTTAACTAAGAATTTATTCAGAAACAACTCCATGGGACAAACATTTAAACAAAACATAAAACATAATGAAGCTCTTCTCATGATCAGTGAGAAGAGCCATAAGGAGGTTTGCGGGGAGAGCGGGCTTAGCCCGTTCTCCCCACAGACGATCACGCCTGCAACCCGGGGCGGCCAGATCAGCCACCCACACGACTACCAGCTCCGTCACGGAGCTGGCAGGGGCTGGGGGGATTGTGGACACGCAGCCCCCGGAAGTTCCAGGATGCCCTACACGAGTGTGCGGGTCATCCTGGAGAGACCCCCGAGCCCAGGAGGCTGCTTGCAGCCTCCTGGCCAGGGGTCTACTCGTGCATCGCCATGCACTGCAGCAACACACAAGCAAAAAGAGGAGGTTAATGGAGCGCTCACTCTGTTAACCCCGTCTTAGGGGACAGTTATTTAGGGCGGTTAGCTGCTGGGAGCCACACGGCTCCCATTGTAGCACACAATTGCCCAAAAGGCAATTTTAGGCAATCGTGAGAATCGCCTCACTGAATAGAATACAACCACCAACCCCATATACTTGGATAACAAAGTCTGATTTTGAAAATAGGTAACTGGGATGATCAACTGTTGCCATTGGGATTTTGTTTCTTCCATGGCTACCCCTCTGAAAGTTAGCCACTAAGATATTCTTCATTAGCACTCCATGCATGGGATCAGAGAGTCCTCAGACTAGCTGATTTGTGTATAGATGGACTATAAATAATTTATGGGTCATCCATGCACATTTTCGCTGATACGTTTAATGAGCCTACACAGATTGCAGACAGCTTAATATAACAAAAGGTAACACCCTGATTTTAAGTGTACTTGAAACCAATGAGATTTTCTATCAGGATCATTTTGCTCTCTATCCTTTCATAAACAACAGTATCATAATTTTGGGAACCCCCACCCACAAAAAGCAACTTACATTAGACAGTGACGTACATTGAGTGAGATCTCCTAGTAAACAGGCAAAAATGCAACAGATGGAAAAATATAATAAACTTTTTTTATGATGCACATGGAAACTGAAGCAACTATAAAATGGCAACACATAGAAAAAAGAATTATAGAATGCTAGCATTGCTAGCTATTTTCACTGGCAGCAAGTTGGGAATAAAATCAGAAGAGTACAAGGCAAGCTAAAGTCAGTCTTTCCTTTGGGAAAACCCTCATGGACAGATAACACTGCCTCACGGAGCTTAGATAACAAGGGGCATCAGAAAGAAATCTGCCCTCGGATGGCTTCCAAGTGTTGAGAAGTCATGCCATATTTTTTTTATTTCCTGTTGCTAACAGCAGCCTTGTTGATTCCCAGCTCCCTCCTCCCCACCCCTGGTAAATGAAACACCTCTGGCAGAGCAGTATGTTTGTCCAAAACCAGAGGAACATAATCAGAAAGATGTTTTAATGCCACTTTCAAAAGATAGCCCTGATCAAACAGCCCTCATTGACTGAAGCCAGGGAACCTCTGGACTAGAGTATTAAATCCTTTATTTAAAGGAAAATCTTTTTAGAAATCATCCCCAGATCTCTTACACTGAATAGCACAGAGAGAGAGAGAGAGAGAGAGAGAGAGAGAGAGAGAGAGAGAGAGAGAGAGAGAACGAACCCCTCTGGGGTTTATATAGTACCCAAAGGATCGCGTAGCTTCTTTTCAAAATGAAAAACCAAATATTACTCTTGGATGCAGGAGCTCAGATTGTACCAAAGCTAAAGGGAAGTGCACACAAGGGCTGTCAGAGCAAAACTGCCAAGTTGCGGAAGTATTGCAGAGCTCATCTGTAGAATGAAATGAAGCTGAGGAGTAATCAGGTAACGGTGTATTCTGTTACCTCAAAGATTAATAGAATACACCTGCAAAATCACAGAAAAGAATTTGGCTCGCCCAGAGGGCATGCTCATATTGAATGCAGAAGGTACACATAAATCATGAGTTAGCTGTCAGTTCCTGGGAGCATTAGAGAGTAAATGAAGAGAGTAAATATATTTAAGACTTATGCATCAGTCCTGTCACTAGTAGATATTCACAAAGACCAATATTGCAAAATATTTTCTCTCAATGTTATTTTTTTAAAAAAAAAAAGATGTTTGCCCCACCTCTCTAAAAGATTCAAGGTATTCAAAAGCGATAAAATACACGATAAAAATGTCAGGCTTTATTGGTCCGTTGACCACAATAACAAAACTCAAGGGGAAAAAGAAGACAGCAACAGTAGAGCAAAAAGAACAAAGCACCAGATTAATGATCCAGCACTAAGGATCTGGTAGCTACATTCAAGGTAACGGTAGTATTAACTCCTTCAGTACAGTGTGGGGGAGTCATCAGATCTCCCAGGCAACAATGGCAATTAACAGTGACAATTCCAATTCCCCATTACACCCTTGTAGAAACTACAGTTTAAAAATAGATGGGAAAAGAGAGTTGACCTTGCCCAAATCACAGGTGCATAATCTTTGTGCCACCGGAATACCTTAGAAGTAACCTTCAAGAAGCATCAAGGGCAAAGCACTGTCTGGCAAAGAAAAAAACTCTTCTGTATTTTTGGGATAGATACAAATATCAGATAGAATGAACTTTCAATAAGATTCAGAAAGATCAACCCATCGGCCAGTGGGAAGCAGATACGATGGGCTGAAGCTAAGATACGCCACATTTGCATTTCTTGTACATCCGAATGCATGGAATCTCTGTCCCATTCAAAAAGCGACCCACTCCCCAAACTCCAGTTTGAACCCTCAGATTGTTGTGAGTTTTGCTGCTCCTACATGAGTTTGGGGTCGTTACATCTGAACTAGAGGCAGCCTTCTCCAAGACCAGAGTTGAGGAAACAAAGCTCCTACCTTTCTCCATTCTGATTGGCTGCTGCAACTGTCCTTCATGTCAAGGAGGAAGCTCAGCAGCCAGTTCCCCTGCCCACACAGTTCCCTTACTGCAGATCAGGTCATGGCGGTTACATCTGAATGCGGAAAGGTTAGGGCAGATGGAGCGGGGAGGGCAGAACCACAAATGCCTTGGGCCCTCGGTTCCGTGTTACATGCCAATGCGGCCAATATCTGTCTACTGATAAATGAAATCCTTTGTGTAATTATCACTTTAGCATATGCAGAATCAAACTTCAGAAGCAGAGAGAGAGAGAGAAAAACCCAATGAGTAAACATTCTGTAACAAAGCTTTCTTCCAGGAGGATATAGACAAATCTATAATTAAAATAAAACTATAAAAGCAATGAAAATTATGATCATTATAAAAGAATATAAAAACCTCTCCAATGAAGTGCACTAAAACAAAAAAACAATTATGCAAGCAGAAGCAGCAGTAACATGAGTAGCCAGCAAACCAATTAAGAATAAAATAATATTACAGGTTGAGTATCCCTTATCCAGACTGCTTGGAACCAGAAGTGTTCCAGATTTTGGATTTTTCCGGATTTTGGAATTTTCATAATGAGATATCTTGGGCATGGTATCCAAGTCTAAACACAAAAGGTTACTGTATTTTATTTTATGAGCATGCACTCTTTGCTCTCTCTTGCAAGGCAGGGATGGAGGAGCCCCCTTTGCTGCCTCCTGCCAGGGGAAGACCAGTTTAAGGGTTAACCTGAGGGAGTCCAGGTTCCTAGAGAGGCGACTGGGAAGAAACATTCAGCATGGGTGCCTTCCCTTCTGGCCCCTCCCCCAAGAAAGGAGCCTTTGTGTCTTTTCCTTCCCGTGGGATCTGCAGTCCCCACCCCCAAAGAAGAGAACTTTGTGGTTGCCAATGTAGTTTGAGTGTGTGGGGACCCCAGAGCTGCAAGGGGAGGCGATGCAAGGGAGGAAAGCAGGGAGTGGGCTTGGAACGATGGAACCAGGGGAGAAATGTCCCGCCTGGGCAATGAGGGGAAGAGATGTGTGCAGCCTTCTAAAATAAGTAAGTTTTGATTGCATGTTTAAAAGCAGCAAAATTGGGGATCTGCAAGTGAGTGAGCTGAGGCGTTTTGTTTTTTTTGTTTTTGTTATCGCGTGGTGTCCAGATTTTGGAGCATTCCGGATTTCAGATGTCCGGATAAGGGATACTCAACCTTTACTTCAGTTGCCAAGAGCCTGTTAGAAGAGCCACCTCTTGAGCATCCATCTAAAAATGGTCCATCTAAAAATGATTGGGAAGGGGTCAAGTGAATTTCTAATAAGTTCCATAAAGTGGAGGTAATAACAGAGAAAGCTTGATCATTTGTACCACTAACTGAGCCCCAACACCAGTGGGACAACAAGAAGGCCTCCCTAGATGACCTTGAGAAGTGGGCATGTAGATGTGAATGAAGGAGGCCCTTATGTTTTCTTGGGCCCAGTCCATTTAGGTCTTTTAAAAGGTGATTACCAGACCCGGAATCATATCCAGAAACAAAAAGCTCTTGTCTCCAGGCTGCTGAGAAATCACCATGGGCAAGTTCAGACGACTGCCAGCAAGTCCCATTCCCAAGGAGTGTGCGTGTTGTCTGAACCTATGGAATTCCAGTTCCCAAGACTTCCACCTGACAATTGCCTGATATTCTCCACTCAACTCAAAAGGTAGGTTACAAATGGGTAGAGAATGCCAGGCAAATGTCAGGCAGAAGGCTCAGGACCTGGACTTTGACAGGTTCCGACAACATGTCCACTGGGAGTGCACACTCCTGGGGAAACAGAGGTTCCCAGGAACCAGATTTCCCAGTGATGGTCCAAACTCACACTTCTGCTTCCATCATTCTATGTTGTGAACTCACACAAGTTCCATTTATTTCAGTGGAATAGTTCAGCTTTTGAGGTGTCTGCCTTGTCACTAGCTAACAAGTTTTGCATCCGGACTAGCATTGTGCTAGTGCAACAAGAGAAGCTGCATGCTCGTAAGAACTTTCTGGAGCTGCACAAAGTTGCAGTGATCCATGATGGGCAATACAATACACTCCAGGACATATAAAGTTGTGCAACCTGTCCACTGCTTTTGAACTACAGCTCCCATAATCCCCAGCCACAGTGGCCAATAACCAGGGATTGTGGGAGTTGTAGGCCAGCATTTGCAGGAGGGCCAAAGTTGAGCAGCTCTCATCGAGGCCAAAGCATAATTTAACCATGCCAAATTAGGAATTCTTTCAAAATAAGCACACACAACATGGAAATACCATGCATTTTCACTTGCCCTCCTACTCCTCTCGTGTTCCTTTTGGAGTTGGTGGCCATTGGGCCCCTGATTTCCTTGGGACTTTGGCAAGCCTGCCATTCTGACGCCCTCCTCGTGCCGTTGGCCATGGGTGCCTGCCCCTGAGATGCTTCCGCTGCCACCTTGGAGAGAGAATGAGGGGTGGATTGACAGGCTCTGATTATTGGCAAATGGGTCAGTCTCCCTTCTGGTATGGGGCTCCCAGGATCTCAGCAATGGTGCTGGTGCCCATTTTACCGAGATGCATTATGATGTGTGCATGTTCTAGGAATGGGTGATAAGGGGTGCACTCCCACCATTCTCCCAGGATGCTGCTGTGTGCATGGGAGTGGTGTCTATATGCACCTGGCAGCATGAACATGGGCTGTGAGTGCCTGTGCATCATGGACTGCTGCCAGGGGTTAGAGGGTATGGTTTTCCACTGTCCATGCAGGGCTGTGTGGGCTTTCAGATCACCTGCAAGTTCATGCACCATCCCTGCTGCACTGCCCCTGTGTGGGTGGCTGTGTGCGTGGGTTCCAGTGGGGAGAAAGGCAAGACAGCTCTGCCCATTGGACAGCACTGCCCCTGTGTGGGTGGCTGGGCCAGACAGCTCTGCCCATTGGACAGCACTGCCCCTATGTGGGCAGCACGCAGGTTTATGTTGCAGCTGCCACCAGACAGCCATGTGCTTCTCATAGTATGGCAAGTTCCCTGATAGAATATGCTGTATAATGCTCCCCACAACATTCTTCCCCCACACACTGCAGCCTTGCACCTGGCAGCTCTGGGGGGGGGGCTTCCTCGTGCTGAGGACTAGGGGCATGTGGGGCATCTGCTGGCCCTTTCAACAGCCAATGAGTGGATGGCAAGGACTGTGTAGGTGGGCATGGCCAGCACCAGTGCCATCCATCATTGCCAGGCAGCTCCTGCTAAACATCCCCTCTGGCCACCAGACTCTGCGGTTCCCAGATGGAAGATGGGGGAGGGGCACCATCTGGGTGGCAGATTTGGACATGGAAGGTCACACGACTGGTAAACCTGGGATAAAGAAGTCCTCTGCCTCTTTCACCTGGATTAAGATCAAGGGACAGTTTCAGAGTTACCTGGTTTTGGACAACCTAGGCTTCGGGATTTTGCCCTGGCTCACATGTGCATGCAAACCTGGGTTTTCTGCCTGAAATCAGGTTTGGCTGATTATGAAAAAGGCTTAATATTTTATCAGAGGAATCTGGCCCATTTTCTGAATAAGTTTGATAGGCCAGATAAACGCAAGTAGCAGTACCAGACAGAGGCGTAACTATAGGGGGGGGAGGGGGGGCACGTGCCCTGGGCGCCATCTTTTCTGGTCACGTGGGGGGCGCCGCCATGACCAAATTCTTTTTTAAAAACATTTAATTTTTTGTTAATACAAATGTTTCCTGCTCAGTGCAGCAGCGCTGCAGCAGTCAAGGGAGCGCGTTGGTGCCCCCTTCCCCACGAGCGGTCCCTTCCGCGCCGCCTGCGCCCCCCCATTGCTTTGCTGGCACCTGGTGGCCAGTCAGTGGCCTGGCTTGGCGGCGGCGGCGGGGGCTTGTGAGGAAAAACCTAAGTATAATGTAGTATGTTGGGGGGGCAGGGGGGCATGGTGGGGGGGCGCCATTTCAGTGCTTGCCCCGGGCACTGCTTTCCCTAGTTACGCCTCTGGTACCAGATAGGGGCTCCACTTCCTATCACTTGTCAACCCTATGACCTGCAAATGAAACCCTTTCAACTGGCCTGCTTGTCCTTAAGTCACTGAAGAGTTAAACTGCTAGAGTTGTAGGGGAAAGAACTGGGGTCTTTGGGGTTGTTGTTGAGGGGGGGGGTTGTTTGTTTGTTTGTTTTGTTTGTTGTTTTTTTGAGTACTAACTAATGCATGTTAGTTCAATCAAAAGTATCACCTTGTCTACTTTGTATTTCTGCGGGAGCCACATGGCAACAACTGTGCAGTTCCACTGAAAACAGAGCTGCACTAAGGGAATGTTAAATCAATCTGTATTTAGCTTCAGTTCTCAAATGTATCATTTTTTTAAAAAAAAGTAGGGATTTGCATTTGCTCATATTCATCCACAGTTATTCTTGCTTCATTCCTTTCTCCGTTCTCTGAGGTCTCCCCAGTTGTTTAAATTGCAGGTTCCTTGGAGCAGAGACCTATATTCTAGAGAATAAAAGTATATACGTATTGTCAAATTGTTGTCATATATTTAGTCATATAAATCGGATACTACATCCTATTTAGTCTTTTATTCAGATCAGTAGGTGTTCCATGGGTGTGGGATCATGTGATTTCCCTATTGTCATGGACAGAGCACTACCTGGTTAAGGTTGGTTTCATGGCCACAATCCAGCCTTGCAGGGGGTGGATCTATTAGGATGGTCTGCCCAAGAAGGCTGCTGGATCCAGTAGGATTCCAAAAAGCCTTGGAGGGTTTGAATGTTGATGCCCTCTGGTAGGAACCTGGAACAGAGAACTCACCAGGGCAGTAGACACAATTGCTCCTAAACGTCCCTTCCAAGCTGCTTTAAAAGTAGCCCCTTGGTATACAGAGGAGTTGCGGGGGCTGAAGCAGCAAGGTAGGCAGCTGGAACACAAGTGGAGGAGAACTTGGCTCAAGTGTGACAGGACACAGAATGGAGCCCATATGAAGGTTCAGCAGTGGCGGTGTGTGCAGCAAGAGAACAATTCTGGTCTGCACACACTGCATCTGCAGGTTTGCGTTCAGCAGAGTTATGCCAGATCATGAGGAGTTTAATTCAAGCTCCTTCTGTTTCAAATCAGTCCCTGGAGACTATGTTCTGCTGTAACGCTTGTAATGGGTTCTTTGCTGATAAAATATCTTGTATTTGGGCCGACTTGGATGCCACTCTTTCTGCAGAGTCTATTAAGGGGGTGTCAAGCAATCCTTCTTGCAGTGTTAGATTGAATCAGTTTCAATCTATGATGCCTGAGGACATGGACAAGCTACTTTATGGTGGGGCGGCCTACCACTTGCTCTCTGGATCCTTGCCCAAGCTCCTCCTGTCTAGCAGGGAAATTGTTGGAGGTGCCCTAGTTAATCTCAATAACGCATCTCTGAGGATGCCTCCTTGTTTGAAGGAGGCAATGGTTAGACCGCTTCTTAAGAAGCCTCACCCTGGTATCTCAGGCCTATCCTGGAGATGCTAGGGAGGGAACGTGGAACCTTCTGCATGCAAGCATGCAGATGCTCTTCCCAGAGCAGCCCCAACCCCTAAGGGGAATATCTTACAGTGCTCAGACATGTAGTCTCCCATTCATATGCAACCAGGGTGGATCCTGCTTAGCTAAGGTCACAAGTCATGCTTGCTACCACAAGACCAGCTCTCCTCCCACCCCGCAAGCCCCATGCAATAAAGGAATGTCCCTGGAGAGTATTGGAACATCTATGGAAGACATCATGGCTCATCTCCTTTCTAACTACAAGGGCAGGGAATGTGTCATCTGTACAGACTCCTGGTGAGTTCATAAAGTAAAGCAAAGTGTGCCATCGAGTCGGTGTCAACTCCTGGTGACCACACAGAGACCTGTGATTGTCTTAGGTAGAATACAGGAGGGGTTTACCATCGCCATCTCCCACGCAGTATGAAATGATGCCTTTCAGCATCTTCATAGCAGAGGCAATATTCAAACCAGAGAACTTCCAGTTCATAGGTTAGTCTGTAAGCCACTATGCTACACCAGCTCTCAATGATCAGCCCACATAGCTCCTAAACATTTAGCTGGCACAAACATAAAGTCAGACATAAACTGCTCACTCTTTTTAAAATCTCTTTTTGCAGTTTCAGCAGGTTATGCAACTCTCTGAGTACCATTCCCTTTTGTCAGAATTATCAGAGCAAACTTTCAAAAATAAAGACTAATAGATCATCGGTAACAGAAAAAGGTAACTGTGAAATTGTATTGTCCGTGTTGCAGAGTAACAGAATGATCATATGAGAGAATGAGCATATTCGGCAATCAAGGTCATCCATTTTGTTTCAGGAGCTACTATATCCTACAATAAAATACAATCTAATGGCACAGCGAGGAAGTGACTTGCCTATGGAGCAAGAGGTTGTTAGTTCAAATCCCCACTGGTATGTTTCCTAGACTTTTACCTATATTGGGCAGCAGCGCTATAGGAAGGTGCTGAAAGGCATCATAATGCATGGCAATGGTAAACCCCTCTGCAAAGGTTCCCCCTCACCCCACCAGCTTCCTATCTCACCCCAGCAGCCACTGCACATGCTCAAATGGCCTCTGTGAGGCCTGGCAAAGCCTAGGGCCTCGCAGGGACCATTTGAGCATGTGAGGCAGCCATTTTGTTTTTGGTGGCCATTTTTTAATTTAAAAAAAATAGCCACTGTGCATGCTCAAATGGTCCCTGCAAGGCCCTAGGCCTTGCCAGACCTCACAGAAGCCATTTGAGCATGCACAGCAGCCCCCCAAATGGCCACCGCACTTATCTTTACAGACTTGAATGGACTGAAAATCAGCCCGGGATGGACTGCAGGGGTGAGATAGGAGGCCGGCGGGGGGAGGGGGAACCTTTGCAGACACACACACACACACACACACACCCCACAGCCTTTAGGAAGCCCCTCGAAGGGGCTACAGGTAAAAGGGGGAAATTAATTTTTTAAAAATATTCATGAACTGGGGCAGGGGGTTCGGTTTGGTCCGGCTGGCCCGGTGGGGGTTCAGTTCTAACCCAAACCTCCAAACTTCCGAACCAAACTCTTGAACCCCGAACCCCCCGAACCAGTTCACACATCCCTATCCAAGATGAAGGTTGCAAGCCAGCAACTCAAAATCACAGAGAGGGGTGCTGTTTGCAGCCCCAAGACCAGCTGTCTCGATATGATACTCTACTCACCTACATCCCCTTTTGATGTTAAAATTAAACAAGTATATCCCACTTTATATGTGCATGAAGCAGATGCATGAACAAACAAGCATTGTTGCTCTTTTCATGTCTAGTTTAATCCTAAGAACCAGTAAGCACTGAAGTTAGTTATTATAGCCAGTCAGTGCTGAGCTGAGATGTTCCCAAGAAGGGATTTAGCAGCAACCCCAGATAAAATCAGAAAAGGCAAGCTCTGCGTTTGAAATGAAGCTATGCTTCTAGAAAGGGAATTATATCATTTAAAGGGTTAGACCACCACAGAAGATTTCTACCATTCTTCCACAGCAAGGTTGTGCACACAACCAAACTTCAGTTGGCTGGGGGAAAGGCAGGATTCTACCTTCCAGCACCCTGATGATCCAAGCCTGCTCCTGCCACCGCCACTTATGCACCTACATGAGCAGTGCAGCAGCCATGTCTAGAGCAGGGATCTGGAGGAGGAGCATTGGTGCAACATTGTCACAAGTCACTCCTCAGTGTGATTTGAAGGAACTGGATCTTAAAAGCATGTTTTCACTTATTCAATTTGGAGGCTGTATAGGAGCTGAACACGTATTTCCTTAATTTGAACATCTGTCTAGGCTTCTCTGATGACAAGGCTTCTCTTACCATCTTCTATAACAGGGATAGGGAAATGTGGCTCTCCAGGTATTGTTGAATGACAGCTCCCAACCTCCCTAGCCACAATTTGTGGTTCAGGATGATGGGAGTTGTAGTTCAACAACAGCTGGAGAGCCAAGTTTGTCTACCCTGTTCTAAAATACACAGATTCCAGCACTGAAGGAACATAGAAATACAATATGGAAGAGATAGTGGCCTCTGGAAGTCCTCCAGTATCCCACAATGCATTCCATGGTCAACAGAGAGGCTGCCCGCATCAATGCAGCACCTCCCATCTCCCTGGCTACTTTGGATGAAGTACTCCCTGGTGGAGATTGCGCCTGGCTCAGGGAGCTGCCAAGAACAGCCCAAGCATACAGACTGTGAGGTAGGATAGGGCTTTTTACTTTGGTAAAGACCAAGGTATAAATGTCAGGTAGCCCTGGTCTGGGGCAGCAGGGTAGGTGGCAGTTCTGTGGCAGCACCAAGCCCATAAAGGTGCACGTACTGCCTTCTACCTTAGAAGTTCTGGTCGTGAGAATGACCTCAGCATGTCTCTAATGTGGTTCTTTAGCAAATTTGCTCAGTGTATCCCTGAAATTCTCCTTTCCAAATGTGACATTTCCTCTTCCACACAAAATCCCAGCAAAATGGGGGGGCTGGACTAGAAGACTTCCAAAGTCCCTTCCAACACTAAATTCTATGATTCTATGAAACAGATCTGTGTGATCTTGAAAAACTGCTAGTTCTATTTTTTTTTCCCCCTAGCTGCCAGAGACTTATCTGCAACAGATGACTCTGAGGACCACAATCACAACAAATGTTTTAAAGGTCCAGAAAGTTGTGAAGGAAAATTTGCTTTCCTTGCTTTACCCTGCACTCTTGGGGAAAGTTGTGTCATAAATTACTCTTTTTTGACATATGTCATATAACTTTGTATTTTGTTTTCATTAAATGAATATAAATCACAGGATGAACAATTGGAGATTTGGGTTCAAAGATCCGAACAGCAAAACATTCCCCCTCACTCTCAAGTATTCATTCATTTACGGCATGAACCCAAAATTGAATTAAAGGTTCAAATAAGGTCTTGTCTTTCAAACCTTCTACTTGCAACCATTTTATGTTCTTTTCAGAACCACAGTCTACTGAAAACAAATGCTATTATCTGTGTAGTTAATTGTTTAACCCAGGGATTCTCAACGTTGGGTCTTCAGATGTTATTGGACTTCAACTCCCATAATCCCCAGTGACCTTTGGTTGGGGATTATGGGAGTTGAAATACAACAACATCTGGGGACCCAACGTTGAGAATCCCTGGAACCTATTTTGACAGATCTACAGCTCATCCTAGGGTTGCCAACGCTGACTGAAGCTATTCCTGGAGATCCACCCACCACCACCACCACCACCACACACACAATGTTTTTCAGAACATGAAGCCCTGTAAATCTCCAGATTGTTTTCCATTGTCAGCTGGAGATTCCAGCTAGTTCCTCGAGACTGCAGGCCAATCCTGGAGGGTTGACTCTAGTTCAGGCATCCCCAAACTGCGGCCCTCCAGATGTTGATTAACTACAACTCCCAGCATCCCTAGACAAAAATTTTTGTGGCTGGGTATGCTGGAAGTTGTAGTTCAGCAACATCTGGAGGGCTGCAGTTTGGGGATGCCTGATCTAGTTCATTCTCACTCTTCCATTCAGGGCAAGTGACTACAATTATTTATTGCAGTCACCCTCACACCAACCCTGTTCTTCTACCGGGTGGGGGGGCGGATCATAAAGATTTGGAAAAATAGCTGCTATGAATTTTGTGATAGGAAAGTTCTTCTGAGTGGTGAGAATGGGCACCGATTATTGCATTGGTGCAGTAGGAACAGTAACCCTGCAACTTGTGGTTTTAGAGAGACTACATCCACTCTCTCAGATGTGCACTGCCTAAAGGGAAATGACAGCTCCACTCATTCCACAGACCTGGGAGCTCTTTAGATTTATGACAGCAACCACCATGTGTCTTTGTGAGACACTTTTCCTTCCTAGGAAGTGACTGTTGAAATTGGTTTGCTGCTGCAGCCCTCAGTCCATGTGATTGGTTGATGCTGCACTATATATGCTAGATAAGGAGCAGATGTCTGTGCGGTGTGTTCAGAACTATTAGGGATAGTTTTCTTGAACACCTATGAATTCATTTTGAAGGGAGTGAAAAGTGATGGTTGATCCTGGAGGTCAGGGGCTGCAGCCTATGGTAAACTAAGTCTAGCTGCTTAAATCTGAAGCTCTTTGTACTTCAAACAAATCCGTAACACCCTAATTCCCAGTATTAATGCCATGAGCAGCTTGGGGGGTCCTCTAGACCAGGGATTCTCAACGTGTGGGTCCCCAGATGTAATTGGACTTCAACTCCCATAATTCCTACCAAAGGCCACTGGGGCTGGGGATTATGGGAGTTGAAGTCCAATAACATCTGGGGACCCACACGTTGAGAAACCCTGCTCTAGACCCAACTCTGTCCTTGGAGGCATAGGTGGCAGCAGTCTGCAGGGGAGCTTTTTACCAGTTACGGCTAGAATACCAGCTGAGACTCTACTTGGAGAATTTGTACCTGACCTCAGTCACTCATGCTTTGGCGACATCCAGATTGGATTACTGCAAAGCCCTCTATGGGGGGCTGCCCTTGAAGACAGTTCAGAAGCTTCTGCTGGTCCAGACTGCTGCTGCAAGGATGACCATGGGGGCAAGTCACTTTATTACACCCATCCTGCGGCAGCTTCACTGGTTACGAGTCCTCTTCTGGGCTAGATTCAAGGTGCTGGCTTTGACCTTTAAAGCCCTACGTGGCTTGGGCCAGGTTATCTGCTGGATCATATTTGCCCATACAAACCTGCCAGAGGCTTCCATTGGGCATCTCAGGCCCTGCTCATGACTCTACCACAAACAGAGATACAGTTGACGGAGACTAGAAGCAGGGCTTTTTCAGTTGTGGCACCTCCACTTTGGAAAGTCCTCTCAGAAAAGCTTTGTCATGCCCCCCCCCCCGCCCCAGTGTTTTTAAAAAAACAAGTAAAGACATTTTTAGAGAGGCTTTTTAATGTATCTGCTGCTTATATCTGGTAGGGTCTTTTCTTTCTTTTAAAAATTGTTATAGTTCTTTAGTTCTTAGTTTTTAGCTTTTTACTAATAACTTAATTTGAAACTTTTACAATTTGTTATTTTAAATGTGGTTTTAGCTTGGCCTTTTAACTTATTTAATTATTATTATTATTTTATTATTATTTATATTGTATCTATTTTATTAATGTGATCCATCCTGAGCAGCAGTGTACTGGAGGAGTGGAATATAAATATGTCAAATAAATAAACACAAAGGACTCTGTATCAGCCCAACTGCTAATCCCTTGCCCTATGGACTCTCCTCATTTCTCAGGAAACTCAGATTTCCACTTTTAAGAAAACATCTCTTTTGCTGTTATGGTAATGAAGGAAATTTTGGAGGTGCGATGGAGCAAGTCTGAAAGCCCAACACGAGAGAACAAAGAGAGATATTTACTGTGTCACTAATCCTCCGATCCAAAACATGTTTGTTTAGAAAGAAATCTGATTTCAACAGAATTTACTTCAAAGTAAGTGTTCTTATGACTGAAGCCATACAGCCCCATCCTAAATATGTTTACTTGAACCCAGCAACTTACTTTCCAACTGGACTTACTTCATGGTAAGGATTAAAGGTAAAGTGTGCCATCGAGTCAGTGTCGACTCCTGGCAACCACTCAGCCCTTTGGTTGTCTTTGGTAGAATACAGGAGGGGCTTACCACTGCCGTCACCCATGCAGTATGAGATGATGCCTTTCAGCATCTTCCTATATCGCTGCTGCCCGATATAGGTGTTTCCCCTAGTCTGGGAAACATACTGGTGGGGATTCGAACCGGCAACCTCTAGTTTGTTAGTTAAGTCATTTCTCTGCTGCACCATTAGGTGGCTCATGGTAAGGGTTACGGTGTTAGAATTCTTCCCTATCAGCATATTGGGCAGGATCCAAACTAAGTTAAATCAAGACTATGTGTTCCATTGCAATTAATAGGATTTAAGTTAGGCATCTATCATTTATCGCAGGCTTCCCCAAACTGCGGCCCTCCAGATGTTGCTGAACTACAACTCCCAGCATCCCTAGACACAATTTTATGTGGCTGGGTATGCTGGGAGTTGTAGTTCAGCAACATCTGGAGGGCCGCAGTTTGAGGAAGCCTGATTTATCGGATGGGTGCTTAGTCATGACTAATAGACTGTATCCCTAATAGACTGTATCCTGCTCACTGTTTGGTAAGAAACACTGAAAACTGCCTTTATTCTAATTCTAGAGTAATACTTTAATTCTTTCTCAACATATTAACTGCCATTTCCCCCACATTTTAATAAAATGTGCAAATTAACCGTAGACTGCTAGTGATATTTCTTTTCCATGAAGTGCTTGATGGGGAATATGTTCTCCATCCCTATGTTCTTGCAAGCAAATTCATTCATCCCTTCATTCATTCAGATTACCACCCTGCCTTATCATATATAGCCTCAAGGTAGCTTAAAATACAACATTAAAAATAAAGAACAAAATGACAATAAAACAGCAGCAGAAAATAGCAGCGGGGGTGGGGGCAAAGAGAAAGTAGCTGAAAACATCAATTAAGACATCAAAGCAGTAAAGGTAATTTTAGAGGAGGTATTTGTCTGAATGAGATTTTTTCCCCAAAATGATTTTGTTCAAACCTCATCTTGAGTGACTGTTTTGTGAATGCATGTGCGTGAGATCACGCAAGTTTTTCACATATATGAACTTAAGTTAGACTCCGTTGGAAGGAGATGTAGTAATACTCAAGCAAACAATAGTGGCTGACATCCCAAATCACTCAATAGAAGTCCCAATGAAATTAAAAGGACAAAAGTAAAAGTCATGGCTGACTTATCCTATTAATTTCATTGGGACTTCTGTTGAGTAATTTAGCTAGGATGTCAGCCAGTGTATCAAAAAAGAAAAGCTATGCAAGTGAGGAGAGCTATACATTTTATTTACAAGGTGTTATGAATGAAATTAAAGTAATTAAGGAGCTGAGCAAATACAATTGGGAAGGAATATAGTGCAAATGATGAAGGCATCACAATTAACTGGAGAGGTTCTAACATTACTTCCTGTAGGCCTGATCTATGGCCCACCAGTGAAGTTAGTAACAATATTTTGGCATTTTGTTCTGCAGCCAAAAAAGGGGGAAATGGTGCAGCTAAAACCAGGGCATTTTCCACCCAGGGCTTTTAGCATGTATCTCCCTGGGAATGGAGGGTGTGCATTCACATACTGACCAGATTTACCCTGAAGTCCCTGCCAGCTATCAGGGAGCACTTCACAAACAATTCAGGTTTTTCATTGCACGTTGAGTGTAGCCCGATTTATATCCAGGAGTTTTTAAATCCACTTTTTGCATTGGTCTTTGAGAGCAACTTTGAATTCGCAGGAAAGTCTTGCAGCAAACTCGCGGTAACGCCTGCTGTGTGAAAAACACCCAGGTGAGGATGGTCTCTGGATTCAGACCAGATATGGATAGCTGAATTCATGGGAGGAAGGGAAGCAGGGACAGAAGACTTATCGAAGCTATTCTCACGATTGATCAAAACCGAGCTAATGGAGCCCAGCCCAGTTTTGATAAATCGTGGGAACCACTGGGCTCGTGGGCAAACTCGGTGGTTCTCTGGCAGCTAGCCCCCCCTAACAACCACTCCCCTTAAATGAGGTTAACGGAGAGGGTGCTCCTAATGAGCGCTCCTAACTCACTTTTTTAAAAATGGTGTGTCAGCAGCCGTGGCTGGCACACTCGCTGTGGGGGAAGAGGGGGGGTTGAGGCATCACACGGCAGTGCTCCCCTTCCCCCAACTCCTGGAGCTCCCGGCGGAGCTGCAGCCGGGCACGGGAGCAACCGACCGGAACAGGTGCTTGTCTGGGCAGCTGATCCGGCCACCCAGCAATGAGCGACTGTTCGTCCCACCAAACCCCATCTGGCGCTTCACACAGATTGCACGAAACCCCTCATTGCCTTAAAGCTGCTTCTCTCATACAAAGAAAACGTAAGCAGATGTAACTAAAGATTTATTCAGCAGCAACTCAATTTTCCCCTCATCCTTTCCCTCCCTTTTCCTTTCTGACTCCACCCCCCACACTCTCTACAGGAACCCCACTGGGACAAACATCCAAACAACACCACACAAAAGATAACTAGATAGAATACAACACTTATGGAAAGGGAAGATGTTCAGCCATGTCATGGAGAAGAGCAGTTGCCTAGCCAGCTCTGGGAAGTGAAGGGAAAGTAAGGATTTGGTGTAAGCAGAGATGAACTCTGCCCATGGGCATGTGCCTTCTTTGGGACATACATGTTAGGGGATTCTGGGAATAAGCAAGTTTGGGATCCAGTGACTAACTGCTGCATGAAGGTTGCTTAAGAATTTCCAACATGGTCTTTCCAGTTGTTTCTAGTCTCTGGACATGCAATGAGCCAAAAATGCAGTGGAAGGCTGGAGACATGGCAATACCTGCCTGGTCATGTGGTGACTGCAAGGCTACAAACGGCTGGCTGCAAATATGGTCAGAGCTGCCCACACAGGACGTTTTTACACAAGCGCCACACACTAAGTGGTCCTCTGATTCCATCCTAAGTTTCCATCCCGAAAGCTTATTTTTCTGTTCCCAAACTTAATTCACCAAGAAGCGATCAAGAATTAATAGAGAGTATGTTGACTTCATGCCTTTTCTCACTCACTGACCCTTCCTGCTGAGTTTGCTTCTGGTGGTTTGTCATAAGTTGCTTCTGGCTGGAGGACTAGAGCCTGTGTTTTTATAAAAAAGAAAAAAATATTCAGGCCACTAAGTTAAGCTGTGTGAGAGAGTGGGAGGTAAATAATTTGTCACCCATAGGAAGTGAGGTAAAAGGAGCAATTCAAGGCTCTGAAATGTGAGCTTTTCTAGAGAAGGAAAAAAACATAAGTGAGTTGAGATGTAAGAGCTTACAGAGAATCAGGAAAATGAAAGTTTGCTCATATGGGATTCCATTGGGGAGGGAGTGTTTGGTAATTTCTGAGAGGAAAAACTTGCCACCTTTCCAAAACCAGGAACAAAGTGCATTCTGTGGGTTGGTTCTCATAATTCAATGTAGAGTGGGGAGCAACTGGCCAGGGTTTAGGACTCATGTACGCTCCCAAAAATTGATCGAGTGGGCAGGGCAAAATCTGGCCAGAAGACCAGGAAGTGATTGTGTGCCAGCAGCGATCCTGGTCAGGCGGTTCAAGCAGCGGACCTCCTCCACCCTACATCAAATTCCAGATCACTGAGGTTGGCTGTCCGTGCTGCCCAATAGGGATTCCTGCTGGCCCACAATGACTTCCCGGCCCTCTGGCTGGCTGCCCACACAATCCATATTCCGAGTGTGCATGGCTCTCAAATCCCAGCTGACTGCTCCTCCACCTTACGTTGGATTGTGAGAAAGAGACATGCCTTGTATGCATGTGAGAAAGACATTTACCAATTATTTCAAGTGGATTCAGTTACATTTCCATCTTCACAATATAGCAGCTGAACAGTGTTGCACAGCTGATGACCAACCACCATTCCTGAAGCATTTATCGTTAGAGAAACATTTTTTGCATAATGCATAATTTCATTTAAAAAATAAAACTAAAAATCATATTCCATCCACTAACTAGTATGTTTGAAAGCTACTTTGTTTGACCTATAAACTCTGCATTTTTCTTCCTATTAATATTCAAGTATAAATTGGTGGTTAGTTTGGCCTTCCTAAACTGAACCCTCATTTGATTTCCTTACTTACTTCTGTTGGGTTACTAACAAGAAAGAAAGCTGGCCATTTTACCTTTAACATTTTTTATTAGAATTATCCTTGCCTATTTCAGCCTTGTATCCCTAAACCTCAGAAGTCATTAAGGCAACTTAACAGCACCACTGCTTCTTTCTTTCAGAACACGTCCTGACAATTCCTCTAGATCAGACTATCCTGATCATGACTTTCTGGGCATGTCCGAAACACAATGGTTTCGTTGAAGCCCTTTCTGTTCAAGTCCATTCCCTTATTATTTCTAAGAACCTTGAGGGGTAAACAATGTGTTACAATCAATGCATGTAAGAGTGCCCTGACATCTTCTAAAATAAATAAAATCATCAAGCACACCTCCAGGCAAGAAAAGAAAAGAAGGATCATTCAGTAACTGCAATTTAAAGAGTTATGTTGATGTGGGGAAATTGAATTTAAAGCAGAGGAACAGCAAGGGGGTGTTTCACCTTCTCCCCATCTGCCACTTTACTACTCTCGATTTCTTCTTCATAAAGCAACTTTGCTTTTTTGGATAAAAGAAAATGTTGAGGGATTAATTTTGTGCAAGCAGGCAAGAAAATAGTTGGAAAGATCTACTACTAAAAGATGGATGAAGTAGCATTTTGAGTTTAGCACACATCATAGTTTGAAATTTATCTGCAGTAGCTTTACATCTTTACTTACACACAACCTTTAAAAAGAACAAAAGATACTGAGGTGTGAATACTGCTCTATACCTTCTCTTTAAAGTGCGGTTACTTGCATTTTTTAAAAATGCAGTTGCCAGGTATTCATAGTATTTGACTCATTGCTGCTACACTGTCTCATAATACCAAAAATCCTGAACTGTCTTGTCAAACCTTAAAGGACTTTATTACACTATCAATGCAAACATGTTTCTTTTAGCGCATTAGAAACTAAGAGCTCCCTCTGCTGTTCCATTCAAGAAATGACAAACTGGGGAATTCATTAATTTTCTTTCCAACTCTCTGTTGGCCTGACATCTATACAGTAATGGCAGTTCAAGTCTAACTAGAAATACAGCATCTTTACAGGGGTGGGGCCATCTCAGTGAACCATTTAAAATAATGTCACTTATTTTGATTGCAATAGATCTGTGCTTTGAAATGTTCATATTGACTTCAGGCTGCAAATATAAAGACAATCAAGAAGCAATTCTCAAGATTCCAGGTTCAAAACCCAACCCCAATAAAATAATTGGAGATTTGGAAGTTTTCTGTAGATTATATACCTTGGACTGAGGTGCAGTAAGGGCAGGAGGGTCACAAATTCATCACAGCAACAAATAAAAGATTTTAGAAGAGGTCATTAGGTTGCTCCTCTGATTAAAGGTACCTCAGAATTCCAGCCATTAATAACTGCTATAACACAAAAATACAGCCAGTCAGTCCTAGAAGTACCACAGTCTAATAACTGAAGGCACTGAGATGTCCAAGAGAATCCATTGGGATACATTCCCCCTATCTCTTAGCAAAGGTCATCCATATGACCAAAACAGATCTGAAGCCAGATTGAAATGGGTCCAGGCAATCTACTCCATCCAAGAAAATCTCCAGAAATCCTGTCTCTCCCCTGAAAACAAGAGTGAAGACAGACAGACACTCTAAAGCAGGGATTCTCAACGTTGGGTTCCCAGATGTTATTGGACTTCAACTCCCATAATCCCCAACCAAAGGCCACTAGGGCTGGGGATTATGAGAGTTGAAGTCCAATAACATCTGGGGACCCAACATTGAGAATCCCTGCATCTAAAGTGTGGTGGAAGTAGTTTGAAATCTGAATGCAAATTTGCTGTATTTCTCTGAGGCACTTGTTTTCAAGGCAGAAAGTGTGTGCTGAAACCATTTGCACTACACATAAAATGTTTAGTTGATTCATGAATTAGAGAAAGGCGAGGAATGCAGAGTGACTCTTGTGTCTGCTCAAACATGTGACATGGAAACCCTTGCATCCTACTTGTGGTAAAATCTGTGAGGTACAAATTACCCCTTCTCATGTTCAACTTACCATGTGAACATGAACCATATCTCTTCTTGTCCCAATCTTTGAAGGTGGCTTGATATACTTCAGGCACATCCCTAAGAGCATGGATGGTAGCCCAACAACCTCTGGGTAAACACCTATATCGGGCAGCAGCGAAATAGGAAGATGCTGAAAGGCATCATCTCATAGTGCGCGGGAGGTAGCTAAGATAAACCCCTCCTGTATTCTACCAAAGAAAACCACAGGGCTCTGTGGGCACCAGGAGATGACACCAATTTCGACAGCACACTTTACCTTTACCCAAGGTTGGGAACTCCCAATTTCAATGACAGCCAGTGATGATCAGGAGTCAAACTATTTATGTGGTATAATGGGAACTACAACTGTTTTCATAAAGAAGTTACAGGAGTGCTGATTCCCCACCCCCACCCCGGCAAGCATTTGAGGAGCCCTCCCTTTTACTGAACACCCCCCCCCAACAAGCCTAATAACCCATATCTTCAGTCTCCAAAGCACATTTTCTCCCCGCTCAAGAGTGTATTTCTTCTCCCCACAACAAATTTAAGTAAGGAGTTGCTCCTCAAGTTTTCCCACTGTCTGCACTCTTTAGTACTTCTATGTCGTTAAGCTACTTTTCCTTGGTAGTCAACAACTGGAGTTTAACAAGTAGTTTAAAAAAACAACAACTAACAAAGAGGTTCCTAAAAAGCCTTCAGGCATGCCTGCAATTGCCAGCTGAGGGTTTGGCAGCTCCCCCCCCCGCCCCCGCCACTTCCATTCCAACAGCTAGTTGCTAGGAGCATGCTCAGTGCGTCCGATTTCTAAGGGAGTGGGCTGCACTCCAAATATTCCGCCTGGCCCCGGAAGAAAGCAGGGCCTGCATGGGGTTGGACGTTGGCCTGTTTCGACTCTTTACAGGTGTCAACTAGGATCAGGGATTAATTCGGGATCCTAATTAAAGGAACCCTAATGAATTAAAGGTTATTTCTTTTTGAATGGTGATAATGCTGAGCTGCTCATCCATATGTTGTAACATCTATTTTTTAAAAAGCTACTGGTTGTTTAAAAGGGTATCAACATCCAGAGAGTCACCTGGACATTTCCCCTGCAAAGCCAATAGAACTGTGAGCCTTTTTGCTCAGGGACACTATCACTTGAAATCGATTCTTCAACTCTCTCAGGATTGTCATGATCATCTGTTGATAATCACAAGTGATTCACTCACCCAGGAAATTCATGATTTATTTTATTTTATTTTATTTTATTTTGCCTGCCTGCCTGCTACATATGCATTTGAATCCAACTAGTTTTGAAAGTTGCACCTGCTTACTTTGATAGGCTGATGCAACGCTCCCGAGCTCTTTCTGGCTGCAACAGAAGTTGTGCCAGCACCCCAGTTTCCATCAAGTTCCTTCCTCCGCCAAAGGCATTCTGAAAATGCTCAGACACTATTATTTTATAGTATTTCACAATCAGGGTACTGTCCCAGCAATAGTGAGGGAGGCATTGAGGAGAACTTGGCAAAAATTAAACTCTGGTTTTTGTTTTAATTAAATCCCCATTTAAATCATTATCTCTCATCCTATTTGTTTGAGAACCAGATGTGGATACTTAGTGGTAAAATAAAGGCACTCTGCACATGCTCTTAGATACTGGAATTTCTAAAAGAAATCAACTTTTGGAAGGAAAGGTTATTCGGCTCAAGTGTATCCCAAATACAGGATCTCTTCTCTAGAAGCCATTCCCTTTGTTATCATCATACAGAGCTTATTACTATACTAGACACCATTCCAAAATTAAGATATAGCTTATGGAATAGGAACCAGATAAATAGGGGGGTGGGGTTCTTCTAGCCTGCAGCATAATCTAGTAAAGCAGATAACTATAACTTTACTAGATTATGGTTTCTCATGGGAAAGGGGAAAGAAAGGAGGGGGAACATGGCAGTGAGATATACCACCTTGCTGGTTGTGGAAAATTAGTAGGAAGTATCAGAGGGACTGTAGAGCTTCAAGCCTTAAGCAAAATCTAGTAAGTGCTTATAAGAGCTGCAATAAAAGGTTGCGAAACTGAATTTTGGGAGAACCTGTGGGTATGCTTCAGGGTTGGGGCTAGGGATGTGTGAACCAGCTCGACCTCAAGCTGGTTCGCCATCAAACTGGTCCAGCTTGAGGGCTCACCCTTGAGCTGGACCAAGCCCAAGGTCAAGCCGACCCCCCCCCCCCCCGGCCAGATCAGGGCCAGTTCGGGGGTTCTACTGTTTAAAAAAAAGAAATAAACAAACTGACTGCCTCCCGGGGGTTCTGCTACGGCCACGGGGATCCTCCGGCGGTTCCCCAACATCCCGCTAGCCTCCCCCTGGTCTCCGCGGGACTGTTTCTACCCCATTTGGGGCTGTTCTGGCTCTTTCTGATGTGACGGTGGCCATTTTGGAGGCCGCCACGCATGCACCCTGGCCATTTTCATGCCATGCAAATGGCCACTGCCTTGTCAGAAAGGGCCAGAATGGTCCAAAATCGAGCCAAAACAGCCCGGAGGAAGGCCAGCAGGGGGAGGCCAGCAAGGGAAAGGGGAATCACACACAAACCCCCAGCAGCACACCCCAGAGGCTTGAACCAGCTTGATTTCGAGCCAAGCTGGGTGGGGGTGTTTGGGGAGCAAAACCGAACATGCCCGGTTCAGTTCAAGTCCATTTCGGACTCAAACCCAACCGGGCAAACCAGTTTTGTTCACGCCCTTAGTTGGGGCATAGCTAGTCACTACAGTTGAGGTAAGGAAGGCCTAGATTTTAAAAGTGTAGGATATTTTTCTTCCACTCGGGTAGGCAACTTAGTCAGTTGAGCTATCTGGTCTACTTTAGTGGATGTTTTGATTTATCCAGGAACAACTGTTATATAAGGCTTTTAGTATAGTCCTGTGTTTTTTGTGAGCCATGTCCCTGGACTGCTGGGCGACACCCCCTACATGTTGAAAGGAATGTTTTTGTTTTCATTTGTGAAATATTGGAGAATATGTTTAAATTCATTGCTGTACATTCAGTTCCTAGAACTTAATTTCTGCAAGTGATACTGTAAATAATATTGAGGAGTTGAGTAGCAATATTGACCCCTGCTAACTGGGCAAAGAGGCACCTTTTCAATGTGGTGATTCTCTTTTATTTAGCAGGGGGAGAGTAACTGGCCCTCTCCATCCCCAGCACAGGACCTCCAGTGACTGTTGCTGGTGTGTGTCTTATGTTTCTTTTTGGATTGTGAGCCCTTTGGGGACCGGGAGACATCTTATTTATTATTTATCTATGTAAACAGCTGTGGAAACTTTTGTTGAAAAGAGGTATATAAATATTTTTTGTTGTTGTTGTAACAGAAAGTAAAAAATGGATTGAAACAGCATTATATCTTGTTTTGTTTTTAGCTTTTACTCCATATATTATTTCTTGGAAATTGAACTCTTCATAAAGTTTTAAAGGTAAAGTAAATATCCCAAACTTCTATAAACTGTTTTGTTTAACCTGTTTAAGACAGACAAAAACCCAACACCCCATCCATAAGATAAGTGTTCTAATATTCAACCTGGGGTGACGAAGAGTAGTTGAAGTTACTTTACTACTTCAGAGTTGTTACAAAACTACCCATACACAGTGGGACCCTGCATGGCCAGGTCATGATCCAGGCTACGCGCGGTCCCACTGCACATGCATGGCAGCCTCCAAAACTAACACTGCACTGGGGAATAGGCCCGGCAAGGACTGAAGACCACCTGAACCGGGTGATTTTTGCATAAAGGAAGGCTGGCAGTGGGAGGGAAACCTCCACAGAGCCCTGCCACCTTGGAGAAGCCCCCCAGAGGGGGTAAGTTGAAAAGGAAAGAAAGAAATTGGGGGAGGGGAGTTCGATGAACCTCTCCTCTGAACCGAACCAAACCGGGGGGGGGCTGTTCAATGAGAGGCAAAACCAAACTGGCCTGGTCTGGTTCAGGTCCAATTTGAACTCAAACCGAACTGGGCCAGGCAGTTTTGTGTACACCCTAAACTCCAGGGGACCATCAACGGTTTCTGAACACCAGACTAGGAAAGTAATCTTCACTAAGTCCTTTTTACAACATTTTGATCTGGCAATCATTATAAAAACACAACCAAAACGTAGCCTGTTGTATTTCTAAAATGTTGGCTGTATGCCTCATCTAATTAAAAACTCTTATCCAGAATCAATCTACCACCGATACCAGGACTGCTAATTCTAAGGGTTTTTTCAGACAGGTGTTTGTGAGTGTTGGGCACATCAACTGACATCTGTAAGACACACAGAGAAAGTGCTAATCTCCAAGCTAATCGTTGCTTGTCTGATCAGGATCAGTATGGGATGGAGAAAGCAAGGGGCAGGAAAAAACAAATAATTTGCCTTAGCATCAAATCTCCACATCAGAAAGTGCCACTTCTATGAGCTATTCTGTGTCCAACCACTGTATTATACTACTGCTAGAGAAGCTGCCACTTGGAAGTGCCGTAAGTTCAAATCAAATCTCTTTGCTTTTAATAGTGGGATATGTTAGCAGCTGCATATTTCATTATAACAATGTTGCAGGGTAGGCTGAAGCCAGAGTTGCTGAACATACCCCTGCAAGAGAGGTACAATAACAAATACTGAACAACTTCTCCTTCCTTAGAGTCCAGCAGTGTGGTCTAGAAATTAAATAGCAATGCAGCGTGACTCTTAATGTGTTCTGTCGAAGCTTTCACTAAAAACAAGGTCCAAAACAACAACAACAAAATATTTATATACCGCTTTTCACCAAAAGTTTCCAAAGAGGTTTTACAGAGAGAATGAATGAATGAATGAATAAGTAAGTAAGTAAGTAAGTAAGAAAGATGGCTCCCTGTCCTCAAAGGGTTCACAATCTAGAAAGAAACATAAGATAGACACCAGCAACAGTCACTGGAAGTACTAAAAAAAGACATTTTTGTTCTAATTCTGAAGGAACAAGAATTTATTGGGGAACTATTGATAGATACCACCAGCAATGCCAAACCTTTCTTGAATCTGTACAAGTAGGTTAGTATGGGAAGTAGGCCAGACTAGATCATTCTGACATTTTATCCAGAAACTCCCTTCTCTTCCTTCTGATGCTGAGACTAAACACTATGTAATTTGGATCAATAATGCATTTTCTAGAAACTGAATGTTGCAGAAGCTCTCAGAAACCTACCAGTTACTCTGACAGTGGTTGGGTCTCACCTGTCACAGGTGATGTACATAGGATGTGAAAGCTTCAGGGGGTAAAAGCTGCGATAGCCTCTCTTGAATTCAGTTTCATCTCTTCTAAAGTGAGATGTTTGTCCCTGCAGACTGTTGCAAGACAATTTAAAAAAATCATACCTACCAAGCATTGTAACACCTTGTAGTAATGGGTAGTCTCATCATTATGACAGTAGAGAAGATTTCAACATCACAATTCTTCACTTTGTGCTGTTTTTAAAACCAAACTTTTGGTACGACTTTTTTTTTTAATGCTCAGCCACAGTGTCATGAAAAGCTGCCACATAACAGGCTATCCCAAGAAGAGTGCAAAAAGGTGAGATGGATAAAGAGGAGGTGAGTGGCGTTTGGATGGAAAGGGAGGATGACAGTAAATCACACAAGCTCTCATCATACCGAATTGTTGGGAGGGGTCAGAGTGAGGTGGCCAAGAGTGGAGAAGCAGAGCCCCTGGGCAGATGAGAAAGAGAAGGATATGAGGTCAGAGAGGTACTGGCGGGTGAAGCGAGTCTCTATGGAGGACTTAAACTCCAAGTGTGTGATTTCAAATAAGACATGCAAAGGAGCCAGGAATGGACGCTAGTGTGATTCAAATAATGGGGAAGCCTTTCCTTTTGATATGGAATGAATCACAACAATTTTAAATATTACTTTATCTGAAGTCCATCTCTGTATAGAACCCAAACTATCCATACATGAGCTGAGGGGAATGGACTAGGTCTCAGTAATCCCTTTCCACATTTCATCCCCTAAGACCAGCTCTGGTCAGAATCAAGGTTTTGTTTGGCTATAAAACTTTGATCCAGATTGTGATCCAATTTTGTGCGCCTTAAATATTGCCAAACACTGATGCAGGACTTGTGACTGAGCTATAAAATGATACATATGGTTTTCACACAGGTCCTCCAAGGAAAGCTGATGCTTATGCAAGCAATCACACTAACAGTTCACCAAAAGTTGCTCTGCTCTTTAGAAGAAAGAGAGCTATAATGCCAGTGAGAACTTGTTAGTGATATACAAATAGGCAGGATAGCAACTGACCACAAGACAACCTGCCAGATGTGCCTACTGTAACACTTTGCCACAGCAAATGTGGGTCCTGAGACAAGATGCTCCCTGGCAGGGGTGTAGCAAACTTCCCTGGGGCCAGGGGGAAAAGAGCAGGAAAGGGGGCCCATATCGTATGTGCATAGGCATGTGCACCCCTGTGCCACAAGCCACCCTCCCTACGTCTGATGTCAGATGCAAGTGGGTGGGGCAGCCTACCTAAACACCCCATATCCGTGTTGTCCCCCTTAGTTTTTTAAAAAGATACCTCACCCATCACTGCTCCTGCCTTCTTGGGGGCCTCCAAGTTATTTGGGGGCCACCCCACTGCTGCTGCCGCCACTGCTGCCCGCTGCTGCTGCCCACCGCCCCACTGATATTTCTCATCTTCACCACCAGGGGATGGGGGGTGAGCTGAGTAGAGCAGGCCACCACCACCCCCATGGTGGCGCTGGTGGGCGCCTGTGCTGTTTGAGTACGGGCATCGCATGCCTGTGCAACGCCCATACTCAAACTGTGCAGGTGCACAGGAGAGGCACACCAGCTGCAGTGCCTGCTGCCGCCGCCACCACATGAAGTTGGCCTGCTCTGCTCGACTCACACACCCCCCCAGCCCCGGCAGTGAAGATGAGCAATATCGGCAGGGTGGCGGGCAGAGTGGAGCAGCGGCGACAGCAGCATGGCCCCCCAGGAGGCAGGAGGCCTCTGCTTGTGGGGCCCTTGTGGGGCCCCTGACCCTCAAGGCCCAGGGACATTTGTCCCTCCTTGTCCAGTGGATGCTACATCCATGGTCCCTGGGTCCCATGCCTCCTTCTTTCCCTTCCTACCACGGCTTTACTGCAGAAGAACTACATGAACATGGTGAAAAGCAAAACGTTATCAGCATGAACTTTCTCTCGCTCCTTTGCAAATAGATTCCCCACACTCCAGTCAGGAGCCAGCAGCTTGCCAATGAGTCAGGAAGGCAGGAGGGGACAGCCAGGAGTAGGCTGATTCCCAGACAGTGGGATACAGGGATGTCTGTCCCCCATCCCTAGTTCAATTATAGCTACACCCCTGGCCCTGAGTAGCCATTCCATAAAGTCGAGAGAAGATAATTCTAATACCAATACACCTAATAATAATTCTATTAACTCTTTGCCAGGTGGCATTTGAAAACATTTATGTAAAATTAATACAGTGACATATTTAACAAAAATCTAAAAGCCACATTAAGGGAGAGAGCACCGAATGGGTCTTTTAGAATGGAACTTTCAAGCAGTTTGAAGGAAAGGAGGGAGGAACTGAAGTAGAGGTGCAAGGCTCACATGGGGGTAGGGCTGTTTACCATAGAATGGCCTAATTACTCAGTGGGGCGATTCTCACGACCGTCCCGGGTGGGCTGGGAGGATGCAGGGGGAAGGCTGCACTTAACCTACCTTCCCCCCCAGATGACTAAACTGTCCATCCTCAGCGCACCCACTGCACGCCCACATGGGCAGTCCTGCTCCGTGCAGCTCCATGAAGCACGGAGCAGGACGGAGGGATCTGGGGCCACAACTGGTTGTTCCGGACTCTGGGCATCCCTCAATGCAATGCACGGCACACACTTGGCACTGGGGATTTCCTCCTCAGATGGGCACTCTATGAGCCTGTCTCTGTGACTCCTTGGGCTGCAGGCAGCCTGAGATTTCACACGATACCTGGTAGCTGGGGTAAGGGTGCAAGAGAACCCTTAACCTCGGTTAAAAACCGGGTTTGCTAAGGGGGTTTCGGTGGACATAGAGAGGAGGGATCCATGAGGAACCTGCTCAGGGACATAACTATAATAGGGCAAAGGGAGACAGTTGTCTGGGGGCCCGCTGCCTTAGGGGGCCCACCAGAGGCAAGTCACATGACTGACTCCCCCAGCCGCGCACCCACCCGGGCTTCCTTCAGTTGTATTCATCCTCCAAAATTGATGTGAGGTTAAGACCTGGAGCTACCAGAACAGCATGTCTTTCTCTAGTACCATTAAATGACTTGCATCGTCCACAATGTACAAAACCTTTTAAAAAATAATTTAGGATGATGTTCTATTGTGGCACATAGGAGATAGATAGATAGATAGATAGATAGATAGATAGATAGATAGATAGATAGATAGATATGCTTTTTGTTACCACTATTCAGCCTCATTTAAGATTTCTTTACTTGTCTCTGGGCCCACTACAACCTTGCTATGCCCCTGATCCCACTGCTTCTCACAACCAGCCAAACCCTGCTTGGGCCAGCCCAGACAGGGTTAGGCTGGACGTGAGAACATCCTCAATGAGAAGAACTGAAGGTGGGACCTCAAATAATGGGTGCATGGAGACACGGAACCAATTCTAACAGGAAAGCCCTAAGGCCCACAAACACTGGTGCACACAAAGTCATCCAATATCATGTCAAACATAAAAGCGTTGAGCTGCAGTGCAAGCATGGCTCTTACATTTGTACAAGAATAATCTACTGGGGTCCCATGTTAGGAGTTTTTCTCTGACTGTGTCTCATGTTTTCATTATATTATAATATTGTGTTATTAGGTTTTTAAATATATATTGCACACCACTTTGAGTGCAATTTGTTTTAGAAAAGCAGGATGTAAATTTAATAATAATACATAATGGACTGGGTCTCACGATCCGTGAGACCTGGTTGGGGGCGGTGAGCGGGAAAAGCGAACTAAGCCCGCTCTCCCCACTCACGAGCAGGGAGGGAGCCCTGGGTGGCCGGATCGGCCGCCCACACGATTGCCAGCTCCGAGACAGAGCCGGCGGGGCCTGGGGAGCTCGGGGGCCACGCAGCCCCCGGAAGCCCCAGTATGCCCTGTGCAAGTGTGCAGGGCATACTGAGGAGACCTGTGGAGCGGGAGGCGGCTTTTTGCCTCCCCTCCAGGGGTCTACTCATGAGTAGGCATGGTGCAAAGCCACGCCGCGGCTACTCACGATTACAAAAAACAGGTTTGCGGAGTGCTCACTCCGCAAACCTGGTTTTGGGCCAGGGGTTCTTGAGTGGGTTACCTGCTCCAGAACCACTGGGCTCATAGCCAAGCCTGGTGGTTCTGACGTTCGGGGAAAACCGGGCTAGGCTTTCCTAGCCCGATTTTTCCCGATCGTGGGAATAGCCCCAATGTGTATTAATAGACATGATGTCTATTCTACACACTTACATCATTGCAAGTGAGTCAGAAGTCCCATCCCAGGCCCAGATTCATCTGAAGAGGCTAACACCATAAGCGCAATTGTACCCATTTCCATGTTCGGGAAGCTGAGTTTCTGCCTCTTAAAACCCAATTTTGAGGATCAATTGTAAAACAATAAATTGGGTCCCAGGGGGATAGACAAAAGACACTTTTCTGGCATATTGCAGTCTAAAGGCCGAAACTATGCAAATGGGAAATCATTTAAACAGCACTTCCTCAGTCCATAAAAATGTCGCCAACCTTTTAAACCCCCTGTTCAAAAGAGAGAAAAATTAAACTGCTCTATCTAAGCCATTATATATATAAACCTCCTTGAGGGGGTATATAAATCTAACAATATAAATAAATAAATAGATAGATAAATAAATAAATAAATACATAAATACATAAATACATAAATTTTTCAATGGATCTTCACCAAATTTGCAGGAGAAATTGTCTCTTGGTGAATGTGTGCTGGTGGACAAATGGCAGATCGGACAAATGGATTTGATTTTATAAGCAATAGAAAATTCAAGGCTTATAATGGTGGAACAATGAAAACATGCTCAAGCTTAACTATAGATAGACAGATAGATAGATAGATAGATAGATAGATAGATAGATAGATAGATAGATAGATAGATAGACTTGTATATTTTGTATTTTTGTGCTAAAAATAAAAATTATATATAGAGGGAATGATTAGCAAGTTGTTTAAAAATATAGGATAAACAACTTTATTTTAAAGAAATAGGCTATCAAGCCTCTGGTCTGTAGTAGTAGGTTTCCTAGATTGGCAGTGTGGATGGGATTTTCTTCTCTCTCTCTTTCCAGCTTCAGGATAAAGAAATGTAATAGCTCTTCTTGCCCTCAGCACTGCACACAGTGATAGCAGCTAAGAGACAACAGCCCAGATATAATCTCTGAAAAATCATGGAGTGACAGATGAATGGCTGAGGAGCTCCGAATAACTAAATAAAGTCCACAGTGTTTTCCTTAGCAAGTAAAGAAAATACTTTTAGCATTTTACGGTCACTTTTGGGGTCAAGGAAAATCTTGAATCCAAATACAACAAACCCAGAAGGCAGATGCTGCCAAGAGTCTGATGGTTAGGCTAGGAGCTCGGGTTCAAACTCGGATGCTGAGAAGGAAGCTGCTTGATGATGGACTTAATTTGCACTTTGCTTGGATCCTGGGAAACTGGGGGCTATTTCCTTTTAAACAGACTTAATTGCATCTAAGTGTACAAAAGCAAACACCGGCAAGAAAGGCTGATAACAACTTGTGGAGCTACGAAACAAGATGATGTAGTAAAGAGGCATTTGGAGGGCGGGTTGTTTTTTGTTTTAATATGATGCCTTAGTTTTCTCAAACAGTTCTTTCCATTCTTTTACTCTTTTGTCAACTTCTGTTCCACATTTGGGCCAACAGATTCTAAAGGCAGTTTGTAACAAATGCACAAGGATCAATTGAAATGACAGCCAATGAAACAATTCCTTTTACTTTAAGAACTCATTTCTAAAACCAAACTTTTCACAAGTTCAGCAATGAAGAAGGAATTTAGATAGATAGATTTAGATGAAGAAGAATTTAGATAGTGAAGGGCTTAAAATGCTTCACAAACATTATCTTCTTGTAATAATTAAAACAACCTTGTAAGATAGGCCAGTACTATCTGGTCAGTCAAATATAGCAGGAAAATGGAAGAAAGTTGTCTTATAGGATATACCTTCAAATCTCACTATAGTCATAATGTCATTGGGTGACCTTAGGCAAACCAATCTATCTCAGGCTTAGTGCCACTCCCCTCACCCCAAGCTGGATCATATTAATAATGGCCTATCCTACACAGCGGTTTTAAGGATTATCCACATATGAGGGGGGAAAGTAAAATAAAGATATGCATTATTATTAGCATTCTTAGATCCTCCACTTGACTCCTATTTGCATGAAGTGTATATTTTATAGCTGATGCTTTATAGCTGCTTCCCTCAAAAATACAAAGGGGCTATTCCTACAATCAGGCGAAATTGGGCTAGGGGAGCCTAGCCCGATTTTGCCTGATCGTGGGAGCCACCAGGCTTGCAGGTGAGCCCGGTGGCTTCCTGGTGGTTAACCCGCCAAACTAGCCCTCCCCATAAACCGGGTTTGTGGAGCGAGCACTCTGTAAACCCAGTTTTTAAAACCGTGCGTAGCTGCAGCGCAGCTCCGCGCTGCAGCTCCTCATGAGTAGACCCCCGGCGGGAGGCTGAAAAGCAGCCTCCCGGCTCGGGGGTCTCTTCAGTATGTCCTGCGTGCTCATGAGTAGACCCCTGGTGGGAGGCTGAAAAGCAGCCTCCCGGCTCACGGCTCTCTCCAGTATGCCCTTCATGCATGCGCAGGGCATACTGGACAGCCCCCTGACTCCCCAGCCCCTGCCAGCTCCGTCATGGAGCCGGCAGTCGTGTGAGCAGCCAATCCAGCCACCCAGGGCTCCCACCCTGCTCGTCTGCGGGGAGAACGGGCTTAGCCTGCTCTCCCCACAAAACTGGCAAAAGCAGGTCTCACTGATCATGAGACCCGCCTCAAAGTAATCGTTTGTTTGTTAAATGAAGACTTTATTCTAAGAACAACTCTGTCTTCTCCATCTTCTTCTTCTTCTCCTTCCCCTCCCTTTTCTTTCCAACTCCACCCCACACACTCTCTACAGAATCCCCACTGGGACAAACTTCTGATCAACAAAACTTAAAGGACTTCTAGATAGAATACAACAGTGCTGCAAGAGCAACCAGTCACCAATCCAAGATTCTGTTTCCCTCCACATTCCCACTTACTCTCCCTTGCATGCTACTTCTCAACAAGCAGCCACAAGCAATATTGTTGTTATAAAGAAGGGAGGACTAGACAACCTCAACTCTCCCCCTCAGTGCATATGCATATGGCTTTGTTATGAATGCTATTCTTTGTAAAACATTACATGCCAGTTTGAGTTGCTTAGCAGCACTTAAATATTTTCAGAACATGAAAGAAGAGGGTGAGGCTTGTATAATTGTACTAAGGCCCATGAATTCATTAGAGAGTGTCTTCTGTGGGAAAGACACCTACAAAGCATACGTAGTGCACATTGCTGGATACAGCCCATTCAGTGACTACCTAACTTTAGTTCAATAGCATTGACTGACAATGTGCCCGCTGACCTCTCCTAATCATGCAGGGGAGGTACATGGAGGTGCACACACACCCCAAATCTGGCATGATGCCCCACTGCCACACAAGGAGGGGGGAAAGGCACTCCAGGAGCTGGGAGTTAACATCTATCTCCTCTCTGGACAGACTCCACCATGTCTGGGACAGAGCTCTGGCCCTGCCCAATCCACTCAGCACCTCCCTCAACAGCCAGTCATTGGCAATTGGTGCTTCTGCTGAAGGAGCAGAAAGAGCATTCCTGGAGCTGTGAGTGTGGATCTACTTACCTCCTGAGTAGAGCTAAAGAAATACCACCACCATTGTAACTGCTACACAAGGGCCTAGGCACATACACTCTGAATGCACAATATGCACCCTGCAAAGAATGGAGTGGAAGGATCCCACATTCAGGACCTCTGTCTCTTGTGCTGTATGAGTGGAGTCAAGGGAAAATCAAGCAATTGCCAATGCATATATTTCTACCCAATTCATTCTGCAAATAATTTCTTATTCTCTGGAAAGAGGAGAGAGCATGAAGTGGGGGTATTCTGTTTCTTCCATGAAAGTGTCATCATGTACTGTATGATCATACACACATTCCAGAATGGCTCTGGCACAGGGTAAAAACAATGGGTAGGATCCAAGCTAAGCTAGTTATGACTAAGCAACACTGAAATAAATAAGACAAGTTAGTCATTGTGTAGTCTAGATTCCTGACCCACATTCTCCTTGGGATTACAGTAACACCTACAATAACACTGATAGGAATTATCCACCATTTTGAGACCCTCTGTCCCAGGTGTTTGTGCTTGGGTGTTGTAAACCACCAGGGCTTCTTCTCCCCAACACCCACACCAGAGGTGTAGCTATAATTGAACCAGGGCTCTCTCTATGCTCTCCCTTCCTGCCTCCCTGACTCAGGAGGAAGCTGCTGGTACCTGATCAGAGTGTGAGGAGTGTATGATCTTTATCCGCATAAGTGTACGAGAAAGGGCATGCTGAGCAAGGGTGACTGGGGGCAGGGAGGGCAAGCGACAAGTAGTTTGTCCCCCTCCATCTGCCCCCATGTCTGTCTCAGAACATGGGGGCACCCACCAAGAAATACATTTTGTCCTTTCTGTGCCCTCCCCTCTCAATTTTTTTCCAAGTGCCATCACTGATGCTGAGAATGTTCTGTTTTTCATCATGTCCTTACAGTTCTTCTGCAGCAAAAACATGAGGTGGGGGAAAGGAGGCAGGGGCCCCCCTGAGGGTCCATCATCACATCTTGTCCCAGGGCCCACTTAAGCCTTACTACATAAGAACACAAGAACAGCCCTGCTGGATCAGGCCCAAGGCCCATTTAGTCCAGCATCGTGTTTCACACAGTGGCCCACAAGATGCCTCTGAGAAGCCCACAGGCAAGAGGTATGTGCATGCCCTCTTACCTGCTGTTGCTCCCCTGCAACTGGTATTCAGTTACTAGTATGCTCTTGACCCAGACAGTGTACAGTAAAATGGCCACCAGTATATCTTCTTCCTTTCTGTCTGCCCTTGAGACTTTCATAGAGATGAGGAAATGCTGTTCCAATCTTCTCCAGTTCTCACCAAGATTGGCCATGAAAGAGAGAGCTGAAGGCACTTTACGACCTTCCATATCATCACGCTGGTGCAGACGATACATCAGATCGGCCCTGCCTAAGGGCCAAGGGTGTGAAGATGCACAACCTTTTCCGCACTGCCTGCACACCATTCCAGTTTTCATAATTGTGCAGGGAGGGGCAGTTAATCTGAAATACCCCCTTACACATGACAGTGAGGGGGCTATGATGTAATAAGCCCTGAAGAATGGTTGGGGGTCAGGTGGGATAAGGTTGGCCATTGCCTGTTCCTTGCAAAATAAACATTGGTTAGATTTGTTGGGGGTTGTAATTTTTATCCCCCAGTTAATTAGCAGAGCACTAAAGAAGCTACCCACTCCAGCTACAGAGTAGTTGCAGAGTTTAGTTGTTGCAGCTATTTATAGACGACACATGGAGATTCGTGTAGAACTAAATACTAAGTATTTATTGGTGATGTAGACTTTGGCAAGGAAAGACCTAACCCTAATCTATAGAACTACATAATGACTAGGTAGGGAGAGAGAGAGATGTTTCCATCTGCTCTCTAAGAGGAAAGGAAGGGATTCTGACTCTCAACAGGAAATACCTGAAGAGTCATATTAGGGGTCATAGAGTAGAGAAAGGTAGAACAGTTAGGGAGACCCTTACTCACTATCTCTATTCCCAATGCCCCTAGTGGTCATTAGGACAGTTGGTGCAAAAGATGGATGCATTGGAACTCCATCTACAACAAGATTGGCTACCTGCTTCTAGCTCTTGCTTCATGGATACCCCACCAGGGTGTTTGATGTGAAATTAGGGGGTTGATTCCACATCAAACACCCTGGTGGGGTATCCATGAAAATATCTTTTTGGCCAGGGGGAGGCCAAAAATGGTGGAGCTGAATTTGAGATATTACAGCTTGCCTAGGCCAACATAAGCCCCTTCCACACACCGAGTTGGGGCTCTACCGGAGGGGTTGCCATCTCCACCTCCTGCTGTATGGACAATCGTGGGCATGTCTGTAACAAACCTATGTGCAAACAAGCATATATATTGCAGACATGCCCACAGCCTTGCATGTAGTAGGACATGGAGCCTGCCATCACCCACCCTATGTGCAGTCAGGAGGAATAATGTGAACATCTGCACAGGAGGAAATAGGAGGAAAGATCTGAACCAAGGATTTCCCAGCTCATACGCATAGCCACTACACCTCAGTAGGCATAGGGCAAATCAAAATAAAAATTCAAGTTTTCATTTCAGAAAAGCGTATTTGCATCAGATATTTATCAGAAAGGAAAACAACTCTTGAAGCTTTTGAGAATGTTTATGGTATCCATCCAGACCGGTACCCTTCTTCAAGCATTTCAACTTTGATTTTCCTTCTTTACTTTGATATAATGCCCACTAAATGACCTTACTGAAGTCTGCAAAATTAAAGGTGGCCGTGATCTGATGCAGGCCATCTGAAGCTGGAATCAGTACAATCCAACCGATAAGAACGTCACGGCCAAAACATTCACTCTAGCTTGGCTTTCATTGGCTGCTGCTGCTGCCACATACATGTTACAGTATTCCAGCGTTGTCATATGCAAGGGTCAGGAGACACTCATAATCTGGCATCATTTTACATATCTGCAAAGTGCAGCACATCAAAATCCCTGGTACCATTAAACGGCTGTTAAAAGCCTGTAATGACACCACGTGTTGCTTCAGATGACATTCATTTCCAGCCACCTAAGGTTTGGCTGCAACTCCTCTTCTGAACCCAAATACATATGTTGGTTTAATGACACTATAAATAAAATTGCCTAGCATACCAGAGCAATTGGTTTCAATAAGGAGTCCTGACTTGTTTGAAGAATGCACTGAGTTTTCACATTGGCACCACAAATATTTTTCTGGGAAGAATGTGTGCATCTTTGCAGCACTCAGCAACTGAATCTTCTCTTTGATTCATGGTGAGGGGTTTCCTGGCTGTTAACATACTCCCAGACACTTTCACCGGATTGGTGCCGGAAGAGCATATTGGTGAGAATATTGGTGATATGAAGGGTGAGCATATTGGTGGTATGAAGGGTGAGCATATTGGTGTTGAATATGTATATTAGTGTCTTGGAGCAAAGGCAGGAACCTTGACCATGTGGGTGTGAAGACCATCAGACATGACCTCCATATCCCTTCCACATGTGCCTTTTTAAAAAACACAGGTTGAATGCTTGCATGGAGCTACAGCCATTTGTCTTCAGGGCAAAGAATATGTTTTCAAGCTACATTCAGAAATGTATGTCTCCCTTCACTCTTCAAGTCAGTTAGCCCATTAACTGGGATCTAGGCAAGTCCAAACTTCACTGGATGGTGCTCAGTCTACATAATACCCCGTGTAGTATAATTACTTTTTGTGGCAAGATATAAGCCTTTATTAAGGCCAGAAGATAATAATATCAAATGTATGGCAGGGACCCACAAATTAAGACTTAGCTCACTAGCCAGCCATTATTTGTGGTTGCCACCAATCCCCTCTCTTCCCTCAGATCCTTTTCTGGCACAAAGGCAGAGGTCTTAGGAGATAAGTGGGTCTTCTGTCCTTTGCACTGGGATAGGGAGATGGTAAGAAACAATGGGATCCATCGCCTACTGCTCAGAAAGGATTCCTGCCATCTCTTACTTTCTCAAACATGGTATGAGACCTCTGGGAAGGAGATCTGTGTGGTGTTGGGTGTCCTGCTTGTCAGAAAGCTGGCAGCACTCACCACCTGTGAGTTGGCAAGTAGATTTGTATATGCCTCTGTATGAATGACTCCTATCTCAGCTGTATGCATCCTTTGTGCAGCATCATTAGATTCACAGAATGGATTGATTTGTTTCCACATCACGCAAAGTTCTGAAAGTGATGCCCTGTTATCTTTCTGACTGTATTCACTCAGGCCCTCTGGCACTTGCTCATTTCCAACTCAAGCAAACCCCCATGCTGTTTGGAATGGACACAGAGTGGGAGCAACACAGCACATGAAAGCTTAAGAAAAATCTCATGCTTGTGTTTACTGTTTCCCACAGATAAAATACCAGTATTCTGCCACCAAATGGAAATCAATCTTGTCCTTTTAGCTTGCAGCGGCTGAAGTCATTCTCCTCCTCTCCTTACCTCAGGAGCTCCAGCTCTGTGAGAAAAGGAAAACAGCTAAGCTGTAAAAGGATCTACGAGAGTGCCATCCCACTGCTAAATAGGTTTTGTTTACTACACTGCCAGCTGTGAAGAGCTTAACATAAAATTACCTTCCAAAATCTTCAGCCCAGAGCCCTGCAAAGTTGTAGAGGTCCCGCTTTCCTGATTGTGAGTTGCTGTGGCACAGCTCCACGCCACAGCGACTCATGAGGAGACCCCCGACCACGAGGCAACAACAAGCCTCCTGGCATTGAGGGTCTCCCCAGAATGCCCCACACACTCACATGGGGCATCCTGGGACTTCCGGAGGCCGGGGCCCCCCCAATCCCTACCACCCCTACTGGATCCATGATGGAGCCGGTAATCGTGTGGCTGGCCAATCCAGCCACCCAGGGAGGGCGTCGCACTCATGTGCGGGGAGAGCAGGCCAAGCTGGCTCTCTCCGCCAAACCCTCCTTGGCTCTCCACACTGCTTGTGTGGAGAGCCTCTTAGTGTCTCTAAGGTTTAGACAGACCATACGCTCTAGATGTATTCATAAGAAAACCAAACAAAATTCAGAATAAAAGGGCCTTTTTCATGTTCACTCTAATAAAAACTTTCTTTTTTTACTAAGTGGATGCATCCTCGGATTTTTAAAAGAATACACGTCTCATTTAGAGTTACAAAACAGATTCAATAAACAGACATCAGTAGTGATAAGGAAAGAGAAAACTTTGAAATTCACACATATGCTTGAAGTTAGGGAACTGCTCCATCCAAGAGAAGGTTGGGCATAGTTAAAGGTGGTTTGTTTCTCCTTCTTGTTAGGGAGGATTATTGCATCCCTGACAAATAATAAAATGTTGTTCTTTGTACTAGGATAAACCCAACATTCTTATAGGCTGGGAAAGGAAAGTCTTCAAATCAGATTATTAAGTCAAAATATTATCACTTAAGAAGCTGAACAGTGTTTCTCTCTCATCTTTCAAAATCTCCAGTTGTGCCTCACTTGGAGTAACTACTGTAACAGAAAATTTTGATTGTGCCATGACCTTGAGAAAATCGCCATGCTTAAATCTAGAGTGTAATGCACAACACAATGAGCTACTGTACAGTTGGCGGACTTCAGGTTTTTAGCTTGAGGTCTTGGAGGAGGGCTATGTTTGACCCTCTGGGCCGGCAGCCCCATCTCCAGTTGCCCAACACATCAGCCACTTCTCCCCTCCTCCATTCAGAACTGTGTGTGTGCCACTGGCATGCTGCACCATCTCTTCCAGCTTGCCTGAAAGGAGATGAGGCAGTAGATTCTGGGTGGGAACAACAACAAATATTTATATACTGCTTTTCAACAATGCTAAAATCATTGTAAACCGCTTAGAGAGCTCCGGCTATAGAGCGGTGTATAAATGTAAGTGTTATTGCTATTGCTATTGCTAAAAGTTTCCAAAGCGGTTTACATAGAGAAATAATAAATAAATAAGATGGATCCCTGTCCCCAAAGAGCTCACAATCAAAAAAGAAACGTAAGATAGAGGCCAGCAACAGTCACTGGAGAGGTACTGTGCTGGGGGTGGTTAGGAGGATCACCACGTTAAAAAGGTGCCTCTTTGCCCAGGTAGCAGGGGAAGTGTCAATTTCTTGTTATGACTATTATTTAAGATATTTATACTCAGTTTTTTTCTTATTCAAAATGTTCACAAAGCAGTTTGCATGGCAAAAGGAATGAGAAGATGGTTTGCAAAGGGGCTCACAATACAAGCTAGCAAAAATATGACATCGCCAGGTCCCGCCTCTTGAATCTCAGGGTCAAGGGTGCCTCCGACCTGGCAAACCTACAATTAGCACATGTACTTGGGGGCCTAAGGATGAGAAGCAGTTTTCAGCTTCGACCAAGAAATTGAGTCCGAATGTGTTGTTCACCTAACTAAACCTTTTATACAAATACACTGAACAAAACCCCAACACCTTTTTTAAAAAGAAAAGAAAAGTCACTCTGAGAGGAGGAAAATGAGAGCAGAGAAGGACTGGGGGATCTTAACCTTTTTCTCAGTTTGGAGTGGATCTTTCTACTGTAAATCATCCTTCAAGCTGCTTGTCCTCTAGTAGAATTCCATGTATTGGGAAACCCCAGGGAGCAGGGAAGCGGCTATGGAGGGCCATTTGGAGGGCAGAAGTTGTAGGCAGGGAAAGGCTCAAGCACCCACACCCTTACTTCTCTGTTCTTAGTTACCCCCTCCCAAAGTAGCTTTTCCAAAAGTGGCTGTTAGGATTTTGTTACAAATTTTTTTCATGTAAGATTTCGTCAGGCCCTCTTGTAGACAAGACATGCAGAGTCCTGGCTGCAGCTGAGGACTTGAGAGAGGCAAGCACAGAAGAGTGTTGTGTCCACTGTCTGAGAGCTGAATCCCATGGAGGGTGGAAACAGCAATCTAGGACAGCTGTGAGTATGCTTAGTATTAATATCAAATATAATGATAATTCAAAACAGAATCTTTTGGGTACAGATCTGAGCTGTGGAAGCCAAGTTATGAAATGATATTAGCATCTGGATCTTAGAAGCAGCTAAGGATAAGCCTGCCAGCATTTGCCATATGTTGCCTCTGCAGAGAATATTTAAATACGTAAACACGAGTTAATAAAT
Source organism: Hemicordylus capensis (assembly GCF_027244095.1). Taxonomy (NCBI): domain Eukaryota; kingdom Metazoa; phylum Chordata; class Lepidosauria; order Squamata; family Cordylidae; genus Hemicordylus; species Hemicordylus capensis. The sequence goes on along the minus strand of NC_069657.1, from coordinate 264,912,629 downwards.
TCATGAAGAGCACTAAGAGATAAATACTTCTCCCTGTGCTAGTGGCATGGCAAATTATCAAAACAGACAAGTCCAAATGGAAACTCAAACTGTGAAAAGCAGATGTAAAATTCCAGAATACTCTCCTTTCCCCCCGCTTATCTAACTTTGAGAAGCAAGCAAACATAAATTCATCAGGCCAAACATTTGTGACAGTCTTATCTCATACCAAATGTTACCAGCTAAATGTAGTTGCCAAAGTTCTTCCAGTTTATTCCTTAAAAAGAAATTTTAAGGGGTTTCCCCTCTTGTGGTTTGAAGCATTCCACAGACCATGTCTTTGCTTTCTAATGCAAGCAGCAGAGATGATTATTTAAAACATCATCCAAGGCATGTAATATGGAGATGTTTTTTTCAATTAGTTACGTATTAATGGCCTTTTATGTATATCTCATCTCTCTGATGCTCAAAGTGCTTCCAACAAATTAATTGTTACTTTAACCACAGAAATACAGTAAGACAATAGAATTAGCAGCAGTAATATGGAGTCAAATGTCCACTCAGCAGTCACTGGCTTTTTGGAAGAGGTACATTTTCCATTCTATCTGAAAAACAGCAAGAGCTCTAGAGAAGCTATGAACTTCATTGGGAAAGTCATTCTACGCCCTTGCATAACCCCAGGAAAGGCTCAGTTCCTTGCCACAGATGTCCTCGCTTCACACAGGGTGGGCATACGGAACAGAGGGTCACCTGATGAAAACCCAGCCAGCCATGGCTGGGCTCATATGATTACTGTACACTGCTTGAGAATCAAGACACTAGAAGTAAAAGTGTGGGTGTGGCCAGTGAAAGGGGTGTGGCCAGTGCAGGCAGCACTAGTAGTGTGCATGGAACTGGCGCTTGCCAGTTCGAAGGTGGGGGGGATAGCTTTAAGGACCAGGGACAGTGCTCTTCCCCCCCCCACCAATCGCATTTCCTCCACTGGCACTGTGTCTAAAAATTGGACCGCAGGGTGACAGCGTACCTCCTTGCCACCCCGGTATGCATCAGACCGGATGTACCCGGAAGTACTTAGTGCACTGTACGCGTGCACATGCAACCAAGCACTTCCAGGTACTTCCAGTCCAACATGCACCAGGGCAGCAAGGAGGTATGCTGCCGCCCTGCAGGACTGTTTTTAGACACAGTGCTGGTGAGGGAAGCACGGCAGGGTGGTGAAGAGTAAGAGCACCCTCCCCGGTCCTTAAAACTATTCCCCCAATCTTCGAACCGGCTGAACCACCGGACCTTCAGTCCAGTTTGGAGGTCCATAAAAGGGCCTCCAAACCGGTTTGTGCACATCCCTAGGCAGCACCAACACTGAAGCTGGCACTGACCAAATGAAAATGTAGAACTGATAACTAAGCCCTGCTGCAGCAAGCACTGGTGCCTATTCTTTCTCTATATCTTATTGTACATCCCCCTTACAAGGCAGGACAGCATCAGTCATACTAGCAAGGGTTCATTCCTCCAATGGGTCAACAGTGCCCACCTCTACTGTACATAGATCAGTTTGTATAGACAAGACAATAAATAGATACAAAACAAATATTAAAATAGCAATGTTCTGACACTAGTGGGAATATTTCATTCTCCCAGGATATTGTACAGATGACCTTAAAAGTATCATATTTCAATGAAAAGCTTTCAAAGAGAAACTCCAGTGGTCTATGAGAGATTCTGTTGACTATGGATGACTACTGATTCTTTTCTGTTTTAAAATTTTAATAAGCAACTATTTATATGACACAGGTTCTATGTGCTGTACGCGTAGTAGTTCCAAGTGACTCTTTGTTATGGCTGGCGCCAACAATAATTTCAAGGGAGCTGATAAGGCACACATAAGTAGTACCATCAGTGTATATGCATCAATATGACATGCCAAAGAGAACTTTTGGAAGACAGATGAGTTTCTTCAAAGCATTTACTGAGAATCTTCCTATTGAAATGATTCTGCATCAGGCTCAGGAGAGTTCGTTCTTTAGTAATTTGGGGGCATTTTCACTTATTATCCATAGATTCTTTTTTTTTTGGACTTACCCAATTTGGGGAGGAAGATAGGGCAAACAGGTGTATCTTTTATTCGAGTTTACATTTAAACAGAATGTGAGATCAAGGTGATCTGGATGTTAGGCAATATTGCTTTACCAGGGCCAGCTCCAATATCCTGTTTCCAACAGATCAGCTCCATTCACAAACATGTGGCGTGGGATCTGGATCCCCGTGTGAGATACCACACTACTACAGTATGAACACCGGAATCATGTAGCACAAAGGCAATTACATGGATTCTTCTCACCAAATTGTCAGCTGATCAGGACGAAAGGTAACCGACAGGTGAAAAGAATACATACAATAGCTCAATCCACATTGTACCAATATTCAGAAATTTCCATAATGGCATGCACTCTTGATAAGGTAAAATGGCTTCCACACCACTAGCAGTATGCATGAGGGGCCATGTGTAAAACATATGAGACCCACTGGATCAAAAGCCTCAGAGTTTGTTCCACAAATAAAAGAAGGACTGACTGCTGAATATTAAAATTTAAGCCCCAACCCCCTATTCAAATTACTCTTTTGTTCTACCATGTCGCTGTTTTAGCTAAGGTCTTGCATACTGTGTAGAGCAAACTACTGCAATCACCCTGTTATGTGAAAAGCCCTGAAGCTCATGAATATCTTGACATATACTGGTTTGCAGATAGATCAATTAAGAAGATCAAAAATGGTGTTTTGGGAAGAATGGCCTTGACAGCATATGAACACATTAATAGAAGAACAAGTGCCCTCAGCCAATGAGACAAAGCAGTACGCCCTGCAAACAAATATGCACAAAGGACAGAGGTTGCTGACAGGTATGAAATCATTCAGAGCCAAACAGACTGCTCCAAGATTCTAAAGCAATTTCATAACTGAGTAATAGAATACAGCAGGGTATGCGCCATGCTATATCATAATCTGAATGGAATGCTAGGAGGTCATTCAAGCAGCCTGCTCACCAGTCTTACAGAAATGCCTCTTACAGACTTAGATGGGTTGCAAAATGAGTATGGCTGTGTGATTGCAGGAGTCTGAAATTTACAATTCAGAGTAGGAGTTGCTCCTTCCTGAGCCAAAGAGCCCATCGCTTATTGGCTGAAAGTGTTTAGTTCTCAAACATCTGTCGTTTCAGGACTAGGTGGCCATTTTGAAATTTGTGGCATCTATTTCCCTTCAGTTAAGACAGACCAATTAACCCCAAAATTATCTCTAACAGATTGCATAACATTTTCTTTAAATGTGAGCTGCAACTGAAAATAAGGATCCCCTGGCAGGAGACCAATAGCCACAATAACAAACTGACAATGGACACTGATTTTGTAGATTTGCTTGCAATTTCTATACAAGGATTTTAAAGGAATCATTTCAGATCAATAATGTTGATGGTCTTTTCAGATAAATCCACCGTTTTATGTAATAAGGGGTGCTTCAGAGTTCAAGCAATGCAAAGGACATCTTCATTAAATTTCATGACATATTACATCTTACTGGTGAGCAAAATACACCTAGAGAAATTCAGTTCCACAAGTCTACATTTGGAAAGCGGGACCTGCAGTCTTCTAATTAGCAAACCCATCTTCCCAGTCGTAACAACAGCTGTCTTAAGTGTGTTGTAGGTACCTTGCACTCCACTAATAGTGCCTTCTATCACACAAAAAACAGCTCCTTTAAAAGGCCAAACAATGTGCCCATATAATCCATTGCTTAGCTCAAACAAAACAAGTTTTCTCTGGTGGATCAGTAAGGTCGTATATGTGACTGACTATTGCGAAAGATACATCGAAATAGGAACTTTCCAGAACATGGAATATAAACAAACTAGCAGACCCTGCACAGAGCATCTGTGCGCTCTTTGGGGCCGGTGGTTACCTCTCCCCCCCGCACACACACACACACCTTCTGGCCCAGTCTCTACTTCCAGGCCCAGCCTCCTCTCCTCCCCATTGTCACTTCTGCCCCACACACACACTTTCTCCCCACCCCTCCTGGGCCTTGCCTCCACAGCTGGGCTGGGCCTGCCTCTGCCTCTGGCCTCTGCTGCCAGGCCTGCCGCTGCCGTGGCGACCAATCCTCCTGGGTGCGCCTCAGCCAATCAGGCCCGTCTGCCACCCAGCCAATCAGCTGGGCACTGGGAAGGCACACCCAGGAGAATGATATATATAGATTTCAAACATAGGAAAGAGGGGAAAGAACCATTTACTTTGTCTGATAGAGCTAGAGAAGGGTTTTTTACTTACTCAGACAGAGAGCACAGCTTATCTAAGCAACTGTCCTTAGGTTCTACTGCATCTGGGCCTAGGATTGTTCACTATACAGACCTAACTGCTCGCACAGACAGGTTTCTACTGCAATAAGGCGAAGCCCATTAGTTTACTCATCTAGCCTTCTCATCCTGAGGGGTTCTGGATTTTTCTCTTAAAGAGGCAGTACACAGCAGTTGCTCCTGGTTCAGTTCTCTACTTTAATGACTGGTAATCTGAAACTTATTGTTTGTCTGTTGTCTGTTGTATTTGACTGTTTTCATGTTGTAAACTGCCTTAGGCACTTTTTTGAAAGTAGAAAGGCAAGGATGTACATATTTTAATGATATATAAATTGGACCGGGTCTCACGATCAGTGAGACCTGGTTTCCTCGGGTGAGCAGGAAGAGTGGGCTAAGCCCGCTCTCCCCGCTCACGAGCAGGCAGGGAGCCCTGGGCGGCCGGATCGGCTGCCCACATAATGGCTGACTCTGAGACGGAGCTGGCGGGGGTGGGGGGGAGCAGGGGCTGCGCAGCCCCCGCAAGCCCCAGTATGCCCTGCGCGAGTGTGCAGGGCATACTGGGGAGACCCCTGGAGCCGGGAGGTGGCTTTTCGCCTACCGGCCGGGGGTCTACTCATGAGTAGGCACCGCACGAAGGCACAGCGCGGCTACTCATGATCATAAAAAACAGGTTTGCTGGAGCGCTCGCTCCGCAAACCTGCTTTTTACCAGGGGTTCTCGAGCGGGTTACCCGCTCAAGAACCACCGGGCTCGGCTGCGAGCCCGGTGGTTCTTACGGTCAACACAAATCGGGCTAGCCTCTGCTAGCCCGATTTTTGTTGATCGTGAGAATCGCCCCACTTTATAGCAGTCCACTCTCTGTAAAGAAATTAAGCCTTTGTCTCAGAGCCAGATTAGATTAGATAATTTATTTATGATCATAGACCAAAATCAGAGCCAGTTTACGTGAGGAGGAAAAGTGCTGAGTCACCCCTGCTTGAGCCGCCTGTGGGTTTCCCTTTTTAAAAAAACAAACAAAAAACTTTTAACTTTAGACCTTCGGTAGATTAAAAATGCTGCCACCAGACACTCATTTATCAGAAACTGGACAGCCTGGGCTGGAGTGCTACAGCCTAGACTTCTCTCTTTATCTTACCATTGGGCAAATACAAAAGCCTTCCACGTGTATGCCTACACATGGTGAGAAAACAAGGTAGCTGGCTTTAGCGGTCCTGTTGGGGCTTTTTACTCTAGGGGCTCCCCCTAGCCTTCCAGAGTAAATCAAACACTCTGAGGCTGTTCTCATGATGGGGGGAAACTGGGAGCCCCCTATGTAAACCACTTTGGGAACTTTCTTGAAAAGTGGTATATAAATATTCATCTTCCCAGGTGTCAGAAATTGGAATGGGCATGGAAAGAAGCCATTGTATCATTCATCACCAGCCACCCCATAAGCAATATACAATAAGTGCCCACAACATGCATGAAACATCAGTCTACCCAGCCACTGTGCACTGTGTCAAGAATCCATGGCAAAATATTTTAGCCTCTGAATGCTTGGAAAATGCATCATCCCCAGAACAGAAACCCTACTGCAAGGGAAGGCATCTAGATTTTTTAAAATGATGCTGAACTGAACCTCTATAGACAGGGAAGTATGGCTAGGTCCTAAAAAGAATAGTCCGGAAGGTGATCAGGGGCCCCTTTTCAAATTCCATATCCCATTTTCATATTCCAACACATAGCAAAATGGTCTCAAGGGGGAAAGGGTAAGAGATTTCCACATTCAACTGCAAACATTGCAATGTATTTAAGGAATATTTATTGCAGTTACTTTTAAGTACTAGATACTTTTATTCAAGCTATATATTTAAATACATGCTGTAACACCTGTATAGTTAAGGTGAGGTGTAAAAACTGTATTCCACCATATACATTCTGTTGGTCATAAAATACAAATCGTCCATCCAATCCACCAAAAGTTTGGTATGGAACAACTCGGTGACATTGGAAGTGACTGAGGATGCTGCACCTGTTGATATGCTGCTTGAATGAATCCCTCCCAAGCTCTATACCAGGTTGAAAGACCAAGGTAAAGTGTGGATGCATGGAGCCTTATTTGTAATGCGTAGTTTGCGTTTCTGCATACACAGCATGGAAGTGTGTGTGTGAGAGAGGAAGAGGGAGAGAGAGTCATATTTCAGTCATATTTCAGCATATAGTACCAGAAGTCTTGTTAGCCTATTCTTTGCATTTAACAGGCCTATTCACATGTTATGTTCAACACCATGTACAATCTGTGTACAGTGTATACACATTACAGATCTGTATACATATACAATTATTCACAATTATGTTGTTGTACATTTCCTGTTTCCTGCATTTGAGAGGTTCCGTATACAAGTTCAGTTTTACAATGAACACATGTCCAGTCATTCACACCAAAACACCTCCATGTATACAGACACCTGAACGCAGGTAGAACATAATGAGGTGATTCTCACGGCTGCCAAAAAGCGGGCTAAGGGAGCCTAGCCCGCTTTTTGGCGGTCGTGTGCTGCAACGGGCGCCACGCGGTTCCTGGGAGGAAACCCCACTAATTCCCCCTTCCCTTAGCCCAGGTTAATGGAGTGAGCACTCTGCTAGCCCAGGTTTTTTGGTCATGTGTTGCTACGCCGCAGCTTCGCACCACAACAACACATGAGGAGACCCCCGGCCGGGAGGCTGCCAGCAGCCTCCTGGGCTCAGGGGTCTCTCCAGGATGCTCGCACGGGGCATCCTGGAACTTCCGGGGACCGCGCAGCCCCCGATCCCCGCAGCCCCCACTGAGTCTCTGATGATACTCTCTGATGATAATAATACTACTACAATGATACGCTGTATTCTTACAGTTTGTCCTTTTCCTCTTAGGTATCAGATCCTGTAAGAAAGAACATTTAACCATGCTGAAGTCAGAGTTAAGCAAGAATTATTCGGCATGGATCTCTGAGGCCATCTGATACTGACCTGGGGGTTTTGCTTATGGCCAAGTTACTACTACATGCTATTCTTAGCACTTGGAAACAATTTGGGATAAGAAAAGTTGATGAGCCAACGAGGCATCTTAAATTTGCAGCTTGTTGGAGCAAAAGAGATCACTGAGCAACGTGATAACATTGGCAGGAGAAACCACCATTCTCAAATGTCCAGCCAGTATCAAAATGAATGAGCTGTTAATAAGCAGAATGCTCTGGACTCACTTCAAGATCACTGACAGTTCACCAGACCTTATTATATTATAATATTATTATTATTGTATTATATTGTATTATGATTAAGATTTTATATATCACTTTTTAACAAAAGAAGTTCTCAAAGCAGTTTACATAGCAAAAGAAATGAAATAAGTGAAAAGATTCCCTTAAAACCTTAAAAGGACACTGAAGCCATTATATTTCAGCATACAGGTAACTTTGTCAATTAGTGCTGTACATTGGAACTAGAGGTGTGTGAGCTGGCTCAGTTCGAGCTAGGTTCAACGTTGAGCCAGCTCGGCTCAGTGGGTTTGGAGTCTAATCTAACCAAGCCAGTTTGGAGATATACTGGTAAAGGGGAATCAGGTGGAGATATTATTATTATTTATTTATTCAATTTCTATACCACCCTTCCAAAAATGGCTCAGGGCAGTTTACACAGAGAAATAATAAATAAATAAGATGGCTCCCTGTCCGCAAAGGGCTCATAATCTAAAAAGAAACATAAGATAGAGACCAGCAACAGTCACTGGAGGTACTATGCTGGGGGTGGATAGGGCCAGTTACTCTCCCAGATATACTGATAATGGGGAATACAGGGGCAGGGGGGCTGTCCTAGAAGGAGTGAACTTAATTCTCACAAACACCAGCTGAAGCTGTGGCTGCAATGACCACAGGAGGGGGAGGTGGGAGTGGCTTCCCATCCACTGCTGCTGGCCTCCCCCTGAGTAGGCCCAGCCAGCGGCAGCCCCATTAGGGCCTTCTCTGGCCCGGTACAGACCTCTGTGCATGCACAGGGGCCATGTTCATTATCTGCATGCATGCGAAGACCATTTACATGACCACACAGTTTATGTGACCACCCAATAAGCTTTAGCACCTCTCCCAGTGCTATAGGGAGGCGACCATTCTGAACACGGCCCTCCCTGTGCAATTGTACACTCTTCTGGCACCAGCGGGGCTCCTCTTCTGTGGGAACCAAAAACATGCAGGGCTGGTTGGACAGCTGTGTTCGGAAGCTACGTAAGGACAGTTGGGAACTATAGTTCCTCCCAGAGGTATCCCCATGGGCTTCCCAACTCCCCATATTTCCACAGAAGAGCCATCCCAGCACCATAAATGTGTTGAACTGCATGGAGAGGGCCAATGTAGGTGCAGCTGCCTCCCCACACTTGGGGAGTGCTACAGATGCTTTGGGATTGGACATCCAATGTAGGTCCCTATTGACAATAATGCCTGTATGGAACCTCTCTCTTCAGAGGCAATATGGCATTGAATACCAGCTGCTGGGGAGTGATGCTGTCCACTTCTTCATGCCCTGCTTGTAATTTTCCCCAACGCTGAACACTGGCTGAACACTGTAAGGAGACAGTTATCAGACCAAGTTGCCCCTGGGCCGGACCCTGTATGTAACATTTTAACTTTGAAAAGGGTTATTTAACATTTGTAACAGAATATTTAAAATTTGCACTTATTTTTTAGATGTATTTGTTCAATTTCTACACCGCCTTTCATAAGACATCCCAAGGCGGTTTACAAAATTTAAAATACAATAAAACTCCATAAAAATCACATTAAAATATTAAAATCAATTAAAACAATAAAAACCATAAAAGTTTGTGATTATGTCATCCACCCCGATCCAAGATGGTAGACGCATAAGCTTTTGAGGTGCAAGTGGGCTAACTTGTGAACCACTTAACTGATTTGAACCAAATGTGCTACAGCTGTAGGGACACTTAAGGACACCTCAGTGACCTAGATTGTGACAATGTCATCCAACCCAATTCAAGATGGCGGACATGTAAACTTTTGAGGCGCCAGTGCACTAACTTGTGGACAGTCTAACTGATTTGAACCAAATTTGCTACAGCTGTATGGACACATAGAGATGTCCCAATGATGTAGTTTGTGATGATGCCATCCATCTTGATCCAAGATGATGGATATGTGAACATTTGAGGTGCAAGAGATCTAACTTGTAAACCTCGATTTGAACCAAATTTAGTCCAATTGTAGAAACAGTGAAAGGAAAGTAGGGTGATTCGTTCTTACTAGAACAACTTGCTTTTCTGTTAGGATGATCTTTCACTTAGAGTAGGGCTGTTGTTTATGATTTGGTAAAAGTTAAGTGATAAACCTTAGTAACTTTGTTCAATAGACTTAATAAGCCTCAGTTTCTGCTCTGTTACACTCTGCTACATGGGGTTACAGGCCCACTTGCTGGAAATAATAAAATAGGCAACAAGAAGTTTATGAACAAGGAATGGCTACTTCTGGGTCTACAAAGATGTATCCGGCTGTAGAAATGCTGAGTGGTAAAAACTACAGAAGTTGGTCATTTAAAGTTCAGATGTGGCTAAATATTCTTGGACCGTCTTTCATATTGGAAGAACAGAGGCCATTAAGGGAGCACCAGGCATGGGATGCTGCAGACATGCAGGCCATGGGACATATCTCCTTACCTGTAAGTGATAAATTGATATATCATATAGAAGATAAGAAAACCACAAGAGAAATGTGGGAGAGATTGAAAGAAGTTTTTCAACAGAAAACTTATCACTAGTCAAATCTCTCTCGTGGAGCATTTCCAGATAATAGGCTTTACCATGGGTTTACTGTGAGTTCAAATTTGTGCACACGCACACACACACACACACCACCACCACCACCACCACCAAAAAAAAGATGCAAATGTGGATTTTTTTTTAAACCCAGGACATAAATCAGGCTAAGCTCTAACACACAATGAAAAACCCGAATTGTGTCTGGAGTGCCCCTTGATGGCTCGCAGGGACTTTGGGGTAAATCTGGCCAATATGTGAATGCACACCCTCCATTCCGGAAGAGAAGCGAGCTAAAAGCCCCATCTGGAAATGCTCATGGTAAAGTTGTGCAACAAAAGATTCAAAGGAGAAAAACATATGCTCTTCTTTGGGAGTGTTGAAAGAATTAGAAAAGCAAGAGATAAGATGACCTGAACCAGCCAAAATCGGGCTCTTGCTAAATACTTTGCCTAAACATTACGATAGAGAATGTGACTTTAAGTTTTGTACAAAAACGTTGGTTGGAGTTTGATCTGAAAGACCAAACAGAAAGGGAAGAAACAGAAAATTATGCTGATAAACTTACTAATGGCAGGCAGTGAGGCTATTCTCACAATGGGGAAAAACCAGGCTAAGAGAGCCCAGCCCGTTTCCCCCCCATCGTGAGAACTACTGGGCGAGCCCGGTGGTTCAACGGTGGCTAACCCACCAAAGTAGCCTTCCCCTAAAATGAGGTTAGCAAAGCGAGCACTCTGCTAACCCCGTTTTCTCAATCATGAGATGCCACGGCGCAGCTCCATGTGCACCCATGGGGTTGTGCACAGCAGTACTCCATCACAAAGCTCCATGTCAGCCACTGCCATGAACCTCAGGCTAATGCACTAATGCAAGGAGAGGAGATTTGCCACCTCCATTCACAGTTTAAAACAAACTGAGGTTTGTCAGCACAGTCTGAAATCTACGCTTGTTCACAAACAACAGAGAGAGATAGTGCAGTATAGTAGTTAGAACATTGGATTGGGAAATGGATTACCATGAGCCAGTCACTTTGTCTTAGCTTAGCCTGCCTCAACAGGGATGTAGTCAGTATACAAATACCCGCTGCTAACTGAGCAAAGAGGCACCTTGTGAAATGGTGGCTCTCTTATATTCAGCAGGAGATAACAATTGTTCCTGTCCGACCCATCACAACATTCCTCCCAGTGAAGTCTCCCTGTTTCTTTTCAGATTGTGAGCTCCTTGGAAACAGAGAACCATCTTCTCATTCCTTTTACTATGTAAACCATTTTGTGAACGTTGTTGTTGAAAGATTTAATAATAATGGCCCATATTCTCTGCAGCATTAGAAGGGCAAAGCAAGAGCTCCACTCTTGAAGGGAGCCTAGCGGAACATAGGAAGCTGCCTTATACTGAGTCACACCATTGGTCCATCTAGCTCAGTATTGTCTACACGGGCAATGGTTTCTCCAAGTTTACAGGCAGGAGTCTCTCTCAGCTCTATCTTGGAGATGCCAGAGAGAGAACTTGGAACCTTCTTCATGCAAGCATACAGATGCTCTTCCCAGAGCAGCCCCATCCCCTGAGGGGAATATGTTACAATGCTCATGTGTAGTCTCCCATTTAAACACAGACCAGGGTGGACCCTGCTTAGCAAAGGGGACAGTTCATGCTTGCTACCACAAGACCAGCTCTCCTTGGAAGCTTGGCTCACAGTACAAGCTATTGGGGCGGGGGAGGGTGTTGTGAAACTATTATTGTTTTTCTCCTCTCACTGCAAAAATCCTTTTTATTTCCACAGATAGGTCTCTGAGGGCTGTGTGACTCACAGGGCCATATTTGTGAAAGTGAAAAGGGCTTTTGCCGGGAGGAAAGAGATGCGAAAATCATTTCTCCATCCCGCTCCTTATGTGCTGGGCTGTGCAGCAAGCCTTCAATGCAGCTAGTCCCCCAGCTCCTCTCCTAACACTGCTGATAATATGGGTCATCAAAAGGAGGAGGAGGAGGAGGAGGAGTTTTGCTCAATTGCTCAATAAGAAATAATACAATATTAAAAACAAGTTTTAAACTTATTAGGCTCCTTGTATTTACATTCTGGTTCTTCTGCAGTGAACCCCCACTACACTGGGTCTGATTCCACAAAATTTCTGACTACAGGCCTGCAAGAATGACAGCTTGTATTTAACATTTATTTACTTTTATTTATATTGAGATAGTCTGAGTTCGGGCCTAGCAACGTTAAGCTGCAGGAGAGGGTTCACATGACGGGATGCTTCTCCATACCAACAAACAAAAATCCCTCCACATAGGAAACTAAATGTCGAGGAGAAGGGCTTTCACCCAGCCTTCTCCCTGAGATGCCAGTTTTCTATGTCTGGGGAAGTTTTTGTATGGAGAAGCGTATGTATGGAGACCTCCAGTCTCAGGCATTACAGCCAAGTCACAGTTTACCACCTCCATAATAAAGGCGTATAGATAAACCCTGCTTCCAATCTCCAACTGTGAATAATGCTCTCTTTCACCTCCTCGGTCACTCACAACCATGGGAAGTCACCATCATCTCTGGGCATTGCTTCAGTTTGCACAAAGGGCAGGCGATACTCAACCCCCTTGTCACGGCAAAACTCAAGCCCCTTAATCATGCTATTATTTTATATTATACTTACATTACTCTTCTCATTTTTATTTCATTCCCATGAGGATTTCCAATCAAGTTTTGTAGTTCTCAGGTTTGTTTGGACCACTTGACATCTGTCTAGATTTTGAGCAGCAAAGTCTACAAGAATGTTCCCATAGCAATTTCATCTCCACAGTGCCCTCTAGAGCATGAAACCATGAACTAAGCTCAGCCTTCATCTCAGTCTGTCTCAATGTTTATTATTACTGGTATTATTCTGACATTAAGGCATTTCAGCCTGTATCATTGGGATAAAGCTGTATAACAAATCCGACTAAATAAAATGTTTCATCTCACCAGGGTGCGCTCACTAATTAAATCCATATCTGAAACTAAAACTCAGCAGTTCTTCCATGCCTAATAGACATGGCTTGCACCCACATGTCTTATAGTGCCAGCTGACAGATGCAAATAACGTAGCTATTGCCACCGAGATCTGCTGCAAACCTTTATGACTTTCCTTCTAATTCCCAGAATCTGTCCACCATTTGCTAGATTTTACAGGTCTCAGTTGAGAGCATTGCCACCTAGTTGGTGGTCAGGTGGCACTTTGGTAACAGGGAGCAGATGGCCAAAGGAGGGATCCGAAGAGGAGGAATTCTGTCTCTCAAGGGATGAAGACATCTGTCAAAATACAGGTTGGGGATAGGGAAAGGCAATGGCAAAGCTGATCTCACAAAGCATTCCATGCCTAGCACTCCTTTGCCTACATAAGGTCCATAATGGCACAAACCTTACTTGGCCAATTTTATTACCCTTTATGCTATTACACTTTTTTATTACTCTTGCCCTCATTTTGCTGACAGTATCTGGCATCAGTTCTACATATACAAATTCCAAGAGGAATTACCTAAAGAATGAGAAGGAAAGGGGGAGAGTATGCACCAGAAAAAAATGTTAAAAAGGAAAAGTGACTGTTCATCAAATTGATGCACTGCAGGAGTTTATAATTACATGAAAAAACTGAGATTTTGTTCAATAACAATCTTCCTCAAGGGCACTATAAAAGAATAAGAAAGGCACGCAGTTTCTAAAACAAATCATATTTTGAGTTGTTCATATGGTATCATAGCACGTATATCTTCCATTTATAAGGAGACATCCATTGATTTGTTACATCATCTTGCATTTATTTTAGTATCTATTTTATATATGTTAGCTGACAGGATGAGGAAAGTTACTCAAAGTAGTCCCATTGAACTTAAAAGAACAAGTTATAGGCAGCGGGACTACTTTGAGTAATTTTCCTCATAATTCCTCAGCCATTATTTATTTACATATTTATTTATTTTACAGATTTTATATAGATTAGGGAGGATAGGTCTAGCAGTGGCTATTAGACATGATAGGTAATTGGACAGCTGGTCTTGTGGTAGCAAGCATGACTTGTCCCCTTAGCTAAGCAGGGTCTGCCCTGGTTGCATTTGAATGGGAGACCACATGTGAGCATTGTAAGATATTCCCCTCAGGGGATGGAGCCACTCTGGGAAGAGTAGAAGGTTTCAAGTTCCCTCCCTGGCTTCTCCAAGATAGGGCTGAGAGAGATTCCTGCCTACAACCTTGGTGAAGCCGCTGCCAGTCTGTGTAGTCATTACAATTCTGAGCTAGATAGACCAATGGTCTGACTCAGTATATGGCAGCTTCCTGTGTTCCTATGTTCAGAGGCAGTGTGTCTCTGATTACCAGTTGCTGGGGAAGAAAAAATGTTGTAACCTTCTTATGAGTTTGCCCTAAACTATCTTGACTGGCCACTACTAGAGACAGGATCATAGGCATAACTATAATAGGGCAAGGGGAGACAGTTGTCTGGGGGGCCACTACCTTGGGGGGGGGCCCCCAGAGGCAAGTCACATGACTGACTCCCCCAGCCGTGCACTCACCCGGGCTTCCTTTAGTTGTATTCATCCTCTGAAATTGATGTGAGTGTTAAGACCTGGAGCTACCAGAACAGCATGTCTTTCTCTAGTATCATTAAATGACTTGCATCGTCCACAATGTACAAAACCTTTTAAAAAACAATTTAGGATGATGTTCTATTGTGGCACATAGGAGACAGATAGATAGATAGATAGATAGATAGATAGATAGATAGATAGATAGATAGATAGATAGATAGATAGATAGATATGCTTTTTGTTACCACTATTCAGCCTCGTTTAAGATTTCTTTACATCATGAGCTGAGCTTCGGGGGGGGGGGGATTTTAAAATCTTGTCTCTGGGCCCACTCCAACCTTGCTATACCTCTGGACAGGATGTTGGACTAGATTGACCTATGGTCTGATCTAGCAGAGTTTTTGTATTTTCTTATGTGCAGTGTACCAGAAGAAGATCACTATTGAAATATACATGTAATAATGAAGTATTGTTTTCTTTCTTCTTTTTGCCTCCCACAGCTGAGCCTTCATTCAGAAAACCTGGCAACCAGTTTTGTCTGGGTTACTTCTGACACGCCACTAACACGCCATACCATACATTTATTGAACCATGTATTTATAATATCAGCCACGTAATATCAGCCATGTTCAGCAAGAGAGATAACAACAGAACAGAAAAAGTCGCTTTCCTTTCTCCCAGGTATCCCAGAGTCAACAATGTTTCTTACAAGTGAACAACTTCAGCTATCCAGGTGGTCACTCAACAGCTTAGGTTCTTTTACCATCTGAGTAGTCAGCAAAGGTGGAACATGTTTGCATTCTGGAGCCACACGGCACATTACATTAAACCCATGACTGGGGCCTGCCATGCTTCATATTTACAACTTAAATAACTGCTGCAAGAGCGGGTGGGGATCATCATCGAAAATGGAACTGTGGCATAGGGGTTGGGACAGGCTTTAGCCCCCTTTTTAAAAAGTCTCATACTAATCCTTCAGCTCAAAACTTCCATCCTGGTTGGCCTTTCCCCTCTTCCCTTAGTTATTTTGTTGTGAGCTAGCGAGTTGCTTGCTTTGATTGGGTGTTAGGTATTATGTGTTATTGGTTGCTTGTACTTGATATTGCATTTCTAAATGTTTCCTGTAAGCCACCAGGATTTTTTTTGGTAAGAAAGGCACAATACACATTTTAAGAATAAATTATAGTAGTAGTAGTAGTAGTAGTAGTAGTAGTAGTAGTAGTAGTAGTAAGAATGGCTGACATAATGAGGAATATTATTCAAAATAGTCCCATAGAAATTAAAAAGACAAGTTAGACAATCTCCTTTTAATCTCAATGGAACTACTTTGAGTAAATTAAAATGACTGTTCTCCTGATTCAAAGTTTGAAATGCAATCCATTCAAAACACATGCACACACACAGTTGCAGCTAGGTTATTTCAGACTCTGGACCTAATGGCCTTGTTGCCCCCCCCCCTTGTTATCAATAAAAGTTCTAAATGCAGTTTACATAGGAAAATAAATAAAAGATAAATGAGACATTAACAGATAAACAATAGATAAATAAGATGAGAGAGAAGAGCTAAGCTCAGTGCCAGCTAAACTCAAGTTCTGTGATAACCACCCTGCCCTGAATGTGTGCCCTAACCTGTATCTTGCAAGTTACAGCCACGTGTATAAAAACATTCTGCTGCAGTCTTCCAGGAGCTCAACCCTTCGAGGCGCCAAAAGGGAGCCCGGAGTTGTAATTCAGGTGAGTTGCAGTGTGAGAACCGGGCACAGCCTTTGACCTGCAGCTCACCTGGTGAAGCCATGGCTCCTGCCTTTCAGCCTGAACAGATCCTCCGGCAAGAAGTGGTGGTGGGGAGAAAGAAGCTCTGTAGCTCAGAGTGAGGGCTTTTTCAGGTGCTCTCTGTGCTCTTCCAGAGACAAGCTGGGGGCTCCCCCTCACACTAGGGATGGGGCAGGGGGCTCTGGGGGCTCTGGACTTGCACCTAAAAGTCCAGCCTTAATGGCACCACTACACACAGAGAGACATATTTGCCTATAGGGAAAAGTAAGCCAGGCAAATGGAAAAATCCCTTGCAGCATCAATAGGAAAATCAGAAGGAAGTGAAGTGGCCCCAAATTGTAACTGCTGGAGACACACTTACTTACTTACTTACTTACTTACTTACTTACTTATTTATCATATTTTTATATGTTAAATATAAAACCTATTTTTACATATTTACATAATATTACATATTGAACATATTTTTACTGGAGAAACACTTTTCAGCAATACTCTCTCATAGACCCATCCCCAAGAGAATAAACCAGGATGTCCTTTGGTTATTTAATCCCTGTTAAGGTAAAGTATGGTGAGACAGAGAACAGATGATACATCTCTACAGGTAAAACAGAAAATCTAATGTTCATTATCACAACACTTAATATAATATTGCATTTGAGGTCCAAATCAGACATGGCAGGCTTGTTTGCTAATTAACAGCACCACAGGGCTACTCTTAAGATCAAGAAGGTGGTGCTCTGGTAGAAGGTATTTACACCTCTCCTCCCATGCCCATGTAAATTGTCATCCAGCTGTTATAAGCTTGGCAGGGGGGAAGACAGATGTTTCTCCTGTCATCCCTCCAACTGCAGAGCTAATAGCAGCTTTGTGGGAGGGACGGTTTACCTTGGGGAAAGGGTTAAACGCCCTCTCCCAAACACCCCATTCCCAATTTCACAGCAGTCCCATCAGGCTGCAAATTAGCAAAACAAAAACGGTGGGGGGTCCTAATAATGGATTCCCCATGTTTGGCCCTTAGCAAAGAAATGAAAACAGCTATACAAATCCTATGAAACTTCAGTGTATAACACTGTGTATAACACTGAAGTGTATCATGGTGCTTAATACTGTATCAGCATGCATTTGCATATTATCAAATGAAATGCTTGCCAAGTTCAGTTTAGTGAGCGCACATACATAAATGGAACAACCTGAGGACAGCATTCTGCCTTTCACAGGGTCCCTCCAGTTCAGTTTTGGTCACATGTCACTACAGCTGGGTATCTGAAGGTACATCCAATTAGAAGTCATGCAGTATGGAGAGAGAACTTTCCAATGTGCCCCCAAATGCTCTTCCATTTACAGCTGTTTACACCATTTTACTACCAATCCCATAAGCTCTTGTGCTGCTCACAGGACCCAGAAAGGAATTCTTAAAAAAAAAAAAAATAACCATATGGCCATTCTATAGTTGCCCTATTCTGCAGTGAGCATTATATCACTGTATAGAATAGTGGTGAAGATAATGTGCCATGAGTTGGTAAGTCACCAATTCTTCTCAGCGTCTTGCCACCTACACCTCCAATTTATTTTATTTTATTTTATTTTATTTATTTACATTTATATCCCACTCTTCCTCCAAGGAGCCCAGAGCAGTGTACTACATACTTAGGTTTCTCCTCACAACAACCCTGTGAAGTAGGTTAGGCTGAGAGAGAAGTGGCTGGCCCAGAGTCACCCAGCTAGTATCATGGCTGAATGGGGATTTGAACTCAGGTCTCCCCGGTCCTAGTCCAGCCCGCTAACCACTACACCACGCTGGCTCCCAATTTGCAAATTTGTAACATGGGGTAAAATACTGGACTAACAGAGTTGTGAGAGCGCCATTGAGATAATGTCTTTGAAGCACTTTAAGCAGTTACAAAAAATAGCATGTCAATGCTGTACTTGAATATATCCATCTAGACTTGCAAGAGACAGAAAGCAGAATGACGTTAGAAAACGTAGGAAAATGAGGTAGGAAATGGCCACAACCAATATCTTGTGGGGGGAAAGCACTGTCTAAATTAAAAGATGAATTAGATGGGGAAATGGGGGAGAGTGGCATGTTAGGAAACGCTTTGCTAATGTGACTGATGTGGAAGGGAGAGTCTACTGAATTAAACAGATTGGCACCCCACAGTTTAAGGAGAGCAGGAGAGTTTAATTGCGTTGGTCTGGGTGATGAAAGATGAAGCTTTTTCTCAATAAGGTGCCCAAGGCAGCTATGAGCGCTGAAGAAACTATATTCAGGCATATCGTCGAGCCAAGAATTCCTTGGCAAAGCCAGATTCTCCTTTCCAAACTATTGTTTCTGTATCAGCAATGAGCAGAAGGGCTTTTTGAATTATTCATTATAGATAAACAGTAAAACTAAATGGAAATGTGCAGCCACAGAAAGTGATCCCCTGTTAAATTGGCAGGAAGATTCTGTCAGAACCTGCCTGGGCTTGGATCCTAAAAGAGATGCAAACTTCAGAGGGGGACCAAGACCCCACTGCAAGCCCTAGCAGAGACCGGGACTATGGGGAATCAACAGGACAAGACCATCACCCTAGAAAGCACCCAACCAGAGAGGCTGGACATTGGGGACCTAATGCTTCCTGACCGGACCCCATTTCCAGCCTGGGACCCTCCACCATCACCCCCAGTACTTCAACAGCAGAGGCAGTGACACATTTACAGTGAAACCTGGAACCAGAAACACATCACACGTAGTTGGTAGCCTGCGGCTTCCTCTCTCTGAGCCCTATTCAGAGAAAGAGGCCATCACAAATACATTCTCCAGATCAGGGCCCTGCTGACAGGAAGTGTGGGCCAGCAGAGCCTACTATAGAACTGCCCATTCACTATGTGATGGTTGCTGGAGCGACAGTTCAGTCAGCACTTCCTTGGTTTCTTCCTGGGCTGGTCAGTTCCACTGCTGACCCCGTCCTTCTTGCCTAAACCTGTCCCTGCTGCTGGTTTCCTGCCAGACAACTCCCCCACCTGAAGGGATCACTTTATTAGTACACAGAGAGGGGTAGGAATCCAAGTGGGGCTGAAACTTGATGTTTAAGTGATATTTAAAGCTGTCTTTGAAAACTGAATAAAATTTTAATTTAAAAAATCAACCACCTCCACAACCCTGAACTGAAGTAAGCTAATAATGTGGACAAACCCTTAGCATAGCATCACTAAGCTGACTTTCTAGTTTTCTGGCATAATCAGCCACATCTGATTTCACTTTTCTAGCAGGTTCTGTGGTAAGTATTTTGCTTGCTTCCCCTGCACATTGTTGTGGTGTTACTCCTCGTGTGCTCTGTTTTTCCCCTCCTTGAACTGTACCATAGTGCCATATAAAATGAAAACGTACGGAGAATGTTTGTATTTGATACAAAAAATCTAGCCAATATTCTCTCCCTTGGAGCACAGAAATAGTTACTCCAAATTTCAAGCTGTCCCTTTGATGGTAATTGGCATGAGATCCTGAAAATTTGGTTCTTCCAGAAGTAAGTGGGTTTAAGGCCAAACTGAAAGCAAGGAAGTCTGAAATGGAGTTCCATATGCTCAGGAAAGCATGCCCGCGCTCCCCAAGGAGTGCCTGTTGAGAATTCTGATTGCAATAGCTTCTGTTCCCCTATCACCACCACTACCCCCAGGTTTGTCTCTGGTGCAGCTACTGATAAGCAGCCCCTCCCTTCAGCAGGCAGATTTGGGCCAATGTCTGCCAGCTGCTGATCCCAGTAATGAGGGGACTTCTAATAGCAAATCCAGTAGCAAACCAATTATAAACCACTTGCTTGGATAAATGAATCCCTAAAGTCTGCTATGCAGCAAAGAGGTAAATGTTTGAGAGGTTTTTTTAGCCGAACAGAGTTTAAAGTTGAGTAGGATTTTAAATCAACATTGCTCAGTAGGAAAACATGCTTTTTCCTCTCATAAAGACAAGCCCAGAAGTGTTAAGCTTACTTCTTCAATCCTTTCGGATTCACATCTAAAGGTCGTTTGGAAGAACAGAGTCAATATATTCCTGTTACTCTGTTCGTTTGAATTTGTGTGTATTTGTGCAGCTGTCTCTGGAAATCTTAATTTGAGCAGAAGTCCAATACAACACCACCGTGGCCAGCTTGAATGTTTAGCCCTGCGAAAATAAACAGAGGGGCTAAAATCAACAACAACAACAGCGGTAGCAGCAGCTTTGTGAGAAAAACGTGTAATGATGTCAATCCTCTGCCAACACAATTTCTCTTATTTCTTGATCAGCAGATAAAGCTGGGTCATGCACACACAGACATTATCAGCCACCTCTGCCCTCTGAGAGAATGCTTGGGGAGGGCGAGAGGCTGAAAGGCATGCAACATTCAATGCATCACAGAAGCTGACATCCTTTCATTTTCCTTAGCAAACAGCAGCTAGATCGGGAAAGCCTCAGGACCAGGACAATTGTTAGGGGTAGAGGGCTTTAAACTAGAGCTGTACGACTTCATCCCTTCTACAGATGTTGACTACAGCTCCCATCATCCTTGACTATTGCCCACTGTGGCTGAGCATGATGGAAGTTGTAGTCCAACAACAGCTGGAGGGCCCAAGTTGTACAACCCTGTTTTAACTCAGCCTCTCACCATGGTCCTGATCTGGATTGCTTTCCTCCCACTCTCATGCATGCTGTTCTCCAAGGGAAGAAAGTTTCAGTTGGCACCAACCTGTAGGGTGGTTGGGCTCTTCTGTGAAATACAGATGGTGGCTCAGCATCTCACCTAAAGGGTTCCCAATATAATTTTTTTCCCCCAGTTTGAGAAATTAAATGATCAATTTGTGCAGGTCTGTGTAAGTTTAGATGGCACATACACATGCAGTGTCATTCATCATGAATGGTGCCCTTGCATTTAAATGTCCTGGTTTCATTGAAATAAACGTGAGAAAGGGGAGAAAGGAATCCTGTCCCAGTTGCTGCTCCTGTGGCCTGCTTCTCACCGGTGGCCAAACTGTGCCTCAGCTGTACTACATCAGACTAGAGGTCTAAAATACAGAGGATTAGAATGCTCTTCCATGGGGAAAACAAAATCACTCCACCTAGAAAACTAGCATGTCAAGGCATTTAGCCTAACCTTTCCCCCCATTGTGCTAGCTGTGCAGGGAATTTTCGTGATTTAATGCTCTTTCATATATGATTCTCCTCTACCTATAGTTTGAGTGATTGTCACTACAGTTTTACCAACTCAGTAAGAAGTAGGTACATATAGTAAGTGGTAATCAGAAAAGCATGATCACTTCCTGCTTCCCAATTTCCACAATAAAACTGGGGGGGGGGGGATTGCAGGGAAACAGAACATGTAAATGCAAGCACTGTTTCACTACACATTTCATTTCTTTTTAGATCACAGGGAAACACAGATAGTTAGGCCTGTGTCTACCATCCACGATTTGCAGTGTCATAAGAACAGACCTGCTGGATCAGGCCCAAGGCCCATCCAGTCCAGCATCCTGTTTCACACAGTGCCTCCACAGAGGTCTCTGTGAAGCCCACAGGCAAGGGGTGAGAGCATGCCCTCCCTCACTATGGCTCCCCTGCAACTGGTATTTAGAGGCATCTTGCCTCTGAGACTGGAAGTAGCCTATAGCCACCAGACTAGTAACCATTGATAGAACTGTCCTCCTGTCATGTATGTTGTTCAATATTGTGCACCCAAGCTGAAAAACTAAGAGGTGTGAATCAGCTCTTAGGTACTGTGGTAGTCGTATTAACTTGATTTTCATTGCTGATATCCCCTTAATTGCTTTGGGATGTGTGGAAATATGCCTGTTTTAAAAACAGTAAAATAGATTCACACGATCAATGTAATGTGAGTTCCAAAAAAACCCACACCACATGCATGCTCTTGTGGAGCATGTTGTGTGAACCCAGGATTTTTCTGTGATCTCCGGTTGGCAACGTTCCAACTCAGCATACAACCAACATGAAGCCAAGATCGGCAATCAGGCTCTTTGGTCAGCTTGACCATGCCGAGTTGGCGATCACTGAAAAATCCTAGGTTCACACAACATGCTCCATGAGACCATGCATGTGGCTGGAATCTCAGATTTTGGTAGAACCAGCATTACACTGAGCATGAGAACCAGCCCATAATGTGGTAATTATACAATGTAATGTTGTGTTGGTTCCAAAAATGTAGGGATACTAAACAGACAAGACACCCTGGCAGGTGAATATTCTGACACAAATAGAGGTTGGTCCAACAAAGATATTTCCTTACTTAATCGGAAACTCTTTAAAACAGCAATGCTTGGTATGCTTTAAAAAAAACCAACAATATTGATTAAAGGCTTTAAAAAAAAGCCACTGGAGTACATGAAGAAATATAAAATATCAGTCCAACATACATTAAAGAAAGCACTTATATGCATCAGTAGTTACACAGAGAAATTCGTCAGCTAAGGCCCATTCCATGCTCTGTGAAAAAAATGACAGGGCAAATCTGTACCAAATTTAAATAAAATAATTAAAACACAAAAAATGCTCTTTGACTGTGGAAGCACCTCCCTGAGGGTCACACAAAGAGGAGACGCAAGCTACAGACTGGAGTTTATTTCAGGTAAGTAGATTAGAATAAACCAAAATCTGTTAGTTCAGACATCACAACCAACCTTGATTTATTCTAACCTAAATTGGAAGCAGACGCTTTCATTGACAGAAGAAACAGACTTCAATTGTTGCCCCATATGTCAGAATTAACTCACAGTAAGCGGTTCCCATGATCAGTGGGAGCCTCCTGGGGAGGGTTAGCGGGGAGAGTGGGCTTAGCCCACTCTCCCTGCACACGAGCAGGGAAGCAGCCCTGGGAGGCCACAGTGGCCACCCATACGACTGCTGGCTCTGTTACGGAGCTGGCAGGGGCTGCGGGGATCGGAGGCCAAATGGCCCCTGGAAGCTCCAGCATGCCCTGAGCAAGCCTGCAGGGCATACTGGAGAGACCCCTGAGCCGGGAGGCTGCTTTTTAGCCTCCCAGTTGGGGGTCCACTCGTGAGTTGCATGGCACAGAGCCACGCCATGGCAACACTCGAGCACAAAGACGGGGCTAGCAGAGCACTTGCTCCTCAGCTAAGGGCAGGGCAATTAAACGGGTTACCCGCTTGTAAAGCACCGGGCTTGCCTGCAATCCCAGTGGTTTACATGACCAGCAAAAATCGGGCTAGGCTCTCCTAGCCCAATTTTTGCTGGTCATGAGAATAGCCTCAATTTGTTTTAACAACAAACCATGGTTTGCTGGGGGCTAGGCAACCAGGATCTGAAACCACAATATGAAGCTGGTTTGCAAACCAAAGTTCTGTTAACTATTGTTAGCTGTTTTGTGTAGATGCATAGACCATTAAAAAACTATATTTAGAACCATTGCTCTGCAGTGAGAGGGCTATTGGCCCATGGAAAGAGGCGTTGCTCTACCTCAAGAAAATTCTATACCATGGAGAAGAGAGTAAATTTATGAGAAATCCTAAGCAGATGGAAAACAAAGCAGACAAACAGCTCTATACCATGATTTGTACATCTAGTAGTTCAAACCATGGTGTGGTTTTAAACTATGGTTAGGAGAAACCATGGGTTCACATTAGGTTTGAAACTAGGGGTGTGCAAACATGTTCGAGCTCAAACTGGGTTTGAGTCAAACCAGTCCATTTTTACCGGTTCGAGCTAGAACCAGACTGGCCCTCCAAAAAGGGTTTCAGCTTCAGGTTTGAGCTGAACCGGGCCTGGTTCAGATTGAATCGGTTCAGCCAGTTCAGAAGCTAGTAAAGAAGCTAGTAAATCCTTACCAGATTCCCTTTAAAAGCATCAGGGGGGTTAGAAAAGGGCAGACGGGGCAGGCAGGAGGCTACTTTATGCACTGCTGTGGCATGCTGTTCCTCTGTGGTGGTGGGTTGGTGGCAGCTCCCAAATTTGCGTGCTGACGCAAATGGCCTCCGCGCATGCATGGAGGTCACTCTAATAGCAAGCGCGGAGGACCAAACCAGGCCCCTGCTGGCCTGTGCTGATGGAGAGGAGAGCCGGCAGGGCCCAGGGCAGCCGCCACCACTGCTCCGCCGTTGCACAAGCCGCGCCACCGCCACAGCACGTAAGATAACCTTCCACCCATCCTGCCCTTTTTCAAAAACCCTCCCGATGCTTGTAAAGGGGAATCCTTATCAGATTCCCCTTCAGAAGCCTCCAAACCAAGTCAAACTGGGTTGACCCCATTGAACCAGGAGGACCAGACCACCACTGGTTCAAACAAACCGGCTCACAGACCCGGCAATTTAGTTCAAGTTCAGTTTGAACTCAAACCAAAGCACTCTTAGCGATTCCTTGCACACACCTATCCGAAACCAGCCAGTGTGTGAGTTACTTGGTAACTCTTTCTATTTCGTTGATGGGCTTGAATGTGCCCGACTGTTTATCGCTGTGAACCGCACCAAACAACCATGAAGAAATGTAAGATAAATGGATTTTCGTCTCAGTACAACATAACTGTGACAGCCATATGTATAGCATAGCATTCAGCTATATTCTGCGTCTCCCACTGGATTCGTAAGAATGTATGTTATATTTATTTATTTATTAGAAATATTTACTATATGGCCCACTCCGAAGACTCTGGGCAGTGTACAAAAACATACAAAGCAAGACAGCATTAAAATTACATTCTAAATTAAAAACTAAAGTAACTAACAAAAAAGAAAAAACCAAGTAGGTAAACTAGAGGGCAAAAGCCTGGCGAAAAAGAAAATTCTTCAATAGAGATTTAAAAATCGATAAGGAAGGAGCTAAACGACTCTGAAGGGGAAAGGGGTTCCAGAGAAGTGGGGCAGTTATATGTGCATTGCTCTCTAATGGTGGATTCAGGCACTGGGCAAATCAAAGAATTCAAAGTTTACTTTCATTTGCTGTCTAACAAGTAAAAGGAAACTTTTTAACAGATACCAACATAGAACTCAAGTGTTCTGCAAACACTTGCTTGGTTGGCTTGTGAAAAAATAAAGCAAAGTTGAAGAGGAAAATATAATTTCTAAGGCTACCTACAGTTTTCACTTGATTACCTTGTCATGTTTAATGCAACAAAATATCAGCTGCCAATAAAAAACATTTTTTTAAAAGCTCAACCATTCTCTCTTGAGAGCTAGTGTGAACTTATAACTGTGAGGCCCTCAACCATAATGTAAGTAACAGACATGCTACCCAATTAAATTGTTAGGGAACCGGCTTTTATATCCTTAACACCTAATTTACTATTGTTTCTTTTAAAGTGTTTTGCTTCCCTGTGGCTTTTGTGCCCCTTCTTCTGTTTTATGGCAACTTTTATGTGTTTTGTGTGTGCTGCATGTAAGTATTTCTGAGGCCTAGTTAGCCCTCCCTCCCAACTTTGATACAAGGAAAACATGGGCCTGATTTATTGTTCTTCACACTGAGCGAGGTATCACTACTGTGTCAATTAGGTAATTAGCCCATCTAAGCAGCCATTTTTGCAGCATTTTATTAGTGACAGAAGCCCTATTTCCCCTTGCTTTTTTTCACTGGTGGCATAATAAATTGAGCACAAGGATAACCACAGATATACGTATTGCCATTCTTTCAAGCTGCAGGAAGATCAATTGAAGCCCAGTCTTTGCATAAAAATACGTATTATTTCAATAAATACAACTGCCAAATTATTGCAGAGTTTAGGTTTAATGGAAACTCACGTTCAGTTGTGTTTGTTTATGAGATTATTCGTATCCTTCTTTTCAGCTTATACAAGAACCTCAGGCAGCTAATGAAATTAAAATCAATTTTAAAACATATATTTATCTCTTCTTTATTTCCTTCCTTTTCCCTCAAATCCTGGCTTCCATCCCATGAACTGATGATTCCAAAACACTACAGAAGAAATCACATCACAGTGTGGACTACTATTTCAACATACAGGCTTTAATGACCAAGCTAAGGCTTAAACCGAAAACACAGTCCAGCCCCAAAGAAGTTTTTCTCAACTAGCCTCCAATTCACATGCTTACTGATTACATTTTGATAGAATGGAATCAGAGCCAGTGCTCAAATTACAAGGTGAGACAGAGGGGGCCATCCCTCATCTGTTTTGGGGAGAATCATGGGATGGAGCTTGTAAATTTCATTCAGGACCCCCTCCATTTCCCCTAGGGGTGCCAGTTCTGACTGAAGCGATTGCTGGATTCCCCAACACACACACACACACACACACACACACACACACACACACACACACATATATTTTCCCCACAGTATCAAGTCATTAAAATCCCTAGGATTGCTTTCAACTGTCACCTGCAGATTGGTGTCAATTACTGAAGCCTCCAGACAAGTCCTGGAGGGTTGGAAAGCCTACTTTCCTGCCATACTTAGAACTGTGCGGCCTCCAGAGGGGTGGTAATACTGGGCTTCAAAGCCTGATTGCCAACCACCATCCCATATAGTTCAAACACCATTTAGTGAGCTTTTAAATAGCCCCCATGAGGTTCCCAGGTGTCTAAATCGACCCTTAGGGAACAGTGCACACAGAACACACATTTTCATAGACAGAACAACCCAATAAGGCACTGCACAAACAATTTAGAAAAGCAACTGGCTGGAATATGAAAGCCTACATTAATTCATTCATTTTAATTAATTGCTCACATCTATTTTAAGGGGAAACCAGATCACCCCATTCCAGCCATTTTTTCTGGGCACAGCTGCACTGATGTATATGTGGAATTCTCTCATCCTCTTGAGCCCAATTCAGACATTGTGCTTTATGAGTGTACAGATATTTGTACACTCATACATGTTTGTGCGAATGACAATACCTGGATTCATTTTAAAAGTAAACCTGGATACAGGCCCTTCAAATGCATGGTACAGATAGGAAGTGTACAGGTGGACCTTATTATCCATGGTGGTTCTGTTCCCGCCTATTTCCATGGATAACGAGACATTGAGTCAATGGCAAGTGGGGGGTTAGGTTTCTGGAGCAGGGGCATATCTAGGGTAGGGCAGGCAGGGCACGTGCCCTGGGCACCACTTGAAGGGGGGTGCAATTTCTTAAAATTATTTTTTTTAAAAAAAATGGCCACCAAAAACAAAATGGTCACTGCACATGCTCAAATGGCCTCTGTGAGGCCCTAGGCCATGCCAGGTCTCGCAGAGGCCATTTGAGCATGTGCGGTGGCCATTTTGTTTTCAGCGGCCATTTTTTAAAAAAACAATTATTTTAAAAAATAGCCACTGCACATGCTTAAACGGTCTCTGCAAGGCCCTAGAGGCCAGCAGGGGGAGGGGTAACCTTTGCAGACACCCCCCCCCCTCACGGCCTATAGGAAGTGCCCCAAAGGGGCTACAGGTTAAAAAATAATAATTTTTTTTTTAATAATATAACAGTCACTGTACACATATTCAGTTTGGCACTATGTACAGAGAATCGGGGCTTGTGAATACTGAGTTGAAGCTTATGAGCTAGGATTGTATTCATTTGCTCTTACTTTGCTTCTTATGATAAGTGAGTTAAATGTGATATCTTAATAATATGACTATTAATGGTTAGTTTGTCTTTGAATCAGTGTGAAATCCTTAGTATTAAGGCCCACTGGGAGTTTCTTGCTCTCTTTCTCTCATTTTAACTGTCTTTCTGAAATACTAGAATATATTCCAAGCAGTGACACAGTTTACTCTGCATATCCTTTAATTATTTTCAGAGTATCTGAGAAAAGTCAGATTCTCCATTTATTTTTAAAACTGATGTAATGGTGATGCTACAATGCATAGTAGAGAATTAGACAGGCACGTCTGTTTAGTTTTCCAAGTACAGCTCCACATAGTATTTGGATATTTCATGAGCCGCAGCATACTGAAATTTGTAGTTTTCCAGCATTTTTTGGTCCACTGCTAAATAGCTTTTGAAATATTAAAAGATTAATGAACTTGACTTGTATTTTTCAGCTGATATTACGGTAAAGTTATCTGAAAGATGGGTGTCAGATGTTTGGACAGGAGGCGCAATTCAGTGCTTGGCATAGGCGCTATTTTCCCTAGATACGCCTCTATTCTGGAGAGCAAAAAAGTGATCAAAAGACAGAAATTGGAGAAATAACATACCGTGCCATGCTCTGCAGGTTTCTATCTGTCCAGCAGTGCCCTTCAAAACGCCCAATTGTGCAATTTTCTGTGGGGAAAAATAAAAATTTCAGGAGGAAATTTTTATGAAAGAGCCACAAAATGGCTCCGATAAGCAAAATGGTGGCTGGAAATGACCTCTGAGGTCATTTCCAGCCACCTAGAAACTGTAGAAGGTTGGGCCCCTTTTCAACCCACGGATAACAAGGTCAGGTGCACATGGCCCGACCATGGATACGCGAAACTGCCAGGGATGATGAGGTCCACTTGTACTTCTGTACCTGCATTCAACATAACATGTGAATTAATGTACCTGTGTATTACATTCGTTATAGCACTGTTGAACATAACATGTGAATGGGCCTTTGGTTTTACCCCATTCATGAGCAAAGATTATATGCATATACATCTCTTTACACAAATGAATGGCACAGACATACATGAGAGCATCCTGCAAAGGGGTGATGGCAAAGAGACACAAACAATTGGCCTAAGTGTCAAATAAAAACCATAAATGGGCAAAAAATTGGTAACAAAATTTCAAGACATAGAAAAAAGAAACAAACTCAAGCACTGAATTACAGAATTAAATAATTTATTATATAATTAATCTCTCATATGCACTTCAGCACTGGAGAACAGAAAGGTAAATAACATAATGTAAACTCTTCCTTCCTTCCTTCCTTCCTTCCTTCTTTCTTTCTTTCTTTCTTTCTTTCTTTCTTTCTTTCTTTCTTTCTTTCTTAAAAAAGGATCTTATTTATTTATTTATTTATTCATTCGTTCATTCATTCATTCATTCATTCATTCATTCGATTTCTATACCGCCCTTCCAAAAACGGCTCAGGGCAGTTTACACAGAGAAATAACAAACAAATAAGATGGAACCCTGTCCCCAAAGGGCTCACAATCTAAAAAGAAATATGATAGACACCAGCAACAGTCACTGGAGGTACTGTGCTGGGGGTGGAGAGGGCCAGTTACTCTCCCCCTGCTAAATAAAGAGAATCACCACAGTAAAAGGTGCCTCTTTGCAAAGTTAGCAGGGGTTTTTCAACTCATCTTCATGAGTTGATGTTTTTTTAAAAAATACTACTTGCCAATGAGCCTGATGTCAGCACCAGGTAAATGAATAGAAATTAAAGCTAAGAGGAAACCAATTAAACATATGGATGAACAGGATGTGTTAGGGAAAAAATAAACAAGCATTTCGTAGGAGGAAAACATGCTTTACAAATCACTGGCATTTTTGAGAGTGTGAATAAATATGTAGGTAACCTTAGCAGACCCATTAATTTTATCTATATATTTGACAGACACAGTGCTTATTTTTTCACATTGTTTACCAGTTAGTAGTTTTTATCAAATTTTCAATGAACTCTAGAACATTTCTTGCAAGTACAACTAATTGGCTGGTAGAATACCAAATGTCTGACTTGGATAGCAATTTAACAACTCTGTAAAAATATATGCATTCCTGAAATGCTGTAAACTGTTATATTTAGGAGTAAGATTTGTATGAAATTCCTAGGAAATAAGTGGTATTTAAATGTAGAAAATATCATCTGGGTATGCCAGTCCTCAGGCAACCAGCGTATTCACAGCTCGTTCACAACCTTTGCTAATTTCTAAAGTAGGGAGAGTGAACAGAGAGACATTCTCACGATCCATGAGAAGAGCTTCTGTAGGGTCTGTGGGGGGATTGGCTGCCCACACGACGGCTGGCTCTGTCACAGAGCCGGAGGGGGCTGCAGGGATCAGGGAAATTGATTGGCATTAGCTTTGAACACAGACATGTGTTATTCTTCTTCACACAATGCGTAATTAATGTATGGAATTCATAGCCACAAGACGTAGTGATTGGTTAGATCACCTCACATTACTTTTAACTAGGATCATTAGATAAGTAATGCACAGAGTTTGAGAGGCCTTGCTCATTCTTGGATCTCTTGAAAATGGGTTTGAACATGAAATGTATCATTGTGTGTTGAGCATGCACAACAATTTTCATTCTAAATCTCCAAAGTGTGAATAGCATTACAATACATTTTACATTTTCCCACTGACTCCCTTTCCAAATGGGTGTTGTAGTTAAGCAGGTTTTTATCTTGTATATACAAATACAATAGTCCATTCCAAAACGGCACTTCATGAGAGAAATAGTACATTGAGGCTATTCTCACAATCGGCCAAAATCAGGCTAAGGGAGCCTAGCCCGATTTTGGCCGATTGTGTGCTACTATGGAGTCACGTGGCTCCCAGCAGCAAACCTCCCCAAGTACCCCTCTCCTTAGCCGAAGTTAATGGAGTGAGCACTCTGTTAACCTCATCTTTTTTATTGTGCATTGCTGTGGCACAGATCCGTGGCGCAGCAACACCTGAGGAGACCCCCAGCCGGGAGGCTGCTCAGGGGTCTCTCCAGCATGCCCCACATGAGTTCCAGCATCCTGGAACTTCCAGGGGCCGTGAGGCCCCCGATCCCCGCAACCTGCACCAGCTCCATGACAGAGCCGGTAGTCATGTGGGCGGCCAATCTGGCCGCCCAGAGCTCCACGGGCAATCGTCTGCAGGGAGAGTGGGCTAAGCCTGCTCTCCTCTCAGACCTCCTTTCGGCGAGTCTCACTGATTGTGAGACTCGCCTCATTGAATTTACTTTCCCACTTTGAAAACAGGAGTGGGGGGTGGGTCAAAATAGGATTCATATTTCAAACACCAAATGTTGTGTTTACAGACCATGCAAACCAACTGCCATCTCAAGGTCTGAAAAAAAAAACATATATCACATAGGACATTTTATTTTCCTTTCCCCTTTGAAAGATGTGCAAAGGTTCCGGTGGGATTTGAACCTGAAATGTAGAATTGTGCCCTGGACATAAGTACCATTTATCATTCTGGTAACTGAGTGTTTAATGGAGTTATTACTTTACTACAAACAAACCAATCAACAGAATGGTGGTAAGGTTAAATCAAAGGTTTGCCAATTAACAAAGAGAGCTGGAATCTCCATGTTCAGAGGCAGAATATTTTTAAGAACAGGTGGCTGAGAGCAAACAGCAACAGATAGCGATCATCATCATCCCCTGCTTGATCTTTAAGGATTCCAGGGAACCTTGTCTGATACCAAGACAAGTGGGTGGAGCAGAAGTTGATGTCATAAAGAGAGCAGAACCAAGCAGCAGCCCTTACAGGTCACCTTGCATTATCTGACTAGCCATGCTGCAGCAGTAATGAGCTAGAAGGCCCAGTGTGCCAATAGATGAGAAGATGAGGAGGACAGGTGGATTTTTAGGCTGATTCACACCTTCAGAAGGAGAACCAAAGCTTTTCCCTTGGTGCATAATCTTCCTACATGCAGGGTGATTCTGATATGGGGCCATGCTAATTGAGCAAAGAGACACATTTTTAAAGTGGTGATTCGCTTTATTTAGCAGGGGGAAAGCAACTGGCCCTGTCCAACCCCAGCACAGCATCCCTCCAGTGGCTGTTGCTGGTGTCTACCTTGGGTTTTGGTTTTTAAGATTGTGAGCCTTTTGGGGACAGGTGTGTGTGTGTGTGTGTGTGTGTGTGTGTGTGTGTGTGTGTGTGTGTGTGTGTAAACCACTTTGGGAACTTTTGTTGAAAAGTGGTATATACATATTTATTGTATTTGTATTTGCCATATAAACATGTTCTTTCTGAGTGGGGGGAAATTTTACTGGAACAAAGTGCCAGTACTACATGAAAAGTGTCAGTGCTGCTAATGGGTTTTGGTAATGAGGCACCAGCACTCATGGGGGGTGGGAGTAGCACATTTCAGTGACCTCCCCTTCCCCAAAAAGTGCTCGGTCTCATCTGAAAATATGTTCCTAAGAGTAGCACAGCCCTCGGAGACATATTTTTGGGTGGCACCAGATAATTCTGGGGAAGGGGATGTCAATGACAACTGCCCCTACACAAGCAGCAGTGCTGTGTTAGTCAGGAACTCAGTGGCAGCACCACCACTTCTCATATAGCACGGGCACTTCATTAATCTAGTTGTCAGTCACTGAGGCTATTCACACACGTGGAGGAAATCAGGCTAAGAGAACCCAGCCCAGTTTCCCCCGCACATGTGAACTGCTGGGAGCCATGCTGCTCTCAGTGGCTAGCCCACCTAATTACCTCCCCCCACCATTAATGAGGTTAGCAGAGCGAGCGCTCCGCTAACCCTGTTTTTCGGATTGTGAGTCGCCATGGTGCAGCTCCGCACCATGGCTACTCATAAGGAGACCCATGACCAGAAGGCTACAACAAGTCTTCCAATGTTTGGGGGCTCCCCAAAATGCCCCACACACTCACGCAGGGCATTCTGGGTCTTCCAGGGGACAGGTGGCCCCTGATCCCTGCTGCCCCTACCGGCTCCGTGGCGTAGCAGGCAATTGTGTGGGTGGCCAATCCAGCTGCCCAGGCAGAGCTGAATGCTCATGTGAAGAGCCTCACTGGCTCTGGACAACAGTTGTTACTGTAGCCCCATCTGCACATAATGCGGAACCGAGGGTCCAATGGGGCAATAGTTCTGCCCTCCCTCCCACCTTGCTTACCTATCCACCTTCAGACAAAACAGACAGAAACCGAACTGCAGTCAAGGATACTGCAGAGAGGAGGTGGAACTGGCTGTGTGGGCTTCCTTCTGGCATGAAGGACAACCCCAACAGCCAATAACAGACAGAGAGAGGGAGGAGCTTCCTCCCTCAACTCCAGTTACAGCCAATGCAGCTTGCAGTTCAAAATGCAGATGTACAGTAGGCAGCTGCAAACCTCAGATAGGAGCAGCAAAACTCACTATAGCCCAAGGTTTCAAATTAGAATTTGGGAAGGGAAACATCGCGTTGCTTTTCTGACGGGACTGCTTTTCTGACGGGTTGCTTTTCTGACGGTTTCTTGAATTCAGACATAAAGAAAAGTCAACCTCAGGCTCCTTTAACTCTAGTTTCCCATTATGTGCAAATTGGGCCTCTGAAAATAAACAGGTTGGTTTCCTTCAAGAAGTTGATTCCTGTCCTTTTGGAAGCTGGGAACATATCTAGAGCTCTGTTTTCAGCACCGAAGAGGCATTAGTGCATGAGGAGTGTATTACGTAGTCTTTCTGAATATTGAGAGGTGCTCTTTGTGTTGTTCCTGTCCTTGCAATGGACCACAGGGACTGCCTGGTAACTCCAGTAATAGGGAACCTCAGAAGGGAAAAGGCAATAGGGAACCTCAGAAGGGTATGCTATGTTCTGTCACTACCTGGTAGGTAGTGGGCAATAATTATTCTAATCCTCAGAGGCTAAACTCATGGGATCATTCCTTGACCTTCTCTGAGCTCTTTCCTGCTACTGCTAGTGATCCTACAGGCCTAGCATGGTAATGCTGGACTTGCTTACATTCTAGTAATAATGCAGTTGCTTCCTCAACAGCTAGAATGGCCTAATGTTTTTCTTGCAAGGCCTAGCCAGCTGTGGCTTTGATAGCTGCATGACATGCAGAAATTCAGCACCTAGATTGTTTTGGCCATTGGCCGTAAATAAAGTATCTATCTATCTCAGCATCTGGAAGATTTTTTTTTTTCTTCATTATTGGCATCTTCATGCTGGAAAAGGCTTCACTTGCTGTATTTCTCTACATGTTAACATATTTGCTGAATTCCCTTTTAGAAATCTGTCTAGACAGATGAAAATACTAATTTCTTGAAAATCAGCCTCCAGTTCAAGATAGGAGTCATGACCTCTTGGGGAAAGCTATCAAACACCAAGGAAGTTTTGACCTGAGGAATGGCTGCAAGGATGAGGCCTCATGTTAAAGTAATGTCACAAAAAGGTAGCTTTCTCAACCAATCTCTGTGTGTGTACACGTGTGTGCATGCACGTGCTTTGATCCACTGCACATTCTTTGCACAAACAAAAACAATGTATGGAAAGGTATGGGTATTTTTTTATTGTGAGCCCTTTGGGGACAGGGAACCATCTTGTTTATTATTTATTTTTCTATGTAAACTGCTTTGAACATTTTGCTGAATGGCAGGACATAAATATATGATGTAGTGGTATAATTTCACAGTTCCTCTCAAGACAAAACCTCTGAAAATTTCCAAGGGAAGCCAAAGTAATTTCTTTAAGACAAGCAAAATTTCTCAGGGGATTTCTGCACATCCTTTCCACAAAAACATTGTAAAGCCCATTTTTTATTTTTTAAAAGAGAATATAAATACAGAAAAACAGGAGCAACGAGAAAGAGATTATTATGAATCGCAAGGCATCAGAGAGGAAACAGTAACCAAAATGGTTAAATTGCATGTTGCCTGATCAACATGAATGCCCCTTTAACCACAGATACTTTCAGAAGTGGCAATTTAGATCATAGATATGTACACAAATGATTTGAAACATCACCCCTCTTATTAAAATGAAAAAAACTTTAGGAGCACAGTTACAGGGTGATGGGAGGGATGGCAAAAGGCACTGCCTCTGTTAGGCTTCTCTTCCAGTTAGCCAGCACTCTTCTCATATAAGACTGGGATGTCAATCTATGAGAGAGAATGCTTAACATTAAAAACCATGGGCATTTATTACTTTTGTCATGAGGAAGTCCTATTGAAATTAATGCCATGACTAACTTTTCCAATTTATTTCAGTGGTGTTTAGTCATGACTAAATCTGGATCCTGATCACTGTGTTTGATTTGGCAAACAACAACAACAATAATACACAACTTTATTATGGACCGTGAAAATATATCCCTCTGTGCTCCTCTCCCCTACTTACATGAGCAGAATGTTCTTCTTGTGTGAGCAGAACTAGTCTGGATACTGTGTCATAGTTAGAAAACATGAAGGGAGAGATTGAAAATAAAACAGCAGATATCATAGCTCTGATGTAAGCTCTGAGAGCAGTTATTTCCAGATGAAAAATACCACAAAAGTTTGAGCCCTGTTCCTATCTGAAAAGATTCACTGGGCAACTTTCTTGGCTGTCCTGCTTCATTCTCCTCATTGCTTAAGAGCATCATGGTAATATTTGCCCTAGTGCTTCTTTGGAGTATTGCTGGGACTAGTTCATGCATGCCAGGAACAACTACAGTTTTCAATATTTGCTGTCCAGTATGCTGAACAATTTGAAGGTTTTTCTTAGCACATTTGTATTTCTCTTTGAGGGGAGGGACATGTTTTCCCCCAGCTCAGTGTAGTGTAGGACTAATTGTGTTACTAGGATTCAGAAAGCCAATTGGAAGGGGAATTGAACTATTCTTGTAGCAAAATAGATTGGCCACTGGCTAATTGGCAGAGTAATTGCGGCCCAATACCTAATATGTAGCGCACCTCTTTAAATCTAGGCCCTGCATCTCAGAGACAAGGGAGGATACTAAGAAACAACTGGAAACCAAACACAGACATAGGATTAATGTTGCTCTCAGCAGCAGACTTCTTTCCTGCATTAAAGTCAACACATCACTGAACACTTACTTCACACTCTCCCTGGGGTGGCCTATGAATTCCCTTTATAAGATTAAAAGACAGGCTCCATCTCTTCCCTCCACCCTAAGAAATAATTTGCATTTTTTTAATTTTCATATCAGCAAACCCAAGCTTTCATTAAAGGCCTTTGGATTTTTTTTAAAAAAAATCTCCATTAATTTTCTCTCTCTCTCTCATTCTATGCATCTCACATTTATCCCTTGTCCCAAATTCCTCTCTTCACAGTTAAAAATAACAAGTTGCTGATGTTTTGGAAGCTGCTGGGATGATTTTTCTTTTCCCTGGAAAAGGTTTTCCCTTCTCTTTTTTTGCCCTCCCTGCCTGGGAGTTCAAAGGGACAAGTTTCCAGGCACACGCACACACACATAGCACTCCCTACACCTTACCACCAGGAGGGAGTGAGGAGGTGTTGCAAGGAAATATACTGAGGTTTTTTTCCGGCAAATATTCATTTTGGTGTCAACTAAGGCTATGATCTTGCTGCCATTAGACCAGAAGAGAGCAAATGAGTTGGGCAGACGGCAAACATGAAGGTACTTTTTAAACCAGCATAAAAGATTGGTGAAGTCTAAAGGAACTATATGTCTTCAGAGGGCAGGAGTCTCCCACCTCTCCAGACCCCAGGCCCATCATTAATTCCAGGCTCCAATACAGGACACAGTTTTAATTTTTTTAAAAAACATTTTTAATGTGTCCTCTCTTTCTTTCTCTTGTCACTCTATTTTGTTTTTCATTTAAGGACATACCTAACACTGCAGACACACTAGCTTAACAGTCATTTCTTAGAAAACCTTATGAACTGTGGCTCAGAAGGTGGGTGTGAAGACATCTATAACAAATAATTCTTACCACCTACACCATACTATGATTCCCAGGGTTGGGGATGGAGGGGTGGGGATGCGAGTCGTGACAATTTAACTTGTTTAAAACCAATATGCATCGGTGATGTAGACATACTCTCAAACAGTTTCCTTCTCCTTCTTCATATCTTCTAGTTCTCTCTTTTAAAAAACAACAACCAGATGTTGCAGTGCTACTGATGCAATACTGAGGCTATAGAACAGGAGTGCATAACATCAGCCCTCCAGTTGTTTTTGGACTACAATTCTCATCACCCCCAGCCACAGTAGCCAATAGGCAGGGATGATGGGAGTTGTAGTCCAAAACACAACCTGACAGATCCAATAATATAACAGAAAAATGACAAAGAATGCATATATGAATGCAAACTATATTGAAAATTATGAAATCATCTAAATATTGTAATATTAATGAATCAAAATCACTTACAAAACATGAAATGTACCAAACAACAATGAATAAAACAGGAGAACTTTATAGTCCATAAATATAAGAACTAGATGTAAGAACAAACTAGATGTAAGGACAGCACCCCGGTGATAACACTATTTTGAACTCCTTCTTCAAATCTCCATAAAAGTTCATATATTCTCCCATAAATGTCAATAAAGTCTTTCCTAGAACTTCAAAAATTCAATGTAAAATAAATCTTTTTCATAGGGGACCACAGGTCTTCTCCTATGATGCGACATAATCAGAACCTTCAACAACCTGACTCTTCATATATTCATGCTTTGTCCTTTTTTCTGTTATATTATTGGATCTGTCAGGTTGTTTTTTGGATTCCTAATTTCAGATCATTTATGCTATTTGTTTGGTGGGAGTTGTAGTCCAACATCTGCAGGAGGGCCGAAGTTGTGCAGCCCTGCTGTAGAAGGAGCAGAACATCTGACTGGTCAGGCAACGCTGGTGACCAGGGCACTTCTGTGAAATAATTGTTTTTACTATATTTGTTGTGTTGTACATTGTGTACACCACCTAGAGATATATGTATCAGGCAGCATATACCTATGAGGAAGAAAGCAAGAAAGAGAAAGTAAAGAATGGATTTGGGGCATGTGCCCTCGTGACTCAATATCATTGATGTATCTGGCTGGCAAGCACATAGAACACAGGGCCTTTGTGTTAGCTACACCCACATTCTGGACCTCCCTCCCATGGGAGATGCCTCATCCCTCCTGATCTTCTGGTGGTAGGCAAAAACTTGGTTATTTCACTGTGCTTTCATCCCGAATTTACTAGAAGAAGGTTACTTGACTTTTCCCTGTGGTGTCAGTATGCTTTGTGTTTTGACAATGAGCTTATAGCTCAGTGATAGACAGGGGTTCAGGGACCTTTGAGAAAGAGAGGATGAACATCCCTCTGCCACCATTGTCTGGGGGTGGCTGCCAAGGCACCCCCTCACCTTCAGCCAGAACAAAACCTTGCCTCTTCCTGTACCCAGCTGCCGGATGTGGTGCTTGCTGGCTGGGAGCATGAGGTGTGCCCCTCTGCTCACTGGCTGGTGTTTCACTGGCTGAGCTGTTGTGGGGGGGCTGACATCAGATGTAGGGGGTGTGGCCAGTACTGGGCCCAGTTGTCCACTGCAGCGCTTCCCCAGTCTGTTCGTTGAATCACTGACTAGGAGCCCTGCCTCCCAAGGAGGCAGGGAAAGGAGCTTCCTATCAGCGATTCAATAAACCGCTGACTGGGAAGGCTCTGCAGGGGACAACCGGGTCCATCCCTGCTACTGGCCACGCCCTGTGTGTCTGACATCAGACACGGGGCATAGCTTAGGGAGGCACAAAGCGTGTGCACCTGACAGTCACAGGGGGCGGAGGAGCCGCTGGCAGGACTATCTCCTCCAGCTGCCCAAGTGGTAGAGCACCTGCTTGCCATGTAGGAAGCATCAGGTTCAATCCTTGGCATCTCCCATTAGGGCTGGGAAAGACCCTGGTCTCAAACCCTGGAGAGCAGCTGCCAGGCAGTGCAGACACCCCTGAGACCATCAACAAGATGGTCTGATTCAGTACCAGGCAGCTTCATATATTTAAATATTGGTGTTATTATTATATTGCTTTGTATTTTTATAAGCCTCTTTGGGGGGCATAATACCAAAAAGTAGAATAAAAATGTGACAATAAATAAATTATGTGCCCCCATCTCTTCATTTCTTCAGTATCCCAATGGTTAAAAGGTGAAACCAGAAGTCACAGCCAATGCCCCCCACAAAAATGATGCTCAGAGTTCCACCTGTATAGACTCTCCCACCTGCTACAACATCTACTACCCCTATTTGTAACTGCTTGTTACTGACACCAGTTGATTTTAGGGTAGGTTTACACTGTCAGTGTCCATATCAACCAGTATTTTTTCAATCCTCTGCTCCATGCCTAAAGTTGTACCCCCAAAGTAAGTCACAGCCTCTCTACCCTCTTCCTATCACATAAGTGATGGAGATGAGCAGCAAAAGTGTTCCAAGAATTGCATTACTAGTCAAAAATGGCTCAGACAAGGCTTTGCATATGCCAGGATGCCTGTTCTAATGCTTCTCTTTTTAATGTAGGGTGGCTGCTTTCTGAGCCCGCTTTTCTCACAGTGGCCACCTTCAGATGTAGTATGAAACCTAAGGTAGATGAACCTGTGGTTAATCTGTGAGCCTGGAATCATTCCGCAGAACCACAGGTCTGAACTACAGTCAATGAACCACGGTCTCACAGCCTCTGGCTTGTGGGCAGAAGCTCTACTACAGCAACAACAAATATTTATATACTGCTTTTCAGCACTGAGGCTGCATCCCAGCAAGCTCCATAGCACTCACGTTGCCAGACTATGGGCAGGGCATCAGGGCATCAGTAGAGTGGCAACCATTGGCCACAATCCTCAATGGGGCATGCCCAGTGCGATTATGCCTTTTTGGCATCTATCAGCTGCCCTCAGGAGGGGAAGGGCATTTATTTATTTATTTATTCATTCATTCATTCATTGGTTTGTTTATTTAGCATATTTCTATGCTGCCCAAAACTTAAGTCTCTTGGCGGTTTACAATAAAACAGTACAAATTACAATTCAATGAGAAGGTTAAAACATCAATAATTTAAAATTTAAAACAATGTTAAAACTATTTAAAACAAACAAACTATTAAAACAGTATCTAATTAAAAGCCTGGGTGAACAAATGCATCTTGACTGCCTTTTAAAAAGTTGTCAGAGATGGGGAGGCTCTTATTTCAGCACGTGCAACACTCGTCTCAAATTGATTGCTCGGCAACTCTACCAAGTTTGGTCATCACGTGTAGGCTTGCATGTGGAGGTTTTCGTGTACTTTTCCAATCGTAAAGAGAAGGAGGGTTCCCTGGAATTTCACCCAAACCAGCAGGGGATTAAACGCTGTTAAAAAGTGAACCGTGGTGGCAGCGATTAAGCTGCTGAGGAAACAGTTTACGTTTAAAGGAACAGCCTAAATTGTGGGTGAAAGCAAGCGAGAGGAAGATTCAGCAGTTTTCTTCCCCTCAAGTGGGCTTGCTTTGAGACAAAGGCTGGGTTAAATCCACTTCACTTCCCACCTCCATTCAACCCTTCCAGACTCTGAGGAGTCCAAGCTGCTCCATATGGCTGGGCAGTTGGACACCGGGGATAGCTCACATTCCACATTCAAAGGTCCCAGGCTGGGACCAGCATTTCAGAATATGTAAATCAGCCACTGCGTGCCATCCCAGGGCAGGGCACCTGTGGGTTAGAGCAATCAGGTTGCTCTAACGTGGTTAGAGCAAGCCAGGTGGCCATGCGGGTCCAGGAAAAAAAAAAAAACATGGGTATGAGTCCAGACTGCCCTAGGGAGTGCTTGGGACTGTTTAATGGGAGTCGCCAGAAGCAGGAAAGGTGTTGCCAGAGTATCCTTCCCAAGGGCTTGCAGGGAAATGATGATGATGATACACAACTTTATTTGTTAACCACCCCATAACAAATTGTTCTCTGGGAGGCTCACAACACAGCATTAAAACATCAAGTATACTTAACACATGAAATCACCACACCAAAAACAACAACAATACAATACAGTTAAAAAAAATTTTTTTTAAGTCAGTTTTAAAAATCTAATTTAAAAATCAAAATGTAACAGTGAGCAAAAATGTCTTTACCTGGCATGTAAAAGAACAAAGTGATGAAGCCAGGAGAACTTCACTGGGGAGGCTATTGCATACATTCATTCGTTTGTTTGTTTGTTTATTTGTTTGTTTATTAAAAGATTTAATATACCACCCAATCCACAGACTCAGGGCAGTGTACAAAGCAAGAACAGCATCCAAGACAAAAAAAAGCCCACCTTAAATTAAAGGGCAAACACCTGGCGGAAAAGAAATATCTTCAATAAGGATTTAAAGACTGAAAAGGAGGAGGCAGACCAAATCTGGGGGTGGGGAGAGTTCCAGAGTAGGCGGGCAGCAACAGAGAAAGCCTTGTACTATGGACCTCTCTGAAACCAGGAACCAAAAGAAGGGCAACCTGAGATCTCACAGGGTGGAACAGGACTGGCTAGGAGACGCGGTCCTGAAGGTAAACAGGTGCTAAGCTCTGAAGGGGTGCAACCACTTAAAAGGCCCTAGCTGTCCAGTTCCTGGTGTCCCCAGGGCGCCATTTGTTTGTGCACATACCTCTGCAGCCCTTTATTGCTGGATACCTCTCCTGCTTGTCATGCCATCCTTTTTGTGTGGATTAACAAAGGCAGGACCATAAGACTCAGTAGAAAGTGGGCTTCCTCCAATGTGGTTCTCTCCCTTTACATGCATTGAAGCTTGGGACGTGGCAATGTGGCATCCCTGTTGCTGGGCAGCGGCAAGAGGTGTGCAGAGACTGTGGAGGATGGGGCAACTGATCAGAGAGATGGACAGCAAGAAGCGCAACAGACATAGAGCTGATGCATTTCTGGACCGGCCTAGCCACCCTTTCCATGGTTTGAGGAGCAGTCACAGCACAAAAACCAGGTTATGGTGGCACAATAATTCAGACAACACAATGCAGCCTTCAAACCTGAGGTTCCAGCAGTGAAACTCACTACAAACCAAAGATTCAGATTACAGATTGGGGTCAAAAACCTTGGGTCAGTTGGTGTGACAAAACCGCAGTTTCATGCATTTGGATGACCACAACATCGAACCTCTGGCATGGTTGACTCTGGTTTGGCGTTCTCTCCAAAAGCAGCCAGTGTCTCAAATTGACCTACAAAAAGAATGCAGCACAAGTCAAATGGTGCTTATACGGTATTTCTGGTGTAAATTGAAACTTTTCCTCTTTCTCTGCTGGTGCACTGTGCATTCTCTCAAAGCCTCATTGATTTCACAGCTCTGCTGCCAGCTTCATGAGCTATTCTTGAAGTACCTCAAGAGATTCAGAGTCCAGCATTGCCAGTTGAATGTATTATGGCTGATCAGGAATCACAAAGGCATGAAAAACCATGCTCCAGAACAATTGCTAAAGTTCACCAGCCACAGGCAATAATCAAACAGGCCTCAGGTTCAAGATGGATTTTATTGCCTTGTTGGTAGGGTGAGTAATGTTAGGTCAAATGTTGAAACCTCAGGCAGCCAAACACAGAGCCAGCAGATCTCCTCTGTTCCTATAGCTACTAAGCTTTGTGCACAGAACTAGTGACTGCCTTGGTATTTAAATTTCATCTGTCACCTTCTAGAATTAATTTTGTTTTTAGGATAACAAAATGATTCACCTACAATTCCAAACATCTGCTAAAAGTCCATATTTAACAGCATGGAACCAGCATGGTGTAGTGGTTAGAGTGCTGGACTAGGACTGGGGAGACCCGAGTTCAAATCCCCGTTCAGCCATGATACTAGCTGGGTGACTCTGGGCCAGTCACTTCTCTCTCAGCCTAACCTGCATCACAGGGTTGTTGTGAAAGGGAAACTCAAGTATGT
Organism: Hemicordylus capensis; assembly: GCF_027244095.1. Taxonomy (NCBI): domain Eukaryota; kingdom Metazoa; phylum Chordata; class Lepidosauria; order Squamata; family Cordylidae; genus Hemicordylus; species Hemicordylus capensis. The sequence continues at coordinate 264,869,825 of NC_069657.1, read as the reverse complement.
AGTACACCGCTTTGAGCTGGATATAAATGTAAATTATTAATAATAATAATAATAATAATAATAATAATAATAATGTGTGAAGCTATTCACACACAGAGACAAAACTGGGCTAAGGAAGCCCAGCCCAGTTTTGTCTGTGTATGTGCACCACCAGGATCGGGCCCAATCCCAGTGGTTCCTCAGCAGCAAACCTGCCTAGGCAGCCACCCTCTAAAATGTGGTTAGGAGAGCAAATGCTCTCCAACCCCATTTCTGCGATCGTCTGCCAGCCATGGCTGCTTGCAGACCCGGCCGGCAGATGGTGGGGATCCCAGCCAGCTCCGGGAATCCCCAGAGGGGACATCCTCATAATGCACCGTGCTTGCACTGTGCATTATGGGTGCTCCAGGGGGCAGGCAAGGCAGGGCGACACATCCCAGCACCCAGACCCCCCCAAGCTACTGACAGCAGATGGTAATCGCACTCTGCCCGCCCAAGAGGGAGCCCTGGATTGTCTGCAGGGAGGTAAGCTTTTTAAGGCTTCCTCCCTCCCCACTAACCTTCTTGCCCTTTCTCACTGATTGTGGGAAAGGGCTTTGTTTGTTAAACCTAGACTACTGGTTCAGGTTCCACACAGGTGTTAGCACTTAGAACAGGTTAATTAACAGGGTATATACAACTCCCTGGAATGCCTCTTAACACATGCCTGCAGCAAAATATCTCCTAGGCTATGGAAAGAGAGGGAAGGGAGATCAGGATATCTAGACTGTATTTAAGCAATTGATTCAATGTGCCCAAGTACAGAACATATCTGTAATTCTATAATAGCTTTAAAGAAATTCATATATTATGTATTTAGAAACTGGATCTTGGGGGGGGGAAATATAAAGGACCAGCTGGGCCGGGCGCAAAGCATCTGTGCCTCTGCCAGCCCGCCTGGCCCACTTCTCTCCCCACCCACTCAGCCGCAGGTTCTGGCTGGCTTTCAAGCTAGCCCGTCCCCTCCTCCTGCCCGAAACCTCTTGCTTCCGGTGGCCAGGCTGGCCAGCCGCCACCTCCTCCTCATTCCGGCGGCCAGGCCACCTCCTCATCCTGGCATCCAGGCTGGCCCACTGCCTCTTTGCTAGTCCGGCAGCTGTTTGCGAACTCTCGTGAGAGCTGCCACGCATGGGATTAGCGATGGGTACACCTAGGAAAAATAAATATATAGATAATCTAGAACTTTGTGGTGGGAGTTATGCAATAACATTAAATTTAAATTTGATATTAATATGTGTGAATGTATAGATGATTTTTTAATCCTCTTTGATGTAATTTGAGCTGAACTGTATTGTACTTAATATCTGTCCTTTTTTGTTGGTAGTTATTCTTTGTTTTTATTAAAATTGGAGAGAGAGAAAGTGTAGTAACATAAACTATATTCACTCATAAACTTACTTCCTTAGAAAGTGTGAAAACATTAATTAGTAAAACTTGCTGCATCTGGATCTTTCCCTCTAAAGGTGTATGACTGTATTAATCTGTGCCAGTTGCAAATATGCTAGGTCTAACCCAAAGGCTTTTAAAAAAAATTCTCAATACAAAATACATAAAAGTGTTCTAGTTACCAAGTATGTCTCTCAGCAGGTTTCCGGGAGATGATCCCACTCCAGGGGCATTGATGTTCAAATGACTGAGGCTATAGTGAAGTTATTGCCCTTACATTAGTTTATGTGGTCAATAAGTAATAATCCTGAAAAGACTTGACCATAATTAGTGAGAAACTGCTCTTCCAGTTTTGTCACCTGGGAGTTCTGATTGCTGATTCTCATGCTATTGTATGATTTTTGTCTATGAGTTCTATTCAAACAGCTAATTTTCCCTCTCTATTGTCAGTGGCGCTCTTACCCCTGGACTCTGGCGCTGAAGTCCAGGGCCTCCACACACACCCCTGGGGCCCCAAATCCTCTTTAGTCTGTCCTGGTTGGTGTGGTTGCTGCTGACCCGCACTACAGTGACCTGTACCCGGTGTTTTAGAGACAGAGGGGGGAGTGGGGAAAGAAATATGTGGGATGGGACAGTGTGTGACAGTGTGTGTCTGTGTAAAGGGATGATTCTTAACTTGCAGTGGTGGGGGGCCTGCAGCAAGGAGTGGGGCATCAAGGACTTTAGGTCCAGGCTCCAAAATTACCTAGGTGTACCCCTGTCTATCGTATTAACAAAATGAGATTGTTGAATTTTCAACTTCATTAAAAAGATATTTGTGGCTGAACAGTTTTGATCCAAATGGACTTCCTGCATCAAAGAGTGGCTGACATGTTGCACAGCGTCCTGTGAGCATTGTCAGCACTGTGGGAGCTGCTATGTGTTCTTAGCAGCATTCACACAGCTGCGCAACAGTGCTGTTGCACAAATACCAGAGTCGTGCAAGTGCAGTTGCAAGTTGATCTAGCCATTGAAAACAAAGGATGTACCACCACGCAACTGCATTTGCACAATTCCAGCTTCATGTAAGTGTGCAAACTCTGCTGCTAAGTGCACACAGCAGATCCCATGGTGCTGACAACACCCACAGGACACTGTGCAGTACTTCAACCAAATACTTCAGATAAGTCATCTGTGTACCTGTAATATAAAGTAACTAGCAGACCCTGCACAGAGCATCTGTGTGGCAGTACACTCCCCCCACCTTCAGCCCCAGTTTGTTCTCCCTCCAACCTTCTGCCTCAGTTCGTCTTCCCCTCACCCTTCAGGCCCAGTCTGCTCTCCCCCCACCTTCAGCCCCAGTTTGTTCACCCCCCAACCTTTAGCCACAGTTTGTTCTCCCCCCACCTTCTGCCCCAGTCTCCTCTCCCCCCCCACCTTCTGCCCCAGTCTCCTCTCCCCCCCACCTTCTGCCCCAGTCTCCTCTCCCCCCCACCTTTCCCCCCAGTCTCCTCTGTCCCCCACCTTAACATAAGAACAGCCCTGCTGGATCAGGCCCAAGGCCCATCTAGTCCAGCATCCTGTTTCGCACAGTGGCCCACCAGATGCCGCTGAAAGCCACAGGCAGGAGTTGAGGACGTGCCCTCTCCCCTGCAACTGGTACTCAGAGGCATCCTGCCTTTGAGGCTGGAGGTGGCCCACAGCCCTCCAACTAGTAGCCATCGATAGACCTCTCCTCCATGAAGTTATCTAAACTCCTCTTAAAGCCATCCAGGTTGTTGGCTGTCACCACATCCTGTGGCAGAGAGCTCCACAAGTGGGTCACGCATTGTGTGAAACAGTACTTCTGATTGTTGGTCCTAGACCTCCTGGCAATCAGTTTCATGGAGTGACCCCTGGTTCTTGTGTTGTGTGAGAGGGAAAAGAATTTCTCTCTCTCCACTTTCTCCACACCATGCATGATTTTATAGATCTCTATCACCTTCTGGCCCATGCTCCTCCGCCCCCCTCCCCCCACCTTCTGGCCCATTCTTCTCTTTCCCCCATCTTCTGGGCCACTCTCCTCACACACACACACTTGCTGGGCCATTCTCCTCGGGTCCCCCTACCTTCTGGCCCATTCTCTCTCCACTTTCTCTCCCCCCGTCACCTGCATCCTTCTGCCTTGGTCAGTGTGACGCCCATCGCCACCTCCATTGCCTGTCGCCGCCTCATTCTGCCCGTCCCTTCTCCGTCGCTCCACCGGCTGCCATGACTGCTCTCCCCGCTCCCAGCCCCCATGCTCACCACAAAAGCCCCAGTTTGTTCTCTGTCCTTTCACCCATTCTCCTTTGTTTTCCCTCCCCCCTTTCACCCGCCTCCTTCTGCCTTGGTCAGCCTGATGCCCATCACCGCCTCCTTCTTCCCATCCCTTCTCTGTTGCTCCGCTGGCCACTATGAGTGTTCTCCCCCCTCCCAGCACCCATGCCTGCCATAACAGCCCGAGTTTGTTCTCCATCCTTGGAGGCTCGCGCAGCCAATCCGCTTGCTGCGCCAGCCTCTGCCAGCCCGGCAAATCTGCTTGCTTTAGAACACTGCCTGCCATGCATTGGAACCCACCGTGCATGGACCGTCTATCGGAATTATGTATATAGATATTATATCTAAAGGGATTTGTGGCTCACACACTGTGCAGAGCATTCATGCATAGTGCGCAAGAACACTGTTGTGCAAATTTTGGAATTGCTCAAATAGATGGTTATACTATTGTGCAACTCCATTCGTGCAATTTGCACAATAGTGCTGTTGTGCAACTGTGCTAAACACTGTGTTAAAATGCCTGAGAAACACTGTGCAGTTTGTGAGCCCTTCTGTGCTTCAAATATCCTGTTTTCTTCCAATTAAGATGTTAGGGATAGCTATGAGGGGCAAATGAATTCAAGTCTTGTTTTATTAAAAAATAAGATTGGGCCTGCAAACTGAAATAGGTATTTTCCCTTCCAATATCTACTAAATCTAACATAAATATGTAGGTGGATGTTGTCCATTAATGAGTTCCAATGTGTGTTCTAAAGCCAATCTGGTCTCATTTTATGGCCAGAATGGTCTTATAATGCGGCATATTAGTGCACAGAGATTTTTAAAAAGCATATGAGTAAAACCATTCTTAGGTATTCTTGTCCTATTTTTGCCATCTTTGGGCTCTCAAATATATAAAGGGTGGTTTAGGGCAAAATATTTTATAAATGAATCCATATATTTAAAGCATGGGTTCTGCTTTAATTGGACTGTATGGTAAGATAAGCTTTGTAAGAAGCTCAATTACATCAAGGCAAAGCGCCTTCGATGCAATTTAAGGTGAGTTTTGCAAGTCCAGTTAGAATTCAAATTTACAGACAGCAGAAGGAAAAAAGGCCTGAATGACAGTTTGAAACATGTCAATGTGTCCCATCCACCCCACCCCATCCCCCGCCATTTTATGCACGTTTAGGAATGTGAGCTGAAATAATGGAATGTTATGGAACATGTTATTGGCTTAACTTTTAGCACGAGCGAAGGCATGATAGTCATGAATCACCCAGAACAGGGGGAAAGCTGGCTTCTTTTGAATGCTCATGTCTGCATTGACAGGTATGCAAACAGGAGCCATTCAATGACTCAGAACAGTCTCTCATTTAACTCTCCCGTGCATATAGCTAAGGATCGAAATGTACCATCTGGGCAATTCGGTCTTCACCATTCATGCTGGCTTTGCTCAATCTCCAGGGTCTTGTAAGTTCATTCGCTATGTTTAAAGACAGTTTCTCTTTTCTTGAGACAAGTTCCAAACTGAACTTGAGACATTTTTAGTAATATTTCTCTTTAGAAACATTAGTAAGGGCATTATTTAGCCTAAGAGTGATTTCCCCTTAGAAGTGTATAACTACTTGTAATTAAAATCTTGCTTATAACTCAGAGAATGTCCAGGAAAGTGTAATAGTCAAATAAATCAGGGAAACAACAGTTTACAAATAATCAACCCCATCCATGTATTTGTCTAGAAAAATATTAAGGAAATCCATCACAGTCAACAGCTAAGCCCATGAAATCATAATTTTTCAGGCAATTGGAGGAAACTATTGTGCCATTCCACTTCACGTTACTACCTCTAAATACCAAATATTGGTTGATATTTTAATACTGCGCTTGTGCAAGGACTTTGCACTAGCACGTCTGCTGCACTAGCTAGTTGTGCTGCAGAAGTTGCATTTCAGACTCGTGTTAGACTAGTGCAGGACTGCACAACTTTGGCCCTCCTGCAGATATTGGACTACAACTCCCATAATCCCTGTCTATTGGCCACTGTGGCTGGTAGTGATGGGAGTTATAATCCAAAAACAGCTGGAGGGCTGTTGTGCAGCTGCGTACTAGTACAAGCACGTTTATGCTTGCACAGTCAGTGTGTGATCTGTGGCATACCTCATATGTTTTAAAGGTAATTTTTGTAAAATAGTGCCATTTTGAAAATCCCCATGACTTCATGCAGCTATGCAATATGCTTGAACTAAGGCAACTTTGTTTGCTGCAAAAGTGCAACATTAATCAGGATATCAGCCATTTACTCCAGTGAATAAGAAGGTCACACCAGTTTTCCATTATATAAAGTTTGCTAATCAAATTCTCTTTGTCTACCTAGATTCAGTAGTGTAAACCTATGATTGGCACACATAATACCATAGAAATAACACTTCCATTTATACATGTTCCTGAAAATTGTATCGGATGGTAGGCTAGAGCTTTTTTAAAAATCAGGATGGACCCCAGTGAATTAACTTACTCAGCTTAACAACAGACATCTCTATGACTCACAAAGTTTCCAACATATTATACGTAATTTGATTCGAGAACCCTGGTGCTAAGTTCAGTAGAGCAACATGTAAGGTCTCCTGCACTGATGTGTTTGTGGCATTGTGGTTTGTATGCAGAAAAGCCCCCTCACTTTAAAAAAATGTAGCAGTCTCTTTGATGGAGCTGTGTTCCAAAAGAACAGCTGAAGATCAACAGTGGTGCACTTGATACTGTGAAGTAGATAGAATGTAAAACGTAGTCCAAGTCAGGTTTGGCTTGGATTCTTCTGTTAACTTCCCTGTGGAACCTTCCATTATCTTGAGTGACAAGGGCCCTGACATTATAGCTCACTGCAGAGATGCCCTCTCCTGGACATCAAAGCTGAATAACTTTAGCAGAGTCTTGGATTTGGAAACTTTTCAGGTACTATGATCCCTGCAATTCCCATAGCATTTGGTAACTGCAACTTATTAATTGTTTACCAGAATGTTTGCCACTTAAAATGAAGCCATTCCAGGTACTTTGAGCTTAACTGACGCTCGCCCTGTTTGTTGCCAAAAGTTTTCCAAGTTTGTTTTCTTCTGCATATTGAGAGACAGCACAGCCCTTTCTCGTCTGGCTGCAAAGCAGCCAAGAAGGGCTTTTGATTTCCGTTCTGGTTTGCAGAGCTCTTGGCTTCGATGGAAAGGTGTTTAATGAAGCACGTACCGTAAAGGTATGCACTCCATCACAAAGTCCTACTCCTGGCTCCCTCACAATACACTGTTACACAGCAGCCTTATATACATTCGGGAAGCAAAGCAACCTGTAAGGAAACCTAACCTGTGGATGAAAACTTTCTGTTGACCAAATGGCCCAAAGAGTGGGCCTGATCCTCAATTTTACTCTACCTTTGTGTGAATCAAATGTTCTACAGCTGCCATTGAATCAAAGAAAACTTAGTTGATTAGTCATCTGGATGTTGATTGATAGTTTGGTTATTTTATTAAATCTGGGTTCATTTGAGAGAGAAAACAAGGAAATGACATCTGTTTGCTTTGTTTTGAGATGAGGCACATGCTTGCATCACAGCAGAGTATCTCAGAAGAGGCCTTCCTTCCAGTGTGAAAGAGAAGCTGGAATGCCTCTTCAACAATGGTGCTCTCCATCTGCAGTGTTTAGAAGAAATGCATCAGAAGTTATTTTAAATTTTTTAAAAATCTGCTGCCTGATTTATAGGGAACATCTTTTTAGTGGGTCACAATTTTTTTTCATATATTCATATAATTAATCAATTCCATTTTGAAGCCCTACAATATTCCCATTGATGTCCGAATGACAGTAGTGCAGAGAGACATCAAAATGTAACCAGGGGATTTGGGCACATTTGTCCAATTCTCTTTTAATTTGTAAGGCAGCTGTGCAGGCTGCTGACCCACAGATCCACTGAGCGTGCCATTTATATGAAGTCTGGAAAATTAAGATGTCTTCTATTTTTATTGCATTTAGGACTGTATTTTTCTATCGGTAAAATGTTGTTGATTTATGGGGAGGTATGAAGCAGTTTGTGATTACTCCTTTGCCATGGCCAGGCCACTACCTGGTAGGGTTCAGACTGACCAGGACCCCTACCCTCTGTAAGTGTGGAAGACCTATTAAAATGATCTGCTCTCAGAGGCTTGTGGATCCAAGCTCATGGATCCAGGTGGGTTTCTGATAGTTCTTGTGGATTTTCCTGTTGCCATGGCTGGCAATGCTGTCAAGAACCTGGTTGACCTCTAGAATGGAGAAATTACACAGGTATTGACACAATCACACCTGGGCATCCTCTCTTGTTTGTTAGAGACTCTATAGAGCCCAGATGATGGCAATGAAATTGTTATGGAGACTGCTAGAGTAATGGAGAAAAGCCATAAAGACTATTCTGCGGTGGCAAAGAAATCTTACCTTTCTGCCACCATTGCATCTGCACAGATTTGACTAGCGGAACTTTTCCAAGTGGTAAGTGACCTTTTATATCAGGATATATCGAGGGATAGAGGATTCCTCCTCAGTAGCCAGCTGTGATCTGTTTGTAAGAGACTTGGTAAATAAAATTGCTCACATTCATTCCAGTCCAGTTTCTGCACTGAATAAAAAGTCACTTGATGTACCTTTGGCAGCTTCCTGTCCTATTATGATGAATTCTTTTCAGCTTGTGCATGCTGTAGCCTAAGGATTCTTGGAAGTGTGAGGTTGGCTGTGCACTCTATGATCTCTTTAGCCTGACCATGAAGCTCAGCAAAAACATTGTGCTGTGGTGGTATTGAAAACACCTGGCTTTAACTTGCAACATCAGCATTAAGAGCTGGATCCAGTGCAACCTCTGACCAGGGGAATTTTTACAGAGTCCCCCCCCCAAAAAAAAAGACTTGTGGTATGAATGATCTGCTTCCATTATAATAAATAAGAACTGGAAAAATCCAAGAAGAATTGCAGTGAAAATCCCAGCCATTTCTTAAGAAAAACTTGAACCAAGCCCCATCACATTTCCAGTTTTAACTCTTTTTTTAAAAAAAAGTTGAAACTTGTAGAAAATTGCAATGGGGTAGGGGGTTGGCTGCACCATCCAATCAGCAGGCTGCCACCATCCACCATCAAAATTGCCATGCTTGCTTAGCTCCTTCTAATTCCTTTCCCATAGACTGCCAGAAGGAGCTATAAAACTTCCTGGCACACTGATTTCCAATTCCAAAGGGAGGTTCCCCTACTTGTTGGCAGAAGCTTTTCACAGGTGCTAGGCAAATTTCAGATGCTTTACTAATAATAATAATATAATATTGCCTTATATCATCTATATGGCTGGGACCACGAAAGTAGCACTACAGAGACCCCAAAAGACTGGAGCCTAATTGTGCTCCAGTGTTGCTCCACAGCCCTCGCGGAGGTGGGAGCGGAGTTTCGCTGCTCTCTCCTCTCTCCAGATGACATGCAGGAATCTGTCCCTGAAAGGCATGTGACCCTTAGGGACAGATTCCTGCATGTGAACTCCATCTGGAGGGAGGAGAGAGAAGCACAAATTGTGCCTTCTCCCGCTCTGGCTTTGCTGGAGCTGCGGAGGAAGACTGGAGCACAATAAAGCTCCAGACCTTTTGTGTCACCGCAGGACTACTGCCGTTGTCCTAGCTCTGCAGAAGATGTAAGTCAGTGTGTGTTGTGGTGGTTGTTAATATGAATCCAAAAAGGTTCACAAAGCGGTTGAGAAAAGTGGTTCCTTGTCCCAAAGGGCTTCACAATCTAAAAAGAAACGCAAAGAAAACCCCAACAGTCACAGGGAGGAATGCTGTGCTGGATTTGATAGGGACGACTGACCATTCCCAGGGATGAAGGATCAGCAAGGCCAGTGTTCCATCCCCCCTTGCAGATGCAAGGCTTAGAATCGGCTACCGCTTCAAGCCCTTCATGCTTCTGCTCTGCAGCCAGTCCTGCATTGCCCCCTGCTGTTTGGGGGGCGGGGCAGCACTTCAGTGGTGGAGCCCATGTTTTGCATGCAGAAGATCCCAGGTTGAGTCCAGGTATGGTTGGGGACATCCCTTGTCTGAAACCGTGGAGATCTGCTCTCCAACAGTGTCCAGGCCGGCTCAACTCTGGGGCCCCCAGCTGGTTTTGGACTACAACTCCCATAATCCCCAGCTACACTGCCCAGTAGCCAGGGATTATGGAAGCTGTAGGCCAGAATCTGCAGGAGGGCCAAAGTTGAGCAGGCCTGAATACTGAGCTAGATGGACCAATAGCCTGGCTCAGTCTGGAAGCTTCTGATGTCCTCCTCTTCTGCTGGCCTGCAGGCTTCTGTCGTATCCATATGAACTGTGTTATGAGGCTGGCACCTGGAAATGGGCTGTCCGGAGTGCTCTTCCCCCTGACAGGCTTGCCTCGCTCCATGAGCTTCCTTCTGGCTTTTCTTTTCATGATACCCTGGCTTGGAGCCAGCTCTTCCCCCACTTCCTTTACACACCTGGTTTCCTCCTTTGTTATGTCGCCTCACTTGCATATCCTTCCAATCAGAGGCTCATCTCTTGCTCTCCCTTTACAAAAGTGCCCTGGACTTTTATCGTTATCACAACAATGCAACCCTTTTTCTATTGACAAGCTCCATGAAAGCAAAGGCAGGCGGTGAGAGGACCGCAAAAAATTCCTCTCTGGCTCTTCATCGCTACTGTGTCCGGCGTTTTGCTATATGGCTCCACAGCTGTCTGGCTGCTGTGCTGGCTGCGCGGATGAAAAGCGAGGAAGCAGATTTGTGTGGGTGCTGAAATGCTTCCGCCTCTTTTGTTAGAAGTGGGGCTCCTATAAACTTGGTACCCATGGCAAAGCAGTCAGTGATGCAGAGCTCAGAGTGCATGTCGTGAGCCAGCACCATGAAGAGAGGAGGAGAACTCTGTAGGCCACTTGTACATTCTAAAGAAAAGAAATCCTATCTGAGGAGAGGCCTGGCCTGTTCTTTTGTGGGATTACATCAGCATGTTATCCTGCACTGCATTGGTATCTATTATTCAGCAGCTGGAAAAGTGAATAGTGCTGGGGACTTAAAGAGGTCTCTCTCTTTCTCTCTCTTTTTCCCATTTCTTTCTTTCTTTCTTTCTTCTCATCTTTACATTCATTAATTTATGCAGGTGGGAGAAGGGCCAGTTATTTTGCTGACCAGAAGACAACTGAACAAGGAGAACAGTGTTTTAAAAAACTTTGTTGTTGTTGTTTTTTTAATCTTAGGAGCCATGGGGGGCAGCAGAGGTGGGGAGGGAGTAGAGAGAACCAACACGGTTTTAAGAGAAATGTTTGAACTATAATCAAGATTGCCGTTATTGAAGCTCTTCTCACTATCAGTGAGAAGAGATTTGGGGCTAACTGTGGGGAAGGAGGGTTAACCTTACCTTTCTCACCGACGATTGGTCTCGGGATTGCCCATCCGGACGAGCGGAAGCTCCCCTTTGGCACTCCCGCACCTCACTTGGGTGCTCTGGGGGTCGGGTGCAGGGAAGTGCCACCATGCAGCACCCCATCCCCCAGAGCCCCAATAATGCGTCACATGAGTGCACAGTCCATTACTGGGAGCCCCCCTCCCCCCCGTGTGCCCGCCACAGCCACAAGCATCCACGGCAGACACATGATCCAAAAAATGAGGGCAAGGGAGCGCTCGCTTCCTTAACCTCCTTTAATGAGGAGGCTACATAGGCGGGTTTGCCACCATGTAGCCGCTGGGATCGGGCGCGGTCCCGGTGGGTCACATGAGCGAGCAAAACCAGACTGGGCTCCCTTAGCCCAGTTTTGCTTGCTTATGTGACTAGCCTCAATGTCTTCTTCAGCGTATGATGCACAAACTGGTTAAGTCAGAGTACCTGGGCTTAGCATTGTTTCATTTAGTAGGAAGTTTAAATCCAAGTACTCGGTGTAACTGTAAGGCATTCCGGGAGGTGAGTTTGCCTATGCCTGATCAGATCCCCTCAGAGATGGAACAGTTCCCTTGTTCCCAAGACTAGATTTCTCAGTTCCTTGAAGCCCTAAAAATCACCTTTCTCCCACAGTTTTAATTTTATGACATGCAATGTTGTCTAATATTTTAATATGTTTAATATCACTGCCTAGAGTCTTTGGAGGAGGCAGTATACAAGAAATTTTGAATGAATGAATGAATGGTATTTGACTATATTGATAGCTGATATCACAGAGGTTTTCAAATATTCTACCTTCAGGTCAGGGAATACTTTCCACACTGATGTCTGCCAAGAAACATTGCCGAGATTCCTGGGCCATATTTTAGGTTGCACATTCTGTCCACACAGTGCATGGCTAGGCCTACAGTTGCCCTTTGTGAACAAAGAGTATGCTCTACATTTGTGCATTCACACCTAATACACAGCCAACATGCCCTGATAGCTTCTCTTTGCATTGGAAGATCAACCGTTTTTTGTTTGTTTGTTTTTTGAGGAAGTGTGATTACCATTAATAATATTGTTAAGGAACCCCAATAATCTTCCAAAGAACCTGGAGTACTGCCGGAGGCAACATTTTTAGTGAAAATCTCTGATATATCATGTTTCTTCAGTGGCATGCAATAGTACTTAATAGTTGGTACTATTTGGTTGTGTGTGAGAAGCTTTTGACTGATAACACACAATGGTAACTTGAGGTACAAGACCTTCAAGGGCCTTTCCAATTCTATGATTCTATGAATTAGTATTTGATAATTATTAAAAAGTTGACAGCTTGCCGGTACTAGTGATGTGCCAGGACCAGTCCGGAGGCCATTCTACAGGCCTCCGGACTGGTCCGGACATGGGTAGTTCGGGGTTTGGGTGGATTGGGGGGGGGTTCCTTTAATGGTGGGGGGAGGGTTTACTTACCCCTCCCAATGCTTTCTCCCCCTCCTGTGCACGTATTTCCGTCAGTAATTGGAAAAGTAATTTCCGTCAGTAGGAGGAAAAGCTACCCAGGTTTTCCTCTAACCTTGCTTCCACACAGTCACTTCTACCCAGGTTTTCCTTTAACCTTGCTTCCACACAATCAAAAATTGGGAGTACACACAGTTCCCAAACCTGGGTAGAACACAGTTTTCGATTGTGTGAATGACCTCAATATTGATCATAATCCTACAGCAACTACTGCCACATCATCCTCCCGTAGTACCAGCATTTCAGCATGCAAACTCTGATTGTAAAGGTGATACTTGAAATCAACTTAAAGTAACTTCAGAATGCAAAGTAAAGAAGGTTTCTGAACCCCCTGATACTTTAACCAGTATCAGACTTTCATCACTATCAGAGTATGCCAACTCCTCCTAAATCTGCAGAGATGTCTTCATGTACTTTGGTGTTACTTGGCCTGTTGCTCTTCAGGGAAATCCTACATATGGAGACAGAATGGCTAGAGGAGATAAGCCTTGTGGAAGAGATGGACAATGTTGCCTGCATCACCTGGTCAGCCCACCATGCAGCACAGAGAAGAAGTGAACAGTCCAAAATCAGCATCACATAATGATTTCCTCTGCTCTGTGAATAGGCCCATTCATTTGCTACTGTAAAACATGTTTTGAACAAGATACAGGAAAGAGTTGAACTCTTAAACCCAGGGCAAACTCCCATCATGGCTGCCGACCAACCACTCTTTGCTTTTGCCAAATAAATCCAGTGGCAATGGACCAAATTTTATGGAGGGGACCAATTGGTAATAATGTTTGGAGATGTTGCATATCAAAATGGCTCTATCGAAATCAACTGAAAATTTGCTGCAAGACAGTGATTGGGCTCCAGCCCTTGTCAAAGCAGGCATAGCATCATCTGGTACTGCAGATTCATTTTTTTTTTCACCCTCAAGTATAACGAAAATACAAAAGGTGCATCAGATCACAGCATGGAGTTCATAGCATACAGTCAGTATTGTAATGAAGGTAAAGACCTTGCCAAAGGCTCTGTCATAGCCTTTGACTCTTGGTGTGAGAAGCATAAACTTGAAAGTCCACAGTTCATTTCTGGTACATGATGCTTTCTATAGAACTGACAATTCTCACCCTTATTTGGTCATTTAGAGAAGCATACTTTGTATAGTACCATGAAGCATCTGAATTGATGCCATGATCCCGCCCCCCCAACAATTCCAACTATTCCCATTGGCTCAGCATCCACTTCACAGACATGATATCACTTGAAAAACTACACCCACAGGTAGCTGAGCAATTCCACAAAGGAAATTTTGTGGTACACAATTCTGTGAAAGAATACTCCTCTCTTCTGCTTGGTCAAGCACACAAGCAGGCGGACCAAGAACTACCCTTCTTCCATGCATTCACTGGGTGTGAAACCATATCATCATTTCATGGCAAAGGCAAGAAGCCTGAGTGCCATGCATGGAATGTGTTTGATGATGTGTCAAGTGTGTTTACAAAACTGAGTCAGTGCACGGCAGTGATTGAAAACCAAGATATCTGCATCTTGGAGAGGTTTGTGGTAGCACAACTATGCATGTGTCAGAGCCCACTCCAGAGCAAGGTCAGAATCCTGTAGCCACAGAGACGTCCTCAGAAGAGGGGTTCTAGTCTGAGGAGCCCATGGGAATCACCCTAGAATTCTCTGAGACCCCCTTTCCCAGCACTACTGCAAGAAACCCCAGGCACCCTCCCCATCCTGGGCGCTCAGAGGATATGTTTGTCCTTCCATCACACTCATCACCTGATGGACTCCAGGACCATCAGGACCCACCCTAACCCACACCTCATGAACTTGTTCTAACAACAAGGTGCCCAGCAGGACTTCCTAAGAGCCATCGGACCCTGGGGCACCCCCAAGTACAAACCCTAGTAGACTTGTTAAATAATATTTTCCAATGCATTTAATAGAATGGGTAGAAAAATTCTCTGAAATATTGGGGCTATTCTGACAATCACAAAAATCGGGCTAAGAAAGCCTAGCCCGATTTTTATGGGTTGTCAGAACCCCTGGGCTCGGAGCCGAGCCTGGTGATTCTGGAGCGGCTAACCCGCTCCTGTAGCCCGCCCCTTAGCCCGGGTTTACGGAGCGAGTGCTCCACAACCCCGGGCTATCTGCTCGTGAGTAGCCGCAGCACAGCTCCGCACTGCAGCTACTCACAAGTAGACCCCTGGCCAGGAGGCTTAAAAGCAGCCTCCTGGCTCGGGGGTCTCCCCAGTATGCCCTGTGCGCTCACGCAGGACATACTGGGGCTTCCGGGGGCCGCACGGCCCCCAAGATCACCAGCCCCCACCTGCTCCGGCTTGGAGCTGGCAATTGTGTGGGTGGCCGATCCGGCCGCCCAGGGCTCCCTCCCTGCTCATGAGTGGGGAGAGCGGGCTTAGCCCGCTCTTCCCGCTCACCTCCCCAAACCAGTTCTCACAGATCGTGAGACCCGGCTCATTGTCTCCTATTCTAAATAGTGCAGGGAAATATTCTTTTCCAAGTCTAGGGGGTCCCCCTCTGAGCCCCCAATCTCACAAGCACCTTAGGGTCAAGGGAACATTACAGGTCAAACACAGAAGTGTTCGCCTTGCTGCCAGTAACCTGCCTAATAATGGGTCCTCTCAGGAGGAGGGGTGCCTAGAGGTCCTACTCAGAAGCAAGCCTTGTGCTTTGAGCAAGCAGGCAGGAAAGTATGTGGCTTTCCCTAAGCCAAATGAAGCTGCTTTCTGAGTCTGGGACATTGCTGGAAACAACTGTTGCTGCTGTTTTCCTGGGCACCTAGTCCAGAGCTGCTGTGGTACACTTGAGCCCTGACTAAGTATGCTGTGTTTACTATTGCTTCGGAGGGCTAGCTGTTGCAGCTTTCACCACACACACACACACTGCATCAGGCCTCATTCCTGCTTCCTGACTTTTGCCGGGGAAGATCACTCCAGTTTCCAGTGTGTGCTGCCCCATCACCTGATCTTGGTGGCCTGGTGAGTCCCTGCCTTGCCTGGTGCATCTCTGGTGTGAGACAGCATGTGAATGATGCAAGACTGGAACTTTTTGTGAGGAAACAAAAATCCTTTGACATTCTGCTGGCCCAGGATACCCTCTTACTGCACTCAAAGTGGGCTGTGTAGTAGGGATGTGCACAGAACCAGCTGGGGCAGTTTGAAGGCAGGGGGGAACCTTTAAGGGGGGATAGTGCTCTTACCCTTGCCAGTGCTACACTTTGAATGGGCCCGGCAGGGCGGCAGCATACCTCCCTGCCGCCCCATTGCCTCGTCAGGCAGGAAGTAACAGGAAGTAGCCGACATGTGTGTGCACGTCAGGCACATGTTCACGCACATCGCACATGCTCAACGTATGCACGAGCGCGACATGCACACCCCCACGCCCAACATCCGCATGTGTGTTGGGTACTTCCTGTCACTTCCGGTCCAACAAGGCAATGGTGCGGCAGGGAGGTACACTTTCAAAGTGTAGCGCCAGCTGAGGAAACGTGGCGGGGTGAGTAAGAGCACCCTCCCCCACCCTTAAAGGTATCCCACCGCCTTCGAACCGGCCAAACTGCCAGTCGTTTGAACCTGTTCAGAAGCCCATAAAATGGCCTCCAAACAGGTTCGTGCATATCCCTACTATGTAGCAGGGAAGAATCATATGGGGCCTAGTGACTGCTTACCAACCAAACATAGCAAGTCCTGTTGAAGGGGGATGGATGAAGGACCAAGGTAAATGGAAAATCCTTTGGATGACTCTTCCACCATTTGTGGAATGCTTATGGGCCTGCAAACCTGACTGCAAAGGAAGGTGTAAATGTTTCAAAAGTGGTCTTGACTCCACTGGACTGTGTGCACTGGCTGTACATGTTTGGATTAGAAAGCTATCCAATGCCTTTATTTTATTTCATTAATCCATTAGATTTGTTTCACTGTTTCGGTACCCTGCTGTATATTATTGTTATGCTCATAAGAACAAGTTAAGAAGTTGAACTGCATAGTAATAAACATTGTTAATTTTGATAAAGATATACCAGTTCAGTTTCATAAGCAATGTTTTATATTGCAAATACTGATGCTTGATTCCATCAAAATATATTCCAGACAATTTGTGTCCTAATTTTTCAATGTTATATTGATCTATGATTAATATTACAACTACTAGTGTTTTCAGGCCCGTTGTAATAACGGGCGCTAGTAGGGGAGAGTTCCCCCCCCCCCCTGCCCCACTTCCTCTGGCCTTTGCCCCCCCCCCCCCCCCGCCCTCCCAGCTGCCCGAGACCTCCTTACCCAAAGCAGCCCGCAACAGTCGGGTGAACTAAAAGCAGTTTTTGCAAAGAAGAGAGGAGCTCCCGAATAGAGCTCCTCTCTGTGCTAAGCCAATGCCCAAACTGCTGCTATGGACGCAAAGGACGCAATAGGTGTCCTTTGCGCCCAAAGCACCAGTTCAGGAAGAGGCTTAGCACAGAGAGGAGCTCTGTTCGGGAGCTCCTCTCTTCTTCGCAAAAACTGCTTTTAGTTCGCCCGACTGTTGCGGGCTGCTTCGGGTAAGGAGGTCTCGGGCAGCTGGGAGGGCGGTTGGCGGCCGTGGCGGCGGCCGTGGAGGCATTCTCCTGGGCCATTTTGGCCCTTAATCATTTGGGGGGAGCGGGGAAGGAGAATTTGGGCAGCTGGGAGGGCGGGAGAGGGGGGGCGGCGGTGGCCGGGCGGACTCTGGGGGCGCCGCTGCCGGTCCGGTCCGGGTCGCCCCCGCCTCACATTCCCGGGTGGTCTCCCCGGCCGGGCAAGGGCCCCAAGGACTCCCAGCCGCCACCACCTCGGCCGGCTCCGCCACCACCTCGGCCGGCTTCCCCCGCCGCCTCCTCCCCCCACCCGGCGCAGCCAGGTGTCCCCCTCCTCCACAGTCCCGGCTTCTTCGGGGCGACCGTTTCTGGCTGCCCAAGATGGCCGCCGGGTCCTGCCTGTCGTGCCTGCCTTGCTCTGTTCTGGGCATGCCCTCCCCCCAGGCAGGGCACGAACGGACACCAAGCATTTTATTAGAGAGGATAATGAAATTTTATATAGGTAAACAGCTGTATACAGATGCCACTTTGGATTTTTACATGGCTATGGCTACCCTTTTTGGTTAATACTTGTGATTTATTCAACATTCATACACTTTCTATGCTTGTAAGACAGAGTGAATAGTACCATCCATTATCTGCCCCACTATTGGGAATAATGACTGACAATAACTACCTAGCCTTTACAGAATGCTTTTTGGGGTATTCACAACTTGCTCCTCTAACAAGCTCCTCATGGTGATACAATGTTCTTTAGTCTGGCATGTGGATTTGACCTGGAATCACTTGGATTAAAAGATGCAGGTCCCGTACTGAGCCAGATTCTGGATCCCTCCCTTCCACCACCTGCACACAGCACTCTTGACTGCTCTCACAGATACACACAAGTAGGTAGCAAATCTGTGCGTACACACACACACACACACACACATCTGACAAGATGAAAGCCTGACTACAATAGATCACACTACAATACTTCTCTCTCTCTCTCTCTCTCTCTGGTCTTTACAATGCTACAGGAGTTACTGCTTTTCTGCTATAGACTACCCATTTGGAATTTTTCCTTCCGTGCATCTCACATTGTTTAGATTTAGAGAGCATCATCATTTTGCTCATCATGTGTTGCAAGACAGGCTACCTATTTTTAAGCTTACTCTGTGGGCAACACTTTCACAGTTCTCCCTCACAGCACAGGGTAACTGTTCCTAACTTCAGATTAGTAGAGAACTTGAAAGGACCCTGGGACAGAGAACAAATCTCCAAAGATGATTCAGTAGTGGGGTACCAGTTTGCCTGGGGCTTTATTTCAAAGGATCCTTAGCACAATGTTTAATCCAGCCCTGGTCCTCCGTGCCAATGATTCACACCATTCTAAACATCTTGACATGCCCTGCAGATAAGCATTGGCATGTTTAAAATGTCAGCCAACTGGAAACTCAGAAAGTGGTACCAGTTGGAAAAGTGTACTGCGTGTGACTGATGTGTGTGCATGCACATGCATACATGTGCGTACACCTCCATGTAGAAGGTGTGGTCTTCTCGTGGTTCTATACTGTTGAGTGTGGGCATGCAGAGAATCAGTGTGGGCTGTGCATGGATGCTCTAAAGCCAACAGGTCTCAGGTGTATTGAACAGCCATCCCCATGAAAGCAACCTTGTGACCTCTTTTCAGTTGATCAACAAACACAGAGCAGATCATACGAACATAGCCTCCGGTGGCTGACCCAAGTGCTTCCCTCAGCAGTCAAAAGCACCTACTCCAAATTTCACTTTCCTTTGGATAACCTGAGAGCAGCCCTGTGCAACTTAAGTCTGCTGGTCTAGTTGGGATGATGTACTGAGGGAGTCCCATATTGACACAACCTCCCCTGCAGTTGGACCTGAACTGCAAGTGAAAGCACTCTACACCTATGGTCAGCCTCCTTTGCTTTGTACTGTGGAGCATGTTGCTTCCTTTTGGGCTGCAACATCAAACTGACTAGAGATTGTTCCCAGAGCTGGCTGCAGAAGCTTCCCCACCCCCACCATATCCCGACTGCCTTTATCCTTAAGTAGTTACAGTTAATTTGAAGCAGTGTATTGTGTGGGGATACTTCAAATGGCTCTTTCCACTGTGTGGTGCCTTTGTTAACAGTGGATTTCACCCCCATTGTGTAATCAGCCCAGTCGCTTAGCTTTTGTGTGGTCCAGCCCCATCACACCCCAAGGTGGTATGGTTGCAGGCAATGCCATTCCCCTGTTATTTACAATGGCTAATTAAGATCCCACTTCCAACCCTTCACCCCACCCTTGATTCTTATATGAAGCAGCCAACAAAAGGTTTTGATTTCCTTTTTGGCTAAAAGACCTTTTGGCTTCTGTGAGCGAAGGGGGATTAGGAAGGGAAAGCACATAAAGGTATGTGCAAAATCACCGAGTCAAAACTGGTCTCAAAATGCTGTCTCCCAGGAATGAGTAATGTTATGAGCAGAGAGGGCTAATTGGAAGCTGGTTCAGAGATTGCACACTGGGTGGTAGAGGCCAGGCGCACTTTTGATCAGCCACACAGCACAGACATGTCTAGAATTCTTCCCCTTTGCTGTGTGGCGGACACCATGGGAAAGATCCTTTTGACCTAGGCTAGGCAAGGACTGGCTCAGCCAGACACAAGAATAAACTGTAACACAAACAAAACATCACATTGGAGCAAAAACATCCATTTCATTCTTACATGGCCCAATGCGAGGCATGTTTCCTTAGGAGTATGTTCAGTGGGACATATTGCTGTGTCTGTGTGCTGCCTAACATTGCAGCCTTGAAGTCATGTTCATTTCCCCAAGAGCCAACAGGAAAGCCAGTCCCAATCAAGTCATCTTGGCTGAACTGTATCTTTTTTCACAGTTGCTGATGATTGCAAAAGGCATGTGATCCAAATGGCGGGAAACTGAAGGCTGTCATGGTGGCCCATCCTTCTGAAGGAGGGAGGTGAGGCCCTGGGTTGTTCTCCATGGCCAAGGGGACAGGGCCCTCAGCCCCCATGCCCAGTTCTCATGCTCTACTGAGGGAGTCTGCCTGAAGTAATCAAGGCCAGGATTTGCCACCCCTCCCATCCACCCTAGTGGCTAGTTAAATAAAATTGGCAGAAGTGAGCCACAGTGTGGAAATCAAGGATAGGGATCAGAACCAGAGAACAAACCAGAGAAATTGTCATTGCCTCCGCAACATCTTAGCCTGAACAGGAAACTCTTTACAGCCCTGCCTGTTGAGGTGAACAGAGCCAATGGCCAACCTGGGTGGACGGAGTCACTCCAGTACCTGGGAAGCCTTTGTTGCTTAGCTCAGTGCTCTTCACTGCAAGGCCTTGGAGCCAATGGCAGCTCCCGTTGGCCCTAAGTGCAGCTCCTCGACCCATTGCTTATTAGGCCTGTGTGGCTGTCTAACCAAAGCTGGATACTCTGCACAGCCCGCCAGCACTGTGTGGAGTTGACCGTCCCCACCACACACTGTTGTGTTTTGCCCAGTGCTGGTGGGGCTCCTTTAAGTGAGCCCCAGAGCCATCTTAGGAAGTGAACACATTGTTCTTGGAAGTGTCGTCCTTTTCAGTGCTTTTGCTATAGAGTTCTTTGGAAAAAGCTCTGGGAAGGACTACACTTCCCCATGCTCCAAGCATGGCTTATAAGATGGTGCAGTGGCCTGATAGGTTTTCCTAAAGCCTCCCCACCAAGTGCTGGGGGAATGTGTAGCACTGTGCACTGCAGAGGTGGGAAATGGCTTATCATTGGAGGTTGTTTGTTTTTGTTTTTTGCCACAGTAGCGCCCATTTGGAAAATAGTGAAGATCACAGGCTTAGGGATATACTCCACACTCCATGTGGGTCACCGCAGGGGCAGACATTTGTACACAGTGCTGGAGGTTTCTGGTTTTAGCCCCGGCAGCTCCGGATAAGAATTCTTATATGAAATTCAGCTCTGCCTACTTCCACTCAGACTCACTAAGAAGGTTGCCAGTGGCCACATTTTAACTTGCAACATTTTAAACAGTCCAGCTATTTGGTATATCAGGGCACCAAACAGGAAAGGATTTATGGGACCATCATAAATATCTAGTCACATTCTCTGGAAGTTTTAAATTATAACATCATTATGGAGCTGGGATACAGGTTACTAATTGCCATTGATGTCTCAGTTTTAAGTGGTATGGCAGACAAAACAACAGCAATTCACATGATCTTACTACAAAATAACTTATTACTAGGTTTCTTTAGGAGCAAAAAGCAGTCTGGAGTGATACAGGTCAGACTTAGGCTGACTACCTCAATATGAAGAACTAGATCCTAATTGGCGGCGGGGGGGGGGGGGGGAAATGCTGGATGAAAAGAACAACTTTAGAATGATAAAGTTGGCATCGTTGTCACAATATCATTGCTGAGTGAGATTTACTGTCAAGGAAGAAATTAATTGCCCCACTTACAATGCATTTATGTACTGGTGACATTATTCAGTTATATTGAGCCTTTTCATCACCACTGAGTTACCACAAGAGCCAGCCCCCATCTATGGTAGATAGTAAGGTATTTCATATGATCATCTGGGGGTGGTTTGGAGGAGAGAAGAGCTCCTACCCTGATCACCACAGACAGACAGACTCTCTGCATGGATCTGCAAACTCACCACCCAATCACGGCAACCATGGGCTCCATTCTTGAAAAAGAGCGCTGGTCCTCCAAGGATCAAGGGAGGTATTCCAAAATGCATTGTGCTCACAGAAGAGAGGCAGTCCTCAGTGCACCAACTGCTCTCCTCTGATTGGCCCCTCTAACCACAGCACCTTCTCCTTGAGATGCTGTATTGAGATGCAAACATGGCTGCCGGCTGCCTGAGACTATTCAAAATGGTGATTTCACCACATGATCAAAGATCAAGGTAGGACAGCTGCTATTTTCATCCTGTCTCGATATAAAGGAAGGTTGAAAAGTTAGGCTACCCAAGTTTGAACGGCCTTGGTAGGTGTTCCCATGGGTTCTCATGAGCAGCAACTGCTGACTAGTTTACTGCCACCTACTCAGAGGTGATCTTTCCCATGGACTTTGGGGATCTGGTCCATGGCCTCTTGTCTTGGAGGGGGCCTCCAAATGTTTTGGGGGGCCTCCTCCGAGGCCTGCCGCCACCCTGCACCCACCCAACCACTGCCCCGTGCCTGTGGGAAAGATTGCTTCTTTGCGGGCTCAGGGAGCGACCAGAAGTTGCCTCCATGCAGAGCCACCCACCAGGCCCTCCTACCATTACTGTACGCTCTGCCCCCCCCCCCCCACGCCATCACTGCGCACAGACCATGGAATCTGTCAACAATTGTGGGGGGCACAGCACTTCCACAAGTTCAGTCTGGCATCCACCACCGGCATTGCTCAGCACTCCTCTCCCACCTATTACCATTGACTGCCCTGCTGCCCATCCCATCCCCCCCCCAGTTCCAATGTGCATTCCAAGCTCACAGAGGGTATGGCCCATTGTCTCTTTCCAAACAGACACCCCTCTCCCTCCCTCCCTGAACACTCTCCTCCTCCCACCCACCAGGTTCTGGTTGTCGGATCTCAGTCCAGCCCCCCAAAACAAGCCCAGGAGTCCCAAGGAACTCCAGCAATGGCACGCAAACAAAAGCACACACACCCAGGCAGGTTTTGCCCCTCCAGCCTGAGGCTATTTCCAGCACTCCCCAAATCCAACTTGTGCCCTCCTGGCTGCTGGTTGCCAAAAAATATTTTAAGGGGAGGTCTCCCAGCAGGGAGTCTTGCAGAGGGTGCTCCAAAGCCCTTCAAGTCCAGGCTCCAAATTGACCTAATTGCGCCCCTGCTCCTACTCTCTCAGTCTTGGTCATGAGAACAGGTTTACTGCCTCTTCACTGAAAAAAAAAAGAATTTTCTATACAATATGGTGTTTTCCTAAATGGCTAAGTAATAAAAGTTGCTCTAGTCA
Organism: Hemicordylus capensis; assembly: GCF_027244095.1. Lineage (NCBI taxonomy): Eukaryota > Metazoa > Chordata > Lepidosauria > Squamata > Cordylidae > Hemicordylus > Hemicordylus capensis. Next base: position 264,846,717 of record NC_069657.1, on the reverse strand, counting down.
GTTCCTATATAATATACAGTAGCCATGATCATTCATAAGTGGTATAAAAAGCTTAGTATACTTGTCTCCAAGGCCATGCAGAAACCACAGAGACTCGGAAATAAATCAAACTCAGGTTCAAATTTTGTACTCCACCCAGAAAATCTTATTTGCAGTCCTGAACTTCCCAGTACTTTGTCTCCCTTCCTTGCTCAAATAGTTTCTCCATGACTTACAACATGTGTGTGGGGTTCCACCTCCTCCTAAAATAGTCAAACCCATTTTCACCAGCTCATAGAAATGTACTGTAGAGTATTCTATTGTTGGTGACATCCCTCAGCCAATGAAATGTTTGTGAACATTCCATCACATCACATCACATCGGCTCAATCAACCAGTCCCAAAGAGTTTGTTGCTGCCACCATAAAATCTTTGTGCATTATATTAATATGAGTTTGACTGCTGGTGTTGAATACAAGGCTCGGACCAGAGGAGTTTTTCTCTCAGGAGCTTTCCTTACAGGAGTTTGCAAACAGGTAATGAAGGAGTTTTGCAGGAGTTTAGCGGGAGATTGGTGGGGAAAGCTGTGGGGAGACACACAAGGCAAGAATAAGGTGAGTACTACCCAACGTAAGTAATTTTCTTGGAGGACAAAACTAAAAACCATTAATTAGATGACAACTGTACCCACTACATCGCTTCAAACCTCATATACTTTAAGTACCCAATAAAACTAGCTATGAAGGTAGAATGCCAGCAGGGGAGGGGCTGCTTTCCAGTGTATTGCACAGAATGTCGCATGTATGGCTATCTGCCTGAGGGGCAGAAGTCGTGGGTGTGAGTTCGGTGTAAAGAGCTCTTGGCTCTCAAGGAACAAGTTCATTCCCTTGAAGCCAAAGTGGCTGACCTGGAGAAGCTCAGGGAGGCAGAGAGAGGTGTGGATGAGACCCTCAGGGATGTGGTAGAGGCATCCCACCCCCATGCTGATGGTGCTTCTACTGTCATGGAGAATGAGGGTCTCAGGGAAGGAGGACATCGGTCTGAGGAAGAGGAAAACACACCTTTAGCAGGTACCCCTTGCTTGGGTGATGCGTTCATATCTTCTCGCACAGAGGATACTCCTCCAGGGTGTGGGGGCCTCTTTGTAGTGGGTGATTCAATCATTAGGGGCATAGAGAGATGGGTCTGTGACCCGCGTGTTGACCGCATGGTGACTTGCCTGCCTGGTGCAAAGGTTGTGGACATCACACAGCATCTAGATAGGCTCTTAGGCAGTGCTGGGGAGGAGTCAGCTGTCGTGGTGCACGTTGGTACCAATGATGTTGGGAAATGCAGTTGGGAGGCCATGGAAGCCAAATTTAGGCTGCTAGGTAGCATACTGAAGTCCAGGACCTCCAGGGTAGCATTCTCTGAAGTGCTACCTATTCCACATGCAGAACAACAGCGAGACAGGCAGAGCTGAGGGGTCTCAATGCGTGGATGAGATGGTGGTGCTAGGAAGAGGAGTTTAGATTCGTTAGGTACTGGGATACATTTTGGGGGAAGAGAAGCCTGTACAAAAGGGATTGGCTCCACTTGAACCAAAATGGAACCAGACTGCTGGTGCTAAAAATCAAGAAGTTTGCAGAGCAGCTTTTAAAATGACACCTGGGGGATTGCCAGCGGAAACAGGGTGGTATCTGCTTCGGCTGGCAAAATCCCAAAAGGTGTGAGGGGGAACATGTTTCAGATAAACCAGAAGGGGACAGAGTAGAGCCAGGAGTTGAGCAGAAGGAAACACAGGACAGCTTGCCAAATAGGTCAAATGATGGTAAGGGGGATAGCACATGCCAACACCAGGTGAGGGACCTGATGTACAGGTGTCTGTATACCAATGCCAGAAGCCTCCGAGCCAAGATGGACGAGCTGGAGTACTTGGTTACTAATGAAAACATAGATATAGTGGGTGTAACAGAAACCTGGTGGAATGGTGAGAACCAGTGGGACACGATTATTCCTGGATATAAACTTTATAGAAGGGACAGGGAGGGAAGGGTTGGGAGAGGAGTGGCACTGTATATCAAATAAGAGACAGATTCCAATAAGCCAGAAAACCTAGGTGGACCAGAGTCCTCAACAGGATCATTATGAGTAACATTATGAGGACTGAAAGGAAATGTGTTACAGGGACGTGCAATCGCCCTCCGGATCAAAGTGCTGAGAGTGACCTGGAGATGGAGAAACAAATAAGAGAGTCATCAAAGAGAGGCAGGGCAGTAATAATGGGTGACTTCAACTACCCACACATAGACTGGGTAAATTCACATTCAGGTAATGACAGAGTCCAAATTTCTAGATGTGCTAAATGACTGTGCCTTAGAACAGTTAGTCGCAGAACCAACCAGAGAGATGGCGACTTTGGATTGAATCCTGAGTGGTGCCCAGGACCTGGTGTGAGATGTCAGAGTTGCAGAACCAGTGGGTAGCAGTGACTACAGTGTGATCCAATTCGGCATATATGTGAGATGAGAATTGTCAAGGAAGTCCAACACAGATGCATTGGACTTCAGAAGAGGAAACTTCTCAAAAACGAGGGGAATGGTAAGAAGGAAGTTGAAAGGGAAAGTCAGGAGAGTCAAATCACTCCAGAAAGCATACAACTTATTTAAAACCACAGTACTAGAAGCACAGTTGGAATGTATACCAAGAAGGAGGAAAGGTACCACCAAGTTCAGGAGGATGCCAGTGTGGCTAACAAGTAGAGTCAGGGAAGCTATAAAAGGGAAGAAGACTTTCTTCAGAAAATGGAAGTCCTGCCCAAATGAGAGAACAAGAAAGAACATAAAATGTGGCAAAAGAAATGCAAGGAGACAATAAGGGATGCAAAGAGAGAGTTTGAGGAGCATATAGCTAGAAGTGTAAAGGGGAATAACAAAAATTTCTTTAAATACATTAGAAGTAGAAAACCTGCCAGGGAGGCGGTTGGACGATTAGATGATGAGGGTGTGAAAGGAATTATTAAGTAGGATAAGGAGATTCCAGAGAAGCTGAATGAGTTCTTTGCATCTGTCTTCACGGCAGAGGATACTGTCCATATACCCTCTCCAGAACTGAGTTTTTCAGGTTTAGCGGCTGAAGAACTGGGTGAATTTGCAGTGACAAGGGAAGATGTTGTAAACTCTCTTGAAAAGCTAAAAATTAACAAATCGCCAGGGCCAGATAGCATCCACCCAAGAGTTCTGAAGGAACTCAAATGTAAAATTGCTAATCTCCTAGCAATATGTATATAACTTGTTCCTAAAATCAGGCTCTGTACCAGAGGACTGGAAAGTAGCCAATGTGACTCCAGTTTTCAAGAAGGGATCCGGGGTGGATCCGGGAAATTACAGGCCGGTCAGCTTAACTTGCGTGCCGGGTCAATTGATGGAAAGCATACTTAAGGACAAAATTGTTAAGCATATAGAAGAACAGGCCTTGTTGAAGGAGAATCAGCATGGCTTCTGCAAGGGAAAGTCTTGCCTCACTAACCTTTTGGAGTTATTTGAGAGTGTCAAGAGGCATGTGGATAAAGGTGATCCGGTTGACATAGTATACTTGGACTCCCAAAAAGCTTTTGATAAAGTTTACCACCAAAGGCTCTTGAGTAAACTTAGCAGTCATGGAATAAGGGGGCAGGTTCATGTATGGATCAGTAACTGGTTGAAGGACAGGAAACAGAGAATAGGAAGGGAGGTAGGAGGGAGGGAGGAAGTGGGGTCCCCCAAGGATCAATAGTGGGACCAGTGCTCTTTAACTTGTTCATAAATGATCTAGAAGTTGGGGTGGCCAGCAAAGAGGCCAAATTTGCAGATGACACTAAACTATTTAGAGTAGTGAAATCCACAATAGATTGTGAGGAACTCCAGAAAGATCTCTCCGAACTGGGGGACTGGATGACAAAATGGCAAATGCGGTTCAATGTAGGCAAGTGTAAAGTGATGCACATTGGGGCAAAAAAACACCAACTTCATATAAACGTTGATGAGATCTGAGCTGTTGGCGACTGACCAGGAAAGAGACCTTGGGGTTGTGTTGGACAGCTCACTGAAAGTGCCGTCTCAATGCGCGGCAGCTGTGAAAAAAGCTAATTCCATGCTAGGAATCATTTGGAGGGGGATTGAAAATAAAACTGCTAATATTATAATGCCCCTATACAAATCTATGGTGCAGCCACATCTGGAGTACTGCATACAACTTTGGTCACCGTATCTTAAGAATGATATTGTAGAAGTGGAAAAGGTGCAGAAGAGGGCAACCAAAATTATTAGGGGCCTGGAGCACCTTCCTTATGAGCCTAGGCTACAGTATCTGGGGCTCTTTACCTTGGAAAAGAGACAACTAAGGGAAGATAAGATCGAAGTGTATAAAATTAGGGATGTGCATGAACTGGTCCGGAGGCCATTCTAAAGGCCTCCGAACTGGTTCAAAGGTGGCACCGGCTCGAAGGTTCGATGCTCGGGGGGTACCTCTTTAAGGACAGGGGAGGGTGCACTTACCCCTCCCACCACTTTCCCCCAACTGGGCAGCGTACCTCCCTGCCACCCCTTCCCCCATTCTTGGCCGGAAGTGGCCGGAAGTATCGCATGTGCATGTGTGCGCACATGCATGGCAGGGGCACACACACAATGGCCACATGCGCAGGCGATACTTCCGGCCACTTCCAGACAAGAACGGGGAAAGGGGTGGCAGGAAGGTACTCTGCCGCCCCATGGATTTTGCTAAAAATCGAGCACCGGTGGAGGGAAAGCGGCAGGAGGGGTAAGTGCACCCTCCCCCACCCTTAAAGAGGCACCCCCACCGGCATCAAACCACACCTCCACGGTTCCATGCACATCACTATATAAAATTATGCATGGAGTGGAAAGAGTAAACAGAAAGAAATGCTTCTCCCTCTCTCACAACTCTAGAACCAGGGGTGACCCCATAAATCTGAAGGTTGGGAAATTTAGGACCGACAAGTGGAAGTACTTTTTCACACAGCACATAATTAATCTATGGAATTTCTTACCATGGGATGTGGTGATGGCCACCAGCTTGGATGGCTTTAAGGGGGGTTTAGACAGATTCATGGAGGACAGGTCTATCAGTGGTTACTAGTCTGATGGCTGTGGGCCATCTCCAGCCTCAGAGGCACGATGCCTCTCAATACCAGTTGCAGGGGAGCAACAGCAGGAGAGAGGGCATGCACATACCTCTTGCTTGTGGGCTCCCCAGAGGCATCTGGTGGGCTACTGTGTGAAACAGGATGCTGGACTAGATGGGCCTTGCGCCTGATCCAGCAGGGCTATTCTTATGTTCTTATGACTAGGAAAAGCTGTGGGATTAGAGGAAGGTGGTGGAGTTAAGGTGGTGGAGGAAAACACTACGGGTTTGGATCAGGAATAGGTAGAGATAACTGATGGAAACAGTTGCCCACGGTCAAAACATCAATTTGTGTCTCAGACTTGGGAAATCACTGTCTTTGACAGACTTGAGATGTTTCACTCTTTTCTTACTAATTTGGCAACACCATCATGGTCATACCACCAAATCATCAGTGGACAGAATTGCAGTTCTGCAAACTTACCTGGGCATTCAGACTGGAGAATAAAATGCTGTATAAATCTCTGCTTTCATTACTTGTTCCTGAAGAAAGAGTCTGTCACTTACTTACAAACTCCATGATTGGGAAAAGATGAAGTGTATAAGGTCTCCTGTGACTCAGAAGGCAGTGCATCTATATCAAGCACCAATGGAAACTTTTCTCCTGGGGAAAGTATCAGATGTGGCAGTCCTAATCAGACCATAATGGGAGCAAAGTTTGAAAGCCCTCCTCCAGTGTTCCCTGTAAGAGAGATTCCCAGATGTTGTTGACTACAACTCCCACAATCCCCAACCAAAGGCCTTTGCAGCTGGGAATGCTGGGAGTTGTAGTCAACAACATCTGGGAATCCCTCTTACAGGGAACACTGCCCTCCTCCTGCTACTGCAATCCCAGCCCAGACCAGCCCCTGCGACCACCTTTAGAATAACAGGCATATTGTCTGGTTTGGCTGTCAGCAGAGGCCCTCCTACCTGCCATGGGTAGAATGACCTGTGGAATCTTCCTGTCTCTACTGCAATTTCTTTCTCAAAGAGTACCACTCAATTTTAGTTTGCACATATTCTGTTTATAGGAAAGACAATCATGACTATATCCAAGGAAACCTCATGATTTTTCTAGAGCATTTTTCAATCCATTTGTCAGTGTTGTTCACACTGAGCAAAAGGTTGGGGGGAAATCAAACCACAGATAAATGGACACTTAAAATAATTGAAGGGAGATTAGTCACCCTTTATCAACCTTACAACACGGCGTTGTGCTTACAGTTAAGGTGCTTAATGAATGGGGACCAGCCCTTTTTCATGCGTTCAGTCCCTGCTGCATGGATTTTAGTTTCTGGGTTAAGCATGCAATTCTATGTCTGTAGCAAGACTTCACTGTCCATGAAGATAATGATCTCAGAACTGTGGTGCACTCTCTGGTAACCTCTAGGCTTGACTACTGCAATGTGCTCTATGTGGGGCTGCCTTTGTATGTAGCCCAGAAACTTCAGTTGATTCAAAATGCAGCGCCTAGATAGATCTCCGGGGTGTCTTGGAGAGACCATATTATGCCAGTTTTAAAGCAATTGCATTGGCTACCAATAGGTTTCGGGGGGGGGGAATACAAAGTGCTGGTGATTACCTTTAAAGCCCTAAATGGCTTGGGGCCAGGTTACATAGGAGAGTGCCTTCTTCTGCATGATCCCTACCGTGCATTGAGATCACCGAGAGAGGTCCATTTCCGTATGCCGCTGGCTCATCTGGTGGTGACTCAGGAGCCGGCCTTCTCTCTAGTTGCTCCTAGGCTATGGAATGTGCTCCCTATAGACATTCATGGTTTAACATCTTTGCCAGCCACCAAAAGAGTCCTTAAGACACATTTTTTTAAAGCCAGGCTTTTAGTAATCTCTGAATGTTTTAAATACGTAAAATGCTGTTTTTAACAGTTTGCTTTATTTATTTTTGTGTGTGTTTATTTTTGTGAACTGCCTAGAGCCTTTGGAGTCAGATAGTATATAAAATAAGTAAGTAAGAGAATCGCTATATGTAAGAGATTAGATACCCCACACACTGGGTTATATCCAAATTAGTGCAAGTTTCTGGGGGGGATTTTCCCATCCCTAGTCCCCACGGTAGCTTCCTATGCCCACTGAAAGCCACTACTGAGGACTGAGGGACCCTCTGGATCTAGAAAGTTGTGGATCCAGCACAGGAAGCAGCAGCGGGAGGGGAATGTGCAGAAATCAAACAGGAGCACCTTGGACAAGCAATTCCTGCTTGCACAAGGTGCCTCCACTTGATTTTGGTGATTCTCTCCTTCTGCAGCCCCACGACACATGCTGTCCTTTCCCTGAGGACCCTCTGATCCTCAGGGGTTGCTTTGGGGGAGGCACAAAGGATGGTTGTGGATAAAAGGGGTGGGAAAGCTATTTTTGCTCATGTTGTTTGGACGCAATCCTATACCAATGGGCAGCTTAATCATGGTGGAAGTTTTTGGTAGTGTTGTTTATAAAGTTATCAGTAATTTATTATGATTTTTCCTAGTGAGAGCTAACAAATGACTCTTTCCCAGATTCTGCTTGGAAGCTTTTAAAACCAGCAATGCTATCATGGCGCACATGAATTAATGGAAAACTAATATCCAGGACGTGCTCTTTTTCTCTGTAGATGCCAAGCGTCGTAGCAGCTCAAATATTTTACATATGCTCGTGCTGCAAGTTGCAAGTGTGCAGCTAATTTGATTAGGGGATTTTCCCACCCTTCTAATGAGACACCAGCTTTCTGCTTCAAAGCTCTTTGGAGCTTTCAAGCCCTGCCCTGGTTGCCAAAGCACAGTGAAGAGCTCAGCCAGGGCTGCCTTCCATGGGGAAAAGGAACCCGGCGGGCACGATTACTGTGCCAGACAGCCCAAGACTAGACGGAATCCTAGTCTGTGACATGGCTCTCCTTGGTCTTGGAGTGTATCACTTTTGTGTCTGTCATAGAGATGGATAGGGCGGTATTTGTGCACTAGAGACATTTTTTCAAGGTTGGCTTCTGAGCGTTGGTGGCTAAGAGACTAAGTTACAGCTCAGCAAGTTCTCAGTTCAAACCTTACCTCTCTGACTTCAGTAGAGTAGCCTCAAGCCACCCCCTCTCTTCCTCAGCCCACCACCTGCAATATGGGGATAAAGGACACTGACTGACTTTACTGGGATCTTGTTAGGATTACAAGATGCCTCACATGTTCTTAAAGCACTCTCTAAATGCAAAGTGTTGCTGTTGTTCACACAGTCAAGGAGGCACATGGGATTTAGAATTGTTATCCTCAATAACGTCTGTATGCAGGCAGAGGATCTCCGTACATTGTAGCCACAATTCTGGAAAGAGGGTCACTTTCCATATTTAGATTGCAGCATCTTTGCAGTAGATTCTGGACTTAACCCTGATTTGCATACCTGAGATCATAAGCATACTAGTTCGTATAGTGCACAAACTTCCGTGCACACTGTAAAATGAAGCAACTACTTATGAAGATCGCACTGTGATGAGCTCTCCGTAGGATTGCCTTTGAACCTAGTCCAGAAACTTCCGTTAGTTCAAAATTCAGCAGCCAGTCTGGTCTCCTGGAGGAACCATATTACTCCTGTTTTAAAACTGTTGCACTGGTTGCTGATATGTTCCTGAGCAAAATATAAAATGCCGGTGGTTATCTTTAAAGCCCTAAATAGCTTAGGACCAAGTTAGCTTTGAGAATGTCTTCTTCTGCATGATGCCCACTGCTTCAGTTGAGGGCACCTGTGGAGATCTGCCTACAGTTGTCTCTGGTTTGTCTGCCACTGACTCGGGGTCTGGCCTTCTCTATAGCCATTCCTGAGCTTTGGAACACACACCCTGCATAAATAAGAGTTCTAATATCTCTGGCAGCCTTCAAGAAGGCCTAAAAAACATACTTGTTTAGCCAGGAGTTTGGTGGTGGCTCTTAATATGTTTTAACTGTTTTTGATGGTGTGTTGTTTTTTTAATCAGTTGAACTGTAAAGCACCTTGAGATATTTGGATTAGGCAGCATTTATTTATTTATTTGATAAGCAAGCCACCTGATATTGAGACAAACCAATGACCCACCTAGCTCAGTCTGGTCAGAGGAGACTGCGACTCCCTGTGCTCTTGGGCAAAGGTGTCTCCTAGCCTTGCTACTCAAAAATACCCTTGCACCTACAGATGCCAAGAACTAGATATGGGGACTGGTAAAGGTAAAGTTGTGCCGTCGAGTCGGTGTCGACTCCTGGCGCCCACAGAGCCCTGTGGTTGGTAGAATACAGGAGGTAGAATACAGGAGGGGTTTACCATTGCCATCTCTCATGCAGTATGAGATGCCTTTCAGCATCTTCCTATATCGCTGCTGCCCGATATTAGTGTTTCCCATAGTCTGGGAAACATACCGGCGGGAATTCAAACTGGCAACCCCTGGCTTGCTAGTCAAGTCATTTCCCCGTTGTGCCATTAGGTGGCTTGTGGCAATGGTAGGCATGCGGGATATATGCTCTACTACTGAGCTACAGCTTATGTTACTGCAACCATGTCATTGGCAAAGGGATTGTATGAATTGGGCTTAAGTTGCCCCAACAGATTATCAGACCTGTCAGAGGATCCATCCTGAAGTTTTTGAGAGTATATTGATACTGTTAGGTAGTACACAAACAATGCTGCATCCTTCTACCATTGCAGGAGTGCCATGCCCATCCAAACGGATCTGATCTTGTCCAGTGTCAGAAGCTAAGCAGACCTGGGACCAGCCAGTACCTGGATGGGAGACCATAGATACACCTATTACTTGATGTGGATTTTTTCCTCTCCCACTGCTGGCTTTTGTGCTTGCACTGCAGCTGACCCATGTGCAAAAACCTGCTTCTCCATGCAGGCTGCTTTTGGTACATTGGGATGAACAAAATTAGATAACTATGTGGGCAGTTTTTAAGCAATGAAGAGCTAGAGATATTTTCACTAAGTAAAGACAGGTTGTTGGATAATAGCAACTGAGTAACATCGTTCTCTCATCATCAGGAGCGTTACTAAAGCTGAATGTATTCTTATTCTGAACAATCACAATTTTTTTCTTATTTAAGGAAAATAAAGTTTATTTTAAAAGGCTTTTGACTAAGAGTGCATTTTTAACAACGTACATCAACTTCTGGAGGTAAGCACAATAGCCCCCTTGTCACTTAGTCTGGCTGTCCCTTTGCCCATGTCCCAGGTACAGGACCGGTTCCAGTGCACTCCCCTTGATAGCTTACATACAGACTATACAGAGATGCTTATGTTGGACTTTCACTTCAATCCTAAATACATTTACACTCAGAGGTAAGTGATTTTCACTGGAGCGTAAGTCCCTGTCAATGTGTTTCCAACCGGGGTGAAAAAACTGGCAGCCATTTGCAGACGATGGCGGCTCCTGGCAGGCAGATCCTAAACACATTGACTCGGTAGAGCAGTGGACCCAATGCTCCAGCCCTGCCTTCAGTTCTTAACGGCAGTTCTTTCCAACTTTGGTCTATTCCAGTTCAGACAGGAATTGTCAATGCAGCCTCTGGCTGACCAAGGACAGACTTAGATAAGCTGCTGCCATTGAGAACTGAGTGCTGACAACACTTTGAGAATGGAGCCCATCTCCCCCCGCCCCCACCAAGCATTTCATGCCATGATGCACCCAGATTGGCTTGCTCAGGCCGAACAAGGTGTGCACAACAGCAAACAAAACACAATCCTTTGCACGTCACATTTTGAAACTCCACCTGTACTCTGACAAGGCAGCAGTTTTCTCAGGAAGTAAATATTACGGAATGAAATTCATTCTGTGGGCCAGGAGAAGGAGTAATGAGGCTCCCAGCTTTCCTGATGGCAAATTCTGAACTCTAATCTAAATCATCAACAAGCTCAACCCCAGGTAGCAAGTTTTAGGGTCTCATTGTAGTTCAGTGAAAAGCTGGGGGAGGGGGAACATGTGAACAGCAGTAATACATGTATGTGTTTTAAATAATGTTTTTTAATTGTTGAGGCAGTAATACTTGGTTCATGGAACTGCAATATACAGAGAGGTGAAATAAATAGCTTCTATATATAATATATATTTATATATATAATAGAGCTGGTTTTAAAATATTCCCTTATCATTGGTGTATTAGGTTATTTTACTTAGTCACTTGAAGGTAGTTAGCAGCATTTTCCAGAAGTGAGCATAATGCAGGATCACAGAGCCGTGACACCTTATGTCGTCGGAAAGGTTACAAAGGACTGAGGTTTTGAGCTCTCCAAGGAAGCTCAATGACTGATTCGCAGACCATCTTGTCTCGGTCGAGTTTGCAGCAGACAATAAAAGAGATCACTGCAACACCAGAGAATTATCCAAGGGTTTCAGAGGCTTTGGGAAAAGAACTTTGGTTTTCTTTGGCTTGCAATGTGTGGTGGGTTTTTTGTTGTTGTTTTTTAATTTTAAGATGAACTTTCCCCCCAACCCAAGGGGATTGGCTTGGAAAAGTTGTCCATTCCAAAAGAGAAATAAGCACCTGTATGTCAATCCACAGCAAAAACAAAAACAAAAAATGTCAATTTAAATAGAGCCATTCATTTTCTTCTTCAAGTTACAATAAATCTTTGACAGCTTCCCCAGCGTTTTTTTTAATCCAGTTTAAAAAAAAAAAAAATTAAACACAATGTACAAAAATAGAGCTTCTCCCTTATTTTTAGTGTAAAAATATTTCTCTGGTACAGTCTATCTTTTGTAGTTTATTCGCACGACAGTCTTTATCTATCCTTTAACTGGGGTTGGTGGGTCGTATTCTCCTAGTCCTCTTGGTCACTGTGGTATACTTGAAAGGTTTCTGTAACTCCACTTGACCCTTTGGGTATCTTTTCATAAAATGAACATCTTGCTGGTTTTCCCGTGTCTTAGGCCCTTTCCGGGGCCTGCCCTTTTTGGTGAAGCCAACATACCAGCCTGAATACTTCGCAGACATCAAGGCCGTGTAGTTGTTCTCTAACACTTTCTCAATGAAGACGCACTCTTTGCTGCCGCCGTCAGGCTGTAAATGAAATAAAATATGATGAATAAATTGTAATCGGATACACAGCAAAGACACATCTGATGTTCTGAACATGAAGGCTATGCCTGTTTCACTTGATTCTACAGAAAGCAAAGAGGGCAAAGCCTTAGGATATTATTTTATTACTTAACAATTTAATATAAGTAAGGCTGTAAATATGTGATGCTTCCACAAACGTGCAGATGAATCACAGGGTTTGGCAGTGGGTGCAGAATTGAGCTTGGTGAAAATCTTAGCTTTTGTTTTTTTAGGGAAAGGGCACATTTCTTGCCCTTATGGCTCTGAAGACATGTGTCAGGCCCTCCTGCCAGCTTCTGGGGACTTGGGGCACTCACCAGACCTCTTAATGGTGGAAAGGGAAGCTGCACAGTGTCCAACCTTGTTGGGACCTGGCAGGACCCTCCCCTTGGCAACAGAGAGAGCACAAAGGCTGGGGAGTTAACCGCCCAGGGCTGGGCCAGTATGGCCACATGGTGGCAGCAATGGGAGGGCTGCCGGAAGAGAAGGAGGGGCTTAGGGTAACGGCCACCCTAGAGGCTGCTGAGTAAACAGCTGGGAAGACAGCTTGGGCCTTGGGGAAGGGGCCAGAGAGAAAGGGTCAGGATTGCCCTGGATATAGGGCATTATTTAAGGAGCATATGGTGAGAGATGGATAGATCAGCAGAGACAGGAGCTGGCTGGCCCTAAAGGCTCCCTGGGAGGTGCAGGGAAACCCCTCTTGCTGACAGGTGGAACAAGTTTGAAAGTGTGTGAGCAATGCCATTACAATCACTGGAGTCAGAAATAAAGGTATATGAATGAGATTTTCAGTTGCTGGGGGTGGAGCTTCAGCGTCCTTGACCCGGCTATGACTAGCAAAACCATGATCATGCAAACATCACAAAAAATGCTGACTAAATCATTCCAAATATGAGCATTCATACAAAGTTTACGTAACTGATACAGGTAGCAAATTTTAGCTTTTCTTGGCACAAAATCACCTGCATGAAGAATTTTAAACATTTGCAATTCAGAGTACAAGCATCATATAAGGATGTTACACACAAGCAGTCAAATGGCAAGGCTCCCTTTGATTATTTAAAGATCAGTCCAGCACACCATGCATGAAATCATAACTACATCACTGCCAGTTGTGACGAACTCAGCTAGATGATATTTTAGGCCTGAAAGGATCTACCTGACTCTTCACAGCTGGTCATTTCTTCCTGTGCTTAAGCTTGCAGGGGTGCAGTCATATACAATATTAAGCTTGAAATAAGCGGTCTCCTAGTGCTATTTGATTCTCACCACTGTACATTTTCCATTAAGGATCTAGTCTGGCAGCAATTAGCAAATAGTTATGCAGCACCAACAACTACAAATCCAGTTGCAACGTTCAGACAAAGTTAGCGACTGAGCCTTGGAAATCACATTTGCCTCCCAGTTTATTGAAGAATTCACGTACACCGAAAGAAGAAAAGAGATCAAAGGCAGCTCACTCATTTGACTAATGCACACTGGACGTAAGTAATAATTGCATTGCTTATAAATTGTGCTGAACAGCACAGATGGCCAAAATGTGAGGATTTGCCTCAGCCAAGTTGGAGGCAGGAAGAAAATTCTTTAGCTTCTCTCCAGAAAGCATACATTGATTCCCTGCCGGAAACATACAGTAGAGCCATAGAGATATGATCCCAGAGATCTGAAGTAATCTGTCAACTCTGGTCCTTTCCCTTGATAGCTTGGCTCGCTCATGCTTTTGATGCGACTGCCAAATCAGCATGGGGCATTCTTCAGATTGTGAACTTTGTAGGAAACTGGGTACGAGAAACAGATGAGTGATGGCAGTCAAGCGCACCAGAAAGCGGAGAGTAGGAACATTCCGGATTATGAAAACACTACAATTTCTAACAGAATTGTATCACTCTGAGTCCTAGACTTGAGTAGAGTGGTGTTTTTTTTGGGGGGGGGGTTAAAGGAAAAGGAAAGAAAACAGGATTGCACGATTGCTTCAGATTCCTGTACAAAGCTGTCAGAAGTCCAAATGCACTGAAAAATTAGTCTAGAATAAATCTTTAGTATGTCAACCCACAACTGGGCTGGAAACAAAGAGTATCTCAAATCAGGCTTGTTCAGAAATTGTGTCTGTAGCTCTGGACATAGAGCAGGAAAATCAAAGAAGTTGAAAAGTGTGATGCACCTGACATGCAAAGTACGTTATCCTGAGCTTCCAGAAAACCTTGGTTAAGCAAAGCACGTGTTATCCAGGAATAACCTTTTCCTGTGGACAGCTATCCAATAATTCATGTAACAGTCATTAACCAATTCAATATGGGAGCAATTTGCTTTTTGTGGCCTTGCAGATAAAACATTTATGTCTGGTACTTTACAGTTGGCATTGGGGTAGATCTGATAAAGATCAGAACAAAGGACTTAATACCTATGATCCTTTGTCCATTTGTGAGGTTATGGAGTATTACAGGTGAGTGATGATATTCATGCACAATTGCTATAAAAGGATGTGAACCAGATGTAGGGCATGATCTACTTGACATTAAGCACTTGCATTGATTCCAGTTGAAGTGTTAAGCACATGCTTAAACATATCCCAGTGACATCAATGGAATTTTAAATTGCCTAAATTTGGCTGGCTTGTTCAGCAATGTATTTACATTCAGCAATGTAAATACAAACAAAGGTATCAAAACTGGTGCCTAGGAAATGTCACAATGCAACTGATGTGTTTGCATCAAAACGGCATCAATGGGCAGTAGGTTATTTTGAACTAAAACTGGGCATTAGTCTTAGAAATATGCTCTCATTTTTAAAAAAATTCATTCCACTAATTACCCCTGAGAGGCTAGCTTTATAGTGCTATATTGCTATAAATCTCTGCACCGAATGTCCTTGAACACAAAATCTTTGGGATTATGAATATGCATAGGGTCACAGTTTTCTTTTTTTAAAAAATATATGTGTTTGCTAGGCAGAAGTCTGAATTGGTCATCTCCCTTCAGGGATACAGATCCCACACTAAGCATTTGAGGATGTGAATCAAAGAGATGGTAATGAATTGTTTAGTTTACACACACACACACACACACACACACACACATTTTATTGAACTCCCCCCACCAACCTAATAACCCATCCATATTTCCAATCCCATAACACAGGGTTTCTTAATCTTGGGCCCCCAGATGTCTTTGGACTACAACTCCGATCACCCTCAGCCACAAAGGCCATGTCTGGGGGGTGATAGGAGTTGTAGTCCAACAATATCTGGGGGCCCAAGGTTAAGAAACCCTGCCATAACATATTTTCTCCCCCCACCCTCCGCAAGTGTCTTTCCTCTCCCCACCAACAATATTAAGGGAGGAATTGCTGCTGCAGCTTTCCCTCTGCACTTCTGTCTCCCTCAGATACTTCCCATAGAGTTTCACTGCAACAGCTAGAGAATATAGCCCTGGTTTTCAAATTGCTACCAGGGAGTCAGCTGCTATGTCTGTATGGCTGCAGTATTTTTCAAGTAAAGCAAAAGTGATGATATTTACCCTACTGTGTTACAATGTTGCAATAAAGGCTATCGGGACTATTTATGCACAATGGGCCTCATTCAACATGAAACCAATGGAGATGAAGGGACTGGAAGAGCAAGTGTCCTTTAAAAGGCCCTGAAGCACTTATTGGATTGTTTGTGCAGAGCATTTGGTTAATTATCTCTCTGGTAGTAAACACAGGGAACATCTTGAACTGATACTAGGCAGATCTGCTGAAACATTTGCTACCCTTATATTTACATTCTCCAAATCTGCTGACACTCTCCACACCTTTTACAGTCCAATTTGGTCTACTTGGAGCTTTGCCTTCACATTTCAGGTTATCCAACTGGAGAGGATCAAAGGAGTTTTTTGTGGCACAAATGCTTTCTCTAAGCAAAGCCTTCCGTTTAGGCCACTAATTGCTTGCTTGCTGCTCCGAGGAAATTCTCCTGAGCTTCGATGGCACCAGAATATTACTACCACCCTAACCACATCTATTTGGAAGTCAGTCTCTCAGGTTTCAATGGGACTTGTTCCCAAATAAGTATGCAAGGGATTAATGCCCACACCAGCACTGAACAAGTGCAGCAGTTGGGCACCATTGCGCTGACTACTTATTAAATCAGAAAAAAACCGTGAAGGCTGCAGTTGTAAATGCACTGAGCAGAGAGTAAGTCCTATTGAACATAGCAGGACCCCCTTTGGAGTAAAAATGCATCAGACTGCACTGCCAGCCACCTGAGAAGTTTGATATGGGAAAATAAGGACTGCAGACACTTTCATACAAGCCCTGACAAGATGGCTAATTTGAAAGACACAGAAAAGGTTTCAGGGTAGCAACATGTAAGAAACTTCTTGATCACTCCCAACAGCAACAGCAACCAAGCATGGAACAGTTTGGAATCGGGTTGCTCCAAACACTCTCTCCATTTTTGCCACCCCACCTGCAGGTGGCAGAAATGGAGGGAGTCTGGTATTTGGGGGAGGGCACGGCATTCTGAAAGTGTTGCGGTGGGGTGGTGGATATACTGCTAGTTAGTGGTAATGCAGCAGTTGTATCTTTTCTTCTTTTTAAAGATATTTTTACATGGGGGCTTTCCACACAAGCAGCGTGGAGCACCTGCAGGGCTTGTGAGGGGAAAGTGAGCTTGACCCACTCTCCCCACACACAGGAATTCCGCCCTCCCTGGGCGGCAGAATTGGCTGTCCACACGATTGCCGGCTCCATCATGGAGCCAGTAGGGGCAGTGGGGATCAGGGGCCACCTGGCCACCGGAAGTCCCAGAATGCCCCACTCGAGTGTGAGGTGCATTCTTGGAGACCCCCGATGCCGGGAGGCATGTTGTAGCCTCCCGGTCTGGGGTCTCCTCATGAGTCACCGTGGTGGCATCTCACAGTCAAGAAAACTCACTCCGCCAACCTCGTTTTAGGGGAAGGCTACTTTGGCAGGCGAGCCGCCATTGAACCACCAGGCTCACCTGGTGGTTCTCACGATGGGGAGAAACCAGGCTGGGCTCCACTAGCCCAGTCTCCCCCCAGCATGAGAATAGCCTCACTGTGTCTCTATGGCGGGCAATGGCAACTGCAGCACTGGAATGACTGGAGGGATTCCCAGCAGTTGGCTCCATCCTGCAATCTCTCCCCCCGCCCCCCGAATGCCTCAGGACTGGCATAGCATCATTCTGGGGGCATTTCTAGAAAAATGGACGTGGCTTTTTAGCAGCTTCTAGCACTACTGTCAGCACCCACAGGGGCACACGATCCAGGGGAATGTTGTTCATCAGTCATTTGGAAAATCTAATAGGAAATGGGGAAATGACCAGATTTTCTAATAACATGATCAGGTAACAAATATGGATGTGTAAATTAATCTAAACATCCAGTTCTCCAAAGTCTAGCGTTCATGCGACTACAGTACTAACATTTACACAGCAACATTTCAAGAGCTCAGTGAGCTTCACATACATTCTCAGGAGAAAAAAAAAATTCTAGTAGTCCTGTACAGTAAGTCAGCATTATTTTCTTTACATTGTAAACTGTGGTGGGGGCTGAAGAGAAAACAGCCTGCTTTGGACCACCCAGTGAGTTGAAATATTAACTAGGAGTTTTCTGTTCTCACAGCCTTGCACTCTTAACCACGACACTATATGTGATCTAAGTGTCCTATTCCGTTTGGATTCTGGTTTCCCTTAATCCAGCCGCCAGGATCGTGTGTCTCCTCAGGGTACATGCTGCCCAAGGAGACACAGGGATGGGGGAATTCCCCAAGACACCGTGCTCATCACATGGTGCCTTGTGAGTTATCAGGAGGCCAGGAAAACAAGTCCTAGCCTCTGTGGATCCATGATGCGGGAGCAGTGCGGGTTGTGCGAGCACACAGCTCGTGCACTGAAAAAATGGAAAAACAGATCTGGGGGGAGGTTGGTTGAACCCTGCCTCCCCCGCTGCTTGCCTGCACAGTCATATGAATCACCCCGTGTGTGGATGGTGCTTTGTACAAAATTCAGAAATTTAAAAATGGAAGCATGAAGTGTTCCTAATGCACTGGTTTTAGTTCAGAAACAAAGTCAGGTAATTTGGAATTCCAAAATCTAGGGATAAATTGGGATGAGAGAAAAATTTAGAAGTACCCTTCACTTCACTACAAACAGATACCATACCAGTGTTAGTTACTTTTCCGGTTACAAGGTCTCGTTTGCATTTTAGAGAGTGCCAAGCAGCCTGCACACCCTACACACTATAATTTTTTTAACTTTAATCTAAGTAACAGAGTTTCAGTGATGTAAAGAACTACTCTCAAGTGTATTCAAGCTTACATCTCCATGAGTTTCGAAAACACAACACTGAACAGTAAGAATGTCTATATCCCTGAAATTGTGCACACTCATAAAAAGATGACAGGGTCTGGAACTGCCAGCTGCACTGGTGGAGATTTCTGTGCATGGCTGACCTAGCCTACGGGGATGGGGTCCTGGCTCAGGGGAAGAGCAGCTGCTTGCATGAAGAAGGTCATTGATGGAAAGCATCCTCAAGGATCAAATTGTAAAGCACATAGAAGAACAGGCCCTGCTGGTCATGAACCAGCATGGCTTCCGCAAAGGTAAGTCTTGCCTCACCAACCTTTTGGACTTCTTTGAGAGTGTCAACAAGTGTGTGGATCAAGGTGATCCAGTTGACATCGTATACCTGGACTTTCAAAAAGCTTTCAACAAAGTTCCTCATCAAAGACTCCTGAGGAAACCTAGCGGTCATGGGATACGGGGACAAGTACATGTGTGGATTGCTAACTGGTTGAAAGACAGGAAACAGAGCATAGGTATAAATGGAGAGTTTGCACAATGTAGGGAAGTAAGAAGTGGGGTCCCCCAGGGATCTGTACTGGGACTGGTGCTTCTTATTTTATTCATAAATGATCTAGAAGCAGGAGTAAGCAGCGAGATGGCCAAATTTGCAGATGATACCAAATTCTTTCAGGTAGTGAAATCCAAAATTGATTGTGAGGAGCTCCCAAAGGGTCTCTCCAAACTGGGGGTGGGTGGGCGACAAAGTGGCAAATATGGTTCAGTGTTGGCAACTGTAAAGTGATGCACATTGGGACAAAAAAACCCAACTTCAAGTATACGCTGATGGGATCTGAGCTGTCGGGGACTGACCAGGAGAGGGATCTTGGGGTCGTGGTGGACAGCTCATTGAAAGTCGACTCAATGTGCGGCAGCTGTGAAAAAGGCAAATTCCATGCTAGGGAACATTAGGAAGGGGACTGAAAATAAAACTGCTAATATTATAATGCCCTTATACAAAACTATGGTGCGGCCACACCTGGAGTACTGCATACAATTCTGGTCACCATATCTAAAAAAGGACATTGTTGAACTGGAAAAGGTGCAGAAGAGGGCAACCAAGATTATCAGGGGCCTAGAGCACCTTTCTTATGAGGCAAGACTACAACACCTCGGGCTTTTTAGTTTAGAAAAAAGGTGACTGCAGGGAGACATGATAGAGGTCTATAAAATCATGCATGGTGTGGAGAAAGTAGATAGAAATAAATTCTTCTCCCTCTCCTATAACACTAGGACCAGGGGTTGTCCCATGAAATTGATTGCCAGGAAATCTAGGACCAACGTACGGAAGTACTTTTTCACACAACGCATAATCCACTTGTGGAATTCTCTGCCACAAGATGTGGTGACAGCCAACAACCTGGGTGGCTTTAAGAGGGGTTTGGATAACTTCATGGAGGAGAGGTCTGTCATCAGCTACTAGTCGGAGGGCTATAGGTCACTTCCAGCCTCAAAGGCAGGATGCCTCTGAGTACCAGTTGAAGGGGAGTAACAGCAGGAGAGAGGGCATGCCCTCAACTCCTGCCTGTAGGCTTCCAGTGGCATCTGGTGGGTCACTGTGTGAAACAGGATGCTGGACTAGATGGGCCTTGGGCCTGATTCAGCAGGGCTGTTCTTATGTTCTTATGCCCTGCTGTTCCATCATCTTCCTCGCAGTCTCATATGGCTTCCAGATAGCATCCCCCCATGAAGCAGAGCAGGCTGAGCTGGTCACCATTAGGGGACTGAGTAGGAGTTCCCCCCTTGGCCCAAATTAGCCCAAGGTCAGAATTTTCTTGTTGTTGTTTTCTTACTCTGCACTGCTAGTTCAAAGTTCAGTGGTTGCAACAGCAGGATCAGGGCAGCTAGAGGAATATTTTAGGGGAACTGGCAGGCAGGCATTCTCTCAGGACCACTGGGCTTTAGGGGAAGGGAACTGCCACCCCACCCCTCTGAAGAATGGCTGACTCACCTACTCAAGGCAAAGGGGCTGCGGGGGGGGAGAGGGGGAGAGGGGAGGACTTTATGCAATGCTACAATAGGTAGGTTGTATAGCATTCCTCACGTTTCCATTTGTGTATGTGGAGTAACGCCTTTGGATCTCATCTCTCTCTCTTTTCCTAACACTGCTTTAGTGGATGGTGCAACCGTGCTTTCATGAGCAGAATTTCTCCTCTGCACACAGAAGAGAGCTTTGGATCCAGTTCAATGTTGTTCTTGACCCTAAAATTCTCTCTACACGACATGGGCACCAAACCCCATTTAGAGTGGGCCGTATCTAAAGTTTCAGTGGAAGGTGGGGGAACAGCTTACCACAGTATCAGAGTTACAACAACTCATAAATCTCTCAGAGATCTTGGCAGATTGTTGTGGATGTCTAAGAAGATTGTGGAGCTGGAGCTACTCCTTTTGCATAATGAAGCCATGGCCTCGAACTATCATAAGCATCTTCTGTTCTCAGCTGTCTGTCTCCATGCCAAGAAATCCTGAAAATATGACCATGGAGATTCCCCATGGTTTCTGCATTTTCAGCTGCTTCACAGCATTCTAGGCCAGGCCATCCCTAACAGTGAATGAGTGCCAAGTGTTACTCATTACATGCATTCTTCCTCCAACATACTGGCCCTCTGAACCTGAAGAATCCTCGGAGAAACATGCTCAGGAGTCTTGGCAGAAAGCTCAGCAAAGATGTCAGAGGGGCACTGCAACAGCTGAACAGGCTCCCAGGGAATCCCAGGGCATTTCTTCCTTTTTAAAAGCTGAATTCTTCCTAACCAGCTTTTAAGGGAAGATTCTCAAAGCAGGCTGCAAGAACAGAGAGGCAAGCTCAGCAAGAAAGTAGCTAAAAACATACACCTAAAACAGAGTTAAACAAAGCACTAGCATTAAAAACTGCAGCAAGAACCAATTCTATTTCTGGGCAAAATAAGAAGGTCTGGCACTGAAAAGCTGGGTACCCATCAAGGAGCTCTGGGGTGAGTGTTCTAAAATGAGGACTCTACCACTGAACGGGCCCTCCCCCTAGTTTTTGACCACTGCCTAATCTCTGTTGGTGGGGGCACCTGGAGAAGGGCTTCTAAAGCAGAACTCAATGCACAGGCAAGTTCATGTGTAAGGAGGCCATCTTTCAGGGGGCCATGTCCTTTAAAGATTAAAAGGGACATTCTGAATTGTGCACAGAATGAGCTGGTGAAAATTTAAAACTGGCAAGATGCATTTTTTAATAGTATGGGAAATAAAGCAAACCTAAGAGAGCAGAATTTTGATAATGGCACATCTTCATTTGCGCACAGTTTCCTGCCAAGCAGCCTCTGTGCATATCTATAGACAATATGTAACAACTATACAATGTACCTAGAAGAACTGGGGTGAACTGGTAGAGTGCATGGGAAAGACTCCGTGCCCGAGAGCTTAGGCAGTCACTACCATTCAGAGCAGACAAAATGGGATGGACTAGTCAGCACAAAGCAACCTTGGGTCCCCAGATACTGTTGGACTACAACTCCCATCATCCCCAACCACAATGGCTGGCTACTATAGTGAAGAGGAAGAGAGCAGACACAGTGCAATATAAAAGAGTGACAGTGCTTTCTTGTTTCTCGTGCACAGTCTCTTTTAGCTTTTCTCTCCAGTTGCATTCCCCCTTTCTCCTCCCTTACGGCTGAATCCTGTACTGTATCTTTGAAGAACTAACACATCCTACTCCTCAGGAATTTTAAAACCTCTTCTTACTAACTCTTCTGTCTTGTTCTAAATATATGCCCATCAAAAGTTTTCCTTTTGATCTACTCTCTTTTATTGTCCCATCCACCTGGGGAAAATCTTATGTGAAGAGCTCCCATTGAAATCATCAAGAGTCCTGTTCACAGAAGATGAAGCTCAGATAAGAAATATGAGCTGTAGGAAGGGGAAGAGAATTTTGACCACGGTTTGGCTGAAGTAGCTAAATTCCTACCCTCAGTCAGCCTACTAGTATCTATCAGCAAATCTGGAGCACTTTGAAGGCAGCACAAACTGAAGATAATGTAAAACAGCTTAGCTGCGATCTTAAATATTTACATTTTTGTTCTACTGCATGTCAAGCTGACATTTTCTAACATTTTAAGATTATCTACCTGGCAGGGTAGCCAAATCAGGATTCAACCACAACAGAAAGGGCAGTGTTTATATATATTAATACCTTCCATTTATGAAATATATGACCAACATCCAGCTCTACTAACAGACAAAATAAGTGCTCTAAACAGAACAGATTCCTGCACTTACCCCTGACAGTAACTGACTGAATGCTCTTTGAATGACAACAGGAGAGTATATGTAAAAACCCAGCATCTTACTCCCTTCACAATCCATTTGGTCAAACTATAAAGCCTGGAAAAATTATACATATTGCTACAATAATCTTTTTAGGCATGGTGCAGTAAATTGATATATTTTGTTTCTGACCTTGATATTGTAGTTCTGCCAAAACAGACAATTATACAAAACAGTACTTATGTTCCATTCTGTACCTGATTTACAGGATGTAAAATGTTCCATTCTACACTTGATTTACTTCCCAAAGGGAAAAATATATGTATTGGTGGTTGTGTATACAAGATAGTTGAAGGAGGAAAGCAGTGGCTAGAAATAGAACCTCTTGCTCAATTTGATTGGAGGTTTAAGTGTCAGCATGGAATATGCATTCAAATGCACATCAAAATATACATCCCATTGAAAGCAATGGAGTAGAAAGATGGTGCCCTCATTTGTTTGCATATTTTAATGTGCATCCCACTAAAAGTGACGGAGCAGATACACAGCATCTGCATTTTGATGCACATTCCAGTGTGCATTGCATTTACACTGGTAGTTCCTAAAAGCCATAATATTAGAGGCACTCTGTGGCATTTCCATAGGTATCTGAGACCTTTGGACAGAGCACAGGGGACAGGTTTCACACATCTCTTCTTTCCTTCAGAGGCTTAACTTCAAATGAATAGACTCCTCAATGAAGTAAAACGTGAGCCCTCTG
The DNA here is from genome assembly GCF_027244095.1 of Hemicordylus capensis. Classification (NCBI taxonomy): domain Eukaryota; kingdom Metazoa; phylum Chordata; class Lepidosauria; order Squamata; family Cordylidae; genus Hemicordylus; species Hemicordylus capensis. Next base: position 264,823,221 of record NC_069657.1, on the reverse strand, counting down.
AAGCATTTTGCACATCCTGATCTTTCCCTCACGAATTCTCACCTACCTTCTTCGGTTTTCACTAATTCACAAAATACTTCTGCTATTTTCAACTACGTTTATTTCCAAAGATGGAACTTACCTACCAAGGTATCACTAAGAGTAGCTTCACACTCTAAACGGGGTGCGTGTGTGTGTGTGTGCTCTGTGTCGATTCTTCAGGTATCTTTAATTACGTTACCATAAATGACTGGAAACACATTAGATAGATGCATTTCTCTTGTTTCATATAATGTGACATGTGTAGGCATGACAATGGACTACAAGCACAATAGACACTGGGGATCATTACCATTCCTTTCCAAGGAATGACTGCTCTGGCCCTAGTTTCCATAACAAAAACTGTCTGTTTTAATACACACATTCTGAAAAAGGACCTCCATTTTAAAGTTGCAATGTAAACAATCCAAAATCCTTACTACCCTTTGAAGGATACTCCTGGCAGGAGTCAGTGTTAAAGTTTAGCCAGTGTAGTCTTTGGCATTAAGCAACAATTTGTTTGTGGTCCTCCAAAACGAGAGAGTTCCCCGCCATCTGGTATCACTGTAGTAACGCTCTGGTAACTTTAAATATATTGGCTTAGAAAACAGTTATCTCACCAGAAAATCTTAACGTTTCTCCGTGAAAAACCTTGCTTCATCTGTTTTCATTGTATATAGCGAGTTCAAGTTCAGACCATGTGGAGTGAGTGACTTGTGTGCTTCAGGCCTTAATGTGAACGGGGTGGGTGGGTGGGGTGGGACTGCTCATGAAAGATGCAGGCAAGGGTGGAAAGAATAAAACATTTTAAATTCCAAAGTTCTCTCAAGAAAGAATGACAATATTAAGGTGATTTCCTGGATGGTTTGGATTTCAAGTCCTTGTGGCTTCTAAAGAAATCTTGAACAGATATGGTAAAAGTTAGAGAACTAATTTGGCGTGGGAACAACATACTGCATAACATAAACTTCATTCCTTCATATATATTAAAGTGTTATACTTCAACATAGATGAGTCAAAGAAGTTAACAAGACAAATATGTCAAACAACCAACTTATGTGAGGGAATGTCTATAAAGCTGTATCACTGTCAGTCCAGTGGGAACCATGTCCAGGAAGGAAAACCTGCCCACATCATCTCTATCTATTTATCTTTCCAAAATCACGGATTTCCTTTTTCAAGGGCACCAGTGTTCTGGGGGTCATTTTCTCCCATGCAGTAAATTTGGAGAGCTACACAATTATAGCCCAAATAATCCATATGAGTCTTTGGAGATGGCTATTCCAGTTTTTCAGCTACCAGAGTTAAGCAATGGTCCTGTTGTTGCTCCTAAGCAGATTACCTCAAAGATAGGATAATTACTGTCACTGTATCACAGCTACAATTGCTGCAGAACTATCAAAGGCTTCCTAGTGTCCTGCCTTGGCCTTTTAATGCCTGCATGAAAGAGAGTTCTATGGGACAGGCACTGGAGTTCTATGGGACAGGCAGGAGGAAGCAAAGACTCACCACAGGCCAACTGTGAGGGAGTCAGGAAATAGCAACTGGGGAGAGCAGTTATGATGAGAAACCAGGTAGTAGGACAAAGATTAACCAGACACAAGCAGGACCACGGACAGCTCCAAGGCAGAGAACTTACTCCAACCACCACCAGAACCAAACTGAACCCTTATATACTCATGCGGGCTCTCCTGCCTTGGGTTAGCAAAGGGCAATTCCTTACAGGGGCATGTTCTGACATGAAGACTAGCACTAAAGTGATCTGCAGTTTTGTGGCAGGCCCTCTGGAATCTCAGGACTGGCTATATGCGGGGTCCTGGAAAGTTGGCAGGGTGAAGTTAAAAGGCTTCAGCTACCGGCTCTCGTGGACTCAGCCACCAGATTCCTGGACCTGCACTAAATAGTGCTGCTGCTTCCCCGGATTGCTTCTCCCTTGACTACAGTGTTGATAAACTGGGGGCATTTCGGTTCTCTAAGACCACATTTTCCAGGTTGGTATTAGTATGAATATAGTACTGCCCCCTTCTCTGCACTGGTGTCAAACTTGCTGCACAGAGCCATGTCAACTGGAAACTGTACATCTGGGTTTACATCAGCCTATCACAATGTTGCAGGCACTGTAAACATAATCAGGGGCTCTCCTGGAAGAACTAACTTTCCCACAGTTTGGGGGAAGCCAGAGCCCCACTGGTGTTCATGGTGTACTGCAGATTGGGAGCAGAACTGAAAATAAAACCTGCTATAATTAGTCAGGCGACTGGTCCTATCTACTCTGACTGGTGGGTGCTGCTTAGAAAACTGTACCCCTTGGGCCAGCCTGGGGACTGCACAGCTTCCTGGAACTGTAAAAATTAGCCATTCAGAGATTTTGCACAGTGCCCGCTGAGCAGCAGGAGGTGTGCAGGACCTTGGCAAAAATGGGCTTTGATTTTCATGGATTGCATACTTGTTTAAAGCACTAAAAATGCAAATTTCAACACAAAAGTTGAATCTTCGATAAATTTGGCTCATAAAAAATACATGTTTTCAATACCAGAGAGGAGGACTAGCTAGTGCAGACAGGCTTACCTCAGTTTAAACTGGAAAATCTTAATGAAATATAGCCTTGACCTTGACTAGTCCACTCATGTTGAAAACTATTAGCCTTGTCTACACTAGCTATATTTGCTATGTTGGCTGATTTGGCTACATTTTTCCTTAATGTAGACCAGCTGTGTGTATGCACGGAACACAAACATACAATAAACAGATTTAGAATCCTGTTCGTAATATCATGGCCAAATCTAGCTGTGAAGTGACAAACAATAATGAACAAGGAAAGGGGGAAAGAAAAAACTCGGGGGAGATTACATTCCAGTATCCTGAGAAAGCTCCATTGGAAGCTTTGATGCAGAAGAGCTGGTGGAGATGTAAATTGGCCTTGATGAAGGAAACATGGAAAGAAGAAAGCCTGGCTCATTTGAGGTCTGAGAATTAATGCGCTTGCCTGGGTGCTTAGCCTAACTAGCTCCAAGGTAGGTAACACACCCCATTTCTGCAACGGTTAACTTCTGTCAGGCTGAGAATAGCAACAACCTGCTCTCATTTGTAATAGCCTTTGTAGATGATTATATGAAACAAAGATTTTAAACTCAAACCAGGTTTCCAACTGGGGAAGAATCCAAAGATGCTCACTGAGCAGGAGAAGAAAGCCAGATGGCATATGTTGGTATAGCTAAGAGTTACGCAGAGTAAGTCAATAGGAAATGAGCTGTGGGGCGGGGGGGAATTGCAGCCCACAGTTTCATTATTGGCAAGTGAACACTCTGGGGTGATTGCAAAAGAGCTTTATGGGTTTCTTTCCCTCCCAGGGTAGACTTAAATATTTGTATCATAACCGAGGCACAAACTTGTATCTAGGGGTTTACTGGCTGTTTAGAAAGCATTTGGTATATTAAAAATGCAGTTACTCAAGCTATTGCCACAAAAAGAGCTGAAACTATGATGCTAATTAAAAACATAACCTTTGGTATCGCTAATATTAGTTTCTTTTCTGGGGTTTCTTTTTTCTTAAGAAGCTGTTAATATGGGCAATGCATCTGGACTGGAACGCTTTCCTTCCAAAACGGAATGTTCACACAGGATCCCTCTTGCTTCGGCAAATGTATTTTATGAACTTGTCAGCAACTGAGGTAGGAAAGGGGGGGCAGGATAAGATTCAGATGTGATATTTACAAGGAAATGCACACATATTTTTAAGAAAATGCAAGTTTATGGTTTTACAATTTGACACCATAAAAAGTCATATTGCAGAATCAAACCTTTCAATTTATACTGAGAGACTAAAATTGCTTCCTGGCTAGGTTTCAGTTAATGAAATTAAAGGATTTCACATTGAGATTTTGAATTTAAAATTGTAATTTCAATTTCAAAAACTTTGGGGGGTTTTAATCCACATCTTGTGGTAGCAAAATGCCCACCTCAGCTACACTGGTGCTAGCTGTTGTTCATATGGTTTGTACTTGAATGTAACATGAAAAGTATGTGCTGTGTACACCTCATCTCGTCATACTAGATCCTGGTTACAGACTTAAGACTGGAAATAAGGACCTAATCACACAGGTCCTTTCTCAAGTGTGATGCTGAATATGTGCTCATCTACCTCTTCACCCATTCCCAACCAATAGACCTATTTATTTTATTTTCTATTATTTTGTTTTCTTGCTTAAATAATATATGTGTGTGGTTTCTGATCTTGCACATCATGCAAGTTGTAGGGCTGCATTCAGAAAACAAGGTTGGGTTGAGGTCCCACTGTTGATGAGGGGATAGTACAGGTGGTAAGAGCAAGAACTGATACAGCATCATGGAAAGGATACTGTGCTACAAATCAGGAAGTCTCCCAGTTCAAATATCACCTCTACCATAAACTTACTAGGTCAGTGATCTTTGCTATTTTTCAAGCAAGGACCATATTGGCTTAAAAAAAACCCTCAAAAAACCTTTCAGTGTGAGAGCCATTTCCCCCTGTGCTGACCTCTGTGAGTGCTGCACTTTCCCCAGTGCCTGGAGCGGGGGTGGCTTTGAGAGCTCTGTCAAGCCCCAGTGCCATTCTAGAAGTGGCACAAGGAACTGCTGGGAAGTGTAGTTCTTCCCAGAGTTCCATGTGCATCTTCCAAGATGGTGCAGCAGTGCCTGGGGAGCATTGGCCAAAGCTTTGCACAGGCCTAACAAACAATTAGTCAAGGAGCTGCCCTCAGGGCAGGCCTGCTCAACTTAGACCTGCCCAGCTGTTTGGGGGTCACAAGTTGTGGTGACAGCCAACAACCTGGATGGCTTTAAGAGGGGTTTGGATAACTTCATGGAGCAGAGATCTATCAATGGCTACTAGATGGAGGGCTATAGGCCACCTCCAGCCTCAGAGGAGTAACAGCAGGAGAGAGGGCATGCCCTCAACTCCTGCCTGTAGGCTCCCAGTGGCATCTGGTGGGCCACTGTGTGAGAGAGGATGCTGGACTAGATGGGCCTTCTTGGGCCTGACCCAGCAGGGCTGTTCTTATGTTCTAACTCCCGTAATCCCCGGACACAGAGGCCAATAGCCAGGGATTATGGGAATTGTAGGCCAACATCTGCAGGAGTGCCAAAGTTGATCAGCCCTGCCTTAGGGTCGATGGGAGCTGCCACAGGCTCCCAGGCCTTGCAATGAAAAATACTGCAGTAAGAGATATTGGGCAGGGTACTCTCTTCCTCAGTCCACCATCTGTGACATCAGGATAATAATATTGTCCTATTTTACGGGCGGGGGGTTTGTAAAGATTGCACTGTATGTGAATCCCTTTGAACATTTGGAAGTGCTATATAAATGCTAAGGATGGTTAGTTTTCACAACCAGCAGGGCATGGTTGCCAACAACAATCTTCCACATACAGCATAAATTTAAAAAGTTACTGCTCTGTGAATGTTTACATAATCAACAAGAAGAAGAAAAAAGAACACCAACACAGCCCTTGTGCTGCTGCTGTATACATCAGCTCTAAAGCCCACAGCTAGTCCAGCTGGCATGAGAATGGGCTGTAGGGCTCAATAATACTTTGAGGCACATCTCACACAGCTGTCTTCTCAGAAGTAAATAACATCCCATTGCAGCAACTCTGGCACCTGGTTTCTATTTGGGAATGTGGCTTTCAGTCCTACGCCTTTGTTGACTCAGAACTAAATTCACTTTCTCCTCCCCCCCCCTTTCTCTTTCTTCATCTTCTTCTTCACTGTGATGGCAATGTCAGTGTTTTAATAGCATGTGGTAGCCAGGGCGGGTGCTTTTTATTTGTATCTGGTGAACTGCTCCCTGCCTCTGTCAAGCCACAGGCTTGCCAACGATATGTCCCCCCCCCAAAAAAAAACCCTGGTCAACACTTTCCATACAGGTGAATTCATTTTCATCAAAGATGCTCCACAATGGAGGCAAATGCCACATAATTTGTTACATGACTCCATTGTGTGTGTGGGGGGGGGTGGGGTGGGAATCAAAGGTAATCAAGAATGGAATTCTGCTAGAACCAGGAGGCCCCTTCCTGATAAGATGTTAAGAATGCAGAATTTAACTTTATGGCATTATATTTTTGGTGTTCTTATTAAGACAGAAATTGCATTGCCAAACTTCTTTAAATGTTTCTACAGTTCCTTCCCCACCACCACCACTTTTTTTTTAAACCACCAAGGTAAGAGAGATTTATATCATGTAACGCAAGCACTCAATTGTTTTGGAGAGATGCACACATCTTTTATCAATTTATGCAACTGTAAAATGGAAACCTGTGTGTACCCAAAGAAATCAGTAATAAAAACCCCAGTGGTTAGCCGCAGTACTTAATTTTATGGGTTAGAGAGTTTCTTTTTCTTTTCTTTTCTTTCTTTAAGCAAAGACATGAATGCTTTAAGAATTCCACATTCTTCAAGTCCTGCTTTTCATTTGGGGTTGACAGGCAAAGTTCAGAACACATCATTATGGGGTTCGCAGTCACTGCTAAAGGTAACGCTCATATTACAAATGAATTAATAGAAAACACTTACCTTCCCTACTAGCTTGCCTTTCCTGTTCATGCAAAGGTAAAAGTCTGTCTCTTTCCCTTTGATCCGGACTTGACTGCCAAATGTGTCTGTTTCCACTAGAAGCTGGGCTTGTAAAGGAAGAAGAAAAAAACAGGCTATTACCAGACCAGTCACAGAGCAGAGAAGATGCCCTGCAAATGAGTGGAGAAGATGCCTCACTGGGTAGGGGTGGGGATAAAACAAGCCAAAAGGAATAAAGCCCTCCTGAGCTGCCATAGCATGACTTGCCAGATCAACATGAGGAAAGCTTATGCTGGAGTGCATTTCTAACACAATAGGAGGACTACCACTGTTGTCCGTGGAACTCTATTCAACTGGAAGACATTGCATTTCCATAAAATAAAGCATATCCCCAAAAGGGCATTTCAGTGGGGTGGGATTTGTGTCACGTTAGGTTTTTGACAGATAAAAGATGGGGTATTTCACATTCATTCTCTCATCCCAAACTAAACAAAAGTGAGCCCATGCGGAAATCCTCCTTCGATGTGATAGATGATCATAAAGGAAAGCACTCAGAGTACAGTATATGAAAAGTGTCTTTCTTTCAAGCTATCACAGAGTCTAGCTACGTGGGGGAAGCCGGTAGGTGGGTGAGGTCTGGAGGCACTTGTCCCTGCCTGTCCCCTGCCTGGTGCCACCTACGCATGTCCCTTTAAATAATGGCAACTACTGCCTTCCGACTGTACATCTCAAAAGCAATTCTACTGACTGTAACTCCTACCACAAATCTAATTGGAAGAAAACAAAGGAAAAGAAAAATACTTGAAAAGGCATTCCTAAAGTGGCTGCTCTACCTGGCAGTAAAGAAAAAAATGAGCAAGAAGGTTGCTAGCCCTGTGCCTCAGTCACACTGTGACTTGTTCTGCCTCTGCTGCTGAGAGAAAAGAGCAGAACATTACAAAGAGAAAGGAGTTCTCTAGAACGTTCTACTGCTGTGGCCAGTGCAAGTTCAGCCCCATATGTGGGATTAGACGAAGGCCACCATGAAGAATCATTGCTCTTGTTACAGAATTGGCGTATCTAGGGAAAATAGAGCCTAGGGCAAGCACTGAAATTGCGCCCCCTGTCCAAAGATCTGACACCCATCTTTCAGATAACTTTACCATAATATCAGATGAAAAATACAAGTCAAGCTCATCAACCTATTAATATTTCAAAAACTATTTAGCAGTGGACATAGCCAGACCAAAAAATGCTGGAAAACTACAAATTTCAGTATGCTGGGGCTCATGAAATACCCAAATACTATGTGGAGGTGTACTTGGAAAACTAAACAGAAGTGCCTGTCTAATTCTCTACTATGCACTGTAGCATCACTATTACATAAGTTTTAAAACTAAATGGAGAATTAACTTTTCCCAGATACTCTGAAAATAATATACAGATATACATACAGAGTAAACTGTGTCACTGCTTGGAATATATTCTAGTATTTCAGAAAGACAGTTCAAATGAGAGAAAGAGAGCAAGAAACTCCCAGTGGGCCTTAATACTAAGGATTTCACACTGATTCAAAGACAAACTCACCATTCATAGCCATATTATTAAGACATCACATTTAACTCACTTCTCACAAGAAGCAAAGTAAGAGCAAATGAATACAATCCTAGCTCATAAGCTTCAGCTCAGTATTCACAAGCCCTGATTCTCTGTACATAGTGCCAATCTGAATATGTGTATAGTGACATATTATATTAATTTTTTTTAAAAAAAATTTACCTGTAGACCCTTTGGGGGGCTTCCTAAAGGCCATGGGGGGTCTGCAAAGGTTTCCCCTCCCCCTGCTGGCCTCTAGGGCCTCACAGGGACCATTTGAGCATGTGCGGTGGCCATTTTTTAAACTTTTTTTTTTTAATGGTCGCTGAAAACAAAATGGCCACCATGCATGCTCAAATGGACTCTGAGAGGTCTGGCATGGCCTATGGTCTCACAGAGGCCATTTGAGCATGAATGGTGGCCATTTTGTTTTCGGTGGACATTTAAAAAATAATAATAATAATTTTAAAAAATTGTGCCCCCCTTCAAGCGGTGCCTGTGGCACTTGCCCTGCATGCCCTACCCTAGATACGCCCCTGAGAATTGTATATCTCATGCAAGTTACTACAATTCTGTAGTGAAAGCAGAATTCACACGTGCTAACAGGCCATGTTGAAATTTCTATGAATAGAAATGCTCGGATGCTCATCTCATCCACCTTTACAACAATCCCTTCAATTAGGCAGTTATTATTATGTGTGTTCACACATACTTGTTCATATGTTGAAAATACCCACACATCGTTCAGCCCCTTCACTACAACTACTGAAGTAATGAACCAAGCATTACAAGCCAGTTCAAACCACATCACTGAGTGGCGCATAAACCATGAGAATGTTGTTGGTCAAGTATGTACTACATTCTGGAGGCCCTAGAATTGCTGTACCTACCTGTAGATTCAAAGAACACCATTAATGGGTGGGGTGAAGATGTGAGTAATTGTTGAAGATGGATGGATGGATGGATGGATGGATGGATGGACATTAAGCATGTAGTCACCTTAAGTGGTGCAGCGGGGAAATGCTTGACTAACAAGCAGAAGGTTGCCAGTTCAACTCCCCGCTAGTATGTTTCCCAGACTATGGTAAACACCTATATCGGGCAGCAGCCATACAGGAAGATGCTGAAAGGCATCATCTCACACTGTGTAGTAGGAGGCAATGGTAAACCCCTCCTGCATTTTACCAAAAGAAAACCACAGGGCTCTGTGGGTGCCAGGAGTCGAAATCAACTTGACGGCACACATTACCTTTACACCATATAATCTTACATTCTACATTTACAGCTAGCATAGGTTAGCCTACATAGGCCTAAAATGGACACAAAATGGAAGACAGCAGTAAATTTCTCAAAGATGGATCACATCAGAAATTGTGAAACATTCCCTCTCCCAATAATGGCAGCAGGAGCTGCCACCGGGGAGAAATAAAAACACAGCCAGTACAGTTATTTCCTTCATCTTTCTGGCATGGAAAGGTAGGTGCTGCTGCAACACTGAGTGTATGGTGGCATCTTGGGGCTCTCTTCTTGGCAGACAAGGGCTGGAAGGGGTCTCTTCTGTCATTGCTACCTGTATTGGTTGACAGACCCAGAGAGCACTATCGGCAAAGAAAGCATCCTCATAAAGGAATAGCATCAAGTTCAACAGAGCGAGACATGTCTATTCCACCAGTTGGCAAAGGTTCCCCATTACATGTGCAATGCATATACGCATGATGAAACATTTTTATAAAAACCTCATAAAACATGATACAGTGTTAATTTAACACAAGAGCAGAAGCCCTTAAATATTATCTAGGGAAGATTCAGAGAAGACTGTTTCTGATTCAGCAGTTAAATGTTTACCTCAGTCAAGTTAATCTTCGATTGGATAACGTTATTCAAGGTGCTGCAGGAGACCTCTGTGTGTATTTCAGTTATCAGGTGTTGTTTGTTTGTTTGTTTGTGGAAAATCCAAATTTGGGGTTCTCCTTTTTAAAAAAGGAGGGGGCACCATTTTTGAACCATCAGAAATCTTCTTGAGTATTCATATGCTGTGGTATTAACTACAATTCCCATTGGGATTAACATGCACTTTTAAAACCAATTTACTCATAATTGGGGGGTGGGGGAGTGGACTTCCCACTTGGGTAAATAAAAGAGCTCTTCCATATGCCTTGATGACCCTCTCATCCACATATGAAATATAATTAAAACCTATTTAAGATCAACTATTAAGATCCTATCATTTTAGATTTCTCTGGCTCTCTTACTACATGGTGAAAAATTGTAACTGTATGAAGAGCTTCATTATCCTAATTTTTCTGGAATAGCATAGAATTTAAGTATTTCATCCCCTACAACAGGCATATCCTGCGATAATAGTAATCTTGCTTTCCTTCTTCAGAGAAATGTTTTCTAAAGATTTTTGTAATTTTTAAAAGACTATTTGCAATTTTTTATAATGAAGTACTCACACTTTGGGGAGATAGATAGATAGAGATAGAGATAGAGATAGAGATAGAGATAGAGAGAGAGAGAGAGAGAGAGAGAGAGAGAGAGAGAGAGATACTGATCTATATGCAGAGGTATCGAAATGTTGCCTGGTGTAAATGTCTGTGAAAACCTGGTATAAATGTTTGTGATTAAAAATATTTTACCAAATTCAACAAGTTTGTTCGTAACTAGGGGGAAGGCAAAATGGTGCTCCTGCCTTCACAGTCCTGTTTACAGGTTGTAAAAGGGCAGGGGGGCTTTAAGGGATGGAGGTTATGAACAGGGATGTAGCATGGTCCAGGAGCTGGACCCCTACTAAGGGTCTGAGGACAGAAGATAGGGAAGACTGGATGCAAGAACCATCTCCAGAAGGAACCTCAGAAGGTCCTGCCCCAACAGAGACTCCCAAAGGAGGGTAGTCTCAAGACCCAGCAATGCCCCCATTTGCACAATCTGAGGATGTAGCCTTGTCCCAGTCCTCTAACTCCTTGTTGGAACCTCCAGCAGTAAAGTAGAGCCTATCTAGGTTACAGCACCAACTCCCTGAGGCATGCCCAGCTTTGCTGGAGCTACAGAAGAGAAACAGAGCACAGTCCTTTATGCATCACAACTTTCCTCAGAGGGGATGGAGCTGTGAAAATAAAGCTGAGAGCACAGAACTACTTACACCCTAAGCTGATGACAGTCCATTGCTGGAGCAACATTCTAGCTTGCTATGCTTGGATGTTCATATCCAGCCTAAATCTGCTCAGCTCCACAGTCTAATCCTGCCTGGACTTCTGCTGGCCTTCACTGGACTCCTTCACCAGTATCCCCACCCTCATGGGCTCCAGCCTGCAACAGGACAAAGTGATGTGTGGACCCATTGTGTGATGAGAGGGATAAGGGAGCATGTTTCTACATGCAACTAAGTCTTCTGGAGCTACACTGCAAGATCAGGCAATAAAACCCCTGTAATGCAGCATAGGAAAATATGGAGAGTCACTCAGTCACTTGGAAAATGCAGGTATGCATTGCACCTCCCTCAAGGATGCTCTCAAGAATGTTGCTATGTAGCCATGTAACAGTCTGGTATCGTGTTATCTATCTATCTATCTATCTATCTATCTATCTATCTATCTATCTATCTGTCATATTTTTATACTGCCTGATATGTACATCTGTAGGTAGTGTACAAAATTTAAAACATTTAAAAGTCAACACAGATTAAAATACACAATTAAAATAGCATAAAACAGTTATTAAAACAATTAAAACAATTAAAATTAATTCTAATTAAAAACTTGCAAGAACAGGAGAGTCTTAAGGGTCTTCCTGAAAACAAAGAAAGAAAGAGATGCTCTTTTTTCAACAGGGAGCATATTCCAAAGCCCTGGGGCAGCCACAAAGAAAGTCCGGTCCTGGGTCGCCACCAAACGAGCTGGTGGCAACCGTACCCAGACCTCTCCAGAAGACTGTAACAGGTGGCAGGGTTTATGACATTAAAAATGCTCTCTTAAATAGCCTGGACACAAGCCATTAAGGGCTTTATAGGTAATAACCAGCACTTTGTATTTCACCCAGAAACATATTGGCAGCCAGTGCAGTTCATTTAAAACTGGTGTTATGTGGTCTCTTCGTCTTGTCCCAGAGATCAATCTGGCTGCTGCATTCTGTACCAGTTGTAGTTTCTGGACTACATACAAAGGCAGCCCCATGTAGAGTGCATTACAGTAGCCAAGCCTGGAGGTTACCAGCATATGTACCACTGTTTTAAGGTCATTTACCTCCAAAAATGGATGCATCTGACGCATCTGCCTAAGCTGATAAAAAGCGCTCCTGGCCACTACTTCAGCCTGAGAAACCATGGAGAATTTTGGGTCCAGGAGCACTCCCAAGCTACATACCTGATCTTTCAGGGGGAGTGTAGCCCCATCCAAAACAGGCAGATCTAAACCATCTCTCGGGTCCCAACCCCCCACACTCTGTCTTACCTCTGTCTTATTTGGATTCAACTTCAATTTGTTATCCCTCATCCAACCCATTACCACCTCCAAGCTGGCATTTAGAGAAGATATGCCATTTCCTGATGAGATTGACATGGAGAAATAGATCTGGGTGTCATCAGCATATTGATAAAAACCAGCACCAAACATCCTGATAACCTCTCCAGTGGTTTCATGTAGATGTTAAAAAGCGTTGGAGTCAGTATGGAGTCTTGTGGAACTCCACACTTTAGTTCTCACTTTGCAGAACAACCATCTTCAACCAACACCATCTAGAATCTACCAGAGAGGTAGGAATGGAACCACTGTAAAATGGTGCCACCCGATCCCATCTCCCTCAGGCAGTACAGAAGGATACCATGGTTGATGGTATCAAAAACTGCAGAGAGATCAAAAAGGACTGGCAGAGTCACACTCCCTCTGTTGATAGGCAGTTGGAGATAATCCATCAGGCTGACCAAGGCAGTCTCAATCCCATAGCCCATGCGAAAGCCAGTTTGAAATGGGTCTAGATACTCTGCATCATCCAAAACCAAAACTGCCTGGAGCTGAGAGTCCACCACCCACTCAACCACCTTGCCCAACCATGGGAGATTAAAAACAGGCCTGTAATTAGCTAGCTCTGTGGGATCCAGTGCAGCTTTCTTCAAGAGTGGTCTAATAATAGTCTCATTAAGACAAGGAGGCATCCTACCCTCCCTCAGAGAAGCATTTATAATATTTACCAGATAATATTTACCAATTCTAATATAATTATCAGATGAGATAAACCAAGCTGGGCAAGAGAACAGGTTGTAGGACGCACAGTCTGAAGCAGTTTCAGGGGTGTAACTAAAATAGGGCAACGGGAGACCATTGTCTCGGAGCCCCCTGCCTCAGGGGGTCCCCCCAGAGACATGTCTCCTTCACCCAACGCTAATTTTAAAAAATTAGAAGAAGGCATTGATGGGGGGGGCATTTTAAAATTTTGTCTCTGGGCCCACTCCAACCTTGTTACACCCCTGAGCAGTTTGTCCACTTCCTCAGGAGTCACACTATGTTCACTATAGGAACCCTGACTGGCTAGGATCACACAATGAGGGGGCACAGAAAACGGCCCCAGCAGAACAGCAAGCCGGCAGAAGGGTGGGGGGGGGGGTGTAATGGCTGCAGCATCAAAGAAAGGCACTTTGGGGATGGGGCATTTTGCACCCTCCAAAATCTCCCATTTTGCCCTGAAAATTTTCATGGGAGATAATCTGACTCAATCCCAGGAGATATCTGTTGAAGAACAACCATGTTCTGAAAATCAAAATAGAAAGAGGTGTTAGATTTTTCTCATTGCTACCTATATAGGAATTGGGTTGTGTGGAGGGTTATTATAATCGAAGGACTTGCAGCTATTTATATTTTCAATACATTTCCTTATACAGACGTTAAATACAAGTGCCCTGAATCAGAAATGAATGAGAGGGGGCACGGGGGGGGGGGGCCATGGGAAGGCGCCATAGCTCTGTGACAGAGCACAAGCTTTACCCACAGAAGCTTCTAAGCTAAATCAATCCCCAGGATTTCCAGTTAAAGGATCTCATATAGCAGGTGCCGGGAAAGACATGTGCCAGAGCCCTTTGAGAGCTGCTGCCAGTCAGAGTTGGCCACGCTGGGCAAGAGGAACCAACAGTCTGACTCACCACAAGACAGCTTCATATATGGGGTTGCATAGATGCAAATTATCCCCACAGGTTTTGTCAACCGCATTGCCTTATTTATGTCTCAGGGGCTGAGGGGAATTAAGTCCTTTGTCTTTTTACTATGAATCATGTTGATTGTCAGATAAAAATAACTTTTGGTGAACTCTGTTCAACAACAAACCATAATGTCAAAAAGATTTCATATATTGTCCATAATATCTTGAGCCAAATGGTAGATTTCAATCATTTATGTAAAACAGGTCTGCATCTTTTAAAATTCACATTATTTGTCTCACTGCTCCCAAACATTCTCATGAAAGCTGGGTAGTTTCAAAACTACAAGATACATCACCTCAACCTCAAACTAAAACAAGTATGAGTAATACCCAGGCTGATTTTAATTTGAAAAATATCACCTTAAAAAGATTTGGTTCCCTGCTGTGAAAATTAAAACCATCTGGATGGCGTGATTTCCAATAATTAATCTAGCTCTCCTTTGACACTGTTACTAATTAAAATATGATACCCCCTTTTTTCAAGTAAAGAATTTAAATAAATTTTAAAGACCTAATAAAATAATGTAATAATTTTGGAAATAAATGGAAATTACCTTTTCTCCTACTTTCCTAGGCTACAAAATACTATAGCTGTACCTTCATGCTAACAAGAAGTAATTAAGTTGAGGCAGTACTGAAGGTAGCAGCCTTCATGGGAAAACATCAGCAATAACATCCATCTAACCACAGTGCCTTGTGCCTCAAATGTAAAATGCATGTATTTATGGCAAGATATTTAAAAGCAGGGTTTTAGAGCTAAATTCCCAAAGCCTATACTGTAAACTCCTTTGCATGGAAGGAGGTGCCATTCAGAGGCGTATCTAGGGAAAATAGCGCCTAGGGCAAGCACTGAAATTGTGCCCCTAGACCAAACATCTGACACCCATCTTTCAGATAACTTTACCATAATATCAGCTGAAAAATACAAGTCAAGCTCATTCATCTTTTAATATTGTCAAAAACTATTTAGCAGTGGACGTAGCCTGACCAAAAAATGCTGAAAAACTACAAATATCAGTATGCTGGGGGCTCATGAAATACCCAAATACTATGTGAAGGTGTACTTGGAAAACTAAACAGAAGTGCCTGTCTAATTCCAGATACAATTCTATGCATTGTAGCATCACTGTTACATAAGTTTTAAAAATAAATGGAGAATTTGGCTTTTCCCAAATACTCTGAAAATAATTAAAGAATATGCAAAGTAAACTGTGTCACTGCTTGGAATATATTCTAGTATTTCAGAAAGACAGTTCAAATGAGAGAAAGAGAGCAAGAAACTCCCAGTGGGCCTTAATACTAAGGATTTCACACTGATTCAAAGACAAACTCACCATTCATAGCCATATTATTAAGACATCACATTTAACTCACTTCTCACAAGAAGCAAAGTAAGAGCAAATGAATACAATCCTAGCTCATAAGCTTCAGCTCAGTATTCACAAGCCCTGATTCTCTGTACATAGTGCAAATTTATTTAAAAAAATCTT
Organism: Hemicordylus capensis; assembly: GCF_027244095.1. NCBI lineage: Eukaryota > Metazoa > Chordata > Lepidosauria > Squamata > Cordylidae > Hemicordylus > Hemicordylus capensis. The sequence continues at coordinate 264,807,403 of NC_069657.1, read as the reverse complement.
TTACCTGTAGCCCCTTCAGGGGGCTTCCTAAAGGCCGTGGGGGAGGGGTCTGCAAAGGTTTCCCTCCCCTGCTGGCCTCTAGGGCCTTGCAAGGACCATTTGAGCATGTGCGGTGGCCATTTTTTAAAACAATTTTTTTTAAAAAAAATGGCCACTGAAAACAAAATGGCCACCGCAGATGCTCAAATGGCCTCTGTGAGGCCTGACATGGGCCTCACAGAGGTCATTTGAGCATGCACGGTGGCCATTTTGTTTTTGGTATCCATTTTTATTTTATTTTTATTTTTAAAAATGGTGCCCCCTTCAAGTGGCACCCGGGGCACATGCCCTGCTTGCCCCTCCCTAGATACGCCCCTGGTGCCATTTAATTTTATGGCCCTGTTTGGACATAGTGTCACCTCGGGTAGATGAAGTTGTTGTAAATCCATGAGGCCAGGAATCATGCTGCAGACAATTGATCAACTGTGGTTTGGCAACCCTTGGCACCTGGACAGAGGATCCCCTCCTCTTCCTAGTTCACCCAGCAAGCTCTGTCCCACTCACGTCACCAGACTGTGGGCAAGGTGTCAACTCATCATTAAAGTGGCAACCATTGGCTGTGATGTTAGAGGTGGCATGCTCAGTACAATTGCGCCTTTTTTGCATTGGTCACCTGCCTTTGGCAGGGCAAAGACATTTTTTAACCCTTTCCTCACACCACTTGCCCCACTGACATTGCAAGAACTCTTAAACTCTGCAGTCATGCAGAATGATTGACACTCCAGGATGGCAAGGGACATTTCCAGATTGTAATGGGGTCTTGGAGGAGGGATGCTGAATAGCAACCAAAAAATTGGGGTGAGGGGATGGGGGGTTGTGGGCCAGGTGGGTGGGAGAAGGGACACTTCACCGGAAAAAGTGAGGTCGGGTCATTTCTGTGCAGCTGCTCCCATGGCCTAGGACAGATCTCATGCAAATTAATTGCAGCTGGTGTTTCTGGGAACTGTTACCTGTGCAGAAAGGTGGTGCCTGGTGAAGCCATGTGACTGTCACTTTGGTCAGGAGAAGTGACCTGCCTTTTATGCATCCAAACACAAAGAGAAGGCGGGATTTCTGCATGTAGTTTGCGATTGCTGCATTTAAAAGGGCTGTTGTGGGGACTCCCCTCAGTAGTGATTGCAGTGCTAACCCATATCCCACTATTGGATGTTCCCCCTAGCAAGTGGACTTCTAGGGGGAATCTGCTTGCCCCATTGGGCTTAAATATCCAGAAAAATGGCTTGTTACTGCAGGCTGTGAGGATCCCTGCATTCCCCCTGTAATTTTTGAAACCTATTTCCTCAAGAAAACCTACAAAATACATCCCTGGCAGTGTTCTCTTTAAGGCATGCACATATGTGCACTCACAAGTTTTTTGATGTCTGCTCAGTTAATTTAAAATCCCACTCAGGAAGGCCCCACTCTGAATGCATGCGTGCACACACTGCCTTGATGCTGCCACTCAGAACAAAACTCATTCCACACACAGATGAAAAAAATCAGAGAGAACACTGATCCCTGGTCTGATTCCTTGTGTCTCCTCAACATCCACTGGTGGAGCCCTCTCTGGTTTTGACAACCCCAGGGTGCATTGGCAGAATAGAGTAATCCCTTGGACTATGGTTCGATTGCACATCAATACCTTGGTGCACTAGCACATGGGCACAGTGGCACACTGGTGAAGTCTCTCAAACCCAAACATCCTACAGTGCGTAACGCAAGCAGCATGGAATACAAATGGGACATATGTGTGGACAGAAACTTCCCTATGAAAATAAAGCCATGTGCAAGCCCTCATTCTTCTGATGCAAGGATGCAGGGGACTGAGGGTGATTGAGATTTGCGTGGTCAGAAATGTATTCAATGATTTGTGTTACTAGGGCTTAATGTGTTTGTGCACAAAGCACTGCAGTGGTGAATTGTTGGGGACTTCCCCTGCTGTCTGTGTCTTGTCCTCCCATCTCCCCCCCCCCAACTTTTTGTTTGTTTGTTTGCTGAGAAACACGTAAGGTGCAAAACATGCAGGGGAAAGCAGGCTTCTTCCAATGTGGTTCTGTCCCTTTAATTGCATGCACTCTAGGGAGGTGACATCCCTGTCACCAAGCAGCAGCAAGAGGAGAAAGGAGATGGCAGAGGGTGGAGCATCAACTCCAACAGGCAGCCAGCGAGAAACGTGACTGCCCTAGAACTGATGCGTTTCTGGGCTGCTCTGAGCCAACCTCTCTATGGCTGCAGGAGGAGTTTGCACACAAAACCCAGGTTGCACCGGCAGCAGAATAAGGATGACATAACGGTGCCTTTGAACCTCAGGTTTCAACAGCGAAACTCACTATCAGCTGAGGGTACAAATTCAGTATGGAAGTGAAAACGGAGTTGTAGTTGGGTGAGCAAACCGCGGCTTCACGCATTTGGGTGATCACTAACTCAACTCCCTGGCACATTTAACTCTGGTTTGACGTTATGTCTAAATGTGGCCAATGTATAAGATCATGACGTACATCTGTTCCAAAGTACACAAACAACTGACTCTGCAGATTATGGAATTCACTCAGAATCTGTCCATCTTTCAATCTGAAAGTCCAATTCTGTGATGAACAAACACCACAAGGCACAGAGCAAAGGCATAAACTGGAGTCAAACAACCTCTGGAGTCAGATGGTATATAAATCAAATAAATCAAATAAAATAAACAGACAATGTCTGTTCACATGTTATTTTTCTAGAGTGAGTGCAAATAATCATAATTATTCTGCCTTTTACATGGCTTGAAATTGGACCCAAACCTGAAGCTCTCAGACTGAGACAGTTTTAAACCAGTTCCTAAGATGTGGTTTTGGTTTTGGTTTTGTTTGGTTTTTGTTTTGAGGATACTGAATACCAAAAGCTCTATTTTTTGGCAAAACCTTTTAAAGAACCTTGGTTTTAAAATGTTGGTATTAGATTTGTCAGTTATTCAGTGCCACTGTGAGAAAAGGGCATACTACATGGGAAGCCGCCGTATACTGAATCAGACCATTGGTCCATCTAGCTCAGTGCTACTACACTGACTGGCAGAGGCTCTCCAGAGTTTAAAGCAATGGGACTTTCCCAGCCCTATCTGGACATGTTGGGGTTTGGACTTGGGACCCAGGGATGTGAGGTTTCTGGAAATTTTCCAAATTTTTGCATTATAAAATTTTCTCATGTGGATTTTTTCATTTGCATAAAATGTATATCATGTGTTGTTGTTTTTTCAGAAAATTTTACTATGCAAAATTTCCTGAAGTCCTAAATAAACTGTGATCTGCTCTGACATGCTATTTGATGTATTTATTTAGTTTTTCAAAAAGCTACCTTATTAATTTCCCACACTCTCTCAAACGTTTTCCAAGTAGCTGAACTGAAATATTTGATGAACCAAAAACGTAGTTTAAATGTTAAACTAAAATAAATTCTATGCTTTGGGTGGAAAGAAAATGTTTTTATTAGGTCTGTGTGCTGGAATTTCCAACAGAAGCGCACCATCCCCCTGGAGCTACATGGAGGCGGGTGCTCCCAGTACAATCAGTGCCAGGCACTACTTGCTATTTCTCATGGGGAGGGATTTTCACTGGACTCAGAGGCTGCAAATGGGATTCTGCGAAGCTGTGAGACCATCAGGAGTCATGTTGGGGGGATGGCATGGGGAAAGCTCTGGAAGGAACTAAAGTTCCCAGTTGTTCCATTCACATCCTTCTGGTAATCCTGCAGCTTCCCGGCATCCCATTCACAGCCTCTGATTCTGGCAAAAAGCACCACCCCAATGCACACTCTGTGTCACCAAAATAGGTCCCTGAGGATTGGGTGACCCTCAAGGACATATTCTGGTATGGTGGACTTCAAAGGGAAGGGGAACTCAGCAGAAATTGTCCATTCCTTCCACTCAGTTGACAGCACAGCAATAATCTCAAAGTGGCAGTGCTAGTCTGGATGCTAGCCAATGAATTTTTAGAAATGGAAAATTTTCCTACAGAAAAGTAAAATATGGGGGGAAATTCCACCCCACATCTCTGCTGGGACCTTTTGCATGCAAAGCATGTACTCCAGCACTGAGCTATGGCCTCATCCCCCATTTTTAAAAAGGTACAACCCTACTCGCCCTTCTGGAAGAAATCGAACCAGAAACCAGAAGGACTAGAAAGGACCCAACAGGAGAGCCACAGCTGCCTAGATGCAATGTTACTTGCCACCAAGGAAGCCTTTTTGCAGAAGGAGAGGGTTGGTTTATATTAGAGAAGGGATGGTAGAAAAGGGAATGCTTAACCCTTCCACCAACACTCCTTCCTCAGCTGCTTTTATTTTCTGAAGTTCAAGATCCAGGTGTGCAAAGTAAACATGAGTCTGGAACACCAAGGGATTAAAAGCGGCGGGAGGGGGATGCATTTCAAGAGAAAAGGCATTAGCAAGAGCAGGGTTAAGTACTCTATTATCCCCCGCCCTTTAACAGAAATCACCTCCTCCCAGCAGCTACTTTTCAATGGATCATGGGGGCTTTGCTATACTGCAGTGCAATCTGTAATTTGCCCTGAAACCTAGGGAATTTGCAATGCATTGTAATCCACAGCTCAGCACTCAGATGCAGATATCTGCTGCATCAGAAAGTGAATAGGGGGTACAACCAGCTGGGCATGACAGAACCACTATGCAGCTCTGGTGCTGCAATGATGCTTTTCCAATACTAAAGGCAGACATGGACATGTTTTCAGTCCAGTCTATACAATAAAGGCAATGAAGGCCTTGTAGTTTGCACTTGTGTTTTCAAATAAGCACTTGCTCACTCAGCAGATTGTTTTTTCTGAGAAACCAGTCTCTGTTTTATGGGGCTTAGTTGCCACTAATTGATCTAAGGTACTCCAGTAATACCAACCATCTGGGAAGCTGTGCTGAGTGCAAAGTGATGATGTCACTCAGACACTTTACCAAGTGCTAGGAAAGCAGCGTCAGTGCTACTCTTTTGCAGCCTGTCCTAGGGGCACTCAAAACTGCAGCTAGGCACACATGGGCCCCCTAGCCTTCCACGAAGTCTGTGGATTTCTTGCAACAGCTATTCTGCTGTCATTGCCCCAAAGCAGCTGAAGGAATGGGCCCAGATTCATTTGTACAATACTACACACTTCGGTGTCCTATCAGTTCCTGGCCAAAAGGCTAAAGGTGCCAACAAGGGCCACCTAGAGGACTGAAAAGAGGATCCAGGGAACTGTAATAGCAGTGTCAACTCCAGAAATTGGGGGGCCTCGGGCAAGGCACCCTCAACCTGGGAGAGACATGGCATGCCAACTAAGAATTTGTTCATGCTGCCCAACTTCCTTCGGTGCTCCATACAAAGTGAAAATGGTGGTGGTCTTGGGATGAAGGGCCCAATACTAGCATTAAGGCCCTGGGAAATGCTTGTCTTCACCACCCCCTGGAGCTGACCCTGTGAAGCAACTCCCATAATCCCTGGCTATTGGCCACTGTGGCTGGGGATTATGGGAATTGTAGTCCAAAAACAGCTGCGGGGCCTAAATTGAGCAGGCCTGCTCAAAAGAAGTGTATGGTGTTTTCAATAGAAGAGTGGTTTTATAAAAAATTAATTATCTAATGGGAATGTCTAGCTTTCTCTAAAGAACCAAACAAAGGAAACGTTAGAGTGAATGTTTCTTTTAGATTTCCCTTTGTTTTTTAGAACAAGCTGGAACCTGCATGTTCTGTTGCTTTAAACTTCAGTTGATTGCCAGATATAGTGCAGTGATACTGATATCATTCTTAGAAATAGGCTGTGCCCTGTTCATAACAGGGGGGAATATTCTACTGGCAAACTTTTCTCTTATTGGTTCATTTAACCTAAACCTTCCTGAGAACTCCCACTGGAAGGGAGGGCAATTCCTCAAATGTCTAGGTGAAAGAGATTGTATGTATATGGAACATTCGCTCCCTCTCCCTCATATGTTGAAAAGCTATAGTCCAGCTAAGAAAACATTAAGTCAGAGAAACATTTGATGATGGTGATGCCAATTATCTTTCAAAGATTTCCCTTGAGTGGGAGGATGGGAACCAGAAAGCTAATGAAAAGATATTAGGAGGGAGTAACAGGAAACTAAAAAATAAAAGGTTTATATTTTTCTATATCAAATAACCCCAGGTTCCATCCGTCATCTTGCTTAATTGGCCTTAGTCAAAGAGGATACACAGATACATTTGGAGAGAGAGAAATTTCCAGTTTTATATGTATATATATTTATATACGGGTTCTGGCAGATATATTCCTCATCCAAATATATTCCAAATCAAGTAAGGATGTGCAGAATATTTTGACGTCAAAATATGTCAACTCGAAACGGGATGTTTTGAGCATTTCAAGCTCGAACCAAAATGCCCTCTAAATAAAGGGCCCTTTTGAACTCAAAACAAAACAACCCCATTTTGATCAAAACGTTTAGATGTTTCAAGCGCCATTTTGAAGGCCTGTTTTTCCCTTGCTGATTGGTTTTATGTCACTGGCTTCCAATTGGCTTGCAATCTCCTTGCTTCTTGGTTGGTTTGTTATCATACAAATCAAGTGTTTTCATAGGCAACTGTGCCCCCATTGTCTGGGAAGAGGGAGGAGGAGAGAGGGACATAAAAGGAGGGAATTTCAAAATGTATTCAAAAGGACTGGGAGAGTCCTTATGCCTCTGTTGAAGAGGATACATCAGTAGAGGAGGAAGGTCATTTTTTATTTTGTGGTATTCTTTTCTCAGCACTGAGTACAATATGCTGTGCTATTGCTGCTATAACTATCTGGTTTTGCTGGATCTCAGATTGACAAAGGCAGAACTTGGGTGCCAGCTTTCCTTGAGCTGTGGTTTGTTTTGTTTTTGAGATAGTGTTGTGATGAGAAATGGACAACGGCTGCTGTGTGTGTGTGTGTGTGTGTGTGTGTGTGTGTGTGTGTGTGTGTAATATTTCTTAGTGATTGTTGTGATGAGCTCCATGTCTGGCCTTGAGACTAACTTGTGCTTCACTCACTACTCTGGTCTGCTCTGCAATCTGCATTATAAGGTGTACTCAGTCAAAATGTGGGTGAAGTTGCTCTATTTGAACTTATGGCTATGCTTGCTGCTAAAGGTGCTGCTGTGGCAGATGTTGTAATGCTAGGAAGTAAGGAGTCATATTTGTGTGAGAGAGAGAAAGAACAACTTGTGCCAATGATGTTACTGCAGCACAGGCACTGTGGCTGGCAGTGGATTCTGGGTCAGTTATTCTTTTTTGGCCATTTTTGGACTGTGTTTGAAATGTGTGTTTTGTGTTGGGAGAGACAGATTCCCATTTACTGTGTGCTTCTACAATGTTTTTTCAAGACAAGGTTGCAAAATGCATTGCAAATTGCAATGCAAAACTTGTGTGCACTCTGTGAGTGCAGCTTGTTCCAGCCATAGGGAAAAACGGGGAAACTAAAAAAAAAAAAAAACCCATTGTTCCCCATGGGTAGCTCCTGGGGATACCCAAGTGGGTTATGTGAGAGGGCATGATGGTTGCTACCTACCACCTAGTGGGCAATTTTTAATAAATTATTAACCTTTCCCCAAACCCCCCATAGGATCCTAGGGACACAACCTACTTTGGGAACAATGGGGTGTTTTGAGTTTTCCCATTGTTCCCTATGGCCAGAATACCTGAAATGTTTTGAGTTGGTTCAACTGCTGTTTCAATGAAATGTTTCAACCATTTTGTGTTTCATTTTGAGCTAGAAATGAAAAGCAAAATCCATTTCATACACATCCCTAGGGTTAGGTGTACAGTCTCCAGAGGGCATAATCCTGCATCCCCAAGGACAGAGTGTGGAATGGCTTCCACGGGGCCCTACCAAACCCTCCTGTCTCTTCCTTGCTGCCTCCATGTGTAACATACTGTTGCTCTTTCAAGTGAATCAGTGGGACTGTTCAGTTGCAGCTGAGGCAACTGCTGTCATATGCTGCAGCTTGCTGTCACATGCTATTTCTGGCTCTTCCCTAGTACACACATGTATACACACACACACACACACACCAAATCTCACTCCTGCTTCAGCTGGGACCAGCCTCTGCACTGATACCTTGAAGGATGAGCTGTTGGATGCTGAAAGTAAGATGCAGGAGGACTCATATACAATGGAACAGCCCCACCATATACCGCTGAAAAGCAGTATATAAATATTTGTCATATTCTTATTCGTATTGCAGCTCATTCAGGAGAGTAAAAGTGCTGCCATATGCAAGGCAGTTGGGTGGGATGGGGAGAGTTATAATAGGACCCCACCGGAGCCACTCTATACCCTACCCGAGTGCATGGCAGAGTATTACATCCATAGTCAACACCACCTTTGTTGTTACCTTTTAAGCATAAACGAGTAACCCAAAGTACACAAACACAAAGGACAGATTTTGAAACACAAAATAAAATCTGGTAATCAAACTAGGCATTTGGAAAAACTGGCTGTGAAATGGTGCCAGCCCCACTTTTGAAAATTCCCTCTTCTCAGGGCTGATTTGCTCCCCAGAGAAATAAAAGCACTTTTCAGATTACTTGTGGGTGCAGAATGGGCACACAGGGAGGAGGGAGGGCTCCTTCATGTTCATTTGAAGACCTCATGAGAGAATATGTGTGCACAATTCCCATGTTACAGTCTTAGGCAGAAACCATCACTTGCTAAAAGACATTTGGTAAGATAACAGCTGTACAGCAATTTGGTCTCAACAGTTTTAGACCCACAGTAAAAGCTCTTCTTAGAGGACCATACTGAGTCTTTCTGGAAGAGCCCCCAAGACAAAGATTGGCCCAGCTCTTGTGAACAAAGGACAACGTTTCACCCCATGCCATGCCCCATTTGAATCACATGGGGTTTACCAAGGGTTGTGAGAACAGTAGCATAAAGATGGCTGCAGCACCCACATCTACCCGTTTTCTGAAATGAATCTGTACAATTGGTTAGGGTGTCTTTATATACACTTTTTAAGTGCCATATAAAGATAATTCACCTCTGCACCTACAAATAGAAGGTGTATCGGGAACCTGAATATGACCCTAGTTCTTTTCTTATTAAATTGTTTAGCCTATGAACGAGAAGTACAGGCTGAAGCTATCAGGCTTTGACCACAACTCGTCCACAGCAGAGTGCAAGAGAAGGCAGAGTGTCTAGCTGTGCAGAGCAAAAGATTTATTTTGCTGAAAGTCCATGCCTTAGGGTGAAATCTCCAGAACTGCTATGAAAAGACTCCCCCTTACACTCATGCTTAGAAATCATCAACACACATAGTAATTTCCTACACAAAGACAATGCAGGAAGATGTGTTTCTTATAATGTGTGAAGTATGGCTTGGATGTTCTCTGAGTGCACAGATGATGATGATGATGATGATGATGATGATGATGATGATGATTAAAACTTTTATACCGCCCTTCCAAAAGGCTCAGGGCGGTTTACATTAAAACACCATTAAAATCAGTTAATAATTAAAACAAAAATTATAAAGCATAAAACAATGATTAACAATTAAAAACATCATAAAACAACAATTAAATAATCAGAACAATTTAAAAACAAGTTTTAAAAAGCTGAGAAAGCCTGGTTGAACCAGCTGATTAGACAGCTGGTTGGTGTGCTCTCAGAGAAACACATGTAGCACTTCACACATTATTAAAACCACAGACCCTCTCTGAGAGAGGGAAAATTGTACTGTATGAAGCAGCCCTTCGAATGGCTGAAAGTGCTTCAAACACAACTCCCCTTTTCTCCATCCAAATGCTGAATCCTATGATACATGATAGAATGACCTTGCATCCACTCCACAATCATGACATAATGAAGAGGGAGTTATGCCAAAATTATGTAAAGTCTGTGGGGAGTAATAAAACCTGAAGGCTATGAACAAGTGCAAGACTCTATATTGCCTACATATTGAAATCTTATTCATATAACAATATTGTTCCAGCATCTGATTTTTCTCTCACTTGCTTTGCTACAAATAAGAGTTTGACGTTACTGAAACAAAAGAAACTACTCTTGGTCTAAAACTGATTCCAAATAAGATATGGGTGCATGCTGTCCCACAAAGCTAATCTAAAACTACAACATTGTGAGCAAAGAATTGAACACACACACACATTAAAAACGGCCTAAGGTGAGAGGTTGGCTATGGTTTAATTCAGTCATCCTTAATCTCAACACTGCTAGTTGCTGTAATGGGGGGAACCTACGGGCACAAAAATTTGCCCTTGAGTTTTTTCTCTTTGTGGCTAACAGGAACTTTGGGAGGTGCAGTTTAGATCAGGGTTGTGGTGCGGGGGGCAGGGGGGGATTTGGAACTGCCGCCCCACCACCAGACATCACGGATCCAACCCAAATGTTGGGGTATATCTGCTTTTACAAGGAGAAAATTATGTTGGGAGTTCCCATCATGGAACTCCAATGTACCATAGTTTGAATTATGTCACACGCATCAACCTTTATGGACAGCCAAAGGTTGTACCACAGCGCACAGGGTGCATTCATGAATTTCATGAGATCTCACTATTCAAAATGTTCAGCTTGCTTGAATGCATTTTAGCTGCACATTGGGGACGAAGCCTGGTGATTGTTAAATACAGAAAATAGCATTATTTAGATTTCGTTTAGGAGTTTTACCTATAATAGCCATGACTTGAGAGGGTTAAGACAGGACATTAGGAATTAAACTTTTAAGCCTTAAGCAAGATTAACATAGTTTCCAAACCTTCTGAGAACCTTCATCCATCACTACCTCTAGACTCTGTTAACTCTTCATCAAATGCAACGTTGGTCCTGATATACTTAGTTTTTCTTTGATAAACAGAAGCTGTGAAGTGGGGGGAGGGGGATTGAGCCAGTTAAATCTCTAACGCTTTGCCACAGCTGTGGATCCAATCCAGAACAGACCCTGCTGTGGCTACTATTTGCCCCAGGAGGGAAGCACCCTCTGGCACCAAAGGGAGCTTACCAAATAGCAGCTGAGAGTGGGTGTTGATCCAGATTGGTTCCCTGTTGTAGGCCATGGATTAAAACCCACTCTCCCCATGACATGGTCCCAATCCAGATTGCTGCTCCTGATGGTTGCAATTTACCAAAGAAAAACTAAGTACATCAGAGCCATTGATGTATTTAAAATCACATGTCGCTTGGCCCTAAAAAGCCTGTATTGTGCTAACAGAAACCTTGCCGATCTTGTGTCTGTTATGAAAAGATATACTTTGGCCCAGGTTTTACTCATCCCTACAGATCCCTAGGGATGTGCTTTAAATATCTTCCCATCACTTTGCTGTTCTTTCATAAGTTTTGCTGCTTTAGGTTTGGAGGGCCAGATTCTCACTCTGAAAGCCACGGCAGGGTTTTAGGTCTCCAGGCTCTGGTATCCAGCGGTGATATAATTGCTTTGCACCAGGGATCACAGACCTCTGGCAGACCTCACCCTTCCCAGGATCTTTCTGGAGATGGACCCTTTTCGACATCCAAATGGGCTTGAGTTTATGAGGCCCAGAGAGTCTAGCAGAGAATTCTGCCAGGTAGTCCTAGGATTTGCCAGCATCTCCACTAGTAATCTGTACAGTACCTTTTTATTTTCATTGGCAAGGCAAAACCAAGAAGGACCAGTGTGTGAGAAAACAATAAATAATAATGACAACAGAGGACATGAGTTATGGGAACATCATGACAATTCATCTTCAAAATGGCCCTGCTTCTGGCCAGAGGTTCAGTTGGTTTGTATTTACTCAGAACCAGGTTGCCAATCTATCTCTGGAATTTCAGTAAGTGGCAAGCTCTCCTCCAGCAGCCAAGAAGGGGGGATTTCAGCACTACTGTATTCTCTTCCCACATCAGTCTCTTGATGTGCCAGGCTTGACACAGTCCAAAAGTGAGTCCCTCCAAGGTCACACTGTTGCGTTTGTGAGAGCTCCAAGCAGAAGTTAATCAGGAGGAATTCAGGCATTTAAAAGCATTGGTTGATTTCAGTTTCCAAGCTGTGCCTAAACATAAAAAGATGTTATTTTCTCTGTATGGTGAGCAGGTTTTATTACTCTGTGCCCTCCAATAAAAGTTGAAATTATGATGATTCATTTTACGAATGGGAATATGCGTGTTTGCATATTTTCTCAAAGAAGCTCATTGTAACTTCTTTTTTCCCAGCAAAGTGAGAAATAAGGTTGCACTATGCTACTGTATCCACCAGAAAGATTTTCATAGATCTGGAACTCAGGTTAAAGCAGTAACAATCTATACACAGTGAAGGCTGAACATGGGACATGTTTGCTACTTTATTAAAATTAAAATCAGCTTTTGTTATGACAAGTAGATGAGAAAGTAAACTAACACACATTGAGTCTTGAACTTTAACCTTCATGCTGCTGACAACTACAGCTGCTGTGTAATGGATAAAGCATTCCCCCCTTTATAACCTCTTTGCTAACTGAGCAAAGAGGTGCCTTTTAAAGTGGTTATTCTCTTACATTTAGCAGTGGGGGAGCAACTGTCCCTATCCAACCCCAGCACCACATCCCTCCAGTGATTGTTGCTAGTGTCTACTTTATGTTTATTTTTAAAGTGTGAGCCCTTTTGGGACAGGGAGCCATCTTTATTATTTTTCTGTGTAAACTACATTGATAACTTTTGTTGAAAAGTGGAATATAAATATTTGTTGTGGTGGTGGTAGCAGCAGCAACAACAACAACATTATAAAGTGACAGAGGTATGAAATTATTTTATTTTTATTTTTTACATTTATATCCCACTCTTCCTCCTAGAAGCCCAGAGCGGTGTAGTACATACTTAAGTTTTTCTTTCACAACAGCCCTGAGAAGTAGGTTAGGCTGAGAGAGAAGTGACTGGCCCAGAGTCACCCAGCTAGTATCATGGCTGAATGGGGATTTGAACTTGGGTCTCCCCGGTCCTAGTCCAGCACCCTACCCACTACACCACGCTGGCTCCCATTTATGCATTTATTGCAGTACCTTCCTATTAGGAATTATACATATCAAGACTTAGTATGTATGTATCTCTCTGGTTGATTATTTTGACATAAAATGGTTTTAGAAGACACCAAACATTATGCTTTAGGATCCCTTGGCATACCCAGATGAAACCCAAAAGGCCACACAATTTTATACTGTCCACCCTCCAGTTAGCCATGTAATCAACTATCCCATTTGTATAATAATTTCCCAGTTCAAGAGTGTTCCTGAAATAATCCACAGGCCAAGAAGGAACCAAAAGGGGAAAACAGATTCAAAGTTTCCTAAAGGTTAGCTTGGGTGGGAAATTTCACACCACGGTTGCAAAGAAGCAACCATCTTTCTCTCTTGCTCTGCCCCATGCTAAGCAACTTTATTTCTCCTCTCTTATTTGTCATTGTTCTTCATCTTCTAAGTAGTTTTCCTATTTTCACTTCACATCTTCAGTTCACATCTTCTCCTTCCCTTTCTCCACTGGCTTTTAGAGAAAAATATCTTCTCTAAGAATCTTCTCTTCTTTTTTTTCATACCACTACTTGCCTCTAAAAAATAAAGGTGGGGGAGAAGTTTCCCTTTAAAAAAAAAACTATTGTCCCATCAATCCACTCTTCCTTACTACATATTTACTATTATCTGTCTTACGGTTCTCCCCCTTCTTCCTAAAGCTTTCCCTTGTTATTCCTGTTTTTTGGAGGGGGTTGTTCTCATCTATCTCCCCATCTCTCTTCTTCCTTTTATTTCTAAAGTTCTTGAGTACATGGTTTCTACCAGTTTTCTTCTTGATCCCGTCAAATATGGTTTTTGTCTGACCGGAAGGTACCAGAAGCCCCTACCATATCCATTTCAGTTCTTCACTTGGGCGCTTTCCAGACTAGCTCCTCAACAACAGCAAAATGCCTCCATTCAGGCAAGTTGCACTGAAAACATAAACAGCAGGGGGAGCAGTCTCACAGCTACTAACAACCCTGCCCCCAAAACAGCAGCTTCCTTACACCAGATATATGACGTCCTAGCTCTACATTGCAGCAATTAAATTTGAGACAAGGCATTGGCAATGTGAATGGCACCCTGCTGTCCATGTAGGGACTGCGGTGTCATGATGCAGGAAGTGTGAAAGCACACTTCCGAGATCCGGCGTGACCCCATTGCAGGGTCTAATCTGGAACGCGCCTTGGTTACCCTAAAATAAACCATGACTAGCACCTCATCTTAAACTAGTATCAGCCAGTATCTCTTGCAAGCTTATGGACATTTTCAAGATACTCATCTCCAGCCTTTCTGCTTCTCAGCCAACCTACAATTTCAGTTTTGTCCTTTGAGTCACTGTAGGAAAATGGAGGTGAGCAATGGCTAGCAGAACTCCTGCTGCTCTCTGTATACATAGACATGTCCATCTCTGGCTATTTCTCTTCTCTCTCTAATTATTTCACTCAAGCTGTGTAAGTTGTGGGCAGGGTTGTAGCTATAATTGAGCGGATGGATTTATTTGTTTGTTTGTTTATTTGTTTATTTATTATTAAAATTTTATACTGCCCTTCCAAAAGGCTCAAGGAGGTTTATATTAAAGAACCGGGGAGGCCAGCTCCTGAGAGCCCCCAAGCTCCACCCCTCCCTATTATCTTCATCATCTCCTTCACTCCAAGGGGCCTCTGCGGAGAGGGGTGAACCAGAGCCCCCTCTCTCCTAGCTATGCCCCGGCTGTGAGTTGTCTACGACTTCTCCAAGTAAGTCAGTGAACAAGGCTCCAGAGACCAGACAAATCTGTGGCCACCTGCCTCACTGTATTTTTCTTTTTGTTGTTCCTGTGGTTGTAAGATGGTAGCAGCTTGCAGAGCTGCAAGACTACCATTCTTAAAGGCTGCTATCTTCTTTCCCTTTTACTTATCACTTTTCTGAGGACGAAGTGCCATTTACTGGGAAACAAACTGGTTCATGGACACTGGAAGTGTTTTAGAGCATCTGGTCTTACGTTGCTAATGTGCTTCATATTAGTACTTGGGGTTAGGAAACTGCAACTTCCAGGGCAAAAAGGTCAGTTATAATTTATATAGCAATGTCTCGAGCTGTTTGGGGTTGTTGTTTTTCCCTTGGCAGCTAATTGACTTAGAACTATGGGTGAACATAAATAGTCATTTTACCAAGTAATAACTTACTAATGTGCATGTAACCAATGTGAGAAGCTGGTTGTTGTAATGTCGTACCAAGTGGGCAGGGGAGTGTTACCACTCACACACACATACATATCTGGTCAGAAATAACTCGCATTGTTTTCTCCATGTTCATTTATAGAGCATCAGAATGGGTTGGATCCAAATGACTGTGGGCAAAAGGAGAAGAACTGCTAGCACTGTTCTGCAAATATTTGGGCAAGAGCTTAAGCAACAGTTAATGCCAAGCACTAATAGGCAGATTCTATAGCAGTTCACAGACTTCCGCAGGACATCGCAAAAGCTCTTGTGCAATGGAAGAACATCACTGGTGTAGGGATGCTTTTCTCATGCAATCCTCTAGCACAGGGATTCTCAAACTTGGGTCCTCAGGTGTTATTGGACTTCAACTCCCATAATCCCCAGCCTCAGTGGCTTTTGGTTGGGGATTATGGGAGTTGAAGTCCAATAACATCTGGGAACCCAAGTTTGAGAATCACTGCTCTAGCATAACATGTGGAAGATATCTTACACATTCAGGCAGGCACTTTTAGATCCAACTAAAATGTCTCTATATTAAGCAAAAGAAAAAATAGTATGTATAAATATACTCTTAGATTCACAGGCCAACATCCTAAGGAAGCACCAGTGCAACAAGAGGATCAGAATAACAGTGCTTCCAGACTTACAGTACCAGCACTGGAGGCAGCAATTTTGACAACCTCCCTCTTCTCAGGAGGCCTTTGGTGCCGCCTGCCCTGAAAATATGTCACTGAAGAGGAATCTTCCTCCTCCACATCTCCAGTAATACATGGATCTGCAATTTTCTTGAGATGTCTGGATCTGTCTTTGTTCTTCCTTGTCTCAACTTGTGGCAGACCATAATGAAAATGCATTAATTTCTTAGAGATGCTGTACATGACTGCACGATTCTTTCTCAGAGCAAGAACAAGGATTAGATTAAGTTTCCTTCATCTTCTTTACAACACTTCAGTTCTAGTATCCTTTTACTTCTTCAATGAAGTACAGGATTTAACTCAAAAACAGGACAGCCTAGAAGCTTTTGAAACATAAACCATGATAGATCACACAATATAGTGGACCATGTATTCTACTCATCCATATATCAGTTAACACCAAAACGTTTCAAATCTGGAGACATCCAGAGACTGATCACTTTGCTAACCAAAAACTTTCATAGCTGTAACACAGATGCAATTTGTCATATTTGTCTGTGATATATTTCATCTCCACAGTAGTGAAAAAGATATGGGGGAAACCCACTCAGAGTGATTAAAAATAAAAAACCTAGGAGGTTTTAATTTTTAAAAAATCTCTCCTTTGATAGGCTAAGGATAAATATGTTCAGTGTTGGAGATGTTGTATTTAAAGATTCTATCTAGCATTATAAAATGAATTGTATTTTTCCAGGGATCCCATATATTGTCCAAAGGTAAAAATAGAACGCTGGGATTAATTGCAGGATACCAAGTGTATAACAAAACTTTCCTGTTTAAAGGCTGGTAGGTTAATAAGATCGGGGCTTGCTCCTTGGAGGCTTATTGTACATAGGAAAGAAAAAGAGAGGGGATACTGGCTTGACCATATGGCCACTTCCAGTGACTGTCTCCCAAAATAAAATGTGAAGATTGCACAGACAATGCTGCTGACTGAACTGGAGCACCAAACAGCAACCTTCCACACCTTTCTCTTTCTTGTTATTCAAATCACACCTCCAATTTTTAAAAAAACTTCTTTGCCTGAAGAAGTGTAGAATTTTATTTTCACAAAAAGCCCAGAGTGGTTCCCATGTATTAATATAAGTAAAAATCGTTATAAACAAAATATATAGATGGTATTTTTAAAACCTTAATAATCAATCCAAGATTTTTCATTCAGCTAATGATAACAGTTGGAAATGCCAGCAACCTGGTGCAGTTTATTTATTTATCTAAGATATTTATACCCCGCCCTCCAGTACACTACTGCTCAGGGGAGCTCACAACATTAATAAAATAGATACAACTTAATTTAAAAGATTAATAATATTAAACAAGCTAAAAGACCAGGCTAAAACCACATTTAAAATGAGAATTTTTTTAAAAAAATTCAAATTAAAAGTCATTAATAAAAAGCTAAAAACTGAGAACTATCAAAACTAAAGAAACTACCAGATATCAGCAGCAGATATCATATCTGGTCCATATTATATACATATATGGTGGGCGTATGATAGAATGAAATCTTATTGAGGAAAGTAGTGCCAATAATCAGTACCACGACAGAGCAAACTTTACATCTGAATCGGTTATACATGCTTTTAGGATTTCTGAAAGGTGTTGCAGAGGAACATTTTGTATTAATTTGAAACTTGCTGGCTGTGGCAAAACTGCTGATTGCTAAATATTGGCAGAGACCTGACCAACACTGCAATCTGCAAGAACGGTTATATAAGGCTTGGGATATAACAATCTTGTCAAAGTTGACCGAATTTGTAAGAATACGAAATGGTTAACACTTTACTAAGGATCCCTTTGTGTGGACTTTAAGTCCCCACAATTTGGTATGAACATTAGTAAGGATGTTTTTACTAGAGTAAAACTGTGCCGCTTTATTTTTGCAATATTTTAGGGGGGGGGTCAAAAATCATGCCCCCGCCCAAATTCCTTCCTTCCTTTCAAATTTCCTCCTCTTCCTTCCTTTTCTGTTAGGAAAGGAAGAGGAAAACCAGTGGCCAACATCCTAACTAAACCTTTGCACTAACTAAACCTTTGTAGACATGCCAAACAAGGCATGTCCACAACTATAGCATTCCCTTTTCTGAAGCATGGGGGTACACCTATGTGGGCAGGATTTTCACTGATCTCCTCTTCCCCCAGAAGCCCTCTGTACAGTGCAAAGTCATGTCCCTGAGGGCTGCACAGCCTTCAAGACCATGATTTCTTGCTGCATCTGAGAGAAGAGGAAATTGGCGAAAACTGCCCCCCGTGTGCATGAGCTCCTGCACTTCACAAAGAGGGGCGCTATTGCTGCACACATTCCATTTTTGGCTGCACATGCACAGGTTGAATTAGGATGCCAGTCACTGTGATGTCATTTCATCTTCTTTTCTCTGCAGGATCTCCATGGGGGTGGGCCCATGAGAACTGGCCCATAATCTACCACCTGAAGCAGCCTACTTCACCCTACTTCATGGTGGGGTCAGCCCTGAGAGTGCAATAAATTAGCATCCACTTGATCAGTAAATGTAAAGCATCTTGCCTGGTGCAAAGCAGCATTCTCAGGATAGTCCCTGGCACAAAAGAGCAATTTTTTACATGATATCAGCCTCGCATGTGTTTGATCAAAGGAAAAAGAACAATGTTGTGTACCTTGATAGCTTCGGTATTGGGGTGTAACTGATAAGCTTTATAACGGTTATCCTTCTATATTGTGTATTTCCTATCTATAACAAGCTGACGTGGCCCAGATGAGCAGAAAAACAGAGAAAAAGAACAAGAATTTCAAAGTGTATTTGAGTAAGACAATTGTCTTACAGCATAACACTTTAGCCTGAAGAAGCAAAATCTTCAATGTCCCTGAATCACCCCCAAAAGGGAAAATATCATACTGACTGCAGCTTGTTTGGAGGTCAAACAAAATCAATAGGGCTCCCTCTTAAACCGTCTTTATGCTAAGCCTCTTTCAATGGCATCTGGAGCAAATGGGCCTTCCTTTTCTCATACCCACACTGAACATTTTTAGCCACTAAACTGCCAAACTAATCTAGCAGTTCTTTCTACCTGACACCCCACTGTGTCAGCTTAAATTGTCAAGTCATCCTATCTCTTTCGTTGCACAGTGTCGCTGCTTGTTGTTCTCTGGAAGGAAGCCAGACTGCTTAGAACTTGGAATGAATGGGAGGAGGTAAGGGAAGAAATCAATGAACCCAATTGATCAGAAATTATTTTTAAAGCTGGTCATCAATTAGTTTGCTGCAGGTCACAGCTTAAAGGATATACCAATTTAATCCCAGGAGCTGAAATGTGCTGTACTTCCTCAGCCACTTCCTGCTGAGAAACCAATACTGGCTGTAAGCTGGGTCAAAAAGAAAGGGGTTTTTTTTAAAGTTAGACTGGGAAAGTTACAAGATTTGGAGGCAAACGGGCTCAGTAGGAGCCACAACTTAAATGCGAAGGCAGGTCAAAGAGCATGGAATGTGATCCCAGGAGCTCTAGGTCTAAATATGCTTATTTCCGTCTTCCACCAAAACCAAGAGACAGGTTAAGTAAAAACATGAGTCGCATTCCCATTCTTCAAAAGAAAGGAAGTCACTAGCAATCACTACACCTGTGGTCTGCTTTGTCCATCCATGCCTGGCCATACCCATAGATTTCCCTAAGCAGCAATTCCACATTACAGCTTCAATGTTTAGTCCCTAGACTGAACAATTAAAAACCTTTTGATCAATTAAAGAGGTGTGTCTAGTTAATCAGGCAGCAGATTTATTTTTAAAAGTTAAATATTGTTAATGCACGTGCCTACAAAATCATAGATGAAAAGCATCATTTTAGGAGAAGCATCCCTCCTCTCACACACAGAGAGGGAAATGCCTCTTAAAATGGTGCCTGCAGTAGACAGTAGACTTTGTAAACGCGAAGTATTTCTTCATAGCTATTGCATTATTCATAGGGAAATTCACTTTTAATCAATTTGATAATTTATCAATTAAAACTCCTGCAATTTCTTTAATTGGGTGACAGCCTGGTTCTTCATTTATCAAACATGGGATTTCTCCATAACAAAAAAGAAACACCTCCTCAAAATATCAAACATGGGCTTTCTCCATGGCAAAGAAGAAACACATTTTTGGCAAGAATCTCCATAATGTTGCCCAACACTGAAGATTAATAATGCAACATTTTGCAGAATTTTGAATTTGTGAACATTTTAATTCCAATTCTACAAATCTGTTTCAGCTTTGGTACAATAAATCAAAGAGCTGGGCTGATTGCATCAAAATGAAGCCAAAGATAAATGTAAATAGACATAGGAAAGAACCACCAAATATGCACATATTAAATGGATAATAGTAGAAAAGAATAGCCTTGCTGGACATGACAGAGCCGGAGGCAAATGTAACATGAATTAATAATGTGGTAGATACTCAGATCTCATTTAGAATACTCTGAGCCTCCAAAAATAATAATGAAGAACATTGAAAATGTGAAGATCACATGATCTTCTAAACTAGTCTATCCATTCTTCCTTGCCTTCCTCAAGCCTGGAATTCCCTCCCAGAATACCTATGGTGCCAACCTCTCTCTCTCTTCCTTCAAATCCCTCCACATATCTTTCATGTTTGCAAAACCTCTGACAACCCCTTAAGCCACATCCTCTAACTATAGGTCTCTTACCTTGCTCACAATCGTTACATCAGCTTTTTCCAACCCTACCTTTCCCCTCCTTGCGTTGGCTGACATCCTGACTAAATTAATCAAAGCCTGTTGCCAGAATGCCATGTTTTTTGGGTAATGCAAGAAGCACCCCTCTAGATGTAATAACAGCACGGGGCTATGGGATCATAGTCCCCATGCACTTTTTACGTCATGGATTGGCACAAGCTGGTTGTTAAGCACTGGCTGAGGTTGGCAGTAGGGATGTGCGTTTCGTTTCGGATACAAAACGTTTTGTACACAAAACAGGCCATTTCGGCTGTTTTGTAGCCGAAACAAAACGCCCAATGCCCAAAACAGAAAATTTCGTAGCCAAAACAAAACGTCCCTGTTTCGGATACAAAACGTTTTGTTGTTTTGGCTGTTTTGGAACTCCATTTTGCAATCGCAAAAAGTCTTTCTCCTTCAATCTCCATTTTGAGTTTTGACATCTGTTTGAATTTCCAGCCCTTCCAGCCTGCAGATTGGACAGCAAAAGCATGGGCTGATCTGCTGGCAATTGACTCCTTATTCCTTTTAAGCACATTTAAGGGTAAATTTCACGCTCATTGGCTAGTGGGGCAGTGTGCATTTACCCTCATTGGCCAGTGGGGCAGTGTGCATTTCATTGTTGTTGTTTCACACTGTTGTGTGTAGATCAATTGCATTTCAGGTGAGGGGGGATGTGGATGTGCATGACCTTTAGAAATCTGCCTGATTTTTTTCCAAAGCTCTGCTGTTAATGTGTGGTGTTGATGTTATTTGGGGTGGATTCGGGGCAGAAAGGAGGATTTGGGGGCAGAAGAGTAGTTCAGGTGGTAGTGCCCCAATGGGTGCCTGCTGCAACCCAGATTCCAAAGGAATTGGGAAAAGGGCTGTTTTATAAAGAATTTCTGAAGTTGACATGTCTTTGGGGCAGATTCGGGACAGAAAGGGGGCCTGAGGGGGAAAACAGTGGGTTGGGTGGCAGTGCCCCAGGGGGTGCCTGCCACAACCCAGATTCCAAAGGAATTGGGAAAAGGGCTGATTTCTTAGGAATTGTTGAAGTTTATGTGTCTTTAAGGTCCCCCCCCAGGGAATAATGGAGGTTTCAGCAGACCCATAACTCCACCTGGGGGGGCACTGGGGTGGCCAGGAGCGAGTGGTGGTGTAGTGCACATAGGGTGCCAACAACCCCCATGGGTTGCTAACTCATGGGGTGCTGGGTTCTGTTGTTTCTGAGATGTTCTGAGTGTAGATTCTCTGGTAGCATATGAGATTTTCAATGACAAACCATGAATCCACTCTCATATGCTACCAGAGAATCTAAATCTACACTCAAAACATCTCAGAAACAACAGAACTCAGTACCCCATACCACAACCCATGGGGGTGGTTGGCACCCTATGTGCTCTACACCACCACTCGCTCTGGGCCACCCTGGTGCCCCCCAAGTGCAGTTATGGGGCAGGAATTATGGAGGTCCATCATTCCCTATGGGGAAGAAATTTACAGATGCGCAAACTCCATTACATCTTTAAAAATCAGCCCTCTGCCCAATTCCTTTGAAATAATTCTGGCAGTTTCCTTGCCCCCACTGGGCACTACCACCCACCCTACTCTGCTCTGGGCCACCCCTTTCCATGAAGCTATACTTTTGCTGAAACCTCCATTCTTCCCTATGGGAAAACTCCTATACTTCAAAAATTCACCAAAAATCAGACCTTTGCCCAGTTCCTCTGAAATTTGGGTGATGGTTTCCACCCATTGGACATTACCACCCCCACCCGCTAGTTTTTCCCCGGGGCCATTTTTTAAAATCCAAAACGTTTCCGATTCGGATTTTGCAATTTCGAACAAAGAACAAAATGGGGGTGTTTTGGATTCAGGCCAAAAACAAAACAGGAAAAAAACAAAACTCACAACCCTAGTTGGCAGCATGCATTCCAGTTAAAGAGTATGCAAACTGAAACAGGACATGGTCGCCCCTCCCTAAGGAGGAAAACCAGCTGAAAAGACCGCATCAAAAGCCAATTGCTAATGAAGGAGACACTCCCACTGCAAGATAAGCATTGGAATTCTCCTCAGAAGGAGCATAGAAACAGCCATTTCTCACCCCATTAAAATAAGTGAACAAATAAAAGACATGTATCTTTGCAGCTGGGTACTTCACTGTCTTGAGAGTGTAAGCAAGCATTGCCTTATTGTCCACATGCAGCCACATTCGCATAACTTATTCTCGCCTTTGTCCAGCAGGACTCGCCTAAAGTGACCAAGTCCATCTAACAATGGACCCTGTTGTTTTGCACAGAAACTCCTTACCCTCCAGGGTGGGATAAGACAATAGTTCCCCCGGGCATGTTTGCAACTATAAATATTCCAAGCCAGCCACATGGCCTCAGACTCTGTTTGGATCCTGCAATCCTACGGACTCTCACATGCTCCTTGCTCTTCATCCCCACTTCATTCCATGCTTTACCCCAAGGAGGCACCTTTCCTGGCCATTGCGCAACCAACGCACCTAGGAAGGATAGATAATACTCAGGGGCGCACATAAGCAAAACTGGTGCCTGAAACTCCCACCTCTGTGAGCTCTCCCCCCACCGCAAGGGATCCCCTACCATGAGGCTCCCCCTGCACTTTGGGGAGGCTCCTGTCACCCACCCTGCCCCCACCCCACTGCACTGAACTTTTTTATCTTACTTTAGTTACTTTACTTTAGCCATCAATGTGTGGGGCAGGGGGTGGGGGTGAGCCGATCAGGCCTCCTCCCACCCCATGGCAGTGGCTGGAGCAGCCGCTGGGCCTGCCTGTCTTTGCAAACTGTAAGGTGCTCCTTTCTGCACTCTGGCCACCACTGCCACCATGGGGTGGGGGGAGGCCTGCTCAGCTCACACCCCCACCCCACCCCACCCCACCCCCACCCCACACATTGGTGGCTAAAGTAAAGTAACTAAAGTATGATAACTCCGGTTCAGTGCGGTGGGGCAGCAGCAAGGCAGACACGGTGTGGTGGCAGGAGGCCCCCCCCCCGGACGCCCCTCTGGTCCATTGGAGGGGCCCCTGGACCTTGGAGGCCACTGACCAGGTCCCCAAGGTCTGGGGTTAGAGCACCTCTGATAATACTAACATCTTTCCTCTCCCTAAGCTCTCTTGCCACTTCTCCCGGCTTCCTTCCTCATTCTCCAAGCACCTTTTACTGCAAGCCTCTAAGTAGCCTCATATTTAGGATTTTAGCCAAATTATTGCAAGCCTCTAACCAAGACTCCCAGTCAGAATGTTACCCAAATAATTGGATGGCCGAACCAAACTCTTTTTGCCTTCTGTAACTCCCCGTTTTCACCCTTAATAAAGCCTTGAAACTGTACCTATGTTTCCTCATTCTTTCCAATATACCAGAACTGCTACATTGCTACTGTGTGAGAAATGCACTCCAGTCCGAGCTAATTTCCCCACTTTAGCCCAAAAGCATAGCTGGAGTGCCTAGCCAATCACTCCAGGGGAGTTTGGGTAACAAAGCCCCATTGAAATAGATAGAAGAAGTTAATAGGATAGCTTAGTCATGACTAATTCCAGTGGGACTTCAGTTGAGTAATTTGGTTAGGGGTGCAGACGCCCCCCAAAACCATTTGAATTCTCCCCTCATTTTACTGAACTCCCCCTGCTAAACCTAATATCCCATATCTTCAGTTTCCAACAGATATTTTTCTCCTCTCCCGAAGTGTCCTTCCTCTCCCCCAGAAAAAAAAATTTTTTTAACTGAGAAGTTGCTCCTCAAGTTTCCCTCTGCCTGCAGCCCTGAATTTAGTCAGGATGTCAGCCACTGTAAGCTCCTTGGAACAGGCATCTGTATGTTTGCCTGTGTAACTCTGTAAAGTGCCATGTACACTGAATGCATAAATTATAAGGAACAGTATTCAAGAACTGTGAAACTCGATTCTGCAAGCTGGGGGAATGTTAGACTTGTTTTCTCATGAAGAGCAGCCCTCCATGGGGAACGGCAAACTGCTTTAAAACTGGTGGGGGTTTCAAAAGCAGTTTGTGATGTGGCATAGGAGCCAGCTGTTCAGTCCAAAATTTTGAACAATTCACTGGGATAATGCAATCCCTGACGTGAGCCAGAGGATTCTGGTCAGTAAGGATAAAGAGACCTCAAGGTAACACGTTTTAAGCATCATAACTCTTCATCAACTCTCATCTGTTTTGTTTGTTTGTTTGTTTCTGGTGCAAGACGAGAACTATCTTCCACTTTTGACATGGCATCCAAAGGCAGTTCTGGTCTTGCCTTGAAAAAAGTGAACTAGAATTGCCCCCGACAAAAGCCCTATTCAGTTAGATGGCCAAACACTGCTCACCGTTACAGGACTGAAAGTGGGTAGGAAGTCCCGCCCCAGCACTATCACTCACCTCCTCGACCTCACCACTCATAGTTACAGTTGTGTGAAAAGGGAAATGCCGTAACCGTGATGGCAAGCACTTCCGTGATCAGCAGCCTGGATTGGCCCAGGCTGCCAATCATGGAAGCATCTGCCATCATAGTTACAGCATTTCCCTTTGCACACAAATGCCAAGGTAACCATAAGTGGTGAGGCTGAGGGGATGAGTGGCAAAGCCAGAATGGGACTTCCTACCCATTGTTGGCATTGTAATCATGAACCGTGCTTGGCTTTCAACATCTGATGGGGCTAAAGAATTACCATGCTCAAAATGCATTGGGCAAAAAGTAATCTTCACCCTGAGGTATCCTCCGCTTTTGCTAGTGTGTCTGATGTTTTCCCTTCTTCCTGCATCAGTCAGTATAAGAACACCAACTATTATGTTGATACTTGTAAAATTCAAAAAAGAAAATCAGAGGAGGATTATGGTGATGATAAAGGTCCTATGAAACAAATCCCAAGATAAAAGCTGAAGGAGCTAGATATGCTTAGCTTAAATAAAAGATTAAGAGGGATCGTTTTGATGTTTGTTTGTTTTAAAAAAATAGAAAATAAGAATCCTGCTAAAAGGGCAAGAAGCACCTTTAAGTGGTGGCTGTCATATTTAACGGGTGGGGGGGAGGGAGCAACTGTTCCTATTTATCCCAACACAATGTCGCTTCAGTGGCTATTGCTGGTGTGTGTTCGCACGCGTAAGAGAGGGAGGGAGGGAGGATGTTTGTAAGCCCGTTTGGGACAGGAAACAGTTTTTGCATACCTTTTGCTATGTAAGGCCACTCTGACAATGTGTGTGTGTGTGTATTTGTAATATATGTAATATATTTGTATGTAATGTACTGTATTTTGTATGTAATAGATGTAATATATTTGGGTGTATTTATAGTGTGTGTGTGTGTGTGTGTGTGTGTGTGTGTGTGTGTGTGTGTATAAATATATATAAAATAAAAACTGTAGGGAAAGTCATAGTCCAGGAGTCATATGCCATGAAGCAATGCATTTCAATTCTTGGAAGAATTTGAATCATATATTAAAGAAAACTCCCCAAATTCAAAAGCAGTATCACCTTCTTTCCTATGTTAGTTATGGAATTTCCATTATTGGAAGGGGAAGCTGCACGTGTACAGTATCTGCAGGTATATATGGGATTCTTCCAGAGATCTGTACTGAGACTGGTGCTTTTTAATTTATTCATAAATGATCTAGAAGCTGGAGTAAGCAGCGAGGTGGCCAAATTTGTAGATGACACCAAACTATTTAGAATAGTGAAATCCAAAACAGATTGTGAGGAGCTCCAAAAGGATCTCTCCAAACTGTGTGAAGTGATGCATATTGGGGCAAAAAAACCCAACTGAACTTATACGCTGATGGCGTCTGAGCTGTCAGTGATTGACCACAAGAGGGATCTTAGGGTTGTGGTGGACAGCTCATTGAAAGTGTCAACTCAATGTGTGGCAGCTGTGAAAAAGGCCAATTCCATATTTGGAATCATTAGGAAGTGGTTTGACAATAAAACTGCTAATATTATAATGCCCTTATACAAAACTATGGTGCATCCACATTTGGAATACTGCATACAGTTCTGATCACCAGATCTTAAGAAAGACATTGTAGAACTGGAAAAGGTGCAGAAAAGGACAACCAAGATGATCAGGGGCCTAGAGCACCTTCCTTACGAGGCAAAGCTACAACACCTGGGGCTTTTTAGTTTAGAAAAAAGTTGACTGAGAGGAGCCATGACAGAGGTGTATAAAATCATGCATGATTCAGAGAAAGTTAATAGAGATAAAATTTTCTCCCTCTCTCTTAACACTAGAACCAGGGGTCATCCCATGAAACTGATTACCAAGAAATCTAGGACCAACAAACGGAAGTACTTTTTCACACAACGCATAATCCACTTGTGGAATTCTCTGCCATGGGATGTGATGATGGTCACTAGTCTAGACGGCTTTAAGAAGGGTTTAGACAAATTCATGGAAGACAGGTCTTTCAATGGCTACTAGTCTGGTGGCTATAGGTCGCCTCCAGCCTCAGAGGTAAGAAGGCTCTAAATACCAGCTGCAGAGGAGAGAGCATGCCCTCAACTCTTGTCTGTGGGTTCCCCAGAGGCATCTGGTGGGCCACTGCATGAAACAGGATGCTGGACTAGATAGGCCTTGGGCCTGATCCAGCAGGGCTGTTCTTATGGCTACCTCCCACTGGACATAGGTTGGATAAGACAGCCTATAAGGTCACTTCCATCTCTTACATTTTTATATGTCTATGCTGAGAGGTGGGACACAGTCCAAATGGGATTTGAATTATGAAGCAGCGTCTTTAAACTTAATGCTGTACAATCCCCTTAGCTGAGCTCACAGAAGTACCATAACTCAATAGTCATGGAAGCTTGTGCAGCACCTTGGCTAAGACTAAGCTATAAATCAAGAAGTCCCTGGTTTGAATTTCATTTTACTTTATAGTTTTAAAGAAGCCACGCTTCTTCAGCCTCAGCCCTCCATCTGCAAGATGGGGATAATAATTCTGACCTACCTTACAGTATATGAATATTGGACGGGTCAAAACAAGATAATGGATGGGGAGCACTTCGAATACTCTAAAGTGCTATATTACTAATAATGATTGTTGTTGTTTCAATCTTTTGTAATGGGCAATGCATGCTTTGAAATAGGAAACAAATAATGTGGTACCCTTCCTGTATATGTTAAAGGGTCCAATTCACTTCTGCATCTGAACTAAGACCAAGCAATACAAGCTGCACACCAAGACTCTATACTGACTAAGGGTGGAAATAATAACGATTCCACAGAGTAGCCGTCTTCCAATTTTGAAAGGTTGTAAAGAGCATGAGAAAAATATGCCAGCCCCTGAAATAACCCTATCATTGTCCCACTACAGAACCTCATATCACTAATATCATCCTGTTGGGTTTAATGCTGACAGCGAATAGCAAAGCCTTTAGTAAATCAGTATGACAAAAATAATGTGCAAGTTGGGCATCTGGGGAAATAAGAGCAATTAAATCCCAGCACCACATCCCCTCATTTGGATTGATTTTCCCAGTGGCTACAAAGCTTTAAATTCAGTTGTCAATAGAATAGGTGTAAATTCAATACCATGTTGGCTATTTGCCAGCTAACGTGTTACCCATGAAAAATTGAATTTGTAAAGTCAATTTAAAATGTAGTTGGATTGGATTCACTTATAAAATATAATACAAAACTAACTGCTCATCAGACTTGACTTGTATTCTTATCAAAATTATGAGAGTTAACTTTGACTTTTAAAGAACTAACCGCTTTCTAGCCCTAGTAGTGGTTGCACCTTTAAATGTGCTAAAGGCTCAGAAACAAGGACACAGACTAAAATTGAGATATCACCTAGTCCTGTGCATCTTTATTCAGAAGAAAAGCTGTATGATTTCAATGGGACTTTCTACCCAAGCATAGGATTGGAGCCATGCAGCCTAAGTCTCTCCTCAGAAGGAGACTGCCTGAACTGGCGGAGATAGTCTTGGTTTTGGTGTTGAGGATTCCCAGAATAGTAGTCCTGGGGAATCTCAACATCCATGCTAGAGCTGCTTTGTCATGGGTGGGACAGGGCTTCATGCCACTGTACCAACTATGGGGCTGCTCCAATGCTTCATCAGATCAAGAAATGCTACAGGTCATATATTGCATTGGAACTTGGTGTTTTCATCAAGGCAGGAGGATGGTGCTATGTGGGAAATTTCTTCTTGACTTCCTTGTCATGGTTACATCACTTTCTAGTGAGACTGGAGCTTGCCACAAACTCCACCCTCTGCACAGATGGAGGAACTTATTGAAACTGAGGCTGATGGAGCCCTTGAGGAATTTCTACTTAGCTGGCTGGCACTCCTGTTGATGCCCCCAAATCACTCTGTGGGATTCTGAAATGGCACAGATGGTAGATAGAGTTGCTACAAAGTGCCCCGTCCTTCTAGTCAGAGCTCACTTGGCCCTTGGTTTGCCAAAGAGTTGGGGAAATGAAGGAGGGATGACAGAACACTGGTAGAGGAAGACTCTGTGTGAACATGATCCGGCACAAGTAAGAGCTCACTCTAGTCTATTCTGTGGCAGATATGGCAGGGGGAAAGCAACATTTGTTTACCATGACTGCATCTCATTTCACTGGCTGTCCAGTGAAGCAATTCCACATAGTACATGGCCTTCTTCAATCTGGTTAACAAGTGGATGCCGCAGATATCTCAAAAGGTTGTTGTGACTTACTTCCTAAGCACTTTGAGGTGACTTGGACACCACTTTATCTGCAATTCTGTTAGTGCATGTGTCTAGTATAACCCGGTGTTGGATGTTTTTTCATTATTGAGGCCCAAGGATATGGACAATGTTGGAAGGGGTGCAGCCTATGGCATACTTGCTTGACCCTTGTGCCTCCTGCCACATGACACTGAGCTGACCAGCTGGGTCAATGAGATAACAAATGCCTCTTCCTTGAAGGCAGTGGTCCCTGAAGAGGCAGTTAATAGACCACCCCTAAAAAGACCTTATTTGTTCCAACTTTTAAATATATTTATTTAAAGAATAAATATATTCTTTAAAAAACTAACAGCTTTCTAGCCCCAGTGGCTGCACTTGAACATGTGCTAAAGGTTCAGAAACAGGGACACAAACGAAAAATGACATCTAGCCTAGTCCTGTTGGAAGAAGAGCCCTGTGATGACAATGGGAGTCACTGGGCAAAGTACAATGCCTCTACACTTCCAGACATTCCTGTCGGTGATGCTGATTATCTGGATCTATTTCAATACAGTTTTTGCCTGGCTAGTACCAAAACAGCTTTGGTTGCCCTGATCGCTGACCTATGCCAGGGTCTCTGTGTCTTTGCTCATCCTCTTGGCCATGTAATTGACTTTCACTGCTCTCAACGATGGTATCTTTCTGGAGTGGCTGTCCAAGATGGGGATTGGGGAGACTGTGTTTGGTGGTTCAGACCTACCTGGATGGTTTCCAGAGGGTACTACTCGGGGACTATTGCTCTGCCGCATGACAGCTATGTTACGGTGTAGCAGACAAAGCTCTATCTTATCTCCCATGCTATTCAACATCAACATAAACTATTGGTTGAGGTCATCCAGAGATCTGAAGTGCAGTGGAACCAATATGCCGATTATACACAACACTGCTTCTCCTTCTCATCTAATTCAAATGAAGCTGGAGAAGCGTTAAACTGCAGCTTTGAATCTAATCATTAATGGACTGAAAGATGGCCAATAAACTGAAACACAATCCTAACATGGCCTATTCTGGATGTGGGTGCAGTCTCCCTCAAGGAAAAGTCTAGCGGTATCCTTCGATCCAACTATACCTCTGGAGATCCAATTGGCCCTTGTGGCATGATGTGCATTTTACCAGCTAAGGTTGGTGCACAGGCTAAAGTGGCATCTCATGGATGAGAGATACTGGCCACAGTTATCCATGCTCAAGTAGCATCCCAGGCAGGGTATTTGGCTCAGAAGACTGCAGTTAGTACAAAACACATCAGCTAGATTATTAGGTGGAATCAGGTGTAAAGGAGTATATCTCACTTGTCTTAAAAGAACTACATTGGTTCCCAGCCCAGTTCTGAATGCAATCCAAGGTTTTAACCTTTAAAGTCCCAACTGGCTTGAGGCCAGTGTACCTTAAGGCCTACCTTTTCCTACGTGAGCTGCCCAGTTACTAAGATCTGCTTCAAGAGTTCTTTGTACAGGTTTCCCACCGCACACACACTCTGAAGTGAGGTGGATGGTGACCCATGATAGGACCTTTTAAGTTGTGCTACTGAAACATCTGGAACACTCCCCAGAAAGGCCCACCTGTCATCGACTCTGATATCTTGCCAACACTTTTATTCTATTACAGTTACTCTGTTCCACTAACATATTAATGTTATCTTGGCCCTTCTGAGAGGCCACTACCTGAAAAGTACAGAACAAATCTTCAGTATAAACAAAGGCCCAGTTGAGTCAATGGGACTCACTCCCTGTTTAATCTTAAGTATGTTTTACTCAGAGGTAAGCCCCAACAGGTCAAATGGGGCTTTCTTACAGGTAGGTGTGTGCACAGAATTCCAGTCTTAATTACTTTTCTTCAAGTTACACAATTTATAAATCCATAAGTCCCCTGCTAACTTGGCAAAGAGGCACCTTTTAACGTGGTGATTCTCTTTATTTAGCAGGGGGAGGGTAACTGGTCCTATCCACCCCCAGCACAGTACCTCCAGTGACTGTTGCTGGTGTCTGTCTTATGTTTCTTTTAGACTGTGAGCCCTTTGAGGACAGGGATCCATCTTATTTATGTATTATTTCTCTGTGTAAACCACACTGAGACATTTTTGGAAGGGTGGTATAGAAATCGAATTAATAATAATAATAGAAAAGAAAAAACACAATAAAATACAAAGACCTACAAATTGAAATTGAAAGGCTGTGGCAGAAGAAGACCAAAATAATCCCAGTAGTAACTGGCACCCTAGGTGCAATTCCAAAACAACTTGAAGAGCACCTCAACACCACAGGAGCCGCAGAAATCACCACCAGCCATTTACAAAAAGCAGCTTTACTGGGAACAGCCTATATTCTGCGACGATATCTATAATAACAACAAGAACAATATTGATAATAAAATTCAGCCATCCCAGGTCCTTGGGAAGGACTCGATGTCTGGATAAAACAAACCAGTCAATAACACCTGTCTGACTATGTAAACAAGAAATAATAATTTCAGCAAGGTTTTCAGTTTTAGAGTAAGCATTCCCAAAATAGCCCCATTACATTCATAATGCTAAGTGCAATTATCCATCAGTTATGGCTGAATATTTGTCAGATAAAGAGACCTTGCAGACCGTATTACACAAATGCCAGTGAAGCTGCAATCCTATGCACATTCACCACCAAACACTGTGGGACTTACTTCAGTGTCAACATGCATAGAATAGTACACACAAATCAGCTGCCCTCCTTACATATTCCTGATGTGGTATTAAAGGCTGAAGAAGCTGACCATCCCCTGAATAAGGTGACCATTCCCTGCTTTGGCTCTATGACCAGTTTTGTTAAGACTAATGCTTCAGACCCATAAAGTTTGATGCAAATCCTCAGCACTGTTGAGGTGCTGAGCACCATTAAATGGTGCAAATCCTCAGCACTGTTTCCAAGAAATGCCATTACCCTGACAGAAACTCTTTTTGGTTGGAATTCTTTGGATGTTTCTCCCAGGCAAGAGCCTTCATGTATCCCCCTTGAAAGAAATCCCACTTGACACAAAATCCGGTGGCTGTTCCACAATGAACTGCTGCCACAGCCAGCCAGTGGGGAACTCCATCCCCACGACACCAGCACAACGCCCTGCCAGGTGACACTGAGCTGCCATTTACAAGTTGACCAACACCAGTGGGCTGGTGATGCTGCCCACTTGAATAGTTCATCCTAATCTAGCTCTGGTTCCACCAGTGCCAGGTAAGCCATAGCAATGTTGTGCAAAGCTGGCTTTTTATGGGCAGATCTGGACATCGAGAGGACAAGAGAGAGGTTGTCTGACATCTGCTGCCTCCAAAAGGCATTTCGATCCCTTCAGAGGCAGCTATACAACACTTAGAAGAGCAGCTGCATCGACATTGCATGAGGAAGGTGTAATCATGAGAAAGTAAGGCTGGATAACATTATACTGACTTGTCTTCAGGGGACTGGCATTCACATTTTTATAAAGCTCCTCGCAAGATAAATCACTACACTAACAATATTTGTATTGATTATCTAAACTGGAGCAGCAATTGGCTCCATTGTCTCACTTCCTCTTAAATTGCTCGCAGATGGGATCCTATTTCCTAGCTTACAATTCTATAGGGAACACTTAAATCACAGCATAGAGCTATCTACAGACACACAAGCAAAACTGTTAATCAAAAAGATTTTCATTATCTTTAAGGATTTCTAAATTCATATTTCCCTATGTTAAAGTTTAACAGCTCAAATTATAAGTTGCCAGGCTAGGGGAGGCAATCCCCAAATTATATTAATAGTATGAAAAAAATAGATTCAGATTTCCCAGAGTAACCTCCCTGCTTGGGAGGAACAATTTAGAGGGTGTGCAAGGGGGATGGGGGAGAGAGCAGATGATAGAAGAGGGGATCTTGGAGGGAATGGATGTATTTGCAGTGCCAAGAACTTCTCTCAGCATATATGCCATCAGCACAGGAGGCCGTGAAAGCACAGGAAAAAGTGACCAGTGATTTGGGTGTTCCTCGTGTTTTACAAAACTGCAATACATTCAAGGCAAAAACAATAGGTAAGGAACATATGAAGCTGCCATATACTGAGTCAGACCATTGGTCTATCTAGCTCAGTATTGTCTACACCAGGCATCCCCAAACTGCGGCCCTCCAGATGTTGCTGAACTACAACTCCCAGCATCCCTAGACACTATTTTTTGTGGCTGGGTATGCTGGAAGTTGTAGTTCAGCAACATCTGGAGGGCCGCAGTTTGGGGATGCCTGGTCTACACAGACAGACAGCAGCTTCTCCAAGGTTGCAGGCAGGAATCTCTCTCAGCCCTATCCTGGAGATACCAGGGAGGGAACTTGGAACCTAGGTGCTCTTTCCAGAGCAGTTCCATCCCCTGAGGGGAAGA
Source organism: Hemicordylus capensis (assembly GCF_027244095.1). Lineage (NCBI taxonomy): Eukaryota > Metazoa > Chordata > Lepidosauria > Squamata > Cordylidae > Hemicordylus > Hemicordylus capensis. The sequence goes on along the minus strand of NC_069657.1, from coordinate 264,773,786 downwards.
TCTTACAATGCTCACACTTCTAGTCTCCCATTCATATGTAACCAGGGCAGACCCTGCTTAGCTAAGGGGACAAGTCGTTCTTGCTACCACAAGACCAGCTCTCCTTCCTATTAAATTACATTAAATGCAAAGTTTGGCCCTGTATCTCTTTTTAAAAACTTAAATAGCAGTCGGGGGGGGTGATCATAATCAGCACCATCACACACGGAGAAGGCTTATTTAACCCTTGCCCGTCATGCCACAGTCAGTCCTGACAAAAATTGCACCCCCCACTGAAGCTCCCATTGGGCTAGGAGGGAAGTTCCCATTCTATGCCTTATTTTCAAACCACACCAAGCCCAGACTACTTACAGAGGCAACTTCAAAGCCACAGACAGAACTTGGCTGTTGAGGACGCTCTTCTGGCATAATACCACAATTGCTCCATAGGACACACACATACAAGCACAAATTCCTCCTTACCTAACTGTGCTGCTGCAACTCAGGGAACTTGAAGACTTCATACAAGCACAGCATCAGGAGGCAACCAAGTTGTGCACTGGCTGGGAGCACAGGGCCATCAGGAGGCCCATGACTGGCCCATGAGGTCCACGGGGGCTCCCCAGTACCCACAGCAGCAGCACTGGTGACATGACATTCTCAGCTCCATCATTGTCCTCTCTCCTCTCTCCTCCCCCCATCTACAAATGGGAGCTTTTTCCAGCCCTCTGTGATGACACAGAGGCCCCTGAGGAAAGTCCCCATTTATGGATGGGGGAGGCAAGAAGAAGCAATGAAAGAGTGAGTCACTCTGCTGAGCAAGCAACTCTGTGGTTGTCATCCCATTCCAAGCTCCTTCCCCATCTGTGAATGTGCAAGATGCCTGGGAAGCTCCCCAAGCTAAGGTCTATCTGGGCAGTGGGGCAGCTGGCTGGAGTACTTTACAGTGCTTGTGCTAGCAGGCGTCATGTTTTTCTCGCTATGCAATTCTGCCCATTCTGATGGGCAGCGTGAAGAGAGATTGCTCCCACCAGCACAACAGCTGTGAAGCACTCCAGGTTGCTGCCCCACAACCCCCATAAGCCTCCATTAGGGCTTGAGAGGCATGGCTGAGAGGCTCCTGGAACTTGAATCTGGCTCCAGTCTTATAACCCAGTCCAGCACAATAATCAATAATTTTAATAAAAATGACAGGCAATGTTCGCGTGTTGTATATAAACCACGCCACAGTGGGTGCAACTGCAGACAATTGTTTTGTTACATGTGTGGGGCTACTTCATATGTTTAGCATGCATGTGCAATGGCTATGCTCAAAATGTAAGGGAGAGAAGCATGTTTTCAAAGATAGGTATACACTCCAGGGAATCAGCAATCAGTTTGGTCTCCCTGCCAGGTACACACCTTTTAAAAAAATGTATATGTTTCATGTGTGATGTGGTCCTGTGGGTGCATATTTCTTATGTATGTCAGGTTTTCATTTCTGTTTTCATTTGTCTTATGATGTTGTAAACCACCCAGCAGTGGAAGTTTGGAGGGATATACAAATTAGATAGATAGATAGATAGATAGATAGATAGATAGATAGATAGATAGATAGATAGGGTGGAGCAAAATACTATAACGCAGGGTGTGCCAAAACTGATGTTCAAAACAGAACTTTCCTAGGCAATGGCATTCTTTACCCTGAGTATATCTGCACACAGACAGAACGTAGCAAATTAAATAAAGAACAAAATCCTGAAGCACAGATGTTTCAAATAAGATGATTACGACACATTTTAAATGGTTGCTGAACCTTTCAGAACAGAATCCAAGGTGATGGTAATTGAGCCCTTCCCCTCACCCAGAGAATCCTGGGAGGTCCGGCGAGCCATGCTGTTTGCGGTTCAACAAAGCAGACGGCCTGTTCGCCTGTGCTTCTCATTCATGTAGCTGCACTGCCATCACTGACATCTTTTCAGCAGCTTGCAGAAGGAAACTTTCCTACCAGACACCCACACCACCCAAATCTGATGGAAGAGATTGGGGTGGGGACAGTCCAGCGTTGGGTAAAGGAGAAACAGGCACAGCAGCTGGCAAAAGGCAAGCTTCCCTTCCTCTGTCCAATCGTGGGTTGCTGTATTGACTGCACAGCTGCCACAGTGAGTGATCATCATTATGCTGAGGTCATCTCTGCCCCCAGGCTACGTTTGTGAAAATAAATGGCTGAGCAGAGGATATGTGGTTCGGGGGGGGGGCGGGGGCGGGGTGATCTTTTAAAAGTTATATTTCATCTTATTGCCATGCTAAGACTGTGGAGGGTAGGAGATGGCAAGCAGGAATATTTGCCTTAAAGAGAAAATAGCCATCCACTAAATAAATTACAGATCAGAGTCGCAGTTCACAGAGGGTATTTACTGATCCACAACAGTCAGGCTATTTGCATACACCCAACTCTTAAGAAGAAGTACCAATTCCTAAATAGTATGCTTTTAATTGATGCTTGCAGAAGAGAGGGCTGAGTTTAGCTCGCCATGGCCTAAGTTACATATTCCCTTCCTGCAGTTTACATTTCAATCCCCCCTCTTCTGATCCCCATTTTTTAAAAAAAAAAAGTGTTACAATTCAATTCCTTCTCTTCCCTAGTCACAATAAGTTCTGAACATATTACAGGTCGGCAAAAAAGGTTATCATTACATACAACCCTAATTTCCCCCAAATGCAATGCAATTCTTAACTCATTCGTGGCAACAAGCCCAAGAGCTAGCGCAGGGGAGGTGCTCGCAGCAGTGGTCGAACTCGTACTTGACAAACAGAACATTCCAGGTTCCGTTCCTAGCATTGCCAGTTAAAAATAGGTCAGCAGGCAGAGTTGAGAAGACACCATGCTTGAGATCCAAGATAGCTGCTGCCAGTCCGAGTAGACCACACTCGGCTGGGTGGATTAAAAGCCTGTCTCAGTAAAAGGCAGCTTTGTACAGTCAGGAACATTCCCATTTTATAGATGGAGCACGGAAGCTCCAAGGTAGCTCCTCGCCCAGAACTACTCAGTGTATTCATTACTGAATGTGATTCAGTAACTCCCCAGGCTATTCAGATATGAACTAGGCAGAACACCATCCTATCTGGCCCACAGGAACTTTCATGTTACCTTTTCGCATAGTACAGAAGCCTGATACTTTGAAATCCAGTCTTAGGGCCGCGTGAAATGCAAATAAGCCCCTTCCTACCCTAACCGTAACAACCCTGCAGTGAACCACACACAAAGAGTGAACAAACAGTATAGGATGTCTCTTCTCTCCTTTGTGCAGTGAAAATCTAGTGTTTCAGAGATGCATACTGTTGTCTTTCCTATCTATACCATCAGTGTGAGATACCATGGAATGAGTTTCTTTTTCCTGTTTTCCCTCCCCCACCCCTTTTTTTTCCCTTTTAAACAATTGGGGGGGGGGATAAGTCATATCACAGTGTCTTCTTGAATGTGAAAAGTGGCTTTTCAACACATTAAAATATAAAAATTTAATTGATTAATAGGTGCTTCTTAATTAGCCTGTCCAGACCTAATTCTCATCACATTTCTCCATGACCTAAAAGCACTTCAGAAACATGAGTATTATGCCACTATGAAATATTTGGCAAGTAGCTGGCATTATTAGGTTGGACTTAGCTTGATTACTATCTGATTAAATGGATCCTAGTCCATTTTAGAAGCAATACATCAACATGATTAAATAGACTAAGTTCAGTCTGTTTTGTTAATTTGTTCTGTTTTAAGATCACAGAGCACATGAGAGCACATGGCACACAGCCACCTTGCTGAAGTTAAGCTGGTCGGGTCCATGACTGGATGGATGACCACCTGGGAATCCCATTTACACTGCCATGAGTTTCATGGTTGAAGAAGGGCAAGATATATATGTAAAAGGTAATAAATTCTGCAAAAACAGATTTGCTCTGTAAAACATCCTGCACCTGAATTACTACAAGCTTTCATTCAGCTAACCTTATTTGCATGCTACGCAACAATCATTACATCTTCTTCACATTATTTTACCAACATAGAAATCAGTCTTTCAGTGCAGAATCACACCATCAACAGATTCACACAGGACTGTACCACTTCAGACTGCAGCCTAAGCAGCTGCATGTATGAATGATCTGCCATTATAGATCTCTCTATATATATTTAGCCTACTTTCCAGTAGGCTTATGAAATCATTCCATGAGTCCGTATCTCCCTATCAACTTTGCAATACCTGGACTAATATGAAATAAATTGGGTACAGTTGTAGGGATACATAAAGACACCTCAACGGCATAGTTTGTGATGATGTCATCCACACCGATTCAAGATGGCAAGACATACACTTTTGAGACGCAAGTGGACTAACTTGTGAACTGTCTAACCAATTCAAACGAAATTTGCTACAGCTGTAGGGACACATGCACATGAAGGCCAGTTCTTCAGTTTTGTAATGCTGTGAGTGCACACTGGTCTACTTCCACTGGCTCCATCTTCTACTCTTAGCCCAGCAAAGGGGGCTGGGCTGTGAGGGGCATCTTTCTCTGGCCGTTCTGGGTCTGGAGTGATGCACTGAGCATGGCCAAAGAAAGGGCCTGGCATCAGCAGAATGGAGTTCCCATAATCCACAGAAACTGTTGCTGATGCACTTCATATACCAAATGGGGCTAGGCCCCAGGAGGTAAGATGGAGGGGAAAGGGGACGGATCTAGGAGCGGGGGCTGGGATCTGGGATCTGGCGGGACAGGGGGTTGAGCTCTCTTCTCCACTTCCGCAACCTATCAAATTATCCAGGGCACATATTGAACAATTCGCAAAAACCATAAGAAAAGGATTTTCTCTCAGCCTCCCCTGCAACAACTCCCACGTCCTGCTCAGCACAATTTTTCTCTTCCAGGTGCAAGTTGTAGCAACAGTAATGACTTTTAAAGGTACCTCTCATTGCCCTGCCCCCAATGCTGTCCTTACCGGCCTCCTCTGGAACCCCGCCTCTGATGGGTTCTCTTCAGAGACCTTACTCTCCTTGGGTTATGATCGGGCCAGAGAAGTTTTGAAACAACGTGTATTAGATATTGAGCATCAAAAGGATATAAGTTTATTACCCAAATCTATTAACTTGTAAAGACTGCACTGTGGTTTTAGATCAGCAGAATACCTCTTTACTTTAAAGGTTCCTAACCACAGAAGGGCTTTTACTCTGGCATGATGTAATGCTCTACCATCTGAAAATACCACAGAAAAGGTTTACCCCTGTGGCTAACAAGAAATTGTGACAACCAAGCACATATTATTAGACTGCAAATTATATCAAAGAAATTGGAATATATTTATAACTCCTTTGTTGTCATCTTACCAGGGCGTTGGGAATTGTTTCATGTAATGTGCTTGTTGGCAGACCAAAACCCAGGTGTAACATTTGCAGTGTCTAAATTTGTGCTGTTGTTTGTACAGTAGGATGCAATCTATCTGACAAGGAGTAGAGTCTAAGGTAGCTTGTCATACTATATTGTGGATCATGAATTTATGTATTACAACTGGTTATAGACCGAATAAAACTTATTCAGTCACTGGTAGCAGCTATAGGCAAAGGCCTTTTTTTACCAAGCTTAAACTGGCTTGCCAGCTACAGCTACAATGCGATGACTTGCCGACTCTGATACATGTCTTAGTAACTAGTCTGGACTACTGTAATGAGCTCTACATGGGGCTGCCTTTGAAGACGGTTCATAAATTTCAGTTTTAGTTCAAAATGCAGCCATCCAGTCAATAACAGGAGTAAGTTGACGAGAGCATATCATACCAACGTTAGAACAACTCCATGAGCTCCTGATTTATTTCCAAGCACTATTCAAAATGCTGGTTTTGACCTTTACAATTCTAAACAACCTGGAACCAGGACACATAAAGAGAAGCCTTCTCAATTACTAACTGGCCCAATACGCTAAGAGCCTCAGGAGAGACTGCTTTCAGTCCCTTCTGTGTCTGAAGTGAGGTTGACAGGCATGAGGCATAGAATTTTCTCAGCAATTGAGTCCTCACTGTGGAAAGGTTTCCAGGGAGGTCTACCAGACTAACTGGATCCTCACACTCTGGAAAGAAGCTAAGATAATGTTCTTATGGGATGGACATCATGGAAAATATATACTAAAACAGCAGGAAAAGGTGATGCTTCTTGGCAAATGTCAAAGGTGAGTTCCATTATATGTGGTGGTTGTGCTTCAGAGCAAAATCTTTTTTGGAAATATTTATGAAAACAGTCGTTGGATGTGAATCCTTTTTCATTTTTTGTTCTCAACTATGTAAAAATAGTCTCTGCATCTACATTATATGATCCAATATTGTATGCTCTGGTCACAGCAAGAGTAATATTTGCAAAGCACTGGGAAGCAAAATTTGCCCTAGGAAAATCAGAATATTTAAAGGAAACATTGATGTTTATTTACATTGGTCATGTTTATAGCTTACGAAAGTCCTATGCAAACCACTTTGAGATAGGGGTGTGCACAAACCAAAAATCACAGTTCAGCTCAAATTCAAATGGAATTTGAGCTGAACCTAATGCTGCCCAACCGGTTTAGTCAAACTGACCGGCTGCTTCGGTCCATTTGTCCAAATCAATTTGATGGTTCGGGTGGCTAATATTTGTAAAGGGGAATCCGGTGAGAATTCCCCTTTAGAAGTTCGGGGGGGGGGCCTGGCAATGCTAAGGGGCAGCCAGGCGGAAGTGGTAAGAGAGGTAGTAAGATGCTTAACTGGCTGGCGTGACTGTCGGCACAACTGTTTGCCCTCCCTGGGGCAGCCCCAAGCGCATGTGCTGCCTTGTTTAGGAAGCCACTTGCAGGCAGTGGATCAGTTCTGGCCTCTGTGGCACAGCAGCAGGAACCACTCTGCTGCCGTGCAGGTGGCTTCCTAAATAAGGCAGTGCATGCACTTGGGGCCATGCCAGGGAGGGTGAGCGGAGGTGAGCAGGTGCGCCAGCAGCTGCACCAGCCAGGTAAGCATCTTACTACCTCTCTCACTGACCCTGCCCGGCCACTCATTTGCTACTGAACTGGTTCACCCAAACCGGGCCTGGTTCAGTTTAGTCTGCAGGTAAACCAATGAACCAGCCCAGTTCAAGGCGAACTGGTTCGGCAGCAAACCATTTGTGCACACTCCTGCTTTGAGAGATGCTTCGGTTAACAAGGTGTGTGTGTGTGTGTGTGTGTGTGTGTGTGTGTGTGTAAATAAAACACAACCAGAGGCGCTCTTACTCCTGGACTTTGGGGCTGATGTCCAGGGCCTCTACAACCCCAGAGGGCCCCCAAATCCTCTTTAATCTGTCCCGGGTGATGTGGTTCCTTGGCAGAGCATGATGATGTATATTTTGCAAGGTGGGGGTGGGCCTCCAAAGGCCTTTAGGTCCAAGCTCCAAAATTACTTAGGTACACTCCTGACCGCAATGACAACAACAACAACAACAAATGTTCTGACACATTATCAATAGCATTATACACTAACATAAGAACAGCCCTGCTGGATCAGGCACAAGGCCCATCTAGTCCAGCATCCTGTTTCACACAATGGCCCACCAGATGCCTCTGGGGAGCCCACAGGCAAGAGGTATGTGCATGCCCTCTCTCCTGCTGTTGCTCCCCTGCAACCGGTATTGAGAGGCATCGTGCATCTGAGGCTGGAGATGGCCCACAGCCACCAGACTAGTAGCCATTGATAGACCTGTCCACCATGAATCTGTCTAAGCCCCTTTTAAAGCCATCCAAGCTGGTAGCCATCACTACATCCCATGGCAAGGAATTCCATAGATTAATTATGTGCTGTGTGAAAAAGTATTTCCTTTTGTTGGTTCTAAATTTCCCGACCTTCAGTTTCATGGGGTGACTAATTGAACTTAATATGATAATGTTATTGCTTGTCTTTGTAGACTACTAATGTTTAAGTTTTGGAAGGAAGGAAGGAAGGAAGGAAGGAAGGAAGGAATGAAGGAAGGAAGGAAGGAAGGAAGGGAGGGAGGATTCCAACAGGTATTCGAAGGTCAGAGAAAAGTGCTGTTTTAACTGACCAGTTCTTTTTTTTAGAAACGGTTTCTGTTGCCTTGTAATTTTTAATAGGTTGCAATTTATAATATTTTATGGATAACTTAATAGTTGTGATTTTTATTTCATTTTGTAATCTAAATAAATAAACATGTCAATAGTCATTTTAAAATATCTGTTATATATTTTGAAGAAATTGTTTGTCCATGAGCAATAGAGTCATACTTCCCAATAACCTACTGATACCAAATTTTGCATGAACAATCCTGTCACTTAAATAAGCTGAATGCACTACCTTTTACACCAGAATATGTTGGACCACATTTTTTAGAAGAGATTCTGAATATAATTATTATATTCTAACTGGTTCACAATAGATTTTTAACACTCAATAATCAGATCAATAATTCCAAAACGACATCACACCCAAGAAGCAGAAGATGTTTCTCAGATTAAAATTTACCAGGATTAAAATTTACCGTATAAGATGGTCATTAAATAAAATGAATAATGTTTGAAGTTGAAATCCTACAAATTTCAAATGGTAATTGTACTTTGCGTTTGCAAATATGTTAAAATATATATAATTTCTTGAACTTTCCTATCAGTGTAATCTATGCAAAATGACTTTGCCCGGTCAACGATGGGCCTCACCTGCTACTAATATATAATACAAAGGCCACATTCTGATCATGGTAATCAGGACACACATTTCATCTCTATGTGGCAAGTTATATGTCATGCATAATGCAGATATGAGAAACATCCTTTCTGCATCATACTCCAAAGCTGAATAGATGCCCTACAGAGATACACTTGGCAATCTGAAGTAACAACTATTGGCTGGAACATTTAATAAGCAAATAAATTGGTCTGATAGGGCAAAAGCCTTCAATCCCTCATTTTCAATCTTTTTCTTTTACAGTTGCTGCATTCATTCAATCATGGCAATCATGGTTAAAGAATTAACCAGGATCACTGAGCTCTGAGGATATAATCAGATCCTGGTTATATACCCTTGGTAAATGCAGGATTGCCCAGAAATTCTGGGTTCTTACAATCAGCTCTGTAGGGTTCAGCGATCCTAGTCAACTCTAACCAGGATTGCCATGATTGTGTGAATGCAGCCAAGCAAATTTAGCAGTTCACCTAAACATTTGGTTTCTGGTTTGTCTCCTCTCTAACTGCCCAGTACAACATCTGATATTGGGCCATTTACCATATAAATTGTCCAGCTTTTATTTAATTCCCATTTTACAGGTGGTGGTGAAAAGCAATGAATCCCCCACACTCATACACACATTAAATATGATATTGCAGACAACAGTAAATAATCTTACCATATTTGTCTCCATCTTCTCCTTTGGCACTGATCCGTCTACCTAGCACTTGAATATGTTTCCCACTCGTTCTACTGTAGAGCTGATAGAGTCTGAGCTGCTTCCTGCTGACATCATCTCGTGCTCGTGTCTGATTTTCCACGTGTATCCGAAAGTCCACATTCTCTTCAGCAACAAACATCTAATTTTTTTTAAATGGTGGAAAGCAGAATGTAAACTAAAGCAATGTTTTGAAAACACAGATTGCAAATCAACAAAACACTTATCAATATACAATTACTCAGAAACTTGTATAAATAGGCTGGCATCCAGACTAACAAAACGTGGGTGCTAGGTGAGAAGTGCTGATGCTGCTGAAGATTTTGACTAATGCGCTATCAACAATTACCGGGGGGGGGGGATTTCAACAACCTCTTCTGGGTGCTTTCCAGATTAAACCCTACAACAGAGCCACTATGGATCTGCAAAATGTGCTTATGTGCTTCCTGTGTTGTGACACTACAGTCCCTGTGCTGACAGCAAAGTGCTGTTCACATTTCCAATGCCCTATTTTGGATTTTATCTTTGTGTTATTGTGCTACAATGTTGCAAGTCAGTTGCAAAAAAATAGCTGTATCTTCCCGTTGTATCAGTTTGAAAAGCTGGGGATCATTTTCAATATGATCCCGCCAAGTCAAAGCATTTTACCCCTATTGCAGCTTGTAATCTGGAAAGCACCCTGCTCCCAGAAGCACTCTCTGCTCTGTGCTGCCTGAAACTATGTCCCTGAGGGTTACACATTTCATTTATTTATTTATCATATTTCTATACCACCTGGTATGTGCATCCCTAGGCAGTGTGCATAAGTTTAAATGTAAATATTTAAATATAAAAACAGGATAAAATGATTAAAACAATTATGATATAGAATCAATTAAAATTAATTAAAAGCCTGAGAAAACAGGTGCATCTTGAGGGTCTTTTTAAAAACAGCCAGAGATGGAGTGACTCTGATTTTAACAAGCGGTGATTCCAGAGCCCTGCAGCAGCCACAGAGAAGGTCCAGTCCTGAGTTGCCACTGAATGAGCGGGTGGTGGCCATAACTAGACCTCCCCATATGATCTTAATAGGCGGGAGGGTTCATGACCAGGAAGGTGCTCTCTTAAATACCCAAGCTGTTCAGGGCTTCGTAGGCAATAGCCAGCACTTTGTATTTCTCTCATAAACATGTCAACAGCATTGTTTTATTTATTAATAAAATATCGGCAGCATTTATTTTATTGCATTAAACCAAATGGAAAGCAAATGAGTTTTAAGTATTGTCCCACAGCTGTCTGCCATGAGGCTGGGATGCAAAACTATATGACAATTTAAGCTAGAGAGGATGGGAGGAAAAGTGGATGGGAAGAGCAAGAATCATGATAATTGGCGTTCCTGCTGGAAACTGTCATTTCAATATTTATTTTATTTATTTATTTATTTATTTTATTCGATTTCTATACCACCCTTCCAAAAATAGCTCAGGGTGGTTTACACAGAGAAATAATACATAAATAAGATGGCTCCCTGTCCCCAAAGGGCTCACAATCTAAAAGGAAACATAAGATAGACACCAACAACAGTCTCTGGAGGTACTGTGCTGGGGGTGGATAGGGCCAGTTGCTCTCCCCCTGCGAAATATGAGAAAGAGATTGCACAAACATGACTCTGGCTGCCTCCGTATGAGAGATGTACACTGTGCCCACATGCTGCCTATTTCAATGAGAAAAACCAGCCATTGGGACCTCAGGCTAACACTGCCCACCTGAAGGAGAGAGGCTGGCCATTGGGACCTCAGGCTGATGCTGCCTACCTGAAAGACAGATGTGACCAGAGACTGACAGCTTGAGGGACAGAGAAACTGGCCAGGATGCCCTCCCACTGTCACTGTCCACCTAAAGAACAGAGAAGCATGGTCTTCATACTCACATGTTGCCTTTTGTATTCTGGACTAAACAGGTATTTCCTAACTTTCTTATTCTCTCAAAAACAAAGTTCACTTTTCCTCAGGCAGGGACATCTTATCTCCCCATGCTTTTTAGGACATGGGATGCTTGGCCTCTAACTCATGCTAGTAGCCAGTGAGAGCATCTATCTCTGCAATGTCTATCTGTCAGCCATTTCTCTAGTGAACCGGAGCCAATGAAAAGAAGAGTCACCATTTGGCAATGAGGAAGTATTAGGGACAGTTTGAGGAAGGCTGTGATAATTCTCGTGGAGAACAATCAAATTTTTAATTTTAAATTTTAAAACTTAAAAGTATTTTTAAACTAAAATGTTACTTCCTGCACATCCTTTCTATACATGACATTAGTCACATGTAGTTTTTTCCTAATGTTTAGCTTAGAGATTCCTTATTATCTTCATTCTATTACAGCAGCAGAGGTCAAATATGGCATTTTTAAAAATCAGGAACCTTTCAAATGAAAGGAAAACCAGGCTTCTGTCCCCCCCGCCACACACACACACAGTCCTCTCTACATATAAATAATTACCAAACTACCTATTCTCTCTCTCTTTTTTTTTTTTTTCATTTCTTTCTTTTCCTGTAATTAGCTCACTTAATACAATACGCTTTGATAGTTGGGGCAATCCCTCTCTGGGCTAGGAGGGGATGAGAAGGAGGGAAATTTTAAAATTATGGCCCCAATCCAATTAAAGTTTGTTAAATCAATGGGGCTCAAGTTAGTCATAATTAACTTGTCCCATTAAACTTAATAATAATTAAAACTAACTTTAATGTAGTTGGGGCCTAAATGAATAACTTAAAAACTATTAAAGTTTTTTAAAAGTAGCTGGATCATTACTAATGCCACAATATCGTTAAAGAAGCAAGTTGCTTCAGAGAAGTAACCGTCTGTATATGGCAAGAGCTATACTCTGAATCCAGACTGAGCCTCTGATACAGAATTAGGAGACTTCAGAAAGGAGAAAGAGAAAACATGTGGATCCATATTTTACAAATGTTAAAAGACTTGTAGGTAGTAGAGAATCTCCACAATGCTGAAAAAAGGAATAAAAGCCAACTGGTAGAGCCAAGACCACATCAAAATAGACCAAGACGAAGTTTACAAGCTTTGAGCCCTGGAATTTTAAAGCCCTAGCCAGCTAGAGAGTCTGCACATGAAAACCAGGAGTCTGCAGCCAAAGAACGGGCTGACAAGTTCAAATTAATGTGAAATATAGCACCCCATTTCTACTGCCTCCTTAACATTGCCAGGTCACAATGCTGCAGTAATGGTAGAAACCACAGCAGCGGGTGGAATTATCCTTTCTGTCCAACTTTTAATGGGACAGGAGCTCTCACGGACTAGACCACCCTATGTTCCCTTGGCTTCGCAGTCCACAGTTGCCGTTTTTTCTTCCTCCTGACCTTGCCACATGTTTCTGTATCCTTAGCCATCAGAGGCGTATCTAGGGAAAATAGCGCCTAGGGCAAGCACTGAAATTGCGCCCCTAGACCAAACATCTGACACCCATCTTTCAGATAACGTTACCATAATATCAGCTGAAAAATACAAGTCAAGCTCCTTAATCTTTTAATATTTCAAAAACTATTTAGCAGTGGATGTAGCCAGACCAAAAAATGCTGGAAAACTACAAATTTCAGGATGCTGGGGCTCATGAAATACCCAAATACTATGTGGAGGTGTACTTGGAAAACTAAACAGACGTGCCTGTCTAATTCTCTACTATGCATTGTAGCATCACCATTACATCAGTTTTAAAAATAAATGGAGAATTTGGCTTTTCCCAGATACTCTAAAAGGATTAAAGGATATGCAGAGTAAACTGTGTCACTGCTTGGAATATATTCTAGTATTTCAGAAAGACAGTTAAAATGAGAGAAAGAGAGAAGAAACTCCCAGTGGGCCTTAATACTAAGGATTTCACACTGATTCAAAGACAAACTCAGTATTAATAGCCATATTATTAAGACATCACATTTAACTCACTTATCACAAGAAACAAAGTAAGAGCAAATGAATACAATCCTAGCTCATAAGCTTCAGCTCAGTATTCACAAGCCCTGATTCTCTGTACATAGTTCCAAACTAAATATGTGTACAGTGACTTATATTATATTATTTTTTAACCTGTAGCCCCTTTGGGGGGCTTCCTAAAGGCTGGGGGAGGTCAGCAAAAGTCCCCCCTCCCCGCACTGGCCTCTAGGGCCTCACAGGGACCATCTGAGCATGTGTCATGGCCATATATTTAAAAATGGCCACTAAAAACAAAATGGCCACTGCGCATGCTCAAATGGCCTCTGAGAGGCCTGGCCTGGCTTAGGGCCTCACAGAGGCCATTTGAGCATGTGCAGTGGCCATTTTGTTTTCAGCGGACATTTTTCAAATTTTTTTAATTTTAGAAAATGGCGCCCCCCCTTCAAGTGGTGACCAGGGCATGTGCCCTGCCTGCCCCACCCTAGATACGCCCCTTTTAGCCATTCTCATGGAGCTCCTCATTCCACAGGACCTATGCAAAGTTCCAGCCTAACTTTCTACTATCCCTTATCACAGAAACAAGTTGTTTTGCTGCTGACTGCTTTGTTCCCAGATCAGCTGGTATGCTTGTAGATACCAGCTCAACCATTCAGTGTTGGAGGCTTCACTTGCACAAGCCAGCGTGGTGTAGTGGTTAGAGTGCCGGACTAGGACCGGGGAGACCCGAGTTCAAATCGCCATTCAGCCATGAGACTTGCTGGGTGACTCTGGGCCAGTCATTTCTCTCTCAGCCTAACCCACTTCACAGGGTTGTTGTGAGGAGAAACCTAAGTATGTAGTACACTGCTCTGGGCTCCTTGGAGGAAGAGTGGGATATAAATTGTAAATTATTATTATTATTATTATTATTATGATAGATAGATAGATAGATAGATAGATAGATAGATAGATAATCCCAAACATCCTTCCGGGAGCAGAGTGTATGACTTTGCATGTATGGAGAAATCCCTATTTGCCAGGCTGAATGATTAGCATTAAAATTACACTCTGCAGGGTAAAATTAATGCTGAACCAAAATGAGGACTTCTGCCGACCCCTATGAAAAAGCACCCCCCTTTTTGAGAGGTTCTGCAAATCGGGAGCAGGAGTTGCTCACTGTGTGATCCCTACTTTGAATGGGGGGAGGAAACAAATCCATGTCGCAAAGGTAAAAGGGGCAAAGGTAAAAGGGCTCCCTGTCACAGCAGGCAATGAAACTGCCACCACTGTGCAGCACAGCAGTGGGAAAGGCAGCATGAGGAAGTCAAGTGCTTTAGCAACAGGGTCACGTTCACTCCTTTCCCACACCCCACTCTGCGTGAGGGCAAATGTTGTCACGTAACTAAATCTGATTGACTACATGGTGTCGTGATGTCATCCTGTTCCTTATGTGATCCCTAATTGCCTGAGACAGGGTAGTGAAGGAGAAAGAAGAACTAGGCAATCAGTTGAACAAATAGCATAGGGTGCTTTCCAGACTGTGCGGGAGGAAGTAGGATAAAATCCGACAGCTAGCCCTAACATTTTGAGACCAGTTAGCTGCTTCACATGTTACACCACTTCCTCCCTTGCTGAGGCTTTGGGGCAGGGAGAGAAAGAAGAAGCAAATCCTCCCCACCATCATATGCTCACAGGACACTTCCCTGAGGAGGAGGAAGAAGAGGAGGAGGGGGTGGGTGACTGATGGCTTCCCATCACCTCCTTCCCCCCACTTTCCCCACTCAATTAATTTACGCAAGGGCAGCAGACTTGAGCACGCACACAAAATCATTGATTGACACACACACACCTCTAAAAGCAAGTCACACTTCTACAGCTGCAATCCTATGCACTCTTACCTAGGTGGAAGCCCATTGAACTAAATCATTTACTTCTGAGTAATCCCAGAAAGCCTCCAAACTGTTCTCAAAACTCAGAAAACCAGCTACTATTTCACCACTGCACATACAACATGTTAAGCCTGAAACGTCAAGATAAGATCCAAAACAGGCTGTGGCTATGCGAATGGCACCCGGCTGTTCCCGTAGGCAAGACGGTGTCAAAACCCAGATCATACAAATGAACAGCAAACCTATATGTAGTGAAGCAATTTCAAGGTGCCATCTGGAAAGTCCCCAGGAGTGGGAAGAGATTAGTGAAACAGATTGTGAGCAAGCCCAAGCAATGCAAATGCTCTCCAAGATTGGTATGGATGGGAGAACTTCAAAAGCATAACTGTCACCCACAACATGTTCACTGGTGAACACTTGGCACAGATGTTTAGAGAATCCTATGCCATGTTATATGTTAGGCCCCCAACCCTTGCAAGATATTTGATTTTCCTTACTTCACCCCAAAAGTGTAGATATGAGAACTGATAGGTTCTTTTAAATTCCTGAGCTGCGGCAGGAAAATAATTCTTTTGCAAGCATGAAACACTTCTCCAATTAGGAACCGTATTGATTTTAAGAGACAAATTAAAGTCATATTATACTTCTCTTCAGTACACTAGAAATAAATGTTACCTTTTTGGCCACTGAATGAAGCTCATATTAGTTATTTCCTTCATGACCTTCCAAACATATAAAGTTATCTTGATAAGGTCAACAAGAAATATCTAAGATGGCTCTTTCCCAGGTCTGGAAAGAAGGCTAATCACTATTTTGTTTCCATGGTTTTGGCAAAATTCCACTTTACCAATTAGAAAATTTGCAAGGCCACCTCCAGAGCAGTGTTTTCTTAGGCATGTGTTGAAATATAACACACCATTATTTGCTGCCATTTCCTCTCCCAATCTTTACTGCAAAATCCTTCATCAACCAAGCTGTTATGTTCAGGCTTCTGCTAGGGCATTACTGGAGTAGTTGTTTCTTCAGTTTACAATGACACATTTGCTTTTGTTTGTAGGCACGTTTACACCACACACAATCACATACAACTCTTCAGAATGACAGCAGCATCCAAAAGCAATGATTATACAGAACACAATACAAAGTATGCACTATAGAGTTCTTGCCCACATGTTATCACATGAGGGCCAGTTCATACAGTCATTCTAAATATTTGTGATGGATATCTGAATGAACTGCCATGGAAACAGCCCCAGAAAGAACAAAACACTTATTTACAACTACTACTACAACTCTTATTATTTTATCTTATTATTACTATTCAAAATGATCAAATAATACCTTCATTCATTCATTCATCCAGCTAGCATACAGGTTGGAGGGGAAATGCTAGCCTTTCACCTTGATTTCTGTGAATACGGAAACCAGATTATTACTAAGCACTTCAATGCTTCTAATAATTATCACCTTCCATTATTTATATCAGGGGTGGAGCCACCATCACATAAACGGGTTCAAAGAACCAAGGCCTCGTACCACATCCACGCCCCCTGAGTCTGACGTCAGACACTGATGTCTGATGCAAGGGGCAGAGCTAGCGGGCATGGCGGGCCGAACCCAGGGCTACTGCTGGCCTCCCTCTGCCACTGATTTATATTTTCAATGAAGAAAATGTGAAAATGGAAGGCAGCAATTTATCTCACTGGACAGAGAAACAAAGTCCTCCTCTCCTTCACAGTAGCATTTTGGCCATAGTTGGCATCCTCCCATAAGAGGGTGACAAACAAGTGGGAAACAGCCTTGAAATTGGCCCAACCCATAGAGTTTCTTCATTCATACACACTTCTAGTAGCATAAGATTGCAACATGGGGAAGCAGCACTTACCCAAGTAAGTGAGTGAAGACCTTTGCTAGCAGGCAGAAGACATACATTCCCATGCAGCATCTTTGGCAGAAAAGGGAGGTAACCCAGATTTATCATTTCTATGATCCAGGAACCACTGTTCTCATACATGCAAAGCCCTTCCTGATGTACAATAAGGCAGCATTTACAAATGTTTATAATATTTAACTGGAAGTTTGATGTATGAAAAAAGAAGCATGATGTTGGTCTGGGAGAATGCTCCTCCTCTATCATGGATTGGGCCTTGTAAACTATGCATGCCTGTGTCTGCCCTGCTACTATCCCTTCTACCACACAAATGCTGAGGCACTATTAGAAAGGGCCTGCCCCTCTACTCAGTGGCACAGCACATGCTTTGCACACAAAAAGTGTCAGGTTCAATGGTGGGAATCTCCAGTTAAAGAACCTTCGGTAGCAGTACTAGGAAAGACCTCTGCTGGAGAACTTCAGGGCTGCCAGCTGCAGCAGAAAATACTGAGCTAGATGAAACAATGGCAGTAGTTTCCTATATTCACCCGCATGAACAGAAAACCCACCCCAGTGAATGACAAGGAGCTGGTGTGTATTGGATGTGAATCCAACCCTCTCCTAACAAGGACATTGGAGTCACTAGGTCAGCTAAAGAGAGCATTACCTGCTGCACAGTATACAATGCAGCTAGGCTCAATTTTCCAAAATCTCTTAATGAGTCTGCTGTGGTAATGCCACTCCTGCACCAGACAACTTGGGACTCTTTATGCAGTGTCATTCTACTTGAAGATTTCTCATCTCTGTTGATGGGTTCTGAATCTATTTGGAGCCAGTTTGGAATCTAATTTGAGTTACTCTGCTGCATAATTGATTGGAGTGCTTTTGGGTAAGTGAAATTCAATGATGTTCCCTTGAAAAGTCTTTGTTAATGCAGTCTAAGTAAAAAAGCACTTAGGGGATGAAGCTGAAATTGAAAACGAAGAAGAGGTTGACTATTGGGTCAAACCTCCCTCCAGCTGCCAGACTTCAGAAATATGAGATGGGACAGAAAGAGAAGGATGCTCCAGAGTATGGAGAAGGTGACAGATCCCAGTACGAACTGAAAATACTGGCATAATCCCAACACACACTTTATTTTATCACATTGAACCCCCCACAAAAAAATCATATTTTTTTAATACCAGTGACTTAACTGACACTAGGGATGTATTCAGTCTTCAGTCCCTAAGCCATTCATATGGTCATTTTTTTAATATTAGAAAATTACTACTGGCATCCCTAAAGGTCGGTGACAGCATATTGATCTTAATTCTCTTTCTTGTCACAATCCTTTAATGGCCCTCTCTCAAACTCTGGGCCCACTGAGGTAAACTGCAATGCTTTGCAGTAGCTCCCTGAAAATGTTCATATGATCCAACAGCATAATTTAGCTCAGTGACAAAACACCATTCATAATGGGATTGGGTTTTTTCATAATAAACCCTGGCACTTGCTTCATCTCTTGCAACAAATCGAAATAATAATGATAAATAATAATAATAACAAGAGAAAGGGCATGCCCTCACCTCTTGCCTGTGAGCTTCTCTGAGGCATCTGGTGGGCCACTGTGTGAAACAGGATGCCAGACTAGAAAGGCCTTGGGCCTGATCCAGCAGGGCCTGCTCTTATGTTCTTATCCAAGAATTTCCATTGGCTGGTCTGGAAAAGAACTCTATTTCAGTCTCTCTGCCATGTATATATCTCAATTTTTGAAAAAATAATTATAATCCAGTTTGATTTCTAGCCGAATTCAACAGATTACTCTTGAACATTTGGAATGACAAAAATGGGGGAGGTCATTCACACAACTGAAAACTGGGCAGGACAAGTGTCCTAACCAGGTTTGGGAGCTGTGTGTGTTCCCAATTTTCAGATTTGTGGAAGCAAACTACTAGGTAGGAGGAGGGAAAGTGATTGTATGGAATCAAGATAGGAGGAAAAACTGGGTAGGACAGCTTTTCCTCCTACCAAGGTCAAATGCTGGGTATAAAAGATGGGTAGAACAGTGCTGTCCTATCTTGCTTTTCCTTCTACCTTGATTCCACACAATCACTTCTCCCTCTTCCTACCTAATTGTTTGCTCCCACACAACCAAACATTGGAAGTACACACAGCTTCCAAACCTGGAAGCTGTAGACAGGGACATGTTACAAGTGTCCTACCTTTGTTTGGTTATGTGAATGACCACTAGGGCTAAAGATTCCACAGCCTGAGTGGAAGGCACTTTCACTCACACAGGGTGAAGGGTGTTGCCAATTCCACCCCATCTGCAACCCTCTAAAAGAGACCTTCCTGGGGGCCTTCCAAGGTGGATTTTCAAGAGATGTGGGAGCTGCATATGGAGGTGGGAATCAGCAGCCCTTTCTGCTTACTTAGCAGGATCTTTGGATCTGAGCAATTTAATCCTGAAACAAATCTTTCTAAAGTTCTATCAACTTTATCCAGACATATGCTACAACTAGAATCTGACAGAATGTCAGTTGGCTGTTTCAATTTCAGTGCTGACAACTTTACTTTTTGGAGGGTTTCTCATAAACTGTTTCAAACCAAACAAGCGGACTTATCATAATAGTGATAATCATACCAGTTGCAGGGGAATAACAGCAGGAGAGAGGGCATGCCCTCAACTCCTGCCTGTAGGCTTCCAGCAGCATCTGGTGGGCCACTGTGTGAAACAGGATGCCGGACTAGATGGGCCTTCTTGGGCCTGATCCAACAGAGCTGTTCTGATGACTCAGTCAATCTGACTCAGTCAAGTAGCCAGTGCCGAGGCGGAACTCAAACAGATTCCTAGATCCTTCAGATGAAAAGGGCTTTCACCACACTGAAGGGAGCATCTCTCCAGCTGCAGCAGATGCTCTCTCCCTTCATGAACTTCACTGATATTTCCTTCTGTCTGAACTGCATACCTTTGCTCAGGATATTTTAAACTATTCAGCAATCACAAAGTGATTGTTTTAATTTCTGGCAGGGCTTCAAAACTTCAGTTCTCCACCTGTTTCTGGACTACAATTCCCATAATCCCCAGCCTCACTGGTCAATAGTCAGGGATTATGGGAGTTGTAGGCCAACATCTGCAGGAGGGCCATATTTGTGCAGCCTAGTTTTAGACAAACACAGCCTGAGAGGAGAGAGCTAGAAACTTTATAAGTGCTATTAGATCTTTATAGTGCACCAATATATATGTAAGAGAAAACTGTTTTTATTTTAACATCAAAATATTGCTTCAAAGCTTTAAAATGTGTAAAAACATCAATTCTCTTAATGAGCCAACATTTATATTGAGGAGGGGTTTTATCTTTTATTTTAAACCTTTTCGATAATAAACCAGGGGCTATGACTACAGCAAGACTATTCAAATGGGAGGATCGTTGCTAAAAAGGGCAGACGTTTCTCCCTCTCCCCTCTGCGTGTGAAGCATTCCCTCTCCTTTAGCAATTTTTGCACCCCTTTGCAAAAAGATACAAAAGTGTATGAAATTGTTGTCAAGGTGTAGGGGAAAAGAAGGAATACATCCCCAGCAGCAAATAAGGTCAAGTGACCCCAGACCACTTGGGAACTAATTACAGAATTCTGGTTGGGGCATAATCTGGGTGAAAATCTGCATTCAAATGCTCACCCAGATGTTGATTCAATTGCAAGTAATACAGTGAGGAGAGATGTCAGGAAACACATCTGGATGCAGATGTCGTCCATCCACAATACATGAATTTTGATGGGATGCTCATTTGGGTGCACATCAAAGCTCATATCCATATCCTGCCTCCAATCTAGGCATGTGTACATCCACAGCAGAGCGGGATCAGAACAAACTAGGGATGTGCACGGAACCGCGGCAGGGAGACTTGAAGGCGGTGGGGGTGCCACTTTAAGAGCAGGGGAGGTTGCACTTACCCCTCCCGCCGCTTTTCCCCCAATGGCACTCATTTTTGTAACAGCTAATCGGGGCGGCAGCACACCTCCATGCTACCCCATTGCCCCCATTGGCTGGATATGGCTGGAAGTTCCAGACACGCCTGCACGCGCCGGCACATGGGCGCATGTGCCAGCACGCGCAGGTGCGTCTGGAACTTGCGGCTATATCCGACCAGCGGGGGCAATGGGGCGGATGAGGTATGCTGCAGCCTCGATTAGCCGTTACAAAAACAGACACCGGCAGGGGGAAAGAGGCGGGAGGGGTAAGTGCACCCTCCCTTGCTCTTAAAGATAGACCCCCTGCTGCCATCGAGCCGGTTTGGAGGCCCATAAACGCAGAGTGCTATGATGCCCCAACACAAATATGTATTACTAGACATTACAGAATGCTAGATGTGAATGCTAGATGTGCAGCTACTGCTTTTGGCAACAGACATCCAATTGGCATCTCATCTAACTTGAGCTTCAGAAAATTCGATTGAAGGAAGAGAGAATAAACACATGGCAGGAATACTTACTACATCTTAAGAGTGCTGGGTATCTTACTACCTTTGGCTGGGAATGTCAGCTAGAAAATGTTCATGGCAGAACCCTTGTGACTTCATAAAACTGTTAGTAAAAAATTAGAAATGCAGCCACCAATTAAGGATAAAGAGAGAAAGCAACTGAACTGTCCACCAAGATCTATGCAGCATTTCCTTTGGCACAGCAATGAAATTGCACATTTGTCAGATGAAAACAGGACACTTGTTTTTTGTATTGCTGAGACAGCAGTGAAGCAAGCATGGTTTACAAGCTAAATCACTAGCCCAATGCTGCCAACAAACTAGTTCACTATTCCAACACATGAATGTTAGAAATATTTAAATGAAGGCACTCCGTCCTACCACCTAAAATACTTTTGAATGGCGTTTGTGTGTGTGTTTTGTTTTTGCATTTAGCAACCACATACATTTCAGCGTATTGTACAAATGTCGCTCCCAAATACTATAATTTTCAGAATTTCAAAATGCAGTATATACTATGTAAAGTCATCAAGAAAGCTGGTATTTATTAGACAAATAGGAAAATGTCCAATGGTATTACCCAGGGCAGTGAAGCCTGTTTGCATTGGGCATATTTGTGCATGTGCCTTTTGCCCGCAAAATACGGCTGCCCTCAGTACATTATGAAAAGTAAATGCTAAGTCAATTTACCAGTGAAAATAGAAAGCAAAAGCTGGCCAGGAACAAGATCCAATAAACTGCCACTTCATTTCGTCAGAGAAAGGCTTTTTTGCCTGAGAACAACCATTCTGAAAGCAATGTGCAGTGCAGCACTCAAGGAAACAGGCTGCAGGGCTTCTCCCTGGAAAAGCCATAGCTCTGTCACATACAGACAGTTATTCATTGAGGTGTAATAGTTCTTAACCGAACTATTACAATGGGATCTTTGCTTATTTTGAAAGCCAAGGAAACGTGTCCTCAGTGGCAGACTTAAGCAGAGGCAGAGTAGGCACTTGCCTATAGCGGCAAAATTTGAGGAGCGGCAAATTTTGCTGCCCCTCTCTGTGGGCGAGGAGAAAGCCCTCCCTTTTTCTCCTTAAAAACCGCCACGGTGCATGGTGGGATAAGGACAGCAGTGGCTACACAGCAGCGGCTGCAGAGAGGGCATTTCTCTCTGGAGAAATGTGGAGATGTGGATTTCTCTCTGGAAATGTGTGGAGAAAAGCCCATAACAGACGGCAGATGGGGCGTGCAGTCATTTGGGAGGCAGGAGGGGAGACGGAAGGAACTCTCCTTCACCGCCCATGGAGCAGTGCTGCTAAAAGGGGGGACTTGCCCCTCTGCCCACCACCACCCTCCCCACTGCAGATCCTGCCATCCCATTGCCTGTGCAGCATTTTAAAAGGTAAAGGGGGAACTTTCCCCTCACCCTCTCCCCACAACCGCCGTTGTGTGGCCTTTGCTGACCTTATCCCGCTGCACACAGAGGCGGTTTTTAAGGAGAAGGGGGGGCTTTCTCCCTCCACCCCTACTGTTGCTGCAGCAGCAGGGGCAGCAAATCTTTGGCTGCCTACAGGTGGCAAAAGGCTTAATCCACCCCTGCATGTCCTCTAGATTAACTATGCCCCAACAAGGCATTCTTTGAGTTTTTCCAGATGGGAAGGTGGAAGAAAGTGTGATGAATGCAGACCATTTGCTACAAGCTGTCCACACGGACTACCACTCTTTCTGTTTCCCCCCGCTTAGTTCTGTCCACACAGGAGGTTTCCACATTGGAAAACTGCAGGTTTCCCCACCTTCTCTCCACCTTCCTCTTCCTCCACTCATCTCTGTCCATTCTCTCTTGAATCCCCAGCTGATTTCCCCTCCTCCATTGCCTACACATCATTCCTTCATTCCCACCTCCTAATAACACTTTGTATATGCATGCATGGTGCACACAAATCACGGGGTTGTTTTCATGGGATGCCCCACCTTTAGCTCTGGCTTTTCCCCTGGCATGCATGCCTTATTTCTCCTTTTTCTTTCTTCTTTTTTTAACGGATGATTTGCATTATTGTACCTTTGTACAAGCCAGGAAACCCACTCCAGTCATTCAGTTAGTTGTAAAATCTCTGGGTTGTTTGCTTGGGATGCTCCAGCTTTTGTTCTGGGTTTTTACCCAGGAACCAGTGCCTTTCCCCCACTTTATTATTATTGTAATTATGTTTATGGAGTATTTGCACAAGCCAGCAAACCTTCTTCATTTGCTCAACATTCCACCTTCTACAGCCTCTAGTAGCAGTAGTAGTACAGCCATAACAACTGCCAGGCATGCCCCATACTACTTGGACCCACCTCTTCCCTGTGGTATGAAGTTGGTTTCTGGTCAGCTAGCTAGCTTGCCAGGTGGAAAGGTGGACTTAAAATATCCACCAGGGAATTATTCACACATGGCTTCATGCTGCAGGGTAAATGTTGAGCAAAGCCATTTCGAATTACACTCACGGCATTGAGGGAAGCAGCCCCTCCCCTCTGCTCTTGGGCTTTATTTTGGTGCAGTTTCACATTGCATGCCTCCATATTTTCCTTCTAGCCAATGTGGGAGGGGGGGAGATTTCTAAAGCCTATATCTGCATTTCTAAAGAGAGTATCCCTCTTATCAAGTTAATTTTATTCATTCATTCATTCATTCATTTCTGTATTTATTTTTAAATTTATATACCGTCTTTCATTAAAACAATCCCAAGGACTGGGATTCTACGGCAGTTCCTCTCCCTATTTGCTCCAGCGTTTTTAGAAAAACTTGCTTAAAACCAGCATTTTCAAAACATGGAAATACACCAAGATAAGCTAGAATTCTGAAGACAAAGCCCGATTTGTGTGTGGAGTGCTTCCAAGGATCTCAAATGGACTTTGGGTTAAGTTTGGCTGGTGTGTGAATGCACACTCTTCTGGAGGAGATTTGGGGTAACAGCTCTGTCTGTAAAGACTCCAGGTAAAGACAGAAAAGGTGGGTGTAAAATGGCCACCTGGTAAAAGTCAGAAATGGCAGGCATAGAATTGCTGTCGTGCCACCCTCCTAATACCATAGAAAGCAGTAATGCTGCAAGTACCAAAATAGCACATAGAGCAGTACAGCCTCACATCACATGCAACCTCTTTCAACAGTGGTGAAGTGTCCTATGAGGATTTGAGGCTGAGCCTATCCAAAAATAAATAAAATAGAATAAATAAATAGTCTACCAGAAGCCAACAACCAATCACAAAAATATATTGTTCATTCATTGGGTTTGTATTTCCCAATTCCAGTTGCAACAGCACCGTGCGCTCATGAGGGGCTGATGAAATCCAGCCTCTATTGGGAGACTCCATAGAGTGTCAGCAGCGTGGCTGGCAGGCATGCACGGAGAAGAGGTGGGGGAGGATGGTAAAGAGGGGCTAGTATTTTAGCTTAATGCATCATGATCTGAGGCTAGCCTCTAGGCCCGAAACCCCGATGGTGTAGACAGTACTAATCACTTATATTTCCACTCTCATGCAGATTCTACTAGGCAGAAGTAAATGACGGCATAAAAAAGCAGCTAGCGGGATCTATTTTTGCCCCTTTCCCTTTTGCTAGACAATGAAGAGGGAAATGAATGAAGAATGCTATATGTTTTTGCTAAATAATTTTAATTTTCAGCCTCCCCAGTTCTGCCGGATTAGCTTCACCACTGCTTTCCAATGTCCCAAAACACACTCCAAGCTAAAGCTACAAAAGCAACCCCCCACCTGCATCCCAAGAAAAGAACCCAGACATGTTACAGCTATTTGAGGAACAGAAGTGGGTTTGCTAGTTTGTGCAAAGTGTATAGGTACAAAGACCATTCTCCATTAAAAACAAAACAAAAAAAGTGGGGGAACAAGCTAAAGAAACCTGCCACCCACCCACCCACCCCACAAACCAGCCAAAGATGTTATAGCCAGTGGGTCTCCAAAAATGATAGCAAAAACTGTTCTCTTCTTTATTTTCAATTTATGGGAGTATTTGCAAACTTATAGCAATGGTCCCTACCACCACAAAGAATCTGTCAAGCGTTTCTGCTGTGGCTTTACATTCAGGCAGCCTAAAGGTGACCAACAAAGCAAAAAGGAAATAGAAATCGTATTGCTGCAGGGTGCTTTCCCAGGTAAGTAAAAGGGTTAATGTGCAGCAATACTATAATTTTAACAAGTTGTTCTAGTAAGAACTAATCAGCCTACTTTCCTTTTACTGTCTCTACAACTGGACTAAATTTGGTTCAAATCGAGGTTCACAAGTTAGATCTCTTGCACCTCAAATGTTCATGCATCCACCATCTTGGATCAGAGTGGATGACATTATTACAAACTATACCACTGAGGTGTCCCTGTGTGTCACTCACTATAACTGTATCAAATTTGGTTCAAATGGGATAGACAGTCCTCAAGTTAGTGCACTTGTGCTTCAAAAGTTCACACATCCACCATCTTGGATCAAGGTGGATGACATAATCACAAACTACACCACTGGGACATCTCTATGTGTCCCTACAGCTGTAGCTGTCACAAGATCAGAAGACACTGGCCAGAAATATATGACATACAGGTGAAACTCGGAAAATTAGAATATTGTGCAAAAGTCCATTAATTTCAGTAATGCAAATTAAAAGGTGAAACTGATATATGAGACAGACGCATTACATGCAAAGCGAGATAAGTCAAGCCTTAATTTGTTATAATTGTGATGATCATGGCGTACAGCTCATGAAAACCCCAAATCCACAATCTCAGAAAATTAGAATATTACATGGAACCAAGAAGACAAGGATTGAAGAATAGAACAATATCGGACCTCTGAAAAGTATACAGTGTACTGTGCTTGATTGGCCAGCAAACTCGCCTGACCTGACCCCATAGAGAATCTATGGGGCATTGCCAAGAGAAGGATGAGAGACATGAGACCAAACAATGCAGAAGAGCTGAAGGCCGCTAATGAAGCATCCTGGTCTTCCATAATACCTCATCAGTGCCACAGACTGATAGCATCCATGCCACGCTGCATTGAGGCAGTAATTGCTGCAAAAGGGGCCCAAACCAAGTACTGAATACATATGCATGCTTATACTTTTCAGAGGTCCGATATTGTTCTATTCTTCAATCCTTGTCTTCTTGGTTCCATGTAATATTCTAATTTTCTGAGATTGTGGATTTGGGGTTTTCATGAGCTGTACGCCATGATCATCACAATTATAACAAATTAAGGCTTGACTTATCTCGCTTTGCATGTAATGCGTCTGTCTCATATATCAGTTTCACCTTTTAATTTGCATTACTGAAATTAATGGACTTTTGCACGATATTCTAATTTTCCGAGTTTCACCTGTAATAGCCAGTAGCTCAAGTTTCAGTTTTACTGCTAAATAGTCACGTTTGACAGTCTCACCAAGAATACAGGAGTGAGAAGCCCAAATTCCAAAGTCACAATCTCTCCGACAAAAGCTCCAAGCAGATTTGACGTGTTGTTTCCAGCAGTTTGTTCAAGGCACAGGCTGTCTGATTTATAGTCAGCAGCCATGTGCATTTAATCCACACTCCACCCCCACCAGCTGCCATAGATTCAATCTGACTCCTGTCTTCTCACCAACCAACTACTCCTCCATAATTCCCTCACCTGCTGCTGACGTTTTTCCTGTCTGCATTCTCAAGGAGATAGTGGCCGTTCAAACTCTGGCTCAGATCCTGACCCTTCTCTCCAAAGATCACCCGGCCCTCCTGAGCCCTCCTGCGCCAAACACTCTCCCTGGCCCATCTCAATTACCTCCCCATTCACATCACCGGCCTGCTCCTCCTCAGGCACTTCCCCACGTTCTAGTAAGTTGCCTGCCTCCCATTCCTCTCCAATGTCCTCGAGTGGGGGCATGACAGTAACAAATTTGGTTCAAATTGGTTAAGCGGTTCACAAGTTAACCCAATTGCACCTCCAAAGTTTATGCATCTGCCATCTTGAATCAGGGTGGATGACATAATCATAAACTATGCCATTGAGATGTCCCTGTGTGTCACTCACTGCAACTGTATCCAATTTGGTTCAAATGGGTTAGACAGTCCACAGATTAGCCCACTTGTGCCTCAATATTCACGTGGCCACCATCTTGAATTGGTGTGGATAACATCATCACACACCATGCTATGTGTCCCTACAGCTGTAGAAAATTTGGTTCAAATTAGTTAAGCAGTTCACAAGTTAGCCCACTTGCGTCTCAAAAGTTTGTGCATCTGCCATCTTGGATTGGAGTGGATGACATCATCACAAACTATGCCATCAAGGTGTCCCTGTGAGTCACTCAATGCAACTATACCTAATTTGGTTTAAATCAGTTAGACAGTCCACAAATTAGCCCGCTTGCACCTCACATGTTCACATGTCTGCCATCTTGAATTGGGGTGGATGACATCATCACACACCATGCCATTTGGGCATGCCTATGCATCCCTACAGCTGTAGTAAATTTGGTTCAAATTGGTTAAGCAGTGCACAAGTTAGCCCACTTGCTCCTCAAAAGTTTGCACGTCCACCATCTTGGATCGAGGTGGATGATATCATCACAAACTATGCCGTTGAGGTGTCCCTGTGTGTCCCTACAACTGTACCTGATTTGGTTCATATTAGTCCAGGCATTGCAAAGTTGATGGGGATGGGGACATACGGACACACACACACAGAATGCTTAAGAACGATTTCATAAGCCTTCTGGAAAGTAGGCTAAAAACACTGGCAAGAGCAGAGCAGACATTCAGCAAAGTTCCTAGGCTTCCAGAAGTGAAGTGTGTGCCCCAGGAAAGAGGAGAGCAGAGGGGTAGCCAGGTCTGGAAAGAGAGATATGCCACAGGCAGAGTCTGCACCCTCCCACTGCAGCTGCTTAATCCGTCCACATATACTCCCATCATATTTCGCACTGCCATTTTCGGGACAGTTCAAAAGTACTGCTTTTTTAAGATGGTTATTTTACACATGGAAGGGCCGTCATGAAAAAGCTGGGAAGGGCCATTTGCCATCTGAACACCCTGCAACTGTGACCATGGTGCTATAAATCGCCATCTGGAAAACTCTTGCGTTTAAAAAAATAAGGCCAGTATAGATGGCCGTGTGTCTCATACTCAGTTCTTCTACTAAGGTACAAATACAGGCCATCCATTTGCTGGTACACAGAATGAAAACACAAGTACTGAACCTGCTAACTAGGGATGGCTGGAAGGCATGTAATGGGGATGGGGAGGCTGCTCTGGTCTGACAGCCCAGGATGGGTTTGGGGGTGGCTTGGAAGCAAGGGGAGACGTGAGTGGCTCCAAGACAGACAGGGAGACACAGACAAAGCTCACATCAGCTGATACTGATTTTCAAGGGATCATACCTTAAGTCAAAAATATCCTGATCAAGTAATTCATACAATGTACATCTTTGCATGATGGAAAACCACATCAGCCGCTCCAGTGATATGAATCTATATTAGCTCAGGTCCTGAGCAGTTTGTGCTTCTTTAAAATCAATGGGGAAACCTCACTTGCTGGAGGAGCAGAGAAGAAAGCTCAGACAAAACATGAACGTTCAACAGAAGGCAACAAAGCAATGTCTCAGATACCACAAACATGAAGCAGAAGAAGACTGACAAGCTTAAAATAATAATATAAAACCATAACAAACAGAAATCCCTTTTGTTTACTGGAGAGGATTAAATCCCCATGATCATTTTCCAAGGTCATTTCAGGATTACATGCTCTCTCGCACTCGCTCGCTCACTCGTTCTCTCCCCCCCCCCTTCAGACAGAGAGAGGGAAAGGGAGTGTGTGTGTGTGTGTGTGTGTGTGTGTGTGTGTGTGTGTGTGTGTTGCGGATTTCAGTAAACTGCAAAGAGTTAATTGTGTACCTCCACACCAGCCAGACAGAATGTGAATAGTCTAATGTTAAGCACTCTAAGTCAGCTCCAAAGTTCTACATGAAATTCTCCCCAATATACAAAGTACCTATTTATTACTGCACTAATATTTCTCTCTCTCTCTCTCTCTCTCTCTCTCTCTCTCTCTCTCTCTCTCTCTCTTTAGAACTGGAAAGCATGTAAGAATAAACTAGATTGAAAAAGTCACACTGTTTACTCAGCTCTGCAACGTGCCCTGGACCCCACCTCTGAAAGGAGGTAATGGGATGCTCCCCCAAGAGCGTCTACACAGCCACCCACATAGGTTGTTCTTTCCTGCAGCATCTCTCCAGCATGGTGGAATTGCTTGCCAAGCACACCAGCTACAGTTTCCCAGCAGAAAGACACAAGTTTACCCTTCACTTCTTCTTTTTAAAATCCCATTAATCCCATAAAAGCAAACTGTCTGCTCGGCTACTGAACCAGACCCTGGATCTGGGGAGTCCATCCTTGCACCCTCCAACAGTCCTTATAGAGCTTCCTGAACTCTGACAATGGCCAACGACCATGAACAGAGCTATACTAGCTTTAAAAAAATAACACAGCTAGACAATTCTGCGTATCTGGGAGTAAGCTAAGTGGCATTCCCGAGACATGTCCATCTGCTGAAACTTCGCAAAGAAGGCTGCAGAACAGCAGTGATACAAAGCCCAACTCTGTTTGCACTTGGTAACGAAACATGATTTCATATTCTCACACACGCTGCATCCAGATCAGCCCCCACTTGAACGAGAGCGTAATCTTATGCACAGTGGTCGGGGTATTATGCACATATGAGGGGTAGGACCCCTTGAACACCATGGGATTTACTGCTTAGTAAACATACATAGGCTCAAACTGCATGTCTCTGAAAAGCCACTGGCTGCCTCTTTGGGGCAGGGGAGGATGGGAGGGGGGAAGGAGCTACCAAAAGCATCTTTGACAATACAGGTGCACTGAAGTGTGCAGGGAATTAATGTGAGGCTAAGGTGCTGAACAAGATTACAGGTTCCATGGCAACAGGGAACATTTCAGAATTATAACATTTTGGCACAGGACTGTCTTAGTTCTGGTGAATCATGATCTTAGTTTATTCATATTATATTCTGCTTTGCCAACCTGCCTTTTTTTTTAATTGCCACAGCCATTTTCCTTATTAATCAAATAAATCCTGTGAGGGAAACTAGACCAGTCACTGTCTGGTTATGTTACCTACATCCAAATCTGATTCACAAGCCACTGAAGTCCTTTTTAGGCATTATGAAAAGTGTGGATGCTGCAGCCAAGTACTGTGCCCACAGGAAATGCCAGCAAGCTCCACCCTACCCCATGTTGATGCATTCGGTAGCCCATCTCCAACTTCCCACCACCAATGTCCATTACAGCACTGCTTTCCCAATCATGGGAAGGATCTCTCCCCAGGCACAGAGTTTGTCTCTGCAGACAGAGTGCACTGTACCTGGGTAAAACATCCACATTTTCCATATAGCTTATATCACACTTACATCTCCTTAAATTATGTTTCTATCTACCAGCATTCTTAAAAGATGGGCAGAGACAAATGCATGCAGAGAGAAAGAGAGAACATGTGTATGCCTCCCTTACTCCCAATCACACTATCCTGGCCTTCACTAGCAATTTCTGCAGAAAAGGAGGAGGTCTCTGCTCCTGGTTCTGGAAGAGGTCCCAAAAATAATATCTTCAACTTTCATTTGTCTGGGTCATCGATTTCTAATCCAGTGATAAGAAAACTGGCACCATGTCTTGTGTTGCAGGGACTTGTAAAGGGACTTGTTTTAAAATATAAGATTAAGAGCATTCTTCACACTGGGAAACATCATGTTGCAGCAATGGGATCCAATTTGGCAAAGGCTTTTTTCTGTATAGTACTTAGCATACTAGCAAATCCTCCAGTCCTGCTTGAGTGTTAATACACAGTCCACACTCTTATGGTTTAAAAAAAAACAAACCCCTTATACTGTAGGCCTAGATAACATGCATACCCTTCAACTTTTCACAAATGAAAACAGGGACCTTTCTGTGCATAAGTGTGTGGGGCTAGGAGCAGAGTCCAACAGCCCAATAGGGTGGTTTGGTGGGAGCAGCACGGATCCAGACTCAACTAGGCCTCAAGCAGAAAGCATGAACTGAAGTGCAGGCAGACCAATGGCTGTAGATGACAAGCCATGAGGCAAGCCACAAAATTAGAAGGCAAGTCCAATACATATAATACACTTCTCTATAGTGTAGTTATGCCACTTAGAGGACATGGGGGCCATTTTACAGATGAGGAACACATGCCCTCTAGATTCACATAGTAAATCTAGAGGAACAGATCTGGCCATGGAAGGCCTAATCCTCACACACAGTAGTAAAGCTGCTGTCTCTTTAGCAGTTGACTCCCAACTGCAACTAACATGGAACACTTTTCTAAAGGAAAGAAGGTTACAAAGACTTGTGGGGGAAACCCTCTTACTAACAGTCCTTCGATTTCCACTTCAAAGGGAAACAAAGAAAATGAAACAGATTTTCATTTTCAATACAAATCTCTATCTATAGGAGCGGGGGAGCTGTAATGGGCAGCAACAGCCACATTGTTGTTCAGTCCCGTCCCCCCCACCCCCCGCACACCTCCATTAAAGCAGTCAGGTTCTAGCAAAAGAGAGGGTGGGGGCACCTCATCTTCAAAGAGCTGAATAAAATAAGTAAAGGGGGGGGCTCACATTGTGGGTTTGTGGAAGGGTGGAGCAAGGCTGGGAGAGACAAATCGTAAAAGAGAACCAGTACGAAAAATATCACCAAATGGCAGAGGCATGGTGGAGGAACTCATTGTCAGTGATGTCACAAGCTCGAGTCAATAGGAGCCAGTGATGCTCATACACCTCTGCACTAGCTGGGGAAGCACTTTTTTCTGCATCCAAATATTGCTGTTTGAGTATTGGGAGAAACATGATGTGCCACCTGAAAGGGAGACCTCTGGATCCTGTGCAACAAATTAGTAACAACAGGGCATTTATTGCATGGAGGGCGGGCGGGGCGGGGGGGAATCGCCCAACTGGAAAGGCACTAGGAGGATTAAACATCACTTACCCAGGCCAAGACCTGGCAACCCTAACAGCCAGCAAGAGTCTTAGGGGAGTAGTGGGTTGGGAGCCAACCAAGTTGCTTAGTGGGGCTTCCTGGCCGTCAGATTTTAAGAGGGGCATAAAGGGCCCAAAAAACTGTGGTCTCTCTCTCTCCTGCTTAGCCCTCCTAGTGGTTCTCACCATGCCAACATCACAGGAACCATTTCCTGAAAGGGAAAGGTGCACAAGACAAAACACTGAGGGCCATTGGTTTGGGTGAAAACATGCATGTCAGTATATATTCATCAAGCCTCCACTCTGCTGGAGTGATTCCAGCCCTGGGCATGTTAAAATATGTGAACTTGATGCAATATTCTCCCAAAACCAACTTCTCTTTTTGACAGTTAATACATTTATGAGCAAACACATTCCTTGCTGAACCTTAAACAGTGTCAGCTGAGATATTCATTAACTGATTGTGATTTCCAAACCTTCCTGAGAGCTGCCAATTTTTATCTTACACTGGGAACTGTATAAATGGCATCACTGAACTACAGCACACCCACAGTCTGTGGCCTGAATGTTATTAGCCCTCTGTAATATTACACAGACAAAAACTGCGTACGAGGGATCGTGATTTGGCCAATACTATGCAGCAAAGCCAACGTCAAGTGACCTGGGTACTGCAAATACAGATATAAGGGAAGTTATATTTTCCTTTATTTGCAGGACTGGCACTTTGTGCAGATTGGTAGGGAAGCAGTCGGTAGTCATTTCAAATGTGTCTTTTGAATACTTCTAATTTGGGGTTCTGCTTAGTAGCCCCACTACATGTATTATATACCACAATGCTAGTGACTTATCTGGGCTTCTGATGCCAGTGGCAAGTTGATTATCATTCATCTGATGAAAGGGTTATAATTATTATCTCAAATAAGGAAACTGAAGGAGTTCAAGCAGAGTCTGGACAGCCTCTTGGGGATGCACTAGCTCTGGATTCTCTGCATCAAGCAGGGGGTTGGACTAGATGGCCAAAACGCCTTCTATGACTCCAATGCTGTGATTCCAAGTGCAGCTTAATGTTTGGCACGGGGGCAGGTAAAAACTAGTGAACAGGGACAAGCAAAAGTTGTTTGTCTGCCAGCCTCCGAGAGCCCTGGCAGAGTGTTTCCAAAACAGTCAAAGGCTTCTATAACTCTGGCTTTAAAACTGCGCAGGGTAAAGGTCTTGTGATTTTAGGGGTCTCAGACCATCACTATACATTGCCCCCTTGTCTGTCTGTCTGTCTGTCTGCCTCCCTCTCCCTCCCTCTTTCTCTCTCTCTCTCTCTCTCTCACACACACACACACACACACACACACACACAACACACACAAACACACAGTGTGAGCCAGTGAGCTAGGAGCCACATCCCTGCCATGTGTTCTCAGGCTGCAGGGGAAGGAATGTAAACACTGCAGCCATTGCACTGACATGCAGGGGTAGCTCTTGCATGAGGCAAGGTGAGGCAGTCACCTCAGACGACAGATGGT
Source organism: Hemicordylus capensis (assembly GCF_027244095.1). NCBI lineage: Eukaryota > Metazoa > Chordata > Lepidosauria > Squamata > Cordylidae > Hemicordylus > Hemicordylus capensis. Next base: position 264,739,759 of record NC_069657.1, on the reverse strand, counting down.
TGGGGTGCCAGGAGGACAGCAAGATGCCACCTGCCATCACCATCAGAGCAGCTCTTTGGGACCGTTGCAGACTGGGCAAGGGCTGCCTCTTCTCACACTCCTTGCAAAGCTTGCCAGAAATGCTGGTTTGGGAATGAGGCTGACCCCCCACCAGGAGCATGGGGCAAGGCAGCATTTTGTAGCTTGCCTCAGGGGCCGCAATACCTTGGGCCACCCCTGCTCACACGGCCTTCTCCAGCACTTGCTAGATTCACACTCCCCCACCCCCAATGAACACTTTCTCACATGTGGGGGGTGGGGCACGTTCAGTGCCAGTCGGCTTGAATTTGGGTATATGTCCATGACTGCAACAAGCCTATTCTGTTCTGACCAGAATATTTGGAGGTGCCCAACCCTATTCTCCCAGTGACTCTGAGTGGTTCGAAATATAACACGTCTCCTTCTCTAGTGGTAGCCCAGAGTTGGCAAGTCAAACTCATCAGTTGCCCGTCTAATATTTTAAAGTTACACTGCTCTGGTTGTGCTAGGTGCTAAACAAAACACAAGCCAAATGGCAAGCCCTGAGCATTAATCAAACAGCTTGGTCCCTCAAGACCACCCCAACCAACTGCGTCTCACCAGAATGTGCTGTATTCAGAGCCAGCTGTACAAGTTGGATGTTGTTAAAGTCAGACAAGGGAAAGCACCTGGTTTGCATTATTGGCAAAGGCATCTACAAGCAATGTGCTTTCGACAGGAGTGTAGGGAGTAAAGCGTACAAGGGGAAGTCCCCACATAAATAAATATTGCAATATGCCTGACCTGACAATATACAAAAAGAACCAGGAACAAATAGATCAGGAGTGGAGGCTGTTCATGAGCAAGAAACGTTTGTAATTCTGAGAAAGGCTCTTGCCTGCGTTACCTGCTGCCCCTCAGCATTCACTCCCCAGACACTCAATGTTATTCATACAGCTTCCCTGCCAAACTAATATCTGGACGATTCATGTCTCCTGAGGTTCTTCTTCACTGTTCTTTTAAAATTAAACACTGGCATCATTGCAGAGGGTTAAACCCTGCTGAGACTGGCTACATATTTTTGCAAGCAGAAGCGCACTTGGTTTCTGTGAACAGATTTTGGAGGCAGGGAGGTTATTAATATAAGGGAGCACACTGCAACCCTGTCTCAAAGGATGAAGGGGAAAGAGAGTGGTCCAAACCAAGAAAGCACGAGAAACAAGGAAATTGAAATAATGTATTCTAAATACATACATTCTGGAATATAGGAAGCTGCCTTATATCAAGTCAGACCATTGGTCCATCTAACTCACTACCGTATTTACCCGAATCAAAGATGACTCTGTGGCCCCATTCAGACATAATGCCAGACCAGAGGTAAACATGCCAGAGGTTTGAGTTTGTGATCGTCCAAAAGCGTGAAGCCGCAGTTTCATCACCCAACCACAGCTCCGTTTTCACTCCCAAACCTGAATTTGAACCCTCGGTTTGTAGTGAGTTTCACTGCTGAAACCTGAGGTTAGAAAGCAACCATTGTAATTCTGCCATCTGCCATAACCCGAGTTTCGTGTGCAAGCTCTTCACGCCACCATAGAGAGACCAGCTCAGAGCGACCCACAAGTGTGTCAGTTCTAGGGCGGCCGTGTTTCTCTGCCTCTCAGAGCTGATGTCCCGCCCTCTGCCATCCTCTTTCTCCTCCTGCCATTGCTTGACAACAGAGATGCCATGTCCCTGCAGTTTCTGCATTTAAAGGGAAGGAATGGCATTGGAGAAAGCACACTTTAAATAAAAGGAGAATACGTGAAAGGAGCACTTGACCTAACACCCGATCTAGCCCCATTCCTGGAGCTCTCAATTCTTATCAATGGAACATGGTTTCTTTGACCTTAATGTACACAATGGTGCCGGAGCGGGGGGAACCAGACCAAGGGATATGCCAGAGAATCCAGGGGAAAGACACCAGTTGCTGGACCATGGAAGGGCCAGGGCTGCTCATCTGGTACTCCAGGAACAGATCTTCTTGACTTTGTAGGATGGGGATATGTATATTAAGGCAGGGAAAGGATCCTGGGGTTTAGTTCACTGCAACCAAGGGTGCCACCAGGCTTGCAGACCCAGGCAAAGCAGTGAGAAAGGCCCTCACTGCTCTTGTCCTCATGCAGGCTTACCAGCCAGGGGTTTAGCTTTCTCATGAGAAGGCCAGTCCACCAGATGAAAAAGAAACACATGTGTTTCAGCTCTCCATTTTACTGGACTCTCATGAGGTAAACCTTCCAACTATAAGGGGGGGCACTGTTGTGGGGTTCCCAGCACCACTGGTTAACAATCGAACTCTTACTCCGCACCTTCCCCCTTCCTTCCATCCAACCCTCCCAGACGTAAAAGTAGTCTGGTCTGCTTTGGGTGTTCGAGCAGTTTCGGGTTGGGTGGGCAGCCAAGGATGAAGACGGGGGTTGAATCCTATGTCCCAGGCTAATCAGTACCAGCTGGGCTCTATGCTGCGGTGAATGCAAACCAGCCACCACAGGGCACTCTGGGATGGAATACCTGTGAATTAGAATGATCCATGCCTAGCCAGGTGACCATGAGCAGCAAAACCAAGAATAGAGATGTGTTGCAGTGAAACCAGACTCTTTTAAGGGGCACTTATATTTTTGGTTCCTGCTAGTCGCTAGGAACAAGTGGGATGTAGGGATGTGCATGGAATCGGTGCGGGGAGGTTCAAAGGTGGGGGAGGCATACCTTTAAGGTTGCAGGAGGGTGCCCTTACCCCTCCCATCGCATTCACCCTGCTGGCACTCCATTTAAAAAGTGCCTGTTGGGGAAGCAGCATACCTCTCTGCCACCCCAGTGTCCACCTTGTCCGGAAGTAACCAGCGCACATGCTCATGCACATTGCACTCATGAATACGCCTGCCCAATGTGCACGCAAGCGAGCGTGACATACGTGCACTGGCTACTTCCGGGTACTTCCAGCCGAGGAGGACACTGGGGCGGCAGGGAGGTATGCTGCCGCCCCGACAGACACTTTTTAAATGGAGTGCTGGTGGGGGAAATGCAGCAGGAGGGGTAAGGACACCCTCCCCCGCCCTTAAATTTATGCCCCCCCCCACCTTCGAACTGGCTGAACCGTTGGTCGTTCAAACAGGTTTGGAGGCCCATAAAGGGCCTCCAAACTGGTTCTGTGCGCATCCCTAGTGAGATGTTGACAAGGGACCCTTCCCGGGCTTTGGTGGAACTGTCAACTGGGCCAGGTAGTAAAAGCCCTCTAGCCCACATGCATATCTCTATGGCCCGGCACTCTCATGAGAGAGTGACCCGCTCCAGAGCAGGGTCCATCTTCATTGTACAAGAAGAATCTCTTGTGTGATTTAATCCTGTTTTAGATGGATGGTTCTTCTCATGAGGTTTGGCCAAAACCAACCATGCTTGCACCCAGGGGAAGGGTCTGGGGTCCCCTTCCCCTACCAACTTATACAAAAAAATAGAGCAATACTATCTAAAATTGAAGAGCAAACCCTAAGTAATCTCACCCTCTTCCTAGCAGTTTCATCCTATCCATCCATACATAAGCACTCATGCATGGGATAGGGATGGGGCGCTAGGGGGAGAGGGGAAAAAGAAGTCCCTGGAGAAATGGGGGAGGGGGCATACATCTCATGGCATATCTGCTGGAGAATGGGCTGATGTGGGTGTGTCACAAATGGCCAATGGCAGTAACAAACTCATTCTGCTAACATATGAGAAAAAGTAGAGGGACAGCTTGTGCAGACTATCTTTAACCAGTACCTGTAGGAAGAGAGGGGCCCAATCCTCTCTTCCCAGGGGAGGGAAGAGGGGAGCCACAAGATCCTCCCTCCCCAACTGTGGATGGTAGTGGTGCAAGTGGTGTGACAAAATGGTAAAAATGTCTTTGCCCTGCCAAGGGCAGCATGCCCGCTCTAACATGGTAGCCAATGGTTGCTGCTTCACTAGGGTGCTGACACTTTGCTAACAATCTGGCCATGTGAGCAGAACAGAGCTTGCTGGGATGCAGCTGGTGGGAGGGGCAGGAAGAGGGAGGGGCTAATCTGTCCAGAAGCCAAAGGCTGCCCAAGTGAGTCGATCGTCTACAGCAGGATTCTCAGCTTCATAGATTAACCACAGCTGAGGTTTCACGCTGTGTCCGAATGGAGCCTTTAAGACAACCTCCCTTAAAAAGTAGAAGTTAAATACACGGATACCTGCGTTGATTTAAAAGGACTCTGAATGTAAGACGACTTGATGATTTCTAATATTTAAAAAAAAAAACTTGCGGGGGGTGGGGGCGGGAATCTAGTCTTGGATTCAGGGAAATACAGTATTATCCACTCTCTCCAGGATTTCAAACAGGGAATTTTGTCAGCCCTACCTGGAGATGTCAGGGACCAAACCCAGGATCTTCTGCATACTAAGCAGATGCTGGGCTATGGTCCCTTCCCCTATTGATACAGTGTGTGTGTGTGTGTGTGTGTGTGTGTGTGTGTGTACGCACACATTTGCATACACTTTCTCAACTCACTTGTACTGAACAACTGAGGTGTGACAGAATTTGGAATATTTTCCATGGAGTGGCATGCAGAGAGAAATGATGGGAAGCCAGGAATGAGTAACACACTGAGTGCGGGGAGTGCACAGAAGAGCACCCCTTAATCCTGGAGGCTTCTAAGAGACCGCCTGAATGTTTTAACTACATATCCACAACGATAGGGGCTATGAACTTCCTCTTTCTTTAAAATAAATGCTGAGGTTCTTAGGAATCTGGGTTATGTGCCAGATCCCAAATTCTTTGCAGAATTGCAGGAGATGAACAGCCCAGCATGAGAGAGATAAAGACGGAGCAGGGAGAGTAATGAGGACTGCTGATCTCTGTGCCACAGGTTTGGCCATTAATGGCACTTCCTTTCAACACACTGCAGCTAAATAAAATACATAATCTGTGCTCTGTATTGCAGGTGGCTAACCAGCAGTAATACACATCTGTTCAGTATGCATTTGGCACATGGGCCTCAGAACCTGCATTTTGCACAGAGCCAGTAGCGAGGAGATTTTTGGAGCAGGTCCCTACAGCAATAAACATAATCTGATGAACAGGGTTGTATACACACATATGGAGGGAGGGAGGGGGGAGTATTTAACCTTGGCCAATGGCTAACCACATTTTTATCCCTTAATCATATCAGATTCTGATTCAAAAATCTCTTCACTCATCTTGTAGTTCTCCTGCTACCAAAACCTAGATGTGCTCTTTCTTCTGCCAGCCGCACCAAACAGACAGAGCCATTGAGATGAGGCTCTGAGATAAGAGCCTTAAGAGATAAGTACCTGAACACAGAACCCTTGAAAAGGATGCCCAGAAACCAACTTTTAAGGGATGTTCGGACACACAATCCTGGAAGGTCCCCTTTTCATTCCCTTGCCAAACTATGCAAAGTAGGGAGGGAAATAAAGTAATAATAATAAGTTATGCAGAAAATATTCCTTCTCAACAGATAATGCCCTGGCATGTAACAATATGGCAGAGCCCCAAGCAGAAGGAGGAAAAGTTTGCTGGAGTCCAGAAATTAGTGAGAACTGATTGGTAACCAGGGATGATGGAGACAGGATCTCTGAGTATGACCTTCTGCTGAATATGAAGGTTTTCCCGTGAGCCTCTCTTGCTGTTTTGGGGCTGACTCTAATTTTGGAGAGCAGTAGTCAGAAGACCTGGTGCTTTCTGAACTGACTGTATGTTATGGCCTTATGGAATTTTCACATGAAACCATTTTCATGTTAGACCAACCACACAATCACTAATCACATGGAGCAGATAATTAGGGACTTAAGGAGCATCCCATTTCACTCCATCCACAATCTACAATCTGGGCAAAGCTGCAATGTCATCTGCACCTCCCCATCCACACAGCGATGCTCAGTTATGGCACTCTGAGGACCACTTCACATTCTCCACTCATTCATACAGGAAAAAATGCATGCCTTGTGATGTATGAATGAATGGCAGCCTGAGTGTGGTTTTGGTTGAGCTACATGCCAACTTCAGATTTTATAAATTGTACTTGAACTGACAAAGTGAGAACTGGCCCTATAACTTGCAAACTGCTTGCTCAAATTCAATGTTCTTTATGAGTTCTCAAATATGGGATTCGATTCAGCATTATTATTATTATTATTATTATTATTATTATTATTATTATTATTACTACTACTACTACTACTACTACTACTACAACTGCTACATTTATATCCCACTCTTCCTCCATGGAGCCCAGAGCAGTGTACTACATACTTGAGTTTCTCTTTCACAACAACCCTGTGAAGTAAGTTAGGCTGAGAGAGAAGTGACTGGCCCAGAGTCACCTAGCTAGTTTCATGGCTGAATGGGGATTTGAACTCGGGTCTCCCCAGTCCTAGTCCATCACTCCAATGGTCCATGACAGGTTACATGCTGCAGCCCAACAAGCTCCTAATAACTATGTTATTACTGCCCATCATTGTAGCAAGTGCCACATCCTTCCCTGATTCCAAGAGACCCTCCTTTGCTAGAACTGTTCCTTTCCAAAATTCTGGTCTCACATCCCTTCTTTTTGGGGCTGTCATGTCGCCTGCAGGTCATTCCCTGAATCCACTTTTCACAGACATGAGGCAGCAACACAGGCAGTGCCTCCTGTTTTATTCATTTATATGTTTATTTCATACATGTATAGGTTACTTTTCAGCTGAATAAGCTCTCAAAGCAACTCACAAAAAATAGTAGACCAAAATCTTTGTATTACTCTTATGGTAATGAATGGGTATGAACGTTACTCTTCGCCAGCCTCAGGAGGAAGAGCTGGCTGTTCAGTGGCCAAGGAGGCCATGCTTTCCTGAGTCTCCTGAAGGATGGTGAGAGGAGGATGCAGGGAGCAGCCTCGCTTGGAATGGCTGGCCACGAGGAACAGAGAGGTCTCAAAGGGCTGGTGCCAAGAGACGCACGGCCCCCGTGAGGATTACTAGCCAGGGGCATCAGTCTGGCCACTTTCCTCAAATAGGGGTCTCGTGTGAACATGTGGATGAATAACAAATTCAGTGGTCTTTTTACTAAGTCCACCCCACATGGTTCCCCCAGCCAACACTGCCTGCTCTAGCAGCAGTTCTCCAGGGTCTCCAGCAGAGGAGTCTGCCTTAGTCCTGCTATCTCAGATCCGCTGCAACGAGGGAAGCCAAGAACTCATCCTGAGACTTTCTGTATGCAAAGCAAGTGCTCAAGCTCCTCCCCATTTATCAGGCCATCAGGCTCCTAAGGGCACAGAAAGCTGCACACAGAAAGCTGGCACAATTCTTCTCCCACACATCTAATTTCTAATGAAGGAGCATCCATCCATTTGTGTATTTCTCTCACCTGAGCTCCAAAATGATGCAGCCCCAATACAGGTTTCTTTCTCCATCTCCCCCCACCCCACCTTGTTTAATGAAAATGAGGCACTCCCACCCCCACCCCACCCACCCCCGCCCATCTCAGTCAATTACAAATCTGCTATCACCATAGGCAAGTGATATATATCAGCCCTGCACAACGCCTGGCCTGCATGAGGCCTGATAATGAATGGAGGCCGCTCAGGCGTGGCTTGAGTAATGAGAAAACGCAGTTGGTCCTTGTTGGGGCTTGAGTTGCACAATCCTGTCTTACTACATCTATGAGCCACTGTACTGTCAAAGACATAAAGACGAGGACTGGGCACAAAGAAAACAGCCTTTGGCCAAGTCGGACGGCTGGGTCCATCAAGCTCTGTATTGCCTACACTGATGGGGGGCAGCAGCTCTCCAGGGGTGGTCTCAGATAGGAGTCTCTCCCAGCCCTACCTAGAGAAGCCAGGGGTTGAACCCGGGACCTTTTGCATGCAATGCAAAGCAGCTGCTCCCTCACTGAGCGACAGCCCCGTCACCAAAGGCTAATGAACGAATGCAATGGCATCATTGTCCCACATATTCCTTCCCCAAATAACTGTGTGATGTTGCCTCTCTCTCTCTTTCTTCCAAACCCTTCCTCAATTCCCACCTTTCCTGTGATGCCTTTGGCACAACACTTTAATCCCCATCCCCAACTGAAATGTTCCTTCCTTGGCTTCTCCAAGATAGGGCTGAGATTTTTTATTTATTTATTTATTTATTTATTTATTTGCAGAGCAGTCCCCCTCCCCCGGTCCCGGCGGGGCCCCCCCCCCGCATTGGCATTGCTCATCCAGCACTGGGCGCCGCGGCGTCTTCGTAGTCCAAGTCTCTGACTCTCACTCCCTGGCGCGCCCCGCCGCCCCGCCACCAGTCGCGCATGCGTCGAGAGGAGGACACGCACCAGAGCAAACTTCCTGAACAACTCCCTCTTCTGAACAACTTCCTGAATGCCCGAACCAGTTCCCCTTTTTGCTCATTCAAGTCCTTCCTCCCCTATAATCTAACCACGTTTTAACTGAAAAGGTTCAGGGAGGGGGAGATGGGGGGATGTGGAACCTTGGGTTCCACATCCCCCTTCCTGGACTTTTTCACTATGTAATGCAAGCTAATTTAATTATATGTCATCATCAAAATGGATTAGCTGTTTCAGCCCATCAGGAAAGTCTAAACCTCCACCGATTTAATTAACCAGACTGAAAATCAGATGAACAGAGAATGTTTTAATGAAAGGTGGTATATAAATTTAACAATAAGTAAAACTATCATTAGGAGCAATTAGCGATTACTTAAACATTGGTGCTGCCAAGCAATTTGTAAATAAAACTTGAAGCCCTTTGAAAATAAGCTGGAATTAATTATAGGTTGGGCAGGGGGTGAAAGTATATACTTCTAAACATTTATTGTTAAATTTATATACCACCTTTCATTAAAAACAACCCCGAAGTGGTTTGGTTTTAGTCATGGATTTTAATTTTAATTGCTCTTTTTTGTCAATGTGATGAAGATTAGTTAAATCTGAGTGGTCTTAGGCAACCAATGTTGCATCTGAAATGCCATTTCATTTTTTATTGTCATAAATACTCTCCAACCAATTTAAATAGCAAAGGTGTATATTATCGCTTTATTCAATTGCAGGGAATCTCAAAAAAGCAGGATTTGCAACTTAGGCAGTGCATATCTTCTCTAAAATGGCCCTTTTATAGTTTTTCTAACTTTGAAATCGTAACATAAAACAAAGCATAAATGCATAAATGCTTCCCCCTCCATTTGAAACCTTTTCTGGTGTAAATAGCGCGCAGTTTTGGAAAAGGGGAGTCTTTCTTTAACAGCGGGAGAATAAGGAGTCTTTAGCACTATCACCCTAGTCCCTCGAATTACTTTGGAGTCCTTGGTTTTCGTTTTGTTAAAATGCAGTCACTCACAAGGGAAAGTCAGGAACAGAACCAGGGCGTGAGGGAGGGGCATCATAATCATAATAATCATCATTGCATCATAATTCTGATGTTTGAGATACAAGCCAACTTCACAGGGTTGTTGTGAGGAAAAACCTAAGTATGTAGTGCATTTTGAAATTTTTGGTAATTTTTGTAATTTTTAAAATAAAAGTTTTCTGAAACATGTGTGTCAGTCAGATGTATGTTGGGGGGGCGGCGGGGGGGGCGCAATTTCAGTGCTTGCCCCGGGCGCCGTTTTCCCTAGTTACGCCTCTGTGGCCTGGGGGAGCTTGATCAGAATTAGCATCCTGGGTATGAGGGGAAAGGATTAAACTTTCCTCCCATGCCATTTTCTCAACAAATATTATGCCCTCCTGACGCTGTTATTTACCCTGGGAGAGAACCTGGAATTAGCTCCAATAGCAGCTTACTAGCCACAGCCATCAGCAGCTGGGCCTGTGGGGAGTGATTTCCTTCCGGACTGCAGTGTGGCAGGAAAGGATGAGAGGCCTCCTCCCCTCACTGCTCCTTTTTTAACAGAAGCACAGGGACACTTTGAGCATCACATGTGGCTCGACTCCAAACCTATATGCATGTAACGGAACTGAAAGCATATGAAGGCCAGACTAAATGTTCACCTAATCAGGTTGTTAAGAGGCATTGATTAGAACTGGAGGCACCTCTTCTTTCAGAAGAAACGGCCAGGGATCTGCTCCTAATTGGAACCGCAGGGAGAAAGGAAGCCCTTTCCCCTGGAACTGCTTTGCTGCTGGAAATCCAGTCCCCAGAGTGGCTTCCAGCAAATAGGCACTTTGGGGAGGAGGGAAATTGTGCAACGACCAAGTGTTAACTTCCATCCTGCCTCATGCCATAGTCTCGACCAGGGTCAGGTCCCCATGCCTGTTTCAGGTGGAAAAAATGAGATATTTCAAGTTGTAAGCACACCCCTTAACAACACAGTTGGTGAATGTCCAGTCTGACCCATACGTTTCTCAATCTTCCTCCCTATTGCCTCCCTCCTATGGAGGACTTTAGCTTATAAACTCCTCTCCTTTTCCTCCTACCCTTCAAATGTGGGCGGGGAGACATTCTCACTATTACCAAAGATTACCCACCATTTGCCAACAGAGAGGTAGGACAAGTCATCATTGCCCACCTCTGATGAGCCTGGGGGTACAGGAGCCCAATGCACCATAGAGGCATGGTGCAGGCCTTTGTCCCAGGGCCCTCAGCAACCTGGCACCAGCACTGTAGGGACCTGTCTTTTGTTGTTGTTGTTGTTGTTGTTGTTGTTGTTACTACTTTATTAAACACCATGTACATTAATGGCAATATATATAGTATAGAAATAAAATAAAATAAAATCAATCAATCAATCAATCAATCAATAAAATATGTAAGTAATCATCATCAGCAGCAGCAACAACAACAACATTCTGGTGCTGCAGCCCACCAAGGATTTTGCTCCAAAGTAACAACCTGGATTGATGATACTGCACTGGCATCAGCCACCATTTCCTTGCTTGACATCACTTCCTGTCAGAGAAAATTAAACAACATCCAGAGACCTTGCTACCTCACAAACCTACAAGAAAATGTTGTCATAACAGCGTATGAATAATAATTTAAAAACCACCATGCACATTTTATGCTGTTAAAGATAATCTGCCAACAAGAAGGAAGGAAGGAAGGAAGGAAGATCTGAGCAACAGCCACAAATCTCTTCTGAATATCTACTGTACATAATTAGCATTTGGAGCAGGGCAAAGACATCTTTGGCACAAGCATCAGCATCAACTAAATGAGCTTGTCTTCTTACAAAATATTTTGCAGTGTTTTAAAGCCCCTTCAAAATACTGTACTTCTGCTGTGCCCATCAGTCATGTTAGATACTAAAGGTAGTGAAGAGGAAATTCATGACATCACTGCTTCCATGAGACTAATGGAATCAATGATGTCAAAGCATGATACATTCAGCTATGCATTTCTTTATGCAAGGAAATCCTAGAGGATTTCACAGTGGGGGGAAAGAATCTGAAACAGTTACTTATGATTGATTTCTGTACTGAACACGACCCCGCCTCTCTACCACAAGCATGTTAACTGGGGAAATCAGCACATATTTTCAGGCTTACCTCAATTTTCTTTTTAAGGTCAGAGTTCAGCTTTGCAAGCCCTGGATACCTAATGGGCTAATGATGTGTCCCTCTGTGTCTTTATGCAAGAGTTTCTTGCCAGATGGTATTGCAATGCAGTGCACTACATTTCTAATGCTCCAATCCAAAAAAATTATTCAAGTGCAAGTCCCCAGGACCTTGCTATTAAACCTGTGAGCAGCTTCTGGCATACCATATTGCATCCTCTCTTGCCCGATTTCCTCAGATTAGTACCCACTGTGCACACAAATGGGGAATACTGAGATAATGTCACAAACAAGGGAACATTTTGTTGGCCAAAGTGAACAGCAAAAGGCAAACTCTATCAAATGAATTTTCCACCAGACCTCCTTGTATAGATTCATCTAGGTAAAGGTAAAGTGTGCCATCAAGTTGATTTCAACTCCTGGCACCCACAGAGCCCTGTGGTTTTCTTTGGTAGAATACAGGAGGGGTTTACCATTGCCTCCTTCCATGCAGTATGACACAAATGATGCCTTTCAGCATCTTCCTATATCGCTGCTGCCCGATAGAGTACCAGCGGGGATTCGAACCGGCAACCTTCTGGTTGTTAGCCAAGCATTTCCCTGCCTTGCCACTACATGCCCCCAAATGCACCAGTTCTGGAAAAGCTTGTGTTCAGTAACTCCAGTTCTTTTTCAACCCATTCAAACCAGCCCAGCACCCTCTCCTGAGGTCTTTCCATGTGAAAATTGCAAGCTCCCAGACACGAGACAACTATCAATCAATCATATATAAATATGATCACCTCCACTACAGAGCAGTTTCATCACACTTCTCTGTTATGCTCTCCAACTCTGAATGACACAGAGCAGAGCTCCATGCAGTCTCTCACTAGAAACGGAGAATCTGGCATTGTCAGCTGCCCATTACAGCCGTCTTTTAGGTCACCTGCAAATGGGTGCAAAGAGTCAATTGGGACAAATATGTGGTATGTGCTGATCATGGTAATGTTATTCAGAGCCCATTTCATTTTTATTCAGTAGGACAGATTTGTGTCCCTCCTCATTAGGAAGCCCATCGAAGTTTACAGCACCAGAAGTCATTGTACATAGGCAATTTCAGCTTGTACCCTGTGAAGGGACAGTGGGCTACAAGTACGAAGAGCAAATATTTTTATCAAGTAACCAGAAGACCATCCAAAACACAGAAAAAAAATACAATCTTTGATACGCATATAAGAGGGCATAGAGTGGTTTTAGTGATTTGGAGTCTGGGAAAAGCGAGGTCCAAATTAATGGAGGATTGCACCTCCTAGAGCTTGCAGTGGAGTGCTGGCCAGCTAATAACTCACAAAAATTTATACAAACATACACACTTCTGAAAAGAAAAGAAAAAAGACATGCCAAATAGAATGCTAGAATTTTGGAGCTCTTAAATCATGCAATCATAATTCATGCTGTTCTTTTACTCAAAGCTTTCCTTTAGCTTTGGTATATAGCCTGGCTCCCTGCACAATGATTGTCTATTAATATCAGACTGCTGCAGTAGGCCACACTGGACTTTTGGATGGTGAGCTCCCATTCACCTGTGAGCTGGGAGGAAGCTGTGAAACCAGTCCATCCAGTCTGAGAGGGGGATATGGATGGAGGCATAAGGAGATGAGGTGCTGAAAGTAACATATTTTTTAAAATGGGGGGGTCTGTCTAGCAAAGTATCTAAAAGACATCCATTAAACAAGCAGTATTTGGTTGCAAAGGACCCCTGCAGCTCATCTGTCCTAACCTTACACCATTTCCAGCCATTTGGATAAAACATCCAAATAAGAGTCTTCAAACTCTCCAGACAGTCTGTTCTATAACGATTGTTACAGTGTACATATTACACCTATCTTGAAGACACTGCACCAGCTGCCAATTTGTTTCTAGGTACTATTTGAGATGCTGGTTTTTACCTTTAGCCCTAAGTGAATTGGGCCCCAGGGACCAGTAGGGCCGCCTGCTCCCAGCTGAATCTATCCGCTTGACTAGGTTAGCTAGGAGAGCTGTGCTCCACATGCTGACAGCTGCTGAAGCTCGCTTGGGACAGAGTCTTCTTGGTGATTGCCCCCCGGCTGTTGAACTTTCTCTCCAATGAGATTGGTGTGGCTCCCTCGCTCCCAATCTTTTGAAAGAGAATGAAGACTGCCCGTTTTAGTCAGGCCTTCAAACAATGAGTCGCTCTTGTCTCTGGTTTCCTTTTAGTTGGCTGCATTTGTTGATTTTGAATGTGTTTTAAATGAAATCTTATTATTGTTTTATGAGTTTGTTGTTTTTAGTGTGTTCATAGCCACGGGGTCCCAGGATGAGGGTGGTATATACATGCAAATAATAAATAATGGAGGGGAGGGAGGAGGAAAGTCAGAGAGTCCAGCACCTCATGCCATCTGCACCTTCCACTGCCCATGGGTGTCCTCGGGGCCATTCTGTGTCAGCCACACTGAACTGCCTTGAAGTATTTGAAAATTTGTCTTTTTAATAATGAAAAATCAGCCTTTCAAAACGAATTTGTGGGTTTTTCTCCCCTCCCAGTAAAAGAGTGGTCCATCTAATGCATCCTAAGCAGCCCACGCACACTGCAGTTTGTTATTTTTGCTAAGTTTGTCCCTGTGTTGAGACTTACAATGCCAGTTTTTATTTCACTACCTTGAAAAGAGTCCTCACTGACATGGGTTTGGTGGGGGGGGTTCGTGGAAGAGCTGACCTGTCCTTAATTGCAGCATTGTGAATATGATGCTATATTAAGGAAGCTCCTTGTGTGGCCCAGTATAGTGATAAATAAAGCATTTTGGCGGCTGTTGCTGACAAATCATAAACCTTCACATGCATAAATACTAACAACTCCTCAAATGATTAGAGGTCTTAATGGTGAGCCAGGGTAAGATAATTCAGAGGCGGGGAGGGCAAGGTCAGTATTTCTGAATAGGTAGGGGTGAGGAAGCAGAAGAAATCAATACACAGCTCTGCTGTCTTGCAGGGCAGGAAGAGGCCCTTGTTAATTGTACAAACACTGACTAACCATGATTAATTTCAGTATTGAATTTTCAAATGATTCAGCAGCGCTAAGAGCTGCTCATCCCATCCTTAACAGAAACTCCGTACATCACACAATACAGGACACTGGCTGATATGTTGAGGAAAATCTCTCAAAGTAATCCCATCAAAATGGGACTACTCTGAGGAATTTTCCTCAGCATGCCAGGCACTTTCCCCCCACTGTGCTAGAAATTCCAACTCTTGTTCCACAGAAAGCTCACAAGGAGTATGTCACTTTAAACCAACAATCCATTGGCCATAAGGACCATTACACGCATACTTTGTTCTCTATCAAAAAAACATGTTTTTAATTAGTGGTGACATAACGCAAGTGTAGGTGCTTTGGAATACAACCCCCCCCCCAGCATACTTTGTGCTGTGCAAACCCCAGATAGGAGGTAGGGGAAGAGGAAAGGGGACACTTTATTTGGGCCTGCAGGCTTCAGGGGTGCCCAGCCTGGACTGTAAGCCCATTATTACCAAAATGGAAGCTTGACTGTAGATAATACCTGGGGATATTTATGCAACTTATTTACCTATATCTCTGTGGAGTGTCCAGCTGTAAGAACTTCAGAGATCTGACAGAGCCAACTGGAACATAAGAACAGCCCTGCTGGATCAGGCCCAAGGCCCATCTAGTCCAGCTGACTGTTTCACACAGTGGCCCCCCACATACCACTGCGGAGGCCACAGGCAAGAGGTAGATGCATGCCCTCTCTCCTGATGTTGCTCCCCTGCAACTGGTACTGAGAGGCATCGTGCCTCTGAGGCTGGAGGTGGCCCACAGCCACCAGACTAGTAGCCATTGATAGACCTGTCCACCATGAAATGTGGAAGCAGTATGGAATAGAACAAGCAACATTCTGAAATGTGAATGTCTGACCCAGGCTTTCCTCTGGAACAGAGAGAGACTGTATAGAAAATTCTAGAAGTCTGAGAGAAGAGGTATGACCCTCTTTGTGACATACTCTCTAAAGAACCACAAGTCCCAAAGTTCCTGCTGGCAGTTTCTATGCACAGATGGATGCTGTGGTATCCAACTAGCAGCAAGAGGCAGCAAGAGGGAGGGAGCACCATAATAATCAGAAACACTGAAATTCCAGAAACAACAGGGATCATTTCTGCTGAAAGGATCTACAAGACTGGGCTAGCTTCAGGTTTCACAGAGCCCTTGGCAAACTTCACTCCATGGGCCCCTTCCTACCTGGCAGGGTCCTGAGAGAGTCACTCTGCCAATACCACATAAAGGCCTTAGATACAGATAAGGTCTCAGGTATCTGCTGTGGGCCCTGTTGAAGGTCCTGGGACCTTAGCTGCTGCCCAACAATTCCACACCTTGACACTAGCCCTGTTTACATGTTCCCTTTTCAGAGGCGGATTTAGCCATGGACCTTGGGGATCAGGCCCGTGGCCTCCTCTGTCGGGGGGTCCTCCAAATGATTGGGGAGGGCCTCCCCAGAGCCCCACTGCTGCACCACTGCCCCACACCCGCCCAGCCACTACCCCATGCCTGCCACTGCCCCACCAATATTTGCAACAGCGGCAGCAACGGCAGCCCTGCCTGGGAGAGGAGGCTGAAGAGCAGGAGGAGGAGGAGGGAGACGGAGATGAAAAGGAGGAGGAGGAGGAGGAAGATGGGGCAGCTGGCAAAGCTCTCAGGAAATGGCACGCGGTGGTGGCCTCCTGCTCGGCCACCCATCGCCCCCAAAGTGGAGAAAGTGGTGGCCGTCAGGGAGCAGCAGACACACAAGCTGAGCCGCACGCCCAAGTGCATGCACTGCCGCAATCATGGCGTGCTGTCCTGCCTGAAGGGCCACAAGCGTTTCTGCCGCTGGCAGGATTGCCAGTGCGCCAACTGCCTTCTGGGGGTGGAGAGCCAGCCTGGTACCACCACCAGTGGGAGGCCTGCTCCACTCGGCTGCTCACCCCCTTCCCACCCTGGTGGAGAGGATGACAAATATCGATGTGGCTGCAGTGGAGCAGGCGCAGGGAAACAGTGCAACGGCGGGATTCTGGGGGGGAAACCCCCGATCATTTGGAGCTCCCACCCCAGCAACAGGAGTAGCAGTGGCGGCAGCAGCAGGTAAAAAAAAATTGATGGGGGAGCCTCTTGGTGGGCCGGGCCTCCAAAACCCTTCAGATCCAGGCTCCTTTTTGCCCTAGGTGCGCCACTGCCCCTGCTAACTGAGCAATTATACTCATGTACTATACTCATTGCTAATTGTGACCAGCACATGTCATAGGCATTTTACCCCATGCATGTCAATTTATTTAAAACATTCCTGCCCTACTAATTCTTGCCTCTCTTCCCTTTCCCACTACTGTTTTTCCCCAGTACCTTTTTAAGATTATAAGCTCTTTGCAGGCAATGACATGTCTATCTTTTTTATTTTATTTATGTATTTTTCTTTATAAACCGCTTTGTGAACTTTGGTTGAAGAGTGGTATATAAATATTCGTAGTCGTCATCATAGTAGTAGTAGTAGGAGGAGGAGGAGGAGGAGGAGGAGGAGGAATATCTTTGCCTATGAAACTTTGTAAGGCAATATGTCCACTGATGGCATGGGTTTCCATCTGGATGACTGATGTTGGCACTAACATGAGCTGTGTGCTCACTTCAGAGGACAAGAACTGGTTGCGCATTGCCCAGCATGCAGTGGGGATGGCAAATTTCAGGTTCCTACCTTACCCTCAGATTGCCTGTAGCTGGTAGAAATATGTCCCGCAGGGTCCAGCAGCCCTCAGGGATATATTTCTACTAGTTACGGGGTGATCTGAGAGGAAAGTAGAAACACAAAAATTCACCCTCTCCACTGGGCACAGCCCACTAAGTGCATTGCTAGTGGGGTAGGATGCTGCAGCAGATGCACACCTTTCCATTTCACACTCGCTTTAGTAGTCTGGATGAGCTACTACAGAGTGTGTGTGTGTGTGTGTGTGTGTGTGTAAACTAAACAATTCATTACCATCTCTTTGATTCACATCCTCAAACCCTACACTTAACTCCTTCTGAAGGTTGTGTTTGGGTAAAGAGAAAGGTTTCCACTGCTGACAGTTATTACTGAAAAATAAGTATTAATTGCCTTTCCAAAATGCTTTACATACATAGCTGTCAATAATTCTTACAAGAACCCTGTCTAGTAGATTAGTATTATGATTTCCCATGTTGTAATTGGAGTGGGGAGTGTGGGCTGAAAGATAATGGCTTAAGCCAGGAGTTTAATGACTGAAGCCAGGGTAATGGCTTAAGCCACCTTGGGTTCCCAGATGTTGTTGGACTACAGCTTCCATCACCCCCTTGGCCATTATGGTTGGGGATAATGGGAGTTGTGGTCCAACAACATCTGGGAATCCAAGGTGAGGAAGTCACCACTGAGTTTATGCTTGAAACAAGATTTGAACCAAGGGGATATCCAGCTACCGCACAGCGACGTAACAGGAAGCCAGAGGACCCTTCACCTCTGGTTTCTTTTGACACATATCTGAATGACATGTCGGTTGACACATGTCGGTTTCCTTTGACACATGTCTGAATTTAGGAAACCAGAGTTGAAGGCGAAAATGGATCCACAGTTTCCCACCCCAAACTCAAATCTGAAGCTTCGCTTCAGAGTTGAGTTTGGACACCTTCAGCTCTGGTTCTGCAGCACCAGCGTCACATCCGAACACTGGCACCGCAGTTTCAGCAACATGGAACCAGAGTTGAGGGAGGAAGCTCCTCCCTCACTCCAGCCCGATTGGCTATGTGGGCTGTCCTTCTGCCGAGAAGGAAACCCGCACAGCCAGTTCCCCCACTTTTCTGCAGTCTTGCTGACTGCAAAGAGGCAGCTCTCCAGAATGCCCAGATGCAGATGGGGGAGCGGGGTGAGGGGACGTATGGAATGGACCCGCAGTTCCACAAATGTCTGAAGGTGGCCTGTGTTGTACTATAAAGACAAATGAATGCTTGCTTGGCTAGAAGCACCAGTCTTCATTGTGTGACTCTCACTTCAGTCAGGATGTTTTCCCAGCTGATAACATCAGTTCTGTGCAACCTCCTTAATTCCAGGTTTATAAATCTATAAACCTTCCTCATAGCACTATTTCTTTTCAGCCAACATGAAGTCTTGATCCAAGTTCATCGCTACCATAAACAGTACTGAAGTCAATAAGGCTAGAACTACAGGAGGAGTAATTTGGCCATGTGTGTGGGCAAATTTAAGTGGCTCATAGACTCCTGGCACCATAGGTTGCTATTTCTAAAAGATTAGTTTTCTTTGCAAGGATTCAGATGAACAGTTTTACATCCACCTTCCCACACAAACAGCTGCTGAATCTCATACTTGGTAGTTTAAATAAACATTATCTAACAACTCTTCATTTAACTCCTCATTACTTGTCCTTTTCTCCCATTTTGCCCCTTCTATTTTATTTTTGTATACATTTTCTAAGCCACCTTTCTATTTGTACAGCACCCAAGGCAGTGTACTATTTGAAATAATACAATAAACATATACATAACAAAATATAAGCACACAGAATAGATCAGTAAACACAGCAAAATCATACCAGCCAGAAACCTCATGCAGGGCCCTAGGCCCAGTGAAACAGGGCGGTTTTAACAAGCTTCCTGAAGTCTGATATCAAGAAGTCTAGGCAAGCTTCTCAGGGACAGGAGTTCCACAGTCTGGGCACTATCCCAGAACAGGCCCTGTTCCAAGTTCCCACTAGCTACACTTCAACTAATAAAGGGATCCAGATCCATCTTATAAAGACACTGGTGAAGGGTACAAGGTATGCACGGTGACAGATTTTGTCCTCCCCTCTTCCCTGTGTGGTAGGGATAGCCTTTTACATTGTCAGTTCCCATATGAGGAAATATTGAGGCTATTCCCACGATCACTGGAAAGCGGGCTAAGGGAACTTTAACTAAGGGAACGCAGGCGGGCCCAGTGCTCCCAAGGCAGCTAGCCCGCCTAATTCCCCCTCCCCTTAAATGAGGTTAACAGAGCAAGCGCTCCATTGACATCATTTGGTTGCTCATGTGTCGTCGCATCACAGCTGCCATGACGGAGCCAGCAGCCGTAATCTGGCCACCCAGCTACGAGCGGTTGCTCGTCTGAGGAGAGAGCAGGCTACGTCCGCTCTCCCCACAGATAACATTGAGGCGCTTTATAGCAATCATGTGAAGTGCCTCATTATGAGAGAGACAGTGAGGCTATTCACACGTGCATGCAAAACCGGGCTAAGCCCAGCCTGGTTTTGCACGCACATGTAAACTGCCGGGATCTAGCCCAATCCTGGCGGCACCATGACAGCAAACCCGCCTACAAAGCCTTCCTTCAAAATGGGATTAGGAGAGCAAACGGTCTCCTAACCCTATTTTATTGATAATGTGTCAGCCGCGGCTGCTGGCAGACTTGTAGAGGGGCAGGGCAACACGCGGCAATGTGTCCCAGCACTCTGGCCTTCAGAGCTACCAGCAGCAGCCATGCTCATGTAGGCGGACAATCCACCTACCCAGGGATGTCGGATCGATCGTCTGTGGGGAGGTAAGTGCTTTCAAGCTTCCTCCCTGCAAACCGGGTAGCCCTTTCTCACTGCCCATGAGAAAGGCCTCGTGGGGTTTGATTGAGTCCATCATGGGTATAGAGAATGTGAAAGGATCGCCAGAGGGAATAATGGTTTCCCTTCTCGGCCCAAGCACCACACTTTAGTAGCCATTATAGAGAATAGAACCCTTGAACACTCCACCCATTTCTCAAGCTCCTTGACTGAACTTGACCACTTAGGCCTCCCATACCTTGTAACAGCTTGGCAGGGTACCTGTCCATGCATCCAAGTGCATTGGTGGGAGGCGGGGGACCAGGCTTCATTGTGACCTATTAGGATACTTCCAAGTGCAGGCGTAAGAACATAAGATGAGCCTTGCTACATCAGGCTCAATGCCTGTCTAGTCCAGCACCCTGTCTCCCATGATATGCCTCTGGGAATATCAAGAGATGAAGACCTGCCTCATCTTCTGTTGTTGCTCCCCCCTGCAACTGGTATTCAGAGGCATCCTGCCTCTGAGCCTGGAGGTATCCCATGGCCATCAAGACTTGTAGTCATGGATTGATATGTCCATGTTGTCTAAGCCCCTTTTATAGTCATCCATGCTGGTGGACATGGCAGAAAATTCCATATATTAATTATGCACTGTGTGAAAAAGTACTTCCTTCTGTCAGTCCTAAATTTCCTACAATCAGTTTCATGAGATGACTCCTGCTTTTGGTGTTGTATGTGAAAGAGAAAAGCTTCTCCCTATCCACTCTCTTCATACCACACATACTTTTATAAACCTGGTGAGCAGGATCAAACCTATAGTGGCTGGTGGTGTTTCATAATATTTGTTAATTTACAAATATAAAAGCTGCACGTAGGGGAGAGGCACACTTCCAGACAGACAATGCTAGTCTTCAGAGTAGTGTGGGTTTTCCCTCCCAAAGCTACATCAAACCCTTGAAGCCCCCAAGGCACCTCCTCGCAAACCAGCTGCAAAATGCAAACTTCCATCCCTTTTTCTGGCTATGTTAAAAACTCCTCTAAGACTAATTTTCTTGAGTTCACAGCTCAAGCAAGTGGGCTTTGGGTTTCCTGAACAGCTAATAGACACCAGCCATCAAAAGTCGTTCAACAAGCCCCTTCAGTGAGAGAATTAGACAACAGCCTTGAGAGAAGGTCACTCTGCATATCCAGAGAGGTTTGGGGTAACAGGTATCTCAAGACAAATGGTGAAGTCTAGAATGACTTAAAAATCTCACTTGTTCTTATTTTCTCCCTTTAAATTGGATATTTTTAAAATTGGATCTGAGGCCAATGATATTAAAGATTCTGTATATGGAGGAATTAAGTGGATTTAGGTTTCATCCAATTAAAAGGAAGGATGAGAAAAGACTTCATTGTATAGACTAGAACCAGCTCTGCCTTATGGTCCATGAAAGGACTTGCTGCTCAGCTACAAACATCTAAAAATAAAAAAAAGTTTAAATCCCATGGCACCTTAAACACTAACCCATTTGCTGTAGTGTGAGATAATTGGTTAACTGCTTGAAGAAAACCATGAGGCTATTCACACGAGCGTGCAAAACCAGGCTAAGGGAGCCCAGCCCAGTTTTTCACACTTAGGAACACAGGCAGTTGCCATATACTGAGGTGGGTCTCACAATCAGTGAGACCCGCCTCGAGAGGGTTAGCGGGAAGAGCAGGCTTAGCTATCCCGCAATGCACCGCACAACTTGCATGTTGCATTGGGGGATTCACCAAGTGCTGGGGCTGAATATAGGCCCAATGGACACACGATCCCAGAGCCCAGGTTGAGGGCTCGCTTGAGCCCTTAGCCCCAGCTAAGAGCCAGGGTTAAGAGACAGGTTTGCAACAAGAGCTAAGAGCCAGGTTTACAACTAGGGCTAGGTGGTGATCCTGGTGGTTCTCATGAGTAGCCTAACCCAGACTGGGCTTCCCTAGCCTCAGTATATTTTTATTTATTTCATCACCCTACAGCCCATCAGCTAACTCTACAAATGAACAATATGCATAACTAAGCAACTAATATAAGAATTAATGCTTGGTCAAGAGCAGTACTTTGCTCCACATCTGGCTGGCTCATTGGGGAACTATTGGCTTACTTAGCTAAAGCCAGCACTAATGTCAGAGCTGGCATAGATCTCTTTAGAAGTAAAAATCCACTACCTGGGCTTGGTGTTACTCAGCTTCTTGGCACATACTAAATTCTGCTACATGCTGGGGAAATCAGATTCCTGGAAAGAAATAAAAACCTACTCTTTTAAAAAAAAAAATTAATTCAACTATGTATCTAGTTTAAATGACACATAAAAGCAACATCTTTGCTGGTGGACACACTAACTCTTCTCCAAGTATCATAATGAAAAAGTAGAAGTGACTCTGAAGATGAAGGCACAGACTCAGCCAATGAGTCAACAGTAGTCAACTGAAAAAAAGATGTCACAATGGTAACATATGCAAGCATTGTTCTGTGTGTCACTCTCACTGCAAAGGATTTTTCCTATATCAGCGTAGCACTTCTGTCAGGGCCAATGATGGTGTGGAAATTAACATGATCACAGAGAGCCTGTGTAACTGGTTCCAACACATCGCTACTGCAATGTCAAGCCCGAACACCAGACAGGTTTGGGTTTTTTTTTTAATGTCAGCTAAACAGCATCATCTATGAATTCGGTCTAAGTACAGATCCTGGCAAGCTGAACTACAGTGGCAAGACTGGCATGGTGGCTGTCAGCTATTTGCCCTTACCAACCTCTGCAGGCAAAGTGTGGCAGACAGGCTCCAGCCCAATTCTTTAAGCTAACTAAACCTTCACCCTTCAGTGGGCTGAAAATAGCTAATATGTATATGGGTGGGTGAGTGGATCGAGTGGAGTAAGAGTGCCACACGAGTCATTTTTAATTTCAGTAAGGAGCCCATCGTGGAAATACAGGACTCTAATTTAATTATAGAACACTTATGATCCTCTTAGCAGAAAGATTCACAAGCCAGAGACTAGATTCTGACTTGTTCCTCCTCATGGCTTCCTCTATATGCAAAATCGACATGACGTTTGCATTTTGACTTGACAAGTTTCACTTACATTCATCCATTTCCTAAACTAAAGAAGTTTGCATCACATTTGTGCCCTAGAGGTGTCTAGTCTCCTTCCCTTCCTTCTACGTGTGAAGGGTTGCCACTAACATGACCATCTTTGTGTATTCCAGTATCAAAATGGAAGCAAACAGTGAAGCTCTTCTCACGATCAGTGAGAAGAGCTTTGGGGCTAACTGCAGGGAGAGTGGGCTTAGCCCACTCTTCCTGCAGACAAGCAGCCGCTCGTAGCTGGGTGGCCAGATTGGCTGCCCACGCAACTGCCAGCTCCGTCACGGAGCCGGCAGGGGTGGCAGGGATCAGGGGCCTTGCGGCCCCCAGAAGTTCCAGGATGCTCCACACAAGTGCGCGGGGCATTCTGGAGACCCCCAAGCCCAGGAGGCTGCTTGCAGCCTCCCGGTCGGGGGTCTACTCGTGTGTCTCCACACACCATGGCAACACACAAGCAAAAAGATGAGGTTAACGGAGTGCTCGCTCCGTTAACCTTGTCTTAGGGGAGGGGTAGTTAGATGGGCTAGCCGCCTTGGGAGTACCGGGCTCACCTCCCTTCACCCGCTTTCCAGTGATCGTGAGTATAGCTTCAGTATATGCATAGGGACGAGGTCAGATTCCCAGGAAACCATAGGGGGTGTCTTCCAGACTTATGGGTGTCATTGCTAACAAGGATTAATAAATCTGATTGAAAGGGGAGCAGGGTCCTGGTCTTGTTAATATAGATAGGATTGTTGCTGTTTCGTCATTCACAAACCCTTCTTGGTGGCTCACATCAGTTTCATGAAGGCCTTACAGAGTGTGGCAGCATCAGTGCAGCTGTGTTGCACCGAGTTGCTTGTAGTGGTTCAGCATCACAACTCTGAGATAGCCACTTTGGCTATGCACAGCAGATTACAGGACTGAGCTGTTACACTTTCTGATTCCAACTGAATTGAATCACACTGCAACTGCAACCTAAGCTGAGATGCAAGACAAAAGGAAAATATAGCTTTTTCTATAGGAAAATATAGCTTTTTCTATAGAAAATATAGAAATTGTACAGTTTTAAAGTACAAAAATAATTGTTTCTTCCTGAACTTTCTGCTCTCATGGGCAGAGAAGAGCGGTGCCATTTAAGAAGCCAGATTGCCATGGGAACTGGATGTGTTCAAGAATCTTAGAAGGTGTTACAAACTCCGCAACTAAAATGTACTATACTATTTTCCTTTTGAATCTTGTCTTACTAGAATAACAACTTGCAAAAGACTGTCAGACTGAAGTTCGTGATATGATATTTCAGAGTCATGCTGGGGATCGTTCGAGGAGTTCCACATCAACAGAATGTTCCTAGGGGCTTCCTATACAACACAGCCAAAACATCAGTGGGACAGCTAGCATGCCCAACCTGGTTACAGAAAGTACAATGATTGTGCAAAACCCATGAAAGATGTTTGCCCTGCTCCCAAACATATTTGGCAGATATCTTTCATGGGTTTTGCACAATCATCAGTACCACATTAGAGTGTTCCAGTTTTCAGGGAAAGCAGTGTTGATGATCAGAGCAGAAATGAGAGCAATCCAGACCATTTAAAACCACACCTATTCAGATATAGGGCTGGTTCAGATGTCACTTGGAACCTTGAGTTAAAACTGGGCTCCGCACAATGAGGCGATTCTCATGAACACAGGAAAGCAGGCTAAGGAAGTCTAGCCCACTTTCTTGCGGTCGTATGCCCAGCCACAATGGGAGCCGTGCAGCTCCTGGCAGCAAACCGCACAAAGTACCCCAACCGTTAAATGTTAGCAGAGGGAACACTCCGCTAACCCTGTTTGACTGATCGTGTGCCGCCATGGCATAGCTCCGTGCCATGGCGACACACGAGTAGACCCCCGACCGGGAGGCTACAAGCAGCCTCCCAACACGGGGGTCTCCCAAGCATGCCCCATACACTTGTGTGGGGCATGCTGGGACTTCCAGGGGCTGGGCAGCCCCCCCCCCCAATCCCTGCCACCACTACTGGCTCCATTTTTATTTTATTTATTTATTGTTGAATTTCTATACCACCTTTCATTAAAAACAACCCCAAGGCGGTTTACAAAAGTTTAAAACATACAATAAAAATGACAATTAAAATATTAAGCTAAAAATATAAAACAAATCTAATTTAAAAACCAAAAAATACAAGGATAAAAACTATAAATAAGTAAAAACACATAGAAGCAGCAGTAGAAACAGTCATGTAAAAGCCTGGGTAAAAAGCCAAGATTGAAGAAGCTTTCTAAAAACTGTGATGGAGTCTGAGGAGCGAATGGCCACTGGGAGAGCATTCCAAAGTCTGGGGGCAGCAACAGAGAAGGCCCTGTCCCAAGTGCATGACAGATGAGCCTCCTTCATTGTAGGCACCCGGAGCAGAGCCCCCTCAGATGACCTTGTCAAGTGGGCAGCAACCCTTGGGAGTTGTTCCATGACAGCTCCATGGCAGAGCCGGCAGTCGTGTGGGCAGCCGATCCAGCCTCCCAGGGCTAGCCTGGGGATCATCTGTGGGGAGAGTGAGCTACGCCCGCTCTCCCCACAGAACCTGGTAGGGCTCTACACACGGATCGTGTGTAGAGCCTCGATGCTTCTCAGTCGTAGGAACATGCACTCAAGCTCCCCACTCCCATCCTTGTAAAAATGTCACCTTCTTCACTGACTGACTGACTGATTGATTAAGTGTCATCAAGTCAGTGTCAACTCTTAGCGACCACCTAGGTATAGATTCTCTCCAGGATGATCTGTCTTCAACTGGCCTTTAAGGTCTCTCAGTGGTGCATTCATTGCTGTTGTAATTGAGTCCATCCACCTTCCTGCTGGTTGTCCTCTTCTTCTCTTTCCTTCAACTTTTCCCAGCATTGTGGACTTCTCAAGGGAGCTGGGTCTTCCCATAATGTGTCCAAGGTATGACAGTTTGAGCCTGGTCATTTGTACCTTGAGTGAAAGTTCTGGATTGATTTGTTCTATGATCCATTTGTTTGTTTTCTTGGCTGTCCATGGTATCCTCAAAAGTTTTCTCCAGCACCGAAGTTCAAAAGCATCAATACCTTTTCTATCTTGCTTCTTCAAAGTCCAGCTTTCACATCCATAGAGTGTCATGGGGGAAACCATTGTCTGAACGATTCTAATCTCCTTCCTTATCTAGGTTAAAATAAGCCTAGTCTGGTCATGTCCTCTGAACCCACAATCTTGGCTGATTCTAATCTACTTGCTTCAAATAACCTGAGATCTGCAACTCACTTCAAAACTTGGGTACAGATCTTGGGTTACTCTACAAATACAAATATTAATAATTTCAATCAATCAATCAATCAATCAATCAAATCTTTATTTCGGTCAACGACCAGCACAAAGTTAAAACAAATATAAAAGAGAAACTAATCAAACTTCTACTTCAACCAATAAAAACCAAATAAACAAGAAAATCCTTCTAAATATAAATCAACTAAAAATACACAGCTTAAACTAACAATGAGACAGCAGCATTTCATGCTTGTAAAATTATTACATACATATCAAAGCGCAAACAATTGCCTTCCTAACTCCTGGGGGGTTAAACATTTAAAAGTCTCAGGAAGATTTAGTTGTTAATTTTACTGCTAATATGCATATGGTCCCAGAACCTGCGTGCCCACATACAATTATCCACTCTATACCTGCAAAATTACTCTGACCTTAAGACTGTCACCTACTTTTGCGTTGTCAGACACTTACACAAACGGAGGGCTACAACACAAAATTTGGCCACCTGTCTGGTGGTGATGGAATTACTTCCTTCCAGCAGCCTACCTATCTCCTGAGAGGGGTCAAAAACTGGCCAGTTAGTTATCAGAGGGTAAATGAGATCCTGTCTCAGGTCTCTATAAACCAAGCATTCAAACAGCACATGAGAGACCATTTCCACTTGTCCTTGCCCGCACAAGCAGAGCCTCTCCCTGTAAGGAATCCCTCTATATCTGCCCTCTCAAAGGGCTGAAGGCAGGACATGACATTTCGCCAGAGTGAAGACTCTTCTAAGGGAGGGCACCTCCAAGATAGTAAGGTAGGGTGCTGGAACCAGTCTATATCTAAATGACTCCTGGCTCTGAAAATCAGGTGCCCTCCCTGAATCCATTTGCCTCTCTATGTCTTCAATTATCTGTTTGGTGAGCTTCCTAGCTGTCTCCAGATTTTGCGTAAGCAAAGCAGACTGATCAAGGCCCAAAACGGTCAGCTTTCAGTTCAAAGCACACTTCCAGGCCGACTGGTAGGAAGCCTCTAGTATCAAGCGGCTCAGCCCTGTGGCCGAGGAAAAAACTCTCCACCAACAGAACGATGCAATTTGCCAACTATTAATAATATTGATAATAGTGAAGCTTATACCTCAGTGAGTGAGCACATGGTTGGTTTGTAGAAAGTCCCAGGTTCAACACCTGGAGGCTATTTACACGCATGTGCAAAACTAGGCTAAGGGAGCCCAACCTGGTTTTGCATGTGCATGTGAACCACCAGGTTTGGGCCGATCCCGGCAGTAACATGGTGGCAAACCTGCCTAAATAGCCACCCAGTAAAATGAGGCTGCCAGACTGTCGGGAGCCCGGGGAGGGGAGGGAGGGGACCTATGATGCACCACACACTCACACGGTACATCGTTTTACTTCTGGGGGCCAGGACAATACATCCTGGCCCCCAACCCTCCCCGATGCACAGATAATCATCTGGGTGTTCAAGGAGCACACCCAGCAACGCCGCTGCAGTAGGTTTAACCCACCTTCCCCGCAGCCTGCTCTGGAGCCCTTCTCATGGATCATGAGAGAAGGTTCCTGGTATCTCACTTAACAGGGCGGAGAAAGGCCTCTCTCTGCTTGGAAATCTGGAGAGGTGTTGCCAGTCAGAGGAGAAAAGATATTGAGCTAGATGGACCAATTGTCTTCCTCAAATAAGTAAACTTCATATATTTTCGGAAAACCACACTAGCTTTATTTCCACGCCGTCTAACGTCTGGGAGTTGCTGTCTGTATAACGAAAGTAGGAATTCAGGAGACAACCTTTTCCCCATTTCCATACTGGAGGAAGCGGCACCTGCTCAATTTTTGCTTATAATGTAGCTGTAAAGCTCAGACTGTGAAGGGAAAAGCCAGCAATCCCACTTTAAGTCTGAGTTTCAATATATTGGGCAACGTTCAGATTAAGTTAGTCATGACTAAGTCCCATTGAAATTAATGACTAATTAATTTCTCATGACTAACTTCTCTGATTGATTTCAATGGTGATTAATCATGACTAACTAGTCTGGATGCTACCTATTGCTTAGTTCAGGGCTACTCTAACTGTGGCCCTCCTGCTGCTTTTGGACTACAGCTCCCAGCATCCCCAGCCACAGTAGCCAATAGTCAGGAATGATGGGAGTTGTAGGCCAACATCTGCAGGAGGGCCCAAGTTGAGTAGCCCTAGTTTAGTTTATTTCTACTTACTTGCCAGTAAAATTAACCACAGAGTTGAAGAGGGGGAGTCTTCCTTTGCTTGGCTAATTTTCAAATGCCAGTTGCTTTGAACTGCTTTTGAACAAGATGCTGTGAATAGAAACAGGTGGCCGGGCTTTCCCTTTTCAAAAG
Organism: Hemicordylus capensis; assembly: GCF_027244095.1. Classification (NCBI taxonomy): domain Eukaryota; kingdom Metazoa; phylum Chordata; class Lepidosauria; order Squamata; family Cordylidae; genus Hemicordylus; species Hemicordylus capensis. The sequence continues at coordinate 264,710,953 of NC_069657.1, read as the reverse complement.
CTTTTTAACTCCATAAGGACACTGCATCTCCTAAGTGTGCATTTTACTAGTCACTTTTGCCCTGCAGGCTACAACTGTTTTACTGAATCCTTAAGGATTCACTAAAAATCCTCAGTGAATCCCAGCCTGGGTTAGGATGCTCGTGTGCAGCACCGGAATCCACACAGAGCTCAGCACTGTCTCCTCACCTAACCCCACTTTGAACTGTGGCCTTTAGCCAAGGTTAAGAGCGCAAGTGCGAGCACACCCAGTGCCAGGATTGTGTGTGTACTTGGGTTGCTTGCAGCCCGCGCGGACACAGAGATGGGTGCTTAGAGTACCCGTCTCACAGGGGTATCCCCCCAATGCACTGTGCTCATCACGCAGTGCATTGTGGGATATCTGGAGGTCGAGACAAATTGTCCTGGCCTCCAGAGATCCACACTGCCTGGAGCAGCGTGGATCATCTGGCCAGCATTTGTTGGTCGTCTGGGGGGAAGGTAACTGTTAAAAGTTCAGAAGTCCAATCCTTGTTGGTCATCCTAATGCTCTGAAAGTTGAAGCCTTCCCCACCCTACCCTTTTAACTGCTTGAAGTTTTGAGGGATGTATTAGGCTTAACACATAAAACTATAGCAGACTTCAGTATGAACCAATGCATTCTAATATTTGGCTTATCGATCTATTGATTGCAGTGGAGCTGTTTAATATTCCTAGAAGGAAGTCTTGCCAATCGAAGTAAGGTAATGACCAATAGGGTCATAAACCAGTACTACATTAATCATAATTTATTTTGCAGGTGATCAATACTAAATTGTGCTATTTTACACACAGTACCATATAACATTGCACTCAGCAATTAAGGCCACCTAAAGGCATCTCAGTCACTATATATATTGCACAGCAAATCACAATCTAAGCATGACAACTAATGAAATTTGTTAACTAATGATGCAATCTCCTATATTCTTGTATATCTGTCACATAAAGATGGCTTATTCTTGCATTTTTCACGGAACAGCTATATCTATTTTAGCAGATGTTCCATTTTATAAGACTTCTATGCTGCATAATTAAATGTTTCTTTCTAACAACTGACAGGACTGTTATTGGATCTAATGGAATTCCACAGCCGGCTATCTCCTTGATTACATCAGTGATTTAAGATCCAAAATTTCTATATTGCATCATTACTGATACAGGCTCAGTCAGCATTTGACAATGTTATTATTCAGTTGATGGAACCCAAAGAGATAAACACAGGTACAAGAAAAATAACTGCTATGCTTTAACTTCAAAATTCAGTGAAACGTCTTTAAAAACAAAAGAGAAGTTAATCCCAAACTTATCAGTGTTACTAGAATACTTGATGGTTTACATGTATACTTTCCATGGGGTACTAATAGAAATGTTTGTGAATATTCACTTGAAGGAATACTAAGCTCTCTTAGCTTGCGCGATTGCTTCCTTTGTTACTGATAAAGTTTCAAATAATATCCTAGTCAACTGTATCTTCAAAAGTTTCAACTAATATCTTAGTCAACTGTATCATCATTAGCAGGAATATTCATAGACCTATGGGTGGGTTCATATGACCACCAGCAAATCAGTATGTCAGTAACATCTATCTATTATATTAATTCTCCTGGGTGTGCCTTGGCAAGTGTGTCCCAGAGCCCAGGTGATTGGCTGGGCGGTGGATGTACCTGATTGGCTGAGGTGCACCCAGGAGGGTTGGTTGCCACAGTGGCACCCAGCCGTGGAGGCCAGAGGTGGCGGGCCTGGCCCAGCCGCGGAGGCAAGGCCCAGGATGGGGGGAAAGAAAGTGGTGGGGAGGAGAGGTGGCTGGGCCCGGAAGCAGAGACTGGGGCAGGAGGAGGGGAGAGGTAACCGCCGGCCCCCAAGAGTGCACAGATGCTCTATGCAGGGTCGGCTAGTATATATAATTCTCCTGGGTGTGCCTTGGAATGTGCATCCCAGCGCCCAGCTGATTGGTTGGGCGACAGACGCGCCTGATTGGCTGAGGCGCACCCAGGAGGAATGGTTGCCATGGCGGCCCGGCCGTGGAGGCCAGAGGTGGCAGCGGGCCCAGCCCGGACATGGAGAGAAGGCCCAGGAGGGAGGAAAGAAAGTGGGGGGGCAGAAATGGCGGTGGGGAGGAGAGGCGGCTGGGCCCAGAAACAGAGACTGGGGCAGAAGCGGGGGGGGAGGTAACCGCCGGCCCCAAATAGCGCACAGATGCTCTGTGTGGGGTTGGCTAGTGTGGGCAAAATGTCAGAAACCAGGAGCAGGCGCTCCTGATTAGCTTGCTGTCTAAACCTGTCCAAGTCCAGTTCTCGTGCCAGTTACCCTGTTCCCCTCAATATTCTCCTGAGATCCTCTTCCAAACTTCAAATCTAAGTGACCCAGGCCCCCGAGCTCCTGAGAGGCCACCAGCTCCAGCTCTCCTGATCTTCTTCATTCTCTCCCTCATTCCAAGGGGCCACTGGAGAGAGGGGTGAACACAGGCCTCCTCTCCTCTAGCTATGCCCTTGCAGGGGTGATCTTGGGAGAATACCAGGCAGGTCTTGATAAGCAGGCACAGGAAGCATATTTGGGTGGATTGAGATGTCACGCCTGTCTGGAGCACACACTCCCAGTTCCCAACACTGTACCTACATGTTACTGACTTACTAGCGGCCATGTGAACCTGCCCTATATATTATTTTATAGATGGGGATGCTGGTGGAAAGTGAGATCTGAATACTAAATCAAGCATCACCCTCAACTTTTTCTTTGGATGGACATCCCCACTAAAAAGACTACTCTAAATCCCAACATGTAGAACATGTATTTATTAAGAAGATGTATAGCTTGCCTTTTAAGTAAAATAATCCTCAAGGCAGCTTATAACAACACATGGGGAGGCAGGGCAGCTGAAGCAGAGGTTTTTTACTCGCAGGGAAGCAGGCCCCCTGAAGTTCCTTCTTCCCTGGTCAATGGACGGGGTCATACTGGCCTTTCTCTTTGTACTTCTTGAGAGACAGCAGCCCCTGTTCCTCTGGGTCAGTGGTAGAGGCCAGACTGTGCTTCCCTTCCATCCCACCGTGCTTGGACCATTACAGTAAACTGTTCCTTGTATAATCAAGCCTTTGCATACGTTGGGCTACAATACTACAGAGCCTACTCATACTCATCTTTTCCCAAGTAACTTGTTCAAAAATTCACCCCTTTAATCCACATCAACATCTGTAATGTTTTGACTTTTTCATTATATAGGCAAGCTTCTAAATGCTTCAACATATATTTGTATTTTGACTCAAAGGAGGCAACTCAGTACAATTATACCGAGCTTTTAAACTACTGGCTTACATAAATGTATGAGGAACACATGAAACCATCTTCTACCAAGTAGTCAGAGCACTGGCCCATCTGTCTCAGTACTCTCAACTGGGGGACTTCCTTCATGCAGGCTTGCAGCAAGGCCTCTGCTCTACCACAGAGCTGTAGCTCCTCCCACAGTTTATGAAGCGGCTGTTCCCTGCTCTATCCTCTAGTGTAATATACAGCACATGCTAGTTGGAGAGGAGAGCTGGTCTTGTGGTAGCAAGCATGACTTGTCCCCTTAGCTAAGCAGGGTCCGCCCTGGTTGCATATGAATGGGAGACTAGAAGTGTGAGCGCTGTAAGATATTCCCCTCGGGGGATGGAGCCACTCTGGGAAGAGCATCTAAGTTCCAAGTTCCCTCCCTGGCTTTGCCAAGATAGGGCTGAGAGAGATTCCTGCCTGCAACCTTGGGGAAGCTGCTGCCAGTCTGAGTAGACAATACTGAGCTAGATAGACCAATGGTCTGACTCAGTATGTGGCAGCTTCCTATGTTCCTGGTATTGTTACAGTAATTTTTTTATTTATAAGGCTTTTAAAAACAAAGTATTTTTCAGCATTTACTTGGAACGGCTTCTTTAATTCTGCTCTAGTACGTGCCAGCAACTAAAACAATCTATTGTTCTTCATAGCGTGCTGCCCACAAATTGATAGCATATCTGGCACTTAAACATTATCATAACAGAACTATCTTAGGCACTCCAGTCCAGTCATTTCTTTAAGGCTGCAATCCTGCGCACACTTACCTGACAGCAAGCCCTACTGACCAAAGTGGAACTCACTCCTGAGTGAACACACGCAGGATTGGACTGCGTTAGAATTACCCTGCCTTTTACATTTGCTTAAGCAGGGGAGGACACCTCTGCAAGCATAAAGACATGCTCACACACAACTGCCACCTTCCATCAACATGGCTGGTAAATCTTACACACGCAGCTTGTATGTACGCACATCAGCAAACATATAGGGCTCCGGATAGAGTACAGGAAGTTTAGAGAGCAAGGTGGTTCTCTTATCACGCGGGGAATCCTAGAACAGGCATTGTAGCCCAGCATATAATGACTTTGGTTCCTGAGAATCACAGCTTTAATTTTCCCTCATTTTATAGAACAACTATGTCTGCTCCTGAATATAGGAAGTGGGTTCCTCTGCTATATCCAGGTTCTTTGGCAAAATGAGGCGCAGAAAACATACACTAGGAACAAGGTGTTGTATTCTATCTAGTTAGTACAGGGCCACTTCAGTAGAGATGCCTGCCTACCCTTTGGAAAGCCCATTTTGTGGAGGTCAGACAAGCCGCATCCCTACATGTCTTTAACAACAGAGCAAAGACTTGGCTTTTTGTCAAGGCTTTTAGTACTGGCTGAGTTTTAATTGAAATACTGCTAACCTGGCTGATGCTGCTGTTTGGTATTATTGCTGTTTTAATCTGTATGCCCTTCGGCTACATTATGTTATTTGTTGCTGCTGTTTTGTCTGTGTTTTATTGGGGGGGGGGGGTTGCTGTTAATTTTTAAATGGTATTCACTGTGTTCTCACAATGACCATGCTCCTGGTTAAAAAGTTAACTAAGATTGCTGAGCCTCACAGAGCTGGTTGTGAGAAAGCAGATGTTTCAAGCAATCTGGTCAAACCACTGTGGTTAATTCACATTTTACCAGGATAATAAGGATCAGATCAGGACCAGGAATTTGTTTGTTTGTTTGTTTGTTTGTTTGTTTAGATTCATATGATTCAGGCATAGTGCACCAGACTTTTCTAGTGAATTAGGGTATTGTTAATGCAACATTTTGGATCTACAAAACAATGCAATAATGGAAGAATGATAAAAACAGATGTACTTCCTCAGTGGATTATTGTGAAATTTTAAATGTGCTTTTAAATCAATTGTTTCTGTGAACAAATGAGGCAAATGAAATTGTTGTAAGAATGACAAAACAAGAAAGGTATATATAGATGATATAGATATAGATATAGATATAGCTACATCCATCTCGCCTAATACAGGAAGCTGCCATGAGATAATGACTGCTAAATATTTGTGTTTTCATGCTTAGCACAAATTTCCATGAAATGCTGCTTAATATATCAAAATTGGTGAGAATTCCTAGTTGTGAAGTGAATGGTCTAACCTTTTGAGAACTCCAAGCCAAATTTGAATTTGAGATGTGCAAAAGTCTATTTCTTTTCCAAAGGTGGAGCATTTCTCTCTCTATCACTCTTGTTCTTAATTTATCCATTAACTTCATATTCCTATACTCAGGCATATCTGATATTTTCCATGTAAACTATTTAGAAAGGCTACAGAGCGCAACAAAAAGAAGAAGAAAAACAGTATTTTTTTTTAAAATGGGGTGGGGAATGTAGCCCTCATAATAGAGGCAAAAGTGAGATGCTTCTGGAATCCTCAAAACTGGAAGCCGCCTTCCTGAATAAGGAAGAAAAGTATGCCGCCCCCTTCCCCGACCCCCACCTCTACCCAGACTCTGATCACTGGAAGGAACTATCACAAAGAAAAACACTCAGACCATGACAGCCTAAGCTCAGCCCTTCCTCTTTCCTTTTATGTTGCTCTCCATCCTAAGGTGATGCTATTGAATGCCAATAAGGAAGTAGTTTGGCAGCCTCAGACAGTCTGTAATTTCTTTAGATATCGGATCTCCTGCATATGTTGGGAGGGAGTCAGAGATATCAGGTAGGCTGCAGCTTGCATGCATTCTGCTTGCACCTGGTCAGCTAGAGACCATGACAATATTTACCAATACCTGTATTTACAACAGAACAAAGGAAGACAAAGTGGGTCCCTGTCGCTGCTGTTAATCCACATCTTCTATTGGGTTTAATAGTGTCGTGCAAGAGTAAGTTCAGTGCAAGGATTCTCATTCTATCAGCCTGTGTGGTGATATTGTTCAAGACTCCACAGTAACAACAAAGCAAAAATGAACAAGTAGCTGATGACTTTTTAGCAAGCTACTTTTGAGTTCAGCTCTTTATCTTTAGGGCATGTAGTGCATAGTATTTCATTGCTGTTATTGTTATTACAGCATCGAAATCTTAGTTTTGCCTTACAAGTTTCTCTAGCCATTCAAAAACAATGCCCATGCATTAACTCAAAACACATTAGGCTCTCTTTCTCCTGGAACTGCAGCCATTAATCAACTTTTCTATTCCACATATAACCCATATTTTTATTGAACAATTGGGCATTTTGGGAGGTGCAGTATCTTAGTTCCTTGCAATTTTGATATCTTCAGTCAACAGCTTTGCCATAAAACGTCTATTTTTTTACTGACTCAAGTCTGCCACAGCTAGATAATGATGTGGTCATGTCTCATTCTACAGCCACTTTGTGAGCAAAAGGCTAAGCTACGCAGGGTGTTAAATGTGTCTTTGTGTAGTTAGATGCTTACCTTTACCTTCAAGTAGTGGCCAGACACGGTTGTGGATCAGATTGAAACCACAGTGCAGTTGTAGGGCAGGATTAATTCCTTGCTTCTGTGCCATTTTCCCACTGAAAAGCCCCCCCTGAAGTGGTGATTCAAAAATTCTAGAGATTTTTATCACATATTGGGGCTATTCTTATGATCACAAAAATCGGGCTAGGAAAATCCTAGCCAGATTTTTGTGATTGTCAGAACCACCAGGCTCTCAGCCAAGCCCGGTGGTTCTGGAGCAGCTAACCCGCTCCTGTAGCCCGCCCCTTAGCCCGGGTTTGCGGAGCGAGCGCTCTGCAAACCTGGGCTATCTGCTCGTGAGTAGCTGCGGCGCGGCTCCGCGCTGTGGCTATTCATGAGTAGACCCCCAGCCGGGAGACTTAAAAGCAGGCTCCTGGCTCGGGGGTCTCCCCAATATGCCCTGCGCACTCGCGCAGGGCATACTGGGGCTTCTGGGGGCCACGTGGCCCCTGCTCCCCCCACCCCCCGCAGGCTCCGTCTCAGGGCCGGCCATCGTGTGGACAGCCGATCCGGCCGCCCAGGGCTCCCTGCTCGCTCGTGAGCAGGGAGAGCGGGCTTAGCCCACTCTTCCCGCTCACCCGTTAGAACCATGTCTCCCTGATCATGAGACCAGTCCATTTCCTTCACAGTCCTGTCATACCTACATCAGATCCGCTTTTGTGGCAATAATGTTGTTCTGAACTGTAAATTTTATTTAATCTATGCAGAGTAAAAAATATTGACTGACACCTTGACTAAGCGCATGTGTAAAGGAGGATTGAGGAGATGTGACTAGCACTCGCACGCAACTTCCCCAGTCCCACTGTGTGCACACAAAGTGGGGAATGCAAAGGAGAGGAAACATACATCACTATGAGGCTATTCACACACACGGGATAAAGGAGCCCAGCCCAGTTTTCCCCACGGGTGTGAACCGCTTGGAGCTGCACGTCTCCTGGTGGTTAACCCGCTTAATTGCCCCCCCGCTTTAAACGAGGTTAGCAGAGCGAGCACTCTGCTAACCCTGTTTTGGTAATCATGAGTTGCCACAGCGTGGCTCTGTGCCGCAGAGACTCGCGTGTAGACCCCCCAACTTTAGCAAGCCTCCCAGGCTCGGAGGTCTCCCGAGAATGCCCCGCACACTCGCATGGGGCATCCTGGGACTTGGCCCCTGATTCCCACTGCCCTTACCAGCTCCGTGACGGAGCCAGTAGTCATGTGAGCAGCCAATCTGTCCGCCAAGGGCTAACCTGAAGATTGTCTGCGGAGACAGCAGGCTTGACCCGCTCTCCTTGCAGAACTCCTTAAGGCTCTACACACTGATCATGTGTAGAGCCTCAATGAGGCTGTTCTCATGAGCAGCCAAGACAGGGCTGAGGCAGGCAAGCCCAGGCTTGGCTGCCCATGGGAACCACCGGAAGCTGCACAGCTCCCACCAATGCCTTGGTGGAAGACCCGGCTATGAAGCCTTGCTGTTAAAAGAGCCTAAGGGAGCGAGTGCTCCATTGACCCTGTTTAACTGGCCACATATCAGTGCCAGCTGTTTTCAGCTGGTGCTGTGACAATGAGGGACACCTACCCATCGCCAGGGGAGTACCCACAATGTACTGTGCACTCAAGTGGTGCACTGTGGGATTTCCGGGGGCCAGGACAACATGCCCCAGCCCCCACAGCTCCACACTGCCTAGGGCAGCAGCAGATCATCTGGGCGCGTGATCCACATGCCCAGCAACTGGGACCCGGTCAGCTGTAGGGGAGGTAAGCTTCTGTAGCCTTCCTCCCTGTGCGCCCTCCCGCCCAGCTCCCTGATCATGAGAAAGGGCCCCATATCTTGTACATATTCATGATAAGCCTTTTAGTTTGATTAACTGATTATAAGAAATTGTATTAAACTTCCGAGATGTATTTGATTTCAGAAGTGCTGGAGGATAAGATGCTGTGTCTGTAAATAAGAGAATAAAGGAGGTAATATCATTAAACCAGGGTACCACTTGCTCATAAAGGAATGGCCCATTAAATGCCAAGTCAATCCACATACTTCGAAGATTTCCAAATGCCAAAATTGGCTTGGTTGTTTATCTAGATTAAAGGATTTGTGTCTATTTATCAAAGAGACTGGAGAAATACTAAGTGCAAGTCTGGATTTGCATCTATCTTGGGCTGACAGCAATAATCAATGTACAGGCTTTCGCTTCCACTATACTTACCGCACCAAATCAGAAGCAAGTCAGGCTGCCCTGAACCCAAGGTCAACACTCAACAAGCAGATTGTGCAAGCTACTGGGCTCTTTTTTTAAAAAGTAAATATTCTAAAATATGGCTGGTACGTTTTTAGTTTTCTAATTGTTGGTTTGAACATGTTTGCCATTAAATTTCTCTATAGTACCATAGTATAATTACTGAAACATCAATTTCACTCTAACACTTAGCAAAGAGACAATTCCTGTATAGACAGGCACAAAGCATGTACAGCTGTATATGATGGGGGAGTGGAATCACATCCACTGACCATGGACCTTCTCTTGCCAGACTTCCACAGTTTGGGAACCCCCTCAACTTAGGGGCCTATACATGTACATCCCAATGGTTATGGGGAAAGGCTCTAACTCAGTGGTAATGCACATTTTTTGCAGGCACAAAGTCTCCGGGTCCATCCTTGAGCTAGATGGACTTTATACTGATTCAGTATAAAGCAGTTTCATATGCTGAAGCTCTGAACACAGGATCTATCATCACTCCGTTTTTCAAGATTTACATATATAATTTACACACACAGCATTGTACTCACACAAGAACCCACAAAGATAGGATCTCCAACATGTAGGTTGGAACAGTGACAGCTGGGGCCTGTAGGCATGATTCTCCTTCCTCCATTTATACAGCTTTGTGACTGTCTGCCTAGGACTATTATAATATGCCTTCAAGTGTCCAGATTTTACAGTCTAAGCTACAATACTCCTACTAGCTCGTGTCTCATTACTTACAACTAGGAAGACTACTTTGAGGTTCAAGCTCTAAAATATATAACTCCATAATATTGTGTATGTCATTTATTACAGAATTCTGCAAATTTTATGGTCCTGGGAGGTTCAGCCATGCTTCATTTTAAAAAAAAAAGATGCACATAACAAAAACTTCTTTAAATACATCAGAAGCAAGAAACCTTCCAGGGAGGCGGTTGGACCCTTAGACAATGAGGGAGTGAAAGGGGTTATTAAGGAGGATATGCAGGTTACAGAGAAGCTAAATGAGTTCTTTGAGTCCGTCTTCACAGCAGAGGATACTGAGCATATACCTGTTCCTGAACCAGGCTTTTCGGGGATGGAGGCTAAAGAACTGAGTTGGATAGAAGAGACAAGAGATGATGTTCTAAACTATCTTGAAAAACTAAAAACTAACAAATCACCAGGGCTGGATGGCATCCATCCAAGAGTTCTCAAAGAACTCAAATGTGAAATTGCTGACCTCCTTGCTAAAATATATAACTTCTCCCTGCAATCAGACTCTGTACCGGAGGACTGGAAAGTAGAAAATGTCACACCGATTTTCAAAAAGGGATCTGGGGCGATCCAGGAAATTACAGGCCGGTTATCTTAACGTCCGTTCCAGGCAAATTGATGGAAAGCATCCACAAAGATAAAATCGTAAAGTACATAGTACGGCAGGCCCTGCTGGGAAAGAACCAGCATAGCTTCTGCAAAGTTAAATCTTGCCTCACAAACCTTTTGGAGTTCTTTGAGAGTGTCAACAAGTGTGTGGATCAAGGTGATCCAGTTGACATAGTATACCTGGACTTCCAAAAAGCTTTCAACAAAGTTCCTCATCAAAGACTCCTGAGAAAACGTAGCAGTCATGGGATAAGGGGACAAGTACATGTGTGGATTGCTAACTGGTTGAAGGATAGGAAACAGAAGGTATGTATAAATGGAGAGTTTTCACAATGGAGGGGAGTATGAAGTGGGGTCCCCCAGGGATCTGTACTGGATCTGGTGCTTTTTAATTTATTCATAAATGATCTAGAAACAGGGGTAAGCAGCAAGGTGGCCAAATCTGCAGATGATATCAAACTCTTACGTGTAGTGAAATCCAAAACAGATTGTGAGGAGCTCCCAAAGGGTCTCTCCAAACTGGATGAGTAGGCGACAAAGTGGCAAATGCGGTTCAGTGTTGGCAACTGTAAAGTGATGCGCATTGGGACTAAGAACCCCAACTTCAAGTATATGCTGATGGGATCTGAGCTGTCGGGGACTGACCAGGATAGGGATCTTGGGGTCATGGTGGACAGCTCGTTGAAAGTGTCAACTCAATGTGCGGCAGCTGTGGGAAAAGCCAATTCCATCCTAGGGATCATTAGGAAGGGGATTGAAAATAAAACTGCTAATATTATAATGCACTTATACAAAACTATGGTGCAGCCACACCTGGAGTACTGCATACAATTCTGGTCACCACATCTGAAAAAGGATATTGTAGAACTGGAAAAGGTACAGAAGAGGGCAACCAAGATGATCAGGGGCCTAGAGCACCTTTCTTATGAGGCAAGGCTACAACACCTGGGGCTATTTAGTTTAGAAAAAAGACAACTGCAAGGAGACATGATAGAGGTTCATAAAATCATGCATGGTGTGGAGAAAGTGGATAGAGAGAAATTCTTCTCCCTCTCACATAACACTAGAACCAGGGGTCATCCCATGAAATTGATTGCCAGGAAATCTAGGACCAGCAAATGGAAGTACTTTTTCACACAACACATAATCAACTTGTGGAATTCTCTGCCGCAAGATATGGTGACAGCCAGCAACCTGGATGGCTATAAGAGAGGTTTGGATACTTCATGGAGGAGAGGTCTATCACCAGCTACTAGTTGGAGGGCTATACGCCACCTCCAGCCTCAAAGGCAGGATGCCTCTGAGTACCAGTTGCAGGGGAGTAACAGCAGGAGAGAGGGCATGCCCTCAACTTGTGCCTGTAGGCTTCCAGCGGCATCTGGTGGGCCACTGTGTGAAAGAGGATGCTGGACTAGATGGGCCTTGGGCCTGATCCAGCAGGGCTGTTCTTATGTTCTTATGCCTGGGAGGGAACTTGGAACCTTATGCTCTTCCCAGAGCAGCTCCATCCCCTGAGGGGAGTATCTTACAGTGCTCACACATCAAGTCTCCCATTCATATGCAACCAGGGTGGACCCTGCTTAGCTAAAGGGACAAGTCATGCTTGCTACCACAAGACCAGCTCTCCTCCCTGGTACTTCTGAAGCATTTAATTTGGGTATTGGTTTGTGGCTTATTTTTGTTTGTCGTTATTAGAACCAAAAATCTGGCAATCTATAATTAGCCTTTCAAGCACAGGAGGTAACAAGTTCTGCAGCATTTAGTAAATTGTCCTCCTAATGAATCTTTCTATATATAGACATGGAATTCTGAGCCCATGTCCAAGAAAAAAATGTAGAAGTGTCCAATATTCAGAGCAAACTATATTGGATTTGTTCTTTATCTACACTTGTAATGAGACACCTAATAATTCACTCCATTATAAGCCACAGCTCAGCCTCTCCTTCTATAATGTTGAATGGGAATTTTAAAATGAAATTTTAATCCAAAATATGATTGTGCAGAAGGAACTTGCACCTTTCAACTTAGCACACTTCCCTGGGAAGGTAGTTAGCAGTGTGTTACTTGGTCATAACAGAGAGGGAGATGGGGAGAGAGAGCCTTGAGTAATGGGCACAATTCCTGCATGATATGCAGGCTGTTGGCTGTTGAGTCAAATTGCGAATGGACTGCAAGAGGAGGTACCTTCACTCCCACCATAGGATACTAGCCTAGATACCACTGTTGACTCTTCTTTCTCCTGTTCTCAATACTGTGTTATTTCCTATTTTGGCTTCACGTTTTACACCATGTAATCTGCTTTACATCTTTCAGTTCCTTTTAAAATTTATTCTGGCTAAGTCCAAGGCTTAACCTTAGGCCAGGTCTTGACTAGGGAATATGTGATTTATAAATCACATATTTCTTAATCAAGACCTGGCCTAAGGTTAAGCCTTGGACTTAGCCAAAATAAATTTTTAAAGTACTGGTTTACCCGGTTTTATCAGTCCTCCAAAGTGGGCTGATGTACTAAGTCTGTCATGTACTCAATGCAGAAAGCATTTTTCTCCCTGTTGAGGAATCACAGTCCCAACATGCACATTTGGGATTATGAGCCGGGACTCCCAATCAGAGGATGAAGGTGACTGGGAAGTGACTGGGAAGAACCTAGATTGTGATTGGGAAGTCCCAAGTGATTGGGAAGAACCGAGATGAAGCTTCTAGGAAAGTTTGCTTTTTGTTTCAAAACATACACATCACATCTACTTTGCGCCAGAGTGAGTAGAGAGAGTTCCAACACATCAGGAAATAGAGGAAGGGCTTCCAGTTTCTAGGGACTTCAGTCCAAGGATCACTTTTTATCTAAAAAGCAGTGGGTAGCAGAATTGTAAGATCTATTACAGAACAAGTCATGTTTATTTACAAGTTATGCAGAAGAGAGAATGGGATACATTTTAAAAAGCTGTGGTGTCCAGATCCTGAGAAGTAAGAGTGTGCACAAATCAATTTTTGCAATTTGATTCAATTTTGAATCAAATTGTGAAAACTCGAATTGATTTGTTGAAAACAGCCAGCGTGGCTGGCTGGCTGCCTTGATGAATCAACCTCAAATCACTCAAATCTCTTTGAGTGATTCAACTGCCATTTTGAGGACCATTGTTCTGGGGGAAATGGGCCTCAAAATGGTGCCATGGAGAGCTGGTCCACTGATTGGGATCGATGGGTAGACCAGACCTCCATGACAGACTTAGTGCATCAGCCCACCTCAGAGGACTAATCAAACCAAGTAAACCAGTCCTCCAAGGTGGGCTGATATGCTTAAGTCCAGAATGGAGGGCTGGTCTACCCACCAATCCCAATTGGTAGGAAAGCTCTCCCTGGAAAACGTGGCATTTTGAGGCCCATTTTTTCACCTGGAAAATAGGCCTCAAAGCAAATCACTTGAATCTATATAGGTTGAACCAGGGGTGATTCTCCTTGATCCTGAATCGGGCCCTCTATTTTGAGGTTGCCACAATGATGCAGTGGGGAAGTAACTTGCCTAGGGAGCAAGAGGTTGCTGGTTCGAATCCCCACTGGTATGTTTCCCAGACTATGGGAAACACCTATATCGGGCAGCAGCAATATAAGAAGGTGCTGAAACGCATCATCACATACTGTGCAGGAGGAGGCAATGGTAAACCCCTCTACTATTCTACCAAAGAAAACCACATGGCTCTGTGGTCGCCAGGAGTTGACATTGACTTGACGGCACAACTTTATTTTGAGGGCGATTTGGTTCAGGGTCGAATTTTCAAATTACCCCCAATTTGACTCGAATCTATTTGAGATTGAATCCAATTGTATACCCCTAATGAGAAGTAATAAACCCATTCTATTCCGTGCTGATCAGTCCTTACTTGGAGTGCTGGCTGACATTCTGACTAATGTTGTGTGAGTGCTCCAAACCCCTGTGCGCTTGCAGTGCTAACAGCTCTCCTGGCACTCTGGAAGTGTTCTGCACAACCAGAAACCCATCCCTAAGGGTCAAGAATGTATTTCCAGTCTAGCAGAGCACTTCTGGAGTGTTGGGAGAGCTCCAAGGTATTTGCCTTCTTGTGCAAGGGTGCCTGTACTTTGCAAGCACAGAAACTAGAGTGGGTCTAGCACTGCAGCAACTGGTGTTTGGAGCATGCATGCACCATTAATCAGGATGTCAGTTCCTGTGTCCAGTTCTGGGCACCAGGTTTTGAGAAGGACATTGATAATCTTGAATGTCCTCAAAGGAAGGCAACAAAGATGCTGAGGGTCTGCCAACCAAGTTTAGCCTGGAGAAGGGAAGACTACGGCAAGATACGACAGCCATCTTCAAATATCTGAGGGACTCACACATAGAAGATGGAGCGGACTTGTTCTCTGCCGTTCCTGAGGGCAGAACTAGAACCAATGGGTTGACATTACAAGGAAGCAGATTCAGGTTAGACATCAGGAAAACTTTCCTAACTGTAAAAGCTGTTCAGCAGTGGAACAGTCTGTCTCATGCAGTGGCCGGCTCTCCTTCGCAATTGATTTTTAAAGAGCCACGTGTCAGGGATTCGGTAGCAGTTTCCCACACTGAGCAGCATGTTGGACTAGAATACCTTGAAAGTCAACAGCTCTATGAGTCTATGGTTTTTCCATCACACAAGAATACTGAAAGTTCAGGTATTATATTTTGACTACAGCAAAAACTGGTGGAACACTGGTATCCCCACCCTGATGCACCCTGATGTGTGAAAGGATTCTTTGTGGGTACAGAGCAGACGTTTACAAAATGAAGGACTGCATACAGCAAACGAATACAGAGAAAAATATGCTCTCTTGTTAAACTAATTTGGGGTCCTCCAGTGAAACTATTTGGCAGTAGGGACTGGATGAACAAAAGGGGAGAAAGGCATTGCTTTGTCCAGACATAAAGCATTCAACCATAATTTCAGATACATTACAAGCTTAGTTCTCACTAAGTACTTATTTCTGGGCCATGTCATTTCAGATTGTAGGTGTGGGCCCGGATCACTGAATGCTCATCTGGACACCAAATAATCTGGCTGTCTCTTCAAGGACAACATTGTAGAGCTAGAAAAGGTGCATAAAATGGCAACCAAAACAGTCAAGGAGCTTCAACATTATCCCTATGAGGGAAAGATAAAACATTGGGGGCTTTTTAGTTTTTAGGTTTAGTGGGGGAAAGATGACTAAGATGAGACATTGTAGATAAAATTATGCATATTACAAGTAATTTTTAAAATAAATTATCTTTCATAATACCAAAACTTGGGGTCATCCAATGAAATTGAATGGCAATTGATTCAGGACATATCAAAGGAAGTCCTTCTTTACACCACACCTAATTAGTTAATGAAATGTGCTGGCAGAAGAAGTAATGATGACCAGTTGAGGGCCAAACTAGATGTGCATGCGCACAATGTGCTCTAGAGGTATGCTTGCAACCAGAAGCGCCTCCTTTTGTGTCAAAAACACTCATGCAGTGGGGGACACCCAGTCGGGAGTTCAAAGGCAGGCAGAGAGGCAAGAGGAGGTTCATTCTTTCTTTGTGCCCCGTATCTCGCCAAAAAAATCCCACGCCAGCAGCTATTTGGCCCTGAAGTGAGTGATTTATGCTGTTGAATAGGAGGATGGCTTTCAGTGTAACATGGGGTAAAATAAAAAGAGGACCACCGCCTCCCTGCCTGCCCCCTAGTCCAAACCAGGCTCACTCGCCCCAACATAGCTGTTTTTGACCCAAAATGTAACACCTGGTGGGAAGCCTGCCTCTCTAGCATGCCCCAATTTATTTCTCTCTTTCCCCCTTTTTTTGCAAATGGGGTTTCACTCAACGAACATGTCAGCCTCTTGCTGCATATATCTGGAACTAGCTTGCAAACATTTGTTGTTGGAATTACTTAATGGAATATGGCCTTGGGCCCATCCCTACAGGCTGATGTCCCAAGGGCTGCAGGAATTCAAACTGATCTTTGCTCACTCATACTCTTTGCAGGGTCCAGCATGCAGCTGTTCAGACAGACTAAATCATCAGGCTGACTAGATGTGCAGTCGTCATTTTAATTGCAACATCTTAGGAAAACCCAAACAGCAATCTTTAGTTTTACAAGAACTTCTACAGGAGCTCAGGAGCCTATAAGGGATAAAATGTATAGTCAGAGAAGCCCACCTGCCTCTTCATAAGCAGCAAACAACACATGGATAGTATCAGATGGAAGCTGGCACTTCCTTGCATTAGCCCTTCCACTGACCCACCCAAGGAGAGACGTCAACAATATTCCCCATATATTTTCCATAAATTGCATACAATGCAGGCAGCAAGATCCCTAACTTTCTCCTCTCTTGCTTCAAGATAGTCTCATGGGCCAGAAATGTATGATATCACAAGGGCATATAGAATCATAGAAAAGAAAGGCAGCTCCAAGATTATTCAGACCAAGTCCCTGCCCTATGGCATAATTCCCTATAGTAGCCTGAAGAAACTGAAAAATGATGGCGATCATTGCCTTCCTCACTCTTCTCTGAACATGCCTAATCCAGCCCAACACACACCTTGCATTGAGCCTTTGCATCTCTACCGCCTTCTAAACCTTCCACAGCCTTCATAAAATGTGGTGATCAGAACTGAACACCATCCTCCAGCTGAGGTCTAGCCACTGCCAAGTGAAGCATTTCTGTTCTTTCTCAGACCACCGCCAAAGGACATTTCCCGAGGCTTGGCACCAGTTTCCAAGTTAGCATGGGACTGATGGGAAAATAATTTAACTGTTTATTTTTTAAAAGACATATCCACGTCTGGAAGAAAAAATTCCAGCCACTTTAAAACTTCTCCAACACAATGGATTGCCAAAGGTACAAGCAACAGAACTAATTTGCAGTTAGATAATGTCACCCAATGTCAGACCAAGTGAGATACAGGATTTCTGCCAACAGAAGCAGTTTAAGTTCCCTGAAGCATCACACCTTGCAGTGCCCTTCAATTTTGCAACATGCCAAAGAATAGCAATCAAAGCATCAAGCTCAGGTGGCAAGGAGAAAAATGCTTTATGTGACTACAAAATAATATACTCAATAATATACTCAACTACCCCCAAAATATCAACAGCCCAAGGAAACAACGAGGCTTCTGCTAAGTTGGGGAAGGAAATGGTGGTGAATTTATAGCACAGCATAGTCAAATTCACACAAAAGGCTTGGGGCATGGCTACCAATGCTAGGCTTGTCACCTGAAGAGATCCAAAATAAGGAAAACATTGTAAGACCTTAATAAGAGCAAACACACCACACACACCACCATGCAAACTTGGGAAGTCTCTATTATACACACTGCATAACTTTTCAAAGCTTGCTTGCTTGATTGATTGATTTAATGTACCACCTGACTCCAAAGGCTCTAGGGGGCTGCATAATGCACTTTATGCAACCAACAGAACCCCTTTCCATATTCTTCATGATATTTCTGCATTCCTCTGCCTTTTTTGCTGAAGGCTGAATGGAGGAAGATGCCGTGATAACAGTTTACAATCAAAAGCTTTGTCAGAATAAGCCATGCCTTTACGGGCCCGGGCTGCTATGCTTCACAGGGATTAGCCCCCCTCCCACCCCCTACAGGGTCACTCCAAAGCCTCATGGGAGTTGTAGTTGCTACCAATGCAGCCTATCACCTGGCTCACAGGACTAAAACTGCTTTCTAGAGACCTGCAGTGTGATGCTACCTTCCAGCCATTGTGTGTGCTTGCTCACTGAAATAAGTGGTTCTGGCCCAGCCCCAAGGCCAAAAAAAGGAGCAATCTGTGTTCCTTATTAACTTGAAAAGAGACACTACATTTCAATCCTAAATCAGGAAGAGTTCCTTGAAATAGGAAACAGGTGGCTAGCTAGCCTAACCAGTGCCAAGAAGAGTTTACTGTGGCTTTGCAAAGTCCACAAGAAGACATCTGATCACAGATCTAGAAGCAGATCATGTAGATCCTTTACTTGGATTACTAAACAAAAGTTCTGACCACAAGTTCTAGGACTGCTAAACCAAAAGCACCTGTGTGATGAGCTTGCAGGCTCAGGGCAGGTGCACATGACCCCTGCCCGGTCTGGAAGTGGGAAATATGTTGGTACTCCAGAGTGCACATTCCTGATGGACATGTTGTCTGAACTTGCCAGAGTCCAGTGCCTGCCCTCCTGCTTCTCCTGAGACTCTACCGACTTCTGCCATCAAGATTTGAAGTTGGGTGGAAGCCGTTGGTGGAATCTCAGGTTCAGACGTCCCACCTGCCAGGTGTGCTCACCGTCTGTATTGACATTTTACCAACATATCTCTCACTTCCAGACCGAGCAGCAGTCATGCGAACCATCTATAATGCTATCCCATATTTGGGCACTGCAGCAAGCCAAGCCAATGTTGTGTGAATCACCTCTGTCCCCATCTTTTCACCCAACCACAAGAGAATGCATTGGGCCTGTATAAGGCTCTCAGTATTGTAAGGTACAAAGCAATGTTTCAGGTGTACTTAATACTGCCCTGTTTCCCCTGCCAGAAATGAATATATGCATTTGAGAGTAACACATGCCCTCATGAGATGGATGGTACGACACGTGGGTATCACTTGTGCACATGGCCACTTCTCAGATCCTCCTGGCTTTATTAAAGCATGGATGGATGGATGGAAGTCTTCGTACAAAGTGTGCTGCTGTGATTCAGTCAGATCCTGAAACTATCCAAAGTCCTAAGAGCTATCCGTTCCAGGCAATGTAAATGTTAAAACAGTTGGCAGCTACAATGAAGTAGCACCAGAGCAGAAGAGCCATGGTTGCTTTCCTACCCTGCATGTGGATTCCCTGGAAGCATCTGGCTGGCGGTGTTAAAATCTGGTTTCTGGCCTAGAGGGGCCTTTGGGGCCTTTGATCCAACAGACCTCTTATTATAGTCACAATGGCCTCAAAATAAAACAGAACCAGTTGCCTCCATTCCTTTTAATGTAGCAGGTAGTAATCATTGGGCCTGCTCCCATATGCTCTTGCCCATTTCAAAGGGGCCATGGAGAACTTCCCTGTGGATTGGGCCCATGGTAGTTTGTTATTGCTGACTTCAAGATGTTTAGGGGAGAGGGAGCGGGAGAGAGCTGTCTATGGGTTTAAATTGAAAATCCCAGCCGTAAGAAGCACTGAATCAACTGACCAGTGCCAAAAGTCTATGCTGTGTTGGAAAAGAAATTCTAACTGCTGACCAATAAACCACTAAGGAACACACAGTCAGTGGACTAAAATCCTTCACATGAATATTTAACTTGCTGCCCAGGTCATAATTCATTTTGTTTGGTGGGAACAGACTCTGAGGATCGAATCCATTCTATGAGTTCACAAATCCCTGGTGCCCAAATGGCACAAAGACCTTTAAAATAAAAACAACAATTTCCTTTACCCTAAATAAATATTAAGCCTAAATGATGCATTGCATTAATGTCAGTTCATCAGAAGTTAACTCCTACCCAAACTGATCATTATAATTGAAATCTTCTAATCCTTTTCCCCTATTCAAGCTCCTAAAGTAATCCGGTCCAAATAAACCCAGAAAAGGCTGGCTTGCAAAATGGCCATTCCCAGGTTTGCACCTTTTCATCTTCCCATTCATACTGTAAACACTCCCTCTCAAGGCCCTTGAGTGTGACTAATCAAGGTTTTGGCTTTGAAGCGTAACACCCATAATAGTGGGCCTCCTCTTTAAAAGACCCACCGGGTCTTTCAGAAGAAAGTGAAGAAGATCAAGCAGCTGCCTCTCGCTCTTCCTTCCGATCCCTCCTCCAAGCCCATCTTTTCCCATGAAACCTTAGCACAGTCCTCATGCCCGATGGAGTCTAAAGATATGCCACTGAATTGCATATCCTTTCCCTCTTTCCCCTCAACTTCCTCTTCCTCCCCACCACTCCCTCAATTCCTTTCCCTTAAATCTCATTTTCTATCGTAAGCTCCTTGGGGCAGGGATCTTCCGCTGCTCCTCTGCAAGGTGCCCTGTGCGTGGATGGCACTATCTTTAGAAGAGGGCACTCCTGCGGGCTTCCCTCCAGAGCAAATCCTGCTGTCAGATCTCCTCAGTACAAATGTTGCATAATCAGCACTAAAATAAAGTATGGTTCTAATAGTAGGAAAGTACAGAAAGTTTTTTTTCTCTCTCTCTCTCCTCCTTCTTCTTCTTCATTATTTTATTGCTTTGGAAAGCCTGAGCGCTCCAACTGTATAAATGCCAATAACTTCCCAAGTTTTTTAAGGCTGCTGCTGAAGTAAGAGATCAGATTTTAGCAAGTGCTTTCCAGGCACCCAGCCAAAGTCTTCTGATTCACTAAAAGCAACAAGGGGATGGGAGGGGGAGGATGAGAGATAATGGGGGGGGGTGAGGTTGATTAACATCAGTTACCGCACAAATTCGGGGGGGGGAGAAAGAGCGAGAAAAAAGAATCTCTCTCTCTCTCTCTCTCTCTGCCAAGGGTGCCCGTTTACAGCGAGCAAACGCCTTTCCTTCCAACCGCAAAGTAATTTACAGCTGAAGATTCGAAGTCCGCTTTTTTATCCCTTTTTTTCCCCTCACTTCTGAGTCGCTTTCCTTGTTGTTTTTTCCTACTCGGGCTTGATTCTCTCTCTCTCTCTCTCTCTCTCTCTCTCTTTTCTTTCAAGGGAGGTAAGGCTATGGCACAACTTTTGGAGTTTGGCTTGCGAGGCGGCTCATATTTCAGAGGCTTTAATCCGTTTGTACAGGATCAGTTCCTACCGAACATGAAAAAACCGCAACAGAAACGCTGGCAAACAGGTGCATTCCGGGCGAAGAGGCTGGAGGAGTCGCGACTTCGGGAAGGTGAGGGCGCCGGCGGGGGCGGGGCGGGGGCGGCTGTGAGGGGAGGGGGCGGGCTGGCAGAGCCTCCGGCCCTCGCTGCATTGTGGCTCCTTACAATGCACGCGGGAAGCTTGCCCAAGGCAACAAACAGCAACGCGAGGCGCGGGGGGAGGAGGAGGAGGGAAGGAGGGAAGGACTCCAGAATCGCAGCACCTGCTACTCTGCCAACTCTGAAATGTTCAAGATCGCGGGCGGGTCCGTCTCCGGACGCACGTGTTGCGTTTACACCAGCTTCAGCTATGCACAAGAAATCCACATTCCGCCGCCGCCCCCCCTTACAAAAAAACAGTATAATATATGTCATGGAAAATAATGTGATCAACTCCACCCGACACTCCCCCCACACCCATTTCCCTCATAGATAGATAGATAGATAGATAGATAGCAAGCAGAAGGGAACACACCGATGGTCTCTAAGTGACAAAGTTTTCTACTCCCAGTCCCAGTCCCGCCCGCCCCCATTGGACTGGGATGCGTTTCTATGAGGGAGGGGGCGGCTCCTCAGCCTCCCTCTCCTTCTTCCTTTGGATGGGAGAGCATACTTTTCAAAGCAGGGGGGTTGGGGGGTTGTTATTTTAAAGTCCCTCGAAAGAGAGTCCTCGGCACAGGAGAACCTTTTGCCCCTCCAATGCAATTGCATCAATCAACATTCTGCGAGGCAGAGGCCAACTTCTCCCTCTCACATCATTAGCCAGTCTAATGCACTCCAGAGAATCCTTTTAATGCAGGCTACTGGCAGCCACCACGCAGCAGCAGCCATTTGGGAAAGGGCGGGGGTGGTGTGGGTGGGTGGGGGGAGTGGAATCCGAGAAATAATTGGAGATCGTTTATTCCTACTGTGGATCCAGCAAAAGTAACCACCGGTCTGAAAAGTTAGGCGAGTGGGAGGTGCCCCGTTGCGAAGCAAGTGATTCTCCACTTACTCTGTAATGATGAGGCTATAAAAGCATCGGGGAGGGGGGCCTTCCTTTAAAAGTGTCTAGCATTTAAAAGGTCAACACGAAGACCATCCACGGGCGGGGGATGGGGGGGAGCGGCGTTCAGAAAAAGTCACTTACCTGTACCTGGATGCACAGCAGCAGGAAGTGTAAACATCTGGAGAGGAGAGGAGGGGAGGGGGGAAAGGCAACAAAAGATCAGAGGATGAGATGGCATGGTTAAAGTTCATTAAAAGACAAATCACACATATGCTTAGCTGTTTTGTTTCTAAAGAGCACGACTAGTCTCCAATGGTAAGAGGGAGACGCAATGGCAGCTGAAGTTCTCTCTTTAAAAAAAAAAAAAAGGATAGAAAGAAAGAAAACCCTGACACTTTTAAAAGAAGGGTGTGTGAGCGTGAAAATGTCCTAATCCTTACAGGCAAGTGCAGGCGGAGAGCAGTGAATAATACATCGCTGAGTGAGGAGGAGCGGCGGGGGGAGGTCAAGTGGCTTCCAGCGAACGGAGTCAAATCCCCGACCGCAGCCTTGCCATGGGAATGGTCCTGGTTTGTAAAGCCCCGCCGGTTTCCAGCGATCCCGCTTCACGCTGATCAGCAACGAGGCGAAGTTGAGATCCTGCCTGCTTTGCCTCCTCCGAGTGACTCCCCTAGACATCAGCTCTCCTCTTTCCCCCCCGTCTCTCCTCCTCCTCCTCCTCCTGTTCAGTGGATGTGTGTGCGCGGCTGTGTGTGTGCGCGTGTCTCCCGCTCGCTCGCTCGCTCGCTCGTCTCTCTCCTCCGCCTTTGCAGGGATGAAGGTGCTGCTGCTTGATTGTCAGGAACTTCCGATCATCAGCAAACACCCACCCCACCCCCCGCCGCCGCCGCCGCCGCCCCAAGCCTTCCCCCCTCCCTCTCGCCTATTCTCTCCCTGGCTCTTTCCTGAACCCGGCTGCCCAAAGGCGGAGCAGCAGCAGCAGCAGCAGCACTGCAGCGAGGCTCGGGTCCTCCTGCGCGAAGGTTCAAAGGATGGCTCTCTCTCAGGTCCTTAACACTCACTCCCTCTCTCCCCCTGATGGATCGTCTCTCTCTCTCTCTCTCTCTCTCTCTGTGGTCTGAAAGGCTTATTGCTGTGGCAGCAGCACAACAAGCGCCGGACTCTTCCTGCCAGCGATGGGCAGGTTCTTGGCCAGGTCATCGAAGGGGAGGGCTGAGCTACGGATCGCTTGGCCAAGGGCAACCTGAGCGGGCGAAGCGCCTTGCTGCGCCAGCAACGCCGCTTCTGCCCCTTCTCCCCTCTCTCCCTCCTGTCTTCTCGCCACATCCTCCCCACCTAGGCAGAGCGAGCGAGCGAGCGAGCGAGCGCATCATCGGCCAGGGAGGGAGGCGCTGGCTGCTTGCACTTGCTGGAGGCGAAGGACAATCGGAAAGCCAGCTGGCTGGCCGCCTCCGCCTCCCTCCAGTCCCGTTGCGGTTGTGGAGCCTCCACCTGGGCAGCCAGCAGCGACCACAGTAATTCGGGGACAAAGGGAGCGAAGCCACCCGTCTTCTGGATCGGAGCAGCAGGCAGCTGACTGGCTAGGGCTAGAGGGAAAGGAAGGGGAGCTCGCCGTGATAACTAGATGGAACCTCCAGGCTCAGAGGCACTCTATCTCTGAATGCCAGTTGCGGAGGGGCAGAGAGCAGGGGAGGACTCTTGGCTTCATGCCCTGCTTGCAGACATCACAGAAGCATCTGGCTGGCCAACAAGAGGCTGGGCTAAACGGACCTTTGGATCTGATCCAAAGCAGGGCTCTTCATCCTACCTCCACATGTTATTGAGTTGAGAGCCTCCAGGTCCAGAGGAAGTATACATCTGAATGCCAGGTGCTGGGGGAGGGGGGTCCATGAGAGGGGTGCTGCCTCCAAGCTCTCCTTATGGGCTTCCTGTCCTGAAGGCATCTGGCCATTGCTGGAAAGGGGGTGATGGTCCAACTCATCAGGGCTCTTATAAGCATAAAAAAGCACCCCATCACCACCACCCCATCCCCCCTCCACCCTGACACAATGAGGAGGAACAGCAGCAGACCTAGTGTCAGCACTCACAAAGGCACTCCCAAGTCTGAGAAGTGCCAAACATCTTAGGCAACTTACAGAGAGTGAAGAAAAAGGCAGGTCCTTTGGCTCATTCACACTTGTAGCCAAAGGCAAGCCTCCAAACCTATTCCAGGAACTATCCAGAGAAACCAAGCCCTGGCTAAGCTGATAGCCACATTTTTTTCCCTTGGGGTGGGACATGGGGCTAGGGTTGGGGGGCAGACCCTCAGTTCCTTACCCAAATCCCATCATAAGCAGCCTTCCACTTCTGCTGGAAAGCACAACCCTTACTGATCAAGAAGGTCTGGCCTGGGATTCCTGATGCACCTGCAATTCAAAAGTCAGGGAGCTTTGACCAAAGCAGATTGGGCTCCCTTTTGCATGGGGCCATGGGTTGTTTGGGATCTAGCTTTGTTCTCATCCTGATCTCTCCTTTCTCCTAGCCCAGTTCCCTTCTCTGTCCAGTGGCTCAGTGCTGACTATGAAGCAAACACATCAGTCTCTGTCCTCATAGCCACACATAGCTGAGCTTTGCAGCAGACAAGTACTTTTATCAGTTCTCAGGTAGACCACTTTCTTAGCAGCAGTTTAAAAAAACCCTCCTTTTCAGTTTCTCTCTTTCTTACCCCAAAAAAGAATAGGCCTGTGAATGCTTTTCTCTACTAAACAGCAGCAATTCAAGAGGTAAGCTAGTACTACCCCACACAATCCACTGCATTATATTGGTAGTTGTCAGTTGTCCCATTCAGATATGCTCAGTTCACAACTAGCATTCAGTTTAGTGCAGTAGAGGGATGGAGCATTGTGTTTGGATATGGCTTAGGTCCAAGTCCTGCCTTAGGCTCGTCAAAGGCTTTCATCTTTAGTTCAGTTTCTTAACTGAAAAACAAAATTTTTAATCTTTCACAGGGTTGTTAGGAGGATAAAAGTATCAAAAGTACTTTGTACATGAACAAGTGCTGTGGAGGAAAACATGACACTCACAAAGCCTTTCACACCCAAAAGCTTTTATGTGGATCCAGATTTGCTGAAAGGATTGATAAGACCACTAAGTCAAACCAGCGAGGCAAGGATACCCTTTAGATGGTGGGTTCAAATGTGCTTTTTAGTGTCATGTTCACACATGAATATCACTTTTCTCCTACCTTCACCTCTGTTTGAGTGTTTTTAAATGCAAGCTAGAAAGCAGAAGGTAGACACTTTTAAGATCAAAAGTATGTTCAAGCCAAGAAAATTTTGTGCTTACATTAATTTCCAACCTGGTTTAAGCAAAGCGATTTTAAACCCCAGATATAAACAAACAATCTGTCAGGTGCATATATCAATTGTTGTGCAAGTAGTTTGGATAAAATATGTGCCATATTGTGTGGAGATTTTGTGTCTGTATTGAAGAAGGAGATTTGTATGAGAAGATGCCAAGGGGTATGAAAGCAGGTATGAGAAAGTATGAGAAGAAGGGTTATGTAGGCACACAGTGAAGACCAGCAGAGAAAAGGTGGCGTGCTGTCCCTTGCTATGAGTGGGTGGATAGAGCATGGAAGATCACCAGTTATGGAGAGAAAAGGTGAGACGTTTGAACTTTTCCGTACTATCACTGAAAGTGTGTTATAGATTTATTTGGACCATCCATTAATACACCCTCAAATGAGACTTCTGTTGTGATTATCTTCTAGTTCAACAGAGGGTGAGGAACAGTTTTGCTGCAGGGGTAATAGCTATGCTACTGTCTTTCCCCATCTTTTAAAAATCTGGTTACATATGCCTTCTTGCACAGGGCAAAGGAGTGCACAGATTTTTCTAAAAGAATTAATTAATAAATTAAAACAAAGGAATCAAAAAATGTGGCATACATTGCTGGGTGGGAGGAATATTCCTGTTGCCATTTGCCACTCATAATAAAATTAAGTTCAAAAATCAAACAAGAAATTGTGTCTCTTGCCACCAATTATTTCATAAGCGATGGCCTTTAAGCAACCACTTTCATCACAGAAATCACAACTGCAATGAA
The DNA here is from genome assembly GCF_027244095.1 of Hemicordylus capensis. Lineage (NCBI taxonomy): Eukaryota > Metazoa > Chordata > Lepidosauria > Squamata > Cordylidae > Hemicordylus > Hemicordylus capensis. The sequence goes on along the minus strand of NC_069657.1, from coordinate 264,684,688 downwards.
TGCAATATCTAAAGTAAGGATCATGATATCCCAAGTGGATAGGTGGAAAATGCAATCCTCACCAAAAAAAAACAAACACAAAAAACCCTACATTGAAAGAAAACAGAAGGACTGTGCACAAAAAATGTAAAACATATAAGGAAGGAAGGAAGGAAGAAGGAAGGAAGGAAGGAAGGAAGGTCAGTGTGAGTGAAGAATGTTTTTAACAATATGATAAATGAGGCCTACTTCCCTCTAAGGAGGTCAGCCTGTATCTAGGTTGCACTACATCAGACTGCAAGTGGAGGTTCACCTGACTGAATGTTTCTCCAAATGATAACAACAATTCCTGTAAATAGAAATCTAGCATGTTTTCTTTGACCAGGGTAATCTTTGCCCTGCATGCTATGTTCCTATATGAAGGTGTGTGTGAGAGAGAGAGGCGGGGGGGGGTGAACAGACACTAGCTGCAGGCACACATTTGCCTCTGTGGAGCAATCCAGCAGGCATGGGTTCACTTCAAAAGGCCAAAAATGACCTCAAGCTTCAATCCACTTTTTACAATCAGCTGGGCATGGACTTCCTGAATTGCCCGTTTTGAATGTCAGTTTCCTGCTTGACCATGTTAGAAATATATTCTTCATGACACTGTTACCTAAACATTATAAAAAAAAGAAAAACACAGCTGAACACTGAAAACCATTTTGATGCAGCTTGGCTGACAACTGATGACTTAGTGAATCACTGTTGATAGCTGACTATATAGCATTAAGGTGCTTTAGGTAAGATTTGCCTATAAAAGGATCCACAGAGGCTTCTAGTCTTGAATTAAAACCTTGAATAGAAAGGGTGGCAAAAATGTGTTTCTGAGACTGTCTGAATCCCCCTTCATTAAATAAGGTCCTGCTTCAGATAACATCAATGCCTTTGATATCTGTTGTTAGAAGCAGGGCCTCTACAGCAGTAGCCCCGGAGATGAGGAATGCTCTCCCTCTAAAGCTGAGAGATTGTTCCTTCTGGTTTTCATTTAGGAAGGAATGTGAACACTTTCCTTTTTTGCTGGGCTTTTGGAGCTTCTCTCCAGATTTTTTCCCCTGGCTGTTTTGTATTTTTATGAGGTTTTGTTATGTCTATGTTCTCTCTTAGAACATATATAGAATAATTAATATGATTATTTTTATATTTCTCTTGTTGTAAGCCACTTAGAACTTATGCAAGACAAACAACTTATTAATACTTTAAATAAATACATACAGTTATTACAGTGTTGGTTTTCCCAACTATTCTTTGCTATTATTGCCACTTCTTCCACGTTGGGATATTTTTTTACATCTGAGCTCAAGAAGTTTTTTTTTTTTTGTTTTTTTTAAGCACAGTAAAAGTCAAAGCCATTTTCCCACATCCAGCTGTTTTCCACGGGTTGCCATGCTGAAGCAGTTTCCAAACACTTCGCTTGCCATCTAGTGGAAAAACAATGGTAGCACAAATAGCATTTTAGATGAGAAGGGGGAAGGGATCAGCCTTATGCTGTTTTCCTGAGCCAGCAATTTTTATTAGAGTAGAGTTTGGGGAATTCACATTGGGAGCATACATTTTACAGAGAATATTAGTCACTGGCTCAACATTCAGAATATGGAAGAAATCAGGTTACTTGATTAACAGAGTGTTGTACGAGGACTGGGGAGACCTGAGTTCAAATCCCCATTCAGCCATGATACTTGCTGGGTGACTGTGGGCCAGTCACTGATCTCTCAGCCTAACCTACCTCACAGGGTTATTGTGAGGAGAAACTTAACTATGTACACCGCTCTGGGCTCCTTGGAGAAAGAGCAGGATATAAATGTAAATTTAAAAAAAAAAAACCACCAGAACAGAATATTAAGAAAGCTCTATGTAAGGTCTCATGGTTGTGTAGGGTTGACTTCATATCCCGGTTAACTAGATAAGAGGCACCTTTTAAACCTATATTGGGCAGCAGCGATATAGGAAGATGCTGAAAGGCATAATCTCATACTGCGCAGGAGGAGGGAATGGTACACCCCTCCTGTATGCTGCCAAATACAACCACAGGGCTCTGCGGGTGCCAGGAGTCAACACCGACTCGATGGCACACTTAACCTTAACCTTTACCTCTTATATTTGACAGGGGGAGATCAACTGTCCCTATTGAAACCAGGATAGCATCTCTCCAGGGGCTGTAGCTGGTGTCTCTCCCCGCCGCCCGCCCCTTTGTTAAGATTGTGAGCTCTTTGGGAGAGACAACCTGTTGTATTCTATCCAGTATCCTTTATGTTATGTTTTTTAGAAGTTTGTCCCAGTGGGGATCCGGGGGGGGGGGAGGTGGAGTCAGAAAGGAAAATTGAAAGGAGGAGAAAATGGAGTTGTTTCCAGAGGTGCTCTTCCCCCTGGACTTCAGGGCCAAAGTCCAGGGCCTCCACAGCCCCTGGACACCTCTAAATCCTCTTTAGTCTATCCTGGGTGGTGTGGTCGATCAGCAGAGCATGGTAGTGCTTAATTTGCAGGGGAGGGGGACTCTCCAAAGGCCTTTAGGTCCAGCGTAAACTCCAAAATTACCTAGGTGAACCTCTGGTTGTTTCTGAATAAACTCTTAGTTAAATCTATATAAACTTACTTTGTGTTTGTGAGGGAAGCAGCAAAAAAAACAACAGGACCATCTTCTATTTTCTTTTCCTATGCAAACTGCTTTGAAAACTTTTTTGTTGAAAAGCAATGTGTAAATATATTTAATAATAATACTAAGACAATTAATATATAATTACTAATTACTATAATAGTAATAATACTATGTACCAAAACAAGACAAACTCTACTACATCACATGAAGGCTGAAGTTGAACATAATGGAAAATCAGCAGACAAGGATAATATTTTATCAAAAGGAGAACTGATACAGGTGGACATGCCAGGCCTAACATATGACAAATAAACACACACGCATTCTGGAATTGTTATATTTTAGGGAGCTAATGAGGGCAAAACCCAGATGAATAGGGTTTTCAACCACTCATCTCAACCACTCAGGTTATTCAGGAGGGAAAGAGCACATCTGTTTCAGCGCCCATTACTATAAAATGATTTTAAAATAATCAATGAGAACAATGACCACATGAAACTACGCATAGTATGGGAACTATTGCCCATTCCCAGAAAACTCATTTATAGTAGACAAAATGTCAGGAACTCCCAAAGTACATTCATATTTCAGCTTTAAAGGAAAAACATAAACGTCAATTAACACATTAAGTAAGAACGGAACTATCACTTTCAGCTTCGTACTTTAAAACATTCTCCATATAACAACTTCATATTTCACACCTGGTGTTTAGAGTTTGTGACTTCCACTTTGGCATCTGGCTATACACCTTTTTGGAACAGCAAATGTAGCAAGCTATATCTTCATTTTCAGGAAAACCCCATAAACTCTATATATACCCCTTCTCCATCCCCAACCCTATTTCCAGGCCCATAGCCAGTCTAAAGGTTCAGGGGAGGCCACTGAAAAATGGGGGGAGGGAGCAGAGGCAGAGGTGGGGGAATTAGATGGTTTGGGGGTCTGCGACCATCCTATCTTGCCCACCATGGCTGCATGCCTACAGATTTCAACAGACATTCTTTAGTACCAACACTCTGAATGTGAAGTCATTTGTATCTCATAGCCTTACAAAGTTTTCATCCAAGGACACACATTTCACCCTTCCGTACTAAACTTCAAGCAGGCTCCCACATATCCAGTCTCACCCCTGCCCCTTTGCCAGGTCCCACACCCACAACCGCACTCCAGACAATACTCGAGCAGCCCTTACAGCCAACCACCTGCACATTCCTCCTTTCCTCCTTCAAGGCCTGGTTTACACATGCGTTGGCATGAGGTGCTACAATGGATTGTAGGGTTTCTTAACCTTGGGCCCCCAGATGTTGTTGGACTACAACTCCCATCATCCTCAGCCACAAAGGTCATGTCTGGAGATGATGGGAGTTGTAGTCCATCAACATCTGGGGGGGCTAGGTTAAGAAACTCTGGATTGTACCACTTCCAATCATAGGAAGGGGCTCACATTCCTTAGTGCTCCCCCACATGAAATATTTGCTGCAAGCAAGTGCAAAACTAGCACACTAGGGCACAGACGGGGCTAGAACCTTTCTCCCTAATGTGCTGGGTTGTGTTGCAATTTATTTAATTTTTATCCTTCAGGGGATTTTTTCCCCTCATGAGGGAGCATTCAGAAATGGCATTCTCTATCTGTAGTCTGACGTGGAATAGTCCACTTCTCCACCTCAGAGATCTACCACTCTGTTCTGCTGTGTGTTTAGCCTAATGTGCACGTGCAGGGGGATGAGGTGATGGAATGTGGTGGTGGAGTGGAGTGTCCCACTTCAGACTGCAGTAGAGGTAGGCCACGTTTCTGAATGCTCCCTATGTTCAAAGCTCCTCACTCAAAGAAAATCAGCACAGCAGGCAGAAGCTGGGTTAGAGAACCTTCCTTCCTCATATGCTCGTTTTCTGTTTTCAGGAGCTTTATTCCATGGGTGAGCATTCAAAAGTCTTAGAAGTGGAAGGGTTGATTATATTCCTCATGCCCGCCTCATTCTGCTGCAACTGTAGACCCAGCCTCAGTAGTTTATTCATTATTTATTTATTTATTACATTTCTATACCGCCCTGCCCATCCAAAGGCTCTGGGCGGTGTCTGAGCACGCAGAGCCCACTTTGAATGGTGTGGGATCAAACTGCAATGTGTGAGCCCTTGAAGGAGTTGTTGGCTGGTGGGCAATTTCGTACCTCTGGGTTTCATGTATGCATTGATTCACTTTAACCTCTGGAATCTGGGGGACAATATATTCTGAAGAGAATCATATCAGGCTTCCATAAATCATTTTGTGGACAGTCTTCATCTTGTGTGGGCTGTAAAAGAAAGGTAGTGTAGGAGATGTTTGTAGGAAGGAGGATTTTACAAAGCTGTGGGCATTTTTGTTTTATAGGTTTTGCTGGAGCTAAGGATTTTTAGTCCATAAACTATGAATTTTCAAAGTAATGGCTATTCACACCTGAGAAACCTCAAAGCTGGGAAAGCTGGAGGTGTCTGGAAAATGGATGGAGATGACGGGGAAGGGGGCTGGAAACCAGGACTGGCTATAGGTTACAGGAGGCCCTCAGCTGGGTGCCTTTGTTAGGCCCCTTAAGGCCTTATTTGTTTATTATTTCTCTGCGTAAACCGCCATGAGCTATTTTTGGAAGGGTGGTATAGAAATTGAATAATGATGATGATGATGATGATGATGATGATGAAGATTATGAAGAAAGAGTGGACCACCTAATCAGCTGTTGTAAAAAGATCACACAGACTGACTACAAACAAAGGCATGACAAGGTTGCAGGGTTTCTTTAAATGTGGTCATTGTGTTGCATGTCCCATGGCGTTACAAACCACATAATATAGAGACGATAATACGGGCAAAAGATATGTTTTGGACTTCTTTGCAAATTGTTCAACAAAAAACATCATTTATATAATACAATGTCCATGTTCTCTTAGGTATGTAGGGATGTCGACTAGAACAGTCAGGGCTCGCATTTTGGAACACCATACCCGCATAAGGAATCAAAACTTGGAATGCCTCATGGTTAGCCATTTTATACAGGCAGGACATTCCCCCAGTGATTTTGAATTTTTTGTCATTTATAAATACAGACCTAAAGAATTCTCCTATTCAGATATTAAAACTTCTCCTACAAAGGGAAGCTTTTTTAATATACCAACTTCAAACTTTAGAACCATTGGGCTTGAATCAGGTCAGTGACCTGGCCAGTTACTTATAGAGACCAAACAGGTGGAGATAAATAGATGTGTTTGGTGTTATTAAAGTTTGTATTAATGGATCATTCATACATTCATACATTTTGTAGATCCCTATATACTTTTGAACCTTTATCTTTAAAAGAAGGTCTAACGGCTTTTTCTAATGGCCCCCCCCACCCCCGCCAGCATTTTCTGCACATGTGTGATAGTGCCTGTAATCTTAGGTATTTATATAATTGATTGGATAATGATCATACTGTTGTTAATTAATGGGAGTGTATAAGGCTGAGGGAGATTGAAGGGTATATTAAGCAGCATTGCAAGAGTTGTTTTTTGAATGATCCTGAATTGGTAGAGTTCCAATGCAAAACTACTGAAAAAGAGCTACTAATGAAAATTGTAAGGAGCAACAAAGTAAGTAAACCTTTCCTCTTTTTGAGTTTATATAATAATTCTGTTGAGACTATTTTAATAGTGAAGAGATCACTGTATTATTGTGGTTTTTTTATTCTTTGTAGAATGAGCCACTAATGAAAATTGCTAAAAACTCCTCCTGATGATGCCCTGCTTAGAGCAGGAGGAAACAGGCTACAAACTACCTAGATACCTGCTTACCTAGGATACCTGTTGAGTAACAGTGAATAACAGCAAGAATTGATCTTTTGGAGCAGTAGTAAGATTGAACAAATGTAAAAACTGATCCTGTGACACACTACAAGAAGCTCTTGATTTATTGTACACCTAAAAGGAACTTTTAATCACCTTTTGACCCTTCAGCTACAACCTTGGGATTCTTTCATTGACATTGTGTGTTTATGTATTGTCAATATTACCATACAATTGTCCACTTTGTGAATTACCACAGATGTGTAAGGAACATGTATGGCATTTTTTGTATACAATGGTTTTCTGGTAATACGATATTGATTTATGGTGTGTAATTTTTCAATAGTCACTATACATGGTTTATATACATATTCTTATGTATATGGTTTCTTTCAATATCTATAATAATAATAGCAACAACATTGTTAATAAAATTCAGCCATCCCAGGTCCTTGGGAAGGACTCTAAGTCTGGATAAAACAAACCAGTCAATAGCACCTGTCTGACTGTGTAAACAAGAAATAATAATAATGGGAGCTTACTGGAAGGGCAAGGCAGTGACCCAGAGTGCTTTGCAATGGTTGTGTGGGCAGGTGCTAACTTTCTCAACACTCGCTATTAGAATTGATGTATTGTGGTGTTTAAAAAAAAAAAAAAAGATGGTGTCCACCAGCACAACCACCATAAAGCACGCCAAACTGCAGCCCCATGCAAGCAGCAGACCCAGCAAGGTGTGTGGAAAAAGAGGACAGCAGAGTGACTCCCACACAGTATTCTGACAGAGCTGTCTTGGTAGGGAGGGACTCCCATTCACAGATGGAGAGGACAGTGATGGAGCAAGTCACTCAGTTGAGAGAGTCATATCCAGGAGCGTAGTGGAGATAGAGCTCCAGTACTTCTTGGCTTCTTTGGCTGTTGGGTTGGGCATGGCCATGGGGGCTGTCATGGAGAGCGCCTGCACTTCTGAATTTGCAATTACATCACTGTTCATGTCACCAGTGCCATCACAGCAGTGATAGACCTGGGCCCCTGGCTGGTGTCCACCACACCTGCTGGAGACAAGATATAGCAAGGAAGGGGATGATCTTAGAATCCTTAGAAAGGAGGTTCCGCTTGCCCCATAAAAGCACTAAGGCCCAAGATACTGAGCCCCTTCAGTCTGACTGGATTTTGTAATCATTTGGGCTTTGCATTTTAATGTGACATACCTAATACTATCTCTGGGGTGTTCTAGGCCAATTGATCACATTTTGTAAAGCTTTTTTCCCCCATCCATATTCTTGTGTGCATATATATTCACTAATTCATGCATTTGACAAAATTGACTGGGAGTGGCTCTCCATCTGAGCTGCCAGTGTGCAGATGAGGAGGTTTCTGGTTCAAGCCATGCTGGCTGATACTACCTCCCCCCGCCCCCGCCACTGCCCAAATTGGGTACTGTTACTGCCCCTTAATTTAGGCACAGCAGTTCAACTGAGACAGCATTAGACTGAAGATCCCTTGATCAGCCCTAGGTTTTGGCTAAGGTTGCCAGCTCTGCCACACTTTATGTGGTTTAAAAAAAAACAACAGGGTTTTTTACAGGGTTTTTGGCACCTTAGGTAAAGTCTGACTGATGCCCCCCTCATTCTTCTAACATTATATTGTGCACTGTACAAAATATAATTTTAACTGAATGTGGGGGAGGGATGCCAAAGTCATATTTGGCAGCTGGGGCAGGGGGGTGGCGAGGGAGCAGATTATACATTTAAACATTCATAAGATGTTTGGCTGCTACTGCCCCACACTGCTGCCAGGCTCTGCATGGAGTCTGTCCTATCATATGCTTCACCCCCAGCACTCAGCTGGCCTGTGCACATGCACAGAAGCCATTGGGGGGCGGGGTCAGTCCAGCAAAGTTCTACCTTGTAAAGTTATCATCTGCTTCCTCACCATCACTGGGAACCACGGTGGTGGCATCCACACCTGCAACCAACACCTCCAAGATTTTGTGCCCTAGGTGACTGTCTAGGTCCACCTAGTGCACAGGCCAGCCCTGCCTTCTTAGGTAGGGGCCACGGCTCAGTGGTGGGGCACATGCATTATATGTCAAAGGGTGCTAGTTCAGTCTCTGGTATTGCCAGCCAATGGTGACAGAGCTTGGAAAGACTTCTGCATGCAGCCCTTCAGTCTAACGCTCTCCCAACTGAGGCGTCTTCTGCATGCAGTCCTCAAGGATGGCTGCTGGTTGCAGTAGATAACACTGACCTAGATGAACCATAATGCAACTTTACGACCCACAAAAGCATATTGTTTGATAGTCTTTAAAGTGCCACAAGGCTCTTTGCTGTAAATCTTTATAGGATGTATATCATTCTGTCTTTAGGATCACGTCATTTAATGCCCTTGTTTTCAGGAGAAATAGCAGATCTGTTTGCCAGTCTTCATTTGATTATTTTTAAAAAAGAAAATGATTAGAGGATATTTATTTTCTATGCAAAAGAAAGTCAAGTAGTACTGCCATTAGCTGAAACAGTTATCTTAAATACCTTGTTTTCTAAATTCAGTGCATGCCATCCCTATGAACCCCTGTAATACTCCCATTTATCCAAATATTATTAATGTCCTACAAGGCCCTCCAGAGTGTATCATCACATTGCTGTATTAGGAAAATGGTCCTATTCCCTTCAATAGCTGACACTGTGTACAACACTAGTTAAGCCATTAGGAAAATGCAAAGCTGAAGGAATTAATTATATCACCTGCACTGATACTCCCTTCTGATTTTGAAGAGTGAAACTTGATTACCCCTGTCTCTCCCTGCATAGTTGGCATTTTATGAATGAGCATAACATTGTCCAGACTTGACTAAAAGATCCGCCAAAATTCATTGACGTCAATCCTGTATTCATTGACATCAAGAAAACCTCAACTATGGGAGGAGCATTGATCCTTCATGATCTCTTACAGATCCAAATAAGATTCATTGATTCACTGAAAAGAAAAGGGCAACAGAGAAACAGTAAGAGTGTTCTATTAAGACACATAGTATACATCTGATACATACATACATACATACATACATCAAATATACCAGTGAGTCTCTTTCAGAATACATCACTGAGTGTCAATCCTGAAGAAATATTAAACTAATTTCAGTGTGGAGTGCTAGAAAGTGGTGTTGTTGTTGTTGTTTACATTTTATATCCTGCTCTTCCTCCAAAGAGCCCAGAGCGTTGTACTACATACTTAAGTTTCTCCTCACAACAACCTTGTGAAGTAGGTTAGGCTGAGAGAGAAGTGACTGGCCCAGAGTCACCCAGCAAATCTCATGGCTGAATGGGGATTTGAACTTGGGTCTACCCGGTCCTAGTCCAGCAGTCTAACCACTACACCACGCTGGCTTTCTTTCCCAGTGTTTTCCCCACAGAACTCTGTGGGGAATGTGCCGGGAAGGACTATACTTCCCAGTGCTCTGGGCACACCTTCCAAGATAGCACTGGGGCTCAAGAGGGCTCACCAGCACTGTGTGGTAAGAACAGTCACCTCCCTGCAGTGCCAGAGGGGTGTGCAGAGTATTTGCCTTTGACTGAAGCTTTGCACAGGCCTAATAAACAATTAGCCATGGAGCTGCACTTAGTAGGGTCTGTATAAGCTGCTAATGGCTCATAGGCCTTGCAATGAAGGACACTGACACATAGAGTTGTGTTAATTCTATTTTTTTTCCCCAGTAAATTTAAAAGGTTTCATGAAATGTACCACTAGCTTGAGTTCCCAATGGCCTTTAGTCATATGACTCTCTATGAAAGACAAACACTTTTTAATATTTGGCAAACCATCACAACCTCTCCCCTCCTCAGGCTCTCACAATTCTTAACAGATTAATGTGTCTTCCTTCTCAGGGTATCAATATTAAAATGCCAGAGGCTGGGAGTGTATAACAGGGAGTAACTTCACTTTGTGCCTACTTCAAACACCAGTGGCTTGCTAATATCAGAATCGGAGACAAGAGATTGGGCTTTCTGGGCTACTGGTCTTGGGTTCATTGAAACCTTTCTTTCCAAAATTGCTCTGACATAAACTAGTTAATCCCTATATCTGATTAGGGAATTAAGGGTAGTCTAGCATCTTCCTTCTGCAAAAGTAAAGAACTACTTTGGCTGTTGCAGTGGAATCTTTTGCTCAGTTGCATAGGGAGGGAATAGATGGCCCGTGTTCTCATGGGCTGGGGCAGCCTCCCATGGGCCACTGGGTCAAGGAGCCCACCACCACTATGGAAGAGAGGCTGCTGGTACCCATGGCTGTGATGTGAGCAGCACACTCACATGGAGCAGAAGGGGCCAGCATGGTGGCCACACAAGCTATTGAGGCGGCTCTGGAAGCAGCTTAATACAGGTTCTTTGAACCCATGTGCATATTACAGCTCCACCCCTCCCCTCAGCAGCAGTGCATTTGTAAAAGGGCCATACTGGCTTATATGATGTGCAACAATAGGTCTCTGTCATGCTCTGCCCTGGGGCAGTCTCAACGTTGCTGAGAACAAGTCGCTGCACAAGCAGCACTGCTGCAGTTTTCCCCATTGTGACCCACAGTAGTGCTGCTTATGCAACTGCTCATTCTGAGTAGCACGGGGGCTGCTGACAAGCCCATGGCAGCCCCGGGACATGAAGATGTAACTAACACTATACATCACGTAAGCCACCATTTATTATGGGTGAGGTTCTCTGAGCAGAAGTCAGATCACTTTCCAAAGTGGACATCTGAACCACATGAATGAATGCCATTTCGTTCATTAGCCTTTCCTCACAGAGACAATTGCTGCATGGTTTGTGTATGTATGAAAGGGTGCCATGGTTATTTTTTCTACTGAAGGTTTTCAATTGCAGGTACCAGTTCACAAACACAACAGCCAATATGTGTACTTCTGCTCTCGCACAACTTGCAATTGTAGTGAATACTTGATCAGAAGAAGATCTTTCTGAGGATTTTGTCTTCACTGAAGTTCTCCCTTGGTTTCTCAAACATCCAGTTGTACAACCACATCATTACCCAATAATGGAGTCTGCCTGTTTATTCTAATTAATCCTGTTTTGCCACTAATTGATCTTCTTTCACCAACAGCATAGCAAATGGATACTGGATATTGAACATTTCACTTCTAAATATTGTTCACATCTCAGAATTCTAAAACCAAGGTAAGGATCTCTGTGGGTGCAGACACACATACATTTTGCAGTGTGGAAGTAGTTTCAATATACATTTGCTGTGTTCTGAGTCATTTATTTTCGGGGCAGCAAATGTGTGTCCAAACCCGCACCACACTCTTAGAATTTCACCCTGTGTCAAAGAGCTTGGAACATACAGTAGCCAATAAAATTATATCGAGGGTGAAGTCTTCAGTGTAGAATTCTTCTTACTATCTCTTGGTGTTAATTCTTTTCAGTCCCATGCAAATACTGTGTTCAAAAGGGGTTTAGAAGACATGTTGGATTAGTTACTGTTCATCCCCAAATTCAAATCCAAGTCTGATCAATGTGATCTTCTGCTTATATGGCTCTTGAGGATTCTCCCTGCTAGTGAAAGACAATTCACTTTCTCTGCTCCAGTGGTCCGGAGCATCACTTGAACTACCAGACATTTCACACAGTATGAAATGTATTCAATAGGCCCAAAGAATTAATAGCATGCTTGAGTGAAAAACCCTTCACATCCACTGGATGCCCCTTCTCATCAGAACTCAGGAATGTGAATGAGAAGTGCAGAAAAGGCTTGTGCTCTTCCACCCATCCTGCACCTGCTATAATTCAGCAGTGCAAGCAGCTGTTTGCACTCTCTAACACCAGGTCTGCAATTTTAAAAACAGGCCCCCATATTTTAAAAAGAAGTTTTGTATTTAATTTTAATTATTTTAAAGACTTGATATATGCTTTTGAACATGCCCCCTAAGGGGCTCACAGGATAAGGGTGGCATCAGTTTCTTACTCCAGAATTTATTTGTCCCAGGTTAAGGGGAACTGTGGGTGCCATCCCATGAAATTATAATGCAGTAACTCAAAAATGTCGTTACACGGTCTCCAGTTGCCACACTTCCCCAAGTAGTGAAAAGTTCCAGGGGTTTTCAGCCTGTGCTGGATTCTGGTTTCCTTTGGAAGGAGATCCATTTCAGACTGACATGATGCACTGCATTATGGACCAGATTCCATAATTGCATGTCCATCCATTCCAGAAATACAAAAGGGGCAAGGGAGCAAAAGGGGCATGCCTGCTACCCCTTTTCATGAAGGCAAAGGGCAGATTCCTCCACATGTTGGTGGAATGATGGTCCAAGAAGGGTCTCCCATTTCAGAAGTTTATGTCAAATTCTGGCTTGAAACCAGCCAGATTTCACCATTTTTACAACAAATTTAAAACTGTCTTGAAAAACCAAAAAATAACAAATCGCCAGGATCAGATGGCATCCATCCAAGAACTCTAATTCTCCTAGCAAAAATATGTAACTTGTGTCTACAATCAGGCTCTGTACCAAGGAACTGGAAAGTAGCCAATGTGACTATGATTTCCAAAAAGGGATCCAGGCGGGGGCTCTGGGAAATTACAGGGTGATCAGCTTAATTTATGTGCTGGGTAAATTGAGGACAAAATTTTTAAACATATATAAGAATGGGCCTTGATGAAGGAGAACCAGCATGGCTTCTGCAAGGGAAAGTCTTGCCTCACTAACGTTTTTGAGTTCTTTGTGAGTGTCAACAGGCATGTGGATAAAGGTGATCCGGTTGACGTAGTATACTTGGATTCCAAAAAGCTTTTGACAAAGTTCCTTACCAAAGGCTCTTGAGTAAACTTAGCAGTCATGGAATAAAAGGACAGGTTTATGTGTGGATTGGTAACTGGTTGAAGGACAGGAAACAGAGTAGGAATAAATGGACAGTTTTCACAACGGAGGTAGGTAGGAAGTGGGGTCCCCCAGGGATCTGTACTGGGACCAGTGCTCTTTAACTTGTTCATAAAGATCTAGAAGTTGGAGTAAGCAGCTAAATGGCCAGATTTGCAGATGACACTAAACTATTTAGGGTAGTGAAATCCACAACAGATTGTGAGGGGCTGCAAAAAGATCTCTCCAACCTGGGGGACAACAAAATGGCAAATGAGGTTCAATGTAAGTGAGTGTAAAGTGATGCATACTGGGGCAAAAAAACCCCAACTTCACAAATGCTGATGGGATCTGAGCTGTCAGTGACTGACCAGGAGAGGGATCTTGGGGTCATGGTGGACAGCTCATTGCAAATGTCCACTCAGTGCACAGCAGCTTCCTTGACAAATATTTTCACTGGGTCTTTATCAGGAGGCAGCTGATCAATAAAAGGCATAACTTCATCCCAAAGGAAGTGGCTGTAAATGACATTGTGTCTGGTAGTCTGCAATGTTTAGATGTAAGGCACATGGAATATAGGCGCCTACCAAAGGAATCCAACATTTTGCCCTCTCTATCACTAGAGTTAGCAGTAGATCCCCCACCTTGTCTTTGTCAGCGTTGCTTCAATGACAATCAAAATAGGGGAGGGGTATCTTTGTAAAAAATGAGGAAGACTCCTCTTACATTTGGGCCCTATAAAAATTGTCAAGACATCTAGTGGGCTGGGGTAAAGATGAGGGCTTCTTCTAATAACTTTTAATGATGTCCAAGAGGGCCATATTCAGAGACAAAGATGCTGACACTTGGGCATCCGCATCAATGAGTTCTAATAAACTGTCTAGGTCACCTTTCTGCTGTTGGTCCAGATTGACAATATTAATTGAACTGCCCCAGGTTGATTGGTAAATACCACAAAAATTGTATTCGGGCAGGGGCATAACTAGCATGGCAAATGCAAGTCATTGAATGGTACTAGAGAAAGACATGCTGTTCTGGTAGCTCCAGGTCTTAACACGTCAATTTCGGAGGATGAATACAACTGAAAGAAGCCCGGGCGGGTGCGCGGCTGGGGGAGTCAGTCATGTGACTTGCCTCGGGGGGGGCCAAGCCAGTGGGCCCCCAGACAACTGTCTCCCCTTGCGCTATTATAGTTACACCCTTGGCTGTGGTGTCAGAGGTTGGCAATTTGGCCCTACCGCAGACACACTTTTTAAAGGTGGTCTTGCTTGCCATATGGCACGAGAAAGGCCTAAATCCTCCCATACCGTCCAGACATGGGGGGGGGGGGGAGGTGAGGAAAAAATAAAACATGAAGGCAGAAAACAAAACTCTGCAAAGAAATAAACTATAACAGTAAGAAAAGGGGGGGGGTAACAGGAAAGGGAAAGCAAAAAAGAAACCAAAAAAAGGCTATTTTCTCTCTACTTGCAGCTCAGAGGATCCAACAATGTCAACTTAAGCATGGACAATGAAAGACTGAGGGAATGAGGAGTGGTTCCCACCGAAACAGGACTGCTGAAGCTTGGAAGATTTTGTGCATGCGCTAAGCCCATTTGCGTTATATATGTGAGTGAGAGAGAGAGAGAGAGAGAGAGAGAGAGAGAGAGAGAGAGAGACCACATCGAAGAACAGATCATTCCTAAAAGTCAACAGCAGATTACAGCAGCGTGAGCAACCACAGCATCCTGAAATGCTAAGCTCTCTCCCTTGGCTGCTCAATTCCAGGCTCTCTAAAATCCTTCCTTTAGCCTGACATGAGGAGGTTGCCTGCTTCTTTTCACACTGGCTTCACATATAGAATTTGCAGGCAGTGGGGGGCGGGGGAGCCAGATAATCCAACACCTTCCCATGAGCTTCTGCCATAAGGCATAAAGTATGTGACTCTCATTTCTCAGTGGCAACATTAATCCAGGATTGTTCAGAGCATACTTGGAAGGTGAGTATAGGTGTGGAGAATCTGGCTGCTTTACTTTGAATATAGGGTTATTCTGCCTTTGCTGTGTTGTTAATGTGGAGCTAACCTAGTAACTGTTCCTAGGGGAGTGGCTTTCACTGGGCAGATGAGGTTGCTGATGGGGAAAAAATGACAGTTGCGACAGTTGGGGGTTCCGTTGTTTTTCTTACAGTTGCCTGAGGATGGACAGAGAGAGTTGGTGAATCGATGAGCAGAAGAAATCCTGAAAGTGGGGGAAAGGCTATCGGGGTCAGCCCAGGAAAGTGCTAAAGGGGGAGAAATAACTCCCAGGGCTTTTTGAGGTGAGAGCCTGATGAAACCCTGCTGACATAGGAACAGCTGAAGAAGTCACAGTCCAACTTCTTGCTGTTGTAAAGAAGAAAAGAAATAAACAAAGTTGCGCAACTATTGCTAGAGAGTGGTACAGAAGTAATTTTGAATAAAAGGGGTGAATTGGCTGTTGGATTATAATAAGGGAAGTGACTGGATCCTCCTAATTGAAGCCACAGCCTTAACAACTTACAGGAAAGCACCTGGAACACCCTTTATAGTATTTGGCAACTTAGGGGAAAGGAAAATATGCTTATATTCTGCTCTACTTTTTTTTTCAACTCTTCAAAGAGGAGTAAACATCTTTTGTAGTTCTATCCCAGGCTCAAAGCTTTAAACCAGCTGTTGAGGAACTTATATGGTGTTTAAAGAGGATAACTGTAGGTGATGATTATTTTGGTGGCAGAGAACAACAGGTGAATCAATCTCAGTAGGTATCACAGCAGGAAGGATGTAGCATACATCTGAAAGTGGTATGTGGCATGTTTAAAGCAAAAAAGAAAATGTTACTCCTACCTAGTAATAGTCATAGTTGACAAAATCCATTTGGATGGAACGTTTTTTATCAATGATCGGATGGAACTTCCATTCTCTGAGGAGAGAGTGCCACCCTTGCGCGGGTCTTTCTATGAATTCAACAGCTCATCCTCTGTGAACAGAAGCTCTTTCCATTTTGGATTCAATCCAATATGACTAAACTCAAAAAACAAACCAGACAAATTCATTTTCAAAAGACCTTCTGACCTTAAGAGCTACATCTGAAAGCTCACACAAGGCTTACAGCCTTTCACATACATATATATTTTACATCAAATGAGTAAAATATGCAGAGGGCTTAAAAACCTAACAGATGAATAAATACTGAAAGATATACATTAAAAAAAAAAAATAACAGTGGGCTGGATCTTGAGCTTTTCCACCCGCTCTTCCCCACTTCGTAGCAACCCAAAACATTCTGGGCCTGAGACAAGGCATCAGCTATCACCCCCTTCCCCTCCTCGTGCCCTGCCCTTCCATCTTTCTGCTTCTCTGGGGCTTGGTGACTGCAGTCCGGACCTGGTGCTGGTGGCGGTGGCGGCAGCAGCAATGCATTTAGGACATGAGCCAGCTGGGTGGTTGGTACCAGTTGGGAGGACAAATGCTTACTGTGATTTTTGACACACTAAGCATTCATCCCCTAGAGATGGAAAGTAGGTGATAGCATTGCAATACTTGCAGCTTTCCGTGTGCATCATGCTTTTATTGCCCTGACCATCCAGCCTGCAGCAGCCAGATTTGCAACAGTGATTAATAAAGAGTTCTAAAAACACAAAAACAACTATAAAATTGTACTGATGTTGTCAGAGAAATGGAAATGACAATTGGCAGGAAGGAATGTCCTCCCAAGATTATCCCATGGAAAGAGTTCATCCATTTGTTCATTGTTGCCTGACTCTAACCCTTTCCTCCATGCAAAAATGACTACAGTTGTACCCTGATTGTTCAGAGGTAGGGATACAGAAGAGGTGACAACACAGAGAAAGCTGTAAGTACAACAATACTATCATTTATTTCCCATCTCTAGTGGGGATAGATGTTGCTAAAAAATCATTATGACCATCTTTCCCCTGAGATTTGTGGGCTTGACTCATTGACAAACTGGGATGGAGAGGAGATGGGATTCAGAAGAGAGGAGAGTGTTGCCCATTGAGTTGGACTAGAGCATCCCTGCTGTGGTAGGAGAGGAAGAAGAAGTAGAGGGGGAAGAAGGTCAGTCCCCCGCTAACTGAGCAAAGAGGCACCTTTTAAAAGTGGTGATTCTTTCTTTAGCAGGTGCTGAGCAATTAGCCCTATCCATCCCTGGCACAACATCCCTCCAGTGGCTGTTGCTGGTGTCTATCTTCTGGTTCTTTTTTAGATTGTGAGCCCCTTGGGGACAGTGAGCTGTTTTGTTTATTTATTTAAATCTATGTAAACCACTTTGGGAACTTTGGTTGAAAAGCAGTATATAAATATATTTGTCGTATTCGTATTCATTCTGCCCATAGAGCTGGGGCACAAGCATTTTCTGTGAGCTGAACTCTGCATGTGTGAAGTGCCTCTGTGAGGTGTCTGGGGATTTCCCCTATTCACTGCCGTGCTTATGCCGCATCACACACCATTGCCCAGGGTCTCCCAACACTCAGGAGTGGATTTTCAAGAGACTCAGGGAGCTGCACTATGGAGAAGTGGGTGCAAGTGCTGTTTCTTAGCATACATCATGTTCTTGAACCACATTTTACTTAGGATGCAACCCCATGTTATTAAATCATGTTTATAATAAGCAAAATCTACACAGCCATCAAAATGAAGTTGTTCACAGCTCTCTGCCATTTGGGGAATCATTACCCCCACTAGTGTTTGTTGAAATAAGCAAAGATTGTTACAATTATTTCAGAGAAGACAATTTCCTCTATGAATTGTCACACCACATAAGGAACATGCATGGTTAGGAACATAGGAAGCTGCCTTATACCAAGTCAGACCACTGGTCCATCTAGCTCAGTATTGTAAATCGCCCAGAGACTTAAGTTTGGGGCGGTATACAAATATGTTGAATTAAATAAATAAATAAATAAATAAATAAATAAATATTATCTACACAGACTGGCAGTGGTTTCTTCAAGGCTGCAGGCAGCACTCTCTCTCTCAGCCCTACCTTGGAGATGGAAGGAAGGAACTTGGAACCTTTTGCATGCAAGCATGCACAGGGGTGTAGCTATAATTGAGTAGATAGGTTCAAAGAACCCAGGGGCCCCGGCTCCTGAGGGCTCCCCTGGTCCATCCCTCCTATTTTCTTATCTCCCTCACTCCCTGAGGGGCCCTCAGGGAGAGAGGCAAACATGCCCCTCCTCCTCTAGCTACAACCCTGAGCTTATAGATGCTCTTCCCAGAGTGGCTCCATATCTGACAGAGCAAAAACACGTAGCCTCCCATTCAAATGCAAACCAGGGCAGACCCTGCTTAACAAAGGGGACAACTCATGCTTGCTACCACAAGACCAGCTGTCCTCCTTTCAAGTTATTTTATCTTACATAAAGCAGTCTTTAGTGCAGAACATTTCTTTGCATTGTGTAACGACATTGAAAAGACTGGATTTTAAACACAAGCTGATACTCTTGTGGACTTACTACTATTATTAAAGGTTTTTCAGACAGCATTAATTTACTAAGTGGCATGTTTCACCAACAGATTTATGAGATTGTAGACAGCTTCAGCTGAGTAACTAAATTAATGGGGAAGGGAGCTTTCCATTTAGTAATGAGGTCACATCTATTCTTTTAAAACTCTGTCCTGACTTCCTTCCCCACCCTTTCTATATATTCTTAGACTTTTCCTTAAAAACCATTAAATAGCAGCATTTCATCAGGAAAAAGCTGCATTCAAGATCCAAAGCTATATATGGAGCACTCCAAATATTTTTATCCAGAAACATCTGCTGCTTTCTGGAATCATTTAGTACTTGAGGGTGGGCCAATGGATAGCTGTGTGTAACACAAGTTACAGTGTTATGTCCCTACCAATTGAAAAGAACCAGGAACTTTAGCAACCTCAAACTTTCAGGAATCTCCTAAATGACACAGCTGAAAGTTAACTTTACAACTCTTTCAGATTATCTTCTAGTTACTGGTGTCGGTTATGTATACACTAAAGTTGTATTGCTAGTGTTTTTGTTAGAGGTGATGGCAGTTAAAGGGAAGGAGCCCAGATGCTGTGGCTTCTTTTGCCCAATGAGATTAATGCTCCCCTACCCATCAAACAGCATAGACTTATTTAGGGTTCTTCTTTCCGTCAGATATACACGGCACACCTGGGAATATCCAAATACCTAGCTGACCCCGCACAGAGCATCTGTGCGCTCTTTGGGGCCGGCAGTTACCTCTCCCCCCCCCCCCCGCCCCAGTCTCCACTTCCTAACCACGGCCAGCCCGTGCCAGGCCCAGCTGCCTCTCCTCCCAACTGCCACTTCTGCCCGCCTCCACTTTCTTTCATTCCTCCTGGACCTTGCATCCGTGGCCGGGCTGGGCCTGCCGCTGCCTCCGGCCTCCGCAGCCGGCTGCTGCCGCCACAGCAACCAATCCTCCTGGCTGTGCTTCAGCCAATCAGGTGCCTCCGCCGCCCAGCCAATTAGCTGGGCACTGGGACGCACATTCCAAGGCACACCCTGGAGAATTATATAGACAGACTAGCCAACCCTCACAGAGCATCTGTGTGCTTAGGGGCCAGCTGTTTTCTACTCCCCTCTCCCTCCTGCCCCATCTCTCCTCTCCCCCTCTCCCTCCAGGCCCGCGCTCTCTTGCCCTCCCTCCCCCACACACAGAGCCTCACCGGGCTGCAGGCAGCCAAAAATGGCCCCACCACCGCCATTCCTCCTTTCAGACGGTGAATAGGGAAGCCCTGCCACCTGATTCCTTCTCGCCCCAGGCTGCAACAGGTGAAGGGGCTGTGCCCCACTACTCATTCCCCACTCACCCCTGCTGGCACCGCCAGGGCCAGTCTGTCCCACTGCCTCCCGCCTCCTCCCAGCCCAGGCTGCAGCCATAACAGTCACGACTGCAGCTGGGCTAGGCCTGCGGCCACTGCCACTACCACTACTGCCTCACCATGGCTGGGGCAGCCGCAGCCACCACCACCCCCACCCCCCGCAGATGCAGCTCAACTCAATGGCCTCCTGCCACCCAGCCAATCCCAATGGCTCCCAATGGCGCCCAGCCAATCCAGCGCCTCTGCTTCCCAGCCAATCCACTGCGTTGCTGGGACACATCCCTGCAGAGGCATGTCTATGCGAATTAGACAGATAGATAGAGGCAGAGCAGGTGGACATCTTAATGGAACCAAACAGTAGAGTACACTTACGAGTCACTCAGCAGTCAACTTGAAGTGGTGTTTTTCCACTTCAGCTATGTACTAATAGCAGTCTGGCTAGAGAATATTTTTCATAAGACACTTACAGGTTTCATCTGTCTACTGACTTATCTTTTAATAAGTAAATCTGTGCAATTTGATTACCCGCTCTGACTGAAGATTTGACATGTCTAGAGATGAGTGTATTTGCTATTTGTAGCTTCACTCGTATAATTGGGTATATTTTGTCATGACGACCCAACCTTGGCATAAACAGTACAAAAAGGGTTAAAATCTGTGAATCCTAGGTGGCCAGAAATTACCTTCGAAATAATTTCTGGCCACCATTTTACTGTAACCCAGTAAAACTGGACCCAGAGGATGTAAACAACTAAAGGCCTGTGGCCATTATTCCCTTCCTGGACAAGGTGCTGGAGCATGTAGTGGCTGACCAGCTCGACACTCTTGGAGGAAACAGACAATCTAGAACCATTTCAATCAGGCTTCAGGATCAGCTTTGGTCAACACAAACTGCTTTGGTCGCCCTGTGGGATGACCTATGCAGAGAGAGAGACGGGGGAGTGTAACCCTGTTAATTATCTTGGATCTCTCAGTGGCTTTCAATACCATTGAGCATGGTATCCTTTTAGATAGGCTAGCCAAGTTGGATATAGGAGGCACTGTTTGGAGGTGGTTCCACTCTTACCTCAAGGCCTGTTTCCAAAAGGTGGTGCTGGGGGAATACTGCTCAACCCATTGGCAGTTATGCTATGGGGTCCACAAGGTTCCATTCTTTCCCCTATGCTGTTTGACATCTACATGAAACTGTGGTACACTGGGAGGTCATCAGGAGATTTGGCTTGAGGTATCATCAATATGCAGATTACGTTCAGCTGTATCTCTCTTTTTCATCAGACACAGGTGAAGCGGTGACTGTCCTGAATCAGTGCTTGGATGCAGTAATGGTCTGGATGAGGATGAATAAGCTGAGACTCAATCCAGATGAGACAGAAGTACTGTTGGTCAGTGGTTCCTCTGCCCGGGTGAATGATGTTCAGCCTCTTCTAGATGGGGTTGCTCTCCTCCTGAAAGATCAGGTTCACAATTCGGGGGGTGCTCATTGATCCAGCACTGTCACTAGAGGCTAGGGGTGTGCACAGAACCGGCTGGCCAGGTTCGGTTCGAGTCTGGACTGGAACCAGACTGGACAAGTTCAGTCCGGCCCCCATCAAGCCCCTCCCCCCCGGTCTGGTCGGGGAGGGTGCACATTTTTTTAAAGTTTTAATTAAAAAAAAAAAACCCTGTCCGCGCGGTGACCATTTTGGCCACCACTGCGCATGCGTAAATGGCATCTGAAAGTCATTTGCGCATGCGTGGTAGCCATTTTGGAAAAAACAAAATGGCCACTGCGCATGCACAAATGACCTCTGCAAGGCCGTGGGCCATGCCAGGCCTCACAGAGGCCATTTGTGCATGTGTGGCAGTGGCCAAAATGGACATCGCGTGCAGTTACAGAGGCCAAAACAGGCCGAAAATAGTCCATTTACCTGGCCGTGGCGGTGATTTCATAAGCCGGCGGGGGGAGGGGGGATCTTCGTGGACCCACCCCCACCCCTGCGGCCTACAGGAAGCCCCCCTGAAAGGGCTACAGGTTTGTTTGTTTTTTAACTTTTTTAAAAATGCAGACTTGTCTGGAAATTTAGTTCCGGTCCGGACAGAACCAGGAGAGGGGTTCAGTTCGATCCTGAACCCCCGGACCAGTCCGCACATCCCTACTAGAGGCTCATGTGGCCCTTGTGGCTGAGAGCACCTTTTATCAGCTTCATCTGATACGCCAACTGTGACCTTACCTAGACAGAGATAGCTTGGAGATAGCACAGTTGCTCATGCTCTGGAAACCTTTCGCTTAGATTACTGCACTGCATTGTATGTGAAGCTGCCTTCGAAAACAGTCTGGAAACTGCAGCTGGTACAAAATAAGGCTGCAAGATTATTAACTGGGACTGGACATTTGGATCATATCACGCCAGTGCTTCGTCAGCTGCACTGGCTCCCAGTCCATTTCTGGGCCCAATTCAAAATGCTTGTTTTAATTTTTAAAGCCGTAAATGGCTTGGGACCAGGTTACCTGAGAGAGCACCTTGCCCCATGTGTCCCTACCCAAACATTAAGATCTTCCTCTGAGGCCTTCCTCCAGGTGCCCCTGCCAAACCAAGGAGCCATTTTGTAACTCTTCTCCCACGGATAACTAGGTCCACCATACAGAAATGGGAAGGAGAAGCTTTGGAGATCAGATCTGTAAGCACCCAGGAAACCCTGAGCCAGGCAGAAGGAATGTGTAAGCTCATTAATGACTAGAAAATATTTAAGATAAATGTAACACACATCATACCAGGTGGGAAAAACTATTTCATTTTGTGAAAATACCAAATGCCTCCAGAACATTAATGAGGTGCCCTCCGTTCTCAACTGAAGGCAACATAATTTACCTCCAAAGGCACTATGCTATGAATGTGAATTAAACAGGCCATTTAATCAAATTGGCACCTTCACATGGATGAGTTCAAAGTGACTGGAGATGTGGATCATCTGGCAAAGTTTGCTCAGACCCCACACATACGAAGGTAAACTGTAACTGACTATCCTAAACCAACTGTAACTGTCACCTCATTTTCTCCATTATAGCCCTTGATCATTACTTTTAAATATATAGCCCAGTCTGCCTTCAGTTTAGCAGAAACTCCATTGATCCCTTGAGAGAAAGGCACAGCTGGACTGTACATTAACAGGCATCTCTTCTTTCCTTTAATTTCTCATTTAAGTGTACCGTATGAAACTGCTTACCAAAAAAACCTGCATACAAGATATGGTTGGACAGTATAACTCTTAGGATGTGTCTGCAGCAACTGTTTCACCTGGTATATGTCCTAGAACACTCCGCAAACAGCTGTTGCAGTCTGTACTTCATCCCAGGTGGCAAACCTGACTATGGCTTTAAAGAGGTGCTAATGGTCACATGTCCCGTGAAGAACTTTGTGCCCCTAAAACGTGCTGCTCAAAATAGTGTACAGGCAAGTTGGACTTACCATGAGATTCCTTTCTGGTCAATGGGCTAGAAGAGCAGGCGGCAAAGGGTTAACTCCTCTCCTGATAGAAGGTAGGGTCAAAAGAACTTTGCAATTCTTTCAGGAAAGGAGAACCCCCTCAGGCTCAGGTCTTAACTTGGGTATAAAACATTCAACATGAATAAAAGAAGGGAACTCCAATGAAGGGAGTTGGGGCGGAAGGAAAATGATTTCAACAGAATTTCTAATTCTGTGAAGAGGAAGCTGAGCACATGGAATTCACCACAACGCCATGAGCTAACAAGAAATATAAAGGTAGAAAGTTGAGTCTGCCACTTTTCCTGCCCACTAACCAGCAGGGATCCTCTGGTAAGTCCAACTTCTCATTCTTGACCAGAAGAGGAAGTAGTAGGTGCAAAGAGCATACATAGGGAGGTATGCTCTACAGCAGGGCTGCACAACTTCAACCTTCCTGCAGATGTTGGACTACAGCTCCCATATCTCTATTGGCCAATGTAGCTGGGGAGGATGGAAGTAGTTGTCCAACAACAGCTGGAGGGCTGAATTTGTGCAGCCCTGCTCTACAGTATTTGAAGGACTCTCCATCCAATGCAGCTTTGGAAGATAACTTTTTATACCATCTAATCTATCTTCATAGTTAGAGAGGGGGCATGACACAATTATGGTCTGAACCACCCCTTCTGCAAGCCACACTAGATCTGGGTGGATAAGGGAACCTGAACCAGGAGATCTGGGTGGACAGTGGGTGCCATGGATGGTCAAAGTGAAATCCACCTGACTGAAGAACCATAGTCTCACAAGCAAAATAAGATCACCAGCTTGCATCTTGCACAGCACCCTTGACAGAATCAGAAGTAGAAAGGCATACAATAGCTACTGGGATCTACCTGTGCCATCTGCTTTCTTCTTGAGGTACTAGGAGAATCTGGCAATCTTGTTCTTGAAATAGGCAAACAGGTTGATAATTGGGCATCCTCACCATTTGGATATGTGTTGGAATACTTGCTGATTGAGCAAGTATTCCAGACTCTAGTCTGTTCAGGGTGCTGTGTGCAGTGAAAGAAAGGTGGTGTGCCTCTGACCAAGACATCAGTAGCATCATTTCCTCTAGGAAGCTGCTGGATTGGGTGCCCCCTTGACATTTGATATGGACACAAAATATCACAACCAAACACAGGGGCAAAATGGATCTGCTCTACAAAGGCCAAAATAGCTAGTCTCATTGCTCTGAGTTCCAGCCAATGGGTTGGAAAGGAGATCATGTTTGGTGACCACTGGCCTTGGGCCATAGCTCCCTAACAATGAGCAGCCCACCTGAGAAGATTGGCAATAGTGTTTGGATGCAAAGGAGGAATGTAGCTTTAATTGAACAAGGGGGACAAATGATTCTGGGTACATGTGGGCCCCTCCCCAGAGTCTAGGCAACAGCTCACACTTCACTCTCTCCTCCTGCCTGTTTGCTTGACTGGACGACTCACCTTAGCTTCAAGCAGGCTGAGAACTCTCCAGGTGTATATGTAGCAGAGGAGTGTGCACAGCAGTGAGAGAAAAGGTGTTTTGAGAAGTTTTGTCACTATGTCCTTACACTTCTGCAGGAAAAGATATGGGGTAGGGGATAGAGAGAATCTAGGCTTTGTCTCAGATGGAGCCTCAGCTAGATGTTAATTTTTGGAGTTTCTGCTACAAGCAATCCAGTTTCCTGATTGCTCTGTGCTTGAGCCCCATGTGGCTACTCTCCCAGAGTTGCTTAGCAACGTATCTTCCCCCCTCCCTCTTTTTTTTTGGCTTAACATCCAGCATATAGCATTATTCTGGTGAACTATGAGGCAATTGTGTATCTCAGCCTAAACTACCTCACAGACCGGTTGTGAAAAAACGGAGATATCCCAATTTGCTCAGGATAGACACTGAGGTATGCCCGTGCCCATCTAAGCAAATGTTAGCACAATGATGGTAGTACAAAATATGTAAAAGCTGATGAAGGAACATTTCTTAAAGACATTTTAAAGCCACGTTTGGGGCAGGAGGTACTTCATAAAGACTACTCTGTGAAGAGCAGACACAGCTGAGAAGGTGAGCAAGCTTTTCTAAACATCTAGCCTTTCCCCCTTCAAACAAACTAACAGAGAGGGGAGATTTGCAGGAGCTGTTTCTCTTTAAGGGGTAGGTCTTCGTCTCTCTCTCTCTCTCTCTCTGCCTGGGTGTGGGTGTGGGTTAGGGTTAAGGTTAAGGTTAGGATTTCCCAGGTTTCCCAGGGCCAGGAGTTGATAGGGTTCCAAATTCCAGTGTTTACTTAGTGCCTGCTTGGAGGAGGTGGAGTCAGCTAGGGCTGGGAGAGGCCCCACATTCCTTTCCTTTGACTCACATCCTGTGTGTCAGTTGGAAGGCTACTCTACAAAATAGGTGATGGCCTAAGAGCATAGCGAACAAGGATAGCAAACAGGACATTTTTAGGAGTTTTGCAGGAATTTAGCAGGAAGTGTGCGGGGGAGTTTGGATCACAAGGAGCCTGGTGGAGAAGAGAACGTAAGTACATATTCCTCCCTCGTATCCCTCATATTCTTGGGAAAGGCTGTTTGGACAGTTAAACAGCTGACCATTACAGCTGAGACCTATCCTTCTAATAAACAGATAATAAACTACTTACAATAAACTATCTCTAAATACTGTAAACAGCCAACAAGACAGTATGAAGATAGAAAGTCAGCAGGGGAAGGGGCACTTCCCAGTGTATTGCAGAGTGCCACATGTATGACTATTTGCCCCATGGGCAGAAGTCATGGCTGTTTGCTCGGTGCAAGGAGTTCCTGCCCCTCAGGGAACAAATCCGTTCCCTTGAGACCAAGGTGGCAGATCTGGAGAAGCTCAGGGAGACAGAGAGGCATGTGGACGAGACCTTCAGGGATGTGATAGAGGCATCCCACTCCAGGGCTAGTAGCTCCTCTGCTGTCAGGGAGAATGAAGGTCTTGGGCAAGGAGGACATCGGCCTGAGGAAGAGGGAAATGCTCCTTTAGAAGGGACTCCTTCTGTGGATGATGAGCCCATATCCTCTCGGACAGGGGATACTCCTCTGGGGGGTGGGGGCCTCCTTGTAGTGGGTGATTCAATCATTAGAGGGATAGAGAGATGGGTTTGTGACCCGCGTGTTGACCGCACGGTGACTTGCCTGCCTGGTGCGAAGGTTGCAGACATCACGCAGCATCTAGACAGGCTCCTAGGCAGTGCTGGGGAGGAGACAGCTGTTGTGGTGCACGTTGGCACCAACGATGTGGGGAAATGTAGTCGGGAGGTCCTGAAAGCCAAATTTAGGCTGATAGGTAGTGTATTGAAGTCCAGGACCCCCAAGGTAGCATTCTCAGAAATGCTGCCTGTTCCACGCGCAGGTACAGTGAGACAGGCAGAGCTGGGGGGTTTCAATGCGTGGATGAGACAGTGTCGGGAGGAGGGGTTTAGATTTGTTAGGCACTGGGACACATTTTGGGGCAAGCAAGGCCTGTACAAAAGGGACGGGGTGCACTTGAACCAAGGTAGAACCAGACTGCTGATGCTTAAAATCAAAAAGGTTGCAGAGCAGCTTTTAAAATGACACCTGGGGAACAGCCGACGGGAGCTGGGCAGTATCTCATTTGGCAAAAGCCATCCCTTAAAGTGCGAGGATGCAATGAATTCAGATAAAACAGAAGGGGACAGTGCAGAACCGCATAAAGAGCAGACAGGAGCCTGTGCCAGCAGGTCAAAGAGTCATAAGAATAGCATGCTTCAGGGGAGAGATTCAGAGTATAGGTGCTTATATGCCAATGCCAGAAGCCTCCGAGCCAAGATGGGTGAGCTGGAGTGCTTGGTTGCTAACGCAGAAATAGATATAGTAGGCATAACAGAAACATGGTGGAACAGTGAGAACCAGTAGGACACAGTCATTCCTGGGTATAAACTCTACAGAAAGGACAGGGAGGGGCGCATTGGAGGTGGAGTAGCACTGTATGTTAAAGAAGGGATAGAATCTAACAAGCTTGAAAACCTAGGTGGACTGGAGTCCTTCACAGAAACTCTGTGGGTGACTATACAAGGCCGGAAAGGGAACGTGCTACTGGGGATGTGCTATTGCCCTCCGGATCAAAATGCCGACAGTGACTGGGAGTTGCAGGAAGAAATCAGGGAGGCGTCAAGGAGAGGCAGGGCTGTAATTATGGGTGACTTCAATTACCCACACATAGACTGGGTAAATTCACAGTCAGGTCAGGACACAGAGGTCAAATTTCTAGATACACTAAATGACTGTGCCCTAGAACAGTTGGTTATGGAACCAACCAGAGAGAAGGAGACCTTGGACCTAATTCTGAGTGACACCTAGGACCTGGTGCGTGACGTCAGTGTCATTGACCCTTAGGGAACAGTGACCACAGTGCCATCAAATTCAGCATACATGTGGGGAGAGAATCACCAAGGATGTCTAACATGGACATTTTGAATTTCAGAAGAGGAAACTTCTCCAAAATGAGGAGTATGGTGAAAAGAAAGCTGAAAGGGAAATCCAGGAGAGTCACTTCGCTCCAGAGTGCATGGAGTTTACTCAAAACCACAATACCAGAAGCCCAGTTAGACTGTATACCCCAAAAGGAGGAAAGGTACCACTAAGTCCAGGAGGATGCCAGCATGGCTAACGGGTACCATCAAAGAAGCCATAAAAGGGAAGACTTCCTTCCGAAATTGGAAGGCCTGTCCAAATGAAGAGAACAGAAAGGAACACAAACTCTGGCAAAAGAAATGGAAGGTGACAATAAAGGAGGCAAAAAGAGTTTGAGGAACATTTAGCCAAAAGTACCAAGGGGAATAACAAAAACTTCTTTAAGTACATCAGAAGCAAGAAACCTGCCAGGGAGGCGGTTGGACTATTAGACAATGACAGAGTAAAAGGGATTATTAAGGAAGATGTGGAGGTTGCAGAGAAGCTAAATGAGTTCTTTGCATCTGTCTTCATGGCAGAGGATACTGAACATATACCTGTTCCTGAACCAGGCTTTTTAGGGATGGAGGCTAGAGAGCCAAGTCAGATAGTAGTGACAAGAGATGATGTACTAAACTGTCTGGAAAAAGTGAAAGCTAACAAATCACCAGGGCCGGATGGCATCCATCCAAGAGTCCTCAAAGAACTCAAACGTGAAATTGCTGACCTAGCCTAACGTCCGTTCCAGGCCAATTGATGGAAAGCATCCTCAAGGATAAAATGGTAAAGCACATAGAAGAACAGGCCCTGCTGGGAGTGAGCCAGCATGGCTTCCGCAAAGGTAAATCTTGCCTCACCAACCTTTTGGACTTCTTTGAGGGTATCAACAAGTGTGTGGATCAAGGTGATCCAGTTGACATAGTATACCTGGACTTCCAAAAAGCTTTTGGCAAAGTTCCTCATCAAAGACTCCTGAGGAAACTTAGCAGTCATGGGATAAGGGGTCAGGTACATGTGTGGATTGCTAACTGGCTGAAAGACAGGAAACAGAGGGTAGGTATAAATGGAGAGTTTGCACAATGGAGGGAAGTAAGAAGTGGGGTCCCCCAGGGATCTGTACTGGGACTGGTGCTTTTTAATTTATTCATAAATGATCTAGAAGCAGGGGTAAGTAGTGAGGTGGCCAAATTCGCATATGATACCAAACTCTTCTGGGTAGTGAAATCCAAAATGGATTGTGAGCAGCTCCAAAAGGATCTCTCCAAACTGGGGAAGTGGGCGACAAAATGGAAAATGCAGTTCAATGTTGGCAACTGTAAAGTGATGCACATTGGGACGAAAAACCCCAGCTTCAGGTATATGCTGTTGGGATCCGAGCTGTCGGTGATTGACCAGGAGAGGGATCTTGGGGTCGTGGTGGACAGCTCATTGCAAGTGTCGACTCAATGTGCGGCAGCTGTGAAAAAGGCAAATTCAATGCTAGGGATCATCAGAAAGGGGATTGAAAATAAAACGGCTAATACTATAACGCCCTTATACAAAACTATGGTGCGGCCACACTTGGAGTACTGCATACAGTTCTGGTCACATCTTAAAAAGGACATTGTTGAACTGGAAACGGTGCAGAAGAGGGCAACCAAGATTATCAGGGGCCTAGAGCACCTTTCCTATGAGGCAAGACTACAACACCTGGGGCTTTTTAGCTTAGAAAAAAAGACGACTGCGGGGAGACCTGATAGAGGTCTATAAAATCATGCATGGTTTGGAGATAAATTCTTTTCCCTCTCACACAACACTAGAACCAGGGGTCACTCCATGAAATTGATTGCCAGGTCTAGGACCAACAAACAGAAGTACTTTTTCACACAACGTGTGATCCACTTGTGGAACTCTCTGCCACAGGATGTAGTGACAGCCAACAACCTGGACAGCTTTAAGAGGGGTTTGGATAACTTCATGAAGAAGAGGTCCATCAATGGCTACTAGTCGGAGTGCTGTGGGTCACCTCCAGTCTCAAAAGGCAGGATGGCTCTGAGAACCAGTTGCAGGGGAGTAATGGCAAAGGAGAGGGCACGCCCTCAACTCCTGCCTGTGGCTTCCAGCAGCATCTGGTGGGCCACTGTGTGAAACAGGATGCTGGACTAGATGGGCCTTGGGCCTGATCCAGCAGGGCTGTTCTTATGTTCTTACTCACTAGCCCTGCCCAGACATCATGTTCTGCGTGCATTCAGATGTCTATGTATGTAGAGGTTTTTGTGTGAATGACTGTACTTGCGCTCTAAAAATGAACCTGGGTACAAGTCCTTCAAATGCACTGTACAGATAGGAAGTATACTGCTGTACCTGCATTCAGTGCAACATGGATATCTGCACTTGTTTACACATTATAGAAGTGTTGGACGTAATGAGGCTGTTCACATGAGCAGCCAAGCCCAGGCTTGGACAACCCAGCCTGTGTGGAGCACCAGGATCAAGCCAGAACCTGGCACTGCCTCAGCCCCAAGCCCAAGAATTTACCCCAGGCTTTAACTTGGGCCCAAGTGCATCCTTAACCCAAGGTTCAGGGTCGCATATGTGCATGGGCTGCAGGTAGCCTGCGCACACACAGAGCCGGGTGGCAAGAGCAGCCTCCTCTGACTCCCTCTTGCTGCAACACCAATCATGTGTCAGGCGAGCAGGAGCCTGCCTTCCTGCCAGCAGTTTTGTTCATGTGCACGAACTCAACATGTGAATAGGGTTGCCGTAGCCCTGAAAACCACAGCAATGGGCGATGGAACTGTAGATATGAACCAGTACTCTGCAGGACTTTTAAGTGGGCAAGGGATCATTGCCCTCAAGGCAACTCAGCAGTTTCCATGTTGACAGTTAACATGTATATGCAGCAGCTGAAATATACTAATGCAGGTAGCTGCTAACACAGTAGCTCCAGTGCTTACACTGAAGGACACAGGAGTGAGAAGAAATAGGCTATATTTATGTGAATTTCAGCAACAACCAATTTAAGATGGCCACAACCAAGTCCCACTAAAGTTAATGTGACTTAGTCATGAGTAACTTGTTTCACTGATTTCGAGGGTGCTTAGTCAAGATGGGATGCTGCCCAAATCCACAGCATTATAGTCCGCTTCTGTGCCAATCCATTTAAGTGCCAGAACACATAACCATCATCAGGTGAATGGATTAGTGCAAGAAGAGACATTTTAAAAAGAAATTCCACCACATGTTCTTGGGAAAGTGTGGATGATTAAACAAGACTGTATGCAGGGGTGTACTGCAACCTGTATAGAACAAAGGGTGAATCTGACACCATTAAAAGGCAGAAAGAAACTACTTAAAATACTAAATTTTATTTTCACATTTACATTTAGTCTCCTCGCCATGTTCATTTGTCTGACCACCACTACTATGCATTATCAAAACATTCCATACATATTTGAAATTAACCAAAGGGTGAGTCCTGGTCTTAAAAACTGAACAGGCATTTTGGACAACACATTCTTGGCAAAACATCCTGGACGACATTAATCAGACTTTGTAGGGAAAGCTTTAGCATTTATAAAAAGGACAGCCAGATATTAATGGTTAAACATACAGGACTTCAACTTAAAAAGGAACCATTTAAGTCTTGCTTACAGAGTCTGCCTCCACTGCCAGAGTGCTTGAATAACCTAAAACATACAAACAAAATTTAGTTCTGCTTAGATCTTCCTCATGAATATAGTTCTATATTTAATGTAATTTAGAACACATTATATTCAACTAATGTCTAAATAAGATATTTATGGACATGGAATTCTCCACTGAAAATGGATGTATGACTAATAGGCCATGGGTACAATCCAAGCCTGTGCTAATTCTGAAAAATGCTTACAGTATTCTGTACACTTAGATTAAAATTATTCAATGTATTTTGCTTTTTAAGACTGCTCACACCCTATAAAACATAGTTAAAAGAAAGCAAAGGGAAGGGTGTGTCTTAGTTAGGCAAATACTGTCTGAACTCTGCCTGCCCTGCCTTATGTCCAAATCCACTTCAGTAGCTGAATTAACTGCTTTCAAACATTCTCCTTCAACAGCCCATGCATCCCCCCACCCCCAGCTTTGATCTGTTTGGGTGAAGCAGAAAAGCAGAACTATTTTATTAAAGGAATTTTGATAGTGAAATTTAAGATGTAAAGGTCTAACCCAATACAACTTGCTTCCTGATACCAGCATCACCACCACCACCTTCTGGCACGCCCTCACACAGTAATTTGGTTGATTTTGGGAAAGGAAAGCATCGAGACTGCCAAAGGTTCTAGTGGAGTAGTTCTCTTTGCTGCAAAAGGAAACTGAAGAGTAGGCTAGCCAAGTTCAGAAGTAAAAAACCACAACACCATTTTACTTTGTCAAAATGGTGCTGAAGAAACACTAGGTTTAGTGAAAAGGTTTAGTGACCATCTAAAAATGAAACAATGTTAACCTCCCTCCCTATCCATATATATTATTTATTTATTTACAATATTTATACCCTGCCCCTCCAGTGCAATACTGCTCAGGGCGGCTTACAACAATGACACAGATACAAGTAATAAAATTAATTTAAAAAAAAAAGTCAGATTAAAAACATATATATAAAAACTGTGGCTAATCTTATGTATGGCAGCTCTTGCAAGAGTTTGCAAGCAGAAGCACCGTGGTGACTGGGCAGTGGAGATTCCATATGCAGATGGGGAGGAGCCTGTGGCACCATGGTGATTGGGCAGTGGGGATTCCATATGCAGATAGGGAGGAGGAGCCTGTGATGTTTAAAGAGAGTTGGAATGCAACTGTTACTGGTCGGAAGATTGTAGAGGAGAGGAATCTATCTATCTATTTATAAAAGGATAGTGGGCAGGGGTCTGGGATCATGAGGCAGGAAAGAGCCCCTTCAGGAGAAGGATACTGCCTTTGTGTGAATTAGATGAGGAAACAAAATGAACAATATCTGTTAACTCAGGGAGGGGGAGAGTAAGAAGGAAGGGGACGGGCCTGGGGCCTGTCCGTGGCCTGACAGGGACAGGGACGGGCCCGGTCAATCGTTGCTGCTGCTCCTGTGGGGACGAGCGGGAGCAGGACTCGGGTGAGGAGGTCTCTGGGGATAGGGGGTTGCAGCTTGGCCAACAGGCGCCAGCAATGCTGCAGCCACGACCAAGAGAGGTGAGGGGGATGGAAGCAACGGGATGGAGGAGAAGGAGCAGGAGTGTGGCTCAGGTAAGGGTAGAGAGATCTCTGAGGTGCGGGGAGCAATCAAATACAAGTATTCAGATGCTCTGTGTGGGTTAAACTAATAACCACTATCCCATTTACTTAACCTAGATATTGTGCTTTGCAACCCTCTTAATTTCTAAAACATATATAACATGACTGTGAAGAGTGCCATCAATTGTGCTGAAACTGCAGTTATATCATCAAGTAGTAGTAAATTCCATTACCTTCTGGTCCTCTGTCCTGAAACAATTCTTAATGTAATTCACAAACTTGGCTTCCACTTTAGGAAGAGAAACTCCCTATTGTGTAAAAAAAAGAAAAAGCCAAGCATACAATTAATAAAAACCAACAGAAAAAATTGTAACCAGTATTCTAAGAGAATCTGCCATTTTAAAAAAAAAATTAAAGTTACCTTTGATTCACATGCAAACATTCTGGCTAAGTTCTGCACCTTCTGACCGAAGCTTAAAGAGCCAAAACAAATGGCTGTTTAAGATAAAAGTTGAACTACCAAGACTACTAGCCAAAATTATGTGCCTGGTTGCACCAACACAATTTTCTCACAGGGAAAATGTAAACTGGCCTCTTTCTTTCTCAGGCTGAGAAGATTCCCAAGTAGAGATATGAAGTTGTGGGGAAATAGGGGAGAGTGGGGGAGAAGCAACTATTTTCCCTTGATACTTTTTATCCAGTGGAAAAACTGGAAAGAGCTGACTGACAAAACGTTATGCAATATTTCAGAATGACTGAAATATTTGTAAAGCAGTGTTTTAAAATAATTGTTTTAACAATTTTATAGTTCTTCAAAACATGCAAAACCTAGAACTTAAATGGGTGACATCCAAACCTTTGACACCGTACCATGCCATCAATGGAAACACCTTTTGCAAGTGTAAGGAGTTGCGCTTATGCAAAGAACTCCTGCATGAACCAAATTCTCCTTCAGAAGCAGGAGGAGGTCTCATCAATAGCATGGCAATGCACTGAAGGTTTGGATGCCATCCAATGTTGGAGCAAGTACTCTCAGAAGTTGTGACAATTTGGTCAGAACTAGAATTTTGCAAAGCACATCCCTCCCACAAACATGAATCCCTTTGTGCAATACAGCCTGACTCTCTTAGCTCTCCTGTTGCAGATTCCTCCATCTTCTGCATCAAGTGAGACAACAGATGTTTGAAAATGCACACATCCAATCTAATGTAAGCCGCTTCTTTTAATTCATTTAAATCAATTTTCTAAAGTCCATGAAGCTCAAAGTAAATATTTCAGAATCAGTCGTTATGGACCATTCAGAATTGATTAGAGAAATAAGCTTCAGTTATGTTACTATTTGAGAATATATATATGTATTAAGAGTATGTATATGGATTTAGGACAGCTCATTATCTACAGTTAGTAACACTTTCAACCTGTTCCTATACATACTCCACTCAGAAGTCTCTCTAATTGGGCAAAGAATTATAGTCTGTAGAATGGTATTACTGCTATAAAGTTCGAGTCAATATTCAACTTTACTGCAAGCCCTTTATTACATTATCAACTTTTTCTCCACACCAAAGTGCATGAAGAAACAAAGTGCTCTCGCAAGGGATCTTTTCTATCTCATCCTTTCCACTGCAGCCCCAAGCCCCCTGAAAAGCCATTCCTGAGGGCTGAGGAATCCACTTAGGAACTGCACAGTATGTGGCTTGGGGGTCTGCAGTAAGGGGGCAAGTCCCTAGAAGATAGAAGCACTTTCTAGGAGCAGCTGAGGGACCTAATTAAAACGAGAGGTGGGAAATGCCCCATGTTCAAGAATCATCCTGCTTGCACAAGTTTAGACATAACTCAGACCCATTACCTGCTTTCGAGCAGATAATAAAACATACCTTTGTTTATTAGAATTCTCCTTTTTCAGAAAAAAGGGAAGAGTTTTTTCCCCAGCTTCAAAGTTTCCAGCATTTGATACCAAATTTCTTTGATATTCCTACCATTAGTATTTCTGCCAAATCTTACCTCAAATTCTCACACACGAGACTGAAATATTCCCCACCACTGAGTTCAGCAGTAAAAAAAAGTGACTTCAGTTAAGCAAGCTACTAAAAACGTTTCAACTATTCAATGGACTAGTTAACATACCTTTTGTATGCTCGCCTGCATTTTTGCTTTAATCTCATCTAAAGAGAAGGGTTTGGGTGGTGTTTTTGGAGTCTGTGGTTTCCTCTCTTTATGAGACTCTGGAGTCTGAAACATATCAACTCATTAATATCTCAACAGATGACAAAACAGTATTTGATGACAGGTAATTCTACCACCTTTTGCCAGGACTACACTTCCAATACAGATTCACATCAATATACAGTCATATTTGTGTGTGCAGCACAAAATACACACAACCAGATGGGAAGTGCACTTGTAGAGTGAACACAACACTGTTCAGAATACACAAGGGTGAAGTACGAAAACTCACCCCAGGCATGGTATTGTCAAACTTGCAGCAGTACAGTTCCCCTTCTGAAAGCACATGGTGTACTGACAAGCATATAAATGTGAATTCTAGCTCTTATGTCCCATAGTACATCAGTTTTATTTTAAATGGATAAGTCAAATCCCCCCAGATTAGCACAATTTCAAGCATTCATAAAGCTCTAACGATCCACATTCAAATCACTCTAAACCACTTTAGAAGCAAATTATGAATGGTAGTTAAAGAAACTAACTTTTGCTTTAGATGCAGTCAGCTTAGAATCTTTTCCATTCTGGTTTGATTTTGGTGTGTTCTTTGCAGAAGAATCTCGGGCTGGCTAGAATTAGAGTATGAATAGCCTCATGTTAGATAAATATAAAAGGCAATTTTTAACACTACCAATATAGGTAAAGGTACAAAAAAACCTCATCAGTCCAATCTGACTTTCAGTTTTCCAGTAATCAGCTACATGTTCAGGAGCCCAAAAACCCAGGCATCACATTTTTCAGTACTTAATACATTTCTGCATAGCACAAGACTACAGAGGTAACATGGGGTATAGGAACTAATAAGCTCAAGTGTGATTTGTTTTTACAATACCCTTGGCCATATAAATCAATAACCATCTCTTATCTGGCTTCTGGAGTTTGTCATACTATCAGTCACATGAAATTACACAAAATCCCAGCAAAGGCATTTCTGCCCACTGAATTTTGTTATGACTTCAGTGGGAAGTCATAACAAAATGCAGAGAGAAGTCTTGCCACTGGACACTGAAACAAAGTTTCAATTCCAGCTCCAGAGTGGAACCAACAAGCAGGCTGCAATGCAAGTAAGCTCAGAGTTCTATTGATGAGCCGTTAGTTATGATTGGGAACCTGTGCTCTATGCTGCTGATTTTTATTCATATTCATCAACATTTACAGGCTCTAGAGAGACTTCCACAAATTTACACAGAATAGTCTGAAAACAATTTCATCTCCAAGGTTAAGCAGACCTGATTTATTTACAGAGAATCCCTCTTACGCTTCTAAATCCCTTCAAGAAAGGCCTCTAAAGCCCCTCTTTAGAGAAGGGCTTATTAGTGTTTTTATCTGCTGTCTGTATCCACTAGGTTTTAGGTTACAGTGGTTTAGCCGCTGTACTGGAGAGACAAGATATAAATATTTTAAATACAAATTAACAGAGGTCAGGATACAAATGGCGCAAATATAGTCACAATTCAGTCCCGAATATTCACATTTACTTAAATACCTAAGGTCACATCTATGAAACCATTTTTTCCTATTCTGAGCTAGTTTTATCCAGTGAAGCCAAGCTATACTCTGGCGATACTGGCAATAAACATGTTGACAGTATATTTATTTCTCTATCATGTTTCTAACCAAATTCCCCAAAATTTGGATCGGATTTTTTACATCTCCGATTTTCTACAAATTATACAAATGTGGTGAATTAATCCTCAATGGAAATTATAAACCCTCATCTAAAACTTGATGCTTCAGTTTCAAGATTCCTAGACCATTTTAAATCTTTAAACCACAGTGACACCTAGTGTTTCAGTATGCAACCGCACATTTGTACAATAATGCGCAATCTTAACTAGGCTCCAAGATGTCAAATGATGTAAAATCCAGGGAAGAAATTTCATGATGTAACTTCTCCCACAGCATAAGATTTCATTATTTGAAGGCATAAAGCAAACCTTTGTTACATCCAGCTTTCAAGCCCAAAGCTGTAACATCCACCTTTCAAGGGGCTCAAGTAGACATTGATCCCCTGCAAATAATCTGAAGATTTTTCTATCTTCAAAGCCAAGTGAATTTTAGCTTTATAATGCAGATAGGAAAGCAGGAATGGAACAGTACCAGAGCAAGGGAGACCATCTTGCACTCCAAAGCCCTTGAAGGCTTATGCATGAGTCAGGTACCATGGAGAGTGAGTGCTACGAATGAGGCAAATGGCAGTTTAAGCCAGGCTGGCAGAGGCAACATCAAAGTTCACTTATAAACCAGTGGCTGCCAATAGGTTTCCAGGCAAAATACGAAGTGCTTGTCATGGCTTAGGCCCTGGGTATCAAAGAGAACGTCTTCTTTATTATGATCCCCACTGCTCATTGAGGTTGTCTGGAGAGGTCCGTCTCCAGTTGCCGTCAGCTCAGCTGGTGGCCACACGGGGACGGGCTTTCTCGGTTGCTGCCCCAAGACTGTGGAATGCGCTCTCTACTGATATACGATCCTCCCCATCTCTGACAATTTTTAGAAAGCATTTGAAAACCCACCTCTTCACCCAAGCTTTTTCTGTTCTTTAAATTTTTAAAGTTTTAATTCGTGGTTTGATTTTAAATTGTTAAATTGTTTTAAGTTTTTGTATATATTTTAACTTGTTTTATACTATAGTTAACCGCCCAGAGACAAAAGTTTAGGGTGGTGTACAAAAGTAATAAATAAATAAAATAAACCAAGTTAATTATTACATGCACAGCCTATCTCCTTTCAAACCCCAAGGAGTCAAAATACTCTTTTAAAAAGACAAAAGAGTCATAGGCGATGATGCCCGTGTACACAGCCATATCAGCAAGGAGCTTCCTGGAAACGATTTGTTTGCCACAAGTAACCCAGACAAGATGGAACTTTCTAAGACTAGTACCACAACTGCTATGGCTTTTGGAGTACTATGGTATACAGTTGAAGAACATGAGATTCCTGTAATATTTCACAGCCAGCATTTGGCCAGGGGAGAAGGCGCACAGAAGAGGAAAGAAGTGAAATGCAGTAGCACCATTCCGTAAATCGATTAAGGCAGTTCTCTTGAGGCAGGAACAGTGCTTGCCATATTAAGATTTTCATAGATTCACACTGTGATTGATACAAATATACTAGCACAGGCCCATGAAATCCTCCTTCAATTTCAGAAGCCCTATTTTATACACAGAATTAAATAAAGCCTTAGGTAAGCAAAGGCAGTAGAGGCATGCTCAGATAGCAAGATGATTCCACTTAAATTGTTGAAAAATAAATCTAACATTTTGGCATGTAGTCAGTGGCAGATAGCAATCCGCATGGCATTTTCCTTAACATTGCAGACAGAATCTACAAAATGCTTGTTCAACTATTGCCACCAAGCTCAAAAACCGTGAGACAATTCACTTAGACGCTCAATAAGGGTTGCAACACAATTAAATTGCTGTACTTGCCTTTATCTCCTTTATTTTTGTGGCAGTCACACATTTTTAAATTCCTCTAGGAATCAAGGTGCTAGAAAGATGCACTTTTCAAACTGAAGCAGGCCTATAGTTGATTTGGGGGCCACAAAAAACTGAGGTTTATTGCCCATCATAGACCCATTTATACAGGTTGAAGAATTCCTGTTATAATCAGCCAAGAAGAAGCATGCAGCATCAATCTTTTATTTTTTCTAGATATGCAGCTTTTGATAATCTATTATGCTAGGATACTCTGTGTGGTCATTTTCAAATACAAACGTCATGCAAACACATAAGCCCACTACCCATTGCAATTTTAACAGCTAAATGTGAGATCAAACATACAGAGCAGTTTGTAAATCAGAATGTTCTATATAAACTCACTTTTTTTGCTGGAGTCTTCTGTTCTTCCTCTTCCTCATCCACATCCTCGTCATCACTATAATTAAAACTCTAGTTAACATAAATTTCCATAAGTCTGGCAATTTTAAAATGTTGAATGTCTTCAACAATATTTATATTATTTAGAAGTAAATTTAGATTCTCAAGGAAAGCATCAGTGGTTGCTTTATTTCAAACCTTTAACCTGTGAATAATGAACTGTCATGTTAATACCAGTAACATTTTAACA
This sequence comes from Hemicordylus capensis, assembly GCF_027244095.1. NCBI lineage: Eukaryota > Metazoa > Chordata > Lepidosauria > Squamata > Cordylidae > Hemicordylus > Hemicordylus capensis. The sequence goes on along the minus strand of NC_069657.1, from coordinate 264,645,204 downwards.
AGATTCATTTAGCCTCTTAAATTATTATAAAGCTTTAAAAGCACAAAGGACTGCACTTAAATGAATTCCCCTAGAAGTTAGGCAAGTTTTTCAGTATTGCACCTTCTGGCTCTGAAACTGGTATTTAATGCAGTTAATAATCATGTCACTCAAACAACTGCCACAGGTTCTACATAGGTTTTGAAAGTCACATACTCATCATCTTCATCGTCGTCATCATCTTCTTCTTCATCGTCGTCATCTTCATCATCGTCATCTTCCTCCGACAGCTTTGCTTTTTTCTTTAAAATACCATATGCAAATCAAGTTGATATACATGTGCCAAGAGTAAATACCTGGGCTATAAACTAAAGTTAAAATATGTACCTGCCTTTTTGCACACATCTAGTTTATATCCAAAGGTCAGATCTATTTCATTCATAGTCTGGATTCACAGAGCAAGTATGTAAAGTTTCTTTTGCAAGCCATGTAGGATAGGACACTTAAGTCAAGCAACTTAAGAGTGCATGTTTGATAGCTTATTTAAGCATGTGCCTTGTTCCTTGTAGATACAACTTATGCCACTGTCCTGCAATGTCCCAGGACTAGAGCACATAGGAGTTCCCCTAGTTGCTTCCCAGGCTTGTAAAAAATAGGCCTGGTCAATCAGAAGAGTATTACATCTCCTATCTTTTGCCAAATCAACATGCAGTTGTCACAGCAAGATTCTGTGTAGCAGCCTGTAAACTGAGATGGGAACAATTTAGCTGTAACTAAGATCTTTGCATAACCTAATGCGGTATTATCAAGGTTTCCTGTTTTGATTTTGTTTTGTTTTATGCTGATTTATATTTTGGTGTGTATGTTGACTGGTCATTGACCGTTACTTGCTTCCCAGGCTTGCAATCCCTTCCATGACTCAGAGTGGAGGAAAGGGAGTTTGATCACCCATCTCCCTCTAGTGCTCTCTCTGCTTAGCCTTGCTCCTTCTGATGAGCCAATCAAGACACAACCTCCTACTCCTCAGCACAGCTGTGCTGCTTTGAATAACCTACTGCAGCTGGGTTACCATTACATGGGCTGTCATCTGTCTTCTTCCTGGCCACACCTCTTCCCACCCTGTCAGCCATATGCATCCCTCTTTCCCTACAAGTGTGGAGCACAGTCATGCTGAAACTGCTCACTTTGGTGCTAGAGGGCAATTCCATCTCTCTCTCCAGCTCCTGACCGCCAGTAGGGCTACATGCATCTTCCTGTGTTATCTGAGTCAGTCACATAACGCTTCTGCCATTCTTTGGCAAGTCCAACTGCTGACAGCCACATTTCCACCATTTTTGCAAGCTTACCTGTGGAACTTTAGTCAATGCCACATTTGAGGCCCTTTTCCCAGTATTTTTTAGTATCTTCATGTCCTCATCCTCATCTTCAGATTCTGGCTCTTCTTCCAATGCTAAAATAATTGGGATAACACAAGACAATGACCAAATCTTTCAACTATCAAGAAGTTACAAACCAATTCATTTTACCAAATTATTGCGTAAATTGAAATTTCCATACCTACGAGATGTTGACCACTGACATATACAGGCCCTGAGCCACTTTTCAACCTGAGAATTACGGGTGGTGTGATTTCAAAGCCACCTAATGAAACCTAAATAAAAGTGAAATATAGTTGGAACATTTTATATCAAACACAAAGTACAGCTGAACCCACTGAGCCGGAGGGTGGGGTGGGGAACCTGTAGACAGTGAACTCATGAATGCAAATAGACCATAACAGACTTTACAGGCTAGATTGAAAATGTTGACTAGATTCGGTATAGCAGGCCTGACTGGGTTAGAATCAATCCCAAATCTATCAGACTGCATACAGAACAAAACAACCTTAGATACATCCACTTATTAACTACAGGACATAAGCATTATGTCATGGTCTCTTAACACTGGAAAAGGGAGGATGGTGTTAATCTGCCCAAGATTAGGACCTACTGCATAGAACAAACAGTTTATGGTATCTCTGCATGCTAGTCTACATTACTTCCAGTGGATTTTATTTATTTAAAGCATTTCTCGCTGCTTTTCCAAAGTTCTCCAAGTCTGCTCTGTTTCTCCAGCTCCAAGAACAGGCCTGTTTTACCATTCCAAACACTTCACAAATAGTGACAAATGACAAGCTAAATTACAGGTGGGATGCTAGGGCTGAGATGGTGACTACTGAATTTACGACTGAGGAGATTCAGTGGAGTTTCCATTCATCCACTGCCTGATCTCTTTGGGGTCTCAGATACTGGTGAAAGAGACGGGAACATATTTATGGTTGCAGATATTTGAGTTTTATACAACACACAATAGTGTTTATGTACAAACACTTCCAACAACCCCAACTCAAGAAAAGAAGTTAGTCACTGTTTTATGTTTGCTAAAAATGGTATCAAAGCTAAAGAGTTTTCATCTTGCTTTCAACTGGTTAATTAATTGTGCAATTCAAATTCAAACCAATGAGGTGAATGAATCATCTTATTTTTGATTTGGATTATGTATATCTGTTTCATTTTACTTCCGTTTAAGAACTGGGTGAAATGTGCAAGAGACTCTCACATACCATGGATAATCACTTGAAAAAAGTTAATTACAACTTGGAAGCTGCCCAATTTGCCCAGGATTATGTTAGGAACATAAAAACTGCCTTACACAGAGTCAGACCATTGGCCCATCTAGCTCAGTAGTGTCTACTGGAAGTCGCTCTCCAAGATTTCAGGCACAGGGTTTCCCAACCCTACCTAGAGATGCCAGAGATTGAACCTGGGACTTTCTGCATGCAAAGCAAATGCTCCAAGGCTGATTTACAGCCCCATCCCATTAATACCCAATATGTTACACTGTTCATAACGTCATAGTAGAACCAAAATATATCATGTAAGAGTACATCTAGGAGACAAGTAACAACTAATGCTTCTTACTGGAGAATATGCTTACCGTAGGCTGCACCGACATCTTCAAGGATGCCAGCGTAACAGTAATCTGGTTGCCTTCGTAGTCCAATGCTTCAGCTTCGACAACATGCAATTCATCTTTTGCACCAGCTCCTAAACTAACCTACATCAATACAAGGTTAGAAAAGTAAAACTACTAAGATTTACTATTTACTTTCCATGTATATTCATCTGGACACTAAACAGAAACAGAATCTATTGGTACATCTGCCTATTACTAAGAGTGGCCAAGCTAGACATATCACACAAGAGGGGAAGGAGTTCCCCCTGAAGGGAAACTGACTTAGTGGGGCAATAGTTTAGAGTGCTATGTAGTTTTATTATATACAAATTTCATTGTTGTATTGCACAAGCAAATGCAAGCATCTCCAAAGGGGTTTTCAGTGGTAGGTGTAGCCACAAAGTAAGTACTGTGCCACTGTACAACAACAGACTAGGAGGGCTATGCCATACCTGGCTGCCATGATATCAGAGGCTGCACTGAGTTCACTGCTTGGACAGAGTTCCTCAAGCAGTCTTGGGCAGGGAGGGGATCTGACTGTTTTTGCTACTATTGTTTGATCTCCAGTAGAAGGGATACAGCAGTCATGTAAAAAAAGCCTGCCAATGCCTTGGCAAGGTCTCTAGTGGCCACATAAAGGTAAAGTGTATCAAGTTACTTTAGATTCCAGGCACACACAGAGCCCTGTGGTTTTCTTTGGTAGAATACAGGAGGGATTTACCATTGCCTCCTCCCACGGCAGTGTGAGATGATGCCTTTCAGCATCTTCCTATATCGCCACTGCCCGATATAGTACCAGCAGGGATTCGAACTGGCAACCTTCTCCTTGTTAGTCAAGCATTTCCCCATTGCGCCATTCAAGGTGACCAGTGACCACATAGTGAACCCATAACCAAATACATTTTTAAGTTGTAACTGGCCCTAGACCCTAGCTCTACACGACCTAGACTTCATAATTTGTATTTGGTGCAATGATTCAGTATCATCTGAGAAACAGCACTTACCGTTCTTAAAGAGAGCTGATGTTCATTTTCTTCATCATTCACCTTGAAATGATAGTCCTTGTCTGCCTTTAATTCACAACCTAAAAAGAGAACATACATATTATGCAGTCATACAGCAGGTAGATTTTTTGCCACGTCGAGTGCAAGTTTTATCAAAATAAAAACCAGCCCTCTTCACAGGCCAAATCTGGAACCAATTTAGTGTCGATTTCTAGACCAACAGAAAAGTTGAACTGAGATACCTTGATTTGTTTCTACACCTACCTGTATTTCAGAAATGTTTATATCCATGTTGTAACTTACCAAAGCCTTTGAAACAAAGCAAGAGGGCCAAAGAAACCCTTGAGTGTGGAACCGTCACATACATACATCTTCTTAAAAGCTGTGACTACTACTGTTTCAGGGTTAGCAACCAAGAGCATGCAATAGTACCACTACATACCTGCAGGTCATAAGGACTGACTTGTCAGCTACTGGTTACACTCATCTACATCTTACAGGAGAACCATGATCCGCCTACTTAAGCACATGGTCATCACTCCTTGCTCAGTTCTATTGTAATACTATCTTCATGGCAGCTTTCCCCAACAAGCCTCTCCTTGGCCTAGTTCTCATTAGCTCAACCTGTGTCTTGGGTTTCTTCAGATTGCACCTGGGGGGCTCACATGATTAACTACTCTTCCATATTAAAGACCCTGCACAGAGAAAAAGAGCAGGTCAGGGAGAAAACTAGGCTAGCACATCTCTTCCGAATGCAATTTTTTTAAAAAAACAACATACACGGCCTACATGCAATCCCAACACTGCTCGGATCAAGAACTGAGCTCTTGCCTCCCTATATCTGCGCCCTAAAGAGAACACGTGGGAAAAATAAAAGGCAGGCGCTGGAAAGCGAGGCAGGCCCAATTCCCCCTCCCCAGCCACGTGACGGGGGAAAGCATCACCAGAAACTGGTGGGCCCGACTCCAAGGCCGCGGCGTCACTCAGTCGATGCAAAGCAAGAGGACAAAAGATGCTCTCCGTGCCCACACATCAGTCTCCCCGCAATCCTTCCCTCCCTCTTCAGAGGCTGTAGCCGCTGCAGCCTTCCCGACCAAGGTCAAGGCGACGTCAACCGCGAAGCCGACGCCACGTGGGAAGGCCCAGCAGAGCCCCACTTCCAGGCGCTTCCCCACCCCCACCCCTCGGCGGGTAGCGGGAATGGACCGGGCGGGGGGAGTGGAAAGAGCAGCTGGGAAGGAGTTCGCCACACGGCGGGAAGGCACGCGCGCGAGCGCCCTCTGGGCTGGGTTACCGAAGAGGAAGGTCTGCGGCCGCAGGGAGCCCATGTTGTCCATGTCCATGCTGCTGTCCTCCATGTTGCTGCTGCTCTTCCTCCTTCGTCGTCGGCTTCTCGAGAAGGTTGCCGCGGGGACGGGAAGGGGGGGAAAGGAAAGGAAATCAGGTACGACGGCGCCTGTACAGCGGACGGAATAAGGCGCACACGGAAAGAGCCCGCCTCCTCCCCTTCGGCCGGCTATATAGATTGGCAGATCTCGCGAGAACCGTCCCTGGCCGTTAGCGGCCGCCCACTCCTTTTCTCCAAGTCCTACTGGAGAATGCTCGAGCGTGCGCCTCACACAGCGAGGTTTGAGTGGCGCACGCGGTTGGGTTTCTTCTAACGGAAGTAGCCTTCGCGTTTCGCGCGTGCGCTCTCCAATGCGAGTGTTCTCACATTGTAAAAGACTTCCTGTAAGGCTTCACAAAGCTCGAAAGATCGAGAAGGTGGGGGTGGGGCACAGCGCGCCGCGTCTAAAACGGTGGCCCGCCCGGTGGGTTTTTTCCCTGCATTTATTTTCGCAAAGGCTCCTCAAGTTTACATTCATGGAGCTTGTCCCAAATGAAGGCAAGTAATCTGTCTACAGACCTCCCCAGGAAGGAATCCGCGGGGACCTATCAAATCAACAGCGTCTCCCGCCCCACACAGCACCCCCACCACAAACAGCTGGAATGCCGGGACAGAAGGGCCTCTTAAAAATCAAAGTAGATCTAGATCCCAAAGATAGTAGGAGGTCTTGGATTCGGAAGCCCTCGAGAACAATATTTTAGAACTGAAATCTTACACAGTATTATACTGTTACCAACCCCTTACCAGCCAGGAATGGTCCAGAACGCAACGCCCTGGAGCGACCAAGAACAGACATAAGTCCTTTGCCAATAACAGTGGAATATGTTAAATGAACAAAAGCTGAGGAATGAAAAGCCATGTATTACTAAAGCGTTAGTGACCCATGTTTCTCGCCAAAACAGGAGTCAGAACAATACAGGCCAAAATGAACTCTTAACAATCAAGCTGGATGCCAAACACAACAGGTTGTGTTAAAGACACTTAAGCAGTTTAACGCAGGCAGTCAGAGCATCTGTGCACTAGGCCTTGATTGCTCTCCTGACCCCCTGCCACTGCCCCCCTCACCTTAGAGATCTCTTTCCACCCTCACCTGAGCCACACTCCTGCTGCTCCTCCTCCTCCATCTGGTTGCTTCCATTCCCCTCACCCGTCTTGGTTGCGGCTGCAGCATTGCTGGTGCCTATTAAACAAGCTGCAGCCCCCTATCCCCAGAGGCCTCCTCACCCACACCCAAGCCCCACTCCTGCGGTGGATGCACCTGATTGGCTGAGGCGTAGGCCAATAGCGGTGGCGGGCCTGGCCCAGCCATGGTGGAAGCCAGTGGTGGCAGCAGGCCAGGCCTGGCCGTGGAGGCCAGCGGTGGCAGTGGGCCTGGCTGTGGAGGCCGGCAGCGGCAGGCCGGCCCGGCTGCAAAGGCCGGTGGTGGGCCAAGCCAGTTGCGGAGGCTGGTGGTGGCGGGCCCGGCCCAGCCAGCCACAGAGGACAGAGGCGGCGGCGGCGGGCCCAGCCCGGGCGCAGAGGCAGGAGGTGGCGGTGGGCCCAGCCCAGCCACAGAGGACAGAGGCAGTGGGCCTGGCCTGGCCATGGAGGCCAGAGGCGGTGGTGGGCATGGCCTGGCTGCGGAGGACAGAGGCGGCAGCAGGCCCGCCCAGCTGTGGAGGCAAGGCCCAGGAGGGGGGAAAGAAAATGGAGGGGAAGTGACGGTGGGGAAGAGAGGCGTTTGGGCCCAGAAGCAGAGACTGGGGCAGAAGGTGATGGTGGGAGATGTAACTGCCGGCCCCAAAGAACGCACCGATGCTCTGTGCAGGGTCGGCTAGTATAGATAGATTCCTCTCCTCTACTATCAAGAACATCTTCCAACCAGGAACAGTTGCATTCCAACTGACCTTAACCATCATAGGCTCCTCCTCCCTATCTGCATATGGAATCCCCACTGCCCAATCACCATGGTGCTTCTGCTTTCACAGGCTCCGTTTGGGAGCCAGACCACGCCCCCCCCCATCTGACGTCAGACACGGGGCGTGGCTATCCCCTGCATCTGACGTCAGACGCAGGGGGCGGGGTTATCGGTCGCCCGCCGCGGCCGCACACGGGCCACCGGCAGGCTAGCTACGCGCCTGCTCAGGGAGAACCAGGCCACAACCATTTCCCACTTGCCTCTCCCACATTTTGCTTGCTCTTTCCACATTCCAAAGCTCCCCCTGAGCAAGACACTCTACTGCTCGTTGTGTGAGTCTGGCAGGGGTCAGACGCCAAGTGGTCAGTTTGCAGGTCTGAGGCAGGAGCTGTTGTCTGTTGGGCGTAAGGCACTTAGAGGCAAGGCTCAAGTTTAATTGGCAGCAACCAAAGATCAGAAAAGTTCAGAAGAAGGTAAGATAGGACAGGTTTATACATAACAGCAGCACCTGAGGTTTACAAAAGCACCTATATCCCCAGAAGACACACCCAGATCCATCCCCACACTAGGCCCTACTTCCTTGAATCCAGGTTCATATATGCCAGGATTGGTTGTGATGTACAAACCCACCAATCATGGTATATCCTGCCCTACTTCCATCACGGAACTTGACATCTGTAAGTGAGATCTGAAGCAAGTTATAGGTGGCAGTGTTGTCCTTGGGTCGGGGTGTAGCTATAATTGAGCAGATGCGTTCAAAGAACCCAGGGCCCCAGCTCCACTCCTCCCTATTTTCTTAATTATCTCACTTCGAGAGGCCGCTGAGGAGAGGAGTGGGCCTGCCTTGGGTGGGGGGCAAATAGGGGTCATTGCCCCAAGTCTTGCCCCAGTCCTTTGTCCCACACCAGCAGCAGGGGTATGGAGATTCCAGATTATTCCAAATGATAGGGAGAGGGAGTCTCCCCATCCCCACCACTGCCAGCCCTGGAGCATGGCTCCACAGAGCTGTGTTCCAACCTTTTTGGACCCCCACAGTGCGCTTGGTTTGGCTGCGCATAGTGCAGCTCCCACTGAGTTGCTCTCCTCTCTGGTTTGCTCAGAATGGAACACAGCCTATCCAGGGCTGCCACTGTGTACAGCTGAGCAGAGTGTGCCGTGAGCTGGGTCAGAGTTCAGCAGCTGCTGTAGGAGCTGTGCTATGTGGGCCAAACAGGAATCTCCGCACCACCACTGCTACGCCTCACCAGGGCTCCACACGCCCTAGGAATGGCCCTGCGTGTTGGGTTCCCTGACGGAAGTAGATGGGATATACCAAGACTGTTGGGTTTGAATTTCATGACCATTCTTGGCAGATCAGAACCTAGACAGGGAAGTAGAGGCTTGTGCTCCCAGGGCTGCAGGTACTCACACAAAAAACAGGTTGCTTACCTATAACCGGTGATTGCTCTGATTATCCATGTTCACTTACATTCTGGTCTGCGTGCATTGCGGCTGTAGGTTCATGCTTGGCGGAGCTATCCTGGGTTGTGAGGAGTTTGGTTTCTGCTCCTTCTACTTCCAATCAGTCCCTGGAGTTGCTCTGCTGTGATGCCTTTAATGGGTTCTTTGCGAATAAGATCTCCTGTATACGGGCCAATTTGGATTCCACTATTTCTGAAAGGTCTATTAGATTGGATCAGTTTCAATCTGTGACTCCTGAGGATGTGGAGAAGCTGCTTGGGGCGGTGCGGCCTACCACCTGTTCTCTGGATCCTTGCCGGACTTAACTGCTTCTGTCTACTCTAGCAGGGAGATTGTTGTAGGTGGCCTAGTTAACATCATAAATGCATTGCTGAGGCAGGGTAGGGTGCCTCCATGTTTGAAGGAGGCAATGGTTAGACGACTTTTAAAGAAGCCTTCCCCGGACTCCTTAGCGATGGATAGTTACAGGCCAATCTCCAATCTCCCTTGGTTGGGCAAAGTGATTGAGAGGGTGGTGGCCGGCCAACTCCAGGCAGTCTTGGAGGAAACTGATTATCTAGACCCATTTCAAACTGGCTTTAGAGCTGGCTATGAAGTTGAGACAGCCTTGGTCAGCCCGATGGATGACCTTTACTGGGGAACTGACAGAGGGAGTGTGATTCTGCTGGTTCTTCTGGATCTCTAGGCGGCGTTTGATACCATTGACCATGGTATCCTTCTAGATCACCTGGGGGAGCTGGGGATAGGGGGCACTGCCTTGCAGTGGTTCCGCTCCTATCTCTCAGGTAGATTCCAGATGGTGGACCTTGGTGACAGTTGCTCCTCAAAACAGGAGCTGTTATATGGTGTCCCTCAGGGCTCCATTCTGTCACCAATGCTTTTTAATATCTACATGAAACCGCTGGGTGAGGTCATCAGGAGGTTTGGTGGTGGATGTTATTAGTATGCTGATAACTCCCAAATCTACTTCTTTTCATCTTCAGGAAATGGCACTCATTGCCTGCCTACAGGCAGTAATGGGCTGGATGAGGGATAACAAATTGAAGTTGAATCCAAGCAAGTCGGAGGTGTTCATTGTGGGGGCTCAGAATCTGAGGGGTGTATTAGATCTTCCTGTTCTGGATGGGGTTACACTCCCCCAGAAGGAGCAGGTGCGCAGCTTGGGAGTACTCCTGGATCCAAGCCTTACACTGGTATCTCAGGTGGAGGCCATGGCCAGGAGTGCTTTCTGTCAGCTTCAGCTGATTCGACAGCTGCACCGATTCCTTGAAGACGATAACCTCAAAACAGTGGTGCATCAGCTGGTAACCTCCCGGCTTGACTATTGCAATGTGCTCTACGTGGGGCTGCCTTGTACATAGTCCAGAAACCTCAGTTAGTTCAGAATGCGGCAGCCAGATTGATCTCTGGGGCAACCCAGAGAGACCATATTTTTCCTGTTTTGAAACAAGTACACTGGCTACCAATATATTTCTGGGCAAAATGCAAAGTGCTGGTTATTACCTTTAAAGCCCTGAATGGCTTGGGTCCGAGTTATCTTAGAGAGCACCTTTTACATGATCTCCACTGCACATTAAGGTCATCTGAGGAGGTCTGTCTCCAGTTACCACTGGTACGTTTGGTGGTAACTCAAAGGTGGTCCTTCTCTTTAGCTGCTCCTGGGCTGTGGAATGCACTCCCAGTAGAAATCCACAATCTTAATTCTTTATTGACCTTCAAGAGAGCCCTTAAAACCTATCTGTTTGGCCTGGCCTTCCAGGGTTTTTAATTAGTTTTAATTGTTTTAATGCTGGGTTTTCATTATTCTGATTGTTTAATTGTTTTTTATGATATTTTAATTGTTAATTGGTGTTTATATTTCTGTTTTAATTGTTATTGGTTTTAATGGTTTCTGTTTTAATTGTAAACCGCCCTGAGCCATTTCGGAAGAGCGGTATAAAAATCGAATAAATAAATCACATGGGTTCTGTGCCTGTGCACTAGCCCCAATGGAAGATTGCAAGCTCCTAGGAGGTGTTCTTCAGCTCTGCCATTGGTTGATCTTGGCGGGCGAGCACCTCTTCCCTCAGTTCCTGATCAACCACAGCAATGTCAAGGTACAACATGACATGCATTCAGGTAAGACCACAATCCAGAAAAAGCATTCCTAGCAGTAGGGATGGCCAGGCAGGCATTGTGAGTGAGCATGGATCACCAGAGAGATCACCTGTTAAGGTAAGCAACCTGTTTATCTCTGAGGTGATCTGTGTTCCCTCACAATTAGGGTGACTAGCGAGCTCTTAGAAGTGGATGTATGTGCTAGGAAACACCTTAGAACACTTTCTTGAGAACTGCCCAACCAAAGTCGGCATCGGCTGCAAGTCTTAAATCAACGGCATAATGCTTGACAAATGGAAGGTCACAAGACTATGTTGCAGCTTTACAGATGTCCTTCATGCTTATGCTGGACATGTGGGCAGCAGAAGTTGAAACAGCCCTTGTGGAACGAGCCCTTATTTTAGCTGGAGACTCCACATCCTGCTTCTCAAAGCACATTTAAATGAACTGTACAAGCCAGTGAGAGAGCATTTGTCAGGAAACAGAAAGGCGCTTGCTTGAACCTTTGTAAGAGGCAAAAAACTGAGTGGATTTCCTGAAGGTTTTTGTTCTTTCCCGGTAATACAACAGTGAATGCCTTTTCCAGGGGAGTCAACAGGTCCAGGAAAAAGGTAGGGATGTGCACAAACCGGTCCGGAGGCCATGTTGGAGGCCTCTGAACTGGTTCGGAACCGGGCTGGTCCGGCGGTCCGGCACTGAGGGGGATCGAACTTTAAGGGCGGGGGGTAGTACTTACCCCTCCCGCCGCTCTTCCCCCTCCGGCGCTGAATTTAGAAGTGAAGTTTTGGGGGTGGCAGCGTTCCTCCCTGCCTCCCCTGCCCCTGTCATTGCCAGGAATTAGTGTAAATAGCAGCACGCATGTGCCCGTCGTGGTGCGCATGCACCTGTCACCACCGTGCGCGCACGTGCCGCATACATCACACACAGCGTGGGTGTGACGTATGCAGCGTGTGCACGCACGGCGGCGACAGGTACGCACGCGCCGCAACGGGCACATGTGTGCTGCTATTTACACTAATTCCTGGCAACGACAGGGGCAGGGGCGGCAGGGAGGAACGCTGCCGCCCCCAAAACTTCACTTCTAAATACAGCGCCGGAGGGGGAAGAGCGGCGGGAGGGGTAAGTACTACCCCCCGCCCTTAAAGTTCGACCCCCCTCAGTGCCGGACCGTGCCTCCATGGTTCCGTGCACACCACTAGAAAAAGGTAGGCAGAATGATATCTTGATTAAGATGGAAGTCCTTGTTCACTTTGCGGGTGGGGAAGAGGGGTCTGTCCTCACAACCACCTTAGTGGGGTAATATTTTGTATATGGAGAGTCAGCCTAGGGTGCTGACAGCTTATTGACCCTCCAGGCAGAAGTAATGGCCACCAGCAATGCCACCTTCAGAGACAGGTGTTTTAAGGAGCAGGAAAGTAGCGGAAGATTGAAAGAGAGCCTTAGTGAGTGAGGATAGAACAAGCAATAAACTTCATGGTTGGACATGGTCCCAAACAGGAGGATAGAGATTATTAATCCCATTCAAAAAACACTTCAAGTCTGCATGCAAAGAAACGGTACGACTACCCCATCCAGGGTGATGGGCAGACAGAGCGGCCAGATGAACTTTTAAGGAAGAGTTGGATAGACCCAACTGCTTAAGGTGTGTCAGGTAAAGGAGAACCTGGCAGTTCGTGGCCAAGAAAGGATAAAAGCCTTTAGAAGTGGCAAAAGTGTTAAAATGAGTCCATTTTAACATATAGTTTTTGCACGTCAATTCTTTAGGTTCATTCAGGAGAATTGTATCTAATAGTTGATCTTCCATGCCATCAGGTTCAGTGTCTCAAGGCTTGGGTGGAACAGGCAGTGACGTTCCATGGACAGGAGATTTTGCTGTTGTGGCAGGCGTTCGGTTTTCCCTTGAGACAGGTGCAATAGTAGTGGGAACCACCGCTGCCACAGCCACCAGAGCATGATCAGTAGACTAAGTAATTCTCCTAGAATTACATGAACCAACAGGAAGACTAACAATATTAACCCGACTTGCTACTTTGCATACATACTAAACCCGTCATGCTGTTGAGGAAGCACAGAGAGGTAGTGTTCCAAAAGCATTAGCTGAAGTTCAGAAAGATTAGTAGCAAGAAAACTTATTAGAGGACTGCACCCCCAAGGCACTTCAACAACAACAACAAATACTTATATACCACTTTTCAACAAAAGTTTCCAAAGCTGTTTGGATAGAGAAATAATAAATAAGATGGATCCCTGTCCCCAAAGGGCTCACAATCTAAAAAGAAACACAAGATAGACACCAGCAACAGTGACTGGAGGTACTGTGCTGGGTGTGGATAGGGCCAGTTACTCTCCCCCTGCTAAATAAAGAGAATCACCACGTTTAAAAGGTGCCTCTTTGCCCAGTTAGCAGGGGTTCAGCTCTCAGCTTGCTTTCTGCATTCAGTAATCAGTATGTCTCTTTCAAAAGCTGCCAGAAAACTGCAGTTTCTTTCATACCAGCCACACACACATCTTTAGTCTGGTGGGGGGGAGGGGGGAGGCTGGGGGTGATGAGGCTGAGTCACCTTTTATGGCTTATTCACTTTCCAGGGAAGTCTCCCATTAAGAAAGCATCCTGAATAATTAAGGAAGATTAGTTATTTTGTCAAATCCCAGATTCTGACCAAGCACCACTTTAGGACAACCATAGAAAGGGGCCACTTACAGCAATCAGGCCCCAAGATTGTAACAAGATATTTGGCTCAACTTCATAAAATGCAGCCAGATATTTTATCTTTTGTATAGTGTGTCCCCATCACTGCAGGAATTGACATGCCAGCACTTAAGTGGACTTAGGAAATGAAGGTTTGAGTGCTGGACTAGAACTGGGAAGACCCGAGTTTGATCCCCATTCAACCATGAAACTCACTGGGTGACTCTGAGCCAGTCATGTATCTCTCAGCCTAACCTACCTCACAGGGTTGTGAGGATAAAAATAACCATGCATGCTGCTCTGAGCTCCTTGGAGGAAGAGTGGGATATAAATGTAAACATAAATAAATTAATTAAAATAATAGGGCTTGCCTAGTCCCATTGCCTTGCTGTGAAGCAGTGTCCAATTCATGCGTGCGTGTGTGTGTGTATGTTTCTGAACCAGCGAGATTCAACAAAGTTATGGGGGAAGGCAAATTTTTGGCGGGCAGCCTAGGAGGCCCACCTTCACTTTTTTGTCCCAGAATTCTTTCCAACCTTGCTACACACCTGGTGCTTTGTTCTCCTAGTGTACTGTATATATGCCAGTGTTGCTTTGTAATTGATTACTGGACTAGTAAAGATTCTTCTATCTTTCAATAAGCGTAGCTGGGGTGTGAAGGGTTTCTTTGTCTTGAAACCCTCCTCTGTCCACTTAGTACAACTCCACTGCTTCCCATCTCTAGTTATCCTTAATATTAAATCACCTTTGAGTCTCACCCCTCCTGCAGAAAGTGGCTTTGGGGGATGTGCGTGGGGCTTTTGGGAATGTGTGCTGCCCCAGCAGGAAGCTTCATGGGATGGGGGAGAGCAGGTAAGGACCTGCTCTCCACTTCTTTAAAGCTTCCAAACTGTAATACCAAATTGTGCTCAAACCGTGGGTCGAACCATGGTACACGCACATCCCTGTCTGTATATAGACAGAACTAGAACCAGCCTGCCAAGTAAACAAACCCTCCACTAATTTACAATGTAACTGCTCAAGTTTACCCAGATAACAGATATAAAGTGTAACAATTTACCAATGCCATAATATGAAACAGTCACAGGAGAATTCACTCTGGCTCTGATCCTGAAATGATTGAGATGATCCTGAATAACATGGTCATTCTTCCATTACACATTTTCTCTATCTTATTTTAGGCCTTGCACCAGGGCAGTTAGGTGGTTTTGGCAGAACTGCTTATACTCAGTATAAAAGGCCTCACAGCATAAATACAGCTTCCAATTAACTGTGCTGTTGCAATGCTTTCTTGCACCAGTGCTAAGGCCCTGTCCCGTTCATGTAGTACAGTGGGAGAATAAAACTATTCAATTTATTTCCATTTACATGCATCCCATATTAAGAAGATTGACTAAATGTTCATTTTCTTTCAGGTGCAGTGATTGGTTCTTTTATGTCCAAACTAAGCTAAACAAAGAAATGTAATAATATGTTTGTCACAGTTGTAATCGTTGCCTTCTTCTAGGTAATCCTGCTGCACTATTCATACTCTTTGACCCATCTGAGGGGGTGTTAGGTGTTAAGTGTCTGCCTGACATGCAACTGTTAAATGTCTTGGGCTCTCTGGCGCTTACAGGGAACTCAGCTGACCTTCCCCCTTATGAGGGAAGAAAGCTGGTCTTGTAGTAAGCATGAACTGTCCCCTTTGTTAAGCAGGATCTGCCTTGGTTTGCATTTGGATGGGAGACTACTTATGAGCACTGTAAGATATTCCCTTTAGGCAGGGATTCTCAACGTGTGGGTCCCCAGATGTAATTGGACTTCAACTCCCATAATTCCCAACCAAAGGACACTGGGGCTGGGGATTATGGGAGTTGAAGTCCAATTACATCTGGGGACCCACACGTTGAGAAACCCTGCTTTAGGGGATGGGGCCATAGTTCAGTGGAAGAGCATCTGCATACTTGCATGCAGAAGGTCTCAGGTTCAATCCCTGGCAGCATCTCCATGGTAGGACTGGGAGAAACTCCTGCCTTGAACCTTGTAGAGTCTCTGCCAGGCAGGGTAGGCAGTACTAAGCTAGATGGACCAAGGGTCTGACTCAGGTTCCTATGTTCCTATGAGAAACAAGATTGGAAGGTGGTAAAAGCCATACAGGAGCTCCAAGGCCTACCGGTTCTGAGGTAAAATGAACAAAATAGAAACAGCCACAGGTAAGAAGTGAGGCCTGTGTGATTGAGTCGGTTCTCCTATTTATCTCAAAGACATGATGGTTACCCATACCCTTTCTAGATACTTCTCCTTCTTTTCTCCCTAGCCAGCACTGGCAGAGGCCCCTTTCACAGCTGTTTCGAGGGCAGAGGCTGTTTACTCCTCCCCCTTCTCTGTGCACTCACTGCCTCCTCCTTCCCCCATCCCCTCTTCATAAACATTCAAACTGATCTGAGCATGAGCAAGACTGACCTTATGGGGCCCTCTTTGTTAATTTGTAGATATTTAAAATATATTTATTTCAACTAACACATGAAAGCACGTTGTACTGAATACAGACCATCTAAAGAGACATTTCCCAAAGAGATTGAGTCAGTCTGTACTGCCCTTTTTGAATGCAAAAAATTCAGTTATAGAGTGGGGGGGGGAGACCCAGCTGTGGTTTTGAGGTTTCATGTGTGCTATTGTTGTTGTTGTTGTTGTTGTTACATTTATATCCTGCACTTCCTCCAAGGATCCCAGAGCGGTGTACTACATACTTGAGTTTCTCTTTCACAACAACCCTGTGAAGTAGGTTAGGCTGAGAGAGAAGTGACTGGCCCAGAGTCACCCAGCCAGTTTTATGGCTGAATGGGGATTTGAACTCAGGTCTCCCCGGTCTTAGCCATTTTTTCCATGGATACAGTAACAACAACATTTATATACTGCTTTTCAACAAAGGTTTCCAAAGTGGCTTACATAGAGAAATAACAAACAAATAAGATGGAACCCTGTCCCCAAAGTATTCACAATCTAAAAAGAAACATAAGATAGACATCAGCAACAGTCACTGGAAGTCCTGTGCTGAGGTTGGATAGGGCCAGTTACTCTCCTCCTGCTAAATAAAGAGAATCGCCACGGTAAAAGGTGCCTCTTTGCCCAGTTAGCAGGGTCTAAAAACCTGGCACACATGTTGAGCAGGTGATTCTGAGTGTAACAATGTCCCTTCTAGCACTAATAATGCAAAGGGAAAATATTGAGAAGCCACAAAAGTTTGGGGGCAGGTTCAGATGAAATAACATGACAGAATGTTGTTTTACCTCTCCACCCCATTATACACAGACACTCTTGAGCCTGTGCATTAACAGTGTTGAAGTTTTATGATATTTTCCTGGTAAGATTACTTTTCTGTGGCTTTTTTCTTTTAGGGTTAGAGAGTGCCTTGCTTGGTTGCACTGTTTTGTTTCAGACCTGTCTCCCAGTTGAGGACTCCCCCGGACTCTCCCTGAACAGAAAACAGGCTTTCCTTTTAGAGTGCAGAAACTCCTCTGCCTCTACATAAATCCCTACTCCTCTCCTTTCCTCAGGGAAGTCACTTTCTTGTTCAGTCTTATCTCCTTGCCCCAAGACTCAAGACTCACCCTCTCACAACCCTTTTAACTGACAACTCACTGCCGTTCCCGCCCCCCAACATTCCAAATAGGGTTTCCCAGCCAACACAGGGAAGCTCTTCTCATGATCAGTGAGAAGAAGAGCTTTGAGGCTAACTGCAGGGAAGGAGGGTTTCCCTTCCCTTCCCCACAGACAATTGCAGCAAAGTCCCTGGGCGGGCAGATTGTCTGCCCAGACGGCGGCTCTCCTGTGGGCCACCCGCCCTTCGCTGTGGCTCGCCCGGCAGCTCCGGGGGTCGGGTGCAGCAAAGCGTCGCTGTGAGGCGCCCTGCCCCCCCCCGGAGCCCCAATAATGCCCCCCGGAGCCCCAATAACGCAAGTGCGTAGGGCATTTCTGGGAGCCCCCCACCTCCCCCCTGAGTGTGCCTGCTGCAGCCGCAAGCAGCCACAGATGACACATGATCATTTGACCCAGTGTTTGGGCACGCCAGCACCCAAAACCTGGGTTAGGTGGCGGGCTACAGTTTTTGCTGCTTGTGAGAATAGCTTCAGGGACTGTTCTACTTAAAAGCCCTGGCTGCACACCTCACACTCTGTTAATTCTTTAGTGAACCGACTATTCTTAGCATGCACTAAAATAACATTTCACACATTTCTGTAACAATACAATTTTAAAATGTCTATATAAAACACTCAAAAACAAACAATTAAAAAATACAAAGTGTCACAGTATTATATTTGATTGCAGTTGTAGTCTGTCTGACATAACAATAGCTGCCGTTGAGAAGACTGATAATGCACTTGATACGGGATTGCCGTATCATCTTTTTTCCCCCTTCCATTGTTAAAAAAGCCATATTTTTCTCACTCCAATGTAAATGTCTATGGTTTCACTAAGATATAATTAGGTATTTTAATTGGTAATATAATAAGCAAAGATATTCTGGGTGAAATATTCACATTTTTGTGTTAGAAATGTGTCTTGTCCATAATAATGTTACGTTCGCTCTTCGTGATAAATCTAGTTTTACTTTTTCTCTCAGATGCAGGCAGTTGTCTCTATTTTAAAAAATCAAATTCTATAAATAACCATATTCCAAGATACCTAGCCAGGCAGTTATTTTTGCAGCTAATAATACAGATCATTTGATCTCTATCATCTTTTCCTCTTTTATATTCAGACCCATAATTTCATGCATTCTCATTGCACTTATAGCCCAGTATTTCACTGCACTTTCCTATTAAGTTTAATACTTCTTTCAAGGATGTAGATATCTTCTCAAAGGAAAACATATATATATTTGATCTGCAAATTTGAAAAATACAATGAATGTAGGATCCACTGAGTTATGCAGATTTGCAGAGAGTAATGAATGTGAGTATTCATTCAAATAAATAAATGAAGTTTTATTTCCAAAAGGAGGATGCATTTCATCTCTAATCAAAATATAGTCTCCTTTTTCATATATACTTGTAAATAAATAACTGCATTGCTTTTTTTTTAATAGACCATGCTGAGAGTTGATCAACTTTCATCAGGTTTTTAAAAACCAAAATTGTCTAATTTTTTAAAGGAGAAAAATGATAAAAAGAAATTCTCATTTTATTGTTATTTATTTCTATAGCGCTTTTTACTTGGAAAGTCCATTACAATCTTGATTTCATTAAAGAGGCAGGGGTGGCTCTTTATCTGGTGGCTGCCATGGCAGCAATTCTGTGGATGACTCAGAAACTGGCAGAGGAGCCACTGGTACACACAGGATGGAAGCTGACAGAAAGAGAAGGATATCCGTCCCCGGACAGAGATTATTTTAAAACGGTGCTACCACAATCCCACCTGTCCATTTCACCAGTCCAGTCAACTGGAGCAAAAAAATATATGTAAACAAATTTTTGAAACATTTAAATCGTATGGCAGTACTCCTGTACCATTGCTAACCTAATGCTTAGACTCTGACTATACCAGCTGACTTTTACCACTGCTAAGGAGCCTTGGAAATTTGAACACAAAGCCTTCTGGGAAATGGTTACTCTTGCTTCCTTAGCTACCACTTCTCTTTGGCATTGTGTGTGCCAGAAGTTTCCACAGCTCCTTCCCTTGCTGCACCCCACTCTGCCTAACTGAGGGGGGTTCCTAAACTTTTTTAACAAGTGTACACCTTATGTTGCAAACCATCAGCTCAGGTACGTAGGAAGGAACATAGGAAACTGCCTTATACTGAGTCAGACCATGGGTCCATCTAGCTCAGTACTGTCTTCACAGACTGGCAGCAGCTTCTCCAAAGTTGCAGACAGGAGTCTTTCTCAGCCCTATCTTGGAGAAGCCAGGGAGGGAAATTTGAACCTTTTGCATGCAAGCATGCAAGTGCTCATTCCAGAGAGCACCCCATAGACAGTACTCTCTTCCTAGAGAGTACCCCATAGAGATTTTTAGTGCCTGTGTGTTTGTGTACACACACACACACACACACCCCATTATATTTATGAGACCAGCTACTCTATTCACTGGTTCGGATCACACGTACAAACTAACTGAATTTACCACTAACTGGAGTTGGTATTCTAAACTCCAATTTGCACCGCAGACATCCAACCAACAGCCTAACTGGAGTAGAGGGAGAGCGGAGCCCCTCCCTGTTGCTTGGCCTCCCAGTCCAAGTCCGATCCCAGCCCATTCTGCAGCCAGATTGCGGGCAAAGCATCACCGTGTTGGCCACAATTGGCCATGATTTCCAGCAGGGTGTGCCTTGCGGGCATTTTCAAAGCACCCCGCCCGCCCTCAGCAGGGGAAGCGCATCAAAGCCCTTTAAATGCCCTGTGATGCCAGTGCCACTTCTTCCAGCCATTGTCCCCCTCAGGTGGCCACGCACCCCAAAAGCACCACTCAAACTCTGATTCATAGGGGTAGTGGGAGCCCAGAGGAGATGGAATCCCGCTTTGCAGGAGGGGAGGGGAGGGGAGGAGAGAACCCACACTCCCCAAAACAGGATATGCAGATGGAGCAGAGCACAGGATGCCAGGGAGTCTATCCCACCATGACCAGGGGAGATGTCATGAGGGGAGGCCTCGCCAGAGCACTCTGGCCAGAGCCAACCCAAAGCCGCCGCAAGCAGCTGACTGCCCAGTGAGCTGACAATCTCATAAGAGGGCCAGTCTGCTGGGGATCTGCCTCAGCCCACAAAGGTGCTATCTCTACCCTCGGACTGCGAACTTACAAGCTGAGCCAGCCACTTAACCACCAGGGAATCCACAGGGCCCCCACTCTAGTGGGGCTCCCGACTATCCTTATTGAAAAATAGAAAAAGAAAAATATAACTTTGGCTGGGCCCCACTTCTCCACCCTTTCTTTGTAAAAAATAGAAGAGATCCCCCCCAAAGCCTCCCCACACTCCTCCCCTGTGTGGACCTGCAAGCACCCAGAGGGCATTTAGATGCCCCCTTTCCTCTATCCCTGGCACATGTGCAGTGTTGGTGGAGGGATGGACGCAGTCACAAAGCTTTCTACCCATTCAGGACACCCGGCCTGCCCTACCGCAATATGCAGAACTGCAGGCACGGGGTTTGACAGGAGAGAGAAGCCCCCCTGCTCTCCAGACAATGCTGGAGAGCGGGGTTGCCCCTCTGGCGCACTGGAAAGGATACCTGTGCACACTGACATGCAGGCAGGAAGGGGGCACGGTATCGTGGCAACTTGCCCATGGTCCTCAAGTTTAGGAATGTGCTCCTGCAGTCCCCGGGCCGCAAGCCAGAAACTATCCTCTCTCTATCCAGAGCACCTATGGCCTGGTGCTCTCATGAGGGAGGCATTAGGTGGAGAAGGGGATGTTTTGCCATCTGGCATGATGGCAGATTTGTCTGGGCAATGCACTTCTTTCCTCTCCACTCTGATGGTCCATCTCATGAGCTCTCTGGGGGTGTCCCCGTGGCTTGTCGCTCTCATGCTTGGACATTGAGCCCTGGGTCGGCTGGCAGTTTCATTGAAAACAGATCTCAGCCAACCCAAGAGACATCTCCAGTGACCTGCCAACTTCATGCACTAGCCTCTGTGGACATCCACCCCCCAAAAGGGAAGGGGCCAGGGCTCCCTTCTTCAACCTTTCTTGGTTAAAAAGTAGAATTTGTCTGCTCTGGAATCCCTTCGGGGGTCAACCTTTCGGACACCATTCATAGCACAACCAGAAATAGAACTTGGTTGCTCTGGAATCCCTTCCGGGGTCTGCCATTCAGACCCCTCCAATTGCACCCCCACCAGGGGCGGAGCCACCATTGGGCCAACAGGTTCAAAGAACCCGGGCCACCGACCAATCAGGGGCCACGAGAGCAGCTCCAACACTCCCCCTGCGTCTGACATCAGACACAGGGAAGCTAGTTTAGTTCCCGAGCGGGGGCCGTGCAGCCCCTTCGGGAGCTAAACAAAGGCTGGCGCTGTGTTCGCAGCGCCAGCCAGGAGCAGCTCTTCCCTGCAAAGGCAGGGAAGAGCCGCTCCTGGTTGTGCGCTGCGAACGCAGCACCAGCCTAAGTAGCTCCTGAAGGGGCCGTGCAGCCCCTTCAGAAGTTAAAAGGCTGGTGCTACCTTCACAGCACAGCCCAGGAGCGGCTCTTCCCTGCAGGGAAGAGCTGCTCCTGGGCTGCACTGCAAAGGCAGCGCCAGCCTTCGTTTAACTGCCGAAGGGGCTGTGCTGCCCCTTCGACACTTAAACTCTCTCTGGGCCGAATGGCGCCTCAAGGCTCCGTTCGGCCAGACCACGCCCCCGCGTCTGACATCAGAGACGGGGGCGTGGCTAGCCCCAGCATCTGACATCAGACGCGGGGGCAGGGTTAGCGGGGCCACGGCGGCACAGAGGCCGCCCGCGGTCCCGCTCCACCACTGACCCCCACAAAAAACAATTAGCATGGACGGTGCAGGCAGTGGGCTGCATGGCAGGCCTTTCCAGCCATTTCAAATTCCCAGGCCAGGGCCAGTGTTGTGGCATATGTAGATCTACAGGTGCAGAGATTCCCAGTAGTGGAGAGCCCAAGTTTCAAGCCATGCTGGGACAGCAGCTTCGCACGTTGGAGGTCACAGGTAGGGGCGCACATCTCCACAATGGGAGTTGGGTTGGCAGGGCACTGGGTTTGACAGCAGCTTGACTGCAGTTGCCAAGACCAGGAAAGTACTTGCCCAAGTGCCCATCCCTCAGCTT
Organism: Hemicordylus capensis; assembly: GCF_027244095.1. Taxonomy (NCBI): domain Eukaryota; kingdom Metazoa; phylum Chordata; class Lepidosauria; order Squamata; family Cordylidae; genus Hemicordylus; species Hemicordylus capensis. The sequence continues at coordinate 264,622,950 of NC_069657.1, read as the reverse complement.
TCTTGCATGGAGTATCCTCTTTCACTCCCCTTAGTCTGCCACGCTCATGAGAGAGCGGTCCGTGGGATAATGGGCTGGTGGTTTAGCCTACAACATGAATACCATTGCAGAAATTTCCAATTAGTGCCCATCAGATGGTTCTTCTCGTGAGTAAGACTTAGGGAGCAAGCATCCCCCCCACGGGGAAGTCCTGGGGGGCCCTTCCCCACTCTTACTTGGTGAAAAATAGAACTTGGCTGCTCTGGAATCCCTTCTGGAGATCCTGCCTTTCAGACCCCACCAATAGCACCCACACACAAACCATTTGCATGGACCCTTACAGACATTCACAATTCCCAGGCCAGGGCCGTCATTGCAGTATATGTAGATGAGCCACCACAGGGCACTCTGGGCAAGGGGAGTTGGCATTTCAAGCAGTCCCTTCCAAGTGGCCTGGGCATGGCAGGCAGAGAAACCTATGCATATGTTCTGTGGGGCGACCTGGCTATCAGGTAAGTGGTTGTGATCCTGCTGTCCGCCATCCACGGAGACCGGGAAAGGTGTTGCTTGGGTTCCCTTCCATGGGGCTTGCAGAGACATAGTATCTGCAGCCTGCATGTGTGCCATCGTAGCCTGTCACTCATGAGAGAGCTGTCCTGGTCTATAAAGACAGGATGCTATCTGGATGCCACACCTGCATCACATGAGAATTCCAATTGCTTCCCTGGATGGTTCCACTCATGAGTAAGAGAGCAAACACCACCAGCCCGGGGAAGGGGCTGGGCCTCCCTTACCCACCTTTTCTCTGTGAAGAAAAGAACTTGGCTGCTGCAGCTTCAGGTGTAACACTTCAGTGGCATAACCACAGTTATCGTTTTCCGTGTTTGGGCGTACTGCATTTACAAACACTGTTAGCTTTAACTGCAGTTAAGCTGTATCTCTAAACCAGCTCATTGGCTTTCATCCAAACTAAGTTGCTCATGAGTACTCCCACTGAAATTAATAGGACAAATATACTTGTTGCACTAATTTCAATAAGACTGCTTATGAGTAATTTAGCCTGAATGTAAGCCAGTGACTTGAGTAGCCTGTCATTACTATAACAGTTAAGTGTGTGTGTGTGTGTGTGTGTGTGTGTATGTGTGTGTGTGTGTATGTGTGTGTATGTGTATGTGTGTACATATGTACATAAACACACAAATGTAAGTGTTACAGTTAAGGAGACTGGCTACTGCAGTAACTGGCGCATATCCACACTAAGATACTCATCATCATCATCATAAATATTATTTATTTATATTACTATATAAATAATATAATATATTATATTAAAATATATTAAATAATATAATAAATAATATATTATTTATAATAAATATAATTTATTTGTTAGCCATCCCATAACAAATTGTTCTCTGGGTGGCTCACAACAGAGGATTAAAATATACAATAAAAACACATAATACATTAAATCATAACAGACAAAAAAGGCCATAAGCAAACTTACTGAAATTGATGGGTCAAGTTTAATTCCCATAGGAGTATTCAGTACTAATTCCCTAAAGCCTGCCAGTCAGGCTGAGAAGAGGCGTACACTGATCTTCAGCATGTAGCCAGCCAATCAGGAGCAGAGGAGGAGAATCTTTACCCTCCTTTCTCCCCTCTGCAGTGGATACATCACTGAGGATGTGTCAACTTTAAGCTGAGGAAGCTCAGGTGGGGAACAAATAACATGGCTGCAGGGTGGGAAGGCAGGAGCGACCTGAATACCCCTTGGGCCTTCTTCATGTATCCCCAGTGGTACTAGTACCCCCTGTTGGAAACCCCTGGCTTAACTTATCCTTGTTCATATATGAGAGCCAATGTGGTTAGTTTACCCACTGGGTGACTTTAGGCCAGTCACTATTTCCCAGGCCTTCCTCCAAGGAGATCAGGGCAAAACACATCATTTCCTGTCACCCTTTTATCCTCGCAACAACCCTTTGAGATAGGTTAGGCTGTTTTAAAGATAAAATATGGGAGGAAATGTATGCTACTCTGAGCAACTTTGAAGAAAAGTGGAATATAAATGCAATAAATATAACTTCTGTTTCCAGTCTTTAGCATTTGTGTGTTTGTGGATGAGAATTTTTCAGTACTGGGGGTGTGCTTGGACTGCTTGTGGCAGTTCAGTCCAAATTCAGACAGAACTGCTGATCCACCAAGTAGTTCAGTTGGACTGACCACTTGGCCAGTCAAACCGACAAACCAGCTCGAACCAGTCTGACACAGTTCACACTCAAACCAGTCCAGTTTGCCTTGAATGTAAGGTGACCCCCAATTTCTAACTTCAAAAAACTTCTAAAAAACCTAGAGTCTTCACACAACCGAAAACAAGCGTCCTGCCCAGGTTTAGGAACCAAATTAGTCAAGTACTATACATCAAAGCCAGCAGGCAGTGAACAGATTGCTGGAAGCAGCGTGTCATTCCTGGAGCGTGCTTCAGCCCCAGCCTTTGACTCTGAGGGATTCCAGCTTTGTGTTGGCTTTGGAGTTTCTGGCTGTTCCTGATCAACCCTTGTTCCCAGCTTGAGACCGGACTGCCGTGCCCAGTCGCTATACTTCCATGGAGGAGGCCTTGCACCTTGTTAGGCTCTGGACCCATGGAAATCTGGTGAGCAGCCCAGGTTGTTGGGGGAAGCAGTTTGAACCTCATACTTCTAGTAAAGTGTTCTCTTGTGTTTTCTTTGCAGATCATGGAGGACTCCAAGGAGCAGCCTGCAACCCTGCCTGAGACCTCAACAAAGACGTCAGACGGATGGGCCGGAAAGGATGCCAGGGAACTTCCAGTGGCCCTGGTAGGGACCTTGACTCGGACACCTGACGGGCAGGCTCCTGACAGTGGGAGAAGTGATTGTGTAGAATCAAAGTAGCAGGAAAAGCTGGGTAGCAAACAACGCTGTCCTACCCAGCTTTTCCTCTTACCTTGATTCCACACAATCACTTCTTCCTCCTCTTACCTAGTTGTTTGCTCTCACACAACTGAAAATTGGAAGCGCACTTGTCCTACCCAGTTTTCAGTTGTGTGAATGACCTCCTAGTCTTGGATTCAGGTAAATGCAACAAAACAAAGAGGTCGTTCACACAACTGATTATTTTGGGCTGGGGAGGGCTGGGTGGAAGGCAAGAACCCACCTGTCTTCTTCAACATTCTCCGGCGCCCAACTAGGGCTCCACCACTCACGCACCCATAGGAGCACCAGAGTGGCAAGCAGCAGCCAGGGGAAAGGACATCTGGCCTTCAGAAAGCCCACAATGGACCACATGAGCAGTGCAGTGCATTGGGGGAATGCCTGGAGGTCAGGTTGCTCCTTCCCGCTGGCTCTGTGGTGAATATGGCTGCTGGCAGTCTGAAAGGAGCTGCCAGCCTGCTCATCAAAACATGCCAGGAATGAGGTAGGAGGCATGCATGTGTCCACCTACCTCATTTTTAGCTCGGGGTTTAGAACCTAGGACACCCGGCCAAGAAGTCCCCGGATCACAAGCAATCCTGACCATTCAGGCTGCAGCAGAGGGTGGGGCAAGCAACAAGGGCCCTCCATCAGCCTGCTGAGGATCAATTGTCATCTGGCCCCTCCCCTCTGTGAAGAACCAACTCTTCCTCCACAGCCCTTGTCATGAGGCTGCAGCAGAGGGTGCGGCAGCAGTGAGGCCCTTTGATAGGCTTGAGGAGGACCAACTGTTATCTGGCCCTTCCCCTCTGGCAACTCCCCCTCCCATTTTAACTTTTGTTTGATTTTTTAAAAAAAAGATTGTGAGCCCTTTTGGGACAGAATTATTACTTGTTAGGAATTCTGTAAGCCGCTCGGAGCCTTTCAGGAAGAGCGGGATATAAATAAAATAAAATAAATAAATATGGCCAGCCCTACCCAGGTAGGGCAGTTTAGTCTGGGTAGGGATGGTCATGTGAACAACCTTAAAGTTGGAGTTGGGGATTTTGCTCATGTGCTAAGTCCCAGCTGGGTAGGAGGGTTTTTCTGAGAATCCTACCTAGATGAGGCTTAGCCCACAAGCCAGATCCCTGCCTCCGATTTTGTTTTGCATTCACAGACGATCAGAAATAGGGAGTGCACACAGTTCCCGACCTAGGGTAGCAAGCCTGTACTACCCAAGTTCTGATCATGATAAAAGTCCTACTGTAATTTGTGTTTACCATCCTTCCCTGTTTTCCATGGTGCAATAGTGCCAGTTGTAACCCACCTGAGCCTCTGCCTCTACCTTCTTAGTGCACAGAGTGTGCCTCACATTGATTTCCCCCTATCTCCTGTCCCCATCTTTGATGTTCTCACAGCGTGCCCCAATTTCCCCAACACACCCCAGCGGGACTGGTGGGCTCCTTCTCCTCCCCACCATCCTGGGTCACTCCCTCCTGCTCATACCTCACCCCACCCCAGCAGGACCAGATCCACCTTACCTCATCCAGCAGAGGCATGCAAGCTGCCGCCCTCACATCTGCTACTCATTCTCCTCATTACATTAGAGCTTTGACTCTGCCCTTCTGCTTTTTTCTTAGCTTTGTTACAGACCAGGCCTGATCTATATACGAGATATGCTCATTAGCTAGTATATAAAATAGGTCTGGACCAAGTTCTTTTATATTAGTGACCACGTATGATCTGGATGCAAGGAAGAAAGGAGATCAAACCACTCAAAGATTCAATGGGCTTTATTGAGTACAAAAGGCTTACAACAACCTAGCAAAGCAGAAAGCAGAACACTCTATCAATATTGCTAACAGTATTTAAACAGTACATCTAACCAGTACCAATATATTCAACCCGTGTGCCTAACTAACGTATGTGTGTGCATTAAATCTTCCTAGATTCTAATACATTTCCGATACAGGCAGAAAAGACGGGGGGGAGGAAGGCTGAGGGCTGGCATGGTTTGGGGTGATTAGTGGAGGAAAGAGGGGGGGAAGGAGAAGGGAGCAGTAAAAAGGGAAGGGATGAGGGAATTCCAGGCAGCATATTTACCCAGGACCAGAGGCTTCTTGTCAGCTGAAGAAGTGAGGCGCTTGGCTGAGACAGGAGTTGTTGCAGTGATCAGATCACGGCAGCTTGGGCATCATGGCTGGGGAGTCTTGACTTTCTCACTGTGCAGTAGAAGTCACAGACAGCCTCTGACCATGGCAGAGTTCCTGCTTTCCCCGCGGCTTAGCAGCAAAACCCTGGGATTCTCGTGAGCAGCTTTTGCTGTAGCAAAAGATTGCTAAACTCTCTGTCTAAAAGCCTCGTTCTTATAGTGTATTTTCTCTTTGATCCTTGAATAGAATCTATTCAAAATCTCCTCTTTTCCTGGGTGTCCAAAAAGGTGACAACTTGCTGCTACCTTCTGAACAAAGTCTTAATTATTCAGGATATTGGCCAGTCCAGAGAGATCTCTGAATCTCATCTTCTGTAAACTGTGCGCTCAGGAAGGGAGGGGTGGGGAGCATTGCCCAAGGCAAATCTGCACTTGGGAGCCACAATGGCATCTTCCCAAAAGGTGTTAAAAAGTCAGCAGTTAGTAAGGGGATTCAGGATATTCTGTGTGAGACAGCTTGTGTACCTCTACCCAGTGTTTAATTGAAAACAAGAGAATATTTAAAGTATACTTGAAAAGGTGTGTGTGAGATTTGTAGCATTGGTGAGGTGAGGATTAAAATCTACAGGCATTTACTGTGTATGCATTTGGCTATGTTGAATTTCTATAGAGAGCAATTGACAACGATTAACACTGGCTTCTTGCAACAAGAAGGGGGAAGATCAGCTTCTGGCAGACTTTTCCATAGACATAGTGAGTCAGATGCATTTTGGCATATGAGTAGCCCAGGCCAAAGCCTTTGTGTTCACCCATTTTACAAAACAATGCTGGATTCCTCCTGCTCCACAGAGCAGGTCTGATCTAGTATGTCAGTTCACCTCGAGTTCAGGTATCATTTCATAATATAAAATGAAATCAGACAGGCCCATATATTTCACCATACTTCTGCGTTGGTATCTCTGGTTCTGATAAATTATGACTGTTCACAACAGCTTTGGCTATTTGTTGTTTGTGCAAAATACTCCCTTTGTGCAATGTTCCCTTTCACCAAGTTTCCAATCCCACTTGTGCACTTGAATATTCCTACAGATGTGGAAGGCAATGAGGCAATCCTATGCCATATGTCTTGCTATGTGAGCAGCATCCCTTATAGACTCCTAGTGAATTAGTTCAGATCTTGTCCAACATAGCTTGAGGTGGGGCAGGCATTAGAGGCTCTCCATGGGCTCCAGTGAGTGTTTTTAGGTACAACACCTATTTTGCATGCATAACTTTCCACCTGCAGAGTAGGCGAGATCTGAAGGAGCACAGGGTTCTGATTTTACTGGCCACTCTTTGAATCTTTCCCACCACATACCTCATCTCCAACCATTTTTCCTCCTGGCACTAGTACTGTCCTACTGCCGTAATGCTGCTCTCAGCCCAGGCACTTTCCAGACTGAACCCTATGACAGTGTCACTACGGATCTGCTAAGTGTGCTTCCGTACTTCCTGTGTTGTGACACCGCAGTCCCTGTGCTGACAGAAAGGTGCCATTCACATTTCCGACGCCTTCTTTCGGATGTTATCTTTGTGTTATGGTACTACAATGTGGCAAGTCTGTTGCAGAAAAATAGCTGTATTTTCCTGTTGTAGGTGTTTGAGATTCTGGGGATCGTTTTGAATACAATTCTACCAAGCCACAGCATCTTACCCCTGTTGTAACGTGTAATCTGGAAAGTGTCCAGGCGTCCTACAGCAGGGATTCTCAGCATTGGGTCCCCAGATGTTATTGGACTTCAGCTCCCATAATCCCCAGCCAAAGGCTGCTGGGCCTGGGGATTATGAGAGTTGAAGTCCAATAACATCTGGGGACCCAATGTTGAGAATCCCTGTCCTACAGCATAACAGTGTGGCTTCACTTGGCCAGTCAGACTTGCTGTTCCTATTCCCCACACAGCTAGGTGAAATCAGGGACAGAATTTCATCATTAATCACAACTAATGTTAGTTGAATTATGACCAGTCTGCATTTAGAGTTATTAGTGGAATACCCTTCACAAACCTGACCTTTTTTTTTTAAAGCTGGTATATGTATTAGCTTTTTTAAAGGTCACATGTAAGTATAAGAATACTAAGAATAGTAGCAAAGCCATAATACCTAAAATGCAAGAACCAATACTGAGATTCAGCCCTGGAATCAGTGGTAGAATGGATAGAATACCATGTATTTCCCAAGAACAGAATCCTCAGCATGGAAGACTTCTTTAAATCAGGACTAAAATCCCAGTTCAATAACAGAGAAAGTGAGCTAATAGCATTTGAACAATACCTCCCTCAATTCAATATTATTGATTTATTGCCTGTCCAATGAAGTCATCAAGTGTACAAAATGAATAATCTTATATATCTGCTGCTGTCTTCTCCAAAGAACAAAACACTACAACCTGATTCAACTAGATACACCAGGGGACAGGTGTCTAATCGCTGAATAAAGGAGATGCTATATGATACCGGCCTAAAAACAGTTCGCCATTCTGAAGGGATGGTTCAGGGCCTTGTTTTCACTTGAGGCGGTCAGCCTGTGTCTGGGCTCGACTGCTTCAGTTTGCACATGGGCTCACATGATGGACTGTCCATTCAGAAGCATTGTCTTCACACAGAACACCAGAATGTCAGGGGGGGAAATAGGCAAGAAATAACTCTTCTCCCTGATATCTAGTTTTCTACATTATTTTTTCCCTTGGAGAAGCATTCAGTCAAGAGAGCTTCCACCTACAGACAAGTTGGCAACTTTAGTAAGAAATAGGCCTATTGTCAACTAGACCTGAAGGGCCACTTTGAGAAGGGGGACAGTTAATTCCCATCCCTTAAAGTGGCCTGCCTTGTGCTACAGATGTCCCTTTCTCTGCACCTCATTTCCCTTCAGGTTGGCAACTGTGTGGGGGAAGAGAGCTGGACCCTCTTAGGAGAGATTTGGCCCAAGGGCCTCCAATTGCTAACCCCTACCCTATGCCTTGAGCTGTGGTATGAATAGGCAAAATGGTTTTTAGAAGTCACTGAGCCACCAAGAAAGCAGGGTATCTCTGTGGTCTCTGTTGAGCAATCCTATTTTAATTCTTTGCTTCTGTTCAACATCTTTTCTCGGTTTTCAGCTGTCTTCTGACCCCATTCCTTCTCCTGTTCTTTTTTCTTTCTTTCTCCTCAAGCTTCCACTTCTTTCTGGCTCCTCTAATTTTTCTCCTCTTTCTGAGTACTTCCGTGTCTGCCAGTTATTGCTCTTCCGCTTGTAGTCACATACAGAACTGCAGAGTTCCTTCCATACAACCCTAGAAACAGGGCTTGTTCTCATGACTGGCAGCTGGGTAGGAGGAGGAGCATCTATCCAGGCTTTTAGAGCCATGTGTGCTCCCATGAAATGGTTGTGTATTGGCAAACATCAAGGTAGGAGGAAGGGGAAGTGATTGTATGCTAGCCGCAATCTGAGTAGGATGGCTCGGAATGTGCTTTTCCTCCACCCTTATTAAAATGCTGGGTAAACTGTCTGAGTTGCTCACCTACCCAGATTGAGGCTAGCACACCATCACTTTCACTTCCTCCTACCTTGTTGTATCTAACGGTCAGTACAATGGGTTACAAAGTCAAAGGTATACTTCGACTACCACTTTGAATCAAGATGGTAGACCAGCATTAAAAAATATCTCCAGAATCCCCAAGGACCCCTTCCCAAGTGCTATGAATTTGGTTTGTATCTGATTGTCAGCACATGAGCTACAAAGGGATGTTGCCTATACCATCAACAACCCTATTGGGGTCCCCTAGGAACCCCTTCCATGTGCTGTGACTTTGATTTGATCTGGACTGTAAATACACAAGTTATTAGAAGGGTGTGTGCACACAGGCACACACACAGAAATGATGATCTCATAAGCTGCTTTCCCTTTGGAAAGCAGGCTTAAAAAACAGATGTTCCTGCATTAATAAATGTGACCAGTTAAGTGTGGGGGAAACACAGATGGATGATGACACTGTGTGAACTCCTCGTAAAGAGCAAATGAAGGAAGTATGACAATCCCAGACAAAAACATCTCACCTGGAAGTGCCCTCTAGTTTTCCCTGCAGTTTCAGTCAAACCAGTCTCTCTACTGAACTCTTCTCATCCTCTAAGCTCACCACGTGCACACCAAGTGTTTGACTTTGTACCATTAATCAGGAGGTTTTGGTGACATGACCTCAACACATAGCAGTACTACCCTTGAGTTTCAATTCATTCCTGGCAGGGAGATCCCAATGGGATGATGATGGGCCAGCATTCTCCCCATCCCTTTCAGGGATCTTCCATAATAAGCTCCATTTTATACACACATATCATTCAGTGATTACATGAGGCTACTGGACAGGATCATGTCACAGACAGCCAGGTTCAGCTGTTAGGGCTCTTGATTCATTGGTTAGCTTCATTGATTAACAGCCTTTTGATCAGCTAAAAAGGCCCCATTGATTAAACCAAGCAACACTTAAAAAAAAAAAAAGACACACACACACACATAATTAAAATATATATTTATTTATTTTAAAAGTGTTGGTAACAGCTGCCATGCACCAATATCATGCAATGCACTTTATTTGAAGAGTGCAGGGGCTACAGTTAGAACAGATCATCCTGTTTCCTACCACTGGGAGCATATTTCATAAGGCTGCACTGCCTTCCAATAACTTCTTCATCATAATTTCAGGCACTGGTGTTGACCTATAAAGCTTAACAGTTAGTCCCTGTAAATCTAAGATAAGTTCCATTAGAATCACTAAAAATTGACTAACCTATCTTTACCGTCCAATCTGCTCTCCTACTGGTATGAACTAGTGCTTGGCGTTGAGGGGGGTGGGGGTGGACATGACTTCTTTGTTTGTTTGTTTTATTCATTTAATTAATTAATTAATTTTGGAAATGAGCCAGAACAGGAACGCTTAACACTTTCCCATTCTGAAAATTTGGCTTGTATTTTCATTGCTGGTAGCTTGCAATTATGGGCACTTAGTAAGAATTCAACCTTTTTATATGATGCCCTAGAGCTTAAAATTAAGAGGCCAATGCTGGCTTTGTGCTGCTTTCAGATGCAGTTGGCTTCAGCATAGATCAACGTGGAGACTGACTGTCGCCTCTCTATTGAATTAAGACTATATTTTTGACAAGTATGCCAGCAGTATCATCCCTTTAATCACCAACAATCCATTGTGTCTTTTTATGCTAATAAATAAAACATTCGATGTTAAATATTGCCCAGTAAGCACTTGAAAACCTGCAGTCACCACCTGCCTGCATGTTAGCAAGTAGAATAATAGAATGGTAATAAAATAACATCAAATCATGTCTAGAGGTTGTATAGACACTATCAGCAGTTATTGCAAAGTGCAAATCAGATACCAATTGAAAGGTACATTTCTCTTTAAGAGAATGATCCATACATATTTCACTAATTTGTCTCAAGATATAAAATGAATTTAACAAGACGATGATGGAGGTCAGAATACTTAGTACATTCTTTAAGAAAGGCTTTTAAGTCCTCGCTGTTACTGGTGTAGTTTGTTAAACTCCTTCCATTGAAGCTTATGGAGGAAACTTTTTTGCCTTGGGCCAGGAACACACTTTCTTGGCCTGAAGGCTCAGCAGAACAGATAACCACTGAGCAGGGATCCAGACTAAGTTAGCCATGACTAAGTCCCACTAATGGGACTGAAGGTAGTCATGGCTATTTTGTCTCATTGATTTCAGTGGTGCTTAGTCATGACTAAATTAGTCTGGATCCTGCTCACTGACTTTAGGCTGAGATGTTGAGCCTACTATGTGATCACACAACATACAACATATGTGTTGATTATGACTAGTGATGGTGACTGTGGACACAAAACAATTTTTTTAAAAAAATCAAAGCCAAAACATACACAACCCCTAACTAACAGTTAGCTAAGCAGATTCCCTGGACGTTTTTGAAACCGACAGGATTCTATTGAAGACTCTGAGGTTAATTTGGGGGGAGATGGGGGGACAGGGGACACCCTCGTTGACTATGGGGCAGCTAACCTGGTGGTGGTGGGGAATAGAAGAAGTAATGTTGGCAGGTCAGCAGGCCATTCCAGGGGAAGGGTAGTCAGAAATTTAATAGCTGTCTCCCCTTCCAGCTGTCCTGCCAGCTCTTTGGCCTCAGGGAACACTGCCAACAACCCACATAGCCTTTCCCTGCTCCTCTGTAATGCCAGGTCAGTCCAAAATAAATCTGAACTCATCCATGATTTGATCATGGATGAAGGGGCCGACCTGGTATGTATTACCAAGACTTGGTTGGGGGAGGCTAGTGGTCCAGTTTGGTCCCAGCTTCTCCCTCCAGGATATTCTGTAGAGGAGCAGGTGATGGGACGTGGGCAGGGAGGTGGAATGGCTGTGGTCTATAAGGATAACACCTCCTTTACCAGGGTCCCTGTTAGGGTATCGGATCATACTGAATGTGTGTACTTGAGTTTGGGGACCAGGGAAAGATTGGGACTTCTGTTGGTGTACCGATCACCCCGCTGCCCAGCGGAATCCTTTACTGAGCTAATGGACTTGGTCACAGAACCTGCGTTGGAGTCTCCCAGACTCTTGGTGCTGGGGGACTTCTATGTTCATTTCAGGACCAATCTGTCCGGGGTGGCTCAGGAGTTCAACTATGGGCCTATCCCAAGTGGTCTCTGGACAGATGCATATTGCAGGTCACACGCTTGATTTGGTCTTTTACTCTGATCAGGGTGGTGTTCCGTGTGTGGGGACTCCTGTGATTTCCCCATTGTCATGGACAGACCACTATCTGGTTAAGGTTGGACTTACAACCACTTCCCACCCCCGCAGGGGCAAGGGGCTCATTAGAATCCTCTGCCCGAAGAGGTTATTGGATCCAATAAGATTCCAAGAAGCCTTGGAGGGATTCAATGTTGGCTTTGCTGGTGATCCTGTTGATGCCCTGGTTGAGAATTGGAACAACTTGCTCACCAGGGCAGTAGACACGATTGCTCCCAAGTGTCCCCTCCAACCCACTTCAAATTTGGCCCCTTGGTATACGGAAGATCTACAGGGGTTGAAGCGGCAAGGTAGGTGACTGGAGTGCAAGTGGAGAAAGACTCGACTCGAATCTGACAGACTGCAACATAGAGCACATTTAAAGATCTATGTTCAGGCAATATGTGCAGCAAAGAGGCGGTTCTTTTCTGCTCGTATTGCCTCTGCGAGTTCACGTCCAGCGGAGTTGTTCAGGGTTGTGAGTGGACTAGTATCTGCTCCCCCTCCCTTGAACCAGAATTTGGAGTCATCAGTTACCTGCTGCGATGAGTTTAAAGAGTTTTTCGCAGATAAAATCTCTCGGATTCAGGTCAACCTAGATGGAGACTGCACAATTCATTTGATGTCTGAGCTGGAGGTGCCCAACAACTTCTCTTATGTGATTCGACTGGATCGGTTTCAGTTTGTGACTCCTGAAGATGTGGACAAGCTGCTTGGAGCAGTAAGGCCTACCACTTGTTCTCTTGACCCTTGTCCAACATGGCTTGTTTGATCTAGCAGGGAGGTTGTTGTAGACAGCCTGGTGGAAATCATAAATGCTTCTCTGAGGGAGGGCAGGATGCCTCCTTGTCTTAAGGAGGCAATCATTAGACCTCTTCTAAAGAAGCCTGCATTAGATCCCTCAGAGTTGAGCAGTTATAGGCCTGTTTCCAACCTCCCATGGCTGGGCAAGATAATTGAGAGGGTGGTGACCTCTCAGCTCCAGGCGGTCTTGGAGGAAACTGATTATCTAGACCCATTTCAAACTGGTTTTCGGGCGGGCTATGGGGTGGAGACTGCCTTGGTCGGCCTGATGGATGATATCCAATTGGGAATTGACAGAGGAAGTGTGACTCTGCTGGTCCTTTTGGATCTCTCGGTGGCTTTCAATACTATCAACCATAGTATCCTTCTGGAACATCTGAAGGTGTTGGGGGTGGGAGGCACTGTTTTAAAGTAGTTCTGCTCCTACCTCTCAGATAGATTCCAGATGGTGTCAATTGGATACTGTTGCTCTTCAAAATCTGAACTTAAGTATGGAGTCCCTCAGGGCTCCGTACTTTCTCCAATGCTTTTTAACATCTACATGAAACCACTGGGAGAGATCATCAGGGAATTTGGAGCTGGGTGTTACCAGTACGCTGATGACACCCAGATCTACTTCTCCATGTCAACTTCTTCAGGAGCTGGCATATCCTCCCTAAATGCCTGCCCAGAAGTAGTAATGGCCTGGATGAGGGAGAATAAACTGAAGCTAAATCCAGATAAGACGGAGGTACTTATTGTGCGGGGTCAGAATTCTAGAGACAATTTTGATCTACCTGTTCTAGATGGGGTCACACTTCCCCAAAAGGAACAGGTTCATAGTCTGGGAGTACTTCTGGATTCACACCTCTCCCTGGTTTCTCGGGTTGAGGCGGTGGCCGGGGTGCTTGTTATCAGCTCCGGCTAATACGTCAGCTGCACCCGTTTCTCAAGATCAATGACCTCAAAACAGTGGTACATTTGTTGGTAACCTCCAGACTTGACTTCTGTAATGCACTGTACGTGGGGCTGCCTTTGTACGTAGTCCAGAAACTTCAGTTGGTTCAGAATGTGGCAGCCAGGTTGGTCTCTGGGTCATCTCTGAGAGACCACATTATTCTTTTACTGATGGAGCTACACTGGCTGCCAGTAGGTTTCCAGACAAAATACAAGGTGCTAGTTATAACTTATAAAGCCCTAAATAGCTTAGGCCCTGGGTATCTAAGAGAGCGTCTTCTTCACTACGAGCCCCACCACCCATTGAAGTCATCTGAGGAGGTCCGTCTCCAGTTACCACCAACTCGTTTGGTGGCTACACAGAGACGGGCCTTCTCGGTCGCTGCCCCGACACTGTGGAATGTGCTCCCTGCTGAGATACGATCCTCCCCATCTCTAGCAATTTTCAAAAAACACCTGAAAACCCATCTTTTCGACTAAGCTTTCTCAGCTTCCTCAAATTTTGGGGTTTTAATCTCTGGTTTATTTTTAAATTGTTAAATTGTTTTTAAGTTTTTTGTATATGTTTTTAACTGGTTTTATACTACTGTTAACCACCCAGAGATTAAAGTTTGGGACGGTGTACAAATTTGATAAATAAATAAAAATAAATAAATGTCTCTGTGATAGGGTCATAACTTTGTTTCTTTTGAATTGTGCTTTCAGCCAGTTTGTTTGATTAGCCTCAGGAATAGATAAGCAATTGGTATGGAGTAAGTGAACAGAGGTGCTTTTCTCCCTCTCCCTCAACTCTGGATTTCAACACTGGAGCTTGGGGTCACCAGTTGAAATGGATGGGCCATAGATTCAGGACAGACCAAATGCAGTGCTTCTTCACACAATGCACTGTTAACTGTTAGGTTATGAAATCTGCTGCCACAAGGTGTGGTAACAACCACAGGCTTAGATGACTTTAAAGGGGAATTAGACAAATTCCTGGAGGAGGATATATGGTTATATGGTCAATGGTTATACTACTACCCATGATGTCCAAAGGCCATGTATCTCTGAATGCCAGTTGCTGGGGGGAAACAGCAGAAGGCGGAGGTTGGCTTCATCTCTTGTTTGTGGGCTGTCCAGAGACATCCTGTTAACCACTGTGGGAAACAGAATTCTGGATTAGATTGACTCACTGGACAGTTTTGCACAACTGCCAGCAAGTCTATAAACAGGGGAAATGTTGGGGATATATTGGGAAATGAGAGTGCATGCTCCAGGCGGGCATGTTGTCTGAACCCAGCACAGTCTGCCTAACTTTCTCCTGGCATTCTCCTGCCATTCTCCCAACCTCCATAACCAAGATTTGAAGTTGGGCAGAGACTGTCAGGAGAAAGGCAGAGAGTGCAAAAACCAGACTTGGGTGAGTTTAGACAACACGCCCACCAGGAGCATGCATTCTTGGTTCTCAACATATCTCCAACGTTTCCCCCCTTACAGACTTGCCAGCGGTCGTATGAAGCTTCCAACAGTATGGTTCTGCAGGGGAGGAGAGCTGGTTTTTGTAGTAGCAGGCACCAATTGTCCTATTTGCTAAGAAGGGTCTGCCCTAGTTTGCATTTGGAGGGGTGACCACATGTGAGCGCTGTCTGCTATAAAATATTCCCCTTTGGGCCGTAGCTCAGTGGTAGAGCATCTGCTTGCATGCAAGAGGTGCCCTGTTCAATTCCCAGCATCTCCAGGTAGGGTAGGGAAAGACTCCAGCGTGAAACCTTGCAGAGCCACTGCTTATCAGTGTAGACAATACTGAACTAATTTCTACCATTGAGCGACTGTGTGCAGAGGACACAGGATGGCCAGTGGGGCTGGGCTGGGGGGAGCCACCCAGTGAGGACCGGGTAGGGGGAGCCTGGCCTCCTTCAGCCACCTGCCAACTTACCTGCCTGCCTGCCTCTCACTCACCCACCCACCTGTTCCTATGACTCTTATGTCCTTAAGAAGTAGAGTTTGAGGTGAATCAAGTGCCGTGTTGCAAGAGCCATTCTTTGTGTTAATCACAAGGACTATGAGTGCACTGTGTAGCATGCCCTTTTGGGGATAAGCCCAAACTCACATCCAGTCAGTTGCAAGTACTAGAAAGGAAACCTAGAAACATATCAACTGGTTTTGGTGCACATGCTGCCTTTGTTGAAGATTTCTAATTTATGACCAAAAAAATGTTTAATAGTCCTTCTTTCCCAACCAGATGGAGTTACTGAGGAGGAATTTAGAAACTTCTTTTCAAAAGAACAAAAAACATTACTGCCCTTGATTCAGCAAGGAAGATCCATATGCAGAAGCAGCCTTTCAAAAGCGTAGGTGACACAGGTGTACATGCACATTCCTAGCCATATTGCAATGTTCATCTGGCTCCACAAGCTGGATGTAGCTTTCAGTGGAGATGGGAACACGCAGTCACATCTGAGGGCCACTAGCCATTATCCATGACTAATTCCATATGACTAGAGCTGGACTGGAGAACATGTTCATAAGTTGTTTGGTCAGTCAACAAAAAGTGGAAAGAAAATGCTCATTTAAATGGGCTAGCTAGAAAGCAAAATAGGGATAAAAGAAGGGATAAAATAAGTTATGGGGAAATTTCACTTTTGAAAAAAGCACTAAAGGAAACTTTTAAAAATAAAATGAACATTGCATTGTTTGCCATTGGTGTTGCAAGCAGTTGCCAGTCACTGCCTATGACGCTCATGCAAACCGCCTTGCTTGCCACCCATACACATTGATAGGAAAATGCAGTTTCCAGGCGCGTAACAATGATAGGGCAAGGGGAGACAGTTGTCTGGGGGCCCCACTGCCTGGAGGGGCACCCCAGAGGCACCTCATGTGACTCCCCATTGCCCCCTGCCCAGCCCCATAGCCTCTCAGCCACTTGCCCTCTTCGCCGTCTCTGCTGCTTGTTCTGCTGGCCCACAATCGAAGCAGCAGACAAGCTGCAAAGAGCTCCTTTTCTCCCGCCTCTCAGCTGATTGGTGGGTGGGCGGGGCTTCCAGGGTGGCCTCCGTGTACGCCGCAGTGAAGCCTGAACTCGAGTAGGGCCCAAGCCAGCCAGGAAGGAGGAGGCAGCCAGAGTGTTCTCTGCAGCAGAAGACCCCTTGCTGCCCTGCTTAACCCAGACCAGCATTTGCCAGGTAGAGTGTGAACTCCTTTTTGTGGTTACCTTCCCCCCCCCCCATATATAGGGATCTGCTTGCCATAGGGCTTGGATATGGGGGGGGGAGGGACCGAGAAGTCTCTGGATATTTATTTTGAAACAGCTTGGAAAATTTGCTGACTTAAAAAAAACTATCTAAAAAGTCCTATAAGTGGCTTGTTTCATGGCAGAAAATTGCAAAAACTTCTGGAACAGTATTTTATTAATTTTATTTATTCATTCATTCATTTATAAATGCACTTATGTTCAAGTTGTTTTGCAACCCAGAAGGTCTGAGTGAGAACTGTGAAGCATGTGTGGTGCTTTTATTTTATTTTTCTTGTGTGTGAACTGCTCCCCAATAACTTGCAGGGACTTCAGGGTAAATCTGGCCCACCTGTGAATGCAGCACCTCCATTCCAGAGGAGATGTGTCTTAAAGGGCTTTAAAAGCCTCCTGTGAAAAACCTCCTGCAATCAAACTTGACTGAATTTGTTCAGAATTCTGAGAAAACAAACATAGGTTCACCCTGCATGGTTGAAAGTCTCCTTTGCTAATCTGCAGCGAGGGGCCCATTTTAATAATTCATCTTTCTAGTGTGTTCTAGGCATTAAAAGTAATACAAATGTATAGTACTCAATGTATATCACTGTATATTGTGACGTGTGCGTGTGTGTATTCAGTGAAATGTATTTGCAGGCAGCATACTTATTTTGGAATATCAGACTTAAATCCTTGGGGGCCTGGGGTGTGCAGAGGCCCTGGACTTTGGGGGGGGGCATTTAAAAATCTTGTCTCTGGGCCCACTCCAACCTTGCTACGCCCCTGGCAGTTTCCACCACAAAAGAAGCATAACTTTGGCTAAAGATGTTTGACTCCTTTGCAATGGGTGGGCTGCATTTGAAAACGTCATTTCGAATGCAACCACTGGTTCAGTCTGTGCATTTCTATGTGACCAAACCTTACCTGGAAAGATTCTTCTTGGTTTCCCTAGAGTACTAAGCTTCTCTGCTTTTCTTTCCTAATCCCAGGACCAAGCAAAGCACATATTTCCCATATCCCTTTATTTAGCCCTTGGGCTGTAAGCACTCTGTTTTGGAGATCATAGTCAGAAATCAACTGTCTTATTTCCCTCCAAATATTTGCTCAATTATGTTCTTGAACTCAGATCTTCAATTTCCTTCCAAGGCCCCAAACTTCAGTCACCCTAAATAATTCTTCACTAAATTTCAGTTTTGCTATCAAGGGAGTTTCCCAACCCATTTCTAATATACCATATTTTTTTCCTATGGGTTCCGTCTTGGTTTATATGTTAGTAAACCATCTCTCTAATTCCCTCAACAATACCCTTTTCCCGAACCTTTTGCTAACTTAATTAGATATTCTAGTGCTTTGGTTTAAAATAGTATTTAATTTCACTTAATGGATTTCAGCCAAAATATTAGGATTCCCCAAACAGACATGTTCTTTCTCATTATTTTTTCCAAAGGCTCCTGTTTCATCTTTTCCTTGCTTTGTCAAAATCTAGTTAATTGACTATACTTAAACTACAATTTTAGCAATTTCCCTCAGTGAGGCATCATTGCCTTGCCTATTAACACTACCTAATTGAAGTTTTAATCTCTAGCCAGTAGCTTCACCCACTTCACAGATACGGAATGTTGTAAATGGTAAATATTAACATTCCACTTAAATGTATGCTGGCTCCTCCCAAATTAACTTTGCGCTCCTTTGAGTGTAATCTAATGAAGCATTGGATTAATGGTTTTTTTCTATGAGAATCTGAGGGAATAGAGCTCAAATAGGCATTTCATAATCTTGTTAATTCAAACATTTTCTTCAAGGTCACTAAATCTGAATGATTTTGCCTGCCAAAAGTTTACTCTAAATTTTGATCTAACGTATCAAGGTAGGTTGCTAGATCGTTCAACTGCAACAAAGAAAAGAAACATCCCAAAGAACAAAGTACAGGAAACAGGAATCATTTTAACATATGACAAACAAAGTGCTTTTTGCATTTTCTGCTACTAGCTGACATCCTCACTAATATTTGTAGTAGAAACAGTAGGAGTAACAAAGCACCAGTGCAACAGGAAAAGCACCAGTGCTTCTGAGAAATTCAGCTAACTCATCTCCACTGCTGGCTCAGCAGAAGGGGCAAATTTCAAAAACCTCCCCTTCCCCCAGAAGCCCTCTGAGCCACATGAAAATATGTCCCTCAGGGACAGTCCTAAGGAACATATTTTCAGTTGGCACAGAGGGCTTCCACGAGGCTTTACAGACAGGGCTTTTATTTCAAATCCACTCCGGATTGCAGTGTGCCAGTCCACATATTAGCTGGATTTACCCCGAAGTCCCTGTGGGTTATCAGGGACCAGGACAGACTGGACTTTGTTTTCCCCCAATGGAGGCTGCGCATTCTGGCTTAGCCCCAAGTATGCCGACTTCTTTAAATCCTCTCGTTTCAGAGGCTTGGGGGCAGGGGGGGCTTCTGTTATGCACCACAGTTTCTCTGTTATGTGTGGGGTGGTCATGCCAATAAATCGGCATTTTCCAAAACTCAATGAAGGGGAGTTTGACATCTGTTTGGGGTATGGTCTGCTCTAAGTGATTTGCAATTGCAAGCACTTGAGTGTGTGTGTGGGGGGGGGGGTGTTGTTGTTGTTGCAGACTGGTGATACTCTGTGAAGGGAGTCCAGAAGGGGAGGGGGAGGGAGAAATTCCTGAGTTAAACACAAGCACAAACTGCAAAATGTGTGTCTTCCTATGTTTTACATAGGCTTCGGATATGCAGAATGGTTGTAACCTGAGCCCTTTTTTGTCTGAACTGATTCCATTAGGTGGTGGTGGGGAAACATGAGATGATGAAGGCAGTCACTCACAAAGGCAAGGGTTAAGCGTCCTGCTGTTTGATCCAGCTGCTGCTTGGCAACTCATCATGCCATCCTTCTGCTCTTAGCTGTCAAACTAAAAAAGTGATTGGTTGGTGGAAAAACCCAGAGCAAGTACATGGGAACACACAGGAAAAAGATCTGCCAGGGACTGAACTGTCAATTTAATCCCCCAAATTAAACATCTTGCAAATCTGCTGCAATGCAGATTCGGTCTTCAGATACCCTGCGGCATGAAACCATGTGTGAATAACTCCCAGGAGAAGGGGAGGTCATTAAAATCACCACATACACATACTAGCACCAGTGCAGCATTAGTCTGGAACTCTTCAGTAATACTGGTGCTATACCAGTGCATGAGTACTCCATTAGTCAGGATGTCATTCACAGTCATTAAGTTGGCTAGAATGCCCATTGATAGAGCAGCTCTACCACACTATCACTAATGCACACAAATAGTGAGGAAGTTCAGAAACAAACTTGGGTTCTCCTATGCACACTTACTTGGGAGTAAATCACAAAGAAATCAATAGAACACTTTTCTGAATAAGAAAGCACAGAATTGGGCTACATTTGCATGGGTCCCAAGGCATGGTAAGATATAGCCACTTGACTGACGGTAAGCATATATAGGTCTGGTCAATGACCACTAAAAAAGATCACTAAAATGGGATATAACTCTATCAGAATTGAGTAACTCTGCTTCAGGGAATGAGACAATTCATGCCTACAGTTTCTACAACATTGTTCTAGCCACACTAAACTTAGCATACTATGACCATTAACGTCTTAAACTTAATTGATTTTGGTGGATGGATCAAACTGACACAGGAGAATGTGTACAAATTTGAATAAAAAGCTTGTATTTCTTCCCTACCTAACTAAATTAGTTGTTATCAAAACATCAACATCTATACTGGCTCCTTAGTTTGGGAGGAAACTTAAATGCATTGGGAGAAAGTGTGGATGTGGAGCATTAATTAATGCTGAACTTCTTGACACCTTCCAAGTATTTTCCACACTCACTTAGAATGAAGTGTGTGAACACCACAGCACAAAGTGCATTTCCGATTCTTTAGACAACAGTAATCTGTTAGCAAAATCCTGGTGTTGCCAATGAAATGGGCTGGGTTTGGGGTGTGTGGAGGGCTGGTGGGGTGGTGGGGTGGGGTGGAGGGCTGGGTTCACCCAGCCAATGACTAGCCTGCATGGCTCAAATTAAAGTCATGGTGAGAGAGGAGGAGACAGCACAGCAGGGCAGGAAGTGAAAAAGAAAGAGTGCATGGCCAATTCTGTATCTGCCTGCCCGGCCCCCAGCCCCTGCCCCCAGCCCCAGCCTCACTAGCTGCACCTGGCTGGTCATGGGGTCCCCCCCCCCACTGATCTTGCCTGCTCCCTGTGACCCAGATATGGGTCTTTGAAGACTGTGCAATCCTTAGGGACCCATTTCCAGGTCACAGGGATTGCTTCCAGGGGTGGAGAAGATCAACAAAGCCCAAGCGCACATGCTGCCTTAGTGCAGAAGGTGGCAGCAGTGTGGAAGCCATGGTGCTTCATTAGGATGGCAGCCTGTAGGTTTAGAGGACCGTTTTACTACTGATCAAAGAGAGTCAGGGAGATTCCAGATAGCATGCAAATTGATCTAGATGATGATGATGATGATGATGATGATGATGAATTCAATTTCTATACCGCCCTTCCAAAAATGGCTCATGGCGGTTTACACAGAGAAATAATAAATAAATAAGATGGATCCCTGTCCCCAAAGGGCTCACAAACTAAAAAGAAACATAAGACAGACACCAGCAACAGGCACTGGAGGTCCTGTGCTGGGGGTGGAGAGGGCCAGTTACTCTCCCCCTGCTAAATAAAGAGAATCACCATGTTAAAAAGGTGCTTCCTTGTCAAGTTAGTTATGATGGCATAACTAAGTATGCAAGGAAGAGTTGGGTTTGTTACCTTATATTGACTCGGCATCAGACCCACCATCCTAGGGGTCATTCCACAGGTGCCACCACAAAAAGGCCCTCCCTAGAGAGGCATTGTTACCCGGAGAAGGTATATGTAACTTCACTCTGATAACCGATATCACTCACAGCTTGCCTAGCTCCAATTGGTCTGTAGCACTGCAAGAGTAATGCTGTGTTGAAATGTTTCTGTTAATACATGTTTGCATAAATATACCTGTTTTCTGTTCTTACATTCTTGTGAGTTCAGTTGCTCTTTGTGCCCTCAAGAACCCAAGTGTCAAAAATACTGTGTGTGTCATGGTGTGTGTGTGTAGGGGGATGGGGGGGGGTAGTGGGGGGGGGGCTCTAGCTCTAAAGGCCCTTAGGTCCAGGCTCCAAAATTACCTAAGTGCACCTCTGGCTGTGTACCAAAGTGAGAGATTTTCAGATTTAAAAAGAAGTGGGACCAATACTGAGAGGTGTGTGTGTGTGTGTGTGTGTGTGTGTGAGAGAGAGAGAGAGAGAGAGAGAGAGAGAGAGAGAGAGAGAGAGAGAGAGAGAGAGAGAGAACACCAGAGGGAAGCTTGAGGAGACAGAGGGAAAGCTTGAGGAGTAGTTCCTCACTTTTTTGGTGGGGGAGGAAAAACAGTGTTTTTGGTGGGGAGATAATATGTTTTGGGGGGATTCAGTAAAATGAGAGGGGAATGTCTTAAATACTTAGGGGCGATCTGCACCCCTTCAGTCCCCCCTCCCCTGCAATCAGTTCCTTGCCCCTCTGACCCCAGCCATTAAGAATCAAGCCAGCTGGCCTCTTAATCTGCATAGCTCCATTTTGGGTTCTCATTCATGGTCACTCCAAGTGCGATAAAATGTTGGAAACTCACTTTTATATAGAGGGATGTTGACATTTTGCCACTCTGCTCATTACCATGCATTATGAATAATTCTTCACAGAAATGTCAGTGAGTTCATAGATATTTCCTATAACAAAACCTTTCTATCGTTAGAAGCGGCTCTTTCCTCAGTAATAGTAGATGTTCTAAAGTAAACTTTGGTTTTGAAGTAACATATTCTGGTATATTTCACATTCGTACGCTGTTTTGTTGTCATTGTCAAGTTATATTTTTTTGTTCTTGCTTTGCTGCTCTTTTTAAAAAGCTTTTACCTCAGAAGTGGCAGCAGAGGGCACTAAAGACTGCTGCCAGGTTTTATAAGCTCTTTCTTATACAGCAGCCTTTTGTTGAACCATGAAAAGCAGAGGTCTTGGCATTTTAGTTTCTTAGCAGGCATAGATCAAAAGTAATGATTTGATTACAAATAACATCCTTAGTCCATCTCTTAGAGTTGTCAAAATGGGGAAAGACTTCTATATGTCGCTCTCTGCTCCTTGGACCGAATGCCAGGATTCAACTGAGATAGATAACGATATCTAGGAGGAGTTCATCTCATTCACAGCTCATGAGTGCACTGTTGCTCCAAGTGATGGCTTCCATGCACAAATGAACCATCACAACTTAATTACCAGCTACCAGTACAGAATGTTCATGTTGCCTTATGTCACCTCAAGCACAATGCTGATTATCACCAAAATAAATCCATGTATTCAGCTTTCAGGCATCAAGTGATTAGGAATCAAATGGTATGTGTAAATCAGCCCTAGGTAAACAGAATTAAAGAATATAGGAAGAGTCTGGCTCTATCCAGGATCCATCTAGACCAGCAGCCTGTTTCCAACCAGAAGTAATATGAAACAAGTGAAAGGGTCTCCCACAGTATTTACTCCCAGCAACTGGTATTCAGGATACTACACTGTGTCTCTGGAGGTTTCATTTAGCTATTGTGGCTTACTACTATTGATAGACCTATCCCCTGTGAATTTGTCTAATCTCCCTTTGGTGCCATCTATAAGAACATAAGGTGCATAGAGCAGCAGTTTTCTCGAGATGATGGGCAACTTCAAATCATCAGGCTTTCATCTGGGGAAAATGTTTCTGCTTTCGAGAGTGGTAAAGTGTTTGATTGCAGATAACTGTAGTGCTTATTTCATTCCACAAGTGGTAACTGAGACCACATCTCAAGAGCTGCATTTACATGTAGGATTTTTTCTGCTATGTAGCACAATGATGGCAAAATAGAAAGAACTGCCATTATAAATGCAGCTAGTAGTGACAGCCTGGATGTTACACTCACTCAAACTATTAGCAACCAAATGTTTTGAAGTTTCCAGCCCAGAGGTAAATGAGACATTGTGATGTGCAAGACAAACCATTTATGATCTGTGACTGTTACCAGTGTAGGAGGGGAAAGAAAAGACCTCTCACTGACTCTACTTGCTCAAGGCTAGTGAAGCAAGGGGCAAAAGGCCGGGGTATGTCTTTAGTCCACTAATTAAAAATCTGCTCTCTGAAACCTATAGTGGTTTGCACAATATTGCGTAAATCCACCATTGCAGTATCCAGTCCAGCAGGCCAATGCTGGTGCGAGTCAATAGCTTTGCTTATGCGTCTTTAGAGTCATATCTTGTAATCAGTTAATCCGGTTCCTTTGGAACATTGTTTATGTATTTATTGTATTATTATAAAAAAGAAGAGATAATGCAGTGAGTCGATAGCTATAGATGTCCATGTCTCAGTCTCTCAGAATATAAGACATATTTTATAACACAATCAATATAGTTACATTAGTAGCAGGCAAATTGAAATATCCTGCCCAAGCGGCAAGGACAATAAGTAAAATCGTATCTATATATTCTATAGATGTCTGTATTGACTACAAACACCTTTGATATGAAAACCCACTTGCTTTGTGGTAACAGTGAAATGTTATCCGTGGAAGGCCACTGACAGCAGCCTGCGATCTTCTCTCTCAGCCAGTTCTCTTCCATCACTTGCCATGCATTGCCTCCCTCACTTCTCGAGCTGTTCTAGAACCCTTCCATCACAGTACTGGGTTGCTTGTTTGAAGATTCACATCCCAGCCTTCCCCATATAGATTGAAGGTGGCTGTATTAAATGTGGTGAGTGCAACATGTTACCCAAGAACACTTCTTCCTCTCCCAGTTTTTTGTGCACCTGGAGCATTGGAAGAAAAGATGTTCTCATGAGTCTTCATATACTCAGCTCAGCCAAATAAAGATAACTCAACACACATGTGTTGCTGTTTCTAAGGGCTCAGATTGTGGGACTGCACACATACAAAACCGAGACAATATTAGCTGTTATAAAACTGGAGCATTTGTATGCCAGTGACAAGGGGAGATAAGCTAGATGATTAGAGAGAAAACCACCACATTGCCAGGCATGCAGGGAGGTTGTGTCAGGGCTGCTGGAGTCAGCAGGGCCTGACACCAGTGTGCACATCACTATGGATCTGTGGACCAGCTATAGTGGGGTGCATACTGCTTTCCTGTCCCTCCAGCTGAGGGCAAGGGAGGGAGGGAACATCTGCTGGTGGTGGCGTGGCCAGCCCCTCCCATGCAGCAAAGCCCAGGTGGCCTGTGCCTGATGTGGAGCCGGTGGACACTGACCACATGGCAGATGAGCCGCTGGTGGTCATCGAATGCCAAGTGGAGGAATGGCCGTCTGGGCAGCCAAACCTTTGCTGAGGGTTCCTGGTCTCCGACAATGGTGCCAACATGTTGAGGGCAGCCTGTCAGCTGCACTTTGTGTCCATCCGTTGTATGGCACATGCTCTCATCTGGCCTTGACGGATGCGCTTGGCCTTTAGGAGGCGAAGGCCAGACAATGCCCTCCCCTCTGAAGGTCCTGCTGCTGCCACAGCTGCTCTTATGGAGAAGTGCCACAAGATAGCCCCCCATGTCCACCGGAGTGAAAAGGCTAAGCAGATGCTCAGGGAGAGGCAGCATGAGCTCTGCCTACCTGAACACCTGACCCCTCCGGATGTTTTGACCTGGTGGAACTCCACCTTTCTTTTGCTCCAGCACCTGCAGGGGCAAGAAGTGGCTATCCACTAGAGATGTGCACAAATTGGTTTTTTCAATTTGATTTGTGCCCAAATTGAATCACCCCGATTTGTTTTGTGTTCAAATCTGACCCCTCCCCCGCCAAATCACCCCAGAACTGGTTTGGATTGGATTTGATTTGGTTCAGATTCAGATCGATTTGGACCACTTATAAAGGTCCTAGGGGCACCATATTTGGGTGGTGGCTAGGCCCCTAAAGGTGCCACCTACCACCCAAATTTCAAGGTAGTGGAGCACTTGGTTGATTTTTAATGGGGGTTTTTATTTTGTACTAATTTTGTATACTTCAGCCATAGGAAATAATGGGGATTTGAAGTTGCCCTATCCTAAACCTAACATGGATCCCCAACTTGCTTCATTCATTCATTCATTTTAAAAGCTAAGCTCTAGCCCTTGTAGAAGTAGAGTTATGGAGCAAAATATGTGGTCACTATTTTTCAAGTGTTTTGATTATTTGGTGTATAACTTTTCCTCATAATGAATCCCTATGAGGATTCATTGCACACCTTCATTTCTTCTGTTCATTTTGACTGTCATTGGACAGTGCCAAATGTCAACTGCCATGTGTCAAACACACACACACACACACACACACAAACACACACACACACGCCTACTTAGTTTATTTTTTAGGAATTTTTGAAGTGTTTAGATTCTTTGGTGTCTTCATTACACACCTTCATTTATTCTGTTCATTTTGACCCCACTGCTTTGTGGGTGGGGAATTAGTAGCATCCCATGTGCCAACTACGGCCTCAAACCACAAGCCACTGGATACTCAGTTAATATTTTAGGAATTTTTGAGGTGTTTAGACTCTTTGGTGTGTGATTAATCCTCATAGGGATTCATTATGAGGAAAGGTTATTAGACACCAAAGAGTCTAAACACTTAGAAAAAAATCCTAGAACATAAACTGAGTAGTACTCCACTGCCTTGTGTTTGGGCAGGGGGTGTAGTTGGCATATGGCAGTTGTCTACCACAAGACCAGCTCTCCTCTCTGGTATTCCTCTCAGGTACAAAATTGATTTGTACCCGAATCAATTTGCACATCCCTACTATCCACACCCTGGCAAGGAGGTGTGACTTGTGAGTATGTGTCCAGTCCAACATGGACTGGAAACTCATTTCCAAGGTTGTCTTGACACTCATGCCATTCCTTGTCACCATGAACAGCTTGTGTGCGAAGACAGCAACAATGAGCAAGGCTGTGCCCGCTGCTCTTCTCCTGAAGAAGTCGATGGGTGACCTCCAGACTTTGCTGACCACTAGGGCACTAGGGAAGCATGCACCCTGGCAGATCAGCTGAGGACTGGAGTGGAGTGGCTCAGCAACACTTTGGGTCAATTGGCAGAGCATGTTTTTGCCTGCCTCTGACCCAGCGATGAAAGGCAATGCTGTCACTCCTGACAAGGTGACAGGATCTCCTGATTCAAGAAGTTAGGCAGGCCGAGGAAAGGAGGCTCGTCTGAACCAGGAGGAGAGTGCTGGAGCGCCTACTTCTAGTGCATGTTCTACCCCCAGCAACAGCATCACTGCCACTTCCCAGGCCAGCAGCGGTGTGGTGTCCCTTGCAGCACCAATGCAGCCAGCAGTTCCACCCAGATGATTCAAATGGGGGTGCCTTGATGCCTTGCCAGGTTATGGGAGGAGCCCACTGAGCCCTGTGGCACTGCAGAGCAGTCTGTTCTGCAGTACCTGCAGGAGTTGGTGGCAGAACTGGATATGGAACCGGTCCAGTTTGGGCCAATGCATTGCCAAGTGTGGCCGGACTTGGCAGCAGTGGCCAGTCGGCTTCTCTTATGCCCACCAATCAGCGTCCAGAGCAAGAGAGTGTTCTCCATGACCAAGGACAGGGTGGCACCTCATCGTTTGCTCTTGAATGCTGGCTTGGTGGAGCAGCTGGTCTTCCTGTAGGCCAATCTACACCTGCTAGGCTATCCTGAGCTGGACATGGAGGGTGAGTGACTCGTGGTCACCTCCACCCACTGCAACACCACTGTTAGCTTGCCCCACCCTGGCCAACCCCCAAATCAGATGTGTCACAGTCTGCCTGTTACTGCTGCACACACACACACACACACACACACACACACACACACACACACACCCCATTGCCATGGTCCAGGATGATGATGGACTGGTGCCCTGAGGCCCAGCACCAATCAGAAGCAGTGGTGGAGCAGGCAGGCAGGATTGATTTTGTGTGTTACTGTTAATGTTTTGTCCAAACAGCACAGTCACACATGCACAGACACACAAGTAGGTAGACTGGTGTTGTGACATGTGTCAGGCAGGCAGGCTGTCAGCTGGGGTCCAGCCAATCTGAGGCCATGGCTTATTATCCAGACATGAAGAGAAGAAAGAAGAGTTCTTCTCAAGCAAGTTTGTGTTTGTTTGTTTTTTCAATACTGATTATAATATGCTTGTTGTGCTACTGCTTGTTGATTTAACCAACTGGATTTGCTGAACCCAGGTGGGAAAAGGCAGAACTTGGGTGCCTGCCTGCCTGCCTGCCTGCCTGCATGCCTGCCTGTTGTTGTGGTTTGGTGGTCTGTTGTGAGATGGTGTTGTGGTGAGAAATAGACAGTGACAGATCAGCTCTCTCTACTGTGTATAATATTTTCTTGGTGATTGCTATGAGATGAGCTCCATGTCTGTTCCTGAGACTAACTTGTGCTTCACTCAGTGCACTGGTCTGCTCTGCAATCTGCATTGCAAAATGTGCTCAGTCAAAATGTGGCTGAAGAGGACATTTTTCTAGTTGAGCTTGTTGCTATGCTTACTAAGTGTGCATGATGCTGCTGCTGCTGCAATTGAATCATAATTGTGTGTTAGTTTGTGAGAGAGCAATTTGCACCAATATTGCAACGCAGGCACCTGGCACTGTGGCTGGTGGTGTATTCTGCGTCAGTTATGCTTTTTTGGACTGTTTGAAATGCGCCGTGTGTTCTGTGTTGGGAGGGACAGATTGAGATAATTCCCTTTTTGTTTTGTTTTTCAAAACCTGTGTGGCAGTGTGTTGTTTCACCCATAGGAATAATGGGGAACTCAAACCACCCCATTATTCCCCATGGGTAGCTCCTAGGGACACCAAAGAACATTGAGTGGTAGGGCATGATGGGTGCTACCTACCACTCAACCCACAAAACAATCAGGCAATCAGGCTATCTTTAATGATTTTTTTTCTAGGTCAGTAGGACAACCCTAGGGTTAAGGGTGTGCACGGAACCATTTCCCACTATTTGATTTGAATTTGAACTGGACCATAGGTTTGCGAATTGGTTTGGTTGAACTGACTGACTGCTCTGGTCCATTCAACAAACCAACTTGAACTGGTTCCACACACACCCTACGCACACCCCTACTTACTGGAAGGAAGGATACCTGGACTATCTGGACTTCCAAAAAGCTTTCGACAAAGTTCCTTATCAAAGACTCCTGAGGAAACTTAGTAGTCATGGGACGAATAACTCCAACTTCAAGTATGAGCTGATGGGATCTGAGCTGTCAGGGACTGACCAGGAGAGGGATCTTGGGGTCGTGGTGGACGGCTCATTGAAAATGTCGACTTGATGTGCGGAGGCTGTGAAAAAGGCCAATTCCATGCTAGGGATCATTAGGAAGGGGGTTGAAAATAAGACTGCTAATATTATAACGCCCTTATACAAAACTATGGTGTGGCCACAACTGGAGTACTGCGTACAATTCTAGTCACCACATCTGAAAAAGGACATTGTAGAACTGGAAACGGTACAGAAAAGGGCAACCAAGATGATCAGGGGCCTAGAGCACCTTTCTCATGAGGCAAGGCTACAACACCTGGGGCTATTTAGTTTAGAAAAAAGACGACTGCGGGGAGACATGATAGAGGTCTATAAAATCATGCATGGTGTGGAGAAAGTAGATAGAAAGAAATTCTTCTCCCTCTCACATAACACTAGAACCAGGGGTCATCCCATGAAATTGATTGCTAGGAAATTTAGGACCAACATACGGAGGTACTTTTTCACACAACGATGATCTCCAATTGGGAAATGACAAAGGAATTGTGACTCTGTTGGTCCTTTTGGACCTCTCAACAGCTTTTGATACTATCGACCATAGTATCCTTCTGGAGCATCTGAGGGGGTTGAGGGTGGGAGGCACTGCTTTGCAGTGGTTCCACTCTTACCTCTCGGGTAGATTCCAGATGGTGTCTCTCGGGGACTGTTGTTCTTCAAAATCTGAACTTTTGTATGGTGTCCCTCAGGGCTCCATATTGTCTCCGACGCTGTTTAACATCTACGTGAAACCGCTGGGAGAGATCATCAGGAGATTTGGTGCAGGATGCTATCAGTATGCTGATGACACCCAAATCTATTTCTCCATGTCGGCATCACCATGTCAGCATAACCTCCCTAAATGCCTGCCTGGAGTGAGTGATGGGCTGGATGAGGGGTAACAAACCGAGGCTTAATCCAGATAAGATGGAGGTACATTGTGTGGGGCCAGAACTCATGAGATGATTTTGATCTGCCTGTTCTGGATAGGGTCACACTTCCCCAGAAGGAACAGGTACGCAGTCTGGGGGTGCTTCTGGACACAAAACCCTCTCTGGTGTCCCAGGTTGAGGCAGTGGCCAGAGGTGCTTTTTATCAGCTTCGGCTCATACTCCAGCTGCATCAATTTCTTGAGTTAAATGACCTCAGAACAGTAGTACATCTGCTGGTCACCTCCAGACTTGACTACTGTAATGCGCTCTATGTGGGGCTGCTTTTGTACATAGTCTGGAACCTGCAGTTAGTCCAGAATGCGGCAACCAGGTTAGTCTCTGGGTCATCTCAGAGAGACCATATCACTCCTATCTTAAAAGATCTATACTGGCTGCCAATAAGTTTCAGGGCAAAGTACAAGGTTTTGGTTATCACCTATGAAGCCCTAAACAGCTTGGGCCCTGGGTATTTAAGAGAATCCCTTCTTTGCTACAACCACACCACCCATTGAGATCATCTGGAGAGGTTTGTCTGCAGTTGCCACCAGCTTGTCTGGTGGCTACTCGGGGACAGGCCTTCTCCATTGCTACCCTGAGGCTTTGGAACACACTCCCTGCTGAAATAAGAGCCTCCCCATCTCTTACAACTTTTTAAAAGGCAGTCAAGATGCATTTGTTCACCCAGGCTTTTAATTAGATACTGATTTAATTGTGTTTTAATAGTTTTAACTTTTTACATTTTAATTTTTGAAATGTTTTAATCTTTTATTGGTAGTTTTTATTTTCATGTAAACTGCCCAGAGAACTTGCGTTTTTGGCGGTATAAAAATATGTTAGATAGATAGATAGATAGAATAATCAACTTGTGGAATTCTCTGCCACGAGATGTGGTGACAGCCAACAACCTGGGTGGCTTTAAGAGGGGTTTGAATAACTTCATGGAGGAGAGGTCTATCATTGGCTACTAGTCGGAGGGCTATAGGCCACCTCCAGCCTCAAAGGCAGAATATCAGTTGCTGGGGAGTAACAGCAGGAGGGAGGGCATGCCCTCAACTCGTGGCTGTAGGCTTCCAGTGGTATCTGGTGGGCCACTGTGTGAAACAGGATGCTGGACTAGATGGGCCTTGGGCCTGATCCAGCAGGGCTATTCTTATGTGTTCTTAACATCAGTACTGCAAAGAGCCTTTTGAAGAGGATGAAGAAATATTACTTTTTTGTTAAAGCTTGGTTAGTTTTGTGGAGAATCACATTCCCTCTCTCTCTCTCTCTCTCTCTCTCTCTCTCTCTCTCTCTCTCTTAAGATTCCAAACAGTGCCTCAAAAAACCAGCAACATGAAAACCTCAATGAAAACCTCAATGCCCTGAAACTGACAATAGGCATGTTAGAGTTTGTCAAGAATGAGATCTTCTAAAAACAACTGAAAAGCATTATGTCATGAAGCAAAAAACATGGCTAAAGATCTTGAAATTGCCATTCCCAGCCTGGCAGTATCAAAAAATCACTATGACAGTGTTATAACCTGTAGATCACAAAGAACAAAGAAAATATTCTCCAAGCTGGCACAGTGGGATAGTCATCTCTACAAGCTATTCCTAAGAGCAGTCAAAAATACATAAAAATTGATTTCTGCTTTCCTGTGTTAGACAGAATTCTTGTTGAACTCACCAGATTATTCACCTCTAACACTAATTTGCTCTTCGGACCTCACAGGGGTCTTGGAAAGTAGAGAACTGAGAAAAAGCAGAGAGCAGAGACTATT
Organism: Hemicordylus capensis; assembly: GCF_027244095.1. Lineage (NCBI taxonomy): Eukaryota > Metazoa > Chordata > Lepidosauria > Squamata > Cordylidae > Hemicordylus > Hemicordylus capensis. The sequence goes on along the minus strand of NC_069657.1, from coordinate 264,591,160 downwards.
GCTGTATCCATCTGGAAAACTGGAGACTACTATTACTGGCTTATTTACAAATGCACGTCATCAGAAGCCACCACACTTGTGATAGATTTGTTCATTCTGAATGGGGAGCACACTGAGTCCTTCAGCCATAAGTAATGACATCTCATTTGGCTTCTATTCACTTAGTACTGCTGTTTTCAAAATTAGGTTCCAACCTAGCTATTGTGCAGGCCCAACTCAAGCTCCTCTAGAACCTGAGGCATCATGGCAAACTGCAGCCCACATCCTTACCCCAACTCCTTCTACACCTGATCTCTCTCCGTTAAATCTCCATCACCTCAAGCCAATCTTTCTCCATCTGCCCCCTACCCCTGGTGCACATGCATCTCCTCCATTTCCCAGCCCACTTGTGCACCAGTAAAAAAACTGGTTAGCCTCTTTCCTCTCTCATTTGCTGCAGAGAGGAGAGAGGCTATTCAGCCCCTACCGCTGTGCTAGCCAGCCGGAAAGAGGTAGCATGGCAGGCGGGCAGCAGGCAAGAGTGGTGACAATGGCCAGTAGGAGGGTGGCAGGAGTGGTGGCAGAAGTGGCAAGAAGCAGCAAGTGGGAGGAGGGGAGGGGTCAAGCTGTGAGTGACAGGTGAGGGGTAATCGGCAGCCCCTCTTCCCAAGGTGGCCCATGTTCTTGGAACACGTTTGCCCAATTAGAGTCTGGAACCATCTGCCAATGCAGGCACATGACCAGTAAGGCAACCTACAGTGTACAGTCTTCCAGTTCGCACCGTTAGGCTGCTGAGGCATGTGAACTGTTGATAACTTATTATAGGTCAATATTTTGCCTAGAACATGTTTAACTAAACCAGGGCTGCACAACTTCAGCCTTCCAGCTGTTATTTATTATTATTATTATTATTATTTTATATTTATATCCCACTCTTCCTCCAAGGAGCCCAGAGCGGTGTACTACATAGTTGTGTTTCTCCTCACAACAACCCTGTGAAGTAGGTTAGGCTGAGAGAGAAGTGACTGGCCCAGAGTCACCCAGCTAGTTTCATGGCTGAATGGGGATTTGAACTCGGGTCTCCCTGGTCCTAGTCCAGCACTGTAACCACTATACCACGCTGGCTCTCTGTTGTTGAACAACTACCATCATCCCTGCCTATTGGCCACAGTGCCTGGGGTTGATGGGAGTTGTAGTCCAACAGCAGCCAAAGGGCCAAATTTCCTCAGCTCTGAACAACACACACACACACACACCCTCTTGGCATTTAAATCAATGGAAAAGCAGTGATTGCAGAGTCAATTAAAAGAGCACAGCTGCACCATTTCAGTCCTCCAACTATTGTTGGACTACAATTCCAATCATCCCTTCCAGAGTGGCCAATAGTCAGGGATAATGGGAGCTGTAGTCCAACTTCCGCAGGAGAGCACACAAAAGGAGGAGTAGACCCTTCAGCAATGGGAGGCTTCCCAAACTACCCTTGGTATGAGAGTGTTACAGACAAGTCCCTCTTTTCATCTGCAAAATTGTAGAGGGTACAAACTGAGTGTCACCATCATAGTCCTAAGGAATCAAAACTTGGCCTATTCTGTGGGCTCAGTTGTCTCAAGTGTTATTATGTTTGCTTGTTCCACCAATCTGTATGCAACACCACAGCTTACCCAAAGATAAACTGCAGGAATCCTGGCTTTACATGTATCTAAGGCTCCTTGTTACTGGGAGAACGATCAGCCGTGTCAGGCAAGGGGCATCCATTTTAATTATGGAGAGAGGCTTTTCTATCCATTATTTACTGTATGCGGAAAACAATAAAATCTCTTTCAAAATGGAGGCAAACTCAAGAAGTATTTTTCACTCATCTTGTTAGCACAAATCACACAGAGAAGTAAAATGCGCACAGGAGACAGCCATGCTGTCAGATCAGGGCAATCAAGAAATTTGGAGCAACTCAGGCCCAATGTGCATGTGGCGGTTGACAGGCCCACATCTTTCAGTATGGGTCTTCCCCATTCACATTCAAAACAGAGTAGGTGCAATTTAAAGGGCCAGAGGTGTGTGTGATATATATGGGGGGATGCTGAATGTAAGTCCCTCCAGGGCCTCTGCATCATTTTCAGGCCTCTAGGGGACACACCCATTGGCCAGTGGAGGGAACACATAGGAACATAGGAAACTGCCATATACTGAGTCAGACCACTGGTCTATCTAGCTCAGTATTGTCTTCACAGACTGGCAGAGGCTTCTCCAAGGTTGTAGGCAGGAATCTCTCTCAGCCCTATCTTGGAGAGGCCAAGGAGGGAACTTGGAAGCTTCTGCTCTTCCATCCCCTGAGGGGAATATCTTATAGTGCTCACACTTCTAGTCTCCCATTCATATGCAACCAGGGCAGACCCTGCTTAGCTAAGGGGACAAGTCATGCTTGCTACCACAAGACCAGCTCTCCTCTCCAGATGCTATGCACATCTTGACTCTGTCAGCATTTCCTCCTCCTTCTGCCGTCCCCACCCAGCCAATCAGTATTATTGCTGAGGCTTGAGAGAAAGCCAGTTGGCCATGGGAAGAGCAAGGAAGGAGAAAATGTAGAACAAGTCTCGAACTGTGCCGCATTTCCTCTTTCTCCTGTCCTCCCCCCTGGCCAATAGGCTTTTTCTCAAGAAGGGACCTTTGAGAGGTCAATTGGCCAGTATGAGGAGAGGGAGGAGCAACCAATCAAAGACTTTTGTAATGGTTGGGCAAGGACTTTGATTGGTTTGGGGGCCTTAGGTTCAACTAAATGAAGGTTCAATTGTCTAGACAGAAACCTTCTCCACAGTTTTGTGAATGTGTTTGTAGTGCTCAACCAGAAGTAGCCCAGAGCACACAGAGATACCAAGTAGCACAGAGTGGGAGGGGCCATGGAGCACCTGATTTGCATGCAGAAGGTCCCAGGTTCAATTCCTCAAGAGCAACTGCTGCCAGTCAACACAGCCAGTATTGAGCTAGATGCACCAACAGTCTCATTCAGTAGAAAGCAGCTTCATATTCTGGGGCCTGTCAAGATTGTAAATCTAAGGTGTATTTTGTGCTCTAGAAGGGATTATCAGAGTCACTGAAGCTATTCACATGACACATGTTATCCTGTGTAATATAAGCCTCCAGCTGAATCTGAATGTGGCTGATATATTTTTTTTAATATGTCTGTCTGAAAGCACCCTAATTGATGAGAATTCTCGATACAATATGAATGTTGCAAGCTCATCATTCAGATCAGGAGTGGCCAACCTGAGGCTCTTCAGTTGATGTTGCACTACAGCTCCCATCATCTCCAGCCACAGATTGAGGCTGGGGTGATCAAGTTGTAGTCCAAAACCAGCTGGAGAGCCTCAGTTTGGCCACTCCTGATCTAGATCATTAGAGCTCAGTTGGTATAGTGCAATTACACTGTACAGTACTTGTCATTTCACAGCAGCTCTTAAATGTAATTGCAATTGCATTCCAACGTGCACTTTGGTCATGTTGCCAGCCACAAACATTAGTATCCTGAGGCATCTCGACCATTACCTCCACCACCATCATAAAACTGGAAAAAATAGTTAGGTACAAAAAAAAAATCATAATCTTATTTCTTTTCAAGCTCAGCCTATAGAAACATTTCTCTGAAAGGAGCGGGGCTAAAAACATTTAAAACTGAAGTCTAGATTAGCTCCCTTTTTAACATAAGAACAGCCCTGCTGGATCAGGCCCAAGGCCCATCTAGTCCAGCATCCTCTTTCACATAGTGGCCCACCAGATGCCGCTGGAAGCCACAGGCAGGAGTTGAGGGCATGCCCTCTCTCCTGCTGTTACTCCCCTACAACTGGTGCTCAGAGGCATCCTGCTTTTGAGGCTGGAGGTGGCTCTCCAACTAGTAGCCAATGATAGACCTCTCCTCCCTGAAGCTATCCAACCCCCTCTTAAAGCCATCCAGGTTGTTGGTTGTCACTGCATCTTGTGGCAGAGAATTCCACAAGTGGATTATGCATTGTGTGAAAAAGTACCTCCGTATATTGGTTCTAAATTTCCTGGCAATCAATTTCATGGGATGACCCCAGTTCTAGTGTTATGTGAAAGGGAGAAGAATTTCTCTCTATCCACTTTCTCCACTCCATGCATGATTTTATAGACCACTATCATGTCTCCCCACAGTCATCTTTTTTCTAAACTAAATAGCCCCAGGTGTTGTAGCCTTGCCTCATAAGAAAGGTGCTGTAGGCCCCTGATCATCTTCTTGTAGCCTTGCCTCATAAGAAAGGTGCTCTAGGCCCCTGATCATCTTGGTTGCCCTCTTCTGCACCTTTTCCAGTTCTACACTGTCCTTTTTTAGATGTAATGACCAGAATTGTATGCAGTACTCCTGGTGTGGCCGCACCATAGTTTTGTATAAGGGCATTATAATATTAGCAGTTTTATTTTCAATCCCCTTCCTAATGATTCCTAGCATGGAACTGGCCTTTGCCATAGCTGCCACACATTGAGACGACACTTTCAATGAGCTGTCCAACACAACCCAAGATGACCATCCCTGGTCATTCACTGACAGTTCAGATCCCATCAGTGTATACTTGAAGTGGGGGGGGGTGTCATCCCAATGTGCATCACTTTACATTTGCCAACATTGAACCGCATTTGCCATTTTGTCGCCCATTCACCCAGTTTGGAGAGATCCTTTTGGAGCTCCTCACAATCCATTTTGGATTTCACTACCCAAAAGAGTTTGGTATCATCTGCAAATTTGGTCACCGCACTGCCTGCTCCTAGATCATTTATGAATAAATTTAAAAGCACTGGTCCCAGTACAGATCCCTGGGGGACCCCACTTCCTGCTTCCCTCCTGTGCAAACTCTCCATTTATAACTACCCTCTGTTTCCTGTCCTTCAACCAGTTAGCAATCCACATATGTACTTGTCCCCTTACCCCATAACTGCTAAGTTTTCTCAGGAGTCTTTGATGAGGACCTTTGTTGAAAGCTTTTTGGAAGTCAAGGTATACTATGTCAACTGGATCACCTTGATCCACACACTTGTTGACACTCTTAAAGAACTCCAAAAGGTTTGTGAGGCAAGATTTAACTTTGCAGAAGCCATGCTGGTTCTCTCCCAGCAGGGCCTGCTGTACTATGTAAGTAACAATTTTATCTTTGTGGATGCTTTCCGTCAATTTGCCTGGAATGGACGTTAAGCTAACCGGCCTGTAACTTCCTGGATCGCCCTGGATCCCTTTTTGAAAATTGATATGACATTTCTACTTTCCAGTCCTGCAGTACAGAGCCTGATTGCAGGGATAAGTTATATATTTTAGCAAGGAGGTTGGTAATTTCACATTTGAGTTCTTTGAGGACTCTTGGATGGATGCCATCAGGCCCTGGCGATTTGCTAGTTTTCAGGTTTTTCAGACAGTTTAGAACATTATCTCTTGTCACTCCTATCTGACTCAGTTCTTTAGCCTCCATCCCTAAAAAGCCTGGTTCAGAAACATGTATATGCTCAGTATCCTCTGCTGTGAAGATGGACCCAAATAACCAATTTAGCTTCTCTGCAACCTCCAAATGCTCCTTAATAGTCCCTTTCACTCCATCATTGTATGGTACAACCACCTCCCTGGCAGGTTTCCTGCATCGGATGCATTTAGAGAAGTTTTTGTTATTCCTCTTGATGCTTTTAGCTCAATCTTCCTCAATCTCTATTTTCGACTCACTTATTGTCACCTTATATTTCTTTTGCCAGAGTTTGTGTTCCCAGGAGCGTAACTATTATAGGGCAAGGGGAGACAGTTGTCTGGGGGCCCACTGCCTTGGGGAGCCCCCCCCAGAGGCAAGTCACATGACTGACTCCCCCAGCCACGCACCCGCCTGGGCTTCTTTCAGTTGCATTCATCCTCCGAAATTGATGTGAGTGTTAAGACCTGGAGCTACCAGAACAGCATGTCTTTCTCTAGTACCATTAAATGACTTGCATCGTCCACAATTTACAAAACCTTTTAAAAAAATAATTTAGGATGATGTTCTATTGTAGCACATAGTTTATAGTGTGTGTGTGTGTGTGTGTGTGTGTGTGTGTGTGTGTGTGTGTGTGATATAAGTATTATTATTTACATTTTATATCCCGCTTTTCCTCCAAGGAGCCCAGAGTGGTGTACTACATAAGTTTCTCCTCACAACAACCCTGTGAAGTTGGTTAGGCTGAGAGAAAAGTGACTGGCCCAGAGTCACCTAGCATTCAGCCTCATTTAAGATTTCTTTACTTCATGAACTGAGCTTCAGTGAGGGGGGTCGCATTTTAAAATCTTGTCTCTGGGCCCACTCCAACCTTGCTACGCCCCTGTGTTTTCCTTTCTGTTCTCTTCATTTAGACATGCCTTCAAATTTCAGAAGGAAGTCTTCTTCCCTTTTATGGCTTCCTTGACTTTACCTGTTAGCCATGCTGGAATCCTCCTGCATTTAGTGGTACCGTTTCTCCTTTGTGGTATACAATCTAACTGAGCTTCTAGTATTGTAGTTCTGAGTAAACTCCATACATTCCGGAGCAAAGTGACTCTTCTGATTTTCCCTTCCAGCTTTCTTTTCACTATACTCATTTTGGAGAAGTTTCCTCTTCTGAAATTCAAAATGTCTGTGTTAAACTTCCTAGATGATCCTCTCCCCGCATGTATGTTGAATTTGATCGCACTATGGTCACTGTTCCCCAAAGGTTTGATGACACTGACATCCCACACCAGGTCCTGGGTGCCACTCAGGATTAAGTCCAAGGTCACCTTCTCTCTGGTTGGTTCCAAGACCAACTGTTCTAGGCCACAGTTATTCAGTGTATCTAGAAATTTGACCTCTTTGTCATTACCTGACTGTGAATTTACCCAGTCTGTGTGTGGGTAATTGAAGTCACCCATTATTACTGCCCTGCCTCTCCTTGACACCTTCCTGATTTCCTGCTGCAACTCCCAGTCACTGTCAGTGTTTTGATCCGGAGGGCAATAGCACGTCCCCAGTAGCACATTTCCTTTCAGGCCTTGTATTGTCACCCACAGGGTTTCTGTGGAGGACTCCGGTCCTCCTAGGTTTTCTACCTTTCATGTCTTGTTCTTCTATTGGTTCCATAAGACAATTACAGCACACATAACTTGCTTCTCATTGGTGTGCTACTGGTTGGACTTCTGTTTCTGAACCAGCCTCTGTAGCTGTATTAACAGTTCATGCTGCAAGAATTAGCAGGTGATCATGTTTATTTCTCTGCAGTAGAAAACCTCATCTGCTGTTTTTTGCAGATCAGGCTGTAGCTAAGAGCACAAGAGCAGGCCAATTTAGGTTTGGGTTTTTGGTTTGGGTCAGTTGGCAAACCTACGAATTTGCAGCTTTTGTAGTTGCTTCCTTGAATTAGAAGTGGTAAAATTAATAACAGCAACTATGACAATACTGTCCTGGGGCAACTGGATTGTTGCTTTCCATCCATTGGTACAGGTTGCTCTCCATCATCGTCTTAGACCATTGGCTGACTTTGAAATACTTCTCATAATGGTTGTGCAAATCCAACCAATAATGCTTTGTGCTGAATACTGCAGAGACTGTAGCCCTATTGAGATACTATGTTGTACATTCATACAAGTGGCAAGGGCCACTTGTATGGATTAAATTAATAGTTTTAATTTAATTTAATTCATTTTTGAATTGTTTTTATATTGTTTTAGCATTGCTTTAATTGTGGGTTTTATGTCTTTTTAAAAGTTATTGTACACTGCCCAGAGCCTTTGGATGGAGCGGTTTATAAATGTAGTAAAATAAATAAATAAGGGCAGCTCCAGCCATAAATGTACTTTACTCCTTCTGTACCCACCTACCCCATTCATTTTTTTTTCCTGGTGCCCCCACTGACATGTGTCCACAAATGTACAGGCTTTTATGTGAATGACTGTACATTTGTTTATTTTAAAAGTGAAACTGGGTGCAGGCTCCCTCAAAGGCAGGGTACAGACAGGAGGTATACTACTGCACATGTTGAACATGTGAATAACTGTTTGCGCATATAGATCTGTACATGCATACACTGCACAAAGATTGTACATGAACTGAACAACATGTGAATAAGGTTTGTATCACGATTTCTGAATGTGCTTAATGTATTACCACGCTGATTTTCTGTGCAATTCTGAACACACTTATGAGTCTTTCCAAAGATTTCACTGAAACTTTTCCAAGGGAAATGGTCTCAAGTCAATTACCAATATATTTCCTGTCAAACTGATGCCTTTCATTAGCATCCTCACCAACTCACAGGATAAAACTCTCACTTTCCATGTATATATGTGTGCATGGATGGCTACATAATGGGTGCTGTGTGGCTTTTCATCTGACAACCCATTCCAACATGTTACTAGGAAAGGAAAGATTGTGCCCTTGAGTCGGTGACAACTACTAGCACCCACAGAGCCCAGTGGTTTTCTTGGAAGAATCCAGGAGGGGTTTACCATTGCCTCTTCCCGCACAGTATGAGATGCCTTTCAGCATCTTCCTACATCGCTGCTGCCCAATATGGGTGTTTAAACATACCAGTGGGGATTTGAACTAACAGCCTCTTGCTCCCTAGGCAAGTTGCTTCCCCGCTGCACCATAAGGTGGCTAACATGTTACTAACCCATCCAAAAAGTGGTAACAGGGAATGCACTATGATGGCTACTGTGCCAGTAAGACATCATTTAACAGCATTGTGAGGGAACCCAAATTCTGGCCATTACAAATATATCTCAAGAAGTATCAAGCACTTTTAGTGAACTATATTTTTGCAGATTTCTTCTGCACTTCCATGATTTATTGGTAAATGACATTTACCAAGACAGGTACACAGTAAGAATATTGATAGATCAATTCTGTCATTTACTGGTAAGAATGTTCATGCGGCTTCAGGAAACAGTTCAGTTTCTTCCTAATTTCCATTAATGATCTGTAGAAGTGGACATCTACCAGACATAGGCTGAAATACATCCAGCAGATTACTCACTGTTTTATTGTTAGCTTGCTACATCATCTGCATGTTTTTAAAAAACATGTTTACTCAGAAGCAAGCCCAAGTTCAATGAGCTATAAGTGTACATAGGATTGCAGCCTCACAGCAGGATTGTGTGTGTCTACTTTTGAAGTAAGTTCCACATGGTTTACTCCCAAGTAAGTATGCACAGAATTAGAGCCTAAATCCTATAAATCTTTTATTACTGTTTGGTATTATACTAATTAAAACTGCCTTCTGTATGTATTATTAATTTTTGTAGCATTCATGCTCGGGTGACATTTTTAGCTGGCTTAGCAGAATTTACCACAGTAAATAAGAAAAAACTCATTTCCAGGCAATTAGGCTTGCAGAAAAATAAGTCTCCTAATGGAGAGCATGATGATTACAAATTTTACCTAAGTAAACTGGGTTTTTTAATGATAACTCCTCATGCTAAGTAAACAGATTGGTGTAGTAATGTCCTAAGCAATACTTAAATGTAACTGTTTAATAAATTGGTAAATTACTCATTTCATCTTAGAACAAAATGGTAATCCTGCAGTAATAACATAGTATATATTCTGTAAATATGAAGCATCATCACTTTAGCTCGGAAGAAATCACCCGAGCAATATGTCAGCATTGATCTAAAACTGTGGCATTTTATCTCAAGTTTATTACCCATTTTTGAGAATCGCTGAGATTCTCAGAGCATAATGGCAATAAAAGAAGAATTTAAAAAGCGCTTAAATGTGCATAAGTTAATCAGAGGTATCCTCAGGGGGGAAAGGAAATTTGGTAAAACATGAATTATCAGCATCATTTAAACTTACTTTGGACGCTAGAGATAATAAATGGCACCATAATTTAGAAATAGCTTTTAACATCAATGACTGTAAGTAGCACTTTACTGTTCATAAGAATTGCAAAGCAATGGTGCTGCAGCCAATTTTATTAGCCATTTTTTTCGGTATAAAAGCATTCAAACCATTTTCCAAACTGAGCAGACAGGAACAAGAGTTACGTGTTAATATGCAAAATGCATTTGTTTAGGGTCCCCCCCCCCTTTCTTCCTTTCTCCAAGATCCAGCAGTAAATCTACCAAAAGATATGGTCTGGAAGCAATTGAATGATCATTTAGGAAGAATAAAGCTCTTTTAGAGTTTACATATTTGGAAAAAGAAAAGAAGGGAAGAGGTAAAGCCAGTCATTCATTTCTGATTTGCCACAGCATGTCCCAACTCTTCTGAGCAAGTGCATTTCATTTCAAGGAGCCATAAACTGTAGCCACAAGTATCTAGTTTTAAACGTTTAGTCACATGCAAACAATGCATTACATACAAGCAGAGCACGTGCAACAATCAATTCTTTTTAGCAAACACATTCAAATCCTTTTTCAAACTATGGAGTACTTCTCATGGGTTGTTATGAAACCAGTACCAACAAAAGAGAGCAGCTAGGCTAATCAGGAGGAAAGTCAAGGTTTGCTTTCAGGGCAGGTTGCCAACTGTCCTGATATGTCAGCACAGCTAACAGAATTCCTATTGGCCGTGATCCACAGATCCTTGCATGGTATTCGTCTGTGGACTGTGTGCGAATTGGTGCATGTGAGGATCTGTGTGTGCACACCTGCCAAACAAATGGTTGGGGCTGTCAGCTTTGATCAGCGCTATGACTGGTGATGGGAAAGATGACAAAACCCACTAACTGCTTTGCAGGTGTGCTGCACACACAAACCCAATCCAGCATGGATCACCTGCTGGATATGGCATTTCCTACCACAGGGAAAGTAGCCTGTTCCTAGCACCGGCAATCTTTTCACCTTCCTCTGCTTTGCTATCTAGTAAAGCCATGTTATAGAAAGGCGGCGGGGTGGGTGGGTACAGACAACAAAGATTTGGTTAGTTGCCTCCTAAGAGCCATTGTGTGCATGTCTGCCCCTGACAGTGAATTGTCTCCTTCTGGACAGAATATAGAAATGCCCCCTGAGCCTACAAATATAGGAGTAGAATATTACAGGGGTAGGCCACCTTCGCTCTTTAGCTGTTGTTGAATTACAACTCCCAGCACAACATATCTGGCACAACAGGAATTGTAAACAGCAGGTCTTTAATGCAGACATCAGTGCAGGATTATCAGATTTTTAGCAAAAGGATATATGCACTGCAAAAAAAAAAAAAACCTTAAAAAAACTATCAAGGCTGCATACAAAAGATCTGTAAATTCACATTATTCCATGTCTTCCATCAACCCTTGAGTCTATCATCACATCTTTGGCCTCTTTTATAATTTCTCTCCTTCAACACTTTCCTGTTAACAAAGATGAGAATATATAACAAGTGATAGTTTGTAAGCAATCCCCTGCACAGTGACTTGGGAATAGGTGCTATTGACCACAGTGGGACTTAGGGTCAAACTAGATATTACTTTAAATCTCTGATACTACAGTTTTTCTTCCTTTTTTCCCCTGCGTGTTGCGGGGGGGGGGAGGTAACATGCATCTCATATGACCCTTACTTCCAAATTGACATGCATAGGATTGCACTACAAGGCTTCTGGCTTCATTAAAACAAACAGATGCTTAACACCTCCTTTCCTCCAGTCCTCCCATCTACGGGTCCTTTAGGAATTCAGCCACTGGGTGTTTCCAACTTTTTTTCCCCCTGTGCACAGACACAGTACACTGAAGCATGATCAGCTTCTTACAACATGACCTGAAAGGACAGGCATACCAGCTGGAAAGCAGGGGGTTGTCCTCAGAGTCTCTCTGGGTGCTGCCAAGTGCCAAGTGTGCAATTAAATTGTCAGGTTATGCTATTATCACACAGCGCAGATGTCAGATTGGTAACCTCTGGCCAAGCCCAGCACATCTACTTTGCAACAAGCCTCTGAAGGGCTGGAGGTCTTGGCATCATTGGATCATCTTCCATGCTTGGCATGCGTGCATATGCGCTCGCGCGCACACTTTAATATTGATTTTCTGAAACTCTAGGGTCGTGGTGTTTCTTGGCACATGACATAACACCCCATTGGATGCAAGAAACAGAAGTAAGTTTTTATAGTGTGAAGTCCTTTCCTGCCCTGCAGACAAGCTTAGAGTTTTCTCTTCTTAATAACCTTCTAGTTAAATGTAACCATTTTGTAAATAACTGGTTTTCAAAAAGTACTTTTCTTAAATAAATGATTCACTGTATTCTCTGCACAGACAGACATCAATTTTTATATTTTAAAATTGCAGATACATATACCAGATTCTTTTTGTGAAAATCCCACTCTTGGCAGTCTTACAAGAGCATACCTGCTGCTACTACGACTAAGATCTGGATGACTGGACCAGTGAGTCCTTGGTTCAGATTTCCATTCCACTATAAATCCCACCAAGTGACCTTGAGCCAGTCACTCGATCTCAGCCTCACTGATCCCACAGGGTTGTTGCGAAGACAAAAGGGTTGGGAGGAGGAACATCATGTATGCCACCCTGAGCTCCATGGAGGAAGGACAAGATATACTATTATTATTGTGTCAGGTATATATATTAAGGTATACATCTACTAAGCAAGAAGCTCAAGAGATTCAACAGAAAGAAGTCCCCCTTCTCGTCTTGTCTCCCATCTTATTTGTCTAACCTAATGTGTATATAGTTCACTCTTTTTCTCCCTCTATTTATTTTACATTTACATTTATATTCTGCTCTTCCTCCAAGGAGTACATGTTTAGGTTTCTCCTCACAACAACCCTGTGAAGTCGGTTAGGCTGAGAGAGAAGTGACTGGCCCAGAGTCACCCAGCTAGTTTCATGGCTGAATGGGGATTTGAACTCATTTTAAGATCTCCCCAGTCCTAGGGACAGCACTCTAACCGCTACACCACATTGGCTCGTCTACTGAAGATGAGAAAGAGAGGACAATTTCATACACTCCTTAGAAGAGATAAGAGAAGCAATGAATAACATGCAATGAATTACTTGCATTTCCTTCCCCTATCCCTCACTTCTGGCAAAGTGGGACCTATCTGCATAAGAAGATGTATGTTCTTTGAATATTGGGACAGAATTGAGTATCTCCCTTCTTTTGTAGGAGGAGGCAAAATGAGATCCAGAAGCAGGGAGCATGAATCACTCACACCTCTTTCTGCAGCGGATATGAAGGCAGAGAAAAAGAAGCATACTGGATAGAAAGAACTCCTCCTCTTGCTTGCCGTTGTTCTCCTTTCCTCCGTTTCTTTCTCAGAGACATGTAGAAGAAGCCTTTCTAAGTGCTTCCAGCTATGCAGAAGCAGCTAGAGAGCCCAAGGGTAGTGCTGTAGCAGCCCATTGGGCAGCTGCAAGGCAACGCACTGTAGTTTGTTTGCTTGATGGAGATTCAGGCCCTCAAGTATGCTTCCACACCAGCCTTGCTCCCCAGCAGAGGCACTGACACAATTTGCTCATCTATTTATTCCTGAGAATTCAGACAACGTTCATGCAGAGCATTTGCATTCCCATGTTTTCCCCATCATCCTTGGGTTCCCCCCCCCAGGGGCTAAATTACCACAGTGCTCTGTGTGTGTGTGTTTTAAACTTCCACCACAATTGTAGTGCAATCCGTGTTCCCTCTAACAGGGATTCCCAGATGTTGTTGACTAAAGGTAACGATAAAGTGTGCTGTCAAGTCGATTTCGACTGGCGCCCACAGAGCCCTGTGGTGTTCTTTATTGACTACAACTCCCATAATCCCCACACAAAGGCTACTGAAGTTGGGAATGCTGGGAGCTGTAGTCCACAACATCTGGGAATCCCTGTTAGAGGGAACACTGAGTGAAATCCTTTCAAGTGTTATCTGACTGCAGCATTATTGTCTCTCACAAAGAAGAAGTGCAGTTTTTGAGATGGTTAGTTATGGCACATACTCCACCTTTCTGAACTACCTCCATGCCCTGCACCCCTACTAATGCAAAGTTTCAGTCTTATCAATTTCACCCTATCATCATATATTTAAATCGAGTTGGTTTCACCATACTTTGCCTTCCGTTTTCATTTTTGTTAATGAAAAAACACAATTCTGTGCATATATCCCCACACTGGTGGGAATACAAAACAAGTCTCTGCTCCATCAAGCAGCTGCAAAAAATACTAGCTGACATCCTGACTAATGAAGCACACAATAAGAAGTTCTCCAATGACATGCCAGGAGCCTGCAACACGCACACCAGGGGTGTAGCAAGGTTGGAGCGGGCCCAGAGGCAAGATTTTAGAATGCCCCCCCACACTGAAGTAAAATTTTATATATATATATATATATATATATATATATATATATATATATATATATAAATCCTGTGTGCCACAATAGAACATTATCCTAAATTATTTTTTTTAAGGTTTTGTAAATTGTTGACGATGCAAGTCATTTAATGGTACTAGAGAAAGACATGCTGTTCTGGTAGCTCCAGGTCTTAACGCTCACATCAATTTCAGAGAATGAATACAACTGAAGGAAGCCCGGGCGGGTGCACGACTGGGGGAGTCAGTCATGTGACTTGCCTCTGGCCCCCCCCCAAGGTAGTGGCCCCCCAGACAACTGTCTCCCCTTGCCCTAATATCGTTACACCCCTGACGCGCACTCATCAAAGACTAACACAGAATGACATAAAACAGCTGGAAGCTGTTTTAAGTCATTACACTGCTGCCCTGCCACACAGCACCATCGGGACCCCCTTTCATGTTGTGCAGCAGCCCCAGCAGGTCCCTAATGCTGACATCCTGCTGCATGGAATGTTGGCCAGTATTTTTAATGGTGCAGTTGTGACCTTAAAAATAATGCCCCCCCCCCAAAAAAAATATTAATGAGCAATAATTCTGGCTGCAAAATGGAAGGCAGGAATAAAAGTGTGTATACCACACACACACACACACACACACACACAGGAAACAGGAACTGATTAATTAAGGGCCACCTCAGAAATGCTGTGGCCATATACAGAAACAGGAAGCAACTAATTTAAGGGGCAGAAGCCCAAATATTAGAAGTAGCTGTAAAAGAGAGGTACAAGGAGGAAAGAACTAATCAAAGGGTCAATTGTAGGGTGCTGCACTTTCACTTTGCCTGTCCACAATAGACGGGGAAATTGCAAGTGTAGCACACATCACATCCAAAAAATCACTAACAAGGACTGAGCAAAGTTAGGACAACCAGGAAACACTAGAATGAAACAGTTGGCAGCAATATAATCTGGATTTTCCTTAAACATGCAATGAAGAATGAAATCCTCTCCAGAAAAAAAAAACAGCCAGGATGAAAGCAACACAAACCAGCTTAAGCCCTGGGGTGAGGGTGAACACATCCTGCTAGCATTGCTAAAATTTGCCTCAGCTAGATAGGTGGTCACTCCCACAAGTCCCTCATTCAAATCTTGCATCCATCATGAACTCACTAGGTGGCCTTAGGCAAGTCATTATTTTTAAGCCTCAGTCTGAAATATGGTTATAAGATCTACTGTATACAAAGATCCTTATACCTATCTTATAAGGGTGTTATAAAGGATTGCACTGATAATATACAGTATGTGAAATGCTTAGAAGACCTGAAAGTGTGATATAAATGTCAAGTATTACTATTGTAAAGCCATGTTCAGATTGGAAATGTGATGGATTTGGAAGGACTGCGCTGGTGACTAAAAACTGGCAAGTGGAGTAAACTTCACACTGCAACCATTTCGGAGGCTTGAAACTGAAGGCTGGTGAGAGATGTCTGAGAGAGTCATTGCGATGGTCCTTTTAACTGGCCCAATGGAATCTAGCATTTCATGGATCCAAGGAAAAGCTTAATAATCACAGGAATAGAAACGTCTTAGGATGCATCAAGTTAATGGCTAAATCTGAGCCCGTAATAAAGGGATATGTTGGGAGAGCATTTTGATTTATTGCTAGAGCACACAAAAGTGTTTGGATTCCTCTGTGATGCGAGAAGCATTGCAAACTTGCTAGTAACTGAACTGGAAAAATAGTCTAGTAACCTGGCAACTGCTTTGACAAGTTTTGTGGATGTAGACAGGGTAATCTGGCTTCTAAAAGAACCAAGATCTACTGTACTTCAGAATCATTTGGAAGGACAATGGACAAGCATTGGCCAATAATTCATCAGATTATCAGTAAAGTTAAAAAAAAAAAAAAAACACTTGATTTGAAATGTGCTCCAAAGGTCTGAGAAAAAGCAGAGAGGATGAGGATTTTCTAATCAAGCTGAGATCCATTCTTGATCTACTGGAATATACTACCCAGAATGTGTTCACAGATTTGTCACAATTCTAATGTACACCATTTAAAAACTCATATGCAATTATGTAACATTAATCACCTACCTGTTCTGTTTCTCTTTAATGTAAGATGGTCTTTATAAACAGTGGCAATCATGGACACAGAATAATATAATTTTAGAGTTGGAAGGGACCTTGGAGATCTTTTGGTCCAACCTCCTGCACAGTGCAGGAAACAAAACTGAAATGTTAAAAAGGTACAACCTCCATTGACAGGAATCGATCCCATGACTTGAAAGGACCAAACAAGACAACAAGGGCCACCAAGATGTCTTTTAGTGGTCAGGTCAATTACAACTTATTACTAACTGGATTCAGCTTTTTTCTTCTCCTTTCTATTTTGTGTATTTCTGAGACTTTTAAGTTAGGATAATTTTAGAATATTTTTATCTGTTACTTTATCTATGTGAATGATAAAACCAATTTGTAATGGCCTGGTTCACACCGCTGTTCAAGTGTCAATTCAATGTGGTTCACTTACATTGGTATGATTGTGTGAACCCACACCAAGGTGGGAATCTCAGATTCATCTCCAGAAATTTTCATGCAGGAAGCCTCCACATTCCTTACTATGACACATAAGAACATAGCCTGCTGGATCAGGCTTAAGACCTATCTAGTCTAGCATTATGTTTTACACAGTGGTCCACCAGATGCCTCTGGGAAGTCCACAGGCAATAGATGAGGGCATGCCCTCTCTCCTACTTACTTCCCAGTAACTGGTATGGAGAGGTATCCTGCCTCTGAGACTGGAGATGGCCTACAGACCTCAGACTAGTAGCCATTGATAGACCTGTCCTCCATTAATTTACCTAAGCCCCTCTTAAAACCATCCAGGCTGCTGGCAGTCACCACATCCCATGGCAGAGAATTCCACAAGTTGATTATGCATTGTGTGAAAAAGTACTTCTTTTTGTTGGTCCTAAATTTCTTGGCAGCCAGTTTCATCAGATGACCCTTGGTTCTAGTGTTATGAGAGGGGGAGAAAAACTTATCTCTCTCCATTCTCTCCACACTATGCATGATTTTATAGACTTCTATCATCTCCCCTCAGTCGTCTTTTTTAAAAACTAAATAGCCCCAAGCGTTGTAGCCTAGTGATGTGCACCGGTCCGGATCCATCCGGACCGGCACGGCGGGGCGTCTATCTTTAAGGGTGGGGGGGTAGAACTTACCCCTCCCGCCGCTCTTCCCCCTCCGGCGCTGTGGTAATATCCGCAGTTTTCGGGGCGGCAGAGTCCTTCCCTGCCGCCCCGGTGCCCGTTGTTGCCCGGAAAAAGCTTTATGTATAACACGCATGCGCGCATTGCAGTGCGCGCGCGCGCCGCATACATCACATGCACGCATGCATGTGATGTGTGCGGCGTGCGCGCGCACGCCGCAACACGCGCATGCATGGTACACATAAAGCTTTTTCCGGGCAACAACGGGCACCGGGGCGGCAGGGAAGGACCCTGCCGCCCCGAAAACTGCGGATATTACCACAGCGCCGGAGGGGGAAGAGCGGCGGGAGGGGTAAGTTCTACCCCCCCACACTTAAAGATAGACGCCCCCCCCCCGCCAGACCGGTCCCTTCCCGAACCGGTTCGGAGGCCTCCAACATGGCCTCCGGACCGGTTCGGGCACACCACTATTGTAGCCTTACCTCGTAAAGAAGGTGCTCTAGGCCCGTGATCATCTTGGCTGCCATCTTCTGCATCTTCTTCAGTTCTATAACGTCCTTTCTGAGGTATGGTAACCAGAACTGTATGCAGTACTTTAGACGTGGCTGCACCATAGATTTGTATAAGGGCATTATAATTTTAGCAGTTTTATTTTCAATCCCTTTCCTAATAATTCCAAGCATGGAATTGGCCTTTTTCACAGCTGCCGCATATTGAGTTGATACTTTCAATGAGCTGTCCCCTACGACCCCAAGGTCTCTCTCCTGGTCAGTCACCGACAGCTCAGACCCCATCAGCATATAAGTGCAGTTGGGGGGTTTTGCCGCAATATGCATCACTTTACACTTGCTAACATTGAACTTCATTTGCCATTTTGTCGCCCACTCCCTAGTGTGAAGAGATCCTTTGGGAGCTCCTCACAATCCTTTGGATTTCACTTCCTACCCTCTGTTTCCTGTCCTTCAACCAGTTACCAATCCACACAGGAACCTCATGGCTGGGATTAACAATGCCTTGTTTGTAAAGGAGAGGACACAGATTTTGGCACCCATTTAAACAACAGTATTCTGCACAGAGATTACCTGGTCAGCTACCAGTCTGATTATGCACTTCCCTCTGATGTGAAGGCTCGTTTATGATGTTTTAGAAATAGTAAAATAGTAAATATAATAATAAAAATAAAATAGTTTTGTATTTTACCCAAATTTTTGTTTTCTAAAAGGCCTACATATCGGCTATCTCTAAAAAGCCATGGTTTTTCTTCTAAGCGCTTACCTCTAAACAAGCTGCACAAGAATGTAAATGTAGATACTTTTATTTGATCATGCATTAATTTAACTAATTAATTCATGCATCCATTCAATTCCTGTTAACTTGGCAAAGAGACACCTTTAATTTTTTATTTATTAATTTACATTTATATCCTACTCTTCCTCCAAGGAGGAGCAGTTATGTTTGGTTATGTTTATCTTTACTATATGGTTATATTGTTATAAACATGGTTATTTTTATCTTTACAACAACCATGTGAGATAAGTTAGGCTGAGAAATAAGTGACTGGCACAATCACCTAGTCATTTTCATGGCTGAATGGGGATTTGACCCTGGGTCTCCCCAATCCTAGTCCAACATTCTAACCACTATACCACACTGGATCTCATATTTAGCAGGGGTAGAGTAACTGCCCCTATCCAACGGCTGTGTGAGAGTTTAGACTGGGAGCCCTTTTTGGACAGGGAACCATTTCCTCATACATAGGCTTTTAAAAAGATTATCCTGCCTTATTTAGCACAGGAGAGAATATTTTGGAGAATTATTCTACCCTTTCTATTAAATGTATCCGATAATATTCTTTTACAAATCTATAGCCATTTTGAGAACATGTTTTGTTGAAAAGTGGCATATACATGTTTTAATAATTATATTATTATTTTAACAATCATAATTATAATAGAGGGATTAATTCCGGGACAAACAGCATATATAAGGAGGTCTGATTTGGACTGAGACTGTGGCAGCAGTCTAATCATAGCAGGCTCAAAGCCCCATGCCCTTTACCACGATCCCAATCACCACCACCCTCTGCATATGCAAGCACACTAAGGCCAATGACATGACTAAAGTCATGTCGAGTTTGGCTCTAAACGTTCTGTCTTATCTAGAAAAGTCACCAGTGTGGCCTAATAATGCAATCCAAGGTCTTTCTTAAGGGACCAGATCAAAATTATTTAATATTTATTTAATATATTTTTATACCGCCCCAAACTCACATCTCTGGGTGGTTTACAACAAGCAAACAGAAAAAGTTAAAACGTTAGTTAAAATAAATAACAGAAAACTTAAAAGAGTAGTTAAAATGATAAAGTAAAAGTTAAAACATTGCAACAATTTAAATTTTAAAACATTTCTAAAAGATGTTAAAACTGTTGAAACAATATTTAATTAAAAGCCTGGGTGAATAGGTGCATCTTTAAAGGCTTTTTAAAAGTTGTCAGAGATGGGGAGGCTCTTATTTCAGCAGGGAGCATGTTCCAAAGCTTCAGGGCAGCAGTAGAGAAGGCCCGTTCCCGAGTAGCCACCAGACGAGCCAGTAGCAACTGCAGACAGACCTCTCCTGATGATCTCAATGGGTGGTGGGGTTCATAACAAAGGGCCCAAGTCATTTAGGGCTTTATAGGTTATAACCAGCACCTTGTATTTTGTCCAGAAACTTATCGGCAGCCAGTGTAGATCTTTCAATACAGGAGTAATGTGGTCTCTCCGAGATGACCCAGAAACCAACCTGGCTGCTGCATTCTGAACCAACTGTAGTTTCCGGACTACACACAAGGGCAGCTCCACATAGAGCTCATTGCAGTGATCCAGTCTGGAGGTTACCAGCATATGTACCACTGTTCTGAAGTCTTTCATCTCAAGAAACGGATGCAGCTGGCATATCAGCCAAAGCTAATAAAAGGCACTTCTGGCCACTGCCTCAACCTGGGACACCAAGGAGAGGCTTGGATCCAGAAGCACCCCCAGACTGCATACCTGTTCATTCCGGGAAAGTGTGACCCCATCCAGAACAGGCAGATCAAAATCATCTCCCACGTTTCAACCCTGCGCAATGAGGACTTCTGTCTTATCTGGATTCAGTCTCAGTTTGTTATCCCTCATCCAGCCTATTACCGCCTCCAGGCAAGCATTTAGGGAGGTTATGCCTTCTCCCAATGATGCTGACATGGAGAAATAGATTTGGGTGTCATCAGCATACTGATAGCACCCTGCACCAAATCTCCTGATGATCTCTCCCAGCTGTTTCATGTAGATATTAAACAACACTGGAGATAATATGGAGCCCTGAGGGACACCATACAAAATTCCATTTTTTTAAGAACAACAAGGGACACCATCTGAAACCTGCCCGAGAGGTAGGAGCAGAACCACTGCAAAGCAGTGCCTCCCACTCCCAACCCCCTCAGACGCTCCAGAAGGATACTATAGTCAATAGTATCGAAAGCCGCTGAGAGATCCACAAGGACCAACAGAGTCACACTTCCTCTGTCAATTCCCAATTGGAGATCATCCATCAGGAAGACCAAGGCAGTCTCCACCCCACAGCCTGCCCGAAAACCAGTTTGAAATGGATCTAGATAATCAGTTTTCTAAAAGACTGTCTGGAGCTGGGAGGCCACCACCCTCTCAATTACCTTGCCCAGCCACAGAAGGTTGGAGATAGGCCTGTAGTTGCTCAACTCTGAGGGATCCAAGGCAGGCTTCTTCAGAAGTGGTCTAATAATTGCCTCCTTAAAACTAGGAGGAATCCTACCTTCCCTCAGAGACACATTTATAATCTCTACCAGGCCTTCTACAACAATCGCCTTACCAGATAGTATAAGCCATGCAAAGGTCAAGAGAACAGGTGGTAGGTCGCATGGTTCCAATCAGCTTGTCCACATCCTCAGGAGTCACAAACTGGAACTGATCCAACTTAACCACAGAGGAGGAGTTGCTGGACACCTCCACATCAGACACTGAAGTAATTGTGAAGACGGAGTCTAAGTCGGCCCGAATATGAGAGATTTTTCCCACAAAGAATTGATTAAACACATCACAGTGGGTAAATGATGGTTCCAGATTCTGATTCAAGGGAGGAGGGGCACATACTAGCCCTCTCACAATCCTGAACAACTCCAGATGTGAACTTGCAGATGCAATATGGGCAGAAAAGAATCGCTTCTTTACTGCACATATCACCTGAGCATAGATCTTCAAATGCGCTCTATGTTGCAGTCTATCGGATTCAAATCAAGTCTTTCTTCACTTGTGCTCCAGTCATCTACTTCGCCACTTCAGCCCACATAATTCTTCCATATAGCAAGGGGCCAATTTTGAAGTGGGTCGGATGCTTAGGAACGATCATGTCTATTGCCCTGGTGAGTTTACTGTTCCAGTTCTCCACTAGGGCATCAACAGGATCGCCGGCAGAGCCTACGCTAAATCCCTCCAAGGCTTCTTGAAATCCTATTGGATCCAATAACCTTCTTGAGCGGACCATCCTAATAGGTCCCTCACCTCTGCAAGGGTGGGAAATTATTGTGAGCCCAACCTTAACCAGATGGTGGTCTGTCCATGACAATGGGAATTATTATTATTAATTCGATTTCTATACTGCCCTTCCAAAAATGGCTCAGGGCGGTTTACAAAGAGAGATAACAAACAAATAAGATGGATCCCTGTCCCCAAAGGGCTCACATTCTAAAAAGAAACATAAGACACACACCAGCAACAGTCACTGGAAGTACTATGCTGGGGGTGGATAGGGCCAGTTACTCTCCCCCTGCTAAATAAAGAGAATCACCACGGTAAAAGGTGCCTCTTTGCCCAGTTAGCAGGGGTCACCACAGGAGTCCCCATCCACGGAACACCACCCTGATCAGAGTGAAAGACTAAATCAAGTGTGTGACCAGCAATGAGCATCGGCCCCGAGACCACTAGGCCCATAGTTGTCATGGCTACTATGAACTCCTGATCCGCCCTGGACAAATTGGTCCCAAAATGAACACTGAAGTCCCCCAGCAACTTCATATCATCTGGTATTTATTATTATTCTATCTGGAAAGAAATGAAGTTGTAATTGGCAGCAAGGCCCAGGTATTCATGAAATCACAGCCAAACCCACCAAAGTTGCCCATGATCTCTGGATGCCATAACTATACGAAAAGCCTCTCTTTCATGTGTAGCAGCCACCTACTGGATTAAGACATAGGCCCAAACAGTTCATAGCTCCATGGTCACCAGAGACATCCATGCTATGGCACAAGCCTTCTGCACCTAGCAACTGAAAGTGCTGATCCCAGGAAGACTGGTGTCAGAATGTGGCATCTCAGCAACACAGACCACATGATTTGTCACCCACTTTGCCTTCCCACTATCTATCTGATAAAATTGGAGTTCAAAGCCCTATAGGATAATATCACTAGAAGAACATTATATGGCCACTTTAAAAATAGAATTGTCTCTCAGCCCCCCACCTCAATCCAAATAAAAGGCCTGAAGGCTCTTTAATTATTAACAGTTCACTTTGCTTTCCCACTTTAGAATAAAAGAGCCTTAGAGGCAGAAAACACACCTTAAACTCACTGAGAGTTACGTTGGCCATACCCACTTTCCTCTGGCATGGTCTCCTTCAGTCTGTGCACAAAAGCTCCCAAAAGCAATAATGGGAAACATCCACGCAGAAAGGAGAGGCAGAAAATCACCCACTGATTTTGTAGGGCACCATCAATTAAATGCAATCTCTATTTCCACTATTAAGCCATTGCCAGCAAACTATTCATCTAACATCCTTTGCTTTATTATTTATTTTATTATTTTATTTATTTCTCACATTTTTATACCGCCCAAAACGCAAGTTCTCTGGGCGGTTTACAAAACAATAAAATTCAATAAAAAGATTAACATATTAAAACTTAAAATGTTAAAACTATTAAAACACAGTTAAAACAATGTCTAATATTGTTAGGTCAAACTTCGATCACTTCCATCAATGAAAAGTGCCCAAACATCACCCGTTTCACTCCCCATTTTGCTCCCTCCTCCCTCAGTGATGGGAAGTGGAGAGCAGCCTGGAGTTGGGTAACTAAGCTGCCTGCTGCCGATTTCAGCTGCCAGCGTCACATCCCATGCTCCCCCCCCCCATTCACTTGCTCAGTACCTCTGGCTGGCACCACTTCCTGCTTCACTCTTCTGTCCATCATCTTGCCAGTTAAACAAAGCTTGGCCAGGCATCTATCTGAAGCTTTTATCATGGGATTGCAGCCTTAGGCAGCTTTAAAACACACACCCCACTTTTATTTTATTTTTAATGCGTCTTTTTTAAATCCTACCTTTCCACTCAGAGAATGCCCAAGGTGGCTTACAATTGCTCAAAATACAATTACATAGGAAAATAAAGAATAAAACAACAGGATTTTCTATCATTCCCCTTTTCTTAACTGGATGTTGATTACAGTCATTGGCCCATTCAGGGGACCAACTAATCCTGTTTCTATAGACCTGCCTCACTATACACCTCCCCAGAGCTTTTTAAAAAGAAAAATACAGAACTGCACAATGGTATGTGAGTGTAATTCGTGCGCACAGCATGCTCCGCTACAACACACATATGTGCGTTTTCCTGTCTGTGCACACATACTTTGTTGCTCCATTTATTTTATTTTATTCAATTTAGGAGCCTACATAGAGTGGCAGCAAATCCTCAGAACTGGAAATTTGGCAGCACTATTACAAAAAAGTGTTAGATTCATTGGTGAAAACTCTGTGGGGAGTAGCACTGCAGTGGAGTCTGTGGGATGTGTCTTTGGCAGAGGGTGAAGAAATGGGTACACTTGATCAAGATCTGGGTTGTAGAGGAGCTTGGACTACTCACTTTACTTTTCTCATTATCAGTCACTTTTTAAAGGTAAAGTGTGCTGTCGAATTGTAGTCCTGGTGACTACAGAGCCATGTGGTTGTCTTTGGCAGAATACAGGAGGGGTTTACCGTTGCCATCTCCCATGCCATATTACATCATTTTGCACATCTGACTAGCACAAATAATATTTTCGAACTGCATCTTTGTGTCTGTTTGCTCATTGCTGCACCTCCTCTCTTCGCAGACAGAAACAAGGCAGAGGAAACTGAGGGGAACAGATGTGGAAGAACTCTAGTCAGGTTAGCAAGGGTGAGTTTTCAGCATTTCACCAAGGAGAACAAAAGTGTTCTAGTCCCATCTCTAATAGCCCACAATTGTTATTTGTTTCAGGAATGTAGAGCCCTCCTTCCCATTACTAAAACTACTGAAGGCAGCTCACGTACAAAACAACAACAACAACTTAAATGGCTTAGATGCTAAGACAATGAACTTGAGCCAGGCACTCCACTTGCACCTCATATACCACTTGGTGACAAAGGCTTTTCGCCTCCTCCATGAACTCGAAAGGCCAGCATCAGCATATGGCACCCATGGGCAGATGCCAAGGGCCCACTGCCTCAGGAGGGCCATCACTATCACACTGCACAGCCACTGGGGCCCTTGACAGGCTTTCCATTCTTCCTGCTGGCATACTGGAGCTGCCATTTTAATTCCTCTACAATGTCTTCAGTGAAGCTTCTTCGGGGGTATTGTGGGGGGGAATGAAAATGGTGGGGCTGAGAGGAGTGTGATTGTCCTTACTGCCCAATGCCCAGTAAGTCCACCAGGATCTACCCACAGTCCACTGGATGGAACATTGCCCTCAAATCTGGGGCCAATCCTGCTAGCTTCTCATGCTCACTTGCCCAGTTAGCCTCTCCCTATCATAAGATGCACAGCTTTTCTTCCCATTAACAAAACAACAAAACACATGGTGTTTTTTAAAAAACTTGGTCCACACTTCTAAACTCCCCCAAAGTTTTGACCCCACAATCAACACTTTTCTTTTCAATTATCTGGTTTGCAGCACCACTCTGGGGCCAATATAGTTTTGCCCCTGCTAACTTGGCAAAGAGGCACCTTTTAACATGGTGATTCTCTTTATTTAGCAGGGGGAGAGTAACTGGCCCTATCCACCCCCAGCACAGTACCTCCAGTGACTGTTGCTGGTGTCTATCTTATGCTTCCTTTTAGATTGTGAGCCCTTTGGGGACAGGGATCCATCTTATTTATTTGTTATTTCTCTGTGTAAACCGCCCTGAGCCATTTTTGGAAGGGCAGTATAGAAATTGAATGAATTCAATGAATGAATGACAATACATTTTAAACCCATGTAGTCCTATTAAATGTGGGCAACAAATTATCTGTTTCTATATGTCCCCTTCTCAATTCAAGGATTATTAAAATGTGTGAAGGGAACAGGAGTCCTACTTATATGTCGCCTGTCCTATGTTCAAACCTCCACTGCAAACCTTCCCTCCCCAAAACTTCCACAAACAGTATGGAACACCCAACAGCCTGACATTCAGTCCCATTTCTGCCTTGGTTTGCTCTGTGCTGGAGTTCCAGGAATTGGTATAAAGCAGGTTTCATATCCAGAGTAATTGAGAGCAATCAAAATTTCCTGTTTTCAACTTTTCTAGTTGGTAAAGAGGATTAGACAACAAATATTAGGGATGTGCGTTTCGTTTCGGATACAAAACGTTTTGTGCACAAAACAGGCCATTTTGGCTGTTTTGTAGCCAAAACAAAACACCCAATGCTCAAAACAGAAAATTTTGCAGCCAAAACAAAACGTCCCTGTTTCGGATACAAAATGTTTTGTTGTTTTGGCTGTTTTGGAACTCCATTTTGCAATCACAAAAAGTCTTTCTCCTTCAGTCTCCATTTTGAGTTTTGACATCTGTTTGGATTTCCAGCCGACAGACTGGCCTGCGAAAGCATGGGCTGATCTGCTGGCAATTGCCTCCTTATTCCTTTTAAGCAAATTTAAGGGTAAATTTTACCCTCATTGCCCAGTGGGGCAGTGTGCATTTACCCTCATTGGCCAGTGGGGCAGTGTGCATTTCATTGTTGTTGTTTCACACTGTTGTGTATAGATCAATTGCATTTTGGGCGGGAGGGATGTGGATGTGCATGACCTTTGGAAATCTGCCTGATTTTTTCCAAAGCTCTGCTGTTGTTAATGTGTGATGTTGATGTTATTTGGGGTGGATTTGGGACAGAAAGGGGGCTTTGGGGGCAGAAGAGTGGTTCAGGTGGTAGTGCCCCAATGGGTGCCTGCTGCCACCCAGATTCCAAAGGAATTGAGAAAAGGGCTGATTTTTAAAGAATTTCTGAAGTTGACATGTCTTTAGAGCAGATTCGGGGCAGAAAGGGGGCCTGAGGGGCAAAACAGTGGGTTGGGTGGCAGTGCTCCAAGGGGTGCCTGCCACTTGCCCTATTCCAAAAGCATAGGGCAAAGGGCTGATTTCTTAGGAATTGTTGAAGTTTACGCTTCTTTAAGGTCCCCCCCCAGGAAATAAAGGAGGTTTCAGAAGACCCATAACTCCACCTGGGGGGCACTGGGGTAGCCGGGAGCGAGTGGTGGTGTAGTGCACACAGGGTGCTAACCCATGGGGTGCAGGTTTATGTTGTTTCTAAGGTGTTCTGAGTATAGATTCTCTGGTAGCATATGAGATTTTCAATGACAAACCATGAATCCACTCTGATATGCTACCAGAGAATCTGAATCTACACTCAGACATCTCAGAAACAACAGAACCCAGTACCCCATGGGTTAGCAACCCATGGGGGTGGTTGGCACCCTATGTGCTCCACACCACCACTCGCTCTGGGCCACCCTGGTGCCCCCCAAGTGCAGTTATGGGGCAGGAATTATGGAGGTCCATCATTCCCTATGGGGAAGAACTTTACAGATGTACAATCTCCATTACATCTTTAAAAATCAGCCCTCTGCCCAATTCCTTTGAAATAATTCTGGCAGCTTCCTTGCCCCCACTGGGCACTACCACCCACCCTACTCTGCTTTGGGCCACCCCTTTCCCCCCCAACATGAAGCTATACTTTTGCTGAAACCTCCATTCTTCCCTATGGGAAAAATTCTATACTTCAAAAATTCACCAAAAATCAGCCCTTTGCCCAATTCCTCTTAAATCTGGGTGGTAGTTTCCACCCATCGGACACTACCACCCCCACCCACTAGTTTTCCCCCGGGGCCATTTTTCAAAATGCAAAACGTTTCGGATTCAGATTTTGCAATTTCGAACAAAGAACAAAATTGGGGTGTTTCGGATTGGCTGATTTCAAACAAAGAACAAAATGGGGGTGTTTCGGATTCGGGCCAAAAACAAAACAGAAAAACAAACAAAACGCACAACCCTAACAAATATACTGTCAGCTTTCTATGTGCAAGTTTCTGAATAATTTTTTATATGCCTGTCTCCAAATTCTTACCAGCACTACCACAATTAGCTGAACTGTTATGACATTATGAAATGTTCATGAACACTCAGACTCCTGAGAGAAAAAGGCCCACCACAGAGGTATAATCATCAGTGTAGCTACAACTCAATCCCTGTTTTCTTCAGTTGTGGTAAAATTATCAAGAAAATAATTTTATCTCCTCAAGTTCACCTTGTGTCAGGAATTATTCCTCATTTACAAACTATCTTGGATGGAATGCAATATCACTTGAACAATTGAGTTCCTTGTTTTTCTTGGCTCACAGAAGGCCCTATAAAAAGAAGCAGCAAGAGGATATTGGAAGGCTGATCAACAACACCTGTTTGAAGCCCTTGACTATATTGCAAGTCTGTTGGGTTTTCTGATGCTTCTTGTCTTGCTCTGATTTGACTATTCCTAAATCTGTGCCTCTTCTGTCCCCTCTGGCTTGAATATATGAAACTGCCTTATACTGAGTCATACCACTGGTCCATCTAGCTCAGCACTGTCTACACCAGGCCTGCCCAACTTAGGCCCTCCAGCTGTTTTTGGACTACAACTCCCATAATCCCCAGCCATAGTGGCCAACAGCCAGGGATTATGGGAGTTATAGGCCAACAATTGCAGGAGGGCCAAAGTTGAGTAGCCCTGGCCTACACGGATAGCTTTCCAAGGAAAGAGACTGAGAACCTGGAGATGGCCAGGGATTCAGTCTGGGACCTTCTGCATGCAAAGCTGATGCTCTACTACTGAACTACCATCCCTACCACTTGGACTTTGCTTTCCTTCTCTTCATCACCTATGTCCTGGCTTGCCCCTGATTTCTTATGAATGTGTCTCCCCAGGAGCAGTGTTCCCTCTAAGGCGTGTTCCCTCACATGCACGTGCTCACAAGTTTTTTTATGTCTGCTCAGTTAATTTGAGGTCCTGCTTATGTTGAATCCAGAATGCCTCATTCTGAATGCATGTGCGCGCACACTGCCTTGATACTGCCGCCCAGAACAAAACTCATTCCGCACATACAGATGAAAGAAATGGGAGAGAACACTGCCTAAGACGACAACTTGCCAGTTTTCAGGTTTTCCCCTATTGTGGTATATACCAGTGAACAACAGTATGTGGCAGGGGAGAATTCAGTAGAAGAACTCTTCTGGTGATTAATTTGTTATCCGAACGTGGGAACCGAGCATGAAAGACAACGGGGAGGTTGACTTGGCTGACAGGCTAAGCATTGGTGAGCTGAGTGGGAAGGGGACCAGGGTAGCGTAGTGGGTGGCACTGAGTACAAGGGGGCTTTAATGAAGGAGCTACAGAGGAGCAAAATGCTGAAATGGCAGGATGCTGCGTATCAGAATGTCCGTGGAGGGACGGGAGGTTGTGGCAGCACTCTTAACTGAGGTGGAAAGATCATTAGTTTAGAAATGAGTCTACTTTCCTCCTATTTTGAAATCTAATTTCCAGACTTTGGCTTTATTTTGGCTAAAGCTAGGAACTAGGACTTGGGAGCTCACCACCTTAATTGTAAAGAGTCATGAATCCACATTGTTCTTTTGTTCAACACATCCTTTGCCCTTTCTATTGAGGCAAAATATTTTCTATGATGTAATCCAAGAATATCTGCAAGCTTTCATACAGAAGGTTCCAAGTTCCCTCCCTGGCATCTCCAAGATAGGGCTGAGAGAGTCTCCTGCCTACAACCTTGGAGAAGCCACTACCAGTCTGTGTAGACAATATTGAGCTAGATGGACCAGTGGTCTGGCTTGTTATAAGGCAGCTTCCTGTGTTCCTATATCTTCTCAAACTTGGGTCCACAGATGTTATGGACTACAACATCTAGAGACCCGAGAACCCCTGATGTAAGCCAACAATTTCTCAATGGTAGGTCTAAAACCTAAAAAAAGAAGAGTTGGTTACCACCCTACAGAGTTCAGATGGGGCAGATTTAAATGACCAACTGCAAGTAAGTGGTAGAGAACTGGTGTTTTCTGGTGAGCGCACATTCCCAGTGTGAGGCAGTACATCCACCCCTTTCCGTGTCATCTGAACCTGCCATGTTGGTGTTGGTTTCCCTCCACTGCCCAACACCCGCTGTTCAACTTCAAATGTAGGTATCGGGTAGCAGGAGGGAACCCAACATTAGCAACCTGACACTGGCAGGTTTGAAGAGATGGAAACAGGCAGAAGTAGTGGCTCATGCCAAGAGCACACGCTCTCCAGAAACCTCTGGTTCCCTCCTATTTACTTGTAGCAGGTCATCTGAACCCACCCACAGAAAAACACAGTAGAAGGGGCAGATGGTGCTTTCAAGGAGAGGAGTCATGACTAACAGGTGATACCTAAGACAACATTCCATCCGGGAGTTGCCACCACAAAACATCTGAGAACTGGTGATAACAGCAACTTTGTTGACCTAACACAACTCAGTTTTAGAAACTGATACTTGTTATTCCAATGTTTTTGCTTCTGTTCTAATTTAATGGTCTAAATATCTTCAAAGGAGCTTTACCTTACAGGGTAAAAACAAGAAAAATAAAAGCAGAACATAATACAGAATTGTGGGGGTGGGGAAGCTAACACTAAAAGAAACATTTTGAACAAGGAATGTAATATACACAGTATTTTCAGACGCAGCTCTAGTGCAATAACTTAAACAGCACAGATTACTACTTGGGGAAATAAAAGGAGCATAACTTTTAAACTTGAAAAAGCTCTCTTTGCTTGTTGTAATCAATCGCAATAATCCATGACAGTGATTTAGATGAAGATCAACCTTACCTTTCTTTGCTGATGACACAGAACTCAAAGCAATAAAAACTTAAGTGCATTTGAATGCACACAACTAATGGATTGAATGTGGCACGTGCCAGCATACAATGGCTGAGAAATGAATGGGATCAATCAAAAGGAGTTTGACATTCTGGAAGACCTGAGGATTCTGCCTTTGAGTTACCTAATGGCTGTGAGGCTTGGCAGAGATTGGTGCCCGCCAACGTTTCAATAGCCCACTGCTGGACTCCTAAAAGGTATTGCCTGACCCGTCTTGACCCTCGACTGGCAGTTGTGGCATTTACCCAGTATGGGTCATGGAGATTTATCTATTGTTCTCTTTCTAAATACTTCAGTGCAGAATGATATCAAGACATGCATGCACGCTGCCCCCGCCTTTTTTTTTTTTTAATTGTAAATATAGTATCACCCTGCCTGGATAGCTGGACATGAAATATGTCTACAAATAGCAGGGCATTCAGAATGAATATATAGTGGAAGATGTGTCATATTATTTGTTTGTTTAAAATATTTCTACCCTGCCCCTCCAGTACACTACTGCTCGGCAGAGGTGTATCTAGGGAAAATAGTGCCTAGGGCAAGTACTGAAATTGCACCCCCTGTCCAAACATCTGACACCCATCTTTCAGATAACTTTACCATAATATCAGCTGAAAAATACAAATCAAGCTTCACACAAGATAGTTGCCAACATGTATATCACTTCCATGTAGGAAAGCCATCGGTATTCTGTAACATGTGACAAATGCATATATATACACATGGTGAGGAACTGCAATTGGAGGCAGATTCCCACTGCACGCAGAGTTGATGAAACAAACATGTGTACATATATCAAATGTATGAAGTACACTACTGGGCACACCATTTTCCTGCACAATATCCAAATAGGAAATTCATCTTGTATTAAGCCACTAGCAGGGACTAAAATCCTAAATAAATGCTTTTATCATCATGGCTTTCTTTAAAGAGTCCTGGGAACTATAATTAAGAACTCTTTCCATCCCTTTCACAGAACTACAGTTCCCAGGGTGCCTGAGGGAAAAGCATAACTGTTAAAGGCATTCACATTTTTAGTGCAGACAGACATGCGTTCATTTTCAAGGTTTCGTAAAGTAGATAGAGGATATAAAGCTTTTTATCATCTTAAAGATGAACATCCAATGTGCGGTATCCACAGTTTATCTTCTTCCAAAACAAGGATTCCTTATTCTGGAGAAAGAATTGTTGACTCCAGAGGAAGAGAAACTGTGGCTGCCAGCCCACAAATTATGAAGTCTGATTTCTAATACAAAAGCGACGGCTTCCCTCACATTCTTCAAAATATCTGCTTCAGGTTTTCAGAATGCCAGCTTGTTTATAGCCCTCATTGAGATGAAGAATTTTTGAAAAGGGGAAGGCAGCATCTACTATGGATTCACATACCAAAATGATCTGGATGGGATTATGGTGCCCAAGGGGTTACCTCACTCTGTACATTGGCCTGCTTTCCCCCACAAAGACTACAGTCCTTGGCCCTACCCTACATTTCCATGGGCTATCAGTCCTCCATGAAACTCAGGTTCCCCTTCCCCACAGACACACTAGCTATTGCAGAATAAAACAGTCACATCATCCAGCAACACATTTTTAGAAAATGCATCCAGAGAACTGCATTTTGGCTGTTTTGCTTAATGTGCGACAGTAAGCCCTGACAGAAGCCATGGCACAAATTAAACCCTGAACTAGTACTATGAATATTTATATACTGCTTATCAACAAAGGTTCTCAAAACAATTTACATAGAAATAAATAAATAAGATGGTTCTCTGTCCCAAAAGCGCTCAACTTCTTTTAAAAAAAACACCCTAAAGGTAATAGACTTAAATTTAAAATATAGCATGAATGAGCTTTATGCAAGTTCAAGCAGTCGTTCTATTTCCTAATATGCTACTGGGCTTTGTATACACTCAGGCACTCAGATGAAGATTGGAGATGGCACCTGTGGAATAAAATAAAGTGGGACATATCCCACTCCAGTTCTAAGGAGTAAGCCTGTAGTAAATGAATACTGGGAAATTGGTCTAAACTGTATTCATGTTAAAGTTAACGATCTGCATTCACGTGAACATGAAGTTTTACTTTTAGGTCATTAAGATGTACTTTAAGCTAGATCTAGTCGTGCGGAAGAATAAGATGAGAGAATAATCTGCAGGCAGAAGATATTTCTGAATGTCCTGCTACATTTAAAAGACAAATGCTCTGCAAGTAGAAAAATAGCACAGCAGACAGAGTGTTGGACTAGAACTTTGCCCCACTTGTGCTAATTTTCATTTGGCAGGAAGTTTTTGCATGGGACATTTAAAAATCACTTTGCCTGCCTGCCACCTCTTTACTACTAGGCCTTAAGTTTCACTAAGCACTAGAATTTTGAGACTGAACCTAAGGCCCCTGTTCACTTTTTTTTTTAAAGTCAAATATGCATTTTTTTGTTAGTGGTACTCAGGTTTAATCCCTAAGCAGCTCAGGAGTCACATTTTTGGTCTGAAGCAAATAGACCTTTGGAACATCTGCTCCAGTTTTGCCCTGTAGATACCATCACTCAGACACCACATCGCTATATTATCATTCTGATATTCTTAGATATCTGGCTCAGGTGTAACTTCCAGGTCTCACAAATGCCAGGTTAAAAATGGCCCTCAACCACATATGCCTGCTCTTTAACTGCCATCTTTCCACACGGTTGCTGAACCAACACTTGTTGAAATCAGCCAAGAACTCCATTATGACACTAGAATTTAAAGCAAACACCAGAAAGTTGCTGTCTAAGGGTAATGCCAGCCATACAATACAATATTGTTTATCCAAACAGCTGCACAAGCCCACAAAATCATTAGATAATATTTCAGGGTCACTTTGCATGTTACTTTTTTGCACACAGATATTTGGGGGCAGGGGGAAGCATGAACACTGTAAGACTGTACATTGCAATGTATGAAGGTCGGGTTGTAAACGTATAAATATATCAGGTTTCCTGCATGTATACCCAGAGGCAAATGAACTCTTACCCAGCCATTCACACATTACAATATACCTACTGTTTCCAAGTAAGAAGACTTGTGTTCAAAAAAGTGACACGAGAAGCAGCCCTAAATGAATTGCACTCTTATGGGGTTGTGTGGTAAGAATTCCAAGTCGCTGGATAAGCAACTTTTTGAATTAAGTGATCATGGTAGCTTGTATATTGCAGAGTCATGGCCCATATCTGTTCATAATTATTCCCCAGAGTTGGTGGTGGTATAGTACGTGTTTGTATTCAGGGTGTAAATTTCAGTATTATTTATCCCAGCCATAAACTGAATTAAATCACGACAAAGCTGAACAAAACATTTTTGTACACTGAGGTCCAGCTCACATATTTAACTGAATCACATATTTGTGCAGCTCATATATTTAACTGAATTGAACTTTCATCACAGAGTGAAGAACCGCTAATAACCAATTGATTTTCAAATCCATTTAGGAAAGCAATTTCCTATATAGATTTTATCAGTAAGCATTGCCTTGTAATAGCTAATACCAGGACACAGAACGTAAGCTGAGAGATGCAGTTGTATCCCTGTGTATTTTTAAGTTGGGAGAGTGTTTGTGTTGGTCTTGGTGAAGTCATTTTCGTTTTGAATGTAGAAAGAATTGCAGTGGTACCATCTAATGTTGAAAAGAACACTGCTTCCCAAATTTACAACTCATATCTGAATTCAGGATATGCACATCACACATTTGCTTTGAATAAAGATCGTTGTTAGTGTTTTAATTATTGAACTACAGAGTGTCCAGATATAAGTTCAGGTGAGCCATAACCCAGTGGTAGAGCACATGTTTTGTATGCAAGAAGGCAGGGATATCTGAAGGGGAGGGCTGTTGGCGGGAGCAGATACCCAGGGTGACTATTCACATTCTGGCAGGGCCTGAACAATATTGATTTATCATGTGGGGCCCCACAAACTATTTTCACTCTGGATCCCACAAATGCTAGACAGAGCCCTAGCAGAAGCTTCCGGCTTCAATTCCTGGGCAGCTCACCCTAGGGAAGATCCCTGTCTGCAATCTTAGAGAACTACTGCCAGTCAGTATATACTATAGACAATGCAGACATGGATGGACCAATTGTCCAATTTAGTATAAGGCAGTTTTCTATGTTCAGATCTGCCCGGAAACCATGCTTTCTGTTCTGGAAAATTTTGGCATTAAGGCCTGGGACTGCAGACTAAGGTCGAAATAAGGTGGTAAGAGTTCTGAAGTGGCACAATGGATTGTCCCACAGGCAGGGGGGAGGGTTCTACACTCCTCACCCAAACACCCATTTTGCTATAAAATCAGACACCCACCCCCTTCTATATTTTTAAACTCACAGAGCTGCCCCTCACCCTTACATCTAGTTTGGCCCTAAGGTATATTGTTGCAAATATTTTTGACAACAGTGGGTAAATTTTGCTTACAGAGATATAATCCCAGTTTACAAAAGGTGACCCCTGCCACAGAGTGAATCTAATTATTCGTGATCATTCTTTGCTACGTGGATTACTTGCGAATTGTCAGGAGTGTCCATTGATATTTCCTCTGTGAGAGCAGACAGACAGATTTCCGCCACCCCGAATAAGCAATGAGAGAAGTTCGCAATTTAAATTGGGGGGGGGGAGAATTGATCATCTTTGAGTTGGCGTTTAGCGGCCTGGGAACTCTGCTGCAGGAGTATATTTGCTTCCACCATACCCCAGTTGTATATTTGTGAATAAAACCAACATTACAAAGGCATCACACTCTTCCAATGTTCTCTTCCCTGAAGGAAACTTAACTCTTCTCGCTGCCCCTCAGTGCACAGGGATATTGGGAGCACTTCATGCGATCTCCCACTTCGCTCCCTCTTGTGATCAAAGGGATGCTAATGGGAGGTTAAATTAGGGGAGGGGAGGTGAAAGAGCCAGAACTGAATTTCCTTCTTTCCTGCATCAGAAAAAGTTGACTTCTTGTAACCAGGCTGCACTACTTGGGCCCTCCAGCTGTTTTTGTCCTACATCTCCCATCATACCCAGCCACAGTGGCCAATAGTCAGGGATGATGGGAGCTGTAGGCCAACAGCGGCAGGTGCACCAAAGCTGTGCCGCCCTGCTGCAGACCATACAGTGGAGTTCCTTCCGCAAAGCTCTTTGGGGATTGTAACTAACGTTTTTGCATACTTGCACTGATGCAACTTAGAAAATACGGCTCCAACTTAGGAAAGCATTTTCATACCTGTTTAAGTCCACCTTGAATCAAGGAAGCGCTTTATCACCCTTTCAGCACATGATTAAAGTTAAGCATAATGAAGTGCTTTGCTGAATCAGGATGGACTTGAGCAATGAAACACAGGCTGGATTCACACCAAGTTCTTGCACTGGGAGAGGTGCGAAGTGGAAAGGCAGGATTCCTTCTCTCATCTGCCTCGTAGTGAATTCAGGCACTGCATATGGAAAATATTTTTGACAACAGTGGGTA
The DNA here is from genome assembly GCF_027244095.1 of Hemicordylus capensis. Classification (NCBI taxonomy): domain Eukaryota; kingdom Metazoa; phylum Chordata; class Lepidosauria; order Squamata; family Cordylidae; genus Hemicordylus; species Hemicordylus capensis. The sequence continues at coordinate 264,555,056 of NC_069657.1, read as the reverse complement.
AATTCGCCTTACAGATAATCCCAGTTTACAGAAGGTGACTCCTGCCACAGAGTTATGTGCTTAATGCTTCTGTCACCAAATAGCTTTTCCTTTGCTCCAGAGGCTGTTCCTTTGTTCTCATCTGTTGGACTAAAACGAGAGAGAGAGAGAGTGCAGCTGGGGATGATGAGAGTTGTATTATTATTATTTTTACATTTATATCCCGCTCTTCCTCCAAGGAGCCCAGAGCGGTGTACTACATACTTAAGTTTCTCTTTCACAACAACCCTGTGAAGTAGGTTAGGCTGAGAGAGAAGTGACTGGCCCAGAGTCACCCAGAAAGTCTCATGGCTGAATGGGGATTTGAACTCAGGTCTCCCTGGTCCTAGTCCAGCACTCTAACCACTACACCACGCTGGCTCATGGTATAGTACAACAAGCTGGAGAGCCTCAAGTTGGCCACCCTGCTTTGGTGGGACTTTTCCATTTCTGACTGGTGAGAAGTCCCAGGGACAGTTTGACAAGGACTAGCTTCCTTCAGTCACTTTAAGTGGCGCAGTGGGAAAATGCTTGTCTAACAAGCAGAAGGTTGCCGGTTTGAATCCCCACTGGTATTATATAGGGCAGCAGCGATATAGGAAGATGCTGAAAGGCCATCATTTCATACTGTGTGGGAGGAGGCAATGGTAAACCCCTCCTGTATTCTACCAAAGACAACCACAGGGCTCTGTGGATGCCAGGAGTCGAAATCAACTTGACAGCACACTTTACCTTTAGCTTCCTTCAGCTACGAGAGAGAACCTCAGATGTGTAGTGTCTTTGTCATATTTGTTTTGTTTACACATATACAAGTAAAACATAGTGGAAGCAATCCATTCCTATGGATTAGGCAAACACCTAATTAATCTGCATCAGATTCCTAGAGAACAGCTCGCTCGCTCTCTCCTCTGCTTTCAAAACTGCCTTCATTTCTCTCACTCACACACCCTGTAGATTACAGGTCTCAGACCCTGCAGACCCTGCGCCCTGCAGATAGATTGCCCATTAAGGAAAAACAGCTCCTAACTAAGCATTAGTTCCCATTGATGAAACATCCATCGATCATTCTGCGCTATTAGCCAGCCGTAAACATACTAAAGGATGGTCAGCTACCATCCATAACATGATAACAGCATCTTGATAGATAGTTGCAGAAAGCGGACGCTGTTCAAACAGAACTAGTAATATGATAGTAGAGCCCAGCCTGCATCCCAAGCCTCACTGATTATTGCTGTCTCAATTATCCCTCGTCACCACTGCCCCCGGTTAGAGAGCCTGCTGACTAACATTATCATATCTGGAGCCTGCTTTAGTCCAGACCTTTAGGCAGTGTGAGGTGGCCCATCTACACAATGCTCCTGGTCTACAACAGCAACAGAATGAAGCAGCCGAATACTTAAGGTGGTAGAGTGGACCATACCACTTCAGACTGCAGGTGGGAGTGTCAGTTTTCAGCCTTGCCAAGGATATATATATATTTAAAAATCATATAAATGGAAAACCAACACAACAGGCAGAGGGCTGAGCTTTTCTTCCTGATGTGTTATGTTTTTGTTTGCAGGACATTTTTGACATACAGGAATCCCTCATCTGTAGTCTTTGATTCTTCCACCTTGTTCCCACCCCACTCTGCCTCAGGCAGCAATTTTGGAGTACCATTCAAGGGCTGAAAATAGTCAATTATTTGGTTATTCTTAAATGTTTAGCATCTTGAGGAAAGGGTCACTTGGATTTTCCACCCCAGGCACCAGAATATTTTGGGCCCATATCTGACTGAGTCTACAAGACTAAGACCAGAAGAAGAGGAAATGTACAACTGGGTTGACTTCCAATAAAATGTCCACATGATATGATCCCAGCAGTTTTGTGTAAACACATAAAGGAAAGGGCAATAGAATACAACACAGGAGATTTTTGCAGAGACAGTCTCAGGGGAAAGACATCTACAACCACCACTCACTGGGATCTCAAAACCAGCAACATCCAGAACACCTCAAAAGCAGCCCTGTAAATTCCTGTTAGCCCTGACCTTCAAGGGCAATGGCATGAATGCTGACTGAATGTTAAGATCCCATAAAAATCAACTGGCTATGATTTCTCTAACATATGTTGTATTCTGCTTGTGACAGAGAAGCCTCACAGATGTGAAATGAAGCCTCACTTACCTCAGTTCACTGATTGGCTGAGCTTGGGTAATGACCAGAATATTCAGCTGCTCAAAGATATAATGTTTACAATCCATTTTTTGAGGCAAGGGGCAACTGGTTGGGAATTACAGTTTCACACAGAGGCAGACTGAGGACTGGGGAGATCTCCTGAGATTCAGGGAAGCTAAGGGGGAAAGACAAGAGCCCAGAGACAAGAAGGGTGAAGGAAAATTAGATTAACAAGGAGGAACCTGAAGGAAAGGACCAGTGGAGAATCAGGCAATAAAACAGGCAGAAGAAACTGGGAGCTGAAGCAAAAGAGGGTTAACTGAGAGGGGCTCTGATAAAACTTTACAGCTCGTAAAATCAGGAGTGATGGAATGCTCTGGTGGGAGAAGGAGAAGAGTGCTAGAGAGGTAGGTCATAAGACAAGGTGGCTGAAGGAAGTGAAAGGAAAATAAGCAGTGCCATGAAAAGCAGGAACCTGGAGAAACAATGGGTGGCGCTTGGAGACAAGGAATCCAAGAAGTAGACCTGGGACAAGCTAGAAGGCTTAGAATGGGAGGGTCTCTGCATTATGAACAAGAGGGAAATGGGGGTGAGGGGGCTAGGATTTGTGACTCAGGGTGAGTGTGAAAGAATTCTGCCAGAATAGTCACTTCTATTGATTGGCACTAGAGCCCTGTGATCTGGTGATCCCAAGTGTGTAACAGGAGACAAAGTGGGGGGCTGGATTTCACATATTTATTGGAACTAAGCTTGGTACTGCAAGCTCAACTGCTTGTCTAAGCCAACAATCTGATGCACGCTAGTAGTAAGCCACAACAGCACTCTTCAAATACCTGAAGGGTTGCCACATAGAAGAGGGCAAAGACATGTTCCCTGAGACTCTGAAAACTAACATTAATTCAGTTTGGGGGCTGTCTTGGTGCTTCAGAACATACACCCCTCCAGTGCTTTGAGGTTGCAGTCTGAATTGCTTCATCCTGATTCAAAGTGATCACTCTGAATCAAATCACCCCTCCTTGAACCCTCCTGACTCAAGGGCTCCAATGCCTATAGTTATTGAGCAAGAGATGAGACAGACTTTGCTATATTTTTGTTCCTAGGGGCAAGAGAGCAGTTGCTGTGACACAGCTTGACTTTTAAACATATTTCCAGTACACACACACACACACACACACTTTTCTTCATGCAGTCCTGGAGAAAGCACAGAGCGTTTTGGGAACTATAGTTTTTTCAGGGACTGCTGCAATGGCCAGACAGCAGTTCAATTGAATCAGTTTAGGTTGAATCAAGCTGAACTGGGCCAGTTTGATTCTTAATGGTATTACGAACCTGGCACAGGGTTTTTCTTTGCTGGAAAGCTTCAAGCAGAAACTGAACAGCACCCTCTTGGAGATGCTCTAGCTCCAGATTTCCTGCATCAAGTGGGGATTGGACTAGATGTCCTACAAGGCCCTGTCCAACTCTATGATTCGATTATAAAGATGTGTGGGATCAGATGATAAGAGTAGATTGTCAGCCAAGGCTACAATGGTAGACTCCAGCTGCAATCTTATGCACACAATGACCTGCGAGCAAGTCCAATGAACACAGTAGGACTTACTTCCCAGTAAATTTGCACAGGATTGTGATGGATGTGGTTCAGAGTCCCTTTGGGATTAAAAAAAAACCTGGAGGTTTAAGAGATCAAGAACAATTACCCATTTAAAAGCCTTCTTGGAAAGGCAGACTGGCAATGGGCCAGAAACAATAAAGCTTTGTTTTTGCGGAAAGAGTCAAATAGTCACAAATCCAACTTTTTAAAAAGCTGTCATTTGTCCCATCTCACTTTCAGTAGACTGTATTACTTTTTCATCTACACCTTGAACATGGAACATCTTACTATATACACCTTGGATTTTGGTGGTCAGATCCCACAAATGGTCAAAGGAAAGATCAATGTGTAAATAAAATAAATGCTGTTTATCAGATAGCTTTATATCATCGAATCACAGACACTCCACATTGTTTTTTTAAGGCCAGATATAGTCTACATCTATGGATGCCACATATTTTATGAGATCGCTGCCATCTTCATTTCAAAACATCATACTTTTAAGAGCATACAATGTGCCCATGATTTCAGAGCACTCCAACATCGCTGGATTCCCACAAAACAGACACTATGTGTTCAATATGTCCCATAATTTAAGGATTTTGATGTAGCAACTCTTTATAACCTCTTCCATTAACTGAATCTTTACTGTTTCAGACTCCTGTGCCAAAATTCACTGTGCATCCTCCAAGGAAAACAATGTAGATGTGAGCAGCTGTTCCTTTGATTATATTATTGTTATGGTGGCAGTGCTGGTTATGAAACACAGCCAAGACTGCCCAATGATTACACACTTACCCTGGAGCAAGATGACAGAAAAGCAAAAGGGTATGAAGCCCTACCCTAAGGGAACCAGCTACATGGAACACCATCAGGAAAACCCTTTGCTTTCACAGATCAGTCTGGGGTAGTTATAGCATACTAGTTGCAAGAACCTGCAACACACATTGTCTGGACACAACCATATGCAGCTGCTTTTTAGAAAATTAAATACGTTTTCTTTTAATAAATGCAGCTGCTGAGAGAAAGACTAGCATAAAGATCATCACAATTCATTAGTTTAAAAAGAAGACTATTGATGCCACTTGCAGGAAGATAATAGGGCAACCTATTCATTGTCAGGGGCCACTGTGTGCATGCTGTTGCAGAAGAGGCTCACTTCACCAGTGCAGTTAAATTATGAAGCTGCCAATAGCTGAGACAGACCCTTGGTCCAGCTAACCCAGGATAGACTATTCTGACTGGCAGCAGCCGTTCAGGGTCTTTTCTATCACTTGTGGTGGATTTAACAGGAGCTTAGCAGGCACTGAACCTAGAAGCTTCTGCATGCATAGAATGTTGCCCACCTATGATGATCCTTTTTCTGGATCACCCTTTTCCTGGATCATCGGGATCCCAACTTATGAACAGAATATGTCTATTTTGAAATCCAGATAAATTTTCAATCCCCAGCAGTTAAAATACCCTCCCCAACTGGCAAACAAAAAGAGATATTCTATCTATCTACACTACACTTATATTAGTTTTATGCCCATTATGGCAGTTCTGGCTTCCCGCTAAGAATACTGGGAACTGTAGTTTAGGGAGGGTCTGAAAAACCTTGTTAGAGATCTTTAACCTCCAGAATTGTCAAGGTTTTCTGAGGAAAGAGCATAATTAATAAACCAGTTTTAATCTAAGAAGTACCAGATACCACTACTGAATATGGCTTGCTTTGCATTTCAGCTCACTGTAAATGTTCAACCCTTATATTCCCGATGGGCAGGAAGCAAGTCTGTGGCACGATCTTTTTTAAAAGCACTGGTTTTAAAGATGCTCAGAGATTTCTCAGGTTAGAAGCATCCTGTCTGAGATGGATCAGATGGCAGAGATCCAGTGATCAATGAAGCAAAATAAATGCAGTTTATTGCAAGAGCCTTGGAGTTCAGGCAACCAGGGAAATGCTCAAATTACAAGTGATGGAGAAACGAGGCCCCTTTATACTTTTAAGGGCCCCATTTTCCCATGAGGGTAGAGGGAGGACAAGTTTATATGCACAGTGTTTATTCTGTGCAGGTGTTCTGTAACTCTTCTTCGTTCTGCAACCTCAACAGACTGGCAAGTTTGAAAGGTAATGCTTCTTTCACAGCTCTATGAGTTTCAGCCGTCATAGGGAGGTTTCATACCACAGTGATTCAGAGGACTGCAGGGTATCTGCCTAAATAGTGGAGAGGATATTTTCCCTCCTTCTCTCTTGCTTTCACTCTGTTCATCTTTCTCTCTCTCTTTCTTTCTCTCCCTCTCTCCCAGTCCATATGTCCTGTCATACACCAGCGAAAGGGTACGGAGGAAATCCTATTTTGAAGAGACTATGCAAATAGGGAGAGGTCTAAATTTGTTTGTAACTGTTGACCCCCAACTCTGAACCCACAACCCCCATCTCCGTAAGTCCCCCCCACCCAGCCCACTTACCTTGTGACTGTAGTGGCTGTTGTGGTGACAGACAAGATAGAGATGTGTCTACCCCTCCCTCCCGCTCTTATCTCTACACTTCCTCTACCCCCTTCCTGACAGCAATGTCTCAAGCCCCAGGAAATGCAATTTTCCTAAGTGTGTGTTGCCCATACTAACATCAAGCACCTTGCAAGAAGTACACATCCCAGGGCTCCTGGGACCTAGGACACTACCGTAGTAGTCAGGGCAGGGCCTAGCAAGTTTGGAGGGAGCCCTGGGACAAGAAGTGAAGATAGGTTCTCTGCCTCCCACCTCTTCTCTCTATCTTCTTCTTTGGAGACATGGGAGGGGGAAGGCAAGTTGTTGCTCAGTGGGTGTAGCCCCTCTTCCTCAGGGGCCCATGGACAATTACCTATGCCCACGGAGGCATAGGTAATTGAACAAGGGGAGACAAATTACCTATGCCTCCGATAGTAGTATTCCAGGCCAGAAAGAAACCTTAACTCCCTGCTGTCATCACAGGTGAGCAAGCAAGAGTGGGTGGGGGAGTGGAAGGGAGGAATTATAATCCTTGTCTTATTTTGAAAGCAAGTCACCGAGGTTCACATCCCAAGCCAAGGAATTACAAGCTTTGGCAATATCACTAGACACACATACACACACACACACACACACAGAGAGCAACCAAACTGAGGACTGAATGTAAGGGGTAGAGCTTCCTTCTCAGGTAGCTATGATAAAGGAACTCAAGTATGTAGTACACCACTCTGGGCTCCTTGGAGGAAGAGCAGGATATACATGTAAATAATAAATAAATAAATATTATGGTGCAGGTAAAGGGACCTTTAAAATGCATTAGGGGGCTTCCTTACCTTCTCTACAGCTGCAGCTTCAAGGATGGAGATTTCACAAAGACACTCAAGTCTGTTCTGACAGTCTTGATGGTAGGAGTCGCTGCCATAAACTCTCCACCTCCCCTATCATTTCTACCTGTGAAAGGAATGCTGCTAGTGGGTACTGCTGGGGATTGCTCACAGCATCACCACCAGAATCAGGGTGGGTGGGGGAGATAAGCTAAAGCCTAGGCTTCTCCATGGCTGCTAGGGAGAAGCACATCTTTATGAGAAGAGATTTATTTCCCCTTGGAGGAGCGTTCTAGGGTGAGCCACCCTGCCCTCCAAAACAGTCTGAAGTGGTACAACCCCGGCACAGGTTGAACACACCGGTCAAGACCAGGCCCAAGAAGCCTAAAGTTGGGGCATCACTTGTTTCTGCCTGTAACAACACTCTTGTCCTCTACATTGCCACTGAAAACCTTTGGGGGAAGAACAGTTAAAAAGAAGGGGGAAGTGGCCAAGCCAGTACCCTTACAACCATTAGGTCAAGTGCTGACCCAGAGCTGACTAATGAGAGTTCTTGCACTTTTCAGTTTTCTGGAAGTCAAGAACCTGGGTAAACAGCATGACAAGATGCAGCTGCTGCTGTTACAGGAGGAGCCTGTTGAAATACTAACTTTCATGCAGAAGGGAACACTAACCAGGACCTATAGGGAGGATGGCAAAAGCAGACATCCCCTCAAATTTTTCAGCTGGCCCTTTGTCTAATGATTTGTGTCAGCCACAGCTGTACTTCCTAAGCTCAGGAAGCCATCTTGGCCCATGCTTGGATCCAACAAGGGGGCTCACGAAGAGAAGGCAGCAGGATAAAATACTGGCTGAAACTGGCAAGCCTGGAGCAGGGGGTCAGACTAGAAGACCTCCAAGGTCCCTCCCAATTCTCTGATTCTATAAAACCGATCCATACTTTTGGGAGTACAAATCTCCTCAGGGTGTCTCTCCCACTGGGAAGCTCACAACTTCCTCCTGCAGGCACAGAGCAAGCAATGCCTCAGGGAATCTCCTCCTTTACTTCCTGTCACCCCTTGAAGGAAGGGGAGGTCCTTCCTTTGCTGCCTCTAGCCCAGGCTACGGCGTGGTGGTGGGAAGGACTTCGCCCCCTGCAGGCCTGCGTTGCAATCACAGCTCAGAGCAGGAACATTTTTAAAGAAAACATTTATTTACACATTTCAGCAAGTACAAAGTATTATACACGGTTTGGATCAACCTCAACTCTTCCTTAGTATTTTTTTAATTATTAATTATTATTTATTTATTTATTTATTATTTATTATTATGAAACATAAGGCGCTTTCTCTACACGTCAGTTGCGGGCAAAGGGATCGGCGCGGGGGCGGCGGCTTTGTTCTTTTTTCTGTATTTTGTTTTTCTCTTTTTCTCCCTCTCTCGTCCTCCACCCCCGCTCCACGTTTATGTTCATTTTCTGCCAGAAGGGGAGGTGGGGACCAAAATAAAAAATAAAAAAATGAAGGATGAGTTGCCTGAAAGGGGAGCCTTTTATTACCGTGGCGAATAAATTACGGGTGGCAGCGTTAAGTTCGCTTGGGGTACAAACCGGGGAGGCCTGCTTTTCAGCGTTAACAGGGTTTCTTAAGAGAATAAATGCATTTTCCTCCGCTAAGTGATTTTAAGGGGGGGGGGAGCGGTAGAGCATCCAAAGCAGGAGCTGGAGGAGGGCAACACGCGGGCCCCTCTCGCCTTCCAGAGCCAGCCTAGAATATCTGTCCAGCTTTCCCAAATAAATAAGCCAGCTTCTCTCTCGTCGCGCTCTCTATTAACAGTGCTCGGCATCTCGGTGCATAAATACATTGAAATATTCACATTTCTTACAAGAAGAAAGAAGAAGAAGAAGAAGAAGAAGAAGAAGAAGAAGAAGAAAGCGCGTCTCCGCCGCCTGCCTTTTATTTCTGATTATTTCCTCCCGCTAATGGGCCACGCGGGTGCAGGCAGGCAGGGAGGCACGCAGCGGCGAGCAGGGGCACGGCGGCGAGGCGGGGCGCAACCAGCGGCCACTGACTGCCGCGCGCCTTCAGCTCGTCCGCCGCAGCGCTGCCGGGCCCCTTTCGGAAACCGGCAGCCGCCTGCCTCAGCAACTGGATGGCGGCCCCAACCGGGCATCCGGCAGTGCTTTCCCCCCCAGCAAGATTACGTCCTTTATCTCATGGTTTTATTCCCAACATTGGGGCGGGGGGAGCAGAAGAGAAACCCTGCCGGAGGGACAGTGACTCAGGGGGACCCCCCGCCTTTCCTCTGGAGAAGCCAGGACTCTCTCCCCACGCGGGTGGCTGCCAGCCAGGCGCCGGGGCGGGGTTCGGGGCTGGGATTCAGGTAGCGGGATCTTGCGTTTGGGGCAGGCGAGATCAGCGGCCTTCTCCCCTCCGGCCTCCGCCCCGAGAGGTGTGTGGAAGGGAACCCTCTCTGCCAAGTCCAGGGCTGGAAGGAGTCTGGCACCAGAAGTCCTGGAGTGGGCTTACTCTTAGGATAGGGCGGGGCCACCCTTCGCACTTCAGCTCCGTGCAGCCCCGCTAGGGCCACGGATGTCTCTCCGCCTGGGTCCGTCGCCAGTAGAGGCAGCGACAGGGTGTGGGCGGTGGTGGGACCGCCCTCCCCGCCCCGTCTACGCACACACACACAGAGAGAGACACAGACACACTCCCGGCCTCGTCCGTGGCGGTCTTGTTTTCGGTCGGAGCACCGTCCGGCTGAGGCCTTCGATTCATGCAGGGAGAGGTGGAGGAGGGCGCCTGTGTCTGTCTTCCCGAGGGAGGCCCGCACCTGCCCAGGCGGCGAGGATCCCTTACACCAAGGAGGTCACTGGCGGGATCTTGGCGCCCTCCTCTTCCCAGGGTTGGAGGTTCTGCAGCGCGAAGAGGGAGGAGTTGTGCAGGCAGAGGGGGTCCGGCTGGATTGAATCGTTCAGGGACTTCTGGAAGGCGTCGTGCTGGAGCTGCAGCATCAGCCGGCTGGCCTGTTGCCTCTCGGCCTCCCGCTCCTCCGCCGTCTGCCTCCTAAAAACGCAAAGCACAGATGAGATCCTAGTCCGCTAGCACGCCGCTGTCTCCCCGCCCTGGGATCCCACGGGGACTGCGTCTGGGGAGCGGCTGCCACCGCCCTCTTCCTTCCAGTCCCCTTTCCCTCGGCTGAGCCACAGTTTTCACTCAGGCCAGCCACTCTGTTGCCAGATTTGGCTTTTTTTAAAGCCAAATTTTGGGTTACGGCCCATTTGACTCACGAGTATACCCCTTAGGTTCTGGCCACCCCCAGTCTTCTCACGCTGGGCACGATCCGGCCGAACGTAAGCCTTTCTACTACAGCCCAAGCTTATGCATGTTTACTCAGAAGTAAGTATAATCATGGAGTTCAAGAGGGCTTACTCCCAAACAGGCGTGCTCAGGATTGTAGCCGTTTGATTGCAGGGGAAGCTATGCACGGCTCTGCGTGTTCACTTAGACGTAAACTCCACTGTAAAATGGGGCTTCCTATCAAATGTGGTTAGGAGTGGACTGCTGAATTCTCTCCCACTGGAAGCAATGCGGCTGAAAAGTGCCTTGCCTTTGGCCAGATCGTGTGCTCCCTGACTCCGAAATATTGTCCCTTTTCTTTCAAAGAAGGGAAAGCGGCGGTCCTAAGCACCCTTCCCTTTCCCTGTTCCTTTGAAACTGAGGGGACCTTTGATTCCAAGTCAATAGGGGTTAAGAGACTGGAAAGTTTCACCAGCTGGAGCAGGAAGGATCAGATGGCTGCATATCATCCGACGTGACGAGTGTCTATCCGTTGCCCCGAGCCAGCCAAGAGACACACGTGCCATGAAGGAATCGCCCCTAGCGCTTTTCACACGTGACACAAATACACACCCCTTCCTCCTCCTCCTCCTTGCCCCCCCTTCAAAGAAGCAGAAAGGTGTCAGTTTCTGGTGTGCTGGAACAGATCGGGCGATTCGCGCCGTCGCTGCGGGCATTTGCTTTGTTTCTTTCCCACAAATTAGATCCAGAATTAGGAACCTTAACCGTGCCTTCCAATTGAAGTAGATCAACTCCACTTCTAAAAGCCGCGGCCCCAGCCCTTCCAACCCCAACCCCTCAACAAAAGCTTCAGTAGCAAATCTCAGCAAGCCCGATTTTTAACTGGATCCGCAAGGGCCCGCCTTGAAGTGTTTCTAGCAGATTCGCTCCGGCAGGGGCTCTGTAGTAGAAACTGAGGCACCGCCACGAGACACAAACTAGATAAACTGCGGCGCTGGGTTTTTAAGCCGATTCAGCCACCCCGGGCCGAAGGTCTTCTTCAAGTCCCTGAAATCTACTTTCCCCGGACCTATTCAAAGGCTGCGTAGACGCTCTCCGGGCAACCAGAGCGACCAGCACTCATTTGTTTGGGGTCTCCGTTTCCTTTCGGGGAATCCTCACCCCACCCCCTGCGAAGTCTTTAGCCTCGGTGTGAGCAGAAATATAGAGGAGGCAGTCTAGGAAACTGCCGAGGATTATTTGGTGTATGCGGAGTTAGATCTCGTATCCACACACACTCGGGCAACCCCGTTTTCTCTCGGCATCTGGAACATTTTAGTGGGTAGAAATGGAGGGAGAGTACTCAAGAGAAACCCGCTATAGTTTGCCAAACCCACAAAGCCCAGTTCCTTGAATGGCAGCAGATCGGAACCTCAGGCTCGAATACATGTATTCAGTTTAAGTCCCAACGATTTTCAGCGCTATTTCCAACTGCTTTTACGGAGACTCCTTAGACGTCACCTCGACCGGTTCCGGATCGCAGTGTCAGTTATACCTACTCCCCAGTCTGGGCGATATAAGAATATAACTGCTACGGACGCAGCCCAAACCAGTACGGGTTTACTCCGATGTAAGTCCCAATGAATTCCACGTGACCTATTCCCAAATAAATCTGAACCGCCTTTGCAGCCCCTTGCACCGCAATCGCTGCCGAATTTCTCTAAAGTATACCCTTTTCCTCTCTTTAACACCAACGTCCAAGCTCGATTCCACCGATATGTCCCTCCTTTAATGCATTTTAAAAACAGGGAGTCACTTCGAATTTCGTTGTGTGTTTGGGGCTGAGGGAGGGGGAGGTTGTTTGCTTCTTGTTTTCTCCCCCCACCACACACACACACACACACACACACACACTCCGACACCTACACTACAAATGGCCAGTTCTTTGAAATCCGCCTGCAGCCGGTGATGTCCGGAAATGTGGCCAACATTAAAATTACGACTACTCCGTTCAGGGATAGATGATAAATGCAGCGGAGAGGTAGAAAGACAAAGAAACAGAAAACGAGAAACGGAACCTCTTTGGAAAGAGGTTTTCTAAACTGACTACAAGAGAAAAAGAGCACAAAAGAAGCTACTTCTCCGTTTACACAAAGACAACTTTACAAAACGAAGTACCAGCGTTTGCTGCGTGCGTGAATACACGCGAACCTTAGGAATTACAATATTTTTGGTCATTGTTCTAAGGTCATTTTAAGCGCCCCAAATGGGATTATTCTCCTATTTCTAAATTGCGAGAAACAACCATTTACAACATTAGAATATAACTGGTTTCTCTACCCCATCCCTGCTGTTACAGGAATTCTAAGACGCCTCCACTCACTCTCTCTCTTCAGCTTCCCGTCCAGATTTATAACAACTTTAAAGGTATTCATATTTTCCGATCCAAGAACCGCCAGGGTTCCGATGAAATGTTGTGGTTTCAAATACTTAGTTAAAAGGCTTGAGTTAGCTGCTGATATTTCTTTCTAGGAAGGGCGGGGGGGGGGTCGGGGCGGAGATTCTTCTTCCTTTTGTTTAGCGATCAGAGCAAAACCACCTAAGTGGGTTTGGGACTGGGGCGAGATGGAAGTCCTTCCGCTTTTATTCCTACCAATTAAGAAGAGTCTTTTTTGTTTTTAAGGTAAGGAAGAGGGAAATGAGGGCCGAAGCCCAATTCTCAACAGTTGCATGACTGAACGATCTTGATTAACAAGCAACAAAATATATTAAGTGACTCAAGGGCCAACTGTCAGAACTGCGTCCCTTTTTTCTCACCGCAAATAAAACCCAGCCCCGTTAGGTGGGCTCTCCAGAGCACCCAGATCTCTGTAACATAGTTAAAAAGAAGACATTTGCGTGGTTGCTCCTTTAATCCTCCAAATAACACCGGTTAAATAGTTTCATCTGAAATGATGATAATGATGAACATGGATTCGGAGTCGGAGCCTAGAAGCAGTAGTTGGCCAGGAGCCTGTGTGTCGTTTCTGTCCAGGCGCCTAAAGGAGACTGCAGCTTCAATGCAACGGGGGAAACGCGTCCGGTCGTGTCAAGACGGCATCGACGCTTCCGCAGAAAGCCGGTTCTGGACGGGGCTTGTCGCTCTTCGCAGACAGCACAGCAAGCAGCTTTCAAAGGAAACGAGAAGCGGAGCAACATCACCTCTCCCGGGCCATAGATCCTGGGAGTGAGGGCGGGCTGTTGAAGTCTGCGGGGTTTCTTCTGTCCCAGGAAACCCATCCAGCGTCATCCCGGCCTCTCCGGCAGCTGGTCTCAAGAATCGGCTGGTTCATCTACCATCCAGCTCCGCCGCTGAGCAGTCGGAACCTGGGGGAAAGGAAGGGCTGGGCTCTTGGCACGGAGTGTGGTGGGGAGGAAGCCAAGCTGCGGGGCTGCCCCTGAAGAGTTAAATGGGGCTTGTGGGCGGTGGCATCCACTGTGTTTTGCCGGGAGGGCTGTGGAGCTTCTTCGGAAGGCGGCAGCAATCGGGCGTGGCGGTGGGTCCGGCTGGGCTGCCACATCGTGGCCCCCCTCAGGATAGGTCTTGGCAGATGGGTTGGGGCCCTCGTCCTTGTTGGGAATAATGGGTGGGTGCCTTTCTGCTTTGCATGGGACCAGAGGAGGGTCAAAGGAAGCGGCCTTCTACCGAGTCAGCCCCTTGGTGCATCTCGCTCAGTACTGATTACGCTGACTGGCAGCGGCTTCTCCAAGGTTGCAGGCAGGAGTCTCTCTCAGCCCTACCTGGAGATGCTGCCAGGGATTGAACCTGGGACCTCCTGCATACAAAGCAATGCCCTAGCACTGAGTGAGGGCTCCATCCGACACCCCATTGTCTGTGGCTGGTGTGTTGGTTATTTGCTTCAGATAAGACGCTCTGCGTCTGCTTTTTGAAATGTGTACAGAGACAAAATCACAGCCCGACCGAATCCGTTCCATGTTTCATCTCCTCTAATACTGCATTTCGGCTACCAGGGAAGCCACAAGCAAAGCTTGAAAGTGGTGGCCATCCCTTCCTATCTATCCCAGGCCTCCGGGATGCAGAGATACACTGCCTCTGAACCTGGAAGCTCCATTTCGTTTTCATTGTTAAAAGCTGCTGATTGATCAGTTCTCCTGTAAATCCTCTAATCCTTTTTAAAAGGCACCTAAGCTAGTGGCCATCACCACCTCTTGTGACAATGCCATGAATTAATGATGCTTTGTATGAATCTCTTCCTTTTGTCTGTCCTGAGCCGGTCTGCCAATCAACCGACTTGCCAATCAGACCTCGAGCCCGAGGTCTGAGAGAACGGGTTTCGCTTTATTTTACTCTCTCTCTATTAACAATTTGGCAAACCTCTGGTAGTCAGAGTCGCCTTCCTTCTTCTGTTCCAAACGAAATTAAAACCAATACCACACAACGAGGCTCCACGCATTCGTGCGCATTTGCGCTTCCGGCCATGTGTGTGGGGTGCGGGCCCTTTTGTCTGTCTGTGGGTTTGTCGGACAGTGCTAGGCTAGGCCTGTGTGCCTTATCTTTCCATGCGTCTTGGTGGCATTGGGTTTGCATTATGGCAGGACCCCTGGCAAACACGTATTTTTCGGAGAAGTGTGCCCCATAGATTTCCATGGGGAAAGTCTTTGGGTCTACAGAGGCAAGCTGGGTTTGAGTGGGGCGGGGTCCTCGAAGAGTGCCCTGTGCTCCGTCTGCTCTCGGCCTTTCAGAAGCAGGGAACAGAAGAGACGGAGCCGAGGGCCCCGAAAGCGTAGGGCACCCCTGAGAGGGAGGCAAGATTTGGAGATCAGGGTTTGGTAATGGAACACGAGAAATTATATTAATAAGGATGAGAATGAGAGGAGCCCTGAGCATGTACAGAGTGTCTTTCGTTGCCACGTATCCCCCACCTCAAATAACTCCGAGGCGTATCTCTAAGTCGTGAAGACAGGGAAGTCGAAGCGGAATTCGCAAGAAGGCAAAGAGTCAGCCCTGGCCCAAGGGTGTTCCCTGCGCCCCCACCCCCAGCCACTGCCCCGCTGACTCACCGCCACTTGGTCCTGCGGTTCTGGAACCAGGTCTTGACTTGCGCGTCGGTCATCTTGAGCGACTTGGCGAGCGCCGCCCTTTCGGCCGAGGCGAGGTACTTCTGCCGGTGGAAGCGCTTCTCCAGCTCGCAGATCTGCACCCGGGAGAAGGAGGTGCGCGGCTTCTTGCGTTTGGGCGGGGTGCGGTTCTGGTAGGGGTGCCCGATCCTCCGCGTCACTGTGAAAGGGGTGAGCGCGGCCGCCGCTGCGGAGGAAAAAAAGAGCGGCAGGTGAGAGGGACGAAGGAGGGAGAGGCGCCCGCCCGGCCCCAGCCCGCCGAAGCCAGCAGCCGCCCGCTGGCCCGAGGCTCTGCCTTTCTCTCCCCTTGCTAGCCTAGCAGTGTTCCACCGGCCCAGGGCTCTCTTGGGTGGCGAGCAGCGAGCTCTCCCAGGCTACTAAAGCTGGACGCGCCGTCTGCACCGAGGCCGAGGACCGGAATGCCGGAGGCGCTGGGCACGGGCCACTTCTGCGATCTCTGGCCCGCGCTCGTCTCTGGGCGGGGGGCAAAAGAGGCGGCTTCTTCCGCCTCGCGCCGGTGTTTTAGTCCATGTTTAGGGGTGACGTGGGGATTCAGCCCACCCTGGGGACTGTGGGTGCAGAATCGAAGCGATTCCGGATCAATTAATGTCGAATACAGGGGCGTGTGGTGCAGAACAGCCCCCCCCCCGCGCCCGCCACACACACAGACAGACAGACACACACGCACGCATCATCCTGAAAACAACAACAGGACGTCGCTTCTGTCTTTCCGAGCAAAGGACGCATCAGTCTGCCAAGAACACCCTTGGAGCAAACGATCGATAGAGGCGAAGCTCTAGCGCAGAAGTTATAGGGACAGGTGTACGTTAGAGAGGACTTTTCCTTAGACTGTGAATGTGATTGATCATCTCTAGAGCTCTTTTCAGGGTCTATGCAGCGTTTTGCCCCAGACAGCATGGCCCAGCTGTGCACTCTTGAATTAACAACATCGGGTTCAAGAAGGAGCTAGGCAGATGGGAAAGATTCCTGCTGAGGAGATCTTCCGTGCCAGCAAATGGAAATAGTAGTAGTAGTAGTAGTAGTAATAATAATAATAATAATAATAATAATAATAATAAATATGACATAATGAGGAGATGTACTCAGTGTTGTTAAATTGAAATTAAAAGGACAAGTTAGGCAAGTTATGCCTAACTTGTCCATTTTATTTCAATGGGACTACTTTAAGTAATGTACCTCATCATGACAGATAAATAACAATAATAAAATAATAATAATCGTAAATGTACATTAATGGATATTAATGCATGCTATAGGATACATTTCAGAGGGCTTCCGAAACATTTTCTCTGCTTATGTGGAGATTTCCTCAAACTCGCCCGCAGGCATTCCAAATAAATCTTTTTCCTCCTCTTCAGGAGAAATGCCTTCACCTTGAAGTGACACAAGACATCCACATTCCTGGAAAAACCGGGTAGTGTTCAGGGTTGCTTCCCCGTTTACAAGCCGATCGCAACATTGTTCTTCCATCTAATCCGCTTTTGATGCTAAAGTATTTAAATGGCCGTCAGAGGTTTCTCATTTAGCCTTCACTTTCCACTCCACCACCCCCGCCCCACTCCAGCCCATCACACATTTTGTAATCGGATTAGGCATGGCGATTTACTCGCTTTCCTCCGCTCTGTATGCTGCGATTTAAACCAGCACCAGAAATCCGAGGGCCTTCGAAATCTGAGGAGACCGGGAAGATTCAGGACGCCGGTTTTCAGGGCCGTAATTATTTGCCAGGCTTTTGAAGGCAAAAAAAAAAAAAAAAAAAAAGGGGGGGGGGGAGACATTCCTGAATCCTGGAAGAAGGCAAGAGGAATCTCCGAGAGCCTTTTGTTGCCCATCACCACCCAAACAGAAACAATTTTGTACCGCGATTTAGAAAGAAGTTTGCAAATGGAAGTAACATGAATGATGTACCCACCTGCCTCTAGTAAAAGGGTGATGGTTTTCCAAGAAAGAAAGAAAGAAAGAAAGAAAGAAAGAAAGAAAGAAAGAAAGAAAGAAAGACTGCCTTGAGGCTTTTTTGTCCTGTTTAAGCGTTTTTCCCTGTAGGAGGCCGCCCCAGAGACTTTGACACACTGCAAAAGGCATTTCTGGGCTGCCGAGCCTCTCCGGGTAACGTTTTAAGCCCCCGACGCTTACCTGTGAATCTGTCCTTGACGAACCGCCTGCTGCTCTCCATCCAAGGGAAGTTGAGGCTGCCAAGGCTGGGTACAGCTGGCATGGCTGGTATGGCACTAGAAATGGGAGGTGGCACTGCCCCAGGGATGGGTCTGTGAGCTGGCACCCTGATCACGCCAGATGGAGCCAAGCTTAGATTCACACTGTAAGATCCAGAGTCTTCGAATGGGGACCCGATGCCAGGGAAGGAGCCGGGCAAGGAAGGGTACGGGGCGCTGGTTCTGCTCACGGGGCTTCCCAAGTAATTCGTGGTGCTGCCGTCTGATCCTCGGGGGGCGGGTTGGGAAGGGGTCTCCTGATCAGAAGAGTTTAAAATCTGATCAATCCCGAAGCTGATGGGTTCGTGCTGATGCGGTGTCTGCGTGTTCGTTGGCTGATCCATCCTTGGTGAATAGAAATATTGGCTCAAACGGGAAAAAAAACCGGTAAGAATTCCCCTATAAAAACGCTCCCTTTCCTTTTACAGTAGATCCATGTAAGGTCCTGGTTTGTATGGATGTCACACTGAAACTTTGCCAAGAGTGGTCCAGCCCGACAGGCTCTGTGTCATCTTTTTTGAACCAAACCTTGAGTTTCTGCTTCTAATTTCTCTCCCGCAGCTGCCATTGGCCACAACAAACAAGCCTCTCTCCTCCCATTGGCTCCCGGGTTTCAATAAAGGCCTAATTCATTGGAATAGGAGCTTAGGGACTGTTCCATGGTGACATCATTTTAACAAACGAACAATAGGTCAAATTTATTAGCTAAGATAATGTGGGGCGGATATTGCAATAAGCATCTGCGATTGTTGTCTTTCGAAATTAGAGAGATTAAATTGAACAAACCTTAGCAATTACGAGGCGGGCCTCTCCCTCCCTTCCCACCCTTTGGAATCATTAACAAATGTGCTAGTTGAACAGAATTCCAGGCTGGTAATGTTGGGGCTTGTGCCTCCTGGGTGGATTAATTTGGGATCAATGTAACTATTTCCTATAGTTCTTTGTTTATAAACTCCACACAGAAGGTAGAAAGACTCAGGCCGGCCACAGGAAAAGGCTGATGTGGGATGGCTTGCTTGGGGCCATTTTTTCCTTTATCCCCCCCCCTCCCAATATATTCACTTAGAAGAGCCTTTTTTGTTTTTTTTGAATGGGGGGGGGGAGAGACTATTTGATTTTTTAAATCCAGAATTATGTATCATTATTTTGGGATCCTAAGACTGCAAGCATATGCATACTTACTAGGTTCACTGAACCCAGTGGGACTTACTTCCGAGTAACCACACTTAGGGATCCGATTGGATAAGTGCATTTGTTATGTTTATGTTGAACAGACAAACCTCATTTAAAACTCATGGTGCAGCTGGGGCTGAAGGAAAACCCCGGGTCAATCAGGATGTTAACATTTTGGATCCCGAATCACTGTCAAGGGGTATTAAAATCGTATTTGGGTGTCTTAAAAAGAAATGGTTTAGAAAATAAAAAGGGGTGCCAAAGGGACCTTGCAACGACCGTTGTATCAATTGTAGAATTAAAATTCATAAATTCGGGGCGGGAGGGAAACCAATTCTCGAGGTCGGGAGATGAGACTTATCAGGTATTCTCTATGGAGTAAGAAATGGTCTCCAGCGAATCGAAATGTATCTCTGTTTAGAATTTTATATATATATAAAATTTATATATATATATATATATATATATATATATATATATATATATATATATATATATAAATTTTGAACAGACAAACCTCATTTAAAACTCTGGTGCAGCATATATATATATATATATATATATATATATATATATATATATATGCAGCTTATATATATATAAGCTAAATTACGTGATATTCCTTCGGCAAGACATCTCTGTTTTTAGATTTGTTAGCATTATGCCGAATTAGTTACCAGGATGCAGTTTTCCTAGCATTTTTTGGTATTAATTCTTTATTCTCCTCCTCACTGAAAGATCTATTATCTTTCCTCCTTTGAGCTAGCCTGGCTGGTATTTGCATGGTCCAGTCTCCCTTGCAGAGGGTTTGTGAGAGGGCGTAGCTTGAAAATGGATTTCGTTTTGGATTAATTTATGTCAACAAAACTTATTGCCACACTGTCTGGTTTTGTGAGTTTGGAGACGCTCCCTAACGTCCAAATTGGACTAAAAGCGTTAAAAATTAAATAACGTTCAAATGCATTTACTTAGTTTCCCCTTTATAAAGGGAAATGAAAACAGGGAATAGAATTTTCCTTTTAATAGAATGTAATAGTATTTGATCAGCACCTGTTAGGGCTGATTTCGTGATTTCAGAAAGCGGTGACAAGGAGGGAGTATATTAGTTTTTAAAGCTTAGGATTCAATTACCGCAACACACTGAATAATTTAAATGGCAACAGTAAATGCAAACAGACCTGTGGAGTTTATTGGGCTTATTGCACTGAAAGGCTGCAGAACAGAAGGCCCGAGTTCTCTCCCTTCATTTTCTTGCCTCTCTGTCTGGTTTCATGTGTCTGGAACAACCCCTTTAGAAACCTTCTCCTGCTCTAACCCAGATCTCCTAATATTTAGTTTGTTTTTAAAATGCCTTTTCCATATTGTAGGATCATTTTATCTTTTCCCCCTCAACCACAATTTCCCACAGATTTCCCCCTGCGTAGACAAGGATAGATAATTGGCCCGTGCACTCCCCCACCCCGTTCCGGAAATGATTAAACGATTGCAATACTTAATTCCTAGCACCTCGCATTTGGAATGGAAATGGAGGATTCCCCGTGCGTGGGTTTGGACGTGGCCACGCGGGGGAGAATATACTTTCGATTACTTGCTTTGAGACCTCCCTCACAAGACAGATCCGCAACACCCAGACCACTGCGTTTTAATCGGATTTAGTCTGTGATCATTTAGGCACCTTTATTAGTAGCAAGTGAGTTCTACGGCGGGAATCAGTGGGAATCCCCTCCAAGTAAAAGCTGGTGTGCTAAGCCCTACGCTCCTCTGGCGGTGGTTCATAGGACGAAGCGTTGCGCCTCGATCCTCAGTCGTTTTTGCTTGGAAGGAAATTCCGTGTGAGTAAAAAATACACCTCTCTCTCTCTCTCTCACACACACACACACACACACACACACGGGAAATGTATTTAGGATCCTAGCCTTAGACGGATCCTTGATCCTAAAGTCCAGGGGCGGGGGGACCCGAAGACAACGGGAGCTTTGGTCTCTCTGCCAGGGATGACCTCTGGCTGAATTCGCTAGATCAACGCCTGTCCTTTATGACGCAGGGGCGCATGTTAACGGCGCCCCGGCACAGCATAAAGCAACGTTCGGTCTTGGGCAAACGTGAGCCTGGATCCTAAGGGCTTCTCCCTCCTTCGCTCCGCCCCCGGCCTTTTCTCTTACGTCTCTCTTTCAGTTTCAGGAGATCCTCGGACAATCTGAGGCGCAAAGGCTTCCCCCAAGGACGGGAACTTCCTAGAAAGTCGTTTCGTTTTCGGATGGTTTATTTCCTGCACATGCTGGCCAAGTCAGGGCGTCAAGCGCATTCAAGCACTCGATTTATGCCTTCGCAAGGTATCAGTTCTAAACTGTACTTTCGCCAAAGACTTTCAAAAGCGATCAGTAAGCGTGGTTAGCAAGTGTAGTAACAGAGTTGGGCGCGGGGCAGGGGATCTCCATTTCCTTTTCCATTGGCCATCTATATAATAAGGAAAATAAAACAAAATAACTAGTTATTTCGTAAGCTGGCAGGCGGAGAAAGGGACGGAGACGGAAACGTTTCCAAATGGATGGAGACTATCATCCATTTAACCTATCCTGGCTGACTTGATGAGGGGAATTACTAAAGTAGTTTCCCCGGAAATTAAAAGGACAAGTTAGGCAGTGGCAATTTGTCCTTTTAATTTCAATAGAACTACTTTGAGTAACTTCCCCCATCGTGTCAGCCTATGTTCTTTAAACATCAGGTGCCCTTCTGCTGCACACCCTTTTCAGTTTGTATGCGCACTAAATTAAAGGGGCGCGGGTCAAAGGATGATCACATACAGGCGAGCCGGTGACGAGGGAGGGAACAGGATGGATGCAGGCGACACAAAGTCCAGGTCATCAGATTGCCTCTGGAGTGGAAAACAAAACACTAACACCCCTAAACCCGAGGTATGGCGAATACATTTTGGCGCGCCACTGTTTCTCAAGAAACGCCACTTTGGCTCATTTAGTGTCAAGTTCAAATCCTCAGGAAAGCGGGGCGGGGGACTGTCTGAGATCCAGATGGACCGAACGAGATAAGGTATTTTGTTCTGGGAGAATGGCCCCCTGGAACCGCGGGGGAACATAGGAAGCTGCCATATATTGAGAACCTGGCTGACCTGGAGAGCGCCTCTTCACCAAGGCGTTGCTTCTTTCCAGGCGGACGTTTTTAAGAGACAGCCCAGAGGGGATGTGAAGGATCTTTCTTTTAATGATAATCCGATTAAGGGGTGGGAGTGGCGGTTAGACCCACCGTCTTCAAACAGAGCCAGCTCAATCCCCAAGAGCCCGGCGGCTCTTTCTGAGATGTTTTCACCTCCGCGGTAAATCCGGCGATTTGGGAGATCCGTTCCGAAAAGGATCAGCCACACCGTGACACCGACGGTTTCTATTAGTCGATTCGCACATTAGCTTTATACATAGACCCATCGAGCGAGCGGAGCGAGCTAGTGCTTGCAAAAAGCTTGCTGACCTCTTTGGAACGGATCAGCCTCTGGCTCTGAACCGAAGCCCGGCGTGGGCTCCTGCGCCCACGTGGAGCTCCCATCAAGGCGACGGATTGTTCCCCTCGCGCCGGGCGGGATGTGAAGCCAGGCTCTCCCTACGTTCAGCGACATCATGCATCATTTGTGGCATTCTTCCTCGAAGAATCACGTTCCGTATGGCCTAGCTAGCGTATACAGATGTGCACAGGGCGGCACCTGGACTAGTTAGCCATGACTCAGCACTACTGAAATCAATGAGACGAGTTTGTCACCACTAACTGGAGTCCTATTCATTGCAGTGGGTCAGAGTCTAACAGTCTGGACGCTGCTCATAGTCTGTGAATGCACTGGGGTACATACATTTCAATGTGTACGGATAACACACCGTGGTCTGTAATCGTGTGCGCACGCCTGTGAAATCTGATTCGCTTCCTGTCTGTTGCTTTTTCTTTCTGTGTGTGGATGTCTTGTTTTACAATGAATATGTATCAATAGTATGTTTCACAATAGTATCTTGTGAGCCAGTTTGTCTAAATATTCCAGAAAGGGGGTATAAAATGGTTTAAAAAGAATGAACGAACGCACGCACGTAGAATAACATAACCACACACACACGAAGATTATATATAATGAACACAATGGAGACCTATGATTATGTGTGCGTGTGTCACATGTGTGTCTCACACACACACAGACACACAGAGAGAGAATCGTGCCTGATTTTTTCATGGTGCGTACGTGTGTACACACAGAGCTGCTAACAACTTCGGCGAGCTGCGTGTCAGCGCCCTGGTTTGGAGCCTGGGAGATGTTGCCGACAAGGGTGCCCACCCACGTGTAGCAGAGTGTCTGGGTCTGGGTTCCCCGAGGTTCCCAGCCAGCCACCGGCCCAGGTAGCTGCCTGTCCTTCTGGCTGCGGCCTCTCTGGCCTCTCTGCTGGCTAGCCCCCTCTTGCTGCTGCCTGCCCCGATTCCGCCCAGCCAGCCGCCCCCGGGCAGGCCCGCCTCGCCCGCCTCTGGGAAGCCGCTGCTGCCGTCTGGGAGGCTGAGCTAATTGGATTCTCTCCACTTGCTCTCGCGGCGCGTTTAAGCGGCCTGATCATTAGTTTGAGTTTCCTACCGAGCGGAGCTAATTGGATTTCCAGGATACCAGCAAGCTGCTCTGCCAGCTTTCAGGGCAGGAGGAGACTCCGAGGCCCAGCCTGGGAGAGGGGCGGGCGGGCGGCGAACTACCCCGAGTCGGGGAGACTCGCCCCCAGGCGCTCGGCATCGGAGGACGCTCTCGCAGGCTCGCCCCCTGGCCAGGGCAACTCTCCTCCGAGCCGGATCCTGACTTGGGGAAGGGGGCGGCGGGGGGCGGAGGACCGAGACAGAGGCGGGCTGCCGGGCACACACACACACAAATAAATAAGGCGACACCGGTCCTGAATCAGGGCAGGCTTTGTTAGAGAAAATTGCGGCTTGATCTGCATAATGGGAGCTCTGGCTGCCCAAGGCGATCTTTTTTATTGCGTGTGTGTCTGCTGTTATCAATTTTGTGAACGATTTCACAGGGAGCCTGGCAGACTTGAGCTGGAATAATATGCAAAGATGAGCTTTGAATAATGAATGATGTGCTTTTAAACCAATTCCAAAGTGTCTCTGATAGTACAATATGAAAAGGGGTGGTAAGTAATAGTGGGTTTTAAAAGGCGCTAGTATGTTTTTATTACTATATTTAAAAAAAGATCTCTATATTATTTGGGCGAAATGGATAATATATCATAGAGTCTTTGATAATCATATAAACAATACATTTTTCTTTGGGGGAATTTTCTCTCTCCCCGACTTTACACAGTTAACTTACATAGTCTATCAACACACAGGCTTGTAAGCCTTGGCGACCTTATGAAATATTAACTCTATTTTAATATTGGCTCTTAAGTTTAATATGTTGACTTCTGTAGTTTTTATTTTAATTATATTTTATAATTAATAACCCAGGACCAGTGGTAGTCTTGAATGTAACTCTTCGGCACAATTTATTTTACGAAGGATCAACTTGTGAATTCATTTTTTTAAGGGGGAGGCTCACCAGGTCACCATCACCACCTCCTCCATCAATCATCATCATCATCATCATCATCATCATCTCGTAAATAAGTGTTTTCTGCTTACGAGCAGGTGAGTTTATGATAAATTGTTTTATATTTCAATATAAATGTTTCAGTAGATTTTATGGAGAGATCATACCATATATAACAGCCCGTACATAAAACACGCATGCAAAATACCTAATCTTACACACTGTATTCCAGTTTTACTAGTCTATTAAAACCAATGAAAACGATAAATGAATTTGTCGCACGATTTATGAACCAAACTATTTATTTCATAGTTTTGTTTTTTAAAGGTGGGGGAAACTTGATCCCATTTTATTCACGACGGTAAATCCCGGCGTTTAAAGCTAATCTTCTTTGCCAAGTTTTCCACCCCCTGATCCTCCCTGCAATGAGGGAAGATGAGTTTGCTTGTTGTGAGTGAAATCATTTGAATTTGGGAGTGGGGCGAGGGGGAGGCGAGCAAGTGAAATGTGCTCCAGCAAAGAGACAGCGGGCCGATGATGAGATCCAAAAGCAGCCAGGTCAAGCGGCCAGGTGGCTGCCTTCTTCTTGCTCTGGGGAAGTGAGCGAGTCGGCGGGGAAAGCGGTGGCCACGGCGGCGGTGGCGGGGGGTGGGGGATGCCACGGGCCGCTCCCCGGAGCTGCTGCTGCCGCCGCTACCGTGGGAGGCTGGCTGGCGCCCCCTGGCACTGCCTCGCGGGGCGAGTCTCGGCAGACTCCGGGCCAGAAGACGACGAGGCGAGGGCCGGCCGTTCGGTGGCTGCGGAGCGAGGAGTCGCCCGTCTGCAAAGTGCAGGCAGAGGCCGGGTGGGGGTCCAGGTCGGTTGGTGCCGGACTCGTGCCGCCGCCGGGCCGGCTCCAAGCTCTGACCAAGGAGCCCAACAGGGGTGGGGAGAGCCGAGGGAGGGAGGGAGGGAGGAGGCGAGACGAGCTTGGGACGCGGCCTGGCTGGGCCTCTCTCGCCCCTCTTCGCCCGCTCCAGCTCAGCACTTCAGGCCATCAGCGGGACAGCCGCCTGGCGCGACTCCGCCGCCTTGGCGTTTGCCCGCCAAAGGAAGCCGCGGGGGGGACGCAAGGGAGGCTGCTGCTGCTGCTGCTGGCCCAAGCCGCGGTGGGGTGTCGGCCGAGGCCGGACCGACGGCCAGGCCGGCTCAAGAGCTTGGTGGCGGGGAGGCTCCTCGTCGCCGGTGAAGAAGGGGGTGAGTGGCGGACGGGCGGTAGCAGGCAGGGGCGAGAGCGGAGGCAGCGCCGGAGGAGCCTGTGCGCCGCCGAGCGAGAGAGGACGAGCCCGCCCGCGCCCCTCCCCAGCTCAGCCCAGGCTACGGGCCTGCCGCGGCGGGAGCGAGAAAGCGGCTGGAAGGACACGCTTCTCTGCCCGGCGGCAAGTGGAGCGGACGCAGGTTCGGAGCGCGCTCGACGCCTGTCGCGCCATAGTGGTAATGGGTGCCATTCAGAGGAGGACCATGGTCTACCTGCATTTATTTATTGCGTTGCTATTAAGAGGAACTCTCTCTCTCTCTCTCTCTCTCTCTCTCTCTCTCTCTCACACACACACACACACACACACACACACACACACACACTCAGGCCCTAGTCCCTCGAGTCTGTTAAATTAAACAGAATTTCTCCAACGTGACCTGGGTGAGCCTCCCCCTGAGAAGGTGGGTCCCAGTGGCAAGTAGCAGCAGATAGCAGGGTAACTTGGAACTCCCCAGGGGCAGTTGAGAAGCAAATCCAGCAGGACGGCAAGCAAAGCAAAACATTTGCCTGGCTCAGGTGGATCTGGCTTCCAAAGTTTAATTAATAAAATAATAAAAATAAATAAATTTGTAAAGCAGCAGATGAAACCGTGGACCACCTAATCAGCTGTTGTAAAAAGATCGCACAGACTGACTACAAACAAAGGCATGACAAGGTAGCAGGGATGATACACTCAAACATCTGCAAAAAATACAAGCTACCTGTAGCCAAACATTGGTGGGACCATAAAACTGAAAAAGTTGAAGAAAATGAAGATGCAAAAATATTATGGGACTTCCAACTACAAACAGACAAACATCTGCCACACAATACACCAGATATAACTGTAGTCGAGAAGAAAGAAAAACAAGTCAAAATAATCGACATAGCAATACCAGGGGATAGCAGAATAGAAGAAAAAGAAATAGAAAAAATCACAAAAGACAAAGATCTACAAATTGAAATTGAAAGGCTGTGGCAAAAGAAGACCAAAATAATCCCAGTGGTCATTGGCGCCCTGGGTGCAGTTCCAAAAGACCTTGAAGAGCACCTCAACACCATAGGGGCCACAGAAATCACTATCAGCCAATTACAAAAAGCAACTTTACTGGGAACAGCCTATATTTTATGACAATATCTATTATGATAATAATAACAACATTGATAATAAAATTCAGGCATCCCAGGTCCTTGGGAAGACTTGATGTCTGGATAAAACAAGCCAGTCAATAACAACTGTCTGACTGTGTAAACAAAAACTAATAATAATATAATAATATAATAAATTAATTCTTTCATTATCCTAGACCCTTGGAAAGGGATCAATAATTAAAGTACCAAATCCAGTCAATAACATCTGATAGACTGTGTGTAAATAGCATAATAATAACATCAGTCTCTTTATTAAAACAGATTCTTACAACGCTAAATATTATTAATCAAAACTCAAACACCACTATACAGGCTTCCATCCTGATCTTTCCCTCAGCCACAAACACTGACTCAGAAGGATGTTGCTTGGCTAGGCAAGATTGTAAGCTTCTCAGGGCATGGATTATCTTTTTGTGTGAGGCCCACTGATGGAGCTATATAAATAATCTTAATAAGGTGGCCGTGTGGTTACCTAAAACCCTACATCTGAAAGAGTCTGACTTGAACTTGGAATCCTGGGTAGCTCCTGACCAGGGATGCACATACACCCCTCCAATCATTTCAGGACTTTCCTCCCTTGTTTTATTGAGAACTCCCCACCAAACCTAAAAACCCATATCTCCCCTGACAAACAGTGTCTTTCTGCCCCAAATGTGAGTGAGAAGTTGCTCCTCAAGCATTCCTTCTGTTTGCACGTCTCTAGCCCTGAACTTTGCCTCTGGCAGTTTGACAGTCACATAGAGATAGGGATAGTCTAATACTGTAATATTCTCTTATTCATGGATATATGGATTGGTTTTAATTGAGATACTTGCAATCCAGCTTTTCACCCAATGAATGCCCAAAGTGGCTAACAACATTTGTAACTAGTTCATGCTAAATAAAAACACATTTAGAAACCTGCATGATCATAATAAAAGAAAGTAACCACAGGTTCAAGCCAATAAAACAGTAGCACACTAAAACATCTGAAGCCACTGACATATTAAAAGCCTGGCCTCGGTGGAGGTGGAAGGCTATCAGATGCCTCACGACAGTCCCCCACAGCCCCATGTGAAGCCTTCTCAGGAATATTTACAAGAGGAATCAGTACTCTTCAGAGAAATGCTAAAGTTCATGTGCCCCTTATTTCAAGGGTAAATACAATTGAACTCAGTAGGACATACTTCTGAGTAGATATACTTAGGCTCACTCTGTTAACATCTTTCCAGTTTACCTGGATGAAGAACTCTGTATAATTCAAATGTTTGCATACATTGATTTTGGTGCACAATTGGGAGCTCAAGATCTCTATATCCCCTATGTCACATCTTGTAAATATAAAAGGGGTTGGGGAGAGAAATGCAGTTGTTTGGGCTAAATCTTAGGTCTAGTTCCCACTGAGTTGGTTAACCAAATTTGGACTACACTGCTCAGAATGCATGGGTGGGACACACATCACTGAATGCCCCCTACATCTAAAAAGCCCCTGCATGTAGAAAGTTAGCACATCAGGGAGAAGTGTAGGCAAGAACCCCTCTCCCAGCTATGTGTGTTTTTGCCATGTGCTTATTTTCCAGGTTTGTTTGTTTTTGCTTTGAAGGAGCATCTATTATATATTTTGAATAATTTGTGTGAAATAAAGTCATACTTCCTGGTGACCTACAGATACCAAATCTTGCTTGAACAATCCTGCCACTGAAATTAGCTGAATGCACTATTTTTACATCAGAATATGTTGGGGAAAATATTTAAATATTTTTATTTTGTATTTTTTAGAAGAAATTCTGAATATAATCAATAGATTTTAACTATTATTGAACAGATTTTTAGCAATAATCAGATTAATAATTCAAAAACAATATCTTGCCCAAGAGAAGCAGAAGTTCTTTCTCAGATTCAAATTTACTATGATTCAATTTACCATATATGGTAATTATTAAATTAAATGAATAATGTTTGAAGTCAAAATCCTACAAATCTCATATTGTTCTTTTACTTCCCCTTTGCAAGCATTTTAATAAAAAATTCTATTACGTATATTTAATTTCTCTATCTACACAAAATGACTTTCCCGGGTCAATGAAGGGCCTTATACATTAGTTTAATTATATAAGCCCCTAACCTGCCATTTGAAAAGATACAGTATACTTCAAAGATTCGAAGTGTTACAGGAGTCAGTGTGGAAGAAACCTGAATCATAGGTCTCTATTATTTTAAAGTTCTATTATTTCCCCCTAGCTTATTCTGTTCATCAGAAAATCTGATGGAAATCTGTTGAAGCTCCCACTGATGAACAGAACAAGCCAGAAAAACACTCTGGAACTTTAAATCAATAGAGACCCATGATTCAGGTATGTGGGTGGGTCCTATAATTGTCATATGTGCTCCTCCCTGGCCAGGTGCCCCTAATGGGTTTGGAATGGCACTCTCAACAGCCTGTTGCATTTTGCTCAGGAGCTGTGAGCTGGACAACTGCTGAAGTCACACCTATAAGATTTTTCTTTCCCCACCAGGGCGCTGTCCAGATTGCACAATATCACAGTATTGCAACGGGTCCCTTAAGTGTGCTTCCATATTGCCTGTGTTTTGACATCACAGCCTCTGCGTTGTAAGGAAGGTGCCATTCATATTTTTAACACCTCCTTTCAGATTTTATTTCTGTGTCACAGCCCTATAATGGCACATCTACATTGCAAAAAACAAAAAAGGGGGGGGGGAGAAAAAAGAGCTGTATTTGCTGGTGGTAGGAGGCTTGCCCAAAAGTGCAAAATGTTGCAGTTTACACTGCTTTTTGCGATGTAAGGATCACAATCTGGAAAGTGCCCAGGTAAGGCTATTCACACGGGCATGTGTGAATAGCAGGGGGGGCACTGTGGGGAGGAGGCATGATCCAGCTTACCTTCCCCACAGACCAGGCCTGTGCAACATAGGGCTCCCAGCTGCTTTTGGACTACAACTCCCATAATCCCCAGCCACAGTAGCCAATAGCCAAGTATTTTGGGAGTGGTAGGCCAACATCTGCAGGAGGGCCGACGTTGAGCAGGCCTGCCCTAAACGAAGCACCAGTGATGTATTTGGCAGTGATTTGCACTGTTCCCAACATCAACAGAGGCCAGGATTCGTTTTCTCGGCCTCTGGCTATCTCCCACAAGGCACCACACGATGAGAGGGTGCCTTGGGGGATTCCCCCTTCAGAAAGACACTCTAGGCATCCAACTCTGTGTCTGCTTAAGCTGCAAGCAGTCCAATCCTGGTGCTGAG
The DNA here is from genome assembly GCF_027244095.1 of Hemicordylus capensis. Lineage (NCBI taxonomy): Eukaryota > Metazoa > Chordata > Lepidosauria > Squamata > Cordylidae > Hemicordylus > Hemicordylus capensis. The sequence goes on along the minus strand of NC_069657.1, from coordinate 264,524,991 downwards.
GTTAATGGGATGTTTGTGCCCTTAACCTTGGCTAAGAGCTGGGAGGAAAAACAGGGTTAGGCTGGGCAGGAGCATTGGGATTGGGAGCGATCCCAGTGCTCCACACAAGTAGCCTAACCCAGGCTGGGCTGCATAGGGCTGCTCATGAGAACAACCTTAAACTAACTAAACAAGAATAACTCATTAGTATGGGGGAGGGTAGTGGGGTGCACTGCCCATGTGGCTGACTAGGTAAGTATCTGAACTAGGTCAGAGGGTTTTTTTTTTGCTAAACAAGATTCTAATCTTGTGTTACACTTGCATGCTATAGATAAAATAGCTGGGAGTAAATTTTTATGTTTTTGTTCCCCCAGGAAATCTTCTGAAGTTCTGTTTATGGCTTGTCACTTGATGCCATTGGTTTAGCTACTCTGATGTCACAGAGGGGCTGGTCAGTCTTGAACTAAATAACAGAGTGCGAGTGTGTGTGTGTGTATGTATGTGTGTGCAAGAGTGGGGAGGTGCCATGAAGTCAATGAACAACATTTCTTCGTGAAAGTTCTCTTATCTTTCTGCATATGCTATTGGTTTTTAGTGACAGCTTGTTCAACCGAGAGCAATTTGCGAGTCTCTTGATGGAAACAGACACATGATTAATCTGTACTGCTGCATTTTTGGAGTTTTGTCAAAGTAGGCAAAGAGGCAACATTTAAAGTGGTGGCTTTCTTATATTTAGCAGCCTAGCATTGCATCTCTCCAGGGGTTGCTGTTAGTGATTTCCTTGTGTTTCTTTTAAGACTATGAGCTCTTTTGGGACAGGGAACCATCTTCTCCTTCCTTTTGCAATATAAACTACTTGGAGAACTTTTATTCTTCTTGTTGTTGTTGAAAAGCAGTTAGTATATAAATATTCCAAATAATAATTGGTTTCAATTTTCTTTTTGATCTAGATTTCATGTTAATTATTCACTGCATTTTCATTGTTAATGAATATGCCATAACATGTCGTAAAGTACCTTGAGTCTATGGGATAAGGTAAGGTGTGTGTATGTGTACACACACACACACACACACACACACACACACACACACACACACACACACACCCCTTAGAGGCCTTGCAGCTTGATTATAATAGAACCAAACAACAAATGCAATTATTAATATTTCTCTCTCTCTCTCAGTGCAGGATTGGTGCTGGAAGGGGCAAGATACCATTTACTTTAATCCCCTGAACAAGGGAAGCTCCATCAGCCCCATAACGAATCAGTGTATGCAGTCCAGACCCAGATGTGCCTCAGTGAGAGAGTAGCTGCACTGCAGAAAGATTCTAACCAGTCAAATAACTTATTCAGTGAGTTAAGCCACCCCTTTTCAGGGGAAGGCCAATTAGAGAAAAACGCAATGTCCAGTCCATTTCAGTCTGATGTGGTAGGAACGTTCTTCCAGGCCTCAAAATAAGGTGGTCAGTGCAAATGATGCCCATCCGTCAAGCAATGCCATATATATGGAGGCCGTTCTCATGAGCAGCAAGACCAGGCTAGGGTAGTAGCTGTCTGTGAGAACTGCTGGGAGCTGTGTGGCTCCTGGCGGCACCTCAGCAGCAGACCCGCCTAGGGAGTGCGCCAGTTAGGCGACACAGGAGCGGGTTCCAGCCGTTACTAGGGCGATCCCCACAATGCACCGTACACTCAGAAGGTGCATTGTGAGATTTCTGGGGGCCAGGATGACATGTCCCAGCCCCCGATCCTCTGTGCTGCCTCAGGCAGCAGTGGCTCATCTGGATGTGCCATCCACGTGCCCAGCAACTCTTCTGGGTTGTCTGCAGGGATGGTAATCGGCTGCAGCCTTCCCCACCACCGCCCGCCCTCAAGCCCGCTCACGGGATCGTCAGAAAGGGCCCATGAGTTGATTGCACCAATCTCCATGCCACAAACTATCATTTCCCCGTCTACAGTGGGATGGACACAGGAGCCTGCATGCACATAGGGTTGCTTTTGATTCCCTAAGGCTTCAGAAAGGAAGGCTACATGCTTCCTACATTTACATGACATTGTCACGAGCCAGGGATGTACTTTGCCTCCAAAGAGACAATTCCAAAATGTTATAAACTCCCTCTGATTTCAAACTCCAATTTGTAAATGTGCATGCTGTTGCTGTTGAGGCCTGTGGCGCCACCATCTTCTAAATAGTGCATTTCTTATTACCATCTATTCTCTAATATATGTACAGAATGTTATTATACTAATTCTCAGCCTCTTTTTCTAAGACCTGGTTGATACATCAGGAGAATGAAGTGGCAGAATCCTGGGTGGTAGCATGGACTACCATTTTAGACTCTAGGTTTTCAATGCTATTTTTAATACGTCAAAAAAACCCCCTCTGCTTGTAAAACCAGACATCTTAGCATATCAGAGAGAAAGCCTCTAATCCAGCTTTCTTCCTGCTATGCTAATATCATATTTCCAGGTTATTGTTTTAATTGTGAAGTAACACCAAAGCTGTGAGCCCCCAATCTACAGTTTGAAGTGGTGCCACCCATTCCACTAACTCTGGACCCTGCCATTCTGCTGTGTTACAGAGACCAGGTCTTCGCTATTTAAATACACTCCCCATTCTCATTAGATCAATCCTCCATCCTTGCAATTATCTTGGTTGCTCATTATTACACTTGTTCCATCCTGAACTCACCCTTCTAGAACATGGGTAATCCAACATGGACAGTATTCCAGACATGGACTCATTGGTGCCTTGTTCAAGTAAAACTAGTATTTCTCTGTCCCTAATAGGAATGCTTCACTGAATACATCCCATAATTGAATTTGCTTTCTTTACCACTGCATTACACTGGCAGCTCATGGTCATCTTGTAATCAACCAATGCTCCAAATCTCCTTTTCAGTTGTTTCCAGCTGATGAGCCTCCAGGCGCTAACGCACATGCCTATTGTTTATTCCCCAGTGCATATACAATTGAATTGTGTTACATTTTTAATTAATCTGGTTTATCAGGTCATCCAGTTGAACTTTCATAATTTCCTGATCCTTCTACATATTGAGAAATGCCTGCTAGCTTGGTGTCATCTAGAAAGTTCATCAACACAGTCCTACTTCCTCCTGCAGGTTGCTAAAGAAAATGGAATAAAATAGAAGACTGATCTCATAAGGATTCGACAGGTGACTTCAATTCAACTGGAAAGCATGCCCTTTTAGCCAGACTTGGTGGCTACAACTTGATGGTTGTCAATCAGTCCTATAGAGAAAAATAAAGCACTGCACTTGAACAGTATTCTGGTGACAGCAAAACCTGCCGTACACTCCTGACAGTAGGTGGCTTGATCCTTACTGCCAGGATTTCCATAGAAAGATGCACCCCTGCCCAGCAGTTGTGCAATATCCAAACGTTCCCTATCCATCCCCAGCACAGCATCCTCTTCAGTGGCTGTTGCTGATGTTTCTTTTTTTAGACTGTGAGCCCTTTGAGGACAAAGCCAGCTTCTTTACAGATAATTCTCTGAAATGTACCTGTTGCTAATCCCATATGTGGCAGCTCTTGTGAAAGTTTGCAAGCAGCTGCCGGTGGATAAGCGACGGAGACAGGGGAAGACAGCCATGGCGGCTGGCGGAGCCACATCTGCTGGTGGAGCTGTGCTGGCAGGAGGAGGCAGCCGGCTGGTGGAGCCGCGCTGGCGGGTAAAGCCACGCCAGCAGGAGGCTGGCCAGTGGGCGAAGCCACGCTTGCAGGAGGAGGAGGCTGGCCAGTGGAGCCACGCTGGCGGGAGAAGCCGAGAAGGCAGCCGGCTGACTGGAGGAGGTGGGGGGGGGGCTGGCCAGAGGCAGCTGGGTGGGAAATTAGGTGCCAGTGGGTGGCCAGCAAGAAAACAACAGTGGCGGCAGCGAGTGGGAGAAAATGGCTGGGCCAAACTAGAGGCAAAGAGGCCTAGCGAGTTTTATTTATTTATTTATGTCTATGGAAACCGCTTTGGGAACTTTTGTTGAAAAGCAGTATATAAATATTTGTCATATTTGTATTCTCCCTACACTTCACATTTTGCTAGTCTCATCTATATGCATTGCTCTCACCCCATCTGATATCTGTCAAGAGTTTCCAGCAGCAATGGTAGTCTTTGCCACCCGTAGACCAACTCTGTCTATTAAAATGAAAGCATTCCCCCACTTGCCCAAGAGATCTGTTCTCAGATTGCTATATTGGGACACATTCCTGTGAAAATGAAAAGGCAGTTTTCATTCTGGAGCTTGGTTTTTTCATTCCACTTTGGCCCCAGTACAGTGGGCCACATTCAGTGCCTTCATAAAGTTCTTACGTCTGGCTGTAAAACAGATCCTATTCAACTATTTGATGGAATTTCAATTGAAGCCATATAACCCATCATATTTGTTTTGTCTCTCATAGTTATCCTCCATTAATTTTCCAGTGAAGATGGACAGGTTGCTGGGAAGGAGATCAAGAGAAAGCAAGACTGTGGGAACCTTTTAAAAAGATAGGTAGCATTTGACAATAAAAAGGAACATTAATTGATACGACATTACTCTGAAATTCCTACAGAGCTGCATACACATTGCATCAAGAGCAATAGAAAGAGGACTCAAGCATGATGGACAGCATTACAAAACGGAAGAAGGATTTCCATTTCAGCATGTGAGAAGTGCTGCCAGACACTCTGATGAATGAGGCAGCAGGGACCAACAGGTAAATATTCTCTAGTAACATGTCCTACTGACTTGTGATGGTTTTGCTGAAATAATTTACATAAAGCTTTTAAAAAGTGTGTCTAATTTAAGTAGTTTTTTCCTTCATTATTTTCAACTATCACTATTTATCCAGTTAAAACCTTTAAATCCTGCCTTTTTAACACGAACAAGACATGCTATCACACTCCAGATCAAAGTACTGAGAGTGATCTTGGAGTTGGAGAAACAAATAAGAGAGGCATCAAAGAGCGACAGGGTGATTTCATAATGGGTGACTTCAATTACCCACACATAGACTGGGTAAATTCACATTCAGGTAACGACAGAGAGGCCAGATTTCTAGACGTGCTAAATGACTGCACCTTAGAACAGTTAGTCACGGAACCAACCAGAGAGATGGTGACTTCAGATTTAAGCCTGAGTGGTGCCCAGGACCTTGTGAGAGATGTCAGAGTTGCAGAACCAGTGGGTAGCAGTGACCATAGTGTGATCCAATTCAGCATATATGCGAGTGGAGAATTGTCAGGCAAGTCCAACACAGATGCATTGGACTCCAGAAGAGGAAACTTCTCAAAAATGAGGGACTGGTAAGAAGGAAGTTGAAAGGGAAAGTTAGGAGGGTCAAATCACTCCAGAAAGCATGGGACTTATTTAAAACCACAGTACTAGAAGCAGAGTTGAAATGTATATCAAGAAGGAGGAAAGGTACCATCAAGTTCAGGAGGACACCAGCGTGGCTAACAAGTAGGGTCAGGGAAGCTATAAAAGGGAAGAAGACTTTCTTCAGAAAATGGAAGTCCTGCCCAAATGAGAGAACAGGAAGGAACATAAAATGTGGCAAAAGAAATGCAAGGAGACAATAAGGGATGCAGAGAGTTTGAAGAGCATACAGCTAGAAGTGTTAAGGGGAATAACAATCAATATATCAGAAGTAGAAAACCTGCCAGGGAGACAGTTGGACCCTTAGATGATGAGGGTGTGAAAAGGATTATTAAGGAGGAAAGGAGATTGCAGAGAAGCAGAATTAGTTCTTTGCATCTGTCTTCATGGTGGAGGATACTGACCATAGACCCTCTCCAGCACTGAGCTTTTCAGGTTTAGCAGCTGAGGAACTGGGCCAATTTGAGGTGACAAGGGAAGATGTTCTAAACTGTCTGGAAAAGCTAAACATTAATAAATCACCAGGGCCAGATGGCATCCACCCAAGAGTTCTGAAGGAACTAAAATGTGAAATTGCTGATCTCCTAGCAAAACATATATAACTTGTCCCTACAATCAGGCTCTGTACCTAGGGACTGGAAAGTAGCCAATGTGACTCCAATTTTCAAGAAAGGATCCAGGGGGTATCTGGGAAATTACAGGCCGATCATCTTAACTTCGGTGCCGGCTTTGATGGAAGGCAATGGATGGAAAGCATAAAGGGGAAAATTGTTAAGAATATAGAAGAAAAGGCCTTGTTGAAGGAGAACCAGCATGGCTTCTGCAAGGGAAAGTCTTATGTGGTTCAATGTAAGCAAGTGCAAAGTGATGCACACTGGGGCAAACACCACCAACTTCACATATACACTGATGGGATCTGAGCTGTCGGTGACTGACCAGGAAAGAGATCTTGGGGTCATGGTGGACAGCTCATTGAAAGTGTTGTCTCAGTGTGCTGCAGCTGTGAAAAAGGCTAATTCCATGCTAGGAATCATTAGGAAGAGGATTGAAAATAAAACTGCTAATATTATAATGCCCTTATAAAAATCTATGGTGTGGCCCCATGTGGAGTACTGCGTACAGCTTTGGCCATCGTATCTTAAGAAGGCGATCATAGAACTGAAAAAGGCGCAGAAGAGGGCAACCAAAATGAGCAGGGGCCTAGAGTACCTTCCGTATGAGGCTAGGCTACAGCATCTGGGGCTCTTTACCTTGGAAGAGGCGACTAAGGGGAGACATGATTGAAGTGTATAAAATTATGCATGGACTGGAGAGGGTGGACAGAGATAAATGTTTCTCCCTCTCTCACAACACTAGATCCGGGAGTCACTCCATGAAAGTGAAGGTTGGGAAATTTAGGACTGACAAGAGGAAGTACTTTTTCACACAGCACATAATTCATCTCTGGAATTCTTTGCCATGGGATGTGGTGATGGCCACCAGCTTGGATGGTTTTAAAAGGGGCTTAGATTCATGGTGGACAGGTCTATCAGTGGCTACCATCTCCAGCCTCAGAGGCATGATGCCTCTCAATACCAGTTGTAGGGGAGCAACATCAGGAGAGAGGGCATGCACATACCTCTTGCCTGTGGGCTCCCCAGAGGCATCTGGTGGGCCACTGTGTGAAACAGGATGCTGGACTAGATAAGCCTTGTGCCTGATCCAGCAGGGCTGTTATGTAAGGCAGCTTATAACAACATGCTAACTTGGCAAAGAGACACCTTTTAACGTGGTGATTCTCTTTATTATTATAATTATAATTATTAGCATTTATATCCCGCTCTTCCTCCAAGGAGCCCAGAGCAGTATACTACATACTTGAGTTTCTCCTCACAACAACCCTGTAAAGTAGGTTAGGCTGAGAGAGAAGTGACTGGCCCAGAGTCACCCAGCTAGTATCATGGCTGAAAGGGGATTTGAACTCGGGTCTCCTCGGTCCTAGTCCAGCACTCTTAACCACTACATCACGCTTAGCAGGGGGAGAGTAACTGGCCCTACCCACCGTCAGCACAGTACCTCCAGTGACTGTTGCTGGTGTCTATCTTATGTTTCTTTTTAGATTGTGAGCCCTTTGGGGACAGGATCCATCTTATTTATTTGTTATTTCTCTGTGTAAACTGACTTGAGCCATTTTTGGAAGGGTGGTATAGAAATCGAATAAATAAATAAACAACATGGACAGGTTCTCACTACCTGCACCATGCCTGGGGCAACAAGAGAGGGGGATTTATGAGGTGTGCATGCTCCCAATTTCTAGTCACAAGAACTGGAAATGCTCAGTGATTACATTTAAAGGAGACTGGCAAAACTAAATCAAATCCTAGATTACCAATCTGTGTTAAATCTTGGGTGGGTATGGTGCCAGCCTGACATCACTGAAAATGTCTGGGTTCTTATGATAAAATATTAGGAGCACCCTTGCCCCATAAATCCCCCCTTTCCCATCTTCCTGGCATTGTATGGGTCGTGAGAACCTATCCTATGAACCTAAACCCCAATACAATCAAAACTTTAAAACTCAGTCTGAAACAAATAAAGAGCCAGAAAGCAGCACTCACTGAAATGGCACAAATACTAAAACTAATTAAAAGCCACCATTGAGGGCTAAAACAAATTAAATACCATATCTGAGGTTCAGCATGGTGTAACGGTTTAGAGTGTTGGACTAGGACTGGGGAGACCTGAGTTCAAATCCCAATTCAACCATAAAACTCACTGGATGACTCTTATCTCTCAGCCTAACCTATCTTACAGGGTTGTTGTGAGGATAAATGTAACCATGTACACCATTCTGGGTTCCTTGGAGGAAGAGTGGGATATGAATGTAAATATATAAAATAAAAATTTAAGTAAATGAGTGCTAAGCAGGTTTTGCTCACATTGCACCATTGCTTCTACGTGCAAAAAAATTTGAACATTTCTCTAAGACCAAAGAAAGGTCATCCACTCATGTGGGAGAAAGTCAAAGCAAGAACCTGTCCCTGTTGATCTCAGGCTCTGCTGGAAGAAGCAGATGTTGTGTCCTAGATTAAATGGCTTTTCAACAAAAAAGGTATCCAGTTGATTTACACCAGAAATGTATAGGTCAGTTTCCCTTCCTCCTCACATGTGCTCAACAGAACTCAGATTACTGTTCTGAGCTGAGTGCAGACAGGAACATGTTGATCAGACAAGACAAAAGTGCAACACAGCTTGCAATTCTGGCATGAAAACTGCAAGTCCCCCTTGCCCCTGGTTCTCTATGAATGAATAGAGAGGCATCACTCTAGCCCTGCACCTCTACAGCGGAAGCTTGGCATACTTTTCACTGACTGTCAGAGTGGCCACCAGTTCCATTTAATAGTTCAAGTGCCAATAAGGACTTAAGTGGGACTGCTTTCTCTTGGCTGGAGATGGAAGGTAGTGCTCCATGGTGCACGTAGCAGCACTGCACAACGGATTCCTATAGAGGGATATCAAGGCAGAAGAAAGCATGCCCAAGTTCATCAGCCAGCTTTTGTCCTTTCTAGAATTAAACCCCTGCTTTGTTAGTATCAAGCAGGGATGCTCTTTAATCTGGAATACATACTGTACTTCTGTGACCTCAACAACAGTATATAGCCAAGCTGGTATCATATTTAAGGGGCAAAGTGTGTTACAGCTGTTTGTCTGTGTGCAGATCTCACATGGACCTGCTAGTCTGCCAGGCTTGCTTGCTCCTCTGTTTCATTTGATCCTTTGTATGTTATTCAACAAGGCTCAGTCCATGCCAGATTCCCCCCCCCTCCCCTAAATATAACTTTGTTTCAACACTTTTGTTGGGCAAATTATATTAGGGTGGATGGTGCAGGTATCCATTAGAGTTTATTTATCGTGATACTGTTTAGATCTCACACTTATAAATAACTTATGTTATGGGGCTTTTGTTTGTAGAAATGTAACTTACATATTTTATTACACTTTTCTGTAAACCTCAAAAAGAATGTTGTCAAAGAAGCGCTCTTAACAGCAATCTAAACTAAGGTACATAAAATTTACACCACCATTATTTTTTAATATGGCAAGGAAGCATGGTATTTCTCTATAGTTTGAAAGGTTTGCTGTCACCATAAACACACACTACAATAAAACATTAAAAAGTCAGAGGAATTATTTTACGGAGTGCATACGCACTAGTAGCTGAATTCCTCTGAAGCATTCTTATGTAAGCAGGAAACAATATTAACACAGAATATTTTTCTAAGACAGCTAGATTTGCCCCCCTCTCTTTCTTTCTTTCTTTCTTTTTTGAAAGCCAAACATTCATTGGGCCACATATAACCAAAGGTAGTTGATCATGTCTTAGTATAAAGGATGCCTGGTTTAACTTCAAGAGTACAAGATGTTTAGGGGGACGACTAAGGTCTATTCTCAGACTGGAAATCCTAATTTGTTAAATTTATAGCTGCAATTTAATTTTCCCAGATACCCATTCAGAGGAAACTACTATGGCCTAGTTCTTGTTTGCTATGAGAATATTCCCCATCCCAATTATTTTATTTTCACTATGTTCACTCCTGGGCCCACAGCTATGGAGAAAATAGGGCATAGGAAACAGAGCTATGTAAAATAGCGCATTTAAACACAGCGGGGAGGAGACTATTGTACATATAAAACCTTGGAAGAATTAAATCCTGGACTTTCCTAACTTTGGCAGTGTTCACTGGAAAAGCAGACACATCACGTTCTTTAAGCAGCAATTGAAAAAGTTCAATACAGACCAAGTACTATGGCACCCATTTCCATACATTTACATTTATATCTCCACAAACTCCAAATAAGAAGCTCAAGCTCTTAATAGAGGCTAAGTTGTTTAAAATATGTATATCAAGCTGGCTAAGCTTAGAAGGGTTCCATATAAAATCTTATTTTGAAGTTGCACGTTAACAGTGAGTCTCAAAGATGGATTTCAATGCTCTAGGGAGCCTGCAGCCTTATATGAGGCATCAGCCCTAAATCCAGAGTGCTGAGTTATTAGGCTGTAGTTTTCAATATGCCAAACTTCAGCTTTCAAGAGAGAAGCTGGTGTAGACCAACAAAAATGATCGATTTGTGAAGATAGGCAGATTTTACACACACACTTTCCATTTCTCCCCATGGCAGGACAAAGGAAGTAAAAGATAAATCCATGTTCACCTCAACCTTTCAAGTGTATAGATATTTCGGAGAGCAGCAATGATTTTGCATAGCATCCAGAGTTAGTTTTTCAGAGACGGGAAGATAAAGCACTTTTGACTCAATTAGCTCATGCCTTCAAAACACAGTGGTTGAATTAAGCAGCAGTGGAACAGGAGATGCACTGGTGTTGCACTAGGGCTTCTGAAGAGTTCCAGACTAACACTGCACTAATACTTACAGCTGGAAATGATGTGAATTTTTTCTCTTCCAGCAGGTATTTGGATATGCATAAACTTGGCTTGTAGATTACGAGAAAGAAAAGTAATATCGATACCAATTCTAAATGCACCACGTAGTTTGGGTACAACATAAACTATTGCTAATGAGAATGCCAGTCCAAACTATTTATTCTGGAAGTAAATATTTTCTTGAAATCTGTCCCCTTGCTTTCAGTAGAACAGTTTGGATATGAGCATACTTAGAACCATTGCAGCTGGACTGTCAACGTTGCTCTGCTGGTGCTTAGGAAGTGCTGGGCAAATAGGTAATCAGCCTTGTGCTAGTACAACACTGACTTTCAGCATTCAGTTGCCACAGCCAGCAAATATGCCAGCATAAACATAACTGGGATTTATTAACTCCAACTCATTTGGATATTTCATCAGGAATTCATAGGAGATCGTATGATGGGAAGATTCACTTGCTTTACACCAAAGCAGAACTCTCAAGTGTGAGCCTTAAATGATAGACAGATAAATAATTAAATTAAATTAAATTAAAGGAATTTTTCAGGCATGTGAGTGAAACCTCTTATGAACTCTGTATGAATCTGTTTCATGCTGCCCATGTATCGCACGCTATATGGCCTGGGATAGAAAGCTTTATATTTACTTGTGGCTTCCGGCAGCAGTTGACTTATTTGCCAAGGATAATTTTAGTAGTTAACCAACACAAATTGTGGCGCTGGTATTTTGACCTAGAATGAAATATTCAAAATGCATGGTGAAAAATGAAAAATTCACTCATATGCCACTAAAGAGTTTATTATCATTTAGAAGCTTTGTAAAGTACCATGTTCTGCATTTTCATCTGACTTTCTTTAATCCAGAAGCATTCATTTCCATTCTGTTAAGCCTTTTCATACTGACAGTGCACTTAAGATACCAGGCTCTCTCAAAATCTACATATAGCTATATTGTTTAAAAAACTCTTCTCTCTGTTCATTCAGAGAATTTGGATGAAGATATAAGGGAGAAACAGATGATCACTGAATCTTTAAATGATCAGACACATTGTTTATTTCTCAGACTGTGGAATTGAAAATTCCCAGCAAGTACAAATTCAGCAGGGGGGAAGATTTATTTTGTTCTTTGGTTAAGTACTGTTTTGGCACCATTCTATTGAGAAAAGGGATAAGAAATTTGGATAAGGAAGCTCTTAATGGTTATTTACACCATGTCTGATTTTCCATTGTTTCCAATGTTACAAATCCTTACATTTAATGCCAGAGATATAAAAAGGCAGAAGTTATTTAAAAAAATATTTTCTATGAAAGTCAAAACCTATCTAACAATATAGTATGGTGCCTCAACCTTCAAAATCTGTTTTGTTATTTAATGCATTTTCAAGTTCAGCATCAACTCATCATTTCTGAACTGGTTGATTCGGAGACTCCCTCACAACGCAGAGTTTCAGCCATGTCTCTACGGAAGACAGACATATTCTGTGTGAATCTGTAATCAAGAAAACCCCAGAAAAGTCAAACATCAATTTGATTAATGTATTTAGAAATATTGGCTGACATCCAGGCTAAATTATTCATGAATAGTCTCAAGGAAAATAATTGGGACTAATTGAAATTAATTGAATTTCAGTGGGGCTACTCATGAGTAACTTAATCTGAATGTCAACCACTAATAATAATAATATTAAAAACAATAAGAACATGTGAATAGCATTAGTTACAGCGGAGTACAGAGACAACAGGGTTGAACTAAAGGCTTCATGAAAAGGGTGAGATCTGAGGAGGAATTCAAAGAAATAGAAGAGGTTGGTGTGTAAGAGGCTGATCCTGACAAAGGGGTAAAGGAGAAAGGATGGAGTCATTTGAGAGAGGAAGACACATTTGGATGGCTGAGAGTGGGAGAGCTGGATGAGCAAAGGTCCAAGGCAGGGATTTGTCTGGATATGACACCAGATCAAGGCCATGGAGGGTTTGAAGGTAAGGATGAGAAGCTTGTGCAAAATCTGGAAGTAGAGAGGAAGGCAGTGTAGGGATTGAAAGGAAATGTACCACACGGCCAGAGCAACAAGAGAAGTGAATGGATTTTGCACCAGACTCCTAGATAGAGGTGAGGGGATCGAGGTGAGGCAATGGAAGACTAGAAAAGAAGATAGTTAAAAATGTAAAGGGAGACACAACATAATTTGGCATTGGACAGAATATTGGGAGGGGATGGCAAAGGATGGGGGGAAGTAAAGAGAAAACTAAATAAATCTCAATATAAAATTAGACTGCACAAAACAGACAAACAATGAACAAGTTGTTATGGTAAGAACTAATCTGCCTGTTTTCTCTACTATAATCTTAATTGATAATTACCATCCTCACAAGTTAGCCCAATTCAGCCTCAACGTCCACACATCTGGCATTTTGAATTGGGGTGGGTGACATCACTACAAACTACGCTGTTTAGGTGTCCCTCTCATTTTAGTTCCAGGCTATCTATGTGTCACTCACTACAACTGTACCAAATTTGGTTCAAATCAGTTAGGCGATCCACAAGTTAGCCCACTTGCACCTCAAATGTTTACATGTCCGCCATCTTGAATTGGGGTGGATGACATCATTACAAACTGTGCCACTGAGGCGAAACTGTAGCAAATTTGGTTCAAATTGGTTAGGTAGTTCACAAGTTAGCCCATTTGTTCACCCATCCGCCATCTTGAATTGGGGTGCATGACATCATCACAATCCACGCCGTTGAGGTGTTCCTGTGTGTTCCTATAACTTTACCCAATTTGGTTCATATTGGTCCAGGGATTGTGAAGTTGATAGCGGGGGACCCACACACAGACATACACACAGAATGCTGGGTGATCTCATAAGCTTACTTTCCTTAAGGAAAGTAGGCTAAAAATGAACTCCTACAAACATGACAGCAAAACTCAGGTTCCATATCATGTACTCTTTGGAATTTCCTCTTTTTGTACCTCAAAGTTCTTAAAAAAATTATTATTTAAAAAAAGTGTGCTCACATAGTCATCATATTTTGATTATTATTATTTTTAGTTAGAATAGAAAAACTGCTCTAGGAGAGAAGATGTAGCCAAATTATCCAGTTAAACAACAGATGAAACTTTTTTCTTCTCAAACTACTGCTGCTTGAGCACATCACGTATGTGCTGTATGAAGCTGAAAGCAGTTTGAGAGAGCTACTGTTTTCTGTGCTGTACGTATATTTATTTTGTTCCACTTTGTGTCTGTAAACAAGATGAAAACTTGCTACACTTGACCAGAAGTGAAAGTGTACTCTGCACAGTGTGAACTGTGTTTCCTCTTTCAAAACAGCATCAATTCCATGAAAGGAAGAAAACACACACACACACACACACCCCTTCTCCAGTCATCATTATATCTTGGATCTCAATTTCCACCAGCAAAAATTGATGTTTTAAAAATTAGAAGCAAAGTTTCAGATGTCTTTCTCTAATCTGTCCAATGGGGAGGACTTTTTCTTTGTTTTAATAGTGCTCTTGTCTTAGCTGCAACCATAATGACATTCTTTGAATCAGACTGCTCTTCTTAAAAGTCTCTTCAGGTTTGCAATCCAAATTGGCCTAGAATTAGGGCAATCACAGTGATTTGGGGGTGAAAGTAGGGGATTGAAGGAAGAAGTTCAGGAACTGACAGATGAGGTGTGGGGATGGGACTTTACAAAATCTCAATTCCGCCCCTCCACCCCCATTTCTAGCCCTTACAATTGCAGGCATAAATTTGAAGTATACTCTGCAAAAATACGATGGAATGAGAAGTATGCCTACATTAATTTTGTTTTTCAGTTCTCATAATTTCATAAAACACATCAAGACTTTTAGCAAATGAACATGCATGTTCAGAAAGAGAGGTATATGTAATTATATGCCACTTTCGAGACTTAGGGTCACTCCTCATGTTACAAGAGCAGCATGGGCAGTGGCGAATACCAGTGAGAGAAGTAATCATATGGTCAGTTCTTCCCAGGTTGCCTGATGTATTAAAACATTGCAGAGTAACATGGGAAGCAAAGATGTGAAGGAAACTCATGTCACATCTGTAATTAAGAACTCTGCCCTCTCCCCCTACCGATATGCTTTCCCACCTCAGAGCGGAATGCACGTGAATAATATAACGTACTGTCAAAATGACAAACCATGTGAAGGTTTTTCTCTCCCATGTAATATTTCCCCCTGTGGAGGGAAATGTTTAGGTTTCACTGGAATGGGCCTTAAGCTAAAACCTATTCAAGATCACATAAAGGGATAGATACCAATTGTCATAACTTTAATTACAATAAGTGTTAATGGTAGAATATCAGTATCACTCAAAGCTGAAAATCTCATATTAGTTTCAGGCTATCTGGCTGCATATGCTAGGGCTTCTCCTGATAACACATCCTGTTAGTAGTCTGCTCATGGCCAACCCAATCTAGCAGAAGTGGCAAAATATCCCATCCACCAGGGAAATTTCCCAGCACACAGTTTATTTGTATATTTATACCTGAGCAGCACACAGATTGTGTATCTATACCATACGGAAATGGTCTTATTTAAGGTTATTTTATCAGTGATAGACTCTTGTTCCTAAGATACTTATTCAGAATGCTTACCTGTCTCTGTTCTTTATCAGAAGGTTTTGCTCTACTCCTTCCATTAGGTTCCCAAAGCACTGGTGAAGCACTTCTTGCTTATCAGCAGGCTGACTACTTATCAAGCCTGCTCTTAATTCACTGAAGTACTGGAAAATAAAGGAGAAACAGGCATAGAAAATGTTCGTGTCCAACCTTTTTATTCCAAATTTTCAGGATGATCATTGCAAAACTTGGGACATGAATGAGAAGTTTTGGTAGTATGAATGAAAGCCCAGCTCCAGCTGTAGTTTAGGATGTCATTTTGTGACTGGGAGGTGCCTCAAGTTTATTCAGTCCAATCTGATGCACTGAGGCATTCCCAAATATTTGACACAAGCCGAAAGTGCGACACAAGCTGAAAGCAGGTGGGTCCAGGGTATACCAGTGCCAGGAGAGCTTCTTTGAACAGAACTTAACAATCAAGATTTGTGTACTGCTTCATAGCTGTCTGATGAAGATACCCTTTCTATTCTCCCAGAGGTGCAGCTAGGCAATTTTGGACTCTGGACCTAATGAACTTAACCCCTCCCACCGCAAGCATCTTCTCTTATACAGGCTTCTCATCTCTATCTGCATATGGAATCCCCACTGCCAATCACCATGGTGCCACAGGCTCCTCCTCCCTATCTGCATGTGGAATCCCCACTGTCCTATCACCACGGTGTTTCTGCTTGTGAACTCTCACAAGATCTGTCACGCATGGGATTAGCCACGGGTATGCCTTAGAGAATTATATAGTTAAACAGACAGACAATATGCAAGCCCCAGTGGTTACACACAGCTTTCTGACCATTCACAAACTAACTGGGACACAACATGTGTCCCTTGCTCCACAGTTCAAACACTAAACCAACTTGTACATATAGTACATTCGTAAGGAAAATAAATTAAAATCACAACACATGCTGCTTGCTTCACAGCTCATGCAGACCTTTTGGATCACAAACTGAATTGAGCAAAGTGCCATCTTGGGCTATATGTGTGCCCAATTTCAGAAATCTATGTCCAGCCATTCTGGAAATGTAAATGGTTATGCAAAGGAGGGGGGGAGGATATTGCACTTTTTAATGAATGCAAAGAGCAGAATCCTTCACATGGAGGTGGAATGATGGTCCGGGGGGGGGGGCAGCTTCAGCTGCAGAGGTTTTTGTAATATTCTACTGTGAAACAAGCCACTTATAGGACTTTTTTTGATTTTTTTTTTAATTCCAAAAATCATTAAATATCAATGGATTGACCAAATGTATTCAAGATCAATATACAGTGTCCTGCCAACCTGTCCTACATCTGTGCCCAATTTCAGAATTCTAGGCCAAATGTCGTAAATCTGTTAGCTCGGCTAACCCAGCAGGATTTACAATTCCCTTCAGCACTCCCCTTGTGAGATAACAGAAAGCAGCAGCGAAACTGCAAGAAGGAATAGAAAAGGATCACAAAGAAAATAGTAAAGAAATTAAGTCCCCTGTACTGAACTAGGTACCCCGCTCTAACAATAACTGAGCAATAAGTGAAAAGAAAACACAAAGCAAGGAATGAAACGAGCGAAGGACACCAGAACAAGGACTTAACAGAACAAAGCAGGAAAGCATAAACAAGGCAAACTGGAACTCGGAAAAAGCCTGGAATTCAAATAGCACACTGTCTGCGGCCAGCGAAAGTTGCAAACAGCATCTGAGCAATTGAGAGACTGCTAAATATATATGGCTCAAGAGAACCAGCAGCCAATCAGGCTTCCCTGAGTCAGCACTTCGGCTTCCTCTCTTGTGATCTCCTGAGCCTGCATGACTCCCACTGAGCTTGCCTCTTGAAATGCCTTCTCAAGACAGGTGAAATCCCAGGCTCCTCCCCATCAGAAATCATGTCTGGCAGCTGTTGTGAATCCTCAGCTCCAGAGTCTGGTCTCCCTGCCAAATCCTGTTGCTGTACCTCTGAGCCCTCACTAGCAGGCGAATCCTCCTGCTCTGACTCTTCTGAGTCAGAAGTCTGAGCCATGACACCAAGCCATTCTGGAAATATAAAAGTGGGGTGAAAAGCGGGTGATGTTTACCTTTTTTAATGAAGGCAATGGGCAGATTCCTTGAAATGGGGGTAGAATGATGTTCCAGGGTGGAAGTGGGGGCTTCACTTCCAGAAATTTTTGTAATGTTCTTCCATGAAACAAGCCACATAGGACTTCTTTTAAATATTTTAAAAAGTCATTAAAAATCAACAAATTGACCAATCTTCTTCAAAATAAATACACAGAGTCGTGATAACATGTACTACATCTGTGCCAAATTTCAGAATTCTAGGTAAGCCATTCCAGAAATATAAAAAGGGGTCTCCTTTCCCTTAGAAAACATCCTGGGGTCCTCTAGGAGAGTGGGCACATGGACTTGGGCCCGCAGGTCCATGCCTAACTGCGCCCCTGTATTCTACTATGCCATTATTACCAAAAACTACTGTAAAACTGGTTTCCTCAAACATTACTGATTACATTCACTTGAACCTACAGCATATGCTGGTTGAGGCATACAGAGTTTTCTTCACAATGTGTTCTGATGGTCTCCTGAGATTAATTTAGTAGGGGAAACATAAGATGTGACCCAGAACATCCACAGGTACAGCCAGGGCATCAGAGCAACAATGAACCTGATTCTAGGGGCTCATTTTTCAGTTGCCACAGCATGGAAATTGCTTCTGGAATGCAGTACCTATATTGCTGTTAGACTCCAAGCCATCCATTATGTTCCCCATGGAGATGTATCTCTGGGGACAGCCATGGATATTAGTACACTACGTGGAGAAAACTAAATGCCTGAACTGGTTTTATGTGTCTGCTGTCACATATGCACTATAAAAATCAAAATGCCTGGTGGAAGATAACCTTCCTGCTGACACTGAGAAAAGCATTTAAATAAGCAAATGAAAATAACTGGGGTCCTTGGAAACTTAGCAAGGGTCCCTCAATGAGAAGATCCCCATGGAGACAAGCTGTCCAGAAAGAGAGCTGCTTCACTATTACCGATCTTCCTTTGCAATGTCTGTCCTGTAGGGGAGTATTGGACTAATATTTTCCATGCACTAATAAGGCATTTGTTTCAGCTGGCACAGGCCAAGGTAAGATTCAACAACCCTCATTGACACCCCTTGTAAACTAACTGCATGTTCTAGAACACTAGGGGATGGGATTGTAGATCAGTGGTAGAGCATCTGATTTTCATGCAAAAGGTTGCAGGTTCAATCCCTGGCATCTCCAGGTAGTGCTGGGAAAGATTCCTGCCTGAAACCTCGGAGAGCTGTAGATAGACAACACTGAGCTAGATAGACCAATGGTCTGACTCAGTATAAGGCAGCTTCCTATGTCCCTACCCAGAATCCACTGCAGTGTATAGAGGTTTGCATCAGACACCCTTAGCAGAAAAATCCATAGGGACTGAGTTCTCTAAGCAGGGGTGTAACTATAATAGGGCAAGGGGAGACAGTTGTCTGGGGGGCCCACTGCCTTGTGGGGCTAACATGGCCCTGTCCCTGGGGGGCTAACTTGGCACTGCTCCTGCTAACTTGGCAAAGAGGCACCTTTTAATGTGGTGATTCTCTTTATTGAGCAGGGGGAAAGTAACTGGCCCTATCCACCCCAGCATAGTACCTCCAGTGACTGTTGCTGGTGTCTATCTTAGGTTTATTTTTAGACTGTGAGTCCTTTGGGGGCAGGGGTCCATCTTATTTATGTATTATTTGTCTGTGTAAACAGCCCTGAGCCATTTTTGGAAGGGCGGTATAGAAACTGAATAAATAAATAAATAATAATTCAGCCTCATTTAAGATTTCTTTACTTCATGAGCTGAGCTTCAGTGAGGGGGGCATTTTAAAATCTTGTCTCTGGGCCCACTCCAACCTTGCTACGCCCCTGTCTCTAAGGGCAGGAGATATGATGGGCACTGATATAAACAACTCATATTATAAAAGTTTCCTTTCTTTTCTTAGATCAAGTGACACTGAAGAAATTACTTGTGCAAGATTTGCCCAACATGCCAAGGCTATTGCCAGTGTTGGGAAAATAGTTTTGGTCTCCCTGCAACGGATGTGCTAATTTAGAGAACATTACCAGGATCCTGGTATAACCACTGTGCTAGTACAATGTATTTCTGGCAGAAATATATTCTTCCTGACAGGAGAAAAACCCTTCTCTGGAAAGGCCTTCACTTAAGTAAATGGCACAGGCCTAGACGAAGTGCATTGAAGTATGTTTGAAGCCTACTCTGGGAAGAGGAGAAGCAACCTGAGAAGATAGCAAGCTTTAAACACACGCGCGCGCACGCGCACACACACACACACACTTTCTTCAACAAACAAACAGGAGGAGGAAGAGATTTTGAGGGGCTGGTATCTCTTTAGGGGAGAAGTCCCAGTGTGTGTGTCTGTATTTGTTTTTTGCCAGGGCTTGGTTTGGGAGGTTGTAGCATTCAGTTTTAGTTTCTCTCTTGCCTGGAGAGAGTGGGAGGAGCCAGCTAGGGCTGAGGTGAATCACACCTGGTGAGAGGGGACACATTCCTGTTAAGCCTGTTTGCCTCAGTTTAAAGCCTACTCTCTACATAGGCAACAGCCAGGGAGATTAGCGAACAGGAATTAGCAAACAAGGTCATAAGAGTTTTGCATGGAGTTTAGTGGGGAAGTGTGAGGGGCAGCTTGAAAGGAGCCTCCTTGGTCACAAGGAGCCCAGTGGGAATTGAAGGTAAGCACTACTCCCTCTTTCATATTCTCAGGAAAGAAAGATTAAATTGTTGAATAGCTGACAACTGTCGCTAAGACCTAACTTTCAAATAAACAATCTCCAAATACATTAAACAGCCAACAAAACCAGTCTTGAAGATAGAAAGCCAGCAGGGGTGAGAGTGCTTCCCAGTGTATTGCACAGAGTGTTGCATGTATGACTAGTGTATGCTCGTGGGTGTGTGCTTGGTGCAAGGAGCTCTTAGGGAACAAGTTTGTTCCCTCGAAGCCAAGGTAACAGATCTGGAGAAGCTCAGAGAGGTATGTGGATGAGACCTTCAGGAATGTGGTAGAGGCATCCCAGTCCCAGGTTGTTGGCTCCTCTACTGTCAGGGAGAATGAAGGTCTCGGGGAAAGCGAACATCATTTCGAGCAAGGGAAACACTTGTTTCCCTTCCCGTTCCAGAACCTGTTCCATGAATGATGAGCCCATATCCTCTCACACAGGGGTACTCCTCCAGGGGGTGAGGGCCTCCTAGTAGTGGGTGATTCGACCATTAGGCAGCTGTCGTGGTGCTGGCTGGCACCAACAATGTTGGGAAATGTGAGTGGGAGGTCCTGAAAGCTAAATTTAGGCTGTTAGGTAGCATATTGAAGTTCAGGACCCCCACGATATCAGAAATGCTACCTGTTCCACATGTAGGGCCAGTGAGATAGTGGAGCTGAGGAGTCTCAAAGCATGGATGAGACGGTGGTGTTGGGAGGAGGAGTTTAGATTTGTTAAGCACAGGGATACATTTTGGGGCAAGACAAGCTTGTACAAAAGGGACGGGCTCCACTTCAACCAAGATGGAACCAGACTGCTGGAGCTTAAAATAAAAAAGGTTGCAGAACAGCTTTTAAAATGACACCTGGGGGATTGCCAATAGGACCTGGGCAGTAGTCGATTTGGCAAATACCATTCCTTAAGATGTGAGGGCGTAAATGCTTCAGATAAAACAGAAGGGGACAGAGTAGAACCATATAAAGAGCAGATAGAAGGATGTGCTAGCTGATCAAAGATATCAAATGGCCAAAAGAAAGATAGCACACACCAGGTTAGAGATTCAGCATATAGGTGATATGAGATTCTATATGAAATTCAGCATATAGGTGTCAAGAAGCCTCTGAGCCAAGATGGGTGCTAATGATAGTTGCTAATGAAAACATATAGTGGGCATAACATAAACATGGCGGAACAGTGAGAACCAGTAGGACACTTATTCCTGGATATAAACTCTATATAAAGAACAGGGAAGTGTGAATTGGGGATAGGATAGCACTGTATGTTAAAGAAGGGACAGAATCTCACAAGCTAGAAAACCAAGGAAGACCGGAGTCCTCCACAGAAACTCTGTGGGTGACAATACAAGACCTGAAGGGAAATGTGGTACTAGGGACGTGCTATCGCCCTCTGATAGGGCTCTGCACGGAACTGGCTGGTCCAGTTCGGTCCGGCACCCCCTCAAACCCACCCTCCCCTGGTTTGGGGGGATTCGCGAACATTTTTTTAATTTTTTAATTTTTAAAAATACCTTTACCCCCTCCGGGGGAGTTGTTGGAGGCGGCGGGGGTCTGTGGAGGTCCCCCCTTCCTCCCCACCAGCCTCCCTTGATGCCCATACCGGCCGTTTGCAGGTGCGGCCAATTGTGCAGGTGCAGCGACCTCCAAAATGGCCACAGCGCCAGAGGGAGGAGGCCAGCGGGAGGAGGGGGAACCTCCACGGAACCCGCCCCCCCGCCACCTCCAACAACTCCACCAGAGGGAGTAATTTTTTTAAAAAAAATTGCAGCCCTCCCCCCAATGGTTGGGGGGTGTTTGGTCTGGTCGGACCAAACAGGGGATGGTTAGGTTGGCCCCCAACGGTCGAACTGATTCTGTTCAATGTTGAACACATTCGCACATCCCTACCCTCCAAATCAAAACACTAACAGTGACTATGAGTTGCAGAAGGAAACCAGGGAGGCATCCAAGAGAGACGGAACTGTAATAATGGGTGTCTTCAATACATAGACTGGGTAAATTCATAGTCATTACCTGAATGACTGTGCCCTAGAATAGTTGGCCATGGAACTAACCAGAGAGAAGGCAACCTTGCGCGTAATCCTGAGTGGTGCCCAGGACCTGATGCCAGTGTCATGAAACCTTTAGGGAACAGTGACCGTCATGTGATCAGTATACATGTGAGAAGAGGATCGTCAAGAAAGTCTAACACAGACACTTTAAATTTTAGTAGAGGGAACTTCTCTAAAATGAGGAGTTTGATGAAAAGAAAACTGAAAGGAAAAATCAGGAGAATTACTTCATTCCAGAATGCACAGAGGTTATTTAAACTCACAATAATAGAAGCCTAGTTAGAATGTAAACCAAAAAAGAGGAAAGGTGCCAACAAATCCAGGAGGATGGTAGCATGGCTAACAAAGTCAAGGAAGCTATAAAGGGGAAGAAAGAAATTGGAAATCCTGCCCAAATAAAGAGAACAGAAAGAAACACAAACTCTGGCAAAAGAAATGCAAGGAGACAATAAGAGAGATGAAAAGAGTTTGAGGAACATTTCGCTAAACGTATCAAAGGGAATAACAAAAACTTTAAATACATCAGAAGCAGGAAACCTTCCAGGGAGGCGGTTGGTCCATTAGGTGATGAGGGAGTGAAAGAGATTATTAAAGAGGATATGGAGATTGCAAAGAAGCCAAATGAGTTATTTGCATCTGTCTTCACTGCAGAGGACACTGAACACAGTTCAACCTGTGCCTGAACTGATCTTCTCAGGGACAGAGGCTAAAGAACTGAGTCAGATAGAGGTGACAAGAGATGACATTCTAAACTGTCTAGAAAAATTAACAAGTTGTTCTAGTAAGAGCTAACTTGTCTATTTTCCTTTCACTGTTCCTACAACTGGACTAAATTTGGTTCAAATCAGTTAGGCGACCCACAAGTTAAACCTCTTGTGCCTCAAACGTTTATGCATCCACCATTTTGGATTGAGGTACATGACATCATCAGAAACTACACCATTGGGGCATCTCTGTGTCCCTACAGCTGTAGCAAATTTGGTACAAATTGGTTAGGCGGTTCACAAGTTAATCCACTTGCGCCTCAAACGTTTATGCATCCGCCATCTTGAACTGGAATGGAAGACATAATCACAAATTATACCACTGAGGTTTCCCTGTGTGCCCCCTACAACTGTACCCAATTTAGTTCACATTGGTTCAGACGTTGTGAAGTTGTTGGCTGGGGGGACAGACTCATGGATTCACACACAGAATGCTGGGTGATCTCATAAACCTACTGGAAAGTAGGCTAAAAATTAACAAATCGCCAGGGCCATATGGCAACCAACCAAGAGTCCATAAAAACTTTGTGAAATTGCTGACCTCTTGCAAAATATATAACTTATCCCTATAATCAGGCTCTGTACCAGAGGACTGGAAAGTAGCCAATCTAAGATCGATGTTCAAAAAGGGATCTGGGGGGATCCGGAAAATTACAGGCTGGTTAGTTAAATGACTGTTCCAGGCAAATTGAAGGAAAGCATCCTCAAGGATAAAATTGTTAAGCGCATAGAAGAACAGCCCCTGCTGAAGGAGAACCAGCATGGCTTCTGCAAAGGTAAATCTTGTTTCACCAACCTTTTGGAGTTCTTCTTAGTCAACAGATATGTGGATAAAGGTAATCCAGTTCACAAAGTATACCTGGATTTTCAAAAAGCTGTCAAAAAAGTTCCTAATCAAAAACAGGAAACAGAGGGTAGGAATAAATGGACAGTTCTCTAAATAGAGGGAAGAAAGAAGTGGAGTTCCTCAGACATCTGTACTGGGACAGGTGCTTTTAAATTTATTCATAAATGATCTAGAAATTGGAGTAAGCAGCGAGGTGGCCAATTTTCAGATGACACCCAGCTATTTAGGGTAGTAAAATCCAAAAAAGATTGCGAGGTTATCCAAAAGGATCTCTCCAAACTGGGGGAGTGGGCAACAAAATGGCAAATGCAGTTCAGTGTTAGCAAGTATAAAGTGATGCATATTGGGGCAAAACCCCGCACCTTCACATATACAATGATGTGGTGTGAGCTGTCGGTGACTGACCAGGATAGGGATCTTGGGGTCGTGGTGGACAGCTAATTGAAAGTGTCATCTCAATGTGCGCAGGCTGTGAAATAGCCAATTCCATGCTTGGAATAATTAGGAAAGGGATTAAAAATAAAACGGCTAATATTATAATGCCCTTATACAAAACTATGGTGTGGCCACACCTGGAGTACTGTGTACAATTCTGGTCACCACATCTAAAAAAGGACATTGTAGAACTGGAAAAGGTGCAGAAGAGGGCAGCCAAGATGATCAGGGGCCTAGAGCACCTTCCTTGTGAGACAAGGCTACAACACCTGGGGCTTTTTAGTTTAGAAAAAAGACAACTGAGGGGAGACATGATAGAGGTCTATAAAATCATGCATGGTGTGGAGAACATTGATAGAGAAAATTCTCTCTCTTTCTCGCATAACACTAGAACCAGGGGTCATCCCATGAAACTCATTGCCAAGAAATTTAGGACCTATAAAAGGAGGAACTTTTTCAGAAAAAGCATAATTAATATATGGAATTCTTTGCCACAAGATTTGGTGACAGCCAACATCCTGGATGGCTTTAAGAGGGATTTAGATAAATTCATGGAACCTGGATGGCTTTAAGAGGGGTTTAGATAAATTCATGGAGAACAGGCTACTATCAATGGTTACTACTCTGGTGGCTACAGACCACCTCCAGCCGCAGAGGCTAGATACCTCAGCTCATGCTTGTGGGCTTTCCAGGAGCATCTGGTATGAAACAGGATGCTGGAGTAGATGGGCCTTGGGCCTGATCCAGCAGGGCTGTTCTTATGTAGGTCAGTTGCTCCTATGGTCACCAAGGACGCTCAAGGTGGTGTACAAAGTTAAAATTAACATGAAACAATAAAAAACAATGAAGAGGGGGAAAAAACTATCATCATCAGTACAACAGCACATACCAACACCAAATCCCAGCCAACAGCAGCAAACACCACCCTAGCCCACTTGCCTCAAGAACCAGATTTTCACCACCTGTCTCAAGGCAGGCAGAGATTGGAAGGGGATTCTAAAGAAGCAAAACCACAACTGAAAAGGCCCCTCTCCTGTGCCTTCCCTCTTCACCTCTGCAGGTAGGTGATGGTGGGCAAACAGAGCAGGCATACAGACAAACCTAAGCAAACAAACCTAAGCATACAGACAGACACATGTGGAATGAGGTGGTTTTTTCAGGTATCCAGGGGTTTCAACACCTCACAGTGTTCTCGCCAATAGACTGGTTCCAAAGGAGAGGGTTGGATCCACAGAGGTCCTTCCTTTCACAGGAGGAATCCCTCCATGAGTGGAAATACGCATCTGAATTCAACCCTCTCCTTTGGACCCAGCTCAATTATTGCCAAGGCACTGGGCAACTGGCAAGTCCTTAGGTTTAAATGTAACAACGTTATTTAATACAACTAAATTATTTTAAGCCTATTTGATTACTACCTGTATTCAGGTTCTGGTTATTCTCATCAATATTCCTTCTGGTCTAGTGTTTCTAGGCCCCCTTGCAGGGGTGGATTACGCCTTTTGCCGCCCGTAGATGGCTAAGTATTTCCCGCCCCCACCACCGCAGCGAGGAGGGTAGGGGTGGTGAGGTGGAAGGCAGTCCTTCCATTTTTCTTCTAAACACTGCTGCAGTGGCAGGACTGGGGGCAGTGCCAACAACTCACGGCTGCTGTGGGGGACAAAGGGAAAGTCCCCCCTGCCCCTTTATATTAAAATGCCACTGCCTGAGCGGAGGAATAGGGCGGCAGTGGCTGCAGCGGGGAGGGTTGTGTATGTTGGGGGAGGAAGTTCCCCGTTTACATTAAAGCAGTGTCCATCCGACGCAGCCCATTTTGGCCCTTGGCTACACTGGGGGCGTGCACTCATTTGGGAGGGGGAGGGGAGATGGAAGGAGCTCTCCCTCGCTATTGCTCCACATGCTCTGGCAGGCAGCACTCAGACACTGCTTTAAGGTAAATGGGGGACTTCCTCCCCTGACACAAGCCTTCCCGCTGCAGCCTGATTCTGTCACACAGGCAGTGGTGTTTTAATGTAAAAGGGCAGGGGGCAGAGGTGTATCTAGGGAAAATAGTGCCTAGGGCAGGCACTGAAATTGTGCCCCTGTCCAAAACATTTTTTTTTAAAGCTAAGTTTTCAAGTTCTAGAATTCAAAATGACTGACGGACTCTGAAGATATTTTACTGCCACTGCTCACAGACTTCACACCACAGGCGAGAGCCAAAAACTGACAGTCCTTTGTCTTGCACCATGAATTTGTCCAAGCCCCTTTTCGAGGAGGAGGAAAGCTGGTCTTGTGGTAGCCAGCACGAATCGTTCCCTTTGCTAAGCAGGGTCCACCCTGGTTTGCATTTAGACTACATGTAATGTAGCCTCTCTCTCTAATGTAAACTGCCCTGAGCCATTTTTGGAAGGGCGGTATAGAAATCAAATACATACATACATACATACATACATACATACATACATACATACATACGAGTACAGTTAGATATTTCCTTAGAGGATGGGGCCACTCTGGGAAGAGCATCTGTTTTGCATGGAGAATGTCCCAGTTTCAATCCCTTGCATCTCCAGGTAGGAGTGGAAAAGAATCCTGCTTGAAACCTGGAAAAGCTGCAGCCCGTCAGTGTAGACAATACTGAGCTAGACAGACCAATGGTCTGACTCAGTATAAAGCAGCTTCCTATGTTCCTATGACCATACATAATCAGCAATGGTGTGGGAGATGCTGCAGTGTGGCTGTTCACACACCAATATTCTGGTGAATATTTGAAGGAAAGCAATCATTTGGCAGACCAGCCAACATTACCACCAGCATCCAATGTAATAATATAAAACAAGTATATTCATGCAAATATACATTAGCAGAAAATAAGACCTTGGAATTTTTGTTGTTTTTTAATTTCTGTATATAGCTTATAGCTATACATATGTGCTGCAAGCACATCTCAGAAAGAGAGAGAGCCTAGAACTGTGGTGTATTGCTCACTTGACAAATGAAACCTTCCACATACAAAACTGCAGAGTTATCTAGAAATATGCTCCTCACTTGTGGCTGACAAACATACCTAAGGGGAGAGCAAAGACTTCAGTGCAAGTTTAGTCATTCGGGTACTCACAGAGATGGGGGGGAGGGCTGGGTATATATTTAAAAGCCACTCTTTTGTTTTGATACTCTTCCCACTCTAAGCCCTTTCAGACTCTACCTGCAGAATCTGCATAAAGAGATTTGCATTTCTGCCCAGCCCACCTCAAGCAAAGAAGCAAGTCTAGCAACGTCTAACTTGTTCATTCGTTAACAAAAAATGTTCCATTTTTCATTCACCAAACCAGCCGGCCAAGCAGATTCACATGGTGAATGAAATTTTTATATTTTAAAGAAAAATAGTTAAAAATGGGAAAGCCTGTCAGGCTTCTCTGGAAAAGGCAAGTCTCCAGTTTCAAAGCAGCCAGCTACGCTGTTAGTTGAAGTCAGTTAGCAAAAGGAAAAAGAAAATGTTGACTTTTATTAGAGAATGTTTAGCATATGGTTTACAAAAGCAACAGTGAATAGAATTCCCTGATAAAACACGGCCGTGTACTAATGAATGTGTGGAAAGAATATAGAAGAGAGAATATAGCACTGTACGCGAGTTCCTACGGGTTTGGGTAGAGTCCGGTTAAAAGAGTTCAGTGAGAAGAATGTCCAAAAGGTCCAAGGGAGGGATAGATCCCAGCCTCACCTTGCGTGTGGCCGGCAGGGGCCGTGCCAGTCTTCTTCTGTCAATTGCAGCTTCTGGGTGTGGGTCTTTGATGGCGAAGGGTCTTCTCTCTGCATCCCCACCCACAGGTTTTGGAATGTAAAAGCTCCACAGGGAACGGGCTAAAAACGGAAATGTGCTTGTCTCCCTGGCTCAGTTGGAAGAGGGACACTTTTGGAAGGCAGCAGTAAAACTTTGAGGTGTCTCACGCTGAAAGCCTGAACACACTAACTCGGGAGCAAGCACTCAATCCAGAGAGACTTTTTTCTTCAGAGTAAACAAGCTCTGGCAGGGGCTGCATGGCTGCAACCCTGTACACATTTTCTAGGAGCAACCTGCGGGGCTCAATGGGGCTTGCTTTTGAGTAGAAGTGCTTGGTCGGGCTGCACAAGGAATGGAGAAGTTGGTTACTCTTCATTTTCTTGCAGCCATACTCGTGCCAGCCTCAGGGACTGGCAGAGAGAAAGAGCCAGGAAAGCAGCAGCAGGAGTGAAGAGGGGATGGGACGGAGGCGCCCCATGAAAGAAAAACACGGGGGAGGGGAGAGGAGTGAAGTTGGAGTGAAAGGAGGTGGGGAAGGGAGGAGCAGCCCTCAGGGGTGATCAAAGGGAAGGAAGCGAGAGGTTTCCCTCCTCCACAAGGACAAGTAGAATAAAAAATAAAAGCACAAATGCTTCCTCCTCCCCCTTCCTCCCTAAGCTTGCACAGGAACCCCTGGACTTCCTTTCTCAGGCTGCAAGCTTTCTTACAGAGAGGACACAAACATGGGGGAGGAAGAAGAGGGACTGGGACGGGCAAGCTACATGCACAATAAAATCCACTGATAAAGGCGAGCAGGACAGGAGCTTACCCTTCACTTTTCCTCTACCCGTGTGGACAGTTTCTATGGTGACCGCAACCAGTCCCCCACGCCCTCCATGTCAAGGGGAAAGATCCCATCCCACTGTTTTTAAAAAGCCCGGCTAAGACTGCGGTCTGGCTGGGGACATGCGGGACCTCTGAGGGCAGACCAGGCGGCGGGCCAGGCAGGCAGCGGCGAGAATCGAGTGCCTGTGCCCAAGCGAGGGAGGGACGGAGTCAGCTGCGGTTGCCCTGCCCATTGGTGGGACCCTGGTCAGGAGCCTTGATGGTGGGTCATGGGGTCGGGCGGAGAAGCTTCCTCCCTTCCCAGCCCGCCCAGCAGCAGCAGGCAGGCAAGAATTTGCAGGCTGCACCGCCTCCTCCTCGAGCAGCACAGCAGGCCCTGGCTCGCCACTGCCATATTGGGGAGGACCTCAGCCAAGACACGTGTGAGGACGGAGTAGGGGCGAAAGCTACACAGGCAAGCCAGAACGGGCGCGGCGCTCTCGTGCAGGCAGCACTGAGCGAAGTAGTCAGTGTGGGAAGGGCAGACTTGAGGGGAGCTTCTCGCCACCTCGGTACTGCTGCCTGCCTGCACCACCCAGCCCGCCGCACCACCTGGAATCTGCTGGTCTCCCTCCACGGTTGCTCTTCTTCTTCTCGAAGAGGGAGGGAAAAAAGTAAAGGGCTCTCTCTCTCTGCTGCCTGCCTGCTGCCGCCTAAACTCATACTCCCAGTCCTGTCCCAACAGTACTGTTGGGGTGGGATGTTACCCCGCCACCCCCTACCCCCATCCCCCCAGCCAAGAGAGGACTCGCCCCGAGAGCCCCAACAAGTATAGACAACAAAGAAGAACCACCAAGCAGCGCCGCCTCAACTCTTGGGAGGGAGGGAGGGAGGAAGGGAGGTCAGCTGCCAGCCCCGCGCCACCACTCCCCTACCCCCAGTAAATATAACAACAACAACAACAACAACACACCTGGATGATGCTACATGCACACTTTATTGTTGTTGTGTGTGAGCTGGTCGGGGAGCACTCAGCAAAGGCTAGCGTGCAGGCAGCAGCAGAAGCAGAACACGTGTGAGTAAGAGATTAATCTCGTTGCCTGCTGTTGCCCTGCGCAAGCGCAAGGGGGGGAGGAGCCAGCCAGGAGGAGGAACAGGTTGGCGGGCCAATGAGGAGCATGCAGGCTGGCTGAGAGGCAGGCAGCATGGCGCCCGACCCGGAGTGATGCGTGGGCGCGGTGCCACACCAAGGCCAAGCAGCATCAAGAGGCTGCTCAGGCAAGCTAAAATCTTGCGGTGGGGGGGGGCACCCGGCACCAGGAGGGGGGTGGTCAGTGGCATTTTGCACCCCCTCGAGTGGCGCCCAGGGCACGTGCCCTGCCTGCCTCCCCCTGGTTACGCCCCTGGCAGGGGGGACTTTCTCTTTGTCCCCTGCTCCCCGCAGCAGCCGTGAATTGCTGGCACTGCCCCCCATCCCACCACTGCAGCAGCATTTAGAAGAAAAATGGGGGGCTTCCTTCCTCCTCGCCACCCCTACCCTCCTCGCTGCAGTGGTGGGGGCAGCAAAAGCCTTAATCTCTCACTGCCACCACCACGCAGCAGCAATTTTAAAAGTTTAAAAAAGTTTGTTTGTTTTTTAAAAAAAGATTAAACATTCCCCTGTCCACAGATTTGTGCCACTTCTCCTGGATTTGCCACCATAGGAAATTGCCTCTATTGCCTCTGCAGTAATCTGCCCATGCCTCCTTGCCACAAAATATTTGGCTATGACCTGAGATTTGGGCAGCTCTTCCGGCCTACACCAGAACTCTTCAGCCTGGTGATTGCAGCCAAGATGTGCAGAGCCCAGAGATGAAACTCTCCAAGCAATTATGAGGCAAGAGTTCACTACAGAATGAAGAACAACAGTGATGAAAAGGAAGGTGCCAAGTCAGAGAGGCAGGGGGCTGAAAAGGGAGGCAGGTTTTACATGGCTGAGTGCCTTTTTATATCCCAGCAGATAAAATGAGTGTCAAAATGCTGACACAGTGGAAGGGAGCAGAATCGCTGCTAACAGGGCAAAGAGACATCGTCTAAAGCAGTCACTCTCTATATGTTTAGCAAGGGGAGAGCAACAGTTCCTATTCATCCCACATAGCATCCCTCCCAGTGGCTACTGCGGTTGTGTTCTCCCCGTGTTTCATTTTAGACTTCGAGCTCCTCTGACACAGTGAACCCCTTTTGCGATGTAAAACATCTTGGTGAATTTTGTGTGTGCTGAAAACTGGTATATAAATATTCTAAATAAAGTATCAGCAGCAGCAAAAGCAGCACATTTTATTCCATGTAACCAATACTAGCAGGCATCAATACTTTTGTTGATTTTTTCAAATTATATTTGTTAGTGCCTATGCAGTCACAAAAAAGAGAAATGTTACTATTGTGACTTGAAAGCCAGTGATGTGTAATGGAAAGTGTTAGATTAAGGCTGGGGAAATGTGGGTTCAAACCCTTATTTAGCCCTGAAGCTCACTGGGTGACCCTGGGCCTGTTACTTTCTCTCAGCTTAGCCTACCTTATGGGGAATGGGGTCCATCTGTTTTATCTTAGCTCACTGCAGGTGGGTTAAATATGTTGGCTGACATACAGAGCAAGCATGTACCACTGCAGCAAGAAAGCAGCTTAACAGAACTTCCCATCTAACTGCACCAGTGCAGTAAGAACGGCACAATTTTTGATGCTCTCCCCTTCCCCAGGAAGCACTCTGTGCCACCTGAAAATATGTCCCTAAGGATTGCTCAGCCCTTGAAGATATTATTTTTGGGTGGCACAAAGGGCTTCCCGGGGAAGGGGAGAGCATCAAAAATGGCCTCTTCCCCACTGCACCGGTGCTAGTTGAGAAGTTCTGGTAGGCTGCACTCTTGCTGCACTGGTGCATCCTTGCTCTGTATGTCAGATGTTAACAGCAGCAAAGACAAGCAATTTATGCAACCCCTTGCAGCATTTCGAATCACTGAGATCTCTGGGTTGCATCCAGATTGGTGCTGAAACTATGAAGACTAAGAAGCTCTCATCACTATATTGCCAGTGATTCAGAAATCATAGTGTCTAATGATATAAGTACTTGAGGCATCAGGAATATCTGTTATTATTTTGCATTCTGTACATCAAAACATTTCTCTATAAACAGTTTGACAAAATACTCGCCCCCAACCTTCATCCTTAATGCAGACAAGTCCAAAGTGACTGAGCCTAAAGAGGTCCTGCTGGTAAATAATGACACGTATATACAGGCTACCATTAACCAAGCTCCATGATCATTAGAATGCAATATTGTTCCAGAAGAAGGAAAATTGGGCTAACCTCATATTTCTTACTATTCATGATTGTATGACCATATCTCTTTTTGAAATATTTAATTCCTTCTTACACTAAAGCTGCTAAAATAAAAACCACATAATTAATATGGAGTCAGACTAATATTTAATACTATAAATCAGAAGCATTGGCTAAACAAAATGTTGCCAAGAACAAGATTGGGAATGCATAAGACTACTTATTTCCGCCTTTTATAATGATGCAGTGACTCAGGGCAGATAGAAAATGATTAGTTTTCCTCCCAAAGTAGGAAATATTGCTTCCATCTGTAAAGGATAATATTGTGATGTCATAAACTTTTTCTAAACACTGAATTTGCCCTTATTCCCTCTCAATCATTTTAAAAGAACTGCTCCTCGCATGGAGCTTGGATTTAAATCACAATAATACACCAAGAAGATGAATGACAGTGCTATTGGATATGGTTAAAATTGGATCCTTCAGCACAGGTGAATGATGAGACGGCGCTTCTATACTTGATATATTTTCTTCTTCTATTAGTTTCCTACCAGGGCTGGGATTTCAGTTTGAATTTTAATGTATGCGGCTGCTGCTAATCTTAGTGTCTTATTTTTTCCCAGCACCATCTTATTGTATAGACAATTCATTCTCCAAAGCAGTAATGCACTGCCACTTGTGACTGCCCAGGAGATAAACGAATTTGGAATAAAGTCAAAACTCGCACTGAAGTATGGAGAACGCTACAGGTCAATATTTCCGGGAACAATCCCTTAGCATCTGCAGCAAGCTTGTTCATATTCAGACTGGCTCACATGACTGCACTGAAACGGTTTCCTTCCCAGCTATGCATTTGACCCCAGCTTCAAGTCCACAGACCCACATTTACACAACAGCAGACTTTGCCAATGTGACATGACTGGAAAATGTTGGAACTCACTGCCACAGAGATAGTCAGTTGAGAGACAGTGGCTGGCATCCAGATTAACACTGCACTAGTGCATGGATACTGAGACAGCGAGTTCTGCTAAGTTGGGAACTTGCATTCAAGACTAGTGTTGCACAGTGCAACAGGATTTCCTGCTGTGAAACCTCTTCCTCAGTCCATATATGTTGCAGTAAACAATGCAAAGCTATCAGCTATCCTTGGTGTGCAAGGGGACTGAGAGCATAGGGAAGCGAGCAACTTTGAGCATCTGGTCAGCTACATGACCTCCTTGTGTGGGTACATCTTTGTTGCACCAGTGAGGTGTAACAATGCACCTGCAATTATTGTGACAGCAAGAGCCAAGTATAAGGCATGCACTGAAGCAGAAATATGGGGTTGGCTGGTAAAATAAAAATAGAACCAGAGTATTTAAGACGGAGAGAGGTTTCCCGAGATAGTCTTCAAATCTAAGGAAAGACAACAAGGAACTATATTTGTGGTAGGCATGTATTTGGTGTTAAATGTGGAGGGGAAGAATGGCAGTTCAGTCCCCAAATAGCTAAGCAAAACCAGTTTGGTGAGAAAGCAGCAAAGCAAGAAGTCTTGAGACTGTTCTTTAGTTTTGAAGAACTACAAGGATTTATTTAAAAAAAATGGTTACAAATGAATGTGAAAAAGCCTGCAGCTTAATTTCAGTTGTAGCTCATGGCTGAAGAGAGATCAAAACAAACATCCATCTCTGGAGAGACAAAATGGAGACTAACACTGGAAGAACGAAGAGGGGAGGAGTCCAGCTCTTTTATCCATAGCCCTAAACTGCCCCCACAATGGTCACTATGAGACATTGCTACTGAGAGCTGATACTGCCAGGGTCCTAGCTCCAACACTTCTCTTCATCGGCTCGTGCTGCTGTCTATAAGCCCCAACTTCTCCCTCAAGGTTCTGAAACGATCCCTGGGCAACAGCTTAGTTAGCACATCTGCTACCATTTGTTGACTTGGGCAATTCATCAATTTTACAAGTCCCATTTTTTGTGCATCCCGCACATAACGATATTTTGTTTCAATGTGTTTTGTTCTAAATTTATTTTTCTCTATTTGTGAGATCTGGATTCAGCTTTGATTATCCTCGAACATCTCAGTAGGTTTTGGCTCGTCTATGTTGAAATCAGACATTAGCTTGTGCAACCACGCCACCGCTTGACATGCTTGAGTGGCAGATACATATTCTGCCTCAGTAAATGAGAGAGAAACTATTGATTGCTTGCAGCTATGCCAACTAACTGCTCCACCACCAAAAAGGAATACATAACCACTGGTTGACTTCCAGTCTGTTTGATCCACAACCCAGTCTGCATCTATATAACCTACTAATTTGGGTCTACTACTAGCAGACAACTTGAATTGTCCCTTTTAGGTACCTGCCTAGTCTCTTTACTGCAGTCCAGTCAGCTTTGCTGGGTGTGATTAATTTCCTACTCAAGATTCCCACAGATGCATCTATATCTGCTCTCATCATAGCTACATATACAAGTTTGCCAATCGCTGTCCTGTACTCACTGTTGTCTGGCAGAAGTTCACTCTCTTCCTGTTTTAGGTACCTGTCTCCATAGATGTACTTGTTTCTTTGGCCTCTGTAAGTTCCAAATACTCTAGCAAATCATTTATTTTCTGGTTTTGGTAAGCAAATAGTTTCCACCCTCTTCTCTCTCTATGTGTATCCCAAGATAGTGTGAAATAGGCCCAAATTCTTTTACTTCTATCTCACTATTCAGGTACTTTATTATTTCAAGGCTGTCCTTTCTATTTTCATAACAAATTATCAGATAATCAACGGAATTAAGTATATAGGTCCATCTGTTGTCTTTGAACCTCGAGTACAGGCAAGGGTCAGCCTTTGCTTGGGTAAATCCCTCATTGACTAGCAGCTAGTTTAATTTGACATTCCAGGCTCTTGCAGCCTGCTTTAGACCATAAATACTTTTCTGCAGCTTACATACACATTTTTCTTAACCAGGTTCCACAAATCCTGGAGGCTGTTTCATATAAATATCTTCTTTGATATCATGAAGAAATGTAGTTTTCATGTCTATGAGATCCACTTGCATTTTCTTTGTTGCTGCAATGCTTAGGAGTGTCTTACTGAGGTGTGTTTTACAATGGGAGCAAATGTCTCATCATAATCTTCCTCATATATTTGCAAGAATCCCTTTGCCACCAGTCTCACTTTGTAATGCTGGACATCTCCTCCTGCATTTTGCTTAATTTTAAAATCCATTTGCACCCCACAGTCTTTCTTCCCTCAGGTAGCTCTGTGAGTATCCATATGTTACTTTTGTGCAATGATTCCATTTCTTCTTTCACAGCTTCCTTCCAGTTTTGTGCTTCAGTTGCAGGTAAGTTATCAGTTTCTTTCCATATACTTGGTTCTTGAAACCTTTCTCCATTTGCAATGCAGGAAAGTTTCTTAAGTGGAACTTTTTTATTTTGTTGTGTTGAATGTCACACCCTTTGTCATCAGCATTTTCTTCTGCTGAATCACTGCCAGGTGTAACATTTAAAGTGGATCCTTCCTTTTGGCCATATTGCCTTGATTATTTCTCCAACTTAAAATGGGCTCTAAGCTTAGCAATTCACTAGCGGTTGGTTGTTCACTTGCACTTCATTGCATATTTTAATTGTTTCTGTGGCAAGATCTAAAATCCTATATCCTTTACATCCTATGGAATAGCCAACGTATTCCTATCTTAGCTCTACAGTTGAGTTTGGTCCTTTTGGCTTTTGGTATATAGGTGTATGCTTTAGATCCAAACACTCTTATATGACTCAAAGTGGGCTTGTTGCCATGTCATAACTCATGTGGTGTTGTTCCTGTGGCCTTTTCTTGCAATCTGTTTTGTAGGTAAGTAGCAGTCATCACTGCCTCTCCCTAAAATTTAGTAGCCAAATCAGCATCTACGAGCATGCATCTCATCATTTCCAAAAGAGAATGGTTCTTTCTTTCTGCCACTCCATTTTGCTCCGGAGTATAAGGAACAATCTTTTGGTGTTCAATGTCCACCTCAAGGAATCTTACAACATCATTCCCAATATATTCACCACCATTGTCAGTGTGGAGGATCTG
Organism: Hemicordylus capensis; assembly: GCF_027244095.1. NCBI lineage: Eukaryota > Metazoa > Chordata > Lepidosauria > Squamata > Cordylidae > Hemicordylus > Hemicordylus capensis. Next base: position 264,488,795 of record NC_069657.1, on the reverse strand, counting down.
TGCTTTCTCCCAAACTTGTTGCTCTCTTGCAATTTTTTTTAAAGACTTTCTAGTACTTGTCCCTTTTCACTTAACAGGTACGTATCTAGAATAGTCATCAATGAAAGTAAGAACTTATTTATTCCCTCCTGATGTATTAACTTGCAAAGGTCCATAAACACCACTACAAATTAAATGCAAAGGATGCTGTGCTTATTTTTCTGTGTGTGGAAGAAAAGCAGGTCGTGTTGCCTTTGCTCTTATACAGCATGCACACTTTGATTCAGGGGGCTAATTTTAGACCCTTTACCAAATCCAACCTTTCAGCCTGACATATCATTTTGGCATCTCTATGACCTAACCTTTTGTGCCACAAATTCAGACTTTCTTTGTGTGTGCATTCCTTCACAGTTTTGGCCTTTTCAGTCACACATTCTACTTCAAACAATCCATTCTCTTGTAAAACTGCTTTCATAAGCAACTCCTGTTTATGAGTAATGAAACAGTGCCTTCCTTTAAATTTTACTTCACAGCCCCTTTCTGTAGCATATTTTACAGACATCAGACTTGTTTCTAGAGTAGGCACATACAAAGCTTCTTCAATTGTTAATCCAATGGTTTCTCCTTTCTCCAGTTTGCAGAGCAACTGTGCAGATCCTTTCCCTTCTGTATACATCAGTTTTCCATCTGCCAAGTATATAAGGATTTTACAACTTGTATCTAGGTTTATAAATCTCTCCCTTTCTCTAATCAGGTTGCTTGTAGCACCTGAATCAATGCAATTGCCACTGCTGCATTTCTCAGACTTCGCTTCCTAAACTTTATCTGTTCTTGCAAGGTATATCCTTTGCTTATTAGCTTTAATCCCTGATTGCTTGTAAGTTCTATACTCTGTGTTCTCAGATGACTCACTCTCCTTGCAATTTTGTTTTGCTTTCCTTTTGTCTGCAAACTCTTTATTCTCGGGACACTTATTCTGCAAGTGTTTGGGGCTTCCACAAATAAAGCATTTCTTATTTCTCTGCAAGGTTCTAAATGCATTTTCTTCACTTTCCTTTGGTTGCTTTTCTTCCCTTCTGTGCAAATCAAAGTCCTCTAGACGGTTAATTACAAATTGTAAGTCTGCATCCTCCTTGACTTCCAAGGCACTAGTCACAATATCAAAGTAATGTGGCAAAACTATTCAACAGCAATCCTATCAAAACTGCATTTGGAATGATTATTTCTTGAGCTTGCAGTTGCCTAGACATTTCTAACATTTCATTTATGTGCTTGGGCAGATAAAGAGAATGAGATAAAGACTTCTTCTCTAAGTCTTTTATTGCTCAGTTTTCTTACTAGATGCACTTTGGAAACCACAGACTTCTTTTTATATAATCCCTTCAGAGTTTCCCACATATTCTTTGCATTTTCATTGTCTCTTAGATGCACTAAGATGGGGTCACTCACTGCCAAGCAAATCATTCCTGATGCCTTTTCATCTGCTCTGTCCCATTCTTTCTGCTCCTTTCCAGCATCTGCAGAATGCTGGGTGTGCAGAACACTGACAAGTCCATGACTCTTTGAGGAGTATCTCCATCTTGAAAGACTGGAACTCATACTCAGGACCTTGCAACTTTTCAATCATCTGGAATCCTTGTGCTGTCTCCATTTTCAAAGCTTTTCTCTTTGCTTTAATTTCTATTTAACTCTCTAGGCTTTTCTCTTTTGTTCACTGGCTAACGGGCCTCATAACCCTTTGTAGGGGAAGAATGGCGGTTCAGTCTCCAAATAGCAAAGCAAAACCAGTTTGGTGAGAAAGCAAAAAAGCAATAGGTCTTGAGACTGTTCTTTAGTATTGAAGAACTAGAGAGATTTATTTAAAGAAGGTTACAAACACATGTGAAAAAGCCTGCAGCTTAATTTCATCTATAGATCATGGCTGGAGAGCGAGAGCGAGAGAGAGAGAGCGCAAAAACAAACATCCATCTCTGGAGAGAAAAAATGGAGACTAACACTGGAAGAACTAAGAGGGGAGGAGTCCAGCACTTTTATCCATGACCCTAATGCCCACTCCCCACCCCAGTGGTCACTTTGAGACATTGCAGCTGAGAGCTGATGCTGCCAGGGTCCTAGCTCCAACTAAATGGACACCGCAGAAGCTGTGAAAAGTTGATGGTTCTTGTCTACCTGTAGTAAGGAGGAGGTATAGTAATTGCATGGGCACAGGAGTGCCTTTTACCTTGCTCTCTTCAGGGTCTCTCACTCATTTCTCACCAACCCCTGATAAAGACTACATGATGGGGGCCATTCCAGTAGAAGTGAAAGGAGCCCATCGTAGAACTGGATATCTGTAGCATTCAGAAATGCCATTGTGTGTGCATGTGTGAGGTTGGAACTGGTCTCAATTGAGTGATAATCCATTACTGCTCTCCAGGTGGGACTTTTGTCACCACCTATAAAGGCCCCTTTCCTTCTGCAACAACCATATGGTATTATTACATTATCTATTCTATAGGTGTTTACGAACTATATATTAAAGGGAGACATTCCTAAATTAAATCGCTTGGCTATGGATGACCAATGCCAAGGAAGAGAACTGCTTTACATGTAGTATAAGAATGCTTAGAAGTTCGACCCTCACATGCAAATGATGATTTACATTTACTACTGGCAGTCTCTGAGCATCCCTGCATGATTCAAAAGCTTTCTTTCTCATTCCTTCCATTCCAGTACCCTCATGAATGGAATACAAAGCAGCTTATTGTTTAGGATCCAGCAGGAAATTCACAAACAGAGTTGTGCAATTTTGAATCTAAGTGAAGGTGTAGTTATGCAATACTTACTTTCTCATTGAGGAGTATGAGGCCTAAGAGAGGTCTTGACACAGACCACTGGTTTCTACAGTCTTCAAAAATTATGGTGTTCATGAGGATCGACATCATCTGAAAGGAAAAGAAAATTCAAACAATTGTTTAATATATAAGATCACAGAATTGAGGGGTGTGTGTGTCTTGTAGACTATCTAGTTCAACCCACTACTCTAGAGCATTCCTAACAGATAGCTGCCCAGCATCTATTTGAAGACCTCCAAGCAAGGGGGAGCACATCTCAACAGGTAATTGGTTCAACTGTCACTCTTCCTGTGAAGAAGTTTCTCATAATGTACAACTGAAATTTATCCTCATTTATCTTATGCCCACTGGATCTAGTTCTGCCCTCTGGGACAACTGAGAACAAGTCTTTGCCCTCTTTATGACAGCTCTTTAAGTATTTGAAGAGTGCTATCATATGTCTCCCTCAATTTGCTGTCTTCCAGGCTAACTTACCCATTTCCTTCAACCTTGCCTCTCAGGACTTGTTTTCCATAAGCTGTTTATGTATGACTAATTTTTGTCCACAGATAGAAAAATCTTTTTTTGTGGAAACTACTCTTGCTCTTGACATAACGTAGTCTATCTCTGTTAATCTCTGAAATATCATAGTTATTCCTGTATCATTTATTGTGATTACCAATAGCACCAGTGTGTGCAGTTAATAATTATTTTAAGAAATGACTACAGAACACGGGATAAAACATAAGAATGCTCAGCTTGCTTGGACAATTTGCTTTGAACTCAGGCCTTCCTATAGAAATCCATATCCTCCTCCTTTGTTATAATCTGTTAACAATATTCTGATGAGAACAAATTCACTTCATGCTTGGGATTGCTTGCAACCATTTCCCCATCTGATTAGTTTTTAGTACAGAAAATGTATAGTTGCTACTCAGTGCTGTAAGTAGTCCAGTCACCACTGTAGTGTTTGTAAGGAAAGACTAGCAGCCTAGAAGAACAATACTTAAGAAGTCTCTTAGAGGAGGCAGCCTTTCCTTTATTTACTCCGCCTATCTCATCTGTTAGACCTTTAACTCTTGAAGTGCTATAAAGTAAAGTGTGCTGTCGAGTCGGTGTCGACTCCTGTTGACCACAGAGCCCTGTGGTTGTCTTTGGGAGAATACAGGAGGGATTTACCATTGCCATCTCACACGCAGTATGAGATGATGCTTTTCAGCACCTTCCTATATCACTGCTGCCGGATATAGGTGTTTCCCATAGTCTGGGAAATACAGTCTCTCTCTCCCTCTCCCTCTTTCTCTCTCATATTCTCCTAAATATATCCATCACTAATCCCATGTGTGGCAGCTCTTGCAAGAGTTTGCATGCAGCTGCCTGCGCTGTGACAGGAAGAAAATGGAAGCAGTGGCCAGCCGGCAGAGAGGAAGGCGCCGTCAGCGGGCGGGGAGTGAAAGCTTCCACAGCCCAGCCTGGCGGCGAGGGAAAGCGCTGGCCATGCCAGCTGGCGACGGAAACCGCCACCGGTGGACAGGGAGGGAAAGCCAAGCCAAGCACAGAACGGACTGAGGCTGAAGGGAGTGGGGGAAGGAAGAACAGACTGGGGCTGAAGGGAGGGGAGAAATGACATGGAGAACTAGGGGTGCAGATGGTCTGCACCGGATCAGCTAGTTCTACTTAAAGCACAACCATTGCATAAGGTTCTGTTACAAGGATATAACTACTTTACACTCAAGTCACCATTATTTTGTCAATGGGAAAAAGTGAACTTTTCCCAGGATCCACATTAATTGCTATTGCAATTGTTACATATTAGTAGGAATGCATCTACATAGCTTCTATTGGCTACGATATCAAGGTGACAACGCTTCCCCCTTTCTATCTCCCAACTACAATGTTTTGCAAACTTTTATTTTTCTCTGTGCTCCACGGCCTGTGAATGACAAATTCTGTGGTATTCATTTAGTGCCACTCTAAATAAATAAATAATAATAGCAAGATTACTTAGTAAAATAAAGGATAGAATTAATGAAAGGAATGGAATTATTTCTGTTTTTATGGAGGATGAAAGGAATTGAATTATTTCTGTTTTTATGGAGGATGTGATGCTACAGAAGCCTACTTTTAAAACCAGACTTCTACTATTAACTGGAACCAATTTCTGCTGAGTTCAGATAATTCAAAAATTACAAAGTCTATTAAAAGCTCTCTGGCCTCGAAAGATACTCCAGTTATCTATAATTTAAGTAGAAATCCTGCATGTACCTTATGTGTTATATAGGCAAATTTATAAAGTAGAATACGCCCCCCCCACACCAATAAATAGGTCATTCAAAGCTATAATATTCCAAGTACAAAACTCAGATTGCATCTGAATAGATTTAAAGTATCAGATTTGTAAAATGTCACAAAGAAAAACTTAACTCACAGCTATGGGGGAAAAAAATTCACCCTAATATCAAATACAAGGAAAATGTGGAAAATCATCAAATTATTTCTTCAAGGCCAATGAGTAGCAGTGAATTGAGCCCCCAGAGAACTGACACACACTGGAAGGCAGACTGTAATAACTGCCCAAGAATAAGTCAAATAACATGTTTCACTAAATGAAAAACATAATCCTAGCCCTGCAAACCACTCAGAACAAGGAAACCACTCCACATTACTTGAAACTTTAACATTAGATGTCCACTGTGAAGTACAAACAAGGCTTTCCTTTATTAGTACCATCACATGCTGATGACCAAGTATTACTCAAGCATAAAGACAGAAAATGTTGCATCAATCAATCTGCGAGTCTATTTTCATGCACGCACAAACAGTGGAGAAAATTAAAACACAACACAAAATAGAAATCCACCCCCCCCCCGTAGACTACAAAATGAAACTCTTCTGTCGTCCATCCATCCATCCATCTATCCATTCTTCAAATGTGTAGACTGTCCCAAACTTCCATCTCTGGGTGGGTAACAGCAACATAAAACAGATTAAAAATGAAAACATTAAAACAATTTTAAACCACAATCCAATTAAAAAGCTTGGGTGAATAATTGTGTCTATAGAGACTTTTAAAAAGTTGTCAGAGATTGGGAGGCTCTTATTTGAACAAGGAGTGCATTCCATAGCCTTGGAGCAGCAACAGAAAAGGCCCATCCCTACGCAGGGCCTGCGTAGCCACCAGACGAGCAGCTACCAACTGCAGATGAACTTCTCTAGATCATCTCAATGGGTGGTGCAGTTCATGGTGAAGATGTTCTCTTAAATATTCAGGGCCTAAGCTGTTTAGGGATCCAAAAGAGTAACAAAGTCACACTCCCTCTGTCAATTCCTAATTACAGATAATCTATCAGGCCGACCAAGGAAGTCTCCATGACATAGCCTGCCCAAAAGCCAGTTTTAAATGGGTCTAGATAATTGGTTTCCTCCAAGACTGCCTGGAGCTGAGAGGCTACCATCCTCTCAATTACCCTGCCCAACCATGGGAAATTGGAGACAGGTCTATAGTTGCTTCTCTGAGGGATCCAATGCAGGCTTCTTCAGAAGAGGTCTAAAGATTGCCTCAAGACAAGTTGGTATCCTGCCCTCCCTCAGAGAAGCATTTATAATATCTACTAAGCCTTCTACAACAAACCCCTTGCCAGATATAATAAGCTATGTCAGGCAAGGGTCAAGAGAACAGGTGCTAGGCTGCACCATTTCAAGCAGCTTGTCCACATCCTCAGGAGTCACAGACTGAAACTGATCCAGTCTAACCAAGAAGAGGAGTTGCTGGACACCTCTGCATCAGACACTGCAGTAATTGTGGGGTCTGAGTCGGTCCGCCCAAATACGAGATATTTTATCCACAAAGAACTCATTTTAAAATGTCACAGCTGAACAACTCAGCTGGGCGTGAGCTTGCGGATGCAATGCGAGCATAATATAATTGCTTCTTTGCCATATACATTGCCTGAGCATGGTTCTTCAAATGCCTTCTATGTAGTAACCTGTCAGATTCGAGCCAATTCTTTCTCCATTTGCTCTCCAGTCATCTACCTTGCCACTTCAGCCTCCGTAGTTCTTCTGTACTCCAAGGGGCCAGTTTTGAGGTGGACCAGAGAGAACTCTTAGGAGCAAGCATGTCTACTGCCCTTGTGAATTTGCTGTTCCAATTTTCAACCAGGGCATCAACAGCATCACTGGCAGAGCCAACATTAAATCCTTCCAAGGCTTCTTGAATTGCATCCAATAACCTTCTATGGTGGACCATCCTAATAGGTTCCTCATCCCTGCATAGGTGGGATGTGGTTGTGAGTCCAACCTTAACCAGATGGTGGTCCGTTCATGACACTGGGGAAATCACAGGGGTCCTCACCCATGGAACACCACCCTGAGCAGAGTAAAAGACCAAATTAAGTATGTGATCAGGGCATTGGTCCCTAGACCATTTGGGATAGGCCCATATGTGTCATAGCTGCTATGAACTCCTGAGCCACCCCAAACTGAACACTGAAATCCCCCACCACTACCTGCTGAGGCGACTCTACCACTAAACCTGAGACCAAGTCCATCAGCTCAGTTAGGGATTCTGTTGGGCTGCAGGGTGACCAACAGAAGTCCCAGTTTATCCCTGGTCCCCAAACTTAAGTACACACATTTGATATGGTCAGACAGTTCAACAGGGATCCTGGTAAAGGAGATGTTGTTCTTATAGCCTATAACCACTCTGCCTTCCCGCCCACATCCATTCACCTCCTTCTCATCAGAGTACCCTGGAGGAAGAAGCTGTGACCAGACTGGCCTACCCAAGTCTCTGTGATACATACCAGGTCGGCCCCTTCATCCATAATCAGATCATGGGTGATGTCATTGATGAGTAGACAATACTGGCTAGATGGAACAAGGAGACAGGGCTGCAGCTCAGCAGTACATGCAGAGAGTCCCCTAGACAGATCAATGGCCTGACTCTGTATAAGACAGCTTCCTATGTACTATGACCGGATTCCATGTAAGACAACTTCATATGCTTCTGGTCCCACAGCTGCTTTCTATACAGGATACTGGTACTCTCATGGTTTGCAGTACAGATGGCAACTATCTGTGGCTACCCAGTGAGTGCAAAAGGTCTCTGCATGAAAATATGATGCAATGTGAGTATAAGGCATCTTGCATTGCCTGTGTTCTCCACTTGCAAGTGATTTGCTGCAGCATAAGAATGGTACATTGAAGCCAGTGCAGTATATAGTATATATTTGTATATATTTGCAGCAGTATATAAATATTTGTTGTTGTAGTAGTAGTATAAACAAGAGAACTTAAAGTACAAGGTTGTACCTTTTGTGTTCAAACTTTGCTGTTTTGTTTTAGAAGCTGAACCCAATGCTGTGCATTTGGGATTACTGCTAACGGTGGTGGTCTCTGGAGCATTGTCTGTCTGGTCACTAGGCAGGCAGAACTACAATTTGGCAACTCAGAAAAAATGTATTCATTTAGAAACGTTGTTAGCCACCCTTCAGGAGCAAGCTACCAAAGCAGCATATAGGAAAGTGGGGAAAGTAATACATATCACACAACTGTTGAACTTTATGGATTTCATGGATCCCCGCCTCCCCAAAATGTTGAAAAACATTTAATGCAACACAGACATAACTCAAGTGGTTGCCCAACTGCTTGGAAATCCAAAGCAGGGGAAGATTGTACTCTACAAAGGTTTATTGATATCAGTGATGCAGTGAGCAATATGCTCATAACATTGACAGATGCTACAATCAATATAGAAGATATGATTAAAATTCAAAAATAGCCTTGATAAAATAGGAGCTTGTGTTTTAGCACAACAGTCAATACAGATAAATGTAAACACATTATTTGGGGGGAAATGTATAAATATCTACTGAGGAGGGAATTATATTTCATGTATATTTCAATGCTTAATTTGCTTTTTGGCCCTAAACTGGGGCCCCCGTCCATGGCCTCCAAGGCCCAACAGGGCCTCCAAAAGATGGGGTGGGGGTGGGCCTCCTGCCACCACTGTGAGCCTGTCACAAGCCCTCCTCCCCAATACTCTAGCCGTCCATGTGCGCAGTGTGCGTGAGGCGAGTAGGCCTCCCCCTGCCCATGGTGGCGACCAGAGTGGGAACAGCCGCTAAGCTGTCCGTCTCAGTGGCTTCTGAGAACTGCGAGGCGCTCCAGTGCACCTGCGCAGTTAGAATACAGTGTCGCACGCCCGTGACGTCACGGGCGGTCCGGGTGCCCAGTTTGCCTGGGTGCACCACTGCACCAGCGTTATCACATGTTGCACTTCAGAGTCAGCACTGTGATGCTGTGGCAAAAAAGACAAACACCATTTTGAGTTGCTTTCCAAATGTGTCATCTGCAGGAGATGGGAGGTTACAGGATATTTGTCCTTGATTCCATTTAGGCTTTGGAGAAGAAGAGGGAACTCTCTTTGGATCCTTCCAGACAGCAATAAACTGCAGGATGTAAAAGGCTTGCATGCAAGCTTTGAGTGCAAGCTTACTGATCCTTCACACACTTCTACAGGCTTAAATGTCCTTTCTCAGAACGATCTCAGGTTGTATTCAGATGCCAAGCAGGGATATTACATGATTTTCACAGCATCACATAAGAACAACCCTGCTGCATCAGGCCCAAGATCTCTCTAGTCCAGCATCCTGTTTCACATGGTGGCCCACCAGATGCCTCTGAGAAGCCCACAGGCAGGGGGTAAAGGCTTGCCTTCTCTCTTGCTGTTGCTCCCCTGCAACTGGTATTTAGAGGCATCTTGCCTCTGAGGCTGGAGGTGACCTATAGCCACCAGATTAGTAGACACTGATAGACCTGTCCTCCATGAATTTGTCCAAGCCTTCTTTAAAACCATCCAACCTAGTGGCCATTACCATATCCCATGGCAGAGAATTCCACAGATTAATTATGTGCTGTGTGAAAAAGTCCTTCCTTTTCTTGGTCCTAATTTCCTGGCCATCAGTTTCATGGGATGACCCCTGGTTCTAGAACAATTAAATATACAAGTATAACTGCGGGGGGGGGGGAGATCCTTTGAGCATAACTTTAACATAATAAAATACAACCTACCTAGAAAAAAAGAAATGGGGGGGGGGGGGGAGAGCACGCCCTCTTCTAAGGAGATATATCATTTGTTTTCAAAGAACAAACAATTAATTAAAACAACCAAATAGCTGAAAATTCCTCTTTACTTTTCAGTCAGAAAAAAACCCCAGTTCAAATGCTGACAAGGAACACATGTCAGTTATCCAAAGTTGAAATTCAGGAGTAAATTTGTCCTTCAAGTGCTGTATTATAATCCTTTTAGCAAGCCCTAAAGCATGAAGTATCCACAATTCTTGATGTACCCCAATAAAGCATGAATGCCCTTGACAGGCAATGACCGCTGCAGTGTCATATTAACAACCTTGTGGATTTCAGGCCAAAATGGCACAAAAACCAGACAGGACAAAACCATATGCTCATGTGTACCCTCAGACAGATCATACCTCCAGGATCTAGAAGTCTGTGAATATCCCTTGTTAAACAGTCTCTGAGGTGTCCAATAAACATGGAATAAACATTTCTGCTATTTTAGCTGCATTTTGAGATCTGAAGAGGCACATTTCACTGCCTTCAAATCAAGTTGCCATTGATTTAATAAGATAGGGTTAAGGATGTGCATGGAACTGGCAGGGGGTGGTTTGAAGGAGGGGGGATGCTGTTAAGGGTGGAGGAGGGTGCCCTTACCCTTCTTGTCACCTTTCCCCTGCTGGCGCACCATTTAAAAAGTCTCCATTGGGGTGGCAGCATACCTCCCTGCTGCCCTGGTGTTCTTGGCTGGAAGTAAAAGGAAGTGCCCAGAACGTGAGTGAGTGCAATGTGTGCGTGCCCATGCCTGGTGTGCGCGCACACGCTGGGTACTTCCTTTTACTTACGGTCAAGGATGACACCGGGGCAGCAGGGAGGTATGCTGCCACCCCAACAGAGACTTTTTAAATGGAGCGCCAGTGGGGAAAATCTGGCAAGAAAGGTAAAGGCACCCTCCCCCACCCTTAAAGGCATGCCCCTCACCTTTAAACTGGTGGAACTGCCGGTTCCGTGCACATCCCTAGACAGGGTATACAAGATAATTGTTCCAAAGATCTCAGATATAATCCATATCAACTTTATCATTGTCTTTAAACTTCTGATAGAGCAAAGTTACAGGCTTAGGTGCATCCAATAGATGTTCCAGGTCTAATAATAGAAATGAAGTTTCAGAAGTTGCAATCGCATCAGGACAAAAAAGGCTTGATAGCAAATGTTTTAGCTGATGTAACTGCCAGCTAGCATTTAAAGATAAATCCAACTCAGCTCTCAAAGTATCAAAAGGTACTCCAAATGTGGCTGCACTACAGAATTGTATAAGGGAATAATAATAATAATAATAATCATCATCATCATCATCATCCCCCAGTGAGGCACTGCCTTGGTATGGTTGTGGGGCTTGTGAGCTCTGAGGAAGGTGAGAGCTATGCCAGAGGTCCAACCATACTGGACAGGTCTCACCAGAGGAGCCAGACAAAGAGTGCCTTTCCCATCAACAATATGGTGAGATGTAACTTTAATAAATCATCGCCCAGGTCAACAAGGACTGCGCCAGGTGCTGAAGTCCCTGGACATCTGGTGGCAAATGGGCAACAGGACTCAGGATCTTCAGTTGAGCAACCAGGGCTGAAGACAGCAAAGTTACTGGAAGAAACGTAGCTTAACCGAAAAAAATATACGAAAAATGCCAACAAGGAAATAATGATCTGCTATTACAAGTCTAGTCCAACTAGAAGAGGTTATTTAAAAAGAATGTACCAAATTTGGAAAGAGAGGCATCCAGATACAGAAATAACAGAACAAAGGCTAGCAGACCAGAGAAGATTCATAATAAGAAATTAAGTATTCACAGGAATTGAGCTGGAAGAACTGCAAAGAGCAACACAGGCTCAAGATATGGAAGAAGAATTACCACCAACTGAAGCAGTTGCTCAGGCGCAGGTGGAGGAGGTGTTGGAAATAGAGGATACCACTGTTGCTGAACTCTTTCAAAATCAAAACCAGGCAACCTCCCCTTTGCCTTCACCTCAAAAACCTGAATGCCGTTTAACAGAAGAGCAACAAGAACTAAAGCAAAAAATAACTGAGCACATGAACCAAACAACCACCAGGGTTCGATTTCCAGCTCTAAAAACAGTTGCCAAAAAACAACTTGCTCAGGTATTAAAAGATGTCAATGCTGCACTTGCAGAAATAACAACCAATAATTTGCAAGAAACAAACCAACTAATGTACAGTGCAGCAACAATAACAACAACAACACAAGAGCTTGGATATAAGATCAATGGACCTGTAAAAAAAGCAAGTAGTACATCACCTAAATGGAAGATTAGATTAGAAAATAAAATCTCCAGGCTCAGATCAGATGCTAGTAAATTGAAAGATATGAAAGACAAGAAGCTGAAAACACCAAACAGTATCTGATCCAAAAATACCACCTCGATTCAAGGAAAATTAGAGAAGTCCTGGAAATAATAAAGCAGCAAATAACAGCATTGTCGAAGAAGATTAGCAGGTATGAAGCCAGAACTACACAACACAGGCAGAATCTCCAATTCCAGTCGAATCAGAGACGTTTCTACCAAAGCATAGAAGGAGAAACTGCAAGAAACCTAGAAACACCAAATAAAGAAGAAACAGTGCAATTCTGGGGGAAATTATGGGACAATCCAATAGATTATAATAAAAAAGCAGGCTGGATGAAAGAGATCAAAAAATGTAACCAGCAAATGCAAGATCTAAAAATAACACCAGAATTAATAAGTGAAAGAGCAAAGAAAATTAAAAATTGGACTGCGCCAGGCGACAATGAACTGTATGGCTTTTGGCTTAAACACCTAACAAGCCTTCATAAACAACTATCAAAACAGTTCAATCACATTTTGCAAGGAGGTGATATTGAACAATGGCTAACAACTGGGAAAACTCATCTCATCATGAAAGACCCAGCAAAAGGTGCAGTTCCAAGTAATTATAGACCAATAACCTGTCTGCCAACCATGTTCAAATTATTAACTGGTATAATAGCAGATGAAGTGATGCAACACTTATTAACTAACAAACAGCTTCCAGTTGAACAGAAAGGAAATTGCCTGAACACCAGAGGCACAAAAGACCAGCTGCTGATTGACAAAATGATTTTAGAAAATTGCAAGAGAAGAAAAACCAATCTAAGTGTTGCATGGATTGACTACAAGAAAGCCTTCGATTCATTGCCTCACACATGGATACTAAAATGTTTAGAAACAACTGGTGTCAGCAAAAACATCCAGATATTTATTAAAAAAGCAATGAGCATGTGGAGTACACAGTTAACAATCAGTGGCGAGACACTTGGACAGGTTAGCATTAGAAGAGGCATTTTCCAAGGGGATTCACTATCCCCTCTGTTGTTTGTAATCGTCATAACCCCACTTTCACAAATACTAAACAAAACAGGCCTCGGATACCAAACATCTAAAACATCAAGTCAAATCAACCATCTGCTGTACATGGACGATCTGAAGTTGTATGGAAAGTCCCAGTCAGAAATTGAATTACTGCTAAACACTGTCCGTATATTCAGTAGCGATATAGCAATGGAGTTTGGACTAGACAAGTGTGCTGCATTAATAATGAACAGAGGGAAAATAAGAAAAACAGAAGGAATAGAACTGCCCAATGGAAGCAAGATCAAGAACCTGGAAGAGAAAACATTACAAATACTTGGGCATTCTCCAGGCTGATAACATCACACACACTGAAGTTAAAAGAAAAATGGGAAGTGAATACATCAGGAGAGTTAGAAAAATCCTCAAGTCCAAACTCAATGGCGGGAACACCATACAAGCCATAAACACTGGGGCTATACCTCTTATTAGATACACTGCAGGAATACTAGACTGGACCCAGGCAGAGCTAGAGACGCTAGATCGTAAGACCAGGAAAATCATGACCATCAGTCATGCTCTGCACCCCCGCAGTGATGTCGATAGGCTATACCTCCCTCGCAGCTCAGGTGGAAGAGGAATGCTGCAAGTCCATCAAACAGTAGAGGAGGAGAAAAGAGGCCTTGAAGAATATATCAAGGACAGTGAAGAAGATGCACTTCAAATGGTCAATAACACAAAACTATTCAACACCAATGAAACAAAGCAGGCCTACAAGAAAGAACAAGTCAAGAACCGAGCAGAAAAATGGAAAAATAAGCCCCTGCATGGTCAATATTTGCACAATATAAGTGGAAAATCAGACATCACCAAGACCTGGCAATGGCTTAAGAATGGCAACCTGAAGAAAGAAACAGAGGGTTTAATACTGGCTGCGCAAGAACAGGCACTAAGAACAAATGCAATAAGCGCAAAAGTAGAAAAATCCACAACAAACAGCAAGTGCCGCCTTTGTAAAGAAGCAGATGAAACCGTGGACCACCTAATCAGCTGTTGTAAAAAGATCGCACAGACTGACTACAAACAAAGGCATGACAAGGTAGCAGGGATGATACACTGGAACATCTGCAAAAAATACAAGCTACCTGTAGCCAAAAATTGGTGGGACCATAAAATTGAAAAAAGTTGTAGAAAATGAAGATGTAAAAATATTATGGGACTTCAGACTACAAACAGACAAACATCTGCCACACAATACACCAGATACAACTGTAGTCGAGAAGAAAGAAAAACAAGTCAAAATAATTAACATAGCAATACCACGGGGTAGCAGAATAGAAGAAAAAGAAATAGAGAAAAAAAAATCACAAATTACAAAGGTCTACAAATTGAAATTGAAAGGCTGTGGCAGAAGAAGACCAAAATAATCCCAGTGGTAATTGGTGCCCTAGGTGCAATTCCAAAAGACCTTGAAGAGCAGCTCAACACCATAGGGGCCACAGAAATCACCACCAGCCAAATCACCACCAATTATAAAAAGCAACTTTACTGGGAACAGCCTATATTCTGTGACGATATCTACAACAACAGCAACAACATTGATAATAAAATTCAGCCATCCCAGGTCCTTGGGAAGGACTCGATGTCTGGATAAAACAAACCATTCAATAACACCTGTCTGACTGTGTAAACAATAATAATAAAAATTCGATTTCTATACCGCCCTTCCAAAATTGGCTCAGGGTGGTTTACACAGATAAATAACAAACAAATAAGATGGAACCCTGTCCCCAAAGGGCTCACAATCTAAAAAGCAACTTAAGATAGATACCAGCAACAGTCATCGGAGGTACTGTGCTGGGGGTGGATAGGGCCAGTTACTCTGCCCCTGCTAAATAAAGAGAATCAGCACATTAAAAGTTGCCTCTTTGCCAAGTTAGCAGGGGTCTGCTATTAGTGTTTTAATTTTCAATCCCCTTCCTAACAATCCCTAGCATGGAGTTTGCCTTTTTCACAGCTGCCATGCCAATGAGCTGTTAACCACAACCCCAAGATCTCCTTTCTGGTCAGTCACTGAAAGCTCAGACCCTATCAGTGTATATACTGTGAACTTTTGCCGCCCCCCGCCATGCTTACATTGAACCGCATTTGCCATTTTGTCGCCCCCCCCCCCGTTTGGAGATATCTTTTTGCAACTCCTCACAATCTGTTGTGGATTTCACTACCCTAAACAGTTTAGTGTCATCTGCAAATGTTCGCTGCTTACCCCAACTTCTATATCATTTATGAACAAGTTAAAGAGCACTGGTCCCAGTATCAATCCCTGAGGGACCCCACTTCCTACTTTCCTCCATTGTGAACACTTTATTCCTACCCTATGTTTCCTGTCTTTCAATCAGTTACCAATCCACACATGAACCTGTCTCCTTATCACATGACTGCTTAGTTTATGCAAGAGCCATGGTGGGGAACTTTGTTAAAAACCTTTTGGAAGTCCAAGTATACTATGTCAACCGGATCACATTCATCCATATGTCTGCTGACACTCTCAGAGAACTTCAAAAGGTTAGTGAGGCAAGACTTGCTCTTGCAGTCATGCTGGTTCTCCTTCATCATGGCCTATTCTTCTATATGCTTAACAGTTTTGTCCTTAAGTATGCTTTCCATCAATTTACCTGGCATCGAAATTAAGCTAATAGCCTACAGTTTCTTGGATGCCCCCTGGATCACTTTTTGAAAATTGGAGCTATGTTACCTATTTTCCAGTTCTCTAGTACAGAGCCTGTTTGCAGGGACAAGTTACATATTTTTGCTAGGAGATCAGCAATTTCATGTCTATCTATCTATCTATCTATCTATCTATCTATCTATCTATCTGTCTGTCTCAATACATTTTTATACTGCCCCATAGGGGTGTGCACCGGACCGCGGACCTGCGGCTCGGCACTGGGGTGGGGGGGTCCATTAAGGGCGGGGGGGGCTTTACTCACCCCTCCCGCGCTTTGCTGCTTCGGCGCCATAATTAGTTTAAAAAATGCGCCGCAGAATCCCTCGCCGCTCCGGGGCTCCTTCTTGACTTCAAAATCGGGCGGCAGGATACTTCCCTGCCGCCCCCAAAGCCCCCTCAAGCCATTTGAGCTCTTTAAATCTCGCCCCGGACCGAGTGCTAAAGCGCTCGGGCGGGCGGCGGGGAGATGTCCGTCCGTCCGCCCGCCCCCTTCCCTGCCTTCTGCGAAGTGCAGGGAGCCTTCTGCGCGCGCGTAGCCATGTTAGTAGAAACCTTCCACTACATAGCCGCATCTCACATAGCGGGGCATGCAGCCTTGTCAGGATGTCAGCCAGTACTTTAAAATTTAAAATAAATAATTAAACCTTCATTTTTAAGAAGGGAATACAAAAATAAGTGTTGCAACTTCTGTGGGAAAGAGAGAATGGCAGAGATCAAGCATTTCAGACAGAGGCCTAACATAGCTCTGTTCAAAGTTGGGTAAAATCTCTTGGCACATCTGAAATTCATATTTTGAATTTCATACCTACAATATCCTGAGGTATTAGAAGCTTCAAGGTACTGAAATAATATTCTGTCGATCAATATGTGAACTTTTGAAATATGTTGTCTCCTGATCTCTTTATGTAACTGTTCCTCAATTTGTATGTTCAGAGGTTGTCCCTTCATAAAGCAAGGTGTTTACCCAAAATTATTAGGGAAACAGTGGGGCAGCAAGATTTCCCCCCAAAGCTTCAAACAAAAGGAGGTGGTACACAATAGGATGCAACATTTGCTTTGTGCCTCAGGTGCACTGAGGGCTTGGGTCGCCACTGTGGATGTTCAAGTCAAATTGGTTAGTAAGAACTAGTTCTGCAAGAATAGCAATTAAATAAAGTTGAGGATCAGATAGAAACACTATTCCCTGATTGTAAATTATTCTGAAGACATGGACAAGTTACTTGGAGCAGTGTCGCCTACTACCTCTTCTCCTGATTCTTGCCCAACATGGTTTATACTAACTGGTGTGTGGGGGGGTTATTGGAGGGGACCTAGTAGATGTAGTAAATGCTTCTCTGAGGGAGAGAAGGATACTTTCCTGTTTTAAGGATGCATTTATTAACTTCTTCTGAAGAAACTTACACTGGATCCCTCAGAGTTAAGCAATTACAGGCCTGTCTCCAACCTCCCATGGTTCGGCAAGGTGATTGAGAGGGTAGTGACCTCATAACTTCATATAGTCTTGGAAGAAACAGATTATCTAGATCCATTTTGAACTGGTTTTCAGGTGGGCTACTGCAAGATGATTGATTGATTGATTGAGACTGCTGGGAGAGATCAGGATATTTGGTGCAGGGTATTATCAGTATGCTAATGACACTCAAATCTATTTCTCCATGTCAACTTCATCAATAAATGGCATAACTTCCCTAAATGCCTGCTTGCAGGCGATAATGTGCTGGATGAGAGATAAACTATGACTGAATCAAAATAAGATGGGGTTTGGAATTCAGGACAAAATTTTGATCTGCCTTTTCTGGACAGGGTCATACTCCCTCAGAAGAAACAGGTATGCAGTCTGGGAGTACTTTATATACCATTGGGGAAGACATGTCAACAAACGCACAATGGTGCTGTCATCACATCTTGGTTGGCCCTTGTAAAACTGACAGCAATATGACAAAGGCCATTGCTTCACAGCAGGTATAGGATAGACTCATGTTTGACATGTGGGTTTAAGTTTCAGAGGCAGCAGAACTTCATCTGATGCACTGGAAAACATGTTTTGAAAAACTTGGCTTATAATGAAGGTATGCTTCCTAGGTGCTACAACACTACTTCAGCTGACTGGCATATTGTACATTTATCTTCCTTCAGGTTAAGTTGGTGATGTGTGACTAACAGTCAAATGCTTCAAAACAAAAACAAACATATAATCCAAAGAGGCATTTTTGCTCATCTACACTGAATACCATGTAAATTGTCTACTGAGGGCTACATCCTTCTAGGCTGCTTTGTGTTTGGGTATGTGATGCAGCTGACAGATGTTTTCAAACTCAAGCATCCTTGTGTCTTCTCCATCTGTGCTTTTGGATTTGCAGATTATTATTCTTCAGGCTGGAATAACTTATCGCTCACAAAAAAGGATTCATAAGTTGCTTTTTTGGATGATGCTTAGGATTCTTCAAGCTGCAAACTCTGAGAAGTCATTTCCAGTTAGTGTATATCATACTGCAGCATGATCCATTTGGAAATTATGATGAGCTCTTTAAGCACTCGATCATACATCTTTCTCCCTTTAGCAATGCTAACAGAGGCCTTTATAGTACAAACTCTGAATGTTACTGTATTTGCACTGAACTGCTACTACTGGGATTGGAGAATAGCTCCTCCTTGAACAATCACTATCACATGATTAATGAGGGGAGAAAATAGCATCTATTACAAGTGCCTCTTGGGAGAATAAAGGTGCAGACAGCCTGATCCTTTTAATAGCTATGTCATATGCTTCCTTTGCCAATGGCCTTGGCAGGACTCTATCTTTTTGCAAAGCAAGCTTTTATCCTACCAACTCCTTTGCTTCTGGCCCCAAACTGTTGCTGGGACATGAAAGGGTGCTTTACTTAAATCTCTAGGATATGGATTCTGTGCCTTATTTTTTAGTGTCTGGCAATTGCAAGTGCTCTTCCTTTCTCCTCATCTGTGCTGATCAACCAGCTCAATAATGGTTCTTCCACAAGATGCTGAGACCCAAGGATAGATTTTCAATGCAGTCAATGCAAAAGAAAGGCAGGGACAGCATGCTGATTATGATTATTTTTGGCTTGGCATTCTTCAGCTTGCAAGTTCTGGTATGTTACTGATTAGTTCCCATTGATTCCAAATGGATATCAGCCATTTACCTGATATTTTTGCCTCTTTTCTGTACACTCCAGTAAACAATTATGCCCTTGAGACAATGATGATAGACAGGGTCAGGAAATCTGTGTAGCTTTTGACATCTTAGTCCCCCAAAATCTGCATTCCAGCAGAGACAGAGAAGAGAAGTACAGAAGTTGGGTTGATCATGCGCACCCAGGAATTAAAGAATGGTGAGATGTTTAGAGACAGGATTATGTTTAGAAACATAATACAGAATATTAAAATAACATAATAACAGGAAGCAATCAGAGTCCAAAATTCTCCAAAAAGAATCTCAGTGACCTGAAGCAAAGAAAGAGTTGACTCTCAGGGTCAAACTACATTTTATCTTAATTGCATGATTAAGAAGAGTGCTTAAAGGTGCAAGTGTTGCCTCTTTAACCAAAAGCAGCCATGGCGGGAGGTGCAATTCAGATCAGGACCTTGATGGCTCATAGGGAAAGGTGGATTTACCCTTTCCCTGGTGCCATTTTCATGCTGAGAATCACCCCGCTCAATGCTCATATTTGCTGCAAACAATCACAAGACAGCATGTAGTAACTCTGGGGGTTGGAGGGGGGCATGATTTTCAGTGGGAACACAGTGCTGGGAACCCCTCCCTCACCATGTGCTGTAGTCCCAATCTAAATCAGCCACCCCCTGGCTGCTTTTTGGTTAAAGAGGAGACACTCCTGCTTTTAAGCATGCCGCTTAAATATGTGATTAAACATGTAGTCTGATCCTCAAGTTCCTCAGCTTAACTTGAGTACTACTCTACAAGTATAGAATCTTCCAGAAGCACAGGTTTATCTATGCAGCACATAATTTAGGAGAGATGCTGGAACTGTTTCTCTCTCTGTACAGTCATCTTAGGGCTCTCTGTTCACAAGCAGTTCACAAACTGATCCTAATTTTTATGGAACAATTTGTTACTTGAAAATACATGCATTAGTAACAAATAGCAATTTGAAAGCACATTCTCATAAAGTGACTGGTGATGAACTGAATTCTAACAGTCGCTATTCCAAATAAAGATGGAAGACAGACATTATGAGTGTGGCAACAAGTGTTCACTTATTGTATAATAAAATGTAAACAGAATCTTTTTCAATTAATATAATTTCTTATCACCAGCACCAGCACCACCTATCAAAGCTAAAAGTAGCAGAATATATTATAGCAATATTAATGACAACTTCCTCAAACAGTACTTTAAAAATAAATAAATACTGTGGTTGTGCTAATCTTGTCAGTTTCTTCAGATTCCTCTGGCTAACCAATGTTCATGAGAACATTTATTGCACAGCAGAATATTTGCTCTTCATGCCAAAACTTACTGAAATGCTTTTCTGTCAGTAAAACCCATATGAGTTCAACAGTAGCAAAAATAAAAATACTGTTTGTACTCTTCATATTGTATCACAAATATCACAGGTCCAGACCAGACTACAACTCACTAGCAGAAACTTCCTTAGAGGGCAAAAATAGATATGATATTAAATAAATCATCATCTACTTTGGGGCTTACTTTCACTTCCAAATACAAACTGGGCAGGAGCCCAGTCTGGATTAGGGCTGCAAAATGGAGTTAGAAGTGTTTAGCCCTTTAATTCTGCATCACTATCCCACCCAAAATCACCCCCTTTGCTGCAAAGGCACCTTTGGCGGGGGCGGGGGAGGGGGGCAGAGCAGCCATCCCCAGCTCTGCACTGCAGTCCCAAGATGGACTGGGCCCCTGCACTGCTGCTACTTGAAAGTGAAAATAATTCATTTAATGCCATCTTGTGGACCTTCTTTAAGCAGTAGACATGGCTTATCTTTGGCAAATGGGGGAGCAAATACAGACCAGCTCAGCCAATATGTGAGAGCCAATGCAGTAGAGTGGCTAAAGTGCTGAATTCCGCCAAGGTGGACCCAAATGCACATTCCTGCTCAGCCACAAAGCATACTGGGTAACCCTGGACCAATTATTACTTCTCAGTCAAACCTAACCCACAAAATTGTTGTAAGAATAAAGAAGGGGATCACATATACTGATCTAGCTCTTTGGAAAAGAGCTAGAAAAACACACTGGTCTATTACAAAGTTAACTTAGATTGTCATCTCCACATTTTTTATATGCTATATGTTAACCTTTACTGGGAAACTCTGGTCCTCTTTAAGGTGGTGAAAATTGATTGCTGATTAGCATATCTCAAGCAGGCCTTACAGTCTGCTGCTGCAGGTCAATTGCTGGTCAGATCAGCTTCAACTCAGCACTGATCTATGGCATACTCTAATATAGTCAAACCCGTAGAGTCTAACCAATTGCATTGTTATGAGTGAAAAACATTTCTTGGGGCAAATTTGCTAGAATCACCTCCTCCTCCTTTTCTTTTCTGCCTTCCCCACCAGCATTGACTGCAGTTTGGTTGCTTGAGCCATCTGGGTTTTCTTATACCGAGTGCTTACCCTGACGGCACCCCTGCTGCTCTAGAGGCTTGCAGGTTTCAGAGGGCTCAGGAATAGCAGTTATACGATATCATGCCAACCCAACAAGTTGACAGAGGACATCAGCACTTCCCCTTATGGTGGCTGCATTGTGACATCTACTACTTAGTGGACAGCACATAAAGCCCAGTGCTATAGTTCAGATGACTGGAGAGGATCAGACTATGCTATAGGGCTGGCTCCTCTTAAGGACAAGCACAATATGTTTAAAGCAGTCAGGCTGCTCTAGAAGCACTTTCACCATGCAGTTCAAAAGTACCTATTCCTCTCCAGGGTCAAGCTCTGAAAATTAATGTTTTGCTAGTTTCAAGCAGAAGGTGGTTGAGCATGCCACTGACAACACAAGGAGTGTAGCTAGCAGAGAAGGGGTCCGTGTTCGCCCCTCTCCCTGAAGTTCCCCGGAGTGAGGGAGATAATGAAGTGAATAGGGAGAGGTGGAGCTGGGGGGCTCCAGGTTCTTTGACCCATCCGCTCAATTATAGCTACACCACTGGACTACACATAAGAGTTTTTTTTGGGAACAGACCAGAGATCCAGCTAGCCTAGCACTGTTTGTAACCAGCAAACAGTGACCAGCAAAATGCCTTTAGAAAGCCCTGAAGCAAACAAAGTGTGAAGTCAGGCATAAAAGAAACATCATCTGCCTCACACTCCCTGCCCCAGCAACTGGTATACTTTGAACATGGATCAAGAAATCTGTCTCCCCAGTTCCTGGAGCAGTTTTTAAAAAACAAATAAGGCAGTGAAAGAACAGACAGGCACAAACATGTTAAAGAATCACTTAAAAAAAACAACCCATGCTTTTAAGGCACTGGACAGCCCACCTGAAGTACTGGGGGAAGGGCAAGACTAAAATCGGAGAAATTTTGCCATTTGGCAAACCCAAACAAAAACATTTCTCCCCATTTTTAAGGTCTTTACCATCTTTGCACTTATAGGCAGACACAGGAACTACTGGAGGGAGAAATGTTTAATCAAGGGCGTAAATCCTGTTCCAAAATCCATTTTCAAATACTGTTATTTTTAAGAATGTTTGTACAGAAAACTACAAATGTTGCATAAGAGTTTTTAGTTGTTAAATTATCATGGATAATTTTTTCTCCAAATATAATTCAAAGGTAAGCAATGTGTTATAAATATGCAACAAAGTTACAAATAAGATGCAAACACCAGCATCCTAATGTTTTCATTTAATTACCCTTGAAACACATTCTATTTAATATTCATTACTCAAAAGCCAATTTAAAAGGGAAAGAGGTGATGGTACTTATTCAGAAAGACATGCTTTCATTCACTGCAATAGTTATCTAATATACGGAAGTTAATAAAGCAGATTAATCTACAAGTCCCTTTAAGCCATCACTGAGTCTAGAACAACTGCCTGGTTGACCTTTAACCCTCCTGCTGTGCACCAGTAGCAGGTGCCAGCTGCGTGAAAATGATGGCTGACGTGGTTTAACGCAAAAGTCTTTTCTTACTTTGCTTCTGACCAGCAGCTGACCCTGTAGGAGCAATTGTTTCATCTGCTGGCCTAAAGGGTACATAAACCAGAAACTGATAAACAAAAGCATATATATACCAGCTGCCTAGCCTTAGGGTACACCTCTTCCATTGACACCTCGAGCCATTTTTTCTGAAAGCCAAATTACAGCCTTTGTCATCTCCTTCCATAGACTGCACAATACTTGTTACTTTTTATGGAACTAAACTCCCCCCGCCCCCCAGAAAACCGCTTACATTAACTGCTTAACAAGCTTCATGATTAGGGAAGTACTCCTATCCAGATTAAACTGGTTGTTTTAAATAACACAAATGCTTCAACTAACCATAAAAATCAATTAGTAGACTGGGGGGGGGGCTGCATTACACACACACACTCGACACTCAACCAAGGCAAAAAGGTGGCTGAGCCCCCCCCATTATTCAATCATTTTATGTAGATATTTGTAAGCTTAGCACTCAAGTGCAGCAATAGGTATGAAGTATAGTTGCCTTGTATTAGTATCAAACTACTGACACTGTTCTGTAATACTTTTTGCATATGGATTCACTTTGCACTAAAATGAGAAGGCCTTAACACCATTACATGGCAGATTCAAATCAACAAGCACAAAAACAGTGCAGTAAATAAATGTAGTTCTAGACACAACAGAATAAAAGTTACAGAATAAATTTCATTATATCGAGGCATGCATTTTCCTTCATTAAACATTATTATGATATTAAATTATCATTCATGTTGAAATGGCCTGGCTTCAGTGATTATAGCTTAAATAAGTTGTTTTCAGACTAGGTTTTGGCTCAATGTGGCTTCTTCCTGAGCCACTCACCACCCCAATCTCTGCTGATTTGGGCTACCGCTATTACATCTTTCTCCTTTCAATTAACAAAAGAAGCTATTCTATAACTGGATCACATTATTATACTGCTAAAATCCCAAATACAGAGATGACATCCTAGGAAACATTTCTGAATCCACGAATGAAAGCTGCTGAACACCCTATAGCCTTAAGCTAGGAAAGGACCTTAAGCATAACCATCACTCTAAGCAGGAATAAGACACCAAGGAATATGAAGCACATCTGGAGATATAGCTGCCTGATCTTGCTTCTTCATCGGAATGCAACATGATGGAGCTTATTCAGGTCTGTTTGCACTATCTAAAGGATAGGCATCACCAAGTCATCCTTGCAATGTTCCTCCTTTGCTTAGGGAGAACTGCTCTGTATTAATGCTTAATAAAAGAGGAATCTTCACAGAATTCACTTATTCGTCATGTCAAACAATAAGGCCAATGAGAAAACTGGCAGGAAGGGGTTGTGGCCTGAAAATCTCCCTTTCTCTACCTTAACAGCATAATACAGTCCTAAGTGTCTGGCCTATGAACATATTTCAATTTTAAAAAATTATTCAAAGGTTAATGAATAATTAATCTAGCAGAGAAGCCTAGCAGAGGGGAGGAGGAATCAATCTGCTTTCCATCTAGTGTTGCCCAGTGTGAGAGACCGAGTGGGTGCTGGTGGCTCTTGCTGCCGCCTGCCTGCTTCTGCTTCCCCTGTGAGACTTGTGCCTGCTGCCTCTGGGTAACAACTGTGGGGAGTGTGTGTGCAGGATTGGGGCTGGGGTGAGTGACTCGGCAGTTCCTGGGTCACCTGCCCAATTCTGGGCCTTTATAGGAACGCTGTCTCTGGCAGCAGGGTTGGCCCTTTGGGGGAGACCCTTCAGGGAATAACGAGGGCAAGGCCCAGGTGTTTGGCTCAGAGTCCCTTGTGGTGTGTAAAGGTGGGTAGGTATTGTAATTTAATTTGGCTTCTGTTTTAAAATCCTGAGCGATTTGAGTTTTAATGTGTCTGGAGATGGGGAGACAGGGGGTGTATCCACTGATGGCAGAGCAGGTATTCCAGTGGTGGTGGGGAATAGAAGATGTAACATTGACAGGTCAGCAGGCCATTGTAGGGGAAGGGAAATCAGAAATTTAATTGCTGTTTCCCCTTCTGGTTGTCCTGCCAGCTCTTTGACCTTGGAAAGCAATGCCAACTACCCACAGGGCTTCATTTTGCTCCTTTGTAATGCCAGGTCAGTTCAGAATAAACCTGTAGTCATCCGTGATCTGATTCTGAATGAAGGAGCCATTGTTAGGATCCCTGTCGAAGTGTCTGACCATATTGAATGTGTGTACTTAAATTTGGGGACCAGGGATAGACTGGGACTTCTGCTGGTGTACTGATTGTCCTGCTGCCCAACAGAGTCCCTAACTGAGCTGACGCACTTGGTCTCGGGCTTGGCATTGGAGTCTCCCAGGCTTGTGGTGCTGGGTGACTTCAATGTTTACTTTGGGACCAATTTGTCTGGGGTGGCTCAGGAGTTCATAGTGGCCATGACAACTATGGGACTATCCAAAGTGGTCTCAGGACTGACGCATATGGCGGGTCATATGCTTGATCTGGTCTTTCAATCTGGTGTTCTGTGGGTGGGGACTCTGGTGATTTCCCCATTGTCAATGATGGACCACTATATGCTTAAGGTTGGACTCAGGACCATGTCCCACCTCCACAGAGGTGGGTGCCCCATTAGGATGGTCCGCCCGAGAAGGTTATTGAATCCAATAGGATTCCAAGAAGCCTTGGAGGGATTTAGTGTTGGCTCTGCTGGTGATCCACACTCACCACCACACTCTAGTGGAGAATTAGAATAATCAACTCACCAGGGCAGTGGACATGATTGCTCCTAAGCGTTCTCTCTGGCCTGCTTTGAATCTGGCCCTTGGTATACAGAAGAACTATGGGGGCTGAAGGGCCGAGATAGACAACTAGTGCACAAGTGGAGAAAGACTTGACTGGAATTCGACAGATAACTTACATAGAGTGCATTTGAAGATCTATGCTCAGGTGATAAGTGCAGCAAAGAAGTGATACTTTCCCTCCAGGATTGTGTCCAAAAGTTCATGTATGGCGGAGTTGTTCAGGGTCGTGAAGGGGCTTACATGCACTCATTCCCCCTTGAATCGGTACTTGGAACCAACAATTACTTGCGGTGGCGGTTTTAATGAGTCTTTTGTGGACAAAACCTCTTGTATATGGGCCGACTTAGATTCAAACTGCACTTTTACAGGGTCTGATGCCAAGGTGTCCAGGCGCTCCTCTTATGTGATGACCCTGGATCAGATTCAATTTGTGACTCCTGAGGATGTGGACATGTTGCTCGGAATGGTGTGGCCTATCACCTGTCCTCTTGATCCTTCCCGACATGGCTTATACTATCTGGCAGGGAGACTTTTGTAGACAGCCTGGTAGAGATTATAAATGCATCTCTGAGAGAGGGCAGGATGTCTCCTTGTCTGAAGGAGGCAATCAGACCACTTCCAAAGAAACCTGCCTTGGATCCCTCAGAGTTAAATAATTACAGGCCTGTCTCCAACCTTCCATGGTTGGGCAAGGTGATTGAGAAGGTGGTGGCCTCCCAGCTCCAGGTGGTCTTGGAGGAAACTGATTATCTAGACCTATTTCAGACTGGCTTTCAGGTGGAGTGGAGACTGCTCCACTGGCTATGGGGTGGAGACTGCCTTGGTCGGCCTAATGGATGATCTCCAGTTGGGAACTGACAGAGGGATTGTGACTCTGTTGGTCCTTTTGGATATCTCGGCGGCTTTCGATACTATTGACCATTGTATCCCTCTGGAACGTCTGAGTGGATTGGTGGTGGGAGGCACTGCTTTGCAGTGGTTCCACTCCTACCTCTCAGGCAGATTCCAAATGGTGTCCCTTGGAGACCCAAATCTGAACTTTCCTATGGTGTCCCTCAGGGCTCCATATTGTCTCCGATGTTGTTTAACATTTACGTGAAACTGCTGGGAGAAATCATCAGGAGATGTGAGGCAGGGTGTTATCAACATGCTGATGACACCCAAATCTACTTCTCCATGTCAACCTCATTGGGAGATGGCATAACCATCCTAAGTGCCTGCTTCGAGGTAGTAATGGGCCAGATGAGGGATAAAAAACTAAAGCTGAATCCAGATAAGATTGAGGTACTTTTTGTGCGGGGTCAGAACTCAGGAGAAGATATTGATCTGCCGGTTCTGGATGGGGTCACGCTCCCCTGCAAGGAACAGGTACGCAGTCTGGGGGTGCTTCTGGATCCAAACTTCTTCCTGGTGTCCCAGGTTGAGGCGGTGGCCAGAGGTGCTTTTTATCAGCTTCGGTTGATACACCAGCTGTGTCTGTTTCTTGAGATGAATGACCTCAAAATAGTGGTACATCTGCTGGTAACCACTAGGCTGGATTACTGCAATGTGCTCTATGAGGGTCTACCTTTGTACGTTGTCCAGAAACTGCAGTTGGTCCAGAAAAAAGTGGCGGGTTTGGTCTCTGGATCATCTAGGATAAACCATATCATTCCTGTGTTGAAAGAATTACACTGGCTGCCGATACGTTTCCGGGCAAAATACAAGGTGATGATTATTACCTATAAAGCCCTAAGCAGCTTAGGCCCAGGGTATTTAAGAGAATGTCTTTTTCACCATGAGCCCCACCACCTGTTTAGATCATCTAGAGAGGTTTGCTTGCAGTTGCTGCCCCTGGACTTTGGAATGCACTTCCTGTTGAAATAAGAGCCTCTCCATCTCTGGCAACTTTTAAAAAGGTGCTGAGGACACATTCATTCACCCAGGCTTTTAATTAGATTCATGGTTTACATTTTTCAGGTTGGTTTTAAATGATTTTAATGTTTATGTCTAAATGATTTTGATTGTTTAATTGATTTAGTTTTGATTTTAAGAGTTATTTGATTTTAATTGTTTTTATTTGTTGTAACCCCCCCCCCGCCGCCATTTTTTGGAGGGGTGGTATATAAATAAAATTTTATAAAAATAATAAAATAATAATAACACAGAGATAAGAATATAGAAATTTAAACACAGAATATAGACATACATACATACATACATACATACATTTATTTCATTTATATACCGCCCCTTCCAAATGGCTCTGGGTGTTCGGAAGCAAATGCTCTTCTTGTGTTTCAGCCTATCCTCACCACTCCCTGCCAAATTCTATCAGACTATGCTGAAAGGTCTGTCATTATCTTGCATGCATGACACTCGCAAAAAGGACTGTGATGCCAGTTGAAAAAGATTTCACCATTGGGTCAAGCACAAATAAAGCAAAAAAGATAATGTGCTGTATAGTGCAAAAGACATTTATCTAAACACAAACAGGGATTATCACGTTTTGGCTAATTATGAAAAACATGCGAGAGGAACATTAAAGGCATTTTATTAATGACATATTTTTGCATGCTCCCCTGTGAGGAAGACTAATTTTAAATCCTTTCATAAACTGACAGCCTCTACTAGATAGGTGGTTGCTTCTCCCACTGCTTACTACAATGAAAAGCAGTCAGAATTTTAAACATGAAGAATGTACCCTTCCTACATTCCGCTTCCTCACAGGGGAGCATGAATATACAGAGTGTGTCAAAACACTGAATATGTACTGCAAGCTGTATGCAGACAACAGCAGAAAGGGCAGCTAATTCCTTTTTGAGGCTGTGATGAACCTTGGGATGCATGGCATAAAAAGCACTCTAGAAACGCCATTTCCATTGACTTACTAAAAGGAGAAAAAGGATTAACATAGTTCCTATTTATGTTACAGCAACTTATACGAGATAAAGCTTATGTAAGCTATTCAAAACATTCATTCTTTAATTAAATGGAATTATTTATTCTCTTCAAAAGAACAGCTGGAACCTAAGATGCTGGCTTTGTTTAGTCTTAGCAGGAACTGAGTAACAGTTTTTTCTATTGATAATGTGTAGTAAAAGAAAATGCAAACAAGCACCAAGGTACTTTGTTTTAAAGAGATGTGTTTTTATTATACTGCAAAGACCTAATCAGCACTTAAAAGTGATACTAGCTGGAAACTGTAGATTTATTTATTTATTTAAAATATTTCTAGACCTCCCCAAACTTATGTCTCTGGGCAGTTTACTATTACGATCGTTTAAAACATTAAATCAATTAAGAATTAAAATCATTTAAAAGAGTGAAAACATTTAGAACCCAGTATTAAAATTATTTAAAACCATAAATCTAATTAAAAGCCTGGTTGAACAAATGTGTCTTCAGTGCCTTTTAAAAAGTCGCCAGAGATGGAGAGGCTCTTATTTCAACAGGCAGCGCATTCCAAAGTCCAGGGGCTGCAATGGAGAAGGCCTGTTCTGGAGTAGCTGCCAGACAAGTTGGCGGCAGCCACAGGCGAACCTCTTCAGATGTTCTTAGCAGGCGGTGGGGCTCATGGAGAAGAAGAAGTTTTCTTAAATACCCAGGGCCTAAGCTGTTTAGGGCTTTATAGGTAATGACTTGCACCTTGTATTTTGCCCGGAAACATATCAGCAGCCAGTGCAATTCCTTCAACACAGGAGTAATATGGTCTCTCCTAGATGATCCAGAGACCAACCTGGCTGCCGCGTTATGAACCAACTGCAGTTTCTGGACTACGTACAAAGGCAGCCCCACATAGAGCGCATTGAAGAAATCCAGCCTAGAGGTTACCAGCAGATGTAACACTGTTTTGAGGTAGTTCATCTCAAGAAACGGACGCAGTGGCATATCAGCCAAAGCTGATAAAAAGCACCTCTGGCCACCACCTCAACATGGGAGACCAGGGAGAGGTTTGGATCCAGAAGCACCCCCAGACTGCATACTTGTTCTATCGGGGGGATTGTGACCCCACCCAGAAATGGCAGATCAAAATAGTCTCCTGAGTTCCGACCCCGCACAATAAGTACCTCTGTCTTATCTGGATTCAGCCTTAGTTTGTTATCCCTCATCCAGCCCATTACTGCCTCCAGGCAGGCGTTTAGGGAGAATATGCCTTCTCCTGATGATGTTGACATGGAGAAATAGATTTGGGTGTCATCAGCATGTTGATAACACCCTGAACCAAATCCCCTGATGATCTCTCCCAGCGGTTTCATGTAGACGTTTAACAACATCAGAGACAACATGGAGCCCTGAGGGACACCATAGGAAAGTTCAGATTTGGAAGAACAACAGTCTCAAAGGGACACCATCTGGAATCTGCCTGTGAGGTAGGAGCGGTAGCACTGCAAAGCAGTGCCTCCTACCACCAATCCCCTCAGATGTTCCAGAAGGATACTAGTATTGAAAATTGCCGAGAGATCCAAAAGGACCAACAGAATCACACTCCCTCTGTCAATTCCCAATCGGAGATCATCCATTAGGCCGACCAAGGCAGTCTCCACCCCATAGCCTGCCTGAAAGCTAGTTCGAAACGGATCTAGATAATCAGTTTCCTTCAAGACCGCCTGCAGCTGGGAGGCCACCACCTTCTCAATCACTTTGCCCAACCATGGAAGGTTGGAGACAGGCCTGTAATTATTTAACTTTGAGGGATCCAAGGCAGGCTTCTTCAAAAGCGGTCTAATGATTGCCTCCTTCAGACAAGGAGACATCCTGCCCTCCCTCAGAGATCCATTTATAATTTCTACCAGGCCCTCTTCAACAGCCTCTCTGCCAGATAGTATAAGCCATGTCGGACAAGGGTCAAGAGGGCAGGTGGTAGGCCGCACCATTCCGAGCAACATGTCCACATCCTCAGAAGTCACAAACTGAAACTGAGCCAGGATCACTACATTTCTAGAACAGATCCGCTTATCCTAACAAGGGCACTACTATTCACATTCTATACACACATATTGCATTTTTTTCAGCAGACAAGATCAGCCAACTGAAAGAGATATAACCCCACAAAGCTCATTGCCTTGGGTTTGCTATCGGATATACTATCTCAGAAGTGGTTTCCATTCTAAGACATAATTAAATAAATGCCTTTCATGAACTTCTAATACTCTTAATAAGTCTATATATTTTAAATACCTCTGACTATATCCACAATATTACTCTTCCTGTCCTCTAGGCTTTAGCAGAGGACCTGCTTCTTATATAACCCAAGGGCTTGGCTGCATTAAGCACTGGGATACTCTCCCTTTGCCTTGTGCTCAGGTGCTTTGTGAAGCTAGAAGGCCTCAGACTTGTCAGAGCTAACTTGAATTTGATCCCTTTAGTATACACATGCACTTACAAGTGGAGATAAACTATCTGAAGGCATGTTTTAAAACAAAACTATATATACCCTTACCAATAATTTTGCAACGGCTATTGGGCTTCCCATCCGTCTCTTGTTTCCTTTCCATTTTTTCCTTTCTCACAACACTCCCTACTACCCATATAATATCTTCTCATTGTATATCACCTCCAACATAATACAGCACTCAGGAAGAAAGCAACACAGCAGTGCAACCCTATGGGGACTACATGAAATAGCTCTCTGTGTCTTAAAAAGAAAGAACATTCTTTTCCTTGGCCCATTATGCCATGAGAACAATAGCATGCAACTGCCCTAGCTCCATACTGCTATTTCCCTAGCCCAGAACAGCTGCATGAGGGTATCCTGGTTGTTGGGGGTGGAGGGGGGGGGTGCACAACAGTGCCAAAAGAGGCAATGTAGCTGGTAGAGCTGGGCAAGGACAATTTGCCTAGAATAAACTGATTCACATGCTAAGGGAGTAGCCAATTGTACCTAGGATAGATAGATAGATAGATAGATAGATAGATAGATAGATAGATAGATAGATTAAGTACCATCAAGTCGTTGTCGACTCTTAGCAACCACATAGATAGATTCACTCCAGGCTGATATGTCTTCAACTTGGCCTTTATGGTCTCTCAGTGGTGCATTCATTGTTGCTGTTATCAAGTCCATCCACCTTGCTGCTGGTCATCCTCTTCTCTTTCCTTCAGCTTTTCCCAGCATTATGGACTTCTCCAGGGAGCTTGGTTTTTGCATAATGTGTCCGAAGTATGGTAGTTTCAGCCTGGTCATTTGTGCCTCGAGTGATCATTCTGGATTGATTTGTTCTATGATCCATTTGTTTCTTTTCCTGGCTGTCCATGGTATCTTCAAAAGTCTTCTCCAGCACCAAAGTTCAAAAGCATTAATACTTTTTCTATTTTGCATCTTCAAAGTCCAGCTTTCGCTTCCATAGAGTGGGAAAAACCATTGTCTGAATAATTCTAATCTTTGTAGGGATAGACATGTCACGGCATCTAAATATCCTTTCCAAGGTTTTCATTGCAACCCTACCAAGTGCTAGTCTGCGTCATATTTCTCGACTGCTGGATCCTTTAGTGTTGATGGTCGATCCTAAAAGGCAGATGCTATCCACCACTTAAATGTCTTCATTATCAATTCTGAGGCTGAGGCTGGTTGCTGTACCCGTTGTCATTAGTTTAGTCTTCTTGACATTTAGTTGAAGTCCCATTTTTTCACTGTGCTCCTTGACTTTCATTATTAGAGCTTGCAGATCATCCACATTCTCAGCTATCAGAGTGGTGTCATCAGCATAGCGCAGGTTATTGATGTTTCTTCCTCCAACTTTAAAACCACGCTCATCTTCTTCCACTCCAGCTTCTCTCAGTATATGTTCAGCATATAAGTTGAATAAAGAAGGAGAAAGTATACAGCCTTGTCTTACACCTTTGCCGATCTGGAACCAGTTTGTTTCACCATGTTCTGTCTGGACTGCAGCCTAGGATTACATACTCTGAATTTTGTAACACCTTCTACCAGAAGATCTCACTAACACCATTATCATGGTATAACTGATACGAACCCTATTTCCCTCTGTTTAATGAACAACAGATGATGGTTTTAACAATATATTCTACCCTTGTATGGACATAAACAATTATTTAGGGATGTTCCCTTTAAACCTTAGAAGAAACACAATAACAGTATTTCTGATAAAACAGACTGAAAGTGGGGGAAAATACTGAGCTTCATTGCATCACTTTAAAGAACTGACAGACCTCTTTAAGCTCACAGTACAATTAGTCATTAGGGCCTAGTTTTCAGGCACCGTTAAGCAATTTGTAATAATCCTTTCCTTTTAATCGGGTTAGGCATTACTTACAAGACACAGCTGTCTAGAAAACCGAAACCTCTAGTTGTGAAGCAACAGTCTTGTTCATTAGCCTCCATGATAGTCAAATCAGCTCTAAAGCCATGGTTTAATGGCCTGCCAATGAATAATCAATGGCTCACTTTTCATCTGAGTGTGAAAATGAGAATAATCTAATTCATTGTCCCTCTGGTAAGATGCAAGGCCTTGGGTTCTGTTTCTATTCAGGGCTGATTTATAACCCAATGGAAACCTGATGTAAACATATAATCAATGAATCCCATCACTGCTGATAACCACCCCCAACTGGCTCACTCCCTCATTTCAAAAAGCCATCCCTTTAGGCTATTAGCTTCGTCCAGCTAACTCTCCCTACTCTCCCTGCCTGCTGCTTTTACCTTGGCCATCCGTTCAGACCAGCAGAGTCAGAAGTAATTTTATACGCAGCAGAGAGCGAGTGGAATTGATTTTTCACTCAGCACTCAGTTCCCATCTGAATAATTATCAATTTTACTGCCTCATAAAGGGAAGAGTCAAAATTTCAAATCAATTCAAAAGAGCTTCTGAGTCTAGAGAAACTGTACACAAGGAGAAAGGTCAAAGTTGGCAGTGACCTCGGGAGATGATGTCAGATATTAGTACTTTGAATGGCTGACATCAGAGGCACTCAATATGGGATGACTCGTGCTAATGCAAATCATATTTATGCTGACTACTGGAGACCAGTCATTAATATTTAAGAGACTACCTGAAAGCCTGCATTCAAAATAAATATAATGTATTCCACAGATTGCGAAGCTAATAAAGACAGATCATTGCTTATTCACATGCTATAAATTTTAGGATTGCCAAGGATCATTAACACAAAATAGGACATTAAGGTCAAAAGAAAGGCAAATGTATGGAAATCCAGACTTGAGACCAGCATACCATTTTCCTGATCATACAGCTGTGCTCACTAAGTAGCGGATTCAGTGATGGCAGAATATTCTACACATTGCCAGGCTCTGATCAATTTTTGCTCTGGACTGGCTACTCCAGGAAGTTGCAGTGAGAGACAATAATGGCAATGCATCAAACACCAATAATAATGCCAGTAATATATGTGCCTAAATAAAATACTACACACTAGTTTCCAATTTAGCTTTATTTGGAGGTAACAAATATCACTCAAAGTAATTGGAACAGTAAATAATAGTGATACATCTTGGAAACTTAAATGACAACCATTATTTCTGTTCCATGAGTACCATCATCAAGTCACTGAAGTCCATGCCAACTCTTCCACCAATTTTAATGAATCTTGATCACATCCTATAAATCCAAGCAGTTATTTAAACATGGTGCCTAGGTTAATAGTCTATCCTTAAAATACTGGTCATTTGGGAAGCAGATTAAATTCTTTCCCAAAACCAAAGCCAACCAAAGAATGTCTATGGATCTCTGAAAAGGGTTGAATCTGCTAACAATAGTAACAAATGCACAGCTCTGAACCATTCCAGTGATCTGTATCATCTCTAAATAATGACTTATTTATTCGAGCAATACTTGCCTTGAAAACAAAAGGTAAATGAATGAGTGTGCACTACCCCCGGTTCCTCTGGGTGGCATTGTACAGACACAATGGCACAGCCAAAGAGTAGACCCAAAATGGGTCTGGTCAGATGTCCCGAGTCTTCCTCCACTTGAGTGCTAGCTGTTATATGTGTTGCTGTATCACCCCGATTTCTCTGGTATACGTAATTAGGAGGAGGCTAAGAGCGACCAAGATAAGGTCATCTTTGTGTTCCAAAAGTAAACCAAGACTTCAATATGAGTGCTATTTATATCATCTGGAAAATTCTCGGTCAACAGGAAGCCATCAAGATCCATCTATGGTTGGACCAACCTAATTAGTCCCCCACTCCAGTAGAGGTCAGGAGCCTCTATAAGTCTAAGTCTCACCCAAAGTATTCTAGTAACACTCAGTGTAACCAAGGGATTGGGAGAGCAGTACAAAACAAAAGAGGTAAGGGAGCAGACTTCCATGCTCCCCCTCTACTCCTTGCTTACTTGCTCATCCTATGACGACAGCATGCTACCACCACCGTCTTCTTGCTGGGCTCCTGGGTCCTGAGATAAAAAGTTTTATGATCTTGCTTCTATATTTGTAAGTGGTGGGATGTTTCTCCACATCTAGCTTGCTCTGTCCACAGCAATAGCATAAATAGCAGAGCTAGAAAGTGCTGTGTTGATTTCCTGTCACTTTTGAGTTTGGCACCCCGAGTAGACCAGAGCCCTCTTGGCACACTTCTTCACTTACAACCTTCAACAGCAAGTCATACTGAATACAACAGCGTAAAAACAGATCAGACAGATCATCTATCTAGTCCATCTTGTTTCTAACAGAGGGCAGCCAGAATCCTTTGGGAAATGAACAAGAAGAGCATGAGGGCAGCTTCTTGTTGGCCTCCAGTATCATTCAGGAGATAGAGTGCCTCTGAAGATGGAAGCTCTATTCAGCTATCATGGCTAACAGCCAATGTTAGACCCATTTACATGATTTAGTCTAATCCTTTTTTATAGCCACCTAAACTAGGGGCCATCACTGAATCTTGTGGTAGTGAATTCCATCCATTAATTATGTGTTGTGTAAAGAAGTACTTTAGGAATGAACCAATCAATTTGTTCTAGTACTATGAGAAATTTTTTTCTCTCTCTACTCACCCACTCCATACAATCCATAATTAATGGCTGATAAATGTTAACCATCCATCATCCCACCCCACCCCAAGTAATTTTTTTCTGAACTAAACTTAACCTCCCCAATACTTTAGTTTTATGCTGTTAATAATTTTGGTTGCCCTTTTCTGTACCTTTCCCAGTGCTATCGAACCCCTTCTGAGCAGGGCAAATCTAACTATATACAGTATTCCAAACATGCCTGTACCATAGATTTACCTAAAGACATAATGGCATTGTTTGTATTATTTTCAATCCTTTCCCTAATAATTTCCAACATTGGGTTTGCTTGTAGTACTGCTGCTGAATGCTGACATTTCCATTAAGTGGAACTAAGTGACGCTATGACCCCAGCATTTATTTCCTGGAGAGTCACCACCAGTTCAGATTTCATCAGAAAACAAGTCCTTAGGATTTTTTTGGTCTCAATGTACATCACTTCCCACTTATTTACCTTGAAACTAATTTGCCATTTTCTTTCCTGTTCCCTGAGTTTGGAAAGAGCCTTTCTTTGGATTTCATTGTCTTGAGAGTTCATTATTATAATCATTAATAATATTGTAATACATCATTTTCAACCAAAAAAGTTCTTAAAGCAGTTGGCACAGCAAAAAGAGTAAGAAAATAGTTCTCTCTCCCAAGTAGGCTCACAATATAAAAACAAACATAAGGAAGACATCAGCACCAGCCACTGGGAAGGCACACTGCTGGGGACAGTTACTCTCCCCTTGCTAAAGATAAAAGAGTCACCACTTCAAAAGGTGCCTCTTTGTTTAGTTAGTGTATATTTATATAAACACTACATTTTATTTTTATTTTGATAAATGTCAGAAATTCTGTGAATGCTGGCATATATACATAATAATTGATGTTATGAGGCTAGCATCAAGTGGGCTGCTGAGCGCCACCGGTAAATTGCTAGAGAGTATTATTTTCTGTGTTCAGCAGTAAATGCCAGCATTTACTGGAACAGAATGAACAACAACCAGAATTGTGAACTTCTATAATCAAATAAGTTTAATCT
Source organism: Hemicordylus capensis (assembly GCF_027244095.1). Lineage (NCBI taxonomy): Eukaryota > Metazoa > Chordata > Lepidosauria > Squamata > Cordylidae > Hemicordylus > Hemicordylus capensis. The sequence continues at coordinate 264,451,952 of NC_069657.1, read as the reverse complement.
ATTTTAGACAGAGGGGGCTTTTGGTGAAGTGCACGTGTCTCATCTACATGGGGTATACTGAAGTTCAGTGTGATAATGGACAGTGGTGGTGTAATCAGTCTCCGTGTCCCGGGCACAAAGACTCATAATCTCCTTCCCTGGACATCATGCTCTCTTGCCGCCCACCATTCCTTCTTCCACAGACAGGTGAGTAACTATAATAGGACAAGGGGAGACAGTTGTCTGGGGGCTCAGTGCCTTGGGGGGCCCCCCAGAGGCAAGTCACATGACTGATTCCCCTAGTTGCACAGCCACCCGGGCTTCCTTCAGTTGTATTCATCCTCCAAAATTGATGTGAGTGTTAAGAGGAGCTACCAGAACAGCATGTCTTTCTCTAGTACCATTAAATGACTCACTATGCTTTTTGTTGCCACTATTCAGCCTCATTTAAGATCTCTTTACGTCATGAGCTGGGCTTCAGTGAGAGAGAGCATTTTAAAATCTTGTCTCTGGGCCCACTCCAACATTGCTATGCCCCTGCCCACAGGTAAAAGGCATCTTCCGATTTCTGTGGGAGGCGCTGATTTCTGGGGTGATAATGAGGAAGGCTGCTGTGCTGAGACAAAACTAGGGCACCAGCCTTGAAAGTGAAGGACATATTTCCCCCCACTTTAACCATTATCACTGCATTATAGTGCTTCTACTATCTTCTAAAATACTATCTTCTAACCACCAACACAAAACAACTGTTTCTTACTAACCAATGAACTGAAATATCACTGCAAAGCTGCTTCACAATAAGTAAAGGAGATAAGAAAGCTTTGCTCATAACAATAATAAAGCTATGGGCATGTTGAACCTCAGCTTACCTGCTGCAGCACCTCCGAATTCTGTTGCATGAAGCGTAGTAATCTTTGCCCATCCTGAGAAATCTCTCTACATCTTAAGGGCTTCTTGCCTTCTTTTGCTATGTGCTTGAAGAGGTAGGTGACAATGTAGTCTAAACTAGCACAACAACTGGAAGAGACTATTGTATCTGCACATAGAAAAATGAAACAAAATGTCATTTCTTAAAAATGTTTAATATTAAGATTCTGTGCTAAAAAAAGGAGGTAAAATAGCTAACTAGGTAGTGTATAATGCTTCATCATATCCTTGTTTTTGTTCTGCAGGTTCAACATATTCCAAGCAGATTTCCCCACTACAAGACCTCTTCTCTAACTCTGCAAGGGACAGAGGGACTTCCATACCCCATTGGTATTCTGCCTGGTTTTAAGCATTCCTGCTGAGTGTTACAAATTGCAGGATTCCAGCTGTTTCTTTATTGCTGTGAAATTATGAATTCTAAAGAGTTTATACTTGGAGGAATAAGAAAACATGTTTTTATATCTTTGCTTTAAAATTCAAATTTAAAAGTCTTTATCACATTTTGAATGAAAACCATCACACAGGTTGAGCACCTCATGCTATTCAATCATTAGTGTTGATTACCAAGTATGCAAATAAGTGAATGAAACTTTAGTTGGGAACTGAAATGTTAGGACAACATCCGTGTTGGAGTGGGAGGTGTGAAGCAAAGAAGGCAGAAGCAACTGGCTTTCTGGATACTTAACTGGCTTCCTTTTATTATGTGAATGTAATCAAGAACAATCATGAGCATAATGGTACCAGAGGTTTTGGATTACAAATATTTTAGGGGAATGGCAGCTGGTGTGAGAAACCAGAGCAAAGGATCATGTCACATCTTGTATGATTTGTGTCAAAGGAAACTATCAGAAGGAAACAAAACTAACCACACTTAATGCAACACCAGTGCGTGCTTGAATCACTCATGTTACTTCATTGTTTGCTGCCAGAAAGAAAGGCATAGTTTTTCTTTCTCACATCATTTTATTTGCCCCTCTTTTGCAAGCAGACACCCTGCTCAGTGCAACACTTCAATAGCAAAAATAAATTTTAATGCTCAACAGTCAACCGATTTCAAAATTAATACATTTCCCACTCATCGGTTTTGCCAATTTCTTGGACAATATTCATGATTAGAATTACTCCCTCAGATTATTAAAAGGCTACCCTCTTATGCTCCCATCACACCACCATCAGCATCCTCCAACACATGTTGTGCTGACAGGCTGGTTCTATTCTTGCTGTGCCCTGCCCTTGAACTTAGCAATTCTCCCCCCCAGTTTTTCTTTACTGGGTTCTGCCATCTTCCTTTTCATATGCCACAGATTTCTCAAGCATTGTTCTAGCAGAATGCAATTAAAAAAAAATGCTAGTGGAAATCACTTATCTTCCTTATTTGTTAGAGTGAATGGAGAAGCTGGAACGAGTGCTGGTATGAAAAATAAAACCAAACTTGCATTCATGGAAGCTTGCCATAATTTAGGGATTCAACTTGCTCCCACATGAAGACAATACTGCAGTCTCCACAGACCCTAGGGGTGCAACTCTAGGATCCTTTCAAGGACCACAGAACTGGTTGTGGATGTTTTGTTGTTGGATGGACACATACATGTGTAGCCATTAAGCTGTTAAAATATTCATTTGGAGGAAAAAGGGAAGGTTTATGATAGACTCAATTAAGTGTATCCCCCTCAACTGTGATAAGTGGAAGGCTGCCAATATTTCAGTAAGCATTTGATAACTTCCCTCTTGTCGCCAGAATGTTGATCTGTGCCAATTCTGCTTCATAAACATTGTTTTAAAGTTTACTTGTATTTGAACAATACTGCAATATATTTTTTCCTAAGCTAGGTTCTCCTGAGGTCTTCGGAAATATTTTGCAGACAATATAGCCACAATTAGTCTCAAGACTCACTTAATCATACCAAGTGTGAAGCATTCCTGTAAATTTCTGACAATCCCCATTTCCACTGGCTTCAAATGGAAGTGAATACATAATTCTTCTCTGGAGAGTTTCATTATTTGCAGAACTGAGCTCTACCCATTCCATTCCATTCATTCATCTTTATCATATTAATCTCCCACCATTTTGCTCAGGGCAGTACATATGATTATCCCATTAGCAGCCCCGTGAGGTACTGAATTTAAAAAACAACCAATACCTTACATCATATACAAATATTATAAAATTCATCCCATGAAGAGCAGAGTTGAAGCTTAAGGACACTGAGAGCCAGTGTGGTATAGTGGTTTGAGAATCAGACTAGGATCAGGGGGATCTGGGTTCAAATCCCACTCAACCTAAAAGCTTTACTGAGTGACCTTAGGTCAAGTTACCATCTCCCAGCCTAAACTATCTTACAGGGCTGTTGCAAAGATAAAACGGTGGAGGGGAATCCATAGAGCCTAGCAATTCATATATAACAGCCTGAACTCTAGTTCTACCTGAGGTAATAACCTCAGGCCTCAGTTTCAGGCCTGCTTTACAAATGACATTTGTTTTTTAAAAACATAACCTTAGGCTGGTTTGAATGATATGTCCATTGGCCTGTCCTAATCATATGAGGGAGAAGTGTAGGCATGTACATCTCTTCCCCAACTTGCATACTGTCCCATGAATGCTTAATTGTGGTAGTATTTAATGCGGGTGTTGAGGGGCAGTTAGCACAATCAGATGAAAGCAGGATAGTGTGGCAGATGGGGGAGAGACCACGTGCACCCAAACTCCTCCATCATGTGATTAGGATGAGCTGGTCGCAATATCATCTGAATGGGCCCCTTCTTGAAGCAAGACATACAATGGGATTAATAATCATTTGTGAAAATTACTTTACTACAGATGACTAGTATTTGAAAGCTGAAGCACAGCGGTGTATTCACACAGAATCAGTGGACACATTTCTCCCTACACACATGTAGCTTCCAAGTGCTTCTATAGTTTGAGATATTAAAAGTAGGAAATCAGCAACAAGAACAAAGATAACTGAGAAGAAAGTGGCTACAATATGAAGCTGACTGCAAAGGCACATATAGTAGCTGTATGTTTGCCAAGGAAAAACTGCACCAAAAAAAAGTAGATATTTTATGATATCAGGCACTTGAATGTCAGAGATATTTAACTGGTACTAGTTTAACACTCAGAAGCAAGTCCAGAAAGAATCTGGATTACACAATTATATGAAGAGAACTTACACACAACTGCCAGAAAGAATGGGTACAGAATGCAACTAAATTAGGCAACCCTCCTCAAACAGGAAGTATAAAAATCTTTAATATTGTTTCAAAAATACAACTCCAGTATTTTAAAGGCTGTATCATCTTTTATGTACACAATATATTATCTTTCTCTGTTGCACTCTGCTAAAATGCCCATCACATTCTATCATAAATGGGACTCAAAGTGAGGCTATGCAGATGGAATGAAGCTATGAAGGGGGTCCTGTGGATCTGTATAAGACAAAGGCAACAGGTTTCAATCTGTGACACCTGTGGGGGCAAAACTGGCTTCTTAACTCCAGACCCTGGGATCACCAAGGCAGAAGTGTTCTACTTGGCGATAATGTGGCAGTAGGGGTGTGCACGGAACCGCCACACTGCGGGGTCTGGCACTGGCGTGGGGGGTAGCTTTAAGAGCGGCGGGAGGGTTTACTTACCCCTTCCACTGCTTTCCCGCTCTGGCGCCGTAATGTTACGAGTAATTGGTAATAATATTCATGACCTGGGATGTCTAGTCACTAATTCACAGAGAATGGGATATAAATAATATTAGACAGTTGTAGCGGATTGTGGGTAGTGGAAAATTCCTTTCCTGACTCAGGCTGGGTTACTGGATAATCTCCCTGATCAGTCTAAACCAGATCTGCACCACAAGGGAAGACTCTAACATAGGAACATAGGAAACTGCCATATAATGAGTCAGACCATTGGTCTATTTAGCTCAGTATTGTCTTCACTGACTGGCCGCGGCTTCTCCAAGGTTGCAGGCAGGAATCTCTCTCAGCCCTATCTTGGAGAAGCCAGGGAGGGAACTTGAAACCTTCTACTCTTCCCAGAGCGGCTCCATCCCCTGAGGGGAATATCTTGCAGTGCTCACACATCAAGTCTCCCATTCAGATGCAACCAGGGCAGACCCTGCTTAGCTATGGGGACAAGTCATGCTTGCTACCACAAGCCCAGCTCTCCTCTCCAGCGCTCATCCCTTTCCTCTGCTTGAGAAGCAGACTGGCTGGTTTAAAAATCTTTAACTTTCCAAAACCTAGAAAGAAAAAGAAAATGTTCTGGTAGGGTAAATCCTGCTGCCACCAAGCCACCTTTATAGAAAGTCCTTCCCAACGGGGTTTGGGGTGACTAGCAATCCCTGTTTCACGTTGCTTCCTTTTGCCAGTAGGCAAGAATTAAAACCTCTCTCTCCTGTGCTTCTGCCTGCACATGGAGTTAATTCTTAATTTTTAATTTGGCCAAGCCATCTTTGAGATGAGAAATCCTCCTTATCGCCTGCCCCCCCGCTGGGTTAATAACCAATCCGCTGAGGCTTGTAAAAAGAACAGAGAGAAAAAACCTTTATTCAGTTACTACAGACTGGTTCTGTCTGAGGTTTTTGGCTTTTTAGAAACACTTCAAAAATAATTAGGTGGTTACAAGAAAACTTCAAAAGTGCCTCGATGATGCTATAGCAGCAAACTTTAAAATTTAGTTACTTAGTTGCAAATAACTGATATGCAGAAAATGCAAAGCACACACCCAAATCAAAATAAATTTCCTGATGCAAAGTCTGATGACACAAACTGTTCCCTAAGCTGGGTTCCCAAAGCCACAAAGGCCTGACTTTCCCTTTCCTTGACTCATCAAACTCCTGATGAGAATCAAACCTCCTGCAGATCTCTCACCCTGAGATATTATCCTGTAGCCTCCAGCCATGAGGCATGCTAGTCCGCACTCTCTCTGCCACAACTTCCTTTCTTGTTCCCAGAATCCCCCCCTGCAGCTCTCATGTCCCACCCACCTGCTGGATTGATTGGCCGAACCCTGGAGGTCACTAGCTTGTCAGTCAAGACAGGGGTTCACTTCCTGTTAACTCTTTAGGGAAGACTGGTCACTAAAGTAGTAAAAAATCACAAACCCCTGCCCATTTCAGACCAGAGTTAAGGCTATCTCATTTTAGCTTAGGCTCCACAAAGCTGAGAAACTAGAACCTAAGGCTGATAGTATCTTAACAGATATGCCACATGATCAGTAATGATGTTGTGCAATGTCATAAATTGTGCTCGCTTCCAACTTGTCTTCCATGCACTCACACTTTTCCTTGGTCTTTGAGGCCCAAATCAAGATGGGGAGGATGGAGTGCCTGGCACTGGCACCAGCAAAGATGCCCCACGTTATCCTAGTCCTGTACTGCCCTAGCAAGCATCTGTATTGCTAGAGGAATTATCTGGAGAGTTGACCGGTGACAGTTGGTTTACTTCATTAGCTTGCATGATAGGTGCTGCAGTTGGGAGATGGCCCTCTTTTAGTACACTTCTCGTCCCAGCTCAACAGAAAGGAGGTTTTATGGTGCACTCCAGTAAAGGTTCCATGGAAGCACCATCCGGAGCTTGTCCCAAGCTTAGGGAGAAAGGTTCTCAGATGTTCCACTATCACTGGCTTGCTTCTCTTCTGTCGGGGTCTATAGATTTAAAAGATGCTAAAAAGAAGTTGCTGTAAATTGTCCAGAGATGGAAGTTTGGGGCAGTGTAAAAACATACATACATATCCAAAAACGTAGAAGATAGTCCCATAAATTATAGAAGATGCTAGAATCATTATAGTCTCTGGTCCCTTCCAGTTCTGTTTTTAAAGCCTCAGCTGGCATACTGAGCATCAGAGGAGGAGGGTGAGAAAGACAATGCTCTGGCAGGTGAAGGGGTCACCTTGCAGGGAAGCTTGCCCTGGCACTCTAGGGGCTGAATTATATAAGTGTTCCAAGTTTCTTATCCTGGATCTGGGAATGTGACATTATTAGCAAGGCAAATATAGCAAGGCAATGGCTGCAGATGATAGGAGTTGTAGTCCAACAATAATTGGCAACACATTTGAAAACTCCTGCAATAAGGCTCAGATGCTTTATACAGCAATACAGAAATAGGGGAACATAGGGCATTTTTGCTGGTTCCAGGCTCTCCATTCTCTCCTTCTTGATTTGGACCTCAAATACCAAGGAAAAGTGTATGTGCATGTATGTGGTTTTCATGGTTTGTGAAAAGGAAATGTATCATTACAGCATTGGCAATCCAAAACCCTCTCACCAATGTCCCAATTATTGTTGATTCTTATAAATTCTGTATAATATAATGCAGCAAATGCAGTATATTACATTTTATATATATTTAAAACAGTTGTAGGATATTCTGCATTATAGTGGAGTCTTACAACAGGGTAGCAGAACCAGTGTGGTGTGACTGGTTAGAGTGTTGGACGAAGACTGAGAAGACGGGAGTTTAAATCCGGATTCAGCTGTGAAACTCACTGTTGACTTTGAGCCAGTCACTCATCTCTCGACCTAACTTACATCACAGGGCTGTTATGAAGATAAGCGTAATAACCATGCACATTGCACTAGGTTCCTTAGAGGAACAGCAGAATGTAAATGTAAAATTAAATAAATAATAAAATATACTACAGTATGTACAACAGTATCATGGAAACAACAGAGCCTTGGAAAGCCCCAACACCATCTTGAAAGGCACACATAGTGTGCTAGGAAATATTTTTCTTCCTGCATTTAGGGTTGCCAGATTCAGATGTTGAAAAAAGTCAATATCCATCACAAAAAAGTGGAAATAGAGGACAATTTTCATCAAAAGTCTCACTTTGCTTAAAATTTGCATATGTTTACTGGTACTGTATATGCGTATTTTGATAAAAATTGGATAATTTAAAAATAAGTACACTTCACCACTGTGAAGCTGACGACCAGCTGAGCTGTATGTCTGCTCAGTCTGCTGTCTAGGTGCTGAGTTCTCAAAGCTTCTGCTACTTAACCATAAATTCATCTCCTGGTTAGGTGTGCCACACACACAGTCCTCTGTCCTCTCTCCGCCGCAAGGCTCACCCAGCCTCTTTCCCCCAGCCAGGCCAGCAACTTAACCTTTTGGCTTGACTCTAGGCAGGGCAGCCAGCTAGCTACCGAGCCAGCCTCTTTGGATATTGGTGCAGTGGTGCATGCATGGTCTCCCAGTCGCTTGCTGTTCTCTATGACTACAAACATGTATATACTGCATTTCAACAGAAGGTTTTGCACTGGTTTTCACAGAAAGATCAATAAGATGGTTCCCGGTCCTCAAAGGGCTCACAATCTAAAAAGAAATGCAAGCTAACACAAGCATTTGAAGGGATGCTGTGCTGGGGTTGGATAGGGCCATTTGTTCTCCTCATGCAAAATAGAAGAGATTCACTACTTTAAAAGGTGCCTTTTTACTCAGTTGGCAGGGGTAGCTGCTGAGTCAAGTTAGTCAGCTAACTGCTAACTTCTTACTGCAACATGAAGGAAGCAAGTTGCACCTGCAGGCCTACCTAGCCGTCCTCCTGCATCACGTGGCTCCAGGGGCGTAGCAAGGTTGGAGTGGGCCCAGAGATGAGATTTTTAAATGGCGCCCCCCCCCCAAAGTCCAGGGCCTCCGCACACCCCAGGCCCCCAAGGATTTAAGTCTGATATTTCAAAATAAGTATGCTGCCTGGAAATATGTTTCACTGAATACACACACGCACACTTCACAATATATAGTGATATACAATATATAGTGATATATATATTAAAATGGGCCCCTCGCTGCAGATTAGCAAAGGAGACTTTCAACCATGCAGGGTGAGCCTATGTTTGTTTTCTCAGAATTCTGAACAAATTCAGTCAAGTTTGATTCCAGGAGGTTTTTCACACGAGGCTTTTAAAGCCCTTTAACACACATCTCCTCTGGAATGGAGGTGCTGCATTCACATGTTGGCCAGATTTACCCTGAAGTCCCTGCAAGTTATTGGAGAGCAGTTCACACACAAGAAAAATAAAATAAAAGCACCACACATGCTTCACAGTTCTCACTCAGACCTTCTGGGTTGCAAAACAACTTGAACATAAGTGTATTTATAAATGAATGAATGAATGAATAAATAAATAAAATAAATATAATACTGTTTGTTCCAATAGTTTTTGTAATTTTCTGCCATGAAACAAGCCACTTTATAGGACTTTTTAGATCGTTTTTTTTTTTAAGCCAGCAAATTTTCCAAGCTGTTTTAAAATAAATATTCAGAGACTTCTCAGTCCCACCCCCCATATCAAAGCCCTATGGCAAGCAGATCCCTATATATCGGGGCGGGGGGGCGGGAAAGGTAACCACAAAAAGGAGTTCACACTCTACCTGGCAAATGCTGGTCTGGGTTAAGCAGGGCAGCAAGGGGTCTTCTGCTGCAGAGACCAGTGGTAGCCACTCTGGCTGCCCCCTCCTTCCTGGCTGGCTTGGGCCCTACTCGAGTTCAGGCTTCACTGCGGCCTACACGGAGGCCTCCGTGGAAGCCCCGCCCACCTGCCGATCAGCTGAGAGGCGGGAGAAAAGGAGCTCTTTGCAGCTTGTCTGCTGCTTCGACTGCGGGCCAGGAGGACAAGCAGCAGAGACGGCGAACAGGGCAAGTGGCTGAGGGGCCTTGGGGCTGGGCAGGGGGCAATGGGGAGTCACGTGAGGTGCCTCTGGGGGGCCCCTCCAGGCAGTAGGGCCCCCAGACAACTGTCTCCCCTTGCCCGATCGTTGTTACGCGCATGCGTGGCTCTGCAACCTGCTACGGAAGCAGAAACTCCCCTCTGGCTTCCCCATTGGATGGATGGTCAGTAGGAAGGTGAAGGAGACAGAGGAAGAGAAGCTGCGCATGAGAGCAAAGTATTCTGAGCTTACAAAATGTTCCAGCTGACCCCCCAGGTCTTTGGGCACCACAACAAATGCAAAAAAAGTCGTTTGGCCCCCAAAATAGTTGCTTTTCCTCCTAATGCAAAATAAGTCATTTGGTCCTCAAAGTAGTTGCACATCTTCTAAACATTCCTAGTTGGCAACCCTACCAGCACTTTGGCCATAGAACTCTGTGATGAAGGTGCTGGGAAGGATGACATTTCCCCATGCTGTGTGTGTGTGCCTTTAAAGATGGTGCCAGGGCTTTCTTATTCTTATAGCCCTCCTTACTGCCCCCCAGTGCTGAGAAAAGCACAGCACTGCATGAAGGTGGGAAATGGAGTGGGCCTCACTTAAAAAATAGTGAAAATCACTGATGTATGGAGTTTTCCCACTGTAAAACACAGACACACACACACACACCCTGGTCCAAGGTCTAGGAGATAGGCATTAGCTGTTAAGAACGGCCTTGCTGGATCAGGCAGAAGGCCCATCTAGTCCAGCATCCCGTTTCACACAGTGGCCTACCAGATGCTGCTGGAAGCCACAGGCAGTTGAAGGCATACCCTCTCTCCTACTGTTACTCTTCCGCAACTGGTACCCAGAGGCACCCCGCCCTGAGGCTGGAGGTGGCCTACAGCCCTCCGACTAGTAGCCGTCAATAGACCTCTCCTCCATGAAGTTATCCAAACCCCTCTTAAAGCCATCCAGGTTGTTGGCTGTCACCACATCTCGTGGAAGAGAATTCCACAAGTTGATTATGCATTGTGTGAAAAAGTACTTCAGTTTGCTAGTCCTAGATTTCCTGGCAATCAATTTCATGGGATGACCCCGGTTCTAGTGTTATGGGAGAGGGAGAAGAATTTCTCTCTATCCACTTTCTCCACACTATGCATGATTTTATAGACCTCTATCATATCTCCACGCAGTCGTCTTTTTTCTAAACTAAATAGCCCGAGGTGTTGTAGTCTTGCCTCATAAGACTCTTTGCCCCTGCTAGGCACCTTTTACCGTGGCGATTCTCTTTATTTAGCAGGGGGAGAGTAACTGGCCCTATCCACCCCCAGCACAGTACCTCCAGTGACTGTTGCTGGTGTGCATCATGCTGGTGTTTTTTTTTAGAATGTGAGACCTTTGGGGACAGGGAGCCATCTTATTTATTATTTCTCTGTGTAAACCGCCCTGAGCCATTTCTGGAAGGGTGGTACAGAAATTGAATTAATTAATTAATTAATAACAACAACAACAACAACAACAACAACAAACAAAGGCATGACAAGGTAGCAGGGATGATACACTGGAACATCTGCAAAAAATACAAGCTACCTGTAGCCAAGAATTGGTGGGACCATAAAATTGAAAAAGTTGAAGAAAATGAAGATGTAAAAATATTATGGGACTTCCGACTACAAACAGACAAACATCTGCCACACAATACACCAGATATAACTGTAGTCGAGAAGAAAGAAAAACAAGTCAAAATAATCGACATAGCAATACCAGGGGATAGTAGAATAGAAGAAAAAGAAATAGAAAAAATCACAAAATATAAAGATCTACAAATTGAAATTGAAAGGCTGTGGCAGAAAAAGACCAAAATAATCCCAGTGGTAATTGGCGCCCTGGGTGCAGTCCCAAAAGACCTTGAAGAGCACCTCAACACCATAGGGGCCACAGAAATCACCATCAGCCAATTACAATAAGCAGCTTTACTGGGAACAGCCTATATTTTGCGACGTTATCTATAATAACCAACAGTATTGATGATAAAATTCAGCCATCCCAGGTCCTTGGGAAGGACTCGATGTCTGGATAAAACAAACCAGTCAATAACACCTGTCTGACTGTGTAAACAAGAAATAATAATAATAAAGGTGCTCTAGGCCCCTGATCATCTTGGTTGCCCTCTTCTGCACCTTTTCCAGTTCTACAATGTCCTTTTTTAGATGTGGTGACTGGAATAGTATGCAGTATTCTAAGTGTGGCCACACCATAGTTTTGTATAAGGGCATTATAATATTAGCAGTTTTATTTTCAATCCCCTTCCTAATGATCCCTAGCATGGAATTGGCCTTTTTTACAGCTGCCACACATTGAGTCGACACTTTCAACGAGCTGTCCACCACGACCCCAAGATCCCTCTCCTGGTCAGTCACCGACAGCTCAGATCCCATCAGCATATACTTGAAGTTGGGGTTCTTCGTCCCAGTGTGCATCACTTTATACTTGCCAACATTGAACCGCATTTGCAACTTTGTCGCCCACTCACCCAGTTTGGAGAGATCCTTTTGGAGCTCTTCACAATCAGTTATGGATTTCACTACACGAAAGAGTTTGGTATCATCTGCTAATTTGGCCACCTCGCTGCTTATCATTTATGAATAAATTAAAAAGCACCGGTCCCAGTACAGATCTCTGGGGGACCCCACTTCTCTCCATTGCGAAAACTCTCCATTTATACCTACCCCGTTTCCTGTCTTTCAGCCAGTTAGCAATCCACACATGTACTTGTCCCCTTATTCCAGTGATTCTCAACGTGTGGGTCCCCAGATGTAATTGGACTTCAACTCCCATAATTCCCAACCAAAGGCCACTGAGGCTGGGGATCATGGGAGTTGAAGTCCAATAACATCTGGGGACCCACATGTTGAGAAACCCTGCCTTATTCCATGACCGCTAAGTTTTCTCAGGAGTGGTTGATGAGGAACTTTGTCAAAAGCTTTTTGGAAGTCCAGGTATACGATGTCAACTGGATCACCTTGATCCACACACTTGCTGACACTCTCAAAGAACTCCAAAAGGTTGGTGAGGCAAGATTTACCTTTGTGGAACCCATGCTGGTTCACTCCCAGCAGGGCCTGTTCTTCTATGTGCTTTACAATTTTATCCTTGAGGATGCTTTCCATCAATTTGCCTGGAATGGATGTTAAGCTAACCGGCCTTTAATTTCCTGGATCCCTTTTTGAAAATCGGTGTTACATTTGCTACTGTCCAGTCCTCTGGTACAGAGCCTGATTGCAGGAATAAGTTATATATTTTAGCAAGGAGGTCAACAATTTCACATTTGAGTTCTTTGAGAACTCTTGGATGGACGCCATCCAGCCCTGGTGATGTGTTAGTTTTCAATTTTCCCAGACAGTTTAGAACATCATCTCTTGTCACTTCTATCTGGCTCAGTTCTTTAGCCGCCATCCCCGAAAGCCTGGTTCAGGAACAGATATATGCTCAGTATCCTCTGCTGTGAAGACGGACGCAAAGAACTCATTTAGCTTCTCTGCAACTTCCATAGCGTCCTTAATAATCCCTTTCACTCCCTCATTGTCTAATGGTCCAACTGCCTCCCTGGCAGGTTTCCTGCTTCTGACGTATTTTATTTATTTATTTTTACATTTATATCCCGCTCTTCCTCCAAGGAGCCCAGAGCGGTGTACTACATACTTGAGTTTCTCCTCACAACAACCCTGTGGAGTAGGTTAGGCTGAGAGAGAAGTGACTGGCCCAGAGTCACCCAGCTAGTATCATGGCTGAATGGGGATTTGAACTCGGGTCTCCCCGGTCCTAGTCCAGCACTCTAACCACTACACCACGCTGGCAGAAGTTTTTGTTATTCCCCTTAATGCTTTTAGCTAAATGTTCCTCAAACTCTCTTCTCGCCTCCCTTATTGCTGCCTTGCATTTCTTTTGCCAGAGTTTGTGTTCCTGTTGTGTATGCTCTTGTCAAGCCTCTAAGGGGCTTGTGTGGTTGTTTTGCCAATAGGACCTAGTAAGCTGTCTGAAGCATCCAGTCTGCAAAAAGCCATTAGGCCTAGTTGTGGGCTAGGCCTTTAGGCCTATAATAACCAACAGTTTACTCACACTTTGTGGATATTTCCAGTGCAGATACAGTAGTGCTCCCATCCTTGTTGCCACTGTTAATTCAGCAGGCCACACAGAACATTGGACATGAATCCACCACAACAGCTCCTTTATTATGCAGAGAGGACACTTCAGACAGCTTGCTAGATCCTACAGGCAGAACCACCACACAAACTGGCTTGACAGGAGCATACACAGCATGAGTAATATGGGAACTGTGGGATAAGTTGAGCTTTGTAAACAGGCAATAAGTAGGCTAGGTTTCACTGTGATTACCGCGGTGTTTTTTTTAATGAAATAGGTGTAATTAAAGTGGCCCACTCCACTGAAGTCAACGGGACCTTCTTATTGCACAAGACAAATGCAGTTTTTCTGTCAGCATTGGGGGGATGAGCAACAAGGGCAGTGTCAACTGAGGTAATTTTGAAGAAGCGTGAGGGAGTCTCTCTGTCTGACAGATAAGGGAGGAAGGGGGATGTGGAAGAAAAGGGTACACCGATCCTGGGCAGACTTACTCAGAAGTAAGCCACCATACTGCTTCTTCTCCACATTGCTTTGATCCCCACCTGGATTTCCCCAACCCTCCATTCCATGTCTCTCCTTCCCTGAGAGTTCACTGTCCACCACAAAAGGAATACTACTACTACCACTATGAATTTTTATATACTGCTCTTCAACTGAAGTTCTCAAAGTGGTTTACATAGAAAAATAAACACATACATCGGAATTGCAATATAATCCATCAGCCGGCTCCCCCTGCAGATAGAGGACTGGCAAAACATTTCAGCATTCTGGCTTCATTATCAAAACAGTCACGTTCTGCATAACTTTGCTAGCACGTTACCCATAAACTTTAATGGGGCAGAAAAATCTTAACAACCTTTGAACTGCTTGTCAGAACTTCACCAAACCAACCAAGGATTGCCTTCTTAGACAAGCTGGACAGAGTACCACAATCATTTTCAGAAAAATGTGTACAAAATTTATCCAATGCTGTTTTAAAGTTTGGAGAAAAAGGGACCAGTGTCAATTGTCAGCACTTTTTAACTTGCTGTAGCTGTGGCAATTGGCATCAGATCTCCTTGAAATTCAGCATGTTTGTAGACCGCATCATGTAGATCACACACACCAAGTTTCAAGTTATTAGCTCAACGGTTGTCATGAATATAAGCAAAATATTTTTGAGGCTTATAATGGCAGAACCTTATTTTTGCTACTCATCTTAATGAGCTTGAATTCCCAGCACAGGAAGGTAAATACAACTTGATAGGTAAATACAACTACTTATTTGCCTAATGATATAAATACCTATTTACTAGTTAGGGCTGAGTAAGTTCAGGGCTGAGTAAGTTGATGGAAAGCATACATAAGGACAAAACTGTTAAACATATAAAAGAACAGGTCTTGCTGAAGGAAAACCAGCACATCTCCTGGGGCAAGTCTTACCTCATCAGCCTTTTAGAGTTCTTTGAGAGTGTCAAAAGGCATGTGAATAAAGGTGATCCGGTTGACACAGTATACTTGGACTTTGACAAGCTTTTGACAAAGTTCCCACCAGAGGCAACTGAGTGATCTTAGCAGTCATGGGATAAGGGGACAGGTTCATGTGTGGATTGGTAACTGGTTGAAAGACAGGAAACCAAGGGTGGGAATAAATGAACCGTTTCACAATGGAGGGAAGAAAGAAGTGGCGTCCCCCAGGGATCTGTACTAGGACTGGTGCTTTTGAATTTATTCATAAATGATCTAGAAGTTGGGGTAAAGCAAGAGGTGGGAAATTTGCAAATTGCACCAAACAATTTAGGGTAATGAAATCCAGAACAGATTGTGAGGAGTTCCAAAAGGATCTCTCCAAACTGGATGAATCAGAGGTGTGCATAATCCGTTCAAATGTGAACCGATCCACAACAGCCGGTTCGACCATGAACCAGTCTGGCCTCCAGGAGATGTGGTCTGGTATATGACTGAACTGAACCCGGTTCAGTGCAGGGAAGAACAAATTAAAAAGCAGTTAGTCTGTAACAATGCAATGTCAAGAATAAATTCTTCCAGACTAGTCCTATATTCTTTTGATCAGGTTGCTAGCTCAGTGAATTGGGGGAAATGCTGCGGATGTAAACTTATCTTGTTTTCAGCAAAGCGTTAGACAAAGTTCCCCATGCTATTTTGGTTAGCAACTTAATCAAATGTAGAAAAATGATGATGATGATTTATTAGATTTCTATACTGCCTTTCCAAAAATGGCTCAAGACAGTTTACGTTAAATAATGATAATATTGTCAAGAGGATTCACAACCAGCTGTAAAACCACAGTCAAAGTATTCCATCAATGGCTCCTCTTCAAACTAGAGTGAAGCTTTGAGTGGGGTGCTTCAGGATATTTTCCTGGGCCTGGAATTTCTAACATTTTTATAAATGACTTGGATGGAGAAGAGGAAATCCTCATCACATTTTCAGATGACACAAAACTGGGAAGAATAGCTACAAAGGGATAAAATTCAAAATGATCTTGAGAGTGAAAAACTGGGCTGACAAAATGAAAACTCAACAGAGACAAATGCAAAATTCCAAATTTTGGCAAAAAAACAAACCCAAATGCAGAGTTTGGTTTTCATATTGATTCTGCTGATTTTATATAAACTTTGAACTGACTGCTTGGGGCTATTGAATGATGGATGTTATACTGTTATTTTATCTGTCTCTTTCTGTACTTACTTCTTCTTAAAAACAGGTTGCTCACCTGTAACTGATGATCTGGTAGAGATCCACTGATATCCATTAGAATGGGTTCTGCGCCTGCGCGGAAGCCTTTCAGTGTCGAGTTTATACAGCTCCTTTCAGGCACCTGTGCCCCGCCCCACGTGACTACGTGGCTATTTAAGGCGGGAGAGAGCGCAGGCTGCTCAGTTCCTTGGAGACCGCCAAGGCAGTCGAAGACATGGCTTATAGTACCTTAAAAAACCCATGGTGCACCGCAGAGGGGAGGTTCGGGAGGGTCTAATGGATATCAATGGATCTCTACCAGATCATCAGTTACAGGTGAGCAACCTGTTTATCTGGTACGGGATCCGTTGATATGCATTAGAATGGGTGTTTAGTTAGCTCCAGAAGGAGGAGGGAGCAGTGCTATTGCAACACCCTTTTAAGAACGCCTCTCCCAAAGTTTGCCTCCGCAGCGGACTGCAGGTCAATAGCATAGTGCTTTATAAAAGGTTCCTCAGAGGACCAAGTAGCAGCCTTGCAGATGTCTGGAAAGGACACCCCTGACAAAAAGGCTGCAGAAGTTCCATATGCTCTGGTGGAGTGCGCTTAATAGTCTTTGGCGCCGGCACTCCCTGGATTGAGTAGGTAAGGCGAATTGCTTCGACTAGCCAATGTGACAAGCGTTGTCTAGACAGAGCCTGGCCCCGAGAAAATCCTTTGTACGATATTAGTAACTTCTTGGATCTCCGGAACAGTTTGGTCCTGGACAGGTAATAGAGAAGTGCTCTGTGGACGTCTAAAGAGTGGAGAGCTTTCTCTAAGGGAGTGGACGGAGCACTGAAAAAGGTTGGTAAGACTATGTCTTGATTGACATGGAAGTCTGAGACCACCTTCGGTGTGAACCTGATGTCCGGACGTAGGAGAACTTAATCAGCATAAAAGCGGGTGTAAGGTACGTCCATACGGAGAGCCGTCAGTTCACTCACCCGGCGGGCAGTGGTGACAGCCACTAAAAAGGCCGTTTTCAAGGAAACATGTCGAAGAGAAGCCGTACTCATGGGTTCAAATGGCGGCTCTGATAGCGTAGAAAGAACCAGAGAGATGCTCCACGGTTCAATTGGTTTGCGTACAGGAGGATAGAGATTCGTGAGTCCTCTTAGGAAACTTTTACAGGCCGGATGAGAAAACAGAGTCTTGCCATCCCATCCCGGGTGCTTAGACGTCAGGGCCACCAGATGCACTCTTATGGACATATTAGAAAGGCCGGATGTCTTAAGATTCGTCAAATAAAGCAGGACTTCCCGTATGGTAGCACGCTTCGGACGGAACCCATGCGTATCCGCGTAGGATGCAAATCTCTTCCATTTGCTGGCATAGTTTCGCCTAGTAGATGGTTTATGTTCATTGAGCAGGATTTTATTTAGTAGTTGATTAGCCATGCTGTCAGCTGTAACGTGAGAACCTCCGGGTGTAACATTCTTCCTCTGTCCTGAATTAGCAGGTCTGGACAGTTCGGAAGTCTCTGGTAAGTCCGTGAGGTCAGTTTGAGTAAATGTGGAAACCATGGTTGTCGTGGCCACCACGGGGCAATCAGGATGCATCTCGTTGGTATTTGCAGGCGACGAGCTACCACTCTCCCCACAAGCGGCAAGGGGGGGAACATATAAGAGCGGTGAAGTGACCAGTCGATTTGGAACGCATCGCCCACAGAACGCGGGCCGTGTCCTGCTCTGGAGCAGAACTGTATGCATTTTGCATTGTGTGTCGTGGCGAACAGATCTATTTCTGGATGACCCCACAGGTCGAAGATCCTCCGAAGGCAGAGGTCGTTCAGTTCCCACTTGTGACGGTTTTCGGAGAACGAGCGGCTGAGGCCATCCGCCAACACGTTGTCCGATCCCTTTATGTGTATTGCTATAGGTGTTATGCTGTTCTTGATGCACCAGTGCCAAATCTGAATACTGAGTGCACAGAGCGATCTGGAGACTGTTCCCCGCTGCCTGTTCAGGTAGGCTATGGCAGTGGTGTTGTCCAACTGCAAGTGGACCACCCTTCCACGTAGCATGGGTAGGAAGGCTTTCATGGCCTGAAAAACAGCTCCAGGAAGTTTATGTGTAGGAGACTTTGCCGCGAGAGGCCCTCCAGAGGCCCTCCAGAGGCCCTCCACAACTCCAGAGGCCCTGAGTTGTGGCGGCATTGCAGTGTCCACCCCAGCCCCGAAGAGAGGCATCTGTCGTGACCCACACCAACGGAAGTTGGGCTTGGAACGGAACTCCCCTGAGCAGAATGGAGCATTGTGTCCACCAGGAGAGGGACCGCAGAATTGGAAGCGGTACCGTCAGCAATTTCTTGGGGCTGTCCCTGAGTAGATTGAAAGAGGACAGGAACCACAACTGCAGTTTCCTCATTTTCAGGTGCGTATATCGTACGGTCGTCCTGCAAGAGGCCATCAGACCCAATAGACGTTGGACATGCCACGCTGTTTGCGATGGTGCAGCCTGAAACGTTCGAACCAGCGAAGTTATGGCCTGAAAACAGTCCTCTGGTAAGAATGCCCTTCCCAGAGTAGCACTGAGTTGAGCTCCAATGTATGATATGGTCGTAACCGGCGTTAGGTTCGACTTTTTCCAATTCACTTGTATGCCTAAGTCTTGGAGAAGTTGCAACATATACTTTATCTGCAAAAGTAACTCTTCTCTGTTTGTCGAGGACAGAAGCCAATCATCTAGATACGGATACAGCTTCAGTCCCTTCGTCCTCAGGTGGGCGACTACCACCGCCATGCACTTAGTAAACACTCGGGGAGCTGTGCATAGGCCGAAGGGAAGCACCTGATACTGGTCTAGAGTGGTCCCAACTGTGAACCGTAAATACTGCTGAGAGGAGGGTCGGATTCCTATGTGAAAATAGGCATCCTTTAAATCTAACATCACAAGCTACCTCTCTTGATGGAGAAGAGGCAGGATTTCCTGTAATGTCATCATACGATACCTTTTCACACGGATGAACTTGTTTAGATGTCTCAAGTCCATGATAGGTCGGATCCCGCCATCCTTCTTCGGAATTTGGAAATAACGGGAGTAGAAACCTTCCCGTCAATTTGCCCATCGCACTGGTACTATCGCTTTCTTGAGCAGGAGTTCCCGAACTTCTTGGAGAAGGCTTGGTGTAGCCCTTGTGAAGCGGGGGCCCCTGAATTTTGGTCGGGTCTTGAACTCTATCGCGTAACCCGACTGCACAATTTTCAAAACCCACTGATCTGATGTTATGTTGTGCCATGCATCTGCATGACTTGCCAACCTGATAGTGGTGGTGGCTAGTGGGTCCGGTTGTGTGATGTTGTTGACCGGCCCCGAAAGCTCCCTGGTGTTTTGGGAGTAGAAGTGGGAAGCACCATGTGGGAGCGATGGGCTGCTCCGCACTTCAAAGACGCTGTTTATTTCCGTCAGCCTGTTTGGTGCGCTGACCTGAGGAGAATTTCTCCTTCTGTTGGTTTCCTCGTTTTGTGAACGGATAGTAAGGTTTACGGAAGTCCCTCCGTTCTTGCTGTCGGTACGTAGACCTGGGACGATAAGAGGTACGTTGTCTTCCCCCATAAGATGTAGCAGGGGAGGTCGCTGAAGTGAAAGTCTTAGCGGTAAACTTAGATTTCTTCAACTTTTCCATTGTGGCATCAGTCTCTTCTGAGAAGAGAACCTTACCATCAAACGGTAGGCCCTCAATCTTGTCTTTCATGTCCTGTTGCAGGGTGGCCGAACGCAGCCAGGCATGATGACGTAGAGTGACTGCCGCCGTGATGGAGCGGGACTCAGACTCCGCCAAATGCTTTGCTGTGCTCAATTGTTGACAAGTAAGGTCACCAGCCTGTTACAAAGTCTTTCGAAATCGCAGTTTAATTTCTTCAGGGGACAACGTATCCATAACTTTCTCCAGTTCCTCCCAAATACAGTAACTGTACTTAGCCATACAGGCCAAGTAATTCGCCACTTTCACCGATAAATAGGAGGTAGAATACAACTTTCTCCCCATAACATCCAATTTTCTGCCTTCTTTGTCAGCAGGCGTCGTGTGGCGTTGACTAGACTTGGAGGAGGTGGCACAATCGATAACTAAAGGATTTGGGACAGGGTGCTTAAACAGGTAGGTATTATCCTGTTCCTGAACCTGATACAGACCTTCCAGCCTTTTAGATGTTGGTGTCAAAGTATGGGGAACCTCCCAAGTGCACTGAGCAGCATTGGAAATGATCGGTAAGAGAGGAAGTGCCACAGGCTGCACCGATTGTGACATCTGCATAAAATTATAGACCGGATCATCTATAGTTTTAAGTTGTGATGTAAGATCCAGACCTAACGCATTGGCCATGAGTTTCACATGGGAATGGTAAGCCTTTAATTCCTCTGTCGGCAACACATGGGAAGGCGTTGCCACATCTGGAGACGGGTCCAATTCCACAGTTTCTGTCTCTGATTCGAAATCTGACGACCCATGGTGAATTTTTTCTGAATCCGGATCTGAAATGGAGTGGTGCGTCGGAAGCCTAGGAGACATCTGCCTCCGTGCTAATGGTGTCGGTAAAGGGTCAGTCTGTGAGCTGGCGTTAGCGTAATGTCTTGAAATCGTCTGAGTTTGAGCCTAAATGTGTTGAGTCTTTGTTTGGGTGCTCACACTAGTGAACAGCCTGTCTCGGGGAGGTGGAGCAGTACCCGTTGCTAAAGCAGGAGTCTGTCTTGAGGCTAGCCCACCCTGCCAAGCACGGTGCTCTTGAAAGTCATATCCCGCACCAGGGGATGTGGTTCCCGGTAAGGCAGTCTCCGCAGAAGGCGATGCTCGGTGGCTAAAACCACAAGTGTGCCAAGGTGTCGGAGTTGCCAGTTGTCCAGCAGTGAGCATACGCGGGTTAGAGGCGGAAGTATCCTCTTCAGAACGCAGGAAACCTCTGAAAGTAGACGGCGTATTGGTATTTGAGTCCAGCAGTCTCAGCAGAGGATCTAGATGAGGTGGGTCGTCCCCCGCTTTTTCTGCATCCATAGCGAAAGTCATCGGAGCTCGAAATCGCGGGGGGTCACAGCCGTAACATTCGTTGGTGTATTTAGCGTGGACATATGGTCCTCATCTCTCGAGGTGGACGGTGAGCGGATCGGAGTTGGAGCAGGCACCAGATCCCTGGTGGCCGATATCGAAAAAGCAGCTGGCAGCACCATCGATGCCGAGGCTGGTGCATGCCATGGCTCGTCCAAAGAGTCTGTCGGTATCAACGCTGAGGAGGCCTGTCTCAATGTCGAGGCGTCCGGCGTCGAACGAGTCTCTACAACTTCGGTCGGTATCAAGACTGTCGATATGGAGGTCGTCGATGTTGAGTTAGAAGGAGGCTTCGGCGTCGATAAAGGTTGAGGTGGAGCCCCCGATGTCGAAGGAGCGCTCGATACTGGAGGTTGCGTCGGTAGCGAGGACGCAGTCGAGTCTTCTGGAACCGCCGCTCTCGATGCCGAAATGAAGACCACGTCTTGGGCAGTGCCCGGAGAGGGCGTCGACTCCGACTGAGTTCGATGCCGTGCCTTTTTGGCGGGAACACCCGCGGTGGCCATTTTCTCGCCCGGCCTTTTGGAGGACTTAGGGGACTTCCTGGGGAGCTTCGAAGTTTTAGACTGGGCGTGACCCAGGTCCTTCGAGCTATGCTCCTGAGGAGATTTCGAGGACGGCCCCACCAGAACATCATCATACAAGGCAGCACGCAAACGGAGCTCACGATTCCTTCTGGTCTGCTTTGAAAAGGACTGACAAATTTTACAAGCAGAAGTTTTATGGGCTTCCCCCATTTTCCCACCGGGGCATCCATGTTACTCACTATCCGAGGTCAGTAGCCAGAGAAACAGTCCGATCTTTCGCCAAGTTAGAGGGATTAGACAAGCCAAATACAGTCTGGGTCAAACGAAGTAATCAAGGAAGCCGCAAGAGTAGTCCAAAAACGGTCCGTAGTTAAATATTCAATGAAGCCAAAAACAAAAGTAGCCAAGGAAACAAGCGCGAAGGAGCTGCAGAACCAAGTGATTTCCACGGCGGTCGCAAAAGAACTGAGCAGCCTGCGCTCTCTCCTGCCTTAAATAGCCACGTAGTCACGTGGGGCGGGGCGCAGGCGCCTGAAAGGAGCTGTATAAACTCGACACCAAGAGGCTTCCGTGCAGGTGCAGAACCCATTCTAATGCATATCAATGGATCCCGTACCAGATCCTGGAGTTCTTGTTTTAATGTTTCTATTATTTTAATTGCCAACGACTCTGGGCAAAATGCTGTATTTTTTAAAAAATGGCATGCAAGTGCAAATTAACAAATATTTGAAATATCTGAAATGCGATCTGTATGGGGCTGCCTTTGTACATAGTCCAAAAACTGCAGTTGGTGCAGAATGCGGCAGCCAGTTTGGTCTCTGGGTCTTCTAGGAGAGACCATATTACTCCTGCGTTTAAAGAATTACACTGGCTTGCCAATATGTTTCCGGGCAAAATACAAGGTGATGGTTATTACCTATATAAAGCTCTATACATAGGAACATAGGAAACTGCCATATACTGAGTCAGACCACTGGTCTATCTAGCTCAGTATTGTCTTCACAGACTGGCAGCGGCTTCTCCAAGGTTGCAGGCAGGAATCTCTCGCAGCCCTATCTCGGAGAAGCCAGGGAGGGAGCTTGGAACCTCAGATGCTCTTCCCAGAGCGGCACCATCCCCTGAGGGGAATATCTTACAGCACTCACACATCAAGTCTCTCATTCAGATGCAACCAGGGCAGACCCTGCTTAGCTATGGGGACAAGTCATGCTTGCTACCACAAGACCAGCTCTCCTCTCCTCTCTCTCTCCTCTCCTATACAGCTTAGGCCCTGGGTATTTAAGAGAATGTTTTTTTCACCATGATCCCCACCGCCTGTTAAGATCATCTGGAGAGGTTCGTCTGTGGTTGCTGTCAACCCGTCGGGTGGCTACTTGGGAAGAGGCCTTCTCCGTTGCTGCCCCTGGACATTGGAATGAGCTCCCTGTTGAAATAAGGGCCTCCCCATCTTTTAAAAAGGCACTGAAGACACATTTATTCACCCAGGACTTTAATTAGATTTATAGTTTTAATATTGAGTTTAAAACTATTTTAATGTTAATGATTTTAATGTTTAAATGATTTTAATTCGATACAAGTTCGATCCTGACCAGGGGCTCAAGGTTGACTCAGCCTTCCATCCTTCCGAGGTCGGTAAAATGAGTACCCAGAATGTTGGGGGCAATATGCTAAATCATTGTAAACCGCTTAGAGAGCTCCGGCTATAGAGCGGTAGATAAATGTAAGTGCTATTGCTATTGCTAATTGATTTAATATTTAAATGTAAACCGCCCAGAGATGCAAGTTTTGGGCTGTATAGATATACAAACAAACAATCAATTTCAGCTTGAAATATGCGTTATGTACTGTACAAAGTTTTAGCTAAAACAACTATCAGGTCTGTAGCCATCATTTTAAAGCAGCACATTCCTTAACTATTTTGCTGCTGCTGAATAACTGTGGTGGGGGGAGATCCTATTTATGTGAACATTGCAGGATCAGGACCATTATGGTTTCTGTACTAAGTTTCTTACCTTGTAACTGCATATGAAAGTAATGAACATCAGCTTCAAGAAATGTATTTGGAAATGCATATTTCATAAGCGGGTTTTGCAGTACTTTTAAACCAGTGCTTTGACTCTATTTGTTTTAAAATTGAATAACACAAAGTAAATCACTAACGTCCATTTAGAAACCAGTAGCTGCTCTAAACATGCTGATACTGTACAAGCAGATATTTTATATTCTTCTGTAAGTGATCTTAGCAGCACAGTGGAGAGGTCTACCCTCTCATCTGCTCACGAGGATGCAATTTAAGTATTAAGAGCTACTTATATTTTCCCATAACTGTATATCAAAGTTGCTTGTGGCACTCATTTTTCTCCTTATTGCAAGGACGCAACAGAAGGGAATGTTATGCAAGACCCCCACACCAATCTAATGGATGAGAAGGATCATTTGTTGAAGTCGAATGGACACCTTATTGCATTTTACTCAAGGTGGACAGACAAACCAACAACCTGCAAGTTAAGGGGGACAAATGAAAATTGTTGCTCTGGTAAACAGGGGGAAGAAGAGAAATGTCTATAGCAGAGCTATCATGGAAAATCTGTTAGGCTGCCTTCAATAATGAGAAGAGGATGTTTGTTTTTTGCCAGCTTCCTTTTACCTAAGCACCAAGTAGGTGCTGCTATTAAAAATATTTGAAAAGGGACTAATTGGCTTTAACAGTAACAGTTTGTGAATAAGCAGAGATGGAAAAATGATTTAAAGCTGCTTGACAAAACTATTGAGCGGGCCATAATTTAAGAGCTTTATTTTGTTCAAGACAAAGACAAAGATACAGCAAAGAAGTTTAAGTGCAAAATTCTCTGACCAGTTTCCTTTCACACAGTGCCAGAATGATCTCCTTTAAGAGTCAACTTGAAAAGTAAACATATTAATCTATTTAACATCTAATAAAAATGGCCGGACATAGAAGACGTTATGCTTTCATTTTGGTTAATGAATGGCAATATGGTATCAATCATAAGAGAATTAGAAAGGCTTCACATGGCGATTAGCAAAAAACATGTCATACAGGATACATTAAAAGGTTCCAATCCACTGAGTCAGCTGTGAAAAAGCCAGGTAAACACTTTAGAAAAGGACTCTCGAAGTGTTTATCCTTACTATGAAGTCTAGATGAGGACTTCCATTACACATGATTTACAACCAAAGTATTCCTAAGGAATAAATATTATTGCAGAGTATGGAATATAAAGTGTGGAACCATGACACACAAACAGTATTTCTATTGAGAAATTTTAAAGAACTGTTTTAAGATGTGGGTGGTTTCCATATTTTTGGTTCCAGTGTTTAATCCACAATATTATATTCTACACCAAACATTTCAAGGACACACCGGGAAAGAGATAAAACTTTAAATAAAAGAATGAAATCTCAGCAGATAATAAATTTCAAAAATGACAAATGCTGCCTGCCGGAAGCCTTGACCTCCTATTCCATTTTTACTAAGCTCAGGCTACAGCTTGCTTGCTTAATGCTTTAATGCTAGCACAACTGAGAGCAATTTTTGTATTTAATTGCCAAATAGTATTTGCAGCTGCCCAGGCACATGAAAATCATGGCTGCAGTTTTCCAAAGAGCTTTGTTTTTTAAAAACTGAGTGGTGGTTTTGTTTCTAGCACTCTGGCCACTCTCAGCATTCCTATTAACATCCCATCATCCTCTGGAATACCCAACCACATTAGGAATAGGAAAGGCTATTCACTTTATGGCAAGTTCAATTATGAATCCAGTTTTGGGCAAAGAGGTGCGGTGCACTTGAATCAGGGAACCCAATTACAAGTTGCAGCTCACCTATGGATTTACTGGGTGGTCCTGGGCAAGCTATCAGACCTCTTTGTACAAGGGCATTCGTGATGGCAGGCTTGGGAGGATGAAAGCACTACAGAAATGAAACCTAGTTTAGAGGCTTAGGAGCAGGGTGAAATATATTCAGCATTTTGACTGACATTCTAGGAAGGGACAAAAGTGGAATTAAACAGAGGAAAAAGTGTTTGTATCATGACTGAACAGCTAAAAAATAAGAGTTTAAAAGTTCTTCACTACTGAGAGATAGGGAAGAACTTATAGCTTTAGAAAAAATGTAATATTAAATGAAAGAATATTCTACTGTAATAATAGGTCTAAAAATGGACCAGACAGTACATTTTGAGTGAATGGAGTAGTGTATTTTGCTTATAACCCTGGTAGAATTATTAGCCATAATGACCTTTGATAAGTAGCTCCCTGTCACCACCCCCAAACCAGCTTTTTGTGTTTAAAAAAAAAGAAGCTTAAAAATGCATAATAAAATTGTGACCTTATGGTGGCCAAACAACTTTATTAATCCAACCTTTTCTTTCTGAAGCAAGAGATTGTTAAAAATGAAAAATAAAAAGTTTTCCATGGCAATCTTTATTATTTTATTAGCATGTTGAAAGCATTAATTTATAGAAAACAGTCTACAGAAATCACGGTATTTCTGTAGACATTTGTAGGAAACTGCTAAGTTTTTAAGTAAAGTTATTTTAACTAATCATAAAATTCATTATCATCTGCCTGTTTCAAAGTCATCCTCATCTTTGTCAGCTTGGTTGTCACATTGCTTTACATGACATATTGCCGTGTGTGTGAAAACATTCTTCATACAAATACATGTGAGCACAGCACAAGGCTGTTTGCACCTGCACGACAACAGTTCAAAAAATGAATGAGGAGTTGGTTTCCCAGCCATTAACTGAATAGTAAGTCCCTCCTACTATTCTTCCATCCATAGCTGTCTGGACTGTGTATTTCTGGAAATGGGATCAGACAGTTTTTCCAAATAGACATTGGTAATTAGCACGTTGAATGTGCTGCTACAGGGAGTCACAATAAGGTTTTTATTAGGAAGTGCTTTGGAGATGCAGCCACACATAAGATGCCTTAGCATCCTGTCTTGCTTATGGGCTTCCTAAATCCAAACGATGAAAGAATCCCACAGCAATCACATGCAGGCTTCATACATCAATTTTGCAGACCTACCCCACAATAGTATTGCCAGCCTTCAAATACTGTGTTTAGTAATCCCTCTGCAAAAAAACCCCTCTTGTTTCAAAGTGATATGTGAGTGTGTTTGTGTATATACACACACACAGTTGATTTGGGTGGCTGAAATCAAAGGCCACCATAACTAATAATTTTACTAGGATCATAAGCAATCGAAAAACATACCCCGTTTATTCATTCCAAATGTATCAATTGGCCCTTCTGGACCACAGACTATAAGGAGCATGAAGTGATCATGCTTAGATTCATCTACTAGTGAAGATGGTAGGTAAATAATGTTTTCATGGCACTGCTGCAACTAAGCCATATTGATAAAGAAGATAAAGGCTAGAAGGTTTACTGTATTTACTGGAAGAGAAGACAATTCTGAATTTAATACGACCCCCTTAAAATACAGGTTAGAACCTAGATTTAGGGACTCTGAATGTAAGATGACCCTCCAATTTCTAACATCAAAGAAATGGGGAGGAACTTCATCTTGGATTCAGGTAAATATAGTATGTTGGATAACTTACCTCTAAGTAAATAGGTGGCTTTGTGGCACAGAAGCCCACAGAGGTAGCTTTTTCCAAATTCAAAAACAACTCTGCATTGATTTTAGTATGGGACCGATCTCTAATTTATGGCCAGATAAATGCTAATGGTATTATACTAGTGGAGCAGTGATGGCTTTTCTGGATGGGAATAAATTGTAAGAAATACTTTATAGACCTATCTGTCATATGCCGTGTGTTTCATCTAACTTATTTTGGGATGTTCATCCTAAAACTCTAAAGTGCTTGGGTTAGATTACTTTAAAAGTGGCAGGAGGGTGGGGAGAGAAAGTGGCAGCAGCGGGGGCAAGAGAAAGCAGCGGTGGCAGAGGTGGGGAAGAAAGCGGTAGGCAGCTGGAAAAAGCGGCTGGCCAGGCAGCCGGCCAGAGAGGAAAAAACATTGGAGAAGGGGAAGAGGGAAGAGGAGGGGTGAGGGCTGAGAACGAGGGAGGACTAGAGGTGCAGATGCTCTGCACCTGGGCCAAGCTAGTTCTATATTAAAATCTGTGAATTTTGTGACCAGGGAAACCTAAATTTAGAGAGTAGAATACAGCAGACAAAGCAAGGCAACATCTATCATGTTGCTTAAAAGTTGCATGCTTTATTCTGATTTCACAATACTTCTTTTCTGGGAAGAATTTGATTTTTGCATTGCTGTTCTCTGTCACAGACTAGGGAAGGAAGGTATTGACTTCCTATACTACATAATAATAGCTGTCCATAAACAAAAGTACAGGAAGCAATTGTGGAGAGGATGATAGAGTGAATGAAGTCATATTAGACCTGTGGGTATTTTGCCATTCAATGCAAGTGTTGCAAAAGCACATAATTTAGTATAAGGTGAAGGATACAACATCCTAAATTCTATTCTGACTGGGTGGGGTGGGGAGAAGAAGACTTCCTAAAAGATAAAGAGTAGGCTTTAAACTGTGTAGGAAATGCCTGATGAAAGTTCAGAAGGCCAGGACAGTGACCCAGCATGATATTTCCAGTGACATGAAATTCCCAAAGCAACCATGAAAGACAGAAATATGCCATTTGGCAGGTAGGTTCCAGACCTCGCCCACACTACCAGAAAATTATGGTAATTTCATGGTAGAGGAGGAATGCATGCAAACTTCAAGCCCAGAGTGTGTGTGTGTGTGTGTGTGTGTGTGTGTGTGTGTATTTATTTCTATCCTTCTCAGGGATGCATATGAAGAATATGGAATACAAGAGAGTAACTCTCCTTGACCCTTTTTCCTTCAATGGATTTAGTGAATACTTGCAGAATTTGCTGTGCTCAAATTTTCAGTGTATTTACATAGAAATACTGATGCATCTGGTGATGGCAAGCAGTGAGGGCACACACACATAGAGCACTCCCATCAGTCAGTCAGTCAGTCAGTCACTAAGCCGAGGACAAGTGTACATGGTCGCCCTGACTCACAGCAAGAAATTGAATACAATGTATGCTTTAGGAAAAGCCATACAGGCATACCTTTAGATTTCTTACAGCCTGATTCACAAACCAGCTAAACCATAGTACTTGGCACTTAAAACAGCTTGAGCTATTACAGCATACGTAGTTGGCATATCACAACGCTGGGCTATGGTTATACACAGTGTACAGTATATTCCAATTGGGTGTGAAAACCAGAGTTTCCCTCTCAAGACAGTAATATAAAATCATTAATATTTTTGAATATTTCAGAAAAGTATTTGTATGAAAAAATATTTTTAGGCTCTACAGCTACATTTTTCCTTAGCCATGGAATACTTACCCAGTGCAGTAAGTCCTTCAGATATTGATGTAAATATATACATTAGTACATGAGGCTCTAGACTGGTGATGAAACTCATGTGGTCCTGGGTGAGACATTCCAGGAGTGGATAGTAAGACTGGCTTAGTTTTCTATATTGCTTAGGAAAAACAGAGAGAGAGAGAGAGTAGGAGGGGGGGGGGGAGACAACAGGTAAGAGATTCTACAGGCTGTTAAAATGTTTCTGATCACTGACTGAGAAAAAGATTGACTGACTGACTATTAAAAATTATTTCATTACAATATTAAGATATCTGCAAGGTAACTTCAATGTATTCCAGGTTATCTTTAAAAAAATCCCTATAGGCTTTATTCTAGGCCTACAGAATAAATTTATTCTATTTTGTAAAAACACACACACCAAAGCCTTGATACCAAAATGACGCACATTTTAAACCGTAATTATGGAAGTTCAGCCTATTTCTATCATTTCTGCCCCGAGAAAAAACCCCTAAACCTCAAAAGCATGATCCCTCTAACAGCTGCAGAGTCAGCCGAACAGCAGCCTGGGTCCGGCCCCGCTCGGCAGCCTCCTCCAGTTACGCCCGTTCGCGTGATGTCACATGCATGGGGGCAAGGCTTGGGCTCCAGAGGAGCCCAGAGAGAACTCCCCGCTCCCGCCCGGGCTGCCAAGAGTCCGAGCAAACTCTCTTTTTAATTTCAGGTAGCGCCGGCGCTGCCTGAAATAACAAGCTGAGAACTCACTCGGGCTCTCGGCAGCCTGGGCCATGCCCCCTTTGCACGTTACACCACTCTGGAGGGAGAGAAAGAGAAAAACGTCCTATCGGGCAGCTCGCGTTCCCTGAAATAACCAACAGAGAGTTTGCCCAGGCTCTCAGCAGCCTGGGTGTGGGAGGGGGGAGCTTGCTCTGGGCTCCTCCAGAGCCCGAGCCACAGGGCTTTGTCTTTCCCCCCTTTTCATTGGCAGCCCGGGTTCTTTGAACCCATTCAAAGAATGTGTTTATCTTGTGTTTTTTTAGAATGTGAGCCCTTTGGGGACAGGGAGCCATTTTATTTATTTATTATTTCTCTGTATAAACCGCCCTGAGCCATTTTTGGAAGGGCGGTATAGAAATCGAATTTAAAAATAATAATAATAATAATAATAATAATAATAATAATAATAATAATAATTCACACAATGGTGGCTACACCCCTGTCCTCTAAAACCTTTTACTTTCCCCATTTTGCCTATGCCAGTTTCTTAAATCAACATGAGCCCACCATAAGAACAACAACAGCCCACCATTTCAACAAAGGTTTCTAAAGCGGTTTACATACAGAAATAATAAATAAATAAGATGGCTCCCTGTCCCCAAAGGGCTCACAATCTAAAAAGAAACATAAGACAGACACTAGCAACAGTCACTGGAGGTCCTGTGCTGGGGATGGATAGGGCCAGGTACTCTCCCCCTGCTAAATAAAGAGAATCACCACGTTTAAAAGGTGCCTCTTTGACCAGTTAGCAGGGGAGCACAACTGTACAACAGGAAGTGGCCATTTTTAAATGGCAGAGAGAAGTAGGGAATCCATTCATGCTTGAGAGGAGTGGAAGACAAGGCTGGGGGCCGTACAGACACTATGGGATGCTTTTAAAGCCCCTTTAAAAACTACTCCTCCCCAGCACATTTTTAACCAATACCCAATTCCTCCTTTATCACAATGTTGCTATCCACTCACCACTCAATGCATGACATACCTTATCGTCTCAAGAGTTAGAGAGAGGCTGTAGTATCTCTGACCTAGGCAGTAATCCCCATGACATTTGGTCTAAGAATGACCAGTTGCTGGTCACAACTACAACAGGGATGAGCACAAACTATGGTTCAAAACATGGTTTGGGCACATTTTGGGAAATTTGAAAGGGAACCGGATGCATGGGCACTATGTGTGTGCTGACGCTGTGCGGGGGATTATTGGGGGAATTGCTACCCCAGCAGGAAGCTGAATGGGGTGGCAGAGAGCAGGTAAGGACCTGCTCTCCTTTTTCTTAAAGTCCCCGTTAGAATTTCCGGAAACGTGCTTGAACTGCGGCTCGTGCACATCCCTAAATAGCAAATTCAGCTTCCATTCTGCAAGCAGAGAAGCAGGTTTCTGTCTGCTACTGAACATTTCCTCTCAAGAATGACTCAGTTATGCGAAGGGGGAACAGTTTCATCCCATTCTGTGTGTGGCTCTACTTGCTCTGTGCAGCCTCCTATTATGAGGTCATTGCCATGCATTGAGTTTTAACTGTTAGATTTAAAGCATTCCATTTGCAGATGCTTACAGTGATCTGGATGTCCTGGGCTACACACATACCAGATTTCAGCTAAGGGTCAAACTACATTTTATTTTATTTATTATTTTATTTATTAGATTTTTATACTGCCTCACCCAGACGGCTCTTGGTGGTTCACAAATATAAAAATGGATAAACACAAATAAATAACTCATTAAAACAAAATTAAAACTAATTTAAAATCGTTTCAGGAATCACTAAACAACAGGCTAAAGAAATATGTTTTTAGTGCTTTTTAAGAGACTGCTAAAACTCTTAAACTTCTAATATCCACAGGAAACACATTCTAGAGCCCAGGAGAAGCCTACAGAGAAGGCGAGCTGGCAGCAACCAGAGATGGACTTCTTCTGATGACCTTAATGTGTGGTGGGCAGGGGTGGAGCCACTATTGAGCAAAGGGTTCAAAGAACTCGGGCTGTCGCCACTCAGTGGTGACACCTCACTCCCCAGCCATGCCCCCTGCATCTGACGTCAGATGCAGGGGGTGTAGCTTTGCTTGCAAATGGGGCCTAAAAGGCCAGGATACTTCCTCCCAGCTGCGCTGCGAACACAGTGCTGGCTGAGGATTGTGCTAGCAAACGGGGCCCTGCGTCTGACATCAGATGAAGGGGAGGGGCTTAGCATCACATCAGATGCAGGGCTAAGACAGTAACAGAAATTAGACATTGTAATCCAGCAGTCACTGGATGGCCCCCAACTGCAGAAAGTGACACAACAATGCAATTTTGCAAATCATTTTGCAATAGCTGCTCACTAGTAGTTGCTCCCACTGCATTCGGCCACCCATTGTCCAGTCCACAAAAACCATCACTGCTATCATGGCACTGTTCTGTGCTGGCGATAAGGAGCACTATGTTGGTTGTACATAACCACTGCAATTGCTTTAATGCTTTCACAGTAGCCCATTAAGGCTGTAAGAGCAATTGTGGATAGCAGCCCTAGCAAAGGTAAAGCGTCCCATTGAGTCGATTCTGACTCCTGGTGCTCACAGAGCCCTGTGGTTTTCTTTGGTAGAATACAGCCCTAGTACTGCATTTCTATTTCCTCAGCTAAAAACAATGCAGCTGGATATTTGGCTGCATGAAAACAATGGGCACACTGCAGGAAATGGTATGGTTGACATGGAAGAAGGGCAGGATAGAGGGAGACAAAAAGGCTTTTTCATTCCCTTTGTGTTCCTCCTTCCACATCTCTGTATGCTTCTACCCAATGCCTTTGCCATTACTGCTCACCCATTCAGTAAGGCAACTCATGGCCAAAACATGCAAGAAACTGTACACACCCAATGCTGCTTCCCTATTTGGTTTGAAAACTGCATGGGCAAGAGGTGAAAGTAATTCCTGCTGAGTCAATCTGCTCATAGGCCATGGTCACCACAGTTCTGAAAGCATGTGAAGATTTCATTCCAGGTGAGCAGGTGGTAGGCCATTTACTCCTCAACTGACCCTCTTAAAAACAGCCTCTCAACTGGCCCCTTGAAAAATGGCTTCTCCAGGAAAGTATTCAAAGGCTAGAGGATTTGCGTTTTTTCACTTTGGCCTGATTGTCATGCTTTCTTTCATTTCTTTCAGAACTGTGTGTCTTTTCTCAGTGAGGTGGGATGTTCTATAAACCAAGCTAAGGTTGATTAAATTACACGAGTTTCAGTTCTATGCATGTTGGACTGAAAGAGCAAATCACTGGATCCAGCATCAAGGTTGGATCAACAATGGCAGAGAAGCACAATATGTTTTCCTGCTAAATTCAGTTCATATAAGTAGGGTGTCATAGGAAAAAAGTATAGATAACATGCCCCAGATTTCCTAAAGAAAGGTTAACCAGTATGCTTAGTGCCTTGTTACAAAAAATACACTCTGGCAGCTAAGCAAAATTAGATCAGCTGTATGGAAAATGATCAGGTGAGCTAAAGTTGATTCTATGAAATGCCAGGGCAATCCTACCACAATTCAAGAAAGTTATTATGAATGCAGAACATAATCTGGCCAATACTCTCTTATCCTGATGTTTTAAATATTTTGCAGTAAATATTATCATTTGCGTAAAAACAAATCATCGTTATATTTTTGACAGTAAGAATACAAATAAATGCAAGTAACCGAGACTAAAAAGAACTGCATTTGAGTTGTTCTAGATCCCTATCTCTCTGTTTTAAGCCTGTGGTGGTGATTTTATATTTTGCATAAAGACTCCCAAGATGAATAATTGCTTACTAGCAAATCACTGTGGGATACTGAGAGCAGCATTTTGACAAAGGCCTGAAGTACATTGTCAAAGTGGTTGTCCCCATACAACTTGAAGACTCCAAAGCTGACATAATTTCCACACAAGGCAGATTTGAGTGCAGAATAACAGATGGAAATACCCTTGAGTTTCAATGGATAAACTTGATCTTTTGACAGAGTCCCAAGGGATAGGATCTGATTACCTGTTTGAGAGAGGGAGAGAGAGAGAGAGAGAGAGAGAGAGAGAGAGAGAGAGGAGAAGAGATAAAGAAAGAAATTGACATGAGTAATTGAAAATATTGGTAACTGTGTCAACATTTTCATTTCACTGTCTTTTATATTATTTAGATGCACATTAAATTTTATGTTCTAGAATAATTTTTATTTACATTTTAAAGGCATCTTACTACTAGATATTAACAGATGCTGAATAATTAGACTATAAGGCAGAAGCACTAACTCTGAACTTGATTCTGTATGGTGGACCTGACACCAAGTTCCAGAGCATACCTATTTTAGAAAATAATGAGTAACAAGTCTCTTCAACAAAATTTATACACATACATACTATATAGAACACACAGACAGAAGGCTTTTTAAAGAACAAGGTCAGCATTATGTACCAGGCTAGAAGCATGAATTACTCTTTTATAGCCTCAGTGTTTCCCACCACAGTAATGCAATCATCAGGCATGCCTAATCTGAAGCAATGGTTACTTTGGGATTTGCTAAATAACTCATGGACCTTTATAAGGGTTCCACCTATGACACAAATCATGTAGCGAGAGCACACACACCTTTTTTTTTGGGGGGGGGGGGACAATGGTCCTCCAGAAAATGCAAATAGGGAAAGTAGTATACATCTTATTGCTAGTTTTAAGAGTCAAGTATTTTGAGGAATGAATGGTTGTTAGCTCAAGTCAACTGATTTGTTCTCTCCACTCTAGATCCAATTAAGTCTCCAAAACAGTGAGATTAGCAGTGGGCTCTCTAGTACCATAGGCTGGCATTCACAGTGACTATGGCTTTCAGATAAATATTACTCCATTGGATA
Source organism: Hemicordylus capensis (assembly GCF_027244095.1). Taxonomy (NCBI): domain Eukaryota; kingdom Metazoa; phylum Chordata; class Lepidosauria; order Squamata; family Cordylidae; genus Hemicordylus; species Hemicordylus capensis. The sequence goes on along the minus strand of NC_069657.1, from coordinate 264,417,026 downwards.
TGCTGAAGAGCCAACTCCCAATTCAGAACTTGCCTGATGTCAAAGGATGCTAACACATTTATTTATTATTTATTTATTCAATTTTAATTTTTCAATTTATTCGATTACATGAAGTCTATAATGCTATTTTGACTTGAAACTAGTATTTCCCCACAGTTGTAAAGACCTGGCAATATCACTAGACTAAGAGATCATCTCCAGACAGGATATCAAGCCCACTAACATTTGCTGAAACAGATCCTTTATGTCCCCTTATCATAATGATAACAGTTACGGTTGCCACCGGCTCATTTGGTGGCAACCCAGGATCAGGCTTTCTCTGTGGCTGCTCCAAGGCTTTGGAATAAGCTCCCTGCTGAAATGAGCAAGATTCTCCTGTTTTCTCAGGCTTTTAATTCAAATTAATTTTAATAGTTTTTAAACTTTGTTTTAATAATTATTTTATTCTACTGTTTTTATTGTCATGTATTTTAATTTTGTGCCTTTTAATAAATATTTTGAATTTTGTACACCGCCTAGAGATTTACATATTAGGTGGTATAAAAATATGATAAATAAAAAATAAATAAATAAAAAAGTTAAGAAGCAAATATCTTACTGAACAACTTCATATGTTAAGAAATAATACTTTGAGGAGAAAACATTAATAGTTGATACATGACATGCTAGGTCTTCTGTAGGCCTTCTGTAAACTAGTTCTCAACATTCTATCCCATTATAGCATCATCAAGAAACAGAACCCAGAGTGGAATTATGCTGATAAGAGCAGGCTAGATTCTTAATGGCTGAAAATGGATCACCAGATACAGGTTTTAATCTTTTACCAGAATGGTGTCCCTGAATGAACTGCTTTACTTTCCTCCCACAGAAACAAATGGTTGCTATTTGTTATACTGAGGAAAAGCAAAGCACTAAACCATAAGAAAACATTGTGGAGATGGCAAAATCTGCCCATTACTAACAGGAATTCTACAAGGAGGAAAAGCTGACCGCAGAAATGCAAAAATCCAAACACCTACTAGTTACTGGCACCTGGCTTGCTATGAGGTACAGGAAGGAGATCTGGTCATCTGGCTGATTCCTATGTTTTGCAAAAAAGAAAAGAAAAAAGGCGAAGCACTATTTGTAGACTATACGTATGGCTAAATGACCTTGCTTCACAAGAAGGTGGTATGGCTGGGCTGAATGTCCCACATCGTAAAGCTCAGCACAGACCAGTTATGCTTCCTGATTTGTCATTTTTTGCCCCCTGGCTGGTATTAGTGAGGGGATGGAAAGGAGTGGCTGTAAGCCCAAGAGAGAACTGTGGCTCCCAGATTTGCTCCCAAAACTTAACAGGAGAAGGAGCATGGGTATAATCTTTAGATGGAGCATCTGAGTGGAAAGGGTGGGGGGAGAACCAACTGGGGAAGCACCTGGGAAAGATGGTGGGAGTGGGATGATCAGTTGACCATCAGAGAATCGCAGGGGTGATCAAGGCCTATAAGTTTGGGTGCAAAAAGTGCCCCCATACTACTAAAGCTCACTAAGGTCAAAGATTTCTGGCACAACTGCCATTCTTGGCTTTCCAAACGTGTCTGTTATTTAGTGAGGATACAGAGAGGTAATGCCATGGGGGGAAATGACTTATTGTGCTGTACTCTGGAATTAGCTATAAAAGTGAGAGCCTCCTGGCTCAAACAATACAGAGGGTTAGGGGGTAGAAGAAGATAACGGCACAAAGCAGGGGGAGGGGAGAGACGGTCTTAGCTGCATAAGAGCACCTGCCCATGAACTCAGAAGCCATTTCTCCTTCTTTAACATTTTTCCATGCATGGCACATACAATTTGGATTTCCTAATAATGGGGCAGCTGGAACAAAAGAATTGTAATATCTCACAGTGAGTCTTCAGTACCTGTCTCAGAACCCTAACACTCGCCTGATTGTTGCAAGAAGAAAAAGAAAAAAAGATGGCACCTCTAATAAGCTGTTTGTGGGCAGAGAACTGATTTGGCAGTGGACTCATCAGAAGTGCCTACTTATCAGAAAAAAGAAATTAAAAGTGAAAATGTTTTAAAAAAAAAGCAAGCTACATCAAACAGAGCTACTTTTCTTTGTATAGCTGGTTTGATGCAATCACAGGTGGAACCAAGTCCAGTACTAGGTATGTATGCTCTCAAAGTAACACGACGAGTCCATTGCCTAAAACAGGTCAGTGTGTTTAAAATATCCTTGTGGAAATAATTATAAAAATAAAGATAAGTTTTGTGATACTTATAATATGCAATAGCCTATTGACCGCTATATCTACCATCAACTTGTATACCTGCAAAATGCCAATACTGCAAGAGCTCAGTATCGAAAACTGTCCACAAAACCGATTCCATTATTAAAATAGGCAATTTATTTAAAATTAATAATGCATTTTATTATTTATTAAAACTTATTAAACAGTGAAGAACAATTTAACTTCCTTTTTTCTTAAAAAAGGGGAGATGTGCACTATTTTATTAAGTTGCTATGGCGGAATGGATTACAACACTAAGCTTTACACGATAGATGTTCTAGAAGCAATTTAAAGCTCATTAGAAATAATGTCCCTGGCTACTGGAAAATGTGGTAAAATGTAGTCCTCATCCACATGTTACCTGGGCTATGAGAACAGGAAATTGTTCTGTGCTACTGTGGGTAACCTTGATGCTGACCCTGAACAGTAACTGCTAGAACAGCTGAAAGTTGCAACAAAATTAAAAACTTACATCAAAGTATATCATGACAGAATGTAGATAAATAAAAACAGCATATTGAAAATATTATTTTTCTGTCAGTCTTCCATTACAGTGTGGTAGAGGAGTTACTAAAAATACAAGGACTCAAAAGCAAGGGTTCCTCCCCACCACACTCCCTGTTTTCAAGCAAGGGTGTGTACTTAGGATCACTTGACACAAGTTATGCCTTAAGAAATTCTGAATATGTATACCTTTTTTTCCACACACACCCCCCATCACACTAGGATTCTAACAAAAATAAACAAAGTCAAAATATAAGTTTGAAGTACTGTAAGCCCATCCCTGTTCTTCAAGATGAAATATGCAACATTCCCCTTAAGAGAAATGTCAAATATTTTCTCACATAATCAGTCCTGCTTTACCATTAGTACTTTCAATATCAATCAAAACAGTAGTCAGTAAAAGCAAACAATACACATGTAGAGTCAAAGCAATGCTGCCTAGACTAGTCAAATTGGTCAGGTACACCAAGGAGGGCTGCAATGATGTCACTGAGGGCAATAAAGCTAATTAAAGGTAGGGGTGTGCATAAACCGTGGTTTGAGCACCAGTTTGGCACTGTGTGGAGGGGAGTGGGAGCTTTAAGCAAGAGGAGAGCAGGTCCTTACCTACTCTCTGCTGCCCCATGCAACTCACTGCTAGGATGGTGCTTGGCCCAAGTACCCCCACACAGTGCCAGTACACATACACATGCTGGCACCACATGGTGGTACTTGGGCCGAGCACTGCCCCAGCAAGAAGCTGCATGGGGCAGCAGTGAGCAGGTAAAGACCAGCTCTCTTCTTTCTTAAAGCTCCTGCTCCCCTCCCCATGGCGCCAAACCGGTGCTTACTGTGATTCCCTAATTCAAGGCATGTAATGACATCATTAAGGACAATAAAGTCAATTCAAAATAATGCTTCCTGAACAGGCCAACTTTTGTACCCTTTGAAAAGATTAAAAAAAAAAAAAAAGCCAGTAGGGAAATGCAGTGCCATTCAACACTGATGAAAACACTGGGAAGAAATACCCTCCTTTTGGATTCAGCATTAGAGCTGCCATTGATTTTTCACTCACACACACACACACACGCACCTTGCCTTTGACTTACTATTCTGAAATTCTGATATTCTTCAAATGATGTCATGATTATATCAGAATGAATTTTCCCCTTTCCCATGTTTAAGAAAGAAGAGAGGTTGTAAAAGCAACAATGGAACCACCAGCTGCTACAGAAATGGTAATGGGAGCAGAAAAGCATGAAAAATTACACCAAATCAGATTTATTAAAAGGGAGTTATGAGGCTGCTGGAAATGCCAGGTGGACGCAATTTAAGGGACAGATTACATCTGGGAACAGAGCCTTTGTTGTCAGAAAATAAAATGTATTTGGTTATTTACACATACAGAAATTTACCACAGCATGCCAATGCAACATAAATAAAGTTCTGTGTGGTTAATATGAGCGAAAAAAGGAAATCCTGTTATTCTGTGAATCTCTCTTCTTTTCATAGGCAGTAGGGCCGTTTGCACAAAGATAGGGCTTCCAGGGAAGAGGATGTAATTAATAATCCTGGAGATCTGAAGGATTACTCCCAGTTCCTCAGAGAAGATAGCACATTTTGGAAGGTATACATCTCCATGTGTTAATTATTTGTTTGTAAAAAATGTATAGTATATACAAAATGAAAAGTACAAATCTGAAAACTTCACCTCAAATATGGAGAAAAGGTAACAAAGCAAAAACTGATGCAACAAGGTAAAAGGCACACAGATGGGTAGATGGATGTGCGCACACACACACCCACCCCCTTTTGCCTAACTCCCAGATAATCTGGGCTCTGAATCAGGGATAGAATATAAGAGTTGCACATAATCACAATCCTCATTGGCACGTACACTATGAAACTGAACTGGTTTTCCCCTCTAATATTCAGTGCAAAATATAGAAGGTTTTCACCACAGAAACACCAAAGTCTAGAAGAATGTCACTCTATGCTCATGATGATCTGGTAATGATCCGTTGATATCCATTAGAATGGGTTCTGCACCTGCGTGGAAGCGTCTTGGTGTCGAGTTCTACAGCTCCTTTTGCGCAGCTGTGCAGCCCCCGCCCCCCCACGTGACCACATGGCTATTTAAGGTGGGATGAAGTGCAGGCACCTCAGTTTCTTGGAGACTGCCGAAGCAGTCAAATAAGCAGGTAAATTCTACTATAGCAAGGTAAGTACTACTGCGGATGGGAGGTTTGGGAGGGTCTAATGGATATCAATGGATCACTACCAGATCATCAGTTACAGATGAGCAACCTGTTTATCTGGGTTGTGATCCATTTAATCCATTAGAATGGGTGTTTAGTTAGCTCCTAAAGGAGGAGGGAGCAGTAGAGTTATTGCAACACCCTTTTAAAGACACCTCTCCCAAAATTCGCCCCCATCGCAGAACGCAAGTCAGTAGCGTAGTGCTTTACAAATGGTTGCTCAGAAGACCAAGTAGCGGCCTTACAAATGTCTTGAAAAGATATGCCGGACAGATGAGCTGCTGAAGCACCATAAGCTCTTGTGAAATGCGCCTTGGTGGTCTTTGGTGGCTGAAATTCCTGTAGAGATTAAGTCAGACTGATGGCTTCCACAAGTCAGTGTGACAGTCTTTGTTTAGATAATGCCTGTCCTTTGGTCATGGCCTTATAGGACATGAATAGCCTCCTTGATGATCAGAAAGACTTAGTCTTAGAAAGGTAATAGAGAAGCACTCTGCAAACATCCAAGGAATGTAGAGCCTTTTCTAAAGGTGTGGTTGGTGACTTAAAGAAGGTGCGCAGCACAATGTCCTGACTGATGTAGAAATCAGTCACGATTTTTGGTAAAAAAAGTGATGTCCGGCCACAGGAGAACCTTGTTCGGGTAGAAATGGGCATAAGGGACATCCATTCGGAGAGCCATAAGTTCACTCACCCTGTGAGCAGTGGTAACAGCCACCAAGAAGGCAGTTTTCAAGAATGCCAGCTTAAACGTAGCGGAAAGCATGGGTTCGAAGGGTGGCTCAGGCAGGGCGGAGAGGACCAGCGAGATGCTCCACTGCTCAAGCAGCCTACGGATAGGAGGATACAGGTTAGTGAGGCCTTTCAAGAAACTCTTGCATGAGAGATGGGAAAACATTGTCCTGCCATCCCACCCTAGATGTCTAGATGATAGTGCCACTAGGTGGACTCTGATTGACACATTCGAGAGCTTTGCCATTTTCAGAGATGTCAGATAAAGTAGGATCTCACAGATGGAGGTCTCCTTAGGGTGGAAAGCATGCCGAGAAACGTAGAAAGCAAATCTCTTCCACTTGCTGGCATATTTCCTTCTTGTAGATGGTTTACATTGATTCAGCATGATCCGCTTTAGCAGTCGATCTTCCACAGTTGTAGGGTTAGTACTTTCGAATGTAGAAAACGCCCATTTTCCTGAGTCAGGAGATCTGGATGGTTCGGAAGCCTCTGAAAGGTGTTCGAAGCTAGTTTGAGTAAATGTGGAAACCATGCTTGGCGGGGCCACCAAGGTTGTGATCAGGATGCACTTCACATTGCCTGCCAGGATTCGTGCCACAACTCTGCTCACAAGAGGTAACGGGGGAAACATGTAAGTCCAATGACTCTACCAGTCCATCTGTAAGGCATCCCCCAATGACAGAGGATCGTGGCCTGCTCTTGAGGAGAACAGCTCACATTTTGTGTTCTGTGCTGTAGCAAATAAGTCTCTCTCTAGGCTACCCCAGAGATCAAAGATCCTGTGCAGGTAAGTGTTGTTCAGTTCCCACTCGTGTTGGATTTCTGTTGAAAATGAGCAGCTGAGGCCATCCGCCAGTACGTTGTCCGTGCCCTTGATGTGGATGACCACCAGGGCAATGCTGTTCATGATACACCAATGCCAGATCTGAATGCTCAGGGCACATAGAGCCCTGGAGATGTCCTGCCCTATCTGTTGAGGTAGGCGATGGCGGTAGTGTTGTCCAAGTGTAGTAGTTCTACCCTCCCTCTCAGCATTGGGAGGAAGGCTTTCATGGCTTGGTAAACTGCCAACAGCTCCAGGAAGTTTATATGAAAATGACGTTGGGCGTGGGTCCAGAGACCTTGTGTCACTGTGGCAATGCAATGTCCACCCCAACCTTGGAGTCAAGCATCCGTCGTGACCTACACTGATGGAGCCTGTGCCTGAAAGGGTATTCCCCTGAGAAGGTTGAGCTGTCGTATCCACCAGGACAAGGACCGTAGGACTGGTAGAGGCACAAGTAGTCATTTCGTAGGGCTGTCTCTATTTAGGCAAAATGAAGACAGGAACCACAGCTGAAGTTTCTGCATTTTCAACCAGGTGTAGCGCATGGCTGATTTGCAGGAGACCATCAGGCCCAGCAAGTGCTGCATTTGCCATGCTGTCTGTAAAGGATTGGCTTGAAACTGCTGAACCATTAGCACGATGGTCTGGTAGCGTTCCTCTGGTAAGAAAGCTCTTCCCACATTGACATCCAATATTGCTCCAATGTAAGATATGGTGGAAACTGGGGTCAGGCGAGACTTTTTCCTGTTGAAAAATCCCCTGTATCCCTAGGTCCTGGAGAAAGTTCAACATGTACTGAATCTGCAAAAGTAACTCTTTTTTGTCTTTTGATGTCAGCAGTCAGTCATCCAGGTAGGGATACAGTTTCAGGCCCTTTGTCCTTAAGTGAGCCACTACCACTGCCATGCATTTGGTAAATACAGGCGGGGCAGTGCAGAGGCCAAACGGAAGGACCTAATATTGATATATTGAGGTTCCTAATGTGAACCTCAGGTACTTTTGGTAGGATGGATGAATCCCTATATGAAAATAGGCATCCTTTAAATCTAACGTCACAAGCCACCGCTCCCAATGTAGAAGTGGTAAGATGTCTTGTAACATCGTCATTTGATACCTCTTCACCTGGACGTACTTCTTGAGATGCTTCAGGTCCATGATAGGTCACATTCCGCCATCTTTTTTCGGGATTTGGAAATAACAGGAGTAAAATACCTCCCGTCATGCCCATCATACCGGGATTATTGCTTTTTTTGTGCAGGCGTTCCTGAACGTCTTGCAGTAAGGCAGGTGTCGTTCTCATAAAGTGAAGGCCCCTAAAGAGTGGGCAAGTCTTGAAATCTATCATGTAGCCTGAAGTGACAGTCTTCAAGATCCACTGGTCCGATGTTATGTGGCGCCATGCTTGTGCATGATTTGCCAATCTGATGGTACTTGACTAGTGGGGCCGGCTGGTTGATGGTGTAGGCTGGGACCTCGACCTCCCTGATGTCCTGGGAGGGAGAACAAAGTTGATGGTGCAATAGAGATGGAGGGTGCAATGTACCTCAAAGTCGCTGCTTGTTGCCTTCCACCTGCTTATTGCGCTGCGTAGAGGCATATTTTCCCTTCTGTTGTGCAGCTCGCTTATTGAAGGGTTGGTAACTTTTACAGTAGTCCTGTTGGTCTTGCGGTCTGTAGGAGGTATGGGGACGGTAGTAGGCCTGCTGCTTTAAAGGACAGGATGTTGAAGTTGATGAAGAAGTAAAAGTTTTGGCCGTGAATTTTGACTTTTTCATCTTTTCCATTTTCGCATCCATCTCTTCTGAGAAAAGGCCCTTACCATCGAATGGTAGGCCTTCTATCTTGTCCTTCATGTCCTGTTGAAGGGCTGCGGATCGTAGCCAAGCATGACGACGTAGGGTAATAGCTGTGGTAATAGACCGAGATTCTGACTCCACGAAGTGTTTTGCAGTGCTCAATTGTTGCTTTTTGCAAAGTCTTTCAGAACCGAACCGGAGACAATGTATCAAGGTCCTTCTATAAATTCTTCAAGATGCAGTAGCTGTATTTAGCCATGCAGAAAGAGTAATCAGCCACTTTGACAGAGAGAGAAGAGGTAGAGCATAGTTTCCCCCCCCTAACATCCAATTCCCTGCCCTCTTTATCCACAAGGGTGGTGTGACGCCTCCCTAATCTTGAAGTGGTAGCACAATCAATGACTAGAGAGTTTGGGACAGGGTGTTTCAACAAGTAAGTATTATCCTGTTCCTGCACCCTGTAAAGGCCTTCCAATCTTTTTGACGTTGGTGTGGACATGTGCGGAACTTGCCAAGCGCACTGAGCAGCAGTCAAGATGATGGGTAGCAGGGGTAATGCCACCAGTTGTGCTGACTGAGACCAGGTCATGAAATTGTAGACTGGGTCATCGATGGTTTTGACTTGAGAAGATATATCCAGTCCCAAGGAGGAAGCCATCTGTTTCACATGAGAGTGATTAGCCTTCAATTCCTCCGTCGGTGAGATGTGGGCAGATGTGGCCACGTCCGGCAATGGGTCAACTTCTATAGTTTCAGTGTCTGATTCAAAGTCGGAAAAGCCATGGTGGCTGTCATCAGATGCAATCTCAGAAGGAGAGTGCTGCAATGGACCTCTGCCAGGGGAGCAGTCAGGCGGGTCCTCTGTTTGGAACGCTGCTGCAGAGTCCTGTTTTGGTGCAGTCTGCGTAGATCTTGTAGACATAGAAAGCAAAGTTTGAGTCGAGGCGTTGGAGAACACCTTCTTTGGAGCAGGAGGGGCATCCCCATAGAGAGAGAATGGAGTGGCAGTGCGGAGGGGACTTGAGGCACAGCACTTGTCGACGTGGTCTGACACCAAGCTCGATCCTCAGCGTAGTCATAAGCCATATCCGGCGAAGCTGTACCCAGTAATGCAGTCTCTTTTGATGGGGATACTGTGTGACTAAGCCCACACGTGTGCCACGGTGGTGGTAAGTTGATTAGTGGTAATTGTTGAGGGTTGACAGGTGGAGCATCCTCCTCCAAATGTGGAAAACCTTGGAATGTAGAGGGAGTGTTAGCTGCCGTGTCTAACAGCGTAAGCAGTGACTGTGCCGCTCCCAGGTCCAAAGGTTTTGCTTCTGTGTCAGAAAGATCCGCCTCTTCTATTGCGAATGTCAGGGGTGCTCGAAATTGAGGTGTGGCAGTAGCAATATTCGCTGGGGTGTTCAAGGTTGAAGGCTGTGGCCCCTCCACCAACATCAAGGGGGACCGAACTGGAGTCGGCACTGGTTGCAAATCCCACAACATTGGCACCGAGAGCATCGATATCGGTGTAGCCGGCACTGCTGCAACCTTCAACATCAGGATCATAGCAATGTGAGGAGGTTGGCTCAATGCCGGAGCTTCCATTGACATTGATGTCAATGCGACGTATGATGGAGGACTCGATGCCAAGGTTTTCTTCGGTGTCGAGCGTGGCAGAGCCTTCGGTGTCGAGAGCCCAGTCCGTTGAGTTGCTGTCGATGCTGGTGGAGTGGTTGATGTCGAGGGCTTCAATATCAATACGAAGACCACATCTTGAGCGTACTTTGGCAATGGAGATGAGCTCGATGTCGATAGCTTCTGTGTTTTCTTGGCGGGCTCTCCAGCAGTTGCCATTTTTTCAACCAGCCTTTTCGTGAACTTGTGGGTCTTCACGGAGGACACCGGCGTTTTAGACTGGGCAGAACCCAGGGCCCCCGAGCCATGCGCTTGAGGTGATTTCTTCGATGAGGACTATGGCACCGCCAAAACATCATCGTAAATTGTGGCTCTCAAACGGAGTTCTCAATTCCTCCAGGTTTGTTTTGAAAACAATTGGCAAATTTTACAGGATGACGTGACATGAGCCTCACCCAGACAGAGCAAACATAAATGATGAGCATATTGTGAGGGCAATTTTGCTTTTCATTTTTCACAGCATTTAAGTTTCCCCCCCCTTTCGGGGTATCCATATCCCCTTCAATAGCCCACAAGGCAGTCTGTTACAAAAAACTTGGTCGTTTGGCAGTCCGAGGTCAAAGCCAAGTAGCAGTCCAACCAATCATCAAACAAATTCATTACAGAGTAAATGGAAATGTTAAGTAGTCCAGGGTCATATAGCCAGATAGCAGTCCGATCAAGTGGCAAACAGAATCACAAGGCAGAAGCTTCTTTCAGAAGACAGTCCAAGGTCAGAAGAAAGAGAATACAAAAAACGAATAGTAGAACTTTCTGAAGAACAAGGAACCAGAATGAGGAGCACAGAAACTGAGTGAACCAATCTCTACGGCAGCTGCAAAGGAACTAAGGTGCCTGAGATTCCTCCCGCCTTAAATAGCCACATGGTCACGTGGGGCGGGGTGCAGGTGCCGAAAAGGAGCTGTAGAACTTGACACCGAGAGGCTTCTGTGCAGGTGTAGAACCCATTCTAATGGATTCAACGGATCACGACTCAGATCAAAGGTTTTTCAGTCAACCTAGATGACTCAGTTGTCACTGGCTGATGGTATTCACCATAAGAATGTAGGAAGATTTCTTATACAGTGGTTCCTCGACTTACGAAGCACTCGACATCCGAATGTTTCGACATACGAACGACAAAAAATACCGGAAGTCGTTGCCGGTTTAGATGCGGCTTTCTCGACCTACGAATTTTTAGATGCGGTTTCCTCGACTTACGAGTGTTCCGGACCTCCGTGGATGCACTTTTCGACTTACGAAAATTCCGACCTACGAACGTGCGTTCGGATCGGATTATCTTCGTAAGTCGAGGGACCACTGTACTGAGTTAGACCACTGGTCCATCTAGTACTGTCTACACTAACTGGAAGTGACTCTCCAAAGTTTCAGGCAGGGAGTCTTTCCCAGTCATACATGGAGTTATCAGGGAGTCAACCTGGGACCTTCTGCATCCAAGCTTGCAGATGTTCTTCCACTATGCTAGGGCCCCATTTTCTAAGAGGAATATCTTACAGTGCTCACATGTAATCACCCATTCAAATGCAAACCAAGGCATACCCTTTTCCCTTCCAAAGGGGACAATTCATGCTCACTACCAAAAAACTAGCTCTCCTCACAGGACTGCCAAAAGGTTTATAACTAAAAACGTGATTAAGGTCACCTGGGCAATTCAGTTAATAGCTATATCAGAAATCTGACAATCCAAGCTTAGTTTAATCCAAATATCCAGTCTTTAGACTAACACATGACTTCTAAAACATTGAAACTTCAGCCCTTAAAATTTTTTCTTTAAAATTTAGCTGTAATAAATAATTTAAAAGCTTTAAAGATCTACAACTAAGGACTAAATCAAGCCTCAAAAACCTTTAAAAATTTTTCATTTTTAGAACTACATTAGAAACTGATGTTAGAAGCTTTCCATCAGCAATTAACCTTAGTCTTTTTAAAAATTACTTTAAAAAATTAATTAAAATTTAAAATTTAAATTTAAAATTTAATTAAATTTAGTCTTTTTAAAAATTTTACATTTATATTCCACTCTTCCTCCAAAGAGCCCAGAGCGGTGTACTACATACTTAAATTTCTCGTCACAACAACTCTGTGAAATAGGTTAGGCTGAGAGAGAAGTGACTGGCCCAGAGTCACCCAGCAAGTATCATGGCTGAATGGAGATTTGAACTCAGGTCTCCCTGGTCCTAGCCCAGCACTCTAACCACTACACCATGCTGGCTCTCTTACAGGGAGCTTGGGATGCAATCCAACTTACTTCCAAGAAACCATGTTTAAGATCAGGCTGCAACCATACAGTTAGTTTAAAACTTGGCTAAATAATGAAGTATGTCCATAACTACTCAGTTTGCAAAGGTAAAATGAGACATTACTTCAAGAATGTGGCTGGAGCTTGCATGCTTGGTTTTTATTCAGTAAATAGCAGCTGAATCAGGGACTAATGTTCTTTCCAAGTCATGTGCATGTGTGCGTGTACACAAGTTTTTTTAAAATGTCCATTCAATTTTAGAACTCGTTCAAGATGAATCAGGAAGGCCCCATTCTGAATGCACATGCACACCCACTGCCTTGACACTGCCCGCCCCGACCAAAACTCATTCTGCGCACAGATGAAAAAAATTAGAGTGAACACCATCTGAGACAGTGCATATTGGGACTGAGGTGTGTAAAAGTGGCAGGAAAGGGAATCAATCCATTGGTCCTTCATGGCCCTAACCCATGAAAGTTCACAGCCCAATAAATACTTCTATTAGTCTTTAAAATGCTAGAAGACCCTCTGTTGTTCAAGGTGCCTCAAGACTAACATTGGGACCAATCTAGTATTTGTCCCCCACAGTAATCACCTTAACCCACCCACCCCACTAACAATCAAGGCTTGCCTCTTTCTACATGAGTATGGAGCTATTGAAACAAACCTAGATTAAACCACAACTGTGAGTTCAGACATCATGTGAGACCATGGTTAGGCCTAACTATGGTTAGGCCTAATTAACTAACTTCAAACCTTGGGTTCATACTGTGGCTTGATTGCCCGAAATAAACCACATTTTGTTGACTTGCAGAGATTCAGATACACAAACTAAAATAAAGCATGGCTCTACATGACGTATGAACCTGCCCAAAGTGGCCTTTTTTCTAAAGATATCCCAAATCCATCCATTCTCACAGTAGGTGCTGCCAGTATCAACAACTTTGAAGTCGAACTTGAATTCTGTTTAATAGAATGAGACCTTCTTTTCTTTCTAAATAGGCAAAGGAAAATATATAAAACAAAACTTCAAGAGATACGTACCATAAGTACAAATCATCTTACTAGCCTCCCTGAAGAGCAGAATGCCATTTGGAGAGGACACATCAAAATTTAAACGCTGTGATCTGGAGGGGAGAAAAGAAGTGGAAAAACAGTAAAATGGTCCAATGAAACAAACATTTGTGTTTACTCATTTTGAGCATCCCCTGTTTGACTGGACCAATGGCCATTCAGTTCAGTATTCTGTTTTCAACAGCAACCATAAAGATGCCTCTAGGAAGCTCACTTGTACTCCTCTGTCCCTAGGAGTGGCTTCTCAAAGATTTTGCCTCTGGATAGAAATGTTCCACTTAGTTAGAATAATACATAGCTATTGCTGTTATCCTAACCTATTTTCCATGAGTTTGTCTAATCCTTTTCTAAATGCATCTAAGCTTCCTATTATCACACTCTGTAATACAGAGTTCCAGAAGTCAGTTACACTCTGAGAGAATGGTTTTTGATCAGCTCTAACGCAAACCCAGCATGAGCTCTACAAGGCTGTTCTTGGGGTTTGCCTAACTTGTGTAGTCCCTCAAATCCCAACAGACGTTAGATTCTCCTTATAGATATAATAGCACTGTGAATTAAACTCAATCCACTCACAATGGAAGAAAAAACATGCTGCATAAATTCAGTCTTAAATATACTATTCCTGGCCTGCAGCTAAATACAGATATCGAGGCAGAATTTCATTCTCATGTTTTTGCTTTTGAAGTTTACAAGCTAACAAGTCAGTTTTATTTACTATGCCTTCTTCAATCATTTAGACCTGCACAAACATAGGAAATACATAGAACTGTCACCCATTTAAAGACATTTCAGTCGATTAATCATATGTTTAATCACTCAGTTGACTGACTGATTCTACAGGTGGACCTCATCATATGTGGTCCCGGCACCTGCAGTTTTGCGTCCCCCAACCTCAGTATACCTGCTTAAAAAAAGGGTTCAGATCTGCGGATCCTAGTTGACTGGAAAAGACCAAGGTCATTTCTGGCCACCATTTTGCTTAAAGGAGCCATTTTGTGGCTCTTCTGTTTAACGCCCCCCTCCATGATTTTTTGTGGGAAATTTGCCAAATTCAGGATTTGGGGGTGCATGGATGGAGACCTGGAGAGTATGGGATGTTGCTTTTTTGCTCCAATTTTTAGCTATTTTAAGCCCTCCCCTCACCGCCAACCTAACCCCATCAATTTGCATTCACTCAATGACTCCTTATCCATGGCTGTAGGGCAGAATGGAACCCCTGCAGATAATGAGGTTCACCTCTAACTGTTTAAATATAAATAATGTAGTTTTATAATGCACACATGTATCACACAGTATATGAGAGGAGGATGCCTCTTTTAAGAAGCCCCTGCTTTTCATGGATTTGTAAGTACTTGCATGAATGATAATCACCACTTGTTTTTTTGAAAAAAATATGCTGCCTGATAAACCAGGAACATATTTTATTAAATTGATTACACTCCCCGCCCCCAATTAATCTGACAGAACAAACAATTCAGTCTAACAGGTGCAGTGTCTAACTGCAACCAGTACACGTATGCATGTATTTCACATACCATTCTGGGAAGGGGTGGAGGGCTTGCTTTGCATGCAGGAAGTCCCAGGTTCTATCCCTGGTATCTCCAGGTAATGCTGTGACAAAATATCCCTGTTTGAAAATCTTAAGAGCCTATACTGGCCATAGACTCTTCAGTATTCATATACCTATTCATTTATATAGTAAAGTAGCTACATTATGGGTCAACATTCACCTCCCAAGGGAGAAAAAGTACTCAATTGATTTGTATTAATATACAGTACTCAGGCCAGAGCCTTGCAGGTTCCAGAAAGGCTTACAGGATTTTTAGGGCTAAATATGTCCCATTGTGGGTGTTGTTCAAGTGAATTTTTGTAGGAATTTGTGCAAGGGGTAAATCACGAAAACATTTCCCCCTCTGAAATATAACTTCTGAAGGGCAGTTCCATTTTCAGTTGAATTGCATGGCAACTGCTCCATTTGCACGTGTGTACATGCGCATGTGCATCCACCCCCCACATTGCTCTACTGCAAGACAGCCACTTGCTTGTGGCAACAGGTTGGCCTAACTTATTTTCCACAAGCAGAAGCTGCAATTTTGTACAGTGCTGAAAAGCTTTACAATGTTTGTGTATTCAGCAAGGTACAAACAGATAACATCTGACAGATGGGGAAAATGACAGCAAACTCTTTCTATCATAATGCACAATTTGATACTCTGTAACATATTTTAACCATGTCAAAGTGTATTGTATTATGCATTTCAACCTGTAAAAGCTAATACTATACACAACTCAAGAAAAAGTGAACTCATCCCTGATGATGTTTTCTGAAGGGAAAAAAGACACACTTTCTGCATACCAATAGGTAGACAAATACAATGAATATGCAAAATGGTTTAAAGAGCTCCCCCTACTTGGAGATTCATCCCTAGTTCCTCTTTGCTTTCTATCTCTCAACATTTGCAAAAGTGCCTCCTTTAACCTCTCTCCTCTGAAGTTATAGCATCACTAAAAAGTCTCTTTAGCTTTATTAATTTTGGAGAGGCACAATAGAGGTAGATTAACACAAAATTACCAGTTACACTACTGCTATATATAAAAGGGAACATTAATCTATATGAACATCAGATAAAACCACAGCAAGGATATTAGCAAGCTAAACATATTACTGAACATGCTCTGCAAAGAAATTATTTTGTTTTTCAAGTGCTCTCTTCCTGTTCTGGATGCACATTCAAAAACTTTGCACCAAATTGCACTATTTTAATCACCAGAATGTACACCATTCATTAGAGGCTATAAGAGAATGATACCACCAGAGAGCGAGTGTGGTGCAGTCGCTTGAGTTTCAAACTGTGGAGGCCTATGTTCAAACTCACACTCAACCATAACACTCCCTGGGTGATCCTGGACCAGTCACTCTCCCTCAAGCATATCTACCTTTCAAGACAGCTTTGAGGATAAAAGAGGAAAGAAACTATCTATGCTGCCCTGAGCTCTGTAGAGGTAGGACAAGATACTATCACAACCATCACTACCACATACAGTGGTCCCTCGACTTACGAAGCACTCGACATCCGAATGTTTCGACATACGAACGACAAAAAATACCGGAAGTCGTTGCCGGTTTAGATGCTGCTTCCTCGACCTATGAATTTTTAGATGCAGTTTCCTCGACTTACGAGTGTTCTGGACCTCCGTGGATGCGCTTTTCGACTTACGAAAATTCCGACCTACGAACGTGCGTTTGGATCGGATTATCTTCGTAAGTCGAGGGACCACTGTACATTGTTGTTAACAATAAAACATATTTACAGGTGAAACTCGGAAAATTAGAATATCGTGCAAAAGTCCATTAATTTCAGTAATGCAAATTAAAAGGTGAAACTGATATATGAGACAGACGCATTACATGCAAAGCGAGATAAGTCAAGCCTTAATTTATTATAATTGTGATGATCATGGCATACAGCTCATGAAAACCCCAAATCCACAATCTCAGAAAATTAGAATATTACATGGAACCAAGAAGACAAGGATTGAAGAATAGAACAATATCGGACCTCTGAAAAGTATACAGTGTACTGTGCTTGATTGGCCAGCAAACTCGCCTGACCTGACCCCATAGAGAATCTATGGGGCACTGCCAAGAGAAAGATGAGAGACATGAGACCAAACAATGCAGAATTGCTGAAGGCCGCTAATGAAGCATCCTGGTCTTCCATAATACCTCATCAGTGCCACAGACTGATAGCATCCATGCCACGCCGCATTGAGGCAGTAATTGCTGCAAAAGGGGCCCAAACCAAGTACTGAATACATATGCATGCTTATACTTTTCAGAGGTCCGATATTGTTCTATTCTTCAATCCTTGTCTTCTTGGTTCCATGTAATATTCTAATTTTCTGGGATTGTGGATTTGGGGTTTTCATGAGCTGTACACCATGATCATCACAATTATAACAAATTAAGGCTTGACTTATCTCGCTTTGCATGTAATGCGTCTGTCTCATATATCAGTTTCACCTTTTAATTTGCATTACTGAAATTAATGGACTTTTGCACGATATTCTAATTTTCCGAGTTTCACCTGTATATACTACTTAAATGTTCTCAAAGCACATACAAAGAAAAAGGTATGAGAAAATGGTTCTCTGTCCCAAAAGGACACACAATGTAACAAAACAAAATAAGACACCAGAATACAAAAAAGATACCTGTAACAGCTACTGGAGAGAGGCTATGCCAAGCTCAATAGGCACAGTTTTTCTCCCTACTGCTAAATATAAAGAGAACCACCACTTTAAAAGGTGCTTCTTAATCCAATTATCAGGTATACCAAGCAGAATCAACAGGAGGGTAGCTGAAAGGTTACATTCAAATGAACATAGGCTCATAGTGTTACATCCTTCTGTAGAAATCATTCAGGAAGGCACTCATTGCTTTAGTAAGTGTACTAAAAAGTACACATACTTTTAAAGAACAGGATACATGATACATTAATTGTGCTCCCCATTGTGAAGGAAGGAAGTAGTAATCACCACGGCAAAAGTCATCCCACATCCCATAGTTGTTGTGGGCTCCACTTTCTACAGTGCAAGTTGCCATACTCAATGGAAAAACAGATGCATTCTGGAAAGGGGAACAGCAAACCTTACAGGTCACTACTCCCTTTTAAAGGATGGTTGTCTTAACTTTCATTCAGAGTAAACATATAAAGTACTTTCAGGACAGAAACTACCGTTGTTAAGGGAGTCTGTGTGATGTTACTGTTTGTGTGACCATGGTCTTTGGTGTGGCTTTTCATCAGTGTCAAGCATCAGAAGAACTGCAGTCAAATATGCAGTTCTGATGCTTGTAGGGACCTTTATTTAATCTCCCCTGGCTGGGCAAGGTAATCGAGAGGGTGGTGGCTAACGAGCTCCAAGCGGTTTTGGAGGAAACTGATTATCTAGACCCATTTCAAACTGGCTTTAGAACGGGCTATGGGGTTGAGACAGCCTTGGTCGGCCTGATGGATGACCTTTACCGGGGAATCGACAGAGGGAGTGTGACTCTGTTGGTCCTTTTGGATCTCTCGGTGGCGTTCGATACCATCGACCATGGTATCCTTCTGGGTCGCCTAGAGGAGCTGGGAATAGGGGGCACTGCTTTGCAGTGGTTCCGTTCCTATCTCTCGGGTAGATCCCAGATGGTAGAGCTTGGTGACAGTCGCTCCTCAAAGCAGGAGCTGTTATATGGAGTCCCCCAGGGCTCCATTCTGTCACCAATGCTTTTTAACATCTACATGAAACCGCTGGGTGAGGTCATCAGGAGATTTGGTGCTGGGTGTTATCAGTATGCTGATGACACCCAAATCTACTTCTCCTTTTCATCTTCAGGAAATGGCACTCACTCTTTAAATGCCTGCCTACAGGCAGTAATGGGCTGGATGAGGGATAACAAATTGAAGCTGAATCCAAGCAAGACGGAGGTGCTCATTGTGGGGGCTCAGAATCTGAGGAGTGAGTTAGATCTTCCTGTGCTGGATGGGGTTACACTCCCCCAGAAGGAGCAGGTGCGCAGCTTGGGAGTACTCCTGGACCCAGGCCTCACCCTGGTTTCTCAGGTGGAGGCCATGGCCAGGAGTGCTTTCTATCAGCTTCGGCTGATTCGACAGCTGTGTCCATTCCTTGAGGAGGATGACCTCAAAACAGTGGTGCACCAGCTGGTAACCTCCCGGCTTGACTATTGCAATGCACTCTACGTGGGGCTGCCTTTGTACGTAGTTCGGAAACTTCAATTAGTTCAGAATGCGTCAGCCAGATTGGTCTCTGGGGTAACCCGGAGAGACCATATTACACCTATTTTGAAACAACTGCACTGGCTGCCGATACGTTTCCGGGCAAAATACCAAGTGCTGGTGATTACCTTTAAAGCCCTGAACGGCTTAGGCCCAAGTTACCTTAGAGAGCGCCTTCTTCTGCGTGATCCCCACCACACATTAAGGTCATCTGAGGAGGTTCGTCTCCAGTTACCACCAGCTCGTCTGGTGGCGACTCAGAGGCGGGCCTTCTCTATAGCTGCTCCGGGGCTGTGGAATGCGCTCCCTGCGGAAATCCGTAATTTGAATTCTCTATTAGCCTTCAGGAGAGCCCTTAAAACGTATTTGTTTGGCCTGGCCTTCCAGGGTTTTTAAAATTTTAACCTGATTTTGGGGCTTTTAATTACTGTAAATTGTTTAATTGCTGTTTTAAAATGTTTTTTAATTGTTAATTGCTATACTGTTTTTAATTTGTTTTAGCTTTTTATTGTTTTAGTAGTTTGTTTTAATTGTAAACCGCCCTGAGCCATTTTGGAAGGGCGGTATATAAATCAAATAAATAAATAAATAAATAAATAAATAAATAAATAAATAAATAAAATCAAGGCACTGTTGAAAAGTCACACTAAAGGGCATGTTCACATGAGGAATTAGATCATACAAACTCCCTTAAATATTGCAATAAATATAAGCTTTGAAGCAATTCAAAGCTGACAACAATGAGCAATTCAAAGCTGACAACAATTGTTTCCCCCAGCTTGGTTGCACACAACAATCCTCAAAGGGGACAATCATCTGCAGAATTAAACACCACTAGGGTGAACCGTACCTGTTCTGCATCATCTCGGCCATAAGCTTCAAGATAGGAGTCGTACATGCTGGTTCACGGTACCACAGCTCAATAGCCGTTTGAAGAATGGGAAGATACGCTGAGTATCTTTCACAACATAAGTTAAAGACAGGATTCAGAATAAAGAAATACAGGTCCCACATACAGCTGTATTTTCAACCTTTTAAAATATGGCTAAGATCTTGGCTCTATTCTAAAGAATTCTTCTACACTGTCATTGAAACTGTGTCCAACTACTTTAATAGAAATTTTAAAATGGGCACTTAGGATCTTATTCTATAAACTTGGAGATCCAAGATCTTGAGTTCACTCTATTAAATTCAATTAGTAGCAGAGGAAATTTTATGAAAATAATCAATGTATCAAAATTACAGAAACAGCATGACAGTTTGAGCACGGATTAATAAAATTAATCAGAAAAACATACAGCTTTAAAGGAAGAAAACTCAGGACAAAATCAATCAATCAATCACTATCTTGGGTGCTGCCAATATCTTAAAATGGGAAGCCATCAGCAAGAAATGAAGTGCTCTGACAACCTGCTTTGCTGCTAAACTCTGTTAAATGCTGACTAGACAGACAGGGAAAGAATCAGTCACTAAAGCAGAGATGCAAGTTTTGGGCAGTATAGAAATGTAATAAATAAATAAATAAATCAAGCAGGTCTGAAATAAGAACTGCTTCACATGACCTTTTATATTTGTTTTTGACCTTTTATATTTGGTTATGGATACTAGGGAGCTACCTAATAGCGCAGAGCGAAATGACTTGATTAGCAAACCAGAGGTTGCCAGTTCGAATCCCTGCTGCTATGTTTCTCGACTATGGGAAACACCTATATCGAGCAGCAGCGATATAAGAAGATGCTGAAAGGCAACATCTCATACTGCGGGGTGGTGGTAAACCCCTACTGTATTCTACCAAAGACAACCACAGGGCTCTGTGGTTGCCAGGAGTTGACACCGACTCGATGGCACACTTTACCTTTATGGATACTAGAGTACAAAATATATAGATCTCACTGTGGTATCAACAGCCTTTCTAAAAAAAATTTTGTGTAGGCAAGGATGGAGGGCCTTTGAAACATCTAATTTATGCTCATGATCCTCTGAGAATCAGATTTCAACAGAAGCATTACCATCTCTTGATCTGCAGAATACGGCATTTACCTCAATCATAACGGAAGGCCTTGTTTGTAAAATTACCTTGGTGCTTTGAAAAATGCAGAACTCTGGGATGGAAAGAGTGGGCCTACTCCCCAGTACTGAAACCCTTGCAGTCAAAAGTGATGATTACTGTACTAGGAATGAATACTTGAGTGCCAATTGTGCCCTAAGCCATGAATAAGTCGGTATGTTGTGAGGAGAAACCTAAGTATGTAGTACACCACTCTATGCTCCTTGGAGGAAGACATATACATATAAATATAATTTTTTTTAACATATAAATGTAAAATAACAACAACAACTCCAAACTCTCAACAAAAAGGCCTTTTATTGCGCAAAGAAAAACTAAAAGTTGGTAAACATAAAACCATAATACGTTTTGGTGTGACACACCATCCTCAGGTGTTTGAGCTCTATGGGAAACAGAAGTGTAACAGTGGGTTTTTAACGGTGGGCTCTTGAGACGCCAATTTGAACACATGGCTTGAACTTACCAATTTTCAACTCATTGAAAGGAACAAATGAGCACAGATGAAAACCCTGGTTCCCCAGCTGTTAAATTCCTTAGATGTGATAACACATAGTTCTCAGACCAGCGGCAGAATAATGAGCAAGGTGGGTGGAGAGAAGGGGGGGACACCTGATTCTTCTCAGAGGCTAATAATTACATTTCTGTTTCCCATAGAGCTCAAACAGATTTTCCTTTTCAAAAAACTTGGAAATTTAATTACTTTATTTATTCCTATTTGTATGCTGCCCAAAATGCAAATCTCCGGGTGTTTTACAACAATCCAGAAACTTTTGGTTTAAGATGCTTTAAATTTTCACTAATGCTCTAAAAAGCATGGAAATTGCAAGCTAAGGTGCCCATTTTAATTGTTGTGCCAAATAAGCTGTAAATACATTGTTCAGTCTCTTATATTATGCTGGATTTACAAATAAAGCTCCATGCACCCAAACTTTGCCTTTTGTCTTTCAGGGGCTATCGGGATAGGGAGGGATGCAGCTAGGCAACAATTCAACAGATGCAGCATCCCCAAACACTTGTAGGCTTATGCATTTTGATTCGGGTACAAAACATTTTGTGCCTGAAAATGGCAATTTCGGAGGTTTTGTAACCAAAACAAAATAAAGAATTAAAAAACCAGAGATTTTTGTTTCCAAATCAAAATGACTGTTTCGGACAGAATGCTTTGTTCTTCAGAAAAGCATTGCAATTCAAATTGACTTATCCGACTCTCTCCACTCCAGCTGAGGCACTGAGTGATTAGCAGAAGATAAGATATGCAAGAAGCTTTTGAGCTTGAATGGTTTAGTTAAGTATGTGTTGTATTCAGTGTGAGTGAAATGCAAACTGACCTTGCAAAGGGATTTGGAAGACAGCATTTTGAGATAGAAATACCCAAATATCTTTGGGAGCTCAATGCAATTTCAAAGCTCTTGCTAAAAGCCGTGGTATAAATTGTGTGGAAAAGCTTTTCGAGAAGCTGGTTAGGAAAGTTCTCAAATTACACAGGTTTTTCTTTCCAAAGGTTTAGAAAGAATCTCTTAACTTGTTCAGGGCTCTTTTGAAGAGCTATTTTGTTTTTCTTCTGATTTTTATGAGTTATAGTGGTGTCTAAGTTTTGTTGCCCAAGTTGAGCAGTCTAATGTACTTTAGGCCACAATGTAATTTGGTGGGACATGATGTCTAAGCCAGTGGTTCACAACTTTTGCCATTGCAGGGACAGGTCATCCACATGGGACTACAGGAGACAAAAGGAGGGCGGTGGGGAATATCCCTGTCAATTTATTGACATCCCCAGGAATCTTAGTTGCTTCTCTCTTTCTTGTAACCATGATCCATGGTTTTGCACTTTCTTAAATGCAGTGATGATAAATCTCAACAATTCTGAACAGTAGGCTGATTTGTTTGGGCTATGGCTCACTCCACTTCAATTAAATGAACATTTGAAGCTGTTCCATAGTACCAAGGCAGTTTTATTTTATTTATATATATATATATATATTTACATTTTATATCCTGCTCTTCCTCCAAGGAGCCCAGAGCGGTGTACTACATACTTAGGTTTCTCCTCACAACAACCCTGTGAAGTAGGTTAGGCTGAGAGAAGTGACTGGCCCATAGTCACCCAGCTAGTATCATGGCTGAATGGGGATTTGCACTCAGGTCTCCCCGGTCCTAGTCCAGCACTCTAACCACTACACCAGGCTGGCTCATTGGTCTATCTTGATATCTCAAATGACCTGTGGTCACTGTTCCATTGGGAGGGAGGGTTTTTATTGAAAGATTGCTTGAATCCACAAATGGGTTGTGCAGCTGTGCTAGTGCCACAGGGACAGGCTCACACCCGCTGCAAAATTCTGAAGTAACTGTGCCAAAAAATTAATTGTCGTTGTTGTTCATCATTCTCTTCAATCTTTCAACTTGTTTATGTGGGGCTTCAGGGGCAAAACAGTGCGTTGGGTGGCAGTGCCCCAAGGGTGGTGTACCCAGATTCAAAATAGGGCAAAGGATTGATTTCTTAGGAATTTTTGAGCTTTATGCATCTTTAAGATTTTTCCCCATAGGGAATAATGGAGGTTTCAGCAGCCCCATAACTCCACCTGGGGGGCACTGGGATGGCCCGAAGTGAGTGGTGGTGTAGTGCACAGAGGGTGCCAACCACCCCGCTGGATTGCTAACCCATTGGGGTACTGGGCTTCGTTGTTTCTGAGGTGTTGAGTTTAGACCCTCTGGTAGCAAATGAGGTTTTTTAATGAAAAACCATGAATCCACTCTCATATGCTACTAGGAGAGGAGAGCTGGTCTTGTGGTAGCAAGCATGACTTGTCCCCTTAGCTAAGCAGGGTCCACCCTGGTTGCATATGAATGGGAGACTTGATGTGTGAGCACTGTAAGATATTCCCCTCAGGGAATGGAGCCACTCTGGGAAGAGCAGAAGGTTCCAAGTTCCCTCCCTGGCTTCTCTAAGATAGGGCTGAGAGAGATTCCTGCCTGCAACCTTGGAGAAGCCACTGCCAGTCTGTGAAAACAATACTGAGCTAGACAGACCTATGGTCTGATTCAGTAAATGGCAGCTTCCTATGTCCTAGAGAATCTACTCTTAGAACACCTCTAGAACAACAAAACCCTGTACTTCATGGGTTGGCAACCCATGTGGGTGGTTGGCACCCTATGTGCACTACACCGCCACTTGCTCTGGGCCACGCCATTGCCCCTCAAGTAGAGTTATGGGACAGCAGAAACCTCCATTATACCCTACGAGGAAAATCTGAAAGACGCGTAACTTCATTAATTCTTTAAAAATCAGCCCTATGCCAAATTTCTCTGAAAAAAATTGTGGTAGCTTCCTTGTACCAACTGGGCACTACCACCAACCACACTCCACTCTGGGCCACCAACACCCCCCGCGTGCAACTATACTTTTCCTGAAACCTCCCTCATACCCTATGGGGAAAATCTGAAAGACACGCAAATTTCAAAAATTCACCAAAAATCAGCAGTTTGCCCAATTCCTTTGCAATTTTTGTGGTAGCTTCCACTCATTGGGCACTATAACCCCCACCCACTCTTTTGACCATGTGACCCATTTTTTAATCTGAATTAATTCAGATTCGGATTCAGATTAATTCAGGTACAAAACAAAACTGGGGTGATTCGGAAGGCTTAATTTCAGACGAAATACAAAATTTCAGACAAATATAAAAATGATTCGGATTTGGTACAAATAGAAACGGAAAAAATACAAAACGCGCAACCCTAAACACTTGTCAGGGACACCCTGATGAACTTTTGCCTGGTGCTTATCTACAAAGCACTTATAAAGTCCTAACAGCTCATATGATGTGGAAGTTAAGATGGGCAACTTAACTTACAATTTCCATGCTTTTTAGAGCCAAAGTGCAATTTCAAAGCAAATCATCAAAGAAGGTTTTTTGATTACTGAGAGATTCTACAAACTATTAATAAAATGAATTTTATTGGGACAAGCTAAGACTTGAGATTTGCTGGCCCCATCCCATCCCTGGAAAACCTTATCCTATAAGAATGAGATATTATAGCTCTGATGTACATTAGAAGAAAATTTGTTTTAAGAAGACATGTCACACTTTTCAGAGGAGAGCCTAGCACAAAACCCACTGAAATGAAAGACATATGTAAATCTTAAAGATAACTAAGACCTGTAACAAATTCAGTCCATGCACAGAATTTCATGCTTACTAAGAAATCCCCATTAATGAGGTTGCTTTTTGATTTTATGCTTAATGATACACACTTTTATAAAACATTGTTCCTGTGCATTCAAAAGTGGTCTGCCCATCTAATGCATTCTATTTCTGGATATGACAAATCAACTTTCTGAAATGCAACATTTGAATCACTGACATCTTGACATATCAATATTTCAAGAGAAATGACTGACTTTCATGGTAATAATATTTTTAGATTGATATCCCTATTCACTTTTCCTTAGCAGAATACTCCAGGAAAAGCCTATACTTGACCACCAGAAATCTCCTTAAAATATTTGGAGATATTTTAATAAAGCCTTATGAGAGATCAAATAACAACTTTGTAACAGATTTTTCTATTATTACACATATTTGCTCTTCATCCCTTGCCCAGAGGGAGAAACTATAAATCTTTTCTCAACTGAATGAACACCATTTATCATATTCATTTTCTTGTCAATACAATTATGAAAAGCCTTTGGCCTTTTTCCAAGGAGTCTGATTTGTTATGGAAATCCAATTAGTATAAGCAAGCCTGCTACAAACAATCCTATTTTGCAAGATAACATTACTATTTTGCCTGCTTGGAGATTCACTTCTAAAACATTACCCTAGAATTGTTATAATATATATAATATAATTATTCCCAGGTCAAAGACCAAGTCAAAGATATTACAAATTTGCTCATCTTTGCCATCTAGTGGACAGAATTCAGAGCTGTTTATTCAAATATGAAGAGGAAATCTAGGGGGATTATCTCTCAAGTGATTCTAAGAAAACGTTTTAGTCTGGTGTCACCTGTAAATAATGTTCTTCTGAAGTAAAAAGTACAAGTGAGTCATTTAAAACCCCGAATATGTATTACATTCTATGATGTCTGATTACAGCTTCATCATTTGCTTTTTTCTTTTCTTTTACTTCCCAAGGAATGGTTTTTATGTAGACTGATTTAATCTTCCTTGCTTTTGATCTGTATACAACTGTGGATGTTGTTTTTAATTTAAAAAAATCTTCATTTTATTTCATAAGTAAAATACTTATTAAGTATAAGTAAAATACTTAAAATATAAGAAATACTGGGTCAATGTTAAAATCACTTTACAAAAGATAAAGACAATAAAAGTTATTTAATTATTACTTATGAAAACCCTCCACCAAAATATCTTAAAAATGCTTGAAGTCCTAAAGTGTCTGAGGTGTCTTCAGACAAGTGCAGATTTTACTTGGGCAGAGCATTCTATTTCTTGGAAAATATAGCAAGTTTTAGATATTTTCAGTCTGGATCTCAAATGATGCCTAATACAAACTCTCTTCATTTCAGGGAGGTGGTCAGCTTGGAAGATTCCCAGAAGACATACTCTCCTACCATGAGAGTGGTAAGAACCACTCTCATGGTTCTTACTCTTGAGAACCATGATTAGTGTTCTTTGAACTAATCTAAAATCTAAGCTGTTCAGCCTGCCAAAAAGCACACTTGTGATTATACAATATTTGCATTACAAACTATTTTTTCTAGTACAGTGTAACAGAGAATTCAAGTTTACAAGTAATGGAAATCTTGCAAGTCTAAAGCATCTGTAACATTGTATGAGAGATCTTGTAACTACTCCCATAGTAGAGGTATGCTAGATATAAAGAGAACATACCTGCCAATATGTCTCTATTATTGCATTCAGTTGAATGGGAAAATAGGGACATGTTGACAGATAGGAGATAATTCCTGTTATGAGTGGCTTGAAGTGCAAAAGAAAAATCTGAAAGGAGCCCTGATGTATATTTTAAAAGCAGAGGTACAACACATTTTAAATTGTGTCTATCCAATTTAAATGGTTGGATTTATCCAAGCATCACAAGCTTACAATGGGATGGGAAATTTTTAGGGTGGTACAACCCTAAATAAAGTGACCTCTTTGTGGTCTCTCTCCAAATGTTGCCCTCTCAGTTAATGGCATGATTGCAACTGTACTGTAATTTTAGCTGATTACACATTAGTTCATTTAGCTTTGTTTCCTCTTCCCCACTGTGCCACACTATTAAACTAATGCAAGGGACCTGGTATCCCTCTGTGCACAGAGCCACTATTGTCATAGTGTAATAAGGATACATCCAGTCAAACAGCATGGTGTAGCTGGTCTTTGTGTTCAATGCAAAGGCAATCCCTCGAAGATCTCTTGCCAGTCCGATCAACATACGCTGTCAGTGGGAAAGAGACACAGTAATTGATTTTCACGTTAGCACAGAGCAGATGGAGTAATGAACAGCCAATAATGAGCATAATATCTGATTTTAATTCATTAGTGTAAATGTCTTTTTCCTAAATAACACTATTTTTTAAAAAAATCTTCAACTTAAATACTAATAAAATGTTTACTAACGTACTGAAATAAGGGTATCAATTGAGCCTGAAGGAATAGATATGAGATCATATTTATAGAAAAAATTTAAAATACTACAGTTTCCATTATATCTTCTTTTCCTTATTTCTTAAAAAACCCTGGGAATAGAGATGCCACTTTTCCAGCGTACTCATTGCTTAAAATATGA
This sequence comes from Hemicordylus capensis, assembly GCF_027244095.1. NCBI lineage: Eukaryota > Metazoa > Chordata > Lepidosauria > Squamata > Cordylidae > Hemicordylus > Hemicordylus capensis. The sequence goes on along the minus strand of NC_069657.1, from coordinate 264,389,071 downwards.
GTAAGATCTATTTAGCAGTTCAGTTTTATCTTTAAATTATAAGCAGTTGCCAAGAATAAAATATGAATGTTTTTTCATAAACATTACAAACACATTAATATTCAATTTATTGAAAACACTCATTAGTATAAAAGCTTCTGCTTTTAAATACTGACACATTCATTATTTTTATTAAACATCTGCTAAAGTTATTTAGAGGACAGTTTCTACAATTATACATAGAGTTTAAGGTTATTTAGCTGCCCTCTTGCTATGAAATGCCAATGGTACTTACAAGACATTTATTATAAGAGCTGACTACATCATTTTTGGACATCTCAGGGAAAAAATGGAGTTTGATATTGCTATCAGCACGACAATCATAATATTAGAAAGTTAATTAGAATGATTTTAAAAAGGAATTCTTTGGTTTCAAGGCTAATCAGTTGGATTTAACACGAGAAATAAAGAGCTTCACTGTAGTACATTTACCACAACTCACTGCTAATGTATGGCCCCCCTACTGGGTCCAGTACCCAGACTGTATCAGTTACAACATATGTAACAACATCACTGACAACATATGGTAGCCTACGTAGACTGAAAGTAACATGTTGCACAAGAAAGAAAAGGAGCAAAGTTGTTTAATTCAACTTCACTTTTTATAGAAAACAAGCCAATTCAACACCACAGATATTGGCCAGTTATCCAAATTCAACTCCAACTGTTGCTCTGATAAAGACACTGGAAAATACAAAAGTAATTGCAATAACATATCTTGGTTTTGTTTCCCCCATTCTTTAGTGTGACAGCTGCAAAAATTCAGCCAAACTTTTGATGGGAGAAGGAAGAGAAGCAGCAGCAGGAGGGGCATTCAGTTGCAAGTGAGTGAAGGCACAGCAGGAGACTCGAACCAAGGGGGAGATGACCAGATCACGGTCAGTTAGCATCAAGCCCAGAGTAGTGAACCAAACCATACTACATAGAAAGTGAACTCACTTGGAGTGTGATGGGACAAAACGTTTGATGGAGGAAGATATTCCATCAAACTGTCAGACAGGGCTGTGTGTATTCTGAGACTCTGTGCAAGTGTAAAGGTTGCATATAACCTGATATTGGGCACAAAGCTCAATCGCTTGAGAGCCTCCATCTTCTTTCTGGCTAAAGCAAAGTCCTAGTGCAAATGCCTGTGGGAGTGCATAGGCAATCCCTAGGGAAGTTTCTAAAGCTAGGTTGGGTAGGCCAGAGGGACATGAAACCTCATGAGGAGATCTTCAGGGCTCTAGAAGTCGCCCTGCCCTTCTCCATGACTGGTAGAACCAGGATGCAAAGTAAGCAAATATACTTAATTCACATAACAGTGGGTTTTCCTAGTTGTTTTTAATCACAGAATACAGGTAGTGCAGAGTTTAGGGACACCTGAGTACTGTTTCTGCCTTTAGGTACATAACTATGGATGTACTGCAGAAGTGTAAGAAGACTACTGACCCGATACAGTCTTTTAAGTGTACTTCAACAAAATAGGTCAGATAACCCCCATCATGCACACACTTTCAGTATAAAGTAACATAGCACATTTTTAAGAGAGGGAAAGAAATGTCTTTTCTAGGGAGGCCTATATGCCCCCCTCACTCTACAGTTTCAGACAGTTAGTCAAGACTTGGTCCTTTTAAACAAGCTTTTAGCTCAAGGCAATTTGATCTCCACTGGCCTGCTTTTGTCCTTGCTACCTGTACTTGATACTTTGTTTCTTGCTGCCAAATTTGTTTTGAACTGATCTAACGATATGTCATGTTGTATTACTCTAAGTTTTGTTATAAGTCACCTTGGGTTACATTTGTGAGAAAAGCTGGGTAGACATTTAAGACATAAATAACGGCATGCACGACTTGGGTCTTCCAAATTTCAGACCTGTGGTAACATTTGTGGGTGTGTATGTATGTATGTATGTATAGGGGGACACTGAGAATGAAGTGGCTTTTCAATGGCCTGATTACACTAGCCATCTCTTTCTAGAACTAGATTCCTACTGAAAGCTCAGCGAGGATCGTGCTTTACCAGCTTGTATGGGAGCAGCAGTATTTGATGGGTTTCCACCCATTCAGTACAATGGGAATGACATTCTGTGCACTTCCAGTGATTCTTGTTGGCTGCTCCAAGAGCCTTTGGGCTAAAGAGCACAGTACAAAGTAATTTAAATAAACAAACTACTCAGTCATGTCTTAGAAAACATCCCTCCCCACATCATCAGTCATGTCTAGGATCTCCAGCTAAAGCTTCTGGATGTGAAGTCTGCTCCTTGAATAAATGTATACTGGCTGAAATATTGAGGAAAATTACTCAAAGTAATCCCATTGAAATTAAAAGCACAAGTCAGGCATTGCCTAACTGTAAATTGATGTCTTTTGTTTTTAACTGTTTTAACTTTTATGCTATATGTTATTGTGTGAACTGCCTGGAGACACGTGTATGAGGCGGTATATAAATGTGTTAAAAGAAATAAACAATTGCTTCAGTATGTCAGCCACCATTTCCAATGGCAAAGTCTGCATTTAACCATTATCTATACATAGCAGCCAGTTTCGAACATTCTATCTCCTAGTCACACTCTTAGAAGTCAAAGATTCCATCATACCAAGAAACAGAGCTGAGGGAAGCACTATAAAGGTGGAGTGAGGCTATGCAGATGGAGACTGGTTCAGTCCTTAATGACTTACATTGAAACCCATGAAATCAAATCAACTGGCTGCAATCTGGGACATAGCTGTAGGGCAGAATGACACACAACCTGGCCTCTGCCACCTGCTTGCAGTGGATGGCCTGGGTTCCACTGATATGAGGCATTTGTGTCTTAGTGTGCAGAATGCACAGTATTTAAAAATGCAGAATGCACAGAACTGTACTCTTAAGTACCTGGTACCAAAAGAAAAAAGAGTAGGCAAAAATAATGTATGCATTGAGTCATCTCAAGCTGTTTACAATGCATTCAGGCAGAACCTATCAGACACTGTTAACCAAAGTAAAATTAAGTCACAGATGAGATTTAATCAAGTCTTATTTGGCTCAGCAGTGGAACACTCACTAGCTAGAAACATAATCTGAAAAGTAATAACACAACTCAAATATACAGATGTCCCAAACATTAATATGATCATACACTGACAGCACACTAGGGATGTGCGGAACCGGTCCGGCAGTCCGCAGTCCGCCAGTTCAGTCCGGGAGTTCGTGGGTTTATGATCAAACTGAACCACCCCCCTGGTTCTGTCGGACCGGAACCGGATCGCCAGGTCTGGTCTGGCAGGTCCACGAACTTTTAAAAAAAATAAATCTAAAATGTAAAACAAGTACCTACAGCCCCTTCGGGGGGCTTGCTGTAGCCGCGGGAGTGTGTGTGTGTGTGTGTGTGTCTGCATGGGTTTCCTCTTCCCCCACCAGAATTCCTCATCACCGCCGCGGCCAGGTAAGCAAAGCCTTTTTGGCCCTTTTGGGCCTCCGTAAAAGTGAGTGGCCACCATTCGGGCGGCCTCCGCGCATGCGCAAATGCCCTCTGCGAGGCCACGGCATTTGCGCATACATGGTGACTGCCAAAATGGCGGCCACTCGCTTTTACGGAGGCCCGAAAGGGCCAAAAAGTCTTTGCTTACCAGGCTGCGGTGGTGATGAGGAAGGCTGGTGGGGGGAGAGGGAACCCATGTGGACCCGCCCCCCGTGGCTACAGCAAGCCCCCCCAAGAGGCTACAGGTACTTGTTTTACGTTTTAGAATTATTATTATTTTTAAGTTCGCAGACCAGTCCGGGACCGGACTGGGGGGGGGGGGTTTCGATGGGGACCGGACCGTTCGAGACCAGTCCGGCCTCGAACTGAACCAAGCCAGATGGTTCCATGCACACCCCTACAGCACACAATCCCCTAAAAGCACATGTTATGGTTGCCAAGTTTATTTAGGTTAAAGCTTATAATCTGATTAATAGCCCATGGCATGCTCTCAAAGCAACTACAGGGCACTTTCCATATTAGAACCTGCAATGAGGTCATGGTGTATCTCTGAAGTGTGCTTCCACACTTCCTGTGTTGTGACACCGCAACCTCTATGCTGACAGCAGGATGCCATTCACATTTCCAATGCCTAGTTTTGGATTTAATCGCTGTGATTTATTGATAAAACATTTTATGTCCAGCGTAAAAACGTTGCTGTTTTTCCAGGTTGTTTTTGCAAGACTGCTCCCCATGCTATGCGATTTGCTATTTACGCTTTGAATGCGATTGGCCTCAACAGAAGCATTTTGCCGAGCGGCTAATCTGGAAAGCGTCCAGATGCAGTATAGATGAATGAAGCATGGGTGGGCAGAAAGTACATCTAGATCTACAGGGAAATAATGGAATAATTTGCAGATCTGTAATTTATTTATTATTTATTTTAAAAATTTATTTAAAATATTTATACCCCGCCCCTCCAGTAAACTACTACTCGGGACGGCTCACGACATTAATAAAACAGATACAATGTAAAATATAAAATTCTAATTAAGTTAAACAAGTTAAAAGACCAGGCTAAAACCACATTTAAAATTACATTTTTTTCAAGTTTCAAATTACAAGTTATTAATAAAAAAACTAAAAACGGAGAACTATAAGAACTAAAGAACCTACCAGATATAAGCAGCAGATAAAACATTTAAAAGCCTCTTTAAAAACATGTATTTTTAATTGTTTTTAAAAACATGGTGAAGCTGAGGGGCCACAACCAAAATGGTCCTGTCTCTAGTCGCTGCCAATCAGACCTCTATCAGTGGTGGGGTCAAGAGCAGGGCCTGAGATGCCATATAGAGGGCCCTGGCAGGTTCATATGGGCAAATATAGACCAACAGGTACACCAGCCCTAAGCTGTGTAGAGCTTTAAAGGTCAAGACCAGAACCTTGAATCTAGCCTGGAAGTGGACTGGTAACCAATGAAGCTGGCACAAGATGGGTGTAAAAGTTCTGTAAAAGGTTCAGATTCTAAATTGTTTAACAACGGGGGGGGGGGGAGAGAAGGTTTCTCTTCCCTAAATTAGATTATTAGAATTCCTGATCTGTAATAGGTGTAGATTTGTTCTTGTATATGCACGTCATACTAAGGTATGGTTCATGTGGTGCAGTAGACAATTGGCTCCCTCCCTTGAGCCACTATTTTGCATTTGGCTCTGACTGGTGGAGCTTGCTGTTCCAATAAAAAATGAAGTAGATTCTGCAAGCTAAAAGGCTGCCCATGCCTGGTCTAAAGTATAGATTCAGTAAGGCATAGTCTGTAGAAAAGAAAGAATGGGCCTTTAACATTTACATTATGTGCTTCAGTACTCTCCTTGTCAGTTAATATGGGGCTTTAAAAAGAGAGAGTGTTAGAAACAAGGTTAAAGCAACAGCAATTTTTAGGTTTAGATCCTTAGAGAGCCTTAAATGCCTTGAATCTTAAGCATACTGAGCAATCATTTCACTTGTATCGTTGAAGTACATCCATTTCTGGGATGTAAAGCAACCACTGTTGATCAACATACATCATAACACAGTGGTTTCAGTCCGGATGGGAAACATGGACAGGAAGGGTTTTGGTAGCCAGAACTCGGATTTATAAGCACATCTTCATTTTGAAATAACTGCTGTATATCTCATAACTACAAATAAAAGGACAACAGGCTGCTTTAAAATTCTCTTTGCTGGGTTTTCTGTCTGTCTCCGATTTTTGCCCAAATTCTCCAAATAAATATTGTATGGCTCTCAAAGTAACGAAGTGGGGCAAAATGCCTCTCTAAACTAAAACTGAACTGACAGCATGTGTGCCACATTCCTAACTTGTTCAATGAGAGTCAGACAAGATACCGTTCAAACACCCCAAACAGGATTCTATAATGGGAAGTCTGACAGACCTTTAACTATAGTTGCACTTCTGGGTGCAGCTATAATATTACCCTCATAATTCTACTATATAATAACAGTGAAGAAAAAGGTGAGGGGTCATAGTGCTTTGTCTTTAGAATTAAGATGGCTGTCTTCATCCTTACAGCATACTCTTAATTCTACAGACACGTCTTAATAACCTCTAAATAGTTCCAACAAAAGAGCCGTGTCAGAGGAATGAGCAGGCCCCAAGGTGTTTCAACTGGAGTGTTTTCATCTGCCTTTATTGCGCTATCCCTCTCCAGAATTAAGGCAATAACCTGTGATAAATTATTCAGGAACTGCTACAGGGATCAAAGCAAAATCATTCTGTTAAAGTGCTGTTTGCAACATTTGGCACTTAGTGTGAAAACTTTTAATGTGTGCAAGCTGAAAATCAAGGATTTTAAATAATTCAATAGCTTCGCGTTTCTGTGAACCAGCTATAGATAGCATGATGCTACTTAACCGCTCCTCTTCCTCAGATACATTCTTTTATTCATTCCTATCAAACTAATCCTGTCATAAATAATATCAAAATACCACTGAGGTTAAGTATAGAAAGCCAATATATTATTGAGCAGAATTTCCAGTGCCAATCCAGAGGTTTCTCTGAGAGAGTGGTGGTGAGAAAATTGGCAGTTGTCTTGTAAAATATGATGTTTCCCCCTCCCCAGTTAATGGTGTGGCACAAAAAATGTCCTCATGTATTTGGTTAGCACTTCCTGGAAAATGAACCTGAACATATGCTTATGAACAGGACTGTCAACTACAAATGTATTTCAACAAGGGTAAGCTGCCCTGCTGTAATTATTTTCCAACTATGAATTTCAGATGTATAAAAAGCCAATTAGAAAATCCTAGTAGAAGTCACAAATTAAATGAGTTTGGCAGTCACAGGTCATTTTCTAAGTGATGTTTTAACAGTGTCACCTCCCCACAGAAAGAATACTAAACATTTTATTGAAGAAGAACAGAATGGATTCTTTTTGTTTTCAGTTCTTGCAAAATGGAGTACCTGAAAGCACTTTACTATGCATTATTTATTCATCGGGATTTAAAAAAACACAATCCTTTAACCTAATAAATTATGTTTAAAAGATTTTAGTGGAAAAGTTTACTTTATGATAAAGCAACAAATTTAGTTCTTTAAACATGGCTTAGAGCATGAAGTTTCCTTTATACAAATTAGACAGATGGTGCTTACAGTAGAATTTACTAAAGGTCTGTCACAACAAATGCAGCCAAGCTGCATATTTAATCACTGCAGAACCTTGTCTACCTGCAGCTGCCAACTGCTAATCCAATTTCCCTGATAAATGTGGCAAGAGACACGATCAGCAATAAAGAGCATCTAACTCCATTTTCCTGCAGGGCGTCTTTTGATGAACATTTAGGACGGAAGCAAGGAGTGCACTGTGTGGCCCTGGCTTGTGGCAGCTGCATGCATTCTGAAGGCACAGTTCTCAGGTTACTCACTTAATTCTGCCACTATCATTATGTTGCTATTGATCTCAGTAGCTCTTGTCTACACAGCATTACTCTAGATGTAGCTGAATCAGGCAGTTATCATGCATCAAAGTTGCTCAAAAGCCTGGAGATTTCCCCTTAATTACTTGTGATTTTATTTGCAAATACCGTTAAAGTGTAATCAAAGCAATCACTTTCCAGGGTCATTAAGAACTTGCTAGTTTAGGGATATAGCACTGGAACTCCATTAAAATTTCCCCAGTAAGAATGTTTCTATCAAATAAGACAGTACAACAGCAAAACTGTTTCAGTCCTAATAAAGTCTTTAAAAGACAGAAAGCTGTGTGTTTCAACAAGATTGTTTCAAATCTGTCTCCAATCTTATTTAGAACTTCAGACTGTACCCTAGAACAATAATGTGCATATATATCTATATATCTATATCTATATCTATATCTATCTATCTATCTATCTATCTATCTATCTATCTATCTATCTATCTATCTATATCTATCTATCTATCTATCTATCTATCTATCTCGGTACATTATACTTTCTGCTAAATGAACTGCAAACACAAAACAGAGTTTAAAGTACAAGGCAATCATTATTTTGGAGGCAAAGCTGAATATTATTAAATATTTCTAAGGTCCCTTGTAATCTATCAGCCACAGATACTTTCCTCAAGTAGCTGTTAATTCATGCAGCAATATTCACACAGAGTTATGCTAAATGTACGATTGAGCAAACATGTCTATACTCTGCAATTATTATTTATGGTCAGGTTCCTATAAACTCAAGCACTCGATCACAAGTAATGAGATTTGGGGGCTCTTTTTCCTTCCCCCAGCAGCATCTCTAAGAGCTGCTTCACAATCCTCTTGTGCAACTTCCCTGAGTTGGCAGAAACAGCTCATCAAGTGGGGCACAAGGTTGCTATTTGGAAAAGCAGCATCAGAGGCCCATGGCAGGCGTGGCACTAGTCTTCAGCTCTCCGGATCACAGACTGTGCCTTCAAGAAGAGGCAAGAGGGTGGAGGTGGAAATCCAGCAATGACATTACTAAGTTTCCCATCACATTTTAAAACGTGAAGGCAAAATTATTGATAGAGCTTCTAGGAATATTACACAGTGTATCTGAAATAGCCACTCTAGAGTGCATGGTTAACTGTTGGTTCATAATCGTAGAAGGCAATCTATTTAATGTAATGCTATGCTAATGTGTTTCGTTCCTGATGATGCAGCTTCCACTTAGCAAGTCTTTCCCCCCCTAAAATATACTGTTGTTTTGACACAAACAGCTTGCTACACTTAAGGATTTTACTAATAAAACATAATGTTGTGCGAGATAATATGACTGTTGCCACAGCTGAACTGACTTGTCAAATCAATCCTAATATGGCTCCCACAGGCACATAAAAACCTTATTTAGCTATCAGTTATCCTAATCACTTTGTTCAGTTTAAGAACGCAATACTTCAAGACCAGTTCCTATTTATACATATATGCCCAGCCATTTAATAAACTCCTGATTTATATATTAAATTCTTGTTTGGAAAGAGATGTTCTAAGCATACAGTGTTTTTATCTAGTATATTTCAGCACCTCTACAAATACACTCCCCATAGATAAATACATAAAATAAACAGACAAGCACATCCATAGAAAAAGCAAGTATTTAAATAGACAACAGGCCCAAAATCCTAAAGGATAAGATACTAATGCATCATTTTAGATCTCACTCAAATACAATGACCAGAGTGTGAAACTGAACACAACACAAATCATGGGGTTGTCACTGAAAACAACAACTCCACGTTCAATTCTCTCCCCATAAACATTTAGTAAGGGGGAAACACAGTATGATGACACGTCTCAAGTTTTGCTCCACATTTTGATTACCATCAGGGATGGAGGGAGGTTTAGCTAAAAGACACAAAGTAATAAAGTGAAGTTATATGTTCCCCTTACTAAATACGATGGGGAAAGAAAAAGGAGGTAGAAGTGGGTTTGCTGGGTTTTAGGGCAACCATATGAAAAGCATCCTATCTAGTTCCACTTTATTTGCAAAATGCAAGAAAAATAAGTGTTGTAGAATGTTGCTCTTCCCATTGGATGACAGCCCAAAGCCCTTCCCTCCTACTCGTGGGCCTTTAGCATCCTAGGCCACATATCTTATTCCAAGACTACAGTGGCAGCACTAGAAAGAACTGCAGGGGTGGGTGGGGGCAACATGCAATTCTGAGTGGGAGAGCTATGTCCCACACATTCGATTTCTGAAACAGAAAGGTGGGGGAAGAGCAGGTGGGGGGCAAACTACTCCTCTGAGGGGATACTTACCACACTCCCACTGAAACCGACCTTGTCAGACTCAGTCTGGGAATAAACTTTAATGTGGAGCTTCCTGAATCATTTTGTGCCATGTGAGGAAGAGTAGAGGCCAGGAAGCAGGGCATCCAGCAAGTGAGGGAAGGCATTCAGAAGAGGGACAAGCAAGCTGCCCGCCTTACTCCTCCTGCCCTCCTTACTCATTTGCTCACTCTCCTAGTTGGTGACTTGCCTTGCACATGCAGCAGGGCTTTCATGCCTTGACTTCCATGTGGGGAGAGCAGGATCTCATTCCCAAAGGCTGAACAGTTAAGAATTCATATACAGGTAGGAACTTGGCAACCATTCAGTCAAATGGATCCCAATGATTCCAGTGAGAGAATCAAGCATATGCTTAACTCATTTTCATGGAAGTTAACAGCCCTATTCAGACATTCTGTTGTACCTGCATTCAGATATCTGTAAACTCATACATGTTTTTGTGTGAGTGATGGTACTTGTATTCATTTTAAAAGCAAACCTGGGTACACGGCCCTCAAATGCATGGTAGTGATAGGAAGTCTACTGCTCTATCTGCGTTCAACATAAAGTGCGAATAATTGTATCTGTGTACAAATCTGTACCTGTATACTTGACGTACAAGGGCGGAATGAAACGTGAATAGAGCTAATGTAAACTTGCATCAAGAGCTGCTTTTATACTGCTTATTGTTTGAATGTGTTTAATTTATGATGGTTTATTGGCTTTTTTCTTCTTCTTGGTAGCTGCTTTAGGTCTAGACAGAGTGATGTGGGATATAAGCTTTTAAGATGAATATGTAAATAGCTTTAACTGTATTGTTCCCAACAAAAATAACATGATTAGTTTATAAGTAAGTTTTCACTCTATTATCTGAAGCAACCTACCTTTGCTTCCTCTTGTTTAAAGCTGTTGTTAAATATCTGGCCTAAAGTTTCAAATGAAATTGTCAGGGGAAGCATGAAGTTCTCAAACTCATCCTCGTCTTCTCCTGTGGGTGGCAAAGAGTGGGTGGGGGAGAAAGAAAAACAGAACACAATGTAAACAGTATCATAGTTAGAGCTTAATGCAGCAGTCATTACATTTTAAAAAATCCTGACCTATAGAAGCCTCCCTTAAAAAGATCAGAGTAGACCTTTAATTTTGAAAGGCTTGTTTTTCTGGAGCAAATAGGCTGAGCTATCCAAACTCAAGCATCCGGTTGACAATTCACTAGCCTAATATTTTGACCATTGTAGGGTTCTTTAATTCTTCCACTGCAAAATATATTTTTATTTTCTATTGAGAGTATTTGTTCAGCCAATAACCTACATTTCTTATTAATAGCTGTTATTATTGCCACCATCCAGCTCCCATATTTCAGCAGTGGTGGCCCCTGCTGGGGAGGAGAGAAGAAAGAAGTGAGACTAAGGCCTATGTAAACATGTGGCTTGATATATTGTTCTTTATTCAATTTTTTTGTAAAAGGCTTTGGGAGGTTCACCTGAAAAGCGGTATATAAATACAAAACAAACAAACAAACAATCAGGATATTAGTACAAGAACTGCTTGACTTTCAGACTACTTTCTTATTCGGGATTTGGAAATAAATTGCTTACATTATTGTATTTATTAAAGAGTCACAGTCCTATGCCATGTCTTACTTTTGGCAATTGCAACCTTAAGGTTTTTTCTCTCATAGTAATGAATTAAAAACAACAACAAAGAACATGACACAGGAAGTCCCCAACTTACAAACAGGTCGTGTTCCAAAAATTCATTTCTAAGTCATGTGTTTGAAACGCGGAACACATTTCCCCATAGAAACAATGTTAAAAATGGCGGTTAGGTTCCCAGGGTAGCCCACAGAAACTGATTTAAACCATAATGTAGCTGGAATACTATACATTTGCAATTAAAAATAGTAGAAAACAATACTGTTGCAATATTAGCAGTTAAAAAAAGGGAAAATTATAAAATTGAATAAGAAATACATTTTAATAAAAACTTTGAATGCTGGTGTTGGAGGAAAGACAGGTTGATTTGAGGAAAAAGAGCACAGTAGGTAGAGACATTGTCCCCAGACCCCGGTCCCAAGAAGACACGGACAACCATATGGTGGGTAAAAGGGCCACAGCTTTATTGATCAACTATAAGCAGACTAGCAGATTGGATAGGGGTAAGCCCCCCCCCCCGCCAAGACAGTGCGGGGCCTAGCAATGACCGGGTTCGGACTTCAGCATCCTCCCCCATGCCTTGCTTGGACAACACACCCTGGCTCCGGAAGGCAGCGGGTGGAAAACCTGCTTCCTCCCCTTTCTAGCCAACCCCCGAAGGGGGCCAGGACCCTTCTAGGTCTTCGCACACCCCGGACCACGCAGCCCAAGGGTTAGTGAAGTTCTGAAGCAGGTTTCATGGCGAATCATCCTCCCTGGGTGGCCCAAACCACAAGGGAGTGACTGACCAATCACCCGTTTTAACTGTCCAAGGGTGCTCACCAATGTTCCATCCCATCTACTTACCACCCAACCCAAACTGTCCCTGCCACACAGGGAGGTTAGCTTAGCTTGACCTTCCTGCCGCAACACTCTCCAACACCTCCACAATGGAGAGTCCAATCCACTTCCGAAATCATCTCCCCCTCAAATGCAGCCCTGTTGCACAGCAATGTGGATGTTTGTTTTAGATGCCTGTAGAAGCATGGGTGGTTCAGAAATGCTCAGGTTACGCTGTGCAACATGTCAGCCAATGTTTTCCAGTTCATTTTATATAATTAAGAATCAGAAGCTTTTCCATAACACTTCATAAACATGGGGCAGACTAAAGTTAGTCATGACTAAACCTAACTGAAATCAGCAAAATTTAAGTTAGTCATGTCTCATTTATTTCAATGATGCTTAATTTGTATCCTGCCCATAACTTCCTCTGCCTACAACTCTGTTGTACTCTGATAGGACGACAGTTTGTCATTCCCATTAGGGGTCCATAATTTTCTTAAATGACTGGCAATCCACTGTTATTCTATGCAGAATCAAGACATATGAAAATGGACATAGTATAAGGTAGTTTCATGGACAGACCAATGTCCATGAAAACATTGGACAGCTGGTCTTGTGGTAGCAAGCATTAATTGTCCCCTTTGTTAAGCAGGGTTTGCTCCGGTTACATTTGAATGGGAGACTACATGTGAACACTAAGATATTCCCCTTAGGGGATGGGGCTGCTCTGGGAATAGCACCTGCATGCTTGCATGCAGAAGGTTCCAAGTTCCTTCCCTGGCATCTCCAAGGTAGAGCTGGGAGAGACTCCTGCCTGAATCCTTGGAGAAGCCGCTGCCAAGCTGTGTAGACATTACTGAGCTAGATGGACCAATGGTATGACTCGGTAGAAGGCAGCTTGCTATGTTCCTGTGTTCCAATGCCATTTGCTCTGATTGGCAGCAGCTCTCCCAGACCTCAAGCAGGGGATTTTTCTAGCCTTTGCAGCAATCTCCAGTAAATCTCTGGTAGCTTCTACATGTAAAGTATGGGCTCTACCTACAACTGAGTTAGGAGCCCTTCCATACTGTGTTGCACTCCACTCTTGCACATTTTTTCATTCTCAGGTAGGAAATAAGAACAGAATTCACATGCTGTTTTCCACTCAAGACACAGTTATTCCATGCCAAATCATGACGACTAACTGTTATTCAGAAGCTAACACTTCCAGCCCACACTGTGAATATCTACATTATTCCATTCGTCCCTCCTCAGTTTGTCTTTGTTATTCTTCTGCTTCCACACATTGGCTTTATCATATCTATCTCCTTTTAACATTCCCCTAAGGATTCTCTTTAGCCCATTGGTCTTGATCCATCTCACGTGCTACATTGCTCTTCTACAGCACAGCACTGGGATACATATTTTAAAGGCTACCTACACCTTTTATTTTCTCTCCACTCACACCTTTTATTTTATCTCCTATCATTTCAGCAATAATTTCTGGTGTTATTGTTGCTTTCAATAATCATCATCTCACAAAGGTATGGATATTCATGACACAGAGCCTCTGACAGGAGGCTGGGGAGAGTGGAGAAGTATACCGTCAAAACATGATAGTCTACATTTGGAGTTTTGCAAATCCAGTGAACTTACAGAATGCTCTGGGAATTTATCCACTGATTTCCATCACTGTCCTACTGATGATTTCGCTGGCATTAGGAATAAAAGGCTGCCTTTGGCTTAAAAAAAAATAATTCAAAGGTGTCTTCCCACTTTGCCTCCTAGACAGACCACCTCCTGGCTTATCGGTAAGTTGAGTGTTGAGGCATCAGGAAGAATGCAAGTGGTGGAAATTTTGTGCCTAGTTAGACCAAGCATGTAAGAAACCATTTCCTCCCCTTTTATGCAAAATGGGGGGAAGAAGAGGGTACTATTCATTCTCATAGTGCCAAATCATAGTTTCTTGTTTCATCTGAACTGGGCCGCTATCATTTCAGGCACATTCCCCCCAATCAAGCTCACTTTTATCAGAGCCTGCCTGAAGGGAAAAAATAAGTATGGAATGTGGACTGAACAGAGGTTAACGACAGGGTGAGTAGGTGCTTGGCTTCTTTCACCTGCATCCCCCTTTTAATGATAAAATGCAGTCTCCCCATCAGTGTATATATAAAAGCTCAAATATGTGAACAAACATGGCTGCCTTCATCTCATCTAGACTGGCCCTTAGGGTGAGCTTTCACTTTACTTTTGGTGCTCAGATATACATGGAAGGGTATCAAATACACATGCAAATTTCCCAAGCACCCCATCAAATGCTGGTTTCGGATCCAGGTAGCAGAACGACCACCTACTGTAACTGAACCTCCCCAAACACCCCATTCATCATCAGAGGCCCTCCTCTGAGTCCCTCTATCATCTGAAGTTAGGTGGGTAGTGACAGGGGAGGAAGCTTTTTAAGTTGTGGTACTCAGCTTTGAAATGCCTCCCGCTAGGGAAGTTTTCTGGTGCTAACTATAATGTTTTTTGGGATGCCAGGCAAAGATGTTTATTTTTATTTGCTCCAGTATCTGAGAATATGATCTAAGGTAGGGGTGTGTGTGTGTGTGTGTGTTAAACTGTACTGTGTTTTACTAACATATTTAGTAATTCTTTGCTTCTGTATCTTCTCTTATTTTGTTTTACTGTGTTGTTTATATCATACATGAAGCTTTTAATTTTTGATTGTGCACCACTCCGGCAGGTTTACTGAAATGACTTTTCGAATGAATGAATGAATGAATGAATGAATGAAAGAAAGGTTAAATATGCTATTTTCAAAGCTTCTTTAAACAATGAGATCAGGATTTTCAGGAAACTATATTGAGCTCCTAGGATGTTCTAGGGCAGGAGAAGGCAACTCTCTAGCTATTGCTGACATATGGGACACACAATCCCCCTCCACAAATACACTGTACACTTTGAAGGGGAAATAGAACTGCACCTGCTGGCCCTGCCCTGATGCCTGTGTGTTCAGCAGAACATTTGAAAGGAAAGCCTACATACATATAACTGTATGCACATAGACTTCCCTTTCTAAGGCGCAGAGGGACCACATGCTAACCCCTGCTAACTGGGCAAAGAGGCACCTTTTACCGTGGCGATTCTCTTTATTTAGCAGGGGGAGAGTAACTGGCCCTATCCACCCCCAGCACAGTACCTCCAATGACTGTTGCTGGTGTGTGTCTTATGTTTCTTTTTAGAATGTGAGCCCTTTGGGGACAGGGAACCATCTTATTTGTTTGTTATCTCTCTTTGTAAACCGCCCTGAGCCATTTTTGGAAGGGCGGTATAGAAATCGAATTATTATTATTGTTAATAATAATAATAATAATAATAATAATAATAATAATAATAATAATGTGTCTCCATACTGAAGACTATAAACATCATGCTTTTCCTACTACAGCTCTACTGTTACAAAAGAGTGGCTAGGAGATCTCTTCCTTTGCAGAGGAATCTTCTTAGGTTCTGAAATTTAATAAAGCAGCATTAAACTGAAATGCCACATTTGGTGCAACCTAAGATCAATAAAACAAAACCCACACACTCCAAGTCCAGTCTTGCACTAGTGGCATGCTTGATAAGAAAGTGGGTTCTTCCACAGAAAAAAAGACTGATCCTATCTCCAATCCTCGTGCTCCAAACCTCATGAACAAGAGAATCCTAAACAAGTTGATCCAGAAGTTAATTTCCCTCCTCCTGACACACCTCAATTCAATAGGACTTACTCCCTCAGGAAGTAAATGTAGCCTTGAAGTCAAAACCTGTAGTTAAATAAATCGGCCTGGATTAAAAGAACAGTGACTGGCATGAATGCAGTGGCTAGTGCTGTTCTAAATGTACGTGCAGTAGGGTGTGCATAAAACCAGTTTGGCCAGTTCAACCACAGGCCAAACCAATTGGTGGACCGGTTTGGGAATATACTTGTAAAGGGGAATATAAGCCCCCCACCAGCCTCCTGAAGGACAGGGGGCCGGTGGGGGGTTTGGAGGAGCCCCTGCTGCCGCCGCCCACCTCTGGTGCCGCAGAGAAGGTATGAAGTACCCTTTCTCCCCCCAGTGTTCCCTCTAAGGTGTGTGTGTGTGCTCACGCTTTTTGATGTCTGCTCAGTTAATTTTAGATCCCGCTCAGATTGAATTACAAAGGCCCCATTCTGAATGCTCGTTTGCACACACTGCCTTAATACTGCTGCTCAGAACAAAATCCATTCCGCACACAGATGAAAAAAAATAGAGAGAACATTGTCTCTCCGCCCCCACCCCCTTACTATAGGGAATGCCCCTATTTTCTTCCAAAGGGGAATCCTCGCTGGAGCAAAGGTTGTTTATAGAAACAATGAATGGAACTTTGGAACTGTCTTTTAAAAAAATGAATGACTGGTGGTGACAGTTGAGAAGAGGGGAATGTTGGCTAGAGAGGGACAGGCAGGGAAAGAAGGAGGAGCTCAGTGTGAGAGCTCCTGTATGACACTGGGCAAGGGAGTTAGTTCAGGGTGTTTTGTAGGAAATCCTGGGGATTTATTGATCAGACACTGTAGGAGACCAGTGGTAGACTGGGGCAGTACTCTGGGTTTGGAAAGTCTGGGTTTCAGCACCATGTTTCACAAATAATATTATATACACCTGTCCTAGACCATTTAGCAAACTTAAGGATTATATGTGACAAGAAGGTAAACACGCTCAGCATTATCCTTCACAACCAAACAAAACAGCAACATTGCAATGAAGTTTATATGCCCTGCTTAGCAGAGATCATTTTAAACCAATAATAAACTTGTTCTTAGATGTTTTACAATTCATGCTTGGTTTCTTCATATGTACTGGACATTTATCCCTATCCTGCACTCACAAGGCTACATCACTAAGAGGATATATTCACTAAGGAGGGTAACAAACTTTATCATATAGTGGCAATGTAAGATAGAGTCCAAACAAAAAGGGGGAAACACCCTAACCCTGTGGGCAATTCAACCAGTGGAAAATAAAATAAAAACACATACTTGAATTTGGGGTGGGTTCGGGCGGAGACCTACAGTCCAATTCAGGAACTGACCACATCGAGAACTGTTTAGCTTCAGAATGCTTTATGTCTCCATAATGCACTCTGAAGTTAAGTAGTCCTGAGTTTGATCAGTTCCTGAACGGGAGCCTGCCTAAATGGAAGCTACAAAAGGATCTATAGCAGTTACCAAGCTTCTCGATGTGCAAGAGGTTTTTCAAACTCTTGTGCAGGTGGGGACATCCTTGAGCAAAGCACAGCACTGCGTGGTAGAAACCTTTCCCTCCATGCAATGTCAAGGGAGCTATGTGGAGTATTCAGCTTCGGCCAAAGCTTTACATAGGCCTAATAAACATGTAAGTCAAAGTCGATGAGGAAGCTCTCACCTGCTAGCAGAAGGGCTGTTCTGCACCTCTCGCAAGAGCAGTGTTCTTCATTGAAAGGCCCACGAGCCAGCAACGGTTCCATTGACCTCAAATGCCACTGGCCCTTGGGCCTTGCAATGAGGAGCACTAGTGAGAGTGCAAAACAGCCCTTCTGTTAGCAGATATCTTCCACATGGAAAAGGGCACCTTTAAATCCAACTCATAAGACTTAGTGACAGAGACCTCAATTGTGACATAACTTATTTTTAAGCAATGTTATGCACAGCATTATTTTGATAAAATCAATTATCTATGATGCCAGGAATTACTTATTAGACAACTTGAGGAATTTTTATTATTTCAGAGAGAGGGAGTGAAGGAACACCATAAGCAAGCACTTACCTAGATCTACCATGAGGAGGCGTGTGAGAGCAGTATAGAATGTTGTTCTGCACCTAAGGTCACTCAGACAGTGATTATCATTGACACCCAAAAATGGAAAGTGTTTACTCTGGAGGAAGGAGAGAGAGAGAGTCAAAATAATTCATAATTTAAGACAGTGATGTTAAAATACTGAAACAAATTTAAAAAGCCTACCGTATGATTTTGAAGCATGAATTTCACAGCATCTATTTTTACAAGCTTTTTAAGGAGAATATAAGTACTTGATGTTAAGGAAAACAAGACCATGCAGATAAGCTGAAATAACTACAAAAATTAAGAACTCTCTTTATTCTTGGCCTCAGAAACTATAAAACAATAGTTAGAGTATTAGAGCACACAGATTTTAAAAATGCTTTAAAAAAACATGAACATGTTTTGCAGCAATACACAAATCTAACATTTAAAATGTTTGAATCAGAAGACAAGAGGAGAAGCTGTTAAAAAATACAAACAGTATTGATGGACACAGTACAACACTAGAAAGGCCAGAGACCAAGAACTGAAATCAGGGCTACTACAAACAAATAGGAATGACTAACTACAAGCAAACCGATTTCATGATCAAGATAATGTTAAGGAAGGAGGATATATGTAGGTTATATATAGCTTCCTGGCCACTCTTAAGATGTTGAGGATGCCAGAGGGAAATGTCTGACATTTACCAGAATATCCCCAGTCAAACTCTATCACCTCCAACATTGGTGATCCAAATTTAAAGCAATGAGTTACTGTATTCAAGCAATCCTTATCTTCATCCTCTACCCCACAAAAGGTAATGAACACTGTCAGAGCTGACAGTGCTTGTCATCTGTCCAATTGTGGAGGAAGGAGTATCTTCATATTCTGAAAAGCTGACATGCAGTTTTGTTCACTTAAGCTGTACTTACACCTCTGATCCGATAATCTTCAGACAAGATCCCCCATCACAGTTCACCTAAATATCATGCCTTTGTTTAAAATGGCCAAAACTGGAAGTGAAAGGAGCATTGGTTACTCACTGTGAAGGCTTTTTCTTGCTGCTGGATTTGAAGACATCTCACATGGATTATCCTTCCCATGTGCTCCAGTAGGTAGGACTATGCTAATTAGATAAAAGAGTTTAAATAGCTTGGGGAAAAGAACCATCACAGTTCATAATAGCCAAGTCCAAGGCACAGAAGAAAGATAAAATAAAGAAAGACATGCCCAGTAGACGCAGATGCTTGGACGGGTGGATTGAGATGTCCTCAAATCCAGCAGCATAAAGAAGCCTTTATGGTGAGTAACCAATACTCCTTTCTCTGCTATTGGATGAGGACATATCACATAGGCAGGGGCGTAACTACAATTAGGCAGGGGGAGGCCATTGTCTTGCCCCCCCCACCTTGGGGGGCCCCTCAGAGGCTCTCCCCCACCCGATCTTCCTTTTGAAGTTATGTTAAAAAAAATTTATCCTCCTTGTTCTGGCGCCGCCCGCTATTTCCTTCTTGTTTGTCTCCCCGAGTCCACTCTTGGGGGGGGGGGCCTCAGAGGCTCTCCCCCACCCAGCGCCTACCTGATCTTCCTTTTGAAGTCATTAAAAAAATTTTCTCGGCGGGGGGGCCCATTTAAGAATCTTGTCTCAGGGCCCACTCCAACCTAGTTATGCCCCTGCACATAGGACATGCCACAGCTAAGAACCCTGGGTTGGAGCATCCGCATCTACTGGGGTGGAAGAACATATTGAAGGACTTGTCTGCCAAAGGCTGCTTGGGAAGAGCGATAGAAGTCAAATTTGTAGAGACATGTGAACACGGATGAAGATGTCCAGGTGGTGGCTTTGCAGTTTCTGCCAGTGGGGCGTTTGTCGAGACGGCCACTGATGTTGCTGTAGATCTGGTAGAGTATGTTGTGATGCTAAGCAGAGCCAGCAAGTTTTGTAGTTTACACTCCAGAGATATACACACCTTGATCCATCTAGTGATAGTAGTCAACCATATCTTCTGCCCCATTGAGGCAGGAAGAAGACAAACAAGGCATTTGTGGAGTGGAATGCAGACATGTGCAAGAGATAAACCTTCAGGCAGCAACAGACATCTCGCCTGTGCCAGTCTCTGTTGCTGAGGCTTAGGATAGAATGAATAGAGAACTATACCCTGAGATCAAGGACACTGCCAGGTGTACGATTTCGCAAACCACTGTCTTTGAGGCCAGTGGTGCCACAAGCAGTACTTGGACCTGGAGGATTTGGATCCTGAGGTGCCATCGGCTGAGAACTGGCAGAGGGGGAAATGTATACAATAGGCCTGGAGGCCATGGAGCTGATAGCAGCGTGTCCACCACTTCTTTGCCCTCACATGGAAATCGGGAGAAGAACCAGGGAAGCTTTATATTGACCAGTGACAAGAGGTCCACCTGTGGAGTGCCCAGGTCTTAGGTAATTATAGTTATTATTTAATTATAGTTATTATTAGTTATAGTTAATTATAATTAAGGCATAAGAGCTGATGCTCCATTCTGCCATTTGGCTCTCCTTGCTGAGAACCCTGCTGATATGATGAGCTGTTAGTGAGGCTAGGTGGGATTCCGCCCAGTGAAATAGGAGTGAGGCTTCCTGATGCAGGGACTCAGACCTGGTGCTCCGCTGTCAGTTCATGTGTGCTTTTTCAGTTATGTTGTCTGTTTGGACCAGAACATGCAGATTCTGTAGCAGATGTTGGAATGATGGTAGGGCCAAGCGAATGGCCCTTAGTTCCAACAAGTTTATACTGTGTGCCTGCTCTTGTGGAGTCCACTTTCCCTGTGCTGAATGCTGTAGAAAGTGTGCCCTCAGTTGAAGAGAGACGCATATCTGTCATATCACCCTGGGGTAGTCCAGGTAGGTCAGACTGGGGGAAAGGCATGATTGCTGAGTCCACCATAGCAAAGAGTGGACCACATGTGGTGGAAACTTGAACATAGTATGTATCTGATCTGCAATATTTTTCTGATATGGCAAGAGAAATCACTAAACTGGGCACAGGTGGAAACAGGCCTACTGAACCACTGCTAGGGACCATCTTGCTCTGAGAGGAGAAAAGAAACAGACACAGGCTGGAAAGCTGCCACCATCTAGCTCCCATGTTCCAGCTGAGGTGGCCCCTCCCTTCCCACCACAGAGCTACTTAGAGACCATCTTGCTCTGGTGGGGTAGGATAAAAGAAAGAAGCGACAAAGCCTAAGTGGCTCAGCATATGAAGATCTAAAGATGTGGCTTGATGTATGGCTTTTATTGAAGCTTTTATGTAAACTGTTTTGGGAGGTCTGCCTGAAAAGTGGTATATAAATGCCAAAAAGAAACAAACGAATGAATGAATGAATGGGGATGCCACCATCAGGCCCAGGAGTCTGGCCAGAGTAAGGATCAGTACCATAGGTAAGGCAGTCACCTTGCTGATCAGCTTGGCAATGTCTTGGATATGGTCTGGAGGGAGAATGAGAAGGTCCAGTGATGTGTCTATTATAACACTGAGATGGCAAATTTGAGTGGAGGGATAAAGTTGACTGACTGGTTGACTAAAAATCCATGGTCAGATAACTTCTGCAGTGTGTTGTTCACATCTGACTTCACAGCTGGGTTGGATTGGACTGGATGGGGACAGGAGATCATCTAAAAAGGTAAAGACCCAAATGCCCTTGAGCTGATGGTGGGCCTCCAGTGGGGCCAGGATCTTCATAAATATTCTGGGTGTTGATGATAGGCCAAATGGCAGCGCCTTGTACTGGTAATAGAACAGACATATTTGAAGTGCAGAAAATCATGGCTTGCCAGATGGATTGTTAGATGGACCCCTGCTAACTTGGCAAAGAGGCACCTTTTAACATGGTGATTCTCTTTATTTAGCAGAGGGAGAGTAACTGGCCATATCCACTCTCAGCATTGTACTTCCAGTGACTGTTGCTGGTGTCTGTCTTATGTTTCTTTTTAGACTGTGAACCCTTTGGGGACAAGGATACATCTTATTTATTTGTTGCTTCTCTGTGCAAATCACCCTGAGCCATTTTTGGAAGGGCGGTATAGAAATCAAATAGATAGATAGATAGATAGATAGATAGATAGATAGGCACAAATAAGTACACTTCTGTCAGGTCCACTGAGGCCAGGAAGTCAGAGTGGTGTAAGACCTCCGCAATGGATCTTAGGGTCTCCAACTGGAACTTTCTGCACTGTACAAATTTGTTGAGGAATCTTAAGTCCAGTACTGCCCTAAGGGATCTGTCCCTTTTTGTCACAGTGAACAAAACTTCCATGACCCTTTGATGAATAGGAAATGCTATCACTGCCTTGATGGAGATGAGATGTTGTATTGAGTCTGACAGTCTGGTGTGCTCGGAAGGCAAGTCAGAGTGAGGGGTCGGAAGGAATTGATTGTGGGGCATTGAGATAAGCTCTATTTTGTACCTGTGTGAGATGGTGTTGAGGACCCATTGGTCCTTGATCTTGGCTTCCCATGTGTGGAAGAAATTGGAAATATGACCTTCCATGTCCTGGGGCTGTGAGTCAGGATGTTTGTCTTGCCTTGGATTGTGTTGTGAAGACTTGATGGGACTAATTCTGTGGTCTCTTAAAGTTGCGTCTTCATCTATTCCAGAAGCGACGCTGGCCTCCGGGGTCTCTGTTCTGAGGTCTAAATTTGGGATGAAACAAACAAAAAGGCTGGAAGAGCCTTCTATTGTCCTTCCGATGGGCTGATGGTAGTGACTTGCGTTAATCCTTTGTCTCCATGAGGACCTCCTGAAGTGCAGCATTCCCAAAGGGTTTAGTGGACATGTAAGGGATGGCAGCAAGGTTGGTGTGTGATGCAGTTGACCTGCTAGTGCTTGAGCCATAGGTTCCTCTGCACCACCACCATAGAAGACGTGGATTGTGAGGAGAAGCAAATGATCGTGTCTGGATGTCCAAGGTTGTGTCTGCAATAAAAGCTTGTGCTTTCTGTACTTTCAAAAGTATTTGTCTTTGGCATCTGGTATCTGTAGAGTGGGGGCTGGGGACTGAAGGAGTTCATCCACTCAAAGCAGAGATGCCTGTGACATGATAGAAGGTGCTGTGGAGGTTTGCACAGCCAGGGAAGTTGCTTCGTGACCCTTCTTAAGAGCTTACTTAATCCTTTTCACATTAGGGTCTCTTAGGGAGGTGTCACCATCCCAAGGTAATATGGCTCCTGAGATTAAGGTCACCATGGGAGCATCTGTGGGAGGAACCTCTAACATGTTTGTGGCCTCCTGATTAAGACTGGAAAAACTGTTAACAAGATTTGTGGGTTTTCTATTTGCAGCTGGGGTTCTCCACTCTTGTTTAACTGTGTCTGAGAAGCAAGCAGGGAAAGGAAAAAGCAGTTCATGCTGTTTAGGGGTAGGAAATACCAGCGCTTCTCTATACAGGGGAGTATGGTCCTGTGCTGTAGTTTGTTGGAGCCCCAGAGTATTAACCACCTTGTGAAACAATTATGCAAAATCATTTGGTGGAAAAAGGCACAGAGACCTGGAAAGAGGTTTGAAGTTTGATCATCAGACCATTCACCCTCCCCACTAGAGTCCCTCCACATCTGGGTCCTCTGTCCCTGGTATGGGGTTATCAGGGTCATCTGGGACAGCATCTAGGGTGTCAAATACAATGATGGGCCTTGGATCTTGTGGGTTCAGATCAGGCCTTTGGAGGTGGAGAGATGGGGACTCGTACCCTGAGACTGCAGATAAGTGGGATGGTGAATCTCTGTCTCCCTTAGTTTTCCTATGGCCCTTTGATTTTTTAGATTTTTTCTGCTTAGACTTTTCTACCCCTTTTTAGGGTATTGAGAGAAGAAGGAGGAGGAAGAAGAAGAAGAAGGAGGAGGAAGAAGAAGAAGAAGGAGGAGGAGTCCCTGCGCCTCTCCATCTTTTTGGCCAGCTTTGGCAGATTACGCTGAGCCAGGGACTGTTCCAGAGTGCCCTTAAGCCATTCTTGCCATGCAGTCAGGACTTCAGTGGGCAAAGCAGGTATTGGATTGCTAAGGGAAGTGGGCTGATTGGGGAGAACAGGAAAGGCCGGGCATGAAGGCCCTGGCCTCACCAGTTCTGAAGTCTGTTGGTCATCCTGGTCATGCCACGGGTGAAAAGTTGGTTGAGGGCTGGCTGGGCTACCTTCTTCGCCTGTATCCAACTGGCTTGGGTCTGCCATGGGTTTATGAGATCTAGCAGCAGCAGCAAAATGCTGCTGGCGCGGGGCCTCTGTTGCTTGTTTGGCCCTGAGTTGGTGTGCTTCAGCAGCTGGCCTACAGGTGTCGGGGCAGCTGGTAAGGGAGCCTTGGCTGAAATCAGGGTGTTCCTGCATGGCTGATTTTAGGGCCGCATGAAGTGAAGGGCAGGGCCTTGCAATTCCACTGGGATGTTCCAAGGCCACAGCAGTGGCAGAGACCCCGAAGGTGGCGGTACTGCCAGGGCAGGAGTGTATGGAGACTGTTAGCGCCTTTTATGTTTATTTTTACATTTTTATATCCCGCTCTTCCTCCAAGGAGCCCAGAGCGGTGTACTACATACTTAGGTTTCTCCTCACAACAACCCTGTGAAGTAGGTTAGGCTGAGAAAGAAGTGACTGGCCAGCTAGTCACCCAGCTAGTATCATGGCTGAATGGAGATTTGAACTCGGGTCTCCCCGGTCCTAGTCCAGCACTCTAGCCACTACACTTCTAAGCCCTGCAGGACCGGAAGGAACTTCTAAAAGGTCAGTGCCTCCTCCCTCTTGTCTGGGCACTGGCAAGGACTGAGTGGTTGTCAGTGGGCCTGCCACAGTGGCGTGGGCCACCACCACTCTTACAAGTGCTCTTACAAGGAGGAAACCCTGAAGTCCTCTACTTCCCCTAAGTCCTCTACTGTGGATCTTGCCTATTCCTTCGTCCATGAAAAGGAGAGGAAGAGAGAAGGAAGAGGATGGAATAAAGAGTAAAGGTGGTTTGGTTTGGTTTTTTAAAAAAGCAGGAGAAAACAGTAATAGCAAGAAGGAGACAAGGAAAAATCAGGGGGTGGTAGCAATGTAGACCCAAAAGGAAAAAATGAAAGAAAAAGGGAAAGAGTAGCTTGGCTGGGAAGAGAAGCTGCCTCTGGAGCTGGATACAGTACTATAGGAACTGGGAGGGTTCTCCTTCCCAGGCTATTTAAGCTCTTTTTTCTAACTACCATAGTCCTGCCTACTGGAGCACATGGGAAGGATAACCCATGTGAGATGTCCTCATCCAGCAGCACAGAATGAGTGACAGGTAGCAGTCGGCCCCTCCCCTTGGGCTCATGCATCTCCCTTGCCGATTCACACATCAGAGGTAGAAGTGGAAAGCTTTTCCTTTTGATTTTGAACTAACCACAGTTGCCCCTCAGATTCCCTGAGTTAGGACATGCGAACTGTGGTTCGCAAAAGTTCGCAAAAGTGAAAAATGTTCGCAAAAGTGAAAAATTGAAGCTTTCAATTTCTTCTTCTGGCCTGCAAAGAGAGGGGTGGGCAGGCGAGCAGGCTCAGTAATGACGACGTAAGCTCTGTGTTAAATGATTGTCAGACCAGGCTATTGTGAAACACTGAGTATTTAACAACAGAAAAGGCAAATGTTAGAAATAGTGCCTCCTACCCCATTGCATATGCATTGGAATCAGTATTCCCTCTAAAGCGTACGCATGTTCGCAAGTTTTCTGATGTCTGCTCATTTAATTTTAGATCCGACTCAGATTGCATCAGGAAGGCGCGCACACTGCCTTGATACTGCCACCCACAACAAATCTCATTCCACACACAGATGAAAAAAATTAGAGAGAACACTGATTGGAATATAGTTGAAATACTTAATATGCAATTAAAAACAGCAAGCACATTACAAAGCTTTTACAAACCAGTCTTTGTGTATAAAAATAGGTATGGGGGGATAAGAGAAGAGTTACATAAGGGAATTGGTCTTAGTTGAGAAACTTCACTCTGCAATTTGAAGTTACTTGAATTGGGGCTTTCAGTTAAAATAATTACCTTTTCTTGTATCCCCAAATTTTGGAGGTTAGAACTTAAGCCTCACTGGGGAAAGTTTTTTAAAGATGGCATTATCACTGAAAAGACCCTATCTTGAGTCACCATCTGCCAGGCAGGGAAGCCAAAGAAGGGCCTCCGAAGAAGATGCTAGCATCCAGGCAGATTCATGGAAGGCAACAAGGAGGTCCTCAAGACAAACTTTAGGCTTTAAAGCAGGGTAGGCGTTCAGACTATGGTTTTTTCCGTGACACTCTATGAATGCGAAAACTGGACTTTGAAGAAAAAGTATTGACGCTTTTGAACTTTGGTGTTGGAGAAGACTTTTGAGGATACCATGGACAGCCAGGAAAAGAAACAAATGGATCACAGAACAAATCAATCCACAATGTTCACTCGAGGCACAAATGACCAGGCTGAAACTATCATACTTCGGACACATTATGTGAAAAACCAGCTCCCTTGAGAAGTCCATAATGCTGGGAAAAGTTGAAGGAAAGAGAAGAAGAGGATGACCAGTAGCAAGGTGGATGGACTTGATTATGACTGCAATGAATGCACCACTGAGAGACCTTAAAGGCTAAGTTGAAGACATATAATCCTGGAGCGAATCTATCTATGTGGTTGCTAAGAATTGACACCAACTTGACAGCACTTAATCAATCAGGCAATATTGCCTCTCCAACTACGGTTGAACTACAATTTCCACCATCCCCAGCCACAATTTTTTGTAGTTAGGGATGATGTGAGTTGTAGTTCAACAGCAGCTGGGAAACCAAGGTTGCCTACCCCTGCTTTAATGGTTAAAACCAGCACTTTGAATTCTGTCCAGATATGGACCAGGAGCCACTGTAATGGTTTTAAAATTGGTGAGATATATTCTATGTGTCTGTTGCCAGTCATATCTTTTTATATTTGGCCACAATCCAGCACATAGATAAACATATTTAAAAATACAGATGTCTATGGGCTTAAAACTAGCACTGGACTATGGCTATTATAACTATCTTTATGACATCTATCCAGATCCATACTTTTTCTCTAGCTTTGCCCAAAAGATGGTTTGCAGTACTACTTGCATGACCCACATTAGCCCTTGATATAATCCAGCTGTAGATCAAAACCTACCAGTTGAACACACCTGCATTAAACGAACCATTTCGTTTTTAGAAGACTAGTGATAGACACCTTAGTTTTAAAGTTACATATAGGTATTTTTTAGGGAACCATTTTCGATACCAACCTAAAATCACTGTTCCATGCTGTGAACTCTTTTACACAGGACATTTCTTCTACATCTAGAGAAAGCCTTTAAGAATTGTGCAGTCAATTTCTTCACAAAATAATCATGCAATTGTATATATTTTGTTACAGGAAATGTTATAATAAAGTTAATTATTAGAAACAACAGAGGATGTATGAGGGAGCGCCAGGAATGCGTTGACATAAAGGAAATACTAACACATTCCATTATGTAAATGAATTCAAAGCTATTCCATGACTGATCAGCTAGAAGGGACATAATGATTTATAATTCAAATAACTGAGCCTTAAAATCAAATTGGGCTAATATATTTCTAAATATGCAAGCCCGGAATAATTGTTAAAATAATACAAAACAAGACAGCAACACAAATCATTTGTTGCCTCTTCTTGTTTAAAACACCCCCTCCCCATTTTTTTTTGCTCTTTTGTCTGATCTTTTCTAAAATTATGATTTTCTTTTTAAAATGTTACAGAATGTCTGTAGAAATAAATAACCCTTATGCATAATAAAAGATAAGTACCAATTTCAAGGAACATGTAGTGCTTGATCCGGGAAAGAAATTATATTCATATGAATGAATTAGGCAATGGGCAAGCATTTAAATTAAACTAATTATTTTTAGTCTTTCAAATTAATCACAATTTAATGTACCCTATGTGCTGAAAAAGGCCCCCCTAGACGTGGTTTCTAAAAAACACAATGCTTCCCACAAAGTTATATATAATGAAAGTGTAATATTCATCCTATCACAGTGGCACAAACTCCATCAAAATGAAGAGTGCTTGTTTTAAGTGAGCTCAATGCTAAGATAAAGGTCAAAGTTTGCAGTACCAGGAAGTATTTATAAACACTTCATATGTAAGAAATAAAAAGTACCTCAGTATTATTCTTTAAAAACCAAGCCAATAGATTTAAAAGGCGGCGGGGGGGGGGGGGGGTATGTACTGTTAAAAGCCAAAATGACCAGCAAAATTGGGTTGTACATCATTTTCCAGCAAAAAAGGAAAAACAGCCTCGACAGGTGTAATTTATCATTTTTCTGATTTAATACCAAAGAAATATATTAAAATAATAAAAAGAATCCTGAAATCCTCAAAATTTGTTGTGATAAATAGCCCTCCCTGCCTTTATTACATTATGCCTACTAACAGAAATATTGCACGGTGGATTTTGCCAGACAAGGACGATTATTTTCCAATAAAAAGTTGCATATTAAATTCCAGCACAAAAGTGGGTGTCTTAATACTTCTGAATTCTTTTTTCATTTGCCAAAGAATGCAATTTTAAACTTAACTAATACTAACACATAAGAATAAAGCGAAACGGCATTTAGGCTGTGCCCATCTAAAACCCGGGGGTGGGAGGGGGAGATACAAATCTCAGAAGTTTGGATCAAATTACATTTAATACAGTGGGTAACTTAATATTATTTATTCAAAATATTGTTCATTTCAATGTTGCTGGAATTTTTTTTCCAAATCTCATTGGCAAAGTGAATACTGAGTGCACTTTGCATAAGGGCCTCTCTCACAGAATAGCAAAGTTACCTGTCTACTGAATGGGCTTTCACACAGTTTATTCTGGAAGGATGACAAGGAAAGAAGAATGTATGTATTCCTGGACCCAGTTTGTAGGTGAACGGGACAGCAATTTCAATGAACTTATTTGATGATAGGAAGGAAGGTAGGGAGAAATAAAACATAACTACACATACATGCATGTAAGCACCCCACCCCCTTAACTTATGGACAAATAAAGCTGCCATATACTGAATCGTATTGTTCAACTATCTGGCCCCACTATTGTTTACTCTTACTGGCAGTAGCTCTGCAGGATTTCAGGCTGGAATCATTCCCAGCCTTGCTACCAGAGATCCTTTTAACTGGAGATGCCAGATATTGAATGTGGCACCTTTAGTAGGCAAAGCATGTGCAGTACTACTGAGCTGTGGCACCCTCTCCAAAGAATCTATTGTTCAATTCTTCTAAAGGTACTAGAGTAGACAAAGAGTTGAGGCATTACTTAAAATGACAAAAGTATCCAAAAGTTATAAATTGGTAAAAACAGGAGACTACATTGATCCTTGTTTGAAGGATAGCACGACAAGGTGAAAAGTGTGCAAGAAGTGTTTAGCACACAGTGTGGGGCAAATTCATTTTTAGAATGTACACATTTTATAAATAAATATGGTACCCTAAGTGATATATTTGAAGAGAAATCCACACATCCCTAAAATCAGAGCAAAGGTTTATAAATAAAAATGTGTGAGTCAAGTTTTATTCTGGGCCTCACTTCCATAGAAAACTACATCTAGAAGTTCCTGTGGGAACTTTCCTGTGCTGACTCACTGAAGTTCTAGAATCTCCTTCAGAGTGAGGCTAGTCTCTTAAACAGGGAGGTTTGTAAGGGAGATGGCATGGAGTGTGTCCTTCAGATGCGTGAAGAAGCAAGCGACTTTCCCGTCCACCACAAAGCTATTGGTAGAGAATGAGAAGATGGAAGATACCTTGAAATAAAATGATGCTGAAATTATGGAACTGGAGATCCTATGCAAAAAGGGAAAAGAGAGAAGTGCAAAACATAGATGTCCACTGAATTACGCTGAAGAAGTTAGCTGGATAAATCTCAAAGAGGCTGTTAGACATAAGCAGCATTGTGTGCCTGCTGCACAAGGGGAAAGAACACATAGAACTCTGTCCTGGGCAAAGAATTCAGCATCCTCAGAATCTCCTGTTTCATTTTAAAAAACAAAACAGTTTCTAGTTCTTATGACTGCAAAGCCAGTCTTGAAAATTGTGCTTTTCCATCATACATTTGGCTTAATCCCATAGTCTTCATCTCTGAAAACTGGGCCTAAGTATGTTTTGACTGCATTTGTTAGCTTTCTATACCATGTCACCACACCCAGTCTGAATTTAGACTGCAATCTCCTTGGGGAAGGGACCTGCCTTTTGCATTTCTGTAAAATGTCACATGGAGGGATGGCATATTATTTACATTAAAAATGAACTCTGGTGAAATCTTAGAACCTAGAGGTGGGTACGGAGGATTTCTCAAAAGCTCTCATAGTGAGACTGAATTCTAAACATTAATTTAGGAGTTTTTGTCCAGGTAAGACAGCAAGGGGGAGGAGTTTGCCCTCCACACAAAGGAGGGCAGAATAGGTTGCACACAGCCACACAGCTTGTGCCTTAAACTCTGTTTCAAGGGATTGGATCCTACCCTTGTGCTCTGTAACTGGAAGCTCCTTCCATGTGTACAGCTCTTCTGTGAACAGAAGGAGCTTCTGTAGATGGGGGCAAGGTTAGAATCCAACCCAATGCTAAGTTTGACCCAGATTTAAGAGGCTACATATTTCCCAGTGACACACTGGATTAGTCACAATTTCGGTAACTACTATCAGAGCACTAAATGCATATAATGGGATCATACAGACAAGCATTCTCTATTATACTTCTGTAGCTGTGGAAACCTGCTAACACCCATACATCTTTCATAAGATGTTTCCATCTGGGCTGTCTGTCTAACCAGGATAACTTACTTTGTTTATTAGCTTCTAGTCTTCCTGCCCAGAATACCCTTCTCAGATAGGGGAGGGTAAAACCAAGGAAAAAATAAATAAAACCCCCAGTGGGATAGGAGATAGAGATCTCCCAATAACAGAACCATCAATGAAGTAATCATCACCTTCATCAGCTGAAGATGGGTTATCTTCATATTTTAAATCCCTTTGTTAAGGTAGAATTTGTTGCTGACCTTTAGTTTATTGAACACTATCACACCAAAAGAAAACCTCAAGAAAACCAATAATTGTTACCCTTTTAACATTTTAGCAATGCAGCACAATAACCTATTCTCTTCCATCTTTGTCACATGTTAGGAACAGTTTCTTTCACATGCACGGGTCTATCTAATAGAAAACACAAAGCACCCAGCCATACATTTGTATCATTCCATGTTAGCTGGTTCTTATACAAAGAAACAGACTACAAGCCCTCCTGCTAACTGAATGTAACCCATGCTGCTAGTCAAGAAGCAGCATTGCTCCGTGGGCCTGAACAACTTTGGCCCTCCTGCATATGTTGGCCTACAATTCTCATAATCCCCGAATACTGGCCACTGTGGCTGGGGATTATGGCAACTGTAGTTCAAAAACAGCTGGAGAGCCAAAGTTGTGTGCCCTGCCTTAAAGCAAGTGCCAGTGATTCTGGTGGTCTCACCTGACACTGACTGCTGCCAGTCCTAATGCTCTGTCCTTCCTGGAATCACCAATGCAGATTCACAATGCTGGGAGGAAGGAGCAGGGAAGGGGCATGAATGGAGGGCACTATGCCAACAAACCATGGCCAGTTTCCTTATGTCACACCCGTAGCCATATTTCTTGAGTAATAGTCACATCATTATTTTATGATGAATGATCGTAACTAACCACTTGCAACTGCAAGATCTGAACATCTGAGAGCACATACTGTGTGACAGGGGAGAAACAACTGTTGAGACCACTAGCTATGGAGCATTGTTCAATCAATAGACTGCATCGAGTCCTCAGTTCCACTTAACCCTAAAGTGCTCTTCAGGGGAGAAGAATACTGTATATAGTTACAGCACCCTCAAGAATGCATGGGCAAGCCCCATCCCTGCACTGACAAACACTGGACAAACACCCTCCATGCTTTTAGCATCTCTCTGAAGAGACGAATGCTGTATGCAAGGAGAGATCCCTCCACGAAGTGAAAGGAAGTCACAATGAGTACACCATTCATCTCTTCAGGCAAACACTGTAAATGTTGAGAGTGTGGTGGGGTTAAAGAGCTCATCAGCATGGAGATGAGGCTTGCCAGCACAGTCTTGTGGACTCCATGCAGCAACCATGGAGTGGAATGCAGCCTGAAGTTTTAGTTAGTTTTTTACTCAGTTAAGCTATGAATTTTCTAGGATTCTGATTATTATCCTATCTAATAAAAGGCTTGGTGTCCGTCCGTGGACGGACACCAAGCGTGTGTCCGTGCCTCGCTCGGACCTTCTGGGCATGCGCAGAGCCAGAGGGAGACAAGAACACCCAGCACCCGGCAGCCATGAGAAGCCGGAGAAGCGGAGGAGGGGGAAGCTGAGCGAGGCGGCGGCAGAGCCGCCGCCTCTGCCATGAGCAGCAATGAAGGGGAGAAACTCGGCCCCAGCAGAACCAAAAAAACTGGGGCCAATGGCGGCGGAGAAAACAACAACAAAAGTTTAAAAAAAAAAAAAGGAGCGGGGAATGCTTTGAAAACAGGAGGACCAAAACACTAAACGGAAGACAGGAACGCTGGCCGAGTTGGCTGCGAAGCCAAAAACACTCACCCGCCCTCCCAGCTGTCCAGGATCACCTTCCCCACCCCCCACCATTAAACATTTGCACGTCACCCCCGCGTGTCGGACTCCCGCCCAACCAACTGCCCAAACCCACCTCACTCACACCAGCCCATGGTAGTCACAAGAAAAAAAACCATTAAAGAAGAGAGGAGCACACAAAAAGAGCTCCTCCCTGTGCTAAACCACTGCCCAAACTGCTGCTATGAACGAAACGGACGCCTAATGCGTACTTAACGTTCATTGAAACAGTATGGGCAGCAGCATAGCTCAGGGAGGAGCTCTTTTTGAGTGCTCCACACATCCACTTGCTTTTCCTCCGTCAGCAGATTCAGCACACTTCCCAGCCATGGGGAGATTAGAGACACTGACGAGACACACACCAAAAAAATTACACTAAGCACTACACTAAATCCCAAAACACAAAAATTAACACGAAGCACCACACACACCCAGAAGACAAAACTACACACACAAAAAACACAGACTAGAGCAGCGGCCAGTGGCGTGCCCCATATTCCCCCCCCCCCAAAAAACCAAGAGAGTCCCCCACCCACAGCCAAGGGCGGAGGGGGGGAACCGTTATTTGCGCTCGCACCCACAGACTGACAGCCTAACGGTCGTCAGCAGTGGACTCCTGCAGTGCCATTAGCACTAAAGCAGCTGAGCAAGATAACCGATAAAAAAAGGAAAGACAGATACTCTAATAGCCCTACTCTACAGAACAGCATAGAGCAGGCAAGGCAGAGAAAAAGGCAGTCTTAACACGCTCAGGTGAGCCAAAAGAGAGCATAGACGGACCTCCCCTACAACCCAACTGACTCTGCCAACCAACCCCCCCCCAAAAAAAACTGTCAAAATAATCAAAATAATAATAAACAAAAACAGCCCATCACCAAGCAGAAATAAATTGATGCTGCTGTGCTGAGTACACCAAACCAATAATAAAAATAAAACTCTGAAGGGAAGACTGCCCTACAGTAAATTACTACAGAAACCAGAAGCCAGAAAAGAATCTTTTAAAAAAGGGGGGGGGGGGCAAGGGAGAGAAAAGAGCCAAGGGAGAGGAAAGCAAACAGGGGCAAAAAGTAAAATAAACAAGGACAAGAGAGCGGAAAGGGGGGGGGGGAGAATGCAGAAAAGACAGACCAAGAGACAATGAGCAAAAACCAGAAAAAGAAACACAAAAAAGAAAAAAAAGAAAAAGAAAAAAAAACCAAGGAAGAGAAGGCTAGCGCCCGTTAATATAACGGGCTTAAAAATACTAGTTATTAATAATATTATTATTATTTTATACTTAAGATTATACTGAGCAATTTACAATCGGTAGATAAATTCAGATCAATATAAATATCAATATATCTTAAATATAAACATAATAAATGACTGGATATCAAATAAAAAGTTTTGTAGAAATTAAAGAAGGGTTTCTTATCAATTTCTTCCTTTTTTGTCTTCCTAACATAGAGAAGAGTAGATTAATTTCATTTTCAGCTGCCTATTTCCACAGCTTTCTGTACATCAGAACAGATAACTATTAGTTTTTATTAAAATAACTTGATTATAATATAAAATTAAACAAAAATGTGATTTAACGTGAGGGGAAAAAACAAGAAAAAGGCTCTTTCCTAAACTATCCAGTAGGTAAAACCTGTAAAAACAATTAAAAGGATATCCAACAGAAAGATCATTTAGAAACTGAAGAGTTCTGGAAATCACAGGTTCACTCCGTCCCCAGTATTTAAGATTTGTAACACTAGAATTTAAAAAAGAACAAATTCTGACAAAGATGCCTTCTTGCCAGATGAAAAATTATAAACACACATACACATTTATATGCTCAAGGAACTAAAAAACCAATCATTTTTAAAGCAAACATAAAAACAGCACAACATCATAAGCAAGCACAAATAAACAATATCTGCAACAGTTTATAATCCCACACAGGTGTTTTGGGAATATTTTGTTTCTTACGGTTTCTGTTGTTTCAACAGTTTTCTTAAGAAATCAAGTGCTATTGGTTCTGATCCAGAGATCTGTAGGTGTTCCAGCATACAGAAAGAATCAGTTGGTCCCAGAAGTCTACTTGTGCACTTCAATGTCAGAGGAAACTCCACACATGCACTGAGATGCTGCCTCTAGCAATGAATTGAATGAGAAAGTTTTCTGTGGACCAGAACTCTCTACACACACAGGTTTGATTACAACCATTACAAGCTTCGTCAAATTGTAGCTGCTTAGTGAGGACATAAAATATGATCTTTTTAGCTTTCTGTTTCCTTGAGCTATCCCAGTGCACCTGTGTAAAGGAATCTATAAAATTGTGGTCACATTAGAATAAAACTCAAAATCATTTTATTTGTGAAAGTTATAAATAATCCATAAAATGCATATCATTTTTTTAAAAAACCACACAGCTTACATAAAAATAATTCTGGATAATATCAGTCATCTCCAGTGTAGTCCTGCTATGCAAAAATGATAACCGTCTGCAAAGTACTTCAAGGGTTCAAAGTGCTGAACATTATGCAACTATGAAGAAAGCTGAACAGTTTCATTTGCAAGCTCTAAGAAGCTTGAATCCTGAATAGTTTGCATTTCTTTCTGATTTAATTTTATTTTACCCTTTCTGGTGGTGGTGAACAGTCAAATGATATAGTAAGAACTTTAAAGGAATTAGCTGCTGAAACGAAAAAATACTTGCATAAATAATTATGGCCACATACATACAATCATTCTAGGAATAGCTATGCTCTGCTTTGCTATCTTTCCCCAGATGCCAGTGGTCTAATTCCAAAATGGAGGGCAGATATCACCACTATTTTAAATTCAAGGTTCATCCACAAGATTACTTTAATTTCATAAAGTACTATAGTATTCAGGACATTATGTGCAATCTAGAGCATTTCCCAATTCAATGCTCTAGTTCCTCAGCTAACCTCCCACAATTGGGCTGTAATGTGCGGCGCATCAATTCCAACCAAATAAAGTTTCTATGAAGATTTAAATTTTGCTCAAAAACAAAAATTAGATTGGCTATAATTTAGTTGCATGTTTTAATTAATAAATAAGTGTTCAAGAAGGCAGAATAACAACAGAATTAAATATATGACTATGGTTCAACTGAGATAGAAGTATCCATTGCCTAAATAGTCTAAACACAGACTATTTAGTCAAAGAAAACAGTGCCAGAGTTTGAAAAATATTCTTAAAACGAAGCATTAGTTTCACTTACCGTGAAGGCTTCTTCTGGTTGCTGGGGCCAGGGGCATCTCATGGGTTATCCTCTCTCAGAAGCTCCAGGCAGGACAGAAAGTAAATAATTTAAAAACTAAGCCACGCCCACTAGAGCCTGAGGGAAATAACCCAGTCCCAGTTCTTTCGGGCCGAGACATAAGAGGACAAAGGCAGTACAAAACAGTGGAAACAACAGGTCAGAATAAACAGGTTTCAACATTCCAGAATAATAGAGTGCAGCAACCAACTGTAGAACTAAATGTCAGACCCCACCGTTTCATTAGAAGTAGACCAGAGCGCAAAACTACAACTGGGCGGGCCAAGATGTCCCTGGCCCCAGCAACCAGAAGAAGCCTTCACGGTGAGTGAAACCAATCCTCCATTCTCAGTTGCTGAGGCCAGGGACATCTCATGGGACATACCACAGCTGTCCAACTCGGGTGGGAGCACTCTGGTCTACTAGCGAGGAAGAACTTGTTCCAAGACCCGTTTGCCCAGGCAGACGTGAAATCATCGGTCTTGTAATGTTTGGTGAAAGTGGAAGGCGACGCCCAGGTGGCCACTTGCAGATCTCTTCAACCAGTGCATAGTGGGAAATGCCACCGACGTTGCTGTTGCTCTAGTAGAATGTGCAGAGAGATGCGTTGGTAGCCTCAACTTCTGAACCTCATAGGCCATCGATATACACGCTTTAATCCACGTTGTAATAGTGGTCGACGATACTGGGACCCCCATGGAAAGCGGGTTGAACGATACAAACAGTGGCTGACAATCTGAATGAGGCTGAGTATCTAATATAGACCTTGACACCGCCTAACGCCCAACTTATGCCATTTCCGCTCCATAGGATGGATGGGTTTAGGGCAGAATGAAGGTAGGAACGCATCTTGCGATAGGTGGAAAGGGGAAGCCACCTTCGGCCTCATGAAGGAGTCCAGAATGAGCCTGACGGCCTCTTTCTGAAATATACAATATGACTGGTTTACAGACAGCGCCTGCAGGTCCGAGATGTGCCTTGCAGAAGTGATGGCCACCAAAAAGGCCAATTTAAACGATAAGACCCTGATCAGAATAGTTGCCAAAAGTTCAAAAGGGGGAGCTTGCAATGCCTTGAGGATGGTATGTAGGTCCCAAGAGGGGAACCTGTGCACTGTTGGAGGTGACATCAGCGAGGCACCTCGTAAGAACCTACGCAGGTGAGGATGTGACTCAGATAATCTTGTCCTTTTCTCCTGAGAGCAACTCCACCAACGATGACACCTGCCGTTTCAGGGTATCCGGGCATAGTCCCTTCTCGAACCCTTCTAGTAAGAAGAGCAGGAGATGACATAACTTAGCCGTGCCCTTCGGAACGGAGTTGCATGACATCCAGCGAAGGAACGCTCACCATGTATATTGATAAATCCTCTCTGTTGATGGCCTTCGCGATGCCAGCATAGTGCCGACAACTCCCTCCGAGTAGCCATGTTGGCTCAGGACTCGTCGCTCAGTTTCCAAACGGCGAGCCGAAACCAATATGGATCCGGGTGTAGAACTGCACCCTGATGGAGCAGGTCTGGGGCCTGAGGCAACTCCCAAGGTGGCTCCACCGCCAGATGGAGGAGCTCTGGAAACCAAGGTCTTCTGGGCCAGAATGGTGCCACTAAGAGTACTCTTGCTCGAAGAAGATGCACCCATTTCAGGACTCTGGCCAACAGAGGTGCCGGAGGGTATGCATAAAGGAGAGCGTCTGGCCATGGACTGGACAGGGCATCCACTGTCATCGCCTCCTTGCATGGAAATCTAGTCATAAACGCTGGTAATTGCGCATTCTTCGGAGTTGCGAAGAGGTCTACCTCAGGCATGCCCATCTTCTCTTCGTTATGATGAACCTCTGTGGGTCCAAGAAAGTCTTTCCCGATTCAGGTTGTTGGAGTTGATCCAGCAGCGGAGAGAACGACGCAGGTCTGGTGGCAACTTCAGAAGCAGTCTATGCTTCCTTGAAATTGCCTTCTGGTGGGGTAGGAGAAACCATTGGAGGTCGTGCAGATGAAGTCAAGCCCACAGAATTGAGTCCAGTGTGGCCACCCTCAAGTTCAGCAGTCTTGACAAGGAAGCCAGAGGAACTCTTGGACTCGCTAGGACCAGGTGAACCTCTGTCTGGATAGTCTGTAATCTGTCCGGTGGAAAGAAGAGGCGGTCCACTAAGGTAACTATGATTACCCCCAAATGGCGCAGCCTGTAGCATGGCGTCAATCGACTCTTTTCTTTGTTTATGATGAAACCATGGTTCTCGAGTGTTGTGATATTAAGGGACAAGTCCCGTTCTGCCTCTGGGAGAGATCTTGCTTGCAGCAACAAATTGTCTATATATGCGAACAGATGAATCCCTTTCTGACGGAGCGCCAACAACTCTGTGAAGATGCGAGGGGCTGCTGACAAGCTGGAGGGGAGTGCCGAGCATTGAAAATACCTTCCGGCATATTTGAACCAAAGGTACTGCCTGCTTTCTGCGTGTATGGGAAGATGCAGGTAGGCCTCCCTTAAATCTATGGACACCAGTACATCCAGATGAAAGAGTGCATCTGAAACTGCTCTTGGAGTTTCCATCTGGAAATAAGTTCTGCAGACCCATCTGTTCAAAAATTTTAAGTCCTAAACAGCTCTCCTTGAGCCATCCCTTTTTGGGGACGGTAAACAGGATAGAGTAAACTCCCTCTCCCTCCTGTGCCTGAGGCACTGGCTCCACTGCCCCGATGTCCAGGAGGTT
This sequence comes from Hemicordylus capensis, assembly GCF_027244095.1. Lineage (NCBI taxonomy): Eukaryota > Metazoa > Chordata > Lepidosauria > Squamata > Cordylidae > Hemicordylus > Hemicordylus capensis. Next base: position 264,350,481 of record NC_069657.1, on the reverse strand, counting down.
GGCTCGCCTGGACCATCGGCGAATGCTTTGAGAATGCTTTTGACCTTGGAGTGGGGATAAAGCGGCAGGGGGGAGAGCAGTGAAACTCTATCCTGCAGCCATGATGGATCAGCTGCAGAACCCAGTTGCCTGAGGTTGAATCTTCCCAGGCTGGGGCGAGGTGAGACAAACGCCCTCCAAGCCTGACATGCTTCAAGTCATTGTTGTGGCTTTTGCTGCTTTGACTGAGCAGCTTGCTGTTTGTAGGTACCGAACCCTATAAGGGTGCTCTCTGACGATTCCAAGATCCCCTCTGGAATTCTGTATCTCTGTCCCGGCCCCAGAAGGGCCGGAAGCTACAAAAGGCGATTGTATTGGAAGGGCCTTTTGAAAGGCTGTTTATCAGTCTTTTTATTGGTTGAAGGCATAGTATTTCGCTTATTGGACGACTCTACAATAATATCTTGTAGGGCAAAGTCACCAAAAAGCTTCTTGGCATCGTAAGGGACAGTGGCGAGATAAAGCCTAGAGGTAGAATCAACTGTCCAATTTTTGAACCACAAGTGGTATCTGCCAACAACTGACAAAGCCTCCATATGCGCTGAGAATCTAATCATATCAAGAGTGGCATCGGCCATAAAGGCCTGCACTTTCTGGATCTTTAATAGTTGCTGTCTCATCTTAACTGGGTCTCCTGGAGGATCACTCAGAAGATTGTCCACCCATAATAAGGAGGCGCGGGCTGCCATGGACGCTGCTGCTGTTGCGCAGATCACCAGAGACGCGTTCCCATGGACACGATTAAATGACAGCATGGCCTTCTTGTCAGCTATGTCTTTTAGAGAAACCTCACCCTCTCGAGGTACCAGGGAACCCGACACCAATTGCAAAATCTGGGCATCCACATTTGGTGTCCTCAACATATCTGTAGCAATTTGCTGAAAAGAATAAAATTTGTTAGCCATGGACGTAGCCTTGCGGTTGGAAGCTGGTGTCAACCATTCCTGTTTGACTACATCCACAAACAACTCTGGCATGGGCATCAGCATGTCCTTGGGGCGTGCTCTAGGAAAGACCAAGCCCCCTTTGGTGGAAGAGCCAGAACTCTGCCCAGACTCTGATTTCAGTCCAATTGTTTTAATAATTTTGGACATCAGTAGGCTGAAGTCCTCTGCCACAAAGAGGCACTGTGACACCAAGGCAACTTCAGTGTCCTCCATTCCCCGTCATCCTTGTCTAACGGAGCCTCTGGGTCCGGATCAAAACCTCCCCATGCATTAATTGGGTCTTCAGGGTCAGAAGGCAGATTAGGCCTCTCTGAGTTTGGTATGGCATTTTTTCAGGGTGCAAGTAAACCCCTAGGGCCCCCAGAGTCTTGATTGGAAGCATCACAGGAATGGTCCCGTGCCACCTTGCCAGCCAACTTGCCCGGCTCACTATGCTTATGCTTGCTTTTGGCTTTCTTGGGAGAAAGACTGACAGATTCGGTAGATGAGGAGCTCACACTGGGTGACCTATGCCTTCTCCCCTTTTTGGATCTCTTACTCCTCTTAGGGGGGGCCTCACCTGGTAAATGGTGTCAATGATTGCATTGCGAAACCATGCTTGCCACTCAGGTGGCACAGACTTTGGTAAAACAGCAGGGTTAGAACTGAATTCTTTAGGTCCAGTCTCTGCAGCAGACTCCCCCTACTGGCCAAACACGATAGTCACAGTCATAGTCTTTTCCTGCCCTTTTAGAGACTGTTTCACTTTTACATTACCCTCTCCTTTAGGTAAAATGGAGGAATTCTTCGCAAGCATCGCCATCTTAGGAACAGAAGACGACTGTGATGACCTCGCTGCCCTGCTGGTCAGGCTGCTAGCCAGCTCGCTAATCTGCCTAATCTCTTCAGAGGTTGGTGGGGTGTTGGCAATAGGGAGCCTCTGAAAGTGCCCTTCACAGCCACTTGAAGCTGCCTGAAGCAACGTGGTGCGCCGGGCTGCGGTAGCACGAGTCCTGCGGCCTGAGGGTGGGAGACTCGACGCGGCCCCTTCGATGATCGGGACAGGTGGCTCGAGAGCGGCCGTCACTGACGCAGGAGAATTAAGCCCTTCCGGGGGGGGGGACGGACTCCGTGGCCAATAGATGAAAGATGGCCGATTACGGACCGTCAACTCACTACTGGTGTATTTTTCAGGCGGTTTTTGGGAGGTCAGAAAAGCGGCCTTGCTATGTGGAGCTTGCAGCAGCCGGCGCCAATGGGGCCTACAAATGGCCCTGAAGCCTCCCAGGCCGAAAACCCTTTTCTCTTCCCCTTGTTGGAGAAATTGCTCTATACCTCTCTGCCTGGCTCCAAGCAACAGAGAGGAAAGAGGAGATGAGGGGAAGAGAACGGAGGAGGTGGGGAAGAGAAACAGACAAAAGAAGAGTGGTTCCCCCCCCCCTTCTTTCTTTTTTTCTTTTTTTGGTAATAGCAAGTAATAAGGCTCAGGGACAGAAAAAAGGATTTAGTGAACGGAATACTGTAGTTAGGAAGTCAATTAGAGAAGTAATATTAGCGAAAACAGAGAGAGAGAAGAAAGCTGCCTTGGAGCTTGCCGAGGACAGAAAGAACTGGGGCGGGGTTATCCCCCTCCGGCTCTAGTGGGCGTGGCTTAGTTTTTTAACTTCAACTATTTACTTTCTGTCCTGCCCAGAGCTTCTGAGAGAGGATAACCCATGAGATGTCCCTGGCCTCAGCAACCAAGAACTACAGGTTTACCTCACTATCTGCAGATTCACCATCTGTGGTTTTGCGTATTCATGGTTGGGTAACAGAAACCCAACCTCAACATATGAGGAAGAAATCTGGCCCAAAATGGTAAATTCTACATATCCGTGGGTAAGGGGTGGCCGGAAATGACGTTGGACGTAATGTTCAACCGCCATTTTGAGCACGGGAGCCATTTTATGGCTCATTTATTTAAAAAGAAGCTGCGTTTTCTGCCAAATTTCAGGGAGTTTTATTATTTTATTTTTATTTTATTATTTAACATATTTCTATACTGGCCAAAACTTGTGTCTCTGGGTGATTTACAATTAAAATCATATAAACATTAAAATCATTAACATTAAAATAATTTTAAACCCAACATTAAAAGTATAAATCTAGTTAAAAGCCTGGGTGAACAAATATGTCTTCAGTGCCTTTTTAAAAGTTGCCAAAGATAGGGAGGCTTTTATCTCAATAGGGGGCACATTTGACGAGCGCCCAGATGAGCCAGCTGCAACCATAGATGCACCTCTCCAGAAGATCTCAACAGGTGATGGGGCTCATGGAGAAGAAGACATTCTCTTAAAAACCCACGGCCTGAGCTGTTTAGGGCTTTATAGGTAATTATCAGCACCGTGTATTTATGTGGCCCATTTTATTTTTATTTTATTTTTTGCATTTTGGGGGCCTTTTTATTTATTTATTTGTTTGTTTGTTTGCATTTTCACTTTTTTTTGGATGATGTTGGGCATGTATTACCCACAATCCCATAGACTCAATGACTCATTATCCACAGTTATGTTACCCGTGGTAATCTGCGGGAATGGAACACCAGTGGATAATGAGGTATTCCTGTAGTCAAAATTCTTATGAAGACAATTATTTATAAAGCTATCATTTGTATTTCTAACTTGGGATCCGCCCCCCACCACTGTCTCTTGAGATATAACAGCTGTACTGTTGCACAACAAAGTCATCTGCATTATTATTATTATATATCCAAGGAGCCCAGAGTGGTGTACTACATACTTGAGTTTCTCTTTCACAACAACCCTGTAAAGTAGGTTAGGCTGAGAGAGAAGTGACTGGCCCAGAGTCACCCAGCTAGTTTCATGGCTGAATGGAGATTTGAACTCGGGTCTCCCCAGTCCTAGTCCAGCACTCTAATCACTACACCACGTTGGCCCTCTTTTAAAAGAGGATTCACTTTAGAGCACAGAAACAATATTAAAATAAAAACTACTTTTTCTAATAATACAGATTCGATTGACTTAAAACAAAAGATCGATCAACTATAGCAACAGGTGTAATTGAAAGTTCGAATAAGAAAGCAAAGGTTTTAATCAGTGTGGCTAAGAGGTAAGGGCATGCTTGATAATTGTTTGAGGATATTTTGGTTGTGCTGTGTTTTTATAAAAGAATATTTATATATTTATTAATTATATTTGTACACCACCCCAAACTTCTGTCTCTGGGTAGTTTACAGTAACACAATACAAATTAAAACAGAAAGTAAAACCTTAAAACAATTTAAAACCACAAGTCTAATTAAAAATCTTGGGTAAATAATCGTGTGTTTAGTTTTCAGAGATGGGGAGGCTCTTATTTCAGCAGGAAGCTCATTCCAGATTCTTGGACGGTAACTGAGAAGATCTGGGCCATCCCTGTGTAGCCACCAGACGAGCTGGTGGCAACTGCCGATCATCTTCTCTGGATGATCTCAATGGGTGATAGTGAAGAAGACATTGTATTAAATACCTTAGGCCTAAGCTGTTTAGGGTTTATAAGCTATAACCAGAACTTTGTATTTTGCCCAGAAAATTACTGGTACCCAGTGTAGTTCTTTCAGTATTGGAGTAACATGGTCTCTCCGAGATAACCTAGAGACCAACCTGGCTGCCGCACTGTGGACCAACTGCAGTATCCGAACTATGTACAAAGGCAGCCTCACATAGAGCATATTGCAGCAGTCAAGTCTGGAGATGACCAGCATATGTACTATTCTTCTGAAGTCGTTAATCTCAAGAAATAGACATAACTGGCATATCAGCCAAAGCTGATAGAAAGCACCTGTGGCTATTGCCTCAACCTGGGACACCAGGGAGAAGTTGGGATCCAGAAACACTCCTAGATTGCATACCTGTACCTGATGGGGAAGTGTGACCCCATCCAGAATGGGAAGACTAAAATTGTCTCCCGAGTTCTCCCCACACAATAAGTACCACCTCCATCTTATTTGGATTCAGTCTTGGTTTGTTATCCACCATCCAGCCCATCACTGCCACCCAGCATGCATTTAAGGAGATTATGCCTTCTCCTGATTATGTTGATACAGAGAAGCAGATTTGGGTGTCATCAGAATACTGATAACACCATGCACCAAATCTCCTGATGATCTCTCCCAGTGGTTTCACGTAGATGTTAAAGAGCATAAGAGACAGTTTGGAGCCCTGGGGCGTGCCATATAAAAGTTCCCTTTTTGAAGAACAAGAGTCTTCAAGTGACACCATCTGGAATCTACCTGAGAATAGGGGCGGAACCACTACACAGCAATGCCTCCCACTCCCAACCCTCTCAGATGTTCCAGAAGGATACTATGACCGACAGTATTGAAAACTGCCAAGAGATCCAGAAGGACCAAGAGAGTCACACTCCCTCTGCCAGTTCCCCATTGGAAATCATCCATCAGGCCAACCAAGGTAGTCTCCACCCCAGAGCCTGCCCAGTTTGAAATGGGTTTAGATAATCAGTTTCCTCCAAGACTTCCTTGAGCTAGGAGGCCATCACCCTCTTGATTACCCTGTCCAACCATGAAAGTTGGAGACTGGCCTATAGTTGCTTAACTCTGAGGGATCCAATGCAGGCTTCTTCAGAACAGTTCTGAAGATTGCCTCCTTAAGGTAGAAAGACATCCTCTCCTCCTTCAGAGAAGCATTTATAATCTCTACCAGACCTTCTACAACAACCCTCCTGCCAGAAAGTATAAGCCATATCAGACAAGGGTCAAATGAACAGGTGGTAGGCTGCACCATTCCAAGCATCTTATCCACATAATCAGGAGTCACAGATTGAAAATGATGCAGCCTAACCACATAAGAGGAGTTGCTGTACACTTCTGCATTAGACTCTGCAATAACTGTGAGGTCTGAGTCGAAGTTGGCCTGAATATGAGAGATTTTATCCACAAAAAAACTCATTTAAAACATCAAAGGGTAATTGCTGATTCCAAATTCTGATTCAAGGGAGGAGGGGTATGTGCTAGTCCCTTTCACAGCCCTAAACAACTCAGCTGGAAGTGAGCTTGCGGATGCAATATGGGCATAAAATAATTGCTTATTTGCTGCACATATTGCCTGGAGCGTAGGTCTTCAAATGTGCTCTATGCTGTAATTTGAGTCGAGTCTTTCTCCACTTGCGCTCCAGTTATTTACCTTGCTGCTTCAGCCCCCACAGTTTTTCCGTATACCAAGGGGTCAATTTTGAAATGGGTCAGAGAGAAGGCTTAGGGATGATCATGTCTACTGCCCTGGTGAATTTGCCGTTCCAGTGACACCAGGGCATCAACAGAATCACCGGCAGAGCCAATACGAAATCCTCCCAAGGCTTCTTGGGTGGATCATCCTAATAGGCCCCTCACCCCTGCAACCTTAGCCAGATGGTGGTCCGTCCATGACAATGGGGAAATCACAGGAGTCCCCACCCATGGAACTCCACCCTGATCAGAGTGAAAGACCAGATCAAGCATGTGCCCAGCAACATGCTTCAGTCCTGAGATCGCTTGGGATAGGCCCATAATTGTCATGGCCATTATGAACTCCTGAGCTGCCCCAGACAAACTGGTCTTGAAGTAAACATTGAAGTCCCCCGCCACCATAAGCCTGGGAGAATCCAATACCAAGCCCAAGATCAAGTCCGTCAGCTCAGTTAGGGACTCTGTTGGGCAGCAGGGTGATAGATATACCAACGAAAGTCCCAGTCTATTCCTGGTCCCCAAACTTAAGTACACACATTCAATATGGACAGATACTTTGACAGAAATCTTGGCAAGGGAGATGTTATTTCTATAAACCACAGCCACCTCCCCACCCACGTTCTCTTACTTGCTCCTCCGCAGAGTACCCTGGAGGAAGAAGCTGGGACCAATCTGAGCCACCAGCCTCCCCCAACCAAGTATCTGTGATACATACCAGGTTGGTTCCTTCATCCATCATCAGATCATGGATGATTCCTGACTTATTCTGGACCAACTAGGCATTACAAAGGAGCAAGGTGAGGCTCTGTGGGTAGCTGGCAGTGCTCCCCAAGGTCAAAGAGCTGGCAGGAAACTGTTTTAACTTTTTATTCAGTGAAATTGTTTTGTTTTTACTTTGTTTTATATTTGTTGTGTTGTAAATTCTGTACATCACCTAGAGATACACATATCAGGTGGTATGTAAATATGATAAATATATAAATAAAATTAATTGATTAATGAATTGGCTAAAAGGCCAATGGTTGATTAGTTAAACATTTGTGCAATGGTTGACAACCCTAACTGCAAAAATTAAGGGTAACACAGCAATACTTACTGCTGGGGCAGCGCTTGGCCCAAATATCCCCAAGTAGTGCCAGCACACACATGGCATCTGCGTAAGCGTGGGCACCATTTGCGTGGTCAGCATGGCCTTGCTGACTATGCACATGGTGCCCGTGCATGCACGGACATCATGTGCGTGCTGTGCTGCATGGGAGTACTTGGGCTGAGCACCACCCAGCAGAAGCTGCATGGGGCAGTGGAGAGGAGGAAAGGACCTCTTCTCCTCTTAAACCTCCCATGTGCCATTCCAAAAAGGTGCTCGAACTGCAGTGCGTGTATACCCCTAGAGGAGCTCCAAAAGGATCTCTCCGAACAGGGTGCGTGGGCAACAAAATGGCAATTTCTTCATTGAATTATCTGATTTCTCCTTCATTTCCATAATTTAGCAGTAAACATTAGCATTTACCAGAACAAGCTTGTAAATGTTCAGATACTTAATGGAATTGTAACATAAGTTCTTGTTTGTTTGCTTTTCTCTCCCACCCATAATGCTAGGATGCTTGGCATGGCTTGTATATTTTGTTGGGACTGCTGTAGGAGGAAGATTAACTTATACCAGTACCAATGAACACGATGCTACGGATGGTGAATTATCCTATCGGTACATGTATTATTTACCCCTATACACATTTAAAAAGGTGTCTGAGTGAAAACTGCTGTGTATAAAAACACTATCTTGGATTAATAGCCAGCGCTTTAAAATTACCCTGCTAAGGTCTGACATTTTTTGGCAGAATTATAATGGGGAAATATAGGAAACATAGGAAACTGCCATATACTAAGTCAGACCATTGGTCTATCTAGCTCAGTATTGTCTTCACAGACTGGCAGCGGCTTCTCCAAGGTTGCAGGCAGGAATCTCTCTCAGCCCTATCTTGGAGAAGCCAGGGAGGAAACTTGAAACCTTCTGCTCTTCCCAGAGTGGCTTCATCCCCTGAGGGGAATATCTTGCAGTGCTCACACATCAAGTCTCCCATTCATATGCAACCAGGGCAGACCCTGCTTAGCTATGGGGACAAGTCATGCTTTCTACCACAAGACCAACTCTCCTCTCCTACTTAAGATACTTAAGCAGCCTAAATAGTATGCTTTTATTTTATTCATTCTTGTTAGGAAATCCAAGACAACCAGCAGATGAGAGATGCAATACAAGATTGTAGCAAAACAATATGAGAGAATCCATTATCATTCCTGAAAGGCTGTTTTTAAAAAGCCAGATCATTAGCTAGTGCCAGAAAGCATATAATGGTGAGGCCATATGGACCTCCTTGGTAAGGGCATTTCAGAGCTTTGACAGCAGAGCTGGAAAAGTCCTGCTCCTTCTGCCCAACCTGCTCATGCTCAGTTTCTGGGTAGATCTAAAGCAAGACCTCAGATTTCGAAGAGAGTGCAAGTTAGGGCACATATAGAAGAAGGTGGCCCACAAAGCACATAATCTATGGAATTCTCTAACAAGGGATGTGGTGATGGTCCCTGGTATTGATGGCTTTAAGAAGGCTTAGACAAAATGGAGGACAGTTCTATCAAAGGCTACTAGTCTGGTGGCTACAGGCCATCTTCAGCCTCAGAGGCAAGATGCCTCTAAATACCAGTTGCAGGGGAGCAACAGCAGGAGAGATGGCATGCCCTCATCTCTTGTCTGTGGGCTTCTCAGAGGCATCTGGTGGGCCACTGTGTGAAACAGGATGCTGGACTAGATGGGTCTCATCCAGGTCCTTATGGGGGCACTGAGAAGAGAGAGTAGGACATGAACTCTACACTCATATCACATCTCAAATTTTAGATGTTAAGAAAATAACTATTAGCATAACTCAAATTGAACATTAAAGTTTTAGCTTCTTAACTATTACTTAACTTCTTAAGAATTAACTTAATTGGCAAAGACCAATATAAACTATTATAGAACATCAGACTGATACAAACTCACATTTTTGCCATGAATGTTTCTAGAACTTGGTTGTCATCTGTTATTCCCAAGACTTCTGACATTCGGGCATAAACCTGGGGGGAAAAATCCAACAGTTGCTTAACAACCTGATACATTTTAAAAAAAATGTTTACTGTTCTCCAGAGATATTACTTTGTAGGCAGCAAGGCACGAGAAAATGTGATATTTTTAATCATTCAGTTCTACTAAGGTGCCACTAGATGTACACCACTTTTAAAGGCTGAAATCATGGACTGACTATCCACCCCTACATGTTGCAATCCATTGACATTATAGTTAAAAAGATGCGAGTCATTTTTTCTGGTGGTATTGTTATAAGCAGATTTAAATGGATGGAGAATAGTAGCATGTGCATCCTTTATAGCTATGTGCAATGCAATCTCATGCATGTTTACTCAGAAGCAGTTTAATGGGAACATTTTTAGTTTGCAAGTGCTTACATCACTTTCTACTGATAAAATATCCTCTCCTTTTATTACTGGGGACATATGCTATTATTTTATTGTTTGTATGAACAAGCAATTTTGACACTTTCCAAAAAGATTTCATATGTTTTGAACTGGAATAAAACATGAAGTCACAGCCAACATTCATAGCTATCACCAATCTATTCTATTCACCAGTCTATTCTACTGTAAATACATGTCACATTTAATTTATTTATTATAAATTTATATCCCACTTTTCCATTTAAAAAGATGCCCAGGAGCAGCTCACAAAATATAAAATCACAATCAATCGGTAATTAAACAGTCAAACAGAATAAAAGCCCAGAATAACATGAACAGCAGCAGAGAAAATGTCATTGCAACATCACCACGTCATAAAAGCAACAGCTGATACATTTAAAAAGAAGACTTGTTGGAACAGTGGCAGAAAACTTGTTTACATGATGAGAGAAAGCCACCAAAGGAGGAGTGAAATGTGTTTCCCTCCTAAAGGAATTAAACCTGGGCACAGTCAGAGAGAAGGCCCTTTCCTGTAGTCCAACAAAACACACATCAGCCATTGACAGAACATGACGGAGCAACTCCCTAGCAGATCTTAATACTCAGGCAAGTTCATATGGAATAAAATGCTCCTTCAGGTCCTGTGGCCCTACCCCATTTAGGGCTGTAAAAATCCAAACAGAAAGGTCACACTTTAAGTTGGCAATCTTTGGCGGGGGGGGGGGGGTTGGTGGGGGCAGGGGATAAAAAAAATCCTTGATATGCTGGGTGACCATAATTCACATGGTCACATTTAGAATTTCAGGGTTTTTTTAAAAGCACATTTGGTAAATAAGTGTTTCATAGCAATAACATAGTTTTCATTATTATGTTACTGAGTACACTTATATCTCACTCTTTCCATTTCACAAAAGCACCCAGAATGGCTTTCATCAATTTAAAAATGACAGAACTTCCACAAGACAACAAGAAGCTGACAAGAAGCAGCAGCTAATCAGTAACTATAAAACAAGATAAGAAAAAATGAAAATCCAGCTATCAGACAGGTCAAACACCTGTCAGAACACAAATAAATTTCAAAGATCGATAGATAGTAATGGGGAGGAAGGGGAAGGATCTCCCTGCACAAGGAGTTCCACAGCTTAGGCGCAGCCATGAAAAAGGCTCTCCCATGTTTCCACCAGTTACACTTCCTATGGCACTGGGACATGCACAAAGGCAAAGGGTCGGAAGTCAAAGATCAGTCTGTTAAGAGCAGGCAGGGTCAAAGCCCCCAAACAAGCAAAGGGTCAGAAGCCATGGAAACCAAGAACAGGGAGCAGGAACATAACCAAGGAAGCATGCATCCACAACAAAGTTGCTTCAGCAAATAGTGGAGGCAAACTGAGGCCTTAAATACAGAGCCAGGTCAGCACTGTAGCCCTACCAGAGACTGGAATGTCTTAAAGGGGCTGCACCCTATTTATTAAGCTCAGGCTGCAGCATAGCTGGGTGGATGCTGGTGGGGATTAAGATGCGTAATCTTGATTATAGGCAGGGGTCAGCCTTTCCTTGAGTGAACTTGAGTAACATCTGGTTCAGCTTCTCATTCCGTGCCTTAGCAGCTTGCTTCAGGCCACAGATGTTTTTCTGGAGTTTGCATACGAGCCTCTCTTTTCCAGGTCCTTGAAGTCCTGGTGGCTGCTCCATGTATATGTCTTCCTCTATTTCTCCATGTAGAAATGCAGTTTTCACATCTAGGTGATCAACTTGCATCTTTCTTGCTGTTGCTATACTGAGAAGTACTCTTACTGAAGTATGCTTCACAACAGGTACAAATGTCTCATCATAGTCTTCACCATACTTTGAGTGCATCCCTTGGCTTCTAGTCTAGCTTTATAGCACTTGATGTCTCTTCCTGCATTGTATTTTGTTTTTAAGACCCATTTGGATCCTACAGACTTTCTTCCAGCAGGTAATTCCACAAGTGTCCAAGTTTTATTTTTGTGTAAAGATTCTCTCTCTTCCCCTGCAGCTTTTCTCCAATTGTTAGCTTCACATATTAGCAGTCTTTCAATGTCTTCCCATGTGCAGGGTTCTTGGGTCTCTTCCTTTCTGGCCATGTAGGAGAGTCTCCTGGGTGCAACCCCTTTGTTGGATCTCTGTGAGCGTCTCAGTTCAACTTCTGGTTCTGGGTCACTGGTTCACTCCAGGCTTATGGGAATTTCTTCTTCTCTTGATTCTTTTTCCATCGGGATCTCTGGTCTAATTTCTGGCACTTCACTTGGGGTTGGCCTTTGTCTTTCATCAAAGTATACAGCATTGCGTATTCTCACGGTTCCAGTGGCCATATCATAGATTCTGTATCCTTTTCCTCCTAGTGTATATTCAGACATCTGCCATTTATCCAGGCATCTGTATATTCTGGACATCTACAGTTCAGTTTATTTCTTTTCTCTTTAGTGACATATGTATATGCTTTTGACCCAAACACTCTGATATGTCCTAAATTGTGTTTGTTCCCATGCCATAATTCAAAATGTGTTACATCTGTTGCTTTGGTTGGCAGTCTGTTATGTAGGTAATTGGCAGTTATGACTGCTTCCCCCCAAAATGTGCTTGCCAATCCTGCAACATGCACCTTGTCATCTCTAATAGTGAATGATTAATTATTTCTGCTATGCCACTCTGCTGAGGGGTGTAAGGCACTGTACGTTTATGTTCAATGCCTTGTTCTTTTAGATAATTGGCCATTTCCTTTGATGTAAATTCACCCCCATTATCAGTTCTTTGAGGTTTTCTGCCAACCTGTTGCTCACTATTGCAACAACCTCCTTAAATTTCTCCAGAATTTGACTTTTCTCTTAGAGCATACAATTAAAAGTGTCATCAATGAGAGTCAACAAATATCTGTTTTCTCATGATAATTCAACTTACTCTGGTCGACATGCATCACTATGAATCAAATCTAGTGGTCACTGTGACTCTGTTTTTTGGTAAAAGTGTTTTCTGACTGCTTTGCATTTTAAACAGTACACACATGGTGAATCATTGCTTTTGCAGGGCTGAACTCTCAAACTTCTTGCTAATGCGGCAGCCAGGTTGGTCTCTTGGTCATCTAGGAGAGACCATATTACTCCTGTGTTGAAGGAACTACAATGGCTACTGATACGTTTCTGGGCAAAATACGAAGTGCTGGTTATGACCTATAAAGCCCTAAACAGCTTAGGCCCTGGGTGTTTAAGAGAACGTCTTCTTCACCATGAGCTCCAGTGCTTGTTAAGATCATCTGGAGAGGTTCCTCTGCAGTTGCCACCAACTCACCTGGCAGGTACTTGAGAGTGGGCTGTCTCCATTGCTGCCCCTGGATTTGGAATGTGCTCCCTACTGAAATAAGAGCCTCCCCATCTCTGGCAACTTTTTAAAAGGCACTAAAGATACATTTATTCATGCAGGATTTTAATAAGATTTATAGTTTTGATATTTTTAATATTGGGTTTTAAATGTTTTCAATGTTTTAAGTGATTTTAATTGTAAACTGCCCAGAGACATAAGTTTTGAGTGCTATAGAAATATTTTCATTAATTAATTAATTAATTAATTAATTAATAGACTAGAATAGAATAAACTTCCCTTCTCAAATTGAGAAATTATTTTACATTATCTATGTGCAAATCTTCGGTGCCACAATTTTTCATATTGTTTATACAAACATTCTTTTGAAACATTGGCTCTCTTGTCAATGCAATCAATTTCAAACAAGCCACTTTCTCTTAAACAACATCTAACTAACAATTCCTGTTTGTCTCTGATGTAGCAGTGATTTTACTTCACAGCCTCTGAGCATGGCATATTTGACTGAAATTAAACTGCTTTCAAGTGCAGGGACATAAAGAGCTTTCTCAGTTCTCAAGGTTATGCTTCTTCCCTTTGGCGCTTTTATCTGATTTTTGCTTTCCCTCTGCAATGATCTTTCTGCAATCTGCCAGGCTTATTGGGGTGTTATAATTCAAGTCCAACTCACTAAACAGTTCCTTGTTGTCAAGGAACTGTGTTCATATCCTTTATACTTGTCTTTAATAAGATTTGCATTTGTGCCACTATCAACAACTAGGCTCCCATAGACATTCTTGCAAACTTTTAGCATCACTTTCATGAGGTTCAAGAATGTCAAAAATTCCAGTTTATTCCATACCTTTTTTATGCTTTTCCCTCTGGATTCCTGTTAGCCCTATTTTTCTGGTTTGGAAAGATTCTGTACGATGAGCTATCCCTCTTGGAATTTCTTTTAGCAGCTCTGCTGTGGCCAGGGCCTTTGTTCTGAGTACAATTCACTTGCTAAGGGCCTGGCTTCCTACACAGCCAACAGACTTTGCTCTTTGTTTGATTTGAAATGCTGTAACTTGACTCTCTTGGTCAAGAGAGCTCACTAGGGATTGCATCTGATCTCATATCAAAATCCTGAAGTCTAGAAATCACAAATTCCAAATCAATCTCCTCTTTTGATTCCAAAATGTATCACTTGAAATAAATCAGGTAGACTATTCAAAACAATTCCAACAATTGCTTCATCTGGGAGTCTTGCATTTTCTTGAGCATATCTCCTTGGAATGTATAGGGTTTTATTAACATGCTCAGTTAAATTCTGTCCTTCTCTTGAGTTTCATATTACATAGTCTGACAATCAGATCAATGCTAGTATTAGTTGTATTTCTATAACGCAGGCATTTTGAAGTCTCCCAAACTTCCTTATTTATCCTGGTCTCTCTCATATGCATGATTGGGTAACTCACATGCAGGCAGACCTTTCTATTTTTAGCATCCTACACTGCTTGTACTCCAGCTACTTCAGGTCTGTCCTCTTGCAAGACACTTTCCAGTCCATGAGCCATGAGAAAGGACTCCGTCCTGAATGACCTGGTTTGAAAATTAAATCTATCCAGCCTCGGGCTCGCTGGCTGTCCCTGTGGTGCTGTCTCCATGGCAAAAAGGCTTCTTGCCTTTTTCTCTGGAACTCCCAAGGCAAGCAGGCTTTCACTTACTGCTCCTTTTTGTCTGCTTCTCCTGGGCTTTGTTTGTCTTTGGGTGCTTTCTCTGGGTTCACTGGGGCCCATAATCCTGTTAGAGAACTTGGAGGGAAGATTTCTTTAACTACCCTAGCTGCAGCAGTGCACAGGTAAGGAGAGCACTCCTAATTAATACTGTCTGGAGACATGGAGTTAAAGTTCTAAATAAAGTATAGGAAATCCATCAGGGAGATAGATTTAGGCCTAACATGCTTTGCTGCTAGCTACATACAGGAAGAGGGGAAGGGAGGACAGAAGTCTGTCTCTCAGATGAGAGAATGAAACCTATCAGTCTAACAAAGGGGAATCATAGGACAGAGAAAGCATAGCCGGAGAGGGATCACCCTTACTGGCTGTCTCTACCCTTAATGTCCAATAATGGCCAATAGGGTTGCTGGTGCTAAGAATCAATGCCATCAGGAGCTGCATTGTCCAACAGTGAAAGCTTAGGTGTTCTATTTACTACGTAAAGTAGTAGTATTGTTTATTTCGGCCCAAGACCAGCATACAAAAAGAAAAACAACAAGAATAAATACATAAAACAGATAAAATACATAAAACCTAAAATAGATAAAACATTAATACCTTCAGATAGCACACACTATGTAAAGAAACCTACAAATCTACAATCTGAGGTTAATCACAACACCAATACCTCCATACCACTTTTCAACAAAAGTTCTCAAAGTAGTTGAGAGAGAGAGAGAGAGAGAGAGAGAGAGAGAGAGAGAGAGAGAGAGAGAGAGTTGCTCCCTGTGCCCAAAGGGCTCATAATCTAAAAAAAACCCCAAACCATAAGGTAGACACCAGCAACTGCCACTGGAAGGATGCTGTGCTGGAGTTGGATAGGGACAATTGCTCTCCCTCTGCTTAATAGGTGCCTCTTTGCTCAGTTAGAAGGGGTAAGTTACAAACCTTATTAGTAAGAAATACTCGATAGGTATGGCATTTTTCGGTTTCTTAAAGACTTCTTTGATATGTAAGATTTTTTTTTCTGTTACCTGAAGACTTTATACAGAGCATGATCAAAGCTTTGTAACACGGAATCATTTATCAAGGCTAATGGAACAGTATCCATAATAGTTAGGTAAGGAGCAATGTTAATTCCAGGCACATTATTTTAAAACAAAAATGAATTCAATGAGAGACATAACCTTAAACTTATTTTGTACTCCTTGTTCTTTGTGAATGATTCCACAGGAACTGTCTACACTGAAATATTATCTACAGTAGTATTTCAGGATTCTTTGCAAATTTAAACTCTGTTTTCAACTTTCTGCATAAAGCACCTTAGTGTCATGATCCATACGAAAACCAGAAGAAAAACTACAAAAAGAGCAAGACACACTATACTACCGGTGGTATTTTGTTCTGTTGTTGATTAACATTCAGATCAGGGTCTAACATGTAAAACACTGGGAGAGATGTCAGCCTTAACAAAGAGCGCTCCTTTAATCCACAGTTATCCTTGTAGCCTGTGCTACTCCTTTTATTGTGCATTAGCTTTGATTCCTATTATCCCATCAAGATCTATGTCAACATTTGTCCCTAGAGATGTCCTTCAACTACCAGAAATCTGACAGCTAAGCTTTAGTGCTAAACAGGATCATTACCTCTTAAATCTACTTATCTGAGCCACTGCATAAGTAAATTGAAAAGCTCATTAACAGCAACAATCTGATTTGTTTTCACATGTGACAAGGTCATTTTAAGTAGCTATATGGATAACATAGTTCTTCCATGCATTATGGAAGACAAAAGCCCCTGAATAGCAATGTGGAGGGGGGGGGTGTGCGCGCACAAAAATAAAATTGTACGAATTTTGTTAGTACAAATAAAATTGTGCTGATTTTATTAGTACAAATAAAATTGTGCTAATCCTGTACAATTTTGCATAGGAAAGTATTAGATCATTCTCGCCCCCCGCAAACTAAATACACAAAAGAAATTCATAATTTAAGCCCTGTGCAGGAAGTTTTTGCATGTACAAATGTTGGAAGGTGGGGTGCTTGTGGTGGTGTTTGAGATCATTTCAGTTGGCTTGTCCCTTGATGTGCCTGACCTTCACGCATGGTAAGTCCCACCTGCACAGGGATCTTAGTACATATGCCCTAATGTATCAACTCTAAATTTATGATCAAAATGGAGGTTATGGATTGCTCAGTAAGAGCCTACATGCGTAGATTCCTGTTAAGCTGAGACTCAAATGTGTGAAGACAGGTTAGCTAGGAAGCAGGGCCAGCAGATGCAATACTGACTTCATCACATGTACAGCTGTACATTTAGCACAGGGCTATATGCTCTGTGTCTCATATTTCCCAGACTCATCGGAAGCGAAGCCTGATGAAAGTATACGACTTGTACCTCCTCCATCTCTGGGGAAAGTTCACAACCCAAGTCAGAAAGCACTTCAACTGGCTTTCACCAGACACCATGGACATGGGCCCAATTTGCCACTGTCTCCCAGAAAACTTCCACATTGATCTGGAATTACTACTTCAACGTGACTTATACAAATATCTACCCTTTCCCTTAGGCATTGACTGAACTGGAAATATGTTCTTAGAAAGGCTTTTTCCTCTGCCTCAGCAGAACCTTCCCCCTGTGGATTTATGTAGGCAACAACTTACAGACCTTAGATTTAAAATTATCTAAAATATTTCTTGAATTTCCTCTTTTTGAAGAAGAAAGTTCAGAAGTTCAAGTTTCAACAGATTGTTGAATCCTGATAGTAGAAGAGTTTCAGCTATAATTGACACAGTGCTTGGCTAATCTGGGGCGAAAGGGGCTCAGAATGATTGAACTACAGTGGAAACATTATGCAAGTAACACAGAATGTAAAGAGTGTGTGTGTGTGTGTGTGTGTGTGTGTGTGTGTGTGTGTGTAAAACACACACTCAAAGGTGTAGGGGGTCAAAATATTGTCTAGAACCACAAAGTTCCCACATATTCAGCATGCATGACCTAAGTGACAATTACACTCCTATTTCAGATATTGTATTTGTACAGAACCAGTCTCAACAAGTGTTCCTTTTCTTATAAGACATAATATGATTATGAGGCAAACCAGCATCGAATCATGTTATCCTTAAATCAATTCAGTATTTAAAATACTACAAGGTAACACTGTTGAAATGAAAACAGCCTATTCTTATTTCTGAAGTAATCCAAAAGGTTATTTGCTACCCTACAAAGGAAATGGGGACACAGAGGAAAATGGCAGGAAACGGTGTATTTGAATTTAATTACGGTTTAAGAAAACATGTTCTAACTGCTATAGAAATTAAAGTTCCACTACTATATTGTTCATCTAATCCTTTGGCCTCAGATATGTTTAGCTAAGAAGCAGCAGCTAATTATGTCAATCCTTAAAGTGTGAAGCATATTGTATAACTGGGAAACAGAGAATGAGGGTTCCTAAAGGTTGTATGGATATATAATGACAGTCAGAGAAATTCAATAACAGCTCTGTATGGAATGTACTCAGAAGCACTGCATGAAACAAATTAAACTGGAACAATGAATCCTTCACACTGTGCAAATAAGAAAATACCAGAAAATGTTGATTCTATACGTTTCAGAAGGGTTGTAATAATGAATTAAGATTTTGAATAGTGAGTCTACACAATTACAGTAAAGTTATTACCCAGGGGCACTGCATAAATGTTTTAGCTCTTACAACTTCTTGAACTTTCTTCAGGCTCTGCTGCAAAAAAACAGCATTAATACAGAAACAACATTAAAGCATTTTGTCAACAGATAACTTAGGGCAGTCAAACATTTACTCTTTCCAGCTGAGCAAGGATAGTAGACAAGTAGAAGTGGCCACAAGCTGAGGTCTGAAATAGGCCACAACCACACAGGAGGTTGGGGAAAACACTTTTGTACACATTATATGATGCTATTGTTAGTACTACCCCGTTTTGCATTCAAATACAGGATATCTGAATGCAAAAGAAATGCACTCCACATCAGTTGAAGAAAGCATATTTCCACTACATTTTCAGAATGTATGCTGAGAAGTATGCTGCTTTAAGCTTAGAGAATATAGTTGTTAAGCATTATACCAAGGCAACCTTATTAAAACAGTTTTAAACAGGTGGCACAGCTGTGTGGCTGAAGAAGTGCAGGAGTGATGAGTGAGGTGGGGGAGAAGATAAGAATCCTCCATCTCCTCATCCAGTCAAAGTTAACAGGTTTAAGAAGTCACACATTATAAAATGCTGTGAGGAGTTTGGATCTGAACATGTTAATTTTGCACACTGGAAATTTCAGCACTGTCAAGGGATGAGGAAGAAACCCCAGGTCCCTGTGGAGAGTGGCAGGTCCTTGGACCTTGTAGAGCTGAGGGATGGAGAAGCATTATGTCACTCTTCTTCCCAAATTCTACAGTCAATTGGCAGCAATTCCCAAACTGTTCCAATTCCTGGAGTTACCACTACTGCCAAGGAATCATCACAGCCTCCCATGAAAGTGCAGAGCAGAGCTGGGCCGTGGGCAACCCATGGCCTACAGAAAACAGGGAAGCAAAGTTATATTCCTGCTAGATGGCATACTTGCTATGAGCTCCCCGCCCCCACTTTTTAAAAAAATACAGACTTGATTTATCAGGGCACCCTTAATCCAGACTAATGAGTTCCACAAATCCTTTCGCAACAGTCATGTGATAGGGTGTTATATTCTTACCTTTTCCTATAGGGAGAACAATCTTGCGCTGATCTCCCCCGCCCCACACACTTGTTTTTTTTAAAACATTATCTGTCACCCCACCACCACCCCTAACATGAGTATTATCACTATATCATTTTTTAAAAGTATGAAATGGCCTTTAAGAGTTTTAGAAAGGTAGACAGTAAATATTTTATTCAAGTCAGTGGTATATATTTTTTAAAAAACCCACTATACAAGTGTCTTTGCTGTAAGGGTTGGGAACCTAACAAATCATTTATGTTTAAACATTTTTGGTTCAACTAGTCTGATCCACACTCAGAAATGAACTTGTGTGCATGAGATGAAATCTGTATGCCTCATCCAAATGCAAAAGGTGTCTAGCAGGAAAACTGTCTGCATGCAAAACTTGGGGGTGAATGTATGGTGTTGCACTGTCTGTGCACTGTCAAACAAATGGGTCATGCTGACAGTTTCAGAAGAGCTGGTCATTTTTTGCAGAGAGTGTGTGTGATTTCACGCAATCTCTTCCTCCTCAAAGTTGGTGGTGGTATCAACCACCTACTGGGCAGGAAGATCTTCATGTGCAAAAGTATGTATCTAGCCTCATGCAGCATGTGAGGTTTCTGGATCAGGGCCTTTTGTGCTTCAAGTTATATATCAGAAGGGCTTTTGCACATTGATATCAGAGCCTTGGGGGAAGGTAGAAGATACACCATAGCTAATACTAGCAATCTGAACACTACTCTTTGGCAGGCCAGAAATAAGATAATTGTTCAACACAGGCTGGCTCTTTTGAACTACTGGAAGCATTGTCTGTAATTATAGACATCTGTCATTGCTAGCCACTCAGTAGTAATCCTGACATCAGTATACAACTATAACACTAAACTGCCTCCAGGCATAGTAATGGAGGCTTCATCCGAACTATCTGTCAAAGGTTCCCAACCACAAATAGCTCTTACATTTTGTATCCTTAGGATAATATGTTGATTTATTTTAGATGTTCTAATATTTACAGTCTAGGCCATCTACTAAAATAAAGAAACAAACCTTATGGCTAATAGAGGCAGTTACTATTTGATATTGTCCTGAAAGACCATAGCTCACACTCCCATGTTAAGTATTGCTGGCTGCTTTGAACATGTCCTGTTACAATAATAATAAAAATGCACTCATTGTCTAAGAACAATCAAACCTCATTAGGGAAACTATTGTAGAGACAGTAACATCTTAGATCGCTGTGTAGCTTTTACAAAGCCATACAGGTGTCAGTGTGCTACACCTCTGTCATGAAAGGAAACAGTGCATTTTTATAACATTTTATTTTGTTGAATAATGAATGTTTATTATCTGCAAGTCATGTTTGGGTAAGATGCATTATTAATTCTAGCCTTCAAATCTGTTTTGGTTTTCATGACTAGAATTAGGAAACCAATGTCTCTAAATTTTAAGTTAAATGAATAATCACAAGAGCAAATGGAGAGACGAACAAAAAAAGTGGCTGTGGGCTTAAGCTAATTAAGAATGAACATTCTTATAATTATTATAATCTGTTATTAACAAAACCGACAGCTCATACTAAAAAAACACTTCATACCAAGGAGAAACTATTAATTATTATACAGACTGTTAGCTTACAAGTGAGATGCATTTTAAAAACCTCCTTTAAAATACAATTGCTAAATGCCTTACAGTGCTGTAACGTGAGACAGGTTCAAATCTTATTACTTCACTGAAATTAAAACCTAAGTTTTAATACTGTTCAAGTCGAACAACGATTCCACACTTTATTGCTTTTGAAATCCCTTGATGATCATAGGAAAAAATGCCCTGGAGAAAAAAAGACTCTGTTTTCGATAAACAGAAAATACAGTTTGCACTCTTAGCCTCTTTGTCATCACAAAAAAAGGATTTAATGCCAATTCTTAAAAAAAAGAAGACTTTTTTCACAAAATGTGCACCTTGTGTGCCATTTGTAAAATCAGTTCACTTTCTTTTATTTATTACTGCAGTGCGGCAAGGCAATAAAGCAGCTACCGATAGCTAATAAATTACATGCCTTTTAAAACAATTCTCCAGCTACAAAAACTTGTAACTACAAAGGTTTACATTTACATGGTACATCATGTGAAATGTCTATATTTATGTCCTATTAACCACTTTAGTAAAATCTGACCTTTTATCTACTAGCTGAAGGCAAATCCGAGGTTATATCTAAGAGTAAACCATACATACACATCCCATTAACATTTCCTTTCTGGCAATTTTAAAAGCATTATGTAATTATTACAAAATTTGGTATACAGTTTATATAGTTTAATTGTCAAGACACACCAGGTTTGGTTTTTTTTTTTTAAAGGAAAAAAATGTCCTTCAAATTTACCTTGGACTAAAAGAGCATTAATTTTTCAGCTGCATTTCCCATAACGACAGGTCATCTAGAGATACCTTCTCTGGTTCCAAAGATTTGCAGTAATAATTGAAATATGCGTTTCCAGGATATGCAGGAAAAATATTATGCCTATTTTTAATAAGGCACATTTATGATTCCCTATAAGAAAGCACTTTTGGGTTGAAATGCAGAGTATGAAATATTCTTAAAAGGTAATCTTGTTTCATTATCTGTACAGCCACATGAAATTGCGATTCCAGAGTATGGACTTACTAAAATAATTAATGTATACGCCAATTGTGTTATACCCTGTTGGAACAACACACACACACACACACACACACACCCCGAGAAGGATTAGAAACATAGTGTATATTTCACATCTTTTGCTTATTTATTGGATTGTCTTGGTATGCCCAACTATTTGAGTACTATCCCATATTATCTGACTGGCACATAATTGTTAGGTGAAGTGTCCTACAACTCTCTCCTTGTAGGCCATATTAAGACTGTATATTTACATAGTTTGGGACTTATAGCAGTTCCAGGAAATTCAGAAGGTTATTAACTCACATTCCACTTGGATTACTCCTTCATTGGACATTTCTGCATAAGGCCTCTAAAAAAGATTATTATTTTTTTAACATAAAAGCAAAACATTGCTAACCCACCCCCTGCCCAAGTGAAAAATATACTCAGAAATATCCTTGTGCATTTAGCATTACTCTGCTTTTGAATGTCTTTCAACAAACCTGGAGGCTGTTGGGAACAATGAGACTGAGGCTCTGAGATATATGAATGTGACAGGGTTCCCCTAATACCAATTGTCCTGAAATTAGTGTGATTTAGTGTAATGTTGAGCATTTCATAAGCAAAAGAAATAAATGCAACCTCTTTAGTAATGAGCTTATGAACTAGAAGACAAAAATAGAAATTATTTTACATGAGGTGACCAAATAAACAAAATGATAGGCTTTTTGTCCCATGCATGAGAATCAGGAAAAGAAATATAGCTAAGGAAACATACATATTATTGGAAGAATTGTTGTTTAAATCAGAAGAAGAAAACAGCATGCGGGAGGGAATAGATAAGAGGGAACAAGAACCAATGACATTGAGCAGGATCTAAAGAATTGTGAAAGTAGTTCCATATGTCTTAGGGGGCTTTAGATTCCGTCCCGCCCCCCAAACAATTGTCCTACCATACTGAACACAAATTGCTTTTGAAAGGGGCAGTTTAAAAAACTGGTTGCAATAGGGCAAAGGAGTCAGATGATCAAAGAGAACAAGTAAAACCCCTACTGGGATATCACAAGCCCTTGCATGAGCAGTTGTTTAAATCCCAGCCAATAAAGCTGATGTCCCAGAAAGGGACAGGGGTGTAACTATAATAGGACAAGGGGAGACAGTTGTCTAGGGGCCCACTACCTGGGGGGGGGGGCCCAAAGGCAAGTCATATGACTGACTCCCTCAGCCGTGCACCCACCCAGGCTTCCTTCAGTTGTATTCATCCTCCAAAATTGATGTGAGTGTTAAGACCTGGAGCTAAGATCAGAACAGCATGTCTTTCTCTAGTACCATTAAATGACTTCCATTGTCCACAATTTACAAAACCTTTTAAAAAATAATTTAGGATGATTTTCTATTGTGGCACATAGGTGTGTATGTATGTATGTATGTATGCATGTATGTGTGTATGTGTGTGTGTGTGTATAGACAGATAGATAGATAGCGCTATGCTTTTTGTTACCACTATTCAGCCTCATTTAAGATTTAAATGAGGATTTAAAGATTTAAATTTAAGATTTACTTCATGAGCTGAGCTGAGCTTCAGTGGCGGGGAGGGCATTTTAAAATTTTGTCTCTGGGCCCACTCTAACCTTGCTACGCCCCTGCACAGGGATCAAGAAATATTGGCTCTGTTCACCAGTCAGATAAGTTTTACTCAAACTGTCAGTACATTACTCATCAGGATTTGTTTCACTAATCAGGCATCATTTTTCACTCATCATGGACAAACAGACTAGTGGATTTACTGAGACGTGAAGATGCATGATGGTTCATGGGGGTGATATAATCACCAATTAGCATTGACTTTTCAGAACAGACAATTCAAGAAGTCTTTGGCAACTGGATGGGCGGGGGGGAGGAACACCTGCCCATTGTAAACATGAATAAGATCTTGGGTACTTTCATACAAGCCTGTTTCTCCAACCATTTCCTCACTCACATGTTCTAAAGAATCCACACGATGTTTCTCTCAACTATTGGATTCCTAGGTTTCCTCAATATTGTCCCGCACATTTCAAGAGGTACTTCAACATAATCATTTACAATTCCAATTAAATTGAGGCATGATTGCAGTTTTGAGGTGTGAACTGATAACACTTTTGGTTTGGATGGACTTTTGTTGTTGTGAGTGGTGAGTGGAATCCTGCATCCCTTCATAGCCTGTTTGCCCCTTCACTTTTACCTTAACTGCTCCTGCTCCATTCCCCAGTGAAATTACAGACAACAATGGGCCTATCCTAGGTACAGATAACACGGAGATACTTATTGTGCGGGGTTGGAACTCAGGAAATGATTTTGATCTGTCAGTTCTGGATGGGGTCACGCTCCACTGCAAGGAACAGGTGCTTAGTTTGGGGGTGCTTCTGGATCCGAACCTCTCCCTGGAGTCCCAGGTTGAGGAGGTCGCCAGAGGTGCTTTTTATCAGCTTTGGCGGATACACCAGCTGTGTCCGTTTCTTGAGATGAACAACCTCAAAACAGTGATACATCTGCTGGTAACTTATAGGCTGGATTACTGCAATGCGCTCTATGTGGGGCCGCCTTTGTACGTAGTCCGGAAACTGCAGTTGGTTCAGAACGCGGCAGCCAGGTTGGTCTCTGGGTTATCTAGGAGAGACCATATACTCCTGTCTTGAAGGAATTGCACTGGCTGCTGATACGTTTCCAGGCAAAATACAAGGTGCTGGTCATTACTTATAAAGCTGGTCATTACTTATAAAGCCCTGCGGCTGCCGCCAATTCATCTAGCGGCTACTCGGGAATGGACCTTCTCCATTGCAGCCCCTGGACTTTGGAATGTGCTCCCTATTGAAATAAGAGCCTCCTCATCTCTGGCAACTTTTAAAAAGGCACTGAAGAAACATTTATTCACCCAGGCTTTTAATTCGATCTATAGTTTTAAATAATTTTAATACTAGGTTTTAAATGTTTTTAATCTTTTAACTGATTTTAATTAATTGATTTAATGTTTTAAATGATGTTAATCATAAACTGCCCAGAGATGCAAGTTTTCAATCAATCAATCAATAAAATTCACCAGGTAGGGAGAAAGTCTCGTCTGTTCTGCTGCTGCTCTGCATTTCTTTTAAGAAATAAAATATTGCTGTGCACATCAGTGCTGGTGGACACACATGTCCCTAAAAAAACCCTCCTTGGGGAAGCATCATCATCAACATTGGTAGCAGGAAAAAACCCTTGAACTTAGTGAAATGCTTAACTGAACTTTTAAATAGAGATACATTATTTTTATATTTAGTGTTTGTACTTTTAATTAGCATTTTAATTGTGCATTGTTTTAATTATATTGTAAATCGCTTTGGGATTATTTTAATGAAAAGCGGTATAGAAATGGATTGGAGGGAGCCTTCTGCCGCCACCACACCTCACCCTGCTGCACCATCCCACAAAAAGTTACCTTTCTTTAGCCGCCAATGTGCACGGCTGGGGGTGTGGGGGGGTGAGCCGAGGTTCCCACCACCACCACCCTGTGGCGTCAGTGGCCAGAGCGGCCACTGGGCCTGCTTGTCTGGCCCAGCGGTCTTTGCAAACTGCAAGGCATTCCATACATGGTAATGGTCACTAATTCGTGGTATCCTAGCATTCTGTTGCTCCTCTGCCCAATCTATGCCATCTGGTGGACCAAACCCACTGAGGTGAATGTTGGGCTCCTGTAGAAGGTGGTCGTGCATCTGTGGAAATTATCTGTATTAGGCATCTGAGAACCTCATATGCCTAAGTTACCATGGACCACCTCTGCTGCCTGCTCCCCAATGTGTCTGACAACTCTCAGTTTATAAGAAGGTATACAACAGGTATATAACACTCACCAATCCTTTTACATGGTGGTTGTGCAAGATGCAAAACAGATCCACCTATGCCCAAATGACATTAAGGGTCCACTCTACTTGGCTGATAAGTCATCAACTCAAGCCAATCTGCCTGCACATTCTGCCCTTCTTGACTGTCAAAAACTTTAGGTGCAATTCTGCCCAATGGAACAGAAGAAAGATCCCTCAGAAGACAATATGATTTCATGTCCCCTTCCCAGTTGTGGATGTTTTTGCACAAGTGTTATATGGTACAAGACTCAAGCAAGTTCCCGAAAGGGCAACTGGATTATCCAAAGTTTGAGGAAGTTGATATTCACTGCATATTCTTGATTAGCCCAAATGAGTACCTTATCAATGTGTTTCCCCAGCAAGTAAGGTTTTTGGTCTATAGTAACTACATCCTTATTAGGTTCTTTGAATGAATTTTCCTGTATCAATCAATCAATCTTTATTACGGTCACAGAACAGCATAAAGTATAAGAGTGATTACAAGTTAAAGTGAGAGCAGGTAAAAGTGATTACATGTAAAATGGTACATAATAATACTAAAAGGACTAAGAATACTAAAAATAGTAGAAACAGAATCACAACTGAGAAATAGTAAAATAGTCTATGCAATCAAAAGTGCATGAAAAGCATAAAAAACTTAAAAGGGGGGGCATAAAGTTGTAAGAAGGTTAAAAGGCATAAAAACAGAAATATATAAAATATATAAAATCCTGAGTAATAAAACTAGAAAACAGCCAAATTGAGGGTTATGAGGAACATTAAAAGGGAGGCGCATGAGCAATTGCAAAGCCTGCCCAGAGCCACCGGGAGTCAGATTAAGGTTGATAGGACTCATTGCCCATCATCCACCAACGAATGCTGATCATAACCATACAGTACCTAGCGACGCTATATGTGATGGCAGGCTTAGAGTTAGAGAGTAGCAGGGAGCTGTAGAATTGGCTCAGACGACCTGAATACTTGCTTAGTAGTAGGAGAATGAGAGGGGCGCATGCTCAGTAGTATTGATCTGCCCTAAGCCACAGGGGGCATAATCGCTCTGCAAGTGGAGTCCTTCTATAATGGCCTTCTAGCACTGCTGAGGGGAGGCCATGGCAGCGAGGCAAAGTGAACACCCTTTTGTGCTTTGCAACCTCCAGTAGGGTGAGGTATGCTGCTGGAGAAGCAGAATATCTAAGCCCATCACTGATATGAAATTTTGGGACTGTGCTTTGCAACCTCCAGTAGGGTGAGGTATGCTGCTGGAGAAGCAGAATATCTAAGTCCATCACTAATATGAAATTTTGGGACTCTACTGAGATCAGTTTGGCGCTCAATGTCTATAATGCACTGCTTGATGGTTGCTTTTGCCTGATCGTGGCCCATGTTGAGCAAAGTCGGGGGGGAGAGGCCCAGAGTAGCTATTTTGGTTTCAATTGTTTGAATTCAGTTAGATTGATAGTCATTGTGTAGGGTTAGAGGGGCAAGACCAATTGGGCAATAGAGTAGTCTGAGCCAATAATAGAGAATGGCCACCCACACCTTAGGCTCCAACTTGATCAAGCCTGTCTCCAGGCGCAGAGTGGCACTGGAGACACATCTTGGTACTTGGAGCAACTTGCTCAATCTTGTGTCCCTCAATCCACCATGAATGAATCTTGGGCTTCCTGGCGAAGGCCATAATTTTACTTTTGTGAAAGCTGATTTCTAGGCAGTCCACCCTGCAGTGAAGCGTCATGGTCCTCAGTGCTCTTTTAAGGCCAATGGGAGTCCTTGAGAGGATGGCAGCATCATCCGCATATAACAGGATGGCAATGTGTCTCCCTGTGAGCTTTGGGGGGTGGAAATCTGGGTTGCTGAGCTGGCCCACTATAGAGTTGATGTAGAAATTGAAGAGGAGTGGGGCTAAAAATGCATCCTTGTTTGATGCCCTTCTGAGTTGATACAGCTCTTGTGAGGTGGCCTTGCAGGCTACATCTCACCTTGAGTGAAGTGTCTACATGCAGGGTGCAAAGAAGGTATAACAGGCGCCGGTCAATGAAGGAGGCTTCCAACTTCTCCCATAATTTGACACGTGAGATGGAGCCAAATGTTGCCTTGAGATCAATAAAGGCAGCATAAAGAGAGGTCACCCTGCAGGAGGAGTATTTCCCGATAAGATGCTGTAGAACTAGGCACTGATAGATAGTGAAGCGCCCTTCCCTGAAGCCCGCTTGTTCCTCAGCAAGAATATTTTCCTGTTCCATCCAATCCCTAAGTTTCCCATATAGGTGTCTCGCATAAAGTTCCCAACCTCCCATGGCTTGGCAAGGTAATTGAGAGGATGGTGGCCTCTCAGCTCCAGGTGGTCTTGGAGGAAACTGATTATCTAGACCCATTTCAAACTGGTTTTCGGGCAGGCTATAGGGTGGAGACTGCCTTGGTCGGCCTGATGGATGATCTCCAATTGGCAATGGACAGAGGAAGTGTGACTCTGTTGGTCCTCTTGGATCTCTCGGCGGCTTTCGATACTATCGACCATAGTATCCTTCTGGAACGTCTGAGGGGGTTGGGGGTGGGAGGCACTGTTTTACAGTGGTTCCGCTCCTACCTCTCGGACAGATTCCAGATTGTGTCGATTGGAGATTGTTGCTCTTCAAAATCTGAACTTAAGTATGGTATCCCTCAGGGCTCCGTACTTTCTCCAATGCTTTTTAACATCTACATGAAACCACTGGGAGAGATCATCAGGGGATTTGGAGCTGGGTGTTACCAGTATGCTGATGACACCCAGATCTACTTCTCCATGTCAACTTCTTCAGGAGCTGGCATATCCTCCCTAAATGCCTGCCCAGAAGCAGTAATGGCCTGGATGAGGGAGAATAAACTGAAGCTGAATCCAGATAAGATGGAGGTACTTATTGTGCGGGGTCAGAACTCTAGAGACGATGTTGATCTGCCTGTTCTAGACGGGGTCACACTTCCCCAAAAGGAACAGGTTCGCAGTCTGGGAGTACTTCTGGATCAACGTCTCTCCTTGGTTTCTCAGGTTGAGGGGGGTGGCCAGGGGTGCTTTCTATCAGCTCCGGCTGATACGCCAGCTGCGCCCATTTCTTGAGATCAATGACCTCAAAACAGTGGTACATTTGTTGGTAACCTCCAGACTGGACTTCTGTAATGCGCTCTACGTGGGGCTGCCTTTGTACGTAGTCCAGAAACTTCAGTTGGTTCAGAATGCGGCAGCCAGGTTGGTCTCTGGGTCATCTCGGAGAGACCACATTACTCCTTTGTTGATGGAGTTACACTGGCTGCCAATAGGTTTCCGGGCAAAATACAAAGTGCTAGTTATAACTTATAGAGCCCTAAACAGCTTAGGCCCTGGGTATTTAAGACAACGTCTTCTTCACTATGAGCCCCACCGGCCGTTGAGGTCACTTGAGGAGGTCCGTCTCCAGTTGCCACCAACTCGTTTGGTGGCTACACAGAGACGGGCCTTCTCGGCTGCTGCCCTGAGATTGTGGAATGCGCTCCCTGCTGAGATTCGATCCTCCCCATCTCTCGCAATTTTCAGAAAACACCTGAAAACACACCTCTTCAACCAGGCTTTTTCAGCTTTTTAAAACTTGTTTTTAAATAGTTCTGAATATTTAATTGTTGTTTTATGATGTTTTTAATTGTTAATTATTGTTTTATGTTTTATAATTTTTGTTTTAATGATTAATTGATTTTAATGGTGTTTTAATGTAAACCGCCCTGAGCCTTTTGGAAGGGCGGTATTAAAGTTTTAATAATAAATAAATAAATAAATAAATAAATAAATAAAGCCTGCTGATTGTATTGCGCAAGCTGATGGGTCTGTAATTGGTGGGGTCATCCTTCTTGCCCTTTTAAAATATAGGGACAATGATCGCTACTCCCCAGTCCATGGGAATTTGGCCATTCGTGAGCCATTTTGGAAGGGCGGTATATAAATTAAATAAATAAATAATAAATTCGTGTCAATATAGGTGAAGAGCGATGCCAGGATAGGGGCCCACCAATATAGATTTTTTTAACAGCCTCCGGTGGAATGAGGTCCTCACCTAGAGCCTTCCCTGGTCTTAACTGGGCAACTAGACTGTGGATCTCTGTGGATCTCCACCCAAGGTGGAGTATTCACAATGGCACAGAGGGAACTTCTGCAAGCAGCTGCAGGGCCTTTGTACAGGTTGTGAAAGTATTTCTCCCAGATCCCTGGGTGAATATGACAGTCCAAGTGATTTGGACCATAGCTGGGAGAGTGCTTGGTAAGCCGCCAGAACATGGCAGAGAATTTGGATCTAACGGCCTGAATAAGTCCCATCCATGCATCTTTCATAGCATCTCTTTTCTTACGAATTTTCCTGTATGAATGTGCTCTGTTGGAATCAACACTGGAGAGATGTGTACATACCTTTCAGAACCTTGGCCAAATTATTGCTCTTCAAAACATTCTGGAAACAATGAAGACAGACTTAAAGCATGTGAGAGCACAGACTAGTCCAGGACACTTCTGGCAGTGTGAAAAAGCTTGGCTAGGTGTGTATGAACTACTCCTTATGAACTGGGGTTTAATCTGGTCCCCACATGGATCTGTGTATCTTCTGGCTCCACTTGGCAAA
Organism: Hemicordylus capensis; assembly: GCF_027244095.1. Taxonomy (NCBI): domain Eukaryota; kingdom Metazoa; phylum Chordata; class Lepidosauria; order Squamata; family Cordylidae; genus Hemicordylus; species Hemicordylus capensis. Next base: position 264,319,958 of record NC_069657.1, on the reverse strand, counting down.
GGACAGAGATTTGTATTCAGATACAGCTACATGTGGACACCATTCATTTGAATAAGGGTGTCACAGGGATTTCAGTGAACATCTTTGCAACAAAAGTCAGATGAAAGAGCAGCGATGGAATAGAAACTGTTGGCTTCTTTAATGAATCTGAGTAACCAAAGGTTGCACTTCCCAATTGGTATGCAAAGGTTATATACTAACATGGACTGGACCTTTGGAAGGCAGGCAATTGTCACATCTTATATTGCCAGCAGGGCTTGCATCAAAGGTTGGCATAATTGGGCAGCTGCTTAGGATGCACTACTGATCGCTGAAACTACTTCTGTGCACACAGCATTCATTGGGTGGTGGCAGAGTGACTGTTGGGACCCACATAGGTAGCAAGGAGACATTAGAAATCAGTTTGCTGAGGGCCCTTCTGAAATTGGAACTGACTCCAGTTGATAGGATGGAATGAACATCTTGGTTTGGAACTACAATAATGTTAACTCTTTTTCTCACAGTTTAGAATAGCTCTGATGCTCTCTTGCTTTTGAAGACACTGAAGAAAACAAAAATACAAAAGAGAATCTTTCCTTGATGGCTGTGGTACTGGCTTGATAGCTAATAATTCCAGATGGTGTTGAATTTCTCAATACAAGCTGAGATGCTGCTTTAGGTTTCTGGACAGTGGGGACAGAAGGAACCAGTCCTGAGATAACTAGAAAGAAGTGATTCAGAGAATCTGGAATAATTTTAAGGCACAGCCCCTTGAAAGTCTCTACATACCTTTTCAATTTAGTTCTCTTTTATTCCCCAGCAACCTCCTCTTCTCCCACACTGGGGACTATTTGGGGGGGAGGGCATGAATCAAGAGAAGGAGGGATTCTCAAAGTCCCCATTTGTTACTGAAGTACAACTCCCATTATAGCAATAGCAATAGCACTTACATTTATATACCGCTCTATAGCTGGAAGCTCTCTAAGCGGTTTACAATGATTTAGCATATTGCCCCCAACATTCTGGGTACTCATTTTACCGACCTCAGAAGGATGGAAGGCTGAGTCAACCTTGAGCCCCTGGTCAGGATCGAACTTGTAACCTTCTGGTTACAGGGCGGCAGTTTTACCACTGCACCACCAGGGGCTCATTATTCCAAGAGGACCCAAGTTTGAGAACCCCTGTCATACTAGATCATTTTTTGGGGAACCTCTGCTCTTAGGTCTATCCTTGTTGAAGCATCTGGACTTCTGATTTCAACCATTCTTAGACATGTTAGTGGAGTGGATGAACCAAAAAGGGCACATGGACTTAACAGGCTCTCTCCTTTTGGGTGGAAATAGAAGTGTCATTAACAGAATGGCTTCCAGTAGGTTGTTGATGAGCTTGCAAACATTTCAAGAATTACTGGTCAGTTTTGACTTATTTTGGCTAAGACCATGTGTTATATCTACTCCCTAATCTCACACAGATTGGAAGGCAGGGGTTTGTGTCTCTATTTGCATGGTGTCTCAAGAAAGCTACTGAAAGCCAGCATGTCATACAAAGTTCATTTGCCCAAGTGAAAGCTGTTCTGGCAAACCTTGGTTATTATGGAGGGCACTGCATGACAAAGTCTGAGGATTCAAAATTTCAAAGGTTTGCCCTATACCCTTTTGATTTTTCTGGTCTTTGTTCGCACGTTAAAATCATCTGTGGAGGTCCATCTCCAGTTACTACCAGTACGTCTGGTGCCAACTCAGAGGCGAGCCTTCTCTGTAGCTGCTCCTGGGCTGTGGAATGTGCTCCCAGCAGAAATCCAGAATTTGAATTCATTGTTGGTCTTCAAGAGAGGCCTTAAAATCTATCTGTTTAGCCTGGCCTTCCAGACTGTTTAAACTGTGTTAAATGTTTTAATTGTTAATGGTTTTAAACTGTTTTAAAATTTGTTTCGTATTGATTGTTTTTAAAATGACTGATTCGCAGGTTTTGTTTTTGTTACTGTACACCTCCCAGAGCCGTTTGGATGGGGCAATATATAAGTGTAATAAACAAACAAACAAAGTGGGTATAATGGGAGAGGCACGTTGCAGGAGCGTAGAATTTGCTAAATAAATAAATAGTGCAGAGCTCTGCTCTTGGCTGGGTCTTCTGTTTCTTTATTTGGAATACATCGAATGAGAAATTGCTTTTTACAGCATCTGACTGACCTGAAATGTTGAATCAGAAGGCCACAGTGATCCATCTGTCTTGTTTGATTTATTCTTGAAAGGCTGAACCAGATCGGATGTCTCACTGCTCAGCTGGAGGGCCTACTACTGCTTTTGTTAAAAGCTCTTAAAAAACGGGTGTGAAGACCTATGATTTATGTGAGACACAGTCACATAAGCTTTCTATCCCCAGGGGATAAGAGAGGGCAAAGTCTTAATTGTTTGGAGTTTCCTCCCCAAGAAATAAATCAGAAGGAATGGTGAGCAGTGGCTACCTCTCAACTAGAGAAAGGATGAAGTCATAATAGATAGCCCAGCCAATCACCTTCTAGCAGAGGTTGCCCATGTTTCCACAGGGGCTTGATCCACATCAAACAGTGCAGAAACATATAAATTGTCACTATTAATCAGGGGGTTTATTTTAATCTTTTAGGATGCTTAGCCAGACCTCTCACTCTGTAGTATATGCGGGGTGGGGTTCTGTTTAGCTTAGAGCATAGAATGAAAATTGTTATGGGAACCTGCTATTGCTGGCTGAAATAGGACTGGATAAGAATATTTCCAGTGGAGTGGCCCAAACTGAATTTCCTTTCCTTTCCCCTATAGCAGCTCACGATCTTAGTAGTTCTGACTGAAGTGAAAATGCTCCTCATTCTAACTTCTAAAAGACATCCAGAACAGGTCTCCACAAAAGGTCAAAGGAGCCTATAAGGATTATTTCACTGACAAGACATGTTGAAAGGAGTAAAGTAGCAGCAAGTGGCTTTTGCCAATAGTGACTGAAGATTCCTTAATTAGTCCTCTTGCATAGGTAGCTCAACTGTGAACAGAAAATGGAGGGAAGTCAATTTACACCTATGAGGTGCATAATTGGGCCTTCAATTGGATCTGGCCTATATACATTCATGACCATACTATTTAAATGTTTTATCAGGTGTGAGTCACATCATCATGGACAGATGAACAATGAAATTAGTCTTTCATGGCATGAAGCTGCAGCTTTCTTCATGGATGAGATTATTCTTTTTTATGTCAAAAATGCAATTAAAAGTTGCATAATGGGTAAGTTTCTTAAATTTCAGAGTTTATTCTGTTGCCAACTGTTACTCATACCATACCTATAGAAAAAAGAATAAGTGCTATAGTAGTTATAGTTTTCCTTAAAAAGTACTTTAAAGCTAGCTAAAAATTGCAATCCTGGAGGGAGACTGAAAATGCACCTCGATTGGCTGATGAAATACCATCATAACTTTGCTCATTTGTGAGGCAAACTTATTGCAACTGGCTTTACTCTGTCGTCTTCTATTTTTCCTGCCAACTAACAGGCCCTCAAATCCTACAAGGCTATTAAGGTGAAAAAATTGCACACAGTCTTTTAGAGAGGGGTGGGAAAGGCGGGGGTGGCTTCTTCCAGCTACTGTTACTTTTCACTGATCAATCTGCAGGCTCTTTTGCAGACTGCTAAAATCTTGCCTTAACACTGCAGCCTTTGGTATAGGACAGGGATTCTCAACATTGGGTGTCTAGATGTTATTGGACTTCAACTCCCATAATCCTCAACCTCAGTGGCCTTTGGTTGGGGATTATGGGAGCTGAAGTCCAATAACATCTAGAGACCCAACGCTGAGAATCCCTGGTATAGGAGAAAGTTGAAGCTCTGATTTGGGTGGGATATTAGGGGGCACTGAGGAGCACCTTCTTTCTCTACCACCAGCTCTTAGGGAGAGGAGGTGGAGAAGGCAGGGAACAGCATCTACACAAAGGCACAATGACTAGGTCAAAGGCCATGGAAGCTGTGTTTTCTGAGTGCCTCTCATTTTCCTAACCCTAATCCCTGAGTTGGGAGGGCCAAAAGATGAAGACAGGATTAGAGCAGGAGGGAGACCATTGGTCCATCTAGCTCAGGATTGCCTAAATAGACTCAGTCTGTCTCAGGCTTATTTTGGAGATGCTAGGGTGGGAACTTAGAACCTTCTGCATACAAATATGCAGGTGTTCTTCCCAGAGTGTTCCCCCACACTTTATTAATTTAATTTAATTTAATTTAATTTAATTTAATTTAATTTAATTTCTATACTGCCCTTCCAAAAATGGCTCAGGACGGGTTACACAGAGAAATAATAAATAAATAATATGGATAATAATTAAATAATAAATAAATAAAATAATAAATAATAATTATTATAATAGACTCCATTATCTAGATCCATTTCAATCAGGCTTCAGGCCTGGTTTTGGAACAGAAACTGCTTTGGTCACCCTGTGGAATTACCTGTGCAGAGAGAGACAGGGGGAGTGCAACCCTGTTAATTCTCTTGGACCTCTCAGTGGCTTTCGATACCATTGATCATGGTATCCTTTTGGATAGGCTGGCCGCATTGGGTGTGGGAGGCACTGTTTGGAGGTGGTTCCACTCCTACCTCCAGGCCTGGTTCTAAAAGGTGGTGCTGGAGGATTAATGCTCAACCCCTTGGTAGTTATGCTTTGGGGTTCCGCAGGGTTCCATTCTTTCCCCTATGCTGTTTAACATCTATATGAAACCGCTGGGAGAGGTCATTCGTAGATTTGGCCTGAGGTGTCCTCAGTATGTGGATGACACTCTGTTTCATCTCTCTTCATTAGACATAGGTGAGGCAGTGGCTGTACTGAATCAGTGCCTGGATGCAGCAATGGGCTGGATGAGGGTGAACAAGTTGAGACACAATCCAGACAAGACAGAAGTACTGTTGGTTGGTGATTCCTCTCCCCGGGTGAACAGAACAGCCTGTTCTAGATGGGGTTACACTCCACCTGAAGAACCAGGTTCGCAGTCTGGTGCTCATTGATAAAGGTGCTCATTGATCCAGCATTGTTGCTAGAGGCACAAGTGGCCTCTGTAGCTCAGAGCTCCTTTTATCAGTTTTGGCTGATATGTCAACTACGACCTTAACTGGACAGAAATAATTTTGGCCACAGTTACTCATGCTCCGGTAACCTCTTGCTTAGATTACTGCACTGCATTGTATGTGAGGCTGCCTTCGAAAATGGTCTGGAAACTGCAGCTGGTACAAAATAGGGCTGCAAGATTATTAACTGGGACTGGACATTTCGATCATATAACGCCAGTGGTTTGTCAGCTGTACTGGCTCCCAGTCAGTTTCCACGCCCAATTCAAAGTGCCCGTTTTAACCTAAATGGCTTGGGATTGGGTTACCTGAGAGAGTACCTTGCCCCATCTGTCACAACTCAGATCTTAAGAACTTCTTCAGAGTCCCTGCTTTGAATGCCCCACCAAAAGACGTGAGGGTGGGTGGCTACTAGGGAAAGCACCTTTTTGCTGGTTGCACTCCGTTTATGGAACAGCCTCCCCAGTGAGGTTCACCTGGCACCATCACTTTGCTCCTTTAGACACCAAGTAAAGACCTTTCTGTTCACTCAGGGTTTTTAAATTAGATTTTTAAATTGACTTAAACACACACACACACACACACACGTGTGGGGGGGGGGAGGGGGGTGATTTATGCATTTTTATTGAGCTGGGCTCCTTGGAGGAAAAGCGGGATATAAATGTTGCAGTAGTAGTAGTAGTAGTAGTAGTAATAATAATATTGTCTAGTTTGGACTAGACAAGTGTGCTGCATTAATAATGAAAAGAGGAAAAATAACAAAAACAGAAGGAATAGAACTGCCCAATGGAAGCAACATCAAGAACCTGGAAGAGAAAGAACATTACAAATACTTGGGCATTCTCCAGGCTGATAACATCGCACACACTGAAGTTAAAAGAAAAATGGGAAATGAATACATCAGGAGAGTTAGAAAAATCCTAAAGTCCAAACTCAATGGCGGGAACACCATACAAGCCATAAACACCTTGGCTATACCTGTTATCAGATACACTGCAGGAATAATAGACTGGACCCAGGCAGAGCTAGAGACGCTGGATCGTAAGACCAGGAAAATAATGACCATCAATCATGCTCTGCACCCCTGCAGATAGGCTATACCTCCCTCGCAGCTCAGGCAGAAGAGGAATGCTGCAAGTCCATCAAACAGTAGAGGAGGAGAAAAGAGGCCTTGAAGAATATATCAAGGACAGTGAAGAAGATGCACTTCAAATGGTCAATAATGAGAAACTATTCAACACCAATGAAACAAAGCAGGCCTACAAGAAAGAACAAGTCACGAACCGAGCAGAAAAATGGAAAAATAAGCCACTGCATGGTCAATATTTGCACAATATAAGTGGAAAATCAGACATCACCAAGACCTGGCAATGGCTTAAGAATGGTTACTTGAAGAAAGAAACAAAGGGTTTAATACTGGCTGCGCAAGTAAAGGCACTAAGAACAAATGCAATAAGAGCAAAAGTCGAAAAATCCACAACAAACAGCAAGTGCCGCCTTTGTAAAGAAGCAGATGAAACAGTGGACCACCTGATCAGCTGTTGTAAAAAGATCACACAGACTGACTACAAACAAAGGCATGACAAGGTAGCAGGGATGATACACTGGAACATCTGCAAAAAATACAAGCTACCTGTAGCCAAAAATTGGTGGGACCAAAAAATTGAAGAAGTTGAAGAAAATGAAGATGTAAAAATATTATGGGACTTCCGACTACAAACAGACAAACATCTGCCACACAATACACCGGATATAACTGTAGTCGAGAAGAAAGAAAAACAAGTCAAAATAATTGACACAGCAATACCAGGGGATATGGGAAGGTCCTTGGGAAGGACTTGATGTCTGGATAAAACAAACCAGTCAATAACACCTGTCTGACTGTGTAAACAAGAGAATAAATCTAATAATAATATGTCAGCCACCCAGTAATCCCAGTGGTCATTGGCGCCCTGGGTGCAGTTCCAAAAGACCTTGAAGAGCACCTCAACACCAAAGGGGCCACAGAAATCACCACCAGCCAATTACAAAAAGCAGCTTTACTAGGAACAGCCTATATTCTGCGACGATATCTATAACAATTGACAATAAAATTCAGCCATCCCAGGTCATTGGGAAGGACTCAATGTCTGGATAAATCAAACCAGTCAATAACACCTGCCTGACTGTATAAACAAGATATAATATTGGATATTTAATGTTGTGTTGTCAGCCGCCCAGAGAACAATTTGTTATGGGGCGGTTAACAAATAAAGTTTATTATTATTTAGTATTATCCCCTAAGGGAAATATCTTACAGTACTCACGCATGTAGTCTTCCATTCAAATGTGGAAGACTACAGTTAGAACAATTCTCATTTCTCTACCTACTGAGAACGTGACTTAACGCATTTACAGGACAGATACTGACATCAGAGTTAGGAAAAATCCCCATTCCTTGAGCTATTTTTTGATGTGAGCCATTACAGCTGCTTTCTGTTTCTCTTTCTCTCTTTCTGACAGAAAGAAATGGAACGGAAATGTTAGTCTAGCAGTGTTCACCAACCAGACCAAAACAACAGGGGGGGCTGGAGCCCTGTCATATGGCAATTTTACTTTGTAAGGGCAAGTGTGCATTCACACATCATCAAGATTTACATCCAAGTCCCTGTGAGCTATCAGGGAGCACTCCACACACAATTCGGATTTTTCTTTGTGTATTGGAGCTTAGCCTGATTTCTCTGCGGGGTAAAACATTCCACTTTTTGCATTGGGTTTTTGGGCAAATTCAAAATATCCAATATGCCCCATGACTTGCAGTATTTCATCTCTCTTAAACCTGCAGTAAAGCCTGCTGTCTGGGAAAGGCCCTGGGTTTGTCTGCCCACACCCTCCATAAGAATGCTATGGAGATTCCAGGCAGATTCACATTATTTGTTCTCCCTTTCAGACTTGGAGCCTATAGAGCTGATTAAGGCAGGGACAGAAAGCTGCCCCAGAAGAGAGGAAAGAGAGCAGCACTAACATCTGATTCCTCTCCTGTCTCTCTCCCTGCATTTTGCTAGTCAGGAAATCGGAAGCACCTAGCAGGGAGAGAAAATGTAGGTACAATGAAGTACAGGAGAAGCAAAGCACATGGGCGAGCAGATCATAAAGTGCATCCTTAACTCTGATTTTTTTAAAAAAAATAAAAAATTGCAAGGCCAAGCTATTCTGTCAACATTTATTTAAAACAAAATATCCAAAAGATATGAAAATTATAAGCCAGGAGCATCTAGTAGTTTATTATTTATAACTTGGACAATTTTGATTTTTTAAAATTTTCATCTTGTTTGCACCATAAAAGCTAAGGTTATAAAAAAATGGAAAGAGAACCAGCACACAGAATAATTTTCTTAATTTATTTTAGAACTGCTAGACAGGTTACCTGAGGTAAATGAGCAGAAGACAGAACATTTCCCTTTAGAAGATAAAATCGATCACAAAGTAGCATATTGAATATTTTGAATTTGCCCAAAAACCCGATGCAAAAAGTGGAATGTTTTACCCCGCAGATAAATCAGGCTAAGCTCCAATACACAATGAAAAATCCGAATTGTGTATGGAGTGCTCTCTGATTTAAGCACATACCATGTTGGGCTTGATTTGAAATGTCATTCCAACAGTTTTATAAATTTTCAGTGATATAGGGTTGTTGTGAGGAGAAACTCAAGTATGTAGTACATCGCTCTGGGCTCATTGGAGGAAGAGCGGGATATAAATGTATAAATAAATAAATAAATAAATAAATATACAGAAGATGTATCATCCCAAATAAATATACTAAGTTAGATGCCCTGTGTTTTAACTATGGCCTTGTTGGTTTTAAAGAGGAGCCTTATATACACTACAGCACTAATTTATGTGCTGTAAAAACATAGAAGTCACAAGAATCAAAGCATTGCATATTTTCTTTTCCAATCAAGTACAACACAGAGAATTAAAAACAGCCCAAGGGTACTAAAACTGTGCACACTACTGTGCATAATGCCTTAAATCAGGAGCATCATGTATACTGTTCATATACCATTCAATCTAGCACAAAAAGGGCAGAAGGAAGGACATCCTCAAACAATCATGAAACCACAAAAAGGGGAAACCAACAATTACAAAGAGGGGGGGATACTACCCACACACAGGGTGTATATTTGTGGACGAACACCAAAGAATATCATCACAAAAATGATAAATCTAAACAATGGAAAAAGCTAAGCTCTCAAAATTCTATGGAATTATACTATACAAGAAGTTTTAGTTCCAATGTTAGACTGGTTAGTCTCTTATTTTATTTCAGTCTTTGCCTTACTCAAGGATCTTCAGAACACTTGTGTCAAATACAGGCCTAGCCAGATTATTTATTTACGTTTAATTGGGGGTGGGGTGTATATCAGTGGATTAGCAAGGGCTAAACTAGACATGCTGTAGGAGATTCACAAACAAGATATCCTCCCCCCACAATGTTCACACCAGCCATTGTGTGGGGAGAGAATGTGACTGAGAATGCAGCACTGAAGGAATGCTTAACATTTTCTTCTCTGAAGAAACCACCCTCCTAAAGCTATCTGCCCCACTGGGCAAAACAGAGACCATATGGGTACCTATATGTTTGGCCTCCAGGGCCAAATTGTAGCTCTGATGGGAAGGGGAATTCCACTCAGGAAAATAGCACCAGGATGATGGTGGAAGGATAATTCCCAGTGCAATCTTAGTCTGAAAGTGGACCCCCTCATCCATCAGAGCAGCTATGGATATGTTTAGAAACTACAGGAGATCCTCTTCGTTGACCTCCCATGTTGTGTCTTGTTTGGCCCTCATTTCTAGTCAAATGAATTGTGAATATGTTTCTTGCCTATACTGGTAATTTTGATTGTTTTTAAAGAGACTATTGAGAAGAGATAGGTAGCAACCTTCTATGGGGAAAACCCCCACTTTATTTTCAGATACTATACTAATATTCAACTCATACAGATGAATATCTAGATATATCTGAATTCATATACTAAATGAACCTGTCCATTCCCCCCACCTGCAAAGAAAAAAAAGAGCATCCACTTTACAGAACACCTCAGTTTTCTCTAAAATGTAAGACTTCTTGAAACAGCCTCTGTTCATAAGGAACAAACAACTTATAAAGGAAAAGCAGAAAATATTCTCTTCCACTTATTTAGATCTAATGGTACCAGAGCTTCTCATTACATACTTCCAAAAAGCACAGATGGCACTCTGACAAAAGACACAGACCTGCACCAAATTAAGATTCCATTTTAAAGACAGCCCATGACTCCACAACTCAGTTTTTTATAAAGAAACTAGGAGTGATCCAAGAATGCTAGCATCATAATCATATATTAGTCAATATTGTAGTTTCTCACAGTAACAGGCTGTATCCAAAGTAAGTCATGACTAAGCACCACTGAAATTAATGAGGCAAGTTATCTGCAATTAACTTAAGTCCCATTAATTTCAAAGGGACTTTCTTTGAATACAATCTAATGATCTTGGCCATACTTAGGAGGCTTGTTAACGGACAGGGATTAGAGGCTTTCTTTCAAACTAGCTTAACCTGCGAAATCTGCACGCTAGTACTTTATTGCTCTCCTTGTCCCCAGCCACAGCCCCTGCTTTATTTTCCTCTCACCGCTGTGTTTAAAGCACCCACACACACTTTTCTTTTTCGATTCTGAGTGCCGGCAGCAACGGGCAGAGGGGCTTGAGGCAGGGATGCAGTGAAGCTCCTTCTGCCACCCCAATTGCTCCCCATCCCCAGCAATTGGAGGGAAAAGGAGAGCAGCAGGCAGGCAATTTGCCCTATGATCTTAAGGGGTGGGGGGAACACACACACAATCCCACAACCACCTGAGCTTTGACTCTCCAAGTCAGATCGCACCCTTCTGCCCTCTTCCTTTGGGCTGGCTCCGGCAGTCCGGACGAGAGAGCCCTGCTTCAAGACAAGTCCCCGCATCAGTCAGAAGATGACCCCCAGGGAGCAAGCACGCCACTGGTCGGGACGGTACAAGTGTCCAGAGGAGAGCCTTCTTTGTGGCCAGTCAGTTTGCCACTGTGTCCCTTCTCCCCTGGACTCAGGGAGGGCAGTTGTATAATGCAGGGGATCCTGATTTGGGGGCTCTTTCGAACATCTCCCAAACTGAAAGGGTGCAGGAGCCCCACTTCTGCCAATGCCACCAAAACCAACCGCAAGGACCTTACTGCCCAGCCCAGCCTGCAGCACGAAGTCTCACAGGAGGAAACTTCAAACTTTCATGAGATGTGCCACGTACCACCTAAGCACACCACCTAACTGTTTTACATATATAGATAGAAAGATAGTATTATATACACGATGTACCGGTAGATTTAATTCCAGAAGGAAGGTCATTAGCTTTACTTTATAAAGAAATCCCTGTCCTAAAGAACTTGTATGGTAGATCTATGGCAAGTGGACATTTCTGTTCATTCAATATGTTTAATAAGGTTGGACTGAAATAGAATGCAGACATTTCTGTAAAAAAACAAAAGTATAGGACTGCCTTCACTCACTCCTACAAATAGGCAATGACAAATACACCGCGCACAGACCAATAAATAATTCAGCTTTGATTTTTAGCAGTCATATTTAAGAGAACTCTTTTGACTGAGGAAGGTTGAAATATATGCCTCAAACAGTACATTTGCCTAAAAGAAATGTTAATACAAAGCATTGCTTTCCTTCTCTCTGCATGCATACCACAACATCTGCTTCACCTATATTTTCAAATACAAATTGCAAAACTTAACTAATGGGGCTTTTCCAGCAGTGGTGAGCCAGAGAAAAGAATATAAATTTATTTAAATGTTAGTAAAGACGACAATTGTTATGAAAAATAAAAATTCTGCCAATTTAAACATTTCTCTTACTCCATGCATGTATAAGTCCTCATCAATTCATAGTCCTTCAAATCCAAAATGTTCTTGACTGCCTGCTAGGGATGTGCACGAAATGAAATGAAAGAGCCAGTGTGGTGTAGTGGTTAGAGTGCTGGACTAGGACCGGGAAGACCGAAGTTCAAATCTCCATTCAGCCATGATACTAGCTGGGTGACTCTGGGCCAGTCACTTCTCTCTCAGCCTAACCTACTTCACAGGGTTGTTGTGAGAAGAAACTCAAGTATGTGGTACTCCGCTTTGGGCTCCTTGGAGGAAGAGCGGGATATAAAATATAAAAATAAATAAAATAAATAATAAAAAAATAAATTCTGTGTTTCATTTGAGCTCAAAATGAAATGCAAAATGGTTGAAAGGTTTTGCCAAAACAGTGGTTGAGCTGGCTGTTTTGACGAAACAAATTCAAAATGTTCCAAGTGTTTCAGCTATGGGGACAATGGGGAAATGTGAAATACCCCATTGTTCCCTATGGGTAGCTCCTAGGGACACCAAAATTGTAGGGCATGATGTGTGCTACCGACCACCCAACTCATAAAATAAATTGGCAAGTGAGCGATTTTATGATCCTATGGGGGTTTGGGGGAGAGGTTAAAAATTTGTTTTAAAAGCCTATTTCTTTTATAGGTTGGGTGGTAGGTAGCACACATCACACTTGACTACACAACACACTTCAGTGTCCCTAGGAGCTACCCATGGGGAACAATGGGGTATTTTGAGTTTCCCTATTGCCCTCTATGACCAGAATAAGCTGCACTAAGAGCACACACAAGTTTTGCATTGCAATTTGCAATGCATTTTGCAGCCCTGCCTTGAAAAACATTGCAGATTAGAATGAAGCACACAGTAAAGCAAATCTGTTCCTCCCAACACAGAATACATTTCAAAGCCACTCCAAAAATGGCCAAAAGAATAACTGAACCAGAATCCACTGCCAACCATAGTGCCTGGGCTGCAGTAACATCATTGGCACAAGTTGCTCTCTCTCACACAGTTATGATTCCTTACTTCAGCAACAGCTGCCACAACAGCATCCTTAGACGCAAGCATAGCTGTAATTAAGCTCAAACAGCAGCAACTTCAGCCACATTTTGACTGACTAACTACACCTTGCAAAGCAGATTGCAGAGCAGACCAGAGCAGTGAGTAAAGCACAAGTTAGCCTCAAGGCCAGTCATGGAGCTCATCACAGCAGTCACCAAGAAATACTACATAGAGAGCTTCCACTGTCCATTTCTCACCACAACACTATCTCACAAACAAACCAAAAACCACAACTCAAGGGAGGCATGCACCCAAGTTTTGCCTTTGTCAATCTGAGATCCAGAAAACTAGATAGTTATAGCATCAATAGAACAGCATTTTATACTCAGTGCTGAGAAAAGAAAGCCACAAAACCAAACCTTCCTTGATTCCTTTCTCCTATCCCAATGTATGGACTTTCTCTGCCTCCCAGTCCCTTTGAAAATATTTTGAAATTCCCTCCCTTTTTGTTCCTCCCTCCCTCCCTCCCCCCCCATCAATGGGGGCACAGTTGCCCATGAAAACACTTGATTTGTATGATAGCAAGCCAACCAAGAAGCAAGGAGATCACAAGCCAATTGGAAGCCAGTGCCAGAAAACCAATCAGCAAGGTTTTCTGGAGGCCTCCAAAATGGCTCCTGGAAAAAAAAATCAATACATTCCAATCAAAATGGGGCCATTTTGTTTTGAGCTCTAAACAGGCCCTTTATATTAAGGGTGTTCTATTTTGAGCTTGAAACACTCGAAGTGGCTCATTTTGAGTTGACACACTTTGAGCTCGAAACGTTTTGCACATCCCTACTGCCTGCTCATAATCACAAGGCATGAAACAAACAACAGTCAAAACAATGAATGATGAGTCCTGATAGCTCATGTCAGCACTTGACACATTTGCAGATGCAACCTGCATGATACCTCTGCTGTTATGTTCCTCAGCTCTGCGTTATTTAATCTGACCTATCACTGCCATTAAAAAGGGGCAGAGTCCATGGCTGATTATCAGGTATATAGCTTTATAGTCCAAATATATGCATATTTAATGGAAGTAAGTCCCAATATGTTCAATAGGGTTTGGTCCCAGACAGGGAACAATCTAAATATAAGATTCCCTTTGAATTTTAATAAACTGAATACAATGGCTGACATCCCGACTAAATTACTCAGTGGAAGCCCCACTGAAATTAATAGGACAAGTTAGTCATTAATAGGGCCAGTTAGTCTCAGTTTCAATGCAACTTCCATAGATAGTAGTAATTTGGTCAGGATGTCAGCCAAAGATTTTACCTTTTTGTTAACTGTTTGCTCAGTGTATTCAATAAATTCCTAGATTATGAAGATAATTAAATTCCTTAATTTTAGCCATGCAGTTCATAGTGGGTTCAACTTGTGCTTCATCTTCAGCCTAATGATATGTTCACATATTTTGTCAAAGCATCCTCTTGGACTGAGTATGTCAAACACCTTCCTTCCTGAGCCCTTCACTGACTTTCATCAGGCTTTCACTTTCAAGAGAAATTATGCTTACAGAAATGCAAATACATGAATAGAAAATAATTAAAAAGGAAATCCATACAGGTACACATTTTGAGTATTTGTGCACAAATGCATACATGAACCTCTACAGACCCCTATTCCAAGTCTCCTTTTCACACACAGGCACACACACTGCTGCTGTCTAAGGAGATTCATTCAGTTATCAAAATATATCCAGCAATTATTTCTTGGAAGTGAGCACATATGTATTTCCCAAAATGTATTTCATTTTTAAAAGGCTAAGTCAATTGGTTTTAAAACAATTAGTTGATTCAACAAAGAATGCTGCCTGACTAAAAATCAACAAAATAAAAATTAAGACTTAGCACAAGAGTGCAGGAACAAAATTAACTGTCTATGGGAGACGAATCCTCCATTGCACCTGTCCTCCACTGTGCAAAAGAACATCAGCCTGCCACTGATTATTTGTTTCTGACATGATTTATCACCTACTATTCTTTAAACTTGATAAAGCAAATTAATCTTTGATTGCAGAAGCCACTAGAGGTTGTCATTAGTCATGTAGTTTGGTGAGGCTGCATGCGTTTCATTTACCAGTCACAGAAAAATGAAAGCCCAGCAGCCATCACTGGCCACTTTCAACCTTTTTTCTTGGAGAAATGATCTAACAATTTATGGTATTTTTCCAGTGACGGCTCTGGAGCTGCCCAACACGTGGTAATTGCTCCTTAATGTTGTTTCTACAAACAATGCTGACATATTTACCCTTTGGATAGAATATTCCAACACAAATTGTACTAAAATATTCTATTTGATGGGAACTGGCTTGCAAAATCAAGGCAATTAAGGTCTTTCAGACATTCCAGGTCACTTACCGTTTGTAACCAAAGGCAACTGAGATTACATTTGCCAACCTTGATAATTTAAATAAAACAAACAAACAAACCAAAACAAACCCTAAGCAAACTAGTAGGATTTATGGTAAACTTTTGCTATTAAGCATGTAATTTCTTCAAAATTTCCCTCAATCTGGGCAGTGTCTAACACATCTCTTTCCCTGAAAAGCCTGCAGATTTTTCAAATCATCCTCCAGCTGCTCACACCTGACTCTTTGGCTGGAATCCAAAGAACCACAAGTGGAAGGAGAAAATGTACTTCTGCTGCTGTGCTGTGAACTCTTGCACAAGTCCTAGCAAAAGACTTCTCTACAGCACAATGTAACACGGATTAAATTACACCATGATAAATGTGGTAAATAAGGAAGAGATGGATTTCAGCAGATAAACTATATTGGGTCATAAAAAAGATCTGAAAAAAGTTTATGCAAGAGCTTGCTCAAGTGAAGGAACATCTCTGGATTTGAGGATCACTTTTCTCATACAACACTGTCCCACTAGGTTGGAAACAATTATTCTATGAGCAAATGATGCTTTCTGCAAAGGAAGGCAGCCTTGGATCAAAGCACTCTATGTGTCATATTGTTGTGCCAATCCTTCCACATCCTTGCTATCTTCCATGGCTCCATTAGAGTCTTCATTTCCATTAAAGTATGGATTTTGAAAAAATCAGGTACACTAGCACCTGAAAGTTCCACTCCACCCACGTAATAAGGGAAAAAAATTCTAATAGGTGGGAAGGGGGAGATGGTGTAGACAATTGCAAACAACATCATCAAATAGCTTTAACAATTTTCTTTAGTCTGAGAAGGAATGTTCACACTCGGAGAAGAGTTGTTCTTGTCCATACTCATTCGATATGAAGTTATCCAAGGTCACAGAATCACTTGGACAAAATGGAGCAACCTATCAATTGTTACAACCCCATATCTTCCCTCAGTTGGGATTTTCTGTCCATCTCTTGCAAAGGTGATAACAAGGAACATATGGCAAAGATAAGAATTTGAACCAAAGATTTCCAGAATGAGTTCCTAGCAAGTTGATGTTTCTTGCTCAGTGGAGAGTCTAATTATTATTAGTAATGCCATAATTTTTGGCAGAAACGCTGTGGCGCATACGTGTTTAAAAGTTAATTTTCTACACTTGCAGCGCTTACACTGATGTAGTGCTTACTTGTGGGATTTTCTCCCTCCTCCCATTGAACCCACATTCATAGTAATCTCAAGGCTTACTATAAAAAACTATACATAAGGATTGGAGTCCCTGCACTGATATCACTCCATGCTCATGATGTTCCGTTTAGCTGCGGCGTTTACGGCAATGAAGCGTTTCTGCTTTTAAAAAAAATAAATAAAAATTCAGCCTTTTTTCTTTAGTGCGATGTTTATGCTGATGCCGCATTTCTGCCTAAAATTAAGGTACATAAGAAAATGCTTTAGGCTACAATCCTGAGCACACATATCTGGGAGTACATTCCAAACAACACAGTTCAAAAAAATTCTTTAGAAGTATTTATTTACTTTTACATGCGTATCCTGCTCTTCCTCCAAGAAACTCAGAGAGGTGTACAGCTTATGTTTATCCTCACAACAACCCTGTGACGTAGGTTAGGCTGAGAGATAAATGACTGACCCAAAATCATGCAGGGAGTTTCATGGCTGAACAGGGATTTGAACTTGGATCTCCCTCAGTCCTAGTCTAACACTAATAATTACACCTTACCATATTTACCAGAATAGAAGATGACTCTGAATTTAAGACAACCCTCTTAAAAACAGAAGTTAATACAGATTATACGTGTATTTACCCAAAAGGAAGAGGACTCCGAATTTAAGATGACCCCGTGATTTCTAACATCTTAGTTTTTCTCTATTGGGGGGGAGGGGGCGGGATTAGTCTTTGATCCAGGTAAATATGGCACTGGCTCTCATTCACAGGATTATACTAAATATCTGTTTAAAAAAATAAATTTTAAGTTGTATCGGCTAACAAAGCTTTCATGTCACTGCCTGCTCAGACAATCCTTTCCCCTCCTCATTCTGTTCATAGTTTGATTTTATCTATATATCTATATCAAGAATCAGGCCCTGACAAGTTGCAGATAGGGTAGGAGGATTTAAACCACAGAAAAGGGCCAAGTTAAACTACTGGTATAAATCATGATTCGCTAATCCATGTATGTCATGAACAAAGATGCATACTAATTAATGCTGCAATAATTAAAACTTCTATTTTTGTAACTAAGCGAGATCTTTATTAGCACATTACCTACATGATTTTCTGATCATGTAGTACAAAATGCCTTTTGCACTAATTTACATTTGCTTAGAGACAGAGAAACAATTGTGAAAATAAGGACTTCTGCTTGGATCTCTTTATACCGGTGAGGACACCAAGCAATTCAGTTACTTGAAGGTTAAGTCTGAAATCCCATGCATACATACCTAGGAGTAAGCACCATACCTAGGAGTAAACACAGAGCCCAACATCCAGACTAACACTGCAAATGAGGAATAATGTTTTGCATGAGCAACAGGGGAGGAGTAATTTTTGCCAATCCTCCCTTTCATCTGCAGTCCTCTACACTGCTTGAAAATATGTCCCTGAGGGAACCTTTAGGGTCAAATTTTTGGAAGGCATGGGCAGCTGCAGGTGTGTGTGTGTGTGGGGGGGATTGGTGAAAAATACTCCTATCTCATTGTGCACACAAAATATTATTCCCCATTTGTGACATTAATTGCACGATTGTGTGCAGGATTGTGTTGTTATTGCCCAGAACTATCTAGCAGCAAAGGCTTGTAATTAGCAGGCAGAACCATGTTTTTTCATAAAATGGAAATGAAATCTTCCATGCTTTTGGCTGGCAGAATCTAAATACTCATAATTTCCACACCACATGGTAAACCTTTTTTTGAAACTGATGGAAATTTCAAAAGCAGCTTGTGATTCAGAACTGCAAGGGTCTGCCATTCAACAAGAAAAAAGTCAACAATTCACTGAACATGCCCACGCCCTTGAGCAACCCTAAAGTAGTTGTTTGTATCCTGAGATAATGCCAAGGATTTAAGGCCGCTGACTCTAAAAGGTGGGTTTGGACAAATTGCCCTCCCTGTTTTCAGATAGCTAGTAAAATGTTTGGAAACGCTGTTGTACACAGGGAAGTAAAAGTTCCCAGTGCAGAAACAACATACACAACGACCACACACAAAGGGTGTACACGGACCACGGTCCAAACTGCACTACGTATTCAGACCAGTCTTCAGTCCGGTGAACTGGTTCGGCTGAACGGTCCAAGGTTGGGGGTGGGGTGGCAAGTGGCACCTTAAAAGTAAAGGTGCAGGTCCTTACCAGCATGACCACTGTTCCAGGTAGCTTCCTGCTGAGGAGGCACTCCTCCCAGCAGCACGCACATTGCAGCGGCACGGCTTCGTCACTCACTTGGCAGGAGCCGAACTGGCTCGCCGGATCATGGAGCAGTCCAAATTCAGACTGCAGCTTGGACTACAGTCCATGCACAACCCAACCCCCCACACATGGGTGTCTGCAGGTCTTTTTACAGGGCTGGGGGCAAAAGCAACCATCCTAGATCCACTTACTTGGGAATAAACCGGGGGGGGGGGCTGGCTCAATCTGGCGGGGCAAGTGCCCCCTTGCCTCCCTCTCTGGAAGCCCATGCCACATGTTCTTTTAAACATTCCACCAGCCAGGCAAAAACCGGAACTACACAACTTTCTCTTCCACCCATATCTAAGTAATGTGAAACAAATCCTCAGTCACCATTAATATGGAAAGAGAGCAAAACTTGACGCAACCTCAATTTCCCCTGTTACAGGAGGACAAAGGTTTAAGAGCTGTTGAAAGATATCAATAACCTTTTTAAAGTTTTGTGTTTTAAAGAACATTATAGATGCAACCTATTTTACGTATATTTAAGTTATGTTTTAAGATGGTTCTTAAGGTCTGATATCTTGATTATATGCAAGATTATAATTCGCCTTTGAGAAATGTTGTAACACAGAAAAAAGTGAATGATAGGAAAAAGCTCTCACTTTGGAATCTGAAAACAAGTTTCATTTCTGAACAATAATCACAAACCTCAGCATATTTTGCAGACTCCCCAGAGAACTACAATGCACGCATGCATGATTATTTATTTATTAATATCAGATTCCAGTATGGAAACCATTCTCAAAAGAAGCTGACATCATTTCATAGTGCTACCTTGTCCTTTGCTGCTGTATGGATAATTTTATGTTTGCTTAACACAGTAACACCACAATAATAATTTACACACACACACACAATTTGTGGCTGGATTAAGAAACTATAAATTTCATCTCTTGAACATTAGCAAAAAAAATTACACGTGTTTATCATCTCGATTATTCTCAGATTAATAGAGATAAATGACGTGACATAACCAGCAGCAGCTCTGCAACTTAATCATTGCATCTGAGCTATAGGAGACACTTAATTACTCTCATTTTCTAGGATGAATCTAATGAGAAGGCATTAGCCAAATGAAAAGAATGCAGTACAAACAAACAAAATAGTTACACCATCATTAAAGAGAAACTCTGACAGTGCAGGTGACAGCGAATGCTGCATAAATTACCATAATGTTCTAAATGCTGAGCTGTCAGAATGCTAACACAGTGATCACATACCCTGGGAATCTCAGCACTATAGCTGTCAGAAACAGGCATCATAAATCACCTCTCTCGACTGTATTGCTCATTACTACAGCCCTCTTTATACATGTTTTCCAACACTCTTCTATACAGATATGAAGGGAACACTTTTTCTACGAGACAGACAGTTTGCTCTGGCAGACATTATATACAATCATTGCTTTTAAATGGAGACTTTTTTCATTATAATGAATTTAAATGTCTTATTAACGCTCACAGTCCTTTACTTCAACATGCAAAACCCATACAATGCAGAAACAGCAGATCACGCAGTCATATGCTGCCACACTAGTAAAAATAAGGGTATATTAAAGCTTGTCTCTCAAATGATTATTTATAAGCGCTTAGGTTGCTAGAAATTGTAGGCATAGATACACATTGGGGAACAAAACACACTACCATACATGATGAAGTACCAGTGTCAGATTTACTAGTATACGCTACAAGTATAGAGCAGTGGCAACGGCATAATCAGAGCAATTCTAGTGCTACACAGAAAGCACTGCATGTACAAGTAGGTGCACCCTGTTTTGCAACATGCCCTCAGAAGGGCTGGGAAGCAGGGAGTTCTCTCTTGACGATGCGCAGATTCATATGTGTAGAAAAAGCAGATGATACAAGCCTCATGGGACTGTAACACCTCAGAATCCAAAAGGAAGATAATGTGTGGATGCTCCCCCAAGTCAAAATTCCCTGCACATATGCTGAGGCGAGGCAAGGCTGAAAACTCCCTCCTTTCATTTACAGGAAGGGTTTCTTGCTGAGATTTCTTTTGGTCATGGAGAGCATTCTTGGACTCCTGGCCTGCAATGTGAGGCAATGTAGTTCACTGCTTTCTCTTAAAGTCTGAATAGGCTCTAAGGCAGCTCAGCAATGGCTCTAGACAAGTGGGAACAACTAACTTGCATCTTTCCAAATGAAAAGTCATTGTTAAGTTTGCAATGCTTGCAAGTCTGTTTTGAAAGAGACAGTTTTAATGCAACAGGAGCAACTGGAGAAATTGCAACCCAGGTTTTAGGAATGGCTGAACCTCTCTCTCTAAACACTAAATAGGCCTCACACAACATTTGCAGCTTGTATTGGGCTCCTTTCAATAAAATCTGCTTGGACAGACTATCTCTCTGTCTCTTCCAGGTTCCCTGAAGTACATTCCACTGAGTATTAGTGCCATACAAAGGCCAGAAAAGACTTCTGAAACCCAGGCTGTGAATCTGTATTTGTCTACCTCAGACAAAGGAGGCTCTACATATCTGGCAGGTCTCAGGGAGAGAAATTCATTTGTATCTTTTCATCTGAATGTACTCTGCTGGTATTATAATCCCTGAACAGAAGATAAAAAGCATCCTTGCTTTTTATACCTTTATAAAGACGTATTTCTAATCATTTCCCTCACAAGACAGTCCTTGATGTATTCTCCATTTTGATCTCTACAGATTCCCATATAACCTTGCTGGGACAAATGAATCTCAGAGTTAGAGATTCTAGCTTGTGTTATGGAAATACACTGCAACATCAGGAAGCAAGCTCTCCTTGCAATCTATGCTGGTATATTTATCACATTTAGAGACAAAGGGAACAATGAAGATTAGAGCGAAGCAAAAGGAGACACTGAAAATATTTCCCCCTAAAAAAACACTAATTTTGAAATCTACAGACTCCATTCATTCATTCATTCAATTTATATACCACCCTTCCTAAAGTGGCTCAGTGTGGTTTACATTAAAATCAAAAACACATAATAAAACAATTAAAATCAGAAAACATTTAAACCACATTAAAACTTATTAAAATTCAAACTAGATATTAAAAGCCAGGCTAAAAGGATAGATCTATAAGGCTCTCCTGACATAATCCTCATATATACATGGGGAACACATTTCACAGGGACAACAACTGAGAAGGGCTGATCCCAGGTTGCCACTAGATGAATGGGTGGCACTCAAAGACTAACACCTTATGATTATCTTAATGAGCGGTGTGATCTTGTAGAGAAAGGCACTCTCTCATGTAACCTTGACCTAAGCCATTCAGGGCTTTAAAGATAATAACTAGCACTTTGTACTTTTCCTGGAAACATATTGGCAGCCAGTGCAACTGTTTAAGAACAGGCAAAATGTGGTCTCCCTGTGATATCCCAGAGTCCAATCTAGCTGCCACACTTTAGACTAATGGAAGTTTCCAAACCGCGTACAAAGGCAACCCTACAACATTGTACACTGCAGATCAACCAGGAGATTTCCAGCTGGTGCACCACAATTTTCAGGTCATTCTCCTCAAGAAACTGGTGGAGTTGTTGAATCAATCACAGCTGGTGAAAAGCACTCCCAGCCACAACCTCAACCTGAGGCACCAGAGAGAGACCCGTGTCCAAGAGTGCTCCCAAGCTATGAACCTGGGGGATTATAACCTCATCCAGAACAGGAAGTTCTATCCCATCTTGCAGATTGAGACCCCCAATGATAATCTTGCTTGGATTCAGCTTCAGTTTATTATCCCTCATCCAGCCCATCACTGCCTGTAGGCAGGCAGGGACTAATGCCATCTCATGATATTGGTGACAAAGAGAAGGAGATTTGGGTGTCATCAGCACCGGTTCCTCTAAGGAGCGTGCATACACCCCCTCCAAGCCTCCTGTGCAGCTATCTTTAAGCGCCACACATTGCGGCGGCTGCTCTCCTCCACCACCTTTCCCCATTGTTTCTGGTTGTTGCTTGCCTGGCTGACTTCTCTTCCTTCCCTCTCACCTTTGCCTCTCTCTGCCTGCCACTTGAGCTCTTCTGCCGGGAACTGTCTTCCTCCAAGTGAGACTGTTGCCCACAGCGAACACAAGAGCTCAAGCAGTGGGTGGGCAGGGAAAGGGAGGAGGTGTGGGCTCTTGCAAGGACAAGATCGAACTTGCCCTGGAAAGAACCCATGTGACACCAGTGAGCAGCAGTGAATGGAACTCACTTGGAGTGAGACGATTCCTGGCAAAAGAGCCCGAGCGGTGGGTGGAGAGAGGTGGAGGGCCGGAGGGAAGAGAAGCAAGTGTGTGTGTGAGAGAGTGAGAGCGCATTTATGGCATATCTCTATATTCTACTACAAGGTGGAGGGGAATCTAATCCTTCAACCAGACCACTTCATGGATATGGTGATTCCCATTTCTTCATATCAGTGGCAGTTGACATCAAGAGTCCATGGCTTCATTCTGGGACCTTGGTTCTGGGAAACCATTTTTGCAGTTGTGCTCACAATTACCCTAATTCTTATGTTTATTCCCTCTTTGCCTATTAAATGAAACCACTAGATAACAATGAGTTGGCAGAGAATGTGAAAATGCATGGCCTTGTAGACAAATATAATTGGAAAAAACTAATGGCAGCGTAATGTGGCATGCTATACAAGGGGGCCTGAAGGAGTTAAATTCTTTTTGCATTAATTCAGAGAGAGAGAGAGAGAGAGAGAGAGAGAGAGAGAGAGAGAGAGAGAGAGAGAGAGTTATGTGCGTACACTGCCTTTTTACTGTCGCCCAAAAGAAAACTTTCTCCACTCATTGATAATAAAAATTAGAGGGAGGGCAGAGCCAAGATGGCAACCGGTTAACAGCTTGATTCAGGAGCTCCTGCCCTGCCCTGGGCTTCCCCCCTCCCCTGAACATGCCTTCCAGGGGCTTGCCTCCCACAAGGGGGAAGAAAAGATCTCACAACAGCCCTGCCAACAAGAGTCCGGCCAACAATAGTGGAGGATGCATTGGAAAGAAGAAACAAATGAAGATCGACTCCTTCCTTCCCTTATCAGAGGCAACAGAGGGAGATGCGTACGCTGTGAGTACCAAGAATAGATTTACGGTTCTGGGCACAGAGGCCCCCTCCCCCTCAGGCAAAGAGGCTTCTTCACGCAAGCTGGCTATTAGACAAAACACGCCCAAGCCGTCTCGGAGAACTGCTCTTAGTAGCTTCACAAATCGGAGATATAGTGGCCCAACACTTTCTAGCCACACATGCTGCCCCTCATCTGCTCTAATCACTCAGCAACATCTGCATTATCTCAGCAGAATCCCTGATATCCATTCTCGATGGATAAATATTATCACTGAAAAACTGGACAGTATGAGGCAGGCTTTTGACCAATTTATAGCCCAGGAACATCAAGGGGTTAAAAACTCATCGGAGTGTGTTGTTACTAACCCCCTGACCAGCCCCACCCTTCACTTTGGTCTCCACTTATTCACTTAAGATGTCACCAGGCTTCTTGGGAAATAACAGCCAAACAAACTTTCCTTGTGTGCTTCAAAACAATCAAAGTGTCCTAGAAATTCCTCGCAGTGCTTGTCATAGATGGACAAACCACAAGGAGATTACTCACTCTTTGTCCTACTTTTCAAACACACCATCAGAAAACATTGGCTTAATCTCGTACTTCTTTCTGCCTGCTCGTCCACACTTCAGAAGGCTATTTCTAACCTTTCAAAATGTAGCACTGGTGACAAAATTGACACGCCAGCCAGGTCGCTTGCTTTTTTATGGCTACGAACTTATTCTTGTTATTTTATGGCTACAAACTTATTGCAGACCCTTTAATTAGAATTCCAAGTTCCCTCCCTGGCATCTCCAAGATAGGGCTGAGAGAGATTCCTGCCGGCAGGCTTGGAGAAGCCGCTGCCAGTCTGTGTAGACAATACTGAGCTAGATGGGCCCATATGTCTGACTCAGGATATGGCAGCTTCCTATGTTCCTACTGTGACTCTGGAACTTGTACAATCTAAATTCCTGCAGGCAGCACTCCAAGTACCGAGATGTGTCTCCAATGCTATTCTGCGCCTGGAGACAGGCCTGATCAAGCTGGCGGCTAGGGTGTGGATGGCCATCCTCAGTTATTGACTCAGATTGTCCTTTTGCCCAATTGGTTTTGCCCCCTAACCCTATGCAATGATTACAAATCTAGCTGGATTCAGACAATTGACAAAAATGGCTGCCCTGGGCCTTTCCCTCTTGACGCTGCTCAGCATTGGCTACGACCAGGCAAAAGCAACCATCAAGCAGCACATTATAGACACTGAGCACTAAACCGATCTCAGCAGAGTCCCAAAATTTCATATCAGTGATGGGCTTAGATATTTTGCTTCTCCAGCAGCATTACCTCAACCAACTGGAGGTTCCAAAGCACAGAAGGGCATTCACTTTGGCTTGCTGTCATGGCCTCCCTTCAGTAGTGCTAGAAGGCTATTATAGAAAGACTCCATTTGCAGAGTGACTATGCCCCTGTGGCTTAGGGCAGATCGAAACTACTGAGCATGTTCTCCTCTACTGTTTGTTCTATAGAGACATTCATGCTTCCCTCATCCTTCCATTGCTAAACAAGTATCCAGGTTGTCTAAACTGGATACTGTAGAATTGGCTGGATACTAAACAAGTATCCAGCCAATTCTACAGCTCCTTCCTACTCTCTGACTCTAAGCCTGCCATCATATATAGCGTCGCCAGGTACTGTGTGGCTGCAATTGGTATTCGTCAGTGGCATTAGGAAGGGGACTGAAAATAAAACTGCGAATAGTATAATGCCCTTATACAGAACTAGGGTGTGACCACACCTGGAGTACTGTGTACAATTCTGGTCACCACATCTAAAAAAGGATATTGTAGAACTGGAAAAGGTACAGAAGAGGGCAACTAAGATGATCAGGAGCCTAGAGCACCTTTCTTATGAGGCAAGGCTACAACACCTGGGGCTTTTTGGTTTAGAAAAAAGACGACTGCAGGGAGACATGAGAGAGGTCTATAAAATCATGCACGGTGTGCAAAAAGTGGATAGAGAGAAATTCTTCTCCCTCTCACATAACACTAGAACCAGGGGTCATCCCGTGAAATTGATTGCTGGGAAATTTAGGACCAGCAAACGGAAGTATTTTTTCACACAACACATAATCAACTTGCGGAGTTCTCTGCCACAAGATGTGGTGACAGCCAACCACCTGGATGGCTTTAAGAGGGGCTTGGATAACATCATGGAGGAGAGGTCTATCAACAGCTACTAGTCGGAGGACCACCTCCAGCCTCAAAGGCAGGATGCCTCTGAGTACCAGTTGAAGGGGAGTAACAGCAGGAGAGAGGGCATGCCCTCAATTCCTGCCTGTGGCTTCCAACAGCATTTGGTGGGCCACTGTGTGAAACAGGATGCTGGACTAGATGGGCCTTGGGCCTGATCCAGCAGGGCTGTTCTTATGTTCTTATGACAGGCAGTGAGTCCTATCAGCCTTAATCTGACCTTTGGTGACTCTGGGCGGGCCCTACAATTGCTCATGCGCCTCCCTTTTTTTTACTGTTCCTTATAACCTTTAATCTGGCCATTTTCCAGTTTTATTACTCAAGCTTTTATGTATTTCTGTCTTCTCAAGTCTTTTAACCTTTTTATATCCATTTTATACCCCCCCCCCTTTTAATACCCTTCATGCGTTTTAATAACTTTTATTACTTCTCAGGCTTTTAAGTCCTCATGCTTTTGGTGTATTATCTACTATTTTTTTAGTATTTTTAGTCCTTTTAATATGTACCGTTTTAAATGTAATCACTTTTTATCTGCTCTCACTTTTAACATGTAATCACCCTTATACTTTATGCTGGTCTATGACCGTAATGAAGATTGATTGACTGATTGGTTGATTAAAAATTATAGGGAAAACTGGTCATCAGCATATTGATGCTGATGACACCAAAATGATGTCACCCAGTACCAAATCCCCTGATGACCTCACCCAGTGGTTTCATGTAGATGTTAAAAAGCACTGATGACAGAATGGAGCCCTGAGGGGCTACATATAACAGCTTCCATTTTGAAGAGCAACTGTCACCAAGTGCCACCATCTGGAATCTACCTGAGAAACAGGAGCGGAACCACTGAAAAACAGTGCCTCCTATCCCCAAATCCCACAGGCGATCCAGAAGGATATCATGGTCAATGGTATCGAAAGCTGCTGAGAGATCCAAAAGAACGAGCAGAGTCGCACTCCTGCCGATTCCCTAGTGAAGGTAATCTACCAGGCCAACCAAAGCTGTCTCAACCCCATAGCCTGTCCCAAGGCTAGTCTGAAATGGGTCCAGATAATCAGTTTCCTCCAGGGCAGCCGGCTTTGGCATCCTTTGGCTTTTTAAAGAAAAAAATTTGGTTTTGTTTTTTGCTCCATTCAAAAATGGTAGATGGCAGCCCACTAAGAGAATTGAATAATAAGCTGTAGGGGTCACAAGTATTTCTCATGTCCAACAGCTACCACATATTCCCTCATATTCTCAGAGGTTCCTGCCAGAGATAACTCTCCTCTGCAGTAACTCAGATAAGCATGGCACATCCCTACCTCCGCTGTCAACAACCTAATGAGCTGGCGAGGACTAAGGAGTAAAGTCATTAGTCTCTCCACCTGGAGAGACATCCCAGTTCTTAGGTAAGCTTTTTAAAGGTCACCCATTCAGACCTCCATTTATATTTCACCCAAGCCATTTCCAGTCTTTTGTTCAGTAGGTCTGTAACCAAGTTGACCAACTCCTGCAATCATGAACCTCATTGTTCTATCTGAGTTTCAGCCCCTCCAGGATGGGAGTGTGATTTATGCATTGCGTCCAGGCATGTTTTGGAGTACAAGTACTCCTGGTCAAGCCACATGGCCTCGGGATCAGAATTGTAATTGGTTCTCAAGCTTGTTAGTGGTAGCTCTATGCCAATTGCCCTTTCTTCTTCCTGCTTTTCTGTTGCCTTCCCCCATGAGGAAATATGCTTGTGTGCCCATCTACAAGTGCACTGGTCGCACCACCGGACAAGGATAGGTAATACTAATCTTCTGCACCTCTAAATCTCCTCATCTCCTTCTCTTTCTTTTCCATTTGAGCATCCAAGCCGTTTTTACAGCAAGCCCTAAACTGTTTTATTGACAATTTGGATCTTAAGCTAAAATTCCTCTTCATGAGATTCTATTTAAGACTTCGGAGATTTTATTGCCTGCCTAACCAGCTTTTCATTTTTTGTACCCATTTCCCCTCAAATAAATCTTTAAACTGCATATATGCTTCCACATTATTTCCAGGCCAAAACCTTGCTCAAGATCAATATTGTAAAAGACTGCTCCCCCCACAGTCAAGCTGTGGGTTGTAACATGTGCCCCATGATAACCCAGTGGTATAGCTGGAGTGGCCTAAGTCAAGTACTCTGGAGCAGATCTTTTAACAATACTCATATCAAGCATATGAGTATATAGAACCTCATATAGTCATAAATTCAGGTGGTCTTTAATTGTATTGAATTATTTCCAGCTTCTCTCTTTTCAATTTTGTATACACTGAATTAGTAAATGTTTTAATAAAATACAGAGCTTAAGAAGAGAGAGAGAGAGACTGCCCTCTTGACACTAGTGGAAAGAACTTTATTATTGAAGAACAAAGTATGAACGTTTGCCAAATTACATACTGTCACCAGGTAGATTCCCTTGAGGGATGTGAAATTATTTATCATAGCTGCTTCTTAAAATTGCCATGAACATACAGTGAAACCAAGTAGAAGAGCGACTTCTTTTTTCGGATCCCAAATGTATGCATGTTCTTAGTAACAATTAATGAGCAGCTCTAGACAATTAAACAATTGCACAGCAAAATAAAAACATCTGCCTCTTGAGAATTTTTAGAGACTAGTCAACAGGGTGGAAAAATAGGACATATGATGTTCTATAGTTAACAGCTGGAAATTTACTGTACTTCAACTTATCTCAGGGATTTTAGTAGTTATTGTGAAAATTAATAAATTATCCACATCTCTTCAAAATAACTCTTTTAGAGCAACAATGAATTGAGTGCAATTGCAATTGATAATGTATACTAATTGGCAATTCTATTACAAAGCAAGGTTCAAAAGGTTAATTACAACTTGATCACCAGTTTATCTTGGAAACATGAAGCCAATTTCTATATGTCTATAAAATGAAGATGTACTGCATGCATTATAGCACACTGACAAATGATTGGGTCCTCTAACATCAATGTAACAAGCATTAACATTTGCTCTGCCAGTAAAACTGTCAGCTCTTTTTAATTCTGAAGATATAAAACTGCTGTAAATGCTTTGGTTTTCATTTTATTAAATTAATGGACCAAGAGCGCCAAGTCAAGCCAAAATATGTTGTCCAGTTATGCCTAGAATTAGAGAAACTATGGAGGTAATGAAGCTCAGGACACAATTATCTGTCAGTGTACTATTAATATAGAACAGTATATAAGCATTAACGGGTTCATGTTTTTATGAAGTCATTTGCTGATCAGGCCAGTGCTAGAAACAAGACAACCATGGACACCTGTGCAAAGCAATTCAGTTTTTATTAACTACAAATAAAGTAACAAGTATCTCTATCTAGGCAAAGATTTCTTAAACAAACACCTTAAACAATTCTCCCTTGTAAACCCCAATATATGGAACGCCTTTTCTTGGACATGTACATGGTGCCAACTCTCTATTTCTTTCTATTTCTCTCCTCAAAACTCACCTGTTCTGCAGAACCTTTGGCTCATCCCTATGCTAATTGTAACCAAAATGTAAAGACGATTAACAGCATTCTTCTTTCCCTCCATTTCCCCAGTGTCTATTTTGGATTGTAAACTCCTTGGAGACACAGGCAAATCTGTATAATTCTGTAAGGTGCCATGTTAACTGACAGCACAGCAACATAGCCATGTGTAATTTCCCTCATTCCTTATCTCCAGGAATAGGCATATTATAATGAGAACTAGCCGACCCCACACAGAGCATCTTTTCGCTCTTTGGGGTCGTTGGTTACCTCTTCTCCCCCACCTCCTGCCCCAGTCTCCGGGCCCATCCACCTCTCCTCCCCACCGCCACTTCTGCTCCCCCCACTTTCTTTCTCCCCTCCTGGGCTTTGCCTCCGCGGCTGGGCTGGGCCCACCGCCATCTCTGGCCTCCACGGCCAGGCCTGCCGCCACCATGGCGACCAATCCTCCTGGGTGCACCTTAGCCAATCAGGCGCTTCTGCCACTCAGCCAATCAGCTGGGCACTGGGACGCACATTCCAAGGCACACCCAGGAGAATTATATATATATAGATGATGGGGCTAACCTGTAAAGGAGTTCAAGTGTAGGCTGATTGTTAGTGGTTGCACAGAGAATCTTTTAATTACAGAAAGGAACTGAACTAGATGACCATCAGCTCCCCCTGCCTCTGTGACTGCTTCACGCAGTGCAGTCCTGGGCATGAAAGTACCATATAGTTTAATCCCAAATAAATGTGTGCATACAGGATTGCAGAGTGTCTTTACCAAACTGAAGCAACAAGTCCAGTTGTAGTTAAAGACTAACTTATTAATGAGTAAGTTTTTATGGACTAATTATCACTTCATCAAATTCAGGAAATCTGTCAATTAACTTCTGTTTCCTCAAAACCCACTCACTCCCAGACTTGTATGGGAAGAAACAAGATATGCGAAACAATCCTGGATAAAGCACCAAGTATGCATGCCGATACTGAAGGGGGCATTCAGTAGCGTTGAGTGATGATAAAACATACTTATTCCATTTCTTTCATCTTCCAGAACAGATTTATTTATCTAAAATATTTATACCCCACCCCGCCCCCCCAATACACTACTGCTCGGGGCAGCTCACAACATTAATAAAATAGATACAATGTGTTTTTTTTAAAAAAGACTAATAAAATTTTAAATAAGACTAGACTAAAACCACATTTAAAATTAAATTTTAAAAAAAGTTTCAAATTAAAAGTTATTAATAAAAAGCTAAAAACTAAGAACTATAAAAACTAAAGAACTCACCAGATATAAGCAACAGATAAAACATTTAAAAGCCTCTTTTAAAAGATGTGTTTTTAATTGGGTTTTTTTAAATACTGAGGGAGGGAGCATAGCAAAGCTCTTCAAGGAGAGAGTTCCAAAGCAGAGGGGCCACAACTGAAAAGCCCCTGTCTTCAGTCTACGCCAACCAGATCTCTGTTAGGTGGTGGAGCTATGAGCAGGGCCTGAGATGCCAAGCGGAAGGCCCTGGCAGTTTTATATGGGCAAATGCAGTCCGAGAGGTACTCCTACCTGTCAAGACCAGCACCTTCAAACTAGCCTGGAAGCAGACTGGTAACCAATGAAGCTGCTGCAGGATGGGTGTGACACTCATGAAGTGACTTGCACCCACAAGCAACCTTGCGGCAGCATTCTGGACCAGCAGAAGTTTCTGAACCATCTTCAAGGGCAACCCTACGTAGAGTGCATTGCAGCAGTCCAATCTGGTTGTTACAAAAGCATGAGTGACTGAAGTTAGGCCCGACTTCTTCAAGTAGGGTCGCAGCTGGCATACTAGCTGTTGCTAGTAAAAAGCACCTCTGCATACCACAACCACCTGTGCTTCCAAGGACAACATTAGGTCCAGAAACACCCCCAAGCTGCAAACTTTGTATTTCAGAAGGAGTGTGACCCTGTCCAAGACCAGATTTATTTCCTATTCAGATGATCAATTTTACCAACCCAGAGCACTTCCGTCTTCTTGGATTACTTCAGCTTGTTCCCCCGTCACCTCATCCAGTCCAGAACAGCCTCCAAGCCTTGCTTCAGAACATCCACTCCCTCCCTGATGTCTGCTGATTTAAAAGATAGGTAGGGCTGGCTGTCATCAGCAGCCCACACCCACAGATGACCTCTCCCAGAGGTTTCATGTAGATAATAAACAGCAGAGGGGACAGAATAGATCAATGCACCCTATAGATCAAAGTGTAGAGCAGGCATCCCCCAGCACGTTTTTGGTTTTTTTTTAAATGCCAGAGGTTTTCAACCCTTTTTGGTTGAGGATTCCCTGTAACATGATATGATATTCTATGGAACTCTAATATCCTCTTCCTAGCCCCCAAAGCAAAAACTGGTAATCAGTAATTTATTTAAAAATTACAAAATTCAAAGACAAATTTTTTTCTGAATTAATAATTGTAATTTGGCTGGGATGTGTGTCAAGATCACCGGACAACTGAAAAATTAAGAATGCTCACACATGCAATTCTGAGAGTTCATTTACAATGTGAAACTTGAAAATGAGACATTTATGTTAAGGCTAACTCTTACATTCTAGAACCCAATTCTAATGCTATACTAACCTTGCCATATTAACCTAATAAAATAAACCATAACATAGGGTCTGCCTATTTTGTCACACCACTTACAAATAAAAACAGGTTTTTGAACATTAAGCATAGTAAGACTGAAGGTCAAAAGATGCGTCAAGAGACTAGAGCAAGACACGTTATTCATGGACACTTCCACTCTGAGTGGACAGGTGGCACAAAAGAGGAAAGTGAAGTCCCTGAGGTAGACAACTGAAATATTTCACAGAATCCTGAGGGATGCTTGCAGAACCCTGGTTGAACAACAATGTTTTATGCATTTAAAGTGGAAAACTCCAGTGTCACATTGGTAACAATTGTGCCTGCCATGTCCAATAGGTAGACACCCTTAGTTAAACCCTTAGTTTAGAGCCCCATTATATGCTTTGGGCAGCAGAATACATGATCTATCTCATGGCTCTCAGTACCACTTCAGCCCATTTACCCAGTGCTATAGAGACACAAAGAGCCAGATCTCACGATCAGTGAGACCTGGTTTCAGGAGCTCAGCGGGGAGAGCGGGCTAAGCCCACTCTCCCTGTACACAAGCAGGGCAGGAGCCCTGGGCAGCCGGATCGGCCATCCACACGATTGCCAGCTCTGTGATGGAGCCGGCGGGGGGTGGGGGCCGATCAGCCCATGGAAGCTCCAGCATGCCCTGCGTGAGTGCGCAGGGCATGCTGGCGAGACCCCCGGAGCCAGGAGGTGGCTTTTCACCTCCCCTCCTGGGGTCTCCTTGTGAGTAGCCGCACGACGGCTACTCACGATTTTTTTAAAAACGGGTTTGCGGAGCGCTCGCAAGCCTGATTGTGGGAATACCCCCCTAGAGTCTATTCTCACAATGGAGAGAAACTGGGCTAAGGGAGCCCAGCCAGCTTTCCCTCCACCAAGAGAACCACCGGGCTCACGCCGGTAGTTCAATGGTGGCTAGCACGCCTAAGAACCCCTGCCCTAAAATGAGGTTTGCGGAGCCCTCGCACCACTAACCCCATTTTGTCGATCGTGTGCTGCTGTGCTGTGGCAACACATGGGTAGACACACAACCATGAGTGTACAACGAGCCTCCCAGCCTCCGGGATCTCCCCAGAATGCCCCGTACACTTGCGCAGGGCATCCTGGGATTTTGGAGGGCCAGGTGGCCCTTGATCTCTGCCACCCCTACCGGCTCCATCACGGAGCCAGTAGTTGTGTGGGTGGCTGATCCGGCTGCCCAAGGATGGCTCTCTGTTTGTGTGCGGGGAGAGCAGGCTAATCCTGCTCTCCCCGCCAAACCCTCCTTGGCGCCACATGTTGATCGTGTGTAGAGCCTCCTAGTTTCCTACTCTGGAGCAGCAGCAACCATAGGTCCTGCTGTGTGATCAGCCAATGCTAAGGGCTATCAGTACAGCTCCCTAGGCCCGACACATTCTTGCAGTAGTCAAAAGCAAGGGTGTTTTCCCTCTACAAATAGAAACAATCGGGATAGGTCTATCCAAGCTCTACTCCACTAATATTTCACAGGAAACTACTTTTAGCTATCATGGTACAAACTGAGGCAGCAATTCTGCATTCAGGAACTTCCGCACACTTTCCACTGAAGTCAGTAGAACTTATCTATACACAGTTGATGGAAAGACTGTCCCTGCCTGTCAAGAGGTTTTTTTTAGCCCATATCAAATTCATTTTTTAAAAGCTAAAAGGTTGCTTCTAAAGAAATTAGGAAGCATCACTATAAACGGTCCCCAATATTTTGCCTGTTATGTAGATAGTCAACTGAGAATTTTTCTATCCAGCATATTCAAAATAATTCTCAAGTATTTATTATGTAGAATATTTATATACAATATTTCAACAACAAAAAATTGTTTACATCGCAAAAGGAATGAAGAGATGGTTTCCTGCCTCAGAGTGGCTCAAAATCTAAAAACAAACACAAGGGAAAGACCAGCAACGGCCACCAACAGAAGAATGCTGTGCTTGGATGAATAGGGACAGTTGCTTCCCCCAACCCCTGGCCAAAAATATAAGAGAACTACCACTTTAAAAACATCCCTTTTTAATGAGTTAGCAGTGGTATACCTAGCAATAATAAGAGTTGACGCCACATTAAATCAAAAGTGATTTTACATGAGGGAATCTAGCAAACTATTTTCTTTTTTTAAAGTGTATGTGAATATCCAAGCATTAGCATGGAACTAGAGTTGCTAAAAATATAATTGCCAATGGGTAAACACCAACTATCTACAAAGTATATATTAAATCCCTTCTATTTTATTCAAGGAAAAACACGTAACATACACATTCATAGAAGTCTCTCAAGCGCTCAGTTACAGCTTAATAGCAACTACGTTTAGTTTAAAATAATTATATACTTGGCAATTCTAAAAATCAATTCAGTATTGGCTAATACATAAGTAGCAGTAGAGCACACAACTGATGATGCAGATGCAGGGACACTTAGGTATGAACGTATTTGTTTGTAGATATATTACAAAATTCTGCATCCGCTTAGTGTCTAATAAATCATTCATGAAAACAGAATATATATATATATATATATATATATATATATATATATATATATATATATGTATGTTATTTGACAATTCAAAACCTGTGCCTTTTAAAAAAGACTGCTGATTCAATTACTCCACAACTATTACGTTTCATTATTAAATGATGTTGACAACTGTCACTTTAGAAAAGCTCTCACTGACCTTAAGAAAACCTGACTAAAAACAGAGAGAAAGAGATGGAGGAGAGAACAGGAAGGGGAAAACACATTTCACTAAAAGAATGAAAACCACCCATTTCTCCATTTATTTATTTTTTTTTACAAAGAAAGTGCCTGCTGATACAACAATTAGAGTTTATGAAAGCGAACCTCTGGTGTTTTGTTGGTTTTTTTGAACACTAAATTGCAAAACATCAACAGCATTACCACAATAAACCTCATACAACATCATTGCTGTAATACATGATGAAGTGTTCTATGCAGAGTGTTCTATTTGCAGCAATGATTCATTGTGCTCAGGGAAAAAAAAATGCTGACACTTCTAGAAGACATTTCCCGTAAAAGGTTGAAGTCCTTAAGCAGCAAAAAGAAAAAAGAAAAGAAAAAGAAAAAGAAAAACACCAGCGTCCATCATCTTTAAACCCTATTGATTTCTTGAGAAGATTTAAAAGGCTGTTTACTTATTTCCCATCATTTTTGTCAGTGCTGTAACAGTTCTCTTCCCACTGAATAAACCTCTCATGATCCTCCTGGTGATTAAGGTCAGACAAAATGTCAAACTCCTAATGCTAAGTGCTTTCACATTAAAAATTAATATCAAATCACCAAGTAAAATCCAAACAAGAACTCAAACATGTAAACAGTACACAATATGGATAATACTGACCATTACAAAAAAACAGGATAATGCATACATGAAACATACACTTGGAAACCACCACCTTTCACTCTTACATTCTTGCAACCCTTCCTTATTTTAGAGTTATTGTACTATGGTTGACACAGACCTTTAAAAAAGTGATTCCTGAATTAAAGTTTGAAGCTATCTCCCATATTTATTCCAAGTCTGCTTACTAGTATCAGAACCAAGATGGTTTGTTTTTATTTTATTCTGATAGTTTTGAGCCATCAAAAAATCAGCATGCAGGTCTCAAGCATTATTCCTGTAGACATTGCATTTATCAGAGGCAGTAAAAGGATACACTATTATCTTTTCAAAGAAGCAGTGTTTCTCCATAAAAGCAAAGAAAGCATCCCCTACTTATGTTCACTCCTCCAAAATATTACATAGATGTGAAAGAACAGAAATATTCCCAAGGGTTGCATATTGATATTATATGCACCAAAACAACTTTGCCCATATTTCATCTGCTTATTTGTCAGCCTTTGGCTGACCCTAATTTTACACCCCAGACTAAATAGTATGGGCATGATCCACAAGTACTACTGGCATAGTCCCTGTGTGAGAAGAATTCTGATATTTTACACACACACACACACACACTTTTTTTTTTTTGCCGCCTAGTGGGCACAAGCTGTGCAATAAAATGTCTTTTTTGTGCCTTTCAATTTGAAGGGGGGAAATCCACAAGATGGTTTCCAGACAGAATATAAATAGTAAAAACATTAAACGCCAATGCAAAATCAATAAACACAGTAGACTGATTTTAAAAAAGCAGAAAACACAACAAAATTACCATAAAAGCCTTATAGAAAATAAAATTCAATAGCAGCAGTAAAGATAAGAAGAAAAGCATGGGCAAATAAAAATGTTTTAACTTGGTGCCCGGAACGCAACAACCACGGTACCAAATGAATATCACCGGGGGAGCCTTCCACCACAACCACAGAAGGGGCTCCCTTCCCAGATATGACCCACGCAACCTCTGAAGACAGGAAAATAGCCTCCAAAGATGGTCTTAAAATCTGGGCAGAGCAGGCGATCCTTAAGATACACTGGTCTCTAGCTGCAAAGAGCTTTGAAGATCAAAACTAGCATTTTACATTGTGCCCCAGAAAGGGCACAATGCAATCAGAAGCTGTGTTCCATGCAATTAGTTCTCGTCAACAATCCAGCACTGACTGAAGCTTCCAAGTAGTCTTCAAGGGGAGTTCCAAACTAGGGATGTGCACGGAACCAGCTGGCCCAGTTCGAGTCCGGAACGGACTCAAACTTGACTGGGCCAGTTTGGTCCAGCACCCCCTCAAACCGCCCCCCCCCCAGTTCAGTTGGGGGGCCGTGATTTTTTTAAAATTTTAAAAATGGGTTTTTTACCACATCCTTTTGGGGGGAGTTCCTTGGGGTGACCGGGGGGGGTCAGCGGAGGTTCCCCCTCCACCTGCCGGCCTCCGTTATCACTGCCAGTGGCCTGTTCGTCCCATTTTTTAGCCCATTTGGGCCTTCAAACTTCAGCACGGTGGCCATATTGGACTTCTCAGAGGCCAATTGCACAGGTGCAACAGCATCCAAAATGACCTCCATGCCAGTCTGAAGGCCCGAACGGGCTGAAACGGGTCGCTGGCAGTGATAACAGAGGCCGTCGGCGGGGATAGAGAACCTCCGTGGACCCACCCACCCCCGCCACCCCAAGGAACTCCCTTGAAGGGGATACTCCTGGGGCGGGGGGATGAGAAACATACCTGCCAAGTGCCCAAGTCAATAATGAATTCCCACATTTCGTGGCTCACGACCACTCAATGGTAAGTCCCGATTTCCACTGCCTCCCCCTCCCTTCAGAGAGTCATCTGTGTCTGAGATGCAGCTTTGAGGGAGGAGGCCAGTGAGGAGAGACATCATCTCTCTGCAGATAGCCTGGCTATGAGGTGTCTCTCTCAGAGCATGCAGATTTTCCTGCAGAAAAGCAGGGTTTCATTCGTTTAAGAGAGCACTTGCTTCATACCAGAGGTGCACCTAGGTAATTTTGGAGCCTGGACCTAAAGGCCTTTGGAGGTCCCCTTCCCCACTGCAAGTTAAGCATCATCCTCTACACACAAACATACACACAGTTTTTTTAACACGTGGGTTTTTGAGGAAATAAACAGCAACTGAACTCACATTTATTGCTGCATTTATATACCGCCTTTCGTTAAAAGACAACCCCAAGGTCGTTTACAAAAGTTAAAACATACAATAAAAAGGCAATAAAACATCAAGCTAAAAAAAAATTAAAAATTAAAACATAAAATACAGGCATAAAAACAATACAACAGATTGTATTCACATGAATGTAAGAATATAAAACAGGTATATTTATGCAAATATGCATTAGCAGAAACATTTCAACACACAACTTAACACATGCCCATCCCACATATTTCTTTCCCCACACACCCCGTCTCTAAAGCACCCGGCGCAGGTCAGAATCACACTCGGCCACCTGGCGCAGAGTGGGCCGGTGGCACAATGTGGCAGCCACACCACCCAGGACAGAATAAAGAGGATTTGGGCCCCCAGGAGCTGTGAAGACCCCGGACTTCAGCCCCAATGTCCAGGAGTAAGAACACCTCTGCTTCACATCCCTGCAGAAAGGGCAGAATTGTTTGATAGGGAACTGATTTCCTTGCTTTTCAGAATATTAATTTTCTTCAGTTTATACAGTAGATATCTCTGTAGAAAGCGTCAGATTACTTGACAGAACACTGACTTTGCTGTACAGAATAATTTCTTCCATTTATATAATATATTCCTGCAGGAAAAGGGTCAGATTGTTTGACAGAATACCGACTTACCTTTTCTGAGATCTTCTGAGATCAGAAGGTTGCTTTGGCTTGTTGGCATCTACTAGCTATGTACAGAATGCCTGCCCAGTGGTGGGGGGGAATCTATTGTATTAATTCTCTGGGGTATGCCTTGGAATGTGCATCCCAGAGCCCAGGTGATTGGCTGGGCAGCGGACGCGCCTGATTGGCTGAGGCGCACCCAGGAGGATTGGTTGCTGCAGCGGTGGTCCGGACGTGGAGGCCAGAGGTGGCAGGCCTGGCTGCAGAGACAAGGTCCAGGAGAGGGGAAAGAAAGTGGGGGGGAGCAGAAGTGGCAGTGGGAAGGAGAGGTGGCTGGGCCTGGAAGCAGAGACTGGGGCAGAAGTGAGGGGAGAGGTAACCACCAGCCCCAAAGAGCACACAGATGCTCTTGTGCGGGGTCAGCTAGTTATCCCTATTTCTCATTCTGAAATGTTGGCAGATATGGAGACAGAGAAAATAAAAGAGTAGTGCATCTCTTTACAAAACTGAGAAGCAGAAACTACTGACAAGATCTAAGGATCACGACTGCCACCAAAACTATTCACCTTATGAAGTAATGGGTCAGTTCAAGATATTTCCAAACTTGCTGTCTAGAAATTTATGGGTAACATAACACAGGAGCAAATTGCCTCAAATTCATATTAAATCAAGGACTAAGAATGAAACTAGAGAAACCAGACTTGCTGGCTATTGTTTTCTTGTCCCATTTTAGAATAAATTGTTATTTATGGTTTTAACATTTTATTCACTGTCATTTTATTGTTCCACTGTTATTCTACTTTCTTCTTCTTGTACCTGCCCTGATATTTATATTGCAAGATGTCACTGGGACTGAATAAAATAATTACATGTTGATAGACAGAAGTGGTCTATAGGAAAGCTCTGTATATTTTGTTGCTCTGTAATCACACCATTGCACAGTGCAGAAGCACTAGGTGCATAATTCAGCTTCTGAAAAATGATTCGCTTTTAGCAAGTTTTCAAGGTCTAATGGGGAACAGTATTTGCCATTGTTTTGCATTGCTCATTGCCCCTTTCCTTGATTATTAGAATATAATATATATTCATGTATGCAGACTAATAAGATTGGGATCTTCCATTGTAGGTTACAGAATTCAGCTTTTTAATGCAGGCACCAGGTTACCATGCTGCTGAATTTTATTTTTAATGCAGAAGTACACACATCTTGGGCTATACTCTCACCAACAGCGTTTGTGTTTTTGTCTTCTTTTGGTCAATGTAGTAATACTGCAGGATTTGGAATAAGGAACAATTCTTGAGTGGAGCAATTTTCTTTAACAAGCCCAAACAAAGAAGAGCCAAATAACTATGCAACTGTACAAGCTTTGCAATGTTTGCAGTATGCATGTTTTATCTCCCTTGCTACACACAAGTAATAGTTGCAAAGCAAAGAAAAGCATGACCATCACTAAGCAGTGTACACAGGAAATAAAGATCTGTCCTCTCCCCCACCCTCTCACTCACACACACCCTAATTGGATGAAAGTTGGCGCAACCTTAAATACAGCTTCAGCTTTAACACCATTTAGTCTAGACATCTTTGATGGAGTATTAGTGTTAGCTAATGTCAAACAGCTGGCCATTAGTGGAGATTATCAAGCTATTTAATACACGTGCAGAACCAGAGTAACATGGTAATGGGTGCATTATTCATTAGTAACTGGAGACCTGCAGCCAATGTTCTGGCTGGTTAGTTCAAACAATTCCCCACCCAGCCAGCCAGCCAGCCCCAACATGTTTCCCACAGAAGCTACACTGTCAACAGTACTGCTGATACCTCTGCCTGAACAGCAAGAATCTTTCTATATATTCTGGCGGGATGGCAGGGGAAAGTGTTCTTGCGAGAGCTTGCAAGCA
The DNA here is from genome assembly GCF_027244095.1 of Hemicordylus capensis. Taxonomy (NCBI): domain Eukaryota; kingdom Metazoa; phylum Chordata; class Lepidosauria; order Squamata; family Cordylidae; genus Hemicordylus; species Hemicordylus capensis. Next base: position 264,279,631 of record NC_069657.1, on the reverse strand, counting down.
ACAGGCACATTTGAGTCTACTATGTACCTAACATCTGCAAATAAATCTTGCCTACGCCACAGACTGCTACATAAGTGTGATAATCTGTTCGGTAGAATCTAGTATCTCCTTGCAGACAGGTGGGTTTTCAACTGTGGCCCATGTTTTTTTGCTGTTTCTAGAAGGGCCCTTTGGCCTCTGCTAAAAATATAAGCAGGGCCCTGGTGGATAAGACCAAAAATCTATTGAGTCCCCAGCATTCTGTTTCCCACGGAAGAAAGCATGTCACCTCTGAGAAGCTCACAACAGTTGCACAAAGACAACAGACCTGGCTCCTGCCTGCCCCCTGACCTCTGCAACTGTTATTCAGAGGGCTACTGCTAGGGGCCACTGTCACCAGTGAGTCAAACCAAACAGGAATCCAAAAACAAGTTCAAAGAGGTTTTCTTTCCAGTGAACTGGAACTGAACTTGAACCTTAATCACTAGATGGCCTTGACTGAAACCAAACTCCTAAACATAAAAAGCAGAAACCCATTCAAGATAAGTAGTTCAATAATCAGGCACTTAGCTTATAGAAGCTTGATTAAAGTTTTAACTTCTTGTTTTTCATTCTGTTGTATTTTGTTTCTAAAAACATCTAGAAATTTATTTTTAAAAAATACAACCATTACAAAATAATATGCTGGATGACTTCCAAACTTATATTAGACACACTGAAAAACATTTTGCATGAGCAAAGGGGAAGGAACAATTTTCACCGATCCCCCCTTCCTTCTACAGTCCCTCTCAGTAACATCTTTTTGGGAGGCACAGAGGAAGGGGGGACTGGCAAAAACAAAAACAACCCCCCCCCCAAAAAAACCCTCCCATAATCCCTGGCTATTAGCCACTGTGGCTGGGGATTATGGGAGTTGTAGTTCAAAAACAGCTGGGGGGGGCCTAGGTTGAGCAGGCCTAATCTATCCCCATCTAGCTCAGTATTGCGTACACAGATGGGCAGCAGCTCTCCAAGGTACCAGACTGGTACCTTTCCCTGTGCTATATGCATATACCAGGGACTGAACCTGGGACCTTCTGCATGCAAAGCACGTGTTCTCCCACTAAGCTAAAGTCAGTCACACAGACAGGTTAGAGAATGTGCAACTTCATCCTTGGATGAAAAAATGCCAAAATGTTGATGCCATAAAATAGCAGTGTCTGCACTGGAGACTGGAAAAGACAAGTATCTGTAGGACACTGGAAGCTTCTTAGTTCCTGTAATGGTTTCTCTTAATCCTCTCCCCCTTTTTAAATTCCCAGGGATGTGTGCACACAGGAGTAAAAATTCTCAGTCCAAGCCTATAAAAATTCAGGCCTTTTCTCAACAACCAATGGGAGCTGGAGCTGGGGCTATAGCTTAGTGACAAAGTGCATGCTTTCCATGAAGAAGGTCCCACGTTCAACTCCTGAAAATTCATGTGCAATCAGTTCTCAGGAAAACACACACTGGTGGCCCTCATCCACAGTTTCAACAACGATGGTTTTGCATATCTGCAGACGGTTCTTAGAGACCAGGTTTCTTTATGTGGCATTAAAAGCAGGCGAAACTAGCCTATTCAAAGTTTTGAATGGCTGGAAATGACATGGAAATGACTCCTGATGTCATTTCCAGCCACCAGTTTACAGTGCAGAGCCATTTTGTGGCTCCTTTAATAATAAAAATTAAAATTCCCTGATTTTTTTGGTAAACATACATACATACATACATACATACATACATACATAAATCAAAGGAATTGGGGGGGGGGCATTGTTGGAGAACTGGAGACTTAGAGAACAAGGTCCAGTACTTGCTCTTATATTTGCCACCCCCTTTTAGCCCTTTTTGTGTGTGCAGGAACCTAACCCCTGGATTCCCATAGGAGTAAGGTTTTGTTATTCACAGTTACTGTATTCGGGCCTATAGGAGATAACAGAACCCCCACAAATAATGAGGGCCACCAGTACAATGTGATTTTTAGTACCCCTACACACAAACCTGCAAAAAGATGTTCAATTTTGCAAAGGTTGGGGGTGTGAACAAGAGGAACTAGTTAGAATAATTCAGCAAATGGTTAATTTCTGTTCCCCTCTAAAACACTCTGTTGCACAGAGGGATGGTTGTGGTAGCATGTTCCTCTGGGTAAAATGGTTACATTTATGACTGGCAACTAGTAAGCACCCAGGGGGCTGGTCTGCTGAGAAACCTTCACTCCCTATTGGTTAAGTTTATAGTCCTGACTCTTGAGGGAGAGAACACAATTTCTTGTATTTCTGTTCCTAAGGTTGACGCTATGAACAAAAGTTGTGAGTAAGTGTCTAGACTAAAAGTAGGAGATAGCTGTAACAGTTTTGTTTTATTTTTCATATTTGTACTTCTCCTCTTAACTATCCTGTTTTCTCTTCAGTAAAAATGTTCTAACTGCTAAGCTGTAGTGAGCTGTTGGTGACTGAGTGCTCTGAGGAGTTAACTTTCTCCCACAGGCCTGCCACCACTTCAGCACGTCATCCTCTGGGCCTCAAAGGTTGGGAAGACTAGAGGGGCTTGATTCCCAAAGTGACACAAGTCCTCCTGTCAGTGGCGTTCCTAAGTCCAAAATCAGCCTGGACCTAGAGGGCTTCAGAGGCCCCCACTCCCCGGCCGGCACATGAGCTTCTCTCTGGCTGGCATGCCAGTGCAAACTGCATGGCAGTTCAGTTTGAGTATGGAGAGCGTCACGTGCTGTGACGTCACGCAGTGCTCTCCATACTCAAACTGCGCCGGCTGGAGAGAAACCTGCGTGCCAGCCGGGGAGAAGTGGACTGCTCCACTCGGCTTACTCCCCCACCCACCCCCGGCGGTGAAGATGGGAAATATTGGTGTGATGAGGCAGCTGTGGTGTGGGGCAGCGGTGGGATCATTTGGAGGGCCACCCAGGATGCAGAAGGCCACGGACCTGGTCCTCAAGGTCCATGGCTAAGTGCACTTCTGCTAACTGTATCCTGGTAAAGGGAAAGTTCAAGGAGGTGGTAGGAGAATATTAGGTTAGAAGGAGTAAATGGCAGAAAAGTGTGCAGTGGTTTTAAGGAGCTACCCACTGTTTCTCCACAGGGGGTCTCTCCCTTCAAAAAATCCCAAACATTTAGAACATTGTAATTTGTTAGACAATAGTAATTAAAATGCTGAACCTAATAGCCAGACTAAATAATCACCCACTACAAAGAAAAAACCTTGGCAGAGAGGCAAAACACATATACTTTCCTCTGTTGTCAGAACCCCAGGAAGTGACCTCTCCCTATCATATCAGTCTACAAGTGTCCTGTCGAACAGAGATAGGCAGACTTAAGGTTTGCAAGAGGTGGAGCCAATCGCAAAATGGCACGTTGGGAAGGCGAAGCTAATAGTAAAATGGCACCTCGTACAAAAATTTAAATCTACTGAATAAGGTATTTTATCTTCAACCCCACCCCCCACGTTAATTCCAGGATAACTGTATTGCAGGACAGGAGGGGAATAAGATATACTGCTCAGTGGGGGAAGAAAACAGAGATAAATTAATAGAGAAAGCAAAAAACCCTGAGGGGGGGGGAGAGAGCAAGAGCAAGAGCGAGAGAGAGAGAATCTTGTGGCCACGCCCCCACTAATCCAGCCAATTATATTTGCAGTGTTGGCTGGAATGCAGCGAAGCCCAAACACCAGAAGAGCTACTTCAGATAAGCGTGGAAGCTACCCGCAGGTCCCGAGCTACCTAATGCCCACCTGTGCTGCAGGAGGAGAACTACTGAGAGAGGCTACAGGATCAAGATCAATTACCAACAACCACAAGCATTTGTACAGTGCTTTCAAATATTCAAAGCCCTTCACATGAACTCTTGATGTAGTCCTTACAACAACCCACTAAAGTATTATCAACCCCTGATAAAACTGAGAGGAAGTGCCTTGTCTTAGGCCATCTGGTGAATTCATGACAGAGGCAGGATTTGAACTGGGAAGTCCCTATTTGCGGCTCACTGTATTACACCAGATCAGTATTTTAATACACGGTATGTTCCCACTTAAACCCTCTCAAGCAGTACTGATTTATTCCATCAATACTAAATTCCTCACTTGGTTAAAAACTCACATTAGAAACTTATTTTAGCTAATGTAGACCATCAGGAAACAGCAGGTTATGAATCTAAATAAGTAACTATCCAGTCAGATACACGTTTTGTTGAAGTAAAGTGCAAGGTAATCAAATTATATTAGGCTTGTGATGATGCCACCTTCCCATCCAGGACACTTTGGTACTCTGATTCCAAACAGCAGGGTACCCAGTGGGATATTCCCTGAGCCAGTGATTATTCATCTGCTGATATCTATTTGACTTTTAATCCACTGCTTAAAGCTGCTAAAACCATCTATCTATCTAAGACATACCCATCATTAATCCCATGTGTGGCAGCTCTCATGAGAGTTCGCGGGTGAGCTGCCAGCGCCGGTGGACAGGCTTGCAGGCAAGGGGGAAAGATGGCGGAGTTGAGAAAACAGCAGCCATGGAAGTGGGCAAGTGGTGAAAGAAAACGGCAGCAGCAGTGGCGGTGGGCAGGCGGAAAGGAGGGGGGAGAACTAGAGGCGCAGATGCTCTGTGCCTGGCCCAGCAAGTACATAAATAAAAATCTACAATATCAGTATATTCAATCTGAGAGTATAATAGTTCCAAAATGCTATATTGATGCCTAAAAGTCTGGAGACATGAACAAAGTTGACCTGTGTTAGTTAAAACTTTCCAGAGTTTTAGGGCCACTACAGAAAAGGCTCTACTATACTCAACAAGATGCCTCTAAGAAGTCCACAGGCAAGAGTTGAGGGCATGTCCTCTCTCCTGCAACACCATGGGAGGCATCTTGCCTTTGAGGCTGGAGGTGGCCTATAGCCACCAAACTAGTAGCCATTGATAGACCTGTCCTCCATGAATTTGTTCAAGCCCCTTTTAAAGCCATCCAAGCTAAAAATTCTGCGCTGGGTGAAAAAGTACTTCCTTTTGTCCGTCTTAAATTTCCTGGCCATCAGTTTTATGAGATGCTCCTGGTTCTGGTGTTATGAGAGAGGGAGAAAAATCTCTACTCCATGCATAATTGTATACTCTATCATCCCTCCCCATAGTCGCCTCTTTTCCAAGCTATAAAGCCCCAGATGATGTAGCCTTGCCTCATAAGGAAGTTGTTCCAGCTATGATAGAACATATGCCTTGCATATAGAACGTCAAGGTTCAATCCCTGGCATTTGCAGATAGGGCTGGGAAAGACCCCTGTCTGAAACTCTGGAGAGGTTCTATCAATGTAGACAATTCTGAACTAGAAGGACCAGTGGTCTGATTCTGTAGGAGGCAGCTTCCTATGTTCCTAAGGTCTCCCGCAGATCCAGAGAAAGGCAAAAGTATGAGTAGAAGCATTTATTAGCTTAAGGCATACATCAAGTGTTCTTCCTGACACTCCATCTCTAGCCTAGTAATATGCTACTGGAAATTTTCTGCAGAAAAAATTGGTGATGCAAACATTTCTTATTGGTTTTTTCCTGCAAAAAAAAATTATACAGGAGAACCCTGTTATCCATGGAGGTTCCTTTCCACCGGGGAGGGGGGCAGATAGTGAAAGCGCAGATAATGAGGCATTAGGGCAATGGGAATTGGGGAGTTAGGTTCTTGAGGCTGGCGCAAACAATACAGAAGGGCTAATAAAACCAACACAAAGGGGCTGGTGAAAATGGGATGAAAAATGGCCTGAAAGTGAGGGAAGTTGGGAGGAGGGTGCCCCACCGTGCTCAGTCTGTCCCCAACTGTCCAGCAATCCCACCCCCCAAACACTGCAATTTTTGGTTTTTCCCTCTAAGATGGTTTTTTTAAAAACAAACAAACTCAAAAACGAGCCAGAAAATGGCTCCCTTACACAAAATGGTGAGTGGAAACGACCCTCAGAGATAATTTCTGCCCACCCTGACCCATAGATACATGAAAATTAACCCTTTTTTGCTGGTTTTTCCCCACGTACACTGAGGTTGGGTGCTAGTTACCCAACTGCAGATATGCGAAAACACAGATCCGGTTCTGCGGATAACCAGTTGTTATCCGGTTCTGCAGATAATAGGGTTCTTCTTCACTAACAAATATTTCTGCAGAAAACCTTCCACCCCACAACACTATGTGAATTCAGAATAGTACACTAGCAGATACATAACAATCTTTGGGCATGCTAAAAAGCAGTATATGTTAATATTTTTTCAGTGCCTTGTATTTTTTTCTTTACATGTGGATAAAGAACAGAATACTGTGCAATTACCATGTTATTCACAAGTGTTCCAATATAGTTTTCAAATAAACTTTGAATTTGTTTGGAATATAACATTTACATCATATTAAGTGTGTTTATTGACGTTTGTTCTCTCCTAATTTCAATTCAACTACTTAAAAAACCTTTGAAGTACTTATATCACATGTAAAACTTTTTAGTGTTTTTCTTTTTACTAAATATATTATATTACATTATGTATTTATTTATTCATTCCCTTCCAAAATGGCTCAGGGCGGTTTACAACAAGGTAAAAGCAATTAAAACAAGTTAACAGTTAAAATCAAACTATAAAAACAGAGTTAAACCAATTAAACAATTAAAACAGCTTTAAAAAAACCCCTGGAGAACCAGGGCAACAATTTAAAAGACTTTTTCGATCATTTAAAAACCCTGGAAGGCCAGGCCAAACAGATAGGTTTTAAGGAATCTCCTGAAGGACAGTAATGATCTCAAATAATGGATTTCTGCCAGGAGTGCATTCCACAGCCCAGGAACTGCTACAGAGAAGACCCACCTCTGAGTCACTACCAGACAAACTGGTGGTAACTGGAGACAGACCTCCTCAGATGACCTTAATATGGGGTCGGGATCATGTAGAAGAAGGTGCTCTCTAAGATAACTCGGGCCTAAGCCATTCAGGGCTTTAAAGGTAATCACCAGCACTTTGCATTTTGCCCAGAAACATATCAGCAGCCAGTGTAACTGTTTCAAAAGAGGCATAATATGGTCTCTCCAGGTTGCCCCAGAGACCAATCTGGCTGCCGCATTCTGAACTAACTGAAGTTTCCAGACTATGTACAAAGGCAGCCCCACGTAGAGCGCATTGCAGTAGTTGAGCCGGGAGGTTACCAGCTGATGCACCACTGTTTTGAGGTCATCCTTATGCCCTCAAAACATATGCCAAATCAGATCAAAACCTATTTAGGGCACTGGACAAATTTGCATAGTAAAAAATTTTAGAAAGAAAATTGTATGCAGATTTTATAAATGAAAACATACACATGAATTTCAAATGCAAAATTTTCGAGAAAACCTTTATCACTGCGCCAACTCTTTCAGAAATAACTGCACCATACAATCAAAACCTGTCAGTTTTGACATGGGAAAGAGAGAAAACATTACCTACCATTACCAAAAGTGTGAAAGAGCAAACTCCAACATCATGAAACTCATCTGTAAAGCTGTTTCAAAAGCCCAGATTAGAGTACTTTTGTGCAGAAGTGTCATGCCAGATTAAAGAGGTGCCAAAACAATACTTAGGAAGAGTTCAGGACTATATTGGTGAATGGTATTCATTCCTATTTAGAAATACCACATATCAATGACATACATAAAGGTAAATTCAAACTTCCTACTATACATATCCTTGTAAAAAGGACAAAGTTATAAAAAGTCCAGTTTTAAGAATTTGTCTTGGGATGAAGAAAATATATCAATTTTTTTAGTTCCCCCTGTGAGTATATTAATTTCTCATTCTTCCTATGGGTTCTTTCCCATAATTTAAGTATGTTCCTTAGTATGGAAGAAACCATTAAGAATATTGCAAAACACTTTTAAGCTGTATGATTTATATAGCATAATTAGTTTGACAGATCTAATACAAATCACTTTTACAGACTAACTACAACAACATTGAAGTACCAGTTAAATATTGAAAATAATTAAAGGAATCATGTTTAGTGTGGCATGATTAGCTAATTCACTTTACAAGCATTTATTAAAATGAATTCACATGTTATTATTCCATAGGTAGTTACACAATAGTGTTTATGCAGGAAAAAATATAATGAACCAAACTCTTTGTATCCAGCCCTTCACAATTAAAATGAAGACTCCCCAAGTAATATCAATCTAGGATAGACTAATTAAGTTTGGTTTGATAACCATTCATTTCTTCTATTGCCTCTGAGCAAATTGTTTATTAGAGAAAGTTATTTTACACAAATCAAATCAAATTGGGTAAGCCATTATATTTGAGAGAAACCTTAGCCATCAGTCAATTAATCCATCATTTTCTCCAGACACTTTTGCTTAACAAGGAGATCACATTATCAACAATTTAGATATCAGATGATTAAATTATAACGGAAAATTTATTGACAGTTTTTCTAATACTTTTATTATGAGTAAATACAGAATTTTCTCCAACTTACAAGCAAGGTAAGCACAATGATGGCTCAAAATACAACAACAATAAAATAAAAATTCAGACTCAAGAACAAATTAACACAATGCTTTTCAAAATCTAGTCACTTGTTTGTGGATTAAAAGCATACAAGTAATCCCACTAGAAGATTTTTTTTTCCAGAAAATGAATCTGCTTGCAACCTTATGCCCAGTTCTGTGCATTGAAACATCCTGATGGACAACTGGGCACAAGTTTGTATCCTTACACCACAGAGAACGCAACTTCAATAAATATCACTAAAAAGTGAAATGGATCTCAAGATCATGCAAGTATGCACACAGAGGATCCACAGAGCTTAGAATTAAAAAGAATGGGCCGATTCATATGTAATCCCATATGGTTTGGGATTACAAAAACAAGTTCTGTGCTTAGGGTTGCCAACACTGCGTTGGCAGAAATCGGGACAGGGACTCCAGGGGCATGGCCACCTAGGGATGGGGCCTTTCTTCTTCTTTTTAAACATTTATATACCGCCCAAAACGCAAGTCTCTGGACAGTTTACAACAAAACAATAAAAACAGATAAAAAGATTAAAACAAATAAAATTTAAAATGTTAAAACTATTAAAAACACAATTAAAACACTATCTAATTAAAAGCCTGGGTGAACAAATGCATCTTGACTGCCTTTTAAAAAGCTGTAAGAGATGGGGAGGCTCTTATTTTGGCAGGAAGTGTGTTCCAAAGCCTTGGGGCAGCAATGGAGAAGGCCCATCCCTGAGTAGCCACCAGACGAGCCAGTGGCAACTGCAGACAAACCTCTCCAGATGATCTCAACGAGCAGTGTGGTTCATAACAAAGAAGGAGTTCTCTTAAATACCCAGGGCCCAAGCTTTTTAGGGTTTTATAGGCGGTAACCAAAACCTTGTATTTTGCCTGGAAACGTATCAGCAACCTGTGTCAATCTTTTAAGATAGGAGGAATGTGATCTCTCCGAGATGTCCCAGAGACCACTCTGGCTGCTGCATTCTGCATCAACTGCAGTTTCAAAGGCTTTACATACAAAGGCAGCCCCACATAGAGTGCATTGCAGTAATCAAGGCTGGAGGTGACCAGCTGATGTACTACTTTTCTGAGGTCATTTATCTCAAGAAATGGACGCAGCTGGCGTTATCAGCCGAAGCTGATAAAAAGCACGTCTGGCCACTGCCTCAACCTGAGACATCAGGGAGAAGTTTGTGTTCAGAAGCACCCCCAGACAGTGTACCTGTTCCTTATGGGGAAGTGTGACCCCATCCAGATCTGGCAGATCAAAATGATCTCCTGAGTTCTAACCATGCACAATAAGTACCTCTGTCTTATCTGGATTCAGCCTCAGCTTGTTACCTCTCATCCAGACCATCACTGCCTCCAGGAAGGCATTTAGGAAGATTATGCCTTCTCCTGATGATGCTGACATGGAGAAAAAGATTTGGGTGTCATCAGCAAACTGATAACACCCTGCACCAAATCTGATGATCTCTCCCAGAGGTTTCATGTAGTTGTAAAACAACATCAGAGACAATACGGAACCCTGAGGGACACCATACCGAAGTTCAGTTTTTGAACAACAACAGTCACCGAGGGACAGTATCTGGAATCTGTCTGAGAGGTAAGAGTGGAACCACCGCAAAGCAGTGCCTCCCACTCCCAACCCCCTCAGATGCTCCAGAAGGATACTATGGTTGATAGTATCAAAAGCCTTTGAGAGGTCCAAAAGGACCAACAGAGTCACACTTCCTCTGTCAATTCCCAATTGGAGATCATCCATCAGGCCGACCAAGGCAGTCTCCACCCAATAGTCCACCCGAAATCCGGTCTGAAACAAGTCTAGATAATCAGTTTCATCCAAGACTGCCTGGAGTTGGGAGGCCGCCACCCTCTTAATTACCTTGCCCAACCACGGAAGGTTGGAGACAGGCCTATAGTTCCTCAACTCTGAGGAATCCAAGACAGGCTTCTTCAGAAGTGGTCTAATAACTGCATCCTTAAGGCAAGGAGGCATCCTGCCCTCAGAGAAGCATTTATGATCTCTACTTGGCCTTCTACAACAACCTCCCTACCAGATAGTATCAGCCATGTCGGGCAAGGGTCAAGAGAACAGGTGATAGGCCGCATAGCTCCAAGCAGCTTGTCCACGTCTTCACGAGTCACAAACTGAAACTGATCCAGTTTGACCACATAAGAGGAGTCGCTGGACACCTCTGATTCAGACACTGCAGTAATTGTGAGGTCTTAAATCCAGGTCTGCTCGAATATGAGAGATTTTATCTACACAAAAATCATTAAATACATGACAGCGGGTAATAGATGGTTCCAAATTCTGATTCAAGGGACAAGGGGCACTTACTAGCCCTCTCACAACCCTGAACAGCTCCGCTGGACATGAACCTGTGGACGCAATACAGGCTGAAAACAATTGCTTCTTTGCCACCCGTGTTGACAGGACACAGATCTTTAAATGTGCTCTATGTTGTAATCTGTTGGATCTGAGTCGTGTCTTTCTCCACTTACACTCCAGTCTACCTTGCCGCTTCAGCCGCCGTAGTCCTTCCGTACACCAAGGGGCCAATTTTGAAGCAGGTTAGAGAGAATGCTTAGGAGCAATCATGTCTACTACCCTGGTGAGTTTGCTGTTCCAATTCTCCACCAGGGAATCAACAGAATCACCAGCAGAGCCAACACTAAATCCCTCCAAGGCTTCTTGGAACCCTACTAGATCCAATAACCTCTTCGGGCAGACCATTCTAATGAGCCCCTCGCCCCTGTGAAGGTGGGATGTGACTGTGAGTCCAAGCTTAACCAGATAGTGGTCCGTCCATGACAATGGGGAAGTCACAGGAGTCCTCACCCACGGAACACGACCCTGATCAGAGTGAAAGACTAAATCAAGCGTGTGACCTGCAATGAGCATCGGTCCCGAGACCCTTTGGGATAGGCCCACAGTTGTCATGGCCGCTATGAACTCCTGAGCCTCCCTGGACCAACTGGTCTCAAAGTAGACATTGAAGTCTCCCAGCACCACAAGCCTTTAAAAAAAAAAAAAAAAGCAGCAGCGGAGCATGACAGGATATACAAAAGGAATGGTATGGCGGCTGCACCTCTCTGGGGCAGGGCTGGCTGGGGGGTGGGATGTGTGTGCTGGCGACTGACAACAGGTGCGCTGGGCTACTGCTAAAAGGAAAGCCTGAAGCACTTACCAGGTGCCACAGGCACCACTGACTTCAGGAGAAGGGGGGAGGGAGCGGGTGAGAGACTCCCTCCATCAGCCCTGCCTTCTTCCAAATGAGGCAGACAGGCCGATTTCAGGCTTCTGCACACAGGCGCGCATGCAGAGAAGCCTGAAATTGGCCCATCTGCCTCATTCGGAGGAAGGCAGGGCCGAGGGAGGGAGTCTTTTGCTCTCCCTCGCTCCTCCTCCAAAAGTCAGTGGTGGCCGTGGCACCCAGTGAGTGCTCCAGGCTTTCATTTTAGCAGCATCCCAGCGCTCCTGTCGCCACTCCACAGTGCGCATCACCCACCCCCCATCTAGCCCTGCCCCCTGCCCCAGAGAGGCGCAGCCACCATACCATTCCTTTCATAGTTCCTGTCCTAAGCGGCTTTAAAGGCTTTTAAAAAAATTAAGGTGAAAAAGCGGGAGAAGCACTTTCCCCCGAAAATGCGGGACATCCCACATAATGCGGGACTGTTGGCATCCCTATCTGCGCTTGCGTGCACTCCTACAGTTTGATTCTGGTTTACAATTCTAGCTCAAAGGGCTTGTGCAAACTGGATGTAATGGCAAACTATGTATCCACTAAAAGCCAAAGTACCTCATTCAAGCGGAGTGTGCAAAGGGAGAGAGGATTGTGAAAAAACAGGGCTTATTCATGTGATGCCAAATTATAGTTTGACAGAACATGTGAGAAAACCTACTGACTGTATATTTGGATATTATTTTTGTAGTGAAATTATAAAGTTTGAAATTTTGAACAATAAAATGAGAGAAAAATAAGCAGGCTGTGTCTCCTAGGTATCTGCACAAACCTTGATTCATGCTGCAGTTCAAATACAAACCAGTTTGTGGTTCAGAAAACCGGTTCATTCCAGTTCAGCCCCACCATAAACTGGTTTAGGGGTTCAAGTGTCAAGTTCAAGTGTCAAGTTCAAGGTGTCAGGGGATAGGCAGTGAGAGGCATCTTTAAAAGTGAGTACAACAGGTCCTCATCTGTGTGTCCCCCACTCCATGCAGGTTCCAGCAGTGGCACACACATGGACTCTGCTCATGTGTTGCTGAGCACACAAATGGCTTCCACGCATGAACGGAAGCCACATGCATGCCAGCGCCACAGCAGTAGGAAGCTGCATGGAGCGGTAGACACAAAGGTAAGGACCTGCTATAAAGGTAAAGTGTGCCATCAAGTCGATTTCAACTCCTGGTGCCCACAGAGCCCTGTGGTTTTCTTTGAGAGAATACAGAAGGGGTTTACCATTGCCTCCTCCCACACAATATGAGATGACGCCTTTCAGCATCTTCCTATATCGCTGCTGCCTGATATAGTACCAGCGGGGATTCGAACAGGCAACCCTCTGCTTGTTAGTCAAGCATTTCCCTGCTAAGCCATTTAAGGTGGTCCCTAGGACCTGCTGCACTCATTTTTAAAGGTGCTGCTCACCATCCCACCCCAGAACTGCACTCGGACCGCCAAACCAATTTGTGGTTGGGCCGAAATGGTTCACCGAACCACAAACGAGTTCATATTCAAGCCGCTGCACAAACCAAGGTTTGTACACATCCCTAGTGCCTCCATGATTAAAGGGATTAAAAATACAAGACCAGAGAGCTGGGACATTTATCAGTGATCATTATTACACATTCCACTAGAAAAGGAGATGCAGCTGACTGGGCCCTTCGGCATCATGGCAGAGAACACGTATAAGGCTGTCAATAAGGCATCCTCCCGCATAATACAGTCGATGTTATTTGCTGAAACAGCTTCTGGAAAGCCAGTTCTACTGAAGGTGCTCTACTAACTCTTTTGTTCCTCCTTACACTTCCTTCTCCTGCAGTTATTTCTTCAGGACTGCCCTGCAGAAGAAGCTGGAACTAAGGGGGTTAGGGAGAAGAGATCTAGGTTCCTGGTAGTCCAACTCCTTAGGTAGCTACAAATCATTCTAACATTACCTGCCAAAAACCTGCTGTTCTGTGACCTCTGATAAGTCCATAGCAAGACACCTATGCGACTATCGTTTGTCTCCTATTCATGGCAGTTTGAGTTGTTTCAATCATTGGAGCACAGGGTAAAGAAGGAATAACAATGTAAGCCTCTGGTCCTAACTAGGGTTTTTTGCTCAATAATGCCTGTCAAAATCATTTGCTGGCTTCAGAACACTCATCCTGGAGATGAAAGCAGCAGGCAAGTCCTTGCCTCCAGCTTCATATTAAGCACACTGTACTCTTACACCCAAAAAGGTTGAGCATATGTAAGAGTAAGAATTACCTACTCTCAATTTCTGTGAAAGTCACTGTTCTGGGCATGCCTCTGGCCCTGACAAGAATTGCAAACTCATCCAATCACACTGTGAAGCCTCCTCTGTGGATGTGTACTTTGAGTTCACAAGAGCCTTTAATTCCTTAATGACACACAATGTGGGAATTACTGCTCTGGTTGATACAAGCAACAGCGATACTTCATTTCCCCTAACTCAACTTCTTGATGCACATGAGGATGTATTCATATTTGAGACTACATCCAAAGAACATTGACTAGCAGCAATCTTAAACGAATGCCTGAAGAGAACCTCACATGAAATTAAGGCCAATGTAAGTTCAGCCAGACCAGATTCAAATTAATAGGAGACATCTTTTCTGAAGATAGTATTTTACCAGGTAGTCAAGCAGCAATGCTGCTCAACTCCAAAATTCTAGGGTGCTGGCATTGCATAGCTGTTACAAGAACAGGCTGTGAGCCTAGACGTTTCAGTTCCAATCACATCTTAGTCATGATCTCACTTGATGGCTTTAGACAAGCCACCATCTTCTCAGTCAATGCAGCTCTCAGCTTTACAGAACATTAAGAAAGATATGAAAGAAAACCGTAACACAAAAGTCAAATTATCTAAGTCTATGACTGGCATGTGTTCAATCTTATCTATTCTGCTTTTAGTTTTTAATGGGGGGGAACAGGGGCATAGCTAGGGGAGAGGGGGCCCATGTTCATCCTTCTCCCTGGTGGCTAGTGAGGGAGATAATGACGAAAATAGGGAGGGGTGGATCTGGGGGGCCCTCAGGAGCTGGGGCCCCTGGGTTCTTTGAACCCATTCGTTCAATTATAGCTACACCCCAGGGGGAGATTCTCTCTCTTTTCCCTTTCTTTTCTCCCCCCACCACCGACTGTTGTTGTTTTAATTTATGTAAACTGCCTGAAGTCTAAGGAAGTCAGGAAGTCAATAAATTTGCTAAATAAATAAAAATAAAATAAATCTTACTATCCATGACAAGTCAACCCACTTATATGCTGTTTTTCTTTTCAAAAGGGAAAAGACACAAAGCAGCTCACAATAAGGATGGCAGTATTTTAGAGTCAAAATAACAATATATATAAAAATATAAAATGATGATGAAGATATGAAGAAAATCAAATATCATTTTATATTAAATTAGCTTCAAACACATCTAAGAAAAAGGAGAAGGTTAAAAAGATATCAATGGCCTACATCCAAACTAAGAGTTGCACACAAGGCATGTTTGAACATGTGCACAAAGAGGAGGAGTGATTTTTGGTGACTTCCCATTTCCTTCTGCAGCTACCTGTGCTTCAGCATGTTCCTAAGAGTTGTGGGACCCTCAGGGATATTTCCAGAGACATGGGCAGCTGCAAACAGGAAGGAGGAACTGCTAAAAATAGTTTCTATTTCCCTTCTTCCAGTGGTGCCAGGATAGGACAGTCTTCACTTCTGGGATGTAGTAAAGCATCCCTGAAGTAGAACTTTAAACTGAGCTATCCCATGGCTACCTTTTGAAGAACTCTCCTGGCAAAAGCTGTATCTGTTGAAGAGAATATGTCAATCCTATGGAGAAAGGTATGAAAAAGTGATGATGTTGCCACTTTACAGACTGTTTCAATGGAAAGACAGCTACATAAGCTGCAGCGGTAATATGCCACAATTCCCTTGGGAGTTTTGCCTCTAGGAAATGCTCTAGAAATACAGTCCCTCAAACACCTTCCAACAGCTGTATCCCCATGGCAGATGGCCTAAACAACACAAACAGATCCTGTTTTTCTCACACTCTTTACACCCAGATTGTATCATTTCTCCTCCTTTAGGTGGAAAGGGTTCAGAGAAAAGTAGGATAGCACAATCTCTCCAGAAAAAAGTAAATAACTTTAGGATGAAAGATAGATCAGTTCCAAAAATTACCTTGGCCCTATGAAAAGACGCACAACTCCTTGTTCAGAGTGCTCCTGCATATTGCTCAAGTCTGTGTGCTACTTTATGAATATATTATGAACAGATTTTAACTTCTAATTAGACTTGTATTTTTATATTCCATTTTAATTCTTATTGTGTAGTTTTTCTGGTTTTATATTTTAAATGTTTTGTGAACCACCTTGAGATTATTTTAATAAAACTTATGAGTGGGAGCAGATTAAGCAGCAACACTATGTCAGAAATATTTTCAACATGTGTCTGTTGAAAGATGGACCTAAATCTCTCATGGCTAAGAATGCTAGTAATAGCAGAGACTTGACACTTTGGGATGCTGGTACTGAGTGAGGCCCTTAATGAGGACTTCTTGTAAACATTCCAAAATGGAATGGACCTCAAACATAATCAGGTTCACTTGATTCTTTTGACAGCACAAAGTAAAGGTTTGCCAGTGGCATTATACATGCTTTTACTAGGCTGCTTGCATAAGGAGAGTGTGACTGTCATAAGCATCTTGGTAATCTAGTTCGTAGCACTGTTGCCATTCCACCACCAGTCTATGAAAACAGCAAGTCCACCTGACACATACCCCTGGGGGAGAAAATACAGTTGATGTGGCAGGAGCTCAAACTGCATGGAAAATATACTTATGATAAAAAGAGGAAACCACAACCTCTAGAGCCAAAAAGGACATCCAGGACTATCTGTTTCTGAATCTTCTGTATTATCCTGGGAATCTGACTGATGGCAGGGGGCAGAGAGAGGCATACAGTACATTAGGCCCTTGGCCCAGTGAAGGTATCTACTCCACTGCCTGAGGACTCATGAACTGAGTGGAAAATTTGTCCAGCTTTTGATATTTGATTGTTAATTGCTGGCTGCTGACAGTAATAAAGTTTAAATCATTTGGTCAGCTGTTACTTCTCCAATTATACCAACTAAACCATCTCTCTGAACTGGTCAAAATCTGCCAGAAGATATCAGGATGCAACTTTCACTCTTTCTTGTCTGGGATCTTCCATAGCCAGGCCGTAGTGTTTGTCACCTCCGCATCATGTTCTGCTTTGCTGAATACTAGGTGGCATTCCTTTCAAGCTAGTGTTTTGCAGGCTTTCTTGTGCAAAGTCCTTGATTTTGTACTGCCTTGCCTATTTATGCGTGCCACGACATATGCATTGTCTAAATGAATCAATATGTACATCTCTTGAACTGATCTTGGAACATCACAAGCACTAGCCAATACTGTCCAGAGTCTTGGATTGGAATTTAGAGCAAATCCACTGTGGCACTATGTCTTGGAGATGAGCTCCCTGTCTGATTGGTTGGTATCCATGGCAATCAGAATCTGGAACAGTTCCTAAGGTAGAGTTCCAGTGTTGGCGTCAGCTATCACATTTGCTCTTTGTTTTTACTAGTAAAGATTTTGTGGCTCCATTCTGGAGAAGAATACTGTTAAGTGAAGCCACGCTATCTGTCCATGAAAAGGATCAAACTGCTGTTGCTGTAGCTTGGTATGGAACCTTACCTATGGAATCCTTTTGGCAAGATATCAGAATGCCCCAGGAGCTATTAAAGAAATGAGATGACCTTTAACACTTCAGGAAGTAGTATCATCATCATAATCTTTTATTTCTCCTGTCACAGGAAGATTTTGCTGTATTAAATGCCAATGTTCACTCCCAGGTGCTGAATTTGCATACTTGGGCTAGGCATATTCTTTTTTAATGACAAAAGGCATTGTTCTGGTGATATGGCAGTGTGCTGTCCATATCCTGGTAACCCTCATGGAAGCTGAGTAACCTGTTAAGAATGTCATTGAAATGCATGAATACTGACACTCCTTGAAGGTGCAGGTGGAACACTAGTGCTAAACAAATCTATAAAGTCTCCTGGGACCAAGAAGAGGCCAGACAGGAAGACTTGATACTAGAAGTGATCTCAGCACAGGAGAAGTGAAAATACTTCCCGTGTACTGGGACTGATGGGCATATGGGAGATAAACTTCTGACAGATCGACCAAAACCAGAAAATCCTTGTGGTTGGTGGCTAGTATAATAGAATGGAAGAACTCCATCCTGGAATATTTCTTTCTTATCCACTGACTGAATCATTTCAGGTCCATAATTGCTGTATATTCCCCGTACTTTTTCTGATACATATTTTTTAAAATTGTTAAGACCCCAGATTAGAGAATCTGGTTCATTGGCTTTGATCTCCAACAAATACTTGAGAGGATGAGGCTGTGTACTGAAGGCATGGAATCTGACAAGAAGATCCCACAAATCTATTCCCAGGACCCTCTCCAATTCTAGGGCACAACTGTTCAGAAACATTCTCCAACATACAGAGATTGGAGGCTGACAATTCTGCAAAGTGTCAGACAGCCCCTGATTCTTATGAGAACTTGATAGTGCCATGTGAAGCACAGTTGCTTTCAGGCTCTGCAAGCCAAAGATGAAGACCACTGGCTGTGCAGAGAAGCAAGTTCCCCTGTTCGTTTGGCAGGCTGCCACTGAGACCTGAAGCTGCCAAATTCTTAGATTGGATGAAGTATGAAAGGACAATAGTTCTTCTTTGTTCTTCAGAAAAGACACCGTTTTTGGTATCTTTTGTTTGCACAAGAATAAACCTTGCTCAAGATGCACCAAAAATCTTATAACCTGTAAAAGGAACACTGGCAAAGCAGAACATTGGCAAAGCAGATGTGCAACTAAATGTGCATTGGAAAACCCAGATGTGCAACTAGACACTTCTGCACAAAACTATGTTCAGGGTCATAGTTCTGGCTGGAAATTGACCGGCATCCACAGAGAATTCAGCTAGAAATGCTACAAGGAAATTTCCCTCAAAGTACCATTTGTGTCTTTAAGGATATCTAACTTAAGCTAGAATGTCTGCCCACAGGTAAATAGCTCTGGAAAAGCAAAAGTTAGTTATAGAGGCCCACAGGACAGCAGATGATGCTTCAAACCCCTTCTTCAATGTATCTGTCAGACAGATCTAAAGACATGCCATAGCTATTTGATGGAAACACAGCAATGGAGCTCAAGCTGCATAGAAATTTCAGATATAGACAATCACGTTTCTTAAGGACATACAGTTAGATTCGTATAGGAGAATTTCTGCTCTAGTTCCTTTAAAATGTGATAACATAACTATGGAGAGTTATGGCTTGGTCTTTACTAGAAGATGAGGAAAATGAAGAAATATTGAAAATGTTCAAATATTTAGGCTCTAGTTAAAAATCTTGAACACCAGTATTATTTCTCTCACAGCACATATACCACCAGCCCAATGTACACCTTTAGTTTTAACCCTTATGGCCTGTAACGTGTTTCCAAAAAACTGAATGATACTGCAAAAGGTTTCAGTGGTTCAAGTATCACTCAAAAACAGTAGAATTCTTTGAAAAAGCAGAACCTCAGGCAAAAGGGAATTCAACAAAAATGCTTCTTTTTCAAATGACATTAACTTTTCCACATAAAGGTTTTCTGCTCAGTGCTCACAATATACAATAGTAGGATAACGACACATTACAATTCACCCATCAACACATACAAATACACATACACTTTTTGTTATTGTTTACAAGTGAAAACAAATTAGTCTGCTTAAATATTTTTGAGCAAACTGATTTGGGAGTCATCTAACATTCTCTCCAATTATATTAACACAATTCTTCTTATAGTAGAATGTTTTGGAGAATTGTGTGGAAATGCTAAATTTTCACACAGATATTATACAGGTCAAGAATCCTTTATCCGGACTCCCAAAATCCTGAAAGCTCCAAAATCCGGACACCACGCCATGAAAACAAACAAACCCTGCTTGTATTTTCCACTTGGATTCTCAACCTGTAGCTTCAACCACTCACAAAGCCCCCAAACCAATCCCAGCCCCAACTCAGCAGCTAACAGTGGCAAAGCAGCAAAAAGCCCCCAAACTAAGCAGCACCCGCAACTCACAGAGAGGCAAAGCAGCACCCGCGACTCTGTCTGCAATGGCGGTTGCCCGGCCCCTCCTCAGCCTCGACTCCTCTTCCCTTTCCACATGGACGGGCACTTTGCTGGCAGCATTTAAGGGCACTTGCAGCCAGGGAAGGGGCCAGGGAGGCAAAGCAGAACCCGGGGCTCCGTCTGCAATGGCACTCCGAACGGGGGAAGAGCCCTCCTTCGGGGCAGAGACAAGCCTGTTTTGTGAATGGGATTGCACTGCTACTCACATACTTCTCAAGCCAGTCTGCGAGAAGGGAAACAGGGGAAGTGGGAAGGAGCTTGGAAGGCGGGAAGGAACTCCAACAGGGGTTGTTGGAGAAAACCCCCCAGTAACCTTTCATGCCCAAGATATCTCATTTATGAGCATATTCCGAAAGCCAAAAGAATCCGAAATCCGGAACACCTCTGGTCCCAAGCAGTCCGGATAAAGCAGTCCGGATAACTCAACCTGTATTGTATTTTTAAAAATGTATACCCTGCCTTTCTTTCAAAAGAAGCTCAAGGTGGCTTACAACAATAAAATTAAAAAATAAAATTAAGCATACCACCGCATAATAAAAAATACTGGACCAAAAAAAGAAGAGAACAAAAGCAGACATCAACCAAATTTAGGGAAGGTTAACCAAAAAAAGGTGGGTCTTCACTAACTGTCATAATACTCCCAAAAACGGGGCCACTCAAATCTCCCAGGGTAGGGATTTCCAGAGGACAGGGGCAGCCACCAAGAAAGCCCTTTCTCACATGGCCACCCAGAACATTTTTGAGAAGTTCTCCTGGGTCGAGGAGATTCCTGCAAGAGAAGTTGGTTCTTCAAGTACCTCAGTCCCAAGCCATTCAGGGCTTGAGAGATTAAAACCAGCACTTTAAATCACACCCAAAAACAAATTGGCAACCAGTGCATTAATCATTTCAATGTGTTCTGAGGGTCTCATACAAGTCAAGGCTCTCAATATATCCTCTGCAAATTACCAAAATATCCTCATTTGTTTTATAAACAAAAGACTGAGCTGGCATCCAAAAAGCTGGTAAGGCTAATGGAAGAATCCTATGTAAACCATGTTACATCTGTGGCAGATTTCAAAAGAAAGAAAACATATGCCTGGCAGTGTTAAGGCGTGTGCATGTGCTCACACGTTTTTTGATGTCTGCTCACTTAATTTTAGATCCCGCTCAGGTTGAATCAAGAAGGCCCCATTCTGAATGCATGTGCGCACACACTGCCTTGATACTGCCACCCAGAACAATTCCACACACAGATGAAAAAAATTAGAGAGAACACTGATGCCCGGCCAAATTTGCTGCATACAGATTCAAGTGTCACAGTCAACCACTATGATCCAGTAGCTCCAAAGTCAGCATGAAGTTCTATGCCTGCAAGGGCCTTCCCTTCAACAGCAAAGGAATTTTGCCTGGTAGGCACAGAGCATTTCTCTCCATTGAAAAGAAGCCAATGCTCCTGTATAGGTAGGGAACTGGATCATACTGTGTATCCATCACGCAACAATCTCGATTGAGGTTTCCAGGGGCTATTCAGACTCAAGTAGATTAATGCTGTCAATAATGTAAAACTATTAAGTGTTCTGAATTATTCCTTTACTCTCAAGCTAAAATCTTTTATTAGCAGCTGAAGAAAATTCATTTATGGCATCTCTTAGTCTGCACACTAAAAGCTCTATCACTACCTTAAAGAATTCTGTTCAAGGATTGGAGAAGTCCCAAATGTTATTAGAAAGATATGGCACACATTTACACTGTACCTCCCATTTGTGAGACCAAATCAATAAGTATATGAATACAATAATAAGGTAGGCAAGAACGTTATACTTGCACATCATCCCAAACCCACTATGTACACCTGAAGTCTGATACCTGTTTTGGGTAGTATTAGACTGGACAATTCATTTCAGAGGCTTCAACTGGCCCACCAAGGCTTTTTCCCTAGAAAACTCTGATCCCTTCCCACAAGATGACCATTGCTGAACTGGCAGCATGGAGCTGAATGCAGAATAGTCTCCGAGACTACTTTGCCCGCAGATCATAATGGCGCCTATAGCTGCTGCAATTATGACATAGGAAGCTACCTCATACAGAGTCAGAACACTGGCCCATCTAGCTCAGGGCTGCACAACTTTAGCCCTCCTGCACATGCTGAACTACAACTCCCATAATCCTTGATTACTGGTCACTGTGGCTTGGGATGCTGTAAACTGCACTCAAAAAACAGCTGGAGGGCCGAAGTTGTGCAGGTCTGATCTACCTCAATATTGCCTATAGTGATTGACAGCACCTCTTCATGATCTCAGGCAGGGGTCTTTTCCGTCCTACCTGGAGACATCCGGGGATGAACCTGGCACTTTCTGTATGCAAAGCATGTAATCTGCCATTGAGTTAGGGCCCAATGTACTTCTGTCACAAAAAAATAGAACTAGTATTCTCCACCAAAATAGTACAAAAAAACAGAATAGAAGTGGGATTAGGGATAGTTAGAGCATGAAAACTCTGTGCTCTCTCTTTTAATAAAATGTGGAAGCAACATTTACTCCAGAACAGAAGTCTCTTGCATATGCTAGCAAGCCCCATCTGTGCTATAAATGAAAACATCCAGTTCAAAGGATGTTCTGACTCTTGACTTCCCATCCACCATTCAATTCTAAGCTTCAAAATATTGCAAGATCAATTTAAAGCACAATCCCTTCTTTATCTATAAAGGCCCACAGAAGTCTCATTCCTAATTTTCATCAGAGTCCACAGGTTTCCCCTTCTCAAATGAAAGGTGGGGGGGAGCTCCAGTAGCTAGCAGAACAGGAGCATTTAGTAAGAATATATTTGGTACAGTTCTGCAGCCAAGATGGGAATATTTAACTTGACATTCGTTAAATACCTGCACAGAGCTTATCAGTTTATTTATGAAGCGCATATTACAGCATGAGATATAAATGCTTTAAAAGGTTCCGGTGTAACACCTATTCAAATATGAACACCACATGACTTCTGAAATTTGCTAACACCCTAATGAAAACAAATGTTTGACCTTTAATACAGTGACAAGTATAAAAAATACTCTCCTGTTCTTTTCTACTGGCAAGTTTATTTTCTGCATAGATTTTCTCCTATTATGCTGTAACAATCCTTCATTACCATAGCACGATAACACACAGACTATGGTCTACCTACAGTTGTCTGGTGCCTATTTAGTTTTATCGCAAGCAAGCAATTTGAGAATATGGTAATAAACCCTCAATCACTGTAATGAGGTATGATGGGTTGTAATTTCTCTGTGCTAATGGGTTACAAACAGTATTACAATGACGGGAATATCATTGATTCATTATGACTGCAATAATATCAAAATGACTTAATATAGATCACTATTAACTCATGCACATACTGCTAACAGCCTCTCCACGTTTCTATATACATACATATAACACATAAAATTAATATTTGTCTTTATATAAAATTCACACAGCACAAAACATTGTGTTGAATTCCCTAAATCAATATTTAAAGTTGGAATTATTGCATTGAACTCGTTCTTTGGAAAGAAGACCATTGATTTTAATCTGCTTGAAGCAATCAATTACTCCCTGTCCTCTTTATTCCAAACTGTAATGAAAACTAAACTGCGCTGTCTTGAAAACTAAATGTGAAGATGATCATAAACAGAATTTAAACTCCATGGATTATTCATATCTACCCATTTAGATTTGCCATTTCCATTATGAGTACATTTGCCATGAGCATTTAATGGACATCTAAAAGGGAATTCATTAAAGCAGGAGCTGTTGGCAGCACTTATGGCCTTCAGACTGCTTTATGTTTGCCTTTAATAGCTCGCTATTATAAAAGTGATATATTGTGTTCATCCCATTAGTAGTTTGCAGAAAGGTCTGTAAGATAGAACAGAATCAGTATCAAAACTAAAACAACAAAATATGTTTTTCAAAGCTGCTGTCCTAAGGATACACACTAGTATAGGCAGACTGTATTAGTGTAAGCCAAATAAGCAGTTAGCCATCTTTAAACAATAGTCTCTCTGTGTGTGTACATATATACCTACATACGTACACACTTGCTTTCTTAGCCAATCATGAAATAGTCTCGTGGTTATATTGTTGAACCGGACAGTGGTGTAATATGGATTTTTGTCCTGCATTAATTAGCAAGCTTCCATTTTATTAAATGACAGTTATGATACAAAGTCACTGGACTCCAGTAAGAGACATATTAATTATGACTGATTAGCACTGCTTTTTTGCCCTCATAATTCACAACATAAAACATTTAGTTTCATTGAAAAGAAGTTATATGTCACTAAGAAGCTGTCTTATGAAAAATACTGCCTGCACTTAAGAGCGAATAGTAAGATCTCAGCCAAATAACTGACCATGGCTTAAATATAGGAAGTGCATTCCCTCCAACATTCCCTGCGGATATTACACAGAAAAACTACCTTGGACTGATCTATTCTAACTCCTGCAGCTGTGCTAGTGAACAGTCTAGAGAAAGAAACTACCTAGTCAGATGCAATGTTTAGTTGACTAATTGGTAATATTAATTGATCAATAATATTTTGATCAATGTTTAGTATCACCACTAAACAGGTGATCCTCAATTAATCAATCAGTGAAATTTTTATACAATGCAATTGGTTTTAAACTACTAGTACTTGCAAAAACTGTGAGCAGCAGGTGCCAGCTTACAAGAGATATTCTGCCCCTCAGAACACACATAAGAGAGATGCCTCTTAAGATGAAATCTAATAACAGTGCAAGAATGTTTTGTGTCTTTGAAAGTAGTAGCTCTATTAGGACTGCGTGTCAGTAAAGAGGGATTTCCAATCTTTCAAATCCCTGCCCACACCACCAGGAGGCATCAGAACGTGCCCTGGATAGTGCAGTGGTGGGCTGTTTAATTGCCCACCCTGAACTGGCCCAGCAAACCTTGGGAGCTTGGAGGAGTGGGCAGGGAGTGATGCATGATGGCCTGGGAAGCCCACACAGCTGCTGGGAGGACACACAGGCATCTGGCGATGGTATTTCTAAGCAGAACTACCATCCCCAGAGACGCATGTGTCCTCCTAGCAGCTGTGTGGGCTTCCCAGGCTGCCCTTCATCACTTCCTGCCCATTCCCCTAAGCTCCCAAGAATTGCTACGCCTCCCAGTTGCCTGCACACCAGTGCTGGGTGGCCAGTTAAAGGGCCCCCAACACCACTGCTCTATCTGGGACACTTGCTCTGCATTCCGATGCCTCCTGGTGATGGGGGCAGGGATTTCCGACATCAGAAATGCCCCTTTCCTGACACACAGAGTGCCCAGAATGGGCGTTAGGAGCAGGTGCTCTGTGCCGCCTGAAAATACATCCCTGAAGATATCACAGACCTCAAGAACATATTTTCAGGTGGCGCAGGACACTTCCAAGGGAAGAAGAGATGAACAAAAATCATCCTGCTTTGTGCAATAAATGCTGTGGGGTACAGGAGAACCCTGTTATTTGCAGGATTCCATTCCGCAGGGGGCCCTGTGGATAGCAAATCTGCAAATAACAGGGCATTAGGGCAATGGGAAACAGGGGGTTAGGTTCCTGGATACCCCCAAATTGGCCGAAAATGGCAGGTTTTGCTCCATTTCCTCCCCAAATCATGCCCAATCACCCCCAAATGGGTGCATGCTGCACTGTTGCCCATGGGGCCCAAAATCGGCCCCAAATCACACTTTCTGCCTCTATTTTGAGCCATGAAATGGCTCCCGGTTTCTCCGGAAGTCAAAATGGCAGCCAGAAATGACCCCCAAGGTTAGTTCCGGCCACACCTGACCCATAGATACACAGGTTTAACCCTTTTTTCTCCCGTGTATACAGAGGTTGGGTCCTAATTACCCGACTGTGGATATACAAAGCCGCGAGTGCTGGACCCGCAAATAGCAAAGTCCTCCTGTACTTGGGAAGCTCTCGGCTATGTGGGCGCTTCTTCTCAGTGTGCGGGTGCATTGTTGGTTACAATGTTGGTAACTGACTACATCCCTAAGACAGAGAAAATAAATCCAGACATCACCACACCATCATGGGTACATCCAGATTCAGTTAGTCATTAGCGAATTCCATTCAAATTAATGGGACATAAGTTAATTATGATTAATTTGGACGTCAGTTAATCGTGGCTAATTTCTTTTATTGATTTAAGTTGTGCTAGCTAGCCTGGATGTTGCCCAGTAAGTAGAAGAGACTCAACACACACTGGAAAAAGGATGGAGTAACATTGTCCATATTTTCAAAGTGAGATGTCTGCGTGCAAGTCTAAATTTGACAGCACAGGCATTTTACAAAACAATCTCCTACCACTGCCAAAAAATCTCAAGTAATCAGAATGATCCCTGCTTTCCCTCAAGCCCACACAATTGCCAAAGATGAGGGCTAGGCACTCTGGGTCCTAGAGAGAGGACTAGACACACATCCCGTGGCATGCATCCTCAGAGCCTAATTTCAGCCCTTCCAGAATTCTTTCAGTGTCAAAGGGGACTGCTCTTTTGCCACTGAAAGGATCCTGGAAGGACCAAAACTGAGCTCCCAAGATGCCCATGCAGGACATATGTCCTCCAAATCCAGTTCTTCCCCTCCCAAAGAATCTTTTCAGCAATGAAGAGGACTCCGAGAAACACACCAAGGATCTGGGGGTAAGGTGACAGGAAAGTGAGCTTAGAGTACATGCTCCAAAGGACAGATACAAACAGGGCTTGCTTCCTGTCCTCTCCCCATGTACATGCAGCTACTTGTATTTCTTAAGCTCCTGAACTTACTTGATCTAACATTTTTAATTGGGCCATGTTGGTGTTTCCTAGAGCTATGGGGATTTGATCACTCAAGCCCAAGCTTCACATAAAAAGTTATTTTAAAGAAGTCAAATAACAAATATGTGCAAACTCGTTAACATAAGATTTATTCCCATTCTGATCATCTATTAAGCTCAACAGTAAAGAGTAAATCAAATTGTTGGTTGTGAAACCTTCTAAATATTATGATCTATTGCTAATGAAATTCTCCTTTCTATCTTACCTTGCCATGTTGGAAAACACCCTGAGAGAGAGAGAGAGAGAGAGAGAGAGAGAGATACCCCATCGGTCACCTGGACCAAAAGATGAATCAAGATCTTCAAGAATGGAAGGCAAACCCAAGATGGGCTGGTTTGTTACAAGTCTTCACAGAAAGATGGCCAGCCTTCTGTGCAATAAAACAGAAACAAAGATAGGAAGAAAACACAGTGGTAGTAGATGCATTCCCCTTTCACTGGATGAAAAGAGTTACATAGATATATATATATAAGGGCCAAGAGCTTTAATTGGAACGAACCAACCTTTAATCGATTAATCAACAAATTAATTGGTGGTCTGAAAGTTAGAAACATATCTATTTATTTCTGGAGCTATTCTGGTTGTGTTTTACTATTGTAACAGGCAATAATAAACAAAATATTAAAGCCATTTGCCTTCTAACTATGATTGTTTACTTATGTTTATTGTATCTCACACTTCAGTATCTTAAAGAGGTACCTATGTTGTGATACACAAATGTAAATATAACTAAAAGGAATATTGCTTACAGGATTTTTAATGGATCTGCTAACAGATATTTGTGGGCATTATCTGAACAGGGCTTCTTTCTGAGTCCTTGGAGAGCCCCTGCCAATCAAAATAAATACTAGGCTAGATGGATCCAACTGGGTATAAGGCAACTTCATAGGTACGTTCAGATTATGCAGGTTGAAAACTTCTCAGAGTTCCTAATGTGAAAGCCATATTTATATATATTATTGGAGAAGTTATGACAGCCCTATTTCTCCACTTCTGGTTGAAATTTCTCCTTAGCTAAATCCTCCAGTGCTAAATTTGAAGTCCAAAAGGTTCAATTTGTCATGGAAACACTCACCAGAATTCTAGATAACCAAACAAGCAGGGCTGCCTTTGCCAGCTTTGGGATACCTCGCCATACCCCTTCCAGTGCTGTCTCTTGACACTAGTCCCAATCCTGCCAAGGTTCATACTCCTAGTAACTCCCAAGGGCTCACACAGCCTATAGTGCATACTTGCTGGTATGAAGAAAACAGTAGTTTGACTCCAAAAGCTTAACTAAAATTTAACTTCATATTATGAGTTAAAACGGTACTGCTTTCGACACTTACAAAAGGAAGATCAAGGTTTCACAGATTTTATGCTCCATCATCAAGGATGACTTCAAGAGGTAGAAAGTGGTAGCCCCTGCTCCCTCCAAAATACTTCCTGCTCACCCTTTTCCTTCCCCACCCACCAGACTGGAACCTTACAGCGAAGTGGCAGACAATAGTCATAGTATATTATGCTCCTATAACGTGAATTAATTATTTTTAAAGGCCTCCATTGTTTAAAGAACATTCACTCATTCTTCTACCCCAGAACAAGCAGCAGAAACTGATGCAGCCAAGTAGGTAGGAAACTCCTCCAGCTTCCGAAGAGCCAGGCCAACCTTTTAGCTTTATTCCTGGTCAAGAATTGGGTTGGATGAGCCTACATGTGTAGGGGGTGCAGATTAAAGCTGGCCTGGCACTGACCTCTTTCCCCATCCCAATCTTTCTTGCCACATGGTCTTGGACAGGAAGAGAAAACTAGCTCGGAAAGCAGATTGGAAGGTTTAGCCTAATCCAAAAAAGTCAGCATTTCCTAGAAGAAACTGGCCCATTTTCTGAATAAGTTTGAAAACATCAAGTAAGCTTCATTAATAAGGTAAATGAACTAACCTTATGGCTACCGTCAGATGTAACATGGAACCACGGGTCCAACGGGCCCACACCTCACTCCCCTGTTAGTGAGATTGCAAAGAGGCAGGGTAGCTGGCTGTGCAGGCTTCCTTTTTGACAGAAGGTCAGTCTGCACAGCATCGGGCCAGAGTGAGGAAGAAACAGCCTCTCTCAACTCTGGTTCCGAGGGGCCGAAACTGCAGCACCAGCGTTTGGATGTAACACTGGCACCGCAGAGCCGGAGTTGAAGGCACTCAAACTCCACTCTGAACCAAAGGTTCAGACTGGAGTTCGGAGAGGGAAACTGCAGGTCACCTTTCCCCTTCAACACCGGTTTCCCAAATTTGGACATGTGGGTAAGGAAACTGGAGGTGAAGGGACCTCCAGTTTCCTGTTATGTCTGAATTTGGCCAGTCTTTCTAAGTATTTAATGTAAAACAAAATCCTTGCTCCCCTAACAATGTTCTCTGTCACCCCTTCACTTCTCCAAACTAGTTGTTTTACAGTCACTCCTGTCCATCACTTATCCTACAGTTTGTTTATTAACCTGGAACCTTAAAATAAAGCACTTTCCCCCTGTACCATTTATATCTATGCTTATGAATATCTGTTAAAAGTATTACCTAAACATCTCCATTCCGTTTCCTCAATATTCTGCACAGCAAAGCCATTTCAGAGAAATTAGATTCACATGCATCAAATATGTAAGTTGCTAACAGCAGCCCAACCCACAAGAACTAAGTTAACAGATACGCAGAATTAGAAATGCATGTCAAAAATAACACATCTATGGAATTAAAATTAGCAGCCAAATATTTCATTGGGAATTCAGTACACCAGAATATAACTCCCTGTGGTATTTCAGGGCTAGGTTTATTAGCAGCCCAATGAAGTGTCTGGCACAACAGGCTTTTGAACCTATTCGAAAAACCCTATTTCTATCGCAAGCTCCTTGGTGGCAAAGATTTGTTTATTTGCTTATGAAATGCTACAAAATAGCATTATTGTAATAAATAGGGATGTGCATGAATTGATTTTTCAATTTGTTTGGTGCTTGAATTGAATCACCCGATTCTTGTGTCCGAATCTGTCCCCCTGAAACACCCAAGATTCAATTCGGATTTTATTCGATTGAGATCCAGATTGATTCAGACCACTTATAAAGGTCCTGGGGCACCGAATTTGGGTGGAAGGTAGGTCCCCATGGGTGCCATCTACCACCCAAAATTTCAAGGCAGTGGGGCACTTGATTTAGTTTTAATGGGTTTTTGTTTTTACTGATTTTGTATATTTCTGCCATGAGAAATAATGGGGGTTCAAACTCACCCTATCCTAACCATAACATGGATCCCCACCTTTCCTTTTTTAAAAAACAATTTAAAAAGCCAAGCTCTAGCCCTTGTAGAAGCGGAGATGTGGAGCAAAATGTGTGGTCACTATTTTTCAAGTGTTTAGATTCTTTGGTGTCTAATAACCTTTCCTCATAAAGAATCCCTATGAGGATTCATTGCATACCTTCATTTCTTCTGTTCATTTTGAGTGTCATTGGACAGTGCCAATTGTCAACTACCATATGCCAACTACACACACACACACCACACACACCACACACACGCAAGGGAGTGGGGTACTCAGTTTATTTTTTTAGGAATATTGAAGTGTTTAGACTCTTTCGTGTCTAGTAACTTTTCCTCATAATGAATCCATATGAAGATTCATTATGTGCCTTCATTTCTTCTGTCCATTTTGACCATCATTGGACAGTGCCAACTGTCAACTGTCATGTGTCAACTACAAACACACACACACACCATACACACACTGGGGTACTCAGTTTATTTTTTAGGAGTATTGAAATGTTAAGATTCTTTGGTGTCTTCATTACATAACTTCATTTCTTCTGTTCATTTTGACCCCACTACTTTGCAGGTGGGGGTGGGGAATTAGTGGCATCACATGTGCCAACTACCCCACACCTGCAATCTGCAAGCCAATGAGTACTCAGTTTATATTTTAGGGATTTATGTGGTATTTAGAACTCTTTGGTGTGTAATGCATGCTCATAGGGATTCATTATGAGGAAAGCTTATTAGATACCAAAGAGGCTAAACACTTTAAAAAGTTCCTACAACATAAACTGAATAGTACCCCACTGCCTTGTAGGTGGGAGGGAGGATGTAGTTGGCACATGGTAGTTGACAGTTGGCACTGTCGAAAAGACAGTCAAAATGAACAGAAGAAATGAAGGAGTGTAATGAATTCTCATAGGGATTCACTGAGGAAAAGTTATTATACATCAAAGAATCCATACACTTGAAAAATAGTGACCACACATTTTACTCTATAACTCCACTTCTACAAGGGCCACAGCTTAGCTTTTTTTTTTTTTTTTTAAATGAAAGCTGGGAATCTGAGCGAATTAATAGGAGTAATCCGAATCTTGAATTGATTCGAATCTAATCTGGCATGATTCGATTTGGACCCCAAACTAGCCAATGGACCACAGGGGTGATTTGTTCTATCTCCAAATTGTCCAAATCAGCTTTGTACCTGAATTGATTCGCACATCCCTAGTAATAACCATAGTAATGTTAAATGAAGAACATAGTTTTTAATAATCTCTGCCAAGACTTTAAGAACAATTATCTTTCAGTGGATGGCTGTGACCTTTCTCCTGTTGTACAATTCCAGTCCCGCCCCCTCCACCACCAGGTTTTCCTGTACACCATGTCTAGAATAGCTGAGAGAATCCAAAAACTAAATAACAAGCCTAATGATGGAAAGCAATTTGAGCATGCAGATACAGGTCTTGGTGTAGAAGGATTCCTGTCTCTCTGAATTATTTGAAAAGTCTAGAGGTATTTGTAAGTTGCATTTTGCTAGAAGGATACATGACAACTACAGAATTAATGAGGAAATCCAACATCAAGCCATTAATATATTCAATCAAGTATTGACTTATCCACAAAGTTGAAATACAACTTAAATTCAACAAGGATAGCATGGCAATAAAGAGACAGTTACCAACCAGGATATCCCAAATTCAAGTCTCATATCAGCCATGAACTCAAAAGGCCAGTACAGATATAACAGTGTTTCCCAAGAAATCAGTAGCCAGTTACAGGGAGGCTTTCCCCCTACTCAGAACAGTAAATGCCCACTCTCAACTTATGGCTCTGACCTTTGATTTATCTTGCCTGTTTGGCATTATGTACTCATTTGTAAGCCTTTTTGTTGCATGCTAAGTCCCTTACACAATGAACTGAAATGTGGTACATATGTTCAGTACACACATATGTTTCTAGTTTGAATGTCAGTTCAACCTTCCCTCACACTCACACCCACTGTCAAACAGGAGGAAAGAAAAAAATATTTTGCAATGGTAGTATCTACCCTGAAGATCGAGATGTGTGAAATGTGATATGCATGTTCAGGACAAAATTCTGCTCATATTGTACTCTAGCTCAAACCCCCCACACATTTTCATGGTGGCCAAGCAAGATGCAAGATACATTATAATATATTTCCCTTAAGCAAGGAGCTACCAGAGTGAAATGGGTGTATAAACTTATAACATAATTCTCTGTTTCAATTTCAAAACACCAACTTAATCCTTGCATCCATTTGAGGTGAGGAGGAAGGAGACATTATAATGGGGTATCAGAAGTCATTTCTCTTGAACACTGTGATTTAATAGCTTAAGTACATCTAATAAATTCATACAACTGTGTGAACAATAATGAAGTGAGGGAAATGTACCTCTTCAACGAAGATACATCAAAAGAAACAAGGAAAGCCAAGCAAGAGATGTAAGACCACAATGGGTTGGATCCATAAGGTACTCTTCTGAATGTGGCAGACATCTTCTGCTCACTCATGGGAGGATGTTTTACATCTTGAGTTAGAGTTTCCTTTGAGCTAAATAATTTTTACATATAAAGCTTGGTAGAGCACAAGATCCTCAGCTCCTGATGCAAAGATCCCTGTTCTTCTTCAAGGAGGAGTGAGTACTAGAACTGAACAACTTGTTCCTTTAATTCTTGGGAACATATTTCTTAAAGCACTGTCATTTTATTTCTTATGTCTCCTTGAGAAAACAGAAAATGCTGCTGAGAATTGTTGTTTTAGTAAGCAGGACCAGCCTTAAAAAGAAACCACCACCACCACCTCCCCCCACCCCCCAAAAAAACTGGTCACGTATAGGAAACCTCAAATCTCAGACTTTAAAAGATCTCTCTTCATATTCTGAATTTGCTTTTTTGTCTGAGGCAGTTTGATTTTGAGTTTCATTTACTCCTGATGTTTGCAATGGGAATATAATTAACTACAAACATTAGTTCTAGCAGACAAGTGTTTTATGCAATGCTTGTATGCAGAAGAATTGTAAGGCGCTTTATACAACATAGACTTTGAGAAGAGCAACTTCAATTAAGTTTAATTAAAAGAGCAGATAATAAAACAGTGCAAAACCAAGGCTTTGATGTAGCAGAAAAAGTAACTGGGATGTGAAACAGAAAGAGTTTGTAGAAGTTTGTCAAATGGATCTCATGCTTGGGGTGGCAAAAAAAGATGAAATGAGATACATAACAGCAGGCTGTTAAAAATGGCCACTATTTTGTCATATGTTATATTAATTTAATTTTATCAGTTGATTTCAATATCTGAAAATAATGACTCTCACACTTTTCTCATCCATACTTCCATATATTGTGCCGCCAGCAGACAAAATTACTTAGTACAAGAGCAATAATAATTCTTTTTAAAAATGAAAGGGATTTGCTAAAATCTGTGGATATTGCTCATGAATGTTTAATAAATGCCTCTGCTGATTGAAAAGAGTAATCAGTAATCTGAATAATCTCTATCGTAAGTATAAAATGAGTAGGCTACTAGCCTTCTCCCCACTGCTTCAACAAATATACCTGTGAAGACACTCTCAGTAGCTTCTGCTGTTGCAGCACCCATATTCAACAAGGGACGGCATGTTAGAAATTGAAGATCAGCTCCCTCCATGTCTTTAAACTGAAAGAACCACCAATAAATGGACAAGTCACAATGTTACACATATTTACTGGGAAGCGCCATTGACTTTTATAGGATGTTCCCCTGCAATCATGTGTTCTTTGCTTTGAAACCTAAATTATCAAATTCATCCACACAATGGAGAATGCAGGTATATATCACTGCATGAAGATTAGCGTGATCTGGGCTAAACACACATGGAACCACAGCCATTTCCATCATTTCTTCTATATTCTAAGGATGTATACAGAAAGGAGGGTGTCTGGTATGTCAGCCTGGGAAGAGTGGCAGTAATAAATGGCCTTCCAGCACATCCCTTAATCTAAAAGAATGTCCTTTTTTCTTTCTTTCTTTTTTAAAACTCTTCTCACTTTTTGTCCAGGGATTCACCACAACTCCTCTCAAGCCAGAGATCTCCATGTTAAGCATGGCTGCTGCCAACACGTTGTCCCTGTAAAAGCAGTCACCACCGAAGCAGTTCTGAAAGAGATTCACTACAGCAGCAATTCAGTTCAACTGGGGTTGCTGTTGCGATAACTGCTAAGTTCTTCTAGTAGCTTCTGTGGCAACCAGAAGGGTTCCCAAATGGCATGCTGAAAGAAAGGCTGAAGTGCATCTTCAGAATTTAAGCCACATCCCCCATCTATGCCCCTCAGAGTAAGGACATCATTGTAAGAAGAGAGTAAGGTGAAATTCCCCAACACTGCCTACTGTAGTCCAGGCGGGGATGGAAGAATCCCAGAAGCACTGTCACTGCCCAGAAAGCACAGTCTCACTCATGAACTCAAAGCAAAAGGGCAGAATAGGATGCTGGGAGGAAATATTAACTTCCAGAGGGAAGCTCCCCATGGAGCACCATGGGTGACCTTTCCATGAACAAAGAGATGGGAAAGTCTTTCCCTCCCTTTGCTTGGCACCCTTCCATGCAAAGACCATGACTCTCCACTTGCCCTTTTTAAAAACACTGTTTTAAAATAAGACATCCTAACATTTAAAAGGGTCGAGTCTATACCACTATATAATTTTTACTGCAACAAAACAGTTCTTAACTATCTCTAGTTACTCTCTAGTTAAGCACTCTCAGCGATTTATCAGCACAGTTTTAGACATAACAGCTCCCACCTACCAATATAATTATTTTATTTGGGGCAACAGTTAACTCCTCTCAAATAAAACACCAGTAATACTTGGATAACCTGATAACATAGTTGCTAATGACTGACTTATAAGGGCAATCATCTGAATGCAAATAGTGCTACATTTCAATCTGCAAGATATAATACTGAATCATTTAAATATTATTTTACAAATGTTGCTTATGGCTTCGCAGCAATGTAGATGCAGCTTTGCAAGGATATTGGCTCTAGACAGTAATTATATCCACAGCCTAATGTTGCAGTTAATGGACACACACATTTCAATAATTACAACGCCTGAACAAGATAATATGCCTTTATTAGCTGCAACAAAATAAAGCTAAGCGAGAACTGAACTTAGCTAAGCATTTTAAAGATAGATATAGTACATTTTATTAAAAAGTCTAGCCAAAAGACCACACTGTTGAAACCATGATTTCCTTTACAACTGCACAATTAAACACTAATCTAAGTGTTCTTATAGGTAGCATCCACAATGAAAAGATTATGGGTATGATTTAGTATGGAAATGAAGTTTTCATGTTAATTGGATGAAAAGGTGCTATAGCAAGGTTATCATCACATGTGACACAGACTACTTCTGCCAAAAATCCGTACTAAAGACACATCACTTGATTTTTTTTAACCCATTTTCTAATAGCAGCTCTGCTTTTCTACATTATTTTGGATGTTCAGCCTTATAAAGGCTAATGGAGCATTTACAAATCCTCACCAGTTTTGTATTACCCACCTAACTTATTGCTGTATTCTTCATTCTTTCATCCTCTCTAATAAAACGCTTGGTGTCCGTCCGTGGACGGACACCAAGTGTGCGTTCGTGCCTCGCCTGTTCTGGGCATGCGCTTCGCGCATGCCCAGAACAGAGCAAGGGAGGCATGAACAACAGGACCCGGCGGCCATCTTGGGCGGCCAGAAGCGGCCGCCCCAAAGAAGCCAGGTAAGTGGCGGCGGGGGACGCGATGCGGCCAAGGTGGCGGCGGAGCCATGGCCACGGCCTGGCCGCGCCGCCGAAGCCGGGCGGGGGGAGGAGGCGGCGGGGGAAGCTGGCCGAGGTGGTGGCGGAGCCGCCGTCGAAGCCGGGCGGCTGGGAGTCCTTGGGGCCCTT
The DNA here is from genome assembly GCF_027244095.1 of Hemicordylus capensis. NCBI lineage: Eukaryota > Metazoa > Chordata > Lepidosauria > Squamata > Cordylidae > Hemicordylus > Hemicordylus capensis. Next base: position 264,243,703 of record NC_069657.1, on the reverse strand, counting down.
GCCCGGCCGGGGAGACCAGCCGGGAATGTGAGGCGGAGGCGGCCCGGACCGGCAGCGGCGCCCCCAGAGTCTGCCCGGCCGCTGATTTGCCCTTCCCTTCCTAGCGCCCGTTATTCAACGGGCTAAAATTTACTTGTTCATTAATATTTACCACTGTAATTGATCGAGAAAGAACTCGTGCAGAATCCTAGAATTGCTGCCTTAAACACTGTTGCTATATAGCACCACCAGTGTTGATGGCCAGGTGGTATTGCCGCTATAGCCGAGCAGGAATCAGGAGACATGAGGAGCCAATAGGATCCCATCTGGCCCTATAAAGCAGACTCTGGCCTAGCTCCTCAGTGTGCGCAACTCACTGCTCTCTGGCATAGATTTAACTGGTCATATACTGCCTATCTATGCTTGCCTAACTCTTTAAATAACCTCTTCAAATAGGCTTCTGTAGTGAACACAGAGGAGTATTTCAAACGATCACCCCTCTCTACGACAAAAGGACACCCCAACAGCACAATGGGATGACGTCTAGTGATGTCAGAGCAGGCGTGTTCTCTCTGCATCCTAACCTTCAACGTGAGTGCTGGCAGATGATCAGGCAAACTGGTTCAGGGTATAAAATTCTTCACATACTTGAACTAGGCTTGACTGGTTCAATCCTCAACATCTCCATCTAGGGCTAGAAAAGACCCCTGTCAGAAACTCTGGAGAGATGCTGCCAGCAGTCAGTGACCTAGGTGCACTGACCCAGTATAAGGCAAACGAAGGGAGGTAACCACTGGCAGCCAAAAATATATCTGTGTTGACAGAACTTGTATTTAGTAGTGCATGGTTCAGCTCATACAGAATGACAAACCATGGCTTGAGTGAGCCACTAGTTCATGCACTCTAATTTGAACATGGCTTCCAGTTTTGGTTTGGAGGACAAGGGCAAACACAGTTTGCCAATTCAAAACTTAAGAGAGTACCTTCTCTGTTGTGAACTCTGTCACCTATTAAGTTGATCTGGAGAGGTTCAGTTATGGTTTCCGCCAACTTGTTTGGTGGCAACTCGGGACTGGGCCTTCTCTGTGGCTGCCCCAGGGCTTTGGAATGTGCTCCCTGCTGAAATAAGAGCATCTTCTTCTCTGTTTGTTTTCAGAGGACCCTGAAGATGTATCTGCTCTCCCAGGCTTTTTAAATGAAATCTAATTTTTAAATTTTAATGTGTTTTTATCTATTGTGATTTTTATCTGTTTTATGAGTTTTAAATGTTTTATATTTTATATTGTGTTTTAATCTGTACACCACCTAGAAATTTCTACATTATGCAGTATTGAAATTCAATCAAATCAAATCAAATCAAAATAATAGGAGATTATGGTTTACCACAAACCAAGTAAATAAATCAGAGCACACAAGGGAAAGGAGGACATGTGTGATCCCAAGGTTCACTCATAAAACACCAACAGATGGCTTGGCATGATGCGTGGACTGTGCGCACAAGTGCACAGCTGTGCACATGCTTGTGCATACATGCATTTATGCAGGCATGTATATCACATACCTGTTTATTCTGGCCACAGGTTCTCTTGACTGAATGATCTGCAATGCATACAAGTATTTTGGACACAAATATTCACATTAGTAAACCGTAGACTATATTGTATCTTCATCATTATAGTTATAGCTTAGTTATATCTGCTTTAGAGATATAACTAAGCTATATAACTAAGCTCAACCACCATAAAATACCTACTTTAATCAAGTTTAGCTATCTTATCCCTTTTCTCAAACATTCCAAGGCATAGTTGCACCTATTTCTTGTTAAAATTCTTCTTTAAACTCTAAAAGTTAAATGAGAGGCATTTAATGCAATCTGAAAAATATTCAGTTCAATTAAAAATAATTGATGCATGGTGAAATAATTCTTCCCAAAGCTGCTGTAAAATCTTCAAAAAAATAGAGCTACTTAATAATTTTCATCTCCTACAGGCTAGAGAAGCATTACTGCATATTAAAAATTGGAATTCAGTTTTCCCAGGAGGTACAAGAAAGTTATTAAAACAACCTATTTATTGTTGATATAGCTATCCATTTGTGCTACACAAAAAGTAACAATTTCAGTACATTAAGAGAAAAACTAATTAAGATATAATTAGTATTTTCTGTATTTTGATAATTAAGGGTTAGTTGGCTATTTCTTTTCACATTTCTGTTTGTTGCACACTGACAATACCTTTAATGAGCAACTAACACTATTTAAACCCCGATGGCTGAGGAGTTTAGTGACCACTACTACATTACTTCCATTTATCACTGCCTCTTTACCTATAAATTAAAGCAGCCTTCAAGCTATGTTGATCTACTTTATATCAATTTCTTCATCCATATCAGCTGAATATGTATGGCATTAACCTCATTTACTAGTTGAGAAAAGATGAATTAAAATGAGATCCAATTCCTAGTCACAGAATACAATTTTAAAACTGTCTGCTAATTTCTACCACCTGTCAGCATAGCAATCCTTTACTTCCTAGTAACAAAGTGAAGGATATTTTGATACCATTTGGGGTGGGGAACCCATGATTATATAATTAGCTATTAAACCAATGAAGCCGTGATCCTGAACTGAGCCATGTAGCTCTTGTAGCACCAAGGAGACACATAGTTGATTCAGATAATGTGAAATACATTGCAGAAGTGCAAATATAAAGCCATTTCAGTACTCTTGTAAAAACAAAAGCAGTAGTTATAATAAATATTTTCTGTACAAAGGCACAATATAGTGTAGGAACACAATAAATGAATATTATATAGAAATCCACAATAATGAGCAAGCTTGCACTTTTAAAAATCCAGTTCAGAAAAACAGAGTGGCTTGATAGAATGCCTGATTTTGCTTGTCATGTGAAATTGTATTCATCAAGCCTGATCGTTATTCATAATATACTATACACTTTTTATTTTATCCCATGAACATTAAAGCATGGGCAGAAACCATATATAGGAATGCCAGAGAAAATTAGCAATGCTCAGTGATAAGCTATAGTTGCTGCTTCAGATGAATGGTCAAGGAAGTTTTAGGTTTTTCTGTATTTGCAGATTTTAAAACAAAAACAAAACAAAACAAAAACATCGTAGTGCCTCCAATACTAGGGGGTCTTGTCCAAAAAATTCCACTTACTACTCTCATTATCTTTTTCAATAACTGTTCACCATTTATTCCATGTTTGTAAAGCTCCTCTCCACAGAAGCTACATCACTGTAGATCTTTATGCATCTATATCATTTTCCAGACATAAACAAGTGTCATTAATAGCAGCACCTTATTCAGACACTGGGCACAACCTGGTAAAAAAAAACTTTTCCGTTTCTTTGAAAACCTTTTCTTAGCTATTGTCATGAAAGAAAAATATATCAACAGAGTTCAACCCACTGCTACATCTGCTGAAGCCCCAAGTTGGAAAGATGAGACTACTCAAATTTTATGAAAAGCTATTTGAATACTCTACTGGGTCCACAACATGCTCACCAATAACAGAACAAACAAAAGTTTCTCTTCTCAAATCATGGTTTAGAAGGACCACCAGCATAAAATGAACCTTGTAAACCCACCATAATTTTAAGAACATCTTCAACCAAGGTTGCAAAGAAAAAAACTATGGGAAAGTCAAGTGAACAAGATCTGCAGAGAAATAATTATCTTCTTCATAAATCAAACTATAAGACCACCATTGTGACATAAGATCATATTGGGAGCAAGAGCAATACTAAGTTGGCCTTAGACAAAATGGTGGAATTACTGTACACCAAAAGGTATAAACTGAGGTTAGGAACACCACCGCCTCTCAACATCACTGATACCGCATGTTTTTCGGAAAGAGGCATGGATTCCACATCAACAATGCTCCAGAGCAAAACATTCATGTAGTCCTTCAAATTAACAAAGATGCTATGTTTGTTAGCACATGCTATCAGGACAAGGTTTCTGCATACCACCAGCAAATTATCTTGTCAAAAGTCATATCATCTTCCCCATTCTAAGCAAGTGCCTTTTCTATCACGTACATGATTTCCCATACTGTTTAGTAGTAATGCACCACAATACTGTACATTACCGATAAATAAAATAAACATGCTCTCTTGTCTTTGTTTTCTGCTTTCCCTTTTCTACAAGCAGGAAGACCAAGATACAGCCCAGAAGCACTGTGAAAACCACTAGTGTAAGCAGCAAAGGGCAATAGCTTTTTCAGTGCACTGTGACAGAACTGCATACGTTGGTTTCCGGGGGAGGGTGGTAGTGGATTAATTATCCTGATATGGAGGATGACCAGAGAGCATTCTGAGCCATGCCAACTCTACCTGAACAGCACAGGTCACATTATCTCTATGTCAAATATATCACATCACTGCTATATCAGGAAACTGCTGCCAGGAAAGATCGACTAACAACAGGCTCTTGAAGCAGAGATCATTACTTATTGGCAGGAGTGGTAGCAGTACTGAAGACTAATATGATTGTTTCAGAATGATGTATGTATCCTTAGTACCTTGCACGTTTCAGAAGCTATGACTCAAGTTTTTGTAGATGGGCAGTAGTGCATCTTAACTAGAGATTAATTATAATTTCTTAGCCTACCCCAATATATGGTCTACTCCAAAGTACAAGAACATCCTAGTCTTATAGCAGAGTGAGCCATATTTGAAGCAGCATGACAAAGTCAGAGAAAAACTTTCTTCTTGAGCATAGCAGTATAGTGGTACAGTTATAGGCTAAACACAGATCATTTGAGAAATATTACAGATCCTTGTGGCTGCATATCAGGAAAGTCTCTAAGTTCACTAATTAAGGACAAATGCAAGTATCTTCCCTCCATTGTCAATCTTCTAGAAAAATATTTCTCCACTGGCCCTGCAAGGTCATTTATTCCCTGCATAAAGCAGAGGGCAATTAAATGGAAGGATAAACCTGGTGCCCTGAAGCAGGGGGGACGGAAACCCACCATCAATAGAATATTTTTGATTCCTTCCCTTTCTCTTTCACCAAGAGCTACTTGGGGAGTACATTATGCTGAAATGCAATCTCATAAATATCATTAAAAACCATAACAATACAAATATGTAATACATAGAACAGAGGGAGACATTTCCCACTTGGGCTTCCGATTGTTCCCTACTGCTTATATTTCCTGAATAGAATGAAATAACCACATTAAATAAAAATGGGTTTTTTAAAGTATAATTTGCATGGCAGAAAATACAGAATAACTAACATTTAACAACAAATTAAAGTGCTACCTACAGAAATAAGCAAATAGTTTTTCCTGCATTGCATAGCAATGCAGTCTCACAGTTTTCCATCTAAATGTCTGGTCACAGCCACTTAAAAGAAATAATTTGATAAAAATTATTGTAAAATTAGCCAAATGCTTGTAACTCTGCCTTTTGCATAACCAGGTATAATCAACATTAGCCAATATATAGGATACCAAAGTCGTTCGGCTGTAGTATGCCAAATAGGACTTTGGTTAATATTTTCCAGACCCTCTAAATATGCATACACTATTAAAGAAATTGCTGTGCTGTAGTAATCATGGACAACAGGATAGTCAGTCAAACCAGACATTAAGCTTTCCTGAATCACTGCCAGTTCCTAAGGTTATGTTTACAACAAAATCTGTCAAAGTTCACTTAAAAAGGATTCTTAACAGGGTCTCAATGCAACTGAAGGACACAAGCTATCCTTTATTTAGTTTATAAATGGACCTTTGAGTTAATTCAAGACACTTCCAAGTAGTCATACAAATGGCTGTCATCTTAACAAGATCCATCTTCACATCTCTCTGTATTTGTTTCCAAACATGGATCTGCCTAATCAATACAAGCACATCTATGCAGGCAACATATAGCAGAGGATTTACTGTAGGGATGTAATGCCATCTGCTGCTACACTTGCTGCTACAGCAGGGGGAAAAACAAAGTTGACTGGGTCTTTTTTGCACTTGGAAAAAGAAAATAGGCACAAGCAGACAGTCACACTGCAAGATCGACATGCTAAACCAAACACTGAATCAGAGACACACAGGAAAAGATTCAGTTTTGTTTTTGTCTCTCCATAACCACTCCCAACACATCATTCTATCAATCATTTGCCAGATCTGAATCACAAATATTCAGGACAGATTCACAAAAATGCCTGCAGCCCCCACTCCTTTCAAAGTGACATTCATGCTGAGCTGGACTGTGAGAATGAGGCAACACTGGCTCATTAATGCAGTGGTTTCCAAACTCTGTTGGGGTAATCCCAGAAACGTTTATCAGCAGGTCCTCAATAGAGAAGACCAGTGATTATGGGCAAGGTTCCTTAAAAGAGCTTGTCTGCTGTTACTGATTTTCTCCTGAAATGTGCGCACACGGCGGGGGGGGTGTTGGGTGTCTGAGGCACACAGTCATCCTTCTCAGTCAACCAAAGGCAATGGTGAGCCCTCCAGATTTGGCCAACACTCCAAATGACCTGAGAACACAACCCTAGAATGAATCCCAAAATAATCTACAATACAAAGGGGTTTACAACAAATGCAGAAAAGCAATGTAGAATGGGTTTCCAGTGGTAGGACATTTGAAAACCATCAATACAATGGAACAGCAATTTGGCACACCTGCAATCCATAACCATATTAGACAGGATACTTTATATAACTAAGATTCACATTGATTTCATCATGAGATCATTGTAAGCTTAAGAATGTACCCCCCACAAAAATTTTGAATCTCTTCAATGAAATTAACCAGAATCATGGTCATATTTCTTTACCCAATTGACCAAGACCAAACAATCTGCTTTCCCACTAGCTTCATTGACCTTGCTTTGTTAATACCCTCTCAATGGAATCAGCTAAATCACTTGGGAAACAAGTCTCTCTTCCCAGAAGCGTAAATGACTTCACCTTTGAATCAGGAAGGCCAGGAACTAAGGCAACATACAATTTCCCTCATCCCATCCCAGAGTGTAAATGTCACAATCCTCCTCTTCCTTTCCCTCACCTCCAACCTTTAAAAGTAATCTACTGTAGATATATACTCACTGAGCTCAGACCCTGCCAGCTCCAGAAACTCCCAGTGGAAGAACAGTAACATATATAACAATGTGTCGATATGAATTCTGTCCATTCATGTAATGCATCTACTCTTGAATAACCAGAAAGAACACGGCCCTATTTCTTTCTTTACATATTTTTACTGAATTCATATGAGGGGGAAAATCAAATAAAAATTTGTCAAAGTGACTGAATCCATTCTCAAAGAGACAGGGACAGAACCTTCAGAAAATTCTTCATGATTATGTAGTTTATGGGCACCAACTTGCAAATAAATTAATTAAATGCTTAAAAAATAACAGGCTATCAAAAATGGATGGCCAAACTCGAACAAAGAGAAAAATATGCAGTTTGCCAGAACAAATGCCACTAAATAACATTAATTTAAAAGTAGCTATTAAAAGCCCTAGATAATTTTCTATATTGTATTTATTAAGAAAAACTTGCTAGACCTGAGTTAGTGCCCTGCTAAATTACAACACTGGAGAAGACAACTTATTTGATGATCCTACAAAAGACCTCCATATGTGACTACATTTTGTCAGCTCCTCCCACCCCAATAAGGTAATTAAAAAATACAACTAATTTAAGAGCTCTGTAGCTTTAACACAGGTAAATCACTAAGTCTTTTTTATTTCTCGTGCAGTCTGAGCCTGTTGATTCATAAAAGTTTCATTCTACTAAAACTCATGAACGTTCTTTTCTTGCTACACAAGAATATTTGTCTCAAACAAACCTGCATACTTTGTTGGGGGGGGGGGACCTGGCTTTTAAAATGACATTTTAAGAAACTACAACATGCCCCCAAAAGAACTGAAACAGCAGGGTTGGTGTCCCCAGAAATTGAGAATGTGAATCTGGAGATCCAACACAGCATGGTGGACAATTGGTCTGACTTATTACAAGACAGTTTCTCACAAAACCTATAACCATGAGTTGCCTAAAGTGTTCTTTCACAATATATTTACAGCAGGTGACAGCACTATTAGCTACAGACAAGAAGTCAAAGCTTGACAAAGTAAAACATCTGGATTACAGCCTAGTCTTCATCAACTAAGTGATGAAAAAGTTTTTACCATTGACTTAAAGAGGAAGATGGACCTATTTATCCACAACATAAATGATATGTTGTATCATTTCGTTATGAGGCAAGGCTACAACACCTGGGGATTTTTAGTTTAGAAAAAAAGACAGAGGGGAGACATGATAGAGGTCTATAAAATCATTCATGGTGTGGAGAAAGCTGATAGAGAGAAATGTTTATCCCTCTCGTATAACACTAAAACCAGGGGTGATCCCATGAAACTGATTGCCAAGAAATTTAGGATTGACAAAAGGAAGTACTGTTTTACACAGCACATAATTAACCTATGAAATTCTCTGCCACAAGATGTGGTGACAGCCAACAGCTTGGATGGCTTTAAGAGGGGTTTAGATAAATTCATGAGGGGCAGTTCTATCAATGGCTACTAGTATGAGGGCTATGGGCCTCAGAGGCAAGATGCCTTTAAATATCAGTTGCAGGGGAGAGGGCACACCCTCAGCTCTTGCCTGTGGGCTTCCCAGAGGCATCTGGTGGGCCACTGTATGAAGCAGGATGCTGGACTAGATGGGCCTTGGGCCTGATCCAGCAAGGCTGTTCTTATGTACTTAAGAAACGGGAGGTGTGGTGGGGGTGGGAAAGAATGTACATAGTACACAACTTGGTTTTTGCTATTAATGTGAGAAGTCATTAAAGTAATCCTAAAGATATGATGTACACCCAAAGAAAGGGGACGGGGGAATCTCAAGATTCTGCTTTCTGGTAAGCAGACCAATGACAGACCTACATCTTGTAGACATCTTGCTACAAAATTTGCTTGGAGCTCAAAGAAAAGATTCTTTCAATATTTCTCAAGATCAACTGATCTCATCTAACTGGTGAGCTCTTTATAATGTCTATATTATGACTATCCCCTAAAGTTAGGGTGAATTAACTACTTTTTTCTTCAAGAATGCATTTTATTTTCCCCTCCTCTCTATTTAAAATGCAGAAAGAGCCAAGTAATGTGAGAAATACAGTAGGAAGTGCATAAAGGAGTAACTGTCAAAAGGACAGAACTATTAAAAGAATAAATCTTGCATACCCAGCTGTGAAATATAATACAATATAGCAAACCCTGTTAAATGTTTGAAGGAAAAGACAAAATGCAATGTAATCTCAAACTGTTTAATGAATATAACAGTTGAAAATATGAAGTTCTTGCATATGGCATGCTGAAATGAACTAGACTGCAAATACACAAAAGATGTCAAGAGACAGAAACATTGTCACTCCAGCATACTCAACCACAGGCTAATCATACCAATACAGCAATCTGTTCCATGAGCAGCAACTTCAACATGTGTTTGATGCTCCTCCACCCAAAGAGTTTCCCATTCCTTTCAATGAACACAACACATTTGTACGCGTAGATCAGCTCCCTCAATTGGAATGAATATTCAGGTACATACAGGTCTCTGAATCAGGATGAACACTTTCAGTTTTCCCTCTCTCTCCCTCTCTCAGACACACACACCATCATCTCTGCTTAAAACAGAATCGTAGGAGTAGCTGAAGGAAAACACCTACCTTTGAGGTGCGTTGGAGTTGATCCCCTACATACGTTTTACGGAACTGATCCAAAAACCAGAGTACTGCAAGTTCTACTTTCTCATTACTACAGCGTGGTAACTGGGCATCCATCAAAGAAATTAGCTGAAAGACTCTGAAATAAGTGAAAATCCATAAGACTTTTTAAAATGTTGACATTCCAAACCATGTATATATTATGTGGCAGAGAAGCACCATAACGATCTTAAGAAGAGTTTAAAGTAGCAAAACATCCTTTCTCCACACATTCTTAAAAGCTACTACTGCCTATTCAGTACTACCATGCACTGTTTAACAAAAAAGACTTTAAATCAAAGGTATTTCTAAAACCAATATTGTATTAGGGCTAGAAGGCAATGGACTGTGAAATACAAAATACATTTAGAAGCTAAAATGCTGTCCAGCTTTTAAGAATGAGAGTACGTGTTATTTTCATTTGTTGCACTAGCCTTGAATCTCTAAACAGATGCTTCTCAGTTTCTAAGCTGGCAGCTGAAATACTTTGGATGTAGGTATGACCAAGTGGGCCAGGAGCTTCCATGGAAAACCCTGTTGGGATAGCAAATGGGCAAATTATTACTTTTTTGGTCAATGTGAGGCAATCTGAATGACTTCCATTTATTTCTATCTTGTATTTTGCTGTGATCTAGTTAGAGCCAATGGAAAGAATCAGCTGCGGAGCCAGCCGAGTGGCGGCCTGGGTCCAGCCCCGCTCGGCGGCCCCTCCAAATACGCCCATATGCATGACGTCACGCGCATGGGGGTGTGGCTCGGGCTCCAGAGGAGCCCAGAGCAAGCTCCCCCCTCCCACGCCCAGGCAGCCGAGAGCCCGGGTGAACTCTGCTGCCAGTTATTTCAGGCAGTGCCGACTGCCCGATAGAACGTTTTCCCCTTCTTCTCCCTCTCTGGGAGCGCTCATTCGGTACTTGGCAGCCCAGGCCACGCCCCCTGTGTGTGTGACATCACACATAAAGGGGGCGTGGTCTGGGCTGCTGAGAGCCCAAATATGCTCTCAGCTCATCAGTTCAGGCAGCGTCAGCTGCCTGATAGGACATTTTCCACTTTCTCTCTCTCCAGAGAGGGAGAGGAAGGGGAAAACGTTCTATCATACAGTCGATTCTGCCTGAAATAACTGGCACAGAGTTTGCCCAGACTCTTGACTGCCCGGGCATAGGATGGGGGAGTTCGCTCTGGGCTCCTCCGGAGCCTGAGCCACAGGGCTTCAGCAGCCTTTTCCATTGGCGGCCTGGGTTCTTTGCACCCATTGGCCCAATGGTGGTTCCGCCCCTGGAAGGAATGTGTAAGGAACCTCCCCAGCTACTGCAGCACTTCAGTCCTTAAGCTTTGGGTCTTGGAAGAATCTAAGTTCTCAGTGGTGGTGATCAGGTCAACTATCATTTTCATCTTTTGTGTCAACTGCTGGAAGAGGGAAGGGAGAAGAGATCCACTTCAACTAATTGTGCCTGCTAGCCAGTTTGCCTTCATATTGATTACTTCAACCATGTGTTCACAGCCCAAGCAGGAAGAAAAACTTTACTGAAGACAGGATCTCAATAAATGCTTTCAATGTGGAACTGCACAGGAATACCACCAAAGAGTGACACAGGATTCGTTGCACATGACAGCAAGACTCCTGTCAGGAACCTTGGAGAGCCGCTGTCAGTCAGTGTAAATGATGCTAAGCTGGATGAACTAATGGTTTGACTCAGTATAAGGCAGCTTCCTATGTTCTTAATAGTATTGATGCATTAAGTTATAACCAGTTTATGAGTCAGTGTTTACTCCATGTCTTGAATAGCGGGTTTCTGGCAATAAGATCCCATGAATCAGGACCTGAAGTCTCCAAGCTTGACTCTAACCGGCTAAGTGCAAGAATAAAAAACTGTGCAAATGGTTGCTTCTCCTCTTTGGGCTGGTTCAAACGATACCTAATGCCAGCCCGTGTGATTAGAAGGAGGACATGCCAAGTGAATGCCTATCATGACATTTTTCGCAATATCCTGATGTCCTCCTGGTGGTTCCTCTATTGTATGTTCATGATTCTCTCTCTCTCTCTCACACACACACACACACACACACACACACACACACACACACACAATGTGCCCAGAGAACATTAAGACATTGTGAAACACTTCATAACAGGCACACACTCAACATGCTGCTTTTTAACGAAGCAGGCCAGGGAAGTACTATCTGAACTAGCCCTTTGGGGTTGTCGAAAGAGCCCTTTTCCTCCTCTTTCTTGTTTTCAACAGAGATTATCTCCAGAATGGTCTGTTTGACTTTCCACATGATAAGAAAGAACTATCAGTTTATTTATTTATTTATCAAATTTGTACACCGCCCCAAACTTTCATCTCTGGGCGGTTAACAATAGCATAAAACCAGTTAAAAACATATACAAAAAACTTAAAACAATTTTAACAATTTAAAAATAAACCAGAGATTAAAACCAAAAAAATTTAGAAAGCTGAGAAAGCTTGGGTGAAAAGATGGGTTTTCAGGTGTTTTTTGAAAATTGCCAGAGATGGGGAGGATCATATCTCAGCAGGGAGCACATTCCACAATCTCGGGGAAGCAACCGAGAAGGCCCGTCTCTGTGTAGCCACCAAACGAGTTGGCGGTAACTGGAGACGGACCTCCTCAGATAACCTCAATAGGCGGTAGGGTTCGTAGTGAAGAAGACGCTCTTAAATACCCACGGCCTAAGCCATTTAGGGCTTTATAAGTTATAACTAGCACTTTGTATTTTGTCCGGGAACCTATTGGCAACCAGTGTAGCTCCATCAGTAAAGGAGTAACATGGTCTCTCCGAGATGACCCAGAGACCAACCTGGTTACCAATGGATGTGCCACTGTTTTGAGGTCATTGATCTCGAGAAAAGGGCGCAGCTGGTGTATCAGCCAGAGCTGATAGAAAGCACCCCTGGCCACTGCCTCAACCTGAGAAACCAGGGAGAGTTTAGAGTTGGGAGGGGGCACTAACCACAGCCACTGATTCAGTCTGACTACCATACTGGAAGTTAGGAGCTTTAGGTCTGCAAGGATGAGCACAGCCAGATTGTTAGATCATAGGCCTATAGCTCTGATTAACATAGAGATGTTCTCAAATATCCTCAGGTTCAAATCAGTATCTGCAGTGTCAGTTCAGACCTCTTATGATTTATTTTTTTTAAGCTTTTCTCTGTTTATCCAATCACAAAAAGAAAGTGACGGCAGGGCTTCCCATTAGGGGACCTGGGCATTTGAACAAGAAGTGATGAGGCTAAAGCTGGACCTTGCACCAAGGCCTGCAATTAGCAATTAGCATGATGCCACCACACTGGACAGGCCAAGTTGCAAACACTTGCAACATGGTCTTCTGCCCTTGCCTGGTCAACAGAACTGAACCTCAAAACTGAGCTCCACACTCCAGATACATCCCTCCTCACGCTCCTAAATTATGGAGCACTCATCTGAGGTTTAATTCCTGGTATAGTCATTCATGGCCCCATCTTAATACTCCTACAAGCCAAACCTTCAGGCATCCTATCACATCTACTTTTAAGGAGTACTATTTGCAAGCAGGCAGCTAGGTGTATTCTGTTTTCTCCATTTCACCTTCCCACTTTGAAAGTGAACCTGGATCATGCCAAAGAGTTCTCTAGAAAGATGGAACTAATTACTTTCACTTCAGAAGATTGTCCTTCAACAGCTTGAGCAAATGTAGTGCCCCTCTCTGCATTAGAAGGAGCCACAGAAGTAGGTAGGTGGCTGTAGAAGACCCACACTCACACATGCAGCTGCCATTTCCCACAAACTTGGACTATGCAGTCCCTATTCCAGCCCCACATAGCTCAAAGCCCTTCTGCCACACACTGGAAAGGAAACAGAGAATAGACCCTAAAAGGTAAGTGGATAGCCAGTGGACACTCTTGCTCCTCCAGGGCAAATTTAGTTCTCCACATATTGGCCTGCAGGCTTAGGCCACCCAATTCCACCCAAAAGGGCAGGTAGCAAGATGACGATGAGGCTGAAATTTGCTGAAGCATCCTCTACCATCAAACAAATCAAAGTTGGTTTCAGCCCACTATCTATTCACTGTGGATGGAGAAAGAACAGTCTCTGTACCTACAATGGCAATGTTATTTTGAATTATCTAGTCTACAGATCTCTGACCCAGCTCACTTTTGAGGCTCTGCATGCACTAGTTTGTTTATGCTTGCTAGTTTAGCCTGGAAACTGAATGCTTTGTCCAACTATTTCTGTTTGTTGTTTATAATATGTGTATGACTAAATTGGCCACAAACCAGTATTTCCACAGAGTGCATATGAGGCTATTCACACAATGGGATGAAATTGGGCTAGCCTCCGCTAGCCCGATTTCATCCCATCGTGTGAACCACTGGGCTCGGCTGCAAGCCCAGTGGTTCCTGAGCGGGTAACCCGCTAAAGTAACCCTCCCCTTAAACTGAGAGTAGCTGCGGCTACTCATGAGAAGATCACCGGCCAGGAGGCTTAAAAGCAGCATCCCAGCTCGAGGGTCTCTCTAGTATGCCCTGAGCGCTTGCGCATGGCATACTGAAGCTTCCGTGGGCCGCGCAGCCCCCAAACTACCCAGCCCCGGCCAGCTCCGTAACAGAGCCGGCAGTTGTGTGGGCAGCCGTTGCGGCCGCCCAGAGCAGATTGGCTAGTCATCTACGGGGAGAGCGGGCTAAGCCCGTTCTCCCCGCTCAACCTCCCCAGGCGGGTCCCTTTGATCGTTAGACCTGCCTCTATATTTATTTATTTACTACATTTTTATCATCCAAAGTCTCTGGGCTGCGCACAACAGACAAAACCCCACAATCATTTAAAAGAATCAATATAAAAACAAATTTAAACACAGTTTAAAATCATTTTAAAAATTAAGAACATTTAAAAGCAGTTTAAAAACCCTGGGAGGCCAGACAAACAAATAGGTTTTAAGGGCTCTCCTGAAGGACAACAATGAATTCAAACTATGGATTTCTGCTGGGACTGCGTTCCACAGCCCAGGAGCAGCAACAGTGAAGGCCCGGTTCCAAGTCGCCACCAGACATACTAGTGGTAACCGGAGACAGACCTCAGATGACCTTAATGTGCAGTGGGCATCATACAGAAGGCGGCGCTCTCTAAGATAATCTGGACCTAAGCTATTCAGGGCTTTAAAGGCAACAACCAGCACTTTGTATTTTGTCCAGAAACATATCGGGCAAAATACATAGAGATGTGTACATTACTGCAGTGCATCATACTAAGCTGTGGAAACATGCACATTCGATGGCAATCTTGTCTTCACTTTAGAACAGGGGTTCCCAACCTGTGGTACACCAGACATTACTTAACTACAACTCTCATCATCCCCAGCCACAATAAATTGTAGCTGGGGGTGATGGGAGTTACAGTTCAGCAACATCTGGAGTACCACAGGTTGGGAATCCCCGCCTTAGACAAATGACCTTTAAGGTCCCCTTCGCCAAACTGCAACCACCATATTAAAGACCCTGTCAGCAACAGCACCTTATGGTTGTCTGGTATCTGCTGACCCAAAAAGCTTATGGAATTCATTACTACAATATTCAGTGATGGCCAGTAGTTTAGTTTTTTGTTTTTTTTTAAGTTCCAACAAATCTGTGAAAGATTTGGACACTAGTTAGACAAGCCAAGCAGAACCTCCCTGTTTAGGCAATGTGCGTCTGCTTGCTGGATGAGGTGGGCAAATACTAGACAAGAGACTTATTTAATGCCCAGGTTGGCCTATGCGGGGGACAGAATGCTGGACTATTTGGACCCTTGGTTCAATCTAGGTAGATAGTTCTGAGGGTCTTAATACACAACTGGAGCTGTATGTCCAACGTTTACAAGTAGTTTGCGCAATAGCAGCTGAAAAACTGGTCTTTGCCTTCATGTGTGTCATTCAGTACACTGGCACCCAAATCAACTTTTTGTTTTTATCAGATCTTAGGGAGCCAGGAGAAAACCTAAACCACTGTTTGATAACAGGAAGGGACTGGATGTAGGAGAACCAACTGGAAAATGATCTAGACAAAAGAGTCAGTGGATCAGTTAATCCAAGGTTATTTGTTTTCAAAAAAATATATATCCTACTTCCTTCGCAAAACGGGATTTAGCAGCAGCTAACAGCAATGGCATTAAAGCAACAAATTAAAATAGCAAAAAAAGTAGCAATTATAAAACTGAACACAAAGATCAATCCTGAAAGGAAAGGGAAGCAGGTTATGACAAGTTATAATCACGCAGCCCAAGATCCATTTAAAGATACATGTGTAAAGAGAATTGCCTTCAGCCTGTGCCTAAATAGAGACAGGGAAGGTGCCAAGTGCATCTCAGAAGGGAGGGAGATCCCTTTTGAAGCCTACTCTGGGAAGATCAGCAGCAGCTTCAGGAGGTGAGCAAGCTTTTCTAAAAAGAACAACATCTAGCCTTTCCCCCTTTCAAACTAACTAACAGGAGGAGGGGAGATTTTGAGGGGCTGGTTTCTCTTTAAGAGATAACTCCTAGTCTGCCTGTGTGTTATTTGCCAGGGCTAGCAAACTCCAGTGTTTGTCCCTGCCTGGAAGGGGTGGAATCAGTTAGGGCTGTGGTGGCCCCACATACCTTTGAGCCACATCCTGTGTCTCAGTTTGAAGCCTACTCTCTACATAAGAGGTGAGGGCCCGAGAGTATAGCCAACAGGTATAGCAAACAGGACATTGGAGTTTTGCGGGAAGTGTGCGGGGGAGCCTGGAACAAGCCCCTGTGATCACAAGGAGCCCGGTGGAGAAGAGAAGGTAAATACAAATCCCTTCCTCATAGAATTACTGATCTCTCCCTCATATTCTTGAGAAAGGCTGTTTGGACAGTTAATAGCTGACCATTACAGCTGAGACCTATCCTTCTGATAAACTATCTCTAAATACTGTAAACAGCCAACAAAAACAGTATGAAGATAGAAAGTCAGCAGGGGAGGGGGCTCTTCCCAGTGTATTGCACAGAGTGCCACATGTATGACTATGTGCCCCATGGGCAGAAGTCATAGGAACATAGGAAACTGCCATATACTGAGTCAGACCATTGGTCTATCTAGCTCAGTATTGTCTTCACAGACCGGCAGCGGCTTCTCCAAGGTTGCAGGCAGGAATCTCTCGCAGCCCTATCTTGGAGAAGCCAGGGAGGGAACTTGAAACCTTCTGCTCTTCCTAGAGCGGTTTAATCCCGAGGGGAATATCTTGCAGTGCTCACACATCAAGTCTCCCATTCATATGCAACCAGGGCAGACCCTGCTTAGCTATGGGGACAAGTCATGCTTGCTACCACAAGACCAGCTCTCCTCTCATGTCATGGGTGTGTGCTTGGTGCAAGGAGCTCCTGGCCCTCAGGGAATAAGTTCGTTCTCTCGAGACCAAGGTGGCGGATCTGAAGAAGCTCAGAGAGAAAGAGAGGCATGTAGACGAGATCTTCAGGGATGTGGTAGAGGCATCCCACTCCAGGGCTGATAGCTCCTCTGCTGTCGGGGAGAATTAAGGTCTCGGGAAAGGAGGACAACGGTCTGAGGAAGAGGGAAACGCTGCTTTAGAAGGGACCCCTTCCGTGGAAGATGAGCCCATATCCTCTCACACATGGGATACTCCTCCGGGGGGTGGGGGCCTCCTTGTAGTGGGTGATTTGATCATTAGAGGTATAGAGAGATAGGTTTGTGACCCGCGTGTTGACCGCACAGTGACTTGCATGCCTGGTGCGAAGGCTGTGAACATCATGCAGCGTATAGATAGGCTGTTAAGCAGGGCTGGGGAAGAGAAAGCTGTCATGGAGCACGTTGGCACCAACAATGTGGGTAAATGTAGTTGGGAGGTCCTGGAAGCCAAATGTAGGCTGATAGGTAGCTTATTGAAGTCCAGGACCCCCAAGGTAGCATTATCAGAAATGCTACCTGTTCTATTCACAGGTACAGTGACACAGGCAGAGCTGAGGGGTTTCAATGCGTGGATGAGATGCTGGCACTGGGAGGAGGGGTTTAGATTTGTTAGGCACTGGGATACATTTTGGGGCAAGCAAGGCCTGTACAAAAGGGACGGGCTGCACTTGAACCAAGAAGGAACCAGACTGCTGGCGCTTAAAATCAAAAAGGTTGCAGAGCAGCTTTTAACATGACGCCTGGGTAACAGCCGACGGGAGCTGGGCAGTATCCCGTTTGGCAAAAGCCATCCTTTAAAGTGTGAGGGTGCAAAGGATTCAGATAAAACAGAAGGGGACAGAGCAGAACCACATAAAGAGAAGACAGAAGGCTGTGCCAGCTGGTCAAATAGTCAAAAGAAAGATAGCAGACACCAGGGAAGAGATTCAGCATATAGGTGCTTATATGCCAATACCAGAAGCCTCCGAGCCAAGAAGGGTGAGCTCGAATGCTTTGTTGCTAACACAGAAATAGGTATAGTGGGCATAACAGAAACATGGTGGAACAGTGAGAACCAGTGGGGCACAGTTATCCCTGGATATAAATTCTATAGAAAGGACAGGAAGGGGCACCTTGGAGGTGGAGTAGCACTGTATGTTAAAGAAGGGATACAATCTAACAAGTTAGAAAACCTAGGTGGACTGGAGTCCTCCACAGAAACCCTGTGGGTGACAATACAAGGCCTGAAAGGAAACGTGCTACTGGGGATGTGCTATCGCCCTCCAGATCAAAATGCTGACAATGACGGGGACTTGCAGCAAGAAATCAGGGAGGCGTCAAGGAGAGGCAGGGCTATAATAATGGGTGACTTCAATTACCCACACATAGACGGGGTAAATTCACAATCAGGTAATGACAGAGGACAAATTTCTAGATATGCTGAATGACTGTGCCCTAGAACAGTTGGGTCTTGGAACCAACCAGAGAGAAGGTGACCTTGGACTTAATCCTGAGTGGTACTCAGGACCTGGTGTGGGATGTCAGTGTCATCAACCCTTTAGGGAACAGTGACCATAGTGCCATCAAATTCAGCATACATGTGGGTAGAGAATCACGAAGAAAGTCTAACACAGACACTTTGGATTTCAGAAGAGGAAACTTCTCCAAAATGAGGAGTATGGTGAAAAGAAAGCTGAAAGGGAAAAATCAGGAGAATCACTTTGCTCCAGAACGCATGGAATTTATCAAAACCACAATACTAGAAGCCCAGTTAGATTGTATACTCAAAAGGAGGAAAGGTACCACTAAGTCCAGGAGGATGCCAGCATGGCTAACAGGTACAGTCAAGGAAGCCATAAAATGGAAGAAGACTTCCTTCCAAAATTGGAAGGCCTGTCCCAATGAAGAGAACAGAAAGGAACACAAACTCTGACAAAAATGGAGGCTAAAGAATTGAGTCAGATAGAAGTGACAAGAGATGATGTTCTAAACTGTCTGGAAAATCTGAAACTAGCAAATCATCAGGGCCGGATGGCATCCATCAAAGAGTCCTCAAAGAACTCAAATGTGAAATGGCCGATCTCCTTGCTAAAATATATAACTTATCCCTGTAATCAGCCTCTGTACCGTAGGATTGGAAGTAGCAAATCTAACACCGATTTGCAAAAAGAGATCCAGGGGCGATCCGGGAAATTACAGGCCGGTTAGCTTAACATCCATTCCAAGCAAATTGATGGAAAGCATCCTCAAGGATAAAATTGTAAAGCACATAGAAGAACAGGCCCTGCTGGGAGAGAACCAGCATGGCTTCTGGAAAGGTAAATCTTGCCTCACAGAAACCTTTTGGAGTTCTTTGAGAGTGTCAACAAGTGTGTGGATCAAGGTGATCCAGTTGACATAGTATACCTGGACTTCCAAAAAGCTTTCAACAAGGTTCCTCATCAAAGACTCTTGAGAAAACTTAGTAGTTATGGGATAAGGGGACATGTGTGGATTGCTAACTGGTTGAAGGGCAGGAAACAGAAGGTAGGGATAAATGGAGTTTTCACAATGGAGGGAAGAAAGAAGTTAGGTCCCCCAGGGATCTGTACTGGGACCAGTGCTTTTTAATTTATTCATAAATGATCTAGAAGTAGGGCCAAGCAGCGAGGTGGCCTTTGCAGATGATACCAAACTCTTTCGGGTAGTGAAATCCAAAACAGATTGTGAGGAGATACAAAAGGATCTTTCCAAACTGAGTGAGTGGTCGACAAAATGGAAAATGCAGTTCAGTTTTGACAAGTGTAAAGTGATGCACATTGGGACGTAAAAACCCCAACTTCAAGTATACGCTGATGGGATCTGAGCTGTTGGGTGACTGACCAGGAGAGGGACCTTGGGGTCAGGGTGGACAGCTCGTTGAAAGTGTCGACTCAATGTGCGGCTGCTGTGGAAAAGGCCAATTCCATGCTAGGTTCATTAGGAAGGGGATTGAAAATAAAGCTGCTAATAGTATAATGCCCTTATACAAAACTAGGGTGCGGCCACACCTGGAGTACTATGTACAATTCTGGTCACCACATCTAAAAAAGGACATTGTCGAACTGGAAAAGGTGCAGAAGATGGTAACCAAGATGATCAGGGGCCTAGTGCACCTTTCTTATAAGGCTACAACACCTAGGGCTTTTTAGTTTAGGAAAAAATACGACTGCGGGAAGACATGATAGTGGTCTATAAAATCATGCATGGTGAGAAGAAAGTGGATAGAGAGAAATTCTTCTCCCTCTCTCATAACAATAGCACCAGGGGTCATCACATGAAATTGATTGCCAGGAAATTTAGGACCATCAAACAGAGCTACTTTTTCACACAATGCATAATCAACTTGTGGAATTTTCTGCCACAAGATGTGGTGACAGCCAACAACCTGGATGGCTTTAAATGGGGTTTGAATAACTTCGTGGAGGAGAGGTCTATCAACGGCTACTAGTTGGAGGGCTATAGGCCACCTCAAGCCTTAAAGGCAGGATGCCTCTGAGTACCAGTTCCGGGAGTAACAGCAGGAGAGAGGGCATGCCCTCAACTCCTGCCTGTAGGCTTCCAGCGGCATCTGGTGGGTCACTGTGTGAAACAGGATGCTGGACTAGATGGGCCTTGAGTCTGATCCAGCAGGGCTGTTATGTTCTTATCCAGAGTGGGGCAACTACAGAGAGGGCATGATCTCATGTCATTACCAACCCAGTGAAGGAGGGACACAAAGAACAGCCTCCCTAAAAGATCTTATAGGCTGCACAAATAGATGTGAGATGAGGCAGTCCTTCAGATATCTTCCTAGGCCACTTAGGGTTTTGAAAGATATATAAATAACCAGCACCTTGAATGTACCCAGAAGCCTACTAGAAACCAGTGCAACTCATAGAACAAATGAGCAATGTGATTTGAGTGCTTAGCAACTTCAAAACTCTTACTACTTCTAAAACTCTGCCTCCCCCTGAAACCTCAGAGAGGAGAGAGAGCTTGTTCATCACCTCCTCCTCCCATTATGGCTGTTTTCACTGGTTGTCCCCCTGTCCTGGAAGATCCAACCCATCAACTGCTCAAAGCTTCTCCTCAACCTGTCCTGTCTGGGTTCCTAAATGTACACCCTAACCCTCAGTCCAGTGTGAACTCCTGTTCTTCCTACTCTCTCGAGAGTTCATTCCACAAGAAGTCTGCTGCTGATCTGACTGCTGCTTTGACAATGTGTGCTGCCGAACCCAGAAAAAATGTCACTGCGCTGATGCAACTTCTGGTTTTGGTGGACCCTTCCCCAGACAGGGGGAAATGCCAACTCTTCTGATGTTGACAGGTTTTCTATGCCAGTTGTGTTTTCCATAGGATCTTCAGTTTGAGAGGAGACAAGGGTGTGGATCACCATGGAGGCATTCACCTGAGCCAAAACTGAGACAGTTGCCACAACAGCCAAAGCTGGGTGAATGCCTCCTAGCCACAGCAGCTAGCTAGCAGCAAAGCGAAGTCCAGGAGCACTTCTAGATTGTGAACTGGTCTTCCAACAGGAGTACAACCCCATCCAGAAAAACAGGTTGCTTACCTGTAACTGATGATCTGGTAGAGATCCGTCGATATCCATAAGAATGGGTTCTGCGCCTGCGCAGGAGTCACGCGGTAGCCATGCCTGAGCTTGTTGAAGCGCCGAAGCCACGCCCCTACGCTGAGCGTTCTATATAAGGCGTGCCTTTGGCGCGAAGTCCCTCAGTTCTTGGACAACCGCCGTGGAGGACAACCATCCAGACGACGAAGGTGAGTTCATCCAAGGTAAGTGCTCAAAAAAGGACGATGCAAAGGGCTGCACACCTAAATGCACATAAAGGTAGTCCTACTGCAGAGGGGAGGTCGGGAGGGTCTTATGGATATCGACGGATCTCTACCAGATCATCAGTTACAGGTAAGCAACCTGTTTATCTGGGTCGAGATCTGTCGATACCCATAAGAATGGGTGTCTAGCAAGCTCCAAAAAGGAGGAGGGGAGCAGTAGAAATCAAGGCAGCACCCTTTTTAAGACGCTCCTCCCGAAGGAAGCCTCCGCAGCAGAACGTACATCTATGGCATAGTGTTTAACAAATGGGGACTCAGAGGACCATGTAGCTGCTTTGCAGATGTCCGTGAAAGAAACCCCTGCTAGGTGTGCAGCCGAGGAAGCGTGGGACCTAATGGAATGGGCCCTTATAGCTTCAGGAGGTGTTTTGTTTTGCAGTTTGTACGTGAACAATATGACCTGCACTAACCACCTTGACAATCGCTGTCTGGAGATTGGGGACCCTTTGGAAGAGCCCTGGTATGACACGAAGAGACGGTTGGAATCTCTAAAGTCTTGTGTTCGGGACATATAGAATAGCAGAGCCCGTCGCACATCCATAGTGTGTAATGATCTCTCTAAGGCAGTAGAAGGAAGCCTGAAAAACGTAGGCAGAATGATATCTTGGTTGAGGTGGAAGGAAGACACCACTTTAGGCAAAAAGGAAGGATCCAGGCGTATCCGGACTTTGTCAGGATAAAAGATAGTGTAAGGTGAGTCTACCCTGAGTGCTGTGAGCTCACCGACACGTCTAGCCGTAGTAATTGCTATCAAAAAAGCAGTCTTCCAGGAGACCAGTTTCAATGAACATGTGGCCATGGGCTCGAAAGGTGGTTGAGTGAGGGATGAGAGCACCAGAGATAAGCTCCAGGGTTCCACCGGAGGCCTAACTGGTGGGTACACATTCGAGAGTCCTTTTAGAAAAGCCTTACTCAAAGGATGGGAGAATAAAGTCTTTCCATCACTGCCCGGGTGTTGTGCAGAGAGGGCAGCCAGATGGACTCTAAGGGAGATATTTGCGAGACCTTGTGTTTTCAGTGTTGTTAGGTAACGCAAGACTTCCTGGACTGAAGCCTGCCTGGGCAGAAAACCCCTTGACCTTGCATATATCTTAAAACGGCGCCACTTGCTCTGATAATTCTTACGTGTGGATGCCTTCCGTTGGTTAAGCAGAACACGCTTTAGGAGATTATCCGCCAGGCAGTCAGATGTAGAGTGAGTACGTCTGGGTGTAGGATCTGGCCTCCGTCCTGCGTCAGGAGATCTTGGCGTTGAGGCAGGTGGTGGTAACAGTTCTTGGACAGTCTGCGTAGCTGTGGAAACCAAGCTTGTCTTGGCCACCATGGTGTTACCAAGATCCCGCTGGTCGGTTGTGACAGAAGGCGTGCCACCACTCTGGGTACGAGGGGGAGCGGGGGAAACATGTACGGGGTTTCTCTGGACCAGTCCAGTTGAAAAGCATCCCCCAGCGAATGAGCATCATGGCCCGCTCTCGAACAGTAACGGGAACATTTTGCATTCGTGGAGCAAGCAAAGAGATCTATGGAGGGTGACATCCACCGGTTGAAAAGCGGGGACAGGACCTCTGAATGCAGTTCCCATTCGTGTTGGCGATCTTTCAAGAAGACTCGACTGAGGTCATCTGCCAACACGTTTTCCAGGCCCTTGATGTGTACCGCTACAGGGGCAACATGGTGTTGAATGCACCAGTGCCATAGTTGGACGCTGAGGGCACACAGGCTCCGAAACACAGGCCCGCCCTGACGGTTGATGTACGCTTGTGCGGTCATGTTGTCGAGTTGGACTTGAACAATCTGGTCTTGTAAGATTGGAAGAAAAGCCCTCAGAGCCAGAAAAACTGCCAGTAGCTCTAAGAAATTTATGTGCAGTAGGGCTCGTTGAGGGGACCATCTGCCCAGGATCTTGTGGCCATTGCAATGGGCACCCCAACCTTGTAGAGACGCATCTGTGGTCAACCAGACAGTGGGTGAGGGATTTTGAAAGGGTACCCCACTGAACAGATTGTCTTGTCGAGTCCACCATATCAGTGAACGAAGCACTTGTGGAGGCACCATCAAGCGTCTTTCCTGGCTGTCCCTGTATGGGTGAAAGACAGAGAGGAACCACAGTTGAAGCTTCCACATTTTTAGGCGTGCAAAGTGTATGACCGCATTGCATGATGCCATCAGTCCTAACAGGCGTTGGATGGCACGGGCTGGTTGGGTGGGTTGCTGCTGGAAAAGCTGCACCAGGTCCCGAATACACCTGAATCTGTCTTCTGGCAAGAACGCTTTCTGTACTCTGGTATCCAGAATTGCCCCTATATAGGAGATCACTGGGACTGGTTGTAGATGTGACTTTTTCCAATTGATTTGAACACCTAGATTGTGGAGAAGATCTATCACATAACGGACATGCAAAAGCAACTCTTCTTTGGTCTTTGCTGCCATAAGCCAGTTGTCCAGGTATGGATAGATAGAGATCCCTTTGGTATACATGTGCGCAATCACCACAGCCATGCATTTTGTAAACTCTCGGTACGGTAGACAGTCCGAAGGGCAATACATTGTATTGGTACACTTCCTGCCCGACGGTGAAACGTAGATACTTTTGATGACATGGTCGAATACTTATATGAAAATAAGCGTCCTTGAGGTCCAGCGTTGCAAGCCACTGTTCTCCTTGGAGGAGAGGTAGGATGTGCTGCAACGCCATCATGCGGAATTTGCAGACGCAAATGAATTTGTTCAGGCGACGGAGATCCATGATGGGCCGGATACCCCCATCCCGTTTGGGAATTTGGAAGTAACGGGAGTAGAAACTGTCTTGCCTGTTTGCCCACGACACCGGGGCTATAGCCCCCTTGTGAAGAAGATCCCTCACCTCTTCCTGCAGGAGGTCCGACGAAGGAGTGAACCTTATCCCCGTAAACCGAGGAACGGTCTTGAATTCGAGTGCATAGCCGAAGCTCACAATTTTCAGGACCCATCTGTCTGATGTTATATGGTGCCATGCGGGGGCATGGCTGGCCAGCCTGATGGATGGCTGGGACAGAATGGCCGATGGTGAGGAACCTACCTCCGCTGGCTGGGAAGGGGAGAGAAGAGGAGGTGTCAGTGGGCGATCCCAGCAGCGCTCGGTTTTTTCTCGTTTGTTTCGAGAAGGAAAGGCAGATCTTGCAAGAGGAGACATTGTGCTCCTCACCGAGGCATAATAAGCAAAGGTCGTGAAGGTCCTTGGAGGGGAGTTTCGCCCTGCAGCCTTCACACCATTTAAAAGATTTTTTCTCCTCCGCCATCTTTAGTCCGTAGTCAAGTCCGTGCTTAGGTCGAAGTCCGGGAATCGTTGTAAGCCAGTCCGCGTCAAGAGCCAGGAAATATCGAGTAGCCGGTCCGAGTCAAATCCAAACAAAGTCGCTTTCCAATCCGCAGTCAAATCCAAGAAATCAGTTAATTAAGGATGAACTTTTTGATGAGAAGAGAGGAACTTTCCGACAACTGAGACGGCAGACCGAGGTCCAAACGCAAAGGCGGTCGGAAAAGAACTGAGGGACTTCGCGCCAAAGGCACACCTTATATAGAACGCTCAGCGTAGGGGTGTGGCTTCAGCACTTCGACAAGCTCAGGCATGGCTACCGCGTGACTCCTGCGCAGGCGCAGAACCCATTCTTATGGGTATCGACGGATCTCAACCCAGATCAGGCTGATCTGCCATTGCTAGGGCTGTTCTCCTCCTGAACAGGAGATTCAAGGTCTTGTCTGGATTTAATTTCAGTTTATTTACTCTAATCCAGCCCAACTCCAGGCACCGATTTGGAACATTCACAGCCCCTCCAGCTGGGAATGGTAGCGAGATATACAATTGGATGTCAACCACACACAGCCCACACCAAACCCCATGAATATCCCTCCTAATGGTTTCATGTAGATGTTAAACATCATAGGGGAATAAATAAATCCCTGAGGAACATCGTAAGCCAAAGGTCATGGAGTTGAGCATGAAACCCCCAACACCACCTTCTGAAACCTAACAGTCAGGAAGGAGTGAGGCCACTATAAAATTGTACCCCCAACCCCATCCCAGCCAGGCTATCCAGAAGGATGCCATAACAGATGGCACTGAAAGCCACTGAGAGGCCCAACAGAACCAACAGGGACACACTCCCTCTGTTCAGTTCAGCACTGATCATCAAGTAGAGCAGGGCTGCACAACTCTGGCCCTTCAGCTGTTGTTGAATTACAACTGCCATCATCCCCAGCCACAGTGACCAGTAGTCAGGGATGATAGGAGATACAGTTCAACAACACCTGGAGGGTCAGAGTTGTGCAGCCCTGAATCAGAGCAAACAAGGCTGCTTCAGTTTCAAAGCAAGACTGGAAGTAGGACTAAAATGGGCCCAGGTGAAGCGTACAGCCTGTGTTGAATGAGGTTGCACTCCCCTTGTTGCAGGCTTACTCCTTGATCCATTACTGGTAGATGCTCAGGTGGCAGCAGCGATTAGGAGTGCACCGAGAGCACTCCTTCCTGAAGAAGAACATATCTGTTTCATACAGTGGCCCACCAGATGCCTCTGAGAAGCCCATAGGCAAGAGGTGGTATGCCCTCTCTCCTGCTGTTGCTCCCCTGCAATTGGCAATTAGAAGCATTTTGCCCCCAAGGCTGTAAGTGGCCTAAAGACCTGTCCTCCATGAATTTAAACTCCTCTTAAAGCCTTCCAGGCTGCTGGCAGTCACCATATCCTGTGGTGAATTCCACAAGTTGATTATGCATTGTGTGAAAAAGTACTTCCGTTCGGTGGTCCTAAATTTCTTCGCAGCCAGTTTAATCAGATGACCCTTGGTTCTAGTGGTTCTAGAGGGGGAGAAAAACATATCTCTCTCCACACTTTGCATTATTTTATAGACCTCTATCATCTCCCCTCAGTTGTCTTTTTTCTAAACTAAAAAGCTGCAAGTGTTGTAGCCTTACCTTGTAAGGAAGGTGCTCTAGTCCTCTGATCATCTTGGTTGCCATCTTCTGCACCTTCTCCAGTTCTATAATGTCCTTTCTGGGGTATGGTAACCAGAACAGTATGCAGTACTTAAATGTGGCCGCACCATAGTTTTGCATAAGGGTATTATAATATTAGCAGTTTTATTTTCAATCCCCTTCCAAATGATTCTAAACATGGAATTGGCCTTTTTCACAGCTGCCGCCCATTGAGTCAACACATTCAACACCCATTGAGTCGACATTTTCAACACTGTCCAGCACAATCCCAAGTCCTCTCTCTTGGTCAGTCACTGACAGCTCAGATCCCATCAGCGTATATGTGAAATTGGTTTTTGCCGCAGTATGCATCACTTTACACGTGATAACCACATTTGCCATTTTGTCACCCTTTCCCCCAATTTGGAGAGATCGTTTTGGAGCTCCTCACAATCTCTTTTGGATTTCACTACCCTAAATAGTTTGGTGTCATCTGCAAATTTGGCCACCTCAATGCTTGCCCCTACTTCTAGATCATTTATGAATAAATTTAAAAGGCCCAGTCCCGGTACAGATTCCTGGGAGATCCCACTTCCTACTTCCCTCCTTTGTGAAAACTGTCCTTTTATCCCTACCCTGTTCCCTGTCCTTCAACCTGTTACCAATCCACACTTGAACCTGTCCCCTTATCCCAAGACTGCTAAGTTTTCTCAAGAGTATTTGATGAGGAACTTTGTCAAAAGCTTTTTGAAAGTCCAGGTATACTATGTCAAGTAGATCACCTTTATCCGCACACCTTTTGACACTCAAAAGAACTCCAAAAGATTGGTGAGGCAAGATTTACCTTTGCAGAAACCATGCGGGTAAGGGCCACCTTCTTCCATATGTGCCCTCACATGCACTCTATTCAAAACCCTAGGTCTTGCTTTAGATCCACTCAGAAGCTAAATGTGAGCAGGTTGGGCAGAAGGATCAGGGCTTTACAGTTGTGCTGCCAGAGTGCTGAAACCCTCACCAAGGAGGTCCATATGGCCTTGCCATTATATGCCTTCTGGCACTAGCTAATGATCTGGCTTTTTAAAAACAGCCTTTCAGGAATGATAATGGATTCTATCATATTGTTTTGCTACAATCTTGTATTGCATCTTTCATCTGCTGGTTGTTTTGAGTTTCCTAACAAGAATTAATAAAATAAAAGCATACTACTTGGACTGCTTAAGTATCCTTCCCCAATATAATTCTGCTAATGAAGTATCAGACCTTAGCAAGGTAATTTTAAAGGGCTAGCTACTAATCCAAGATATAAAATGTTTTATATTATGCATAGCAGTTTTCACTCAAAGACACCTTTTTAAATTTGTATAGGGGTAATACTATACTTACCGACAGGATAATTCACCATCCATAGCATCGTGTTCATCAGTACTAGTATAAGTTAATCTTCCTCCTACAACAGTCCCAACAAGATACACAAGCCATGCCAAGCGTCCTAGAATTATGGGTGGGAGAGAAAAAACAAACAAACAAGAATTTAGGTTACAATTCCATTAAGTATTGGAACATTTACCAGCTTGTTCTGGTGAATGCTAACGTTTACTGCTAAACTATGGAAATGAAGGAGAAATCAGATAATTCAATGAAGACATTTGGTAGTTTTTGTCATAAAATGGTGAACTGCAATGATAAAAAGTTTGTATCCAACCTTCATACCCATGCCACATTGCTTTGTCATCTACGACAAAGGGAAGTACAGGTAAATGAGAATGAAATCTGGTAGGTGGTTGGCCTTACTAACAAATGTCAACATTCGAAGGGTTAATAAGACTCTAAATGCATCATTTGTGCTTGGGTGTTACGCCCCCCTCCCCCCTTCAATAAAATAGCAGCCACCAGAGGCCCTGATCAGGATTGGGAAGATGGCACATGGGAAGGGGGCATTTAACCTTGTGCCACAGTCCTGATGAGGACAGTCAATTGGTGCCAATGGAAGCTTCCACACTCCCTGCAAAGGATTACAGCCAGCTTTCATTAAGAGTGTGAGATAAAAGGGAAACATGAGAAGGTTCCCTTCCTGTACCAGGGGCAGAGCTTCAGTAGAGTGGACATGTCCGAGGAACCCATGCTGCTCTGCCTCCCAGAGCCCCCTCATCCTCACAGGGGCCGCCTCATTCACCTCCCCCATCTCTCTTCCCCCACTGGCCAGCTCGAATTGCGCACAGCAGCACTGCCCATCCCCATCCCCAGCGCAGTGCTCCAGCCGGGCCAACGGCTAGGCCTGGAAAACAGCAGGAGCACCCTGCCGGGGATGGGCAACGCCACTGCGCACCACAAGCTGGCAAGCAAAGGGGCCAGTCTGGAGCTGGCTGGCTGTAGTGCAGGCATGCCTCCGCCGCTACTGGGCACGACTTGCTGCCTCACCTCGTACATTGCTTATCCCCAGTGCCGGCGCTTTCTTGCCCCAACTCCACAAAACAAAAACCTGGGTGAGCGGGCAGGAGAGTAAGTAGTGGCTAGCAAAGGGAGGGGGGAGCAAAGCACAGCAACGAATGGAGGGAGAAAAGTGACCAGCGAAAGGGTGGAAGGCTGCTCCAGAGTTTGCACCCGGGCTGCTTTCAAGCTCACTATGCCACTGCCCTGTACACTGCAGTCTAGTTGCTAATCAGGGCCCTCTCAGCAGCTATATTAATGAAGGGGGGGGTACCTGCAAGCACAACTCACTATTCCATCCTAACACCATATTAGAATAGTAATAGTTAACAGCAGGGCCTGCACTGTGTTGGCTCCGAAACTGTGGAATGCTCTGCCTGAGGAGGTTAGGAAGTTGACATCCATATTAGAGTTTTTAAAAGGTTGTGAAACCTTCCTTTCGCACAGGCATTTAGACAATGACTTTTGTTACTATACTGTTTTGACCTAGTTATTAGTATTATTATTTATTTTATAATGGGTCTGTGATTTATTGTTATCTGCTTTGAGCTACTGAAAAGGGAGTCTAAGTATTGGACATTAATTAAACAAACCAGAGCTCTCTATTTTGAAGAACTCTCTAATTTCACTGTCTCAAAAGGCCTTAAATATTTGGCCATTTTCCTTAAAGTAGGTTTTGCAGTCAAGTGCTCATTGTAAAAAAATCAATAGTACATAATTAAGTACAATTTAACAATTTTAAGGACCATCCTATCTGAATGAATATTGGCAAGACTGAAACTTATGAAGCTATAACATGGATTGATAATCTCCTCAAAATTTAAGATTAAACTCAGAAGTGCCTCTATCTGCACCTGGGGAATTCTGCTAATGATCTCGACTCGGTCCCTAACCATGGAAAACGGAATTCAATTCCCATCACAATTCTCTTCCTTCCTTCCTCTGTTCAAGACATTCAGTATTGTTGCTTTTGCAGCTGCTTAAGGAGAATATTTTTTCTTTACCAAAATAATTATTGCTATAATAATCTGTAATTATGTTTTATAACAGCAATAATCCCAAAGAAATCAGTCATTACTATAGATCACAAGTAATCGTTAACTACTGTTAATGACCCATTTCTTGGGGATTATTGTTTTAGTAAACCATGACTGCATCATAATCGATACAGAGAGCAAGACAATATAATAAAATGAGGTCTTAATATTATATTAACTTGTTTTGTAACATTAAAAGCCATTAAACATCTAAATTAAAGTGTGTATAACTAGGGGAGGTAACATTTATTGTTCTCTGCTAACAGAAATGTTTAGTCTGCAGAAAAGAAATTGAATATTATGTAAAGAGTAGTACAAATATAAAAGAATGCCAATATTCACTGCAAAAGAGATTCAAAAATACTGACCTACAAAAGTTCTCTTATAACAACTAACTACTCCACCCTGATCAGATGCACAGCTTGGGTTACAAAGCATTTGGTGTCCTCAATTTTCTTGAAATGCTGAACAGCTATCACCTTTAAAAAGTGGAGCCAGCAACAACAACTATGCATTTCTAAATAATGAATGTATGGAAATGCATCGCTTCAATAAACTATGCAGCAACCCTGTGTATTTGCATGCCCATATTACAGTTGAGGGGTTGAGGCTCAGATGCAATGGCTTATTCAAGACCACCTACTGAATCCATGCAGAGCAGCATATGTGGTGGCACTACATAGTGACCAAAGCCACACAATCATTAACACGTCTCCCTTCCTTTAACTGTAGTTCAGAGAGTTTATAGCCCTCTATCTGCAATATGTGCCTATTTATTTCAAATTTTATACAAAAGGACAGCTACATTAGTCTACATCTTTGCCTGATCAGTTAGAATGTGTATTGAACATTAACATTCCATAACATCACAGCAGCTCATCCAATTATTGTCAGAGGCATCTTTGACTTGACTGTTGCCTCAGATTTCGCTAAATTTTGCACCTGTCAGACACAAACCAGTAGGAGTGAAGGGGTAGAATTCAGCTGAAGAGCACTGCACCTTTAGTTAACTGGTCTTAGGTAGCAGGTTTTGGAAAAGAGCAATTCTGCTTGAAAGCCTGGAAAGCCAGGACCATCAGAGCAGACAGTATGGGGCAAGAGAGACCAATGGTCTGACTCAGTACAGAGTTGCATACATGTTTACTCAGAATTTAGGCCACTATGTTCAGTAAATCTTGCTTCCAGGCAAGTATGCATAGGATTGCAGCCATAGATAAACACACAGTATAAGACTTCTGGAAGATAAATCAGCATGGCTTCTGGAAAGTGAAGATCTACCTCACCAACCTTTTAGAATTCTTTGAGAGTGTCAACAAACATATTGAGGCTATTCTCACGACCGCAGGAAAGCGGGCTAAGGGAGCCCAGCCCGTTTTCCTGCAGTCGTGGGAACCACCAGGAGCCATGTGGCTCCCAGAGGTTAGCCAGCTTAAGTCCCCTCCCCGTTAAACGAGGTTAGTGAGTGCTCTGCTAATCCCATTTTGCAGATCGTGTGCTGCCACGGTGCAGCTCCGTGCCTTGGCAACACATGAGTAGACCCCTGACCGGGAGGCTACAAGCAGCCTCCCGGCCTCGGGGGTCTCCCTAGAATGGTGGCCCTCAATCCCCGCCGCCCCTACCAGCTCCGTGACAGAGCCTGTAGTTGTGTGGGTGGCCTATACGACCACCCAGGGACGGCTCCCTGCTCATCTGTGGGGAGAGCAGACTAAGCCCGCTCTCCCCACAGAGCCCGGTAAAGCTCTCCACACTCCTTGTGTGGAGATCCTCATAGTTTAAGCATAAAGCTTAAATAAGCTTTAAAGTCATTCACCAAAAGTTATGAAGTAAATGATCGGATTAGAGGACAGATCCTCATATGGATCAATAACTGGTTAAAGAACAGGAAACAGAGCGCAGGAATGAACAGTTTTCACAATGGAGGAAGGAGTAAGCAATGGAGGCTTCCAAAGATTTGTACTGGAACTGGTGCTTGTTCACGAATAATTTGGAGTCAAAGGTGAGCAGTGAGGTAGTATTGTTTGCAGCAGATTTTTCAGGATGCTAAAATCAAAGCAGACTGAAGATCTCCAGAAGGATCTCTCCAAACCAAATGAATGGCTAGCAAAACAGCAAACAAGTGTCAATGTAAATAAGAGCAAAATGAGGCACACAGAGGACAAAAAATCCGAACTTCAGACTCCATCAGAGTACATTTGAATTAGCTGTGACTAACTCAGGCAACAGCTCACTGAAAGTGTTAACTCAGTGAGCAACAACAGTGAAAAAGGCAAACTCAGTGCTGGAATTATTAGGGATGGCAATGAAACTAAGATGGCCACTATCATAATTAAAGAATGGATTGCCAAAGTATGATACATCTTACAAGTATCAATATTAAAAACACAAATGATTTGACAGGAACGGAAGGAAAAAAGAGAACTCTACAAATGTATGATGATCTTTTTGTTGAATTTTAGAAATCAAATCATAATATTGCTATCAGCATTTATAATGGTTTCTTGGTTTTGTAATTGTAGTACATTTTTCCTTTCTGCATTTTTAATGTCACACACACAAAAAGATCTATGAAATCTGAAGTGTAACAACACTAAAAGACTTGTATCAGAAAAATTATCCTAGGTGAAAAGTCATAGGTTTCCTAAACACATTCTTCTCTACCCTCTTAAGTTTCTTATTGTATTTCCTCCCTAAAACAGCAAAGCACTTCAGAGTAGGGATGACAGCTCATGGCAGCTGGCAGCAGGGGGGTTCCCTTCAAAAGCAGGTAAGCAGCTCCTTACCTGCTCATTCCCACCATGTCGCTCTCCAAAAGGCTGCACAAGATTATGGGGCTGTTCCCTGCACCTTCCATGCGTCGTCGGCATGCATACAGTCTGCATGCATGGTGTTGCTGATCACGGAAATTGCTGGCATGCATGGGCACCTATCACGTGAGTGCTGATGTTGCCCAGAGGCCGTAGGGAACAGTGCTGCAGACCCACACAGCCTTTTGGAATGTGGACGATGGTGCCAGAAGAGCAGCAGGGAAGGGGAGACGAGCAGGTAAGGAGCTGCTTACTTGCTTTTTAAAGGGAACCACTCCCTGCCTCGCTGAGCCAATTCAAACGCTGACACCCGAGCCGGTTTGGCACATCCCAGAGGAGGGGCCAAACTGGCTCATGAACATCCCTATTCAGGAGGAGGAGGAGATGGAGCTAGACCAAAAGGCAACTGTATGGACAATTAAAGGAGAAAATATATTATGCTAACCTTCTTGAATTGAGACTGCCAGGGGGTTTCTACTCGAAGACTGCAACAGCTTCTGATAGTTTTGTGCATTTTGGTCAAACAACTGTACAAGAAGAGCACAGGTCTTTTCATATTCACATCTGCTAACTGTGCATAGCTGCTCCAATTGCTGAAATACTGTGGCTGTATCATCCAAAGGATCATCTAAACCGTCTCTATAATACATATAAAATGTAAAACCATTCACACATTTTGTACTTTGCTTTGGTCTTCTGGCATAAATTTAAGCATTTTGGTTTAGACTTTCAAGTCAGTAATTAAGAACTAAAAATAGGAATCCATCATATAAATCTTGGCAGCAGAGAGGGTTGTTGTGAGCATAAACTTAAGTATGTAATACACCACTCTGGGCTCCTTGGAGGAAGTGTGGGATATAACATGTTAATAATAATAATAATAATAATAATAATAATAATAATAATAATAATAAATAATTCAAAGCCAAAACAAAAGAGACTGTGGAATGAAACAACTGCAACCTGGGGTCTTGCCATTATCATCTTACAAATATACATTATACATCTTGAGAAGCAGCCCAATCTTAGGCTGGAGTCAACTGATTTCAGTAGCATTATTTCCCTCATACGAGTGTCATAAGTGTAATCAATGCAGTTATTCTAACAGAAGATAACCAAGTATACATGAAAAATACAGTATATTATCAAATCTGAAAAGCACAACTCTCAGAGAAGATTACTTCATATTACCTTATAACCATGGGGACAGATTCCAGTCTAGAAGTAATATATGCCTTTGTGATCTCAGGTGCATATGTATCCAAGAGATGGGGTTCTGATGATTTTACAAAAGGCACCGAGGCAACCATTCTCTGCCAAAGAGTTAGCAAATAATGAACGCTGTTTGGTGCAAATTCCCAATGCTAAAAAGAAACAAATGAGATTTTCATTAGAGTATGTTTTAGCCCAATGTGAGCAATTACAAACATTGCAATGTTCACTATCACTGTTATTTATTATTTCTTTTCATGTCTCAATTAGATCCAAAGCCCCATGATGTTATATAAAACTGGAAAAGATACAGACCCCAAAGGTGGTGTTGTCACAGAATAATGTTAGTGAAACACATAAGACACTCACTTTTAATAAATCCATCTTCATTCAAGGAATGTTTAAAAAAAACACCTTCCCTTTTATCAACAAGATCACAGAACACTTCTATCAATGTCTTACCTGTAAGCTCGTAATAGTGAAACTGGCTATCAGTCTAATAACTTCAGGATAATCTTTCACAACTACTAGCTCCCCCAACTGATAATTAGTTTTCAATCGAGCCAAAAATCGACAGAATTCATGATAATTACCAGGGTCAGCTAAACCCTAAATTACACACAAACAAAAAAACCAAGAGACATTCGTTATTAAAGTCATTTTCTAATTACACTAACACACAAAGACATTCTTTAGATAGATAAGTTACATTTCAAAATAAGAAGGTCCTCCCAGAATGATCTGCTTGTTTACTTGAGCAGATGTTAAAAGCCTCTGTTTCATTTATAAAAACATGAAGCGGGCACAAATATAACCAAGAGCCCAGTGGCTAGCCAACAGACCAATCCTGTATGAGACACTGAGTTGGAAGGCCACCCTATTCTCCCTCCAGCTTCCTCATCCCTCACCCTTGGAGTTAACTACTCACTGGATGTAGGAGCTGAGAGTAATGATCCTCTTCTCCTCACCATTGATTCAAATGTATGTGGTTCCAACCGTTCTTCAGCACATAAACATTTTTTAAAGCTTCAATTTAACCCAGAAGTTAGAAGTGATGCTTCTGTGACTGCCCAGGAACCACATACAATATCCTCTATTCCCCCTACCTCCACTTCCCTTTGAGCTTACTTACTAGGCCAGCCAACATGAGTGTAGCTGAAAGTTACACAGCAGCTGCCACCACCATCTAAAACAGCCGAATGGCAGGGAGAACAAGAGAATTGCCTCCAACTCCCCAAGGCCAACTGGCAGTTCTCCATGTGATGGATTTTGCCTGAAGGCCACCAGCCCCCACAATAAGCAGTAAGACATCTTAAGTAAGACGGAAATTGCATCCAGAACTGATAAGAACATTAAATAAATATACCTGAGGATTTTCAAGTATTCTTTTTACTCCTTTGATGAGATTACCAAGATACTTGGCACGTTCTGGGTTGCTAAATAAGGATCTTCTTGTAGAAGCAAACTGAACTAAACAAGAAAGTGCCTAGAATGAAAGCAAGAACTTAAGACATCAAGTGTACTAAAAAGCAGCAAACTCCTTGCTGCTATAAAAGTCACATTTCTGTTTGTTGGAGGGATCTCTACGTTAATTTTGAACTAACAGCATGTGGTCATTTAGAAGTGTATTATTAAATTCATACTGGTCATTATAAAAGAGACAAGCAGAAGGAAAATCTCCATAATAGATACAAATCAAGATAAAATGATGCACATTTAGGCACTGCAAAAATCAGTCTTAAGGTACAATCATATTTTCACACTATGTCAGTTGGGCAGGATCATATTGCTACAGGAGTCCTATTCACACATTATGTTCAATGCACATATGTATGCACATACAGTTATTCACACATTATGTTGAACACACATATAACAGTACACTTCCTATCTGTATCCTCCATTTCAGAGAGTCTGCAGGTTAACTTTTAAAATGAGCTCATGTACAGTTGTAAAGGAATGAAGCCTGAAACTCTTTTTGTGTTACAGATTTCTGTGTTTGCTTACTCCCTATGTTCTGTGTCAAAAAAAAGCTATGCAGGAGTCAAAGGTTCACAGTTCCTTGTTCTACAGTTCGGTTTGGGAGGGAGAAGAGTTGTTCTGGTTAAATTCTGGTTGGAAGAGAGGGTTTGATTTGATTGGATCTGTATTAAAATAATGGAGAGAACTTGAATTGTTTTGATTGGGTTGTTTAGAAAAATTGGAGGGCGGGGGGGGACAATAGAAGGAGGCTTGCCTGCAGCAGAGGGTTAATGCAAGTTCCAGTTAGAGTGGAAGCTGGAGTCTTGGAGTGCCAGGACAGAAGAGCTGCTGAAATTAGAGCTGAGAAATCACTGGGAGAATTGAGCTGAAACTCTCTGGAGAACTGAATCACACTCAAAGCAGCAGAATGATCCATCTGGAATTGAACCATTAGAACTCTACAGAAAGAGTAAGTCAGGCTCACTGCAGATGCTGACTAGAGGTGATTATACGAAGAATCCTGATAAGGACTGAGTTAGGGCACAGTATTAGATGCAGGTTAGTTTGGATGCATTTCTCTCTCATTTTATTTGTTCCCTATGCTCATTTGGCTGCTGTGGCTTTATATTAAAATTTCCAAAAGAACTATTGTTTAGAATTGAACTGTTTTAAAGTAAAAATTCTCTCTTTTTAATTAACAAACTTTACCCTCTGTCTGTTTTCCCACTCCCACGCTTAGAAGCCTTTCCACCCTATATAGCTTTGAAGGAAACAGGTTTGCAAAGCTGTTTTAGTAGACCCAGCTTAAAAAATAAATAAATACAAAAGTCTACTTGGTGGCAGTGGTGAACTTTAAGATCATGGGACTGGTTGAGACCGGGCCATGACAACAGTCATTCATATGAACACATGTATGAGTGTACACACACCTGAATGCTTATTTATGTATTTATTTATTTATTTGATTTATTTGATTTATATACCGCCCTTCCAAAAATGCCTCAGGGCGGTTTACAACAAAATAAGAACAATTAAAAACTGTTAACAATTAAAATGAAATTTTTTTAAAAAAAACACCAATTAAACATTCAAACATTTAAAAACCCTGGAAAACCAGGGCAAACATTTAAAACAATTTTAAAACCCGGAAGGCCAGACAAAACAAAGACAATAATGAACTCAAATTATGGATTTCTGCCAGGAGTGCATTCCATAGCCCAGGAGCAGGTACAGAGAAGTCCCGCCTCTGAGTTGCCACCAGACGAACTGGTGGTAACTGGAGATGGACATCCTCAGACGACCTTAATGTGCGGTGGGGATCATGTAGAAGAAGGTGCTCTCTAAGATAACTCAGACCTAAGCTGTTCAGGGCTTTAAACTTTGTATTTTGCCAGGAAACGTATCGGCAGCCAGTGTAACTGTTTCAAAACAGGCATAATATGGTCTCTCCGGGTTGCCCTGGAGACCAATTTAGCTGCCGTATTTTGAACTAAATGAAGTTTCTGAACTACGTACAAAGGCAGCCCAACATAGAGCGCATTGCAATAGTCAAGCTGGGAGGTTACCAGCTGATGCACCACTGTTTTGAGGTCATCCTCTTCAAGGAATGGGCGCAGCTGTCAAATCAGCTGAAGCTGATAGAAAGCACTCCTGGCCATGGCCTCCACCTGAGATACCAGGGTGAGGCCTGGGTCCAGGAGGACTCCCAAGCTGCGCACCTGCTCCTTCTGAGGGAGTGTAACCCCATCCAGCACAGGAAGATCTAACTCATCCCTCAGATTCTGAACCCCTACAATAAGCACCTTAGTCTCGCTTGGATTCAGCTTCAATGTGTTATCCCTCATCCCGCCCATTACTGCCTTTAGGCAGGCATTTAGAGAATGTGCCATTTCCTGAAGATGAGGAGGAGAAGTAGATTTGCATACTGTTAACACCCAGCACCAAATCTCCTGATGACCTTACCCAGTGGTTTCATGTAGATATTGAAAAGCACTGGTGACAGAATGGAGTCCTAAGGGATTCCATATAACAGCTCCCGTTTTGAGGAGCAACTGTCACCAACATCCACCATCTGGAACCTACCCAAGAGATAGGATCGGAACCACAGCAAGGCAGTGCCCCCTATCCCCAGCTCCCCCAGGCGATCCAGAAGGATACCATGGTCGATGGTATCGAACTCCTCCAAAAGATCCAGAAGAACCAGCAGAGTCCCACTCCTTCTGTCAGTTCCTCAGTAAAAGTCATCCATCAGGCCGACCAAGGCTGTCTCAACCCCATAGCCAGATCTAAAGCCAGTTTGAAATGGGTCTAGATGCTCAGTTTCCTCCAAAACTGCCTGGAACTGGTCGGCCACCACCCTCTCAATCACCTTGCCCAACCAAGGTTGATTGGAGATTGGCCTGTAACTATCCATCGCTAAGGGGTGTAGGGAAGTCTTCTTAAAGAACGGTCTAACAATTGCCTCCTTCAGACAAGGAGGCACCCTACCCTCCCTCAGCAATGTGTTTATGGTATTAACTAGGCCCCCTCCAATAATCTCCCTGCTAGATAGAAGCAGCCAAGTTGGACAAGGATCCAGAGAACAGGTGGTAGGCCGCACTGCTCCAAGCAGCTTGTCCACATCCTCAGGAGTCACAGACTGAAACTGATCCAAGTTAATACTGCAAGTAGGATTGCTGGACACCTCCTCCATAGACCTTGCAGAAATAGTGGGAGTCCAAGTTGGCCTGAATA
This sequence comes from Hemicordylus capensis, assembly GCF_027244095.1. Taxonomy (NCBI): domain Eukaryota; kingdom Metazoa; phylum Chordata; class Lepidosauria; order Squamata; family Cordylidae; genus Hemicordylus; species Hemicordylus capensis. The sequence goes on along the minus strand of NC_069657.1, from coordinate 264,204,625 downwards.
CATGAGATCTTGTTCGCAAAGAACCCATTAAAAACATCACAGCAGAACAACCCCGGAAATGATTTGAAGTAGAAGGAGCAAAAACTAAACTCCTCACAACCCGGGATAGCTCTGCTGAACGTGAACCTGCAGCCACAATGCACTAGACCAAAATCTCTTTTTCGCTGCATGCACCGCCACCTCATAAGTCTTCAAATGGGTCACTTGCCGCTTCCTGTCAGATTCGAACCGAGTTCTCCTCCACTTGAGTTCTAGTCACCAACCCAACAGCTTCAGCCTCAGCCTCAGCAACTCCTCAGTATATCAAGGGGCCGTTTTTGAAGCAGGTTGGAAGGGACGCTTAGGAGCAATCATGTCTACTGCCCTGATGAGTTCCCTGTTCCAGGTTCCCACCAGGGCATCGACAGAATCACCAGCATCAACCGCACCAACATCAAAATCCTCCAAGGCCTTTTGAAATCTACTGGGTCCAGCAGCCTTTTCAGACAGACCATACTAATAGGTCCACTATCCCTGCAGGGGTGGATTGTGGCTGTGAAACCAACTTTAATCAGGTAGTAGTCCGCCCATTACAATGGGGAAACCACCCGATCCCCCACCCACGGAACACCCCCGATTGGAACAAAAGATCAAACTGAGTGTGTGGCCAGCAACATGAGTTGGTTCAGAAACTAACTGGGAGAGGCCCATAATTGTCATGGCTGCTATGAACTCCTGAGCCACACCAGACAAGCCAGCCCCAAAGTGGATGTTGAAGTCCCCCAGCACCAAAAATCTAGGAGACTCCACCACCAACTCAGCGACCAGCTCCGTCAACTCAGTTAGGGAGTCAGTTGGGCAGCGGGGTCAACGGTACACCAACAGAATCTCCAATCTATCCCTACTTCCCAGCCTCAAAAATATGCACTCAATGTAAGTCAACTGTCTCACTGGGGCCCTGGTAAGAGAAATAGTATTCTTATGGACCACCGCCACTCCATCCCGCCCTCCGCCTACGTCCCCTAGGCTGTTCCATGGCAGAATAACTTGAAGGGAGAAGCTGAGCCCATACTGGACCATTCGCCTCCCGCAACCAGGTCTCAGTTATACATGCCAGGTCAGCTCCCTCATCCAAGATCAAATCGTGGACAATTTTGGTCTTATTCTGAACTGACCTGGCACTGCAGAAGAGCAAGGCCAGACTCTGTGGGTAGTTGGAGCTGCTCCCCAAGGCCTGAGAGTTGACATAGCAATTGGAAGTGGGAACCGTTACTAAATTACTGATCTCCCTTCCCCTGTAACGGCCAGCTGCTCTGCCAGTGCCAATTCTTCTATTTCCCAACACTACAGTAATAGCTGCCCCAGAACCGGCGCACTCCCAGCACCATCCCACTCAAGAGAGCCCAAACACATACTTGCAGAAAGGCCTGGCACAACCCAATGCCCAGTCCCACCCCCAAAGCCCCTTTGGCAGCCACCTACAAGCAGCCCGATGGCCACGCCAATGGCTACGCCTTTGGAGAGCCTCCTTGTTTTTAAGCCTGCAAGTTCCAAAAGCCACTCCTCCCACAAGCAGCTCCCAGGACAATTGACAGGTGGTTCCGTTCAACAATCTGGGAGGCTGGCAACCAGCCAGCTGGAACTTGGCAGCAGACAAGCAGGCTGCTCCCCGTCAGGGCTGGAATCTCCACAAGAGACAAAGGGGCCAGTTGGTAAGTCCCGGCAAGGCAGATTGAATAGCATTGCACCCCCCGTTACCTTCCCCACAACATAATGTCTGAATAGGGCTTACATCTGCTTGCAAAGGCATAATGTTGCATTATGCTGATACAGTGAACAACCCAGTGATTTGCACAGCATTGTTACAATGCATTAGCCACACTGTCACAAATATGCTAGTGCAAGGCCAAAACCAAACAGAGGAAGGAACATAGTGGGCAAGGAATGGAAGAGCAGCCTGTTTAGCTGAGACCCTATCTGGCAGTCCAGAATAAACGGAATCCCTTGTGCCAGTGCTGACGTTTTCACAGAAGTTTGTTTATTTATTTAATTTATTTAAAATATTTCTATACTGTCCAAAACTTGCGTCTCTGGGCGGTTTACAATAAAAATCATTTAAAACATCAAATCAATTAACAACTAAAATCATTTAAAACATTAAAGACATTTATTTAAAACATTTAAAACCCAGTATTAAAATTTTTAAAACTATAAATCTAATTAAAAGCCTGGGTGAATAAATGTGTCTTCAGTGCCTTTTTTAAAGTTGCCAGAGTTGGGGAGGCTCTTATTTCAACAGGGAGTGCATTCCAAAGCCCAGAGGCAGCAATGGAGAAGGCCCATTCCCGAGTAGCCACCAGACGAGTTGGCAGCAACCACAGACGAACCTCTCCAGATAATCTTAACAGGCAGTGGGGCTCATGGCAAAGAAGAAGTTGCCACTCAAAATGCGTCTATCAAATGTAATAGATAGTCTAAGGCAGCAAACCACCCCTACCACTCATGCATGTCTGTGTGCATGCACACATGCACATTCACACAGCTAAGCATATTAGAGGGCAGAATCCTGACTAGCCTAGTAGCCAGTCACAGTCCAGTAGCAAACACACATATGTTGCAGCAGGGAAACCATACCAAGACCTGTAAAATGGGGCTATGTCACTCTGCCCCCATCCTACGAACACAGAAGCACATGAGGGAAACAAGAGAAATCTGTGATGAGGAATGCTGGCAAACGAGCACAGAACACAGCATCCAAGGATGAGAAAGAAGGCAGAAGACCAGCTGTATAACCCTTGTGTTCTCAGACTCCTGACAAGTGCTTGCCTTAGGTCTCTTCACAAAGTTTCACCACAAAGCTCACCACAAGGTCTGTGCAGCAGCTATGGTCTGTGAGGGTGGTGTTACTGTTGCTATGTTTATTCTTCTGATAACACTGTAGTATGCTGTTGAGCTGCTGCTGAATGAACACAGGGTGGCATCGTGGCAATCATCCTGCAGAGGCCATAGAATGGGGCTGGCCCAGCACTGAGCTCACACGGAGTTCAACTGGAATTAGATTGGTTCAGCTTTCGCGAGACTGTACCAGAAACTCTATAGCAGCATAAACAGGAGTGAAGTCTCAGAAGAAAAACAAGGAATATTTTGGCATGATATGTTTTCTAACAAATACATACTGATATGAGGGCAGCTTGTCAGAAATCCCTTCCTTCCTTCCTACCCCTCTTAGAAAAGTTACTAAAGATACTTACTAACTGAGATAGCATTGATGGGAGGGAATGATACAAATCGAAAAAGAGGTCCAAGGTCTCTGGCTCCAGGAAGACTGAAGAGAAAACAGAAAGAGAGGGATTTGTCTGTTTGTTTATTATTTTATAATATTTCTAACCTGCCCTTCAGGTAGAGCATCTCAGGGCAGCTTACAAATCAGAAACAGCAACAGTAAATGGCTTAGGAAAAACACCACCAGCACAAAAACACAATGCCACAAAAGAGTGGGTTGACCAGGTGCCAAAATGAATACAGACATGGCACCAGGCACAGCTCCTTGGGGTAGGTATTCCACAGGCCCTCTCATGGAGTCTCCACTCATTACATCTCAAATAGAATTCCCACCCTATTCAAGTGCTATAAGCAAAGTAACTTCCACTGGTACCACTCCAGCATTTAAAAGTGCCAAGAAATGTAACCGTTGAGAGATTTTAATCACCACTGGCAAGGAAGCAGGCCATAAGCTAGAAATAAATCACTGCCCAGAGACCCCTTATCAAAAAAAAAAAGGGGGGGGGAAAGGCATGTTTTCTGCCCTTTCTAGCTGGTGCCCAATTCAAGAGATCAACCCAAACCCTAGTGCTGCACTAAGTACTCTCCAAGAAATACTTCTGGTATGAAAATTGAGGTTTTGGAGAATGGGGAAAGTGTTTCCGCCAAGCCACCCCAACATTTACCTTTTTCGGAGTCCCTTCAAACTTCTGCTCAAGTGTCATAAGTTTTCGCTTAGCTTTTTTTTATTCCTAGGACTGAGATATCAGCCAACTAGGATTATGATGCGATCATGACATCACTACAATGCCAGTGAGACTTGAGGTCATGAAACCAACTGAGTGTATGGACATGAGGCCATCACTGTGAGTGGGTGCTGGAGAAGAGGCTATGTGCTGCAAAATATTTTTACCCATTTACACCCCAAAATTGCAAAGAGGAAAATGTGTTTTGCAGGGAGGAGGAAATGTGCTAAGTATTCCCTTGGTCCATTTCAGCTGAGCACTAAATCACATTGGCTTGTGGCCACTTCAACATCACCCCTGGTTCATCCCCTCATTTGCTTCTGACTGAGTTAAGCAACAGGAGACAAGAAGGGGAATTAAAGTGACCAACACCCCTTCTCTCTTCTATTCCACTGATTTCTATTACAAAAATCAGTAACCAATAGCTTGCTTTGTATTCCATACTCCAAACAAATGTCTATTACAGCAACCCAACCCAACAAACAATTTTGCTATATTAGCATTATCTATGCTTGCTTTTTTTGGAGAATGTTCCACAAAATGTTTATTTATAATACATTTATATACTGCCCAAAACCTGCATCTCTGGGCAGTGAATATGCAGATTTTACCCTGAAAGCATTGTTTGTTTAGCTTGAAAATTAACACAGAGATAGTAATGAGGTCCTACTCAGTGACAAATATAATTTCCCCTAGAAAATCTCATTTTAAAAACTACATGCTTTTTTTCAAACATTAGCTTGTTAGAAACATCTCACTATAGGATTGAAATTGTCGAAAAAACAAGCTCTTCAAAAAGGATTTATTCATAATACATCTAAACAGGATGACAGCAGCAGAAAAAGAAATATCACTGCTCACTCTCCCAAACACCCCCAAATTTCTAAAGAATTTTTAGAGCCCCAATTTTTGCAAGACTTTCATGTTGCACAAGCTGCAATTTAATTATCACATCTATAATTTAAAAAAAATAGGGGAGGAATATATTTCCATTATTTTCCAAAACAATATTCTATCAGATAAAAGAGAGCCAGCATAGTGTAGTGGTTAGAGCATCAAACTAGGACCACAGACACCCAGGTTCAAATCCCTTATCATCCATGAAGCTCACTGGGTAACTGGGCCAGTCGCTCGCTCTCAGCCTAACTTACCTCACAGGTTTGTTGCAAAGATAAAGGATCAGGGGTCTCTTTTATCCTCACAACTTATCACATGCACTGCCCTTGAGCTCTTTCGAGGAAGGACGGAAAGAAATGTAATAAACAAATAAAAATACAATATTCTATTTAGATAGGAGCATTTGTTATTCACGATGAAGGCTTCATGCTGCGGGATTTGAGGACATCTCATGTCCCACATGCTCCAGAAGGCAGAACTATGCAAATTATACAATGCCTTAAAAGCCTTGGAAGGAGAAATGCCACCAAGTTCGTATTAGACAAGTCCGAGGTACAGAGAGAAACAAGAAAAAGGAAAAACATACACCAGTAGTTGCAGATGCCTGGATGGGTGGGTCGAGTTGCCCTCAAATCCAGCAGCAAAAAGAAGCCTTCACAGTGAGTAAACAATGCTCCTTTTTCTATTGCTGGATGAGGACATCTCATGTGGGACATGCCACAGCTAAGAACCCTGGGTGGGAGCATTATCGTCTACTGGGGCAGAAGACCATGTTGTAAGACATTCCTGCCAAAGGCTGCTTGAGAAGAGCAATGTAAGTCGAGCTTGTGGAGCCGAACGAAGGTGGACAGAGATGCCCAGGTGGCTGCTGAGCAGATTTCAGCAAGCAGGGCATTCTTGGAAAATGCAGCTGATGTGGCCACTGATCTCACAGAGTGTGCTGTGATGTTGAGGGGCCATCTTGGGTTCTGCACCTTGTAGGCCAGCATGATAAAGGCCTTAACCCACCTGGCAATAATAGTGGCAGAAACTTTCTGGCCCAGAGATGCTGGTAGGAAGGAGACAAACAAGGCATCAGCGGAGCAAAAGGAAGCTGCTCGTGATTTTCAGGCAGTTTCGCACATCGAGCTTATGACAGGCTTTCTCCAAGGAGTGAACTGGTTTGGGACAAAAAGATGGAAGAAATATGTCCTGGGAGTGGTGAAAAATGAAAGGGACCTTAGGTAGAAACAAAGGGTCTGGTATCAGACGAATGGAGTCAGGCGAAAAATGCAAAAAATGCAAAAGTTGGGGTCAGAGGACAAAGAGCATAATTCGGACACACATCTGGCTTAGGCGGTGGCCATGAAGATGACCAGCTTAAAGGAAAGGAGGGATAGAGAGATAGCATGGATGGGCTCAAAGGGCGCTGTATGCAGTATGCGAAGCACTTTATGCAAATCCCAGGAGGGAAACCTATGCACTGTCTGAGGTAAGGTTAGAGTGGCGTCTTTAAGAAAGCATTTAAGGTGAGGGTATGAATGTAGGCCTTGTGTTACAGATGTGGAAAGAAGATTTGCTAGGGAGGCTGCTTGGCATTTGAGTGTGTTAGCATTGAGAGCTTTATCCAGGCCATCCTGTAAGAAAAGGAGCAACTCATGGAGCCCGCAATCATCATCTTCTCCAGAGAGCCTATAAAAGCAGCATCAGCGTAGGAATAATCATCATGTGCACTGAAATATGCAGTTCGTGGAATCTCTTCTGGATAGAGGATAGTGTCCAGAACCTTCCACGTACAGCTTTGTTGCTTCAGGATGTTCTGCTCAGTCACCATGTGGCAAGCTTGAACCATGCTAGGTCATGATGAAGTATGGGGCCCTGGTGGAGGAGATCTGGAGAAGGTTTCCCCTTCTCTGAATATGTTTAAGAAAGACCTGAAAACATATCTGTTTATCCAGGCGTTTAGTTTATAGGTTTAAAGCTTCATGTTTTAGAGTTTTTATATTTGTTTCTTAAATTGTTTTAATTGTATTAATATTTTAATAGTTGTTTTTAGATTGTGAACCACCTAGGGACTTTTTTGAATGGGGCAGTATAGAAATGTACTAAATAAATAATAATAAAATAAAGAAATGTATTTTTTGGTTAGGTAGAGAAGCAAGGTAGTAAGATAAAAAGAGGTAAAGATGGAGTATGTGATAAAAGAGAGAGAAGGTTTGACTAAGAGCAAAAAGGCTGTCTCGGGACAGGCTTCAGAACTAAGAGAACTGGGTGGGGTTTCTCCTTCCCAGGCTTTCAAGGCATTGTATAATTTGCATAGTCCTGCCTTCTGGAGCACGTGTGACAGATAACCCACGTGAGATGTTCTCATCCAGCAGCAGAGAAAAGGAAAGGCCTGGGACAACAACACTGTTAGTTGGCTATGAGGAGAGATTTCACAAAAAGAGCAACTATAATAGTATCTAACTGGATAACAGTAGGGCAGAAGCAACAAGAATGAACAAGAGGGGGTGGAATGAATAAAGGGAAAGGGATGTCACAAATGATTTCTGCAGTGTGTTATTACTAGTTGCATGCAGTTCCATAGTACTTGACCACATTGTGCATTTGTGCTCATACTACAATTCAAAACAGAGAAATCAGAGCCTAGTATGACAACTTTATTTTCGTATTGCAACATAAGCTAGACAAGGAACAACCACTAACCAAAGCTAGATTTCACTGGATACCGCTCTGAAGCGTCGCATATTACAAATAAAGAATGTTCTCACACATTAAATATTGCACGCATGGGTCACAGTATGCCCAGAGTGATTTCAGTCCAGGACGGATGCCCCTGCTTTAGACATTAAACATTAGGGTAATAAATAGTTATGAGATGTCAAAAATGGGAAATGTTGTTAATTCCTTCTGCCAGCCCACAAAGCCATCTTTTGCCACTAAAAAAGTATTGTGGCAAGGCCCATAGATCTAAATACGATTTGGGGTGTACAGTACCTTAAAACACATACATAACTTGGATATTAGATATTCAACTACAAACAACCACAGATACCACACAGAATACTTTAGGTTACTGATTATTCTCTTACTTGATCTCCAGTTTGTTGGAATCTGTACAGTGCATAGATCATCTGCAGATTCATCTGCTGAACTGCCAATGAAGTCAAAGTTAAGACAATTGAGGACAAGTTTCAAAAGGTGCATTGCTAGATTTTGTTGTTGCTGATCCTGAAGATTTAATGGCTTTGCCAACATCTACATCCAAAACAAAAGAAAAGAATGTCAGTTACTTACAAGCAGCAAATATTTTCCAAATATAACAAGAGGTTAAGAGTCTCTGAATGGCACAGCAAGGAAATGACTTGATTAGCAAGCCAGAATTTGCTGGTTCAAATCCCCACTGGTATGTCAGCCACTGTTTCAGACCAAACACAAAAATACAATTGGACTCTCAAGGACAGACACACATATATATTCCCAGGACAATGGAGTGCACTACTGCATACCAAAGAGTATAATTAGTTTTTATATTACTGTACATTATGCTTGTTCAAAAACATAGACCCCCATCTAACTGCATAATAACAGTGCTTAACAGGAGTTACACTTATGAGCCAATTTATGAAGTAAAATATAAAGAAATTCTGGTTTGAAAGTGTCGATGTTGTAAATCTTTGTATCATGGCTAGCATTGAGACCTACCTCTTTCAGCAGAGAACATGCCAGCATCAAAATTTCTTTCAAAGCGGTGTCACGGAATGAGGTAGCTATTTTACGATGCTTTGATGAAGGTCTAGAATAATCAACCTAAAAAACAGAGAGAGAACTCATGGATAAACGGGTCTTCATTTGGACTCATTAAAGCAAGGCTGCAGAACTTTGGCCCTCCTGCAGATGCTGGCCTACAACTCCTATCATCCCTGAGTAGTGACCACTATGGATTGGGATGATGGGAGCTGTAGTCAATCAGAATAGAGGGCAGAAGTTTTGAAGCCCTGCATTAAAGCATATTTCCTTGCAGCATGTTACTGTGTATTTGCCCATTTATATACTATTCTTTAATTCACAGGTTCCTTCCTTTCTTCCAATCTTCCTCTTCCTTGAGTAGTGTCAAATTGGAAATAAACATGTGAATATTGCTTCTGTCTGGAGATCAGTGTAGTCTGTAGGCAGTATTTAGGTTTGTCTGAAATTCCTCTGGGGGCAGAATGCTCTAGAACAAGCTGCATGAGGCAACTTCAAGTGAAGGAAATCATGCACGAAAAAAGTCCAGTCTCCAGACATTAGGGGTGTGCAGAACTGTTTCGAGCTCAAACCCAGTTTGGCCTTAAACTGGACCAGCCCCCACAAAAAGGGGGCGAGTCTGAGTTCAAGCCAAACTGGGCCTAGTTCAAATTGAACCGGTTCAGCCCAGTTCAGCTATGCTTGTAAAGGGCAATCCGGTAATGATACCCCTTTAAAAGCAAAGGGGACTGCCTAAGTAAAAAGGGGTTTTAGAGGTGGACGGGGTGGGTGGGCAAGAGGGCACCTTACCAGCAATGGCGGTGTGGAGGCTCCGTGGCAGCAACTGTTCCACGGCGGCCCCTCTCAGCCTCGCTGGTGCTCTACCCCACCCTGTGGGCATCCTGGTTCCAACCTCTGCACATGTAGAGATCACTTGCATGAGCAGAGGTCACGCAAAGAGGGGCTACCTGCAGTGCAGCGGGTAGCACCAGCGAGGCCACTGCCAAGGAGCTGTTGCTGTGACCACTAGTAAGGTGCCCTCTTGCCTGCCCCCCCCATCAAACCCTTGTTCACTCAGGGAATCCCCTTTGCTTGTAAAGGGGAATCCTTACAGGATTCCCCTTTGCAAGCAAGGCATTTGAACGAGGTTCAACCCAATTCTATAGCATGAACCAAACCACCGGCTGGTTCGAACAAACTGGAGCACAGACCAGCAGTTTGGTTCAAATTCAGCTTGAATTAGAACCAAACTGCCAGACGCGCAAAATATGTATCCTACAATCCTTTGTAGCCACCTTTATAGTTCCCAGAATATCTCACAGTATGTAATACCAGAACATGTTACTTTAGAATATTCTGCCAATGAATAGGGCAGTTCCTTTATTAGAGGCAAGGACAACCTGTGTGTTTCAGAAGGCTGGCAGTAGCACCTTAGGTCTAAATACACGGATTGGAAGTAATGCCCACACTAGACTTTATGTCCATCACATGACTGGGGACTGAAGTGTAGGAAGCCTTTAACCCTACCTCCACCATGGTCCTAATACCATCCCCCAACTCTGCTATTTTGTAAGAGAGAGAAAAACTACCACTGGCACAAGTGGAAGTTCCCCCCACTGCCAAATAACAACTGAGGCAAAAAAGGAATCAGATCAGGACTGTGATGGAGGGTAGGGTTAAAGGCCTCTCCTTCCACACAGCAGTCCCAATCCAGATCAGGGCCCCATGCCGATGCTAATTACGTTTGGGGAAAAGCACACAGGCCCCAAACATGTGATACGTGTATCATCTAGTTTGAGTCTCAGTCGCTCTGATTCAACAGAACTTACTTCAAAAGCAAGCATGCACAAAATGACAGCTAAACTGACCTGTGCTTAATCGGAAAAGTGGTATATAGATATTCATAGTAGTAGAAAAAAGAGATGAAATAGGACAAGGAAAATATCAAGAACAATCTTTCTACCCAGAAGGATGGTTGAGAGAGCAAACATAAAAGCCACAGGAGTTTCAGAGGGCTTTCCCAAGAGAAAAATCACCACCACACTGACCCATATGAGACATGAATCTTATTCAAACAACCATTAACTGAGTAGGACAAACATCCTACCTAGCGTCCGGAGCTGTGCACACACTCCTAATCTTCGGTCGTGTGTGCAAGTAAGGTAGGAGGCTGGGGCATGATTTTTGGTCATGCAAAAGCAACTAGGGGCATGATCCTCTGCTAAGCATTAGCTGTGTAGGACAAGCACACCCTACCCAGATTCCATCCCCAGTTTTTGAAAGAGGTAGAAGGAAAAAACATCCTAATAAGGATTTGTGACAATGGCCTTGCAGCTTCAACAATCTCTTTAAGCTTCTTCTATTGTCTATGTTAAACAGTGGGAGGGAGATTTGAGTAAGCTATCCAAGAGCGCAAAGGTAACAGCCAATAAAAAGGGCAAATTGAGTTTCTGTGACCCTTTTTTCAAGCTTATAACTAGTTCTAGTGGGATTGACACTATTCCTCCCATTCAACAGGTACTGACACAATCAAAGCTTCATTTCACACCAGGAAGTCTCATTTTCTTAAGCCATTTGACTGTTTACAACATAGATATCCAACTCTCAGTCATCCCCCACCCCGCACAAGACACTCCAACAATTCTCAGATAGCATTACAACATTTTAAGAGGAAAAAGATCTACTTACAAAGTTCATTTCCTGAGTCAATTCTGAAAGAATCATCACTCCTATTATGCAGTGGTCCACAGTCCCCTACAGTACATATTAATAGAAGTGTTAACATTTCACTATAAAGATTTCGACTGGCTTTGAAAAATTCCAGCCTACACCTTGCATTTTAAAGGAGGAGGAATTTCCTAGTTCCCAGCACAGAAATATATAATAAGGGGGGAGGGGGAGAATGCACATTCTCTCAAAACATTTTACACCATTTATTCTTCTGTTCTGTGTACAGGAGAACCTTGTTACTCATGGGGGTTCTGTTTCTTGGCTACTGTCGCGAGTAACAGAACCGCGAGTAATAAGTCATTATTGCTGGTTCCAGGCTGGAGGAGAAACGGGGGGAAACAGCAAAAAAAAAGCAACACCCCCCCCAAAAAAAACCCTACTGTGGCATGCTCTGCAGAGTCCGTACGTTGCCAGGAATCCCGCCATGTGTCCAGGAATGCCCCAAAATAACGTGAAAAATCGTGGGGGGGGGGAGTAAAAAAAGGTCTGTTTTTGCAAGGAAAGGAGCCATTTTGTAAGGAAAGGAGGCAACCCGAGACAAAATGGCAGGCGGAATTGACCTCCGTGGTCACTTCTGGCCCTCTAGGACCCACGGATACGTGGTATTAACCCCTTCATATCCAGGGATACTGAAAAAGGGTGTCAATTAGACACCCTGTGGATATGTGGAACCGCAAATAGCAGTTCCACGGATTACAAGGTTCTCCTGTATAGCAACTCCAGAACAACAACAAAAACAGTACCAGAGAATTCCAGTAATAAAGATGGCAGAAGCTATGCCTCTATATCCCATACGCCCAACCAGTCTCTATTCTTAATGGTTCTGAACACATTTATAAGCTGCCTGAGACTATGAGGATCTAATTTTAAAACTTATCGGAATCCAAAGTATTCCTAATAACCAAGATATTACAATAGTAACTATCATGCATAATAGCTGTTTCTTTCTTACTTCAATTGCTCCAACTTTTTTTTTTTACAGAAAGTTGTGCTTATTATATAGATAAGAACAGATATAACTCTATTCTCTAATATATATCCACAAATTCTGTTTCTTCATCGCCCCTTTCATTTTATCTCCATTACTAATGGCAGAGGCATATTGGATGATCCACTGAAGTAACTGCCTTCCTCTACCTTTGTCAAAAAATAATTTTGAGGATGAGCTGGGGTGCCTTCTATAGGATGCAAGTCCCAAGTTCTGTTTTAGGTGCAAAGACAAGCATATGCTGGAAAAGGTCTCTTCTCATAGGGAGGAATGAGGGAAGGGGGGAAACCACCCACTGTAGTTTCAAAGCAGGAATCCCATGCCATTTCAAAAGGATGGAAAGAGACACAGATTGTTTGTGGTAGCAAGTACAAGTGTGTACACATTTTGAGGGGAAAGAATGAATATGTGCATGTCAGGGGGGCTGGACTAGAATGTGCACAGATGTGTAGAGGAAGGGGAGTTTCTCTCCTTGTGACAGGTAAGGATTGCCTAGGCCGACCTCCCTGTTGCTCACTCCCAATGCTAACCTCCGTCACCAAAAGCAAGGGAGCTAAATCACCCTGAGTTGTCCTCTCTCTTCAGGCTCTTGCCTCCGCTCTTTCCAGAGTCCTCTGGGTTGCTGAGTCTGGGACTGATCCTTTCTGGCTGGTGCCTGGCTGGCTTAGGAATAGCCAGCTACAGGCTTGGCAGGAGCCTGACTGCTGGGCATCATTGACCCATATGGGCTTCCTGACAGAAGTGTCTGTCGGCTCAGAAACAGAGCCATACCTCCCTGTCATCTTGCTCTCCCTGGGATGAGGCTCTGCATCTTGCTGCGGCAGGCTTTTCAGGCAACAGCCCCTGGGAAAGCCTTGGCCTGTAGGGTTAACCATTGGCTCCTCTTACAAGAGGAAGGGTTTAAGAAGCATCCTGGCTGAGGCAGGCTTTGCGTCCATTTGAAGTTCTTCTTGGTCTTGGTGCGTTCTGTCTGGTTTTCTCTGGCTTGACTACTTGTCTTGTCTGACTTTGGGCTTACTGCTTGACCCCCTGATACTTCTGGTCTGTCTCCTTGGCCTACCCATGGACTTTATTCTTGACATACAGCTCACTGCATGATCCCAGTCAGTCTACCAGTTTCCAACCCCTGCCATCACTCTGACTCTTGCCTCTTCTCCTGCCCCCAGTTCTTGACCATTTGCCTGATTCTTCCAGTCTCGGCTTCAAGCCCTGAACACCTAAGGCTGCTACCCACAACTCAGACACTTGACTAGCCTTAGCTTTAGCTCTGCTGCCAGAGTGACTGGGATGCTATGCCACTCGGCCAAAAGCACAGCCTCCCATGCAGTGCCATTGACTCCCACTCCCGACTGGTAGAAGGGGCCATCATCAGACAAGAATATTCCTAGCTACTTTATATTGATTCAGAACATTGGTCCAGCTAATCTAAGTATAGTCCACTCTGTCTGTTAGTGGGTCTCCAAATGGTAGACACACATCACAAGTCATACTATAGGCACGCTCTGCCATGCTCCAGGAACTACCAACAGACTCACTGCTGCACTAGAAAGACAGATACATTTCCTAATTTAAAACTGGACTGTTTTCATTCAATGATAAACCAAGTACATGGGCCGAAGCATGACATTTACTACTGATGAACACCTCTCTGTTTGAATGGTAAAAATTCAGCCAAGTATTAGAAATATGGCTTCATTAGCTTTCCCACAGGAATATAACTCAGTGAAGGAAGTCTCTTAAGCAGCAAAGTTTTGAGCTTGAATCTCTATTATTAACAAATTAACTACAGCAAATTCACACTGCAACCATTTTAATAATAAATGTAAAATCAAATTACATTAATAAAAATAACTGCAAAAAAGCCAGAGTATTTTTTTCATATTTATTTTTAATAAAACAGAAGGCACCCCCCCACCCCCGTTTACACATTGTGCTTTCCTAATGATTTTAAAGAGCATTATATCCAACACATTATCAGGGAATTCCGCCCTCCGCCCCCATAAGAAAAAAAAAAGCCACTACAATGACATTTAAGAGCAGATAGTTTCATATTTGTAAAAGTAGAATCAGCTCTGTTCAGCCAACACCACACTGGGTGGTCTTAGACAAGTAAGACTTTTGCAGTCACATTTCCCTCCCCACAGATGTAATACTGGGATAACAACACTGGCCCTTCTCCATATCTGTAAATGGAGTAATGCTACTTGTCTTATGGCCAAACTAGACAATTCATATATTGTGGGACTGGGTCATACATGCCTGATTTTTACAATGTGAATAGCAGGGGGACCCAATCCAAACCAGGACCATGGCAAGGATGGAGGCTTTAACCCTTTGTCTCTGCTGCATTGCCATGGAACTCTGTAGCTACTCTCCACTGCAGGAGAAAAGCTCCCATTATCACCACAGTCTCATTCCGCAGTCTCATTCTAACCTGGCAAAGAGGCATCTTTTAACGCGGTGATTCTCTTTTATTTAGCAGGGGGAGAGTAACTGGCAGACGTGAAATTAGGGTAGGTAAGGCAGGGCACATGCCCTAGGCACCAGGTGAAGGGGACGCAAAAGTGCCTGCCATGCTCCGCCCGCGCCCCCACCACCATCAAACTAATTTTTTTTCCAATTCCCCCCAATTGAATTGGTGGGCGTTGCTGGGCGGGCCTGCTGCTCACCCACGGCTACCGCCACAGCGGGCCAGCATCTCCGGTCCCCCCCCCCCACTCACGCAGGTGCAGCAGCCAGCGCGCTCACGACTTACTCACGAGTCACGAGATCTCCAGTCTGGGAGGGCTGCCCGTGGCTGGAGCAGCTTGTTGGTTGTTTCAGTGGGCACTCATTGGCTGGCTGTGCGCCCTGTGCTAGCCAGTTCAATGAATCAACACTGCGCCCCGCACATGCTCCTTGAACAACCACGTGGGTCAGGTCTTGTAGAGAGGGAGAGCAGCAACTGCTGTGCTGGCCTGACTCTGGCACTGGCGCTGTGCCTGCTCGGTAGACTGCAGCAGTAGACAGTAGTACTACTTGCTTCCTCATGTGTGCCTAACCCATTTACAAGTAAGTAAACTATTGCTCTCCAAAATGATCTCTGCCTCTCGATCGTGTCGTGTGTGCTTCTGTTCCGGATCCCACCCACCCCCATATAAAGACTAAGAATCCTTGGAGGGTGGGGGTCTGGGCTGGGGTGTGCTGCTTGAATTGGGGTCTAGGGGGTGGGTGCATCACACAAATTTATGCCTTTAATCTGGTTGCCTCCCTCCAAATGGAAACTGAAGTGGGGAGGAGTTTCTTCTTTTTCTGCAGGGCTCCAGCAAGCAAGCCCTCCCTGCCTTGGGTGGGTGTGTTTTGGTGCTCCTTAGGGCAGACTGTATTAGAATCCACTTTAAGTCCTCGTTCTGCATCTTCTGGGTGCAGAGCCCTGTGTGTGTGTTTTCCCTCCACCATGTTGCTTCCCCCAGCACCTTCCTTAGTAAGAGAGGCGCTGCTTCCTTAGCCCTGTGTTTGTTTGTTCTCCCCCGCCCCACACCTGCAGCAAAGCGTGGCTTCCTCACCCCAAAGTTTTGGCTGCACACAGTGATTTCCTTGGGAGTTGAGGGGAAGAAGAGAAGCTGGGGGCCCCAATCCCAAGCAGCTCTTGGGGCAGCCGTGCACGGAAGAGAGTGGCAGCAGCAGGTAGGCTCCCCACCCTGAGCGGTGGTAATGATAAGGCAAGGGAAATGATAAGGCAAGGTTTCCGATTTCTGTGCTGCCAACACACAGCAGAGGAAGATGAACTCACAACTCTTTCCTGCTCTCTCTGCTGTTGTCCTAAACAATAATCTTAGGATACTTAAGCTTTTATGTAACTTTCCTGTGTTGTTAGATATGCTTCTAGGCATACAATGGGTTGAAGAGACAAAACTGTTCCACCTAAAAGCTATGTAAATCTATTTCTTTGCCCTTGATTTGGAAAGCCCTTCAACTAGAGCAGGGGTTCCCAACCAGTGGCACTCCAGATGTTGCTGCACTACAACTCCCATCATCCCCAGCTACATTTTGTGGCTGGGATGATGGGAGTTGTAGTTCAGCAATGTCTGGAGTACCACAGGTTGGGAACCCCTGAACTATGGTAAAGTTATCTGAAAGATGGGTGTCAGACTGGACGGGGGGGTGCAATTTCAGTGCTTGCCCTAGGCATTATTTTCCATAGATACGCCTCTGGTAACTGGCCCTATCCACCCCCAGCATAGTACCTTCAGTGACTGTTGCTGGTATCTATCTTAAGTTTCTTTTTAGAATGTGAGCCCTTTGGGGACAGGGTTCCATCTTATCTGTTTGTTATTTATCTGTATAAACCACCCTGAGCCATTTTTCGAAGGGCAGTATAGAAATCAATCAATCAAATTCCTGATTGGGCCCTGCACATTAGAAAAATCAAGCACATCCAGGCCCAAATCATCCAAGAGGCATATCATCTAGTTTGGCACCCACAAAGATGACTAAGATAAGCATTGTAGTAAGGAGTACCAAGTATGTGATCTGGTTTGCATACTGAGAAATGCCACTTTAAAAAAACACAAACCTATGATTATAGATCATGCCCTATTTATTACCCTGCTTTTTTGTGAACCACTTTGTGGTTGGTTGGTTTTAAGCTGATCTTAACATTACCTTACTTTGGCTTTTCCTCTACTCACCTAATTCCAGAGATTGTCACTGCCAAAAGCAGTGAGTCAGATGGTAGGTATCAAGAATGACCAGGAAAAGCTCAACCCACCAGTTTGTCCTGAGTGGAAATTAGCTACTGTAATTTCCAGTGACTCTAAAGAAGTTCCACGGAAATCTTCCTTCCTTACCACACTATACCTCAGATTATGTAAATGCATCACCAAATTCAGGGAACATGTTTCCCCAAAAAGAGAGAACAAGTTCTTTGAAACTAGATTCTCTTTCCCCCCATTGCCTTTCATAATCTGAAAACACAAATCTACCTTTTTCCATTTACATTTTTAAAAATTCTTGCATAGAACAGATAGCAAGACAGAACAACAATGAAAACTTCTGCTATAAGAAACACAAAAAGGAATGTCACAGTATATAATACTCATTATATTATATATTAAGCATATAATACTCCATGCCAATGTCATATTGCACTAGCACTCACGCTCTCTCTCTCTCTATATATATATTTATATATATATCAATGCTACTTTTTGGTATATTTTGTCATCTAGTTACACACACATGTTCTATTTATGAACAGTTCATAAATAGAACATGACATTCTATTCATTAATAGGACGTGATTCTCAACCATATTTATAAAGATGTTTTATCTAGATTCAGCTTTAAAGATCTGTACCAGGTCTACTTTTGTCTTACATCACAAGGGAGCACTGGAGGCTCCTCATTTGGGGCATAGGGGCGTAGCCCCGCCAGCCCCTCATTCTCTCAGACATACCATCTCTTCCTCTATGTCTTTCCCTTTATGTGTCTGTCTCTTGCTTGATTGTTGCTTTTGCATTTTCACTGCTTGCCAGTAGATGGCACTGGCTCTTGGTCTTTTCCCTAAATTCCTTTGTAAAGCCATTTGCTCCCTCTTAGGGATCCACTGCCCCCAAATAAAGTAATTACCATACTTAGTCACTATCCAGATTGCATATTTAGTGCATCAGCACCAATCACGATGTGCCTTTCATTTCTGCCACTGCCCCCAGTGTGGGCAGAGGCTAGGCTAGCCTATAACCAATCGAAAATCAGAATAGCTTACAGGCACCTATTCTGACCATTAGCCAGCAAACAAGGCCAGCCCAGTTATCTGATTTCCCAGGGTCCTTCTAAGCAGACTCTCTGGGGATCTGTATGCAAAATGGAAGCCTGCAAGCAAATGGAATTCAGAACAGGTAGGAGTCCCAGCTACCTTTCTCCAGTCTCCACTTCTCCAGAGGGAAGCCAGCTCTTTTCTCCTCATTCAGCACCCCAACCAAGCCCTCAGGAGGCACTGGATTTCTTTAGCAAGAGAGCATGGGAGCTCTTTTCTTTTCCTTTCAAAAAATGCCACTAGCAAGTCTTGGCAAAATTCAGAGATCTAGAGAATGAGGGGGGAAGTGGGAGATATGGTGGACTGGCACTTTCTCTCTCTCTCTCTCTCTTTTAAACCAACAAGCAAGCAGCTGCCTGCTCTCTTCTTCTGGGACTTTAAGCAAAGCCTTGTATTAGCTCCTTTTTCTCTTACTCTCTCACCTCTCTTGAGGGTGAAAGACAAGGCTTTTTAACTGAAATTAACAATTAACAAATTAACAAGGCTTTTTAACTGAAATTACTTATTGAACAACTTCAAACTTATCCTGTTTGAAATGTGTGTGTCTTTTATGCAGATATATCTGTGTTGTTGTTGTTGTTGTTGTTTTTAAAAGAATTCTGAGATTGCCTATTGCCTTCTCTTCATGGGCAGCCTAACAGGCACAGCTTGGAAACCAGGCCAATCCAAAATAGTGAAATAGCTCCATTGAGCTTATGCCAGTTTTTGTTTGCTGTTGGTTGGTCATCTTGCAGTTGGTTGGTCATCTTGTTTTACTTTGGGGCGGTGTGTGTGTGTGTGTGTGTGTGTGTGTGTGTGTGTGTGTGTGTGTGAGTGATAGTAGTAGTAGTATTTGAAGGCAAGGTCCTCAACTTAAGTTCTTTGGACAAGTTTGTGATTTATATGGCTTAATTTTCCAATCTGACAAAGGATTCACTGAAGTAAATGTTGCATAGAATTGCAGTCAATTCTATACAGTTTATTCCAAGTAAAGCCTTAATGAACTCATTGGGGTTTACTCCCAAGTACTGCTGTGTACATGGGACTACAGCCCAAGGAAATATCCCAGAAATGTTTATATCATGAGAAAAGGAGAAATCAGGCTTGCTTTAAAACACACACACACACACCAGTATGCATGTCCATATTTGTAAAAAGAAAGGAAACTAGTAGACTGTGTGTGGCCAAATACATTGTGGTATTTTCAAGTGGTGTGAAACATGTGTATGCAGGCATTACCTACAAATAGGTATTCAAGACTCCAAATCTTCCCCACCCCCTTCAGTTGATCTTCTTAGCCTAGTTCTGCATGAGGTGAGGAGGAGAGGGCTGAGATTACAAGGAGGAGGAGAAATGGAGGCAATTCTGATAGAAGAAGGGATGGAGCTACTGAGGGGAAGAAGAGGCAAGGGGACTTTACAGTGAGAGGGCATTGATACATTCCACACTGACACCCACCATGAAGCACTCTAAGGGCAGGATTCCTTTACTCACAGTCAACCAAAGGGTAAATTTAGCACCAAAAAGAGTAGCATGAGTAAACAATTTTACAGCTGCCAAGTGTTGGTGGGTATAATGGAGATTTTGGTTGAGACAAGTAAACAATTTTACAGATGGAGAAAACCACGGCCTGGTGATTCACTTCTTTTTAACTTAGGGTTGGACCTACCTACTATTAGCCCCGCCTATGATTA
Organism: Hemicordylus capensis; assembly: GCF_027244095.1. Taxonomy (NCBI): domain Eukaryota; kingdom Metazoa; phylum Chordata; class Lepidosauria; order Squamata; family Cordylidae; genus Hemicordylus; species Hemicordylus capensis. The sequence goes on along the minus strand of NC_069657.1, from coordinate 264,184,849 downwards.
CCCCTTGCTCCCTTCCCTTCCATCCCCCCATCCGCAAGAAGCAGCCACCGCCATTGCAAGAGAGAAAAAGCTTAGGGTAAGAGCTCATGGTAGCAGCTCTTGAAGAGAACACCAACGGCTTGATATAATTCTGCTCTTTTACTATTACTTTTTTATTTGTGTTTGTTTGGGTTTTTTTGTTATTTCAATTGCAGGGTTTTGACTAACTAGGCAAACAGGTAGTATATAAATCAATAAATATTTCAGATAGCCCAGAATATACCATTCGCAGAATTTTTTTTCCATTCCACATCTCTTTAGGATTCCACACATGGAATTCAATAGAAGGCACTGGTGTATTTTAATAATCAGTCATGCTCAGTTTTTCTTACCTGTAAGAACTTTTTAACATCAGCAATAATGTCTCTAAAGATGAGCTGGTCTTTTTGAACATCAAACCACCCCAACTTTGTGATTTTAGCAATTACTTGAACAAGAGCTTGGATCACAAAAAGGGTCAGTTTGGGTTGAGATGCTACATAGTTTAAAATGTAGTTTCCTGTACCAAAATACCAAAGTTAAATCAACATTATTCTATGCTAAATACAATCAAACAATTCTAATGTAACCATGAAATTCCAGAGAGAGTCTGCAAAGGGTGATATCTTAAAAACCGAGCAGTCATACTATATTAGCTGAATGCTCCAAATGCAGCTGCTCTTATACATTAAGTACATTTTTGGACAAGGCTGCCATTCCTTCTGTGTGGATTTCCCACAGTAATAATGTTTTAGCTACATGTGACAGATTTATAAAAACTGTTCTGTATTCTAATTCTGATCTCTTTTTGAGCACACTACGGCCTCACTATATCAAAAACCAATATTGAATGGAAACTACCAAGGTTACAGGTTCAGCTTGCCAGATTCCAATTATCTTTTGTTCTCTCTAGTGTTGTTCATCATGACTAGTGATGAGTACCGCTGAATACCAGTTGCAGAGGAGTAACAGCAGGAGAGAGGGCATGCCCTCAACTCCTGTCTGTGGCTTCCAGCAGCATCTGGTGAGCCACTGTGAAACAGGATGCTGGACTAGATGAGCCTTGGGCCTGATCCAGCAGGGCTATTCTTATGTTCTTCATTTGTTCACTTTGTATGTTGAGGGGACAGAAGGGCGGCCTGCCTCACTCCTTTTCTCAGTGTACCTGCTAACCTGCTCCCTGACCATTGCACATTCAGTCAAAGGTCTGACATGAGATGTTAACATGGAGCAGTCTGTACAATTAGGACTCCAGAAAATTTGGAAAACATGTATAGACATGTAGGCACCCCTTTCAAACCTTTGGTGAAATTTCTGAAGGTCAGTAGTAGGGATGGGAGATGCATAGCTGTCAGGGGCAGTGGCCTGCTTCCCCTCCAGGCACTGAGAGATCTGTATGAACAGGACTCTTACATTGTATTGATTTCACAATTACTCAATTCAACGTTCCTGGCAGATAAGACACTATGGGAAACATATGTATCCTGCACCTCCTTGGCCTTTCCTGGCTGCCAGTTGGAATTGGTTGTCCTTCATTACATTCAAAATTCTAATTAAATGTTTTCATAGGCTTGATCACCAATTTATTATTTAAAATATGTATATACCACTTTTCAACAAAGAAATTCTCATAGCAGTTTGCATTGCAAAAGAAATGAGAAGATGGTTGTCTATCTCAAAAGGGCTCACATCTCAAAATACACACAAAGGAGATACCAACTATCATATGTTACATATTTAAAACCATTCTGAGAGAGGGCAAACTATATATTACATTAAACATGAGACTGGGGCTGACATTCTTGTTTTTTTTATAATTTAAATAGCTGCTAGGGGGCATCCAGGAGAAGAGCCATATCCGGCAGGAGAAAGGCTTTAGAACCATCCCCTGCAACTATGATTTGCTCTGGGAGGGAAGCTCCCCTTGATGTCAAGTACATGCTTAATGCAATGTATAGTTTGGGTATTCTGAACAGAGAAGATACAAGGAAACATATCAGACTAATTACTAGGATAATCTGAATATGTACATGATGGCTAACATTTCAATATGGGAAGAAAAAAGCAGTACTCACTGATGTCTATTCTTTGCTGAATAGGTAAAGGGGTTGTTTTGCATACAAGTTTAGAGAGGCATGTTGCTGCTAAAAGTTGCGCATAGGATGTCTAGAAAAAATGCACACAATTCAGGTGTTAGTAATAAAAATAATAAACTATCCCTTTAACCCAACACAGTTTATATAACCAAATCGAAAATGATAATCTTTCGACAAAAATCCTCCTCTTAATACCTTGCTATCACCAAGCTGTACATTAGCTGGATTTTGATATAACAAAGCCAAAAGACCTGGAACTTGCTGTTCTGGCACAGCAAGGTTGAAGAATATCAACAGCTATTCCTCCCAGCACACACAATACATACAAATACACAGGCATGCAGCAATGTAATACTAATAGGCAGACACCTTTTTTAATTATGGCTTTTTCATATTTAGCAGCGAGAGCAACTGTCCCCAGTATAGTGTTCCTACCACTGACTGTTGCTGGTGTCTTCTCTGTGCTTCTTTTTAGACTGTGATCCCCTTGGGGAGAAAGAAAACATCTCATTGCCCCCACACAGTAAATGCAGAGGCAAGAGATTTCCTTTTGAGGCAAGGCTACAATATTTGGGGGTTTTTAGTTTGTAAAGAAGCAACTACAGGGAGACACGATAAGAGATGTATAAGATCATGCATGGACTAGATTCACAACACTAGAATCAGGGGTCATTCCATGAAACTGAAGGAAATTTAGGACCAACAAAAGGAAGTACTTTTTCACAAAACACATAATTAATCTATGGGATTCTCTGCCAAGGGATGTGGTGATGGCCACTAGCTTGGATGGCTTTAAGAGGGGCTTGGACAAATTCATGGAGGACAGGATATCAACGGCTACTAGTCTGGTGGCAATAGACCACCTCCAGCCTCAGAAACATGATGTCTCTAAATACCAGTTGCAGAGGAGCAACAGCAGGAGAGAGGAGGCATGTCCTCACCTCTTGCCTATGGGCTTCTCAGAGGCATCTGGTGGGCCACTATGGAAAACAGAATGCTTTGGGCCTGATTCAGCAGGGCTGTTGTGTTTTACTGTACAGGGAGCAACTTTATTAACAAAAAACATGGGATCTGAAACAAGATTAACTAGTCAGTTAATCTAAACCCAACCTGGTGCAGCTAGCAGCTTGGTGTGCCACAGTGCAACTCCTTAATATCACCCACAACCAAAGCTTAAGACAAGTGTCAGGATCAATAGCTGCCCTGATCATCATAATTTGTAGCCACAACTGCTAAGGTACCTTGAGGAATTCCTGATACTTTCACCACCACCCAAGCCCTAAGATCCTTAAATAGGTGACCTGCAGTGTTCCCTCTAAGGTGTGTGCATGCGCGCACGCTCACATGTTTTTTGATATCCGCTCAGATAATTTTAGATTCCGCTCAGGTTGAATCGGGAAGGCCCTACTCTCTGAATACATGTGCGCGCACACTGCCTTGATACTGCCGCCCAGAACAAAACTCATTCTGCACAGAGATGAAAAAAATTAGCAAGAGAACACTGGTGACCTGAGGTGGACAGTCCCTCCAGGAGCTCTGGCCCCTTGCCCTCACCCTGAATCCCAGAGTCTTGAGATGTTTGTCTAGATAAATGCCTTCATGAATTGATGCCTCAGAATGCCTGGCAGTTCCCCTAAACCTATGGTTCCTCTATCCTCACCACCCTGCCATTGTGAACAAATTTTCCCATAAATTAAAAGGGGATGCTTTGACCTACCCAACTCCTGCTGCTGTCTATACAGCGCAAACTTCTCCCACTGAATTCCTAGGACAATCTGGGTTGTGGGATGGGGGGGGGATTCCTACTCAGCCCCTGCAGGACAACCAGCTAGACCTGCACTGCCTCATGGGTTGCTATTGCTTGGATTCAAGTATGGCTGGAGCTTTAAAATGCCCAGCATCTAACACCCATGGGCCCTTTCCAGCACATAACAGTGTACTTCTAATCTGGCAACTCTCTCTCCCACCTCTGCCATATTTGGAAATAGTTTAGACCAGGCCTGCTCAACTTCAGCCCTCCTGCAGATGTTGGCCTACAACTCCCATAATCTCTGGCTACTGGCCACTGTGGCTGGGTGGGGATTATGGGAGTTGTAGTCCAAAAACAGCTGGGGGCCCAAAGTTGAGCAGGCCTGGTTTAGACAAACTGGATTACTTACTCAACATCTAACTTAGGTCCTTATTGGTATTTCAGATATTTGAAATCCTACCCCACAATAAGTGTTTTCGGGCCTCTTGAGCATGGCACTTGATGACATCATTGCCAAATGATGCTAGAGCCAGTTACCTGTGCTAAATGAACAAAGAGGCCCCTTTTAAAGTGGTGGCTTTAGCAGAGCAAGAGCAACTGCCCCTATCCAACCCCAACACAGCATCATTCCACTGGTGGTTGCTGGTGTCTTCATTTTGTTTCTTTTAAGATCATAAGCCCTTTGAGAACAGGGAAGCCTCTTATTTTTCTATGTCAACCTCTAAGAACCTTGTTGAAAAGCAGTATCCAAATATTTGTAGTAGCAGTTGTGCCAAGTGGGTTCAGACGTTCCTGAGGCCTTCATACTGCAGAAGTACATCCCTCTCCAGCCTCCACTTCCAAGTAATATACTAGAAATGGAAGAGATGGCCTGGAAAACCTGATTTGCAGCACAGAGAAAACAGAGGGATCTGATAGTTCCAAATGCACAGTGTATCCAAGAGAGTTGGGGATCACAGACATTCTACAAGTCAATGTCAAGCACCAGAGCACACAAACCTCTGACCAGATGTAACTCAGTTCCTTTCCAGATTTTATTGCCTTCATTTGGACATTCAATTAATTGAGCACAATGCCCACAACTGGTTCAGTTTTACCATACCCCAGAGGATCCAGCTGAAAATCCAGATGCTGGAGCTTGACAGCATCTCTATCAGATAATATAATAAAGCATACACATGGGGTTTTCACTTGTTGTTCTACAGATGCCTAGGGTCCTTTCCCTCTCCAGAGGTAAACAGGAAAAGGCTCCACTTTAATCTGTTAGATCACAGGCTTGGATCGATGTCTAGAATGCTTCTACCATTTTACCCAAAGGAGCTTTTGTCCATTCATTTTAACTAGCAATGCGCCCGAATCATTTTGGCGCCTCTTTAGAGGAGGCACCAAAATGATTTGGCTCCCTGCAGCCGAAATGTTTCGAGGTGAGGCAAGAGGTTCCTTTAAAAGGAGGTCTGCCTCTCCTAGAAGCCTCTGCTGCTCCGCCCCCACCCCCCATCATGGCACTGTTCTCAGAAAAGCATCCCCGTGAAAGCGGCAGCCCGTGCCTTTAACCCCCCCCCCACTGTGGCGATGGGATGCTTCCCCCAGCATCCCTTGCGCAGCATTGGCATGCAAATGGCCGACGGATGTGTTGATGCCATTTGTGTGCTGATGCCGTGCGAGGGATGCTGGGGGAACCATCCCGTCGCCACAGCAGGGTGGTTTAAAGGAGACAGTGGCATAGGCTGCCACTTTCACAGGGATGCTTTTCTGAGAACAGCACCGCAATGGGGCAGCGGAGGCTTCCAGGAGGAGCAGATAGGACCTGCCCACCTCCTAAGAGAACCCCTTGTCGCCCTTGGGATGGTGCCAAAACAAATCAGTGCACAACCCTAATCTTAACCAAACCTTATTAGGTAAAATGGTAGACAGAATTAACTCCTCAAGAATGTATTAACATATCACATTTGACATGTTCTTTTAAAGTTTTAATGACCATCAGTATTCACCATAATGGGTTTGTCTTGTATGTGTCATTTGAAGTCCGGAATCAAAACTAGAGCTAGAGGTGGGGGTGGGGGTCGGAAACAGAGTCCTATCTGGTTCTATTGCACTCAGCTTTGGGAGTATCTCCTTTCAAATCTCAGAAAGTTCACTGTCTCACCACTTTTACTTATTTTATCTATTTTGAATATTTTTATACCTCCTGCTATGTAACTCTCTAGGCAATGTACACATTTTAATATTAAAAATCACAGGTTAAAATACATAAAACACAGTAAACACAATATAAAACAAATTATTAAAATTCTAATTAAAATTACTTGTAACATTGCTATGTGTGAAAGACAAAAAATGTATTGGTGAGGAAAATTATCCAATATACATTGATAATACACAGTCTTGGGAATTGGTATGTGGACTTTTGCTAACAAATATAATGAATGCATGTTGAGATTATAACATTTCCACTTACTGTTCCTTGTTCCAATAAAAGCTGACATTGGCTAAGACATTCAGGACTGTTAATAAGCTCCAACAGCACCTTTTCTGCTTGTATTCGCTGTGCTAGATCAGTCCCCTCATAGAGTTGTTTACAAAGAACTTCTAACTCTGCCAAACTCTGTGGGGGGTAAAAATCAGACATTAGGATCTGTGTACAGCCCATCCCTAATATCCTTACACTACTACTTATTCACAAACACTGACATACAAGGTTATGAAAAACAGTTTGTTTTTCAATATGCAAAGTATTTCTAAATGATTGTGGGAGGGAGCGGTGGTGTTGCCCAATTTCGCTCACTCTCACCTCAAAACTAATTCATTCTATTGTCACACCGAAGAAGTTCCTTGGCCCTGAAGTGACATATGTGCAAAGGAAACAAGCACTGTTTGTCAGCTCCAAAACAGGAGATTGAGCTCCAGTGATTAAATTGCCTTCACAAATTAAAATCAGCAATGTCTTTTTCAGCATAACAAACCAGGAAGCGGGCAAAGGTCACAGTTAGAATCAATATATTCTGTGTTACCTTGATCTCTGCCATTTATTTCAAATGTGCCAGGAGAGGATATAAATTTAGTTTTTACCATGTGGCTTATGTTAAGTCAGGCCATAGGACATCGTTGCTAGTCAAAGACTCTAAACACAGGATCTCTTTTGTGCAAACACCCACACTAGATCTGATTTGCTCTATCTCCTACTCCCATACAGGTGCACAGGTTAACAATAATAATTATGCTAATATACTGTGAAACTATGTTGCGCCCACACAATGAAAATGTATCAAGTTTGTGTATCTTCCCTATGTTATTTAACAGTGTTTAGATATTATTAGGCATACTGAGGCACTGAAGGAGAAATTAATGGAATGGCTATAATCTGGTTAAACACAGTTCACATAGAGTTAAATGTTTACTGAGCTGTGGACTACTCAGAGTGCCTCTTTTGGAACACAGCACATGTCAATGTAGAGTCAGTATCCCAGTAATAGTAGCTTCATATCAAGGACAATTATTGGACTATATAGTAGATGAAAATACAAAATGTACTACCCCGCCCCTTCTCTACACCAATTATAACATGACCCACAAGAATTATGCAATACCATTCTATACAAGATAACTGTAAATTTGAGAAAACATTTTGAAAAATGCTATTGATACTTGATTGTACTACAGATGGAAAGACCCAAGACAAGTTATATCTATAGTTAAGTCAAAATAACTGCAGAAGCAACACTCTTAAATTCTAAAGGTTGTTGCCAGTGTGTGTTTGAAAACATGTTCTAACATCCAAACTAACCCTCTGTCAAGACGTCAGGCGTTCCCTCTGCATGGGGGTGGGGGCATGATTTTCAGCAATCTCCCCTTCCCACTGAGCTGCTTGTACCTCCAAAAAGACTTTCCTGAGGGTCCTTAATGACATAGTTTCAGGAAGCACAGGCAGTTGTAGAAAAAAGGGGAGGTCACCACAAACAGTCTCTCCTTAATGGAAACCATCAGTGCAGAGTTAATCTGAATATTGGTCATGATGTCATGGAAGGGTCATCCTATATAATAATTCCCTAGAGTGTGCGGCTGTGCTGCCCGTGTTTTTTTCGGCAGTTCTGAGCATGCGCGGAGCGCATGCTCAGAACGTCCGAGAAAGATACAGCCGCAGGGACACGGGCGGCCATGCTGGAAAGAGCGGCGGAGAAAAAACGGGCTAAGGAGAAGGCAGAGACGGCAGCGTGGAGAATGGACGGGAGAGGCGGCTGCGGGGGAACCGGGAGGGCTGAGGCGGCAGCGGGGGAACCGGGAGAGCGAGGAACCAAAAAAACCGGCGGGGAGAAGGAAAAAAAGTTTTAAAACGGGCCCGCGGGGGGACCGGGAGAGCAGAGGAGGCAGCGAGGGAGGTCGGTGGGCGGCGCGGGGGCGTTTTTTGGACACAACAAGCCGTTTCTGGGGAGGAAGAAGCAAAGAAGGGAAGGAGCAGCTCCGCGGCCACCCAAAGGGAACCCGCCACGGCCTCCTGCCTTGCTTTGAGTGCCGTTTGCCCTGCTGATCCGAGCCCAGCCAAGCCTGGCCCCTCGCCTTACCCAGCCAGCCCCGCCGCTGCTGCTGTTCCTCCGCCTCCTGCAGCCGCCAGACATTCCCGGGCAGCAGCAGGAGATGGTGCGTGCCGCTTGCCTGTCGCCCAGCAGCACTCGGGGCGTGGGCAGCAGGGCCAGCAGCACCTGCAGAAGGCGCTGCTGCCACAGCCTTGGAAAAGCGCCTGCAAAGCGCCCCTCGCAGACCCGAGGTGATTCCCTCCCGGCGGCGCCTTGGCAGCCAAGAGTAGGAGGAGGAAAAGCCAGGGCTCCCCTCTGCCCTCAGAAAAATTACCCCACTCCACACCACAGAAGGCACTGGCCCAGCCATAAGGAGGAGGGCACGAGGCAGCCAGAGGAGACAAAAATAGACGGCACCAAAGGACTACTAGCTAATGTGGGCCAGAGACTGAAGGAGGAAGCCAAAGACGGAGAGAAAGAGAGAAAGAGAGACAGACAGACAGAAAAGAAGGAGTGCAGGAGGGAGACAGGACAATAGAGAGAAGAAAAGAAAAAAAGAAGGAATAAGAGAGAAGAGAGGGAAGGGAGAGAAAAGAACAAAATAAACAAGGAGGGAGAAAGGGAAAATAGGAAAGAAAGAAGTAAAGAATGAAGGGAAAAAATAGAAGAAGTGAGGGAGAGACAAAAAAAAACACGCCAGCCCCAAAGAGCGCGCCCATTATAGAAAGAAAAGAGGAAAAGAGAAAGAAAAAGAAAAAAAATGAGAAAAAGTGGAAGAAAGGAAGGAAAAGAGGGAGAGAGAGGAAAGGAAAGAGAGGAAGAGGGAGAGAAAGAAAAAAAGGGGGCAAGAGAAAGGGAGAAGGAATAAAGGACAACAACAACAACAAAAAGGTACTAGCGCCCGTTATTTTAACGGGCTTAAAAATACTAGTACATAATATTTGTGTTTTAGAGAAAACAAGGACAAGTTTTCAGAAAAACGAAGGAAGTGATAAGAAGAATCCCACTGTATCAGATAAAGGGAGCATCTAATTCAGATTGCTTACTGCCAACCAATCAAGCATTTCATCCAAGGTCTAGTTGCCATAGCAACTAGTCACAAAAAATTAATCCTGGAATGACCCGTCCGAAGGTTATTCACATGTACACACACCTGAGTTATGATTGGCCAGTGCTCCTGAGCACATTGTTACCATGTGTTTGCTCCAAGAACACTTTTTAAATATTACAGAAAAAACTCTGTTAACCCATGGTGGACATGCAAGAGCCCATCTCCATAATATGAAACAGCCCTAAGTGACATTTTTTAAAAGTGAAATACTTTCATCAGGTATTTTGAATACACAAAGCACTACACAATAAAATATTATACTTATCATGTCCCAGATATACCCCACTGAGGCCTTAGTATCCGAGACAGACACAATCTACACATAGAACAAAATGAGGTGGCAGAGTTCACTGTACCACTTTAGACTGTAGTTGAGGGATACTATATTTGAATGTTCCCCCCCAGTAAAAGAAAAACCGGAGGATAAAAATGAGTACATCAAGGAGAGAAGTTCTAACCCAGCTCATTCCCTGAAGGGCTAATTTTCCACACAGGGGAACATTCAAAAATGTGACCTCTTGACCTACAAGAGGTAAAGGCTATTCTACTGCATAAATCTGGCCATACTCATGCTCAAATCTTGCTTTGGCCATGAAGCTGGGGGGCCCTGGTCATAATTGTTTAACTTAATTACTTCTCAGGATCCTTGCAAGGAAAAAATGTGACAATACACTGAACCCACCGAGAGCCCTTGGGACAAGGCAAAGGGGAAAAACCTGTATGTGTAGAGCTAAATCACTGTAAGTATTTTGCACCATGGTTAAGCAGGACCATTATCATGGATAGGAACAGGGCTGCTCAGCTTCGGTCCTCCTGCAGATGTTGGCCTACAACTCCCATAATCCCTGACTGCTCTGGCTGCAGATTATGGGAGCTGTAGTTCAAACACAGATGGGGTGTCTAAGTTGAGCAGGCCTGGATAAGAAGATGAAGAGAAAGACATTCTGGAAGTCTACAGAGCTATTTCTTTGGTGACATTTCAAAAAATACACACCAAAACTTTTGTTATAATCTGTCTTGAAGGATCTCTGCATGGAAAGCCAGGGAAAAAACAAAAGGTTAAGATGTCAATAGGGGAACGGCATGGAATCACACCGGGTGGCTCAATGGCAGCGGGGGGTTGCACTTTAAGGGTGGGGGAGGGTGCACTTACCCCTTCCTCTGCTTTCCTCCCGTCGGTGCCCTGTTTTCCTCAAGTCCTACGGAGTGGCAGCGTACTTCCCTGCCGCCCCGTTTGCTCTTCGGCCGGAAGTAGCTGACACATGTGCACCCGGTGGGCGGGTGCTTGTGACGTGCTCGTGCTCGCTGGGCACACATGCACCAGCTACTTCTGGCCAAAGAGTGAACAGGGAGGCAGGGAAGTACGCTGCTTGCTCCGTAGGACTTGAGGAAAACTGGGCGCCGGTGGGGGAAAAGTGGAGGGAGGGATAAGTGCACCCTCCCCCGCCCTTAAAATGCAAGCCCCTGCCACCTTCGAACCGCCCGTTTTCCGAAGGTTCATGCACATCTCTAGTCAAGACACTTTTCTTCTCAATACAGAGTGTTAGAGCAGCTGCCAAAGGAAATTTTGGGAAGCGATAAAGATAGGACTTCTATAGTAGGACTCAACTTAACATTAGCTTTTAACGGTTTGCACCCTGCATACCTGAAGCCTACTCCCAAGAGTTTCTGCCCGCTTGACGAAGCTGGGTGGGGCCTGCTCCATGTGCAGACAGTGAGAGAAACTTGGCTTTCACGCACGCAGGACAGGGCCTTCTCAGTTATTGCCCTCAAACTTTGGAATGCTCTCCTGGTGGGCAACCACTCCCCAGTCTCCATCAGAGTTTTTAGAAAGCAAGTAAAATCTTGGCTTATTACCCAGGCTTTTATACGAGTGTTTTGTGTTGCTGCTACTTTGTGTCTTATGGTTATATTGTACATGTTTTTAAAACTTGTAATTAGATTTCCATTTTTTATACTCAAATGTAATTTTACTGTACAGTTTTTATAGTTTATATTGTTTTAAATGTCTTACAAACTGCCTTGAGATTTTAATGAAAGTATATAAAAATTTAATAAATAAAAATAGTATGAACAGAATAATTATTCTAGAGCAAAATGAGTTGGTCTTTCACAACTATGACCTAATGACTTCCAAAACAATGTATACATGTTTTGCACAATACTGTTTATCAAAAAAATAGTGGCTGTTGTTCGACGACAAAAGCTCATAAAATTATTAATGGGAGAGAGTGACTCTCTCTCTTACACTCACACTCACTCACACACACACACCGAGAGTTGGCTAGACCACTCTTTCCCAACCCATTTCATCCTGAGGCACATGTGCATCGAAAAACAGGCACACACTGCCCCCTAAAATGCATACCTTCCCCCCCCAGTGCTAGCAAAGCTGCTGCACAATTTGTATTTATTTTAGCTTCCTTCCTTCCTTCCTCTTTATTCCTTCCATAATTTTTATTCCTATTCATAGCCACCCCTTGGAGCTGATTTGCCTCACAATACACCATGTCTCTCCTGATGCATAAGGGAACAAAGCAGCTCCAAATGTGGAACATTTAAACTCACTCCCTTATGAACTAGGAAGGACATATTTAAGCTTCCCACCAACCTTACTGGTGCATTAGGGGGCAAGTCAACTTTACAAGTGGAGAGTTTAAACTCCCTGCTTTTGAAGCTGAACAAGAGCAAGTCAGCCCTGGTACACTGGTTGGGAAACACTGGGCTAGATGAATTCTTGGTGTGATCCAACATGGCAGCTCGTATGTTTTTAGGTAGAACTTGGAAGAAAATAAAATTCTTCCATTGGGATTTTGTTGACATACATGAGAGTGTTTGTTAACCGAAATGGTTATTAAACATATACATATTTTCCTTTTTGATTCCAAATAACAAAAAAACCCACAAACACCCAAATATGCAAATAGTAAGTTCTGACACAGATTCCAGTGCACAGTCCAAAGGGTGTTTTGCCAAGTCCTTCTCTATAGTCCCTCAATCCACAGCTGCATTAAGTGAGTATGTCCTGACTGCATCCTCTCATTGTTTGCACCAGTTGCAGTGGTGCTAAAAATAGAAAGCTCAAGTTATTTTTGTACAGAACCACCTAATGGAGCAGTGGGGAAATGACTTGCCTAGTGAGCAAGAAGCTGCTGGTTTGAATCCCCGCTGGTATGTTTCCCAGAAACACCCATATCAGGCAGCAGTGAAATAGGAAGGTGCTGAAAGGCATCATCTCATACTGCGTGGGAGGAGGCAATGGTACTCTACCAAAGAAAACCACATGGCTCTGTGGTCACCAGGAGTCGACACTGACTGGAGGGCACAACTTGGACCAAACTCCAGTCGGAGAAAGACATTTACCATCATGATCTAGAAACTGCTTTTCAACTCTCCAGTTCCTAAAGCTGCATACAATGGGATTCAAACAATATACTTAATTCAGATAATACTACTAAGCTTATTAAAATCAACCAAGAAAAGATATAAGGCACATGCAGCCAGAGCTCAACAGCTTTAAAAGGGTAGAATGAAAACACTTCTACTGTTCTTCTAAAACGATCAACCAGGTTTCCCTTGGCAGTTCCACGCAATGGGAGCCACCACTGAGAAGGTACTGTCATAAGTAGATGTCCAACTAGCCTCCCTCAGCAGTGGAATTCACCACAGGGCCTCATCTCCAGATCTCAATTCTTAGGGAAAGGGTCATGCAAGAAAAAACTTTCTCTCAAATATTATCTGAAAATCTATTAACCTGACCTTAAACCATTTGGTTTAGAAAGAAACTAGAAGCCTGCAGAGCTCTCCTAAGACTGGGGTAATACCTTCCCTGCAAGCAGTCCCAGGTAACAAGTGAGCCACCATTTTCTGGGTCATCTGAAGTTTCCAAGTTGCCTTCCAAGGGAACAGTCGGCACACTACATTATATTGTACATTATAGTGATGTAGTTAAGCAGTTACCAGGGCATGCTCTATATTCACAAGATTCTAGTCATCCAGAAAGGGACACAGCTGGCACACGAATCAAAAAATTTTCTTGGTCTTAGCCATCCCTTTAACACCCTGGAGCAAGGCTGAATCCACAACACTCCCAAGCTGTGAACTTTGTCTTTAAGGGAGAGAGAGTGACCTTGTCCAAGCCAAATGCATCTACCACTGCTTGGATTCCCAACCTAGCCATAAGCAACTCCATCTTATTCCTGGACTGAATTTCAGTTTACACATGACTCTTAACACCCTGCTAAATCATGGTAAACCCACCCTCAATCATGTCAGCCAGCTCACTTCCTATTTAAAGAAGACACTAGGACTTTGACAGAACAGCTGGTCATCTCATATCAGCAGAAACATGCCCTAGGGTCAATAGGCAACTACTGGGATTAATCAACAAGGGCAAACTAACTTAATTGATCAACCACCACTGTAGAGGTTAAGGGTTCCTGCATCTTAACTAGGTAATGATCAGACCAACAAGTGAGCATCATCGGCTTTCCCCAATTCTCCTCCGTACTCAAAACAGAAACCCAGATTGAGGGTGTGCCCTGACACATGTGTCAAAGCAAACACACACTGGGACAGGGCCATGAAGTTCTGGCTTCAGTACTTATACTTCCTGTCATTTTGACCCTGGCTATCTGTATTTTAGACCACAGGAAAGGAGGGCAGATCACAGAGCCATGCGGGCTCAGAAAAACATGCTTTCAAGAGTGCACAAATGACAGCAGCGTAGCTGTTCTAAGGAAGCAGAGTTTTATCTAGGTAATACAGGATGGAGCTGAAACAGATCCTATGCAAAATGCACTTAACTGCAGCATGGCATCCTAACTAGTTTTACCAGCCATCATTCTCTCTTCTGCTTAGTCCCCTCTCCATAGCTTCCTATCCACTGCAGGATTATCCACCTGGCACTATACTCATCCATGACACAGTCCTCCCTTGCTGTAGAAAGAAGCTATCTTGTAAAAAAACAAACCAACAAAAAACCACCCCTGTCCTATCATTCTCACCACTGCGACTCCTGCCGCCCCCTCCCATGGGCAACATGAATCCCCCAGCCTCACAGGGGCACCTGACCAAGACACCACCGTCCCAACCAGCACCACTCACCCAAACCCCATCACTTTGGTTGGCACCCACCCTCTTCCTTGCAACATCCCAAGTTGACGTGGGGCTCACCAGCACCTGTGCTCCCCCCCACCCACAACCCCCCCCCGCCTCCACGAGACTTATGGCCCCCTGAGCAGGCATCCACACCTTCCTCGCAACTTGACGTGGGCTCGGTCACCACACTGCCCGTTTCCCTCCCAGCACTGCCCTCCTCCGCCGGCGGGGATGCGCTGCCGTCCTCCCACGCCGCTCCACATCTGCCCATCCCTCCTCCCTCCCTCCCTGGGCGCAGCAGCAGTAACAGCAACAGCAGCGCCAGCCCTGGCAGCCCCCTCAAGCCTCCTGGACTGACGGCCTAGCAGCCCCTCCCCGCGCCCGGCTTCGCCCCACCCCCACCCGCCAGGCCCCCCACGGTCAGGATCGGGACTCGGCGCAGCTGCTGCGGCTGCTCCTCCGCCGGCCCCCGCCCTCCCGCCCCTCCACACACACACACAGACTCTCTCTCACTCTCTCTCTCTGACCTGGCCGCTCAGCGCCATCTTCCACGGCCGAAGGCAGAGACGCCGCCGCGAGGAACCGAGGGTGGGGGGCGGAGGCTGCGGTGCCAAAGCGAGAGGGGCGGGGGCGGAGCGAAGAGGAGGGCAGGCCCGGCGGCGGCGGCGGCGAGAGGAGGCGGAGGAGGAAGCGCGGGCGCATCCTCCGATCAAACGAAGCGAGGAGGCTGAGGAGGGAGAGAATTTAGGGCGGGAACCGGGGAGGGGGCTCCCCTGAGGAGGAATGAGGTGGTAGTAGGGCCACCTCCCTCTATTGCCTCCCTTCACCTCCGCCCCCCCATTCAGCTTTAAAGTGATTTAGCGGTTTTCATTAAAAAAAGAAAAATACAGTCACATCAGTTCCCGCTCAATGAAAGGGATCTGTGCATAGCCGTCAATATTGGGACTGGAATTCGCCTCACCAATCGAATTCTGCACACACGTGTGGACTAACGCCAAAGAGCAAAACCCGCTAGATCAAGCCGCGAAACCACCTTATTTTCCACCTGGCAGTCCATTTGATCCCCACCACCACCACCACGAATATATTTTCAGTAAATCCACAAAGCCCCATGTGTGCCTGAGTGTTGTGTCCCCTCACATGTTTTTGCAGCTCTCAGGAAGACCATGCCACCGCAGAGAAATGCTGAGGAATCCAGCTTGTTTACCATATAGCTGCAGCTTGAAGGCTACATTAGAAGAAGGCGAGCGGCACCTAGCAAATGGACAATGAAGTTAGAAACAAACGACTGAAGAAAAACAACATGGATAAGACTTGTTTCCTGGATCTGAAAATTTTTTTTACACCACTGTTTTATACTGGGTCGAAAAGAGTGCAACTGCCATATGGCTTAAAAAGTATATTAATACATTAAAAATAATAAATTTTTAATTTAGTTTTTCAGAGATAGGAGGAAGTGGAGGAATCAGGCTGTAGCTCCAAAGCCAATGCACGTTTTACTGAGAAGTCTGGCTCAATCCTGCTCATCTTTTACTCAGAGGTCATTGTGTCAAGTAAGGGAACATTGCAGCCATGCAACTGGACTGAGTTCCATGAGGCTTATCCCCAAGGGATTGCAACTGCAATTTGATTCAATCACTGTTTGGTCAGAGACCAGTAACTCATAGGATTGCAGCCTGCCTGAGTGAAGGCTTCGGCCTATGTGGCTGCAGTTCCTAGGCAAATTTAGGAGGAAACTCTACTAGACTTATTAGTGGGGTTTACCAGGCCTTAGCCAGCCTAAATGGGGGTGGGGTGGATGACAAAGAAGTTGGGGGGCATCATCTGGCCTTTTAAAGACAGGATTCAAGCAGCATTCAGCTATTTAAAAATAGTTGTTAAAAACATTTAGGGGAGGTAGGGAGAAAAGGACTTGGGGGCGGTCCCATCCTCCTGCTACAGGTCTGGGGCTTACTTCCTCCCATGCATGTATAGACCAGGATACAAAAATGGAAAAGACAAAAGGTGTTTCATCTCAAGGATGCTTTAAGTGGAAAACAGGTACCTAAATACACTCTCTTTCATTATAAACACTGAAAACATTGGCAAGAAACCCACACTGACTAAACTAAAAGAGCACACAAAAAAGCACATGTCTAAGGAATGTGCAACACAATCCTAGCTATGTTTATTTGGAAGTAAGTTCCAGAGTGTTTGGTAGCGCTAGTGTGCATAGGACTGCAGCCTTATAACACGTTTGACAATTTCTTTCAAAACAGAGCCAGGAAATGCTGATGGCAAAGCAAAGTCCATGGTCAAAGAAGTCAAGAGAGGAGGGGGTGAGCAGGTATTCCTTTTCAGGATGAGGAGAAAGGTGATGAGCAGCACTGGAATCTGTCACTTCCCCAGACCACCTTTCTCAGGCTGACTGCTTCCAGAGCATCATCAAATGCATCATGTTGACCTCAAGCTGGTATCTTTGTATGGGCTCATAACCAGAAATGTGAGGTGACTGGCCACTAAGGATACACAGGACAGTACTGTAAGTCAGTATAGAACACATATGCCTAAATAGAAGCACTCAACTGAAATATGTTTAAATTACAATAATTGAATGTGTTAAATCATTTCAACAAAATCAGTGTTGATAAACTTCAAATGTGTCTTGTGTTGTATACCCTCTCTGGCACCACCACACCCAAATCTCAGGTGCTCTTTCCCAGCACTTGTTCCCCAAGACCCTTTGTAATGGAGATGCTGGGACTGAACTTGAACCACATGCAAGAGTTATGCTCTGCCATTGAGCTCTGGTCCCTAACTAGAGTCGTGACATCTTGATGAGGCCAGTACCTCTGCCACTCCTGTGTGACTATAGCTAGCCAGCTTTAAGTTTCTATTGAATGCTATACCACTAATGGAAGGCTTTGCACATTATAGGAAGCTTTAAAAAGCAGATGGTCAAGTCAAACAAACATCCTTATTTTATATCTCCAGGGTAATCCCTAAATTGACAGTGTTGTATTCTATCCAGTATTGTTTATGTTTGGTTGTTTAGAAGTTTGTCCAGGTGGGGATCCTGCAGATAGTGTGTGTGAGGTGGGGGAGGAAGGGAAAGGGAGAGGAAGGAGAAGGAGAAAATGGAGTTGTTTCTGAATAAACTGTTAGTTAAATCTAAATATAAGTTTATTTTGTACTTGTGAGGGAAACAGCTATAAAACAGTTTGCAAGTCTCCTCTCAGGAAAATTTGTGTTTATATGCTCATACCTTAACCTTTTGAAGAGTGATGATTAGAAACCATTATTTCATTTATTTATCTAAAATATTTTATATCCTGCCGTTTAGGTTCCAAGGCACCAACCTTTCGCTCTGTGTGAAGGGAATTTGGACAAGCTCACCAATGAGACCTGGTGAGGCAGCCACCTTACCAGATTGGTGCAGTAGACATGGTGTTTGTGGAGAGAGTCGTATCTCTTCCAGCTGCTTCCACCTCACTGGGCTGCCCTGCTCCTATCCAACCTTGTTACTACTCCTGTTCCTCCTACAGGAGGCTTTACACACAGGGCTTCTACCCCGAATCTACTTCAGAGGAGAGTGTGTGAGTTCACATATCAGCCAAACTTACCTCGAAGTCCCTTCGATATTCTTGGACCCACTCCACACAAAAATCTGGCTTTGTGATGCAAATTCTAGCTTATCTCTACCTATTTCCGGATTTTTTAAATGCTGGTTTTAAGCTACTTTTTCTGAAAACACGGTAGCAAATAGGAAGAGGGACTGTAGTAGAATCATTAGCATGATAAGAGGGATGTTCTCTTTAGAAATGTAGATATCACTCTTAAGGAAGATCTCATCCTCCCCCCCATTGGCTAGAAGGAAAACACGGAGCATGCCATGTGAACTACTGGGTGATGAACAGGCCGGTTTTAGATCAGGGTGCTCGGTTATGGACCATGTACTAACCCTTCGTCATTTAGTTGATAAATATGGTAGCAAGCCTAGGTCTTTCTTGTATGTTGTGTTTATTGATTTTAAATCAGCTTTCGATTCTATTTCAAGGTCCACCTTATGGGAAAAGCTTGCTCAAACCAACATTGATAGGTGGCTTCTTTTTCTAATGTATCACCTACATGAAAATTCCAACATAAGGGTAAGATATAACCCTAAAGGATCCCTGTCTCAATCAATCTCTACCAACAAAGGAGTTAGGTAGGGGTACATTTTAGCACCCTCACTCAATTTTTATGTTAACGATTTAGCAGCCAACTTAACGAACCCAGGGTTTCATCCTCCAACTATTGCAGGAGTTGGAATTTCACTTCTTCTTTATGCGGACAATGCAGCAATTATGGCTAGATCCCCTGTTGGGCTCAGGAGAGCTCTTAGGCAGTTGGGTTGCTATTGCAGGGATGATCATTTAATTATTAACTATCAGAAGTCTACGGTCATGGTTTTTGCTAGAAAGCCTAGAGTGTTGCATTGGTCCATTGAGGACCGTCAACTTGAGCAGGTCAACATATATAAGTATCTTGGTGTGATTCTTCATGCCAGAGGGTCTTGGAAGGCCCATATGGACCATGTAGCTCAATTGGCACAAAGGAGTTCTGCTGCCATTTTGAGATTTTTTTCGTACCAAGGGAGGTGAGGTTATACCAGCTGCCTTAAGGTTATTTGTGGCCAAATTTAGGAATCAGCTTCTTTATGGTGCCCAACTCGGCCCATACCCCTCTTATAGGACGTTAGAAATTGTGCAATCTAAGTTCATCAGGGCAGTTCTTAGAGCCCCCAGATGCTCTTCTAATGAGGCGCTGAGACTCAGATTGGGGATTCAGAGAATTGAAGCCAGGGCATGGATTCTAATCTTAGTTTATTGGCTTAAGATCAGTTTCTCTCCTCAAGGTTGGATCTCTTTGGTCTTGGCTGATGGATTTCAGTCATCTTGGATGCATGCTATCCAGAATAAAATCTCAGCTTTTGGCCTCTCTCAAGATTACCTATTTCTGTTAAATTATAACCAGGCTGTAGAGGTGTTGAAACAAAGAATTCTGGACATAGAGTGTCAGAGTGACCTTAGTCTTATTTCTGACTATATCAGGAGGAGACTTGATTTCCCTTTTGGAGGTTCATCTTCCTATCTGCAAACTTTAAATTACCCCCATCATCAAAGGGCCTTTTTTTAGGGTGAGACATGATGTACAGCCCTCTGTAGGGCTTTTTGGGAGATTTTTGAAGGTCCCAAGGAGTGACAGACTTTGTCCTTGTCGTTAGGGGATGTTGAAAATGTACAACATGTTCTGTTGTGTTGCTTATTCTATAAGGACATACGACAGACTTTATTAACTCCTATTGTATTATCTTTGCCTGGTTGTTCAGAAGAATTTTATGTTGCCTTTTTTGCCTTTGCAGACAAAATTCCCTCAATTACGTATAAGGTGGCTAAGTTTTGCTCTGTTGCTATTAGGAATCGACAACAACTAACTTCCTGTCCTGTCTTTTAGATTCTTGGTTCGGTTAGGATGCTGGATAACAGCTATTTTTATATGTAAATGCGATTTGTTCTCCTTCTGGTTATTTCCATTGTTATTTTATGTATTCTTTTTATCTGCACTTTTCTGTAAAGTTTTAACTTGTATTTGCTGATCCTTGATCATTGATAGTAATTGTTGATAGCCATGTGAACTTGTTTCAAAACAAAATCCAAGAGCAGAGGGGCTGCTTCCCTCAGTGCCACAAGTGTAGTTTGAAGTGGCTTCGCTTAACATTTACCCCGAAGTGTGAAGCCATGTGCGAATAACTCCCAGGTGACGGAGCCTGTTCTGGTTTCCCTGTGTTTTCAAAAGCAGGATGTTTTCCTGACATTCTGCTTCTTTTCTCAAATGGCAGGGAGAGCAAGATGAACTCAGCCATCTGGAGGAGAAGCAGTAGCAATGCCTGCAGCCAAAAAAGTAACTGTGCGGGTGTGGGAGCCTCCACTGGATGCCTGGTGCGCCCCCTTTAGAGTCTACAGAGGTTATATTGGGAGCTGGCAGCCTGCTGACTGAAAGGGGCACACACAGGGGCGTAACTACCATTAGGCAAGGGGAGACAGTCATCTCGGGGCCCCACTGCCTTGAGGGGGCCCCCAGAAACACCTCACATGACTCCCCATCGCCCTCTGCCCAGCCCCAAGGCCCCTCAGCCACTTGCCCTGTTTGCTCTCTCTCCTGCTTGTCGTCCTGGCCGGCAATCAGAGCAGCAGGCAAGCTGCTTTTCTCCCCGCCTCTCAGCTGATCGGCAGGTGGGCGGGGCTTCCAGGGAGGCCTCCGTGTAGGCCTCAGTGAAGCCTAAACTCCAGTAGGCCGGCAAGCCCCAGGAAGGATCTGGCAGTCAGAGTGGCCACTGGCCACCACAGTTCTCTGCAGCAGACCCTCTGCCCAGGCCAGACAGCTCAGCCTTTGCCAGGTAGAATGTGAATTCCTTTTTGTGGTTACACCCCCCCCATAGGGATCTGCTTGCCATAGGGCTTTGATGGGGGGTGGAGACTGAGAAGTCTCTGAATATTTAATTTAAAACTGATTGGAAAATTTACTGGCTTAAAAAAAAACTATCTAAAAAGTCCTATAAGTGGCTTGTTTAATGGAAGAAAATTACAAAAACTTCTAGAACAAATTTATGTATGTATGTATGTATGTATTCATTCATTCATAAATACACTTATGTTCAAGTTGTTTTGCAACCCAGAAGGTCTGAGTGAGAACTGTGACATGTGTGAGAACTGACGCATGTGTTGTGCTTTTATTTATTTTTTTCCTTAGGGTAAATTTGGCCAACATGTGAATGCCGCACCTCCATTCCAGAGGAGATGTGTGTTAAAGGGCTTTAAAAGCCTTGTGTGAAAAACCTCCTGGAATCAAACTTTACTGAATTTGTTCAGAATTCTGAGAAGACATACATAGGCTCACACTGCATGGTTGAAAGTCTCCTTTGCTAATCTTCAGCGAGGGGCCCATTTTAATAATTAGTGTTTCTAGTGTGTTCTAGGCATTAAAAGTAGCACAGATGTATAGTATTCAATGTATATCACTATATATTGTGAAGTGTGTGTGTGTGTGTATTCAGTGAAATGTATTTCCAGGCAGCATACTTATTTTGAAATATCAGACTTAAATCCTTGGGAGCCTGGGGGGTGTGGAGGCCCTGGACTTTGGGGCGGGGGGGGGCATTTTAAAATCTCGTCTGTGGGCCCACTCCAACCTTGCTACGCCCCTGGGCCTGCCCCCTTTAAAGCCTGTAAGGGTCAGATCAGGAGCTCCCAACCCTTTGACTGAAAGGGGCTCACTCCCAGCCTTCATTAGGGTGTGATGACTCTGACTTGCTGACTCTGACTGAAGCCATTCCTGTAGATTTTTGTTGTTGTTCCATCATGTGCATGTGTGTGTTTAAAATGTATTCACACATATATATTATTTGTCATCAAAAGAAGTGCAAAGAAGTTTCAGATTCACTGACCCCAGCATCCCAGTTTGTTCCTATATAACTGCTTCTTGTAGGCAGAAAAATGGGGCAAAAAAATTGCAGGAATAAAGACTTCTGTTTGTTCCCTGATGAACTGTTTTTTAATAACTAAATACAAGCAGTAAGCACAGAGACCAGCTGCCACTTTCTGTGGCGCACCTTGGTAATTTGGGTGACCAGACCGCTCCCGCCACAAAGCTCCACGCCGCCGCTGTGAGCCCCCCACTGTGGCAGTGGTGGGCAGAGCAGGAGCAGCCGCTGGGCTGACCATCTGCCTCAGTGCCCCTTGAGTGGACGGTCAGCCCAGAGGTTGCTCCCTCTCTACCTGCCACCACAGGGAGAGGCCTGTTCAGGCTAACCCTCCATCCCTTCACCGCCACACACGTGCCACACACATTGCACGTTGCATGCGCACATTGCGTATGTGATGTGCGCGTGCGACGTGCACGGAAGGTACACACGCGAAGTGCATAGCGGGTACGTGCGCAGCAGCGAACACACGTGCAGCCCGTACGTCCTGTATTTCCAGGCAACAACAGGGGTGGTGGCAGGGAGGAATGCTGCTGCCCCGAAAACCTTTTGTAAAAACGGTGCGCCGGCAGGGAAAAAGCGGCGGGAGGGGTAATGCAAACCCCCCCCCCGCCCTTAAAGGGAGGACACACACACCCCCGACAGCAAACTGCAAACCGGCACCAGCACGAACCAGTTCGCAGGCCTCTTGCATGGCCTTCGGACCTCTTCATGCACATCCCTAATGCACATGGTGGCTTGAATACTTGCAAAAATTAGTGGTTCGGCCTCATGACAGCAGCAGGAAGCTCACGGTCCCCTAGCCTTGGAGGCCCCCCAGACCTTGGAGGACATGGGCCAGGGCCCCATGGGCTGGGGGTAAGAGCACCTCTGGCCATTTTGCTTATGCTGTCTGCAGAAGGCTCTGTCCCCTCTGCTGACCTGAGCTTCACGCTGGCTATAAAGGGCACAGGCACATGTGGCTAGCTGACTCTCATATTCGCAAGACATCTGGCATGTGAATGGCTTCTATTTATCCTCAATCCTGCCCTCTCTCATCATGACAGCATGGTTCTCGTGTCTTTTCCCTGCACTGCTGCTGGATGGGAGGAGGGGAGGAGCCAATAATAACTGACTGAGAAAAGTCAGGGAGAGCTTCCTTTTATTCTGCCCTCTTTGGGTCTTGGCAGCAGCTCATGAAGGAGAAATGCACTGCCACTGGGCAGGAGAAGCCAGGAGCTGGGCAATTAATTTTGATGGTAAGTTGCTGCTTTGGACCCTCTCAGATTGATTTTAAGAGTGTCCAAGAGAATGAGGTCAATACTGGGAAATTCCTGGATAATCCTGGAGGTTTGGCAACTTTATCCTCCACTTTGATGAAAGCAGTGCATGTTGCCCCATATGTCCCCTTTCAAGCCTTAAAGAGGTCGGATCAGGAGCTCCTCACTCCTGATTAAACCATTTTAGTCAAAGTCAAGGGATTGGATTGGGAGCTGGGAGCAAGCAGCCAGCAAGTCTTGTTGTGGACGGTCTATAACATATCAGAACCAGAGGTACCAAATCAGAAGTATGGTGAAATATATAGGCCTGGGTGACTCCATGTTATATCAAGAAATGAAATAATATCTGAACTCTGACATACTGTTCCTTGCTCTGTGAGGTGCAGGAAGCAACCTGGCATTGTGTTGTTAAATGGATATGCAAGAAACACACAAAGGCTTTGGCCTGAGCTTTCATATGCTAAATTACAACTGACTACCAAGGTGTCTGTGGACAGGTTTGCCAGACCTGTTGAGTTCCTCCTTCCATTGTCAGTGATGGCCCTGCAATCCCCAAGTGATTAGCACAAATTGCTGTCTATAGAGATTCAATATATAGCCAAATGGATACAGAGAAAATGCCTGTGGACTTTAAATTCTCACCTCACTAATGCTACAAGTCTCACACACATTTATGTTCCTCTAAATATTATCTTGTTTTCAATTACAAGAAAAACACTGGATAAAGGTACATAAGAAATAATGGAATTGCTGTCTCACACAGAAAATCCTGAATCCCCTTACTAATTCTTGACTGCTAACACCTTTTTGACTGGCAAGGATGCAAATATGCAGATTTGCTGTGGGCAATGCTCCCCCTCCCTCCCTTCCTGAAGCGCACAGAGTTTACAGATGATGGGATCCAGAGATATCGCTGGACTAGCTGATATCCTGAATAATTAAGATTTTGTTCAGAAGGTAACAGTGAATTATCACCTCTTGGATGCACAGGAAAAGAGGAGATCTTGAATAGATTCTATTCAAGGATCAAAGAGAAAATCACTATAAGAATGAGGCTTTTTGAGACAGAGAGCATTCTTGTGCCTACAACAAGATCTGCTCACACGCTTTCCCAGAGTTTGCTGCACAGCCGCGGGGCTAAGCAGGAACTCTGCCCTGTGACTTCCACTGCGCAGTGAGAAGTCAAGGCTCCCCAGCCATGGAGCTCTCAGCTATGATTTGAAGCAACTGCAACAGCTCCTGTCTCCGCCAGCGCCTCATTCCTTCAACTGAAGTGATTCTCCTCTCTCCAGCCTCGGAGCCTGGTAATATGCTACAAGCCTTGGGAATTCCCTCATCCCTTCCCCTTCCCCTGCTCCCTTCTCCTCCCCACCTTCTTTCCTTCTACTGATCTCTGATCTCCCCCAAAACCTTATCAGCCCTCAGCCTCCCCCCCCCTTTTCTGCCTGTAGCAATATTGATAGAGTGTTCTGCTTTTTGCCTTGCTAGATTAGATCTTTTATACTCAATAAAGCCCATTGAATCTTTGAGTGGTTTGATCTCCTCTTTGCAATCCAGATCAAACGTGGTCATCAATATAAAAGAACAAGGTCACGTTGGTGACATTATGGTCCAGACCTATTTTATATACTGGCTAATGAGCATGTTTGGTATATAGATCAGGCCTGGTCTGTAACAGTCTCCACTCCTCATCTTGCACCCCTTCAATATTTGCAAGACTTTGGTCAGCAACTCCCAGGGATGGTCCTTTCATGAGGTGAGGTGAGGCAGTTGCCTCAGGTGGCAAATTATTGAGGCAACAGCTGGGCAGCAAAATGTCCCCTGCCACCACCAAGCAGCTCTTTGGGAATTGGACCGGTCTGATCCTTGCAGGGAGCACTTCTATTCACATTCCTTGCTACGCATGAGGAACGAAGAGGTGGCTGCAAATGTATAGCTTCACATCAGGGGCAAAGGGGTGGCCTAGAGCATTGTGGGGTTGGTGGTAGTGCCAGGTAGGGGCAAGGAAGCTACCTGAATTTTTTCAAAGGATTTGGGCAGAGGGCTGATTTTTGGTGAATTGTTGAATTTTACGCGTCTTTAAGGTTTTTCCTCATAAGCTATAATGGAGCTTTCAGCAGCCCCATAAGTGCACTTGGGGGGTGCTGGGGTGGCCCAGAGCGAGTGGTGGTGTATGACACATAGGGTGCCAACCACCCCCATGGGTTGCTAACCCATGGCGTACAGGGTTCTGTTGTTTCTGAGGTGTTCTGAGTGTGGATTCTATGATAGCAAATGAGATTTTCAATGAGACACCATGAATCCACACACTCTCATTTGCTATCATCCTTACCAGTGATGTGGTAGCATATGTCTCCTCACTTCAGATGCTGTAATACCTTGAGCCACCCCGGGAACTCCCAACTCCTGATCTCTTAGCAGGCTTTGAAGGGGGCACAGGGTGAGAAGAAGAGGTTGCTAGCAGCATCAACTACTCACCCCTTGCCCCCTTTAAATCTTGCTGGCCCCAGCAGGAGTGATATTTATTACAGTCACAAACCAGAAAAATAACAATCCAAAACCCCCAGCAGGAGAGGCATTTGATCCCTTGCCTCAGGTGCCCAAATATTTTAGACCAAGCCTGTGTGGAGTAGGGGTATTGAGAATCATTCATTCATTCATGTCAGTCTCCACTTGTAGTCTTATGTGGTGCAGTCCAAAGACAGATTTAACCACTTCAAGGAGAACAAGGCCTGAGGGAAAGTTTAAACTTTTAAAGGAGGCACTAAGAAGTGTTTATTACAAGCTAGTGAAGCCACTTGCACATTTGCTTACCTTTTTGCAACTTCTGGGCTAAGGTGTGAACATGCAAACTTGCATATCTTTCCCTAGAGGAGACTTGCAAACTACTCATTCAGGCATTACTCTGGCAGCACAAAACAAATGTATGAATAGTTTGCCCACCAGTTTTTGGTGCTTCCTCTGAGAAGTAGATCTCAGAAGGACACGTTTAATCCTGATACCAAAGCAAACACAAAGAATGCTCTTTAATCCTCCAAGAAAGAGAGGAGAAAGTGGACTGGTGCTGCAAAGGCACTTCCTGGGGGAAACGGTGGGGATGTTTTTCCTGAGGGCCGCATATCTAGGGAAAATAGCACCTAGGGCAAGCACTGAAATTGCGCCCCCTGTCCAAACATCTGACACCCATCTTTCAGATAACTTTACCATAATATCAGCTCAAAAATACAAGTCAAGTTCGTTAATCTTTTAATATTTCAAGAACTATTTAGCAGTGGACGTAGCCAGGCCAAAAAATGCTGGAAAACTACAAATTTCAGTATGCTGTGACTCATGAAATACCCAAATACTATGTGGAGCTGTACTTGGAAAACTAAACAAAAGTGCCTGTCTAATTCTCTACTATGCATTGTAGCATCACTATTACATAAGTTTTAAAAATAAATGGAGAATTTGGCTTTTCCCAGATACTCTGAAAATAATTAAAGGATATGCAGAGTAAACTGTGTCACTTCTTGGAATATATTCTAGTATTTCAGAAAGACAGTTAAAATGAGAGAAAGAGTGCAAGAAACTCCCAGTGGGCCTTAATACTAAGGATTTCACACTGATTCAAAGACAAACTCACCATTAATAGCCATATTATTAAGACCTCACATTTAACTCACTTATCACAAGAAGCAAAGTAAGAGCAAATGAATACAATCCTAGCTCATAAGTTTCAGCTCAGTATTCACAAACCCTGATTCTCTGTACAAAGTGCCAATCTTATGTAGGGATGTGCGAACCGGTTCGAATTCGAACTGGTTTGAATTCAAACCAGGGTGGTTCTAAGGTTCGAATTTGAACCGAACCAGCTATCAGGTTTGAGCTGCAGGTTCGAATTCGAACCGAGGGTGGTAGTGCCCAAGGGGGGGCAGGTAGCTATCAGAATTATTTGAAAGGAATTGGGCAAAGGGCTGATTTTTAAGTGATTTTTGAAGTTTACGCGTCTTTAAGGTTTTTCTCCATAAAGAAGCATGGAGGTGTCAGCAAATGTATAGCTTCACATCGGGGGCAAAGGGGTGGCCTAGAGCAGAGTGTGGTGGGTGGTAGTGCCCAAGGGGGGCCAGGAAGCTATCAGAATTATTTGAAAGGAATTGGGCAAAGGGCTGATTTTTAAGTGATTTTTGAAGTTTATGTGTCTTTAAGGTTAGCAATGAGAGTGGATTCATTGTTTGTCATTGAAAATCTTATATGCTACCAAAGAATCTACACTCAGAACACTTCAGAAACAACAAAACCCAGTACCCCATGGGTTAGCAACCCATGGGGGTGGTTGGCACCCTCTTTGCACTAGACCACCACTCACTCTGGGCCATCCCAGCACCCTACAAGTGGCTTTAAGGTTTTTCTCCATAGGGAAGAATGGAGGTTTCAGCAGCTCCATAACTGCACTTGGGGGGTGCTGGGGTGGCCCAGAGCGAGGGTGCCAACCACCTCCATGGGTTGCTAAGGAGAAATCTGTGGTGTCTTGATAGACCCTGAACAATCTGATCTAGATCCATGGGAAGTAAAGCAATATTACTGGGGTTTCATTTGCATTTATGTATGTTATTGATGTATTATGTCACATGTCATGTTGTTAGAGGGTTTTACTTTCTGGTATTTAAATGAAGTCTTAGTTTGGATTTTTTTACACTAATGAAGGAAGTTCACACATAAGAGGGTATTACAGATATCGACCACAAAGAAATGTCTGGAATATGTTGGAGTGGTCCAAATATTTCATAAGATGAGATACATATCTTCCTCCAGTCCACATAAATGATGCACATTCCCTCATGATAATTCAAAGTGCTTTATCAGGAGTCCCACATGTTGCCCTACTGCCATGATTGCTGACCCTTTTTCTCCTAGGTCACTTTAGACTTACCATCTAGCTGGAAGAGAGGAGACAAAAGCATTGCACTTTCAGAGCTCATGCACTAGGGATTTCTTCACCAGATTCTATTCACTTTCATGAACAACCCAGAAGCCATACAAGCCTTCACAAAGCAGCTGTGGCTTCCAGGACATTGAGGTAATTCACACAATCAAAATATGTGTTCTACCTGGGTTTGGGAGCCGTATGTGCTCCCAGTTTTTGGTTGTATGGAAGCAAGGTAAGAGGAAAAGCCACAATCACTTCTACCTAGGTTTTCCCTCTTATCTTGCTTCCATACAAGCAAAACCTGGGAGCACACACACAAGTCCCAAACCTGGGTAGAACACAGTTTCTGATTGTGTGAATTACCTCACTGTGTCATTATATGTGAGATAGGGACATTGATGATGTCTCAAATCAGTAATCATCCAGATTAGTCTAGATAAGTACAACTTTAATATATTTCTAGAATTATAATTTTATCATCTGTAATTATTGTGCAATCTTCTGAAAATAGTAAATGTGGAGCCTTATAATTAGTAAAGAATTGTTGAAACAGTATGGTATACATTTAGGCAATGTGGCTGTACACTGCTAATCATTTCTAGAAGTTGATATATTTGTTGTGATGCATGAGGTTGTAGAACAGTGCAGATCACACCTGTAAAAATCAGTGAAAGGAAAAGGTTTGGACACACATCTCCTTAGACAATCTGATTTCATTTTTCATAATCTCCAGATTCATATTCAGCCTCTTCTTCATCTTCAGCAGAGTCAAAATAATCTCCATAATATGTACTGTCACTTGTGATCCATCTGCCAGGAGTATTCTGAAATGTTGGTGACAAGCCTGCAGAGTAAGACATAACTAGTTTTAAAATTAAAAGTGTTGATGGAGGAATAGCCATAGGTCAGTGACAGAGCATCTTTGAATGCAGAAAGTCCCATGTTCAGTCCTTGGCATCTCCAGTTAAAATGCGCTCAGTAAGTAGGACTGGGAAAGACCCCTCTCTGAGACCCTGGAGAGTTACTGCCAATTAGAGTAGACAGGACTGGGCTTGGTGAGCCAATGATCTGACTCACTGTAAGGCAGCTTCTTATGGCAGGCGGGGAACAGGGAGAAAAAGCAAACATATGCTAGAGTTCCACACCAAGCAACTATATTGTTATGGATTAGAAAATGGCTACTCAGTCATCTCTGTTGGGAATTCTCTCTGGTAAGAGATACCCTTCTAATATAGCAGAGTGCACAGAGGCACAACACAGTGGAGTTTGCCTAGGCATGCATGTATGCTGAGAGTAAAATAACTTGGAGCCAGTTCATCGTTTCAAATCAATATAAGGAGTATTTATTAGTGAACTCCATTCTAGATAGTAATGTAGAGAGATAGGATCTCTAATCTAGCTAGCTAGCTGGATGCACATGAATGCATATCTGCAAACATGGTGCAGGGAGAGAGGAGCTTGCATGCTGCAAGGGAGAAGAAAGGAAAGAAAAGGAAGAGGAAGTGGCCAGGCAGGAAGGAAGGAAGTCCCTAAGAATAGCAATCTACATACCAAAGGGCTAGTGTCAGAGCAGTAGAGAAGGGATTACCAATGTCTGACCTCTCTAACCCTCTGACTCACTAGTCTGTCCCCCTCTGCCATTGAGACATGAGCCAGAGCAAAGTCCTTCACTTCCAACAATCTCTTTGTTAGGCAGAATGCTGGCTGATAGTTCAAGAGGCCTGTGGATGTCTCTGAATAGGAGAGTTAATGGCCCTGAAGTATCCTGATGAAGGAAGTCCTAAGAAAGTTGTAAGATGACACATATCTCTAGCTGTAATTGGTATCTTTGTGTAATGAAATTTCAAGGTCCTTGCACTAGGTTTTGATTTTACTTTAGCATGCAGCAGTCTTCGTCCTGATTTTAATAGTTTGCAGGGGTCCACTGGAGTGTGCTGTGAGCTAAGATTACCACACTAGACCTGGGAATGCATATGGTTTCTTTCTTTTTGCAGCCCCCCACCCCTCATCTTCTTCCGGTTCGTCGCTATATTTTTCCTCTTCACATTGGTTTAGTTGGTGTTGGTATTGTATGATGTCTTACCTATTAATAATCATTTACTAGAGTATTAGTACCCTATTAAACTTTATCTATTTACCTTTCTATTCTTGCATATCTTCTTTATATATATTTCTCTTAGGCATACCTGTAGCTAATCCTGTTTGTGGCAGCTCTCGCGAGAGTTCATGAGCAGCTACCGGACAGCGATGGGAACAGGCAGGAGGGAAGAAAATGGCAACAGCGGCAGCCAGCCAGTCAGGTGGGCAGCTGGGGAGGGGGAAAACAGCAGCAAATGGCAGCGGCTAGCCAGTGGGTAGAAGGGAGGGCAGTCAGAGAAAACGGTGACGGGTGAGCAGGTGGGCAAAGGAGACAGCGACAACAGCAGGTGGGCAGGAAATGGCGGTGGCGGCAGTGGCCAGGCGGCTGGGGGAAGTGGCAGCAAGTGAGCAGGGAAGAAAATGGGGTGTAGTGGGTGTGGCGAACTAGAGCTAAGTATGACAGTTTCCATGCTTTCCTGGAATGTTAAGGGGCTGAGCCAGCCCTCGAATCTCAGCCGAGAGTTTGCCAAATTGGGGGAAATGGCCATTGAGGTTGCTTTTTTACAAGAAACCCATATTCTGCCCACTGATAAATTGCTCTTGCAAAGGACATGGGTGGGGAGTGTTTATGTAAGCAGTAATTCTAAGAGGGCGAGAGGTGTGGCTATTTTAATTCACAAATTTTCTAAATTAATTGTTGAACAGGAAATAACAGATGGTGAAGGTTGCTTTCTTATACTTATTATTAGTATGGGTGGTCAGCGCTTGGCATTAAAGATTTTGAATGGTCTAGAACAAATACACAGCTGTTCTGAACATGTACACACTTTGACAGTTGATCACTTGATTACTGGAGGGAATTTGAATCAAACTTTTGACTCCTTCTTGACTGTAATGCCCCACCCTCATCTAGGTTATACTCATAAATCTGTACTACACTAAGGCCTACATGTTAGACTTTAATTTAGTAAATATATGGCATCTTCTTAATCCCTCCCAATGAGAATATCCTTTTCTTTCTCCTATCTATAAAAATTGTTTTAGGTTGGACTATTTTTTGATGTCTTATTCTTTAGTATCTTGAATTCAGGCATGCAGCATTGATGCTATAGCAATTTCAGATCATGACTCTGTTAAGTTGGTTGTTGGTTTGGAAGGTAGCTCTAGTACAGGCGTCCCCAAACTGCGGCCCTCCAGATGTTGCTGAACTACAACCCCCAGCATATCCAGCCACAATAAATTGTGGCTCGGGATGCTGGGAGTTGTAGTTCAGCAACATCTGGAGGGCCGCAGTTTGGGGAAGCCTGCTCTAGTACTTCTTTTAGGTGGTATATGGATACATCCTTGCTGAATGATCTGCAGTTCACTAGACAAGTGGAACAGGAGATGAAGGATTTTTTTCATTTTAGCTGGGACTCCATTATATCATTATTCCTAGTTTTGGAAACTTTTAAAGCATTTATGTGGGGCCAGGTCATAGCTTATTCTTCACAAAAAGCAGCAAATGGCTCAGAATGTATCTTTGGAGAAGCAAATTAAAGATTTATTAACCTTATATGCATCACACACTTCTACTGAGTCACATAGAAACTTACTTACAGTTAAATATGAACTCAAGAAGTTATACTCTTTAGAAACTGATTTTTTGTTTAATTGTACTAGGCAAAGATACTGGGAAGGGGGGTGGATCTAGTAAATTTGGCTATTAGATTGAAGCAGATTAAACAACATAATATATCTTCCATTTGTGATACTTAAGACAGTGTCCACATAGATCCTAAATTTATATATCAGCAGTTTTTAAAGTTTTATTCTAAGTTGTATTCTAACTTGTATTCTAAGAACAGCCCTGCTGGATCAGGCCCAAGACCTATCTAGTTCAGCATCCTATTTCACACAGTGGCCCTTCAGATGCCTCTGAAAAGTCCATAGTAAGAGGTGAGGGCATGCCCTCTCTCCCCCTGCAACTGGTATTTAGAGGCATCTTGCCTCTGAGACTGAAGGTGGCCTATAGCTCCAGATTAGTAACCATTGATAGGCCTGTCCTCCTTGAATTTGTCTCAGCCCCTTTTAAAGCCATCCAAGCTAATGGCCATCACCAGTACTACTGTGTGTATTACTATACTAATACAAATGCTATTACTATACTAGTAGTGGTACATCCAATATTGAGGTATATGTAGATTGTTACATGCAGAAGGTGTATCTTCCACACCTAACCCAAGATCAGATCAAACACCTAGCTGCACCTCTTTCTCTACAGCAGGCTTCCCCAACCTGCGGCCCTCTAGATGTTGCTGAACTACAATTCCCATAATCCCAGCCACAATACGTTGTAGCTGGGGGTGAAGGGAATTGTAGTTCGGCAACAAGCCTGCTCTACAGGAAATAATGATCACAATCAAATCTATAAAATCTGGAAACACCCTGGGGCCCAATGGATTATCTCTGGAGTTTTACAAGAACTATATTGGTCTCCTGGCTCCAATTTTATTGGAGGTCTATAATGACACTTTCCTTATTAATTATTTCCCTCCTTCTTTCAAAGAGGTTTATATAACTGTCCTCCTTAAGCCTAGTAAAGATCTTGGTTTATGTGCTATCTATAGACCTATGTATTTGTTAGATGTCGATGCTAAGATATTGACAGCTGCGCTGGTGTGCAGGGTGCAGACTGCTCCCTACCATTATTAATCCAGTTCAGACAGGGTTTATATCTGGCCATCAGGGATGAGATAATATTACATTGTTGGTTGATGTACTAGCCTTATTCTTGGAGAAGCAAGACCTGGTCGCAATAATTTCTTTAGACACGGAGTTGGCATTTGACATGGTCCATCTGGGGTTCCTGAAACATGTTTTGATTACATTTGGATTAGCCCCAAGTTTGTTTGTTTTTTACTTGGGTTACTACGCTATATATCACTCCTTAATCACAAGTCATCATCAATGGGCTATTGTCCCCTTCAATTAGGCTAGAATGGGGCACATGTCAGAAATGTCTTCCATCTCCTCTTTTTTCCAATATGGTGTTAGAACCCCTGGCTGCACTATTAGAGATTCTGATAACATAAAGAGTATTACACTAGGCAGGTTTGAGCACAAGTTGATTATATATGCAGATGACATCTTATGCTTTATTGATATCTTGCCAGTCTGGAGGCAATCCAATCAAAGTTTTTATTTATTTATTTTATATACCGCCATTCCGAAATGGCTCAGGGCATTCACACTTTTTGAGAAGTGTGCTCCAACTACCCTGGGGTTTCTCTAATGCATTTTTATGATTGGAAGCAGGCTGGATTCAGGTGGAGGCAAGTGTTTGGCTGGTAATATTTGAATATTGGCTGAAGTTGATTTTTCAGCCTGTAGGACAAGCACCCTTAGTGTTGAATGATATATATAGATCTAGGTGGAAATACTATGTGGAGAAGGGGTTGAACTACTATGGCTTCTCCAGTGATACTCTGGTTGTCTTGGGCTATGGGAGAGAGAGATCATGTCTGCGCCAACACATTATGGATATGGAGAAATAGATGGACAGGAGCCAGATACTGTAGGGGTTGACACTTATATAGGTAATCAAACATCACTGTCTGGCCCAGCAAGATACCTTAATAAAATATTAGTACCTAGTTTCTGGACGTCTCTGATGCTGGCCTGGTATAATGCCTTAGAAACGGCTGTCTCGGAGGGGAGATACTGTAAGATCCCCTATAAGGAGCGTGTCTGGCCTTGTGGTTCTGGGGAAGTGGAGTCAACGGCCCATGTTATCTTGAATTGTCAGTTTTATCGAACTTTGCGGGAGAAATATATAAGTCCTTTTTTAACAGCATACCCCAGTTGTTCTGAGCAGTTCTATCTGGAATTACTTTTGACAGACCATTGGGATGTAGTATCTTATAACGTGGCAAAGTATTGTTTTCTGGCTAATAAGACTAGGATAAGAAATGTTGAGAAGCGAGATATGGGGTTGGATTGAATTAAATTTTAGATTATTATAATGCACGGAGCCCTCTGTTTTATGTAATGGATTAACTCGGGTGTTATGGTTCTGTTTTATGTTTTAACAGTTTATTATTTTATTTGACCAACTTCGCTTTTATGTAAAGCTTTTCTACTTTGCGTTTTGCTGGTCGAATGACTGTAACAATAAAGATTTTATTTGATTTATTGATAAACCAGAGGTCTCAATTCCTAATCTTATTTCTTTAGTTCAGAAGTTTGGTAACTTATCAGGTTACTCCATAAACTGGGGTAAATCAGATTTTATCCCTTTAGGTTCTATAGATATTGCTGACAATTGTAAGGTTTGGAGTTTCAGGAG
The DNA here is from genome assembly GCF_027244095.1 of Hemicordylus capensis. NCBI lineage: Eukaryota > Metazoa > Chordata > Lepidosauria > Squamata > Cordylidae > Hemicordylus > Hemicordylus capensis. The sequence goes on along the minus strand of NC_069657.1, from coordinate 264,150,188 downwards.
GTGTCCAGAGTCTCTTGTGTATTTAGACATAATAATCTCTAGGAAGCTGTCTCAATTAATTAATTTAGAGTTTTCCAAATCTTTGGTTCAAATGAAAAATGACTTAGATTGGTGGGCTATGATTCCATTGAGTATTTGGGGCAAAAATGTGATTAAGATTAATTTAATGCTGAGGCTCATATATATTTTAAGAGATCTTCAAATTCTTGTAACTTAATCATATTTTAAGCAAGTGTATAAATTAATTAATGACTTCTTATGGCAAGGACACTGCCTAGATTTTCACTTCATAAATTTCAACTACCCGTTGAAGAAGGCGGGTTTAACTTTCCACATTTTCAAGCTAATCACTGGGCATTTATTCTATCCTCAGTCCCAGGTTGGAACAATGAGTCTCCAGTTTCAGCTATGCCTTGGGCACAGCTCAAAAGTTATCTGACCCCTCTGAAATCTTGGTAGGTACAGGGTTCATCATTTTTTGTGGATCTGTCATGGCTCAGACTTCTGCCTCAGAAGAGTCAGAGCAGGAACGGGAGGATTCACCTGCTAGTGAGGGCTCAGAGGCACAGCAACAGGATTTGGCAGGGAGATCAGACTCTAGAGCTGAGGATTTGGAAAGCTGCCAGACATGAATCCCGATGAGGAGGAGGCTGGGATTTCACATCTCAAGAAGAAAGCTCAGTGGGAGTCATGCAAGAGCAGGAGATCACAAGAGAGGATCACAAGTGCTGACTCAGGGAAGCCTGATTGGCTGCTGGTTCTCTTGAGCCATATATATTTAGCAGTCTATGAATTGCTCAGATGCTGTTAGCAACTTTCGCTGACCAAAGACCGTGTGCTATTTTGAATTCCAACTTTTCTGAGTTCCAGTTTGCCCTTGTTTGTGTTTTCCTGCTTTGTTCCGTTAATTCCTTGTTCTGGTGTCCTTTGTTCTTTTCATTCCTTGCTCTGTGTTTTCTTTTCAGTTATTACTCAGTTATTGTTAGAGTGGGGTACCTAGTTCAGTTCAGGGAACTTGATTCATTTACTGTTTTCTTTGTTAGCCTTTTATTTTCCTTTGTGCAGCTTTGCTGCTACTTTCTGTTAACTCACAGGGGGAGTACTGAAGGGGGTTGTAAATCCTGTTGGGTTAGCCGAGCTAACAGATTTACGACAGGATCTGGGACATTACCTGTGTTTAAAGCTGCAAGGCATATATGGAGATTTGGGGTTCTAGACATGATTGTGATCCCTTCTTGCATGAAAAGCTTACATTGTGGGAGAACCCCTGTTTAAAGATTGCTTGTAAACCTTTTGGGGGCGGCGGGGCTAACTGGGCCTCCCATAACATCATTACATTAGATCAGTTGATCTCTTCTGAAGCTATTTTCAAATCTTTTGAAACCTTGAGAGTCAAGTTTGATTTATCTCTAAATGCTAGCTGGCAGTTTATTCAGTTGAAACATCTATTATCATGGGTTTTGGCCCTGGTGCAATTGCAGCTTCTGAAACTTCATCTCTATTATTAGACCTGGAACATCGGTTGGATGCACCTAAGCCTGTAACCTTGCTTTATCAGAAACTTAAAGACATTGATGATTGATATTGATTATATCCGAGAACTTTGGAATAATGATCTCCAATACCCTATTCTGTTAAACCAATAGCGAGTAGCTTTGAAGACAGTGAGACGTGCCTCTGGATTTCAAATTGAAGCTAATACAGCAGAAACATTTATTTTGTGCTTATTGGACACCTCAGAGAATTTTTAATAAGGGTTGGTTCCAGACTTCTAGATGTTGGAGGTATAATTGTATGAGAGCACATTTATGCATATGGTTTGGTCCTGTCTGGTTATTGTTCCATTTTGGCTTGAAATCCATAAGATTGTTAACATGACTTTGCAGCAATCATTGCCTGTCAAGGACATTCATGTTTTGTTGGGGTACATCCCCAGCATATGGAATCTAGCATTACATCAAAAATTGTGGATTCTTCATGCTTGTGGGGTCGCCAAAAGGATTGTAATATAGCACTGGAAGGACAAACTTACTCCTGAATGTCAGCTTTGCATATGTGCTCCTTGTCAACATTCGCAGGTGGGGGGTTGACAGAAAGGTAAAGAAGAGGAATTTTCAGCAATTTGGTCAAATTTCAATGCACCCAAAAGCACCTCCTGGTGGCCGCAGCAAGCACACATACCAGCCACCAATGCCGTCTTCATCCTCCTTGTTGCTGTAACCATTCATTACTATCGTCATTCTTCCTCCATCCTGGCTGTACTTGAAAAGGCAAATGGCCAGGAAACTGGTGCACCTGGAAGTGTCTGTGCATTTCATGTTGTTGTTGTTTTTAAAAGGATGCCCTCCCCAAGCTACCTGCTTATGTTAAAAATCAGTTCAGATTTCAGATGGGTGATTTTTGTTAACATCTGGATTCCCAGATGTTGTTCACTACATCTCTCAGCATCCCTAGCTCCAATGGTCTTTGGCTGGGAATGAGAGTTGTAGTCAACAACATCTGGAAATCCCTGTTAGAGGGAACACTGGTTACCATTATCAGATTAAACAACCAATGTTTGGAAACATGTTGTTTTCATTACAAATATAACATGCAGATGCAGTAATTTACCATCAATAACTTTCAGCTTAGCAGATGAATGGGCAAAACCATATTTGTTTTTTGTTTGGCATATGTAAACACCTTCATCTGATTTCTTGATTCCTTGAATTTGCAACCACCCAGTCACACTGTACTTTCGAGGACCACCTCGTGCCTGAAAAAAGAGAGAAACAGTATATATTTAGGACAGGATCTTCATTACATTTCTTCCACTGACTCCTGTGAAGCGTATGTATAGCTAATATGATATAGTTTGAGATAATGGACCCAGCATTATCCTTTCACCTAATTTCTTCTGTCATTTATAGCATAACTGCTAGTGAAATGCCCGTCATAATAAGCAGGAGAGCAGAATGAAGACCTGTATCTTGCAGGGACCCCAAGGAGGACATGACAAGTACTCAAAAATACGCTGCCGCCACCTGCAAGATTCCTCTTACTGGAGGTTTGGCCACACACTGGTAGGGGCAAGAGGCAGAATTTGCCTTCACTGTAATAGTGTCCCCAAATGTAGTATTTTATATAACTCTATAAAAGTGAATAACAACAATTACTTCCATGAGAGAAAGCAAAGGCATGTGCTAGAAATACCAATGGGGTAAGGACAAAATCTTTCCACTACCCACAATCACACCCCAGGTCAGGGAGCTGGTTCTCCCACCTGCTATGTCTTCTGGAGGCAGGAAACAGACTGTCATCAAACAGGACTGTCCATTATTTAAAATGGGAAATTCCTGGTTAACAATCCAGGTGCTAATGCTCCCTAAATGGCCAATAGATGTTCTATTTAATAATAGATATTATGGTTGCAGCATATGCAGATATGGCTACTGAATGTCTGTAATAGGGAAAAGTCACCAGGGTAGAAGGTATCCGCCCAGCTAATGGGATGTGGTTAGTGTGTGACTGAGAGGAACTGAAGGAACTGCTGTTTGCAGATTCAGTGGAGACAGAGGGCTCTTCTAGACAAGGGGTTCTCAACCTTGGGTCCCCGGATGATGTTGGACTTCAACTCCCATAATCCCCATCCAAAGGCCTTTGGGGCTGGAGATTATGGGAGTAGAAGTCCAATAACATCTGGGGACCCAAGGCTGAGAATGTCTGTTCTACATAGCAGTAAAATGTGGGGCCTCCTACTGAGCTTTCACACAAGTTTCAAGCACAATCTTACTCACCGTACAGATGACCCTGCAGGCTTCTGTACTCCTTCTCAGCATGATCTTAGCTTCTATACACACACTGAGCGGATCTTGTGCTGTTTTGACAGAGCCACTTGCTGGCCATTTCTTGCATTCTGAGAAGAACCCATTCCTTTCCCCGTTTGCCACAAAAGGCTCAATTTTTCCCCCAGCCTTCACAAGCAAGGAATTATATATTTTTTAAAAAACAACATTTTGTTAATGTAGAAGAGCTGTGTGTCTCTTTATAGCTTGCAACCAAGATTTGCATAGCTTAGTATCATGACATTACCTTGCCTACTTTACACTGTATACCTGGATAGAAATATGAGCATCATCTCCTGGCAGAAACATTTTATTTCCTTTCTTCTTCCATTCAAGATGTGGCATGGGATAAGCAGACACCTCACAACCAAAAATGATATCATTTCCTGTGAAATTCTGAGTATCTTGAGGTGGCAAAGAAATAACAGGAGCTGGAAGAAACAAATTGGACAAGATCATGATCAATAAATATGTTAAACAACTTTTAGGACAAATTCTAGTGTGGGTAGCCTTTTTGTTAGTTGGTTGTAACAAAGCCATCAAGGAGTCTTGTGGCACCCGAAAAACTAACAGATTTATTACGGCATAAGTTTTAATGGATTCGACCCTACTTCATCAGAAGCTCTAGTTCATGAAAGCTGATGCCACAATAGAAGGACGTTCACATGACCCAGGACAGCAGGGCGGGGAGGGCTGTGGGGGGAGGCAGGAGCGCTCTTACCTTCCCGCAGACAATCTTCTCTCTTCTTTGGGCTGCGTGCAGTGTGCTCTCTAATTTTTTTCAACTGTGTGCGGAATGGGTTTTGTTCTGGGCGGCAGTATCAAGGCAGTGTGTACACACATGCATTTAGAATGGGGCCTTCCTGATTCAACCTGAGCGAGATCTAAAATTAACTGAGCGGACATCAAAAACCTTGTGAGCGTGCGCATGTGAGGGAACACGCCTTAGAGGGAACACTGGCTCATGAGCCCACAGGAGCCATGCCGCTCAGAGCTACACAGCCAACTGGAGGCCAGGGAAGCTCAAGGAGTGCATTGCATTGGGGGATTTCCTCGCAAACTGGGCATTCTAAGTGCCCAGCTCTGTGGCTGCTCCGGCTGCAGGCAGCCCGAGAAGACAAAAGACCAGGTACTGGAGTAGAAGTGTGTGTGCTCATGCCCTTTTACCTCTGTCATAGCCCAAGAACAAAACCCGGGCTACCCGGAGGGGCAGCGCCGGGATTGAGCCTGATCCCGGCACTCCACAAAAGCAGCCCTACAGGTAGGTTTGCTCATGCAAACAGCCTCTATATCTATTAAGGTAAAGTGTGCCGTCAAGTCGATTTCGACTTCTGGCGCCCACAGAGCCATGTGGTTTTCTTTGGTAGAATGCAGGAGGGGGTTACCATTGCCTCTTCCTGCGCAGTATGAGATGATGCCTTTCAGCATCTTCCTATATCACTGCTGCCCGATATAGTAACAGCGGGGATTCGAATCAGCAACCTTCTGTTTGTTAGTAAAGCATTTTCCCGCTACGCCTTTAGGTGGCTTCTAGATCTGTAAGGTATCATAAATCTCAATAGCCCTTTTCACACCACATCCCCTAAGCATATTTAGGGAACATGTGAGAGGGAGCAGGATCATGTCCCTTGGCCACATCCCTGGTGCAGATGCACCTGTTGGCTATGCAGTGTGTAGATATGCATTCAGCATTTGTCTGCAAGGGACAGAACAAAACATAGGAAGGATTCCTTCACACACTTTGGAACCCTGGCTAATCAGAGCTCCAGATCTCATGAAAGAACTGTCCCTGGGTTCAGCTCTGCCTTTTGCAGACAAATGCTGAACATACAGCTGCCAGGGGCATGGCCAATGGGTGTTCTGGTATCAAGGGGTATCCCTTGCTATCTTGCTCCTGCTCCCTGTCGTATGCTTGCTGAACATGAGTGTCTGTGTATATGGGGTTTTGTTGTATTTCTTAGTATGTTAAGAGACATCTGAATGTGAACAGGTCTCCTCTGTTATAGCTACACTGAAGGGAAGAGATGTGGTGTTTTGGTTCATCCATTCCTTGATCCAGGCCAGCTTTTGAATGGGGCTTTAGTTACTTGTATTCTAGTCCTGGAGTAGAGGCGGAGCTAACAAACAGCCGGCAGCAAGAGCACTAAAAAGCAGCCTGTGCTTGCCTCTCTGTAAATAATATCTATTTCATTAAACTACTAATATTCCTGATTCCACTCCACTGTCTTGTCCTTGCATACCACAACTCTTTCCCTTGGATTCTACAAGAGGGAGATATGATGCTATTGGCATTTTCCTCCTGCCCAGTGGCTACACAAAGACTGGGAATTTTCTGCATGTGTGCACCTGTAATTTGGAGGGTGGTATTTTGGTAAGGTTTGAATTGTTCAGGGAGTTGGTGAGAAAGTATTGCTGGTGCATTCATGTTAGCTGAAACCGTGGAAACAGGAAAAGGGTGTGAGATCTGGGGGGACTGTGGGCAGCTGGAAATGTCTTACTGGGGCACGGGAATTGCAGAAGCAAGAGGAGAAGAGGTTATGGGGCCACATGTGAGTGAGGAAAAATGAAGGAGGTATTTCTGTTTGTTTACGGGTTGTGCAATTGGGAGTACACAGATTATTTTTAAAGAAGAGGAAGATCGAAATATTTAAAAAGCATTGCCTTGAACCTCAGGTCTATGGGAAAAGGCTTATTGGGTCAATCCATTGATCTATTAGGCTTAGTATTATCCAGTATTAGCCACTAATGTCATTTCATCTGAAATAGCTGAAAGGGAAACTTTGCTACAACTTGGGTATGTGAAAAACAAAAGCCTGGGGAGAGGCATTTACTTATACTCGGAGAACTAAATTAATTTCAAGACTCTAAAATATAAACATAAGGCTATATTATGAGGATTTACACAGCACTTTTCAGAGCCGTCAGTGCCTACAGGTCTGAGAGGGCCCTCTGGTGGGCCCTCCTATCCTGATAAACCCAAGCCCTGGTGGGTTTATCAGCCATTGAAAGCAGCCATGGGAAGCAGTGGTGCCACTTCTCTCAGTGCTGTGGGTGGGCCCTAGTAGGCTTACCAGGAAGCAAGTAGTGCTGAGCACAGGCAGTGCTTCTTTTATTGCCAGTTTGGCTGGAGCCACCATTTTAATTCTCTCATCAATCATGCCTGTGATGTAGCATCGCTCCAGACATTCTGGGGAAATTAAAATGACAGTTCCAGTGTGCTGGCAAAAGTATTAAAGGCTTCATTGGCCATGAAGGTGTCACAGTGGTGGGCCCTTGTACAGGGCTAGGCCCAAGGCATTTGCCCAAAGGTGCCATGTGCTGATGCTGTCCCTGGCTCCTTTTTGTCACAGAAAAGGATGATCTTTGTGATCACCTTTTGTAAAAGACACGGAAAAAGCTGATCCTGGGAGTAACTGAGCACACCCTAGCTTATTCACCACCTTATACTAGAGAAACATGTTTTTTAAAAAAATCAAATGGATCTCACCATGGTATACTTTCAAATATAATCTCTCAGTGAGGAGAAAGCTATCAAGGACATATTCTATGTATTAGAATTTTATATCTATGTGTTAAAAGATTTTACTGGGCCTACTGTTGTTTTCCTGCACATTATTATACTGGCACAGTTGTGCCACTATAGTTAAGACAGAGAGTAGTTTCAACTTTCCACTATTATAAACCCTAAACATTCTATTGCTTATAAAATCAAAACCATTTGTCTGATCTGCCTGACTATTAGTACACATCCTCTAGGTGGCAAGAGAGACCTCCCCTGTAAATTTGGTGAAGGTCCATTAAAAAATGGTCTAGATAGAGCAGATTAAAGTTTGTATCTTTTGAACAAGGGGTTTAAAGGGTTGACAATGTTCTTTTGGACTAAGGAAGTGCTATTTAAATGATTCTGTAGTCCATTTGCATAGTTTCAGCCTTTAGACTGCATGCCAGAAAAGTGCCTTTTGTATATCCCCCTGTAACCCAATCAATGGTTATTCCACAATTGATCCTCAAAGTTGCATTTTAAGAGGCTGAAAAATGCATCTGTACTACTAGAAGAATCTGTGCAGTAGGACATATGAAGCTTTTGAAGCCCACAGCATTGCCCACAACCAGTATGGCGGTCAGTTCCTTCCCTCTCTGAGCCTTGGGAGCATGGTTTTTCTTCCATTTTCTTCCCTGCCCTCTTCTTTCCTTCCCCCACTGCAGCTATACCTTTTAATACTGCTCTTTTGCCTTAGAAAAAGTTTCTGTTGAATTCCAGTCATTGGTTACTCCATGGTCATTGGCCCTTCAAAACCAGGTATGTTTTGTCTTGACCACCATCCAAAACTGGTGCGCTGCTCCATGCAGCCGAGTGTAAGTGAGAGGCAGATGGAAGGAGATATGCTCCATTTAGTTAGACTGCGAAGGGCTCCTCTGGGCTCCTCTAGGGTTCAGTGTGTGTGGGAGATGGCTGCAGTGTGTGTGTGTGTGTGCGTGTGTGTGTAACAGTCATCAGTTCTTCAAAACCATGTGTGTTTCATCCTGACCTCCAGCCAAAACTGGAGCGCAGTTCTGTGCAGCCAGGTGTAAATTGAAGATGGGGGGAAGGAGACATGCTGCTTTTAACTAGGCTGTGAAGGGCTCCTCTGGACTCCTCCATGCTGCGGTGTGTATGTGTGTGTGTGAGGGTGGAGTGAAAGAGAATGGCTGCAGTGTGTGTGTGTTTGGGGGGGTGATGGCTGCAGTGTGTGGGGTGGCTGCAGTGTGCGTGTGTGTGTGTGTGTGTGTGTGAGTGAATGGCTGCAGTGTGTGTGCTTGTGTGTGTGAATGGCTGCTGTGAGTATTTGTGTTGGGGTGAATGGCTGCAGTGTGTGGGGTGGCTGCAGAGAGAGACAGAGAGAGTGAGTGAGTGTGTGTGAGAGAGAGAGAGAGAGAGAGAGAGAGAGAGAGGCTGCAGTGTGTATGTATGTGTATGCTTATGTCACTTGTGCACAACCTTTACACTATTTTGCTGATAACACCATCATGAAGGACATTAAATCAAGCAGAACTGTGAGGATTTTTGGAAATTTCTGGAAAAGAGCCCCTGGTGGTGCAGTGGTAAAACTGCCGCCCTGTAACCAGAAGGTTACAAGTTTGATCCTGACCAGGGGCTCAAGGTTGACTCAGCCTTCCATCCTTCCGAGGTCGGTAAAATGAGTATCCAGAATGTTGGGGGGCAATATGCTAAATCATTGTAAACCGCTTAGAGAGCTTCCAGCTATAGAGCGGTATATAAATGTAAGTGTTATTATTATTATTAAGATAATCTGTAGTTTTGGACACAGTTGTTAAACCATTCGTTACTTTTAATGATCATTTGTGTGTGTGTGTTTTAAAGAAAAAATAATGAAGTACAAATTTAAAGTGAACACAGATTACCTGCTTCTTGTTTTGTCCTTATTCACTGCTGAATAATCATGTCACACTGTCACTATTACCAAATCCACTAATTTCATTTAATTGTGTATTTTCAGATGGGGGGGTGGGGTGGAGTGTGACTTTATCAGCTGAGGTTCTCAATAGTTTTCAGTGTTCAGCATCAGGAGGTTTTACCTTGTGGTTTGTGTAAGCTCTTCCCCATAGTGTCTAATCAGATTTCCCTTTTTAAAACACCTGGAAATTCAGTAATCCAAAAACCTTTAATTTAAGATGAGAGTTAAGATGCTTCACATTTTCACTCATTCTCTAAACAGAATGGAACAATGTGTGGGTGTATGGAGCCTAATTTCTAAAGACGTTATCTTATACCAAACTGAACAGCTTATATGGCATGACAGTTAAGATGGGCACCTTAACTTGGAATTTCCAGTCTTTTTAGAGCACAAGTAAAGCATCTTAAATCTCATCTTAAACTGAAGGTTTTTGGATTACTGAATTTATTAATTATGCCTGTAATCCACCTTTCTTCTAAGGAGCTCAGAATCTAATTTTCTCCTCACTATAACCCTTTGATGGAGGTCAAACTGAGAAAGAGTGACTCAGCCAAGGAAAATGCCATAATGACAAGAGTAATTAGAACCTGGGATCCCACACTCAAGACTAAGATGGTAATCCTGTGTAGAGTTAGGTAGTTTAAATGCCTTAGATCTCCATGGGTTGCAAGCCTGCAGCTGTGTGTACCACTGCAATCCATCATCAAGCTACAGCACCACGCTGAAGTTTTTAAAAAATGTTTTCTAACATTGTTTTTGTTCAAGTTACCACTGCTGCGCACTGTGAGCCTGAACATCCCATCTGTTTACAAGAATGTTCAGGTCTTTCCCCCCCTGAATGGTAGCTGTTAATTTTGAAACCAGCGTGAAGGACAGTTAAAACTGTGAACTGTGATTTGCTGCCATTATCTTGGGCACTAAATTCTATTTTATAACTTTCATTTTGATCAAGCGATTAAAGTCATTATGCTTTTTGGGGGACGCAGGAGCACATGTTAATGTAATTACGATGCAGTGTTCAGTTCCACATTCAGAGTGCATGTGTAAAATACTGGACTAAGTAGAATAATTGCAATCATGGTACAAAGTACAAATCTTGTTTTTAGCCTACTTTCCTTAAGGAAAGTAAACTTATGAGATCACTTGGCAATGTGTGTGTGTCCCTATCAACTTTGCAATGCCTGGACCAATATGAACCAAATTGGGTACAGTTGTAGGGATACTTAGGCTGCATTCAGACATAGCAGGAACTGGCTTAGAACTGCATTTTGCAGTTAAAATTCTAAACTGGGGGGGGTCACATCACATCACAGACAATCCTCCATCCCCAGTTTGGGAAACTCCAAGGCAGGCTGGAGTTTTCGCTCCCTCTTCCTGGTACTCTGAGCTTGGTTCTGCCTACTTGTATAGCCAAGCTGTCACCAGGCTGTGGGCATGGCTTCACATCTCCAGGAAATTGCTCACAATTGGCCAGGAGCTCGGAGGGGGTGTGATTACTGGCTGTGATTACAGACTTCAAGCAGTGCTTCCCTGGTAATGCTGCTGACCAGGGGCGGAGCCACCATTGGGCCAACAGGTTCAAAGAACCCGGCCTGCTGACCAATCAGGGGCCGCGAGAGCGGACCCGACATGCCCCCCACGTCTGATGTCAGATGCGGGGAGGCTAGTTTAGCTCCCGAGCGGGGGCCGCGCGGCCCCTTCGGAAGCTAAACAAAGGCTGGCACTGTGTTCGCAGTGCCAGCCCGGAGCGGCTCTTCCCTGCAATGCAGCGCCAGCCTAAGTAGCTCCTGTAGGGGCTGCACAGCCCCTTCAGGAGTTAAAAGGCTGGCACTGCTTTCGCAGCACAGCCCAGGAGTGGCTCTTCCCTGCGAAAGCAGTGCCAGCCTTCATTTAACTGCCGAAGGGGCCGCATGGCCCCTTCGGCAGTTAAAGGGCAACTGAGTCGGCCAAACAGAGCCTCAAGGCTCCGTTTAGCCAGACCACGCCCCCGTGTCTGACGTCAGATGCGGGGGCATGGCTAGCACCAGCTCTGACGTCAGACACGGGGGCTGGGTCAGTGGGGCCGCGGCAGCGGCCGCAGACAGGCCACCAGCAGTCCCGCTCCGCCAGTGCTGCTGACCATTTCGTTATAAGAGCAGCAGGGCCTGGTGTGCCTGTTGGCAGGCAGAGGAAGTAGGAAGGGGGGGGGGCATGGCATTTGGTCAAGGAACATATCATGGAGTGCTGGTGGGTAAGCCCTAGAGTGTCAGAGCTGTTGATGCTGCTCTGAGCTGGCCTCTCACTGGTCGCAGCCACTGCTTAAACCTGTAACCACAGTTATAGCAGTGGGTGCATGCAGATAACATGGCGGCCCCTTCTAAGAGAGGTTTAGAGTGGTGAAACTGAGGAGTAACCCTAGGTTCAAATTCCACTTTAGGAAGTATACTGGACCCTGTGGTTTGGTTACGAAGCCACGGTTGCACACATTCAGACATTCCGGCAACCTGTAACTCCAGTTTTGCATGATGTCTGAATGCGGCCTTAGGGACACCTCAACAACGTTGTTTGTGATGATATCACCTACCACAATTAAAGCTGAAGGAGGTGTAAACATTTGAGGCACAAGTGGGCTAATTTGTGAACTGCATAACTGATCTGAACCAAATTTGCGACAGCTGTAGGGACACATAGGGATGCCTCAATGGCAGAGTTTGTAATGATGTCATCCACCCCAATTCAAGAATGCAGATGCATGAACAATTGAGGCGCATGTGGTCTAACTTGTGGACTGCTTAACCGATTTGAACCAAATTTGGTACAGTTGTAGTGAGTGACACATACGGAAATTTCAACGGTGTAGTTTGTGATGATGTCATCCACCCCAATTCAAGGTGGTGGACATGTGAAAGTTCAAGGTTTAAGTGGGCTAACTTGTGAGGATGGTAATTATCAATTAAGATTATAGTGAAAGGGAAGTAGGCAGATTAGTTGTTTTGTTTTAAGTTAACCACTAGAGGGAGTAGATCCAATCTTTTGAACACATAAAATACTATAGGCAAACTGTTGAACAATAAACATTAGGGCTCTTGAAGATGCAGAAGTGAAACATAATAACTTTTAATTGCGAGCATAATAACTTTTTATTTAATATTTTTGAATATGAAAAAATTATCCTTAGAACCAACCCATGTTCTTACTCCATTGTTTCTGGATGGGAGGGTTTTTCCAATTGTATGAAGTTTGGCATTAATTACACTTTTTTTCACTACCGTTTGTATACAGTGTCCTATAAGAACTTAAATAGTTTATAATTGTATAAATATCCTTTTATTATCAGTCTTGAATGTGCATATTCAACTTCAAGGGCCGCCTTCTCCCAGCTGAGCTTGCCCTGTTATATAGATCAGCAGGGCGAGGCCCTCCTCTCTCTCTCTCTCTCTCTCTCTCTCTCTCTCTCTCGTCCCACGTCGGGACCCAGGAAAGAGCCTTCTCTTCATTCACACTCAGATTTTGGAGTTCGCTAATCCACTTGGCCCCCTTCCTCCTAGTTTTTTGTCAGGCAACCAAAACGTCTCTCTTCAGACAAGCTTTTATTCTGTGATTCATTAGTATTGTTCTTTGGCTTCTGCTCATTGTCTCTTTAATCTCCTGTATTATCTAATTTTAATTGTTGTTTTGTTGATTTTATGTTGTGTTTTAAATAGTTGTGAGTTGCTTTGGTTTTTTTTTTTTTTTTAATAGAAATGAGGGAGATATATATATATTATTTATTTATTTAGTACATTTATATACTGCCCCATACAAAAAAGTCTCTGGGTGGTTCATATACATTTCTAAAATAGATAAACATATTTAGCAGTTGGCAGATACACACAATGAGCCTCTCCACACGATCCGTGAGAAGGGCTCCAGAGCAGGCTGCAGGGAGAGTGGGTTAAACTTACCCTTCCCACAGACGATCCCGCTTGCGTTTCTGGGAGCGCTCCCCATGTGCCCAGATGATTACCCGCATACCAAGGCAGCAGGGAGAGTCGGGGGCCATGATGTGTTGCCCTGGCCCCCAGAACAACCAGGATGCACTGCGTAAGTGCACACTGTATCATGGGGACTCCCCCTTCCCTTTTCCAGGCTCCCTGCAGTGCACCCCCCCCCCAAAAAAACTCCGATGTTAAGGGAGTGCTCATTCCCTTAACCTTGTTTTGTAGGGTGGCTATTTAGGCCGGTTTGCCGCCATGGAGCTGCTGGGATTGATCTGATCCCGGTTAGGGATGTGTGAACTGGTTTGAATTCAAACCCGTTCAAATTCGAACCAGGGTGGTTCGAAGGTTCGAATTCTAACCGAACCAGCCATCAGGTTCAAGCTGCAGGTTCGAATTCGAACCGAAAAAGGGGGTGGTTCGATTTGAACTGGTTCTGACATCCAAAAATGTGTAGGATGGTAGCTGGCACCCAGGGGTACCTGCCACCCAAACCCCAAAGCAATTGGACACTCGTACGATTTTTATGAACTTTTTGAAAATTATTTATATTTTTTCGCATAGGGTATAATGGGACTTGAACCAGCCTATTATTCCTTATTGTGGAGCACCCATGGGTGCCAACAACCATGCAAACCCCGAAGCAATCGGGCACCCCTATGATTTTTTATGAATATTTGAAACATTTTAATTATTTTTCTCATAGGGTATAATGGGACCAGAACCAGCCCATATCCCCTACTGTGGAGCACCTAGGGGCACAAAGGTGGGGTGGGTGGTAGACAACCAATCAGACACTCCTCTGATTATTGGTGAATTTTAAAATTATTTTGGAATTCCTCATAGAGAATAATGAGGATTGCAGCAAATTTATAGCTTCACGTCGGGAAGAAAGGGGTGTTCTAGAGCGGGATGTGGTGGGTGGTAGTTCCCAAGGTGGGCAAGGAAGCTATCAGAATTATTTGAAAGGAATTGGGCAAAAGGCTGATTTTTAAGTGATTTTTGAAGTTTACGCAACTTTAAGGTTTTTCTCCATAAAGAAGCATGGAGGTGTCAGCAAATGTATAGCTTCACATCGGGGGGAAAGGGGTGTCCAAGAGCAGAGTATAGTGGATGGTAGTGCAACGCATGGGGGTGGTTGGCACCCTCTTTGCACTAGACCACCACTCACTCTGGGCCACCCCAGCACCCCACAAGTGGCTTTAAGGTTTTTCTCCATAGGGAAGAATGGAGGTTTCAGCAGCCCCATAACTGCACTTGGGGGGTGCTGGGGTGGCCCAGAGCGAGGGTGCCAACCACCTCCATGGGTTGCTAACCCATGGGGTACTGGGTTTTGTTGTTTCTGAAGTGTTCTGAGTGTAGATTCTTTGATAGCATATAAGATTTTCAGTGACAAACCATGAATCCACTCTCATTGCTAACCTTAAAGACACAAAAACTTCAAAAATCACTTTAAAATCAGCCCTTTGCCCAATTCCTTTCAAATAATTCTGATAGCTACCTGCCCCCCCCCCGGGCACTACCACCCACCACACACTGCTCTTGGACACCCCTTTGCCCCCGACGTGAAGCTATACATTTGCTGACACCTCCATGCTTCTTTATGGAGAAAAACCTTAAAGTTGCGTAAACTTCAAAAATCACTTAAAAATCAGCCTTTTGCCCAATTCCTTTCAAATAATTCTGATAGCTTCCTTGCCCACCTTGGGAACTACCACCCACCACATTCCGCTCTAGGACACCCCTTTCTCCCGACGTGAAGCTATACATTTGCTGCAATCCTCATTATTCTCTATGAGGAATTCCAAAATAATTTTAAAATTCACCAATAATCAGAGGAGTGTCTGATTGCCTTGGAACTTTGGGGATAGTAGGAACCCCTGTTTGTCTACCACCCACCCCACCTTTGTGCCCCTAGGTGCTCCACATTAGGGGATATGGGCTGGTTCGGTTCCTATTATACCCTATGAGAAAAATAATTAAAAATATTTCAAATATTCATAAAAAATCATAGGGGTGTCCGATTGCTTCGGGGTTTGCATGGTTGTTGGCACCTATGGGTGCTCCACAATAAGGAATAATAGGCTGGTTCGAGTCCCATTATACCCTATGCGAAAAAATATAAATAATTTTCAAAAAGTTCATAAAAAATCGTACGAGTGTCCGATTGCTTTGGGGTTTGGGTGGCAGGTGCCCCTGGGTGCCAGCTACCATCCTACAAATTTTTGGATGTCCAAACTGGTTCAAACCAGTTTGAAATGGTTCAAGACAGTTCGAATTCAAACCGAACCAGGGCGAGGTTCGAGCAAAACCAAAACTGAACCACCTCCTCCTGGTTCGAAGCTGGTTCAAATTTGAACCGAACCGGGCAAATCGGTTTTGTGCACATCCCTAATCCCAGTGGTTCACACGTGTGTGCAAAACCAGGCTGGGTTAGCTTAGCCCAGCTTTGGATGTGCGTGTGAATAGCCTCAATGATTATTATAAAACCATGCCTAATGGTAATCCAGGTCTCAAGTATATGAAGCAGCAACCTTACTGATGTTAAGCCAGTATGGGTCTAGTCAGTGCCTGAATGGGAGACCATGTTCTACATTGGAAGAAAAATTGGTTATTATTTTTTTTTTAAAAAAAATCTGTGGTTATTTTTAAGTTAATGCAGCATGTCAGAGAGAACAGCCATACTTTTGGAAAGCAGTCAGAGATTTGCATTTTCCACATATCCACAATATACCATGTGCTATACCAACATTTGTGCAATATCTATCTATCTAGTGAAGTTGAAAGAAGTTGGACTCATGCCCTTAATGGTCATAATTATCTGAATATTTTGTCTAAGTTTTGTTCATTTTTAAGGCAATCTGTTACTAATCTTTGTAGTGAGTGGTGAGGCTGGCTAGGTTGAATGGTCATAATGGTTCCTACAAATCATGAATGAATCATGAATTTTATTAAACATTTTGTTATATTATATTACATACCACTGTTAAATAAATAATTGAGAAAAGGTAGAAGTGATTAGGAATGTGCATGAAATGGATTTTGCTTTCTGTTTTGAGCTCAAAACAAAATACAGATGGCCAAAATGTTTTGCCAGTGGCCAACACTGCTATTTCGATAGAAACTCAAACCGTTTGGGGTGTTTGGGCCACAGGGAACAATGGGGAAACTTGAAACATCCCATTGTTCCCCATGAGTAGCTCCTAGGGTCTCCAAAGTGTATTAGATAGTAGGGTGTGGTGGCTGCTACCTACCACTCAACCCACAAAAAGAAATGGGCAAGAGGATCCTAAAGGGTTTTGGAGGAAAGGTTAAAATATTGTTTATAATGGCCCGCTTGCCCATTTCTTTTGTGGGTAGGGTGGTAGGTGGCAACCATGAGGACCTACCAACCAACCCTAGGAGCTACCCATGGGGGGAAATTGAGTGTTTTGAGTTTCCCCATTGTTCCCCATGCCTGGAACAAGCTACACTCACAGAGTGCACACACAAGTTTTGCACTACAATTTTCTATGCATTCTGCAACCCTACCTTGAAAAATATTGCAGAAGCACACAGTAAAAGGGAATCTGTCCCTCCCAACAAAGAACACACATTTCAAACACAGTCCAAAAATGGCCAAAAAAGAATAACACCCAGAATCCACCGCCCGTCACAGTGCCTGCACTGCAGTAACATCATTGGCACAGGTTGCTCTCTCACACACAATTATGATCCCTCACTTCCTAGCCTGGTATCCTTCTGGCTTGCTTGGGGGAGTTGGGAATAGGAGGCACTGCTTTGCAGTGGTTCTGCTCCTATCTCTCAGGCAGATTCCAGATGGTGGAGCTTGGTGATGGTTGCTCTTCAAAACAGGAGCTATTATATGGAGTCCCTCAGGGCTCCATTCTGTCACCAATGCTTTTTAACATCTACATGAAACCACTGGGTGAGGTCATCAGGAGATTTGGTGCTGGGTGTTATCTGTATGCTAATGACACCCAAATCTATTCCACCTTATAATCATCAGGAAATTACATTCACTCCCTAAATGCCTGCCTGCAGGCAGTAATGGGCTGGATGAGGGATAACAAATTGAAGCTGAATCCAAGCAAGGCAGAGGTGCTCATTGTGGGGGATCGGAATCTGAGGGATGAGTTAGATCTTCCTGTGCTGGATGGGGTTACACTCCCTCAGAAGGAACAGGTATGCAGCTTGGGAGTGCTCTTGGATCCAGGCCTCACCCTGATATCTCAGGTGGAAGCTATGGCCAGGAGTGCTTTCTGTCAGCTTCTGCTGATTCGATAGCTGTGTCTATTCCTTGAAGAGAACGATCTCAAAATAGTGGTGCATTAGCTGGTAACTTCCAGGCTTGACTATTGCAATGTGCTCTACTTGGGGCTGCCTTTGTATATAGTTGGGAAACTTCAGTTAGTTCAAAATGCAGCAGCTAGATTGGTCTCCTGGGCAACCCGTAGAGACCATATTATGCCTGTTTTAAAACAGTTGCACTGGCTGCCGATATGTTTCCTGGCAAAATACAAAGTGCTGGTTATTACCTTTAAAGCCATGAATGGCTTGGGTCCGGGCTACCTTAGAGAGCGCCTTCTTCTGTATGATCCCCATCACACGTTAAGGTCATCTGGAGAGGTTCATCTCCAGTTACCACCAGTACATCTGGTGGTGACACGGAACTGGGCCTTCTCTGTAGCTGCTCCTGGCCTATGGAATGCACTGCCGGCAGATATCCACAGTTTAGGCCTGCTGTTCGTCTTTAAGAGAGCTGTAAAGACTTACTTGTTTGGCCTGGCCTTCCAAGGTTTTTAAATTGTTTTTTTAAAAATTGGTCTTACATTGTGTTAAAATTATTTTTATATTGTTTTAAGTAGTGTGCTTTAAATGATGTTTGTTTTTATGTTTTTCAAAATAGTTGTACACCGCCCAGAGCCTCTGGATGAAGCGGTTTATAAATGTCAATAAATAAATGAATGAATTTATCTAAAGAAACGGACTTAGCTGTTGTATCAACTGAAGCTAATAGAAGGCACTTATGGCCACTGCCTCAACCTGGGACACCAGGGAGAGGTTTGTGTCCATAAGCACCTCCAGACTGCGTACCTGTTCCTTCTGGGGAAGTGTGACTCCATCCAGAATAGGCAGATCAAAATCATCTCCTGAGTTCCGACCCCGCACAATAAGTACTTTCAACTTATCTGGATTCGGTCTCCATTTGTTATCCCTCATCCAGCCCATCACCGCCTCCAGGCAGGCATATGGGGAAATTATGCCTTCTCCTGATGATGTTGACTTAGAGAAATAGATTTGGGTGTCATCAGCATACTGATAACACCTTGCACCAAATTGTCTGATGATCTCTCCCAGTGGTTTCATGTAGATGTTAAACATTAGAAACAATATGGAGCCCTGAGGCCATACTGAAGTTCAGATTTTGAAAAACGACAGTCCTCTAGGGACACCATATGGAATCTGACCGAGAGGTATGAGTGGAACCACTGCAAAGCAGTGCCTCCCACCCCGAACCACCTCAGATGCTCCAGAAGGATACTATGGACAATAGTACCAAAAGCCACCAAGAGGGACAAAAGGACATAAGAACAGCCCTGCTGGATCAGGCCCAAGGCCCATCTAGTCCATGATCCTGTTTCACACAATGGTCCACCAGATGCCACAGGGAGCTTACAGGCAGCAGCTGAGGGCATGCCCTCACTCCTGCTGTTACTCCCCTGCAACTGGTTTTCAGAAGCATCCTGCCTCTGAGGCTGGAGGTGGTCTATAGCCCTCTACCTAGTAGCCATTGATAGATCTCTCCATGAAGTTATCCAAACCCCATTTAAAGCCATCCAGGTTGTTGGCTGTCACCATGTTTGTGGCAGATAATTCCACAAGTTGATTATGCATTGTGTGAAAAAGTACTTCCGTTTTATGGTCCTAAATTTTGTGGCAATCTATTTCATGGGATGACCCCTGGTTCTAGTGTTATGAGAGAGGGAGAAAAAATTATCTCTATCCACTTTCTCCAGACCATGCATGATTTTATAGACCTCTATCATGTCTCCCCACAGTCTTTTTTCTAAACTAAAAAGCCCCAGGTATTGTAGTCTTGCCTCATAAGAACAATGGGGAAATCACAGGAGTCCCCACCCACTGAACACCACTTGATCAGAGTAAAAGAGCAGATCAAGTGTGTGACCAGCAACATGTATCGGTCCTGAGACCCATTGGGATAGGCCCATAGTTGTCATGGCCGCTATGAACTCCTGAGCCACCCCAGACAAATTGGTCCCAAAGTGGACACTGAAGTACCCCAGCACCACAAGCCTGGGGGACTCCAATGCCAAACTTGAAACCAAGTCTGTCAGCTCTGTTAGGGACTCCATTGGGCAGTGGGGTGATCGGTACATCAACAGAAGTCCCAGTCAATATATTCCTGGTCCCCAGACTTAGGTAGGTACACACATTCAATACGGTCAGACACTTCAATAGGGATGCTGGTCAGGGAGATGTTGTTCTTATAGACCACAGCCACTCCACCTCCCCTGATGAGTGGTCAGGAAACTTACATTATTTTGCTTACATTATAAACAAAATGGTTCTGTAAGAAGTGATTAAAATCTGTGGTCTAGAAGAAAATAAGTTTTATTCACCATGTTTTTGATCTTCTTTTAATATTTTGGGATTTAATTTATTCCATCTTGTTACACTGAGCATACTTTATGTAATTGTGATAAATTTAAATAATTAGAATATCTGAATAGCAGTCAACTATTTCCTACCTTTCTTCTGTACTAAGAGGCATACCCCAACACAAATCTATCTCTATTCAGGACCACATGACCAGACTTTTGACCCTCTGCTTTGGCCTCTCCCCAGTATCCAAGCTGGAAAGGGAGAAAACTTTGAAGCTATGGTTTGTGGATTGATTTGGCAAATTGCCCACCAGCTCTGCAACCACAGAAAACTGCCAGCATTCTAAGAAAGGCTAAGATATGTTATCTAAGCCTCTATGATACTGGTTTTAAATAACGTCTGCGCTTTCTGATGGGAATTGATCTTTCTGATTTTCCCCTTCTAACAAATCCCTTCATTTTTTAAAGAAATTCCTTCTTCAGAAATTAAATGTCACTATGTTGGAGCTTTTAGACAACTTGCCCCTCATACAGACATTGAATTTGATAATGTTGTGAACATTTCCAAGTGTTTCAGCAACAACTCCATCTCTATCTAGATCCTAGGCAACACATATGATTAAATCAATCAAATACACATACTTCATATGTCTACTTCATGTGTTAACAGAATCTGCGCCTGGCTGCTAGGATTGTTGACATCATGGTCAGACCACAAACCAAACAGTTTGTGGCTACAGTTCAAGGAAACCAATTAAATTAAGAGTTGGATTTTCTCTCTCTTTTTGGGAGGAGGGGTTTCTTTTCTTTTGTGGTTTCTTGTCTTCTGAGGTTTTGGAGAGGAGAGAAGGTGGTGAAGTGCCTTTCTGTCTCTCTCCCGGAGGCTTTACTCAGCTTGAGCTGAAAAGGTGACTTGGAGGCCTATGGAGTATAACCGCCCCAACGATAGGACAAATGGTATTGTAGGGACAGTAATTGTAGTCAGTTTGCATTAGCTTATTTTTCTTTCTCTGTGTTGCCTGGGTGTCTTAATAAGGCTGAGGCCTATGTTTCTATTTTTCCCCATTTGCTCCAGTTTATGTCCTATTTTAATAATAAACCCTTTTTCATTGTTAATATTGTTTCATGAGTGCTCAATGAGCAAGGTGGGACCCTAGTCACATGCCTCTCAAGCCCTAGGCTGAAGGAGTCACAAATCATTCATATATATATATATATATATAGAGAGAGAGAGAGAGAGAGAGAGAGTTAAAACGTACCTGTGGCTAATCCCATGTGTGGCAGCTCTCATGAGAGTTCATGAGCAAGCTGCTGGGAGGGGGAGAGGAAAGTCACAGTGGCAGCGGGAAAGTGAAAGGCCAACTGGCAGGCAGATGGGTGGGGAGAGTAAGCTGGGGGGGGGAGAGAAAACAGCAGACGGCCGCAAAAGAAAGTGAATGGGTGGGCCGGCAGGCAGGCAGTGGGGGGGGGGAGTGGAAGCGGCAGGCCGTGGCAGTGGATGGCCAGATGGCTAGCCAGAGAAAGAAAATGGCAGGCAGGTAGGCAGGCAGGGGGGAGAGTAAGTGGCGGCCGGTGTTGGAGGATGCTGAGTTCCCAGACAGCCCAGCTACCGCTCCTACGAGACCAGCCAAGCAGGCGGCAGAGAGGGCTGTGTAGCCTCTTTCTCCAGGCCCACCTGCCAGCCAAATGACGTTAGGCCGCACTGGGGCCCACTGAGGCCTCTGCAACTGTGCAGAGAGGTGAGGAGATGGCACAGCCTCCTTCTCTGGGGCGAGTGGAGAGAGGGACAAACAGGTGAGCGGAGGGAGGGACGAATGGGGGAGTAGGTGGGTGGGAGGAATGGGCAACTGGCGAGTGGCTGGGGGGGAAGAACGGGTGAGTGGGGGGAGGGAAAAACAGGCAACAGGGGAGAGAAGTGGGCAAGAGGGGGGGAGCCAAAGGCTGAGTGAACTAGTGCAAAGATTAGCGCACTAGCACAAATGCTAGTTCCTAATATTTTTCCCCAGGTGATCACTTTACAGTTTCAGGTCTTTGGTGAAACTGTAAGGGAGACTGGGTAGCCTGTTCGACCCAGTGTGGTATATCCTCGGGGGAAGGGGTCAGAAGAAACCTTCCCAGGTTGTGAACAGATAATGGCAGCAGTATACCAGTCGAAGCCTGCCCAGAAAGTTCTGAGGGGTCTGAAAACCCCCAGCACTCACCACAGTGTGTGTGTGTGGGGTGGGGGGGGGGTTACACACACACACACACACACACACACACACACACACACACACACACACGCCTTGATCCAATCAAGAAATGTGAGAAGCTTGACACTGTTCAGCAGATAAAATTAATTATATGAAGCTTTGCCAAGTGCTGTTAAAATTTCAAAGTGTAATATTACAATTTACAGTCACAATGTATGTCAATTGAGAAAAAGGATGAAGTCAGAGTATTAATAGTGTTGAAGAATGTAAAAATATAAATAATATAATAAACATGAGAATACTAATATACAACTTTCATGAAAAAATAAATTATATAATATTAAATGAGAACCATACAATTTTCATGGGGAAATGAATTATAAAATGTTGAATGAGAACCAGAGCGTGTAGCGCTAAACAATGTTTCAAGTTCTTCATCAGTGGAGTGGCATTATACATCAAGTAGAGAAAAACTCAAAGTGGACAAGTCTCAAGAGAAATTTACAAACAGAAAACAATAGATCACCATATTCAAGAAATACCTTAAAGGTATATAATAACAACAACAGTATATAACAAATATAATGTGATAAGTATAATGAATATCCCCATAAAAATATATAATTCATACCTTAAGAAGAACAATCTACTGTATTGCTTTCTGTTTTGTAGATTTCTCTTGAGACTTGTCCACTTTGAGTTTTTCTCTTCTTGATGTATAATGCCACTCATACTGATGAAGAATTCGAAAACGTTGTTTAGCACTACACGACCCAGTTCTCATTCAACATTTTATAATTCATTTTCCATGAAAGTTGTGTGGTCTTATTTAATATTATATAATTTATTTTTTCATGAAAGTAATATATTAGAATTCTCATGGTTATTATATTTATTATATGTTTTATGAATATATTTTTTACATTCTTCATATGCTATAAGTACTCCAACTTCTTTCTTTTTCTCAATTTCATTGTGAGTACTATCCCCTTTTATTTGTTTCCAATGTGTGCCAAGTTAGGACTTGGCCTAAAATTCCTTCATCTTCAGTGTGAAGAATCTTGACCACTGCAGCAGCCCAACATCACAAACTTTGCCATGCATTACATGAACATTCACGGAAATTTCAGACAAATATGCCAGAGCAAATGTATACCGTATGATCAGGATGCTTGCAAGGCATCACAGGGCACATATAGGGCTGAGTGAATACAGTATACAATTGGCATGCCTTGAAGCTTGTAGATCCCACAGAGAAATGCTGTATATAAATTAATGTTGACTCTCCTTCATGCCTAAGTTATAGAACCATATGTCATTTGGACCTCTCCCCAAAATCTGTGTTGAAATTCTGTGGAACGATGATGCTAAATGCTGAAGAATGAATCACTTACACAACAGGCCAGAAAGCTGTCACTGAGCTAATAACTAATCTATCAACTCTGTTACCACTTTTTTATGGGGGTGGAGGGGTTCACATGCAACAATGTTGCATGCAAAATTTTCTTACTCAGCATAATATTAAAACATAGCCAAGCATATGCTGTGTTGTACTTTGCATAAAACCGAAGGATTTTGCAGTCCTTATATTTCAAAATGAACATAGATAAGCACAAGAAAAATGCAACTTGGCTTTTTCTATCCTGTGAATACTCTTGTGTTTACTTAACTCTTTTTCAAAATGTTGTAATTTTGTTATTATAAACTATTTAAACTAAGATTGGAGTATAAGTACTTTTGAAAATGTTTTCTGCCATCTGTTTCCCATAAATGTGGGGATTAGAAAGGTTTCTAACATTTTTCTTAGCTATTAAATAATGAGCAGCCCTTTCCCCATATTTCTGCATTCTCCTTCGATCCTGACATTCATTAATCTACCTGCTTGCATACTACTTGTGTATTATATTGTCTCCCACTCCGTTCTCAACTGCTGGCTATTAATGACCATATATGAATTCTACAATGGCAGTCACAGCTATCTTAAACCTTTTGGAGGAATTTCACAATTATTAACAGAAGGTTCACAGAATATTAGAGTTGGAAGGACCTTGGAGGTTTCTAATCCAACCCTCTGCTCTGTACAGGATACTTCTACAGTATCCATGGCAGATGACAGTTCAACCACTGTTTGAAAACCAGTGGAGAAGGAGAGCCCACCACTGCATGATGCAGGCAGTTCCACTGTCAAACTGCTCTTATAATAGTTTCATTGTATTGCCATAGAAGACCTTTCAAAAAGTACTTTTCAATGTCACTGACTGTTACTTTACAGAAAATATTATCTGAAGAAATGTAAACATTAGGCAAAAAAGATGGATTTGTGGTGGAAATATGTGTCTTCCTTCTCCATAACCAGAGAAGATAGCATTTGAACCTTAGTAGCTATTTACAGATTTAAACACAAATTGTCCAACTCCTCAGTTCTCAAGGACCGATCTTAGCAATTGCTATGCTGCTCTGTTGTAACTAGACTATGTGGTATCTTGGGGGAAAATCAACCTTAATACAGCTTTGGTTCCTTTATGTATATTCTTTAGGCTCTGCACTGCCGTTACCTACCTGATTTGCATGGTCCTTTGTGCTTAATGCTAATATTTCTCCCCTTCTCTGCATAAGCTGCATTGAACTGGCAGATGTTCTCATAGGTCTTCCCTTCAGGTCCACACACACTCGCCTGTGATCTGCAGACACACTGTGGCTCAGGGATTTCTCCAGACTTGATGTCATCAACATCCAGCCGGCACTCCAGGTTGTCTCCGCAGAATCCATAGAAATTACTACTTTTGTCCAAGTCACAGATCTGCCCTTCCACATTTCCACATTCAGAACAACAGCCACATGGGTCTAACACAGTCCCAGCTCGACAGTCTGTAGGCTTGGAGCAAAGTTCCACATTGCATTTCCCACAGCTATCCCCTTCTCTTAGCAGTCTCAGCCAGCCTCTGTGGTACCAGCTGGGGAAGGTCTGAGAAACTTGTATCAGGGCTACCAGTACTAGTGTAACCACCAGGGGCTTCATCTTGAGAATGTAATGAACGAGAAGCAAAGACCTTTGGAGTGAAGCCAGAAGGAAAAAAGAGAGAGGAGGAGAGAGCATGTCACATTCCAGTCTTGGTTTTGGAATATTAATCTAAAGCAAACATACAGTCTTTTAAAGAGAAATTAGCACCAGATTCCTGCCTCTCCAATTGTTAAGAGTTAGAAGTAAATTCAAAGCAAAAGGCACAGTTATGAAAATTACTTATTACTTTATATGTCAAGAAAATTCTCCTTATAGCTGAGGCTGCAGGGATATTTTCTTAGAAAGTCTCCTTATGCATTTTCTAAAACATTTGCTTTAATGATCACCAAACAAAACACAATATAAAATAAAAGTTACATTGCAAATAAATAACTCACGAAGTAAGGAAAATTGACAGTATATACATATGTTCTGCCCATTCCTGTAACAACAGTATATTTCAAAAGGGAATCAATAAGAGACTTTCCCCTGACATATTTTGATATTTGTTGTTCCAAAAAGCCAAAAAGGAAATCCCAATTGTTTACAAACATATTCCTTCTTTCTGTCTCTTCCGTAAATTTTATAAGCATGAGCTTTACCACCAACACCATCTTAACCAATCATCAGTATGTATAATTTCCAATTTCCACTTCAAAACAATTTCAGTTCTTGCTATGATTAACATTTTAGCCAACAATTCTCTAATTATGTGTAGTGGTGCATGTGCCAGGAATTCTGGGGCTCGTCACAGGATTGGCAAACAGTCCAAGAAGGCTCTGCTCCTGGACCTTGTTAAGGGTTAGGGCTTTTGAGAGTCCTGCCCTAGCTTGAGGCCAGATGGTGGTGACCCAATTATGGCCAACAGATATGCAGCAGGTTTGGCATCAGTGTGTTCCACCAAGCCTCTACTTGAAGACACTTCCTAATCTCAGCAGCAATAATTCCACAGTTCACCACCTCCTCCTCCCAGATCTGGGGAGGAATTAATAAGTAAGCTAAGAAGAAAAGGAAGCCCTGCCTCTTCCTGTTCAGGATCCTGTTTTTTCTCATTGTCTCCATGACCGGCTCGACCCACACATTTAACAGCTTGTGATGAGGCCATTTTGTCTCATTGATGAGGGTGAGGGTTGGTTCCACAGCTGGTATGGGGTAGCAAGATACCAGGTAAATGAAGATGTGGCACCTGGTAGGACAGAGGCATGCAGCTTGGGGTGATGTGAGCTGCAATATGCATTTGTTAAGTTCTTGAGAAAACACTGCATTTTGAGCAGTTGAGTGGCACAAGAGGATAGATAGACAGATAGACAGATAGATAGATAGATTGTGTGTGTATATATATGTGTGTGTATACACACACACACACACACACACACACACACACACACTCACTCCCCTCATCCATGTGCATACATGCACACACACAATGTGGTTGTGTATTACAAATAGATAGCCCATCAATAAAGACATAAATTTCATGTCATGTTCCATCAAGCCCTATGAGATCGCTCTTGAAGAAAGTAATGTGTGCACCTTTTTTTCCTTTCCCTTTTTTAATATTGGGGTGTATGTCTGGAAGGAAAGCCATTATCATTGAGCAAGGACACCATAGGGCCCATCAGCTTGCAATGACCAGTAACTTGGAGGCTGGGGGTGAGAGTAACTAACATTTTAAACATTGTTAACGTTGGACTAACATTTAAAATCAGGCCAATGTCAGTACCCAGCACCTTTGGCAAATACCAGAGCCCAGCACCCCAAGAAAGCCCATCACTGCTTAAGCCACCTGCCATTGGACCTTCCCATTCTCTTTTGCCTGGTTCCACCACAGTTGGAGTGCCTGCTTCATTTTAGTTTTCCCAGATGCCCTGGCTCCCTGACATAAAGACATTCCAGTGCTGCATGAGGGGGCTGGGACACTTGGGGAAACGAAAATGGTGTGTGCTGCTCCAACTGCAGCAGCATCAAGAGCGAGGAGTAAGCAATGCTTCTGCTGCTGTCTACTAGGTCTGGTAGGCCCATCAGATGAGAACCTCTGTGTACACAGACCCTAGTAGCCTTACCAGGCAGTGGTGGGCAACAGTGAGCATTGCCCATGGCACCACCCTGGATGGAGCGATGACACTGTTGTTTCTCAAGTGTCCAGACTCCCTGGTGTAGCATAGCTGCAATGCAATCTAAGAGGGCTGGGGCATCTGGGGAAATTGAATGGCACTGCTGATCCCACTGGGGTGATGCTGAAAGCAAGCAGCAGCTTTGGTGCAGGAAGTCCACCTGTGGAGTCAGTCCAGTCTATGCGGCTTGCTGCTCCCCCAGCATCATCTCCAGCTACTGACAATGCCAGTGTTCCACCAGACCCTAACATGCTGCAGAATTTGGTGAAGCCCCTCCCCACTCCATCATGTAGACATAAGAGAGCTGTACATCTCTCTGCAGTCATCAGAATGCTGATGGTGGCTTATGTGAAGATTCAGCAATTGGTTTTAGTTAGCAATGCATAGGAGGATACACTAGCCAAGTAGGCCATGGCAAGAGCAACTCAAAACGCAGGAAAGAAGAGCTGAGCAAGAAGTTGCAAATTTCACTATTCCGCCTCTCCTCACCCATACACATACCCATTTATTTGTATTGTATCTCCTGATGGATTTTAATTATAAATAACTTTGGGAGCCAATATTGGCTGAAAAACAGTTATAAATATAGGCTTGATTCCAAAGAGCCACACCAAGTAGAAGAAGATGACTTAATGCTGTTCCTTTAACTCTTGCACAGGCTCTAGGACGTAGCTTCCCACAACATGGCGGCAAAATGTTTGAGGGGTTGCCCAATGGTGCAGTGGGAAATGACTTGACTAGCAAGCCAGAGGTTGCAGTTTGAATCCCTGCTGGTTTGTTTCCCAGTCTATGGAAACAGCAGTGATATAAGAAGATGCTGAAAGCCATCATCTCATACTGTGTGGGAGATGGCAATGGTCAACCCCTCCTGTATTCTACCAAAGACAACCACAGGGCTCTGTGGTCGCCAGGAGTCGACACCGACTCGACGGCACACTTTACCTTTATTACAGTATGAGGTAAATAAGGAAGATACAGGCTGTAGCATATAGGGGGGCATAAGAAGGGCTTAGGAAGAGCTAGACTTTGAATTAGCTCTTTCTATAGAGCTAATTCAAAGTCTTCTTTGTGTACAAACTGGCACCAATAGAAGAACTTATTTGGATATGGGGTAACACAACACTCTTTTGCTCGGATGGAAATAGTCTTCTGTGAGTGGAAGAAACTTTCCAGTAGCAGAAGCCTCCTTCAGATATTTCACACCATTGTATCTCACACAATTTCCATTTGCTCCAGTTCAGGAGGAGGTGATCTTGATCCAGAGCAACGTGAGCCATGCCTCTCTATCCCATCTCTGTGCCTATTATCTAGGTCAGAACCCTGACTGACACACATCAGTCTCAGTGGTTGGATCCTATCGGATTGCTGCTTACACCCGGGAATGTGCTGGAAGGCAGAAGAGCCAAATGATAGTTCTTTCTTCTTAATATTCTGTAGAAAACAATTAAAATATATAGGGAGTATTATTAAAATATGTAAAATTTATAATTTAATTATAAGATTGCAGAGCTTTATAGTTTAATAGCTCTGGTGTATTTTGCATAACAGTGAACAATTGCTTCCTTAAAGCACACAGTAGAATCATTTACTTGATACTGGAGAATAAGTTAATTATGGATCCCTTGGCTTTGACTAATGGTTTTAATAATCACATTACTGTAGAATTAACTTATACTTTACCATGCTTATAGCACTAATGATGAGAATTATAAAATTTATGTATCTTCAAAGTAAAATTGGCATGAAAAAGCTGCCTGCAAATACAGCAGCTCCTCAGAGAACATTTAATGGGTATCCAATCACTTTTGATTCTTCTCTCATTTATCCTCACCACTCGTTTACCATTTTCTTCTGTTTCCAGGACTGCATGGCAATTACTAGTTTATGAGCTAAAGTGTAGCTGCTCTTCCTGGGCAGAGTGTAAAAAACATCCTCCTAGAACCGTAGTGAGCCATCACAGCAAAGTTTGAATTGTGTGAATTTGCACATGCTCTTTGAGGTGTTAGCATTCCCATGATAACTAATCAGGAATACAACCTGAGAAGGGTTTAAGACAGAACCAGCTTTTCACATCATAATCTGTGACATTGCACATGAAAAGAAGCATGTGCAGACATAACCCTTGTATGTAGCATTGCAACCGCCTTGTGCGTGACATTATGTTCCACCATGTGTGTGGCATTGTGCAGTATGTCAGCCACTGCATTCCATATGAAGGTAATAGCCCCCGCGACTGAAATAATTCTTGACCCTGGTTATATTTGAACAGATTCGTTTTGCTACTTGAATAAAAAGGAGTGACCTGATCATTTCAAATATTGAACCGTAATTTGGATGGGGCACCCTTTGTGTGCAAGGCCTGGGGCACTGCCTTCACCCCATTAGGCCCTGATTGTTGGGATATGCAAGCATTACAACTTAGTTAGAATATATTGGCTCAATTCAGATATAATGCCAAGCTGCAGATAGGCGTACCTGAGGTCAAGCGCTGAAGCTGAGAACTGCATCACACGTGATCCAGTAACTAAGGGGTTTTTTTAACCTTTGCCTGCTGGCTACAGTCCCTTCCTCTTCCTAGTCCTGCCAGGCTCAATCCCAGCATTCACAGTGCTGCTTGCATTGCCAGTCTACTGGCATGGTGTCATTGCATCACTTGCTCAGCAACCATTGGCTACAATGTGAGCAGGGGCATGCACATTACACTCGGATTCACTCGTATCTTCTCAGCATCCAGTAGGCAGAGCAAAGAAAAATCAACCCAATCTGAACTTTTAGAGACAAGAAGAGGTGGCTTGGCCAACCTCCCACCACCCACCAAAAAAAAAAAAAACCTGTTTAAAAAATAGAACCCAGATAAATATGAAAAACGCTTCTTATGCCTTCATTCTGCTAGGGGGGATCCTTTTCTGTTGTGTGTTCAGGGTTGTGGTAGAATTTTTTTAGGGGGTTTCTTAGCTTTTATGTGTCCAATGACCCTTCCTCCCCGTACCTTTATGACCACTTTTGGTTTTGTGGCTTTAAATGTGGAAGATCTATGAATGTGGCATGTCTATTGCCAAGCAGTAAAGGGAGGGGTGAGATGAAGAGATGCTAGACAATGAAAGGTGGAGCTTTTGCTCCAAGAAACATCCAGCAAGAGATGCAGGCAGCCTAAAGCTGACACATTTTGGAGCTGCTCTGAGCCTCCCTCTTTATGACAAATGACACAATGGGGCCAGCAGATCCATGATTGCAGCAAGCTAACTAACTTGAAACCAAGGGTTCAAATTGAGGTTTTGAGGCACTAATGGAACTGAGGTTGCAAATAAATCCTGCATTCAGACAGTAAGAAACGCCGACCTCAGCTATATTTTGTTGCTGTTTGGTGTTGTCTTAATTCAGCTATTGAATCGTTTGGGTGCAATCTGCAATAAGGCCAGAGGGGCCCTTATAGTGAAGGGAAAGGCATTTCCTTGTATCCACCCATTGTTATATTGTTGGTTGGGGTTTCAGGGTGTTCCTCTTACTCTTCTTCCTGCCCCTGGGAAGGGTGAATTAGCATGTTTTGTACAGACCTCTACTTAGTAAAGCTGTAACCAAGAAAAGTGCCTTATGCACTAAATAAAGCTCTGTTAAACTTCTACTGGCATGTGTTCTTCTGACTGTTAAGACAGAACAGACTCTGCAACACTGGTTTCCTGCAGTTCTTCTCATAGCCTGTCTCATGCTGAGGCCTTCTGGCTGAAATGATACGCAGTCTACTGTAGCTCTAATGGTCCACCCCAGAGCTACTATGGACCTCAAAGCAAGCTCTGCTACTGTTTAGAAGCAATGAATGTGTGGAAGTCCATTTCCACAGGTTCCCCTATTTGTAACAATGGGGAAACCTGCAGAAACATGGCTTCTACATCTGCAGCTTCTGAATAGCCCTGCAACGGTCCATTAAGGCAATGGTAGGCTATGCATCATGTCAGACAGTATTCTCCCCAAACAAAGCAAGCCCAGTTTCCCAGTTTCCCATGCCTTGGAGTTTCAAATGACAAACATAATTATCATTGATTCAAACATCCTTCCCCCATGCTTCACGTGGTTGGCTGCCTTTTTTTATTTTTTTAAGTGTAACAAGACTGTTCATTCCATTAGATTTTAATGTATTGCTTTATTTAAAAACAATGGGTTGGCTCCTAAGTGCCACTTACACAAATACAAGGTGCTTTTTGCCCAAGCGAGCTCTCCCCTGTCATTTCGGACAGTGCTTGCTGCCTGATAGGATCTATTTCCCTTTCTCTCCCTCGCTGGAGGGAGAGAAAGGGAAATAAAGACTGTCAAGCAGCAAACGCTGCCTGGAAAGGATAGGGGAGAGCTCGTTCGGTGCTCTCTGGAGCCTGGATATGGGTGGGGGAAGTTTGCTTGGGGCTCTTCCAAAGCCCAAGCCACACACCCCTGCGGGCTTCGGAGGCCCTTTCCATTGGTGGCCCGAGTTCTTTGAACCCTTACGCACAATGGTGGCTCCACTCCTGGCTCTCCCCCTACTAAATAAAGAACCTATTCCCATGATCACTGGAAAGCGGGCTAAGGGAGCTTAGCCTGCTTTCCAGTGGTTGTGGGAACCACCGGGCTCACAGGCAAGCCCGATGCTCCCAAGGTGGCTAGTCCGCCTAAACCACCCTCTCCTTAAATGAGGTTAATGGACCGAGCGCTCCGTTAACCTCATTTAGTTGCTCGTGTGTCGCTGCGGTACTCAGTGACACATGAGTAGACCTCTGGCTGGGAGGCTGCAAACAGGATGCCCCACGCACTTGTGTGAGGCATCCTGGGACTTCCGGGTGCCACACGGCCCCCGATTCCCGCAGTCCTCGCCGGCTCCATGACTGAGCCAGCAGTTGTGTGGGTGGCCGATCCGGCCGCCCAGCTACGAGCGGCTGCTTGTCTGCAGGGTGAAGCGCCTCAAAGAGGATGACCACTTTTAAAAGGTGCCTCTTTGCTCAGTTAGCAGGGGATGTATTCTATCTAACAATCCTTTCTGTTTCATTAATTAGATGTTTGTCCGAGTGGGGATCCTGTAGAGACTGTGGGGGTGGCGTCAGAAAGGAAAAGGAGGGGAAGGAGGAGGGAGGAAATGGATAAATAAAAAGTGGATAAATGTTTCTGAATAAAGCTTAGTTAAACAAACATAAGATTGCTTGGTATTTACAAGGGAAGCCGCTATAAAACAGGGTGCCTGACACTGAAGAATGGATCCTTGATTTTGCAGAGGGCTGTTATGCTGTGTCGACAGGGAATTTCATGTGTGAACTTCCTGCTGCTCATGCCCCACAGGATCTAAACCAACTTTTTACATCACAAGTTTATTTCACTATAGTTTGTCTTTCTTCCATGAAGGACTCAAAACAGCATATGCAGAGTTTCCAGGCATGAGTGTTGGGGGTGGGGCACAAGGGGAGGCAATTGCCCCCCCCCCCCCCCGGATTCAGTTTCCATTGAATTGAAAGGGGCATAATCCCAGAGAGCAGAGGCAGAACTAGCTGCCATCTACAAATAAAATGTTGAAAAAATTCATAGCGCCTAATGGTGGTGCCATGAAAAAAAATTGTGGGCCCCCCTCATAATCATTACTTGAACACATGCCCCTCACTGACCTCATTGTGCTACTGCTGGGGGGGAGAAGAGAATTGTTGGCCTTCCCCCCCCCCTCCACCAGCAAAAAAACCCCACTCCCTGCATATGCCCGTGTTTCCAGGTGGACTCCCATCCAGGCGTTCACCAAACCAAGACACAATTTGCTTAATTTCAGCAATATGCCTTCAGGCCATGCCTTGGACTATATTTTATTTGTCGTGTTACTTTTATTTTTACAGATCTCCTTGGAAAAACTCTTCTCCATTTAGCATAGTTCCACTTGGCCTTCAAGGGCTGGTATCTTGAAGGAGGTTGACAATACTGAGCAAGAAGTCACTGAGAAAGCAGCAAGCTCCAATCTGGAGCCTGACTTCAATAGCTTTGTATCTAAATGAGAACGGGATGTTTGGTTTACAGCGGAGTCTTCTTCCTCTTCCTACCTTGCTTTCGGTTTTCTTGCCCTGGCATGATTTATAAGCTGAAGTCCAGTGGCGTACTGCTGCAGGGATGGGGCAGGATGCAACGTGACAGTGCTCTGGTGCTTTTCCCCCTCCAGTGTCTCAGCAGGGAATCAGAGCCCTTTGCTTTCTAAATGGAAAGAATATGCTGCTTCTGCTATACCAGCAGTTTGTTACATAAGTTAATATCAGGACTACAGTTGATTTTATTACTGTTCTTCCTGTCTTCTCTTACAAGAAGTATCCTTCACGCTTTGTGGTTGACAATCCAGACTGCTCTTCTGGGCGAATAACTACATGAGGTTCATTCCAGCTCTGTAGGGTTAGGAAATGATCCTTGTAACAGAAGCCCCCAGATATTGCATATATCTAAGTAGGGGGGAGTAACTGTTAAGGTGGGCATGGTTATGGGATGTGGCTATCAAGGTGGGCCCACAAAGTCCTGACGTAGAGATTTTGTCTCAGGCTGCACCTCTGCAGTCAGCAACACCTGACTCTAATTTAATATACTTCAAAGGCATTTTTGTCATAATACAATGGCATTAGTCATATGCCAAGCATTACCATGCAATGTAGAATAATGCAACAGAGTCCAGAGCTTAACATAATACTATGAGACATGACTGAAAGGCAGGAAATTAATAAAAATGCAATTTCCGAAACAATTCACTGAATGACACCACTGCACATGTTCTGGTGGGGAAGCGCCATTGTTACTGATAACTTGCAATGGAAATACTAGTTGTTTCCCCTCTAAAGAGAATTGCCACAAGGAATTCCAGCTGTGGAGTAATTCCTATTTGGGAAGACAAAGTACCAGACTGTGTATGGCTTTCAAGCACACTAGGTCAGTGATGACCTTATGCAGTTACACCCTCTGACACCTGACACTAGGGTGTTTTCATGCCCAAAGCTTTAAGAAAGCCAGTGTTGGATAGTGGACAGAGTGTTGGGTTTTGACAGGGGAGATATAGAAACACATCCACGCTTAACTACATGGAACCTACTGGGTGACCTTCAGCCAGACATAAGCCCTCAACCCAACCTACCTTACAGCATTGTTGTGAGGATAAAAGGGGAGAACATTATAAACTAAAGGGGCTCTTGCCTCAATCAGGTATATAGGGTGAATGCAAAACCCATATTGACCAGAATGGTGATTTCCATTACAAATACTCCTCTTCCAGATGGATAATGTTCACATGAATAGCATTCAAGTGATCTTTGAATGTTTTAAATTGCTTTAACAGTTTGTTTTATTTTGTCTTTATTGTGTGTATATTTGTGAACCGCCTAGAGCCTTTGGAGTCAGGCAGTATATAAATTGAATAAACTATTAATAAATAACGAGATGGGCACACATAACATACAGATATGTACTCTGGTTTGTATAATACAATATAGTGAGTTTTAGCCTCTGCCTTTCAGACTTTATGCCTGTAAGGAATTTGCATCCTCTTTAGAATGCTCAGGGTGTAGCTATTAATGACAAAGGAGATGGGACTGTTGTGTCAAGATCCCCCCTACATCATTAGGGTGGCCAGGACCAGATGGTGAAAAAAGTCAATAACCATCACCAAAAAAGTGGAAACAGAGGATGCCTTTCACCAAAACAGTGTTGGGGGTTTATGATTATTTACCCTTCCCTTTGGGAAAAATTGCAAAGTATTCTAGCAGAGTGCCAGGGAAAGCGTCCACTCCAGTTACAGAGTGTAGAGTAAGGTTGCTGCAGCTGTTTAAGGAGCACACATGGAGATCACTGTAGAGTCTAAATTACTTAACTAGTTTATTGATGAAATACATTGAGATAGGAAAGACCTATCTAATAGCTACATAATGCATAAGTAAGGAACATGAGAAAGGTTTCCTTCTTCTCTCTAGGAGGAAATGAAGAGGTCTGACTCAACTCAGGAAGTACCTGAGGAGTCAAAAGCAGGGGGTCATAGATTAGAGCAGGGTTGCTTAACCTTGGGCCCCCAGATGTAGTTGGACTACAACTCCCAGAATCCCCAGCCACAAAGGCCATGTCTGGGGATTCTGGGAGTTGTAGTCCAACAACATCTGGGGGCCCAAGGTTAAGAAACCCTGGATTAGAGCACTATTCCCTCTAACATGGACACCCAGGTGTTGTTCACTACAATTCCCAGCATTCCCAGCTGCAGTAGCCTTTGGCTGTGGATTCTGGAAGTTGTAATCAACAACATCTGGGAATCCCTGTTCCCTGAGGGAACACTAGATTAGAGGCAAGCAGGTACAGGTAAAGAGACCCTCACCAACTACCTCTACTCCCAATGCCCCTAGTGGTCATTGAAATAGTCAGTACAAAAGGTCGATGTCGCTGGAACTCCATCTCCAACAAAAAGTCTCCAGAAAGTTTCCACTTTGCATAAAATTTGCATATATTTATTGGTATTATATATGAATAAAATTTGCATATATAATACCAATAAATATATGCAAATTTTATGCATATATAATATATATAATATATTTATTGGTATAATATATGCATATTTTAGGGATGTGTGAACTGGCTCAACCTTGAACCAGTTTGACATCGAACTGGTCCTGCTCAAGGGCTCGCCCTCAAACTTGACCGAACTGGCTTGAATTCGAGCCAAGTCGGAGGGGTTGTTCGGGGTGCCAAAACCAAACATGGCCGGTTGGGTTCGAGAACCAGGCAATCCAGTTTTGTGCACACCCCTAGCATATTTTGATAAAAATTGGATAATTTGAGAATAAATACAACTCACCACTGTGAAGCTGATGATCAGGTGAGCTGTATGTCTGCTCAGTCTGCTGTCTAGGTGCGGCGTTCTCAAGGCCCCTGCTTCTGAACAGTAAATTAATCTCCTGGGTGGGTTTGCCACACACACTGTCCTCCTCCCCCATGGCTCACCTAGCCTGCTCTCTCCAGCCAGGCCAGCAACTTCACCTCTTGACTCAAGGCAGGGCAGCCAGCTAGCTACCGAGCCAGCCTTTTTGGAGGCTGGCTTAGCGGTGCATGCGTGGTCTTCCACTCGCTTGCTGTTCTCTATGACTACAATCATATATATCCCGCTTTTCAACAGAAGGTTGCATAGTGGTTTACACAGAAAGATAAATAATAAGATGCTCCCCTGTCCCCAAAGGGCTCACGGTCTAAAAAGAGAAATGCAAGATAACACCACCACCAGCCACTGAAGGAATGTTGTGCTGGGGTTGGATAGGGCCAGTTGCCCTCCCCATGCTAAATAGAAGAGATTCACCACTTTAAAAGGTGCCTTTTTATGGGGTAGCTGCTGACTGAGTAAAGTTAGCTAACTGCTAACTTCCCACCGCCACCACTGGGAGGAAAACCTGCCAGGCCCACCTGTCTGTGCTCTTGCATCTCGTGGCTCTGCAACCTGCAGCTGAAACAGGTGAAGTGCAGA
Source organism: Hemicordylus capensis (assembly GCF_027244095.1). Taxonomy (NCBI): domain Eukaryota; kingdom Metazoa; phylum Chordata; class Lepidosauria; order Squamata; family Cordylidae; genus Hemicordylus; species Hemicordylus capensis. The sequence continues at coordinate 264,113,550 of NC_069657.1, read as the reverse complement.
AGTCTGCAGGAGCACCTGTTGAGTAAAACTGAGCTTGGAACTTGCGCAATGTGTGCTCCGTAACTGTGAAGCCCTTACTGCTGGATAGGTTTATTAGGCTGCTAATGTCACATGACCCCCATGAAAGAAGCAACCATCTCTCTAGGTGGGTTACCAAACTTGGGAGAGCCAGTGGGTGTAGTGATAACTGTTAGATGGGACTGGGAAGCCAGATCCAAATCCCCCCTCAGTCCTAACCCTTTGAACCAGTCACTCTCCCTCACAGGGGGATTGCAAATATAAAATGGGAGGATGCTGTATATACTGCCCTGAGTTCCTTGGTGAAAGGCTGGGGGGAAAGAAGGATGCATAATCTGTTTTTTCCTCAGAAGAGTCTGTAACCCTGTTGACAAGTATGTATCTTGTTAGCATCAGCAAAATATGTTGAATAGGACGTACTTTTAAAAACAAATAATTGTTCGTTTATTTGATTTGTATTATGTGCTTTTCCATGAACTCAGAGTTTCTTCGAGCAGTTTTTGAAATATTAATAATTCTGATACATTTACTTCTGTATAATAAACTCCTTCCTTAAATAAATAATGTCTCTTAAGTGACCCTTTGCCCCCTTTAAGCATCCTGCCATGCTCACAGTCATAGGAGCTAAAAAAGGATTTTTTAAATCCAAGAGCACTTAAATAGGGTAGTGCACAAAGAGTTTTAATATATATAAAGCCATTTTCGTTGGCAGCCGTGATATTAGCCAATGGGGTCTTTAGCTTTGTCCAATTTATATAAAATGTCTTCATAGTCAAGATATGCATGAGAAGTTTCATTTCAAATAATGTAATTCTAGCCCATGGGAGTGCACAAATTTAGATTTTACATTATTGGGATACTGCATCTTTGGGATATTTTAATGATAACTGGAGACTTGTTTCGATCTACACAGAAAATGTGGTGAAAATTTCCATTGCAACTTATTAGTTAACCCATCCCTGAAAACAGCAGCCTAATAGGCCATATGTAAAAGCAGAATGCAGACATTCCCTTTAGCTCCATTTTGTTTCTGCCCTATAACATGCTGACTTACACAAAGCAATCATTTCTATCACTGAGTAGAAAAGACGAAGCCAGATTCCTTTATTCTTTCAATAGTCAGTATTTATACAGAATGATGTGAATGGAAAGGAATGGGCAGATTGGTCTTACCAATGCTGCTTCATTTTTCATACACATTTTTCAGTGGCTACCAGGCCAGCCTTAAGATTGTGAAAAGCTGAACCATACATAGGAACCTGGCTGCTCCCTGCTCTGTGACTTCTATCAAATGTCCTGCTCCTTTCAGTAGTACCACCCTTCTTTTCATCCATCCCACCCACCCACCCAATACCTCTTCCCTGTTTTTCTGAGGTCTTGCCCCAACTTAGATGAAGCCCTCTGCTTCAGTTGCATTCAAGTGTGGTCCATGTTTTTGTGTGTTGGAGAATGCCACACAGTACAGCATAGTAAATGATCAAGAACTGACCATACTACTATTTTCTTATTTTCATTTGGAACTTCTTTTCTTCCTCCCCTTGACAGTTGTGACTGTCCCCTTGACAGCCAGTGAAATCACTGGCCTGAACTGTAGCCTCATTCAGACATTACATTGTACATGAGTTCAAGTGTCTGTACACAAGTGCTTGTTTTTGTGTGAATGACGTACTTGTGTTCATTTTAAAAGTGAGTCTGTGCACAGGCCCCCTGAAATGCAGCATACAGATAGAATGTATACTGCTGCACATATGTTCAACGTGTGAATAATTAGCTTTCCTCAGACGAAGGAACAGCCTTTGTCTCGAGTACAGCCTCTGATAAAGAGGTGGAAGTCCCGCTAGGCTGTCTGTCACTCTCCACTACCAGGCAGGTGCCTCATGCTTATAGACTTTGTCTGAAGTGATGAAGGCTGTAAGCATATTGGAGGGTGATTCAGTGAGTGGGAGGCTCCTGTGCCTGAACCTCGTGCTCACAGAAGTGCCCTCAAACATGCTTACAGCTTTGGATGCTTCAGACAAAGACTGTAAGTGTGAGTCACCCACCTGGCAGGGGAGACTGACTGACAGCTAAGTAATTCGTAAAATAAAATAAAATCCTGAGAGGCAGATATGTGTATGTGCAAGAAATCTGTTCCCTGCTCAGAACAATCTTGGAATATGAAGGGACAAAGAGAGACAAAACAAAATGATAAAAGCTGCAGCAAAGGGGCACTGGTATAGATGGACCCTCAGGCTATCCTTCATACTTCTTGCTTGTTAAGAAGCAAAATGAATTGGTACTGCTATGTATGGTATACTATAAAAGGAGAACACAACTATAACTTCATTATACAACTGTTAGTTATTACACAACCCTCATAAGAGGAGAGAAACAAGGTCAACTCTCTATGTCAGTTATTCCTAAGAATGTTGCTAGTTATGTGGCGGTCCTGTTTAGCAGTGATGATGGTGAGATAGGTAGGTAGGTAGGTAGGTAGGTAGGTAGGTAGGTAGGTAGGTGGATCAGCTGGTAGAACTTAACCAGTGAACAGCTTAGTGTTGATTTTACCTTGTCAAAGTGCATCTGCTTTATATAAAATATAGGTTTGTGGTTCTCTTCATGCTGCCATGCTTAATTCTGTAAGGAAGAGGCTGATGATTCTGCTACCAGCTCAGTAAGGGTCTGTTTGTGCAGCCTTTTCCTCTATGAAAAATACATGAGTTTCATGCAAACAGATGGAAACATTTATCTATGCCACTATGTTTTGAAACAATAATATAAACCACATGTAGAGTAATAATACAACGTTTGGACTGAGCTCTTTCATGTCCATGAACATTAAAACACTGTGGACCAGAAGTATAAGCCTGCTGCTGCTAGCTCTGGATGATGTGGGCAAAAAGTATCAGAAAGGCAACATGGAAAGATAAGCAAAGAAGACCCAGCAGAACTAACAGGAAAGATCTGCCATGAAAGTTTCTTGAAGCAATTCTGTATTGTTCAGAAATGGTGTAAGACACAATGGTGGGGACACTGAGCTGAGGGAGGCTTGTCAAGACAATATACAGTTCCCACATATTGTAGGATGCAGGGGAGGGGTGACACTCTGTGTCCATGGATGTTTGGGTGCTCCGCATACCTTGAGGTGCTTAGGGGGTCAGGGTGTGGGATGTTGAGGAGTCATACTTTGCGGTATCAGCTCCTCTTCCCTGATGAGTACCTTCCAAGTTTCAAGGACCGTGTACCCACCCTCCCCAGAGTGGGCTACCTCCCCCCACTTAGAACAGCCCTGCTGGGTCAGGCCCAAGGCCCAGCTAGTCCAGCATCCTGTTTCACACAGTGGCCCACCAGATGCTGCTGGAAGCCTACAGGCAGGAGCAGAGATGCTCTTACCCCTGGACTTTGGGGCCGGTCCAGGGCCTCCACAGCCCCTGGGGGCCACCAAATCCTCTTTAGACTGTCCCAGGTGATGTGATTGCCTGGCAGAGCATGATGATGCTTAATTTGCAGGGGAGGGGGGCCTCCAACGGCCTTTAGGTCCAGGCTCCAAAATTACCTAGGTGCATCTCTGGGCAGGAGTTGAGGGCATGCGCTCTCTCCTGCTGTTACTCCCCGGCAACTGGTACTCAGAGGCATCCTGCCTTTGAGGCTGGAGGTAGCCACTTGCCCCCCTCTCCATCTGGGTTTAATCTTTCTAATTATAACTAAGCATCAGAGCGTGTATAAATGGGAGTTCCTTCAGTCATGGAATGTGCCCCACAGCAGTAATATTCATGAGTACTACTGGAATTTATCACAGATGCTGACTCCTTTCAAAACTCTTTCCATCCTCCAAATTTCTACCAGTCTTGCTTGCCTTTATCTGGCTTTCTGATCTAGTTAGATTAAGAGAAAGGGTGCATTGAGACATCATGGGCAAAACTAATTTGCATACTTAGATACAATGCATGTCAGCAACACCATGTATGCACATCAACATCAAAGATGGTGGCTTCAAAAGACTCCATTGCCATTAACATGCATGTGGCCAGAAGTGTACAATGTAACCATTGTACCGTATATACAATAACAAATACATAGTTACATGTCTTCTTCCTTGGCCTGATTTGATGAGTGATTCTTTCAACCATTTACAGTAAGTCTGGGCCAAAAGTTGGACCATAATATGATACCTGAGGAAAGTAATAATACCTTTTCTGTAAGATACAAAGAGGTTTACTCTGGATCATTGCTTTTCAGAACAGAGGAAAGGCATTTCATTTTAGCTGCAATTTTAAAAAAATAACACACAGGGCACATGACCTTTTTGTTGCTTAAAAAAAACCCAAACCAAACTCATTCACTTTATTACATTTTAGAGAATATATTTTTAAATGCCAAGATGTACAAGTCCACAATTCATTATTAGAATTTGTGCTTATTCACCTTCCATTGTTATTCTGCTGTTTTGTTTTGAAATGCTGCACTTTATAAAATGTATGATTTATGAATATATGGCTCTGATCCTTCACAAAGTACTGTGGGGAAATGGTTCAATAAAAAGTTATTAAAGAAAAATCCATAATGCTTCATATGTTGTGCTCACTTTATAGAGCAAGAGGCTTGAGTGACTTTAATCAATCACATGATAAGCACTTGCTAGATGAACTTGCCATGCAGCATACTTAGGACCTGCCGTGAAGTTTTACAGAGGCAGCAGACTGCTAAGGCAAGCGAGGTCACCTCCACTAAGTAAACATGGAAACCTTCTGTGAATCTATGTAAACCTTTGACCTGAAGCAATATATGATCTATTATTTTACACTGAGGGAATCAGGGAATTATTTACTATACTATACATATTACCAGTATTTTGATATTAGTTAATCAACTAATCCATTTGAAACAAGGTTACTTCTTTGAAAATTTTCACCAATTGACAGGCCTACATTGTATGTACAATATGCAGCAAAGAGTGAAGTTCTCAGATCTCATCGGTTATATTATGGAATTGTATAGGAAGATGGTAATGCAGAAGTGCTATAGTCACTTATGTATAAACATCACTCAATAGTACATGTCTTTATTGGTGTCATTTTGAAACCATGTCTTGGAATTCTTCTCTGACTATGACTCTTTTCAAGACTCTTCCCAAAGGAAAAATTCAATACAGTGTTCTTCATAATAACTTTGACAGTGTAGTATTCTTTATAAAAAATAATAATGTAAAAGGAGAAAGATCATACTTATAAAATCTCTTTCAAAACCAGGAAATGTCTCTAGTGCCATGTTTCTAGCCCACAAGACACCAAATGGAATGTACCTCAAAATGTTGTTACAAGCCCACAAAAATACTTTGAAGCATTACAAATTCAATGAGACTATTCACACAAGCAGCTCAACCCAGGTTAGGGAAGGATCATGCCTGATCCTGGACTTCTGCCTCCACTAGCCCAAGTTTTTTACCCAGGCTTCTACCTGCGTTAAAGGGCACCCTTTACCCCATGTCCGGGATTGTGTGCTGGTTCAAAAAACACACCTAGGTCAGAGCACACCCCTGGTCACCTAGAGCAGTGTTTCTCAACCGCTGGTTCGTGGACCGGTGTCAGTCTGTGAGGAGTTGAGTGCTGGTCCGTGCTGGTCCATGAGGAATTAAACCTCCTTCCTAAAAAAACAATTTCAAGCCAGTGGGGGCCGCTGCTTCCAGAGCTCTCCGGAGCTCATTTCTAGATCGGGGTGTGTATGTATATATATGAACTTGGCATTTTTTGAAAAGACTTGACTGCTTTGGAAATAGTTGGGGTGTGTGTGTGAATTATTATGCATTATTCAAGTGTGTGACTTGGGTTTCTCTCCCTGCCCCCCACTGCACTGAGTGTCCCTCGGAGGAAGCAAAATGAGCGTTATCCTAGCAGTGAGGGCTGCCTGCCTAGAAAGGAGCTCTGGAAAGCCCTCAGTGGCAGAGGCATATCTAGGGTAAAATAGCGCCTAGGGCAAGCACTGAAATTGCGCCCCCCCTCCAATCTGACACCCATCTTTCAGATAACTTTACCATAGTTCAGGGGTTCCCAACCTGTGGTACTCCAGACATTGCTGAACTACAACTCCCATCATCCCAGCCACAAAAACTGTAGCTGGGGATGATGGGAGTTGTAGTGCAGCAACATCTGGAGTGCCACTGGTTGGGAACCCCTGCTCTAGTTGAAGGGCTTCCCAAATCAAGGGCAAAGAAATAGATTTACATAGCTTTTAGGTGGAACAGCTTTGTCTCTTCAACCCATTGTATGCTTAGAAGCATATCTAACAACACAGGAAAGTTACAAAAAAGCTTAAGTATCCTAAGATTATTGTTTAGGACAACAGCAGAGAGAGCAGGAAAGAGTTGTGAGTTCATCTTTCTCTGCTGTGTGTTGGCAGCACAGAAATCGGAAACCTTGCCTTATCATTTCCCTTGCCTTATCATTAGCACCGCTCAGGGTGGGGAGCCTACCTGCTGCTGCCACTCTCTTCCATGCACGGCTGCCCCAAGAGCTGCTTGGGATTGGGCCCCCCAGGTTCCCTTCTTCCCCTCAGCTCCCAAGGAAATCACTGTGTGCAGCCAAAACTTTGGGGTGAGGAAGCCACGCTTTGCTGCAGGTGTGGGGCGGGGGAGAACAAACAAACACAGGGCTAAGGAAGCAGCGCCTCTCTTACTAAGGAAGGTGCTGGGGGAAGCAACATGGTGGAGGGAAAACACACACACACAGGGCTCTGCACCCAGAAGATGCAGAACGAGGACTTAAAGTGGATTCTAATACAGCCTGCCCTAAGGAGCACCAAAACACACCCACCCAAGGCAGGGAGGGCTTGCTTGCTGGAGCCCTGCAGAAAAAGAAGAAACTCCTCCCCACTTCAGTTTCCATTTGGAGGGAGGCAACCAGATTAAAGGCATAAATTTGTGTGATGCACCCACTCCCTAGACCCCAATTCAAGCAGCACACCCCAGCCCAGACCCCCACCCTCCAAGGATTCTTAGTCTTTATATGGGGGTGGGTGGGATCCGGAACAGAAGCACACACGACACGATCGAGAGGCAGAGATCATTTTGGAGAGCAATAGTTTACTTACTTGTAAATGGGTTAGGCACACATGAGGAAGCAAGTAGTACTACTGTCTACTGCTGCAGTCTACCGAGCAGGCACAGCGCCAGTGCCAGAGTCAGGCCAGCACAGCAGTTGCTGCTCTCCCTCTCTACAAGACCTGACCCACGTGGTTGTTCAAGGAGCATGTGCGGGGCGCAGTGTTGATTCATTGAACTGGCTAGCACAGGGCCCACAGCCAGCCAATGAGTGCCCACTGAAACAACCAACAAGCTGCTCCAGCCACGGGCAGCCCTCCCAGACTGGAGATCTCATGACTCGTGAGTAAGTCGTGAGCGCGCTGGCTGCTGCACCTGCGTGAGTGGGGGGGGGGGGACCGGAGATGCTGGCCCGCTGTGGCGGCAGCCATGGGTGAGCAGCAGGCCCGCCCAGCAGCGCCCGCCGATTCAATCTGGGGGCACAGGCGGGGCATGGCAGGCACTTTTGCACCCCTTCACCTGGTGCCTAGGGCACGTGCCCTGCCTGCCCTACCCTAATTACGCGTCTGCCCACTGATGGCAGCCTCCATTGGCTCGAAATTGTTTTGTGGAGTGCTGGCGACTCCTTTACTAACTGCTGGTCTGGGAAACTGTGCACAAAGAATGTACCGGTCCATGACTCCAAAAACCTTGAGAAACACTGGCCTAGAGCATCCGGCTTGATGGGGAATCCCTCAATGCACCCTGGTGCTTGCGCAATGCATCTTGGAATTCTTGGAGGCCAGGGCTCATTTTCCCAGCCTCCAGATATCTGCCCTGCTCTGAGCAGCGCAGATCATGTGGGTGCGCAAGCCACGCACCACCCAATACTTTGTCATCAACTGGGAGGAAGGTAAGTTCAACCCGGTCTATCTCCCCCACCAACCTGCCATCCCCACCCTAGAAATGGGTCATGTATTTTTCAAATAAACATAGGGCAACCACCCTACTCAAAACCTTTATTGTTTTCCATGTGAATTGTGGGACAAGTATATAATTCCCATGGGCACCCAACTGGCTTTTGTTTTGTATTAATGTGAGCAATATAAAGACAATGAGAAAGTAGCTAGTGTAATTCAGAGAGATCCTAAATTCCAGTTTAGTGAGACACATATTCATTATTTAAAGCCTATGAGCCTTTTCCCAAAGTCACCACATACTAATGAATAGACCATCATTTCCAAGTCAAAGGGAATCACCTGGCATACTCAACAACCATGATATTATTCATGTCAGCTGAACTCCTGAGTACATTGTTATGGCCCAGGCTTAATTTCCATTCTGTGTAGAACTTTTTGCTTTTCTAAACATACAAGTAATAAGCCCAGTAAAACATATTGACTACCATAAAAAACAAAGGAAACAGCAGTTTTGAATAATGATCAATGTTGCTTGGATTGCGAATTGTGAAATAGCCAATGACTTTGTGCATTTTGTTCTTCACGATAAATCGAATTTTATCCTTTGAGTTCATGGGTAAACCACCATACGTGACGTTATCAATGGCAGCAAAGTTTATCTTTTGATTGTAACTGGTGATGGAAGTGTTAAGAATGTTGGTGAGGCTGACATCTTCAATTTCTCTGGTAACATCATTTGATGAACCCTAGAAAATGCGAATATTACTGATAGATGATGTAAATGTATGACTATTTAGTAAATGATTCACCAAAATACAACTGCAGAAGGCAAACGTTTGAGCTGACTCTACTAACATGCATTGGTTCTGGGATTAAAACACCCCTGCATATTTTAGCAGTAGTCAAATACTGGTTCACTAATACAAGAGCCTGAGGGGCCAAAAATTAATATCCTGTCTAGGCACTCAGTGAACATATACTTGGATGGTTTACAACATATTTGGGAACTCCTGACCCCAAGATTCATGATTTTCCCCTCAAAAAAGTTACCTTTTAACCATTACTGATGGAAACTGTACCATCATTCATTAGTTACTCCATTAGTCCATGGATTGTAGTTACTTTGCTAAGTTTCTGGAAATCACCAGCCAGAGTGTGAATATTTACACACTTTTAAGACCAGGCTGTGTGATTCTGAAACTACTTCAGATATTATTTCTTAATAGGTGCAACAATATATTATTATTCAAAATTAGTGACATACCCATTTCTTTGATGGTCTTATTTTGACTTCTGGTAGTGCACTTGCCTCTTCCCTGAGAAGGCAAACTCTGTCCCTGACTTCAGGCACACATTGCGTAGGTTGCATTAGAGAGAGGATTCATCCCTCTTTCCCTGGTCAGTCCTATGCTTTAATGGACTGCTTGCCTCCACAGAGGAAACTGATATCATCAGATATACTTTGATGGAAGCACACAAGTTCTTTCACTAGTTATCTGTTCCTGAGTCCAGGTTTCCCCATCTTTACACGTTTCTCCTGTTATCCTAGTGCCTACATCAGACAGATATATTTTAACTCCTTCAGAGTATAGCAACCTAGTTCTCCCTCTGGAGCTAAACCTGAATCCGGGCTACACCACTTCAGGAGGCTCACCTGACTGAATACTTTTTCATATACAAAATTCCCTCCACATAGAAAACTAGGGGGCCATTCATATAACTGGGGGGGGGGGTGCAGGCGGGTGGGGGTGGAGGCTGCTCCAACTCACCACCACCCCAGACGATCAAAGAAATGCTGCTGGGAGCATTGATCGCACTCCCAGACAATCTGCACTGTGCCATGTAGCATGGCACTCCGGAGGCTGGGATGATGTATCCCAGCCTCCGGATATCCCACAATGCACTGCGTCATGAGCACAGTGCATTGATGGGATCCCCCATCAGATGGTCACTCTCTAGGTGCCCGTCTCTATGTCTCCTCAGGCTGTGCAGCCTGAGGAGACACACAATCCTGGCAGCCAGGTTGAGGGAGCACTCACTCCTTTAACCTCAGCTAAGAGCCAGGCTTAGGAGGGAGGTTAGGCTGGGCGGGCGCAATCCTCACAGATCCCGGCTCTCCACATAAGCAGCCTAGCACAGGCCAGGCTCTTGTCAGAACAGCCTCTAGATGTCAGAAAGAACTTCTAGACCTCCTTGCATAGCAAGGTTGGAGTGGGCCCTGGGACAAAAAGTAAAGATGCCTTCTTCTTCAGAGAGGCACAAAGAGGAAAGCAAAGAACAAGCTGTCACCCAGTCTGTGGGCCCTGCTCCCTCGAGGGCCCAGGGATATTTGTTTCACCCCCTTGTTCAATTGTAGCCACACTCCTGATCCTTGACTTGCTTATTTTTTCCTATTCTATCTATCTGTTTTGGTGAGGAACAATTCCATCATATGAGGGCCCACCTATAGACTGAAGTAGTCCAACTGAGACATAGGTTTACTGCCTCAGAAAGAACTTGGCTAGTGTCACAATAGAACTGCAGTTGAGGGTATGTCAAGGTGTGTTAAATGCACCTATGTGACTTTATAAACCATGTTTTTCATGTTCTGTTTAATTTTCCATAAATTACTGCAAAACAAAGACTTCAATCTTTTAATTGACTGGAGATACCGCCACCGCCACTGGGACTTGTTAGTAGTAAGTGACTCCCCTCCCACCTGCTCTACTCTTAGGGAAGCCCCCCTGCCCCTTTTCTGATAAAGGGGAATCCTCACCGGATTCCCCTTTACCAGAAGAGCTTCAAAACGGTTTGGTTTGAACCTCAGTCCAGTTCGGTTTGAACTCGGACCAGCAGAGGCCAGTCTGGTCTGACCCTGAACCTGTCAAGCCGAGCCAGTTTGATATTGAGCCTGGCTCGAACTGAGCCAGCTTGCACACCCCTAATTCTGACACAGCTTTGCACATATCTCAAATAACGTTTTCATGCCTTCAATGAAATGCATTTTAAGCCAGAAAACTATTCTGAGATACTAACGCTGGGGCTGAAACGGATGTTTATATTTGAAACAGAAACTGCCTCAGCAGGTGGCTTGCGAGGAGGATTTTGAAAACTATTTTAAAATTTCAGCTCTGATATCTGTGAGGTGCTTTTGATAAATGGGCTAATAGAGGTGCTTGGTTCACTTTGATGGTGGCCTCAGTAGCAAGGCTAATCCTTGAGTTCATTATATTTATTTATTTACTTATACCCCACTTTCATGTTAAAAAGAAAACTCTACAATATACGTGCACAATCACTCCTTAAAAACAAATCTGTGTGAGAGTTTGTTTTTACCTTTTGGGGCTTCTTAGCTGCACATTTTTGAGATGAGATATAGTGAGCAACTGCATATTCCACCAAAGCGCCAAATATAAAGCTGAAGCAGATGCCAAGGTAAACATCAATGGCCTTTATGAAGCCATTGGTTTTTGTTACTGAGGTTCGTGAGCCCATCATCAGAGTTGTCATCGACAGAACAGTTGTTACTCCTGGAAAGTAAAGTGGAAAACATTTTACTGGAAGACAGAAGAATATTTTGTCTCTTGTTTCCTCCTAGGTTTCCATAAGGATGGCAAACCTGTGATCAAATATCCTCTCATAAGCTAAGGGTCACAAACAGCAGACATGTTCTGATATACTGCCATTGAAAACTATGCAGATTTCAGTTAGGACTCTCTCTTATGTAGATCTGTTCATATAGGAATCTGATGGAAAGCATTCTAATATCAAAATAGTAATAATAATAATACTTAATGATGTTTATATAGTTGTTTTCTTAAGCACTCAAAGTAATTCTTACAACCACTCTATGAAGTAAGGTAAAGTGTGCTGTCAAGTTGATTTCAACTCCTGGCTCCCACAAAGCCCTGTAGTTTTCTTTGGTAGAATGCAGGAGGGGTTTACCATTGCCTCCTCCCATGCAGTATGAGATGATGCCTTTCAGCATCTTCCTATATCGCTGCTGCCCGATATAGTACCAGCGGGGATTTGAACTGGCAACCTTCTGCCTGTTAGTCAAGCATTTCCCCAATGCACCACTTAAGGTGTCTATACTCAGTCTGTGTTATTAACTCTATGGTATGTGGTGGCAGTGAGGGGTGGTGCTGAGGTTAAGAAATTCTGGCTTGCTTAAGATCAACCAAACAGTTTATACCTTCTGGATCATAGCTTATTCTCATAACTAGTACTCTACATCAGTTCATTAGAGAGAACTTCTTCCAAATTAGATTGTTCTCTACAGTCACCTGTGAAAAGTTGGATTGCCCCCAATGAATTCCTCAGGAGGAGAAACACACAACCAGATTTCATTGGCATCACTGCCAGTTTTCTGACAGGGCTATGTGTGTGCAGCCCTGGGTTGCTGTGTCAGTGGTGGCACCAGAAAAATGTGAAGAGGAGACACAGAAGGGAAGAAGGATATTTGGGAGGGAACAAGTTTTATCCCAAATGTTAGATTTCTGGAAGAGAAACAACAATGTTTTGCATGTTAATGATTCCATCCTAAACATACACTGAAATGCAAAACTGCTCTCTCTGTGTGTGTTGTGTGTTGATGATAATAAAGAAAAACATCCGGAGTATGTAAAAAGTGTCTTTCCTTCAACACACTCCAATACTGGGGGGAAAGGGGAGTGACTGTCCGGGGTGGGGCCTTGCTGCCCTCTCTCTGCAGCTCAGGTGCCACCTATGCAACTATACTGTTTGATTACCTGAAGGCGTGTGCCTTTTGTTCTGAAAAGCAAGCATAATACTTTATCTAGTGTGTTTTTGCATGGCAATAATAATCCTTAAAGCTAAATTGGGTGTCTGGTTGGATCAAACTTGCTGTTCGCACGATGAAATGTGTTAGAGTAGAAATTAGTTTGCTCCCCAAAACTCTTCTTGGCACAGGTTGCTATCAAATATTATTCAGATGCTCTTTGATATTTGAAGTGTATTTCGTTTTTAACAGTATTTGATAGATTACATAACAGTAGTATATCATAGTGGTTTTCAAATATCTGGTCTTTAGGAAACACTTTCCACATCAACTTATGTGCCAAGGAATGTTGTATGATGCAAGAGATTCTGGGATATGTTCTAGTGTACACATTCAGATCCATGGGACACTCTTAGGCTTCATTGTCTTCAGTATGAACTGAACTAGAATATATCCGATATTCCCCTATTACTATGCATTGCACAGACAGATCTATATGTGGGCAAGATGTCTTTCAAAAATGGTTTGTCTTCCATTGCTGATCTTCTTCTGCGTCCTTGGAAAACAGTTTGAAACCATTTGATATATCATATTTGACTGTCTTTTATGATTGACATGTAATTATATGGAATGTTGACGGTATTTGATCTTGACAGATAATGTTATTTGCAGTTTGAAAACATCTAATAGACCACATATAATGGTAGTATCTGACAGCATTTGGTAGCTAATGTGAAATGCGAATTATTAATTGACAGTTGACAGAAATCTCAAGAAATCTCATATTTGAAGCCTGCCAAAATCAAATCAATAAATACCAACGCATCTAAAACATTCCAATTTTGAGTTCAATATTTCATATTCAACTTGTTAATTCAATTCATGTATTCCGTATTTCTCATTACAAATTTGAGTTGTGAAATTGGAAAATTACCTGCTTCCAAATCTGTGGTTATTCATTTCAGCTCTAGAAATGCTGGTAGAACAAAATTCTACTTATTACAGTCAACACAGTTTGTACTCTATATAAATCATACAATTTCGCACGCTCTCTCATCTTTTATATGCCTATAATAATGCCTACTTGAGATAATAGCTCACCGATACACGTTCTTGCAGGAACGGAATCAAGGGTGATCCAGAAAGAAACCCAAGACAGAACAACAAGCAGAGTGGATGGCACGTACGTCTCCAGAATGAAATAAAGTATATTTCTCTTGAGCTCAAACTGCAATATCAGTCTTGGATAATTGCCTAGTCAGAGAGATAAAACATGTGCCATGAAAAGAAAGCATCTACAGTACACCAACTTGAGCCAGTGTTTATTCCATTGCTGTACAACAAGAGATACAGGGGAGAAGATGAGCCCAAATTTGGTGTTTCTACCTGTGGAGCATGCGGATGGGCTTCCTAAGGGGAGGGTCTATAGCTTAAGTGGTAGTGCATCTGCTTCTTATGCAGAATGAGGAGGGTCTTTCCAAGGCGAGCAGCCATAGCTCAGTGGCAGAACATCTACTTTCATGCAGAAGAACTCCAGTTTAATTCCTAGCCTCTCCAGGAGGTTTTTCACACATAGCTCTATGCCTCTGGGGTATCTGAAGAGTGAATCTGCTTCGCAGCAGATTCGAGGCATTTTAATTTGAGGGATTAGATGGAACATTCACATAGCCATCAGCACCTCCATCAACACCTTCGGAGAAGCCAGAAGCCCTGGAGGTTTTTTTCAAAAGCTACTGGAAATAGAGGATTTTTTTACCCCGGACATAACTCGGGCTAAGCCAGAATTCGCAGCCTCCCTTCGGTGAAAAACAAAACCCTGTCTGTCCTGGTCCCTGATAGCCCACAGGGAGGTTGGGTTAAATCCAGCGAATATATGGACTGGCACACTCCAATCAGGAGTGGATTTGAGGGGAGAGCCCTGTTTGTAAAACCCCCAGGTAGGGGGAAAGCTCTGTCTGAAGGGCTGCAATGATGTGACGTCATGCTTTTTAGAATAATCAGATGTGGCAGATATGTACTCTCCTATCAGCTATGTACTCTTCACTTCTGATGTTTTACTTTACCCGTTTCCTGATGTGATGTTGTTAAAAGGGTGTAATAATGCTGCACTGTATACTGAGAGAGGCGTAGGTTTTCAAGGCCATGGACTGAATCATTTCCTCTCAGCCATGTGAACAGTACGTCATTTTCATCATATCCCCCTACAGATAACATTAAAAAGCAGAATGAAGTAATTGAACATCCTTGTTAATAAAGAGTCGAATGTTTTGCCCCTGCCTCTTCCACTGACCAGCCACATCTGGATGCTGTGGTAGGTTTGATTTCTACTGTAAATACTGCAATTCCACAACAATTATTCCAAACCCAGTTTGGCATGATTCCATCTGCTTTACTTTCCACTGTGGGGTGGAATTATCAATTGCTGTATGTGCAAACTCTTGCAAGGTAGCTGGGGTCTCAGCATGAGAATGTACAGCCAGATGCATATCCCCTGATGAAAGCAACAAGAGACAGCATCCATGCTTGTATGTTAATTTGGATCTGCATTCTCTTGTGCGCAATTCCTTAAACCCTGAGAGGCATCTTAAGGTAAGGATTTTTTAGATTTATTTATTCAATTTTTAAACTGAATCTTTCTACCACAGGTACTGAAGTACCACAAGTACTGAAGACAAAATACAGAAATAAAGCAATTAAACAGCAAAAAAACAACAGAGTATGAATGCCTACAAAAAGCAAAATGTAGCACAGTACATAAAGAGGAGAGACAGCAGCATAGATATTCACACTGAGATATTGTTTCAATGATTGACACAAAAAAGGCTTCACCTGCCTGTGAAATGATGCCAGGGTAGGGGCCTGTCAAGACTTGAAGGAGGAGGAGCCCCATAAGCTGGTGCCATAACAAAAAGGCCTCTGAAAAAGGAGGGACCCAGAACAAGGATCTGTCTGTGTTCAGACAGGTGGATACAGGAGAAGGTGGTCCTTAAGGTACCCTGGCCCTAACCTGTTTGGGGCTTTAAGGGTAACAATCAGCACCTTGAGTTGTACCCAGAAACAGAGCCAATGAAGATGACCAAGTATAGGGGTGACATGACCTGTATACTGGGCTCTGGAGAAAAGCTGGAGCATCCTGGACTAGCTGCCATTTCTAGACACTTTTCAAGAGCAGCCCTGCATAGGAGTGCATTGCAATAATCCAGGCTCAATGCGATCAAGGCAAGCGGGGATAGTGGTCAGTGTTGGTACACAAGCACTTGTGCATAATTGTGCATAAGCACTTCTGGACACACAGCCGCCATCTAGTTACCTAAGAGCTGAGCCAGGTCCAGGAACATCCCCAAGCTGCAAACCTGATCTTTCAGGGCATGTACTACCCAATTCAGAACAAGTAATTCATTTAACTCTGGATTGGCTCTCCTACTGAACAGCAGCCCCCACCCCCCACCCCCCATTACCGCCTTCTGGAATCTGCCCTCTAGGTAGGACTGGAACTACCATACCATCCAGACCCACCCTGGCCAGGCAGTCCAGAAGGGTATCTTGGTCAATAGTATCAAAAGCTGCTGGGAGGTCCAGCAGAAACAACAGGGAGACAGTCCCCATGTCCAGTTCCTGGTGTAGACTGTCGACCAGGATGACAAAGGCAGTTTCCATCCCAAAGCCAGGGCAGAGGCAGAGGTCTAGATATCCAATTTCATCCAGCAGCACTTAGAGTTGGCTTGCCTTTACCCTCTTGAGCACCTTATCCCAAAACAGCAGATTTGAAACTAGCCTAATAACGAGAGGAGACCAAACCTAGATGCTATGCATCTGATCTGCCTGCCCTTTAAGAACGGTGAGAGGGACCTCTTGCAAATTCTTCTGCCAGCGGAGTCTCATTTGGTGGGGACACATGAACAGGCATTCTCAGTCACTGTGTGGAATACCCTCCTACTGGAAATACATCTTACTGCCTCTGTGGTCACCTTTAGATATAAACTGGCTATGCGAGTAAGCCTTTGGAAGCTGAGGTCGCTTTTTACCAATGGGCACATCTTTGCTTGGTTTCTTTGATGACTGTGCTCTTAGCATGATTCTAGCATTGTTTTCGCCTGTGGAAGTTTTTATGCTGCTTTTGCATTTTGCAGTACATTTTACAGATTGTTATTTTGTGTGTGGATATTTTACTGTGCCGTATAAGCCACACACACCCTTTGGCAAAGGTGGCATGAGTAAATAAATAAATACTCCGCCGAGTTTCTGTGGGTATCTAGACAACAGGGCCAAAAAGTGGGAATCTCCGTGGAAGCAGAAACAGGTCGTGCACATCCCTACTCCTATAAGCATCATTGGGCAGCTGTCCAGGGCTCACTAGTGAGCCCTAAGAACTCCTCTGTGCCCATAGCCTTCATGTGGGGGGCAAAACAAACTACTCAGAGTCTATGCAGGTAGGAGGAGGCCCATGGAGGGGCCAGGGACACCATGAAACCTGCAGCTAATTCTGGCTATAGTGCCCTCTTTTCATCCTCGGCCCTATGAAGTATCAAGCTTTTCTATTACTTTCATTGAGCCTAGGCTCCTAGGTAGTAATGGCCTTGCTTCTTTCCCATCCAGGCCTCATACCTCTTTTTCAAGCCTGCTGGATGGATCCCTTGCCATTTTTATATACTTTCCATCTTTTCCTATAGCATCAGCTATAGACAAATTCTTTCCTATGATCCCAGTTGTTTTCAAGCCCTCAGAAGAAAGAAGAAGTGCCGGAAATATTAACCCAGAAGGCCTGCCTTAACTTTTAACACTGCTCTGGACAAGCGTCTGTGTGAAAATGAACTGAAGTGAAATTCTAGGCCTTATATGGATGGTTAATGGGTCCATTTAACATTATTGTTTTTGTCATACAACCCCATGTTGGCAGTAAAACAGTTTGGATAAGATCCCGTTCAGCAGAGATTGCTGTTTCAGTCAGCACACAGATGTATACTCAGAATCTGTGAGCAAGCTTTTTCATGAAAGGAAGCGATTGCAAATTCAAAGAGTTACACAAGCCTCTTAAAATTAGATGTTTTAAATAAACAAGCCAACAATAGTTGCCTGGCTATTTAGTAAAATATATGCTATTCAATTAAAACAAATAAATAAATCACCAGTTTGTCTTCACAACAGACAAAACTGTGTTTTCTGCTAGGCACAAGAGACTGCCAGCTTGATCCTATGCATGCTAACTCTAAAGTAAGGTAAAGGTAAAGTGTGCCGTCAAGTTGATTTCGACTCCTGGTGCCCACAGAGCCCTGTGGTTTTCTTTGGTAGAATACAGGAGGGGTTTACCATTGCCTCCTCCCACGCAGTATGAGATGATGCCTTTCAGCATCTTCCTATATTGCTGCTGCCCAATGTAGTACCAGCAGGGATTCGAACCGGCAACCTTCTGCTCGATAGTCAAGCATTTCCCTGCTGTGCCACTTAAGGTGCTAAATCCCATTATTTTCAGTGGTATGCCTCCAAATTAGTGTGTTTCAGATTACAGCCTAAATCTTGCATCAGATATTGCAAGATGTGTTGATTCCCCAGGTACAAAACCTCCAGATATTACTTTTTCAAAGTTTCTTTTGCCCAGTTTGTAACTGTGATAATTGTGGTTACTTTAGGGAAACTTTATAATAAATGACTGATGGTTGTTCATTCATCTGGCATATATTGTTCATTCATCTGGCATATATTCAAATATAATTAATTCCAGGCATTTATCCTAATGACATCTCTAGTTGGCAATGTGCATGTAATTTGCAAGGATTATATGGCATGGGAGCATGACATAGGGTCCAATTGCTGCTTTTTTAAAGGGTAAACCCAGCTACATTTTAAAACAAGAGGCTAATCATTATTTTTTCTGTTGCTGTTCATTGTAATAAAGTTAATCATGGTAAACTAATATGATTTTAATGTGAAAATAATAGGCACTTCCATAGGAACCCCAACTTCAAATAGCTGGCAAATAAAACCACGATCTTACAATAATGAGATTTCAGACATTACTTGAATTGACAACAAAGAGAAGCAACGAGTCAAGTCCTTAAGATATTCAGTCCTCACATGTATTCAGATATTTCCTTAGATTCTGGTTCCTCAAATAATTTCATAGAATTCAAAGTGGGGGGCGGGGAGGGATTAATTTGAGCCTCTTCAGGAGTAACAGAGGCTGCAATTCAATGCAGTGCTCAGTCAAATGTTTTTCCACATTTGTTTTTTGCCTTGAATGCAGTGGTTCTGGGGGCAGATACTCTTCCCATTCAAATCCCTACCTTTTTTTGTGGCTGTCCACAATTTTTGCAGACACTCTTTTCTCCATTTTACTCCTTTGTCAATGCTTCGGCAGCTATTTTTAGCTCTAATTCCTTCCTTCCCAAGTGATGCCAGTTAACCAGGAATCACATGTTGGATAGGATGACATCACAATGCTATGTAGCCAATTACACACACACACACACACACACACACACACACACACACACACACACACACCCCATGTGCAACTGTCCATGCCGTTGCAGTAGGAACATAGCTGCTGCCAGCATGCATCCTTTCGCTGCACAAGCACAGCATGGTCAGAATGTCAGCCACTATGTGTTACGCCTGCTGACAGCAAGTTCACATAATCAGGAAAATCAGGAAAAAAGGAAGGGTGCCTTGTCCTGAACACCCTACCCTGGAAATATCAACATTTATCCTGTGATAAAAGAGACCAGGCTCATATAGGAAATCTTGCATTACATTTTCCCATGCATTCTTTGATTCCATTCTCATTAGTTTCATAGGCAGTGTAGACACATAGGCCAAATTCAGATGTAACACATAACTGGAGGTTGGTGGACCTGCAGTTTCAATTTTAAACTGTAAATCGCAATGCACACATTCGTCCAACAGCTCCAAAATTGAAACTGGCAACCTCTGGTTCCAGGAGAGGGGAGCCCCTCCCTGCTGCTCCGCCACCAAGGCCAATCCAGCAAGCTTCACGGCCAGACTGTGAGCAAAGTGTCAACATGTCAGCCGAGCAGCCACAATTGGGCACAATCTTGAAGGGAGCATGCTGGGTGCGATTGTGCATTTTCTGAGCCATCCACCCGCCCTCGGCATGGAAAGGGCAATTAAATATCTTTAAATGCCATGCCATGCCAGTGCTTCTTCAGACAGCGATGGCACTGCCATCCTCCTAAAAGCCCTGCACCAAAATAGTCCAGCACAAGCATGATTTCATGGTGAGGGGGATATTTGGGGCACTATCTCCCTGTTACTCAGGAAAGGGAAGAGAACATTCAGACTTTGTTGGATGGGGTATGTATAGGAGGGAGGGCAAAAGATCCTGGGGGGTCTGTTCCGCCATGACCTAGGATGCTCTTGCAAAGGATCACCCTGTCAAAGCAGTCCATGCAGACCAAACTGTACTCCTGCCAGTGGGCTATCCCTCTCCTGAGAGGGCCAGTCTACTGGGGAGGACCTGGCTGTAACCCCTAGGTCTCCCGTTGGACTGTATGCTTACGAGTTAAACTAACCCAACAACAGGGCCCTGCTAGTGTTGGGCCCCAACTCTACATGGTAAAAGATAGATCAGAAGCGCTGCAAAAGAAACCCCCTTCCCTGTGAAGTCTTGCATGCACCCCAAGGAGATTCTGATGCGCCATGTGTCAGAGTCTGGCTGCGTGCGCGGACTGGGGTGGGGGGCGAGACTGGTTGTAGATACAGATCTTTACTCCTATTCAAAATTCCCAGGTTCAATCCAGAGTTGTCCTGCATGCAGATGCTGGTTTGGGGAATCGCAGGAGAGGGGAGCCCTAGTTTCCATTGGCCCTAGGAGAGTGGGGTTGCCATTTTGGGGTACAACCAAGGGTTCATATGCCCACATAGGTGGATGGGCTGGCAGGGGCACATTTTGACAGCTACCTGTCAGCAGTCACCAAGACAGAAAGAGCAGTTACCAGGGTACCTGTCCCCACAGCTTTCCTCTATACAGCTACCTGGCTCAGTATAGAGCCCCAATGTCCTGACTCTCTTGTGAGAGAGCAGTCCATGGGATAAGAGGTTGTTTTGTCATCACACATCATTAGAGATTTTGCTCAGCAATTCTCTAACCCTGCTCTCTGACAGTTCTTCTCATGAGTTGTGAGGGGGTGTCCCCATGGCCTGGCACTCTCTCGAGCAAGTGCAGTCCACCCTGGGTCGTCATCCATCATCATCACATATGTTGAATCGCTCCTCTCACTGGAGCAATGCTAAACCTGGTGTCCAGCCCTACTCATGAATAAGCCTAGAGACTGCAAACCCTGAAGGGGAAAGGGCTTGCCCCCCATTCCCCAACCTTTCTATGAAAAAAGTTGAACTTGGCAGCTCAAGAATCCCTGGTTGGGGCTGCCTTTTAAACCTGACACTGGGCAACGCCCCACCAGCCATTTGTTCCCCTCCTGCTGCTGTGATAGGGTGCTGTGCTTATGTTGCCACCTGGAGTGTTTGTGCTTCTCAACATACATCGCTGATGCTTCATTCTCAGGGAGCAAAGCACTTAGTGCTCATCCTGTCATTCCATCCCCTTTCCCTCCTGCTTGCCAGGTGGTGGGGAGCAAGAGACAGAGTGGGGAGAGGGAATGCCCAGGTGACTGTGCCGCTCAACAGGCTGACAAGCTTGGGATGGGATATGGTGGCTTGCCTGTTGCCTGGCAACTCCATAGCTGGATAGGTGACAAGAGGGGCAGGGCTGCTGCTCAGGGAGGCAGTCAGTGAGAAGTGCTGCCGCCATAGAGTGTCCACATTCCTGGGCAGGTCTGTACTGCCGTCTCTATAATTGCAGTTTGAAAATCGGCATGAAACCTTGGTCATGGCAGTGTCCGGGATCAGACGTAATGCTTCAGCGGCCAAACCAGAGGTCTCGGCAGTAAACCTTTGTGCAAACCAAAGGTTCAAATTGGAGTTTGGCGAGGCAAACCACAGGTCACTTTTGGCTAGAAACTGCGATTTCACGCATTTGAACATAATGGAGTTCCAACTTTTGCCCCGTTTAACTCCAGTTTCGTGTTACGTCTGAATTTGGCCATAGAGTAATCCTATGCATATTTACTTGGAAGAAAGTCTCATTGAATTTAATGGATTTTACTCTACTGCATAGGATTGCAGTCTTAATCAATGTACTCTCAGACTTGGTAAAAATGGACTTTCTCTGCTTTATAGAAAACATACAGACACAGATTATTTGAATGAATTTGTTGCCAATGCATTAGGAAACCTATGGCTGTTTAGATAGCCATAGCACTTACATTTATATACCACTCTATAGCTGGAAGCTCTCTAAGCGGTTTACAATGATTTAGCATATTGCCCCCCAACATTCTGGGTACTCATTTTACCGACCTCGGAAGGATGGAAGGCTGAGTCAACCTTGAGCCCCTGGTCAGGATCGAACTTGTAACCTTCTGGTTACAGGGCGGCAGTTTTACCACTGCGCCACCTGGGGCTCTTTTTGCAGAATAATGGCATTGTTCATAGAGTAAAACGGGCCACACGGCAAATGAAACTGCACTACTAGCTTGTGCAGGGGAGAGGCTTGTCCAGCTGGCAAATGGATTAAAACGTATTCACTGAATTGTTTTGTTTTGTTAATAAGTGACAGAACAAAGAGAACAACTGAGTTCAAATGCTTACATAGTTAGGAGCAAATTTGCCTTACTGGCTGTACATACAGCATGACAGTCTCATGTTTTTCAAAGGATCCCATTCTAGTCAAGGAAGGGGAGGATTGTACTCTTTTGTACAATCTTACACATGTTCCCAAAATTGTCTTAGGGTGATGACAACATTCATCCAAAAGTGTGATGGGTGTGTTTTTGACAGGCATTCACTGCCCTGAAAACAAATGCCTCACAACGTAGCAAGTGTGTGTTGAAACCACTTCTACTCCACTTTAGAACAAACGTCGGTCATCATTCATAGCTGAACAACCCATCACATAATCTAGGGGTGCATTCTGAAGTTTGAGCGACTGATCCTAGGCTGACTGCTGGAAGGTCAAAACTAAAGGTTGCTATTATTTATTTATCTATCAAATTTATACCCCGCCCAAATTTATGTCTCTGGGTGGCCAAGGCTGTTGCCTCATTGGAAGGAAAGCGGGGAGGGGAGGAAAGGGAAATATCTGCTGATCATTTGCCTATTGGGACTCTGCTAATAAATATAACTAAGAGTCTGGTGGCATCTTAAAGACTAACACATGTATTGTGACATAAGCTTTCTTGAGACAAAGCCCATCTGATGCAGGAAGTGCTATCCCCAGTTGCTATATATGTTACTTTAAAAGGATCTAGTACTCATTTGGATAAAGGAAGAGATACTGTCTAAACCACTTCTACCAAATTTAGAATGTCTGCCTGTCTGTCTTAACTCTAAGAAGTTTTGTAAAAAGGTGTGCAAGATTGAACATTATTTCCTTTCTCAACCTAATTGGATCCTTAAAAAGACAACACACACACACACACACACACACACACACACACACACACTAAACTGAGGCCAGAAGGCCCAGCAATTCAAGACATTGCTGTCTAATATTACTCTGTAGAGCGCTCATGAAAACAAGAGCCATTCAAAAGAGTAAAGATTCACTTGTTAGAGTGAGTATGACCTACTCTTAATAAATTGTCAAAGCAAGCCCTTGATGTTTACCATTACATGGCTACCCCTCTGGAATCTGTCACTGTGGAAAGCTGTTATGGCATAAGATATAAGGACCTATCACTCTGGTCTAAAAATGGCCAGGTGGCAATCTTAGATGTAGCAGACGATCCCACTCTCTAACCAGGGGCTCTGGCTTCCTCCCTAAAGGCCAGGAGGAGGTGAAAATAAGACTTGGAGAGGGACCAGGGAGCAGAGATCCAGCTTTGTATGGAGAAGATCCCAGTTTCAGTCCCCTGGCATAACAGTTAAAACAATCTCAGGAGAATGAAAGGCCTCTGCCTGAGAGCCTAGAGTGTCACTGCTAATCAAAGCAGACAGTGTTGGACTAGAGGGACCCAAGGTCTGGGTTTCATGAAAGCCATATGAGCTTCTCCACCTCTAGTGGGGTGTCACATGTTCACACATGTTAATGTAATTTAGTTAGTGGCTGCATTCGCACACAACACGCTCCCCCTTCCCCCACTCTCCTATTCAAACTTGGACGTAACGGAGAGTGTCCTCTCTGCAGTCGAGACTGCAGAGAGGAAGGGGAACTAGCTGTGCAGGCCTCATTCTTGCCTGAAGGATAGCCTGCACAACCAATCATCGCTGGAGCTTAGGGAAGAGTTTCCTCCCTCAACTCCAGTTGAAGCGTATGCAGTTCCGCATTTAGATGTACCGCAGGCTGCATCCAACCTTGGGTTGTCTCAGGGTTGAGACTGGAGTTCCCAATCTGAAACCTCAAGTTCGTCACTGCACCAAACTCCAATTGCTCGCATTTGCATGCAACGCTCACAGAACCTCTGGCCCCTTCCACTGAAGTTCCATGTTACGTGTGAATGTGGCCTATGTCTGCTAAGACATGAAAGAACGGAAAGTGAATCCTACATTATTCACATCCACAAGGGCAAAGTGCCCTAAGCTCTACATGGGACACAAAGAGAAATGTTCTCCACCCATGGATTCCCCTCCCACATTCCACTGATTTGGAAAATATATTGCTAATTTCCCTACCAGACTATTTCTAATTCCATAATTTGTTCAGAAATTATGGAATAGTGTTCATATATATTGCAATTAAGTTCAGCTATTTCTCTTTTGAAAGGTTCCTGTATTTGAAAGGGCAGATGGAAATTTCAGAATGTCAAAGGCAGATATGAGATGTCTGAACTGTTCATCTAAATATGAATAAACAAATTCAAGACCAGTCAGGCAAATATTTTCAACTTCCTATAGAATGTGATACTTACAGCTTTCCATCTGCAGTTTACATGTCTGCGTATCTAGAGGATATTTTGACAGGTCCATGTTACATGCAACAGTGGTGGTAATTCTGTAGAAAGAGAAAGCACCATGAAGGCATGTCTTTTGAAGTGTCTGATTTTTCATAGCAATTCATAGTCAGCAAATTGTGTGCATTGTTAACACAGTTGAGGCTGCTATCTGGGCATTCCTTCAGTTTATAGTTTTTCAAGCATGAATCTGAAAGGTTTTACCTAGGGAATTATGTATGATATAAGCCCATGTAATATAAATTATCTAGGGTCCTCTAGCAGGGTTGGGATGTGGAAAAACCATCTGAGAATTTTCTCTGTTGTTTTTCCTTGGGATTATCTGAGAATCTCCCCTATGGATTGAATACAGAGAGGCTGAATTCAGTGGCAGCTCAAAGCTTCTGTGTGGATGAGGAAGGATAGATAGCAAATGCTGCCCTTCCCCCCTCCTCTCGTACACCTCCCTCTCCCCTCTTTCTCTCTCTCTTTTAAAGTAGAGGGCAGGAGGACATCTTGCTGCCTTGCTGGCACCCCAGTAACCTGCTGCCTGAGGTTACTGCCTCACATCGCCTCATGGAAGGGCTGATGCTGGTTGGATGCACAATTTAGTCCTCCTATGTGTGTAAAACTGAAAAGTAATTGAGCAGTAGGGAAGAACAGGACCTTGCATCCTCAGACCTATTACTGCATCTCAATAATGTAACTGCAGATACTGAGCCATCCTTAAGAGCAATTATCAATATCTAAAGAAGTACAGCAAAGCTTCCTGCTCAAACTATGAACATAGAAAGCTGCCTTTTATGAATTCCGACCATTGGTCCCTCTAACCTAATAATGACTACTCTGACGGGCTTGGGGATCAGCCAGGTGAGTGGCACAGCATGTGCCTGCTTGGCCATGTGGGATGTTGGGTAGTGGTGGTGGGAGATTTTACCAAGCATTGAAGGTGTCCTCCATCTTCCACTCCACTCTCCCTGCCCCAGCCTCCCCCAGTTGCTAGGGCTGTGTGAATCAGCTCGAAATTGAGCTGGTTCACACTCAAACTGGCTTGTCTCAAAGGCTCAACCTCAGACCAAACTGTGTCTAGTTCAGTTCGAGATTGATCAAAACTGCTCAAGCCAGCTCTGGCCTGGTTCAAGGCAGGTGAGAGGCTTCCCTTAGCATTAGAACTGTAAAATAAACCCCAAGTACTTACTGTTGCTGGTGGCTGTGGCAGCCTCGAGGGATGCTGTAGTGGCGGGGGGGGGGGGGGCTGTGACTGCTCCCCCTCCTGCTACTGGCTTCCCTCGAATCTCCCAGGGCTGTTTTGGTCCTGTTTGTGTGTGCGGTGGCCTTTTTTTTTTTTTTTGCCTCCGCACATGCGTATGGGCCATTTAGTGACCACACAATTGTGTGTTCATGCAAATGGCCTATGCACATGTGTGGAGGTTCAAACTGCTGACTTCTTGTTTCATAAGGCTTTGTTAGCACACTATACTACACACAACTTCTACTACAACAAATATTTATATACAATTCTTCAACCAAAATTCACAAAGCAGTTTACAAAGAAAAATACGTAAATAAAATGGTCCCCTGCCCTCAAAGGGCTCACAGTCTAAAAGAAACATAATGCAGATACCAGCAAAAGCCACTGGAGGGGTGCTATACTGGTGCTGGATAGGGCCAGTTGCTCTCCCCCTGCTAAATATAAGAGAATCGCCACTTTAGAAGGTGTCTCTTTGCTCAGTTAGCAGGGGTAGTGCTGAAAATAATATCTGAGAATGCAATCCCAGGCTCAGTTATGTACAAGTAAGTTTCTTTGAATTAAACTAGGATTAACTTCCAAGTAAAAATGGACAGAATTGTGCTGCATGTTTTGGATTTGTCAAAATGAAGCAGCTGTTCATAACACCATGGCCTCAAGCAATATGTGGAAAGGGGCTCTTACTCTATGTAAAGTCTTTGGCAGAAGAAGCAATGCCTCCATGGATCTATATCTAAACAGCACACCAAGAATGGGTGTGTGTGTACATCATCGATTCTTTTGTAATGAGAAGATAAAATTAAAATAGTTATTGTGCTCACCACAGAGCTTCTCTTGAATTGTACTCTGGGAACCAGCCAACCAAATTAAATAAGTGGTTGTAGGGCTGCAATAGGAGGAAATTAGTGTCCTGGGTAAGGTATTATATTTAACAGTGGACACAAGAAGAAACCATTTGTATCAATAGTACTACTCTTATATGGCATGCACTTCCTTATGCAAACAAATTACTTCTAGAGGTCTTCAGAAATGCAGTAGTTACGTATTTATTTATGAAATACATTTTCATACCTCATACACTCTATTTTCTCCCTAATGTGTTTCATCTAAACTAGCAATCTCTCTAGTCAGGTTCTTTGATATTTGTCTGGCTTTCACTCAGTAGGTCTCCCAGTGCCAAGGTTCTCCACTGGGGCACTGCCAATAGCATCTAATAACTGTGATGAATGTAGGGAATGTAAATGAGGAACAATGAACACAATAATAAAATATGGACCTGGGAAAAAATAATATAAATCATGGGTGTCTATTGGACCCAAGATTCCTGAAGGCTGTAAGACTGCATCTACCTATAACCTTTCTGTTACTGTGTTATTTTTCACTTCAACAAAAAGTAGTGCTACAACTTACCGCAAAGCGTACAAGACAGTACCATTGGAGAACAATCGTATCAACCGATTTTCAACTGTGACTTCATGTAAGAAAGACCTTTTAGACTCCACAATATATGTGTCAGGCACCCAGAGGTATTTCACTAGCCGAGCATCCAGAGTAAAACTTTTGTTCCCCTGAAAAACTAGGCGGGGATCTGTCCAGCGTTGCCGCAAATATATTGTAGCTGTATAATCCTAAGAAAGAAGGCAAGCCACAAGAATACATTCAGGACTCTGTTTTCTGTAGAAGGAAAATTTACCTACACCACTTTTGACTGCAAAGGATGATTCGGAGCATGTATTTATTGAATTCCCCCTTTGTTCTATAGATATTGCCACTACTGGCAAAACTTAAGCCTTGCAGTGTAATAAAATGGCCCCAAACCAGTCCATTTGGATTATTTTATCATGTTATGGGTTAATCTATTAGGAATGTTTTGTGCATCCTGTCAATTAGTTGACTTGGACTAGGTGACCTCTGAATTCACTCTCAGACATACATTTAGGCTGCTACTTGTAATCAGTATGTAATTCTCTAGCATGCCATAGCTAATATTGCATACATTCACGCCCCTGTAGATATGACACTGTTGAAGAATACCTCATCTGCCTTGTTTGAACATTGGCCTTGTCCTTAGATAGGCATGCTGGATAAAGTGCAATGCATTGTTCTGCCCATTCAAAATATCATGTTTCACCC
The DNA here is from genome assembly GCF_027244095.1 of Hemicordylus capensis. Classification (NCBI taxonomy): domain Eukaryota; kingdom Metazoa; phylum Chordata; class Lepidosauria; order Squamata; family Cordylidae; genus Hemicordylus; species Hemicordylus capensis. Next base: position 264,085,571 of record NC_069657.1, on the reverse strand, counting down.
CTTTTCAAAGCTGGATGAAAGAACTCCTTTTGTATTGACTGCATATACTGTAACAGGCTTTGCAATGAAAGCTGTTAACAAGAAAGTGGTCCAGATTTCATATATATCATTGTTACCTTTCAGGTTTTATTCTCATGCTGTTAGAGGGAAAACGTCTTCACCTAAATGATTGAGATGATGCACCATTATGCATTTTAAAGCAGTGAATTATTAATCACCACAATGAAGGTGAAAACCCCTGGGTCATTTGTATTTCAATTATTTATCTAGCCAGAGAGAGTACATCTCTATAATGTTCTGCGAGAGACCTGGAAAATGTAAGTGGTATAGTGATGAGAACACTACTGTATAAAGGGAATATTTGTTGATTAATAGCTTTGGGATACCTGGAAAGTTAGCTTCATGAAAGATTGTGTCAGCCTATCAAAGATTTCCCCATTAGGACTCCAGCTTTCTATAGAGCATAGCATTTAAATAAAAAATGGTGAAAAGTATGGCAATTTATTTGTGTAGACCAATGGCTTTGGATAACTTCAGTCTATATGCCATTCTCACCTCAGAGATGCCTTGCTTTTTTTCAAAAGATACCCGTGATGCCTAGACTTAGCCCTGTCAATTCCTGATCCAGAAGATTGCTCCTGTGCTTTTAACCAGCATCTAACTAATTAAATTACATTGCAACTGTAATGTCAACTCTGAATATTAACAATCTCTGGAATGTCATTCCAGGTTTAATAAGTAATTTGATGTTGCTGATTTTTCAAACACACACACACACACACACCATACTGTTCTCAGACACTGAGCATGAAGCAAACACTTTCTCCAAAAGGAAATCATAGAATCATCAAGTTGAGGTGTTTTAAAGACATCTAGTCCAACTCCCTGACCAATATAGAAAATCCAGAGCTAAAACATCCCCAGCAAATGGTTGTTCAGCTACTGGTTGAAGTCCTCCAGCAAGGGGGAATCCATCACACCTCTGATATTCTGCTTTTACCATTTAAAAATCCTTCTAATGTTCAGCCAAAATTTACCCTCCAGTGACTTAAGAGACCATCAGATCTAGCCTTGTCCTCTGGGGCAACAGAGTGTAACAGAGCATCTGAAGAGTGCTTTGAGATATTCTTGGTGGCACTCCATAGCCAGCCCCACACACCCAAATGCCATCTCCACTACTCATGGATAGTCTATGTTTAACCTTATGAAAAGGTAAAAACCAAGGATTCCTATGGGATATCAGTCTTAAAGGCACAGAAATACTTTGAAGCTCTCAGTGTTGGCAACCCTACATGGACTTTTTCTTGTATACAGGACAGGGCTGAGTTGCTTACCATATCACTCTCAGAAATACTGGAAATACTTGCAACATCAAGGCTCATGGCTACCATCACAGGCTTTCCTAGAAACATTGAAAGAAAGTCAAATTGACAGAAGCAAACATGAAGGCACTGTTACATATGTGTGGATTAAAAGGGCATTTCTTAGCCTTCTATACAAAACCATTGCACCCAGGCAGGCACCATCAAGGTTATTTTTACAGGGTCAACCACCATTGATTTTATGGATGTAAAAATGTATAGTAATTTGAATAATTTGGCTGACCTAAGACACAAGCATTAACTTGAAAAATGGAATAGAATGGTGTACTAATGGGAGAGCAAGATCCTTTGGGACCTGTGAACAAGAGAGTGATGCTGAAGAACTAGGATCTCCAAGGAGAAAGGCATCCTCTCTTGAATAATAATATTTTGTTGCAACCACATTTAAAATATATTGTTTGCTATTACTAGATTGGTAGCTTGGTTACTTTAAAAAATTTCTGAATCACAAGGCTATCGCAAACCAGGTGCAAGTTGAATGAGATAATGTCTTCTTTGCTATGGACTACATCACCCATTGAGATCATCTGGAGAGGTTCGTCTACAGTTGCAACCAGCTCATCTGGTGGCTACTCAGGGACAGGCCTTCTCCATTGCTGCCCTGAGGCTTTGGAACACACTTCCTGCTGAAATAAGAGCCTCCCCATCTCTTACAACTTTTTAAAAGGCAGTCAAGATGCATTTGTTCACCCAGGCTTTTAAATGTGTTTTGAGAGTTTTAATGTTTTAAATTTTAATTGTTGAATTGTTTTCATTTTTTATTGGTTGTTTTTATTGTTTTGTTGTAAACCGCCCAGAGAACTTGCATTTGGGGTGGTATAAAAATGTGTTAAATAAATAATAAATAAATGATAACCAGGATGAGAAAGTCCAGGAAATGTATGGTACCTTTTACAATGCATTGTACAGGTTAAGCAATGAGGAACAAGCATGCATGAAGGTAGGGACAGGCCCCAAAGCAGGAGTCCTCCAGTGTAACATATTCTTGCCAACCAGCTGCATTTTTTTTAACCTAACCAAATTGTTCTCCCTACCCACTCTCTTGGCACATACCTACTAGGCACAACTCTGGCCTCATTTATTGTTAGTGGCTAAGGCACTAAACAGGACAACATGTGGTTCGTAACATTATGTTACCTGTTTTCTCTGATACATCCTGTTTGAGTCCTACCATTGTTAACTGGAGCAACGTTTGCTATTGCTCCATAATCAAAAAATCAGCTTATAATAGGCAACAGTTTAAAGAGTCTGAAACATCTGTATGAAAAGTATTGTTTTGTTTCACTTTTGCAAACCAGCAAAATGTGCATGACAACAATTCATATGACAAAGCAGCATGTGGTGGCTGCTTTAATTTCCATCATGTGGAAGCTTCTGTGTGTGGTGAGTTGCATATCTACCGATGTACGTGTGGAACTTCAGATTTTCTTCACACCATTATTTATACACGTTTAAGAGGGTCTGCAGTGCCATGATTAAAAAACAAACAAACAGAGGCTCTACAAAGTGAGTGCCTATATATACTCCACCTGCATATACTCCATTTAAACCTAGGTGTTTAAAATATTTTCCATCTGAGGCCTTTGCCAATATGCAATTTTACTTTGGAAGGGCAGGTGTGCATTTACATATCATCCAGACTTATGTCAAAGTCCCTATAAAGTATCAGAAAGCACTCCATACACAATTCGGGTTGTTCATTGGACATTGGAAATTAACCCAATTTATGTCCGAGGTAAAAAAATCCACTTTTTGCGTTGGGTTTTGTGGGGAAATGCCAAATATCGGATATGCCCCGTAGCTCGCAGTATTTCATCCCTCTTAATCACCAAATGTATGGATTAACATAACTTATTTGAGGGTCATTTTTCAACCTGAGTTCACAAGTGCCATCAGTGCAGAGTTGGTTGGGCCTGTGTTATTGGCCTTGTGAATAGTTCAACAAGAGTTCAAACTGTGGGCCAATCCCAATCCTCGAAGTATGAATTTCAGAATGTGGACTGGTTTTTAATCTGGGCATCTGGTCAGCCAGCAACAAGGTCAGAACACACATATACCTCTAATTCTAGCTGGCTGAAAGGTAAAGTGAAGGATAATTCCCATTTATGCCCAGGACAGACTCTGTGTGCGCGCAACCCTTGGATAACAGTTTTCTTGAATGTTTGCTCTGATGGTGGTTGTGTAGTTAAGATATTCTGACCATGAGCTCAGATCATAGTGGAGCACATTCACATTTCCTACACATTTTTTAGGGTGGGCAGCCTGCTATGGACAATGCAATTTGAGAATCTGCTCTCAGATTGGGAAAATGCTTGGAAATTGTTATATGAAGCCATCCTAATTTGACTGAACTCATCTGAGTATCGATGCTCCCCTTTATTAGCCATTAGGCCTGCAACAATTGTATTATTCTAACAGAGGGCTGAGCCAGCGTGGTGTAGTGGTTAGAGTGCTGGACTAGGACTGGGGATACCCGAGTTCAAATCCCCATTCAGCTGGGTGACTTGCTGGGTGACTCTGGGCCAGTCACTTCTCTCTCAGCCTAACCTACTTCACAGGGTTGTTGTGAGGAGAAACCTAAGTATGTAGTACACTGCTCTGGGCTCCTTGGAGGAAGAGCGGGATATAAAATGTAAAAAATAAAATAAATGAAAAAATTTTAAACATTGAGTAAGGTAATATGGTACAGTCCTTCATGTCAAAATCTCCTTGGCTATGGCCTATGGAAATACACATCACCAAAGGAACTGCACTCAGTTATTTCTGATATAGAGCTTAGGGCAGCCTTGCTGAAGTGAATAAAAATACAACAGGAATAGGTTAGACCAAGGGTCCATCTAAAAACTAATTAAAAGGCAAGGAGTACACATTAATTATAGACTGTGAAGACCAGTAAATTATTTCCTTCATGCAAAGTTGAATGCCTGTTTAGTGAGTCCATTTGACTGTAAAATGTCCTGATAGTGACATACCACCAAAGTTTGGTCGGAGATATCTGTTGTATCCTTGGGTGAGGTTCCCAAATCCAGGGAGGGATGATGCAGCCCGATAGTCTGGGCTGCTATCAACGTTATGACCCAGGATGCACTTTCTGGAAATGAAATATATGAATCGTTAAATGTGGTCCATTTCAATCCATCTCAGTCCATCTGCTGTGCAGCTGCAGCCGCACTCTTCGTCTGGTATATATTACACAAAGACAAAAATTGTTAATACAAAAAAGAAAAAAAAGAAACATTATACACCTTTCATATTAAACATCTGCGGCCAACAACACTTGTTAATGCTGTTTGATGGCTATAGGAGTGAGCCAGAATGAGCCAGCATGGTGTAGTAGTTAGAGTGCTGGACTTGGACCGGGAAGACCCAAGTTCAAATCCCCATTCAGCCATGAGACTTGCTGGGTGACTCTGGGCCAGTCACTTCTCTCTCAGCCTAACCTACTTCACAGGGTTGTTGTGAAGAAAGACTTAAGCATGTAGTACACCACTCTGGGCTCCTTGGAGGAAGAGTGGGATATAAAATATAAATAACAACAACAACAACAACAAATGCAATAAGAGCAAACGTAGAAAAATCAACCACAAACAGCAAGTGCTGCCTTTGTAAAGAAGCAGATGAAACAGTGGATCGCCTAATCAGCTGTTGCAAAAAGATCGCACAGACTGACTACAAACAAAGGCATGACAAGGTAGCAGGGATGGTACACTGGAACATCTGCAAAAAATATAAGCTACCTGTAGCCAAAGATTGGTGGGACCATAAAATTGAAAAAAGTTGTAGAAAATGAAGATGCAAAAATATTATGGGACTTCTGACTACAAACAGACAAACATCTGCCACACAATACACCAGATATAACTGTAGTCGAGAAGAAAGAAAAACAAGTTAAAATAATCGACATAGCTATACCAGGGCATAGCAGAATAGAAGAAAAAGAAATAGAAAAAATCACAAAATACAAAGGTCTACAAATTGAAATTGAAAGGCTGTGGCAGAAGAAGACCAAAATAATCCCAGTGGTAATTGGCACCCTAGGTGCAATTCCAAAACAACTTGAAGAGCACCTCAACACCATAGGGGCCACAGAAATCACCATCGGCCAATTACAAAAAGCAACTTTACTGGGAACAGCCTATATTCTGCGACGATATCTATAATAACAGCAACAACATTGATAATAAAATTCTGGCATCCCAGGTCCTTGGGAAGGACTCTTTGTCTGGATAAAAAAACCCAGGCAATAACACCTGTGTGTGTAAATAAATAATAATATAGGAGAAGTTGGACTATGTCCAGTGCTTGCGGGCATGCTATACCTCCCTCGCAGCTCAGGTGGAAGAGGAATGCTGCAAGCCCATCAAAAAGTAGAGGAGGAGAAAAGAGGCCTTGAAGAATATATAAAGGACAGTGAAGAAGATGCACTTAAAATGGTCAATAACAAGAAACTATTCAACACCAATGAAACAAAGCAGGCCTACAAGAAAGATCAAGTCAAGAATGAGCAGAAAAATGGAAAAATAAGCCCCTGCATGGTCAATATTTGCACAATATAAGTGGAAAATCAGACATCACCAAGACCTGGCAATGGCTTAAGAATGGCAACTTGAAGAAAGAAACAGAGGGTTTAATACTGGCTGCACAAGAACAGGCACTAAGAACAAATGCAATAAGAGCAAACGTAGAAAAATCCACAGCAAACAGCAAGTGCTGCCTTTGTAAAGAAGCAGATGAAACAGTGGACCACCTAATCAGCTGTTGCAAAAAGATCGCACAGACTGACTACAAACAAAGGCATGACAAGGTAGCAGGGATGGTTCACTGGAACATCTGCAAAAATTACAAGCTACCTGTAGCCAAAAATTGGTGGGACTATAAACTTGAAAAATTTGTAGAAAATGAAGATGCAATAATATTATGGGACTTCCGACTACAAACAGACAAACACCTGCTACACAATACAGCAGATATCACTGTAGTCGAGAAGAAAGAAAAACAAGTTAAAATAATCGACATAGCTATACCAGGGGACAGTAGAATAGAAGAAAAAGAAATAGAAGAAATCATAAAATACAAAGATCTACAAATTGAAATTGAAAGGCTGTGGCAGAAGAAGACCAAAATAATCCCAGTGGTAATTGGCACCCTAGGTGCAATTCCAAAACAACTTGAAGAGCACCTCAACACCATAGGGGCCACAGAAATCACCATCGGCCAATTACAAAAAGCAACTTTACTGGGAACAGCCTATATTCTGTGACGATATCTGTAACAACAGCAACAACACCGATAATAAAATTCAGCCATCCCAGGTCCTTGGGAAGGACTCGATGTCTGGATAAAACAAACCAATCAATAACACCTGTCTGACTGTGTAAACAATAATAATAAGATAGGAGAAGTTGGACTATGTCCAGTGCTTGCTGGCATTTAAGAATGTACCCCAAAATCTGTGGAAGTCATAGAAGCAAAGGCAGATATCCCACCAGCCGTGAACTCTTGAAACTTTAGAGCTGGATGAAATTGAGCTGAGGGGCAGTGCTGCTCCCCACAACCCCCCTCCTCAGAAAACAGACAAAAATAAAATTTGCATATGAAGTAAGACCCAAGTTAGCGCAGGGACTCCTATCTTTGTTGCTAATTTTCATTCCCCCCCTCCATGCTCAGTCTAGAGGTGCACCTAGGTAATTTTGGAGCCTAGATCTAAAAGCCTTTAGAGGGATTCCCCCACAGCTGGAGCCCACCCGCCACAAGTTAAGCATCACCCCCCCACACACACACACACCCAGTGACAAACATAGTATTTTTAACACATGGGCTTTTGGGGGCACAAACAACAACTGAACTCACAAGGATGTAAGAATATAAAACAGGTATATTTTTATGCAAATATGCATTAGCAGAAACATTTTAACATGCAACTTAACATATTCCCATCCCACATTTTTTTCCCCTCCACTCCTCCCATCCCTAAAGCACTCAGCAAAGGTCAAAATCACACTTGGCTGCCCAGCACAGGGTAGACCAGCGGCGACCACACCATCCAGGACAGACTACCCCTGCTAACTTGGCAAAGAGGCACCTTTTAACGTGGTGATTCTCTTTATTTAGTATAGTAACTGGCCCTATCCACACCCAGCACAGTACTTCCAGTGACTGTTGCTGGTGTCTAGCTTGTGTTTCTTTTTAGATTGTGAGCCCTTTGGGGACAGGGATCCATTTATTTATTATTTCTCTGTGTAAACCACCCTGAGCCATTTTTGGAAGGGCGGTATAGAAATTGAATAAATAATAATAAATAAATAATAAAGAGGACTGGAGGGCCCCCAGGGCGTGTGGAGGCCCTGGACTTTGGCCCCGAGAGGGTTACTCTTCTACATAATTATTTTAGAACAAGTGAATTTTGGCCCGTTGAATAACGGGCGCTAGTAACGGCGCTCCTGGCCCCCCCGCCGCCATTCCCCCTCCCTCCGCCGTTCCCCCCCCCCACCTTTAAGGGCCAAATCGGCCCAGGCACTTGCCCCCGCCAGGCCGGGGAGATGGAGACCGGGGGCGGAGCGGAGGCCATGTAACTTTTTAAAAAAAATTTACTCCCGTGGCCGACGCCACCGACCGCCCACCCTCCCTCCCAGCTGCCGAGTCCCCCTTACCCTGGCCGACTGCTGTCGGCCGTAGACAGCTCTCAATTTAAGAGGCAGAGAGGAGCTCGCAAGCAGAGCTCCTCTCTGTGCAAAGCCTCTTGCCGAACTGCCGCTTTGGGCGCAAGGGACGGGGGGCTCGGCAGCTGGGAGGGAGGGTGGGCGGTCGGCGGCGTCGGCCGCGGGAGTAAATTTTTTTTTTAAAGTTACATGGCCTCCGCTCCGGCCCCGGCCTCCATCTATTTTGGCTGAGGCGGCGGCTCTGCCGCCGCCTGGGTCACTTTCCCGCCACCTCCTCTCCGGCTTCTTCGGGGCGGCCGCTTCTGGCCGCCCAAGATGGCTGCCGGGTGCCGGCGAGCTTGTCTCCCTTGCCCTGTTCTGGGCCTGCGACGGACACCAAGCGTTTTATTAGAGAGGATGCCCCCACTGTCCATCCCCCGGGTTCTCACAATCATAGCAGGGGGCGTTGTGCATGTTTGCTCTGCTCATTCCAGCAGGGAAGATCTCTGGCAGCAAAGGGCAGGCACTTTCTGGGGTAGGGAAACAATGGCAAGAGGAAGAAGGGTTCCCATCCCCCTGAATGTTCACAGGGCTCCATTTGTCAGGATTTAATGATCAACAGAGAATAATTTTAGAGCACAGTAAAAAGAAAAACATCCTGCAAGATGCCTGAATTTCTTGGAGAGCATGTATGAAATAATTTGGTTAAATATGGGCCAAGAGCATAACCCCTCCCTTTCTCCAGAATAAATCATCTGTTTCTTTCTGTCCCACTTCTACACTCTGAGCACATGGGCACAAGTTAAGCCCATGTGGTGGGGTGGTTTTGATCAGAAATTAAATTTTTGACATCTGGAACTGTGCTACAGGAACACTAAAGACTTTTTCTGCAGCAGTTCCAATTTATTTGTAGATGGCAAACGTAGCCGTCCAGGAGAGATTGACTGGAGCTTCTTGCACTGACATGACATGTCTACCATGACTGTGACTGGAATATGGTAGACCACATAAGTATGCACTCAGTGTAAGGGAAAGCATATTCATAACACTGTAAGCACTGGTAGAGTTCAAGAGCAGCATAGGTTGCTGGAAACAGCCCGTACCTGATGGATCTTTCCAGAGCCCAAGTCATGGGGTGGCTACCCATCTTGACCAATGGTTACCATTAGCCAGAGCCATGACCTTGCTGCCCAGCGAAGGCTACACACCACATGGATCTCATGACTAGCTAGTTTCTAAAAAAAATCAGTCAAGGCAATTTGCTTTAAGAATACATATGCAGCTATTGCATCACGCTTATTTAGGAATGTAGGAAGCTGCCATATACTGAGTCAGACCATTGGTCCATCTAGCTCAGTATTGTCTCTATAGACTGGCAGCAGCTTCTCAAAGGTTACAAGCAGGAGTCCCTCTCAGCCCTATCTTGGAGATGCCAGGGAAGGAAGGAACCTGGAACCTTCTGCATGCAACCAGGCAGATGCTCTTCCCAAAGTGGCCCCATCCCCAAGCCTGCTTACAAAGGGGACAATTCATGCTTGCTACCACAAAACTAGCTCTCCTATATCTATACTGAAAAAATGCAGAATTTCTAAAAGTATTTGAATTCCTCCTTTTTGCCAGGCATGTGTGTACTCTAAATTCTGATGCTTTTCATTTTCATATAGGTCATCAATCTGAGTTAATATGGGTTGACACCTTTCATTTCTAAAAAATTTATTATCTCAGATGGAGTTCCAGAAGAAGGATTTTTTTTTTAAAGCCCTTAGAAAAAGGTTCTCCTAAGCAAGTGAAGAATGTCCTCTTCTGACAGAAGTTTTTAAATATCAGTATAAGGTGTGTTTCTGAGCATGTGCAAAGTGCCCCCGAAGCACTATGCTTTCTTCTATAAAAGCATATCTTATAGAAAATAGGGAAGTGAGAACAACAAATTAAACATGTAGGCTGATGTGATGAGGAGAATTATCCAAAGTAGCCCATTGAAATTAAAATGATGAGTTAGGCGTTGCCTAACTCATCCTTTTAATTTGAGTGGAACTATGAATAATTTCCTTCATTATATCAGACAAAAAACTTTTTTTCTGGCTTTATTTCCTGCTCTGACACATGGCAGAGGGGTGAAACTCTGGTCAGATTAGCAAAATACTTGCCAGGAAACAGCCCTCTAAAGACAACACAACTGTTTACATTTTGCAATAGTAAGTTTAGTTTCTTCATTAATAATGGTGCAGTTGGGAAACAGCAAGTCTCTGCTGATTCTGGGTAAATTCAGCACTGGATCTAGGTAAATTATACCTCACACTCCAGCCTTGTCGTGTCTTGTGTCTTTTGTCTTTCTCTTCTCCCTTGAAGCGGCAGTAGTAGCTACTTCAAGACATCCAAGATGTGAATAAGGAACATACATAGAGGGAGTAGCACCACAATGGCGGGTTCTACCCCTACCTGTGGACATTCATGGGCTGTGAGCATTGAGGGCTCTCTGTAGAAGCTCTTGACAGGTGTTCTAACTGACAGGGTGGCATCATGGCAACAGGCTCTGTTGGGGTTTTGCCATAGACATTGTCTCATCTCTTTGTATGGGGCATGCTTCTCTATGTGAATGTCTTGATGTACTGGCTTGGGTTTATCACGGTTTATTTGCTCCTTACTTGCTGCCTTGAATTGAAACTGAGAGGTTCTCCCTCTCTCTGCATAAGAGACTGTTAGTTTATTATTTGTTTTCCTTTTGCAATCAGGAAATTTGCTGCAATCAGGAAAAGAAAAGATCATACTATAAAACAAATTGTGGGACTCAAAATTCAAGAATGAGACCATGAGAAGCAGGAGATTGTTGGGATTTTGCCATAAACATTGAGACTGTTCTCACACGCAGGCAAAACCAGGCTAACGGAGCCAGGCCTGGTCTTGCCCGTGCATGAGAACTACCAAGATTGTGCCCGATCCCGGTGGTGCCTTGGCAGCAAATCTGTCAAGCCAGCCGGCCTCTTAGATGAAGTTAAGAGAGCGCTCTCTTAACCCCATTTTTCTGACCGCCTACGAGCCCCAGCTGCTTGCAGCCGGAGCTGGGAGACCACGGGGCTCCTGGCCATTGTGAGGGGAATCCCCACAATGCACTGTGCACTCGTGTGGTGCATTATGGGAGCTTTGGGGAGTGGGATGATGCCTCCCAGCACCCCGACCCTCTGCACTGTCAGAGACAGCAGCTGCATATCTGGGCATGTGATCTCTATTCCCAGACCAACAGAGAGGATCGTCTGAGAGGTGAGCTTTTTGAGGCTTCTTCCCCTGCTCCTTCCAGCCCTTTCTCTTGGATCACGAGAAAGGGCTCATTGTCTCAGTTCTTTGTATGGGGCATGCTTTTCTATGTGAATGTCTTTATGTACTGGCTCGGGGATGAAGTCACGTTTGTTTGTCTGTTTCTTGCTTACTGCCTTGAATTCAAACTGAGAGGTTCTCCCTCTCTCTGCATAAAAGACTTTTAGTCAATTTATTGTTGTTTTTTTTCCATAGCCTATGTTTTAGTTAGTAATAAATATCAAACTTCTGTTTCTCAGTTAAAGTTGCTTCCTGTTCAATTATTTGTAGAGGTCAGGATACGTAATTACTCGGCAATAGGCTCCACTCCAACATATGCACACTCACTTGAGCATCAGAAATGAGCCTACATGTGTACACGTGTACATATGTAGGCTCAAATCAGACTCCGAGACAAACCCAAATGGGCCAGGAGTTGAGGTTTTCTCAGCAATGCTGCTACTCCACCCTCCACATTCATTCAACATGCTTTGAAGTCTGAAAAAGGCTGTTGGCCACTCTTCCAAAATGGCCCAGTGTGGAGACTAGCACCCCTTCCTTAATCTACTTTTTTGCAAGTATGCTTAGGATTGTGCTCAGGGAGACAGTGCTCAGATGATGGGACCCTTAAGGGACCCTTAATGAACCTGCAAGCTAGACAGATCATGGCAGAGCCATCTAAAAACAATAGTACAAAAGGAAATGGGGCAGGCCCTCTCCTATTATTCAAGCACTGCTGAGAGTTTTAATGAGCAATAGCTGTCACTCATTAAGAATGCTAAAAAGTGTAGGTTAATCTAATCCTTAAGGCTTGCACAAATTCAGTAAAGGGGAAGGACTACTAGAGGGAGTAGCTCTCACCTTTCAAATGTCTCTAAGCTGAGAGAAAAACCCAGAAGGGCTGTGAGTATGAGGGCAGGAAAGCAGCCTCCTGATACCCATTTCTTACCCAAAAGAGCTGGGATGAATATTCATCCATTTCTGTTTTTACATCAAAAGTTGCCCTTTCATCAAGGTAGAACTTTTACTTGAAAAAGCAGGTAACCTATTTGAAAGTGTGGTGTTTTCGAGCAGTTAAAACAAAGAAACTATAAAGTTCCTAGGCAGATCATAAAGGGACTTCTTCCAGCTACCCCAGGCCTTAGATGATTATGGCTCAGAAGAAGCTATATCTCTGGTCAATTCACAGTTTCCACATACCAAGAGTGGCTATTATTATAAATTAAATAGCCCCTGCATCCTAGGTATGCACAGCTATGAAATGTACAGAATTTAAGTATGCTTAGAAATGGGTGAAAGAAATACATGCTAAGCCAGCTTGATGAGGTTGGGTCCCAGGCTGCTAGCTGTATTTAATACCCCTAGACCATAGCCCTATTCACATGTTATGTTCACCACATGTACAATCTGTGTACAGCATACACATGTTCAGATCTGCATACATGTACAATTATTCACACATGTTCAACACACTTACAGTAGTACATGTCTTGCTCTACTCTGCAGTCTATTCATTCATTCATTTACTTTATTATAGCCAACGGCCTCTCAATACAACAAAACCACACAAAAAACTATACATCACATCAGTGGCATCAAAAGAAACTGCAATAGGAACAATACAATAAGAGTATCATACATAAGAAAGTTTTCAATAGATAAAATTTGTTCACCCTTCTAATATGCCATGCTTGCATCTAGCCTCTCAACATATCTTCTGCGAAGTTTACTTGCAATACAAAGAAACTTGGCAACTCTTGCAGAGATGAAATCATCTAAGTCTGCAAGTAAAAACTCCACTTTCTCCTGGCCTGAGGTCAATCTGCGATCTCTTAAAAGGGGAGAAATTAATTATTCTCTTAGCTCTTATAAAAACAACAATGCAACAAAACGTGTTCAGTAGATTTAACCTCTCCTGCATGACACGGGTACAATCTCTGGAGAGAGGGGATTTTCTGGAATCGCCCTTCCGGGACAGCAGAAGGAAGGGCATTGAGTCTGGCCGCAGTCATTGCTCTACGATGTTCAACAAAGGATAGCTTTATCAAGTATCTAGCTGGGAGCCGTCTATCAATTTGGGCCCCCTTAAAAACCCCAGATCTTATTTTACTAGCATCCTCCTGCCTGGCAATGTCCATTATATTTTGGTTTATGGCATCTGAGGCCTTCTCGAGGCCCATCTGTCTTATCACCAAAAATGAAAAACCCAACCTGCTCAATCTATTGTCAATGACCCATTTCCATTGGGTCTTATAAAAGAATCTTCTAGGACTAGCGGGTCAAGCCCATCAGGGCAGAAAAACAACTTGGGCCAAAAACTGAACAAGGCCTTCCAAATTCTGGCCTCAACAGTAGGCCAGCCCACTTCCAATCTGAGGCATGCGTTGGGAACAGACTGGGCGACCCTCAGTATACCCCTGAGGAATTTAGTTTGAACAATTTCCATCCTCCGAAAGTTAGTGTAGGCGTCCATCTGCGCATCCACCATAAGTAGGGCCAAAACTTTGGCCTTGAAAAGTTCAAGGGCCACCTGAACTGATTGGGCACGTTTTCTGGTATACAAAGAATGGATTGCCGTGGCAACTCTTTGGGCGCTGAGACTTACATAATCCCTATGGGCAGCAAAACTCTTGTTTGCTTGCGGGACCCATCCTAACTATTTAAATTGCCTCACTTGCTCCAATTTATGACCATTTAAGGACCAAGTACAATTTCAAGGTCTGTTTAAGAAAACCATAATTTTGGTTTTGTCATAATTTATGGATAGCTCCTGGGTGGTACAATAATCTGCCAACTCCCGTAACGCTCTTTTGAGACCAATTTGAGTTCTTGAAACTAATGCGGCATTGTCCGCATAAAGTAAAACATTGATGTGTCTGCCAGCTAATTTAGGCGGATGGAACTCTAGTTTCTTCATGTGGGTGACTAGGGAATTAATATAAAAATTAAAAGACATAGGGGCCAAAATGCACCCTTGCCGAACCCCCCTGTCTCATGATAATTGGCCTAGTCACCTGGCCTCTGTTGTTAAGCCAGACCCTTAATGAAGTATCATCATGAAGTTCAAATACCAAGTTTCTCCCATAGCCTACCTCTCAGGACCGAATCAAATGCGAACTTTAAGTCCACAAATGCTGTATATAATGCGTCTGGGGCCTTCCCCGAATATTTTTCTGCCAGATGTTGTAACACAACTATCAAGTCTATAATCTACCTTCCAGCCCTAAAGCCATTTTGTTCCTCGGCAAGAATCTGGTTGTTATCAAGCCACTCCATGAAATGAACAAGAAGATGCCTGGCATATGATTTGCCTATAAAACTTAGAAGGCTGATAGGGCGGAAGTTCCCTGGTTGGCCCCTTTGACCTTTCTTATAAATTGGAACTATAATCGCCGACTCCCAATCTTTGGGAATCAGGGCTGTCCAATCGATGTGCGAAAAGAGGGCTGCCAATATTGGGGCCCACCACTCCAAGTTGTTCCTAATACACTCCACCAAGATATAGTCTGGCCCAGGAGTCTTACCCGCTTTAAACTGATTTACCAGAGATACTATATCAGAGCATGAGACCAGCGGCCAAACTGGACATTCCTCCAGATTGACCAACATTGGCGGGGAGGGCCATTCATCCGAGCCATATAGTCTGGAAAAATTGTCTTCTCATACAGCTGCTGGAATTCGAGGTTCGGTTCTGGATATTCCCCTTCCCATAAATTGGATAACATCAAAAATAAGAGTGGTTTTTTTGTTGGGCGGCAAAGATCAACTGCTGGCAGTCCGCTCTGTCTGCCTCAATTTTTTTTTACTCTGATAAGTTTTTTATATGCACTCTTCAGATGTAATAAACTCTGCAGTCAAGGGAGTCAGTACCCAGGTTTGCTTTTAAAATGAACTTATGTACATTCATTCATTAACCTAAAAACCTGTACATGTCTGAATAAGGTTTCTAACAGTACTGGGATAAGATGGGCTGTTACCATTGTGATGAAAAAATAGGTGTCCTAAGGGGAAACATATGGGCAGACATCCAGGCTAATACAGCACAGGTGCTATGGGGGAGGGTGATTTTAGCCATTCTCCCCTTCCCTCTGAAGCCTCCTGAAAATATGGCCCAGAAGGCCATGCACCGTTAGACTGAATATTAGCCATTGCTCTTTCTCTGAAACCCTATCTTGATTCCTAGAAACTCTATATACATATTTAAGAAATCTGGTCTACATTCCCCCTTGTGGAGGTTAAATATGTCCCAGTCCCAGAAAATGGACTGAATCGTTTCATACTAGGAAACTTCCTCATGCCCTTTGCTAACTTGACAAAGGGACACATTCCAAAGTGGTGACTGTCATATTTAGCAGGGGGAGGCAATTGTCCCCAGCACAACATTCACTCCCTCCGCATTGATGGCTGTGGCTGATGTCTCTCCCTTGTGTTCCTTTTTAGATTGTAAGTCCTTTGAGACAGGGAAGCCTTCTCATTTCTTTTGCAAAGTAAACCGCTTTGTGAATTTTTGTTACTGCATATAAATCATTTTTGTTACAGCATATAAATAGCCTAAATAATAAAGAAACAACACCCAGTCTCTAGCTCTGGAAAACATGATACATTTTCTTCCATAAATGGTTTTGCTGCACTATTGCTATCCCCATGCATGTCAACATACCCTTGAAACAGCAGAAAAAGCCACACACGGGTGGAAGGATAATAACTGTAGCACATTTGTGATGTTGGTTTCACCACTCTTTGGCTTAATTATCAATGATCTGCGGAGTAAAAGAGAAACATATTTCATTTCGATAGGCTTATGGAAATTAAACAGTTTTGTACTTTGTGCAAGTGGTTTTTGTCTTGTGTATGTTGGTGTTCACTTACAGTTTCAAGTTGGTTACTGTTCAAAGCAGAGTACTGGACAGATTCTAAACCTAATGAGAACACTTGGTGATCCACCATAGGCTGTTCTTATATACTAACTAGGGAAGGGTGAACCATCTCTCAATCAGGCTCAGAACTGTGCTTATAAAAATGAACTATTCCCTCCCCCTCTATAACGCAGAAAATAGCTCATTTTTTTTTAAAAAAAATCCATTTCAGAGACTATTTCAGACCCTGTCATGCCCCCAGTGATGTCCCTGGGAGCACGATAGGATCCAGTCTACCCTGAAATGCCCCCATTCATACCAACATACCTCACCCACCCACCCACCTCCCTGCTCCCTCCTCCCCACTCTCTCCTCCCATTCCTGCCCTTGCTTTTAGGTGCCTAGAGATGGCAGCAGAGGAGCCATCTCTAGCTCATAGCCAGCGCCATGCAAACACACAGTTGTGCACTGGGTATTCATTCCTGCTGATGGTAGCAGCTTGTGCCTGCACCTGGGCAATGACTCAGTCAGAAACTGCATTTTGCTGACCCTGGCTGCCACCACTCCCTCCTCCTAGCACCTAAAAGGAAGGTGAGAATTCCTCTTCCTCCCTCCCTAATCACCATGCTCTGGCCTCTAGCATTTTTGCAAAGAGAACTAGTCACCACCTTGCCTCACTGGTTGCCACTGGACTCCACACCCTTTCCAGGTTTTTCTGCCTCACTCTTGAGGAGCTTTCAAAGGTCTTATCAAATAGAGTCTGGCTTACTCATGGCTACTTTTCATGTTATCTATGCAGCATGTAACCAGGATCGAAATCACAAGGAATACATCTAGGAAACACTGTTGGGCAAGGTTCACAGAAAGGAACAGAAGCAGCTCAAACACTGAAGAGACCTTCTACCATTTCTATGTGGGACCTATACAGGATTTCAGAGGGTCCTACAATTCCTGATAGATTGGGCCCAAGAGATAGTTTGGTAAGGTGTGCATCGTATCCTCATACCAGAGAATGTCCAGCTTCCTCTCATGAAAACAAACCACCCTGAAAGATGAAACCGATTTAAAAATGGATTTCATCAACACCTCGCTAAGCAGACAAACAAATAGCACACTGCGTCAAATTACAGCACTTGTACAAGTTACTTAAAAGCAATTATTGGTGCGTTGCCTTCCTTCATTCTTATGGGTATTGTTGTTTGGAGAGGAAGGATGAAAATGCTATATTTTAAAGTGGTTTTGTTGACTTTTCTGGGAGTGGGCATGTATCTTGGCTTCGAGCCAGCTATTACACCGTATTGTGCTCATCAGAGCATGAACGATAAGATCAATTAGCCTTCACCTAATGCCGCTCTTCTGTCCAACTCACTACCGTATGCTCACCAAAATAGAACAATGGAGCTGCATTAGCTCCCCTGAAGCTGTCTTCTAGGCCAGCGATTTTTAATGACTGTTCTGAGGAACTTTGGAAATCAATAGTTCCTCCATAAGAAGATAAGAAATGGTGAACAAGTTTCCCTGAAGCGTGTCTTGCCCATCATTACTGTTCTTCCCTCTGCCATGCACAGCCATGGGAGTGTGTACTCATTCACAGTTCATGCAGGGTGATAGTAAGGGTCCTTCCAGACAGCAATAAGTTGCCCTGTTCCTGTACTGTTCCAAGTGTGACTTTACTCACCCTCCACACACCCTCAGGCTTCTGTCATCCTTCCCAGCACTAGCTTATGCTCTGTTCAGATAAAGAGCAGGGTCTTAGCATGATTTTCTGTTCCACTTGCCAGTCAGCTCTTGCTTTCTGAGAAGAACCACCATTTGCCAGAAAAGTAGTAATCGATTCTTCTCGAAAAGCAAGACTTGACCGGCAGGCAGCACTGCAAAAATCACTTGGGGATGCTTGGCATCTGAACAGAGTGTAAATTCATGCTGGGAAGGATGACAGAAGCCTGCAGGAGTGTGTGGAAGAGGAGTAAATGCACACTTGGAACAGCACAACTTCGGGGCATAGCTAGGGGAGAGGGTGGCCTGTGTCCACCCCTCTCTCCAGCGGCCCCTTGGAGTGAGGGAGAGAATGAAGAAGATAGAGGGGGTGGAGGGGGGGGCCCTCAGGAGCTCAGGGGCCTGGGTTCTTTAAACCCATCCACTCAATTATAGCTACACCCCTGGCACAACTTATTGCTGTCTCTGGAAGGACTCTGAGATTCTATCAACTTGCTATTCAAAGCACTGTTGTGCTAAAATCTGGTGATGTTCCATTTTCTATTAACAATACTACTGTTTAGAAAACAGCAAAATATTATGTGAAACATTCCCTATGTTCCACTGTTTCATATTTTCCCCATGTCTGCTAATTGCCATTGTTGTTGATTCAATATGGCAGCCAATCAAAATATAAACAACATCCCTTTGTAATCCATGTGCTGATAGATACAAATATATCTGGATCTGTACATGGAAGGGAATCCTAGGTATAAGTCACCATCTTAAGAGAAATAGAAAATAGTCTTCATTCGTTTTACTTAAAACTACTTGGAGTTTTGTTTTGTTTTTATTTGTAAAGATATTGCCCTCTCCCCTCCCCCCCCAGCTCCATTGCTGTGATCCGATTGCAAATCTGATGGTCTAAAAAGCTGCCAGTTTAAGACCGGAGTTAAGGCTATCTCATTTTGGCTCAAGCTCCACAAAACTGGGAAATCGGTACCTAAAGCTGATGCCTTGACTGTTGTGCCACATGATCAGTCATGACATTGTGCAATGTCACCACTTGTGTTCACAATTTGCCCTCCATGCACCCACACATTTCCTTGGTCTTTGAGGCCCCAATCAAGACGGGGAGCGTGGAGTGCATGCAACCAGCAAATCTGCCCTACATTGCCCATCAATGTGCCTGGAACACAGTAAGGAGAAACAGCCGAGGAAGGAGCTACAGCAGGGATGCTGTGGGGAAGGGTAAGCTTAAGTACTCCTGCCCTTCCTCTCCATTTCTCTGCTCCAAATTACCATCTTCCAAAAGAGCATCTGATTACATGAAGCAGCTCTCAGGATTTAAAACACTTATCGGTATGTAATATTTCGTTCTTCCCTTTGATCTTTGTGAATGAGGCTCAGACTGAAACATGTTACGACCAGTATGTGTGCGTGAATAGGTTCAGGTCCAGACTGGGACCGTGGCATGAGGGAAGGAGAGGTGCAGCCCTTTCCCCCTGACCCATGCTTCAATCTCCAGAAAACTCCTCCCCCCATCCTATGCATATTTACTTTGGCCTAAGTCCCATCAAAATTAGTAGGATTTCTTTTTTCACAGTAAAAAAATTTAGGATACAAGATTAGCATCTGAAATCACAAGCAATGATCAAAGACTGGCTTCCCCCCACCCAAGGTCATTGCAGACTTTCATAAAATCCAACCAAGGCTATTTTTGTATATCTGTAAATATCTAAGCACATTTGATCATGGAATCTGTTTTTATCCATGTGCCCTAGAATGTGCAAATATTCACCATAAAAGGAAAGAACTCTTTGCAGGGCGTGAGGCGAAGAAAATTTTGAGGTGCTGTAATCTGGAACTTGACAAAGGATGGTCTTGCTTTAAAAAGAAAAGAACAGAATAATTTGGTTAGGCTGCTATAACATGAAAATTTTTTTTTCTTCATTCCAGAAATCAATTAGATGAATTAATCAGTGAGACCCCCAGCATCGGATGAGGATCTATACATACCAATGGGTGCTATGCATGCAGTTCCCCCCTTGATCCAGCTGCCAGAGCTGTGTCAGAAAACTGTTGATAGTAGCATTGAACAGCTGTTTGGGGAGGCACAGGCTGGAGGCACATTTAACTGGATCAGTTAAACACTACAGTATAATGTGGTTGGGAGAAAAGGTTGAAGATGAATGTCCTGGACAGAGAGGCATTGGGGGGGGAAATGACTTAATATTGTTGGGAGGGGGGCTGTAATGGGGTGAGAAAGATTTTCATTCATGTTTATTTTGATGTAAGTTTGCGTTCTTTTGATAACAATAAAATAATGGATAAGGGGAAAACTTGATCAGGGCATAACCGATCAATAAGAATAGCTGGGTTTTTTCCCCAGAGGAAGATATATTTTCTTTGAAGAAACAAGGAAAATCAAACTTAGCATAACTATAGCTTGCCTAAAGGTAGTAATGAGTTGTTGTTGTTTTTACCAAAACCCCCAACAATTTTAGTTTGGAGGGGGTTTACCCTCCCACAGTTCTGGAACATGCATCTTTAGCTTTAGTGGATTTTCACCTGACTTCCCATTGAGTGTGTGGCTAGCACTGGTTGCAGTTATGCATCAAGAGTTTCAGTTTCCCCAAACTCTGGTACATACCATCAACTGGGGAAAATAATTTTAATAGATTTTCATTCACCCTCACTGCAGAAGGTTTCCTGTGCTGCTGGTACAAATATGTCGGATTTTAAATCCCTCCCTCCCAAAATGGGGGTACATCTTCTTCAAAATGTCCAAATGAAAACAAAAGGAATAAATCATGGGTACTGGTATAGAAGTCACCTAATGGCGCAGCGGGGAAATAACATGCCTAGTGAGCAATTGGTTGCTGGTTTGAATCCCTGCTGGTATGTTTTCCAGACTATGGGAAACTCCTATATTGGGCAGCAGCGATATAGGAAGATGCTGCAAGACATCATCTCATACTATGTGGGAGATGGCAATGGTAAACGCTTCCTGGATTCTACCAAAGAAAACCACATGGCTCTGTGGTCACCAAAAGTCGACACCGACTGGACGGCACAACTTTACCAACTTTACTGGTATAGAAAACAGATGAATTAAAAACAAGTTAAAATAGAAACATATGCTAAAAACACCAACCCAATCAGATGAGAATCAACCAACTGCTAAAGTCTAATTGAAATAAAAATGTTTTATAATGGTTTTAAGGGATGATTCTTATATAACCTTTTGCACTTAGATGTCCATACTGCTGTAGAACATACACCCACACACCATGGGTTGGATCCAAAGAACCACAAGTGAAAGGAAAATAGCCAGTAGCACAGGTTCCCAAATGCTTGTGCAAAAGCGTATGTATGAGCGCACACAATGCTATAGAAGGTAGACTCTTAAGCTCCTGCTTCTGCTTAAGGCTGTGCAAGGTGAAGAGCCTTGAAAGCTTCAGCTTTTCTTTTCTTGCAAAAGGTTCCAGATTGGCCCCTCTATAAGCAGAAGATGTTTTCTGCATGCAGGAATGCATATTTGGATCCAGCCTCATGTCGAGTGTAAATTCAGGCCACTGCTTCAGTTTTTAAAAGAGACACATGCGCACCTTTCCGAACAGACAAGGAACTTGCGTAATTTGTAAGAGACAGATCACTGAGTACAAAAAGTCATGTAAAAGATCTGTGCTCAATAATCTCAGATTTGAACTTTTGGTAGATCTCCCATGAACAGAGGTCTACAGTTGTTGTCTGGTCAGTGAGAACATCTCTCTGCACAAATATAATATTTTGACTTGGCTCATAAGCAATAGGCTTGTGCACGATCACAAATCCTACTCCAATCTGATCCAAAACCATATATTTCAGTTTGGGGTTCTTTAGACCCTTCTGAATTTCAGTATCATTTTCGGTATCATATTTCCTTTAAGAAATCCAAAATCATTTAGAATAATTCCAATCTGAAATAGGGTTCCCAATTTTGGAGCAGAATTATCTCTGATATCCTCCAAAGTGGCCATTTCCAATATCTGCAAATGCATAGGCCTAATAAACAGTATTACTAAGATCTTATAATTGATATAAGATCTTAGTCAATGAAAGTCAAAGAGCACAGTGAAAAAGTGGGACTACGACTAAATGTAAAGAAGACTGAACTAATGACAATGGGTACAGCAACCAGCCTCAGAACTGATAATGAAGACACTGAAGTGGTGGATGGCTTCTGCCTTTTAGGAACAACCGTCAACAGTAAAGGATCCAGCAATCAAGAAATACGCCACAGACTAGCACTTAGTAGGGTTGCAGTGAAGGCTTTGGAAAGGATATTTAGATGCTGTGACAGGTCTATACCTACGAAGATTAGTATCGTTCGGACAATGGTTTTCCTCATGACACTCTATGGATGCAAAAGCTGTAATCTGAAGAAGCAAGATAGAAAAAGTATTGACACTTCTGAACTTTGGTGCTGGAGAAGACTTTTGACGATAGCATGGACAGCCAGGAAAAGAAACAAATGGATCCTAGAACAAATCAATCCAGAATTTTCACTCGAGACACAAATGACCAGGCTCAAACTATCATACTTTGGACACATTATGCGAAAACCCAGCTTCCTTGAGAAGTCCATAATGCTGGGGAAAGTTGAAGGAAGAGAAGATGAGGACAGCCAGCAGCATGCCCTCAACTCCTGCCTGTGGCTTCCAGCAGCATCTGGTGGACCACGGTGTGAAACAGGATGCTGTACTAGATGGGCCTTGGGCCTGATCCAGCAGGGCTATTCTTATGTTCTTATGACTCGATTATGACAGCAATGAATGCACCACTGAGAGACCTTAAAAGCCAAGTTGAAGACAGATCATCCTGGAGGAAATCTATCTTTGTGGTTGCTAAGAGTCAACACCAACTTGATTACACTTAATCAATCAATCAGCCAACCAACCAATCAATCAATATTTGATACTGGGAATCATGACAGAATGTAAGGGAACAAGCAATATCTTAATTAAGCTTAGAGATGTGAAGGCTTGGAAAAAATCTGTGGGGCGGGGAACTATCCCCCCCCCCCACCAAAACAACAACAACAACAATCCTGTTTTTTTTCTGGGGGATTTTCCCCAGGTCTTCACATTTCTAGTTATGCTGCATCCTAGCAGTTCAGGTTAAAAACAGCACCTTGAATTATCCTTGGAAGACAATAGGAAGCCAGTTCAGATGTATTACCACCATCATTTGTTCCATGTGTTTGGTGTGTGTTCCATGTGTGTTCCATTCCTGCTAAGAAGTAGAACATTGCATTCTGTAACTATTTGAATTCCCTGACAGGGTAGCCCCATGTAGAATGCATCATAGCAGTCTAACCTTAAAGCTACAAAGATATGGACAATAATTATTATGTCTGGATGTGATAGAAAGGATCATAGTCTCCAGATGGCATTGGTGAATGTCACTCCTGGCTAATGCTCCAAGTACAATAATGAATACCAGAGCACCTGGATACAGCTGTGAGCCTGAGACTCCAGAAGAGACTGCATTCCATCAATGGCAGGCATCTCTGTTCCTCCAGGTCACAGGGTCTGCCAACCCATCTTCTTTCAATCACCTCACCTGTATCCTGCCCCCAGCCAGTGCCAGACACTTAGGGCATAGACATGATACATAAAACCCTGAACGGCTTGGCCCCTGGGTATTTAAGAGAACGTCTTCTTTACCATGAACCCCACCATCTATTGAGATCATCTGGAGAGGTTCGTCTGCAGTTGCCACTGTCTCATCTGCTGGCTACTCAGGGACGGGCCTCCTTTGCTGTTGCCCCAAGACACTTCAATGTGCTCCCTACTGAAATAAGAGCCTCCCCATCTCTGACAACTTTTAAAAATCCCTTAAAGTCTCTTTTTTCACCCAAGCTTTTTAACTTGATTGTGGTTTTAAATTATTTTAAGGTTTTCATTTTCTTAAACCTCCCAGAGATGCAAGTTAGGGGCAGTCTACAAATTTAATAAGTAACAAAATAAATAATGTTTTTTAATTATTTATTTACATGTACACCTAAAATGTTTTAAGTGCACACACTTAAAAATGTGAAGGGCAAAGGCAACAAAGACATTTGCAAGCAAACATATATCATACAGAAACATTCATCATGGAGTCCTAGTGGGCTGCAACACCGTATTGAATGTGCATGCAGTGGCAAGCTTCAGTTTGCCTCTAAATAATGTATGAAATAGTGCCAAGTAAGCACTAAGACTTCTTGAACTTAGTCAGGTGGGTAAGTTGTACAGAACTGGACTTCATGAGCATCGTGATGGCAATGGAATCCTTCACCCTATGATCTCTCCCAACAGCTTCAGAGACACATTCCTAGGGTCTACTGACATGTCCCAGAAGACATAGGGTTGTTGTTTTTAAATTGTATTTATTTTATTTGTTTTGATGTACAGCCTGTCCCATCTCAGGAGCTTTGGTCATATAACAATGCAAAGGCATAGTGTCTACCAACAGAATAATATGTGAATACTGTTGAAAGATCCCATCTTTCTGCCATTTTAGCCCTGACTTTTTAAAACTAGAGATGTCTTACAACAATCACCTTTTCCCCAATGGATCACTCAGAGGTGATCCAATTGGATGCTGGTGGAGAGCTTCTTAACCGAGGAGGCTGCCTTTGAGAATGCCTCTCAGGGAACCCTTGCTTCCTGAACCTAGTGAACAGGGTTCCTGAGTTGCCTTGCCCCACCTGCTTGATTACACATTACAGGAAAGATTGCTAATTCACTCTGGGCTGTGGCAAATTCCTTTTGGAGAGAAGGAGTAGTAGCCAGTCATTTGAAGGAGGCTGTGGAAAGGCCCTCCTGTGGAAAGGCTGTGGTAAGGCCCTGAAGGACCCCCCTGAAGAATCCCTTGGATCTAAGAAATCCCAGGCCAGGCTTTAACCTCCACATCTGGGCAAGGTGATAGTGTAGGCCAGGGGGTCCCAATCTTGGGTCCCCAGATGTTATTGGACTACAAGTTCCATAATCCCTAACCACAACAGCCAATTCTTGTTGGGGATGAAGGGAATTGTAGTCCAACAACATCTGAGGATCCAAGGTTGAGAACCCCTGTTGTAAGCAGTGGCTGTCTAGCTCCAAACTCCAAACTCTCTTGGATGAAGCTGAATACCAGGACTCCTTGTAGTCTATCTTCAGGCTCCAGTTTGGAAATAGAAACTGCTGGACATGCTGGTGGTTAACCTTAATAGAGGTGTGTTTTTCTTAGCCTCCTCAGTGATGCTCAGCACCATTGATCACGGTCTCTTCCTGTGTTATTTGTTGAAATTGGGACTTGGAGACCCCCACATTCCACAGGTTCTCCTCTTACTTGTCTGGGAGGCTGGAGAAGAGGACATTGAGAAATTGTGCTTCACCTCATGCAAGGTGAATGAGGTTCTGCTGGGTTTTGCAAGGCTCAGGTTTGTTTCTTGTGCTACTATCTGTCTACATGGAGCCCCTGGGAGAGAACAGTCAAGGGATTCAGAGTTCAGTCTGTGCCATCAATAACTTCAGTGTTCGGCTGCTGTGCCAGTTGTGGCCTTTCCTGGAAAAGGCAGATCTGTCCATTGTCTTGGACACATACTAGTTTAGACTGTTGCAATGCACTTTATGTGGCATTGCCTTTCAAGAGTGTTTGGAAACTGCCACTAGGGCAGAATGCTGCTGACAAATTGCAGACAGAAAACCATTGTTTGGAGCATACAATTCCGTTACGTTTTGATCTACATTGCCTCCCAGTACATTTCAGAATCCAGTTCAAGGTGCTGGTTATTAGGGATGTGCACAGACCTGTTCAGAGGCCCTTTTATAGGCCTCTGAACAAGTTTGAACACTGGCCGGTTCGAACCGACCGGTGGGGGAGATCGGACTTTAAGGGTGGGGGCAGTTGCATTTACCCCTTCCCCTGCCGGCGTTTGGTACCTGTAAAATCCTTCAGGGCAGCAGCATACCTCCCTGCCGCCCCTTCTGGAAGTACCTGGAGTTGCGTGCGCGATCACAACATACACACACTAGGTACTTCTGGCCACTTCCGGCCGAAGAGGGGAAGGGGCAGCAGTGAGGTACATAAGTGCACCCCCCACCCTTAAAGTCTGACCCCCCACCCCTTCGAACCACCCCTGCTCAGTTCCATGCACATCCCTACTGGTCATCACCTTGACACCCTGAACAGTCTGTGTCTGAAGTATGAAAGGATTGCCTACTCCTGCATGGTCCTGCCCATTCCTTGATATCTGCTGGAGAGACTCTGGTCTATATCCCATGACCATACACAAGACAGGGCCTTCCCAGTCATGGCACTCAGCCTTTGGAACGCTTGCCCTCTGAAGCACACCTAGGCCCTCCCCTTTTAAAAGTTCAAAGGTTAGTAAAGACCTCCGTGTTTATGTAGTTTAAGATGCTCCCACAAAATTGATGTTATGGCCCTTTTGTTGATTGTGTTTTGATGTTTCTGTTGTGTTGTCACTGGTCTTTTTTGTTAATTTTATTATATTAGTTGTTTTATATTTTTGTATGACTATATGTTGCTTTAAGGGCCCTCAGGCTGAACAGCAGCATGTACACTTAAAAAAATATATGATAAAATAAACAAGAAATATGTTCACTCAGCCATATTCACTCAGCATTCTGGAAAGCACTTTGTAGAGGCCATGTCTGGAGAGGAGATCTGTTCACTGCAGCTATTGCTCGACAGTCTTAAAAATGAACTATGACTCAATCAGTCAACTTTGGCATGAGTCACAAGCTAGTTGCAATCTAGTCATCTTCATTTTTGAGCACATAAAGCTGCTGCTTTCTACTGAGTCAGGCCACTTGTCCATCTAGCTTAGTATTATCTACACTGGCTGGCAGAGGCTCTCTGGAGTTTGAGCTTTCTGGAGCCAACATTACTTGAAGCTGCCAGGCAGGGCCAATGTCAGCGTCTACTGGGCCCCGTGGCAAGGCCAGACCATGGGCCTCCACCTCTTGACAGCCGTCTCAAGGGCTTGCTTAGTAGATGGGCAGCAGAAGCTCCAGGTTCTCTCCTCTCCCCACCCTTGGAGAGCAAGATTAAAGAGGAGCCACAGCTGAGACCTTCCAGTGGTGACTCCATCTCCTCTCCTGCTCTCCAAGGATGGAAACAAAGAGGAACCAGAACTGAGGCCTTCAATGGCAACATCGCCTTACTCCCACCAGGCAAGAGACTTTCTTGTGGGGTCTGATGCAGGCGCCTTTGAGAAAGCCCATTGGCTGATGGGGAAGACTAGGAATTACCATATGACTTAAGACTTGCTCAGTGGCTTCTCCCACTGTTTCTCCATTGCAATTGATTGGTCAATGGCAGCATTCCCTTTTCAGGGGGATACTCCCATTGGCCAGTGGAAGGTGCCCAACAAGAAAAGCAGCAGCAGCAATAACTGACTCATGGCCAGAGGTGCACCTAGGTAATTTTGGAAGCCTTTGGAAGCCCCCGCCCACCCGCCCCCGGCCGCAAGTTAAGCATCATTTTTTAACAGTTCGGTTTTTGAGGGCACAAACCATACCACTCATGACAGACTAAAGACGATTTGGGGGCACACCCAGGGGTTGTGGAGGCCCTGGACTTCTGCTCATGGCCCTGACATGGGTGATCAGCTGTCCCAGGTGTGCCTCAGGCCTGGGCCCTTGGGCCTCTGCCTTCGATCTGCAGCACTGGCCATGAGACCAGGGATTGAAATCGTGGTGCAACGACTGTGCTTTGCTACTGAGCTACAGCCCCTCTCCCCCTTGCTTCTTTATCTATCCCACATCCTCTGGAGATCAGGGGAAGTGTGGCAGTGGACAGGAATGCTCAGAGGGAAACATCTTGGCAACCCTCCTCATCCAGTTATGGATTTGTAATAATCACAACGTGACCTTATCTTGAATTGAGTCTTGGGTTATACGACATCTTTTTAGTTATCACTGTCCTGGCTTTAAATAGCATCAGGAAGAGATCAGGGCTCCACACCAAAATGAGGCAGGGGAGAAATTCTACAGACAATCCTAGGTAAAGATAAAGTGTGCCGCCGAGCTGGTGTTGACTCCTTGTGCCCATAGAGCCCTGTGGTTGTCTTTGGTAGAATACAGGAGGGGTTTGCCATTGCCATCTCCCATGCAGTATGAAATGATGATGCCTTTCAGCATCTTCCTGTATCGCTGCTGCCCAATATAGGTGTTCCCCATAGTCTGGAAAACATACCAGCGGGCATTCGAACCAGCAACCTCTGGCTTGCTAATCAAGTCATTTCCCCACTGCACCAACCCTAGCCTGCCTCTATTGCTTTGCTGGAATCCCCCCTCCCCATTCTGCTGTTCTCTTCACCATAATTTAAGTTGCATCCCTCCCATTCCCTTCCCCCCCAGATAACAATAAAGAACTACACTCTGCCATCAAAAAATCAGAACTTTGCATCCAAAGAAAGGCTCTCTGGAAACAGGTTCTCTTCCAGGCATACTGAGCTGCCACACTTAATGTACTTTACTCAAAAGAGAGTGCCTAAATGAAACCATCCAGGCAAATGTAAGGGGACGAAAGAGGAAAAGAGGACTGTCAGCATTTACTTACATGCAGTATATCCTTCCCCTAAACAAATGGCTTCACTCAGCTCCTAGTCAGTCACTTTGCATTGCTGGAGCAAAACCAAGATTCCTGAAAATAACCCAACAGAAGGCAAACCTACACATACAAATATCTCTATTGATTTGTCAAGCCGTCACATAAACTGAATTTTTTCAATGAAAGTCTGAGAAACTCACCACCAGCATTCATCCTGTTGAAGCTAGTCCTCTATTTCAGACGTTGCTGCCTGAGTTCAATAATGTTTTGCATTTGTTTTGGTTCTGGGCTGTTCTCTCCTTCAAGTAAACATGTCTTCTCACTTGATAACTGCAGGCAGAAATCCCCTTTCCTCCAAGAGACACAAGAAAAGCACTCTGTGGACTTTCCCAGGACTCTACCTGTAGCGTTATTCATATGACTCCTCCCCTCCCAGTTGTTCCAACCCAGACCATCATTTATGTTCCGACATTTTCAGTGAGACAGTTTTTCTCAATTACATCACCATAGACTGTACCTACAAGACGCATGCAGATTTAAGCTCCATTTCAAGGCACAAAAACTGGCTCTCTCTTTGTATTGTTATTTGAAGTTGTGTGGGGGTTTTTAAGGCTAGAAAACAGTATGAAATGTGTTCCAGAACCAAAAGCTGGAATCAGCTCCTGTACTGGATTCAAAACTAGTGACTTAATTAATCAGTACATCAGGATAACAGCAATATGTTGCTCCTACAGAATAAAGAACTTAAGAAAGCTAGAAATAGTGGCCTGATACACAGCCTGATGCATGTCCCTACAGAGCTGCTACACACCATGATGGGGCTGCTGTGTACAGTGGTGTAGCAAACTCTGAAGGGGCCTGTGTGCAAGAATTGGACAAGAGCCCCATTGGATAATTTCTGCATAGGCAACAATGGGAATTTCACATGGTGTTCCTACATGATGATAGCATTAAACGTGTGGATGTTCAAGGAGGTCAGTCCACCTGATGATTTTTAATGATTTTTAAAGAGTTTATTTAAATAATATTAATAATTAAAAATCAATATGCATGTAAGTAGTTCAAGCTGGGTTCAAGCCCAACTTGAAGGGAGGGGGTGTTGAAAATTTTTTTAAAAAACAAAAATTACTGCCTGGTCTGGTGGCCTCCAGGAGGTGCTGCCGCAGCCATGGAGGATCTCCAATGGTCCCCACTCCCCCCGGTCTTTTTAGGACCGGTTTGGGGCTTTTCAGTCCTCTGCCTGCTCACGATGGCCATTTTGAAGGTGATGCAAATGGCCTCTGCACACACACGGAGGTCATTGTAATGGTGGCCGTGCATGCCAGAGGTCTAAAAAGGGCTGCACCGTAACCAGCCTGTCCTTTGGGAGGCCAGTGGGGGGGAGTGGAAGGAGCCCTCCCCCCCACACCATCCCCAGCATGGTTGCCTCTGCTTTCCCCATCACCGTCCCATCCCCAGCTTGTTTTTAAAGGTAAAAAACTACAAAACTACCTTTTTCCTTCCCACCCCCATCCATTTGGCCCTTTACTTGTAAAGAGGAATCCTTGCCAGGTTCCCCTTAAAATAAGGTTGGGGACCCCTGCTATATTGTGTACCTTTCTCCCATCAAAACCAGTTACTTGTTCTGCAAGGGGAACATGCAAGGATAGATTCTCAAGTGGAGTTGTGTATTCAGTCAACTGCTGCATGAAGGATCTGTGAACTGGGGCATTAATCCAACATTCGCATTAGGAGAGGAATAGAACAAAACCACCTTGCAGCATGATTCCTTGATTTGTAATGAATTAAACAAGAGGCTTAACTTCAGTTGCTAAATAACTTTAGTTTATTTGTAAAGATGTTTCTACAACTTATTTATTTACTTACTTACTTACTTACCTATTTATTAGTACTAGCTAACAAGGTAACAGACATTTCTGTAAGAAGGGGAGCAAAACCAACCGAACTGATAAAACTGTAGTATATATGTCCTATCTCTTTAAGATTAAGTTGTGTTTGGTTGGGTGTGGCTTAGCTTTCTGTTTTCTAAGCGCAAGCTGCCCAGAGTTTGTTGTAGTCTTGTCTGAATAAAGAAGGCTTTGAAACCTCCTTTGTCTCCTGCTCCTTCAGGCCCAAGGTCAGGCCCAAAAAGTGACTGGCTGTGAGTATGCCGAACAGTGGCGCACCTAACTGGTGCCTAACCCGTGCCTGGACTGCCCCTGCCATGAGGCCCCCCCTGCATGTTGGCAAACTGCCAAAAGTTACCTTACTTTAGCTGCCCATAAGCATGGCCAGGGGGTGGGGGGGGTGAGCTGAGCAGGCCTCCCCCCACCCCATGGCGGTGGGGCAGGCGGAGCGGCCACTGGGCCGGCCTGCCTGCCTGGCCTAGCAGTCCTTGCGAACTGCGAGGCACTTCTTCCTGAGCAGCCATGCTGGAATGCCTCGCAGTTTGCAAGGATCACTGAGCCAGGCAGGCAGGCCCCGCGGTCACTCCATCCACTGCCACAGTACTGGGGTAGGCCTGTTCACCTCATCCCCTGCCCCCCAGCCATGCACATTGGTGGCTAAAGTAAGGTAACTTTGGGCAGTTCAGCCTGGCATGGCAGTGGCAGGAGGCCCCTGGAGGCTCCCCTGCTCCATTGGAGCCCCCCCCCCGGACCTTGGAGGCCATGGGCCAGGTCCCCAAGGTCCAGGGGTTAGAGCGCCTCTGATGCCCAACAACCTTACCTAAGGGAAGATACTCCATGGTGTCAGAAGTGGGCCTGCACCTTTAGCAAGCTTGAAGTATTGGGCACGGTAGGCCTAGACTTGGAGAAACATGCTCATAATGGGAGCTTTTAAGCCCTCTTCTGAGTTATGTTTGTCTAGCAACGTGGGGGGGAATTGGAGAAGATGAGAACAAAAGTTTCATCTGTATCTGATTTTGACTAATTCCGAGGATAAACCAGAAGAGTATAGGATTGCAGTTCTGCATTGTATTGGTGCAAAGGCCTAGGAAATATATAACAACATGCAGAATGTTTATGTAGATTCTGCCAGGAAGACCTTGGAAGAAGTCTTGAGAGCTTTTAGAACTCTTTGAGGCGGATCTCACAAACGCCAAAAAGTGGGCTAAGGGAGCCTAGCCCGCTTTTTGGCAGTCGTGTCCTGCCATGGGAGCCAAGCAGCTCCCGGCAGCAAACCGCCCTAAGTACCCCTCCCCTTAGCCCAGGTTAGCGGATCGTGTGCTGCCGCGGCGTGGCAACTCACGAGGAGACCCCCTGACCAGGAGGCTAAAAAGCAGCCTCCCGGCTCAGGTGTGCCTCTGGCATGCTCTGCGCACTTGTGTAGAGCATGCTGGAACTTCCAGGAGGCTGTGTGGACCCTGAACTCCCAAGACCCCGCTGGCTCTGTGACGGAGCCGGCAGTCGTTTGAGTGGCCAATCCGGCTGCCCAGGCCAGAATGCAGGATCATCTGCAGGGAGAGCAGGCTAAACCCTCTCTCCCCACTCAACCCCATCTGGCAGTTCCCGCGGATCATGGGAACCGCCTCATTGTGAGCCAAAGAAAAACTGTTTGAAGTTTATCAGTTCTGGCAGATCAAATGTGTTGAAGCAGAGGGAATTGATAGTTCTGTTACCTTGCTGAGAAGCAAAGCGCAAAATTGTGAGTTTGGAGCCTCAGAAGACCTGATGATAAGAGATAAGATTGTTTCCAGTATTCCTGATTGCAAACTGAAGGGAAAATTGTTAGGGCATTCACACCTTAAACTCTCTTAAGCTATAGATATGTGCAGAGCTCAAGCCCTTGCTCATGCACAAGCACTTGCGATGGCCACTGAGACTCCGATCCCCATTCATGTAGCGAGCCAGAAGGAAATGCAAGCCCCTTTATAGCAGAAGGCAGGAAAGCCTTCAGTAAAGCAAACAGCTTTAAAAGACAGGTTTTCAATGCTGCATTATTCTTGCAACAGGTGTGGAGGCATGCATACGCCTAGGGGCTGTCCAGCTTTTGGAGCTACGTGCTACAAATGTGATGGGCTAAATCGTTTTGCAAAGATATGTACATGGTGATCTCAGCAAGAAAAATGTTTAAATTCCCTGTTTGTGGGGATGGTATCAGCACCCCAAACTACAGGGGATTCACCATGGTTCACTGCTATTAACACAGCAGATGTGACTGTGTCATGTAAACTTGATACTGGAGCCAAGACAAATACCATACCTGAAAATATCCTCTTTACCATCAAGTATGCAGAGAGTACCAGTGGATGTGATCCTGGTGGCCTTTGGGGGAGCCAGGATCAAGTCTACAGGTGCAATTACAGCACATTGCAAGGCTAGTTCTCATGACACTACTTTAACGTTTTATATCACGGGAGATGAACCACCTTTTATTAGGCAGGCAAGCCTGCATTGCACTTGATCTTGTAAGGAAAGTGCATGGTGACTCCTGTAGTGGCCACTAAGGAATGATGACCTGTTGAAGACATACTGTGATGTTTTTGAGAGGCTTGGTCAGTTCCCATGTTTATGTAAATCCTCAGGTACTGCCAGTGATTCATGGATGTCGGAAGATTCCATATACTATAGTGTCCAAACTTAAAGATACTTTAGATCATCTGGATAAGATGAGTGTTATTTCCAAGGTTACAAATTCAACAGCATGGGTCAGTAGCCTTGTCATAACTTTAAAAAAAAGGATGGCTCACTTTGCCTTTGTCTTGATCCTAGAGATTTGAACAAGGCTATTAAAAGGCAACATTTTTCTATCCCAGCTATAGAAGATGTGCAGAGGAATTTGGTGGGAAAGAGGGTTGTTGTTGTTTTTTGTTTTTGGGGGGGGGGGTTGGGTTTTTTTTTACAATTTTAGCTGAAAAAGATGGTGACTGGCAGGTCCAGCTTAATAAAGAGTCTTCTGAACTGTGCACATTCAATACTCCATGGAGTCATTACCATTTTAATAGGCTACCCCTTTGGAATTAAATCAGCAAGTGAAGTTTTCCAGCAGAAAAACTTTGAGTGTTTTGGTGATATATTGGGGGTACATATTATAGCAGATGACATGATAATAGCGGCTTCAACAAAGGCAGAACATTATGCAGTTCTGAAACATGTTTTGACAAGAGCACGCCAAAGAGGTATAAAGTTCAATCCAACTACGGATGAGAACTCACCTAGCAGACTATCTATACCTCCTCACCTTCCCCTAAACATAGATGGGCCTTCTTGAGGGCCCAAATGAATGCCCTCCTCTCAAAACTACTGACTGGCAGATATAGCAGAATTCCAAATGAGCAGAGATATTGCCCCTGTAACTCTGAGGAGATTGAGTCAGTTGCACATGTGCTCCTGTGGTGTGTCCTTTTATATAGGTCTTAGGCAAAAGTTCATTGACCCTGTTTTACATAACCTGCCAGGACAATTGGATTAATTCTATGTCAAATATTTGTTAGCAGATGTGAATCCGTCTATCACACAATCAGCTGTAAAATTCTGATGTTCTGCAATACAAGTTTGACATGCTCTGCTCGCTAACGGTTAGATCCAGTGTACAGATATGTTATCAATATGGCTGTGTTTAAATTTTACATTTGTTTTAGATGTTTTGATATTGGTCAAAGACCATAATAAAGACTGACTGACTGACTGACAATCCAACTAAAGTTCAGTATTTGGTTGATAAAGTCAAGTACATGGGACATGTTTTATCAAAAGATGGTGTGTAGCCTGATGATGACAAAGTACAAGCAATAAGACAAATGCCTTCACCAGTAGATAAGAAGGGTGTTCAGAGACTTTTGGGGATGATACAATGTCTTTCTCATTATATTCCTAATGCATCGTCTCTGACAGCTCCCTTAAGAGCCCTTTTACGAAAGGATGTTATTTGGCAATGGGACTCAGTTCATCAACAAGCCTTTGATAACCTGAAGTCAGTGATTGCAATGGCCCCAGTGCTTTGATTTTTTGATCCTAAGGAACAATTATATGTTCAGGCAGATGCATCCAAAAATGGTTTAGGTGCATGTTTGTTTCAGAAAGACCAGCCCATTGCATACGCCTCGAAGGCCCTGACCATGGCTGAAAAGAATTATGCACAAATTGAGAAGGAGCTCTTGGCTATTGTCTTTGCTATGAGAAAGTTTTATTGATATGTGTTTGGTGCACCAGTTCTTGTTCAGTCAGACCATAAACCCTTGGAAGCCATATTTGTTAAACCCATTGGACAAGCTCCAGCTAGACTACAATGGATGCTATTGCAACTTCAAAAAATGACATACCTATTGTTTATGCTAAGGGCAGGGATATGTTTATAGCAGACACATTGTCGAGAGCAGCTCTATCCAACTTGTCTGATCATATAGATCTAGATGAGAAGGTTGTTTATCGACTTAAAGAGACTGATCCTATTGGTGACCAGTTACTCCATCAGCTGCAAGGCTGTACTAATGTTGACCCAATTCTTCAAGGCCTTAAGGTTCAGCATTTCAATGGCTGGCCATGGAAGTGGAAACAAATTAAGCCCGAGCTCAGAGTGTATTGACCCTTGAAAGATCAAATTAGGATAGAAAATAACTTATAAAGGATTGGCTCAAAGATTATTATTCCACAAAGTGCACAAGAGAAGATGTTGAAATTATTTCACTTTCTCACATCAAGAGGCTTAGCAAACAAAAGCTAAAGCCCGTTCCCTCATGTGCTGGCCAAATATGAACGTCCACATAGAACAGTGGATGAGGAATTGCCCACAATATCAGACACTGCAGCCCAATAATCATAGGGAGCCTTTGATACCTCATGAGATTCCTGATTTTCCTTGGTTAAAGGTGGCAGCAGATGTATTTGAGCTAAAGGGCCATTCCTACCTTCTAATAAGAGATTACTACTCTAAATATCCTGAAGTTCTCCATCTCTCTGATAAATCAGCCTCTACAGTTGTGGCACCAATGAAAGCCATATTTGCCCATCATGGTATCCCAAAGGAGATTATTTCAGATCATGTGCCTTTTTCAAGCGGAGTGATGAAACAGTTTGAGGAGCGGGGCATCATCCTGACTCAGCCAAGCCCCAATTATCCTCAATCAAATAGGCTGGCGGAGCATATGGTTCAGACTGTCAAGCATATGCTTAGGGAGATAATGCAGGATGGTACAGATCCTCATTTGGCTTTACTTTTTAAAAGGAATATGCCAATCATGGGCCTTTCTTTTGCACCAGCTCAGCTGTTGATGGGGCGACTTGTACTCAGCACATTACCAGCTACATCAAAAGTATTGATGTACCCTACACTGACTACTGGAGTATCAGCACGCTTACATCCACTTCAACAGCAGCAACCATTGTACTATGATAAAGGGAAAGCTCTCTTGCCACCATTTCAGGCTGGCGAAAAGGTTTACATGCAGAAGATGACAGGTTGGGTACCAGCCACTGGCACAGCTGGGAGGGATGAGCCACGAGTGTACATGGTGAAAACCTTAATGGAACAATATTGAGGAGAAATAGGAGACATTTAAGAAAAGATCATGCTTTATCTACTAAGCACATCAGTCCTGATTAACTATTCTAGCGTCTAGGTGGTTTTTACCCATTTTTTCACAAGGGACAAAGTTGCCAGGCTAAAACATGTAGATCAATTAGTTAGTAACACAGTGTTTATTTTTGACAACTACAGTTTGTCCCAGGCGAACATTTTCATCCCAGAACACAAGCTACTCCCACACTTTCGGCTGTGAACTGTAGTGAAACTCAGCCGCTTGCCAAGATCCACCTCTAGAAAGCTTGTTTGAGTTCTATTGTTTACTCTTGTGAGCATATTCAGCACATCCCAGTGTAAACCCAGGTCAAGGCAGATGACTATCTAAAACTGAAACTCAACAATATTGAGTGTTTCCAGCTTCACTGAAACCTTATATCTTTACGGCTCAAGAGGCTTCGGTATAATTTTTGATTTTTCACAAGTAAGAATCAAAGGGCCAAGCTACATCTTATTTTCTGCACAAGGGAAAGTAATACAGAGTCACTGATTTGTGGCTTGGGACCAAAGGATAGTTATTTGAGTACTAAGGACTGAAAATGAAAATATTACTGACTTACAGAGGGTGTCAAACTGGTGACCTTTGACTAATTGAGGGTGATGGCAATTTAAAAATATTAGCATTGCCTGTACATTGTTCAGAGCAGGGAATAGGTAACTTGTAATCTGTTTGAAAAGCACCTCACGCATTTGATTTCTTGATAAATAATATATGATAATAATAAGCAATTCACCTCACAAACCCTGCTAGTCTAAAGAGATGTAATACTTTAATGCTTCTGCTGGTGTGTTGGCATGCCAAAGCGACAGCATAATTAGGAATGGAAATGTTTGCTTAGTATCTGCTGTAGTCAAAGATCCCCACTTGCAGCATCATTTATTTATTTGCTGGTGATCTGAATAACAAGAACCTGAAAACTTCGTTAGTCATCTGTATACCAGCAAAGAATATTTATACGGTTTTTCCAAATTAACTTTTCATTAATCAACATATACATTTTGATGCCATTCATAATTAGGTACACAGTGTAGACACGAGTCCATACTGACTAAGATGCTTCCTGGGCGTCACCTTCCCCATGGGACACACAATATATCTAGACTGCAATAAATAATGGGTATGAGGCAGGTGCACAAACCTCCATTTTGGATGTTAGCAAAGAAGTACAAAAACAGGAAATGAGAGACATTCCTGTTAACTATGAAAAACATCTATGTCACATCTATGCTTGCCATACATAGTATACACCCCTCTTTCAGCACTTCCAAACTGCATCTTTTATACGGGGAATTTGTTATCCAACAAGATAATTTGGGGGAGTTAATGAAAATGGAGGTACATTATGGGTGATTTCAATTACCCACACATAGACTGGGTAAATTCACATTCAAGTCAGGACAAAGAGGTCAAATTTCTAGATACGCTAAATGACTGTGCCCTAGAACAGTTGGTCATGGAACCAACCAGAGCGAAGGTGACCTTGGATCTAATTCTGAGTGACACCCAGGACCTGGTGCGTGACGTCAGTGTCATCAACCCTTTAGGGAACAGTGACCACAGTGCCATAAAATTCAGCATACATGTGGGGAGAGAAACACCAAGGATGTCTAACACAGACATTTTAAATTTCAGAAGAGGAAACTTCTCCAAAATGAGGAGTATGGTGAAAAGAAAGCTGAGGGGGGAAATCAGGAGAGTCGCTTCGCTCCAGAGTGCATGGAGTTTACTCAAAACCACAATACTAGAAGCCCAGTTAGATTGTATACCCAAAAGGAGGAAAGGTACCACTAAGTCCAGGAGGATGCATGGCTAACAGGTAGCGTCAAAGAAGCCATAAAAGGGAAGACGACTTCCTTCTGAAATTGGAAGGCCTGTCCAAATGAAGAGAACAGAAAGGAACACAAACTCTGGCAAAAGAAATGCAAGGTGACAATAAGGGAGGCAAAAAGAGAGTTTGAGGAACATTTAGTCAAAAGTATAAAGGGGAATAACAAAAACTTCTTTAAGTACATCAGATGCAGGAAACCTGCCAGGGAGGCAGTTGGACCATTAGACAATGAGGGAGTGAAAGGGATTATTAAGGACGATATGGAGGTTGCAGAGAAGCTGAATGAGTTCTTTGCATCTGTCTTCACGGCAGAGGATACTGAGCATATACCTGTTCCTGAATCAGGCTTTTTAGGGATGGAGGCTAGAGAGCTGAGTCAGATAGAAGTGACAAGGGTTGATGTTCTAAACTGTCTGGAAAAACTGAAAGCTAACAAATCACCAGGGCCAGATGGCATCCATCCAAGAGTCCTCAAAGAACTCAAATGTGAAATTGCCGACCTCCTTGCTAAAATATTTAACTTATCCCTGAAATCGGGCTCTGTACCAGAGGACTGGAGAGTAGCAAATGTAACACCGATTTTCAAGAAGGGATCCAGGGGCGATCCAGGAAATTACAGGCCGGTTAACCTAACATCCGTTCCAGGCAAATTGATGGAAAGCATCCTCAAGGATAAAATTGTAAAGCACCTAGAAGAACAGGCCCTTCTGGGAGTGAGCCAGCATGGCTTCCACAAAGGTAAATCTTGCCTCACCAACCTTTTGGACTTCTTTGAGAGTGTCAACAAGTGTGTGGATCAAGGTGATCCAGCTGACATAGTCTACCTGGACTTCCAAAAAGCTTTTGACAAAGTTCCTCATCAAAGACTCCTGAGGAAACTTAGCGGTCATGGGATAAGGGGACAAGTACATGTGTGGATTGCTAACTGGTTGAAAGACAGGAAACAGAGAGTAGGTATCAATGGAGAGTTTTCACAATGGAGGGAAGTAAGAAGTGGGGTCCCCCAGGGATCTTCAACTGATGATCTAGAAGCAGGGGTAAGCAGCGAGGTGGCCAAATTTGCAGATGATACCAAACTCTTCCGGGTAGTAAAATCCAAAACAGATTGTGAGCTGCTCCAAAAGGATCTCTCCAAACTGGGGGAGTGGGTGACAAAATGGCAAATGTGGTTCAATGTTAGCAAGTGTAAAGTGATGCACATTGGGACAAAAAACCCCAACTTCAAGTATATGCTGATGGGATCCGAGCTGTCGGTGACGGACCAGGAGAGGGATCTTGGGGTTGTGGTGGACAGCTCGTTGAAAGTGTCGATTCAATGTGCGGTAGCTGTGAAAAAGGCCAATTCCATGCTAGGGATCATTAGAAAGGGGATTGGAAATAAAGTGGCTAACATTATAACGCCCTTATACAAAACTATGGTGCGACCACACTTGGAGTACTGCGTACAATTCTGGTCACCACATCTTAAAAAGGACATTGTTGAACTGGAGAAGGTACAGAAGAGGGCAACCAAGATGATCAGGGGCCTAGAGCACCTTTCTTATTAGGCAAGACCACAACACCTGGGGCTTTTTAGTTTAGAAAAAAGACTACTGCGGGGAGACATGATAGAGGTCTATAAAATCATGCATGGTGTGGAGAAAGTGGAGAGAAATTCTTTTCCCTCTCACACAACACTAGAACTAGGGGTCACTCCATGAAATTTATTGCCAGGAGGTCTAGGACCAACAAACGGAAGTACTTTTTCACACAACGTGTGATCCACTTGTGGAACTCTCTGCCACAGGATGTGGTGACAGCCAACAACCTGGATGGCTTTAAGAGGGGTTTGGATGACTTCATGGAGGAGAGGTCTATCAATGGCTACTAGTCGGAGGGCTGTGGGCCACCTCCAGCCTCAAAGGCAGGATGCCTCTGAGTACCAGTTGCAGGGGAGAAATGGCAGGTGAGAGGGCACACCCTCAACTCCTGTCTGTGGCTTCCAGTGGCATCTGGTGGGCCACTGTGTGAAACAGGATGCTGGACTAGATGGGCCTTGGGCCTTATCTAGCAGGGCTGTTCTTATGTTCTTATTAATTTCAACTGAGAAGCTGCACTCATATGGTTGGTGCCCTTTCACAAGGCAACCTTTGCTCAGGGAAGAACTGTTTTACACCTTGCATTAGAATGCAGCATGAGAATAGTGACATTAAATCCAAAGATGTTATTCTGCTTGCATGAGAACTTGCACAACCTCTTGTAGAAGCAAAAACATGGGAACTCCTATAGAACCTACAGCAGTACTGCAGATTCTTCCGCTAGCATCTGTGGAACAGCACTAGCGACTGTTTTCCTTCTGCTCATGGTTGTTTAGATCCAACCCAGAAAAAATAATGTTTTGATAGGAAAGGAGGAAGCCTTTACAAAAAGCCAACTTAAGTCTATATACAATTTTAAGTTTATTTTGAATAGAAATGTAATTTTAAAAACAACAACATTGCAACTCTAAGAAATTTGAGTTGAGCATTATATTTTTTAAAATGGGGCTCATAATTTCATGAAATGCTTTTTTATCTTTTGCGAGACTCAAGAAAGCATGGGAGTAGAAGAAGACAGTGGCAGTGGGAGTTTCATTTTTGTTTAAAAGTTCTCTCCAATATTTAACCTAAATGTACCTTCCCATCATTTAAACACATCACTTCACATTCTGATTGTGTTTGATAAAACACAATGTGGTGTCTTTCCATTCTTGCTTTTATAAGAGAAAAACTTAACATATGGTTTCATATGCAGATTCCAGTGTGATCAATGTAGACACCATGATTAATTACAGCTAGTTCAAGGCATTCAACCTGCAGTCACCACTTCAGTATTTTGTGAGCATACATGTGTGTCAATGATTTTGCTTTTGTTAGCTGAATTGCCTTTGTCATCTTCTGACTCTATAACTTATAGATTCTTCAGAGTATAAGCAATCCACCCAACAAACCTATTTGTTAGTGGCATGTTTTGCCACTGTATATTACATTTGCTAAAAGCAGATGGTCTATGAACTGAAAAGAATCTAACAGTGGTAAAATTCCACATATCATTTCCCCAGAAAGTTCCAGTCCTTTTGGTTCATGAGATACAAAAGCTGAATATTGTCAGCTGTTTCATCGTCATGGGAGAGAACAGTGATCATTGATATATCTTGGGGGTGTAAATTTTATTTTTTTTAATGAATGAAAAAGCAAACCTTTTTCTTTTTAAAATTACAGGTTTTTTTCTTTTTAAATACAGTGAACCTCCCCTCCCCCCCCCCGTGGTGAATACAAATATGAAATGAATTCATTAATAAGGATTAATTGATTGTATGAATAAGGGTTAGGTCAATGCATATCTGGCAGCATGCTAATAAGCCTCAGAATTAGTGCTTCACATTTCCCCCAAAATGCTCTGGAATGATGCACTATTAGGGATCATCAAATTACTCTTTCCCCCGATCCTATTCAAACTTTGCACAATTTACTTTAATTTTCATTCTACTCTCTTTCTATAAAACCCAGAGATGTTTGTTTTCTGTCACAAAAAATAATACATTTTCCCATGTATTTTCATGTGTTTTCTATCCAAACTGCAGATGTGATAATACAGTGAAAAGCACATAATCAAATTTAAGAGAATGTCTTCTTCGCCATGAACCCCACCGTCCATTGAGATCATCCAGAGAGGTCTGTCTGCAGCTGCCACCAGCTCATCTGGGGGCCACACGAGGAGCTTCTCTGTTGCTGCCCCAAGACACTGGAAGGCACTCCCTGCTGAGATGAGCGCCTCCCCATCTCTGCCCACTTTTTAAAAATCCTTAAAGACTTACCTTTTCACCCAAACTTGTTAATTTAATTGTGGTTTTAAATTGCTGTAAGGTTTTTTATTTTTGTGTTTTAACTTCTTATGTTGTTGAAGTTTGTGGTGGCATACAAATCAGATAGATAGATAGATAGATAGATAGAGAGAGAGAGAGAGAGAGAGAGAGAGAGATGTGGTTTTTAATACAAACAACCAGAATGCATATGATCTGCTGACATCTCAACCATTTTCTAAAATTCAATCCACTGACAAATGAGAAGAGTCCAAAATCATGCATTTTGTTGCAAATCTTGGCAAGAAGGGAATTTGTTAACATCCCTATGCAGTGTCCTAGGCATTTTGGGAAAACGTGGTGGTCATCAGGAGGCAGCAGCAAAAAGGAGCTCCTGCCACTCCTTTTAAACTTTAAATGCAGTTTTAAAAAGAAAAGGAAAAGTCCCCCACTGTACTGAACTATACTTACAAATGAATGGGGCTTAACAAAATAAGGTGAAATAATACCCCAAATAAATGTGATCTTTATAATAAAACAAGGTTTCCCATAATAAAATGAACAAGAAGATATAGATATAGATATATAGCTTGTATGCCAGTAAAATTTATTTAGAGAAGGCCAGAGCTCCAGTTAGTCCTTTGCTTTGCAGTTTTGGCTACCAGTACTATGCCCACCTTAGCAAATAACACCAAACTGCAGGCTGACGAACCTGAGGTTAAACCTGAAACCGGGACTCATCCCACAGGCCACCTCCCAATGCGGGCCAGGCAACCTCCAGTTTCAGGGCAAAAGAGCCCCTCACTCTTCCCAGTCCACCAAGGCTGCATCCCAGCATGCTCCAGAGCACTCATGTGGCCAGACTGCTGGCAAGGCATCCGTACGTCAACAGGGTGGCAGCCAATTGCCACGATCTTCAAGGGGGCATGCCCAGCGTGATCATGCCTTTTCAGCACGGACTGCTTGCCCTCAGCAAGGCAAGGGCATTTAAACCACTTGCGCTGCTGCCCTTGCAAGAGCCCCACGGCCAAAACAGTCTCACAAAAGCATGATTACTGGAAGCGGGGGGAGAGGAGGGCACTGTTATTCTGATACTCCAAGAAGGGGCCATTGTGCCTTCCTAGGGAATATGTATATCAGGGTGGGCAAAAGATCCTGGAGTATATGGTCCACTGTGACAAAGGATGCTGTTGTGATGGAAGACCCACTCAAAGCAGTCAGGAATCCTCAACACTCTCCTGCCCCCATGTTGGCTTGCCAGCTGGGGATTAGCCCTGTCATGAGAGGGTCAGTCCACTGCGGAGGATCAGAGGCTTCATAAGCTTGGGTTCTCCATAGGACTGCACACTCATGAGCTAGAGCATCCAACCATAGGGGGCCCCACTGATGTGAGGGCCCCAGTAGATCTGTTTAAACCAGGGTTTCTTAACCTTGGGCCCCCAGATGTTTTTGGACTACAACTCCCATCATCCTCATCCACAGTGGCCAATAGCCAGGGATTATGGGAGTTGTAGGCCAACAACATCTGGGGGCCCAAGGTTAAGAAACCCTGGTTTTAAAAATGGAACTAATACTCCTTGCCCCCCCGCTCCACACTCAACACCTACAGACTCCCAAGGAGTCTGGGCTGCTCCATGTGTCCAGCAATTTCCCTGTGCGCTCAGTCTGGCAAGATCGGTGACAGCTCGTAGTACACATTCAAAATTATCAGGCTACAACCAGTGTTGCAGCATATGCAGATTGGCTGCTGCGGGGAATCGCAGGAGAGGGGTGTCCCTAATTTCAGTGATCCCTGGCAAGCCTGGTGGCTGTACTTGGCAAAAATCAACATGCACATGGGACGACCAGATGGGCAGAGTGAGCAATGGCACTCCTGGGAAGCTGTTGGTGTGGTAACCTTCCCCACAGCTTGCATGGATCTAGCAATGGGGCTGGGCAGCGAAAGTCTCTATGGCCTGCCCCTCTCATGAGAGAGCAGTCCTTGGGAGAAGGAACGTCATCATACA
Source organism: Hemicordylus capensis (assembly GCF_027244095.1). Classification (NCBI taxonomy): domain Eukaryota; kingdom Metazoa; phylum Chordata; class Lepidosauria; order Squamata; family Cordylidae; genus Hemicordylus; species Hemicordylus capensis. The sequence continues at coordinate 264,041,970 of NC_069657.1, read as the reverse complement.
TTATTGATTCAGCCCTTGGATCAACATCACGGCATACCTCCAAGACAGTTCTTCTCATGAGTAATGCCACAGAGTGTGCACTTGCACCAAAGGGGAAGGGGCTGGGGGCCCCTCCCCCTACTAATTTGTACAAAAAAATAGAGCAGAGCCACTCAAGAATCCTAGGGGCTGCCTTTCAACCCAGACTCCGGGTACTACTTCCCTGGCATGTGCTATCTTTGTCAGGAAACAACCAGGTTGCCCGGTTCATGGTGCCACTGGGACTATACGTGCTTGTGCAAGTACTTATTCATTACCATTTGTGGAGACTTCTCCACGAGGTGCCCCGTCTCATCATCCCATCCCCTTTCTCTGCAGATTGCCAAAGGGGAGGATGTGAGACGCAACAGAAAGCAGGCATCCACACACACCCCTGCAGCTTTTCCCTTTTGCATGCTTTGAAGCTTGGGGCGTTGCAACATGGCATCCCTGTTGCTGCACACCAACTGGAGGAATGCAGAGCCAGCGGCGGCGGTGGCGGGGAGTGCTCAGAGAGGTGGCCAGCAAAAGAAGCATGGCAGGCTTAGAGCTGACACATTTCTTGGCTAGTCTGAGCCACCCTCTCTATGGTTTATGGTGGTGGCAGGATTCAGATGACATGATGGTGCCTCCAAACCTGAGGTAACAGCAGCAAAACTCACTACAAACCGAAGGTTCAATTCATGCTTTGGGGAGTGAAATCTCAGGTCACTTTTGTGACTAAACTGTGGTTTCACGCATTCGGACAACCAAGAAATCAAACCTCTCCCTTGCTCACCTCCAGTTTGGCGATATGTCTGAAGGTGGTCTATTATAAAAAAAGGAACAACAAAAGACAGTAATAAGAGCCCTATATTTCACAGAGTGAAGCAATATGAGCAGACACACTGTGTACCCATTCCCACAAAACATGTCTCTCTTGATTTTAAGAATGTTTAAGGGTGTGTGCAAGGAGGTTAAAGGATTCCAGAAACAATTACTAATGAGATTGCAAAACTTTAATTATAGAGTGCTTTAGATACTTCCTCTGATGACGCATGATTCTTTTCTACATGATCCATGTTCTAGGAGAATAAATTAAGTGAAAAAATGGCAGTGGATTTCATATCAGCTTTTCTTTTCAATCAAAGTAGCTTAGATACATATACATTCATCAAAACGACACCCAAATGTTTCTCTTTTTGACAGTAACACTTTGACATAAGCATTGTCATCCTTCCTGAACAAGTGTTAATATCCTACACGGCCGACAAGTTCTTTCCATTAAGTTGCATAGCGATCAGACTTACAAGTACAAGAGAGGTATTAACTTGAAGCGTCTTTGGATGTGCGCTTACATTACCTTAACAGTGCTGACTGCTCCAGTAACACATGAAATGGGAAATCGCATGGGAAGAGTTTGTAACTAACAATGTCTCTGAATCTTTTATATCCCTGGCTTGGAAATACAAGTTTCAACAGGTCGTAATGCTTGCCTCAGAAATGAGGTGAGCACTGCAACTCCAAATGTACTTGTCTGGCTTTGATTTTCATCCCAATAAGATGATTTAAGTTCTTTTCTGGGTTTGCCTCCCACCCAGTTATTCATTGCTACTCCAAAGGCAGTGGAATGGACAAAGAGAGGGAGGTCCCTCACTCCCTCACGATCTCTGATGCTTGACTCACTGCTTTGGCTGCAAGCTAGCCATCAAGCCAGGATAGCTGGGAAATTTAACTTCAGTTCCCCTTTGAAAAAAACAAAATGGTGACCAACCTCACATGGTTGTTGGGAGGATGACCAAAAGGTTGCCAAGTGCTTTGTCATTTCAAAATGCTACATAAATAGTAGCAGTTACATTTTATCTTGGAATTCTAATGGTAGGGGGTGATAGTTCAGTGACAAGAGCATCTGCTTTGCAAGCAGAAGGTCCAAACCCAGATTCAGTCCTCAGCATCTCTAGCTCAGTCTGGGAAAGACCTCTGTCTGAAGCCCTTGAGAGCAAAAGCCGTTCAGTGCAGACAGTACTGATCTAGATGAACCAATGGCCGGGCTTGATATAAGGCAGCTTCTAATGTACCCATATAAGTTTGGATTCATTTGTGACACATTCTCTGTTCTAGGCAAAACTGAGGATTATATCACAAGAAAGGTGGTCTTGGCGGATTAGACCAAAGGTCCATTTGACTCAGCATCCTGTAATCAACAGCAGCCAGCCAGATCTTCCAGCCAGATCATCCAGGAAGCCCACAATTTCTGACAGTAACACTTTGTCATAATGCTTATTGGTGCAGGGTGCTATCAGTATGCTGATGGCACCCAAATCTATTTCTCCATGTCAGCATCATCAGGAGAGGGCATAACCTCCCTAAATGCCTGCCTGGAGTCAATGATGGGCTGGATGAGGGATAACAAACTGAGACTGAATCCAGATAAGACGGAGGTACTCATTGTGCAGGGTGAAAACTCGAGAGACAATGTTGATCTGCCTGTTCTGGATGGGGTCACACTCCCCCAGAAGGAACAGGTACGCAGTCTAGGGGTGCTTCTTGATCCAAGCCTCTCCCTGGTCTCCCACGTTGAGGCAGTGGCCAGAAGTGCCTTCTATCAGCTTTGGATGATATGCTAGCTGCGTCCGTTTCTTGAGGTGAACGACCTCAAAACAGTGGTACATCTGCTGATAACCTCCAGACTGGATTATGTAATGCTCTTTATGTGGGGCTGCCCTTATATGTAGTCCAGAAACCAGGAGCGTAGCAAGGTTGGAGGGGGCCCAGAGACAAGATTTTGAAATGGGCCCCTCGCTGATATATACACACAAACACACTTCACAATATATAGTGCACTCACACTCACATCCCCATTAGAAATACAGTGAAAATCTAGTTCACATTGAATCTAGTTTTTGTTAGAGGTTGTTGATTTTTACCCACAATAGGTAAAACAGCAGAGCACTAAGGAATGAGCACACACTCCAGTTACAGAGTAGGAAGCAGAAGATGGTTGGGATATTGCAGCTATTTAGAGAAAACACATGGAGATCCTTGTATGACTAAACACTAAATATTTATTGGTTAAATACACTTAGATAGGAAAGACCTATCTCTAATCTAAAGGACTACATAGTGGATAGGTAAGGAGAGAGAGAGAGATGTTTCCATCTGCTCTCTAGGAGGAAAGGAAGGATTGTGACTCAGCACAAGAAGTGCTGCAGAGTCAGTTCAGGGGTCATAGAGTAGGGACAGATAGGGAGACCCTGACTCACTGTCTCTACTCCCAATGCCCAATTGACATCAAGTTGACTTGCATCTCTGGCACGAAAAGTGCATCAGTTATCTTAACCTCATAAGCTTCAGTAGCAGAGCCACAAAGTATCTTTGCTGTCCCCTTGCCAGCCACGCTTAGCTTCCTTGAATCTGCTAAGATCACAACAGATCTATGGCTTTTATCGAGTTTGATAAATAGGCTGGGATCACAGATTATATTCTGGGATGCACCTGAGTCCAGGATGAAAGTGTGGCCCTTTGTTGGCTCTTTTAAGGTAATGTAGCTTTTGGCATTGCTCTCCCTTTCAGATAAGCCACCTTGTCCCTGCTTCGCCTCCTCCCCTCTTTGTTTGTCGCAATGACTCATCCCTGTGTTTACTTCACTGCCATGGTGACCAGGTCTGTGCCCTCTGAGTTTCCCCGCTCTTTGAATTATATGCTGATGAGTCACTGAGGCTACTTCGCTTGCTAATGCTGGAATTACTTTGCCTGCTGAAATGTGCCAGAGTGCCATCACTTTCAAATTTCTCCTGCTGCAACTTTATATTAAAATTTCTCAGACTGGACATGACAGAATCAACCTTCAGTTCACAGTGAGACAGTTCAAGAGTGACAATTAGGGGTTCAAAACTTTTAGGCAGGGATTGTAGGATTGCCCCAATTAGAATAGTTTCATTCAATTCACATTGGTTACTCTTCAAAAGCCTGTTAATTTCTAAGATATTTGCTATGTGGGCTTCAAAGTCTCCCCCTTCCTGCAGTTTGCTTTCACATAGCCTTTTATACAGGAGAAGAGCTGCGTTTGCAGAGACTTGGCCAGAGTCTTTGCAGAGACTTGGCTTTTTCAGTCTATCCCACGCTTCTGAGGCTAAATCAGTATCCCCCACATAGATCAATAAATCATCGCTTATACTCAAAATTAAAAGGCCATATGCATGTTGGTTTTTCTTGTCCCACGAGGCTTGAGCAGCTTCATCTTGGGCTGGCCGTCCCTCCGTGAGCACTTCAAAGATTCCTTTTGTCATGAAGATCGCTTTCATCTTGAGGGCCCAGGTTTCGTAGTTATTGCCATCCAGTTTGGGAAAAGAAGGAGCCATTCCTGAGTAGGCTGTGGTCACAGGATCCATGCTGCAGTTCCTAACTAACTCAGCTGCACTTTCAAAATGAAAAAATGAAAAATGAAATAAACTCTGCTTGTGCCTAGAAGCCTGTTGCTCCTGCTGGGCCCATAACCCTGTTAGAGATTGTTGATTTTTACCCACAATAGGTAAAACAGCAGAGCACTAAGGAATGAGCACACACTCCAGTTACAGAGTAGGTAGCAGAGGATGGTTTGGATATTGCAGCTGTTTAGAGAAAACACATGGAGATCCTTGTATGACTAAACACTAAATATTTATTGGTTAAATACACTTAGATAGGAAAGACCTATCTCTAATCTAAAGGACTACATAGTGGATAGGTAAGGAGAGAGAGAGAGAGATGTTTCCATCTGCTCTCTAGGAGGAAAGGAAGGATTGTGACTCAGCACAGGAAGTGCTGCAGAGTCAGTTCAGGGGTCATAGAGTAGGGACAGGTAGGGAGACCCTGACTAGCTGTCTCTACTCCCAATGCCCCTAGTGGGCAGTGGGCAGTGGGCCCCCAGACAACTATCTCCCCTTGTCCTGTTATAGTTACGCCCCTGAAGGGCTACTGACAAAAGTGGCAGCCTTCAGAGTGTGCTAGTGCCATACAGGTCCATGAAGGCAACAGCTCTCTCCACAGGGCTGTTTGCTCCCCAGCAACGGGTATTTGGTGAACAGGACCTCTGAACCTGGAGGCTCCATTTAACTATCATAATTTATAGATATTTAGACCTGCAGTTTCTGCTCTGAACACTTGTTGGGAAAACGGCATAGAAATGCTTAAAGAAAGACAATTCATTTTAAAAGGGCCTGTTCCAGGGGTGGCCCAAGGTGCTGTGGCACCCGAGACAAGTTGCCAAATGCTGCCTTGCCCCATGCACCTCATGAGGACTAGCAGCACCCTCTCAGAACCAACTCTTGCAAGCTTTGAAAGTGGTGCAGAGGGCAGGGAAGAGGGAAGTTCCAGCAGCCTCCTGCCCTCTCCTCATGTTTCTTGTAAGCTTAGCAAGGAATGTGAAGAGAGGTGCTCCCTGCAAAGCTTACAAGGGTCAGATCAGGCCCAATGAGGGGCAAACATGGCAGCAGCAGAATGATGGGCATCTTGTGGCTTAGCTGGTGTCCCAACAATCTTCACTGACCTTGCAATAAACCTTGCAATCGACTTTGCACTCATGAAAGTGCTGCCGTTGGCCTAATCCTTTCTTCGCATCAGGCAAGCATGTGATTCATACGCAGCCATTGCCTGACATGTCCACAATGACTTTGCTATGTTTATTGTTCTATCTGGAGATGTGCCAGACCACTACATACAGGTACACATAGCCTGAGGGAAGGAGGATATGTGACAGCTTGGCTGTATCGCCCAGTAAATACTATAGAAACCACAAAACATCCAAACAACACTTTTAAACAAAGGCTGTGTCCAGAAGGAAACTTCCTTTTGAAAACACCAATGGAAAGTTTTGTTGCACTGTGATGAAAAAGCAGCTTGCCCGAATAGTGTTGTCTTTGTGCAGGGCTGACCCATCAATGATGAGGACTAAGGTGGCGGATTAACAGACGGCAGGGGCCACTATTGTTGACCACTGCTGTCTGCCTCTACCTGCCTCTATTCTCTGCTGCTGCTAGTCCTTCTCCTGCTCCCATGTTCCCTGGATTTAAAAAGGAAGAGTGTGACAGGGAAGAAGGGGAAATTGGGGAGGAGAGGCACCGTGGAGATGCTAGCCCCTGGGAGAGCTCTACCACTTCTCTTTTCCACACTTCCTCTTCCACTCTGCCTCCCAATTCCTTTTTTAAAATCCAGAGAGAACTGGAGGCAGAGAAGGAGGAACAGTTCTGCTGCCAGGTAAGGAAGTGGGTGGTCTTTAGCATGGCTAGCAGGAGGGGTAGGAACAGTTGGCACTCCACCTCAGCTACCAGCCAAGTTTGGGGCAGCCCTTGTACTGGAGGGTCAAAATAATTTTGTACTGTGTATTGTACTGTGGGTCAGAAACATTGTTTTCATTCATTAGAAAGACTTGGGGACAGTTCAGATGCTACCATCCAAATTTTATTGTGTTTTTAACATGGTTTTTGTCTATAATTTTTATCTTTTTATTAATTTTAAATACTGTATGTTTTAATTCTGTACACCGCCTAGAGATTTTTATACTATATGGTATATAAATTCAATAAATAATAATAAGAAAGGAAGAAAGGAAGAAAGGAAGAGAAAGAAACTATTGTACCCCTGCTAACTGGGCAAAGAGGCACCTTTTTAATGTGGCGATTCTCTTTATTGAGCAGGGGGAGAGTAACTGGCCCTATCCACCCCCAGCACAGTACCTCCAGTGACTGTTGCTGGTGTCTATCTGATGTTTCTTTTTAGATTGTGAGCCCTTTGGGGACAGGGATCCATCTTATTTATTTATTATTTCTCTATGTAAACTGCTTTGGAAACTTTTGTTGAAAAGTGGTGTGTGTGTGTATATATATGTGTATATATATATGTGTGTGTGTGTGTGTGTGTATATATATATATATATATATATATATATATATATATATATATATATATATATATTTGTTGTTAGGACAATCATTGTGTGACATCTTCTGCAGACATCCCAACACTTTTCCAACACATTCATTCATTCATTCATGTAACACATTTACATACTGCTCAAAATGCAAGTCCCATCCCATTATCGCAAGTCTACATCCCTTTCTTGCAAGAGGGAGCTGTTCATCTAAATGACCCCTTTACACAGGAGAACATGTAAAGGGGCCAACTGATGAGCAGTCCCCACACACGATGAAAGGATCTGCTGGGAGGGCATTGGGCCATCTGCGGAGGACTTCAGCACGTCCCCTTCCTAATCATGTGGGCAAAGGTGTTATTATCTGAACTGGCCCAACATTTGGTTTCCCAAAATCTCAGTTTTCACATCAAGAAAAATGGGTGCCTTTTCTTCCAAAGTACCCTGTATTCTCACCATGGTCTTTGCTGTATTTAAGTGGTTATAAGGCTATGATAATGATAATTTTATTAATCATGATACCATGGGCAGCCAGGAAAACAAACAAATGGATCATAGAACAAATCAATCTAGAATTTTCACTCTAGGCACAAATGACCAGGCTGAAACTATCATACTTCAGACACATTATGCGACGATCCAGTCCCTTGAGAAGTCCATAATGCAGGGGAAAGCTGAAGAAAAGAGAAGAAGAGGACGACTAGCAGCAAAGTGGATGGACTCCATTACGACAGCAATGAATGCACCACTGAGAGACCCTAAAGGCCAAGTTAAAGACAGATCATCCCGGAGAGAATCTATCTATGTGGTTGCTAAGAGTTGACACCGACTTGATAGCACTTAATCAATCAATCAATCAATCAATCAATGATAATTTTACAAAGCTAGACTTGAAAGGGCAATTCTGTATATCATCCTAATTCTGACTTCAGGGAGGGAAGGCACAATTTCCTGGATATAAATCTGGAGTGGAAGTCATATCAAACTTCTAAAGTACAAAATTACCTTCCGATAATCCCCCGGGAGCTTGTGGTGGTATTAATGCTTCCTCACCTAAATATGCAACAGACATTCTATGTACAAAAGCCCTTTCAGGTCAGCGTGAGAAACTGGAAAAGCAGGTGGAGGGAGTTTGGCCTGCAGCAGAAATGAGATATTCTCTTCACTCCCCTTTCTCTTTATGACAAACAGAAACATACATCAACATCAGGAGGAGGCAACACATGCATGCAGCCATGAGAGCCTGAAGGTCAGAACATTGTGTGCTGCTGTATTCTTAGATGTTATATATCCTTGTAAAGCTTGTTCAGTTGTTTTTGTTTTGAGCATAGGCTACATCAAAAGTGTGCACATTAAGCACAAGCTAAGCAAAAGAAAAAAGAAAAAAAGGAACTATTGGCCAGTAAAGTAGTACCGTCATCCCTTGCCAACCACAGGTTTCCCAACCGTGGTTTTGAGTATATGCAAATAGGAAATTGTGACAGGTCAACCACAACCTTAAAAATTGTCAACCACAACCTGAATATCTGCGGCTGGTGAGGTTTTGTAGTGATTCAGCAAAATTCAGCAATTTGGAGGGATTCAGAGGTTGGATCTGTTCATTCCTCTTGGTGACCCTTGCTGACCTTTCTGTCCCTTGCCAATTTAAAATGCCTTTGAGTGATTTGGGGGTGGGGGTTCAAAAAATGTCCAGAAGTTCGATCTGCTCATTCTTCTTAGTGACTCTTGGCAATATTACAGGATTTTTTTTTTGTGATTTTTTTTTTTAGCAATTGTTTGGGTATTTTTTTTCCTTTTATTTTTAGGTCTTTTTGCAGTCATGGTTCCCCTAACCCTCTGTTTCCCATAGACTTTAATGCCCTGCCAACTGCAAATTTGCCAATGGTGAAGTTTGGCCAGAATGGAACGCTAGCAGTTGGTGAATGCTGACTATATTTGGAGCATGTGTAGAACTGTCATTCAGACAAACAGCACCTCCACACAGGGGCGTAACAAGGTTGGAGGGGGCCCAGAGACAAGATTTTAAAATGGCCCCCCCCACCTGCCATCACCACCTACCACAAAGCGGGGACTGGGCGGACAGGCGGCACAAAGCGGGGACTGGGCGGACAGGCAGCACAAAGCGGGGAGTGGGCGGGTGGCACAAAGCGGGGAGCGGGCGGGCGGGTGGCACAAAGCGGGGACCAGGCGGACAGGCGGCACAAAGCGGGGGGTGGGCGGGTGGCACAAAGCGGGGACCGGGCGGGCGGGTGGCACAAAGCGGGGACCAGGCGGACAGGCGGCACAAAGCGGGGGGTGGGCGGGCGGGTGGCACAAAGCGGGGACTGGGCGGACAGGCAGCACAAAGCGGGGGGTGGGCGGACAGGCGGCACAAAGCGAGGACCAGGCGGACAGGCGGCACAAAGCGGGGGGTGGGTGGACAGGCGGCACAAAGCGGGGACTGGGCGGACAGGCAGCACAAAGCGGGGACTGGGCGGACAGGCAGCACAAAGCGGGGAGCGGGCGGGCGGGTGGCACAAAGCGGGGACCAGGAGGACAGGCGGCACAAAGCGGGGAGTGGGCGGGTGGCACAAAGCGGGGACCGGGCGGGCGGGTGGCACAAAGCGGGGACCAGGCGGACAGGCGGCACAAAGCGGGGGGTGGGCGGGCGGGCGGCACAAAGCGGGGAGCGGGCGGGCGGGCGGCACAAAGCGGAGACTGGGCGGACAGGCGGCACAAAGCGGGGACTGGGCGGGCAGCACAAAGCGGGGAGCGGGCGGGCGGGTGGCACAAAGCGGGGACTGGGCGGGCGGGCGGCACAAAGCGGGGACTGGGCGGGCGGGCGGCACAAAGCGGGGACTGGGCAGACAGGCGGCACAAAGCGGGGAGCGGGCGGGTGGCACAAAGCGGGGACTGGGCGGGCGGGTGGCACAAAGCGGGGACTGGGCGGGCGGGCGGCACAAAGCGGGGACTGGGCAGACGGGCGGCACAAAGCGGGGAGCGGGTGGGTGGCACAAAGCGGGGACTGGGCGGGCGGGTGGCACAAAGCGGGGACTGGGCGGGCGGGTGGCACAAAGCGGGGAGCGGGCGGGCGGGTGGCACAAAGCGGGGACTGGGCGGACGGGCGGCACAAAGCGGGGAGCGGGCGGGCGGGTGGCACAAAGTGGGGACTGGGTGGGCGGGTGGCACAAAGCGGGGACTGGGCGGGCGGGTGGCACAAAGCGGGGAGCGGGCGGGCGGGTGGCACAAAGCGGGGACTGGGCGGACGGGCGGCACAAAGCGGGGAGCGGGCGGGCGGGTGGCACAAAGTGGGGACTGGGCGGGCGGGTGGCACAAAGCGGGGGGCGGGCGGACAGGCGGCACAAAGCGGGGACTGGGCGGACGGGTGGCACGAAGCGGAGACTGGGCGGGCGGGCGGCACAAAGCGGAGACTGGGCAGACAGGCGGCACAAAGCGGGGAGCGGGCGGGTGGGTGGCACAAAGCGGGGACTGGGCGGACAGGCGGCACAAAGCAGGGAGCGGGCGGGCGGGCAGCACAAAGCAGGGACTGGGCGGACAGGCAGCACAAAGCGGGGAGCGGGCGGGTGGCACAAAGCGGGGACTGGGCGGGCGGGCGGCACAAAGCGGGGACTGGGCGGACAGGCGGCACAAAGCGGGGAGCGGGCGGGTGGCACAAAGCGGGGAGCGGGCGGACAGGCGGGCGGCACAAAGCGGGGACCAGGCGGGCGGGCAAAGCATGGGCCAGGAGGAGGAAAGCCGGCCCGGCCAGGAACTGCGGCCGTGGAGAGGCAGCCATGCGGACGGGCAGGCGGGGAGAAGCGAGGACTCGGGGACCATGCGGCCGGGGGAGGAAAGCAAGGACCATGTGGGTGGCCAGGGAGGGGAAAGGAGAGTGGGGGACCTCCACTTCCAGCGGCGACCTCCTCTTCCTTCCTCGGCAGCACGCGCTAGGCAGCAGCAGCAGCTGAGCATGCGCGTTTCTCTGCACCAGCAGCAGCCAATGGGTGGGGAAAGAGGAGGAGCCCCGTCGGCCACAGAAGTAGGCAAAAGGGTGGAGGGTGGGCGGAGGCAGCAGCAGGCAGGAAATACGGTCCTCCAGAACAAAGGTGGAATTTTTTAAAAAACATTTTTTTAAAATACACTTAATCGAGGAAGCTGGGGCCAGCCCTGGGTGGGGGAGGCACGTGACATGTCTCTCGGGTGCCCCCTAAGCTGTGGGGCCCCCAGACAACTGTCTCCCCTTGCCCGATAATCGTTACACGCCTGCCTCCACATGGTATAGGGATGGGCCAGGAGGGCATTGGGACATTGCAAAAGACATCACAATAGGTGTATTTTACACTCAGCATGTCCTCCTTTTAACCACAAGGGCTTTTAATCACATCATCCAGACCAGCCCTATATGAAGTTAAAATCAGATTGCAAACAAATACATCAAGGGTGGATAAACAGACAAAAACCATTTCACATTCAAATAACTCCGTCCAAAAGAAAAATCACTTAACCGAACAAATAAACCCAAATGGCAATCAATGACATTTGCATCAAGACTAGGCATGTGCAAAACGTTTCGACATCGACACATGGACTCATTTTGACTTGAAATTTTTTAAGTGTCTCAGGAGAGAAACAAAACACCCTTTAAACTGCTTAAGGTGGTGCGGCCTACCACTTGTTCTCTGGACCCTTGCCTGACTTGGCTGCTTCGATCTAGCAGGGAGATTGTTGGAGATGGCCTAGTTAATATCATAAATGCATTGCTGAGGGAGGGTAGGGTGCCCCCTTGTTTGAAGGAGGCAATAGTTAGACCTCTTCTTAAGAAGCCTTCCCTGGATCCTTCAGCGATGGATAGCTATAGGCCAATCTCTAATCTCCCTTGGTTGGGCAAGGTGATCAAGAGGGTGGTAGCTGACCAGCTCCAGGCAGTTTTGGAGGAAACTGATTATCTAGACCCATTTCAAACTGGCTTTAGAACGGGTTATGGTCTGATGGCCTTGGTCGGCCTGATGTTACCTTTACCAGGGAATCGACAGAGGGAGTGTGACTCTGTTGATTCTCTTGGATCTCTCAGCAGCATTCAATACCATCGACCATGGTATCCTTCTGGGTCGCCTGGGGGAACTGGGGATAGGAGGCACTCCTTTGCACTGGTTCCGCTCCTATCTTTTGGGTAGATTCTAGATGGTGGAGCTTGGTGACAGTTGCTCCTCAAAACTAGAGCTGTTATATGGAGTCTCTCAGGGCTCCATTCTGTCACCAGTGCTCTGAGGCTGGGTGAGATCATCAGGAGTTTTGGTGCTGGGTGTTATCAGTATGCTGATGACACCCAAATCTACTTCTCCTTTTCACCTGTATCATCAGGAAATGGTGTTCATTCCCTAAATGCCTGTCTTCAGGCAGTAATGGGCTGGATGAGGAATAACAAATTGAAGCTGAATCCAAGCAGGATGGAGGTGCTCATTGTAGGGGCTCAGAATCTGAGGGGTGAGTTAGATCTCCCTGTGCTGGATGGGGTTACACTCTCCCGGAAAGAGCAGGTACGCAGCGTGGTATAGTGGCTAGAGTGCTAGACTAGGACCAGGGAGACCTGAGTTCAAATCCCCATTCAGCCATGATACTAGCTGGGTGACTCTGGGCCACTCATTTCTCTCTCAGCCTAACCTACTTCACAGGGTTGTTGTGAGGAGAAACCTAAGTATGTAGTACACTGCTCTGGGCTCTTTGGAGGAAGAGTGGGATATAAATGTAAATAATAATAAATAATAATAATACTGGCCCCAGGCCTCACCCTGATATCTCAGATGGAGGCCATGGCCAGGAGTGCTTTCTATCAGCTTTGGCTGATTCAACATCTGCATCCATTCCTTGAAGAAAATGACGTCAAAACAGTGGTGCACCAGCTGGTAGCCTCCAGGCTTGACTATTGCAATGTGCTCTATGTGGAGCTGCCTTTGTACATAGTTTGGAAATTTCATTTAGTTCAAAATGCAGCAGCCAGACTGGTCTCCGGGGCAACTCGGAGAGACCATATTATGCCTGTTTTGAAACAATTGCACTGGCTACCGATATGTTTCCGGGCAAAATACAAAGTGCTGGTTATTACCTTTAAAGCCCTGAACAGCTTAGGTCCAGGTTACCTTAGAGAGTGCCTTCTTCTGCATGATCTCCACCACACATTAAGGTCATCTGAGGAGGTCTGTCTCCAGTTACCACCAGTATGTCTGGCGGTGACTCAGAGACAGGCCTTCTCTGTAGCTGCTCCTGGGCTGTGGAATGCGCTCCCTGCAGAAATCTGTAATTCAAACTCTTTATTGATTTTTAGGAGAGCCCTTAAGACCTATCTGTTCGGCCTGGCCTTCCAGGGTTTTTAAATTGTTATAAAGCGTTTTTAATGTATCTGTTTTTCAGGGTTTTAAACTGTTTTATTGTTTAATTGTTTTATGGTATTTTATATTGCTTAATTGTTGATTGATTTTAACTGTCTTTGTTTTATTTGTAGACTGCCCTGAGCCAGTTTTGGAAGGGCGGTATAAAAATTGAACAAATAAATAAACATTTCAATGATTTGAACGCCATTTTGGAGGCCCATTTCTCCTTGCTGATTGGTTTTCTGGGACTCACTTCCAATTGGCTTGTGATCTCCATGCTTCTTGGTTGGCTTGTTATCATACAAATCAAGTATTGTCATGGGCAACTGTGCCCCCTTTGGCTGAGGTGGAGGGAGAAGGGAGAGAGGAACACTTTTGAGGGGAATTTCAAAATATATTCAAAAGCACTGGGAGGCAGAGAGAGCCCTTATAGTGTGCCTCTCTTGAAGCAGATACAACAGGAGAGGAGGAAGGAAATCAAGGAAGGTTTGATTTGGTGGTTTTTTCAGCACTGAGTATAATATGCTGTGCTATTGCTGCTGTAACTATTGGGTTTTGCTGGATCTCCGACTGACAAAGCCAGAACTTGGGTGATTTCCTTCCTTGAGTTACGGTTTGTTTTGTTTGTGAGTTAGTGTTGTGGCGAGAAATTGACAATGGCAGTGCTCCCCCCTGCATATAGTTAGGTGATTGCTGTGATGATTTCCTTGAGATTAACGTGCTTCACTCACTCCTCTGGTCTGCTCTGCAATCTGCTTTGCAAAGTGTGCTCAGGTGCAAGGTGTTACAGCAATCAAAGTGAGGAAAACACCAGATAGCAGCCAAAAGGGCAAAGTGCACAGAAGCCACAGCCAGAGACTTTGGGCTCTTATAAAGGGGAGTAATTATGGGGGCTGCTTAGAAGCTGTCTGTAAGAGATGTTGTGTGATAGGAATTTGTTTCATCTGGCTTCCCCCACCCACCCCCTTCTGGATTGGGAGAGGGACTCTGGCTATGGCTTCTGTGCACTTTCCCCTTTGGGCTGCTATCTGATGTTTCGCTCACTTTAATTGCTGTAACATCTTTCACCTAAACCCAGATTGCCTGATAGGGTGAATGAGAGCCACACCTGTTGGGCTTTCTTTATAAGGGCCAAAAGAAGAACATTTGGCCCTTATATAGGGGAGCTGGCTGGCCTTTGGGGGTGGCTTTTCAGAGCTGGACTGAGGGCTGCCACCATATGTATTGTTCTGGACTCCTGTAGTCAACTCCTGCTGACTCTAGTATTATTGTTGCCTAGTAATTGGTTGGGCCTTGTAGAGGTATATGTCTTGGGTTGTCCAGAGACAGAGACTTGGGGGATGACTCTGGGGCAGCTATTCCAGTTGCGGTGGGGAATTGATGCAGATATGGTGCTGGTAGGTCAGCAGGCCATTACAGGGGAAGGGAATCCAGAAATTCAATTGCTGTTCTTCCTTCCAGCAGGCTACCACCTCTTTGATCTTGGAGAGCAGTGCTTACAACCCACAGAAACTCACCTTATTACTCTAGTCTGTAATGCCAGGTTGGCCCAAAATAAATCTGAGCTCACCCATGACTTGATTATGAATAAATGAATGATTATGAATGAATGCATATTTATTCATTATGAATGAATGAATATGCATTACATAGACCTGGTTGGGAGAGGCTAGTGGTCCAGTTTGGTGGTGGGGAGGTGGTGTCAATGTGGTCTATAAGAATACCGTCTCCTTTAAACCAGGATCTCTGTCAGGGTAACTAGGTCTAGAGACCAAGGATAGACTGGGACTTCTGTTGGTGTGCTAATCACCCTGCTGCCCACAGAGTCCCTAACTGAACTTACAGATTTAGTTGTGGAATTGGCATTGGAGTTGTCCAGGCTGTTGGTGGTGAGGGACTGCAGTGTTCATTTTGGGACCAGGTTGTCGGGAGCAGCTCAGGAGTTCATAGCAGCTATGATGACTGTGGGCTATCACAGTTGGTCTCTAGACTGGCACATGATGCTGGTCACACTCAATTTGGTCTTTTGCTCTGATCAGGGTGATGATCCATGAGTGGGGACTCCTGTCATCTCCCCATTGTCATGGACGGGCCACCATCTGGTTAAGGTAGGACTTGCATCCACAGCCCACCTCTGCAGTGGTGAAGGACCTATTAGGTTGGTCCACTTGAGAAGGTTATTGTATCCAATAGGATTCCAGGAAGCCTTGGAAGGGTTTAGAGTTGGCTATGCTAGTGACTGTTGATACTGTAGTGCAAACATGGAATAATGAACTCACTAGAGCAGTAGACACAATGGCTCCTAAGCAACCTCGCCAACCTGCTTCAAAATCAGCCCTATGGTATTCAGGAGAACTACGGGAGGTGAAGCATAGAGGTAGACAACTAGAGTGCAAGTGGAGGAAGATTCAGCGTGAATCTGACAGATCACAACACAGAGGACTCTTGAAGATCTATGCTCTGGGAGTGCGGGGTGGTAAAGAGGTACTACCCATTTTCTACCCCCATTGCTTCTGCAAATTACCATCCAGTGGTCTAGGGATATGAGGGGGCTAGTATGTGCTCCCTCCCCCTTGAATTTGAACTTGAAACCATCAGTCACTCACTGTAAGGTCTTCAATGATTTTTTGGTGTGGATTCAGTCTCTCATATTCAGGCCGAACTGGATTCAACAGTTACTGCAGAGCTACTGTGGAGGTGCCCAGCAACTCCTCTTATAGGATTAGATTGGATTACTTTCTGTTTTTGACTCCTGTGAACTGCTTCAGATTGTACATCCTACAACCTGTTCTCTTGACCCTTACCCAACTCTGCTTATTTCATCTGGTAATTTTATTATCAAAGAGAGTCTGGTACATATTAGAAATGCTTTTTTTGAGGGAGGGCAGGATGCCACCTTCTCTTAAGGAGCTTACTATTAGACCTTATTTGAAGAAATCTCCAAGGGATCCTTCACAGTTAGCTAATTTAACAGACCCATTTCCAATCTTCCATGGTTGGGCAAAGTGATTGAGTGGGTGGTGGCCTCTCAGCTCCAGGCAGTTTTGGATGGTACAGATTATTGAGACTCATTTTAAACTGGCTTTCGAGCAGGTTATGGGGTTGAGACTGCCTTGGTCAGCCTGATGGATGATCTCCAGTTGGCTATTGACAGAGGGAGTGTGACTCCACTGATCCTTTTGGATTTCTCGGCAGCTTTTGATACCATTGACCATGGCATCCTTCGGGGTCGCCTGAGGAAGGTGGGATTGGGTGGCACTGGTCCCATTCCTACCTCTCTGGTAGATTCCAGATAGTGTCACTTGGAGACTGCTGCTCTGCAAACCATGAACTAAAGTATGGAGTTCCACAAGGCTCCATAGTGTCTCCAATGCTCTTTAACATCTAAATGAAACTGCTGGGAGAAATAATCAGATTTGGTGGTGGTGTTGTCAATATGCTGATGGGGCCCAGATCTATCTTTCCATATTGACCTCATCAGGAAATTGCATAATTTCCCTAAAGGCCTGCCTGGAGGTGGTAATGGGCTGGATGAGGGATTACAAACTGAAGTTGAATCCAAATAAGATGGAGGTACTCTCCTATATTCTACCAAAGACAACCACAGGGCTCTGTGGTCTCCAGGA
The DNA here is from genome assembly GCF_027244095.1 of Hemicordylus capensis. Classification (NCBI taxonomy): domain Eukaryota; kingdom Metazoa; phylum Chordata; class Lepidosauria; order Squamata; family Cordylidae; genus Hemicordylus; species Hemicordylus capensis. The sequence continues at coordinate 264,025,093 of NC_069657.1, read as the reverse complement.
TTCGACACAGACTCAACGGCACACTTTATCTTTACTGACTGTGGGGGGTCAGAACCCAAGAGATGGTTTAGATCTGCCTGTTCTAGATGGGGTTACACTCCCCCTGAAAGTTCAGGTATGTAGCTTGGGATTGCTCCTAGATACAAAACTCTCTTTGGTTTCTCAGTTGAGGCAGTGGCCAGGGACGTTTTTTATCAGCTTCAACTGATTTGTCAGCTACACCCATTTCTGGAGGTAAATGACCTTAAAACAGTGGTACAATTTTAAAAGAATTGTACTGGCTACCAATATGTTTCAGAGTGAAATACAAAGAGCTGGTTATTACCTGAAAAGCCTTCAATGGCTTGGGTCTAGGGTACTTAAAAGAGCACCTTCTTTGTCATGAGCCCTGTCACCTATTAAGATCATATGGAAAGGTCCAGTTACGGTAGCCGCTGGCCTGTTAGGTGGCGACTTTGGACCAGGCCATCTCTGTGCCTGCCCCAGGAATGTGTAATATGCTCCTTGTCAAAATAAGAGCATCTCCATCTCTGTTGGCTTTTAGGAAGATCCTTGAGACACACCTGTTTTCTCAGGCTTTTGACTGAATGTTTAAAAACTGTTTAATGGTTTTTATCCCATGAAATTAAGTTTTTATTCTGTGAGATTGTTTTTAATTGTGTTTACTCTGTTTTATGTTTGTTCCCACAACATTTATATACTTCCTACAAAGATTGTTCAATCAAAGTGTTTTAAATTGTGTATACTGCCAAGAGATACACATATCAGGCGATACATAAATATGATAAATAAATAAATAAATATTTTCTGCTCTTTGAGAAAAAGAGAGAGAAGTTTATTCCTCCTGAATAAGTGGCACTGGAAGAGGCAATGAAACAGATCCTCAGTGCCTAGCACCTCAGGGGATATTTCAGTATCTCCCTCAGAAGTACACCTAGGAAATTTTGGAGCCTGGACCTAAAGGCCTTTGAAGCCCCCCCCCCCAAATTAAGAATCATCATGCTCTGCTGGGTGACCACACCACCTGGGACAGACTAAAAAGGATTTGCAGGGGGCAGGGGCTGTGGAGGCCTTGGACTTCGGCCCCAAAGTCCAGGGGTAAGAGCACCTCTGATCACACTAAGACAGTGGAGGGCATTTTCTGTAGGGCAGTGCAAGAAACAGATTTTACGTTCTGTTTCGAGCTTGAAACAAAATGCAGATGGTTGAAACATTTCATCAAAATAGCAGGTGACCCAGTTGTTTTGACAGAACACACCTCAAAACACTTCAAGTGTTTTGGCCATAGGGAATAATGGGGAAACTTGAAACACCCCATTGTTCCCCATGCGTAGCTCCTAGGGACACCAAAGTGGGTTGGGTGGTAGGGCATGATGGTTGCTACCTACCACTCATCCTACAAAAGAAATGGGCAAGCAGGAGATTTTAAACAAAATTTTAACCTTTTCCCCAAACCCGCATAGGATCGCAAGCCAATCAGAAGCCTGTGCCAGAAAACCAGTCAGCAAGGAGAAAACCAGCCTCCAAAGTGGAGCTTGAAACATTTCCAATCGAAACAGCGTGGTTTTGTTCCGAGCTCAAAACAGGCCCTTTATTTAGAGGGTGTTTTGTTTTGAGCTAGAAACACTCCAAACAGCCCGCTTCGGGTCACAATGTCGAAATGTTTTGCACACCCCTAATTTTCTGAAAACTAAGCACTGCTGAGCTTTATTATATATCCCAGATAATGGTTACTGTGGGCACCAAGCAAGAGTCTGTTCTATAGATGTCAGAACCAGCAGTGGATGGCGTGGGTGCCACCAGGGGGCGGGGCGGCGGGAGGCACCTTTAACTGTAAATTATTAGGTGCTTACCTCTCTTCTCACTGCACCTGCAAGCTGTTTGGAGCAGCAGTGCGGTGGAGGATCACTCTGCCACTCAGCTGGCCTCCACACATGCCTGGAGGCCATTTGCTGGCCATGCAAATGGCTTCTGCCAACTGAGTGGCAGAGCCGATCCTCCACTGCATCTGCAAAAAATGCAAGCTACCTGTAGCCAAAGATTGGTGAGACCACAAAATTGAAAACGTGGTAGAAAATGAAGATGTAAAAATATTATGAGACTTCTGACGACAAACAGACAAACATCTGCCACACAATACACCAGATATCACTGTAGTCGAGAAGAAAGAAAAACAAGTCAAAATAGTCGACATAGCAATACCAGGGGATAGCAGAATAGAAGAAAAAGAAATAGAAAAAAATCACCAAATACAAAGATCTACAAATTGAAATAGAAAGGCTGTGGCAGAAGAAGACCAAAATAATCCCAGTGGTCATTGGCGCCCTGGGTGCAGTTCCAAAAGACCTTGAAGAGCGCCTCAACACCATAGGGGCCACAGAAATCACCATCAGCCAATTACAAAAAGCAGCTTTACTGGGAACAGCCTATATTCTGAGACGATATCTATAACAACTGACAATAAAATTCAGGCATCCCAGATCCTTGGGAAGGACTCGATGTCTGGAGAAAACAAACCAGTCAATAACATCTGTCTGACTGTGCGAATAAAGAATAATAAAGTCCAAGTGAACATAGATTCATTTGAGCTCCTTAAATAGCTCTAACTTGCATGCTTGAACCTGATGCAGACTACCAAGCATCCATTTAATCTGCTCCCTGATAGGGAACCCTAATTTTAGATCAAACCTGATAATAGAATCTGCATTCTGCTCCAGCTAAAGCTTCTAAATGGTCTCCAGCAGTTTACTCCAAACACAGAGTTCACAAAGTCATGGGCAACTTTTGGAAGAACCACCTCTGAGAAACAAAGCCATGTTCTCTATTAATTATACACTTATCTCTCTCCATCCCCTCCTCTGAAGAGTTTGGGGCAGTGTGTATAGTCCCCTGCTGCTTATTTTAGCCTTACAACAACCCTGTGAGGTGGGTTAGTCTGAGAGAAAGTAATGAGCCTTAGGTCACCAAGTAAGTTGTGGCTGAGTCAGGATTTTAACCTCGATATCCCCAGACTAAAACCCACGTACTAACTGCTACACCACAATGGCTCTTCATGCCAAAAGGGGCTTCTAGTCACAGTTGCCACCTGATATTCAAGCCTCTTTTGCTTTAACAGCACAAAGAAAACAGCCACAAGTGATGTGTTGTTTAAGAGAGAGCTTTGACTTCCTCTGGGTTTCAAATGGTGCAACAACTGGTGATGACGGAAACATTTATTGAAGCCACTACAAGGTCCATTCTATGCTTGGTTTCCTAAGCAGCCAGTGCAGCACCCCACTCCATGAGCACCCCCTCACCGCAGCATTTTCTAGAAGGAAGGAAAATGCCAGGGGAAATTGGAATAAATAAAACAGAGGAAGGAAGAGAAGGAAGGGGGAAATGAGAAAGAGGTGAGAAAGGAAACAAGAGAAATGGAGCTGCCTAGGAAAGACTGGGAGAGGGCAAGAGAAGGCTCTAATAGACTTTCTGTATAAAGTTACAAAGATGGAAAAGAATTCATACTCATCTTTATTTTCCATTACTTTTAAAGAAACAACTTAGCTCCTTATTGACCTCCATAGGCCAACTGCAAAAACAAAAATCTTGCATTCCCACCCCACAGAGTTTTTTGCACTGCTCAAAATGTATTCAGTCAGATGCACATTACAATAAACCTTGAGCCACTATCCTAGAAAAACAAAAGGAATTTAGCACTGCAGCAACAGCAGCATCGAGACATTACACACACACACACACACACACACACACACACACATTTTCAGAAGGCTTCTATTCAGACCGATAGTAGAAACTTCCCTCTCTCTCAGGATCTGGCAGTCCCATCTCTGGTTTCCATATACCCAATATGGGAGGTGCTCAATGAAGCCCCCCCCCCACTCCATCATTCATTAGTTAACTTCCCCCCCCCCCGGCAGATCTCCTATGCTTCTAACTGCAGCATAACAGGTACAGCCATATGTACCTTTTTCTAAGTCCAGGAATGGAAGGAATTGACAAATACACATTTTAACACGGCTCCTCACAGTGTGAATCCAGTCAGGTCAGGCTGCATGCTTTCAATACCACAAACATTTAGAAAGGTTTTACTGACATCTAGTGTTAAAACTGGAAACTGCACAAATATGACCTTTGGAGGGAAATTGCAAAACTTAGGAGCCTGTGAGATTTTCCAGAAGCCACATAAAGTGGGGGATGTGGCCTATTTCCAGAAAGAGGTCTTTATGCACAAGCTTCTGTAGACTTGAGCAAGGAAAACTAAGTTATATTCCCAGCAGTTTCTGCAGTAGCTCATCCCACCATTTTCTGCCCATACCGAGGTGGAGCATTGGAGAAGACTGTGGATTGGGGTCCCTCATCTGTCCCTTCCAGTGAAGGTTTTTGTTTTTTTTAATTAACATTTATTGTTCTGCACTTCTGGTTTATAACGCTTTTGGCTTACCAACTTCTGCAGCATTCCATCTCCCTCCACTCTTGCCAAGACCCCAGTAGTGCTTGGAATGGAATAAACCATGTTTGAATATGGTTTTTGGTGTGTCCGTGATCTCTTAATAAATTATTTCCTGAAAAATTCCACTTGATGAATTACTTCCTGAAATCACAGGAAGTAATTCATCAAGTGGAATTTTTCAGGAAATAATTTATTAAGAGATCACGGACACACCAAAAACCATATTCAAACATGGTTTATTCCATTCCAAGCACTACTGGGGTCTTGGCAAGAGTGGAGGGAGATGGAATGCTGCAGAAGTTGGTAAGCCAAAAGCGTTATAAAATCAAAATCAGATCATTCCCCTTTCCTCCTGACTGATTGTCAAAAGTGACTTGGCTGTAATCCTATGCACATTTTCCTGAGTGTAAATCCCACTGAATTTAGTGAGATTTATCCCTAAGTAAGCACGCATATTTTCTGCTATCAGGGTCTTTAGACTTTTGAGGCTTGACTTCTGCCATTTAAATCCCTGTGTAATTGCAGCAAGATGGGAACAATCAAACTGTTACTAATGCCCCTTTGATGTGATTTAGAGTGGTTCTTCGTTTCCTGCAACACTGAATCAAGAGTAGCAATAATCATTGGGAGGGAGGGAAGGAGGGAGGCAGGGAGGGAGGAAAGAGATGCTGAGGAGAGGCAAGGCTGAAAAAAGCAAAAGAAGAGAAAAAGAAGAAACATGTTGGGAAAAGTGCAACTGTGAAAAATGACAATTGAAATGAATTAAACAAACAAGGGGGATGGGATATTGTAATATTGCTCAAACTAGCCTCAGTTTTGTTTTTTAAGAAAGCACAAAGCAAGAACCAGAAGAAAAGTGCACTCAGGTGCAGAAGTGAGAGTTGTGTGGCTGCGTACCCTTGGGAGTGAACCCTCCTATACACCATAACCCACACAGATAACCATTCCTCTGTACCTTGCACTACGGGCCATCTATACCTTTTCCTCCACATGCAAGGTTTTCCTCTACTGCAATCAAGTTACAATAAATGTAGTAATAAAAAGACACTGGCATTTCACAGATTGGCAGGCAGATTGTGCAAGGAATTTATGAGGCATGCAAAACATCATCTAGATCACCTGCAAAATCGCCCATAAGAATCAGCAATCATTTTGGAATAAACTACCAAAAGACTCAATGTCAAGGTCGGTGGGGTTGTCTGGAAGAAGAAGGATGTCATATTATCACTAAGCTCTGTGGCCCTATCTAATAGCTGCTGCTGCTGCGATCTAAAGGGGCTAGGAGGGATGACTAAACCAGTAAAAGGAGAAGGTGATAACCAGGTCCTTGCCTCTCTTGCTAGGCCACTTCTTCCTCCACTTGAGCATGCAGTAAGCCAAGTTGTGTTAAGAACATAGGAACATCCTTGCTGGATCAGGCCCAAGGACCATCAAGTCCAGCATCCTGTTTCACACAGTGGCCCACCAGATGCCGCTGGAAGCCTACAGGCAGGGGTTGAGGACATGCCCTCTCTCCTGCTGTTACTCCCCTTAAACTGGTACTCAGAGGCATCCTCTGAGTACCAGTACCCTCAGTGTTGAAGGTACAGTGAGGCTATGGGAGTTAACTGATGTAGGAGAGGTGTCTGTTATAGGCAAGAATGACTTCTGGATACCTGGATTTCTGTACCCCTGTTTTTTCTTCATTTATCTCATTATTACTGAAGTTTCTTGATATAGCTGCTTTAAATTCATTCTTTTTCTGATTCGCTAAGTACATAGTAACCAAAAATTAAGACTGTAACTATGTAATAGACAAGTAGAGGCATAGAGGAGGAAGTTTGCTCCACAAGATATATGGAGTAAATTCCCTGCCCCTGCTGTAATCACAGGCATCATGAGTTCAAACATGGAATGAAACTGATGTGAACATATTTTTAGTTGAGATTCAGATTCAGATTACGTGTATTATGGTTCGAGACCAGAAAACAAACAGAAACAAGGGGGAAAGTCAGAGTTACAGAAAAACGAATACAGCTTATAGCGTACATCACATCCATTTACAGTATTATGGCTACACTAAATCAATACTCAGAGACCAACACTTCCCCAGGGAATCAAATTACAGATTTAACCATCTGACTCCTAATGGAGCAAACCCTGGAGCAAAATTTTGCAACATTAAGAGTAATGTCCATGTTGGAGTCTGAAAGAAGAAGAGAGGGATAAAATTTATCTGACCTGCCTGGAACTTTCTTTAAAATTGGGATTTATTTATTTTTTTAAAGAATGTCTCTATAAAACTTGCAATTTAATATCATATAGTCCACAGTTTCAACTTCCCCCATTTGGCTGGGACAAATCTGATCTGCATAAGGAACTTAGAGGTATCACCCCTCCACTATAGCTCACGGTAGCACTTTAAGCAGGGCTAAGATGAAAGCTCTCTGGTATTTCGATGTTACAAGATTGGAAAGATATCTTGCTGAGGAAAATCTTTACTAAGGTTTCCAACCTCCAAACAACAGGAGCCAAGACGCCTGTCCCATTGCAAATCCATGTTCCAAAAGTGTTGTATTGTGGTCTACTTTGCCTTAGAATAGCCTAGAGACAGCAGGGCTGGGGGGGAGGGGAGTCTGCAACTTCAGAGTTTCTTCTCTAAAACTATCCTGAATGGAAGCTGTCAACCAGGGACGGGTTAAAGGGGCCGGTCCCATAGGGCAAAGCGTTAGTTTGAGCCAGAAATTGATCTTATTTAACAGGCTTGGCCTCATGCCTAATGAGGTTGATCCCGACTCCATACAGAGAGCAGCACTGGGGACACAGCATGATACCCGAAGATAGCTGTCGAAAACTTTGACTGGATCACCTCCGGGGGCCAAAAGTCCTTGTAAACACAGGACTGTGATACATACAACAGTTGAGCAACTACCTTACCCTGGAACTCTCTAATAGCAGATTAGTTAAGATCATATTTCTGCATGATAGTAACACTCTCCCCTCTGGAAGTAACTATTTTTCCTCCTTGAAGAAAAAGAGTACCACCTCTTTCCAGAAAGCGATATCCATGTGTGGAAGCAGATTCTGCTATACATTCATATTTGCAAAGCAGATGTGGATTTACATCTGAATGCACATCCACATCTGCATCAGGATACTCATCCAACATCGTTGTACTGGCTGGACACACCTTCTAGCAAATGGGGCTGTATACCCCCTTCCAGAGCCATGAGCTCAGGGATGGCCAACCTGAGGCTCTCCATCTGTTGCTGGACTACAACTCCCATCATTCCCCACTGCAATAAATCACGACTGAGAGTGATGGGGAGCTGTAGTCCAAAAGCAGATGAAGAGTTTCAGGCTGGCCTCCCTGTACTAGCTGTTATACACTGCGAGCTACACACAGGGGTCTGAATTGGGGTCTACCTGCTTACTAACTTCCTGAGGTGGTTGCAATCCGAGGTTTCCCCCCCCAGTTGCCTGTGTTTGATGGGCAATGTAAACAGAGAAGGTTGTGTTGCCACAGACAAGTCCCATTTGTAATTTTGGTTAAATGTGTTTCCATATAAAATATGTTTCTGTATCACTAACGTGTGGGTTAGGCACATTCCGTAAATCAAACTAAATAAATAGCAACTTCACTTTGCAAAGAAAAAGAACCCTAATACTGTTACATAAGCATGAATGTTTTATGGGCTATTGCCAGCGAGAAATACTGCATGCCATCGCTTTGGCTGCTCACTTGGGAATGGTCCCTGAATTTTCATTAAAACAGACTAAGCCTTATATTTTAACTAAACATATTCATGGCAAATTATTTAACAGCTGTTGTTTTTTCCCCTTAGATGTAATTTATAGTACATATCGCATCTCCTCTGTCTGCATCATTGTGGTCTTTAATTTCTGAGCATTTCTTTTGTCCTTGATCCGTTTGAAAGGAGTGTATGTGATGCCCAGTTGCCATTTTGTAAATGAGCAGGAATAGGTTCTCCATTTTTTGAAGCCCTCCTGCTGCAAAACAAACATCCTTAACGTAAATCTCAGCATCATCTCATATTATCAGGATGCAGATATTTTGACAGCTTGCATGAATACTACTATTTCATCATTATGAAAAATAGCCCAAAGAAGCCAATAGGGCCAAAACAAACATTGTTGGATTGTGACTTCTTCTTCTTCTTCTTCTTCTTCTTCTTCTTCTTCTTTTGGTTAACTGTAAGACAGCAGGTGGGGAAAGCTTCCGTTTTTAATTGGAGCAGTGGTGCTAGAGAAAGAGGTGTGCAACCCTTCTCCCCTCCACTGCCATCCTAAATTAATTTGCCCCACGAAGCTGATATCTATCCCATAGGGTGGGATATACATACCTATGTTTTCCTGTATTTCCCCCCAGCAGGGCTAAGAGCTTTGAGGAGTGATTTAGATCAGGAGTTCTCAACCTTGGGTCCCAAAATGTTGTTGGCATACAATCCCCATCATTCCCCAGCCACAGTGGCTTAGTTGAAGTCCAACATCTGAGAACCCAAGGCTGGGAACTTCCAATTTAGATAGGTCAAAATGAGATCCCCCCCCCAATACACACCACCACCATGGCTTCTTAATATATATTTTTTTAATGTTGGGAGCCCTGATCCCAGTTCAGATACACCAATTCCTGTTTCCCTAGGGACTTCAGCAGCAGGCGTCTACTGGTGATGACGTGGGTAAGGCTAAGACTTTCCAACAGATCACCTTTTCATGCAAAAAGCTCTCAGACAGAAGGGAATGTTTAGAAACAGGGTCTCCCTGTTTGTCTCCCTCTTAAATAATCCCTGGGAAACTTTGTCTCCCTCTTAAATGATGGGAAAGTGGATAAGAACATAAGAACAGCCCTGCCGGATCAGGCCCAAGGAAGCCAATCTAGTCCAACATCTTGTTTCACACAGTGGCCCACCAGATGCCACTGGAAGCCACAGGCAGGAGTTGAAGGCATGCCCTCTCTCCTGCTGTTACTCCCCTGCAACTGGTACTCAGAGGATTCCTGCCTTTGAGGCTGGAGGTGGCCCACAGCCCTCTGACTAGTAGCCGTTGATAGACCTCTCCTCCATGAAGTTATCCAAACCCTTCTTAAAGCCATCCAGGTTGTTGGCTGTCACCACATCTTGTGGCACAGAATTCCACAAGTGGATTATGCATTGTGTGAAAAAGTACTTCTGTTTGTTGGTCCTAGATTTCCCGGCAATCAATTTCACGGGATGACCCCTGGTTCTAGTGTTATGGGAGAGGGAGAAGAATTTCTCTCTATCCACTTTCTCCACACCATGCATGATTTTATAGACCTCTATCATGTCTCCCTACAGTCATCTTTTTTCTAAACTAAAAAGCCCCAGATGTTGTAGCCTTGCCTCATAAGAAAGGTGCTCTAGGCCCCTGATAATCTTGGTTGCCCTCTTCTGCACCTTTTCCAGTTAAATGTCCTTCTTTAGATGTGGTGACCAGAATTGTACGCAGTACTCCAAGTGTGGTCACACCATAGTTTTGTATAAGGGCATTATAATATTAGCCGTTTTATTTTCACTCCCCTTCCTAATGATCCCTAGCATGGAATTGGCCTTTTTCAGAGCTGCTGCACATTGAGTTGACACTTTCAACGAGCTGTCCACCATGACCCCAAGATCCCTCTCCTAGTCAGCCACCTACAGCTCAGATCTCATTGAAGTTGGGGTTTTTCGTCCCAATGTGCATCACCTTACACTTGCCAACATTGAACTGCATTTGCCACCTTGTCGCCCACCCACCCCCAGTTTGGAGAGATCCTTTTGTATCTCCTCACAATCCATTTTGGATTTCACTACCCGAAAGAGTTTGGTATCATCTGCAAATTTGGCCACCTCGCTGCTTACCCCTGCTTCTAGATCATTGATGAATAAATTAAAAAGCACAGGTCCCAGTACAGATCCCTGGGGGACCCCACTTCTTACTTCCCTCCATTGTAAAAGCTCTCAATTTATACCTACCCTCTGTTTCCTGTCTTTCAACCAGTTAGCAATCCACACATGTACTTGTCCCCTTATCCCATGACCGCTAAGTTTCCTCAGGAGTCTTTGATGAGGAACTTTGTCAAAAGCTTTTTGGAAGTCCAGGTATACTATGTCAACTGGATCACCTTGATCCACACACTTGTTGACACTCTCAAAGAAGTCCAAAAGGTTGGTGAGGCAAGATTTACCTTTGCGGAAGCCATGCTGGTTCACGCCCAGCAGGGCCTGTTCTTCTATGTGCTTTACAATTTTATCCTTGAGGATGCTTTCCATCAATTTGCCTGGAACAGACGTTAAGCTAACTGGCCTGTAATTTCCTGGATTGCCCCGGATCCCTTTTTGAAAACCAGTGTGACATTTGCTACTTTCCAGTCCTGCAGTACACAGCCTGATTGCAGAGATAAGTTATATATTTTAGCAAGGACGTTGGTAATTTCACATTTGAGTTCTTTGAGGACTCTTGGATGGATGCCATCCGGCCCTGGTGATTTGTTAGCTTTCAGTTTTTCGAGACAGTTTAGAACATCATCTCTTGTCACTTCTATCTGGCTCAGTTCTTTAGCCTCCATCCTTAAAAAGCCTGGCTCAGAAACAGGTATACAGTATGCTCAGTATCCTCTGCCGTGAAGACAGACGCAAAGAACTCATTTAGCTTCTCTGCAACCTCCATATCCTCCTTACTAATCCCTTTCGTTGTCTAATGGTCCAACCGCCTCCCTGGCAGGTTTCCTGCTTCTGGTGTATTTAAATAAGTTTTTGTTATTCCCCTTGATACTTTTGGCTAAATGTTGCTCAAACTCTCTTTTTGTCTCCCTTATTGTCACCTTGCATTTCTTTTGCCAGAGTTTGTGTTCCTTTCTGTTCTCTTCATTTGGACAGGCCTTCCAATTTCAGAAGGAAGTCTTCTTCCCTTTTATGGCTTCTTTGACGGTACCTGTTAGCCATGCTGGCATCCTCCTGGACTTAGTAGTACCTTTCCTCCTTTTGGGTATTCAATCTAACTGGGCTTCTAGTATTGTGGTTTTGAGTAAACTCCATGCACTCTGGAGCGAAGTGACTCCTTTTGGGTATACAATCTAACTGGGCTTCTAGTATTGTGGTTTTGAGTAAACTCCATGCACTCTGGAGCGAAGTGACTCTCCTGATTTTCTCTTTCAGCTTTCTTTTCACCATACTCCTCATTTTGGAGAAGTTTCCTCTTCTGAAATTCAAAATGCTGAAAGGATCTGAAAGGGCTCACTCATACTGTAGCCTGCTTGCAGAAACAGAAATCAGTTTTAGCTTTTTAATGAAAGGAGCCATATCATGAAAGAAACTCGGGGCCAGGCTGCCCATGACACTAAAGGCATCATTGTGTTTCCACATTTTCTAGAAAACAAAAACTAGCAACCACAGGGGCCCAATTCAGATTGGGACTCTGGCATGGGGGTCAACCCTTTCTGATTGTGCCATAGTCCTAACTAAAATAGCACACGTACACACATACAACCTTTTATCTGTCCTAGGAGAGAAACTGCCATTAGTGTCACTGGCAATTTCCCTCCCAGTATAAATAGCAGCATAGGAGGTGCTATTTACATTAAGACTCTGGGGTGCAGCTGGAAATGGTTAACCCAGCCCACATTGTAGTGCTAATTCAGATCGCACATCACACAGCTACTATTTTTTTAAAATAAAGTTTCTGTTTCACATGCAGCTTTGTCCTAACCTCACTCAAAGATAAGACAGCTTCTACCTAGTGTTGTGTAACTAATTATCAGAAATAAAGAAAAGTAAGTTATAGCTATGGCTCTAATTGACTGATAAAAACCCAAATGGTCATGATGATAATAGGAAATTAGTTCCCGCTATTTCCAGCAACTTCCAGAAGGTTCCAAGAGTTTCCTGTATGGAAACCTTTCCAAAGAGATGAATATTTCTTCCAAATAGGACTAGTTAGTTGCTATTACTTGGGAGAAGAAAAATGGCTCAAGATGTAGTGCTCCATCCCAGGAAAAGGATATAAACATAGAGTGTTGAGTGAATGGAACATTGTATTTGCACAGTCCTTTTAAGGCACTGTGAGTCCAGATTACTCTTAACTTCCACTCTTCACTTGGCCAGCAGAAGAGTTCTCTGGAAGACTTATCAGCTGCCTTAATGATGATATTGTTGTAATCTATAAATATACTAACTGTTGATCTGTCAGTATGTATTGTGTTCATATGGGTTAATAACTGTTCCCCTTCACCACCCCTTATACTGGTAACACTTACCTTTCCCTGGTCTGTTCTTTTAGTGATCCTTCAACTCCTGGCATTCCTTCAACAATTCATTTCCATTTAGAACTCAGGGATTTAATTTTATTTGTTATATTTGTACAACACCCCAAACTTACATCTCTGGGTGGTTTACACCAACATAAAACAAATAAAAATAAAAATTAATTTGTTTAATTTAATTTAATAAGTTTACAAGCCCAATTCTAGTTAAAAAGCTTGGGTGAATAAATGCAACTTTAGGGACTTTTAAAAGGCTGTCAGAGATGGCACCTGGGGAGGCTCTTATTTCAGCAGGGAGCACATTCCAGAGCCTTAGGGCGGCAACAGAGAAGGTCCATCCCTAAGTAGCCAGCAAATGAACTGGTGGCAACTGCAGATGGACCTCTCCAGATGATCTCAATGAAGACATTCTCTGGAACACATATGAATATACTAGCCTTCCTACATGCAAGGATTGCTTCAGAGAACACCTCTGTGTTGGCCCAACACAGCATATCACACAAACATAAACCTCCTTAAATCCCTTCACTGACTTCCTGTCCACAGGCTCCTGGTACTCCAAAGCCCTCCGTAGCCTTGCCCTCCTTACCTCTCATGTCTCATATATCTTGTTACACTCCTGTCTGTGCTTCTCTAGCTCCACCCAGAGGCGATCTTACCCCAGGACTTCTGGGCCGAAGTCCAGGGCCTCCACGTCCCCTAGGGGCCTCCAAATCCTCCTCATGCTGTCCTGGGTGGCGCTGGTCTGCTGTTGTGCCAGGCAGCAGAGTGTGACTTCTGCTTTAGAGTGGGGAAAGAAATATGTGGGATGGGAATATGTGAAGTGGCATGTTAAAATGTTTCTGCTAATGCATATTTGCATAAATATACCTGTTTTATTTTCTTAGATTCTTGTGGGTTGCTGTTTCTGCCCTCAAGAACCCATGTGTATTGCAGTATGTGTGGGCCCCCCCCTCCAAAGCGGGGGGCAGGGGCTCCAAAGGCTTTTAGGTCCAGGCTCCAAAATTACCTAGGTGCCCCTCTGGCTCCACCACTTTCAACCAACTGGAAGTCTTATTTGCCGTTTCTCCTCAGCTGCCTCTTACGCATGTAACGTCTCCCAAAACACCTCTCTGCCTCCTCTCTTTCTTCCTACAAATCCCTCCTCAAAACCCAAGTTTTCCATGAAGCCTTTGGCATAATCCTCAGATCATTCCTTACTCTAACTAAGGTGAAGTATGAGTAACTGGCACATTGGGATATTCTTCCCAGGTTTATTCCTGCCTTTATTTCCTTCCCTTTCCTCTGTTTCCCACGTGTCATTATCTAGACTGTAAATCCCTTGGGGCAGGAAGAACTTGCCCTCTCACAAGCGCCATGTACATGGATGGTGCACCCTCTCTCTCTCTCTCTCTCTCTCTCTCTCTCTCTCTCTCTCCCTACACATACACACACACACACACATACACACACACACAGACATAGATGGTGGTGCTAGTATCTTTTTTGTCCTGGGTATATGCATGAAGAAGCTAATACAAGTAGTACTTTTGCTCAGTTCTGAGAATGGTAAAGGACAGACATGTTTGACTCTGGACTGCTTCCCTCTTTAGAGTACAGCTGCATTATCTAGAAGAGTCACAATGTTCCCCTAGTCAGGGATGATGTGTGTGGGGTGGTGGTGGGGAGTGTTGGGAATTCTCTCTGGTAGAGAAACCCTTTTTCATTATAGCAGAGTGCACAGAGGCACAACACAGCGGAATTTAGTTTGGCATGCGTGTATGCTGAGAGTAAAGCAACTTGGAGCCAGTTCATAGTTTCAAATCAATATAAAAGGCATTTATTAAGGAACTCCATTCTAGACAGGAAAGTGAGGAGTTAGGATTGCTAATCTAGCTAGCTAGCTGGATCCAGATGGATTCTGCATCTCTGCACACATGGTGCAGGGGAGAGGAGCTTGCATGTTGCAAGGTAGAAGGAACAGGAAGAGAAGAGAGAGAGAGGAAGGAGGAAGTGTCCCTGAGATTAGCAATCTACATTCCAAAGGGATAGTCTCAGAGCAGTAGAGAAGGGATGACCAATGTCTTGACACTCTAGCCCTCTGACTCACTAGTCTGTCCTCCACTGTCTTTGAGACAAGAGACAGCGCATAATCCTTCACTTCCAACAGGGAGAGGGTTGTCCCAATATACTGTTGCCTCAAGCTGGCCCCCATTGCCCATGCACTACTAATTATAAACCATTTTTCAACAAAAGTTTGCAAAGTGGTTTACATAGAAAAATAATAAAGATGTTTCCCTGTCCCAAATGGCTCACAATCTAAAAAGAAACGTAGACAGCAGTGACAGCCACTGGAAGGATGCTGTGTTGGGGTTGGAGAGGGTCAGTTGTTCTCCCCCTGATAAATATAAAAGAATCATGACTTTGAAAGGTGAATCTTTGCTCAGTTGAAAGCTGTGCCCATCAAGTCGGTGTCGACTCCTGGCAACCACAGAACCATGTGGTTTTCTTTGGTAGAATCCAGGAGGGGTTTACCATTGCCCTCTCCTGTGCAGTATGAGATGATGCCTTTCAGCATCTTCCTGTAGCACTGCTGCCATAGTCTGGGAAACATACCAGTGGGGATTCGAACCAGCAGCCTCTTGCTCCCTAGGCAAGCTCCTTTCCCGCTCCGTGGGGATGAAAGGCTGGGCTTCTTGGGTAGGTAAATACTTTTAAGTAAAGTACTACAGGACTGAAGAGCTATTATCCGGTTAAGCTCAGGGATAAGGAGTTCATTTCCCCCCCTCCTCTCCAATGAGCACCTCAGTAGGTGCAAGGAGCAATTTTCAGGAAGGGAACCCTTTCTCCTACCTTCCTCTTCTCTGGGAGCAATTGCTTCTGACCCTATGGAATGCAACCAGTTGATGTCAGGTACTATAAAGCCTCATTCTGCGCTGCAAGTGATAGCATAGCCTATGCGTTTTCTTTTGTTATTGCATCTAAAATAGACCCACTGCACATCCTGCATGTTGAACAAGAGAAAGTACCCTTTGGAAATATACCAATCCTAGAAGAAACCAAATAAAATTGAACAGTACTGATGTCGCATAATAAAAATATACATAATTTATTATGCCATTTATCTCCAGATGTGTTTCTTAGCCTTGTATTTCACATACAGTGGAAGCAAGGATCACTTGCATTCCAGCCCATTAAAATGAAATGCTGAAGTCTGTCATCTTCTCAGTGCATTTTTCTTCAGACAGTTTATTCTTTCCTACTGACTGGCACAACCCCTGCTTCTCAATACATTTATTTAGAAGCAAATCCCACTAATTTCATATGTGCATATGTGAAGAGATGGGAGAGGGTTAACAATACTTCCAAGGGGTCTAATTCCTTCCACATTGCTCGGGGACTCCCATAGGACTGCAATATATTGGATGAAGATGTGGAGATATATCAATTACTAGGTCTATCAATGACTCTTATGGCTGTATGGAGCCTCTGTATTCAGAGATGGTATGCCACTAAATACCAGCAGTGCTTGAATTATGGGGGAAAGGTACAGGGCCTTGCATGAAATCCAGAAGCCTCTCCAATTTTAACCAAATCAAGCCCCAGTAGCCTTCTAAAAACAGTAGCTAAAAGGGCAATCACAATAAATAAGGGGGCTGGTCCCACTCTGCCTCCCCCCGCCCCAGTTATTTAAGCACTGACAGATCTTGAAGAGCAAACAGGAAGAGAGGCCTACTGCCTTCACGTCCTGCCTTTGGGCTTCCTAGGAGTGCCTAGCTGACCACTGTGAGAAATATAGGAAGCTGCCTTATACCAAGTCAGACCACTGGTCCATCTAGCTCAGTACTATCTACTCTGACTGCCAGTAGTTCTCCAAAGTTTCAGGCAACAGTCTTTCCCAGCCTTACCTGGAGATGCCAGGGATTGAACCTGGGACCTTCTGCACACAAAGCAGATGCTGTGTACAGTTGTGAAAAACCAGTTCAATCACAAACCGAGATGGTTCGAGCTGGTTCGATCATGAACTGCTTTGAACCAGTTTGAGCTGGTTCATCAAACTGACCAACCCAGCCAATCGGTTTGATTGAACCAGTTTGCATACTCCTGGTTTGGTCTGAATTCAGACCGAACTGTGCCAAATGGTCTGTGAACACCCCTAAAGCTGTGCCACTGCAGGATGCAGGTCGGTGGACCTTTGGTCTGATCCAGCAAGGGTCTATTATGTTCTTCTTAGTATGAAGACTGCATCCAAAAGAATGAAAAGTTTAGTGAAGCATTACATATATTCCAGCAGCCAAGGATATGTGTGCCAAATGATACAACATCATGATAGCCATTGGTCCACAGACTACTATACAAGGGAAAATACAGAGGCCAGAATTATTCTGGTCACATGCTAAGATCTGGATAGTTTGGCTGTTGGGAGGATGCATTTACTTTTACACATAAAGTTGACAATAACATGATAGATGTTAGAGACAGTGTGGAAGACAGTGTGGAAGACACTGTACTATCTGGCATATAATATGCAAGAAGGATATGTGATCATTTTTATCCATCATAAAAACCAGGGTGAGAAAACCAGCAGAATAACCCCCATCTTTCGTCTACTATGGAATTCACGATGGTATATGTGGCATAGGTGTTATGTACCTTTAAGAGGACTAGAACACAGTTACCCAGGTTCCCTCTTGCTATGCTGTGGGAATGGTTAGAAGTAGCCTCCTTTCTGTTTTATATAACTGTAAGTTATATAACTGTAAGTAGTCATCTTAAGTGGCGCAGCAGGGAAATGCTTGACTAACAAGCAGAAGGTTACCAGTTCAAATCCCTACTGGTATGTTTCCTAGACTATGGGAAACACCTATATTGGGCAGCAGCGATACAGGAAGATGCTAAAAGGCATCATCTCATTCTGTGTGGGAGGAGGCAATGGTAAACCCCTCCTGGATTCCACCAAAGAAAACCACAGGGCTCTGTGGGCACCAGGGGTCGATATTGACTTGATGGCACACTTTACCTTTAGTAGTATGTAGTACCTACATGTCTGTGTTTAGTTTCAATAAAGAGATATTGTTTTAAGAGTCCCCCTCTCTGGCTGATGCTGACCAAGGATAACAAAACATGCAGTACTCCCTTGGAACCCACTAAACAAAGGAATATTATACTATGTAAGGGTTTTGCAGGTAATCACCCATCCAGGCACTGACCAAATCTAGGCCTACTTAACTTCAGCAAGGTAGCTATGTCATGGGCCCTTAGACAATTCCCTGGGAACTCTCAGTCTCTGAGAAGTGAGCTCTATTCATGTAGTTTTCAGAGACACTCCTCCCCAGAAGTTTTCAAAGACTTGTACAGGGATTTTAATGTCCAGTCTCCATGACAAATAGATATTATGTGATAGAAAATGAGCAGTCTTTTGTTGACGAATTTCCTGATGTAGGAACTACTGTTGAGCTACAAAAAATGTTTCTTGAATTTTGCACTATAGTAAAAATCTTTTGTATTTTTCCATATCAATGTGTAACTGTTGCGGGGAAAAACCCTCTAGAATCTAGCCTTCCTGTTTGATTCAGCCACTGGCTTTCATCCTTCTATCGCCTGGATAGAGAATGGGGCGTCTTGCCAGAACCAAAGAGGATTAGGCTCAATTCTCACCAATATACTTGCTGTCCAAACTGAATGGAGTCAAACAACAAGGGTGCATTGCTCAAAAAAGCTTTTGTTTCATGTCATGAAAGGCACGAGTATCATCAGAGAGCATCTGGATGATACTGCACGCCGAGCTATACAATTGGGTAGTTTTTATAGGTCTCAAACATACAAGCATATCAATAAAGCGATTAATACATGTTATTAGTTATCAAACTTACATATTTCAGAGGTGTCATATAGAGCCTGAGAAGATGAGTTACTGTACTACCTGGCTTTTATGACAACTTTAATCCCTATGGTATCTCTTCGTACCAGCAAGACCCTCTTTCTGCTGACTGAGGAATTTAGCTAGTGCAGTATGTTTGACCACTTCTGGTACCTGTTATCTCTGGTGGGCCTCTCAACCCACATTCTTGAGAGGGGGCCTCCCGCTCTTGACTTTGGCCTCTGTTACTGAGAGGCTTCTCAACTCTGAATAACCTGCTAGCTTTATATTCCATTATATTCCATTAAACTTTTGAGTTATACTTTGATACACACTTTTATATACTTATTTGTAGGCCTGGATTAAACAATTCATTATCATAACAACATCTTCCAAATTACAATAGGTAGATATATTTTACGTTATTATTATTAGTTACCTATTGCCAATCCAGTTCAGAATGATAGAACAGACAGGTTAGTCCTAGGTTATCTACATATATATAATTCTCCTAAACGTACCCATCGCTAATCCCATGCATCGCAGCTCTCGCGAGAGTTTACAAGCAAGCTGCCGATTCACGATGGGGACGGGCAGAAAGAAACTGCTGGCCAGGAGAACGACCGAGCAGCGAGGGAGGAGAAGCAGAGGCCCAGCCAGCCACCGAGGGAGCACAAAATGGGGCTGAAGGGGGAGGGGACACAAAATAAAGAGGGGGGGAGATAGGAAGAACTAGGGGTGCAGATGCTCTGCATCAGGTCAGCTAGTATTTATTTAAATTCTCAGTCCAGTAGTAGCTTTGAGACTATCTAGTTTAATACAGCATCAACTTTTGTCGGTTATAGCTTGCTTCCTCAGATGCCAGAAGTGACACTGTGAGAGTTATGAATAAAAAAGTAGAATAAATGACTCTGAAACAAAAGAATGAATTAATTAATGAAATGTGGAAAATCTGCATTTCCTCACTCTTTAACTGGGCTGCAACCTGTAACTGGTGTGATTAATCAATTAAAGTTTGTAGCTGAGATGATTAAATATCTTCTCTAATTAATTGGTGGGGCAGAACTGACAAGAAAAAACTCCAGGCATTGAGGAGGAGCACAAGATGAACCTCAGCCCTTTCATCGGCTGCAGAATGCAGTTTATATAAGCCACACAGGGAGGAGCTGCCTTTTATTGAGTCAGCTAGGCCAGTATTCCACCCAAACCAGTGCTCTGCCATTGAGGTGAGGCAGGGACATCAATTGCAAGGCACTACAAGCACTAGAGAATTTAATTCTTCAACAAAGCTTCTTCCCCAACAGATAGTTTAACTAGTTTTTAGAAGGCTGTGGAGAGTTATAATTAGACTAAAAATAGGTGGGAATCAAAGTGTGGGGCTTGAGCATTTCATTAAAGCCCCCCTTTCATGTTCCTCATAATTTGAACACTCAATGTGCTTTTGAGATGTGCATTTCCAGCTGACATCACTCCCCCCCCCCGCCCCGCCAAAATGCTACAGGCCTTCAATTCTGGCTCAGACCACAATACGTGGGGAAGGGGAGGTCAACTTTCCACACACACAGTTTTCCTGGTAAAAATTTCCACAAAGCTTCTTCTTGCCCTATGAAATGGCTACTTGAAGCAACTTAAGTACGTGCTTAAATAACACCTATTGAAATCAATGGGACTTCCGTATTTTGTTGTGACTAGATCGTGCCCTTCCTCTTTTCTGCCAGACTTTTGGAGAAAACATGGTGAATCCTCTTAACATCTGCCTGGCTTGTCACTACAGTGGTTTAGTGGCATATGTTGATCTAGCGCTGTTTTATTACCTGTTTCAAAATGTTTACTGTTTTTAGTATTGGCAAAAAAACCCCAAAGAGTAAAACGCGTTGCAACAGCAGCAAATAAACTCATGTAGTCAGCGCACCATGGATTTTTGCTCTAAACTGCTTTGTGCACTAATTGTAGTGTGTTTCAAATCAACAATAGACAGTTTGTTTTAATATATTTAATATTTAGTGTCCACCGTCTCTTCCTCAGAATCCAAGATTTCCCTGAAGCCCTTAACACCAGCATGCAGAATAATCCACACCACACAAGTTCTCCGCCCAGCAGATGGCGACAGTACACGAAACAGGCGGGGCGGGGGGGGGGAGGCTTTCACGCCTGCGTTAAAAACGGCTCCTAAATCCTTTCCCGACTGCAGTCTCCGGCGTCCTTTCCCTCAAGAAAGATGGCGGGCCGCTCAGGCACCTTAGGTACCCTAGACCAGGAAAGCGCCATCAACCCCCAGCACCATAGACATAAGAAACGGCCTTTCTAGCTCTACAGCTACGGGGTCCCAGCAGGCGGCTATTGGGTCACATGCCCTCCCAGCCTCTTCCGTTTCCTCGCACCCCCGCCGCTCATGTCTGCGCTTCTGAATATCGCACAGACCACCTAGGAGTCTGCCTTGCTTGCAGCCGGCGGCCGCTACGGATCATTTTAGCCCTTTCGTTTGTGTGCGTGTTTGTGTGGCGGGGGGGGGGGGGTAAGATGCGAGGGGAGGGGAGGGGCGGGAGCAGGTGAGCCCGGAGAAGGACCTGGCCTGAAGGGAGAGAGAGGCCTGCAAGCCTGCGGTGCCCGGCGAGTGCCGAGACCGGGATCCGCTGCCCCTCCCGCCCCCGCTCCGCAGCGCGGCTCTCTTCTCTTGCTCCTCTGCGCCTTTCCTCGCTCCGTTGCCAGCCACGGGAACCTCTTGGGGTAGTCCTGTCGGATCAAACCAAGGTGGGTGCATCTAGTCTAGCATCCTTGTCTCCCCCGTCCACCCCACCCCTCCCCACCCCATAAGGGCCAACCAGGCAGGAGACTGGAGACAGAGAGAGAGGCACTCACTCACTCGCCCCTCCCAGGAATTGGCGTTTAGGGGTACTCAGCCTCTGAACAGAGAGCCTTTCAGAAGTACCCTGCTCCTGCATAGGGAGGCTCCATTGAGGCAGTTGGTAGACATCACCATACATTGGTCTCATTTCCCCTTTAAAGCCTTCTAAGCCAGAGACCGTCACTGCATCTTATGGCAAAGTGAGTTCTATAAAGTAACTTTTCGTCATGTGGAGGTGCAGATTGTTTTTGTCTGTGTGTGATAAATTTCACTGAGTGACTCTGAGTTTTAGTTCTAACGTTATGAGATAGGGATAACTTTTTTCCTCTCATTTAAGACTTACTTTATAGACTTCCCTCATATCTCTTCTTAGCCCTACTCCCTCCCACCAATTAAAAAGCTCCAAACACTTTTAGCTTTTCCTTGCAGGGAGGATACTTTCCAGGTACTCTCTCCAGGAAGGAATGAAGAATACTTGCAATTGATCCAGTTTATACAGGGTCCGGCCTGCTCGGATCATGAAGGTCTGGGTCGGTTTATACCTGCAGCAGAATCTGCAATTGGGTTTTTTCAGGGTTGTATCACTTCACACCACACGTAGCATGTTTGGATGCTTCCATGCCCTCCAGTACTTGTTGCATATAGAAAGCTAGCATATCAGAGAGTGAGATTCTAGCCTAGCCTTCTCCCTAGCATACTGGGTTTTTTTATAGGTGAGTAGAGTTTTTTCATGGAGCAGCACTGAATTGTACAAACTCCTACCTAAGTGGTACTGGCCAGATAAAGCAGTAACATCCTAAGTGTGCCGTCAAGTTGATTTCAACTCCTGGCGCCCACAGATGTGGTTTTCTTTGGTAGAATACAGGAGGGGTTTACCATTGCCTTCTCCCATGCAGTATGAGATGATGCCTTTCAGCATCTTCCTATATTGCTGCTGCCCGATATAGTGCCAAAAGGGATTTGAACCGGCAACTTTCTGCTTGTTAGTCAAGCATTTCCCTGCTGTGCCACTTAAGGTGACTTAGTATCATCCTACTGAATGGATAAACTGGGCAACTGATGCTATTTTAGCCTGTCAGTTTAGTCATTTTTAGCTAAGTAAAAGGATAAACTCTGATCCTGTTAACTCCCAAGCAGTATGTTGACACTGGCTGTTCTCACATGACACTTTCACATAAAAAGTTCACAAATGATAAAATAAAGAATTCTGTTAAGTTTCAATCATTCAATTTCTCTTCCCCACCCCATTAACTGTGTGGATTTTAGTTATGTTTATGTCTGCCTTTTCCTGTTTCCATGTTTCTCATGGTTGTTAGGTGCCTTCTAAATTTTGCACAAGTTTAAAAATAAAAACTAGCAGCCCCAGGGATTAACTTTCTGATCTTCCAACTAAGCTGGAAAATGAAGTCAGATCTGTCAAAATCCTGCTCTACATCTGTCTGTGGGATTGCTGATTGTAAGCAAGTTATTTTTAGATTTAGGAAACTCAACAATATAAGTCCCCAGTTATTAGCATATATGTGGTTTTCTGCATTACAATTGATTTGAATGTAGGTAACATGCTGGTTGATGGGAGTTCTCTAATGTACTTTCTTCTGTCTGATAGGATGGAGAAAAAGAAAATTTTAATGAAATCTAACGTTGCTGCTTCTAACCTTCTGAGAGCATTACATTCTCTCTATCAGTTTGGTCACTTCTGTGATGTGACAATACATACAGACCAGCTAGGAATCCAGGCAAATTTTTTTGTTCATAAAGCTGTATTAGCAGCTTCCAGCAATTACTTTAGAAGCCTGTTCCTTGAAGACGAGATGCTGAATGCCAAGAATTGCAAGGTGACTCTCCCAGATGTTCACACTGAAGAATTTGTCTCCTTCCTAAAGTTTATCTACACAACAGAAGTAGAAATTGAAGTGGACAAACTGCACCGGATGGAGGAGGTAGCTGAAAGACTTGAATGTAGGGATCTGCTTGATGTGTTTAAAGAAATGAAAGCCATGGATTTAAGTGTCCACTTGACAAGACATGAAAGTGGTAAGTCCCCATGGAATCAAGCAGAGC
This sequence comes from Hemicordylus capensis, assembly GCF_027244095.1. Lineage (NCBI taxonomy): Eukaryota > Metazoa > Chordata > Lepidosauria > Squamata > Cordylidae > Hemicordylus > Hemicordylus capensis. Next base: position 264,001,644 of record NC_069657.1, on the reverse strand, counting down.
AAATAGAAGAAATGGAGCAGAGTGATTTGTCCCAAATTTTGGCAACACCTATGAAGAGAAAGCTTTGGGACAGAAAGAAACATCCCAAACTGTCAGCTACCTATGATGATGATGAGGATAATTCTGGACATCATTATAAACATGAACTTGTTCCTGCTAATTCTATAGATGAGAAGGTAACATCAGCCAGACATAATAATGTGAACATATATGACACTCACGATACAGACATGGTCTGCCAGGAAGAAAATAAGACCAGTGCTGCTTTATTAAATCAGGTGGACACAAAAGAAGCTGACATTGTAATAAGTAAGGTACTTCCTGGCCAGAAAGAGGATGAAAATAGTTTGGTGCTTGGTGAAGTCAAACTTAGAAAATCACCACGCAGCATATCCAAAGTTTTGCCACAGATATACGCATGTGAGAAGTGTAATCTTTCCTTCCATTTTGCAAAGCAGTACCAGTCACACATGGAACTAGGGCATGGCATAAATTTGGTCATTAAATATAGTTGCAGTATATGTGACCAGCTCTTTTCCAATGGCCAAAATCTAAGACAGCACAGGCTCACTGTTCACAACAATGAGCGGCGCTTCCCTTGTGTGCTGTGTGACAAAAAGTTTAAGCGCCAGAAGGACATCAATGATCACATCCGGAGGGTGCATGAAAAGAAACGGAATCCTCAAAGGTGTCCCTACTGTGACAAGGTGATCAGCTCCAAATGTGGCCTGACAGTTCACATTCGAACACACACAGGAGAGAAGCCTTATAAGTGTGAATGTTGCCCAGCAAGTTTTGCTCAGAGGTCTGCCTTCAATACTCATGTGAGGTACAGTCTTTATTTACGCATTTCAGAGCACTGGGAGGCAGATTCACTCCAATAGCTAGTACTAATATTCTCTCCATACGAATAGGGCTTATTCAGTGGCTTCCATTTTGGTTCCACCCCTCACTGCAGTGAGGCTGGTATTGGCTACTGTGTTCATACACAGTCAGGACTAGGATTCATAGATGCACAATCCACTCTTCTGGGGTGTGCTTGGTACTGTATCAATCCATCTCAGCTTATCCAAATAGAACTTGATTATTTAGCAGTGTCTTCTTTTTATTTACACACACACACACACACACACACACCAGTCTTTCAGTTAGTCCTAATAGTGTGATTTCTTCAAATTAAAATCTTGTTTTGGTCTCTGACCAGCATAAAATAAAACATTACAACTTTAGTGTTAAAAATAGTCTATGCTTGTGAGACAGTCACTGTAAAAGCTAAAATCTTATTGCTGAACTAAAATCTATGGAATGTTATAAAATTAATTAAAATATGATAAAGTAAATACATAGAGGTTAAGAAAGAGACTGTGAGCATAAAAGTGAAATATATGAAAAATTTTAAAGTAGTTAAGATTAGAATTAAAATTTGATTAAAATATGATAAAATGAAAATTGTATAACTGGGTAGCAGGGACAACAGTGCAGGTATGAGCTGTGTCAGGCGTCACAGGGGCACAGATGTTCCAGGAAGGGGATCTTCTTTTATTTTCCATCTAACTCAGCCAAAGGGATGGCACTGCAGTGAGCTAAGGTGAAGCTCTTCTTAGTTAGGGGCCTCTAGCTGTGTTAGATAGGCATCAGGTGCCACTATGTACTTTAGGCTTTCAGAGATAGGGAGGTTTGGGACCCTGCCTAGGTCAGTTTGGTGCTCTGTGTCCCTTATGCATTGTTTAAGAAGTCCCCTGGCCTGCTTATAACCCAGGGAAAGTAGTTGGTGGGAGGGGAAGAGCCCAAGTGGTGATAGTTTCACCAGCAGGGTTCATTTCCAGGTGGATTGGTATCTATCCCCCAACGTTGGTGGTGGTGGGCGGGGGGCGGCCAGGTCCATTGGGAAGAAGGATAGTCTTAGCCAAAAATTGAGTAAGAATTCCTGAATTCTTAGGAATTTGGACTGGTCGAGCTCCAGAGGGGCGATGTTGGAGAAGGGGCCCAACTGGGCTCCATAGAGAAGTTGCACCAGCAACTTAGCTTCAAACTAGCCGACCCCACACAGAGCATCTGTGCGTTATTTGGGGGCAGCGGTTACCTCTCCCCCCCTTCTGCCCCAGTCTCTGCTTCTGGGCCCAGCTGCCTCTCCCCCCCACCGCCACTTCTGCCCCCCCTTTCTGCCCCCCCTCCTGGGACTTGCCTCCAGAGCAAGTCCTCCTGGAACTTGCCTCCACAGTCCGCCACCTCTGGCCTCCACAGCTGGGCTGCTACCGTGGCAACCAATCCTTCTGGGTGCTCCTCAGCCAATCAGGCGTGTCCATTGCCCAGCCAGTCAGCTGGGCGTTAGGATGCACATTCCAAGGCACACCCAGGAGAATTATATAGATAGATAGTTTGAAGGCTGCTGGCATGTATTAGCCTCCTTTTGACCGGAAGAATTTTAAGATGACGGTAGCAGTGCTCCTCTGGGTGTTTTGGGCAACATAGTTGCCGTAGGCTTTCCTGGTGCCAGAGGCATGAAAACCACCCCCAGGTATTTGAAGCATGAGACCTGCCACATCATCTGCATAAATCTGCATTGGAGGTTGCATCTGACTTTCAGGGATGTGTCATCATGAAGGATATGGATGAGAGATAGCAGGCTCCAGTTGAACAAAGAGGTTTCCAGTTTTTCCCACAATTTGGCTCACAAGATGGAGTCAAATGCAGACTTGAGGGCTATGAAGGCAGCATACAGGGAGAATGTGTTATGGGAGTATTTCTCAGCTAGGTGCTGGGTACTAGGCACTGGTCAGTGGTGGATCGTCCCTCCCTGAATCCGGCCTGCTCCTCCGCTAAAAGGCTTTCTAGTTCCAGCCAGTCTCTTAGTTTCCAATACAGGTGTTTTGCGTAGAGCTTGCTGATTGAGTTGAGCAGGCTGATGGGTCATGTATCATTTGCTGGATCATCCCTCCTACTTTTTTTTGAAGATGGGAACAATAAGTTCTAACCCTCAGTCTTTCCCATGCTTATCAATAAAGGTAAACAGCGAGGCCAGAATGGGAGTCCACCATGCGAAGTTATTCTTTATTAGCTCAGGGGGATTAGATCATCATCAGAAGCCTTCCCAGGTCTTAGTTGAAAGCAGTGTTCCCTCTGGTTGAAAGATCAGATCCTTGATCTCTGTAGTTTTTAAGTGTTTTTAGATGTAGTGGCATCAGAATTTGGCCCTAAGTTTATTCACACTGATCTATATGTGGTGGTGCTCTTTCCCAACAGAAAAATGCATGAATCCAAACAAGATGGGAAACTCATGTCAGGTTACTGGATGATAGTGCCACCAGCAGAAAGAGCAGATATTACGGACAGGGAAAGTGACGTGAATAATAATACATGTTATGAAGAACCAAATACTGACTTGAAAAAAGAAATGGTGGGTGAAAAAACAAGGGAGCTTGAGAGGGAATCCAGGAGTTCTGCTATGGAAGCAGAGCCTGACAACAAAGAAGAAAGGCAGGAACAGTGTGATGAAACTGGTATTACGAGGAGAAAAGCAGAAGGCAGTATTAAAGGAGAAAAGGAAAGGGATTGTGAAGATGGCAGCAAAGATAATGAGGTGCTCTCTTCTGATGACAATGAAAATTATTCAAATGATCAAAATGCAGAAGAAAATGAATCCGAAGTAGACTACAGAGTAAGAGAAGTAAACAAAAACAAGATCACTAAGAAATTGGCCTATGTTATATCATGTAACACATGTGCTGAGAAGTTCACATCACGGAAAAAATATGTTGATCACTGCAAAGATATCCATCACTCCTTGCCTGGTAAAGTTTATCAGTGTGACGTTTGCAGCAAGTCTTTTGCTAGTTACAACAGCTGGAAAGAGCACAGGTCCTGTGTGCATACAGAAGATCGGCAGTTTGCCTGCACCCTCTGTAATGCCACCTTTAAACGAAAGAGGGATGTGAGGACGCACTACTTGCGGAAACACGAAGGACGAGTGAAGCGCCCCCTGTGTTCTGTCTGCGGGAAGATACTGAGTTCTAGAACAGCGCTTGTCTTTCACATGAGGACACACACGGGAGAGAAGCCCTACCAGTGTGGCATTTGCTGCTCCCGATTTGCTCAGCCATCGCAGCTCAAGATTCACACCAGGTCAGCCTGCATCGTCTTTTTTTAAACCTCTCCTTCTTAACAAGTTCTGCAGGCATCATCTACTATTTGGGGTACTCCTATGTGGTGGATACTGGCCGTGCATACTGAGTAACCGCATGGCAAAAATGAAGGAAAAAATGTGTGCAACCATCTGTTTGTGTGAAACTGCACTTTTCTGAGGGGTGTAGCCACCAATTCTCAGCAGAATTGGAGTCATAACAGGGTTAGGGTTTATTTTGTTCTAGTATTTTATTTTTAAATTGTTAGACACTGCTAATGTACTTTGGCACCATGACAACTTCAGGGGGAAAGCATTCAAATATCCCCACCCATGATCTCTCACTAGCCCTCACTAAATTATTATTATTTATTATTATTATTATTTATTCGATTTCTACACCGCCCTTCCAAAAATGGCTCAGGGCGGTTTACACAGAGAAATAATAAATAAATAAGATGGATCCCTGTCCCCAAAGGGCTCACAATCTAAAAAGAAACATAAGACAGACACCAGCAACAGTCGCTGGAGGTACTGTGCTGGGGGTGGAGAGGGCCAGTTAAGATCTGAATAAGATCATGCCCAGCAGGCCTAAACGGATACATATACTGAGCCTTGAGCTACAATGAATAGGGTTGGCCTTGTAGCTGGGTTCCAGTTCTTCCTGGGTGGCAGCAAACAATTGCACAACTTCATTCACATCTTATTGGATGTTTTAATGTTGTGTTGTGAGCCTCCTAGAGAACAATTTGTTATGGGGCAGCTAACAAAGTTCATTATTATTATTTATTCATCTTTCAGCCTTAAGTGAACTGTAAATCTAAATGACAACCAGCTGGAGAGCTGTTAGCCCTCAAAATCTACTGTGCTAGGCATTTTGTGCTGATTTCACATGGTGCAATTTCTAGAATCCCCAAGCTGCATCTTGCTCATGGTGTAAACTGGAATTCAAGGGCCCTTACATGGAGAGGCACAGACTCCTGGATCTCTTGGCTGAGAAATGGCTGAGCTTTAGATTACCTTGATTGAACCAAGGCTCTAAACATGTGCTGTACAGTGTAGTTTGTTTGGCTTTCTTCTCCTTGAACTCGATCACTAAAAATGGGAAGAAATTCAACAAAATAAGGATGGTGGTTCTTCCACATCGGCATAAATTCTCCATAGTTCTGCTGATGAAATTTTGCTGCACAAGGGACTTCAGGGAAGGAAGGAGTATCTAAATTTAGTGAGACAATAACACTCCATGAACTTCAAGAAGCAAACAATACTCTTAGAGCAGTCTATCTTTGTAAAACGATTATGTACTCTTGAAGAAGTTCAGTGTTGTTATAACTGTTAAATGCCCAGATCTATTGCTTCTCTTTAATTACATTATAGAGATCTCCACTTCCTGAGCCTTTTCTCTAAAAAATGAGTTTCTTCTATTTCTGTGATGATGCTGATGTCTACAGTTTGTCCAGATAACAAAAACAATTATTTTGATTTCAAATTTCATTTCATGTTTATAAAATTCTCCTGGTTTGCCAATGGGCAAAAAGCAAGGCATTTTAGCATGCAGCAGCTTGTCAAACAGGGTTTTCTACTGTGCAAGAAGGGAGGGGCAATTGTCAGTTATCCTCCCCCTGCCCCCCTCCAGCCACCTGGGTCTCCTAAAACTAGCCCCCGGGGACCCGTAGAGACATCGTTTTGGGAGGAACAGGCAACTGCTGAGGAAGGGGAGGACAGTCCAAAATCACTCTTCATGCAATAGAAAAAACCCTGGCAGATCAGCACAGGATTAGTCTAGATGTCAGCCACTATCTTCTCAAAAAGAAGGCATTTCTGTTCAGATATACCAAAAAGTATAAGTTTATGTTATACACTAGTATTTTTAAGCCCGTTAAAATAACGGGCGCTAGTTGGGTTATGTTTTTCCCCTCTCCTCCACCCGGCTGGGCCCACCACCACCTCTGGCCCCACACTCTTGCCTCTCTTCCCCTCCCTCCCACCCCAATCTCTTGCCCTCCCTCCCCCTCCCACCCCCCTCTCTCACCCTCCCCTCCCTCTCACCCTCCTGTCCCAGTCCCACTTGCCCCTCCCCCCTGCCCCACTCCCTCTTGCCCTTGCCCCTCCCCCTGCCCCACTCCCTCTTGCCCTTGCCCCTCCCCCTGCCCCACTCCCTCTTGCCCTTGCCCCTCCCCCTGCCCCACTCCCTCTTGCCCTTGCCCTCCCCCCTGACCCACTCCCTCTTGCCCTTACCCCTCCCCCACTCTCTCTTCCCCCTCCCCCCGCCCCACTCCCTCTTGCCCTTTCCCTCCTCCCTGTCCCCCTCCCTCTTGCCCCTCCCCCTGCCCTTGCCCCCCCCTGCATTTTTTAATTTTCTTCTTACCGGCCCACCCGTGGCTCTCACCAGCACAGCCTTGTCCTGCTCGGTGACTTGGCTCCGCCCCTTTCGCCCGAACAGATTCCCCATTGCCACGGCCCCGCCCGTGCGGCGGCCCGGGTCTACAGTGGCCCCACCCAGCCCCGGCTTCAGTACGGCGGCCACCAAGGCTCTACCCTAGCGAAAAAGCGAACGCGGAAGAAGACAGGCTAGGCAGCCGGCCCAAGATGGGGAGGGCTCAAGAAAGCGGGCGGGACTTGTGGGTAAAACAGTAAAGGAACGGGGCCAATAAGGGAGGGGCGAATGTTGTTGCTCGAGAAGAGCAGCTGGTGCTTCCCACGCCACCCGCCTAGACGCTGTTCCCAAATCCTGGCTTGTCGGGTCTTCAGGGTGGTTTGCAAAGTACATAGATATATATGTTCATCCCCTCCCGCCCCGCCCAATACTTTCTTGAATGCAGCCCACTTGAGAACGCTTTAGGCCAAAGCGAAGCTTTCCTGTTTCCCCCACCGCCTCCTCACCCCGTCCGTCCAACGGTCCCGCCGCTGCCGCCTCCGCCCTCCCCGGTCCCCGTTTCTCCTCCTCCCTTCTCCCTCATGGCCGCCAGGCTCCATACGGCCGCTTCAGCGGCAGGGCCGGTCCCAGTGCTGCCGCCTCCGCCCTCCCCAGTCCCCGCTTCTCCTCCTTTCGCTTTGGGAGCCAACATGGCTGCCTGGTGCCTGCGGCCGTATCTTTCTCGGACGTTCTGGGCATGCGCTCCGCGCATGCCCAGAACAGCCAAGAAAGACACGGGCAGGGACACGGGATCACACTTTAGCTCTTTATTATAGAGGATGATACTTGTCATGTACTAAAAGTAGTGAGGTAAGCTAGGTCTGATGAGAAAAAAGTTCATATTTCATTTTGCCCCAGAATACTTTGAGTTGGGATGGGGTGTGTATGTGGAACCCTGGGGAAAGATAGGTTGGGTGTTTCTGGAAGTTTCAAAGTGTTCAGAACACTTGCATACCTACTACGAATATTACCTATATTGGGGCAGCACTTCTCCTGGTTCTCTGTTGCCACTGTTGGCTGTTGCCAAGAGCAGTTAAACAACTACTACTATTACTTATATACCGCTTTTCAGTAGAAGTTTCCAAAGCAGTTAAAAAGGCACTGAAGACACATTTATTAGGCTTTAATTAGGTTTATAGTTTTAAATAATTTTAATATTGGATTTTAAATATTTTTAATCTTTTAAATGATTTTAATTAATTGATTTAATGTTTTAAATGATTTTAATTGTAAACCGCCCAGAGATACAAGTTTTGGATGGTATATAGAAATATTTTAAATAAAATAATAAATAATAAAATAAATAGTTCCACTTCACAAGAATACAGAAACGGAAATGGTTTTTTGTGTGTGTATGGAGAACTACTTGTTTGGGCTTGTGTGTTTCTTGCACTCTGCTTTAATGAATTCTTCCTCCACAGAATCATAGTCTGAAAGAGCCTGAAGATAATTTATTCTAATCCAAATCCTCAGGCTAAGGCAGGAACGTAAATGTGAATCTTTGCATTCCTGCAAACTCAATGGCCTGGTTCACACAATCATTTGAATCTAGATTTAATATAGGTTACTGACATTAATGTGATTGTGTAAACTCATGCCAAGGCAGGAATCTTAAATTAATCACTGGCCATAAACCACTGTGGCATGGGTTCACACAATTGCACTAATGCTTGCAATCTAAATTAAACCTAGATTTGAACAAGGTATGAACTAGGCCTGTCTCTTGCCCGGGGAACATAGTCTTAGAAAACCAGCTGATGACATTCACTTAGTAGGAAACGGTGTAAATTGTTGGTGGCCACATGCTTTCTCAGTATTCTCATATGCCTCTGAATGCAGGTCCCATACAGGCGAGAAGCCATATATTTGTGAGGACTGTGGGGCGTGTTTTGCAGATAAAGGCAAACTTAACGGTCACAAGAGGACACATACAGGTAGGTGTTTAAATCCATTCCAAGGGCAATGCACATTGATGCCTGTTATGCTGACCATTATTTATTTTGAAGCCCAAGAATGGAGAAAAACCCTAGATTTTGAGAGGCAATCTGTGATGGGTCATGAAACATTGTTCATTTGTTTCCTTTACAGGAGAGCGTCTCTTTAAATGTGATGTGTGTGAGAAACATTTTGCTACCAATGAATACTTAAAATGCCACAAACGCTGCCACATGGGAGCTAAACCATATAAGTGTGATGTGTGTGGGAAAACATTTGGACTGAGAGCCTCATTAGCCCAACACAGTAATGTCCATGCAGGTAATAAATACTTTTACCTTCCATTTTGGCAGAGAGTGGGATGGGGGGCATGGGCAGTTGGGTCCAGGCAAAGCAGTGTGTTAGCCGAATAAAGATCTAGGGCATGATGTTGAGGGTATATGACCCAACCACTTTGCTTAGCTAAGCAAATCTAGGTCTTGCAGTGCCTGGATGGGCACTGGATGGTGCAGGATATAATTTCCAGTAAGACAATAAGAACATATTTGCCTCTGAAGAAGAGCATACACTTGAAATGCCTCAGGCCTTATAGAATAAAGTTATCATCAACTTATTCAGCATCTTATGGGCTTTCCTTCCCTCCATGTTTTTCTGGCTTTCTGGTGCTGCGCCCCCGCCCCCTGCTTTCAAGTTTGCCTAGCCCTGCTATAAGGGGAAATCTATCTATCTATAATTCTCGAAGGCATACCTGTGGCTAATCCCATGTGTGGCAGCTCTCACGAGAGTTCACAAGCAGAAACACCGTGGTGATTGGGCAGTGGGGATTCCATATGCAGATAGGGAGGGGGAGCCTGTGTTGGTTAAGGTCAGTTGGAATGCAACTGATATATATATATGGATAGTAGGCAGGGGTCTGTGAAGAGAGGGGTCGTGAGAGAGGAAAGAGCCCCTTCAGGAAAAGGAGGCTGCTGTTGTGTGAATTAGATGAGGAATCAAGATGAACAAGATCTGTTAAAGAAAAAAGAAGGGAGGGGAAGAAAGATGGGAAGAGCGAGTGGAAGAGAGAGAAGCGGGGAGGGGGAGAAAGAAGGAAGGGCAAGGGATGGGCTTGAGCCTATAAGCAGCCAGAGGGGAATGAGTGGCCATGGTGGCAGTGGCAGCAGCAAGGAATAGCCCAGTCAACCACTGCTGCTGTTTGGGTCTACTGAGGCCATTGGTGGAGGGAGACAAGCAGGAAAGGGACGGGCCCGGGCCTGTCAGCAGCCTGAAGGGACCGAGAGGCCGTGGTGGTGGTGACAGTGAGGAAGGGCCTGGTCAACCACTGCTGCTGCTCCTGTGGGAAGGGGTAGGAGTGGGACTCGGGTGAGAATGGGGAGGTCTCTGGGGATAAGGGGCTGCAGCTTGGCCAATAGGCACCACAATGCTGCAGCTGCGACCAAGAGGGGTGAGGGAGATGGAAGCAATGGGATGGAGGAGGAGCAGCAGGAGTGCAACTCAGGTGAGGGTGGAGAGACCTCTGAGGTAAAGGGGGCTGTGGCAGGGGGTGAAGGGAACAATCAAGTACTAGCGTGCAGATGCTCTGCATTAATTTTAAGCTCATATCCAATCTTTTCTTAAAATAAAGAAGCAATATAGCTAGTGTGCATATTTAAATATGAAACAAAAATGGCTACTGAGAAGTTTGCATTAGTTAAATACACTCAAAATAATTTTCACTTATATGCATAAGACCTATACAAGTATAATGCATAGATACACATGCAAGTGTGCTCCAGCCTGAATGTTGAACCTTATTTCTAAGATTCCACAAATTTTGACTAACCTTAGTTTCCAAGCCCATGCCCCTCTTTCACCAAAATCTTGGTGTCAGCAGGAGCTTTTACCTTGTCGAGTAGCAGCCACAGGGAGGATCAGGGATTAGGACAGTGACGGGGTAAAGCCCCCACCCCACCCCCTCCAGTGTTCTCTCTAAGGTGTGCTCACACTCACAAGTTTTTTTGATGTCCACTCAGTTAATTTCAGATCCTGCTCAGGTTGAATCAGGAATGCCTCATTCAGAATGCATGTGCGCGCACACTGCCTTGATACTGCTGCCCAGAACAAAACACATTCCGCACATAGATGAGAAAAATTAGAGCACTGCTGCCCACCCACCACCCCTGTCTTGACCTGGATCCCCTCGATGGCTGCATTTTTGAAAGAAAAGTCTGTTACAACACAGTGATCTTCACTATTTTCAAGCAGCAGTCACTTTGGCCAAAAAACACACACCCCAAAACAACTCAGTGTGAGAGCCGTTTCCCACTGGGCTGACCTCTGTGAGTGCTACGCTTTCCCAGTGGTGGTGTCGTTTAAGGGAAATGGAGCTCTGTCAAGCCCCAGCATCATCTTAGAAAGTGTGCATGGAGCACTAAGAAGTATAGTCTTTCCAGAGTTTTCCCCACAGATCTCTCTGGGGGGAAAGCACTAGGAAGAACTATACTTCCCAGTAATCGATGCACACCTTCCAAGATGGTACCGGGGCTTGAGATGGCTCTGTTTCCTTTAAAGGAGCCCCACCACTATGGTGCAGTGTGTATGATCTCAACTATGCAGAATATTTGGCTTCAGCTGAAGCTTTTCACAGGCCTAATAAACAGTCAGAGAGGGTCACTTAGGGCCAATGGGAGCCACCACTGGCGCCTGGGCCTTGCAATGAAGAACACTTGCATAACGTATAGTGTGGTCCTTACACGAGGAAATAGAAATGCCCTACCTTAACAAGCTGTGCCTTCAAGCCATGTGGAATAAAGACAGGATGGCTGGCTGAGTAATGAAGCTCTCCCGGTTGCCATGGGTGCTGCTGTGCATCCAGTCAGATGCTAGGACTGTTTAGTGTGCTGCTTCGACTGCAGCTGAGGCTGGAACTGGGAGGGAATTGTTCCTGGCTGCTGTGGTTCCTGATGCCTCCACTCCCACCTCTATTCTGTCCAATCTTCCCATCTCTTTGGCTCCATCTCCTTTTCCTAGGGTTGGAGCTGCTGATGTATCCTGCATCCTTCCCACCCTGTTTACCTCACCCTGGTGGTGCTGTGCTGCTCCTACGGCTGCAGAATCCCACATAATGTAGACTCTAGAAACTTACTGTGGGGAACATACTTAGTTACTTCTTTATGTATTTTGTCTTGGAAGTGGATATCATGGGGTCATCGCATGGAACATAAATAACTGCCCACACTTTCATTGACTTGTGTAGTCCCTGTTAACAAAGAATCTGAGAATTCAGCCACATGTATGCTAGAGGCTTAAACTGGCTTAAGTGGCATGGCCTTCTGAGGACTCTCACAAAACTACATTTCCCAGGGTGGATTAGAAGTAAACTCAGCACACCGGTGTAAAAGCAGTTCAGGTTTTAGTAATTTATTCTTAGATATGTTAAGTTGTAAAAGGGGATGGTTTATTTCCATGATGAAAAGAAACAAAACTAATACATTTATACAAATAAATATCTCAGAAGCATGAAAATAAATCAAGTATGCATATTAAATATATACAGTAAGCATAACCTGTTTAAATTGTTCATCTTCATTATAAAAATATTAAATAAAAAACCCTATGTTTGCAGTGCTAATTATAGAGCTTCAGAAGTTGGAGGTTCTGGATGTACTCTCCAACATTTGTGAGTCGGTGGGTTTTTGTTTTTGTATTAGAGACACCTCCTTATTTCTGTGAGCAGTGTGGAAAGACATTTACTCAGCAAGGAGCCCTCAGGCGCCACCAGCGTATTCACACTGGAGAAAAACCATATAAATGCAGGGCTTGCGAGAGAACCTTCACAGATATGTCCACCTTGAGGAGGCATGTGCTGGTATGTTCTCATGGTTTCTGTTATATATTTTAATAAGTATGAAAAAGCAAACAAGCCTCTTCATCTCTTTTGTGTGTCAAAACTTCTTCTCAATCCCCTGAGTTTTGAGGATTTTTAAATAGACTGCTGTCTGTTCCCAGAGAAGGGCCAGTTCTGCATTGAAAAACCCAGAGAAGTCCATAGTCACAAACAAGACAGACAAGCAAAGTATGATTATTTTTAAAATCAAATACAGGGCCAGATACTGTTCCTGGGGCCCAGAGGGGAACCACGTCATCTGGAAATGGGGAGCAATCCACCTTCCATCAGGACCCAGCATATTGTCCAATGGTCCTGTTCCTTCAGAGCTCCCTTCTGCGATTTAGACTGAGTTCTGTCATTTCACAAAACTCCCTTTCCTCCTCTCATCTACTGAGCCCCTGCTCAGGCTCTAGGAGGAGGGCTGCCTGCCTGCCAGACATCTTCAAGTGAAGCCACTGGCTCAAGCTTCGCAGGCAGCAGACCACCTCTGCCTATAAGACTAACCTCTTTCCTCCTCAGGCCCTGCCCAAACTATACCTCTTTGGTTGCAAGGCTGGATAGCTCTCTCACCTCCCTGGGCCTCTTTATGCCCTTGTGCTCACTAGGCTACCTCTTCACCTCCACCCCTCGACCACTCTTGTCCTCAAGCCGCCTGCTGTTGACGAGTGCTCCTAGGTATCCTCTCCAAGTGCCCCAGTTATTGTTGGGCTACCCAGCTGCATCTTCAGCCATAATGTGAGTGAGAGATGGCCTGATAGGAGAGTCAAGGTCACAAGGACACACACACCACTTAGAGCATCCAAGTGGCTTGCTGTCCATTTCCCCTTCCCCTGTCACCAACAGTCATGTGGCACGGCTGCTATGTATTAACGAGAAGACTGGTGGCACTGGTGCAAAAGCAAAGAGAATGAACATTGCACTGTTGACTTCTCTCCTGTGCAACCCCACTGCGCCATGCATGAGCCTTATGCAGTTCTGGGAAAGAGAGGGCTTGCAGTATAGTCTTCCATAGGCCACTGGGATTGCACCGGAGCCCTTCTGTTGGTGTGACAGGATGCCTAGTCTGTGTGATTGAAAGGATTGTTCATAATCGGTGAGACAAATCTTTGAGATTTGCACGATATACCTTGTCCACTCTAGCTAAACACAGAACTCTAGGATCAGGATCTCTGAATCCTGAAAAGTTTGCTTTTAAGAGCAGATAGTGTCCGCCCATGCATCAAGCAATAAACTGGTGCTCATTTCTTCTTCTTTTTTTAAGGCTTTTGACAACCTTAATGATAGTGAATGTTCATTTCATGTGTTTGCTTTAATTAAACCTTGGATAATTTATTTCTCCCCCTCTCCTCTACTGTAGGTCCATGATCGGAATGCTCATTGGAGGAGTTTCTTAATAGATCTTACTATCAAAAAGGATCATAATTGGTCCAAAATAGAAACTTTATCTAATATCTGTGTGGGAGAGGACTCTGCTCCGATTTGGTCAGGTGGCCAAGGTAAACTTTATAAACCAGAAACCCTGAGTGTAAAAAAAGCAGAACATGTGTCATGTAGTAGTAGTGATGTGAGAGAGCCTGACCATTCCCTTACGTACTTATAATTACAAACAGGCAAAGCACATCATGGGCATCTGCATTTCTCATCATACCTCCCACATGTGGGTACCTCATGCTGTTCGCTCACAAGTTCTATTACGAACCATACCCTCAGAAGGGAAACACGACCACAGGCTGCTCAGGGGCTGTTGTGGGGTTACTTGTTGACAAGAAGTGTAACTTTTTAGCTTGGAGACTCTTCCTTTTAATGCTGGCTTCATTAGGAGTCCTTAAGGTGGTGGGAGGGGAGGAGTGGGGAGCTCTTGTTAGGAGAGCCAATGTGGTATGTCTGAGCGTTGGGACTGGGGCTGTGAAAACCAGATCTGCACTCTGCCATGAAGCTCCCGAGGTGACCTTGGACTAGGCCCCTTTCTCTCAACCTATCTCACATGGTGGTTGTGAGGATAAACGGACAAGAGGGCGGCAGAAATTGCTCTAAGGTCCTGGTTGAAAGGGCTGGAGAAACATAACTAATCAGTGGAAAAACTGAGCAGGAACTGTTCAGGTGTGCATAACAAGCTTTAGCATCTGTATCCCCAAGTGCCCCTGTTCGCTATAAGGTTACAGAGTTTCAAAAACATCTTTGGACTGTGTTCTTGGAAAGCTAGTAAGGGAGTATGGGCAGTGGGAAATTCCTACAAAGAAAGGGATGTAAGGGCTCCAGCCTGTATGATTGCTCTGCCACATACACAATAAGGAAGCGCCGTACCTTAATTCTAAGCGTGTGGGGATTAGTTGCAAATGTTTACTGGTGAGTGAAAGGTGTCCTGTATATGATCAGAGTAACTTGTATTATTTCATATCAGTTTCTTTAAAGAAGAGGCATGGCCAAAGATGGTGCGGGTGGGGGGGAGGGTGATGATAATGGGCATGGTTAAAGGTAAAAGGGTAAGACAATAAGACAAAACCAATAGTTTTCCCCCCAATGCTTATATTGTTACGGTTATTTGACCTTAACATATATAACATGTATGGAAGGAGAAGTATTTGCCATGGGGGAGACATGAAGAAAGGGCAGGATGTCTTGGAGTTCAGTGAATATAGGGCAAGTGGGATATATTGCTACCTCCAACCCTACTCCATTCCAGAGAGCTGGGTGAGGCACTTCAAGAAAAATTGCTCCATCCATGTTAAATTGGCAAAAGGGAAATCAAGGCTGCATGGGCCACCCAAGGGGTTATACGCTTATTTTAAAGGGGGTGGAGGCTTGCAAAGGGTGTCCTATTCCTCGTTTGAAGGGACACTTCTCACTTTTTTTTAGAATGAAGGGGCTGACTCATTTGCTCAGTTCTGCATGTATCATTTTAAAGGGCATAAGAATATTCTGTTTTATAACTGGTATATGACGACAAAATTACAGATCTCCCCTCCCCTTGACTAATCAGTTATATTATGGCATCTGTTTTTAAGCCTAATATTTTCTCAAGGTGGTAACTTGTTAGCCAACGTTACGAAGTGAAGAAGGCTTATGAGAACACAATGTCTGTGTGTATGTCCATGTCCCCACTCCCATAACTTTTGTGTTTACAGTCCGATACAAACCAAATTTACAGTACATGAGAGGAAGCCCTAGGGAGTCTTGATGGGGGCATTTTTATTCTGACCTGCCATCTTGAACCAAGGCAGCAGCCACTCAGATTGTAAGCAACACTCAGGTACACATAACTCATGTGTGTACAGTCAGATACAAACCAAATTCACAACACATGAGAAGAGCAATTGCAGTATGCCCAATAGGAGTATTTTATTATGACCCACTATCTTGAAACAAGGAGCAGCCACTCAACTGATAAGTGTCAAAAGAAGCAGAGAGTAGGTTTCATTAGTTCTATTTAGAACGAAGTTTCATAATAGATAGTTTATTAATGTGTTGCATTAATGTACACATGCAAATATATGTATTTAGTGTAAGGATACTGGCCCTGCATGGCATATGGGACCTACTATGCAGTGTTAGGCTAATGGAAATTAAGTCAGAACAATGTTCTGCTGTTCTGGCTAGAGCAATAATTAAGAACATTTACAGGATTAATTCAGATAGGTGTTTTAAATGCTCACTATCTAATGGTACAAATACACATATGTTCTTAAATGTACAGTGATCCAGAAATGTTGGAACAATGTAAGCAAAATATATATCTGTGATAGTTGAAACAATTTTACTTTGCAGTTGAACAAAGGGTTGGGTGACTAAAGAAATGCAGGGTTTTTTTCCCATTGAATCTAACGTAGCAGCTAAGCCGATAATTATGAAACATCAAAAACATTTATCTGTAAATTGTCAAGGAAAATATGGGACAGCTTAATATTATTAAAATTGTCACAGTTTGCTTACTTGAGGAATATGTTTTAAAGCAGGGGTTTGTTCAAAACTGGCCTTTATTTCACCTTGGAATGTTAGATAAAATAAAAGGATGGAGCTGCTACATTATTGTTTTTGTGATCTGTTTGATTGTATTCTTTGTCCCTTTTTTGTTAAATAAATATTTTTTTAAAGGCATAGCAGCCCTACTCTTGTGGCCTTGCTCTATCAATAAAGGGGCAGAGGTGTAGTGTGCATACACAGTGAGCTCTGGTTTACTTCCATGTTCAGGAGGGTGTTTGTAGTGAAATGGCTGCTTCTCCTGGAAAAGGCATGATTATTAATAATACTTCTATACCATGTTTCAACAAAAATGTTCTCAAAGTGGTTACTCTCTCTATCTCTCTCTCTCTCTCTCTCTGATGGCTCCATGCCCCCAAAGTGTGCACAGCCTAAAGAGAAACACAAGGTAGATATCAACAACAGCCATTGTAGAGCCATAAATTTGTAACAAGTTAGACTACTGCAGTGTGCTCTATGTAGGGCTGCCTTTGTATCTAGTCTGGAAACTCTGATTAGTGCAAGATCTGGCAGCTAGACTGGCCTCTAGAACCAGAAGAGACCATATTACTCCTGTCTTAAGAACACTGCATTGATTACCAGTATTTCAAGGTGAAATACAAAGTGCTGGTAATCCTCTCTAGTAAAGCCTTGGTGTCCATCCGTGGACACCAAGGCGTGTGTACGTGCCTCCCTCGGCCATTCTGGGCATGCGCGGAGCGCATGCCCAGAACGGCTGAGGCAGAAACGGAGACAGGCACCAAGCGGCCATGTTTGTGACTCTTCCCGGCCGCGGGGTTAACAAAGGCGGCCACGGGGAGGACAAATGTGGCTGCGGCAGCCGCTGGGAGGCAGAGGCGGCGGAGGCTGCAGACCACCCGCAGGCGGCAGTTCCTTGCCGCGCCGCAGAGCTGACAAGGGCGGCCACGGGGAGGGAGCTGACAAGGGCGGCCACGGAGCTAGCAAAGGAAGAATCTTGGGAAGGGAGTGCTTGGCCAGGAACGGCATTGAGAGTCAGAAAGAGTCTCAAAGTCTCGGGGACTGAAAGCGTAGCTCCTTCACCTTCTCCTGTCCCTCATTTGCCACCCCTGGCAACCCGGCGCCGATGCTGCCATGGCCCGCCGTCAATAATCCACCCGCCCTCCTTGGTGCCTCCTCGCCTGAGGAGCCCGAAGCAGAGTGTTGCCTTCCCAACCCTGTGCGCCCCGGAGGAGTCCTGATGGCTCCTCTTCAGAAGCCAGACAACTTTGGCTGCCTCCCCTCCTGAGCGACGGCCGCGTGGGGAAGGGAGCGCGGCAGCTCTCTCAAGGTGTGCGGGGAGGGGGGCTCCTAAAGCGCGCGCTCCTTCGCCTGTTGGAGGGAGACGGAACAAGTATGTAATGCGGCGGCTGGTTGCTTGGTGCGTGCCAGAGGAGGAGGAAGCAGCAGCAGCAGCAGTAGCATCGAGGGTCTCATTACCAAGTAATGAATATTTCAGCACGAGCTAAACAGCCTCCTTGGCTGATGTCATGGGACTTGCTGCTTTGGCGACTCCACCAATCCCCCAAAGAGAAAGCGGGAGCGCAGGACGCAAACCGCAAGTTCATTTGTGGCAAAAAAATGCTCTTGAACGCTGTCACAGCTGCCCGGGCGAGCCTTTCCTTGCACGAGCTACCTTTAGTTTTTACCTCAGAAAGCACCGGGAAATAGACGGACACCTGGGTTTTTAACTGTATTGCGATTTCCTTTGTGTAAGGGACACATTCCTTCCGCAGGCTTTAAGTGCCCCCTTCCTACTTTGGAATTATTTATTTATTTATTTATTTAAACCCTCGGGGTTAGTAGAGCGCACTTCTCCACAGGCAGAACAAGAAATGTATTGCTGCTCGCACTTTTGCTAGCTATCTCATTTCCCTAAAACCAGGCTCTTTTCCAAAAAGGTGTGTACCATTATGGTTGCCAACATTTTTTTTTAAAAACTTAGACCTTTAAGGCTCAGTGTGAAGTTGGCCTCAAGCTTGGAAAGACAGGATATTGGATCTGGGGTTGGGGGACAGAGCTTGCAAACAAGTTTGTGTGTCTCATTTTAGAAATTAAACACTGCTTGAATCTTTCCTGTGATAATGACTACATTGACTACTTGATTTCTGTAGCACCCCAGTGTAAGGATCCATTGACTTTTGTTTAATCATTTCTGTTTGTCCCTCTTTGTCTCAAGTGTGCTGAGGAAGAAATAGCAAGGTTATCTACTCTAATGGCATGTGGAATACATTATATTCCATATATATTATATTAATGCTCTGCTTAATTATTTACTATTTGTGAAGATGACTGTAATTGTTCAAAATTATAGAACTTTCCAATACTACTTTGCATACTGTGCAGAGATCCATAGCTCTGAGATGTGCATGTACTGCTTGCAAGCCACTCCAAAGTGCAACCACTCTGGGGCCACTAAGCAATACATAATTCCAATTGTGATGGTACTCTCATTTTTCCCAATGGGTGTGCAAAACAAAGACAGAGAGAAAGAGAGAGAGAGAGAGAGAGACAGACAAAAAAATAGACAGACAGCAAAAGACAAAACAAGGAATGAGGGAGGGAGACAGAACAACAGAGAAAAGAAAAGAAATAAAGAAGGAAAAAGAGAGAAGAGAGAGATGGGAAAGAAAAAAACAAAATAAAGAGAGAGGAAGGGAAAATAAGAGAGATAAAAGTTAAGAACAAAGGGAAAAAAACAAAAGATATAAAAAGAGAAAAAGGAAAACACACACACACACACAAAACCCCAAAGAACACACCCCTTATAGAAAGAAGAGAGAAAAAGACAACAAAGAAAATAAAACATATAAAAAACAAACAAATAAAAAGATAGAAGGAAAAGGAGAACAAGAAAAGGAAGGAAAGGAGAGAAAGGAAGAGAGACAGGGACAAAAAAAAATAGGGCAATAGAAAGGAAGAACGCTTAAGGCGGGGGGGGGAAGCTAGCGCCCGTTATTATAATGGGCTTAAAAATACTAGTCACCTATAAAGTCCTAAACGGCTTAGACTCAAGGGTAGTTAAGAGAGCACCTCTTTCTACCTGAACCCCACGATTTATTAAGATCATCTGAGGAAAATGATCTCCAGGTGACCTGGAGTTCTTGGTTGCCACCCCTGAGACAGATGGGTAGTATAAAAATATAATGAATAAATTAAGTCACTGTTTTTCTTTTCTACAAATTTTGGACTTTTTTTTTTTAATGCTTTCCCAACCTTTCTAGCAAATCAACAAAAGGACCTTTTGCATCAATCCTGCAAACATTACCCAAGGCGGTACTAAAAGCTTTTATTGACATATCTAGTATAAAGCTGAACTGGTTTTCCACTCTGTTTTCTGATGCAAAGGAAATAGAGATTTCACCATAAAGACTGAAAAGAGTAGAGCAATACCATAGAGATTCATGCATCCATGGCCAAATCAATAATTTTCAATTTATTACTAGTTCAAAGTACATGTGACTTTAGCTAATCTCTGTCTCTTAGGTACTGCTTGTCTCTCCAGATAAAAAATGTTGTACAAAACACATCTTGGTAGTTCTTGTATGCAGAAGCCACAGAGAGGGATCTTAACCTAAAGGCACTTTTTGGGAAATATTAACCCCTGCTAATTGCACAAAGAGGCACTGTCAGGGTCTGGCCACCTCCAGGTTTCTCTGCTGCTACCACTCAAATCTATTTTTGCAGAATCTGAGACCCAAAATCACTTCTCCCCCTGGTTTGTTGTGTGGTAATGTGGGGTATCTCTTCTAGTGACACCAGAGAGGAAATGAAAAGTTCTTAGTCCTTGATCATACTTTAATAACAAGTTTTATTGATTTAACACATATTTTTTAAAGCTTGATAGTTTACAAGGTTTCAATATAAAGAAGCATAATGGTTTCAGGGTAGTGTTAAAACACTTAATTTACAACTTACAGAGCTATTGCTATTTCTCAGATAGAACTGAAACAGGCTTTTCCTTATTTTCCTTCTCCACTTTGGGGTTGGGGGGTGCCTTGCTCGGATATTTTGTTTCTAACCAGCCTCCTTTCTGAGGCTTCTTATGTCTTTACACAAGCAATGGCTTTCGTATATAGAGCAGCTTTACTGCCTGACTCTACTTAAGCCCCACTTCTCTCTTCCTAAGAGAAGACTTTCTTTATCAATACACCTTTTCCCCGCTCCAAGTCTCCAACTTGCTCCCTCTCCTCTTAACCATCAGACCAACTATCCTCCAACTGAATCTGTGTTTTCCTCTCCTGCATTCTAAGCAGGGCTTCTCTGTCTTTCCTATAGGGGTCCCACTGCTGCAGTCAATCAACCTTCTGTATGTATTTAAACATTTCTATAAACATAACTTGTATATACATATTCACAACTGTAAATAACACCTTTAGAAATTAAACAAAAACTTTACAGTGGTGATTTTCTTTATATTCTCTTCCTTTGTGTTTCTTTTTAGAATGTGAGCCCTTTGGAGACAGGGAACCATTTTATTTATCTTTTGATGTAATGTATATACCACTCCTCCAAGAACAGCTTATTCACTTTCTGTGTAAACTGCTTTGAGAACTCTTTGCAGACAAGTGGTACAGTGTAGTAGTAGTATCTGATGTCATAGGAGGGCAAACAAGGGGGGAATGAAAATAGATTATATTTGTGAACCCTGCTGATGGCAAGATGAATTTTATTTACAGTTGGAATTGAAATGATTTAAGATCCCAAGTATGTTTTGTACCAATAAGGACTGTGTTAGGATTGTACCTCCTTGGGTCGTGTTTGCAGTATTGATGTACAATGCCCCCTTGTTTGATGGTTTTCTGGGAAGAACAGATTGCAGAAAATGTTTTCAAAATTTGCAGGAAAACAGTGATTTACTTCTGCAGTTTGCCCATGACGTTGTCTTCCTAACTGGATTCTCATCTCTGGGGGCAGGGGGAGAGTATTCCCCAGCTTGATCCACACCCCAATGTTTCTCAGTCCTCTCCATACTTCTGTTTGTTCTAACCTTTTAAAGATCATTAGAGATCAACCATGGCAGTCCCAGCTGTATTCACTCATCATCCTTGTGTCTGCTGTGCCAGGCCTGGCAGCACCTGGGGATGACAAGTCCCCAATTATACTCCTTGCTTGCCCTCACTTGACTCTACTTGAGGGATTCACCCACCAGTTATTTTGCCCTGTTGAGTCATCTTTATGGCTACAGACCCCAAAGTATGAACAAGATCCTTGAGAAGACCTGTGGCTTGGATGGCAGTAAATGGTGATTAGACAAGTTAATGGGGCAGGAGAGGTCTGGCAACAGCTATTAAATTGAAGCTAGAAGGACACACACACACACCCTTCAGAGGCAGAGCATATCTAAATACCAGTTACTAGAAGCCTGAATACCACAAAACTCCTGCTTCTGGGCGTCCCAGAGGTATTTGGCTTGCCAGTCTTGGAAATGGGATGCTGTACCCTTGGTCTGATCCAGAAGGTTTTTACTCTACCACTTTCAGCTGCTTAGGGATTTGTATGTTTCCAATGCTGCTTTGTTAAAATAAAAAAAATCATAATCATAGCAACTAGATGTTTGTGGTTTTTTTAAATAAGTGTATTAAAAAATAAGAGAGTATTCAAGCCAGCCTACCTCCTACTTGCAGCCTGAAGTGGTACAGCCCAGGTAAATATTACCACTTGATTCTGCTGCATAAACTTGTGTTCTTGGTTAATCCATTGACTGATCCAGGCCAGTTTTTGAATGGTGCTTTAGTTACTTTTATTCTAGCCCTGGAGTAGGGGCGGGGCTAACAGCCAGCATCAAGAGCACTGAAGGCAGGCTGCACTTGCTTCTCTGTAAATAGTATCTGTCTCATCAAACCGTTAATATTCCTGATTCAGCTCAACTATCTTGTCCTTGCATACCACAACTCTGGATTCTACAAAACTTTGGGCTCTATTTTAGATCACCCTGCATTTGCAGACCCAAGCAAATATCAACAGTATGAGAAGAGGGAGTCAAAAGGGATTTACAGACTGAGGGACATAATTGAAAAAGGAAAGCCAATATCAGAAACTAAACTTGATACAATGCTGATTGGCAACCAGGCTACCAAAATTCAAATCTGGTCTTGCATCCAAGTTGCTACAGAAAGCAGAGGCTACTAGATCTTTGACTAGCTATGAAAACTTGTGTGTCTCACCAACTTAACAAAACAAGGGGGACAGCCTGGCTTATATTCAATACCCTCATCTCCAAATCCTGTGGTTCCTCAGGAGGGATAAAAGAACCTCTCCTGAAGATAATGAATAGGAAACAACCATTTAGAACCACAGCTGCCCAGATAAGGGAGGCAACATTAAAGGTTGTACATAGATAGCATCTTACTTCCATCAAGATGCACTATATCAACAACAACAACAAATATTTATATACTGCTTTTCAACAGAAGTTTCCAAAGTGGTTTACACAAAGAAATAATAAATAAGATTGATCCCTGTCCCCAAAGGGCTCAAATCTAGAAAGCAACAGTCACTGGAGGTACTATGCCCGGGGTGGAGAGGGCCAGTTACTCTCCCACTGCTAAATAAAGAGAATAACCATGTTAAAAAGGAGCCTCTTTGCCAAGTTAGCAGGGGAGTCACTATATCAACAAATCGTCTTCCCCATTTTGCTGGGGTTGTAAAAACAGGTACTCTCCTTCATTTATGGTGGGGTTGAACATACGTAAAAGGCTATTGGCAGCAATTTTTCTTTTCTCAATTTACAAAAGTACTCACAAAGATATACCTCATAAGAATCTAACAACTCTGCTGCCAAGATAGAGGTAACTAAACACGGGAAATCATCAACGGGTCTATGCTTTGAAAATTGGATCAATAGGGTCTGGAAGATCGCATTACCCGAAAAGCGAACCCATCAAATCAGGTTAGTTAGCTAGAGAAGTAACAAAACAAGACAAGTTTTTCGAAATATGGTTTCCATTTATTGAATATGTCAACAAGGGACGGTCAGTTTGTAACCCTCCATCCACTCAAGCCAAATTTGGGAACGAATGTTCTTTCTTGAATTTTGGTTTCAGTTGTCTCCTATCAAGTTGTACCTGCATGATCAGCAACCGACATTCTCTTCTTAACCCTGGTCTTGCGTATAACCTCAAATGACTCTTAATTTATGTTGAAAATAAAATAAAATTTCAAAAACAAAACCACTGGGGGCTGAGCTATGCTAGCTATGGGCAGGCACGGGACTGTGTTGCCAGGCAACGACCGTCACTTGCATGGAAGAACGGGGAGGAGAAAGGAGCAGGGTCGCCTCCTCTAGACGTCAGTCGGTTCTATGTCCATAGACATAGGCCTAGAACAGCCTGAACATCCGGTATGCCATTGCGAGTTCCCCCTGGCGATGACACTGATGGGGCTTCGCTCTGTGCCTTGGGAGTTTATGATCAAAGCCGTTCTATATTTACCATTGGGGAAATATCATGGGAAACCAGAGTGCCATACCGGGCTCGCGATGGCACTACTTTCCCCACGCCTCGAGACAGAAAAACACCAGAGAGAACTGACCGGCCGTTCATCCTGCGTGTGTCACTCTAGTCGAACTCTCTACCGTCTTTACCTCTTTCTCGCGCCTAACGGCATAGCACTGCGTCTCGACGACATTGGGCGAGACGGGGAGGCGGTACGGCCGTTGCCGGATGTGGGAGCATCACGAGGGCTTTCCGCCCTGAGGCTGTGCGGTTGGCCGGATGTGGGGCTGCCCGGTGAGTAAAAAGTGGGAAGGGGGGGGGGGTGAACGCTGTCTTCTTACAGTGGCTCTAGGGGGTAACAAGTGGGGGGTTCCTCGGTGGGAACTTTGGCAGCGGTTGGGGAATGGAGAGGGGAATGCGACCTTCTTCCCCCACCCCCAGAAGCGCTGCTCCTGCCATCATCGCTCTCGCCCCACTGTCAGAGGGAAGGGGGGCTTCGCAGTAACCTTGCCAAGGGGGAGCTTGGGGCGTAAAGCTGGATGAGGGAAGTGCTGCTAATTGCTTCTAGAAGGCAGGGGAGGCCAAGCACTCTCTGTGCCCTCGCTGTTTAAAGGCTAAAATAAAAAAATCCCTTCCCTTTCCACCCAGTGATAGTATCTGCGCATGTAGCCCCATTAAGGTGTGTAACATTTTGAAAAATAATGAATCTAGTGACTGGCCCCTGCTCTGAAGAGCATAAGATGATCTTAAACAGGGAGGAGGGATGAGAGTTAGCAGTTAAAAAAGAATATGCACTCAGTTCAGTTGCGCATACTTAGACTATTACTCCCCACCACCTCCAAAATAAAAAATAAAAAAGTGCACTCACAAATGTGAATGGGCCAGTGGTGCTGTGGTTGGAATGGTCTCCATTTCCTGTGTGTTCTTAACAGTGCTTTTATTGCAGTTTTATCCTTAAGCACTTGCTTGGTTGCCATTGGTGATGTGGAATTTATGTCCAGACAAGTGGCATTGGCAGGACTTAAGTCTATTTAAGCTTTCCCCCCCTCAGTGTGTGGGCAGCAGCAGCTTCAGCCATGCTTGAAGTGTTGATAATGTGGCCAGCTCCTGCCTGTCATCATTCCCACCTACCCCAAATCTGCTAAGAAGTTACTTTGTGTGTGGGGGGGTGGGGGGGGGTGTCGAATGGTGACTATCACCAGTTGTTTGCACTTGAAGTGTGGCGGAAGCTGCCCACAGAAGTGCAAACATTTGTGTTTTACTGCAAAATTAACTATTTTTTTAAAAAAAGGAATAAGCCCCACCATTGCCACCGATTACAAAGGAAAGCTCCCTTAAACAGGCTAGTAGAAAATGTTGTCAGTGGATACTTTTGAGGGGCTTAATGACAAGGCTGCTTTATTTAGTTGTATTGCTGTCTCTAATGATCCCTCAGGACTTTTCTTCTTCTTTTCTGTATTGTATGGTTGAATGAAAGCAGAAGGTAGACCGTGGTCCATCTGTAAGAACTGCTGGTTTCTGAGATTCTTACAAAGAACACAATACTAGTTGGGTCTTGGTGTGTTCCAAAAAGGCACTATTTTATGTTTTTAAGCAAGAGGGTATACTCAGGATCATTAAACATAGTTAGTTAATAGCTCAGAGATTACAAGTACTCCTTTGTAAATTTAAAAAGTGTTGGTGGACCACAAGGATCCTAGTGTAAAATGTATAATAATTTTTTAAAAAGTATATTATGTATAACTGAAGTCAGTCCAGCTCTGTAGTTTAAGGGCTTTTAAAATCGGCCATTTTGACAGACTTGCAATATTTTACTGTCATTTGCTGTATCTCCAAAATAAGTGTTTTTATCATTTATCAAGTAAATGATCTACATAGGTCTATATTCAGAGAGAGAGAGAGAGGCACAGTTAGGTACTAAAATGTAGGCTAATGCTAGTACAGTTTAATTTCAGCATGTTTGCAACTGTTAGTAGAATCCTTTTGTTACTGACTGTGTCCATTTACTTGTTGCATTATCTGTGTAATCAAATGTGCTGTTGTGATAAATAGTAGCATACTAATAATAACATAATAGTCTCATAGGTACATGCATAGGCATATAAAGTTTGTATTCCCATTATGGCAAATGACAAGAGCGAAGATTTAATATGAGAGGAAACATTTGGTTCAGTGAAAATTCCTAACACTTTCATATTCAGCATCATTAAAAAAATATAATTTACAAAGAAAACTTTGAAATTTCTATACCACAGATAAATACAAGGAGTCTTGTGTGGCACCTTAAAAACGAACACATTTATTGTAGTAATCAAATGTTAGTCTTTGAGGTGCCACAAGGTGGTGATTTTACTGCAATTGGGTACCTCTGGAAACAGAAATTCCTGTTACAAAGTTGCATTTTCTTCTAAATATATGAAATAATCAAATATTCTTCCCCCTCATTGGCTGAACACAGTGGGGAGTTTGGGAACATTCTAATGGCTTGTTTATGTTCATTCATGAACAGTGCTGTTTCTGTAAGGGAAATGAGAAGCTGTTTTGGCTGGATTCAATCTTCATACAGAATTTTCAGACAGAAAGAGTTGTGTGGGCAGGCAGTGAGCTGAGGGGCTAGGAAGTGGAGGGAAAGAAAGCTCATAAAGTAGGGGAGTTAAAGGAAAGGGAACTCTGCAGTAAGGTACTTAAAGGAAGAGGGCAGAATAGGTAGGCAGCAGTGTTCTCTCTAACAGGGATTCCCAGAGATTGTTGACTACAACTCCCAGAATCCCCAGCTGCAAAGGTTTTTGCTTGGAGATTCTGGGAGTTGTAGTCAACAACATCTAGGAATTCCTGTTAGAGGGAACACTGGTAAGGACTTAAAGCAGAGACCTGATGGAAGAATGGGTGGAAAGTGGAGAACTGAAGGAATACATTAAAAGGGTATAGGGACAGGAGGTGTTGCAGGGCATTGTCATGAACAGAGAGGGCGAAAGGACTAGGAAGCTGATTTCCAGGGTCACTGTAGGTGGCCAGAGTAAGTAGCTGACTGAGAAGCAGAGATCTGAAGATAGAATGTGTTAAGGAATCAATGTAAACAAAAGCTGGGAAAGGATATTTCATCCAGAGTTTAAGTATAGGAGCTGGGTACTACTGGCAGGAAGGGACTGGATCAACTAGGAACTCTGGAGGCAGGGGTACTGTGGGTTAAGGAGACAGTGAAACTAAATAGTTGGCAATGAGATCTCCAATTTAGTGCCAAGTCCAAGAGAGAGGTGCCCAAGCCCTCTGGCAAAGCAGCATACTCAGCAGTGAATGAGGTGGAGGATCTGTCTTATTTAGCACTGGACTTTGGAGAAGCAGAAGCTGTGTGAACCTTCATTGTTTCTGCTGCTCCCAAGCCCTTTGCAAAAATAATTAAAAAAAACAACCCAAAGCCCTCTCCTCCCCGCTCCCCCCCGCCAAGTTCTGTGTGTAGCAGAAGATCAGTGTTGACAACAATTTATTTATTTATTTATTTGATTTCTATACTGCCCTTCCAAAAATGGCTCGGGGTGGTTTACACAGAGAGATAATAAATAAATAAGATGGATCCCGGTCCCCAAAGGGCTCACAATCTAAAAAGAAACTTAAGATAGACACCAGCAACAGTCACTGGAGGTACTGTGCTGGGGGTGGATAGGGCCATTTACTCTCCCCCTGCTAAATAAAGAGAATCACCACATTAAAAGGTGCCTCTTTGCCAAGTTAGCAGGGGTTGAAGTAGGGGTTATTATATTTCATTATAAGCCCTGAAATAATGACTATCTACTATGTCAAGCAAAGTGCTGTGGACTCCTGCTATTAATGCTTTTGTACTTTGTGTTTTGCTGGTCGAATGACCATAACAAAGATTTGATTTGTTATTAATGTAAAAAATTCTGGAGTCACAAACATGGATGGAGTTCTGGGTGCTCTACAATTTACACAGCAGGCTTATTTATTGCTCCATTTGTCAATTTTAATAAATTATCTCTTCTGAGTTTTAATTTCATTTTTCTTGCAGACAACTAACATGCAGTATTGTTGTTCACAGTTGTTTTTAGAAAGGAAGAAGATGGAAAGTAATGCTGTTCTTTTGGAATCGAAATCCTCGCCTATCAACCTTCTGAATGAAATGCACCAACTGCGTCTCCTGGGCCACCTTTGTGATGTGACTGTGAGTGTGGAGTATCAAGGTGTCAGAGCAGAGTTTGTTGCTCACAAAGCTGTGCTGGCAGCAACAAGCAAGTTTTTTAAAGAGGTATTTCTTAATGAAAAGGGCATGGATGGACAAAAGACAAACATATTCTTGTATGAAGTCCAGGTAGCTGACTTTGCATCTTTTCTGGAGTTTGTCTATACTGCCAGGGTAGAGGTAGAAGAAGATCGGGTGCAACGCATGTTGGAAATAGCTGAAAAACTTAAGTGCTTGGATTTATCAGAAACTTGCTTTCAGCTAAAAAAGCAGATGCTGGAGTCCGTATTATTGGAGTTGCAAAATATTTCTGAGTCACAGGATGCTGAAGAGGATGGTGGGGCTCAATCAAACAATTTACTTGAGCCTAAGGCACTTCTTGAAGCACAAGGTGACAGTGTGGATTATTTTGCAAATTCGTCACTGGAAAGGTTTAGGGATGGAGAGAGCCTTGAGGCGCCTGCTACTAAATTAAAGGATAAGCTAGAAAAGAAGAAAGAAGCCCTGAAGACTCCCTGTTCCAAAATCAGGAGGGCCAGTGGAAGACTGGCTGGCAGGAAAGTGTTTGTGGAAATACCAAAGAAAAAGTACACAAGGCGCCTGCGAGAGCAACAAAAGTATGCTGAGGCTGCTGCTGAAGAGAGCAGAGTCTCTGAAGACCACAACATGCATGAGGAAGAGAAAGAGGAAGAGGAGAAAGAGCAAGTGGCGAATAGTGTGAAGCCTGAAAACAAAGGGTGTGATGGGACTGTTGAAGGGGAGGAGAACTTAACTAAATCTGAGGAGGATAAAAAGAACCGTGGTGGCAATTTTACATGTAGCACCTGTGAGAGAGAATTCCTCTATGAGAAGAGCTTTCTGAAGCACATCAAGCACAGCCACGGAATTGCAGCTGAAATTATTTACCGCTGTGAAACCTGCTGCCAGACTTTTGCCAACCGGTGCAACCTCAAAAGCCACCAGCGCCACGTCCACAGCAGCGAGCGTCACTTCCCGTGTGAGCTCTGTGGTAAGAAGTTCAAGAGGAAGAAGGACGTCAAGAGGCATATTCTGCAGGTTCATGAGGGTGGTGGGGAGCGTCATCACTGCCTACAATGTGGAAAGGGTTTGAGCTCCAAAACGGCCTTGAGGCTTCATGAAAGGACGCATACAGGCGACAAGCCTTATGGGTGCACAGAGTGTGAGGCTAAGTTTTCTCAGCCTTCGGCACTTAAAACACACATGAGGTATGAACAGACTTAACTGGCCTTGTTAGTTAAATCTCTCTGGGCAGAAAGGTAAAGTCCCTCGAGGCGGCTCACCAACCCTCGAATAAGTAGAGTTGGACACTTCTTATCACATTTTCAGTAATCTCTATTTTCTTTCTAAAACAAAAAAGCTATCATGCAGATCACACTCAAAACAAATTCTCATCTAGCAGCTATTTGCATTAATTAAATCATGTGTGCCTGAACTCTCATGGGTTACCTTTAAATATTTGGGAGTAAATGCAAGCCTTAGTTAATTCACTGAAAAGATTAGAACCTGATTCAGTATGCTCATATGAAGAGTTCTAGAAATGTAAACTGTAAAAATGGCTTGAAATGATCTAGTTTGTCTTGACTAGGGGTCGGCAAACTTGGCCCTCCAGCTGTCTCTCTGTTTTTTTCTGTTGTATACTGCCTCAAACTTCCATCTCTGGAAGCATAAAACAGATTAAAAATAAAAACCTTAAAACAATTTAAAACCACATCTGATATGTTGATGAACTACAACTTAGATCACCCCCAGCCAAAATTTATAGGAGTTGTACTGTAATTCTACCACAGCTGGAGAGCCAAGTTTGCCCACCCCTGGTCTAGACCATCTAATTTTAATAAAATCTGTTACAGTGGTTATGCATCAGTGAGAACCATCAGGAAATACACAAAATGTTACCCTTTCTACCTATGCAGCCTCCAAATCCAGTAGGAGATGGCACACTATGAGAACAGAAATGGGCTGAGAGCAGCTTCCTGTTGCTTTTATGGGGGTAAATCACATTCCTGCAATCCCCTCCCTTGCCAGGGAACCTATTTCTGTAATTTGGTCAGAGGATGACCTGGATACCATTGAGACTACTCCGAGGTTTACACCATCAGGATCTTTCACAGATACTCACGGTCTTCCTCCACATGCCTTGCATTTGTGGAGGGCAAGTACTCCTGGAACCTTACCATAATTCATAAAGTAGAAATGACCATAAAATGAGACCTTTGATCTTCTAAAGACTGAGTAGCATAACAATGTCTGTAATAAATTGCTTTGAAAAATTTAAGCCAGTGGGCTCCAAATTTGGAAGTGTTTACTTGGAAGTTGGTGTGGTGTAGTGGCTACAAATCAGGAATACCCCAGTTTGAATCTTGCTTCTGCCAGGAACTCACTGGATAGGCAAGTAACTCGGTCTCAGTTCCCTAGCTGCAGTATGGGGATTATAATACTTATGCTGCAGAGTTGTAAAGATTCCATGAAGGTAATTCATGTGAAGGACTTTGAACACTCAAAACCACTATTCAGATGCTGATTTATTAAAGCAATTCAGTGCTTCCTGAGCTACTTTGAAATGATTCTAGCTCAATTTCATTAGATTTGCGCCACTAGTAGCTCAGAATGTTATTGCAGTACTTAAGGATGCTATTCCTGCTCCGCAAGGAAAGAAGTAAAGAAAGGGTGGAATCTTGGCTGTTGGCAGAAGCTCCTCCTGTTGAAAGGAGAGCTGCGCGCATGCAAGGGCTCTTTGCACAAGTGGAAGGGGTCCTTGCAAGAGTGCAACTCTCCTTCTACTTGCAAAAGGGGCCTCTGTCAAGAGTGTGCTGCTCTGGAAATCTGGATGCCACCCACTATTTACTATGCCAGCACATTTTGGATTGCTCCCTTTTTTTAAGGGCTCCTCTTAGACCCTGAAACAAAATGCCATACTTCTGATTGAGCCTTACTCATGTTTCAAGGACTAAGAAGAGCCCTTGCAAAAGGAGCAAATATGAAACGTAGCTAGTATATAAATGTTTTTCTGAGTCACTTTGAAGATGTCCCATCTTGTTTGTTTCTGTTCAGTATTCCCTTCCTCCGCTTCCTGTCTTATCCACTGTTTACTAAACTGCTAAATGAAGTAATGGCGTTGAACGTTACATGCTATGTTCCCTGGTGTGATTTGGACAATGTTTTAAGTTGGAAATGGGTATATAATGTTGTCTTGGCAAGTCCATCAAGAGGAGAGAGGCCCCATTCAAAATCCAGTGGCAGTCCCCTCTTACCTAAATCAGTAACATTTTAGTTTTGTCTGACAAACTTAAAACTCTTGGGAATGTCTTTGGATAGTCATGAACTGAGTTCCGTGGATTTTGAAAATATAATCAGAAAAATGTGTATGGATACTAGCCTATGAACTCTAGAGCAACTAACATTTGGTAGTTTGAATGGAAATAATTGAACAAGTAGAAGTATCTAATTTAATGATGATCTGCTAGCCACCTATCTGAATGACTTCAGAAAAATGGCATAGATGAGATTCTATTACAGATTAAGTAACATGCTCACAATGATATTTTTTTTAAAAAATTCACATATGGGATCTAATTTGACTGTAACCACCAGAAAGAGAGCCACCTAATTGCGCAGCAGGAAATGACTTGACTAGCAAGCCAGAGGCTGCCAGTTTGAATCCCCACTGGTATGTTTCCCACACTATGGGAAAACATTATATTGGGCAGCAGTGATATAGGAAGATGTTGAAAGGCATAATCTCATACTGCGCAGGAGATGGCAATGGTAAACCCCTCCTGTATTCTCCCAAAGACAATTACAGGGCTCTGTGGTCACCAGGAGTCGTAAACAACTCGACGGCACACTTTGCTTTACCAGAAAGAGAGATCTTGAGTCATAGTAGAAAGACACATTCCAGCTGCAGTCGTATGGACACTTACCCAATACTGAGCTCCACTAAACACACTGGAACTTACTTCTAAGAAGACATATATAGGATTGTTTTCCACTTCTTGAGAATTAAGAATGAGTTTGAAACTAAAACAGCAGGTATACTGATACAACCACATTTAGAATGCTCTGTGATGTTGTGGTCAGCCCATCCAAAAAGTGTCCAGTGGCTCTGGGGAATGTACAGAAAAGGGCAACCAAAATCAATGAGGTAGAATCTTTTGAAGAAAAATGTGAGATCTATAATTTTAGAAGAACACCAAGGAAGGGCATGATAGAGGTTTACAGTATTATGAACCATGTAGAGAGAGTGGCCCACATGTTGCACAACATTACAAGAATGGTGGCAATCTGACCACACACATGCAGGCATCGAACAAAGCGCCAGGGGTTTTGCGCTCTTGCACAAGAGTAGAAATATTTCAAATAGTGTGCCTGGTCTCTGGAAGTGTTACTTAGATCAGAAACATGTCATTGACTGTCAGCAACATGTTTCCAATCTAAGTTGCACTTCTGGAGGCCAGGTCCGACACTTGAAGCATTTGTGTTCTTGCACACAGCGCAAGACCCCCAGGACTTAGTTGGATACCCGCAGCAGCACAGGCAGATTGGCACCAACCTTGTGACACTGCACAACATGTGGGCCAGTAAAAACAGAGAATTACTGCATCTGTCTCTAGAATGCTTACTTAGTGAGCAACTACATGTGATGTGGGCAATCTGTGATACATCTCTAATTTTTTTCATTTTTAAAAGCAGCTGAGAGGAGCCCCAAAGTGTATCAGGGTAGAGGAGGGGACAGTTTAGGCCCTTCCCCCGAGCCATGTTCTTGTTCTACATTACCCATAAAGCACAAGCAGTGGCTCTGGTAGGTGAAATTTAAGTTGGCGTGGGACAAGCTCTCCCTCACATCTAGTCTTAAAAATGCCACCACTCCTCATCAACCCATCTTCTCATGATTTCAGAAATCTCCCCATCTAGCTAATCCTCTTTTCTGTGGGGGAAATGCCATATTCGTCATGAGTTCTGTTCCAGTTGCAAAATGTTCCATTGATTGTGTGTACCAATATGGATTGTCATTCTTGCAACTGCTCTCAGATGCTGCTCCTGACTGGATGATATATCTAGCTAAGCCAACAGGAGACTTCAAAGATTCTTGACTAGAGATGGAACTGTCTTCTTTCTAGGAGTTCAATTCAGTTTTTCTGCCCTGAATCACTGTCATCTCAAAAAGCTCAAAATCTAGCATTCCTCACTAGCAGAGAGAATGAGGAACCCCATGAGTCATTTTTTTCTTCTGCTGGGATCAGATGATGCTTGAACCTACCCTAGGAATTACAGGGTGGATCTGTATTTAGAAACAGAAAAGAAACAAAAGACTCTGAGAATACCTGGATGCTTAAAGTTCATTTCTTAGTACAGCTGTTTGGGTTGAAGTTCATATTTTGGTGGAGGAAGGAAAGGAGAAGGGGTAGTCAGCACCTTGATGGCTAGCCTAATTCAGGGTAGCAGTCGTTTCATTGATATGCTTTGGAAGACTCTGTCTGCACTCTTAGACAGAGGGTGTGCTTTAGTTCAGCTGCTTAACATTTTGAAGAAATCTGCCTCTTCTTGCTGAACCAAGGATCTCAAGCCTTGTAGAGCACTGTTTGATCCCAGCAGAAGAAATGGGACTTTCAGGTAAGAATCCACTCTTTTTGTTTAGGTTTTCTTGTTTAAAATGTGAAGGAGTAAATTTAAAATGAACTCTTTCATGGCTTTCACAAGCCAAGAATTTCCCCCATTTTTTTTGTCTTGAAAATAAAAATATCTGTAGAGGTATAGAGGATTTTTTTTTTCTGATGCAGGAAAGAGGGATGAGCTACAGTTCCACTGGGACCACATTTCTACTCTTAATGTTACTGGCTACTTTGCACACAAAAGAAAAATCTGTTGCCTGAAAACTAGGCATTTCATTTCTGGTTCTGATTAAAGGAACTCGTCTAGTTGACAGTTTGGCCCAAGAAAATAAGACAAGCTTTTAAATAGTCCCTTGCCTAATGCCAGTAAGGACTGCCTCCAGACAACCACCTAAGGTAGTTTATGGAATCTGGAAGTAAATTGATTATGATATGCCATAATTCCTTAATGTCATGGACAGAAAACTAGTCTTTTTTTAAATTATTATTATTCCTTTCAATGGGTGCTGTGCATGTGATTTGATACTGCATTGAGTTTGTGAGGCTGTGTGGAAGTTCCTATGACTGGATCTGCAATTGCAAAAACAACCACAATGTATCAATATGGTTGGTGCTCTTCTGCATTGACTGTGCCAGTAGATTGTTACTCATTAGTGAAGAGGGGAAACAATTATAATAGTTTTGATTGAGCTATTTTCTCATTTCAGAATCCACACTGGTGAAAAGCCTTTTGTTTGTAGTGATTGTGGAGCAAGATTCACCCAGAATCACATGCTCATATATCATAAAAGGTGTCACACAGGTAAGGAAGGACATCTTCTTGCTTTTCTTACCTTCAGCTGTTTTATGCAGTGTCTGGTTTAATATGAATGTGTGGGGCTGCATTGATCTCAAAGAGCAAATAATTTGCAATAGGTGCAAAGATGCACCTATTAGACTGCAAAGTGCAGACTAATTATAAGGACTCAGTAGGTGGCCTTAGGCAAGGCACTGCTACTCAACCTCAGCAGCAATCAAAGGATGATAATCATACTTACCTTACAAAGTCCTAATATTATCATAAAGATAATATTAATGGAGCATTTTTTGGAGTATATTACCTTTTCAAAAGGTAAATATATACAAATGTCTTTGTATATCCCTTTTGTCTTTCTCTTTCCCTTCTAATTCTTGTGTTTTGTAGGAGAACGACCTTTCATGTGTGAGACATGTGGGAAGAGCTTTGCCTCTAAGGAGTATTTGAAACACCACAATCGAATCCACACTGGGTCCAAGCCATTTAAATGTGAAGTTTGCTTCCGAACATTTGCACAGAGGAATTCACTCTATCAGCACATTAAAGTTCATACAGGTAGGAAGACAAAGGATCAAGCTAGGAGAAACTCCAGTTTTAAATGTTCTGTATGAGCTGAAGGAGAACAGGCTTACTGCTAGAATCTTTAGAATCCTTCACATTTTTAGCTGCCTGGTCATTCTATACAGTAGGTGATATGAATTATGAAAGATGTGACAGAAGTATAGCTGGTCTTGTCAGCAAGCATGGGGATGGAGGAGGCAAAGACATTGGTGGTTAAATGCATGGACTCTTTCCCCTTTCCAAACACAATTTCTCTCCCTTCCCTGGCCTCCCGGTTCATTTGCATCTTGCTTCAGCTTGTCTTCACTGACATGGGGAGAAAGAATGGTCAGTTTGAAACAATATCTGGTTACACACACAGTGCTCTTTCTGGATCACTTAACTTTGATCTTTTATCAGCCATTTCATCACTGAGGAAACTTTGCTGACTTTGTTCCTATTTGCCACCTTGGGTATAATCTTGCCTCTGAATTGTCAGGTATCTATATATTTAAAAACCTTAGGACATATGTCGCGGATCCCGTGGTGCATGGCACATGTTGCGAGAGTTGTCCAGAGGAGAGAGAAGGCACGGAGTAGGGCTGAGCAGCGGGCAGAGGGGCAGCTTCTGAGGAGGAGGATGGGGAAGGAGGGCCAAGGAGGAGGCGACATTGCGGCAACAGGGAAGAAAGAAGAAGAGACATTGAGCAGCTGCCTCCGTGGCCCTGCCGAGTCTTCTCGTGAGGAGGACGGCCAGGGCGGAAGAGCGCACCAAGGGCTGTCCGTGCAGACCAGAAGGGAAGCCCCATTCTCCTCACGAGGAGACTCGGCAGGGCGACACAATGCAATGGAGGCTGGTGGTAGGAGCCAACATAGGCCGCCATGATGCCGCTCTCACTAGGAAGGGGAGGGGGCGGCTGAGGGATGGGGGAGAGCTTGTGCCTGCGTGGCCGGGTTGTGGGGGCTGGGGGGAGCCTACGCGGCAGGACGATGTGCGTGTGAGTTGTAGGGGGGAGCGCTCGCACACAAGTTGTGGGGGGGAAGCACGTGTGTGGTTTCACCACCTTGGCTGCCATCCCAGATGGCAGGGGACAGTTTAAGGAAGGGGGAGGGGAGAAGGCAGGGCAGGGAGCTGGATTGTCCAGGGAGGGGTGAGAGATGGAGAACTAGGGTGCAGATGTTCTGCACAGGGCCACCTAGTTATATATATATTATCTTCCCAGTTCCATTCACAGTTTAGCTTTGGTCTCTACTTCTGTGTAATCCACCTTCATGTATTCTAGTCTTACCTGATCAGACTAGCACTTTAGTGGCTTTCAGGTTTCCATGGCTCCAGTTGCCAGATCCATCTGTGGGAATCTTTCTGCTTTAAACTTAGCCACATGCAAGGCAATGCAGATCCCAGACTTGCATGTCAGTCTCCAATTAGAAACTGATATTTAGAGACTTGATAACATTGCTCAGTTCCTTCATACATAGACCAGGTTCTTCCCAAATGCTTTGAAGACTCTCAAAGAGTAGCATAGCACCTTAAAGACTAACAAACTGATTGTAGGATTTCATGAAGCAGACTGTAGTTCACAAAAGCTTCTGCTACAACATGTTTTTTAGTCTTAAGGTGCTACTAGACTCTTCATTGTATATATTGCAACAGACTAAGATGGCCACTCCTCTGGAAGTTTTTAAGGACTTCTGGAAATGTTTATGAAAATGTACTTGGGATTTGGTAGCCCCTAGGCCTAAAATCCCAGGTCAGGGACTTGGTGAGGCCATTCTAGATCTCTCAAAATCAAATCCCCATTTGTAAGATTGGAATAATTGCAGGGAGAGTTCGTGAGGGTAGATGAAATAGGTTGAAAGTTACTTTGCATACTAATCTTAGTGTTAAAAAATCTTACCTGTTGTGTTGCCTTTGCATCTTGAATCAATCGATATTTTCAACTTTCTGGGTTGTTTTCCAGCATTATAATGTTATTTTTGTTGGTCTTTCCTATTTCCAGCTTAAGCCTTTTATTTCTGATTTGTATTCTGCTGCTCATCTTTATATTTCTGCATGCAAATATGATCCTGTCTGTCTCCCTTATCCTTTTCTCATTCAGCATTAAATTCTGTTATGAACTTCCAAATGTATTCATTCTCTAGCTCCTGCTTGTCTTTCACCTTTTGATTTCACTATATTCTCTTCTTCAGTCTTGGCATTATTCTGGTTCTTTCTTGCTCATTAAACCTTGGATCTCTTCATCTATTCCACATTGTGATTTTTTCCCCTCCTGTTATTGTCCTAATTTTTACCAGCCCATATTGGTTCAATTGATTTTCCTCCTTTCCCCACCCCTGCCCCTGTTTGTTTTTTTAAGTTGGTTCATTTATTTCAGCTTTTGGCCACCTCCTCCCAATTCTTAGCTTTACTTTTACTTAAAGCCCATTGAGCAGGGCCTGTTGTGTTTTCTACACATATTGTGCTACTGCTAACAGAACCACCTAGATGTACTTTGTGCAAGGAGTTGTCTGTGTGTATATAGTGAGGTTAATTTCTTTATGCAACAACCATCGTGCCCTATGTCCTACCACTCATGCAACAGCATTTATGGTGACGCAAGACCACTCTGGGTTTTTCCTATCATTATTAACCTTAGCTCCTTATTTAACCCCTTCAATAAAAGGTATCAGACCTTAATATGATGCATACTGAGGAGGATACAGTGTACTACTTTGCAGAATAACAGTATGGAATATCTGTTCTGTAGATCTGAAGAAAAATGTGTAATGATCACAGAGAGGCTTTTTAAAGTACATATACCTAAGCATCTTCAACCCAGTCCTGTGACAAGTAAGCATAGCTCAGTTGAAATCAATGGCATCACTCTTGTCTGCTGCGATTCTGATTGTCAAGCTACATAACTGTATTTCAGTTGATAATAAGATGTGTTTGATGCAGCTACAAAGATGATGATCTTGCAGATCTTTTTCATGCTGTCTTCCTAAATTAGGTTGCCTTGTAATTCAGGGCTTCTTCCAGAACTATCCTTCTAGGTGCAGTCAAAATAACTAAAAGTTATGTGCTCTGGGTTACAGGTGAGCGTCCCTACTGTTGTGATCAGTGTGGTAAACAGTTCACACAGCTCAACGCCCTGCAGCGCCATCATCGGATTCACACAGGCGAGAAACCATTCATGTGCAATGCTTGCGGTCGGACTTTTACAGACAAATCTACTCTCCGGCGACACACCTCAGTAAGGAAGGGGTAGTAACCCCAGTACAAGAAAACTACCTAATGTTTATTCCTTCTAGCCGTGCATGTAAATAGGGCCAATTTGCTTAAGAGCAGAGATGGGAAATGTTGTGTAAACTCTGTAGAGCATGATTGCCATCTGAAGAGTGACAACAGAACTAGGGGGGTGTTAATGGCTGGCAATTTTATGCATATGGAGTGGGCAGGAGTGATCTTTAGCTAATGCTAGCTGAGCATAAGAAGCATCATGTTATCAAATTTTTGTGACATCTATTTCACAGTGTGAGACATTTGTGCCTGATGGAGTCTTCTGCCAAACCAAGGCTTTTATGCATGACATGGAAGTCTAGACTTCAGTTGGCTATGGACCATTTTGGAAAGGGGATGATAGGCTGCACAAAACAGTTGCCCATCCTAATACGATTTCCTGCATTTGTCTGATGGATTGTGCTCTTTCAATAATTGCCTTCTCAAACCAAGAGTCAGTTTTCCATAGTAATTTCCCCATAGTGACATGGTGCATGGAGTAATGGGCTTCATTTGTACATGCTGTCATTTCAGTAAATAATGCAAACTATTTGCTCCTAAATAATTAGTGAATTATGGGATTGCATTTGCTTGCTTGTCTTTTAAGTTTGCTATGGACTCTTCTTGTAGACTCTTAATTTCTCCCTGTACCTTGGGAAGGATATTTACCCCCTTTGGTCCATTTTTATAGCAATTTCCTTAGCAGTGCAGTCTTTTCACACATTTCATGGGGGCGCAGCTGCAGTTGCAGGTAGGATTTTGTTGCTCTTTAATGAATCGCCTGTAGCTGTTGCTTTTAAGTGCATTTGAAGCTACCTGAGAGAGCTTAGATTATTGGTCCTGTCATTGCTGAATAGGAACTTAGCAAGGATGCTGTACAGACCAAAAATGGGATACATGTATAAGGATCCTCTGATTTTCTTCCTCTTCAAACCTTCATCCAGGGAAAACTCAGGGAAAGTGGCTAATCTGGTTCCCTACTAGAGGAGGAATTGCTAAATTCCCACTCTGTTAACTTGTTGGGTCTGATTGCTTTGACAGCTGTTTAAGAATCAAAGTTCAGAACAGACTGAAGGTGTAGAAAGTAATGAGTGCCAGTGGTAGACTTGTGTTCTGTCTTTTTTCAGATTCATGATAAAAACACACCCTGGAAGTCTTTTCTTGTCGTTGTTGAAGGAGCCTCAAAGAATGATGAGGATCATAAGACAGAGCTTCCAGATGAGGAATATGATGTGGCCCATTCTAAAATATCAGAAAAGTTGCTGTCTTTCTCTGAAAATGGGCACTATCAAAGTCTGACTGCTATCCAAGGAAACATGACTGCTCTGCATGAAAATCAGGGATCCCCCCTGGTAACAGACTGCAAATCAGGTAGCACAGGAGGTGCCCAAGAAGCCCCCATTGGCACAACATTGCATGACCTCACGGTGTTGCACACCCAAACAGACTCTCTTCAGCCACCCCTGCACACCTTGGTGAATATGGAATAGGATCATCTGCTCAGAAGAAAATTCTGGTCCAGGATAATCTGCTTAATACTGTAGACTCCTCCAACACTCGGAGGCCACAAAATGATAAAAGCTTATGGTGGGTGCTCTCAGTGTACTGTCTGCTTCCCAAACCAACATTTCTGGAATTGTTTCTTAACTGAAGAATTTTCTCTCTTGGCCTATCTGTTAAGAGAAAATTACTCTTTCATGTGTTGTCTGTGTAATTTTAAAGTAGATTCCAGATTGCACAGTTAAAGCTGTGTGAAAAGTGAAGGCTACTACTGTTCTAATCCAGATTCCTCCCTCAATCTGTCCCTTGTCATAACGGTTTCTTCAACTATAGTTTTTTGTTGATCCCTCTGAAAGGAGAGTAGTTCTGATTTTGTGTTTTTCTCTCAGTCATTGATTCCACATTGTATTCAAATAAATATGAAATTTTACAGTACAATCTATCTCTGGGCCCAACATTTAATACAATTTTAATTTAGGGTTTTTTTAATTACATAAGAAAAAGAAAACTTTGTTAAAACTGATAATGGGAAATGTCTGACTCTTCTGAGCACAGATTTTCTTTTGGGAAAACTGGGAAGCCAGTTTTGCAGAAGTTCATTGCAGTTCATATAAGCTGAGTGATAAGACTGTTCTAAGCAGCTTGGAGAAGATTTCAAAGTCAGGTTACTAAATGCCTTGTGCAGAACTTACTGGGGAGGTCTACAAGTCTTTTCCTGTGGCTGAGCCTGCTTCCTAAATTACTCTGTGGCTCTCTGCAAGCCTCATCAATCTGCTCTCTTTCTCCTTAGTCTCTGCTATTCTGTCTACCTGGTCACTTTTTGTTAGTGTTCTCTTCTTTCTGTACTATACTCCCCACAACTAGGTGTACATCTTCATCCTCCT
Source organism: Hemicordylus capensis (assembly GCF_027244095.1). NCBI lineage: Eukaryota > Metazoa > Chordata > Lepidosauria > Squamata > Cordylidae > Hemicordylus > Hemicordylus capensis. The sequence goes on along the minus strand of NC_069657.1, from coordinate 263,961,090 downwards.
GTCACAAGTATACCCTTGCCAGCATACATTCCCCACATAGAAAGGGCATTCACAAGGCACTGTCCTTCATTCCCTCAAATACCCTTATTATTCTCAATGTCTTCTGAATTTGCAAGGATCACACACTTGGTCATGAGACAGAGTATTCTGTAACTTCATACATTTCACTGACAGCAGAGTCTTACAGGAAATTGCTTAAAGTATTAAATTTGGTTTTCTCAAGTGAGACTGCACATCTTATTGGTAATCTATTGTAGCTCTCCCCAAAAAATGATTTAATTTTGTTGTAGAACAGATAACACATGCAGGTTTCTGGTCATGGTCTGACGTTTTCTGAGTAAATACTCAATTTTAATATTAGCTGATGTTTGTACCAAAGCCTGCAAAATCTGCTGGAGATAAGTTACAGCCAGAACAAGCATTCTAAGAATGGCTAGTAGCCATCTGGAAGGAGGGTTTTTTAGGCCTCCAGCTTAATTTTTTTAAGGTTTTCCAATATGTACATGAAAGGTTGGTTCAGTGAAGCTTTAGTACTCATAGCAGGAAAGGAAGCCCATGTAACAGCCAAGGCAAAGCAACTGCCAAAAGGGAATACAAGTCTGTTTTAAATGATGTTTTTCTTAACATTGGGGTTACAAAAGTAAAGGCTTATTTTGCTATAATTCATTGATACTGTGCCTTTTTTTAATTCAGGAAACAAACAAGTGCCATATCCAAAATCTGACTTTCTATTGACTTCCTACAGGACTTGAACTTGCTAGTATAACTGCTAAGAGTAATCTATATTTATGAATACAATATTCAAGCCCAGAAGCACCTCTCTTAAAAGAGAATGAAGTAAGTGGAGAGCACCTCAGTGTTTGCACCGCTGGAGGTTGCCAACAAGTTGGGAGAGTGAAGTATCGCTCATAAGAACTGATTTTCAGACAAATCCGAAGTTCAGGGTAATTGTTTTAGCTTATACAATGTTATTTCAGGAAAAAAAGAGTTAGAGATACAGTGCTTTCAAACTTAAGCATACTTCTGTAGTTATTCTGTTTCTGTCTTTTGGCACACTGAAGAACTAAGCTATAACATTATTTTGTCTTTAATGCTGTGGTTTCACTCTCTTTTTGCATGCCTTGATACAATGCTCCTTCGAAGAACTGGTTGTGATGGTTAAGCAAAGTGGGTGTGCTCCTACAGAGGATCTAGTCCTCAGAACTTTGCTGTTTGTTTTGTCAGCATTATGCTTGAGGGTTCATGTAGTCAGGCTTAGCCTTCTCTGAATGTTTTCTTCCTCCTGCCCTTGATTAAATTAGGAATCATCTGGGGGTGGGGGACAATCTCTGCCAACTGTGATATAAGCACCGTATCAGTTATCCAAAATCCTGCCCAAAAATCTTGTTTGCTGAAAGGCAAAGCAATAAAAGAGGAGTCCAACAATGTGTCAGTTATTTTTTTGTAAATCCCTTAATAAGAGTTTGTTACTATTTACTCAGTTTGTTTAATCTACAAAAAGGGACCTTTTTAGAGAAAGTGGACTTTGAAGATGTTATATTTAAATATTTATTTTGTAATCCATGTGCTTTTTTATTTTAATGACCAATTGCAAATAATTTGTAGTAAATATTTAAATCTTTATTTGTAGTATCTAGCTAGGGAATTTTTTTTGTACTCTATAAAGATATAGAAGTGGGTTGACTTGTATGAATTGGAAAGCCCTATTAAAAGAATTTTAAATAGTGACAACCTTGTAAGTTACTTACTTGTAGAAAACACACAGCACAGTCTTCTATGAAGCTGTTTTTACTGTGGCTCAGAGGAGTGACTAATGTATGTGCAGGAGAAAGTGGATATATACCTGATTTGTTTCTGCAGGGAAATATTAGGTATGTGGTGGTTTAGAAATACTAGTAATTTGTAATAATGGAATTATTTGGCCCATTATGTCACTTGCTGGCTGTTGTGAACTTCAAGTCTCAGACATTTCACTTCTAGCCTATTTTCCAAGGGCAACAGAAATTAAAATTGTGGGACCTATGCCAATCTATTTGCAAACCTATGCCCCTCTCACCACAGTGTGAATGATCTATACATGGAAACTGATTTTTGCAAATGTATCAGCTTCAGCCGTATAGAATGGGGTTACAACAGGCTACTGCATGGAGGGGAAGGGGAAATTTAACAGCCAGAAAGCTGCATATATAATAGAAGGGGCAATGCTATTCCTTGACTATATGTATATACAATCCCTGCCTCCAATTATGATTGGCAATGTGAAAGACCTTCTAGTTGAAGCTGTATATTACAGGAGACACCAAGTGAGGATGGCTGAATTGACTCCCTTATGTTCTCTTCATGCTTCTACTGTGGTGACAAAACCTGTGAGAGATGCAAGCTCAAGATGTATGTCTAGCTCATGCACCTTTTGTACAGGGGAGATGAGCAAGTCACTTATACCAAAACCTCACAAAGGATGTAAGTCATCTGTGGATGAAGAGTTCAATGCAAATCCAGTTCCTGCACTGTGTCTTCCTTTGCCTACAGAAACTGACTTCACAAATCCTGTAACCTCTATTATACTCCCTTGCCTGTGCCAGGTTTTTATTTTTTTTTTTAAGGATTAATAAAAACACTCACTCTGTCTTTCCAGTGGGCAGCACACTTTAATGGCAATTCTTAAAACAATTCTCATCACACACAAAATGAAAACCACATCCAGCCACTGCCCTTTCTTCAAGGTCCTTTCAGTCAACGACCAAAGCTAAATGACTGGTGCTTGAATTCTTCTAGTGGATGTGAAGACTGCAGTATTTTCCTACTATTAAGATATGTCGAAATACAGGTAAGTTGACAAAGATTTACCACGTCTGTGCAGAATGTTACAAAACAAGCAGCCCACATTGCCCTTGGAACATTAGCAACACATTCGTCACTGGGTTATGCATTTACGATAATTTCACAGGTTCCTAAACCACAATACAAGCACATATCAGTACATTAGGATAGTAGGCCTTCTGTGACTGAAGATCAGAACTGCACAACTTCAGCCCTCCAGCTGCTTTTGGCCTACAACTCTCATCATCCCCAGCCACACTGGCCAATCACCAGAGATTAAGGGAGGTATAGTCCAACATCTATAGGAGGGCTGAAGTTGTGCAGCCTGGCATAATGACTGATAAGTTTAGCATAACTTCCTGGAAGGGGAGGTTTTGCACATATTTTTGTGGGAGACCTTTCCAAAGTCAGCCAGTGAAGCTGCTTCCAAAAGGTGTGGCCTTAAACTCTGGCCTTGATACACAAGAGCAGGCTGTGTGCATGTGGCAGTCAGCTTTGACAAGAACAGGCTCATGTGAGGAAGGCCCACAGACCTCTTAGCCCCTAAACAAGTTGCCAAGTGGACAACACCATCCATTCATTTGGTGTCTGGACTCTTTGCCCTGACCCTGCAGGGAGCATTGCATGTGAAGCAGTTAGGGATGGGATGTGGCGCAGTCAACACCCTTTTGCATGCACAGGACTCACCAGGACAGCAGTAAGGCCTGCTGTGCAGGCATATGGACTCTCACTAGTCCCACAGAACTCGGCAGAACTTGCTAAGCTCAGAGCTGTGTTTTGCTCTGGCATGATGCTGAGGGAAGGTACCTTATTCAAGAAGACTGACAACTGGAAATAGCATAGCAGTGAAACACTTCAACAGCACAAAGACGAATGAATTCAGGTGTAGTACACACATACAAATCACAAACCTGCAACAGCCAGAGATGGTTCGGGGGGGGAGGGGGGGGGAGAGAGGCAATCCAGGAGCTATTTTCAGAGAAACAAGAGGTATGCCATTAAGAAGCCACCCAGAGGCCAACAAATAAAGATTATTATTTATAAATTTAAGCACAAATGTCTGCCTGAGAAATAAAAATAGAGCTTTACATCTATAGTTTTATTTTTTTACATTTATATTCCACCTTTCACAAACTAAAGGTGGCACACACACAGTTCCAAGATGGATGCCCATCCAGGAACTGACCAGACTAGACCTGCTTAGCTTCAGCAAGCATTTTGCATCATGTGCCTTCAGATCCTACCCTGGGGGATGGAGATAGATAGATTAGATAGATATCGCTATATAGGCATGTGTGTACGCAGCCTTTCTTGTCCATGTCCACACAAATGTGAAGTCGAACACCCGTTGATGTCCCCCCGCCACAACCTCTGCTTTTCTCTTTATTAAAGAGATACCGCGTAACCATGTGCACAGCTGTGTGTCTCTTCCCCTTGATTCCCCCTGCCTTCTTTCCAGTAAGATTCAGTACATAACATAATCAATTTAAACACATAAGATTCAGCACAGCACATAATCCAGGATAACAATCATATATGTGTATAACTAAAAGGAAAACAAAGTGGGGGGATAATAAAAAGATCCCTTTAGTATAACTTTAACATAATAACCTACCAAGGGTGGAGGGGGAGACAACTTCTAAGGATATATATCTTTTTTCAAAACATAAACAATTGATTGAAATTCAACCAAATTGCTGAAAATTCCTCTTCTTTACCTTCGTCGGAAAACCCTCCCGAATGCTGTCAAGGAGCCCATATCAGTTACCCAAAGCTGACATTCAGGAGTAAATCTGTCCTTCTTGTGCTGATTATAATTGTGACCCACACACAAGCACAAAGAATCCATAATTCTGGATTCTAGATTCCATATGCTGGGAATGTACCTCAACAAAACATGAATGTTCTTGACAAGCAATGATTGCTGCAAAGTCATGTTAACTATCTTATAGATTTCAAGCCAAAATGGCAAAATAACCAAATTACACCTCCAGTATCTAGAAGTCTGCAATCAACCCTTATTAAACACTTTCTGAGGTGTCCAATAAGCATGAAATAAAAGTTTCTGCTGTGTTATAGCCTCATTTTGAGCTCCAAAAGGGGCACATTTCACTGTCTTCAAAAGGTACCTACAATTGATTTAATTGAATAAGATATTCAAGATCATTGGTCCAAAGTTCTGATATTATCAATGTCTTTAAGCTTCTGATAAAGCAAGGTTACAGGTTTAGGTGCAGGTGCATCCAAATGATGTTCCAGGTTTAATAACAGAGACGGAGTTTCAGAAGCTACGATCACATGAGGATCAAAAAGTCATGATGATAGATATTTCAGCTGAATAAACTGCCAGCTAGCATTTAGAAACGTATCAAACTCGGTTCTCAAGGTTTCAAAAGATTTGAAAACGGCTTCAGAAGAGATCAACTGATCTAATGTAATGATGTTATGGGAGGCTCAGTTAGACCTCAAAAAAGATTTACGAGCAATCATTAAACAGGGATTCTTCCACAATGTAAGCTTTTCATGCAAGAAGGGATCAAAACCGTGTCTAGAACCCAAAATTTTCCATATATGCCTTATGGTTTTAAACACAGGTCATGACCTAGATCAGTGTTTCTCAACTTTTTTGGAGTCAAGGACCAGTAGATTCTTCATGCGCAGTTTCCTGGACCATCAGTTAGTAAAGGGGTTTCAAGTTTAAGTTTGTTTGTTTAACAGATTTCTATACCTGTTTATGCATGAAAAACACGGGACAGGAAGCCACAGTCCAGACAGAACGTGGTGAAACAGACTGTTTCCAGATCAGCAAAGGAGTAAGACAAGGCTATATACTTTCTCCTTATTTATTCAATTTATATGCTGAACATATACTCAGGGGCATATCTAGGGTGGGGCAGGCAGGGCACGTACCCCGGGCGCCACTTGAAGGGGGCGCCATTTTGTTAAATTAAAAAAAATTTTTAAATGGCTGCCGAAAACAAAATGGCCACCATGCATGCTCAAATGGCTTCTGTGAGTCCCTAGGTCATGCCAGGCCTTGCAGAGGCCATTTGAGCATGCATGCTGGCCATTTTGTTTTCAGTGGCCTTTAAAAAAAAAAGAAGATTATTTTTTAAAATGTCCACCACACATGCTCAAATGGTCCGTGCAAGGCCCTAGAGACCAGTGAGGGGAGGGGAAACCTTTGCAAAAAAACCCCCCACAGCCTTTAGGAAGCCCCCCAAAGGGGCTACAGGTAATAAATAAATTAATTAATTAATATAAGACACTGTACACATAGTCAGATTGGCACTATGTACAGAGAATCAAGGCTTGTGAATACTGAGCTGAAGCTTATGAGCTAGGATTGTATTCATTTGCTCTTACTTTGCTTCTTGTGATAAGTGAGTTAAATGTGATGTCTTGCTAATATGGCTATTAATGGTGAGCTTGTCTTTGAATCAATGTGAAATCCTTAGTATTAAGGCCCACTGGGAGTTTCTTGCTCTCTTTCAACTGTCTTTCTGAAAGACTAGAATATATTCCAAGCAGTGACTATATTCCAAGCAGTGACTATAGAATATATTCCAAGCAGTTTACTCTGCATATCCTTTAATTATTTTTTCAGAGTATCTGGGGAAAGTCAAATTCTCCATTTATTTTTAAAACTTATGTAATGGTGATGCTACAATGCATAGTAGAGAATTAGACAGGCACTTCTGTTTAGTTTTCCAAGTACATCTCCACATAGTATTTGGGTATTTCATGAGCCCCAGCATACTGAAATTTGAGTTTTCCAGCATTTTTTGGTCTGGCTAAGTCCACTGCTAAATAGTTTTTGAAATATTAAAAGATTAACAAGCCTGACTTGTATTTTTCAGCTGATATTATGGTAAAGTTATCTGAAAGATGGGTGTCAGATGCTTGGACAGGGGGCGCAATTTCAGTGTTTGCCCTAGGCACTATTTCCCCTAGATACGCCTCTGCATATATTGAGGGAAGCTGGACTGGAAGAAGATGAGAGTGGTTTTAAAGCTGGAGGAAGAAACATCAATAACCTCTTCTACTCTGATGACACTACTCTTATAGCTGAGAATGCAGATTAACTGCAAGCTATAGTAATGAAAGTCAAGGAGCACAGTGAAAAAATGGGACTACAACTAAATGTAAAGAAGACTAAACTAATGACAAGGGGTACAGCACCCAGTCTCAGAATTGATAATGAAGACACTGAAGTGGTGAATAGCTTCTGCCTTTTAGGATTGACCATCAATAGTAAAGGATCCAGCAGTCAAGGAATACGCCACAGTCTAGCACTTGGTAGGGTTGCAATGAAGGCCTTGGAAAGAATATTTATTTATTCATTCATTCATTCATTCATTCATTCATTTTTTACACAGTTATTGTATTGTAACAACAGGTGTTATTAACTTGTTTGTTTTATCCAGACATCGAGTCCTTCCCAAGGACCTGGGATGGCTGAATTTTATTATCAATGTTGTTGCTGTTGTTATTATTATAGATATCGTCGCAGAATATAGGCTTTTTCCAGTAATGTTGCTTTTTGTAACTGGCCGATGGTGATTTCTGTGGCCCCTATGGTGTTGAGGTGCTCTTCAAGTTGTTTTGGAATTGCACCTAGGGCACCAATTACCACTGGGATTATTTTGGTCTTTTATTTATTTATTTATTTTGCCCCAAATACTTAATGGAATTGTAGCCACTGATCTAAGTCATTTTTCATAAAGCTAGAGATCTCATCAATCGCCTCCTTTTTCAGTATGGTGTTTGTTATATGCCTGGCTTGTGCTATTAGTGATCCTGATAACAAAAAGCGTATTACAATAGGCAGGATAGAGCACAAGTTGATTTTATATGTAGATGACATCTTATGCTTTATTGTTAAACCAGAAGTCTCAATTCCTAATCTTATTTCTTTAGTTCAAAAGTCTGGCAATTTATCAAAAAGTCTGGCAATTTATAAATGGGGGTAAATTGGATTTGATGCCTTTAGGTTCTACAGATTTTGCTGTAGCCCCAACCATTCCCTGCTGTGCTGGTTTTGTACCTGTGGAGAATGTTTATGTAATGAAACAGTAACCAATATGTCTGCATCTTTCACTTGCAGTCTGAAGCAATATAGCCCCCTTATAAGGATTGGTAGCATCTTTAGACCTAGGTCATATTGTATTTCTACATGATTATTAGGTGCACGTGCATGTGTGCACACACACACACACACACACACACACACAGTATACAAAAATTACAAGCCTTCCACCAACACTATCAGAACAACTCTATCACACTTACAGTAAACTCAACATTTGACAGAAAACAAGGAGCAGTATAAAATACAGTGAGAGCAAATGATTGCTACTGCAAGGCATCATAAACAACCTATACACGCTCATGGATCAAAGGTTTAGAGGACCCTAGTCTAGTAAACAACAAAATAAAGGACAGAAGGGGAAACAATCTACTTGTTTGTTAGCTACCAAAAATAAAACCCAGTTCCTTTATTTCAGAGAGGCTGATACTTTTCACGCTTCTCAATCCTATGTATTTACAGCTACCCTGACTGAAAGCTCTGCAGATTTCCAACGCACACATAGGTGTGGGGTGGAGGGCCTGAACTGCTTTATTCTCTCCAGAGTTCCTGTGTTTAGAGCTTTCCCCACTACTGAAGTGGGCAGAGTAACAATGTTTTGCATATTACATCAGAACTGCTAGATTGGACCAATTCAGAGAGAGTTCTGGAGAACCTAAAAGCTTGCTCACTACTCTGAGATGTTTTAGTTGGTCCTAATAAAGATATCAGACTGCTGTGACTTTGGGAGTTTTTACTAATGAACCAGTATTACTTCCTACAATTTCAGGCCCACTGTTCATTGTCTCAAATTACGCAACTAACATCTACAGTAGACATATTTTCATTCATCCACACTGTCAAAATAGACACATTCCACTGTAACTGAGGTAACATTTGGATAAATAGGCCAGAATATTATGCATCAAAAATGGTTTATACTCTTGTTTTTGAACCACATGAAACTCATGTACATCTTTAAAGAGATCTTGCATTTTACTTGCTGCCACATGTCGATTCAGTATAGTGTTATGACTCAGTCATATTCAGTTTCATACCTGGCAACATAAACCACACTTAAAGGACACAAATGTCCATATCAAAATACAAAGGGTGGCATCCACTATTCCCCTTACATGGAAACAAGCACACTTTTTTTGGCAGGGAAAGTGTGAATGCCTCCACCCACCCCATTCAGAAAGCGGCACTCTGCCATACAGAAAAGAAATGGACATTTTTGTTGTATGACAAAGGATCCAAATCAAGTTTAGATGGCCAACAGTTGTTCAAACTCATGACGCATGGCAGCAGGGAGGGGAGAGAACACGGTTTCTGGTATTATGAGTGCATAATTTCATGGTGACTGGCATTTCACATCAGCGGAATGGGTTTATATGACTAAGACTGCAATCTTGTATATGGTTATGTGGGAGGAAGTCCCATCAAACCCAGTGGGACTTGCTTTCAATTAAACATACACAAGGTTGGGCCATATGTCTTGCATTTAAAAATAAACACACCAAAAAAAAAACCCCAAACACATTAAAATATAGAATATTTTACACAATATTTACATAGTTACACAAAATGAGCCACAATAGGATACTAAACAAGACAGTCAATCAGTTAAGTAAGAAGCATGGTCCTTGGCCACAACACAGAGCACTTCAACAGACAACTTATATGCCACAAATTGCACTAACAATTCACTTCAGGTCTCCATCACCTTCGCCTTGAATTGATTTTTTAATGCGAAGCAACATGGTGGTAAGCCACTGATCCAAGCGAGATATTGAATCAAACTCTTTCACCTAGTAGGAGGGGTTAACGTAATTGGTTAGAAAATAAAGGACAAGCACAGACATTGGGTACTCTGTTCAATATCTTAAGAATATTTGCTTATTTTCATCTATAGAAAAAACAGCATCTAAATAATTAACAGAGACAACCTGTTTCTACTACTAGCCACTGCAAATATTTTCTGTACAATATAAGGAACCTTCCTCAGCCATAAGAGTGATTTTAGAGATTCTCAGAATTGGGGGAAGAGGAAACACCAGCGAGTCATTTTTCTTTGTTCCCTGCAGTCCTTTATATCATTAGAAACAGAACTTCCTCCTTTTGCTGCTCCACCCCAACTCCCAGAGACGTACAAGCCAACCTTGCATCTGGAGTGTGTGTGTGTGTGTGTGTGTGTGTGTGTGTGTGTGTGTGTGTGTGTGTGTGTGTGTGGCCCCTTGGACAAAGGGGCTTGCATCTTCTGCTCCTTTCCCCATGGGGAGATGCTCAAGCTCCGGATGCAGGATCAACTTCAGACAATATGGATATGTGAAAAGAACAGCAAGAGTGAGCCACTGGTCGATTTATGTGCCACCAACCACCCCAACCCATGACATGAACTATCCCATGAAATAAATGTACCTGTTCAAAGAAACTTGCCACATCAAAAGTCACCCTCCCCACCCATCTGGCTTTGTTCAAAGTACAGTGCAATCATGCTGGTATTGACAACATACTGACAGCACTATGACACCCTTCTAAAGGGAGTACTTCTTCACGCAACACATAATTCATCCATGGAATTCACCATCACTGTCTGCGATGATGGACACAAGCTTAGACAGCTTCTGAAAGGCATTCGAGATGGATTCATGGAATAAGAGAGGTCAAACAACAGCTATGTGCCATGGTTGGCAGTGTGAACTGCATGCGTCAGCTGTACAACACATGTGAAAAATACCCCCTAGATCTGCCTTGGTTTAGGTGCAAGAATCTGCAGGGGACTCAGCTACTGCAGTTGCATTATACAAGCTCTTGAGAGGCCCAGATCAAGAGCAGTACGGTCAGAGCATTCTCAAAAGGAGTCGTAAGGTCCTTGTTTTTCTTTGAATGTGCTAGCTATGTCATCAGTGGCAGTGGTTAGGGAAGGATTGCTGTTGAATGAAACTGCACACAAGTAAGTGCAGGAAAGTACTTTCAAAAACAACTGGGCCTATATGACCTGCCTTGCTTACAAAGAAAACAGAGATCTACTTACTGCTTCTGTGTAGGCTTCACAGTTTTGTTCCTCATGAGCTTCCAGCAACTTCTAGCAGAACAACATGAAAGGGTTATACAGGAGAACTTAAAATTTTGCTACTGCTATCAAGCAAGGTGGTGTTATTTAATAACTCTACCTGTGTTCTGTAGATGAAAAAAAGGCTCTTTACTACTTGAAGGGAAGTTCTTTAAAAAGCTACCAAACAACTGAGAGAAGATTAACTTTTCAGCTAGCAATACCCAGTGATATACACCAATTGTTGTTCAACAGTTATATAGGCACTCAGCTTGGAGACATTTGTGCTACATTATGTACCTGCATAGTGGTTTTATATAGCTGGTGACCCTTACCACTGGCCGAGATCTAGATAGCCTGCTTGGGAATAAAGGCCTACCTTTAAGTATAAAACTGAGTGAGGGGAGGGATAAAGATGTAGCAGCACCCCCCACCCCTTCTCACCTCAGGCATGATCTATCCTAAAATATATATTCACTGGTAAAATAAATCTTCAAATCCAATTTGTATTTTTAATATATTGCATATTCTCTCTTTTCATAAACTCCACAGTTGTTCATTCATAGGTAATCCATACTCCTCAAACTCATAACAATCATAATACTACAAGAGACAGTTGATCATTGGCCATAATAAAAATTTCTTTCTTTGTTTCATTCATTCATTCTGAAAGAGAAAATCCCATAAATGCATACAATTTCTCTTTTTAACACATCATTAAATGTGACATTTTGCTTACTTTTAATAATTTACATTCCCTTGAATCTGTGAATGCTGGGAACATTTCTTCATATTTCTCAAGAGCAAGCTGAAAGAGAGAAGCGAATTTTAAGTTTAATTTTTAATCAAATCAAGTGCATATTATCTAATAATGAATGTTGCATTGGAAAACGATACCTATTATAGCAATGCATGGCAAGAACCAAAAATAAATTCAATTTCACCCTTCACTTGCTGAGTATTTGGCCTCCAGACTGCAAAGGATTTTTCACATTGCTTGTAACCAGACTTCTGCGAACAAGCCTTCTTTATATGAAAGTTTAAGCTATTCCCCGGTCATTAGGCCAAGTAAGAACATGTTATATGTATAGCTGAGATAAGAGATAGAAATGAAACAATAGGGCAAGTTTTCCTATAAGTTACACAAAAATGCTTCTGTTCCTCATGACAAGAGGTGGGGGGAGTGTTGTTTAACAGCTCGCTTGGAGTAGGGATTGCTTCTTCCCCAATCCCTCTAAACCTCCAAAAATTGTTTACATGAGCATTAAACACAACATAACAAGTTTTTCACAAAACACTTAGTAGGGATTGGGAGGTGCCTCTGTGCACACACTTGCATCTGTCTGTTTGCAGGAACTTAGGATCTGTCAGGGCCAAATGAAACAATACAGAGGAGAGTCTTCCAAATGTATGTCAGTCAGTCTATCTTGCCTTTCACTGAAAAGTAGCAGGAGGCTTCCATTTTCAGTAGAACAGCAGCAGGGCGGAAGTGCTGCTTCAACAGCCTTAAATCCGTCCCCTCCTACCATACATCCATTCAAAATCACCCTCCTCCAAGCTGATTTTCTCACCACAGGGAAAGAGATTCCTCTGTATCTTTCCCTCCTCCACCAAGCGGCAAAGGAGGTTGGAGGTCAGGGTGAGGTGGTAGAAACAAGTGGGAAAACAGCAAAATGGTAAGGCTTCCATCTGCCACCTTTTTGTGCCTCCAAGGTTCCTCTTCAGAATAAAATAAAGGAGGGTGTTTTTTTTAAAATCAGACGACTGATTTCATGTAAACGGAAGAATACTTCTTTCATGTAAAATCTAGATTGGTTTTCAGCCTACCAAGAGAGGTTTCTTGGAAATGGAACATGAAACAAGGCACAAATTTAAAAATTCATGGCATATTTGGAGTACCAAATTTGGAAATAGAAAGAAGATTCAATAAAAGGATAGCAAAAAATATTTGCTATTTACATATACAGTATAACTTATCTATATTACTAACTCAAGGCTGTTTTATATAGAACCTGAGAATATGACTTAGTTTTTGCAGCATATAAGACCGATGTCAGACATCAGTTATTGCCACCAAAGTGTTATGGCAAATGAAGGAATAAATAAAAGTGAAACACTAGATGTGATAATGCTACATTCTCCCATATGATGTATTTACCTGAATCCAAGACTAGTTTCCCCCGCCAAGGTCTCTGGTTTTAGAAACTCGTGTGTGTGTGTCTTAAATTCAGAGTCTTCTTACTTTTGGGTAAATACAGGTCTAACCTGAATTTAATCTGCATTTTTAAAGGGGGTCATCTCAAATTCAGCGTCATTTTCTATTTGGGTAAATATAGTAAGCACTACTACCTCTAGTCACAGGCAATCACAGAAAGGAAATTCAGTTTTGAAAAAGTAGTCTTGAATAGCAAACTTTGCTTTCACAGAAAGAACAGAAATAAGGGCAGATGGCATTCATGGTTTCACATTAATTGGTCCTATATATTTATTCTTTGTACACCATAGAAACTAGGGTGTACTAATCTACACAACTGTGGTACTTAGCTGGTTGAACTGACCTTAGCATTCAATTCATCAACTATAAAATGACACAGAGCAGCTTTAAAGAAATAATCTTTTGCACTGTGCTTGAGCAATGGATTATCCATCGTACTTGTTCCAATCTAGAGAGATAAAAAAGTACACCTTCAATCAGAAATCTAGCACAGAGCAGAATGAAAAACAAAATATTATCATTTCAGAGATTTCCTGTCCTTGTACTAAAAAATCCATTCTTTTAGCTAGCAGGCACTTACTCCAAAAAAAGACCAAACTCCATTTAGTTCATGAGCATCTCCACTAACCCTTTGGCATTAGAAATACGACTGCAACGTCATGACACATTTTGCTACCACCAACAGCACTGGCTAACATCCAGAATAAGAGCTGCATGTGAAAAGCACTTGTGGGTGGAGGGAAGAGGTGATTTTCAGCAATATCTCTTTTCCTCCACACCCACCTGTGCCTCCCCAAAACATGTCCCTCCATCAGGGACATATATTCAGGAAGCACACATAAGTGTAAAGGGATGAGGGGTACAACAGAAATCACCCCTCCACTCTGTGCATGAGTGGTAGTGCTTGCCACACACAACGCTTGATCTGGATGTCAGTCACTACATTTATATAGGTTGGGAGTCTCTTTTTCAATATTGCTTGGCAAAATAATTCAGTCTTGATCAATAATCAAGATTAAGCCTTAACTGAGCACTGAGTCAGATATGATATGGTTTAGAAGCATGTAGAAGTCAACGATATGATCCCAGCAGTGAATGTGGGCAGGAAATGACAGGCATCGAACACCAGCAAAACAGTTTGCAAACTTGCATAAGTCGGTGTAGGCTTAGCCATGCCCTCTTTCCATTTCCCAGCTCTTGATGAAGTTGAAGGAACCAAATGTTTTTTTTAAAGATGTCTATATGTTGAGATGTTCATGCTAGTTTCAGGGTTTTATAAAAACCTGAGTTGGTTGCACTAAGATGCACTTGGCTATAGCTTGCATAACTGAAAAACAGTAGCCAAGACCTACTTCCCGTACAACTCTCTTCTCTTTAGGCACAACCTACCCTATGAAGGCAACAACCTTACTTGCAGTCAATAATTGAGAAGTCTGTCTGAAACATTCAGCATGCACTCAGATACCAGCTACTGTCCCTTCGTCAAAATGGCATATGCCAGGCATGGCCATTCTGAGGCTCTATGGCTGTTGCTGGACTACAACTCCCATCATCCTCAGCCACAATGGCCAATAGCCAGGGATAATGGGAGTTGTAGTCCAATAGCTGGAAGGCCTCTGGTTGGTCAATGCTGACATGCCATCAAAATCAAATGTATATGCTGGCTTGTGAATTGACTGTATTCACAAACCTGTTGTTCCACGTGTGAAAGTAACACGTGAACTAGTCCTTCTGTTAGTTTGGACTGCATGCCTATGACTTATACTTTCCCTTTTATGTAATGGAAAGTAGCACACTCACCTGTTCAAAGATTTCAGTGGCCTTCTGATATTGTTCTAACTGAGCAGCATATCCTGCTACTTTCAACAGGCATTTGTTAGCAGAACTAGAAGCAAGAGGGATAATCAACTGAATAGCACTGAACTAATGAATAAAAAAATTCAAAACGTACTAATGTATGAAAGTATTCTCTGCTGGGGGAAAAATCTACCACATCATAGATCAAAATACCAAATTGCCAGATGAACCACTCATTCCAATGACATAGCATGCAGTACATCCTCCCACTCTTTATGAATGGAACGCACTGGCATCCAGCCACCTTCTGATACACCCATTTGTACACACCCAGTATACACCCAGTTTGTAACCGTCCCCGTATGGACAGAATTCTCGAAGCTTGCATTTTATAAAATATCTAAAATTTTACATGTATTTATTTAAAGAGCAAAAAAATGTAAAAAATACATTACATAAGAAGAAAACAATTGCCTATATCCAGACTAGTGTCACACTAGCATGAAGATGCTGCATGCAATAATGTTGCACAGAGGAAGGAGCCTCTGTTCCAGACGACTTCCTGTACTAATGGAAGATGTTGACACATTAGACAACTTACATATGTTTCACTGAACTCCCGTTGAAATTAATATGGCAAATTAATTTCAATAAGACTGCTTATATGTAATTTAGTGTGGATATGAGCCAGTGACTGTAGCAGCCTGTCCTCCTAACTATAACACTGAACTGTGTGTGGGGACGTGTGTGCAGGGGTGCAGCTAGGTAATTTTGGACCCTGGTAATTTGGGCTTACTAATCTCCTGCCACCTTGGGAGTACTCAGGGCTAATTTTCTGAAGCTCATTAGTCAGGCTGAGGGGAGGGGTACACTGAGCTTCAGCATGTAGCCAGCCAAACAGGAGCAAAGAAGGAGGGTCTTCGCCTCCTCCCTCCCCTTCTACACCAGACACCTACAACAGGTCAGCATCAAGCCAGCAGTCCTCAAATGGAGAACAAATAGTGTGGCTGCAGTGTGGGGAGGTGGGAGGACTCCAAGTGCCCACAGGTGTATCCGAGGGGTACTTGGCACCACCCCTAGGTTAGAGATGTGCACAAATGGCTTGTGCATAGGCTGGCGGGGCAGGGTTGTGGTTCCCTTAAGGAGCCGGTACCGAGCTCATTACCTGCTCATCACCGCCCCACCACTTCTCCTCCAGCAGTGCTCGCCCTAGCAACAGCTGTGCAGGGCTGTGGCGTTGTTCGCTGCAGCCTCCATGCAGTGCTGGCATGCAAATGGCTGGTGTGCATACATGCCCACCACCGCACAGAGGATGAAGGGAATATAGCCGCAGCCCCGTGCAGCTGTTGCTAGGGCGAGTGCTGCTGGCGGAAAAGCGGTGGGGCAGGGATGAACAGGAAAGGAGCTCCTTACCGGCTCCTTAAAGGAATGCTGAGCCGGTTTGAATGCCGCCACCCGAGGGGGTTTGGCACATCCCAGAGGAGGCACTGAACCAGCTCATGCACATCCTTACCCCAGGTGTATCCAAGTACCCCTAGGGTCCCCCAAGGATCTGTACTGGGACCAGTGTTCTTTAACTTGTTCATAAATATCTAGAAGTTGGGATAACCAGCAAAGTGGCCAGATTTGCAGATGACACTAAGCTATTTAGGATTGTGAGGAGCTCCAAAAGGATGTCTCCAAACTGGGTGAGTGGACGACAAAATGGCAAATGCAGTTCAATGTAAGCAAGTGTAAAGTGATGCATATTGCCGCGGTGGGGGGGGGAGGCGGGGCTGGAGGAGAGAACCATAATTTCACAAATACACTGATGGGGTCTGAGCTGTCGGTGACTGACCAGGAGAAAGATCTTGGGGTTGTGGTGGACAGCTCGCTGAAAGTGTCGACTCAGTGAGTGCAGCTGTGAAAAAGCCTAATTCCATGCTAGGGATCATTAGGAAGGGGACTGAAAATAAAAATACTAATATTATAATTCCCTTATACAAATCTATGAGGCAGACACATTTGGAGTACTGTGTGCAGTTCTGGTCACAGTATCTTAAGAAGGACATTGTAGAACTGGAAAGGTGTAGAAGACGGCAACCAAGATGATCAGGGGTCAGGAGCACCTTCCTTATGAGGCAAGGCTACAGCATCTGGTGCTTCTTCTTTTGTAAAAGAGGTGACTATGGGGGGACATGATAGAGGTGTATAAAATTATGCATGGAGTAGAGAGAGTGGACAGAGAGACTTTTTTCTCCCTCTCTCACAACACTAGAACCAGGGATCATTCCATGATACTGAAGGCCAGGATATTTAGGACCAAGAAAAGAAAGTACTTTTTCACACAGCACATAATTAATCTATGGAATTCTTTGTCATGGGATGTGGTGATAGCCTCTAGCGTGGATGGCTTTAAAAAGCGGCTTGGACAAATTCATGGAGGACAGGTCTATCAATGGCTACTAGTCTGGTGGCTATAGACCAGCCTCAGAGGCAAGATGCCTCTGAATACCAGTTGCAGGGGAGCAACAGCAGGAGAGAGGACATGCACATACCTCTTGCCTGTGGGCTCCCCAGAGGCATCTGGTGGGCCACTGTGTGAAGCAGGATGCTGGACTAGATAGGCCTTGGGCCTGATCCAGCAGGGCTGTTCTTATACTATACTGTACTAACACCCCCCTGTTGGGAGCCCTTGTGCTAGAGCGACACTGATTTGGATGTAGGCCTATATGTAGGGATAGACATCCTGAAATGATATTCAAATAAGTACATTCTAAGTCTCAATACATCTATCTGATGCTGTTAATTCTTGTCTCCTATAATATGCAGATTTTTTCAGAAAGCCAGTTCAATATTAGATCAGCTCTTGAAAGTTACCCATAAGAAGATTTATCATCACCTTATGCAATCAAAACCACTAATCCCAAAATCACTTCCCCATGTTCCAATTCCCATTTTCTCTCATAAGAGTCTTGCATGTGGATATGGAAACTGACAAAGGGGATGCCAGTCCAAGAAAGCTAATTTAGGATTGGCGTGTTCTATTAAAGACTCTACAATATGGAAAAGACAGCATTCCATTTTAAAGTGTCAAAAAGCAAAAATGAATAGAATTAACCCATATTTATGTTCTCAACATTAATTGCTATTGAATGATAACTTGCCTGTTGGATTCTTCCCCTTTGTAATAATCAGCAGCTTGTTCATAATGTGCAATTGCCTAAAAAAGAATTAAACACATTTCCCTTTCAGCATGGTAATTTCAGATTTGATGTTTTGGGAACAGATTGTGCAGATGAGATTTCCGTAACTAAATGCTAGGTGCAAGATCACGAAGTTGCTTCCCATAAAGCTAGGCTGAGCTTTCATGTGTACAGGTACTTTCTGACATGGGCATAGCAAACAATGATGTCATTTGACTGCACACCCATATTATTCACTCTGGAAATCAACATTTGCATTCCAATATACATGAACAGCATGGGTGCAAGCCCAATTTGAACATAGCTTCCTGCAGCATGAACCCACAAGGGAAAGCATTATAATGTCATGTCAGCAGCAGCCGTAATTTTTACTAAGAACATTCGCTTGTAAAATCTTGTTGTTTGTTTTATTTATAGGAACATAGGAAGCTGCTATATACTATGTCAGAGCATTGGTCCATCTAGCTCAGTCTTGTCTACCCAGACTGGCAGCAGTTTCTCCAAGGTTGCAAACAGGAGTCTCTCTCAGCCCTGTCTTGGAGATGCCACTCTTCCCAGAGTGGCCCCATCCCCTGAGGGGAATTTCTTACAGTGCTCACATGTGGTATCCCATTCAAATGCAACCAGGGTGGACCCTGCTTAGCAAAGAGGACAATTCATACTTGCTACCACAAGACCAGCTCTCTTCCCACTTAATTTTATAATTTATGTTAGATCCTGATATCCTGCACTTCTCCATGGGCTTATAGACTTTTCCTCCCTAAATGTTAACCGTCCTGTCCCCAAGGGATTCACAATCTAAAATATGCATTATACAGGGGGAACTAAAAGAGGTCAAGTGAAATTAAAATATGTGGAGGAAGAATGGATGTCTGAAGCAGCCCTAGGAAACGCCTATGGTCAAGCTCTAGAGACCATCACACTTGGGAATGAGCTCTTTTTTATTTTCAATAGATTGTATTGGCAGCATCCAAAGTAGGCTGGTCATGTCTAAATGCTACTGAAATAAATGAGACCGATTAGTCATTTGCCATTGAAATTAATTAGTCATGATGAACTGAAGTCCTGTGAATTCCAATGGCTCGCACGTTGTGTGTCTATCCACTGTCATAAAGGAGTTGCATCCCTGTGCAGCGAGGCTGCTCCGAGCTCAGACATTTTGTCAAGCAGCAGAGAGCATGCGGGGCAAGAGCAGAGGGATTTTTGTTGTTTTCCTCTGCCCTCATTAATGCTCGTTGCCATCCAGAAATATGTCCCGGAGGCTCATGCAACCTCAGGGATATATTTCTTGCCAGCAAAGAGCACTAGGAGGTGGGGGGAAATCAGCAAAAATCACTCCACCCTCACTCTGCTGCTTGTAAGGTCATCAGCTGAGTTCTGAGCAGCCTCACTGCACAGGGATGCAGCTCCCTTGAGGCAGCAGGATGGATGGACAACATGTGGGACAATGGGACTTCGTTATGATTGATTTCAGTCTTGACCATAAGCCTTCCAAGGGCTGCTTCAGACATTAAGGCTTCCTCCAAATATTCTAAAAATATGTGTAATGTGTCCCCAGAAAATAAAAACAAACTTGTGTTTGCAGTGAAGGAGGGGATGCTCTCACAAAGGGATTCCCAACCTGGGGCCCCCAGATGTTGTTGGGCCACAATGTCTATCATCCCTAGCCACAATGGCTGAAGGGACAATGGGAGTTGTAGTCCAACAACATTTGGAGACCTGAGGTTGGAAGTCCTTGTTCTAATGTGTGTCTGAGGCTCTCATCGCACAAAACTCCTTCATGGATATGAACACAAGGCTTGGACGGGCAGGAGTGTCTCACCAGGAAAGAGATCTAAAGGTTACAATGGAGAGCTTATTGGAAGTATTTATTCCTTGTGCTATGGCAGCAGCAAATGGTACATTCCAGGCTAGGAAAAGGACTGAAAACAAAAACAGCCAGTGTAATAATGCCTTTATATAAATATATGGCGTAGCTCTTTTCAGAATGTATTTTTAATGCCTTTACTTAAAAGGATTATTTTATAACAGAAGGGATTTACTTGTTTCTATTTCCCCCATTATTTCAGTAAGTTGATGCCAACTGCATTCGGTGCAGCTTGTCTGTATGTGCCGAAATATAATACATCCTACATTAAAATAATTACATACATACAAATATCCCTGCACTGGCTTCCCATCTGCTGCCAATCCAGCACAAACTTCTCATTCTCATTTCCAACACCCTACATGGCTTTCACCTCCGTTACCACTCCACTCAAAATATCCCAAAATGTTCCTGCCCATGATCTTCCATACCAGCTTAGGACTACCTTCAGCTGTCCTAAGGTTTCCTGCTTCCTCACACATTTCCTCCTTTTCTCCCCCTATGGCCTTTTATACCCGACATTGCCTCTCAGAACACCATCCTGATGTCTCCTCTCTGATTTACTTGAAATATCTTCTCAAAACTCATCTCTCTGGTGAGTGGAACTTTGGGCACAAACCACCCACCACCGCCCAGCCTCCATACCATCCTGTAACTATGATACAAAACTTTTGCTGAGAAGCAGCATATACATATTTGTTGTCGTCATCGTAGTAACGAAACCTAAGTTCATATAACTGAAATAAACACATGTTCTTTCCTGGTTTATCTTCCTCTCCATTTCCCTGCCCTTTCACTATTTCCTCCCCTATGTCAAGTATTATTCTGTAAGCTCTTCAGGCCAGGAAAGGAACTCCTCTTTTTGTACTCTACACAGTGCCATGCAATAGTGCTATACTAGCCAACCCACACAGAGCACCTGTGTGCTCTTTGGGGCCGGCTGTTCTCCCCCCCTCTCGCCCCACTCTCTTGCCCTCCCTCCCTCCTCTCTCTTGTCCTCCCCCTCTGCCCAGCTCTGCGGCCAGGCCCGCCGCCGCCTGGCCTCCGCGGTCGGGTGCACCGCCGCCACCTGTCTCCATGGCCGGACTAGGCTGGGCCTGCCGCCGCCTGTCTCCGTGGCTGGGCCGGGCCGCCGCCGCTTGCCTCATCCGGGCCAGGCCCGCCACTTGCCTCCTGGGTGCACCTCAGCCAATCAGGCGCCTCCGCCGCCCAGCCAATCAGCTGGGCGCCAGGACACACATTCTAAGACACACCCAGGAGAATTAATAATATAGATTTGTGGGTTCATGTTGGCATGTTTGCCTGCTGCTCTAAATGGTCTTCTGTATTGGCCTTGTTTTGTATTGTTTTTATATTCTTCCACTGAAGAGTAATTAATACATATTGGGTAGCAGCCAAACAACTGTGAGCAGAAAGAAACTCTCAGAAAGGGACTTTTCCAGCTCTTCCTCCTTACTGCAGCCCCCTGTGCTCCCCTCTACCACACAGAGCTATTCCAGAGAGTCAGTGGCCCACCACTCACACTAAGTGCCTCTGCCCAATTTCACTGAATTTTACTCTCCCCCTGCAGCTCCCCATCATGCCACATGCTCTATTCCCAAGGGCCCCCCTAACTTGCAGGAACTGCCTTTTGGGACCATGGGAGACTTGTAGGGTGGCAAGTCATTTTCTGGAAGCTTCTTTCCCACAGAAATGACAGCATATGCATTCTCCATACAAGATGGTGAGGACAACATATGAAGACAAAGGCAACCACTATTTTTACACAGTTGGATTTTCGAGGATAGTTGAAATGGTTCCACTTATGAAATCAAATGTGAAACTGTTATCTACAATCCTGCAAAAGGGGAACTTTGAATCACAATTTGTAGTTTTCTTATCAATTTCAGGCAGCACTTCAGCTACAAAGGAAACCAAGTGAGCTGAGAAAGAAATTTAAGTCTTTTCAGGCTGTTTAGATACTATATCAATACGAATAAAGAGGATTCAAATAACTAAATTAGCCTACCT
Organism: Hemicordylus capensis; assembly: GCF_027244095.1. Lineage (NCBI taxonomy): Eukaryota > Metazoa > Chordata > Lepidosauria > Squamata > Cordylidae > Hemicordylus > Hemicordylus capensis. The sequence continues at coordinate 263,939,073 of NC_069657.1, read as the reverse complement.
TTTCAATATCTACCAGCTCCGACTCATAAATCTCTGCAGTAGTAATGTGATGCTTGGCAGCAATAGTAAAGCGCCCCTGGGAAGAGAAGAATTTGAAGTGGGTATTTGCAACACAGTGCAAAAAACTCTGAACACAAGGACAACTGAATCAAAGAGTTAATTCCAATCTGTAAAATAACATACTGAGACCTCAGCCCTAGCATCTAGGGCTTCTTACCATGTCTGTGTAAATATCGATGGCAGCATGTAAGCAGTTGATAGCCTCTGCACCGTATGCATTTGAGGGAGAAATAATGAATAAAATCAACAGAGTCATCCAAACACCGTTGCTTTACTGGCACAAGGAACTGTGTTGCTCATATTAACATACTCAGCAGCCAGCCTCTAAGCCATTCTTCTGTTCAAGAGCAACTCAAGACAAACCTCTTCATCCACTAACATGCACACAAGATGCTCTTGTCCCTATCTGGAGGCACTTTTTCTGACATACACGTGGAGTCTCCCACCTTCAAGAGCTTCTGTATATACTTCAATGGAGAGCATTGCTCAGCACACAGAAAGTGATATGCGTACAAAGCTGCCTCTTCACTGAAGTGAATGTGATACATGCAGGGTTCCATCTCTGCATATTAGCACTCTGCATACTAGACTTTGCATTCAAACATATGCGTGCAAGGATTTGCATCTGCCGATCAAATAAAGGCAGGGGCCACTTCATACACAACCCTGGTGTGCAAGATACACATGTGGTAAGGCATGGGAGCAAGTTCAAACTTTCTTGCTCACCACACACAGAAATTTATTTCAATGGGTGCCAAAGCCAACACATTACAATCCACAAATGGATCCTGCTCATGCAATCCATTCATTCAGAATATGGAACAAGCAGATCCCATGACTAATGACTACTTGTGTGGCCCAGTTCATATTCAAGTTTGAGGCCTACTCCCAAACCCTGCCACATTTTTAATCTACAAATCCAGACCAGTCTGAAAGTCAACCCAGTGATGCTTCAGCAAAAAGCAGAAATTGATATCTAAATCTACTTTCTGTTCATGAAACAGCTGAACAGACAAAAGAGTTCTATATTCCTTGTTGGGTTCTAGTCTAGCTCCTTCCAAATTGATTTTCTAGAATCATCATAATAGACCAAATTCAATGGCACTACATCCACATACTTGAAAATGCACTTCTAGGAAATACTTTTTAAAAGGACTTAAAACAATTATCAATTCAAACAATGTAAAAGCATATTCTTAGATTATATCTATTTGTTTTAATTTTATACTTTCACAATAGCTGGAAACAAATTGTTTGTTTCCAGCCACTGGAACTGTTCAACAACAAAAAAATGTTTGCTTCCAGCCATTATTTTTATTATACTTTTAAAATTATACTATATTTTTATTATACAGTGGCTGGGAAAAATGATGTAGCCAGATATTCTCATGTGCTTTAGAAAGATTTAACCTTTGAAAAAATCTTCACTCTGATTTCTCTTAATGCTACTTTATTCATATTAACAAAATACACCGATACTCAACACTTTCTGGTTGCTCTTTAAAATAGTGTGTGAACTGGCCCCAAAGCTGCATTCATTACACAGTTCACTTAGACATCTTTCACGATTTTTAAAAATACTTTTTTACTGCAAATTCAGAGAGGCAGATATAGCTCTCCTCTGCACCCTCCCACCACTTCATTCTCAAAACAAGTTTGACTGGCCCAAAGGCATCCATGAGCTTCTTGGCCACGGAAGGATTTGAACACTAACTATTACACTATACTGGTTCCTTTGCTGCTAACCATGGTTAGTCCAACACTCTTATCATGACACTACACTGGTTCCTTTGCTGCTAACCATGGTTAGTCCAACACTCTTATCATGACACTACACTGGTTCCTTTGCTGCTAACCATGGTTAGTCCAACACTCTTATCATTACACTACACTGGTTCTTTTGCTGCTAACCATGGTTAGTCCAAATAGCTGTTGCTGCTATTCTTATGTTAGATGAATTAACACATTCTTCTAGGGATAGTTTCATTTGGCCAACTTTGGCCTTATGAAATTTCAGTTCTATAATTATTCCTATGGATCCTTATAGCAGATTGTGAGTGCAGATACTCATTCAAGTGCTTTGTGTAACAATAAATACCAGTCTAGATAGCTGCTCTAAGCATAATACACCTTACCTTGTGGATCTGCCTTTTTGTAAGCATTTCCTGCATCCACGAAACAGGTCGCTGAGTCATGTTTACTCTGTAGTTGCATGTGCAATTTGGCTGCCTGACAAAATGCATTCCCTGCAGCTGGGAGGGAAAACAATACCAAGATTTCATCAGTTCCAGGGCTCTCTTATATGAAGCATTTTGAATGACAAGAGAACAGCAAGCTCTCCAATACAGGTACTTTACTTTGTACATAATAACTATCAGACTTACAATTAAAAGGAAGAGCGCAAAACAGACTTTTCAAAGTACAGTAGATAACATCCAAATGTTTGGCGATTTCCAAATATTTTGAGATTTCCACTCAAATAAGCCTCTTCCTTGTGTGCAAGGACCCTTTGCACAACTATTTGCAATGCACTACTCTGTCAATAGACTGGATGCCACCCAGAATTTCTAAAGCAGAATGAATATTCAGGTTTTCTCTGTTCTAAACTTTCCACTGAATAATTCAGTGAAGCAAGTTGAAATGTGTGTGCATAACTGCATAACAAAGGATGTCCTCTCACTTCAAAGAGTTTTAACCATCACCTGGAAATCACTGATAATGTTGCCACCTTTTTAGCTAGTGTGTGTTATGCCTGGTTCTCACATTACTGCTTCTCCTACTTTGCCCATGACTGCACCTCCTCCAACGAGGGCAAAGGAGACACTCCTCCCCCACATGCTTAGTCCAAATACTGATCCATATTTCCTAGCAAATAGTCAAATGCAAATTAGTTATATCCCACAAGCTTCCATCTAGTAAAGCCACTCAAAACAGTGTGCAGTGCATGGGTGGGATGTCCACCCTCCACCTTCTGCACTACCTATGATGGCTGCCAGGACTTCTGAGATCCTCTGCTTGTCCACTAGTCAGTCAGTCAAGTCAGTCAGTCAGTCTTTCTCTCTCCCCATACCCCCTCCAAAAGAATGTGTGCTGATGCATGTGCACGTGTGTGTGTGTGTGTATGTGTGTGTGCGCATACACACACACACTCCAGCTTGCTTCCAGCACTTCCTCTATGGCCTGGTCTGCAGGTGGCATGGGAGAGTCCTGAGGGAAATGGAATGCACCATTTCAGACAGTAGGAGGGATGCCATTGTGAACGTTCCTCTACATTAAACAGAAGAAAAACTCCCTACTAGTAAAAACTAGCACAGCAGGGGAAAAGATCTAGCCTGCTTCCTTTCTCATTGTGCCAACCCTCTATGCAGGGATTTGGTTTTTCAAATTAGCTCTTTGCTCTTCTCCTCATGAATCTCCAAAGAAGGCAGCAGGGGGCATGGGCCCATCTTCATTTTTTGTCTGGGGGGAGGGGGGCACTCCAACCTTGCTCTGCCCCTGCTGTCTTCCCTGTCCTTCGATGGTGTTTGTAAATGTACAATAGTGTTTTATTTTTCAAATTTGGTTTTTTTCAACATTCAGATATGGCATGCTCCCTGAAGTGACATGGTCCAGTCCACCACCTCAAGACCCTTCTACCTCATTCCCATCTCATACTGCTGCATATATAGCCCAGGCCTTAGTCAGTCTGAGCTCTGTTTTTTTCATATATTCTCCTTTTCCCCATCCCTGCCTCTTCCCTTCTGTCTCTGAACACCCGTAGCACGCATTACCACCACTCTTTGCCTCAAGAACTCATCCAAAGTAGACTGACTAGTTAAAACCAGCAGTTGACTGGGTGGATAGGTAGTTGGAGAGGTAGCTGTGGTGCAAGACGACCACATTCACTAAAACCGCCCCCCCTCCAGAAAACTGATATCCCAACCGCGAGCCCCCCTGATCTGGGGAATAGGTTTCAAAGAGCTGCTGCTCCAGGTCCAGCAGAAGCAGCAGCAGCAGCAATGGCTTGGCTTAGGCTATACACTTCCTTAAGGAAGTGTATAGCCTTCCTCCTCCTCAGACACCGCCAGCATCCCTGCAACCTGGTTAAGCTGAGGACTCAGTTTCACCAAGGGAAGGGAAATGCTCAGTTCTTCTCTTCCAGCCAGAAGAAAATGACTAGAGTACTGAGCAGGTGAAACTGAACGAACACACTCTGGCTTGCCTGGGTAGGTAACTAGAGCAGAGTCATCTGCTGGTAGGGAGGCAATATAACAGTCATACAATGCCCTTGATATTCAAATACATTACATGTTTGCAGACACCACAGAAGGACAGGGAAGTGAGGGCTTCCCCTCTCTTGTTACAGAGGCATAGAAAGGTTGGAGTGGGCCCAGGGACAAAACATGAAGATGGGCTCCTGCCCGCTCCCGTCTTCCTCAGAGAGGCATGAGGGGAAGAGCAAAGAGCAAGCTGTCACTCAACCAATGCCCCCCCCACCTCCCTCAGGGACCCAGGACATTTGTCCCCCACACCTTGTTCAATTGAAGCTATGCCCCTGGAAGAAAGGCTGCCTGTCATAAAAGTATATAGCTCTGTGGTAAAAATGGTGGCTGGGGGACAATAAACACACTTCATGTTGGACGCTTCTGTTTACAGGTGACAAATAAGGCATATTAAAACTTGACTCTGAAATCAGGAACACTGCTAGCTTTAAACAGAATGAGAAGGTGCAAAATGAGAAGATCCGTAGCCTTCCCCTCTATGAACTGGTACAAACATTAACATCCTGAAAGAATCACCCTTTGACTTAACTCTGACTGCAACCTGTAAGCTGAAAGTGAGAAAAAGAGTCCCTATCAAGGGCTTCTGAATCACCTCCATTTTATCTTCACAGATCATGGACTGTTGAGTCATCAACAGCAGAGTCATTCATTATCTGACCTATGCAGAGATGAATGGAATTTAAAATTCAATGGAAGCAAAGATTGAGCTGGGCTATCAGACAAAGGAGTGGGGCTATACCACATCCTGACATTGCCTAATTAAGGATTGTTGATTCAGAATAATGACACTGAATTCAGAACTTGAGATATCTGTGATGGCATTACAAAGCTTGCTGGGGTTACAGACAAACACCTGTCCTCTCCTTCTGCAAGGAAGGCAGATATTGACATACATACCAGTCCAGTTCTTTGCTATCTTGAACATATTTGCAGCTCTAGTATACATTTCGCATGCTTCTTCTAGCTTTGTGTTTCCTCTGGAATAGCAGAAGGAGAATATGGGTTATAAAGAGACACATATTTCCAGCACTGCAAAACAATCAGGTACGAAAGCCTTTTGGGAAAGCACTAATGGTAAGCCCACAAAAATAAGGGACACCGATGCTACTACAGAAATGCCTTATATACATATGCAGCAGACTTGCAAATTCTCAGTCGTTGTCCCCAGTAAGGATGCTGTGCTTTGTACAATGAGTGGAATTTTGCTCAGCATGGAAAGTCTGCCCTAAGAGGCCTATGGAAGCTGGACATGTCCACGAATGCATTCTCCCCGATCACCCCAAATGCCGGTTAACTTCTGGTATGTGTGTTTTTGTCCCCTACCTTGCTTCTTATTCATGGTCTGTGTTGGTACTGAGCAAGGGCCCATAACTGTTGGTTTGGCTTACTAGCCAACTATTATTTATGGTTAAATACCACATCCCTCCCCTAAACCTTCAAAGGGCTTGGGAGAGAGGCAGAGTCTTAACTTATTTGTGCTCGGGAATGGAGACGGTAAGAAAGAGCCTCTTCTGTTGCTCAAAAGACTCATTTATTTATTTCTCCAAATTACAGCACAAATGAGAGCACCTGTGAAGGGATGTGTGTGCTGCACAGCCTTCCACTCACAAGAAGGCAAGATTCCTCACTAGCTAGCAAATGGATTTGTGGATCCTTGGCACTGGGTGATTACTCATAGTAAATAAGAATCTTACTCATCATCCTCTGATCAGGGTGAGTGTTCCCTCTAAAGCATACATTTTTTGATGTCTGCTCAGTTGATTTTGGATCCCGCTCTGGTTTAACCAGGAAGGCCCCACTCTGAATGCACATGCACGCACACTGCCTTGAGACTGCTGCACAGAATAAAACTCATTATGCACAAACATGGAAAAAAACTAGAGGGGACATTGGTCAGGGTCCTGGTCAGTATTTCTGTCAAATTTACTGAATGATTTTTATAAGACTCTGAACTCATTTTTAAAAACCACATCACAGGTTTGGAAAAGTTGGGAATAGAAGTTTTCCACTGCAGTCTCACCACTTGTATCAATTGGGGTGGAGTGTCTGTGAGCTCAGGCAGTTAACAGACAGGCAGGTAGGTGGAGGTAACAGAACTCTGTGGTGATGGGGAGGAGGGTTTGAAGACAAAGTATGGGAAATGTATCAGCTTGAAGAACACTCCCTCAATATAGTCACAAGCCTTTCTGCTTCTGAGGGGGAAAGGTGTTTAAAACTCTTGTTTTCTCACCAGCCGTTTCAGAGTTTTGTGTTGGGGCGGGGTGGCTTTGAAGAGGAGCTTGGACTGAACTCCCCACCACAAAACACCCCCAAAACAGAAAAAATAAAGTTGCAGATGAAGTAAGGCTCAAGCTAGAGTTTTGTTGCTAACTTTTGTTTTTTTCACAATGCTCAGCCACTGACTCAGCTAACTTGCACACCAGGAAGATATCACATTCTTGTATCTCCTAATTCTACAGGTTGACACTGGAAAAAAGAAGGTGCTGATTTCATTTATATCTCATGGACATCTAGAAAAAAAGATTTTATTTGAGCCTTGGACTTAAAATACTAGACTTTGGTTGAATTGTACACATTATTTGCAAACAGACGGGCTGAGTAAGCATAGGTGCAGAAGCAAACAAGCACAGAGCTAATCCCAGTACTATATATCATTAATCCTGTCCTCCAAATCAGCTTTTGGTAAAGCAGCTGATAACTCTCCGTCCTCAACATTCAGCTCCTCCAATGTAAGTAAGTGAATGTATTTATTGTTGTAACCACTGCTCATAGCATAGCAAAATAGAAAACATGACATTAAAACAGAGCAAAAAACATGAAATGTAACTAACATAAGTGCAGCACTGAAAAAGAAGTGGGGGGTAGAAATATTAATAAAATACAGTTTAAAATAATAACCTTTAAAAACCTAACTGCAGTTACATCAAGAAATAAAGCATACTAGCTGAACCTGCACAGAACAGAACAGAACAGAACAGAACAGAACTCTATTACGGTCACAGACCAATATACAAAGAAATATAAACAATGCATCATGTAAATAAAAAAGAAGAAGAGAAAAGAGAAATGTATAAATTACTCATGAAATGCATTGCTAAAGATCAGATCAAGTTTTGCAGATTATAAAACAAAACCTGGCCACTATATTAATAATTTTTTTCATCTGGGTTAAGTAATAAAAACTTCAAATAAAAATCATCAGAGTGTCCTAAAAATGTAGACAATAAGGGGGAGATTAATCTCAAGCGGGCTTCCTTTAAAAAATCACAGTGTAAAATTGAATGTGTACTGGTCTCCACTTGGCCAGAACCGCAACAGCAGAGGCGGGCAGAGAAAGGGATGCCCTTGAACCTGCCGTCTAAAACGGCAGATGGAAGAGCGTCCATTCAGGCCAATGTCAATGCACATCTGAATTTGGGGATAATAATAGAATACAGATAGCCTGCTGGCTTGAGATTAAACAATTGCGCCCCGAGATGGACGGTCTTAGAAACAGAAGCAGCTTCCTCTTGCAATCCTATACCAATGATGTGTTGTTTGATCTCCCCCTTAGCCCAGTCATTGCCCATCTGCAGCAGAACCTCTGGGAAAAACCCACAGTAAGTTAATTTATCAATAATCAGTGAAAACCATTTAAATTTAAATGAATCAGTCTTAATGGGGGATGCCAAGCCAGAGCTGTAGGACATAAATTTTAACCAAAATAGGAAAATAGTTCTCCAGACTCTGGATTCCATTCGTAGCAGGCCAACCTCTCTTCTCAGTACCACCGATGGAACACAACGAGGGACAGTTAATAAAGATCTCAGGAATTTAGATTGCAAAACTTCTAAATGTGAGAAGTTTCAAGGTGGACCTAATTGGGCACCATAAAACAATTGAGAATACACTTTGGTGGTAAATAGTTTTTAACTGCTGCAGGGATAAAGCATACTAACTGAACCTGCACGGAGCATCTGTGCGCTCTTTGGGGCTGGTGGTTCCCCCTCCCCCCACCTTCTGCCTTAGTCTCTCCTGCCCTCCCACCGCCTTCTGCCCCAGTCTCTCCTGCCCTCCCTCCCGCCTTCTGCCCCAGTCTTCTCAGCTTTTTGTCCCCGGCCACCGGCAGTGCTTTCCTTCCCAGCCGGCCAGGCGCAGCTCCACCGCCCGCCTAGCCGGGCTGCTTTCAGCGGCACGGTTCTGCCGCCGCCTGCTACCTCCTCTTCCTGGTGCCTCAGCTGCCTCCCTGGGCCAGGCCGCCACCGCCTCCATTTCCGCCACCTCCCCACCATGGCCATTGCTGGGCTGCTCTCAGCGGTGCGACTCAAACGCCGCCTGCCACCTTCTCTTCCTGGCAGCCCAGATGCCTCCCCGGGCCAGGCCGGGCCACCACTGCCACCACCACCATCTCCATTACCGTGGTCGGAACTCTCGCACGACCTTTTGAGAGTTCCGCCATGAAGAACTTGGCACGCATCCCCACGGTCGGCTAAGAGAATTAATAATATAGATGGAATAAGACTAGACCTCTGCAATTTAGAGAAAGGCTTAGTAGATATAAATCTCTTTCTAATTTAAAAAGACAATATAGCAAAGGTAGCAACTTGATCACTAACATACAGAATCGCATCCACAAGAAGGTAGTTTAAACATGTCACATCTCATCTCCCCCAATGGGTATGACACATGCTACATATGACTGAACAGCCAACCACCCATTTGTGTGGTATTGTACCTCAATAACATGGGTACATGCCAGAGTCAAAGAGACAGCTTAAATCTGAATGGTCAATCAGATAGTTATATTCTATCAATATTATGAATGCGTTTGCATTCATTTGTCAGTTCATTGTGGAACATTTGCTTGCTTGTTAACTAAAACTAAGGGTTGAACTACACATGAGTCTAACCCATTCCTTCCCACCATAAGCCCTGTTCACATGTAATGCTCAACACATGTACAGTCTATATTCCATGTACACATATGTAGATATCCACACATTACGTTAAATGCATGTACACTTCCTATCTGTACTCTGCATTTGAGGAGGCCTGTACTCAAGTTCACTATTAAAATAAATCTGTGTACAGATGCATTCACACACAAACATGTACATTTATACAGGCACCTGCATGCATGTACAATAAAATATCTGAACAGGACTATGGTCTCAGTGAGATGACTACAGGGAGACATGATAGAGTTTTACAAAATTATGCATGGCGTAGAAAGAGTGGACAGAGATAAAATTTTCTCCCTCTCTCACATCACTAGAACTCTCTAAATACCAATTGAAAGGGAGCAACGCAGGAGAGAGGGCATGCCATCACCTCTTGCTTTGGGGTTCTCAGAGGCATCTGGTGGGCCACTGTGTGAAACAGGATGCTGGACTAGATGGGCCTTGGGCCTGATTCTGAGGGGCTGTTTTTAAAACTGACAGAAGCTAATATTTGCCCCAGAAAGAAAACTGTCATTGGCACTAACAGCTTCCTTTCTGGGATAAAGCACAGCAGGTGGGGGTAGGAATCTTAAAGCACATCTAAGTCTTACATGGGAGTGTTGAGCACATACACTGGTTTTGTAAAGCAATGAGCATTCCAGTTTGAATCAAGCTCAGTGAATTTCATTTACAGTTGCTGACAACATATATTTACATGTTTTCAACAAACAAACACAAAAGGCTACCATAAGATTTTTTTTTCATGCACCATGGTCTGAATCCATCTAGAATTTATTGCAGAATTTATTCTAAATCCATCTATAATCTATTCCAGAGGATATTATGAAGTGGCCAATAAATACAGTTATTATTCAGCAAAAAACAAATATGTTTATTCTATGGATCATAACAGTTTTGACAAGTGTTCCAGAAGTAAAGTCTGTCTTTCCTGAGTCACATCACACACATCTATCCTCCATTAAATTTATCACCTTTCTTAAGAAGCAATCTTATAACTTCAATCACATTAGTAATCCTATCTTGGTACTCCTGCTATCTTGGTACTGCTGCTAACTTGGCAAAGATGCACCTTTTAACATGGTGATTCTCTTTATTTAGCAGGGGGAGAGTAACTGGCCCTATCCACCCCCAGCACAGTACCTCCAGTGACTGTTGCTGGTGTGTATCTCGCGTTTCTTTTAGATTGTGAGCCCTTTGGGGACAGGGAGCCATCTTATTTATTTATTATTTCTCTGTGTAAACCGCCCTGAGCCATTTTTGGAAGGGCGGTATAGAAATCGAATTATTATTATTAATAATAATACTTGCTGGGGGTTTAATCTCTCTAAGAACAAAATGAGATACACATTTGAATTAAAAGATTAGAGAGATCAAATACAGGATAGGTAATTATCTGATAATCTGGTGAGAATTTCTGCAAGGCTTGCCAGGATCTAATGTACAAATCAGCTGTGAAAACAGAACTACTAGAAATGTCTCAGAAGCTAAGGTGCCAAACCTATATTCGGACAGTATCACTTTGAACTTCAGCTCAAGAAATGTTCTCCTACTAAAACTTTCCTGGAACACAGAAAACTAGTATGTTATTCAATCATGTGAGCCCACCTACAGTCTGAAATGGTACAGTCCAGACACAGGTTGACCATCTCTACTGTGGTTTGCGAGAGCTAACCCTGTGACAGGCAGGGTGGAGAAGAGGTGAAAGAAACAGGTACATTCCCTGCCTCCTCCTCCTCAGCTGTGGAGTCCCTGTACAGGCTCCAGGTGGGAAAGTACACAGACATTCCCGTATCTTCAGGTCAACACACAATGGAGTTTCACACATTCTAGAGAAGTAGTTTTTCAGTTTGTCTTGCGGCATCTTAAAGACTAATTTATTGTCGCATAAGCTTCTGTGGACTACAGTCCCCGACACAAGATACAGGAAATATTATCCTCAGAAGATATTTTAGTATGATATGTGTGTGCCTATCTACACAAACACCAGGGTCTTCTGTTGTTTTTGGTTGGACACCACTTTAAGCTTTTGGAAGAATGGTATAAAAGTATTGTAATGCATAAATAAAACAGACAGAGGCACGAGGGGGGGTACTTATAGAGAGTAGGGCCTAAAGCCTATGAAATATAAGATGGCTGGTAGGCCAAAGGCATTTCTAAGTAAGACAAATATATGCCAAGGAAGAGTAGAATAGCTCATTCTTGACAGCTGTGAGAACTTCTCTCACAGCTACTCTTGTGTGTTCTGGGACCCAGTGTTTAGTGTTTAAGCCTATTTCTCTCTTTACAGCCACAGCTACATATTAAAAACGAATCCCAAAGGCTTTTCCATCACTAATCTGTTGCAGCAAAAACAAGTCTTGTGGCATCTTAGAGACTGACAGGTTTCTGGTGCCTGAGGCTCCATATGTAGATTTCTCTGTTTGTATCCATCTTTATTCATCTGCCAGATGAAGATTAGTCTTTGTTGCACCTAAGTAGATCCAGGCTTGGACAGCAATAACTGTGTTTAAGCCTTAAAGACACCACAAGCCTCTGTTTGGACGAATACGTTCTTCTTTAGGCGTTTGAGCTTTGCATAGGAATACACAACAAGCCTACTGCTCCCTCTTATACTTCATGGCCTTTGAGTAACAGCAGACTCAACATTTACATAGCAATGATGTTTTCATCTGCACGTGAGGGTGTGGACAGACAGGGGGCAGATCATTTGTCAAATATTTCGTCCGTGCCTCTGACAAAGTGGGCTCAACTGGAACATGGAAGCGGGTGCTACGACCAATGTGCTCGCCTGCGAGATGCTGCAAGGCACAGAGAAGAGTCCAAGTGATTTCAGGAGATGGACGGGAGTCCTCTGTGGTGCCGCATATTCCACCCCCAGGCCAACATAGGTCGACCACCTCCCCGCAACGCTCCTCGGGCTTCTGCCCTTGCTCTGACCGACTGGGGCCCCACAGAAGCCGCGTGTGTGGACAGAGGGTGGCGTGGGGAGACACCTAGCCAGGTCCCACGCCGAGGCGCAGCAGGAGAGGCGCGTGACGACGATCAGTGGGGAAGGCGCCAGGCCCCAGGCGAGCGATCGGCTCCCCCCGCCCCGCTTCCTCCTCCCCCCCCAGCCCCGCCCCGCCTCGCCCGCTCGCCCACCCACCACTGGCTCACCCGAAGAGCCCCCTGAGGAAGGAATGCGAGGATTTCACTCTCTTCTCCGCCTCGGCCAGGAGCTGCACAGCCTCCCGCTCCTTGTTGCCCGCGGCGGCAGCATCCATCCCAGCCGGTGCCGGTGCCTTCTAGTATTACGGAGAATGCGAGAGCGAGGAGCCGGGGCTGGCTGCTTGCTTGCTTGCTTGCTTGCTTGCCCGCCCTCCTGCTCCTGCTCCTCCCTCTCCTGCTTGGAGCGGCTTCAGCTCGTCTTTTTCACAAAGCGAGATTACAGAGCCAGAAATCTCGCCGGCGCCGCCAAGCCTGTGGCATCATCGTCCTTGTGCGGCAGCAGCTCGTCCTCCCGACTGTGGTTTCACACGCTTGTATCATAATAGTCATAGTGCGGGGGAAGCCCTGCCCATAAAAAGCAAGCGCGTGAGGGCAGGGGGCAGGCTGGTTCACATCCGACCTTACCAGCATGATCTAGCTAGCTAGCTTGTGCGCTCATGAGAGCCCATGGGGGCGCATACAAGCAGACAGGGTGGTTAATCCTCTCCCCGTCGCCCAAATGTAACTTGTGGAAAAGACTAGAGGTGGGCGCGGACGGTCCTCCCACACCCGATCATGAAGAGGAAGGGCGGCTCCGGAGGTGGGCAGGGCCCCGGGGTGGGAACCAAGCGCTCCCTCCCCCAAAAGTGACTTGCCCCCCAGTTCTGTTTCAGAAATCTAATATGTGAGACACAGGCAACTCGCCCACCCATAAATGCACTTTGCCCCTTCTGAGCCACCCCCACTTTTTTCCCCTGGGGCCGCCACTGGGAGGAAGATCTCTGGCTCACACTCCTCACCTCTAGCTTTCACTCACTCTATGGGAGGACAGCTGGACTTGTGCTAAAGGTAAAGTGTGCCATCCAGTCGATTTCGAGTCTTGGCGCCCACAGAGCCCTGTGGTTTTCTTTAGTAGAATACAGGAGGGGTTTACCATTGCTCCTCTCACGCCGTATGAGATGATGCCTTTCAGCATCTTCCTATATCTCTGCTGCCCCATATAGGTGTTTCACATAGTCTGGGAAACATACTAGTGGGGATTCAAACTAGCAACCTACTGCTTGTTAGTCAAGCATTTCCCTTCAGCCCCACTTAAGGTGACCAGTCTTGTGGTAGCAAGTATGAATTGTCTCCTTTGCTAAGTAGGGTCTGCCCTGGTTTGCATTTGAATGGGAGACCACATGTGAGCACTGTAAGAAATTTCCGAAAGGGGACAGCTAGTCTTTTGGTAGCAAGCATAACTTGTCCCTTTGCTAAGCAGGGTCTACTCTGGTTGCATATGAATGGGGGATTATATGTGTGAGCACTGTAAAATATCTCCCTTGGGGGATGGAGCTGCTCTGGGAAGAGCATCTGTCTGCTTGCATGCAGAAAGTTCCAAGTTCCCTCGCTGGCATCTCAAAGATAGTCTGCAACCTTGGAGAAGCTGCTGCCAGACTGTGTAGACAACACTGAGCTAGATAGTCAGCTTCCTATGTTCCTGTGAGAACCCTCTGTGTGAAAGATTTTTTTTTTTTAAATATATTTTTGTATGGAGGAGCATTTCAGTCATGCAAAGCCCCATCTGTGCAGCAGGTCTGAGACAATACAATCTAAACACAGGTTTACTGTCTCAAGAAGAACTGGTCTTGTGTTCACAAGCGTATTAGCAGTGACTGGTAGCAAACTCTGAAGGAGCCTGTGTGACTCACTCCAGAAGAGCCCGGAGAGAGAACTCCCCTCACCACGCTGGGCTCCGGAGAGCCCCAAGCGAGCTCTTCCCTGTTCTTTTCAGGTAGCGTTTGCTGCCTGACAGCTTTTTCTTTCCCTTTCTCTCCTCCAGCGAGGGAGAGAAAGAAAAATAGCTGTTGTCAGGCAGAAAGCACTGCCTGAAATGATGGGGGGAGAGCTTGCTAGGGCTCTTGGGAGCTCAAGGCCACGCCCTCTTTGCACGTGACATCACTACAGGAACCTTGAAGCATGTTACCCAGAGTTACCAATTACAGCTGAAGAGTCCACTGGCAGATGTTCGAATGTAAATAGGAAAGGATAGTCTAAACAATTATTCTACTCCTGCAAGATTCACTATAGAAATAAACTTTTCAGCACTTAGAGAATTTATTTATTTATTTAACATATTTCTATACCACCCCAGACATCAGTCTTTGGCCGGTTTACAATTAAAATCATTTAAGTATTAAATCACTTAAACATTAATCATGAATCATTGAAAGATCTTGATTTATTCTCATAATAAATGCATAACTGTTGGAAAGCAAATATGATATTTAGATTTCTCTCTCTAGCCATCTGATGTGCCTTTTGAAAGGAACATTTATCAGCCACCTCTTTAAGAAAATCTAGGAAATAACATGATTTGAAAGTTATCCCACATGAACTCCTTTCCTCTCGAGCATGCCTCAAAAGATCTTATTTAACCATCGATTTTAAAAACTTTACGATAAATGGATAAGGCTTGTCAGTGACATGTGAGGGAGGAGTAGATATACAATAAGCTCTTTCAATTTCCATGTACTCCTCCAACAAGGAAAATATTTTGCAAAGGAACTCTTTAATGAAGTTAAAAGAGTCAGTATTTCCCAGATGTTCTTGGATCCCCAAAATATGCAGAAATGGTGAGATTCTAATTCCCAGGTGCACATCCTGGGTTGCAGATTCATATTGACCATCTGTAATGTGCTCAAAGTGGAATCAACAGAGGAACGTTTATCTTCTAATTGAGAGATTTTACCTTCCAACACCCCCAATCTGGCAATATTAACACAAGCTTGAAGTGAAATAATCAAAGTTGTGATTTTTTTTTTTTAGGTCAGATTTTAAGTCAGCAAACATAGTTGTAAGAAATGTCATTTCATCTCCTTCCTCTGAAAACTTTTCTGGAGGAGAGGATGCTGAACTTTCTTCCTCCCTCTCTTAGAAGCCACTATGACATTCACCAGCAGAACTCCACCAATAGAAAAGGAAAAATAATCACCTGTTTAATGAGCAAGTCTCTGCTTTTATGAAGAGATTAAGCAGTTCAGAATAAGAAAATCAGGCAGGAGGCTCTGGAGCATGCTGTATTGTGACTGATTACTTCACCATCTTAACCAGATGTCACTTGTTGATCTTTAATGAATTTTAAAAATCATTTCTAAAACTGTTCAAAAGTGTCATGTCTGCTTCATTTTATGGCAGAAGGTTACAAAAAGTTCTGGAATTAAACTCGCCACTCTCTCTGTCCATCATTCAAACCTCATTTAGAGGAAACTGACTCTTTCCTTCATATAAAAGTAGCGCCTCCATTTTTGCAGCCATTTCATAATTCCAGAATGGCTGGCCAGAAAGTTCTCAAAATTCATATGGGGATAGCACATGATGGTAGCATTAAATGTGAAGATGTTCAAGGAGATCAATCCACCCACTGATTTTGAATGAAATTTTACAACTTTTCAAATAAATTAAAAATTGATTAAAAATCAATGGATTGACTGAGCTCTTTGAGCATCCACAAATTTAATGCTATAATCATGTATGAACACCAAGTGAAGTTTCAGAGGTTTCTGCCCAACCATTCATGATTAATTAGTATTTTTTTAGTTTCCCATTTATTCTTATGGGTAAATAATAATTTAAGTAGGACATTTGGGTGCAGGGGCCCCTACTGGCAGCCTGTGTTTATTGCATATGTTTGCTTAATTGTAGCTCCGTCCCTGTGACATCTGTATGGCTGCTCACTCATATCTTGTTCTTACTGAGGTCATGAACCTTGCCTTTTCCACTTCAGATTCCAGGTGGGGATTCACATGATTGGATGTTCATGTCCCTTAAAACTCTTGCTTATTATTGAACTATTCCCATTTTCAGCAACATCTCCATAGGTCTTAGAAAGAAAAAAAGGGGAAACAAACACTGATAAATTGCAAGTGAGTTGTCCAGAGAATCTTGAGACTTTGATTTATTTAAAATGTTGAATTTTTTATTTACTGCTCTGCTTTCCTGATTTGTTGTGATTTACATTTAATGTATGGAACTGTGTGCTGCTCTGAGTGCTTAAGCTGATAAGTTCCACAAATAACACAAAATAAACAAATCCTGCCTTCAGGTTACTGAAAAGCTGCCTGTACACACAGCCTTTGATTAAAATGGCAAGGATTGGGCAGGATGTTTCTTATGTCACAATGCTGTCAAAGTGCTTTGAGCTGGTTTTGGCCAGGAGGTCACAAAGATGGCAGGAGACTGAATGCAGAGTGGAGGTTGGGGAAGTGTAACCTAGTCTCTTCAGACTGAGGGGTGGATTGGACTCTAGACTGAAGGCAGACAACACCCACTCACCTCAGTTGCAACAGGTTTTAGAGACCAAGACATTGGGATGGCGAAGGAGAAGCTAACATTCTAGAACTTCCTCAGATGCTTTGAAAGAAATAAAAGGTATGTTCAGAGTGAAACTAACTGATGGTGACTCTGAAGGGAAAGGATGCCAGGTGTGGATGAAAAGGTTGTACAGTATGTGGAATGGGAAATCTCAGTATCCTTATTCTTAGAATAACATACCCTTATTCTCCAGGATTTGCCACCACAAAAGCGATTTCCATGAGCTTCTTTAGGGCATTTATCAGTTTATAGCATAATAGACTGCTTATTTCCAGCTGATTTATTGCAGAGGGCTAGATAGCTTTCCTGGAAGTAACACTTCTGCTACAAGGAAATAATATTTTTCCAGCACTTAAACCACCATATTGAGGCTCCCTGCAACCTCCAGCTAGTGAGTCAGTTGTGAGAATGCTACAGGATATTGTCAGATGTGTCTGACAGGCAGTGCCTATAGCCACACTAATAACCTGTATTATAATTAACCCATCACCATTTTGAGAACGTAGTGCTTAAAAAAATAAATTCTGAGCAATACCACCAAAGTGCAGGGTCATACTCATGCAATCCACTGAAAAGAAAAATGGCAGTGAACACCAAGAAGGTTGTCCTCTCCTTTGGCAGCAGTGCAGCTTTTTATTTAAAGGTGCGGGAAGGCTTTAAAGGCTGTGTGCTCTCTGTCGCTGCTGCTTTTTAGAAAAGCGACAATACCTTCTGCAGCAAGGCTATTTTCCATCTCCATGTGAAGGCATTGGAGCATGTGGATCAACACACACACGCCTTACCCTTTTCATAGACTTGTCACTGTTTTGCAAGGTGGGGCAATAGTTCTTTCAGCTCAAAAATATGTGAATAGTAGTACACCCTTGTTTCTTCATCCCCTTCTCCAAAAATAAATAAAATAAAATAAAATAAAATAAAAGCACAGGAAAGTGCCCAACATAACTTATTTCGGCAGCCCAAAGAACTGCAGTTGCTGTCACCCATTAAAAGTACCTTAAACATTAGCAATATTCAGAACATACCAAAACAGATAACTACTTGTGTAGTGATAGTCAGAAGGAATATTGAAGAAGGACTAGGCCTCAATTAGAGTAATTGCTTGAAGGGTGGACTCCTCCAAAAAAGGAAGAAATCCCAGGAGAATAAAATCCCTGTGACTCAATCCAGAGTGAGGGGCAGGGTTTACTGGACCATAGAGGAACAAGGGAGGTATGTGTTAGAGTTCAGTTCTTCCCTGGAGGTCTCTGAGCGAGGTCTGATCAGCATCTACAGTAAGCAAAGGGAGACTAACAGCCTTGCACTGGGAATCAACTGGAAGCTCCTTACCTGCAAGTAAATAGGAAGGCTAGGGACCAGTTTAGCTAGATGTGTGGGGGAATTTATTGTTGTGTAAGTGCTTGGATCTAACTGCATGGTTCTTGTAATTCCTAGGGAAGGGTTTTTCTTGAATGGAATTAGCAATTGTTGATGCCTCCATAGTTTCCTTATCTATTTATTAATGAATCCTTCTTGCTATTCTAGAGTGTCACTCCTTATTGGGTCCTGCCCTAGTCACACACTCTTGAAGGCCTAAGACTGCTCAAGCCTTTCTTGTAGAGAGGGGTTTTCCACTTTACTTTCCCAGAATATTCTCTTGGAAGGGTGAATCTGCTCACCTATAAAAGTGGATGGCGGTAGCCTACCTGGGACTCCTCACAGCTAGAGGAGGGATTTTGTATCTAGGGATGTGCACTAACCTGTTCAGCGTTCCATTCAAGGAATGCCCAACAGGTTCTGAACCCCCACGGTCAAACTGGTTTGCACACAGGATACCCCCGATCCCCACTGCATTTCCCCCTCTGGCGCTGCTTTAAAAAATGCTGGCGCAGGGCGGCTGTATAGCCTCTTGCTGCCCTGGTCAGCATAAAACTGGAAGTGGCAGGTGCGTGCGTGCGTGCGTGCGACTGACTGACTGTGTGCCCGCCCCACATACACGTGCATGGCAGGTGCTCACGCATCTGCCACTTCTAGTTTTACACTGACCAGAGTGACAAGAAGAGATACAGCTGCCCTGTGCCAGCATTTTTGAATGCAGCGCTGGAGGAAGAAATGTGGTGAAGGAGATAAGAGCACCCTTCTCATGCCTTAAAGTCACCCCCACCAGCCTCCCAGGTGTGCATGGAACCAGTTCCGTGCACATCCCTATTTGTATCTCCCCCCCCCCCCCGCCCTATGATCGTTACAACTTGTGCCAGAGACACTTGCAAATAGAGCTTTCTGGACACTGCTAGCTTCACTCATAATCTCTAATCATTCCATATTCAACACTGCTGTTAAAAGAGGATTCAGTTATGAAAGTAACAGATGCGTTTATTGGCAAAACAGACTTGATTTCCACTGCTTTTTAGCTTTTTATACAGCTGCAAGAAAAGGAGTGTGGAAAATGCACCATGGTTACTTCCAAAATTGTGGGAGCTCATCATATGATAACTTGGCACACTTCCTCTTTTAATGATGTTGTACTGAACTCTGGCCACTAGGTTGTGTATGAAAACCTTGTAAGCAGTCCTTTGTTCTAGAAGCACAATTATCACACACAAGCTGGTCCCAAAGCTATTGAAGCAAGTTATATTCCTTTGGAACCTTCTCAGATCCTTGAGTTAGCAAGCCTGGGCAACACTTTTATTCACCACCTTTGAAGTGGTGGCTACAGGGGTTTCCCAAGCTCTCTTGGAAAGTAGTGGTTACTCCATCTTTTTGTGCATTTTTCTTCTGACCAGGGTGTTACGCTAGTGTTCCTTGTATTTATTACTGTTAATACCACATTTCAACCCCCCCCCCCAAATTCTCAAAGTGGTTTATATAGAAAAACAACATACCGGTTATTTCCTAGCCTCAAAACCTAAAGAGAAGTTACTCACCCCTCACTCAATATGAGGGCCAGCACTTGACAGTGTGCCTCTTTCTCAGCAGGGCTAAGCAAACAGATCAGCAAAACCACTTTAGTCATGCACAACCTTTGCATGATCATTCACCATAATAATACGCAGCTTGCCTTTGATGCAGTTTTGCTATATGGTTGTGTTAGCCTTTGGTAGGGATGTGAACTGTACATAAAAGAGCATTCCTTTTAAAATGGCAGCAGAACTACTTTCTGTTTGGAGCAAGTGAATGGCAAGTAAGTGTGTGAAAGTGTCTACAAGCATGAATGTGTTATTTGCACAGAAGCCAGAGAAAGCGTTTGCTGCATCCCACCCTGCCATTATGTCCTTACTGTTCTTCTGCAGCAAAGACACAGGGAGGGTGGAGAAGGCGGCAGGGCCCCATTCTCACTTCTTGTCCCAGGGCCCATTCCAACTTTCCTATGGGCTGGCTTCTGTGACATAATTATATGTGAACATTTATTCTGACCTCTCAGAAGCAGGTATCAGAATAAAGGTCAAAACTACTTCTGAGAAAAAAGCTCTCTAGTAAAATTTGGGAGAAAAGCCTTAGGAATCTGAATGTTGGTATGCTATTGGCAGAAAATGAGTGGATAAGGAAAGGGCGTTTTGAAAGAAAAGCTAAGAAGATAGCAAACCCATCAAGGCAGTGGCAGGGGGTGAGGACAGGAATTTCCCATACTGAGTTTACCAGCCAAAGCTTCAGCTGAAACTAATATACCCAAACCTAAGCATGTTTAAAATGCATTCCCAGGCTGAGCCCCCTTTGAGGTGTTTTGCCAGGACATTAGGGCAATTTCAAACACACAAATATTAGTTTAGATCTACTGTATATTACATTATAGATAAAGAATTAAAAGGCTGAGCACAGACTCAGTGTGGTTACAAAAGGAGCATTAGGACGTGGATGTGTATACCCAGCACTTATTTCACTAGATCACATGAAACTCTGTTCCAGGCAAAACAAACATTGCTCATTTTCTGCTCTCCCCAAGCTTCAGAATTTCATCTCTACTCTCATCCCTTGCTCTGGAAACTTTTTCCAGACCCAGAGATTCCTGGAGCCCTTCCTGTCCATCTACACACCACTCTTAGAAGCTGTTCTGGGAGTTCCCACGCACAAACCTCTTACCATAACTACTAACAAAACTGCATGTTAAAAGGTTAAATACCCGAGATCAGTTTATTTAAAGAGCAATTGTTTGACATTTGGCTTATCGGAGCTCTCAGGTAGATCCTTAATCTCTTTTCAAAAGGAGTTTCACTTTCAAAACACTGGGGACAAATTGACATTTTTGCCAGCATACTGAGGAGTGACCTTTTAAGCTGAACAAACAACATGGAAGAAAAATACCTTTGCTTAAGATATGAAAAATGTATTTAGATTGGTTTACAGATAGAATAGCCTAGGGTAAGTTATGGGACATTCTGGTCCGATTAGCACCTGCTACTAAAAATATTATCACAAGCTGGAATCGGCCTTTTACTTGGCAGGCGTGCGTGTGCATACTTCAGAGTTTAAGATTAATTAATGAGTGGTTTCCAAGGCAGTTAATCTCCTGCAATTTCAGTTTTACCACAACCAGTTTCATACATTGATGTAATGCAGGAGAACAAGTGTGTCCTACTTGCGTTGCAAAGGTGGGTGAGGAGAAGAACAAACGTGTTATGTCTGTTCTAACATTCTGCTTCCCTGGAACAAGGCCATATAAGCAGTCTCCTCCTTGCTACCCACAAATCCAGTGCATATATGGGAAATCCAGTGCAAAATATGGGAACAACCCATTTTTAAGTTCCTGTCTGAATTGTTTTGTATTGTTTGAACAGGATTCCCTCCACTCCAAATGTTGATTTTGACAAAAACTGACAAATGTTGATTTTGATCAATATCAACAACTTTGATGAAGGGGTCGAGGGAATATTCATCAGATTTGCAGATGAGAAAACTGGGGAGGGATAGCTAACACCTCAGAAGATAGACAATTAGTCTGACAGGATTGATTAACAAATCCATGCTGACTTCTACACTGCATCATCAAGATACTTGCAGCTTTTAAGATTATTACTTGCAGGGTTGTTGCAAGGAGTGCATGAAGATAATGTTTGCAAAGTCGTTTGAATACAATGAAGTGTTCTGTACATGCCAGTTGATACTACTGACTATGTGGGAGCCAGCCAGTCACTCAGCAATTTGCTACATGCATAAGGTACTAAGTGCCTCTATCTTCACAGAGATGCCATATTATGCCTGTTTTAAAACAGTTGCACTGGCTGCCGATTCGTTTCCAGGCGAAAAACAAAGTGCTGGTTATTACCTTTAAGGTTGCTGTTCAGGGCTTTAGAGAGCACCTTCTTCTGTATGATCCCCATTGCACGTTAAAGTCATCTGGAGGGGTGTGTCTCCAGTTACCACCAGTACGTCTGGTGGCGACTCGCAACTGGGCCTTCTCTGTAGCTGCTCCTGGCCTATGGAATGCACTTCTGGCAGATATCTGCAGTTTGGGCTCGCAGTTTGCCTTTCAGAGAACCCTGAAAACTTATTTGTTTGGCCTGGCCTTCCAAGGTTTTAAAGTTGTTTTTGGGTGTTTTAATTGGTTTTGAATTGTTGTAAATTTATTTTTATATTGTTTTAAGTAGTGTGTTATTTAGTTGGTGATTTTTTTATATCTTTTTAAACTTGTTGTGTACCACCCAGAGCCTTTGGGTTCTTACAAATCCAAATCTTGTAAGCATTCTTACAGAGCAGTGTGTAAGCGCAGAGACTTGAATGAAAAGTGGCAACAACTAGAGGATTCTTGTTTAAGAACAGGTTCCTTCACAAAAATAAAACAGGATAGAAAAACTAGACCATTTTCAAGTCTGACACCATTTAAATCTAGTGGATGCTCAAGAAGTATAAGCTCACAATTTTTGGCACAGATATCATCAACACACAAGTTCAGATGCAGATTGAGTTTAGATATAAAATGCATTTTAAAAAAATACTGTTGCCAGAGACCTAAAGATTATGAGGGAAGTGGTTTGCTCTTAACAGCAATTTTGTATGCCTTTCATGAACGCAGTAACGCAGACCAAACACCAGGTACATACTTGGATTTATTGTACAGCAGTGACAAGATTCATATCATACAAGTTGCTTCAATTATTGATTTGCCAGAGGAAAAAATAAATATTTATCATTTTTATTATGCATTTAACACTTCTGTAAGAAGTTGCAGGAACTGGGTTTCAATTACCTGCTACTGGAGAGAGGTATGTATTTGACAATACAAACATACATATGTGACAAGATATTCTATACCATAATTTCTGAATAAGTTATACACAGTGTACATTAGCTAAAGATTAAAGTTCGAAAGTCTCACAATTTGAAAATCAATTTTATATTCTTTTTTTAAACACACACACACACATGCACACGCTTCCTTCCTTCCTAGTGGCCAGAAATAAAAAGAACAAGATGGTAAAGGTCTTATTTAACTATTTACATGAAGGCCTGAGGCGTTTCAGCAGCAAAGATTAAGCATTTTTGTTCAGCCTTTAGTACCCTTGCACCATACTAGCACCACAAGGGCACAAGGACTGCTACCAACATTTACAGCTTCATGCTTAGTGCTTACTGAATTTTGAATTGTGCATCTGTGCCTTTCATATTTAAGTACAATGATACCTTTTTTTTTTTAAACCTGCAGTTAGATACTGGCAATTTGGCTTATATTGATTTGCAACATTCTGAACTTCAGCACAATATAATACACAAAAGTGGAGAAGGGGGACTAGTCACCTGTAGGTTGCTAGACAGAGACTACACCATATTTCTCATTCTATCTGACAAAACAAAAGAACAGTCAGAAAGCAACAATAAAAATAGATAATTGTACTTGTGCAATGTGATGGCATACACGTTTGTATGGATGCATTCGTCAGTGCAAATGCATGCATTGGAGGTGAAATATAATTTTATATAGTACAATCTCTCCACTCATCCAGCGACTAGCAATGGAGTCAAATCATACTATGATATTTGGCAATTTAGATCATAGCAACTTGTGTGCAACTATAGCACTTCAGATTGTGCAGAAACCAGGTGCATATGTTACAGTACAGAGATTTAATCTTAAACTGGTCAGTTCAGAATATACAAGAATTATACAGAATAATTACAACTGACCAAGCACTTTAGCAGGCTTTGACAATCTAGCAATGGACTTTTTTTTTAATACACACAACAGTGGGCCATGTATTATTGCTTCATTTGGAGGTAAGAACAGCGAGGGATTGCTAGCATTGTTCAGCTGAGGGAATTGGATGTACACATCAAGTAAAATTCTCTTCTGTTGTGGAGTCTGCTAGAGACTTTCTGTACTATCTACCAATCTTGGTCTGCTACTACATTTACACAAAGCATGACTACTAAAGTGGCTAAGAGTGGGACAAACGCAGCTTTTCAGCTCTGGTACCTCTTTCTTCAGCCGTTCTAGCTGCTCTGTCTGGAAAATATTTGGCTGTTCGGGCATGGAGTCATAAATCCTAAGACAAACATTCAAAGGAAAGTAATTAATGCAAGGGCATCCTACAGCAAAACATCTGAAACCATATATACATATTGTAGATTTGCTCCAACTACATTATTTGAAAGATTAACGCTAAGACTTTGTCAGCTTCACCTTAAATAAATGCAAAGAGTCAAACATCAGCCCTGATCTGAAGTAACATTAATTTTCTTATATGCTTAAGCAACCAAAGTCCTCTTCAGACATTATAAAAGCATAAGCAGTGCTCACACTTATAGCAGGGAGAAAGACTGGCATCTTGCTGACATTCACCCCCTTGTGTCTGACAAGCACACTTGCGGTTCTCTTTTTCTGAAGGGTTAGTCGCCATACACATGCTTGCCAGCATTTCAATAAACTGCAACCGCACTTGAGGCCAGGGCATCCTATCCCTATAGGAATCTGCAGAAGGTTCCCCGACACACCAAAAGAGACTTGCTGCATGGCTGTTTTCAGACAGTCCTGAGTTTCCCCCAAGCCAGGCTTCCCCAAGCTGACCCATAGCTGGTTTGTTCTTCTAGCCTGTTCTCACGTTCCAGCATTGCTTGGATAGATGTTAAAGTTTTCCTTATCCGTTTTCTTCTGGATCTGCCTAAGCCCAAGGATCAACAGAGCAGTGGTCCCTCTAATTTTTTTCATCTCTGTGCAGAATGAGTTTTGTTCTGGGCAGCAGTATAAAGACACTGTGTGTACACATGCATCAGAGTGGGGCCTTCCTGATTCAAACTGAGCGAGATCTAAAATTAACTGAGTGGACATCAGAAAACTTGTGAGCACGCCACGTGTGCACGCCTTAGAGGGAACAGTGTAGAGAGGCATATCTAGGGAAAATAGCACCTAGGGCAAGCACTGAAATTGCACCCCTGTCCAAACATCTGACACCCATCTTTCAGATAACTTTACCGTAATATCAGCTCAAAAATACAAATTCAGATATTTCCAGGAGAAACAGGTTGTAAGCAACACACACATGCATGTACACATACAACACAGTCGCCTTCCCAAGGAAATGCAACACATCCATGCACTGGGCATGCCTTCATAGAGCTAAGCAGTGAAAGCTCTCTATCAAATGCTCTGCCACCTCAGCACACCTCACTACAGGTTGCTGCCTCCAAGAAATTCAGGGATGGGTTTTTTCTGTCCAAACAGCTTTTGCCTTGAAGGGAGATGGTTGCAATGGGAAATCCTAGGGGCCCCAAACAATCTGAAATTATCCAGCAGCTTACTAGGCTTGGATCCAGCAGCCTGATCAGGAAGGAGGTGGGAGTTGCAACTAGCCACAGAACAGCAAAACAGTGTGATTTTCAGTTGTTGTTTTTAAAGCACCACACAAGTTAAAGGCAGGCACTTGAAATCCCACAAACCTTATAATCACATTGCTTGACAAATATTCAGATAAAGATAGAGCTCTGTATAGAAAATTAAACAGCATGCGAGTAAATATTTCTATTTTATTCCTTGCCTCTCCCCCACACCCTTCAGTTTTGCCAGCTTACAAGGTATTAAACCAACATTGTCTTTTTAAGGGATGTTTTGTCCACTTACTTTTGTGCCATTTATATCTGTTTTTTAAATGCTCGGGTCCCTTGCCAACAACTTTGCATTCTTCTGACTCTCTAGATCAGGGAAAAATCTAGACTTGGGTCTTGCAGAGGCCATTTGAGCATGTGCGGTGGCCATTTTTGTTTTCAGCAGCCTTATTATTATTATTTAAAATGGCCACCACACATGCTCAAATGGTCCCTGCAAGGTCCTATGCCTTGCTGTCCATGGTATCCTCAAAAGTCCTCCAGCACCAAAGTTCAAAAGCATCAATACTTTTTCTATCCTGCTTCTTCAAAGTCCAGCTTTCACATCCATAGAGTATCATGGGAAAACCATTGTCTGAACAATTCTAATCTCTGTAGGTTACACATCATGCATGGCATCTAAATATCCTTTCCAAGGCCTTCATTACTACCCTACCAAGTGCTAGTCTGCGTTGCATTTCTTGACTGCTGGATCCTTTACTGTTGATGGTTGATCCTAAAAGGCCAAAGCTATCCACCACTTCAATTTCCTCATTATCAATTCTGAGGCTGGTTGCTGTCCCCGTTGTCATTGGTTTAGAAATCTTTACATTTAGTCATAGTCCCATTTTTCACTATTCTCCTTGACTTTCATTAATAGAGCTTGCAGTTCATCTGCATTCTCAGCTATCAGAGTAGTGTCATCAGGGTAGAACAGGTTGTTGATGTTTCTTCCTCCAACTTTAAAACCATGCTCATCTTCTTCCAATCCAGCTTCTCTCAGTATATGTTCAGCATATTTCTGTAGCTATTCCATCAGTTCCTGTAGCCTTCCGATTTGATAATGACTGGAGTGCTGATCTAACTTCATCTTCCTGTACCAGAGGTTCTTGCAAGTAGGGAATATCTTCTAGACTAGAGTATCTTGGATGTTGAGGTCCCTGCTGTACAGATTTTCAGTATACTCCTTCCATATCTGTTTGATCTTCTCTGAATCAGTTACTATCTGTCCTTTGGAATCAAGGTTGGAACCTCCTTCTGAGTTCAGAGATCTTTTGAGGGGAAAACTTTCCTCATTTTTCCATGTCCATTTTCATCCTCAAGTTCTTTACAGATGTCATTGTAGTACTGGCTCCTTGTCCTTTCTAACAGCTTTCTGAAATTCCACATTAAATTCCTTACTGAGGTCTTTATCTTTCTTGACTTTGGCTTCTCTCCTCTTCTTAGCAATTTCCACCATCTGTTCTGACATCTATTTTGTTTTCTTCTGTTTTTTGGTCTTTGGCAGTCTCTTTTCATATTCATCCTTAATAACTTCTTTGATTTCATGCCATAGCTCCTCTGGTTCCCTATCAATGGGGTTCAGAACTTCAAAGCAGTTCCTGATGTTTTCCTTAAAATGGTGGATACATTCTCAAGATCATATCGTGGAAACTGGATACCTTTGTTTTTCCGCTTTAGCTTGATTTGGAATTTGCACATGAGCAGTTTGTGATCTGTTCTACAACTGGCCCCTAGCCACATCTTTGCTGTTATAACTAAGCTGCTCTTCCTCCTTGCACCAGTAGTGTAATCAATTTGACTTCTTTGTATTCCAGCTGGTGGCGTCCATGTGTATAGGTGCCACTTTGGTTTTTTGAAGAATGTGTTAGCAATGAAGAGCTCATTGGATTGGCAGAAACTACTAAGATGTTCTCCTGCTTCATTTCTGTATTCCTCCTTACCATTTCCAATGGTGGCATTCCAGTCTCCAACCACCAGCAGCACATCTTGCTTATATGTTCTGTCAATTTCAGGCTGAACTTGAGGATAAAACTCATCAAATTCCTCTTCTTCTGTATCAGTCACTGGGGCATAGCCTTGAAAAACTGTCATGTTAAACTGTCATGTTTTCAAGCAATAACTCCCTATATGGACATCTCTACCTTCGACAATACTTCCTTCCTTACATATATCATCATTGTGTTTAATTCCCTACATATTTTCCCCCTAGAATGAATCTAGAAAGTGCAGCCTCTTGGCAATGCCCTCTGTGCAGCAAGTTTGAACAACAAGGATATATGGTAAAGTTCCTACTCCTCCCCAGCTGAGGCACCTGGCAAAGTCTAAGCATCTTCCAGACACAGCTGGCTTTATTTATTTGGATAGGCATTTAGTGGCTGGGCCTTAGCAGGAAAGCTGGCAATGGCAATCTGATTTTAAAAAAAATATTTGAACTCTCAGTGGAAACAGAAAGGAGACCCTATAAACTAAGCTGGATTTTTAAAAAGGCTTCAACTTTTAATATTCAACAAATGAATACTAAGAAGATAGGGACTCAAGTGTTGTGGCAGCCAGCCCAGCATATGGGCAGGAGGGGAAAAATGGTACAGATGGAAGAGAATGCAGACTGAGGACTGCTACCTTTAGCTATCCTCTGGCAGTGTGGTTAACCCATCCCAGCCTTAAGTCCAGTTTGGGCAGCTAAGACTCTCTGAAGGTTTGCAAGGTGCTCAAAACTGTGCCTGCTCGAAGAACTAACAGTTGCTAGTTTTGTACATCTAAACATACTCCCTTCCGGTAAGGATCACTTAAAATGTGCACAAACCCTGAACATTACAGCCATGTATCCTGGCAAAAAGTTCTCTTCCCTAGCCCTGTAAGCGAGCAATTGACTTCAGTCTAGAGCAAATTGTACAAGAACACAACTAAATACTACACTCTAGACAGACTCTACACTCAAAGGCAGATTTGAGGGGAGCAGCCAGCACCTAGAACACACCACCCATGAAGGATGATAATTTATCTAGTAAGTCTTCTAAACCTGTACACCATACAAGTTATGCCCAGCTGCCATGCTCTTTTGTACTACAGTTCTCCACTGCCCCAACAAAATGCTTGTCACAGATGCCCACATCAGTGTTAGGGGTGGCTCTTCTACTGCTTTAAAGATTACTAACCCTGGGCTTTCGAGGTTAGGTCAAGCTGAACACACAAAAAGCAAACAAATCCTTAGCTGAATTGTAGCAACATATCTCTGAGAATATGCAATCCAGTTCTCAATATATAGCCAAGGAAATCAGAGTACAGACATGTACACGAAGTGAGTTGGAGATGTAAAGTAGGGAAAGTTGTTTGCCAAAAGCATAGGTTCAAGTTCTACGGTAAATGATGTCTGCTGCTTAACTTAACCAACTCCCTTCTGACACAAAACCGGGGAGGGGGGTTTACTTTAAGGGGAAGGCAGGGTGCCTCTCTTACCTGCCTATCCCTGCCCCACCACTTCCCCCTGCTGGCACTCTCCCAAAAAGCATAGGTGCAGGGCTACAGCATTCCTCCTTTCAGCGTCGCCATACAAATGGCCGATGTGCATGCACCCCAGTATTTTCCTTTCTCCTTGTTTAGTCCGATAAGCGTAAGAATTGTCATTTAAGCAGTCCTTTAGTCAATAACCAAGAAAATTAATAATATTTTTTACTCTGAAGTCTTAAGAGTCTATTCGCACCGAGGTGATAGGGGATGAGGTGTTGACACTTAGGCGGTCAAAATAGAAACTGAGTAAAAGGACGCCCCAACTGCTGAAAATAACGGAAGCACTGAGCACATGCAGGGCAGGTGGGGCATCACGGGGAGCTAGTCAATCTATCCACGAGGTTCCTGAGCAGGCGCAGAACCCATTCATTATAAATGCAATGGATCACAATCCAGATATCATACTTCCACACATCTTGGGTTTTGCACCAAAAAAATATAAGTGCTGTAATATTTGAGCTTTTAATACAAATTATACAGACATTTGCAGGGAGAAAGAGATCAGCTTTAGAATTAGAATGGAAAATGCAGTCAAACACCATTAAGTCACACATTTGAAGTAGGAAATAATAAATTCTGTGTATTCATTAACCTAAAAGATTCTGAGGTAATATGCTAACTTCATTCACTTGGATGAAACCATTATCCCATTTTTTAAATCACATAATACTATGCAGTTTTGTGATGGGATTGGATTTCATAGCTGTTGGCCCCTGGAGCAGTGTTGGGAGAGTATGTGCGGGAGGCAGAGTGCATATGTGGGAAGCAGATTCTATCTGGGGGGCCGTCTGGTGTGTGGGGTGGGTGGAAGTGTGAGCTTGGAATGAAGCATGAGTTGAGATATAGCTAGTAAGTCAATCTGATATTTGTAGAACCTTGGATTTCCCTCGATGAACCAGGGTTCCCAGAGCATTTATTCCAAATCACCTTTACTCTTAGCAGCCATCTCAGTGCCCAGAGCATATAGTTAGAATATTTTAAATACCTGTCATATACCAAACCCTGAACTCCATATTCTCTCAGCTTCTTCCGATTTTCAGGGTCATTCGCCTCATCACCCCAGCAGAAGACAACTAAGCCTTTAGACTGGGCCTCTTCAATAAATGATGGATTCACCATCAACTCTTCTGTATGTGCATTTATCCCCTGAAATAAATATAAAATATTAAGCATACACAGTGAGATGTTAACAGTGTAAGGAGAAAATGTTCAAATTATCACAATTTTTGGAAAAGCATAAGATTGTGGTTAAAATGTATTACAACCTGCCTAAGAAGACTACAATACATCATTAGTATTTTACCTGCAGTAAGGAAAAATAATAATATTTTTCATTTACTGTAAGATTCCATTATCCGAGATTCAGAGATGGGGCAGTCTTTAGTTCTGGGAAGTATCTCGATTGATAGGAAGTGTCTTATCAGGAAGATAATACCAGGGGGAGGGGCTTCTCCTCACTTCCCAGACTGAGCCCAGAGGCTGGAACAAAAATCATCTTATTTATTATACAGGTGGACCTCTGTATCCGCAGGAATTCCATTCTTTGCCACTACCATGGACTCCAAAGCTGCAGATACCAAGTCACCAAGTCAATGGGAATTCTGTGTGTGTGTGTTTAGAAAAGGGCAAAAATCAACAAGCTCCCCACACCCCCTCAAAGGAAAAAAGTGCTCTACTGTGCTCCCCAAGTCTCCAGGTGTTCAAGAATGCCCCCCCTCCCAGTTCCAATTCCCCAGGGAGAAATTTGCTCCCCACCTTTTTAAAAGAGCAGCAGAATGGCTCCTTTTCTTCAAATGGCACCAGGAAATGACCTCCAAGATCATTTCAGAACCTGCAGATATGTGGAATTAACCCCTTTTAAACCATCTCCCCCCCCGCCCCCCAGTTGCATATGCTGAGGTCGGGTGTCCATTATCTGGTGGCTGGTAGGTGAATCCGTGGATGTCAAATCTGCGGATAGTGAGGTTCTACTGCATACATGTTTACAATTGTATACCACTCTTCCTCCATGTCCAGAGCAGTGTATATGGTTATGTTTATACTCACAACCCCCCATGTGAGGTTGGTTAGGCTGAGAGATAAGTGACTTGTCCAGAGTCACCCAGGGAAGTTCATGGCTGAGCAGCAATTTGAAGAGACTAGTAACCTTGGCCGATATAAATAAGGGGAGTGTGTCCTGGCTGGACATTTCTAAGCATCTTTAGATACCACTAATCATGATATCTCAGACTGCCTTGCAGAGATAGGATTTGGAGGCACAGCTCTCCATTAGCTCCAATTCTTCCTGCAGGGCAGGACTTTGAAAGGGGCCGCTGAGACAGCCAGTTTCAGTTGTCCTCTATATCTTCTTTTTGTTATGAGTCTATTATCTAGAGTCTCTGCATGGCAGGAAGAACTCCTAGTTAGAGTAAAAATGGTGTAATTGTCTCACAGACAAGGTAGGTTTAAATATCCTTGCCTGAATGAGACCTGAAGATACTGACTGGGTAGGAATAAGACTATCTTCTTGCAGGCTGCTGTAAGATACAAGAACCTTCATAAATATCCTCAGGGCTGAAGCGAGACCAACAGAAAACCTTCTGTATTGGAAACTGTGGTGGAGAAATACTTTTGAATAATCTTGGTGTTGCTACAGTTACTCCAGGATGAGAAACTGTGTAATAATTAATTACTTGTGCTATGACTGAGCCACTTGAGGCTTAAACAGATGGAACACAGCCATTCTTTAAGATTCCACTAATTAACCATTGAGTTCTCTGTACATCTTGTCTTGAAATCCAGCAGATGAGGAACTTTATTCTTCAGGTTAGTACAAGTGTCCTTTGGCTAATGCAGCAACTGGAAGGAGCATAACTCACGAGGCCGTTTTCTGTATCTACGGATCAGATATTGCCAAAGTTTATTTCAAGGGAAGGTCCTGAAAGGGTTCTCATTTTGAACTCGGCTATCTGACTGAATATAATTTTCTTTGTCACGTGAATAAATGTTTAAGTGTACACATGCTAATAGGTAGTGTACAGGCATAAGGTCAAGTTAATTGCAGTGGGAAACTCCTCCTCTCCCTAGTTTCCACATGAACTTTATTCTCAGTAGTACAGCATAGTCCTGGCCCCCAAAAAGAGAAGGAGAAGTTTAAAAAGACACCCATTAATGACACTTCCAAAAACTCTAAAAGGTCCTTAAGGGAAATTTCCACCTTTACAGTATAGGAGGACCTTGCTATTCACGGGGGTTCTGTTCTCAGGTAGTACTGCGGACACCAAAACAGCAAATTCCAAGGCATTGGGGCAATGGAAATCTGGGAGTTAGGTACTGAAGAGCAGGGAAATGGCAAACACACAAGGAAAAAAGCCAAATAAAGCACCTTATCATGCTCCATGGGTCCCTGCATCATTTCAGCAATGCCCCCCCCAAGTCTCCACTCCATTTTTTGATGGAAAAATAATGATTTTAAAGCATTTTCTCTTTGCAAACGATCCACAAAGTGGCCCTGATGCTCAAAATGGCAGCCAGAAATTATCTTGGAGGTCATTTCTGGCCAACGATCAGCAGATTTAACCCCTTCTATACAGAGGTTGGGTGCCAATTTCCCGACTGCAGATACATGAAACCGCAGATGCCAGATACGTGAGTAATGAGGTCCTCCTGTATTTCAGAGACTGCTCCCATAAGGCTGCCATGTTCCTAGCAAGAGTTGCCTATACAATGTCCCCTGAATACAAAGTACCGTTAACATGAGGATTATGTTATTTAATACATGTCTTTGCAACTCAAAGATTAGATAGGCCAGGATATGACCATTTCCTTCCAGTGGTCCCTCTAATTCTTTTCATCTCTGTGTGGAATTAGTTTTGTTCTGGTTGGCAGTATGTGCACATGTGCATTCAGAATGGGGCCTTCCTGATTCAACCTGAGCGGGATCTAAAATGAACTGAGCGGACATCCAAACACTTGTGAGCACAAGCACATGCGCACACCTTAGAGGGAACAGTGTTTCCCTCTCTTCACCCCAAGACTACCCTACAGCTCTCAGAGTAATGAACACAGGCTGATCTGGTAAAACTGAAACACACCAGCCACAAAATCATACCGTAATTTCAGAGATCCAGTGTCAGGCTGGACCTGCCACTGGGAGATAGAGTAGGAGTCTGCCACCCAGCCCAAAAACCAGTTGCTTCAATTTGTTTCTGCTCTACTAGAAGGTATCCCTTTTTGTGTGGCCCAAATGCAACTTACTCCAGTCTGCTGGAAGCAGGATGGGGATGCCAGAAGCAGGATGGGGAGATATTTCTGCTGTGACAGCATGATGATAGCCAGTCCCCTAGAATAATGCTGCTCACATCATAGTGGTCTGTCTTAGACCAGGTTCCCAAGAGAATGGAGGAGTCTAACCAAGGAATGGAGAAATGGAGTCTAACCATGACCAAGCAACTGAGAAATATGGTAGTTTGCATTGCAGTTGCCCCTCCAGTACACAGTGTTTCCAAGGCCTAGTGCCTGGCAGAATGGTAAGATGGGCCCCACTCAACTTGTCTCCTAGTGAGTGGATTGGAAGAGCACCTAGGAGTGTGCACAGAACCAAAAAACATGGTTCAGTTCAAATTCAAACCAAACCACATTGCTCTGAACTGGTTCGGTCGAACCGACTGGCCAGTCCATTTGACCAAACTGGTTTGTCAGTTCAGGCGGCCAGTGTACTTGTTAAAGGGGAATCTGGTGAGGATCTCCCTTTACAAGTACAGGGGGGAGGTGACCCTTCCAAAAAGTTTGGGGGCGGACGGGTAGGCGAGGCGAGAGGGGGTAATAAGCTCCTTATCCAGCCAGCGTGGCTTCCAGCATGGCTTCTTGTCATTTCTAGTGTGGTCCCAAGCGCGGAAGGAAGCCAGAACCAAGCCACCAGCTTGGTAAAGGCCTCCGTGACCGAATCTCCAAACTGGCCTGGTTTGAGGCGAACCAGTTCAGCAACAAATCATTCATGCACACTCCTAAAAGAACCCTAGTGTCACCAACCAGTGGTTCAGACAAGTAGGGAGGAATGAGAGTCTCTGAGACATTGAGGGGAAAATGGAGGCAAGAGCCACCAGACTGCTTAACAGTGCCAACATTTTTTTAAAAAGGTAGGAAAAAAGAAAGGCCTCGTAGAATTATTTTGGGGTTCCTTAAAACACCTTCTTGTGAATGCTGGAGCCGACAAATTGAGAGAGACATAATCTCCAAATGGTGACTGAAAAGAATGATCACTGGCAATTCCCTCATGTTAACATCCAGAATGACATCTACCTTTTATGAGTCATTAAAGGGCACTATGAGGTCTGGCTGAGCGACACAGTAGACAGGTCAATGGGGCTGAGCAGCCACTCAGCCTCATTTCCAGGACAAGGCAGGGAGGAGAGAATGGAGCATTGGTACTCACCGTGAAGGCGTCTTCTGGCTGCTGTTGTAGAGGACAACTCCCTGGGTTATCATCCCATGCTCACTCCAGGGCAGGGCGTATGCTAATTAGAAAGCCATAAAAGGAGCCGGATGGTAACCCCACCCAGTTCTTGTAGTCAGCCAAGCTTCGAACAGAAGGAAACCTCAATAACACACATATATGAGTAGAAAAGGCAAGTAAACGGAAACAGGTAAACAAACAGGTAAAACAACAGGTAAAAAACAGCAGGAAGATAGAGAACCATCCCCCCAGGAATCTGGGACCGCATAGGGAAGGTCGAATTGTCCTCTACAACAGCAGCCAGAAGAAGCCTTCACGGTGAGTACCAATGCTCCATTCTCGGCTGCTGTGTGAGGACAACTCCCTGGGGACATACCAAAGCCAGGTGACCCAGGGTGGGGGTCCCAGGCTATTGAGGGGGGAGGACGTGCTGTAGAACCCTTCTGCCAAAGGCAGCCTGAGCGTAGTGTATAGTGTCCATCTTGTAGTGCCTGGTGAAGGTGTACGGGGATGCCCACGTGGCTGCTCTGCAGATCTCCTCCCATAGGGCATTGGTGGAGAACACTGCTGAAGTGGAGGCCGCTCTAGTTGAATGCGCTGTGATTCGCGTGGGTGGAGGCAAGTGTTGGGTCTCGTATGCCAAGGAGATGCAGGCTCTGATCCAACGACCGATGACAGCTGAGGAGACCTTTTGGCCCATGGAGGTAGGAAGGAGACAAATAAGGAGTCTGTCG
Organism: Hemicordylus capensis; assembly: GCF_027244095.1. Lineage (NCBI taxonomy): Eukaryota > Metazoa > Chordata > Lepidosauria > Squamata > Cordylidae > Hemicordylus > Hemicordylus capensis. Next base: position 263,903,828 of record NC_069657.1, on the reverse strand, counting down.
TCCTGAAGAAGACGGTTCTTTTAATGTAGGTCTTCAAGCAGCGGTGAATGTCCAACTTATGCCACTCCTTTTCCCTGGGGTTGACAGGCTTGGGACAGAAGGAGGACAGGACCAGGTTTTGAGACCTGTGAAAAATGGAGGCGACCTTAGGAAGAACTGAAGGGTCCGGGATTAAGGTTACTGAATCAGCTGAGAATATACAGAACCTGGGATTGGAGGACAGCGAGGCTAATTCTGAGATCCTTCTGGCCGAGGTGATGGCCACCAGGAAGGCCAACTTCAGGGAGAGGAAGCGTAAGGAAATGGACTTAATCGGTTCAAATTGAGGCTTATGAATGACCCGCAAGACTTTGTGGAGGTCCCACATAGGGAACCTATGTACTACAGGAGGGGATGTTAGCGATGCTCCACAAAGGAAATGCTTTAGGTGGGCATGGGACAAGAGAGACTTGTCCTTGAATGGTAGCAGAAGAGGAGCCAAGGCCGAAGAATGCCGCTTGACGGTATCGGCCTTAAGGCCCTTGTCGAGGCCGTCTTGTAGGAATTGTAGCAGTTCAGGTAGGGAACATGCCCTCGGAGTCAGGTGCCTGTTTCTGCACCATCTGAGGAAAACGCTCCAAGTGCACTGGTATATGCGGTGAGTGGAAGAGCGTCTGGAGGCCATCAGGGTGTCTAGAACGCTCTGGGAGTAACCGAAGCCCCCTAGAAGTTCCCGTTCAAGTGCCAGGCAGCAAGCTGGAACCAGGCGGGATCCGGATGGAGTACTGGGCCCTGCGAGAGCAGGTCTGCGGAGATGGGAAGAAGAAGAACTGGAGGCCCGGTTGCGAGGTTCAGGATCTCTGGGAACCACGGCCTGCGGGGCCAATGGGGGGCCACTAGAATCACCCTGGCCCCCAGGAGCCAAATGCACCTGAGAAGTCTGGCCAGAAGCGGAACTGGTGGGAAGGCGTAGAGGAGGATCCTTGGCTAGGGAGCCATCATGGCGTCCGTCTGTTCCGCCTGTGGGCACTGGAACCGACTGAAGAACCGTGGAAGCTGGGTGTTGCTGGGAGTAGCAAACAAGTCGACTTGAGGGGCTCCCAGTCTTCTGGACAGGAATAGGAAGGCTCTGTGGCTCAGGGCCCATTCGGCTGGGTGGATGTCTTGCTGGCTCAGCCAGTCCGCTTGTACATTCAGTTCTCCCTTCAGGTGGACTGCTGATAGGGAGGACAGGTGAGATTCGGCCCACTGAAGAAGCAGAACTGCCTCCTAATGGAGGGAGCGAGACCTGGTGCCACCTTGCCGGCTGACGTGTGCTTTTGCCGTCATGTTGTCGGTCTGGTCCAGGACATCCTTGCCCCTCAGCACAGGTAGGAAGGCTTGAAGGGCCAAGCGAATCGCACAAAGCTCCAGCCAATTCATGGAGAAGGAACCACTGGAGGCAACAAAGATGGAACCTCGCCCAGGGGACAGAGTCGATGGAGGAAAGCAGTAGACCCAATAACTGAGCCAGATGAAGGACGCGAGGCCTGCTGGTCGCCAGGGTCTTTGATGTCATGGACCAAATCTTGAGTCTGCGTTCCTCTGGAAGAAACAATCAGTCCCTTTGGGTGTCCAGGACTACTCCTAAGTGCTGGAGACTGAACGTGGGAGACAGGTGGCTCTTGGCATGGTTGACCTGGAAACCGTGGGACATTAGGGCCTCTAGGGTGATCTGGATGTCCCGTTCTGCTTGGTCTCGTGACAGCACGAGCAAATCGTCCAAATACGCAAAGAGGCGGACCTTTTGCAGGCGGATGTAGGCTACAAGAGGGGCCAGCACCTTTGTGAATGCCCTTGGAAAGGCTGAATGGAAGGGCTCGATACTGATAATGTGCTCCCCTGTAACAGAATCTGAGGAGATGACGGGATAGAGGGTGAATAGGAACGTGCAGATAGGCCTCTGACAGATCCACTGATGCCATCAGGTCCCCGTGTTGTAGGCCCTCCGCGATGGAGTGGAGAGTCTCCATACGGAACCTGCGCTTGCTTATCCACCAGTTTAAGGATTTTAGATCGAGGACTGCCCTGTAGGTGCCGTCCCGCTTGGGCACGGTGAATAAGATTGAATAAAGCCCTTGACGGTGCTCTGGAGGGGGGACAGGTTCTATGGCTGCGATGGCTAACAGGTGGTCTATGGCCTGTTGAAGGATTCTGTGTCTTGTGATGGATCGAGATGTTGGGGTGGGAAGAAACCTGTCTAGTGGGCGGCCTGACAACTATTAAATATCCCTCTAAAACTGTTTTCAGGACCCATTTGTCTGTGGTGGACGCCTCCCAGGCATGGTAAAAGTGGGAGAGGCGACCTCCTATCTTTAAAGAATCACTGTGATTGACGTGGCTTAAACTGCTGGCCCGGCTGGGCTCTCGAATTGGACTTGGCGGGGAAGTTTCCCTTTGGCCAATTGGGGCATCTAAATCTGTTGTCTCGCTCGCGGGGGCAAAAGGAACAAAATTAGTGCTGTTAAGGTTGACCCCTACGAAAAGAGCGCTGATCGTCCCTCCTGGCTGTGCTGGGAAGGGTCATCTTTCTATCCTTGGATTCAATGAGGATGTCCTTAAGGGCTTCATCCCCAAAAAGCTTAGTGGCTGAGAAGGGGACTGCCGCCAAGTTGGCTTTTGATGATGCATCAACCTGCCAGTGGCGGAGCCAAAGGGTTCGCATAGCAATAACATTAGTAGCTTTAGCCTGGGCCCCTGAAACGTACCACATCCAGGGTGGTGTCAGCAACGTAGGATTGTGCCTTCTGGAGCTTTAGGGCAATCTGGCGGGACCTGGCTGGATCTGGGGGAGGAGATTGAAGCAACTCATTGCTCCAGAGCAGTGCTGCCCGAGAAATGATAGAGACAGCTATAGAGGCTCTGATAGAAAGAGAGATACAATCGTTATTTCTCTTTAACTGTACTTCGATTCTCTTTCTCCTTCAGCGTCGACTCTCCATCTCGTGGGAGGACCGCACGAGAGGTCAGGGCTGCGACATGAGCATCTACCAGGGGCGTTTGGAGTTGTGCAGCTGCTGAGGGGATGAACGCATAGTGCTTGTTAGCTAAGGAAGAGACCTTCTTCTGAACTGCTGGTGCTTGCTACTCCTGCTGGAGAACTTCCGAGAAGGTATTTGGCAAGGGAAACAGGAGCTCTGGTGAAGAATGTGTAGGTAATACCAGAGATTCCTTGGAGGGAATAGCCCCAGATTGCAAACCCTCAATAGTGAGACCCAGGGTGTGCATAGCCTTAACAAACATGGAAAAATCGTCAGATGGAAAAAGGCGCTTAAACTGAGGGGGGGGGATTCCCCCATCCCCGTCTGTCCATCAGACCACTCCCCTTCTTCCCTGGAATCGTCCCCCCAAGTCCACCAGATCAGGGGAAACCCCCCCTGTAAGGGCTGCCCCAGCTTGGCCCGAGGGGAAATGAGGGGGTGCAGGGACCCTTCCTATGTGGGTAGGAGACTCTGGACACGCGTCTTCCGAAGAGTGGATTAGGGTAGAGTGTGTGGCAGAGGGTCTGGGATCCCTACGCCCCTTATGCTGCCCCTTGTGGCCCTTCCGCCTCTTTCTGTGGGATTTCCCATGCGGAGTCAGAATCAGAAGAGGAGAAGGAGGAGGGGGAGGGAGATCGCCTCCTTCGCGTGTGGCCCTTCTTTCCCCCCTTGCGCTGATGCAGGGCTTGCGAGAGCACATTGCTGATCCAGCTTTTCCAGCTCTCGGGCATCTCTGTCCCTGGGGCTGCAGAGGAGGTGGAAGAGGGAGGGGCCACTCCCTGGTCTCCTGCCGAAGCCTGCGCTATTGGTTCGAGCAGAGGGGGGCCATCCAATGGCGAGGCCTGAATTGGAGCCATGGAGGGGGGCTGCCTGCCCTCGGGGGCACCCGTTCCGCTAGGGGATTGCCGCCTGAACTCACCCCTCCTCGGACTGTATGATGCCCTCCTCCTCTCCCGAGGAACCGGTGGCCTCCGAGGATCTGACCGCTGAGAGAAGCTCCAGCACTTGGGCTCTCCTGCACTGCCACTGGGCCCTTGCATGGTCTGCCTTGTCGAGGGCCAAGTCCAAGTGGCGCCCTTCGCTCTGCGTGCCTGCCTGTGCAGCGGCAGCATGGCGGTCTTTCTTTGAGGCGCCCGCTGCCGCCACAGAGGGGGCGGTGCTGCCGAGGTACCCTCGCCGGGGGGGGGGGATGCGTTGGTCCTGGGCGCGGCTGTGGTGGGTCTAGCGGCAGCCGCACTCGCAGCGGGGCGGTCCGCCTTTGCCGTTTGCACCCTTTGCCTCTCCGTGCGTGGTCGGAGGCCCTGAAGGCACGGCTGCTCCATGGCAGGGGGAGAGAGAGAGGGGTGTGTGTGTCTGGGCAGCAAGCAGAGAGCGGAGGAAATGAGCGGGGTGAAGCAGGGAGAGAGGCTTGGAAGGGAGCCTTTGTAAAAGAAAAATTGCCTTTTTTTTTTTTGGAATAGGGGGGTTAGCAAGGCTGAGTATCCTTTCCTGGAGCATTAGCACTAGCAGGATGAAAAGAACTGGGTGGGGTTACCATCGGCTCCTTTTATGGCTTTCTAATTAGCATACGTCCTGCCCTGGAGCGAGCATGGGATGATAACCCAGGGAGTTGTCCTCACACAGCAGCCGAGAAGATACAGAGCAACAGAAGCACCCACAAGCCTCATTTGCTTCAACACCGGGGGTGGTGGTCAAGCAAGTGATGTCAAGCCAAGTAGAAAAAGCCATGTCTTCAGAAATGGTCTTTTCTCCAGGCCTTGGGGGCAGGGCTTGACAAAACCACTTTCCCCAAGTCCCTGCCTTAAATGGTGCCTTTTTTCTGGGGAGGAAATAAGCTACTAAAGTAAAATGCAAACAGTGCTGCAATGATTTGGATACAAGTTTTGCCAGAACTTTGCTGCCTGCAAACTAGACAGGGCTGGTCTGGAAGTTGAAGAGTACCATGACCTCAGAACAGTATGCTGGTGACCTCCAAACTTGACTACTACAATGTGCTCTATCTGGGGCTGCCTTTATATGTAGTCCAGAAACTGCAGTTGGTACGGAATGCAGTAGCCAGGTTGGTCTCCGGATCACCTCGGAGAGATGCCAACCCGAGACACTGGAATGCGCTCCCTGATGAAAGAAGAGCCTCCCCATCTGACAACGTTTAGAAAATCTCTAATGACACATTTATTCACCCAAGCAGTTTGGTTTTAAATTTTATTAGGTTTTAATTTGTTTTATGTTGCTGTAAACCACCCAGAGATGGAGGTTGGGGCAGTGTACAAAATAAAATAAACTAGCTGGTTCTCTTTCATTCTTGGTCCCTCGTTCTTAGCCCTCCCCTCTCCAATGTTTTTTCTCTCTGGCCAGCCGCTTTTTCTGGCCGGACGCCACTTTCTCTCCCCCCCACCCCGCTTTCTCTTTTCCCACTGCCACTGCTTTCCCCCCCCTCCACCGCCACTTTCTCTTTCTCTCCCCTGCTGCCCCCCCCCCGACTGGCCTGTTTGTTGGCCTTATGTTCCCTGCCACCGTCACCTTCCTCTACCCCTCCCCTCGCTTGTGAACTCTCACGAGAGCTACCATGCATGGGATTAATGATGGGTATGTCTAAGAGAATTGGATAGCTTGGATAGCCAGGATAGCTAGATAGGGGGTCAGTTTTGGTTGATGGGTGTGTCAACAAGAGGAGGTATTTCCCAGAACTAAAGACTGCCTCACCCCAGAACCAGTGAAAACTGATATAGCCAAGACTACAATTTTATTTGTCTAGATGTTCCGTTACTTACCAGCAGATTTTCAAACAGTGCAAAACTGATGGCAATTGATGTTGAACGACACCGGAAATCCATGAGTTCTGGATAAACTACAGTTTTTCCTTGCGTTAAAAATAATATGGGATATTTGTTTTGTTTATGTCTGACCCTGTAAGAAAGTGTGAACGAAGTTACTACTTCTAATAGAAAAAGTTCTATAGTATAGTTCTTACATCAACGAAGACACATTAGACACATGCCAACACAGGTGTGTCTGGTGGCTACTCAGGGACGGACCTTCTCCGTTGCTGCCCCGAAGCTTTGGAATGCGCTCCCTAGCGAAATAAGAGCCTCCTCATCTCTGACAATTTTTAAAAAGTATTTAAAGATGCACCTGTTCACCCAGTCTTTTAACTGATACTGTTTTGATTGTTTTTAATGTTGTTTTAGAATATTGTTGTTGTTTTTAATTGTCATATTTAAAATTTCTTGTTTTTGTTTTTAACTAATGTTTTAATGTTGTTTTTATTTTGTTGTAAATCACTCAGAGATGTAAGTTTTGGGCGGTATAAAAATATGTAAAATAAATAAATCAATAAAATTACTCCTAAACTGTAATTTACCTGCAAAATCCTATCTACCCATCTGTTACTATTATTATATAGTATACTAGTATCTTTTAGCCCGTTAAAATAACGGGCGCAAGTCTCCCGAAAATTGATGCCCATTGCTGTGTTTGCTGCCCGCTCTGCCGCCGTCTTTTCCCTCCCCATGGTCGGGCCGGACCTGCCACCGCCGTCTTTGTCCTTCCTGCAGCCGGGCCGGACCCGCCCCCACGTCTTCCCCCTCCCCGCGGTTGGGCCGGACCCGCCGCCGCTGCCGCCCCCGGGCCGGTTCCGCCGCCGCCGCCGCCTCTGGCCTCCCCGCGGCCGGGCTGGACCTGCCGCCGCCGCCTCTGGCCTCCTCCTCTTAAAACTTTTTAAGAGTTTTAAGGAACAGCAAACCCAAGACACCACTGAGACACGTGCCAACAAAAAGGAAAATGCTTAATAGTAAGACCTACTTACATTCCCACAGTTAAATATGAACTACTATTTGGGTAAAAAACATTTAGCATTATTTGAAATCAAACATAATGCTCCCCAGTTAAATCCACATTTCTCTAAGATGAGGTGAAAACATATTTCTGCCAACTCACATTGTACATATGTCTGCATCAAATGAAGAAAATACAATTCTTCTACTTCCAGCTTTGACCAGAACAGTTTTCAAAATTATATCTAGGTAGAGGTTCATGTCAAAGTAGGTTGAAAGATCACCATCCCATTTGCCATCCTGACAAAAAAACCAAAACTTCAGTTATTTAAATTTGTACAAGACTTTAAACAACAATTGATTTAAGTGTACTTCTTAACACAAAAGGGCAAATTACTCCCTTACAGAAAATCTGCTTTGGGTCAAAATACAGGGTTGGGTGTTTGACGAAACAAAGATTTGGCCAAACAACCAGTCAAAACGTTTTATTTAACACATTAACTTCTCTAGAACAAGGAGTGGAAAATGTTTTTTGATCATCAACAGAACCGATACTCATGCTTACTAATCAGTTAACTATTATCACAGAATAATGAAATTAAACGTTTTTAAAGTTGAAATTTTTTAAGACTGGCACCTTAAAATTAAATACTGAAGTTAAGTATTCTAAAGCTAGAAAACTCTGTCTGGTTTAGAAATTCAACTCACTCGCCCCGATAGAGAGTCAAAAGGAAAAAGAAGCAAAAGCACACTAAATTGTAGAATCTGACTAAATATTGGAATGAAGTAACTAGGTAATGTTCATACTTCATGCAGATATTAAGTTATACATTAAGAATATCATTACTAACCCTTTGCTGGCAGATCCATTTTATTTCTATATTAAAGCCAACATTTTCAGGAATGACCTCTAGTACCTGGATGGAGAGAAAAACATTAAAGCAAACTCAGAGTCCTGACAGTAAGAACTAGCCATCGGGGGTGGAAGTGTGGGATACAGTGCTAAAATCTTATCTTAAAAGGTGGTTGAATTGGGGAAGATTTCCTTCTGATTCATTTATTTTCAGATTCTCAGGGGAAAGGTTTCAGGAAGACACATTTCAATAATTCACTGTAATCTTTAGCAACAAAATATTCCAAAGTATAATACTGTTATTTTAATAGGGAAAATCTTTAAAAGTTATCCTTAGCTACAAACAATGGAAACTATTTACATAATATTGATCTTTGTTCTGTGACACTGCCAGGTATATTCTAGCTTCTTAAATAACCTAGAATGAGACTCTTGGACTTCTGTTTTATTGTTACTCCCTTTTATTTTATAGCGTATAGTTTTTTGTAACACTGTATATAGGTGGTGGGAATGAATACTTACAGTTTGTAAAGAGGGGAATGGCTGCATGTCAGAAGAAGTGTTTTCTTCTCCTTTAAATGATTCTGGAGTAAAATATAAAAGATGCCTTGAATTCTTAAGCAAAAACTACACACCACAATAAAGGGTATCTACGATTTCTAACCAATTAGTTCTCTCTCACTCTCTCTCACACACACACACGATCAGCAACTGTCAGCCTGCAGAATGACTCTGTCCCACCACCAGAGATGCCACTGGCCTTGCACAAAACTACTCTGCTGTTTACTAGCAAGACTAGCTCCCCATCCCAAAAGGGGTGGGTGTGAGAAGAGAGGGCAAGAGAGAAACCCACATGCTCTTTCTAAGAGCTACCAAGTGAGGCACACTCACTTTGCCAATCTCCCAGGGATGGATCTGCAATTAAACAAGTGTGTCCAATGAATATGGGCAGCCACTAAGAACAGCCCTGCTCGGTCAGGCCTAAGGCCTATCTAGTTTAACATCCTGTTTCACACAGTGGCCCATGCCTCAGAGAAGCCCACAGGCAAGAGATGCCCTCAGGCATGCCCTCTCTCCTGCTATTGCTCCCCTGCAACTGGCATTCAGAGGCATCTTCCCTCTGAAGTGAGAAGTGGCCTATAGCCACCAAAACTAGTAGTCAATGATAGACCATGAACCTGTCTAAGCCCCTCTTCAAGCCATTCAAGCCAGCTGGTGGGAGCCACACCTGAATTTCCGACTTAAATCAATATTTCCCCAAAGGAATCAATGAGAAAAAAATATTAACTCACAAATAGTTGGGCAGAAAGCGCTGAAATTTCACATGGTGTTCCTATATGATTATCGCATTAAATGTTGAGGAGATCAGTCCACCCGCTGGTTAATGAATTCTTAATTCTAAAAAAATCTTATAAAATCAAAGGGTAGACTGATCTCCCTGAACATCCACACATTTAATGCTACCATCATGTGCTACCCCCATATTGATTTTGAGAACTTTCTGATCAGCCATTCTGGAATTATAAAATGGGGTGGCAGTTTCCTCCAAATGAGGCTTGGATGATGGACAGAGGGGGGGGGGGTTCAATTCCAGAACCTTTTGTAACTTTCTGCCATGCAACAAAGCAGTTATGACACTTTTAAACAGTTTTAGAAACTAAAAAAAATACTGCAAGTCAACGAGTGAACCAATATCCTTGAAAGTCCACAAACCTAAAGCTATCATCAAGTGAGAGCATTAAGTGTTTAATTTAATTCCATACCATGTGAAATTTCTGAGTTTTCTGTCCAGTCATTCAGGAGTTTTTGAGTTTCCCATTGATCCCTATGGGGAACTTACCCACTGAGGCCAATGCTCAATTCTTGCACACAGGCCCCTTCAGAACATGTTACTCCACTGCATTGCCTTCCTCCTACCCTTTTAAAAGACCAGCAGAACAGTAGTTCGATATGCCGGTAAGCCGTGGGTGTGTATGTTGAAAGCCAGGCCTCACTTTCCAACCATTAATCACCATTTCAAATGGCCTTCCTGACCCACTATAAAAACTCCACCCAGAGAGCCATCTTACTTCTCTAGAAGCCCAATATTAATTATAATTTTGTTATACAGAGATCTTATGCCGTGATAAGTGGCAATGCAGTGTCAGCTTACACAAGTACAGTAGCGCGGATATCGTGAGCTGATAACCAGATCAATAGGTTCTGCATATTGCATCTCAGACAAACGTATTTTGTGAGCTATTGTTTGATAATATGATTGATTCATTTGTACACAAACTCTTGGATCTTAAGGAAGGGATCTCTACTGTAGGACATACTCAACCAACAAGTCTGTTCAGAACCAATGTGCAATAAATAGGAATTATCAAGGTTTTCAGAGGTCTACATACCTTGACTATCTTTAGACTTCAATGCAACAACGTTTGTTAGCTACCAAAAAAAAAGGGGGGGGGAATAAGGGCTTTTAAAAACTTGTTTGCCAAGAAAAGGTAAGGTATTTATTCCATCTATCAAAACAGCTTATGCATACACCTCAAAATAAATCTGTGCAGCGACTGTAGTAAAAGGAAGGCTTGTTCCTACTTGATTGTCTTTCAGAACTACCTATCTGTTCAAGCTGAATGATCTGTATCATACAGAAACAGTGGCTTCTCTGATGTAGCACTCTGCCAAGCTCCCCACATGGAGCTTCAGCAATCATGGACTCGATATGCACCGAAAAGTTAGACTGCCAGGTCCTAGAAACAATTGGGTTTGTTTTTTTCTCTTTTGTATCCAATGATCAGCAAAATCCTTCCCACTTGCCAAAAAAGGCAGTAACTTCACAGTAAATTATGTTGAGCTTTTGCTGGAAAATGTGTGTACCTTATCTCTCCCTGAAAGCAATGGCTGATGAAATACCTCAGTAGTCTTGAGTTCTTGGCATTTTTGAACTCCTGTGAATAGGAATTAGGAGTTCTGGGGTTCACCATCCATGCTGCCTGTAGTAAGCATTATTCTAGTTCTGTTTCACAGTTGGGAAGATGTAGCCACACCATGATAGAAACTGTTGTTATTAATTCCCACTGTGGAAAGAGAAGCCAGCAGCTATTGGGAGCTGCTTCACACCATAGCGGGGGTTCAAGCGTGATGTATAGCCAGATTAAACTCTGGCTGTGCATGCGCTCTCAGCCTCAGGAGCATGCACCTCTCTCCCCTTTGCAAGTCTCTGAAATATTCAACTTCCAGTTGTTAAATACAAGCCAGGATCACTTGTAACATCTGAACCTACTGATCCTGGCTTATTTTAACCAGAGTTCTTGATAAAGCACAAACTGAACTCAAGGTCAGATAATGGTTCAGATCTGATCTTAACTTGTTCATGATAGTTTCAAACATTTATTAGAATAAGCTAGGATCAGTTAATTCAGATGTGAGGATTACATATGACTTTTTTTAAAAAAAGACAACTGGAAATTGACTATTTGGAAGGCCAGGGATAATGCGAAGCCATGTTTAATCTCGTTTCTGCATGAGTTGTAAACCAGCTTGATACTGTGGCTTTAACACAATGTGTTAAAATGCTCTAACAGAATTATCACAGCAGAAGGTTGTTTCCATCTATTACATTTTATCCCATCTCTTCTTCAAAGAGCTGTGAGTGGAGAGAATATGGTCATCCTCATCTCTCACTGTATCCTTACAACAACTTGTGAGGCAGGTTGTGCTGAGCACATACAACTGGTCCAACATCACTCCGTAAGCTTCAGGGCTGAACAAGGCTTTGAACCCAGTTTAAGTCCAAACCTTTGGCCACTACACCACTACCTGGCTCTCCAGGTTAGTAACCACACTTCAAGCATGCCCTTTCCAAATGAGTGTGGTAGTTTGAATATGATTATTAAAAAGGTGTAGTGACATCATGAGAGCATTGGAGAAACCTGGATTAACCTTTAGCAAAGATGCTGCAGACAAACAAGGTAATAGCTGGTCAAAGAAAACAGCAAGTCATAAAAACCGGCTGCTTAACTGTAACAGGTAATATGGTAGTGATCCGGTAACACTCATAAAAGTGGGTTCTGAGACTGCGCAGAACACTTTGGATAGAAATAGTTAGCTCCTCATGGTGCCGATCAACTATCCACTGCACGTGCTTCGCGCCCGCTCATATCGGCGGTTTGGCGCCTCACAGCTCAGTTTCTTGTTGGCCACTCCAGTGCAGCTGTTTACTGAATCTTGTGTAGATATGTTTGCAGTAGCTGTTGTGGAGATGGATGGGAGGATTTTATGAATGTTATCAGATCACTACCAGATCACCTGTTACAGGTAACCAACGGTAACATCCATAAAAGTGGGTGACTCACGAGCTTCACTACTCCTGGAGATGGGAGCATTTAGTTACTGCAAAACTCACTTGATTACACCCCTCCCAAAATTTGCTGCTGCTGTTGGTCCACCGCATAGTGTTTCACTGCATAGTGTTTCATAATTTCTGATGCCCACGTTGCAGCCATGCATATGTCCTTGAAATTTATTCCTGATAAATGCACTGCTGAGGATGCATACACCCTCATAGAGTGGGACTTTACGGCTTTAGGATGATCCACCTTCTGCATCTTGTAAGCCAGGTAAATAGTCTCCATCAGCCAATGAGGGAATCTTTGTCTTGAAACAGGATGTTCCCCATCTTTTTGTTTATAAGTGACTAACAGCCTTCTTGTCTTCCTTATTGCAGATGTTCGCTCTAAATAGAACAGAATAGCACGTTGTACATCCAGGCTGTGCATCGCCTCTTCCAGAGGTGTCTCCGGATACCAGAAAATATCCTGGTTCATGTGGAAGTGTGAGACAATTTTAGTTCGGATGTAGTCTAACCACATCACGACCTTATTGTGGAATTTAGTGTACAGTTCGTCTACACGTAAAGCAGTGAGCTCACTCACCCTTTTTGCCTTTGTAATGGCAATCAGAAATACAGTTTTTAATGTCACTATTTTAAGCTTTGCAGTGGCCATTGGTTCAAATGGCTTTTCTGCAAAGGCCGAAAAGACCAATGAAATACTCCACCTATCCATTGGTCTTCGTACTGGTGGTTACAGATGTGTTACCCCTTTTAGAAACCTTTTACTGTCAGGGTGACTGAAGACAGTCTTCCCATTGCACCCCGTGGAAGGAGGTAACGGCAGCCAAATGACCCTCAATGAGGTGTTTGCTAAGCCTCCTGACTTCAATGTTGTAAGATAATGCAATATGTCCCATATGGAGGCATCCCTGGCTCTAAAGGAGAGCTGGTCTTGTGGTAGCAAGTATGACTTGTCCCCTTAGCTAAGCAGGGTCTTCCCTGGTTTCATATGAATGGGAAACTGGAAGTGTGAGCGCTGTAAGATATTCCCCTTAGGGGATGGAGTCGCTCTGGGAAGAGCAGAAGGTTTCAAGTTCCCTCCCTGGCTTCTCCAAGATAGAGCTGAGAGAGATTCCTACCTGCAACCTTGGAGAAGCCGCTGCCAGTCTGTGAAGACAATACTGAGTGAGGTGGACCAATGGTCTGACTCAGTATATGGCAGCTTCCTATGTTCCTATAGTCCTTGGCCTTTGTGTGCGCTTTGAATTGTTTCCATTTTGCACTATAGTTTTTTCTTGTAGACACCTTTTTATCATTTAATAAAATGTTGTCTAATAGTTTATCCTCCATATCGTAAGCCTTAACATTTGCAGGTTTGGATGTAACAGGCGGCCTCACTCCTGTGTGAAAAGATCCATTGTTTGCTTTAACCGTATATTTTCCCCTGCCGACAGTTTGAGTACTTGCTGAAACCATGGTTACCTTGGCCACCATGAAGTTATTAGTGTGCGATGAGTGCCATCCTGTAAAATCTTCGCCACCATCCAATTGAGAAGTGACTATGGGGGGGGGGAAGAGGACAAATAGAATAAACTGCATGTCCACTGCTACTGTAGTGCATCGCCCTTTGATCGCTCTCCCAGTCCTGCTCTTGAGCAGTACTGACTGCATTTCGCATTCTCCCTCATTACAAATAGGTCTGCTGTGGGCTTTCCCCAGGACTTGAATAGGCCCTTCAGGCAAGCTGTATTTAACTCCCATTCATGTTGTTGAAGGAGCACTTGGGGCCTGCTCATGCCATCTGCAAGAGTATTGTTTATCTCTCTTATGTGTATCACCAGATGAATCCTCTGTGGAATGCACCAGCTCCATCTCTGTTGGCTTAAATTGCAGAGGGAGCGGGACACTGCCCCCACTTGCTTGTTCACATACACTATTGCAGTTTTGTCCATCTGCAGTTGTATTGTCTTTCCAAGGAGATGTTCCTGAAATGACTTTATATGGCCGTAGGTAAATTGTATTGTCCATCTGCAGTTGTAATGTCTTTCCAAGGAGATGTTCCTGAAATGACTTCATAGCCTTGATAGCTGCAAGCAGCTCCAGGAAGTTTATGTGAAGAGTCTGGAGTCGGGGTCCAGAGCCCCGTGCCTTCAGGCCAGACACATGAGCTCCCCAGCCTGTTAGAGAGACATCTGACATTACCCAAACTTCCGGCACTGGAACTTTGAACATAGTGCCTGCCAGAAGATTTTCCTCTTTTGTCTGCCATACTAGTGATCTCAGTACCATGTCTGGTAGGTGCAGAAGATGGCCTTGGCTGTCCACATTCGACTGGAAAGCTGACAGATACCACTGTTGCAGTTTCTGCATCCTCAGTCTCACATAATGGACTGTGGTGGTGCATGAGGCCATCAGGCCCATTAACACTTGAACTGTGTGAGCCTGTTGAACTGAATTCAACTGCAATGATAGCACCAACTTTTGAATTCTCTGAAAACGTTCCTCTGGCAGGTATGCTCTCTGCCGATCCATGTCCAGAACCACACCTATGTACTGTAGTCTCCTGGAAGGTGTCATGGGACTTTTCTCAATTGATTTGGATGCCCAACATTTCCAGAAGACCCGTCATGCATGTGATCTGTGAAAGTAACTCGTCTTTTGTTTTTGCCGTTATCTCTCTTTATAAATCTCCCCCCCAATCTTTATCAACCAGTCTTCAAGAAAAGAAAACACCGTCACTCCCAGCATGCGTAAATGTGCAACCAGTCCAAAGGGTAGCACATTTACTGGTAAAAGCTCTTGCACACTGATATTTCCTGTGACTTTCCTGTATGCTGATGTGAAAATATGCGTCCTTGAGGTCCAACATTGCAACCCATTCCTCTCCATGTAGGAGAGGCAGGATAGCTTGCAACATAATCATACAGAACTTTCTCACATCAAAAAACGGGTTGGGCCACTGCAGGACCATCATAGGGCATATATTCCCATCCCGTTTTGAAAGTACTGGGAGTAGAATCCCCCGTGTCTGGTTACCCACTATACTGGAGAAATCACCCCCTTTCCAAGCAGTGTGTCCACCTCTTCCATCAATGCTGTCATTGGTGGTATGTACTTCACTCTCACATATTCCAGCAATCTCTTGAACTCAATGGTGTAACTGGTCTGGACTATCCGGAGTACCCGGAGTCTGTTTGGTGTCATGCATGAGCATGACTTGCCAGTTTGATGTTGTGTCTGGCAATGATGTTTGGTGGTAATGATAGAGATGTCACGGTTGTTAGGGACGTCACTGCTGTTGGGGGAGAGGGTGTTGTCTCTCAATGGAAGTCATACAAGTGGACTTACGGAGCAATCAAAGATGTTTTTGTTGTTGCAGAGCCTTATTGCATGCCCCCTGGTTGCTCTTACCCTTTTGGTCATATGGTTACTTATTATATCTCTGGAAGGGTCTACCAAAGTCTTATGTAGACCCTTTTTTAACCTACGGCCATATTTTGCCTACAGCCACAAGGCTGATATCTAGAAGCTGTAAACGAAGATGCTGTGGATGTTAAGGTCTTTGCCATGTACTTAGATTTCCCCCACTTTTCCATAGGGGAATCGGTGTTGTCGCAGAACAGACCCTTGCCATCAAATACCAAGGCCTCAATCTTGTCTTTTATGTGCTGCGGCAAGTTGGTTGAATGCAGCTAAGTATGTCTTTGCAACAGAAGTGCGGGACTGTTTCTGCTAAATGTTTAGTGTTACATAGTTGTTTTGTCACTGATATTGTTTTCGAAAACACTTCCATACATTTCTTTTGGAATGCCTTTGGTGGCACACTATCTTTCTCCTGTTAGAGAGTGTCCCACAAAGAAGGCATGTACTTAGACAAAACACACCTTACAGTTTGCAGTCTTAATTGCTAGGCATGCAGTAGCATACTCCATATGTCCCAGCATATCTAGTTTTTCCCCTTCCTTGTCAGCTGCGTGGTATGATGCTGCGACCCCTTCGATGAGGACACACAATCAATAACTAAGGAATTTGGGGTGGGATGTTTAAGTAACCATTCTCTTCTTCCTCTATTCTGTACAGGGTCTCAAGCCTCTTAGAAGTTGGTATGGATGAGTGCCAACACCTGCCAAGCCATTTTTGCAGCCTTTGTTATCAAAGGAAGCATAGGCAAGTATACTGGTTGAGCCACATTTGTTTTCTTCATGAAATTGTAGACAGGATTGTCTAGATCACTAACTTTTTGCTTTCAGTCAAGACCAAGCACATCCGCCATCTCAACAATTTGGAGGTAAGATTTCATTTCCTCCATTGAGGATATAGAAGCCTCTGTTGCATCGTCATCTTGTTGGAACACCACTGATGTCTGTCACAACACCATCGATGCCCTAGACTGGAACGGGGTCATAGGAGAAGTTTTGGACACATCCCCTAAATCTTCCTCAATGTTGAGACCCTGGCTCAAGAATCCCCGGAACGTTGATGCCGAAGGGTGCTCTCCTCCGGTTCCAACATTGCAAGGATATTTGGGGCTGTCTCGGGATCGAAAACAGCCTCGGGTGTTGTCATCGGCATTGACGTTGAACACCACAGGCGATTGGCACTCCTGTCTCGACACTGATGTAGATACCAGGGTCCTCAGCAATGATGGGGATTGACACGGCATAGGTGCTGGTGATAGAGACACTGCCTGACATCAAGGCACAGATTCCAACAAAGTACGAGTCCTTTCCCGCTCTAGCATCAACTTCGACGGTGATGGTTTAGTTATGCATTGCAATAGTGACTGGTTCACCAGGCACCGTAAGCCGGACGGAGAAGGGGTTGTAGTGCTGGGCAGTGACAGACGCCTCTCCTTTCACTCACTCTTCTCTCTATGCTTTTTAGTGAGTGGGGAGCCTGATATCCTCTCGCCTCGCTTCCTTTCCTTCTCCTGGTAGTGAGACGAATGACCTTCAGGCACTCATGGCTCCTTAAATGGAAATCCTTTCGATATCGATGGCCCAGGCATCAGGGATTTAGACTGTGTTTGCATTGCAGTCTCCAATGTTGATCTCGATACTGTGGCTATCGATTCCGGAGACTCTGAAACACTCTCTGGAGTCAGCACCTCCTCCAACAAAGCCATCCTCAAACAGGTTGCTCTATTTTTCTTAGTCTGTTTAGAGAATGAGTTGCAAATGGAGCACACGAAGGCATTATGCTCTTTCCCCAAACACAGAAGACAACGGTCGTGGCTGTCAGTTGAGGGGATTTCCCCCCTGCAGTGTGTGCACCTCTTAAAAGATGTTTATTTCTCTAGGCTTGGGGCTAGTAAAGGACATCCCATATATCATCAAGTCAAACAGTTCGTGGTCATACACCTTTCAAACACTTTGCTGAGATACTGTTGTCCAATAAAACAAAGAATAAATCCAACCAGTCCGATTTTAAAACACAATAAGTACTACTTTACTTTATCCATAGGGAAGTCCATAAACAAAGTCCAGTCCAAATCAGAGTCAAGTCCAATTATCCAACATTAAAATACTTTCACCAAAGAACCGAGTGCATTGGTGGTCAGGAAGAAACTAATCTGTGAGGCGCCAAAGCGCCGATATGAGCAGGTGAGAAGACACGCAGTGGGTGGCTGATTGGCACTGCGAGGAGCTAAGGATTTCTACCCAAAGTGTTCCATGCAGGAGCAGAACTCACTTTTATGGATGTTGCCAGATCATGACCTAGATCTGGTATTGAAACCAAACCACACCTTTTTATCTTGAGCTACCACAAAGCATTATCTAGGATACCTTAGCAACTCAGTTACCTCTGCAGCCTCCTGACTTCTTAAAAAAGCCTTAGTATTTTACAATAGTGCTGATTTGGTGTTTGGCAAGGGGATTTGCACTCATCAACCCTCTAATCAAACAGAAAAAAGTAAATTCTATTAAAGGACCTTAGAGAAGCACTTGGCATGCATCCATATTGTTCAGGATAACACAAGACAATGTAGTCTACATTGGCAATATTTCAGTTCTTCAAGTACCTTAAGAGGCCTTTGTGTAAATGCAATATGGAAAACCTATTCTTTCTAGAAGGCAGTATGGAACAAAAATGCAGTAGACAGGATGTTTAATTGCAGAAGCTTAATATGAACTTCAGCCCTCTACATAAGGATGCTGTTGGATCAGGACAAGGCCCACCTAGTCCAGCTTTTTGTTTGTCACAGAACCCCTCTTCAGCTGATCCTCCCCTACAACTGGTATTTAGAGACATACAACCTTTGAATCTTGAGGCAGCACCTATCAATAGATTTGTCTTCCATGAACTTGTCCAAGTCACTTTTTAAGCCATCTAAGCTCTGAGACCCTTGGGATGGAAAAAGCCTTTTCCTTCTAGGAATATTTTGAGTGTGGTTCCTACAGAAATATCCTCTTGTAGATAGCAGTCAGGATTCTTAAAAATATGACTTCCTCTATATGAATTCCCCTAGTAAAAAGCAGGGCATCTCCAGATGATAGCAGTGCATTTTTTAAAAAACTAAAGGCAAGACTAGCTCTCACAAGAGCAGGGCCCTTTGTGTAGTGACACCAGACTTAAGAAGAAACCTTCCAGGGAGGAAAGAAAAGAGGGAGAAGAGAGAGGTTCAGCCCATTCAGACAGCAGGTTAGAATTGTTTCACCAGACATTTGGGATGGGCTGATCCATGGCTCTCCAGCAAATAATAAAATAAATTGTTACATTGCTTTTGTTCACTGTGGTTATTGGTCCAATTTTAGAATTTGTGTTTTATGCTTGTAATTATTATGAGCCATCTTCAAGGCCTATGATGTGCTGAGATGAGGGATAAAATGGAATAGCTTTTGAAAAAAGTTATCTTGGGTCAGTCTAGAACATTACCTTTAGCAACTGCAGTTGGGGAAATGTGAGCTCTTTTACTGGTATCTCAAACAGTTCCAATGGATCCAGATCATTTTTCTTTTGGAGAAAAAGGGGAAAGTTAGATTACTGGATATTGGCAGTTCTCCAAGTACATCTAAGAACTACCATTTATTCCATCACCTCCACCCGCTCCCAAGAACAATCTGTGCAAAGAAAGCCAGTTTCCCTGCAGGATTCCGCTGTAGCAGCGTTCAGTGGGATACTCAGTCCTGCAACCAGCACAACTGTTCAGAGGTTGCAGTGCCTCTGTGTCTCTCCGCCAACACTAATAGACTGATGCTGTGAGGGCTTATAGGAGTAAGGTCTCTCACAGCAGCAGTGCACAGATGTGGGAGGGGAGGCTTGCACGCTGCTGCCCAATCATCTGAGCACAGCAGCAAGAAAGCAACTTTTGGCTATACTTGTGGTTATCTGGGATTAGAACGATGAACTCCAAGTGTTTTGATCTTAAACTTTGTACAAGCAATATGTAAATGCAAGTGGCACTACCAATTTGAAAAGGGTAGGGACAATATGAATCTCAAGGAAACAGCAAAAAGATTAGTAATTATTACAATTGGCTTTACTAATTTGAAGGTGCCTTGATCTGTTACATATAAATTAGAAAGCTTAAAAAAACTACAAGTTAATAACTCCAAATGCCCTAATAATTCAGCTTATGAATGGTGCTCCAGGTCTGCTTTGCTTAGAATAGAAAGCATGACAGAACTGAAACAGACACACCATCTTAAACCCATTTCAGAAAAAACAAGCATTTTGCTGGTTTCCATTTCAATCACAAGTGCATATTTTGTCAGCAAAAGTTAAATATTCAGTTTCAAACTCCATTCAAACAAAAGTGGCTATTTTCAGCAAACAAGCTTCCTTGAGTTCTTGAACTTTTACATGGGTACTTTTAATACCTTTTTCATTGTCATACAGCAAGTAAGATCATGATATATAATGGGGATGAAATCCCTGGAAAGATGTACATCAAATTCCACAAACGCTGCTCCCTAAATTAAACAGAGGGAGAAAAAATATATTAATCCTGTAAATACACAAGGACAAAAAAAAGTGAAGCTTACATTAAAATGCTCGTATGCTATGCTCCGTGGTTTATACTAGTCTACAAATAATAATTACAGGAAAAATAACCCAGCACAATACTTTCTACAACTACTTAGAATAATTTCTGGAAATTTAATCATTGGATAAGAGTGAGAGAGAAAATGTGTGTGTGTGGTTTTTGTTCGTTTGTTTGTTAAGAATAGAATTTTCCTGACCTTGCCTCTTCCCATTTTTCAGCTCTTAATCTTTTTTGTTGCCCCTACCTTACTTCCAACACCAAGATTTTGAAACTGCTACCTCTGACCCCATGTGTCTATATGGACAAGGACTTAGAGCATGTTTCAAACTCACACTGATCATTTCTCAGTTACAGGTCACTGGAGACCACTTCTGTTCTCTCATTACTGAACACCAAACACATCATGCATTGTTTACCTAATGTATTCCTGGACATGAAGTTGAGATCCTGCAATGGATCTAACTATGCAAGAAAGAATGACTCAGACAAGTAAAGGAATTTTGAGGGCGATAGATGACATTAAGCTCTCAGTGTGTACAAGTGAGCTGAACACATCTCAGATTTTCCTTTCTTCCCCCTCACATTCACTATTCCTTTAACCACTCAATGTTTCAGACATATTCAAGACAAAAGCAAGAGTCATAGGAAGGATCCTGCATGCTGTTCACAGAATTCCCAGGTACGTATTACCAAAAATAAACATAAAGACCGATATCCAGACTAATGAAGCACAATCATATTACACTAGTACAAGGTTGTTGCACTAGCTAGTTGTGCTAGGGTTGGAGCTTGAGTTCCAAATTAGTATTGTGCGAGCAGAAACATCCTTGCATCTGTGGTTCACCTCATGCTGGGAAACCTCTTCCTCTGTCTGTTTACACTGCAGGCATCGTTTGCATGAGAGTGCAACTTCAGAATTTTGTGCAGCTATGTAACTTTCTTGCAGGTGCACAGCTTTGTGCTTTGTTAGTCTGGATGCTGGGCAACATTTTAGAGTTTACAATTTTTGATTTCTAGGGTTCTAGGGTGTGCGTGTGTACATATGTACACACACACTTTAACTGAGTAGGCAGACTTGAGCTGAAAAATTATTTACAGCAAGAACTGTGAAAAAGCATAGAAGGATGCTGGGTAGAATTCTGTAACAATGCAACAGTGTATTTATAGCCTGGAATGGCACTATAAGCCTACTTGAAATATTTAACACATTTATGAATTCCAAATATGGAAGCATCACATTTTAATATAAAGTATTACAGACATAATTCTAGAAACATGGTTTTGTGTAATTATTTACATTTTTTCATAGCCTAGAAAGTGCTTTGTGTATACTGCACATCCTGTATCTGTTTTGAAGTATAAACCAATACACATTTTTATAGGTGTAGCAATGTGTCAAATGGAAACTTTTAGCATTATAGGAAAACCTCGGTATTCATGAGGGTTTTGTTCTCGGGTAGTGCCACATATACAGAAACTGCAAATACCAGGTAATTGGGGCTATGGAACCATGGGGGTTAGGTTCCTAAGGTTGCGGGGGCGGAATGGGCCAAAATTTGTATTTTGGTTTGTTTGTTTATTTAAAAAGAAATTGGCAAAAACACGGCCAAAGATCCAGCAAAAATGGCTTTAAAATCGCTGTGGAGGAAGTCAATTTTTGTGTGCAAAGAAGTCAATTTTTTTGTGCAAAGAAGTCAAATTTTTTGTTTAATGTTTGATGTAATGAGATTTTCAAGATATTGTTAAAATCAATAAAAATTTAAAGCAAAAAAAAAAAATTGCTGCGGATGGCAGTGGGATTGTGGCAGAGGTGCATTTTACCTGCTAAAATCACCATAGATGACAGAGGCGGCAGCAACAGCAGGGATTGCAAAGAGGAAGAGGTGCCTTTTGCCTTTTCAAATTGCCACAGAGGCAGCCGTAGCAGCAGGGATTGTGGCAGAGGCAGCAACGGGGACTCCTTCTCGCAGGAGTCTCTGTTGCTGCCTCCGCCAGAATTCCTGCAGCCGATTCTGCAGCAATTTGAAAAAGCAAAATGTGCCACCATCTCTATGCAATCCCCACTGTTGCTGCTGCCTGTGCTGTCACCTGCAGCGATTTTAGAAGGTAAAATGCACCACCTCCACTGCAATCCCACTGCCTCTGCTGCCATCCACGGTGATTGTTATGTGTAATATGCTGCCTCCTTCCACCTCGCCCCCCTCCAAACCAAGCCCTTTACTTGTAAAGGGAATCCTTGCCGGATTCCCCTTTACAAGTATGGCCTTGGCCAACCCCTGAGTGTCTCCCCACCCTGCCGTGTATGATGAAGTCGGGTGCCTATTCCCTGACTGCAGATACGCGAAATCGCGAGTGCTGAAACCACCGATAACGAGTTTTGCCTATACATCTTTTCTACATTATGTGGGAAATGTGGAGAATGAACAAATACAACTGTTCACATACAAAAAACCAATCAAGGCAAAATATTACACACATACATGTTTAGCAGCACTCTTTAAAGAAGCAACTGTATTTTCTTGAAGTTTTGCAAGCCTGAAAAAAAGAAAAGAAAGTATTATTTGTTTAGATTTCTTACAAGCCAAAAAAAGTAAAAATCACAAGTTCATTTCATATACAAAGAAAGTCGTCCAAGCAAGCAGCTACTAGGGTTGTACATTGCACTGGGCCAGTAAATTGGAACTGATGAAATGCAAGCCTCATCGGGTTGAATGATATGATGAAGAGGTTTGCCAGATAAAGAGATAAAATTTGGGGTGGGGAGGGAGGCAGAGCGTCGCTGCTGAAGATGGAGGATGCTTGAAGGGAAAGCTCCTAAGTTCCCGGCAGCACTTATGCCTGAATCAAACACCAACCATGGACAATCTATGCTACAAATGTGCAAGCACTCAAAAGTGAAACCCCCTCAAACCAAGGGTGATCTTTAAAAATTCCTGTTCCCCACAGAGAGGAAGGGAGAAGGCAGGCAAAGGGCTACTGGGCAAATGAGGCCTAAAATGGAGGCTGAAGCAGGTCTAGATGAAGGGCCTACAGCTATACTTTTCGTTTTTGCCGGGCTTTTACCCTGTAGTTTACCTATTTACTCCCCCCGCCCATTTTTGTTAGTTACTTTAGTTTTATTTAGAATGTAATTTTAATGCTGTCTTGTTTTGCATGTTTTTGTACACTGCCCAGAGTCTTCGGAGTGGGCAGTCTATAAAATGTTTCTAATAATAAATAAATAAATAAATAAATAAATAAATAAATATAAGCAGCTAGAACTGATTTGCACAGAACTAGATGACAGTCAGAACTTTGTAGTTTATAAGCTTCAAGAGCTCTTGAGACCCATAAATAAGCAACTAGATCAAACTACAAAGAAATTAACTGATGTGGCTGAAACAGCAAGTGAGGCAATGGGACCTAGGCCTGAGCCTTAATGCAGAAATGGCAGTTTCTAGAAGCAAGTCACAAGATATGCAAATCAAGCTTGAATATATGGATGACAAGCTGAGGAGAAATACCCTGCATTTCAGGGAGTGAATGTGAAGGAGCAGATTTGCAGGGTTTCTTGTCAGGATGTCCACCAGGTGCCCTGCAATTAGAATATGGAGTTGCTCCAATGTTGGTAACATACTTATAGGACAGCCCCCTCCCCTCACCCCAATCAAGGAAAATGAATAATTAGAAACCAAGATATATTATAGCTAAATTTTTGGACACAAGAAGACAGGACAAGATCCTAAAAGGAAGCCAGGGCTCCTTTGCTTATCATGGAAGCAACATCACTATTTCAGGATCTGTCCCAGGAGACACTGGCACACAGAAGAGCCCTCAGAGATAAATACAGATACATAGATAAATATAGTATAAATACAGGTGGGCTTCCCATTTAGATTAATCTTATACAAAGGAGAATTATTGTCAGCACAATGTTGAAGACAGTTGGGCTTCCAGTCCCAGACCACCTCTGCAAAAAAGCAGAAGAGATGGAACTAAGTGACAACCTGGGCAAATGGAAGATGTGTCAAGAGTGCAAGGACTGAGCATTCACTATTATTTCCTCCTACTGTTCACTTCATTTGTAAAGAAGAAGAAATTCAGGTATATGTTTGTATCAGTTCAAGATCAGTTGAACATTATGAGAAGGAACCAGAGATACTTCCCGGAAAACCCCACCACAAAGGGAGAGATATTGGAACAAAAATAAACTTGGAAGTATTGGAAGGTCAATGACCTTGGAAGGTCATTGAAGCCAAATGGTTCAAAGGGAGAGGGAAATGGGGTGTGCTTGTGTGTGTGTGTGTGTGTGTGTGTGTGTGTGTGTGTGTGTGTGTAGGAATGGTTACTCCTATCATCAGCTGCTTATTTTCTGACTTTCCAATTCAAAATGCTCACACTAGATCAGAAGGGTATAATGCATTTAAGGAGGAAGAAATTTTATTTGTTCTCCTATGGCTAATTATTTAAAAATATTTTCTTTGAACGGGCTTGAATACCCCATTAAAGGATCTAGACTAGAGTAATGAAAATGATTCAAAAGGAGGAGTCATATTGTTTTGTTGAAGGAAACAGAGATTATACGGTATAGATTATAAATGTTTCTCTGAGGGAAGGCAGGATGCCTGCTTGTCTGAAGGAGGCAATTATTAGACCACTTCTGAAGGAGCCTGCCTTGGATCCCTCAAGAGGAAAGCAACTACAGGCCTGTCTCCAACCTTCCATGGCTGGGCAAGGTGATTGAGAGGGTGGTGGCTTCCCAGCTCCAGATAGTCTTGGAGAAAACTGATTATCTAGACCCGTTTCAGACTGGCTTTAGGGCAGGCTATGGGGTGGAGACTGCCTTGGTCAGCCTGATGGATGATCTTTAATTGGGAATTGACAGAAGGAGTGTGACTCTGTTGGTCCTCTGGATATCTTGGCGGCTTTTGATATTATTGATCATAGTATCCTTCTGGAACGTCTGAGGGGATTGGGGGTGGGAGGCACTGCTTTGCAGTAGTTATGCTCCCACCCCATGGGCAGATTCCAGATGGTGTCTCTTGGAGACTGTTCTTCAAAATCTGAACTTTCATATGGTGTTTCCTCAGGCTCCATATTGTGTCTGATGTTTAACATCTACATGAAACTGCTGGGAGAGATCATCAGGACATTTGGTGCAGGTTGTTATCAATATGCTGATAACATCCAAATCTATTTCTCCATGTCAACATCATCAGGAGAAGGCATATCCTCCCTAAATGCCTGCCTGGAGGCAGTAATGGGCTGTATGAGGGATAACAAACTGAGACTGAATCCAGATAAGATGGAGGTACTTGTTGTAGGGGTTGGAATTCGGGAGACAATTTTGATCTGCCGGTTCTGGATGGGGTCATGTTCCCCTGGAAGGAATAGGTATGCAGTCTTGGGAATCCGAACCTCTCCCTGGTGTCCCAGGTTGAGGTGGTGGCCAGAGGTGCTTTTTATCGGCTTCGGCTGATACACCTGCTGCGTCCATTTCTTGAGATAAATGACTTCAAAATGGTGATACATATGCTGGTAATCTCTAGGCTGGATTACTGCAATGCGCTCTATGTGGGGCTGCCTTTGTACGTAGTCAGGAAACTGCAGTTGGTCCAGAATGCAGTGACCAGGTTGGTCTCTGGATCATCTAGGAGAGACCATATTACTCCTGTGTTGAAAGAACTACACTGGCTGCCGATATGTTTCTGGGCAAAATACAAGGTGCTTGTTATTACATATAAAGCCCTAAACAGCTTAGGCACTGGGTATTTAAGAGAACATCTTCACCATGAGCCCCACCACCCATTAAGATAATCTGGAGAGTTTCGTCTGCAGTTGCCACCAACTTGTTTGGCAGCTACTCGGGGATGGGCCTTCTCCATTGCTGCCCCTGGATTTTGGAATGCACTCCCTGTTAAATAAGAGCTTCCCCATCTCTGGCAACTTTTAAGAAGGCACTGAAGACACATTCACCTAGGCTTTTTATTAGATTTATGGATTTAATTTTTAATGGTGGTTTTAAATGATTTTAATGTTGAGCATTTTAATGTTTAAATGATTTTAATTGTAAACCACTCAGAGACAAGTTTTGGGCAGTATAAAATGTTAAATGAATGAATGAATGAAAAGGGGGAACCTCAAGCCACTCCAAGTGGTACCCATTGCAGTTCACAGGACCAGGATTTTTAAAGCTAGAGGAGTGGCTGCCCTTACATGTAAAACTTGTCAATTTAGTCACCAAAATGTAGTGAGATTCCAAAAAAAAAAAAAAAGAGAAAGGTACTTATTTGTCAAAGGGACATGGAAGGGCCAGCCCATGATTGTGGGTTCTGCCTGCTCCAATACCCACCAGAGAAAACCTTTGAATGGCATACAAGAAGTATTGCAACAAATGGGAGCAGGGATGCCAATACTAGGCAGGGACTTCAATCAATCTTTATTATGGTCACAGATCAGCATATAGGCAGGGACTTTGCCATATTAAAGGATCCTGCGATGGACAGGTCAGGAACTATATCAAGGGATCCATTCAGGCTAAGTACTTTCTGATTTTTGCATAAACAGGAACCTAGTTGTCAGTTGGAGACATACACATCCAACAACGGATTACACGTTTCTCTCACTGTCACAATTCTTATTCTAAATTGGACTATATCTCTGCTGAACTAGCTAATACTTCACTGAAAAACAGATAGGAGCCATTACCTGCTCAGATCATGCTTAGATTTCCTGTCATTTGGCAAACAGAAAAAGAGACAACCAAGGTGCGGACTGGAGGCTTAACAATGCATTACTGCTGAATGACAAAGCGATTTCTGATATAACAAGAGATAAGGGATCTTTTCACTCATAACACAGAATGTGGTGTTAACCCAATTATAGTGTGGGACACAATGAAAGCAGTGATCAGAGGCAAACTGATCAATGTGTGTCCCTTCTGGAAAGCGAGAGCTGAAAGAGAACTCAAGGAAGTCACTTCAAAAGTGCAAAAACTGGAAAAATGATATAAAATCATTGACGCTATAGGATATGCAGAAAAATAAAGAAAGGAGCAAATTAGAACTGCTAGAAACACAAGATATAAGAAAAGCAATATTATACCTAAATCAAAATTGCCATGAAGCAGGAGCCAGGGTGAGCAAATTCCTAGCTCATCAGTTTTCCACCAAACTTTCATCTAACACAGTGGCTACATTGATCTCCAGTTCAGGAGACCCTATAGTGGAAGCCGAAGATATTTCACCAGAATTTGCCATATTACAAAGGGCTGGTGTCAGGGCTGAAAATCAATTATAACAAGTCAGAGATACGATTATTCAATTTGAGTTCTGAAAGCAACAAATAGAGCAATAGGGTTTCAAAGTAGGAAATGGGGCTTTTAGGAGTCTAGGAGTGATAATTTCATTGGAAAGATTCACTGTTCACCAACAGTTTCACTCCTGTATTAAACAAAATCAAGAAGGAATTGCTTTGTTGGAACAGGAGATCAATTGGTGGTGGTGGTGGTGGTGTGTGTGTATGTAAGTAAAGAGTCCAATGAACTAAACAAGGGTCCAGTTTGTTGAAACCCTGGCTTTTGTTATTTTGCTGGTTGTGGGTAAGTCCATCATATTAAAAAAATACTGGAGACAAGCATTTATTTAATACACACAGTGCCTTAATCTAGCATATCAAGATGTTTCCTTCTCCAGCATTTTTCTTCCCTTCCCAAACTCCTACTAAAAGCCTGTTAAACTCAATCAGTAAGTTACCTCATTAGCTGGGGCCATGGTGCAAGTGATATATAGGCAATGAGCTTCTCTTAATATGAACTGGTATTTCATAAACAAGGATCTGGATTCAACTGTGCCCTACATGAGTGGAAAGGAACTTGCACAAAGGTGGTTCCTTGATGTCTGCTGATCCCCTGCTGCAACTCCAGATGGCGCAAACACAGTTCTTGGGAGTCCCCTGGCTTTTCAAGAGTACAGAAAGCTGCAGCAGGACAACCTATTGCACAAGTGGAAGTTCACTTTTGGTTCATCAGATCTAACTCAAGATACGCACTAGAATTAAAAATTCCTTACATTCAGAAATACAAACTTACTTTGTAGTCGTTGTAGAGTTTCCTGCACCCCTGTGCCCAACATCTAGCCCAGTTCTTCGTTTCCAGTATTTGGCATATGCAGCTTGCATGTCACAGAAGTATCCTTGAATGGGCTTAATAATTAAGTAGTCCACTATGAAGAGAAAGTAAACATTGCTTGGTTGTTCTATCCACTAAACAGTGCTTTATCTCAGCATCTGGTTCAGCGCAACATCACTATCATAATTTATATCCCAACTTTCTCAATTCAATAACTGTCACAAGGTAGCTTACAATATGATTAAAAATAAAAGATTAAAATAAAAAATATAAAACAAAAGAGATACTATATAAAAACTATAGCCTCATTCATACAAAGTGTATTCCTGATTCAAGAGAAGTATAAATCAGAAGCTTAAAAGTAAAAACAATGCAACAGAAGTATCTGATACAGACCAAAAAAATACATCTATAATACATCCCTTATAATAATAAAGAATACCTTTCTTAAACCAATAATAAAAAATACCTTTCTTAAAACATAAATTCTGGTTGCATTAAATACTTTCTGAAATTCCCTGCAGTAACACACACACACACACACACACACACCAAGGAGAAGAGGTCCTGTATCCAAGGCTCATGCTTGCACTGAGCTGACATTGGCAGACATCCTGACTAGCAGGGTGCCCTTGCAGTCAAAAACACACACACAGCATTAGTGGCCACATGGATGCTCGGGGGCAGCATTTGCCAACCCCCCTCCCTCTGAAGGTGCTCATGTCAAGGTTGCATAGAGTGCTTCCAGGGGGAGATAGGCAAATCTCACACACCCCTAGGCATCAGTGCTTCTTAAGTGGGGCTCCTAGTGCTGTGCAAATGCTTTTTCTGGCTGCATGGGCACACTGTTGGGATGTCAGACACTATTTTTTGCTTTAAACATACCTCTAACTTTTCCAATGGTTTTTCGTGAAATTCTGTTCATAATTGGAAGTGTGAGAACACCACCACTCTTTCCTGCTTCTGCGATTGTGGAGGATAACAGACACGCAGAGCCCACATGGCCTGGAAATGCATCTCCTTGTATAACGGCTTCACCAAGATCTTCCTGAAATTGAAATGTTTAAATATTTAAATATTGAATTCATTGCTGCTCTCATGAAAGCTGAAGCCAACATTTCTCTGAACCAAGTCTTGCTCCATATAGGCAGATAAGAAAAATGATTCCTTTAAAAAAAAAAAAAAAAAACAGAGAGAAAAGAAACGTGGCCTGCTGTGAATATTAACCTTAGGTTAAACTATGGTTAGTATTTACTGCAGACCTTACTCCAGATGTTCCCGGGAAAATGAGCATATTGGCTGTAGTTTTTTACAATGGGTAGCATCCAGAAGAGTGCTCACTCAAGCTATGCCCCTTCCCCCCACAGCCCCGAGGCTCCCCAAAAAAATCATTCCCAAGGGGCAAGAGAGAATCTCCAGAAACTGAGTGGACACACCATCTGAGAGAGCTCTGTTTTTGTAAGGCAGACCATACCATTGCCAGAAGCCCTTGGCCCTCAGAAATAGTTTTGGGAAGGCTCAGGGGGCTGTAGGGAAGAGGGAGAGAAAGAAATGGTTTGGCACTCTCATGTCTGGATGCTACCCAATAATTTTCATGCTTCAACAGAGTAACTTAAATTGGGTTTATGTAATAAATTTGTTTATGTTTGATTGCTTTGAGAGAATTGATGTACAAACTACAGTGGCACTGTGTGAACCAGGAGGGAACATGACTTGAGACCGAAGAGACCATTTAGAGCAGCTGAAGGCAACCTTGGCTCTCCAGCTGCTTTGGAACTCCCACCATCTCCAGGCACAATAACTGTGGTTGGGAATGACAGGAGCTGTAGTCCCACAGCTGGACAGTCAAGGTTACCTACTCCCAATTTAGAGTATAGTGGGGGAGGGGAGAGGGAGGAGTCTTGCTTTCTTAAGCTTACCTCTTTAAGTCCTCTCAGCCTGTACTGAACAGAAGACAATATTTTCCAGGCAATACTGTCATAACCCAATATTAATAATAGTGTGTTATTTATTATAATTATTAGACAGCAATGGCAGTATCCCACAAACAAGGAGTGATCTGAGGGGGGATTCCAAGAGCAGAAGGTAGGATACAGCACTAACCAGAGAACATGACTGCAAAATCCAGGGAAAGAAAAATTATTGTACTTATTTGTAATAATAATAATAATAATAATAATAATAATAATAATAATAATAATAATTATTATTATTATTATTATTCAATTTCTATACCGCCCTTCCAAAAATGGCTCAGAGTCTCCAAGTGCAGATGTGACTTTCTAAATGTGATGAGGAAAGGAAGCACATTAGTCTACCTATCTCATAGTGCACAGAGGTTGGAGGGGATGTGGAGCAGTAATTTTCAGAGTCCCTTATACATCAATGTCCTGGGGAACTCCCTTAGTACATTTTCCATTCTTGTTTAGAATCAATCCCAGGGAGCAAACTCTTCACTCTCTGAGGTTTGTTCCCCCTTTTCTTCTTCCAGTTTCTATACGTGCAGTTTCTATACAGGTGTTGTCAGGATGGCTAAGATGGAAATATTTTATGAAGTCATAAATCAAACAAGCATAAAAAACCTCAGAGACACTTAATGTCAAATTATCAAACAAGGGTTCTTATATATGGACAAACTCGCACCTCAAAAAAGTCAAAGATTAATTCCAAGTTGTCTGGCTCCATGGTCTGTATACTATATTCTGTCCATTTCTGAGGCTGCACAGCATAACCACATTCTGGCTGAGAATGCCGAGATTTGAATTCATTTTCACTTATTGCCGAGATCTCTAGCGTATTTGCCATTTTATGATGAAATGTAGGAGACAGTCTATCATCCTCTTCATCTTCACTCTCCTCCTCTAAGCCTTCTAGGGTAAGTTTCACCCTACACAGGGAAGGGGAAAAAAGCAAATTCTGATGCTATATTTTCTTGTAGCTCTTCCAGGGACAGCAACAAATATAGAATGTCAGACAATCTACTGGCTGTGATGTCAGACAATCTAAATGATGTGCTACACTTTTGATAACATACTGATAAATAAATCACTTTATTTTATTTCTAGGCAAGAAAGGAAAATAGATAATACTAGCTTTAATTCCAATCCTTGTTTAAAGAGGCAGTTCTCACACCTCAGAGATCATAGCAGGATGACTCCAACCTCCAAAAGCCCTGACCCCTGCAGTCAATATCAAAGGTTTGGAACATCTGAGCAGCCAAACAATATATTTGCAGATACAGAGCAGGTTCACATGTCAAGCAGAGGTTTTGTTCAACCTCCATTCATTCATCCAAACCCATGCTGGCAACAAACCTAAGCTTATTTGAGGCTTTCAACACTTAATCTGAACCCAAGGTTTGAGAGCCTGTTTGTGCTTACCTCACGCAACACATATGTGCATATAAGTACAAAACCAAAAGGTATTTAGCTCTTGAAATAAACCATCTCAGAAGCCATGGGAAGGATTAAGATAAATAGAGGTATTCTACTAATTCCCTGTAGTTTAAGCAGGATCCAGACCAACACTGTGGAAATGAATGTAGAAGGAGGGTGATTTTCACATCCTCCCCCCACCAAAGTGTATCCCTCATGAACACTGCGACAGCAGAAAGAAGGTTGCCAAGTTTTGGTTACTGCCAAATATCACCACAGAAGTGAAATACTATTTTGTGAGAGCACCGCTAGTCTGGATCTTCCTAACTCTTTTAAAAAGTTTGGTGCATAAGAATAAGCTTGTGGAGGATATTCAACTGGTTCCCAGGAGAAGGGGGACATTGTTTAAAACTCACTGCTTAACAATTTAATTGGCAAAATCTTCCCTGTAGAACAGCCGGTAGGAAATGGTCAGCTACACCTGGTCAGTGTTTGTGGAGGGGTGGGGGAAGGCATTCGTAACATAAATTATCTCAATGTTCAGAGCTGGTAGATATCAAATAGCTTGTGCTCAGATTCAGCACCCTCTTTCTAATCTGGACCAATGGTGGGAAAGCAGCTAACAAGGCAATGCCCTGCCAGCAATGGGCTGGGGCAAAGCAGACAGAAACAGAATCTAGACATTTTTTGGGAGGCCAGGAGAGTGAAGCAGAACCCAAACAAACCCAAGGTATGGAGAGACACTAGTCTTGGTGATTTTCTCTGGTACCATCCTTGTGTTAATAAACCTACATTAAAATAAACTTTGGTTCCATGGGAACCCTTCCATAAACTTGTGTACACTGAGACTCATGTGGGACTGCATTTGGCATGCAGAGTCTCCCAGGCATCTGAGGAAGTGCCAAGTGAAAAGGAGTTTCTGGCATCAGACGCTTCCATGGACAAGAATGCATAAAGGAGAACTCTAACAAATGCAACAAATACATCTAGCCCCAGTCACATAATTTCACTGGATGTGCAACAATGGCAGGTTTTAAACTTCACAAGGAACCAAGACAGCTCAATAGGAAGTGAAAGGAAACATTATCATTCAGAGGCATTATTATTATTATTGTTTACACAGTCAGACAGGTGTTACTGACTGGTTTGTTTTATCCAGACATCGAGTCCTTCCCAAGGACCTGGGATGGCTGAATTTTATTATCAATGTTGTTGCTGTTATTACCGGTATTATAGATATCGTGGCAGAATATAGGCTGTTCCCAGTAAAGTTGCTTTTTGTAATTGGCTGATGGTGATTTCTGTGGCCCCTATGGCGTTGAGGTGCTCTTCAAGTTGTTTTGGAATTGCACCTAGGGCGCCAATTACCACTGGGATTATTTTGGTCCTTCTGTGGAACCAAGACTGCTCAATAGGAAGTGAAAGGCAACAGTATCATTCAGAGGCATCATCATCATCACATTTTATATCCCGCTCTTCCTCCAAGGAGCTCAGAGCGGTGTACTACATACTTAAGTTTCTCCTCACAACAACCCTGTGAAGTAGTTTAGGCTAAGAGAGAAGTGACTAGCCCAGAGTCACCCAGCTAGTATCATGGCTGAATGGGGATTTGAACTCGGGTCTCCCCGGTCCTATCCAGCACTCTAACCACTACACCACGTTGGCTCTACATCCCACAGCGCCAAGATATGAGCAACTACAGAGCTGTACACTGTAACCTCCATTAAGTATATTACATTAATATAAGTTAAGCATATTATTACATTAGAATTAAATATTTCAAATAGTAATGTGAGGGGAAAGAGGGATGGTGTCAGTGGGCTCCAGCCCAGAGACAAGAGACATCTGATCTCCAGTGGCCAAGTGCACTGAACTGCTGCTGCTAGTCAACAGGGCAGACCAAAAAACTCTTCTTGGCTTCTGCTGCAGGATATCTCTTTCTGTGGGCCAGCAAAAATGTCCTCGCAGGCCAGAACTGGCCCCTGGGCCTTATGATGTGCAGGCCTGATTAAAGATGAGATTTAGCATAAGCAACAAGTGAAAGACTATTAGTACGGTCATACCTAAATCTAGATTTTTTAAATTTTTTCTTAGTTATATATATAGGTGGTTTTTCAGAATAATGCAGGCGCAGTCTGATTTCTGTCTGACACGTCAGCCATCCCCAGTCGATGCTATCCACACCATCTGACAATGAGAAAAAAAAACCTGTTATAGTATTGTAAAATTGTTTTTTCTGCCCTTGGAATGTCATCGAAACATTCGGAGTCACATGGAGTCACCCAAATTCTACTGCCCCGGCATCTGTAGTCCCAAAATGAGGTGCCCAAACTTACTGCTGCTGCCGTCAATAGCTCTAGCAAGCACCAATATAAAACCTTTGGTACAGGAAATCTGGATCTGAATTGGGAAGGTTTTGCCTGAAATGGCCCTAGTAACTACAAATGGTCTGGTATGTATGCTCTATGTAAAATGCCACAAAGGTGAGGGCTTGCGTTTCTGAAACCAACCCTGTACATGCAGCCCAGATTCTTGGAGAAGAAAAGTCAGTCCTATTCCTATTGGAAGACTGAGGGCAAGTAGCATGTGTACACACCACACATACACACTAGTTGCCCCACTCCCAATTTCACCATCAGCACCAGAAAAATCAAGTATTAGCATTCAAGACAACTAACCTTGGTGCAGCTCCAAAGATGGGTTAAGCTACATGCCAGCAAAGCTGTGTGCTGGAAACCACAGCACAGGAGCAACTGACGGGGGTATGTGATCTTACATCTGGCCATTATTCTGTAAATTATATGGATGGGTTTGGGGTGCATAAGGAGAGCCAGCACAGCAGCCATCAACTCAGGTAGCCTTTTCCTCCATCCCTGTTTTGCCATCTTTATTTGGGGAAGGGGTAATGGAGTTAGTTGTGATCAGAGTGTGAGCAATTTTCCTGGCCCAAATACCATTTATGGGGGGGGGGGCACTCTAGGTTTCTTTTGTGCTGTGGCAAGGCATTCTGCTAAAATGACATTTTGGGATCAAGACTAGCTGATCAATCCAGGCAGTGTTCCCTCTAACACGGATTCCCAGATGTTGTTGACTACAACTCCCAGAATCCCCAAGCAAAAGCCATTGCAGTTGGGGATTCTGGGAGCTGTAGTCAACAACATCTGGGATCACTGTTAGAGGGAACACTGAATCCAGGTGGTCTATAGTGTGCCTTTGTCACTTTGCTTCAAAATACTTCTGATGCCTTCCTACCCATATAGCAAACAACCCACAAAACCTATTTAATTGCAACAGCAGTTTTGGGCTCCTTCAGTTAATAACTGCTGTGCACAGTATCACAATGACTGCATATACCCAGCTCAGGTACAAACACAATTAGATGGATTATGTGCACCACCTGCCACTGAATAAACTGATCTACAGCACTGAATTATACTAGGACTTGACAAGTCCCATGCAAAAGGGAGTCATAGTGCGTAGAAACTGAACTGCAGTGCCTAGGCTAGGACATTCAGAAGTAGAGTTGTTTCATTAAATCTGTATTTGTCCCAAGCCGCCCTGTTTCTGTCATAAGTATGTTACTAGTGAAGGGAATAATGAGAAGTCCATTTACCCTCCAAAGGGTGTTACTGGTCTCCAAGCCCAGTAATCGTGTCAAGTGTTCATTGTTTGGTTTCCAAATTTTTGGACTGGCTCCTAGATCCAAAGAATTTGTCAAGGTCTGATTTATACATAAGCCAGCTTTGTTCATAACAACTCTGATATTGTTCATCTTCAAACACACAATATAACCACAACAATGTTGTTTTTAGTCTACTACTATCAAGTGTTTTATGTTTGCAAGCAAGCATTCAGCTTTTACTTCAGAAAACATTAGGTGATGAAAGGCAGCAATCATACAAAAGCTTGGCAGAAATGTACGATTTGCATGTTTAGATATTGTGCTAAGCATGAGACACCTACATTTGTTTGTTTGATTGATTTCTATACCGCCCTTCCAAAAATGGCTCAGGGCGGTTCACACAGAGAAATAACAAATAAATAAGATAAACATGCAGCATTCTGAGCACCAGTGAAAGGCATGGAGGTATATGAGCAGCCAGATTATACAAGTTATGATGGGCTTTTATCCCATTCAACTATTAGTACTATTATGATCACTGGTAAGCAACCTGGATTTGGAGAACGGGCTTATTTATTACTACATTTACAATATTTTCATACCACCAAACACAACAGCCTTAAGGTGGCTTGCATAGTTGCTGAAAGAAAGATAACAAAAGTTCCATGCATAGTGTGTGCCTCTCCCTGCCCCAATCAGAACATACAGGAGCACCTCACAGAGTTTCCATCCCTCGTCTACTACCACAAGTAATAGAACCATGAGTATCAAGGCATTAAGGCTATGGGGAAAGTGGGGTTGGGTTCCAGGGTGGAGGGGGGATTTTAAAAGCCTGAAAATGGCCCAGAACATATTGTGGCATGCTCTGCTGGTAGCCCATGTGCCCAGGAATGCCCACCCCAAGTAGGTGCGTAGCTAGGGGCGAGGGGGCCCATGTTCGCCCCTCTCTCCGGCAGCCCCTCAGAATGAGAGAGATAATGAAGAAAATAGGGAAGGGTGGAGTCAAGAGGCCCTCGGAAACTCGAGTTCTTTGAACCCATCCGCTCAATTACAGCTACACCCCTGCCCCCAAGGAAGAAATGCCTCTGAAGCGGCAAAGGGTTTTAATCCAATTGTATCCGTAGATAGTGGAAATGGGTGTCTATTAGACACCCCACAGATATGCGGACCCACAAAGACTGTGTGTGTGTGTCTGCGTGCGTGTGTGTGTGTGTGCGCACGCGCGCGCGCGCGCACACACACACACACACACACCCAGGCCTCTATAGGTAGAAACAGTTTTCATATCAAACATGTGGACAAACAAGATTAATTTGATGTATTGCCTAGTCTCAGGCGAAGTCTTTCTTCACAAAGAACCTGCCTTTAGCACATGGAGAAGAGATCACTTAAGTGTCTAAACCACTGGATAGTAACAGGCACAGAACAGAATGACCAAGTAATACCAGAAAACAGTTTAGAAAAAGTGAAAAATAATATAATGACTCTTTCAGCCGTAAACCACAAAGATTCAGTGCTAAGAAACATGACTCATGCCATCTCAGTCCTAAACATGTACAAAGAAGTGACACACACTAAAGTAATGCTAAACATAACTTGGGGTGTTATGCTTGCTCAGCAAATATTAAACAGAACGTATGTCCTCATTCCAAATATTACTCTCATCACAAATAGAGCATCAAAACAAAGGGTTTTTAAAAAAAAAAAAATCCAATGATTGACAGGCTACTTACCGAAGTTTCCAAAGTGTCCATCATCAATAGAGATTTCATCCTCTAAAATTGAAGGGACAAGCTGTCAGAGTAACCTTACATTCACAACTTATCCAGTTAAATTGCGAGCTTCTGCATTTTATTTCTTATAGCTACAGCTAAAAATTTCATTAGGAAAATAAAGAATAATCATCTTTATTGCAGTCTATAAGATGCTTCTAAGCTTTTTTCCTCTTGCGAGAACTGATATCTTCACGCAATCCTCAGGGACACATTCCTGGAACTGAAAAGGGCTTTTGGAGGGAGAGAAGTGAAAATTGCTCCCCCCTCACCCTCTGCTGGGCTCTAAGGAAATTCTTCAATGCAGCTAGGCTCCTGCCACTCTGTGAGGGCAGAATCTTGCTGTGGAAGATGGAGATCATTATCTCCAGACACTCTTAGCAAGATGTAAATGTACTTCTCTCAAACTAAGCTATGGAAAATGAAAAAAGACATGGCATCATTTCGACAATATATCAGGCCAGGTTGTTGCATCAGAAAGATACTACTACAATACTATTATGATATAATAAAAAATGCCACTGATCTGTTTTGCTACGATTTTATAAATCCAATACATCTTTTGAGTTAGTTACAATTAAAAATGCTTATTCTCTTCTCTTGGATAACATTTAAAATCCCTCATCTTCATCCCTTAATACAAAAACATAAAAACTGGATCCTTTATTTAGGATATAAGTGAATAAATACCAGTTATATGCAAGTTTGACAATGAAATTTAGAAAGATATATTAAAGTTAGGGTTTTTCCTATAATTGTTAATTATTAGGTCTAAACCTCAAACTGGCAAAAGGACACATTTCTTCGAGTATTACAGAGAAGTTCAGTTTGGAATAATCCTGTATAAATATCAAATGTGCATGTGATTAACATGTCTAAGATCAGAGGGCCTACTTACGTGAGCCTAGGATACATATCTAATTTAACAAGTCAAATGTTTACTGGAAAGCAGTCATTGGGTTAAGTTTCCAAAGGCACACCTTTTTCTTCTTCTTTTTTTTTAAAAGGAGATTACTGGGCAGTAAGTTTTCTGCGGATGCAATCCAGAGTAAGCCTCATTGAACACAGTGATACTTACTGCTCAATAATAATGCATAGGGTTGCACTAGAAAATGAGTAAAGTCAGTGGTACCTAGTCTTGTTAGCCCTAGGAGATTCTTCCGATAACAACATAATAATGACATGTAATTTTTAAAGGCAGATGGTAATTTAACATATCACAAACTGATGGTTTATCTGAATTTAAGGTTCAACAGTGTGTCTAAGGATGGAATCTAGACTAACAGAAAGCTTTGAAAGCCTGATCACTGGATACTATTCCCTGACTTCTCTCACCCAAGACTCTAATTAGTAAGCAGAAGGTCGTTCAGCATGCACAATTCTTTCAAGACTTATATAAGGTTTATATTGCCACCCAAAGTTTGCTTATGGAAGCCTGTTCCATTAAGAGCATGGGATTTACTTCTAAATGTTGGGTGGAATCCAGACTTTTGGCACAGCAATGCAAGTAAGAACAGGTTGCTCACCTGTAAATATTGATCTGGTAGAGCTCCATCAACATTCATAATACTGGGTACTGCACCTGCGCAGGAACCTCGCAGTAGAATGCCACATCTCATCAAGGCGACCAAGCCCCGCCTCCATGCCTACAGCATGCTATTTAAAGGCTGGCCAGGCACCATGTTCTTGGACAACTATCGAGGAGGATGATCATCCGGAATCAGGTGAGTTCATCATCAAAGGAGAATAACATGCACACTCGATACGCACATAGCGTAGCACTACTGCAGAGGGGTGGTTTGGGAGGGTCTTATGGATGTCAACTGATCTCTACCAGATCAATAGTTACAGCTGAACAACCTGTTTATCTGAATCAAGATCAGCCGAGATCCATAAGAATGGGTATTTAGCTAGCTCCCAATAGAGGAGAATTCAGTAGTAGTTACTGCAACACCCGCTTCAAAATGCTTCTCCCAAAGCGCACCTCAGCAGCACCATGCATGTCTATAGTGTAATGCTTGATGAAAGTTAACTCAGTGGACCAAGTTGCAGCTTTACAGATGTCCGTGAACGTTACCTCCAATAGATGTGCAGCTGATGAAGCATAGACATGGGTAGAGTGGGCCATGATTGCTTCAGGCAGTTGCACATTCTGAGACTTGTAGGTCAGCATAATAAGTTCAACTAGTCATCTGGACATTCTTTGTCTGGAAATGTAGGAGCCTCTCACAGAGCCCTGAATGCCACAAACAAATGCTTGGTGGATCTAAAGTCCTTGGTGCAGTTCAGGTAATACAAAAGTGCCCTTCACACATTCAAGGAGTGCATTGCACATTCTAAAGGCATAGATGGATCCCTGAAGAACAGTGTCCTGGTTGAGGTGGAAGTCAGACACTACCTTGGGTAAAAAGGCTAGGTCTGTATGCATTAGCACTTTAACAGGATAGATTCTGGTGTATGGTGAATCAATCCACAATGCTGTGAATTCACTAACAGGTTTGGCTGTAGTTATGGCAAGCAAGAAAACAGTTTTCAAAGTCACTAGCTTGATGGATGCAGAACTCATTGGTTCAAATGGGGCACTGGTTAAAACCAAAAGGACCAAGAATATGCTCCACTGTTTTACAGGAGTGCGAATAGGCAGATATAAGTTCATGAGGCCTTTTAGGAAAGCCTTACTATCTGGGTGTGAAAAAAAGTCTTCCCATCACAGCCTGGATGATTTGAAGAGAGTGCTAGATGCACTTTCAAAGATACATTAGCCAATCCCTGAGATTTTAGATCAGTCAGGTAGAGGAGTACATCCTTGATTGTAGCATGCTTAGGCAGAAAATCATGCGTTCTTGCATAAGATTTGAACCACAGCCATTTGCCAAGATAATTCCGTTTGGTGGGAGACTTCTGTTGGTTAAGTAGGATCTTACTCAAAAGCTGATTTGCCATGCTGTCAGATGGAGAGTGAGAATATTTGGATGCAGGACACTGCCATTGTCCAGCATCAGGAGATCCACCTTTTGTGGTAGTCTCTGATACTAGTTTGCTGACATTTTAAGTACATGTGGAAACCATGGTTGCCTTGGCCACCATGGAGCCACCAGGGTACACGATGTAGGAGCAGTCAAAAGGCAGGCAAGCACTTAGCTGATCAATGGTTGTGGCGGAAACATATATGGGATCTCCTGCTGCCATTCCAATTGGAAGGCACCCCCCAGTGATTTTGGGTTGTGACCCACCCTGGATCAAGAATGAGTGTGCTTCATGTTCCCCGAGGTGGCAAAGAGATCTATAGTTGGTGTTATCCAATTCGTGAAGAGAGGTGAAATATAATCTGTCTTAATTTCCCATTCGTGTTGGTGGTGTGGGAAATTTTGACAATCTGTCCTCCAGGATGCTGTCCAAGCCATTAATGTGGATGGCTGTCGAGTAGACCTGATGCACCAATGCCATAGTTGTAGGCTGAGTGTACAAAGAGACCAGGACACTGTCCCTCCCCAACAGTTGATGTAGGTTAGTGCAGTGGTATTGTCTAACTGCACTTGTATGACTCTTCCCTGTAGAAGTGGCTGAAAGGCTTTCATTGCTTTGAAGACAGCCAGCAGTTCCAGAAAACTGATATGAAACTGTGCTTGTTGAGGGGTCCACTTGCCCTGAATCTGATGGGGGGTAGTGGGCCCCCCAGCCCAGCAGTGGGAGCCAGTATCTGAATCCAGAAGATTCTTGCCTGTCGACCACCAGGTAAGTGAGTGTAAAATCTGATCTAGGATCACTAGACACAGGCACTGGTTGTCCACATTTGGGCAGAACACCGACAGAAACCAAAGTTGTAACTCGCACATTTTTAAGTGGGTATACCGCACCACTATGTTGCAGGATGCCATAAGTCCCAAAAGCCTTTGAATGAGTTGGGCTGGTTGAGATGGGTGTTGTTGGAAAAGGAGTAGCAGATTCCTTATGCACTGAAAGTGCTCCCAAGGTAAGTAGGCTTTCCTGGCCCTTGTGTCCAGGACTGCTCCAATGTAGCTGATGACACAAACCAGCTCCAGTTTGGACTTTTCCCAACTGAACTGGATTCCCAAGTCTTGGAGGAGAGATAAAACATACTTTGAGAACTTAACTCTTCTCTGTCCCTGGAAGTCAGGAGCCAGTCGTCCAGATATGGATAGACCGAGATACCCTGAGTCTGTTGGTAGGCCACCACTGCAGCCATGCATTTGGTAAATACCCTGGGTGCGGTGGAAAGTCTGAAGGGTAAGACTGTGTATTGGTTTCCTACAGCAAAATTCAGATATTTCCTGTGTTGTGACCTGATGCCATTGTGGAAATGCGTGTCTGAGATCCAGCCACACAAGCCAGTTCTCCTGATATAGAAGAGGCGAGATCTCTTGTAATGCTATCATGCAGAATTTTTGCACATGGACAAGTTTGTTCAGATGGCATAGATTCATGATGGGTCGAAGCCCACCGTCCCTCTTCAGGATCAGAAAGTAGCGGGAGTAAAAACCTCCCCGCCTTTGTACCCACTGCTCTGGGGCGACAGCCCCTTTTGCTAACAGCTTCACTTCTTCCAACAATGCCAAGGAGGCATTTCTTCCAACAATGCCAAGGAGTGAACCTTATCCCCGTAAACTTTGGAATGGTCTTGAATTCTATGGCATATCCCCAAGTTATAATCTTCAGAACCCAGCGGTTCGATGTTACATGGTGCCACACGGGGGCATGGTATACCAGCCTAATGTGGGTCTCTGGTAGAGTGTAGAGTTTGTGAGTCTAGTGTTGTCCCTCACATGCCAAGGTGTTAAAACCCCAGTGGTGGGAAGGGAGAGGAGTGTTGTGGTGAGAGTGGGTGGACCTGAACCTCAAAGATGCTTTTGAGGCTCTACTTGTTTTGTACGTTGGGACTGGTTAGATTTCCCTTTACTCTGATAAGTGTGCTT
This sequence comes from Hemicordylus capensis, assembly GCF_027244095.1. Classification (NCBI taxonomy): domain Eukaryota; kingdom Metazoa; phylum Chordata; class Lepidosauria; order Squamata; family Cordylidae; genus Hemicordylus; species Hemicordylus capensis. The sequence goes on along the minus strand of NC_069657.1, from coordinate 263,862,086 downwards.
GTGATAAGGATGATACTGCTTCCTAAAGTCACAGTGCTCTTGCTGTGAATGTGGGGTTTTGCCTTGAATAAGAACGATTTGCCTTAAATAAGAACGGCCTGAATTTCAAGCCATAGGAAGAGGTTGATGTTGAAGCAATGAACGTTTTGGCAGTAAGCTTTGACTTTTTTATTTTCTCCATGGTGGAGTCAGTGTCCTCACTGAAGAGTCCCTTACCATCGAAAGGTAAGCCTTCAATTTTGTCTTCCATGTCACCCCCATAGATTGGTGGTGCGAAGCCAGGAGTGTCTCAGAGAGATTGCAGCAGCCAAGGAACGTGATTCCGACTCAGTCAGGTGTTTGGTAGTACTCAACTGCTGGAAATTAAGTGCCACTAATTTATTCAGCATAGAAATATTTTCTTAAATTCTTCCAGGGAGAGGTCATCCAGATCATTTTGAAGTGCCTCCCATATGCCATGGTTATATTTAGCAGTGCAAGCCAAATAATTTGCTACCTTTATGGATAGGCACGCGGTAGAGTAGATTTTTCTACCCCAAATATCTATTTTTCTCCCCACTCTGTCTATAGGCATAGTGTGGCAATGACCTGTCTTAGAAGAGGAGGTGGCACAGTCAATAACCAGGGAATTTGGAGTGGGATGCTTCAGAAAGTACTCATTGTCTTTCTCCTGAATCCAATACAAACTTTCTAGATGTTTTAGAGGTTGGGGTTGTAGTATGCATCACATCCCAAGAACACTTAGCAGGCCTAGAAATGACCGGGAGAACTGGAAGCGCCACAGGTTGAGATGACTGAGATTTTATCATATAATTATAAACAGGGTCATTTTATAGTGGCTTGCTCAGACTTGAGATTGAGTCCCAGAGCTGCTGCCATCTCCCTAACGTGATGGTGATAAGCCTTCATTTCTTCATTAGGCGAAATATGTGTGGCCAGAAGCATGTTGGTAGGAAGATCAGCCAAGTCTTCTGAATCATTAGGGTCAGACTCGAAGTCAGAAGAGCCGTGATGCTCAGAAGGTGAGTGAATTGGTGGTGGCGGTACATACGTCTGGGTCTCAATGGTAACTTTTTCTTGTTGTGCTAGAATAGGTAGAGTTTGAGACCCCATATCAGTGCCTTTGAAAACCGTCTGAGTGGTCATATTCACCAAGTGCGTTACAGGTGGACAGGTGATTGTCTGAGTTGCAACAGAAAACTTTGCACAGTGGGTTTAACTGGTAAGGCTGGGCCATCACCTCCAGCTAAAGAATGGACAGTTCGAACTGCAGTCATAGCAGATGCCAGAGGCAAGATGGACTTTGGTTGCAAGGATCTCCAGGATTGGTCCTCTTGAAAATTGTAAGGTAAGCCAGGGGACCTGGTCCCCAGAGTCACGATGCAAGAGTTGCCCCTGCAGCTGACGAATGCACGAAGCCATATGAATGCCACAAAGATGGGCCTGCCAAATGGGCAGCAGACAGAGCACACGGTACCGGAGTGGATTTGTCCAATGATTAGAGCTGTAACCGATTACTTAGGAGTTCCCAAACCGGAAGATTGTAGATGTCGAAGGAGTGCTTGACTCAGAATCCAGTATGGAAAGCAAGGTGTGGGCAGTGGTAGGATCCAACAACACAGCCTTGTTTTCTTCTTCAACATTGAATGCTGGTATTGGGGTTTAACATCATGGAGTCACCAATCTTGATGCCACCAACACTGGAGTGTTTAAAGTAGAAATTGGAATTTGCATAGTTGATGTCGATGGAAGATGTGTGGACACTGATGGAGACTTTAGATGTCGATTAGTGGTCGATGGGGCTGAAGAGTCTACTGGAATGGGGGCTGGAGACAGAGAATGAGCCTTCGACATCGACAGTCTCGGTGCCAAAGAGCAGTCGACATCAAGGGTTTCTCTGATGCCGGTCACGTCTCCTTCCTTGACGTCAAGGTTTTCTATGTCGAGCGGTGGCGGTCGGTGTCGACTGCTGTTATTGAGGATATTAGTGGCAGACTTTGTGGACCAGACAGGGAAGGCATTCTGTCCTTCGTCAAGTCCACAGCCTTTGACTTCTTAGGTTGCAGAGAAGATGAACAAGATGAACGCTTTTCCTTCAACTTCAAATGTCCCAGTGTCGAAGTAAGAATCGATTTCGAAGGAACTTTTGGGCTTTTAAAAGAGGTCAATGTCATTGGCTGTGACGGTCTCGCGGAAGTCAGCTTAGAAGTTGATGCCAAGCCCATGTCAAAGTTGCAAGGTGTTATTCTCCTGGAGTCAAATGGCTTAACACCTCATCATAAATGGCGACGTGAAGCCACAAAGCCCAATTTTTCCACATCTGCTTAGAATATGACAACTTATCTTGTAAGAGGAGACATTGTGCTCCTCTCCTAAGCAAATCAGACACAAATAGTGGAGTTCTTTTGAGGGAAGCTTGGCAGCACAGCCCATGCACCTCTTCAAAGTCTGTTTCTCCTCAGCCATGCTAGGGTTATCCAAACACGTAGTATAGGTCCACTCAAAGGTCCTATTAACGCCAGCCAAGTCCAGAAGCCGTTCCCAAGTCAAACGCCAAAATTAACAGTCCGTGGGTTTAAAAAAAGAAAGAAAGATGAACTCACATGAAGAACTTTTACCAACGAGGAGTGACAATCCGAGGACTGAATGCAATGGCAGTCAGAAAAGAACTGAAGTACATGGTGCCCGGCCCACCTTTAAATAGCACTCTGTAGGCATGGAGGTGTGGCTTGGTCACCTCGACAAGTTGCGGCATTCTACCACGAGGGTCCCGCACAGGCGAAGTACCCATTCTTATGGATCTCGCTCCAGACTGATGTTCCTTTTGTGAACAGAAGGAGAGTTGTGCACATGTGTAAGGAGTCCCTGCAGAAACAGACCTTTCCTTCCATTCTTTGAAGGGACTTCAACAGCACACTACTGGACCCAGAGTCTGGGTGCTATCCAATCGGCAACTTCCAGACTAACACTACCCTTGCACAAGATCATCTGGCTTGCGCAATAGGGAGAAATTGAGTTATTTTTACAGATCCCCCCTTCCCCCTGCTGCTCCCAATAATATGTCCCTGAGTGTCTCAACCCTCAGAAACATTTTGTGGCTTGATGGGGATCAGGAGAGGGTAATCTGCAAAAATCAACCCTGCCCCACTACACAAGCCACACGGCTTTACACAAGGATAGCATTAACCTGGAAGCTGCCCAATGTATTTAAATTAAATATAAAACAAACATTTCCATAAATGATAAACTGAAAGTTTAACTGCAGAATGAAAACAAACCCATCAATCACAATCCTTTCAGTTTCTGGGGGGGTCCAAGGAAATAGCATGCAAACATTTTATAAAACCACTTTAAGGGAGGAAGAACATTAGTTGATACCTTCATATGTTTCTGCTTGCACCGTTTGTCCAAAATTAACAAAAGGGAATATTCTAGGTTTGTCTTAGATTTCCTCTAAGTTCTTGTGTATTTATGAACAAATTTAGAATTTTTCAGAAAAAGGATGCCTAGCCACAGAAGTTAAATGTTCTCTTAATGTGAACAATGGTCAGTTTATAGTTTTGACTACAGCAATGTAGTCTGTAAGATGCATAATCATGGGTTCTTCACCTCAAACAGCAATGGTTATTATTAATAGCACTGACAAATATTTTAAAAAAGAAAGGAAATAGTCTTTTCAATAAAGCTTTAGGGGTCCACAAATGTCTCCTCCACCCTCCAATGGGGAGGATAACCCCAGCTTAGATCTCCTCCAAGCTCAGCACGCATATTGGGACAATCCCACACCCCTCGCCAGCTCTAAGCTCAGCAGGAGGGCTGGGCCTCATCTAGGTCAGACTTCCAAAGCTTAGTGCTACACTGGAAACAACATCCTACCCTTCCCTCATTGGCCAGCCAAAATTTGTGGACCCCTGATAAAGACAAAGATATGGGGGGGGGACTATTCAAATCCATTTCATTTATGAAACTTTGCTCTCCAAATGTTATAAACTGCTTTAGATGTATTTGCTAACAACGGCTATATTGTGCTAAAAGAAAGGGAACTTTGTAGCACAGTGATATTAATGTTAATCCTATAAAACATCAACCATACTAAATCACTTTGTAATATATTAGTAATCTTATGCATATGCCTCAAACAGATGCAGTTGGTGCCCATACCTAAAGGGGTTATTGATCGTGGATGTAGATGAGTCTCCCACTTGTGAACTATGACTTGCATTGGACCACCGGTATTCTGTAATTTAAAAGGTTAAATGTCTGCAATAATTTTATGTTATATCCGATTTTTACCTGTGATGCCATTTACAATGTTTTGTGAGCTCTGCTTATTAATATACACTTTGAAATGCAAAGACTGGGTTCAGTTCACACCATTTGTACCATAAACACTGATATCACTACAATGCACCTGTTGACATCTAGAAAGACTAGAAGTCTTTCTACATGCCATATGCATGTACCATGAATATACTGGGAGAGAGAGCTTAAAGCAAAAGAATAGGATTGTGCCCACTTGCCTGGCCCACAACATCTATGAGTTCAGCCTAACCTTTGTACAAAGCCTACACAAAGAGGCCTTGTTCAGAGATCAGGCTGAACACAGAGGTTGAGGGCAAAACTAGCAAGCAAAATCCCCTTCCCCTCCCAACTCATCCAAATGTGTCATAATTAAAACTTAACCTATAACAGATTTTGGCAAAAACAAAACAAAACAAAACCACCCTGAAGATTTTGGATTGTTACCAAATTTACACCTTATACTATACAGGTTGGACATACTTTCTGGTAAAGTTATAGTAATTACACAAATGAACCCTAACCAGCTAAACCAATATTGGAAAGTATGGAGGAGCGGGTCTCCTGCTCACAGTGGTGTTCACAACGTTGCATGAGAAAAAGTGAAGCTTTTCCACTTGTGCAAGAGGTTGTACAACCATAAGCACAAGTACCTATTATAGCACTGAATAACTCCCATGCAAGCAACTATTTCCCTCTTGCTCACAGTGCTCCAAATCCAAGATATTGCTTTAAAAGCACAAAAGGAATGGCTACAAGAAATACAACTTGTGTTAAAGCAGTTTAGAGGAGGTGGGGTGTGTGGGCGCATGTACAACCAATTCTTAGTTAAAGGGAGAAAAATCATGGAATAACTCAGAGGAGAAATAAAAGGGCAGAGGACTAGCCAGGCAAAATATATATATATATATATATATATATATATATGAGGACGTGTGTAAAATTCAAGGTGTGAGCTGATGAGACTATTAATGGTCGTTGAAAGTTTCCTCTATTCTACCAACTCAGAAAGGCAATTTCCACCATAATTTCATACATGCACCTCTGAATTCATAGGGCAGGTTCACATCAGCACCGGGAAATCAGTAAACCAGGAACCAGACATTCCTGGAGAGTGTGCCTTCCTGGCAGTCGTGTCATCCAATCTCTGGTTGGAAGCCAGACGTACCCAACTTCAGTCCAAGATTTGTAATCTAGGACTGAAGTGAGTAAGTCCAGGAGCCAACCAGAGGTTAGTTGGTTCAGACAAAACTCCCACTGGAAGTATGCACTGGAAGTCTCTGGTTCCCAGCTTACTGACTTCCTAGCAATCATGCAAAGCTGCCCATAGTGAGAATTCCAATTACAAACTTCACAGCTGATATGGGGTATGCCAGGTGGGCCATTCTTCCTTCTCACCAGAGCCCCCTAGGTTAAAGAAACATAAAAGCAACCTAAGAGTAAGGGGAGACTGAGTGGTACTGTAATATCAGAGCACTCTATGGTAGTTTTAATGCTATGTTTTTTAGTTGAAATGTTCTAAAAATGGACCCCGTATTCCTTGAAAGTGGTCACTAGATGATTCTTTGGGATTTCCATATCTGCATATGTATGAAGCATCAGCATTACAAGTCATCTGCAAAACGTATCCAAAAGCCATCTTTGCAAAAGAGATTTCCTAAACTCCAGAGAAAATTCATAGCACTGGTTTCGAAGAAGCTGTGCAGATGACCAATTCTCCCCAATCCCAAAATATGGAGTTAAAAGAAAACTCTCCAATAATCTACTTTGTCTTATAAAGTGTTACTTGGGAATATAATCTACAGTTATTGCCATTAGTTAACTGCTGAGTTGACTCTTGTGTTTAATGGATTTCCAATCAAAGCACAGAACAATTCAAAACGACCCAAGAGCATCTATACTTGTTTCAGAGTCATTTGGAACAGCTGACAGATTTGCACAACAGAAACATCTATTGACTTTTACAAGCTCAAGATGCAGGGCAGGTTTGGATGACCAAATAAACCATGGTTTGTGGATGTGAGCCCATGTACTCCCTCCTCCCCTTACCACTTTTGTTTGCACCATCAGGAATCCTGGCTTCTTTAAACCATGGCTCTGCAGCTTGTAAGCTGGGAATTGGGGTTTAATTCTATCTTAAAAACCAGGATGTGAAACCAACTTTAAACTCATTAAACCACAGTCTTGGCTTTATACAACCCACAGAGCTATGATGGTGTGAACCAAGGAACACACAATATATGCAAATAAAATAAATCATGTTAAAATGTAAGATGCACTTTAAGTGTTAATGCAGCATGAATTGTCTTTTTCAAATATTATGCTCTCTAGAAATCAATACATAAGTAACGGGTAAACATCCAAAAGGACATTTTGTTCAAAAGGAAGCACAATAGTTTCCCGTCTAGAAAGATTTGTATTTCTAGGCAAACACCTTCAGCAGTTGCTATTTGCCTACAGTGTCTCAAAAGAGGGATGGTAGGCAAGAAACCAATGGTATAGTAATAGAAAGGCAATTTCGAAGTTAATAGATGGCTGTGCAAACACAATTTTGTTGAAGAAAACAAAAAGCACACACACACCCCAATGCACAAGGAAACCTAGATGCTGTACAACAGAAATGTATTTTCAACATGACAAAAGCAAATATTTATTTAATGTTTCTAAAAGATGACATAGCTTGCCTGTTGTAATTCAAGGGAAAAGAACTCCTTAAAAGTCAGTATTCTGTATGATCTCTTAGTGCTGTTTTCCTCACCTTGCTTCATTAGAACTGAGTGGTGCAAAAGCAGACCAGTGGCTTGCTTTCACCCTAAACTACTCTAGATTTAAGAAAACATCCTACCTTGACAATTCTGAGCAAGCTCCACCAAAATCTGAATAATGTGAACTATCTTTGCTATATGGAAGACAGACAGCTGCTCACAATTACGACGGCAGTCTGTGCTACTCAACAGTTTAATCTACTCTGTTCTGGTTAGCCAGATGCACAAGTTAATGAGGAATTGTTAACAGCAGCTGCAGTACATGCATACATACTGGGCAACTCAACCAACCCGACTTCTTACTAGTAATATTTAACGGAAGATCATATCAACGCTTCAAATATTTAGACTAAAGCTGAAACGATATACTTAATTTTTACAGATATACTTAATTTTTAATGTTAATGTTTCTAACACCTGCAAAAATCCTTCTTAGTATTCTTCTCCTTAGTATTCTTCTGAATGCACAATAAAGAGCATAGAATTTAACGTTTTTCACCATGTGAGGGTCTATGACAGTCATGGAAAGATTTCACCCTCCTTTTTTGAAGTCTGAACACTGTCAACACCTGCTAGGTCCCCACAATTGTAAAAGCATAGAGGTTGTAACTGTAATTGTAAAAGCATAGAGGTTGTAATTGTAAAAGCATAGAGGTAAAAGCATAGAGGTTGTAACTCAGGGGTTCCTAACCTTGGGTCCCCAAAAGTTGTTGGACTACTACTCCCATCCTCACAGAGTGTAGGGAACACCTGAAGACCCAATGTTGGAAACCCTGCTGTTACCAAACATAGCTGGACTTGTTCCAAGAAAGCCTGCAGAGGATTGCATTGTAACTGGAGCCACAGATAGTCTGCTTAATTTCTTAGTTCATGTTTTGCAACATTTTGCATGAGTACATTAATAAAACTTCAGAAGATTTCTATGCAAAACCCCACTTGGTTTTTTGTCTCCAAGCAGATATTTTTTCTATGGTATAGGGAGGTCATCCTAACTGACAGGTTTGTCAGCCTCTGCATGCTCTAGACAGGACCAATCAAATTTCAGGCTCAGGATATATAGTCAGGCAACTGTCAGTCAACTCCCCAGTTCCAGTCCTGTCTTGTTCTTTGACTGTGCTGTTTCTTCAAGAGTTCCTTAACTCTTCTGATTAATCAAGCTATTCAGGCTAGTTCTATTTCCTTCAATCCTTCCCTTTTTTCTTCTGTGTGCAAGCGGGGGAAGGGAGCTCGCATCTAGCGCCTTTAATTTGTCACTGGCTTCTGTTTGTTATTTTATTTCACGCCTTACCATGGAAGCGTCCCAAGTTGGGGACCATTTGAGGGGTTCTCTCTCTGAGGGATCCCTGTCCGAATCTCGGGGCACCGATTCTGCGGCACTACCCCTTACCGCCTCAAGCCCTCCCGGGCCAACGGCTCTCCAGTCAGGAGACTCAGCCTTGCCCATCGGAGCTTCTGGCGGGGCTTCTCTGTTGGCTATGGGAAGCACGGTTTCTAATGCTCCCCCTAAAAAGGCGGCTAAAAAGACTAAGCACCTCAAGGATGAGGGCACTAAAAGGCGTAAGAAGCGCAAGCTAGCTCCGGGTGCTCCCCTAAGTGAGCAGCTGCAGTTACAGGCGGTTCGAGACCAGCAGCCTGTCAATTTCGCGCCCCATAAAGTGCCGGCGGCCATTTTAGGTGCAGCTCCGGCTGCCGAAAAAGCCGCGTCTGCCGTTTTGAAGCTTATGGCTGTTCGGGCGCAGGATGTTGTTCCCGCTGCCACAGTGCCCAGTTTGCCTGTTAGTGGCGATGTTTGTGCCATCGACCCCCCTCGGGGTCCGATTCTTTTACATGACCCACCGGCGGGTCTGTTGTTGCCCTCAGCAGAAAATTTGGCGCCAAATCAGCCTCTCTCATCGATCTGCCCTACAACAGATCGCGAGTTGCCTAAGAGCCCAGCAGGTGGCATTCCAACCCTGCCTGCTAGCAGCACAGTGCAGGGAGTGCATATTTCGCCCGATGTGGCTCAATGGCTGGGGGATTTCATTACGAAACATGCCTATCCGTGGTCACTCCGCTGCTGGGAGCTGCCTCTACCCCGGCGGTTCCTGCTGCCTCTGTAACTCTTCCAAGACACGGGCATACTAGACGCCCCTCATTTTCCTCCTCTCCCGACTCCAGCCCTGCGAGGCGGGCCATTCCTCATGGGGAGAACGAGAGGTTCCTACAAAAACGACAGATTTCTGCATAAGCGGAGGCAGCCCAGGCCATCATCCCCTTCGGAGGAAGTACCGGTTAAGGTTCCTAGGAGACCAATATATGAGCCTAACCCTATACCATCTGTGCCTGACACTCTGCCGGTGATCCCGGTATCAGCTTTACCAGCAGTGGTCCCTAGGCCTGCTCCACCGCAGCCACCTCAACAACCTCCATCAGGGGGCACACAACCAGCTGACCCCATGTCCTCAGATGGGCATTCTTCTAACTCTGAGAAAGAGGAAGGGGAATTATCGGATGAACAGGCACCCACAGAAAAGCCCAGTTCTACTCGGCTTTTTGCTTTATCAGAATATGAGGTCCTCTTGGCTAAAGCAAAAAGAGTCATTAAGGATGTAGCCCCAGAAACTGGTGTGTCGACTACACCCAGCCTGGACCAAGAGGTTTTTCCTTCAGCGGCTGCCTCGGCGGCTACAGTGCCCTTTCCTACTTTATTCAAGGATGTCATGTTGGCAGAATGGGGAGTTCCTAACTCCTCAAAGCCTACCCTGTCTATTCCTAAAAAATTGTATAACCTGCCTAATGAGATTATGTCTGTTCTAGCAATTCCTGTGGTCGATGCTCCTGCAGCACAACTGGTGTCAGGCGCCTTGTTAAGCAAGGAAGGCGAGGAACACCTGAAGCTTCCTGAGGACAAAAAAGCAGATCACCTACTCCGAAAAGGTCACAAGGCTTCCGCCACCATTATTAGAGCGGCGGCAACCAATTCAATTTTTGCCAGGGCATCTGTCTTTTGGACTAAAGAGTTAATTAAACTTATACCTCCTGAAAACGTGGTTCTCCGTCAAGGGGTGAATAAGCTGGCTAAAGCAGCTGCTCTTATGGCAGATTCGTCTCTGGATTGCATTCAACATGCGTCCAGGGCTATGGCCATGGGTATAGCAATTCGTAGGGGGTTATGGCTCAAAAATTGGCATGTGGACTCTAAGTCCAAAGTTACATTGGCTGCTACGCCCTTCTTGGGCGCAAAATTGTTCGGGGAATCTCTGGAACCCCTTTTAATCGATACCAAAGATAAGAAAAAGGCTATGCCGGGTGGACGTAGGGAATTTAGGAGGTCCTTTCGTGGGAATTTCTCCTCCTCGCCTCAGTTCCCCTTTCATCCCAACAGATCCTTCGGTCGCCTTCCGGGAGGTCAATACAGAGACAACGCCAGAGAGAACCGAGGCCAGTCATTCAGACTCGCCTGGAATCAACCCTGGAACAACCGTGGTAGAGGAAACAACCAATTCCAATCCCGAGGTTTCTCCACGGCCACTGCTCCACAAAATCGTAAGCAATGACGCAATCCTGGTGGGAGGCAGGCTTTTAGGTTTTTCAGAGACCTGGGCGTTAACATCCTCCGACCAATGGGTCCTCCGTACCGCCCAACACGGTTACACCATAGACTTTGTGACGCCTCCTCCCGTCTACTGTAAGCCTTTCCACCGGTCCCGATTTTATCTTTAGTGGTAGCCAAGTTGCTTGCAGAGGGGGCGGAGCTTATTCTGGTAGCTCCCTACTGGCCTCGCAGGCCCTGGTTTTCAGACCTAATGGACCTGTCCATTCTCCCACCTTGGCCCCTTCCCTTGAGATCGGATCTCCTTTCTCAGGGGCCCCTTGTTCACCCGGATCCAGAGTGGCTACAGCTTCATGCCTGGAGATTGAGCGGGGGGTGCTAAGGTCTAGGGGTTATTCCTCTCTACAGAAGACTATCTTGGCGGCCAGGAGACCATCCACGGCTCGCATATATGAGCTTACGTGGTCGGCTTTTTGTGCTTGGGGGGCCAAACATTCGGTTCACCCTCCTTCGGCAGGCATCTCGGAGGTTCTAGAGTTCCTCCAGGCTGGTTGTGATATGGGCCTCTGTCCGAATACTCTGTGCCGACAAACTTCGGCATTGTCGTCAGTGTTGAACCTTTCGGTTCCTGGTTCGTCGGGGTTGCATCCTCACCTTGCCAGGTTCTTGCGGGGCGCAAACAACTTGGCTCCCCTGCCGGTACATAGATTTCCTACATGGGATCTCAACAGGGTCCTAAATGCTCTGACTAGATCTCCCTTCGAGCCTCTCAGGGAGGTATCCTTGAAATTCCTATCCTTTAAAGTTGTTTTTCTGGTGTCCATAACATCGGCCCACAGAGTTTCTGAATTGGCCGCTTTGTTGGTTCGGAAGGAGTTGTGCATTTTCCAGCAAGACTCTGTGGTCTTGAAACTGGATCCTACCTTCCTACCAAAGGTGAATTCTGTTTTCTATAGAAGTCAGGAGGTGGTTGTACCCTCCTTCTGCCCTTTAGCCGTCTCATCCTAAGGAAAGGGCTTGGCATACCTTGGACGTGCGTAGAGCGCTCAAGGTTTACACTCACCGCACCAAGTCTTTTCGGAAGACCGATGCTTTATTTGTTTCTTTCCAGCCCTCTTCAATGGGCTCCAAGGTTGCCAAATCGACCTTGAGCAGATGGATTAGGGTGTCAATTGGTCTGGCTTATGAATCCTTACACTTACCTGTACCTCTGGGGGTGACAGCCCATTCTACGCAAAGTGCCAGCACCTCTGCTGCCTTTTCTGCTCGGGTACCCTTAGAGGAGATTTGTAAGGTGGCGACTTGGTCCTCTGTGTCGCCGTTTGTTAAACATTATAAGATTCCGTCCTTTCACGCAGCACAAGCTGCGGTGGGGAGAACTGTCCTACAGCAGGTGGTTTAACCATCCGCTTCCCGCCCGTATTATCTCTGGCTGGGGCATGTCCCGTCAAGTTAGGATGACCTCCCTATACCATAGAAAAAGAAACATTGGTAGACTTACCATGAAGGGTTCTTTTTCAGGGTATAGGGAGGTCATCCGGCCCTCCCGCGGATGGAGGGTATATAATGTTTGTTATTGGGGAGGCGGGGCGGCTCCCAGGGCGGAGTTTACCTATCCCTTTTTTCTGCTGCTGTTATGGTTGCCCATCTGGGCGTTAGTTGTTCTGTTATTTTTCCTTTTCTTCAGTCTTATTCTCTACTACAGTCCTGGAACTGGGGAGTTGACTGACAGTTGCCTGACTATATATCCTGAGCCTGAAATTTGATTGGTCCTGTCTAGAGCATGCAGAGGCTGACAAACCCGTCAAGTTAGGATGACCTCCCTATACCCTGAAAAAGAACCCTTCACGGTAGGTCTACCAATGTTTCTTTCTCAGCGATATTAAATGCTGAGCACTATGAACCTTGTTTTGGACCTACCAACACACTAGCCACTAAAAGCAATCAAAATTAAGCAGAAAAGGACAACAAGAAGAGCCATTTAATAAGAGTCTTGACCTATGATTATTTATTCAGTGAGGCGCTTCATACGATTAGTGTGAAGCGCCGTCAGGGTTTGTGTGGGGAGAGTGGACTTAGCCCACTCTCCTCGCACACAGGCAGGGAGCTGTCCCTGGGCAGCCGGATCTGCCGCCCACACGATTGCCGGCTCTGTCATGGAGCCAGCAGGGGTAGCGAGGAGCAGGGGCCATGCGGCTCCCGGAAGTCCCAGGATGCCCTGCACAAGTGTGTGGGGCATCCTGGAGACACCCCCGAGGCCGGGAGGCTTGTTGGAGCCTCCCGACAGGAGTCTTCTCAAGAGTTCCTCCCAGCGGGGGTCTTCTCAACTGCGCCGTGGTGTGTCACAACCCCAAAAACGTCGTTAACAGAGCTAGCGCTCCATTAACCTCGTTTAAGGCAGGGGTTCCTAGGCGGGCTAGCTGCCATGGAACCACCAGTCTCGTGGGCGAGACCAGTGGTTCCAACGATCACTGGAAAGCGGGCTAAACTCCCTTAGCCCGCTTTCCAGTGATCATGGGAATCGCTTCAGTACCTCAGGTGCATCTATTTAGTTCGATCAGGGTGGTGTTCCATGGGTGGGAACTCCTGTTATTTCCCCATTGTCATGGACGGACCACCATCTGGTTAAGGTAGGATTTGCAACCACATCCCACCACTGTAGGGATGAAGGACCCATTAGGTTGGTCCACCTGAGAAGGTTATTGGATCCAATGGGATTCCAAGAAACCTTGGAAGGGTTTTGAGTTGGCTCTGCCAATGATTCTATTGATATAATGAACTCACTAGGACAGCAATCACAGTCACTCATAGGCATCATCTCAGACCTGCTTCAAAGTTAGCCCCAGGGTATTCAGAAGAATTACGGGAGCTGAAGTGGTGAGGTAGATGACTAGAGCGCAAATGGGGAAAGACTCGATTTGAATCAGACAGGTTATAACATAAGAGTACATCTGAAGAACTATGCTCTGACAATACGCACGGCAAAGAAGCTTATTTTCTGCTTACATTGCATCCACAAGTTCAAATCCATTGGAGTTGTCTAGGGTTATGAGAGGGCCAATACAAGCCCCCTCCCCCTTGAATCCAAATTTAAAACCAATGGTTAACTGCTGTGATGCTTGTAATGATTTTTTCACAAAGTCTTTTGTATTTGAGCTAAACTGGATTCTAAAATTAGGACAGAGTCTATTATGAAGTTATCCAGCAACTCTGCTTATGTGATCAGACTGAATCAGTTTCAGTTTGAGACTCCTGAGGATGTGGACGAACTGCTTCAGACTGTGCATCCTACCGCCTGCTCTCTTGACCCTTGCCCAACTTGGCTTATTTATCTAACAATCAGATTGTTGGTGAGGGTCCAGTCAATATTATAAATGCTTCTCTGAGGGAGGATGATGCCTCCTTGTCTTAAGGAGGCTATCATTAGACAATACTTGAAAAAACCTACATTGGACTCTTGCCCCTCAGATTTAGGCAACTATAGGCCCATCTTTGATTGGGCACGGTGACAGAGGGTGGTGGCCGCTCAGCTCCAGATAGTCCTGGAGGAAACTGATTATTCTAGACCTATTTCAAACTGGCTTTTAGGCAGGCTATAGGGTTGAGACTGCCTTGGTTGGCCTGATGGATGATCGCCATCTGGGTATTGACAGAGGGAGTATGACTCTGCTAATCCTTTTGGATAGCTCAGCAGTTTTCAATACCATCAACCATGGTATCCTTCTGGGTTGCCTGAGGGAGGTGAGATTAGGTGGCACTATACAACAGTGATTCCATTCCTACCTCTCAGATAGATTCTAGTTGGTGTCACTTGGAGATTGTTACTCTGCAAAGTGAGAGTTACTGTATGGAGTTCCAGAAGGCTTCATACTGTCTCCAATGCTCTTTAACATCTACATGAAACCACTGAGAGAGAGATCATTAAGAAATTTTGTGCAGGGTGTTATCAATATGTCAACGACACCCAAATCTATTTCTCCCTATCAACTTCATCAAGTAATGGCATAACTTCCCTAAATCCCTGCCTGGAGGTGGTAATGGGCTGGATGAGGGATAACAAACTGGTTGAATCCAAGTAAGATGGATGTACTGATTGAGGGGGGTCAAGACCCAAGAGATGGTTTAGATCTGCCTGTTCTCAATGAGGTTACACTCCCCGTGAAAGATTAGATATGTAGTTTGGGAGTGCTCCTGGATTCCCAAACTCTCTCTGGTTTCTCAGGTTGAGGCAGTAGCCAGAAGCACTTTTAATCAGCTTCAGCTGATTGCAGCTATGCCCATTTCTGGAGGTAAATGACCAAAAATGGTATTACATATGCTGGTGACCTCCATGTTTGACTACTGTAATGCACCCTATGTGAGGCAAGTTCCGAAACTACAACTGGTGTAGAATGCAGCAGCCAGGCTGATCTCCGAGATAACCCCAAGAGACAATATGACACAGATTCTGAAAGAATTGCACTGGTTACTGAGATGTTTCCAAGTGAAATACAAAGTGCTGGTCATTACCTATAAAGCCCTGAATGGCTTAGATCCAGGGTACTTAAGAGACCACCTTCTTTGTCATGAACTCTGCTGCCTATTAAGATCATCTGGGGAGGTCTGGTTAGAGTTGCCACCAGTTCATCTTCTCTGTGGCTGCCCCAGGGCTTTGGAATGCACTCCTTGTTAAAGTAAGAGCTTCTTCATCTTTGATTGCTTTTTAAGACACCCTTAAGACACAATCCTCTTTCTCGGGCTTTTAATTAAAAATTAATTTTAAACTGTTTATTTTTATCTTATGAAGCTTTGTTGAACTCTGAATTGTTTTTAATTGTTTTTATTCTGTGCAAGTGTTTTTATTGTTTTTATATTGTAATTTGGAATATATACACTGCCTAGTGATGTATATATCGGGCAGAAATAAAAAGATAAAAAGTTACTCAGAGTATAACAACTCACTATGCTCTATTTTTCATTTTAAAAATACATGAGGCTCTTGATGGAGCCGCTCTGGGAAGAGCAGAAGGTTCCAAGTTCCCTCCCTGGCATCTCTAAGATGGGGCTGAGAGAGATTCCTGCCCACAACCTTGGAGAAGCCGGTGCCTGTCTGTGCAGACAATACTGAGCTAGATCAGTTTGGTCTGACTCAGTATAATGCAGTTTCCTATGTCCCAGAAAAGTTCTGCAAATGTTAAAAATGCAATATTCAAATACGAAATATAACCTGAAAAATGGGACTAGGTTCCTGAGACGTAGTGCCCGGGCTGCTCTGGGAGGTTTAAAGTTTAAATTTCCAATCTCTTTCTGTTTCTCACCTGGTGCACAGGATTGGATATTTAAACTTTAAATCCCCTGGAGCAGCCTGGATACCACATCTCAGCTGGCAGGCAGACTGTTCCAGGTATTACAATTTAGTTAGGGGGTAGTTAAAGGTGTTTCCTAAGTGGAAAACACTGTGAATAACTGAAACTACCCCCACGATAACCAAACTGGTATACAAGGAAGTTGCCTAAGAATGGATGAAACCACAGGAGATCAATCCACAAAAGCGAAAGTTTTCCTGTACATTTCGTCATCGTCTAGGAACTAAACCCAAACTGGAATGTGTACATTCTTCACTGAACAGCAGCCCTCAAATCAAATGTGAACATCTCTTAATAACTAAGGTCACAATGGTAATCAATATGGGCTGTTTACATTTGCCTCTACTCTGCTATTCCATAAAATTCATACTTACCATTGAAGCCTCTGCACCACACGGAACTTAGTGTGTGCACGATACAGAGCACCTACTCAAAGGAAACACACTCACCAATACATACTGTGAAGTTTGCACGTATTATAGGGGTCTTATTAATGCAAATCTATTTTTAACACTAGGTTGTGGTTGTGCTCTCTTGCATACTTTAGACATATAGTAAATGAGAAGGGTGCACATAGAAAGGTTAAATTAACTTCATAATTTAAACAAAGCTACAGCTTGATATGGAGGCAGCTTCAAGTTAGCACATGTGTAGGAAAATCATGAGATGTATATATCACTGCATGGATCAATTATGTATGTTTACATTTTTTCCCCCAGACACATGTGCTGGGACATATAGTAAATGAGAAGCAATCAACTATGGCTTCTCTGCACATGCACATATCTTGCTGCTGTCTCCACATAGATTTCATGCTTTTTAAAAAACTACACACATACTTTTTACATAAAAAAACTTTGTTGTAGCAAAACAGAATATGCCAACAGGACAACAGGATAAATAAAAAAAGAAACTGACTATATCATAGGTAATTTCCACATGTCATACAATCAAGAACTCACCACAGAGTTAGTCTACAAGTAATATTGGTGCTTATTTAGGTTTACGTACCAGGGCTTCTAGAAAGGTCCCTTGAAAATACCGGTACTCAACATCAGCTCCTCTAGGAAGGTCAACTATAGCTTTCCATAGTAAGCTGGGGAGAAAAATATTTTGAGAACACATTTTAGGGGTTGGGGGGATATGAGATGATAATCAAGTAATGGCAACATCCAAACTAGGTAGTCATGACAAAGCACCACTGAAATCAGTAAGACTAATTAGTTACGACTTACTTATCTCTCATTTATTGCAATGGGATTTAGTAATGACTTACTTAGTCTAGATGTACAGTGGGTGTAACCTTGAGAATATTCTAAAATGCCACCATATTCTTACATAACCTTTTCCTCGCTGTGTTGTTTCAAAGGGCTATTTTTAATGCAACACTGGACATCATGAATATCCCCCCCCCTCCAAATAAAACAAAACATAAAATATAATCAAGGATAAACAATAGAAAAGGGGGAAAAGGAAATAAAAATAAAAATCTTAATATCTAAAGTAATATGTAAACCAATATATCAAAAAAGTAAGGAAAAAATCTATGGATATAATTCACATTACAATTTGCTAAAATTGGACCAAATTACTAGAAGTTGTTCTTCTTTATGATTATTATGAATTCAATTTATATACCACCCTTTCTAAAGTGGCTCAGGGTGGTTTTCATTAAAATCAAACACACTTAAACCAGATTAAAATTTATTAAAATGAAAATTCAAACTAAAAGGTAAAGTGTGCCATCAAGTTGGTGTCGACTCCTTGCAGCCACAGAGTCCTGAGGTTTTTCTTTGTTAGAATACAGGATGGGTTTGCCACTGCAATCTCCTGCACAGTATGAGATTATGCCTTCCAGCATCTTCCTATATCGCTGCTGCCCGATATAGGTGTTTCCCATAGTCTGGGAAACATACCACTGGGGATTCGAACCAGCAACCTGCTGCAAACTAGACATCATTAAAAGCCAGACTAAAAAGATAGGTCTCTTCTGAAGGCCTCCAAGGAAGTTAATCCTCTTATATCCACAGGGAGCATGCTCTGCAACCTAGAGGTGACTATTCCATCAATTTACCATTCCATCAAAAATAAACCAGTTCAGATGTTGACAAGCAACACATATCAGTTATCCACAATTGTGAGTGAGGAGCAGATTTATCCTTCCAATGTTGTATAATAATCCTTTTCGCAATTCACATGCTTGAGTAACCCCTAATTCTTGTGGAGGCAGTGACATGGTTGCTTTAAAAATTATATCCATTACCTGGAAACGGTTGCTTTAAAAATTATCTCCAGGTCATGGATATAATTTTTAAAGCAACCATGTGACTACCTCCACAAGGAAACATTACATGAAAGATCAGTAACACATAGCTTTCCTAGCACAGTATCCAGGACTTAGCAAGGACCTGCTTCATCAATAATACTTGGAAAATGCTCACATGTTTTCAGGTTGGAACCCCCTGATATAACTGCTTTTAAAAGGTTTATCTTTAAGTTCCAAGCATCACATAAGGCCCCTCAACTGTTCTGTCAAGTGGCATGGGGGCTGCTACTAGGGACCATGAAATGAACCAATACCCTGCTGTATGCTTAGAACTCACTAGATCACAGTTCCTGCCTTCAAGATATTTAGCAGCTCAAGGACAAAAAACACAAGTGCTGATCCCAAAGTGTTAGCCTACACATTTTAAATGGTCATTGGCTCAGCTGGAAGATCTATGAGAACCATAGTGCCCATGAATCTCTACCAACTTCACTTCTCCAATAAACCGATAATCTGAGGCAAGGGATCGGGGGCGGGGGGGGGGGGAGAATTGTGCAGAAATGAGTGGAGCTGGCTGCTATGCTTTTGGAACACCAAATCAAGGCCAGAGCTGCATGCACAACATATGGCTAGTGGGAAAGGGGCATTTCAATGTTAACCTCAGGGACCAGCTCTCCAGGAACATCTTGTACACACAGAGATAGTTTACTTACAATGACTGCCCCTTACTAGATCAAGGTGTGCATGTCTGAGGAGCCATGTAAACAAATCTAGGAACACACTAGAAGGCAGTGGTGTGAGGTAAAATCAGGAAAAAATATACATATTTGGCTTAGAGATAGGTGTGACAATTGCCTTAAGGATGCCCATCAAAAAGTACTGCAGAAAAAAGACAATCTGTCCATACACATTTTTTTTGCTACACATTTGTGTGGCCCATATTTGGAAAGATTTTCCCCCTGAAGGACTTTATCAAAGGCATACTAAGCCAAATACAAGCAATAAAAATACTTATTCCTTAAACAAGGTCTAAGCACACACCAAACCAGCAGTGAACTAAAAGAAGCAATACAGCCATTTATTTTCTAAAACAAGTTGCTTAGGCAAAGAACAAGTATTAGTACATGAATAGTATAGTTATTCTTATGCACAGGCTGGTCAAAACTATGAGTTTGTGTATTAACTAATAAAAGAAACATACACATCACCGGCTTCATCCTCCGGATGAAGCATCACCGCACACTGAGGGTTCCAGTTTCCCAGAGAGTTGCAGCTTCCACATATGGCCAAAACCTCTCCTAGGAAGAGTGATATATGTGTTAGCAAAGACACAGGATAGCCAAGTTTTGCTGATACTCTAATCTAGCATACTCACACTAACATCAAATCCAGACTCAAAATTATATAATTCCTAACCTGGTTTTTTAAATTTAAAATACTCAACATGCAAAGCAGTGCAGAAAGCACAAAACAGTGCTCTCTAAAAACAGAAAATATTTAAAAGCAAGAGGGGTAGCATATGTGCCTATCCAAGCCCACATTTTAGACAAGGCCAGGGGTCAAGAAATGTTGCTCCAGTTCACCAATCAAACAAAAAATTTACACCTTAAATGGTTCCTCAAGCTATGTTGGTACATCACTTGTCAGGCATTTTTCACTCATCACAGACAAGTCTACAAGTAGATTTCCTGAGCACTGGACAAGGCAGACACAAGGAGCTTTCTCCTTCTTACTCAATTACAGCCAAAAGGCCTCAGAATCTTGCCCAGTGGTAAGACACTAAAACCTCTGTGCAAAGATCTGGCATGTACAACTTTCCATCTGCCGATTGCCACCAAAATAAAATCTTAAATCAAGATTAACTGTTTTGCAGTTTAATTATAATACTTATAAGCTAGTCTACAGGGTTTGAGGGACAAAGATCAACCAGTCAGTGTCACTGTGACAAGATCTCCGTGTGCCTTAAAGGTATGCATGGGTAATACAGTCATACATTAATAGTCTAGTAAACATCGATACAGGTCATATGTAATAGGCTTTAAACAGCCGGTTGACTGTTATTCGAGACACCAACATCATCACCTTGCGTGCCATCAGCAGGGTTTGTGAGATTATGTAATATTCCTGAACATGCTATATGCTGAAGAAAAAAAGATCAGAGGCAGCTTGCTGGACAGTACAGTTCTTTCAACAGCAATGGAAGATTGGTTTCAGTGGCAGAAAAACCTCATCCAGAACCTAGAAATGGGAATATCTACACTGCTGACAAAAAGAAAAAGAAGGAGCATCAGAAGCAGGAACTGCGAGAAAGGGAGGTCAAAAAGGTGAGAAAAATATGATGAGGACCAAAGAGACCAGGTATCTAGTAACAAGAATACCTGAAGGAAGGGAAATAGATAGAACACTAGTGGGCTGAGAAGAGTAATAGTGCGGAACTCTGGAATGGGGTGTAGAAGAATTCCCAGTGCCACCATAAGGCAAGCCCAAATCGGGTCCAAAGTTCAGACAGCAAGAACTTCATATTTAGGGCCCAGACAATCACAGGGAATACCTATAATGAAAGGGAACTCAATCCTTTTTGCCAAGAGGCACTGGAAGTTACATTTCTCGTGTTTCATGGTGTCAATGGCTACTTCATAGAAGCATTTTGAGCCAGAAGAGAGCTCTTCAAAAATTTGTCAACATAAGTTTTAAAACTTGTCTTTTCTCCCTTGGTGAGAAGCTAAAGAACTGCAAAACCAATTGCATACTGCCTACTCTGTGCATACCAATGTTCAACTGAATGCAACTTCCTGACATACAATGTCCAACGGACATGCAAGTTTCAGTGGCAGATACGAAGAAATCTTTTATTTGTCACTGGAAAAATAGTTTTATTGACACAGTACACTGTATGAAATGCAGATCTTGTCTAAGAAAAAAAAGTTAAAAGATGGCAGGCACTAAAGGTAAAGTGTGTCGAGTTGGTGTGGACTCCTGGCGACCACAGAGCCCTGTGGTTGTCTTCGGTAGAATACAGGAGGGGTTTACCACTGCCATCTCCTGCACATTATGAGATGATGCCTTTCAGCATCTTCCTATATCACTGCTGCCCGATATAGGTGTTTCCCATAGTCTGGGAAACATACCACTGGGAATTCGAATCAGCAACCTCTGGCTTGCTAGTCAAGTCATTTCCCCACTGCACCATTAGGTGGCTAAAGATGACACTACTACCCTTCAGATATGTATAACTTGCTCCTAAGGTAACAATTTCTGCTGAAATAGCCAATAAACATGAAAATCAAATATAAAATCCTAAACAATGTGAAATGATGTCTGTAGGACAGTGCCACAATTCCTCATATTCAGCTCCTATCTTACATCAATACTGCAATCTATTGATACAGATTGAAGTGGACAGAAGTGTGCAGAATGAGTTTTCCAGAAAGCTTCTAGATGTAGCTAGGAAGTGCAGAAGAACTGTGACATAGGGACAATGGGAATGTGAGACTTTAGTTAGGACTAGAAGCCTACTGGGCCCCTCAGAAGTTGAATGTGAAGGGTTAAGTTGCTCTGGAAAAAACCTGCCCCTTTTCATGAAAAGAATGAACCCAGTACAGATAGTTCAGTACCAGTCATTCAGGTCATTCTCATCAAAACTAGGGATGTGCACGGAACCACAGAGGCGCGGTCTGGCGGGGGGTATGTAGTTTTAAGGGTGGGGGGGATAGTACTTACCCCTCCCGCCACTTTCCCCCCTCTGGCGCTCAACTTTTTAATCACAACGGGCACATGCATGCACTCAACTTCCCTTTTTGCCAGGCAACGATGGGGGCAGGGAGGAATGCTGCCGCCCCAAAAACTTTGCTAAAAAGTCAAGCGCCAGAGGAGAAAAAGCAGCGGGAGAGGTAAGTACTACCCCCCCGCCCATAAAGCTACATACCCCCACCCCCCCACCACTGGACCGGCCCCAATCCGGACCAGTTCAGAGGCCTCTAACATGGCCCCGGACCAATTAGGTGCACATCCCTAATCAAAACACAGCTTGAGTTGGGGCACACTGCTCCATCTCCTCAATTCTCCAGTAAGAACATCTCCGGATCATATTGTCAAACTCACATCAAAGGGAAAGCTGGCAGTAACTGAATACTATTGCCCATTATTCACATCAGGAGTAGGGATTCTAGTACAACTGAATATTCAAATCTAAATCTATAACTGTAATATAGTTAATTGGTAAGATCCAATAAGTAATTGGATCTTACTCATATTACTGGATGATACATTATCTTATTTGGCTGATGGTCTAGTTATACTATGTACCTTTAAAAATAGTGTATTCATTCAGTGCAGTACTTTGAATGAGGGTAATCTCTGTTCATTCTTCTTTGGGGCAGGCATGCTGGTTGCAGCTGCTTCTACCCACTTTTGTATATAAAACTGAAAGAGATCCCTAGAAGACACTGAGTGGGAACTTGGGATCTTGCCCCAGAAAGTCTATTGTCACAGTCCTCCTGATAACATTTTTGTTTCTCTGCATTTTATTTTCAAAAATGTTGTATGTCATTTTGGGCTGTTCTTAGGAAAGGCAATCAAGAAGTTTTAGAACATATAATACTTTTCAAAGGTAAGCTAAGTTACTTCATCCTAAAAGTAGGAAGCAGTAGAATTCAGTTTCTAAGAGATACAGATTGGTTATCCTACTCAACACATCAAACCACCACACAGATGAGAGGCTAAAACAGTCTCTTACCTGTCATTTTATTTAGCTGATCTATTTTTATGCCACCTTTCAGGCCAAGGCCCCCCAAAGTGTTTTACACACAAGCAACAAAGCTTCAGTCACTGGCTGTATGTTACATCATAAAATGTTTGTGAAGTAATATTACAATTGTTCAAGGTGGAAAGGGTGTCAGACCAAAAATGCCAGAGGAGCACATTTTCTGAGAGGAAAATGACCTTCTGTTTAGGTCTTTTCACACCTGACACTAGGCCTAGGAACAGAAGGGAATGTACAGGCATGATAACTGGAAATTGCTGTACAGAGCAAAGGTGATGAAATAGATTTCACATATCTGATCTGACCAGAGGAACTTTTGGCATCAGATTGCTTCTAAACAAATATTTGGAAATAATATAGTAGAACTTAAAAAAAAAAAGACTTGCCCATTAAAAGTGAATCCTCATTTACTTACGCAATAAACAATCAACCTATATAAATGTCTAACTGGTCATGGAAAGCAATGGAAATCTAGCCTTTCATACACCCATTTGATAAATTTCTTCCACTTGCCTCTAGTTTAATCATTATATGGAACATTTCCTTTGACTTTTACTATAAGACAGAAATGTAAAATTAATGGTTTATACCTGGTGGTGAGACTCCTCTGACTTCAAAGGTAACCTGACAAGGTGCCATATTTGAAAATGCTGTTCAATGGCAGATGTAACCTATTAATGGAGAAAAAGCATTACATTCAGTAACACTACCCTGCTTCTGCATACATCTTATCAAGAACGTTAATGTATGTATTTCTGCTAGTTATGTGCATTGACTGGAAAGAGAATGCTGCTCACCTCAGCAGAATCTAGTTCAATGGTAGACAGCTTGCATACATATATATTTCATTCATTCATTCGATACCCCGCCCAAACGTATGTCTCTGGGAGGCTAACAACAATTAAAACACATATAAAAGTTAAAACAATACAATAATTTAAAAACTATAAAATTAAACAATCAGTATTTTTTTAAAACCTGACAAAGCTTGGGTAAAAAAATGGGTTTTCAAATGTTTTTTTAAAATTGCTAGATGAGGAGGATTGTAACTCAACAGGGAGCGCATTCCACAATCTTGGGGCAGCAACCGAGAAGGCCCGTCTCTCTGTAGCCACCAAACGAGTTGGCAGTAACTGGAGACGGACCTCCTCATATGACCTTAATGGGCGGTGGGGTTCGTAGCGAAGAAGACGCTCTCTTAAATACCCAGGACCTAAGCCGTTTAGGACTCTATAAGTTATGACTAGCACTTTGTATTTTGTCCGGACACCTATTGGCAGCCAGTGTAACTCCATCAGCAACGGAATAATGTGGTCTCTCCGAGATGACCTAGAGTCCAACCTGGCTGCCGCATTCTGAACCAACTGAAGTTTCCAGACTACGTACAAAGACAGCCCCACATAGAGTGCATTACAAAAGTCAAGTCTGGAGGTTACCAACAAATGTACCACTGTTTTGAGGTCATTGATCTTGAGAAACGGGCGCAGCTGGCGTATCAGCCAAAGCTGATAAAAAGCATCCCTGGCCTCAACCTGAGAAACCAAGGCCTCAACCTGAGAAACCAAGGAGTGGTGTGGATCCAGAAGTACTCCCAGACTGCGGACCTGTTCCTTTTGGGGAGGTGTGACCCCATCTAGAACAGATAGATCAAAATCGTCTCTGGAGTTCTGACCCCACACAATAAGTACCTCCGTCTTATCTGAATTCAGCTTCAGTTTATTCTCTCTCATCCAGCCCATTACTGCTTCCGGGCAGGCATTTAGGGAAGATATGCCAGCTCCTGAAGAAGTTGACACGGAGAAGTAGATCTGGGTGTCATCAGCATACTGATGACACCCAGCTCCAAATCCCCTGATGATCTCTCCCAGTGGTTTCATGTAGATGTTAAAAAGCATTGGAGAGAGTATGGAGTCTTGAGGGACACCATACTTAAGCTCAGATTTTGAAGAGCAACAATCTCCAATCGACACCATCTGGAATCTGTCCGAGAGGTAGGAGAGGAACCACCGTAAAACAGTGTTTCCCACCCCCAACCCCCTCAGATGTTCCAGAAGGATACTATGGTCAATAGTATCGAAAGCCGCTGAGAGGTCCAAAAGGACCAACAGAGTCACACTT
The DNA here is from genome assembly GCF_027244095.1 of Hemicordylus capensis. NCBI lineage: Eukaryota > Metazoa > Chordata > Lepidosauria > Squamata > Cordylidae > Hemicordylus > Hemicordylus capensis. The sequence goes on along the minus strand of NC_069657.1, from coordinate 263,836,999 downwards.
CCTCTGTCAATTGCTAATTGGAGATCATCCATCAGGCCAACCAAGGCCGTCTCCACCCCATAGCCCACCCAAAAAACAGTTTGAAATAGGTCTAGATAATCAGTTTCCTCCAAGACCGTCTGGAACTGAGAGGCCACCACACTCTCAATTACCTTGCCTAGCCACAGGAGGTTGGAAACAGGCCTATAGTTGCTCAACTCTGAGGGATCTAATGCAGGCTTCTTTAGAAGAAGTCTAATAATTGCCTCCTTAAGACAAGGAGGCATCCTGTCCTCCCTCAGAGAAGCGTTTATTATTTCTACCAGGCCGCCGCCTACAACAGCCTCCCTGCTAGACAGAACTAGCCATGTTGGACAAGGGTCAAGTGAACAAGTGATAGGCCTCACCGATCCAAGCAGCTTGTTCACATCCTCAGGAGTCACAAACTGAAATTGATCCAGCCAAATCACATAAGAGGTGTTGGACACTTTCAGGTCAGACATCAGATTAATTGTGGAGTCTCCATCTAGGATGGCCCGAATCTGAGAGATTTTATCTGCGAAAAATTCATTAAACACATCACAGCGGGTGACTGATGCTTCCAAATTCTGGTTCAAGGGAGGGGGGGCAGATACTAGCCCCCTCACAACCCTGGACAACTCCGCCGGATGTGAACTCGCAGAAGCAATATGGGCAGAAAAGAATTGCTTCTTTGCCGCATGTATTGCCTGAGCATAGATCTTTAAATGTGCTCTAAGTCGTAATCTGTTGGATTCGAGTCTTTTTCCACTCGCGCTCCAGTCACCTACCTTGCTGCTTCAGCCCCCGTAACTCTTCCGTATACCAAGAAGCCAATTTTGAAGCGGGTCGGAGGGAATGCTTAGGAGCAATCATGTCTACTGCCCTGGTGAGCAAGTTGTTCTAATTCTCAACCAGGGCATCAACAGGATCACTGGCAAAGCCAACACTGAATCCTTCCAAGGCTTCTTGGAATTCTACGGGATCCAATAACCTCTTTGGGCGGACCATTCTAATAGGCCCCTCGCCCCTGCAGAGGTGGGAAGTGGCTGTAATCCCAACCTTAACCAGATGGTGGTCCATCCATGACAATGAGATCACAGGAGTCCCCACCCACGGAACACCACCCTGATCAGAGTAAAAGACCAAATCTAGCATGTGACCTGCGATATGCGTCAGTCCAGAGACTGCTTGGGATAGGCCCATAGTTGTCTTGGCCGCTATGAACTCCTGAGCTGCCCTGGACAAATTGGTCCTGAAACGAACATTGAAGTCTCTCAGCACCAAAAGTCTTTGAGACTCCAACGCAAGTCCCGCAACCAAGTCCGTGAGCTCAGTAAAGGACTCAGTTGGGCAGCGGGGCGATCGGTACACCAACAGAAGTCCCTATCTATCACTGGTCCCCAAACTTAAGTACACACATTCAGTATGGTCCGATACCCTAACAGGGACCCTGGTAAGGTTGATGTCATCAGCCACTCCACCTCCCCACCGACATTCCCTCACCTGCTCCTCTACAGAATATCCTGGAGGGAGAAGCTGGGACCAAACTGGACCACTAGCTTCCCCCAACCAAGTCTCAGCAATGCATAACAGGTCGGCCCCTTCATCCATAATCAAGTCTTGGATTAGGTCTGGCTTATTTTGGAACGACTTGACCTTGCAGAGAAACAAGGTAAGGCTATTTGGGTTGTTGGCAATGCTCCCCCAGGTCAAACAGCTGGCAGGACAGCCAGAAGGGGAGACAGCTATTAAATTTCTGACTAGAACATTTCCCCTAGAACAGAAATTTCCCCTAGAACAGCCTGCTGACCTGCCAATGTTGCTTCTTCTATTCCCCATCGCCACTGGAATAGCTGCCCCACATTCAATGAAGGCGCCTCCTGCCTCCCCATCTCCAGGCAAACCCAAACACAGGTGGTAAACACCGGCACTTTAGGGAAGGGAAGATCAACACTTCCTGGAAGGGCATAGTCTACTTGTGTTTAAGATTAAGGTACTCATCTGATGATTAAACTCCCTAAGTCAGCAACTAACAAAGGCCACATTTTGAAGTGAGCAAGGGCTGAAGGGCTAGCAACATTGCCTCACTATCACAAGAGCCAAGACACAAAGGGCTCCTTAACTCTTTCCTCCCCAATATGAATGGCAACAGAGGGCTTTCCTTTAAAGACTTCACCTACTACTTCCTACTATTTGCCTGTGTCCCAACATGCTCATGCAAGTGAAGAACTGTGATGCACAACAAGAGGAGGGCTCTGACAAAACTTTTTCTGTTCAAAGTAGTTAAAGAGCCCTTTGCCTGGGACTCACCTTGAGAAAACACATCTGAAGAGCATAATATCATGAGTAAAGGGAGTGGTTCTTGGGATCAGGGATGACAGCAAGAGCCAACTGAAAGACACTGGTGGCCAGATTTGCCCCCTCCATGCCTTCAGCTGCTCATCTTACTTTAATTGCCATCATTGGTAGTACATTGGAGCCAGCAAACTATCAGTTTCTATCACAATTTCAAAAATGTTACTGCCTAGTATGCTAAACATTCTTTCACAGCCAACAGTTTATAGCCATTTCATTCATTTTTGAGAAGAAATATAAAAGCAAGCAATACAATACAGTAAACTGGCTATATCAAAGTGTAGCAAAAATCCTGGTTTAGATTTTACGAGAATAAGGTTAATGAACATGAAGCCCAAGCTTCAGGATTGACTATACAAATTTCTTCAGACCTCTCTATAACTTTTAAATCACAATGTAAACAACGAGAAACCTGTATAAAATGCCTCAAGGATTATTAGTATAAAAAGCTCAAGTCATTACTAGGAAAAGCCAGAATATTCTTTCTTCCAACTGGATGTCATGAACCATCTACATGCTCCATGTACCAGCAACATGACATTTTAGTTTATAAATGAATTTTTATATTTCTATTATGTAGAAATACATCAACTATATTGAAGCTTTTAATTATCCTCAAATTTCACAATCCTGAGCCAATGCAATTTAATCCTGTTTAAATCAATGAGACTGAAGTGTTCATAACAGGTACACCATTAAGGCAACAGATCACAATGGCCATCCATTATGAATATTTACAAACCGCTCCTCAACCAAAGTTCTCAAAGCATTTTACATAGAAAAATACATACATAAGATGGTCCCCTGTCTCCAAAGGGCTCACAATCTAAAAAGAAGCACAAGGTTGACACCAGCATTGGAGGGATGCTGTGCTGGGGTTGGATAGGGCCAGTTGCTCTCCAGCTGCTAAATATAAGAGAATCACCACTTTAAATAGGTGCCTCTTTGCTCAGTTAGCATCTGCTATAATAGTATCTACTCATAGGCAATGAAAAGAATCCATACTCATGCAGCCTAGATTTTATGTAACACTATAGTATTAAAATAAATTTCAAGAGATTACCATGTACCAGTATGCACAAGGTAATGTTGTTTTTCTACAGTACATTTATTTTGTACATTTCTATACCACCCAGAACTTATGTCTCATGGTGGTTTACAACAAAACAGAAGGCACCTACAACATCCCACTGTGAGGATTAGATAAAGAATACTGATTTTGTTTACTTTTAAAGCACTGGTCTTTCTGTCTGTATTCACTTAAAGATACAGCTCCCAAGGGTCTGACATCCATATTTCAACTACCAGCTTAATGGCCTTTAATGCCGTCATGTTCTTCCCAGATAGACAGCTGTCCCATATCAGCTGGCCACAGCAACATGAGACTTTTATCATAACCTACGTTATGTAAGGCGGAAAGACCTTTTACACATTTCTTTCCCCCTCCAGTCTGCGTGTTTATGACCAATAGCAAGCACAAATAATTAAGATCACTTCACTGAGACCCTCCTCTCTGGCTGTCTTCTCCCAACCTCTATATCAGCTTTTTACTAGGATCTGTCATCTTCACCACATGCTCCGCAGTATAGGGGCAATCAAGGATAAGGGAACTAAGCTATGACTTATCCTCTCTGGCTTATATCTTCTGCTCCTTCTGTCAGGTGGACCACTGGCTAAATCAACCAGCCACAGCATAAGTCAACCCAGTACCTATCGCATCAGACTCCACTCAGCTGGGGGGAAAAAAAACCTTTGTGGAAGCCCCCAAGCCTTTGAGGAAGAGGTAGTTGGACCAATGGTCTGACGCAGTATAAGGCAGCTTCCTCTGTTCCTATGAAATAGTATTTATCCGCTTCAGCCAACACATTTAACAAAAAGTGAAAAATTCGCAGTGCAATCCTGCAAGTACCATTGAACTCAATGGGACTTATTCCATGGTTAAGTGGGAATGAGCCCCAAACTCAGTGACACTTCCAAGTAAACACACTTATGATGGTACTGTAAAGTCTATTTCTCAATGAGATGTTCAATCTGTGCCTGAATTGTATCACTTCAGACAGGTACTTAACCAACTGCTTCCCCATACAAAACAATTTCCTCCTCATAGAAAGTTGCCATGTCAGCAAGGAGGATTCTAACCTTGCTTGCCACCTCACATGCTAGTTTTCTATGTGCAGTTTTCTCCCTCAGAGGGGCATTAAAGCACAAGAGCAAGATTTTTTTTTTAACAAAACAAAACAGGGTTTATAAATAGGAAAGAAGGGAGCACCTGGCTCCATATAGCGTCAAGTTAGAAATGAGTGCAGTGAGGAAGTGAAAAGAGAACTGTCACTTTTTCCAAAGGATGTGCTTTCATCACTGAGCCTTGCCTTCACAGATCTCTGAGTTGCACTAAATGGCAAAAACAATGTGGTTTGTTGAAGACTAGTGCACTACACCAATGCAGGCTCTGCACCAGTGATATCATTTTATAAGTGTTCACCTGCACACAGCAAAGCTGCACCTTTTGAAATGAAGTCTTCCACACAGCTGTTCAGACTACAGCACTGTTATATGGTCTTCCCAGGAAGAAGAGGAAAAGGAAACACACGCAGTCTATCGTCTAAATTAGACCTCATCTTGCAGGCTAACATTAAAGAGGTTTCCTGGATCCAAAAGGCTGAGAACTAGAAGTGATCTGGATACCGTTTGACCAGGGAGACCCAGGTTCAAATCCCCACCCAGCCATGAACCTCATGGGAGGACCCTAGACGAGTCGCGCTCTCTTAGGCTAGAGCTGTTGTGGTGATAAAACGCAGAGGGGTGGGGAGAGGAATCTTAGAGCGCCCCAGGCTTCCTGAGGAAAGGTAAAATTCAAAGTGTAAATAAAAAGGTGTGTGGTGTAAGCAAAGGGTTCGGTTCCTACCGTTAGCGATTTACGAGGAGGGGGAACGGGGGAGGGAGGGAGGGAGAGCGAGACAGGAGAGGAGCGACTCGTCTTGGGCTAAATCAACGCCGAGCAGCGTGGGAGGAGGGGGACGCGGGCGCAGCTGCCGCCGCCGCAGCATCCCTTCCCTCCTCACTGCGGGCCGGGGGCCCCGCCCGTCCTGGGGGGAGCCCCCCCCGCCGCCGCCCCCCGCGCGGCTCCTCGTGGCCACCCGGCCTCTTGGCTCGCCCTCCCCCGCTCGACTCCTCCAGCCTCAGCTTTGTGACAAACCTGGTCGGCAGGGAAGGCTCGCGAAGGCGCCTGGGGAGGATGGAGGACCCCGATGGGGAGGGCGGCGGCGGCGGCGGCGGCAGTGGCTCTCCCACAGCAGGCGACCAGCTTCCTTCCACTGCGAAACGCCGGCTTCTGGGCTGCGGAGGGAGCGAAGCCTCAGCCCAGCCAACCGGCTGCTCGGTTGGCAGCGCGGATGCCTGAGCCGCTCTTTCTCTCTGCCTCAAACCGGTTACAGCCGCCCTGGCTGAAGCCGCCGCCCGGCGGCGAGAAAGAAACAAAGTGGGTACCAGCAGCACGTGACTGGCGCCACCAATGAGAAAGCAGATTGTGGAAGGCTGGCGGAACAGGGGGACCGGCGAGCCGAGGGAAGCGCGCGGTGGCTTTCCTCGAAAGCGAGACCTTGGGCAGGCCGGCGGGGGCGGGGCCGGGCGACCTGGGTGGGAAGGGTCGGAACTCGGAAGGATCTCGGACAGAGAGCGTCGTGAGAGTTTTGAATTTGTAGGTGATGCCTATATGCGCTCCGCGATTCCGCCAGCTGAGAGAGAGCACGGGACGCGCTTGTGGTGTTTGTTTTCGTCATCCTTGGTTTAAATTACAAATATACTCTTGCGCATCAGGTGCAAGCAAGTAGTAGTCTTAACAACAACAAGAAGCACGTCAAATCCCCTTAGAGCAGCAGCCCTTTATCCCAAGGTGCGTCAGGTCTTTCTGAAGCTCTGTTCAGACCTTAGGTCGGGGGTTACAATGCCTCCCGCCGCGCAAAACGTGGCAGTTCCTTTCCGCCGCACCCTGATGCAGTAAGTTCCTTGTCTCCCTTCCCTAACTTCAAGTACAGCGTCTTGTCTGTGGAGAGACAAGCGCTGTACTTTCTTCCGGGGAAGAATCTTCCCCGTAACTAGGATAACGTTGATACCAGCCAGCGTCACAATAGCTTCTCATAGAATAGGGCTTTAATCCAGTGCATGGGTTGTTGACATTCAAAATACGTCTTCTGTCCAGGCACGGACTGACAATCTGGTAATTCTGGCAAAAACCAGACCCTCTGTGCATAACAACTGGGAACCTGATCCCGATTCCCGCCCCCTCTCTGCATCTTCAAAAAGGCAGAGGACAGCGTGGCGCATAAGGAATTGTGAGAGTCCTTTCCTAGCCCTCTTGTTTTGAACTAGAAGAGCGGGAGAGAGGAGGAACTCGCAGCATACAGAAGCTTTTTGAGCTGCCAGCACATCCATCACCTTGAAGAGGAAGAGGGGAGAGCAAATTCATCTGGATTGGTGTTTGGCACAGGCTGGGAATGGAGATTGGGGATGGAATCAAGAAGGGAAGGGAGCAGCAGCAGCAGCAGCCAGAACATGGGGCTGGGAATGAAAATAATGATGCTGGACTGTGTAGCCTGGGAAATATGCTTTTAAAAGCTAAACGTTGGCTTTTGTTCTCCCTTTCCTTCCTTCCCTCTTCCACCTGCTCTATAATGTTCTCTTCTCAAACATTCCCCTTTAATCTCTTCTCAAGTATCCTTTGCTCTTGGTTCAGTCTTTCATATTTCCTCATCCTCCTGCTACCTTCAAAACCTCTTCTCTGGCTTTGTCCCTCTTTAATATACAGGTGAATGATCATCACAATTATAACAAATTAAGGCTTGACTTATCTCGCTTTGCATGTAATGCGTCTATCTCATATATCAGTTTCACCTTTTGATTTGCATTACTGAAATTAATGAACTTTTGCACGATATTCTAATTTTTTGAGTTTCACCTGTATATAGATATTCCCATCTTTCCTTTCCCTTCCTCTGTTCCTTCCCATCACTATCCACTTCTCCCTTCACCTACATTTCCTGCGAATGGAGATTTCTCTTTTCAGTCCCTGTACCTGGCTGTAGAGCAGAGGCTATGCAGAATTATTATTCAACTAGTGGGCCTGGGCACAGAGCATCTGCGCCTCTAGTTGGGCCCAGCCATCAATCCCCCATGCCGGCATGCCCGGCTTTCTGGCTGGTCGACCAGCCACTCCCCCCACACCGCCATACCCCCAGGCTGTCCCGCTGCCACCGGCCAGGCTAGGCTTGCCGGCCGCTGCTTCCTTCATGAGGCCAGACCAGGGCCTGCTGTCGCCTTTGATGACCAGGCCATCCCACCACCGCCTCCCACCTCCTCCTCCCGGCTGGCAGGGCTTTGCCCGCCGTCTGCCCACCTCCTCACCACTGCCATTATTTCTCCCCCCCACCACCTCCTCTTCCTGGCCAGCGGGGCTTCGCCCGCAGGCCCTCCACCTCTGCCTCCTGGCAGCCGCCATTATTTCTCTCTGCTTCCATGCTGGAACTTTTGCACGCTCTAGAGCATCTGTGTGTTAGTACTTGATTGCTCCCCTCACCTCAGAGATCTCCCCACCCTCACCTGAGCTGCACTCCTGCGCCTCCTCCATCCTGTTGCTTCCACCCCCCTCACCCTTCTTGGTCGTGGCTGCAGCATTGCTGCCACCTATTGGCCAAGCTGCAGCCCCCTATCCCCAGAGACCTCCCCACCCGAGCCCCGCTCCTGCTCCTCCCCCCAGGAGCGGCAGCAGTGGTTGATCAGGCCGTTCCTTGCTGCCGCCACCGCCATGACTGCTTGTTCCCCTCAGGCCGCTGACAGGCCCAGGCCCGTCCCTTGTCTGCCTGCCTCCCTCTGACAATGGCCTTGGTAGCCCCAAACAACAGCAGTGGTTGACTGGGCCCTTCCTTGCTGCCAGTGCCACCGTGGATGCTCATTGCCCTCAGGCTGCTGACAGGCTCGGGCCCGTCCCTTTCCTTTCCTTCAGTCTCAATTTCCCCGCCCTTCTTTTTCTCTCTTTCTCTCTCCTCCACTCGCTCTTCCCCACTCTTTCTTCCCCCTCCCTTCATGTTCTCTTCCTCCCTCCCTCCCTGAGTTAACAGATTTTGTTCATCTTGTTTCCTCATCTAATTCACACAACGGCAGCCTCCTTCTCCTGAAGGGGCTCTTTCCTCCCTCACGATCCCTCTCTTCACAGCCCCCTGCCTGCTATCTATCTATCTATCTATCTATCTATCTATCTATCTATCTATCTATCTATCTCTGTCCTCTACAATCAAGAACATCTTCCAACCAGTAACAGTTGCATTCCAACTTACCTTAACCATCACAGGCTCCTCATCTGCATATGGAATCCCCACTGCCTAATCACCACAGTGCCACAGACTCCTTCTCCCTATCTGCATATGGAATCCCCACTGCCCAATCAGGGGCTTCTGCTTGCGAACTCTGTCAGCCAATCGCCTCTTCCCCCTCTGTCAGCCAATCACCTCCTTTCTGCCATGTCCTTACGCATGGCCCATCTTGGAGAATTAATAATATAGATATATACAGGCCGCAGTGGTTAATTTCTTAAAAGAGAACTCCCAGGACCTACCTGGAAGCCAAAACATTCATCATCTGGAAGCAATTTTCCCCAGCCCCACTCACATGAGGAAATAGCTAAGATTTTTCAGTGTTGGGGAAATGCCCTTTGCTCATGCTCAGAAAACACCCTACAATTACCTGACATAACCCATATTTGATAATACTTAAATGGGAGTAAATACCATTGGACTCCATATGACTTAATACTAAGTAGACATGCATCAGAGGATGCTTCGTGCGTGAGAAGGGGCAAAGACTCGTGTGCACGGAACCAGCGGCTGCCAGTTCGAAGAGGGGGGGATATCTTTAAGGATGGGGGAGGGTGCTCTTACCCTTCCTGTCGTGTTTCCCCCACCAGCACTGTCTTTGGAAATGGTATGGCGGTACCTCCTTGCCACCCCGGTCTTTCCTCAGACTGGAAGTGACCGGTGCAGACTTTCAAACTGGTTTGGAGGTCCATAAAGGGCCTCCAAACCGGTTCCATGTATATCCCTAGCAAAGACTCCAAAGGCAAAATGATTGTGGGGGAAGAAGGCTGGGAAGTTGGTGGCAAGGACATTCAGAGGTGGGATAAGATGTCCTTTCCATGCTTGCTTTAAAAAAAATTTGATTCCTGGATTTTATTGCATTTTGTATTTTGACCAGTTTTTCAGTTTAGGTCTGTGATTCTGCATCCTACTTACTGGCATTTTTTGTGTAAATAGAGATGTCTCCTAAAAACAGAGTTCTCACCTGAAAGTGGTTACGTGTCACCTGGTATTCTTTCCCCCCTGAAATCTGCTCATAAGCAGCTGAAATTAAGGCTTGAAGCTCCTACTTGGCTACACCCCACCCCCCCACACCCCAAACAATCAGCAGCCATGTTGGCTGTGCTGTAATAATTTGACCAGAAACAACTCTGATTCTGAAAAATCCAAAAGGTACAAGTGTTATATAGTAATGTTGTACAAGAGTATAGCAGAAAGTACACTGGAAAAATATTTTTGTGTGTCCATAAGGAAAGAAGTGACAGAAAGCATGTGTAGATGCTGTGAGAAAGGAAAAGTTGTTCAGTGGGAAATCTGTGTTGATCATGTGTCAGGATTATGTCACTGTTAGTACAAATTACTTTTAAAAGGTTTGTTCTCCCCAACATTGTTATGCATATTTTTATTTGACGATTTTATTTTATTTGTTTCATTTTATCTCAGAATTGCTAGGCCTCATTGCTTTTACCTCCCTCCAACTTTGTACCTCAAAAAGGGAAGGAGTTGCTGAGTTCCTTGTAAGGGCCAGAGGGCCCAAGATTTTTAACAGTTGCATGGCAGGCAGACATTCTGAAACCCACCTGCGGAAACAGCATATCTATATCTGTTGTGGTTTGATCTGGGAGTTTCCTTTCAATGATTGGGCCTCACTCACTATGACTTACATAAAACTTCCAAACCAAACCATGAAAGAGAGAAACATGCCATTTGACAGGTAGGTTCCAGACCTTGTCCATACTACCAGGAAAAAAAAATCAAAAATCCCCAAAAATTGATTTGCTAGAAAATGTGGGAAAACTCTCTCATTGGAAAAGTATGGGGAATGATACCTTCCAGAAAACTTTGTTTTCTTGGGCACTTTTTGAGACAGAAAGTCTGGACTTCAATTGAATTATGAAGCAACGAACAAGCTATATTTCTAAGTTCATTGCATTTCAATATGTGTCAGATTTGCACAAAAATTGCCTAAGAAATTTTTAAAAACCAGTGAAAGGAGCATGCATGGTCATTTTGTGGTGCAAGAGGAATTCTGGCAAATTAGGGGTGTGCATAAAACCAGTATGCCCGAATCGATTCGAGTCTGAACTGGACTTGAATGGAACTTGGCATGTTTGCCCCACCCCCGCAACAGACCCCCAGTTCAGCTCGAATTCGACCTGGTCCAGGGGTTCTAATGATTTTTTTAAAAAAAAATTTTAGAAACTCACTGCCTCCCAGGGGCACAGCCATGGAGTACTCTCCAGCAGTTCCCCCTCCCCCTGCCGGCCTCCTCCAGGTCGCCAATCAGCCCAGTTCGGGCCATTTTAGTTTGTATTTGGCCAATTCTGGGACTCTTCGTACTGGCGGTGGCCATTTTGAAGACTGCTGCACATGCACACTGGCCATATGTGTGACAAGGGTCATCTGTGTGACCACTGGAGACCCTGCCGCAGCACCCCCCAGAGGCAGTGAGTTTCTTTTTTTAAAATTCCATTGGAACCCCTGGACCAGCCTGGAGGGTTCAGCTTGAGTTAGAGCCGAACTGGGTCTGGTTCAGCTTGAAGGCGAGCCAGGGGCGAGCCCTCATGCTGGGCAAGTTTGATGGTAAACCAGCTTGTGCCAGTTCGCACATCCCTATTGAAAACTGCAGGCTTGATTTACTTCTTCAGGATCCAATGGAGGTTTTGACAAAAAGTTTTTTTTTAAAAAAAATTACAAGTGGACCTCATTATCTGCAGATTGACATATCCGCAGTCGGGAAAAAGACACCTGATCTCGGCATACATGGGGAGGGGGGATTCTGGTCTTGTGTATCCGCAGGTTGGAGGTGGCCAGAAATGACCGTGGAGGTCATTTCCGGCCACCATTTTTTTCGACAAAGTCAGCCACAAAATGGCTCCCATCTTTGTAAAAAAAAAAAAGGGGGAGATAACACGCTGATTTTTGGCTGATATGGGGGCACAGCACAACTCAGAGGGAGCAGCAGAGCAAGGTAAGCAGCTCCCCCCCATGCGATTCGGCCGATTCTTGGCTGACCTGGAACCTAACCCCCATGATCCCATAGGATCAATTAATCGATATTTGCCATTTCCATATCTGCAGCTGCGAATATCAAGGTCCACCTGTATAAATTGCCTATTTGTTTTGTGGGATGAGTGGTAGGTAGCACCCATCACGCCATGTCACCCAGCACACTTTGATGTCCCTAGGACCAACCCATAGGGAACAATGGGGTGTTTCAAGTTCCCCATTGTTCCCTATGGCTGGAACAAGCTGCACTCAGAGAGTACACATGGCACTGCAATTTGCATTGAAATTTGCAATGCATTTTGCATCCCTGCCTTGCAAAACACTGCAGATTAGAAGCATACAGTTAAAGGAATCTGTCCCTCCTGACACAGAACACACATTTTTTCAAACACAGTCCAAAAATGCCCAAAAGATCATTACTGGCCCAGACTGACTACACCTTGAAATGCAGATTGCAAAGCAGGGAGTGAAACACAAGTTAGTCTCATAGTGCTCATCTCACAGCAATTACCAATAAAATATTACACACAGACATAGAGCTGAGCTGCCGCACTGTCCATTTCTCACCACAACACCCTCTCACAAGCAGACCAAACCAAATCTCAAGGAAGGAGGACACCTACGTTCTGCCTTTGTCAGTCTGAGATCCCGCAAAACCAGAAAGTTTATAATATAGCAGCAATAGCACAGCATATTATACTCAGTGCTGAGAAAAGAAAACCACAAAATCAAACCTTCCTTGATTCCTTCCTTTCTTCTTTCCTGATGTATCCTCTTCAAGGGCACTTAAATCGATTTGAGCATGATTCAGGGTTATTTCAATTCAGACTTGAATCAGGCCTTCTATTTTAAGAGTGTTTCGAGTTTGAATCACTGAAAATGACCCGATTCAAGCTCAAATTGATTTGAATTTGAATCAATTTGCACATTTCTAGAACAGATTTGGGTGTGACAATCGTAATTGCCCAATCACTAGGTAATTGCCCTGAGGATTGCCCAAGTTTTCTTCATAAGCATCTAGTGCTACCCACTGGGGAAGACTATTAGACTTGTTGAACAAGAGGACCAATCCAATATGAAGATTCTTACGTCAGACTGACACACCGTATCTAAAGAATCTAAGTATAGATTACACCTCAGCAAACTCTTGTTGACATTGGTGTGCCAAAGCTGCCAGTACTTAGCCTGCCAATTGCTAGAGACTGCTAACCATATACTTTTTACACATTACTTAAACATATTGTTGGCATTTGAGTGAACGAGAAATTCTGGACTTCTGTTTCCATTTTGTCGTGTTGTGGAGCTAGAGCACAGCTTTTTCATCAGTTGTTTCTGTCTTCTTTGGTCACCACTACTATGATTAATCATCATAATTATCATTTACATCGCACATTTCCAGGCTTCAAAGTATGTGTTGCATCCACTATCTCAGTCAATCTTTAATATAGCGCAGAAAGATAGGTCCGTATGTGACTGCCATGGGTCATAAGAACGATAGCACAACAATACAAGACTGAGTCACAATGCAGTTGAGAGTGTGGGTGGCAGACAACAGCCATGCCACATATCTCTCTCCATCTAGAATTTGGTTTTGCTAATGCCAAAAGCAGATCTGTTAACATTGCCTACCAATACAAAAGTGCAATAACACCAGCTGTTGTTCAGTGTTTTATTTTCAAATGCCTTCTTATTTGGAACTGTTCACAAGTGAAGATTACTGTCATTGATATTTTGTTGCCTGTAATTTTTAGTTCACTGTGTGGTTGTTTTTTGCTATAGTGTTTGCATTGGTTCTGTAATTATCATCATAGAAAAGCTTGATACCAGTGCCTGAAATAAATAATAAATACCAGAAAACAGCAAGACCACCACTTTAAAACTGCCCTCTTAGTGCTCAGTACTTCTATAGGGGATTTATTATACAGGTATACCCCATTATCTGCAGGGGTTCAGTTCCTGCCAATTTCTGCAGGTAATGAAACCATGGATAACGGGGCATTAGGTTAATGGGAATGTGGTGGTGGTGGGGGAGGTTATCACACACTGTATTGCTTCAGTTTTTTATTCAGTCAGAATTCCAAACTATAGTGTCATAAATAAATAATATGAAGGAAGAAATTGTCATGATACTGGACAGTCCATATAGGGGGATATTAATGCACAATATGCATTACTGAGCCAGCGTGGTGTAGTGGTTAGAGTGCTGGACTAGGACCGGGGAGACCCGAGTTCAAATCCCCATTCAGCCATGAAACTAGCTGGGTGACTCTGGGCCAGTCACTTCTCTCTCAGCCTAGCCTACTTCACAGGGTTGTTGTGAAAGAGAAACTCAAGTATGTAGTACACCACTCTGGGCTCCATGGAGGAAGAGCGGGATATAAATGTAAAAATCATCATCATCATCATCATCATCAAAAATCAGCATATCAATACTTATATACTTTTATATAAAATTCCTGGGTGCCTAGAAGTCCAAGAAGCTGACAAATAAATCAGTCATTCCAAAATAACTGAGCAGATGCCAGGTGGCTGTCCACAAAGTACAGATGTAGATGTATCAAACTATGACATATACAAAGTACAACAAATAACAAAGATGTCTTGATAACAGAAAATCCCCAAGAAACGGTATTGATTAAGGAACAAATAAGTTGACTAACACATATGCAGTAAAAGAGGAACTAATTATAAACATGGCATATAGTTCGTATGGGAGGGAGCCTGTAACCAAGGGGTTGGCTATTTGCCAGCCCATGCTAAGCGTGTTGTCTGTCTAATGTATGTCTGATTGATGTTTGCAATTGCTGCTTGCATTTGGTAAAACAAAGGTACTAAAAGTTATTTATTTTGGCATACGGTAATTCAGTATGTTAAAGAAATTACATCTGTGGTGTTGCTGTGGCAACCTACTATTGTCAACATTATGCAGGGAACTGAAAATGCTTTAATTATTGGCAGCAAAACTTTGCATTGCTAAGGAATGGAAAAGGAAGAACCCTAAAAAATGTTGATTTGATAAAATTTGGGAGCTACTAGTGAAGGACGATCTCTCTCATCCAAAGTATTAAGCCTCTGTTCATCCAAATTATTGGTTACACTTTTAAAATTTTATTGATGCCCCAAACCCTACATATACAAGACCTGAAAAGTTGAAAATAATTTTTGTTATAATTTTATTTACAATTTAAAAAAAAAACAATTATATCCCGCTCTTCCTCCAAGGAGCCCAGAGCGGTGTACTACATACTTAAGTTTCTCCTCACAACAACCCTGTGAAGTAGGTTAGGCTGAGAGAGAAGTGACTGGCCCAGAGTCACCCAGCAAGTATCATGGCTGAATGGGGATTTGAACTCGGGTCTCCTAGGTCCTAATCCAGCACTATAACCATAAATGAATTAATGATCCTGAGGTGTTATATTTATTTGTTCCAGAGCCGAGTTTTTCTGGGTTTTTAAAAAAAATGTTTTCTTTTGTACATTTCTGTAAGAATTAAAAATAAAAAGTATATTAAAACATTATTTTGAGTCTTTGAATAATTCCTTAGTCGGATGGTGGCCAGTGTCTCTCATCCCTGGTATTGTTCTCCTTAACTGGGCGATAGCCACATCCAGTTGAGAACAGCAAACTAGTATGTAAACATAGGTGCTTGTGCAATTTCCAATCATCCATTGTTGATTGGAAATACTTTTAATCCAAATGTAAACTTCATACAGAGAGATGGCAATTTTTTCATTTTCAAGAATCAAACTGGAAATGTATCAGGAGCCCGAAGGTCATAGCAAATTTGCATATATGAATTGTATGTATGTCAAGAATAATGTACATCATGTTTATGGCATGAAGCTGGCAGATTCCAAACTATAGTTGGCAAACCTTGTGCAAAGTTTTACAGTATTCATATTTTTGAATTGGTACCTTCAGAAATATTTTTGGTCCTTCTTTGGGCAAGTTCATTGAATGATTCATCAGGTTATTAATTCAACCAACAAAAGTGACAACATTCAATCAGGTTTCTAAGCAGCAGCACACTATACCATAGTAAGATTTACACAAGGAGTTCACTGGAGAGTTAGATATAATCAGTTGCAATTACAGAATGGGGAAATAAAACTATTTCCTATCGCTTTTAAGATTACTACAGTTTGGATTTTTCTGGAATGCAGAATAAAATCTGTTGGGCCCACAAAATATGTCTTTAGAAGCTGTTATCAGGCCTAGAGTCTGATCTGCAATTTTGACAAGTCATTTTTAATAGAAAGGTTGCCAGCTCTAACTGAAGAATGGAGAATTTATTCTCTGTTGCTATTGATTTAATAATATCAAGCCATTAAAATTGCCAGATTGCTTTCAATAGTCACCTGGAGCTTGATGTTGATTCCTGGTCAATCCGGGAAGGCTGGCTCTCTCCTTAGCAGTGATTTTAATTAAACATCCAATGAGAAGCAGGATGCAATTAGGAGTCCTATGGAAAATTAATTATAACATGCCCTGCTTGAAAAGGGGTGTTTAATCTGAAATGATGGATGCTGGCATCAAGTAATTATCGCTCTTTGAAAAACAAGAATATGCCTCCCGAAGTAAATCCTGAACTTGAATCCTATGCTGCAAAGTGCTTAAACTAGCCATGTAAATGATGCAAATGAACACTTTTAACAAAACTGATTGTTTCAAAAGTGTTTTTTTCCTTTTGCTAAATATCAAAATGAATGAGTCAGACAAAACCCCAAACCATGCAAGGATTTCTTGATGCATTTAGTAGCTTCATATACTGTAGTTCATGTTTGTATTTCTATTTCATAGAGCTGGGAGTTACCAAAGGCTGTGTAGACCAGCCCCTCGCCCAAAGGATTCTAAACATTCAAAAAGAGCTGTTAGGTTGATGTGTATCTGAGTGCTGCTGTGCATATCTGGAGATGGTCTGTATATCTGAGTTATTCTTCAGCTTCTGCACCTTACACCCCATTCCTTTGCCTGTCCCCTCACACACCATTCTTCTCCTCCCCACCTTTTCTGGTAGGAGATGCAGCAGCTGCAGCCTCCATGATCTATGGACACCATCTGCAAGCGATAGGGGTGTGCAAACCAGCTTGAAATCGAGACAGTTTGAACTTGAACTGGCTTGGTTCAAAGGCTTGACCTTGAACTGGGTTTGGTTTTAGGTCATTCATAGGGCTGGCTCAGGTCCAGTGAAGCCCCCTACTGTGCAGTAAAAAGTGTTAAAAAGGGGCTCCCCTAACTCCCACCAGCCTCCCCTTGAGCCTTGGGGGGTGGGGCGGGGTGGGCCTATTTGGCCCATTTCAGCATTCTTTGGCCCATTTCTGGCCTCTGCACGTGTGTCGTGGCCATTTGTTAGACCTCCACAAATGCATACTGGACATTTGTGTGACAAATGGCCCATGTGCATGTGCAGAGGTCAAACAAATGGCCTCCATGCAGACGTGGAGGCCTGAAACAGGTCAAATAAGTCCTGGACAGGCCCTAGAGATTTGAGGGGGTCGGGAGCTGCCACCACCCCCTGCTGCCATGGCTGCTGTGAGTAATCTTTTAGCCATTTTTACTGTGCTGTAGGGGCTTCGAACCAGGCCTGAAACAGTTTGACTTTGAACTGAGCTGGGGGCCTGGTTCGGGGAGGCAGCGCCAAACCGGTTTGGTCCAGTTTGAATCTGGTTCTGTTGTGGTCCAGGCCTGATTTATATACTAAATATGCTCATTAGCTAGCATACAAAATTAGGCCTGTCTCATAGTGTCACCAAGTGACCAAGTTCTTTTATATAGTGACCATGTAGGATCTGGGCACAAGGAAGAAAGGAGATCAAACCAATCCTAAATGATTCAATGGACTTTTTTGAGTATAAACAAATAACAACATCAATCTAACTGAGCAGAAAACAGAACACTGTATCGATATTACTAACAGTATTTCAACCCTAGCCAGCAACAATATTCACCCAGTGTTCCTAACTAACATATGTGTGTGTGTTAAATCTTCCTAGAGCCTAAAGAATTCAGATATAGATTGAAAAGGGGGGGTAAGGAAAGCTGAGGGCTGGCATGGTTTGGGGAGATCAGGAATTAGTAGAGGGACGAGGGGAAGGGAGAAAAAGGGGAAAGAAGGGATCCAAGGCTTGTAGAGGCAGCATATTACCAGGATCAGAGGCTTGAGAACGGTGGATCTTTCAGCTGAAGAAGCGAGGCTTTTGGCTGGAGACAGGAGCTTTTGGATCAAGCATGCAGTTTGCTCAGAGCACGGCTGAGAGTCAGAGCACCATGGCTGGGGAAGTCTTGACTTCTCACTGCGCAGTGGAAGTCACAGACAGTTCCTGTCCATGGACAGAGTTCCTGCCTCTAGCCCCGCGGCTTGGGCAGCAAACTCTTGGATTACTCATGAGCAACTCTTGCTTGTAGGCAGAAGATAGCGTGTAGGCACAAGACTGCCTGTAGGCAAAAGACTGCTAGTTCTCTGTCCAGTAAGCTTCATTCTTTATAGTTGTATCTGCCTTTGATCTCTATATTTGAAATCTCCTCATCTTTTCCTGGGTCCCCAAAAAGGTGACAACTTGCTGTTACCTTCTGGATATCATCTTTTAATTATTCAGCCAGTCCAGTGAGATCTTAATCTCATCTTCTGTTAGCTGCTATCTTGAGGAGGGGACATTGCCCAAAGCAAATCTGCATCTCTGAGTTGCAAATGGGCCCCTTCTCTTGTCCCAGATTTGCTAGCCTGGTCCCAAAAGGTGTTAAAAGTCATGAGTTAGTGAGAGAATTAGTTCTATTTGTGTGAGACAGCAATTACATTATTTCTTGTGTACCTCTATCTAGTGTATAACAAGAGAATATTTAAAGTAACATAAAAAGGGGTACATGTGTGAGATGAGTTAATCAATACATTTGACTGAGGCAGACGCATCCTGTCAGTGAGGAAAAGGGATAATTTCAGCAGTGTGAGACTGGTAATTAAGCCTGACCCATTGAGTCTCTTGTGAGTTCCACAAACACTGATAAACAATGCTAGATTACCCCTGCCTTTACAAATCATTTACCAGGCAGTCATGAGATCTGGGCATCATGTTCACCTCAAGTTCAGGCATTTAATTGAACTCTTAATATAAAATGAAATCAGACACAGGCCTGAATTCCATATACTTCTGGGCCGGTACCTCTAATGTTGGGGTGCCCAACAGTTCAGATTCAAACCGAACAAGGAAAACCTGTTTTGCACACACCCCTAGTAAGCGAGAACATGGAGTTCATAAGCAAGACTTCTATATTTGCCCTCACAGTAAACAAGATAAGAGGTGGGATGGGTGAGGAAAAGGATATCAGGGGTGTCATGTCTCTGGTCAAGGCCCCAAAGATTCTTTGATCAAAAGTATCTTTAGAAAGCCTGAGAAGGTTAGCTTTTTTGAGCTGTCTGCTGTTACAGCCCTGCTATCCTGTTCTGGACTAATCCAAGATCTTTCTCAAGCACCACAGACTTTGAACAGCTCCTCCATGTACAGGAAATCAGCACCTCAGCTAGAGCCACACAGAACCACAGGAGCCAAGTAATACAACATCAACAGAATGTTGCTCCAACAGCTTCTCAGAGCAGACTGGCAGCTATTAAGATAGCTTCCCAGGCAAAGTGTCTTAGCCCCGTCTCTTCCCTAAAGTAGGGTTACAAGGGGAACTTTTCTGGCCCCTTCTGAGACTTTGTAAGCAAGGTTATAAAGCAGGCAGTTCCCAAGAAGGTCAAAACCACAGGTTGAAAAATGACAGCAAAATATATTTGATTGAGTACAAAGGAAAGAGGTTTGACTCTGATTTCAATGCAGGGATTCCCACATTACATAAAACACACAAGATGGACACACGCCCAACCCTAAGCCTAAACTTTGCTTATGAGTGTCCTTATATGACTAAGGCTATGTTTAACAAGAGTGAGAGAGGGAAGTGGTGAGGGTGGTCTCCTGAGTTTAAGAGTTCAAGGGATTTGATGAGAATCATAGAGAGCAGAAGTCAGGGAGCAGTAAAAGAAGAACCAAATATGAGAGCAAGAAGGAGTCCTGAGAGAGTTTGGAGAGAGGGAGAGGGAGAGGGAGGGGTTGGTCAAAAGAACTGACCCGGGGACCTTTAGGAGGAATGAGGGAAAACTGAAGGAGTTTGGGTTGAAAAAGAAGAATCCGGTCAGTAGAACTGGCATGAGACTGAGGGGGAGAGAGAAAGGAACCTAAACAGTGTTCCCTCTAACAGGGATTCCCAAATGTTGTTGACTACAACTCCCATAATCCCCAAGCAAAGACTATTGTCCACAACATCTGGGAATTCCTGTTAGAGAGAACACTGAACCTGAATGAGTTTGGGTAAGCGAAGGAGAAGCTGATCAGGAGAACCGGCACGAGAAGCAGAGATAGGGATAGAAAGTGCCTGACAGAGTTTGGGGAGAGAAAGAGAGTAAGGCCAATCCAGAAAATCAAAAGAGAGATTGGGAAGGGAAATAATGAAAACCGGGTTTGGAGTTTGGAGAAAGAAGAATGGGAAACCCCAATTTTTCTATGGAGAGTCAGCTGCTGGTGATTCAGCAAGGGGCGGGTCTAGGAGAGGACTATGCAAATATAGGGAGGTTGCTGGGAACCAGGAAGTGATATCTGAGAAAGACTTCCCAGCCCTGCCATTGACCACTGCGAGTTAACTGGGCAGAAAGGAGGAGAGAACAGAAGGGGGAGGAATTTGGGTCTCCTACCGTCAGAAGGACACCTGACAAAGGCTCTTGGCTAGAAAAATGGCTGAAAGGTATTCCCTGGGCTTTGCTCTACACCGGAGGTATTCTCTAGAGAGTGCTATCCTGACATGAGCACATTGCCTTGTGTCTGAGCACACCTTCCATCTAAAGGAAGCTTGCGGTCTGTTGGGGAGGATCCTATGGGATTGGAGGGCCCTATGGGGGCTACTGTTTTTAATCGGGGAGGAATTTACTACCCTACCTGCCTTTATCTGGTGAAAAATAGATCTAAATGGAAAACATTGTAGACTAGTCCAGTAAAATCACAAGCACTCATGCACAAGTACCCAGGGACGGAAGGGGGAAATCAAAGAGGAAAAACAGGAAAACTCCTGGGAGCGAGGAAGGAGACAACTTGAGTTCCCTCAGATCTGGGGTCATGGCAGTTACCTGTTCTGCAGTTAGGGTTGCCAGGTCAGATGCATTAAAAAAAAGCAACCCTTGAGATTTCTGAGGCAGGTCCTCATGATGTCATAAGACTGTCAACTCTTGAAAAATAGGTGGAAATACTTGGTTCCAGTGGAGTCCAGCAGAGATAGTGCCCAGAGGCAGCCCCCAAATGGCCAGAAATTTGCCACCCATCCACCTGAGAAAAGGAAACAAAAATGATCATTTGGGGCAAATTGGCAACCCTGCCTGCAATGGCCTACCTGTGCTACGCTGATGACACCACTCTGATAGCTGAGGATGCGGATGATCTGCAAGCTCTAGTAATGAAAGTCAAGGAGCACAGTGAAAAAATGTGACTACAATTAAATGTAAAGAAGACTAAAATAATGACAACGGGTACAGCAACTAGCCTCAGAATTGACAATGAAGGCATTGAAGTGGTGGATAGCTTCTTCCTTTTAGGATTGACTGTCAACAGTAAAGGATCCAGCAGTCAAGAAATACACCGCAGACTAGCACTTGGTAGGGTTGCTAAGAGTCGACATTGACTTGACAGCACTTAATCAATTATCAATCAATCAATCACCTGCAAGGGCAGCATCTAGGGTTGTGATGGGGCTAGTTCATTCCCTCTCTGCCTTGAATTTGAATTTGTAACCATCTGTCACTCACTGTGATGAGATTTTTGCAAATTTGTGCTGGACCCTTTTCAATCTGCAGCGTCTATCGCAGAGGTGCCCAGCAACCCCTCTTGTAGGATTGAATTGGATCATTTTCGGTTTGTTACTCCTGAAGACGTGGACAAACTGCTTCGGACTGTATGCCCTACCACCTGCTCTCGTGACACTTGCCCAACTTGGCTTATTTCATCTGATAGTCGTATTAACAGAGAGCGTCTAGTAAATATCATAAATGCTTAACTGAGGGAGGGAAGGATGCCTCCTTGTCCTAAGGAGGCTTTTATTAGACCTTATTTGAAGAAACCTGCTTTGGATCCCTCAGTTAGCTAACTACAGACCTGTCTCTAATCCTCCTTGGTTGGGCAAGGTGATTGAGCGAGTGGTTGCTTCTCAGCTTCAGGCAGTTTTGGATGACACAGATTATTTAGATCCTTTCCAGCCTGGCTTTTGGGTGGGCTATGGGGTTGAGACTGCCTTGGTCGGCCTGATAGATGATCTTCAATTGGCATTCGACAGAGGGAGTGTGACTCTGCTGATCCTTTTGGATCTCGTGGCAGCTTTTGATACCGTTATCATGGTATCCTGCTGGGTGACCTGAAGGAGATGGGATTGGGTGGCAGTGTTTTACAGTGGTTCTGTTCCTACCTCTCTGGCAGATTCCAGATGGTGTCACTTGGAGACTATTGCTCTGAAAAGTGAGAGCTAAAGTGTGGGGTTCCACAAGGCTCCATACTGTCTCCAATGCTTTTTAACATCTACATGAAACCGTTGGGAGAGATCGCCAGGAAGTTTGGTCTGGGATGCTATCAATATGCTGATAACACCCATATCTATTTTTCTATACCAACTTTATCAGGAAATAGTATGACCCCGCTAAATGCCTGTCTGGAGGCGATACTGGGCTGAATGAGGGATAACAGACTGAAGTTGAATTCAAACAAGACGGAGGTACTGTCTGTAGGGGGTCGGGATCCGAGAGATGGTTTAGATCTGCCTATTCTGGATGTGGTTACACTCCTGCTAAAAGATCAGAGCAAAGACATTGCTGCACACATCCTCCCAGGTAATGGGGGAGGAATTATCTACAGCCTGCTGTGATCAGTTTGTGTGTCACTTTGTGGATAAAGTCACTCGCATCCATGCTGATTTGGACTCCAGAGTTTTGGCAGTTCCAACAGATGTGCATCTGGTACCATCTGGTCCTATTGTGTTGGATTCTTTTCAGTTGGCACGGCCTGAGGATGCGGACAAGATCCTGAGCAGTGTGCAGGCGACATCGTGTGCTCTTGACCCTTGCCTTTCATGGCTAATAAAAGCTGCCAGGGAGGGTACAGGTAGATGGTTGGAAGTGATTATTAATGCCTCATTAAGGGAGGGCAGGATGCCATCGCGCCTCAAGGAGGCGGTGGTAAGACCATTATTTAAAAAGCCCTCCCTTGATCCCTCCAACCCTTGATCCCTCCAACCCAGATCCCTCCAACCCTGCCCTTTTTGGGCAAGGTGATAGAGCATGTGGTGGCATCCCAGATGCAGAGGGTCTTGGATGATATGGATTATCTGGACCCTTTTCAATCTGGCTTCTGCCCCGGATATGGGACTGAGACTGCCTTGGTTGCTCTAGTGGATTACTAAGTGGCCAGATTTGGCTTTTAAAAAGCCAAATTCTGGCTTACGGCCCATTTGACCCATGAGTATACACCTTAGGTTCTGGCAGCTCTGGTGGATGACCTATGCCAGGAACTAGACAGGGGGAGTGCATCCCTGTTGGTTCTGCTGGACCTCTCGGCGGCTTTCGATACCATCAACCATGGTATCCTTCTGGGCGGTCTCTCGAGTATGGGAGTCGGAGGTACTGCATTGTAATGGTTCCGGTCCTTTCTTGGGAGATGGGTCCAGAAGGTGGTGCTGGGTGACTATTGCTCGACTCCATGGCCACTGGCCTGTGGAGTCCCACAGGGTTCGGTCTTGTCCCTCATGCTTTTTAACATCTACATGAAACTGCTGGGAGAGGTCATCCAGGGACTTGGATTGAGTTGTCAGCAATATGCGGATGACACTCAGCTCTATCTCTCCTTGTCACCTGATCCTAGGGAGGCGGTGGATTTCCTGAATCAGGGGCTGGAGGCCATGATGGGTTGGATGTGGGCTAATAAACTGAAATTGAATCTGGACAAGATGGAGGTAATGTTGGTCAGTAGGAGAGCCAATCCGGATGAGGAGATTTTTCCGGTTCTGGATGGGGTTGCACTCCCCTTGAAGGAGCAAGTATGCAGCTTGGGGGTATTACTGGACCTGGCTCTGCTTTTGGAAACTCAGGTGGAGGTAGTGGCTAGGGATGCCTTTGCACAGCTTCGACTAGTGCGCCAGTTGTGGACAGTTTCTCATGAAGGCAGATTTGGCCACAGTTACCCATGCCTTAGTCACGTCACGGCTGGATTACTGTAATGCGCTCTACGTGGGGCTGCCCTTGAAGAATATCCGGAAACTGTAGCTAGTGCAAAACGCAGCAGCTACGGCTCTATCAGGAGCTGCCCGGTGGGAGCACATCACACCCATTCTGAAAGAGGTACACTGGCTGCCAGTTCGTTTCCAGGTCCAATTCAAGGTGCTGGTTTTGACCTTTAAAGCCCTTAACGGGCTTTAAAGGTCAAAGTTCAAAATGTTCTAACTTGAAATGGCCCACTTTGAGTGTTTCAAGCTTGAAACAGAATGCCTTTGAAGTGAAGGGCCTGTTTCGCGCTCAGAACGGAACGACCCTGTTCCAACTCAGAATGTTTTGAGTCTTCTGAGTGCCATTTTGGAATCCCAGAGAGGGGTGGCGGGAGGTACCTTTAGAAATTATTACCTGGTTAATTCTCACACCTGCTAACCCTACAAGTAGCAGCATCAAACCCAGCATTGCGTGTTGAGGCTGCCCTGTCTACAGTGTTCTTCTGACCTCTGCACATGCTTGGCAGCCATTTGCATAGTCACCACCACTATGGAAATGGTTGCTGTGCATGCACAGAAGTCAGAAGAGTGCCACAGGCAGGGCAGCCTTGGCGCAAGATGCCAGGCGGGGCACCGCTGCTCATATGGGCCCCCTGGTGTGAGCAGTAACCAGGTAATTATTCTTAAAGGTCCCTCCTGTTGCCCCTCGTTGGGAGTCCAAAATGGCGCTTGGAACATTCCAAGCTCGTTCAGTCGGTAGAACCAACTCAACTGATTGTTCTGACAGAACGTTCCAGGCATTTGCATTCCATTCTGAGCTTGGAACAGAACATAAATCCCATTCCCATGCACACCCCAGAGCTGTGCTAACGCAGCTGAGCTGGCATGGCCATACAGTATAATTATTATGTCTCACTGGCACAGGGCAGCTTCCCACTTCAGCATGGCCATAACACAGTGACTCAACTTGTTTGAACCTGCACAAGCAGCTTTCGTGGAAGGTAGCTTTGTGGTATACTGTATAGATATATTTTGCATCCCCAAAGCCAAGGGAGTTGTGACATGTTTATTTACAAATGAGTTTGAAGTTGTCAGCTGGCAGTTATTGAGACACTGCTGGCATGGGAGCTTCCCTTCAGTTATCTGATCTGACGCAAATCTAAGTGATGTTTTGGCTCCCTCGCCACTAATCCATCTGCTGGGATTGCATTCTCCACAGGGCTTACATTTTACTGACTGCCTCAACACCAGCCAGGAGGAGGCAAGTGACCTTAGCTAGCCTTCAAGCTGGGTAATCTGAGCATACTTCCCAGCAGTCTTCTGCAGGGTGTCCTTCTCTTTGCTAGCTTTGGCAATGTGTGCCCTGTCAAACAATCTTTGCATTTTTATTTTTAAAAAACAGCCCCAGATATACTGTTTGGGCAGTCCAGGACAGGGAAATAAAATTGCACATGGATCCAGAATCCTCAATTTTTAATGCCATTTTTAAAATCCAGCAAATCTCTTCCAAATTAGGGAGTCGATTTAGGGGGGCAAAGTACTGGGACCCATGGCATCAAAACACTTTCAAAAGTAAGAAGGAAAGAGCAATTAGTGATGGGATTTCAAATGGAATATTCTAGAGTGGACTCTCCTAGTATTTGGCAGGCATTTGAACATCTTATTTTGCAGGCCACATCAGCAGCACTGAAGTGCAATGGAAGCTTACAAGGAAGCTATTCCCATGACCAGGAGAGATCGGGCTAAGGGAGCCTAGCCTGACTTCTCCTGGTTGTCTGTTGCCATGGAAACCACGTGGCTCCCAGCAGCAAACTACCAAAATTCCCCTTCCCCTTAAACAAGGTTAGCGGAGTGAGCGCTCCGCTAACCCTGTTTAGTTGATTGTGTGCTGGCACAGCTCCACGCCGCAGCAACACACAAGGAGACCCCACCAGGAGGCTAAAACAAGTCTCCTGGCCCCAAGGGTCTCTCCAGGATGATCTGCGCACTCACGTGGGTCATCCCGGAACTTCCGGGGGCCAGCCTCCCCAATCCCTGCCGCCCCTGCCGGCTCTGTGACAGATCTGGCAGTCGTGTGGGTGGCCGATCTGGCCGCCCAGGGATGGCTCCCTGCACTAACCCTAACAGTGCTTCACACCAATTGTGAAGTGCTGTTAATGTCTCCATTAATGTGAAGGGCCTCAATGTCTCCATTGAAACAAACCATAGATCATTGTTCACTTATGAGTATTGAAAGCCACAAGACATACAGTTTTTAAATAAAGACTGTCCCCTGTGCCTTTTAGTTTCACGGTTAATTACTCCTACTTCTCCTACTACTACTACCTATACACCACTTTTCAACACTTTTCAACAAAGTGCTTAAAGCGCTTTACATAGAAAAATAAACAAACAAGATTCACTCCTATCCCAAAAGGACTCACAATTTTAAAAGAAACATAAGATAGACACCAGTATCAACAACTGGAGCGATGCTGTGCTGGGAAAGCAGGGCCAATTGCTTTCCCCTTGCTAAATGTAAAAGAATCACCACTTTAAAAGGTGCCTGTTTGCTCAGCTAGCATTTCTAAATCTAACTGAAAGTGTGCATTTGTAAACGCACACAAACTTAAGTATATGTGTGCATTTGCAATGTGCATTTGTAGATGCATGCAAAGTTATGTGGAGAATCTTACAATTGCAAATGTAATTACCCAGGATGCTGGTGTTTGGCATGGGAGTGGAGACTATCCAGCAAATTCATTATTCATTCACTGTTCAGTGCGCCTATCTGAAACAGACTCAAAACTAAAATATTGATGAGAGGTGGGGTAGAGACAGAGTTCATGACAGGAGAAAGCACTTGAATTTACCCTGAGATCCACATACTTAGTTAAAAATTTGCTCTTTTGTGTCCTTGGACAACTTAGTGCAGTTTGCATGTGTGCTTTGGGGCTGATTTCTACCTGTATGGTTTTCCGTGTTGGGATTTAAACACGAAAACTATTTCCTCGCACCCACCCCGCCAAAACTTAGGGAGTCAGGCAAAAAGCCCATCCTGTAGATAACACTGCTATTATGTTTTTCTAAAACATGGCAACATCTTTTTTAGAAATAGTGCTGCTAGGTTACAGTCTTCTAACCACCAATGCTGAAGGTGTGGTCTATGGGTTTGTGATTAGGAAAGTAGTTGTGTATAGAAACGACTCCATAGAAACACAAGACTGATGAAGGCATAGCTGTGACACTTGGACACTTTGAGGAACATGGTAGACCTCTCCTGCTCCTCCCAGGTGCTCATCTTGCTTAATGGTCATTCAAGATTCCCACAAACTTTACAAAATACAAAACAAAAAACCCTTGTACTTGAGCTCTGACTCACAGTCCTGATCTAACCTCGCTGCCTACTCCAAGCCTTGAAAGGAGTCATGGAAAGGAAAACTTATTGTCCAAATAATTTCTCAGAAGCACAAGCTAGAATTTGGTGGCACTGTAAACCTTCACAATGTGGGTTGAGAATGGGCATGCAATTTCACAATTTAGTTGGAGGGGATTACAATTACATTATATCTGTGTTTTATGCTTTAGCCTCTAGTAGCATCTTTCGGAATGGCCGGATTAACACATAACGCGGAACTGCATGTCCAAAGGACCGGGCATCCCCTCCCCCACTCTCCGTCCCATCCAAATTTGGACGTTCAGGACAGCTGCAGTCAGTGAGACTGCAGAGCGGCAGAGAAGCTGGTTGTGTGTGGGTTACCTTCTTGACAGAAGGACAGCCCGTACAGCCAGTCAGGCCAGAGTGAGGGAGGAGCTTCCTCCCTGAACTCTGGTTCTGTGGGGCCAAAACTGCAGTGCCAGCATTTAGATTTAATGCT